>NC_050100.1:86945073-91945073 GCF_902167145.1 Zea mays
TCATGCCCCAAAAGCACAAGAAAGTGGCGTAAGAGTGCTATGATATTAGGGGCGTAGTGTATTTGGCTTCATTATAATAAGGTGGTCTTTGATGGGAATTCCCTTTCGATGAGAAGTATTTAGAGAAGCTTCCTTGATGAATTAGTTTGTTAGGTTATGGCAGGTGCTAAGAGCCTTGGATCTAGAGGGCTTTGAATGTGGCCGGTTCTTTAGCCATCTAGACCCTTGGTCTTGTTCTGTTTTTTGTGTTGTTTTCTTTTGGCAAGATCTCTGCCGTGTAAAACCCTTTGGATTGTCTCATTTACTTTATATATAAAGATGCGCATCCGATAAAAAGAACACAACTTTCCTTAGAAACAATATGTTTGCTCATTGTAGGATCAAACAGTAGTGATCAATGGAAAAGTAGCGTTGATGTTAAACACTGGATACTAGAGAGACCCACGATCTACCCTCCTGCTTAGACAGACATTCTGAACATCAGCTTAAATACAACAACCCAGAATATTAAAAGCAGTTGCTAGATGCAACTATTAGAAAAATCTCGCCAGGAAAGCAAAAAACATCTCAAGCCGAAGGACCCGATTAACCAGAAAACGTATCATGCTTTGATGTTCCAATTGTGCGCTGATCGTGGGCCACTCGTAATCCCCTCATAGTATTGTGATGGCAGCTTGCCTTTGTTCCATTGTTTCACAAACTTCAAGAAAAGATCACGAGCAGACTCTGAAGACAAATCTGAGAAATATTTGCCCTTTTCCTCCTTCAACCAGGTAGCGAACTCGTTGTTCTTTGCAAAGTAGTCATCCTTGGATATTTCTTTGAAGGCCTGTTTCAGAAGGTGGCAAGAATGAGAAACAAATAATTGAAGGCTTGGCAATGAAGAAAAGACACCGAATTCAGTAAATGCCAGTCACTACTGTCTCTTGGAACAATATACAGAACATTTGGTCCAGTCAAACAGCTATTTCTGTTATTCTTAACAACCTGTTACTTCTATTATATTAATTGATAATTGTAGAAAAATACCACATGGCCGCTTTTCTAAAACTCCCATGATCAAAAAATGATATAGGTCATAGAACTAGAATTATAAGCTATGTACGCACACCATCCTTATTGATTTCTTTCAGGCATTTGCATACTAAATTACTAATATTTCAATCACTTCTATGTTGTCAATTCAGCCTTCATAAGAGAACAAATTCTGTCAAGTTTTGATCTCCTACTCAGCCACCAGATGAGAAATAGATTCTAGCAAGTTTCCATTGACACCAGCATAAAGGACCATACTATGGCTATGCCAATTGGAGAAATTTGCGACATGTTATCCTTGATTCATTCTTTCAAGATGCTCAAAAATAAGAAATAGGTGCCAAATTTGGTTATACACTTGAACTTGCAAGGCAAGCCAACTGTTATGTACCAAATCCTCTAGCCTGACTGATCGTAGGTTATAGCGGTGGGAGATTGGGGGACGAGGCTTGAAGCGCGACGAACGCCGAGCCGGCGCCGTAGTTGACGGCGCACCCCACAGGGGCGGCCGGCTAGGGCTAGAGGTGGCGGCTAGGGCTGGAACTGGAGGAAGCCGGAAACAATCTTGTTTCTGCTTGACAATCCCAAGGTGTCTTACAAGTATTTATAAGGAAGCTAGCTATCTAGATAAGTATGAACTATGCTATCTAGATAAGTATGGATAAGCATGAACTATTAGCCTTGGGCCTATCCTAAGGCCCCCGCACCCGACGCGTCACAATCGACGACGAAGAGCTTGGAGAAGTCCGGCATCTGGAGCACCGGCCCTGTCGTCAAGGCATGCTTGAGGGCGTTGAAGGCTGCTTGCGCGTCGTCGTCCTAGGCGAACGCGTCCCGCCGCAAGAGACGCGCCAGCGGGGCTACGATGAGGCCGAAGTCTTTGATGAACTTGCGGTAGTACCCCGCCAGCCCCAAGAAGCCCCGAAGTCCTCGTGCAGACCGCGGGAGCGGCCAGGAGGCCACCGTCGCGACCTTGTTCGCGTCTATGGCGACCCCGCCCTCCGAGATGATGTGGCCAAGGTAGGCCACCGATGTGGCGCCGAAGGAGCACTTGGAGCGCTTTAAATGAAGGTGGTGCGCTCGCAGTGACTCGAGGACGATGTTGACATGCTGGAGGTGCTCCGCCCACGATGTGCTGTAAATCAGAATATCGTCGAAGAAAACCAGCACAAACCTCCGAAGGTATGGGCGGAGTACGTCGTTCATCAAAGCCTGGAAGGTGGCAGGTGCGTTCGAGAGTCCGAATGGCATGACCAGGAACTCATAGTGGCCATGGTGGGTGCGAAATGTCGTCTTGGCGATGTCATCGGTGTGCACCCGCACCAGGTGGTAGCCCGAGCGTAAGTCCAGCTTGGAGAAGAAACGGGCTCCATGGAGCTCGTCCACCACCGGAATCGAGAACTTGTCCTTGGACGTCTGGGCATTGAGGGCGCGGTACTCGATGCAGAAACGCCACGAGCCGTCCGCCTTGTGGACCAGCAGCACCGGAGCGGAGAACGGCGACGTACTGGATCGTATGATGCCTTGAGCTAGCATGGCCTCACACTGCCGCTCCAGCTCGTCCTTCTGTAGCTGTGCATACCAATACGGCCGTACTGCCACCGGAGCGGTACCGGGCAGCAGGTGTATACGGTGGTCGTAGGAGCGAGCCGGAGGCAGTCCCGTGGGCTCGTCGAAGATGGCGCCGTGTTGCTGAAGGAGGACGTCCATGAGGGGCTATTGGGCAGCGTCGGAGACTGCCACAGCCAGCTGCTGCGGGGCAGGCTGCTGCGAGGCCCGCACGCCCTGCCAGTGGATGCGCTAGCCCTGATGTCGGAATGACAGGGTTAGCGCCCGGAAATTCCACTGGATGGTCCCCAACGTCTCCAAGAAGTCCACGCCGAGGATGAAGTCGAAACAGCCGAGGTGCATCCCAACGCACGTGATGGAGAACGACTCGGAGCCGATGACGATGGGAACGTCGCGGGCTATTCTTGCACATGGCAGTCAGTCCCCATTGGCGACAGTGACCCGGAGGCGCTCGCCACCCTCCATAGGAAGCCCGAGACGACGCATCGTGTCCCCGTTGAGGAAGTTGTGAGTAGACCCCGTGTCCATGAGTGCCAACAGTCGCTCCCCTTTTATGAGGATAGGCAGTAGCAGTGTCTTGTTCGTACGGATTCCCGCTAGCGCGTGCAGCGAGACCACCAATGCGTTGGCTCCAGCAGCATCAGGTACGATCGGCTCATCCAAGGGATCCCCCGCACCCTCGTCGGTCGCGTCCTCGAGGAAGTCGTCTACCTCCAGGTAAAACAACCGCTGGCACACGTGCCCCCGGACATAGGGCTCATCGCAGTTGAAGCAAAGCCCCTGCCGGCGCCGCTCCTGTTGCTCGACCGGGGACAAGCGGCGAAAAGGGCGTGCTGGGGTATTGCCGTCGCCGACGGTCGTCGCACCAGCTGACGGGATAGTGGGTGGTGCTGGTGTCGCGCGGCTGGTCGCCTGCTACCGTTGTGGTAGCCGTGCCCCGCGCGGCTGAGATGGAGGCACGGCCGCTGCGCGCCGCTCGAATGCTCGTGTTAGGTACATGGCCGTCTGCATATCCTGCGGGGCGCGCAGCTCGACGTCCACCCGTAGGTGCTCGAGGAGGCCGCCAACGAACAGCTCCGTCTTCTGAAGAGGGGAGATGTCCCGTGCTTGACATAGCAGCGCCTGGAAGCGGTCTGCGTATTCCTGGACCGTGGACAGGAAGGGTAGCCATCCAAGCTCACAAGGCGAGAACCGCGCACTGCTGGCCCGAAGCGAAGACGACATAGCTCGGCGAAGCGGTCCCAAGGAGGCATGCCCTCATCCTGCTCCAGGGCATAGTACCATGTTTGTGCCGGTCCCTAGAGATGGTACGATGCCAGCCATGTCCTCGTCGTGCCCTGCGCCCACGATGGGATTGGGGAAGGTGACGGCGGAAATCGGATCTGCTGGATGGGGGTGAAGGCATGTGGTGGTGCGATGGACGATGAGCTTGGGTCGATTGGCATGTCGTATGGATAGGAAATTGGTTGCCAAGATATTGGGGGCGGCGGCGCAGGTGGTTGTGTGGGGGGTGGCAGAGGTGCAGGGGGTGGCGGCGCAGGTAGGGGTGGTAGCGGCGGCTGTGGTGGATGGGCGGCATGCTGGGCGGGGTATGCGAGCTGACCTATCAGCATGGCGTTGAGGGTGAGATGCACGTCGCGCATGGCGTGGCTGAGGTCTGTCAGCGACGCCGCGATCTGGGCTGGGGTGAGCGCCAGTGGGATCGCGGCCGCGGGCGCGCCGGGCGGGACGAGCACCATGGCGCCCGACGATATGGGGGTTGCGGCCAGGGTAGCGGGCAGCGCTGCAGACTGGCCCGACGACGGCGGCGGCTGCTGCACCGGCGATGGCGGCTTGGAGGGGGCGGACGTGCTCATGATCGTCGAGGTCTCTGATACCAGATTGTTATGTACCAAATCCTCTAGCCTGACTGATCGTAGGTTATAGCGGTGGGAGATTGGGGGACAAGGCTTGAAGTGCAACGAACGCCGAGCCGGCGCCGTAATTGACGGCGTAGCCCACAGGGGCGGCCAGCTAGGGCTAGAGGTAGCGGCTAGGGCTAGAACTGGAGGAATCCCGACTCCCTAAAGGAAGCCGGAAACAATCTTGTTTCTGCTTGACAATCTCAAGGTGTCTTACAAGTATTTATATGGAAGCTAGCTATCTAGATAAGTATGAACTAAGCTATCTAGATAAGTATGGATAAGTATGAACTATGGGCCTTGGGCCCTATCCTAAGGCCCTGTAGCGCCTAGTATAGGCCTGGCCGTACATAACACCAACACTCCTACATTTTCTATTTCAGAGCACCATTCCATTATAGACCCATGACAAGCATAATGTTCCGCAACAATTTATCCAAGTCAAAAAACGTAGCCCTAAAGAGGTACCAAATATCAGTAATTCAAAGGAACCGAATATGCCAATGTTAACTATTTACTTGGCACTGCCCAACAAAACTGAGTCTGAATATAACGTCACTCGTTAAAGAACTTACAGCGTCCTTGTCTTTTCTCTTGCTCGTCTTCTCCTTGGAATGCCTATCCTTCGAATCTCTCTCTATCAACACAGAAACACACATCAAAGTCACAACCTATCAAAGCTTTATTTCACATAACCATAGTGTACATGGAGCGAGCAGAAATTCACTTAACACGCTGAGCCTCGAAAACACAGAAATAAGCGCTTTTTTTTCAGAAAATGATAACCGAAGCTGTAACGATTTAGCATTCTTGGAATGTTTTTGTGACATAACATCCTTGGAATGTTGACGAAATCAAAGAACCGGAAGCTGTAACGATTTAGGAACCCAACCTTTTCCTTTGTTCCTGTCGATGTGTTTCCCCTTCTTCTTGTGTCTGTCATCGTCATCCTCCCTGTCGTCTCGGCTCCTCCTCTTGCTCTCCTTCTTGTCCCGCCTCTTCCGTTCCCCCCCTTCTTCATCCGCTAAACCAAGGAAGAAAGAAATCGATGGTCCGCAGCAAAACGAACCGACGGATTCAACCAAATAGGGGATACGATAGGTATCCCTGGGTGGCTGGGTACCTGAGGAGGTAGAAGAGCGGCGTTTCTTGGACTTGCCCTCGCCGCCGCCCATCGTCGCCGTCGGTGGTCCCGGCCTCGTCGGCCGCCCCGGGTTACAGAGGAGCGAAGGAACTGAGGAGTCCGGGAGCCTCGTGTTGGGCCCAAGTGTAAAGCCCATGTATTTTTGGCCCGCAAAGTCTGTGGATCAGGGACATACAGATACAGGTGATTCCGAAACATTTGAGGGCTTGTATGCAAAGTGATCCACGGGACTGCGGGAGCTAGGGTGAAACCGGATTACCCAGAGTATCGGATACAAATCTCTACTACTCTTAGAGTTGATTTGGTGACAAGGGGATCCCGGGAGGATTGGAGGCTCCAATCCTCCCGGGATCCCGGATCACCAAATCAGCCCTTAAGGGTAAGGAGGGCGTCCACCACGGCTCCGCCCTCCCCCCTCCCCGCTAATCTCGCCGCGTGAACACCGCGCACGCCCTCGTTAATCTCGACGGCTCCGCCCTCGCCCTCCTCCCCCCTATCTCCTCGTAGTCATCGCCCCTCCCCACCGCGCCTGCGCCCCATCATCGTCGCACCCGCCCCCACTCCTAGATCCGTCGTCCCTCACTGCGGTTTGATCCCACAGCCTCCCCCTTGATGCCCTCTCCTCCTCTCCCTCTGCCACAATGCTGGCTGCCACCACCTCCGTCAAGCCTCCACCACCGCGACATCGGACTCTAGTGGCTGGGGCAACTTCTCCGTGGTTGTGGCGGGCTCCAATTTCGCGGTCGACATCGAGGAGAGACAGGTCGTGTGTATCCAGGGCACGGATAGATGCCGAGAGATTTGGCTCTAGCGGCTGGCTGGGTCGTCGAGGAGAGGAGGACCGCGAGCGCATTGTCCCTCACCGGTGCCTCAAGCGGCTCCGTGACACGTACGTGTCCTCCAGCCTATGGCTGGCTCCTCCCCCACCATAGGGTATGGCACCGGTGCACCCTACTGCGCCACGATGACCCACGGAATGGAGATGGCCTTCGAGTGGGTGGTTCAACTCAAGGAGTACCACGAGAAGTTGCTGGTGGAGATCTACAGGTCGCCTCTCCTCTCTTTGCCTCGATCTAGATCCATCCCATACTTCTGTGGCACCACCCCCTCTCCCTCTTTGCCTCAATGCAGATTCATCCCATACCTCTGTGGTACCACCCCTCTCCCTCCTCTCCGCTCCTCCTAGGTGTCGTCGTAGGGAAGTGGAGTAGAAATCGTAGGGAAGCTGAGTAGCTAGAGCCGCTTGGAGATCAGATTGCATGGCTCTTTCAGAAAAAGGGTCGGGGATCTAGTTAAAAAACCAAGTAAAGTCACCTTTTCGACAATCTCCTTTCCATAAAAAGCGCTCATGTCTTTGCATATTGCTTGCTTTTGCTACAACAAAAGGCATGTGCTCCTTTTGGCCAATCATCTACTCATGTTCAGACTGCAGTTAACTGTAGTGGCTAACGAGTGGATGTGAGCCCAAAAAATTGGATCTTGACTCTTGAGCCATTGTTACTTTAATTGTTAACCATCATAATCCATCTTGAATTCTTGGTCTTATGCTACTCAAGGCGGTAATCATCTGCTCGTGCTATCCCTTTAATACGTTGATTTATAGAGTACTGGAAATTTGTGTTCTTCTTAACTTTTTTGCTTTATCTACTTTTCTTTCTTTTAGTTCTTCCACCAAACCAATTGATTATTATGATTACCTAAAGTCCACCTCAAACATGCAGTTTAGCTCTGAAAAGTATATATCTCACATCATATATTTATTTATTGACCAATCGATGCCCTTTTGGGACAACCTCTAGAAAATAGATCACACTGGATTTTTTTTAATCACAACAATTTGGTTTCATTTGTCAATTGAGATAGAACCCTTTTTCCATTGTAAAGATCGTGAATAATTCACATGTTTCGCTTTACTCAATTCATAATCTAACAATTATTTTAAAGCTTCACATTTATGAGTTGATGCAATTGCTGACGAATTAACCACATTACTATAAGGCAGGCAGGAGCGCTCCACATTCATTAAGGCATACATTCGTAGATGGAAGCATAAGTGAACTATCATTTGATGGGCCCTTGAGAAATCCATGTCATCATCAGCAAGGTGAGCTAAGATCCTCATGTAATTTTCACTCAGAGTCCTTGTGTCATGTGTACTCTGTTATGTCATCATCTGATTATTTTATGGTTACCATTAAGTTTGTAGATAGTTAACAATATATTTTTATTCCTGATGTTCTTGACCTACGGTGCATTTTTTCTGAACATTCAACACAAATATCAGTGTATATATCTTCATATTAACAAGAGAATGAAATAGTCACATACAACACAACCCCCTTATCTCAGAAGAGAATAGGAAAAGGTTGCCTAAAAGACTAGGAAAGAATACCTAAAACAAGCTGGTGGCCATGAGCACCAAATGTGTGGAAACAGAGCCGGTGGCCATGAGCACCAAATATTTCAAAAGTTCAGATCATGTAACATGTGGTTCTTCAATTGGCGATGGCAATATGGTAGTCAGATGGTTGTTATAGCATTGCCAATAGCCCAACATGTTCAAATCAGGGTATGTTATGTACCATGTTAATTGAAACTATCTATTTGACATTCATATTGTCAACTGTGCTTATGGCCATGAGCACCAAATGTGTGGAAACAGAGCAGAAATCTGAATTAGTATTGGAATATGTGAATGATTGTCATTTGCACGATGTGATGGTGTAGTTTTGTAACAGATTAGTCATTGATGATGCATATTAGTGCTATTAGATTGTGAACGACCTTGATTTGATTTTGCTAAGTGTTATCTATGCTTTTGTTTTGGGACTTTAGAGTGTTGCCTATGCTTTTGTTGGGTATCCTGTTTATTATTGATGAGCTATCACCCGAAAGTTCCTTTTTTAATTCAATCTGAGCTTCAAGATTACCATTGCCTGCATCCAGTTTATTTCTACTGGAATAGATTGATGAGCTATCACTTGAAATTAATTTTTAGTTCAATTTGAGCTTAAAGATTACCCTTGGTTGCATCCAGTTTATTTCTTCTGAAGTAGATGGACTCAGTGATTGGAGTAAGTTGTACGTGGTTGGGTTCTTCTCTACTCCTATAAATATCTTTTAATATAAAGCAGGAGATTCAAATTTCTAGTTAAATTAAAAATGTGCACAAGATAAACCATAAAACAACTAAAATGTACTTACCCGCAAGGCCACACTTTATTTCCGATTTGTTTGACGATCACACTTCCCCTGTAGGCGCAAATATGTGTCTGAAAATCGATAGATGAGGTGCTCGACTCTGCCACCCTCGGAGTCCATTACTCCGCACTCCGTTTGGACGACCTCAACATCCAGGCTTCTGCCACGTCATACAAGAAATAAGTAACAATGTTTTACCTGGAGAATGGCCACTAGGAGCCCTTCGTCTTTGGTTGGTATATATAATTTTGATTGATTGGTTGGTTGATGAGTATGGAGTATACATGTTGGCCGACCCATCCATGCAATAGTGGGAAAACTAAAACCTTTATGCTATTTTGCATGCACTGTGATTATTTAAATGGCTTCATTTGGAAAAAAGGGTTTTATGAGAGCAAGCATGAAGAGAAAAATGATGAGAATTCAGACAGCAACCTTGCATTCACTGGTGAGATTTTATTATATGTTGTAGAATATTTTACTTTGTTGGTTTCATGTTTTTGAAGAGTTTGTAGGATGACTTCGAAGTTCCAGTGAGGTTCATTGTGACTGGAAACTCAGTACGGCAGTAACACACAACCTTATGATAGGAGCTCCAATAATCTGCACAATCAGGTGCATGTGCATTGGCTAGATTTCAGATTTGGCAGGTTTGGGTTTGCATAGCTTATTTAGGAGTCTATGCCGATTAGATTTGCTGAAAAATAAAGGTAACTCAATTCACACTCGACAGTGCTTTGACACCACCCTTTCTTTTCTTTTTATGAGAATGCTTCACTACCGTCTACTGCGAGTAACATCATGGAATCTTTACCAATACTACAATGCGTACATAACTACATATGCTTATGTTGATTATAGCTTCTCATTATCGTTTTGAGCAACAAATTTACCGCACGTACTTTGTGAGAAGCAGGGGAAGATCAATGAAGATTATAAGAAGTTGTAGGATGGATGGCTGGATAATGGGGACAAAGTCCCTCCCGCTGAATTTGCTAAGGTAATAAGGGCCCGAATGATGGGCACTCCTACAACTGAACTATATCCTTCATGATTCTTTCGGCCTATATATGTCTCGTTTTATTGCTACTATATTGTAGGCTAAAACAAAAGCCTATGAAGGAGCTGAGAAGAATGAGTTAAATAAAATGGAATCATACCCTCTTTTGCTCTTTTTGTTGTTGCCTGTTAACACATCCGAAATTCTGAACTAACATGGAATATTGAGGTCGATAAAATATGCTATGTTTATTTTTATATAATCGTTGTGTACTAACATTTTGTCGTAAAAAACTAGATTAGTGTACAAGATGTCGACATATTTGCTTATGATTGAACATTCTATATTTACTCTTTAGAAATAATTTGTACGATATTAATAATGTTTGTTCGACATCAGTGTAATCTATTTGGGTCGACGCATTTATAATAATATTGTGTATTTATATCGTGACCATTGTACTCACGTCGCCCGTCGCCAGGGTCCTCAATCGTTGGAGTTTTGTCAATTTGCGTTCCGTGGCATCGCACGGGCATATACCTAGTAATATAATACTTGAATAATAAAACTTTGGATTCAGATTAGATTTGGAGCGAGAACTATACCTTAATATTTTCTTAAAATTTAGATCGGAAACGAGTATCCGAGTTTCTTATACCCGCTTTTCTTTTTTTATACTGTTGACGCCTTTTCGGAGCGCCAACACTCAACAAGAACCGTGGCGGTGCTCTCTAGTCAGGCGCGGACGGTCCGCGACCTGGCGCAGGGGCTAGGGTTTCCTGCCTTACGGCCGGACGGTCCGCGCGTGCGCAGGGGCGGCGGAAGATTGCCGGCGGCGCCTGGATCTCGCTCCCGGGAGGGACCCCGTCGGCGAGGAGAGATCCTAGGAGTTGTCTAGGCTCGGGCAGGCCGACCTAGACTCTTCTAATCCACGTAGTAATATAATATAAATACAATACTTGAATAATAAAACTTTGGATTCAGATTAGATTTGGAGCGAGAACTATACCTTAATATTTTCTTAATATTTAGATCGGAAACGAGTATCCAAGTTTCTTATACCCCTTTTCTTTTTTTTATACTGTTGATGCCTTTTCGGAGCGCCAAACACTCAACAAGAACCGTGGAGGTGCTCTCTGGTCAGGCGCGGACGGTCCGCGACCAGGGGCCGGACGGTCCGCGACCTGGCGCAGGGGCTAGGGTTTCCTGCCTTACGGCCGGACGGTCCGCGCCCTGGGGCTGGACGGTCCGCGCCCTGGGGCTGGACGGTCCGCGCCCTAGGGCCGGACGGTCCGCGCGTGCGCAGGGGCGGCGGAAGATCGCCGGCGGCGCCTGGATCTCGCTCCCGGGAGGGACCCCGTCGGGGAGGAGAGATCCTAGGAGTTGTCTAGGCTCGGGCAGGCCGACCTAGACTCTTCTAATCCACGTAGAGTCGAAGAGAGGCGAAGAATTTGGGGATCGAAAGGCTAAACTATAACTAGACTAGAACTACTCCTAGGAAATAAATGCGAAATAGAAGTGTTATTGATTCGATTGATGATTTTAAATCGGCCGTATACCTCTCTATTTATAGAGGAGGGGGCTGGACCCTTTACAAACTAATTTCCGAGCGAATCCCGCGAATTTAGCTAACAACCGTAGCACAAAACCCAGAACCCTAATCTGTTCTGCGCTTGCGCGGACCGTCCGGCCCACAGGCGCGGACCGTCCGGACCGTCTGGCCTCAGGGCCGGACTGTCCGCCGGCTCACTTTGGTTCCAAACATATACTATTTTTATAAAATCATAACTTTTACATATAAACTCGGACGAAGGTAAAGTTTATATAAAAATCATATAGCTCGAAGAGATCTACAACTTTGTAGTACATCGTATTTTTGTTTGAACATATATTTATATCAAAATTATTGAAATAATGTCCAAATTTATATCAAAGTAACAGACTAAACATCATATGTGTAACTCCAATACTCCATAGCTTATTAATAGACTATATATCACATTTGTTGGACTATCTTGTATCATATTAGACTATCTTATGTCATTTGCAAACTATCATTTATTGTATTAGACTTCTGTGTGTTTAGAATCTTGTCATTATATTCAAACTATTGTGTTGGACTATTTTATAGTCTCAACTTATTGCTATAGTGTCATGTTAATATATGGTCTATGCAATGCTCACGATATAACTATCTTACGTGTGAACTGGTGCGAACTGGTTTCTGGTGATTAATAAGCAATTCATGTTACATGTATTAACCGACAAATATCTAGTATCTGCATGTATCCGACCAAATAATATATGCATCCGTCACTTATCCATCCGTTGTATGCGTGTACATCCTATTTCTGACTATCCATATCCGATTCCAATTTTGATTAAAATACATTAGAATAGGATACATGATGACCTACTATGTGTTCGTATATGTCTCGTTTTTTAGTCTAGAGGGGCTCACGCACAAAACTGATGACATTTTTCTAATTTCTAGCCGAAAGGAGTCATCAAATTTTCCCTTTGTTTGATTATTGTTTCACTAGCAAGGTGCTCGTGCTTTGCTACAACAAAATAAATATAAAAGCCTATTATGCCTAGAATTCGAGAGCACTAAGCATTGTACTTTAACTTAGAATGTATTGTTGAGCAACCAATAGTGGTTTACCTTGTGAAATTACTAATGAGCCCCATATGTCACATGGATGCCTTATAAAACTCTAAAAAATTATGATACACAAAACATTAGATATATATACATACATATATATATATATTGTTCTTAATGTAAGCTCTGGGCTTCCGATAGGCATGGGAAGCCCTAGCCAGGGTAGTGGTCACGCGCGTGGTCAGGTCGGGTCAGTGGGGCGCGTGCGTCCGTGCGATTGTGTGACACGTTTATGCATGTGTAAACATGTGTTATGTTTTTGCATAAACAGAAGGTGCGCACGTGGTGGGGTGGAGTTGGGATGGACGAAGGTGGGCCAACATCGTGTTCGCTGGTCGGGTAGTTGGTTTCTACTCGTGTTTATGCTAGCATATTTAATGGTTCAGACTTGCATAATAGGAGAGCAGCAACAAACCTTTTATTGGTTCGTTCAGGTGGGTCCACACACCACCGTGATTAGCGCGCCCACGAAGCTAGAAGTTACTATTGAAAGGGAAATAGTCTCAATATTTCCTATAATCGATTTTGGTGTTTGACGACCATCACAAACCTTGTGGACTAGCCAGTTTGCCTAGTTGATCATTTCACAGGTGCATAAGTTCATCTACAACTATTCTAAATCGACTGTCTGGAATACCATAGATTATTCCAGACAGGAGAAGCTTTTTGAAAAAAAAAACAGACTAAGCGCGGACCGTCCGGGCCCTTGTGGCGGACCGTCCGCGACACCAAGGTGACCCTCGGACAGGAACACTGCATAAACACGAGTCTACACTACGGATTGTCCGATGGAAAAGCAAGCACCGTCCGAGACCAAGCGCAGACCGTCCGGCCTCAGGCGCGGACCGTTCGGCCGGCGCAGAACCGAAAAACCCGAAGGTGACGGGTTCGGTAAAATGAATTATAGCATCCTCGCGGACCGTCTGCGATTGCCTTTATCTAACATCAAACGACGCATTAAATGCTATATAGCTGTTGATATAGCCGTTACTGCTGACCGTTGCAATTTCAACCGTTGATGTGCAGGGGCGGACCGTTCGGACTAGGGGCGCGGACCGTCCGCGGTAGGCAGAAAGGGAGCAACGGCTAGGAAGTGGTTGGGAGCTATAAATACAACCCCAACCACCTCCATTCACTACACCCAAGCATTCCAATCTTTCACATTCAATACAAGAGCTAGCAATTCATTCCAAGACACAATCAAAGCTTCCAATCTCTCCAAGTTTCACAATTGAGACAAGTGATCATTTAGCGATTAGTGACTTGAGAGAGAGAGAGTGACTTGTGTATTATTTGTCGCTCTTGTCGCTTGGCTTTTGCAATCGTGCTTTCTTCTATTCCCATTCTTATTCTCAAGTGACTTGTAATCAAAGTAAGAGACACCAAGTGTGTGGTGGTCCTTGTGGGCTCTAAGTGACCCGTTTGATTAAGGAGAAAGCTCACTCGGTCTAAGTGACCGTTTGAGAGAGGGAAAGGGTTGAAAGAGACGCGGTCTTTGTGACCACCTTAACGGGGACTAGGTTTGCAAGAACCGAACCTCTGTAAAACAAATCACCGTGTCACTAGCTTTATTTCTTGGTTGATTTGTTTTCGCCCTCTTTTTTGGACTCGATTTTATTTCTAACGCTAACCCCGGCTTGTAGTTGTGCTTTAAGGTTATAAATTTCAGTTTCCGCCTATCCACCCCCTCTAGGTGACTTTCAATTGGTATCGGAGCCCGGTACTTCATTAGAGTCTAACAACTCGAAGTAATGTCGGGAGGATCCGCCAAAATGGAGATGGAAACAGCCACAAGCCACGGGAAGGCTCCATCAAAGGAGTCCGGCGCCAAAGGAAGGGAGGAATCTCCTCCCCGCGTCAAGTCGCATCGGAGTGGCGACAAAAAGAAGAAGATGAAGAAAGTGGTCTACTACGAGACCGACTCTTCGTCGCCATCCACCTCCGGCTCCGACGCTCGGTCCGTCACTTCTAAGCGCCATGAGCGCAAGAAGTTTAGTAAGATTCCCCTACGCTATCCTCGCATTTCCAAACACACTCCTCTACTTTCTGTCCCATTAGGCAAACCACCGGTTTTTGACGGTGAATATTATTGTATGTGGAGTGATAAAATGAGGCATCATCTAACCTCACTCCACGCTAGCATTTGGGACATTGTTGAGTTTGGAGCGCAGGTACCATACGTGGGGGATGAAGGATATGATTCGGACGAAGTCGCCCAAATCCGGCATTTTGACTCCCAAGCCACCACTATACTCCTCGCCTCTCTATGTCGAGAGGAGTATAACAAGGTGCAAGGGCTAAAAAGTGCTAAGGAGATTTGGGATGTGCTAAAGACCACGCATGAAGGGGATGAGGTGACCAAGATCACCAAGCGGGAGATGATCGAGGGGGAGGTCGGTCGATTCATCCTCAACCAAGGAGAGGAGCCACAAGCCATGTACAACTGGCTCAAGACCTTGGTGAATCAAGTGCGCAACCTCGAGAGCACCAAATGGGATGACCATGAAATGGTCAAGGTTATTCTAAGATCACTCGTTTTTCGTAATCCTACGCAAGTTCAATTAATTCATGATGATCCTAGATATAAGCTAATGTCTCCCGAGGAAGTGATAGGAAAATTTGTGAGCTTTGAGTTGATGATCAAAGGCTCCAAACAAATTGTCGAGCAAGGCGGCACCTCCACACCCGAGGTGCAACCTGTTGTATTCAAAGCAACGAAAGAAAAGAAAGAAGAGTCTACATCAAGTAGGCTCCCCATCGACGCCTCCAAGCTCGACAACGAGGAAATGGCGCTCATCATCAAGAGCTTCTGCCAAATCCTCAAGCAAAGGAGGGGGAAGGACTATAAATCCCACTCCAAGTAAGTTTGCTACAAGTGTGGTAAGCCCGGTCATTTCATTGCTAAATGTCCTATATCTAGTGATAGTGACAAGGGCGACGATAAGAAGGGAAGGAGGAAGGAAAAGAAGAAGTACTACAAGAAGAAGGGCAGTGATGCCCACGTGTGTCGGGAATGGGACTCCGACATGAGCTCCACCGACTCCTCCTTCGACGAGGACGCCGCCAACATCGCCATCACCAAAGGCCTCCTCTTCCCCAACGTCGGCCACAAGTGACTCATGGCAAAGGACGACAAAAATAAGAAGGTAAAATCTAGAGCCTCCACTAAATATACGACATCTAATGATGAGGGTAGCTCTACTGATGATGAAGATGATTTGGTTGCTCTTTTTGCCAACTTAAACATGCAACAAAAAGAAAAATTAAATGAATTGATAGGTGCTATTCATGAGAAGGATGAACTTTTGGATAGCCAAGAGGAATTCCTTATTAAGGAAAACAAAAAGCATGTTAAGGTGAAAAATGCTTATGCTCAGGAAATAGAGAAATGTGAAAAATTAACTAGTGAGCTTAGCATTTGCCATGACACTATCTCCAACCTTAGAATTGAAAATGCTAATTTGATCACTAAGGTTGAAAAGAGAAATGTTTGTGATGATTCAATTGCCAACCTTAAGAATGATAATGCTAGTTTAATTGCTAAGATTGATAAATTGAATGAATCACTTTCTAGCCTTAAAATTGAAAATGACAAATTAATTGCTAAGGCTAAGGATTTAAATGTTTGCAATGATTCTATTTCCTGTCTTAAAAATGAGAATGCCACTTTATATGCTAAGATGTAGAGACATTAATGTTGATGCTATTCATGATCACCTAGCTTTAATTAAACAACAGAATGATCACATAGCACAACTAACTAGTAAAATTAATGAGCATGAGATAGAAAATGAAAAATTTAAATTTGCTAGGAGCATGCTCTATAATGAGAGACGCCCTGGCATTAAGGATGGCATTGGCTTCCAACAGGGAGACAAAGTCAAGCTTAATGCCCCCAAGAAATTGTCTAATTTTGTTAAGGGCAAGGCTCCCATGGCACATGATAACGAGGGTTACATTTTATATCCTGCTGGTTATCCTGAGCATAAAATTAGGAGAATTCATTCTAGGAAGTCTCATTCTGGTTCTCATCATGCTATGTATAAGAATGAGACATCTAGTTCTAGGCATTCTACACATGTTAAAAATGCCTAAAAATAAATCTCCTATTGCATCAAATGAGCCTAATGTTTCATTTAAGACTTTTGATGCTTCTTATGTTTTAACTAACAAATCAGGCAAAGTAGTTGCCAAATATGTTGGGGGCAAACATAAGGGCTCCAAGACTTGTGTTTGGGTACCCAAGGTGCTTGTTTCTAACATCAAAGGACCCAAGACTGTTTGGGTACCTAAGAACAAGGCCTAAATTGTTTTGTAGGTTTATGCATCCGGAGGCTCAAGTTGGATAATTGATAGCGGGTGCACAAACCACATGACAGGGGAGAAAAGAATGTTCTCCTCCTACGAAAAAACGAAGATCACCAAAGAGCCATCACATTCAGGGATGGAAATCACGGTTTGGTCAATGGTCTTGGTAAAATTGCTATATCTCCTGACCATTCCATTTCCAATGTTTTTCTTGTAGATTCTTTAGATTATAACTTGCTTTCAGTTTCTCAATTATGCAAAATGGGTTACAACTGTCTTTTTACGGATATAGGTGTTACTGTCTTTAGAAGAAGTGATGATTCAGTAGCATTTAAGGGAGTATTAGAGGGTCAACTATACTTAGTTGATTTTAATAGAGCTAAATTCGATGCTTGCTTAATTGCTAAGACTAATATGGGTTGGCTCTGGCATCGCCGACTAGCCCATGTTGGGATGAATAATCTTCACAAGCTTCTAAAGGGAGAACACATTTTGGGACTAACCAATGTTCATTTTGAGAAAGACAGGGTTTGTAGCGCATGTCAGGCAGGGAAGCAAGTTGGTACCCATCATCCACATAAGAACATCATGACGACCGACAGGCCGCTTGAGCTACTCCACATGGATCTATTCGGCCCGATAGCTTACATAAGCATCGGCGGGAGTAAGTACTGTCTAGTTATTGTGGATGATTATTCTCGCTTCACTTAGGTTTTCTTTTTGCAGGAAAAATCACAAACCCAAGAGACTTTAAAATTCTTGAGACGGGCTCAAAATGAGTTCGGATTAAGGATCAAGAAAATAAGAAGCGACAATGGGACTGAGTTTAAGAACTCTCAAATAGAAGGTTTTCTTAAGGAGGAGGGCATCAAGCATGAGTTCTCTTCTCCCTACACACCTCAACAAAATGGTATAGTGGAGAGGAAGAATAGAACTCTACTGGACATGGTGAGGACCATGCTTGATGAGTACAAGACTCCGGACCGGTTTTGGGCTGAGGCGATTAACACCGCCTGCTACTCCATCAACCGGCTCTACCTTCACCGAATCCTCAAGAAGACATCTTATGAACTCCTTACCAGTAAAAAAACCCAATGTTTCATATTTTAGAGTCTTTGGTAGCAAATGTTTTATTCTTGTTAAAAGAGGTAGAAAATCTAAATTTGCTCCTAAGGCTGTAGAAGGCTTTTTACTTGGTTATGACTCAAACACAAGGGCATATAGAGTCTTCAACAAATCCACTGGATTAGTTGAGGTTTCTTGTGACATTGTGTTTGATGAGACTAATGGCTCTCAAGTAGAGCAAGTTGATCTTGATGAACTAGATGATGAGAGGCTCCGTGTGTCGCGCTAAAGAACATGTCCATTGGGGATGTGTGTCCTAAGGAATCCGAAGAGCCTACACAAGCACAAGATCAACTGTCATCTTCCATACAAGCATCTCCACCAACCCAAGATGAGGATCAAGCCCAAGATGATGAAAATGAAGATCAAGAGGATGAGCCACCTCAAGGGGAGGACAATGATGAAGGGGGAGATGACAATAATCAAGACAAGGAAGATGATCAAGAAGAACAGGGTCAAAGACCGCCACACCCAAGAGTCCATCAAGCGATACAACGAGATCACCCCGTGAACTCCATCCTCGGCGATATTCATAAGGGGGTAACAACTGGATCTCGTGTCGCTCATTTTTTTGAACATTACTCTTTTGTGTCTTCTATTGAGCCATACAGGGTGGAAGATGCATTAAGAGATTCGGATTGGGTGTTAGCAATGCAAGAGGAGCTAGGAATGAGGTATGGCATCTTGTTCCATGTCCTAACCAAAATGTTGTAGGAACCAAGTGGGTATTCCGCAACAAGCAAGATGAGCATGGTGTGGTGACAAGGAACAAAGCCTGACTTGTAGCCAAGGGATATTCACAAGTCGAAGGTTTGGATTTCGGTGAAACCTATGCACCCATAGCTAGGCTTGAATCAATTCGCATATTACTTGCCTATGCTACTTACCATGGCTTTAAGCTTTACCAAATGGACGTGAAAAGTGCATTCCTTAATGGACCAATCAAGAAAGAGGTCTATGTTGAGCAACCTCCCAGCTTTGAAGATAGTGAGTACCCTAATCATGTGTATAAACTCTCTAAGGCGCTTTATGGGCTCAAGCAAGCCCCAAGAGCATGGTATGAATGCCTAAGAGATTTCCTTATCACTAATGGCTTCAAAGTCGGTAAAGCCGATCCTACTCTCTTTACTAAAACCATTGCAAATGATTTGTTTGTATGCCAAATTTATGTTGATGATATCATATTTGGGTCTACTAACAAATCTACTTGTGAAGAGTTTAGTAGGATCATGATTCAAAAACTTGAGATGTCTATGATGGGGGAGTTGAAGTATTTCCTAGGATTTCAAGTCAAGCAACTCCAAGAGGGCACCTTCATCAGCCAAACCAAGTACATTCAAGACATACTTACCAAGTTTGGAATGAAGGATGTCAAGCCCATCAAGACACCCATAGGAACAAATGGGCATCTCGACCTCGACACGGGAGGTAAATCCGTAGATCAAAAGGTATATCGGTCGATGATAGGATCTTTACTCTATTTATGTGCATCTCGACCGGATATTATGCTTTTCGTATGCATGTGTGCAAGGTTCCAAGCCGATCCTAAGGAAGTTCACCTTAGGGCCATGAAAAGAATCATGAGATATTTAGTTTTTACACCTAAGTTTGGACTTTGGTACCCTAAGGGATCCACCTTTGACATAATATGATATTCAGATGTCGATTGGGCAGGGTGTAAAATTGATAGGAAGAGCACATCAGGGACTTGTCAGTTTTTGGGGAGATCCCTGGTGTCTTGGGCTTCAAAGAAACAAAACTCAGTAGCTCTTTTTACCGCCGAAGCCGAGTACATTGCCACAGGCCATTGCTGTGCGCAATTACTCTGGATGAGGCAAACCCTCAGGGACTATGGCTACAAATTGAGCAAAGTCCCTCTCCTATGTGACAATGAGAGTGCAATCCACATGGCGGATAATCCCATTGAACACAGCCGCACTAAGCACACAGACATTCGATATCACTTTTTGAGGGTTCACCAACAAAGGGGGGATATCGAGATCACTTATGTTAGCACCAAAGAACAATTAGCTGATATCTTTACCGAACCACTAGATGAGAAAAACTTTACCATACTTAGGAATGAGCTAAACATTCTTGATTCTCGGAATTTTGATTGATACTTTGCACACATAGCTCATTCACGTACCTTTGATCACATCTCTTTCATGTCTATGACTAATGTGTTTTCAAGTATATTCCTATGCTAAGTCGTAGATTGAAAGGGAAATGGAGTCTTCGGTGAAGACAAGGCTTCCACTCCACTCTATTGGTATTATCTATCCTTCGCCGTCACTCCGCACCATTCTCCACTTTGGTATAATCATCACTCTTATTACTCATACCATTGAGGAGAAAGTAAAAAGGGCTCTCAAAAGACTCCGTTTTTGGCGATTAATGACAAAGGGGGAGAGAATATAGCCCAAAGCAAAAGGACCGCACCACCCAAACTTCAAAAATTATTTTTGGAATGATGACGTTTATCTCTTCATCCTTTCAATTGGTATCTTGTGATGAAATATTTCAAAATTGGTATGTTTTTCAATTGGTTAGGATTTTTCAAATTGGTATCTAAAAATATTTAATCTTCCTTCAATTGGTAAAACCCTCTTGAACACTAAGAGGAGAATTTCATCCAGGGGGAGTTTTGTCTAAGTCAAAGGAAAAGCATTTGAAACAAGGGAGAAAATTTCAAATCCTGAAAAATGCTTCTCGCAATTTTATTCATATACCTTTGACTATTTCCAAAAAGACTTTGAAAAGATTTTTCAAAAAGAATTTGCAAAAACAAAACAAGTGGTCCAAAATGTTAAATATCAAATCAAACTTACATACTTAAAAATGGTTTCATTTCAAAATAACTTATGCACATCTGTCAAAATGCAAACTAGTTACATTTCTTCAATTTATATTTGCTTTGGTTTGTGTTGGCATCAATCACCAAAAAGGGGAGATTGAAAGGGAAATAGTCTCAATATTTCCTATAATCGATTTTGGTGTTTGACGACCATCACAAACCTTGTGGACTAACCAGTTTGCCTAGTTGATCATTTCACAGGTGCATAAGTTCATCTACAACTATTCTAAATCGATTGTCCGGAATACCGTAGATTATTCCGGATAGGAGAAGCATTTTAGAAAAATAGACTAAGCGCGGACCGTCCGGGCCCTTGCGGCGGACCGTCCGCGACACCAAGGTGACCCTCGAACAGGAACACTGCATAAATGTGAGTCTACACTACAGACCGTCCGATGGAAAAGCAAGCACCGTCCGAGACCAAGCGCGGACCGTCCGGCCTCAGGCGCGGACCGTCCGGTCGCCGTAGAACCGAAAAACCCGAAGGTGACAAGTTCGGTAAAATGAATTATAGCGTCCTCGCGGACCGTCCGGGGTGCACGGCCGGACCGTCCGCGATTGCCTTTATCTGACATCTGACGACACATTAAATGCTATATAGCTGTTGATATAGCCGTTACTGCTGAATGTTGCGATTTCAGCCGTTGATGTGCAGGGGCGGACCGTCCGGACCAGGGGCGCGGACCGTCCGCGGTAGGCAGAAAGGGAGCAACGGCTAGGAAGTGGTTGGGGGCTATAAATACAACCCCAACCACCTCCATTCACTACACCCAAGCATTCCAATCCTTCACATTCAATACAAGAGCTAGCAATTCATTCCAAGACACAATCAAAGCTTCCAATCTCTCCAAGTTTCACAATTGAGACAAGTGATCATTAGCGATTAGTGACTTGAGAGAGAGTGTGATCTGTGTATTATTTGTCGCTCTTGTCGCTTGGCTTTTGCAATCGTGCTCTCTTCTATTCCCATTCTTATTCTCAAGTGACTTGTAATCAAAGCAAGAGACACCAAGTGTGTGGTGGTCCTTGTGGGGTCTAAGTGACCCGTTTGATTAAGGAGAAAGCTCACTCGGTCTAAGTGACCGTTTGAGAGGGAAAGGGTTGAAAGAGACCCGGTCTTTGTGACCACCTCAACGGGGACTAGGTTTGCAAGAACCAAACCTCGGTAAAACAAATCACCGTGTCACTCGCTTTATTTCTTGGTTGATTTGTTTTCACCCTCTCTTTTAGACTCGATTTTATTTCTAACGCTAACCCCGGCTTGTAGTTGTGCTTTAAGGTTATAAATTTCAGTTTCCGCCTATCCACCCCCTCTAGGCGACTTTCAACCGTATATATCGGAACAGAAGATATGGAGCCAATCGTGTGTGGGAGCTCAGACGGATTTCAGCATAAAACGTGAACCAAAACAGCGTAAATGAGTATGAATTTTAGTGTAAATCATCGATCTATTTCATAACGAAAACATATATGGAAACAAAAAAAATCTGATTTAAATGCTTTATTTTCTCCATAAATATATGATCTCTCCAACATCCATCCATCAAGGCTCGTTAGAACCAATTTATGATATATACTGGTACTAATTATACTACACGATGAAGTTATTTATGCACTATGGTAGATTGCGTAAAAATCTGTTTTCTACTGCATGTGCACAAATCTAGGATGACAAGAATGTGAGTTGAAAAGGAAATGGAACGACATACGTGAGATTTATGGAATCGTGGCAAATGACCTCATTTCTTAGAGCGGTTACCTTTTTCTAAATTTCTATTTTGTTGCGTAAATGTGTGGGTCGTAAATATATCTTATACATATGGCATAAATGGTAGAAACCCAACGCACACTGGATTAAGTAAACGAGATAATGCATAAAATCAATAAATTGTTTGCGTAAAAATGTGAATAGAAATATCATAAACAGACAAATAGATGGAAGTGGAGCCATGAACTGAAATATAGGTCATAAAAACCTATTGACATTGGCATAAATACGTATACAAAATAGCATAAAAATAGGACAGTCACCCTGTGGAACCGTCGCCTCGCATCTGGGATGCGCCACCACTTTGTGCCTAAAGGAGGCTGTCGTCGTCGCTCGCGCCTAGGGAAGTCCGCCATCGCCGCTCCCACCTTGGATGACATCATAGTCGTACGCACTCAGGAGTCGACCCTCGCGCGCGTGCATCCCGAGATCCATCGCATCAGCCGCTCCCACCTCACCGTCATGCACGCCTTATGGGCGCCGTCGTTGCTCACATGCCCCCGAGATCCACCGTCGCGCTGCCACAGCCGCTCCCCCCTCACCATCATGTGCAACTCAAGGGGTCGCTCAACGTGCACCTCAGGGAGACGCTGCCGTGCTCGTGCCCCTGGATCCGCCGCCGCGACTGCTGCCACCTCGCCGTTGTGCACACCTCATGGGCCGCCGCCGCGTGCCCTCAGGATCCGATACCGCAGCCGCTCCCACCTCACCGCCATGCGCGCCTCATGGGGGCCTTCGCCGCGCACTTGCCTCATGGATCCACCGCTGCGAGCGTGACCCCCGGATCTCGCATTACGAGCGTGTCCCCCAGATCCACCGTCACGCGCTTGCTCCCAAGATCCGCCACCGCGCGTGCCTCTCGGGGGTGGGGGCGTAACTGTCGGCGTCGCTAAAACTGAACCCTAGCGATCTGGAACTTCTTTTATAGATGCTTCAAACCTGGTGCGGCTGAACCGGCTGGCAAGATCGGGTCAGGGCTCTCGCCGAGCTATTGGAAGCCCAGGGCTCCATATACATATACTATATATATAGTTTATATGTTAAGATCCATGGGCTCTATCTAATCGGAGAAGCCCTAGCCACCCCACTTGACCTATCGGCCAGGTGATCTATACTCACCATCGGTCCATCCAACACGATGTTAGCAAATTTTATGATTCGTATACAAACATTTACGCTTGTGTTGTATACATGCGCAGATGACCTGTCCCACGCCCACTCCGTGCTAGTGGACCTCCAAGGCATCCCAGGCACTCTGAACCGCTCCAACCCTAATCTAATTTGTAGAACTTAAAATCCTTAATTACTTTATTTGATAAATAAAGTACTTTATGCACACTCTGCTCATAAACCTAGATAATATTATAAGCAATGCAGACAATCTTATACCCCCAACTTCAACCTCTCTGTATGAAAGGATTGTGGACCTCATAACTTAAGCTTGAAAATGAATCAGGTGCTAGGCCTTAGAATATCAGTAGATACTAGTACATCAAAATGGGAACAAAAGGTGGCACAGTCTTATCCATAATGGCATAAATAAAGTCATTCTTTTATTAAATGCATGTGTTTTTTTGGTGGTCCTACACTCCTGTTGTATGTCTTTAAAAAACTTGAAGTGGAATAACAAGATGCAAAAATACTAGCAGTGGAAGAGCTTCTCATAGGATGAAAGGAGCATGACCACCCCTAAACCTGTGTAAACTACATAGTTACAACCATTTTGCTTTATAAAAACTAAAAATTAGCCTTGTTATTTAATGATTGGCCCCTGCTGGATTTAGGGTAGCTAAATGTGTGGTATTATTTCTCTCTTTTTCCTCGATGTGTAGGAGAGCACACACTGAACATTTGTGGCATTTTATTCATCCATTTACATGCTGTTGGAACCTGCTCTCCTGGGCAAGTTGATCCAACAGGGGAATGAAAGCAACGTAGACAGGGTTTCAACTTGAGATGGCAATAGCTCTGTTAATCCAGCCTCTCAAGGGCACTGTACGGGGGTATTTATAGGTGCCTGAGTGCCCAACGTCTTAGTGTAAGGACGCATGTACCCTCAGGCACCTGGACTATCCCTGGAATATTCCCATAAAGGAGGGTTACAAACTGTCATTACAGAAAAGCTATTACAAATCGGGCCCGTAACACGCTTCTCCATGCGGGGCCTGTTACAATGGGCCGAATCCCTCGTGGGCCTCAAGGCCGAGTGAGGACGTGGGACGGGGCGACGTCGTCGTAGGCCTTCGTCTCGTAGTGTAGAAGGCGAAGGGTGGACCTCGCCGGTTCTTCTGCTTTCGTTGGCGTAGCGAGAAAGACGAAGGCTGGAGCGAAGGGTAGTGTCTTCGCCTTCGCCCTAACATTTGCCCTCCGAGGGACCAGTTCGACTGAGTTATCTGGTGCCGAAGATGTCGCTAGATGGTGGAGACGTTTCCCTCACTCGAAATGGTTCCGTGGGGGTTTTTGATGTGATCGTTGACGGGCGCGGTACTGTTGGACTGCGGGTTTCCCGAAGCGTCGCGTCCCATGTATAAAAAGGAGGGCAGGGCGGCGCGGTTCAGGTGCACCTTCTGCGCGCCGCAAAACCCTAGCCTCCTTTTGAAACCACTCGTTCGCTCGCCTGCCCTCCTTGCTCCTGCTCGTCGGAGATCTGGCCCGCGTCAAGCAGACCGCCCCCCTCCGCCGACGGTACGTAGCCATGTCGTCCTCTTCCTCGTCTGCTGTGAGTACCCCGCTGGCCGCCGCATCATCAGAGGACACTTTGAGCGACTTGGCGGTGGAAGCGCTACATCCTGGTGATACAGTGGAGTTTGGCGTGTCACGGATCTCCTCGGTCCGCGTTCAGGATATGCAGCAACTTGGGTATTTTGGCAGCGGAGTGGGGCGTGTTACGGGGGCAGAGGAGGTCCCCGAGCCGGAGGGCGAGCTAGTCGTGTTTGAAGCTTTTTTCACCGCTGGCCTTCGTCTACCTGCACATCGATTCGTGGCGGAGGTCCTGCGGAGATTCAAGGTCCAGGTCCACCAGCTAACGCCGAATGCCGTGGTGGCCCTAGCGAAGTATGTCTGGGCGACGACTTCGTATGGCGGTCAGCCCTCTGTGGAGGTCTTCGCAAAGCATTACTGTCTACATTGGCAAAAGAGGAAAATTGGACATGAGATTGCACAATTTGGATCGTGCACATTTACCACGAGGACCGGGAAGACTTCGATGGAAGTCGTGGAGTTGGTTCCCTGCGCTCGCAATAAGTGGGGCAATTGGTGGGATTTCTGGTTTTACGTTTCCAAAGGTGCAGTCGAAGACCACCCAGGGCTTCCCATGGCCGTCATGTGCTCGCATTATTACGTAGCGTACCCATAGTTTGAGGTGACAGAGGATGATGAAGACGAAGGGACCCTTCGGCGCGCTGCCCGCATGAGTAGCGGGCATGACTTGGTTGAGTAGTTTGTCGGGTACGGGGTATCGCCCTTGGCGCATGGTTGGGCGCTGGGTGAAGTATGCCCTCGCGAGATGCCCTCCCGGGGCGGGCAGCGGGTGCGAAGTCTTGGGGCACCCGGTGCGAAGTCTTGGGTGCGAAGTCTTGGGGCGAGCGCAGCGGGTGCGAAGTCTTGGGGGCGGGCAACAGGTGCGAAGTCTTGGGGCGGGCAGTGGGAAGCGGAGGACGGTGCAGCGAGGATTGTGGGGCGCTACGTGCCGAAGACAGAGGGTCTATGGAGCCGGGATATCCGTGGGTCCAACGACAGATTGAATCGGGTCTTCGAATTGAACCGCTTGCCATATGATGGTTATCCCGGGGAAGACGCCACCGACCGCCGCGGGAAGAAACCGATGGGCGTGACCGAGGAAGGGTCTTCGCAGGAGGCTGCCCCGGCCACTAAGAAGAGAAAATTAGGTACTATAGTGGGGGAGATGGGGTGTCTGATAGTTTTGCTGTGGATTTGATGAGGACGTGTGCAGCCCCTGGGGGAAGGATGTCTTCGCTCGAGCTCTGGGAGTCTTCGGCGCGAATGCTGGAGGTTACCGGGGGTCGATGGCCTAGGAATGTTCCGATCCCCCGCGCGACTGGCAAAGACTTCTATATGTCCCGCATGGCACGCGACTTGAAGGTGTTTTCTTACGGACGGAATATTGCTGCTGTTGTATCGGCAGTGATGAACAAGGATCGTCAAAACGCTGCGCAGAAGCGCCGGGCCGTCGTCAGGATGGCAGATCCTGCGCGCGAGGCGAAGAGGGCGCGGGGGAGCGCGAAGGCTGCTGCCTCCGGCAGTAGCAAGCCAGTGGCGCCTGCAAAGGCAGCTGCTCCCGGACCCAGCAAGGCGTTGGCAAGTGCGAAGGCTGCCGCCTCTGGCGGAGGCAGGCCTCCCCTGGGCGAACCTATGAAAGGGCAGGAGCTGCCTTCGCCGGGGAGACGTGTTGCTGACTTTGGCACGAATATCAGTGTCGAGGATTATCTTGTTGGTAAGTTTTTTTGACCGAAGATATGTTGCAGGGTCGGGTGAGGGACAGTTGGTTGTTGTCCCGCCTTCGGTGGCAATGACTTCGCCATCAGCGGTGGTAAGGGTGTGAAAGGGAAATGTGCCCTTAGGCCATTTCTAAGTATTTTGGTGATTGAGTGTCCAATACAAGTGCTTAAGTGATAAACTATGCCAAATTGTGGATAAGGTGCAAATCAATATGAAGGTATGATTCTAGACTTAGTACATTGGTTTTTGTGTACTAACATGTTTGTCTAAGTGCTAGAATCAGAGAAAATTCAATTGGAAAAGCTTGGCTCGAAGCAGCCAAAAGTCTGCTCAGTCTGGGTACACCGGACTGTCCGGTGGTGCACCGGACAGTGTCTGGTGCGCCAGGCTGGCATCTGCGAACTGGCTGCTCTCGGGACTTCAACGGCGGCGTACGACTATAATTCACCGGACTGTCCGGTGTGCACCAGACTGTCCAGTGAGCCAACTGTCGGCCCGGCCAACGGTCGGCCGCGTAATCCGCGCGCGACGTGTGGCAGAGCCAACGGTCAGAAGGGGGCACCGGACTGTCCGGGTGCACCAACGACTCTGAATCTCCAATGGTCGGCTTCGCCAAAGAAGGAAAGAAATCCGCACCAGACAGTGTCCTGTGGTGCACCGGACTGTCCGGTGCGCCAGGCGACAGAAGGCAAGAATTGCCTTCCTGGAATGCTCTCAATGGCTCCTAGCTGCCTTGGGGCTATAAAAGGGACCCCAAGGCGCATGGAGGAGCACACCAAAGCATTCTCTAAGCATTCCTAAGCACCAAGACTTCAATTCCGCGCATTCGATTCTTTGTGATAGCAACTAGAGCTCCATTTGAGTAGAGAACTCTTTGGGTTGTGTTGTGAGCTCGAGTTGTGACTTGTGTGCGTGTTGTGCTCTGATTTTGTGTCTTGTGTGTGTTGCTCATCCCAGCCTTACTTCCGTGCTTCTTTGTGAACATCAATTTGTAAGGGCGAGAGGCTCCAAGTTGTGGAGATTCCTCGCAAGCGGGATATAGTAAACAAAGCAAAACACCGTGGTATTCAAGTAGGTCTTTGGACCACTTGAGAGGGGTTGATTGCAACCCTCGTCCGTTGGGACGCCACAATGTGGAGTAGGCAAGTGTTGAACTTGGCCGAACCATGGGATAAACCACTGTGTCTATCTGTGATTGATCTTCTTGTGGTTATCGTGTCCTGCAAGAACTCCTCTCTAGCCACTTGGCTTTATTGTGCTAACTCCTAATCAAGTTTTTGTGGCATTAAGTTTCAAGTTTTACAGGATCACCTATTCACCCCCCCTCTAGGTGCTCTCAATTGGTATCAGAGCCGTTCTCTTCAAGAAAGGGACTAATCGCCCGAAGAGATGGATCCTAAGGGCAAGGGGATGGTGGTCAATGATAAGGAGAAGGGGTCCTTCGTCAATGATCCAAAGGATGACAAGCCTACTGACTCAGGCTCGGCCCACAAAAGAAAAGACGGGAGGAAGAAGAAAACAAGGCGCATCAAGGAGATAGTCTACTATGACAGCGATGAATCTTCCTCTTCCCAAAAAGACGACGACAACGACTACGAGAAAAAGAAGACGGTTAATTCAAACTTTTCCTTTGATTATTCTCGTATTCCGCAAAGTTCCAATGCTCATTTGCTTTCCATTCCCCTCGGTAAACCCCCCCACTTTGATGGAGAAGACTACGGATTTTGGAGTCACAAAATGCGTAGCCACTTGTTCTCTCTCCATCCAAGTATATGGGAGATAGTAGAAAATGGAATGCACTTTGATAGTACGGATAGTCCCATGTTCATTAATGAGCAAATTCACAAAAATGCACAAGCTACTACTGTTCTTCTAGCTTCATTGTGCAGGGATGAATACCATAAGGTGAGCGGCTTGGATAACGCCAAGCAGATTTGGGACACCCTCAAAATCTCACATGAGGGGAACAACGTCACTATGCTCACCAAGATGGAGTTGGTGGAGGGCGAACTTGGGAGATTCGCAATGATCAGGGGCGAGGAGCCAACCCAAACGTACAACCGGCTCAAGACCCTCGTCAACAAAATAAGGAGCTATGGAAGCACGCGATGGACGGACCACGACGTCGTCCGCCTAATGCTAAGGTCTTTTACTGTCCTTGATCCACATCTTGTGAACAATATTCGTGAGAATCCTAGGTACACCAAGATGATGCCCGAGGAGATACTTGGAAAGTTTGTAAGCGGGCGGATGATGATCAAGGAGGCAAGATACGTTGACGATGCGTTGAACGGCCCAATCCACGAGCCTCAAACCGTTGCTCTCAAAGCAACGAGGAGCAAGGAAGTGCTACCTAGCAAGGTGGCACAAGTTGAGGCGGCGGGACTCAATGAGGAAGAGATGGCCCTCATCATTAAGCGTTTCAAGACGACGCTAAGGGGTCGCAAGGAGCATCCCAACAAGACCAAGACGAAGGGGAAGCGCTCATGCTTCAGATGTGGTAAGATTGGTCTATTTATCACTAATTGTCCCGATAATGATAGTGACCAGGAACAAGGGAACAAGAGGGAAAAGAAGAAGGCTTACAAGAAGGCTAAGGGCGAGGCACACCTTGGAAAGGAGTGGGACTCGGATTGTTCGTCGTCCGACTCCGACAACGAAGGACTCGCCGCCACCACCTTTAACAAGTCGCCCCTCTTCCCCAATGAGCATCACACCTGCCTCATGGCAAGGGAAAAGAAGGTAAGCACTCATAATACTAGTACTTACGCTTCCTCAAGTGATGAAGAATCTAGTGATGATGAAATAGACTATTCATGTTTATTCAAGGGCCTAGATAGAACTAAGGTTGATAAGATTAATGAATTAATTGATGCATTGAATGATAAGAATAGGTTATTAGAAAAGCAAGAGGATCTTTTGTATGAAGAACATGATAAGTTTGTAGAGGCACAAAAATCCCTTGCTTTAGAAATTAAAAGGAATGAAATGCTTTCTTGTGAATTGTCTACATGCCATGACTCTATTTCTAGCTTAAAGAGCATAAATGATGATTTAAATGCTAAGTTAGAAATAGCTAATAAATTGACATCTTGTGTAGAACATGTTGCAATTTGCAATAGGTGTAAAGATTTTAATGTTGATGCTTGTAGTGAACATCTAGTTTTAATTTCTAATTTGAATGATGAAGTGGCTAGTCTTAATGCCCAACTTAAGACTAGCAAGAGTGAATTTGACAAACTAAAATTTGCAAGGGATGCCTACACGATTGGTAGACACCCCTCAATTAAGGATGGTCTTGGCTTCAAGAGGGAAGTCAAGAACTTAACAAGCCATAAGGCTTCCATCTCCACCAAGGAGAAAGGGAAGGCCCCTATGGCTAGTAGTGCTCAAAAGAACCATGCTTTCATGTATCATGATAGGAGACATTCTAGGAATGATTATAGAAGTTATGATGCTTTTGATTCTCATGCCATGATTGCTTCTAGTTCTTCTATTATGCATGATAGAAATTTGGCTAGGAAAAATGATATGCCTAGAAGAAATGTTGTTCATGTTCCTAGGAAAGTAAACTATGAATCTTCTACAATTTTTCATACTTGCAATGCTTCCTTCACTATTTGTAGAAAGGATAAGAAGGTGATTGCTAGGAAGTTAGGGGCAAGATGCAAGGGAGATAAAACTTGCATTTGGGTCCCTAGACAATTGTCACTAACCTTGTAGGACCCAACAAGAGTTGGGTACCTAAGACCCAAGCCTAAATTTGCCTTGCAGGTTTATGCATCCGGGGGATCAAGCTGGATTATCGACAGCGGATGCACAAACCACATGACGGGGGAGAAGAAGATGTTCTCTTCCTACGTCAAGAACAAAGACTCGCAAGACTTAATCATATTCGGTGACGGGAATCAAGGCAAGGTGAAAGGGTTAGGAAAGATTGCTATTTCATCCGAGCACTCCATTTCCAATGTGTTTTTAATTGAGTCGCTTGGATATAACTTGTTGTCTGTTAGTCAACTTTGTAATATGGGATATAATTGTTTATTCACAAATGTAGATGTGTCTGTCTTTAGAAGAAGTGATGGTTCATTAGCTTTTAAGGGTGTACTAGAAGGCAAACTTTATTTAGTTGATTTTGCAAAAGAGGAGGCCGGTCTAGATGCATGCTTAATTGCTAAGACTAGCATGGGTAGGCTGTGGCATCGCCGTTTAGCACATGTAGGAATGAAGAACCTTCACAAGCTTCTAAAGGGAGAACACGTGATAGGTCTAACTAATGTAACTTTCGAAAAAGATAGACCTTGTGCAGCTTGTCAAGCAGGTAAACAGGTGGGAAGCTCTCATCATACCAAAAATGTGATGACTACATCAAGACCTTTGGAGTTACTTCATATGGACCTCTTCGGACCCGTCGCCTACCTAAGCTTAGGAGGAAGTAAGTATGGTCTTGTTATAGTTGATGATTTTGTAACACCCCAGGTGTTACTCAGGGTGTCCACCCAGGGCTACACCATTTAAACCTACTATCACATGTGGGTTAGTTTGAGCAAAGTACATCAAACCTAGAATTCAAGGTCCTAAGCAAGTGCAACCCATCTTGGATATCATACCCTAACTTATCATGCACATCTAAAAGGGAGAATTTCCCAAAACCCTAAAGCAAACCCCTTTGGACAATGGGAACCCTAGATGTAAGTATGACCAAAAGGTCATGAAAACCTTATGATCATGGCTTGGGCCAAATATAGAAGTTGTAGTACACTTAATAACCTACAAATAGTAGTAAGAAAGTAACCCCAAAAAGATTTCAGAAAAGCCCCAAAAGGTTCAACAAAGGTTTGAGCACAAAAGAAAAATCAGAAATTGCCTAAGTCCAAAACTAACCTTTGGCCAAAGATCACACATGTGCACCCTCATTCAAACTTCAAAACACTTCGACCCAATTAACAAAGTGGCGCCAAATTAACCCTAGAATGCCCTAGAAAAAGTTGACACCTACCCTAAGACGTTTGACACGACTTGGCACCATTTTTGTCTCGGTTTGGACATCTCTGACATAGCCGACTTCCCACCCCCATATCTCTCTAACCCGACCACATCTACCCTTGGAACTCACATGAACTAGGTAGCTCTAGGTGCAGGGAAGAGATCTCTCACAGGCTCTAGGGCAAGATTCGTACGTTTTGGCCGCTCAGCAGAGGGAAGAACACGGGCAGAAGCAAAGAGCCACGTGTTCGACGTCCTTTGAGCTCGCCAGAGCACGCCCGCGCGCGCCCCCGCGTGCCCCGCGTCGTGCCAAAGCCAAGCCGGCGCCATGGCCCGCGCCCGCGTCTATAAAGCCCCCAGGGACTTCGACCGTACCCCTCCGCACGCGCTCGACCTCACCGGAGCCCAAACCCACCGGCGTTTGCCCGTGCACGGCGTGTCCGCGGCCGCCCGATCCCCCTGCCACCGTAGACCGGCCAACTGAACCCTTCCCAACCCCATCCAACCCTTGGAGAAGACTGATCACACCTCAGTGAAGCTCCCCGAGCGAGGAATTAGAGTTTGCTTCGCCGGAGAAGCCAGTCCACGGTCGCCGGACTCCACCCGACCGTCGGCGAGCGTAGACTGGGTAATCCTCTGCTCCATTTCTCGATTCCTTGTGCACACAGCCTCTACGTCACCCCGTGAAGCTCACTGTGCCATTGGATTGAACTAGGTCGCCGTGGTTTGGCCGAAACACCCGCCGCCGACAAGAGCACCCGCCTGCGCACGTGGACCGGACGATTCCGGCCACCCCCGCCGTCGAGCCGTACACCGTTGTGACCGCCAGGACCTCCCGGAGCCAACCCCGCCCCTCGCCGGACTTCTCTCACCGCCGGTAAGCCGCGCCGCCCTTTTCTTTCTCGCGGGTACTGTTTAAACCTAGGGAGGGACCGCAGGGGAGAAGAAGAGAAAGCTAGGGGGTTTTGCGCAATGTCAGTGACTCAGAGAAATAGTAGCGCGGGGGTATAACTGAGAGAGTTAGTTTGGAAATAACCTAAGGACCCCAGTGCAAAGTGGTTTCCCAGGAAACATTTTATTAAATCTGTCGGCGTTTTGAACCCAGGGGGTCCCTGGACCGACGAGTAAATTGTCGCCGCGTGCCCCAGCACAGATGGGTCGGCGCGAGACGGAGCGCGAAAGGGGGAAGAAGCCGGAGGGAGACAGGCGTAAAAGGGGAAACCCGTGGCCTTCGTGTTTGTCCCGCGCCCAGGTCAGGTGCGCTTGCAGTAGGGGGTTACAAGCGTCCACGCGGGAGGGAGCGAGCGGCTTACGCGAGCGCCGTCCCGTCCTTCCCCGCGCGGCCAACCCTCTGTAAGAGGGCCCTGGACCTTCCTTTTATAGGCGTAAGGAAAGGATCCAAGTGTACAATGGGGGGTGTAGCAGTGTGCTAACGTGTCTAGCGGAGGAGAGCTAGTGCCCTAAGTACATGCCATCGTGGCAGCCGGAGAGGTTTTGGCACCCGGTTCGTGTGGTGTCGTGGCCGTCGGAGGAGCGCTGGAGCCTGGCGGAAGGACAGCTGTCGGGGCTGTCGAGTCCTTGCTGACGTCCCCTTGCTTCCGTAAGGGGGCTGAGAGCCGCCGTCGACATAGAGCATGCGGGGCACCATCATTACTTGTTTACCGGGGCGAGCTAGATGGGACGCCGGTCTTGTTCCCCGTAGCCTGAGTTAGCTTGGGGTAGGGTAATGATGGTGCCTCCTATGACGTGGTCGGTCCGAGCCCTGGGTTGGGCGAGGTGGAGGCTCCTCCGAGGTCGAGGTCGAGTCCGAGCCCTTGGGTCGGGCAAGGCGGAGACCGTCGGCTGAGGCCAGGGCTGAGTCCGAGCCCTGGGGTCGGGCGAAGCAGAGTTCGTCGTCTTCCGGGGCTGAGCCCGAGTCTGAGCCCTAGGGTCGGGCGATGCGGAGTTCGTCGTCTTCCGGGGCTGAGGCTGAGTCCGAGCCCTGGGGTCGGGCGAAGCGGAGTTCGTCGTCTTCCGGGGCTGAGCCCGAGTCCGAGCCCTGGGGTCGGGCGATGCAGAGTTCGTCGTCTTCCGGGGCTGAGCCCGAGTCCGAGCCCTGGGGTCGGGCGATGCGGAGTTTGTCGTCTTCCAGGGCTGAGCCCGAGTCCGAGCCCTGGGGTCGGGCGAAGCGGAGTTCGTCGTCTTCCGGGGCTGAGCCCGAGTCCGAGCCCTGGGGTCGGGTGATGCGAAGTTTCCCATGGCGCCTGAGGCCGGACTTGGCTACTGTCAGCCTCACTCTGTCGAGTGGCACAGCAGTCGGAGCGGCGCAGGCGGCGCTGTCCTCTTGTCAGGCCTGTCAGTGGAGCGGCGAAGTGACTACGGTCACTTCGGCTCTGTCGACTGAAGGGCACGCGTCAGGATAAGGTGTCAGGCCACCTTTGCATTAAATGCTCCTGCAATACGGTCGGTCGGCGTGGCGACTTGGCCAAGGTTGCTTCTTGGTGAAGACTGGGCCTCGGGTGAGCCGAAGGTGTGTCCGTTGCTGGAGGGGGTCCTCGGGCGAGACGTAAATCCTCCGGGGTCGGCTGCCCTTGCCCGAGGCTGGGCTCGGGCGAGGCGAGATCGTGTTCCTTGAGTGGACCGATCCTTGACTTAATCGCACCCATTAGGCCTTTGCAGCTTTGTGCTGATGGGGGTTACCAGCTGAGATTAGGAGTCTTGAGGGTACCCCTAATTATGGTCCCCGACAGTAGCCCCCGAGCCTCGAAGGGAGTGTTAATACTCGCTTGGAGGCTTTTGTCGCACTTTTTTTGCAAGGGGACAAGCCTTTCTCGGTTGCGTTTTGTTCCGGTGGGTGCGCGCGAGCGCACCCGCCGGGTGTAGCCCCCGAGGCCTCGGAGGAGTGGTTTGACTCCTTCGAGGTCTTAATGCGTTTTGCAATGCTTCGGCCGGTCTGGTTGTTCCCTCATGCAAGCTGGCCGTAGCCTGGGTGCACGGTCGGGTCCCAAGTTCTCGGGCTGGTATGTTGACGCTGTCAACGGTTTGGCCGGAGCTGGGTTTGCGAGAGCAGTCCCCGAGCCTTCGCACAGGGCGAGAGGACGGTCAAGGACAGACTCGACTGTTTTACATACGCCCCTGCGTCGCCTTTCCGCAAAGAGGAGGGGGGGGGGAAGCGCCATGTTGCCCTTGGAGGGCGCCGAGCATGGTGTCTTCAGTGAGCTGCTAACGGGTAATCCGAGTGGACGCCCGTGCCCCATTTGTTAGGGGTCGGCTAGAGGCCCGGAGGCGCGCTCCAAAAGTACCTGCGGGTGATCTACCGGACCCGGTCCCCTTTTGACGGGGTCCGAGGGCTCGATGCCTCCCTCTGATGGGATTCCGTTACAAGATCGTTCCCGCTGGTCTCGGAAATGTCCTAGGGTACCTCGAGAGCGTAGCCCGAGCCTTGGTTATGTATCGAACGTACCCAGGGTCATCCCTCGCTCTGTGTATGAGGCGGCTGTGAACCCTTCGAGGGCCAGCCTACGAACCCCTGATCAGTAGTGGGCGCGGAGCCCGAGTGGCCTAAGGCGGCCGTTGAACCTTTCCGGGGGGCCGGCCTTCGAACCTCTGACCAGTATTGGGCGCGGAGCCCGAGCGCTCTGAGGCGGCTGTTGAACCCCTCCGAGGGATCGGCCTTCGAACCTCTGATCAGTAGGGGGCTCGGGGCCCGTTTCCTTCGTGGAGAAGGATCCCTTTCGGGGTATCCCCTTTCCCGGTCCCTGTTGTAAGAGAGAGAAAGAGGAAAAGGAAAAGGATACGAAATCGAAACGACGTGGCGCACCTTTTTTGACGCGGTCGTTATGGCGAAGGCGAAGCGTCGCCCGCTTCTCCTGCCAAAGGTGCCGCCTGTCCCGCCGCGGAGTTAATGCGATGGGGCGGGTGTTTCGCGGGGCAGCCGTTGCGCGTGCGCGAGCCGTTCGAGGGACGGACGTTTCGCTTCGAGTTTTGAATCCCGCGGCGGGTTCGGGCGACGCGTTGAACGGGCCTTGCCTGTGTCTTTATATATTCGGGAGAGGGACCGGTGACGGTTCTTTGCTCTGCTACTTGCCTCCTTCTTAGGTTTTCTCAACCCGAGGGAATAGCCAGAGAAAAAGGAAACCGCCCACCCAGTCCCTTCCGCCGCCACCTCCTCTGCTTGGTGATGGCCGACCGGGTGACCATTGTTCCGCCACGCGACCCGTGGCCTTTCTCCACCGTCATGGTGGATGACCTGGAGACCCTCGTCGTTGAGGGTTTACTTCGCCCTCTCTCCGATGAGAGGCAGCCAGAGTGGATGCCCCCCCGAGCAGAGCCACCCTGTCTCCGCCGCCGGGGTATGTCGTGAGCTTCGTCTCCTTTCACGAACGGGGGTTCGGAGTGCCGGCAAGCCGTTTTATGCGGGCGATTCTGCATGTCTATGGGGTGGAGCTGCACAACCTCAGCCCTAACTCCATCTCGCAAGCCGCCATCTTCGCAGCGATTTGCGAAGGATACTTGGGGATTGACCCTCACTGGGACCTGTGGACTCATTTCTTCTCCACGGAGCTTTTTGCTTCGCCGACGGGGGAGAGAAGGGTCCGCGCGGCAGTGCGGGCCGGTGGCTGCATCCTCTAGCTGAGGCAGGCACGGGCGCCGCAGTATATTCCCGCCATCCTCGCGTCCTCGAACAAAGGGTGACAACGCCGGTGGTTTTATTTCCGAAATGACGACGGGAGGCTCCCGTCGTTTTCTCAGCGAGTGGTGACCGTTGCCGCCGATGCCTGGCGCTACGGGACCCCGCACGACAGACAGAAGAATCTCCAGCCCCTTCTGAAGGCCCTGGAGGTGTTGCGGAAAGGAGGGCTCACCGCTGCGGGAGTGATTGCCACCATTCATCGCCGGAGGGTGCTTCCCTTGGCGGAGCGGCGGTTGCCGCTTTGGGAGATGACGCTAGAGGCCAACTTGGAGGGTTCGCGGATGTCCTCGGATCCCCTTCCCGTCGACGACCTCCACGGGCGGGTAGCCATCGCATTGGGAAAACCGGACGCCGGCGCCCTTTCCCAGCCCTTGATGCGTCCCGACCGCGGGTGTGTGTCCCTGGTGAGTGTCCGCTCCTTCTTTCTCCTTGCGTCGGATTGCCCTTGGTTCTCACAGCCGAGACTTTCCATCTGTCCCCAGGAGGTAGGGTGGCACAAGCCTTCCCGGCCACCAGTCCCGGAGGACGCGGTGGACCGAGCCGCGCGGAGGGTTGCCGCAGAGAAGAGGAAGGAGAAAAAGGACGCGAAGAAGGCTCGGGCCCACGAGCGGATGCGGGCTCGGGACGCCTTGGAAAGGCTCCGTCGTCGGCAGGAGAGGGATGGACTCCCGAGGGAGCCGTCGCCGGAAACGCCTGACGACGACGACGACGATGAAGACAATGACGAAGACGACGATATGGCTGCCCGCCTCGGCCTCAGCCCGGGTCTGAAGCTAGGCCAGGAGTCGTCAAGCCAGCCCCCGAGCGGGCTGGCGCCGTTGGTTTCCGGGGCTGGGACGCCGGGGTCCCGGTCCGAAGAGCGGGGGCAGACTGAGGGGGTACTTGACCTCTCGGCTGGGGAAGTTGAGGTGACCCCGGGGAGTCATGCCGAGCTGACTGTTCCCCGAGAACCGTCGCCCGTGCCGGCTGCACAGGAGGGCAATCCTCAGGTCGTCGTGGCTGCGCCTGGGCAGTCCGTCTCTCGGGCGTCTAGGGCGCCCAAGGCGAGGATGGTACCGAAGCTGGCAGCGAGGCAGACCTCGGCGGTACCTTCGGGGGTCGAGGTTCGAGAGGCCTCCCCACAGGCACGGTTGATCATGGCCCGGAGTGGGTAAGTACCTTAGGATGTCTTCGTCCCGGCTCCTCCTTTGTATGTCCCGACCCTGACTTTCCTTTTCTCCTTAGCAAGCGGAGTCATGGCCCGACCGATCTGGCTCCCTGGAAGGTCCTCAAGATGGCGTCGGCTTCCGTAGCCGGTGCCGCGCCGGGCCTCGCCGGCCAGCTGACCTTCTCGCAAGACGCCCCACAGCGGGGGGGGGGCTCAGGCGGCACCAGTTGCTGTGGAGCGAGCTCTCGAGGCCGGCTCTTCTGTCGAGGCGGCCGTCGCGCTGGGGGAGGCGGCTGGCGCGACCGTGGCCTCGGGCCCACCAGACATGCCGCCGGCGCTGGCGCCGGCTGCTGCCGAAGCCGTTGTCGTCCCGGCCGTGGAGCGACCCGTCGCCGCCGACGCTGAGATGGCCGAGGCGTCGCTACTTGGTGCCTCGGAGGAGGGGGGCGCGGAACCGTGACCCGTCCCGCCGAGTGGCAGCCTTGTCCCTACGCGGCGGAGCTCTGAGGGGCGGCGCCAGTTGCTCCGGTTCTGGACCCGTGAGGCCTCGGATCCCTTCTTCGTCCTTGACGATGAGTGGGAGGAGCAGTCTTGAGACGAGCTCCGCGAGTGCGCCGAGGCAACGGTGGGGTCGCTCCGGTCATCCTTGGAGGTCTTTTGCAGGGACGTTCCCAAGATCCTCCTGGTAATGATTTCAGGCATACCTTTTTCGTGATCAAGGCGTCCTTTGTGACGCCCCGCTTCCTTCCCTCAGGATCTGACGGATCTGAGCGTCGCCAAGTCGTCGTTCATCTGCCGCGAGGTCAATGTTTGGTGTTCGCTGCGGTCCCTGAGGACCTCGCTTGCCAGGGCTACCGCGCGCCTCTCTCAGCAGGGCGCCGAGGTGGCGGACCTTCGGTTGCTCTGTGCCGATCTAGGGGCAGAGGCAGCAGCGGCACACGCAGAGGTGCAGCGGCGGTAGTCGGAGCTTGACCAGGTCACCGGCGAGCGGGACCAATCTCGGGGTCGGGCCGCCGAGGCCGAAAGCCGGGCCGGAGCCCTTGCAGCAGACCTAGCCGTAGCCCAAGCCGCATCCTCGGAGCAGTGTGCCCGGGCCGGAGGTATGTCCTGGCTGTTTTAAGTTTTCGTTTCAGCTCGGTTCCTCCACTTGTGTTTGAGGTCTTGCGCTTTGGCTGTTCGTAGAGCTCGAGTCTGCCCTTGATAAATCCACCAGGGCGCTTGCTCAGGCGGCCGAGCAGAGGGAGGCCGACCACGCGGCCATGTCCGAGGCCATCTCGGCTTTCTGCCGGGTCTTTGGCTTCGACGACATCCCCTCGGGAAGCTCCCCTCAAAGTCGCCTACAGGCCATGGGTGACCATGTGCGTGGCAGACTCCGCGGGGCGCTACATCACGGCGTCAGGCGGGCCTTCGCCGTGCTTGCTTCCCGCTATGTCGTGGATCTGGAGCGGGACAGCGAGGGGTATTGCCACCCTGACGAAGATGAAGCCGCCCTGGCTGAAGTCCAGAGGCTCGACGCGGCCGCCGCGGGCCCGAGCGTGGTGCTGGCAACCACCTTCGAGGCAGAGATCCTCCCGCCTGCGCCGTCGTCCGAGGCCGGGGACGAAGCCGAGGGCGCGGCTCCTTCTCCGGGCGACGCCTGACTCTGCCAGAGCAGTTTTCTTTGAATGCACATGTGTCTTTTGCGGCCGCTGAGGCCCAAACACTTTATTATCGTAGTATAAGGTTGTGCTCCTTTTCCTTCCATTTCGCGTATCTGGCTCCGTTCGCCAGTAGCAGGGTGGCTTGCCCAAGTAAGAGTCATTTTTCGTGGTAGGTGACGAGTGAGGTATCCGTATCCCAGAGGCGTAGGAGTCCCTCGGCTCGGTCGGCCTTGCCACCTACATGCGCCCTCATTTGCTTCTTGGGGTCCTGCTACTGATATAACCGGGGAACGCAGAAGAACACAGAAACCTTTTTGATGGAAGACATTTTTCGAGGAAAATTTTGACGTAGAGGGGGTTCCCCCCCTTTTAGCCCCCGAGGGAGGGTCGGGCTTTGCCGAGGCAAGGCTGACCCTTCCTTGATGACTAGACTTTGTATGTGACCGAGGTGTATGAACGACTTGAAAGCATCTTAAGGGTAGAAGCGACGTAGCTGTCGGATGTTCCAAGCGTTGCTGTAGACCTCGCCTTGACTGTTGGCCAGCTTGTACGTTCTGGGCTTCAAAACCTTGGCGACGACGAACGGCCCTTCCCAGGGAGGCGTGAGCTTGTGCCGCCCTCGGGCGTCTTGTCGCAGCCGAAGCACCAGGTCGCCCACCTGGAGGTCTCGGGACCGAACTTCTCGGGCATGGTAGCGTCGCAGGGACTGCTGGTACCGTGCCGAGTGTAGTAAGGCCATGTCCCGAGCCTCTTCCAGCTGGTCCAGTGAGTCTTCTCGATTAGATCGATTGCTTTGGTCGGCGTAGGCCCTCGTCCTCGGGGAACCGTATTCTAAGTCTGTGGGCAAGATGGCCTCGGCCCCATAGACTAGAAAGAACGGTGTGAAGCCCGTGGCTCGGCTCGACGTTGTCCTCAGACTCCAGACCACCGAGGGGAGCTCCTTCATCCATCGCTTGCCGAACTTGTTGAGGTCGTCGTAGATCCGCGACTTGAGCCCTTGCAGGATCATGTCGTTGGCACGCTCTACTTGCCCATTCGTCATGGGGTGAGCCACGGCAGCCCAGTCCACCCGGATGTGGTGATCCTCGCAGAAGTCCAGGAACTTTCTGCCGGTGAACTGGGTGCCGTTGTCGGTGATGATGGAGTTCGGGACCCCAAAGCGATGGATGATGTTGGTGAAGAACACCACCGCCTGTTCGGACCTGATGCTGTTTAGGGGTCGGACCTCGATCCACTTGGAGAATTTGTCGATGGCGACCAACAGGTGCATGTAGCCCCCGGGTGCCTTCTGCAAGGGGCCGACGAGGTCCAGACCCCATATAACAAACGATCAGGTGATGGGTATGGTCTGCAGAGCCTGAGCGGGCAGGTGGGTCTGCCTTGCATAGAATTGACACCCTTGGCAGGTGCGGACAATTCTAGTGGCGTCGGCCACCGCGGTCGGCCAGTAGAAGCCTTGTCAGAAGGCGTTTCCAACAAGGGCTCAAGGTGCTGCGTGATGGCCGCAAACCCCCGAGTGTATCTCTTGTAAGAGCTCCTGGCCTTCAGCGATGGAAATGCATCGCTGGAGGATGCCTGAGGGGCTGCGGTGGTAGAGGTCCTTCCCGTCTCCCAGCAAGACGAACGACTTGGCATGCTGCGCCAACCGCCGAGCTTCGGCTCGGTCGAGGGGTAGCTCTCCTCGGTGGAGATATTGCAGGTACGAGGTCTGCCAGTTTCGATTAGGCGTGGCCCCGCTCCGCTCCTCCTCGACGCGCAGTGCCTCACCCTCGGGGGCCGAGGGTGCCTCGGGCCGAGCCGAGGGTGCCTCGGACCGAGCCGAGGGTGCCTCGGGCTGGGCCGAGGGCTTCTCGGGCTCGGGTGTGTCGTCGGTCTTGACGGAGGGTTGATGCAGGTCTCGGGAGAAGACGTCCGGGGGAACCGTTGTTCGCCCCGAGGCTATTTTAGCCAGCTCGTCCGCAGTCTCGTTGTAGCGTTGGGCGATGTGGTTGAGCTCGAGCACGTAGAACTTGTCTTCCAGGCGCCGAACCTCATCGCAGTAGGCTTCCATCTTCGGGTCGCGGCAGTGGGAGTTCTTCATGACTTGGTCGATGACGAGCTGCGAGTCACCGCGAGCATCGAGGCGTCGGACCCCTAGCTCGATGGCGATGCACAACCCGTTGACCAGAGCCTCGTACTCGGCCACATTGTTGGACGCCGGGAAATGGAGGCGTAACACGTAGCGTAGGTGCTTTCCGAGGGGCGAGATGAAGAGCAGGCCTGCGCCTGCTCCTGTCTTCATCAGCGACCCGTCGAAAAACATGGTCCAGAGTTCCGGTTGGATCGGAGCTGTTGGGAGCTGGGTGTCGACCCATTCAGCCACAAAGTCCGCCAAGACCTGGGACTTGATGGCCTTCCGAGGGGCGAACGAGATCGTTTCGCCCATGATTTCCACCGCCCACTTTGCAATTCTACCCGAGGCCTCTCGGCACTGGATGATCTCCCCTAGGGGGAAGGATGACACCACAGTTACCGGATGAGACTCGAAGTAGTGTCGCAACTTTCGCCGCGTCAGGATCACCGCGTACAGCATCTTCTGAATTTGTGGGTAGCGGATCTTGGTCTCGGACAGTACCTCACTGATGAAGTAGACTGGCCTCTAGACGAGCAATGCATGCCCCTCTTCTCGTCTCTCAACCACAATCGCGGTGCTAACCACCTGAGTGGTAGCGGCGACATAGATCAAGAGGGCTTCTCCGGCAGCGGGGGGCACCAAGATGGGCGCGTTCGTGAGGAGCGCCTTCAGGTTTCCGAGGGCTTCCTCGGCCTCAGGGGTCCAAGTGAAGCACTCGGCCTTCCTTAAGAGGCGGTACAGAGGCAGGCCTCTTTCACCGAGGCGCGAGATAAAATGGCTCAGAGCCGCAAGGCATGCCGTGACCCTCTGTACGCCTTTCAAGTCCTTGATGGGCCCCATGCTGGTGATGGCCGTTATCTTCTCCGGGTTGGCCTCGATGCCCCACTCGGAGACGATGAACCCCAAGACCATGCCTCGGGGACCCCGAAGACACACTTCTCGGGATTGAGTTTTACGCCTTTCGCCTTGAGACATCGGAATGTCGCTCCAAGGTCGGAAAGGAGGTCGGAGGCTTTCCTCGTCTTGACTACGATGTCATCGACGTAGGCCTCGACCGTTCGGCCAATGTGTTCGCCGAACACGTGGTTCATGCACCTTTGGTATGTCGCACCCGCATTCCTCAAACCGAATGGCATGGTAACATAGCAGTACATGCCGAAAGGTGTGATGAAAGAAGTCGCGAGCTGGTCGGACTCTTTCATCCTGATTTGGTGATACCCTGAGTAGGCATCGAGGAAAGACAGGGTTTCGCACCCAGCAGTGGAATCCACGATTTGATCAATGCGAGGCAGAGGGTAGGGAACTTTTGGACATGCTTTGTTTAGACCAGTGTAGTCTACACACATCCGCCATTTCCCTCCTTTCTTTCTCACAAGCACAGGGTTGGCAAGCCATTCGGGATGGAATACCTCTTTGATGAACCCTGCCGCCATTAACTTGTGGATCTCCTCGCCTATGGCTCTGCGCTTTTCTTCGTCGAATCGGCGCAGAGGCTGCTTCACGGGTCGGGCTCCAGCTCGGATATCCAGCGAGTGCTCGGCGACATCCCTCGGTATGCCAGGCATGTCCGAGGGACTCCACACGAAGACGTCGACGTTTGCGCGGAGAAAGTCGACGAGCACTGCTTCCTATTTGGGATCGAGCTCAGAGCCGATCCGGATCTGCTTGGAGGCATCGTTGCTGGGGTCGAGAGGGACGGATTTAACTGTCTCCGCTGGCTCGAAGTTGCCGGCATGGCGCTTCACGTCTGGCGCCTCCTTAGAGAGGCTCTCCAGGTCGGCGATGAGGGCCTCGGATTTGGAGAGGGCCTTGGCGTACTCCACGCACTCCACGTTGCATTCGTACGCGTGTCGGTACGTGGGGCTGACGGTGATGACCGCGTTGGGGCCCGACATCTTGAGCTTGAGGTAGGTGTAGTTGGGGACGGCCATGAACTTGGCGTAGCATGGCCTCCCCAGCACTGCGTGGTAGGTTCCTCGAAACCCGACCACTTCGAACGTGAGGGTCTCCCTTCGGAAGTTGGAGGGTGTCCCAAAGCAAACGGGTAGATCGAGTTGTCCGAGGGGTTGGACGCGCTTCCCGGGGATGATCCCGTGAAAAGGCGCGGCGCCTGCCCGGACCGAGGATAGATTGATCTGCAGGAGCCCGAGGGTCTCGGCGTAGATGATGTTGAGGCTGCTGCCTCTGTCCATGAGGACCTTGGTGAGCTTGACGTTGCCGATGACGGGGTCGACAACAAGCGGGTATTTCCCCGGGCTTGGCACGCGATCGGGGTGGTCGTCTTGGTTGAAGGTGATGGGCTTGTCGGACCAGTCTAGGTAGACTAGCGCCACCACCTTTACCGAGCAGACCTCCCGACGCTCTTGCTTGCGGTGCCGAGCCGAGGCGTTCGCCACTCGCCCACCGTAGATCATGTAGCAGTCGTGGACCTCGGGGAACTCTCCTGCCTTGTGATCTTCCTTCTTATCGTCGTTGCGAGCCCTGCCACTCTCCGCGGGTGGCCCGGCCTTGTGAAAGTGGCGCCGAAGCATGGCGCACTCCTCAAGGGTGTGCTTGACGGGCCCCTTATGATAGGGGCACGGCTCCTTGAGCATCTTGTCGAAGAGATTGGCACCTCCGGGAGGTTTCCGAGGGTTATTGTACTCGGCGGCGGCGACAAGGTCCACGTCGGCGGCGTCACGTTTCGTTTGTGACTTCTTCTTGCCTTTCTTCTTGGTGCCGCGCTGAGTTGACGCCTCGGGGACATCTTCCGGTAGGCGGCCCTAGGGCTGCTTGTCCTTCCAGAAGATGGCCTCAACTGCCTCCTGGCCACAGGCGAACTTGGTGGCGATGTCCATCAGCTCGCTCGCCCTGGTGGGGGTCTTGCGATCCAGCTTGCTCACCAGGTCGCGGCAGGTGGTGCCGGCGAGGAATGCGCCGATGACATCCGAATCGGTGATGTTGGGCAGCTCAGTGCGCTGCTTCGAGAATCGCCGGATGTAGTCCCAGAGAGACTCCCCTGGCTGCTGGCGGCAGCTTCGGAGATCCCAGGAGTTCCCTGGGCGCACGTACGTGCCCTGGAAATTGCCGGCGAAGGCTTGGACCAGGTCGTCCCAGTTGGAGATCTGCCCCGGAGGCAGGTGCTCCAGCCAGGCTCGAGCGGTGTCGGAGAGGAACAGGGGGAGGTTGCGGATGATGAGGTTGTCATCGTCCGTTCCACCCAGGTGGCAGGCCAGCCGGTAGTGCACGAGCCATAGTTCCGGTCTCGTCTCCCCCGAGTACTTTGTGATAGTAGTCGGGGTTCGGAACCGGGTCGGGAACAGCGCCCGTCGTATGGCGCGGCTGAAAGCCTGCGGACCGGGTGGTTCGGGCGAGGGACTCCGATCCTCCCCGCTGTCGTAGCGTCCCCCACGCCTGGGGTGGTAGCCTCGGCGCACCCTCTCGTCGAGGTGGGTTTCGACGGTTGCAGTGAGGGTGTTCGTTGCCGAGGCGACCCGGGGCCGCAGGCGCTGTGTTGCGCGTGCGCCCGGTGTGGACCGAGGCTTCCCGCATGAATCGGGAAGTCGCGGCGCGATGTTCCGAGGGGTACCCCTGCCTTCAGGAGGCAGAGCTTTCGGCCCGTCGTACCGTGGCATCCTCCAGGAGATTTTTGTACTAGTATTCCGGCTGCACCCGTAGGCGACTTTTGCGCGGAGGGTCTTTTGGAAAAGACTTTGATTTTTCGCACTTATTGTGCTAGTCCGGCTGCACCCTTGGGCGACTTTTGCGCGGAGTCTTTTGGAAAAGACTTCGATTTTTTCGCACTTGTTGTGCTAGTCCGGCTGCACCCTTAGGCGACTTTTGCACGGAGAGTCTTTTGGAAAAGACTTCGATTTTTTCACACTTGTTGTGCTAGTCTGGCTGCACCCTTGGGCGACTTTTGCACGGAGAGTCTTTTGGAAAAAGACTTCGATTTTTTCGCACTTGTTGTGCTAGTCCGGCTGCACCCTTAGGCGACTTTTGTGTGGAGTGTCGCACGCTAGGGAGGCTTCGCTGCTCCTTGCGGTGACTTCGATGTGGTCGAATGCCGAAGACCGTCGATGCGGTCTTTTTCGACATTGCTTTAATTTTTTGCGGGGGATTTTCGCGTGTATATTACATGGCTCCGCCTCATTAAAAACCTCACCCCCGGGAGGAAAAGAGTGCGGGCCGGAATAAAACTGTTTGGTGAATTACAAGGGCGTGTTAGCCCTGAGGATTTAAACAAAAAATTTACGGAGATTGTCAATATTCCAGGAATGTTCCAGGTCTTCGCCAGATTGTGTTGTTAGTCTGTACGCGCTAGGAGACGACTTCGTCTTGACGATAAATGGTCCTTCCCACTTTGGCTCCAGCTTACCCCGTGACTCTGTCCGGGTTGTGCGGACAAGTACGAGGTCCCCTTCGTTGAATTCTCTTGGGACGACTACGTGGTCGCGCTAGGCCTTCGTTTGGACTTGGTATTTGTTGAGGGCCTGGAGGGCGAAGACACGATCTTCGTCGATGAAATCTTTGGAGGTTAGCTCCTCGACGTTGGGTACTGCTGAAGCGCTTGTTCGCGGGGACCCATGTTTCATTTCCTGCGGGGTCGTGGCCTCTGATCCGTATAGCAGACGAAAGGGAGTGAATCCGGTCGCCCGACACTCGGTCGTGTTCAGTGCCCAGACTGCTTCAGGTAGCAGGTCGGCCCATTTACCCTTCTTGTCGTCGAGGAGCATTTTCTTGATTGCCGTGAAAATTTTGCCGTTGGCGCGCTCTACTGTAACACCCCAGGTGTTACCATGGCTAGGGCACATCTATGCACTAATTACTGTGATCACATGTGGAAGAAACTTAAGGAGAAGAGTATAAGAACCTTGGAGACTAGGTTTTAACTAAGAAATGTGAATGACCAAAAGCATTACCTAAGCTTGTGTGCACTTATCACCTTGGACAAGAAGGGAGTAAACCCTAGACCTCTCTTGAACCCTATCTCCTAAACACCTTGGTTGAAGGGGAGAGATTAAGCAAAGGTGCAAATCATGACCAAACCTTTGGCATAAAGCTAAGTAATTTATTAATCTACAAATATAGAGAGGAAACATTGCTAAAAGACCCCTTAAGAAACCCCAAATCCATTCCTTAAGTAGAGAAAGAGCTAGAGCTCTCTAATTCTCTCTAAGTCAAAATCTACACCTAATCTAAAGATTCACCGTGTTCACCTTGAAGATGGCACCAAAACCACCTAAGTTCTATACCAAAAATGTGGCATACCACCTAAGGCACCCCCTGGAAAAAGTTGAGACCGAACCCTTGACATTTGACATGTCTTGGCATCACTTTTGTCGCGCAGCGGATAGGGGGACAAGCCAGTTTTGGCGTCCGCATATCTTCCGACCTAGGGCTTATCTTCCCTTGGAACTCACATACAAGAGATAGCCATAGGTGCCAGGAAGAGGTCTGCGCCGGATTTTTGCCAAGATTCGCACGTTTGCGATCTCAGCAAGCTTTTGAACACGGGCAGATGAACACCTCCACGTGTTCGACGCGTTCTGCGCGTGCCAGAGCATGCCCGCGCCCGATATCGCGTGCCCCGCGTCGCGCCAAAGCCCAGCCGGCGCCGTTGCCCGCGCCCGCGCCTTTAAAGCCCCTAGGGACTTCGGTTGTACCCCTCCGCGCATGCTCGACCTCACCGGAGCCCGAAACCACCGGTGTTTCTCCCGTGCACGGCGTGTCCGCGGCCACCCGAGCCCCTGCCACCGTAGACCGGCCAACAGAACCCTTCCCAACCCTGTCCAACCCGCGGAGAAGACTGTGCACACCTCGGTGAAGCTTCCCGAGCAAGGAATCGGAGTTTGCTTCGCCGGAGAAGCCAGTCCACAGTCGTCGGACTTCGCCTGACCGCCGGTGAGCGTAGACCGGGTAATCCTTTGATTCATTCTTCGATTCCTTGTGCACACAGCCTCTACGTCACCTCGTGAAGCTCATCGTGCCCTTTGATTGAACTAGATTGCCGTGGTTTAGCTGGAACAACCGCCGCCGACGAGACCACCCGCCTGCGTGCGTGAACCGGACGATTCCGGCCACCCCCGCCGTCGAGCCGTACACCGTTGTGACCGCCAGGACCTCCCGGAGCCGACCCCACCCCTCGCCGGACCTCTCTCGCCGCCGGTAAGCCGCGCCGCCCTTTTCTTTTCCGCGGGTACTGTTTAAACCTAGGGAGGGACCGCGGGGGAGAAGAAGAAAAGGCTAGGGGGTTTTGCGCATTGTCAGTGACTCAGGGGAATAGTAGCGCAGGGGTATAACTGAGAGGATTAGTTTGGAAAGAACCCGAGGACTTCGGTGCAAAGTGGTTTTTCCAGGAAACCTTTTATTTAATCTGATTTAAATTCAAACAGAACTTGAATAATTCATATCTTCTGTTTTGTTCACCTAAATCAAGTCAAAACAATTTTTGCAGATCTTAAATAATGTAAACTACTTAAGAAAAATATAAAACCCCTCAGTGTTATGGAAAACTTTAGAGTTGTGAATTAAATGATTAATTTGCCAAAAGCAAAAAGAAATAAGGAAAAATAGTTACACTATTTAACTGAGGTTAAGAAAATTTAGAGAAGTATTGATCACCTACTGACCTGTTTAAAAATGATAAACCCCTCTGTATACCCCATTAAGGTAAAGTTTGCCATTTATTTCACCTTGTCCTTAAAGTTAGAGAAAATAGAAAAGGTAATTTAAATAGAGAACCAGGGAGCATCCATATTTTTGTTAGTCTACTTATTCAGTATAGTTCACTAGAAAAATCTATTATACTCTGGTTTAGTACAAAGTAATTGGGATACCTTTTATTTTAAGAAAACAAGGAAAACTTAGAAAAACCCTAGAAAATAATCCCAAGGTGAAAACACCCCAAACCTTGAGATAATTAATGTTTTGTTATTAAAAACATAGGAAAAATAAGAAATCTACTGTTTGACATTTTTCAAATAACAAAATAGTAGAAAGTGCCTTTTTGACATTAAACTTTAGAAAATCACAACTAAATAACCACCAATTAACTTTCTGTGATTTTTGGCACAGAAGCTTGTGATTACTGTTAGATGCCAACAAAAATAACCCTTAGGACAGAACCCACCCCTAGTTAAGAGTTGTAGTGCAAAGTGACCCCCCTTTGCCCAACTTTTGTTATTTTTGTCCAAGGCATACTCTTTTTATTCTGGACCTCAATTTCCTAGAACAGACTATAGTGACCAATGGCAACCCACTGTAATTTTTACAGAATTTTTGGAAAAAGTTAAACCACTGTTGTATTTCAAACCCACACTAGAATTCATAATTAGAAAATGAAAAGGGAAATTGATAGTGGAAACTTGTGTCACCCTAACCCCACTAGCAAATATTTTTTATTGCCCACTGAAATATGTAAGGAAAATACAAATCCACTATGCTTATTCTCAACCAAACCTAAACCTAGAATGATAAGCATAAACCACTAAAAGTCACGTATGACCAAGAAACCCTAAGTTACTAACTAACTTAGTTTTTCTTCTTTTAGCATAATATTGTTAAATTCTGCATAATCATGACATACATATTCATTGCATTCGATAGACTGCAACCTCGCTGACGGAGAGTACGTCCTCGTGCCGGAGCAAGGAGCTGCTCAGGAGGTAGCCCCGGATCCAGCACCAGAGCCTGCACCAGAGGATCTGCCTGCCACTGCTTTGGAAGGCAAGCCCAGGTTTATGCATGACCTGTTATTTATGCTATTTTACTACACTTATTGATTGTAGGATTGAATGTGCACTTAAGTGTAGGAGTTGTTTGAAACCCTAGTTGCATGATCTCAGGAATCCTGTTGAGATGAATACTAGTATGCTAGGTCGAGTAGCTGCTTTATTAATTAGGATCTCGGTAGAAGTCGAGTGATTTTTCTAGCACTCGTGCGAGGTCAGGAAATTGGTTGTATCCACTTTCTTATCATAATGATGCTGGTTTGTGGACAACAATCCATGGGGATTGGTTGTCCATGGGATAAAAATTGGAATAAGGATTAAGGTGTGGTACCGTGTGTCAAGCATTTGAACGTACTAAACACATACCGAGAAATATGGTAAATCGGTAAGCCTAGTACCTGAGTGTACCTGCCCGCAGATTGCCCTCCTCACGCGACCTAAGATGTGGTCTCCCATTCCGGTTATGGTGGGTACAAGTGCGGTCACTGCACGACGGCAGTCGGGGTCAGTGAGACATTGTACACCAAGGCGGTGAGCCCCTTTCTGTTGCCAGGGAATCGATGGGGACGGTAGATGTGTGTGGGGACGGAGTGCCCCTACATGTCGTGTGTTTAGGTTTACCTTGCAAGGATAAAAACTTGATTCGAATCGTCTGCTTCTCGCAGCTAATGAGACTGCTTGATCCATGCTGCTACATTGAGTAACAAGTGGAAATGTGATGAGTTGACACAAGATGTTGATTGCTAAATATGTTTGATACCATGTATGAGTAGATAGTACACTTTTAGCCTTAAGAGAGTCACACTTAAACTTTACAAAGCTAAAACTTAATTTATAAACTCAGCTAGTGCTTTTGGCAACCAAACCCCACAGCCAAACAGTTGCATGTCTAGAGGTAGAGGAGTAGACTCCTCACACCGGGTAAGTCTAGCTGAGTATTAGTATACTCAGCCTTGCTTGTGGCATAATTTTACAGGTTCTTTGGAGGACATGGTTGCTGGAGTGACTTGGCCGTCCATCTTGCCACTGGGTTGGACTGTCGAGTGGGACCCCGCCTCGGTTGAGGAGGAGCATGAGGAGTGATGGGACAGGCTTCCCCATCTCTCTGTTTATTTATCGTTAGTTTCATCCGCTGCACTTCGAACAATGATGACTACTTTTACAAAAACTCCGATGATGATGTAATAATTTAATACCCCTTAATGTATGGTTTTATGTTTTATTGTATTTGCTCCGTGACTCACCATCGAGTGAGATTGTGGTACTTGATCCTGTCAGTGGGCTCGTCGGACTAGATCCGAGGGATTGACGAGTTATTCCCATTTAAGTGTGGTCTAGCCTCTAAGGCGGGACTTAGGCACTTAAGTTGGAATAATTCGGGCAGTTCCGCCACAGCTGGTATCGGAGCTTGTACCACCACAGAGGAATCAATAAACTATAAATACCATCCTTTTCCAAAGTAAAACTTGATACAAACAAATTTTGGATAGATCGTAGGACGATCAGGATAGACCTAGGACATGAAGCCTTAGGAGGATAAAGGGGTAGTTAGGTGGCTAAGTGATTGAGCCCTACAGGCTACTATAAGGGATTGGAGTTCTTCTCTACTTCCCTTTACGTTGATGTGAGATCATTCAGGATGAGCATGCATGCATTCTTAATTAAACTAATGGATAATTGGGTAAGAACTTTTAATACAAACTGATGACCAACTAAGTACCCCAGTACCATTGTTGTAGTTAGAAGAGAGGCTGAGTTGTGTTTCCTTTTCTTTTTATAATTCTTTTTCTTTTACTTACGCTTGACCGTACACAGATGACTTCCCACGGATCCTCGGACGAAGGGAATGCACTGTCCCACACTGACGGGCTTGCACGAGAGGGCTTTCCCCGTATTATGTGGGAGGTACTTCAGGGGGCCGGATACACGATGCCTCCTCAGTACGCGGTGCAGCAGTTCGAGAAGCACCGAGTGCCCCGCTGTAGGGTGAGGATGACCCTGGAGCCTCATCCCCTACAGCCAGGCTGGCGTTCACTGGACTCTGAGTCGTTTGGATACCAGGCTGAGGATACGATCGAGGCAATTACTCTGCATGGATTGACCACTTTCTGCGGATTCCACCCCTTGGAGCTGTCCACCCACCCCATTGGCTTGTTCCCCGCTGAGAAGGAGGACGACCCAATGTGGAAGGATCGAGTGGAGCATGCCAAGGACATCTGGGCTATCTACCCAGGTCAGACTGCTCACTTGACAGTGCGGTGCATGAATGCCCTGTACCGTCTGCAAGTGATGCGTGGTGAGGCAATGTCCCATCTGATGGCACTGTTGGAGGCAACTAAGATCACCCTGGATAACAGAGAGGAGCTTGTGGTTGACTTGTCCACTGAGATGGTGGAAAAAGACTTACAGGTGGAGCAACTATCGAATGAGATCCAAGAGCTTGAGGAACTGGTGGGAACAAGGGAGAACACCATCGAGGTTCTTGAGGATCAGCTTATCAACACTCAGCAGCAGCTTGCCGAGGCTAACGAGCACCTGGATATGCATCACCAGGAGATCTAGGACATGGAGGCCAATGAGGATGTCGACATCGAGGGAGGAGAGGAGCCTGCCTCCAGCTTGGACACTGCTGGCTCAGGGAGACCACCTTCCCCCGAGTTGAGTGTTGCCTCGTTCGCTCACTAGGTACCAGGGATAGAGCTAGAAGTCGGTGATAGTAGAACTCCTCGAAGCTAGCCTAGCTTTTGCACCCTTGGGGTACTAGGCTAGATAGAGTTGAGTCCTTTTGGGCTATTGATGTAATCGCGATAAACTCTTTTGGAAGCATGGTTGATGAATGACGTCAGTCTTAATTTAAGAAGGACATTTATGCAATGTGAAATCTTTTATGATTATGCAAGAATCTATCAGTTTCGCCTTTTGACTCTTTCATCGCGCTTGAACCTTGAACCTCAAAGATGTGTATTAAAAATATATGTGATTTTTCAGATGGTCGGGAGAGCGCGTCGTGGTCAAAATGAGCGCGTTCCTCCACCGCCGCCACCGCCTCCTACTCTGCAGGAGCTAATGGCCCAGCAGAATGAGATCTTGAGGCAGCTAGCTCAGCGTTAGCCGCCACCCCAACACTATGGTGGTGGTGATCATCAGCGTCACCCCGCAGCAGCCACCTACCAGGAGTTCCTCAGTACCCAGCCACCATTGTTCACCAGGGCAGAGGACCCACTTGATGCAGATGTATGGTTGAGAGTAGTGGAATCCAAATTCCCGCTACTCCATGGAGCTTGTTCAGAGGTCACTAAAGTCAGGTTCACCACCCAGCAGCTTCGCGGACCCGCAACGACATGGTGGGACCATTTTCTTGCTATGTAGCCAGATGACCGAGAGGTGGAATGGAGAGAGTTCAAGGCAGCTTTCAGGGGGCACCATATACCAACAGGCATTATGGACCGAAAGCTCAACGAGTTTCTGGCACTCACTCAGGGAAACAGGACAGTGTTACAGTATGCTCAGGCCTTCAATGACCTGTGCCAGTATGCCGGATATCATGCAGACACAGACGAGAAGAAGAGGGACAGGTTCAGAAGGGGGCTCAGCACTAAGCTCTATGACCGTCTCAACACCATCAGGGCCAACAGCTATAATGAGTTGGTCAACATGGCCATTTCTCAGGAGGACTGTATCACAGCTCATTAGGCAGAGAAGAAGAGGAAGACCCCTGTGGCAGGACCTTCAGCTCAGCCACAACGTTTCAGGATTGTGTCTGACACTCATAACAGGGGACCTCAGCAGCAGCAAGGGCGATGGGTGATCCGACCACAGCAGCAGCAGGCACCCAACCACACCCAGTTTCCAGCATAGAGGAACAATCAACAGCAGCAACAACATCGTCAGGCAAATGACAACAGGTGTTTCACATGTGGCAACACCGGACATTATGCCAAGAATTGCCCTAGAAACCAGTAGAGGCAGGGGCAGAATGTTAATCAGAACCAAGGCAAGAGGCAGAAGGTGCAAGTGAGGCAAGGCAGGCTGAACTTCACTACCATGGCTGATATTCCAGAGGGAGCACCCGTCATGACTGGTATCTTTACAGTTTTGAATTATCCTGCTATTATTCTTTTTGATTCTGGTGCATCACACAGTTTTATCAGTGCCAAATTTAGTGCCAAGTGCCAATTACCTTTTCACCACACCGATGGGGGTATTACGATTTCAACACCAGGAGGCAGGGTTGCCACCTACCAAATCAACAGGCAAGTGCCTATAAAATTGGGTAGTCTTGTGATTAGAACCACCCTTCTCATCTTAGGATTGGATAGCGTGGATATTATATTGGGAACTGATTGGTTAACCAGACATCAGGCAGTATTGAATATTGCAGCAAGGGCCATTGAGATTCACTCCGCTGCTTACGGCGAGACTACTTTATATTTGCCTGATCAGGGTTGTACCCGTTCTTGTGCATTCACTATGATAGAGTCACCAGTGGAAAGGATCCCAGTGGTCCGTGACTACCCAGATGTTTTTCTGGATGAATTGCCAGGGATGCCACCTGATAGAGACATTGAGTTCGCAATTGAATTACAACCCGGGACTGCTCCTATCTCCAAGAGACCCTATAGGATGCCTATCTACCCAGGTCAGACTGCTCACTTGACAGTGCGGTGCATGAATGCCCTGTACCGTCTGCAAGTGATGCGTGGTGAGGCAATGTCCCATCTGATGGCACTGTTGGAGGCAACTAAGATCACCCTGGATAACAGAGAGGAGCTTGTGGTTGACTTGTCCACTGAGATGGTGGAAAAAGACTTACAGGTGGAGCAACTATCGAATGAGATCCAAGAGCTTGAGGAACTGGTGGGAACAAGGGAGAACACCATCGAGGTTCTTGAGGATCAGCTTATCAACACTCAGCAGCAGCTTGCCGAGGCTAACGAGCACCTGGATATGCATCACCAGGAGATCTAGGACATGGAGGCCAATGAGGATGTCGACATCGAGGGAGGAGAGGAGCCTGCCTCCAGCTTGGACACTGCTGGCTCAGGGAGACCACCTTCCCCCGAGTTGAGTGTTGCCTCGTTCGCTCACTAGGTACCAGGGATAGAGCTAGAAGTCGGTGATAGTAGAACTCCTCGAAGCTAGCCTAGCTTTTGCACCCTTGGGGTACTAGGCTAGATAGAGTTGAGTCCTTTTGGGCTATTGATGTAATCGCGATAAACTCTTTTGGAAGCATGGTTGATGAATGACGTCAGTCTTAATTTAAGAAGGACATTTATGCAATGTGAAATCTTTTATGATTATGCAAGAATCTATCAGTTTCGCCTTTTGACTCTTTCATCGCGCTTGAACCTTGAACCTCAAAGATGTGTATTAAAAATATATGTGATTTTTCAGATGGTCGGGAGAGCGCGTCGTGGTCAAAATGAGCGCGTTCCTCCACCGCCGCCACCGCCTCCTACTCTGCAGGAGCTAATGGCCCAGCAGAATGAGATCTTGAGGCAGCTAGCTCAGCGTTAGCCGCCACCCCAACACTATGGTGGTGGTGATCATCAGCGTCACCCCGCAGCAGCCACCTACCAGGAGTTCCTCAGTACCCAGCCACCATTGTTCACCAGGGCAGAGGACCCACTTGATGCAGATGTATGGTTGAGAGTAGTGGAATCCAAATTCCCGCTACTCCATGGAGCTTGTTCAGAGGTCACTAAAGTCAGGTTCACCACCCAGCAGCTTCGCGGACCCGCAACGACATGGTGGGACCATTTTCTTGCTATGTAGCCAGATGACCGAGAGGTGGAATGGAGAGAGTTCAAGGCAGCTTTCAGGGGGCACCATATACCAACAGGCATTATGGACCGAAAGCTCAACGAGTTTCTGGCACTCACTCAGGGAAACAGGACAGTGTTACAGTATGCTCAGGCCTTCAATGACCTGTGCCAGTATGCCGGATATCATGCAGACACAGACGAGAAGAAGAGGGACAGGTTCAGAAGGGGGCTCAGCACTAAGCTCTATGACCGTCTCAACACCATCAGGGCCAACAGCTATAATGAGTTGGTCAACATGGCCATTTCTCAGGAGGACTGTATCACAGCTCATTAGGCAGAGAAGAAGAGGAAGACCCCTGTGGCAGGACCTTCAGCTCAGCCACAACGTTTCAGGATTGTGTCTGACACTCATAACAGGGGACCTCAGCAGCAGCAAGGGCGATGGGTGATCCGACCACAGCAGCAGCAGGCACCCAACCACACCCAGTTTCCAGCATAGAGGAACAATCAACAGCAGCAACAACATCGTCAGGCAAATGACAACAGGTGTTTCACATGTGGCAACACCGGACATTATGCCAAGAATTGCCCTAGAAACCAGTAGAGGCAGGGGCAGAATGTTAATCAGAACCAAGGCAAGAGGCAGAAGGTGCAAGTGAGGCAAGGCAGGCTGAACTTCACTACCATGGCTGATATTCCAGAGGGAGCACCCGTCATGACTGGTATCTTTACAGTTTTGAATTATCCTGCTATTATTCTTTTTGATTCTGGTGCATCACACAGTTTTATCAGTGCCAAATTTAGTGCCAAGTGCCAATTACCTTTTCACCACACCGATGGGGGTATTACGATTTCAACACCAGGAGGCAGGGTTGCCACCTACCAAATCAACAGGCAAGTGCCTATAAAATTGGGTAGTCTTGTGATTAGAACCACCCTTCTCATCTTAGGATTGGATAGCGTGGATATTATATTGGGAACTGATTGGTTAACCAGACATCAGGCAGTATTGAATATTGCAGCAAGGGCCATTGAGATTCACTCCGCTGCTTACGGCGAGACTACTTTATATTTGCCTGATCAGGGTTGTACCCGTTCTTGTGCATTCACTATGATAGAGTCACCAGTGGAAAGGATCCCAGTGGTCCGTGACTACCCAGATGTTTTTCTGGATGAATTGCCAGGGATGCCACCTGATAGAGACATTGAGTTCGCAATTGAATTACAACCCGGGACTGCTCCTATCTCCAAGAGACCCTATAGGATGCCTCCCGCGGAATTGGCAGAACTGAAAAGGCAACTGCAAGAGTTGTTGGACAAGGGGTTCATTCGCCCAAGTACTTCACCTTGGGGATGCCCAGCCTTGTTTGTAAAGAAGAAGGATGAAAGTCTGAGAATGTGCGTCGATTACCGCCCTCTCAAATACTGTGACCATCAAGAACAAATACCCACTGCCCCGCATTGATGTTTTGTTTGACCAGTTGGTGGGAGCCAAAGTGTTCTCCAAAATAGACCTTCGCTCGGGCTACCATCAGATCAAGATCCGTGCTAGTGATATTCCGAAGACGGCTTTCTCGACCAGATATGGGCTCTATGAGTTTTTGGTGATGTCTTTTGGGCTGACCAATGCCCCAACTTATTTTATGTACCTGATGAACTCAGTATTCATGCCAGAGCTGGACAAATTCATGGTCGTTTTCATTGATGATATTCTAGTTTATTCCAAGAATGAAGCCGAGCACACTAAACACTTGCATACTGTACTTCAGAGGCTGCGTGACCATCAGTTGTATGCCAAATTGTCTAAATGTGAATTCTGGCTGAAGGAAATTAAATTTTTGGGTCACACAATTTCTCAGGATGGGGTATCAGTTGATCCTGAGAAGGTACAAGAGGTAATGGATTGGAAACCTCCTACCACAGTGAGACAGATTCAGAGTTTTCTGGGATTGGCAGGGTATTATTGATGATTTATTCCAGATTTCTCCAGAATTGCCAAGCCAATGACTGAACTGTTGAAGAAGGGAGTCAAGTATAATTGGAGCCAAAAGTGTGAAGATGCCTTTCATATAGTAAGGCGGCATTTGACAACAGCCCCAGTGCTAGCTCAACCTGACAACACCAAGCCCTTTGAAGTTTATTGTGATGCTTCTGGTACTGGATTGGGATGCGTCTTAATGCAAGATAATAGAGTAATTGCTTATGCCTCCCGAGCACTCAGACCCCATGAGCAGAACTACCCTACACATGATCTGGAGTTAGCAGCCGTGGTTCATGCTCTCAAGATATGAAGACATTACTTGATGGGAGCTCACTGTAACATTTACACTGATCATAAGAGTCTCAAATACATTTTCACTCAGGCAGATCTTAACATGAGGTAGAGGAGATGGTTAGAATTAATCAAGGACTATGATTTGGAGGTGCATTACCATCCTGGCAAGGACAATGTTGTGGCAGATGCCTTGAGCAGAAAGGCCCAGTGCAATTGTATGAGCATGGATGCAAGAGTTACCACCCTGTGTGATGAGTTGTGCAAGCTAAACCTGGAAGTTGTTTCTTCAGGTGATTTAAATTATATCTCGGTAGAGCCCACATTACAAGAGCAAATAGTCAGGGCATAGATTGAAGACAAGGGTGTTCAGGTTATCAAGGAAATGATCAAGCAAAAAGCAGAAAAATACAAATGCTTCCGTCAGGACAACAAAGGAATTCTATGGTTTGGAGATCGATTGGTTGTTCCCAAGGATCCTGAGCTCAGAAAGAAGATATTGGATGAAGCTCACCTTTCAAAATTCTCCATGCACCCCGGCAGCAACAAGATGTATCATGATCTTAGATCCTTATACTGGTGGACCAGAATGAAGAGGGAGATTTCCAAGTACATATCCGAGTGTGACACCTGCCAGAGGATCAAAGCCAGTCATTTGAAGGCAGCAGGCCCTTTGCAACCCCTTCCCAAACCATCTTGGAAATGGGAGGACATTTGCATGGACTTTATCGTGGGATAGCCCAACACCTTCAGGCACCATGATTCCATTTGGGTCATTGTGGACAGATTGACCAAGTCAGCTCATTTCTTGCCAGTACACACCACCCACAGGACGGAGAAGTATGCGGAGATCTATATTGACCAGATAGTTCGTTTGCATGGAATACCAAGGACTATAGTATCAGACAGAGGAGCACCATTTGTGGCACGATTTTGGGAGCAATTGCAAGAATCACTTGGGACCCATGTAATACGAAGCTCAGCATACCATCCTCAAACAGATGTCCAGACAGAAAGGGTAAATCAAATTTTGGAAGACATGTTGAGGGCATGTGTGCTACACTATGGAAAGGATTGGGACAAGTGTCTTTCTTTGGCAGAGTTTTCTTATAATAACAGCTACCAGTCCAGTCTAAAGATGGCACCTTTTGAAGCCTTGTATGGGAGAAGGTGTAGGACCCCGCTAAATTGGTCCCAAGCAGGAGAGAGGGAAATATTTGGACCAGACTTGGTACTTGAAGCAGAGGAAAAGGTCAGAGTCATTAAGAAGAACTTAGAAGCTGCTCAGGCCAGGCAAAAGAGCTATCATGATAAGAGGCGGAAACCTCTGCAGTTTGAAGTGGGGGAGCATGTTTATCTTAGGGTGTCACCCACCAAGGGCATCCAGAGATTTGGAATCAAGGGCAAGTTAGCTCCTCGCTACATTGGACCCTATGAGATCAAAGCAAGTTGTGGACCCGTAGCCTATCAATTGGAATTGCCACCCTGCATGTCAGCAGTTCACAATGTGTTTCATGTATCTCAGCTGCGGAAATGTGTCCGCCTACCCACTGAAGTGCTACCTGAGCCAAACATTGAGATAGAACCAGATTTGTCCTATCATTAGTACCCCGTCAAGGTATTGGATCAGAAAGAGAGGTCAACACGGGCAAAGTCGATCATAATGTATAAGGTTCAGTGGAGTCACCATTCAGTAGAAGAAGCTACATGGGAGACTGAGGATTTTCTACGCTCTCGCTTCCCCGACTTTCTGCCCAAAGGAGTCGGTAAGTAACGCAAGACCCCACCCCCACCTGCCCTTTGAATACAAATATAAGAAAGACTTAGATGACAAGGGTAGTCTAAATTGTGGATTTAACTTAAAAAGGACTTCCTTCTAAAGTCGCAAAGAGAATGACATTCGAAGAGCAGTTAACTAGAGAAACTTGAACAAAATAAGGAACAATGCACCAACACGTATTCATGGCACCCCTCCAGAGGACTCTACCTAAAATCTCGGGACGAGATTCCTTTAAGGGGGGAGGGCTGTAACACCCCAGGTGTTACCATGGCTAGGGCAAAGTGACCCCCCCTTTGCCCAACTTTTGTTATTTTTGTCCAAGGCATACTCTTTTTATTCTGGACCTCAATTTCCTAGAACAGACTATAGTGACCAATGGCAACCCACTGTAATTTTTACAGAATTTTTGGAAAAAGTTAAACCACTGTTGTATTTCAAACCCACAATAGAATTTATAATTAGAAAATGAAAAAGGGGAAATTGATAGTGGAAACTTGTGTCACCCTAACCCCACTAGCAAAATTTTTTTTATTGCCCACTGAAATATGTAAGGAAAATACAAATCCACTATGCTTATTCTCAACCAAACCTAAACCTAGAATGATAAGCATAACCCACTAAAAGTCACGTATGACCAAGAAACCCTAAGTTACTAACTAACTTAGTTTTTCTTCTTTTAGCATAATGTTGTTAAATCCTGCATAATCATGACATACATATTCATTGCATTCGATAGACTGCAACCTCGCTGACAGATAGTACGTCCTCGTGCCGGAGCAAGGAGCTGCTCAGGGGGTAGCCCCGGATTCAGCACCAGAGCCTGCACCAGAGGATCTGCCTGCCACTGCTTTGGAAGGCAAGCCCCGGTTTATGCATGACCTGTTATTTATGCTATTTTACTACACTTATTGATTGTAGGATTGAATGTGCACTTAAGTGTAGGAGTTGTTTGAAACCCTAGTTGCATGATCTCAGGAATCCTGTTGAGATGAATACTAGTATGCTAGGTCGAGTAGCTGCTTTATTAATTAGGATCTCGGTAGAAGTCGAGTGATTTTTCTAGCACTCGCGCGAGGTCAGGAAATTGGTTGTATCCACTTTCTTATCATAATGATGCTGGTTTGTGGACAACAATCCATGGGGATTGGTTGTCCACGGGATAAAAATTGGAATAAGGATTAAGGTGTGGTACCGTGTATCAAGCGTTTGAGCGTACTAAACACATACCGAGAAATATGGTAAATCGGTAAGCCTAGTACCTGAGTGAACCTGCCCGCAGATTGCCCTCCTCACGCGATCTGAGACGTGGTCTCCCATTCCGGTTATGGTGGGTACAAGTGCGGTCACTGCACGACGGCAGTCGGGGTCAGTGAGGCATTGTACACCAAGGCGGTGAGCCCCTTTCTGTTGCGAGGGAATCGATGGGGACGGTTGATGTGTGTGGGGACGGAGTGCCCCTACATGTCGTGTGCTTAGGTTTACCTTGCAAGGATAAAAACTCGATTCGAATCGTCTGCTTCTCGCATCTAATGAGACTGCTTGATCCATGCTGCTACATTGAGTAACAAGTGGAAATGTGATGAGTTGACACAAGATGTTGATTGCTAAATATGTTTGATACCATGTATGAGTAGATAGTACACTTTTAGCCTTAAGAGAGTCACACTTAAACTTGACAAAGCTAAAACTTGATTTATAAACTCAGCTAGTGCTTTTGGCAACCAAACCCCACAGCCAAACATCTGCATGTCTAGAGGTAGAGGAGTAGACTCCTCACACCGGGAAAGTTTAGCTGAGTATTAGTATACTCAGCCTTGCTTGTGGCATAATTTTACAGGTTCTTTGGAGGACATGGTTGCTGGAGTGACTTGGCCGTCCATCTTGCCACCAGGTTGGACTGTCGAGTGGGACCCCGCCTCGGTTGAGGAGGAGCATGAGGAGTGATGGGACAGGCTTCCTGTCACACCCGGTTTTGGAAGGCAAACCGAATGCGAACTATGTACGTGCCAGGATCAGAACTCACGTACACAGCGATTACATAAATAATCATCATTGCACAGTGCTCGAATAATAACATAAAAGAGTATTAACTTATTACATCACAGAGTCATAGACATCCATATAGTCATCGTCTTAACAGGTAAATCAAAGTACTAGCGAAAAGTAGTAAAGATAAGGCCTCCACAGGCAGCTGACTGGGGGTTGCCGCCAACCCACACCTAGAATTCGTCGTAATCTTGGAACTCCTGGAAGTCTCCTTCCACGGCTTCGCCTTCTCCTGAGCAGTGGTTACAATGCGGACAACCTGGTGTTTGGTGGTAAAGCAAGGATGAGTACACATCAACGTACTCAGCAAATGTCCCGTTTGGCTGAGGTGGACTAGCTTTATGTGGGGTTAGGCTCAAGCAGTTGCTTTTAGTTGGTCAAGTATTTATCATTAGTAGAAGCCAGATTTTAGCATTAACCAACCCGTAAACCATTTCCTCATCGAGGAACATCATCATCATCGTCGAACCAAAACCATAACATAATCCTTGCATCTCGAACCATCTGTATCTCTAATCAAAGAGGATCCCAAGGCTGCTCTTAACCGTGAGCACGGCTGATATATCAGTTTCACTACCCTCTGCAGAGGTTGCACACTTTACCCATGAGTCATGATTCCCTTTCTACCCAGGGAGAGCTAGTCCCCATTGACCACTACCTAGGTGGTCCGGCAGGGCATCACTACGTAGCTTTTACAAAGATTCCCTAGAGATCATAGCTGCCCGTTAGGTTTCTCCAGTTTGATAAACACAGTACCCCTCCCCGCAGGAGAGTGACTAACAAAGAGCAAAACGAAAGAACCTCGGCACTCAGCCTCGGCAGAGCAAGCACTGTGCCTGGACCCCATTGACGGCACGACGGCTAAGCAACTACACCTCTAGTTCATCTAATTAATCAGCTAAGGGCATCCCATTTCACCCTCATGGTTGCACTGTTATCCCGGGTGGTCTCTCAACGAACCAGTCCTTACGGAGAGGTACTCAGGAAACAGCCTGAGCCCCCTAGAGTATCACAAGATCATCAACATCATCAGGATAACAGTATCATAAATAGTCACATCATGTTCATTGATTATGTTAAAGCAATAGCAAAGTGCTAACCATAGTAGCTGAAGCGTCCCGATCCTTTGGGACTCAAATGTGATACAATTACTAGTCCCAGGAGGCTAGTAAACACATTCCTTACTTCAAATAGTACAGAGTTTAGATAAATTTATTACAATACCGGGGTACAAGCTCGAGAGAGAGCCAAATAGAGAAGCGTAGTAGGAAAATACACTAGCCCAAACCACAGGCAGAACTGGGTGCAGACATAGCCCTCTTAATCAAGCATAGCAGAAAAGAAGTCCTCGGCTGCTGAAAAACATAAATAAATCTGGGTGAATACACTAGGTATTCCGCAAGCCCACCCCGCTCCCGTAGAGAGAAAGAGACCTATGATGTACATGCTCAATTTGGTGGAGTTGTAGTCGCTCATCATTTTCTTAGAGAGAGGTAGTTGCTTGAAGGTTTTCCCGTGGTATTACCAGTAACCAAAAACTCAACCACCACTGAGCTTCCTGCTCCCGTGGCTTCATTTTCTTTTTCAAAACCCATTTAATCACACCTTTTCCTTGATAAGAAACTTAGAGAAAGAGTGCTAATTGTCATACCACACCAGACTCATCCATACCAGTGGACACGGACTATTCGAATAGGTTTCAACTCTGCGCAGAGGGGTACACTTTACCCACTAGCCCGGTTTCTGCGATCTCACCGTCGCGAGACCCGAATGCCGGATCTCTTTCCTTACTCGTGCATCCTAACCTTAACGGTTATCCGGAAGGAGTCAGGCCACCACCATGCCCAAACCGGACAAAACTTTCCCCCTCCTTATCCTCCCGGTGCTCCCCAGCCTTCTTAACCCTGGGGTTGGACTGCATGAGTTCGGATTGAGTGACTGCCCACACAGTCTCGAGTGGTTGTACGATAAAGGAGTACAGGTAGTGAAAAATGACAAACCGGTCCTTATATGAGGGGACAATCCTCCTGCTCACGCCTAAACCAGCTGAGCCAACACCTTAGGCCCTCCCCTAAACCAGGGAGTCCCTGATCATCCCATTCTCAAGGTGATGAGGGTGAGTACCCTTCATCGCATAACTTTTTCAGAAAGAGGTTTTATTTGAAGAAACACTTTGCCCTACTTCCAGATCCACATTTCGTAATCGGAAATAATATGTTAATGCGGGCCATCTCTTACTCACAATGCAATATTCCCCCATAGCTCCCGGCCTAGGCAGTGGTAGAGAGAATAGGAAATTTATGCATCAAGGGAAGGATGGACTTGCCTTCGTCGAAGCTTTCCTGGCACAGAAGACCTACTTCCGGAAGTTCGGGCTCTGGTCCCTCTTCCGGGGCTACGGGTTCCGGATCAACGATCCCCGCTTCTTCTAGGAAAACAGGCAATAAAACAATACATCAACAGGGATTTACAAATTATAGTGTGTCATTTTCTAACATCAATGTTGTATGAGATCTTTAGAAATTCTTTGGATAATTTTTGGTGCATAAAATATTGAAGAATACTAATTAAATGGGAAAAAGGGGTGGAAAAGAAAAAGGAGAAGGGATTTCCCCTTATCTGGGCCGGGGGCATGAATTTTGGCCCACCCCGGGCGCGAGCGCGCGCGCTGAGGCGCTTTCGGCCCAGCGGCGGCCCACGAGCGGGGAGAACGGCGCGGCCGTGGGAGGGGGTGACGGCGTCGCATAGGGCCCACTTGTCAGCGAGAGGGGGGGGAGAGAAGGAACGGCGTTACGGTTGACGGGGGGGTGAACCGGCCGTCCGCGGGGAGGACTGGCCGCCGGTGAGCTCGGCGGCGGTTCGCCGCCGGTGGCCCGGTTCTTGGACAATGCGCAGGTGTCTTAGCACGGGGAGGGGATGGCGGACCTAGAGGTGGGCTCAATTTGGTCAGAGGAGGTCGGGAGGGGGCTGCCCGCGAAGAGGTGGCGGAGCTCCGCGGCGGGGATCGCCGTCGGTGAGCTCTGGGTGAGCAATCGGGGTGGGGGAGTGATGTATTGTGTTTGCGGCAAAGAGAGGAAGCTGCTAGGCTAGCTTAATCGCTTGCTGGGCCAACCGAGAGGGAGAGAGAGGAGAGGGGAGGAACTCACCGGGGAGAAGGAAGACGACGGCGCTTCCCGAATTGGGCTCGGGCGAGGGGGGAGGGTAGCGGTCGAGGCTGGTGCGAGGAAGACGGGGTTCGGGGCGAGCTTTTTATAGGCGCGCGGGGGCGAGGGGAGCGGTGGAGCTCCCTGACTCCGGCGAGCTTCCCGGTGCCGCCATTAATGGCGCACAGCGCCGCCGAGGGGACGCTACGGCGGGGCGGTACTGGCGAGGACGCTGGTCAAGGGGAGGAGGACGGAGCGGTGCCAAACTTTCCTGTGCGGCGAGGAGACGGCGGTGAAGAGACGGCGGTGAAGGACGGCGGTGAAGGGACGGCGGGGCGTCGTATGCGGGGAGGATGACGAAGCGGCTGACCGGTGGGCCGGTCTTGCCAGTGGAAGCGAGCGCGTGAGAGAGAGTGACTGGCAGGTGGGGTCGGCCTGTCAGCGAGAGTGAGAGAGGGAGCGAGGAGCAGCTGCGCGCGCGCGGGAGCAGGCCGGCAATGGGCCGGAGGGGGGGGAGCGCGGGCGTGAGGGAGGAAAGGCGGCCGCGGCATGGGCTGGATTCAGCCCAGCTAGGAGGGGGGGGTTTCTCTTTTTCCTTTTTATTTTCTAATCCCTATATCCAAATCTTTTTATATTCTTTTCTTTTGAACAATTAATTTAATAGATAATCTAGGTGCTGAAAAATAAAATTTAAGTGAGGTGCTCATATTCAAACAAGGTGTATGCATATGTTGGGAAGAATCTAAGGGAGTTTTGGGATAGATAAAAAGAAGGGGGGGGTTAGATTAGGGTTTCAAACCTGGGTTAGAAATTGGGATGCTACAAACCTACCCCACTTAAAGGAATCTCGCCCTCGAGATTCAGACGGGGCTCGAGAAAAGGTAAGGGTATTCCTTCCTCAGAGAGTCCTCACTTTCCCAGGTGGCTTCCTCTTCCCCATCTCTGCTCCACTGAACCTTACAGAGCTTCACTTCTGAATTGCGGGTCCTTCTGACTGCTGAGTCGAGAATCTTCACTGGCTTTTCCCGGTACTGGAGATCTTTTTGAATCTGAATTGCTTCTGCCTCAATACGGGTTTCTGGTACTTTTAGACATTTGCGCAGTTGAGACACATGGAACACATTGTGAATATCTGACATGGATTCTGGTAGCTCAAGACGGTATGCCACAGGTCCTATTCGGGAAATGACAGGGTAAGGACCGACGAAACGGGGTGCTAGCTTTCCTTTCATCTGGAACCTTTTGACACCACGCATCGGGGAAACCTTGAGATAAACAAAATCTCCTTCCTCAAATCTGAGCTCCCTTCGCCTATTGTCTGCGTAACTCTTCTGTCGACTCTGAGCTTCAAGTAACCTTCTGCGGATCAAAGCAACTTTTTCTTCGGCTTCTTTAACAAAGTCGGGTCCTTCTAATGTTCTTTCCCCTACATTGGACCACATTAGGGGAGTCTGGCATTTTCTTCCATACAGTGCTTCGAATGGTGACATTTTGATGCTGGCCTGATGGCTGTTGTTGTATGAGAACTCGGTGTACGGTAAACTAGACTCCCAATCTCTGTCGAAGGCTAATACGCAGGCTCTGAGTAAATCTTCAAGGACCTTGTTGACTCTTTCTGTTTGACCATCTGACTGGGGGTGATAAGCAGTGCTGAAATCCAGCTTGGTGCCCATTGCTTGCTGAAGGCCCTTCCAAAATTTTGAAGTGAACTGCGTTCCTCTATCTGATACTATCTTCCGTGGAATGCCATGTAGCCTGACTATCTCCTTAAGGTATAATCGGGCGAGGGCTGCTCCTCCAAAGGTGGTCTTTACTGGAATGAAATGGGCCACCTTGGTGAGACGGTCGATGATTACCCAAATGGAGTCATTTCCTCTTTGTGATCTGGGCAGTCCGGTGACGAAATCCATGCCTATTTCTTCCCATTTCCATTCGGGTATTGGGAGGGGTTGAAGCAGGCCTGCAGGCTTCTGATGTTCGGCCTTTGTTCGCTGGCAGGTGTCACATCGGGCCACATACTGTGCTATTTCCCTCTTCATCCCTTTCCACCAATATCTGGCCTTAAGGTCTAGGTACATCTTGGTGGTCCCTGGGTGGATAGAGTAAGCTGAGTTGTGGGCTTCATTGAGCAGGGTTTCTCGTGTTTCTCCCACTGGCACGCACAGGCGATCCCTGAACCAGAGGGTTCCTTGATTATCTGCCCTGAGGTCCGGAAGTTGCTCCTTTCGTGCTCTTTCCATAAGCTTGGTTGTTTCTGCGTCCATGCGTTGGGCCTTGCATATGAGATCTTCTAGATTGGGCTTGACTTCCAGGCTACCGTTGTCTCCCAGACATGCATTTAGCTGAGCAGATTCTTTCTTCCAATCTTCTAGAAAGTTTGCTCCCTTAATCCCAAAGGGTTTTCTGCTGAGGGCGTCAGCTACCACGTTGGCCTTTCCGGGGTGGTAGTGGATTTCGAGGTCATAATCTTTGATCAATTCGAGCCACCTTCTTTGATGGAGGTTGAGGTCCGGCTGCGTGAAAATGTACTTTAGACTCTTGTGATCAGTGAAGATGTGGCATTTGTTCCCAATCAGATAATGCCTCCAAATTTTTAGGGCGTGCACTATGGCTGCCAATTCCAGATCGTGGGTAGGATAGTTCTGTTCGTGCGGCTTGAGTAAGCGAGATGCATAAGCAATGACTTTCTCATTTTGCATTAAGACACACCCCAAGCCTTGCTTGGAAGCATCACAAAAGATGACGAAATCCTGGTGTATGTCTGGCAGAGTCAGGACTGGTGCAGTTGTAAGTTTCTCTTTAATGACTTGGAAACTTTCTTCACGCTTGGGAGTCCACACAAACTTATTGTCCTTTTTGAGAAGTTCGGTCAAGGGCTTTGCTATGCTGGAGAATCCCTTGATAAAACGGTGGTAATACCCTGCCATTCCCAGAAAGCTTCGTACTTCGCTGACATTGGATGGTTGCTTCCAATTTGAGACAGCTTCTACCTTGGATGGGTCCACTTCTATCCCTTCTGCAGTCAAGATATGCCCTAGGAAAGCTATCTTCTCCAACCAAAACTCACACTTGCTGAGCTTCGCATAAAGTTGATGCGCTCTGAGTCTTCCGAGGACGATTCGAAGGTGATGCTCATGGTCCTTGCGATTCTTTGAATAAATAAGGATGTCGTCGATGAAGACCACGACAAACTTATCCAATTCTTCCATAAACACCTTATTCATGAGGTTCATGAAAAAGGCGGGTGCGTTGGTTAGTCCAAATGGCATCACTGTGAACTCATATTGCCCATATCTGGTGACGAATGCAGTTTTCTGAATGTCTGCCTCTTTGATTCTCAGTTGGTGATACCCTGACCTGAGGTCTATCTTGGAGAAGTATTTGGCTCCTTGTAGTTGGTCGAAGAGGTCATCGATCCGAGGAAGAGGGTACTTATTCTTGATTGTAACCTCGTTCAAGGATCGATAATCAATACACATCCTCATACTCCCATCCTTTTTGGTAACGAAAAGAACGGGTGCTCCCCAGGGAGACGAACTGGGACGGATGTACCCTTTTTGTTGTAGTTCCGAAATCTGAAGCTTCAATTCTGCCAACTCAGTGGGGGCCATGCGGTATGGTCTCTTTGCAATGGGTGCAGTGCCGGGAATGAGATCTATATAGAACTCTACTTCTCTTTCTGGTGGCATCCCGGGCAGCTCTTCTGGAAATACATCTTCAAATTCCTTGATTACAGACATGCTTTCTACTGCCAGATTAAATATCATTGGGTCATTTGCGGGCGGTTGGGCTTGACAGGAAACTGCCTTTCCTTGGTGATCTATGAGAAGAACAGTCTTGCTTGCGCAGCTGATAACACCCTTGTGCTTAGCTAGCCAATCCATTCCTAGGATTACATCAATTCCTTGGGATGGCAAGATGGTTAAGTCTGCCAGGAACACTACCCCACCTAAAAGAATTCTGACTTGGGAACACCTGAGTTTGCACAGAAGGTCTGACCCCGGGGTTCGGGTGACCAAAGGGATAGCTAGAGGTGTAGAGGGTATGCCATGTTTCTCCACAAACTTAGCGGCTATAAATGAGTGGGATGCTCCTGAATCAAAAAGCACAAAAGCGGGAGTAAATTCAACGAGGAACTCACCGAGCACTACTCCCGGGGCTTGCTGGGCTTCCTGCGCGTCGACGTGGTTGACCCGGGCCCTGCCCTGGTACTGAGTCCTGCTCTGCTGGCTGTTGGAGGGGAGCGCCTTGGGGGTGGGTGCTGATGGAACCTTGGGGCCATTCACCGAGTTGGAGTAGGTTGGCCCTGGTGCCTTCAACTGGGGGCAGTTGTTTTTGAAATGACTGGGGTCCCCGCAGTGCCAACAGGCGTTTGCTGGCGGCTGGTTGCTTGCAACGGAAGGTGCCTGATGGGAGCTCTGACTCTGCTGACTGTAGCGTGATGGAGAGGGCCCAGATTGTTTATGAAAGCTTGGACCCCTGGGTGGGAGCCCAAAGGGTCGAGCTCTCTGGTGACGTTCTTGCTGTTGTGCTCGGAGGACCTGGAACTTTCTCTTGATGTGCCCTTTTTCTTCCTCTTTTGCTCTCTCCACTTGAATAGCTTTGTTGGAAAGGTGAGAGAAGCTGTGGAAGTCCTGGCTGGCGAGGATGGTCTTAAGCTCGGGTCTTAACCCTCTCAGAAAACGAGCCATCTTTCTAGCCTCGGTGCTGACATCCTCGGGCGCGTAGCGGGCCAACTCTGTGAACTTGTGCACATATTCACTGACTGTTCTTCCGCCTTGGGTTAGCTCCCGGAACTCATCTTCCTTGAGTTGCACTATCTCCTGGGGTACGTGGTGCTCACGGAAGGCTGCTTCAAATTCTGCCCAAGTAGCGTCTCTGATGGCTTCACTGAAAGTGTCCCACCATGCTAAAGCCATTCCTGAAAGCTGATGAGCTGCCAGCTGAACACGTTGATTCTCAGGACAAGCGATGGCTTCCAACTTCCTCTTGATTGTGCGAAGCCAGTCATCTGCATCGAGGGGATTGCTGGACCCCGCGAACGTGGGCGGCTTCAGTCTCAGGAATTCTCCCATCCTGTCCTGGGGCCTTCCACCGCCTGGGCGCTGGTTCTCCAGGCTTCGAGTGAGGACTTCAATGAGTCTGGTTTGATTGGCCAGAATTTGGGCTAGGTCTAGTGGTAGTTCTGGAGGTGCGGGGAGGTGGGTCTCACCCCCTTCTCCGCCAGCCTCTCCCTCAGCTCCTAGAGGAAGTCTTGCTCCAATCCCGGAGGCGGTAGGCGTGGTTCTATCCGAAGCCATCTGCCATGGGAAGAGAGTTGCTATTATGCACATGCCATTTTTTTTACTAGTTATTTTATTCATTACATCAAGCCATTACATTACATAGCACACCACTACCACAAGCTTATTACACACGAGTGCTACCTAGGGTACCCCCGAACTCTTTCTCTAAGGTGTCCCCAAATTCCAAGAGAAGGTCATCAAGACTGGCCAGGGACATGTCCTCGGGGTCGGACTGGTTCCTGGGAGGGTTCTCTTCCTGCTGCTCAGTCTGACATCCTTGGCTTTTGGTCTTCTTGCGGGTTTTTCTTGCGGGGGCGAGCTTCTTCAGTTTCTTGTCGTAGTCCAATTTGAGGGTGCGGTAAGCTTCACGGGTATTGGCCTCTTCGCCTTCAGCTAGCGAGAGGCTCTCTTGAAGGGACGCTTTTTCTTCTGAAAGTTCCCTGACTTTCTGCTCCAGGCTTTCCACCTGGGAGGTTAGGGAGGTGCAGTGGAGGGCGAGGTCATCATATTGGTTATCAAGGGTATGAAGGTATCCTGCCATGTAGACAATGGTGGGATCATTCTCAATAGGATCTCCTCCTGATAGGGCCTGAAGTCTTTTCCTCCAGGTGGGGGTATTCTTGTTGCTGGGTGGAAAGTAGCGAAGGGGGGTTTCAATGATTACTTTGTTGTAGTTCTGACAAAGCTGTCGGAGGGCTTTTCGGGCGACATTTTGGCAAGCATCTAGGAAATGGGCTCCGGTAAAAGTGACTTGGAAGGAACGTTGGTTGGGATAGCTTTGGCTTTCCCCCAGGTAGACTGCCATAGAGCATCTTATCATTCCGCCCTCGAGATGTTCCGTCCAGACGTATTCCGGCTTCTTACGGATTCCCATGCGGAGCGCACAGCTTCGCAAGAGGCGTGGGAACCCTTCCACTTCCGAGCAGTAGGATGACTTAATGGCCAGAGAGGCTTCCATCTGGAATAGGAAAAGAAGGGTCTTGTTAAAATCGGGGAAGGGAAGAGAAAACTTTTCTTGAGGTAAGAGGTATTTTCTTTTTAGAGTAAGTTTTAGGGTTAGGGCTGCGACCTACGGCCAGTCCTATGGGTTCTGATACCACCTGAAGCGTCCCGATCCTTTGGGACTCAAATGTGATACAATTACTAGTCCCAGGAGGCTAGTAAACACATTCCTTACTTCAAATAGTACAGAGTTTAGATAAATTTATTAGAATACCGGGGTACAAGCTCGAGAGAGAGCCAAATAGAGAAGCGTAGTAGGAAAATACACTAGCCCAAACCACAGGCAGAACTGGGTGCAGACACAGCCCTCTTAATCAAGCATAGCAGAAAAGAAGTCCTCGGCTGCTGAAAAACATAAATAAATCTGGGTGAATACACTAGGTATTCCGCAAGCCCACCCCGCTCCCGTAGAGAGAAAGAGACCTATGATGTACATGCTCAATTTGGTGGAGTTGTAGTCGCTCATCATTTTCTTAGAGAGAGGTAGTTGCTTGAAGGTTTTCCCGTGGTATTACCAGTAACCAAAAACTCAACCACCACTGAGCTTCCTGCTCCCGTGGCTTCATTTTCTTTTTCAAAACCCATTTAATCACACCTTTTCCTTGATAAGAAACTTAGAGAAAGAGTGCTAATTGTCATACCACACCAGACTCATCCATACCAGTGGACACGGACTATTCGAATAGGTTTCAACTCTGCGCAGAGGGGTACACTTTACCCACTAGCCCGGTTTCTGCGATCTCACCATCGCGAGACCCGAATGCCGGATCTCTTTCCTTACTCGTGCATCCTAACCTTAACGGTTATCCGGAAGGAGTCAGGCCACCACCATGCCCAAACCGGACAAAACTTTCCCCCTCCTTATCCTCCCGGTGCTCCCCAGCCTTCTTAACCCTGGGGTTGGACCGCACGAGTTCGGATTGAGTGACTGCCCACACAGTCTCGAGTGGTTGTACGATAAAGGAGTACAGGTAGTGAAAAATGACAAACCGGTCCTTATATGAGGGGACAATCCTCCTGCTCACGCCTAAACCAGCTGAGCCAACACCTTAGGCCCTCCCCTAAACCAGGGAGTCCCTGATCATCCCATTCTCAAGGTGATGAGGGTGAGTACCCTTCATCGCATAACTTTTTCAGAAAGAGGTTTTATTTGAAGAAACACTTTGCCCTACTTCCAGATCCACATTTCGTAATCGGAAATAATATGTTAATGCGGGCCATCTCTTACTCACAATGCAATATTCCCCCATAGCTCCCGGCCTAGGCAGTGGTAGAGAGAATAGGAAATTTATGCATCAAGGGAAGGATGGACTTGCCTTCGTCGAAGCTTTCCTGGCACAGAAGACCTACTTCCGGAAGTTCGGGCTCTGGTCCCTCTTCCGGGGCTACGGGTTCCGGATCAACGATCCCCGCTTCTTCTAGGAAAACAGGCAATAAAACAATACATCAACAGGGATTTACAAATTATAGTGTGTCATTTTCTAACATCAATGTTGTATGAGATCTTTAGAAATTCTTTGGATAATTTTTGGTGCATAAAATATTGAAGAATACTAATTAAATGGGAAAAAGGGGTGGAAAAGAAAAAGGAGAAGGGATTTCCCCTTATCTGGGCCGGGGGCATGAATTTTGGCCCACCCCGGGCGCGAGCGCGCGCGCTGAGGCGCTTTCGGCCCAGCGGCGGCCCACGAGCGGGGAGAACGGCGCGGCCGTGGGAGGGGGTGACGGCGTCGCATAGGGCCCACTTGCCAGCGAGAGGGGGGGGGGAGAGAAGGAACGGCGTTACGGTTGACGGGGGGGGTGAACCGGCCGTCCGCGGGGAGGACTGGCCGCCGGTGAGCTCGGCGGCGGTTCGCCGCCGGTGGCCCGGTTCTTGGACAATGCGCAGGTGTCTTAGCACGGGGAGGGGATGGCGGACCTAGAGGTGGGCTCAATTTGGTCAGAGGAGGTCGGGAGGGGGCTGCCCGCGGGGAGGTGGCGGAGCTCCGCGGCGGGGATCGCCGTCGGTGAGCTCTGGGTGAGCAATCGGGGTGGGGGAGTGATGTATTGTGTTTGCGGCAAAGAGAGGAAGCTGCTAGGCTAGCTTAATCGCTTGCTGGGCCAACCAAGAGGGAGAGAGAGGAGAGGGGAGGAACTCACCGGGGAGAAGGAAGACGACGGCGCTTCCCGAATTGGGCTCGGGCGAGGGGGGGAGGGTAGCGGTCGAGGCTGGTGCGAGGAAGACGGGGTTCGGGGCGAGCTTTTTATAGGCGCGCGGGGGCGAGGGGAGCGGTGGAGCTCCCTGACTCCGGCGAGCTTCCCGGTGCCGCCATTAATGGCGCACAGCGCCGCCGAGGGGACGCTACGGCGGGGCGGTACTGGCGAGGACGCTGGTCAAGGGGAGGAGGACGGAGCGGTGCCAAACTTTCCTGTGCGGCGAGGAGACGGCGGTAAAGAGACGGCGGTGAAGGACGGCGGTGAAGGGACGGCGGGGCGTCGTATGCGGGGAGGATGACGAAGCGGCTGACCGGTGGGCCGGTCTTGCCAGTGGAAGCGAGCGCGTGAGAGAGAGTGACTGGCAGGTGGGGTCGGCCTGTCAGCGAGAGTGAGAGAGGGAGCGCGGAGCAGCTGCGCGCGCGCGGGAGCAGGCCGGCAATGGGCCGGAGGGGGGGAGCGCGGGCGTGAGGGAGGAAAGGCGGCCGCGGCATGGGCTGGATTCAGCCCAGCTAGGAGGGGGGGTTTCTCTTTTTCCTTTTTATTTTCTAATCCCTATATCCAAATCTTTTTATATTCTTTTCTTTTGAACAATTAATTTAATAGATAATCTAGGTGCTGAAAAATAAAATTTAAGTGAGGTGCTCATATTCAAACAAGGTGTATGCATATGTTGGGAAGAATCTAAGGGAGTTTTGGGATAGATAGAAAGAAGGGGGGGGTTAGATTAGGGTTTCAAACCTGGGTTAGAAATTGGGATGCTACAGTAGCCCATAAGGTCATCAAGGATAAAGTAAAGTGTAAAGCTAGTCAATCCTTAGGTTTCAAGTAAGTAATGCGGGATAGTAAGTTATAAATGAGTAGGACATAATGGGACAGAGGACACTTGCCTTCACCAAACTGCTGATCAGGGACTTCCTCTGCAACTGCCTCGGGAAACACAGACTGCTCGTTGTCTACGTAAAGCAATCATTCACACTATGCACTTGGGAAAATAACAAACAAAAACAAAATACCAAACATATGCAGCAGAGAGAGGTCACATGTTCATAACAAAAAAAAGGGATAGGCACTCTAGTGTTCCCTAGGTCTGGGGTAGAGGACTATACAAAGTGATTCATTATCCACTAATCAGGTTCAAGTCAGTGGTGGGATTAAATAATTATCTGGTTTAAGTTCCTAAACTTAAGTGTTTGAGTCCATAAACTTAAGTGCTCCATCTTTTATTAAAGTCTACTATCTTTTATTTATCTCAAATAGGGTTCCCATAACATTAACTTTATCCTAATGATTAACCATAAATTGGGACATGGAAACAGCAGGGAAACATTGCATAAACAGATAGATAATAATATTATGAACATTTTGCAATTTGAAGCACCTAATTTGGAGTTCATATGACAAAGTTATGAATTTTACAAGTTTAGGGGTTAAAATTATACCCTAAGGACCTATTTTGAATTAAATAAAAGGTCCGAGGACCTAACTGCGAGAAACCAGGGACGGCGGGCGCAATTTCCAGAAAACAGGGGGGTTCTTTAAGAAAATGCGCGGGCGAAGGGGTATCGGGCGCCTACAGCCGTTGGATCTCAGATCGACGGCCAGGATTAGATCTCGCGGCGGGCGCGCGGGCGCGCGGCGGCGTGAGCGGCTGACAGGCGGGGCCGGGCGGACAGCGCGGGCGCGGGGCTGACAGGCGGGGCCGGGCGGACAGCGCGGGCGCGGGGCTGACAGGCGGGGCCGGGCGGGCAGCGCGGGCGCGGGCAACTGGCAGGCGGGGCCCAGTTGGCAGGGAGGCGGGGCGCGGGGGAAACGGCTCTGGGCCGTTGGATCTTGGGCGGACGGTTGAGGTTGGGTTCGGGTTATTTGAATCCGTGCCGTCCGATCTAATATAGACGGCGGGGATGGGGTGGCTGGCTCCCGTCTCCTTTCCCAGCCAGTTGAGGCGGCGGCGCCCGTCCCCGCGGCGGAGGAGCTCGCCGGAGACGAGGGGCGCGGGGGCCCTGCGGGTCCTTGGGGCGATCCGAGTGGCCGGGGAGGTTAGGGAGGGCACGGGGAATCCATTGGTGGGGTCTGGGTCGGGGCAGGGGCACCGGAGGGGGGTGGCTCACGGCGGAGTGGCTCGGCGGCGGCGGCAAGCAACTCCGACGAGCAATCAAACGCAGCAGAGAACAAAATAAAGGCCAATAGGGGCGGGAGAGGTTCTTTACCTCAAGGCGGGCTCCGGGGACTCCTCGGCGGCAACGGAGACGCGACGGTGGCCCGGGTCGACGGTGGCGGCTGCACGGCGGACGGCGGGTGAGCGCGGGCAGAGAGAAATAGGGAGGGGAAGGGGAAATTGATGCGCGTTCCGGGTTGCGGACGTCGGGGCGAAGCTCACCGTGGCAATGGACACGGCGGAGCTCCAACGGCGGCCGGGAACCGAGCTCGGAACGGCGGGGTTTACGGCGCGGCGCTCTGGCGTGCGCGCAGCAAGGGAGAGGTGGAAGAGGGGGGGGGCGGTTGGTGCGCAAATGAGGGAGGGGGAGATGGCGAGCAAGGCTCGGGGCTCAAGTGGCCGAGGGCGAGGTGGGGCGAGCCCCACGCGCGATGTGGGCGCGGAGACCGCGGCACGCACGGCGGCGGTTACGCGAAGACGGAGAAGCTGACAAGCCGGGCCCGCGGCGCAGAGAGAGAGAAGAAAGCGGGCGCGGGCGCGAGGGAAGCGGGGCTAACGGGCCGGGCCCACGGGCAGAGAGAGAGGGAGGCGGGCGCGCGGAAGGCGGCCGCGCCGACAGGCCGGGCCCGCTGCGCAGAGAGAGAAGGGGGGAGAGGCGCGCGCGCGAGGTGGGCCGACTGGGCCGAAAGGCCGAGGGGGGCGGGGAAGTGGGCTGCTTTGCCTTTTTCTTTTATTTTGGAATTGTTTTCTCCTTTTCTTTTATTTATTCTATTTGATTCAAATTCAAATGAGCCCCAAATTCAAATTAGACCTTTTGAGAATTATGCACCAAACAAAAGTGAAATCTAGGGTTCAACATGATGCAACAATTCATATTCCCTTAGGGTTTGAGCTAATAGACTATAATTACAAATAAAATAACCACTTTTCTCCTATAGAAATGAGAAAGAGGAGATTGGGAAGGATGAAAAAAAGGGAAGTAACACCTGAATTTGTGAATATGAGCAAAGAAATTTTATACCCCCAAATTCAGGGTGTTACAAACCTATCCCCCTTAAAAGAATCTCGCCCCCGAGATTCAGGGTTGGTCAGCAAAGAGTTCAGGGTATTTGGCTTTTAGATCATCTTCTCGTTCCCAGGTTGCTTCTTCCTCAGAGTGGTGACCCCATCTGACTTTGCACATTCTGATGGTGTTTCTCCGGGTGACCCTGTCCGCAAACTCCAAAATCTGCGTTGGCTTCTCTATGTAGGTCAGATCTTCCTGAACTTCCAAACCCTCCACTGGCAACTGCTCTTCTGGTACTCGCAGACATTTCTTCAATTGCGACACGTGGAACACGTTGTGCACTGCTGACAAGCTCTCTGGTAGGTTGAGTTGGTAAGCCACTTCTCCACGCTTTGTTTGAATCTGATATGGTCCGACGTACCGGGGTGCTAACTTGCCTTTGACTCCGAACCTTCTGACTCCCCTGATAGGTGACACCTTCAGATAGACGTAATCTCCCACTTCGAAACTCAGTTCTCTTCTCCTTCGGTCCGCATAGCTTCGTTGTCTTGACTGTGCTATCTTCAGGTTCTCCCGAACCATTTTGATATTCTCTTCAGCCTCAAGCAAAATGTCGGGGCCGAACACCTGTCTCTCTCCAGGCTGGTCCCAATGCAGCGGAGTCCTACAACTCCGTCCATAGAGCGCCTGAAACGGTGACATCTTCAAGCTGGCCTGGTAACTATTGTTGTAGGAGAATTCTGCATAAGGTAATCTTTTGTCCCATCCTGACTTGTCTTGCAACGCACAGGCTCTCAACATATCTTCTAGGATCTGATTAGTTCTTTCAGTCTGACCGTCTGTCTGCGGGTGATAAGCTGAGCTAAAGTTCAAATGTGTGCCCAAAGCTTCTTGTAGCTGCTGCCAAAAATGAGAGGTGAACTGCGTTCCTCGATCTGACACTATCTTCTTCGGCACACCATGAAGGCAGACTATCCGTGACATGTATAACTCAGCTAACGTTGCTCCGGTGTATGTTGTCTTCACAGGTATGAAATGGGCCACCTTTGTTAAGCGGTCCACAACCACCCAGATGGAATCATAACCGGCCCGGGTACGAGGTAGGCCAACTATAAAATCCATCCCGATCTCATCCCACTTCCACTGAGGAATCCGCAAAGGCTGCAACAATCCGGCAGGCCTCTGATGCTCTGCTTTGGTTCTCTGACAACTATCACAGATGGCGACATATTCTGCGATCTCTCTTTTCATGCCATACCACCAAAATCTCCTTTTTAAATCCTGGTACATCTTTTCGCTTCCCGGGTGTATGGAGTAGGCTGTCTCATGAGCTTCCTTTAGGATCAGCTCTCGAATAGGTTTGAGGTCCGGAACACACAATCGGTCTTTGAACCATATTACCCCTTCTTCATCCTCTCGAAAGTCTTTGCCTCTTCCTTCTAGGATCAGCTGCCGGATCTTGTTGATGTTTTCATCATCCTTCTGCCCTTCTTTGATCTCCCGCTCTAGGGTGGGCTCTAATTCCACTGTCACTCCTTGCGTACTATTCAGGAAACCGAGGCTCAGTCTGTCAAATTCCTTGGCTAACTCATATGGCATTGGGTGCGAGGCCAACATATTAACTTGACTTTTCCTGCTCAGAGCATCTGCAACAACATTGGCTTTACCCGGATGGTAATGTATCTCCAACTCATAGTCTTTGATCAATTCCAACCATCTTCGCTGCCTCATGTTTAACTCTGACTGGGTGAATATGTACTTCAGACTTTTATGATCTGTGTAGATGTCGCACTTCTACCCATACAGGTAATGTCTCCAGGTCTTTAAAGCATGAACCACTGCTGCCAACTCCAGGTCATGTGTGGGATAGTTTTTCTCATGGATCTTCAGCTGTCGAGACGAGTATGCTACAACTCTCCCTTCTTGCATTAGCACACATCCCAATCCGGTATAAGAAGCATCGCAATACACTGAGAATGGCTTGTGAACATCAGGCAGGACTAACACAGGAGCTGTAGTCAATCTATTTTTCAGTTCTTCAAATGCTTCCTGACACTTTTGGGTCCACTTAAACTCAACTTTCTTCGCTAGTAACGCTGTCATCGGTCTAGCAATCTTTGAAAAGCCTTCAATGAAACGCCTGTAATATCCAGCCATTCCGATGAAGCTCTTGATCCCACGAACATCCTTCGGTGCTTTCCAGTTCAGGATATCTGCTACTTTCTTTGGATCTACTGCTAACCCATCTTGATTTATGATGTGACCCAGAAACAAGACTTCGTGAATCCAGAACTCGCATTTGCCCAGCTTGGCATACAACTGATGTTCTCGAAGCCTTTGCAATACCATCTTCAAATGCTCCACATGGTCTTCCTCACTTTGAGAGTATATGAGAATGTCATCGATGAACACTACCACAAACTTGTCTAGATAGTCCATGAACACGCTGTTCATCAGATACATAAAGAAGGCTGGCGCATTTGTCAAACCAAAGGACATAACTGTGAACTCATATAATCCATACTTGGTGATGAATGCCGTCTTCGGTATGTCCGAGGGTCGGATTCTGAGTTGATGGTAGCCTGACCTCAGATCTATCTTCGAGAATACGCTGGCACCTCTGAGCTGGTCGAACAAATCTTCTATCCTTGGCAGGGGGTACTTGTTCTTGACAGTGACTTCATTCAAGGCTCTGTAGTCTATGCACATCCTTTTGGTACCATCTTTCTTCTCTACAAACAACACTGGAGCGGCCCAAGGCGAGGTACTTGGCCTGATGTAACCCTTCTCTAACATCTCATCTATCTGCTTCTTGAGTTCCACCAATTCTGGTCCAGACACTCGATAGGCTCTTTTGGAAATGGGGGCGGTACCAGGGATAAGCTCTATGGCAAATTCAACCTTTCTCTCGGGTGGCATGCCCGTTAGCTCCTCGGGAAACACATCCGGAAAGTCCGACACAACCTTGATAGCCTCGAGCGGGTTGGGCTCCTTACTACCAACTGAAATCTGGTGACAGACTCCCTCTTCTGATTTAGGCATCCATAGCTCGGCCACTACCTCCTCTCCTGACGGGGACTTCAATGTTACGGTCCTCTTGTCACAACTAACATTCGCCTCATACTTCATTAACCAATTCATCCCTAAAATAATGTCTATCCCAGGGGTGTCTATTACTATTAAGTCACTGGGGAATCCTATCCCCCTTATTTCCACCATTATATTTGAGCATATTTTATCTGTTTGCACCTTGCCACCGACCGAATTAATCCTCATGGGCGGCATCATTGCCTCTACTGAGATGTTATGCAATTCTACCCATGTTGCAGTGACAAATGAATGAGTTGCACCAGTATCAAATAACACTTTCACGGGATGAGATTCGACTGAAAACATACCTACTGCCACATCTGGTGCATCCTGGATTGCTTCGGCCTCCAAGTGGTTCACCTTTCCACGGTTGTACGCTTGGTTATGATTGCCTGCTGCCGGCTGCAGTACACCTTGCCTTGTTGGAGCATTGGGGTTGGTCTGTTGCTGCGCCAACTTCTTTGGGCACTGCATCGCCCAGTGGCCTTGTTCTCCACAGTGGAAACATCCTCTGCCTCCTCCTTGTGCTGGGGCTGCTTGGTTGCTCTGATTTGCTGCTGGGGCAGGAAGGCGAGGTGCCTGGTTGTTCTGCTTCTGATATTGATTACCTCCCTGCTGGCTGTGCTGACGATACTGCTGCTGCTGCTGCGGGTACTGCCTCTGAAATTGCTGCTGATGCGGACGCTGATTCTGATTCTGGTATCCCTGTGGGTGACCAGGTCTGCCTTGCTGAGATGAACTGCCTGAGAAACGTGGACGGCTGATGCCTCCGGACTGGGGTCCACTCATCTTGCGCTTCCGATCTTCCATATCCTTACGCTTCTTCTCGGTCATAACTGCCCTGTCGATCAGGTGCTGGAAGGTGGGGAAGGTGTGATTCATCAGCTGGTAATGCAGGGGATCCACCAAACCCCTCATGAACCTGTACTGCCTTTTAGCATCAGTGTTGACGTCTTCAGGTGCATAACGAGACAGCTGCAGAAACTTGTCTCTGTACTCACTAACAGACAGGGGTCCCTGCTTCAGAGCCAGAAACTCCTCCTTCTTCACGATCATCAGTCCCTCTGGCACATGGTACCGACGGAAACTCTCGCTGAATTCCTCCCACGTGATGGCTTCAGGGTCAGCATGGGTGGCGAGGTAGGACTCCCACCAGGACTGGGCTGCTCCCCTTAGCCGACGGGGGCCATACAGAACCTTCTCCCTGTCGTCACATTGGGCGGTGCGCAGTTCCCTTTCCACTGCACGCAACCAGTCTTCTGCATCCATGGGGTCAGCAGAATGGGCGAAGGTAGGAGGGTGCCCTCTCATGAACTCACCACGCTTATCCCGTGGCATCTGGGGCATCTGCACTTGCAATTGGGGTTGAGGTTGCTGTTGAGCCTGCTGCATGGCTGCCAGAGTCTGTCCAATGGCCTGCACTGCCTGAGTCTGCATCAAGAACATCTGCTCCACTGACATCGGGGGTGGTGGAGGAGGCTGCCTCTGTTGTTCCTCCTGCTGGTCATGCTGCTCCTGCTGAGCACGCCTGTTGCATCGGCGCCTGTTGTCAGACATCTGTGGAAGACATTCATACATCAGCATTGATCCTACAACCTTTCAGCATAAGAAAAGAGAATACAGAATTCTTCATGACACTGAGTGAACAAAGAGCTTCACCGATCCTCATTATGATTCAACACAGCTTCTCAGATAAGAAAGGAGAGTAAGAGTAAATGGTTTCCCAACTAAGCAACTGACTTCATTAACATTACTAGCTAGGCCAAACTGCAGGGGAAACCCACAGGTTGGCAACAGTCATTACAAAGATTCAAATCCAGCACAAGTTCACCATAACAAGCAATAAAGCAACTGATAAGCAAACTAAACTAAATGGAAGCAACTGATAAGCAACCTAAACTGACTACCTAAGACTGGGACATCTGACTTAAGAATTATTACAAACTCCGACGCTAACGGTCTAAGGATCCAGATCTATCCTGTTCTTACAGACAGGGGAACCATAAGTGTGGTGACCACGTGGCAGTGAGCGGTATGGGTGCTGAGTCTCAACAGGAGCGGGGGAACCACCCTCCTGGTGATGGCGCTCTGCCAGCTCAGCACGCAACTCCGCAATCTCCGTTCGAGCCCTGCTTAGCTCGTCCAGAGAGTGATCCAGCTCAGTGTTAAGCACTGCGACTAGGTTGACTGTGCTGCTCAACCTAGGGTTAGCCTCACCAACGGGTGAGACAACCACACTCTCTGTGCTGCCAGTAGGACGGCGGGGGTAGTACCGAAGGTTAAGACCATCGGCCACGCCACCGAACAGAGAACAGTACTGGGAGAGTGCACGTCGTGCTGCATCCTGCATAGCCGCCTCTGCATTGTCCCTCTCGGAGATGGAATAGTGCTCCGAAACGGCCTCCGCACCCCGGAGGTCATCCTCCGGACGGCGAACTAGGCAGGTAGCCTCCCAGCGGTCCGGGTACCTCCCGCGACTGTGCTGGTAGACTACACAACGATACTCGATCGACCAGGTGTGCCGGTCGAAAGCCTGGCGCAGCAAGGTGTCGAGTGCGTCGTGGAAGTGACAACCGCGAGCGGCGTCACGGGTGATGGGTCGGGCGACCCATCCTTCCGCCTCCTGCGGCTCAGAGGACTCCGTGCTGTGGTCTGAGTCGTCGTCGTCGGGATCTCCTCCAGTAGCTCCTCCAACAGCCGGGACATCCCGCGGTGGTACCAGGGGCGCCTCCAGCTGGGCAACAGAGGAACGGGGCCTCACGGTCTCCACCTCCTGCTGGGGTGAGGAGGAAGAGCCCTGCTGCTCTCCGTGCTGGCGCCGGCGTTCCTGCTCCTCACGCAGACGGTGGTGCAGCCTCTCCAGGTGACTCGACTGTCCGGACACGGTGCGGTGCAGAGGACGCTCCGCAAGTCGAGACGGCAGGAAAGGAATCACCGACTTACGTGCAGTGTGTCTAAGACGAGCCATCTACAAAAGACACCGTAAGCACAAGAGTAAGAACAGAACTAATATGACAAGTGAGTAAACCATAAGCAGAATGAGATAAAAAATTTTTAACAAGGTATAGTATAGATAGATAGTAAAACATAGGGTTGGTCGAGGTGACCGACTTTTGAAGTAACAACAGAGGTCAAGGTGAGAGGGAAGGTCAATAGTCCTTAGTACGACCAGTGCTACTCTAGGTCAGCGGTCCTACAGTCAGCACGGCTCCGATACCACTTATGTCACACCCGGTTTTGGAAGGCAAACCGAATGCGAACTATGTACGTGCCAGGATCAGAACTCACGTACACAGCGATTACATAAATAATCATCATTGCACAGTGCTCGAATAATAACATAAAAGAGTATTAACTTATTACATCACAGAGTCATAGACATCCATATAGTCATCGTCTTAACAGGTAAATCAAAGTACTAGCGAAAAGTAGTAAAGATAAGGCCTCCACAGGCAGCTGACTGGGGGTTGCCGCCAACCCACACCTAGAATTCGTCGTAATCTTGGAACTCCTGGAAGTCTCCATCCACGGCTTCGCCTTCTCCTGAGCAGTGGTTACAATGCGGACAACCTGGTGTTTGGTGGTAAAGCAAGGATGAGTACACATCAACGTACTCAGCAAATGTCCCGTTTGGCTGAGGTGGACTAGCTTTATGTGGGGTTAGGCTCAAGCAGTTGCTTTTAGTTGGTCAAGTATTTATCATTAGTAGAAGCCAGATTTTAGCATTAACCAACCCGTAAACCATTTCCTCATCGAGGAACATCATCATCATCGTCGAACCAAAACCATAACATAATCCTTGCATCTCGAACCATCTGTATCTCTAATCAAAGAGGATCCCAAGGCTGCTCTTAACCGTGAGCACGACTGATATATCAGTTTCACTACCCTCTGCAGAGGTTGCACACTTTACCCATGAGTCATGATTCCCTTTCTACCCGGGGAGAGCTAGTCCCCATTGACCACTACCTAGGTGGTCCGGCAGGGCATCACTACGTAGCTTTTACAAAGATTCCCTAGAGATCATAGCTGCCCGTTAGGTTTCTCCAGTTTGATAAACACAGTACCCCTCCCCGCAGGAGAGTGACTAACAAAGAGCAAAACGAAAGAACCTCGGCACTCAGCCTCGGCAGAGCAAGCACTGTGCCTGGACCCCATTGACGGCACGACGGCTAAGCAACTACACCTCTAGTTCATCTAATTAATCAGCTAAGGGCATCCCATTTCACCCTCATGGTTGCACTGTTATCCCGGGTGGTCTCTCAACGAACCAGTCCTTACGGAGAGGTACTCAGGAAACAGCCTGAGCCCCCTAGAGTATCACAAGATCATCAACATCATCAGGATAATAGTATCATAAATAGTCACATCATGTTCATTGATTATGTTAAAGCAATAGCAAAGTGCTAACCATAGTAGCCCATAAGGTCATCAAGGATAAAGTAAAGTGTAAAGCTAGTCAATCCTTAGGTTTCAAGTAAGTAATGCGGGATAGTAAGTTATAAATGAGTAGGACATAATGGGACAGAGGACACTTGCCTTCACCAAACTGTTGATCAGGGACTTCCTCTGCAAATGCCTCGGGAAACACAGACTGCTCGTTGTCTACGTAAAGCAATCATTCACACTATGCACTTGGGAAAATAACAAACAAAAACAAAATACCAAACATATGCAGCAGAGAGAGGTCACATGTTCATAACAAAAAAAAGGGATAGGCACTCTAGTGTTCCCTAGGTCTGGGGTAGAGGACTATACAAAGTGATTCATTATCCACTAATCAGGTTCAAGTCAGTGGTGGGATTAAATAATTATCTGGTTTAAGTTCCTAAACTTAAGTGTTTGAGTCCATAAACTTAAGTGCTCCATCTTTTATTAAAGTCTACTATCTTTTATTTATCTCAAATAGGGTTCCCATAACATTAACTTTATCCTAATGATTAACCATAAATTGGGACATGGAAATAGCAGGGAAACATTGCATAAACAGATAGATAATAATATTATGAACATTTTGCAATTTGAAGCACCTAATTTGGAGTTCATATGACAAAGTTATGAATTTTACAAGTTTAGGGGTTAAAATTATACCCTAAGGACCTATTTTGAATTAAATAAAAGGTCCGAGGACCTAACTGCGAGAAACCAGGGACGGCGGGCGCAATTTCCAGAAAACAGGGGGGTTCTTTAAGAAAATGCGCGGGCGAAGGGGTATCGGGCGCCTACAGCCGTTGGATCTCAGATCGACGGCCAGGATTAGATCCCGCGGCGGGCGCGCGGGCGCGCGGCGGCGTGAGCGGCTGACAGGCGGGGCCGGGCGAACAGCGCGGGCGCGGGGCTGACAGGCGGGGCCGGGCGGACAGCGCGGGCGCGGGGCTGACAGGCGGGGCCGGGCGGGCAGCGCGGGCGCGGGCAACTGGCAGGCGGGGCCCAGTTGGCAGGGAGGCGGGGCGCGGGGGAAACGGCTCTGGGCCGTTGGATCTTGGGCGGACGGTTGAGGTTGGGTTCGGGTTATTTGAATTCGTGCCGTCCGATCTAATATAGACGGCGGGGATGGGGTGGCTGGCTCCCGTCTCCTTTCCCAGCCAGCTGAGGCGGCGGCGCCCGTCCCCGCGGCGGAGGAGCTCGCCGGAGACGAGGGGCGCGGGGGCCCTCCGGGTCCTTGGGGCGATCCGAGTGGCCGGGGAGGTTAGGGAGGGCACGGGGAATCCATTGGTGGGGTCTGGGTCGGGGCAGGGGCACCGGAGGGGGGTGGCTCACGGCGGAGTGGCTCGGCGGCGGCGGCAAGCAACTCCGACGAGCAATCAAACGCAGCAGAGAACAAAATAAAGGCCAATAGGGGCGGGAGAGGTTCTTTACCTCAAGGCGGGCTCCGGGGACTCCTCGGCGGCAACGGAGACGCGACGGTGGCCCGGGTCGACGGTGGCGGCTGCACGGCGGACGGCGGGTGAGCGCGGGCAGAGAGAAATAGGGAGGGGAAGGGGAAATTGATGCGCGTTCCGGGTTGCGGACGTCGGGGCGAAGCTCACCGTGGCAATGGACACGGCGGAGCTCCAACGGCGGCCGGGAACCGAGCTCGGAACGGCGGGGTTTACGGCGGCGGCGCTCTGGCGTGCGCGCAGCGAGGGAGAGGTGGAAGAGGGGGGGCCAGTTGGTGCGCAAATGAGGGAGGGGGAGATGGCGAGCAAGGCTCGGGGCTCAAGTGGCCGAGGGCGAGGTGGGGCGAGCCCCACGCGCGACGTGGGCGCGGAGACCGCGGCACGCACGGCGGCGGTTACGCGAAGACGGAGAAGCTGACAAGCCGGGCCCGCGGCGCAGAGAGAGAGAAGAAAGCGGGCGCGGGCGCGAGGGAAGCGGGGCTGACGGGCCGGGCCCACGGGCAGAGAGAGAGGGAGGCGGGCGCGCGGAAGGCGGCCGCGCCGACAGGCCGGGCCCGCTGCGCAGAGAGAGAAGGGGGGAGAGGCGCGCGCGCGAGGTGGGCCGACTGGGCCGAAAGGCCGAGGGGGGCGGGGAAGTGGGCTGCTTTGCCTTTTTCTTTTATTTTGGAATTGTTTTCTCCTTTTCTTTTATTTATTCTATTTGATTCAAATTCAAATGAGCCCCAAATTCAAATTAGACCTTTTGAGAATTATGCACCAAACAAAAGTGAAATCTAGGGTTCAACATGATGCAACAATTCATATTCCCTTAGGGTTTGAGCTAATAGACTATAATTACAAATAAAATAACCACTTTTCTCCTATAGAAATGAGAAAGAGGAGATTGGGAAGGATGAAAAAAAGGGAAGTAACACCTGAATTTGTGAATATGAGCAAAGAAATTTTATACCCCCAAATTCAGGGTGTTACACTTCCCCATCTCTCTGTTTATTTATCGTTAGTTTCATTCCGCTGCACTTCGAACAATGATGACTACTTTTGCAAAAACTCCGATGATGATGTAATAATTTAATACCCCTTAATGTATGGTTTTATGTTTTATTGTATTTGCTCTGTGACTCACTATCGAGTGAGATTGTGGTACTTGATCCTGTCAGTGGCCTCGTCGGACTAGATCCGAGGGATTGACGAGTTATTCCCATTTAAGTGTGGTCTAGCCTCTAAGGCGGGACTTAGGCACTTAAGTTGGAATAATTCGGGCAGTTCCGCCACATCTACGACGCCGTTGGATTGTGGGTGGTACACTGAGGCGAAGGCAAGCTTGGTGCCAATGGAGAAGCAGAAGTCCCTGAAGTCTTGGCTGTCGAATTGTTTGCCATTGTCAATTGTGAGCTCGGACGGGACTCTGAATCGGCAGACAATATTTTGCCAGAAGAATTTCTAGGCGGTCTTCGCTGTTATCGTGGATACTACTCTTTCCTCGATCCACTTGGTGAAATACTCGACGACGACGAAGGTGAACTTGAGGTTCCCTTGGGCCGTGGGAAGTGGCCCGACAATGTCCAGGCCCCAGCGCTGAAGAGGCCATGTGTGGGCGATGAGCTTTGTGAACTACGAAGGGTTTCCCAAGCGTGGAGAAAATTTCTGGCAGGCTTCGCAGGACCTCGTCACCCGATTCGCGGCGCAAATCATAGCGGGCCAGTAGAAGCCTTGTCGGATCACCTTGGCGGCTAGGGCCCTAGGCCCTGCGTGAGAGCCGCAAGTTCCGTTGTGGACTTCGCGCAGGATCTGGACGCCTTCGGTCTCGGTGACGCATTTAAGCATGGGTTGACTGACCCCCTTTTTGTAAAGCTGTCCCTCAATGAGTGCGAAGTCCCAGCTTCGGTGTTTGAGGCGCTTGGCCTCGTTGATATTGCTCGGATGGTAGTATCGCTGCAGGAACAGGGTTATTGGTGCCCGCCAGTCTTCGGTCATGATGAGGTTGACTATGCGGTGGCCCTCAGTGTCGTTGGTGATTTGGAGACCCTCTAGGCTGCGGACGGCTGGCGTGCCGATGACATGGTAGAACACGTCGGAGGGCAGGGCCTCGCCTCTAGCGGCTGCATTGGCCAATGCGTCGGCCTCCTCATTCTTGGCTCGGTCCACGTGCTGCAAGGTAAAGCCCTTGAATTGTCTCTCGAGGCTACGGACAGCCGCGAGATACTGCATAAGTGCGGGGTCCTTTGCTGCGTAATCTTTCTCGACTTGGCCGGCAACCACTTTGGAGTCTGTTCTGATTATGCAGGTGGTGACACCAAGTGCCCGTAACTTGTGAAGGCCGAGGATGACAGCTTCGTACTCTGCTACATTGTTGGTGCATCTGTCGGACTCCAAAGCAAAGCTGAGTCGTGCTGCATATCGGTGCTTGACCCCTGTGGGTGAAGTAATGACCGCAACTGCGCCTGCCCCCGCATGGCACCATGCGCCGTCGTAGTGGATGGTCCACACCTTCTCTGCAGTCGTGTCCGACTGCGTTATTGGCCCGGTCCAATCGACGATGAAGTCTGCTAGGACTTGTGACTTGATGGCTGTCCTGGGCTCGAATGTGATATGGTATCCGGAAAGCTCGGCTGCCCATTTGGCGATCCAGACAGATGCCTCCGGATTTCTGAATAATTCGCCGAGTCCCCTATCCGAGGTGACCCGTACCTTGAACGCTTCAAAATAATGGCGCAGTTTGCGTGAAGCCATAACGACTGCGTAGGCGATTTTTTCCAGTTCTGTCATGTTGCATTTGGATGTCGTGAGCACTTTGGAGACGTAATAAACTGGACACTGTCTGGTCGTGCCCTCTCTGTCCTGTTCTTGAACCAGCGCTGCGCTGACCGCGTGCGGTGAAGCTCCGACGTAGAGCAACAGGGGTAGCGAAGGGTTGGGGCTTGTAAGAATCGCCAGCTCTGACAGGTGCTACTTTAGTGAAGCGAAGGCCGCCGCTTGCTCTGGTCCCCATGCGAAGTATTTTGCACCGTGAAGCGTTTTGAGGAAAGGTAGGCTTCGCTCTGCGGACTTGGAAATAAATCTGTTGAGGGCGGCCAATCTGCCTGTCAGTCGTTGGACGTCTCTGGCTGACTGCAGGGGTCATGTTGATGATGGCCTGGATTTTGGTCGGGTTGGCTTCGATCCCTCGTTGCGACACCAGGTAGCCTAGTATCTTCCCCTGGCGAACGCCGAAGACGCACTTTTCGGGGTTTAGGCGAAGTCGTGCATCCCGCATATTCGCGAACGTTTCTGCGAGGTCAGCCAGATGGTCTTCTTTGCTTTTGCTGGCGACGACTATGTCGTCCACATACGTAAATATGTTTCTGCCGATTTGGCTCTCGAGCACCGTTTTGGTGAGGCGAGAGAATGCGGACCCAGCGTTCTTAAGTCCCTCCGGCGAGAGAATGTGGATCCAACGGGGGAATGAAAGCAACATAGACAGGGTTTCAACTTGAGATGGCAATAACTCTGTTAATCCAGCCTCTCAAGGGCACTGTACGGGGGTATTTATAGGTGCTTGAGTGCCCAACGTCTCAGTGTAAGGACGCATGTTCCCTCAGGCATCTGGACTATCCCCGGAATATTCCCATAAAGGAGGGTTACAAACTGTCATTACAGAAAAGCTATTACAGATCGGGCCCGTAACACGCTTCTCCGTGCGGGGCCAGTTACAATGAGTCGAATCCCTCGTGGGCCTCAAGGCCGAGTGAGGACGTGGGACGGGGTGACATCGTCGTAGGCCTTCGTTTCGTAGTGTAGAAGGCGAAGGGTGGACCTCACCGGTTCTTCTGCTTCTGTTGGCGCAGCGAGAAAGACGAAGGCTAGAGCGAAGGGTAGCGTCTTCGCCTTCGCCCCAACACATGCTTACCTCGCTTATGGTGTTCCATAGAGTGACATGAAACTATTTCACTTATGCAAAAGGTTTGATAAAGGAACTATTGTACTTTAGATTTTGTTCCTACGTTTAGCATCTCAACAATTTACATTAGATTTGTTCCTATGTTTACACCTTTTTAGCCCTCAGATGCATGCATGAATCTTGACAGGTAGATATATTGACAAGACATCATTTTCCATAGGCTCTAAATGCTTTAGTAGTTTATTCTAATGATTTTGCTTTCTTACTGTAAGTGCAATCAATCTTAACTGAGGGTTTTGGTGATTTAACGACAAAACAAATAAGGGTACTAATAAGTTTGCTCCTAGTATATGCTCATAATGTATAGGAACTAAAGGAGTCACAACCACTATTGAGAAATAAAATAGGAAGTTTCAAGGACAAAGAAAACACATATGCGGTACCCCTTGAAAAGACTCCATGCGACGGACGTAAAAAAATTTATGTATATCTTAAGTCGCAGGATCTAATTCTTCCTTAGTAGTTTTCACACAGGTAATGGTGTTTGCTATAACTCAAGTCTCCAAATTCAAAAGCTATTTTTGAAAACCAAAATCTCTTGAACACTCTATGTCTAACTGTTGTTAGGTGTGAGAAACTGAGAGTGTTCTTGTTGAAAAGCAGTTGAACTTCTTCAGCTGTAGTTGAGCTTTTTCAGCTGAGTTAAACTTCAATTGAGTTGAGCTTCTTCAGCCGAGTTGAGCTTTTTCAACTAAGGTGAACTTCAGCTGAGTTGAACTTCTTCAACTGCAGTTGAGCTTTTTCAGCTGCAGTTGAGCTTTCTCAACTACAGTTGAACTTCAACTTCAACTCTGAACCTCTTTGACCATACACCAGTTCAACCTGCCTCTGGGCCAGTTGAACTGAGGTTTTCTCTCCTGAACTTTCTGGTCAAGACCAGTTGAACTGGTCCCTAGGGGCGGTTCAACCGATCCTTGACCCCTCTGACCAGACTAACCAGCAGTCTGCCAGTTAGACTGGCAGACATGCTGACAAAGCTGTCAGGGGCGGTTCAACCAGTTTTGGTCAACTTGACCAGACTGTGCAGCAGTCTGCCAGTCAGACTGACAAACAGGCTGCCAGGTCTGCCAGGGGCGATTCAACCACCCCATAGGGCGGTTCAACCGGTCTGGGTTCGAAATATCTGGTCAAACGACTAGTTTTGAGCCATGACTATATATAGAACCCCACACCCCTCTCTTTAATGTTGCTGGTCACACCCACATTCATTGCTCACCTAACTTGAGACAAAGGCACACATCTTCTCCCTCTCACCCAAACTTGCTCTAAATTCAAATCGTTTGAAGGAGCCCTTTGGTGTGAGGTTTTTGCTTGTGCTCACAGATTTGGTTTTCCTCTCCCATCTCATTATAATCTCTTGAGCTTGTTGCAAACACCTCTTGTGCGATTTTGGTGTTCTTGAAACCCTAGGTTTCAAGACGGTTTGAGGTTGCTTGGGAGTCTCCAAATTTGTGGACGACCCCAAAAAGTTTGTAATCCCCATCCTTGTGAGCAACGTTTAAGATAAGGAATCCCTTGACCTTGGTGGTCGGGTTGTGGAGGATTAGGGTTGAAAAAGACTCGGCCCTTTGTGGGCTCCTCAACGGGGAGTAGGACACCTTTGTGGTGTGGTCGAACCTTAGGATAAATCTTGTGTCTTGTGTTCTTGTTCGTTCTGTGATTGTGATTTTGTTTGGCAAGATAGACTTATATGTTTACTCGTCGTGTGGACCTTGGGGTGAAATAACTCTTGTATCTTCACCATCCACACTTTGCTTATCGGTTGCATTTTTCCTCTATAAGATATTCACACGATATTTTCCGCCTAGTTCATAGTTTAGATTTACTCTAACAGATGGACTGGTTCAGAGTAGTTCAACTTGCCCATGTAGCAGTTAAACTAGCCTGCACCAGTTGAACTGTAGATTTAACAATATTTCGAAGTTTGTGGTGATAATTTTCAGGTTTAGCCTATTCACCCCCTCTAGGCTACTTTCACTTACTAGTTATGATATTTCAACAGACCTTTTTATTTGTGCTGACTGCACAAAAGATAAGCTGGTATCTGCCAGCTCAAGACATTGTTTGCTAGTAGACTTCATATTTGTTGTTGATTGTCTCGGTACAACTCAAGACATTTTTCATAACACCATTGTTGGTCTATGAGAAAATAAAGACAACCCTTTAGGTTGCTGCAATTTTCATCGACCTGGGCACATGTGATTATTACACTTGTTTTGGTTTTATTATAATATATTGTTAAGCGTTAGCCTCTTCTATTACATCATGTTGTTGCTAGACCAGTGGCAGAGCATGAACATATGGCGTTTTGTACAAACAATTAATAAGTATGTACACATTTCTCTTCTATATATTAGGATGATTATGCTACGGAAAACTTGATATTGAGCTGAGTGGAAGTTACCTGTTACCATACTTAATTGCTTTGAATTGATTTTTTAGGAGATATGACTTGACTAAACATCTAAAGCTGCTCCAGTGTAGAACCCTGATTTTTGTCAGCGAGAATTCTCAGTTAAACTCCGAGACCGTTCACTTGACATCGAAGCTCGACATGAGATATTGTGCTCTAGTTGAGGTAACTAACAATCATCTACGTGTTTACCTCTATGCATCCTTTTTTGCAACTATTATGTCTACCTATGGTACCATTTTGCATACAACTACATTATCTATGCTTTTGATTTGTTCCAAGTCTGACTATGCTTTTCAGATGTACATATCATCGCACCATATATGCATCCCTTTTGCAACTGTTGTAACTAGCCATGGCACCATTTATGAATCCAACTGTTATAACATTGGAAATCCATGCAACTACACTATATCCATTGGAATTTCGTGCTTTTGTCAGTAATTGGCATGATGGATTTGAATTTCTGATCCCCAAGTATAATGGCAGATGCTTAAATAGTTATTGGAAAATGGAAAATCTTTCTGCTAGAAATGTATAGGGACTTTTTGCGCTCACAGCTAGTTGATTGGAAGCACATTAAGTCCTTAGCTCTGCTAGTTTATGGAATATTGAATGCTTCATTTTTTTATACGTGTCTTTTGGAAATAAAACATTGTTACATTAATTTTCCTAACAATCTGTTTTTCTTTTCAGGTTTGTGCATCAAGAATACTTTTTATCAGAGTTCGCTCGAGGAATACAAGAATTATAATAGGCCAATTAGATCTTTTTTATTGGTGTATCCTGAGTTTCCTCTGATAAGGATCCTTTGTCACCATCTGAGTCAATTTTACTAAACATTTTTGCCACCAGCCTTAGATACATACTACAAAGGCTGATTTACGCTAAAATTCTACACATTTACGTTATTTTGGTTCACATTTTACACTGAAATCCGTACGAGCCAGAAAAATGGCACAATCGGATATGCACGATTTGGTGTAATTTTGGGCACCATTCACTGTTATGAAACAGATCGATGATTTACAATAAAATTCGTATATATTTATGATGTTTTGGTTCACGTTACGATGAAATCCGCTCGAGTCATAACCTACGTACGCTTTTCATGTCGTAATTTTAGGCACCATTCGTCGTTACGAAACAAATTGACGATTTACGCTAAATTCGTACTAATTTACGCTGTTTTGGTTCACATTCGCCCGAGATAGAACCCGTGTACAATCAGATGCACGCGATTTTCACGCCATAATTCAAGCCAACCCAAGTCGTTACGAAAAAGATCGACGATTTATGCTAAAATTTGTACCCATTTACGTTGTTTTGGTTCATGTTTTACGTTGAAATCCGCCTGAGCCAGAACCTACGCATAAATGGACGTCCGCGATTTTCATACCGTAATTTCAGGCCCCATCACGGTTACGAAACAAGTCTTCGATTTACGCTAAAATTAATACTCATTTATGCTATTTTAGTTCACATTTTACGCTGAAATCCGTCCGAGCCAGAACCCACGCGCGTACAGACGTAAGAGTATAATTGGCTGGGGGTTTCCCGTACTAATGGAAGCCCTGAGCTTCCATTAGCTATATATATATATTCCATTAGTCGTTGTGCGACAAAAGAAAAATATATGGACACATATTATTCCATGGTAGCAAGCATGGTGGCATACTAGCATACAACAAATTATTCTCTTTCTCGTCATGAGGAAAAAAAGCCTCATGCGTTTATAATAAAACTAGTCGGTTGTCTGTGCGTTACGACGGCTTACAACAATACCCACGTAAACTATCCACCAAAAAGATTTCAAGATTTTTTATTGATTGTCTCCGCTCTCTGTATAATATTTTTTTGATTTGGCTAACTGATGTTATTATTTACTCCATGCAATATGTCTTGGTACAACACAACCAATGAAGTGAGCGATTAGAAGAGAGTTCACAACGACTGACTGAACGAACAGAGATTATAAAATGATATAATTCCACCATACAGAGACCAAATTAGAGAAAGTTTGTGAGCTCAAGTTTTTAAAATAAGTCACATGAAGTCAAACTGATAAACAAGATAGATCAAAATATGGAGTGATTGCTAAAGTCAGGCATCAATAAAAACTAGATGTGCTCCATATAAATTATGCTACTTCGTAGCAATTACTAACGTTTAAAACCAACAAATAACCTTTCATTTTACTGTTAGTGTGACAAATCATTGTTGCTCCATCCAATTCAGCAACCTCAAACACCATGTAGTCCATTGCGCCAATGTGGTTTTAGAAACGACCTAATGCTTACAAGAGCCAAGAATGACATGTCGTGCTTGGTTGTAGCCTCGGCCCGTAGTGCTGGCCCGGCCCGACACGATTATATTTTTTATTTTACAAAAAAAGTATATACATATATACAATTTATATTCAACATTAAAAACATCTGAGCATGATATTCTATTGGTTAGACAGTTTCAACCAGTGTCTCTCGCCTTGCTTCCATTAGGGCATGGGTTCAAACCCCACCTCCTGCACCGTTTTTAACATTTTACACTGATTTAATCAAATGAGCCGACGGGCTAACGAGCTGACCTGGCACAGTCAGCAGGCCGACATGACGTGCCTGGGCCATAGTTGTGGCCCGCGTGCGTCTGGCCCGTGCCGGGCCATCGTTTGACCATCTATAGGCGTGCAACGGATTAATTTGAAATAGCTGTGAGGGGTTATTTGTAAAAAGACTGCACCGTTTTTTAACATTTTACACTGATTTAATCAAATGAGCCGACGGGCTAACGAGCTGACCCGACACAGTCAGCAGGCCGGCATGACGTGCCTGGGCCATAGTTGTGGCCCGCGTGCGTCTGGCCCGTGCCGGGCCACCGTTTGGCCATCTATAGGCGTGCAACGGATTAATTTGAAATAGCTGTGAGGGGTTATTTGTAAAAAGATGACGCAGGACGACCGTTGAAACTGGTGATTTAAGTATAGTATAGACATTTTACGCTGATTTAATCAAATGGGCCGACGGGCTGGCCCGACACAGTCAGCTGGCCGACATGACATGCCTGGACCATAGTTGTGTCCCGCGTGCGTCTGGCCCGTGCCGGGTCGCCGTTTGGCCATATATAGGCGTGCAACAAATTAATTTGAAATATTTGTGAGGGGTTATTTATAAAAAGATGACGCGGGACGACCGTTGAAACTGGTGCTTTAAGTATAGTATAGATGTCCCAACTAATGCGTATATATAAGAAAACCAATCGACGGGTAGGAGCACATGTACAAAATTAAGCATGTACATACAATATAATTATACCCGATGAGTACCCGATATCCGCTCGATACCCGACGGACACATGTACAAAATTTTACCCGCATGTATAGTTACGAGCGAGCATGAGTAATCCCCGCAAGTATGGTTGCGGGCGGGTATTTACTCTACCCGACCCGTTGCCATCCCTAGCCCAAAAAGGCAATTTTGGTGTCCAAGGGCTTAGTTACTAACATTAGAGAATCCAAATAAAGTTAGGCCCCGTTTGTTTCGTTGGAATTGAATTCCGTTTTAATAATTATAATTTAGATAAAACTAATTAAGTTCATATATTTATATATGTAATATATTTGTATATTATCCTAAATCATATGAGAGAGATAGTTATATACTACATTTATGTTATAGTAAAGCAAGTACAAGAGTGTGCTATAAGTTGTGCATTGGAAAAACAACATGTAAATTTATAGAATCAATTTCCATCTCTCACCCCATGAATTTGAGATAAGCTTATATGATAACTTTGGAAAGTGGTGGAATGCCACATTCTAAAAAAATGGCATATTCCATTAGTAAGATTGCAATTCCTCAAAATGAAAGGAAACAAACGGGACCTTAGGGTATTTAAAAGAAATTTATTTTGTTGGTTAGCTACAAGGCTAGAGGAAGACATTGAGTGTTTGATAGTGGACACACTTAACATATGACGATGTTCAATTCAATTAATACATATGGCAAGGATGGGTTTAGGAGCATAACATTTGGTGATAATAACAAATACAATGTCAAATGGCTTGGAAAAGTTACTATATCCAATGACACGAGAATATCTATTGTGTTGTTAGTAGAATCTCTCAACTTCAACCTATTGCCAGTAGCATAATTATGCGATTTTTTATTTCAAGGACATATTTAGGATACGTTTTGTTGGAGGTGATAACCAGAATCCCACCTATAGAATCTACATGGCAAACCAAACATCACAGATTTTTTTACCTTGGATAATGAGCCACAATAGACTATCTACCATTATCAAGCTTCACCTAGATTTCCTTGGATTTTGTGCTTGGTGGTGATTCTCAGAATTTGTGGCAACCAAACGGGGCCCTATCGTTGATGATGTAGAGACCATACAAACGAATGTTTTCACTCTTCAACTATTGCAATTGGTTGTTTTTTTCTTCTTGATAGTTGTCAAGTTAATAGACTTATTCAATTTAGTCTCTAAATTACTAAATACGAAAATTTAAACTCTATTTTAATTTCTTTATTTAATATTATATGGACTAAAATAAAAAAATAAAGAGACTAAAAATTAGACGCGTCATGTCAGACGTGTTATATAACGCCACATCAGCAACGATGGTTTGCGGCTAGCCAGCCTGAATGATGTAGCCGCAGGCGCAATGATGGAGATAAATTGCACGTCAGCCACATCAGCAACGTCCTTTGACTCGTCGTAGGCCGGCAGCGGCAAGCCCGGCTCCTTGTCTTTCCCTCTACGCTAGCCCGGCCTGCATGGACGTCGGCCCATACCAACAAATTGCCAGTTTTAATTGGAATGGGTTACTGACTGACACTTTGAGCCTTCATCACACTTGACAACTTCACCGTTGCCTTGTCCGTTTCATTTCACGCCGCTGGACGACAAATGGCACGTCCATGCGTATGTCACCTAACCACAACAGAAAGCTTACCAGAAGGTTAATCATCCGATCTGAACGTCTCATGTGCTCATGATCAAGTTCTGGCATGTACCTCTGTTACATTGTTTTGTGTTTCAATATATATAAACCACTCTATAAACAATCTAGATCGACCAGCGTGCAATAATAGACGAAGCAGTATTTTCTTCACTAGTTAATCTGAACTACAAATCATTCGGGTGCGTCGGTTATAAACTTCAGAACTTTTAACTCTCTGAATGAATCTGTACCAAATGATGCTAGACAGGAGAAAGAATCTCGACGAACTTGCCATCAGCAACCAAACCAAAGAAAGGGAAAAGTTGTTGAACACTTCAACTCTGTGGTCAGCTGCTCTACACCACTTCCATGCGCCAGCGGCCAGCTATATGAAGAGGCCGTTTCTTTTCACTATCATCAGTGCATAAATGGAAGCCATCGCCTTCCTATCTATATGCACAGCAATGCAGAGCTGCAGGCAGTCATGAGTACACAGATATAAATTCGTGTTTGGGTGTGTGGAATGAGCAGGTGGCCGATCATAAAAACCAACTAAGATTTACTTTTGGTCACTGCAATATTTTCTAAAAACCATCTAGCATGTTTACTCAGTTCTGATGAACCCAAGTTTTTGTGCTTGCCCATATGTTTCAGTGCTTGCTCTTTGTGTGCTATATGTGTTCAGGAACACTTCAAACATGAATTGGCAATTATGAAAGTGCATTTATATTTTTTCCCCAAAAATTACTTTAGCATTGCTAGTTGAGACACATTATCTCCCACAGTGGTAACTGCCCCGCTGAAGATACGTACGTCAAGACATCTAACTAGTTAGCAATTACTAGTTCCTTTTCTTCTCTTAGACCACGAATGGGTTAGCCTTGGAAAGAATTCATGCACTCCTGTAGTTTGTTTCTCAAAATATGATGAAAAAGGTATTTCAAACCAATAGATAATGTTCTTTCCTTTCCATTCTTATTTTTGGGAAGAAACAAATGCACAATCATTAGTTCGCAGCTGCATGGCCCAGGAATACATATATATGGATATGCACCTTGTTGGACACAAAAAAAAATTTTTGCTTGCGGACGGTCCGCCCCTAACACCTGTCTGCGGTCCAGACTGTCCGCTGTAGCGGCACAGACCATCCGCGCGCGCGTAGAATCATTTAGGATTCCGGATTTCTTACGGGATCTGTTAGCTAAACCTGTGGGATTAACTCGGGAACCAATTTGTAACGGGTCCAGACCTCCCTTTATATAGATGAAAGACTATGGCCGATTGAACCTCCATAATCGATCTAATCAAATCTACTTATCTTTTTTATTTTATGCATTAGGAATAGCTCTAGTTTAGTCTCTCTCTACCTCAAATCTTCACCTATTTTCGGCTCTACGTCGACTAGAGACGTCTTGGCTGGCCTGCCGATACCAAGACACACCCTATGATCTCTCCTTCCTGACAGGGTCCCTCCCGGGAGGCGAGATCTAGGTCTGCTGTGAACAAGACGACGCTCTACGCCATCGTGGACCATCTGAGCCCTAGGTGCGGACCGTCCGGATGTACGCAGAGGAGGAGCTGCTCCTGCGCCCAGGTCACAGACCATTTGGCTCCATGCTGCGGACCGTCCGCGCCTCCGCGGAGAGTCCCGTCAGGCGGTCCTTTCTAGTGTTCGGCCCAGATCGGCGCCAACACACTTTTTGACAACTCCGCTGGGGACTAGGTGTCTAGATATACTAAAAATCAGGCCCTCAAATGGCCGGTTCTAAAGATCACATCGATATTTCCCCAGATAATATTCTGAAGCCGACTGTTGAAAGTCTGAGAGCTGAGAGCAACAACAATACGAAGACTACATGCGTCAAGCGAAGGAAACATTCTTGTCACAATACACGGTGGATCGGCACCATAAGGTTGTCAAACATGGAGAGACCGACGTCGCATCTCTTATATCTTCGCTTCAAATCCCCAACGTAAGTAAACCTGACGACATCCAATCTATTAAACATTATGTAGATCAGCAATAGAATCAAATGAAACAATAGATTAGAAGGTTAGAATAATCAACTAGAAAATTAACATGTGCGTTGGAGAAGTATGTTGCTACTAGTTTTCTATCATATAAAACTAGTAATAGGATATCGATGTCTAATACATCGGCAACAAATGGGGATTCCTAACCATTATATGGTACGCCGATGAACTCGTATCCAGGGCAAATACCACCACCACCGTCCCTTGGCAGATCGGCGCCCCTAGACACAGTCGGACTGTTCGAGCTTTTGCCCAGACAATCTGGCCCTTACTCGGATCGTCCATCTTTCCCTGCCAAACAGTCCGGGATGCACCAAGACCACCACGTGGCACCCCAATAGTACCGAACACAACCGAGTAGTTCGAATTTACCACCGGACAGACCGGATACGCATACGCAGAACCTACTGTTGCACACTATGCACCAAATTATTACACACCACAGCAGCAGTACATTCCACCCCCTACATATTTAAACCACAACGCACCATATGATCACAGGCAGATCAACATTATCGATCGGTCACGGTAAGAAGGTCAGCATAGTAATGCCTGACCGAATGAGCCCCACAGCCCAGGGTCCGATGGTTTGCCACCGGGCTCAATAGAGAAAATTAGGGAAGAGATGGCTGAACTATTTTGAGATAGTCTCGGAGTTAGTGTAGCCAGAGTAGGACAATCATATCAAAAGCCATATGATCACCGGTTAGACACTGTCCCATATCCACAAGGGGCAAGGATACCAGAGTTTTCTATGTTTTCTGGTGAAAATGGTAGAAGCACACACGAACATATAGGCCAGTTCCTAGCACACATAGGCGAATTGGCCGATGGGGAAGCCTTTCGTGTTCGTTTATTTTCTTTATCCCTTACTGGTACCGCTTTTGCATGGTACAACACCCTGCCTCCTAATTCCTTTAATTTCTGGAATGATTTAGAGAGCAAATTTCATGAACATTTCTTTTCCGGAGAATATGAATTAGGGTTAGCTGATTTAGCCTCAGTCCGATAGGAACACGAAGAATCGGTTAATGATTATAACTGGAGGTTTCGGGACACTAGAAATCGATGCTTTCGGATCCATGTCGCAGATAAAGAGCTAGTTTAGCTGGCTTTTAATGGCTTGCTATCCTACTTAAGAGACAAATTAGATGGCACTCAGTTCTTTTCAATAGCTCAGCTACATCAGCGGGCTTTGGCCTGTGAAAGCCGTTGTAAACAGACATCAAAATTGGTTGCACGTACTATATATCTAATAGAGTGTGATAGTTCAGATGATTAATCCACAGATGTATATACTGCTAAGCTTGTTTGGCCAACGAAGGCCAAATCTTCTTCATGTTCTTCTTTGCAGCCGGTTCAAAAGAATTGATAAGAAGTTAAATTTACTTTTAATGTTGCCAAATGCGATAAAATATTTGGCGAGCTACTAAAAAATGGCAACATAAAATTAACGCATACTATTCCTCCTCTAGATGAATTAAAAAGACATGCTTACTGCAAGTGGCATAATTCTTTTTCCCATGCCACCAATGATTGTAATGTTTTCCCCGATAGATGTAATCGGTCATAAATGAGGACCGGTTGAGTTTTCAGGAGATGCAAGTGGACACGCAACCATTTCCTATCAATGTAATAGAGCTAGCAAGCACAAAGGTCCTGGTTCAGTTGGAAGTGGCTAATAAAGGCAAAGGCAAAAACATCGTCATTGGCGATCCTCGCACGTCGAATATACCACAAGAAGGGATTGCTCAAAAAGCTCGGGACAAAAAAACTAACAAGTCCAGAGGCGCCGAGGGCAGGCTCAATCGAGCAGCCGAGCAAAGCTCTCTGACTTGAGCATCGCAGACTGTCCGACACCTGTGCGCGGACGGTCTCGTGCTCATGTGGACGGTTCGAGTAACTCAGCTAGAGAGTCCGCCCCTGGCTAGAGGCGTCAGTCTCCACACAAAGCAAGGAAGGAGACGCAAGGGCAAAGGAAACATAACACACATGGTCGGCTGGTCAAAGCCGGGCTTACTTTTGATCAATTGCTCTCCAAATATGCAAGCAAGAAGGTCGTTCTACGCGATCAGCTAACAAAGAATTCCTGGTCACCCGCTAAAACAAAACGTCCCGAAAGGCGGCACCACAATCATCATTTATTCATCTTGTGATGCCTGGATACTTTTCACCTGCCTACTCATCGTCGATGTATTGTCTTGTTCAAATGTGGAACAGTACAACGATGAACCCATGTTACTTGCATAGTCCCTTTGCCTATTCAGGCCGGGGCACCTTCATTATATACCTTTTGATCTATTGATCAGATGGTCATGGCCGAGAAAGATACAATCCAAAACGATGTTTATGCATTGAAGCTTAATTGAACGATCACCCTATTGGATTGAATAGTTGGTGACTTGCATCAGGCTTAGTGTATATGCTTTTGCTTTTATCAACCTCCACCAAAAGGCAGGGGGCATATGTTGAACACAAAAAATGTCCTTGCGGACTGTCCAGCCTTGAGACCGGACGGTCCGTGGTCCGAACTGTCCATGAAAGGGAAATAGGGTTAACATTTTCTACAATTAATTTTGGTGGTTGAATGTCCAACACAAACATATGGACTAACTAGTTTGCTCTAGAACCCATGTATTACAGGTGCATAAGGTTCAACACAAACCAATAAAATATTCAAGTTAGGGACCCAATTCAAAAGGAGCAAATAGATTTGAGTGTGCTGTGGACTGGCGCAGCGGACTATCCGGTGTGCCACCGGACAGTGTCCGGTGCACCAGGCCCGTACAGGGGTCAACCAGACACTCTCGAGAAAACACAGGCGCACTCCGCTATAATTCACCGAACTGTCCGGTGAGTGAGCGGGCAACGACTATCTAGCGCACAACGGTCGACTCTGACAGCGGGAACAGTGCAGCACAGTGCACGACAGAAGTCAGAGCAGCGAGTCTGAGGGGCACCGGACTGTCCGGTGCACCACCAGACTGTCCGGTGCCAAGAAGACAAAGGCGCCAACGGTCAACTGCTCCAGAACCCTAACGGTTGGGTGACGTGGCGGCACACCAGACACTGAATAGTGAGTGTCCGGTAGCGCACCGGATTGTCCGGTGCGCCCATCGACAACATCCTCCCCAACGGCTACCTTAGTGGTTGAGGGCTATAAATACCCCCAACCACCACAACTTCAAGCATCCAAGTTTTCTGAAGATCACATTCAATACAAGAGCTCTAGCATTCACTCCAAGACACAATACAAAAGATCAAATCCTCTCCGAGTCCCAAACTCACTCCAATCACTTAGTGGCTTGTGAGAGAGAGATTTTTGTGTTCATTTGAGTTCTTGTCGCTTGGATTGCCTTTCTTCTTTTCCCATTCTTATTCTCAAGTGCTTTGTAAGCGAAGCAAGAGACACCAAGTGTGTGGTGGTCCTTGCGGGGTCTTAGTGACCCGTGAGATTAAGGAAGAAGGCTCACTCGGTCTAAGTGACCGTTTGAGAGAGGGAAATGGTTGAAATAGACCCGGTCTTTGTGACCTCCTCAACGGGGACTAGGTTCTTTGGAACCGAACCTCGGTAAAACAAATCGCCATGTTCATTCGCTTGATTTTAGTTCTAATGCTAACCCCAGCTTGTAGTGTGTGTTTAAAGTTGTAAATTTCAGATTACGCCTATTCACCCCCCTCTAGGCGACTTTCAATTGGTATCAAAGCCTGGTGCTTCATTAAGAGATTAACAACTCGAAGTGGTATCGGGAGATCACGCCAAGAGGGAGATTATGACAGGCGACAAGTCCGCGAGCTCGGGGAGGACTCTCTCAAGGGAGTCCGACAACAAACACAAGGAGGAATCCTCTTCCTCCATCAAGTCGCATCGGAAAGGTGACAAGAAGAAGAAGATGAAAAAGTTCGTCTACTACGAGACCGACTCTTCGTCACCCTCCACATCGAGCTCTGAGTCATCCGTCGCTTCTAAGCGCCATGAGTGCAAGAAGTATAGTAAGATGCCTCTTCGCTATCCCCGTATTTCAAAGCGCGCTCCATTACTTTCCGTACCCTTAGGCAAATCACCATATTTTGATGGTGAGGATTATTGTATGTGGAGTGATAAAATGAGGCACCATCTAACCTCACTCCACGAAAATATTTGGGATATTGTTGAGTATGGAGCGCAGGTACCTCAAGTCGGGGACAAAGAATATGACTCGGACGAGGCCACCCAAATTAGGCACTTTAACTCCCAAGACACGTCTATACTCCTCGCCTCCTTGTGTCGAGAGGAGTATAATAAGGTGCAAGGGTTAAAGAGCGCCAAGGAAATTTGGGACGTCCTCAAAACGGCGCACGAAGGGGACGAGGTGACCAAGATCACCAAGCGGGAGACGATCGAGGGGGAGCTCGGTCGTTTTGTCCTCAACAAAGGAGAAGAGCCGCAAGCAATGTACAACCGGCTAAAAACCATGGTGAACCAAGTGCGCAACCTCGGGAGCACCAAATGGGATGACCATGAGATGGTCAAGGTTATTCTTAGATCCCTCGTATTTCGTAATCCTACTCAAGTGCAACTAATCCATGGAGACCCTAGATATAAACAGATGTCTCCCGAGGAAGTGATTGGCAAGTTTGTGAGCTTTGAACTTATGATCAAAGACTCCAAACACATTGTCAACTTGGAGCAAGGCACCACTGAAGGATTATGGGGAGGCTACGCTAGCGAAAAACAAAATTTTAGACCCCATAAAACCAAGAACTACTGTGGTTATATGTCATGGAATTACCACTAGACGCGTAGGGCAGCGGAAGACATCTCGATGTAGACGAATGCGTTGGGCAGTGCCGTGCAGTCGTCGGCGTCCTTCACGTCCTCGCGTGGTTCGTCCTAGTGCTCCAGATGCAGCACCTCCGAGGTATCCACACGTACAGGGAGGAAGCGTCGCATACCGAACTGCTAGGTTCGCGATGGAGGCTTCGCGAGGGCGAGAGGCGAGCGACTGCTCGTTTGCTGGTGGCGAATTAGGCTTAGCCTAACCGCGCCCTCAGCCCTCATTATATAGGCGTTATGGTGGGCTTCTGACTCCGAGGCCCATCAGTAACCCTAAAGCCCAGTCTAATTTCGGATCTAATCCGAGTTAGGCTTCCTTCCCTTTAAGTGCGTGACCCTAAAGGTTCACGTACAAATAGACATGGCCCGAGTACTCTTACTTGGCCCAATAATTGACAGCGGCCTCTAGCAAAACATGTCAACTCCTATGCGCATGCAAAGATCATATCAGACAAACCATTGCAACATTATGTATATGTTGTTTCCTTTGTCTCACGATATTTGGTCTGGCTCTAAGCTGACCTCTCTTTCTCGATACTGTGAATTGGAATCCTTTCAATGGTTAACTCTTAACCCTAGCACGACCATGCATTTCTTGATCCAATCACTCGAAGGGCCCAGAGATATCTCTCTCAAGAAGAGAGGGACAAATTCCATCTTGACTGACCATGCTTCACATCATGCTTCCTGACAAACCCAAAACTACATTTATAACTACCCAGTTACGGAGTAGCGTTTGATAGTCCCTAAGTAGGTCAATCCACATCTTGAGAACATGCGACAATCTCAGGTCTAAGGACACAGTATACATGTTGCAAAAAGAGAACTATTACAATATCTCACATTGGGTCGGTCCAGCCTCATGTCATACATGCGCCCACATTATTAGTTCGACATCTCCATGTCCATGACTTGTGAAATGTAGTCATTAACTAATATATGTGCTAGTCATCGACTCTGACTAGGGATATCATTTAGAATAACCATACAAGTAAACAATCTCACAAACAATTCACATAATTGCTAATCAATACAAGGTGCCTTTCATGGATATTCAATTAAGCAATATATATATATATCATGGATACAAAGAAATATGCTCATCTCTATGATTATCTCTAGGGCATATTTCTAACAGCTACCTCAACACCCGAGGTGCAACCCATCGCATTCAAAGCGACGGAAGAAAAGAAAGAGGAGTTTGCATCAAGTAGGCTTCCAATCGATGCCTCCAAGCTCAACAACGAGCATAATGTTAAAATGCCTAAAAATAAAATTCCTGCTGCATCAAATGAGCATAATGTTTCATTTAAGACTTTTGATGCATCATATGTTTTAACTAACAAATCAGGCAAAGTAGTTGCCAAATATGTTGGGGGCAAACGCAAGAGCCCAAAGACTTGTGTTTGGGTACCCAAGGTGCTTGTTTCTAATGTGGAAGGACCTGTTGGGGACTTGTTCTCAAATTCTATGAATCAAGAACAAGGCAACACAATGTTAAAGGTTAATATCCTTCGTCCTTCGAAGCATTATTTCCCTTAGGATATAACGATTTTCGGACGCAGGTCATGAAGGACGTACCTTCATCATCATGGTAAGTGATAATGAAAGACAAAGCATATGAAACATGAAAGATAACATGAATAATCATATATCATTATTCACATATCTTCATTATATAAATTCAAGTATTTAAATACAATATTTAATTATATTTATACCTTCGGCTTGACAGAAGGCAAAAAATCCAAGCGTTGCGCACGAGCGAATACAAGATAGCGTGAACAGTACGGGGTACTGTTCATCTATTTATAGGCACAGGACACAACCTATGAGAAATTACAATTATGCCCTTTACATTTACTATTGGCTTATAGAAAAATCTGTGAGGACTGAACAACCTTTTCCCTTTTAAGTCGGTTCCCTTTTCTGCGATTTAGCCGAAGCTCCCTTTCGCACAGCTTCAGAGCGACGCCAACCTTCGTCACGATCAAGCTCCTCATCATGTATGCTTTTATCATGAATCCGAAGATACCTGTCCATAAACCATACTTGGAAGACATTGTTAAATTATATTTTGAGGACCTTCCAAGGACGAAGGCCCCCAACAGTAGCCCCTCGCAGTATTAATTTGTTTAAGATAACAAATTCATACTGCGACATGGACGAAGGCCCTAAGCCAAAGGTTCGAAAAAACACCTTCCCTTTGCTAGAATAGCAACAGTCAATGACAGACGGGACCCTCCAATTTGGAGCGCGTCGCTAAATAAGAACTCACCCTGACCACATTTGGTACGCTACTTGCCGCTTGCTTTGTTTGCTCAATTTTTTAGCTCTTGCTTACCATCGCTTGCTTAGTTTCTCAGACTTCCTAAGCTTTGGTTTTAAGGACGCATTTTCGCCATTTCCGAAGAAAAGATGTCTCAAAACAAAAAAGTTGTTGCTAAGACGAAGCCGACCGAAGAGGAGAAGCTCCTTGAGGAGAAGACTGCTGGATTTGTTGAGTCAATAGCAAAAACAAATACAGAGAAGATCACTAAAGAGATACTAGAAGGCTTGTCTGAAGATACTAATGATAACAACAGCTATGATGTGGAGAGTGGAGGCGAAGACTCTGAAGATCGGCCCTGGCGACCAAGTCATGCAGTCTTCGGGAAATCAACTATCAAACAGAGTCATCTTGACAATATGAGAGGAAGGTATTTTCGAGATATGTCTATTGTGAGGGCTGACGTAGACAGAGCCATTCCTGCTCCCGAAGAAAACAAAGTTGTGATCTTCCGAAGCTTCTTCAAAGCTGGACTTCAGTTCCCGTTGAGCAGATTTGTGGTTGAAGTTTTAAAGACATACCAGATTTTCCTTCACCAGATCACTCCCGAAGCAGTTATTAGAATGGGGATTTTCATCTCGGCTGTGAGAAGTCAAGGTCTAGAGCCAAGTGCAAGATGTTTTTGCAGTATGCATGAACTTTCGTATGAGACGAAGGCCTAGGATAAAGAACAATATCGTAACAATTTCGGTTGCTATAGCTTCATTGCTCGCTCTGGCGCAAGCTACCCAGTGCCAACGTTTCGAAAGAGATGGCCCGGGGCCTGGATGGAAGAGTGGTTTTATGTGAAAAATGATTTGAAGGCGAGAGAAGACATTAAAGAGATCATCATGCGCCCCATCTGGTCCCGCTTCGGCCTCCAAAAACCGAAGGTAGAAATTGATGAGGCAGCCAAAGCATGCCGAAGGGCCTTCAGCACAGTTTGCTCTTTTATTGGGATAAGAGACTTAGTTCAAGAACATGTAGCCTACAGGATATGGCCACTGATAGACAGCTGGGAAATGCCGAAATAAACCATCACTAACCCTAGCGAAGGTGGCTTGGTTCGATTGAAATACACCTTCAGGTTTGGAGACCAGTTTGTCGAACCAGATGATGACTGGCTGAAGTGTGTTGAAAATACTAGCGATGAGTTACTTGGAGCATATTCCAAGTCCGAAGATAATGCACTATCTGGGGCCTTCGGGAGCTAAAAAAAGAAAAGATTAAATAGGGTTTTTGATGCTATTGGATTTGTGTACCCTGACTATCGCTACCCGCCACGGGGGCAGAAAAGAAAGGGTGCAACCTCTGGAAAGGTTGCTGCTTTGGCTGCTCCAAGCGAGCCTGCGCCGAGGAGTAAAAAGTTGAAAGTCCTCACCCACCGGCCCCGTTATATTGAGCCGGACGTGGTGCCCGATTTTGGCGGAAAAACTTCTTCAGCTGCTGCTCCAAAGGAGCCAATTCCTCCTACGCAGAAAGCTGAAGAACCGGCCACCATGCCGAAGGCACCCTCAGGCGAGCAAGCTGAGGCAAAGACTGGTAAAGATAAGGTCGAAGAGCCAAAGACTGAAGGAACAAAAATGTCAGAAGTTTTAAGCCCTTCGGCGGAAGTAACAGTGCCGAAGATACAAAAAGGTCTTGCGGCCACTCCTAAAAGAAGAAGGATGGCAAGTGTACTAGATGTGCTAGAAAAGGCTTTAAGCTCTACTCCAGGGAAAATTGCCAAGGCTTCGAAAATGCAAATCGAAGCTACAACAAAACTGACCGAAGTCGAAGCTGCAATGAGCCAGGCTAGTGCCGAAGCTAGGCCTTCAGAGCCTGCTAAGAAAAAACCCTCGGAAATTGAAGAGAAGGCAGCGGAGGAAAAGGCTATAGAACGGACTTTGCCTGAAAAAGCTGCCGCTCCTGCTCCCGAAGCACCTTCCGAAGACCTTGATTATGTTATTCGACATGCTTCGGGAAAAAGATTATCCGAGGAAGAAATTTTTGAAGCTAAACACTATGCCCAAGAACTGAAGTACCCAAAAGGGGCCTTAGTGTTTAATGGTACGGATGAAGATGATTTCTTGTATTGTCTCCCAGACAACAAAGAATTATCCGTCTGCAGGGAGATGGCCAGAAGTATGGGTTTTCCGAAGCTCGAAACTGGACTTTGTGCCATGTCAAAGGCGATCTTGCTGATAGCCTTGCATACAACAGTCTGAAGGTACAAAAGTTGTGAATTTTGAAGTTTATGGATTCTGTAATAGAGTCTTTTATTCTCATGTTAATCCATTCATTCTTTCTTGTAGGGCTTAATACTTAGGAACGCCTTAAGGGCACAAAAGAATGCTGAAGACGAGAGCTGTACTATTGCTCTCAACAACCTTCGAACAGAGGTTATCAAGCTGAGAAACGAAGCCACGGAAAAAGACAAGATTCTACTTACATTGGTGGACAAAGTAAAGGGGGATGAAGCTAACTTCAAGGCTCAATCTGAAATTCAAAAGAATGAGATTGAAGACGTTCAAAAACAACTGGCTCAAGCCAAATTATAATGCGCTGTTGCCGAAGCTGACCGAGATGCCAGTGAGTACTGGAAAAATTATTTTGAAAAAACAGTTGCAGAGCTTCGCACATCAAAAGAAAGATGTTTTGAAAAAATCTATGGAATGTGTAAAAAAGATAAAGACTAGCTTCGCCAACGTGGGCGCCTACTCAAACGAAGACAACTTCATACGGGGCGACCCTAAGGGCGTCATCGAGTGGATCAATAATGAAGCCGAAGCTTTTGAGGAGATTTTGAGTGACCACAGGGATGCCTGTGCATTCTCTGGTGCGAGGGGGTTGCAACCATTTTGGAGAAGGCAGGTTGTGAACATGTTAAAACCTTGGCCTAGGCCGAAGCTGTCTTCTCCATCGATGATACGAAGGACCCCTCGGCCGAAGCGAGTTCAATAGGTGGAAAAATTTTCACTGATATCTGGGAAAATGGCGGCTGAGGGATGGCTCATGAAATAATGAAGAAGAGCGAAAAAGATATTCATGACGCTCGAGAAGCAACGAAAGAAGCTGAAAAAGCTACGGAACTCGAAAGACAGATAGGTATCACTTAATGGCTTTTAGCTTTGTTGTTTATTTTTGTGACTTCGAACTAATTTATGTCTTCTACCGCAGCTGAACTATCTCCTCCCCTAGATCCATTCGACCCACTGGCCGACCCAGAGACAAAGAAAACAATAGAAATTATTAATATGGCCGAAGCTATTGTAGATGAAGTTGTTACCAAACTGCTAACCGAAGCTGCAGAAAAAGTTCTGAAGGAAGAAGAGTAGCTATTGTAAAAACATTTTCTAGAATATTAATGTAACATTTGCTGAACTATGCTTGTAATATTCGGTGCTTATAGATTCGAATGTAATATATGAATTGTTTGTAATTCAGTTCTTTGCGATGCATGAAACTTTATGTACATACCGTTTTGAGCCTTCGGCGAAAAAACACCTTCCCTTCTTTTCATGCTTCGTAAAGAAGAGTTTTTATGCCTCGTAAGAATTATCCACCCTTTGCAAAATCATCAATGGTTCGTAAAGAATAGATCCCTCTTTCCACATCAGAACTGATGAAGCTGTAACTCTCAACTTACTTTGTGCCTTGGCATCTTTTCATTTTTTGTAAAGTGTTCTCCGAAGATTGGCCTCGCTTCCAATTGATGTCATTGATGTGAAATGATGTATGATGTGATGCTATGTGATATGATGCGATGATATGATGCAAAGAATGATGCTAATGCCGAAAACACGTACCCACACTGAAACACAATATCTACGTTCCCTTAGGAACCATCAAAGATCTCTTTGCCGTTTATTTTCGGCTTCACCGCTTATTTTTTGGTGTAAGTTCTGCATCCCCTTAGGAACGTCTTTTGAACTTCTTCGCCTTCTATTTCGATAGTATTCGCGTTGACTTTTCGCGCTTCGCCTTATATTTCGACGGTATTTGGCTCTGCATTCCCTTTGGAACGACTTTTGAGCAGAAAACTTACACTGCGCTCCCTTGAGAACGACTTTTTGTAGCTTCGACAAACTTACGTTGCGCTCCTTAAGAACGACTTTGTAGCTTCGGTAAAACTTGCAATGTAATTTTTAGGTCTGCATTCCCTTAGGAACGACTTTTGAGCTTCGGCAGTTTTTGAGCTTCGTAAGTCTGTATGAAAGATATATTTCATTATGACAAGAATGAAGCTATTACAAGAAATTAAAAATGACAAGAAGACTAGAATTACATCAATTGTTCCTTGTTAAAAAGAAAATGACAATGAATGTAAAAATGCTTCAGAGGTGGGATATATCTTAATAGATGTGTTTTGACTCTGGCACAGTACTGTTGACTGTGCGAGCTTCGGATTCCTCCCTGACATCTCGCTGCTGATGAGTCTGATGGCTCCCTTCTGGCTGCTGACCTCGTGAATAGGCGTGTTGTAGTGGCGGCGGAGGTGGAAGCTGTGGCCAAGAAGCCTGTGGCTGACTAGCCGAAGCAACAGAAGCTGCAGGATGATTACCCACATACTCTGGTATGTAAGGTGAGTGACACGAAGCAGTGTATAGGACCTGCTTTGGTTGACTTTGCCGGGCTTCAGCTTCTGCAATCTCCTTCTGCTTTTGGATGGTAATTTGGCACATTCTTGTAGTATGGCCCTTATCTTCACCACAAAATAGACAGTAAATCTTCCTGGGTTGGTCCCCATATCTTCCTTCGAAGCCTCTGGCGCCTCTGCCTCTTGGAGCTGGCGGCCGAAAAGAGCTTTGTTGCTGCCCTGAAGATTGTGAAGAATACAGCGGCCACTGCAGCTGACTTCCTCTGTCATCATTCTGAGTGGAGTTGTGAATTGACCTGACATGCCTCGGGTGGATTCTTCCTCCGAAGCCCCTGGTCATCTCAGAGAACCTGTAAGCTTCCTCCCTTCTTTGGCGGAAGTCATTGTCAGCCCTGATGTACTCATCCATCTTTTGAAGCAGCTTCTCTAGAGTCTGTCGAGGCTTCCTGGCGAAATACTGGGCAGTAGGTCCTGGACGAAGCCCCTTGATCATGGCCTCAATGACAATTTCATTGGGCACTGTAGGCGCCTGTGCTCTAAGACGCAAGAACCTTCGGACGTATGCTTGAAGATACCCCTCATGGTCTTGCGTACATTGAAACAGAGCCTGAGGTGTGACCGGCTTCGTCTAAAAGCCTTGAAAACTTGTCAGTCGCATATCCTTGAGCTTCTGCCACGAAGTAATAGTCCTTGGCCGAAGAGAAGAATACCATGTTTGGGCCACATTCCGAACTGCCATGACGAAAGATTTGGCCATGACAGCTGCATTGCCTCCATATGAAGATATGGTTGCTTCATAACTCATCAAAAACTGCTTCGGATCCGAATGCCCATCATACATAGGGAGTTGAGGTGGCTTGTATGATGGAGGCCATGGGATAGCCTGCAGTTCTGCTGCCAAGAGAGAAGCATCATCAAAGGTAAAGGTATAATGATTAAAATCATCATACCATCCATCCTCATTGAATAGGCCTTCTTGATGAAGCTCCCTGTGTTGAGGCCTTCGATCTTGCTCGTCTTGAGCAAGATGGCGTACTTCTTCAGTGGCTTCGTCAATCTGCCTTTGAAGATCAGCCAGTCGGGCCATCTTCTCCTTCTTCCTTTGTACTTGTTGATGGATTATCTCCATGTTTCTGATTTCTTGGTCCAACTCCTCCTCCTGGAGCGTTGGGCTAGTGGCCTTCATCTTCTGGCTTCGGGCCTCTCGAAGAGAAAGAGTCTCTTGATTTGGGTCCAGTGGCTGTAGTGCGGCAGGCCCTGGCGCTGAAACTTTCTTCGGCGGCATGACGAAGGTCAGTGCTTACTGGAGGTGGTCGAAAAGGGGTCACCGGAGGTGGGCGCCAATGTTGGGGACTTGTTCTCAAATGCTATGAATCAAGAACAAGGCAACACAGTGTTAAAGGTTAATATCCTTCGTCCTTCGAAGCATTATTTCCCTTAGGATATAACGATCTTCAGACGAAGGTCATGAAGGATGTACCTTCATCATCATGGTAAGTGATAGTGAAAGACAAAGCATATGAAACATGAAAGATAACATGAACAATCATATATCAATATTCACATATCTTCATTATATAAATTCAAGAATTTAAATACAATATTTAATTATATTTATACCTTCGGCTTGACAGAAGGCAAAAAATCCAAGCGTTGCGCACAAGCGAATACAAGATAGCGTGAACAGTACAGGGGTACTGTTCATCTATTTATAGGCACAGGACACAGCCTATGAGAAATTACAATTATGCCCTTTACATTTACTATTGGCTTATAGAAAAATCTGTGAGGACTTAACAACCTTTTTCCCTTTTAAGTCGGTTCCCTTTTCTGCGATTTAGCCGAAGCTCCCTTTCGCACAGCTTCGGAGCGACGACAACCTTCATCACGATCAAGCTCCTCATCGTGTATGCTTTTATCATGAATCCGAAGATACCTGTCCATAAACCATACTTGGAAGACATTGTTAAATTATGTTTTTAGGACCTTCGGAGGACGAAGGCCCCCAACAAGACCCAAGACCGTTTGGGTACCTAAGAACAAGGCCTAAATTTGTTTTGTAGGTTTATGCATCCGGTGGTTCAAATTGGATAATCGATAGCGGGTGCACAAACCACATGACAGGGGAGAAAAGAATGTTCTCCTATGAGAAAAATGAAGATCCCCAACGAGCTATCACATTCGGGGATGGCAATCAAGGATTGGTCAAAGGTTTGGGTAAAATAGCTGTCGGGGACCATAATTAGGGGTACCCCCAAGACTCTTAATCTCAGCTGGTAACCCCCATCAGCACAAAGCTGCAAAGGCCTGATGGGCGCGATTAAAGACAAGGCTCAGTCCACTCAAGGGACACGATCTCGCCTCGCCTGAGCCCAGCCTCGGGCAAAGGCAGCCGACCCCGGAGGATTCACGTTTCACCCAAGGGCCCCCTCAAGCAATGGACACACCTTCGGCTCGCCCGAGGCCCAGTCTTCGCAGAGAAGCAACCTTGGCCAGATCGCCACGCCAACCGACCGTATCGCAGGAGCATTTAATGCAAGGATCGCCTGACACCTTATCCTGACGCGCGCTCTTCAGTCGACAGAGCCGAAGTGACCGTAGTCACTTCGCCGCTCCACTAACCGACCTGACAAGAAAACAGCGCCACCTGCGTCGCTCCGACTGCTGTGCCACTCGACAGAGTGAGGCTGACAGCAGCTAAGTCCAGCCTCGGGCGACATAGGAAGCTCCGCCTCGCCCGACCATAGGGTTCGGCCCCCATCTCGGCCTCGGAAGATGGACTTCGCCTCGCCCGACCCCAGGGCTCGGACGACGCTGGACGACGGACTCCGCCTCGCTCGACCCCAGGGCTCGGACACAGCCTCGGCCTCGGAAGACGGTCTCCGCCTCGCCCGACCCAGGGCTCGGACACGACCTCAACCTCGGAAGATGGACTCCGCCTCGCCCGACCCCAGGGGTCGGACTCAGCCTCGACCTCGGAAGACGGACTCGACCTCGACCTTGGAGGAGCCTCCGCCTCGCCCGACCTAGGGCTCGGACCGACCACGTCACAGGGGGGCCATCATTACCCTACCCCTAGCTAGCTCAGGCTACGGGGAACAAGACCGGCGTCCCATCTGGCTCGCCCCGGTAAACAAATAATGATGGCGCCCCGCGTGCCCCATGACGACGACGGCGCTCAGCCCCTTACGGAAGCAAGGAGACGTCAGCAAGGATTCGACAGCCCCGACAGCTGTCCTTCCGCGGGGCTCCAGCTCTCCTCCGACGGCCACGACATCACATGAATAGGGTGCCTAAACCTCTCCGACTGCCACGACGGCATGTACTTAGGGCTCTAGCTCCTCTCTGCTAGACACGTTAGCACACTGCTACACCCCCCATTGTACACATGGACCCTCCCCTTACGCCTATAAAAGGAAGGTCCAGGGCTCTCGTACGAGAAGGTTGGCCGCGCGGGAGAACGGGCCGACGCATAAGGCTCTCGCTCTCTCTCTCTCCCACGCGAACGCTTGTAACCCCCTACTGCAAGCGCACCCGACCTGGTCGCAGGGCAACACGAAGGCCGCGGGTTTCCCCTTTGCCTGTTTCTTCCCCCCTTCGTGCTCCGTCTCGCGCCGACCCATCTGGGCTGGGACACGCGGCGACAATTTACTCGTCGGTCCAGGGACCCCCCTGGGGTTGAAACGCCGACAGTTGGCGCGCCAGGTAGGGGCCTGCTGCGTGTTGATGAACAGCTTCCCGTCAAGCTCCAGATGGGTAGTCTCCAGCAACCTTTCCAACCCGGGACGATGCGCCGTTTTGGGAGTCTTGAGTTCATGTCCCTCGACGGCAGCTATGACATGATACTCCTTTTTCCGCCGCGCGACAGCGACAATGGCGGCCGTCAGCTCGCCCGTCGGCGGCGGAATCAACGACGTCTTCCCCACGTGTCAGAAGAACAATATCCGGGTTTGTCCCGTCATCTCCCCCACCGACGGAGGAGGAGGCGGGGCAACCGTGGCCAAGCAGGAGGCGGCACCTCGTCGGCTGTCGAGCAAGTCGACGACGCCGGCGCCCCAGCGGGGGACACGTCGGGCTTCGACCTTGTGTCTGAGACGAAGACGAGCGCCGTTTCCCCGCAACACGCCAAGCCCAAGCAGACGACCGACACTAGCACGCTCGCGAAGGACTTGCTGGGCGTCGCCCTCGTACCTGAGACAACGGTGCAGTCCGCCCCTGACGCGACTTCGTCACCGCCCGTCGACCAAGAGGTACCGACCGATTCCCATCTCGTGCCTTTTAGATTCAGCTTCAACCCACCAAGCGACCTCGCTTCGGTGGAAGCTTTCATAGAGGCATGTACCAACCCTCCGGGGTACCATATGCAGTCGCCCTAGGACAGACTGATGGCCGTCTTGACCTACGGACCCTCGGGTTCCGAGGAAGATGACGAGCCCGACTTTTGTTGGGATTTCTCCGGGCTCGGTAACCCCAGTGCCATGCGGGACTTCATGACCGCATGCGACTACTGCCTCTCCGATTGTTCTGATGGTAGTCGCAGCTTCGGCGACGAGGACTGCGGCCCAAGTCGTGAATGTTTCCACATCGATCTAGGGGGTCCCGGCGAAGGCAACCATATTGGTATGCCGGAAAACAGCGATCCCCCTAGGCCTGCGCCTCGTGTTGACATCCTTCGGGAGCTAGCTGTGGTCCTAGTCCCTGCAGGGGGTCAGGATGGACAGCTCGAGCAAATCCGTGAGATGCAGGCCAGGCTCGACGAGGGACAGGAACACTTGAGCAGTTCCAGCGGAACATCGGGCAGGAATGGGCAGACCAAGCTTCGGCCGGAGAAGCGCGTCATCTACCCTAGGGCATCCAGCACCGCATTGCCGACGACGTCAGGGCAAGGTCGCCACCGGCTTCAGCGGGGTCAGCCAGAACCTGGCTACAGCAGCAATACTACTCCGCGCGATGTCGGAACCATCGACCACCGAAGGGTGGCGTATCCAGGGAGAGCTCAGGAATCTCCTGGAGGATGCCGCGGTCCGACGGGCCGAAAGCTCTGCCTCCCGAAGGCAGGGGTACCCCTCGGAGCATCGCGCTGCGACTTCCCGATTTATGCGGGAAGCCTCGGTCCACACCGGGCGAACGCGCAACACGGCGCCTGAGGCCCCGGGTCGCCTCGGCAACGAGCACCACCACCGCAACCGTCGAGCCCACCTCGATGAGAGGGTGCGCCGAGGCTACCACCCCAGGCGTGGGGGACGCTACGACAGCGGGGAGGATCGGAGCCCCTCGCCCGAACCACCCGGTCCGCAGGCTTTCAGCCGGGCCATACGATGGGCGTCATTCCCGACCTGGTTCCGAACCCCGACTACCATCACAAAGTACTCGGGGGAGACGAGGCCGGAACTGTGGCTCGCGGACTACCGACTGGCCTGCCAGCTGGGTGGAACGGACGATGAGAACCTCATCATCCGCAACCTCCCCTTGTTCCTCTCCGACACCGCTCGAGCCTGGCTGGAGCATCTGCCTCCGGGGCAGATCTCCAACTGGGACGACCTGGTCCGAGCCTTCGCCGGCAAGTTCCAGGGCACGTACGTGCGCCCTGGGAACTCCTGGGATCTCCGAAGCTGCCGCCAGCAGCCGGGAGAGTCTCTCCGGGACTACGTCCGGCGATTCTCGAAGCAGCGCACCGAGCTGCCCAACGTCACCGACTCGGACGTCATTGGCGCGTTCCTCGCCGGCACCACCTGCCGCGACCTGGTGAGCAAGCTGGGTCGCAAGACCCCCACTAGGGCGAGCGAGCTGATGGACATCGCCACCAAGTTCGCCTCTGGCCAGGAGGCGGTTGAGGCCATCTTCCGGAAGGACAAGCAGCCCCAGGGCCGCCAGCCGGAAGACGTCCCCGAGGCGTCCACTCAGCGCGGCACCAAGAAAAAGAACAAGAAGAAGTCGCAAGCGAAACGCGACGCCACCGACGCGGACCTTGTCGCCGCCGCTGAGTACAAGAACCCTTGGAAACCTCCTGGAGGTGCCAATCTCTTCAATAAGATGCTCAAGGAGCCGTGCCCCTATCATCAGGGGCCCGTCAAGCACACCCTTGAGGAGTGCGTCATGCTTCGGCGCCACTTTCACAAGGCCGGGCCACCGGCGGAAGGTGGCAGGGCCCACAACAATGACAAGAAGGAGGATCACAAGGCAGAGGAGTTCCCCGAGGTCCACGACTGCTTCATGATCTACGGTGGGCCAGTGGCGAACGCCTCGACTCGGCACTGCAAGCAAGAGCGTCGGGAGGTCTACTCGGTAAAGGTGGCGGCGCTAGTCTACCTAGACTGGTCCGACAAGCCCATCACCTTCGACCAGGGCGACCACCCCGACCGCGTGCCGAGCCCGGGGAAATATCCGCTCGTTGTCGACCCCGTCATCGGCAACGTCAGGCTCACCAAGGTCCTCATGGACGGAGGCAGCAGCCTCAACATCATCTATGCTGAGACCCTCAGGCTCCTGCAGATCGATCTGTCCTCGATCCGGACAGGCGCGGTGCCTTTTCACGGGATCATCCCCGGGAAACGCGTCCAACCCCTCGGACAACTCGATCTACCCGTCTGCTTCGGGACTCCCTCCAACTTCCGAAGGGAAACCCTCACGTTCGAGGTGGTCAGGTTCCGAGGAACCTACCACGCGGTACTGGGGAAGCCATGCTACGCCAAGTTCATGGCCGTCCCCAACTACACCTACCTCAAGCTCAAAATGTCGGGCCCCAACGGGGTCATCACCGTCGGGCCCACATACCGACACGCGTACGAATGCGACGTGGAGTGCGTGGAGTACGCCGAGGCCCTCATCGCCGACCTGGAGAGCCTCTCCAAGGAGGCGCCAGATGCGAAGCGCCACGCCGGCAACTTCGAGCCAGCTGAGACGGTCAAATCCGTCCCTCTTGACCCCAGCAACGACGCCTCCAAGCAGATCCGGATCGGCTCCGAGCTCGACCCCAAATAGGAAGCTGTGCTCGTCGACTTTCTCCGTGCGAACGCCGAAGTTTTCGCGTGGAGTCCCTCGGACATGCCTGGCATACCGAGGGATGTCACCGAGCACTCGCTGGATATCCAAGCTGGAGCCTGACCCGTGAAGCAGCCTCTGCGCCGATTCGACGAAGAAAAGCACAGAGCCATAGGCAAGGAGATCCACAAGCTGATGGCCGTAGGGTTCATCAAAGAGGTATTCCATCCCGAATGGCTTGCCAACCCTGTGCTTGTGAGAAAGAAAGGAGAGAAATGGCGGATGTGTGTAGACTACACTGGTCTAAACAAAGCATGTCCGAAGGTTCCCTACCCTCTGCCTCGCATCGATCAAATCATGGATTCCACTGCTGGGTGCGAAACCCTGTCTTTCCTCGATGCCTACTCAGGGTATCACCAAATCAAGATGAAAGAGTCCAACCAGCTCGCGACTTCTTTCATCACGCCCTTTAGCATGTACTTCTACGCTACTATGCCATTCGGTTTGAGGAATGCGGGTGCGACATACCAAAGGTGCATGAACCACGTGTTCGGAGAACACATTGGTCGAACGGTCGAGGCTTACGTCGATGACATCGTAGTCAAGACGAGGAAAGCCTCCGACCTCCTCTCCGACCTTGAAACGACATTCCAGTGTCTCAAGGCGAAAGGCGTGAAACTCAATCCCGAGAAGTGTGTCTTCGGAGTCCCCCGAGGCATGCTCCTGGGGTTCATCGTCTCCGAGCGGGGCATCAAGGCCAACCCAGAGAAAATCGCGGCCATCACCAACATGGGGCCCATCAAGGACTTGGAAGGTGTACAGAGGGTCATGGGATGCCTTGCGGCTCTGAGCCGCTTCATCTCGCGCCTCGGCGAAAGAGGCCTACCTCTGTACCGCCTCTTAAGAAAGACTGAGTGCTTCACTTGGACCCCCGAGGCTGAGGAGGCCCTCGGAAACCTAAAAGCGCTCCTTACCAGCGCGCTCATCTTGGTGCCCCCCGCTGCCGGAGAAGCCCTCTTGATCTACGTCGCCGCTACCACTCAGGTGGTCAGCGCCGCGATCGTGGTTGAGAGACGAGAAGAAGGGCATGCATTGCCCGTCTAGAGGCCGGTCTACTTCATCAGTGAGGTACTGTCCGAGACCAGGATCCGCTACCCACAAATTCAGAAGCTGCTGTACGCGGTGATTCTGACGCGGCGGAAGTTGCGACACTACTTCGAGTCTCATCCGGTGATTGTGGTGTCATCCTTCCCCCTGGGGGAGATCATCCAGTGCCGAGAGGCCTCGGGTAGGATTGCAAAGTGGGCGGTGGAAATCATGGGCGAGACAATCTCGTTCGCCCCTCGAAAGGCCATCAAGTCCCAAGTCTTGGCGGACTTTGTGGCTGAATGTGTCGACACCCAGCTCCCGGCAGCTCCGATCCAACCGAAACTCTGGACCATGTTTTTCGACGGGTCGCTGATGAAAACAGGGGCAGGCGCGGGCCTGCTCTTCATCTCGCCCCTCGGGAAGCACCTCCGCTATGTGCTGCGCCTCCATTTCCTGGCGTCCAACAACGTGGCTAAGTACGAGGCTCTGGTCAACGGGTTGCGCATCGCCATCGAGCTAGGGGTCCGACGCCTCGACGCTCGCGGTGACTCGCAGCTTGTCATCGACCAAGTCATGAAGAACTCCCACTGCCGCGACCCGAAGATGGAAGCCTACTGCGACGAGGTTCGGCGCCTGGAAGACATGTTCTACGGGCTCGAGGTCAACCACGTCGCCTGTCGGTACGAGACTGCGAACGAGCTAGCGAAGATAGCTTCGGCGCGAGCAACGGTTCCCCCAGACGTCTTCTCCCGAGACCTACATCAACCCTTAGTCAAGACAAACGACAGGCCCGAGCCCGAGAAGGTCTTGGCCCTGCCCGAGGTGCCCTCGGCTCAGCCTGAGGCACCCTCGGCTCAGCCCGAGGCACCCTCGGCTCAGTCCGAGGCACCCTCGGCCCCCGAGGGTGAGGCACTGCGCATCGAGGAAGAGCGGAATGGGGTCACACCTAATCGAAACTGGCAGACCCCGTACCTGCAATATCTCCACCGAGGAGAGCTACCCCTCGACAGAGCCGAAGCTCGGCGACTGGCGCGGCGCGCCAAGTCATTTGTCTTGCTGGGGGATGGGAAGGAGATCTACCACCGCAGCCCCTCAGGCATCCTCCAGCGATGCATATCCATCGTCGAAGGCCAGGAGCTCTTACAAGAAATACACTCGGGGGCTTGCGGTCATCACGCAGCGCCTCGAGCCCTTGTTGGAAACGCTTTCCAACAAGGTTTCTACTGGCCGACCGCAGTGGCCGACGCCACTAGAATTGTCCGCACCTGCCAAGGGTGTCAATTCTACGCAAGGCAGACGCACCTACCCGCTCAGGCTCTACAAACAATACCCATCACCTGGCCGTTTGCTATGTGGGGTCTGGACCTCGTCGGTCCCTTGCAGAAGGCACCCGGGGGCTACACGCACCTGCTGGTCGCCATCGACAAATTCTCCAAGTGGATCGAGGTCCGACCCCTAAACAGCATCAGGTCCGAACAGGCAGTGGCGTTCTTCACCAACATCATCCATCGCTTTGGTGTCCCGAACTCCATCATCACCGACAACGGCACCCAGTTCACCGGCAGAAAGTTCTTGGACTTCTGCGAGGATCACCACATCCTGGTGGACTGGGCCGCCGTGGCTCACCCCATGACGAATGGGCAAATAGAGCGTGCCAAGGGCATGATTCTGCAAGGACTCAAGCCACGGATCTACAACAACCTCAACAAGTTCGGCAAGCGATGGATGAAGGAACTCCCCTCGGTGGTCTGGAGCCTGAGGACGACACCAAGTCGAGCCACGGGTTTCACGCCGTTCTTTCTAGTCTATGGAGCCGAGGCCGTCTTGCCCACAGACTTAGAATATGGTTCCCCAAGGACGAGGGCCTACAACGACCGACGCAACCAGACCAACCGAGAAGACTCACTGGACCAGCTGGAAGAGGCTCGGGACATGGCCTTACTACACTCGGCGCGGTATCAGCAGTCCATGCGACGCTACCACGCCCGAGGGGTTCGGTCCCGAGACCTCCGGGTGGGCGACTTGGTGCTTCGACTACGACAAGACGCCCGAGGGCGGCACAAGCTCACGCCTCCCTGGGAAGGGCCGTTCGTCATCGCCAAGGTTTTTGAAGCCCGGGACGTACAAGCTGGCCAACAGTCAAGGCGAGGTCTACAGCAACGCTTGGAACATCCGACAGCTACGTCGCTTCTACCCTTAAGATGTTTTCAAGCCGTTCATATACCTCGTTTACATATGAAGTCTAACCATCAAGGAAGGGTCAGCCTTGCCTCGGCAAAGCCCGACCCTCCCACGGGGGCTAGAAGGGGGGAACCCCCTCCGCGTCAAAATTTTGCCCGGAAAAGTCTTTCTGCCAGAATATCTTTCGTGCTTTTCGACTACTTCGGTGGTAGGATCATGAAAACGAAGGAGTACACGTAAGCAGGCAAGGCCGACCGAGCCGAGGGACTCCTACGCCTCCGGGATACGGATACCTCACTCATCGCCTTCGACGAGAAGTAACTCGCGTTCGGATGAGCGATCCTGCTGACCGAACAAGCCTTAACGCTCAAAAGACTTTCTGCCGAAACAGTTTTTCGGGTTTTCTCGGCTACGTCGATAATAGAATCCCGCGGACGAGCAAGAGTACACGTAAGCGGCAAGGCCGACCGAGCCGAGGGATTCCTACGCCTCCGGGATACGGATACCTCACTCATCACCTTCTGTGAGAAGTAACTCTAGCTCGGATAAACGATTTTGCTACCGACGAGCAAGCCCTGATACTCGAAACAAGAGGAAAAGAAACGCAACTTTACAATGCGACGATAGTATGTTTGGGCCTCGGCGACCGCAAAAAACATATGCATACTACAGGCGAACCAATCCTGCAGGCTCAGACGTTGATGGAGGGGGAGCAGCAGCACCCTCGGCGTCAACTCCACCTTCGGCGAAGTCCGACCGAGCCTCGGACGGCAACACGGGCGAAGGATCTCCGCTCCGAAGGACGACGTCAGCACCACGCCCGGGCCATCGCCCCAGGGTCTCCTCCAGGAACCCGGCCCGAGCAGATGGCTCGGCCGGCCGCCCCGAAGCCTCAGCCAGCTGTCCCCCGAGGACACTAGCCCGGCTCGTGGCCTCAGCAACTCAACTCTGGCGTTGGTCCCGCCAGTGGGCGGCCTAGCCAGGCTCCGGCTGACGAAGTCTTCTTTTCGAGCCAACTCTACCTCTGTCCATGCTGACACTGCTGCCTCCGGCTCCGGCTCATCGCAGAGCGGCCGAGGGTTCCTTTAACTAAGCAAGAGAAGCCTCGGGCGGCAAGGCCGACCGAGCCGAGGGACTCCTACGCCTCCGGGATACGGATACCTCACTCGTCACCTTCGCACGAGGCAACTCACACTTGGTTAAGCGGTTCGGCTAGCCGACAGGCGAGTTCCAGTGCTCGAAAAATGAAGAAAAAACACGACTTCATGCCAAAAATACATACATGTTCAGGCCCCGACAGCCACAATGAACAGACACCGGCACTCAAGGTGCCATTACAAACGGAACTCCGGTTCCACCCCCGCAGGTACGAATAACCCCCCACATTGGAGGGCCTGCGGGGTGACGAAACCCCAGGTGGCGCACAGCCGCCCGCTCCGGCAGCAGTGACGACGACCTCCGCTCCGAGCGGCCGAACAGCAGCAGCGATGACCTCAGGGCGGATGCTGCTGCCATAAGGCCCTCGCCCACGTCCCCACTCGAGGGGCGAGGACGAGCAGAAGGCCGTAGAGTTCGAGGCCAGTCCGCGAGTGGCACCGACTATCTCGTCGGCAGAGAAACCTCTTCCGGCTGCCTCGGTGGGAGGTGGCACCGGAAGCAGTGCCGAAGCCACTCAGGCTGGAGAGCCAGACACGCAACAGCTGCCAGCGCCACGAACGGCGAAAGCCCTTCCCCCCGATCACTGAGGGAAGGAGTGGGCCGCTGCTCGAGCGGAGACAGGCCCCAACTCGGCGCACTCCCCTCCCCAGCACTGATGATGAACATCCTTGAAGCTGAGGGAGGGGCGGAGGCCGCAGCCCGGCTCGCTTCTCCCCACCATCGAAATGGTGGTCACCGTCTTGGGTGATCACCGGCCAGGGGATGCAGCCGGGCTGCCTGATGAAAATCCTTGAAGCCGAGCGATGGCTGAAAGGTACCAACTTCCGCAAAGTTGCGTTCCTCCAACGACAGCAAGACGAAAGCAATGAGCGCTCCCCATCCGGGGGCTCGGAAGGTGAAAGGGCGCGATGCATGAGGGGAGTGCGAAGACATGGTTGCCATCCAAGGGGGTCACCCTCCTTTTAAAGCCGACTCTCCCCACTTGCGTCCTCAGCCGCGCGGACTGAGTCTTCTCCAACACGCTCCAAGGTCCTCCCCTACGACACAGGGGCTGGGTCCCACGCGTCATGCAAGCTGGCCCAGGACAGAAGGAGCCAAAACCGCCACGCGCGGTGCGCGCAACTGCCCAGCGGTTACAAGCATTCCTCCACTATCGCCCGGACCAGCGGGTGAAAGGGCGGACCACCATGCAGGCGGCATGCAACCGCACCAAGGGGGCGCACCCTTTCGGCTTCAACGCATCCAGCATGGAGGCCCAGGCCCACACGTCATGTAACCGGCGCGCCAGTTACTACGTGCGAGAAACTGCACCGCCACTCGCGCCAGTACCGTGCCTCCTCGACTGCGGAACCGGTGCCGCGACTCGAGGCGACCCTGCGCATGACCCGACAGTGCCAACCGAGCACATCGGTCACGGGTCAGTCAGCCGTGGGAGAAGGCGCGATGGTCGATACGGCCAGAAATGGGCCGGCAGTAATGGCGGTGGCAGGCGGGCGGAAGCAGCAGTCAAGTCGTCAGCAAGCTCACACCCCCTCCTGGGACAGTAGGAGAACCCTCTCCCACGGAGTGAAGACGATGCGCCCGTGTTCCGTTCCTCGAACGGCTCACGCACGCACAACGGCTGCCCCGCGAACCACTTGTCCCGTCGCATTAACTCTGCGGCAGGACAGGCGGCACCTTTGGCAGGCGAAGCAGGCGACGCTTCACCTCCGCCATAATGACCGCGTCAAAAAAGGTGCGCCACGTCGTTCGATTTCGTATCCTTTTCCACTTCCTCTTTCTCTCTCTTGCCACAGGGACCGGGAAAGGGGATACTCCGAAAGGGATCCTTCTCCGCGAAGGAAGCGGGCCCCGAGCCCCCCTACTGATCAGAGGTTCGAAGGCTGGCCCCTCTCGGAAGGGTTCAACAGCCGCCTCAGAGCACTCGGGCTCCGCGCCCACTAGTAGTCAGAGGTTCAAAGGCTGGCCCCTCGGAAGGGTTCAACGGCCGCCTCAGGCCACTCAGGCTCCGCGCCCACTACTGATCAGGGGTTCGTAGGCTGGCCCCCGAAGGGTTCAACAGCCGCTTCAGAGCATGCAGAGCGAGGGATGACCCTGGGTACGTTCGATACATAACCAAGGCTCGGGCTACGCTCCCGAGGTACCCTAGGACATTTCCGAGACCAACGGGAACGATTTTGTAACGGAATCCCACCAGAGGGAGGCATCAAGCCCTCGGACCCCGTCAAAAGGGGATCGGGTCCGGCGAATCACCCACAGGTACTTTTGGAGCGTGCCTCCGGGCCACTAGCCGACCCCTAACGAATGGGGCACGGGCGTCCACTCGGATTACCCGTTAGCAACTCACTGGAGACACCATGTTCGGCGCCCTCCGAGGGCAACATGGCGCTTTCCCCCCCTCCTCCTTGCGGAAAGGCGATGCAGGGGCGTATGAAAAAAGCCGAGTATGTCCTTGACCGTCCTCTCGCTCTGTGCGGAGGCTCGGTGGCTGCTCTCGCAAACCCGGCTCCGGCCAAACCGTTGACAGCGTCAACATATCGGCCCGAGAACTTGGGACTCTACTATGCACCCAGGCTACGGCCAGTTCGCATGAGGGAACAACTAGACCGGCCGAAGCATCACGAAACGCGCTAAGACCTCGAAGGAGTCAAACCACTCCTCCGAGGCCTCGGGGGCTACACCCGGCGGGTGCGCTCGCGCACACCCACCGGAACGAAACGCAACCGAGAAAGGCCGGTCCCCTTGCAAAAAAGTGCGACAAAAGCCTCCAAGCGAGTATCAACACTCCCTTCGAGGCTCGGGGGATACTGTTGGGGACCATAATTAGGGGTACCCCCAAGACTCCTAATCTCAGCTGGTAACCCCCATCAGCACAAAGCTGCAAAGGCCTGATGGGCGCGATTAAGGTCAAGGCTCAGTCCACTCAAGGGACACGATCTCGCCTCACCCGAGCCCAGCCTCGGGCAAAGGCAGCTGACCCCGGAGGATTCACGTTTCGCCCGAGGGCCCCCTCAAGCAACGGACACACCTTCGGCTCGCTCGAGGCCCAGTCTTCGTAGAGAAGCAACCTTGGCCAGATCGCCACGCCAACCGACCGTATCGCAGGAGCATTTAATGCAAGGATCGCCTGACACCTTATCCTGACGCGCGCTCTTCAGTCGACAGAGCCGAAGTGACCGCAGTCACTTCGCCGCTCCCTAACCGACCTGACAAGAGAACAGCGCCACCTGCGTTGCTCCGACTGATGTGCCACTCGACAGAGTGAGGCTGACAGCAGCTAAGTCCAGCCTCGGGCGACATAGGAAGCTCCGCCTCGCCCGACCCCAAGGTTCGGCCCCCGTCTCAGCCTCGGAAGATGGACTTCGCCTCGCCCGACCCCAGGGCTCGGACTCAACCTCGACGCTGGACGACGGACTCCGCCTCGCCCGACCCCAGGGCTCGGACACAGCCTCGACCTCAGAAGACGGTCTCCGCCTCGCCCGACCCAAGGCTCGGACACGACCTCGACCTCGGAAGACGGACTCCGCCTCGCCCGACCCCAGGGGTCGGACTCAGCCTCGACCTCGGAAGACGGACTCGACCTCGACCTCGGAGGAGCCTCCGCCTCACCCGACCTAGGGCTCGGACCGACCACATCACAGGGGGGCCATCATTACCCTACCCCTAGCTAGCTCAGGCTACGGGGAACAAGACCGGCGTCCCATCTGGCTCGCCCCGGTAAACAAATAATGATGGCGCCCCGCATGCCCCATGACGATGGTGGCGCTCAGCCCCTTACGAAAGCAAGGAGACGTCAGCAAGGATTCGACAGCCCCGATAGCTGTCCTTCCGCAGGGCTCCAGCTCTCCTCCGACGGCCACGACATCACATGAACAGGGTGCCTAAACCTCTCCGACTGCCACGACGACATGTACTTAGGGCTCTAGCTCCTCTCTGCTAGACACGTTAGCACACTGCTACACCCCCCATTGTACACCTGGACCCTCTCCTTACGCCTATAAAAGGAAGGTCCAGGGCTCTCGTACGATAAGGTTGGCCGCGCGGGAGAACGGGCCGACGCATAAGGCTCTCGCTCTCTCTCTCCCACGCGAACGCTTGTAACCCCCTACTGCAAGCGCACCCGACCTGGGCGCAGGGCAACACGAAGGTCGCGGGTTTCCCCTTTGCCTGTTTCTTCCCCCCTTCGTGCTCCGTCTCGCGCCGACCCATCTGGGCTGGGACACGCGGCGACAATTTACTCGTCGGTCCAGGGACCCCCCGGGGTCGAAACGCCGACAATAGTTATATCTCCTGACCATTCCATTTCTAATGTTTTTCTCGTAGATTTCTTAGATTACAATTTGCTTTCTGTTTCTTAATTATGTAAAATGGGCTACAACTGTCTTTTTACTGATATAGGTTTTACTGTCTTTAGAAGAAGTGATGATTCAATAGCTTTTAAAAGAGTGCTAGAGGGTCAGCTATACTTAGTTGATTTTAATCAAGCTGAACTAGACACTTGTTTAATTGCTAAGACTAACATGGGTTAGCTCTGACATCGCCAACTGGCCCATGTTGGGATGAAGAATCTTCACATGCTTCTAAAGGGAGAGCACATTTCAGGACTAACCAATGTTCATTTTGAGAAAGACAGGATCTGTAGCGCATGTCAAGCAGGAAAGCAGGTTGGAGTCCACCATCCACACAAGAACAGCATGACGACTGATAGGCCACTCGAGCTACTCCACATGGATCTATTCGGCCCGATAGCTTACATAAGCATCGGCGGGAGTAAGTACTGTCTAGTTATTGTGGATGATTATTCTCGCTTCACTTGGGTGTTCTTTTTGCAGGAAAAATCACAAACCCAAGACACATTAAAGGGATTCTTGAGACGGGCTCAAAACAAGTTTGGATTAAGGATCAAAAAAATAAGAAGCGATAATGGGACAGAGTTCAAGAACTCACAAATCGAAGGCTTTCTTGAACAAGAGGGCATCAAGCATGGGTTCTCTTCTCCCTACACACCACAACAAAATGGTGTAGTAGAGAGGAAGAATCGAACTCTACTAGATATGGAAAGAACCATGCTTGATGAGTATAAGACACCAGACCTGTTTTGGGCCGAGGCAATTAACACCGCCTGCTACTCCATCAACCGGTTATATCTTCACCGAATCCTCAAGAAGACATCATATGAACTCCTCACTGGTAAAAAGCCTAATGTTTCATATTTTAGAGTCTTTGGGAGTAAATGCTTTATTCTTATTAAAAGAGGTAGAAAATCTAAATTTGCTCCTAAGGCTGTAGAATGTTTTTTACTTGGTTATGACTCAAACACAAGGGTATATAGAGTCTTCAACAAATCCACTAGATTGGTTAGACATTGTGTTTGATGAGACTAATGGCTCCCAAGTGGAGCAAGTTGATCTTGATGAGCTAGATGATGAAGAGGCTCCATGCGTCACGCTAAGGAACATGTCCATTGGAGATGTGTGTCGTAAGGAATCCGAAGAGCCTACACAAGCACAAGATCAACCGTCATCTTCGAACCAAGCATCTCCACCTACCCAAGATGAGGAACATGCTCAAGATGATGAAAATGAAGATAAAAAAGATGAGCCACCTCAAGGGGAGGACAATGATCATGGGGGAGATGAAGATAATGAAGACAAGGAAGATGATCAAGAAATTCAGGGTCAAAGACCGCCACACCCAAGAGTCCACCAAGCAATTCAAAGAGATCACCCCATCAACTCCATCCTTGGTGACATTCATAAGGGGGTAACCACTAGATCTCGAGTTGCACATTTTTGTGAACATTACTCTTATGTGTCCTCTATTGAGCCATACAGGGTGGAGGATGCACTAAGAGATCTGGATTGGGTGCTGGCAATGCAAGAGGAGCTCAACAACTTCACGAGGAATGAGGTATGGCATTTAGTTCCACGTCCTAATCAAAATGTTGTAGGTACCAAGTGGGTATTCCGCAACAAGCAAGACGAGCATGGTGTGGTGACAAGAAACAAAGCCCGACTTGTGGCCAAAGGTTATTCACAAGTCGAAGGTTTGGACTTTGATGAAACTTATGCACCCGTAGCTAGGCTTGAGTCAATTCGTATATTACTTGCCTATGCTACTATTGGGGACTTGTTCTCAAATGCTTCGAGTTAAGAACAAGGCAACATAAAAAGTGTTAAATGTTAAAGTTCTTCGTCCTTCGAAGCATTATCTCCCTTCGGATATAATAAATTTCGGACGAAGGTTATGAAAGGACAAACCTTTATGAGCACAATAAATGATGAAGAAGGATTCATACACAAGATATGAAAAATAATATAAACACTTTAAACATTATTATTAATTTATTTTTATCTGCATTACTGTATCAACAATAACAAATTATAAATGTACCTTCGACTTGAAAGAAAGCAGGGTACAAGCGTGACGCGAAAGTAAAATGCCAAGTCAGCGTGAACAGTACGGGAACACTGTTCATCTATTTATAGGCACGGGACGCAGCCTATGCAAAATTACATCCAGGCCCTTTGCTTTTGAGAATAACTCTATAGTAATCTATCTGGGTCTAGATAGTCTTTTCCTCTTTAAGTCGGTTTCCTCTTTTCTGCCATCATGCCGAAGCTCCCTTGCGCACAGCTTCGGCTCTGCTCCATCCTTCGTATTGTTTCCGTGCTTCTTCATACCGTGGGCTCTTGTTCGAAGATCCCTGTCCACACATTATACTCCAGAGGCATTGTTAAATCATGTTTTTGAGGACCTTCGGAAGCCGAAGGCCCCCAACAGTAGCCCCTCGCAATATTAATTTATTAGAATGATAAATTTAGATTGTGACATGGACGAAGGCCTTAAACCGAAGGTCCGAAAAAACACCTTCCCTTTGCTATAATAGCAATAGTCATTGACATGCGGGACCCTCCAGTTTCCAACGCACTAGGCGTATAAATAAGGGCTCACCACGAGTTCATTTGGCATGCTTTCTTGCCATCTGCTCTTGCTCACCCAACTTTTAGCCCTTGCGCACCAACACCTGCTTGGTTTTTTAAATTTTTAAGCTTCGGTTTCGAGAGCACTTTCTCAGCATTTTCTAAGATGTCTGAAGATAAGAAAGCTATCGCTGAGACGAAGCTGAGCCTTTCTGAAGAGAAGAATCTTGGTTTCCTTGAATTAATGGCAAAGACAAATACAAAGAAGATTACCAGGAAGATTTTGGAAGGCTTGTCTGAAGATACTGGTGATAGCGACAGTTATGATGTGGAAAGTGGTGGAGAAGACTCCGAAGATCGACCCTGGCGACCAAGCCATACAGTTTTTGGAAAATCAACTATTAAACAGGGTCATCTTGATAATATGAGGGGAAGATATTTTCGGGACATGTCTATTGTAAGGGCTGATGACGGAGAGAGGACCGTGCCTACTCCCAAAGAGAATGAAGTTGTGATGTTCCGAAGCTTTTTTAAGGCTGGGCTTCGGTTTCCATTAAGCAAATTTGTGGTTGAGGTTTTGAAGATTTATCAAGTCTACCTACATCAAATTACGCCCGAAGCAATCATAAGAATGGGAATCTTTGTCTGGGCCGTGAGAAGCCAGGGCTTGGAGCCAAATGCAAAAAGCTTTTGTAATTTACATGAGCTAGTATATGAGACGAAGCCCTGGGGAAAAGAGCAATATCATAACAATTTTGGCTATTATAGCTTCGGCGCCCGCTCTGGGTCAAGCTGTCCCGTGCCGACCTTTCGGAAGAGATGGCCCGGGGACTGGATGAAGGAATGGTTCTATGTAAAAAATGATTTGAAGGTATGAGAAGATATTAAAGATATCATCATGCGTCCTATTTGGCAACGCTTCAGCCTCTGGAAGCCGAAGGTGGAAATGGATGAAGCAGCCGAATAATGCAGAGGGCCTTCGACGTGGTTTGCTCGTTCATCGGGACTAGGGACTTAGTTCAAGAGCACGTGGCCTACAGGGTATGGCCACTTGTAGAAAAGTGGGAAATACCAAAGGAAACCATCAGCAAACCTGACGAAGGTGGACTGGTTAGGTTAAAATACACCTTCAAATATGGAGATAAGTTCATCGAGCCAGATGATGACTGGCTGAAAAGTATTGAGGCCATAAGCGATGAACTGCTTGGATCATACTCGAAGGCAGAAGATACTGCACTATCTGCGGCCTTCGGAGGCCGGAAGAAGAAAAGACTCAACCGAGTATTTGATGCCATTGGGTTCGTCTACCCTGACTACCGTTATCCAATACAGGGTCAAAAAAGAAAAGATACAACTTCTGTGAAGGAAGTTGCTTCAGCCGCTCCTAGTGAGCCGACGCCGAAGAGGAAAAAGATGAAGGTTCTTACGCACCGGCCACGCTATATTGAACCAGCCACAGTGCCTGAGTTTGTCGGTGAGACCTCTTCGGACACCGAAGCCAAGGAGCCGACTCTCCTGCCGAATATTGAAGAGCCGGCCAAAATGCTGGCAATGGAAAAAATAGAAGAACCGAGGGCTGAAGAGATAAAGACATCGGAAATTCTAAGTCCTTCAGCAAGAATTGAGGTACCAATGCCAATGCCGATGGCACAAAAAGACCTTACGACAACCCCCAAGAGGAAAAGAATGGTTAACGTGCTAGATGTACTGGAAACGATAAAATATTCAAGCTCTACTTCGAAGATAGGTGCCGAAGTTCCAAAGACACAAACTGAGGCCGAAGCTGCCAAAAATCAAGCGGAGACTGAAACTGGGCTTTCAGAGCCTACCAAAGAATCTGCAGAAGAAACTTTATCTGAGAAAATCGCCACACCTACTCCCGAAGCATCTTCTGAAGCTTCTGACTATATATTTCGTCATGCTTCGGGTAAAATTCTAAGCGAAAAAGAAAAAAGAGAAGCTCAGTTCTACGCGTAAAAATTGAAATTTCTAAAAGGGGCGCTGATATTCAACGGCAGCGGAGAAGAAGACTTCTTGTATTGTCTCCTTGACAGCAAGGAGATTTCTGTCTGTCGGGAGATAAGCAAGAGCTTCGGATTCCCAACATTAGAAGATGGGCTCTCTGTGTTGTCAAAAAATGAGCTGGCCGATAGCTTAGCGTACAATAGCTTAAAGGTGAAAAAATGAGATCTTTGTATTATTCCTTGAAACCAAAATTTTTCATTTGTTTAAACTTATTAACACATTTTTTTGTAGGGCCTTATACTTAGCAATGCCCTCAGGGCACAAAAAGATGCCGAAGACGAAGGATGTACAATAGCCTTGAGCAACCTTCGTTCCGAAGTGATTGAACTAAGGAACGAAGGTCTCGAAAAAGATAAAATATTACATTCGTTTGTGAATAAAATAAAAGAAGACGAAGCTACTTTCAAGGCTCAAGCTGAGGCTCAGAAGCGCGAAATTGAGGATCTTCGGAAACAGCTAGCCAAAGCGAAAGAAGAATGCACAGTTGAAGAAGCAAAACAAGAAATTAGTGAACAATGGGCAAATCATTTAGAGAAAAATGTTGAAGAGCTTCGTGCATTCAAGAAAAGGTGTTATGAGAAATCTATAGAATGTGTTAAGAAAATAAGAACCAGCTTCACCAGCGTTGGCGCGTTCTCAAGTGAGGAGAATTTCATAAGGGGCGACCCCGAAGGCCCAATTGGATGGATCAGCCACGAAGCTGAAGCTTTTGAAGAAGTTTTAAATAGTCGCGGAGACATATGTGCCTTCTCGGGTGCTAGGGGGATTGCCACTATTTTGGAGAAGAAAGGCTGCGATCACGCGAAATCCCTGGCACAGACCGAAGCGGATTTATCCTCTGAAGACATAAAAGACCCTTCGGCCGAGGCAAGTTTGGTTGGTGGAAAATTTTTCACTGACATCTGGGAAAACGGTGGCCGGGAGATGGCTCAAGAAATTATATGGAGAAGCGAGAAAGGTATACATGACACTAGAAAAGTAGCAGAGGCCACTGAGAAAAGTGCGGATCTCGAAGGGCGAATAGGTATTAACTAGTAGTTTTTGGCTTTTTGTTGTAACCTTTTGATTTTGAACTTGTATACACTTTGTAACATAGTCGCACCTTCTCCTCCCTCAGAGCCTGCCGAGCCATCGGCGGACCCCCACGTAAAGGGGGATGACGAGATTAGAAAAATGGCCGAAGCTATCATGGACAAAGTTGTTGATCAACTACTAAACGAAGCTGCAGAAGTAGTTCTAAGGGAAGATTAGATGTTATTGTAAAAACATTTGGAATGTAATATTTGTTGAACAACATGTGTAATATTTTGTAACTTTGAATGTAATATATAAGCTATTTATGGCTCAATTCTTTACGATGCATGAAACTTTACATACATACCGTTTTTGAGCCTTCGGCGAAAAAACACCTTCCCTTCTTTTCATGCTTCGTAAGTAATATCCGTATTTCATAAAAACATCCAATCTTCGTAAAATCAACAACCAATAGACCTTTTCATTTTAGAGTTTGACGAAGGCATGCTTCTTCAATAATTATTTTTGTGCCTTGGCACTGTTTCTTCGAAACAATCTCTGAATATCAACATTGAAACCCCCTTCTTGCGTCATTGATGCAATATGATGTATGATGTTATGCTATGCAAATAATGTGATGATGTGATGTTATGCAAAATGATATTTGCCGAAGATCGACGTTTATTTTTCACTGCAAGCCTCCCTTAGGAGCTTCTTCGCCTTTTACTTTCAGCGGAATCAGCGTTTATTTTTCGCTGTAAGCCTCCCTTAGGAGCTTCTTCGCCTTTTACTTTCAGCGGAATCAGCGTTTATTTTTCACTGTAAGCCTCCGTTAGGAGCTTCTTCGCCTTTTACTTTTAGCGGAATCAACGTTTATTTTTCGTTGTAAGCTCTGCATTCCCTTCGGAATGACTTTTGAGCAGAAAACTTACGCTGCGCTCCCTTAGGAACGACTTTTTGTTATTTCGGAGATTCTCCTTGTAACCATAAATTCTTATGCTTCGGCAACTCCGTTATTCTGTGGAGAAGGTATATTTTTACTGTGGCGAAAACGAAGCTATTACAAGAAATTGAAAACGACAAAAAGCACTTAGGCTTTTAATAATTGTTCCTTATTAAAAAGAAAATGATACTGAATGTAAAAACTGCTGCCGAGGTAGGATATTTGTTAGTAAATATGCTTCGATTCTGGCACAGTACTATTGACTATGCGAGCTTCGGACTCTTCTCTGAAGTCCCGTTGGAGGTGGGTATGCTGACTCCCTTCTGGCTGCTGGCCTCGTTGCATTGGTGGTGGAGGTGGAGGTTGTTACCAAGATGCCTGAGGTTGGCTTGCCGAAGCAACAGAAGCTGCAGGGTGGTTGCCTACATACTCTGGAATGTAAGGCGAATGGTACGAAGCAGTGTGCATAACTTGCTTCGGCTGACTCTGTTGGGCTGCAGCTTCTGCTATCTCCTTTTGTTTCTGGATGGTAATATGGCACATCCTGGTGGTATGGCCCTTGTTCTCACCATAGAATAGGCAATAAATCTTCCTGGGCTGCTCCCCAAATCTTCCTCCGAAGCCCCTGGCACCTCTGCCCCTTGGAGCTGGAGGCCGAGGATAGCTCTGCTGCTGCCCCGAAGCCTGGGAGGAATATTGCAGCCTCTGCTGCTAGCTTCCCCTGTCATCATTCTGAGTGTTATGAATCGATCTGACATGTCTAGGATGAAACCTTCCTCCGAAGCCCCTGGCTATTTCGGAGAACCTGTAAGCTTCCTCTCTTCTCTGTCGAAAGTCATTATCAGCGCGGATGTATTCATCCATCTTCTGAAGCAATTTCTCTAGAGTCTGAGGGGGTTTCCTAGCAAAGTATTGGGCTGAAGGTCCCGGCCGAAGCCCCTTAATCATGGCCTCAATGACAATTTCATTGGGCACTATTGGCGCTTGTGCCCTCAGGCGTAAGAACCTTCGGACATACGCCTGAAGATATTCCTCGTGATCTTGGGTGCACTGGAATAAAGCTTGAGCGGTGACCGGCTTCGTTTGAAACCCTTGGAAACTGGTGATCAGCATATCCTTCAGCTTCTGCCATGATGTGATTGTTCCTGGCCGAAGAGAAGAGTACCAGGTTTGTGCAACATTCTTGACAGCCATAACGAAAGACTTCGCCATGACTGCAGTATTGCCACCATAGGAAGATATTGTTGCTTCGTAGCTCATCAGAAACTGCTTCGGATCTGAATGTCCGTCGTACATAGGGAGTTGAGGTGGCTTGTAAGACGGAGGCCAAGGTGTAGCCTGCAGTTCTGCTGACAGAGGAGAAGCATCATCAAAAGCAAAATTTCCATGATGGAAATTCTCATACCAGTCATCCTCGTTGAAGAAGCCCTCATGATGAAGCTCTCTGTGCTGAGGCCTTCGGTTCTGCTCATCTTGAGTAAGATGGCGAACTTCTTCAGAGGCTTCGTCTATCTGCCTCTGCAAGTCAGCTAGCCTGGCCATCTTTTCCTTCATCCTTTGGACCTGCTGATGGAGCATCTCCATATTTCTGATCTCTTGATCCAAGTCGTCCTCCTGAGGCGTTGGACTGGTGGCCTTCCTCTTCTGGCTTCGGGCCTCCCAAAGAGAGAGGGTCTCCTGGTTGGGGTCCAGCGGCTGCAGCGCGGCAGCCCCTGTTGCTGAAGCTTTCTTTGGCGGCATGACGAAGGTCTATGCTTGCCGAAGGTGTTCGAAACTCAAAAAGTGGAAGTGAGTTCACCGGAGGTGGGCGCCAATGTTGGGGACTTGTTCTCAAATGCTTCGAGTTAAGAACAAGGCAACATAAAAAGTGTTAAATGTTAAAGTTCTTCGTCCTTCGAAGCATTATCTCCCTTCGGATATAATGAATTTCATACGAAGATTCTGAAAGGACAAACCTTTATGAGCACAATAAATGATGAAGAAGGATTCATACACAAGATATGAAAAATAATATAAACACTTCAAACATTATTATTAATTTATTTTTATCTGCATTACTGTATCAACAATAACAAATTATAAATGTACCTTCGGCTTGAAGGAAAGCAGGGGTACAAGCGTGACGCGAAAGTAAAATGTCAAGTCAGCGTGAACAGTACAGGAACACTGTTCATCTATTTATAGGCACGGGACGCAGCCCATGCAAAATTACATCTAGGCCCTTTGCTTTTGAGAATAACTCTATAGTAATCTATCTGGGCCTAGATAGTCTTTTCCTCTTTAAGTCGGTTTCCTCTTTTCTGCCATCATGCCGAAGCTCCCTTGCACACAGCTTCGGCTCTGCTCCATCCTTCGTATTGTTTCCATGCTTCTTCATACCGTGGGCTCTTGTTCAAAGATCCCTGTCCACACATTATACTCCAGAGGCATTGTTAAATCATGTTTTTGAGGACCTTCGGAAGCCGAAGGCCCCCAACAACTACTTACCATGGCTTTAAGCTTTATCAAATGGACGTGAAAAGTGCCTTCCTCAATGAACTCATCAAGGAAGATGTCTATGTTGAGCAACCTCTCGGCTTTGAAGATAGTGAGTACCCTAACCATGTGTATAAGCTCTCAAAGGCGCTTTATGGGCTCAAGCAAGCCCCAAGAGCATGGTATGAATGCCTGCGAGATTTTCTTATCACTAATGGCTTCAAAGTCGGTAAAGTCGATCCTACACTCTTTACTAAAACAGTTGCAAAAGATTTGTTCGTATGCCAAATTTATGTTGATGATATCATATTTGGGTCTACTAACAAATCAACTTATGAAGAGTTTAGTAGGATCATGATACAGAAATTCGAGATGTCAATGATGGGGGAGTTGAAGTATTTCCTAGGATTTCAAATCAAGCAACTCCAAGATGGCACCTTCATTAGCCAAACAAAGTACATTCAAGACATACTTAAAAAGTTTGGGATGAAGGATGGCAAACCCATCAAGACACCCATGGGAACCAATGGACATCTCGACCTCGACACGGGAGGTAAATCCGTAGATCAAAAGGTATACTAGTCGATGATAGGATCTTTACTCTATTTATGTGCATCTCGACCGGATATTATGCTTTCTGTATGCATGTGTGCAAGGTTCCAGGCTGATCCTAAGGAAGTTCACCTTAGGGCCGTGAAGAGAATCATGAGATACTTAGTCTACACTCCTAAGTTTAGACTTTGGTACCCCAAGGGATCCACTTTTAATTTAATAGGATATTCCGATGCCGATTGGGCAGGGTGTAAAATTGATAGGAAGAGCACATCAGGGACTTATCAGTTTCTGGGGAGATCCCTGGTGTCATGGGCTTCAAAGAAACAAAACTTAGTAGCTCTTTCCACCGCCGAAGCCAAGTACATTGCCGCAGGCCATTGTTGTGTGCAATTATTTTGGATGAGGCAAACCCTTAGGGACTATGGCTACAAATTGAGCAAAGTCCCTCTCCTATGTGATAATGAGAGTGCAATACGCATGGCGAATAATCCTGTTGAACACAGCCGCACTAAGCACATAGATATTCGGTATCACTTTCTGAGGGATCACCAACAAAAGGGAGATATCGAAATTGCTTATGTTAATACCCAAAACCAATTAGCCGATATCTTTACCAAGCCACTAGATGAGAAAACCTTTAGCAAACTTAGGAATTAGCTAAATATACTTGATTCTCGGAGTTTTGATTGAAACATTGCACACATAGCTCATTTATATACCTTTGATCATGTCTATTTCACTTGGTGCAAACACATATTTCTTATTCTTCTTGTGCTAAGACTATGACTAATGTGTTTTCAAGTGTATTTCTATACCAAGTCGTAGATTGAAAGGGAAATGGAGTATTCGGTAAAGACAAGGCTTCCACTCCAACTCTAACGATATCGTTTACCCTTTGTCGTCACTCCACAAGTCTCTCAAATTGGTATAATCCTTCACTCATATTTAATTTACCAATGTGGGAGAAAATATTATAAGGGCTCTCAAAGTCTCCGTTTTTGGCGATTAATGCCAAAGGGGAGAGAATATTAAGCCCAAAGCAAAAGGACCGCACCACCACCATTTCAAAAAATTTCGAAATCAAGTTTTAATTGGTATTTCTTAATTAGTATTTATGCTTCACTTAAGTTGTGAAAATAAAATTTCAATTGGTATCTTTTCAATATTCAAAATTGGAATCTATTTCAAAAACCCTCTTGAAAGCTAAGAGGAGAATTTCATTCAGGGGGAGTTTTAATCTTGAAAATGCTTCTCGCAATCTTATTCATATACCTTTGACTATATGCAAAATACTTTGAAAAAGATTTTCCAAAAATTATTTGCAAAAACAAGTGGTGCAAATGTGGTCCAAAACATTAAATAAAAGAAAAGCAATCCATTCGTATCTAGTGAGATTATCAATTGGTTTAATTCCAAGTAACCTATGCACATTCAAAAATGAAAACTAGCTCATTTCTGCACTTTATATATTTGCTTTGGTTTGTGTAGGCATCAATCACCAAAAAGGGGGAGATTGAAAGGGAAATAGGGTTAACCATTTCCTACAATTAATTTTGGTGGTTGAATGTCCAACACAAACATATGGACTAACTAGTTTGCTCTAGAACTCATGTATTACAGGTGCATAAGGTTCAACACAAACCAATAAAATATTCAAGTTAGGGACCCAATTCAAAAGGAGCAAATAGACTTGAGTGTGCTATGGACTGGCGCACCGGACTGTCCGGTGTGCCACCGGACAGTGTCTAGTGCACCAGGCCCGTACAGGGGTCAACCAGCCACTCTCGGGAAAATGCAGGCGCACTCCGCTATAATTCACCAGACTGTCCGGTGAGCCAGCGGGTAATGGCTATCCAGTGCGCAACGGTTGACTCTGATAGCGGAGTGCACGGCAGAAGTCAGAGCAGCTAGTCAAAGGCGCACCAGACTGTCCGGTGCACCACCAGACTGTCCGGTGCCACAAGAAGACAAAGGCGCCAACGGTCAACTACTCCAGAACCCTAACGGTTGGGTGACGTGGTGGCGCACCGGACTGTCCGATGTGCCCATGGACAACAACCTCCCCAACGGCTACCTTGGTGGTTGAGGGCTATAAATACCCCCCAACCACCACAACTTTAAGCATCCAAGTTTTCTGAAGATCACATTCAATACAAGAGCTCTAGCATTCACTCCAAGACATAATAAAAAAGATCAAATCCTCTCTAAGTCCCAAACTCACTCCAAACACTTAGTGGCTTGTGAGAGAGAGATTTTTGTGTTCATTTGAGTTCTTGTCGCTTGGATTGCCTTTCTTCTTTTCCCATTCTTATTCTCAAGTGCTTTGTAAGCGAAGCAAGAGACACCAAGTGTGTGCTGGTCCTTGCGGGGTCTTAGTGACCCGTGAGATTAAGGAAGAAGGCTCACTTAGTCTAAGTAACCGTTTGAGAGGGAAAGGGTTGAAATAGACCCGGTCTTTGTGACCTCCTCAACGGGGACTAGGTTATTTGGAACCGAACCTCGGTAAAACAAATCACCGTATTAATTCGCTTGATTCTCATTTGATTTGTTTCCCCCCTCTCTCCCGGACTTGATTTTAGTTCTAACGCTAACCCCGGCTTGTAGTGTGTGTTTAAAGTTGTAAATTTCAGATTACGCCTATTCACCCCCCTCTAGGCGACTTTCAGTCCACCGTAGCGGCGCAGACCATCCGCGTGTGCGCATAATCAGTTAGGGTTCCGGATTTCTAGCGGGATTTGTTAGCTAAACCTGCGGGATTAACTCGGGAACCAACTTGTAATGGGTCTAGACCTCCCCCTAGTGTAACGCCTCAAAATGCACTTCATAAACCTCTTTGAGTACCCTATCTGACAATCATGCTCGGTGCATCATCAGACACGTCCAGTGAGTATACTATCTCTCACACTAGTCTAGTCATCTGTAGGTGACCTATCCAGTGCACCATATCTGATGCACACTAGACATGTTCGATGCACTTGTAGCACCACCAACTCATTTATATATCAAACACTATCTAAGATGGTTTTGATCTCAAACTTATCTTGGGATTCCATAGAGATACCTAGTACTATATTTCACAAGTATGCATCACCACTTATCACTAGACTTACCTAGGGCAAGCTACTCATCCATGACCACTTTATAATATGGACAAAGAAAAATAAAAGATCCTATCATTAATATTTGTGTCCAACAACTCCATTGATACTTAGAACTAGTTGATCCATAACTTTCTCTCTCATCCTTTGAAGATAAAACATGAATAGAATTGATATGGCATGAAATCAATATACACCCAAATCTATCACTGTCATTATGACCCAACTTATTGTCTCTATAAAACACACATTTGTCATAATAATGTAGTGTTGTCACTAATCACCAAATCCTAGATAGGAGCTAGATGTTTTCGACTTCTCATAGCACTAGGGATTTGAGAATCAAATAGAAGAACAATGGTTTTCTCAAGAACAAAAAATTGATAAGGTCTTTGAGCACATAAAGAGATGGACAAGATCACTCCACAGAATTGATCATCAGGTGTCCTTTCTCAAGTGGATCCAAACATAAACTTCCCCTAAAACTCAGATTCAAAACATCTCATGAAAAAACAAAGAACAAGAGACTAGAAGAGGAAATAACAATCTTAAACATAATGAACAAGAAACAACCTTGAGACACCATTAACATAGGATATTAGGGCCTCCATTTCCACAAGTTCCAATTGGTTACAAGGTCTCATTACATAGATGAAAGAACATGCAAACCATAAAATATTTATGGGTCTCAACAATATACTAGAGGAAGGAAACCCTAACAAGAATAAAAATAAACAAAGTTTTTGCTTGTTTGCTCGCATCTTTTTCATAATAAACTATGGACAAGAAATCAACGAATTGATAGACTCTCTAGCCAACCAGACAAAGTTCTCATACTCACATCGATGCATCTCAAAAGGTCTAGTTTTGACATGAGAGGATCTCTCATGATATTTCTGAAGGATTGATCATATCTTGTGAGTGATATTGAGCTGAAAAACCCACTCGAACCAACAAAGTGAAAGACAAAAGAAAAGAGCATTTCTGTCCTTGTGGTTTACATCATGATAGTCAATATGTTCTTGATCGGCCCAACCATCAAGTACCACATAAGTCACATCGTCACAAATCTCCTAGACCCATTAGACTATGCTCTGGAGGTACACAGCATGCATATTTTCTAGCAAGTGTAGTTTGTACTATCAAAGAGGGTGATTTACCACTACTTCGATCCATTATCTCCTTTGTGGATCAAGAACATGTTAATGTGAAATGATGCTTAATTTGCTCTGATATTAATTAAAGGACCAAAATAGGCAACTAGAGGGGTGAATGGGAGCCAAAAGTTTTCTTTTGGAAACTTGACCATTGTCACAACTTCAACCCTCGATCACAAATAACACCACATGGAGCTCACATTAGCTAACTAGAACATGTATGAACTCAAACAACACTACACACCCAAGAAGAAATCAATCAGGGCAAAGCACATAAGAAAAAACAACTTTTTGCAGAGCACCAAACCAATTGGTGACTCTTGGTCCAATGATCGTTGGGCAGTTGGGTGGGACATGAAGGATAGTCTGACGCCCTATGTTTCTTTGGCGGTGGAGGATACCGTCGAACAGTTTGATGACCCTCACAGACAACCAACACCCACAAAAATAGCCCATCAAAAGAGGAAATTGGAGCAACTTGAAGCCCAAATTTGGCAGGGGGTTCTCTAGGGTGTATAAGAGATATACACTAAAGATCATCACCTAGAACTTCACATAGAACCAAATATCAGAGCATCGAAGATAAAAATGTGGGTTTTCTCAAGAACACCAAACTGGTTAGATCTTTGAGATCGTGAAAAGATAGACAAAATCACTCCATAGAAGTGCTCCACATGTTTTATTGCTCAAGTTGTTCCAACCAAAACTTTTCTAAAAACATAGATTCAACAGATCTCACAAAAATCCAAAGAACAAGAGACCAGGAGATCAAAGAACGGTAAAAAACACAACAAACAAGACACAACCTTTAGCCACCATGAACCTAGGAGGTTAGGGCCTCCATTCCCATGAGATTCAACTCGTTACAAGGTCTCTCATTACTCAAGTTGTTCCAACCAAAACTTTTCTAAAAACATAGATTCAACAGATCTCACAAAAATCCAAAGAACAAGAGACTAGGAGATCAAAGAACGATACAAAACACGACAAACAAGACACAATCTTTAGCCACCATGAACCTAGGAGGTTAGGGCCTCCATTCCCACGAGATTCAACTCGTTACAAGGTCTCTCATTACTCAAGTTGTTGCAACCAAAACCTTTCTAAAAACATAGATTCAACAGATCTCACCAAAATCCAAAGAACAAGAGACCAGGAGATCAAAGAACGGTACAAAACACATCAAACAAGACACAACCTTTAGCCACCATGAACCTAGGAGGTTAGGGCCTCCATTCCCACGAGATTCAACTTGTTACAAGGTCTCTCATTACATAGATGAAGGATTATGCAAAGCTTAAACATTTGTGGATCTCAATAACAGACTATAGAAATGAAAAAATCTAACAAGGATGAAAATAAATGAAGTGTTGGAGAGATGAGGCTGGTTGGATCAGCCTCACCATTATTTATAGGGTCATTATTGATTCCCAACTTGTCTTTAAGTAATTAGAGTGAAAGCTTAGCCCTAGGAGCATTATGGTCCAACTCGTAATCTGCAGATCTGACGATCACATGCTCTTCATGACTTTGCTTCGTATTGATGCAAGCTTTATGATGAAGCCACATGTTACCTATAATTCCTGCTGGAACTCCGCCATGATTTTAAGACTCAATCTCGAGAAATCATCCATCCAGTGGGTTTGACATCCGAACTACCAAGACACTTCAAAGTAGCGTGTCATCTATGCCCCCTTCATGATCTTGGCATATGTCATCTTTAGCCTTGATCACCCCATCACTAAGTCCTCTAGTGCCTCTGCTTTGACTTGATCGACCACCATCTTGACTTGGTCTACATGGTTCACTCCTCCATGTACACTTGCACTTGTCAATGACTTCAAGTGTCAGTCACCCACAGTCGGCCCTTTGACTTTTATAGTCCCTCATTCTAAACCTCGGTGTTCTACCTTCACAGCTCCTAGTTTATCTATATGAACCCACTTGACCTTCATATTCATTGTCGGTCACTACTTTTGTGCTCTACACCCTTGCTCACCACAAGCCAAGAGACATGTTGCACAATATCACACGCGCTCACGCTAAGATTATTCAACACTAAGATGAAGTCAAACAGGAAGACTACACTGTTCATAGAGTTGTGTTTGAAATAGGGAGTGAGATAAAGGTGAGATAGGGAGGCCTGAGAAATGACACGTGTGTAGTGAATATGGAGGCTAACTAGGTGTGCCGGCCATCATTTGGATCGATGCCAGGTCACCCAAATGATTCTTGGACAAGAAAAAAAGAAAGGAAAAAAATGTTCATTCCTGCCAAAATTATTCTAACTAGCTAGGAAATTTCCTCACTGCCAAAACAGGAGCAGTGCTGGCCAACCCCACCACCCGCCCATATGCATCTGATGGAACAAAGCAAATGTGCCATGGAGTCTCCATCAAGCCAAGCAAGCAAGCAGTTCAATCCGGTATGTAGAGCAGCTAGGGTTTTCTCGGTGTCAGCTTGCCACAAGCGGGAAGCGTCGCCGTGTCTGCCTCCTCGTGGTGGCTCCCGGCCAGCCCGTGAGAACCTGCCGAGATCGGCAACGCGGAGGGGACCGGGCGGGGCCACGCCGTCAGAGGGTGGTTACCAGTCCACATGCCCGCGCGCATGGACGACGGCGACGTCGACGTCGACTGAGAGGCGGGCGAGAGCTCGCGCTGGCTAGTAGCTAGCTCGACGACGTTGCTTTCCATGGCGCCTTTGCCTTGCCTTGTGTGGGCCATGCAGATCGATGCTTGCCGCGCGCGAGAGCTCACGCGCACGCACCTCAGCTAGCCCCGGCCTCTCGCTGCACGTACAGCAGGCTGCTGCAAGAGGCCTGTGTGTATATGCATGATTAATTGTGCAGTGCAGGTGTGCATGCATCCATCAGTACTAATCCGGTCCTATCCCATGCATGCACATGAGCCATCCATGACCGTTCCATGAGCTAGCCTCGATCTGAAGAATTAGCTAGCCCCTGCTTGCATCGTATGTTCTGTATGCGCCACAGGGCCCGGCGCTCGTGCATCTGTGCAGGAACGAATCATGGCTTCAAGACTGAAGACACCTATATATACATGCTGCAGTCTGCAGAGATGTGAGAGAAGCATATACATACGATACATGCATGCATATGCCCTGAGGTAGCCTGGACTGGTGGAGGTGGTCATGCCGTCATCGATCATATCATTCTGGTGTTTTCCTTACGCGCTTTGACTCGCTGCTTGTTGGTGCCTCAAAACTCACAACTCCCTCCAGATTGTTAACACACATGCATTGCAAGCTGCACTGGTAGTTTCAAGGAAAAGATTAGTTGCTATAATCACTACCGGAATCAACATCTTCGCCGAGTGCCGGAAGCACTCGGCGAAGCCTTAAAAACACTCGGCAAAGGCTTTGCCGAGTGTAACACTCGGCAAAGAAGGCTCGGCAAACAGTGCATCGTCAAAGACTTCTTTGCCGAGTACTTTTTCTCGGGCACTCGGCAAAGATCTTTGCCGAGTGTCAGGGAGCACTCGGCAAAGAAAAGCGACCGTTACGGCGCCGGTTGACGGAGACGGCGGCTTTGCCGAGTGTCAACGGCGACACTCGGCAACGAAGATATCTTTGCCGAGTGTCCTCCTGGCAGCACTCGGCAAAGAGGTCGTCTTTGCCGAGTGCCATTTGGGACACTCGGCAAAAAGCCCGCCAGGGAGGGTCCCCATGTCAGGCTCTTTGCCGAGTGTCCCAATTGGCACTCGGCAAAGACGACCTCTTTGCCGAGTGCTAGCGACATAACACTCGGCAAAGAACCTAAGCCGGTGCCCAGGTCTGTGCTCTTTGCCGAGTGTTATGACCCAGACACTCGGCAAAGAGCCTCTTTGCCGAGTGTTACACTCGGCAAAGTGACCAGTATGTACCTTTTTTATTTGTTTTTTGTTTTCCATCCACACAAACAGAAGATATCACATATATATCACATATATACATCACAGATATCATCACAGACATAAATAGCCAACACAAACATAAAACCGTGACCACAAACATAAATATTCATCACAAACATAAGTGTTCAACACAAGTATTAAACACAAACATAAGTCTCAAACATCGCAAGCTCTCACATAAGTATCAAACAGAAACATAAGTATTATACATAAGTTCTGAAGTCTAAAACAATGACTCATGGAGGTGGGCGGTTTGGCCGGGGTTGCGTTGGGCTGAACCCTTCCGGAGGGTTGTTGGATGCCGCCCCAGATTGGCCCTGCACAGAGAAGAGATAGCATGTGTTATACCAGATGCATTACAAACATCTAACTACAATATTGATACTCACAGGAGTGTGGAAGACAGTAGGGTCAACTGGGGGGAACAATGGAGGTGGCGGAGCGATGCCCTGTGCGGCGCCAAGGCTCTGCATGTACTGGAACATCTCCGCCATCCTCTGATCAGCCGCCGCCCGCTCCGCCATTATCCTCGCCTCCATCTCTTCTAGTTGGGTCTGTAATATTACAAGCCAACGTTATAGTAACTCAAAGACTAGGTATATAACTAAAGGAAGGACGAGTTACAGAAGCACTAACCTCGAGTTGCTGTATGCGATGCTGTGAGCTGTCGTGCCGAGGTCGAATGGCTGGGCTCGAGCCCGTGCTCCTTGCTCTCACCTGAGACAGAGTGGGAGTGGAGGACGAGTCGATTGCCCCGTCGGCAATCCAGTACCGCCCATGTCTCTTGCCTCCTCCGACCCTCATGAGCACCTCGGGGTCGATAGGCTCGGTGCTCGGATCATAGTCTGGGCCATGGACCTCCTGCGCCATGGCGGTGTAGTCATGGAGGCGGCTGTAGACGGCGGGGTTGGTGTAGGCCTCGGGCCCGTCATCCGGGTTGTAGGTGACGTCGGACGTCGCCTTACCCTTATGGGCCATAGCATAGGCCGAGAAGGTGGAACAAGGCCTGCCACCATGTGACGCCGACTGCAACGAAAACCAACGAGATAGTTAGAAATAATATCTAACTTAGTGCTATATATCTAAATAAAAAAGGTGGCATACCCATGCTTCGGCATATTGGCCCAGGCTCCGGCTGCCTTGGTGGTGCGAGGGGCCTTGCATCTGTAAACGCCGTTCCCGGCTAGCTGTGTGCACCTCGTCCCACTCAGCCGAACACCACCTATCCACCATCTGCTCCCAGCACAGAGGATGTGCGGCGCACCAATGTGGAATCACCTGCAAAGTAAACACATAAAGTGCATATCAGAAGATAAAATAAAATTCATGCATGGAGTACTGGTACCAAACATGCATGACTTTACCTGCAGGTACTGCTCCCTGGTCAACGACATGGTTCGGGCTTGAGGTTTGGTCACCTTCTCCCCAAGGACGGAGCCGTGGTAGGTGATGATGGCCTGGATGCGGGCCTCATAGTGCATGTCCACGACGAGCTTCTTACAGCACGTGGTGGCAACCACATCCGCCCTAGCCTCGTATCCAGCATCGCATCTGAAGAAATCCTGCATACAAAAACGATGTATCCATACATTATTTCAAGAATTTGCAACGAATGCGACATATTTTATATTATACTAAGACTTACCCACAGCTCTTGCTTCACCCGCTCCGCCTTGTTATTGAATTCCCTGTCGTCCCGGTCTACTGCATCGGGGGCGACGGCGTAGTGGTCGAAGGTGAAGGCTGGACCCGTCACTCCGGCGTACTCCACAAGTCCAGGGAAGTGTTCCCTGCACAGCAGGCCGAGGATGTTGTTGGGGGGGCGACGATGACCCCCAGCATAATCCAAAACCGTCCAAGACCTGTCCAAGTGATAAATAAAAAGTATTAGTTTATATTATGATTTTGAACACATAATATGAACAAGAATGAAGAACATAAAGTTACATACCTCTCCCCTTCCGGCCGAATCAACGGCCGTCTGTCCCGAAGTATGGGACGCGGCGGGAGACTCGCGGGGCCTCGCAGGTAGATGCTCCTCGAACTAGAGCCGCCTGAACCTGAGGCGTCCTGCTGCTGGTCGTCGTCGTCCTGCTGCTGGTCGTCGTCGTCCTGAGGCGCCGCCTGCTGCTGCGCTGCCTGCTCTGCCTCGTGCTGCTGCGCTGCCTGCTCTGCATCGTCCGCCGTCCTACTCCTCCTCCCCCTCCTCCTCCTCAGGAAACCGCCCACCATATTTGTTCAACAACCTGCAATTAAGAGTAAACAAATAAGCACATATAAAAAGATGTATTTAAAAACAGGTGCGAAATAAAAAGTCATATAGCATTACATCGATTAAAAATAATCTTCATATGTGTCGGGGTTAGCCGGATCATAACTCTCATCATCACTATCAAGCATTTCAATCTCAACACCATCGGAAGACGCAACCTCATCATTGCCTTCAAGGATTACTAAGTCATTATCATTTTGCACCTCATCATCCTCTTCATCAACAACCATTTCAATATCTACGTCCATTCCGATAGCTTCAGTTAAGTCTATCTCAAATCGCCCTTCTAGCCCATCTTCTTGGAAGAACTCTCCATCATATGTGTCCGGGTCTAAGTTGTAATCTTCATCGTTAGGAACAGGTAACCTCCCATGCGGCGATACCTTATACACAACATCCCAACCCTTAAGATGTTCTTTCGTTTGACACGCATATGGGAGATAATACACTTGTGTGGCCTGTTGGGCCACGATATAGACATCGTCTCCTGCTAAGGTGGAATCTTGTCGAATTTCGACTATCCCAAGATTAGAATGTGTCCGTCTCGTCACTTGAGGGTCAAACCAATGACATTTGAATATCACTGGAGTAAGAGGTTTGGAACCATAAAAATTGACCTCATATATTTCTTCAATTCGTCCAAAATAATCGACATTGTCAAGGCCCGGCGTAAAGACTCCAGAACACGTTGTTTTCCGATTGGGCCGACTTTGGTCGTAGTGTGTTGTGCGAAAACGGTATCCATTGACGTCATACCCAGAATATTTCTTGACCCTATAAGCAAAGCCGTTGGCTACTTGTCTCAACTCGGCACTCATAGACGGATCTCTTTGGCCCTGCAAGTATTCGCAAGTTAAAAGACGCTAAATTGAGTTCAAAGACGTATCTCTTTTACAAACTAAGCACGTACCTTACGTTTGAACCAGGAAATGAAATCGGGCAACCCATTTCTCGCACCCTTTCTAAGAAGAGCGTCATATTCCTGTGGAGTGGGGTCCCTTGATCGACGCCAGAATTCATGAAGAAATTGTTCCATGTATGGCGTCACCTCTTCAAGGTTGGTCAATACGTATAGCATGATATGTCACCACTCTTCATGTGTCAGGGTCTTCGTGGTCAAGCCACTTGCGCTTCCAAGTTGGCCTCGAAATATGCTAAGGTTCGATTCATTGTCGCCATCATTGTAACGAGGGGGTGGATTATGCACGCTCGGCAGTTTGTCACCATAATAAGTTGTTGTGAAGTTTGAGACCTCCTCTAGAATGTATGCCTCTGCAATGGAAGCCTCGATTTTGCATTTATTTCTACATTTCTTTCGAATAGTCTTTAGACATCTCTCGATTGGATAGCACCAACGTCCCTGCACGGGGCCCCCCATTCGTGCCTCATAGGGGAGATGAAGAATCAAATGCTGCATTGGATTGAAGAAGCCGGGTGGAAATATCTTCTCAAGCTTACACAGTAACACGGGGGCCAATCTTTCCAAGTCTGCAACCACGGTCCGAGATAACTCTTTTGCACAAAGCTGACGGAAGAAATAGCTCAACTCTGAAAGCGTTAGCCAGACATGCTCAGGGACATAGCCTCGAACCATCGCAGGAAGAATCCGTTCAATCCATATGTGGAAGTCATGACTCTTCATCCCTAAGACTCGCATAGTAGATAAGTTCACCCCCCTACTCAGGTTAGCTGCATACCCATCAGGGAACATCAACATCTTGATCCACTGAAGTACTTCCTTCCTCTGGGCCCTGCTTAGGACAAAATCGGCCTTAGGCCTTCTCCATGTCTTTCCGCCACTTGGCGGCTTCATCTCTAGTTTTGGTCTATCACATAACGCTGCCAGATCCACTCTTGCCTTCACATTATCCTTTGACTTATCAGGAATGTCCATAATTGTTGCCCACAGTGCCTCGGCAACATTTTTTTCAGTGTGCATCACGTCAATGTTGTGTGGAAGGAGCAGGTCGTCATAATAGGGGAGCCGAGTCAAGCCAGACTTATGTGTCCACATATGCTGCTCACCATATCCCACAAAACCACCTTCTGTATTGGCCACGAGCCCATCTATCTGTTGACGAATTTCGGCACCAGTCATCGTTGCAGGTGGACGGTCTGTCACTACGACACCTTTCGTAAAGTTCTTGATGTCTAGGCGGAATGGATGGTCAGCAGGAAGAAATTGTCGATGTTTATCGAAGGACGAATATTTGCCACCCTTTTTCAACCAAATGAACCTGAGAGCTTCCTTGCAAACTGGGCATGGGAACTTACCGTGAACACACCAGGCACAGAATAGCCCATAGGCCGGTAAGTCATGCATGGAGTACTGGTACCAAACATGCATTCTGAAGTTTGTCTTCGTAGCTCGGTCAAACGTCCATACCCCTTCCTCCCAGGCACGTACCAATTCATCGATCAAAGGCTCCATGTACACGCCCATTTTGTTCCCCGGGTGTCCGGGAATTATCAACGACACGAATATATTCTGCCTTTGAAAGCACACACCAGGGGGGAGATTGATTGGGATAACAAACACGGGCCAACATGTGTACGGGGCAGCGCTCATTCCATAGGGATTGAACCCATCTGTGGCCAACGCAACACGTACATTACGAGCCTCTTCGGCTTTGTCACGGTGAATGTCATCAAAGTGTTTCCATGCTTCACCATCTGATGCGTGCACCATCTTGTCAGGATTGTATCGTTTTCCATTTTTGTGCCAAGTCATCTGTTTCGCGGATTCCTCTGTCATGTACAGACGCTGGATCCTCGGTACGAACGGAAGGTGTCGTAGGATTGTCAAGGGGATGTCGAGCTGCCTCTTCTGTCCATCACCAGAGTTTACCTCCATAAACCTAGACGAATTACACTTGGGACAGTACTTTGCCTCTGCGTATTCTTTCCTAAATAGCACGCAGCCCTTCGGACAAGCATAAATCTGCTCATACATCATCTTGAGTGCACGAAGTAGTTTCTGTGCCTCGTACATGCTCTTTGGCAGAACGTGATCATCCGGAAGCAGACTCCCAATAACCGTCAACAAGCCATCAAATGCGTCTCTACTCATGTTGTACTGCGACTTGAACGCCATTACACGCCCAATGGCATCCAGTTGAGAAACCTTTGTCTGGCCGTGTAGGGGCTTCTGTGCCGCGTCGAACATGTCGTAGAACGCCTTTGCAGTCGGCTCTGGCTCGTCATCCATACATCCTCCCGTGTACTGTGCCTCCTGATAGTCGTTCAACATATCCGCTACCCCCGCATCCGCGTCATAATCCTCGACACGTTGTCTCAGCACCTCCTCTCTCGTACGATGCGCTTCACCATGAAATATCCACCGAGTATAGCCCGGCGTAAATCCATTCTTCCAAATATGTTCTACCATGGTCTTCTTTGGTTTTCTTTTCCGGTTGTCACAATTGCTGCACGGGCATGGGACTAGACTCGCTCCTTTAGCAGCTTCGCCGTATGCCCGTTCCACGAAATCATCGGTCTTTCTAATCCATTCAGTGGTGACATCGTTTCTTCCTCTACGGCCCGTGTACATCCACTCACGGTCCTCCATCCTATAACATGAAATTTCGGCAGCACCTCCCCTGCACGGGGAGGTTTCGAAATCCTGCAAATTAAATTTTCAGCACGATGGCTGACATCCACACATAATTCAACGGCACGATGGCCGGCAATCATCAATACTCAATATTAACCTAATCATACACGTACATAAATTTAACACAAGAAAACTAAATATTAATCTAATCAACACAATATTAAACTTAATCATACCCAACGGGCAGGACGACGGGTCGCAGACGAATCGACGGGTCGCGGACGAGTCGGCGGTTCGCGGGGCGAGGCGGCGGGGGCACGGCAAGGGCACGGCGAGGGCACGACGAGGGCACGCACGGCGGGGACGCGACGGGGGCACGGTGAGGGCACGACGAGGGAAAGCACGGCGGGGACACGGCGGGGGCACGACGAGCGCACGGCGCGGTCGCGGCTGCGGCGAGCGCGGCGTGGGCGTGGGCGCGGCGGCGTGGACGCGGGCGAGTGTGAGCGCGCGGCGGCGGCGCGGCGCGGTGTGGGCGCGCGCGGCGTGGGCGGGCGCGCCGTGGGCGGGCGAGGGCGCGGCGGCGTCGCGGCGGCGCGGCGGGGTCGCGGCGCGGCGGCGGGGTCGCTGCGGCGATTTACGGCGGCGGCGGCGGCGCGATGAGTGAGTGAGAGAGTGAGAGAGAAAGAAGAAGAAACCAGCGCTATGTAAACGCGCTTTGCCGAGTGCCCGTGATCTGGCACTCGGCAAAGATTTTTTTTATTTTAAAATAAGCTTTGCCGAGTGCCAGATCGGGGACACTCGGCAAAGAGATCCTTTGCCGAGTGCCGACGAGCTGACACTCGGCAAAGTCTAACGTACACTTCTTTGCCGAGTGTCACCAAGTGGGCACTCGGCAAAGCCTCCTTTGCCGAGTGTCAACCTACTGACACTCGGCAAAGTACTTTTTTATTTTTTTTTTGTTTTGTCTCCCAAACTTTTTGTGTTATGTTCCTACACTATGTAGACCTACATGTATCATTTGTGGACAATTATAACACAGATTCAATCGTTAGTAGATTTAGTTCGTTTATTTGAATTTCTTCGGAAAATTCAAATTTGAACTGCAGGTCACTGGAAACTTGGAAAACCGTGCATGAAAAAATGATATTCATGGTACTTAGCATAAGTTACGACCGATTTCAGAAGCGTACCGGAAACTTCGAGCAACATGCTCACTAAACATGGTCGTGAACTTGGCATCCACGTGTTTAAAAATTGTATAAAACACAAACAAAGTCAGAAAATCATGAAACTTGTCCCCGTGTCATGATATCATATGTATAGGCTGTGATAAAAATTTTAGACTATTTGGAGAAAGTTGTGAGACACTATGTGTAGAAACCTAATAGATCCACATTGAAACTCTATAATTTCATGTGTAGTCCTCTTAGGTTTCTACACATAGTGTCTCACAACTTTCTCCAAACAGTCTAAAATTTTTATCACAGCCTATACATATGATATCATGACACGGGGACAAGTTTCATGATTTTCTGACTTTGTTTGTGTTTTATACAATTTTTAAACACGTGGATGCCAAGTTCACGGCCATGTTTAGTGAGCATGTTGCTCGAAGTTTCCGGTACGCTTCTGAAATCGGTCGTAACTTATGCTAAGTACCATGAATATCATTTTTTCATGCACGGTTTTCCAAGTTTCGAGTGACCTGCAGTTCAAATTTGAATTTTCCGAAGAAATTCAAATAAACGAACTAAATCTACTAACGATTGAATCTCTGTTATAATTGTCCACAAATGATACATGTAGGTCTACATAGTGTAGGAACATACCACAAAAAGTTTGGGAGACAAAATCAAAAAAATAAAAATATACTTTGCCGAGTGTCTAGGGATGACACTCGGCAAAGAGGTCTTTGCCGAGTGCCAGCCGCTGGCTCTCGGCAAAGACTGACGGCCGTCAGCTTTGGGACGGCCTCTGATGGCCCTTCGCCGAGAGCCCCCTTTGCCGAGTGTTTGACACTCGGCAAACTAGTCTTTGCCGAGTGTCGGCCTGTGCCGAGTGTCCAGCGCTCGGTACAGAGCCTCGTTGCCGAGAGTATGGCTTTACCGAGTGCGGCACTCGGCAAAGCCTTCTTTGCCGAGTGCCCGACAAAAGGCACTCGGCAAAGATTTCAACACTCGGTAAAGCCTTGGATTCCGGTAGTGAATACGCAGTTTAGAACCTTAGATGGACTATCTTGTCCGTGAGTCTGAAAACCCTACCCCAACTCGAAGACCAGAAATCCTACTTTTATTAGTACATTCTCAACTTTGGAAACATTACGAAGTACGGAGAAGCGAGGTTGTGAACCTATTTTAGAATCGCCAGTTGTTAATCACTTGTTCTTAAATGCTGTGAAATCAAGAAAAAGGCAACACAATTATTAAAGATTAATAAGGATCTTCGTCCTCCGAATCATTCTCTCCTTTCGGATATAATAATCTTCAGACGAAGGTCATGAAAGACACCACCTTCATCATTTTTGGGAATAAGAATCTATATGTTATTCATTCGTATATTTATTTCATGATATAAACATGAACATTAACAAAATTTATATTACATTGATAACTTCGACTTATTTGAAGGTGTTGACGTGAGAGCAATCACAATCCAGCGTGAACAGTATGGGGGTACTGTTCACTTATTTATAGACACGGGACGCAGCCCGAGTAAAGATACATTTATAACCTTAACATGTTTTCATAATCGTAACATAAATCATCAAAGATTAACTAGTATTTTCTTCTTCGACTCGGCATCATGCTTGACCTTCGTTGTCACCTTAAACCGAAGCTATCGCTTTTCGACACTCGTTGTTCTCGCTTTCAGACAATGTCTTCGTCTCGATGACCTTCGGCGGAGAAAAAGATTCCCAACACGAAGCTTTTCTGATGATGAAGCTCATGTAATATTCAGTAGTACGCTAAAAACAAATGGTAGCCCCTCGTAGTATTAGTTTGTTACTTTGTAACAAATTCAGACTGCGAAAAGAACGAAGACCTTTAGCCGAAGGTCCGAAAAAACACCTTCCCTTCGCTAGAACAGCGAAACATTTTGTACTGTGGGCCCCGCCACTTAGTGGGGCTTTGTGTATATATACACGGGCTTACGGTGAAAATATTTTTTGTTCTATCAAGCTTTGCGATGTGTTTGTCGTTTTAGCTTTCAATCTCTGTGACTGCAATTGTTTTTTGAGCTTCGACTTTCTGTTGTAATCATCACTTAAATGGCCAAAGATAAGAAAAGTGTAGACCCTGCGCTTGCTGGTTTCTATGAAGCCATGGAGAGGACCAACGTTGAGAAAATCACTGATAAAATGTTGGCTGGGTTGTCTAGGGATTACAGCGGCAGCGAGTGTTTTGATGTTGAGAGTGAGAACGAAGATGCCGAAGATCGGTCATGGAGGCCAAGTCATGTTGTTTTCAGAAAATCCACTGTTAAGCAAGGGCAAATTGAAGTGATGAAGGGCAAATATTTTCATGATATATCCATAGTGAGGGCTGGGTGAGAGAGTAATGTTACTCTTCCTGAAGCAAACGAAGTAGTGGTATTCAAAAGTTTTATGGAGGCTGGGCTTCGGTTTCCCCTGCATAAGATGTTAGTCGAAGTGATGAAGACATTTGAGATATACCTTCATCAGCTTACTCCCGAAGCTCTGATTAAAGTTGGAGTTTTCATTTGGGCTATGAGGAGCCAAGGGCTGGAGCCAGATGCCAACTGCTTCTGCAACATTCACGGGTTATCCTACCAGACGAAGGCAGTTGGGAAAGAGCAATATCACAACCACTTCGGATGCTACAACTTTGTGTACCGGTCTGATGTGAGGTGTCTTGTGCCAACGTTTCGGAAAAAATGGTCAGGCTCTTGGATGAAGCAATGGTTTTATGTCAAGAATGATCTGAGTAACAGGGAGGATGTGAGGGGCATAATCCAGCGCCCTATACGATCACGCTTCAGAATCATAAGACCTTCGATCGCAAGTGGAAACAAAGTACAAACATGTTTGATGGCCTTCAACACAGTGTGTACTTACATTGGCACCAGAGATTTGGTTCAGAAGCACATTGCTTATAAGGTATGGCCGCTTGTTAATAACTGGGAGATGTCGAAGGAGACCGCTGCTAGCTCCAGCGAAGGTGGCCTGGTTTATCTGAGATACACCTATCGCTACAGAAGTCAGTTTGATGAGCCGAATGATGATTGGCTTGAAGCCATTGAGGCGACTAGTGATGAGCTACTAGGGGCTTATTCGAAGGCAGAGGACGAAGCCATGAACACTGCCTTCGGCGCTCGAGGCAAAAGGAGACTGAACAGAGTTTTTGATGTGATTGGATTTTTTATCCTGACTACTGTTTTCCTGCTCGAAAACAAGGGTTGAAAAGGAAAATGGTGACTACGTCCTCTTCCATCGCGTCGAAACTGAAGAGCGCTAAGGTTTTGACGCGTAGGCCGAAGCTATACTCTTTAGAGAAGACTACTGTAGAGTCTGTCGCAGAGAAGATAGAAATGGTTGAATATGCCGAAGCCACCCCCTTGCTTCGGAGATAATTCCTGCTGTGACCATCGAAGCTACTGTCGCTCCAGCAGAAAAAGCAGAGGCAAAGAGTTCAAAGATAATGGAGTATCCAAAGCTGCAGAGTCCCCTGAGCATGTCGGGGTTGTCAAAATTAGCATCTGCTCCAGCAACAACTCATATAAAAGGAAGGAGAATGGCCAGCGTTCTGGATGCTATTCTGAAATCTTCGAAGGTGCCAACTCCTGCTTCTGCTAGGACTTCCGAAGACAAAACTAGGGAGTTGGGAGGAGCCATTGCTGCAAGTGCTTCTCCCGCCTGCGCTGAGGCTGGGCCTTCAGGAATTAAGGCAGTGGATCAAGAAAAGGAAGATCTTCTGTAGAAGCCAACATCGCCTACACCCGAAGCATATTCTCAAGACGATTTGGGATATATTGTTTGCCATGCTTTAGGGAAACGATTACCAGAAGAGCAAATTACTGAAGTGCAATACTATGCAAAGGACCTAAAATATCCTCGGGGGTCCTTAGTGTATGGTGGAAGTGACAAAGATGACTTCCTTTACTGTCTACCAGACAACAAGGAGATAAATGTTTGTCGAGAAATGATGGATAACATGGGTTATCCGAAGCTTGAACTTGGACTATCTGCAATGACGAAGAATCAACTTGGAGAGAGTGCTTATAACAGCTTAACGGTTTGCATATTTTTATTTTTGTATTTATTGTTTTTTGTTAGACATGTTTTCAGTGATCGGTTTGTGGTAATGCTTATCATTATTGTTTGTGTACTTGTTTGTCAGGGTCTTATCCCTAGCAAGGCTTTGAAGGCCCATAAAGATGCTGAAGATGAAAGCACTCGGATTGCCTTCGGGAACCTGCGCTCGGAAGTCATAACGCTACAGAATGAAGCCCTTAAGAAGGACAAAATCCTACTTTCTTTAGTTGACAGGTTAAAGTCTAGCGAAGCTAGACTGGCTAGCCTTTCTAAAGTTGAACAGAAAATGGAGAAGTTTGAAAAGAAGAAAGAAGCAGATGCAAAGCGTATTGCTGATTTAGAATATGCTCTATCTTTTCAAGTGGGATTACACAGATCCGAAGTGCAAGGACTAGAGAAGAAGCTCGATGATCACTGAAAATTTTAATGTCGAACAAGCAAAATGTAAGATATCTGACACTAAACGGTTAAGAGTTCAGAAAAATGTTGAAGAACTTCGTCAGATAAAAGAGGAATGCTACAATATTGCTATGGAATGTTGCAATAAGTTTAAAAATAGTTTCACTAAAGTTAGCGCATTCTCTGTGGAACAGAACTTTATTCGTGGTGATCCTGACAGGGTTATCCGATGGATCGATGGTGAAGCCGAAGTTTTTGATGAAATTCTTAGTGATAGAGGAGATTTTTGCGCCTTCGCCGGTGCCCGAGGAGCTGACTCACTCCTCGAAAAAGATGGCTGCGAGCATACCAAGGCTATAATTCAGCCAGAATTCTCAGTCTCAGTGAATGATATTAAGGAACCTTCAGCCGAAGCTACTGCCCTTGGCGGGAAATTTTACTCTGAAGTGTGGATGAATGGTGGAAGGAAGATAGCAGACGAATCTATCAGACAAAATGAAGAAGAATCCAACCAAGCTTAAGAGGAGACGAGGAGAGCTACAGAAGCTGCAGAGCGGGAAATGCGTATAGGTATGTTTGTGTCGCACTCTATCTTCGTAAGTGCTCTAGCTTCTTACCTAGCAAAACTATATTTTATTTAGCGGAACTTTCTCCTCCTCCGGAGCCATACGACCCAGAGGCCGATCCAGCCTTGAAGGGCGCTCTTGATGTGATTAGGATAACAAATGAGGCTGTTGACGAAGCTATCAGTAGACTCTTGAACGAAGTTGCTAAAAAACTTCTAAAAGAGGATGAATATATTTTATATTTAAAAACTCTTGTAGATTTTTTGTGCACTACTCTACTATGTAAAAAATAATTGTCAATTTTATATCTCATGATGTAATATATTTCTTTGTGTAGCGTGAAATCTTCGTACGTGTCGTTTTTGAGCCGACAGGCGAAAAAACACCTTCCCTTCTTTTCACGCTTCATAAAGAAAAAAAATCCTCTTTTCGGTCGAAGCGTCATTATTAAACTTCGAAGATCTTGCTATAGACTTTGTATAAAAAATACATGTTGCCGAAGCCACAGATCTTTGCATAAGAATATCTTTGTTGGAACATCATTTCATAATTCCTTGTCAAAAATAGGCTTGAACTCATGAGTTAGCCAATATGTTTTGAAGTAGCAATCTCCCTTCTTTTTTCCACTGCTTCGGATGATGCGAGATGATGAATGATGCAATACTGTGCAGTATGATGCGATGATATGATGCAACAAATGTTAATGCATAAACGCTTCGTAAAAGTAAGACTCTGCATCCCCTTAGTAACGACTTTGGAGCTTCTTCACATTTTACTTAGAAGGTATTTTAGCTCTACATCCCCGTAGGAACGACTTTGGAGCTAAGCTCTGCATCCCCTTAGGAATGACTTTGGAGCTTCTTCATCGTTTACTGAAGTGGCATTTTAGCTCTGCATCCCCGCAGGAACGTCTTTGGAGCTAAGATCTGCATTCCCTTGGGAACGACTTTGGAGCTTCTTCACCTTTTACTAAGGTGGCATTTTAGCTCAGCATCCCCGTAGGAACGACTTTGGAGCTTCATCACTTTTCCTGTTACACTCAAAGGTGTAACTCTAGGTTTTTTACAACAAGCCAAAGGTTGTACCTTCTCAAATTGTCTTTAGGGTAGAGACATAAAAGCAAGAGAAATAAAAATTACATTGAGTGTGTATGAAAGTTTTTTGATTGAGCCCCTCTGCTGCTTCAGTAAATGTGTCTCGATTCTGGTAGAGTGTTGTTGACTATACGAGCTTCGGACTCATCGTGTGCGTCACGTTGTTGTTGAACTTGGTGGTGCCCTTCTGGCTATTGGTTGTGAGATGAAGTTGGAGCCATGAGTGGTGGCGGTGGTGGCAGAGCCCATGCAGCTGGGTTGTGGCTTGCCAAAGCAACTTATAGTGTGGGTTGTCGGATGCCCACATACTCGGGAATGTATGGAGAATAGCACGAAGCAGTATGCAGGACCTGCTTCAGCTGATTCTGTCGTGCTTCAGCCTTAGCTATTTCCTTTTGCTTCAGTATCGTGACTTGACATGTCCTTGTCGTATGCCCCTTATCTTCTCCACATAATAGGTGAAACAACCTTATTGGTTGCGAGCTAAATCTTCCTCCAAAGCTTCTACCTCCTCTGCCTCTTGGAGCTGGTGGCCTAAAGGAGCTTTGTTGTGTCCCTGATGATTGGGAGCTGTGCTGATGGCCTTAAGTATGATTTCCCCTATCGTCGCCTGAGCTAGGATTATGGATCGTCCTGACATGCCTAGGGTGGAGTCTTCCTTCAAAGCCCCTGGTCATCTCGGAGTATCTGTATGCTTCTTCCCTTCTTTGTCGAAAGTTATTGTCGGCTTTGATGTACTCGTCCATCTTATGTAGAAGCTTCTCCAGAGTTTGTGGGGGCTTCCTGGCGAAATACTACGCTGTTGGTCCTGGTCGAAGCCCCTTGATCATAGCTTTAATAACAATCTCATTTGGCACCATTGGCACCTGAGCTCTAAGACGCAGAAACCTTCGAACATACCACGTTATTGTTCCCGGCCGAAGAGAAGAATACCATGTTTGAGCCACACTCCTGACTGCCATGACGAAGGACTTCGCCATGACGGCAGTGTTGCCCCATATGATGATATGGTTGCTGCGTAGCTCATAAGGAAATGCTTCAGGTCGGAATGTCCGTCATACATGGGAAGTGGGAAGTTGTGGCGGTTTGTATGAAGGTGGCCATAGGGTAGCCTGTAACTCTGCTGCTAGGGGAGAAGCATCATCAAAAGCAAAGTTACCATGATTGAAATCGTCATACCATTCATCATCATAGCTTGGGCTTTCCTGACGAAGCTCTCTCTGTTGTGGCCTTCGTCCTTGCTCGTTGTCTTATGTGATATGGCGCATCTCTTTAGCAGCTTCATCAATCTTCTTCTGGAATTCAGCTAGTCGAAGCATTTTCTTCCTTCTTTTCTCCACTTGTTGGTGGATGGCCTCTAGATCTCTGATCTCTTGATCTAGCTCCTCATACTCTGGTGTTGGGCTAATGGCCTTCCATTTCTGGTTTTGGGCTTCTCTCATAGGAAGCCCTTCTTGGTTGATGTCCAGCGGTGCAAGGGCAGCCCCTGGTGCTATTGCCTTCTTCGGTGGCATGACGAAGGTGGTTGCTTGAGCTCCTGGTGTTGAAGGTGGTCGTTTGAGTTCACCAGAAGGGGCTCCAATGTTGGTAACTTGTTCTCAAATTATGTGAATCAAGAACAAGGCAACACAATTGTTAAGGATTAAGGACCTTTGTCCTCCGAAGCATTATCTCCTTTCGGATATAATGATCTTCAGACGAAGGTCATGAAGGACACACCATCATTTTTGCAATAAGAATCCATAGAGATAACATATGTTATCTCTTCATTCATTCATATATTTATTTCATGGTATAAATATGAACATTAACATAATTTATATTACATTGATCCTTCGGCTTGTTTGAAGGTGTTGACGCGAGAGTAATCACAATCCAGTGTGAACATTATGGGGGTACTATTCACCTATTTATAGGCACGAGACGCAGCCCGAGTAAAAATACATTTATGACCTTAACATGTACTTATAATCGTAACATAAATCATCATGGATTAACTAGTCTTTTCTTCTTCGACTCGGCATCATGCTTGACCTTCGTTGCCACCTTAGCCAGGGTTAGCTAGACCCTTAGACACTTCCGAGGTGAATGACTAGGGATCCACTACGAGGCCTTTACAAAGTTTCACTGGCTTCACAAAACCTGCTACAGTTTCTAGGAAGGGCAATATAGGAATCCCTCATTCGAAAAGTGTCGGGGACCATAATTAGGGGTACCCTCAAGACGCCTAATTCTCAGCTGGTAACCGCCATCAGCATAAAGCTGCAGAGGCCTGATGGGTGCGATTAAGTCAGGGATCAGTCCATACGAGTGACTCGATCACGCTTCACCCGAGCCTAGCCTCGGACTCGGGCAGCCGACCTCGAGGGACTTCCGTCTCGCCCGAGGCCCCCCTTTTAACGGCGGACACATCTCCGGCTCGCCCGAGGCCTTGGCTTCGCTAAGAAGCAACCCTGACTAAATCGCCGCACCGACTGACCGAGTTGCAGGGGCATTTAACGCAAAGGTGGCCTGACACCTATATCCTGACGCGCGCCCCCCGGCAGAGCCGAAGTGACCGCCGTCACTCCGCTGCTCCACTGACCGGTCTGACAGAAGGACAGCGCCGCCTGCGCCACTCCGACTGCGGTGCCACTCGACAGAGTGAGTCTGACAGGCAGTCAGGCCTCGCCAAGGGCGCCATAGGGAACTCCGCTCCGCCCGACCCCAGGGCTCGGACTCGGGCTAAGACCCGGAAGACGGCGAACTCCGCTCCGCCCGACCCCAGGGCCCGGACTCGGGCTAAGACCCGGAAGACGGCGAGCTCCGCTCCGCCCGACCCAGGGCTCGGACTCGGGCTAAGACCCGGAAGACGGCAAACTCCGCTCCGCCCGACCCCAAGGCTCGGACTCGGGCTCGGCCCCGGAAGACGACGAACTCCGCCTCGCCCGACCCCAGGGCTCGGACTCCGCCCTGGCCTCTGCCGAACGACTTCCGCTCCGCCCGACCCCAGGGCTCGGACTCGGGCTCGGCCCCGGAAGACGACGAACTCCGCCTCGCCCGACCCCAGGGCTCGGACTCCACCCTGGCCTCTGCCGAACGACTTCCGCCTCGCCCGACCCAGGGGCTCGGACTCGGCCTCGGCAACGGAAGACAGATTCGACCCCAGCTTCGGAGGAGCCCCCACGTCGCCCGGCCTCGGGCGCGGGCTCGCCACGTCAACAGGGAGCGCCATCACCACTCTACCCCGAGCCGACTCGGGCCGCAGAGAACAAGACCGGTGTCCCATCTGACCAGCTCCGCCAGATAGGCAATGATGGCGCCTCCCAAGCTCTATGACGGCGGCGGCTCTCAGCTCTCTTACGGAAGCAGGTGGACGTCAGCAAGGACTCGACCGCTCCGACAGTTGTCCTTCCGCCAAGCTCCGTTGCTCCTCCGAAAGCCACGACATCACGCCAGCAGGGTGCCAAGATCTCTCCGGCTGCCACATTGGCATGTACTTAGGGCGCTAGCTCTCCCTCCGCTAGACACGTAGCACTCTGCTACACCCCCATTGTACACCTGGATCCTCTCCTTACGACTATAAAAGGAAGGACCAGGGCCTTCTTAGAGAAGGTTGGCCGCGCGGGACCGAGGACGGGACAAGCGCTCTCTTGGGGCCGCTCGCTTCCCTCACCCGCGTGGACGCTTGTAACCCCCCTACTGCAAGCGCACCCGACCTGGGCGCGGGACGAACACGAAGGCCGCGGGACTTCCACCTCTCTCACGCCCGTCTCCGGCCACCTCGCCTCTCCCCCCTTCGCGCTCGCCCACGCGCTCGACCCATCTGGGCTGGGGCACGCAGCACACTCACTCGTCGGCTTAGGGACCCCCCGGTCTCGAAACGCCGATAGTTGGCGCGCCAGGTAGGGGCCTGCTGCGTGCTGACGAATAGCTTCCCGTCAAGCTCTAGATGTGCAGTCTCCAGCAACCTCTCCGGCCCGGGACGGTGCTCCGTTTCGGGAGTCTTGAGTTCATGTCCTTCGACGGCAGCTACGACATGATACTCCTTCCACCGCCGCGCGACAACGACAATGGCGGCCGACAACCCGCCCGCCGGCGGCGGAATCAACGACATCTTCCCCGCGTGGTGGAAGAACGACATTCGAGCTCGCTCCGTCCTCTCCCCCGCCAACGGAGGAGGAGGCGGGGCAACCAAGGCCAAGCGGGAGGCCGCGCTTCGTCGGCCGTCGAGCGAATCGACGCCCCGACGGAAGGCACGCCGGGCGTCGACCTCGCGTTCGAGACGAAGGCAAGCGCCGTCCCCCCGCGACACGCAGATCCCGAGCGAGAAGACGACGCCAGCGCGCTCGCGGAGAGCTTGCAGGACGTCGCCCTTGTACCTGAGATGACGGCGCAACCAGTCCCCGATGTGACTACGTCGCTCCGCGTCGACCAAAAGGTACTGACTAATCCCCATCTTACGTCATTTCGACTCGGCCTCAACCCGCCTAGCAACCTTGCTTTGGCGGGCGCTCTCATTGAGGCGAGTGCAACCCCACAGGGGTTTCATATGCGGTCGCCTTGGGACCGGTTGACGGACGTCTCGACCTACGGGCCCTCTGGGTCCGAGGAAGATGACGATCCCAGCATCTGTTGGGATTTCTCTGGACTTGGCAACCCCAGTGCCATGCGGGACTTCATGACCGCATGTGACTACTGCCTCTCCGACTATTCCGACGGTAGCCGCAGCCTTGACGACGAGGGCTGCGGCCCAAGCCGCGAATGTTTCCACATCGAGCTAGGGGATCCCTCCGAAGGCAACCATCTCGGCATGCCGATGGACGGTGATCTTCCTAGGCCGGTGCCTCGCGCCGACATCCCGCGGGAGCTAACTGTGGTCCCCGTTCCGGCGGGGGGTCACGACCCACGGCTCGAGCAAGTCCGCGGGGCGCAGGCCAGGCTCGATGAGGGAACAGGAGCGCTTGAGCCGATCCGACGGGACGTTGGGCAGGTATGGGCGGGCCAACCCCCGCCCGGAGAAATACGTCACCTGCCCCAAGATCTCCAGCACCGCGTCGCCAACGATGTCAGGGTCAGGCCGCCGCCCGCATCCAGCGGGGTTGGTCAGAACCTGGCAGCCGCAGCGATGCTCCTCCGCGCGATGCCGGAACCATCAACTACCGAGGGTCGGCGGATCCAGGGAGAGCTCAAGAATCTCCTGGAAGGCGCTGCGGCCCGACGGGCCGAGAGCACTGCCTTCCGAAGGCAGGGATACCCCTCGGAACCTCATGCCGCGACTTCCCGATTCATGCGGGAAGCCTCGGTCTACACCGGACGCACGCGCAACACCGCGCCTGCGGCCCCGGGCCACCTCGGCAACGAGCACCATCGACGTGACCGTCGGGCCCACCTCGACGAAAGGGTTCACCGAGGCTACCACCCCAGGCGTGGGGGGCGCTACGACAGCGGGGAGGATCGGAGTCCCTCGCCCGAACCACCCGGTCCGCAGGCCTTCAGTCGGGCCATCCGACGGGCGCCGTTCCCGACCCGGTTCCGACCCCCGACTACTATCACGAAGTACTCGGGGGAAACGAGGCCGGAACTGTGGCTCGCGGACTACCGCCTGGCCTGCCAATTGGGTGGAACGGACGACGACAACCTCATCATCTGTAACCTCCCCCTGTTCCTCTCCGACACTGCTCGCGCCTGGTTGGAGCACCTGCCTCCGGGGTAGATCTCCAACTGGGACGACTTGGTCCAAGCCTTCGCCGGCAATTTCCAGGGCACATACGTGCGCCCCGGGAATTCCTGGGACCTTCGGAGCTGCCGGCAACAGCCGGGAGAGCCGCTCCGGGACTACATCCGACGATTCTCGAAGCAGCGCACCGAGCTGCCCAACATCACCGACTCGGATGTCATCGGCGCATTCCTTGCCGGCACCACCTGCCGCGACCTGGTGAGTAAGTTGGGTCGCAAGACCCCCACCAGGGCGAGCGAGCTGATGGACATCGCCACCAAGTTCGCCTCTGGCTAGGAGGCGGTTGAGGCTATCTTCCGAAAGGACAAGCAGCCCCAGGGCCGCCCATCGGAAGAGGCTCCCGAGGCGTCTACTCCGCGCGGCGCCAAGAAGAAGGGCAAGAAGAAGTCGCAATCGAAACGCGACGCCGCTGACGCGGACCTTGTCGCCGCCGCCGAGTACAAGAACCCTCGGAAGCCCCCCGGAGGTGCTAACCTTTTCGACAAGATGCTCAAGGAGCCGTGCCCCTATCATCAGGAGCCCGTCAAGCACACTCTCGAGGAGTGCGCCATGCTTCGGCGCCACTTCCACAGGGTCGGGCCACCCGCGGAGGGTGGCAGGGCCCACGATGACGACAAGAAAGAAGATCACCAAGCAGGAGAATACCCCGAGGTCCGCGACTGCTTCATGATCTACGGTGGGCATGCGGCGAATGCCTCGGCTCGGCATCGCAAGCAAGAGCGCCGAGAGGTCTGCTCGGTGAAGGTGGCGGCGCCAGTCTACCTAGACTGGTCCGACAAGCCCATCACCTTCGACCAGGCTGACCACCCCGACCACGTGCCGAGCCCGGGGAAATACCCGCTCGTCGTCGACCCCGTCATCGGCGACGTCAGGCTCACCAAGGTCCTGATGGATGGGGGCAGCTGCCTCAACATCATCTACGCCGAGACCCTCAAGCTCTTGCGTGTCGGTCTGTCCTCCGTCCGAGCAGGCGCTGCGCCCTTCCACGGGATCATCCCTGGGAAGCGCGTCCAGCCCCTCGGACGACTCGACCTCCTCGTCTGCTTCGGAACGCCCTCCAACTTCCGAAGGGAGATCTTGACGTTCGAGGTGGTCGGGTTCCGAGGAACCTACCACGCGGTACTGGGAAGGCCATGCTACGCGAAGTTCATGGCCGTCCCCAACTACACCTACCTGAAGCTGAAGATGCCGGGCCCCAACGGGGTCATCACCGTCGGCCCCACGTACAAACACGCGTTCGAATGCGACGTGGAGTGCGTGGAGTACGCCGAGGCCCTCGCCGAGTCCGAGGCCCTCATCGCCGACCTGGAGAACCTCTCCAAAAAGGTGCCAGATGTGAAGCGTCATGCCGGCAACTTCGAGCCAGCGGAGACGGTTAAGGCCGTCCCACTCGACCCCAGTGGCGACGCCTCCAAGCAGATCCGGATCGGTTCCGGGCTCGACCCCAAATAGGAAGCAGTGCTCGTCGACTTTCTCCGCGCAAACACCGACGTCTTTGCGTGGAGTCCCTCGGACATGCCCGACATACCGAGGGATGTCGCCGAGCACTCGCAGGATATTCGGGCCAGAGCCCGACCCGTCAGGCAGCCTCTGCGCCGATTCGACGAGGAGAAGAGCAGAGCGATAGGCGAGGAGATCCACAAGCTAATGGCAGCAGGGTTCATCAAAGAGGTATTCCATCCCGAATGGCTTGCCAACCCTGTGCTTGTGAGGAAGAAAGGGGGGAAATGGCGGATGTGTGTAGACTACACTGGTCTCAACAAAGCATGTCCGAAGGTTCCCTACCCTCTACCTCGCATCGATCAAATCGTGGATTCCACTACTGGGTGCGAAACCCTGTCCTTCCTTGATGCCTACTCAGGGTATCACCAAATCCGGATGAAAGAGTCCGACCAGCTCGCGACTTCTTTCATCACGCCGTTCGGCATGTACTGCTATGTCACCATGCCGTTCGGTTTGAGGAATGTGGGCGCGACGTACCAGCGGTGCATGAACCATGTGTTCGGCGAACACATCGGTCGCACAGTCGAGGCCTACGTCGATGACATCGTAGTCAAGACAAGGAAGGCTTCCGACCTCCTCTCCGACCTTGAAGTGACATTCCGATGTCTCAAGGCGAAAGGAGTCAAGCTCAATCCCGAGAAGTGTGTCTTCGGGGTGCCCCGAGGCATGCTCCTGGGGTTCATCGTCTCCGAGCGAGGCATCGAAGCCAACCCAGAGAAGATCGCAGCCATCACCAGCATGGGACCCATCAAGGACTTAAAAGGCGTACAGAGGGTCATGGGATGTCTTGCGGCCCTGAGCCGCTTCATCTCACGCCTCGGCGAAAGAGGTCTGCCTCTGTACCGCCTCTTAAGGAAGGCCGAGTGTTTCGCTTGGACCCCTGAGGCCGAGGAAGCCCTCGGGAACCTGAAGGCGCTCCTTATGAAGGCGCCTGTCTTGGTGCCCCCAGCTGATGGAGAAGCCCTCTTGGTCTACGTCGCCGCTACCACTCAGGTGGTTAGCGCCGCGATTGTAGTCGAGAGGCAAGAAGAAGGGCATGCATTGCCCGTTCAGAGGCCAGTCTACTTCGTCAGCGAAGTACTGTCCGAGACCAAGATCCGCTACCCACAAGTTCAGAAGCTGCTGTATGCTATGATCCTGACAAGGCGGAAGTTACGACACTACTTCGAGTCTCATCCGGTAACTGTGGTGTCATCCTTCCCCCTGGGGGAGATCATCCAGTGCCGAGAGGCCTCGGGCAGGATCGCAAAGTGGGCGGTGGAAATCATGGGCGAAACAATCTCGTTCGCCCCTCGGAAGGCCATCAAGTCCCAGGTGTTGGCGGACTTCGTGGCCGAATGGGTCGACACCCAGCTGCCGACAGCTTCGATCCAACCGGAGCTCTGGACCATGTTTTTCGACGGGTTGCTGATGAAGACGGGAGCCGGCGCGGGCCTGCTCTTCATCTTGCCCCTCGGGAAGCACCTACGCTACGTGCTACACCTCCATTTCCCGGCATCCAACAATGTGGCCGAGTACGAAGCTCTGGTCAACGGGTTGCGGATCGCCATCGAGCTAGGGGTCAGATGCCTCGACGCCCGCGGTGACTCGCAGCTCGTCATCGACCAAGTCATGAAGAACTCCCACTGCCGCGACCCGAAGATGGAGGCCTACTGCGATGAGGTTCGGCGCCTGGAAGACAAGTTCTTCGGGCTCGAGCTCAACCACATCGCTCGGCGCTACAACGAGACTGCAGACGAGCTGGCTAAAATAGCCTCGGGGCGAACGACGGTCCCCCCGGACATCTTCTCCCGGGATCTGCATCAACCCTCCGTCAAGATCAACGACGCTCCCGGGCCCGAGGCACCCTCGGCACAGCCCGAGGCACCCTCGGCACAGCCCGAGGCACCCTCGGCTCAGCCCGAGGTACCCTCGGCCCCCGAAGGCGAGGCGCTGCACGTCGAGGAAGAGCAGAGCGGGGCCACGCCTGATCGAATATGGCAGGCCCCGTACCTGCGATATCTCCGCCAGGGAGAGCTACCCCTCGACCAAGCCGAGGCTCGGCGGGTAGCTCGACGCGCCAAGTCGTTCGTCTTGCTGGGCGATGAGGAGGAGCTCTACCACCCCAGCCCCTCGGGCGTCCTCCAGCGATGCATCTCCATCGCCGAAGGTCAGGAACTCCTGCAAGAAATACACTCGGGGGCTTGCGGCCATCATGCAGCACCCCGAGCCCTTGTCGGGAATGCTTTCCGGCAAGGCTTCTACTGGCCAACGGCGATGGCGGACGCCACTAGAATTGTCCGCACCTGCGAAGGGTGCCAATTCTATGCGAGGCAGACCCGCCTGCCCGCTCAGGCTCTGCAGACGATACCCATCACCTGGCCCTTTGCTGTATGGGGTCTGGACCTCGTCGGTCCCTTGCAGAAGGCGCCCGGGGGCTACACGCACCTACTGGTCGCCATCGACAAATTCTCCAAGTGGATCGAGGTCCGACCCCTGAACAGCATCGGGTCTGAGCAGGCGGTGGCGTTCTTCACCAACATCATCCATCGCTTCGGGGTCCCAAACTCCATCATCACCGACGACGGTACCCAGTTCACCGACAAAAAATTCTTGGATTTTTGCGAAGATCACCACATCCGGGTGGACTGGGGCGCCGTGGCTCATCCCATGACGAATGGGCAAGTAGAGCATGCCAACGGCATGATTCTACAAGGGCTCAAGCCCCGGATCTACAACGGCCTCAACAAGTTCGGCAAGCGATGGATGAAGGAACTCCCCTCGGTGGTCTGGAGCCTGAGGACAACGCCAAGCCGAGCCACGGGTTTCACGCCGTTCTTCCTGGTCTATGGGGCCGAGGCCATCTTGCCCACTAACCTGGAGTACGGCTCCCCGAGGGCGAGGGCCTACAACGAACAAAGCAACCAAGCTAGCCGAGAAGACTCACTGGACCAGCTGGAAGAGGCTCGGGACAAGGCCTTACTACACTCGGCGCGGTACCAGCAGTCCCTGCGACGCTACCATGCCCGAGGGGTCCGGTCCTGAGACCTCCAGGTGGGCGATCTGGTACTTTGACTGCGGCAAGACGCCCGAGGGAGGCACAAGCTCACGCCCCCCTGGGAGGGGCCATTCGTCATCGCCAAAGTCCTGAAGCCCGGAACATACAAGCTGGCCAACAATCAAGGCGAGATCTACGGCAACGCTTGGAACATCAAACAGCTACGTCGCTTCTACCCTTAAGATGTTTTCAAGTTGTTCATACACCTCGCACCCACGCAAAAGTTTAGTCATCAAGGAAGGGTCGGCCTCGCCTCGGCAAAGACCGACCCTCCCTCTGGGCTAAAAGGGGGGAGACCCCCTCTGCGTCGAATTTTTCCCTCGAAAAAAGATCTCTTTTTAGCAAAATTTCTTTCGTGCTTTTTGACTACTTCGAAAAGCGGATCCTGGAAACGACGGAGTACACGTAAGCAGCCAAGGCTGACCGAGCTGAGGGACTCCTACGCCTCCGGGATACGGATACCTCACTCATCACCTTCTGCGATAAGTAACTCGCGTTCGGATAAAGCGACTCCGTGGACCGGACAAGTCTTCACGTTCGGAAGCTCTTCTGCCAAAGTGGTCCTTCAAGCTTTCTCGACTAAGTCGGAGACAGGGCCTCATGGACGGGTGAAGGTACGCGTAAGCGGCAAGGCCGACCGAGCCGAGGGACTCCTACGCCTCCGGGATACGGATACCTCACTCATCACCTTCCGCGAGAAGAAACTCTCGCCCGCACAAACATCCCTGTTACCGACGGAAAGTCCAGATGCTCGGAATAAGGGGAAAAGAGACGCAGCTTTACAAGCGCAGCGAGGGTGTGTTTTCTGGCCTCAGCGGCCGCAGAAGGCACATGCTACAAGACGATCTGATCCTACAGGCTCGGGTCTTCACGCTGAAGGGGGCCGTAGCACCTTCGGCATCGACGACGTCTTCAGCAAGGCCCGACCCAGCCTCGGACGGCGGCGCGGTCCAGGGACTTCTCCGGGAATCCGGCCCGAGCAGGCGGCTCGGCCGGCTACCCCCGGGGCCTCGGCCAACCATCTTCCAAGGGCGCTAGCCCGACCCGAGGCCTCGGCTGATCGACTCTGGCGTCGGCTCCGCTGACGGACAACCCGGCTAGGCTCCGGCCAACCAGGTCCCATTTTCGAGCCAACTCCGCCTCTGTTCGTACTGATATCGCTACCCCCGGCCTCGGCTCATCGAAGAGCGGCCGAGGGGTCTCTTTAACTAAGCTGGAGGAGCCTCAGACAACAAGGCCGATCGAGCCGAGGGATTCCTACGCCTCCGGGATACGGATACCTCACTCGTCACCTTGACACGGGGCGACTCATGCTTGGTGAAGCGGTACAGATAATCAACAGGCGAGACTTAGTGCTCGAAAATGAGGAAAAAACATGGCTCCGTGCCGAAATTACATACATGTTCAGGCCTCGACAGCCACAATGAACAAAAACCCTGGCATTCGAAGTGCCGTTACAAATGGAACTCCGGTTCCCCCTCCGCAGGTACGAACAACCCCACTCCACGGGGGAAGGCCTGCGGAGCAACAGAAGACTGACGAGCGGCTCGCCGCCGCCCGTTCCAACTACGACAACAACCACCCCCGCCCCGGGCGGCGAAGCGGCTTAGGCAGCAGCTTCGGGGCAGGTGTTACGACAGGAGGGCTCTCACCCGCAGAGGACGAGAACCAGCCATTCAGGCCGGGAGACGGAGACCCAGGGCTACTGGCGCCCTACCTATCCCGGCATGGCTGGAGGAAGTCCCCGTGGGACGGAAGGATGCCATTCTCCCCCAGGCGCGGGGGAAGAAAAAGGCAGCCGACCCATGCGGGGGCAGCCCCCCGACTCGCCTCATCCTTCATCTTGGCCTGGATGACGAAAATCCTTGAGACCGAGGGAGGGGTAGAGGCCGCAGCCCGGCTCGCTTTCCCCCACCATCAAGCCGGAGGTCGCCATCTCAGGCGACCGCCGGTGGAGGGGTGCGGCCGGGCTGCATGATGAAAATCCTTGAAGCCGAACGATGGCTGAAAGGTACCAACTCCCACGGAGTTGCGTTCCTCCAACGAGGAGGCGGAAAGACGGTGGGTACCCCCCATCCGGGGGCTTGGAAGATGGAAAGACACGACGCATGAGGGAGGAAGAAGACATGGTTGCCTTCCGAAAGGGGTCGCCCTCCTTTTAAAGGCAACTCTCCCTACGTGCGCCCCCAAACGCCGCGGGCTGAGTCTTCTCCAACACGCTCCAAGCCCACCCCTGCGACTCGGGGGCTGGGTCCCGCATGTCATGCAAACCGGCTCAGAGCAGAAGAAGCCAAACCGCCGAGCGTGGTGCGCACAACCGCCTAGCGGTTACAAGCGACCCCCCACTTTTGCCCAGACCAACGGGCGAAAGGGACGGGCAGCCATGCAAGCGACATGCAACCGAGCCAGGTGGACGCGCTTCTCCGACTTCTGACACGCCAGCCTGGAGGCCCAGGCCCACGCGTCACGCAACCAGCGCGCCAGTTGCTGCATGCAAGCAACCGCGCCACCACTTGTGCCACCGTCGTGCCTCTTCGGTTGCGGAGCCTATGCCGCGACTCAAGGCGACCCAGCGCACGACCCAGCGGCGCTAGCCTGGCGCGACGGTCAATGCGGTCGAAAGTGAGCCGGCAGTAATGACGGTGGCAGGCGGGCGGGAGCAGCAGTCACGTCGTCAGCCAGGCTCACGTCCCGGGACAGCGAGAGAGCCTCCTCCCACGGCGTGAAGACGGTGCGCCCGTGATCCGTTCCTCGAACGGCTCGCGCAACGGCCGCCCCGCCAACCACTCGCCCCGTCGCATTAACTCCGTGGCGGGACAGGCGGCGCTTCCGGCAGGAGAAGCGGACGACGCTTCGCCTTCGCCGTAATAACTGCGCCAAAAAAGGTACGCCACGTCGTTCGATTTCGTATCCTTTTCCTTTTTTCCTCTTTCTCTATCTCTTGCAACAGGGACCGGGAAAGGGGGATACCCCGAAAAGGATCCTTCCCTGTGAAGGAACCGGGCTCCGAGCCCCCCTACTGATCAGAGGTTCGAAGGCTGGCCCTCCGAAGGGTTCAACAGTCGCCTCAGATCGCGTGGGCCCGACACCCACTACTGGTCAGGGGTTCGAAGGCCGGCCCCCCGAAGGGCTCCATGGCCGCCTCAGGCTACTCGGGCTCCGCGCCCATTACTGATCAGAGGTTCCAAGGCTGGCCCCCGAAGGGTTCAGAGTCGCCTCAGACGCCGAGCGAGGGATGACCAGGGGTACGTTCGATACATAACCAAGGCTCGGGCTGCGCTCCCGAGGTACCCTAGGACATTTCCAAGACCAGTGGGAGCGATCTTGTAACGGAATCCCATCGGAGGGAGGCATCGAGCCCTCGGACCCTGTCGCCAGGGGACCGGGTCCGGCAGATCACCCGTAGGTACTTTTGGGCGTGCCTCTAGGCCCCTAGCCGACCCCCAACGAACGGGGCACGGACGTCCACTCGGATTACCCGCTTGCAGCTCACCGGAGACACCATGTTCGGTGCCCATCGAGGGTAACATGGCGCACTCCCCCTCCTCCTTGCGGAAAGGCGACGTAGGAGCGTATGCAAAAAGTCGAGTCTGTCCCTGATCGTCCTCTCGCCCTGTGCGGAGGCTCGGGGGCTGCTCTCGCAAACCCGGCTCCGGCCGAACCGTTGACAGCGTCAACATACCAGCCTGAGAACTTGGGCCCCGACCGTGCACCCGGGCTACGGCCAGTTCGCATGAGGGAACGACCAGACCAGTCGAAGCGTTACGCAAGGCATTAAGACCTCGAAGGAGTGAAACCACTCCTCCGAGGCCTCGGGGGCTACACCCGGTGGGTGCGCTCGCGCGCACCCACCGGAATAAAATGCAACCGAGGAAGGCTGGTCCCCTTGCAAAAAAGTGCGACGAAAGCCTCCAAGCGAGTGCTAACACTCCCTTCGAGGCTCGGGGGCTACTGTCGGGGACCATAATTAGGGGTACCCTCAAGACGCCTAATTCTCAGCTGGTAACCCCCATCAGCATAAAGCTGCAGAGGCCTGATGGGTGCGATTAAGTCAGGGATCAGTCCATACGAGTGACTCGATCACGCTTCACCCGAGCCTAGCCTCGGACTCGGGCAGCCGACCTCGAGGGACTTCCGTCTCGCCCGAGGCCCCCCTTTTAACGGCGGACACATCTCCGGCTCGCCCGAGGCCTTGGCTTCGCTAAGAAGCAACCCTGACTAAATCGCCGCACCGACTGACCGAGTTGCAGGAGCATTTAACGCAAAGGTGGCCTGACACCTATATCCTGACGCGCGCCCCCCGGCAGAGCCGAAGTGACCGCCGTCACTCCGCTGCTCCACTGACCGGTCTGACAGAAGGACAGCGCCGCCTGCGCCACTCCGACTGCGGTGCCACTCGACAGAGTGAGTCTGACAGACAGTCAGGCCTCGCCAGGGGCGCCATAGGGAACTCCGCTCCGCCCGACCCAGGGCTCGGACTCGGGCTAAGACCCGGAAGACGGCGAACTCCGCTCCGCCCGACCCCAAGGCTCGGACTCGGGCTCGGCCCCGGAAGACGACGAACTCCGCCTCGCCCGACCCCAGGGCTCGGACTCCGCCCTGGCCTCTGCCGAACGACTTCCGCTCCGCCCGACCCCAGGGCTCGGACTCGTGCTCGGCCCCGGAAGACGACGAACTCCGCCTCGCCCGACCCCAGGGCTCGGACTCCGCCCTGGCCTCTGCCGAATGACTTCCGCCTCGCCCGACCCAGGGGCTCGGACTCGGCCTCGGCAACGGAAGACAGATTCGACCCCTGCTTCAGAGGAGCCCCCACATCGCCCGGCCTCGGGCGCGGGCCCGCCACGTCAACAGGGAGCGCCATCACCACTCTACCCCGAGCCGACTCGGGCCGCAGAGAACAAGACCGGTGTCCCATCTGACCAGCTCCGCCAGATAGGCAATGATGGCGCCTCCCAAGCTCTATGACGGCGGCGGCTCTCAGCTCTCTTACGGAAGCAGGTGGACGTCAGCAAGGACTCGACCGCTCCGACAGCTGTCCTTCCGCCAAGCTCCGTTGCTCCTCCGACAGCCACGACATCACGCCAGCAGGGTGCCAAGATCTCTCCGGCTGCCACATTGGCATGTACTTAGGGCGCTAGCTCTCCCTCCGCTAGACACGTAGCACTCTGCTACACCCCCATTGTACACCTGGATCCTCTCCTTACGACTATAAAAGGAAGGACCAGGGCCTTCTTAGAGAAGGTTGGCCGCGCGGGACCGAGGACGGGACAGGCGCTCTCTTGGGGCCGCTCGCTTCCCTCACCCGCGTGGACGCTTGTAACCCCCCTACTGCAAGCGCACCTGACCTGGGCGCGGGACGAACACGAAGGCCGCGGGACTTCTACCTCTCTCACGCCCGTCTCCGGCCACCTCGCCTCTCCCCCCTTCGCGCTCGCCCACGCGCTCGACCCATCTGGGCTGGGGCACGCAGCACACTCACTCGTCGGCTTAGGGACCCCCCGGTCTCGAAACGCCGACAAAAAGTCATCGCAGCATGATCGACCCGAGAACCTCCCTATACGCAACTCCCCTACTGTCCTTGCCCCTTTCGGGTAAGGTAGTCCTCCACTAGCTTTCCTAATTAGTCAGCTAAGGGCATCCCATTCCACCCTTGTGGTAGCATGTTTCTCAAGTTAAGCTCCTTGTTCCAATTAACACAATGATTTTGATATGAACAATAATTAAAACAATAGTATAATTAGAACATGATCATAATGTAATATTAATCCCAAAATCAGATAGAGCGATAACATAACTACCCAAAAGTTTAGTGGTAAACAAGGTGTGAGATAAAGTAGTCTAGGGAAACCTATTAGGTCCCATCAGATTAACTTGAGCATGCCACAGTGATTAACAGGAACATTATTGGGTAAAGAAAAAGTGATCAAGGGCACAACTTGCCTGAGACTCGAGATTCCAGGTACCAGGATGATCTTTAGATTCTCGTGACCTGATTGCTATTAGTAGAAATACAAACAAACATGGTAGAGAGAAAATTAACATCACACCAAACATAGGATCAAACGGCGTAAGAATATTCTACGCGATGCCACGAGATCGTGGGTTCGAGAACCACTAAATTCAGAGTTATGGTTAGAAAGATATGATTTTCCAAAATCTTAGGTAATTAATTAATGAAATTATATTATATGTTGATTAATATGAATCATGTGAGAAAATATTACAAAGAATAATTAATTATACTTCTAATTTGAGTTATAACTTGATTATAGGTTATAACCTTGATTAGTAAGATAAATCTGCTAAACACGGGATTAATAAGTACCTATTTATAAAAATAGGTGATCCGATAAAACAATGTTTTTAGTGTGTAGACAATTTTATTATGAAGCTAATGCAACTTGAACGGCTTATATCAGAGTTAAAATAAATAAGTTATGAATTTTCTAAGTTCACAATATTTATTTTTAAACTAAAAATCGTTCTCAATATTTATTTCATTAATTATATTTCTACCCTCGGACCTCGGCTGCTATTTACTAAGAGAGCAGAGTTATTTTTACATATTCGTGGACCAATATGTAATGATCTATACATAGGGATGGACTGCGGGTTGGTATATCAAAATCCTGAGGGCTCTTATGCAAATAGTGTCGGCCGAAGGGGTACCTAGCATCCTGAACCGCCCAATCTTCTATCAGTGTCTATGATTAGATCTGCATTAATCCGAATGGGTTCGCGACATGGACTGTCCGATCCCAATCCGAGGGCCAAAAATCCACTTAACTGAAAGGGTATCTGCCTTTTAATCACAGCTGTCCATAGGGCACCCTATGACCCGGATTTTATTAAGGCACGATCCGATCTAACCCATCGAATAGTCGATCAACGACTCGGATCAAAAGAGCGAAGGGGTATGCATCGTTTAATCGGGAGCATCCATCGGAATCCGGCGACCACGCGCTAATCCCCCTTATATCTAATTTCATCCATCAATGAGCCATCCGACGGACCCCACTCTTCTCTCTCCAGGATACCAGCAGCGGCGGTGCCCGAGCAGAACATGACGACGTTCCTCGTCGGCGAACACCCAACCCAGTGCCCCAGTACTCAAACCCACCTCTAGCGCTCGCAATACGTTGAGAGAAGAAGGACGAACAACATGGGGGCTTCATACCTTGAATCACGGCACACCAAGCCCCGCCCACGGCGGTGACCATTGCACCGTTGAGCAATTCCCGACCACCAGGTCCCCCCCTTTCCCCTGATTGAGATGCGAGCAACTCTAAGGCACTCCAGCGACACGTCCAGGTCCACGGTTGAAGTAAAGCGGACCCGAGTATGCGGGTCTACCGCGGTGGCCTCCACATTCCCCTTCCGTCACTCTATGCTTGGCGCGGAGGTTCGCCACGATGGATAAGGGAGGGGGAGGGCTCTGCGGATTACAGCCTTAAGTAGCCCCAAGGTGAGGTCTAGGGCGCAACAACAGCCCTGGATTCTAGGTGACATTTGTTATGTGCCCACCCAGGAACAACGGCTTCGGTTGAGGCGAACCCCGAGCAAGGGGATGGTTATGACAGCCGGGCCCCACATGGCTGTGAAAGGAGTTCGCGAGCACGAGCGAGAGTCACTGCCCGATTAGGCCCACGCTTCGACGGGCCAAACCCGAGAGCACGCGCGTGATAAGCATGGCCCGACATGCGGGTCCCACCCGAGAGGGACCCAGTTCTGTGGCGCGTGCTTGGTTAAGGTGGGCCGATGCATTCGGTTGGGCCGAAGGCAGGTAAGGCTTCTTCTCCTCTTTTTCTATTTTCTTTTCCGTTTCTCTTTTCTGTTTTGTATTTTATTTTCTATTTTCTCTTTCCTAATTTCAAATGAGGTTTGAATTCAAATTTCGAATTACCTATTAATGTAATTCAAACTTCAAGCCAATTTAAATGCACAACCAAAATCTCATCATGGGTGCAAAGTTTCTTTCACTTCTTTATTTTTGAAGCAGCGCACCGAGCTGCCTAACATCACCGACTCGGATGTCATCGGGGCGTTCCTCGCCGGCACCACTTGCCGCGACCTGGTGAGCAAACTAGGTCGCAAGTCACCCACCAGGGCGAGCGAGTTGATGGACATCGCCACCAAGTTCGCCTCTGGTCAAGAGGCGGTCGAGGCCATCTTCCGGAAGGACAAGCAGCCTCTGGGACGCAAGCAGGAAGACGTCCCCGAGGCGTCCGCCCAGCGCGGCACGAAGAAGAAAGGCAAGAAGAAGTCGCAAGCAAAGCGCGACACCGCCGACGCAGATCTTGTCGCTGCCGCCGAGCACAGGAACCTTCGGAAGCCTCCCGGAGGGGCCAACCTGTTCGACAAGATACTCAAGGAGTCGTGCCCCTATCACCAGGGCCCTGTCAAGCACACCCTTGAGGAATGTGTCATGCTTCGGTGCTACTTCCATAAGACCGGGCCCCCGACGGAAGGTGGCAAAGGCCAAGACAACGACAAGAAGGAGGGCGACAAGGCAGAGGAGTTCCCCGAGGTCCACGGCTGTTTCATGATCTACGGTGGGCAAGTGGCAAACGCCTCAGCTCGGCACCGCAAGTAGGAGCACCGAGAGGTCTGCTCGGTGAAGGTGGCGGCACCAGTCTACCTAGACTGGTCCGACAAGCCCATCACCTTCGACCAAGGCGACCACCCCGACTGCATGCCGAGCCCAGGAAAGTACCCGCTCGTTGTCGACCTCGTCATCGGCAACACCAGGCTCACCAAGGTCCTCATGGACGGAGGCAACAACCTCAACCTCATCTACGCCGAGACCCTCGGGCTCTTGGAGATCAATCTGTCCACGATCCGGGCCGGTGCGGCGCCCTTTCACGGGATCATCCCAGGGAAGCGCGTCCTGCCCCTTGGACAACTCGATCTACCCGTCTGCTTCGGAACTCCCTCCAACTTCCACAGAGAAATCCTCACGTTCAAGGTGGTCGGGTTCCGAGGAACCTACCACGCGGTGCTGGTGAGACCGTGCTACACCAAGTTCATGGCCGTCCCCAACTACACCTACCTCAAGCTCAAGATGCCGGGCCCCAACGGGGTCATCACCGTCGGATCCACGTACCGACACACGTACGAATGCGACATGGAGTGTGCGGAGTACGTTGAGGCCCTCGCCGAATTCGAGGCCCTCATCGCTGACCTAGAGTGCCTCTCCAAGGAGGTGCCTGATGCAAAACGCCACGCCGGCAACTTCGAGCCAGCAGAGGCGGTTAAGTTCGTCCCTCTCGACCCTAGCAACGACGCCTGCAAGCAAGTCCGGATCGGCTCCGAGCTCGACCCCAAATAGGAAGCAGTGCTCGTTGACTTTCTCCGCGCGAACGCCAAAGTATTTGCGTGGAGTCCCTCGGACATGCCTAGCATACCGAGGGATGTCGCTGAGCACTCACTGGATATCCGAGCCGGTGCCCGACCCGTGAAGCAGCCTCTGCGCCGTTTCGACGAAGAAAAGTGCAGAGCCATAGGCGAGGAGATCCACAAGCTGATGGCTGCAGGGTTCATCAAAGAGGTATTCCATCCTAAATGGTTACCAACCTTGTGCTTGTCAAAAAGAAAGGTGGGAAATGGAGGATGTGTGTAGACTACACTGGTCTAAACAAAGCATGTCTGAAGGTTCCCTACCCTCTGCCTCGCATCGATCAAATTGTGGACTCCACTGCTGGGTGCGAAACCCTGTCATTCCTCGACGCCTACTCTGGGTATCACCAAATCAAGATGAAAGAGTCCGACCAGCTCGCGACTTCTTTCATCACACCTTTTGGCATGTACTGCTATACTACTATGCCATTTGGCTTGAGGAATGCAGGTGCAACATACCAAAGGTGCATGAACCACGTGTTCGGAGAGCACATCGGCCGAACGGTCGAGGCTTACGTCGATGACATCATAGTCAAGACGAGGAAAGCCTCTGACCTCCTCTCTGACCTTGAAACGACATTCAAGTGTCTGAGAGCGAAGGGCGTGAAACTCAATCCCGAGAAGTGTGTCTTTGGAGTCCCCTAAGGCATGCTCCTGGGGTTCATCGTCTCCGAGCGGGACATCGAGGCCAACCCGAAGAAAATCGCGACCATCACCAACATGGGGCCTATCAAAGACTTGAAAGGAGTACAAAGGGTCATGGGATGCCTTGCGGCTCTGAGCCGCTTCATCTCGCGCCTCGGTGAAAAGGCCTACCCTTGTACCGCCTCTTAAGGAAGACCGAGCGCTTCACTTGGACCCCCGAGGCCGAGGAAGCCCTCGGAAACTTAAAGGCGCTCCTTACAAACGCGCCCATCTTGGTGCCCCCTGCTGCAGGAGAAGCCCTCTTGATCTACATAGCCGCAACCACTTAGGTGGTCAGCACCGCGATCATAGTGGAGAGACGAAAAGAAGGGCATGCACTGTTCGTCCAAAGGCGGTCTACTTCATCAGTGAAGTACTATCCGAGACCAAGATCCGCTACCCGCAAATTCAGAAGCTGCTATACGCAGTAATCCTGACACGGCGAAAGTTGCGACACTACTTCGAGTCTCATCCGGTGACTATGGTGTCATCCTACCCCCTAGGGGAGATCATCCAGTGCTGAGAGGCCTCGGGTAGGATAGCAAAGTGGGCGGTGGAGATCATGGGCGAGACAATCTCGTTTGCTCCTTGGAAGGCCATCAAGTCCCAAGTCTTGGCGGACCTCATGGCTGAATGGGTCGACACCCAGCTACCAACAGCTCCGATCCAACCGGAACTCTGGACCGTGTACTTCGATGGGTCGCTGATGAAAACAGGGGCCGGCGCGGGCCTGCTCTTCATCTCACCCCTCAGGAAGCACCTCCGCTACATGCTGCGCCTCCATTTCCCGGCGTCAAACAACGTGGCCGAGTACGAGGCTCTGGTTAACGGGTTGCGCGTCGCCATTGAGCTAGGGGTTCGGCACCTCGACGCTCGTGGCGACTCGTAGCTTATCATTGACCAAGTCATGAAGAACTCCTACTGCCATGACCGGAAGATGGAGGCCTACTGCGACGAAGTTTGGTGCCTAGAAGACAAGTTCTACGGGCTCGAGCTCAACCACATCGCTCGATGGTACAACGAGACTGCAGATGAGCTGGCTAAGATAGCCTCGAGGCGGACAACGGTTCCCCCGGACGTCTTCTCCAGAGATATACATCAACCCTCCATCAAGACCGACGACACGCCCGAGCCCGAGGAGGCCTCGACCCAGCCCGAGGTATCCTCGGCCGCCAAGGGTGAGGCACTACGCGTCGAGGGAGAGCGTAATGGGGTCACGCCTAATCGAAACTGGCAGACCCCGTACCTGCAATATCTCCACCGAGGAGAGCTACCCCTCGACAAGGCCGAAGCTCGGCGATTGGCGCGGCGCGCCAAGTCGTTCGTCTTACTGGATGATGAAAAGGAGCTCTACCACCGCAGCCCCTCAGGCATTCTCCAACGATGCATATCCATCGCCGAAGGACAGGAGCTGTTGCAAGAGATACACTCGGGGGCTTGCGGTCACCACGCAGCACCTCGAGCCCTCGTTGGGAACGCCTTCCGACAAGGCTTCTACTAGCCGACCGCGGTGGCTGACGCCACTAGGATTGTATGCTCCTGCCAAGGGTGTCAATTCTACGCGAGACAGACGCACCTGCCCGCTCAGGCCCTTCAGACAATACCCATCACCTGGTTGTTTGCTGCGTGGGGTCTGGACCTTGTCGGTCCCTTGCAGAAGGCACCCGGGGGCTTCTCGCACCTGCTGGTCGCCATCAACAAATTCTCCAAGTGGATCGAGGTCCGACCCCTAACCAGCATCAGATCTGAGCAGGCGGTGGCGTTCTTCACCAACATCATCCATCGCTTTGGGGTCCCAAACTCCATCATCACCGACAATGGCACCCAGTTCACTAGGAAGAAGTTCCTGGACTTCTACGAGGACCACCACATCCATGTGGACTGGGCCGCCGTGGCTCACCCCATGACGAATGGGCAGGTGGAACGTGCCAACGGTATGCTTCTGCAGGGACTTAAACCGAGGATCTACAACGACCTCAACAAGTTCGGCAAGCGATGGATGAAGGAACTACCCTCGGTGGTCTGGAGTCTGAGGACGACGCCAAGCCGAGCCACGGGTTTCTCACCGTTCTTTCTAGTCTATGGGGTCGAGGCTATCTTGCCCATAGACTTAGAATACGGTTCCCCGAGGACAAGGGCGTACGACGACCAAAGCAACCAGACAAGCCGAGAAGACTCACTGGACCAGCTGGAAGAGGCTCGGGATATGGCCTTACTACGCTCGGCGCGGTATCAGCAGTCTCTGCGACGCTACCACGCCCGAGGGGTTCGGCCCCGAGACTTCCAGGTGGGAGACTTGGTACTTCGGCTGCGGTAGGACGCCCGAGGGCGCCACAAGCTTACTCCTCCCTGGGAAGGGCCGTTCATCATCGCCAAGATTTTGAAGCCCGGAACATACAAGCTGGTCAACGATCAAGGCGAGGTCTACGACAACGCTTGGAACATCCGACAGCTACGTCGCTTTTACCCTTAAGATGTTTTCAAGTCGTTCATATGCCTTGTTTTCTATACATACACAAATAAAGTCTAACCGTCAAGGAAGGGTCAGCCTTGCCTCGGCAAAGCCCGACCCTCCCTCGGGGGCTAGAAGGGGGGAACCCCCTCTGCGTCAAAATTTTCCTCAGTAAAAGTCTTTCTGCTAGAACGTCTTTCGCGCTTTTCGACTGCTTCGATAGCGGGGTCCTGAAAACGATGGAGTACACGTAAGCGGCAAGGCCGACCGAGCCGAGGGACTCCTACACCTTCGGGATACGGATACCTCACTCATCACCTTCTGCGATAAGTAATTCACGCTCGGATAAGCGATTCTGCTGCCAAACAAGTCCTAAATGCTCGAAAACTTTTTCTGCCAGAATAATTTTCGTGCCTTCTCGACTATATCGATAACAGAATCCTGCGGACGAGTAAGAGTACACGTAAGCGGCAAGGCCGACCGAGCCGAGGGACTCCTACGCCTCCGGGATACGGATACCTCACTCATCACCTTTCGAGAAAAGTAACTCTCGCTCGGATATTCGATTCTGCTACCGACGAACAAGTCCTGATACTCGAAACAAGAGGAAAGGAAACGCAGCTTTATAAACACGACAATAAGATGTTTGGGCCTCGGCGGCCGCAACAAGCATATGCATGCTACAGACGAATTGTTCCTGCAGGTTCAGACATCAACAGAGGGAGCAACAGCACCCTCGGCGTTGTTTCCACCTTCGGCGGGATCTGGCCTGGCCTCGGACAACGACACGGGCGGAAGGATCTCCACCTCGAAGGAGGACGCCAGCACCGCGCTTGGGCCATCGTAGCCAGGGTTTCCACAAGGGTCCCGGCCCAAGCAGACACCTCGACCGGCCCCTCCGTACCCTCAGCGAGCTGTCCCCCGAGGACATCAGCCCGGCTCACGGCCTCGGCAGCGTGACTCCGAGGTTGGTCCCACTAGCGGACAATCTAGCCAAGCTCCAGCCGCCGCTGCAGCACCTCCTTGGCCTGGGAGGCCACCCGCTCCTGGGCCGATGAAGCCTCTTCTCAAGCCGACTCTGCCTCTGTCCATGCCGATACCGCTGCCTCCGACTCCAGATCATCGCAGAGCAGCCGAGAGTTCCGTAACTGAGCAAGAGAAGCCTTGAGTGGCAAGGCTGACCGAGCCGAGGGACTCCTACGCCTCCGGGATACGGATACCTCACTCGTCACCTTCCATGCAAGGCAACTCACACTCGGTTAAGCGGTTCAGCTAGCCGACAGGTGAGTCCTGGTGCTCAAAATGAGGAAGAAACACGGCTTCACACCCAAATACCCAGATGTTTAGGCCCCGACAGCCACAATGAACATACACCGGCACTCAAGGTGCCATTACAAACGGAACCCCGGTTCCACTCCCGCGGGTATGAACAACCTCCACATCGGAGGGCCCGCGGGACGACAAACTCCGGGTGGCTCGCCGGCGACCGCTGCACCAATAGCGTGGCAACGACCTCCGTCTCGGACGGCAAGACAGCAGCAGCGATGGCCCCAGGGCGAACGCTACCGCTGGAAGGCCCTCGTTCGCGTCCCCTCGCGGGAGACGAGAACCAGCCATTAAAGCCAAAGAGCCGGAGGCCCGGAGCACAGGTGGCACTGACGGTGTCATCGGCGGAGAAACCTTCTCCGGCTGCCACCACCACAGCACCGACGACAGTGGCCACCTGCCCACCAACACCGCATCAGCGAGCGGCGGCCGCCCCAAAGCGCACCGGCAGGTCCTCACTCCCGTTCTCGACACGAGAACGAGAACGGGACCGTCCCAGCACATGAGTACCACCCTAGGCATACGACGTGTTGCGCGACCCCCCGGTGCAGCCGGCCACAGTCGCCCGGACGGAGGACGGAATGCTGCACCCTGGCCAGGCAGCAGCAGTTCGCCTTCCCCCGCATGGCTAGAGGACGCATCCTCCACAGAGCTAGAGGATGGTTTCCTCCCCCGGATGCTAGAGGAAGAAGCGGGTCGCCAGCCCACGCGGAGGCAGGCCCCGGCTCGCCTTGCCCTCCTCCCCAGCAAGGATGATGAAGATCCTTGAAGCTGAGGGCGAGGCAGAGGCCGCAGCCCGGCTTGCTTGTCCCCACCATCAAACTGGTGGTCACCATCCTGGGTGACCATTGGTGAGGGAATGCAGCCGGGCTGCCTGATGAAAATCCTTGAAGTCGAGCGATGGCTGAAGGGTGGCAACCTCCGTGAGGTTGCGCTCCTCCAACAACGAGACGAAGGCATCGCGGGCGCTCCCCATCCGGGGGCTTGGAAGGTGGAAGGGATCGATGCATGAGGGGAGTGCGAAGGCATGGCTACCGCCCGGGGAATCGATCCCTTTTTAAAGGTGGCTTTCCCCACTTGCATCCTCAAAGCGTCGCGGGCAAAGTTTTCGCCAACGTGCTCTAGGGTCCTCCCCCTACGACACAGGGCTGGATCCCACACGTCATGCAAGCTGGCACGGGACGAAAGAAGCCAAACCGCCGCACGCGGAGCGTGCAACCGCCCCGCGGTTACAAGCACTCCTCCATCCTCGCCGAAACCAGCGGTTGAAAGGGCGGACCGCCATGCAGGTGGCGTGCAACCGCACCACGAGGGCGCACCCCCTCGGCTTCGTCGCACCCAGCATGGATGCCCAGGCCCACACGTCATGTAATCGGCACGCCGGTTACTACGTGCAAGCAACCGCACCGCCACTTGCGCCAATGTCGCGCCTCCTCGACTGTGGAACTGGTGCTGTGACTCGAGGCAACCCTGCGCATGACCCAACAGTGCCAATCGAGCGCATCGATCATGGTTCAGTCAGCCGCGGAGGAGGTGCGACGGTTGATATGGCCAAAAGTGGACCGGTAGTAATGGCAGCAGCAGACAAGCGGAAGCGGCGGTCAAATCGTCTCCAGGCTCACGTCCCCTCCTGGAGCAGCAGGGGAGCCCTCTCCCACGGCGTGAAGACAACGCGCCCGTGTTCCATTCCTCGAACGGCTCGCACACGCGGCCGCCCCGCGAACCACCCGTCCCGTCGCATTAACTCCGCGGCAGGGCAAGCGACACCTTTGGCAGGCGAAGCGGGCGTCGTTTCATCTCCGCCATGATGACCGCGTCAAAAAAGGTGTGCCACACTGTTTAAATTCATATCCTTTTCCTCTTCCCCTTTCTCTCTCTTGCTACAGGTACCGGGAAAGGGGATATTTCGAAAGGGATCCTTCTCCGCGAAGGAAGCGGGCCCCGAGCCCTCCTACTGATCAGGGGTTCGAAGGCTGGCCCCTCGGAAGGGTTCGACAGCCGCCCCAGAGCACTCGGGCTTCAGGCTCATTACTGATCAGGGGTTCGAAGGCTGGGCCCTCGGAAGGGTTCGACAGCCGCCTCAGAGCACTCGGGCTCCGCGCTCACTACTGATCAGGGGTTCGAAGGCTGGCCCCTCGGAAGGGTTCGACAGCCGCCCCAGAGCACCCAGAGCGAGGGATGACTCTGGGTACGTCCGTTACATGGCCGAGGCTCGGGCTACGCTCCTGAGGTACCCTAGGACATTTCCGAGACCAGCAGGAGCGATTTTGTAACGGAATCCCACCAGAGGGAGGCATCGAGCCCTCGGACCCTATCGAACGGGACCGGGTCCGGCAAATCACCTGCAGGTACTTTTGGAGCGCGCCTCTGGGCCACTAGCCGACCCTTATCGAACGGGGCACGGGCGTCCACTCGGATCACCCGTTAGCAACTCACTGGAGACACCATGTTCGACGCCCTCCGAGGGCAACATGGCTCTTCCCCCCCTTCCTCCTTGCAGAAAGGCGACGAAGGGGCGTATGATAAAAGTCGAGACAGTCCTTGATCGTCCTCTCGCTCCGTGTAGAGGCTCGGGGGCTGCTCTCGCAAACTCGGCTACGGCCAAACCGTTGACAGCGTCAACAAACCAGCCTGAAAGCTTGGAACCTGACCACGCACCAGGGCTACAATCAGACCGCATGAGGGAACAACCAGACCGGCCGAGGCATCACGAAAGGCAATAAGACCTCAGAGGAGTCAAACCACTCCTCCGAGGCCTCGGGGGCTACACCCGGCGGGTGCGCTCGCGCGCACCCACCGAAACAAAGTGTAAACCAGAAAGGGCGGTCCCCTCGCAAAAAAGTGCGGCAAAGCCTCCAAGCGAGTACCAACACTCCCTTTGAGGCTCAGGGGCTACTGTCGGGTACCATAATTAGGGGTACCCCCAACACTCCTAAACACGGCTGGTAACCACCATCGGCGCAAGTTGCAGAGACTGATGGGCGCAATTCAGGTTGAGGCTTCGTCTGCTCAAGGGACGCGATCTCGCCTCGCCTGAGCCCAGCCTCGGGCGGGAATAGTAGTCCCAGGCGAATTCTCGCCTCGCCCGAGGGCCTCTTCAATCAACGGACGCACCCTCGTCTCGACCGAACCCCAGCTCGGGCAGGCTTCGTTGTGAAGCAACCTTGGCCAAATCGCCTCACCAACCGACCGTATCGCAGGCGCATTCAATGCAAGGATCGCCTGACACCTTATCCTGACACACACGCCTCAGTGGGCAAGGTCGAAGTGACCGCAGTCACTTCGCCCTTCCACTGACCGACCTGACAGGAAAACAGCGCCGCTCGCCCCTCTCCAACTGCTGTGCCACCCGCTAGGGTGAGGCTGACAACAGCTAAGTCTAGCCTCAGGCGCAACAGGAAGCTCCGCCTCGCCCGACCTTGGGCCTTGGCCTCTGGAGGAGGTCTCCGGCTCGCCTGACCCTAGGGCTCGGCCCCCGCCTCGGCCTCGGAAGGTGGTCTCCGCCTCGCCCGACCCCAGGGCTCGGCCTCAACCTCGGCCTCGGGAAGAATCGCGTCCTCACCCGACCCCGACCTCGGCCTCAGGAGGAGTCTCCGCCTCGCCCGACCTTGGGCTCGGACCGACCACGCCACGGGGGGGGGTACATCATTACCCTACCCCTAGCTAGCTCAGGCTACGGGGGAACAAGACCGGCGTCCCATCCAGGCTCGCCCCGGTAACAGGTAATGATGGCTCCCCGCGTGTGTCCATGACGACGGTGGTTCTCAGCCCCCTACGGAAGAAAGGAGACGTCAGCAACATCCCAGTAGCCCCGACAACTGTGCTTCTACAGGACTCAGGTGCTCCTCCGACGGCCACGATACCGCTTACACAGGGCCCTAGCACCTCTCCGACCGCCACGTTGGCATGCACACAGGGCTCAGGCACCTCTCTGCCGGACACGTTAGTGAGAGCACCTAGAGGGGGGGGGGTGAATAGGTGATCCTGTAAAAACTTAACTTATAGCCACAAAAACTTGTTAGGGTTAGCACAATAATTGCCAAGTGGCTAAAGAGGATATCTTGCACAATACGACAATCACAGAGAATTCAACACAGAGGAGACACGGTGATTTATCCCGTGGTTCGGCCAAGTACAAAACTTGCCTACTCCACGTTGTGGCGTCCCAACGGACGAGGGTTGCAATCAACCCCTCTCAAGTGGTCCAAAGACCCACTTGAATACCACGGTGTTATGCCTTGCTTATCTTTATCCCACTCGCGAGGAATCTCCACAAATTGGAGTCTCTCGCCCTTACACTTAAGATTCACAAAGAAACACGGAGTAAGGAAGGGAAGCAACACACACAAATCCACAGCAAAACGCGCACACACCCAGCCAAGGTTCGAGCTCAAAGACTATCTCACAGTTTCTCACAAGAACAGAGCTCGAATCACTTAGAATCACAAACGGATGCGCAAAGACTTAGTGTGGATGATCAGGAATGCTCAAGAGTTGCTTTTTTGTTGTCCTCCTCCATGCGCCTAGGGGTCCCTTTTATAGCCCCAAGGCAGCTAGGAGCCGTTGAAATCAAATCTGGAAGGCCATCTTTGCCTTCTGTCGTCGGGCGCACCGGACAGTCCGGTGCACACCGGACAGTGTCCGGTGCCCGATTCCTTTCCTTAAATGGCGAAGCCGACCGTTGCAGATGCGGGAGCCGTTGGCGCACCGGACATGTCCGGTGCACACCGGACAGTCCGGTGCCCCCTTCTGACCGTTGGCTCGGCCACGTGTCCCGCGCTGATCGCGCGGCCGACCGTTGGCCCTGACCGACCGTTGGCTCATCGGACAGTCCGGTGCACACCGGACAGTCCGGTGAATTTTAGCCGTACGCCGTCAGCCAATTCCCGAGAGCGGCCTCTTCGGCCGAGGCAACCTGGCGCACCGGACACTGTCCGGTGCACCACCGGACAGTCCGGTGCCCCAGACCGAAACAGCCTCTTGGCTGTACACAGCCAAGTCTTCTCTTCTCTTCTTCTTTCTGATTCTAACACTTAGACAAACGTATTAGTACATAAAACCAATGTACTAAGACTTAGAATCATACCTTTGCTCTAGATTTGCACTTTGTTCATCCATGGGCGTTGATTCACATTTAAACACTTGTGTTGACACTCAATCACCAAAATACTTAGAAATGGCCCAAGGGCACATTTCCCTTTCTATCTCCCCCTTTTTGGTGATTTATGCCAACACAACATAAAGCAGATAGAACAAGTGCAAAATCACTTCAAATAAAAACTCAAATTGGTTTTGATTCAATTTTGGCATATATGGATCATCCTTTGCCACCACTTGGTTTGTTTTTGCAAATCAAACTCAAATCTCTATTTCTATGTCAAACACACATGTTGAAGCATAAAGAGAGTCATTCCAAAAGAGATTGTCAAAGATTTCAAAAACTCCCCCTATTTCACACTTCTCCCCACAAGAAGCCATCTTTTGACAATAGAGACAATAAGAGACAATAAAAACTTTTGACAAAACAAAAACTCTATTCTACTATTTTCAAAATCTCTCAAGTGGTAGCTGATCCATTTATCACTTTGGCCTTTATTTTCTCCCCCTTTGGCATCAAGCACCAAAACGGGATCAATCTTGGCCTTCTAACCCCATTGCCTCACCAAGATCTTCAATAAGAATACAAAGGCAATAAGATTGCATGAGATGAACTTGGAATTAGTTACCCTCTCATCGGAGTGCAGTGGAAGTCTTTCATGGTCCAAGTCCACCTTTTCCCTTTCAATCCTCCTTCGAGACTAAATCATCAAACTCAAGCACATGGTTAGTCTCAAAGGGTCAAGTTGTAACACATCTCCCCCTAAACATGTGCATCACTTTGCAACGGACTTGTGAGGTCCAGGGAGTGTTTGTACAACTTGAGCACCAATATAAGCAACAAAATGCAAAAAGGAACATGATCAAAAGCATAAGTACATGTATGCTACAATTCAATCCAGGTTCCGCGAATCTATGACATTTAGCTCACTACGCAACCTGCAAAAGGTCTTCTCATCTAGAGGCTTAGTGAAGATATCGGCTAGCTGGTTCTCGGTGCTAACATGAAACACTTCGATATCTCCCTTTTGCTGGTGGTCTCTCAAAAAGTGATGCCGGATGTCTATGTGCTTTGTGCGGCTGTGCTCAACAGGATTCTCCGCCATGCGGATAGCACTCTCATTATCACATAGGAGTGGGACTTTGCTCAGATTGTAGCCAAAATCCCGGAGGGTTTGCCTCATCCAAAGTAGTTGCGCGCAATACTGACCTGCGGCAACGTACTCGGCCTCAGCGGTGGATAGGGCAACGGAGGTTTGTTTCTTAGAGTTCCATGACACCAGGGACCTTCCTAAGAATTGGCACGTCCCCGATGTACTCTTCCTATCGACCTTACATCCAGCATAGTCGGAGTCTGAGTATCCAACTAAGTCAAAGGTAGACCCCTTTGGATACCAGAGCCCGAAGCAAGGCGTAGCAACCAAATATCTAAGAATTCGCTTCACCGCCACTAAGTGACACTCCTTAGGATCGGATTGAAATCTAGCACACATGCATACGCTAAGCATAATATCCGGTCTACTAGCACATAAATAAAGCAGAGAACCTATCATTGACCGGTATGCTTTTTGATCAACGGACTTACCTCCTTTGTTGAGGTCGGTGTGTCCGTTGGTCCCCATCGGAGTCTTTGCGGGATTGGCGTCCTTCATCCCAAACCGCTTTAGCAGATCTTGCGTGTACTTCGTTTGGGAGATGAAGGTGCCGTCCTTGAGTTGCTTCACTTGGAACCCAAGGAAGTAGTTCAACTTGCCCATCATCGACATCTCGAATTTCTGCGTCATCACCCTGCTAAACTCTTCACAAGACTTTTGGTTAGTAGAACCAAATATTATGTCATCGACATAAATTTGGCACACAAACAAATCACCATCACATGTCTTTGTAAAAAGAGTTGGATCGGCTTTCCCAACCTTGAAAGCATTAGCAATTAAAAAGTCTCTAAGGCATTCATACCATGCTCTTGGGGCTTGCTTAAGTCCATAGAGCGCCTTAGAGAGCTTACACACATGGTCGGGGTACCGTTCATCCTCGAAGCCAGGGGGTTGCTCCACGTACACCTCCTCCTTGATTGGCCCGTTGAGGAAAGCGCTCTTCACATCCATTTGGTACAACCTGAAAGAATGGTGAGCGGCATATGCTAGCAAGATACAAATGGACTCTAGCCTAGCCACAGGAGCGAAAGTCTCCTCAAAGTCCAAACCTGCGACTTGGGCATAACCTTTTGCCACAAGTCGAGCCTTGTTCCTCGTCACCACCCCGTGCTCGTCCTGTTTGTTGCGGAACACCCACTTGGTTCCCACAACATTTTGCTTCGGACGAGGCACCAGTGTCCAAACTTCATTGCGCTTGAAGTTGTTGAGCTCCTCCTGCATGGCCACCACCCAGTCTGGATCTAGCAAGGCCTCCTCTACCCTGAAAGGCTCAATAGAAGAGACAAAGGAGTAATGCTCACAAAAATTAGCTAATCGGGATCGAGTAGTTACTCCCTTGCTAATGTCACCCAGAATTTGATCGACGGGATGATCCCTTTGAATCATCGCTCGAACTTGGGTTGGAGGTGCTGGTTGCGCTTCTTCCTCCATCTCTTGATCATCTTGTGCTCCCCCTTGATCAAGCGCCTCCACTTGAGGTACCTGTTCGTCATCTTTGGTTGGGGGATGCACCATAGTTGAGGAAGAAGGTTGATCTCGTTCATCTTGTTCCTGTGGCCGTACTTCTCCAATCGCCATGGTTCGTATAGCGGCCGTCGGAACATCTTCTTCATCTACATCATCACAATCAACAACTTTCTCTCTTGGAGAGCCATTAGTCTCATCAAATACAACGTCGCTAGAGACTTCAACCAAACCCGATGATTTGTTGAAGACTCTATACGCCTTTGTATTTGAGTCATAACCTAACAAAAACCCTTCTACAGCTTTGGGAGCAAACTTAGAATTTCTACCTTTCTTCACTAGAATGTAGCACTTGCTCCCAAATACACGAAAGTAAGATACATTGGGTTTGTTACCGGTTAGAAGCTCATATGACGTCTTCTTGAGGAGGTGGTGAAGGTAGACCCTGTTGATGGCGTGGCAAGCCGTGTTCACGGCTTCCGACCAAAATCGCTCGGGGGTCTTGAACTCTCCAAGCATAGTCCTTGCCATATCAATTAGCGTCCTGTTCTTCCTCTCTACCACACCATTTTGCTGTGGTGTGTAGGGAGCGGAGAACTCATGCTTGATCCCTTCCTCCTCAAGGAACTCCTCCACTTGAAGGTTCTTGAACTCGGACCCGTTGTCGCTTCTTATCTTCTTCACCTTGAGCTCAAACTCATTTTGAGCTCTCCTGAGGAAGCGCTTGAGGGACCCTTGGGTTTCAGACTTATCCTGCAAAAAGAACACCCAAGTGAAGCGGGAAAAGTCATCAACAATAACTAGACCATACTTACTCCCTCCTATGCTCAGATAGGCGACGGGTCCGAAGAGATCCATATGCAGCAGCTCCAGGGGTCTTGAAGTGGTCATCACATTCTTGCTGTGATGCGCTCCTCCCACTTGTTTACCTGCTTGACAAGCTGCACAAGGTCTATCTTTTTCGAAATGCACGTTAGTCAAACCTATCACGTGTTCTCCCTTTAGAAGCTTGTGAAGGTTCTTCATCCCCACATGTGCTAAGCGGCGATGCCACAGCCAGCCCATGCTAGTCTTAGCTATTAAGCATGCATCTAGACCGGCTTCTTCTTTTGCAAAATCAACTAAATAAAGTTTGCCGTCTAATACACCCTTAAAAGCTAGTGAACCATCACTTCTTCTAAAGACAGACACATCTACATTTGTAAATAGACAATTATACCCCATGTTGCATAATTGACTAACAGATAGCAAATTATATCCCAAGGACTCAACTAAAAACACATTAGAAATTGAGTGCTCATTTGAGATTGCAATTTTACCTAATCCTTTTACCTTGCCTTGATTCCCATCACCGAATATAATTGAATCTTGGGAATCCTTATTCTTGACGTAGGAGGTGAACATCTTCTTCTCCCCCGTCATATGGTTTGTGCATCCGCTATCAATAATCCAGCTTGAACCCCCGGATGCATAAACCTGCAAGGCAAATTTAGGCTTGGGACTTAGGTACCCAACTCTTGTTGGGTCCTACAAGGTTAGTCACAATTTCCTTAGGGACCCAAATGCAAGTTTTGTCTCCCTTGCATTTTGCCCCTAACTTCCTAGCAATTACCTTCTTACCCTTTCTACAAATAGCAAAGGGAGCATTGCAAGCATAATAAATGGTAGAAGGTTTGTTCACAACTTTTCTAGGAACATGAGCAAAATTTCTCCTAGGCATATGCACATCATTTCTCCTACACATATCTCTATCATGCTTATAGGAAGAACTAGAAGCAAACATGGCATGAGAATCATAAACATGTGAATCAAAATCATTATAAGCATTTCTAGCATGTCTCCTATCATGGTACAAGAAAGCATGGTTCCTTTTAGCACTACTAGCCATAGGGGCCTTCCCTTTCTCCTTGACGAAGATGGGAGCCTTATGGCTTGTTAAGTTCTTGGCCTCTCTCTTGAAGCCAAGACCATCCTTAATTGAGGGGTGTCTACCCACTGTGTAGGCATCCCTTGCAAATTTTATTTTATCAACTTCACTCTTGCTAGTCTTAAGTTGAGCATTAAGACTAGCCACCTCATCATTTAGTTTTGAAATTGAAACTAAGTGTTCACTACAAGCATTAACATCAAAATCCTTACACCTAGTGCAAATTGTAATATTTTCAACACACGAGTTACTTGCTACTTCTAGTTTAGTAGTTAAAACATTAATTTCACCTTTTAAAGAAGAAATGGTTTCATTACAAGTAGAAAGTTCACAAGAAAGTATTCCATTTCTTTTAACTTCTAGAGCAAGTGAATTTTGTGCACTAACAAATTTATCATGTTCTTCATATAAAAGGTCTTCTTGTTTCTCTAAGATTCTATCCTTTTCATTTAAGGCATCAATCAACTCATTAATCTTAGCTATCTTAGTTCTATCCAATCCCTTGAATAAACTAGAGTAATCAATTTCATCTTCACTAGATTCATCATCACTAGAAGAATCATAAGTATTAGCATTACGAGTGATTACCTTCTTTTCCCTTGCCATGAGGCAAGTGTGATGCTCGTTGGGGAAGAGAGCCGATTTGTTGAAGGCAGTGGCGGCGAGTCCTTCGTCGTCGGAGTCGGACGAAGAGCAATCCGAATCCCACTCTTTTCCAAGGTGTGCTTCGCCTTTGGCCTTCTTGTAAACCTTTTTGTTCTCTCTCTTCCCATTTTTTTTCTTGCTCCTGGTCACTACCATTTTCGGGACAGTTAGCAATAAAATGACCAAGCTTACCGCATTTGAAGCATGATCGCTTTCCCTTGGTCTTGGCCTTGCTTGGCTGTCCCTTTCGACCTTTTAGCGCCGTCTTGAATTTCTTGATGATGAGAGCCATCTCTTCATCATTGAGCCCGGCCGCCTCAACTTGCGCCACCTTGCTAGGTAGCGACTCCTTGCTCCTCGTTGCCTTTAGAGCAATGGGTTGAGGCTCGTGGAGTGGACCGTTCAACGCGTCGTCGACGTATCTTGCCTCCTTGATCATCATCCGCCCGCTCACGAATTTTCCAAGTACTTCCTCGGGCGTCATCATCGTGTACCTGGGATTCTCACGAATATTGTTCACGAGATGAGGATCAAGAACGGTAAATGACCTGAGCATTAGGCGGACGACGTCGTGATCCGTCCAACGCATGCTTCCGTAGCTCCTTATTTTGTTGATAAGGGTCTTGAGCCGGTTGTAAGTTTGAGTTGGCTCCTCTCCCCTTATCATGGCGAATCGTCCAAGCTCGCCCTCCACCAACTCCATCTTGGTGAGCATGGTGATGTCGTTCCCCTCGTGAGAGATCTTGAGGGTGTCCCATATCTGCTTGGCATTGTCCAAGCCGCTCACCTTATTGTATTCTTCCCTGCACAAAGATGCTAAGAGAACATTAGTAGCTTGTGCATTTCTATGAATTTGTTCATTTATAAGCATAGGGCTATCCGAGCTATCAAATTTCATTCCATTCTCCACAATCTCCCATATGCTTGGATGGAGAGAGAATAAGTGACTACGCATTTTGTGACTCCAAAATCCGTAGTCCTCCCCATCGAAGTGTGGAGGTTTGCCAAGAGGAATGGAAAGCAAATGCGAATTCGAACTATGTTGAATACGAGAATAATCAAATGAAAAGTTCGAATTGACCGTCTTTTTGTAGTCGTTGTCATCATCCTTTTGGGAAGAAGTAGACTCATCACTATCGTCGTAGTAGATGATCTCCTTGATGCGCCTTGTCTTCTTCTTCTTCCCTTCCTTCCGTCTATGCCCCGAGCCGGAGTCGGTAGGCTTGTCGTCCTTCGGCTCGTTGACGAAGGATTCCTTCTCTTTGTCGTTGATCACGATTCCCTTCCCCTTAGGATCCATCTCTTCGGGCGGTAAGTCCCTTTGTGAAGAGAACGGCTCCGATACCAATTGAGAGCACCTAGAGGGGGGGTGAATAGGTGATCCTGTAAAAACTTAACTTATAGCCGCAAAAACTTGTTAGGGGTTAGCACAATAATTGCCAAGTGGCTAAAGAGGATATCTTGCACAATACGACAATCACAGAGAATTCAACACAGAGGAGACACAGTGATTTATCCCGTGGTTCGGCCAAGTACAAAACTTGCCTACTCCACGTTGTGGCGTCCCAACGGACGAGGGTTGCAATCAACCCCTCTCAAGTGGTCCAAAGACCCACTTGAATACCACGGTGTTATGCCTTGCTTATCTTTATCCCACTCGCGAGGAATCTCCACAAATTGGAGTCTCTCGCCCTTACACTTAAGATTCACAAAGAAACACGGAGTAAGGAAGGGAAGCAACACACACAAATCCACAGCAAAACGCGCACACACCCAGCCAAGATTCGAGCTCAAAGACTATCTCACAGTTTCTCACAAGAACAGAGCTCGAATCACTTAGAATCACAAACGGATGCGCAAAGACTTAGTGTGGATGATCAGGAATGCTCAAGAGTTGCTTTTTTGTTGTCCTCCTCCATGCGCCTAGGGGTCCCTTTTATAGCCCCAAGGCAGCTAGGAGCCGTTGAAATCAAATCTGGAAGGCCATCTTTGCCTTCTGTCGTCGGGCGCACCGGACAGTCCGGTGCACACCGGACAGTGTCCGGTGCCCGATTCCTTTCCTTAAATGGCGAAGCCGACCGTTGCAGATGCGGGAGCCGTTGGCGCACCGGACATGTCCGGTGCACACCGGACAGTCCGGTGCCCCCTTCTGACCGTTGGCTCGGCCACGTGTCCCGCGCTGATCGCGCGACCGACCGTTGGCCCTGACCGACCGTTGGCTCACCGGACAGTCCGGTGCACACCGGACAGTCCGGTGAATTTTAGCCGTACGCCGTCAGCCAATTCCCGAGAGCGGCCTCTTCGGCCGAGGCAACCTGGCGCACCGGACACTGTCCGGTGCACCACCGGACACTTTCCGGTGCACCACCGGACAGTCCGGTGCCCCAGACCGAAACAGCCTCTTGGCTGTACACAGCCAAGTCTTCTCTTCTCTTCTTCTTTCTGATTCTAACACTTACACAAATGTATTAGTACATAAAACCAATGTACTAAGACTTAGAATCATACCTTTGCTCTAGATTTGCACTTTGTTCATCCATGGGCGTTGATTCACATTTAAACACTTGTGTTGACACTCAATCACCAAAATACTTAGAAATGGCCCAAGGGCACATTTCCCTTTCAGTTAGCGCATAGCTACACCCCCATTGTACACCTGGACCCTCTCCTTGCATCTATAAAAGGAAGGTCCAGGGCCCTCAGGCGTGAGGGAGCGCGGGAGGACGGGCTAATGAACAGGCTCTCTCTCTCCCTCGCGAACACTTGTAACCCCTACTGCAAGCGCATCCCCCTGGCGCAGGATAACACGAGCCACGTTTCCCCCCCCCCTTGTGTTCCATCTCGCGCCAACCCATCTAGGCTGGGACACGCAACGACAATTTTACTCATCGGTCTAGGGACCCCCCGGGGTCTAAACGCCAACAAGTGTCCTCGAACAAGATGTATGTAGAGGAGTAGCACATCCGGTGGTGCAACAGCTAGGTGTACTACCTCGCTGATGAGCCCGGAGTGCACTTCGTTTGGCAGCCCAGCCAAGAGTCATCGGTACTCGCCATGTCGTGCGCGTTCGACCACTACTATATCAAGGACTATGGCGTCATCTTGGCGCTAGAGGTGATGCAGAGGAGGACCGACAACAATGACCACTCGCCATCATCGGGGTAGCTTTTGTGCCGGTCTGCCTTTACTTCTCTTCGCAAACACATACACTTGCTTTTTTTGTTTAAGCAAGCGTGTATGGTGGTGCGTACCTGATGACTGACAATGTACGATGGAACTTCTATCGGCAGGTGTGGCACGTGCTCTTCAATGATGAGACCATGCAAATCGTGGCATATATCGAAGTCCGCATGATACTGATGGTTGCAATATAGTAGTGAAACAACTAAATTAAAATAACAAAATTTATGTATGGCTAGGATTACAAATGGATTATGAAACATTTTCTTATAACAATATAAGACACATTTTGTATATAAGTTATTATGTTATTATATGTTCTCATTGCAACGCACGGGCATTCACCTAGTTATCTCTAGAAGCTTCCAAAAATTAGTTTGAGAGTGCTCTAGAAAAATAGGAAAACTATATAAAAAATCTAGAGAAATTTAAAACACAGTATAATCAATGTCTAAACATATATTTTGAAAAGTTTTTTTAAAAGAGATGCAACCAACTTGAATGCAACTAGAATTATTGTATGTTGGCATTCATGCTGATTGCATACTATGCCTTTTGTTGTGAAAAGTTTTTAAAATGTATTTAGACATATATTATGATTTTTAGGGATTTTCATTATTTTTTAGATAGTGGTTTTGTACAGAAATTGAAATCACTGGGAGGAAACTGAAGGCTACCCTACCCTTATTTTGGCCTAGACACATGCACAATCACATGATATTGGAGTGGAAAAATAAAAGGAGGGCCAGAAAACAATAGCTCATCCTAATCTATATAAATAGATATTTTTTTAAAAAATATCTCCAACGGGTTATCTAAATAGCTATCTAAATATAATTATCTTATATTCTGAGTTTATCGCTAGCCAAATATATATAGAAAACATAAATGATTGTCTAAACAGGATATAAAAAGGCTATTGAAGATGGAAAAGATATAGAAAACAGTTTTATGCAAATAACTATCTAAATAATAATTTACAGAACAAAATTTAGAAAAAAAAATCTACACTATGCTTTAGACAATGAATCCGTTGGCGAGAGTCATATAGCCTCTGTATGCCAATGAAATTCCAGGTGTAGCGGTTTTTCTGTAAAACTCAGGTGTCGTTTGGTTCACGAAATGTAACGTAAATGGTAATGGTAACGATTCACACTCGAATACCGACGGTAACAAATTTGAATAAGGCGATATCCATTTATAGTATAATATCGATTACGATTGAACTTAAACAAACATGATTTAACGTTATCGGTTACCCATTACGTTACCAATATGTGAACCAAATGGTACCTCATTTCTTGGAGCAAGTATTGACAAAGCTCCATAATGCGCCCTCCGATCCAGATAGTAGTTGGCTTTTGTCCTCTTTTTATTGTTGTTTTGTTTCGTTTTTATACTGTGCAATGTGCAAGGGTGATTTGTTTTGAGTCTCTCTCTTTTCCTTCTAATAAATTAACAAAGCAGAACTCCAGCTATTGTTTTTAGAAAAAATTAAGTGCAAGCGCTACGAGATGACAATGGGCTGGGCCCTGATTCCGATTCTGTACCGGGAACTCCTCCATTAGGGATGAGGATTGTGAAGGTTCTCCCTCCACATGTATATAAACGAGAAAAAATTCTCCTCCGACGGATAAACGATGATTGAAATAGGGAAGCATTTCCAATTCCCGTGGGACCCGTTAAACTTATATATAATGATGTTTTTATGTAATATTTAATATAATAAACAAATAATTACCTTATCAAGAGATCACTCGTTGTACAAATGTGTTTATTTTGGTGTAAATATAATAATTTCTTACATCTTACAATGTATATAAGTGACAATGCTTTGTATTAACAACAAAGAAATTATGTCCTGATTATAATTTAACCGGTGACAGGGATCTCGACGGGGATTTTGTCATCGCGGGGAACAGGGATGCGAAAGAAATTCCCCTCAAGAGTTCGTGGAGATCCCCACGAGAAACTTTTTCATCACGGGGATGGGGATATAGAGCTAAAACCCGACGGGGAATTTCTCATTGTCATCCCTAGCCACGAAGAGAATACAATAAGAACGAAAAAATAAACTTTTTTATAAAAATTAAACTCTACATGATATAATAAAAAAGAGATAGCTATGCGTTTTTTAGAGATATCTTACTAGCTACTTGATAAAAATTACTAGCTACATGATAAAAATTAAACTCTACATGATATTAGTAACTTGATAAATACATTCTAAAATACATATGAAAAGCCTTAACTCACTTGGCTTTATAAAGCGCTTGGCTTCTGACACTATAACTCACTTGTATTTGTGTTATATATATATATATATAATTTGAAAATAAAAAATAATTGTGTTTAAATAAACATCTCATTTGACCAGGTCTGCCCATACGATATATAGAAAGCATCAGTTTCAATTCAACGGTCCTTCTATGTCACACACGAAGCATGTAGATCTATTCCCCTCTCTAGCACTGGCTGAGTCGTTACCCCATATATAGGCCGTGAAAACTACCCAAACACGTTGTCTGAGAGTAAATCCCCGGCCGGGTGGCGGAGTGCACCCGCCATAAATCTTGAGATGAGGAGGTGCTTAGGCGTTTTGCTTGATCGTTGGAATGAATGGGAAGAACTCAAGAACACACAAGGATTTAGAGTGGTCCGGGCCGCCGGAGCGTAATACCCTACTCCACTGTGAGATGTATTGCTTGTGAGCTTGTATGAGTTTGCGAGTCTAAGGTGTGACCTAAGATTGCTTGTGTGTGTAACGTCGCATGCCTCCCCTTTTATAGATGAAGGGGGGCATGCACAAAGGGACTGGGCCCCGACATGTGGGCCCAGGGACATAAAGAATATAGTGCTTGGAGCCTACAAATGTCTGTTGCCGAGACAATCTTTTTGTGCCCTAGCGCCCGAGATCTGCGTATCCTTGGCGTGCAGGGGAAGCTTTTTGTGGAAGAGAAGATGGGTGCAGTGCTCTGCTCGGAACCGGCGCACTGTCCGCCAACAGACTGGTCAGGCACGCCGTCTGCTGGACGACCCTGACGCCATCTGCCAACGGATTGGACAAGGCGCATTTAATATCGAGAGGGCTTGTTGCCTGTCAGAGTGGTGGCAGGCGGCGCGTCCTTTCCGCAATAAATGCTGAGGTCGAACGGCTGCATGGGCCTTACGTCAGGATCGACCCATTGGCTTATGTCACGGGCCTCAAGCCAAGCGGCAGCAGCGGGGCTCCGCTTGGGCAGGAAGTCCCACCCGAGAGATGGACACGTGTGGGCACCAGACCCCTATTCGTGCCGGGGTCTTCCAGGTCTCGGAGCCCTGCCAGGGCCCGGTCCCTACTCTGAGGGACCTAGGGCCTACCCGAGGGACCCGGCATGCCCTCTTGCGAGTTCCGGACCTGTTAGTACAGGGGTCCGGCGTCCTTCCGCGGAGGTCCGGACCTATCGATGCACCTTGGGGAGTCTTATCTTTCCTTGCCACGCGGTGCTCCCAACCCTGCCCATGTTGTGGGGTCGGGTGCTGCTTCCCATGCGACCCAGAGACGTCGCACGAGTGCGGCGTCTTCATACTGCAGAAGGGGATACCCCTGTCTCAAGGTACCGACAGCGGCCCCCGGGCCCACCTCAGGGGAGGGTGCGAGCCTGTATGTGGGGCCAAAATCTGTATCCTGCGTAGTCATAGCGTGACCGGGGCATCTTCTTAGCGCGCGTCGTACTATCTCAGCGCGTGCACGCTGTCAGCTCGCTACTAGCCACACCAACCGTCGTGCCGGTTTTCGTGGTCAACCGGCGTGTGCCCCCCACGCATGGCGGTTCAGTCATGCCCCGCATGCGTGGGGTGCTCTGTTGGCCCCGCCTATGTTTAGAATATCCTCCGGCGGTGGCCCCGAGGCGACGTGGGAGCGAGCGTGGCGGTTCGCCTCTCCTGCGCATGGAGGCCAGTGCCTCAGCCACGTGACTCATGGGCCCGAGCCCCTTTGTCAGTGACTGAGTTGTCCGGGCGCTAGGTGTGAGCCGGGAGGATTTCCCAGGGTGTGCGGGGGCCCTTTCTTGAAAAAGGGGGTCTTCCGCGCGCAGTAGTTTCGCTTTCGCATTTTCCCCAACTGCTCTACCCTTTCACCGCCCAGCCTTCCGCGTCCCTCCGCGCTCGTGCTCCTCAGCTTTTCGCCGCCGCGGTTGCCATGGCCACGCTGGTTCGTCCCGATCACTACCAGACTGAGGTGGCGCTCGACACAGTGTGTCGCCTGCTTGGATGGGGCACGCCTACGTTTGCCGGGAGGATCCAGGCCGGCACTACCCCCTCGGTGATCTCGCCGCCGGGGAGTTCGTGCTCTTTGTTCCCTATCTCTTCTGCGGGTTGGTGCTGCCGTTTTCGCCGTTCTTCCTGCTGTTGCTGGAGGAGTTTGGGCTTCAACTCCAACACCTCACACCCCCACTCCATTCTCCAGGTGGCCATCTTTGTCCACTTCTATGAGATGTTTGTGGGAGTGGCGGCTTACACTTCCCTTTTCTGCCAGTTTTTCGTGCTGGTGAGGTCTGGGAAGGGCAAAGATCACCTCGGGGCCTACTACTTCCAGTCAAGGTCAGATCCGACAGTTTCCTAGATCGCCTCCCTTGGCGGTGCGAGGTGGGAGAACTGGCGAAGTGATTGGGTGATCGCCAGCGCTAAGGTCAGCGACCGCCTTACTCTTTTGAGTGACGGGCCCAGCCTCGAGCGAAAACAGTGGAGGGTGAAACCATGCCTCATGCCGGAGTTCGGGCCTGTCCTGGACAGGATTAGGGAACTGGCGGTTGGAGGCCTGACCTCAATGCACGTACTCGGGGATTTCCTAAAGCGCCGAGTCATGCCGCTGCAGGGGAGGCCGCATCTGAGTTGCTGGTTTACCGGCCCCAGCGACATTGGTAGGATCCAGCGTGGGCCTGGGACCGATCTGACCTGGGAGGAGTTGGAAATTTTGGTGAGGGGGATGACTGTTGAGGCTTTTATCCCCGAATCCTTGATGCTTCCCCAGGGGATTTCGCCGCTCTGCGACAATCCTGGGCTGCGGTCAGCGGTGCTGGCCCGATTGCCGACCCTTGATGAGAGTACTATGGCGGTCCGCCAAACCGGTGGTGGGGATCCCCACCGGGGGATCCACATTCCTGGTGCACCAGCCGGCGGCCCCCAACCGGCTGATGTGGCCCCCAGAGTTTCTTCTGCAGTACCCAGTCCCTCGGACAAGGGCAAGGGGCCCACAAGCAGCTCCTCCGCTCTAGACGCTGCCAGGAGGTCGGAGGAAGTAAGGTGGCACCGACTGCGCCGCGCCGATGGGTCCTTTGTTGGGGATCTTTCTCAAGATTCGGGCTCTCCCCAGAAGCGTCAGAAGACAGCTGGTGGGACTAAGGAGCCCAAACCTCGGGTCCAGGACGGGAAGAAGGGCGCGAGCCCTCCACCGCCACCATCTTCAGATCAGATACCACCGCCACCGACGCCTGTGTTAGACCGTCCGCCGTCACCACAGGGGCAGCAGCAACAACAGCAGCATGGGCGGCAGCAGCAGCAGCAACAGCAACGTGTGCCCCGCTTTCAAGGCCACTGGAAGGTTCACGGTCCCAAGTAAGCTTAGGGCCTCCTCTTCCTCGGCATCCGTAGACGTTCCCTCCCCGCTGGCCGCCATGCCCGCCGGGGGGTCTGGTTCCCATCAGCATATGCCTGCTGGGAACGTCGCTGGTGATCCGTCATCGGCTACCATGGATGCTCCTTCCTCGTCGGCCGCCATGCCCGCCGGCGGGTCTGGTCCCCACCAGCATACATCTGCTGGGAATGTTACCGGCGATCCGCCAACGGCTACCGCAACCCCATCAGCGTCGGCGCCAAGCCCACCATCGGCGGCGCCCGAGGGGGTTCCAGCTGCATCTGCCCCCACTGCGCAGGATGACGCTGGTGCTGAGGTGGCGCCATCGGGCCCCCAGGATCCGCCTGTCACCGTCGAGGCAACACCTTTGGGTTCCCAAGTTCCATCTGGGGGTCCAGAAGTGGTGGCGTCGCCAACAGCTATTGTAGACCCAACAGCGGCGATACCGTCAGATGCATCGCTGGTGGTAGGCGTGGGGGCGCGTCCGGCTCTGTCCCTCTGCCAACTCTGGAGGGTCCGAAGGTTATTCTTGGGCGTCCACTCCGGTCTGGTGTCGAGCCTGGAGCGACGTTGACTCCTCTTCCTCAGGTGCTGACTCGCGCTCACCAGGCCCTCCAGGAAACCGAGGTGGCTATCCGGCGAGAGTGGAAGGCGCTTGAGACCGAGCACCAGCGCCTTGGCGACTGGTGCTCCCAACTAGAGAGGCGCACTAAGGCGGCATTCTGCCAATTCGCCTTAGAGCGGGCCGAGCTTGAGCAGGAGCGTGAGGACTTCAAGGAGGACATCCGGAAGGTGTCTGACCGAGAGGAGGAGGTGACCCGGAAGGAGAGAAGCTTGGACAAGAAGAAAAAACACCTAGACCAAAAGGAGGAGGTCGTCACAGCACTCCATGATAAGCTGAAAGCTTATAATGCAGTGCTGGAGAAACAGCGGGACAAGCAAGCTGCGGCTGAGGCGAAGCTGCAGCAGGAACTCACCGACAAGGCCAGTGATATTGCTCGCATTGAGGGAAACCTCAAGGCGAGGGAAGCTTCCCTGGCGAAATGAACAACTGACCTCACTTGGCAGGAGGAGGACCTCGCCTTCAAGGAGGAGATGTGGGTAAGGCAGAACAAGCTGTTGGATGAGCTTGAGCTCGAGGCAGCGGAGAAAGTGAAGCGTCTGGAAGGGAAAGTGCGGACGCTGGAGGAACAGGTCCGCCAGTTCCAGGCAGCGCAGGCGACGCAGTCGGCCCTGGGCCCCTAGGCAGTGGAGGTGATGAGGAAGACACTTGACGACCTCCGGGCAGAGCAACACGCCGGAGCTCAGCGCATCGCTGCTTGGGCTGGCGAGGCAAGCACAGCGCTAGTACCATTGGGGATGAGTCCCATCCCGGCATTGGTGCGGCCAGCGTCCATCTCCGACGCGCTCCCAATACTGGACTCCGCTACTGACCGCCTCCGACGTCTGGATCAGATTCTTGGCGCCCGCTTGGAGGCCGCGGGCGGCAGACTGCCGGTCGGCCATCGAGTACGTCTTGACGTGCTTCCGGAGCCATGACCCGACTGTCTCCTTGGGGCCGGTTATTGTGGGTCCGGTGGCCGACACTGAAGATGCTGCCCGGGAGGGCGTACAAGATGATGTGGACGCGGTGGTCGGGCGCTTCCAACGGGATCCTGTTGACGATGAGTAGCCAGGCCTGCATGGAGAAAAACGAGGGTTCCGCTGGGGAGCGAGTTGCAATATGTCTTTGATTTTGTAAGATACTCCTTAGGTACTACTTGTCGGTTACATTACAACTTATCTGTATGCCATTTTTTCTCTGATGTGTGCATTGTTGCCAGCTTCTTTCCCGGTACTTGGCCCCCCTGGGATATGGCCTCGACACGTCGAGGCCGGATGCCAGGATTCTTAAGGTGGCACTGGTGCCATCACCCCCAAGGGGCAATCCCTATTGGGGCCTAGGCCAGGTATCCTTAGCAGCGCACCCATAAGGTTCGCCAGCTGGTATTTCTTATCCTTAGATTCACGCAACAGGACCGACAACAGAGCGGTGGGGCGTGTGTAGTCTTGCAGTACTTGACCATGCGGCCGTACGGCCCCAAACCACCCCATCGTCTAATTGCCGGGTCTGGCTACTCAATTCGGATGTCGCTATACCAGCCAGGCAGGGAGACTGCCTAGGTGGTGAGATAGTAACAATGGTTGTAAATTTACAAAAAAACCAGCCAAAAAAGCAGCTCTGTGGGTCGAGCCCCTTCCTTATAACCAGATATACACGAGAGTGGGCCAACAGACCAGGTGTATTGAGGGCGGACCCGCGAATCTGTTTTTATGGGAAAAACTTACGGAGATGCTCTATATTCCAGGGGTTGGGGAGAGGTACTCCATTATCTATGGCGAGGCGGACGCACCCGGGGCGGCATATTTCTGTCACCTTGAAGGGTCCTTCCCAGCTGGGGGAGAGCTTGTGGAGCCCTTCTCGGTTCAGAATTCGCCTTAGAACTAGGTCCCCGACTTCAAACTTCCTACTATGCACGAACCACTAGTGGTAGCGCCTGAGCGCTTGGTTGTACCGTGCATTTCGGACTGCTGCTCGCCACATGTGCTCGTCGATGAAGTCCACGTCTTCGCACCGTAGCTGTTCCTGCGCAGACTCATCGAACGACTGGGCCCGCGGAGAGCCCATAATGATTTCCGGGGGAAGGCAGGCTTCGGCACCGTAGACCAGGAAGAATGGGGTCTCCCCGGTGGCTCGGCTGGGTGTGGTTCGGTTCCCCCATAGCACGGAGGGCAGCTCGCTGACCCAATTTGCGCCATGCTTTTTCAAGCAGTCATAGGTACGCATCTTGAGTACCCTGAGGATCTCTGCATTTGCTCTCTCCACTTGTCCATTGCTCCTGGGGTGGGCCACGGACGCGAAGCAGAGCCGAGTGTCGATGCCTTCACAGTACTCCTGGAAGACCTGGCTTGTAAACTGGGTCCCATTGTCTGTAATGATACGACTTGGGACCCCGAATCTGCAGACGATCGACTTAGGAAAGTGACAGTAGCGCCCTAGGTGATGCTGACCACAGAGGTGGCTTCCGGCCACTTGGTGAACTTGTCAATGGCAACAAATAGGTACCGATACCCGCCGACAGCCCTAGGAAATGGTCCCAGGATATCCACCCCCATACGGCAAACGACCAGGAGGGCGAGATCATTTGTAGAGCCTGAGCTGGTGTGTGTATCTGCTTCGCGTGGTACTGGCATGCTTCACAGGACTTTACTAGCTCGGCCGCATCCTGGAGGACAGTTGGCTAATAAAAACCATGCCGGAAGGCCTTACCGACCAGCGTGCGGGATGAAGAATGACTTCCACACTCCCCTCCATGGATCTTCGTGAGTAACTCACGGCCCTCTTCCTGGGTAATGCACCGCATGAGAATGCCGCTGGCGCCACGGCGGTAGAGACCCCCTTCTACCATCGTGTATCGCTTAGCCAACCGCACTATGCGCTCGGCAGAGACATGGTCTTCAGGAAGGATATTTTCCTTCAGGTAGTCCCGCATCTTGAAGATCCATGCATCGGGACCGCTCTGAGTTGCCGGCTGTGGCGCTAAAGGGTCAGCGGAGTCCCCCAGAGCGCACACAGCCTTTGGTGGGTCTTGGGACACCACCGGGGCCGCCGGCTTCGAGGTGCCGGTCTCGCCCCCTTCGTCCAGTCTGGTCGGCTGGGCGGTGGGTCTCAGTAGCCGCCTTTCGAAGGCACCCTCGGGCACAGGTGCCCGAGTTGATGCCCTCTGGGAGAGGTCATCCGCCGCTGAGTTGTCGGCCCGGGGAACATGTTGAAGTTCCAGGGTCGTGAAATCCTTCTCTAGCTTCCTCACATGGAGGAGGTAAGCTGTGAGTCTAGGCTCGTTGCAGCTACATTCTCCGCAGACCTGCTTGATGATGAACTGAGAGTCCCCCTTTACGAGGAGTTGGCGGACCCCCAAGGATAGGGCCGCGGATAGGCCGAAGATCAGCGCCTCATACTCCGCCATGTTGGTGGTGGCCTTGAATTCAAGTCGCACCACATACTGCAGCTGGTTTCCGCCTGGGTCGGCAAGGACCACTCCCGCGCCAGCACTCTGTTGGTGGGCGGACCCGTCGAAGAAAAGCGTCCAGTGGGGTTCGGTGAAGATCGGACCCCTGCGCTCCGCCGGTGTGGGGTCCGGCCCCCCGGGGGTACACGGGGGTGGAGTCCATTCCACGATGAAGTCGGCCAGGTCCTGACTTTTGATAGCGTGGTGGGGTTGGAAGTCCAGTTGGAACTCGACGAGTTCAGCTGCCCACTCGGCGATGTTGCCAGTGGTGTTTGGGTTGTAGAGGATGGCTCTTATCGGAAAGGAGGTCACCACCACAACCTTGTGCGCTTGGAAATAATGACACAACTTCCTGGACGCGACCAACACAACGTAGAGGAGTTTGTGTGTCTCGAGGTACCTGGCCTTTGCTTCGTGGAGGACCTCGCTGACGTAGTAGACCAGCTTCTGGACAGTCCGGGTCTCTGTAGCTGCCCCTAGACTTCCAGGTTCTTGTCCTCCTTGTGCCTCCCTCTCAGCGACTAACACCATGCTTACTGCTTCTGCAGCTGCCGCAATGTACAGGTATAGCGGTTCCCCTGGCTCTGGAGCAACCAGGATCAGCAGGGAAGCTAAGTGCTGCTTCAATTCTTTGAAGGCTTGTTCTGCCTCTTCGGACTAGGCAAATGGGCCTGATTTCCGCAGGAGCTTGAAGAATGGCAGCGCCCTCTCAACCAACCTCGAAATGAAGCGGCTAAGGGATGCTAGCGACCCGGTAAGCTTCTGGATGTCCTTAACACGGGCGGGAGGCCTCATTCCTCAATAGCCTTGATTTTCTCCGGGTTAGCTTCAATGCCCCGGTATGAAACCAGGAAACCCAGCAACTTCCCTGCGGAGACACCGAAGATGCATTTCTCCGGGTTCAGCTTAGTGCGGGTTGCCCGCAGCTTGCCGAAAACCAGGGCCAGGTCTTCCACTATAGCCGACCCTTCCCTAGTCTTGACCACAATGTTATCGACGTAAATTTCCACCTTATCCCGGATCAGGTCCCCGAAGGTCTTGCTCATTGCCCGAACAAAGGTTGGCAAGGCATTCCTCAGACCGTAGGGCATTACAACATGACAGTATAGTCCATCTACTGTCACAAAAGCAGTATGCTTCCTATCCTCCTTAGCCATCCGGATTTGGTGGAACTAGAGTAAGCATCCAAGAAGGATAAGAGGTCACACCCCGAAGTAGAGTCCACAATCTGATCTATACGCGGCAGTGGATACGGGTCTTTGGGGCATGCCTTATTCAGGCTGGTGTAGTCGATGCACATCCGAAGCTTCCTGTTGGCCTTTGGCACGACGACTGGGTTGGCCAGCCACACGGGGTGATGAACCTCTTCAATAAATCCAACGTGCAACAGCTTCTGGACCTCTTCTCGGATGAAGTCCTACCGTTCCACGGACTGCCTTCGTGGCTTCTAGCTTACCGGCCTGGCGTCCGGGTAAACCTTTAGCTGGCGCTCGATCACCTCCCTAGGGATCCCAGGCATCTGCGACGGCTCCCAAGCGAAGACGTCGACATTTGCTTGGAGGAAGGCGACGAGCGCGAGTTCCTATTTTTCTCCCAGATCCCCTACGATGTGGGTGGTCTAGGAGGGGTCCGCGCCGACCTGGATGGTCTTCGCGGGTCCGCCGTCTGCCCCGATCGGCTGCACTTTCAGCGCCTTGGAGGGTGCCTTGGTACTGGGGCCTCTTCCTCCGTCGTCTGGTCGAGTGATCTTGGCCTCCAGGGTGTGTAGTTTCTTGACGACTGCTAGTGCGGCGGTGCGGTCGCCCTGCACGGTGAGGATCTCAGCGGGGGACGGCATCTTGAGGACCAAGTACCCATAATGGGCAATGTCCATGAACCGGTACAGGGCTGGCCTCCCGATAATGGCGTTAAAAGGGAGGTTGACCTCCGCGACGTCGAACTGGACGTTTTCTGTATGAAAGTTCTCTTCCGTTCCAAATGTAACCGGGAGTGTTATGCTCCCTAGGGGATATACGGGCTGCGGGCCCACCCCGGAAAATGGGCAAGAAGGCCCCAGCCGCGACCCCGGGACCTGCAGCTGTCTGAATGCTGCGTGGCTGATAACATTGAGGTCGGCCCCTCCGTCGATCAACACGTGATGTAGCCGCATGTTGGCGACAACAGGGGCGGTGATGAGCGGCAGCACGCCGGCTCCCGCCATGTTGTTAGGGCAGTCGGATGCCCCGAAGGAGATGGTAGTGCCCCTCCACCGTTGGTGCGGAGCGGTTTTGGGGACCCCTAGGACCGCCGAAAGTACCTCCCGGCGTAGGGAGTTGACACTCCTGAGGGAGGTGAGCTCCCAGATTCCGCCGTACATTACATACAGCTTCTTGCGACGGTCGCCACCGTCGCTGGAGTCAGAATCTCCGGTGAAAACGTCCTTTAGGCACCCCTCGGGCGACTGGTAGCCGAGGTCTTGTCCTTCCGCAGCCGCGGCTTTCCCTTCAGCTCCCTTCTGGCTTGGTCGGTGATGGGGCGGCGTGCCGTCCTTGAGGGACTGCTCACGCCGCTCGCTGACGCGCCGTGCGAGTTTGATGATCTCACGGCAGTCAGTGGCGGCTCTTGGGGTGCACCAGGCACGTGTCACCGCCGTATCCCTAGGGTCGTGGGTGCTTGCTGCGCTCGCCTTGGTCCCCGGTAGCGGCAGCAGCAACCGAAATAGCGAATCGTGGCTTTTCGTGACCGTGGTTCTTGTTTCTCTTTTTCGTCCTGCCTCCGCCCTGGGTGACGACATCTGAGTCGCCTATCTTGGTAACCTTGACCTGTGGTACCGAGTGCCAAGCACGACCCTCAGCGGCTCTGGCGCACTTGTCAGCCAGAGCAAGGAGTGTGGTGACGTCGTTCACATCGTGTGTGGCCAACTTCTCCAGCATCTTCTCATCACGTACCCCCTGGCGGAAAGCAGTGATGATGGAAGCATCCGAGATTCGGGGGATTGTCCCACGTACCTTGGTGAAGCAGGAAATGAACGCTCGGAGGGTCTCCCCAGGCTCCTGCCTCACTGCATGGAGGTGTGCCTCCACTCCGTGCCGCTGGTAAGCGCTGGCGAAGTTCGCCACGAACCACGCACAGAGCTCCTCCTAGGAGCAGATGGATCCTGGGGCTTGGTTCATGAGCCAAGTCCGAGCTGGTCCAGACAGGGCCACATGGAAGTGGGTTGCCAATATGGCGGTGTCTCCACCCGCTGCCGTAATGGCGGTGACATAAACCTGCAGGATTTCTGACGGGTTTGTCGTACCATCGTATTTTTCCAACAGATGTGGCCAAAACTTGGGCGGCCACGTCACCGCGCGGAGGTGGTCCGCTAGGGCAGCGCAGCCCACTCCAGCCAACGGGATGCTGGTCTGGAATCGAGCATCCCCTCGGGCCTGCGGCGCGACCGCCACAGAATCTTGCCCGAGATTGTCGCAGCACTCATGCGTCTTCTCCAAAGAGATACAGGCTTCTCTGCCCGCGCGTCTGCGGTTGAGTTCATCCCGCAGGTCTCCTGGTCCCTCTGGAGGGACCCGCACATCTCCTTCTACGTGCCTGCGGTTGAGCTTCGTTCACACATCTCCAGTCGGGGCAGTCCTCACCGAGGCCGTGCGCTCCGGGGCAGATGCTTCGTGCCGACGCCAGGACGATCGAGGCCTGGGCCTGACCTAGCCAGTGTGCGCCACGCCAAGGAGGCGGTCTACGTCGTTGCGCCACTGCCTCATAGCCCCTGGCGAAGCTGTGGGGCTGGGCAAGTGGCGCAACAATTCTCTGGCCACAGAGAGCGCTCCGGCGGGGGTATCCCCTGACGCAGTCCGGGACGCCCACCCCGGCGTGCGCCGCCGTGCAGGGCGCATGGCTGCAGCGCCAAGTGTCGGATGGCCAGAGCTCTGCGGCGTAGAAGATGCAACTTCCTCCTCCATGGCTTCAGAGGTTTCACCACGATGCTCGGTGATATGGACCATGGTGTTGGGCAGAAAATACAAGCAAAAACCTAATGCCTAGCTCCCCCTACCTGGCGTGCCAAATGTCGGAGAGTAAATCCCTGGCCGGGTGGCGGAGTGCACCCGCCCTAAATCCTGAGATGAGGAGGGGCTTAGGCATTTTGCTTGATCATTGGAATGAACGGGAAGAACTCAAGAACACACAAGGATTTAGAGTGGTTCGGGCCACCGGAGCGTAATACCCTACTCCACTGTGAGATGTATTGCTTGTGAGCTTGTATGAGTTTGCGAGTCTAAGGTGTGACCTAAGATTGCATGTGTGTAACGTCGCATTCCTCCCCTTTTATAGCTGAAGGGGGGCATGCACAAAGGGACTGGGCCCCGACATGTGGGCCTAGGGACATAAAGAATATAGTGCTTGGAGCCTACTAATGTATGTTGCCGAGACAATCTTCTTGTGCCCTGGCGGCCGAGTTCTGCGTATCCTTGGCGTGAAGGGGAAGCTTTTTGTGGAAGAGAAGATGGGTGCAATGCTCCGCTCGGAACTGGTCAGGCGCGCCGTCTGCTGGATGACCCTGACGCCGTCTGCCAACGGATTGGACAAGGCGCATTTAATGTCGAGAGGGCTTGTCGCCTGTCAGTGTGGTGGCAGGCGGCGCGTCCTTTCCGCAATAAATGATGAGGTCGAACAGCTGCATGGGCCTTACGTCAGGATCGGCCCATTGGCTTATGTCACGGGCCTCAAGCCAAGCGGCAGCAGCGGGGCTCCGCCTAGGCAGGAAGTCCCACCCGAGAGATGGACAAGTGTGGGCACCGGACCTCTATTCGTGCCGGGGTCTTCCAGGTCTCGGAGCCCTGCCAGGGCCCGGTCCCTACTCTGAGGGACCTGGGGCTTACCCGAGGGACCCGGCATGCCCTCTTGGGAGTTCCGGACCCGTTAGTACAGGGGTCCGGCGTCCTTCTGCGGAGGTCCGGACCTATCGATGCACCTTGGGGAGTCTTATCTTTCCTTGCCACGTGGTGCTCCCAACCCTGCCCATGCAGTGGGGTCAGGTGTTGCTTCCCGTGCGACTCGGAGACGTCGCACGGGTGCGGCCTCTTCATACTGCAGAACGGGGTACCCCTGTCTCAAGGTACCGACACACGTGTTAGTGGACCGTTACCTCATAAATAGATCATGAGAAACCACTCAAGTCCAACACGACAGGAAACCACAGCGTATAGTACCATCTCAATAGTTGTAGGAGGACGAGCGACCAAATGAGCTATAGAAAAGGCCGGAGTTGTTTTCAACTCATAACTTTCTAGACCTTTTGACTAAAATGAAGTGTAATATTTATTCTTGTGTGTCATCACACTTAGTGCTGGGAATATGGGTTAGTCATTAGTCTTTTTAGGCTAGTACGAGCACGGTCCAAAAAAGAGCCAAAAGCACGGCCCGACACGAAATAATATGGACCGGGCTAGCACGACCCGCCAAAGGCGTGCCTGGGCCGAGCCTTAAATTCCGGCCCATCGGCCCCAGCACGGCACACACGCTTTGGGTCAGACTTGGTTCGACACGGTCAAATGAAGCCCATATTGTTTAATTTTTTTAATTTAGTAAGGTATAGATTTAATGTGGTTATAATATTTGGATGTTATGTGATCAAATGCTATTCAGATTGTTTAATATATTTAATTTAATAAGCTATGTACTTTATGTTGTTGTAATATTTGGATTTTATATGTTTCGAATATTTGAGTTAGGCTTGGACTGACACGACCCAACGAATACACAACTTATTTTAAGGTCGGATTGAGCCACTATTTGTATACTTTGTGCTGACAAAGCATGATCTAAAAGTTTTTTAGACCTTGACCCAAAACTATTTGACCCAAAGCACGATGAGCTTAGACTCGGACCGACCGGACCCGATCCAAATATATCCCAGCACTAATCACAATGTACGAGCATTGTATTAGTTACATGTAAGAAGGGAGTATATACCGGCCTCTCACTAAGTCACTAGGCTATGGGGAGAGCACAGCCCAGCCGAGGTCTGTCGGTCGGAGGCTCGGAGCTCTACGGCCTACTATGGCTATAGTTGTCTCGTTTTAATCTCGCTCGAACACCTCGTCCGCCGCCCGCGCTCTAGTGGTGTACTGGTGTCTTCCCTCCCCCGTCTGTAGCCTTGGGCCTGATTGCCTTCTTCCCCGGCTCCTTTCTAAACCCATCGAAGATGGATTGAAAGAGAAGAGAGGAGAGGAGAAAAGTTAAGCGTTGGAACACTCAAGTCTAGTAGTATATAACATTTCTCTAAAAAAAACTGGCATGCGTGAGCGGCCTCACAGTTAAAAGATAAAGTGTTACCGCTGACGAGAAGTAACAGTGGCTAGGCAGGCCGGCCACACACACGCCAGCAGTCCAGCACTTGGCCACTACTTACTCTCCTTCTATATATGTCTCTCCTTCTGCCCCTCCTGACTTTGCCTTTCAAGCAAGCGCCTCACAAGGTATGCACACATAGCTTAGCCCTCTCTCTCTCTCTCTCTCTAGCTACCTCCATCATCTCCATCTCTACTCCTCTGATTATTTCAAGAAAAAAAGGTAGCCTTTTCCAGTTCTTCATCCATGGCAATGCGATTAGATAGTTTTTCTACTTCGGATCGTGTGCCCTTTTATTAGGTTTCCTTTATGTGACTGGTAGTGCTAGGTTCATTTCGAGCTCATGCGCATATATGCCCCATGCTAACAATAATTCCAATCAAGATTCAAGTTGTCCACCCACTAGCGCCGTTAACCCTTTGTTTGTTTTGTTTGCTTCACTACTCCTCGATCATGTAGGAAAAGATCTCCTAGCAGCTAGCCAGCTACAGCCTACAGCAAGAGATCGGCGCGTTGATTGCTTGGATCGACCGACCGGCCGGGGTGGTCGCCATGGGACGCGGGAAGATCGAGATCAAGCGGATCGAGAACTCGACGAACCGGCAGGTCACCTTCTCCAAGCGCCGGGGCGGGCTGCTCAAGAAGGCCAACGAGCTCGCCGTGCTGTGCGACGCGCGCGTCGGCGTCGTCATCTTCTCCAGCACCGGCAAGATGTTCGAGTACTGCAGCCCTGCCTGCAGGTTGGTTACGCTAGCTAGGCGCTAGCTTCAACTGATGGCTCATGATCCTGCTTCTGTTCGATCTGCGTTCTGCCCGGCCAGTCCCCATCGACCAGATCTTATATTATCAGTGTTGCTAGCTCGCTCATGCGTGCATGATTCTTGATCTTGATCCCGATGAAACTGCCGATCGATCCGTGTCTTCTTTGTCCTTTTGTTTCCCCAGGCTTCTCTTCTACCTTGTTTTAGGGCTTTGCAGAAACAATCAGTTACTGACCTTTTGGATTTTTTCCCTTGTTTTTTCTGGCTCAAGGGTTCACTAGGGCAAGATTGGAAACTTAAACCCCTTCGGGATTCCGGAGATTGAGGAGAAAACTAAACTAATTTTTCCCTTGATCCCGAAAATCCGGAGGGGATATATGTTTTCAAACTAGTGCGCAAATCGATTCTAGCATGGTTTTCCCTTTTTTTTTCTTTAGTGCTTAGTATGTACAAAATAAATCCCCAAATCTTCTTTGCTGAGTTGCAAAGAATCCGTGGCCGAAATAGGCACAGGTTTAGTTATTAGACTGACGACGATGCATCATGCATCCCCTTCTGTTGGTTGTAGTTTCTTGAGAAGTACTTGTGCACTTGCACCCCCCCCCCCCCCCCCCCCCCCCCCCCCCCCCCCCCCCCCCCCTGAGCTCTTCTTTTAAGTTTTAACCGAGAATAATTTGGGGATAAAAAATAAAGATCTGCACGCATCATGATCCTATGTCCTTAAGTAGCAATAATCTAGGAAACTATTCCAGTTACATTATGAGTGAAGTACAGTGGATTATCAACATGGTATTGCAAACATATACCGGCACTGAGAAACTCTAGTTTCTTGGCTTGTGAAATAATAAAGTAGCCTATGGAATCCAACATCTTTCTAAGCCATAAAAACCTGAAATCCCAGATTGCTCAATCACAAAATTCCTCAATCGAGTAATTTTCGATCCTCTGTATATATCTTAGAGAGAGATTCATTTACTCTAGCTTAGAAGAGCCACAGGCCGGTGCTTAGCGATGATGATAAGAGTTGTACTAATCTCTGACGTGTGTGCATGTGGATGCATGTGTCTGTTATGATGTCCGGCAAATTCAGCTTGAGGGAGCTTATTGAGCAGTATCAGCATGCTACCAACAGCCACTTCGAGGAGATAAACCATGATCAGGTGCATGCAACACTGGCTTGAGCACAGATAAATTTAATTAACTGCCGTTTATATATATTTATGTATATATACGCATGCATAATAGTGTACGCTCGCATGCTAAGTGTCAGTCTCGGCGGAGTTTGTGCAGCAAATACTGCTGGAGATGACAAGGATGAAGAACGAGATGGAGAAGCTGGAGACGGGCATCAGGAGGTACACCGGCGACGACCTCTCCTCCCTCACCCTCGACGACGTCAGCGACCTCGAGCAGCAACTCGAGTACTCCGTCTCCAAAGTCCGTGCAAGGAAGGTACATTGCTTGCTATATATAATAGTCCTAGTCCAACTCTTGCAGTTATTACCTGTATTGTGCTGCATTATCAGGAGCTTATTAGAACAGCAATGGCATCTAATGTCGTCTGGTTCCTGTACTACTCTTGCAGCATCAGCTCCTGAACCAACAGCTTGACAACCTACGTCGCAAGGTACGCATGGAACTGCTGACAATCCAAAGCAATAGACGCGTGCACGATGCCACGATCTTGTGGTTCTGAACACAACTGACCAATGGCTGACAGGAACAAATCTTGGAAGACCAGAACACCTTCCTGTACCGCATGGTAATACATACATACATACTCAAAAAAAAATGTTAAATATTCAAGCTTGGCTGCTGCTCTTCTCGATCTATACAAGCACATGCATGATGCATGAACCATGATCGACGTGTACGCTTGGGCCTTACTGATTTCTTCGTCATCAGATCAACGAGAACCAGCAGGCCGCGTTGACCGGCGAGGTGAAGCTGGGGGAGATGGCGCCGCTGGCGATGCTGCAGCCACCGCCGGCGTTCGCGCACTCGGCCACCGCCTACTACGGCGGGGAGTCGTCGTCGTCGGGCACGGCGCTGCAGCTGATGTCGGCGGCGCCGCAGCTGCACGCCGACGACCTCGGGTTCCGGCTACAGCCGACGCAGCCCAACCTGCAGGACCCGGCGGCGCCGTGCGGCGGCCTCCATGGCCACGGCCTGCAGCTGTGGTAAGCTAGCCCCAGCCAGACATGTGCACACATCTGATCTCACTCATCAGGTGTGTATACTTGTTTACAACTATATATATACACGTACGCATACATATATAGTTTATTATATTCTGTGCGCGCGTGTCAGGAGTTTTAATCCTATATATAATTAAATCTCGCTGATAATTAAGCTTTTCTTTGCTGCAGATTAACTGCGATCAATTGGGAGGACTGTCACATGCTCTGCATCGAAGAGGGACTATTGGAGCACACACGCAGTTTCATGGTCGCAAAGCCCGTCATGCATAATTTCGATCATATGTTAGTTTGTCATCTGAATAGTTTTATATATGCATGCAATGCAATCAATTCTCTGGATAATAATTCAACTATTGTTATGTATCTAATTAAGATAGGTTCGTAGACTACTCCTCTCCATCATCATATCCGCGTGCAATTGTGGTAACAATAGCTAAGCACTAATCTAGTATTTAATCACATCATACTATTTGCGGATATATAAGCTTAATCATTCGGATGTGTCTAGATATGTGCTAATGGTGAGCTAGTGATCTGTGCATGCATGTGTGCCGTGTAATATAATCTTGAACAAATCTACGGGAAATTAGCATGCATCCCGGTCGGCTGAACTTCAATATTTTGGAAGCCCGGCCCTCACGTAAGTGAGGAAAAACAAGTCTCACGTTGCCACCTCTCATCAGGCTATGTCCAGCAGATATATAGTCGTATAAAATACTGATAACATTATTTACAGAGTGGAGTGTACGGAGTTTCTATAACATCAACTAGTAATTTATGTTGAAATTCTTGCTTTCTCGTATGCTTATATATAAACATTAAAATTTACTAGAGAACACCTCCAAAACAAGTTCAAAACACAAAACGATTCAAAATCTGAAAAAGTTGGCCTACGTGAGTTTCAAAGTCGGTTAGGTCTTTTTTTTTCCCAGTAACAGGGTACCTGACCTTGGCCGGATTTGATCGGCTAAGTCAACATTGGGCACTCGGCCTAGCCGGGTTTAGAGGTTGTCTGCCTCGCTTAGCTTAGGCCATCTCCAACAGGCCATGTAATATACCATGTAAAGTATTGTTTTATATTATAGATTATACTGCTTATAACTGGAGTTTGAAATAAAGAGTAAGATAAGGAGTAGGATAGAGAGTCTGCCGAAGATAGTCTCTTAGAGCATCTACAGCGGAGTGTGTATATGGATATGTACAAAATATTGTTTTGCACTATAAATTATATATAATGTTTACAGAGTAGAGTTTGAGATGGTGAGTAATACATGAGTGAGAAATGGAAGCTGCTAGAGAGCCTTAGGCACAACATGGCCATATCTTTCTCCCTTTTTGCTTTGTGCTCTGAATCGTATTAAGCCAGATATTTTGTAGCACGTCTGTTGGTGTTTCATACCTCGCTCCGACAAGTAAATTTATTGTTTGCATGGAGGACGCAAGATTTATACTGGTTCAGACAGAACGTCCCTACATCCAGTCATCGGTGGCTTGCGCTACCGGCACCATTGATGATCAAACTCGTAGTAGGGATTACAAGCAGACACCCCTCTCTCGTTCCATTGAGCCACCCTGAGGAGAGAAAACGAGGGAGAAAAGTCGCCGCTGTTGTCAATTTTGGGCCGAAGCACGACTTGGTACTAGAGGAATTGGTCAGAGGGCATCGCCAACACATGTGGGTTCTTCTGCTAGCCCCGGTTCGATGTGGGGACCATTGGAGCGTCCGAAATCTCTCTGATGATCCAACCACCACGGTCGCTCTTACAAGTAGTCGAGAGAGGGAGGAGAGGCTACCAGATATCTTATCGGGGTGGAACTGAAGCTTAGAAGCTGTAAGGTGGAGTCCTGGCTAAGTCTTGGCTTGGCGGGGCTCCGACCTCCTCGTCCTCGTCGGTGCTCCTCCTCCTCCTATTCGTCCTTGTGGGCTCGTCTCCGTCTGAAGGCGTCCGGTCGTCCCTCAGTTCGTCCTTCTATTTCTTGATCGGTCGATCTCTTCTCTCTGTTTGTTTGCCCTAAGGCGGCCATCTCCCTTTTATAGGCCAGGAGAGGGGTCAGCCACCAGTGGCTTCTCTAGGAAGGAGTCGTAAGGCAGGGGTAAAAACCAGTGTTTTACCCCAGGTGAGGCCACGCGTATTCGTGGGGCCCAGGGCTGTCTGGTTGTCGCGTATTTATTAGTGGATGACGCGGGGGCATCGATGGTCTCAGGCGCCATCATTCCGGCTACGCCCACCCCTGGCTTCTGTAGCCTGGTGCTCAGTATAACCCATCGTGTAGTGCCCTATAGGAGGTCAGCGCACTCAAACCTAGCTCGATAGGCCATGAGTGTGTCGCAGACTGAGGGGCGTGTGGGCCATTAATGTGTCGCGGTCCAGGGGCTCGTAGGTCATGAGTGTTATGCAACCCGAGGGGTCCGTAGGTCATGAGTGGGAAGCGGACCGTCGCTCACGTTGTGGCTCGGTGCCAGGCGTGGTTAATGTGGCTAGTCATTTATGGCGGGTCAGTCAAGGGCGGGCGCGGGTTCCACTTGAGTGGTTCCCTTTCGACACGCCCGTCCTCCCTTGTTAGGCTCTACCACACCCGACCCTGGGCTTGGTGCCGCAGGGTTCGACCGGGGCCACTACAAAAATACCCCCTTATTGCAACACATTTATGTGTTGCTAAGGCTTATACCAACACATAATTATGTGTTTCCTATGATGTTGTTGCTAAGATCTACTGCAACACTTATATATATGTTGGTAAGCCATGGCTATAAGCGTTGCTGCTCACAACGAATATTTATTCCCTATTGCGAACGCTTACATGTGTTTGTACCAGCAAAGACGAGTTGACCCGTATTGGATTTGGCAACATTTTGCTTAGATTTATGACAATACATTTATGTGTTGCAAGAAATAAACCATTTATTAAATAAAAATTAATATACAACAACATTTGCCATTAGTAAAATGAGAAGCTTCAGTTCATCCCAGGCATAAAAACGAATGCAATGGGCAAACCATTTCTCATTGAAATAACATAGTCAATATACAGAGTAGCACAACTTAAAATAATCACCACTTCATGCGCGTACAAATATTTCTAGAGACAAAGATATAAACATATGACTCATCCTAAACAATACTGAACTTCATCCTAGGTAAATTAGGAAAGCTTTTTTTGTTAGCATAGTCTTCAAATTTTGTAGAAATCTTGCAGTTTTGAAATTGAAAAGGAAATTGAATCAAGTGTGGATTCATAATTGTAGCTAGGGCTGAAAAAAAAGCTCGAGCTCGACGAGCTGGCTTGGGCTCGCAGCAGCTCGGCTCGGCTCGGCTCGGACTGGCTCAGGAGCTGGCTCATGGCTCGACCTAACAATAATTTGTTACATAAAATCTTAATTATCATATAATATTAGTACCGAGTAGACAATAAATTATGTTATTTGAGATTACAATACAAAAAATAATCTATTTTCTATATTATATTAGTGATATATCTATTTTACTATTTTAAAATATGTTATTTAAAATATTTTAAGATTTTTTATTATAATTTACAGAGTAGATTTACGTTTATGGCTAGGCTCGTTGGCTCGGCGAGCCGGCTCGCGAGCCAGGAGCGAGCCGAGCCGCTTTTTCGAGCTCGCTAGATGGGCGAGCCGAGCCGAGCTCGGCTCGTTGCATGAGCGAGCCGCAGTGAGCCGAGCCGAGCTCGGCTCGGCTCGTTTCCACCCCTAGTTGTAGCTCTGAAACTGAAATCTGATAGCTATGATATTCTTGATTATATTTTGTATGAGCTAATAGAACTGAGACAAAAACATAGAACTACTCAATGCGCCTCTATTTAAAGAACAATTGCATAGGTTGAATAGCTACCATTTGTCTGAAAAATACTTACATGACTACTATCAAATGCATGTTATGTAAAATATTCTAAAACATATAGTACCAACAAAATGTTGTAACTTGTAAATTGTGCTCGCATCAAGATCAGATATGTAACCATGTAATTTTCAGAAAGAGCATTAAAGAATCTTAAAGCAATGGTGGGCAATAAGGCAAGAGTTGAAGGATGTATTGCGGAACAATTTAAACTGAAGGAGATAGCACACTTCACAAATTGTTACTTTGTAGAAGAACCTAATGTATTTGCTCGAAAGAAGAGGTACCATGATGACGAACGAGAGACGCCTCTGTGTAGTGATCTTTCGATTTTTCAAATAAAAGACAAAGTCGTTGTTCCACCCAAGGCATATCACCTCTGATGTGGACATCACTCCCATACAAACAATGCATGGACCGACAACACGAGTACGTGCACGAAAGCTGAATCTCTAGGTTCGTTCTAACCTAGTCAATTGTGTTTTAGAGCTTACGCTTGAAGTCATAGATGTTTTAATGATTAGGAACTTTGGAGAGGACCATCAAGAACTTGGGAAATGCCAAGGTGTCGGGGAGGAGCAACAAGGGCGTCCATAACAGGAAGGAGATCAAGTCCGACTCGGCCGCGATTCCATCTCGGGTTCCAGGACCATCCTGCACTAAATTGGACGCCCAGGACGAATCCGGACTCCGATTGTGACGGACTTTATATGGTTGGAAAGATAAGAAGATTATATAACCAACTCAACTGGTCCCACCTTTAAATTCATTAGGAGTCAATGGGAATCATCGAAACAATCAGCACTCAGATTCTGTTTTGGTGATGAGACACCGTCTGTTGGGGTGTTGGGTCATATATTGTGTTGGAGCCCATTAGGGGTACCTCCACGAGTTGTGCACACCCCTAACCTCCATTTTAATAGCAGCTGCCACGACATTAGGGTTTGGGTTTTGCTTAGATTGTATTTGTCATCGAACAATATCATCGTTCATCGGTTTGTGAGAACCCACCTCGTGATCAGTGCATCAGTGCAGTTTTGATTGTGTTGTTCCTGTTCTTGCTTGTGTTCTTGTTTGCGCCAGTAGGTATTAACCTTCGTGGTGAGGTCACTCATGTGTCACGGGTGATAACCAATGGAGCAGTGATGTAGTGATTGTGATGATATGTTCGCTCGGAGCCTTGGATCATCCACATCGAAAAATCCACCAAATTAAGTTATCGTACCTCATGGAAGATAGGGCCTTGGATCCTTTCCATCCGCTTCCATCCTACAAAATCGATCTCCAAAACAAATCCCATGTACAAAACCGATCCTATTTTATCTCATCATCACGTCCTTATTAGAGTAGTTTTTGTCCAGTTCGATATTTTGAGCATCAATCTCGCATACAAACTCGAAATTTAGTGTTCTTATACTTTCTGGAAAGCTTAGAAAATTATCTACAACTTGCTTATTTACGAGTTTTCCAGAAACGTCATTATTAAGGAGTTATTTGTACTGGAATTAAATCTATTTGGGACACTGAAATTTTGGACCAGTCTATTTTTGGGGTCATTATCTCCCACTTCCGTTATCCAAAATAGGCAATCCATATATCTAAAAGAAAGAGAAAAAAGATATCTACAACTTTTGTGTTGTGAGTTTTTGTATTTGAGATCGCTATATTTGTCAAACAGTCTATTGAAGTTAGAGCAGAAAATCTGTAACAAACATGATAATTTTTTGATACTCTTGAGTTGTATCTTGTTTTTGCGGCACTTTTGTGAAAAAGAAGAGAATATAAAAGGCAAGTGCAGAAAAAATCCGCACAAAACAAAGAAAAAAAGATAAAATAATCAGAAAAAGGATAAAAAGTGTGCGCATAAGCAGGAACACCATTGATCTGTGCACCTCTATGATTCATCTTATTTCCATCTTGTTTCCTTATTATACCTAGATCCTTGTTACATCCTTCGTGTCTTCCTCCAACTGTTCTAATACAATATCTAGGCCAGCAGCTAGGAAGAGTACTTTGGACACTTATTCAGCATTACTATCTGTTACTGACTTGTGTGCCACAAACATATATTAGTGAGCCTTCCCAAAGCTTCACCTTTCTCTCGAGTAGAACATATACTTCTTTGCAATCACACCCATGCTCTTTGGGTTGTCACACCGACCACCGATTGTCACTCGCAGTGTTGGTAAGAACCTTGTAAGAGCGCGGTAAGACACTTCATAACTTGTGTTCTACCACCATCCTTGATAGTAGTTGTAGAATTCACACATATTGCTTGTTGCTTTATTTCTGTTTTGTACTAACAATGACAGGAACATTTCATCTGAAGCTCCGTGACATGATGAGAGCTATGTGTGATGCACTCAACATGAACATAGAAAGGCTGAAGAGAGTTTTAGGACTTGTTGAACAGGTGGAGACTCGTCGACCACAACCTACAACTTCTTCTGCAGGTGATTCTATTCGTGCTTTTCCATCATATGATGATACAGATGCTGAAAATTATATTGAGTGGGAAACTAAGATAGATTGTCTTTTTGCAAAATATTTTGTGTGAACAGAAAAAGATCAAAAAGGAAACTAGTGTTTTGACCCATTATGCTTTATCTTTGTGGGAGTCCTTAACTCCATCTAATAAACAACAAACTTGGGCTAATATGAAAATGCTGATGACAAAACGATTTGTTTCTTCCAACGATGTCATGCCTTCAAATAAACTTGAGTTACCTTTATTACATGATGATTGTACTAATAATTCTTGTGATAAAAAAAGAGTTGTGTGATGATTCTTCTATTACTTATATGCGACAACTTGAGCACAAACTTGTTATTGTTTCTTCCAATCATGTTAATTGTGTTGAAATTAGAACTTTCAATCTTATAACTAGTGTGCATTATGAGCTGAAATTGTTATCTTCTTTAAGTACTTTGGACTATATTGAATTTGATGTTATATGTAATCTAAATAATTTAGAGGAGAAACTTTCTTTTCGTGTCGATTTGCCATTGTTATCTAAACATACATATCATGTTATTGGAAGACCGAATATAGGTACATCGAGTATATATTTTGTTCAAATATGCAATCTCCTTTGTCATGAAACATAATGATTAATTAGAGGGATTTGATAAAGCTAACCATATCACGTCCAGTTCCACTTGTCCTTCTTTGTATGATTTACAACAATAGGGTCAACTTAAAGAAGGGGGGCAAAGTTGGATGACATCAAGCACTACATCGACACCTTTTGCAGGCACCAATGACTTTGAGTCGAGGATGACTCAAAACTAAGAAGGGGAGAATGCTAAGTACATGGATGTCAACTATATGATCAAGGCCCAATCAATCATAGAGTTCCAAGCTCAAGGGGAGTTGAAGTTCAGTTTATTCGTGAATCCAGTTCCAAATGCAGGAGTGGGTCTTGCAAAAACGGACGCCCAGGCTACATACAGACTCTGTTTTCGATGTTCTAGATACCGTTTGAAAGCTAAGGAGATAAGATTTCCAACCCAACTAGTCCCACATTAATATACGGTTGAAGATGATCAAAATCGTCATAGCAAGATGATATCCAGAATCTGCCAGAAATCAGCAGCGCCTGTTTTTGGCCTAAAGGCCTTGTACATCCTAGGGTTGCTCGGCCACCGCTTGAGTCGAGGACGACTCCAATTCAAGTGGAGGAGAATGATGAGGACATCAATCCCATACAAATAATGCATGGGCCGACAACACGAGCACGTGCACGAAAGTTGAATCACCAGGTTTGTTCTAACCTAGTCAATTGTATTTTAGAGCTTACGCTTGATGCCATGGATGTTTTAATGATTAAGAACTTTGGAGAGGACCATCAAGGACTGGAAAAAGGCCTAGGCACCAAGGAGCAGCAAGGGCGTCCACAACAGGAAGGAGATCAAGTCTGACTCGGTTGTAATTCCATCTTGGGTTCGAGGACCAGTATGCACTAAAATGGACGCCTAGGATGCATCCGGACTTCGATTTCAATGGACTTGATAAGGTTGGAAAGATAAGAAGATTATCTAACCAACCCAACTAGTTCCACCTTAAAATTCATACGGAGCCAATTGGAATCGTCGAAACAATTCAGAGCTAATATTTTATTTTGGTGCTGCGACACCGTCTATTGGGCCGTGTATCGTGTTGGAGCCCATTAGGGATACCTCCAGGGGTTGTGCACACACCTAACCTCTATTTTAACAGCAGCAGCCACCACATTAGGGTTTGGGTTTTGCTTAGATCATATATGTTGGTCACTTGTTCTCAAATGCTGTGAATCAAGAATAAGGCAACACAATTGTTAATTATTACGGACCTTCGTCTTCCGAAACATTATCTCTGCATGGGTATAGTGCTCATCAGACGAAGGTCAAGAAGGACATACCTTCATCATTTAATACGTGAAAAGGAATGTGAAGGAATGAATATGATAATTGCATCTTAGTAATTCGTTTATTCTTGCATTCCTTATAACATATATGAATATCAACAATTTTAATATTACATCGATACCTTCGGCTTGCTCGAAGGCGAGGATGCGAGAGAGTAAATACAATCCAGCGTGAACAGTACGGGGTTATTGTTCATCTATTTATAGGCACAGGACGCAGCCCGAGTAAAATTACATCCATACCCTTAAACGCTTATTTACAAGCAACGAAAGCTAATGGGGTCTATTTTGTCTTTTACTTCTTTGCTTGATCCGAGCCGAAGCTATAGACCTTCGGCATTCTGCAACGTTGCTTGTACACAAGGTCTTTGTCTTAAGAAGCAAAGCCGAGGTTGATGATAGCTTCAGCGAGCCTTTGTATTATCTTACCGAAGGTGTATTTGTCTTGAGTATCTTCGGTGGAGAAGAAGACCCCCAACAGTATCCCCTTCATGGTGCTAGATTGTTTTTTCGTAACGAGCTCGATCTGCGAAAAACACAAAGGCTTCAGAATGTCAAAGGTCCGAAAAACACCTTCCCTGAGCTTGTTATCGAAAAATGATTAAAATATTCCGAGCGTCGGTCGGTCCATCACTTAGTCATTGTAGACGGTCTGGCGGTTCGCCTTCTTCCCCTGCAACACTATATAAGCAGACATGTTAGTGAGGAGTTACCACAACATTCATTGCCACCGCACTGTTGTGCTGTTAAAAAGTTTTAACCAAAGCCGAAGCTTTCTGGATTGCGCTTTTCTAAACAAGCTTTTCGTCATTCGTAACTAGCTTCAGCTTAAGGAACCAAAATACTTGAAATGGCCGAGTAAGATCTACTGCTAGGGTGTCCCGCGAGGGAGATGAGGTTGAAGTGACAGAAACAGCACCAATATCGGAGGTGATGAGACGATCGGGTCTAGTTGTGTCAGAAATAGCTGTTGCTGAAGGTGAGACTGTCGAAGCTGAGCAGACTGTAGTTGAGGACAAAAGTGATGATGAAAACAAAGAAGACAACAGTATTCTAAGCCCATCAAAACCCAACCATATTGATTTCGAAAAATCTACCGTATCAGAAGAGGACCTGGTTATGATGAAGAAGCTAGGCTATTTTGGGGAGGATGAAAGTAAACTTATTCGCTTTGCTGGCGAAGAAGTGATTCTGGAGCCGAAGGAGGATGAAGTTGTGGTGTTTAAAAGCTTATTCAGGGCAGGGCTTTGGTTTCCTCTATATGATATAATGGGAGAAGTTTTGAAAAGATTTGAAATATATCTTCATCAGCTGACACCGAATGCCATTGTTAGGCTCAGTGTCTTCATATGGGCTCTCCAAAGCCAGGCAAAAATGCCAATGCTGAAGGTTTCTGCCGAGTGCATGAGTTCCACTATCAGACGAAGGCCAGAGCTGATGGTCTTCACAAAAACTTTGGATGTTATAATTTTGCATATCGAAAGGACACTAAGGCCCCGGTGATAGGCTACTGCACTAAGTGGCCAACCGGGTGGACAAGCGAATGGTTCTACGTCAAAGCTGATGAGAAGAAGAGAGAGAAACTCATGACTATGGTTATGAGTCCTCTGAGGTTGAGCTTCGGGATGACAAGGCCATTATGCAATATGCAACTCGGCTCCCCATGCCAGCTGGCCGAAGTTGAATTCAGAGTGGTGGCCGCTAAAATTAGCACTAGGGACTTAGTGTAGGAATACCTAGCGAACAAAACTTTTCCAACCTCTAACGGCTGGGGGATGCCGAAGAAGAAGGAAGGAGGAAAGAAATATGAACTTGTTCGACTCCCCTTCCGCTTCAAGTTTGAAAAGCAATTTAAAAACCATGTACTGAATGGTTAGAAATGATAGAAACTATGTGTAATGAAATTCTTCGAAATTACACAAAGAAATAAGATCAATTAATGACCGGTGCCTTCGGCACCCGACCAAAACGAAGGTTAAATCGGGTAATGGATGCACTGAACTTCGAGTACCCGGATTATGACAGACTTGACGAAGGGGGCGGGGGGGGCAAAAAGAAAAATAATTGTCAGCATTTTGAGCAGGCAAGCTGCCCAGTCTGTGAAGGAAGACGAAAAGGCTTTGAAGAAGATGAAAACAACGTCAGGGCCGAAGGCACTAGCTCCTAAGAAACGGAAGCTTGACAGAATGCCTTCTGCCGAACCGAAGGTACATGATGTGTCGGAGAAAACTATGATCCCTCCCTCACCTTCTGCTGCCGAAGTGTCAGAAATTTTGAAGGTAATGACTGAATCCCCACCATTCAAGCTGCTAAGTCCTCTCGGATTGGAATTGACAAACCTTTTTTAGAAAAGGAAAACCCTTCGGCTACTGATGGAAGAAACGGGGGCCATAAAAAGCGGCGTATTATGAACATACTGCAGGCGATTGAACAAACCCCACCTCCAGCTTCGGCAGACAAGACTGTCAAATCTACTGATGTCGAAGCTGCCGTTGCAACTTTAGGCGAAGATCTGACAGCCACCATGTCCGAAATTGACAAAATTATATTAAACATGGCTGCGGAGAAGGAAGTGGCCATAGAAGTTTCAGACAAAGGGAAGAAGGCTAAAGAAATCTCTTCGGAAGAAGCAGACTTCGACCTATGGCACCTTGGTGGCCAACAACTTTCCGAAGAGGATAAGGCAGAATTGAAGGAATTTGCTATCTCATGCGGCTACCAGCCTAGATCGGTACTCTTTGGCGGGGTTGACGAAGAAATCCTGGGATGCATCCACGATCGTGCTGGTGCAAAAATCGTAGGCACCCTGTCGAAGAGTGTCGGATTCCTGAAGCTTGAAAAGGATTTCAGCTGCTACATACGACAGCACATCATAGGCAGCCTGTTTTATTCCAACTTTAAAGTAAGAACCCTTCTTTAAGTTACCACTGATGTGTTCGTATTAGCTTAAATATTTAAATTTCAAGTTTGTTTTTGCAGAGCATGTTGTTGAGCAAAGCTTTAAAAATGCAACAAGATGATGAGGAAAGGAAGAACAAAATTATTATCAAAGGTTTAGAAGATAAAGTCAAAGAACTCGAAGACTCTTTGAAGGAAAAAGATGAAATGTTATGTTCAGCCGAAGGGTCCCTTGCTGAAGCGCAAGCTCAAAACAAGAAGTTGGGTGAAGAACTGGCAAATGCTCAGGCACTTTTGAAGGAAAAATCTAATCGATTCAACCAGGAAAACGAAACTTTGAAAGCAACACTTAAGGTTGAAACTGAGAAAAATACAAAGCTTAATGAGGCGTTGAAGGCTTTGAAGGAGAGATGCTTCGAGTTTGCAATCCAATGCACCGCTCGGTTGAGAAGCTTTTTCAGTTCAGTTGAAGCTACATCTGAGGAAACCAGGCTCTCTGCCGAAGATATACCCGGGGCACTCGAATGTATTGAAAAGGAGGTTGATGTCCTTGATGAAGTCATAATCGGCCATGGAGACTTCTGTGCACTGGTAGCTTCTGGTGGTACAGCTGTTGCCTTCATAAAAGTCGGATGCAATCACACAAGAGCTGTCAACAGGCCAAATTTCAATCTCTCATCATCAGATCTGGTTGACGTCCCAACCAAAGCCCGAAGCATAGGGAATAGGTTTATTACCCAAATTTGAGCTAAGGGTGGATGTGAATTGGCTGGAGACGAAGCCCGAAAGCTGCTTAACACAGTATGGGACTTTACCTTTGTTCTTTTACCTTGATTTTTCCTTATCAAATTCCTGATTACCTTGTACTTTGTTATTCCGCAGAATTATGGCGCCGAAGGTCAATGAGTCGAAGCTAGTTCTGAAATGCTGAAGAAGACCTTGGAATCTCCTTTTGTAATTATCTGTAGAAACACTTAGAAATCCTTTGTACCATATGACAAAAAGTTGTAATTGACAGTGAATAAATTATTGTAAACATTTGTAAATATCTTGTAATACCATTTTAACTTTTGCTTCATGTGTGAACTACTTTGCTGTGGACGAAACAAATGTTGGTAGCCTTTTGAGCCAAAGGCGGAAAACACCTTACCTTCTTTTCGTTCACATCGAAGCATTTTCTTATGCAACCAGGTTCCATTTGAAAATGAAGCATCTTCGAAACATTTTCTCATCGAAGACAGGCATCTCCTGTTTTCCTATTAATGTCTATGCTTTATGTCATGATGATGAGCCTACGAATGTCTAATGTATGACTTTATGAATGCAAAAGATGATGTGATGAAATATGCAAATGTATGCCAAAAAACACACACAGACTCTGCATCCCCTTAGAAACAACTTTTGAGTCCTTCACCTTTTACTTAGGTGGTATTTAAGCTCTGCATTCCCTTGGGAACGACTTTGGAGCTTCTTCACCTTTTACTTAGGTGGCATTTAAGCTATGCATCCCCTTAGGAACGACTTTGGAGCTTCTTCACATTTGATTTAGGTGGTATTTTAGCTCTACATTCCCTTAGGAATGATTTTGAAGCTTCGTAACTTACTCTGTGTCCCTTTAGGAATGATTTTGTAGCTTCTTCACCTCTTAGGTGACATTTTGGCTCTGCATCCCCTTAGGGACGACTTTTGAGCTTCTTCATGGCTTTTTGTACTCGATGGTGTAGTCCCTGATTTTACATTTTACATGTGGGGGAATTTGGCCCTTGTATTGCATAAGGCTAAACAAAAAATAAAAATTACAACCTATGGCCCCATTAAAAACCTTTCTCCCCTCTTGAAAGGAAAAGGGTGTCATAGGAAAAAATAAGAAAATTACATAGCTTACACATAATATCTTCGAAGCTCATTCACATTCCAATACCTTGGTATGTCATTGCCATCCATGTCTTTCAACCTGTAAGATCCAGGTCTCGACGAAGATACCACCAAAAAGGGACCTTCCCACTTGAGCTGAAACTTCCCCACTGTATCTGGGTTGGCCACTTATTGAACCTGTTCTTGCTTCTTCCGGTGTTATTGCTTCGTCACCAAACAGAAGCTTGAACGGGGTAAATCATGTTGACCTTGATATGGCAGTGTTGTGGTTCTACACCACCTTTATTAATTCGTCTGCCACTTTCCTTTGGGCTGGTTGAAGATTGACTTCATTATTCCTATTGTTATAATTTTGTTTGCTCTTTCTACCAGTCCATTTGATTCCGGATGTCTCACTGATGTGAAGTGTATTTTGTACCAATCTGGTTGCAAAAGGTTTTGAATGTTTCAGCATCGAATTGAGTTCCGTTATCAACAGTGATGGCCTTTTGCACGCCGGAGCGACAAACAATATGTTGCCAAAAGAATTTTTGTATTGTGCCAAAGTTATTGTATCTAAGGGCTTTGCTTCGATCCATTTGGAGAAGTAATCCACTGCCACTACAACATATTTCAAGTTGCCTTGTGCTGGTGGAAGTGGACATAACAAATCCAGGACCCACCTTTGCAATTGTCAGGTAGGCTGTATTAACTGGGTTAAAGACGAAGGTTGTTTCTGGTCTCTGGCGCATCTTTGTCAATTTTCATATTTTTGAACCAAATCTACTGCATTCGAAGTTGTCTTCGGTCAGTAAAATCCTTGTCTGAAAACCTTCCCCAGCAGAGGCCTAGACCCAATGTGAGCTCCACACAATCCTGCATGTATCTCCTTCATAAATTCTTGACCTTTGGCTCTGGACAAGCATTTAAGTAAATGAGAGCAGACTCCTTATTTGTATAACTCCCCCTCTATAATTACATAGGGTCGTGCTCTTGCTTCCATTCTTTTATTGTAAACGTCGTCATCCGAAAGACAATTGCCCTGGATGAAAGATACGATCTCAGTCCTCCAATCTTCACTGTGCACTGGTGAGATTGTGAGCACTGCTCTTTCCATAAGCTCGTCCGAAGGTGCTTTTATTGTTTCAAAGAACACCTCCGAAGGTAACGGAAGCCCATGTGCCGCTGACTTAGCTAACAAATCTGCGTGCTCATTTTCTCCTCTTAGGATGTTTTTTTACAGAGAAACCTTTGAAAGAGGCTTCCATCCTTCGGACTGCATCCGGATATTTTTCTAGTTTCATGTCCCTTGATTTGCTACTTTTGTCAATGTGACCTAAAATGACCTGTGAGTCGGATTTGAATATTTCCCTTCTAATTCACATTTCCTTTAGCTTTGAAAGCCCCAAGAGAAGGGCTTCATACTCTACAATGTTATTTGTGCAGTTGAAGTCCAATCTTGCTGCATAGCAAGTTTCGATTTTTATGGTGAAATTAAAACAGCTGCTGCTCCTGTGCCGAAGGTTCCCCAAGACCCATCACAAAATACTGTCCAAGCTTCAGCATCAGTTGTTTTCTCTTCGTCCTAAGCCACTGGCGTCCAATCAGCAATGAAGTCTGCTAACGCTTGGGATTGGATCGAAGATCTATGAACGAAATCGATAGTGAATTCGTTCAATTTGCAGCCCATTTTCCAACTCTTCATGTGGCTTCTCTATTTCTCATTATGTCCTTGAGGGGTTGTGAAGAAGGTACTATGATATGGTATGCTTGGAAATAATGTCGAAGCTTCCTGGAAGCCATTAATACAACATATAGTACCTTCTCTAACTCTGTATAATTTTTCTTTGATGCACTAAGCACTTTGGAGATGAAGTACACTGGCACTTGTTTTCTTGCCTGGCCATCCTGCTTCTCCTGCACCAACGCTGCACTAACCGCAGGGTGAGAAGCAACTATATACAACAGCAATGGAGTTCCTGACGAAGGTGGGGTTAAGGTTGTCAGTTCTATCAAATACTGCTTCAGTTCTTCGAAGGCTTTTTGCTGAGTTGGTCCCCACTGAAAGACTTTGGCTGACTTCAGCACTTCGAAGAATGGCAAGTTCCTCTCTGCTGATCTTGAAATAAATCTATTCAATGATGCCAGCCTTCCAGTTAACCTCTGAGCACCCTTTCTTGACTTTGGTGGCTCCATTCGAAGTATAGCTTCTATCTTACTTGGATTTGCTTTGATACCCTTTGTTGATACCAAGCAACCAAGAAATTTGCCCTTCTTTACTCCGAAGACACATTTTTCTGGATTTAGTTTAAGACCATCTCTTCTTAAGTTAGCAAATGTTTCTTGCAAATCAGCAATGTGATTTTCTTGCTTCGTGCTCTTTACTATGATATCATCAACATAAGTCAGCACATTTTTGCCAATTTGGGAGTGAAGGACTTTGGCAGTCATTCTGCTGAAGCTTCCTCCAGCATTCTTGAGCCCCTCGGGCATCCGAAGGTATCAATAGGTCCCACTAGGGGTTATGAAGCTTGTCTTAGGCTCATCCTCCTTCATCCAGATTTGATGATAGCCTGAGTAGCAGTCCAATAAGATCATGAGCTCTGAAGTAGCCGTTGCATCCACAAGGGAATCTATTCTTGGCAATGGGAATTCATCCTTCGGGCATGCCTTATTGAGATATGTGAAGTCGATGCACATTCTCCATTTTCCATTACAGTATTAGCCAGCCACTCTGGGTATGTTACTACTCTGATAACACCGGCACTCAGAAGCCTTTTTACTTCATTTCGTGCGCCTTCGACTTTATCATCGGACATTTTCTGAAGCCTCTACTTTCTTGGCCTGAAGGCCGGGTCTACATTGAGTGTGTGCTCAATGACATCTCTATTAACATCACAGAGATCATTGGATGACCAAGCAAAAACATCCTTGTTGTTGAACAGGAATCTCAATAAAGTCTTCTCTTGTTCATGAGATAATTGAGATCTCAATAGTACCTTCTGCTTGGCTATGTCTTCGCACAAAGGCATGGGCTTTGGTTGATCTGCTGAAGCAACCTTTTCTCTTGTATGCTTATATTGCTGATGAGCTTCAGCTTCATCTATGTTATGGATGGCCTTCGAATCTGTCCAGCTCCCTTCGGCTCTTCTGGTGGCCTCTTGGCTTCCATGTACGGCGATGGGCCCTTGGTCAGAAGGTATCTTCATGCAAAGATATGTTGGGTGGAGTATTGCTTCGAAGGCGTTCAGCGTCCCTCGACCAATGATTGCATTGTAGGGATACTCCATATAGACAATGTCGAAGACAACCTGTTCTGTCCTTGTATTGTGAACATAGCCGAAGGTGATCGACATAGTTATCTTGTTGAGCGCCACGATCTGTCTTCCTCCGAAGCCGCAGAGGGGGTGTGTTGCATCATGTATCTTGTCATCCGGCTCTTGCATTTGCCTGAAAGCCTTCGCAAAGATGATGTCTGCCGCACTGCATGTGTCCACTAGGACATTGTGGACCAGGAACCCCTTGATGACACAAGATATGACCATTGCATCATTGTGGGGATAATCCTTGAGCTGAAGGTCTTCCTGGGAAAGGTGATTGGTATATGAGACCATTTGGACTTGATGAAGGGTCCTTGCACTCCAACATGTTGTACCCTTATCTGTGCTTCCTTCTTCTGCTTCTTAAGTCGCCTGTGATTGGGAGCACCAGCTTCGTAGCCGAAGGTGCCACAACTTGGTTGACTTGCGAAGCCATTGTCGCAATCGTGGAAGTGAGTTCACCAGAGGTGGGCGCCAATGTTGGTCACTTGTTCTCAAATGTTGTGAATCAAGAACAAGGCAACACAATTGTTAATTATTACGGACCTTCGTCTTCCAAAACATTATCTCTGCATGGGTATAATGCTCATCAGACAAAGGTCAAGAAGAACATACCTTCAGCATTTAATACGTGAAAAGGAATGCGAAGGGATGAATATGATAACTGTATCTTAGTAATTCATTTATTTTTGCATTCCATAAAACATATATGAATATCAATAATGTTAATATTACATTGATACCTTTGGCTTGCTCGAAGGTGAGGATGCGAGAGAGTAAATACAATCCAGCGTGAACAGTATGGGGTTACTGTTCATCTATTTATAGGCATGAGACGTAGCCCGAGTAAAATTACGTCCATACCCTTAAACGCTTATTTACAAGCAACGAAAGCTAATGGGGTTTATTTTGTCTTTTACTTCTTTGCTTGATCTGAGCCGAAGCTATAGACCTTCGGCTTTCTGCAACGTTGCTTCTACACAAGGTCTTTGTCTTAAGAAGCAAAGCCGAGGTTGATGATAGCTTCGGCGAGCCTTTGTATTATCTTGTCGAAGGTGTTTTTTTATTGAGGACCTTCGGTGGGAAGAAGACCCCAAAAAATATATGTCATCAAACAATATCGACGTTCATCGGTTTGTGAACCCCACCTCGTGATCAATGCAGTTTTGATTGCGTTCTTCATGTTATTTGTTGTGTTCTTGATTGTGCTTGTAGGGTTTAGGCTTCATGGCGAGGTCATTCGTATGTCATAGGTGATAACCAACGGAGCAGCGATGTAGTGATTGCGAAGATCCGTTCGCTTGGAGCCTTCGATCATCAACCGCACTATGGAAGAACGGAAGTCTGCTTTACTCTACATGTTCATAAATATGCCTGATGTGGAGAAATAGTTAATGTCCTTAAATTATTCATATGTGAATTAGTTTATGTCCTCAAATATCTCATGTCCTCAAATGACTTAATTTTTTCGAGAGAAGGAGAAGACAACATGTTAGGAGAAAAGTTACATGGCAACCTCTGTACATAAGAGGACAAATAGATCCTAATTTTGATGATATTTGACAAGTAAAGTATTTTGTTACTCTTTTATTTTTTTAATATTATGACATTTATTTTTTATTCATTTGTTATTATTTAAAAATTGCATTAATGAAAACTTTCTTGTTTTGATGCAGGATGTCGCCAAATCAAAGTCGAAGAAGTCAGTGAAGGGGTTGTTCAAGGGCCTAGGCATGTTTCAGGGCAGTTCTTCGAGCAGCATCAGACGTCGAGAGCTATTGAGTGCTACACATGGAGACAAGGTAACAAATTTTGTACTAATAAATTTGTTTAAATATTTACCTTTATCTAAATCTTGAGTTTGATGTAGCGGGAAGATCAGCATAATGAGGAGGTGCTGCACGTGGCATTGGATCATGTCGTGCAACAGCACCAGCCCTAGGATCAGTGGGACCACTAGAGAGAGCAGCAACAGTTGTGGGACCAGTGGGCCCAGTAGGCCTAGCCGGCTGACAACCCGATGGATGATGCTTCAAGAGGCTATTCAGCGACACGCACACGTCGCTCTAGGAATAGCCACTCAGTAAAGCCTCGTCCCGCAATAGAGTGAGAGGCTGATAGAATCTTAGTCATGCCTCATGGAGATCGGTGACTGTAATATATTAACTTGTCTCATATAATTATTATGTGCATTGTTAATATTTTTTGTGTAATGCGGGAATTGGGAGGATTTGTCCTTTGAAGGCAAGGTACACCACACTCAGATTAACCTTACGTTGGGTTCTCTTTGCCGCCTTCACTACCTTGGTTTAGTGAATGTGTCAGACGGAGATAGCGTGAAGGAGGTGCTCATTAGTAACCAAGACGAGTACAAGTTAAAAAGGAACGGGACCACACCAACAGACAGGGACTGGTGCGTATGAATTCTCTATTGTTCTGTTTTGTTTCTTAATATTTTTATTCTATGACTTATAACCTTATATTTGTATTCTTTATGTTGTAGCTTCACTACCGGTTGCCTGACGGAGAGATTACATGGGGCACGCTGAATGTGTGTTCTAAAACAATACAAGAAGCTAGTGACGGATGTCATATACTATGCGAGAATTCATGCTACAAATTTGTATTTTCAAAATGATCTGCAAGAAGCAAGCCCCTTGAACAAAAATGAAGGGTCCCCAAATAAATATTTGACTGAGGATCAATATTGTGAGGTTAGTATTCAATTTCTTTTACTCTTTTTGTTAATTGTTGTGATTGATTTAATATGTAACATTGTGTGTGCAGGTGATGATTCCATGGATGGTGCTCGTGCCTGATGCGCGTACTATGCTTGGTGCCAACACTGGGCTTCTGAAGGATTCCAGAAAGCGTCGGCGCATCACAGGCAATGTCGAGGCACCAATCCTAACCACAAGTTTGGTGGCGACGACATGCTCCAAAAGGCCAAAAGAATGGTAAGTTTAATCTACCTATGTCGATCACTGAATAGTATGATTGTTTATGATTGTTTTTTGTTTATACAGGAAGCTATGCATGGCCAAAAGCCTAGTAACGTTGAGGCATATCAGGAGGGCCACAAAGGACCAGACCCTAACAACCCCAACCAGCTCTGTAGCCAGAAAGCCACGGATCAGCTGGTGAGTTTTGGCCCAAAATTATAAACGTTCAAAGTATAGAAATTTCTACATTTGGGGAGGAGATGGTTTGGCGTCATGGCCCCGACTTTGAGGGCGACATGAACCGGTGGATCCCTCGGTGGTATATGCAAGTGGTGGGGGGAAAAGTGCATGGACGGTTAGCTCTAACTTATGAAATTACACGGTTGACACTAAATTGATCATGCACTAATCACAATTTTTGAATCACTTGTAGATACGCACTCTTCAACCGACTCATTGACTCCTCGTTGGTGAGATCTCATAGGACGGGTTCGTCTTCCCGTAGCTCGTGCTCTCGTCGACCGAACGAGCAGGAGTTGGAGATTATGAGGTTACGTGAGGAGATGAGACAACAATGAGAATTTATGCAGGCCTATATACAACATAAAAAAGTGATGTATCAAGTAAGTATAGATAATGCGAACTCTAAATTCTAATATTGAAATACAACATCTTCAATAGTAACACATACGTTCAACAGTCAATGCAGCTACAGGGCATGACACCAAACATTCCACTGCCGCCACAATGGAGCCAGTTTGCAACCACACCAGCTCTAGTACATTAATCTTAACAAATTCTTTTATAACATTCTCTAAACTAGAATTTCAACTAGTTAATGTAGTAGCAAAACATGAACCGTATCTAAACTTAGTCAAATATCCATTAAATAGGGACCGGAGACTCAACAGTTCAACACCCCCACACATATACCTGCACCTGGAGATTGGGTACATTTGATAACTCTTGAAGGTTTTCTACATTTATATACTTAACTTGTTGATATTTGCATTTAACTTGTTCATATTTCCATTCTTGCATAGGCTACGCCTGAAGCGGGTGGTAGTGGGTCTGAACCCGTAGAACTGGATTTGTTGAGTCCCTCTTTGTGTACCCTCCTCCCGGTGGCAGCGACGACCAAAGCTCAAACCATCCAAGTGGTGGTTATCCCTGAGTATGGTGCTTTTGGTCGCCTTAGTTTCTTAACTTGTGGATTACGATGTCCATGGAGTAGTTTGTTTAAAACTTTGGATGATATTTGTGTTGGTGAACAAAACACTTAATTTGTTTCTTAACTTTGTTTCTAAACTTGTGGTTTAAAATGGTTATGAGAACTTGTGGTTTGAAATGGTTTTGTGAGTTGTATTGGAGATGTGACAAGTTTGTGAGGTGTGTGATGTTTGTGAGCTATATGTGATGTTTGTGAGCTGTGTTGGTGATATGTATTGTATATGTGATGTTGTGTAAAAATTGGATGAGAATTTGATGTTAAAATGGTGCAGGTTTTAGCAGGAAAGGTAAATTCCCGTCGGTTTGACCATAGCTGATGGAAGTTATTGGAGAACGGGGTCGAGGCATTAATTCCCATCGGCCAGGAACAGGGCCCACGGGAATTACCAATTAATTCTCGTTGGCCATATAGGCGAACCGACGTGGATAAAGCCATTAATTCCAATCAGCCAAAGTACGGGTCGACGGAAATTATCCGATTCCCTTGGACCATTGTCGAAGCCGACGAGAATTACCGGTCGACGGGAGTTATCCGATTAATTCGCATGGGCCAGAATCCAAGCTGACGGGAATTAATGGTCGACCATAATTATGGCATTAATTCACATGGGCCGGGCCAAGCCGACGGGAATTACAGGGAAGATAGAAATTATTTAATCCTCGTCGGCTGTCGTATTGCCGATGGAAATTAGATAATTCCCATCAGCGGCCAATGGGAATTAACTAAGCCTCGCCCAGGAATTGCCATCGGCCAAGAACCGACGGGAGTTATTCCCATCGGTATAAGGCTAATTCCCGTTGGTTCTTGGCCAACGAGAATTACTTGGATTCCTGTTGTGTCACTTGATCTATTTAGCAATTCACATATATATAAAATGCATATATCAAACGTCATTTCTTATGCCTTTCTCTTTACTTTTACACATTTCATTTTCTCATGGGAGCCATTTCAGGTGTTCCTCTAGAAGCATTACAGTGCCCAATGGTCATTTTTTGAATGATTAGCATGCAGGAAGCATATGATGTAAGATAGAAAGTTATCAATAATAGAAGCATATTGCAAATCACATTTTCTTATATTCATCATAAGACAAAAATTGGGTTGATGTCTAAAGTCGTGAGTCTTTCTGCATAAACCATTATGGTATGTACCTCTTTCCACTAACAAATTATTAGAGTTTGTGTTATTGTATTGGATTCCTTCATACTTAATACTTTCATTGGAACATGAGTATTTTATAGTACTTCATATGATTATATATATAGATATAGAGGGAGGGAGAGGATATTGGAAGCCTAGGGCTTCCAATAGTTACATGAAGCCTTAGCCACCCTCTGGACCACACCAAACAACTAGGTGCATGCGGCCTGGTGTGTCCTCCGCCATGCACCAGGTCAAACATCCCCTCTGACCCGACCTCCTCCACCCCCTGCATGTGCATTTGTTTCCATTTACATGCGCAAAAAATTTGGAAGGCATTGGCACAAATTTAGAAAATGAAAACAAAAAATATAATTTGAATGCTTTATTCCGTCCATAAATATAGATATAACAGCCATGTAGCTATACTCGTTAGAAATATTTTATGATATATACTAGTACTAATTATGCTACACTACGTAGCTATTTATGCAATATGGTACACTGCGTAAAAATTAGTTTCCTCGTGCATGTGCATAAATTTAGGATGGCAAAAATGTGTGTTGAGAGAAAATGGATTGACATACATGTAAACAAAAATCTAATTTAAATGCTTTATTCCCCATAAATATAGGATCTCAAACAACAATGCAGCTATACTCGTTGGAACCAGTTTATGATATATACTGATATTAATTATGCTACACAGTGTATATATTTATGTTGTGTGGTACACCACGTAAAAAATCTGTTTCCTGTTGTATACACACAAATTTAGGATGGCAAGAATGTGCGTCGAAAGGAAATTGATTGGCTTGCATGAAAACAAAAAATCTGATTTAAATGCTTTATTTCGTCCATAAAAATAGGATCTCTACAACAGCTGTAACACCCAAAATCATATTTTGGTGAATTAGTGAATTCTCCAAAGAATTTGAGATAAAAATGGCTTCTAATAATGATTTCATTCCTTTGTAAAATATCTCTTTAAATTAAATAAAATAATAAGTGAGAATTGGTATTCTAAAACTTAAAAGTAAAAGTTGGGGCAACAAATAAAAGTGAGACTTTCGATCCTTTCATTATTTCCCTTTATAAACTCTACAAATAAAACACTCTTTAGAAGCATTTGGAATTGAATAATTCATGATAAAGATCATATATCCTAAACTAAATAAGTAGTAAAATGTTCAACCTGTGGATAAATTTAACTACTCTTGTAAAGCTATCTTTTCTTTTTTTTTAAATGTGTTTTGCCTAGTTGAGACAATTTCATAAACAAATGTATAGAGGAATTAATATAATTATATGTATTACTCCATGTTGGAGTTTGGTTGTGCATTTTAATAAATTTAAAATTTGAGACCTAAATTGAATTTGGAAGTCAAAACTGAATTTGGAATTTAAAAAGGAAAAAAGGTGATGTCACCAGCACTTAGGCCATTTCTATACCACATCGGCCCAGTCAAGCAGCCCAGTGGGAGTCACCGCGGCCCACCTCCATTCCAACCCCGCCATGGCTCAGCTCAGCTTCACACAAGTGGACCCGACAGCCAGGGCAGACCCAACACCCGGCGGCTTGGATTTGCATCCCTCTCGCTGGTGTGTGGACCTCCCTGGTCAGGTCGTCTCCAACCTTGCGACATCTGCTGATCCGCAACTAACCCCAGGATCGGATCTACCTCCCGTAAATTCCGGAGATCCCGGGATCGTGATCCGCCCGGCATCGTCGCCTGCACACCATAAATACCATGCGGCCACACCTCCCCATTGGACTGTCAATCGCAGTGCCATCACGTGCCCACGTTGGAAGCCAGGTGCCGCCGGTTGCGAGGACAAAAGAACTCCATCGCATTTGCACCCTCGGTATGCTACCATCGAGTCATTCTGGACGGGAGGTCGTGATGAGGTGGACCGGCCGCAGCGGAGCTCGGCCTCGCCGTTGTCCCATTCTCGGCATGCGGTCCAAGAGTCCGGCAAGGCTCGCGGGTGTTGCGCCGGTGAGTCTCCTGTCGGGCTGCGCAGTGCGCCGCCGAGTGAGTCGCGTGGGCCTCTACGGCTGGGAGCGGAGGTGGAAGAAGGTCCTACGGCCATCCGATCCAGAGTGTGAGGATCAGATTAGAACGGGTATAGCCTCTTCATCCAACTAAATCTGCATCGTCCGGTTCTGTCTGAACAGTGGAGATCGGGGCCGCTGATCTAGATATGTGCGGCTACCGTTGCTTACCAGCTCACAGGGGATTAGATCTAATCCTAGGCGTAGGACTCAGGTCCAACGGCTCGGATCCTAGCATACCCCTTCGCGTGGCCGATTTTCTCAAGATTCCTGGGTTTAATTGGAATCAAACCGCCATCCTCTCCTTCGCTGAGAGTATAGCAAATAGATCCACAATTTTATAAATTGAACCCCCAAGACATAAGAAATTATACCCGCAGTCCAATGGGTAATGAAATTAAGTAGGGGTGAAAACGGGCGGATACGGACGGATATTAGCTCATCCTGTATCCTACCCTAATGTATTTAAAACGGATTCGGATCGGATACGGATAGTTAGAAATGGGACGGATACGGATACAGGGACCGGATATTTATCCGGGCGGATAAGTGACGGATACGGATATTATTTGATCGGATATCGGATACTTGTCGGATAATGCATTAATTGGTTATCAAAAAATATTCTTGTTCCCACATAAAAATGGTAAAGTGAAGTATTGATTATGTTGAAACTTGAATACTTAGAGTGATTTCACGTGTAACTCACGCAATAAGTGGAAATAAAATAGAAGAAACGTTGACATCCTGTGGATTTTATGGTCCCATTATTTTTTATGACTATATGTGGCCATATGTTGTACCTTCGTATAATTTCATAGATTTCTGAGGCTATTTATACATTATTATTTTCTTTCTACATAAAATCATCAAAGTATAATTAAAATTCATAAATACACTAGTTTTGATCCAAAATTGCAAAAAGCTTACCAAAACAAATAAACATTCTATTCAAATAAAACCTCCAGTCGCCACATGAAAATGATAAGTGAAATATTAATTATGTTGAAACTTCGATACATAAAATGATTTCACATGTAACTCACGCAATAAGTGGGAGTAGAATGGAAGAAACACCAACATCTTGTGGATTTTATAGTCCAAATGTTTTTGAGAACTATATGCAGATATATGTTGTGTCCCCGTAAAAATTCATGAATTTTTTAGGCTATTTGGTATATTATTAATTTCTTGTTGTAGAAAATCATCAAAATACAATTAAATTCATAAAAATATTATAGCGTCGACCAGAAATTGCAAATAAGTTACCAATATTAATAAATAGTTTATAAAAAGATAATCCTAAGTTCTCACATGGATATAATCTTAAGTCCTCACATGAAAATGATAAAGTCTATTATTTTGATATAAATTTAGACATTATTTTAATGATTTTGGCCTAAAGATATGTTTAAACAAAAATGTGATGTACTACAAAGTTATAGATCTCTTCGAGCTCTACAATTTTCATATAAACTTTATCTTCATCCGATTTCATATGTAAAAGTTATGATTTTATAACTATATTATTATGCAGAAAAAGAAAAAACGGGTACCCGAATTCCGGGTACCCGTATCCGACCCGAATATCCGTGTATTTACCGGGTAGTACTCGCACCGTATCCAACCCGAATCCGAAGCTATACTATCCGGGTATTACCCGTATCCGTCCCGAATCTAAAAAATACCCGTATCCGTATCCGAAAAATGATCCCGAATCAGTATCCGTATCCGGTACCTGTTTCGGGTACCCTGCCCGTTTTCACCCCTAAAATTAAGTAAATTAATATGGAAAATGAGTTATTAAGTATAAAATTAATCCTAGAAACTTAGATAATTCATATTTTGATCGTTTTAGCTCAGTTTTAGTCCAGTTTTAGTCTGTTCCAATTGCGTTGGCTTTGTAATAAAATTTACTACACAGTAACAACATTAATTATATGATATCACGTACTTTTATAATTAGATAACTAAGGTGATTAATTCATGGTTATTGGACTAGTTTTTGTTCTAATATAACCAATATAATGTTCTATAATTATAATTTTACTGAGATATGATCTCCAATCAAGTGATAACTTATATTAGAAGTTGAACACAGTTAGTTATATATTTTATTACATGACTTGCTTTAATAAAATATAGTTTTGTTGTTTAATCACCTATAACTTTAGAAAACCATAACTCCTTAACCGTAACTCTGAATTTAGCGATTCTCGAACCCACTGTCTCGTAGCATCGCGTAGAATATTATTATACAGTTTGTGCTTATGTTTGGTGTGATGTTAATTTTGCCGATACCATGTTTGTTTGTATTGCTATGAATAGATGTGAGGTCATGAGAATCTGAAGATCATCATGGTGCCTAGAATCTTGAGTCTCAGGCAAGTTGTGTCCTTGATCACTCCTTTTTACCTAATAATATTTGTTGTTAATTACTGTGACATGCTCAGGTTAATTTGATGGGACATAATAGGTTTCCCTAGCATTGTTTATCCCCCCACCTTGCCAACGAATGAATTATTGGATAGATTTGCTATTGCTCTACCTGGTTTTAGGAAACTAATGTTTTATTATGATCATGTTTCAATTATGTTGTTGTTTAATTATTGTTCATGATAAGGTCATATTGTTAATTGGAACATAGAGAACTGAAAGGGAATTAGGCTTACACCTAGTCCCTAATTAATTTTGGTGGTTGAATTGCCCAACACAAACATTTGGACTAACTAAGTTTGCCCAAGTGTATAGATTACACAGGTGTAAAAGGTTCACACTCAGCCAATAAAAAGACCAAGTTTTGGATTCATCAAAGGAGCAAAGGGCCAACCAAAGGCCCTCTGGTCTGGAGGCACCGGACTGTCCGGTGTACACCGGACAGTGTCCGGTGCACCAGAGGACTCCAACGCAAACTCGCCACCTTCGGGAATTTCCAGAGGCACTCGCGCTATAATTCACCGGACTGTCCGGTGTACACCGGACTGTCCGGTGTACACCGGACAGTGTCCGGTGCGCCACGGAGGAGCGGCCTCAGGAACTCGCCAGCTTCGGGAAAACGCCAACGGCTAGTCCGCTAAAATTCACCGGACTGTCCGGTGTGCACCGGACTGTCCGGTGCAACTCCGGAGCAACGGCTAGTCGGCGCCAACGGCTACCTGCGGCGCATTAAATGCGCGCGCAGCGCGCGCAGGAGTCAGGCGCGCCCATTCTGGCACACCGGACAGCAAACAGTACCTGTCCGGTGTGCACCGGACACCCAGGCGGGCCCACAAGTCAGAAGCTCCAACGGTCAGAATCCAACGGCAGTGATGACGTGGCAGGGGGCACCGGACTGTCCGGTGTGCACCGGACTGTCCGGTGCGCCATCGAGCCGACAGCCTCCCAACGGCCACATTTGGTGGTTGGGGCTATAAATACCCCAACCACCCCACCATTCATTGCATCCAAGTTTTCCACTTCCCAACTACTACAAGAGCTCTAGCATTCAATTCTAGACACACCCAAGAGATCAAATCCTCTCCAAATTCCACACAACGCCATAGTAACTAGAGAGAGTGATTTGCTTGTGTTCTTTCGAGCTCTTGCGCTTGGATTGCTTTCTTCTTTCTTGATCCTTTCTTTTGCAATCAAACACACTTGTAATTGAGGCAAGAGACACCAATCTTGTGGTGGTCCTTGTGGGAACTTTTGTGTTCCAAGTGATTGAGAAGAGAAAGCTCACTCGATCCGTGGATCGTTTGAGAGAGGGAAGGGTTGAAAGAGACCCGGCCTTTGTGGCCTCCTCAACGGGGAGTAGGTTTGCAAGAACCGAACCTCGGTAAAACAAATCTCCGTGTCTCACTTGCTTATTCGCTTGGGATTTGTTTTTGCGCCCTCTCTCGCGGACTCGTTTCTTTATTACTAACGCTAACCCGGCTTGTAGTTGTGTTTATATTTGTAAATTTCAGTTTCGCCCTATTCACCCCCCCTCTAGGCGACTTTCAATTGGTATCAGAGGTCGGTGCTTCATTAGAGCCTAACCGCTCGAAGTGATGTCGGGAGATCACGCCAAGAAGGAGATGAAGACCGGCGAAAAGCCCACTACAAGCCAAGGGAGCACTTCATCGGAAGAGTCCCGCACCAAGAGGAGGGAGAAGAAGAAGATCTCCTCCAACAAAGGGAAGGAGAAGAAATCTTCTTCTCACCACAAAGAGAAAAAGGAAAAATCTTCTTCCCACAAGCCGCATCGGAGTGGGGGCAAGCAAAAGAGGATGAGGAAAGTGGTCTACTACGAGACCGACACTTCATCAACATCGACCTCCGGCTCCGACGCACCCTCCGTAACTTCTAAACGCCAAGAGCGTAAGAAGTTTAGTAAGATCCCCCTACACTATCCTCGCATTTCTAAACATGCACCTCTACTTTCCGTCCCATTAGGCAAACCACCAACTTTTGATGGTGAAGATTATGCTAGGTGGAGTGATTTAATGCGATTTCATCTAACCTCACTCCACAAAAGTATATGGGATGTTGTTGAGTTTGGTGCACAGGTACCGTCCGTAGGGGATAAGGATTACGATGAGGATGAGGTGGCCCAAATCGAGCACTTCAACTCTCAAGCGACAACGATACTCCTCGCCTCTTTAAGTAGAGAGGAGTATAACAAAGTGCAAGGGTTGAAGAGCGCCAAGGAGGTTTGGGATGTGCTCAAAACCGCGCACGAGGGAGATGAGCTCACCAAGATTACCAAGCGGGAAACGATCGAGGGGGAGCTCGGTCGGTTCCGGCTTCGCAAAGGGGAAGAGCCACAACACATGTACAACCGGCTCAAGACCTTGGTGAATCAAGTGCGCAACCTTGGGAGCATAAAATGGGACGACCACGAGGTGGTTAAGGTTATTCTAAGATCACTTATTTTCCTTAACCCTACTCAAGTTCAATTAATTCGTGGTAATCCTAGATACACTAAAATGACCCCCGAGGAAGTTATCGGGCATTTTGTAAGTTTTGAGTGCATGATCGAAGGCTCGAGAAAGATCAACGAGCTTGACGAACCCACCACATCCGAAGCTCAACCCGTCGCATTCAAGGCGACGAAAGAAAAGAAGGAGGAGGCTACACCAAGTCGACAACCAATAGACGCCTCCAAGCTCGACAATGAGGAAATGGCGCTCGTCATCAAAAGCTTCCGCCAAATCCTCAAGCAAAGGAGGGGGAAAGACTACAAGTCCCGCTCCAAGAAGGTTTGCTACAAATGTGGTAAGCCCGGTCATTTTATTGCTAAATGTCCTATATCTAGTGACAGTGACCGAGGCGACGACAAGAAGGGGAGAAGAAAGGAGAAGAAGAGGTACTACAAGAAGAAGGGTGGCGATGCCCATGTTTGTCGGGAGTGGGATTCCGACGAAAGCTCAAGCGACTCCTCCGACGACGAGGACGCCGCCAACATCGCCGTCACCAAGGGACTTCTCTTCCCCAACGTCGGCCACAAGTGCCTCATGGCAAAGGACGGCAAAAGGAAGAAGGTAAAATCAAGATCCTCCACTAAATATGAAACTTCTAGTGATGAAAATGCTAGTGATGAGGAGGATAACTTGCGTACCCTTTTTGCCAATCTTAACATGGAACAAAAGGAAAAATTAAATGAATTAATTAGTGCTATTCATGAAAAGGATGACCTTTTGGATTCCCAAGAGGATTGTCTTATTAAGGAAAACAAGAAACATGTTAAGGTTAAAAATGCTTACGCTCTAGAAGTAGAAAAATGTCAAAAACTATCTAGTGAGCTAAGCACTTGCCATGAGATGATTGACAACCTTAGACATGAAAATGCTAGTTTAAATGATAAGGTTGATTCACATATTTGTAATGTTTCAATTCCCAATCCTAGAGATAATAATGATGATTTGCTTGCTAGGATTGAAGAATTAAACATTTCTCTTGCTAGCCTTAGAGTAGAAAACGAAAATTTAATTGCTAAGGCTAAAGAACTAGATGTTTGCAATGCTACCATTTCCAATCTTAGAGATAAAAATGATATTCTTCATGCTAAGATTGTTGAACTTAACTCTTGCAAACCCTCTACATCTATTGTTGAGCATGTCACTATTTGTACTAGATGTAGAGATATTGATATCAATGCTATACATGATCACATAACTTTAATTAAGCAACAAAATGATCATATAGCAAAACTAGATGCTAAAATTGCCGAGCATAACTTAGAAAATGAAAAGTTTAAATTTGCTAGAAGTATGCTCTATAGTGGGAGACGCCCTGGCATCAAGGATGGCATTGGCTTCCAAAGGGGAGACAATGTCAAACTTAGTGCCCCTCCTAAAAGATTGTCTAATTTTGTAAAGGGCAAGGCTCCCATGCCTCAGGATAACGAGGGCTACATTTTGTACCCTGCCGGTTATCCTGAGAGCAAAATTAGGAGAATTCATTCTAGGAAGTCTCACTCTGGCCCTAATCATGCTTTTATATATAAGGGTGAGACATCTAGTTCTAGGCAACCAACCCGTGCCAAGTTGCCTAAGAAAACTCCTAATGCATCAAATGATCATAACATTTCATTTAAAACTTTTGATGCATCTTATGTTTTGACTAACAAATCCGGCAAAGTAGTTGCCAAATATGTTGGGGGCAAGCACAAGGGTTCAAAGACTTGTGTTTGGGTACCCAAAGTTCTTGTGTCTAATGCCAAAGGACCCAAAACCATTTGGGTACCTAAAGTCAAGAACTAAACTTGTTTTGTAGGTTTATGCATCCGGGGGCTCAAGTTGGATACTCGACAGCGGGTGCACGAACCACATGACTGGGGAGAAAAAGATGTTTTCCTCATATGAGAAAAACCAAGATCCCCAAAGAGCTATCACATTCGGGGATGGAAATCAAGGTTTGGTCAAAGGTTTGGGTAAAATTGCTATATCTCCTGACCATTCCATTTCCAATGTTTTTCTTGTTGATTCTTTAGATTACAACTTGCTTTCTGTATCTCAATTATGTCAAATGGGCTACAACTGTCTATTCACTGATGTAGGTGTCTCTGTCTTTAGAAGAAGTGATGATTCAATAGCATTTAAGGGAGTGTTAGAGGGTCAGCTATACTTGGTAGATTTTGATAGAGCTGAACTCGACACTTGCTTAATTGCTAAGACTAACATGGGTTGGCTCTGGCACCGCCGACTAGCCCATGTTGGGATGAAGAATCTTCATAAGCTTCTAAAGGGAGAACACATTTTAGGATTAACAAATGTTCATTTTGAGAAAGACAGGATTTGTAGCGCATGCCAAGCAGGGAAGCAAGTTGGCTCTCATCATCCGCATAAGAACATAATGACGACCGACAGGCCACTGGAGCTCCTGCACATGGATCTATTCGGCCCGATCGCTTACATAAGCATCGGCGGGAGTAAGTACTGTCTAGTTATTGTGGATGATTATTCTCGCTTCACTTGGGTATTCTTTTTACAGGAAAAATCTCAAACCCAAGAGACCTTAAAGGGATTCTTGAGACGGGCTCAAAATGAGTTCGGCTTGAGGATCAAGAAAATAAGAAGCGACAACGGGACGGAGTTCAAGAATTCTCAAATTGAAGGTTTCCTTGAGGAGGAGGGCATCAAGCATGAGTTCTCTTCCCCTTACACGCCACAACAAAATGGTGTAGTGGAGAGGAAGAATCGAACTCTATTAGACATGGCAAGAACCATGCTTGATGAGTACAAGACACCGGATCGGTTTTGGGCCGAGGCAATCAACACCGCTTGCCACGCCATCAACCGGTTATATCTACACCGAATCCTCAAGAAGACATCATACGAACTCCTCACCGGTAAAAAGCCCAATATTTCATATTTTAGAGTTTTTGGTAGCAAATGCTTTATTCTTGTTAAGAAAGGTAGAAAATCTAAATTTGCTCCTAAGACTGTAGAAGGCTTTTTACTAGGATATGATTCAAACACAAGGGCATATAGAGTCTTTAACAAGTCCACGGGACAAGTTGAAGTTTCTTTTGACATTGTGTTTGATGAGACTAACGGCTCTCAAGTAGAGCAAGTTGATCTTGATGAGACAGGGATTGAAGAGGCTCCGTGCATCGCGTTAAGGAACATGTCCATCGGGGATGTGTGTCCTAAGAAATCCGAAGAGCCTCCAAAAGCACAAGATCAACCATCCTCCTCCACGCAAGCATCTCCACCAACTCAAAATGAGGATGAAGCTCAAGTTGGTGAAGTAGAAGATCAATCAAATGAGCCACCTCAAGATGACGGCATAGATCAAGGGGGAGATGAAAATGATCAAGACAAGGAGGATGAAGAGCAAAGACCGCCACACCCAAGAGTCCACCAAGCAATCCAACGAGATCACCCCGTCGACACCATCCTCGGCGACATTCATAAGGGGGTAACTACTCGATCTCGTGTTGCCCATTTTTGTGAACATTACTCGTTTGTTTCCTCTATTGAGCCACACAGGGTAGAGGAAGCACTCCAAGATTCGGATTGGGTGGTGGCGATGCAAGAGGAGCTCAACAACTTCACTAGAAATGAGGTATGGCATTTAGTTCCACGTCCTAACCAAAATGTTGTAGGGACCAAATGGGTCTTTCGCAACAAGCAAGATGAGCATGGTGTGGTGACAAGGAACAAAGCTCGACTTGTGGCCAAGGGATACTCCCAAGTCGAAGGTTTGGATTTTGGTGAAACCTATGCACCCGTAGCTAGGCTTGAGTCAATTCGCATATTATTAGCCTATGCTACTTACCATGGCTTTAAGCTTTATCAAATGGACGTGAAAAGTGCCTTTCTCAATGGACCAATCAAGGAAGAGGTCTATGTTGAGCAACCTCCCGGCTTTGAAGACAGTGAGTATCCTAATCATGTCTATAAGCTCTCTAAGGCGCTTTATGGGCTCAAGCAAGCCCCAAGAGCATGGTATGAATGCCTTAGAGATTTTCTTATTGCAAATGGATTCAAAGTCGGAAAGGCCGATCCTACACTCTTTACTAAAACATTTGAAAATGACTTGTTTGTATGCCAAATTTATGTTGATGATATTATATTTGGGTCTACTAACGAGTCTACATGTGAAGAGTTTAGTAGGATTATGACACAGAAATTCGAGATGTCTATGATGGGGGAGTTGAAGTATTTTCTAGGATTTCAAGTGAAGCAACTCCAAGAGGGCACCTTCATTAGCCAAACAAAGTACACTCAAGACATTCTAAACAAGTTTGGGATGAAGGATGCCAAGCCCATCAAGACACCCATGGGAACTAATGGGCATCTCGACCTCGACACGGGAGGTAAGTCCGTGGATCAAAAGGTATACCGGTCGATGATAGGTTCTTTACTCTATTTATGTGCATCACGACCGGATATTATGCTTTCCGTATGCATGTGTGCAAGGTTCCAAGCCGACCCTAAGGAAGCTCACCTTACGGCCGTGAAACGAATCTTGAGATATTTGGCTTATACTCCTAAGTTTGGGCTTTGGTATCCTAGGGGATCCACATTTGATTTAATTGGTTATTCGGATGCCGATTGGGCGGGGTGTAAAATCAATAGGAAGAGCACATCGGGGACTTGCCAGTTCTTGGGAAGATCCTTGGTGTCTTGGGCTTCAAAGAAGCAAAATTCGGTCGCTCTTTCCACCGCCGAAGCCGAGTACATTGCCGCAGGTCACTGTTGCGCGCAATTGCTTTGGATGAGGCAAACCCTGCGGGACTACGGTTACAAATTAACCAAAGTCCCTTTGCTATGTGATAATGAGAGTGCAATCAAAATGGCCGACAATCCCGTCGAGCATAGCCGCACTAAGCACATAGCCATTCGGTATCACTTTTTGAGGGATCATCAACAAAAGGGAGATATCGAGATTTCATACATTAATACTAAAGATCAATTAGCCGATATCTTTACCAAGCCTCTTGATGAACAATCTTTTAACAAACTTAGGCATGAGCTCAATATTCTTGATTCATGCAATTTCTTTTGCTAGATTGCACACATAGCTCATTTTATATACCCTTGATCATGTCTCTTTCATATGCTATGACTAATGTGTTTTCAAGTCTATTTCAAACCAAGTCATAAGGTGTATTGAAAGGGAATTGGAGTCTTCGGCGAAGACAAAGGCTTCCACTACGTAACTCATACCTCGCCGACACTCCAAGTCACTCTCCATTCTAGGGGAGGAAAGCATGAGCATCAAAGAAAAGGACCGGACTTCGTCTTTGGTATAATCTTAACTCATCTATTTATGACCAAAGGGGAAGAAAAGCACTTCTAGGGCTCTCATGATTCCGTTTTTGGCGATTCATGCCAAAAAGGGGGAGAAATGAGCCCAAAGCAAAAGGACCGCACCACCACCCATTTTCAAAAACTTAACTTAGTGTTGAATATTATCAATTGGTTTTCCTATTGTGTTCAAAAGGGGGAGAAAGTAGTGTTTCAAAAATGATATATCAAAACCCTCTTGAACACTAAGAGGAGGATCCTATTTAGGGGGAGTTTTGGTTAGTCAAAGGAAAAGCATTTGAAACAGTGGGAGAAAATTTCAAATCTTGAAAATGCTTTGCAAAATCTTATTCATTTACCTTTGACTAATTGCAAAAGAACTTTGAAAAGGTTTTACAAAATAGTTTGCAAAAACAAAACTCGTGGTGCAAATGTGGTCCAAAATAGTATATAAGAAAGAAACAACCCTTTCATATCTTGTAAGTATTTATATTGGCTCAATTCCAAGCAACCTTTACACTTACATTATGCAAACTAGTTCAATTATGCACTTCTATATTTGCTTTGGTTTGTGTTGGCATCAATCACCAAAAAGGGGGAGATTGAAAGGGAATTAGGCTTACACCTAGTCCCTAATTAATTTTGGTGGTTGAATTGCCCAACACAAACATTTGGACTAACTAAGTTTGCCCAAGTGTATAGATTACACAGGTGTAAAAGGTTCACACTCAGCCAATAAAAAGACCAAGTTTTGGATTCATCAAAGGAGCAAAGGGCCAACCGAAGGCCCTCTGGTCTGGAGGCACCGGACTGTCCGGTGTACACCGGACAGTGTCCGGTGCACCAGAGGACTCCAACGCAAACTCGCCACCTTCGGGAATTTCCAGAGGCACTCGCGCTATAATTCACCGGACTGTCCGGTGTACACCGGACAGTGTCCGGTGCGCCACGGAGGAGCGGCCTCAGGAACTCGCCAGCTTCGGGAAAACGCCAACGGCTAGTCCGCTAAAATTCACCGGACTGTCCGGTGTGCACCGGACTGTCTGGTGCAACTCCGGAGCAACGGCTAGTCGGCGCCAATGGCTACCTGCGGCGCATTAAATGCGCGCGCAGCGCGCGCAGGAGTCAGGCGCGCCCATTCTGGCACACCGGACAGCAAACAGTACCTGTCCGGTGTGCACCGGACACCCAGGCGGGCCCACAAGTCAGAAGCTCCAACGGTCAGAATCCAACGGCAGTGATGACGTGGCAGGGGGCACCGGACTGTCCGGTGTGCACCGGACTGTCCGGTGCGCCATCGAGCCGACAGCCTCCCAACGGCCAAATTTGGTGGTTGGGGCTATAAATACCCCAACCACCCCACCATTCATTGCATCCAAGTTTTCCACTTCCCAACTACTACAAGAGCTCTAGCATTCAATTCTAGACACTCCCAAGAGATCAAATCCTCTCCAAATTCCACACAACGCCATAGTAACTAGAGAGAGTGATTTGCTTGTGTTCTTTTGAGCTCTTGCGCTTGGATTGCTTTCTTCTTTCTTGATCCTTTCTTTTGCAATCAAACACACTTGTAATTGAGGCAAGAGACACCAATCTTGTGGTGGTCATTGTGGGAACTTTTGTGTTCCAAGTGATTGAGAAGAAAAAGCTCACTCGATCCGTGGATCGTTTGAGAGAGGGAAGGGTTGAAAGAGACCCGGCCTTTGTGGCCTCCTCAACGGGGAGTAGGTTTGCAAGAACCGAACCTCGGTAAAACAAATCTCCGTGTCTCACTTGCTTATTCGCTTGGGATTTGTTTTTGCGCCCTCTCTCACGGACTCGTTTCTTTATTACTAACGCTAACCCGGCTTGTAGTTGTGTTTATATTTGTAAATTTCAGTTTCGCCCTATTCACCCCCCCCTCTAGGCGACTTTCAAGAACCACCTAGGAAAACAGTGCTACCACAAGGGTGGTATGGGACGCCCTTGGCTGACTAATTAGGAAAGCTAGTGGAGGACTAACTTACCCGAAATGGGCAAGGGCAGTAGGGGAGTGGTCGGTATAGGGAGGTTCTCGGGCTGATTTTGCTGCGATGGCTTTTCAGACAGGGGATTCCTATACTGCGCTTCCTAGAAACTGTAGCGGGTTTTTTGAAACTAGTGGAACTTTGTAAAGGCCTCGTAGTGGTACCCTGCCTCGCTTCCTTGGTAGAGGTGTATGGGGTCTGATCAACTCTGTGGAAAATGGGTAACACGACTTGTGGGTAAAGATGTGCAACGTCTGCAGAGTATAAAACTGGTATATCAGCCATGCTCACGGTCAAGAGCAGCTCAGACACTCACATGATTAACTTATAGAATTAAATTCAATTTGTCATTTGCATTGTGGGTGTTGTTATTAATCTTGATCTCGTATTTAATTGGGTTGGTATCTACTTATACTTAGTAACTGCTAATAAAATTTTGACCAACTCTAAAAGCAATGCTCAGCTTTAACCATCTCCTTTGGTAAGCAATAACTTTGTCACATCCGGATTTAAGGGATAAAGCTGGGTGCGTCCCATATGTGCGCAAAAGAAGAACAATACATATAATGACAAAGTGTATAGAGATAAATGTCACAAATATCATAAATGTCATTACTACATAGCAGAAGTCTTACAAAAATAAATGATAAAAATAAAGCGAACTAAACGTCCATCATTGACGCCACAAAGCTGACTGGGAGACGCCACCTAGATCAACTCGTACTCCTCATTGTACGGCTCCTCCTCGAACACCTGTTCTTCTTCTGTGGGGGGTTTATATATCGCAAGTGTGAGCTCACAAAATATCATAGCTCAACAAGTTGTGAGGAATAATGTGCATGAACTCACCAAAGGTGGGAGTTCATGTGAAGTGTAAGGCTGACCAACAATAGGGGTTAAAGCTGAGCATTGCTTTTAATAAGTTGGTCAAATTTTATTAGCAGTTACTAAATGTAAGTAAATACCAAACTAGAGTAATAGTCAATCAAAATTAATAATAAATCCCATGCAATGCAAATGACAAATTGAATTTAATTCCATAATTTAATCATGCGAAAGTTCTGAGTTGATCATGACCGCGAGCACGGCTAGTATACCATTTTTACACTCTGCAGAGGTGGTACCCTATACCCACAAGTCGTGTATCCCATGTCGCCAGGGTTAGCTAGACACTTAGAAATTACCGAGGTCAATGGCTAGGGATCCACTACGAGGCCTTTACAAAGTTTCACTAGCTTCAGAAAACCCGCTACAGTTTCTAGGAAGAGCAATGCAGGAATCCCCCGTCTGACCGCCTTCGCAGCAAAATCAACCCGGAAACCTCCCTACATGCCTACTTCCCTTCTGCCCTTGCCCCTATCGGGTAAGGTAGTTCTCCACTATCTTTCCTAGTTAGTCAGCCAAGGGCGTCCCATTCCACCCTTGTGGTGGCACGTGTTTCTAAAGTTAAGCTCCATGTTCCAATTAATATAATGATCTTGTCATGAACAATAAGTAAAACAACAATATAATTGGAACATAATCATAATGTAATATAAATCCCAAACCATATAGAGCAATAGCAATGACTACCCAAAAATTCAGGGGTAAACAAGGTGAAAAGATAACCAGACTAGGGTGACCTATTGGGTCCCATCAAAATTAAGCTTATGCATGAATAAATGATTATAAAGAACATTATTGGGTAATAAAAGTGGTCAAGGGCACAACTTGCCTTCAATGAGCTCCTGCTCAGCAACTTCTACCTGCTGAACACCAGAATCCTCGACCACAGGCTCTTCTACTCGCCACAGTATAAACAACCATGGTACAAGGGAGAAAGTAACATCACACCAAACATGTATACAAAATACATAATAATAATCTATGTATTAAAACGAGATCATGGGAAAAAGAATCACTAAATTCGGAGTTACGGATTTCGAGTTATGAATTTCCGAAGATTTTATGTGTTTGGTACAAGATTAATTAAGAGATCATTTCTAATACATTTTGATGTTAAAACAGAGACACTATGTGATGAACAATAGTATTACCAAATTATAGGAACTGAAATGAACTGAAAAGGAGTTAAAATGAATTTTATATGAATTAATCAAGATTTGGGAATTTCTTTTAATCAACAAAATCATTTTCTCCATTAATTATTCTAATTTTCTAACCCTCTAGACTGCGCGCCAAAAACAGAGAAGTCCATGGGCTTTTGCGAAAGAATCCCCAGACTCAGATCTACCCCGCGGTGGGTTGCGGGTTGATTCCTGTAACTCATAAGGGCCCTTTTGCAAATTGACAAGGACGCAGTGACAGTCCCTAATCTGAACCATCGGATCAAACATAGACTGCCCAGATTAGACAGTCAATCCTCATGAACTGATACACGAACTCAACCGTCAGATCAGTGATCTAGGGCACCGTAACACCCTCACTCTGATCCCGTCCGATCGGATCGGACGGCCCAAGACCGCTCCTCGCGAATCGTTATGTTAACTCCGATCCATACTGCTCATCCCCCATCTAACGGCCGAGGCGCGCGACATTGGAAATCTAATCTCAGCCCTTGGTCCCCTGATCCTTGGCTGAGATCCTTCCGCCCCTACCTCCGATGGTGAAAGCAACGGCGCACATTGACCCGCGGCGGAGACCATGCCGGAGTACGGCGAATCAGCGGCTTACCAATCCAACCAAAGTGAAACTACACCGAGAGAAAGCGAAGAGGGAGGCGAATTCGCCAGAGTAGTCATACCAGCCTTTTGTCGCGAGGACGGGTCCGACGACGCAATGGCGCGGCTCGCTGATCCGACCTGAGTCCGGCGAGCAATTCCAGCTCGCCCGCTGGCCCTTCCTTCCCAGCGATGCCCTAGTGACACGCAGCGCCCCCCCAGAAGTGCACTTCAACGCCTCGACGGGTCGACAGCGTGGTGGACGTCGTTTGGTTTGGCGGCTGCCCTCCCAACGGTCGTGGGGGGAAAGATAGCGCAGATGGGGCCCGTATACCAGTGACACTAATCCAAGTACGCGCGAGATTGTGGGTACTGCCAAATGGGCCCCACACGTCAGTGGTGGATTGTACAGCAACGAGGTCGGCCACCGCGAGAGATGTTGCAAGCTGGGCCGGTTCCAGATTCGGCCCAATGCGACTTTTGTTATTTTATTTCTTTTCTGATTTCCTTTATTTCTATTTTGTGGTTTAGGTTCCAAAGTTAAATTCAATTTTGTTGTGGAGTTCCTATTTGGACCAAATATACAAATCCATCTTTTAGTATGGACAGGTGTGCATTTATTTGTTTATATATATATTCTTTATATTTATATAGTACTTTCCTTACTCATCATATCATTTTCAATTTTCTAAATGGTAATTTGGTCTTAGCTCCCGATTGGGCACTAATATATTTTTATTAATATCTTTATCCTTATTTATAAATGCACAAACAATTAAAATCCAACATGATGCATTACGTATCTTTATTAGTCAATTATTCATCTTAGCTATGGTTACTTCCATGTTCAATGAATAGAGACAAAATATATAAGGAGATCAACTCTTTTCTCTATGCTTATAAATTGGGTATTACACACTTCACATGAGCTCCCACCTTTGGTGATTTCATGCACATTATTCCTCACAACTTGTTGAGCGATGAACGTATGTGAGCTCACCCTTGTCGTACTCACATCCCCCAGGTCAAGAACAAGTACCCCAGGATGAGGAACATGAAGGATGGCGCGATGTCTTCGTGAAAGGTCTAGGCCGTCGTCTCCTAGTCATCTTTGGTTGCTAGATCGTTGTCTTCATATGATGTAATTATTTAACTATTTTGTATGGAACTCCGATATATATTAATGTTGTGACATTTGTTTCTGTACCATGAGTAATCATATGTGTAAGACTTGGTTCTAGCATACCTGATGATTATTCCACGCCTGGGTCTTGGTGCCCCTGAAACCCGGGTGTGACAACAGCCATGCAGCTAGTAACGTTGGAACCAATTTATGATATATATTGATACTAATTATGTTACACGGTATACCACGTAAAAAATCGGTTTCCTGTTGCATGCACACAAATTTAGGATGGCAAAAATGTGCATTGAAAGAAAATAGATTGGCATACACGAGATTTATGGAATCATGACAAATGACCTCATTTCTTAGAGCGGTTACCTTTTTAAATTTCTATTTCATTGCGTAAATGTGTGTATCATAAATATCTTATACATACGCCGTAAATGGTAGGAACCCAATACACACTGGATTAAGTAACGAGATAATGCATAAAATCAATAAACCGTTTGTGTAAAATGTGAATAGAAATATCATAAACAGACAATATAGATGGAAGCGGAGCCATGAACTAAAATATATGTCGTAAAAATCTATTGACGTTGGCATAAATATGTATATAAAATATCATAAAAACAGGGTCATCGCTCGCGTCTAGGGGAGCCGCCGATGCCACACGCGCCTCTGGGATCCGTCGTCGCTCGTGGATGTTGTCGAACGCGAAGCGGAGCAGCACGTCCCTATAGGTCCACCACTGTCGCGTCCCCTGGCCCTCGCTCGCTGAGCGCCTCCGTCAGCAATAGCACCACGTCGTGCACTAGGCGCTCGACGGTTACTACTGAGAACTGGACGAATCGCGACGAGTACATCTTGACACCGGCGGCCTTCCGCTGAGCGCGCCACGAGTCATCGTCGTGGGCAGTCTCCGCTGCCGCCGCCGCTTGCACCTCGGGCAGTTATCACCGCCACCGTCGACCATACCAAAGGACGTCGACTGCCGCCACCGCTCGCGCATCAGGCGGTCACGGCCGTCATGGTGCTTGCGTCTCGAGTGATGCTCACCGACGTCGCATGCCGCTCGCCGATGTTGCCTGCCACTCGTTGACGTCGCCCGCCGCTCGTCGATGTCGCACCTCTGGCCACCCCTCGCCACTTGCTCCTCAGGACGTCGTCGTCAACGTCTGCTCGCCGCCGCTCGCGCCTCATGCGATCTCAACCGCCGCCAGAAATCAAAACCCTAATCCCTAGGGTCTAGGCTGCTTTTATAGACGCACAGGGCCTGGATCACTTGAGGTGGTGCGGTTGAACTAGAAGGCAGCATTGGGTCAGGGCTTTCACCTAGCTCTCTCTCTCTATATATATACATATAGGGGTGAGCTAATGGAAGGCTAGGGCTTCCATTAGTATGGGAAGCCCCATCCAGTTATACTCTGACGCCTGTACGCCCGCGGGTTCTGACTCGGACGAATTTCAGCGTAAAACGTGAACTAAAATAGTATAAATGACTACAAATTTTAGCGTAAATCGAAGATTTGTTTTTGTAACAGTGATGGAGGCTAAAATTACGACATCAAAATCGTGCACGTCCATTTATGTGCGTGTTCTGGCTCAGGCGGATTTCAACGTAAAACATGAACCAAAAAAACGTAAATGGGTACAAATTTTAGCATAAATCGTCGATCTTTTTCGTAATGACTTGGGTTGGCTCGAATTACGGCGTGAAAATCGCGTGCATCTAATCGTACATGGGTTCTGTCTCGGGCGAATGTGAACCAAAACAGCGTAAATGAGTACGGATTTTATTGTAAATCATCGATTTGTTTCGTAACGACAAATGGTGCCTAAAATTACGGCATGAAAATCGTACGCAGGTTATGACTCGAGCGGATTTCGGCGTAACGTGAACCAAAACATCATAAATATATACGGATTATATTGTAAATCATCGATCTTTTTCATAAAAGCGAATGGTGCCCAAAATTACAACAAATCACGCATATCTGATTGTGCCCTGTTTCTGGCTCATACGGATTTCAGTGTAAAACGTGAACCAAAACAGCGTAAATGTGTAGAATTTTAGCATAAATCGGCCTTTGTAGTATGTATTTAAGGCTGGTGGCAAAAATGTTTAGTAAAATTGGCCCAGATGGTGACACAGGATCCTTATCAGAGGAAACTCAGGATACACTAATAAAAAAGATCTAATTGGCCTATTCTAATTCTTGCATTCCTCGAGTGAACTCTAGTAAAAAGTATTCTTGATGCACAAACCTTAAAAGAAAATAGGCTGTTAGGAAATATAATGTAACAATGTTTTATTCCCAAAAGACACGTATAAAAAATGAAGCATTCCATATTCCATAAACTAGCAGAGCTAAGGACTTTAATGTGCTTCCAATCAACTGGTTGTGAGCGCAAAAAAAGTCCCTATACATTTCTAGCCGAGATATTTCCCATTTTCCATTAACTATTTAAGCATCTGCCATTATACTTGGGGATCAGAAATTCAAATCGATCAAGCCAATTACTGACAAAAGCACGAAATTCCAATGAATATAGTACAGTTGCACAGATTTTCAATGTTATAACAGTTGGATGCATAAATGGTGCCATGGATAGTTATAATAAATGCAAAAGGCATGCATATATGGTGCGATGATATGTACATCTAAAAAGCATAGTCAGACTTGGAACAAATCAAAAGCATAGGTAATATAATTGTATGCATAAATGGTACCATAGGTAGACATAACAGTTGCAAAAAAGGATGCATAGAGGTAAACACGTAGATGATTGTTAGTTACCTCAACTAGAGCACAATATCTCATGTCGAGCTTTGATGTCAAGTGAACGGTCTCGAAGTTTAACTGAGAATTCTCGCTGACAAAAATCAGGGTTCTACACTGGAGCTGCTTTAGATGTTTAGTCAAGTCATATCTCATGAAAAATCAATTCAAAGCTGTCCGGTGCACCACCCGACAGAAGGCAAGGATAGCCTTCCTGGATTGCTCTCAACGGCTCCTAGCTGCCTTGGGGCTATAAAAGGGACCCCTAGGCGCATGGAGGAGTATACCAAGCATTCTCTAAGCATTCTTGATCATTCACACTCCGTCTTTGCGCACTCGATTGGCATTCTTAGTGATTTGAGCTCCGTTCTAGTGGCGAACCTTGTGTTATTCGTTTGAGCTCAAGTCTTGGCTGTGTGTGTGCGTATTGCTGTGGATTTGTGTGTGTTGCTTCCCTCCCTTACTCTAGTGCTTTCACTTTGATCCTTACTGTAAGGGCGAGAGACTCTAAGTTGTGGAGATTCCTCGTAAACGGGAAAGAGTAAAGAAAGAAGAACACTGTGGTATTCAAGTTGATCATTGGATCACTTGAGAGGAGTTGAGTGCAACTCTCGTCCATTGGGATGCCACAACGTGGAATAGGCAAGTGTTATACTTGGCTGAACCACGGGATAAATCCTCGTGTCTCTTGTGCTTGTTCTCACTGTGTCTATTGTGTTTCACAAGAGCTCTCCTTTAGCCACTTGATTTCATTGTGCTAACTCTTAATCAAGTTTTGTGGCTTTAAGTTTCAAGTTTTTACAGGATCACCTATTCACCCCCCCTTCTAGGTGCTCTCAATTGGTATCAAAGTCGTTCTCTTCACGAAAGGGACTAATCGCCCGAAGAGATAGATCCTAAGGGAAAGGGGATGGTGGTCAACGACAATGAGAAGGAGTCCATCTTCAACGAGCCAAGGGACAACAAAGCCAATGACTCCGGCTCGAGTCAAAAGAAGAAGGATGGAAAGAAGAGGCGCGTCAAGAAGATTGTCTACTACGACAGCGACGAATCTTCCTCTTCTCAAAAGGACGACGAACACGAGGAGAAAAAGAAACCGGTTAACTCGAACTTTTCTTTTGATTATTCTCGTATTCCGCATAATTCCAATGCTCATTTGCTTTCCACTCCACTTGGTAAACCTCCACACTTTGATGGAGAGGACTACGGATTTTGGAGTCACAAAATGCGTAGCTACTTGTTCTCTCTTCATCCAAGTATATGGGAGATAGTAGAAAATGGAATGCAATTTGATAGTTCGGATAACTCCATGTTTATCAATGAACAAATCCATAAAAATGCACAAGCTACTACTGTTCTTTTAACATCCTTGTGCAGGGAAGAATACAATAAGGTGAGCGGCTTGGATAACGCCAAGCAGATTTGGGACACCCTCAAGATCTCGCATGAGGGGAACGACGCCACCATGCTCACCAAGATGGAGTTGGTGGAAGGCGAACTAGGAAGGTTCGCGATGATCAGGGGAGAGGAGCCAACTCAAACATACAATAGGCTCAAGACCCTGGTCAACAAGATAAGGAGCTATGGGAGCATGAGATGGACGGACCATGACGTCGTCCGACTTATGCTAAGGTCCTTCACTGTCCTTGATCCTCATCTTGTAAATTCTATTCGTGAGAATCCTAGGTACATCAAGATGACGCCCGAGGAAATACTCGGAAAGTTCGTAAGCGGGCGAATGATGATCAAGGAGGCAAGATATGTTGATGAGGCGTTGAATGGCCCAATCCACGAGCCTCAAACCATTGCTCTCAAAGCAACAAGTAGCAGGGAGATGCTACCTAGCAAGGTGGCGCAAGTTGAAGCGGCCGGGCTAAATGAGGACGAAATGGCCCTCATCATCAAGCGCTTCAAGACGGCGCTCAAAGGTCGCAAGGAGCATCCCAACAAGAGCAAGACGAAGGGAAAGCGCTCCTGCTTCAAGTGTGGTAAGATTGGTCACTTTATTGCTAACTATCCCGATAATGATACTGACCAGGAACAAGGAAAGAGCGGAAAGTGAGAAAAGAAGAATACCTACAAAAGGGCAAAGGGCGAGGCACACCTTGGAAAGGAGTGGGATTCAGATTGCTCCTCGTCCGACTCTGACAACGAAGGACTCGCCGCCTCAGCCTTCAACAAGTCGGCTCTCTTCCCCAATGAGCGTCACACCTGTCTCATGGCCAAGGAGAAGAAGGTAAGTACTCGAAGTACTATTATGTATGCTTCTTCAAGTGATGATGAGACTAGTGATGATGAAGTAGACTACGCAAGCTTATTCAAAGGTTTAGATAGAACTAAAATTGATAAGATCAATGAATTAATTGATGCTTTGAATGAGAAGAATAGATTGTTAGAGAAGCAAGAGGATCTTTTATATGAAGAGCATGATAAATTTGTTAGTGCGCAAAATTCTCTTGCTCTAGAAGTTAAAAGAAATGAAATGCTTTCATGTGAATTATCTACATGCCATGAATCTATTTCTAGCTTAAAAAGTATTAATGATGACTTGAATGCTAAGTTAGAAGTAGTTAATAAATCTAGCTCATGCATTGATCATGTAGTAATTTGTAATAGGTGTAAGGATTTTAATATTGATGCATGTGTTGAGCACCTTACTTCTATTGCAAAATTAAATGGTGAAGTGGCTAGTCTTAATGCCCAACTTAAGACTAGCAAAGATGATTTTGACAAACTAAAATTTGCAAGGGATGCCTACACCGTTGGTAGACACCCCTCAATTAAGGATGGGCTTGGCTTCAAGAGAGAAGCCAAGAACTTAACAAGCCAAAGAGCTCCCATTTTCAACAAGGAAAAGGGGAAGGCTCATATGGCTAATAGTAGTCAAAAGAATCATGCATTTATTTATGATAGAAAATTTTCTAGAAATGTTCATCATGATAGGAGTTGTAATGCTTATGATTCAAATGCCATGTTTGCTTCAAGTTCTTCCTTTGTGCATGGTAGAGATATGCCTAGGAGAAATGTTGTTCAGGTACCTAGAAAACCAAGTAATGAACCTTCTACAATTTATCATGCTTGCAATGTTTCTTTTGCAATTTGTAGGAAGAATAAGAAAGTGATTGCTAGGAAATTAGGGGCAAAATGCAAGGGAGATAAAACTTGCATTTGGGTCCCTAAGACCATTGTTACTAACCTTGTAGGACCCAACAAGAGTTGGGTACCTAAAACCCAAGCCTAAATTACCTTGCAGGTTTATGCATCCGGGGGCTCAAGCTGGATTATCGATAGCGGATGCACAAACCACATGACGGGGGAGAAGAAGATGTTCACCACCTACGTCAAGAACAAAGATTCTCAAGATTCAATCATATTCGGTGACGAGAATCAAGGCAAGGTTAAAGGACTAGGAAAGATTTCTATTTCATCCGAGCACTCCATTTCTAATGTGTTTTTAGTTGAGTCGCTCGGGTATAACTTGTTGTCCGTTAGTCAACTTTGTAATATGGGTTATAATTGCTTATTCACAAATGTAGATGTGTTTGTCTTTAGAAGAAGTGATGGTTCATTAGCTTTTAAGGGTGTACTAGACGGCAAACTTTATTTAGTTGATTTTGCAAAAGAGGAGGCCGGTCTAGATGCATGCTTAATTGCTAAGACTAGCATGGGCTGGCTGTGGCATCGCCGTCTAGCACATGTAGGGATGAAGAACCTTCACAATCTTCTAAAGGGAGAACATGTGTTAGGTCTAACAAATGTTACTTTCGAAAAAGATAGACCTTGTGCATCTTAGGTAAACAAGTGGGAAATGCTCATCACAGCAAGAACGTGATGACCACATCAAGACCCCTGGAGCTGCTGCATATGGACCTCTTCGGACCCGTCGCCTACCTCAGCATCGGGGGAAGTAAGTATGGTCTTGTTATAGTCGATGATTTTTCCCGCTTCACTTGGGTATTCTTTTTGCAGGATAAAACAGAAACCCAAGGGACCCTCAAGCGCTTCCTAAGGAGAGCTCAAAATGAGTTTGAGCTCAAAGTCAAAAAGATAAGGAGCGACAATGGGTCCGAGTTCAAGAACCTTCAAGTGGAGGAGTACCTTGAGGAGGAAGGAATCAAGCACGAGTTCTCCGCTCCCTACACACCACAGCAAAACAGTGTGGTAGAAAGGAAGAACAAGACACTCATAGACATGGCAAGGACGATGCTTGGAGAGTTCAAGATGCCCGAGCGGTTTTGGTCGGAAGCCGTGAACATGGCTTGCCACGCCATAAACCGGGTCTACCTTCATCGCCTCCTCAAGAAAACTTCGTACAAACTTCTAACCGGTAACAAACCCAATGTGTCGTACTTTCGTGTATTTGGGAGTAAATGTTACATTCTAGTGAAGAAAGGTAGGAATTCTAAATTTGCTCCCAAAGCTGTAGAAGAGTTTTTGTTAGGTTATGACTCAAATACAAAGGCGTATAGAGTCTTCAACAAATCATCGGGTTTGGTTGAAGTCTCTAGCGACGTTGTATTTGATGAGACTAATGGCTCTCCAAGAGAGCAAGTTGATCTTGATGATGTAGATGAAGAAGATGTTCCAACGGCCGCCATACGCACCATGGCGATTGGAGATGTGCGACCACAGGAACAAAAGGAGCAAGATCAACCTTTTTCCTCAACAATGGTGCATCCCCCAACTCAAACTGATGAACAGGTTCATCAAGAGGCGTGCGATCAAGGGGGAGCACAAGATGATCATGCTATGGAGGAAGAAGCACGTCAAGCCCCTCCAACTCAAGTCCGAGCGACGATTCAAAGGAATCATCCCGTCGACCAGATTTTGGGTGATATAAGCAAGGGAGTAACTACTCGCTCTAGATTAGTTAATTTTTGTGAGCATTACTCTTTTGTCTCTTCTATTGAGCCTTTCAGGGTAGAAGAGGCCATGCTAGATCCGGACTGGGTGTTGGCCATGCAGGAAGAGCTCAATAAGTTCAAGCGAAATGAATTTGGACCCTGGTGCCACGTCCAAAGCAAAATGTTGTAGGAACCAAGTGGGTGTTCTGCAACAAACAAGACGAGCACAGAGTGGTGACAAGGAACAAGGCTAGACTTGTGGCAAAAGGTTATGCCCAAGTCGCAGGTTTGGACATTGAGGAGACTTTTGCTCCTCTGGCTAGGCTAGAGTCTATTCGTATTTTGTTAGCCTATGTCGCTCACCATTCTTTCAGGTTGTTCCAAATGGATGTGAAGAGCGCTTTCCTCAATGGGCCAATCAAGGAGGAGGTGTACATAGAGCAGCCCCCTGGCTTTGAGGACGAACGGTACCCCGACCACGTGTGTAAGATCTCTAAGGCACTCTATGGACTTAAGCAAGCCCCAGGAGCATGGTATGAATGCCTTAGAGACTTTTTAATTGCTAATGCTTTCAAGGTTGGGAAAGCCAATCCAACTTTATTCACTAAGACTTGTGATGGTGACTTATTTGTGTGCCAAATTTATGTCGATGACATAATATTTGGTTCTACTAACCAAAAGTCTTGTGAAGAGTTTAGCAGGGTGATGACTCAAAAATTTGAGATGTCAATGATGGGCGAGTTGAACTACTTCCTTGGGTTCCAAGTGAAGCAACTCAAGGACGGCACCTTCATCTCCCAAACAAAGTACACGCAAGACTTGATCAAGCGGTTTGGGATGAAGGACGCCAAGCCCGCAAAGACTCCAATGGGAACTGACGGACATGTCAACCTCAACAAAGGAGGTAAGTCCGTTGATCAAAAGGCATACCGGTCTATGATAGGGTCTTTACTTTATTTATGTGCTAGTAGACCGGATATTATGCTAAGTGTATGCATGTGTGCTAGATTTCAATCTGATCCAAGAGAGTGTCACCTTGTGGCCGTTAAGCGAATTCTTAGATATTTAGTTGCTACGCCTGGCTTCGGGATCTGGTATCCAAAAAGGTCAACCTTTGACTTGATTGGATACTCAGACTCCGATTATGCTGGATGCAAGGTTGATAGGAAGAGTACATAAGGGACGTGCCAATTCTTAGGAAGGTCCGTGGTGTCTTGGAGTTCTAAGAAACAAACTTCCGTTGCCCTATCCACCGCTGAGGCCGAGTATGTTGCCGCAGGACAGTGTTGCGCGCAACTACTTTGGATGAGGCAAAACCTCAGGGACTTTGGCTACAATCTAAGCAAAGTCCCACTCCTATGTGACAATGAGAGTGCAATTCGCATGGCGGATAATCCTGTTGAACACAGTCGCACAAAGCACATAGACATCCGGCATCACTTTTTGAGAGACCACCAGCAAAAGAGAGATATCGAAGTATTTTATGTTAGCACCGAGAACCAGCTAGCCGATATCTTTACCAAGCCTCTAGATGAGAAGACCTTTTGCAAGCTGCGTAGTGAGCTAAATGTCTTAGATTCGCGGAACTTGGATTGATCTATAGCATGCATGTGTCTTATGCCTTTGATCATGTTCTTTTATGCATATTGCTGCCTAATTATGGTGCTCAAGTTGAACACATGATCCCCGGACCTCACAAGTCCATTTGCAAGTGATGCATTTATTTAGGGGGAGGCATGCTAAAACTTGTCACTTTGAGACTAACCTTGTGTTTGAGTTTACTTGCTTAGTCTCAAAAGTAGATTGAAAGGGAAAGGTGGAATTGGACCATAAAATACTTCCACTGCACTCCGATGAGAGGGTAACTCACTCCAAGTTCATCTCCATAATCTTATTGCCTTTTATTCTTATTTGAAGATTTTGGTGAGGCAATGGGTTTAAGGGCCAAAAATGATCCTGTTTTGGTGCTTGATGCCAAAGGGGGAGAAATTAAGGCCAAAGCAAGAAATGGATCAGCTACCACTTGAGAATTTTTGAAAATAGTAGAGTTAGAACTTTTGTTTTGTCAAAATACTCTTATGGTCTCTTATTGTCAAAAATGGTCTTTTGTGGGGAGAATGTTTGATTATGAAAAAAAGGGGGAGTTTTTGAATCTTGGAATACCTCTCTCTATGCCTCAACAAGTGAATTTGACTTATAGATAGGAAATTGAGTTTGATTTGCAAAAACAAACCAAGTGGTGGCAAAGAATGATCCAAATATGCCAAATTTGAATCAAAACAAATTTGTGTACTCATTCGCATTGAGGTTGCACTTCTTTTAGTTGCTTTTTTTGTGTTGTCATAAATCACCAAAAAGGGGGAGATTGAAAGGGAAATGTGCCCTTGGGCCATTTCTAAGTATTTTGGTGATCAAGTGCCAACACAAATGGTTTAAGTATGAAATTATGCCAAATGGTGGAAGAAGTGCAAATCAACACAAATGTATGATTCTAGACTTAGTACATTGGTTTTTGTGTACTAATATATTTGTCTAAGTGCTAGAATCAGAGAAAAGACAAAAGGAAAAAGAGTTGGCTGTGTACAGCCAACTGCTGTTCAGTCTGGGTGCACCGGACAGTGTCCGGTGCGCCAGGCTGGCTCTGGTGAAAAGGCTGCTCTCGGAAATTCGTCAGCGGCGTACGGCTATAATTCACCGGACTGTCCGGTGGTGCCCCGGACTGTCCGGTGAGCCAATGGTCGGTCGGGCCAACGGTCGGCCGCGCAATCCGCGCGTGACGCGTGGCCGAGCCAACGGTCTGATGGGGCACCGGACTATCCGGTGTGCATTGGACAGTGTCCGGTGTGCCAACGGCTCCAAATCTTCAACGGTCGACTGCGCCAGAATAGGAAAGCAATCAGCACCGGACTGTCCGGTGCACCACCCGACAGAAGGCAAGGATAGCCTTCCTGGATTGCTCTCAACGGCTCCTAGCTGCCTTGGGGCTATAAAAGGGACCCCTAGGCGCATGGAGGAGTATACCAAGCATTCTCTAAGCATTCTTGATCATTCACACTCCGTCTTTGCGCACTCGATTGGCATTCTTAGTGATTTGAGCTCCGTTATAGTGGCGAACCTTATGTTATTCATTTGAGCTCAAGTCTTGGCTGTGTGTGTGCGTATTGCTGTGGATTTGTGTGTGTTGCTTCCCTCCCTTACTCTAGTGCTTTCACTTTTATCCTTACTATAAGGGCGAGAGACTCCAAGTTGTGGAGATTCCTCGCAAACGGGAAAGAGTAAAGAAAGAAGAACACCGTGGTATTCAAGTTGATCATTGGATCACTTGAGAGGAGTTGAGTGCAACTCTCGTCCATTGGGACGCCACAACGTGGAATAGGCAAGTGTTATACTTGGCCGAACCACGGGATAAATCCTCGTGTCTCTTGTGCTTGTTCTCACTGTGTCTATTGTGTTTCACAAGAGCTCTCCTTTAGCCACTTGATTTCATTGTGCTAACTCTTAATCAAGTTTTGTGGCTTTAAGTTTTAAGTTTTTACAGGATCACCTATTCACCCCCCCCCCCCCCTCTAGGTGCTCTCACCCACAACAGATAATTTATGAATTACATCTATCGAGCCACTACGTGTAGAAAACAAAAAAAACATAATCAATGGTACCTTAATAGCGGATGGGACCGAAGGTGCCTGCACTCCTTGCAAAAGTCAGTGGAGATCATGCAGGTTAGCAACGATTGGAGTAGCAGCGCGACCGTGGCATTGGAGACCGATGATGAGCTAGACACGCCCGCGAGGTGAGCGTCCACTATAAGCCTCCAGATAGTAGCCATCTGGCCGAGGAGGGGGCCGAGGTGCTGCTTGTGCCTGGCTGGTTTCTAGGATCACAATGCAAACATGCTTCTATGTGACTGGTTAAATACTTATTCTTACATTGAACAGGCTATTACAAGCTAAGGAGTAAATCATATTGTTTGTTTCACATATTATCCAGAATACTAAGTGTTCTTAAAAAATATTGAACAATCAACCTAGTTTCCTCTCTGAAGTTCTGTGATCCCAATCTATAAATCATTAGTTTCTCTTTTTCCAGCAGCTAACATCACTGGCTATCTATGCAATGGTGCTTACTCACATTACCCAAGCCCAAAACAATAAATGACTTTGATTATGTTGGTCCTTGTTCTCGGACGCTATACACCAAGGACAAAGCAACACAATTGTTAACGATTAGAGACCTTCGTCCTTCGAAACATTATCTCTCTCGGGATATAATGATCTTCAGACGATGGTCATGAAGGGCATACCTTCATCATTTCATTGAGCAAAGATGTAAATAGGGACATATGAAACACAAAAAGAATATAAGAAATCATTCCAAATCATTAGATTATTTATATTCTTATTTTATAAACATGGATAAACATCAATAATATTTATATTACATCTATACCTTCGGCTTGGCAGAAGGTGAAAAAGTGGGAGTGACACAGGAGTGATTATAATTCAGCGTGAACAGTAAGGGGGTACTGTTCATCTATTTATAGGCACGGGACACAGCCAGGACAAAATTATATTCGTGTCCCTGATAACTAATTATAATTACAATACAGATTATCAGGGATTACACAATCGTTTCCTCTTTAAGTCAGTATCGTCCTTCGTCTTTAGCATGTCACCATGCCGAAGCTCCTTCAATCGTAGCTTCGGCTTATATCTTCATGTCACACCTGCTTATGTATTGTCCTATCGAAGGTGTTTTTGCTTAGAGGACCTTCGGCGGAGAAGAAGGCCCCAACAGTAGCCCCTTCGCGATGCTAGATCGTTTTTCGTAACGAGCTCGATCCGCGAAAAACACGAAGGCTTCGGAATGCCGAAGGTCCGAAAAACACCTTCCCTGAGCTCATTGCCGAGAAACGATTATAATATTCCAAGCGTCGGACGGTCCACCGTTCAGTGAGTGCAAGCGGCCTAGCGGTTCACCTTCCCCCTGCAGCACTATATAAACAGACGGGTTGGTGAGGAGTTACCACAGCATTCATTGCCATTGCACTGTCGTGCTGTTAAAAAATTTAACCATAGTCGAAGCTTTCTGCATTGTGCTTTCGAGGGAACACTTCGTCATTTGAGATTAGCTTCGTCAAAAAAGTGAAAACGTTGAAATGGCCAGAGTGCGATCAACTGCTAGAGTATCTCGCGAGGGAGACGAGGCCGAGGTAACTGAGACGACACCAATATCAGAGGTGATGAGGCAGTTGGGTCTTGTTGTGCCAGAAAAACCTGTTGCCGAAGATACTTTGACTGTTGAAGCTGAACAAATCACAGTTGGAGAGGGAAGTGGTAACGAAGATGAAGAGGATTACACCATCCTGAGCCCAGAAATGCCTAGTCACCTTGACTTTGGTAGATCCACTGTAACGACAGATGATATGGTTATAATGAAGAAATTAGGTTTATTTGGTGAAGCCGAGAGTAAGCTTGTTCGTTTTGCTGGCGAGGAAGTGGTTCCAAAGCCGAAGGATGATGAGGTTGCTGTGTTTAAAAGCTTCTTCAGGGCAGGGCTTCGGTTCCCTCTTTATGATATAATAGGAGAGCTTTTGAAGAATTTTGAAATATACCTTCATCAGTTGACACCCAATGCAATAGTTAGACTTAGTGTCTACATCTGGGCCCTCCGAAGCTAGGGGATGAGTCCTAATGCCGAAGCTTTCTGTCGGGTGCATGAGCTACATTACCAGACAAAGGCCAGGGCAGATGGCCTTCATGAGAATTTTGGTTGCTATAATTTTACGTATCGAAAGGATACAAAGGCACCAGTTCTTAACTACCAGAGTGAATGGTTTTACATGAAAGTAGACGAGAAAAAGAGGGAGAAGCTAATGACTATGGTTATGAGTCCACTGACTTTGAGCTTCGGAATGACAAGGCCCTTGTGCCATATGCAGCTTGGCTCCCCATGCCAAGTAGCCGAAGTGGAGTTTAGAGTGGTAGCGGCCAAAGTCAGCACTAGGGATCTGGTGCAAGAATTCTTGGCAAACAGAGTATTCCCGACCTCTAGTGGCTGGGGGATGCCCAAGAAGAAGGATGGGAGCAAAAAGCACGAACTTGTTCGGCTCCCCTACCGTTTCAAGATTGAGAAAGAGTTCAAGAAGTCATTCCAAGAGTGGCTGGAAATTATTGAAACTATGTGCAATGAAATCCTTAGCAACTATACCAAGAAGGAGGACCAACTAATGACTGCTGCCTTCGGCACCCGGCCAAAACGAAGGCTGAATCGCGTGATGGACGCGCTAGATTTTGAATATTCAGACTATGAAAGATTTGACAAGGGTGCCGAAGGTTTGAAAAGGAAAAGGATTGTTAGCATTTTAAACAGACAGGCTGGCAGACTGGTTAAGGAGGATGAGAAGATTTTGAAGAAGGCAAAAACTGCTTCTGAGCCGAAGGTGGCCGTCTCCAAAAAGAGGAAGCCTGAAGTAGCTGAGCCAAAGGTAGCTGAGGCAAGAGAAGAAACTCCTTCAATGCCTCCTGCTGCTGAAATAGCAGAAATTCTAAAGGTAATGACTGAATCCTTGCCCATCAAGCTGCTATGTCCTCTAGGACCAGAACTGACGAAACTTTTACAGAAAAAGGATCAACCTTCGTCCATAAACAAGAAGACTGAAGGTCAGAAGAGACGAAGAATTGTCAATGTTATGCAAGCTATTGAGCTGACACCACCTCTAGCCTCCGCGTCCAGAATGGTGCCTGTTGCCAGTGCCGAGACTGAGGCCGCTGCCAAAGCTGAAACTGCTGTCGAAGCTGCCAATCTTGTGAGCACCATATCATGAATTGACAAGTTGGTGTCAGATATGGTCGCAGAGGAGGCAGTTGCGATCGCAGAGGAAAACGTGGCTGCGTTGCCTGGCAAAGGGAAAGAAGTTGCTGATACTTCATCAAAGGAAATAGAATTTGACCTTCGGCACCTGGGGGTCAAGAATTGTCTGAGGCAGAGAAAGAGGAGCTGGAAGAATATGGAAAATCTTGTGGGTACCAGCCGTGATCCATGCTCTTCGGCGGAGTTGATGAGGAAATCCTAGGATATATCCGCGATCGAGCTGGGGCAAAAATAATCGGTACTCTATCAAAGAGTGTCAGTTTTCCGAAGCTAGAGTCTGATATTAGTGGTTACCGGCGGCAACATATCGTCGGCAACCTCTTTTACTCCAGTTTCAAGGTAAAATTCTTTTGCCTGGATTCTTGTTATCTTTGTGATGAATTAAAATATTCTAAAGTCAGCTTACTTTCGCAGAGCATGTTGCTAAGCAAAGCATTAAGAAATGCAACAAGACCTTGAAGTTAAGAAAAATGAGATAATAATTGAAGGTTTGGAAAGCAAGATCAAAGATTGCGAAGCTTCTCTTAAAAAGAAAGACTTCTTGCTTCAAGCAACCGAAGGTTCCCTTGTGGAGTTTCAAACTAAAAATGCTAGATTAAACGAGGAGCTTTTCAAAGCTCAAACAACCTTAAAGGAAAAATCAGAGTGCTTCGAACAAGACAAAAAGGAACTGCAAGCGAAATACAAAGCTGAAGATGATAAGAACACGAAGCTGCAGGAATCACTGAGGGACCTTCGGAACAAATGCTCAGGGTTTGCTACTCACTGTGTGTAATGGTTAAAAGGATTCTTCAGCTCAGTTGGGGCCAGTTCTGAAGAAATTGCCCCTTCGGCTGAAGATATATCAGATACCTTCAAGCACATTGAAAATGAAGTTGATGCACTCGACGAAGTAATAACTGGGCATGGTGATTTATGTGCTCTGTTAGCTTCTCGTGGCATGGCTGCTGCATTTTTGAAGGCCTGATGCACGCATGCTAAGACAATGAACAAGCCAAACTTTAGCCTGTCGCCATCAGACTTGGTTAATATTCCTGGTGAAGCCCGAAGTACTGGAAATAGATTTATTACTCAAATCTGGGCTAAAGGCGGACGAGAGTTGGCTGGAGACGAAGCTCGGAATTTGCTTAAATCGGTATGAAACTTATACCTGCTGTTTGCCTTGATTTTTCTTTGTTACCATCGCTTTTACCTTATACTGTTGTTTGTCTGTAGGATGGTGGCGCCGAAGGTTAGTAATCCAAAGCGCATTCCGAAGGTTGCTGGGCTGAAGCTTCCTTTTATGCCTTCCTGTATAGAGCTTAGGATATATTTGCATTATTTTTGCAAAAAATTGTAATCGAGAGTTGAACTCAATACTGTATATATTGGTCCATACCTTGCAATATAATTTTACCTTTCTGTCCAGGTGTGAATTGCTTTGGTGTGGACGAAACCCATGTGACTTTTGAGCCAAAGGCGAAAAACACCTTCCCTTGTTTTCGTACACATCGAAGCATTTCCTTGCATAAAATGCCTGTGTTCATGTTTGAAACGAAGCTTCTTCGTATTCAACGAAGGACTTTGTCACCGAAGCCGGATCATTTCTGTTCATATTATCGTCTGTGCTTCATGTCATGATAATGATGATCCTATGAATGTTTAATGAATGTCTGTATGAATGCAATGAATGATGCGTTGTAATATGCAAATGTATGACCCAAACGCACACGAAGCCATACCCAGACTCTGCATCCCCTTATGAACGACTTTGGAGTCTCTTCACCTTCTATTTTGGTGGCATTTAAGCTCTGCATTCCCTTAGGAACGACTTTGGAGCTTCTTCACCTTCTATTTCGGTGGCATTTAAGCTCTGCATCCCCTTAGGAATGACTTTGGAGCTTCTTCACCTTCTATTTCGGTGGTATTTGGCTCTGCATTCCCTTAGGAACGACTTTTGAGCTTCGGGACTTACTCTGCGCTCCCTTAGGAATGACTTTTGTAGCTTCAGAACTTACTCTGCGCTCCCTTAGGAACGACTTTTGTAGCTTCGTCACCCTTGGAGTGATTACAGCTCTGCATCCTCTTAGGGATGTCTTTTGAGCTTTTCCCTATTCTCTTTTGCACTTGATGGTGCAGACTCTGATATTACATGTTACATTTTTTGGGGGATTTTGGCCCTTGTATTGCATAGGGCTAAACAAGAATGAAAATTACAAACTATGGCCCCATTAAAAGCCTTTCTCCCCTCCTTAAACAAAAAGGGTGCCATAGGAAAAATAAAAAAAGATTACATCAATTACACATAATATTGCCGAAGCTCATCCGCATTCCAAGATCTAGGTATGTCGTTGCCGTCCATATCCTTCAATCTGTAAGAACCGGGCCTTGACAAAAATACTACCAGAAAAGGACCTTCTCATTTCAACTGTAGCTTCCCCACTGTATCTGGGTTGGCTATCCTTCGAAGCACCAAATGGCCTGGTGATAGTCGCCTAGAGGGGGGGTGAATAGGGCGAAACTGAAATTCTCAAAATAATCACAACTACAAGTCGGGTTAGCGTTAGGATTATAATCAAGTCCGCGAGAGAGGGGGCAAAACAAATCGCAAGCAAATAAGAGGTGTGACACGCGGATTTGTTTTACCGAGGTTCAGTTGTTGCAAACCTACTCCCCGTTGAGGTGGTCACAAAGACCGGGTCTCTTTCAACCCTTTCCCTCTCTCAAACGGTCCCTCGGACCGAGTGAGCTTTCTCTTCTCAATCACTTGGAACACAAAGTTCCTACAAGGACCACCACAAGATTGGTGTCTCTTGCCTTAATTACAAGTGAGTTTGATCGCAAGAAAGAATCAAGAAAGAAGAAAGCAATCCAAGCGCAAGAGCTCGAAAGAACACAAGCAAATCTCTCTCACTAGTCACTAAAACTTTGTGTGGAATTTGGGAGAGGATTTGATCTCTTGAGTGTGTCTAGAATTGAATGCCTAGCTCTTGTAAGTGGTTGGAAGTGTGAAAACTTGGATGACTTGAATGTGGGGTGGTTGGGGGTATTTATAACCCCAACCACCAAACTAGCCGTTTGGTGGGGCTGACTGTCGTATGGTGCACCGGACAGTCCGGTGCACACCGGACATGTCCGGTGCGCCAGCCTCGTCACCACAACCGTTGGGTTCCGACCGTTGGAGCTCTGTCTTCTGGGCCCGCCTGGATGTCAGGTGGCGCACCGGACATGTACTGTAGAGTGTCCGGTGCGCCAGCATGGGCGTGCCCGACTTCTGCGCGCGCTGGCGCGCATTCAATGCGTTGCAGGTAGCCGTTGGCGCCGAAATATCCGTTGCTTCGTTGTCACACCGGACAGTCCGGTGTACACTGGACATGTCCGGTGAATTATAGCGGACTAGCCGTTGCGAATTCCCGAAGCTGGCGAGTTCCAGAGCCGCTCATCCTTGGAGCACCGGACACTGTCCGGTGTACACCGGACAGTCCGGTGAATTATAGCGGAGCGCCTCTGAATTTTCCCGAAGGTGACAAGTTTGAGTTGGAGTCCTCTGGTGCACCGGACACTGTCCGGTGGCACACTGGACAGTCCGGTGCGCCAGACCAGAGGTGCCTTCGGTTGTCCCTTTGCTCTTTTGTTGAACCCAATACTTGGTCTTTTTATTGGCTAAGAGTGAACCTTTGGCACCTGTATAACTTATACACTAGAGCAAACTAGTTAGTCCAATTATTTGTGTTGGGCAATTCAACCACCAAAATTAATTAGGAAAATAGGTGTAAGCCTAATTCCCTTTCAATCTCCCCCTTTTTGGTGATTGATGCCAACACAAACCAAAGCAAGTATAGAAATGCATAATTGAACTAGTTTGCATAATGTAAGTGCAAAGATTGCTTGGAATTTGAGCCAATATAAATACTTACAAGATATGCATGGATTGTTTCTTTGTTTTTAACATTTTGGACCACGCTTGCACCACATGTTTTGTTTTTGCAAATTCTTTTGTAAATCCTTTTCAAAGTTCTTTTGCAAATAGTCAAAGGTAAATGAATAAGATTTTGCAAAGCATCTTCAAGATTTGAAATTTTCTCCCCCTGTTTCAAATGCTTTTCCTTTGACTAAAACAAAACTCCCCTTTAATGAAATCCTCCTCTTAGTGTTCAAGAGGGTTTTGATATTAATTTTGAAGAGGGTGAACCAATTTGAACTTATATCACAAGTAAGATACCAATTTGAGAATACTTTTTGAAAAACTAAAATTTTGGAAATTGGTGGTGGTGCGGTCCGTTTGCTTTGGGCTCTTACTTTCTCCCCCTTTGGCATGAATCGCCAAAAACGAAATCATTAGAGCCCTCGAATAACTCTCTCCCCCTTTGGTCATAAATATATGAGTGAAGATTATACCAAAGATGGAGTCCTTTTGCATTGGACTCTCCCACAAAAGATGGAGAGATGCGTGGAGCGACGGCGAAGGATGAGTTGCGGAGTGGAAGCCTTTGTCTTCGCCGAAGACTCCAATTTCCTTTCAATATACTTATGACTTGGTTTGAAATATACTTGAAAAACACATTAGTCATAGCATATATATAAAAGAGACATGACCAAAGGTATATTTATGAGCTATGTGTGCAAGTTTAGCAAAAGAAATTCCTAGAATCAAGAATATTGAGCTCATGCCTAAGTTTGGTAAAAGTTTGTTCATCAAGTGGCTTGGTAAAGATATCGGCTAATTGATCTTTAGTATTAATGTATGCAATCTCGATATCCCCCTTTTGTTGGTGATCCCTAAGAAAATGATACCGAATGGCTATGTGTTTAGTGCGGCTATGCTCGACGGGATTATCCGCCATGCGGATTGCACTCTCATTATCACATAGAAGAGGAACTTTGGTTAATTTGTAACCATAGTCCCTAAGGGTCTGCCTCATCCAAAGTAGTTGCGCGCAACAATGTCCTGCGGCAATATACTCGGCTTCGGCGGTAGAAAGAGCTACGGAATTTTGTTTCTTTGAAGCCCAAGACACCAAGGATCTTCCCAAGAACTGGCAAGTCCCCGATGTGCTCTTTCTATTAATCTTACACCCCGCCCAATCGGCATCCGAATAACCAATTAAATCAAATGTGGATCCCCGAGGGTACCAAAGCCCAAGCTTAGGAGTATAAGCCAAATATCTCAAGATTCGTTTTACGGTCGTAAGGTGGGATTCCTTAGGGTCGGATTGGAATCTTGCACACATGCAAACGGAAAGCATAATATCCGGTCGAGATGCACATAAATATAGCAAAGATCCTATCATCGACCGGTATACCTTTTGATCGACGGATTTACCTCCCGTGTCGAGGTCGAGATGCCCATTGGTTCCCATGGGTGTCTTGATGGGCTTAGCATTCTTCATTCCAAACTTGGTTAGAATGTCTTGAGTATACTTCGTTTGGCTAATGAAGGTGCCTTCTTGGAGTTGTTTGACTTGGAATCCTAGAAAATACTTTAACTCCCCCATCATCGACATCTCGAATTTTTGTGTCATGATCCTACTAAATTCTTAACATGTAGATTCGTTAGTAGACCCAAATATGATATCATCAACATAAATTTGGCATACAAACAAATCATTGTCAAGAGTTTTAGTGAATAAAGTAGGATCGGCCTTTCCAACTTTGAAGCCATTAGCAATAAGGAAATCCCTAAGGCATTCATACCATGCTCTTGGGACTTGCTTGAGCCCAGAAAGCGCCTTAGAGAGCCTATAGACATGGTTAGGGTACTCACTGTCTTCAAAGCCGGGAGGTTGCTCAACATAGACCTCTTCCTTGATCGGTCCATTGAGGAAGGCACTTTTCACGTCCATTTGATAAAGCTTAAAGCCATGGTAAGTAGCATAGGCTAATAATATTCGAATTGACTCAAGCCTAGCTACGGGTGCATAGGTTTCACCGAAATCCAAACCTTCGACTTGGGAGTATCCTTTGGCCACAAGTCGGGCTTTGTTCCTTGTCACCACACCATGCTCGTCTTGCTTGTTGCGGAAGACCCACTTGGTCCCTACAACATTTTGGTTAGGACGTGGAACTAAATGCCATACCTCGTTCCTAGTGAAATTGTTGAGCTCCTCTTGCATTGCCATCACCCAATCCGAATCTTGTAGTGCTTCCTCTACCCTGTGTGGCTCAATAGAGGAAACAAAAGAGTAATGCTCACAAAAATGTGCAACACGAGATCTAGTGGTTACCCCCTTATGAATGTCGCCGAGGATGGTGTCGACGGGGTGATCTCGTTGGATTGCTTGGTGGACTCTTGGGTGTGGCGGTCTTGGTTCTTCATCCTCCTTATCTTGCTCATTTGCATCTCCCCCTTGATCATTGTCGTCATCTTGAGGTGGCTCATTAGCTTGATCTTCTACTTCATCAACTTGAGCTTCATCCTCATTTTGAGTCGGTGGAGATGCTTGCGTGGAGGAGGATGGTTGATCTTGTGCACTTGGAGGCTCTTCGGATTCCTTAGGACATACATCCCCAATGGACATGTTCCTTAGCGCGATGCACGGAGCCTCTTCATCACCTATCTCATCAAGATCAACTTGCTCTACTTGAGAGCCGTTAGTTTCATCAAACACAACGTCACAAGAAACTTCAACTAGTCCCAAGGACTTGTTAAAGACTCTATATGCCCTTGTGTTTGAATCATATCCTAGTAAAAAGCCTTCTACAATCTTAGGAGCAAATTTAGATTTTCTACCTCTTTTAACAAGTATAAAGCATTTGCTACCAAAGACTCTAAAATATGAAATGTTGGGCTTTTTACCGGTTAGGAGTTCATAAGATGTCTTCTTGAGGATTCGGTGTAGATATAACCGGTTGATGGCGTAGCAGGCGGTGTTGACCGCCTCGGCCCAAAACCGATCCGAAGTCTTGTACTCATCAAGCATGGTTCTTGTCATGTCCAATAGAGTTCTATTCTTCCTCTCCACTACACCATTTTGTTGTGGCGTGTAGGGAGAGGAGAACTCATGCTTGATGCCCTCCTCCTCAAGGAAGCCTTCAATTTGAGAGTTCTTGAACTCCGTCCCGTTGTCGCTTCTAATTTTCTTGATCCTTAAGCTGAACTCATTTTGAGCCCGTCTTAAGAATCCCTTTAAGGTCTCTTGGGTTTGAGATTTTTCCTGCAAAAAGAATACCCAAGTGAAGCGAGAATAATCATCCACTATTACAAGACAATACTTACTCCCGCCGATGCTTATGTAAGCAATCGGGCCGAATAGATCCATGTGGAGTAGCTTAAGCGGCCTGTCGGTCGTCATGATGTTCTTGTGTGGATGATGGGCACCAACTTGCTTTCCTGCTTGGCATGCGCTACAAACCCTGTCTTTCTCAAAATGAACATTGGTTAGTCCTAAAATGTGCTCTCCCTTTAGAAGCTTATGAAGATTCTTCATCCCAACATGGGCTAGTCGGCGGTGCCAGAGCCAACCCATGTTAGTCTTAGCAATTAAGCAAATGTCGAGTTCAGCTCTATCAAAATCTACCAAGTATAGCTGACCCTCCAACACTCCCTTAAATGTTATTGAATCATCACTTCTTCTAAAGACAGTGACACCTACATCAGTGAAAAGACAGTTGTAACCCATTTTGCATAATTGAGATACAGAAAGCAAATTGTAATCTAATGAATCTACAAGAAAAACATTGGAAATAGAATGGTCAGGAGATATAGCAATTTTACCCAATCCTTTGACCAAACCTTGGTTTCCATACCCGAATGTGATCGCTCGTTGGGGATCTTGGTTTTTCTCGTAGGAGGAGAACATCTTCTTCTCCCCTATCATGTGGTTTGTGCACCCGCTGTCGAGTATCCAACTTGAGCCCCCGGATGCATAAACCTACAAAACAAGTTTAGTTCTTGACTTTAGGTACCCAAACGGTTTTGGGTCCTTTGGCATTAGAAACAAGAACTTTGGGTACCCAAACACAAGTCTTGGAGCCCTTGTGTTTGCCCCCAACAAACTTGGCAACTACCTTGCCGGATTTGTTAGTTAAAACATATGATGCATCAAAAGTTTTGAATGAAATGTCATGATCATTTGATGCATTAGGAGTTCTCTTCTTAGGCAACTTAGCACGGGTTGGTTGCCTAGAACTAGATGTCTCACCTTTATACATAAAAGCATGATTTGGGCCAGAGTGAGACTTCCTAGAGTGAATTCTCCTAATCTTGCTCTCGGGATAACCGGCAGGGTACAAAATGTAACCCTCGTTATCCTGAGGCATGGGAGCCTTGCCCTTAACAAAATTAGACAATCTTTTAGGAGGGGCATTAAGTTTGACATTATCTCCCCTTTGGAAGCCAATGCCATCCTTGATGCCAGGGCGTCTCCCATTATAAAGCATACTACGAGCAAATTTAAATTTTTCATTCTCTAAGTTATGTTCGGCAATTTTAGCATCTTATTTTGCTATATGATCATTTTGTTGTTTAATTAAAGACATGTGATCATGAATAGCATTAATATCAACATCTCTACATCTAGTACAAATAGATACATGCTCAACGACAGATGTAGAGGGTTTGCAAGATTTTAATTCTACAACCTTAGCATGTAATATATCATTTTCACTTCTAAGGTTAGAAATAGTAATATTGCAAACATCAAAATCTTTAGCCTTAGCAAGCAATTTTTCATTTTCAATCCTAAGGCTAGAAATATAAACATTTAACTCATCAATCCTAGCAAGTAAATCAACCTTATCATCTCTAGGATTGGAAGTTGAAACATTACAAACATGAGAATCAACCTTAGCTAACAAATTAGCATTTTCATTTCTAAGGTTGTCAATAGTTTCATGGCAAGAGCTTAGCTCACTAGAAAGTTTTTCACATTTTTCTACTTCTAAAGCGTAAGCATTTTTGACCTTAACATGCTTCTTATTTTCTTTAATAAGGAAGTCCTCTTGGGTGTCCAAGAGATCATCCTTCTCATGAATAGCACTAACCAATTCATTAAGTTTCTCTTTTTGTTGCATGTTGAGGTTGGCAAAAAGAGTGCGTAAGTTTTCTTCCTCATCACTAGCATTTTCATCACTAGAAGACTCATATCTAGTGGAGGATTTAGATTTAACCTTCTTCTTTTTGTCGTCCTTTGCCATGAGGCACTTGTGGCCGACGTTGGGGAAGAGGAGGCCCTTGGTGACGGCAATGTTGGCGGCGTCCTCGTCGGAGGAGGAGTCGGTGGAGCTCTCGTCGGAGTCCCACTCCCAGCAAACATGGGCATCACCGCCCTTCTTCTTGTAGTGCCTCTTCTTTTCTCTCCTCTTGCCCTTCTTGTCGTCGCCCCTGTCACTATCACTAGATATTGGACATTTTGCAATAAAATTACCGGGCTTACCACATTTGTAGCACACTTTCTTGGAGCGGGGTTTGTAGTCCTTCCCCCTCCTTTGCTTGAGAATTTGACGGAAGCTCTTGATGATGAGCGCCATCTCCTCGTTGTCGAGCTTGGAAGCGTCGATGGGTTGTCTACTTGATGTAGACTCTTCCTTCTTCTCCTCCGTCGCCTTGAATGCGACTGGTTGTGCTTCGGGTGTGGAGGAAGTGCCTTGCTCGATGATTTTCTTTGAGCCTTTAATCATTAGCTCAAAGCTCACAAATTTTCCTATGACTTCCTCGGGAGACATTAGCTTATATCTAGGATCACCTCGAATTAATTGAACTTGTGTAGGGTTAAGAAATACGAGGGATCTAAGAATAACCTTGACCATCTCATGGTCATCCCATTTTTCGCTCCCGAGGTTGCGCACTTGGTTCACCAAGGTCTTCAAGCGGTTGTACATGGCTTGTGGATCCTCCCCTTGGTGAAGCATGAAGCGACCGAGCTCCCCCTCGATCGTTTCCCGCTTGGTGATCTTTGTCACCTCGTCCCCTTCGTGCGCGGTCTTGAGTACGTCCCAAATTTCCTTCGCACTTTTTAACCCTTGCACCTTATTATCTCCTCTCTACTTAGAGAGGCGAGGAGTATAGTAGTGGCTTGGGAGTTAAAGTGGTGAATTTGGGCCACCTCGTCCGAGTCGTAGTCTTCATCCCCTATGGATGGTACCTGTACACCAAACTCAACAACATTCCATATGCTTGTGTGGAGTGAGGTTAGATGATGCCTCATTTTGTCACTCCACATATTATAATCTTCACCGTCAAAAACCGATGGTTTGCCTAATGGAACGGAGAGCAAAGGAGTATGTTTTCAAATATGGGGATAGCGTAGAGGAATCTTACTATACTTCTTGCGCTCTTGGCGCTTGGAAGTAACGGACGGTGCGTCGGAGTCGGAGGTCGATGGTGATGAAGAGTCGGTCTCGTAGTAGACCACTTTCCTCATCCTCTTGTGTTTGTCGCCTCTCCGATCCGACTTGTGGGAAGAGGATCTCTTCTCCTTCCTCTTCCCTTTGTTGGAGGAGTTTTTCTTCTCCTTCCTCTTGTTGCGGGACTCTTCCGATGAAGTCGACCCGTGGCTTGTATGGGCTTGTCGCCGGTCTCCATCTCCCTCTTGGCGAGTTCTCCCGACATCACTTCGAGCGGACAGTGTCCGGTGCTCCAAGGATGACCGGACAGTGTCCGGTGTACACCGGACAGTCCGGTGAATTATAGCGGAGCGCCTCTGGATTTTCCCGAAGGTGGCGAGTTTGAGTTGGAGTCCTCTGGTGCACCGGACACTGTCCGGTGGCACACCGGACAGTCCGGTGCGCCAGACCAGAGGTGCCTTCGGTTGTCCCTTTGCTCTTTTGTTGAACCCAATACTTGGTCTTTTTATTGGCTAAGAGTGAACCTTTGGCACCTGTATAACTTATACACTAGAGCAAACTAGTTAGTCCAATTATTTGTGTTGGGCAATTCAACCACCAAAATTAATTAGGAAAATAGGTGTAAGCCTAATTCCCTTTCACCTGGCTTGATATTTTTCAATCAAACTTTCCTATCACGCCATTTTATTGTTTCGTCCTGATACTTATTGATGTGCTCTATGGCCTGAAGTCTGGTCCCTTCTATGGTGTCTTTTGTTATTTGAGATTCAATTTCGTCCTCCTCTAAAGTTGTGGTTCTTATTGATCCTGTTCTTGCTTCTTCTGGTGTTATTGCTTCGTCACCGAACAAGAGCTTGAAGGGAGTAAAACCTGTTGACCTTGAGACAATAGTGGTGTGGCTCCACACCACTTTGATCAACTCATCTGGCCGCTTTCCTCTAGGATGATTGAAGATTAACTTCATTATTTCTGTCATTATAATTCCATTTGCTCTCTCTGCTAACCCATTTGATTCTGGATGTCTTACTGATGCAAAATGTATTCTTGTACCGATTTGGTCACAAAAAAACTTTGAACGTTTCAACGTCGAATTGAGTTCCATTGTCAACTGTAATAGCCTTCGGCACATCGAAGCGACAAACAATATTTTGCCAAAAGAACTTCTGGACTGTGGCTGAAGTTATGGTAGCTAGAGGTTTAGGTTCGATCCACTTCGACAAATATTCCACCGCTACCACAACATATTTTAAATTTCCTTGTGCTGGTGGGAGCGGTCCTAACAAATCTAGGCCCCATCTTTGCAATGGCCAAGTAGGTTGGATCAATTGCGTTAAAGACGAAGGTTGTTTTCGGTCTCTGGCACACTTCTGACAATTTTCACATTTCTGGACCAAGTCCGCTGCATCCGAAGCTGTCTTCGGCCAATAAAAACCTTGTCTAAAGACCTTTCCCAGCAGAGGCCTAGATCCGATGTGGGCTCCACACAGTCCTGCATGTATTTCCTTCATTAATTCTTGTCCTTCATTCCTGGAAAGGCATTTAAGCAATGGGGAACAAACTCCATGCTTGTATAACTCCCCCTCAATTATTACATACGGTCTTGTTCTTGCCTCCATTCTCTTATTGTAAGCTTTGTCGTCTGAGAGGCGGTTGTCTTGGAGGAAGGATATTATTTCGGTCTTCCAGTCTTCACTATGTACAGGCGAGATTGTGAGCACTGCTCTCTCCATGACCTAGACTGAGGGTGCTTTTATTGTTTCAAAAAATACTTCCGAAGGCAAAGGGAGCCCATGTGCCGCTGACTTTGCTAGCAAATCTGCATGCTCATTTTCTCCCCTTGGGATATTTTTTACAGAGAATCCCTCAAAAGAGGCTTCCAATCTTCGGACTGCATCTAAATACTTTTCAAGCTTCAGGTCTCTTGCCTTGCTACTCTTGTCCACGTGACCAGAAATAACTTGTGAATCAGTTTTGAGGATTGCCCTTTTTATTCCCATTGCCTTTAGTTTCCGAAGCCCTAAAAGTAGAGCTTCGTACTCGGCAATATTATTTGTACAACTGAAGTCTAACTTTATTGCATAACATGTTCTGACTTTAGAGGGTGCTACTAGAACAGTAGCTGCTCCTGCACCGAAGGTTCCCCAAGATCCATCGCAGAATACCGTCCAAGCTTCGGCATCTTTTGTTGCTTCTTCACCCTGAGCCCCTGGCGTCCAATCAGCAATTAAGTCTGCTAACCCCTGAGATTGAATTGAGGATCTGTGTACATAATCAATGGTGAATTCATTAAGTTCCGTGGCCCATTTTCCGATCCTTCCTGTAGCTTCTCTGTTCCTCATTATGTCTTTCAGGAGTTGTGATAAAGGCACTTGTATATGATATGCTTGAAAGTAGTGTCAAAGCTTCCTGGAGGCCATCAATACAGCATACAGTACCTTCTCCAATTCTGTGTAATTTATCTTTGATAGGCTGAGTACTTCGGAGACGAAGTATACCGGTGCTTGCCTTTTTACTTGGCCATCTTGCTTCTCCTATACAAGTGCCGCACTAACCGCAGCATGGGAAGCAGCCACATACAGAAGTAGCGGAGTTCCTGGTGAAGGTGGAGTTAGAGTTGTCAAATCTATTAGATATTGTTTTAACTCTTCGAAGGCTTTCTATTGAGCCGAACCCCACTGAAAGACATCGGCTGACTTCAGTATTTCAAAGAATGGTAAATTCCTCTCTACTGATCTTGATATAAATCTATTTAACGATGCCAGCCTTCCTGCCAACCGTTGAGCCCCCTTCTTTGAATTTGGTGGTTCCATCCGAAGGATAGCTTCGATATTGCTTGGATTAGCTTCGATACCCTTTGTTGATACCAGGTAGCCAAGAAACTTGCCCTTCTTTACTCCGAAAACACATTTTTCTGGGTTCAACTTGAGACCAGCTTGTTTGAAATTGGCAAACGTCTCTTGCAAATCGGCAACATGATTTTCTTGTTTTATGCTTTTCACTATGATGTCATCGACATAAGTCATCACATATCTTCCTATTTGAGAGTGAAGAACCTTGGCAGTCATTCTGCTGAAGCTTCCTCCAGCATTTTTGAGCCCCTCGGGCATCTGAAGGTAGCAATAGGTACCACTAGGAATTATGAAGCTTGTCTTTGGCTATTCTCTTTCTTCATCCAAATTTGGTGATAGCCCGAGTAGCAGTCCAATAGGCTCATAAGTTCTGAAGAAGCTGCTGCATCTACAAGAGAATCTATTCTTGGTAAAGGGAACTCATCCTACGGACATGCCTTGTTGAGGTCTATGAAAGCAATACACATTCTCCATTTCCCATTAGCTTTCTTCACCATAACAGTATTAGCCAGCCACTTTGGATATGTTACTTCTCTGATAACACCGGCACTGAGAAGTCTCTTTACTTCATTTCGTGCACCTTCGGCTTTATCATCAGACATCTTCTGAAGCCTCTGCTTTCTTGGTCTGAAGGATGGGTCCACATTGAGTGAATGCTCAATGACGTCTCTATTGACACCGCAGAGATCATTAGTTGTCCAAGCGAAGACATCTTTGTTGTTGAACAAGAATCTTAGCAGAGTCTTTTCCTGTTCACCAGATAGCTAAGATCTCAGCAATACCTTTTGGTCTGCTATGTCTTCACACAAGAGCATAGGCTTCGGCTGATCTGCTGAAGCAGCCTTGTCTCTTTTGTGCTTATACTGCTGATAAGCTTCGGCTTCATCTATATTATGGATAGCCTTCGAATCCGCCCAAAACCCTTTAGCCCTCCTGGCAGCTTCTTGACTCCCGTGAACAACAATAGGCCCTTGTTCCGAAGGTATCTTCATACACAAATATGTTGGATGAAGTATTGCTTCGAAGGCATTAAGCGTCCTTCGACCAATGATTGCATTGTATGGATACTCCATATCAACAATGTCAAAGACAACCTGTTCAGTTCTTGTGTTATGGACATAGCTGAAGGTAACTGACATTGTTATCTTGCCAAGTGCCACAATCTGTCTTCCTCCAAAACCACATAGGGGGTGTGTTGCATCATGTATCTTATCTTGTGGCTCTTGCATTTGCCTGAAAGCCTTTTCAAAGATGATGTCCGCTGCGCTGCCATTGTCAACCAGGAAATTATGGACCAGAAATCCCTTGATGACACAAGATATAACCATGGCATCATTGTGAGGATAATCTTTGAGCTGAAGATCTTCCTGGGAGAAGGTAATTGAAATGTGAGACCACTTGGATTTGATGAAGGGTCCTTGCACCCCCAACATGTTGTACTCTTCTTTGTGCTTCCTTCTTCTGCTTCTTGTTGGCTGGTTCAGAGCTTGAACCACCAGTGATTGGGAGCACCAGCTTTGTGGCCGAAGGTGCTACAACTTGGTTGTTGTGCGAAGCCATCGTCACAACTGTGGAAGTGAGTTCACCGGAGGTGGGCGCCAAAGTTGGTCCTTCTTCTCGGATGCAATACACCAAGAACAAAGCAACACAATTGTTAACGATTAGAGACCTTCGTCCTTCGAAGCATTATCTTTCTCAGGATATAATGATCTTTAGACGAAGGTCATGAAGGGCATACCTTCTTCATTTCAGTGAGCAAAGATGTAAATAGGGACATATGAAACACAAAAAAGAATATAAGCAATCATTCCAAATCATTAGGTTATTTATATTCTTATTTTATAAACATGGATAAACATCAATAATATTTATATTACATCTGTACCTTCGGCTTGGCAGAAGGTGAAAAGGCGAGTGACGCAGGAGTGATTACAATTCAGCGTGAATAGTACCCCCAGCCAGGACAAAATTACATCTGTGTCCCTGATAACTAATTATAATTACAATACAAATTATTAGGGACTATACAGTCATTTCCTCTTTAAGTCGGTATCGTCCTTCGTCTTTAGCATGTCACCATGCCGAAGCTCCTTCAATCATAGCTTTGGCTTATATCTTCACGTCACACCTGCTTATGTATTGTCCTGTCGAAGGTGTTTTTCCTTAGAGGACCTTCGGCGGAGAAGAAGGCCCCCAACAGATTACTTTAGATAAAAGGAGTGACAAACTTACGTTAATGATTTCCCATGAATACAATTGGTGGAGCTATGGCAGCAATTATGCAAAAACAAATGTGGATCTGCACCATTCTTCAGTGTCTCTTCCCTCCTCTTGATATCCTATAGCCACAAAACAGAAGGCAAGAGAACACCACCGATCAAGCATAACCACCTAAAAGTTCGATAGTTGAAATGGACGACAAAAAAACCACAGCCTCTCGCTGCTTCAGATCTGATTCCCAAAACGAGAGCTCCCTCGCCTTGCTCTTAAAGTCCCAAAAATAATGGAGGTTAGCACATGAATAGTAATTGAGGAAAAAGGGGAGCAGCGTGTGAACGAAGCACCTTACCCCCATGTTCTTGAGTGGGACGTCAACGACGGTGTCGCCTCTACTGGTGCCGCTAAACCTGATGGGCTCAATCGGCCGGAAGTCCTACTACTGCTTGCTTCCTCCGCCTCCTCCATTCTACAATGCAACAACCACGGTTGATCGGATACTCGCCTAAAATCTCCAGATCTACTGAACCACCTAGCCTAGGTTGGCAGCAAAATTTTCGGAGTAAGTGAAAAGGGTTTTGTGCTCACAGAGAAGGGGTTGTCTTTGGTGCTGCCCTCGTCGAAGGGGTTGGCATCGTGATGATCGATGACGAAGGTACCTTCGCAGACACGGTGCGACAGCGGCCCACGAAGACGAAGAAAAACATGGAGCCTGTGTGGCAGGGAAGGGGATGGAGGTGGCGGATGTGCTTATGGAGGGAGCAGGATTTAGGGTTTTGCAAGCGATAGCGAGGTAGGTGGTGGAGGAGGTGGCTAGGCCTGCAAATCAAACCTCCTCATGGCAAGCTAGGGAGACCTTTTCCTTCTTGAAGACGGAGGTCTCGATGGCGAATAGACCTTTGCAGCCATGGCATGACAACGGCCCGCGGAGGCAGGAAGAAGGCATGGGGTCTGCATGGTGGGGTAGGAGACGGAGACGGCGGCGATGCGAGCGACTGCGGGCGATGCACGGAGACGGTGCGACGGAGGAGGGCAGAGATGGCAACCTTGCCTTAGACGGCGGCGACCACAAATTAGATTAGGGTTGGATAGATTTGGAGTACCTAGGATGCCTTGGAGGTCCACTAGCAGGGAGCGGGCGTGGGACATGTCATATGTGCATGTATACAACACAAGCGTAAATGTTTGTATACGAATCATAAAATCTACTAACATCGTGTTGGATGGTTCTATGGCATGTATAGATCACCTGGCCTACAGGTCAAGCGGGGTGGCCAGGGCTTCTCCGATGAGATAGAGCCTAGGGCTCTTAATATATATACTCTATATATCATTTTTAGTACTCGGCTAATGATGACATGCACAGACACTAGCTCAAATTTGCAAAAAAACACATTTCAAGATATATCATGATTTTGGATATCCGTCGGATACACGCGGGTGAGAGATAAAACCTATACCTAACCCGATTTTATCACGAGTCAGGTACGGATAAGACCCGTGGGCTAAATTTCTTGTCCGAATCCGAACCACGGGTAAAATTCTCATCCCTACTTTGGGCCCACAATAGGTGCACCAATAAACTTAGCTTTTACGCATTGGTACTGTAACACCCCAGGTGTTACTCAGGGAGTCAACCCAGGGCTAACCCTTTTAACCTAATATCACATGAGGATTGAATTGGGCAAAGTACACCAAACTTGGAATTCTAGGTCCTAAGTAAGTGCAAACCACCTTGGATATCATGCCCTAGCTTGTCATGCACATCTAAGTGGGGAATTTCCCAAAACCCTAAAGCAAACCCCTCTTGGGCAATAGGAACCCTAATTGAAGCTATGATCAAAAGATCATGTAAACCTTATGATCATGGCTTGGTCCAAATATAAAAGTTGTAGTGTGCTTCATAACCTACAAATAATAGTAAGGAAGTACCCCCAAAAAGATTTCAGAAAAGCCCCAAAAAGTTCACCAAGGGTTGAGCACAAGGAAAAATGCAGAATTTGCCTAAGTATAAAAACTAACCCTTGAACAAAGATCCCACATGTTCACCTTAATCCAAAATTCAAAACACTTCGACCCAATTGACAAAGTGGCGCCAAATTAACCCTAGAATGCCCTGGAAAGAGGTGACACCTACCCTAGGGCGTTTGACACGACTTGGCACCATTTTTGTCTCGGTTTGGACATGTCTGACACAGCCAACTTCTCACCCTCATATCTCTCTAACCCGACCACATCTATTCTTGGAACTTACATGAACTAGGTAGCTCTAGGTGCAGGGAAGAGATCTCCCACAGGCGATAGGGTAAGATTCGTACGTTTTGGCCGCTCAGCAGAGGGAAGAACACGGGCAGAAGCAACGAGCCACGTGTTCGACGCGCCCTGAGCTTGCCAGAGCACGCCCGCGCGCACCCCCGTGTGCCCCGCGTCGCGCCAACGGCCAGCCGGCGCCCTGTCCCGCGCCCGCGCCTATAAAGCCCACCCAGGCGTCGGTTACACTCTTCCGCGCACGCTCAAACCTCACCGGAGCTCAGTTCACCGCCGTTTGCCCGTGCGCGGCGTGTCCGCGGCCACCCGAGCCACTGCCGCCGTAGACCGGCCAGTCCAGCTTTCCCCAGCCCCATCCAACCCTCTGAGACGAGTAAGCACACCTCGGTGAAGCTCCCCGAGCGAGGAATCGAAGCCTGCTTCGCCGGAGAGGCCAGTCCACGGTCACCGGAGTTCTCAACCCCGCCGGAGTACGTGGACCGGGTAATCCACTCAACCTTTCTTCGATTCCTTGTGCACACGGTCTCTACGTTACCCCGTGAAGCTCACCGTGCCCTTGGATTGAACCAGATCGCCGTGGTTTGGCCGGTACACTCGCCGCCGACGAGAACACCCGCCTGCGCTCGTGGACCGAACGATTCCGGCCATCCCCGCCGTCGAGCCGCACCTCTCTGTGACCACCAGAGCCTCCCCGAGCCAACCCTGCCCTTCGCCGGACCTATCTCACCACCGGTAAGCCGCGCCACCCTTTTCTTTCCCGCGGGTACTATTTACTTTGGGGGAAGGACTGCGGGTAAGAGGAAGAGAAGTTCAGGGGGCTTTCTGAACTATCAGAGACTCAGAGGAATAGTGGCGCAAGGGTAGAACTGCGAAGATTGATTTAGTTTAAACTCAGGGACCTCGGTGTAAACTGTTTTTCCAAGAAACTCTTATTAAATCTGTTTTTAATTTGAGCAGAGACTTTAAAAATTCATAACTCCTGTTTAGCTCATCCAAATTTGGTCAAACCAATTTTGTCAGACTCTAAATAATGTAACCCACTTAATAAAAATATAAAACCCCCTATGTACTATAGAAAACTTTAAAGCTCTGATTTATTTATAGTTTTGGCCAAAAGCTCAATAATAGGGCTAAAATTAGTTACACTATTTGACTAGGGTTAGAAAAATTTGGAGAAGATTATATCTACCTACTGACCTGTTTAAAAATGCTAAACCTCTCTGTCCACCCCATTAAGTTAGTTTTCACCCCTTATTCTATAATATGCTTAAGGTTAAGAAAAATATAAAATGTAATTTAAACAATGGACCAGAGAGCACCCTTATTTTTGTTAGGATACTTATTCAATATAGTTCACTGGAAAAATCTATCATACCCTAGTTTAGTATAAAATAAGTGAGATACCTTTCATTTGAATAAAACAAGGAAAACTTGGAAAAATCCTACAAAAATAACCCCAAGGTGAAATCACCCCAACCCTTTGGATAACTAATGTTTGGTTAATAAGAACTTAGGAAAAATATGGAATCTGCTGTTTGACATTTTTCAAATAACCATGTAGTAGAAAGTGCCTTTTAGGCATTAAACTTTAGAAAATCATAACTAAATAACCACCCCTTAGCTTTCTGTGATTTTTGGCACAGAAGCCTAGTATTACTGTTAGATGCTAACAAAAATAACCTTTAGGGCAGAACCCACCCTTAATTAGGAGATGTAGTGTAAGTGGCCCATTTTACACCACTCTTACTATTTTTGTCTAAAGCATAGCCTTTATATTTTAAGCCTCACATTCTTAAAACATGCTAGAATAGCAAATGGCAACCCACTGTAATTTTTACAGAATTTTTGAAAAATATTAAACCACTGTCATAGTTCAAACCTACACTAGAAACTATAAGTAGAAATTAAAGAAAAGAAAAATGAATAATGGTAATTAGTGTCCTTCTAGAAACCCTTGTAAATTGTCCACTGAAATGTATCAAGACAATACAAATCCACTATGTTATCCTCAATAAAAACCTAAGCCTAAAAAGTAATAAGCCTAACCCACTGGAAGCCTCGCATGACTAAGAAACCCTAAGTTACTTCTTGACTTAGTTTCTTTTAGCATAATGTTATTAAATCCTGCTTAATCATGACCTACATGTTCATTGCATTTTCGATAGACTGTAACCTTGCCGACGGAGAGTACGTCCTCGTGCCGGAGCAAGGAGCTGCTCAGGAGGTAGCCCCGGACCCAGCACCAGAGCCTGCACCAGAGGACCTGCCTGCCACTGCTTTGGAAGGCAAGCCCCGGTTTATGCATAACCGTTTATATATGCTATTTTACTACACTTATTGTTTGTAGGCTTGTACTGTGCACTTAAGTGTAGGAGTTGACTGAAACCCTAGTTGCATGAACTCAGGATTCCTTTTGAGATGGATACTAGTATGCTAGGTCGAGTAGTTGTTTTGTTTAATTAGAATCTCGGTAGAAGACGAGTGATTTTTCTAGCACTCGCGCGAGATCAGGAATTGGTTGTACCCACTTTTATATCATATTGATAGTTGGTTGGTGGACACGGATCCATGGGGATGCGTGGTCTACGAGATGGGAAATTGGAATAAGGATTAACGTGTGGATACCTGTGTCAAGCGTTTGAACGTACTAAACACATACCAAGAAATATGGTAAATCGATGAGCCTAGTACCTGAGTGAACCTGCCCGCAGACATATCCCCTCACGCGACCTGAGACGTGGTCTCCCATTCCGGTTATGGTGGGTACAAGTGCGGTCACTGCACGACGGCAGTCGGGGTCAGTGAGGCATTGTACGCCAAGGCGGTGAGCCCTGATCTGTTGCCAGGGAATCGATGGGGACGGTTGATGTGTGTGGGGACGGAGTGCCCCTACATGTCGTGTGTTTAGGTTTACCTTGCAAGGATAAAAACTCGATTCGAATCGTCTGCTTCTCGCAGCTAATGAGACTGCTTGATCCATTGTACTGCATTGAGTAACAAGTGGAAATGTGATGAGTTGATATAAGTTGTTGATTGCTAATAATGCTTGCTACTATGTATGAGTAGATAGTACACTTTTAGCCTTAAGAGAGTCACACTTAAATTGACAAAGTTAAAACTTGACTTAGAAACTCAGCTAGTGCCTTTGGCAACCAAACCCCACAGCAAAACAGCTGCATGTCTAGAGGTAGAGGAGTAGACTCCTCACACCGGGTAAGTCTAGCTGAGTATTAGTATACTCAGCCTTGCTTGTGGCATAATTTTTTACAGGTTCTCTAGAGGAAATGGTTGCGGGAGTGACTTGGCCGTCCATCTTGCCACCGGGTTGGACTGTCGAGTGGGACCCTGCCTCGGCTGAGGAGGAGCATGAGGAGTGATGGGACAGGCTTCCCTCTCTCTCCGTTTGTTTACCGTTAGTTTTATTCCGCTGCAATTCGAACAACGATGACTACTTTTGAAAAACTCCGATGATGATGTAATAATTTAATACTCTTTAATGCACGGTTTTATGCTTTATTGTATTTGCTCTGTGACTCACCATCGAGTGAGATTGTGGTACTTGATCCTGTCAGTGGCCGTGTCGGACTAGATCCGAGGGATTGACGGGTTATTCCTATTTAAGTGTGGTCTGGCCTCTAAGGCGGGGCTTAGGCACTTAAGTTGGAATAATTCGGGCGGTTCCGCCACAGCTGGTATCGGAGCTTGTACCACCACAGAGGAATCAATAAAATGTAAATACCATCATTTTCCCAAAATAAAATTTGATAGAAACAATGTTGGATAGATAGTAGAACGAGCAGGATAGACCTAGGACGTGAAGCCTTAGGATGATAGAAGGGGTAGCTAGGTGGCTAAGTGATTAGGCCCTACAGGCCACATTTACAGGATAGGAGTTCTTCCCTATTCCTTTTATCTTGTTGTGAGGTCGTTCAGGACGAGCATGCATGCATTTCTAAATTAAACAAATGGATAATTGAGTAAAGACTTCAAAGCAAGATAATAACCAATTAGGTCCCCAATACCTTTTTATTTAACTAGAGAAAGGCTGAGTTTTATTTTTCTTGTTCTTTTTATAATTCTTTTCCTTTTACTTACGCTTCACCGTACACAGATGACTTCTCACGGATCCTCAGAGGACGGAAATACCCTATCCCACACTGGCGGACTTGCACGAGAGGGCTTTCCCCGCATTTTGTGGGAGGTACTTCAGGGGGCCGGATACGCGACACCCCCTCAGTACGCGGTGCAGCAGTTCCAGAAGCACCGAGTGCCTCGCTGTAGGGTGAGGATGACCTTGGAGCCTCATCCCCTGCAGCCAGGCTGGCGCTCTTTGGACTCCGAGTCTTTCGGATACCGAGCTGAGGACACGATCGAGGCGATCGCTCTGCACGGGTTGACCACTTTCTACGGATTCCATCCTTTGGAGCTGGCCACCCACCCCATTGGCTTGTTCCCCGCCGAAAGGGAGGACGACCCAATGTGGAAGGATCGGGTGGAGCATGCCAAGGATATCTGGGCCATCTACCCAGGACAGACTGCACACTTGACCGTACGGTGCATGAATGCTCTGTACCGTCTGCAAGTGATGCGCGGTGAGGCGATGTCCCATCTGATGGCACTGTTGGAGGCCACAAAGATCACCCTGGATAACAGAGAGGAGCTCGTGGTTGATTTGTCCACTGAAATGGTAGAGAAGGACTTGCAGGTGGAGCAGCTATCCACTGATATCCAAGAGTTGGAGGAACTAGTGGGCACCAGGGAGAACACCATCGAGGTTCTCGAGGATCAGCTCATTAACACCCAGCAGCAGCTTGCTGAGGCTAATGAGCACCTGGACATGCATCACCAGGAGATCCAAGATATGGAGGCCAACGAGGATGTCAACATCGAGGGAGGAGATGAGCCTGCCTCTAGTGTGGACACTGCTGGCTCAGGGAGACCACCTTCCCCCGAGTCGAGTGTTGCCTCGTTCGCTCACTAGGTGTTCAGGATAGGATTAGAAGTTGGATGGTAGGACTCCTCGCAGCTAGCTTAGCTTTTGCACCCTTGGGGTACTAGGCTAGATAGAGTTGAGTCTTTTTGGGACAAATGATGTAATCGTGATAAACTCTTTTGGAAGCATGTTTGATGGATGTTGTTATAAGTTTTAAATTTGGAAGGAAAAAGTTATGCCTTTTTAAATCCTTTTGTTGAAGTTGGAGTCTATCATTTTGCTTTTGACTCTTGTCGCCGCGATTAAATCTTGAACTTGGAGATATGGTGTTAAGTATATATGTGGTTTTTCAGATGGCCGGGAGGCAGCGTCGTGGCCAGAATGAGCGCGTTCCTCCACCGCCGCCACCGCCTCCCACTCTGCAGGAGCTCATGGCTCAGCAGAATGAGATCTTGAGACAGCTGGCCCAGCGTCAGCCACCACCTCAGCATTATGGTGGTGGAGACCATCAGCGTCACCCCACGACAGCTACCTACCAGGAGTTCCTTAGTACCCAGCCTCCATTGTTCACCAGGGCAGAGGACCCACTTGATGCAGATGTATGGTTGCGAGTGGTGGAATCCAAATTCCCGCTACTCCATGGAGCTTGTTCTGAAGTCACTAAAGTCAGGTTCGCCACCCAGCAGCTTCGCGGACCCGCAAGGACTTGGTGGGACCATTTTCTTGCCATGCAGCTAGAGGATCGAGAGGTGGAATGGAGGGAGTTCAAGGCAGCTTTCAGGGGACACCATATACCAGCCGGGATTATGGACCGGAAGCTCAATGAGTTTTTGGCACTCACTCAGGACAACAGAACAGTGTTGCAGTATGCCTAGGCTTTTAATGACTTATGCCAGTATGCTGGATATCACGCAGATACGGATGAGAAGAAGAGAGACAGGTTCAGGAGGGGGCTCAGCACTAAGCTCCGTGATCGTCTCAACACCGTCAGGGCCAACAGCTACAACGAGTTGGTCAACATGGCTATCTCCCAGGAGGACTGCATTACAGCTCGACAGGCAGAAAAGAAGAGGAAGACCCCTGTGGTAGGACCTTCAGCTCAGCCACAACGCTTCAGGATTGTGTCCGACACTCAGAACAGGGGACCCCAACAGCAGCAAGGGAGATGGGTGATCCGACCACAGCAGCAGCAGCAGCAGGCACCCAATCGTACCTAGTTTCCAGCTCAGAGGAACAACCAGCAGCAGCAGTACCGCCAGGCAAATGATAACAGGTGTTTCACCTGTGGCAACACCGGACACTACGCCAAGAATTGCCCCAGGAACCAGCAGGGGCAGAATGTTAATCAGAATCAAGGCAAGAGACAGAAGGTGCAAGTGAGGCAGGGCAGGCTAAACTTCACCACCATGGCTGACATTCCAGAGGGAGCACCCGTCATGACTGGTATCTTTACAGTTTTAAATTATCCTGCCATTATCCTTTTTGATTCTGGTGCGTCGCATAGTTTTATTAGTGCCAAATTTAGTGCCAAGTGCCAATTACCTTTTCACCACACCAATGGAGGTATCACAATTTCAACACCAGGAGGAAGGGTTGCCACCTACCAAATCAACAAGAATGTGCCTATAAAGTTTGGTAGTCTGATAATTAAAACCAACCTCCTCATTTTGGGTTTGGATAGTGTGGATATTATATTGGGAACTGACTGGTTGACCAAACATCAGGCTGTGATTGATATTGCAGCTAGGGCCATTGAGGTGCACTCACCAACTTGTGGTGAAACCACACTATATTTGCCTGACCAAGGTTGTACCCGTTCTTGTGCCTTCGTTATGATAGAATCCCCAGTAGAAAAGATCCCAGTGGTCTGTGACTACCCAGATGTTTTCCCAGATGAATTGTCAGGGATGCCACCTGACCGAGACATTGAGTTCGCAATCGAATTGCAACCCTGGACTGCTCCTATCTCCAAGAGACCCTATAGGATGCCTCCCGCGGAATTGGCAGAACTGAAAAAGCAATTGCAAGAGTTGTTAAACAAGGGGTTTATTCGCCCAAGTACTTCACCATGGGGATGTCCAGCATTATTTGTGAAGAAAAAGGATGAGAGTTTGAGGATGTGTGTTGACTACCGCCCTCTCAATGCGGTGACTATCAAGAACAAATACCCGCTGCCCCATATTGATGTTTTGTTTGATCAGTTGGTAGGAGCCAAGGTATTCTCCAAGATAGACCTTCGCTCAGGTTACCATCAGATCAAGATCCGTGCCAGCGATATTCCCAAGACCGCTTTCTCTACCAGATATGGGCTTTATGAATTTCTAGTGATGTCTTTTGGGCTAACCAATGCCCCGGCTTATTTCATGTACCTGATGAACTCAGTGTTTATGCCAGAGTTGGACAAGTTCGTGGTCGTCTTCATTGATGATATTCTGGTCTATTCCAAGAATGAAGCCGAGCACACCAAACATTTGCATGCTGTACTTCAGAGCCTGCGTGACCATCAGTTATATGCTAAGTTATCTAAATGCGAATTCTGGCTGAAGGAGATTAAGTTCTTGGGTCACACAATTTCTCAGGATGGCATATCAGTTGATCCTGAGAAGGTGCAGGAGGCGATGGATTGGAAACCCCCGACTACAGTGAAGCAAATTCGGAGTTTTCTGGGATTGGCAGGGTATTATCGACGATTTATTCCGGATTTCTCCAGGATTGCCAAACCAATGACGGAACTGTTGAAGACAGGAGTCAAGTATGATTGGAGCCAAAAGTGTGAAGATGCCTTTCATACTTTGAGGCAGCATTTGACAACAGCCCCAGTGCTGGCTCAACCTGACAACACCAAGCCATTTGAAGTTTATTGTGATGCTTCTGGTACAGGATTGGGGTGTGTCTTGATGCAAGAGAACAGAGTCATTGCTTATGCTTCCCGAGCACTCAGGCCCCATGAGCAGAACTACCCTACACATGACCTGGAGTTGGCAGTTGTGGTTCATGCTCTTAAGATATGGAGACATTACTTGATGGGAGCTCACTGTAACATCTACACTGATCACAAGAGTCTCAAATACATTTTCACTCAGGCAGATCTGAACATGAGGCAGAGGAGATGGTTGGAATTAATCAAGGACTATGATTTGGAAGTGCATTACCATCCTGGCAAAGCTAATGTTGTGGCAGATGCCTTGAGCAGAAAGGCCCAGTGCAATTGTATGAGCATGGATGCAAGGGTCACCACCCTGTGCGATGAGCTGTGCAAGCTGAACCTGGAAGTTGTTCCTTCAGGTAACTTGAGTTATATCTCGGTGGAACCCACATTGCAAGAGCAAATAGTGAGGGCACAGAATGAGGATAAGGGTGTTCGAATGATTAAGGAAATGGTCAAGCAAAAGGCAGAGAAATACAAGTGCTTCCGTCAGGACAACAAGGGAATTTTATGGTTTGGAGACCGATTAGTTGTTCCCAAGGACCCTGAGCTGAGAAAGAAGATACTGGATGAAGCTCACCTTTCCAAATTCTCCATGCACCCTGGCAGCAACAAGATGTACCATGATCTCAGAACTTTATATTGGTGGACCAGAATGAAGAGGGAAATTGCCAAGTACATATCCGAGTGTGACACCTGCCAGAGGATCAAGGCCAGTCACTTGAAGGCAGCAGGCCCTTTGCAACCCCTTCCCATACCATCTTGGAAATGGGAGGACATTTGCATGGATTTTATCGTAGGATTGCCCAATACCTCCAGGTACCATGATTCTGTTTGGGTTATTGTGGACAGGTTGACCAAGACCGCTCATTTCTTGCCAGTGCACACCACCCACAAGACGGAGAAATATGCAGAAATTTATGTTGATCAAATAGTGCGATTGCATGGTATTCCAAAGACCATTATATCGGACAGAGGAGCACTGTTTGTGGCACGCTTTTGGGAGAAGCTGCAAGAATCACTTGGGACCCAAGTAATCCGAAGCTCAGCATACCATCCCCAAACAGATGGCCAGACAGAAAGGGTGAAACAGATTTTGGAAGACATGTTGCGAGCATGTGCACTACACTACGGGAAGGATTGGGACAAGTGTCTTTCTTTAGCAGAGTTTTCTTACAATAACAGCTATCAGTCCAGTCTAAAGATGGCACCTTTTGAAGCCTTGTATGGGAGAAGGTGTAGGACCCCACTGAATTGGTCTCAAGCAGGAGAGAGGGAAATTTTTGGGCCAGACTTGGTACTTGAGGCAGAGGCAAAGGTCAGGGTTATTACCAAGAACTTAGAAGCTGCTCAGGCCAGGCAAAAGAGCTATCATGACAAGAGGCGGAAGCCTCTACAGTTTGAGGTGGGAAATCATGTTTATCTTAAGGTGTCACCCACCAAGGGTGTCCAGAGATTCGGGATCAAGAGCAAGTTAGCTCCTCGCTACATTGGGCCCTATGAGATCAAAGCAAGTTGTGGACCTGTAGCCTATCAATTGGAATTGCCACCTCACATGTCAGCAGTTCACAATGTGTTCCATGTATCTCAACTGCGGAAATGTGTTCGCCTACCCACTGAAGTGTTGCCAGAACCAGACCTTGAGATAGAACCAGACTTATCTTACCAGGAGTACCCCGTCAAGGTATTAGATCAAAAGGAAAGATCAACTCGGGCAAGGTCAATCAGAATGTATAAGGTTCGGTGGAGTCACCATTCAGCAGAGGAAGCTACATGGGAGACTGAGGATTTTCTACGCTCCCGCTTCCCCGACTTTCTACCCAAAGGAGTCGGTACGTAACCCCAGAACCCCACCCCCACCTGCCCTTTGAATTCAAAAATAAGAAAAACTTAGATAACAAGGGTAGTCTAAGTTGTGGATTTAACTTAAGAAGGGCTTCCTTCTGAAGTTGCAAAGAGAATGACATTCGAAGAGCAGTTAACTAGAGAAACTGGAGTATAAGGAAGAGTAACCCACCATTGTACCTTGGTAGCACCCCTCTAGAGGACTCTGCCTAAAATCTCGGGACGAGATTCCTTTAAGGGGGGAGGGCTGTAACACCCCAGGTGTTACTCAGGGAGTCAACCCAGGGCTAACCCTTTTAACCTAATATCACATGAGGATTGAATTGGGCAAAGTACACCAAACTTGGAATTCTAGGTCCTAAGTAAGTGCAAACCACCTTGGATATCATGCCCTAGCTTGTCATGCACATCTAAGTGGGGAATTTCCCAAAACCCTAAAGCAAACCCCTCTTGGGCAATAGGAACCCTAATTGAAGCTATGATCAAAAGATCATGTAAACCTTATGATCATGGCTTGGGCCAAATATAAAAGTTGTAGTGTGCTTCATAACCTACAAATAATAGTAAGGAAGTATCCCCAAAAAGATTTCAGAAAAGCCCCAAAAAGTTCACCAAGGGTTGAGCACAAGGAAAAATGCAGAATTTGCCTAAGTATAAAAACTAACCCTTGAACAAAGATCCCACATGTTCACCTTAATCCAAAATTCAAAACACTTCGACCCAATTGACAAAGTGGCGCCAAATTAACCCTAGAATGCCCTGGAAAGAGGTTACACCTACCCTAGGGCGTTTGACACGACTTGGCACCATTTTTGTCTCGGTTTGGACATGTCTGACACAGCCAACTTCTCACCCTCATATCTCTCTAACCCGACCACATCTATTCTTGGAACTTACATGAACTAGGTAGCTCTAGGTGCAGGGAAGAGATCTCCCATAGGCGATAGGGTAAGATTCGTACGTTTTGGCCGCTCAGCAAAGGGAAGAACACGGGCAGAAGCAACGAGCCACGTGTTCGACGCGCCCTGAGCTTGCCAGAGCACGCCCGCGCGCGCCCCCGTGTGCCCCGCGTCGCGCCAACGGCCAGCCGGCGCCCTGTCCCGCGCCCGCGCCTATAAAGCCCACCCAGGCGTCGGTTACACTCTTCCGCGCATGCTCAAACCTCACCGGAGCTCAGTTCACCGCCGTTTGCCCGTGCGCGGCGTGTCCGCGGCCACCCGAGCCACTGCCGCCGTAGACCGGCCAGTCCAGCTTTCCCCAGCCCCATCCAACCCTCTGAGACGAGTAAGCACACCTCGGTGAAGCTCCCCGAGCGAGGAATCGAAGCCTGCTTCGCCGGAGAGGCCAGTCCACGGTCACCGGAGTTCTCAACCCCGCCGGAGTACGTGGACCGGGTAATCCACTCAACCTTTCTTCGATTCCTTGTGCACACGGTCTCTACGTTACCCCGTGAAGCTCACCGTGCCCTTGGATTGAACCAGATCGCCGTGGTTTGGCCGGTACACTCGCCGCCGACGAGAACACCCGCCTGCGCTCGTGGACCGAACGATTCCGGCCATCCCCGCCGTCGAGCCGCACCTCGCTGTGACCACCAGAGCCTCCCCGAGCCAACCCTGCCCTTCGCCGGACCTATCTCTCCACCGGTAAGCCGCGCCACCCTTTTCTTTCCCGCGGGTACTGTTTACTTTGGGGGAAGGACTGCGGGTAAGAGGAAGAGAAGTTCAGGGGGCTTTCTGAACTATCAGAGACTCAGGGGAATAGTGGCGCAAGGGTAGAACTGCGAAGATTGATTTAGTTTAAACCCAGGGACCTCGGTGTAAACTGTTTTTCCAAGAAACTCTTATTAAATCTGTTTTTAATTTGAGCAGAGACTTTAAAAATCCATAACTCATGTTTAGCTCATCCAAATTTGGTCAAACCGATTTTGTCAGACTCTAAATAATGTAACCCACTTAATAAAAATATAAAACCCCCTATGTACTATAGAAAACTTTAAAGCTCTGATTTATTTATAGTTTTGGCCAAAAGCTCAATAATAGGGCTAAAATTAGTTACACTATTTGACTAGGGTTAGAAAAATTTGGAGAAGATTATATCTACCTACTGACCTGTTTAAAAATGCTAAACCTCTCTGTCCACCCCATTAAGTTAGTTTTCACCCCTTATTCTATAATATGCTTAAGGTTAAGAAAAATAGAAAATGTAATTTAAACAATGGACCAGAGAGCACCCCTATTTTGTTAGGATACTTATTCAATATAGTTCACTGGAAAAATCTATCATACCCTGGTTTAGTATAAAATAAGTGAGATACCTTTCATTTGAATAAAACAAGGAAAACTTGGAAAAATCCTACAAAATAACCCCAAAATGAAATCACCCCAACCCTTGGGATAACTAATGTTTGGTTAATAAGAACTTAGGAAAAATATGAAATCTGTTGTTTGACATTTTTCAAATAACCATGTAGTAGAAAGTGCCTTTTAGGCATTAAACTTTAGAAAATCATAACTAAATAACCACCCCTTAGCTTTCTGTGATTTTTGGCACAGAAGCCTAGTATTACTGTTAGATGCTAACAAAAATAACCTTTAGGGCAGAACCTACCCTTAATTAGGAGATGTAGTGTAAGTGGCCCATTTTACACCACTCTTACTATTTTTGTCTAAAGCATAGCCTTTATATTTTAAGCCTCACATTCTTAAAACATGCTAGAATAGCAAATGGCAACCCACTGTAATTTTTACAGAATTTTTGAAAAATATTAAACCACTGTCATAGTTCAAACCTACACTAGAAACTATAAGTAGAAATTAAAGAAAAGAAAAATGAATAATGGTAATTAGTGTCCTTCTAGAAACCCTTGTAAATTGTCCACTGAAATGTATCAAGACAATACAAATCCACTATGTTATCCTCAATAAAAACCTAAGCCTAAAAAGTAATAAGCCTAACCCACTGGAAGCCTCGCATGACTAAGAAACCCTAAGTTACTTCTTGACTTAGTTTCTTTTAGCATAATGTTATTAAATCCTGCTTAATCATGACCTACATGTTCATTGCATTTTCGATAGACTGTAACCTTGCCGACGGAGAGTACGTCCTCGTGCCGGAGCAAGGAGCTGCTCAGGAGGTAGCCCCGGACCCAGCACCAGAGCCTGCACCAGAGGACCTGCCTGCCACTGCTTTGGAAGGCAAGCCCCGGTTTATGCATAACCGTTTATATATGCTATTTTACTACACTTATTGTTTGTAGGCTTGTACTGTGCACTTAAGTGTAGGAGTTGACTGAAACCCTAGTTGCATGAACTCAGGATTCCTTTTGAGATGGATACTAGTATGCTAGGTCGAGTAGTTGCTTTGTTTAATTAGGATCTCGGTAGAAGACGAGTGATTTTTCTAGCACTCGCGCGAGATCAGGAATTGGTTGTACCCACTTTTATATCATATTGATAGTTGGTTGGTGGACACGGATCCATGGGGATGCGTGGTCTACGAGATGGGAAATTGGAATAAGGATTAACGTGCGGATACCTGTGTCAAGCATTTGAACGTACTAAACACATACCGAGAAATATGGTAAATCGGTGAGCCTAGTACCTGAGTGAACCGGCCCGCAGACATATCCCCTCACGCGACCTGAGATGTGGTCTCCCATTCCGGTTATGGTGGGTACAAGTGCGGTCACTGCACGACGGCAGTCGGGGTCAGTGAGGCATTGTACGCCAAGGCGGTGAGCCCTGATCTGTTGCCAGGGAATCGATGGGGACGGTTGATGTGTGTGGGGACGGAGTGCCCCTACATGTCGTGTGTTTAGGTTTACCTTGCAAGGATAAAAACTCGATTCGAATCGTCTGCTTCTCGCAGCTAATGAGACTGCTTGATCCATTGTACTACATTGAGTAACAAGTGGAAATGTGATGAGTTGATATAAGCTGTTGATTGCTAATAATGCTTGCTACTATGTATGAGTAGATATTACATTTTTAGCCTTAAGAGAGTCACACTTAAATTGACAAAGTTAAAACTTGACTTAGAAACTCAGCTAGTGCCTTTGGCAACCAAACCCCACAACCAAACAGCTGCATGTCTAGAGGTAGAGGAGTAGACTCCTCACACCGGGTAAGTCTAGCTGAGTATTAGTATACTCAGCCTTGCTTGTGGCATAATTTTTTACAGGTTCTCTGGAGGAAATGGTTGCGAGAGTGACTTGGTCGTCCATCTTGCCACCGGGTTGGACTGTCGAGTGGGACCCTGCCTCGGCTGAGGAGGAGCATGAGGAGTGATGGGACAGGCTTCCCTCTCTCTCCGTTTGTTTACCGTTAGTTTTATTCCGCTGCAATTCGAACAACGATGACTACTTTTGAAAAACTCCGATGATGATGTAATAATTTAATACTCTTTAATGCACGGTTTTATGCTTTATTGTATTTGCTCTGTGACTCACCATCGAGTGAGATTGTGGTACTTGATCCTGTCAGTGGCCGTGTCGGACTAGATCCGAGGGATTGACGGGTTATTCCTATTTAAGTGTGGTCTGGCCTCTAAGGCGGGGCTTAGGCACTTAAGTTGGAATAATTCGGGCGGTTCCGCCACGGCACGCTTGGTAAGCAAATAACAAGAATCAAATTTAAGAGAGAATATATCATTGTTCTTGTTTTTGCATTGTTGTTATAAGTGCCCAACTTGCTTGTGTCTTGAGTACAATCGATTATTGTCCGTCACAAAACTAGTTTTATGAGTACCATAATTCTTGGGAGTGTATCTCAATCCCTATTTATTGAGAAAAAAAAACTTTGTCTATCCAAGCATTTTAGCAAGCGAGCCTCACCACCATATGCTTTACCAAAGACGCGAGCGAGCTCATTCACCTCCTTCTTGTGGGTCTCATTTATAACCATAATTTTTTGTTGACGGTAATGCTTAGAAGTTCTTTATACTTTATACCATTATTGTCATCATAATCATCATCATTATCACTTGATAAAGCATCAAAGTCCCACTCAACCAATAAGCATGGTCTTTTTTCTTATTTTTGAATGTCATCTTTTTGCTTTCTTTGTTATTCTTGTTTTCTTTCTTGTCCTTTTCTTGCATCATTTTGAGGACAGTTCATAATAGGATGATCCTAGCCACCACATAAGTAGTACTTCTATTTTTTTCTCTTTGATGAAGATCTTCTTATTATTGCACCAAATCAGTGCACAAAGAGAACCACTTCTCCATCTTCCTCATTTGAGCTTGGGCCTTTATCTTCACTAGATTCATCCTTCTTTTTGCTCCTACTCTTTGATGATAGAAAAAATCCCCTAGATGCCATTGGATTTTATACCCATCCCTTATATGTCATTGAATGACATTTAGGGGATATTTTTTGTGTATGACATGTGGGACCAGTTGCACATAAGGGATTGGTATAATTTTCGATTTATGATGTGGTGGTTTTGAATGCCAGACTATTTTTGTCATCCACTTTGTCTGTGCCATGCTTTTCCACATGGTATATATCTTGTGTGACCACACCAATTAGTACCTGGGTAGATGTTACACCTTTCAATTTGCCTCTCATAATGATGGTGAGTAGAGTGTCAAAACTTGGAGGCAAGCATGTCAAAAACCGATGAGAGAAGTCCTAATCATCCACCTTGTGACCAAAGTTCCTTAGCTCATTTACAATGACATTAAATCTCTAGAAGATCTATGGCACACTCTCATCTTCTAGTATCTTGAATTATGTTGCATACTTATCTTTGAAGATATAGAGCTTTGCTTCTTATACTGCTAGAGTACCCCCCTTATGAACCATCAAGAGTTTCTAAATCTCATGCAATTTTAAAGACTTTGATTGCACTACAGGAAACGCCTAAATTTTCGTAGGCCGATATATTTTCGTCGGCCGGCCCACGAAAATAGAAGGTTATTTTCGTCGGCCCTCGTGACCGACGAAAATTCGGCCTAATTTCGTGGGTCAGGCTGTATGTTCGTCGGTTTGCCGACGAAAATACGAAAGTTATTTTCGTCGGCCTCTAAACCGACGAAAATTGTCTGTATTTTCATCGGTCTCCTATCGGCCGACGAACATACGTCATTGTTTTCGTCGGCCCCAGCCCGGCCGACGAAAATAAACTTTTAACGGGCAACTATTTTCGTCGGCCTCAATGAGGCCGACGAAAATAGAGGCCGTTATCTTCCATCCCGGCCTTCTCTCTCTCGTCTCTCACGCGCCCTCTCTCTCGTCTCTCACGCATCCGCCGCCGCCGCCGCAGCTTCAGCCGCGCCGCGCAACCGCCGCCGCGCCGCGCGCCCGCCCGCACCCGCCCGCAGCTGTGCGCCCGCCCGCAGCTGCGCGCAAACGCCGCCGCGCCGCGGCCCGCCCGCCCGCACCCGCTCGCAGCCGCGCGCAACCGTCGTCGCGACGCGCACTTCGGAGTTGTGCCGCTGTCGGCTACGAAGAAGGAGCCCCCGCTCCCACCCGCACACCATATCAAGGTATGTCCAATCCCTTCCACCGTGTTGTTGTTATTACTGCCTGGTGGGATGTAGGGGACTTTGAACAGGTAGACAAAAGGACATGTTCGATGCAAATGCACGCTTATCAGGCATTTGCAAGCACATATGTGCTTTTCTGTGTTGAAAATCATCAGGTAAGGAGGAAGGATGCACATATCCTCACATGTTTTAGTGTTTGCTGCTGCTTTAGGGATAGCACTGCAACCAGAGAGCCATAAAATTTGAATCTAATAACCCTGTTCCATTCAAAACAAGATATCAGTAAAACTGGTGGTTCTACGTGAATTATCATGGAGAACATAACTTGTTCAGTTGGATAATTCGCACTCTAGCTGTTCAATGCATTGAAATAGGCACCAGAAAAGCAAGGGTTAGCTAGTATATGTCTGGACCCTTTTTTTCTCCCTTCACAGACAAGGCAACAAACACACGCACGCATACACAGATGTACACACACATAATGCTATATGATACACAGTAGACCTAGCACCATGGCAATCATCATTAACAGGTTGGCCTTGACAAAACAAGGAGCCTGCTGCCCTTATCAACTGTACTAGTTTATTTCCCTTCTCGTGGACAGTTCTTTAGTGTTCCCCATATATGTATTTTTGCAGATTAATCTCTAGCTTGCATTGCAGCTCTAATAACTACTCTAGGAGTATAATAAGACCACTAGCGTGTGACATAATGCATAATCAGGGTTTAGAATAACGAGTAATGTATTCTGTGTTGGCAACCATCGTGTTGTTGTTTTTTGCAGGTTTTAGAAACATCACTTTATAGTGGAGGTGCTGCCGATTTTTTTATTGACAATAGTAATTTTTGTACATAGGTGTTCTTTCGACTTGACCTTCTCCACCATGTTAGCTGGACTCGTACATTATTCTCAGGTATACATTGTTTTTGTAATTTCGGTTAATGTGTCATTTATTATTTACTATATAGTTATTAGTCACTCGTTCGGAGGGTGATCGGAGGGTGATGTCTTTTGTTTAATCTCCGAGATATTTCTTAATGTTTAGAGTTCAGTTTTAATCGTTAACCGTAGCGAACCGTATGCGTCATCCGTTCGGGAACGGCGAACGTCACATTGGCTTGTGAGGTTCGCCGTTCCGGAATTGTCCACGTATTTTGGACAGCCTGAGAGTGTAAGCTGATGCTTGTGATTTGTGACATGTGCCTTACGATTGACGCGGAATTTCGGTTGTGTAACCCAGTTGTTCTCCAACACACCATGTTCAGGCGTGTGCTTGGAGAGCAGCGGGGTTATGCTGCCGAAATTTAGCGACAATCGTAGGCTACACGTCATAAATCACAAGCATCAGCCTACACTCTTGGGTGGGTTTAGGGCCTTTACCTAATAGGGAGTTCACCTAATTAAACCACGGACGATCGTTGATGTTCTTTGACTTTTGTTTAGCCTTTGAAATGGACGGTGATCGGAGGGTGATGTATGACGGGTGGAGAAAGGATGGGGCACATTCGAATGAATGGATGGGTGTAACAAAGGCTTTTCTTGAGCACGCTTTCAAAGATGCAACTGGTCGTCTAGTGAAGTGTCCTTGCAATCGCTGCGAGAACAAGTGGCCTCAGAAGAAGGAAGAAATGGAGAAACACCTTTGCAAAAGTGGGTTTATGCCGAACTACCTTGTATGGTACCGGCATGGAGAGTCTATTAGACACGTTGACGCGGAGGTGGAGCTTGATGACGATCATGATAGGATGGACGATATGTTGCATGATCTTGGTAGGGAGGTTGAAATGAACGCTGAGGAGCCGGGGCAGCTTCCACGCGATGCTCAAGAATTCTTCCGGCTACTCGCCGCGGGAGAAGAGAGACTGCACGAGCACACTCAGATGTCAGTTCTTGGGACTCTCACAAGACTAATGGCGATAAAGTCGAAGCACAACATTTCAAACAGTGCTTACAACGACATCGTCCAACTTATGGGCGAGGTTCTCCCGGAGAATCATAAGTTGCCAAAGAATATGTACTTCGCAAAGAAGATGTTGGCTGGTCTTGGGATGACATATGAGAAGATCGACGTGTGTCCCAACAGTTGCATGCTATTCTTTGAGGAGGATGACAAACTGGACCGTTGTAAGCATTGTGAAGCTTCTAGATATGTCGAGGTGACAAATGATGAGGGTGAATTGGTAGTTACGAAGGTTGCAGCTAAGCAACTTCGTCGGTTGCCCATCATTCCTCGGCTTTCAAGGTTGTTCCTCAACAAGGAAATAGCTCTGCATATGACGTGGCCAAAGAATGGTGTACGTCTCGTCACTGATCCAGACATAATGGTCCATCCGTCGGACGGTGATGCGTGGAAGGCATTTGACGAGTTTGATCCCGAATTTGCAAACGACCCTAGGAGTGTACGGCTTGGTCTATCGACGGACGGATTCACACCTTTCAATACCAGTGCAAGCCCGTACTCGTGTTGGCCTGTCTTCATTGTGCCATATAATCTTCCTCCTGAGTTGGTCAATAAAGAAGAGTTCATGTTCCTTGCACTAGTCATCCCAGGCCCCGAGCATCCAGGGCCAAAGCTGAATATGTTTGTTCGCCCTTTAATTGAAGAGCTAAAACAATTGTGGAGAGGTGTGAAGGCTTATGACAGCCATACTGAAAAGGAGTTTACCATGCGCGCTGCTTATTTGTGGTCAGTGCATGATTTGTTGGCGTATGGAGATTGGTCTGGATGGTGTGTCCATGGTCGGTTGTGTTGTCCCATATGTATGAATGATACGGATGCATTCAGATTGAAGCATGGTGGGAAAGTTTCATTCTTTGATGCTCATCGACGTTGGACTCCATTCAAGCATGATTTCAGGAATTCGCTTACTGCATTCAGAGGTGGAGCCAAAATCAGAAATGGGCCACCAAAGAGGCAAACTGCACCGCAGATAATGGCATGGCATGCTTGTCTGAAGGAAGGAGAAAATGATAGGTTCCAAGGCTACGGGGAGGACCATAACTGGACCCATATTTCATCAATATGGGAGCTTCCGTATGCAAAAGCCTTGATCATGCCGCACAACATAGACTTGATGCACCAAGAGCGTAACGTTGTTGAAAGCATCATAAGCACATGTTTCGATGTGACTGATAAAACGAAAGATAATATGAAGGCAAGAAAAGACATGGCTGAAATTTGTAAGAGGCCGATGCTCGAGTTGAAAGTAAGCGATAAAGGGCATGAAAGTAGGCCGCGAGCTGATTACTGCCTCAAGCCGGATGAAAGGAAAGAAATATTTAAGTGGTTGAAGAATCTGAAATTTCTAGATCGGTATGCGGCAAATCTGAAACGGGCAGTCAATCTGAAGACCGGTAAATTGATCGGTTTGAAAAGCCATGACTACCATATTATTATGGAGAGGCTGATGCCCGTGATGTTTCGAGGCTATTTTAAGGATGAGCTTTGGAGCATATTTGCAGAGTTGAGTTACTTCTATAGGGAAGTATGCGCAAAGACGGTATCGAAGAGGTTGATGCAGAAATTTGAGAAAGAAATTCCAATTCTTATTTGTAAATTTGAAAAGGTTTTCTCGCCAGGATTCTTCAATGTGATGCAACATCTAATTGTGCATTTGCCTTGGGAAGCTTTGGTAGGCGGACCAGTGCAATTTAGGTGGATGTATCCTATAGAAAGGGCGTTGAAAAAGCTCAGGGCGTCTGTTCGGAACAAGGCTAGAGTCGAAGGGTGTATTGCGGAGGCTTTTGCCCTTAAGGAGATATCTCAATTCTCAACCAGGTATGTCGCTCGAGCCAACAATGTGTTTGCGCCTTCAGTGCGACTTCATGTCGAAAATGAATCACCCCAAAGCACCCTTCAAATTTTTGCGAATCCGGGTAAAGCAGTTGGAAAAGGGAGTGTACGTCACATTGAAGCATCAGATTTGAACACGCTAATGCTATATATGTATAGCAATATTGACAGCACACAGGAGGCATTCGAGTAAGTTTTCCTCATAGTTACGTCCATTTTCTCATCTCATAATTTCTATAGTGTGTAATCTCCATGTTTGTAATATGTCCAGCATGTTTGATGAAGAATGTTGGAAATCTACTAGTAAACCTACGGCCATCCAATTAGAAAATCTTCGACATGATGGGTTGAAAGGTGGACCAAACTTCGTGCAGTGGTTTCGTAATTATGTTAGTAATTGTCGTTCTCTCATTGTCCATACTTAATCTTTGAATTTTGGACTTGGAAGATATAATGCATATACTAATTACTTGTATAGGTTTCCAAAAACTCTGTGCACCCGGACTTGCAGCAAATGGCACATACCTCTGTGTCCGTCCGAAACTATACTCGCTATGATGTAAATGGATATCGCTTCCGAACCGCGAAATTGGAGAAGAGTTGACCATTGGCAGCCACCACCAATAGTGGTGTGTTGGCAAGTTCATATGTTGACGATGACAAAGTAGTGGACTATTACGGTGTTCTTCAAAACATTGTAGAGTTGATTTTCGATGGCCCCAAAGAACTTAAAGTCGTGTTTTTCGAGTGCGACTGGTTTGATGCTCATAGTGGGACTCGTGTCGACAAGTATGGTAATGTCGAGGTGAAGCATAGCTCTAGGATTCCGAGCAGTATGAGCGATGTTGTCCTTGCAAATCAGGCAAAACAGGTGTACTACCTGCCATATCCTCACCCAAGCCTTAGGGCTTGGTGGGTTGCAATCAAAGTCAACCCACAAGTCGTCGCTCCAGAGAGTGCTGACTACGTGAGTACGAGCAGGGACAACGATGATGTTGTTTTTCAACCAGAAGCGGCGTCGAATCAAGACATAGCTCACCGATTCCATGTGACCAATGGAGAAGGACTTGAAAATCTCTGTTGCAATTCAAGCGACTTAATTGAAGAACCTAGGTCAAAGCGCAAACGACCTGTCGTCGTTAGAAGATCAGTAAGGATCCAACGAAATCAAGAGCGTATGAATAAACAACGAGCCGAAGAAGCATCATCGGATGCGGATGACTTTTGATTAGTATGTTTCTTTTAGTTAATCAATTAAGCTATGTATTCCAATTTCCACATTATTAATTTTCATATTATTTGTTTCATATACTGTGGTTTGACATTAATTTATCTACAGTTGAACATGTTCAAGCATAGGAGATCGAGGAGGAGTGGGGGCAGCGCGGCCAGCGAGGACAGCTCGGGCAGTGGGCTTTTTCAGGGCACCTCACAGAGCCGACAGAGGCAGCAGCAACTTCTCGACTGTCTAGACGAAGTGCAGGGTGAGGAGGGTGAGCAGGAGACTCCTCAGCAGGATGCTCATGTGCAGGGTGAGGAGGGTGAGTAGGATGAGGAGGGTGAGCAGGATGAGGAGGTTGACCCAATGGGGGCAGGCAGCGCGGGCGACGCGTCAGATGGTTCTACGTCCTTCATGTATTATTATGCATATTAGTTTAATTGATATTAGTTTCTAATCATTTCATCATATTGAATTTACTTGTATACTTAGGTATAAGAAGAGCAATGCGCTTGGTCCGAGACCTGCCGAGAGGAGGCTCATCCGGCCGCATGGAGAATGGTGGGGCTTATTTCTGTTGTGTTAATTCTTTAATGTGAACGTGATTGCACTAGTTTACTTGTTTTATTAATTTTTGTAGGTCATGGGAAGACTTGACTTGGGACGGTACAGGCAGACGTCCCAAGGTGAACGCGGTGTTGGGTAGCCTCTGTCGCTTCTACTACCCTGGCATGGTGGAGCTCAATGGCGAGAGGTTCGCGGCTATGCAGTGGGCTGACTGGGGTCTAAAGGACTATGTCGAGCCAGGGGAGTCAGGGGAAAGCAGTAGCGGAGGGGGAAGTTCGGAAAAAAAAAACGAAGGACTTGTCAGGTGGCTGTGTGGGACGAGTTCTGGGTGAGTTTACTTTCGTATATAAGCAATTCATTGAATTATTGCTTCTCCTAATCTTACTTTAACTTAACTTCTCCATTGATATGTAGGGGAGGTTCCAATTGCCGGATGACATCGAGGAGGATCAGGCTCAGTGGACACGTGTGAAGAGGCACTTTCGGAAGTGCGCTGATAAGATAATCAAGGATGCCATGTACAATGCTCGCATCGTGGCCGTCAACTACTACTACAAGAAGATAAAGGGTCAGAAAATGAGCAAAGCATTAGGGGCCAATGAGATCTACCTCACAGAGGAGCAGTACCTGGAGAGCGTTGTGGATTGGCTGTCGAAGGACATGGAAGCCTGGAGGTGGTTGGCTAAGAGATGGGTGTCGCCTGAGTGGATTGCAGAGTCCAACAAGCACCGTGCCAACCGTGGCACTGAAGGACCGGGGCACAGGTACGGCGCCGATGGACACCTTGGTACCGCACGCCGCATGGTAAGTATATAAATCAAACTTGTATGTTACATCTATGAAAATTATATGGTTTAACTCTTCTTTTTCATGCAGGAAGCTGAAAGTGGAGTTGCTCCAAGTTTTATGGAGGTTTACGTCCATGGTCACCGTGGCCCTGATCCGACGAACCCTGATGTGCTATGCAGCGAGGCAGCAAGGGAGAAAATGGTAAACAAGTTTGTATTTACGAATTAAATTGCATGTTTTGTGTCTAACTCCAACTTTCTTTGCAGAATGCATATGGGGAGGAAATGACTCAACGCCATGGGCCTGACTTCGACTGGATGCATTCAGACTTAGATGCCTCGGCGTTGTACCATAGTGGTGGGGGTAGAAAGCATGGCAGGTTAGGTGTTTGTGTTTGATTCGACGATTTCATTAACAAGAATGTGTCCACTTAATGGCTCAACTATGTGTATCATGCAGGTTTGCCTTTGGCACCGGCGTTGTGGAGTACAACAGGACAATAGATCAAGGGAAGGCATCGTCTTCGGGAGGGAGTTCTCGCTCCTCCAGGTCTGCTCGAGAGGCTCAGCTGGAGGAGGAGACTCAGGCAGCACAGGAGCAGGCTCGAGCAGCACAGGAGCAGGCTCGAGCAGCGCAGGAGCAGGTTGGGCAGCTGACGCAATATATGGCTTCTTATTTTCAGGTAATTCGTCTATCTCATCACGTGTCGTCATTGAATTCAAAGTATAATGTTGCGATTCTAACGTTGCATCCATTTGCAGGAAATGACTACTCGACTCGGCCCTGATATGAACTTGCCCGCTTTTCGCCCTCCCCAGGTAACACTATCTGAACACTTCAATTCCATAGCAACTCTTTCTTTATTATCAAAAATGGCTCGCGGGCACAAGGATGGGGACAGTGGCCAGGACAAGCTCCAGCGTCGCAGCCACAGTGGACCGGTGTTGGGTGGACGCAGGCACCTCCAGGCACTTGGACGCCTCCACCCCAAGGATCGCAGCCAGTCCCAGGATGGGTGCCACCGGTCTCCCAGCCACCGGCGGGCTCTCAGCCATTTCAAGCGTGGATGGCACCGCCACCGACGGGGTGGGTGCCACCACCTATGGGGTGGCCAGCACAACAGTACCCGTGGATGCATGCACAACCTCCTCCTCACCATGGATCACAGGTGACATTCCATGTTTAGTTTTATGCAAATATTGACCAAACACAGCAATGTATATGTATACAGCCTAATTTGAATGATTGATGAATTGCAGGGTTCAGCGTCACATGCTCATGGATCGGAGGGTGGTGTCAACGTCCAAGACTTCCTCGTCCATGGTGCTGGAGGGAGTGGCCACCTTCCTGGTGGCGGAGGAGGGAGTGGCCAAAACTCCCACAGCCCGCCGGAGTGATCAGTGAGGAGTGAGTAGTGAGTAGTTAGTATCTTATGGACTTATGGACTCTAGACTTATGGACTAGAGTTTTGTGAATTGTGTATTTGAATGGACAATGGACTTTTGGACTTATGGATACTCTAGACTTATTTGAATGGACTATTTATGTATATGTGAATGTGTTTTGTGAATTATGTATTAGGCTTGTGAATTTGTATATGTGAATTGTGATATTGTGTATATTGCTGTGAATTATTAATAGGTGCAGAAAAATCTGTTTTGGGGGGGGAACCATCAATTTTCGTCGGCCTCGGTGGTGGCCGACGAAAATATGTTCCCAGGCTATTTTCGTCGGCCACCACCTAGGCCGACGAAAATATCCTGGCGTATTTTCGTCGGCCACCACCGGCCGACGAAAATAAATGGTCGACGGACTATTTTCGTCGGCCTTGCTAAAACCGACGAAAATAGGTTATTTTCGTCGGTGCCGACGAAAATAGACGCCTATTTTCGTCGAACTTATTTTCGGCGGCTATTTTCGTCGGCCTGCCGACGAAAATACTATATTTTTGTCGGTTTAGGCTTATTTTCGTGGGTTTTTGGCCCACGAAAATTTAGGTGTTTCCTGTCGTGTTGGCTCAAATACTTTTATATCAAGAGCCTTGTATATCAATTTGAGAGCTTGACCATTTAATTGTAGGTTTTCTTCCTCTTTTGGTGTTTAATCCTTTATATCAAGCACCAAAAAGGATTCCTTCACAACACCCCATATATTTTTATCTCATGGCTTTCAAATGCAAACACATCCTCTTCATCCAATAATCATAATTTGTCCTAACAAAGTGAGGTGATGAGTCCAAGATATGTGGTTCACACACTAATTGGAACCACACTAGTTAGTCATTCTAACAAACCATGATTTCACTATAGTTACTCTTTGTGAATGTTCCATGGAGAATGATCACAAGAGCCACTCACGATCAATGATCGGAGCTAGCAAGAATATCCAATAGTTATTCAATGATCCCACAAAATCTATACCATCTAGATGATGATGATCACCAAGAGGAACAAGAGTGGAACTATCCCAAGCCATTCAACTAGTGCCATATGATACAAGAACTACACATGATGCACTATGAGCTCTTCAATCTCACCCTAATAATGATCTACAAGATGCAAGTTGTGAAGTGTGTTTCTCTAGCTTTAAGAGGTGTTCACAAGTGAATGAAATATAAGAATGTTAGCCAAGGATGGTCAAGAGGTATATTTATATACCCATAATAAAATCCAATTACTATCACTTTATAGGCTAAAATTAGGGGCACATGACATGTCCAATGCACCACTAGCGCTTGAATTGAACATGTCCGGTGCACTCCAAATGACTATGATTCCAATAGCTACAAACTAGCAGTTATAATTTGTTAGGTATCCGGTACATACACTAGACACAACACCATGTACACCTAATTCATGTTAGAGCCAAAAATGTGTTTTACATGCTCTCTAAGTTACATATTTGGTGCAATGTTTGGTGCAACACTTGACCCGTCCCATGAGTGTTAGATCGACTGTGCTAGTTTACAAGCTCTCTAAGTCACCTATATGGTGTGTCATTGGGTGCTACACTAGGCATGCTCGGTGAGTCATATCTGGTGCACATAGGACTCTGTCGGTACCCTGAATATGGGGTACCCACTCCTGCTATGTCAAGGTGAGACCCTGGTGGCCACCATTGAGGATTTCATGGGCAACCAACCCAACGTGGGGCTAAGGCCCTCCATATGGAGTTGTGGCTAGGACATGCTCGTCTCCTGGGCTCAATCACTATCTCCATCAAGCCCCCATAAAGGGAAGAATCAATAACTTCAGCTATATATTTGGGATCCTGCAAATAGGACCCGGACCTCCTTGTGGGCCCGTCGGATCCCTAGTAAAAGGGGTTTGAAGGAAGCACAAAACCTCGAAGAAGAAGGCACTCTCTGACTGCAGCACTGATCCTTCGGAGTGGCTCCGGGTCTAGAAAATACCATCTGGACCTTAGGCCAAGTGAGGTCCAATGTCACCATGTATCCAAACAAGTGCGGCCGGGACCTAGACCCCCTTGGGTGCGGTCCAAGCCTAGAGCCATGGAAGGCCTAGGAATGATGTGCTAACGCTTATTCCCGGGCCTGCCCCTGTCCAGGTTGAGGTTCGGTGCCAACACGTGGCCAGACGCACCTAGCGTAAGCCACCAGACGATGCCTCATGAAAGCCTCTGATATAGGGCCCGCCAGCATTGAGTGCGGATGGGATGTAGTTTCCTGCGCCAGCAGTGGGTAGCGTATCCCTAGCATTAAATGCACACAGCGCGCCAGACCTGCAACGTGCGGATTTTACTGTTATTCACACATTACCGAGGCAAGGGCAATGACCTTGTGCACCGTTTGGGGTGCCCTTCATTATGACTTCACTGTTGTTCGTGTGTTACCGAGGCATGAAGAAACGGGTGTACGAGACAAGACGACACCCACCTACACACGACAGAGTAGCAGGCTACGCCACAACCTATCGCAAGGGCTGCATGCATACTCTAATTAGACAAAACAAGAGGATAGGATGTTAGGAGCCTGCGTAACGACCAAAAAGGGATACGCGTCAAGGAAGATCTTGTGTTCTCAGCTCTATCTAGTGTTTCCTGTTCCATATTGTAAACTCTCCTAGGCCCACCTGTCAGGGTCTGAAGCTCCCTTGTGTCGTTCCCCCTTGAACTATAAAAGGGAGGGCGCTTCCTCTGTATCAAAGGAAGTCAATTTCACACTCAGATTGACGACTCCCAAGTTCTCAAGCAACACAACTCTCAGTAGATGTAGGTTAGCATGCTCCTCATTTGAGGACTAGGGAGGGTGCAATCTACCACCGGGCTGGAGGATTCGCCCTCCGACAGACTCCATTATGCTCGCCTAGAAGTTGTGTATCATATGTGAATCTACCCCATGCTCGGTGCACACATTATGTTCATCATCAAACACATCTAGTGCAACATGTGTGAGTCTACCTCATGCTTGGTTTAGTCCTAGTGAAGAATATTGTTTGCCAAAGTTTCAAGTAGGATCTGGTCATCCTGGCTGTTCAGGCGCGTGTAACACATATGGTGGACATAGCCTTTAAGTGATTTTATAAAATCAGTCTGGGATTGTTGAGTGCGATAATCTAAGTTTTTCAAGATAGACCCATCGGGCGCATGGCCCGAGGTGATTTTGTAAAAAATGGCTGAGGTTATCAAGTGAAATGGCCTAAGTTTTTAAGACAGAACCACCGCACGCGCGTAGCACGTCCGATAGACGTAGCCCTAATACCTAGGTGATTTTGTAAAATCTATCGGGGGTGTCAAGTGAGATGACCTAAGTTTTTCAAGATATACCCACTAGGTGCACGTAGCATCTAGTGGATGCAGCCCTCAAGCCCTCAGGTGATTTTATAAAATCGTTACGGGGTTGACATGCGTAGTGGTCATTGGTGCACTCTATGGGCCCGAGCTCTTAGCGAGATATTATTCAAAGATTATTTTGGTCGTTAGGTCGGAGGATCACGTTTTGTATGTTGGGGCGGACGCATAATCCTAAGCCTCTGAGAAAGTCCATCGAGTGGTCATTTAGTGGGACGACTTTGTGGTCGGACAAAGTTCAATCATCTAGTCGGCTAGGTGAACTTGGAATGCTGGATTGGACGCAGACCTATCATTTGGTAGTCTGGGCGCACTTGGTGCACTAGAGCAGACACAGACCTACGAGCCCCAAGCGAGTTCATCAAGTTGGTCGGGAGGTCATTGAATGGGGCGACCTTGAGGTCGTTTAGAGTTTGATCATATGGTCGACCGGACGCATTTGACACACTGGAGCTAATGCAGATCCTAAGCCCTCGAGCGAATTCGTTGAGATACCCTTAAGAAGAGTCAACACCAGGGCCGTATCTGGCCTGGCCAGAGGGGCGATCGCCTAGGGCCCAACGATTTTAGGGGCCCAAAAAAGTTTATACATATGTATACTAATATTTTTATTACTACATATCATGTCACATACATAATGTTACATACCATGTCGTGGTTGTGACAAGATGAATTATAAGTATTGTGAGTAACTTTATTAGATAATTTGATGTTAACAACTGATATTCTTCAATTAATCAAAATTTCAGACTATTATCCAAATGTCTGTACGGCTTGGCTACGTGTTCTATCGAGAAGGATATATTGACAAATGTTGATCTAATTATTATCCTTAGGTTGTGTCCAATAAACCATGTATACGGGCGTGCAGAACACTATTTTGTATTGTATGCTCTATTATTTATATAGTGGAGTTTAAAATAGTGAGTGAAATAAGTGGTGAATACGAAGGGTGTAGGCAACCAGAATAATTCAGCTTAAAAAATGCTCTATTTGTTGAGAGAAATTGTGTAATGCTAAATGGAGTGTCAAATTTTTACTAGTTTGACACTTATGTTTATATTTTTCTATTAAAATACCTTTTTAGCGATATAAAACTAGAAAAGTGTATATATATTAAGAGGGGCAGATATCTAGGTTGGTCTAGAGTCTTTTAAAATCATGAATCGGGCTTGATCCACAATAGATGTTTAGGAGCAAGAGAATTAAAGTGGCTAAAATCCTTTTATTCGGTAAAGGATTTTAGCCTCTCAAATCTTAATCTCCTTCTACTAAACAAGTCATTAAACTATAAAAATGGTATTAGTTCATCCATAGGTCTAAACTTTAAAAAAATAGGGAAAAGGGAATAAAATTGTACCCTTCTCCTTGGTTAATGTACAGGAAGGAGGACGGTGCACCAGCCAAGCTGCCTATAGCCCTATACTACCTAGAATCATTTGATTTGACAGCACAAGCACTATCTGTTGGCGGCGACCGGCAGGCTATCCAGGGCAGCAGCGGGGCCGACGGCGGACGAGGAGGCGGGGGGCGGGACGAGCGCGTAGCGCGAGGAGAAGGAGCAGGCGTAGTAGATGCGCGCGTCTTCGGCGTCGGCGGCGTCGCGGCCGAGGTCGAAGTTGCGCGCGTAGCTGAGCGGGTCGTACTGGCGGCACGACGCGCGGTGGCGGCGCGAGGCCGCGGCCGCGCACAGCGCCCGGCTGCCCTGCCGCCGCAGGCGCCGCAGTAGCCGCGCCAGGCCGCAGCACGGCGGGGCCGAGGGTGCCGTGGAGCTGCCTCCTTCCGCCATGCGCCGCCCGCCCGCGCGTCCCGGCGGCTTGCTTGCTTTCCTGGCGCCTGCCTGTGTGGGGGGGAGGGAGGGATCGTGACTCGAGCAAGCTGGAGGAGTGATGACTGATGAGTGCCGGGGACCGGGGTGGACAGTGGAGTGGGGGGGAACCGGGGAATGCGTTCTTGCTGGTGGGTTGGGGCCTGGGGGTGTCCCGTGTCTGTCAACCGTGGTTTATAATTAATTAATAGGGACGTGCACGAGTTATGTGCGTGCCTAGTGATAGAAGGGCACATGAGTGAGTTGTTTGCCTGCAAGGGATTGCTTAAGGGCCCGTTCGTTTAGTTAGGATTGGGACCCCAAATTATTGTACATCTAGCCAATGCTAATACAAACATGAATCTACCATTCCGGCTAGAACGGTTTAACCGTTTCAGAGTAGAGTAAACGAACCGGCCCTGAAGCCAAACGTACGGCGGTGCAGGCAGGCAAGTGACCGGTGACGACAAGGTTTGCCATCAAGCTAGCAGTGGATCCGTCCATGGGCAGCAGCACGCTGACGAGGAGTCACACGAGCGTGCTAATCTGAGGCCCCTCGCCTGCTCCATGGGACCGATCGATGATCCATGGGGCCTTCTCTCACGTCACGTGCTGGCACAGTCCCCTTTTGGGCTTTTGGCGCCTATCTATCTATCTGCATATTCTGCACTGCACTTGATTCCAAAGTCCAAACCAAAACATGTGCGCAGCGTCGCGGTAAAAGCCAAATCTGGGCAACCGACCGTAGCGTATATGCCTCGTCTCAAGAACCTCACGAGTTACAATGCAATAATGCATGCCTCATGGAGTCGTCAGTCAGGCGCTGCAGTTTGGCATCGTTTCTTAGCATATTATTGGCTGCGGCTTTAATCCAGCTATGGCTTTTATTTTTATAGATTGCAGCTGCAGCAGTTTGAACAGCTACAGTAGTTACAGAGCAATCAAACAATGAAGTGCAGACTCAGGACTAGTGATAGATAACAATGACCAAATTACCCTTGGGAGGGAATCTGAAATCTGGCAAGACTGTCTATCAGCGTTCATAAACTAGCTACCATCAACAGAAACGGCGTCATCGTGAGAACGATAAGCAGATGGTATTCTGGTATAGAACTGTAGAGATGGAGAAAGGCGGTGTCCTACTACCTTCTCTTTTCACTTCACTATTGCTACTGCCAGTCACTGATCTGATTATTTGCTTTGGTATATAGGCACCCAGGGGCTCTGTAATGTAAAGAGAGCCCTATATATGGCGGGCAATAAAGCACGCCCTCAGCGGCGGCCACTCAATCAGATCATCGCTTCAGGCAGCAGCCTGACAGGCCAGTCTCATCCGATTTCCTATCAGCTGACGTAGAGCCGTGTAGGCAGGCACACACAGACACAGCGCACAACTGCATTGTGGAGGGAGGCGGGAGCACACTGGAGATGCTTTTGATCCTGATAGATTAAAGAGAAAATTCCCTCTATGCCATTAGAAATTATACTAATTCTTTATGTGACACTGGAAATGGTAGCATTCCCTCTATGCCATCGGTTTTAGATTTTGATTCCCTTGATGCCATCGCCGCCCATTCACTGATCGACGTCGTTACTTATGCAAATGGGACACATTTATCATTCAGTGTCTTCTACGTCCCTTCTCTGTCTCTGTTCATTCATGGACTGCCTCCTGCCGTCCTCGCCGCACACGCCCAGTGCCGCTTGCCTCGTGCCCCTGTCGCCCAGCGTCGGCCTAGCGGCTGCCGCCCGTGGGGTCGGCAGCTGGCCATGCGCCACCTAGACTAGCGCAAGGGGTCCCTAGCGCCCGGCTGCACACGGGAGAGGCAAGCCTGCGCAACATGAACAGCAACGCCGGTCGTGGTGAGGTGCAAGCGGGCCACCGCACACGCGAAGGGCACACTGGTCGCACGTGGCGTAGGCGGAGGGCGTGTCGTGCGAGGCGGAGCGGACGCGTGAGAAGGGTGAGCCGGCCGCGACGCTGTGGAACAAATGCCATGGCCGCGGCGGGGGCGCGCCGACGTTTGCTACTGCTCCTGCCTGAGCCAGCGCGCGCCAGGGTAGCGACGGCTGCAACAACGCTAGTCGTGGGTAGTGCTACAACCGTAACACGCTCCCACGGGAAAGCGAAGAGGCGGCGCGGGAGGACGTGTCAGATCGGTTGCGCGGGCTAGCAGCGTGGAAGGACACGCCGACGCGGCCGAGCTGGCGCAGAACACTAGCAGCGTGGAAGGACGTTCTTGCGAGGCTGGCTGGTGTGGCTGTGCGGCAGCGAGGACCACACGGAGCAGTGGTTTGGGAGGGATGGAAGGGAGGAGTGTGCACGGGAGGGTTAATGCTATGTGGGTCCAAGTGCATAAGTAACGGCGTCAATTAGTGAATGGACAGCGATGGCATAGAGGAAAAAAAGTCTAAAACTGATGGCATAGAGGGAATGCTATAATTTCCAATGACACATAAGGAATTGGTATAATTTCTAATGGCATAGAGGGAATTTTCTCTAGATTAAAGCCATACGACGTTTCAAGGAGACGATGGCGCAGGCCAACCTGCCCTTCCAAAACGTGTGCGCCGCCTCTTGCCCTCTTCTGCAGCTACTACCGAATAAGAAAGAACTCAAAATTCTCTACCGAATAAGAAAAAGCTCGTTAGTGGAAGTTGAGCTTCGTAATATGGAACAATGAAAAAAAAAAGATGCTGCATAGTCATCGATATTATTTAAATATAGAAATACAGCTGAAATATGGGACATTTTTTTGAAACCCACGTTTAAACCGGACCATGCAGAGGCCGGTGCAGAGATTTTCCTTCGTGGCGGACGGGGTGCTGCTGCGCTTTTGGAATGGCACACATTTCGACGCCAGTGCAGCCCGTCGCAGAATGCGCCGGAGCCCGGACGGAGGTTCCTAGGCCCCTTTTCGGCCCATTCCCGAAGCCGCACGCACGGCTCTGATTGGGCTCTCTCTCTTTGCTGGCGAAAATTAGCTTGCTGCCATTGTCGATGAAGACGATCCAGTCGATGGTTCTATAGTTTCGAGAGTTGATTATCTAATAGAGTGATTTCGAGTAATTTTTTTATCGGAAGTGAATTTATTTAGCGAAAATCATTTGGTAAATAGGCTGTGAAGTGATTTTTGACGGGTTGGATAGTGGGAAGCAGGTTGTAAGTGGTGGAAAGCAGGTTTTTTTCTCACACTTTCTAGTACAAAATAGAGATTAGATTCACTTCATTCCCACCATTGAGCAGTTCAGATTTTTGGGGGCGTTTGATAGAGCTCTCGTATATCCGCTCACATCGAGAATCACTCTCGCAGAGCCAAACCGTAAAAAACTGAACTGCTTTATTATGGGAGTGGAGTGAATCTAGTATTTATTTTGTACTATAAAGTGGGAGCCAAAAAACCTGCTTCTTACCTCTCCCAACCTGCTCCCCACTCTCTAACCTCTCAGGAATCAATTTACAACCTATTTGCCAAACATTTTTTGTCAAATAAATTCACTTATGTTAGAAAAACGTTTGGTATCACTTTATTAGAGAATTGGCTTTCGGGACTAGAGAATGGATCCAAGCTGTGACAAATGAACCCACAGCAGAATTAATTCTAGTTGGAACCGAAGCTATGAGAGGTCTACCAAATGTCCCGATAAGCTATTGGTTGGTGCTATGCTCCTGAAGACAGAACGGCTTGTCCCGATCGACCGATCGAGCGGCATATGTGAAGCACTTTTCTCGTTGCCAACGAAGTGGGAATCGAATCTGTCTTTTTGTTTTTCCTGTGCTGATTGTTGAAGAACAATGGCGACCGGTCAGGTGGTGCTAATGCCTTTGCTAATTCTTTAGTTTGTTTATAGATGTTCTGGTTTCTAGCGTGGATTGAAAAGGAAATGCTATGCGTGGGCAATCATGCACGAATTTGTTCTTCGCTAAAGTTGCGTGTGCCTGCTTTCGTTGAAGGTGGTCTTTGTTTTTTTCACATATCATGTGTTTGGTTGCCTGTATTTGATGGTGCTTGTATCGCACGGTGCAATGAGCTGGTGTTTGGTTGTTGTCAACGAGGCTCTATGCGTACGAGGTGTATGTTTGGTTACCTGCATGCAGATATGAAGTCAGGCTCGCACGATCCTTAAAGCCCCTGTTTGTTTTGGCTTCTGGCAGCTTCTAGCCACCAAAAGCTGATGCGGACTGCCAAACACTCAGTTTTTCAGCCAGCTTCTATAAAAATCGTTTGGGCAAAAACCATCCAAAATCAACATAAACACATAATCGGTTGAATCGCTGTAATAGTAGTAATCCGTCACTTTCTAGATCCTGAGCTCTATGAACAACTTTATCTTCCTCCACACGTAATTGTGATGATACTCAGATTCTTCACATAGCCAGATTCTCCCCACAGCCAGATTTTCAGAAAAGCTGGTCAGAAAAAAGCTGACCAAACAGGCCCAAAGCACTCTGGACCAGGCTCTGTAGACGCGAGCAAATTGGTCGCATCTCTGGAGCCTAGCTCCCGGCGGCCTGGCTCATGCAGCCAGACTACGGGGAGAAGCCAACCAAACAGGCCAATAAAGAAGCGATTCTCAGCTTCTCACACAAACATACTAAAAAGCAAAGTGTTTAGCAGCCACTAGAAGCCCGATCCTAATAACCAAGATATGACCAGAAGCTAATGTTAGAAATCGTGCTAGACACATCTACCCGGTCACGCATGAAACTTACAAGTAAGAGATCATGGATCGCTATCACTACATGTAGTGGAAGACGAGTTGGAGCAGCGATCTAACGTAGGCGCGCGTCGATGGAGTGGAAGTAGCGGATCATGATCGTCTCCTCCTCCGTAATCTGTCAACGCAGCAGTCGCAGTTGCGTCTCCACGTAGTCCACACGTAGGAACGCCGTGCGCCGGTGTGCTAGCACCGCGCGCAGTGAGGGTCTTATGACTACTCCCTCTGATGTCCTATTAGTTGTCGTTTTGGATAAGGTTTGAGTCAAATTTATAAAATTTTAACTTCAAATAACTATTTTAGTATGTAGTTTTGAAATATAATGTTTATATGCACCGATTTGTCTTAACAAATACTTTTATAAAAGTATAAATGTATTAAGAGTTTATTTGTATTTAAAAAAATATTAGTCAAAGTTATATTTTGGAGACCGTGACGTTGTCCTAAATGACAACTAATAGTACACCGGAGGGAGTAAGTATGAGGAAGGCGACGACTAGAGTTTGCACGTGTGGTGGAGAGCTCTAACCCTAGCCCCTTCCCATATATTTATAGAGCGTGTTAATGGGCTGCAGCCCATAAAACCTCTAATCCTAATTGAGCCCTAATATGAATTGTGTATGATTGCCTCTTGGGCATATCACTAACAAGTAAAACAAACCGACCTTTTGTCAATGTTTTGCGCCTTAGGTTTACGGTCGATGGTGGGCGCGAGCCCGGCAGCGTGTCCTGATCACAAGAATGATAAGCATCACGGGCTAGGCAACAGAAGAGGAAAAATCGATGGGCGATCTCCAATAGGCAGTCGAGGTTGTCGTCGAGGGTAGATGAGAGAAGAGAAAAGGAGGACAATGAGCAGTATAGTGGCTAGACCTCGGTGACATGGTCCAATGCGTCAAGTTCGGTGCCACAGATTTTAGTGCTGAGGTTTCACTAGACCACAACCATTGTGGCCTTCACATCAACAGTGATGTAATACCTCGGCACTATGATCTATGACACTCAGTGCGAGAGCTATGGCAGTTGGCACCGACCTCTGTGGACAAAGATGAGATTACTGTTGAAAAATTAACGGGTGAAAGGGAATTAGGCTTACACCGAGTTCCTATATAATTTTGGTGGTTGATTTGCCCAACACAAATCTTTGGACTAACTAGTTTGCCCAAGTGTATAGATTATACAAGTGTAAAAGGTTCACACTCAGTCAATAAAAAGACCAAGTTTTGGGTTCAACAAAGGAGCAAAGTGGGAACCGAAGGCCCTCTGGTCTGGGAGCACCGGACTGTCCGGTGTACACCGGACAGTGTCCGGTGCACCACCGGACAGTGTCCGGTGCACCAGAGGACTCCAACGAGAACTCGCCACCTTCGGGAATTTTCCAAGCCGGCGCACTATAATTCACCGGACTGTCCGGTGTACACCGGACAGTGTCCGGTGCTCCAAGGAAGCGCGGCCTCAGGAACTAGCCAGCCTCGGGATTTCACTTCAGCCGCTCCGCTATAATTCACCGGACTGTCCGGTGTGCACCGGACTGTCCGGTGTACCAGCGGAGCAACGGCTACCTGCGCGCCAACGGCTACCTGCAGCGCATTTAATGCGCGCTCTGCGCACGCAGATGGCAGGCGCGCCCATTCTGGCGCACCGGACAAGGAACAGTAGATGTCCGGTGTGCACCGGACACCCAGGCAGGCCCACAAGTCAGAAGCTCCAACGGCTAGAATCCAACGGCAGTGTGACGTGGCAGGGGGCACCGGACTGTCCGGTGTGCACCGGACTGTCCGGTGCGCCATCGAGCAGACAGCCTCCCAACGGCCACATTTGGTGGTTGGGGCTATAAATACCCCAACCACCCCACCATTCATTGCATCCAAGTTTTCCACTTCCCAACTACTATAAGAGCTCTAGCATTCAATTCTAGACACTCCAAAAGAGATCAAATCCTCTCCAATTCCACTCAAGCCTTTAGTGACCAGCGAGAGAGATTTGCCGTGTTCTTTTGAGCTCTTGCGCTTGGATCGCTTTCTTTCTTTCTCACTTGCTCTTGTGATCAAAACTCAATTGTAACCAAGGCAAGAGGCACCAATTGTGTGGTGGCCCTTGCGGAGAAGTTTTGTTCCCGTTTGATTGAGAAGAAGAAAAACTCACTCGGTCCGAGGGACCGTTTGAGAGAGGGAAGGGTTGAAAGAGACCCGGCCTTTGTGGCCTCCTCAACGGGGAGTAGGTTTGCAAGAACCGAACCTCGGTAAAACAAATCCGCGTGTCTCACTTGTTTATTCGCTTGCGATTTGTTTTGCGCCCTCTCTCGCGGACTCATTCTTTTATTACTAACGCTAACCCCGCTTGTAGTTGTGTTTATATTTGTAAATTTCAGTTTCGCCCTATTCACCCCCCCTCTAGGCGACTTTCAATTGGTATCAGAGCCCGGTGCTTCATTAGAGCCTAACCGCTCGAAGTGATGTCGGGAGATCACGCCAAGAAGGAGATGGAAACCGGCGAAAAGCCCACTACAAGCCACGGGAGCACTTCATCGGAAGAGTCCCGCACCAAGAGGAAGGAGAAGAAGAAGATCTCCTCCAACAAAGGGAAGGAGAAGAAATCTTCTTCTCACCACAAAGAGAAGAAGGAAAAATCTTCTTCCCACAAGCCGCATCGGAGTAAGGACAAGCAAAAGAGGATGAGGAAAGTGGTCTACTACGAGACCGACACTTCATCAACATCAACCTCCGGCTCCGATGCGCCCTCCGTAACTTCTAAACGCCAAGAGCGTAAGAAGTTTAGTAAGATCCCCCTACACTACCCTCGCATTTCTAAACATGCACCTTTACTTTCCGTCCCATTAGGCAAACCACCAACTTTTGATGGTGAAGATTATGCTAGGTGGAGTGATTTAATGCGTTTTCAGCTAACCTCACTCCACAAAAGTATATGGGATGTTGTTGAGTTTGGTGCACAGGTACCGTCCGTAGGGGACAAGGATTATGATGAGGATGAGGTGGCCCAAATCGAGCACTTCAACTCTCAAGCGACAACAATACTCCTCGCCTCTTTAAGTAGAGAGGAGTATAACAAAGTTCAAGGGTTGAAGAGCGCCAAAGAAGTTTGGGATGTGCTCAAAACCGCGCACGAGGGAGACGAGCTCACAAAGATCACCAAGCGGGAAACGATCGAAGGGGAGCTCGGTCGGTTCCGGCTTCGCAAAGGAGAGGAGCCACAACACATGTACAACCGGCTCAAGACCTTGGTGAACCAAGTGCGCAACCTCGGGAGCGTAAAGTGGGACGACCACGAAATGGTTAAGGTTATTCTAAGATCTCTCATTTTCCTTAACCCCACTCAAGTTCAATTAATTCGTGGTAATCCTAGATATACTAAAATGACCCCCGAGGAAGTTATCGGGAATTTTGTAAGTTTTGAGTGCATGATCGAAGGCTCGAGGAAGATCAACGAGCTTGATGATCCATCCACATCCGAAGCTCAACCCGTCGCATTCAAGGCGACGGAGGAAAAGAAGGAGGAGGCTACACCAACTCGACAACCAATAGACGCCTCCAAGCTCGACAATGAGGAAATGGCGCTCGTCATCAAAAGCTTCCGCCAAATCCTCAAGCAAAGGAGAGGGAAAGACTACAAGTCCCGCTCCAAGAAGGTTTGCTACAAATGTGGTAAGCCCGGTCATTTTATTGCTAAATGTCCTATAACAAGTGACAGTGACCGAGGCGACGACAAGAAGGGGAGAATAAAGGAGAAGAAGAGATACTACAAGAAGAAGGGCGGCGATGCCCACGTTTGTCGGGAGTGGGATTCCGACGAAAGCTCTAGCGACTCCTCCTCCGACGAGGACGCCGCCAACATCGCCGTCACCAAGGGACTTCTCTTTCCCAACGTCGGCCACAAGTGCCTCATGGCAAAGGACAGCAAAAAGAAGGTAAAATCAAGGTCCTCCACTAAATATGAAACCTCTAGTGATGATAATGCTAGTGATGAGGAAGATAATTTGCGTATCCTTTTTGCCAATCTTAACATGGAACAAAAAGAAAAATTAAATGAATTAATTAGTGCTATTCATGAAAAGGATGACCTTTTGGATTCCCAAGAGGATTGTCTAATTAAAGAAAACAAGAAACATGTTAAGGCTAAAAATGCTTATGCTCTAGAAGTAGAAAAATGTGAAAAATTATCTAGTGAGCTAAGCACTTGCCGTGAGATGATTGACAACCTTAGACATGAAAATGCTAGTTTAAATGCTAAGGTTGATTCACATGTTTGTAATGTTTCAATTCCCAATCCTAAAGATAATAATGATGATCTGCTTGCTAGGATTGAAGAATTAAACATGTCTCTTGCTAGCCTTAGAAATGAAAATGAAAACTTGCTTGCTAAGGCTAAAGATTTTGATGTTTGCAAAGTTACATTTTCCGACCTTAGAAGTAAAAATGAAATATTGCATGCTAAGGTTGTAGAACTAAAATCTTGCAAACCCTCTACATCTACCGTTGAGCACACTTCTATTTGCACTAGATGTAGAGATGTTAACATTGATGCTATTCATGATCATATGGCTTTAATTAAAAAACAAAATGATCATATAGCAAAACTAGATGCTAAAATTGCCGAGCACAACTTAGAAAATGAGAAATTTAAATTTGCTTGTAGCATGCTTTATAATGGGAGACGCCCGGGCATCAAGGATGGCATTGGCTTCCAAAAGGGAGACAATATCAAAATTAGTGCCCCTCCTAAAAGATTGTCCAACTTTGTTAAGGGCAAGGCTCCCATGCCTCAGGATAACGAGGGTTACATTTTATACCCTGCCGGTTATCCTGAGAGCAAAATTAGGAGAATTCATTCTAGGAAGTCTCACTCTGGCCCTAATCATGCATTTATGTATAAGGGTGAGACATCTAGCTCTAGGCAACCAACCCATGCTAAGTTGCCTAGAAAGAAAACTCCTAGTGCATCAAATGATCATAACATTTCATTTAAAACCTTTGATGCATCTTATGTATTGACTAACAAATCCGGCAAAGTAGTTGCCAAATATGTTGGGGGCAAGCACAAGGGCTCCAAGACTTGTGTTTGGGTACCCAAAGTTCTTGTGTCTAATGCCAAAGGACCCAAAACCATTTGGGTACCTAAAGTCAAGAACTAAACTTGTTTTGTAGGTTTATGCATCCGGGGGCTCAAGTTGGATACTCGACAGCGGGTGCACAAACCACATGACAGGGGAGAAGAAGATGTTCTCCTCATATGAGAAAAACCAAGATCCCCAAAGAGCGATCACATTCGGGGATGGAAATCAAGGTTTGGTCAAAGGTTTGGGTAAAATTGCTATATCCCCTGACCATTCTATTTCCAATGTTTTTCTTGTAGATTCATTAGATTACAATTTGCTTTCTGTATCTCAATTATGCAAAATGGGTTACAACTGTCTTTTCACTGATATAGGTGTCACTGTCTTTAGAAGAAGTGATGATTCAATAGCATTTAAGGGTGTGTTAGAGGGTCAGCTATACTTAGTAGATTTTGATAGAGCTGAACTCGACACATGCTTAATTGCTAAGACTAACATGGGTTGGCTCTGGCATCGCCGACTAGCCCATGTTGGAATGAAGAATCTTCACAAGCTTCTAAAGGGAGAACACATTTTAGGACTAACAAATGTTCATTTTGAGAAAGACAGGATTTGTAGCGCATGCCAAGCAGGAAAGCAAGTTGGCTCTCATCATCCACATAAGAATATAATGACGACCGACAGGCCACTGGAGCTCCTACACATGGACCTATTCGGCCCGATTGCTTACATGAGCATCGGCGGGAGTAAGTACTGTCTAGTTATAGTGGATGATTATTCTCGCTTCACTTGGGTATTTTTTTTACAGGAAAAATCTCAAACCCAAGAGACCTTAAAGGGATTCTTGAGACGGGCTCAAAATGAGTTCGGCTTGAGGATCAAGAAAATTAGAAGCGACAACGGGACGGAGTTCAAGAACTCTCAAATCGAAGGCTTTCTTGAGGAGGAGGGCATCAAGCATGAGTTCTCTTCTCCCTACACTCCACAACAAAATGGTGTAGTGGAGAGGAAGAATAGAACTCTACTGGACATGGCAAGAACCATGCTTGATGAATACAAGACGTCGGATCGGTTTTGGGCGGAGGCGGTCAACACCGCTTGCCACGCCATCAACCGGTTATATCTTCACCGAATCCTCAAGAAGACATCGTATGAACTCCTAACCGGTAAAAAGCCCAACATTTCATATTTTAGAGTCTTTGGTAGCAAATGCTTTATTCTTGTCAAAAGAGGTAGAAAATCTAAATTTGCTCCTAAGACTGTAGAAGGCTTTTTACTAGGATATGACTCAAACACAAGGGCATATAGGGTCTTTAACAAGTCCACTGGACTAGTTGAAGTCTCATGTGACGTTGTGTTTGATGAGACTAACGGCTCTCAAATAGAGCAAGTTGATCTTGATGAGATAGGTGAAGAAGAGGCTCCATGCATCGCACTAAGGAACATGTCCATTGGGGATGTGTGTCCTAAGGAATCCGAAGAGCCTCCAAATGCACAAGATCAATCATCCTCCTCAATGCAAGCATCCCCACCGACTCAAAATGAGGATGAGGCTCAAGTTGATGGAATAGAAGATCAAGCAAATGAGCCACCTCAAGATGACGGCAATGATCAAGGGGGAGATGCAAATGATCAAGAAAAGGAGGATGAGCAAGAACCAAGGCCGCCACACCCAAGAGTCCACCAAGCAATCCAACGAGATCACCCCGTCGACACCATCCTCGGCGACATTCATAAGGGGGTAACCACTCGATCTCGTGTTGCACATTTTTGTGAACATTACTCGTTTGTTTCCTCTATTGAGCCACACAGGGTAGAGGAAGCACTCCTAGATTCGGATTGGGTGGTGGCGATGCAAGAGGAGCTCAACAACTTCACTAGAAATGAGGTATGGCATTTAGTTCCACGTCCTAACCAAAATGTTGTAGGAACCAAATGGGTTTTCCGCAACAAGCAAGATGAGCATGGTGTGGTGACAAGGAACAAAGCTCGACTTGTGGCCAAAGGATACTCCCAAGTCGAAGGTTTGGACTTCGGTGAAACCTATGCACCCGTAGCTAGGCTTGAGTCAATTCGTATTTTATTGGCCTATGCTACTTACCATGGCTTTAAGCTTTATCAAATGGACGTGAAAAGTGCCTTCCTCAATGGACCAATCAAGGAAGAGGTCTATGTTGAGCAACCTCCCGGCTTTGAAGACAGTGAGTATCCTAACCATGCCTATAAGCTCTCTAAGGCGCTTTATGGGCTTAAGCAAGCCCCAAGAGCATGGTATGAATGCCTTAGAGATTTCCTTATTGCTAATGGATTCAAAGTCGGAAAAGCCGATCCTACGCTCTTTACAAAAACACTTGAGAATGACTTGTTTGTATGCCAAATTTATGTTGATGATATTATATTTGGGTCTACTAACGAGTGTACATGTGAAGAGTTTAGTAGGATTATGACACAAAAATTCGAGATGTCTATGATGGGGGAGCTGAAGTACTTCTTAGGATTTCAAGTGAAGCAACTCCAAGAGGGCACATTCATTAGCCAAACGAAGTACACTCAAGACATTCTCAACAAGTTTGGGATGAAGGATGCCAAGCCTATCAAGACACCCATGGGAACCAATGGGCATCTCGACCTCGACACGGGAGGTAAGTCCGTGGATCAAAAGGTATACCGGTCGATAGGTTCTTTGCTGTATTTATGTGCATCTCGATCGGACATTATGCTTTCCGTATGCATGTGTGCAAGATTCCAAGCCGACCCTAAGGAAGCTCACCTTACGGCCGTAAAACGAATCTTGAGATATTTGGCTTATACTCCTAAGTTTGGGCTTTGGTATCCTAGGGGATCCACATTTGATTTAATTGGTTATTCCGATGCCGATTGGGCGGGGTGTAAAATCAATAGGAAGAGCACATCGGGGACTTGCCAGTTCTTGGGAAGATCCTTGGTGTCTTGGGCTTCAAAGAAGCAAAATTCGGTTGCTCTTTCCACCGCCGAAGCCGAGTATATTGCCGCAGGCCATTGTTACGCGCAATTGCTTTGGATGAGGCAAACCCTGCGGGACTACGGTTACAAATTAACCAAAGTCCCTTTGCTATGTGATAATGAGAGTGCAATCAAAATGGCCGACAATCCCGTCGAGCATAGCCGCACTAAACACATAGCCATTCGGTATCATTTTCTTAGGGATCACCAACAAAAGGGAGATATCGAGATTTCATACATTAATACTAAAGATCAATTAGCCGATATCTTTACCAAGCCTCTTGATGAACAAACTTTTAACAAACTTAGGCATGAGCTCAATATTCTTGATTCGCGCAATTTCTTTTGCTAGCTTGCACATATAGCTCATTTTATACTTTTGATCATGTCTCTTTCATATGCTATGACTAATGTGTTTTCAAGCGTATCTCAAACCAAGTCATAGGTATATTGAAAGGGAATTGAAGTCTTCGGCGAAGACAAAGGCTTCCACTCCGTAACTCATACTTCGCCATCACTCCAAGCAACTCTCTATTCTTTGGGGAGAAATGAGCATCAAAGAAAAGGACTTCGTCTTTGGGAGAGAGTAAGAGCCCAAAGCTAAAGGACCGGACTTCGTCCTTGGTATAATCTCAACTCATTTATTTATGACCAAAGGGGAAGATAGCACTTCGAGGGCTCTAATGATTCCGTTTTTGGCGATTCATGCCAAAAAGGGGGAGAAATGAGCCCAAAGCAAAAGGACCGCACCACCACCTATTTCAAATTTCAAAAACTCAGTATTGAATATTTTTAATTTGGTATCCTATTATGTTCAAAAGGGGGAGAAAGTAGTATTTCAAAATGATACATCAAAACCCTCTTGAACACTAAGAGGAGGATCTCTTTTAGGGGGAGTTTTGTTTAGTCAAAGAAAAAGCATTTGAAACAGAGGGAGAAAATTTCAAAAATTGAAAATGCTTTGCAAATCTTATTCATTTACCTTTGACTATTTGCAAAAGAGCTTTGAAAAGGATTTACAAAAGAGTTTGCAAAAACAAAACTCGTGGTGCAAGCGTGGTCCAAAATGTTATAAGTAAGAAACAATCCATGCATATCTTGTAAGTATTTATATTGGCTTAATTCCAAGCAACCTTTACACTTACATTGTGCAAACTAGTTCAATTATGCACTTCTATATTTGCTTTGGTTTGTGTTGGCATCAATCACCAAAAAGGGGGAGATTGAAAGGGAATTAGGCTTACACCGAGTTCCTATATAATTTTGGTGGTTGATTTGCCCAACACAAATCTTTGGACTAACTAGTTTGCCCAAGTGTATAGATTATACAGGTGTAAAAGGTTCACACTCAGTCAATAAAAAGACCAAGTTTTGGGTTCAACAAAGGAGCAAAGTGGGAACCGAAGGCCCTCTGGTCTGGGAGCACCGGACTGTCCGGTGCACCACCGGACAGTGTCCGGTGCACCAGAGGACTCCAACGAGAACTCGCCACCTTCGGGAATTTTCCAAGCCGGCGCACTATAATTCACCGGACTGTCCGGTGTACACCGGACAGTGTCCGGTGCTCCAAGGAAGCGCGACCTCAGGAACTAGCCAGCCTCGGGATTTCACTTCAGCCGCTCCGCTATAATTCACCGGACTGTCCGGTGTGCACCGGACTGTCCGGTGTACCAGCGGAGCAACGGCTACCTGCGCGCCAACGGCTACCTGCAGCGCATTTAATGCGCGCTCTGCGCACGCAGATGGCAGGCGCGCCCATTCTGGCACACCGGACAAGGAACAGTAGATGTCCGGTGTGCACCGGACACCCAGGCAGGCCCACAAGTCAGAAGCTCCAACGGCTAGAATCCAACGGCAGTGTGACGTGGCAGGGGGCACCGGACTGTCCGGTGTGCACCGGACTGTCCGGTGCGCCATCGAGCAGACAGCCTCCCAACGGCCACATTTGGTGGTTGGGGCTATAAATACCCCAACCACCCCACCATTCATTGCATCCAAGTTTTCCACTTCCCAACTACTACAAGAGCTCTAGCATTCAATTCTAGACACTCCAAAAGAGATCAAATCCTCTCCAATTCCACTCAAGCCTTTAGTGACTAGCGAGAGAGATTTGCCGTGTTCTTTTGAGCTCTTGCGCTTGGATCGCTTTCTTTCTTTCTCACTTGCTCTTGTGATCAAAACTCAATTGTAACCAAGGCAAGAGGCACCAATTGTGTGGTGGCCCTTGCGGGGAAGTTTTGTTCCCGTTTGATTGAGAAGAAGAAAAGCTCACTCGGTCCGAGGGACCGTTTGAGAGAGGGAAGGGTTGAAAGAGACCCGGCCTTTGTGGCCTCCTCAACGGGGAGTAGGTTTGCAAGAACCGAACCTCGGTAAAGCAAATCCGCGTGTCTCACTTGTTTATTCGCTTGCGATTTGTTTTGCGCCCTCTCTCGCGGACTCATTCTTTTATTACTAACGCTAACCCCGCTTGTAGTTGTGTTTATATTTGTAAATTTCAGTTTCGCCCTATTCACCCCCCCTCTAGGCGACTTTCAACGGGGCCTAAGATTAATTTGATAATGCAGCATAAAATGTAAAACACAGATCTACTTGCAGATAGTATCCATGACATTATAACAGAATAGATCTGAACTAACTCAACAAGATTAACACATACAAGAAGAGTCGACAACAGATCTAACCATAAGACCATCATGCAATAAACTGAAAATGCAGATTTACTTACAGTGACGAGTGATGGTGAGGACCCCGAGCGGACGTGTACAAAGCACTTCAAAGAAACCTGATTCGTCGGCACCTGTGCAGGTTGTCAAAACGTCAGCGTTGGTTCAGAGACACCCTCTCCCTTTATCTGTTGCACGACAGAGCAGAGAAGCGGCGACGTAGAGAGATGAGAAGAAGAGGACAAGTCGATGCCACATTCGATCTACTAAATTTCAGTAACTATCCTCTGGAATATCTCTACATGCAACCACCCGGAGATCTCGCACGCAATGTGCGTGGCCATTACTTTTGGTTGATGTGACAGTCTAGGTGTGGGGTATTTGATAACCATATAAATGTCACGACGTGATTGTGCACGGTCACAAGTCAAAGTCACGCGATAAATAACGCAATCGTGCACGCACGCGCGCGACATTCTCTATAACCCTTTATTTGTCTAATGTAAAGAGTATGGAACACTCACACATATAAGTTAGTTCTATCTTGTATAGACGAGCAATATGAGACTAAAACCACATGTCATCTCTACATACTATCTTAGCTTACTTATTGAATTGGGTTACACACTTGTGGGCCTAATTACAACAATTATATCTCCAAAGAGTCCAAACATGAATTTTCATTTGCATGTTATGCTTCGAAAGTGTCAAAAACACACTCTAACCTAGCCTGGTACATCTATCACAGCTATGGAAAAACAAGGGCGAATAACCAACAACAAATATCCCCTAGGAATACTGCTTCAGAAACTTGATCACCATGTATTACTCGACAGTTCTACAGTTCTCGGAGTCTATTTACGGCGCAAAATCCGCAAGAATCATTTATATTTTTTCTGTAGAAATCAATTTACTTCTATATTAAAGACACAAGAGCAGAAAAAAAATAATCTCCACACTCTAAAGAGATCTTTAGACTTTTTAGATTAATGTGTTTTAATAGAGTACGTAAATTATAGAGAGACTCAGAGACAGAACAGCGCACAAAGCAATCAGAACCTGCATCAGTAGACAAGTAGACAAGGGGCGTTCTCGTGGTGCATCTCCGAATTGTTATGAACAATGACATCACGACAGCAACACCACCTACCCATCGTTTTTACGGGTTCCGCCTAAGATGTCGGTGCTTACGATCAGTGCCCAAACCCTAGGCGACGCGTACTTGAGCAAAAAACTAATCACCAAACGTGAGAGGGCAGAGGAGAATACGAAGGCAAAATCGAAATCAGCTGGATGGGAGAAACATCGATGCGGTCAAATCTAGCCGCATAGAGCCATATAGACGAATGGAAATTGATCTCCTTTGTTAATTACTACTAATCGCAGCCTGATGGGACCCCTGGTTGTCCTTTACCGGAGTGGTTAGGAGTATATTAGAGCACGGGAGCCATACAGGCGCAGCAGGACGCGAGAAGAGAACGTGAAGGGCCCCACGACCGAGCCGAACGCAGCGCGGTCGCACGGACAACCGCCACCGCCACCGCCACCTACCCACCCGGGCCGGCGGGGGGCGTTGCACGTTCCGCTGCGCAGGCCACTTTTTTTATTTTTTTATTACATTTTCCTCTTCCTTTTTATACGAACGAGGAACGATCACACGCAGACACGCTTCCGCGGCGCCACCACCTTCCGCCCTCCGCTGCCCGCTCGCCTCCGCGCCCGAAAGGCAAAGCCTCCTCGCTCCTGCCCCGCCCCCTCCTCGCGGCGTCGGTCAAACCCTAGCACACCGTACGCGCAGGCCCGCCCGCTCCCATTCCCCACCTCCACCCATGGCGGCGCTCTCCGCGCCCCTCCGCGCCGTCGCCGCCGGATCCCGCGTCGCCGCGTCCGACCCCGTCAAGGTACACCCTCGTGCTCTCTCTGTCTCCCGCGTGCATGCCGGGTATTTTTTTTCGCCTTCCGTATCGTTTTCGATTCGCTGGAGCAGCTCGCTCGCTTGCTCGCTCGCGCGGGTGGGTGGGTCGCGGGTTCCTTTCACGGATTCATTGCCGCGCCTAGATTTGGCCCCGGTCCAAGTCTGGCGGCAGCGGTTCGGCGGAGTGCTCGACCGTGTGCTAGGCCGACATGTTCTCCCCCGCGTTCCGGCTGTTTGTTTGGACTTTGGAGTGCGAAACTGCAGGCTACAGGGAATCGGGGTTTTCTCACCGTACTATTTTTGTTTTATTTCAAAAATTCTGGGAACTCGGAGTTTTGTCCCGAGCTCGTTCCAGGTGCCCCTCGGGAGGGCATCAGTTTCCTGTTGATTGCAATGCCCTCATCCTCACCCCTGACGGAATGGCCTACGATTCCTAGCACATTGCAGCGCCCCCACTGATGCGATTTGGCTGTCATGCTTGTACTTGTAGGTCTCGTGCGTGAGGAGCACTGGCTCAGCTCACTTCGGCTGCGCCTTCCCCTACATCAGGGCCTCCTCTTCGGCGTAAGTGCTTGCTTTCAACGCCGTAGTCACTGTCGCCTTGTAAATGTAGTTTCAGGCATTGCTATTGTCCGTCTAACTCACTGTGAATTGAAGTGCGAGGAACCTCGAGCCGCTGAGGGCGATAGCCACGCAGGCGCCCCCTGCCATGCCACGTAAGTAGCTGTCGTGCCGACCAAACGTTTCATGTGAGCTGTGCAGCCTGCGGTGGATTTGTAATTTTCTTCTTCCTTTGTTTCTCTGTAGAATATTCGAGTGGGGAGAAGACAAAGATTGGCATCAACGGTGAGTTCTTTTATGTACTGTTGTAGGAACTAAAATGACGTGGAAACTGTTGTATTGTGATCTGAATGAGACAGATCGACCGTTGACCACCTTGGGCTTTTGCTGGTCAATGTGTTTTGTCTTAGGCTTGGCTGGCCTTTCTCACCAATATCTACTGTGTGCTGCAATCACACTACTTGAGATGTCATGTTTTAAGGTTTTACAAAGGCAGTTTTTAGTTCCTGGTTGAGTATTTGTTGCACTAGCTAACTACATCTAGCAAATAGATCATTCTTTGCTTTCTGAGTTACTTTGCAGTTGAATGCAAGTATGGACTAGGTGAATTATATCAGATCCTATTTCTGATTTGTTATTCCCCCCTTCTTTTCTTGTTACTGTAGGGTTTGGGCGGATTGGCAGGTTGGTCCTGCGAATTGCAACCAGCAGAGATGATATTGAAGTTGTGGCTGTGAATGACCCTTTCATTGATGCTAAGTACATGGTAAGGAAGCTAATTCTTATTTTGGTTATAATATTTCACATGTCAGATTCTGGACGTTTCATTTGACAACAATGAGCTAATTAAGAGTTTTGTTTGCATTTTCCTTCTGATCATTTGGGAACTGCTCTACCTGAGCAGAGATACACAGTTACAGCCCTGACTACAACACTAGCTCAATTGAAATAATTCTCTTTAATCTGATGCAAACCAAAATTCCTGTTAGCCCATTTATGTTATGTTTCATGTGCTTTCACTTGCTTTAGTATGTTATGCATGCGGTAGCTTTACAAAATAACTGCTATACTGATCCTTCATGTTGTTTTTCTTTTTTTTCTTTTTCTTTACTAAAACATTGTTTTCTATTCTTCCAACAAGTTTCCAAATTCTGTATGTCAAGCGAATGCACATTATTCACGGGAACAATGCAGCTAATGTGGAACCAGCAGATTTTTTAGTTCTATTACATTTTTTACTTCACTGTTGGTTTAACAACTGTCAATTTCTCTGCATGAGGTTTGGTATTATTTGTGTTTTCTATATAATCTCCCCCTTTCCAGGCCTATATGTTCAAGTATGATTCCACTCATGGCCCGTTTAAAGGTTCTATTCGTGTCGTGGATGATTCAACCCTCGAGATCAATGGGAAGAAGGTCACAATTACAAGCAAAAGGTAATGTTCATTGAGTTCACATCAGTATCTTATTTGACTATTGTACATGACATTGTTATATTGCAGTTGTGCTAGTAAGGTTGGTTTTGGTGAATACTTGTGGGTTGATACCTTTTTGTTTGCTATGAATACATGTTTATTTCAGTCTGTTTTGTAGACACAACTCATTACACTTTATAACTTGCCAGCTTGCCATGCTGTATGCCAAATTTCTTTGATCTGTTAAAATGTCCAGCATTTTATGTAGACATACAATGTTTGTAAACATTATACTTATGCTATTTTTGGAGCACAAGCATGACACTTTTGTATTTCTGGAGTACTGCACCACTACCATCTTTTGCGCTTATCATAGTCATATAATGATTTGTTGTGTTTTGCATTGCTATTTCTTGGTCTGCAGTTTTACCGTTTTACCATTTTTTACTCCAAGATATGTCTAAGAATTCACAACATTTTGCTTCTATATTCCAGAGATCCTGCAGAGATTCCATGGGGTAACTTTGGGGCTGAATATGTTGTTGAATCTTCTGGTGTCTTCACGACGACTGATAAAGCATCAGCACACTTAAAGGTTTGTGTACCAGACTACCACCAGTCTTCAACAATGACATCTATTAACTAACTACATATCTTTTCATATCGAAAACATGTTGAGGTTTCTGCTGTCTTATTTACAGGGTGGTGCAAAGAAAGTGGTGATATCTGCACCATCAGCTGATGCTCCCATGTTTGTAGTTGGAGTTAATGAGAATAGCTATGATCCAAAGATGAATGTTGTTTCTAATGCAAGTTGCACTACCAACTGCCTTGCTCCACTTGCCAAGGTCATTTTTCTTATTGCTGCCTGTTTCCCAGTTTCCAGTTTCTGCCAACAACAGTTCTTGACAATCACAATAAAAATGGCTCTTGTGCTTATTTTCTGCCTTTCCAAACACTGATTTATTAACGACGGTGTGCAGGTTGTCCATGAGGAATTTGGCATCGTGGAGGGCCTTATGACAACTGTTCATGCAACAACAGGTTGGCAACTGACTTTTATCCAGTGTCTACCTGTTAAGTCATTTGCCATTTTCGTGCATTTTCAAAAATGGTTGTCATGAAAATGTTACTTTACCATGTCCAGCTACCCAGAAGACCGTCGATGGTCCTTCGATGAAGGATTGGAGAGGAGGACGTGGTGCTGCCCAAAACATAATTCCCAGCTCCACTGGTGCAGCAAAGGTAGCTGAAGCCAAAGGCACACCATGTTTAGTTTAGACTCAAATTTTGCACTTACTGGTTTCACTTTATTGTCAGGCTGTTGGAAAAGTCCTGCCTGAGCTGAATGGAAAACTCACTGGTATGGCCTTCCGAGTTCCAACACCAAATGTCTCTGTTGTGGATTTGACATGCCGGATTGAGAAAAGCGCCTCCTATGATGATGTGAAAGCAGCCATCAAGTATGTAGAAGTACCTTGTTATTTCCGTCTGCTTTGTTATTCCTATGAGTGGAAACACAACCTCTTGATAAATTAGTAATAAATGATTTCAAGGCTCACAAAATGACCATAGCACTTTATACTGTGGAGCACATGATTCACATCAACTAGAGATAGTTCTAGCATGTGTTAGATCTAGAGATGGGTAACAAAATATCTCTGTCCAACATCTTGCTCACTGTAGGCTGCACAATTCGACTGTGGATAACTCAATCGCATGCGCTAATCTGGCCTCACTGGAATATCTGTGTGAAATTCATTTGAAGTGTGTTCTGATGCACTATTCCTAAGATTTGTGCAGAGAGAACCATATCTCTGTCCAACATCTTGCTCACTGTAGGCTGCACAATTCGACTGTGGATAGCTTAATCGCATCACACTGGAATATCTGTGTGAAATTCATTTGAAGTGTGTTCTGATGCACTATTCCTAAGATTTATGCAGAGAGAACCATGTGCATATTATCGACCAACCTACAGTGGATCTTACACAATCTTTTTTTTTTCAGGACGGCATCAGAGGGTGCACTCAAAGGTATTCTTGGCTACACAGACGAGGATGTTGTTTCCAATGATTTTGTTGGTGATTCAAGGTGACTATTTTGATCCAGCGACGCAACCTTATTTTGGCCTGTGAGTTGGAATGTAGCTGAAATCACTATCATTGCCTTTGTATATCAGGTCAAGCATCTTTGATGCCAAGGCTGGTATTGGACTGAGCTCTTCCTTCATGAAGCTCGTGTCTTGGTATGACAACGAGTGGGGCTACAGGTAGGAGTTCGCTACTTTGTTTCGTTGCGTTATTTGTTGAAGGGTACACCTTCCACGCTGCTAAGATCATTTGTTTGCTTTGACAGCAACCGGGTTCTGGATCTGATCGCTCACATGGCTCTTGTGAGCGCCAAGCACTGATGTTCGTACTCGTTCCTCCAGTACCAGTAGTAGCCTAGATAAGAGGCTGCAGTTTTGACGGCCATTTTCTTTTAGCTGTTGTTTGGAATAAAAGACCAAATGTTGGAACACTTGGAACTCGCGCAAAACTGGAATCCGATTCATGACCTGTGTTTTAGTTGTAGAGGGGGCAAATTTGCATCGTACTATATGCGGGATTGTTGATCGGATGTCGTATGGTTCATTGACTTGATTTATTATGATGCGTGGAGGGCTGATTTGGTGATCAGTGATCACGGCTCTCTATGAGAGAGAAATCTCTTTGTTATTTAATTTTGAATAGCAAAGAGATTTTTCTCCATAGATTCTTTCGTGATGCCTGATTATCAAACCAGCCCTAAGGGCTGATTTGGTGGTAAGGGATCCCAAGAGGATCTATGTGGAGAAATTCACTTGCAATTCAATTTTGAATAAAAGGGGATTCCTCCCCATGGATCACCTTAGGATCTCTTACCACCAAATCAGCCCTGAATGAGTTGATATTATTTAGACAACCCATGCTATAATGGAAACTAGTCGGTTGTTCGTGTGTTGCGACGGTTTACACCAATACTCACGTAAACTATCCATTAAATTTTTTAAAGATTTTTTATTAATTTTCTTTGCTCTTCGTATAATATTTTACTGCTAACAAATAACCTTTTATTTTACTGTTAGTGTGACAAATCTGACAAATCATTGTTGCTCCATCCAATTCAGCAACCTCAAATACCATGGAGTCTATTGTGTCAATGTGGTCTTAGAAACGATCTAATACTTGCAAGAGCCAAGAACGTCGTGCCGTGCTTGTGCTGTAGTCTTGGCCCGTAGTACTGGCCCGGCCCGACACAATTTTTTTATTTAAAAAAACGTATATACATATATAATTTATATTTAACATTAAAAATATCTGAGCATGATGTTTGACTGGTTAGACAGCTTCACCCAGTCTCTCGCCCTTCTTCCATTAGGGTATGGATTCAAACCCTACCTCTTGCATCGTTTTTAACATTTTATGCTGATTTAATCAAATGGGCCGACGGGCTAACGTGCTGGCCCGACACAGTCAGCAGGCCGGCATGGCGTGCCTATGCCAGAGTTGTGGCTCGCAGGCGTCTGGCTCGTGCCGGGCCGGCGTTTGACCATCTATAGGCGTGCATCAGATTAATTTGAAATAGCTGTGAGGGGTTATTTGTAAAAAATGACGCGGGATGACCGTTAAAACTGGTGCTTTAAGTATCCTAAAGATATAGGAAGGCTTTGGCAATCCGTCGAGTTGCACCATCTGCCTGTTGCCCTAAATTCAACAAGAATATTAGAGTTTTTTACAGAAAAAATTGGGAAAATGCATGTATTGGCAAAGTGTCAAAAAAAGCACGAACAACTAAAACTAAAAGGTAATAGTTGCGAAGTTAGTAATTATTAACTCATGCTCATTTGAAGAAATGTGCCTATTGACAGTATTTTATGGCACTCACTATCTCATTCCATATTTTAAACTTAACTATGTAAATAATGCAGTCTAAAAATAGTGTTTTTCACGTCCATATACCATATGCACGCTCTGTTGAGCATTGCTAGACGACGTTGTGTCATCGCCTCCTTGTCTTCTAGCAAGAATCGTCAAGACTCTGTTATGATAATAGGGTCAAAATCTGATGCCACCTCTACAAAATATGCACACACTTACGATATCGAAAGACACATCCTTCGTGAAGGGTGAGGAGTGCACCACCCTGACCCATTGCAAATTCCCTACAATGACCACCACCACACGGTGATGGACATCCTCGTCGGTCAGCTCCTCGCTCATCCACATTAGGTAGGATGAGTCCTAAATAAGAGCCATGATACCTCGAGCGCTACCTCAGGGGCTACACACAGAGGCGCATGATGGCCTGAATCACCTCGGATCCATCCAGCCTTGGTCCTTCATTCACACCGGGGCTTTTAGGAGGCCGCTGACTTGTTTCCTCTACTTTCCCTTCTCTGGTCCCTAGTCCTAGAACTAGGGTCAGTTGATGAAATAGATGCACCCTGTGAAGGCTGGCACGTTTCGACGACCGATGTAGAACAAGTCGCCATGCCACCCGCCCATAGAGGAAGAGATGCGGGGTGGCATACCACCCTCCCAGTTGATGAAGAAAACGAGGGTGCCGAAGCAGATGGCTGCTCCAGGTGTAGTCAATGCGGGGGCCGCTGCAGGCCCTCGTGGTCGTGCCGAGATCTCTTGGCGGAGGGAGTCGGGCTTCTGGGGCCTTGACTGCTTCGCCTTTACCAATGAAGGAGAAACCAAGGTTCCTAAAACGGATCGCCGTTCCGGGAGATCAATTACCGTCGTAGCTAGCCATCCGAAGCTCGAAGAACTTTGTTGGGAACACACATGCCCCTACCTGGCGCGCCAACTATTGGTGTTTCGATCCTCGCTCCGACAAGTAAATTTGTTGTGCGCGTTTCGGACTCCGGACGGCGCGGCGGTGGATGCAATATTTATACTGGTTCGACAGAACATCCCTACTTCCAGTCATTGGCGGCTTGCGCTACCGGCACCATTAATGATCAAAGCTCGTAGTAGGGATTACAAGCGTGCGAGAGAGGGAGGAGAGTTTCCCGAGTCTCTTATCATGGTGGAGGCGGTTACAGAGTGGAGTCCTAGCTAAGTCTTGGCTTGGCGTCGGGCTCCGACCTCTGGGCCCTCGTCGCTGCGTCCTCCTCCTGTTCGTCGATCCTTCTGGGCGTCTTCTCGTCTAGGGTCCGTCCTTGCGTCCGTCCGTGTCTTCGAGGACCTAAGAGTCTACCCACCCCTAGTCTCGGGCCGCTTGCTCCTTTTATAGGCCGAGGAGGGGGGGTCGGCCAGCGGTGGCTTCCTGATGAAGGAGCAACCGAGCGACAGTAAAGCCAAGCGTTCTACCATAGGGTAAAGCCACACATGCTTGTGGGCCCTGGGGTCGCCTGACAGTCTCGTATTATTTATGGCGGACGGTGCGGGCAACGTGGGGCCCAAGTGCCATCATTCAGGCTATACCGACCCCTGGCCTTCGTAGCTAGGGGCTTGGCATGGTTCTTCGTGTTGTGCCCTGCTAGATGTCTGCACTTTCAGGCCTAGTCCATGTAGGTCATGAGTGCGTCGCAGGTCAGGGGGGTGTGTGGGCCATAAACGCGTTGCAGTCCAAGGGGTTCATAAGTCATGAGTGCTCTGTGGATCGAGGGGCTCATAAGCTATGAGTGGGAGGCGGACCGACACCTCCACTTTGACTTGTGCTAGGCACAATTAATGCGACCGGTCACTTATGACGGGTCGGTCTCAAGCTAGGCGAGGGATCCACTCGAGTGGTTTCCCTATTAGACTCCGCCACGACTGATCTCAGGCTCGACGCCACGGGGCTTGTCCAGTGGTGGATGCCTCCAGGGTAGATGCTACCTGTCTCCTCCAGCTGACCAAGCTCGTTGACCGATGGGCCCTAGGGACCAAGGATCTTATCCTGATAGTAGCCCCTGAGCCTCCGAGGGGAAAGTATCTCTCCTCTGGGGCTTTTCCTGGGTTGGACATTGTCTCATCCCTCTTGTCGCTCGCTGTCACACCCAGTTTGGGAAGGTAAACCGAATGCGAACCATGTACATGCCAGGATCAGAAATTCACGTACATAGTGATTACATAATTGGACATCATCACACATTGCTCAAAATAGTAGCAGAAATAAGTACTTTATTACATAACGATGTCCAAAACATTCACAAAGTCATTAACTTAAGTCCTAATCAAAGTGCTGAACGAAACACAGTACGATAAGGCCTTCACAGATAATTGACTGGGGGTTTGCCACTAAACTATTCTAGAACTTGTCGAAGTCCTGAAACTCCTGGAATTCCTCCATGTTGCCTTCATCTTCTCCTGAGCACTGGTTGCAATGGGGACAACCTGGGGTTTGGTGTTTTTAAGCAAAGGTGAGTACACATCAACATACTCAACAAATGTCCCGTTTGGCTAAAGTTGACGAGCTGTATGTGGGGTTAATGTTAAATCAATTGCTTTTAGTTGGTCAGGTATTTATTACCAGTAGCAAGCTAAGTTTTAACAATACTCCCAAATTATTACCGAAATGGTACTCCCTCCAAGTAGGAATACTAGAAACCATAATTATAATCATCATCATTAAGCATCATCATAAAAGTATCCAGAGTAACTCTAATCAAAGGAGCTCCCAATGCTACTCATAACCGTGAGCACGACTAATATAACAGTTTCTAACACTCTGCAGAGGTTGCACACTTTACCCACGAGTCTTGATCCCTTCCCAGCCTGGGTTGTACAGACCCTACCTTCACTACCGAGGTGAATGGCCAGGGATTCACTACGTAGCCTTTACAAAGATTCCACTGGTGTGTAGTTGTCCGTTAGGTTGCGCCAGTCGTACAAACACAGTACTCCTCCCTAAGGTGGGTGACTAACAAAACCAAATCGAATGAACCTCGGCACCCATCCTTAGCAGAGCAAGCACTATGTCCCGACCCCATTGACAACACAACTACGAAGCAAACTACACCCCAGATTCATCCAATTAATCAACTAAGGGCGTCCCATTCCACCCTCATGGATGTACTATTTTCCCGGGTGGTCATCCAGCGAACAGGTCCTTACAGAGAGGTATTCGGGAAACCGCCCGAGTCCTCTAAAGTATCACAAGTTTACCATCATAATCAAGATATCATCAACGTATCATAAATATTCTCATCATGTTCATTGATTAAAGTAAAGCAGTAGCATGATACTAATCATAATAACCAATTCCCAAAGGGTAACCAAGGACAGGAAAACAGAACACTAGTCAATCCTTAGGTTGATCATTGTATGCGGGACAATGAATTATAAAGTAAGTAGGACATAATGAGTCAGAGGACACTTGCCTTCACCAGGTTGCTGCTCAGGAAGTCTCCTGCAACACACTCGGGAACCTCAGACTGCTTGTTGTCTACTCCAAGCAATCAATCATTCAACACACTTGGGGAATAGCCAAATAATTGTACACCAAACATATGCAACAGAGTAAACACAAGTTCCATAAAAGGGGTAAAGACACACATGTGCAATCTAGGTTTTAGGGTAGGTCACTATGCCTAGTGGTCTATTGTTCTCTAACTAAGTCTATCTCAGTAAATTACTTACCTAAGTAAACTTATTCTAGGGATGGGATTATACTTTAAATGAGGTTAGGTCTAGAAATTTAGGCACATTAATATTCACTAGAGTTTTTTATTTTACCTTTAATAAATATTCTATAACCTTAAACTAACCTAGAGACTAACCACAAAATTGAGACATGGAAACAATGAATGAATATAATTTAAACAAATATAGAATAACATTATGAACATTTTGCAATTTGAACCACCCAATTTGGAGTTCATATGACAAAGATATGAAATTTACAAGTTTTGGAATTCAAAAACCATAAATTAAACCTATTTCTGTGATTAAAATAAAGTCCAGGGGTCTCTCTGCAAGAAACCAGGGACTCAGGTGTAGGAAAACCTAATTGCGGGTTGATTCCTAAGAAACCAGGGGTCTCTTTAACAAAATTACCAGGCGAAGGGGTATCAGGCGTTCTCGTCCATTCGATCGCAGATCAACGACCGAGATTAGATCTGTTGGCGAGCGCGCGGGGGTCAACGGTGGTTGCGGGGAGGACGTAGCTGACAGGGCCGGCCCATGGCACAACGACTCATACGCGAGGGGCGAACGGGTAACGCCACTGACGAGATGGGTCCGCAGCGCAAAGAGAGAGTGGGGCGTGCGCGCGACGGGAGTGGCGCCGACAGGTCGGCCGCACCGGGGAGAGGGAAAGCGGGGGCAGGCGTGGGCGCGAGCTGGGCTGATTGGGCCGAAAGGCCGAGAGAGGGGGGGGGGTTGGGCTGCTTTATGTTTTTCTTTTATTTTCGAATTTCTAATCCCTTTCCTTTTTATTTTCTCTATTGGATTCAAATCCAACCAAACCACAAATTTAAATTTGAATATTTCAATCATGTGCATAAACCAAATACAAAGTTTAAGCTCAGTATGATGCAACAATTCATGTCTCTCCTAGGTTTTAATATACTAAACAAATAATACATTTCCCAAATAAATAAACAAAACTCTATTAAAAGGAAGAGAAAATAAATCTATAGGGAGGAGAAAAGAGGTAACACCTGAATTTTGTAGATATTAGATAAGAAATTTTATACCCCCAAATTTAGGGTGTTACACTCGCAACCAATGGGTTGGTAAGGCTTGCGAGGCAAGCTATAGGCTTTCGAGATCCAATTGGACATTATAAGTAGAGGGTCCCTCCGCACTTAACCCCAACCGACTTCGGTCGTCGCTCCCTTGCTTCCCAAAAATGACATTCTGTCGAGAGGGTAACGCTTCCTGAAAACCTTTGGGATCCTCTTAGCTGACCATGGACTATGGCAAGCGTCCAGCGAAAGAGCGCCCCTGATGTTGCGGCCTCCTAAACAGAGGATGACTGAATCAGAGTATGGGAATTTCTCCCTCCTACTTCTAGACTTTAAGGTATTGTTTGTCTCATCTTTTACTTCATGTAGCCAAGTGATCTCGATGGGTCAAAGGAAAGATTTCAAGATGCCTTTCTGCTAGGACATGATTCCAATCCTCTCATCGTAGACCTCATTGGATCTCGAGAGAGTCTGGCTGGTACCCACATGGCGCTCGATGATGCCGACGGCGAGGCAGCCTGTCTTCACGCCTACTTGGTGGAGGCGGACCGTCGCTTCACGTGTTAGTGGTGCCTTTTTTATTTCGCGGAGACCTTTTTCGGCTGTCCTGACCTTCCTCTTTTCTCATGTTTCTTCTAGAATTAGAGTTGGAGGTCGCGGGCCTCCACGAGGGTGCACACGGGGTGGTCATGTTTGTTCGAGCCTAGGGCGCCGATCGAGAGGAGCACATCTCGATGTTGGTAACCAGGTTCGCCAAGCCATCCGTCGTGGTGCCCTCGCAGTGCTGCCAGGGCTCTAGCCTTCGTTTAGTTCCGGTCGAGCTACGAGCTCGGCACTGGTGACCTGTCAGAGGACGCGACTGCTGGCGCCCTGGAGGATTTAGTTTTGAGGACAACTTTGGCTGGGCCACTAAGGATGCTTCAGTCGTGAGATCGCCCGGCATGGTCACCCTTGAACTCTTGTGATGTTATTGCATCTCCTTAAATTGGTCGTGGAACGAGCCCCCTTTTTCCCCTGCCCTTTGTGTTTTTTAGCATTTGGTGCGGAAAACGGGCTTTGATGCGCGTATCTTAGGACCTTGCTTGTCACTTCTTGATCGTGCACCAGGCGGCTCTGAAAGTGATTTGCGAGTTTCAACAGGTGGTATCATGAACCTCTGACCCACACCAATGCTAGGTTAACCGCCCTTAGTTTTCATACCCTGTGTGTCCTCTGGGGAAACATGAATATCATATCGAGGGCAACAGGGTCGGGCCGCGTTGCTAGCTGGTCGTGTTTCTGCCCGAGCCCTACCATATCATTATTTGTGCTCGAGCTCCTTGTTCGTTACAATAGGTCCGTCTAGGGAGGTGCATCGCCCCTTCCCATGCATTCTGTTCACCGGAAGGGGAAGGGCGAGTCATTTCGTGCTCCCTTTGACGGTTGAGGCCATGATGCTTAGTTGGCTGGTCTTATTGTGACCTCCTTTTTGCAAGGCGAGCTCCTGATTCCCCTGTTCATTATGGGGGATCCATCTAGGGGCACATCCTATCTTTTCACTGTTCCTTCCCACACATTCCATTCATCAGAAGGGGAAGGGTGAGCTATACCCTCGATGGTCAAGACCATGGTGTTCAGTGGGCTTCAATCGGTTGATCCGAATGTGCCCTCCTTTTGTGGAGCGAGCCCCTGAGTCCCTCGTTCGTTATAGGGGATCCGTCTGTGGCGCCCCATCTTTTTAATACTTCTTCCCGCACATTCTATTCATTGGAAGGGGAAGGGTGAGTTGTATCATGCTTCCTTCGATGGTCGAGATCATGGCGCTCGGGGAGCTCCAAATGGGTGATCTAAGTGAGGCCCCGACTCCTTTCGTAGGATCAAGGCGTGGGGTTCGCTGGGGACCGTCCTCATACTCTCAGGTTCCAACTCATATAGTTGTCGGCCCCATTCGACTGGGTCCAACGACTCACAGCCTCTTTGTGCGGTAAACTATGAGCCAGGAATTCCCTGGGACTCGAACATGATTTAGAAGTGCCCTTGTTGCCCGTGTGCTAGGGTACTGGCCGCTTCGATGCTCACTTCATAATTGCCCCTCGCGTTGGGTTTCGGGAGGGGTAACAAACCCTTCATGGGCTGACCTTCATACTCCAAGTTTTACCGGATTGATCGGGTCACCTCGTAGTCATGGGTTGGCGAGGGTCCACTAGTTCCTTCCCTACATGTGGGAGATAATATCGAGTATTGAAAAGATGGGTCGAGTCATCTTACCCGGTTTTGCCTTGGCAGTAGTTGGGCCTCGGCGCTGCTTCCTGCGTCGTGTGGGCATTGCTCGACCCTTTCATCGGGCTCGTGGGTTCCATGGCCCCCAGGGCATGTGCCTCATCCGGCCCAGCTCTGCTCATCGAAACCGGCAATACATTAGTTGTAATCTCCTACTTACCAGTATGGGCCCTTGATCGGGTGACCATGGCCTAGTGGGTCGTCCATCCTTGATTTGAAGTGATGGCGTTGCCCGACTTCATCCCCCAGTTCACCTTCTTAGGGTTTGCTCGCCCCTGTCGTTGCCTTGCGCCGTCGTTGCCTGCCCTCGGACTGCCATGGGATTCTAGAATCGCTACCTGGCCGTCCAAAGCTGGATGCCTTTGCTTTTCGCGGGCTTCTGCGTGAGGGAGACTACCTGCTCCCCAGCTCGGAAGATGTTCCTGATCCACCGGGGGGCTTCTTGGTCTCGTTAAGGCATTTCCACAAGTGTGGCCTCGCGATGCCTACCCCATTCTTGGTGGGGCTTCTTTACCACTACAAGATCTAGCTGCATCACCTAAACCCTAACAGGGTTTAGCATATTGCCGCTTGTGTTGCCCTGTGCGAGGGATACCTTGGGATGTCCCCCCATTTTTTGCCTATGATGTTACTTTTTCTCGGTCGAGTTGCTCCACAAGCGGCTGGACGCTCTGGCGAGGGTGACCCAAATCAGGTGCACGACCATCCATCTCTGAGGGGCGCGATCCAAGGGGTACATTTCGTTGCTGCTATGTTCGTCCAACAAAGATTGGCATGGCTAGTGGTTCTACTTCGCAACTATGGGGCTTCGTCTGCCGCTGGTAACGACCTCCCTGCCTTCCTTCCCGGGGTGCCCTTGGAGGCCCCCAAAAGCTGGGTATGGGCATCCCAAAGGACGAGGAGAAGAGAACAGCTAGAGGTATTGCAACTGTGTTAATTCTTCGTGGTCTTGGGGTCATGCTGGTGGGTGTGATTGGTAATTACCTCCACCGGGGGTGGCTCCTGTCATGGTCAGGCAATTGTCATTATACAATATGACTGTCGAGGCACTGTCAAAAGGCACTCGGTTGATCGCCCCACCCCCAGCGACACGAAGATTGCTTGCTGGCTCACGGAAGCCAAGGAAATTTGCAAAGATGCAGACGAAGCCGTCATCCCATACGTTTTCTCGATTCTAGGCTGCCCTTCGATGCATACTGAGCTAGGATTCATGGAGTTTGAGTTTGTCTTGTTCCCCTACTTTCCTTCTTCGTCTCTACTCTTTGTCAGTTTCGCACCCTCTGATCCTCCTTCTTCCTTCTTCCAGCCTTCCTCCCCGGTGCTGTGGGACAACCTCATTCCCTTGTTGAAAAGTGCGGTGGAGAAGGAGACGACTCATGCATGGGTAGAGTAGTAATGGAAGGACAAAAGAGATAGGGTGGAAAAGAAGTGGTGTAGGGCCAAGTGCCAAATGCATAGTGACCATGGTGTCGAGAGTGACTCAATTGATGAGGATGAAGATAATGACAATGCGAGTGTGGGCTCTGAGCTTTGGGCCATTCCTGATGCCTCCCTCGATGCCTCAACAACTGACTCTGTCTCGACTTTTCCTGGCGAGGTGCCGAGTGCCTTTCCCATCGTTGAGAAGACTAAGTTCCCAACACTCCCTGCCCTTTTTCTAGACCAATTGCCTCGGTAGCACTTGCCCCTCTGCCCATCGTGCCCTCATCCGACCGGCCACCGAGGGTAGCTTGTGGGGGAAATTCTTCTGCCTCTGGTGTGTCGGATATCTCGGCTAACACACCATTGGGGCCACCCACACTCTCCTCCAAGGTGGGTGGCAGGACTGATGCTTCGTTTGGGTGCCACGGGGGTGAGGCGCCTTTTGGGGGGCAAAGGTTCGTCAGGGCACGACTAATCAGGCGAGGACCTTATGGGTCCCCATCGTCTGGCTCCTTTTTTGCCATAGCTCTCGATCTTTCCCCTTTCTTTTTTGTCCTACATCACCTCTCATCCTGTTTGAAAGTCGCCTAGAGGGGGGGGGTGAATAGGCAAATCTGAAATTTATAAAATTTAAGCACAACTACAAGTCGGGGTTAGCGTTAGAAATAAAGTCGAGTCCAAAAGAGAGGGTGAAAACAAATCAACCAAAGAAATAGAGCGGATGACACGATGATTTGTTTTACCGAGGTTCGGTTCTTGCAAACCTACTCCACGTTGAGGTGGTCACAAAGACCGGGTCTCTTTCAACCCTTTCCCTCTCTCAAACGGTCACCTAGACCGAGTGAGCTTTTCTCCTTAATCAACGGGTCACTTAGACCCCTCACAAGGACCACCACAACTTGGTGTCTCTTGCTTGATTACAAGTTGCTTGAGAACAAGAATGGAGGAAGAAGAAAAGCGATCCAAGCGATAAGAACTCAAATGAACACAAAAATCTCTCTCTCACTAGCCACTAAGTGTTTGGAGTGATTTCGGACTTGGGAGAGGATTTGATCTCTTGTTTGTGTCTTGGAGTGAAGTCTAGAGCTCTTGTATTGAATGCAATGACTGAAAACTTGGACCCCTTGAATGGTGGTGGTTGGGGGTATTTATAGCCCCAACCACCAAACTAACCGTTGGGGTTGGGCTGCTGTCGATGGGCGCACCGGACAGTCCGGTGCGCCACAGGACACTATCCGGTGCGCCAGCCATGTCACCCAACCGTTAGTGTTCTGACGGTTTCGACCGTTGGAGCTCTGACATCTTGGTGCACCGAACAGTCCGGTGCCGCACCGGACAGGCACTGTTCACTGTCCGGTGCGCCTCTGGCGTCTGCTCTGACTTCTGCCACGAACTGTAGCTCTGCCAGGGCACTGTGCAGTCGACCGTTGCGCTGATAGCCATTGCTCCGCTTGGTGCACCGGACAGTCCGGTGCCACACCGGACAGTCCGGTGCCACACCAGACAGTCCGGTGAATTATAGCGAAGTGCGCCTGGAGAAACCCAAAGGTGAGGAGTTTGAGGTCGATCCACCCTGGTGCACTGGACAATGTCTGGTGCGCGAGATCAGGGTCCTCTTCGGTTTCTTTTGCTCCTTTGTTTTGAACCCTAACTCGGATCTTTTGATTGGTTTGTGTTGAACCTTTGGCACCTGTAGAACATATAATCTAGAGCAAACTAGTTAGTCCAAATATTTGTGTTGGGCAATTCAACCACCAAAATCATTTAGAAAAAGGTTTGACCTTATTTCCCTTTCAATCTCCCCCTTTTTGGTGATTGATGCCAACACAAACCAAATCAAATATATAAGTGCAGAATTGAACTAGTTTGCATAAGGTAAGTGCAAAGGTTGCTTGGAATTAAACCAATTTATACTTTTATAAGATATGCATGGATTGTTTTTTTCTTTTAATATTTTGGACCACTTTTGCACCACGTGTTTTGGGGAGCGGGTCGGAGTGACGGCGAAGGGTAAATAATACCGGTAGAGTGGAGTGGAAGCCTTGTCTTCGCCGAAGACTCCATTTCCCTTTCAATCTATGACTTAGTAGAAATTCACTTGAAAATTCATTAGTCATAGGCATAAAAGAGATATGATCAAAAGTATATAAATGAGCTATGTGTGCAAAGTATCAATCAAAATTCCGAGAATCAAGAATGTTTAGCTCATTCCTAAGTTTGGTAAAGGTTTTCTCATCTAGTGGTTTGGTAAAGATATCGGCTAATTGTTCTTTGGTGCTAACATAAGCAATCTCGATATCCCCCCTTTGTTGGTGATCCCTCGAAAAGTGATACCAAATGGCTATGTGCTTAGTGCGACTGTGCTCAACGGGATTAGCCATGCGGATTGCACTCTCATTATCACATAGGAGAGGGACTTTGCTAAATTTGTAGCCATAGTCCCTAAGGGTTTGCCTCATCCAAAGCAATTGCGCGCAACAAAGGCCCGCGGCAATGTAGTCGGCTTCGGCGGTAGAAAGAGCTACTGAATTTTGTTTCTTTGAAGCCCAAGACACCAGTGATCTTCCCAAGAACTAACATGTCCCTGATGTGCTCTTTCTATCAATTTTACACCCTGCCCAATCAGCATCTGAATATCCTATTAAATCAAATGTGGATCCCTTGGGGTACCAAAGACCAAACTTAGGTGTATGAACTAAATATCTCAAGATTCGTTTTACGACCCTAAGGTGGACTTCCTTAGGATTGGCTTGGAATCTTGCACACATGCATACAGAAAGCATAATATCTGATCGAGATGCACATAAATAGAGTAAAGATCCTATCATTGACCGGTATACCTTTTGATCTACGGATTTACCTCCCATGTCGAGGTCGAGATGCCCATTGGTTCCCATGGGTGTCTTGATGGGCTTGGCATCCTTCATTCCAAACTTAGTGAGTATGTCTTGAATGTACTTCATTTGGCTGATGAAGGTGCCTTCTTGGAGTTGCTTCACTTGAAATCCTAGGAAATACTTCAACTCACCCATCATAGACATCTCGAATTTTTGAATCATAATCCTACTAAACTCTTCACAAGTAGATTTGTTAGTAAACCCAAATATGATATCATCAACATAAATTTGGCATACAAACAAATCATTTGCAATGGTTTTAGTAAAGAGTGTAGGATCGGCTTTACCAACTTTGAAGCCATTAGTGATAAGAAAAGCTCTTAGGCATTCATACCATGCTCTTGGGGCTTGCTTGAGCCCATAAAGCGCCTTAGAGAGTTTGTAAACATGATTAGGGTACTCACTTTCTTCAAAGCCGGGAGGTTGCTCAACATAGACCTCTTCCTTGATTGGTCCATTGAGGAAGGCACTTTTCACGTCCATTTGATAGAGCTTAAAGCCATGGTAAGTAGCATAGGCAAGTAATATACGAATTGACTCAAGCCTAGCTACGGGTGCATAGGTTTCACCGAAATCCAAACCTTTGACTTGTGATATCCCTTGGCCACAAGTTGGGCTTTGTTCCTTGTCACCACACCATGCTCATCTTGCTTGTTGTGGAATACCCACTTGGTACCTACAACATTTTGGTTAGGACGTGGAACAAGATGCCATACCTCATTCCTCGTGAAGTTGTTGAGTTCCTCTTGCATTGCCAACACCCAATCCGAATCTCTTAATGCATCTTCCACCCTGTATGGCTCAATAGAAGACACAAAAGAGTAATGTTCACAGAAATGAGCGATACAAGATCGAGTTGTTACCCCCTTATGAATATCGCCGAGGATGGAGTTCACGGGGTGATCTCGTTGTATCGCTTGGTGGACTCTTGGGTGTGGCGGTCTTTGACCCTGTTGATCATCTTCCTTATCTTGATCAACTCTATCTCCCCATTGATCATTGTCCTCCTCTTGAGGTGGCTCATCCTCTTGATCTTCATTTTCATCATCCTGAGCTTGATCCTCATCTTGGGTTGGTGGAGATGCTTGCGTGGAAGATGATGGTTGATCTTGTGCTTGTGTGGGCTCTTCGGATTCCTTAGGACACACATCCCCAATGGATATGTTCCTTAGCGCGACGCATGGAGCCTCTTCATCATCTAGCTCATCAAGATCAACTTGCTCTACTTGAGAGCCGTTAGTATCATCAAACACAATGTCACAAGAGACTTCAACTAGTCGAGTGGACTTGTTAAAGACTCTATATGCCCTTGTGTTTGAGTCATAACCAAGCAAAAAGCCTTCTACAACCTTAGGAGCAAATTTAGATTTTCTACCTCTTTTAACAAGAATAAAGCATTTGCTACTAAAGACTCTAAAATATGAAACATTGGGCTTTTTACCGGTGAGGAGTTTATAGGATGTCTTCTTGAGGATTCGGTGAAGGTAGATCCGGTTGATGGAGTAGCAAGCAGTGTTGATTGCTTCCGCCCAAAACCGGTTCGAAGTCTTGTACTCATCAAGCATGGTCCTCGCCATGTCAAGTAGAGTTCTATTATTCCTTTCTACTACACCATTTTGTTGAGGTGTGTAGGGAGAAGAGAACTCATGCTTGATGCCCTCGGCCTCAAGAAAGCCTTCAATTTGAGAGTTCTTGAACTCCATCCCGTTGTTGCTTCTTATTTTCTTGATCCTTAATCCAAACTCATTTTGAGCTCGTCTCAAGAATCCCTTTAAAATCTCTTGGGTTTGTGATTTTTCCTGTAAAAAGAACACCCAAGTGAAGCGAGAATAATCATCCATAATTACAAGACAATACTTACTCCCGCCGATGCTTATGTAAGCGATCGGGCCGAATAAATCCATGTGGAGTAGCTCTAGCGGCCTGTCGGTCGTCATGATGTTCTTGTGTGGATGGTGGGCACCAACTTGCTTCCCTGCTTGACATGCACTACAAACCCTGTCTTTCTCAAAATGAACATTTGTTAGTCCCAAGATGTGTTCTCCCTTTAGAAGCTTATGAAGATTCTTCATCCCAACATGGGCTAGTCGGTGATGCTAGAGCCAACCCATATTAGTATTAGCAATTAAGCAAGTATCGAGTTCAGCTCTATTAAAATCAACTAAGTATAGCTGACCCTCTAATACTCCCTTAAATGCTACTGAATCATCACTTCTTCTAAAGACAGTAACACCTATATTCGTAAAAAGACAGTTGTAACCCATTTTGCATAATTGAGAAACTGAAAGCAAGTTGTAATCTAAAGAATCTACAAGAAAAACATTGGAAATAGAATGGTCAGGTGATATAGCAATTTTACCAAGTCCTTTGACCAAACCTTGATTTCCATCCTCGAATGTGATAGCTCTTTAGGGATATTCATTTTTCTCATAGGAGGAGAACATCATTTTCTCCCCAGTCATGTGGTTTGTGCACCCGCTATCATTTATCCAACTTGAGGCCCCGAATGCATAAACCTACAAAACAAGTTTATGCCTTGTTCTTAGGTACCCAAATGGTCTTGGGTCCTTTCACATTAGAAACAAGTACCTTGGGTACCCAAACACAAGTCTTGGAGCCCTTGTGTTTGCCCCCAACATATTTGGCAACTACTTTGCCTGATTTGTTAGTTAAAACATAAGAAATATCAAAAGTCTTAAATGAAATGTTATGATCATTTGATGCAGTAGAAGATTTCTTTTTAGGCAATTTAACATGGGTTGATTGCCTAGAGCTAGAAGCCTCATTTTTATACATAAAAGCATGATGTGAAACATTATGAGGTTTCCTAGCATGAATTCTCCTAATTTTGTTCTCGGGATAACCAGCAGGATATAAAATATAGCCCTCGTTATCCTGAGCCATGGGAGCCTTACCCTTGACAAAGCTAGATAATTTCTTGGGGGCATTAAGCTTGACATTGTCTCTCTGTTGGAAGCCAATGCCATCCTTAATGCCAGGGCGTCTCCCATTATAGAGCATACTTCTAGCAAATTTAAAATTTTCATTTTCTATCTCATGCTCATTAATCTTGCTAGTTAGTTGTGCTATGTGATCATTTTGTTTTTTAATTAAAGCTAGGTGATCATGAATAGCATCAACATTAATATCTCTATATCTCATGCAAATAGAAACATGATCAATGGTGGATGTAGAGGGTTTGCAAACATTTAATTCATTAATCTTAGCATGTAACATGGCATTCTCATTTCTAAGATTGGAAATAGAAACATTGCAAATATTTAAATCTTTAGCCTTAGACATTAATTTATCATTCTCAATCTTAAGGCTAGAAAGTGATTCATTCAACTTGTCAATCTTAGCAATAAAACTAGCATTATCATTTTTAAGGTTGACAAGAGAATCATCACAAACATTTAATTTCTCAACCTTAGCAATTAATTTGGCATTTTCAATTCTAAGGTTAGAGATAGTGTCATGGCAAATGCTAAGCTCACTAGTTAATTTTTCACATTTTTCTACTTCCTAAGCATAAGCATTTTTACCTTAACATGCTTTTTATTTTCCTTAATAAGGAAGTCCTCTTGGCTATCCAAGAGTTCATCCTTCTCATGAATAGCACCTATCAATTCATTTAATTTCTGTTTTTGTTGCATGTTTAGATTGGCAAAAAGAGCAAGCAAATTTTCTTCATCATCACTAGAGCTATCCTCATCACTAGATGTTGCATATTTAGTGGAGGCTCTAGATTTTACCTTCTTCTTTTTGCCGTCCTTTGCCATGAAACACTTGTGCCCGACGTTGGGGAAGAGAAGGCCCTTGTTGACGGCGATGTTGGCGGCGTCCTCGTCGGAGGAGGAGTCGGTGGAGCTCTCATCGGAGTCCCATTCCCGACAAACGTGGGCATCACCGCCCTTCTTCTTGTAGTACCTCTTCTTCTCCTTCTTATTTCCCCTCTTGTCGTCGCCCCTGTCACTATCACTAGACATAGGACATTATGCAATAAAATGACCGGGCTTACCACACTTGTAGCACACTTTCTTGGAGCGGGGTTTGTAATCCTTCCCCCTCCTTTGCTTGAGGATTTGACGAAAGCTCTTAATGATGAGCGCCATCTCTTCATTGTCGAGCTTGGAGGCGTCGATGGGGAGCCTACTTGACGTAGACTCTTCTTTCTTCTCCTCCGTCGCTTTGAATGCGACGGGTTGCACCTCGGGTGTGGAGGTGGCGCCTCGCTCGTTGATTTGTTTGGAGCCTTTGATCATCAATTCAAAACTCACAAACTTTCCTATAACCTCCTCGGGAGACATTAGCTTGTATCTAGGATCACCACGAATTAATTGAACTTGTGTAGGGTTAAGAAAAATGAGTGATCTTAGAATAACCTTGACCATTTCATGGTCATCCCATTTTGTGCTCCCTAGGTTGCTCACTTGATTCACCAAGGTCTTGACCGGTTGTACATGGCTTGTGGCTCCTCTCCTTGGTTGAGGACGAACCGACCGAGCTCCCCCTCGATCATCTCCCGCTTGGTAATCTTTGTCACCTCGTCTCCTTCGTGCGTGGTTTTGAGCACGTCCCAAATCTCTTTGGCACTCTTCAACCCTTGCACGTTATTATACTCCTCTCAACTTAGAGAGGCAAGGAGTATAGTAGTGGCTTGAGAGTTGAAGTGTCGGATTTGGTCGACCTCTTCCGAATCGTAATCCTTGTCCCCTACCTTTGGTACCTGCGCTCCATACTCAACAATATCCCATATGCTTTTGTGGAGTGAGGTTAGGTGATGCCTCATTTTATCACTCCACATAGCATAATCTTCACCGTCAAAAACCGGTGGTTTGCCTAATGGGACAGAAAGTAATGGAGTACGTTTGGAAGTGCGAGAATAGCAGAGGGGCATCTTACTATACTTCTTGCGCTCATGGCGCTTAGAAGTGACGGACGTCGATTCGGAGTCAGAGGTGGAGGGTGACGAAGAGTCGGTCTCGTAGTAGACCACTTTCTTCATCTTCTTCTTGTCACCTCTCCATTGTGACTTGATGGAGGAAGAGGATTCCTTCTTATGCTTGTGGCCGGACTCCCTTGAGTGGGTTCTCCCCGAGCTTGCGGATTTGTCGCCGCCGGTCACAATCTCCCTCTTGGCGTGATCTCCCGACATCACTTCGAGTGGTTAGACTCTAATGAAGCACCAGGCTCCGATACCAATTGAAAGTCGCCTAGAGGGGGGGGATGAATAGGCAAATCTGAAATTTATAAAATTTAAGCACAACTACAAGCTAGGGTTAGCGTTAGAAATAAAGTCGAGTCCGAAAGAGAGGGTGAAAACATATCAACCAAAGAAATAGAGCGGATGACACGGTGATTTGTTTTACCGAGGTTCGGTTCTTGCAAACCTACTCCCCGTTGAGGTGGTCACAAAGACCGGGTCTCTTTCAACCCTTTCCCTCTCTCAAACAGTCACCTAGACCGAGTGAGCTTTTCTCTTTAATCAATGGGTCACTTAGACCCCTCACAAGGACCACCACAACTTGGTGTCTCTTGCTTGATTACAAGTTGATTGAGAACAAGAATGGAGGAAGAAGAAAAGCGATCCAAGCGATAATAACTCAAATGAACCGAAAATCTCTCTCTCACTAGCCACTAAGTGTTTGGAGTGATTTCGGACTTGGAAGAGGATTTGATCTCTTGTTTTTGTCTTGGAGTGAAGTCTAGAGCTCTTGTATTGAATGCAATGGCTGAAAACTTGGACCCCTTGAATGGTGGTGGTTGGGGGTATTTATAGCCCCAACCACCAAACTAACCGTTGGGGTTGGGCTGCTATCGATGGGCGCACCGGACAGTCCGGTGCGCCATCAGACACTGTCCGGTACGCCAGCCATGTCACCCAACCGTTAGGGTTTTGACGGTTTCGACCGTTGGAGCTCTGACATCTTGGTGCACCGGACAGTCCGGTGCCGCATCGGACAGGCACTGTTCACTGTCCTGTGCGCCTCTAGCGCCTGCTCTGACTTCTGCCACGAACAGTAGCTCTGCCAGGGCACTGTGCAGTCGACCGTTGTGCTGATAGTCGTTGCTCCGCTTGGTGCACCGGACAGTCCGGTGCCACACCGGACAGTCCGGTGAATTATAGCGGAGTGCGCCTGGAGAAACCCGAAGGTGAGGAGTTTGAGGTCGATCCACCTTGGTGCACCGGACACTGTCCGGTGGCACACCGGATAGTCCGGTGCGCCAGACCAGGGTCCTCTTCGGTTTCTTTTGCTCCTTTCTTTTGAACCCTAACTCGGATCTTTTTATTGGTTTGTGTTGAACCTTTGGCACCTGTAGAACATATAATCTAGAGCAAACTAGTTAGTCCAAATATTTGTGTTGGGCAATTCAACCACCAAAATCATTTAGAAAAAGGTTTGACCTTATTTCCCTTTCACTGTTGCCTTTTTTCCACGTGCAAGGAGAGTGGGTTCCAAGAAGAGGAGAGTGATGTCTCCCGTCGGTGAGGTTGCTAGGTAGTCACACCGTCAAATTCCTCCTTGTCGACATTTCTTCCGAGCGCCACTGAGGTCAATGTCTCAGGTTTGTCTCTCCTAGCATCTTCAAACAACCCCGACGTGAGTGTGGTGGGAGTGGCTGAAGTTCACCCCCTTTCTTTTTTACAGTGGGCTCAGATGCTTCATTTGACGGTGCGCATGCCACCTCTCCCTGACCGCCCCTCTCCGCGAGTGAGGTCATGATTCTTCCCCCTATGCCCCTTGCCAAAGGGGCATGAATTTCTTTTTTATGGGGACCATAGCCTCAGGAGGACAACATCTGTCCTTGCTCACGGGGAAGCTCAGACCACGTTGCCAGGCCTTGGCGGCCAGGCAACCATCCAACCTGCTCCGGACCACTCTGCTGAAGGTGATGACCCCTTGGCCATGTGTAGGGAGCTGAACGAGGAGTGCAATCTGACTGAGAAGTCTTTGCGGAATGGCCTCGATTGGCCCTCGACTACGTGCCATAAGCTAATGGTAAGCTGCGTATGGGTGGCTTGGTGAGGGAAATGCTCCTCTTACTAACGACTCCTTGTCTGGTTTTCGTGTTCTCTGTCGCTCGCAGTGACGCTGGCGAGTAGATCCCGCCTTCTTCTTGACCAAAGGGAAGCATGAGAGAGTTTCGCCGGTGATCTTCTGGTGGTGAAGAGCAAGGCCACCGAAGCCCACGCTCACACCGTGTCGATCCAAAATGCCTACGATGCGATGGTCGTAACAGTGAGGGATGCAGAGTCACTGACCCTTGCACGTCTTGGGAGCACGAAGGTGAGCTCCCACCTCTGTATCTCAGAGCAAGGAAAAAATGTCGTCGTGGCCCAAGTCGCGACCCTGGAGGAGGAACTAGTTGGTTGAACTGAGAAGGAGGAGAACCTCTTGGCCTCGTTGCAAGGTAACACCTATTGATGGTCTCTTTTGAAGCCATGCATATGTTGCCCACTATCTCCGTTTCATGACCTATGTCTTCGCTGGTTAGCCATACAAGGGAAATTCGACGCTGCCGAAGGGAACTTCATCGAAGTGCAAAGTTGCCTAGAGGAGCTGGAGAAGGAAAGGCTCCTCCCATCGGAGGTGGTGAGTGCCATGTGTGGGCGCTTCAGAGTGCCTCCTTCATCTGAGTCTGAATCGCTCGTCTCCCGTCTTGAGGGCCTCGCGAGCCAGCTCCAAGAGATTAAAGGGGAATTCTTCTATCAAGAGATCTATCAAGCCTTCGTCGTCGCAACGTCTCACTATGAAGAGGAACGAGCTAGAGGACCTAAGCGAGGGCTATTACGATGCCTCGAGTGATTCAGATCTCACTGGCATGGTGAAAATCGTGGAGCCTTTCACCCAGACATGAAGAAAGTCAACAGTCCATCATACAAGGGTTTGGCCCCATATGGATCACGATCTGTCGCCTTATTTCGTCAGCCTCAGAAGGCAGAGCCAGCCTATGCACATCATGCCGCGCGCGTACGGCGAGGCTGAGGTCACCAAGGGCCTCCGAGAATGTGTCAGGGCTCTCTATCATAGGAGTCTAGAGGAGCGCCACTCTAACCATACCACCCTCCCGGATGATGACGAAATCGAGGCTGCCAAAGTGTATGGCTGCTCTAGGTGTGTAGTTGATGCGGGGGCCGCTGCTGGCTCTCGTGGTCATTCCGAGATCCCTTGGCGGAGGGAGTCGGGCTTTCGGGGCCCTTGCCTCTTCGACTTTGCCATTGAAGAAGAACTCGAGGCTCTCGGAATGGAACGTCGTTCTAGGAGATCGATTGTCATCGCCATCCGGAGTTTGAAGAACTTTGTCTGGAATGCACAGGCCCTACCTGGCACGCCAATTGTTGGTGTTTCGAGCCTCGCTCCGACAAGTAATTTTTTGTGCGCATTCTGGGCTCCGGACGACGTGCACGGTGGGTGCAAGATTTATATTGGTTTGGGTAGAACGTCCCTATTTCCAGTCATCGGCAGCTTGCGCTCCCGACACCATTGATGATCAAAGCTCGTAGTAGGGGTTACAAGCGAGCAAGAGAAGGAGGAGAGGCTCCCAAGTCTCTTATCGCAATGGAGGTGGTTAAAAGTGGAGTCCTAATTCTTGGCTTGGCAGTGGGGCTCCAACCCTTGAGTCCTTATCGGTGCGTCCTCCTCCTATTCGTTGGTCCTTCTGGGTGTATTCTCGTATGGGGTCCGTCCTTGTGTCCGTCCATGTCTTCGAGGATCCAAGACTCTACCTACCCTAGCCTCGGGCCGACCTGCTCCTTTTATAGTCCGAGGAGGGGGTCAGCCAGCGGTGGCTTCTTGATGAAGGAGCCACCAGGCAATGGTAAAGCCGAGCGTTCTACCATGGGGTAAAGCCACACATGCTCGTGGGCCCTAGGGTCGCTTGGCTATCTCGTATTCTTTATGGTGGACGACACAGGCAGCGTAGGGCCGAAGCGCCATCATTCGTTGTGTTGTGCCATGCGAGAGGTCTACGCACTCAGGCCTAGTCTCTATAGGCCATGAGTGCATCACAGGTCGGGGGGGGGGGGGGGGTACGCAAGCCATAAATGCGCCGTAGTCCGAGGGGTTTGTAGGTCATGAGTGCTCTGTGGTCCGAGGGGCTCATAGGCTATGAGTGGGAGGCGGACCGACGCCTCAGCTGTAGCTCAGTGCTTGGCATAGTTAATGCAGCTGGTCACTTATGATGGGTCGGTTTCGGGCCAGACGAGGGATCCACTCGTGTGGTATCCCTTCGGAATGCCCAACCCCATGTTAGACTCTGCCACGCCTGATCCCGGGCTTAATGCCGCGGGGCTCGTTCGGGGGCGGATGCCTCTAGGGTAGATGCTACCTGTCTCCCCTAGATGACCGACATGCCCCAGTTGGCAGTGGCATTCCCCAGGCGTGCTCGCTGATCGATGGGCCCCAGGGACCGGAGATCTTATCCCCGACACATAACATCATAAAGACAACTATGTGGAGAATGTTATTGGGGTTAATGAGGTGGATCTCCAACTCATAGTACCAAAGTGTCCCCTGTATGAAGGGTATAAGTCACCTAACATGTTAGGTGTATCATCGGTGGCACATCAAAAATCTAGAGGCTTAACAATCAGGAATGGCTAGTTTCCAACAAATAGTCGACGTGGAAGTCACCATCGATGTCCGATGCTGCATAGGTGGCACACCAGACATGTTCGGTGGTACGCAGAAATGCCTATTACTTTTTCAATGCTTCTTTTGAGTGTGGGGGTTATAATTACCACCACAACTAGCCATCCTGAAGTGACGGAGCTCAAAAATATTGTTAAAAAGTTGAGGATTCATACTATAGCTCTTACACACACGAGTGCTTAATAGAATCACTCGGTGATTAAAGTAGATGCTTTGTGAAGTACTTAGGTTACTTAGACTGTTGCTATAGCACTTACTTTAGGCTTAGTACTAGTTGATTAGAGCAAGGTTAGAGATCCTCAAACCCCTCGATGCTCGCACGTGTCATTGTAATTGCACTAAGTGGGGCGAGAGTGTTGCAAGATCACACCAACCGTGTTTGTGGTGTGGCTGCCACCATGTCCTCAGTGTTTTAGCCGAAATATCTATAGTGGACACACCGGGGAGCATATGAGAGGTTGGAAGCAGAGCAACACTTGCGCGTGGAGAAGATCCGGGACTATCTATGGAGTTACTCGACTAGATGATTGACCCTCGCGTGGGCTTTCCTTTGTGCAGTGAAACCAATGGGGATTAGTAAGAACCTTGCACAGTTTTTGATACCTGGTAAAAATACTGGTGCGCCAACACGAGTTTGTACCTCTATCGCATTTTAATTTCCGCATTGATATTGTTGCTTTTGATTGTGTGCGTTATCATTTTAGTTTAGTTGATAAGTGTTGGGGACTTGTTCTCAAATGCTATGAGTTAAGAACAAGGCAACACAAAATGTTAATGGTTAAAGACCTTCGTCCTTCGAAGCATTATCTCCCTTAGGATATAATGATCTTCATACGAAGGTTATGAAGGACATACCTTCATCATCACATCATGTAATAATGAAAGTAGAAGTATATAAAAAATAGAAAATAACATGAACAACCATATTGAACCGTGGGCGCTTGTGCTCTCAGACGCAAGAACCTTCGAATATACGCCTGGAGGTATTCTTTGTGGTCTTGCGTGCACTGGAACAAAGCTTGAGCAGTAACTGGCTTCGTCTGGAACCTTTGGAAACTAGTGATCAGCATGTCCTTCAGCTTCTGCCATGATGTGATTGTGCCTGGCCGAAGAGAGGAGTACCAGGTTTGTGCCACATTCTTGACTGCCATGATGAAGGATTTCGCCATGACTGCAGTATTGCCCCCATATGAAGATATGGTTACTTTGTAGCTCATCAGAAACTGTTTCGGATCTGAGTGCCCATCATACATGGAGAGCTGGGGTGGCTTGTATGATGGCGGCCATGGGGTAGCTTGTAGTTCTACTGACAGAGGAGAAGCATCATCAAAAGCAAAATTTCCATGATGGAAATCATCATATCATTCATCATCATCATAGGAATTGTCCTGACGAACTCTCTGCATTAAGGTCTTCGGTCCTGGTCATCTTGAGTGAGATGACGCATTTCCTCAGCAGCCTCATCGATCTTTTTCTGTAGATCAGAGAGACGAAGCATCTTCTCCTTCTTCCCCTGGACCTATTGATGGATGGCTTCGAGGTCCCTTATTTCTTGGTCCAACTCCTCCTCCTGAGGGGTTGGACTTCTAGCCTTCCTTTTTTGGCTTCTAGCTTCGCGTAGTGTTTCTTGATTGACGTCCAGTGGCTGCAGTGCAGCCCCTAGCCCTGAAGTTTTCTTCGATGGCATGACGAAGGTCACAGCTTGCCGAAGGTGGTCGAATGAGTTCACCGACGGTGGGCGCCAATGTTGGGGACTTGTTCTCAAATGCTATGAGTTAAGAACAAGGCAACACAAAATGTTAATGGTTAAAGACCTTCGTCCTTCGAAGCATTATCTCCCTTAGGATATAATGATCTTCAGACGAAGATTATGAAGGATATACCTTCATCATCACAGCATGTAATAATGAAAGTAGAAGCATATAAAAATAGAAAATAACATGAACAACCATATTGAATCGTCAGATTATTTATATTCTCATTATCTCCTTATGGATAAACATTAATAACAGTAAATTACATTAGTACCTTCGGCTTGACAGAAGGTATGAGACCAAGAGTGACGTGCGAGTGAATACAAGTTAGCGTGAACAACACAGCGTTACTGTTCATCTATTTATATGCACAAGACGCAACTTGTGTAAAATTACATACATGCCTTGACATTTACTATTGACTGAGGGATAATCTATCGAGGACTAGACAACCTTTTTCCCTTTAAGTCGGTTTCATTTTCCACCACTAAGCCGAAGCTTCTCTACAGGTAGCTTCGGAACTGGTTCATCCTTCTCCCGGACCGCGCTTTTCATATCGTGTACAGCTTCATCCCAAGGGCGAAGGTCCCTGTATATATATTATACTTGGAAAACATGTCAGTCGTGTTTTTGAGGACATTCGAAAGACGAAGGCCCCCAACAATAGGCTAGGTAATAGGACTGGAACTTAGGCTGCAAAAACTCCTAGAGATAGAAACATTTAGACAAAACCTTAGTTGCATTAGTTTACTTGGTTATCCGTATAAAGCTTGTTTAAGAAATAAAACTAGATACCTATAAAGCTTGTTTGGTTTGAGTAATGAACTAGTCCATCGTCTTCTCACTCCTCACTATTTTTGTTTGGTTTTTGAAATAGAATGAGTTGATTCATCACCATCTCATTCCTCATAGTTAGTTAGTTAGTATTAATATGAGGAATAGAGTCATCCCACCAAATCTGAGGAATGAACCCATGATGCACCATCTTAATTTAGATGGTATGATTTCTCAAACCAAACACTCTATAATTTATCCCTCTCTTATGTGTCCACATTCGCTCCAGAGGCGACGACGCAAGGAATAGACTAGGAAAGATAAAGAAGAAACGACAAGGAAGATGGTTAAATTTTGGTAGCTTTTTTCTGACCACCAAAATTAAGAAGGTTATTTTTAGACGGCTCATGTGAGCCACTAAAAATAACTAATTTATTTTTGATCATCACGCCGTTACCTGTTTCAGAGTAATCAATAATTCAATAGGCTAATTATTTATTTGTTTCACAAAAATTGATATACCGTCGCATGCAGTGCAGTGATCGATGGCACCGAATCCGATCGAAGGAGGCTGTTTTTTACACCAAGGAGATCGACGTCGAGAGCGAAGTCAACTTACTCACCTACTTTAGCATCTCCAACGATCTTTCTCAAACTATGTCTCATTTTATAAATTTTGATCAAAACGTTATAAAATATTTTTTAAATGCCTTAAATATACTAAGTCGTAGTTCGTGCCCTATAATCTAAATTTGAGACTTTTCTGTTGAAGCAAAATGTTTTATTGATGCCTTAAATTTTATAAAATATATCAATTTTTAAATTATAGTATATTTTTATAGGTCATATTGTTGGAGATTTTTGTCTCTTAATGGAGTACATATTTTCCGCTAAAAAACAAGATTCTTTACAAATGGATGAACAGATCATTAGCCCCGCGTCGTAGACGTACAGATCATTCTACCTGCCCGCGCTATCTCGCAGATTGTGTGCAGATAGCTGGTACTAATGGTAAATTCGAAACCGACCGAGATTAATGTACATTGATGGCAAATAAATACGAAATATCTGTCGTATATCGGTGTGTAGGAAAAAGTCTAATTTACCTCTTCAACTGTATATTGTAATCGTTCATTCGATTTGTCTCCTCAAACTACAAGACCATTTTTTACCTTCCTTTACTTTTAAAGCCTTTATTTTTTTTACACTTTAGGCGAATTTGACTGTAGTTTTTTTAGAAAAAAAATCCAAAAGTCATAAAAATAGTATTCAAAAAATTATCTAAATAATTTTACATGAAGAAACTAAATTTAAAATAATTTCTAAAATCGACGGTCCGACGCGACGACGACGACCACCACACCCCATGATCTACAAATAGCTCTATGTCCCGCGTCAGTCTCAGTCGTCACTCACCACTCCAACGCATCAGACATCCCAGTGGGTCTCGATCGATCAGCTGATAGACTAGCGAGCCGTCGTAGCCATGGCTTCCCGCACCTCGGCGGCGGCATTGCTCCTCCCTCTTCTTGTCTTGGTGCTCTTCGCCGCGGCCGGTAAGTGTTGCTGTTACACGAACCAAGTATTATTGCATGGATCGATGCATGCATGCCAACTGACGGACGAACGCGCGCGGCGGCTACACTGAACTTGCACATACTCCATTTAGCAGGTGCACGGGCTGACGGCGCCACCGAATTCTCGCCGCCGAGAGCGCGCCGTACTGGCCAGGTGCCCGGTGATGGAGTAGTCCGGGCGGAGAAGAACTGCCCGTTGGTTCGGGTGCCGAGCATCGTGGACGCCTGCCGCAGTGCCCCCGGCCTCCCCGCCTGCGCGGCGCAGTGCATCGTCTACCACTACCGCGGCGGGTACTGCGACATGCTGCCCCACGGCAGGCCCGGCGACTGCTACTGCACCAACTGCCTAGCGTAGTTATGCCACTATCTAGGACGGCCGGCCGGCCGGCGGCGGAGCCGCCTCGATGTCTCGATCCCCGACAGATGATATGATCGGAGCTGGCAAACCACCAGGGACAGGAAAACAAAATACTTATTAGTCGAGTCATACTATTTGTTATATGTCTGCATTTTTAGTGAGCTACTACTTTGGATCCGCCGTTTCTTCGTCAATTCATGGTGTCCCTTCTTCCTGATTTCTCATTCATTTCCTAATATTGTTCTTTGATCTACAAGATTCTTTATTCGGTGAAATGAATTTTCTACTATATTAAATCATCAGCTTCAATGGTCCTCCTACGTCACCTTTTTACAAAGAACCCCTTGTGTTTCTTCAAAATCAACCCGCGGTCCTAGATCATATCTCATCTATGTCCTATTTATTCGCATAACAGCGTTCTAGCAGCTGTTGCTCTAGCAACAAATCCTGTCCATTTCGCAACAACTTCTGCCCGCTTCTTCCGCCGTTGCACATTGAATTTTAAGTGAAACAAACCATGCAATTGGAAATGAGTACAAGGCTTCGTAAAAGTGAAAAATGTTTTTATTGTTTGATATGATATGATACTCTAAAGGCAAGAGCAATTAAGTATTTTGGTAAGCATGTTAAGCATTAGAGGATAAACTTGTTGTATTTGGTATTTCAAGAATGATTTTGTTGGTGTACTTGTGCTTTTCTATGTCTTACTAAACTTAGAGAAAATTGTTAAGCCATCAACATAAATGATGATTTTGGTTACCTATAGAATCTCAATGATGATTTTGGTTAGGGCATCAGATCTACACCATCTTCTCGCTCCCAAGTCCTAAGCCAAAACATTGGCTATAATTTAATTCGAGCATAAGGGCTCCTTTCAACTCGAGCATTGGGGCTCCTTTCAACTCGAGCATAGGGGCTCCTTTTCCACTCATTTTTCGGTCTTCTGGCTAAGCTCAAGTATAATATTTGTTTTACCAGTTTAATATCTAGTATATGAACAATATGTTCACTTTGATATTAAATTCATTTATTATAGGAATTTTTATGTGGAGGATCCATTAAGACTCTCAAGTATCTCTTAGTCACCCAATCAATATCATTAAATATGGTTGGGTACCGTCTCAATATACAGGCATTATACTAGTGTTTAATAAAAAAACAACGTTGAGTGGTTGCATTCCGGTACTGCCATTTGCCAAACAGGATAATCTGATATTAGCCAAGTTCGTAAATGGGTACTTTATGAAATAAAGAAAAAAATTAGATGGTGAGGGGACCAACATATTTCTAGTTGCTATCGAGACACGCTAAAGGCTAGTTTAAAAACTCAAATCATTTGAGGATCCCTACCTTTAATTTTCTCAGAATGAGGAATCCTAGGGAGTGTAATTTAAATAAGATGTTTAATTATTTATGAGAGGTTTTTCTTTCCCTAGATTTATCTCCCTTCCTCCTAAACTGATCCTGAAAAATCTTAAGGGAGGTGGCTGCCTTCTTGGCCTACAGTGGAGGGATCATTGCTACTCGGGCCCATGGCTCATGGACCTACTTTGGCCGTGGTCAGAGTACAGCCCACACTCTAAGTTGGTTTATACAACGGTATCCTCTAAAATAAGGGCATGTTTGGTTCCATGCCTAACTTGCCACACTTTGCTTAACTTTTCTTCTTAAGGTTAGTTCTTCAATTCGATCGACTAAAATTAGGCAAAGTTTGGTATGGTTAGACGCAAACCAAACATGCTCTAAATCTATATGACCATATATCATAACGTACAAACATAAGCCTCCGATGCCTCTAGTGCCCTGGACACTTGTGCAAAGCATGCATGCTGAAGAGCAATCAGTAAACATATTTTTAAAAATATTTTCAAGTATTTGGCAAGGAGCCTAGCATGCCTCCAAACAATGGCCGATATTTGTATTGTCTCTAAAACAAATATGGTTGATGTATACATCACCTTTATATGCTAGATAACCGATGATTTGATGATGGAGATTAAATGCTCTCAAGTATTTGGAGAAGGACAAGGCTCGGGTTGCCAGAGCATAACTAGTAAAGTCAGAAGCATGTCGTTTCAAGTTATAGATCTAATGTGAAAAACTATACTATCAATTAGATCAAACAACAACAAGTTTGACAAGTGGTCACCAAGTTGAGAAGACCTTATAATATGATCAAAGTCATATTTAGAAATTCATATATGGTAGAGATGTTGTAAGATGATAGTAGTCCAATCAAGAGCAATCAATAAAATATATTTAAAAATGTTTTTCAAGTATTAGCAAGAAGCCTAGCATGCCTCCAAACATTGGGTGATACTTGTATCGCCTTTAGAATAAATATATTTGATGTGTACATCACTCTTAGATGTTAGATAGTTGATGAGCCCCAAGGTGATATAGACTTGGCATACTTTCTTTGTTGGTGCCATGGAACATAGTCCATTTATTTGCCAACAACGACAACATAGCTCTATTCAGCATGAGTGTAATGGTATAAGCCTGCCTGACTATGAGACCGACTAATCGAATAGAGACGAAAGTCGGCCATAGTGATCTGGGAGTCCTATGTGGAAGGGCTCTCGCTTAACGGATCAAAGCTATGGTGGGGATAACAGGTTGATGACTCCCAAGAGCTCTTATCGATGGAGTTATATATCACACTATTTAGTGTTTTTAGATTCATATAAGTGTTCACCTAAAAACATGGGGCATGTTTTGATATTCAAAATTGTACCGATTAAAAGTTGGTCAGGCCGATCACCACTGTGGCAGAGCTGGCTAGGCTAACCACCAAACTTGGTTAGGCCACATTCCCAAAGTCCGATAGACCATCACAAGAGGCCAGCCAGGCTATGTTTTCTGGTCGCTCGACCAGCTAGTCGAACTGGGGGACCGACCAGACGACTAATCTCGATTAGTCGTCGACTAGGTCGACTAATCGATCTCTGGTCGACCTGGTCGTTTACTAGTCGTCCTGTTCATCCAGGAGACCGGGACCTATGTATATAATATATACTATTATACTCATGGTTTTAAAGTCGTCCGACTAATCGCGACTAGTCGCGATTAGTCGGCCTTATCGCCTGGTAGAGCACGATTAGCATGGACGACTCGATTAGGGCGACTAGGTTACGACTAATCATCCTAGTCGGCGACTAATCGCGATTAGTCGGCCGACTAGGTGCCATGTCCGACTAGCTTGTGCCAAGTTTGGGCCTGTAAAAAAAGGTGTCCTCCTCTGTTATATCATTATATGGGCTGGTGGCCCACTGTCTCCACTCTCAAGCCCACAGTAGAAACAAGCTCTACTGTCTGCCACTGTGCCGCCGCACAGTAGAAAGTTAGAAACCCTAAAACAGTAAAACCCTAAGCCATCGCCTCTGCCCCCTCTCACACTCTACTCCATTGCTGCCCTGCGGCCTTGCCCTCTGCTCCGGTGGCCCTGCCCTCTGCCCTCTGTTGCGCTCGCCTCTGCTCAGCTCCGGTGGCCCTGCCCTCTGTTGCGCTCGCCTCTGCTCAGCTTCGACGCTCGCCTCTGCTCACTGCTCAGCTCCAGCGCTCGCCTCTGCTCACTGCTCTGCTCCGGCAACCGTCTGCACCAATCTGTTTTGAACTCTATTCAGAGTTCAGTGTTCAGTGCTCACTTTAGTGCACACTTCACTAGTCTGTTCTGAACTTAACCGAAATGAGCACCTCTACAGATGGTAATCTCTGTGTTCTTTTGGTTCTTCAATTGTTCATTTGGTGCTGCACCTCTTGAGTTGGAGTTGTTATTCACACTACAGATGAGACTAGGAGGCGGCGTAATAATGTTCAAGTTATCTATTAGTGGAAACATCCTTGATTTTGATTGCTTGTACTGCTGTCCTGCTAGACAGCTATAGTGTACTGCTGTCGTTCTACAGCTATATTATATATATATATATAGGGTTCTGTTATAGGTGGACGACTATAGGACGACTAGGAGTCGACTAGGCTCGGCTAATCGAGTAAATCGACAACTAATCGTGACTAGTCACCTTATCGGTGGTCAGGCGACTAGAGTCAACTAGCCGACTTTAAAACCTTGATTATACTATATAGTATATAATTATATAACTATATAATATATATGAACTTCATATACTATATTATGAAGGATAGGGTAAACATGACATGAATTCAGCAATACTGAAAACAGCAGAGAAACACTTACTAGTTACTAATACTACAAGTCCCAGATACCACACAACACACATTACCACCCAGTTACCTAAAGAAGATCTTCATCCAACTGAAATTCATCACCTGCAGCACCAAACTCTGTATGTAATGTATCAAATGAATAAGGAATAGGATGGACGATGGATTACAAGTCTACACTCTACAGGAATAGCCGAATAGGATGGACTGATGGAGTACAAGAACAGAAATTTAGAAGTCCAGTCCAGAATGACACAACACATACAATACAAGGATGAAGGATGAAGATTGAAGAACAGAACTACACAAAAGAATACCTCCAGAAGATGAACTCATGCCGACGAAAAATTCTGGATTTCTAGATCCGCGCGTGTCTGGATTGGAACCGCGAGTGTCTGGACTCTGGGCGAGAAAACTGGGTCGGTGAAGTTCGGAACTTGGAACTGGATTTGCGCGTGTCTGGATTGTAACCGCGAGTGTACTGGTGAGGTGAAGTCTAGATTCTAGAACAAGAAGTCTAGGAGCCGGTAGGGAAATAGAGAAGAAGAGAAGAAAAGGAAAGAGATTGATAAGCCAGGAAAGTAGAGATGTGAACTGTCGATTTAGTAGAGAGTAGAGACGGCTGGCGTTCCATCTCCCTGTAGCCGGGCCACCCGCCAAAAAAGCCCACGAAATCAAAAAATCTGGATCCTAAACCTAGTCGCGCAGAATCGGCTAATCGAGCGACTAATCGACCCTAATCGTCGACTAGTAGGACGACCAGGGCGATTAGGTGCTCTAATCGAGTCGGTTGTGCTAATCGAGCTCTGCTAACCGACTAGCCCGACTAATCGCGATTAGTCGGACGACTTGAAAACACAGCAGCCAGGTCAACTTTTTCTGCCAGACTGGCTATATTGGTGGGTTCACCATGAAACTTAGCCTAGCCGACTTTTGTTTGTTTTTTGAATCCATCATTTTCAAGTCACTTTTAGAAATTAAAAACTTTCCGATATGTTTTAGAGTTGTTTTTCACTAGGATAAGACCCCTCTCTATGAGAGGATCATGACAAATTAAAATATCCAGCATCCAATTGATCAAAATACATATACTACTATCCATTTTATCCTCTCTGCCTTGTTGTTCATCACATTTGTTGATGACATTTGACGGTATTCTAGGTGGCCATGCCGATCTTACGAGAACCTATATATGCTCCTCTCCGGTGGGTCTTCTCGGAAGATATTTAGGAGTCTACCAGCAAAGAATAGGATCAATATCGTCTTGATCGCTCTCTAGATCGAGTTTTTTTTTATCTGATACCTTCCTCACTGCGTTCAAGGTCATGTGTTGATCGTGGATGTTCTAGTCCTTGCTGATGTATGGTCTACATCTCATGTGGCGTTAACTCATCTAGTTCCTTAAAACATGAAGCCATTTCGAGCTCTCCCCGCGTTTTGCGGTCGTTGTTTTGTAGAAAGGTCCTTCATCTTTTCGCGATTCAACCCATGGTCCTCGCTCGAACCCCAATCAGGTTCGGTTGGGCGGCCTGTCGCGGTCCCCCGAGCACCAGTCTCACCTCGCATAAACCCTAGCTTGCTGCCGCCACCTCATCCTGCTCCGCCTGCTTCGAAGCCCTTGACTCTCTTCACCGTCGTGATGAGCCTCTCAACAACCTTCGCCACAGCGACAGGCACGAGCCCCTCCACCGCCTCTGACTCGTCGCCTCGGCCCACCGCTTTCTTACTAGGGTGGTACCGCTGTTCGCGCAGAGGAACAGAGATGCCGCATCGGCACGGACTTCGTCGCCACTGCCCTCCTTGAATTTGCCTCCGCCTCTTCCGCCAACGTCGCAGGCAAGGAGATGTCTGCCTGCCACCTCGCCCACCGCACTACCTCAACATGACCTCCTCCTCGCTCTGCAAGAAGTCAGACCTCGCGCTCCTCCACATGGTCCCCTGTGCCCTGCTCTGCTGCCGCCTCGACAATATCCAGGAGGTTTTGCTCGCCACCAGGCTCACCCTCCTCTTCCCCACCGTCCTACTCGTGTTTGCCGCACGAATCTTCCAATTCAGCTAGGCAACTCCTCTCCATCTCCCTCTTCCTCCTCCTCCTACTATCATTGCAACTTTTTCGCTTTAATTTCACGCTGCATAGTCGTATGTAGTACTCCAATTCAATTAGAACTTGGGCATATTCTTCCATTGATATCCTCTGCACCGTTTGCAGGGCCATGTTATTTTCTAATATGTGGACGTTCAGTGAATCAGAGCTCCAGAATTTGGAAAACACAAAGCTCAAGCCTCAGAAGAAAGTTGGTCTTTATAATGCACACTGTTCTCCAAGTTGCCATTTCTAGATTCTCCGAGCAGCTATAGATATGCACGAACATTTCTTTTCACTACTACTGAAGTTTTAGACTGATAAAGTGGACGCTGCATCTACCAGCCATAGCTCATTAAGGTGTGTTTGTTGTATCTTACGGGCTGCCTCATTGTGTGGTATTTTCTATGCACATTATCAGTGATTTATTAAGGCAAACATGTTGGGTGTATGTATTTCTGTATGTTGGGCACTCTATTCATATACTAATATCACAATCATGTTCATTCTTTAAAGTGCACTAACATAGTGAAGCATTTATTTTAGATATCAGATAGCGGACAACCTGCAGGATGACGATGATGAAAATTGTTTTCAACCTCTGCTTTCATGACATAATTTGATGGAGTCAAATGTTTAATTCATATGGAATGCTCGAATGCCAGTTTATACTGACATGTTTTGTTTGTTGTACTACAAGAGATTAGCCTAATTAGGTAATATAGCTATTCTTAATAAATGAAATGTATAGTGAATGCTTGTGGTACTAAAATAAGGTGGTAAAAGTTTGTATGGCTGGATTGAAAAATCACAATGAATGAAATATTTATTTATGGGATCATGTACTGAGAATCATCTTTGGATGGCGGAGGTGTCTAGCTAGATGCGCATCTTTCTCATGATGGCACACAAACTGATTTGGCACTTTGCAGCCTTCTTATTGTGTCAATTTGTTTTGCTGCAAACTGCCGTCATTATCTTTTAAATGTGTCATGTTTTAGTATGTGAAATGCTGGTATGTTCTGCGTTTGCAACATGCAAGTTTCACAGATGTTCAAATAATGCAACCAGACATTCATATAATGAACAGAGCCGACAGTGGGGTGTGCGAGGGATTGCTCGTGGTTTTGCTCGTGCATCTCTAGCGTAGTCCACATCTCGTGCTGCTACCTACCTGTTTCTGTTGATGCATCTCTATGTGATTCTAACAACCAAGAAGCATATGTGGCCTCTATTTAATCCACCATAAAGAAGTATTTGGCGCGTTGGCCCTATTTCTTTTCTAGTGATTGAAAGGGAAATGTGCCCTTGGGCCACTTCTATAAGATTTTGGTGATTAAGTGCCCAACACACATTAAGGGAATGAGTATATGCCAAAGGGTGGACAAAGTGCAAATCAATACTAAGGTATGATTCCAGACTTAGTACATTGGTTTTTGTGTACTAACATATTTGTCTAAGTGCTAGAATCAGAGAAAAGACAATTGGAAAAGACTTGGCTCGAGCAGCCAAGACTCTGCTCAGTCTAGTGCACCGGACTGTGCGGTGGTGCACCAGACAGTGTCCGGTGGTGCACCGGACAGTGTCCGGTGTGCCAGGCTGGCTCTGGTGAAAAGGCCGCTCTCGGGATTTCGTCGGCGGCGTACGACTAAAATTCACCGGACTGTCCGGTGAGCCAACGACTCCAAATCTTCAACGGTCGGCCGCGCAATCCGCGCGTGACGCGTGGCCAGGCCAACGGTATGAAGGGGGCACCGGACTGTCCGGTGTGCACCGGACAGTGTCCGGTGCGCCAACGACTCCAAATCTTCAACGGTCGGCTGCGCCAGAATAGGAAAGAAATCCGCACCGGACAGTGTCCGGTGGTGCACCAAACTGTCCGGTGTCCCAGTCGACAGAAGGCAAGAATTGCTTTCCTGGAATGCTCTCAACGGCTCCTAGCTGCCTTGGGGCTATAAAAGGGACCCCTAGGCGCATGGAGGAAGAACCCAAGCACACTTTGAGCATTCTTGATCATTCACACTTCGTGTTTGCACACTCGTTTGACATTCTTAGTGATTTGAGCTCCGTTCTAGTGAGAACTTTGAGATATTCATTTGAGCTCAAGTCTTGGCCGTGTGTGTGCGTATTGCTGTGGACTTGTGTGTGTTGCTCATCCCATCCTTACTTTCGTGTTCTTTTGTGATCATCTTTTGTAAGGGCGAGAGACTCCAAGTTGTGGAGATTCCTCGCAAACGGGATATAGTGAAAGGAAAAGAAACACCGTGGTATTCAAGTGGATCTTTGGATCACTTGAGAGGGGTTGATTGCAACCCTCGTCCGTTGGGACGCCACAACGTGGAGTAGGCAAGTGTTGAACTTGGCCGAACCACGGGATAAACCACTGTGCCTCTCTGTGTTGATATCTTTGTGGTTGTTGTGTTTCACTAGAACTCCTCTCTAGCCACTTGGCTTTATTGTTCTAACACTTAAACAAATTTGTGGCGTGAAGTTTTAAGTTTTTACAGGATCACCTATTCACCCCCCTCTAGGTGCTCTCAATTGGTATCAGAGCCGTTCTCTTCAAGAAAGGGACTAATCGCCCGAAGAGATGGATCCTAAGGGAAAGGGGATGGTGGTCAACGATAATGAGAAGGAGTCCATCTTCAACGAGCCAAGGGACGACAAAGTCAATGACTCCGGCTCGAGTCAAAAGAAGAAAGATGGAAAGAAGAAGAGGCGCATCAGAAAGGTTGTCTACTATGACAGCGACGAATCTTCCTCTTCTCAAAAGGACGACGAATACGAGGAGAAAAAGAAAACGGTTAATTCGAACTTTTCTTTCGATTACTCTCGTATTCCGCATAATTCCAATGCTCATTTGCTTTCTATTCCACTTGGTAAACCTCCTCACTTTGATGGAGAGGACTACGGATTTTGGAGTCACAAAATGCGTAGTCATTTGTTCTCTCTTCATCCAAGTATATGGGAGATAGTAGAAAACAGAATGCAATTTGATAGTTCGGATAATTCTATGTTTATCAATGAACAAATCCGTAAGAATGCACAAGCTACTACTGTTCTTTTAGCATCTTTGTGCAGGGAAGAATACAATAAGGTGAGCGGCTTGGACAATGACAAGCAGATCTGGGACACCCTCAAGATCTCACATGAGGGGAACGACGTCACCATGCTCACCAAGATGGAGTTGGTGGAAGGCGAACTAGGAAGGTTCGCAATGATCAGGGGGGAGGAGCCAACCCAAACGTACAATAGGCTCCAAACCCTCGTCAACAAAATAAGGAGCTATGGAAGCACGCGATGGACGGACCACGACGTCGTCCGACTTATGCTAAGGTCTTTCACCGTCCTTGATCCTCATCTTGTTAACTCTATTCGTGAGAATCCTAGGTACACCAAGATGACACCCGAGGAAATACTTGGAAAGTTTGTAAGCGGGCGGATGATGATCAAGGAAGCAAGATACGTTGATGATGCGTTGAATGGCCCAATCCACGAGCCTCAACCCGTTGCTCTCAAAGCAACAAGGAGCAGGGAGACGCTACCTAGCAAGGTGGCGCAAGTTGAGGCGGTCGGGATTAACGAGGAAGAAATGGCCCTCATCATCAAGCGTTTCAAGACGGCGCTCAAAGGTCGCAAGGAGCATCCCAACAAGAGCAAGACGAAGGGAAAGCGCTCCTGCTTCAAGTGTGGTAAGGTTGGTCACTTTATTGCTATATGTCCCGATAATGATAGTGACCAGGATCAAGAAAATAAGAGGGAAAAGAAGAAGACCTACAAGAAGGCTAAGGGCGAGGCACACCTTGGCAAGGAGTGGAACTCAGATTGTTCATCGTCCGACTCCGACGACGAAGGACTCGCCGCCTCGGCCTTCAACAAATCGTCCCTCTTTGTAACACCCTAAAGTTCAATTTTGTGAAAATAAGGAAAATTCTTCAAAGGTTTTAAATCAAAACACCTTTCCTTAAAGGTATTTCGAAGTTACTCCCAAAATTAATATAATTTTTTTTTGACTAAAATAAAAGACACCCAGATAAACTAAAACATCCTTGGATTGAAATTATATAGATGAACTATGATTAAACTATTTTTTAATATATAATCTACACTATAAATTATAATTCCCTAAAATTCATGAGATATAAACTATTCTCTATTTTCATGGTTGGATCATGTATAAAAGAACTAAAATAAAACAAATATAAATATATATAGTTTTGCATTCATGCTGGCATTTTTATTTGTGCATCTAAATTTGTTTCTGAAATTCAAACTTCATTACAAAATAGAATCAAATCTGAATTTGGAATTAGGAAATAGAAAACAAAATAGAACAGAAAAAGATTAAATGGGGAAAACTCGTGTTGGGCCGTTTCTTCCCTCCACCCGGCCCATTGCCTCACACGCAGGCCCAACCGTCGTTGCACTTCTCACCCACGCGCCCATACGAACTAATGCGCCCGCATTCGCTGCCAGGTGGGTCCATCACGTCTGATCGCCCTCCGCCTGGCCCTTCCCACCTTGAGCCACTGATGGGTGGTCCCCGCGTGACAGGTTTATCCTCCTCCCCATCCCAACCGGAACTCCGTTTCTAGCGGCGGACAGGGCGCGATCTCCTCTACCAGTCCACCTTGGGTATCGGGGTTTGGCTAAAATCTGCGCTAAGGTGGTTAAGATATGGCTCCGTCCCATAGCTATAAATACTTCCCCCCCGGTTGCCCTGGTTAATGGATTAGATAAGGAGAGAAGGAACAGAGCTCAAGGAAAGCGGGCGGAGTGAGAGAGAACCACGTGGGACCTGACCTTCGTCGCCGCCATGGGATATGGCCACGACGTCTCCCTGTTCAGAGTATGGGAGGGGTGGTCCGCGACGTCACGGTGGCATGGTTGCAGAAACTCACCGGCGGTGATGAAGGTGCACCATTGCTCGGCCGGCCTATGTCTCAATCACCGGTAAGGGCACGTTCCTGTAGTTCGCTTCGCTAAGCGCAGTTTCTGCTCACGTCGGCGGTAGCAGAGGAGAACAACAAAAGCTGGGGCGATGGTCCGCCAGCATCACCGGGTGGATGGGGCTCCGCTGGAGCACACACCGTGAGAGATGGGAGAGAGAAAAGGAGGCAAGGGCGTCTCGAGGAAGAAGAAGAAGGCACGACCGTCGATCTGGAATCAGACGACACTGATATGGGCTGGCGTACCGTTTCGGCTAGGTCAGATCGTGGTCGTCGATCATGGATTGAATGGTTGGGAGCTTAGTTAGATCAGATCGACTATGGACCGTTGGATTGGGATCTGATGATCCCGGTTGCGTGCCGGTTCATTATGCGAGCCAATTTAATCGTGGGCGTAGAATCCGGATCGGACGTCCCATATCCAACAATACCATGGGTTTTCACAGAATTGGACACGCCATCCTGTGCGGGGTGAATATGAGTCTCAGGGATTCTTGCTTTGTAACCCCTGGTTTCTCTGTTATTTGGCGCACAGTCCAAACAGTTAATAAAACAGGAAAATCAATTTAGAAAATGATTTTTAATACCAAATTAATTACAAGAACTTGTTTAATGCCTAGAAAATTCATATTAAATCCTTTTTAGTTCATTTCAGTCCCTAAAATATTGTAATAATATTGTACATCCCATAGTGTTACTGTTTTGACATGAAAACCATTTTAAAGATTATTTCCTAATTAAACCCATATCAAATACATAAAACCTTAGGAAAATCATAACTCCTCCGATTTAACTCCGATTTGATCCGTTCAAGTTGCGTTAGTCTCGTATAGATAATTACTATGCAGTAACAACATTAATTATACCATGTTGCATACTTTTATAATTAGATATCTATTTATCCTATGTCCACTAGATTAACTCTTCTAAATCAAAGCTAACATATCCATAATTATGAGTTAATTAAGATATAATCTCTAGTTAAGTTATAATCTAGATTAAAGTTGAGTTAACTATTTATAGAATATGCTCTCATATGATGTATACTAACCAATTTATCATATGCTTTAATATTCAAATCACATAGATCTTCCATAAATCATAATCCTTTAACGATAACCCCGATTTGAATGGTTCACGAACCTACGATCTCGTAGCAACGCGTAGATTATTATTATACAGTTTGTTCTTATGTTTGGTGTAATGTTAATTTTGCCTATACCATGTTTGTCTGTATTGCTACGATTAACAGTGAGGACACGTGTCACCTGAAGATCATCCTGGTACCTGGAATCTCAAGTCCCAGGCAAGTTGTGCCCTTGATCACTTCTTTTTACCCACTCATGTTCTAATTAATCATAATGATCTGCATAGGTTAATTTTGATGGGACCCAATAGGATACCCTAGTTTGTCTATCTTTATACCTTGTTTACCACTGAACTTTCTGGGTAGTACTTGCTAGTGCTATATGTGGTTTTGGGTATGGAGATACATTATTCATGATTACACTTTTGTTATCAGTTGTTATTTACTATTCATGATAAGATCATTATGTTAATTGGAACATGGAGAACCACCCGGGAAAACAGTGCTACCACAAGGGTTTATGGACGCCCTTGGCTGATTAATTAGTAAAGCTAGTGGATGACTACTGAAGCGTCCCCAATCCTCTGGGACTCAAATGTGATACAATTACTAGTCCCAGGAGGCTAGTAAACACATTTATACATCAGATGATTACATATCTGCTTAAACGACAAACCTATAAAGGTGGCGAACAACTTTAAGAGTTGGTCCACAACTCGGGACATATCATCAGAGTGGGGCTGAAGTAGCCCGATATACGCAGTGAAGCAAATCAGCGGTCCAACAGCCACAGGCAAGGTTGGGAACAGTCGTAACTCTTACCCGATCTCCTTTTTCTGAAAAAAATAAATAAGCAAGTGTGAGTACAAACGTACTCAGCAGCCCACCTTCACCCACGGAATGGGGAAATCAGATATAATGCATGGAATATCTGGAGCTCAGGATATTTTGCAGAAACAACAATATTTTATGCAGGGTTGTTTTGTAAAACATTTTGTATTTTTGCAAAGCGCATCCTCTCCAAAAGGAGCAGGAAGTTTTTTCAGTATTATAATAAAATCCCCTGGACTAAACCATCCAGATATCTCAGCAGTTTCCCACTGGTTTTCCTTTTCAAAAACAGCCACTGGACTTCCCGTCCACCATAGCTCACGGCTCAACCGCCGAACCTTTTAAAAACCAATTTTCTCAAACGCACCCTTTTTTTGAAAACAAAACATTAATTGCCATACCATACCAGACTCGTCCATACCAGTGGACACGGACTATTCGAATAGGTTTAGACTCTGCGTAGAGGTGTACACTTTACCCACTAGTCTGGCTCTGCGATCTCATGATCAGTGAGATCCGAATCCGAATCTCTTTCTTTCCTCGCACGTCCTAACCTTAACGGTTATACCGGAAGGAGTCAGGCCACCGCCATGTCCAAACCGGACAAAACATTCCCCCTCCTTATCCTCCCGGTGCTCCCCAGCCTTCATAACCCTGGGGTTGGACCGTACGAGTTCAGATTGAGTGACTGCCCACACAGTCTCGAGTGGTTGTACTTGTCATGAGTACAGGTAGTGAAAGATGACAAACCGGTCCTTATACGAGGGGACAATCCTTCTGCTCACGCCTAAACCAGCTGAGCCATCACCTTAGGCCCTCCCCTAAACCAGGGAGTCCCTGATTATCCCACTCACAAGGTGATAAGGGTGAAAACCCTTCATCATACACATTTTGAAAAGCATTTTCTTTTGAAAACTCACACCTTTTCTCAAATCATTTGGAACATATATATCAGGGATTGATTGCGGCAAGCGGCTTGGGTGGCCATAATAACTTGTCTCAAAATCATATCATGCATAAAATAACAGGCTGAGGGTTGTGGTTGAAAAATCATAGGTAATTTATGCATCAAAGGGATCCAGTGAGCTTGCCGTGCTTATCCGGCGAAGGGGGAAGAAGAGCTCGCGGAACTGGCTTCTGGCTCCTGGCGTAGACTTGTAGATCTGGCCTCCACGAGACAGTACGAACGCTCTGATAACTATGCAACATGAACAAGCAAACATACAAACAAGCAAGTATACCAACAAATATTTAGTATAGTGGTCAGAATAGAGATATATGGATGGGTAGAGTCTTGAGTAGAATCTGTGTCTTGTGGTGTTGAGATACTACTAGTGGTGGAGCAGAGGTGCTTACCAGGAGGGTGGACTGGAGGCGAAGCGACACTATGCGTGTAGCCGGTAGAGCGGAGTAACTGAGTGGGTGGGCGTTTGCCTTGGCTGAGGGTGTTGAGTGTGTGTGGAGAGGGAGAGGGTAGCTGGGTGTATTTATAGCTGGGTGTATGTGGTGTAGCACAGTGAAGTTCACTGTTGGTGAGAATAGTGACGAATGAATCGTCTGACTTAGTCTGAACAGAGAGATTATAGACAGAATATGGGATAAGAGTATTTTAGGAGTTTTCTGGATTATGAACCATGCTTATGGGATGACATGGTTGGATAGGGAATAATTCGATAAGAATTTAGAAACGAGAATTATTGGAATCTGGGTTTGGAAGCCTGGTTCGAAGGAATCTCAAGTTAAGCGTGCTCAACTTGGAGAAACCTAGGATGGCTGACCAGATGGGAAGTTCCCACTGGAAGGAAAATCACAGTCACCAGAGTTTGTAAAACTGGAATATGGGTCTGGCTGGTCTTAGGTGGACTGGACGGCATGATGGATGAGTAGTTGAAATTTGGGGTGATCGGATGATCGATGAATAGTAACGGTGAATACTAACGGTAAATAGTAACGGTAAAAAGTAACGGTAAAAAGTAACGGTAAATAGTAACGATAAAAAGTAACGGTAAAAAGTAACGGTAAATAGTAACGGTAAAAAACAACGGTAAAAAGTAACGGTAAAAAGTAACGGTAAATAGTAACAGTAAAAAGTAACGGTAAAAAGTAACGGTAAATAGTAACGGTAAAAAGTAACGGTAAAAAGTAACGGTAAATAGTAACGGTAAATAGTAACGGTAAAAAGTAACGGTAAAAAGTAACGGTAAAAAGTAACGGTAAATAGTAACGGTAAATAGTAACGGTAAATAGTGATGGTGAATAGTTCGTATGAACGAACGATGGATAGGAACTATGAACGAACGATGAACGATCGAACGAACGAACGATCGGAATTTTGGCAGCATAACGACAGGAAAAAGATTATTTGGACGAACGAACGGACGAACGATCGAACGATCGGACGAACGGACGAACGAACCATGAACGATCGGACGAACGATCAAACGATCGGACGAACGAACGATCGGAATTTCGGCAGCATAACGGCAGGAAAAAGATTATTTGGACGAACGAACGGACGAACGAACGAACGATCGGACGAACGGACGAACGAACCATGAACAATCGGACGAACGATCGAACGATCGGACGAACGAACGAACAAACTAAGAACAGGGGGACGAACGATCGAAGAACGACCGAACGATCCTTGTGCTAGTGTGTGCTTGTGTGGAACATGGAGTGGGTGTGTGGGGGGAGAGAGTTGCCATGAAATGGCTTGGGGTGGGATGAGAGGAGGCCCTTGCCCCTCTATTTATAGCCATGGTGGGGGGATTAGGGGGAGGGATGAGGGGATTAGTGGGAGGATGAGAGGATTAGTGGGAGATTAGCATGGATTTGTCTTATATGAGTGTAATTAGCTTGTAGAGCTCACCGTATGACACCAGAGGCATACGTATACGTATGAGCATGAGAAAAGTTATGGAGAAAATATTTGTAGGGACTTGAAAAATGATTCTGAAGGTATTTCTCAGGAAGAAAAATACTTGGACATATATCGGTGGAATATTTGGGCACTATTTCTGAAAGAGTTTGAGGGTGATCACTGGGGAAATATTTTGAGGAGGATTTTAGAGAGAATATAGACCACTATATTTTATTTGTTGATATCAACTCGCAAACAAACATTTTGAAATGAAATTTGAAATTCATTTTGAATTTAGAGCAAGTTTGAGAAAATTTCAGGATTTGAATTTTTGGGATGCTACAACTACCTTACCCGAAAGGGGCAAGGGCAGTAGGGGAGTGGTCAGTGTAGGGAGGCCCTTGGGATGATTTTGCTGCGATGGCGGTCATGCGAGGGATTCCTGCATTGGAGCTTCCTATAAACTGTAGCGGGTTTTCTGAACCTAGTGGAACTTTGTAAAGGCCTCGTAGTGTTACTTTGCCTCGCCTCCTCGGTAGAGGTGTATGGGATTGGCCGTCTCTTGGCAGATGGGTAACATGACTTGTGGGTAAAGATGCGCAACCTCTGCAGAGTGTAAAACTGGTATACTAGCCGTGCTCACGGTCATGAGCAGCTCGGACACTCACATGATTAAATTATGGAACTTAAACTCAATTGGTCATATGCATTGCATCGCAGGTGATGTTGTTACTTTTGTTCTACTATTTAATTGGGTTGGTATTTACTTATACTTAGTAATTGCTAATAAAATTTTGACCAACTTTAAAAGCAATGCTCAGCTCTAACCATCCTCTTTGGTAAGCCTTACACTTCACGTGAGCTCCCACCTTTGGCGAGTTCATGCACATTATTCCCCACAACTTGTTGAGCGATGAACGTATGTGAGCTCACTCTTGCTGTCTCACACCCCCCACAGGTCAAGAACAGGTACCACAGGATGAGGCGCATGGAGGATGCTGCGATGTGTTCGTGAGAGGTCTAGGTCGTCGTCTCCTAGTCAACTTTGGGTTGCTGGACCGTTGTCTCCTTATAATGTAATTATTTATTTATTTTGTATAGAACTCCTATTATATAGTAAAGATGTGACATTCGATCCTGTGCCATGATTCATCATATGTGTGAGACTTGGTACCAGCACACCTGGTGATTATGTTCGCGCCCGGGTCTTGGTGTCCTAAAACCCGGGTGTGACAGAAGTGGTATCAGAGGAATGTTGACTGTAGGACGAAACCTAGATAGAACTGAACAACCATTGTCTACTTACCTTTGCTACTCTGATTCTTTCTAAACTTTTCTTAATCTTCTCATTTATTTCCGCTCTACTCTGATTACTCTTACCTTTTCACTCTAAAGACAAAAGTGGATTTCACACTTTGAAATCCTGTGCCTAAAGTGACCTTTAGGACTAGGAGACCTAATCTTAGGAACGAAATCAAAACTATATTTTTTTAATATTTATATGCTTGAATGTTTGTTCTTGTGATACTTATCTGATTTGGATCTTTGATTGAGTGTGATGGGTTGTGGAGTAATGTCCACAATTACATCTGCATATACATATAGGGAAATAAAAAAAATGCTTATAAAAATAACTAGATAAACTAGGTTATCCCTCATTAAAATATCTAGCCTAATAATATCCATCTTATCTTAAAAGATTCTATCCTACACTCATAGATCCATCTTATCTTAAAAGATACTCTATTACCTTAGTAGACTCATCTTATCTTGAAAATATTTTATCTCATCCTAATAGATCTAACTGACCTCAAAAGATTCTACCTTATCCTTATAGATTCATCTTGCCATAATTTGCATATTTATCCCACACTTGTGTAATAACCATAAGCTAATCCAAAATTTAATTAGATCTTATCTACTCTAAAATTGTTATATAAATTTATTCTCGATCTGATCCAACCTAATAGGTTAACCTAACCTAACAAAGTCTAACCTTAAGTTGAGCTAACCTACGGACAGTCACTTCACCAGTTAATAGTGGTAAAATAAATGCGACTCTACTCCTATAGAACATCTTCTAACCCAACCAATAGGGTCATGATAGATTGCATAATATGTCTATCTTCACCTAACCACAAACAAGCTTTTGACCTACATCATGTAGTCTATTCCATCCATACCTATCTTAACCATATTCCTCCACCCCGATGATATACACTCACCGCGAATCAATGAAACCAAGACCGGAGAAGAAAAGATCAACCTCGTCAAGGAAGGAGAGAAGTCAAACTCAACCTTCAGTTGCATTGCCACTCAACACGGAGTTCTTTCTCACCATAAACTTTCTTACCCCAGGCTATTCTTGCCCTAACCTACCTATCCTTTATCCTACATAATAAGTGGCTAGGTATAGAAGATACCCATGCATTCCTAATCAATTCCTTATAAAAAAACTATTATGAAAACATGCGTGTTTAAAACCACTAAAAAAACACTCGAAGCTAAACTACAACCAAAACATATGGTTTTCTACACCACTTTTCTTACAAATCTCGAGGACGAGATTTCTGTTAAGGGGGGTAGGATTTGTAACACCCTAAAGTTCAATTTTGTGAAAATAAGGAAAATTCTTCAAAGGTTTTAAATCAAAACACCTTTCCTTAAAGGTATTTCGAAGTTACTCCCAAAATTAATATAATTTTTTTTGACTAAAATAAAAGACACCTAGATAAACTAAAACATCCTTGGATTGAAATTATATAGATGAACTATGATTAAACTATTTTTTAATATATAATCTACACTATAAATTATAATTCCCTAAAATTCATGAGATATAAACTATTCTCTATTTTCATGGTTGGATCATGTATAAAAGAACTAAAATAAAACAAATATAAATATATATATATAGTTTTGTATTCATGCTGGCATTTTTATTTGTGCATCTAAATTTGTTTCTGAAATTCAAACTTCATTACAAAATAGAATCAAATCTGAATTTGGAATTAGGAAATAGAAAACAAAATAGAAAAGAAAAATATTAAATGGGGAAAACTCGTGTTGGGCCGTTTCTTCCCTCCACCCGGCCCATTGCCTCACACGCAGGCCCAACCGTCGTTGCACTTCTCACCCACGCGCCCATACGGACTAATGTGTAACACCCCAGGTGTTACTTAGGGTGTCCACCCAGGATTACCCCTTTTAACCTATTATCACATGAGGATTTATTTGGGCAATGTGCATCAAACTTGGAATTCAAGGTCCTAAGCAAGTGCAAACCATCTTGGGTATCATGCCCTAGCTTGTCATGCACATCTAAGTGGGGAAATTCCCAAAACCCTAAAGCAAACCCCTCTTGGGCAATAGGAACCCTAATTGAAGCTAGGATCAAAAGGTCATGTGAACCTTATGATCATGGCTTAGGCCAAATATAAAAGTTGTAGTATGCTTCATAACCTACAAATAATAGTAAGGAAGTACCCCCAAAAAGATTTCAGAAAAGTTCCAAAAAAGTTCACCAAGGGTTGAGCACAAGGAAAAATGCAGAATTTGCCTAAGTATAAAAACTAACCCTTGAACAAAGATCCCACATGTTCACCTTAATCCAAAATTCAAAACACTTCAACCCAATTGACAAAGTGGCGCCAAATTAGCCCTAGAATGCCCTGGAAAGAGGTGACACCTACCCTAGGGCGTTTGACACGACTTGACACCATTTTTGTCTCGGTTTGGACATGTCTGACACAGCCAACTTCTCACCCTCATATCTCTCTAACCCGACCACGTCTATTCTTGGAACTTACATGAACTAGGTAGCTCTAGGTGCAGGGAAGAGATCTCCCACAGGCGATAGGGTAAGATTCGTACGTTTTGGCCGCTCAGCAGAGGGAAGAACACGGGCAGAAGCAATGAGCCACGTGTTCGACGCGCCCTGAGCTTGCCAGAGCACGCCCGCGCGCGCCCCCGCGTGCCCCGCGTCGCGCCAACGGCCAGCCGGCGCCCTGTCCCGCACCCGCGCCTATAAAGCCCTCCCAAGCGTCGGTTACACTCTTCCTCGCACGCTCAAGCCTCACCGGAGCCCAGTTCACCGCCGTTTGCCCGTGCGCGGCGTGTCCGCGGCCACCCGAGCCACTGCCGCCGTAGACCGGCCAGTCCAGATTTCCCCAGCCCCATCCAACCCTCTGAGACGTGTAAGCACACCTCGGTGAAGCTCCCCGAGCGAGGAATCGAAGCCTGCTTCGTCGGAGAGGCCAGTCCACGGTCGCCGGAGTTCTCAACCCCGCCGGAGTACGTGGACCGGGTAATCCACTCAACCTTTCTTCGATTCCTTGTGCACACGGTCTCTACGTTACCCCAGGAAGCTCACCGTGCCCTTGGATTAAACCAGATCGCCGTGGTTTGGCCGGTACACTCGCCGCCGACGAGAACACCCGCCTGCGCGCGTGGACCGAGCGATTCCGGCCATCCCCGCCGTCGAGCCACACCTCGCTGTGACCGCCAGAGCCTCCCCGAGCCAACCCTGCCCTTCGCCGGACCTATCTCGCCGCCGGTAAGCCGTGCCACCCTTTTCTTTCCCGCGGGTACTGTTTACTTTGGGGGAAGGACTGCGGGTGAGAGGAAGAGAAGGTCAGGGGGCTTTTTGAACTGTCAGCGACGCAGGGGAATAGTGGCGCAAGGGTAGGACTGCGAAGATTGATTTAGCTTTAACCCAGGGACCTCGGTGTAAACTGTTTTTCCAGGAAACTCTTATTAAATCTGTTTTTAAATTGAACAGAGACTTTAAAAATTCATAACTTCTGTTTAGTTCATCCAAATTTGGTCAAACCAATTTTGTCAGACTCTAAATAATGTAACCCACTTAAGAAAAATATAAAACCCCCTATGTATTATAGACAACTTTAAAGCTCTAATTTAATTATAGTTTTGGCCAAAAGCTCAATAATAGGGCAAAAATTAGTTGCACTATTTGACTAGGGCTAGAAAAATTTGGAGAAGTTTATATCTACCTACTGACCCAAATAAAAATGCTAAACCTCTCTGTCCACCCCATTAAGTTAGTTTTTGCCCCTTATTTGACAATATGCTTAAGGTTAAAGAAAATAGAAAATGTGAGTTAAATAGTGAACCAGAGGACACCCCTATTTTTGTTAGGATACATATTCAATGTAGTTCACTGGAAAAATCTATCATGCCCTGTTTTAGTATAAAATAAGTAGGATACCTTTTATTTTAATAAAACAAGGGAAACTTAGAAAAACCCTACAAAAATAACCCCAAGGTGAAAACACCCCCACCCTTGGGATAGCTAATGATTTGTTATTAAGAACTTAGGAAAAATATGAGATCTGCTGTTTGACATTTTTCAAATAACAATGTAGTAGAAAGTGCCTTTTTGACATTAAACTTTAGAAAATCATAACGAAATAACCACCCCTTAGCCTTCTGTGGTTTTTGACACAGAAGCCTATTATTACTGTTGGATGCCAACAAAAATAACCTTTAAGACAGACCCCACATCTAATTAAGAGATGTAGTGTAAAGTGGCCCATTTTACACCACTCTTGTTATTTTTGTCTAAAGCATAGCCTTTATATTTTAAGCCTCAAATTCTTAAAACAAGCTAGAATAGCAAATGGCAACCCACTGTAATTTTTACAGAATTTTTGGAAATTATTAAACCACTGTCATAGTTCAAACCTACACTAGAAACCATAAGTAGAAATTAAAGAAAGGAAAATAAATAATGGTAATTAGTGTCATCCTAAAACCCTTGTAAATTTCCCACTGAAATGTATAAAGACAATACAAATCCACTATGTTTATCCTCAACAAAAACCCAAACCTAAAAGTGATAAGCACAACCCACTAAAAGTCCCGCATGACCAAGAAACCCTAAGTTACTCCTTAACTTAGTTTTCTTCTTAGCATATGGTTATTAAATCCTGCATAATCATGACATACATGTTCATTGCATTCGATAGACTGTAACCTTGCTGACGGAGAGTACGTCCTCGTGCCGGAGCAAGGAGCTGCTCAGGAGGTAGCCCCGGATCCAGCACCAGAGTCTGCACCAGAGGACATGCCTGCCACTGCTTTGGAAGGCAAGCCCCGGTTTTATACATAACCTGTTATTTATGCTATTTTACTTCACTTAATGATTGTAGGATTGATTGTGCACTTAGGTGTAGGAATTGCTTGAAACCCTAGTTGCATGATCTCAGGAATCCTGTTGAGATGAATACTAGTATGCTAGGTCGAGTAGCTGCTTTGTTAAGTAGGATCTCGGTAGAAGTCGAGTGATTTTTATAGCACTCGCGCGAGGTCAGGAAATTGGTTGTATCCACTTTCTTCTCATAATGATGCTGGTTGTGGACAACAATCCATGGGGATTGGTTGTCCACGGGATAAAAAATGGAATAAGGATTAAGGTGTGGTACCGTGAGTCAAGCGTTTGAACGTACTAAACACATACCGAGAAATATGGTAAATCGGTAAGCCTAGTACCTGAGTGAACCTGCCCGCAGACATATCCCCTCACGCGACCTGAGACGTGGTCTCCCATTCCGGTTATGGTGGGTACAAGTGCGGTCACTGCACGACGGCAGTCGGGGTCAGTGAGGGTACGCCAAGGCGGTGAGCCCTGATCTGTTGCCAGGGAATCGATGGGGACGGTTGATGTGTGCGTGGGGACGGAGTGCCCCTACATGTCGTGTGTTTAGGTTTACCTTGCAAGGTTTAAAAACTCGATTCGAATCGTCTGCTTCTCGCAGCTAATGAGACTGCTTGATCCATGCTGCTACATTGAGTAACAAGTGAAATTTGCTGAGATGATACAAGATGTTGATTGCTAAAAATGTTTGATACTCTGTATGAATAGATAGTACATCTTTAGCCTTAAGAGAGTCACACTTAATTTTGACAAAGTTAAATACTTGATTTAGAAACTCAGCTAGTGCTTTTGGCAACCAAACCCCACAGCCAAACAGCTGCATGTCTAGAGGTAGAGGAGTAGACTCCTCACACCGGGTAAGTCTAGCTGAGTATTAGTATACTCAGCCTTGCTTGTGGCATAATTTTTACAGGATCTCTGGAGGACATGGTTGCTGGAGTGACTTGGCCGTCCATCTTGCCACCGGGTTGGACTGTCGAGTGGGACCCTGCCTCGGCTGAGGAGGAGCATGAGGAGTGATGGGATAGGCTTCCCCATCCCTCCGTTTAATTACCGTTAGTTTTATTCCGCTGCACTTCGAACAATGATGACTACTTTTGCAAAACCCCTATGATGATGTAATAATTTAATACTCTTTCATGCATGGTTTTATGCTTTATTGTATTTGCTCTGTGACTCACCATCGAGTGAGATTGTGGTACTTGATCCTGTCAGTGGCCGTGTCGGACTAGATCCGAGGGATTGACGGGTTATTCCCATTTAAGTGTGGTCTAGCCTCTAAAGCGGAACTTAGGCACTTAAGTTGGAATAATTCGGGCAGTTCCGCCACAGCTGGTATCGGAGCTTGTACCACCACAGAGGAATCAATAAAATGTAAATACCATCATTTTCCCAAAATAAAATTTGATAGAAACAATGTTGGATAGATAGGAGAACGAGCAGGATAGACCTAGGACGTGAAGCCTTAGGGTAATAGAAGGGTAGCTAGGTGGCTAAGTAATTAGGCCCTACAGGCCACTTTTACAGGATGGGAGTTCTTCCCTATTCCTTTTATCTTGTTGAGAGGTCGTTCAGGACGATCATGCATGTATTCTTAATTAAGCAAATGGATAACAGAGTAAGGACTTAAAAACAAGATAACAACCAACTAGGTCCCTAGTACCTTTTTATTTAACTAGAGAAAGGCTGAGTTTTATTTTTATTTTTTTTCTTGTTCTTTTTATAATTCTTTTTCTTTTACTTACGCTTAACTGTATACAGATGACTTCCCACGGATCCTCAGAGGACGGAAATGCACTATCCCACACTGACGGGCTTGCACGAGAGGGCTTTCCCCGCATTTTGTGGGAGGTACTTCAGGGGGCTGGATACACGACACCCCCTCAGTACACGGTGCAGCAGTTCGAGAAGCACCGAGTGCCTCGCTGTAGGGTGAGGATGACTTTGGAGCCTCATCCCCTGCAGCCAGGCTGGCTCTCTTTGGACTCCGAGTCTTTTGGATACCGAGCTGAGGACACGATCGAGGCGATCGCTCTACACGGGTTGACCACTTTCTGCGGATTCCATCCTTTGGAGCTGGCTACCCACCCCATTGGCTTGTTCCCCGCTGAAAGGGAGGACGACCCAATGTGGAAGGATCGGGTGGAGCATGCCAAGGATATCTGGGCCATCTACCCAGGACAGACTGCGCACTTGACCGTACGGTGCATGAATGCTCTGTACCGTCTGCAAGTGATGCGCGGTGAGGCGATGTCCCATCTGATGGCACTGTTGGAGGCCACAAAGATCACCCTGGATAACAGAGAGGAGCTCGTGGTTGATTTGTCTACTGAAATGGTGGAGAAGGACTTGCAGGTGGAGCAGCTATCCACCGATATCCAAGAGTTGGAAGAACTAGTGGGCACCAGGGAGAACACCATCGAAGTTCTCGAGGATCAGCTCATTAACACCTAGCAACAGCTTGCCGAGGCTAATGAGCACCTGGATATGCATCACCAGGAGATCCAGGACCTGGAGGCCAACGAGGACGTCGACATCGAGGGAGGAGAGGAGCCTGCCTCTAGTGTGGACACTGCTGGCTCAGGGAGACCACCTTCCCCCGAGTCGAGTGTTGCCTCGTTCGCTCACTAGGTGTTCAGGACAGAGTTAGAAGTCGGATGGTAGGACTCCTCGTAGCTAGCTTAGCTTTTGCACCCTTGGGGTACTAGGCTAGATAGAGTTGAGTCTTCTTGGGACAAATGATGTAACCGTGATAAACTCTTTTGGAAACATGTTTGATGGATGCGGTTATCAGTCTTAAATTTGGAAGGAGAAACTTATGCCTTTTTAAATCCTTTTGTTGAAGTTGGAGTCTATCATTTTGCTTTTGACTCTTTTCGCCGCGATTAAACCTTGAACTTGGAGTTATGGTGTTAAATATATATGTGGTTTTTCAGATGGCCGGGAGGCAGCGTCGTGGCCAGAATGAGCGCGTTCCTCCACCGCCGCCACCACCTCCCACTCTGCAGGAGCTCATGGCTCAGCAGAATGAGATCTTGAGGCAGCTAGCTCAGCGTCAGCCACCACCTCAGCATTATGGTGGTGGAGACCATCAGCGTCACCCCGCGGCAGCTACTTACCAGGAGTTCCTCAGTACCCAGCCACCATTGTTCACAAGGGCTGAGGATCCACTTGATGCAGATGTGTGGTTACGAGTAGTGGAATCCAAATTCCCGCTACTCCATGGAGCTTGTTCAGAGGTCACTAAAGTCAGGTTCGCCACCCAGCAGCTTCGCGGACCCGCAAGGGCTTGGTGGGACCATTTTCTTGCCATGCAGCCAGAGGATCGAGAGGTGGAATGAAGAGAGTTCAAGGCAGCTTTCAGGGGACACCACATACCAGCCGGGATTATGGACCAAAAGCTCAACGAGTTTCTGGCACTCACTCAGGGCAACAGAACAGTGTTACAGTATGCCCAGGCTTTTAATGACTTGTGCCAGTATGCTGGATATCACGCGGATACAGATGAGAAGAAGAGAGACAGGTTCAGGAGGGGACTCAGCACTAAGCTCCGTGACCGTCTCAACACCGTCAGGGCCAACAGTTACAATGAGTTGGTCAACATGGCTATCTCCCAGGAGGATTGCATTACAGCTCGACAGGCAGAAAAGAAGAGGAAGACCCCTGTGGCAGGACCCTCAGCTCAGCCACAGCGCTTCAGGATTGTGTCCGACACACAGAACAGGGGACCCCAGCAGCAGCAAGGAAGATGGGTGATCCGACCACATCAGCAGCAGCAGGCACCCAACCGCACCCAGTTTCCAGCTTCGAGGAACAATCAGCAGCAGCAGCAGTACCGCCAGGCAAATGACAACAGGTGTTTCACGTGTGGCAACACCGGACACTATGCCAAGAATTGCCCCCGGAACCAGCAGAGGCAGGGACAGAATGTCAATCAGAATCAAGGCAAGAGGCAGAAGGTGCAAGTGAGGCAGGGCAGGCTGAACTTCACCACCATGGCTGATATTCCTGAGGGAGCACCCGTCATGACTGGTATCTTTACAGTTTTGAATTATCCTGCTATTATTCTTTTTGATTCTGGTGCATCGCATAGTTTTATCAGTGCCAAATTTAGTGCCAAGTGCCAATTTCCTTTTCACCACACCAATGGGGGTATCACAATTTCAACACCAGGAGGCAGGGTTGCCACTTACCAAATTAACAAGAATGTGCCTATAAAGTTTGGTAGTCTGATAATTAAAACCAACCTCCTCATTTTGGGGTTGGATAGTGTGGATATCATCTTGGGAACTGACTGGTTGACCAAAAATCAGGCTGTGATGGATATTGCAGCTAGGGCCATTGAGGTGCACTCACCAACTTGTGGTGAAACCACACTCTATTTGCCTGACCAAGGTTGTACCCGTTCCTGTGCCTTTGTTATGATAGAATCCCAAGTGGAAAAGATCCCAGTGGTCTGTGACTACCCAGATGTTTTCCCAGATGAATTGCTAGGTATGCCACCTGACCGAGACATTGAGTTCGCAATCGAATTGCAACCCGGGACTGCTCCTATCTCCAAGAGACCCTATAGGATGCCTCCCGTGGAATTGGCAGAATTGAAGAAGCAATTGCAAGAGTTGTTGGACAAGGGGTTTATTCGCCCAAGTACTTCACCATGGGGATGTCCAGCATTATTTGTGAAGAAAAAGGATGAGAGTTTGAGGATGTGTGTTGACTACCGCCCTCTCAATGCGGTGATTATCAAGAACAAATACCCACTGCCCCGTATTGATGTTCTGTTTGATCAGTTGGTAGGAGCCAAGGTATTCTCCAAGATAGACCTTCGCTCAGGTTACCATCAAATCAAGATCCGTGCTAGCGATATTCCCAAGACGGCTTTCTCTACCAGATATGGGCTGTACGAGTTTTTGGTGATGTCTTTTGGGCTGACCAATGCCCCAGCTTATTTTATGTACCTGATGAACTCAGTATTTATGCCAAAATTGGATAAGTTCGTGGTCGTTTTCATTGATGATATTCTGGTTTATTCCAAGAATGAAGCCGAGCACACCAAACATTTGCATACTGTACTTCAGAGACTGCGTGACCATCAGTTGTATGCTAAGTTGTCTAAGTGCGAATTCTGGCTGAAGGTGATTAAATTCTTGGGTCACACAATTTCTCAGGATGGGATATCAGTTGATCCTGAGAAGGTGCAGGAGGTGATGGATTGGAAACCCCCGACTACAGTGAGGCAGATTCGGAGTTTTCTGGGATTGGCTGGGTATTATCGACGATTTATTCCGGATTTCTCCAGAATTGCCAAACCAATGACTGAACTGTTGAAAAAGGGAGTCAAGTATGATTGGAGCCAAAAGTGTGAAGATGCCTTTCATACCTTGAGGCAGCATTTGACAACAGCCCCAGTGCTGGCTCAACCTGATAACACCAAGCCATTTGAAGTTTATTGTGATGCTTCTGGTACAGGATTGGGGTGTGTCTTGATGCAAGAGAATAGAGTCATTGCTTATGCTTCTCGAGCACTCAGGCCCCATGAGCAGAACTACCCTACACATGATCTAGAATTGGCAGCTGTGGTTCATGCTCTTAAGATATGGAGACACTACTTGATGGGAGCTCACTGTAACATCTACACTGATCACAAGAGTCTCAAATACATCTTCACTCAGGCAGATCTGAACATGAGGCAGAGGAGATGGTTGGAGTTAATCAAGGACTATGATTTGGAGGTGCACTACCATCTGGGCAAAGCCAATGTTGTGGCAGATGCCTTGAGCAGAAAGGCCCAGTGCAATTGTATGAGCATGGATGCAAGAGTTACCACCCTGTGCGATGAGTTATGCAAGCTGAACCTGGAAGTTGTTTCTTCAGGTGACTTAAGTTATATCTCGGTGGAGCCCACATTGCAAGAGCAAATAGTCAGGGCACAGATTGAGGATAAGAGTGTTCAAATGATTAAGGAAATGATCAAGCAAAAGGCAGAGAAATACAAGTGCTTCCGGCAGGACAGCATGGGAATTCTATGGTTTGGAGATCGATTGGTTGTTCCCAAGGACCCAGAGCTCAGAAAGAAGATCCTAGATGAAGCTCACCTTTCCAAATTCTCCATGCACCCTGGTAGCAACAAGATGTACCATGATCTCAGATCTTTATATTGGTGGACCAGAATGAAGAGGGAAATTGCCAAGTACATATCCGAGTGTGACACTTGCTAGAGGGTAAAAGCTAGTCATTTGAAGGCGGCAGGCCCTTTGCAACCCCTTCCCATACCATCTTGGAAAGGGGAGGACATTTGCATGGACTTCATAGTGGGATTACCCAATACCTCCAGGCACCATGATTCTATTTGGGTTATTGTGGACCGGTTGACCAAGACCGCTCATTTCTTGCCAGTGCACACCACCCACAGGACAGAGAAGTATGCAGAGATCTACATTGACCAAATAGTTCATCTGCATGGGATACCAAGGACGATAGTCTCAGACAGAGGAGCACCATTTGTGGCACGATTTTGGGAGCAATCGCAGGAATCACTTGGGACCCAGGTTATACGAAGCTCAGCCTATCATCCCCAAACAGATGGCCAAACAGAAAGGGTGAATCAGATTCTGGAAGACATGTTGCGAGCATGTGCACTACACTACGGAAAGGATTGGGACAAGTGTCTTTCTTTGGCAGAGTTTTCTTACAATAACAGCTATCAGTCCAGTCTGAAGATGGCACCTTTTGAGGCATTATATGGGAGAAGGTGTAGGACCCCACTAAATTGGTCTCAAGCAGGAGAGAGGGAAATTTTTGGGCCAGATTTGGTACTTGAAGCAGAGGCAAAGGTCCGAATCATCAAGAAGAACCTAGAAGCTGCCCAGGCCAGGCAAAAGAGCTATCATGATAAGAGGCGGAAGCCTCTACAGTTTGAGGTGAGGGATCATGTTTATCTTAAGGTATCACCCAGGGTGTCCAGAGATTTGGGATCAAGGGCAAGTTAGCTCCTCGCTACATTGGACCCTACGAGGTCAAGGAAGCTTGTGGACCCGTAGCCTATCAAGTGGAATTGCCACCTCACATGTCAGCAGTTCACAATGTGTTCCATGTATCTCAGCTGCGGAAATGTGTTCGCCTACCCACTGAAGTGCTGCCAGAACCAGACATTGAGATAGAACCGGACTTATCTTACCAGGAGTACCCCGTCAAGGTATTAGATCAAAAGGAAAGATCAACTCGGGCAAGGTCAATCAGAATGTATAAAGTTCAGTGGAGTCACCATTCAGCAGAGGAAGCTACATGGGAGACTGAGGATTTTCTACGCTCTCGCTTCCCCGACTTTCTGCCCAAAGGAGTCGGTATGTAACCCCGAAACCCCACCCCCACCTGCCCTTTGAATTCAATTATAAGAAAAACTTAGATAAAAGGGATAGTCTAAGTTGTGGATTTAACTTAAAAAGGGCTTCCTTCTGAAGTTGCAAAGAGAATGACATTCGAAGAGCAGTTAACGAGAGAAACTGGAGTATAAGGAAGAGTAACACACCATCGTACCTTAGTAGCACCCCTCTAGAGGACTCTGCCTAAAATCTCGGGACGAGATTCCTTTAAGGGGGGAGGGCTGTAACACCCCAGGTGTTACTCAGGGTGTCCACCCAGGATTACCCCTTTTAACCTATTATCACATGAGGATTTATTTGGGCAATGTGCATCAAACTTGGAATTCAAGGTCCTAAGCAAGTGCAAACCATCTTGGATATCATGCCCTAGCTTGTCATGCACATCTAAGTGGGGAAATTCCCAAAACCCTAAAGCAAACCCCTCTTGGGCAATAGGAACCCTAATTGAAGCTAGGATCAAAAGGTCATGTGAACCTTATGATCATGGCTTAGGCCAAATATAAAAGTTGTAGTATGCTTCATAACCTACAAATAATAGTAAGGAAGTACCCCCAAAAAGATTTCAGAAAAGCCCCAAAAAAGTTCACCAAGGGTTGAGCACAAGGAAAAATGCAGAATTTGCCTAAGTATAAAAACTAACCCTTGAACAAAGATCCCACATGTTCACCTTAATCCAAAATTCAAAACACTTCGACCCAATTGACAAAGTGGCGCCAAATTAGCCCTAGAATGCCCTGGAAAGAGGTGACACCTACCCTAGGGCGTTTGACACGACTTGGCACCATTTTTGTCTCGGTTTGGACATGTCTGACACAGCCAACTTCTCACCCTCATATCTCTCTAACCCAAACACGTCTATTCTTGGAACTTACATGAACTAGGTAGCTCTAGGTGCAGGGAAGAGATCTCCCACAGGCGATAGGGTAAGATTCGTACGTTTTGGCCGCTCAGCAGAGGGAAGAACACGGGCAGAAGCAACGAGCCACGTGTTCGACGCGCCCTGAGCTTGCCAGAGCACGCCCGCGCGCGCCCCCGCGTGCCCCGCGTCGCGCCAACGGCCAGCCGGCGCCCTGTCCCGCGCCCGCGCCTATAAAGCCCTCCCAAGCGTCGGTTACACTCTTCCGTGCACGCTCAAGCCTCACCGGAGCCCAGTTCACCGCCGTTTGCCCGTGCGCGGCGTGTCCGCGGCCACCCGAGCCACTGCCGCCGTAGACCGGCCAGTCCAGCTTTCCCCAGCCCCATCCAACCCTCTGAGACGTGTAAGCACACCTCGGTGAAGCTCCCCGAGCGAGGAATCGAAGCCTGCTTCGCCGGAGAGGCCAGTCCACGGTCGCCGGAGTTCTCAACCCCGCCGGAGTACGTGGACCGGGTAATCCACTCAACCTTTCTTCAATTCCTTGTGCACACGGTCTCTACGTTACCCTAGGAAGCTCACCGTGCCCTTGGATTAAACTAGATCGCCGTGGTTTGGCCGGTACACTTGCCGCCGACGAGAACACCCGCCTGCGCGCGTGGACCGAGCGATTCCGGCCATCCCCGCCGTCGAGCCGCACCTCGCTGTGACCGCCAGAGCCTCCCCGAGCCAACCCTGCCCTTCGCCGGACCTATCTCGCCGCCGGTAAGCCGCGCCACCCTTTTCTTTCCCGCGGGTACTGTTTATTTTGAGGGAAGGACTGCGGGTGAGAGGAAGAGAAGGTCAGGGGGCTTTTTGAACTGTCAGCGACCCAGGGGAATAGTGGCGCAAGGGTAGGACTGCGAAGATTGATTTAGCTTTAACCCAGGGACCTCGGTGTAAACTGTTTTTCCAGGAAACTCTTATTAAATCTGTTTTTAAATTGAACAGAGACTTTAAAAATTCATAACTTCTGTTTAGTTCATCCAAATTTGGTCAAACCAATTTTGTCAGACTCTAAATAATGTAACCCACTTAAGAAAAATATAAAACCCCCTATGTATTATAGACAACTTTAAAGCTCTGATTTAATTATAGTTTTGGCCAGAAGCCAAATAATAGGGCAAAAATTAGTTGCACTATTTGACTAGGGCTAGAAAAATTTGGAGAAGTTTATATCTACCTACTGACCCAAATAAAAATGCTAAACCTCTCTGTCCACCCCATTAAGTTAGTTTTTGCCCCTTATTTGGCGATATGCTTAAGGTTAAAGAAAATAGAAAATGTGAGTTAAATAGTGAACCAGAGGACACCCCTATTTTTGTTAGAATACTTATTCAATGTAGTTCACTGGAAAAATCTATCATGCCCTGTTTTAGTATAAAATAAGTAGGATACCTTTTATTTTAATAAAACAAGGAAAACTTAGAAAAACCCTACAAAAATAACCCCAAGGTGAAAACACCCCCACCCTTGGGATAGCTAATGATTTGTTATTAAAAACTTAGGAAAAATATGAGATCTGCTGTTTGACATTTTTCAAATAACAATGTAGTAGAAAGTGCCTTTTTGACATTAAACTTTAGAAAATCATAACTAAATAACCACCCCTTAGCCTTCTGTGGTTTTTGACACAGAAGCCTATTATTCCTGTTAGATGCCAACAAAAATAACCTTTAAGACAGACCCCACGTCTAATTAAGAGATGTAGTGTAAAGTGGCCCATTTTACACCACTCTTGTTATTTTTGTCTAAAGCATAGCCTTTATATTTTAAGCCTCAAATTCTTAAAACAAGATAGAATAGCAAATGGCAACCCACTGTAATTTTTACAGAATTTTTGGAAATTATTAAACCACTGTCATAGTTCAAACCTACACTAGAAACCATAAGTAGAAATTAAAGAAAGGAAAATAAATAATGGTAATTAGTGTCATCCTAAAACCCTTGTAAATTGCCCACTGAAATGTATAAAGACAATACAAATCCACTATGTTTATCCTCAACAAAAACCCAAACCTAAAAGTGATAAGCACAACCCACTAAAAGTCCCGCATGACCAAGAAACCCTATGTTACTCCTTAACTTAGTTTTCTTCTTAGCATAAGGTTATTAAATCCTGCATAATCATGACATACATGTTCATTGCATTCGATAGACTGTAACCTTGCTGACGGAGAGTATGTCCTCGTGCCGGAGCAAGGAGCTGCTCAGGAGGTAGCCCCGGATCCAGCACCAGAGTCTACACCAGAGGACCTGCCTGCCACTGCTTTAGAAGGCAAGCCCCGGTTTTATGCATAACCTGTTATTTATGCTATTTTACTTCACTTAATGATTGTAGGATTGATTGTGCACTTAGGTGTAGGAATTGCTTGAAACCCTAGTTGCATGATCTCAGGAATCCTGTTGAGATGAATACTAGTATGCTAGGTCGAGTAGCTGCTTTGTTAAGTAGGATCTCGGTAGAAGTCGAGTGATTTTTCTAGCACTCGCGCGAGGTCAGGAAATTGGTTGTATCCACTTTCTTCTCATAATGATGCTGGTTGTGGACAACAATCCATGGGGATTGGTTGTCCACGGGATAAAAATTGGAATAAGGATTAAGGTGTGGTACCCTGAGTCAAGCGTTTGAACGTACTAAACACATACCGAGAAATATGGTAAATCGGTAAGCCTAGTACCTGAGTGAACCTGCCCGCAGACATATCCCCTCACGCGACCTGAGACGTGGTCTCCCATTCTTGTTATGGTGGGTACAAGTGCGGTCACTGCACGACGGCAGTCGGGGTCAGTGAGGCATTGTACGCCAAGGCGGTGAGCCCTGATCTGTTGCCAGGGAATCGATGGGGACGGTTGATGTGTGTGTGGGGACGGAGTGCCCCTACATGTCGTGTGTTTAGGTTTACGTTGCAAGGTTTAAAAACTCGATTCGAATCGTCTGCTTCTCGCAGCTAATGAGACTGCTTGATCCATGCTGCTACATTGAGTAACAAGTGAAATTTGCTGAGATGATACAAGATGTTGATTGCTAAAATGTTTGCTACTATGTATGAATAGATAGTACATCTTTAGCCTTAAGAGAGTCACACTTAATTTTGACAAAGTTAAATACTTGATTTAGAAACTCAGCTAGTGCTTTTGGCAACCAAACCCCACAGCCAAACAGCTGCATGTCTAGAGGTAGAGGAGTAGACTCCTCACACCGGGTAAGTCTAGCTGAGTATTAGTATACTCAGCCTTGCTTGTGGCATAATTTTTACAGGATCTCTGGAGGACATGGTTGCTGGAGTGACTTGGCCGTCCATCTTGCCACCGGGTTGGACTGTCGAGTGGGACCCTGCCTCGGCTGAGGAGGAGCATGAGGAGTGATGGGACAGGCTTCCCCATCCCTCCGTTTAATTACCGTTAGTTTTATTCCGCTGCACTTCGAACAATGATGACTACTTTTGCAAAACCCCTATGATGATGTAATAATTTAATACTCTTTCATGCATGGTTTTATGCTTTATTGTATTTGCTCTGTGACTCACCATCGAGTGAGATTGTGGTACTTGATCCTGTGAGTGGCCGTGTCGGACTAGATCCGAGGGATTGACGGGTTATTCCCATTTAAGTGTGGTCTAGCCTCTAAAGCGGGACTTAGGCACTTAAGTTGGAATAATTCGGGCAGTTCTGCCACATAATGCGCCCGCATTCGCTGCCAGGTGGGTCCATCACGTCTGATCGCCCTCCGCCTGGCCCTTCCCACCTTGAGCCACTGATGGGTGGTCCCCGCGTTACAGGTTTATCCTCCTCCCCATCCCAACCGGAACTCCGTTTCTAGCGGCGGACAGGGCGCGATCTCCTCTACTGGTCCACCGTGGGTATCGGGGTTTGGCTAAAATCTGCGCTAAGGTGGTTAAGATATGGCTCTGTCCCATAGCTATAAATACTTCCCCCTCGGTTGCCCTGGTTAATGGATTAGATAAGGAGAGAAGGAATAGATCTCAAGGAAAGCGGGCGGAGTGAGAGAGAACCACGTGGGACCTGACCTCCGTCGCCGCCATGGGATATGGCCACGACGTCTCCCTGTTCAGAGTATGGGAGGGGTGGTTCGCGACGTCACGGTGGCATGGTTGCAGAAACTCACCGGCGGTGATGAAGGTGCACCGTTGCTCGGCCGGCCTATGTCTCAATCACCGGTAAGGGCACGTTCCTGTAGTTCGCTTCGCTAAGCGCAGTTTCTGCTCACGTAGGCGGTAGCAGAGGAGAACAACAAAAGCTGGGGCGATGGTCCGCCAGCATCACCGGGTGGATGGGGCTCCGCTGGAGCAGACACCGTGAGAGATGGGAGAGAGAAAAGGAGGCAAGGGCGTCTCGAGGAAGAAGAAGAAGGCACGACCGTCGATCTGGAATCGGACGACACTGATATGGGCTGGCGTACCGTTTCGGCTAGGTCAGATCGTGGTCGTCGATCATGGATTGAATGGTTGGGAGCTTAGTTAGATCAGATCGACTATGGACCGTTGGATTGGGATATGATGATCCCGGTTGCGTGCCGGTTCATTATGCGAGCCAATTTAATCGTGGGCGTAGAATCCGGATCGGACGTCCCATATCCAACAATACCTCTTCACTGATTTCTTTTGCGATTAAGCCCCTCGGTTTTCACAGAATTGGACCCGCCATCCTGCGCGGGGTGAATATGAGTCTCAGGGATTCTTGCTTTGTAACCCCTGGTTTCTCTGTTATTTGGCGCACAGTCCAAACAGTTAATAAAACAGGAAAATCAATTTAGAAAATGATTTTTAATACCAAATTAATTACAAGAACTTGTTTAATGCCTAGAAAATTCATATTAAATCCTTTTTAGTTCATTTCAGTCCCTAAAATCTTGTAATAATATTGTACATCACATAGTGTTACTGTTTTGACATGAAAACCATTTTAAAGATTATTTCCTAATTAAACCCATATCAAATACATAAAACCTTAGGAAAATCATAACTCCTCCGATTTAACTTCGATTTGATTCGTTCAAGTTGCGTTAGTCTCGTATAGATAATTACTATGCAGTAACAACATTAATTATACCATGTTGCATACTTTTATAATTAGATATCTATTTATCCTATGTCCACTAGATTAACTCTTCTAAATCAAAGCTAACATATCCATAATTATGAGTTAATTAAGATATAATCTCTAGTTAAGTTATAATCTAGATTAAAGTTGAGTTAACTATTTATAGAATATGCTCTCATATGATGTATACTAACCAATTTATCATATGATTTAATATTCAAATCACATAGATCTTCCATAAATCATAATCCTTTAACGATAACCCCGATTTGAATGGTTCATGAACCTACGATCTCGTAGCAACGCGTAGATTATTATTATACAGTTTGTTCTTATGTTTGGTGTAATGTTAATTTTGCCTATACCATGTTTGTCTGTATTGCTACGATTAACAGTGAGGACACGTGTCACCTGAAGATCATCCTGGTACCTGGAATCTCAAGTCCCAGGCAAGTTGTGCCCTTGATCACTTCTTTTTACCCACTCATGTTCTAATTAATCATAATGATCTGCATAGGTTAATTTTGATGGGACCCAATAGGATACCCTAGTTTGTCTATCTTTATACCTTGTTTACCACTGAACTTTCTGGGTAGTACTTGCTAGTGCTATATGTGGTTTTGGGTATGGAGATACATTATTCATGATTACACTTTTGTTATCAGTTGTTATTTACTATTCATGATAAGATCATTATGTTAATTGGAACATGGAGAACCACCCGGGAAAACAGTGCTACCACAAGGGTTTATGGACGCCCTTGGCTTATTAATTAGGAAAGCTAGTGGATGACTACCTTACCCGAAAGGGGCAAGGGCAGTAGGGGAGTGGTCAGTGTATGGAGGCCCTTGGGATGATTTTGCTGCGATGGCGGTCATGCGAGGGATTCCTGCATTGGAGCTTCCTATAAACTGTAGCGAGTTTTCTGAACCTAGTGGAACTTTGTAAAGGCCTCGTAGTGTTACCTTGCCTCGCCTCCTCGGTAGAGGTGTATGGGATTGGCCGTCTCTTGGCAGATGGGTAACATGACTTGTGGGTAAAGATGCGCAACCTCTGCAGAGTGTAAAACTGGTATACTAGCCGTGCTCACGGTCATGAGCAGCTCGGACACTCACATGATCAAATTATGGAACTTAAACTCAATTGGTCATATGCATTGCATCGCAGGTGATGTTGTTACTTTTGTTCTACTATTTAATTGGGTTGTTATTTACTTATACTTAGTAATTGCTAATAAAATTTTGACCAACTTTAAAAGCAATGCTCAGCTCTAACCATCCTCTTTGGTAAGCCTTACACTTCACGTGAGCTCCCACCTTTGGCGAGTTCATGCACATTATTCCCCACAACTTGTTGAGCGATGAACGTATGTGAGCTCACTCTTGCTGTCTCACACCCCCCCACAGGTCAAGAGCAGGTACCACAGGATGAGGCGCGTGGAGGATGCTGCGATGTGTTCGTGAGAGGTCTAGGTCGTCGTCTCCCAGTCAACTTTGGGTTGCTGGACCGTTGTCTCCTTATAATGTAATTATTTATTTATTTTGTATAGAACTCCTATTATATAGTAAAGATGTGACATTCGATCCTGTGCCATGATTCATCATATGTGTGAGACTTGGTCCCAGCACACCTGGTGATTATGTTCGCGCCCGGGTCTTGGTGTCCTAAAACCCGGGTTTGACACTCTTCCCAAACGAGCATCACACATGCCTTATGGCAAAGGAGAAGAAGGTAAGTACTCGAAATAATACTACGTATGCTTCTTCAAGTGATGATGAATCTAGTGATGATGAAATAGACTATGCATGTTTATTCAAAGGATTAGATAGAACTAAAGTTGATAAGATCAATGAGTTGATTGATGCCTTGAATGAGAAAAATAGACTTTTAGAAAAGCAAGAAGATCTTTTATATGAAGAGCATGATAAATTTGTAAGTGCACAAAATTCTCTTGCTCTAGAAGTTAAAAGAAACAAAATGCTTTCTTGTGAACTATCGACTTGTCATGAGACTATTTCTAGTTTAAAGAATATTAATGATGATTTAAATGCTAAGCTAGAAGTACTTAACAAATCTGATTCTTGTGTAGAACATGTAGTGATTTGTGATAGGTGTAAGGACTTTAATATTGATGCTTGTGTTGAGCACCTTACCTCTATTGCAAAATTAAATGGTGAAGTGGCTAGTCTTAATGCCCAACTTAAGACTAGCAAAAGTGGATTTGATAAACTAAAATTTGCAAGGGATGCCTAAACTATTGGTAGACACTCCTCAATTAAGGATGGACTTGGCTTTAAGAGAGAAGCCAAAAACTTAACAAGTCATAAGGCTCCCATTCCCGCCAAGGAGAAAGGGAAGGCTCCTATGACAAATAGTGCTCAAAAGAACCATGCTTTCATGTACCATGGTAGGAGATATTCTAGAAATGTTCATCATGATAGGAGCTGTAATGCTTATGATTCTAATGCCATGTTTGCTTCAAGTTCTCCCTATGTGCATAGTAGAGATATGCCTAGGAAAAATGTCATTCATCATATGCCTAGGAGAAATGTTGCTCATGTTCCTAGGAAAATAGTTAATGAACCTTCTATAACCTATCATGCTTGCAATGCTTCATTTGCAATTTGTAGAAAGGATAAGAAAGTGATTGCTAGGAAACTAGGGGCAAAATGCAAGGGAGATAAAACTTGCATTTGGGTCCCTAAGACCATTGTTACTAGCCTTGTAGGACCCAACAAGAGTTGGGTACCTAAGACCCAAGCCTAAATTGCCTTGCAGGTTTATGCATCCGGGGGCTCAAGCTGGATTATCGACAGCGGATGCACAAACCACATGACGGGGGAGAAGAAGATGTTCACCTCCTACGTCAAGAACAAAGATTCCCAAGATTCAATCATATTCGGTGACGGGAATCAAGGCAAGGTTAAAGGGTTAGGAAAGATTGCTATTTCTTCCGAGCACTCCATTTCTAATGTGTTTTTAGTTGAGTCGCTCGGTTATAACTTGTTGTCCGTTAGTCAACTTTGTAATATGGGATATAATTGCCTATTCACAAATGTAGATGTGTCTGTCTTTAGAAGAAGTGATGGTTCATTAGCTTTTAAGGGTGTACTAGACGACAAACTTTATTTAGTTGATTTTGCAAAGGAGGAGGCCTGTCTAGATGCATGCTTAATAGCTAAGACTAGCATGGGTTGGCTGTGGCATTGTCGTTTAGCACATGTGGGGATGAAGAACCTTCACAAAATTCTAAAGGGAGAACATGTGTTAGGTCTAACAAATGTGACTTTCGAAAAAGATAGACCTTGTGCAGCTTGTCAAGCAGGTAAACAAGTGGGAAATGCTCATCACAGCAAGAACATGATGACCACATCAAGACCCCTGGAGCTGCTACATATGGACCTCTTTGGACCCGTCGCCTATCTTAGCATCGAGGGAAGTAAGTATGGTTTAGTAATTGTTGATGATTTTTCCCGCTTCACTTGGGTATTCTTTTTGCAGGATAAATCTGAAACCCAAGGGACCCTCAAGCGCTTCCTAAGGAGAGCTCAAAATGAGTTTGAGCTCAAGGTAAAGAAGATAAGGAGCGACAATGGGTCCGAGTTCAAGAACCTACAAGTGGAGGAGTATCTTGAGGAGGAAGGAATCAAGCATGAGTTCTTCGCTCCCTACACACCACAGCAAAACGGTGTGGTGGAGAGGAAGAACAGGACACTCATCGACATGGCGAGGATGATGCTTGGAGAGTTCAAGACCCCCGAGCGGTTTTGGTCGGAAGCCGTGAACACGGCTTGCCACGCCATAAACCGGGTCTACCTTCATCGCCTCCTCAAGAAGACTTCGTATGAGCTTCTAACCGGTAACAAACCCAATGTTTCATACTTTCGTGTATTTGGGAGTAAATGCTACATTTTAGTGAAGAAAGGTAGGAATTCTAAATTTGCTCCCAAAGCTGTAGAAGGGTTTTTGTTAGGTTATGACTCAAATACAAAGGCGTATAGGGTCTTCAACAAATCATCGGGTTTGGTTGAAGTCTCTAGCGATGTTGTATTTGATGAGACTAATGGCTCTCCAAGAGAGCAAGTTGTTGATCTTGATGATGTAGATGAAGAAGACGTTCCAACGACCGCAATACGCACCATGGCAATTGGAGATGTGCGGCCACAAGAACAAAAGGGGCAAGATCAACCTTCTTCCTCAACAATGGTGCAACCCCCAACTCAAGACGATGAACAGGTTCATCAAGAAGAGGCGTGTGATCAAGGGGGAGCACAAGATGATCCTATTATGGAGGAAGAAGCACAACATATCCCTCCAACGCAAGTTCGAGCGACGATTCAAAGGAATCATCCCGTCGACCAGATATTGGGTGACATTAGCAAGGGAGTAACTACTCGCTCTCGATTAGTTAATTTTTGTGAGCATTACTCTTTTGTCTCTTCTATTGAGCCTTTTAGGGTAGAAGAGGCCTTGCTAGATCCGGACTGGGTGTTGGCCATGCAGGAGGAGCTCAACAATTTCAAGAGAAATGAAGTTTGGATACTGGTGCCACGTCCCAAGCAAAACGTTGTGGGAACCAAGTGGGTGTTCCGCAACAAACAGGACGAGCACGGGGTGGTGACAAGGAACAAGGCACGACTTGTGGCAAAAGGTTATGCCCAAGTCGCAGGTTTGGACTTTGAGGAGACTTTGCTCCTGTGGCTAGGCTAGAGTCAATTCACATATTGTTAGCCTATGCCGCTCACCATTCTTTCAGGTTGTTCCAAATGGATGTGAAGAGCGCTTTCCTCAACGGGCCAATCAAGGAGGAGGTGTACGTAGAGCAACCCCCTTGCTTTGAGGATGAACGGTACCCCGACCACGTGTGTAAGCTCTCTAAGGCGCTCTATGGACTTAAGAAAGCCCCAAGAGCATGGTATGAATGCCTTAGAGACTTTTTAATTTCTAATGCTTTCAAGGTTGGGAAAGACGATCCAACTTTATTCACTAAGACTTGTCATGGTGACTTATTTATGTGCCAAATTTATGTCGATGACATAATATTTGGTTCTACTAACCAAAAGTCTTGTGAAGAGTTTAGCAGGGTGATGACTCAAAAGTTTGAAATGTCGATGATGGGCGAGTTGAACTACTTCCTTGGGTTCCAAGTGAAGCAACTCAAGGACGACACTTTCATCTCCCAAACGAAGTACACGCAAGACTTGATCAAGCGGTTTGGGATGAAGGACGCCAAGCCCGCAAAGACTCCAATGGGAACTGACGGACACGTCGACCTCAACAAAGGAGGTAAGTCCGTTGATCAAAAAGCATACTGGTCTATGATAGGTTCCTTACTTTACTTATGTGCTAGTAGACCGGACATTATGCTTAGTGTATGCATGTGTGATAGATTTCATTCCGATCCAAGGTAGTGTCACTTAGTGGCCGTGAAGCGAATTCTTAGATATTTAGTCGCTACGCCTTGCTTCGGGATCTGGTATCCAAAGGGGTCTACCTTTGACTTAATTGGATATTCAGACTCCGATTATGCTGGATGTAAGGTTGATAGAAAGAGTACATCAGGGACGTGCCAATTCTTAGGAAGGTCCCTGGTGTCTTGGAGTTCTAAGAAACAAACTTCCGTTGCCCTATCCACCGCTGAGGCCGAGTATGTTGCCGCAGGACAATGTTGCGCGCAACTACTCTGGATGAGGCAAACCCTCCGGGACTTTGGCTACAATCTGAGCAAAGTCCCACTCCTATGTGATAATTAGAGTGCTATCCGCATGGCGGATAATCCTGTTGAACACAGCCGCACAAAGCACATAGACATCCGACATCACTTTTTGAGAGACCACCAGCAAAAGGGAGATATCGAAGTGTTTTATGTTAGCACCGAGAACCAGCTAGCCGATATCTTTACCAAGCCTTTAGATGAGAAGACCTTTTGCAGGCTGCGTAGTGAGCTAAATGTCTTAGATTCACGGAACTTGGATTGATTTATAGCATACATGTGTTTCATGATTTGATCATGTTCCTTCTATACATTGTGTTGTTTATTTAAGGTGCTCAAGTTGTACAAGCACTCCCCGGACCTCACAAGTCCATTTGTAAGTGATACACATATTTAGGGGGAGATGTGCTACAACTTGACCCTTTGAGACTAACCATGTGTTTGAGCTTGCTTGATTTACTCTCAAAGGTGGATTGAAAGGGAAAGGTGGACTTGGACCATGAAAGACTTCCACTGCACTCCGATGAGAGGGTAATGTACTCCAAGTTCATCTCCATACTCGTATTGCCTTTTTGCTCTTAATTGACAATTTTGGTGAGGCAATGGGGTTTAAGGGCCAAGATTGATCCTGTTTTGGTGCTTGATGCCAAAGGGGGAGAAAATAAGGCCAAAGCAAGAAATGGATCAACTACCACTCAGCTACCACTTGTGAATTTTGAAAATAATAGAGTTAGAGTTTTTGTTTTGGCAAAATTCTCCTAATGTCTCTTCTTGTCAAAAGTTGGTCTCTTGTGGGGAGAATGTTTGATTATGGGAAAAAGGGGGAGTTTTTGAATCTTTGATCAATTTCTCTTGGAATACCTTTCTCTATGCCTCAACAAGTAAATTTGACTTAGAGATAGGAAATTGAGTTTGATTTGCAAAAACAAACCAAGTGGTGGCAAAGAATGATCCAAATATGCCAAATTTGAATCAAAACAATTTTGTGTTCTCATTTGCATTGATATTGCACTTCTTTTAGTTGCTTTTTGTTGTGTTGGCATAAATCACCAAAAAGGGGGAGATTGAAAGGGAAATGTGCCCTTGGGCCACTTCTATAAGATTTTGGTGATTAAGTGCCCAACACAGATTAAGGGAATGAGTATATGCCAAAGGGTGGACAAAGTGCAAATCAATACCAAGGTATGATTCTAGACTTAGTACATTGGTTTTTGTGTACTAACATATTTGTCTAAGTGCTAGAATCAGAGAAAAGACAATTGGAAAAGACTTGGCTCGAGCAGCCAAGACTATGCTCAGTCTGGTGCACCGGACTGTGCGGTGGTGCACCGGACAGTGTCCGGTGGCTCTGGTGAAAAGGCCGCTCTCGGGATTTCGTCGGCGGCGTACGACTAAAATTCACCGGACTGTCCTGCACCGGACAGTGTCCGGTGGTGCACCGGACTGTCCGGTGCGCCAGTCGACAGAAGGCAAGAATTGCTTTCCTGGAATGCTCTCAACGGCTCTTAGCTGCCTTGGGGCTATAAAAGGGACCCCTAGGCGCATGGAGGAAGAACCCAAGCACACTTTGAGCATTCTTGATCATTCACACTTCGTCTTTGCACACTCGTTTGACATTCTTAGTGATTTGAGCTCTGTTCTAGTGAGAACTTTGAGGTATTCATTTGAGCTCAAGTCTTGGCTGTGTGTGTGTGCGTATTGCTGTGGACTTGTGTGTGTTGCTCATCCCATCCTTACTTCCGTGTTCTTTTGTGATCATCTTTTGTAAGGGCAAGAGACTCCAAGTTGTGGAGATTCCTCGCAAACGGGATATAGTGAAAGGAAAAGAAACACCGTGGTATTCAAGTGGATCTTTGGATCACTTGAGAGGGGTTGATTGCAACCCTCGTCCGTTGGGACACCACAACGTGGAGTAGGCAAGTGTTGAACTTGGCTGAACCACGGGATAAACCAGTGTGCCTCTCTGTGTTGATATCTTTGTGGTTGTTGTGTTTCACTAGAACTCCTCTCTATCCACTTGGCTTTATTGTTCTAACACTTAAACAAGTTTGTGGCGTGAAGTTTTAAGTTTTTACAGGATCACCTATTCACCCCCCCTCTAGGTGCTCTTAGTGATCAAGTACACTTGCAATCTCAGAAATGGTGCTTTCAACTGTTCTCTTTTTAAATTTATGTTCTATTTTTTGTTTTACAAAATCATGTTTCTGTTTTCATTTTACTCAATCGGATTGCAGCTAATACGTTTTTTGTTCAAACTCATTATGTTTTCATGTTTGCATTTTCCTATATTTTTTTGCCTTTGCAGAACAGATACTGTGGAATTGAGATGTTTGGTTCTACATATAGAGTGTAGGCATTGAATAGAATCAGGTATGCATACTTATTTTTGTGCAATCAAAGTAGCTGTTAGTGGGTTCCTAGAATGACAATGTTGGTTTGGTTGAGAAGGAACATGGAAATCTGAAAGTCTTGCTCTCAGGCATCAATCTCGACGAGGATGCCAAACCAAGAGGGGGCAACTATGAACAGTGGTCATTGTTCACCGACACTGGTAAAACTCTGCACAAATCACCAACAAACACTTACACTGCACTGAATATAGCAATTTGATAACTTGCAATGGTCTATCTTATTTGAATTATATCTGCTCAGCTCAAGCATCATTGACGTTGGCGCTGGCCTCCTCTATACAAGGCCAGGGGTAAGTGCCTTCCTCCCCTTTATTAGTTGATTCCTCATCCTCTCTATCTCTTGTTCGTATTTTGTAGACCTGGATCCGAGATATCACCAGCTCCCTCTTTTTCGTTGCCGCCCTCATTGCTCTTCCCTACCACCAGACACCGTTGTAATAGAGTTGCTGATATCGATGTCGTCTGTGAACTGACTGTCGAGGAGGCCTCCGTGGATACAGGTTTGTTTTGCTATCGAGGACTGCTTCTATATCATATTCATCTCCTTGCTTGGTGATATTCTTTGGTTCGTGATCCAGGCGTCCTTTTGGTCATCCTGGAGTGATTTCCACAAGCTAGATAGTCTAGGCCAAATAATATCAATACGGGACGAAAAAAATTTGTGTCATACCTACAAATATAACAACGAAATTTGTCATCAAAATATAAAATAGTGGAACAAGATGGTGCATTTAAATAGGGAAACACAAGAGAGTGGACAGAAAATAGTTGCATTGGATATGCTGATGGACCTGTATTTGCTTTGGGTGTGCAATGGCTATGAACTCATATTTAGGATGCGAGTGTAGCTACTAGATTTATTTCATGATGATCTATTTACATAAGCTATATAGAGCAAACCTAGACTGCGCAGGGGACAGATGCAACTGCAAGTTTGTACCTTCAACATTTGAATTCCATCTTCATAAGTGAGCTTCGAAGTTTTGTCTAAATACTGCCAGACGTTATTAGTGGTGGCTACATAACAAGAGAGCTTAATAGAAAAATTACAAAATAGGCAAGAATGTTGTAACAACCTGATTTTGGGGGTATAAAATTTCTTTCTAATTGTCACCCAAAATCATGTGTTACTCTTCCTTTTCTCACTCTAGGCTTTCTCTCTCTCTAGATCCTCTCTCCCTTTTTCCTTTTGATTAGAAATAGGTTAAACTAGTGGAGATTAATTATTTATTTTGTCAAAACCTTATGAGTCATGACATGTTGCATCATGCTGAGCTTAAAATATTCTTTGAAGTGTTGCACAAGTTTGAATTTATTTGAATTTGAAACCTAGTTTGAATTTGGATTTGAAAACTCTATAGAAAAACAAATGGAAAAGGAATTAGAAAATCCAGAGAAAAAGGAAAAGAGAAAGCAGCCCAGTCGGTCCACTAAGCCCAGCCAGGCCGCGCACCCGCGCTGTCTGACAGGCAGACCCCGCCTGTCAGCGGCAGTTCTCCCTCGCGCGCGCCCTCCCTCTCTCGCACGCTGCCCCGCCTGTCAGCGGTAGTTCTCCCTCACGCGCGCCCTCCCTCTCTCGCACGCTGCCCAGTGGGGGGCGATCTGTCAGTGCCAGTTTCCTTCGCTCGCACGCTCCCTCTCTCTCTGTCTCGCGGGCCCAGATCGCCAGTCACCGAGCCATTGCCCCGCGCACCCCTTTCTTCTCTCTTTGCGTCGTGGGCCTGCCCGGTCAGTTCCGCCCCCTCCGCGCTCGCCGTGGACCGGCGCGTGCGCACTCGCACACGTCGCTGGATTTCTCGACCACAACGCCCGCCCACACGCCCAGCTCCCTTCTTAGAGCCTTGCCGGTGCCCCGCGCAAACCCCTCACCTCATTTCACTCAGCTGCACCCTCTCTCGCGCTCTGCCCACGCCGCCAGCCGCTGCCGGAGACCCGCGCCTGCGTTCCCGGCCATCCAGCTCGCTGGAGACCACTCCAATCCTCCCCGAGCTCCGCCGCGAGGTGAGACATCCATCCCCGTGTCCAATTTCCCCTGTTGCGCCCATTGTTCGGCCAATTTCATCTTCGCCGGTGCTCGACCGCGGCGGCCCGCCGTGCTCGCGCGGTGGACGACCGATTTAGCCCGGTCAACTTCACCGGAGTAGGTCCCAGTGTCACCCCTGCCTCTACTAAAGTTAGCCAAGGCCTTAGCGCGCCTTAAGCCCCCTCCCCGTGGCCGGAATGGCCCACCAAAGTTCCTCCGGCCCGCCCGAGGCTTTCTCACCGTCGTTCTTCCCTCTCTGCCCGTGGATTCATGGCCCCTTCTTTGCCATTGAGTTTGCCTTGGCGCCCTCTTCCTCTCTGCCCAACTCCGGCGACCCCGGACCCCCCTAGCTCACGCCTGCCTCAACTCCAGCGACCTCACCGTCGCGAAGAGGAGCAGCGCCTCAACTCCTTGGCCCACCTGTGAGCGCCCAAACCCTCTAGCGCTGGGCCCGCTCGGTCAGCGCGCTCTCCCCCTCTGTCGCTGACACTCCCTGGCATGCCTGTCAGCACTTGCCCGGTCGCGCGCGCGCCCTCGATCGCAGATCTAATCTCAGCCGTTGGTTTTAGATCTGACGGTTAGATTCACCCGATACCCCTTCGCGCGGTAGTTTTCTTAAAGAGACCCTCTGTTTATTGGAAATCAACCCGCCGTCCCTGGTTTTTGCGCGCAGACTGAAAGGGAAATGTGCCCTTGGACCATTTCTAAGGATTTTGGTGATTAAGTGTCCAACACAAATGCCTTAAGTATTAATAAGTGTCAAATGGTGGATGAAGTGAAAATCAACACAAAGGTATGATTCTAGACATAGTACATTGGTTTTTGTGTACTAACATATTTGTCTAAGTGCTAGAATCAGAGAAAACACAAAAGGAAAAAGACTTGGCTGGAGCTGCCAAGACTCTGCGCAGTCTGGGTGCACCGGACAGTGTCCGGTGGTGCACCAGACAGTGTCCGGTGGTGCACCAGACAGTGTCCGGTGGTGCACCAGACAGTGTCCGGTGTGCCATGCTGGCGTCTGGTCAACTGGTCGCTCTCGGGAATTCGCCGGCGGCGTATGGCTAAATTTCACCGGACAGTCCGGTGAGCCAATGGTCGGCCACGCAATCCGCGCGTGACGCGTGGCCGAGCCAACGGTCTGATGGGGGCACTAGACTGTCCGGTGTGCACCGGACAGTGTTCGGTGCGCCAACGGCTCCAAGTCTTCAATGATCGGCTGCGCCAAATTAGGAAAGCAATCTGCACTGGACAGTGAACAGTGCCTGTCCGGTGGCACACCGGACTGTCCGGTGCGCCACCCGACAGAAGGCAAGAATTGCCTTCCTGGATTGCTCTCAACGGCTCCTAGCTTCCTTAGAGCTATAAAAGGGACCCCTAGGCGCATGGAGGAGAAAACCAAGCATTCTCTGATCATCTCTAAGCACCAAGACTTCATTCTAGCGCATTTGATTCTTTGTGATAGCGATTTGAGCTCCTCTTGAGTTAAGAACTCCGTGTGTGAACTTAGAGCTCAAGTTGCGACTAGTGTGCGTGTTTGTGCTGTTGCTTTTGAGACTTGTGTGTGTTGCTTTTCCCTTCCTTACATCCGTGCTTCTTTGAGACCATCATTTGTAAGGGCGAGAGGCTCTAAGTTGTGGAGATTCCTCGCAAACGAGATATAGTGAAAGAAAGAAAAACACCGTGGTATTCAAGTGGATCCTTGGATCACTTGAAAGGGGTTGAGTGCAACCCTCGTCCATTGGGACGCCACAACGTGGAGTAGGCAAGTGTTGTACTTGGCCGAACCACGGGATAAATCATCGAGTCTCTTGTGCTTGTTCTCACTGTGACTATTGTGTTTCGCAAGAGCTCGGTCCTTAGCCACTTGATTTCATTGTGCTAACACTTAATCAAGTTTTGTGGCTTTAAGTTTTAAGTTTTTACAGGATCACCTATTCACCCCCCTCTAGGTGCTCTCAATTGGTATCAGAGCTGTTCTCTTCACGAAAGGGACTAATCGCACGAAGGGATGGATCCTAAGGGAAAGGGGATGATGATCAACGACAAGGAGAAGGAGTCCTTTATAAATGAGCCAAAAGACGACAAGCCCACTGACTCGGGCTCAAGTCACAATAAGAAGGATGGGAAGAAGAAGAGGCGCATAAAGAAGATAGTCTACTATGACAGCGACGAGTCCTCTTCTTCCCAAAGAGACGACGACGACGAGAAAAAGAAAACGGTCAACTCAAACTTTTCTTTTGCTTATCCTCGTATTCCGCAAAATTCCAATGCTCATTTGCTTTCCATTCCTCTTGGTAAACCTCCACACTTTGATGGAGAGGACTACGGATTTTGGAGTCACAAAATGCGTAGCCACCTGTTCTCTCTTCATCCAAGTATATGGGAGATAGTAGAGAATGAAATGCAATTTGATATTACGGATAATCCCATATTCATCAATGAAAAAATTCACAAAAATGCACAAGCTACCACTGTTCTATTAGCATCCTTGTGCAGGGAAGAGTACCATAAGGTGAGCGGCTTGGATAACGCCAAGCAGATTTGGGACACTCTCAAGATCTCGCATGAGGGGAACGATGTCACCATGATCACCAAGATGGAGTTGGTGGAGGGCAAACTGGGAAGGTTCGCAATGATCAGGGGGAGGAGCCAACCCAAACGTACAACAAGCTCAAGACCCTGGTCAACAAAATTAGGAGCTATGGAAGCACGAGATGGATGGACCATGACGTCGTCCGGCTTATGCTAAGGTCCTTCACTGTCCTTGATCCTCATCTTGTAAACTCTATTCGTAAAAATCCTAGGTACACCATGATAACGCCCGAGGAAATACTCGAAAAGTTTGTAAGCGAGCGAATGATGATCAAGGAGGCAAGATATGTTGATGAGGCGTTGAATGGCCCAATGCCGATCCACGACCCTCAAACCGTTGCTCTCAAAGCGACAAGCTGCAGGGAGGGGCTACCTAGCAAGGTGGCGCAAGTTGAGGCGGCCGGGCTAAATGAGGATGAAATGGCCCTCATCATCAAGCGCTTCAAGACGGCGCTCAAAGGTCGCAAGGAGCATCCCAACAAGAGCAAGACGAAGGGAAAGCGCTCCTGCTTCAAGTGTGGTAAGATTGGTCACTTTATTGCTAACTGTCCCGATAATGATAGTGACCAGGAACAAGGGAAGAATGGGAAAAGAGAGAACAAGAAGATTTACAAGAAGGCTAAGGGCGAGGCACACCTTGGAAAAGAGTGGGACTCGGATTGTTCCTCATCTGACTCCGACGACGAAGGACTCGCCGCCACGGCCTTCAACAAATCGTCTCTCTTCCCCAACGAGCGTCACACCTGCCTAATGGCAAAGGAGAAGAAGGTAAGCACTCGAAATACTAGTACATATGCTTCTTCAAGTGATGATGAATCTAGTGATGATGAAGTAGACTACGCAAGTTTATTCAAAGGTTTAGATAGAACTAAAATTGATAAGATCAATGAATTAATTGATGCTTTGAATGAGAATAATAGATTGTTAGAAAAGCAAGAGGATCTTTTATATGAAGAGCATGATAAATTTGTAAATGTGCAAAAGTCTCTTGCTTTAGAAGTTAAAAGAAATGAAATGCTTTCATGTGAATTATCTACTTGTCATGAGTCTATTTCTAGTCTAAAGAGTATCAATGATGACTTAAATGCTAAGTTAGAAATAACTAATAAATCAAGCTCATGTATTGAACATATAGTAATTTGCAATAGGTGTAAGGACTTTAATGTTGATGCTTGTGTTGAGCACGTTACTACTATTGTGAAATTAAATGGTGAAGTGGCTAGTCTTAATGCCCAACTTAAGACTAGCAAAAATGACTTTGATAAACTAAAATTTGCAAGGGATGCCTACACTATTGGTAGACACCCCTCTATTAAGGATGGACTTGGCTTTCGAAGGGAAGCCAAGAACTTAACAAGTCATAAGGCTCCCATCTCTGCCAAGGAGAAAGGGAAGGCCCCTATGGCTAATAATGGTCAAAAGAATCATGCTTTCATTTATAGTGATAGAAAATTCTCTAGAAATGCTTATAGGAACTATGCTTATGATTCACATGTGATGACTGCTTCTAGTTCCTCTATTGTGCATGGTAGAAATATGCCTAGGAAAAATGTTGTTCATATGTCTAGGAAAGTAAGTAATGAACTGTCTACAATTTACCATACTTGTAATGCTTCCTTTGCAATTTATAGTCTGAATAAGAAAGTGATTGCTAGGAAGTTGGGGGCCAAATGCAAGGGAGATAAGACTTGCATTTGGGTCCCTAAGGCTATTATAACTAACCTTGTAGGACCCAACAAGAGTTGGGTACCTAAAACCCAAGCCTAATTTGCTTTGCAGGTTTATGCATCCGGGGGCTCAAGCTGGATTATCGACAGCGGATGCACAAACCACATGACGGGGGAGAAGAAGATGTTCTCCTCCTACGTCAAGAACAAAGATCCCCAAGATTCAATCATATTCGGTGATGGGAATCAAGGCAAGGTTAAAGGACTAGGAAAGATAGGTATTTCATCCAAGCATTCCATATCTAATGTGTTTCTAGTTGAGTCGCTCGGGTATAACTTGTTGTCTGTTAGTCAATTATGTAATATGGGGTACAATTGCTTATTTACAAATGTAGATGTGTCTGTCTTTAGAAGGAGTGATGGTTCATTAGCTTTTAAGGGTGTACTAGACGGCAAACTCTATTTATTTGATTTTTCAAAGGAGGAGGCCGATCTAGATGCATGCTTAATCGCTAAGACTAGCATGGGCTGGCTGTGGCATCGCCGTCTAGCACATGTGGGGATGAAGAACCTTCACAAACTTCTAAAGGGAGAACATGTGTTAGGTCTAACAAATGTAACTTTCGAAAAAGATAGACCTTGTGCAGCTTGTCAAGCAGGTAAACAGGTGGGAAGTACTCATAATAGCAAAAATGTGATGACCACATCAAGACCTTTGGAGCTACTTCATATGGATCTCTTCGGACCCGTCGCCTACCTCAGCATCGGGGGAAGTAAGTATGGTCTTGTTATAGTTGATGATTTTTCCCGCTTCACTTGGGTATTCTTTTTGCAGGAAAAAACAAAAACCCAAGGGACCCTTAAGCGCTTCCTAAGGAGAGCTCAAAACGAATTTGAGCTCAAGGTGAAGAAGATAAGGAGCGACAACAGGTCCGAGTTCAAGAACCTTCAAGTGGAAGAGTACCTTGAGGAGGAAGGAATCAAGCACGAGCTCTCCGCTCCCTACACACCACAGCAAAACGGTGTGGTACAGAGGAAGAACAGGACGCTTTTGGACATGGCAAGGACGATGCTTGATGAATTCAAGATGCCCGAACGGTTTTGGACGGAAGCTGTGAACACGGCTTGCCACGCCATAAACCGGGTCTACCTTCATCGCCTCCTCAAGAAGTCGTCGTACGAACTCCTAACCGGTAACAAACCCAACGTGTCATACTTTCGTGTATTTGGGAGCAAATGTTATATTCTAGTGAAGAAAGGTAGGAATTCCAAATTTGCTCCCAAAGTTGTAGAAGGGTTTTTGTTAGGTTATGACTCAAATACAAAGGCGTATAGAGTCTTCAACAAATCATCGGGTTTGGTTGAAATCTCTAGCAACGTTGTATTTGATGAGACTAATGTCTCTCCAAGAGAACAAGTTGATCTTGATGATATAGATGAAGAAGATGTTCCAGCGGCCGCAATACGCACCATGGCGATTGGAGATGTGCGACCATAGGAACAAAAGGAGCAAGATCAACCTTTTTCCTTAACAATGGTGCATCCCCCAACTCAAACTGATGAACAGGTTCATCAAGAAGAGGCGTGTGATCAAGGGGGAGCACAAGATGATCATGCTTTGGAGGAAGAAGCACCACATGCCCCTCCAACTCAAGTCCGAGCGACGATTCAAAGGAATCATCTCGTCGACCAGATATTGGGTGATATAAGCAAGGAGTAACTACTCGCTCTAGATTAGGTAATTTTTGTGAGCATTACTCTTTTGTCTCTTCTATTGAGCCTTTCAGGGTAGAAGAGGCCTTGCTAGATCCGGACTGGGTGTTGGCCATGCAGGAAGAGCTTAATAACTTCAAGCGAAATGAAGTTTGGACACTGGTGCCACGTCCCAAGCAAAACGTTGTGGGAACCAAGTGGGTGTTTCGCAACAAACAAGACGAGCATGGGGTGGTGACAAAGAACAAGGCTAGACTTGTGGCAAAAGGTTATGCCCAAGTCGCAGGTTTGGACTTTGAGGAGACTTTTGCTCCTGTGGCTAGGCTAGAGTCTATTCGCATATTGTTAGCCTATGATGCTCACCATTCTTTCAGGTTGTTCCAAATGGATGTGAAGAGCGCTTTCCTCAACGGGCAAATCAAGGAGGAGGTGTACATAGAGCAACCCCTGGCTTTGAGGATGAACGGTACCCAGACCACGTGTGTAAGCTCTCTAAGGCGCTCTATGGACTTAAGCAAGCCCCAAGAGCATGGTATGAATGCCTTAGAGACTTTCTAATTGCTAATGCTTTCAAGGTTGGGAAGGCCGATCCAACTTTATTCACTAAGACTTGTGATGGTGACTTATTTGTGTGCCAAATTTATGTCGATGACATAATATTTGGTTCTACTAACCAAAAGTCTTGTGAAGAGTTTAGCAAGGTGATGACTCAAAAGTTTGAGATGTCGATGATGGGCGAGTTGAACTACTTCCTTGGGTTCCAAGTGAAGCAACTCAAGGACGGCACTTTCATCTCCCAAACGAAGTACACGCAAGATTTGATCAAGCGGTTTGGGATGAAGGACGCCAAGCCCGCAAAGACTCCAATGGGAACCGACGGGCACGTCGACCTCAACAAAGGAGGTAAGTCTGTTGATCAAAAGGCATACCGGTCTATGATAGGTTCTTTGCTTTACTTATGTGCTAGTAGACCGGATATTATGCTAAGCGTATGCATGTGTGCTAGATTTCAATCCGATCCAAGGGAGTGTCACCTTGTGGCCGTTAAGCGAATACTTAGATATTTAGTTGCTACGCCTTGCTTCGGGATCTGGTATCCAAAGGGGTCAACCTTCGACTTGATTGGATACATAGACTCCGATTATGCTGGATGCAAGGTTGATAGGAAGAGTACATCAGGGACGTGCTAATTTCTAGGAAGGTCCCTGGTGTCGTGGAGTTCTAAGAAACAAACTTTCGTTGCCCTATCCACCGCTGAGGCCGAGTATGTTGCCGCAGGACAGTGTTGTGCGCAACTACTTTGGATGAGGCAAACCCCCAGGGACTTTGGCTACAATCTGAGCTAAGTCCCACTCCTATGTGATAATGAGAGTGCTATCCACATGGCGGATAATCCTGTTGAACATAGCCGCACTAAGCACATAGACATCCGGCATCACTTTTTGAGAGACCACCAGCAAAAGGGAGATATCGAAGTGTTTTACGTTAGCACCGAGAACCAGCTAGCCGATATCTTTACCAAGCCTCTAGATGAGTCAACCTTTTGCAGGTTGCGTAGTGAGCTAAATGTCTTAGATTCGCGTAACTTGGATTGATATATAGCATACATGTGTTTATGCCCTTGATCATGTTCTTTTATGCATATTGTTGCTTGTTTATGGTGCTCAAGTTGTACACATGATCCCCGGACCTCACAAGTCCATTCGCAAGTGATGCACTTATTTAGGGGGAGGCATGCTACAACTTGACACTTTGAGACTAACCTGTGCTTGAGTTTACTTGTTCTAGTCTCAAAAGTGGATTGAAAGGGAAAGGTGGACTTGGACCATGAAAGACTTCCACTGCACTCCGATGAGAGGGTAACTTACTCCAAGTTCATCTCCGTGCTATTATTGCCTTTTTACTCCTAATTGAGGATTTTGGTGAGGCAATGAGGTTAAAGGGGCCAAAAATGATCCCGTTTTGGTGCTTAATGCCAAAGGGGGAGAAATTAAGGCCAAAGCAAGAATGGACCAGCTACCACTTGAGAATTTTGAAAATAGTAGAGTTAGAGTCTTTGTTTTGTCAAAATTCTATTGTCTCTTTTTGTCAAAAGTTGGTCTCTTGTGGGGAGAATGGTTGATTATGGGAAAAAGGGGGAGTTTTTGAATCCTTGATCAATTTCTCTTAGAATATCTCTCTTTATGTCTCAACAAGTGTGTTTGACTTAAAGATAGGAAATTGAGTTTGATTTGCATTAATGTTGCACTTCTATGAGTTGCTTTGTGTTGTGTTGGCATAAATCACCAAAAAGGGGGAGATTGAAAGGGAAATGTGCCCTTGGGCCATTTCTAAGGATTTTGGTGATTAGGTGTCCAACACAAATGCCTTAAGTATTAATAAGTGTCAAATGGTGGATGAAGTGAAAATCAACACAAAGGTATGATTCTAGACTTAGTACATTGGTTTTTGTGTACTAACGTATTTGTCTAAGTGCTAGAATCAGAGAAAACACAAAAGGAAAAAGACTTGGCTGGAGCTGCCAAGACTTTGCGCAGTCTGGGTGCACCGGACTGTCCGGTGGTGCACCAGACAGTGTCCGGTGCGCCATGCTGGCGTCTGGTGTGACGGAACCTCCCAAGTAATTAGGCCCACCTACAGTTGTCCTTGCCTCACAGACATCAGACAACCCTGTAGGTGCCCCTGAACTACTTGACAAGCTCGGTATCTTTCCTTACCTTACCAGGAACGTCTCACCCATCTTGTAGACATTACAGAACATCGGAGATGAAGAAATGCGGAAGCGAATTACATAATCTTACATTTATTTCAAAAGCAAGCCTGAGTTATGTTATTACAGACCAGATTAAAAGTGAGTGCAGAGTAGTAATATTATACAAGCCAGGGGAGGCACAAACTCCTCCCGATAAGTTTAATAAACAAAAGATCCTAATTGGAGGACTGAGTCCTCCCGCACTTCAGTCTTCTTTTTCCTCATTTGGTACCACCTTGGAGCAGAAGCAACAAAAGTTTGTCGCTTCCTCACCCAAAAACAACAAAGGGATAAACCCTGAGTATGGAATACTCAGCAAGTCTTACCCGACTAAGGAAAAGACTCTCAAGGGTATGCTGGATAAATAGGAGTCAAGGAGAGGCTTTAGCAAAAATCAACTTATACTTTTGCAGAAGTAGCTTACTAAAGTGAGTCCTTACTTTCAGTCTTTTAACGCCATATTAAGTATTAATAGACTCCATTTGCATCTAGTCTAATTTCACATCACATCAAGGCAACATCATTTTTATCCATCGTTTTCACATCCTGACTCTAGGTTGCAGGGAAGTGACCAAGTCTTCATAACCGCGAAGGTACGGCGATCCGAATCGATTATACTCAGCTGAGGATCTCCAATCACACGACATATGTAGCACTTAACCCTTGCATATGTCAACCCGCCACCGGGGTTCTTAAGACCGGATCAGGTTCACGCAAACCGAGAGCACAGATACACCACCGTCCGGCCTCTTGCCACGGAGGGTACACGCTACTCTCGCCACCGCTCCACGCCCATTTCGTGTTATCTTATTCCGGCCTTAGTCTGCCCGAGGCAAGGCTTACCCATGACGAGGCATGTGACCAGTTAAAGGGTCCTCGGTCAGCACGCCTACATACGCGTTAATCCTTAACCAACCTGGGTAGAACATCACCTGTTCCTACCCCAAGTTTCAATTTAAGTATTTCCATCCTTAGGATTGTGTCTGTTCCTTAGGATGAAAGAGCATCACAGGGAACTTTGCAGTAAGATCCCACCATTGCTCCAAATGAAAATATTCTTGCAGGTAGAAGCCATCCTTTCTCGAGTTAAATTAAGGACAACCTCTATCCACAAGATCTAAGCAAGGCTAAGCATTTTTGTAAATCATATTTTGATACTTCACAGAAGTATCTATAAAGGTATGGATATCAAGGAAAGCAATGCATCAAAGGGTTCCAAGCAACTCCTATGAACCTAATGCACATTTCACTAGACTTAAAGTGTGCGAAAAGTATTTTAAAAACACAAGGAAAGGGGTTGCATGCACCGGGGCTTGCCTTCGTTCACAGGTGAATCAGGCTCGGACCCGCAGACGTCGAAGTAGAGCCAAGTCCTTGCCCGAGATTCCAAAGGTGGTGGTGTCTTCTTCAATCACTTCACTCTCTTCTCCGTTTTCTAAATATAACCATATAGGTATATATATAAGAATGAATGCTATGTAATGTTTATGAGAGTGCAAAGATAATAAAAATTTATTAACTAAGTCTTGAGTACAACTTTCCTTCACGGAGTTCCGGGAACTTAGGGTTTCCGGAGTCGGTAAAGGAGTTCATAGGGCAGGGGGGGTGTTTTGGGTTTGGTGATCAAACAAGGTCCAAAACAATTCAAACTCTACCCAAGTCTTCTAAATATTATGAGGAACTCATATAAAAATTTTGAGCATTTTTGGAATTACCATTTGTTTTCTAAAAATCCAGAATCAATAGTTTAGGTTATTTTAAATACCCTAAAATTCCTTGTTCAAACTAAAAATCATAAAACTATTTTTATTAAGTACTATGGAAAATAACAAGCCTAGGAAAATTAGTCTCATATTTTTAGGATTTTTCTATAATTTTCTACAGATTTCTAGAGTTCTGCTGTAAAAGAAAAAAGGAAAACGATAAAACAGTACTGGGCCGATTCTGGCCCAACAAGCCCAGGTTCAGGGAGAACAGTGCTCGCGCCCGCGCGCGCGCGCCCGCGCCCAGGCAATTTTGCAGAAAGGGCCTCGCGCTTCTGGCTAAACAGAACTAGGTCCCTTTACTATTGTTTTGAGTCACTGACGGTTCACGGAAAGGTCCCCGGGTTCTTGTCAATTCACAACTCGCAGTCCCCGACGGCGCTCAAGCACGGCCGCGCTCCGGCAAGCAACTACGCCGGCCGATTGAGGCTAAGACTGGTGCTAATCTTCGGCTGAGCCCAAATTCGAGTTCCTATGAACGTTTTCCTCAACTAAATTACACTATCGGTGGACTAGGGAGTTCCGGCCACGGTGGCCGTAAGCAAAATGGGGACATGATCATGTTCCCGGCGACCCAGGGCGGTCTAGTTCGATTCAATGCTTCGGTAAGCATCAAGAGGACACAAAGATGTTGAAACAAGAGAACCGAGGGTGAGATCGGACCTGAAACGGGCTGTCCACGGCGAGCTCGATTCACGGCGGCGGAAAATGGATTTGGGGGAAACGAGAAATTCAAGTGCGCGGGTGGATGATTGTGGCCGATTAGCGGTGGCTGGATGCGTAAGGATGTGGTGAAGCTCACGGCGGGGTCAATTTATAGAGCTCCGAAGCGGTGGCACTTAATTTGATCGCGATGCGTCGACGGCCGGAGAGGAGGAAGAAGCACTGGCTTCGCGGGTACGTGGCCAACGACGTGGCAGTAACTCCGGTGAGCCACGGAGGGTTCAGAGAAGGTCATGGCGACACGGTTAAAGTGTAGAGCCACGCGGCACCCGGCCGAGAGGCGGCGGTCGACGGCGAGTACTTACCGCCAGCCGCAAAGTCGAAGGAAGACAGGGGGGGTTCATCGGAGTGGTGGCCAGCTCACTGGTGACGAGGACCTTACCGCGACAGACTTATCTAGTGACCGCCGAGCACGAATCACAGCGACGACGATCGACGGCGACGGCTACCGGCGACGGGCACGGGAAAGATCTTCTTCAGGTTTAACGGTTACTGTACCATGGCCATAGTTCATCAGTGCACCTGACCGAGCGAGTTGAGAGCCATTTTTCTCCAGATTTCATGTGACGACAGGTCCAAGTCTCTGCACCAAAGTTGTAGTGCTACATACCAGCTACAACTCAACTATAGGACTTGATCACATTTGAGCACTGGATCCAAATCAAAATCAAGCTCAAAGTTCACCCCATAGCACTGCAACTCTGAAATTCAGCTCCAAACAGTCTGACAGCCAGTTTTGGACTGGGTTTTCTCCAAATTCTTCATAACAACTATGCTTACAACCTTAAGCAAAGTAGTTCTCCTATAATTGGTCTTCAACTTTGATGTGGTGACCTAGGGCAAACACCCTATGCTTTGTAAGTTACAAAGCCCTAAAGTGGAGCCTTTAACACTGAATTTCACACTTAGTGTAGAACTCAAATGAGGTCCATTTTGCACTTAAGTCCAAATCTCAGGGTTTGGCTTGTAAATTCACATATTTGTGAACCAATTGTCTTTAGATGCTTAAACATAGTAGTTTTTACATTTTAGTCCAAAGGTTCATCACTTTTGCACATAAGCCCCTAGGGTTTGGTTTAGGGTTTTCCAGGGTTCCAATTAGGGTTTCTGGCATCCCAGGGGTATAAATGTGATTCAAGTTTATTTTTGGGGTCATTTTATGGCTTTTACCCTAAAATCTTTAGGTTTTCTTAACTTGGGTTAAATTCTACCCCTTTAACCACTATTTAGGGTTAAGTCCATTAAACAGGGTTTCATTTGCAAAAACATTAAAACAACACAACTTGTTTGAAATTTTTGCCTAGTGAATGCACTCTAGGTGTGTCAAACATATGCAATGCTAATGCTTATGATGTCATGCTCAAGTTTTAGTTATAGTAACACCAGGGGTGTTACATCCTTCCCCCCATAAAAGAATCTCGTCCCGAGATTAAAAATCCTAGGGTAAGTAATGGTAAAGGAAACGCATCACATTTTTATTTCCTTATTTTTGGTACAAGACAGGGGTGATGTGGGGGTTACTTCTTTATTACAACAGCTATACAGGCTTTACAATTTACATGGGGCTAGAAAGCCTGGGAAATTCTTATTCAAGAAGTCTTGAGTTTCCCATGTAGCTTCATCTTCAGAATGCTGGTTCCACCGTATCTTGTAGAACTTGAGAGTCTTTCTTCGGGTGATCCTGTCCTTTTGATCCAGAACTCGAATAGGATGTTCCGAGTATGTTAAATCTGGTTCCAGGACAACATCAGTCACTTCAATGGTTCGATCAGGAACCCGAAGACACTTCTTCAATTGTGACACGTGGAACACGTTATGCACAGCAGACAATGTTTCGGGTAGTTGGAGTCGGTATGCCACTGGTCCGCATTGCTTAATCACCAGGAATGGACCAATGTACCTGGGTGCAAGTTTCCCTTTAACCCCGAAACGCAATACACCCTTCATTGGTGAAACTTTTAAGTAGACATAATCGTCTACCAGAAAGCATAAGGGTTGTCGTCGTCGGTCTGCATAACTCTTTTGTCGAGTCTGAGCTTTCTTCATATTATGAATAATTTTCTGAACCTTTTCTTCGACCTCTTTCACCATATCAGGCCTAAAGAAGTATCTTTCTCCAGGTTCAGACCAATTTAGCGGAGTACGACATCGTCGTCCATATAAAGCTTTAAAGGGTGCTATCTTGATACTTTCTTGATAGCTATTATTATATGAAAACTCCGCTAAGGGCAAACATTCATCTCATTTCTGTGGGAAGTCCAGAACACATGCCCGCAGCATATCTTCCAGTATTTGATTGACCCTCTCAGTCTGCCCACTGGTTTGAGGATGATAAGCCGAACTGTGGAGCAAATTAGTACCCAGGGATTTATAAAGTTCTTCCCAGAATTTGGATACGAATTGCGATCCATGATCCGACACTATAGTCTTCGGAACACCATGCGGACTAAGAGTGCGAGCAATGTATAATTGGGCATAGACAGTAACCGGGTGATCGGTCTTGACTGGCAGAAAATGAGAAATTTTCGTAAGCCGATCAACAATAACCCAGATAGAGTCATACCCCTTTTGTAGTCCTGGGTAATCCCACGATGAAGTCCATATAATATCTTCCCCTTTCCATGTTGGGACAGGTAAGGATTGTAATGGACCAGCAGTCTTCATGTATATGGCCTTGACATGTTTACAAGTGTCACATCTAGCCACGTAGTGTGCAATTTCAATTTGCATCTTTGCCCACCAGAAGAACACATAAGGTTCCATGTGTGCAACTTGCTTCTTCTGATGACACTGTACTATCTGAGTCTGTTGGGTGGCAATTATGCAACTTTACCCAAATAGAATCAGATGCACCATCTTGGGTAAAACACACAAGAAGAGGTTTACCAACAAGTGGTTACAGTAAGTTCATAGCACACGAGACGAGTGTGAATGTCGAGTAACATCATGGTCTACTCGTGTTAGCCAGGGAATCCAAATTCACGAAAGGTGATATTGATTCAAGAAAAATCACCAGTGGAGGGATCTAAAAATGCGGACTTTGCAACTAGTCCATTTTATCGGGCACTAGACATGGCTCGACCCAATCACTTATGCTGGAAAAGCATACATGAGGCAATCGAGGCACGACTAGAGCGATGGATAGGTGGTTATTGACCGACTTAATCTCGATTCTGGAAAATTCTTCCTTAAGAGGGGTTGTACAAAAGTGAGCTTAGATAACTCGATAAAACGATCTCTAAACTCAACCTTCGTTCACCAGGCAGTTACACGTTAGTGAAACCAACTTGTTGAACTACTTTTGACATTGAGCAAGTCCTCTCAGTACCATCGGTAAGCCAAGGGTTGAGAGTTCACATTTGCAAGCCAAAGGTCATGCATTTGGATAGAAATCCATTTGGTCAGGTTGTTCATTCGTTTCTTCAAGCGAGATGAATTATCCACTTGGTTAGGGAATACATAGATTAATTAGGAAAGCGAATGAACAAACTCCTGCATTTCAGCAGCAGGGGAAAGTCAATCTCCAATTTGAGAGCTAATTAGTTGTTTTCTTACACTAAAAAGCTCCAAGGCTTCACCTTTACACAAAGGATGCAAAGGGAACTTGTGTGAGTAGTCACTACCAAGATCAAAAGAAATAAGACCACACATGAAAGTGGTATGCCCTTTTGATCCAATGGAAATGACAGATGTTGCTTGATCTCTTCAAGACAACATAGAGAGTGTTTCAAGGAAAGGTCAATGGAAGACAACACATCAGTGTAATTCCATAATGGATCATGACTAGAGACCTCGATACCGACATGCGCCAAGCAGCAAAATCCTGGGTGCACATTCATAGGAGGCTCTCAGCTTCGCCGCGGTACCATAAGTTCTTAACCATGTCACCAATAGATTGAGCAAGGGTGATTATACACAACGAAATACTCCACTAATAAAGATGGTTACAAGTAGAGAGCCAAATAGATCATGGCCCAAGGCATGGCCATAATCTAAACTTGATAGAAGGAGTACGATGGGAGACTGTTAATTCAGCCCAATCATATTTCTATGCCCATCGCAGAGATCACAAGGTCAAGGCTTAAGTTGGTATGCCTTCGATAGATATGAAGAAACCAAAGGCATCAAATTCAAGGAAATGGTCGGACATGTCTTTCCTAGGTTGGGTTAATAAAGTAACCTGACGATCCACAAGGAGAGGCCAACTATACTAGAGACTTCAACCTGCATCAGCTGATCAAGAGAATGGCTCTAAAAGGAGGCACGACTTGAGATCCTTGTTTGAAGTCTAGGTATACTCTAGGTCCGACAAAGAAATTATCTAGGCATTTACTTGTACGGGTGTGGTCATGAAATGATAACGGAAAATTCGACTTTGGGTCGGGTCATGGTTCACTAAAGCCTAATTCTTGGGTTTAGGCAACCAAGTCATCAACTCTCTATTGGTCATAACTCAACCTGATGGTTCTCGGATCAAGGTTGAGAATTGCTTTTTGCTGGGCTAACCAGTTCATGCCCAAGATGACATCCATGTCTTGGCTTTTCAGAACAATCATATTAGTAGGAAAGTCCTGTCTGGCCAATGTTAAGGGCACCTGATAAGCCACTTCTTTTCACTTTTGGTAGCTTTACTGTCGGGCGTAGAAGACCATTCGTCAACCAACTTCATAGAGGGAGGGGGCCTGAAAAGGTCCGGTTCACCATCACGTGCTTCTCCCGCTACATGAGAAGGTCCGGCTTCTGTCCCGACAAGATTCACAGGGACGTTCGGGTGCAGTTGTGAATACAACACATGCACTTCTTCATGTAGTGCATTACAACAGACCTGCAAGTTATCCATGGCTAAGCTAAGCTCCTCCACACGGGCTCGAGCTTTGGCTTCCTTAGCCCAGACGAGTAAACGAGAGTTAACCACCCAATCGAGTGCTAAATCTCGTTTCGCGAGTTGGTCTTGCAAGTAGCGGATGGCTGCATCCGCGATCCATAGATCATTCTTGTGACGGAGTTCTGACTGAAGCAGTTCGACTTGTGCTTCCAGATCCCGATAGGATCGTTGCTACCACTGCTACTTTCTTCATGTCTTGGAGTAAGTTAATGGCAGGGTACGCCAATGGGTCTAGTAGATTTGCGCGCGGTCTTTCTGATGCGCGACAACATTTCTCTAAGGGGGAAACTTTATTAATATAGTGCTTAGCATGATGCATGTGTAAGTACAGAATCAACCTTAGTCGATTCAACCTTCTATACATTGCACTCTTCCTATCTGGTCTTTAAGATAGACTTCTTTAGAATACTTAGGTAAGAAGAGAAAAGAATTCTTAGGTAAGACTTTCAAAAATTCTTTTGAAGATGCCTCATAATATCTGCCAAGAAGGGCTACGCTCCGATACCAGCTGTGACGGAACCTCCCAAGTAATTAGGCCCACCTACAGTTGTCCTTGCCTCACAGACATCAGACAACCCTGTAGGTGCCCCTGAACTACTTGACAAGCTCGGTATCTTTCCTTACCTTACCAGGAACGTCTCACCCATCTTGTAGACATTACAGAACATCGGAGATGAAGAAATGCGGAAGCGAATTACATAATCTTACATTTATTTCAAAAGCAAGCCTGAGTTATGTTATTACAGACCAGATTAAAAGTGAGTGCAGAGTAGTAATATTATACAAGCCAGGGGAGGCACAAACTCCTCCCGATAAGTTTAATAAACAAAAGATCCTAATTGGAGGACTGAGTCCTCCCGCACTTCAGTCTTCTTTTTCCTCATTTGGTACCACCTTGGAGCAGAAGCAACAAAAGTTTGTCGCTTCCTCACCCAAAAACAACAAAGGGATAAACCCTGAGTATGGAATACTCAGCAAGTCTTACCCGACTAAGGAAAAGACTCTCAAGGGTATGCTGGATAAATAGGAGTCAAGGAGAGGCTTTAGCAAAAATCAACTTATACTTTTGCAGAAGTAGCTTACTAAAGTGAGTCCTTACTTTCAGTCTTTTAACGCCATATTAAGTATTAATAGACTCCATTTGCATCTAGTCTAATTTCACATCACATCAAGGCAACATCATTTTTATCCATCGTTTTCACATCCTGACTCTAGGTTGCAGGGAAGTGACCAAGTCTTCATAACCGCGAAGGTACGGCGATCCGAATCGATTATACTCAGCTGAGCTCTCCAATCACACGACATATGTAGCACTTAACCCTTGCATATGTCAACCCGCCACCGGGGTTCTTAAGACCGGATCAGGTTCACGCAAACCGAGAGCACAGATACACCACCGTCCGGCCTCTTGCCACGGAGGGTACACGCTACTCTCGCCACCGCTCCACGCCCATTTCGTGTTATCTTATTCCGGCCTTAGTCTGCCCGAGGCAAGGCTTACCATGACGAGGCATGTGACCAGTTAAAGGGTCCTCGGTCAGCACGCCTACATACGCGTTAATCCTTAACCAACCTGGGTAGAACATCACCTGTTCCTACCCCAAGTTTCAATTTAAGTATTTCCATCCTTAGGATTGTGTCTGTTCCTTAGGATGAAAGAGCATCACAGGGAACTTTGCAGTAAGATCCCACCATTGCTCCAAATGAAAATATTCTTGCAGGTAGAAGCCATCCTTTCTCGAGTTAAATTAAGGACAACCTCTATCCACAAGATCTAAGCAAGGCTAAGCATTTTTGTAAATCATATTTTGATACTTCACAGAAGTATCTATAAAGGTATGGATATCAAGGAAAGCAATGCATCAAAGGGTTCCAAGCAACTCCTATGAACCTAATGCACATTTCACTAGACTTAAAGTGTGCGAAAAGTATTTTAAAAACACAAGGAAAGGGGTTGCATGCACCGGGGCTTGCCTTCGTTCACAGGTGAATCAGGCTCGGACCCGCAGACGTCGAAGTAGAGCCAAGTCCTTGCCCGAGATTCCAAAGGTGGTGGTGTCTTCTTCAATCACTTCACTCTCTTCTCCGTTTTCTAAATATAACCATATAGGTATATATATAAGAATGAATGCTATGTAATGCTTATGAGAGTGCAAAGATAATAAAAATTTATTAACTAAGTCTTGAGTACAACTTTCCTTCATGGAGTTCCGGGAACTTAGGGTTTCCGGAGTCGGTAAAGGAGTTCATAGGGCAGGGGGGGTGTTTTGGGTTTGGTGATCAAACAAGGTCCAAAACAATTCAAACTCTACCCAAGTCTTCTAAATATTATGAGGAACTCATATAAAAATTTTGAGCATTTTTGGAATTACCATTTGTTTTCTAAAAATCCAGAATCAATAGTTTAGGTTATTTTAAATACCCTAAAATTCCTTATTCAAACTAAAAATCATAAAACTATTTTTATTAAGTACTATGGAAAATAACAAGCCTAGGAAAATTAGTCTCATATTTTTAGGATTTTTCTATAATTTTCTACAGATTTCTAGAGTTCTGTTGTAAAAGAAAAAAGGAAAAGGATAAAACAGTACTGGGCCGATTCTGGCCCAACAAGCCCAGGTTCAGGGAGAACAGTGCTCGCGCCCGCGCCCAGGCAATTTTGCAGAAAGGGCCTCGCGCTTCTGGCTAAACAGAACTAGGTCCCTTTACTATTGTTTTGAGTCACTGACGGTTCACGAAAAGGTCCCCGGGTTCTTGTCAATTCACAACTCGCAGTCCCCGACGGCGCTCAAGCACGGCCGCGCTCCGGCGAGCAACTACGCCGGCCGGTTGAGGCTAAGACTGGTGCTAATCTTCGGCTGAGCCCAAATTCGAGTTCCTATGAACGTTTTCCTCAACTAAATTACACTATCGGTGGACTAGGGAGTTCCGGCCACGGTGGCCGTAAGCAAAATGGGGACATGATCATGTTCCCGGCGACCCAGGGCGGTCTAGTTTGATTCAATGCTTCGGTAAGCATCAAGAGGACACAAAGATGTTGAAACAAGAGAACCGAGGGTGAGATCGGACCTGAAACGGGCTGTCCACGGCGAGCTCGATTCACGGCGGCGGAAAATGGATTTGGGGGAAACGAGAAATTCAAGTGCGCGGGTGGATGATTGTGGCCGATTAGCGGTGGTTGGATGCGTAAGGATGTGGTGAAGCTCACGGCGGGGTCAATTTATAGAGCTCCGAAGCGGTGGCACTTAATTTGATCGCGATGCGTCGACGGCCGGAGAGGAGGAAGAAGCACTGGCTTCGCGGGTACGTGGCCAACGACGTGGCAGTAACTCCGGTGAGCCACGGAGGGTTCAGAGAAGGTCATGGCGACACGGTTAAAGTGTAGAGCCACGCGGCACCCGGCCGAGAGGCGGCGGTCGACGGCGAGTACTTACCGCCAGCCGCAAAGTCGAAGGAAGACAGGGGGGGTTCGTCGGAGTGGTGGCCAGCTCACTGGTGACGAGGACCTTACCGCGACAGACTTATCTAGTGACCGCCGAGCACGAATCACAGCGACGACGATCGACGGCGACGGCTACCGGCGACGGGCACGGGAAAGATCTTCTTCAGGTTTAACGGTTACTGTACCATGGCCATAGTTCATCAGTGCACCTGACCGAGCGAGTTGAGAGCCATTTTTCTCCAGATTTCATGTGACGACAGGTCCAAGTCTCTGCACCAAAGTTGTAGTGCTACATACCAGCTACAACTCAACTATAGGACTTGATCACATTTGAGCACTGGATCCAAATCAAAATCAAGCTCAAAGTTCACCCCATAGCACTGCAACTCTGAAATTCAGCTCCAAACAGTCTGACAGCCAGTTTTGGACTGGGTTTTTCTCCAAATTCTTCATAACAACTATGCTTACAACCTTAAGCAAAGTTGTTCTCCTATAATTGGTCTTCAACTTTGATGTGGTGACCTAGGGCAAAAACCCTATGCTTTGTAAGTTACAAAGCCCTAAAGTGGAGCCTTTAACACTGAATTTCAGACTTAGTGTAGAACTCAAATGAGGTCCATTTTGCACTTAAGTCCAAATCTCAGGGTTTGGCTTGTAAATTCACATATTTGTGAACCAATTGGCTTTAGATGCTTAAACATAGTAGTTTTTACATTTTAGTCCAAAGGTTCATCACTTTTGCACATAAGCCCCTAGGGTTTGGTTTAGGGTTTTCCAGGGTTCCAATTAGGGTTTCTGGCATCCCAGGGGTATAAATGTGATTCAAGTTTATTTTTGGGGTCATTTTATGGCTTTTACCCTAAAATCTTTAGGTTTTCTTAACTTGGGTTAAATTCTACCCCTTTAACCACTATTTAGGGTTAAGTCCATTAAACAGGGTTTCATTTGCAAAAACATTAAAGCAACACAACTTGTTTGAAATTTTTGCCTAGTGAATGCACTCTAGGTGTGTCAAACATATGCAATGCTAATGCTTATGATGTCATGCTCAAGTTTTAGTTATAGTAACACCAGGGGTGTTACATCTGGTCAACTGGCCGCTCTCAGGAATTCGCCGGCGGCGTACGGCTAAAATTCACCGGACTGTCCGGTGGTGCACCGGACAGTCCGGTGAGCCAACGGTCGGCCTCGCAATCCGCGCGTGACGCGTGGCCGAGCCAACGGTCTGATGGGGGCACCGAACTATCTGGTGTGCACCGGACAGTGTCCGGTGCGCCAACGGCTCCAAATCTTCAACGGTCCGTTGCGCCAAATTAGGAAAGCAATCTGCACCGGACAGTGAATAGTTCCTGTCCGGTGCGCCACCCGACAGAAGGCAAGAATTGCCTTCCTGGATTGCTCTCAACGACTCCTAGCTTCCTTAGGGCTATAAAAGGGACCCCTAGGCGCATGGAGGAGAAAACCAAGCATTCTCTGATCATCTCTAAGCACCAAGACTTCATTCTAGCGCATTTGATTCTTTGTGATAGCGATTTGAGCTCCTCTTGAGTTAAGAACTCCGTGTGTGAACTTAGAGCTCAAGTTGCGACTAGTGTGCGTGTTTGTGCTGTTGCTTGTGAGACTTGTGTGTGTTGCTTTTCCCTTCCTTACATCCTTGCTTCTTTGAGATCATCATTTGTAAGGGCGAGAGGCTCCAAGTTGTGGAGATTCCTCGCAAACGGGATATAGTGAAAGAAAGAAAAACACTGTGATATTCAAGTGGATCCTTGGATCACTTGAAAGGGGTTGAGTGCAACCCTCGTCCATTGGGACGCCACAACGTGGAGGAGGCAAGTGTTGTACTTGGCAGAACCACGGGATAAATCATCGAGTCTTTTGTGCTTGTTCTCACTGTGACTATTGTGTTTCGCAAGAGCTCGGTCCTTAGCCACTTGATTTCATTGTGCTAACACTTAATCAAGTTTTGTGGCTTTAAGTTTTAAGTTTTTACAGGATCACCTATTCACCCCCCCTCTAGGTGCTATCACAGACCCCTATAATCTTGCAGATTTAGCCCTGGACTTTTAAATATTCACAGAATTAGCCCTAATTTCATATTTTGAATTCCCAAACTTGTTTATTTTATAACTTTTCCATATGAACTCCAAATTTAGTGATTCAAATTGCAAAATGTTCATAGAATTATTCTCTGTTTAAATAAAATGGTTTCACTTACTGTCTGCACACACTAATTTTTAGGATTGAATATGAACTAATGTAGATGTATTTTTATTTATTTAATAAAATAAATAAAAGGAGAACCTTAGAGATTTAAACATGTGTAAGCTTGTGGGATTAATAATGTGTATTACATGAGTTTATCTCTGTTCTAAATTTTAGGTCACAATAAAATAAGTTGACCTATGTTTATGTACTTGCAAGTAACACTTAGGGAAATAATAATCTATTTTCAAATAAAGTTAAAGTATGTTATAGTTTATGTTATACTTTGAATTCATTATCCCTTATGTAGTATTATGTCTTTTAAGATGTGTTCCAATGTTTGTACATGTTTGGTGTGATGTTCATTTGTACTTTCCAAATGTATTGAATGCATGCTCGCTTTATCTAAACAACGAGCAGTCCGAGGTTCTTGAGTGCATTGTTGGAGACCTCCCTGAGCAACCACCTAGTGAAGGCAAGTGTCCTCTGACCCATTATGTCCTACATACTTTATGATTCACTGTCCCGTATTACTTTATGAAACCTAAGGATTGACTAGTCTGTATTCACTTATCCTTGTTTACCTTTTTGGGTTATCATGGTTAGCATGTTGCTATTGCCTTAACTTAATCAATGAACATGATGTGAATATTTATGATACGATACTGTTATCCTAATTATGTGGATGATCTTGTGATACCTTAGGGGGCCCAGGCCTTTTTCCTGAGTACCTCTCCGTAAGGACCTGTTCGTGGAGTGACCATCCAGGATACAGTACAACCATGAGGGTGGAATGGGACGCCCTTAGCTGATTAATTAGATGAACCTAGGGGTGTAGTTAGCTTTGCCGGAGGGCCGTAAATGGGAGCCGGGGCGTAGTGCTCGCTCTGCCAAGGTTGGGGTGCAGAGGTTCTTTCGATTTGGTTTTGTTAGTCACTCACCTTGGGGAGGTGTACTGCGTTTGTACGACTGGCGAAACCTAACGAGCAGCTATGCACTAGGGGAGTCTTTGTAAAGGCTACGTAGTGTATCCCTGGCCATTCACCTTGGTAGTGAAGATCGGGTCTGTACAACCCAGGCTGGAAAGGGATCATGACTTGTGGGTAAAGTGTACAACCTCTGCAGAGAGTTAAAAACTAGTATATCAGCCGAGCTCACGGTTAAGAGCAGCCTTGGTATCCTCTTTGATTAGAATAACTTTGGATACTATTATGTTGATGATTAATAATGTTGTTATAAAATCTGATCTCTAGTATTTCCTCTTTTGAGGAGGTACTTCTGGGTAATAACTGAGTTTATTATTAAAACCTGGCTCTACTAATGTCGGTGTTTTGGGTCCGACCGCACACCCGGGGTTGCCCCTCAAGGTGTTTTTAGGAGTAGGACGGTGTCGCCGACTGTAGCTAAATGGTTCGTGCCGGATGCACGAAGAACAATAGACAGTGTTTACAGGTTCGGGCCGCTTTGAGATGCGTAACACCCTACGTCCTGGTGAGAATGCTTTATGTGGTGGATTACAAGGGAGCTCTCTAACGCTAGAGCGTAGAGAGTTTGGGTGGATGGCCGAGTAGTGAGATAGATCGTTCTGAAGGGGTACCCTCTAGGCCTTATATATTCGACCGTGAGGCAATACATGCGGATATGATAACAATGCGCACCTAAGAGATAGTGAACTGATTGAGTCTATCTTCCTATAGTTCTGCCGACTCATCCTCGCTTGGTTCCGTTGTACGGGGCTCCAGCGCGGGAAAGTCGGGTCTCTGCTGTGGTTACTTGCTCGTCGTTGTTGGGCCGTCTGGGCTCGCACCGATCCGGCCTTGTGTCGATCTGCTTCACTGGTCGTTTCTTCCCCAGGCCCACGAAGGGATGACCTTACGAATTATTGGGCCCTCGGGCCTTTCGTGAGGTCTTTTATCCTTCCAGTGGACCCGGGGGATATCTATCCCCCACAAGCCCCCGATCCTTGGGTTGATTTTGGAATAATCGGCCCAAAGATCCTAGGTCCAGCTTGCGGTTTTTGTTTATGATAGGAAATGCTTCCCGGGTAGTCTGGTAAAAACGATTTCTTACTGTCTCCTTCTGCTTTTATCACTCGAAAACTGGTGTTCTGCCTCAAACTCGCGCTTTGGAGGTCAGCATTTCATACTGTAGGACCTTGAACTTCGTTGGGTGCACCGGAGGTGCACCCAATGGGTGTAGCCCCCGAGCTTCGAGTGGATTTTTGAAAATAATCCGCTCGAAGGTCTTCACTTCGAGTATTATCAGAAATCCTTTTTATTTTCCGTTTGCAATTTGTTGGAGATCGGCCTTGCTTCTGATCTTGCCGTATGCTTTAGAAGTTAGCATTATCTTGACTTGAAATGACGATTCATTGGGTGTAGCCCCCGAGCTTCGAGTGGATTTTTTAAAATAATCCACTCGAAGGTCTTTATTTCGTGCCCTTTTGCTGAGAATTATCCTCTCTTTTTCCGAATGTCTTAGAGGTCAGCATTATGTCATTGATATTATGCTTTAGAGGTCAGCATGTATTTTGTCTTTGAGGCCGAGTTAATGATCTGCCCATATCTTGCTAGGTGGTGCAATTTATTTGATCTGCGACTGATTGGACGTTCGATGGACGTCCCCTGGATAGTCTTCATGTCGCTTCTGCCAATCAGGCTTGTACTTCACCGGCTATATTTGGCTTTCCTTTGATCCTTGCTGATATCTCACTTTTGTCTTGAGGTATTCATTGCATGCGCTGCACGGATGTGACAGTTTTGAAAAATATACTGATAATTCCTGGGCGTCCCCCCCCAATGGGTGTGGGTAGGGATGTAATCGGATCGAATACGGACGGATATCACTGAAACCATATTTGTTTTCATATTTTTATTCGGATTCGAATTCGAATACGGATAGCTTCGGATGCGAATACGAATACGGATATTCTCGGATATAGATACAGATAGTTGTGTGTCGAATACGGAACTAGTCGGACACGGATATTGTCGGTAACGAATTTTTTGTCGGATATCATGTAATACATCATTCCACACATATCATGGTTCTAATCATGTATCCACTCCTTGAGTCCAAACATTTTATAGTATTATATGTGTACATATGTCATGTTTTTTGTAAAAAATCATGAATTTTAAGCCTATATGCGTGTTATTAATTTATTTTCAATAAAATCATCAAACGCAAATAAGTTACCAAAACTAATAAACATTCTATAAAAATATAACCTGAAGTCTCCACATGAAAATGATAAAGTGAACTTGGATACTTAGAGTGATTTCACGTGTAATTCACACAAGTGAAATTGAAATGAAAGAAACACTATCATATTGTAGATTTTATGGTCCAAATATTTTGGAGGATTGTATGTGGACATATGGTATGCCTCCATAAATTTTCATGAATTTCTGAGGCTATTTGTGTATTATTAATTTCTTTCTACAAAAAATAAAAAAATACACACAACTATCCAGATAAGATATCCGGATATCCGAGAAGATTTATCCGAAAAAATATCCGGATATTCGATATCCGACGGATATCAGACATATTGTATTCGAATTCGATATCCGAACAAAATATCCGTATTCGTATCTGTTATCCGAAAAAAGTCCGGATATCCGAAAATTCTATCTGAACCAGTGTTCATCATCTTCGAATCCGGATCCGGACGGATATTTTCCGAACCATATTACATCCCTAGGTGTGGGCAAGGGACGGCTTGGTACGCTTAGTGTTTGGCGAACTGCTTCTGAGTAGTAATTTGATGTGACCGCGCGGTTGACTGGAGTCCCAATGGGTGTTGTGTTGCGTGAGGCGGCGTCAGCCGCCTGACGTGTCTTCAGACGGTTTAAATTGCATATTGAATTTTTGTGACTGTTCAGTGGCCGTGGTAGGAGATGGACGGTTGCCTTCTTCTTCTATAAATAGTGTTCTTGCTTCCCCGGTATTTTCACATCTCTTACTGCTCTCTGCTGCTTGCTTTCTTCTTCTCCCTTCATTTCCACCATGGGCAAGAGTAACAAACGCAAGCGCGAGCCGACTCCTCCATCAGAGGACTTCGGCGACTCGGAATACTCGAAGGAGGAGTTCTCCTCCGAGTCCGAGGGGTCTCCGGCTCCCGTCTCTCCCCCGACGTCGTATGATGATTCAGACGACTCCCAGGGGATTGCCGCGGAGGTCTGGACTTATATCCGGGCCGTCGAGCGCTCCGGGCTTGAGGGCTCGGATGAGTCGGAGTACTTCTCGGACGAGGAGGACTCTTCGGACTCGTTCGAGGAGGGCGGCGACGGTGATGGCGGAGACGACGACGACGACGGAGGCGACGGTGACGACGGCGACGATAGCGGCGGTGGAGGTGACGGCGGCAGCAAGGGCGGCAACGACGGCAGCAGCAGGGGCAGCAACGGCGGCGGCAGCAGCAAGGGCAGCAACAAGGCCAGTGGCTAGATGCCACTGGTCTTTAGATGTTAGTATAGATTAGAAGTAGTATAATGAAATAATGTAGTAGTAGTTAGTAGTGTAGAGTAGTGTAGTGTAGTGCAGTAGTAGTAGTAGTAGGGGCATCATCAACTCATAACGAGTTGATTTGTAAGTTCTGTAGCTTCCCTTAATGAAGAATGATTTCGTCTCCTCCTACGTTGGTTATTTTGCCTCATGGTCAGTTGATGATTGTCGCGATATTTTTTGTCTGTAATGCTCTCTGTCTGTTATGCTTGTGTCGTAACTTGGAGTTTTCAAATCATTCCTCCGTTTGCCTTATCTGTGAAGTCAATTCCTCTGGAATAGTAGCTGAGTAACTCGGGCATCATATCGTCACTTTTAGGGGTGATGGTCGAGTTATTATTGTCAACATTTATGATTCTGAAGTAGCGTCCAAATGATGACGAAGCCATATCAGCGTTTTAGAATTAACGTTTGAGTGACTGATGACCACGTCAGCGTTTTTAGAGGTAACAGCCGAATGACTGATGACGACGTCGGCGTTTTAGAGATAACTACCGAGTGACTGATGACGACGTCGGCGTTTTAGAGATAACTGCCGAGTGACTGATGACCACATCGGCGTTTTTAGAGGTAACAGCCGAGTGACTGATGACGACGTCGGCGTTTTTAGAAGTAACAGCCGAGTGACTGATGACGACGTCGGCGTTTTAGAAATAACAGCCGAGTTAGAACGGGCTGCGTCGGCCACTTTGAAGATAATGGCCGAGTGATGATGTGGCACACCGGTGTTTTAGAAGTAACCGCCGGGTGATGACATGGCACGCCGGTGTTTTAGAAGTAACCGTCGGGTGATGACTGGGCGCTTTGTGGAAACAGTATCCGCCCCGGGAAAGCCCCATATGTACTGCGCCTTCGGCTGCCTCTGCTTTCTGTGCCCTAGTTCTTGCTTTCCTGCCTTCAGACCCTCTCTGCCCTTTTGCAATTCGGCTCCCTCTCTGCTCGCCGGTGGAGTTGAGATGGCGCCCAAGCGGAAGGCCTCGAGTTCGTCCGCTGCTGTGATTCCCCCTATCGACCCCAACAGCTAGTTGCCTTTCGTAGGTAACCATATGTCTGTTGTTTCTGAGCCTGACCTTCTCCATCTCGTGTCCATCGGGGTCCTTCCTCCGAAGGAGCTCTGCTCTTGGCGGATTTGCCACGGGGTCACTGTTCCAACAGAGGATACCCACGAATCCGTGATTTATGTTCCTTTTCTTCTCCGCGGTCTCGCTCTTCCTATTTCTCCCTTTTTCCGCGGTCTCCTTGATTTCTATCGCCTTAATTTGACCCATCTGAATCCCAATTCCATTCTGCAAATTTCCATTTATGTTCATTTATGCGAGGCTTTTCTTGGCGTCCTGCCACATTTTGGACTGTGGAAGTACTTGTATCATTGTCGCCCTGGGATGGCCGGGGGGCAGCATCAGCTGGTGGGGGGTGCGAGTTTGGAGATGCGCCATGGGAGGAAAACTGACTACCTTGAAATCCCACTCAAGGATAGTATCAAAGGATGGCGCTTGGAGTGGTTTATTGTTGAAAACCACGGAAAATCTCTCCCCCCGCGGTCAGGGAGACAGCCGGATGTTCATACCCCGAGTTGGACCGAGTCCCCCACAGACCAGGAGGTGGCTGAGGCAGGGGCTTTGCTGACTGAAGTTGGACTGTTGAAGGAGAGGGGTCTGACTGCAGAGGCTGTGGTTGCTGATTTGGTCTTCAAGAACATTCAGCCTTTGAAGGATAGGGCATACCCGGCCTATCTGTACTGAGGTCTAGCTGACTCAACCCGGGTCACCAACAGAAGAATTCCTGCTGTAGACTTGGTGAACCAGCTTGAAATGATACTTAGAGGCAAGGTATCAAATGTTGGCGCCCCTGTCGCATACTCGGCCTGGAACCTGCCTCCTTTCAAGGCCTTTACGCATTTTGTGTCGAATCCTCCTGCTGCTGATGGCGGTTTGGGCCTTAGAGTGCGACCCTCTACCGAAGAAGTTAGTGCTTTGGTTGCTTTGCTTGGAGAAATTCCTGATGATGAACGGCAGGTTCACTTTGAGGTGCCTTTGGATCCTAGTGATGCAGAGATAAGTGCAATGCTTGATATGCTGGCCGAGGACTCTTCTGATGCCGCTCCTGCTGGGACATTGGTGGTGGCGCCTCTCCTGGAAGCTGGTAAAACCTTGGATATTCAGAGGCCTGTCAGTGTTCGCCCAAAGCGCCCTTGCCGAGCCAATCAGCTTGATTCTCCTGCTGATGAGCAGAAAAAGAAAAAGAGACGTCTTCGGCGAGTATCTAGCTTGGATCGGGATGCTGGTCCTTCGGTTCCTGCTGTTGAGGAAGTGCCTGTGCCTGAATTTACCGACGCTGACCCCAATGGGTGTGATTCATCTGTCGCAGATCCCAATACGTGTAATCCGTCTGTCGCTGATCCCAATGGGTGTGATCCATCTGTCGTTGATCCCAATGGGTGTGCTATCTGTGTTGCTGATGAAAACGAGGGGAGGAAGAAGATGAGGTCCCTTTGACTCGGAAGAACAGTCGGCAATATGTAGCCAGTGGGGAAAGTAGTGGAGTTCGTTCTCCTGCTCTGTCTGCCCTCATTGGTCTACAAGAATTGTCTCTGGCGAACTTTGATCATACTCTTGAAGATATGGTTCCAGAGGATCTGTTATCAGAGCCGGCGGATGGTGACGTGATGGATGTTTGTGCTGATGTGTTCGACGCCGGGTTGGGGTCATCCTGGGCAGCGTCCCGCGCCTCATCGACCTTGGAGCGCGGTCTTGAGGGTCAGGAAACTGACTTGGATCATCCTGCTCCCATGGAAGTATCTGAGGGACCTTCAGCCTTAGAGGTGGCTGTCGCAGAGAACTCAGCCCTCAAGGATGGTGTTGTCGCTCACCCAGCCCCCGAGGGTGTTGCCGGGGATGATTCGGCTTGGGTGGGTAGCGCAAGCTGCAACCCAGCCCCCGAGGGTGTTGCCGGAGACGATCCAACTCGAATGGGTAGCGCAAACTATGACCCAGCCCCCGAGGGTGTCCGAGCGGGGTCTCCCTCTGGTACTTCAATGGATGTTCACGTGGGGTCTCCTTCACATTCTGGTTGCATGGTGGTAGCCCAAGCCTTTGGTCAAGGAGCCGCTTTAGAGGCTAGCGTTCATGACGACGAAGTTTTGGGCTCTGCTGATGACACTGAGTTGGTCCCTGCTGGTTCATTGCAAGTTGCTACGGGTGGTGATCCTTCGCCGAGCCATCAATTGATTTCTCACGATTTGGGGGTCCCCTCATTCTTCTCCAGTCTCCAGGTACTATGGTCTATTCTAGTCTGACTTTTACACCGGATGAACTGCTGTCATTACATTCATCTGCTCTCAATATCAGGCATTGGTGGACGGGATGGCTAGTCAGCTGAAGTTGCAGGGTGCTTCTGTTCCAGAAGGAGCTTCGTCTCTAGCACGTTGGAATCCGGTGCTGCTTCAATAGCGTGTTTCTAACTTAGAGGCTGCGAATGCTGGTTAACGTTTTTCTGCTTCCCTTCGTCTCCCTTATTAAACTGCTTCTTAATTTAACCCTTTTGCTTGATTGTTTCTCGCTAGATATGGCTCGGCAGTTTTCTGTTCTTGAAGAGAAACATTCTCAGAGTCAGGCTAAACTGGTCCGGTGGTGCTCTAATTTTGAGGAAAAGTATTCCCAAAGCCAGACTGAGTTGGCCCAGGTTTCTGCTGCTCTGAATGACGCTAACACGCTGAACTCTACTCTTCGCGCTCAGCTTGATTATGAAAAGGTGACTTATGAATCGGTGCCTTGTTTTGCCGTGTTCTTATTGCTTGCTTGATGTCTGAAGAAGCTGACTCTTGTTTGCAGGAAGAAAAACGTGCCCTTGTTGCTTCTCGTGACAATCTTGACAGGCTATATCGTGACTCTAGCAACTCGTTGACCATTTTGGAGAGGAGTCATCGCTTCACCATGGAGGAGCTAGACAATCAGCGTTGTAAGCTGCAGGAATCCACGGATGACGTGATCCGCCTCAGGCAGTTGATATCGGCTAAAGATGCTGTTATCAAGGAACTACGTGCTTCCAAGAAATCCATCGCCCAGGAGCTAGAGACCGCTCAGTTGGCTGTCAAAGTTGCTGAAGAAACTTCCGTTACTCTGAGGGCCCAGCGCGACAAAGCCATGGATAAAGCCATTCGCGAGGGGCGGATCTTGATGAGGAGACCCGGTGTGATTGTTCCTGACGATATAAGGGCTGATGTGAACGCTGCTCCTGATTCCTCAAGTCGCCCTTCTTCATCAGTTGCTCCTGAGAAGAATGTTGCAAAATAGAAAAACATTGCGTGCTTTGAGCGCGCGGTTATCGTGCTCCGATATTTTGTTAGAGGACACCAGCTTGACATTTGAATGCTACTGTTATTCTCCCATCGTTTTAGAATTCGGCAGTATCTAAATTTGCAGAAGTAAAATGTTGTATGCTGATTTTGAAACTTGTTCACGGGACATAGAGGTCGCCCCTATATGAGTAATCGTAAGCACGTGGAACCGTCTTAAGTCGTTGCTGACTCAAACCGATTACTTTTGTTAATAGGGCATAGTAGTAACCCGAGTTAAGTAAGAGCGAGCATGTTGCACCGTCTTAAGTCGTTGCCGACTTAAGCCGATTGCTCTATTAGCCGGGCATAGTGGTCACCCTGAGTTAAGTAAGCGCGAGCATGTTGCACCGTCTTAAGTCATTGCCGACTTAAGCCGATTGCTCCGTTGGTAGGGCATAGTGGTCACCCCAAGTTAAGTAAGCGTGAGCATGTTGCACCGTCTTAAGTCGTTGCCGACTTAAGCCGATTGCTCCGTTAGCAGGGCATAGTGGTCACCCCGAGTTAAGTAAGCACGGGCATGTTGCACCGTCTTAAGTCGTTGCCGACTTAAGCTGATTGCTCCGTTAGCAGGGCATAGTGGTCACCCCGAGTTAAGTAAGCGTGAGCATGTTGCACCGTCTTAAGTCGTCGCCGACTTAAGTCGATTGCTCCGTTAGCAGGGCATAGTGGTCACCCCGAGTTAAGTAAGCGCGAGCATGTTGCACCGTCTTAAGTCGTTTCCGACTTAAGCCGATTGCTCCGTTAGCAGGGCATAGTGGTCACCCCGAGTTAAGTAAGCGTGAGCATGTTGCACCGTCTTAAGTCATTGCCAACTTAAGTCGATTGCTCCGTTAGCAGGGCATAGTGGTCACCCCGAGTTAAGTAAGAGTGTAGGTCGATCATGAACAAACTGAGTATTCTTGAAGCCTTTTTTATTGATGACATATTTCCCATTTTACAGAGTACATTGTCGTCCCGATAGCTTTTGAAATACAGCTAGGGATAAAACTTCCTGAGGTGTTATATATTCCATGAGTTCCCAATTTATGTGTCGTCCATCTGAGTGAGACGATATGATCCCGGCCGAGTGACTTCTGCTACTATGAATGGTCCTTCCCATAAGGGTGACAACTTGTGCCGTCCCTCCCCCGTTAGAATTCGGCGGAGGATGAGATCTCCCACTGCAAAGGATCATCGTCGCACGGACTTGTCGTGATAGCGTCTCAGAGTTTGCTGGTATCGTGCTGATTGAATTACTGTGTTCAGCCGTTCTTCTTCGAGTACATCAATATCCTCTAGCCTAGTAGCTTCGGCTTCTGCTATGCTTTCAAAGACCAACCTTGGCGCCCCAAACTTGAGATCAGCGGGTAATACTGCCTCTGACCCATAGACCATGAAGAAAGGAGTATTTCCATGCAGAGCTCGACTAGGTTGAGTTCTTATACTCCAAACGACGTAGGGCAACTCCCTTATCCATTTTCCTGCGAACTTTTCATTTTTATCGAAGACCTTTTTCCTGTGTGCCTCTAATATCATCCTGTTAGCTCGTTCAACCTGCCCGTTGGCTCTTAGGTGTGCCACCGAAGCATACTTGATCTGAATGCTCTTTTGCTCGTAGAAATCGAAGAACTCTGAACTTGTGAAGTTGGATCCTAGGTCAGTTATGATACTGTTCGGTATTCCGAATCTGAATATTATGTCTTGTATGAATTCCACGGCCTTAGCTGAGGTTAAAGAGGCAATGGATTTGAACTCTATCCATTTAGTGAATTTGTCGATTGCTACCAGTACATGAGTGTATCCTCCTTGAGCTTTCTTGAAAGGTCCAATCATATCCAGTCCCCAGCATGCGAACGGCCAAGTTACTGGTATGGTCTGCAGTTGCTGTGCTGGTAGATGTTGTTGCTTTGACAAGTACTGGCAAGCTTCGCACCTCTGAACTAACTCGGCTGTATCACTTTTTGCCGTTGGCCAATAGAATCCCGACCTGAAGACCTTCCCGACTAGTGTCTTGGATGCTGCGTGTATTCCACATTGCCCAGCATGGACCTCATCTAGAAGTTGCTTCCCAGTAGATGAGAGAATGCATTTCATGAGGACGCCCGATGCACCCCTTCTGTATAGTGTCTCCCCAATGAGTGTGTAGTGAGCTGACTGTCTAGCGATGCGCTTGGCTGCATTTTTGTCATCTGGTTCCTATTCATTCTTTATATATCTGATGATCGGCCTTCTCCAGTCATCAGAATCTGACTCTGGTTGGTTCACGATATTACATTCTTCTGCCTGGTCCATTGAGATGCTTAGATGTGGTATTTCTTGCACGAAGACTCCAGGTGGGACCTGAGTTCGACTGGATCCTTGCTTGGACAATACATCAGCTGTCGTGTTTCGATCTCTTTCTACATGGTGAAATTCCAGACCTTCGAATTTATCTTCTAGTTCCGGACGGCGGTGCAGTACTTTCCCATTGAATCGCTCGAACAGTCCCATTCTTTGTTTATCTGGCTTATGACTACCAAAGAACCTCCGTATACCATCAGTCTCTTGATGCCTAGTGATGTAGCAATGTTCAGTCCATGAATCAGAGCTTCATATTCGGCTGCGTTGTTGGAGGCTGGAAATAACAACTGGAGGGCATATTTGAGGTGCTCGCCTCTAGGTGCGGTAAAGAGAATTCTCGCGCCTGCTCCCTGCAGTTTCAACGAGCCATCAAAATACATTCACCATACTTCTGTGGTTTCTGGGTTATCTGGTACTTGTTGTTCAGTCCATTCTGATACGAAGTCAACCAATGCTTGAGTTTTGATGGCAGTGCGAGGTCGAAATTCGATGTCATGAGATCCCAGTTCACAGGCCCACTTGGCTATTCGGCCAATGGCTTCCTTGTTGTGAAGAATATCCCCTTTCGGAAAACCAGTGACTACTATGACTTTGTGGTCGTCAAAGTAGTGACGTAGCTTGCAGGCAGTTAGAAGTACTGCATATAATATCTTCTGAACTTGAGGATACTTTTTCTTCGAGGGACCCAAAACTTCACTAATGAAATAAACATGATGTTGCACTGGGTAGGCATGTCCTTCTTCTGCTCGCTCGACTACCAACACAGTGCTTACCACGTGAGTCGTGCAAGAGATATACAACAGCAAATCTTCAGCTGGTTGAGTTGACGTGGCTCGCCGTGGCGGCTTCAGCACTGGTGGTGTTGTCAAGAATTTTTTCAGTGCATCTAGGGCTTCCTGTGCTTCTGAAGTCCACTGAAACTTATCCACCTTCTTGAGTAGCTTATAGAACGGTAAGCCTTTTTCTCCCAGTCTGGATATGAATCTGCTCAGGGCTGCCATACATCCGGTAAGTCTCTGAACTTTCTTTTGTGAATGTGGTGCCTCCATTTTCATGATAGATTCGATCTTATCCGGATTAGCTTCAATTCCCCGGTGGCTGACAATAAATCCGAGTAGCTTTCCTGCCGGTACCCCAAAGACACATTTTTCGGGATTAAGCTTCCATCGATATCGCCGTAGACTGTTGAAAACCAGCTGTAAACCTTCGATGAAATTTTCTGAGTTCTCCGTTTTGATTACCACATCATCTACATAGGCTTCCACACGCTTGCCCCAGTGATCGGCTAAGCATGTTTGAATGGCTCTCTGATAAGTCGCTCCAGCGTTTTTGAGGCCGAACGGCATGGAGGTATAGCAGAAAGCACCGAACGGAGTGATGAACGCTGTTTTTTCCTCGTCTTCTTTTGCCAAAATAATCTGATGATATCCGGAGTAGCAATCCAGGAAAGACAGCACAGAACATCCAGCGGTGGAATCTACCACCTGATCTATCCTAGGAAGCCCGAAGGGATCCTTTGGACAGTGTTTGTTGAGATCCGTATAGTCGACGCACATGCGCCAATCCACTTTATTCTTTTTGAGTACAAGAACAGGGTTGGCTAACCACTCGGGATGTAACACCTCTCTAATAAACCCAGCCGCGACCAAGCGGGCCAGCTCAGCGCGAATGGCCTCTCTCTTGTCAGGCGTGAAGCGACGTAGTTTTTGCCGAATCGGCCTCGCCTGGGGATAGACCTTCAGTTTGTGCTCGGTCAGTTCTCTCGGGACTCCCGGCATATCCGCAGGTTGCCATGCGAATACGTATCGGTTATCCTGCAGAAACTGGACGAGCACGCCTTCCTATTTGTCATCCAGGCTGGAGCTGATGATGGCTGTTTTGCGCTCATCAGCGAACCCAAGGTTGATCCTTTTGGTTTCTTCAGTCGGCTGCATAGAGATCGCGACTTGAGCTTCATTTGCAGGTGCTGCAAGGTCTTCCTCAGGCTTAGAGTTTTCCTGCGTCGAAGAAGTCACCGACGGTTTGGTGGTGAGGGCCGCCTGGATGGCCACTCGGAAACATTCTATGGCGCCTTGGAAGTCAGCGCGCACAGTTATGATTCCTTGCGGCCCTGGAATCTTCAATATCATGTATGTGTAATGCGGAATGGCCATGAATTTTGCCAATCCCGGCCTCCCGGTGATGGCGTTGTACCCGCAGCCGAAGTTCGCCACTTTGAACCTCAGGAACTCGGTTCTGTAGTTCTCCGGAGTTCCAAAGGTGACTGGCATGTAGATGTGGCCCAGTGGGTATTCTCCTTCAGTCGGCACGATGCCGAAGAAAGGAGTGTCTGACTCGTGGAGCTCTTTGAGGTGAACTCCCAAGCCTTGGAGTGTCCGAGGGAAGGTGACATTGATGCTGCTCCCCCCGTCCACTAATACCTTCTTTACCATGCTCTCTCGGATCACCGGATCGACGAGGAGCGGGTATTTGCCTGGGTGGTCGAAGTTGAGCCATTGATCTGCCCGAGTGAAGGTGATCAGGTGCTCCGACCATCGGTACGGAGCGAGAGGACCGATGGTCGCCACCAATATCTGGCGATCGTTGAGCTTTTGTTGTCTTCTGTTCTCCTGCGATCCGTGTCCGCCGAAGATGACGTTGACCTCGCTGTCAACGCGCGGGAAGGCTCCACCTTCTCCCTCCTCCAGTTGCTGAGGTTGTTGCGGTTCTCCTGGTCCTCCCCGTGGCAGAGGAGGAGGTAGAGGTTGGAAGGGCCGGCCGTGTCCGACGGAGTGCTTGAAGTCTCTACAGTTCTGAAGGGTGTGGCGCATGTCCTTGTGGTACGGGCACTGGGCGTCGAGGATGTCGTCCAGCGTGCGTTCGCCCCCACGAGGTCCTCCCCGGGCGTGAGAGGCAGGTGGTTCGGCGGCGTGCACTTCTTCGCGAGGCCTCTTCTCCCAGCGTTTGTCGGGCTGCTGGTTTGTATCGCGTCGCAGTGCTGCTGGTGCAGGCTTCGCTCCTCCGATGAGGTCCTGAGCTCGCTCGTCGGCGGTGATGTAGAGGTCGGCTTCCCAGAACAGTTGCTCGGAGGTAGTTGGCACCTTCTGTAATATGGCTCGGACGAAAGCCGAGTCGTTGGATCCTCTGTAGAAGTCCTCGATCATGGCCGCCTCCGTGACCTCGGGGATATGATTTCTCATGGTCTGGAACCTTTTGAGGTATGACCGAAGAGTCTCGTCCCCCCGGCGCTTGATGGATTTGAGGTCCCATGGTTGCGCTGGTTTGTCAGAGAGGGATTGAAAGTTGGCGGTGAAGCATCGACTGAAAAGTCATTCCAGTCGTCGATGCAGTGCCGGGGTAGATGTCGCAGCCATTGTAGCGCGTCTTGCCCGAGAACAATGGGTAAGTTGCGGTCATCACGTCCTCGGATGCCCCGATAGCTCGAGCAGCGGTGGTGTACACGGCCAGCCAGCCTCCTGGATCCTGCTTAGGTTCATATTTGTCGACATTGGATACCTTGAAGTTAGGGGGCCATTGAATAGCCTTAAGGCGCGGAGTAAGAGCAGACACTCCACACGTGTCTTCTTGTCGTCGGGGATGATGTCGGTCCCGGGGAGGGGAGTAGTTGTTGTGGTTCCTCGACCGTCCCCGGGTGGTACCGCCAGTCGAGGCCGTTGCTGAATCAGTTCTAGTGGCCTAACTCCGAGCTGGAATGCCATGATCCCTGTCGTATTCCTCTCGGCGGTGGATCTCGTTCTCATGTCGTCGTTCACGCGAAGCATTGATGGAGCTTCGCGCGTCCCGGTGGCTGTTGATGGCGTGTCGTAGGTCGTTCGGCGGGTGAGCGAGAGGTAGAAGATGGTTGGCTGCTTGGGTGAACAGTCGTCGATAGCCCTCGGCGTCGGGAGTCCGAGGGAGTCCATCAGCTATCCGAGCTAGTACCCCTCCGACTTCACTCGACGTGTTCATGGCTCGGGCGAAGTCGGGGTTCAGGTTGCGCCCGAAGAGTGGATTCTCTCGACGTTGCCTTGCCTCCTGCTCGGCCTGTTCCTGAGCTCGTCGGCGATCACGTCGTCGGGAGTTCCTCCGTTCTCTGAAGATGCGTTCCTCCGCAGTTTCTCCTATCTCTGAGACCTCGTCTCATGAGACAGGCTGCTCTGGGTCCCGCTCTCCGGCCTCGTGATGTCGCCGGACATTTCAGCGTCGGTTCCTCCGTTGGCGGGATTCCCGCTGAGGAGGTTCTTCTCCGGGTGCGGTTAGCTCATCGTCGGAGACGGGGGGCGACTCCACTCTCCCGATGAAGAGGACGTCGGGGTAGAATGGTGCGGCGGTCGTGGCGATCTTCTTTCCGTTCTCCTTTGAGGACGGAGGAACGGAAAGAACAACTTGCTTCCTCCCGGTTTTATTTGTTTCTTTCTTCCTTGCGATTTGTGTCCATTCTTTCGTCGGGGAAGTAGACAGTGGGGTTCTCCGGGTCATCGCGCCCTCGGCCCCTGGCTTGCTGAAGGCGATCTTTTTTCGGAGCGCTGGAGGTTGCGCTTTTCCCTGCCTTACTCCGACATTTTCGGAGGTTGTTGGAGGAGACTTCTTCCTTGGCGGATCTGCGATGCGATGTAGAGTTCCTTCTTCATCTGCTACGGATGAGATAGTTCCAAAGCAGAACACAGATCCAGGGCAGAGGGTGATCTTGCGGTGGAAGGTGATGGCCATTGAGCTAGCTTAGATCGGCGACACACCCCCTACCTGGCGCACCAGCTGTCGGTGTTTTGGGTCCGACCGCACACCAGTGGACCCGGGGGATATCTATCCCCCACAACTAATAATAATAAATACTTGACCAACTAAAAGCAACTGCTTAACCTCAACTCCATATACATCTTGTCGGGGACCATAATTAGGGGTACCCTCAAGGCTCCTAAATCTCAGCTGGTAACCCCCATCAGCACAAAGCTGCAAAGGCCTGATGGGTGCGACTAAGCCAAGGATCGGTCCATTCGAGGGACGCGATCACGCCTCGCCCGAGCCCAGCCTCGGGCAAGGGCAGCCGACCCCGGAGGATCTACGTCTCTCCTGAGGCCCCCTCCAGCAACGGACATACTTTCGGCTCGCCCGAGGCCCAGCCTTCACCAAGAAGCAACCTTGGCCAAATCGCCACGCCAACCGACCAAATCGCAGGGGCATTTAATGCAAAGGTGGCCTGACACCTTTATCCTGACACGCACCCTCCAGTCGACAGAGCCGAAGTGACCGCAGTCACTTCGCCGCTCCACTGACCGGTCTGACAAGAGGACAGCGCCGCCTGTGCCGCTCCGACTGCTGTGCCACTCGACAGAGTGAGGCTGACAAGCAGCCAGGCCTGGCCTCAGGCGCCATAGGAAACTCCGCTTCGCCCAACCCCAGGGCTCGGACTCGGGCTCAGCCCCTGAAGACGACGGACTTCGCTTCGCCCGACCCCAGGGCTCGGACTCGGGCTCAGCCCCAGAAGACGACAAACTCCGCTCTGCCCGACCCCAGGGCTCGGACTCGGGCTCAGCCCTTGAAGACGACGAACTCCGCTCCGCCCGACCCCAGGGCTCAGACTCGGGCTCAGCCCCGGAAGACGACGAACTCCGCTTCGCCCGACCCTAGGGCTCGGACTCAGCCCTGGCCTCAGCCGACGGTCTCCGCCTCGCCCGACCCAGGGGCTCGGACTCGACCTCGGCCTCGGAAGACAGACTCGACCTCGACCTCGGAGGAGCCTCCACTTCGCCCAACCCAGGGCACGGACCAACCACGTCAACAGGAGGCGCCATCATTACCCTACCCCAAGCTGACTCAGGCTATGGGGAACAAGACCGGCGTCCCATCTAGCTCGCTCCACCAGACAAGTAATGATGGCGCCCCGCACGCTCTATGACGACGGCGGTTCTCAGCCCCCTTACGGAAGCAAGAGGACGTCAGCAAGGACTCGACAGCCCCGACAGCTGTCCTTCCGCCAGGCTCCAGCGCTCCTCCGACGGCCACGACACCACACGAATCAGGTGCCAAAACCTCTCCGGCTGCCACGATGGCATGTACTTAGGGCGCTAGCTCTCCTCCGCTAGACACGTTAGCACACTGCTACACCCCCATTGTACACCTAGATCCACTCCTTGCGCCTATTAAAGGAAGGACCAGCGCCCTCTTACAGAGGGTTGGCCGCGCGGGGAAAGGACGGGACGGGCGCTCGCGTGAGGCCGCTCGCTCCCTCCCGCGTGGATGCTTGTAACCCCCTACTGCAAGCGCACCCGACCTGGGCGCGGGACAAACACGAAGGCCGCGGGATTTCCACCTCTCACGCCTGTCTCCTCTCCGGCTGCCTTCCCCCTTCGCGCTCCATCTCGCGCCGACCCATCTGGGCTGGGGCACGCGGCGATAGTTTACTCGTCGGTCCAGGGACCCCCCGGTCTCGAAACGCCGACAGTTGGCGCGCTAGGTAGGGGCCTGCTGCGTGTTGACGAACAGCTTCCCGTCAAGCTCCAGATGGGCAGTCTCCAACAACCTTTCCAGCCCGGGACGGTGCTCCGTTTCGGGAGTCTTGAGTTCATGTCCCTCGACGGCAGCTACGACATGATAATCCTTCCCCCGCCGTGCGACAGCGACAATGGCGGCCGACAGCCCGCTCGCCGGCGGCGGAATCGACGACGTCTTCCCCGCGTGGTGGAAGAACAACTTTCGAGCTCACCCCGTCCCCTCCCCCGCCGACGGAGGAGGAGGCGGGGCAACCAAGGCCAAGCAGGGGGCGGCACCTCGTCGGCTGTCGAGCGAGTCGACGGTGCCGGCGCCCCAACGGGGGGCACGTCGGGCATCGACCTCGCGTCTGAGACGAAGACGAGCGCCGTCTCCCCGCAACACGCCAATCCCAAGCAAACGGACGACGCCAGTACGCTCGCGAAGGGCTTACTGGGTGTCACCCTTGTACCTGAGATGACGGTGCAGTCAGTCCCTGACGTGACTTCGTCACCGCCCGTCGACCAAGAGGTACCGACCGATTCCCATCTCACGCCTTTTGGATTCAGCCTCGACCGGCTGGGGTATCGTATGCGGTCACCCTAGGACCGGCTGACGGATGTCTCGACCTACGGGCCCTCGGGGTCCAAGGAAGATGACGAGCCCGACTTCTGTTGGGATTTCTCTGGACTTGGTAACCCCAGTGCCATGCGGGACTTTATGACCGCGTGTGACTACTGCCTTTTTGACTGTTCCGACGGTAGCCGCAGCCTCGGCGACGAGGACTGCGGCCCAAGTTGTGAATGTTTCCACGTCGATCTAGGGGGTCCCTCCGAAGGCAACTATCTTGGTATGCCGGAGAACGGTGATCTCCCTAGGCCTGTGCCTCGCGTTGACATCCTACGAGAGCTAGTTGTGGTCCCCGTTCCGGTGGGGGGTCATGACCCACAGCTCGAGCAAATCCGCGGGGTGCCGGCCAGGCTCGACGAGGGAGCAGGAACACTCGAGCCGATCCGTCGGGACATCGGACAGGAATGGGCGGGCCAACCTCCGGCCAGAGAAATGCGTCATCTACCCCAGGGTATCCAGCACCGCATCGCCGACGATGTCAGGGTGAGGCCGCCACCCACTTCCAGTGGAGTCGGCCAGAACATGGCTGCGGCGGCAATGCTCCTCCGCGTGATGCCGGAGCCATCAACCACCGAGGGGCGGCGAATTCAGGGAGAGCTCAAGAATCTCCTGGAGGACGCCGCGGTCCGACGGGCCGAAAGCTCTGCCTCCCGAAGGCAGGGGTACCCCTTGGAACATCGCGCCGCGACTTCCCGATTCATGCGGGAAGCCTCGGTCCACACCGGGCGCACGTGCAACACAGCGCCTGCGGCCCCGGGTCGCTTCGGCAACGAGCACCATCACCGCAACCGTCGGGCCCACCTCGACGAGAGGGTGCGCCGAGGCTACCACCCCAGGCGTGGGGGACGCTACGACAGCGGGGAGGATCGGAGTCCCTCGCCCGAACCACCCAGTCCGCAGGCTTTCAGCTGCGCCATACGACGGGCGCCGTTCCCGACCCGGTTCCGAACCCCGACTACTATCACAAAGTACTCGGGGGAGACGAGACCGGAACTGTGGCTCGCGGACTACCGGCTGGCCTGCCAGCTGGGTGGAACAGACGATGACAACCTCATCATCCGCAACCTCCCCCTGTTCCTCTCCGACACCGCTCGCGCCTGGTTGGAGCACCTGCCTCCGGGGCAGATCTCCAACTGGGACGACCTGGTCCAAGCCTTCGCCGGCAATTTCCAGGGCACGTACGTGCGCCCTGGAAACTCCTGGGACCTCCGAAGCTACCGACAGCAGCCGGGAGAGTCTCTCCGGGACTACATCCGACGATTCTCGAAGCAGCGCACCGAGCTGCCCAACATCACCGATTCAGATGTCATCGGCGCGTTCCTCGCCGGCACCACCTGCCGTGACCTGGTGAGCAAGCTGGGTCGAAAGACTCCCACCAGGGCGAGCGAGCTGATGGACATCGCCGCCAAGTTCGCCTCTGGCCAGGAGGCGGTTGAGGCTATCTTCCGGAAGGACAAGCAGCCCTAGGGCCGCCCACCGGAAGATGCCCCCGAGGCATCAACTCAGCGCGGCGCCAAGAAGAAAGGCAAGAAGAAGTCGCAAGCAAAACGAGACGCCGCCGACGCAGACCTTGTCGCCGCCTCCGAGTACAAGAACCCTCGGAAACCCCCCGGAGGTGCCAACCTCTTCGACAAGATGCTCAAGGAACCGTGCCACTATCATCAGGGGCCCGTTAAGCACACCCTTGAGGAGTGCGCCATGCTTCGGCGTCACTTCCACAGGGCCGGGCCACCCGCGGAGGGTGGCAGGGCTCGCGACGACGATAAGAAGGAAGATCACCAGGCAGGAGAGTTCCCCGAGGTCCGCGACTGCTTCATGATCTACGGTGGGCAAGCGGCAAACGCCTCGGCTCGGCACCGCAAGCAAGAGCGTCGGGAGGTCTGTTCGGTAAAGGTGGCGGCGCCAGTCTACCTAGACTGGTCCGACAAGCCCATCACCTTCGACCAAGCCGACCACCCCGACCGCGTGCTGAGCCCGGGGAAATACCCGCTCGTTGTCGACCCCGTCATCGGCGACGTCAGGCTCACCAAGGTCCTCATGGACGGAGGCAGCAGCCTCAACATCATCTACGCCGAGACCCTCGGGCTCCTGCGTGTTGATCTGTCCTCGGTCCGAGCAGGCGTTGCGCCTTTCCATGGGATCATCCCCGGGAAACGCGTCCAGCCCCTCGGACAACTCGATCTTCCCGTCTGCTTTGGGACACCCTCCAACTTCCGAAGGGAGACCCTTACGTTCGAGGTGGTCGGGTTCCGAGGAACCTACCACACAGTGCTGGGGAGGCCATGCTACGCGAAGTTCATGGCTGTCCCCAACTACACCTACCTCAAGCTCAAGATGCCGGGCCCCAACAGGGTCATCACCGTCGGCCCCACGTACCGACACGCGTTCGAATGCGACGTGGAGTGCGTGGAGTACGCCGAGGCTCTCGCCGAGTCTGAGGCCCTCATCACCGACCTGGAGAGCCTCTCTAAGGAGGTGCCAGACGTGAAGCGCCACGCCGGCAACTTCGAGCCAGCGGAGACGGTTAAGTCCGTCCCCTCGACCCCAGCAGCGACGCCTCCAAGCAGATCCGGATCGGCTCCGAGCTCGATCCCAAATAGGAAGCAGTGCTCGTCGACATTCTCCGCGCGAACGCCGACGTCTTCGCGTGGAGTCCCTCGGACATGCCCGGCATACCGAGGGATGTCGCCGAGCACTCGCTGGATATCCGGGCTGGAGCCCGACCCGTGACGCAGCCTCTGCGCCGATTCGACGAAGAAAAGCGCAGAGCCATAGGCGAGGAGATCCACAAGCTAATGGCGGCAGGGTTCATCAAAGAGGTATTCCATCCCGAATGGCTTGCCAACCCTGTGCTTGTGAGAAAGAAAGGAGGGAAATGGCGGATGTGTGTAGACTACACTGGTCTAAACAAAGCATGTCCGAAGGTTCCCTACCCTCTGCCTCGCATCGACCAAATCGTGGATTCCACTGCTGGGTGCGAAACCTTGTCTTTCCTCGATGCCTACTCAGGGTATCACCAAATCAGGATGAATGAGTCCGACCAGCTCGCGACTTCTTTCATCACACTCTTCGGCATGTACTGCTATGTCACCATGCCATTCGGCTTGAGGAATGCGGGTGCGACGTACCAACGGTGCATGAACCATGTGTTCGGCGAACACATTGGCCGGACGGTCGAGGCCTACGTCGATGACATCGTAGTCAAGACAAGGAAAGCCTCTGACCTCCTTTTCGACCTTGAAGTGACAATCTGATGTCTCAAGGCGAAAGGTGTGAAGCTCAATCCCGAAAAGTGTGTCTTCGGGGTTCCCCGAGGCATGCTCTTGGGGATCATCGTCTCTGAGCGGGGCATCGAAGCCAACCAGAGAAGATCGTGGCCATCACCAGCATGGGGCCCATCAAGGACTTAAAATGCGTACAGAGGGTCATGGGATGCCTTGCGGCTCTGAGCCGCTTCATCTCGCGCCTCGGTGAAAGAGGTCTGCCTCTGTACCGCCTCTTAAGGAAGGCCGAGTGCTTCACTTGGACCCGTGAGGCCGAGGAAGCCCTCGGGAACCTGAAGGCGCTCCTTACAAACGCGCCCATCTTGGTGCCACCCGCTGCCGGAGAAGCCCTCTTGATCTACATCGCCGCGACCACTCAGGTGGTTAGCGCCGCGATTGTGGTTGAGAGACGAGAAGAGGGGCATGCATTGCCCGTCCAGAGGCCAGTCTACTTCATCAGCGAGGTACTGTCCGAAACCAAGATCCGCTACCCACAAGTTCAGAAGCTGCTATATGCAGTGATTCTGACACGACGGAAGTTGCGACACTACTTCGAGTCTCATCCGGTAACTGTGGTGTCATCCTTCCCCCTAGGGGAGATCATCCAGTGCCGAGAGGCCTCGGGTAGAATTGCAAAGTGGGCGGTGGAAATCATGGGCGAAGCGATCTCGTTCGCCCCTCGGAAGGCCATCAAGTCCCAGGTCTTGGCGGACTTCGTGGCTGAATGGGTCGACACCCAGCTCCCAACAGTTCCGATCCAACCAGAACTCTGGACCATGTTCTTCGACGGGTCGCTGATGAAGACAGGAGCAGGCGCATGCCTGCTCTTCATCTCGCCCCTCGGAAAGCACCTACGCTACGTGCTACGCCTCCACTTCCCGGCGTCCAACAATGTGGCTGAGTACGAGGCTCTGGTCAACGGGTTGCGCATCGCCATCGAGCTAGGGGTCCGACGCCTCGACGCTCGCGGTGACTCGCAACTCGTCATCGACCAAGTCATGAAGAACTCCCACTGCCGCGACCCGAAGATGGAAGCCTACTGCGATGAGGTTCGGCGCCTGGAAGACAAGTTTTACGGGCTCGAGCTCAACCACGTCGCCCGACGCTACAACGAGACTGCGGACGAGCTGGCTAAAATAGCCTCGGGGCGAACAACGGTTCCCCCGGACAACTTGTTTATTTCATAACTTTTGCATATGAACTACAAATTTAGTGATTCAAATTGCAAAATGTTCATAGAATTATTCTCTGTTTAAATAAAATGGTTTCACTTACTGTCTACACACTCTAATTTTTAGGATTGAATATGAACTAATGTAGATGTATTTTTATTTATTTAATAAAATAAATAAAAGGAGAACCTTAGAGATTTAAACATGTGTAAGCTTGTGGGATTAATAATGTGTATTACATGAGTTTACCTCTGTTCTAAATTTTAGGTCACAATAAAATAAGTTGAACTATGTTTATGTACTTGTAAGTAACACTTAGGGAAATAATAATCTATTTTCAAATAAAGTTAATGTATGTTATAGTTTATGTTATACTTTGAATTCATTATCCCTTATGTAGTATTATGTCTTTTAAGATGTGTTCCAATGTCTGTACATGTTTGGTGTGATGTTCATTTGTACTTTCCAAATGTATTGAATGCATGCTCGCTTTATCTAGACAACGAGCAGTCCGAGGTTCCTGAGTGCCTTGTTGGAGACCTCCCTGAGCAACCACCTAGTGAAGGCAAGTGTCCTCTGACCCATTATGTCCTACATACTTTATGATTCACTGTCCCGCATTACTTTATGAAACCTAAGGATTAACTAGTCTGTATTCACTTATCCTTGTTTACCTTTTTAGGTTATCATGGTTAGCATGTTGCTATTTCCTTAACTTAATCAATGAACATGATGTGAATATTTATGATACGATATTGTTATCCTGATTATGTGGATGATCTTGTGATACCTTAGGGGGCTCAGGCCTTTTTCCTGAGTACCTCTCTATAAGGACCTGTTCGTGGAGTGATCACCTGGGATAACAGTACAACCATGAGGGTGGAATGGGACACCCTTAGCTGATTAATTAGATGAACCTAGGGGTGTAGTTGGCTTTGCTGGAGGGGCATAAATGGGGTCCGGGGCGTAGTGCTCGCTCTGCCAAGGTTAGGGTGCAGAGGTTCTTTCGATTTGGTTTTGTTAGTCACCCATCTTGGGGAGGTGTACTGCGTTTGTACGACTGGCGAAACCTAACGAGCAGCTATGCACCAGGGGAGTCTTTGTAAAGGCTACATAGTGTATCCCTGGCCATTCACCTTGGTAGTGAAGATCGGGTATGTACAACCCTGGCTGGAAAGGGATCACGACTTGTGGGTAAAGTGTACAACCTCCGCAGAGTGTTAAAAACTGGTATATCAGCCGAGCTCACGGTTAAGAGCAGCCTTGGGATCCTTTTTGATTAGAAGAACTTTGGATACTATTATGTTGATGATTAACAATGATGTTATAAAATCTGATCTCTGGTATTTCCTCTTTTGAGGATGTACTTCTGGGTAATAACTGGGTTTATTACTAAAACCTGGCTCTACTAATAATAATAAATACTTGACCAACTAAAAGCAACTGCTTAACCTCAACTCCATATACAGCTAGTCCACTTTAGCCAAACAAGACATTTGCTGAGTACGTTGATGTGTACTCACCCTTGCTTTACACACCACCCCCACCCCAGGTTGTCCCCAATGTACCCAATGCTCAGGAGGTGATGCTGGCAACATGGATGACTTCGAGGAGTTCCAGGAATACGACGAATTCTAGTTCTTTCTTAGTGGCAAACCTCCAGTCAGCTGCCTGTGTAGGCTTAGCTTCTACGTTTCGTAATTCCGCACTTTGATAATTATGTTGAACAATGGTTATGTAATAGACTCTGAGGATGTCTTGGACATCTTGATGTAATCAAATACCTTTCCGCTATTTATTTCGAGCATTGTGTGATGATGTCCAATTATGTAATCGGTGTATACGTGAGTTTCTGATCTTGGCACGTATATGGTTCGCATTCGGTTTGCCTTCCAAACCGGGTGTGACAAATGTTTACCTTCGAAGGTTCAGATGGATATTGCATGTTTAGTGTTTCAAGTTCTTTCTTGTGGTTTTCAGACAAGTGTTTAGATATTGATACGAATAAGCCATCTACGATGTCACAGACCAGTGTAAAATATGTAATTATAATGACTGTTTTAGGTAATTAAATTGTGCATTCTCATAATCTTACCTCGAAATAATGTTCCTTAATCCCCATTTCAGCATCAAGACCAACGAAATCACAGAGATGCCTGTGTATGTTTGTATTTTCTGCTCTAAACCCAGGTCTGGCCTCAAATACTCCTTTTGGCTAAATGGTGGTCCTCATTGGCAAAACCACGTAAGTGGTTAGGGCGTGTATCAACAGATGCCTGCTTTCCATTTCATTTTGTGTGAGGCTTCGAAGCCATCCAAAAAATTACTTACACACTCATCATTCTTCCAAGCTTTCAAGTGCTTAATTTCTTGTTAATAGCAGTCAAAATATTTTAGATTGGTCTGAGAACAAAGTCCTTGAACTCCACCCATATGATATTTTTATGTTAACGGTTGGACAAGATACTATCTTGTTTGTATCTGGCGTCATGGATTTGACAGTTTTTATGGTCTTATGTACTAATTTAAATTTAAATATTCTATAGTTTGCTGAGTCCATTTCCACTGGCAAGCGGTATGCAACCGAAAGTTGCGGTTTCATTTTTTTATCTATGAATCTATTATAAATAAAAGCTGAAGTAAGAGTACACTTGTTTGTAATATTTCAAAAACAGACCATGTCATTTCTATTTCGTGCTGCCAGATTTCAGAAGCTGGTATTTTACAAGTAGCAACAGTGATGGGATTTGATGATGAACTAGATGTAGCAGATGGCATTGGAGAAGCTGATGTGATTCTTGCATCAAGTTTTGAAATGAAGCAAAATCTCTGGATTAGTAATGCTGCCAAGTACCACAAGCTTCCCATATTTGTTGCCAAGATGATTGTGCTTGCATTGACATACTTCTTTTTTTATATTGTAAATGGCAGACTAATACGATGGCTCAAATAGTTAATGCTATCAGAATGCCTCGCAAGACGAACATGGACTGAGACAATATTTTAAATATGAACACGGAAATTGCAACATACTTTAATGTAAATTGCAGCATATTTCAATGTTAAAGATGAACATGACTGGGACAGCTTGGTTATCATATTACTAGATTGGACCATATGCTGAATGGTTGAACTCAAGCATAATAAAAGCTTACCTTCTACAAACTACTGATGACCATCTTCATGATGGTACCACTGCATTTTCAAGTTTAGAAAGATTATACACATGGTATAGTTCAGCTATACAATCTTGACCATTTAGGTAACACACCTCGCTCTTGCAACAAACATAATCTGATCGTGTGGGTATTTCACCAGAATAGGCAATGGAAATTAAAACTTTGAGGTGCGTAATTTGATATACAAACATAATATTCTGATACTGTTGGTAAGAGGGCAGGATGCCATTTTTCAGTATTCCTTGTATCATGAGACCATATATGATCTATTAACAACATATCTGTAGTAGAGAATACATGTATCAGTGCACCTCATAAGAGGACTACGGTGGTAGTTTCATGGTGGCAAGGATAGCAACAAAATGAAAGTGGAACACCCAAAATACTGAAAGGAGGCAGAGTCCGTGTATTCGAATTGAGGTTGTCTTTTATGTAAATCAAATTGAACCGCCAAAAAAATTCAATGGTTTTATTAATATGCATCACATTTGGATATGAGCATGAAAATAAGTGCAAGATAAAGTGACCTTGATATAGCGTCCGATAGGGCGTTTTTTTCTAGTACTCTTCTAAAACTACAACACCCAAGCATGTTGTAGAAGAGCGTGTTGTAGCTTGATTTTTATGTTTGTTTTTGAAGTTCATGATAGAGAGCCTCTTGGAAATGCTTCTTAGCAAACTAGACAAGGCATGACTTGTGGACCGACGACAAAGGAGTCCTTGATGAGCAGCTTATCCTAGAAGATGTCTATCTAAAATGTTTTTACTGTTTTTTTGAATCTACCAGTTTTTTTAGATAGGACGACGTCCCGACCACACCAGCTATTTAGGCTAGGCTTTCACCACTTGAGCACACTCAGCCCCGTTTGGTTCCATTAGTCCTATTAATAAAGTTTAGTCTAGGGACTAAAGTTTAGTCCCTACCCTATTTAGTTGTTAGGACTAAACAGATTTTAAATACATTAAATGCAACACATAAAGACCAAAATATCACTTTACTTGTTTCAGGTCAGTTTTTAGACTAGGGCAATTAGAGTAAATATTGCCCTTTAGTCCCTTTTAGCACACATGTGAGGAACTAGAGACTAAATCCAATTAGTCTCTAATTTAGTTCTTTCGTTTGGTAAAATAGAGACTAAAAATTAGTCCCTCTAACTAAGGGGGTGTTTGGTTAGAGGGACTAAAGATTAGTCTCTAGTTTTTAGTCCCTTTTTTGCCAAACACTAGGATTAAAATATGGACTAAAATGATTTAGTCTTTAGTTCTTCACATAGGTGCTAAAATAGACTAAAAGCCCATAATTATCATGTTGCCCTTACCTTTTTATAGATATATCTAATATCTTGTTAGATGTTTGTTAGACTAGTTTATCTGATAATTCAAGATGTAATAAACTTTCTATAAGTTTGTTGGCTGTTTGCCTATATTAACATGCAACCATGATGGCCAAGGGCTCATTCACGTTACCATCAATTAATTCACTATTCGGAGCCACTCTTCCCACAAATACATCTAGTCCTATCTCTCCCATGGCGACTTCATCCTCCACCAATTCGCCGCAGATCCTTGGTCTAGCTATCTTTAAGAAGCTAACCCGGGAGAACTACCTTCTCTGCAAGGCACAGATCATGCCTACCATCCGCGCGCGGTGCCCAGCTCGTCGGGATTCTGGACGGCACTATCGCTGCTCCGACCAAGACCATGAAGGTCATCGACGACAAGAAGACTGAAGCCACGATACCCAACCCAGACTATGAGACCTGGTTGGCTCTAGGGGCCTGTTTGGTTTGTGGCTAAATGTGCCACACTTTGCCTAAGGTTAGTCGTTCGAATTGAATAACTAACCTTAGGCAGAAAAGTTAGGTAAAGTGTGGTAACTGAGGTAGTGAACCAAACAGGCCATAGATCAGCAACTATTGGTGTATCTTCTCAACTCGCCGACGAAGAAAGTGTTGGTCCAAGTGGTCACCTCACGTCTACAGCAGAAGTGTGGGCGTCTCTTTGAGGGGATGTTCGTGGCACAATACCGTGCACGTGCAACCAATCTCCTCGTGGGGCTTGTCAGCTGCAAGAAGGACATTATGACTATGGCTGCCTACTACTCTCAAGTCCCAATTCCCAAATGAGGAGTATTGGCGATGAACTAACTCGCTACCATTAGCAAAAAGATTAGTGATGATGAGATGGTCTCGTTCATCCTTAATGGACTAGACTTCGATACAACTCCGTGTCATCGTCCATTCTTGGACGTCAAGTTTCTGCCTCTTATCCAAAGAATTGAAAAGAGATTGTTATGTTCCTCAAATTTTTTATCTCAGGCTGAACGTTTGGAGTTGGTAAATTCAGTATTTACGGCTTTGCCAACCTTCTTTATGTGTACGCTCAAGATTCCAAAATCTATCATTAAGCAGATAGACATTTACATGAAGCATTGTCTTTGGAGAGGGAATGACACAAGCTCCAAAAAACCGCCTCTGGTTGCTTGGTCTACGGTTACTCAGAGAAAAGTAAATGGAGGTCTTGGGGTGTTACGCCTTGAAACTCAAAATGATGCTTTTCTTCTAAAATTCTTTCATAAGTTCTTCAATAGTTATGATTTACCTTGGGTAAATATCATCTGGAATAAATATTATACGTCCAACGGACTTCCTGGTCATAGAAGAATTGGCTCCTTATGGTTGAAGAGTATACTCAAACTTCTTCACAACTTTAAGGGCCTGGCGCATCCAATCATTGGCAATGGTAGATCAATTTTTTCCTGGGAAGATCAGTGGACTAAGAGTATTCCAAGACAACAATATCCAGAATTATTCTCTTTTACAAAAAGCACAAAACTGTCTATCGCAGAGGTTAAGGAACAAGATAATCTCTTTCGTATTTTTCAATTGCCTATTTCTGAGCAAGCTTATGAACAATATCTGGAGCTACAGGTAGTCTGGGAGCAAATTGTCCTCAGTAATGTAAAGGACCGATGAAGATACATATGGGGCTCAAACAGCTATTCAACTCAAAAAGCTTACAGACATTTAATGGGACAGACACAAGTTCACTCTATCTACAAGCACCTATGGAAGAGTAAATGTCAACCAAAGCATAAAGTCTTCTATTGGCTATGGCTTAAAAACAGACTCAAAACCAGGAATATGCTGTGAAGGAAAAACATGATTCTAGAATCATACTCATATGAGAACTGTTTATGGCAAAGAGAGGAGACTCTTTATCACCTGTTTCTGAGATGCAACTTTGCAAAAGCTTGTGGGAACTCAATTAGAATAACCCCACCCAGAATTGCTCATACAGAGGAGGTCTCGGAAAACCTCAAACAACAGCTTAACGTTCCTTTTTCTATGGAGGTCATCATTATTATGACATGGAGCATTTGGAAAAGCCGCAATGAATGGTTGTTTGAAAATAAAGACCCTTCAGTGCATCACTGTACGCAGGAATTCAGTAAGGAACTACGGTTGGTTATTCACAGAGCGCGCGGTAAATATGACATCTCCATTCCAAACTGGTTGGATTTGTGGCAGTCATAAGATTTGTTTTGCTCTGACCAATCTTTGTAACTTTTCAATTAGATCTTTCAGTCTAACATATAACTCTAGTAACCAAGTCGAGTTGTACCTTTTCATATTTAATAAAAATTCTCAGTAGGGGTCTCCCCTCCTGATCTTTCAAAAAAAAAGATTCAGTATCTTTAGGAGATCTGTACTCTGAGTTGATCTCCTATGATATTCGCCTTCAATAGCAGATCCAACAAGAAATAGGAGGGAATTTCCAGTCATCGGCCAATGCTACATCCCATGGCCGAGGAGGACAGCATGGTCGCAGCACCTACCGTGGCCGTGGTCAGAAACAACAACCATGGAGGTTTTTCCAAGCAAACAATGCAGACTAACAAGCGAACATGCCAGATCTGCAAGAAGATTGGTCATGAGACATTTGACTGCTAGCATCGTTATGAAGAGAATTACCAGGGAAAGGTTGTTGGCTCGGTCGTCATAAATTATTTTATTGATACAAACTGGTATGCAGAATTGCAGATAGCGATGTCACCTATCATATCACAGGTGAACTAGAGAAACTCACCATCAGTGGACAAGATCAAGTGCACACTGCCAACGGATCGGGTATGTAAATTAGTAATATTGGTCATTCGGTTTTACATACCCCTAGTAGTGGTTTGCATCTTAGAAATATTCTTCATGTTTCTAGGTCCAGTAAAAACCTTGTTTTTGTTCACCGATTAGCTACTAACAATAATGCATTTCTTGAATTTCATCTAAATTGCTTCATCAAGGACAAGGCCACGGAGAGAAGTCTTCTTCAAGGTAGATGCGAGGGATGTCTCTATCCACTCGTATCAAAACAGTCAAGATCCAAGACCAGTAGACAAGTCCTTGGTGTCAATAGGCCATCGACAGCCCAATGGCATAGTCGCCTTGGCCATCCTGCCATTTTAATAGTCAAGCAAGTTATTAGAAACTTTAATCTTCCTGTTTCCAATGGTTTGAGTCATGAGAGTGTGTGTGGTCATTGTCAACAAGCAAAAAGTCACCAATTACCTTACCCCAAGTCTACTAGTGTGTCTAAATCACCTCTTGAACTCATATTCTCTAATGTCTGGGGTCGTGCACCCATGTCTGTAGGGAGACACACTTATTATGTAAGTTTTATTGATGATTATAGCAAATTTACTTGGATTTATCTCTTTAAACACAAATATGATGTCTTTCAAGCCTTTCACAATTTTCATAATCTTGTTGAAAGAAAATTGAATAAAAAGATCCTTGTTATGCAATCGGACTAGGGAGGCGAATATGAAACACTAAACTCTTTCTTCCAACAGATAGGAATATCTCATCGTGTTTCTTGTCCTTATGCCCACCAACAAAACAGATCAACAGAAACAAAACACAGACATATAGTAGAAGTTGGTTTTGCACTTATAGCAAATGCATCTATGCCTCTTAAATTTTGGGATGAGACATTTCTTACTGTTGCATATCTCATAAACATTCTTCCCATAAAATTCTTGAACCAACACTCCCAACAAATTTTTTTCAAAAGAAACCTACCTATACGTCCCTTCGGATTTTTGGGTGTGCATGTTGGCCCTGTTGAGTTTGTGATCCAAATTCTGAAGAAGGCGGCCAAGTTGGCATCGCTACGCTTCGGCTCGTCGCCGATACGGATCGTTCCCTACTCACATTAGGGTTTCACTATTTTCTTTTCTGTTTTCATTGCCCCTTTCTTTCTCTTTGTTCTTCCTACTGGAGGGCTCTATCAAAGAGTATTACCATCCCATAGAGGAGGAAACCAAAGATTATGAACGATGTAGCACAATCTTCAACCCAAGAATCACCAAGTATTGTGATCTCAGGGGCGAGGGAGTGTAAAAGGAGTTGCTCGCGATTAGGTAGAGGGGGTTTTATCAGGTGTGTGCTTTGAGCATGATGGAACTGAGGGGGCTGGTGGGAGGTTTTATAGGCGAGCAGTATGCGAGGTGGTGCTTAGGGTGTGGAGTGGTGGTGATGGAGCATGTGCCATGTGGCAGAAGGTGCGACAAAGGGGAGTGGGCCTGGTGTTGCTGGTGGTGGGTGCGCAGCAAAGGGGGTGTGGGCGGTGGTAGTGCGCATGGAGGCAATGCACTTGTGCGGGGGCACGAGTGAGTGGTGGGGTCGATGACCTTGATGTTTATGGTCTCTGGTTCCAAGAATCTTTGCCTCTGTGTATGGTAATAAATTTTTCTGTGCTCGTTTCCTGTTTACATTAACTTAGGGGCAATGCTTTGATTCTCATGGTTGGTCCTTTGGACTAATTGACCAGATCGGTCCCTTCCAGCCTTCAAGGATTAGCTTTCCGGTACCTTCTTGGGTAAGATGCTTTTCTCTTGAGATGGGTTAAGAGGAGAATGGAACCATAAGGTGAGGATTAGCTCTAATTTGTGATTTATGTTTTTAGAGAAAACCACTTTTTGAAAAAGAAAACTGACAAGCTTAGCATAAATAAATCAAATGTTTTGAATGGGAGGGGAGTAGTGTTTTCCAAAGCACAAACTACTCGGATTCGAGGGCTAAGCGTAACTACTACTGCTTGGCTTCTAAACTTGACTCAAATTCTGGTTGCTTTGGATGCCTTTGAGGAAGATGAGAGTGCTAAGAACATTCCCATTTCCTTCTTCTCTTGGTCGCTGAAGGGTTGCCTTGAGACTCTTTCTTGAGTAGACGAGCTTTCTGCTGATTCTCCAAGAACTTGATGGACTGTGCCTGCTGTGAAAGCAAGACCTTGGATGTTGCACTACCTGAAGCACTCGACAAAGCCTAAAAAACACTCGGCAAAGAGAGCTCGGCGAACGGTACATCGACAACGGCTTCTTTGCCAAGTACTTTATATCAGGCACTCGACAAAGACTTTGCCGAGTGTCACTCGGTACTCGGCAAAGAAAAGCCGCCATCACGATGACTGGTAATGGAGACGGCGCCTTTGCCGAGAGCCGATGTACTGTTCACGGCTAGGTTTCTACACATACTGCGTCACAACTTTCTCGAAACATTTTCAATTTTTTATCACAGTCTGTACATATGATATCATGACATATGGACAAGTTTCATGATTTTCTGATTTTTTTGTGTTTTATACAATTTTAAACAATTGCATGGCAAGTTCACAGTCATGTTTAGTGAGCATGGTGCTCCAAGATTCTGGTCTGTTCTTGAAATTGGTCGTAACTTGTGTTAAATAACATGGATATCATTTTTGCGTGCACGGTTTTCCATATTTCGAGGACTTACATTTCAAATGTGAATTATCCGAGTAAATTCAATTAAACGAACTAAATCTAATAGTTATAGAAAACACTTTTATAATTGTATCAAAATGATACATGTAGGTCTACATAATGTAGGAACATACCCAAAAAGTTTGGTTGGGAAAATAAAAAAATAAAAATATACTTTGCCGAGTGTAAAAAATGGCACTTGGCAAAGCATGCTCTGCCGAGTGTTAGCCGTTTGACACTCGGTAAAGAAGCTTCTTTGCTGAGTGCCAAAGCTCGGCGCTCGATAAAGATAACGGCCGTCAGCTATAGACGGCTGCTGACGGCCCTTTGCCGAGCGCCGCCATTCGCCAAGTGTTTGGCACTCGGCAAAGGTTTCTTTGCCGAGAGTCCTACTCTCGGTAAACACGGTCATTACCGAGAGCTGGAATTTACCGAGTGCCCGACAGAAAGCACTCGGCAAAGAGCCGAGCACTCGGTAAAGAGCCGGATTCTGGTAGTGTTGGTGATGACTATGGTTTCTCTTAGAATTCTTGTTACATCAACGAATGCCATTATTTCCAAGTTCCTTGTGGCTGCATTCTGACTTCGGGCATCGACTAGATCCTTTTGGCACTGCAGTAATAGGTTTTCTGCTTTATCTACTCGCATGGTTGTTTTTCTGCAACTGAGTGACTATCTTGTCACACTTTTCATCCAAGGCAAGCAGATAGAGGACAAGGTATGCTGTTGTGGGATCTCCAATATGCCTTTGCTCTCTCAAAGCTTGCACTTAGGCCTTCCACTCTTGATGGGTCTTGTGGAGAGATGGAAAGAATCTCATGGGGTGGTTCCCACTTCTTCCTAGTAGACCGAGCATAGTGTCCTCAGCGCTTCACGAGCCACGAGATGGCAAGTGTCTTTGAACCTATGCCCAGTTGTCATGGAACACCATCTAGATTGCCGGTTACTTGACCCAATGTACGTGGTAACCATGTACTTCTTTTTACCATGTTCCATGAACTCCATTCCAAAGTATTATGGGTAACCAGGGATTCCAAGGCATGTTACTTTGAGTTTATTCCGCATTATTTGGAAGCAACACATTTACAAGAAAAGGACATACTCGAATCATTATTCATCTTGTTTGACCGCTAACTAGAGGATTAAGTTTTGTTTGAAGTTATAAATTTTAGGTTTGCCTATTCACCCCCGTCTATATGACTATTAGAAGTCAAGAAAACCAATGGTGGGATCATACTATCTCAAGAAAAATATGCTCTTGATATACTGAAGAAAGTTGGTATGAGCAAGTGCAAACCATGAACTACTCCTCTATCTGTTTCAGAGAAACTTTCTAGGTATGAATAAAAATCTCTTGGATAAAAGGACGATACAAAGTACAGAAGCATAGTTGGAGCTCTTCAATATCTCACCCTTACTCAACCAGAATTGGCCTTTCTAGTTAATAAGGTCTACCAATATTTACACTCACCAACTTATTCACATTGGACTATAGTTAAAAGGATATTGCGCTATGTCAAGTACTCATGTGATTTAAGAATTAGGAAGTCAGCATCAAGCCTGGTCACTGCCTTCTCTGCTGCAGATTGGACAAGCAATGTAGATGACAGAAGTTGTACTAGTGGGTTTGCTATGTTCTTTGGACCCAACCTTGTTTCATGGAGTGCTAGAAAACAACCTACGATGGCAAGATCCAACACATAAGCTAAGTACAAATCCTTGGCGAATGCAACAACAGAAATTATTTGGGTTGAGTCCTTTTTGAAAAAAACTTGGAATTAAACAAGAACAATCTCTGTGTCCGTGGTGTGAAAACTTAGGAGCCACTTATCTCTTAGAGAATCCAGTGTTTTATGCAATGGTTAAGCATATCGAGATTTATTTTCATTTTCTGTGGGAGAGAGTTGCACAGAAAAAGATGTAGATTCGACTTATTCGATCCCAAGATCAAATAGCTGATGGTTTTACTAAAGCCCTTTCCATGCAAAGCTTTCAAATGTTCAAGAACAATCTTAATCTATTCACAAAACCAGGTTAACGTTGAGGGAGGTTGTTAGGAATATCTAGTATTCTGTTAGATATATCTAATATCTTGTTAGATGTTTTGTTAGATTGGTTTATCTGATAAGTTAACATGTAACAAATTTCTTGTAAATCTGTTGGTTGTTTCCCTATATTAACATGCAACCGTGAAGGCTAAGGGCTCATCCACGTTACCATCAATTAATTCTCAAATATTTGTACGCGTTATGTTCAAAACCTATTATGATGGCCACACGATCCTTAATAAGTCCAATAAACTACTCCCTTAGTTTTTTATTTATCGTGTTTTAGTTCAAAAATAAACTAGCGGGAAACAAATATTCGAGAACGGAGGGAGTTATTCAAAATCTCATCTTGCATTCTTACTCTGATCCCAACCTTCGTCCAGCCCTCCAGTCATGTTTATCAATTATCAAAAATTTAGATCATTTCTCAAGTTAATTGTTTATTAGTTGAAGCCTTTTCATCTATGATTATTGGAGGAAACTAACAAAAGGACAATATATTATATTTGTCACAAGTCACTACACCTTTAGTGCATCAGTTTCTTCGTACGTCGCCTGACTCTACTCCTCCCACTCGTGGAACCGATTGGATCGCTCGCCCTCGGCTGCCCCTCCCGCTGGAATAAACAAAAAATAGGGCTTTGAAGCCTTTTAATTTATGACTATTTTGGAGAAAAATAACAAAAGGATGGTACATTGTACCTGGTCACAAGTCACTACACCTTTAATGCACGAGTTTCTTCGTGCGTCGCCTTGGCTTCTCCTCCCACTTGCATGCAAAACGCTCGTCCTGGCTGCCCCTCTCGTTGGAATAAACAAAAAAATTGGGGCACAAATAGCATGTTTCAAACCCTGCTTGCACGAGTCAAACCAAACATACTCTACTACTATAGTGCACGCCTATTTATATTATACATAGAAGAGGTATTGTAATTATATATACTAATAATTAGAAAAACATTTAAAAAATATAATAATGTTTGAATAAATATATTATTTAAACAAGATACATGTATCTATAAGATATATAGAAACTATAGCAATGTAGGAGCAACTCACTAGTAACTACATAATGTGGTGGTAGGGATGTTAGCACGAGACGAGAGATGATGGGTTTCAATATCCAGGGGTGTATATTTTTGAAAATTGCAAGATTAATATTTGCACTATAGTAGACCCTATCCATTCCAAAAAAACGGTTTAATATTTTTGCAATTTTAAAAAATTTCAAATCAACCATTATGCCCCATTTAATAAGTAGTGGCATGGTAGGGGTTCCCAAAAACTGCCCTTAAATTGATATTGGTCATCTCTAAGAATCATTTGTTTCGTAGTGTGATCAATTTCATCTCAAGGAAACATAGTTGAAAGCATTTTAACAACCTTCACATAGCCGGATTTCGGTCGGCACGATAGTCAAACCACTTAAATTTTGTGCACCATGTTGGAAGTTGTCGACGTGATGTAAGCCCTCTTATTTTTTTTTCATGGTTCATTGTAAAATTTAGTGACATTGTTTTTTACAGTATACAATGTATTCGTCGATAATGTGGTCAGGTCAAACTTTTAAAGGTGTTCATAGAGTTAAATCTAGTATCTATGTGCGTCGGTGCACGCATCCCTAATATTTAATTCGTAATAAAAAATTACTTAAATCTTGGTGATGTATTCTCAAAACGGCACTTATTCAAGGGCCTATTTATTTCAGCTTATAATTTGATCAGATTATATAATCTAACTTAAATAATATAGATGTAAAATAAATAGGTTCATTATTTAGGTAGATTATATAATTTAGTGGTCAAATTATCATAATCTCATAAGCTACTTAACACAAACTTATTTCAACTTTTTATATAAAAGCCCTATTACTCATGACAACTTGAGGTCATCATTTTCTTCTATTTTTTCTTGCTCCGCCACACAACATATGAAAAAAAATCAATAATTAAAGGTCCAATAAGGTGGATTGTCAAATAGCCAACACACAGATTATTTAATCTAGATCTAGATTATTTAATCTCGTATATAATCTAGATTATATAATCTATAATCTGATATATTGCGTAAGTACCTTCAATATCTAATTCTGACATGATCTATCTTGAGAGTCATTCGTTTCGTTAACTTTTTTCTACTATTATAAAGCACCAGTTTCTATGGTTATCTCGTGTCACGCGCAAAGCATGTAGATCTATTTCTCTCGTCTTATTTGTGGTCCGTTATCCTATAGATGGTCCATGAAATTCACCTAAGCCTAAATGATCGTGAGAAACCACTTAAGTCTAATACGACAGGAAGCCGTATGTAGAGCAACGCTCTCACATGGTACCACTCCGCCAGCTAAAGGAGCACGAGCAACCGAGTGAGGTATAAAAAAGGTTTAGTTCCTTTTTAACTAATATATTTCTAGACCTTTTGACTAAAAATAAAGTATAATATTTGTTCTTATATGTTCTCGCAACACATATGCATTATACTAGTTGCGAGAAACTCCAATAGTTCTTTAAAAAATGGCTTGTTAAAGTCATATTTAGCAAGTTGCTAAATAAATATTGAAAGTAAAAAATAGCTTGGTCTCCAATAGTTGATCATATTTAGGGAGTAGTTCGATTTTGAATTTAGCTTTGGTAGGCCTGCCCCCGACGGGTCTGGCTAATGACAAAGTTGAGAGCAGAGGATGTAAAGGGTGGAGGAGAAAAGGTCGGTCGACACGACCTGTGGAGGAGCGGTGATCCGTGGGCACAACCTATGGGGCAGCAGTGGTCCAACGGTGCAGAAAAAGCCTGTGTCACACGTGTTGGACATAGCTGTCTCACTGTGCGGGAAAGTAGAAAAAAAGAATGTGGTGCACTTGGCTATCTGAGTGTATGAGAAAGCGAAAAAATGAGCACGCTAGTGTGAAGAAATTGACAGTAACTATGTCTATGGAGTTCATATCGAGTTGCTAAATGTGGAGAGTAAATAAGATTAGATAGCAAGTAACTAAATTTATCAAGTCTATTTAAAATATTATGGAGAAACATTTTCTATTGATTTTTTAAATATAAAAATTTAGAAGTTGTTTACAGAACTATCAGAGTTGCTCTTACAATATGCCACTATGGATGGAAAAGCATGATAATAGACGTACTTTCCATATGTGGCCAAGGCGACGAGTGCTTGGCAGCAAGAGGTTGAAGGGCCATGCCACGTGGGTAGGTAGGCTGGCCAAAGATATCTCGATCCTACGTGGCCCAATGGAGCGCGGGCACACGGATATCGCAGCCAATGGCGGGTGGGTTATGGATATCCCCATCCCGCCTCGTCTTCGGCCGCTCGCGCTCTTAATAGCAGCCTCAGATTCTACTCGGCTCTCAAACGCCACTTGTTCTCCCTCCCTCTCTGCCTGACCAGCTAGGATCAGCGGAAGCAGCAATGGTGATGGCGTCGTCGAGCGGGCTGAGGAGCTGCAGCGCCGTGGGCGTGCCCAGCCTGCTGGCGCCGTCGTCCCGGTCCGGCCGCCTGGCGCCGTTCTGCGCCAACGCCACCACCTCTGGCCGCGTCACCATGTCCGCGGAGTGGATGCCCGGCCAGCCACGCCCTGCCCACCTCGACGGCTCCTCTCCCGGGTAAGCAAGCAGAAGCAGGCTAGCTAGCGACTGATCGAGTGACAACGGCGTGCTCTGCTCTCCCTGTCTCTCTGACGAGTGTTGACATACAGGGACTTCGGCTTCGATCCGCTGGGCCTCGCGACCGTGCCGGAGAACTTCGAGCGGTTCAAGGAGTCAGAGGTGTACCACTGCCGCTGGGCCATGCTTGCCGTCCCCGGGATCCTGGTGCCGGAAGCTCTGGGCCTGGGCAACTGGGTGAAGGCGCAGGAGTGGGCGGCCGTCCCCGGCGGGCAGGCCACGTACCTGGGCGCCCCGGTGCCGTGGGGCACGCTGCCGACCATCCTGGTGATCGAGTTCGTGGCCATCGCCTTCGCCGAGCACCAGCGCACCATGGAGAAGGACCCCGAGAAGAAGAAGTACCCCGGCGGCGCCTTCGACCCGCTCGGCTTCTCCAAGGACCCCGCCAAGTTCGAGGAGTACAAGCTCAAGGAGATCAAGAACGGCCGCCTCGCCATGCTGGCCTTCGTCGGCTTCTGCGTCCAGCAGTCGGCGTACCCCGGCACCGGCCCGCTGGAGAACCTCGCCTCCCACCTCGCCGACCCGTGGCACAACAACATCGGCGACATCATCATCCCCAGATCAATCTCCCCTTGAGCTCAGCTCAGCTGCTGGTTGCTGTTTCCTGTGTACGACTAGGCCCTGCCTGTACAACGAGCGACGACGGTGACTTCCCGCCCGGAAATTAAACCCTCGTAATGTAAAGCTTATGTTATTAAGTAGCGGCTACTCTTGTAGTCTTGTCTGTATCAAATATAAACTGGTTTGTTAGCTGAATCCCAAGGTTATTTCTGAGCCTAACCAGGGGAAATTTAGCTCAAAACGGAGAAAATACATACGAGACCTTTGATAACTACAAAGTATTGTATTTCATGAGCTAGACACGATGTTTTTTTTTAAGATTCACGAGGGAGAGCCTCTACTGAGATTTTATTAGAAATGACAAAAGAAAATGTTACAACTTAGCCTAGTTACAAAACGTAATCCAAAAGATCTAATTATGTAGTTTACAAGCAATGTAGCAAGTAGAACAACTCTTATGTCTGCCACGAACTCAGCCAATTCGGGATGAAAATGTAAAATTCACACGCGCTCTGTTAATGATCAACCACAGCTCCTTACAGAATTCTTGCGTACAGTGATAAACCGAAGGATCTTTATTTGTAAATAGCCATTCATTTCGGCTTTTCCAGATGCTCCAAGTCATGAGAATGATAATCTCCATAGAGAAAAGGACGTTAAGTTGGTGTTTAAGGTTTGCTGAGGCCTCCTCTGGATTAGAAATTCTGGGGGTTATTCCAATTGAGTTCCAGGAGGCTTTTGCAAAATTGCATCTGAGGAACAAATGATAAAGCGTCTCCTCCCTTTGCCATAAACAATTCTCACATGAGTAAGATTCCAGGGTCATGTTTTTCCTTCTTAGCATATCTCTGGTATTTAGTCTATTTTTAAGCCACAGCCAATAGAAAACTCTATGCTTAGGTTGGTGCTCTTCCATAAGTGTTTGTAGATAGGGTGAACCTGCGTCTGGCCCATAAAGTGCCTGTAAGCTTTTTGCGAAGAGTAGTTGTCAGAGCCCCAAATGTATCGCCAACGGTCGTGAACATTACTGAGGGCAATTTGCTCCGAGACCACCTGCAACTCCAGATACTGATCATAAGCTTGCTCAGAAATAGGCAAATGGAAAAAACCAGCGAACTGATTCTGCTCTTTAGCTTCTTTGATAGATAGCTTTGTGTTTTTGACAAAAGAGAATAGTTCTGGAAATTTTTGTCTTGGGATGTTCTGGCTCCACTGATCATCCCAGAACGAAATTGATCTACCATTGCCAATGACTGGGTGCGCCAGGCCCTTAAAGTTGGGGAGGAGCTTGATCATGCTCTTCCACCAGAAAGAACCAATGTTTCTATGACCTGGCAGTCCACTGGACAAATAGTAATTATTCTAGATGAGATTCACCCATGGTAAGTCACTGTTATTGAAGAATTTATGCAAAAATTTGATCAGAAGAGCCTCGTTTTGAGTTTCAAGGCGAAGCACCCCTAGCCCGCCATTCACTTTTCTCTGAGTAACCGAAACCCAAGCAATCAGAGGCGATTTCTTGGAACTAAGGTCATTCCCTCTCCACAGACAGTTTCTCCTGAAGATGTCTATTTGCTTAATGATGGTTTTAGGAATCTTGAGCGTACACATAAAGAAGGTTGGCAGAGCTGAAAAGACTGAATTTACCAACACCAAGCGCCCAACTTGGGATAAAAAATTTGAAGAGCATGACAATCTCTTTTCAATCCTTTGGATAAGAGGCAGAAAGTGCTGCTTTCTGGATTTCGCAAGGCCCAAAGGCAATCCAAGATAGGTGAATGGCATTCCTCCAATCTGGCAGTTGAGAGTTCGAGAGAGGATCTCCATCTTCTCTGAAGGCACATTTATTGGATACATATTTGATTTGTTATAGTTTACCTTTAGGCCAGTAGAAGTCTCAAATGAGTTGAGAATTGCCTTAAGGAAGAAAAGTTGCTTTGGACAAGCCTCTAGAATCAAAAGAGTATCATCTGCATACTGAACAATCGGGAAATCCAGGTCACCAATAGCAGGTAAAGGAAGCTTAAGAAGATTCAAAAGCCTGGCCTTATTAATAATGCTCTGAAGAAGGTCAGCCGCCAAGACGAACAACAGTGGCGAAAGAGGGTCTCCTTGTCTAATACCTCGCTTGCAATGGAAGGATTTACCAGGGACGCCATTGAGCAACACCGAAGAAGTGCCAGAAAGAAGGATGCTCCGAACCCAATTAACCCACTTAGGACCAAAGCCTTTGTGGATCAAAACTTGAAGAATCAGTTCATGCTCAACAGTGTCAAAAGCCTTTTCGAAGTCTAGTTTAAGCACAATGATTTCTTTCTTTGAGGAGTGGCATAAGTGAATGTATTCATAAGCCCAAGCCAAGCAATCCTGAATAGATCTGCCCTTGATGAAACCATATTGGTTCCTATGAATTAATCGAGACATGAACGACTGCAGACGATTTGCCAAAAGCTTCATTAGGATTTTCATACTATTGTTTAATAACGAAATTGGCCTATAATCTCCCACCTTCTGCGTATTCTCCTTCTTCGGGATCAAAACAATGAAGGACCCATTAATACTTCTTAGGCAAACTTCACCATGATAGAATTTTTCACAAAGATCATAGAAGTCTTGAGCAATGATATGCCAACACTTCTTAATGAAGTTGGTATTGAAACCATCAGGACCAGGAGATTTATCCGAAGGTAATGATTTTATAATGCTGTCAATCTCCATCTTAGTGAACGGGGTGTCTCACTCGTGAAGCTCCTCATTACGGATTAAAAGCTCTGGAAGGTCAAAATCAATGCCTGAGAAATCAGACGATCCCAATCTGCACTTGAAAGCATCCCAGAGGAGACCAGATTTATGTTCGTGCTCAAAATGTATGACCCCATTCTCGTCAGTCAAAGTGGCAATTGAATTTTTCCTGTGTTTAATGGTGGCATGAGCATGGAAGAAACGAGAGCCAATGTCACCATCAGTTACCCACTTAATAGTCGCCCGCTGCTTCCAATAAATTTTCTGAATGTTCAGTAGATCGGCCACTTTTTGCTGCAGAATATCTCTGAAATTCCATTCCTCAATAGAAAGATCCCGATGCTCTTCCATATTGTCTATAAGTTCAATTAGTAGCTTGATGTTTTGCACCGTTTTATCAATTTTTGGCAGCGATCTCTACCAATCCTTCAGAACCTTTCGAACACACTTAAACTTGGCAGTCAGGTTTTTAGCCTTGTCAGGAAGGCAAGGGAGCCCAGCCCACGTGGTTTGAAAGAAATTCAAGAAACCGTCCAATTCGAGCCAGAAGTTTTCAAACCGAAAAATTTTAGGTTTAGGGATCTTGGACTTAAAAGAAACCAGGCAAGGAACATGGTCAGAGATGTCTCCCGGCATCGTTTTGGCACAGAAATCTGGATAAACGATCGACCATTCTTGAGAGATGAAAAACCAATCCAGCCTCTGAAGAAGGGGTTCCCTCTGTCTGTTCGACCAGGTGTATGCTAAGCCGTGAAGGGGAATTTCAATCAAATCTAAGTTGCTTATTGCTTCATTGAACTTCAGCATTAAGTTAATATCACCCCCAGCCTTATTTCTGTCTTTAGGCCGACGAATTAAATTTAAGTCCCCAACAAGGAGCCAAAGCTTGTCAGAAGGCATAGAAATATTATGCAGCCAATTGAGGAAATCGATTTTCCCTTGTGAAGTACAAGGAGCATAAACGTTTGTAATAATCTAGGAGCAAGCCGATAAATTTGAAGTAAATTCCACCGACTGAGCATAATCATTTTGGAAGATAACATTTCCTGAAAGTTTTGAGCTTTTCCAGATGATAACTGAACCTCTCGAGTTCCCCACCGAGGGAACAAAAGCAAATGAATCAAATTGAGAAGGACAGAAGTTTTTTAGGTAAAACGAATCAAAGAGATCCTTTTTTGTTTCTTGTAGACAGATAACATCGCATCTAGAATCCCGAATTGAACAACGAATGGCGTTCCATTTAATAGTAGAATTAATTCCTCTAACATTGTAACTCAGCACAGACCACTCCAAATAATTAACATCATTTAAGTTACTCATTGAGTAAACTAGAAGTTTTTGAGCCAGAACGATACCCAAAACAGTGGGTAAAATAAGTGTCAGTCGGCAAGCAAAAGAGGAACATAAAGGTAAAACAAGCACGCACAGGTGCCAGCCAAGTATCTAGAAGTCCTGGGAAGACCCAACCCATAAACATGCACACCCAAAAGTTAGAGGGGCAAAAACCATAGCCCAGACCACCCGCCTTCCACCTAGTGCTTATCTTGCTTATCCTCATCTGTTGAGCCATCAGTCCTCTCATCATCCGAATCCTTTCTGCTTGTCCTATGCTGGCCAACAGATCCCACAGCAGATTTCTTCTTCTTCAAACGGCGCTCAGATAAGTCGTCATATGACAAGTTGCAGAACCCGCTCCCCAGATTCTGAATCACCTTGGAGGACAGCAAGGGTGGGCCATCAAAGTTATGCTGGCACATGAGACAATTCCTTTTTGGGCAGGCCCCATTCCTGAACCCACCATGTGATTCCTTCAAGCGCTTACTTCTTCTGAGTTCAGACTCCACAATGATAGGTGCCGGGGCATCACAACTGTCCGATTCTTTGGAGCTCTCAGAAAGGACATCATCTAGAAGTTTAACATTCGGACATTCCTTAGGGATGGCAAAAGGTAAAGATTTCAGTCCCGGTTCTAGCAGAGTTGAGGGAATTGCTGATAACAGAAAGGACTTCTACCAACTGAAGGCTTCAGGTTGAAGCAGCTTCGAAAGAAAAAAGGGTGCCCAGTTCTTTGCGATATCCACCGAGGGGTCAGTTGACCCAGCAGGTGCAAAGTACATGGCCCAAAGTCTGGAGAACTGGGCAGCTCTTTTCCTCTCCTCAAACATCTGAAACACAGGGTCAGGTTGCCATCCCTGATTGACCATGAAATTCATCTCTAAATTCTGGAAATGGTTATTATTTGGATCCCCAACTTGGGCCTAATGCGGCAAATCAGCAATACCAGGGACAGGGTCCACTTGAAGCGCCGGGCCATCAACCTCCTGAGGCCCATTGAATGCAGCAATATTGACAGCAAGCCCATCCCCTGGCAAAATAGGACCATTCTCAACAACATGGCCATTCTGTAGAGGTGCAACTTGACCAGCGCCAAAGGAACTATCCGACGACAAGCCTGAGTGCTGATTACTGAGTTGAAGCTCATCCGGTTGAATGGGTTGCAAATCAGGCTGAAAGGGCTGCAGAATCTGTTGATTGGGTTGAACATTTTCGATCCACTAGTCCCAATCCCCATGGGCATTGTCATCCTGAAGAGCCGGCAAATCACCACCCGCATTCCCCGACGGGAAATTTAGGTCAAGCCCAACCGGGGGCATTGGCTGACCCAGACCGAAGAAAACCAAGGGAAGTTGCTGACCATCTTCCGGGGCAGGAGGAATAGGGTCCTCATCCTGAGCCTGCCCGCCAAGCATGTTTTGCTGAATAATCTCACACTGAACAGTCCAAGAATCACCAACGAAGCCCTCAGCCTCCAAAAAAACAATGAATTGAGGAACTTCTTCAAAGGAAGTGACACGGACACGAAGCAAGGTTCTAGAAACATTACTCCGATCCTCCTCCCAAAGAATCAACCTGCAAACGACCCAATGGCTGCTTGCAAGTACTCCGAGGAACAGTAATCCAGGGGAAACCCCAGTAGCATAAGCCAACAATCATGGTTGAACAAAAGAGCCCGATGATTCCAGGCGTCATTGTGGCGAACATCAGTGAAAGTAGCATCTAAGTATTGTTGGGGGCCAAGCAGAACCAAATTGTCTCGCTCCAAAACACTGCGAAACTGCACTAGCACCTGGCCCAAATGAGAGCGCTGGATGGCTCTAACCCCAACCCTTCGATGTTCCACAAGGTACTCTCTGACCACATCTCTGACCGCAGGGAACAAGACCTCATGCTCAGGTAAAGGATGAATATTGATAATCGCCCATTCTTCATGCATTGGCGGTAATCTCTGCAAGACTGACCTGACAATGATTTCAAGATGCTGCACCGCCGAAGCGTGGAAGCCTGGCGGGAGGAAAGGCTCCGGGTCGACGCGCCGGTACGCCATAGCAAGATTTTCCGAAGATCGCCGGTGAGCCGAAGGCAAGGTAGCGGTTTGGGGTTTTGGTGAAGTCACACCCAGCGAGAGCTCCAAGGACGCTACGGGCGCCTGTTCGTATTTTTTAATAAGACCGCCCTGGCAAACTCCTCGAAGCAGGCAAATATGGGAGGGGCCCCAGCCGTCAGAGACCCCGGGGTAGGGCGGAACCAGGAGCCGTAAACCGGGAAATGAGACGTCCCTTCCAAAAGGCAATTGCTTTCAAAGGAAGGGAACGAAGCGAGGGGAAATCCGAATACTGTTTTCTTAAGATTGCAAAACAATTCCAAATGCCCCTTAACTTTACAATAGTGGCAGAGAAACACTGAGGGAGCCGCACCAGACGAACCAGCCTTCACAGAGATGGAAGAGGCCGAAGGGCCAGGCCCAGGCATGAAAGGCCCATTGCGCAGAATGGGCCGCCAATGAAGCTTACGGATCCTGAGGAGACCAGCATTTGAATTTGAAAAAGGGCGATCATCATGCCCCTGACGACCACGTCTAATCAAGCTTCCGTTGTGCCTAGGAAAACTCACCGAAGAAGAAAGCCTGAGAGGAGGATTGCTTATCGGGGTTCCCGAGGACTTAGCAAAGACTGAATACTGCGAGCCCCGAGCCCCTGAAGAGGTTCCCAATCTTTTGAAGACAGATAGCCTTGGCTCCTCCAAATTACCAGGGAAGCGAGGAGACAACCTACGTCGACGAATTGGAACAGCGTTCGCACCAGTCAACGGCGGAATCCTAACAATATTAGCAAACGATTTTTTTCTTGCCCTTAACAAACCACCAGTTGGCATTTTCCTCCTGAAGAAATAATCTGTATTCGTAGATCCAATTTCGTCCACCAAAGTTCCACAAGTTGAAGAAAGCCTTGAATTCCGGATGAACAATGCATTTAGAATTATAAATGTGAAAACCAACAGCCTTGGAGGAAACTGTGAAGCGGAACACCCGATCAGCAAGCTGAGAAACATTGAATCCCCTGGCAAAACCACCCAGAGCAGCTTGAAGAAGATGACTAACTGAAACCGAGTCAAGCTTGAAGATGCAGCGGCCAAACGAGACCACCAGCCAAAAGGCCGACGGACAATCTGGACTTCTAGAACACACAGGGGAGGCAAACCGGCGCCTGACATCATCTTCGAATAGCAAACCCGGTCGAAAGTCCAGCCTTGACAAATCCATCACGCAAGATGAAGAAGACCAAGAAGAGGGGAATGGAAAAGCACAGACGCGAGGTGATACAAACTCGAGAGACAACCAAAGACGAAGAGGATGCAGCTAGCAGACAAGAGCCCACCGTCAGGATCCTCCACGGAACAAGCACACGACCGACCCCAATGAAGCCATCAGCGAAGCAGGAGCCTGTACCCTGGGCGGTTAGGCCGTTCCTAGCTAGACACGATGTTGTTGGCGAGAATAATAATTTCATCATGATGGATGATTTCGTCCAAGATGTGGTTGATGTCCAGGGTGAAAATGATGGGGAGCTTAGTGAGGAGACCTTGGAGGTCCTCGAGGATGCATAGTTCTTTGATGAATTCATTAACCACCTCAATAATGATGACCTTCTATTTGGGAGCCCATGGTGGATAGAGAGCCTCAAAGAATTGAAACATGTGACAATGGGTCTGCTCTATAAGGATTGTCCAAAGGAATGGAGGATGTTGTATTTTGATCTCCAAATGTGGATGTTGAAGGGTCTTTTTGGATGGTCCTACACTAGCTTCAATGAGTTGCTAAGTAATCTTGGTTCTGTGCTTCTAAAGGACAATAAAGTGCTCGCCAACATTTATCGAGCGAAGGAGCTAATATGGCTAGTGTCACAAAGTCTTCAAAAGATCCGCTCTTGTCCTAACCATTGTAGAATATACGGGGCACCCAATATATGAGCTTAGGGAGCTATCCACACCATGACACGAGTCAATACAAGAGGAATGTTTGGTCTCGCGTGGATGCGAACGACGAGAGAGCCTTGAGTGAGAAAAAGAAGGTGACCAAGAAGAGTAGTGTGAATTGTTGGACCGGATCGACGGCGAACAGCGCAAAGAACTCAGTGTAGCGCAGTGCCGCCGGAGCGCGATCACCACGTCTCAACGGAAGAGAGGACACAGTTGTATTTTCTGTTGCTGCAACTGTGCAACCTTGCAAATGCATTCAACTGGGAATTAAAACACCCGGATCCGTCTTCCCCGCTGCACTCAACTGCTGCGAGACGTGCCGTAATTTCAGCAACGTCCGCGACATGCACGGCGAGCTAAGTCGCAGCGAAAAAACGCCCTTTGAAGCGGTCACGGCGAGGACTGAGTGCACCCATCAGTCCGCCCATGATTCTACGCTGAATTACAAAAATGCACGCGCAATCTAAAACAAACTAATGCACCTACTAACAATATCCCTGACAAGATTACAGTGAGGCTACTGCAACATTTACCCCCCATAATCTTGTTAATCTGCAATTCGAATTATTCCAAGCTGTCTCCTCAACTCTGTGAACCGAATTCTTCCCAGAGGCTTCGTCAAGATATCTGCTAGCTGATCATCTGAACTTACATGTTCAATATCAAGAACACCACTGCTCACACACTCCCTAATGTAATGATACCGGGTGTCGAATATGTTTACTTCTCTCATGGTACACAGGATTTTTGCTCAGTTCTTGTGCCGACCGGTTGTCTATCAAAAGCTTCAAACTCTTCTGCTCAGTACCCAGTAGGTCTGCAAGAAGCCGGTTTAACCAAACACCTTGATAGGCTGCTATTGCAGCTGCTATATATTCAGACTCACACGATGAAAGTGATACTACCTTTTGTTTCTGAGAAGTCCAGGTGATTATGTTCGTACCCAGAAAGAAAACTACACCACTAGTACTCTTTCTCTTTACAAGATCTCCAGCATGATCACTATATCTGAGTATCCGAAAAGTTCTGACGCCACCCCTCTTAGGTATCTACACCCGAGATGCTTTGTGCCTGATATATAGCGGATAATTCTCTTGACAGCAGCCCAATGTTCTGCATTTAGTGACTCCATCAATCTACTAACCATTCCCACCGCTACTTTTTGTTCTCGTAGCAGACCTATTACAGTGCATCATTAACAAGGCTCATCAACTTGGCCTCCTTCAGCTCCCCTTGCCACCCAAAGATGGGGCTGGATTTCCGATTATACAATATGCCGATGATACAATTATTGTCATGAAAGCCTCACAAAGGGAGCTTTTCTGCTTAAAAGCTTTGCTCGAGAGTTACGCCCTATCAACAGGGCTAATAATCAACTACGTAAAATCCTGTTTAGTTCCTATCAACACTGACAGTAAAAAAACTAAACTTCTTGCTGGTCTCTTTGGTTGCAAGATTGAATCTCTTCCCTTTACATATTTGGGGCTACCGATGGGGACAACAAAGCCAAGGGTTGAGCACTATGGACCCATTATGAGCAAGATTGAAAGGAAGGTAACCTCCATCTCTTCTATGTTGTCACATGCAGGGAGACTTCAACTTGTCAACTCTGTCCTCTCGTCTCTACCAACATACGCCATGTGCACCTTACAAGTTCCAGCTGCGGTCTTGGAGTACATTGACACAGCCAGACGACACTGTTTGTGGCGTAATTCTGATAGCAATGCAAAATCTAAGCCTCTGGTGGCTTGGAATAAATGCACACGACCAAAGAAAAAAGGTGGTCTGGGGGTCATCAACCTAAGAAGCCAGAACTCGTATCTCCGAATGAAATTTCTTCACAAGCTCTACAACAGGAAACAAATCCCTTGGGTTAACCTGGTTTGGAATACCTACTACTCTAACGGCAAGACCCCTCATGCATCCAAGTTCATGGGCTCATTTTGGTGGAGAGACGCCCTTAAACTTTGTGATCTCTTCAGAGGAATCTCCAACTGTAAGGTTGGAGATGGTAAAACTGTTCTATTTTGGCATGATTTATGGAATGACAACATCTGCAGAAACAAATTTCCAAGGCTTTTCACCTTCGCAAAAAATCAAAGCATTTCGGTTGCTTCCTTTTTGACTTAGGAGAACTTGACAGACAATTTCCACTTACCCCTTACTGAGCAAGCAAACACCGAGCTGCAACAGCTCCTGGATGAAGTGCAACAAATTCGAGAATCAGTGATTGAACCAGAAGAGAAAGACTCTTGGAGTTATATTTGGGGGAATAACACCTACTCGTCAACTAAACTTTACCACTACACTTTCAAAAATGTGAATCCTCCAAAACCATTTCTCTGGATCTGGGAGTCCAGATGTTCAAACAAGCTTAAAGTCTTCGCCTGGCTACTGTTGATGGACATGCTGAACACCATAAACATCCTAAAGAGAAAGAACTTTAAGGTGCAAGGCGACAACTACAGGTGTGCTCTTTGTCAACTTCAAAGAGAAGAAACTGCCTTCCATTTGTTTTTCAATTGCCCTTTCAGCAAAGACTATTGGAGACATCTGAATATTCAGTGGAACCACCATATTGACTTCTTTGCGACCTTTCAACAAGCCAGGGACTTGCACGGTTCACCATTCTTTATGGAGGTCTTTATCATAGCAGCTTGGCGAATCTGGAAGCAAAGAAACAGTTTTATCTTTGACAGGGGACGACCATCTTTCATTGGCTGGAAAAAAGAATTCCGCGCCGAAGCTCTTCTGCAAGCTAATCGCTTTTCTGAAGAGAAATCAACTCTTTTCTCCTCGCTTGTGAATTCCTATAGATAGGAGATAGTTTTTTTTCCTGTGCTTTAGTTAGTTTCCTTCTAGTTTATGTCTTGGGAGCGACTGCTAATGCTCTTTATCCGTCTTCTTCTTTATATTAATATATATCTACCACAACAGGGGCTTCCCTTGCTGTACATTTTCAAAAAAAAAGTAGGACAGGTCAGGTCTGGTATTTACCAAATACCTCAAGCTAACAACAATACTCCTATATCTAGTTGCGTCCAAACTGTGTTTAGGTTTACCTGGTGTCAGTTTCAGATGTTGCTCCATTAGAGTGTCAACTGGATTACAACATGTCATACCACAGGCTTCAATTATTTTCTCTGCATAGGCACTCTGGCCAATGGTTACTTCACCTGGATTTTGTTTTACTTCAATGCTGAGATAGTAACTCAGTAGACCCAGGTCACTCATACTAAAGGTAGCCATCATCTGCTGTTTGAAAACAGCTATGCACTCTCTGTCAGGGCCACATATAATAAGGTCATCCACATACAGCCCAACTAGTAGCAAACTCATTTCCACCCCTCTTCTGTAAACTGCATGCTCTTTAAGGCTCCTTTGAAGCCCAGTTGACCATTTCAAGATCAAGTCTGGCATTCCAAGCTCTAGGAGCCTACTTCAGTCCATATAGAGCCTTTTTTAGTCTTAGAACCTTTCTTTTTGAATTTGAATCAGAAAAACCTGGTGGTTGGTTTACATATACTTCTTCCTTGAGATCCCCATTCAGAAAGGCTGACTTTACATCCATGTGGTGTACTTCACATTCACCTTGAGCTGCAAGAGTCAATAGAATCCTTACTGTTTCTAGCCTTGCCACAGGTGCAAAAACTTCCTCATAATCCACTCCATGAATCTGAGAATAACCCTTTGCAACTAATCTGGCCTTACGTTTTACCACTTCACCGGCTGGGTTCCTTTTCACCTTGAAGACCCACTTCAGCCCAATAGCCTTGTGGTCTTTTGGAAGATCAGCAATTTCCCAGGTATTGTTCTTCACTATTGACATCATCTCCTCTTCCATGGCTTGCCTCCAGCAAGCTTGTTCAAGAGCCTAATCAACACTAGCGGGCTCATCTGCAGCCAGCATACAAACCCCACTATATTCAAAATCCAGATCTTGGTATGTTGAGTCATACAGATCGTTCAAGCTTATGTACCTGTAGACCCCTTGACTCGAGAAGCTTGAATCATGGGAAGGTGGAGTTACTGATCCCTGGTTATGTGTGGAGCCGGGAGCTGAAATGGGAGTGGAATTTGGTGTTTATGGCTGACCCATCTCACTTCCCTGTTCAACTGAGTTCACTCCCCCTAAGTTTTGATCAGAAGAAATTTCAGTTTCAACAATTTCTTCTATTGTCGTCTCTCTGTCAGTTTTATCATAATGAACCTCAAACATGTCTGGATCTTGACTGTTTTTTTTGAAAGGAAGGGGCAAAAGACTTGCCGCTCCGATATATATTAGATTAGAGAAGAAAGAACGGGAGAATACAAAACCAAAGCAACTGGAGGGAAGAAGAAAAGAAAGAAAAAATAAAAGGAATTAAAAAGAGTTTAAAAAGAAAACAAAGAACCACTAGTCAAGTCCAACAAGACCTCAGCTACTAGCAATATCCTTCACTGCAAGAGCCACTGGTTCTACGCTTCTATGCTGACTTTGAAAAATTATGTTATTTCTTTCCAACCATAAATTCCACCAAAAATGAATTAGCAGACCGTCGAAACATCTTCTTGACTGTCTGTTGCAAAGGCTACGCAGACCCGTCCACCAATCATACAAAGATGTGGAACTGGGAATCCCAGACAGGAAAGGAAGGTTGGCCCAAGACAACACTTTGCTCCACACCTCTCTACTAAAGGGGCAATCCTTGCATAAGCGGAGAATTGTTTCTGGGGCCGAGTTGCAGAGACAACATATTGGGTTGCAAGGCCAACCCCTTTTATGAAGGTTATCAGCAGTTAGGATTCTCTTATGTAGTAGTGTCCAAGCAAAAAAGCGGCACTTCGGTTCCACATTAGCCTTCCAAATGGGACAGAGATTCATTTTACTGTAATTGGATGAGAATTGGATTTTGTATGCACTGCTTGCACTGTACTGCCCATCTGTCGTCCATCTCTAAGAAATGGTGTCCTCCAAACCATTAAGCTTCTGCATGTTACCTATGGCCTGCCATAGAGAGACGAACTCTCTTAGCTCCCCCTCACCCGTGTATGGGGAGCATAATCGTATCCAATTGTTGTTAGTGAGCGCTTTGTCAACCGTGATGTTCTTCCTCTTTGCCTTCTTGAATAGAGATGGTGCAATGTTCTTAGGGGCTTGGCCTTGGATCCAGCTAGATTTCTAGAATTCAGCTATCTTTCCATTGCCAACCGTCACAGTTGTGGAAGCATTGAAGAGATCTTCATCAGTTTTGTCACAAGGAAGCTTCATGGCAGTCCACGCCCTGTCTTTGCTCTTCCATCGCAGCCATAGCCATCTTAGTCTTAACCCCCTCGCAAAACGATCAAGATCCAGAATTCCAAGACCCCCCTTGTTCTTTGGGAGGCAAGTGATGGGCCAGTTGATAAGGCAGTGACCCCCGTTGCAAGCATCTGGATTGCTCCCTTTGCACAGTAAGTTTCTTCTCATTTTGTCAATTGCTTGCAACAGCCATTTTTGAGGTGGGAAAACCGTTAGGTGGTAGGTTGTTTGTGCGGATAGCACCGATTTTACTAGAGTTTCCCTACCAGCCTTGGACATCAGTTTGCCTTTCCAGCCAGCCAACCTGTTATTAATTTTTTCGATTAGTGGTTGGAGATCAATCCTTTTTACATTCCGGTAATGAAGGGGTAACCCAAGGTACTTCCCGGGTAGGCTAGTGTATTTTCCAGGAAACACATCCATTAGCGTTGGCCATAATGATGCTGGATATCGAAATGGGAAAATTTCTGTTTTGTCATAGTTGATCTTTAGCCCTGAACACCCCTTGAACGCGTTGAGAATCCCTTTCAGCACCTCCAAGTCTAATTTGTCAGCTCTAACAAACACGCCCGCATCATCCGCGTAGAGAGAGCACCGAAGCTTAGCCCCTCTAGGCAGCACCTGTTCAAGCAGTCCATCTTCAGTGGCCTTCTCAATCATCCGATGTAGCGGGTCCATCGCTAAAATGAAAAGGAAGGGAGACAGAGGGTCCCCTTGTTGCACCCCCACGCCTGTGTTTGATTGCATTTGAATGTTGCCCATTTATAATTATTCTTGAGGAGGATGATCCCATGATTTCAGCTACCCAATTGCGCCATTTCTGGGAGAACCCGCAGGCCCTTAACACATCCAAGAGATATGCCCAATTCAGGGTGTCGAAAGCTTTGGAGATGTCGAGCTTGACAAAAAGAGCTGGATTACCTTTTTTTATGCAGATTCATGATCACCCTTTGCATGTATATAAAGTTGTCATGAATTGATCGGTTCTGGATGAAGGCGTTCTGAGCGTTGGAGATAATTTCGTTCATTCTTGGAGCAAGCCTATTTGCCATGATTTTTGTTATAATTTTCATGAAGCTATTGATCAGGCTGATTGGCCTAAACCTATCAATTCTGTCAGCATTTTCCCCCTTCGGTATGAGGATGATGTTTGCTTCGTTGACCAGATGCAGACTTTTGGATCTATGTTGGAAAAAATCATTTATTGCCATGGAAAGGTCATTTTTGATCAACTCGAAGCAGCATTTGTAGAACAGGCCAATGAACCCATCCAGCCCGGGGGCCTTTTCATATTGAAGCCCCATCACAACGTCCTTGATTTCACTGTCATCAATCAAGTTGTCCAGCTCAGATAACTCAAAAGGAGCATACCCCAGATGGTCCCAATGAACAGCACTACTCCTACCTGTCGTGCCTAGTACCTGGCCGAAGTGATGTTGTACCTCGTTCATTTTGTCTTCCTGACTCGTCAACAGTGTGCCATCTCGAATTAGCGATCTGATTAAATTTTTCCTTCTTCTGTTATTGGCCGCTAAGTGAAAGAACTTAGTGTTAGCATCGCCCAACCGCATCCAAGTAAGTCTGGAATGTTGTCTTGCACATGACCTCTGAGCGGAGGCAATATCCAGAATCTTGATTTTAAGAGTCCTCCTGAATTCCAATTCTTCGGAGGAGAGTTGTCTAATCTCTTGTGCTTTCTCCAGAAGAGTGAGGATGATCTGAATGATAGCCATCTGCACTTTGAAGTTGCCAACTGTATTGCGTCTCCAGGCCAATAGAGCCTTGGCCGAGCAAGTCATCTTTACGTGAAGTCGAAGGATGGCATCATCAGTGTTTACTGTAGAATTCCATGCTTGATGGACTACCTCGTTGAACCCCTCAATCTGTGGCCAGAAAGATTCGAATCTAAACCCCCGGTAGAAGTTAACCGAAGAGTGGCCTTGCATTAAAAGCGGGCAGTGGTCCGATGTCATGGTGCACATGGAGTGCAGGTCAGCCGAGGGATACAGGTCATGCCACTCTGTTGTCGCAAAGAATCTGTCAATCCTAGTCATGGTAGGGTCAACTTGCTCATTTGACCAGGTGAATGCTCTATCGGTGAGATCTAGCTCTAAGAGATGCAGATCATCAATTATGCTATTGAACTGCCTCATCACCCTTCTGTTGATTGATCCTTTGTTTTTCTCCCTTGCTCTCCTGATCATGTTGAATTCACCTAATAACACCCATTCTGGTCTCACCATGGTTTGGATGTTACGGAGCTCAGAGAGGAATATCATTTTTTCATTGTCCAGTTGGGGTAAGTAGACACCCATGAGGTCCCAAACCTCATCCACCAATCTAGAATTGATCCTGACTGACAGTGAATAGGCTGATGAACATGGTAAGAGAACCATGTCAAAATAATCCGAATCAGCAGCGATTAGGATTCCGCCCGAGGCGCCCAGAGAAGGTAAGTGAAAAGTTTGGTTTGCAAGCTTGGCACCTACAGTTTCCTTTAATAATACATTTGACCAGCTCGAGATCTTTGTCTCTTGAAGGCAAACAATGGATGCGCCAGTGGACAAAATTGTATGCCTTACGCTTTCTCTCTTAGCGTGGTCGTTTAACCCCCATACATTCCAAGAAAAATAGAGCATTTCAGATTCATAAGGTAATAAAAACCACTCTAGTTGAGACAGTACGAAGCCACCAATCATATCTCAGCCAGGAACCCTGCTGCAGCGAACTAACAGGAAATAATGCTTTCAGACAAGGATTCGCCGAGCCAATAGATTGCCCAGACCCAAACGACAAACTGAAAAAACAGAGATACAAAGGCATGCCAGGGACCCTATAGCACTGCCCAGACGCACTAAAACCAGCAGAGATTAAACAGCGAACAAAGGGAAGGCTGAGCCCGGAACCGCGCCGATAGCGCCTAGCCATCTGAGTAAACATTGATCTCCAAAAGAACCACCAACAGGCCTAGTCAAGGAGCTCAGATCCCCTTTGCCTTCACGACTTTGATGGCCGGCACCACCTTTCGACCCTTCTTTTTAGACTTCACTGCCTTCACATTGTCTTGATTTATCAGCTCCATGATTGCCTCCATTTGCTTCTTGGAGAGAGGCCTTGTGAATAGACATGTGATCTGCTCAAATGAATCATCAAAGTCAGTAAAGCCTGAAGAACTAGAGCGGTCTGATTTTTTTACTGCAGAATTGTTAAGTTTGGCGAGTATGATTTCCTGGGCTTTGGATATCGCATCCTGGTTACTCCTAGTCTTAATGCATTTCTTCGCAGCCAGCCTAACACTTGATCTTCTAGTGGTGGGTTGGTTCTGAAATTTTAATGGATGTGATGTGGTCGTGCTACTTTTCGGCGGGGATGGAATCAATGGTGGCTCTGGTGGATTTGTTATTGCCGCGATGAAGTCGAGCAACTGAGTATTGTCGGCCGAGCTATTCCCTGTCCTCAGAGCAGGAGAAGCTCTTAAGGTTTCATGATTATCACTATCAGCTGGTTGAAAATCTGGTTGATTGTCACTATCGACTGGTTGAAAAACTGGGCCGGGTAAGTCATGGATAAATGAGGCACCCATTAGGCCGACCCGATCAGCAGCAGGCATGTTGTAATCTATAGCTTGATTATCATTCACAAGTTGAGAGCCTAAAAACTCAATCGGTTGGACAGCTAGGGCCTTGGCTAGAGTAGAAGTGTTTAGGTTCACGCTAGTGGAACACGCCAGCACACTGTCTAAACTGTTGTGAATTGTGGCAAAAACATTAGTGAGATCAATAGTATTGGTTACCTTGCACTTGGAGGTAGCAGGGTCGTGCGAGGTTTCCTGGTTGTCACCGCCAATAGAGCTTGACTTGCTTCCAACACCATCAGTTAGCCCCAGACTGTCCTCCTGCGGTCAAACAACAGAAACAATGGTGTCTGCAAATGAAACAATTTTGACCTTCGCCTTGGGCACCCAGCGAGATGACGGTGTCATCCCCAGACCATGACGACGAAAAGGAGTTGAATGCCTATGCTTGTCGTTGGAGCTATATCAGTCATCCATCCCCCCCGCATCACGACGAACGCGCCCAACCGGAAAGGCTACGATGTCTACGGTTGCCGCTGTGTCTGTCACGCTGAAAGTCCCCTTCATCATCATCGTGGCCCCAGTCACGGCGCACAGTCTCTCTACCTCTGAAAGCTTCTGCACGTTCTATTTTTTCGCCCACTGAGTCCGGGGCGCCATAGTTCCAAACAAACTCTCTGTGCTGCTTGCGATTAGGAGGCCCCCTGGATCCCCTCCCATGGAGGAACGAGAGGTCTTCCACAACCTCGATGTGATTGCGAAGGGTGTAAACATGGCCAGCTTTCAGATCAGAAGGTTCATCATGATGAGCACCAACAAGTGGTAAGGGGGTGTTGATTGGTGGAAGCTCCCTGTCTAGTTCTAATAGCGTTAGCTGGACCTCTTTGGGGATGTCACAAGGGTCAGAGCACCATGCCCAGAGATCGAAAGACCTAGTGCGCTCTCTATGCCTTGTGCGCTCTTGCACATAGTGGATTGCACAGCTCTTGCCCAAGGCCTTCGAAGCCACTTCTTCCCCCCAACAGTGAACCAGAATCCATTCAACCCGGACTTTAACTCTAAATTCAAGGTTTGTTTTCCTAGCATAGTTGTCCTCTGACCAATCACCAAAATGGAAAATCCGGCCACGATACGAGACCGATCTCCTATCTAGCGCCCATAGCTTCGACCTTGGATCCGGGAAGATGATAAAGAATTGCTCAGGAAAGTGCTTGACTAGTTGATACTGACCGTAGTGAAGGTTGAACTTCTCCCTCAGCATGTCTCCTGCAGATAATGTGTCAACCTCATGACTGTTGCCGTCGAAGGAGCAAACTACAGCCTTGTCAATCAGGTCGTCTCTGCGGCGACGGATGGAGCCGGTCGCCGAGACCGAACAGAAGGCACGCGATGTCCTTCCCCGAGGATCTCTAGGGTAGCGAGCCTCCATTCATTGGCCTTCCTGAACAGCCTGGAGGAAGGATTTCTTGTGTATGAGGGGCAGTTGACTGAGCGGAGCCTTCCGGGGTTGCTCCTGGTACTTATGGAGGTCGTCGGGCCATAGCAGCAGCTCATGGTAGGTAGAGCTCTTTGATGGATGCTCGGATGGTTTAGGATTATAGCGAGCAACATTGAATGTCCCCTGGGAGCTTTTCTGGTTGCAGGACCTCGCCCGGTGTCCAAATTGTAGGCAATGCCAGCAGCGCGTAGGAGCCGAGCAGCAAAAAGCGAGATGTTCTGGTGAGAGACAGTTGTAGCATTTACCCTTGAGATTCAATTTGAAAAGACTGGTGCCCTTCATGTCAAATTGATGTTTTTGCGGAGCTCTCTCAGGAGCCATCAAGTTCTTGCGCCACCAGTACCGCGGCCTGACCACAGACCAACCCCCTTCGTTGACATCCGGAGCAGCAAGATATGGCTGTCCATTCATACGCGACGCAACATTGAGACCTTCAGCACGTCGATGGGACAAAACGCTGCCTGAATTCAAAGCCCGATCCGCCTTGCAGGAATGCTGGAAGCCCGACGAGCAGTCTGCTTCCCACTTGGCTTTTTTAGTCGCCAGGATACTCGACATTGAAGTCTGACGTTGTGGATCTCCATGTACCGCCTGCACTGGGCGTGATTCTGCTGTGGTTCTTGAGATTAGATCCAAATTGGTTGTTGAATAAGAGCCATCGCCGGTCGCGATGGTGAAAGTCGCCTAGAGGGGGGTGAATAGGGCGAATCTGAAATTTACAAACTTAATCACAACTACAAGCTGAGTTAGCGTTAGAAATATAAACGAGTCCGAGAGAGAGGGCGCAAAACAAATCACAAGCGAATAAGGAGTGTGACACATGGATTTGTTTTACCGAGGTTCGGTTCACGCAAACCTACTCCCCGTTGGGGTGGTCACAAAGATCGGGTCTCTTTCAACCCTTTCCCTCTCTCAAACGGTCCCTCGGACCGAGTGAGCTTCTCTTCTCAATCAAACGGGAACCAAACTTCCCCGCAAGGACCACCACACAATTGGTGTCTCTTGCCTTGGTTACAATTGAGTTGATCGCAAGAAAGAATGAGAGAAAGAAGCAATCAAAGTGCAAGAGCTCAAATGAACACAACAAATCTCTCTCACTAATCACTAAAGCTTTGTGTGGAGTTGGGAGAGGATTTGATCTCTTTTGTGTGTCTTGTATTGAATGCTAGCTCTTGTAAGTAGTTGGAAGGTGGAAAACTTGGATGCCTTGAATGTGGGGGTGGTTGGGGTATTTATAGCCCCAACCACCAAACTTGACCGTTGGTGGAGGCTGCTGTCGATGGGAGCACCGGACAGTCCGGTACGCCAGCCACGTCACCAGGCCGTTGGGTTCCGACCGTTGGAGCTCTGTCTTGTGGGCCCGCCTGGCTATCCGGTGGTGCACCGGACAGGCCCTGTAGGCTGTCCGGTGTGCCACCCGCGCGTGCTCTGCTCCTCTGCGCGCGCAGGCACGCATTTAATACGTTGCAGTCGACCGTTGCGCGCGAAGTAGTCGTTGCTCCGCTGTCACACCGGACAGTCCGGTGTGCGCCGGACACTGTCCGGTGACTCACCAGACAGTCTGGTGAATTATAGCGGAGCAGATTCCCGAAGCTGGCGAGTTCAGAGTTGCTCTCCCTTGGAGCACCGGACACTGTCCGGTGGTGCACCGGACAGTCCGGTGCGCCAGACCAGGGCACACTTCGGTTATCCCTTGCTCTCTTTGTTGAACCCTTTTCTTGGTCTTTTTATTGGCCTTTTGTGAACCTTTGGCACCTGTAGAACTTATAGACTAGAGCAAACTAGTTAGTCCAATTATTTGTGTTGGGCATATCAACCACCAAAATCAATTAGGAAATAGGTGTAAGCCTAATTCCCTTTCAATCTCCCCCTTTTTGGTGATTGATGCCAACACAAACCAAAGCAAATATAGAAGTGCATAATTGAACTAGTTTGCATAATTGTAAGTGCAAAGGTTACTTAGAATTGAGCCAATATAAATTTTCATAAGATACACATGGATTGTTTCTTTATTTTTAACATTTTGGACCACGCTTGCACCACATGTTTTGTTTTTGCAAATCCTTTTGTAAATTCTTTTCAAAGTTCTTTTGCAAATAGTCAAAGGTAAATGAATAAGAATTTTGAGAAGCATTTTCAAGATTTGAAATTTTCTCCCCCTGTTTCAATTGCTTTTCCTTTGACTAAACAAAACTCCCCCTCAATAAATTCTCCTCTTAGTGTTCAAGAGGGTTTTAAGATACCGATTTTGAAGGTGCTACTTTCTCCCCCTTTTGAACATAATGAAATACCAATTTGAAAATCATGAGTTTTAAAATTAGGTGGTGGTGCGGTCCTTTTGCTTTGGGCTAATACTTTCTCCCCCTTTGGCATGAATCGCCAAAAACGGATACTTTGATTGAAATATAAGCCCTTTTAAACTACTTTCTTCCCTTTGGCAAACAAAATATGAGTGAAGATTATACCAAAGACGGAGAGATGCTCGGAGCGACGGCGAAGGATGAGTTATGGAGTGGAGTGGAAGCCTTTGTCTTCGCCGAAGACTCCAATTCCCTTTCAATATACCTATGACTTGGTTTGAAATTCACTTGAAAACACATTAGTCATAGCACATGAAAGAGACATGATCAAAAGTATATTCATGAGCTATGTGTACAACACATCAAAAGAAATTCCTAGAATCAAGAATATTTAGCTCATGCCTAAGTTTGTTAAAAGTTTGTTCATCAAGTGGCTTGGTAAAGATATCGGCTAATTGATCTTTAGTGTTAATGTATGCAATCTCGATATCTCCCTTTTGTTGGTGATCCCTTAAGAAGTGATACCGAATGGCTATGTGTTTAGTGCGGCTATGCTCAACGGGATTATCCGCCATGCGGATTGCACTCTCATTATCACATAGAAGAGGAACTTTGGTTAATTTGTAACCATAGTCCCTAAGGGTTTGCCTCATCCAAAGCAATTGCGCGCAACAATGGCCTGCGGCAATGTACTCGGCTTCGGTGGTAGAAAGAGCTACAGAATTTTACTTCTTTGAAGCCCAAGACACCAAGGATCTTCCCAAGAACTGGCAAGTCCCGGATGTGCTCTTTCTATTAATCTTACACCCTGCCCAATCGGCATCCGAATAACCAATTAAATCAAAGGTGGATCCCCTAGGATACCAAAGCCCAAACTTAGGAGTATAAACTAAATATCTCAAGATTTGTTTTACGACCGTAAGGTGAGCTTCCTTAGGGTCGGCTTGGAATCTTGCACACATGCATACGAAAAGCATAATATCCGGCCGAGATGCACATAAGTAAAGTAAAGAGCCTATCATCGACCGGTATACCTTTTGATCGACGAATTTACCTCCCGTGTCGAGGTCGAGATGCCCATTGGTTCCCATGGGTGTTTTGATGGGCTTGGCATCCTTCATCCCAAACTTGTTTAGAATGTCTTGAATATACTTCGTTTGGCTAATGAAGGTGCCCTCTTGGAGTTGCTTCACTTGAAATCCTAAGAAGTATTTCAACTCCCCCATCATCGACATCTCGAATTTCTGTGTCATGATCCTACTAAATTCTTCACATGTAGATTCGTTAGTAGACCCAAATATAATATCATCAACATAAATTTGGCATACAAACAAATCATTGTCAAGAGTTTTAGTAAATAAAGTAGGATCGGCCTTTTCGACTTTGAATCCATTAGTGATAAGAAAATCTCTTAGGCATTCATACCATGCTCTTGGGGCTTGCTTGAGTCCATAAAGCGCCTTAGAGAGTTTATACACATGGTTAGGATACTCACTATCTTCAAAGCCGGGAGGTTGCTCAACATAGACCTCTTCCTTGATTGGTCCATTGAGGAAGGCACTTTTCACGTCCATTTGATAAAGCTTAAAGCCATGGTAAGTAGCATAGGCAAGTAATATACGAATTGACTCAAGCCTAGCTACGGGTGCATAGGTTTCACCGAAATCCAAACCTTTGACTTGTGAGTATCCCTTGGTCACAAGTCAGGCTTTGTTCCTTGTCACCACACCATGCTCATCTTGCTTGTTGCGGAACACCCACTTGGTTCCTACAACATTTTGATTAGGACGTGGAACAAAATGTCATACCTCATTCCTAGTGAAGTTGTTGAGCTCCTCTTGCATCGCCACCACCCAATCCGAATCTTGTGGTGCTTCCTCTATGTCACACCCGGTTTTAGAAGGCAAACCGAATGAGAACCATGTACGTGCCAGGATCAGTTATTCACGTACACAGCAGTTACATAATATGGACATCATCACACAGTGCTCAAAATAGTATTAATAAGGGAAATAGTCGATTACATCATACGTCTGAGACGTCCATATAGTTCTTACAATAAATCAAAGTGCGGAAAAGAAACATAGATAACCGCGGCCTTCACAGGCAGCCGACTGGGGGGTTGCCGCTAACCCACACCTAGAACTCGTCGTAGTCTTGGAACTCCTGGAAGTCTCCTTCCACAGCTTCATCTTCGCCTGAGCAGTGGTTGCAATGCTGACAACCTGGGGATGGGGGGGGTTTGGTGTGTAGAGCAAGGGTGAGTACACATCAACATACTCAGCAAGTATCCTGTTTGGCTGTAGTGGACTAGCTGTATGTGGGGGATAAGTCAAGCAGTTGCTTTTAGTTGGTCAGATTATTACTTACTAGTAGAAAGCCAAGTTTTAGCATTAACCCAAGTTATTAACCCAAACATACTCCTTTCCAAACGGAAAGAGTACCACTTACCAGCATCATAGTCATAACCGGAACCATCGATCTCATAACCACCTGTACCAAAGTATCTCTGATCAAGTACCACTAATCACTGGAGCTCCCTTGGCCGCTCATAACCGTGAGCACGGCTGATATATCAGTTTTTCAAACACTCTGCAGAGGTTGTGCACTTTACCCACAAGCCGTGATTCCCATTCTGCCCGGAGAGAGCTACTCCCCATTGACCACTACCTAGGTGGCCTAGCAGGGCATCACTACGTAGCCTTTACAAAGATTCCCCGGGGCTATAGCCACCCGTTAGGTTTCCTAAATGCACCGCACTCCTCCCCAAGGGGCGAACCCAAACTTGGCAGAGCGAGCCGCATACACCGAGCCCCATTGACGGCACGACGGCTAAGTGAACTACACCCCGGATCCTCTAATTATTCAGCTAAGGGCACCCCATTCCACCCTCATGGTTGCACTGTTTTCCCGGGCGGTCATCCATAGAACAGGTCCTTACGGAGAGGCACTCGAGAAACCGCTCGAGCCCCCTTGATGACCACAAGTACAACATCATAATAAGAGAAGGGAAAACAGCGTATCATAGATAATCTCATCATGTTCATTGATTAGAGTTTGAGCAATAGCATAAAGCTAAACAGTAATAATCCAACCCAAATAGGTGAACAAGGACATGGATCACAAAAGCTAGTCAATCCTTAGGCATAAATGTGTAAAGCGGGAGGTGAATTAAATAATGAATAGGACATAGATAGGTCAAAGGACACTTGCCTCCACCAACCGACTGCTGCTCAGGGGCTTCTCCTGCGAGTTCCTCGGGCTCTTCGACCGAATCGTTCTCTATGCGATTGCAAGCATACATACATTCATCCATTCAAATTGGGAAACAAACAGTACATCATACAAGGGAACAAATAAAGTGAATATGCATCAGGTATGACATTCGATATCGCACTCATTATGGTTAGAAAGAAACGGGAAAAGGTCTCGCGGGAGGGGGGGGGTTAAAGCTTATGCACTAATGATTAGTTACAATTGGTTCTAACAAAAGAATTCAGTTATATGCACTAATGGAAACCTAGTCGTTTTTAGTTGATCAATATTGGACTAGATAAACAATTGATTATATGAATTAACTAGTGTAACGAAATTCTAAATTAAGTTTCCTATTTCAATAATATGAACAATGATTAACCTACCTAAAATAAAATAAGTAACAGTAATGAAAGAAAATAAAATAAAAAAAATAAAGAAAAGGGGGGGGGGGGCGGTTGAACCGGCCAGGGGCGGGGGCGGGGGGCGGCCGAGCCGGCGGCGCGCAGGGGCGGCCGAACCGGCGGGGGACGCGGGGCAGGGGGCGGCCGAGCCGGCCAGGGGGCGGCCGAGCTGGCGCGCAGGGGCGGCCGAGCCAGCCGGGGGCGGGGCAGGGCGCGCAGGGGCGGCGGCGGCCGAGCCGGCCAGGGGCGGCCGAGCTGGGCGGCGGGCGGTTGGGCCGGGGCAGGGGCGGCGGCGGCCGAACCGGGTGGGGGGAGAGGAGGGGAGATGGGGAAGGGAGGAGAGGGGGAGGGGGACCTCACCGGGGACGGGGACGGGCGGCCGAGCGGCGGGGGCGGCCGAGCTGCAGGGGGCGGCGCTAGGGCAGGGGGCGGCGCTAGGGCAGGGGGCGGCGGTTGGGGTGGGGAAGAGAGAATGAGGGAGAGGGAGAGGGATTTTGGGGAAATTGGGGGAAAAGGAGGGGGCGGCTGGGCCAATGGGCCCAAAGGGGCGCGCGCGGGGGGCGGCTGGGCTGGCTGGGGGCGGCTGGGCCGGCCAGGGGCGGCCCACGGCGCGGGAGAGAGAAAAAGGGAGGGGAGAGAGAAAGAAAAAGAAAAGAAAGGAAAGGGTTTTTCTCCTTTTCGAAATCCGATCTTTCTAGATGAATGCACTTACATCTCTAAGCAATCAAAGAATGCATAGTTCGGCATGGTGCATCAAACAACATAAAGTAATTTAGGGTTTTTCTGTACACGGGAAAATCCAAGCCAAACCCCGCTATAACTTTGGAAAAGGTCAAGGTTTAGCGAGAGAACGAGAAAAGAAAAGAGTAACGCCTGAATTTGGTGAGAGAAAATAAGAAAAAAAATTCTACCCCCAAATTCAGGGCGTTACAAACCTATCCCCCTTAAAAGAATCTCGCCCTCGAGATTCAGGGTTGGCTAGCAAAGAGCTCAGGGTATTTAGCCATCAGATCATCTTCACGCTCCCAGGTTGCTTCTTCCTCTGAGTGGTGATTCCATCTGACTTTGCACATTCTGATGGTCTTCCTTCGGGTGACTCGGTCTGCAATCTCAAGGATTTGGACTGGCTTCTCAACGTAGGTCAAGTCCTCCTGGACTTCAAGACCTTCCACTGGCAACTGCTCTTCTGGCACACGCAAGCACTTCTTCAACTGAGACACATGAAAGACATCATGCACAGTAGACAAATTCTCTGGCAAACTGAGCTGATAGGCCACTTCTCCACGTCTTGCAAGAATCTGATACGGACCAATGTAGCGGGGTGCTAGCTTGCCTTTCACTCCGAATCTTCTGACTCCTCTGATCGGTGACACTTTCAGATAAACAAAGTCTCCGACTTCGAAACTCAGCTCTCTTCTTCTTGTGTCTGCATAGCTTCGCTGCCTCGATTGCGCTATCTTCAGATTCTCTTGAACCATCTTGATGTTCTCTTCGGCTTCAAGCAAAATGTCTGGCCCAAACACTTGCTTTTCTCCAGGCTGATCCCATTGCAACGGAGTTCTACAACTCCTTCCATAGAGCGCCTGAAATGGTGACATCTTCAAACTGGCCTGATAACTGTTGTTATAGGAAAACTCTGCATAAGGCAATCTCTTATCCCATCCGGACTGATCTTGCAACGCACAGGCTCTCAGCATATCTTCAAGAATTTGATTGGTCCTTTCGGTCTGGCCATCTGTCTGCGGATGATAAGCTGAACTGAAATTCAGATGCGTGCCCAAAGCTTCATGCAACTGCCGCCCGAAATGAGAGGTGAACTGCGTTCCTCTGTCTGACACTATCTTCTTTGGCACACCATGAAGACAAACGATCCGAGACATATACAATTCTGCCAATACGGCACTGCTATAGTTGGTCTTGACAGGTATGAAGTGGGCTGACTTGGTCAAACGGTCCACTACTACCCAGATGGAATCGTAGCCGGCTCGAGTGCGAGGCAATCCGACTATGAAATCCATACCAATTTCATCCCATTTCCACTGAGGGATCTGCAACGGTTGCAACAATCCGGCAGGTCTCTGGTGTTCTGCCTTAATTCTTCGGCAACTATCGCACATAGCCACATGCTCTGCGATTTCCCTCTTCATTCCGTACCACCAGAATTTCTTCTTCAGATCCTGATACATCTTCTCACTGCCAGGGTGAATCGAATAAGCTGTCTCATGAGCTTCCTTGAGAATCAACTCCCGAATGGACTGGACATTGGGAACACACAAGCGGTCTTTGAACCATATCACACCTTCTGCATCTTCTCGAAAATCTTTGCCTTTGCCATCTAGAATCAGTCGCCGGATCTCACTGATTTTCTCATCATTCTCCTGCGCTTCTTTGATTTCGCGCTCCAAGGTAGGTTCCAACTCAACTGTGACTCCTCGCGAATTGTTCAGAAATCTGAGACTCAACCTGTCAAACTCCTTGGCCAACTCATAAGGCATCGGACGAGCAACCATTAGATTGACTTGACTCTTTCTGCTCAAAGCATCTGCCACTATGTTTGCTTTGCCTGGATGGTAATGAATCTCCAACTCATAATCTTTGATCAACTCTAACCATCTTCGTTGCCTCATATTCAACTCGGACTGAGTGAATATGTACTTCAGACTCTTATGGTCTGTGTAAACATCGCATTTATGTCCATACAAATAGTGCCTCCATGTCTTCAGTGCATGAACCACTGCTGCCAACTCTAGATCATGGATTGGGTAGTTCTTCTCATGAACCTTCAACTGTCGGGACGAGTAAGCCACAACTCTTCCCTCTTGCATCAACACACATCCCAAACCTGTGTAACAAGCATCACAATACACCGAGAAGGGCTTGTGCACATCAGGCAAGACTAGGACAGGCGCTGTAGTCAACTTCTCTTTCAGCGCTTCGAAGGCCTCTTGGCATTTCTGGGTCCACTTGAACTCAACTTTGTTTCCTAGCAACGCTGTCATGGGTTTCGCGATCTTCGAAAACCCTTCAATGAATCGCCGATAATATCCGGCCATTCCAATGAAGCTCTTGATTCCTCGGGCATCTGTTGGCGCTTTCCAGTTCAGAATGTCTGCCACTTTCTTCGGATCCACAGCCAATCCTTCTTTGTTGATTATGTGACCCAAGAACAGGACTTCACTGATCCAGAACTCACACTTGCTCAACTTTGCATACAACTGGTGCTCTCGCAATCTCTGCAATGCCATCTTCAAATGATCTGCGTGCTCTTCTTCGCTTTGAGAATAAACCAGAATGTCATCAATGAATACCACCACAAACTTATCAAGGTAATCCATGAATACACTGTTCATCAAGTTCATGAAGAACGCTGGCGCATTGGTCAAACCAAAAGACATCACAGTGAACTCATACAAACCATACTTGGAAATGAATGCCGTCTTCGGAATGTCCGAAGGTCGGATCCTGAGCTGATGATAACCTGACCTCAGATCAATCTTGGAGAACACACTGGCTCCTCTCAACTGGTCGAACAGATCTTCTATTCTGGGCAAAGGATACTTGTTCTTGATCGTGACCTCATTCAAAGCTCGATAATCGATACACATCCTTTTGGTGCCATCTTTCTTCTCCACAAATAGGACAGGGGCGGCCCAAGGCGAGGTGCTTGGCCGAATGTAACCTTTCTCCGACAGCTCATCAATCTGCTCCTTAAGCTCAACCAACTCTGGTCCAGATATTCTGTAAGCTCTCTTGAAGATGGGGGCGGTTCCAGGAAGAAGCTCTATAGCAAACTCAACTTTCCGCTCTGGTGGCATACCCGGTAAGTCCTTTGGAAACACATCTGGGAACTCGGACACAACCTTGATGCTCTCAATTGGGTCTGCTTCACTGCTATCAACAGCTATCTGATAACAACTTCCTTTCTTTGGCTCAGGTGGGACTAACTCAGTTACCACTTCCTCTCCTAGTGGGGACACCAACTTGATTGTCCTTTTATCACAACTGATAACTGCCTGATACTTATCTAGCCAATTCATCCCTAGGATGACATCTATTCCCTGAGTACCCATTACTATAAGGTTGGCGGGAAATGCTATCCCCCTTATTTCCACACTTATATTCAAACAAATGCTATCGGCTCGAATCCTACCACCGGCTGAGTCAATTTGAATGGGGGTTGACATGGTAGTAATTGGAAGATTATGTGCTTCTACCCATGATGCAGTAATGAAAGAATGCGTTGCTCCAGTATCAAATAACACTTCTGCAATATGGGAGTCGACTGGGAACATACCTACTATCATGCCGGGGGTCTCCTGAACTGCTTCAGCTTCCAAGTGGTTCAGCCTTCCATGATTATAGCGCGGTTGAGAGCGATTGCCTGAGAAACGAGGACGATTGCTGCTTCCAGGCTGGAGTCCACTGATCTTGCGCTTACGATCTTCCATCTCCTTACGCTTTCTCTCTGTCATGATTGCTCTGTCAATCAGGTGCTGGAATGTCGGGAAGGTGTGATTCATCAGTTGGTACTGCAGAGGGTCAACCAAGCCTCTCAGGAAACGGTACTGTCGCTTGGCGTCGGTGTTGACATCTTCAGGAGCATAGCGAGACAATTGCAGAAACTTGTCCCGGTACTCACTGACAGACAATGGCCCTTGCTTGAGAGCCAGGAACTCCTCCTTCTTCACTGTCATCAGACCTGCAGGAACATGGTACTGACGAAAGCTACTTCTGAACTCTTCCCAGGTGATGGCGTCAGGATGGGCATGGGTGGCGAGGTAAGACTCCCACCATGATTGGGCTGCTCCTCTCAACAGACGGGGACCATACAGAACTTTCTCCCTGTCATCGCACTGAGCGGTATGCAACTCACGCTCCACAGTGCGCAGCCAATCTTCAGCATCCATAGGGTCTGAAGAATGAGCGAACGTTGGTGGATGACCTCTCATGAATTCAACACGCTTGTCTCTGGGCATTTGAGGCATCTGAGGCTGGGGTGGGGCCTGCTGCTGCTGTTGCTACTGCTGCTGAATGGCGGCCAAAGTCTGACCGATGGCTTGAACTGCCTGAGTCTGCATCAGAAACATCTGCTCGATCGACATCGGGGGCGGGGGCGGCAGGTGCTGCTGCTGGGGCACCTCCTCCTGTTGAGCGGCTCGCTCCTGCTGAGCACGCCTTCCTCCTCTACGCCTGTTCTCTGACATCTGCAGAATGCAACCACACATCAGAACTGATCTGGCAAATCTTGCAGCATAAGAGAAGAGAGTAGAATTCTTCAACAGCACTGAACAGATGAGCATCTTCACTGATCTCCAACACAGACCACACAGCTTCTTAGATAAAGAGGAGAGTGGAATAAAAGGTTTCCCAACTATATAACTAACTCTATTAACATAATAGGCAAACCAAAATGCAGGGGATACCCACACTCTGGTGACAGTCATTACAAAGATCCAAACCAAACATAGTTCATCATGACAAACATAAATGCACAGGATATAGCAAACTACCCTGTCTAACTAAGACTAACTAAAGCGAGACTAACGCTAAGACTGAAGCTTCTATGTATATATTTCGTATTAATTACAAGATCCAACTCTAACGATCTATGGTTCTAGAGTTATCTTGGTCTTGCAGTCGGGATTGCCATAAGACTGGTGTCCACGCTGAGGTGAGCGGTACGGGTGCTGAGTCCCGACGGGAGCGGGGGAACCTCCGTCCAGATGACGACGTTCCGCGCGCTCAGCCCGCAGCAGGGCGATCTCAGCACGAGCCCTACTCAGCTCGTCTAATGCATGGTCCAGCTCCGTGTTTAGCACGGCGGCTAGGTTGACTGTGCTGCTCAACCTAGGATTGCCCTCACCGACAGGTGAGACAATCACGCCTCCTGTGCTGCCAGATGGACGGCGGGGGTAATACTTCAGGTCAAGACCGTCAGCTGCCCCACCGAAAACCGAGCAGTAGTGCGAAAGCGCACGCCGTGCAGCATCTTGCATGGCTGCCTCAGCTGAGTCCTGCTCAGAGATAGAATAGTGCTCTGAACAGGCCTCCGCACCTTGGAGACTGTTCTCCGGGCAGCGCACCAAGCAGGTTGCCTCCCAGCAGTCCGGGTAGACCCCGCGACTATGCTGGTAGACCACACAGCGATACTCGACGGACCAAGTATGCCGGTCAAATGCTCGACGTAGCAGGGTGTCGAGCGCATCGTGGAAGTGACACCCGCGAGCAGCGTCGCGAGTGATGGGACGAGCAACCCATCCTTCCGGCTCAGGGTTAGCAGAGAAGTCGGTGTCGTGGCTCGAGCTGTCGTCGCCACCTCCGTCGTCTGGGTCTCCTCCAGCAGCTACTCCAGAAGCTGGGGCGCCCAGTGGTGGTGCAGGGTGCGGCTCCAGAGGAAGCACAGGGGAGCAGCTCCTCACAGACTCTATCTCCTGGTGGAGCGAGAAGGAAGAGCCCTGCTGCTCCTGTCGTCGATGTTCCTGCTCCTCACGCAGGCGGTGGTGTAGTCTCTCCAAGTGGCTGGACTGTCCGGCCATGGGACGGCGAAGCGGACGCTCAGCAAGGCGGGAGGGTAAGAAGGGGATGACTGACTTTCGTGCAGTGTGTCTAAGTCGAGCCATCTACAAAAAGACATCGCAAGCAAAAGGGTGAGAACAGAATTAATATGACCAGCAAATAATGAATCATAAGTAGATGAAGGATTAGAATAAAACATGATTTTCAGCAAGGTATAATATATAGTAGAACATAGTTTTGGTCGGTATGACCAACTTTTGAAGAGATATCAAAGTCAAGGCAGGGACAGAGGTCTATAGTCCTTAGAACGACCATTCTACTCTAGGTTAGCGGTCCTACAGTCAGCACGGCTTTGATACCACTTATGTCACACCCGGTTTTAGAAGGCAAACCGAATGCGAACCATGTACGTGCCAGGATCAGTTATTCACGTACACAGCAGTTACATAATATGGACATCATCACACAGTGCTCAAAATAGTATTAATAAGGGAAATAGTCGATTACATCATACGTCTGAGACGTCCATATAGTTCTTACAATAAATCAAAGTGCGGAAAAGAAACGTAGATAACCGCGGCCTTCACAGGCAGCCGACTGGGGGGTTGCCGCTAACCCACACCTAGAACTCGTCGTAGTCTTGGAACTCCTGGAAGTCTCCTTCCACAGCTTCATCTTCGCCTGAGCAGTGGTTGCAATGCTGACAACCTGGGGATGGGGGGGTTTGGTGTGTAGAGCAAGGGTGAGTACACATCAACATACTCAGCAAGTATCCTGTTTGGCTGTAGTGGACTAGCTGTATGTGGGGGATAAGTCAAGCAGTTGCTTTTAGTTGGTCAGATTATTACTTACTAGTAGAAAGCCAAGTTTTAGCATTAACCCAAGTTATTAACCCAAACGTACTCCTTTCCAAACGGAAAGAGTACCACTTACCAGCATCATAGTCATAACCGGAACCATCGATCTCATAACCACCTGTACCAAAGTATCTCTGATCAAGTACCACTAATCACTGGAGCTCCCTTGGCCGCTCATAACCGTGAGCACGGCTGATATATCAGTTTTTCAAACACTCTGCAGAGGTTGTGCACTTTACCCACAAGCCGTGATTCCCATTCTGCCCGGAGAGAGCTACTCCCCATTGACCACTACCTAGGTGGCCTAGCAGGGCATCACTACGTAGCCTTTACAAAGATTCCCCGGGGCTGTAGCCACCCGTTAGGTTTCCTAAATGCACCGCACTCCTCCCCAAGGGGCGAACCCAAACTTGGCAGAGCGAGCCGCATACACCGAGCCCCATTGACGGCACGACGGCTAAGTGAACTACACCCCGGATCCTCTAATTATTCAGCTAAGGGCACCCCATTCCACCCTCATGGTTGCACTGTTTTCCCGGGCGGTCATCCATAGAACAGGTCCTTACGGAGAGGCACTCGAGAAACCGCTCGAGCCCCCTTGATGACCACAAGTACAACATCATAATAAGAGAAGGGAAAACAGCGTATCATAGATAATCTCATCATGTTCATTGATTAGAGTTTGAGCAATAGCATAAAGCTAAACAGTAATAATCCAACCCAAATAGGTGAACAAGGACATGGATCACAAAAGCTAGTCAATCCTTAGGCATAAATGTGTAAAGCGGGAGGTGAATTAAATAATGAATAGGACATAGATAGGTCAAAGGACACTTGCCTCCACCAACCAACTGCTGCTCAGGGGCTTCTCCTGCGAGTTCCTCGGGCTCTTCGACCGAATCGTTCTCTATGCGATTGCAAGCATACATACATTCATCCATTCAAATTGGGAAACAAACAGTACATCATACAAGGGAACAAATAAAGTGAATATGCATCAGGTATGACATTCGATATCGCACTCATTATGGTTAGAAAGAAATGGGAAAAGGTCTCGCGGGAGGGGGGGGGTTAAAGCTTATGCACTAATGATTAGTTACAATTGGTTCTAACAAAAGAATTCAGTTATATGCACTAATGGAAACCTAGTCGTTTTTAGTTGATCAACATTGGACTAGATAAACAATTGATTATATGAATTAACTAGTGTAACGAAATTCTAAATTAAGTTTCCTATTTCAATAATATGAACAATGATTAACCTACCTAAAATAAAATAAGTAACAGTAATGAAAGAAAATAAAATAAAATAAAAATAAAGAAAAAGGGGGGGGGGGGGCGGTTGAACCGGCCAGGGGGCGAGGGCGGGGGGCGGCCGAGCCGGCGGCGCGCAGGGGCGGCTGGGCAGGGGCGGCCGAACCGGCGGGGGGCGCGGGGCAGGGGGCGGCCGAGCCGGCCAGGGGGCGGCCGAGCTGGCGCGCAGGGGCGGCGGCGGCCGAGCCGGCCAGGGGCGGCCGAGCTGGGCGGCGGGCGGTTGGGCCGGGGCAGGGGCGGCGGCGGCCGAACCGGGTGGGGGGAGAGGAGGGGAGATGGGGAAGGGAGGAGAGGGGGAGGGGGACCTCACCGGGGACGGGGACGGGCGGCCGAGCGGCGGGGGCGGCCGAGCTGCAGGGGGCGGCGCTAGGGCAGGGGGCGGCGGTTGGGGTGGGGAAGAGAGAATGAGGGAGAGGGAGAGGGATTTTGGGGAAATTGGGGGAAAAGGAGGGGGCGGCTGGGCCAATGGGCCCAAAGGGGCGCGCGCGGGGGGCGGCTGGGCTGGCTGGGGGCGGCTGGGCCGGCCAGGGGCGGCCCACGGCGCGGGAGAGAGAAAAAGGGAGGGGAGAGAGAAAGAAAAAGAAAAGAAAGGAAAGGGTTTTTCTCCTTTTCGAAATCCGATCTTTCTAGATGAATGCACTTACATCTCTAAGCAATCAAAGAATGCATAGTTCGGCATGGTGCATCAAACAACATAAAGTAATTTAGGGTTTTTCTGTACACGGGAAAATCCAAGCCAAACCCCGCTATAACTTTGGAAAAGGTCAAGGTTTAGCGAGAGAACGAGAAAAGAAAAGAGTAACGCCTGAATTTGGTGAGAGAAAAGAAGAAAAAAAATTCTACCCCCAAATTCAGGGCGTTACACTCTACCCTATGTGGCTCAATAGAGGAAACAAAAGAGTAATGCTCACAAAAATGTGCAACACGAGATCTAGTGGTTACCCCCTTATGAATGTCGTCGAGGATGGTGTCGACGGGGTGATCTCGTTGGATTGCTTGGTGGACTCTTGGGTGTGGCGGTCTTTGTTCTTCATCTTCCTTGTCTTGATCATTTGCATCTCCCCCTTGATCATTGTCGTCATCTTGAGGTGGCTCATCTTCTTTATCTTCTCCTTCATCAACTTGAGCCTCATCCTCATTTTGAGTTGGTGGAGATGCTTGCGTGGAGGAGGATGGTTGATCTTATCCATTTGGAGGCTCTTCGGATTCCTTAGGACACACATCCCCAATGGACATGTTTCTTAGCGCGACACATGGAGCCTCTTCACCTATCTCATCAAGATCAACTTGCTCTACTTGAGAGCCGTTAGTCTCATCAAACACAATGTCACAAGAAACTTCAACTAGTCCTGAGGACTTGTTAAAGACTCTATATGCCCTTGTGTTTGAATCATATCCTAGTAAAAAGCCTTCTACAGTCTTAGGAGCAAATTTAGATTTTCTACCTCTTTTAACAAGAATAAAGCATTTGCTACCAAAGACTCTAAAATATGAAATATTGGGCTTTTTACCGGTAAGGAGTTCATATGATGTCTTCTTGAGGATTCGATGTAGATACAACCGGTTGATGGCGTAGGAGGCGGTGTTGACCGCTTCGGCCCAAAACCGATCCGAAGTTTTGTACTCATCAAGCATGGTTCTTGCCATGTCCAATAGAGTTCTATTCTTCCTCTCCACTACACCATTTTGTTGTGGGGTGTAGGGAGAAGAGAACTCATGCTTGATGCCCTCCTCCTCAAGGAAGCCTTCTATTTGTGAGTTCTTGAACTCCGACCCGTTGTCGCTTCTAATTTTCTTGATCCTTAAGCCGAACTCATTTTGAGCCCGTCTCAAGAATCCCTTTAATGTCTCTTGGGTATGAGATTATTCCTGCAAAAAGAACACCCAAGTGAAGCGAGAATAATCATCCACAATAACTAGACAGTACTTACTCCCGCCGATGCTTATGTAAGCGATCGGGCCGAATAGATCCATGTGTAGGAGCTCGAGTGGCCTGTCAGTCGTCATGATGTTCTTATGTGGATGATGAACACCAACTTGCTTCCCTGCTTGGCATGCGCTACAAATCCTGTCTTTCTCAAAATGAACATTTGTTAATCCTAAAATGTGCTCTCCCTTCAGAAGCTTATGAAGATTCTTCATCCCAACATGGGCTAGTCGGCGATGCCAGAGCCAACCCATGTTAGTCTTAGCAATTAAGCAAGTGTCGAGTTCAGCTCTATCAAAATCTACCAAGTATAGCTGACCCTCTAACACTCCCTTAAATGCTATTGAATCATCACTTCTTCTAAAGACAGTGACACCTACATCAGTAAAAAGACAGTTGTAGCCCATTTGACATAATTGTGAAACGGAAAGCAAGTTATAATCTAAAGAATCTACAAGAAAAACATTGGAAATTGAGTGGTCAGGAGATATAGCAATTTTATCCAAACCTTTGACCAAACCTTGGTTTCCATCCCCGAATGTGATAGCTCGTTGGGGATCTTGGTTTTTCTTATAGGAGGAGAACATCTTCTTCTCCCCTGTCATGTGGTTTGTGCACCCGCTATCGATGATCCAACTTGAGCCTCCAGATGCATAAACCTACAAAACAAGTTTAGTTCTTGACTTTAGGTACCCAAATGGTTTTGGGTCCTTTGGCATTAGATACAAGAACTTTGGGTACCCAAACACAAGTCTTTGATCCCTTGTGTTTGCCCCCAACATATTTGGCAACTACCTTGCCGGATTTGTTAGTTAAAACATAAGATGCATCAAAAGTCTTAAATGAAATATTATGGTAATTTGATGCACTAGGAGTTTTCTTCTTAGGCAATTTTGCATGGGTTGATTGCCTAGAACTATATGTCTCACCCTTATACATAAAAGCATGATTAGGGCCAGACTGAGACTTCCTAGAATGAATTCTCCTAATTTTGCTCTCGGGATAACCGGCAGGGTACAAAATGTAACCCTCGTTATCCTGAGGCATGGGAGCCTTGCCCTTAACAAAATTAGACAATCTTATAGGAGGGGCATTAAGTTTGACGTTGTCTCCCTTTTGGAAGCCAATGCCATCCTTGATGCCAGGGCGTCTCCCGCTATAGAGCATGCTTCTAGCAAATTTAAATTTTTCATTTTCTAAGTCATGCTCATTAATTTTAGCATTAAGTTGAGCTATGTGATCATTTTGTTTCTTAATTAAAGCTAGGGGATCATGGATAACATCAACATTAATGTCTCTACATCTAGTACAAATGGAAGTATGCTCAACGGTAGATGTAGAGGGTTTGCAAGATTTTAATTCTACAACCTTAGCATGCAATATATCATTTTTACTTCTAAGGTCCGAAATGGAAGCATTGCAAACATCTAATTCTTTAGCCTTAGCAAGCAATTTTTCATTTTCGATTCTAAGGTTAGCAAGAGAAATGTTCAATTCTTCAATCTTAGCAAGCAAATCAACATTATCATTTCTAAGATTGGTAATTGAAACATCACAAGCATTTGAATCAACCTTAGCAATTAAATTTGCATTCTCATTTCTAAGGTTGGCAATGACATCATGGCAAGTGCTTAGCTCACTAGTTAATTTTTCACATTTTTCAACTTCTAGAGCGTAAGCATTTTTAACCTTAACATGCTTTTTGTTCTCTTTAATAAGGAAGTCCTATTGGGTGTCCAAGAGATCATCCTTCTCATGAATAGCACTAATTAATTTATTTAATTTTTCCTTTTGTTGCATGTTTAGGTTGGCAAAAAGAATGCGTAAGTTATCCTCCTCATTGCTAACATTATCCTCATCACTAGAGGTTTCATATTTAGTGGAGGATCTTGATTTTACCTTCTTCCTTTTGCCGTCCTTTGCCATGAGGCACTTGTGGCCGACGTTGGGGAAGAGAAGACCCTTGGTGATGGCGATGTTTGCGGCGTCCTCGTCGGAGGAGGAGTCGGTGGAGCTCTCGTCGGAGTCCCACTCCCGGCAAACATGGGCATCGCCGCCCTTCTTCTTGTAGTACCTCTTCTTCTCCTTTCTTCTCCCCTTCTTGTCGTCGCCCATGTCACTATCACTAGATAAAGGACATTTTGCAATAAAATGACCGGGCTTACCACATTTGTAGCAAACTTTCTTGGAGCGGGGCTTGTAATCTTTCCCCTCCTTTGCTTGAGGATTTGGCGGAAGCTCTTGATGATGAGCGCCATTTCCTCGTTGTCGAGCTTGGAGGCATCGATGGGTGTTCTACTCGATGTAGACTCCTCCTTCTTCTCCTCCGTCGCCTTAAATGCGACCGGTTGTGCTTCGGACGTGGAGGGGCCATCAAGCTCATTGATCTTCTTTGAGCCTTTGATCATCAATTCAAAGCTCACAAAATTCCCAATTACCTCCTTGGGAGTCATTAGTGTATATCTAGGATTGCCACAAATTAATTGAACTTGAGTAGGGTTGAGGAAAACAAGTGATCTTAGAATAACCTTAACCATTTCGTGGTCATCCCATTTTTTGCTCCTGAGGTTGCGCACTTGGTTCACCAAGGTTTTGAGCCGGTTGTACATGTCTTGTGGCTCCTCCCCTTGGCAAAGTCGGAAGCGACCGAGCTCCCCCTCGATCGTCTCCCGCTTGGTGATCTTGGTCACCTCGTCTCCTTCATGCGCGGTCTTTAGCGTGTCCCAAATCTCCTTAGCACCTTTCAACCCTTGCACCTTATTATACTCCTCTCGACTTAGAGAGGCGAGGAGTATAGTTGAGGCTTGGGAGTTGAAGTGTTGGATTTGGGCCACTTCGTCCTCATCATAATCTTCATCCCCTACGGATGGTACCTGTACACCAAACTCAACAACATCCCATATACTTTTGTGGAGTGAGGTTAGGTGAAATTGCATTAAATCACTCCACCTAGCATAATCTTCACCATCAAACGTTGGTGGTTTGCCTAATGGGACGGAAAGTAAAGGCGTATGTTTAGGAATGCGAGGATAGCGTAGGGGGATCTTACTAAACTTCTTGCGCTCATGGCGCTTAGAAGTTACGGATGGCGTGTCGGAGCCGGAGGTGGATGGCGATGAGGTGTCGGTCTCGTAGTAGACTACCTTCCTCATATTCTTCTTTTTGTCACCGCTCCGTCGCGACTTGTGTGAAGGGGATTCCTTTTCCTTCCCCTTCCCTTTGTTGTAGGACTCTCCCGATGGAGCCTTCCCGTGGCTTGTAGCGGGCTTCTCGCTGGTCACCATCTCCCTCTTGGCGTGATCTCCCGACATCACTTCGAGCGGTTAGGCTCTAATGAAACACCGGTTCTGATACCAATTGAAAGTCGCCTAGAGGGGAATGAATAGGGCGAATCTGAAATTTACAAACTTAATCACAACTACAAGCCGGGTTAGCGTTAGAAATATGAACGAGTCCGAGAGAGATGGCGCAAAACAGCAAGCGAATAAGGAGTGTGACACACAGATTTGTTTTACCGAGGTTCGGTTCTCGCAAACCTACTCCCCGTTGGGGTGGTCACAAAGACCGGGTCTCTTTCAACCCTTTCCCTCTCTCAAACGGTCCCTCGGACCGAGTGAGCTTCTCTTCTCAATCAAACGGGAACCAAACTTCCCCGCAAGGACCACCACACAATTGGTGTCTCTTACCTTGGTTACAATTGAGTTGATCGCAAGAAAGAATGAGAGAAAGAAGCAATCAAAGCGCAAGAGCTCAAATGAACACAACAAATCTCTCTCACTAATCACTAAAGCTTTGTGTGGAGTTGGGAGAGGATTTGATCTCTTTGGTGTGTCTTGTATTGAATGCTAGCTCTTGTAAGTAGTTGGAAGGTGGAAAACTTGGATGCCTTGAATGTGGGGGTGGTTGGGGTATTTATAGCCCCAACCACCAAACTTGACCGTTGGTGGAGGCTGCTGTCGATGGGCGCACCGGACAGTCCGGTGCGCCACCGGACACTGTCCGGTGCGCCAGCCACGTCACCAGGCCGTTGGGTTCCGACCGTTGGAGCTCTGTCTTGTGGGCCCGCCTGGCTATCCGGTGGTGCACCGGACAGGCCCTGTAGGCTGTCTGGTGTGCCACCCGCGCGTGCTCTGCTCCTCTGCGCGCGCAGGCACGCATTTAATACGTTGCAGTCGACCGTTGCGCGCGAAGTAGTCGTTGCTCCGCTGTCACACCGGACAGTCCGGTGTGCGCCGGACACTGTCCGGTGACTCACCAGACAGTCTGGTGAATTATAGCGGAGCGGATTCCCGAAGCTGGCGAGTTCAGAGTTGCTCTCCCTTGGAGCACCGGACACTGTCCGGTGGTGCACCGGACACTGTCCGATGGCCCACCGGACAGTCCGGTGCGCCAGACCAGGGCAGACTTCGGTTATCCCTTGCTCTCTTTGTTGAACCGTTTTCTTGGTCTTTTTATTGGCCTTTTGTGAACCTTTGGCACCTGTAGAACTTATAGACTAGAGCAAACTAGTTAGTCCAATTATTTGTGTTGGGCAATTCAACCACCAAAATCAATTAGGAAATAGGTGTAAGCCTAATTCCCTTTCAGACGGTCCATTGCAGATCCGACTGAGAAATTAGATCGCCCTTGCCTTGGGAGGGAAGATCTTGAACTTGCTTGAAGAAGTCGTCTCTGATCTGAGCCTGTGAGTGTAGGAGGACCTTCACCGAACTTATCGGATCCAGAGGAGGAGGTCTGGCCCTAAGACCGAGCCGCGAGGCCGCCGCGCGGGAGGCCGACCCGAGCCCGCCGCGGAGGGGAGCGCGAGCCCAGCGCGCGGCGGAAGGAGGGCCCCCCACGCCGGAATCGGATGACCAAGGGATGTGGCGGCGCCATTCGCCCTCATCCTAACCCGGTGTATATAGTCACCTTATGTGCAATATAACCTTCTTTTCCTCATAAGTGTCATCTTGACTGTCACCTTCACACATAGAGGTATCCCAGTCCCATTGTTTATTCTCCTCAAAAATAACATCTCTATTGACCACAAGTCTTCTGGTGCTTGGATCAAATAGTCTATACCCTTTTGTACCTGACTCGTACCCAATGAACACGATTCACTTAGATCTGTCTGATAATTTGTTTATGCCTGGACCGAGTTGTTTTACATGTGCTAGACAGCCAAACACCCTTAGATGATTCACCTTGGGGTTTTTCCATGCCAAGCCTCAAAAGGAGTTCTACTTTTGAGAGCTTTTGTGGGTGATCTATTCAATAGATACACTGCAGTTCTGACTGCCTCGCCCCAGAAAATCATGGGAACCTTCATTGCTTTTAGTAAACACCTGGACATCTCAACCACAGATTGATTCCTCCTCTCCACTACTCCATTCTGCTGTGGTGAGTAAGGAGTGGTAGTGTAGTGCTTTACATTTTGGTTACAGAAATATGTGAAGAGGTTTGAAGTGAACTCGCCCCCTCTGTCTGTCCTTAGCCCTTTCAGCCGCTTACCAGACTCAGTTTCTGCTCTCAGCTTTAGGTTTTTGAAGAAACCAAACGCCTGATCTTTTGTCTGAAGCATTTCCACCCACATATATCTGCTATGGTCATCTACCACAAGTAGAAAATAAGATGCCCCCTATGCTTTTCGGAGTGATTTGCCCACATAAATCTGCATGTACTTATTCTAGACAGCTTTCAGCTCTGAAATTTGAAGCTTGAGGAAAAGGTTTTCTGTGTTGTTTTCTAAGGACACAACCATCACACAACTTTTCTAGTCTCTTCACTGTCGGCATTCCCTCTAACAAACTTCTACCACTTAAATCATGTAAAGCCCTGAAATTTAGGTGACCAAATCTGGCATGCCATTTCCAGCCTACTTCTTCAGAGTTAGTCAGCAGACAGATTGGTGATGTCAGGCCAAATCTAGTAGTGTATAACATGTTACCAGCCCTTTCAGCAACGATTAATAGTTTGCATTCTTGATCATAAACACACAGTTTCCCATTTTTTCTTCATATTTAAAGCCTTTTTCTTCTAACTGACCGAGACTAACAATATTGCACTTCATCTTAGGAATATAATACACATCAGTCAAGACTTTATGACCTCTACTCTGATCTTGCATAACCACCGAGCCCATACCTTGAATTATGACTCGAGAGCCATCACCTAGCCGAACTGTTCCCTGAACATTTGAATCAATCGGTGTCAGCATTGATCTTGAACCTGTCATATGATTGCTTGCACCTGTGTCTAGCACCCACATATCATCAGACATCGAGATGGGTGTTATGCCTTGAGAGAGATGAACATGTTGGCCGTGTCTGTGAACGACATCATAGGTCGCCAGCATCAGTGCACCGGGGTGATCAGCACCACCCACAACCACGTTTGCCTCTGGAGCTGGCACTTCCTTTTTACTCCCTTTCTTTGGGCGTTTGCAATCTTCCGCCCAGTGACCATAGATGCCACAATTTCGGCATCGACCTTTTTGCCTCGGAGTTCCTTCAGAGGTTAATTTTACCTGTCCAGAGTTGCTCCCTTCATGTCACGACGACATCTTGGTCTTGGGAAAAGAAACACTGGAGTTACCATCGCCGTCGTGGTGACTACCACACAGATGGTATTTGTGCTTCTCCAGCCATTCTTCCTCCGCTAGAAGGAGACGGCCTGTCTTATCGACGAGGTGTTCGATCTTGTCGTCGAATCGATCCTCCGCCGCACGCAGGCGCCCCACCAACTCATCCACAGAGAGTTGTTTTTAATCACAAAACATCTCAATTGTTACCACTACCTGGGTGAACCGTGCAGGGACCACGCAGAGAAATTTCTTGACGACGCGAACATCTTCCACGATTTCGCCGAGTGCTCGGAGGTTGCCGACGAGGTTGGTGATTCTCATCCCGAAATCCTCGACAGATTCACCGTCTTTAAATTTGATATTCTCAAATTCTTGGAGAAATTTCTGGGCGTTCACCTCCTTCACCCGATCAATGTCGAGCCGCACCAGTTTCACTGCCTCCCACGCCTCCTTCACGGTCGACCGAGCACCAAGCGTTTGCCACATTTCCTTCGGTACTGAGCGCAGGAGCGCGCTCATGGCTTGACGATCTTGCGACCGCTTGGTGTTGATTCCATGATCAATCACACCCCAAATCAACATCGACCACTCGGCATAATTATCGCGCATGAGGAGAGGCCACTTCAGAGAGCTCTCTTTCACGCCAGCCCCGGAGGTCGATGCATCACTCATGGTGATCGACACTTGACGACGGGGAATGACACGCTTCTTCTTTGGCGGTTCTTGTGGGGGACTCACCGACCCGTCGTATTGCATACAACCACGGCTCTGATACCAGAATGTTGGACCGGATCGACGGCGAACAGCGCAAAGAACTCAGTGTAGTGCAGTGTCCCCGGAGCGCGATCACCACGTCTGAACGGAAGAGAGGACACAGTTGTATTTTCTGTTGCCGCAACTGCGCAACCTTGCAAATGCATTGAACTGGGAATTAAAACACCGGGATCCGTCTTCCCCGCTGCACTCAGCTGCTGCGAGACATGCCGTAATTTCAGCAACGTCCGCGACATGCACGGCGAGCTAAGTCGCAGCGGAAAAAACACCCTTTGAAGCGGTCACGGCGAGGACTGAGTGCACTCGTCAGTCCGCCCATGATTCTACGCCAAATTACAAATATGCACGCGCAATCTAAAACAAACTAAGGCACCTACTAACAATATCCCTGACAAGATTACAGTGAGGCTACTACAACATGAAGCAGATATCGTCTCATGAGAAGGAAGAAGGTTATATGTAGAGGAGAATACATGCCTTGTAGATGTGATATCTGCCCATGATCGATCTGCTATGTTATATATTCAGGAACCTTGAGAATGCTTAGTTGATGCACTAGCATGCATCTAGCGATTACTTATAAGATTTCCATGGGTTTTTTATAAAATGCTTACAAGATGTACATTGAGGATTCTGAACTCGTCGATTCAAGAACTGAGAAGAACAAAAAAATGTCAACAAAATAGCCGTTAGACGCGACTTCACAGTACATATCAAAAGTCATATGCGGTATAATATTGTGTTTGTTATCTATAGGTTTTAATCAATTATGTATTATATTGTGTAGTGATCCAAACAACTCAAGGGACACTATTATAGATTCTACACATAAGAGTACCTCAAAGGGTCCAAGAAATTCAACATGAGCTATAGGATGCTAATGATGGGAAAGGGGACAAGTCGACACCAAGTCCTGCACAAGAACCATAGCAAACATATGTGGATTTGTCATGCACAATTGTGTGTATGAAAAAGGAGATTACTTCAACCATGACAGTGACTTCACGTGAGATGAGAAGTACGAGAAGATTAGAAACTAGGAGCCCCTAGAGTTAGGGGATTACAACATACCTGAAGCTTCACTGAATAGAAAACATTTGAAGTCTTAGTTTCTTAATTATTATATATGTTAGTGTTTGATGATCGATAATCTTACTTCGGTGTTACCCAAAGTATGGTTTGGTGGGCTTTGACGGAAACTCAAACTTGATGGTGAATTCAAGATAACAATTTAGATAGATTCAAGCCACTGAATAGTTAATACCATCTGTCATGTATGTTAGATTGTCTTGCATTGGATTACTTATTATAAGATGTTACAAGGGGAGTACCCCATCCTATCTTCATAGTATAGAGGACAGACACATAATTCTAGTCCTAGTTAGCTATGATATAAGTGTCTGCATGTTGTTAGAAACACTGTCTTTTTTATAGCCGACTAGGTCAGTTTGCTTGTCATGAAATCTATGCCACCATGTTCCATGTCTTCCCAGCTGTTCATGGGTCGACCCATCTTATTGTTAGGTAGTAAACCCTATGGAAAACCATTACGATCTTGGCATCTCAAGCCCACAAGCTCTTTATGGTTGAACTTTGGCCCATCTCTAGATGTGTATTATCTATTTCTAGTATATATTATATGTGTTTAATTTGTGAAAACGGAATTCAAATTCAAAAAATGGTGAAATCCTATTTTAATCTAAAAATAACCAATGGAGGTTGACATATCAAACAAGATCGTCTCTGGTAATGTTTTAATAGAGGAGGGCATCTTAGAGCTATCACCTCCATTAAAGTATTAATTGTGGTGGTTTCCATATTCTGCATCCCTTCATTATTGGATGTAACACATACAATTGGTATAAGTTGATTGTTGATGTTAATATGGTTAATGGAGGTGACTTGTCTAGGATAAATATCATGGGTACGATGTGGATCAAAATCGACTGGTAATGACAGATTGAACACCAACACGTTCCGTTCGACCCTTAAAGGGTCGAGGAAAGGATGCCCTTACTTGAGTCCTCGTTTTTTCCAACCCTCAACCCCCACTACTAAAAAATCACCCTAATGCCACAGCAGATATTGCAACAACAATATTTGTGTTGCATTAGATGTTAGTTATTGCCACAACCTTTAAAAGTGGTTGCAATATATGTATCGTTTTGCCATTTTTTGTGCATTGCGATAACCATGACTTTTGTTGCAAGAGAAAGGTGTTATTGCGACCACTAGAACAGTTGTTGCAAAATTACTCTAGTGTCACACCGGATATTGCAACAGAAATACAATTGTAGCATTAGGTGTTAGTTATTGCCACAACCTTTAAAAGTGATTGCAATTTATGCACCTTTTTTGCCACTTTTTTGTGCGTTGCAATAATCACAACTTTCATTGCAAGAGATAGATGATATTGCTACCACTAACAGTTGTTGCAAAATGTCCCTAGTGGCTCACCGGATATTGCAACATTAGTAAAGTTGTAGCATTACATGTTAGTTATTGCCACGATCTTTAAAAGTGGTTGTAATATATGCACCTTTTTGCCACTTTTTTGTGCGTTGCGATAATCATGACTTTCGTTGCAAAAGAAAGATGTTATTTCTATCACTAGAAAAGATTTTGCAAAAGCACCGTAATGCCACACCGGATATTGCGTTAACACTAAATTTGTTGCATTATGTATAGTTATTGCCACAACCTTTAAAACTGGTTGATATATATGCACATTCCATGTTTTCTGAAAACCGCTCGACAAATTTCCATGTTTTCTGAATGGCACATTTACGTTTCAGAACTGTTAAGACGAACATAACCATTTTCTGAACAACACGTTTCAGCAAATAATCTAAATGGCATGTTTCAGAAAAACATGAAGGCAAATTCGTTGTTTGACAGCTAGACGAAAGAAAAATGTTGCGATTTTGAATTTGTATCATAGATCAAATAGCATATGGCTATCGTGGATAGAAGACGAAAAAAAGTACTGGACCAAATAGACCCATCGCCCCTGCTGCCAGAACAAAACCATTTTCTTCAGTGCTCCTACTGATACACGCTATTGATACTGCTTGTTGTTGCTTTGGTTTTCTTTGATATTGCTGATGGAGTGGTGGTGGTGCACTTAATAGAATGTTGAACGCTGCTGATCTGAACTCTACTATGTAAACCCAAACAGAATGCTTGAGTGTTGCTGAACTCTGCTATCTAAACCCAAACAAAATGGTGTTCCAAAGGATGAAATGAGATGTATAACCAACAATAGAAAAAAGAATACATCTTGTTGCCATGAGTCACTTGTGTGGCACTAGTGTTTTGTTGCCATGAAGCATCTTGTGGTAACAAAGCCATTTGCAACAAATTCAAACATGGCATTAACACTTATTACCATAAAATATGTTGTGGCAATACAGTTTTTGGCAACTATTATAAATGTTGCAATATAATTTATTTGCAACATAATAGTTCATTGTAACAACAAACAACTACAACACTTGAATACGTTGCAAAGGATGTAGTAATTGCAACAGAACGTAAAAATGTTGCTATAGCCTATTGCCACTCTATTTTTTGCAGCAGCAGGCAACGACAGTTGTTCTATCGCAATTGGTGCCTATTGCAACGATTTATAGTCTATCACAACGATTGCCCATTGCAAGAAGGTGATTTTTTAGTAGTGGTCTATTGCCACAAATCATATTGCAACAACACAAATTTCATTGCAATAGCTATGTGTTATGGCCACAACTTCGAAAAATGGTTGCGATATGTAGACTTTATTGCCACAATTTTTTTGTGTTGCAATAGTTATTAGTTTTTTGTAAGAGGTAGGTGTTATGACCACAATTTGCAAAACCATTGCAATATATTGATCAATGTTACCACGAGTTTCATATAGTTGCGATATAATTAAATTCCATTGCACAACGGTGATGCTTCTTGCCACAAAATAAAAATGGTTGCAATATAGTTACCTATATTGCCACAAATATCTTTTGTTGTTATGGTCATACTGTTCGTTGCAAAATCATGAAGTGTATTGCAACAAAGATCTAAATGGAGGTAATATATACTTATTTTGTTGCAAAAGGTGTAATGTCATTGTTAAAAATAATCATCATAATATATTTAGTTATTTTATTAACAAAAAATGTAGTAGTCTAGTGGCAGAGTAGTTTGTTATAAACAACAAGACTTGGGTTATTCCCAAATTTGGTAGTTTTTATTTTTAGTCTTATTTGATCGATGCAACTAATATGGAATGCAACATTTTGTTTTGTTGTGACAACTGGAGCTATTGCAACGGTACTAAAAATTGTTGACATAAGCTTTTGTCACTCTGTTTTCTGCAACGATTGGCAAGGAAAGTGGCATTACGGCAAATGGTAGAACTTGCCACGATTTATAGCTGTTTGCAACGATTTTTCCCATTGCAGGAGGGTGATCTTTTAGTAGTGAATCACTATGAGACAAGACGACACATAATGGATATGGAGGTATCACTACAATACTATGACAAAGGGATTAAGAGTCATCCACAGGAGTCATATGGTCGACCAGAATTCTAGAGGACAAGGAACTACACGACAAGACTTGACCCTGGCTCGTCCCATCCCCTCAGTCTGTAATGATCCCTCGTCTCGCCTTGGCCTATAAAAGGAAGGGGAAGGCCATGATCTAGGACACATGCAACAGTTAGCACAAGAAGTTGGCACACTTGTAACACAAGTAGCACTCGCTCGCATACCAGAGACTTGGGAGCTTCTTCATATCTCGATCATTAGTAACCCCCTTTTGTAAACATTAGTGCATGGTAACGTGAAGTTACTCAACTAGACATAGGGACATTTGGCCCAAACTCATATAAACCTTTGTATCCTCCTTGCATACCATCTACACCTAGACACACAAAGCACTTGGATTACTAGTCGGTGATTTCAAAACACCAACAGTTGGCGCGTCAGGTAGTGGGCCATTTCATGTCACGACACTTTCTTCAGCCAACAAATGACAACCTTGAAGGTTGGCACAATCATTGTGACACCCCAGTGTCACCTAGAGTTTCTTCCTTGAGCTAACCCAAACTATCATCACATGTAAACCTAATGAAGGGATAAACCTCAAAGATGAGAACAAAGATTTATAATGAGTCTTCTCAAACTCTCCTTAATCTTGTCATGAATCTTAAGGAAGGAAAACTCTCAAACCCTAATTAATCCTAAGTAAACCAATTAAGCATAAAGGGTAATTGGGAGAAAATCTTGGGGGAAAAGTACAAATTTTGGTAAAAACCAAATTACAAAGTTTTAGTTCACCAATTAACCAACAAAGCATAGTAAATAAGTTTTGCCATTTGAATTTTTCAAAATCCCCAAACAACCCCTAAACTAATGCACTTGGGGGAAATTCAGAAATTCAGAAATATGAATTTCAGCCCCTTTCCAAAGATCAATTGCATTCTCTATTTTTCAAAACTCAAAACCAAAAAGTCCAAATATGAAAGTAGTGCCAAATTTTCTTGAACAGCTCTGGAAAAATTTGAACTCAAACCAAATTCATTTGGCACGGTTTTGGCACCGTTTGACCTCGGGACCGGGCAATCTGACACTGGCACCTTGGTGACGCTACAACTCTCTGTCCCTAGCCTAAAGCCGCGCGACATCCACACACAAAATACAAAGCGCTGTCAGGGGAACAAATCCTTCACAGCGATCTTGCCCAAATTCGCGAAGATTTGCGCCCAATCGGCGTTAGAACTCGGGCAGAAGCAACGGTTCCATGTGTTCGACCGTGGATGACACCCCCGGTTCACGCCCGTTCACGCACCCGCGCTCCTCAGTGCACGCCCGCGCGCGCTTGCCGGTCCACGACCGCCCGTGCACCGCGCCGTGCCTTTAAAGCAGCCCTGAGCCTCGGCCATACCTCCCCGCGCGCTCACAAGTCCTGCCCGAGCCAAAGATCGCCGAAATTCGCCCCGAGCACGCCGCGCCACCGCCCGCCAAGCTTTCCGAGCCTCGGCCACCGTGGCCAGCCTCCCCCGGTCACTTCCAGGTCGCGCCAGCCGCTCGGTTAGCTCCGCCAATAGCCCGTGGAGCTTCCCAAGCTCTTAGACCCAGCAGAACTTCACCGGAGGCCCGAGATCGTCCTCGCCGGACTTCGGTCGCCCGCTGCCGAGCGTGGACCGAGCAATCCAGTAAGCCATTTTCAAATTCCTTGCACCCACGTCCTCCTTAGGACTCAGTGAAGCTCTCTGACCCGTTTGATTGAACTATCGCGCTGTGAGTAGGCCGGATTCCTCACCGCCGACGAGCATCTCCGCCTGCGCACGTGGACCGGCCGACTCTGACCATCCCCGACGACGACCCGCACATCACCGTGATCCTCGAGACCTCCCCTACGTCCTCGACCACCTCACCAGAGCAGCCTCGCCGCCGGTAAGCCCCTCCACCTCTTTCTTTCTCTGCGGCTACTGTTCCATTAGGGAGGGACCGCGGGTTCGATTTCCAGAAACCCTAGGGGGTTTTCTGCAGAGCCGTAGACTCGAATGAATAGTGCCCCGGGGACCTGTCTGTAATTCCCTAGAGATCTTTCGCCAGAGACCCCAGCGCAAAACAACTTTTCTTTAAACCATTTCTAATTAATCTTTTATTATTCAGCAGAGGACTTAGGAAATTCATAACTTGAGAAATATTTAACCAAAATTTGTCAAACTAATTTTGTTGGATTCTAAATATTATGGACTATCAATTAAAAATACTACAACCCATGCTTTCTGTTTTAAATTTAGAGTTTGAAATTAATTAGAGAAACTGACCAAACCTTATTTAATTAAAGAAAATTTGTTATGCTCTTGTGCTAGGCTTGAGAAAATTTGTAGATGTTCAAACCCCAATTAGATACTGTTTAAAAATACTAGACACCCCAGTATTGGAAGTTTACATATAGTTATCCAATAAAAGCCATTTTTGCCAAAAACTTAAGAAAATCAGAGAAGTATTAGAAAATAAGAAACAGTGAATGCAATTATTTTTCCTAGCCTACTTAAGTAAAAGAGAACGTAGGAAAAAAAAGGACCCCTAGTCCAGAACAGAATTAAGGTGAAATGTTTTATTTAGCATTATTTCAACTAGAAAACAATTATTGGAATTATGAAAACAAATCCAAAATTGTTAATAAAAATCCAGTGGACTTATAATCACTAGAACCCCACTACAAAAATGATAACCACCCCAGCTCATCATTTTAAGTAGGGTAAACAAATAAAACTTGATATTGGATTCTATTCCAAATAAATCATGAGCAACCCAAAAATAATGCAATAATGGGCAAATAAAATTATACTAGATCAATGATGAGATAAGACACTAGAGAAAAATTTAAAACCCAATTGAAGGGTGCAAATTAATACCATTGCCAATACTTCATGAAAAAGGCTATTTAATCCAAATAATTCCTACCACCTTTCCCTTAAGCAAAAAGATGCCAAACTTCAAAATGATTGCTCTTGCACAAAGAAGAATCTAGGAAAAAATAGAAATCTGTTGTTTGATACTTTTCAAATATAGTGGTAGTAGAAAGCACCCCTTTGGCTAGAAACTTTAGAAAATCATAGCAAAATAACTAATAAGTATAAATGGCTAGCAATTTGTACAAGGTCATGTTATAACATCTAAATGCCAGCACAAATATGTATTAGAGAATAACCCTCTTTTAAAAAGGAGCCATAGTTCAAAACACCCCTCATGCCCAAATATTTTATAATTTTATCCAGAGAGAACTACTTACTTTTTAAACCCCAAATTTTGAGACAGAGAATTATACACTAGTAAGAAGCCACTGTCATTTTTTCAGAATGTTTGGAAATTTATTAATATAACTTGTAGTTCAAACCCACTTTAAAAGCATAAAGGAAATAAGAAGAAGAAAGGAAAATAATAAACCTCGCTCCAATAAGTTCAACTAGAAACCTTATTAAGTTCTCACTAAGACATTAAAAGGAAATTAGTGGAACACCAAAATAGACTTACCACTTAGCTTAACTAAGCTTGACCCTAATTTGCCAAGTATACCATAAGAATCTTTTGTAGCAAGAATAAACTCTACCTGATTTAAGTAGATTAGTCACCGTTAAAGTTTGCTAAATTACATATCATATCATGCATGTTTCTTACTCATTGCATTCATTAGACTGCAATCTAGCTGACGGAGAGTACGTGCTCATCCCCGAGCAAGGAGTTGTCCACGAGGAAGACCAGGAGCAAGCTCCCGAGACTGCCATCGAGGATCTCCCCGCAGCCTCAGCAATTGAAGGCAAGCCCCAGTTTTATGCATAATCGTATTTATATATGTTACTTTACTACACTTAATGTTTGTAGGCTTGTAATGTGCACTTAAGTGTAGGAATTGCTTGAAACCTATAGTTGCATGAACTTAGGATCCCTTTTTGAGATGAATACTAGTATGCTAGGTCGAGTAGCTGCTTGCTAAACAGGATCTCGGTAGAAGTCGAGTGATTTTTCTAGCACTCGCGCGAGGTCAGGAATTGATTGTATTCATCTTGATAACGGGATCTATGATGGTCCATGGACTTGGATCAGGGAGGATGCCTTGTCCATGAGACGGGAAAATGAATTAAGGACTAATGTGTGGATACCTGAGTCAAGCGTTTGAACGTACTAAGCACATGTCGAGAAATATGGTAACCGATAAACCTAGTACCTGAGTGAAGCCGGGCGCGGACTTTATCCCTCACTTGTCCTGAGACTGGGTCTCCCATGCTAGCTATGGTGGGTACAAGTGCCGCCACTGCACGACGTCAGTCGGGGTCAGTGGAGCATTGTATGCCAAGGCGATTAGCCCTGGCCGCAAACGGGGAATCGATGGGGATGGTTGACATGTGTGGGGGACGGAGTACCCTGACATGTCGTGTGTTTAGGTTTACCTTGCAAGGATAAAAACTCGATTCGAATTGTCTGCTTCTCGCAGCTAATGAGACTGCTTGACCCCTTGTACTACATTGAGTAAGAAGTGAAATGAGGTTTACATGAGATAACTTGTTGATTGTACTAAATGCTTGTTACCATGTATGCTTAGAAAGAGCAAACTTAGTTAATCTAATGATGCTAGAAATTGAAAACCTAAAACTTGATTTTAGATACAGCTAGTGCTTTTGGCAAACCAAACCCCTCAGCCAAATAGCTGCATGGTCTAGAGGTAGGGGAGTAGTTTCCTCACACCGGGTAAGTCTAGCTGAGTATTAGTATACTCAGCCTTGCTTATGGCATAATTTTGCAGGTACGCTTCAGGATATGGTTGATGGTGTGACTTGGCCTATCACCCTGCCACCGGGTTGGACGGTCGAGTGGGATGCTGCTCTAGCGGGAGAGGAGCAAGAGGAGTAGTGGGCTAGGTCTTTCCCGATTCCTCGCTACCAACGATATTGATTATCCGCTGCATTTTATTTTGTGTACTTTTATTAGCTACGTGAAAAACTCCGATCTATGTAATAATTCAGTACTTTAAATTGAGGTCTTCCTGTTTTATTGTATTTCTTCTGTGACTCACCTTCGTGTGAGATTGTGGTATTTGATCCTGGTTAAGTGGCTTTATCAGACTAGATCTGAGGGACTGACGGGTTATTCCGATTTAAGTGTGTTATGGCCCCTGAGGCGTGACTTAGGCACTTAAGTTGGAATAATTCGGGTGGTTCTGCCACAGCTGGTATCAGAGCAAATTCCACCACAGAGAAGGACAATAAACCATGAATACCAATTTTCAAAATCTAAAACTTGCTTAGAAACTGATAAGAATCGTCAGGACTAGAACGCTAGACCTAGGACAAAAGGCCTTAGGGATAGTGGGAGAAATAGATGGTTAAGTAAGTAGGCCCTGTGGGCCAGTACTTAGATTTTTAAAGGACGCCTTAGGAGCACCTTTTATTTTGGAGAGGAGCCGTTATTCTTTCTAGCATGCATGCATTATAAAATTTGAAGGATTAAGAATTAAAGAAGTAAAAATTCGAGAGAACCTGCTTCTTTTCAAACCATCCAGGCTCTTTATTTTTCTTCCTTCCACCATAATCTTTACATCTGATACCCTTCCGCAGATGAATTCACCCACCCCCGCCAGCGGAGGAGACACTCGTTTCAGCTCTAACTTCCTCTCTCACGATGGCTTTCCTTCCATCTTGTGGGAAGTGCTTAACTCCACCGGTTACCCCACACCCCTTTGTACACGGTGCAGTTGTATGAGGAGCATCGGGTACCTCGTTACCGAGTCTGGCTGACCTTTGAGGCTCATCCCCTTCAGCCGGGTTGGCGTTCTCTTGACTCCGAGACGATTGGATTCAGGGCGGACGACACCACTGAAGCGACAGCCATGAAGACTCTGACGACTTTCTGTGGCTACCATCCCCTGGAGATGATGATGCACCCCTTGGGACTTTTCCCTGCTAAGAAGAAGGATGACCCCATGTGGTGTAACCGTGTGAACCACGTGAAAGATGTGTGGGCAATGTATCCTGACTTGGTTGGGAGGGTCACTGTTCAGTGCATGAGTGCGGTGTACCGCCTTCAGGCCCTGTAGAGCGACGCTATGGCACATCTTGCTAACATCGCTCAAACCACCAAGCTCACCCTCGACAGCCGAGAGGATTTTGTGGTTGACTTGTCCTCCGAGTTGGTGGAGAAGGATCTACAGGTGGAAAGGTTGAGCCAACGCATTACCACCTTGGAGCAGCAGGTGGAAATCCGAGACAACACCATTGATGTCTTGGAGAACCAGCTCCACGATGTGCAGCGGGAACTCGAAGAAGATAATGACCACCTGGACATGCACCACTTAGAGATGGAGGCCAATGAAGCCAGAAGCGAGGGAGAAGAGGCTCCCGAGGAGTTAGGACCAGCCCCTGGTGCCAATGGGACTACCTCCGCGATGCCCCCTTCATCCGCATCTAGTGTCGCTTCCACCGCTCAGGGTTGATCAGTCACTTTAACGTTTTAGGTGGATAGAAACCTATGCGAGCTTAGTTAATGATAGATTTTGGATTAGGCTTATGGGTACTTTCCCCTAATTGATGTAACCCTTGAGAACTTTTGAGATCTGTGGGATGTTGTAACCATGTTGTCTTCATTCGAACTTAATGTTATGATTAGGGCAATTTTCTTTCCATATAAGATGATAACATGTCATTCGAAAATGCGAGCTGGGATAACAATGGCGACAATCTCTGTTTTCAGATGGCAGCTAGGCAGCATCGCGGGCATAACGAGCAGGTTCCCCCGCCACCTCCCCCAGCTCCCACAGTGCAGGAGCTGATGGCCCAGCAGAATGAGATTCTGCGACAGCTCTTGCAGCGCCAGCCCCACCCCCAACAGCATGGTGGAGGCCAGCATCAGCGACCTCTGGCAGCGGCAACCTACCAGGAGTTCCTGAGCACGTAGCCACCCTTGTTCACCAAGGTAGAGGATCCATTGGATGCAGACGTGTGGCTTCGCGTCATTGAGTCTAAGTTTCCCCTCCTCACAGGAGACTACCCTGATGATGCCAAGGCTCGCTTCGCCGCGCAGCAGCTTCGTGGCCCTGCTCGGACATGGTGGGACCACTTCCGTGCTATGCTCCCCGCTGATCATGAAGTGTCTTGGGAGGAATTCAAGACGGCTTTCAAAGGGCACCACATCCTAGCTGGAATTCTTGATCGCAAGCTGAATGAGTTTCTGGCACTTAATCAAGGAACCCGCACGATCTTGCAGTATGCTCAGGCCTTCAACGACATGTGCCAGTATGCAGGTTGTCATGCTGATTCTGATGAGAAGAAGAGAGACCGCTTCCGCAGGGGTCTCAACACCAAGCTACGGGAACGTCTCAACACTGTCCGTGCTGATAGCTTCAATGAGTTGGTCAACCTGGCCATCTCCCAAGAGGATTGTATTGTAGCTCACCGTTAGAGAAGAAGAGGAAGGCACCAATGGCAGCACCATCCGCTCAGGCCCAGAGGTTCAGGATTGTTTCTCACAATCAGAGCAGGGGATTTCAGCAGCAGGCAGGCAGATGGGTGATCAGGCCACCTCAGCAGCAGCAGCCGGCACCCAACTGCTTTCCAGCTTTCGCCCTAAGGAACAATCAGCCTCCGCAGTAGCAGTAGCAGTTCCGCCAGGGCAATGGGAACAAGTGCTTCACTTGTAGAAATGTGGGCCACTATGCCAAGAACTGCCCCAGAAATCAGAAGAGGCAGATGCCAGCACCAAGTCAAGACAAGGGGAGGAAGCAGAAGGTACAAGTCAGACAAGGGAAGCTCAACTTCACTACTCTAGAGGAGTTACCCGAGGGAGCCCCCACCATGACTGGTACCTTTTCAGTTTTTAATCAAGCTGCTTTAATTCTGTTTGATTCTGGTGCATCTCATAGTTTCATTAGCCAGAAGTTTAGTGCTAAATGCCAATTGCCCTTCTGTCATACAAAAGGGTCATTTATGATAGCCACACCTGGGGGTAAAACTGTAACCAACCAATTAATCCGAAGTGTGCCTATTCAATTGGGAAGCCACATTATCAAAACCACCCTTCTTGTTTTGGGTTTGGAAAATGTGGATATTATTCTGGGCACTAATTGGATGACCCTACACCAAGTAGTGCTTGATGTTGCCAGCCGCATCGTGGAAGTCAATTCCCCGATCTGCGGAAGTTTCACCATGTTTTTGCCCAGTCAAGACTCTACTCAGTCGTGTGCTTTTGCGATGACGGAGTTACCCTTGAAGAAGATTCCAGTAGTCTGTGAGTATGCAGATGTCTTTCCTGATGAATTGCTAGGAATGCCACCAGACCGGGACATTGAATTTGCCATCGAGTTGCAACCGGGAATGGCACCCATGCCTTATCGGATGCCACCCGCTGAGTTGGCAGAATTGAAGAAGCAATTGCAAGAGTTGCTGGACAAGGGATTTATTCGCCCAAGTACTTCGCCTTGGGGATGTCCAGCCTTGTTAGTAAAGAAGAAAGATGAAAGCTTGAGGCTGTGTATAGATGACCGCCCCCTTAATGCGGTGATTATCAAGAACAAGTATCCCTTGCCTCGTATTGATGTTCTTTTTGATCAATTGGTCAGAGCCAAAGTGTTTTTCTAAGTTAGACATTCGCTCCGGCTATCATCAGATCAAGATACGGGCAAGTGATATTCCGAGGACAGCTTTCTCAACCAGATATGGGCTGTATGAATTCTTGGTGATGTCATTTGGGCTGACTAATGCACCAACATATTTTATGTATCTGATGAATTCTGTTTTCATGCCTGAATTGGACAAATTCGTAGTGGTTTTCATCGATGACATCTTGGTGTACTCAAAGAACGAAGAAGAACATTCCGGGCATTTGCATGTAGTGCTTCAACGTCTGCGAGAGCACCGTCTTTATGCCAAATTGTCAAAATGTGATTTTTGGCTAAAGGAGATCAAATTTTTGGGTCACACTATCTCTCAGGTAGGCATAGCTGTTGATCCTGATAAGGTTCAAGAGGTGATGAACTGGAAGCCACCCATGACTGTCGTCAGATTCAGAGTTTTCTGGGATTAGCTGGTTATTACCGAAGATTCATTCCGGATTTCTCTCAAATTGCGAAGCCCATAACTGAGCTGTTGAAGAAAGAAGCCAAGTTTGTTTAGGGTCAGAAGTGCGAAGATGCCTTCCATGCATTGAGGCAACATCTGACCACAGCACCAGTGTTAGCGCAACCCGACAGCAGCAAGCCATTTGATGTGTATTGTGATGCCTCTGTCACTGGACTAGGTTGTGTCTTGATGCAAGACAACCGAGTCATTGCTTATGCATCAAGATCACTCAGGCCTCATGAGCAAAATTATCCTACTCATGACTTGGAGTTAGCAGCGGTGGTTCATACATTAAAAATGTGGAGGCACTATTTTATGGGAACCCACTGCAACATCTTCACTGATCATAAGAGCCTTAAGTATATCTTTACTCAGGCTGATCTCAACATGTGGCAGAGAAGATGGCTAGAGTTGATCAAGGATTATGACCTGGAGGTACATTATCACCTAGGGAAGGCCAATGTGGTAGCAGATGCCTTGAGTCAGAAGTTGCAATGTAACTGTGTTATGATGGATTCTTGTATTGACACCTTGTGTGATGAGTTGAGCAATATGAAGATTGAAGTAATTCCTTCTGGTGCTTTGTCTCACATTTCTGTTGAGCCAGCTTTGCAAAACCATATCATCATGGCCCAGCTCAGTGACAAGGGAGTGCAAATTATTAAGGAGAATCTCCATCAGAAGACCGAGCAGTATAAATGTTTCCGCCAAGATGGAAAGGGTATATTATGGTTTGAAAGCAGATTGGTGGTTCCTAAAAACCAGGATCTCAAGAAGAAAATCTTGGATGAGGCCCATCTCTCCAAATTCTCCATGCATCCAGGGAGCACCAAAATGTACCATGATCTGAAGCCCTTGTATTGGTGGACCAGAATGAAGAGGGAGAAAGCCCGATATGTATCGGAATGTGACACCTGTCAGAGGATAAAGGCAAGCCACTTGAAATCAGCTCGAGCTTTGCAACCCCTGTCTATACCTTCGTGGAAATGGGATGACATCAGCATGGATTTCATTGTGGGTCTGCCCAACACCTCTCGTCATCATGATTCGATTTGGGTTATTGTGGACCAACTAACGAAAGTGGCACATTTTCTCCCAGTGCACACCACTGATAAGGCTCAAAAGTATGCAGAGTTGTACATTGACCGGATCGTGTGTTTGCACGGATTGCCCCGGACCATTGTTTTTGACCGAGGAGCCCCATTTGTTGCCAGATTTTGGGAACAACTGCAAGAGTCCTTGGGAACCAAGGTAATCAGAAGTTCAGCTTACCACCCACAGACTGATGGTCAGATCGAAAGGGTAAATCAAATTCTTGAAGATATGCTGAGGGCTTGTGCAATCGATTGTGGCAAGAACTGGGATAAGAACCTCTCCTTGACAGAGTTTGCTTATAACAACAGTTATCAATCCAACCTAAAGATGGCACCCTTCGAAGCTCTATGGGAGAAGATGCAGAACACCACTCAATTGGTCTCAGCCTGGAGAGAGAGAAGTTTTTGGACCTGACTTAGTGACTGAAGCCGAAAGGAAGGTCAAACTAATCAGGAAGAATCTAGAAGCTGCTCAGGACAGGCAAAAGAGTTACCATGATAAGAGAAGGAAACCTCTCCAGTTCGAGGTGGGAGATTTCGTTTATCTAAAAGTATCAGCCACCAAGGGAGTGTAGAGGTTTCGGATCAAAGGCAAGTTAGCCCCTCGCTACATTGGACCTTATGAGATCATAGAGGCATGTGGACCCGTGGCATACAAGTTGAAGTTACCTCCAAAAATGTCTGCCATCCACAATGTGTTCCATGTATCTCAACTGAAAAAGTGTGTTCGATTGCCGACTGAGATCATAGCGGAACCAGAATTGGAGATAGCGCCAGATCTATCGTACCAAGAGTACCCTTCCATGATTCTGGATTGCAAAGAAAGATCAACTCGGGCAAAATCGATCAAGATGTATAAGATCCAATGGAGTAATCACTTAGAGGAAGAAGCTACTTGGGAGACTGAAGAATTTCTGCGTTCCAACTTTCCTGATTATCTGCCTAAGGAAATTGGTACGTATTCATGCCCAATCCCTCCTCCTGCCCTTCGAATCTAAATTTCAGTAATATAATCTTGAATTGGAAAGAATAAGTTATAGAACAAAATTCAAAATGACTTCCTTCTGAAGTTGCAAAGAGAATGACATTCAAAGAGCAGTTTGCCTTAATAAAGAAAGCATCTACTTCGAGTAAGTCTCACCCTTCACTTCACCCCGGTAGGACTCCGGCCCGAATCTTGGGACGAGATTCCTTTAAGGGGGAAAGGTTGTGACACCCCAGTGTCACCTAGGGTTTCTTCCTTGAGCTATCCCAAACTATCATCACATGTAAACTTAATGAAGGGATAAACCTCAAAGATGAGAACAAAGATTTATAATGAGTCTTCTCAAACTCTCCTTAATCTTGTCATGAATCTTAAGGAAGGAAAACTCTCAAACCCTAATTAATCCTAAGTAAACCAATTAAGCATAAAGGTAATTGGGAGAAAATCTTAGGGGAAAAGTACAAATTTTGGTAAAAACCAAATTACAAAGTTTTAGTTCACCAATTAACCAACAAAGCATAGTAAAGAAGTTTTGCCATTTGAATTTTTCAAAATCCCCAAAACAGCCCCTAAACTAATAACTTGGGGGAAATTCAGAAATTCAGAAATCTGAATTTCAGCCCCTTTCCAAAGATCAATTGTGTTCTCTGTTTTTCAAAACTCAAAACCGAAAAGTCCAAATATCAAAGTAGTGCCAAATTTTCTTGAACACGCTCTGGAAATTTTTGAACTCAAACCAAATTCATTTGGCACGGTTTTGGCACCGTTTGACCTCGGGACCAGGCAATCTGACACTGGCACCTTCGTGACGCTACAACTCTCTGTCCCTAGCCTAAAACCGCGCGACGTCCACACACAAAAGACAAAGCGCTGTCAGGGGAACAAATACTTCACAGCGATCTTGCCCAAATTTGCGAAGATTTGTGCCCAATCGGCGTTAGAACTCGGGCAGAAGCAACGGTTCCACGTGTTCGACCGTGGCTGACACCCCTGGTTCACGCCAGTTCGCACACCCGCGCTCCCCAGTGCACGCCCGCGCGCGCTCGCCGGTCCACGACCGCCCGTGCACCGCGCCATGCCTATAAAGCAGCCCCGAGCCTCGGCCATACCTCCCCGCGCGCTCACAAGTCCTGCCCGAGCCAAAGATCGCCGGAATTCGCCCCGAGCATGCCGCGCCACCGACCGCCAAGCTTTTCGAGCCTTAGCCACCGTGGCCAGCCTCCCCCGGTCACTTCCAGGCCAAGCCAGCTGCTCGGTTAGCTCCGCCAATAGCCCGTGAAGCTTCCCAAGCTCTCAGACCCAGCAGAACTTCATCGGAGGCCCGAGATCGTCCTCGCCGGACTTCGGTCGCCCGCCACCGCGTGTGGACCGAGCAATCCAGTAAGCCATTTTCAAATTCCTTGCACCCACGTCCTCCCTAGCACCCAGTGAAGGTCTCTGAACCGTTCGATTGAACTATCACGCCGTGAGTAGGCCGGATTCCTCGCCGTCGACGAGCATCTTCGCCTGCGCACGTGGACCGACCGACTCTGACCATCCCCGACGGCGACCCGCACATCGTCGTGATCCTCAAGACCTCCCCTACGTCCTCGACCACCTCACCGGAGCAGCCTCGCCGCCGGTAAGCCCCTCCACCTCTTTCTTTCTCCGTGGCCACTGTTCCATTAGGGAGGGACCGCAGGTTCGATTTCCAGAAACCCTATGGGGTTTTCTGCAGAGCCGTAGACTCGAATGAATAGTGCCCCGGGGACCTGTCTGTAATTCCCTAGAGATCTTTCGCAAGGGACCCCATCGCAAAACTGCTTTTCTTTAAACCATTTCTAATTAATCTTTTATTATTCAGCAGAGGACTTAGGAAATTCATAACTTGAGAAATATTTAACCAAAATTTGTCAAACTAATTTTGCTGGATTCTAAATATTATGGACTATCAATTAAAAATACTGAAACCCATGCTTTCTGTTTTAAATTTAGAGTTTAAAATTAATTAGAGAAACTGACCAAACCTTATTTAATTAAAGAAAATTTGTTATGCTTCTGTTCTAGGCTTAAGAAAATTTGTAGATGTTCAAACCCCAATTAGACACTGTTTAAAAAATACTAGACACCCCAGTATTGGAAGTTTAAGTATAGTTATCCAATAAAAGCCATTTTTGCCCAAAACTTAAGAAAAACAGAGAAGTATTAGAAAATAAGGAACAGTGAATGCAATTATTTTTCCTAGCCTATTTAAGTAAAAGAGAACCTAAGAAAATTAAAAGGACCCCTAGTCCAGAACAGAATTAAGGTGAAATATTTTATTTAGCATTATTCCAACTAGAAAACAATTATTGGAATTATGAAAACAAACTCAAAATTGTTAATAAAAATCCAGTGGACTTATAACCACTAGAACACCACTACAAAAATGATAACCACCCCAGCCCATCATTTTAAGTAGGGTAAACAAATAAAATTTGATATTGGGTCCTATTCCAAATAAATCATGAGCAACCCAAAAATAAACAATAATGGGCAAATAAAATTATACTAGATCAATGATGAGATAAGCCACTAGAGAAAAATTCAAAACCCAATTGAAGGCTGCAAATTAATACCATTGCCAATACTTCATGAAAAAGGCCATTTAATCCAAATAATTCCTACCACCTTTCCCTTAAGCAAAAAGATGCCAAACTTCAGAATGATTGCTCTTGCACAAAGAAGAAGCTAGGAAAAATCAGAAATTTTTTGTTTGATACTTTTCGAATATAGTGGTAGTAGAAAGCACCCCTTTGGCTAGAAACTTTAGAAAATCATAGCAAAATAACTAATAAGTATAAATGACTAGAAATTTGTACAAGGTCATGTTATAACATCTAAATGCCAGAAAAAATATGTATTAGAGAATAACCCTCTGTTAAAAAAGAGCCATAGTTCAAAACACCCCTCCTGCCCAAATATTTGATAATTCTATCCAGCGAGAACGACTTACTTTTTAAACCCCAAATTTTGAGACAGAGCATTATACACCAGTAAGAAACCACTGTAATTTTTTCAGAATTTTTGGAAATTTATTAATATAACTTGTAGTTTAAACTCACCTTAAAAGCATAAAGCAAATAAGAAGAAGAAAGGAAAATAATAAACCTCGCTCCAATAAGTTCAACTAGAAACCTTATTAAGTTCTCACTAAGACATTAAAAGGAAATCAGTGGAACACCAAAATAGACATACCACTTAGCTTAACTAAGCTTGACCCTAATTTGCTAAGTATACCACAAGAATCTTTTGTAGCAAGATTAAACTCTACCTGATTTAAGTAGATTAGTCACCATCAAAGTTAATTGCTAAATTTCATATCATATCATGCATGTATCTTACTCATTGCATTCATTAGACTGCAATCTAGCTGACGGAGAGTACGTGCTCATCCCCGAGCAAGGAGATGTCCACGAGGAAGACCAGGAGCAAGCTCCCGAGACTGCCATCGAGGATCTCCCCGTAGCCCCAGCTATTGAAGGCAAGCCCCGGTTTTATGCATAACCGTATTTATATATGCTACTTTACTACACTTAATGTTTGTAGGCTTGTAATGTGCACTTAAGTGTAGGAATTGCTTGAAACCTGTAGTTGCATGAACTTAGGATTCCTTTTTGAGATGAATACTAGTATGCTAGGTCAAGTAGCTGCTTGCTAAATAGGATCTCGGTAGAAGTCGAGTGATTTTTCTAGCACTCGCGCGAGGTCAGGAATTGATTGTATTCATCTTGATAACGGGATCTATGATGGTCCATGGACTTGGATCCAGGGAGGATGCCTTGTCCATGAGATGGGAAAAGGAATTAAGGACTAATGTGTGGATACCTGAGTCAAGCGTTTGAACGTACTAAGCACATGTCGGGAAATATGGTAACCGGTAAACCTAGTACCTGAGTGAAGCCGGGCGCGGACTTTATCCCTCACTTGTCCTGAGACTGGGTCTCCCATGCTAGCTATGGTGGGTACAAGTGCGGCCACTGCACGACGGCAGCCGGGGTCAGTGGAGCATTGTATGCCAAGGCGGTGAGCCCTGGCTGCGAACGGGGAATCGATGGGGACGGTTGACATGTGTGGGGGACGGAGTACCCTGACATGTCGTGTGTTTAGGTTTACCTTGCAAGGATAAAAACTCGATTCGAATCGTCTGCTTCTCGCAGCTAATGAGAATGCTTGACCCCTTGTACTACATTGAGTAAGAAGTGAAATGAGGTTTACATGAGATAACTTGTTGATTGTACTAAATGCTTGTTACCATGTATGCTTAGAAAGAGCAAACTTAGTTAATCTAATGATGCTAGAAATTGAAAAGCTAAAACTTGATTTTAGATACAGCTAGTGCTTTTGGCAAACCAAACCCCTCAGCCAAACAGATGCATGGTCTAGAGGTAGAGGAGTAGTTTCCTCACACTTTGTAAGTCTAGCTGAGTATTAGTATACTCAGCCTTGCTTGTGGCATAATTTTGCAGGTACACTTCAGGATATGGTTGATGGTGTGACTTGGCCTACCACCCTGCCACCGGGTTGGACGGTCGAGTGGGATGCTGCTCCAGCGGGAGAGTAGCAAGAGGAGTAGTGGGCTAGGCCTTGCCCGATTCCTCGCTACCAACAATATCGATTATCCGTTGCATTTTATTTTGTGAACTTTTATTAGCTACGTGAAAAACTCCGATCTATGTAATAATTCAGTACTTTAAATTGAGGTCTTCCTGTTTTATTGTATTTCTTCTCTGACTCACCTTCGTGTGAGATTGTGGTATTTGATCCTGGTTAAGTGGCTTTATCAGACTAGATCTGAGGGACTGACGGGTTATTCGGATTTAAGTGTGTTACGGCCCCTGAGGCGTGACTTAGGCACTTAAGTTGGAATAATTCGGGTGGTTCTGCCACAATCATGTCCGTGTGATAGGATCCACATGGTGGCAAAATGTCCTGGGGTACCCGCGACATGTGATCCATTCTAAGCACGAGTGGGCGCACTCAGGAACAACGTGAGATGCTATGCGTCTGCCATCGCCAACGCGGCGAGCACTACGACAGCAGTGAGGACTGAAGCCCGAGCCCCTGACCACATGGGGGTTGGGGCTTTCAAGTGGCCTCATGGCAAGATAGGGGGTGACAGGATACCCATCTAGGGCGTCCCTAGCCATGCCAACACGCGTGCAAAGTGCAACAAAAAGATTAAAAGGAGCAAAAGCAGGCGGATACCCTGCTTGCAATCGTCGCTTACCACAAAAAGGGTCAGTCGCCCACCAAAGAGACAACCCCGACTTCTTTGAAAAGAAGTTGGAACAACCCTGTCCAAACCTTGCTTTACCAATCAAACATTTGTATATAGACTGCAGTTTGACAAGGAAATTCTTCTTTAGTGGACCGAGAAGAGGAGTGTTGCACGAGATGTCAACCTTGACTGCGAGCGATGTCGACAAGGAGGACAAGGATTAGGGCTTCCAAGAATTAGATGGGAGCCTCAGATCAACGACGACAACACCAGATCACCATGTACCTCTATGTTCTTTCCTTTTCATCAGATGTACTGGGGTTGCCTTTCTAAAGGACATGGAAAATTGTCCTATCTATATACCCTCCTACAAGAGAGTAACATCGTCAACTGACTCGACCCCTCTTACTCGAGGGTTGTTAAGGGGATGACTCCATGATGTGGCCTCTAAGCATCGGACCTCACGATCTTAGCAAATAAGAAGGGTTAGGTCGGACCAAGTGTCTTAAACTCTCGGAACAATTCCTATCAACAGTCGAAATCCTACAGTTACGTACTAAAGTAAACTCTTATGTATTTGTTGGCATTTCGGACTTCGGGGGGTCCGTAAGCCGACCAGTAAATTTGTCGTTGCGTGCCCCTGCCTAGATGGGTTGGCGCGAGATGGAACACAAGGGGAAAGCACGGCTCGTGTTATCTCGCACCAGGGGGGATGTGCTCGTAGTAGGGGTTACAAGTGTTCGCGAGAGAGAGGGAGTGAGCCTGTTCGTTAGCTCGTCCTTCCCCCACGCGACCCCCCCCCCCCCGCAGGAAGGCCTTGAACCTTCCATTTATAGATGCAAGGAGAGGGTCCAGGTGTACAATGGGGGTGTAGCTATGCGCTAACGTGTCTGGCAGAGAGGTGCCTGAGCCCTGTGTACATGCCAACGTGGCTGTCGGAGAGGTGCTAGAGCCCTGTGTATGTGATAACGTGGCCGTCGGAGAAGTGCCTGAGCCCTATAGAAGCGCAGCTGGCGGTGCTGCTGGGATCCTGCTGATGTCTCCTTGCTTCCGTAGGGGGCTGAGAACCACCGTCGTCATGGATGCACGCGGGGAGCCATCATTACCTATTACCGGGACGAGCCAGATGGGACGACGGTCTTGTTCCCTCGTAGCCTGAGCTAGCTAGGGGTAGGGTAATGATGTATCCCCTGTGGCATGGTCGGTCCGAGCCCAAGGTCGGGCGAGGCGGAGACTTCTCTTGAGGCCGAGGCCAGGGTCGGGCGAGGACGCGATTCCTCCCGAGGCCGAGGCTAAGGCCGAGTCTTGGGGTCGGGCGAGGCGGAGACCTCCTCCCGAGGCCAAGGCCTAAGGTCGGGCGAGGCGGAGCTTCCTGTTGCGCCCGAGGCTGAACTTGCTGTTGTCAGCCTTGCCTGGGTGGCTGGCACAGCAGTCGGAGCGGGTTGAGCGGCGCTGTTTTCCTGTCAGATCGGTCAGTGAAAGGGTGAAGTGACTGCGGTCACTTCGACCTAGCCGACTGAGGCGCGCGTGTCAGGATAAGGTGTAAGGCGATCCTCGCATTGAATGCACCTGCGATACGGTCGGTTGGTGAGGCGATTTGGCCAAGGTTGCTTCTCGACGAAGCCTGCCCGAGCTGGGTCTCGGGCGAGCCGAGGGTGCGCCCACTGCCTGAGGAGACCCTCGGGTGAGGCGTGAACTCGTCCGGGACTACTCTTCCTGCCCGAGGTCAGGCTCAGGCGAGGCGAGATTGCGTCCTGTGGTAGACGAGGCCTTGACCTAAACCGCGCCCATCAGTCTCTGGTGTTTGTGCTGATGGTGCTTACCAGCCGTGTTTAGGAGTGTTGGGGGTACCCCTAATTATGGTACCCGACAGTAGCCCTCGAGCCTCAAAGGGAGTGTTGGTACTCGCTCGGAGAGTGGTTTGACTCCTCTGAGGTCTTAACGCTTTTCGTGATGCTTCGGCCGGCATGGTCATTCCCTCATGCGGCCTGGCCATAGCCCGGGTGCATGGTCAGGTTCTGAGTTTTAAGGCTGGTTTGTTGACGCTATCAACAGTTTGGCCATAGCCGGGTTGCGAGAGCAGCCCCCGAGCCTTTGCACGGAGTGAGAGGACGATCAAGGACTATCTCGACTTTTATTATACGCCCCTTCATCGCCTTTCCGCAAGGAGGAAGGGGGGAAAGCGCCATGTTGCCCTTGGAGGGCGCCGAACATGGTGTCTCCAGTGAGTTGCTAACGAGTGATCCGAGTGGACGCACGTGCCCCGTTCGATAAGGGTCGGCTAGTGGCCCAGAGGCACGCTCCAAAAGTACCTGCAGGTGATTTGCTGGACCCGGACCCATTCGATAGGGTCCGAGGGCTCGATGCCTCCCTCTGATGGAATTCCATTACAAAATCGCTCCTGCTGGTCTCGGAAATGTCCTAGGGTACCTCGGGAGCGTAGCCCGAGCCTCGGCCATGTAACGGACGTACCCAGAGTCATCCCTCGCTCTGCGTGCTCTGGGCGGCTGTGAAAGGGAAATGTGCCCTTGGGCCATTTCTAAGTATTTTGGTGATTGAGTGCCAACACAAGTGCTTAAATGTGAATTTATGCCCATGGATGAACAAAGTGCAAATCATGAGTAAAGGTATGTTTCTAAGCCTTAGTACATTGGTTTTGTGTACTAATATACTTGTCTAAGTGTTAGAAACAGAAAGAAGAAGAAAAGAAAAGAGGTGCAAAAAGCTTGGCTGTGTACAGCCAAGACTTAGCTCTGTCTGGCACACCGGACTGTCCGGTGGTGCACCGGACAGTGTCCGGTGCGCCAGGCTGACTCGGCGTGAAGTGGCCGCTCTCGGGAATTCGCCGACGGCGTACGGCTAAAATTCACCGGACTGTCCGGTGTGCACCGGACTGTCCGGTGAGCCAACGGTCGGCCGAGCCAACGGTCGGCAGCGGAATCTGCGCGTGACACGTGGCCGGGCCAACGGTCGGAAGAGGGCACCGGACTGTCCGGTGTGCACCGGACATGTCCGGTGCGCCAACGGCTCCCAGATCTGCAACGGTCGGCTGCGCCATTTTAGGAAGGAGATCGGGCACCGGACAGTGTCCGGTGTGCACCAGACTGTCCGGTGCACCCGACGACAGAAAGCAAGATTGGCCTTCCAGATTTGCTCTCAACGGCTCCTAGCTGCCTTGGGGCTATAAAAGGGACCCCTAGGCGCATGGAGAAGATATCCAAGCAACCTTAGAGCATTCTTGATCATCCACACTCAGTCTTTGCGCATTCGTTTGTCATTCTCAGTGATTCGAGCTCCGTTCTAGTGAGAACTTTGAGATAGTCCTTTGAGCTCGATTCTTGGCCGTGTGTGTGCGCATTTTGCTGTGGATTTGTCTGTGTTGCTTCCCTTCCTTACTCCGTATTTCTTTGTGAATCTCAAGTGTAAGGGCGAGAGGCTCCAAGTTGTGGAGATTCCTCGCAAACGGGAAAAGATTAAAGTAAAGAAGAACACTGTGGTATTCAAGTTGATCATTAGATCACTTGAGAGGAGTTGAGTGCAACTCTCGTCCGTTGGGACGCCACAACGTGGAGTAGGCAAGTTTTGTACTTGGCCGAACCACGGGATAACCACCGTGCCATCTCTGTGATTGATTTCTTGTGGTTATTGTGTTTTGACTCCTCTCTAGCCACTTGGCAATTATTGTGCTAACGATTAACCAAGTTTTTGTGGCTTAAGTTTTCAAGTTTCACAGGATCACCTATTCACCCCCCCTCTAGGTGCTCTCAATTGGTATCAGAGCCGTTCTCTTCACAAAGGGACTAACCGCCCGAAGAGATGGATCCTAAAGGGAAGGGAATCGTGATCAACGACAAGGAGAAGGAGTCCTTCGTCAACGAGCCAAGGGATGACAAGTCCAACGACTCAGGCTCGGGCCACAGACGCAAAGATGGGAAGAAGAAGAAGACAAGGCGCATCAAGGAGATCGTCTACTACGACGACAGCGATGAGTCTACTTCTTCCCAAAAGGACGACGACAACGACTACAGGAAGACGGTCAATTCGAACTTTTCATTTGATTATTCTCGTATGCCACATAGTTCGAATTCGCATTTGCTTTCCATTCCTCTTGGCAAACCTCCACACTTCGATGGGGAGGACTACGGATTTTGGAGTCACAAAATGTGTAGTCATTTATTCTCTCTCCATCCAAGCATATGGGAGATTGTAGAGAATGGAATGAAATTTGATAGCTCGGATAGCCCTATGCTTATAAATGAACAAATCCATAGAAATGCACAAGCTACTACTGTTCTATTAGCATCCTTGTGCAGGGAAGAGTACAATAAGGTGAGCGGCTTGGACAATGCCAAGCAGATATGGGACACCCTCAAGATCTCTCACGAGGGGAACGACATCACCATGCTTACTAAAATGGAGTTGGTGGAGGGCGAACTTGGAAGATTTGCGATGATAAGGGGCGAGGAGCCAACTCAAACATACAACCGGCTCAAGACCCTTATCAACAAAATAAGGAGCTATGGAAGCACGCGATGGACGGACCATGACGTCGTCCGACTATTACTAAGGTCCTTTACCATTCTTGATCCTCATTTGGTGAATAATATTCGTGAAAATCCCAGGTACACCAAAATGTCGCCCGAAGAAGTCCTAGGAAAATTCGTCAGCGGGCGAATGATGATTAAGGAAGCGAGGTACGTGGACGACGCCTTGAATGGACCGATCAACGAGCCGCAACCTCTTGCTCTCAAAGCAACAAGAAGCAAGGAGGCGCTACCTAGCAAGGTGGCACAAATTGAGGCGGTCGGACTTAATGATGAAGAGATGGCTCTCATCATCAAACGCTTCAAGACGGTGCTAAAGGGTCACAAGGGGCAGCCAAGCAAGACCAAGACAAAGGGGAAGCGCTCATGCTTCAAGTGCGGTAAGATTGGTCATTTTATCGCTAACTGCCCCGATAATGATAGTGACCAGGAACAGGGAAACAAGAGGGAAAAGAAGAAGAATTACAAGAAGACCAAGGGCGAGGCACATCTTGGAAAGGAATGGGATTCGGATTGCTCCTCTTCCGACTCCGACAACGAGGGACTCGCCGCCACCGCCTTCAACAAATCAACCCTCTTCCCCAACGAGCGTCACACATGCCTTATGGCAAGGGAGAAGAAGGTATGTACTCGGAACTCTACCTATGCTTCTTCAAGTGAGGACGAATCTAGTGATGAGGATGAAGTAGATTACTCATGTTTGTTTAAGGGCCTAGATAGAACCAAGGTAGACAAAATTAATGAATTGATTGATACCTTGAATGATAAGAATATGCTTTTAGAAAAGCAAGAGGATTTGTTGTATGAAGAACATGATAAATTTGTAGAAGCTCAACGATCTCATGCTCTAGAAGTTAAAAGAAATGAAATGCTTTCTTGTGAATTATCTTCTTGCCATGAGACAATTTCTAAATTAAGGAGCATTAATGATGATTTGAATGCTAAGTTAGAGATTGCTAGTAAATCTACCTCTTGTGTAGAAAATATTGTAACGTGCACTAGATGTAAAGATATTAACATTGATGCTTATAGTGAACACCTAGCTTGCATTTCTAAATTAAATGAAGAGGTAGCTAGTCTTAATATCCAACTTAAGACTAGCAAAAGTGATTTTGAGAAACTAAAATTTGCTAGGGATGCCTACACGGTTGGTAGACACCCCTCAATTAAGGATGGGCTTGGCTTCAAGAGGGAAGTCAAGAACTTAACAAGCCATAAGGCTCCCATCTTCGCCAAGGAGAAAGGGAAGGCCCCTATGGCTAGTAGTGCTAAAAAGAACTATGACTTTTTGTATCATGATAAGAGACAATCTAGAAATGCTTATCGGAGTTATAATGCATATGATGCTTTTGATTCTCATGCCATGTTTGCTTCTAGTTCTTCCTATGTGCATGATAGAAATGTTAGTAGGAGAAATGTTGTTCATAATATGCCTAGGAGAAATGTTGTTGATGTTCCTAGGAAAGTAAATGAACCTTCCACAATATATCATGCTTTAAATGCTTCCTTTGCTATTTGTAGAAAGGATAGGAAGATAGTTGCTAGAAAATTAGCGGCAAGATGCAAGGGAGACAAAACTTGCATTTGGGTCCCTAAGGATATTTGTGCTAACCTTGTAGGACCCAACATGAGTTGGGTACCTAAGACCCAAGCCTAAATTTGCCTTGCAGGTTTATGCATCCGGGGGTTCAAGCTGGATTATCGACAGCGGATGCACAAACCATATGACGGGGGAGAAGATGTTCACCTCCTACGTCAAGAATAAGGATTCCCAAGATTCAATTATATTCGGTGATGGGAATCAAGGCAAGGTAAAAGGGTTAGGTAAAATTGCAATTTCTAATGAGCACTCTATCTCTAATGTGTTTTTAGTAGAGTCTCTTGGATATAATTTGCTATCGGTTAGTCAATTATGCAATATGGGATATAACTGTCTATTTACAAATGTAGATGTGTCTGTCTTTAGAAGAAGTGATGGATCACTAGCTTTTAAGGGTGTATTAGACGGCAAACTTTATTTAGTTGATTTTGCAAAAGAAGAGGCCGGTCTAGATGCATGCTTAATAGCTAAGACTAGCATGGGCTGGCTGTGGCATCGCCGCTTAGCACATGTGGGGATGAAGAACCTTCACAAGCTTCTAAAGGGAGAACACGTGATAGGTTTGACTAACGTGCAATTCGAAAAAGATAGACCTTGTGCAGCTTGTCAAGCAGGTAAACAAGTGGGAGGAGCACATCACAGCAAGAATGTGATGACCACCTCAAGACCGCTGGAGCTGCTGCATATGGACCTCTTCGGACCCGTCGCCTATCTGAGCATAGGAGGAAGTAAGTATGGTCTAGTTATTGTTGATGACTTTTCCCGCTTCACTTGGGTGTTCTTTTTGCAGGATAAGTCTGAAACCCAAGGGACCCTCAAGCGCTTCCTCAGGAGAGCTCAAAATGAGTTTGAGCTCAAAGTGAAGAAGATAAGGAGCGACAACGGGTCCGAGTTCAAGAACCTTCAAGTGGAGGAGTTCCTTGAGGAGGAAGGGATCAAGCACGAGTTCTCCGCTCCCTACACACCACAGAAAAATGGTGTGGTAGAGAGGAAGAACATGACGCTAATCGATATGGCGAGGACGATGCTTGGAGAATTCAAGACCCCCGAGCGTTTTTGGTCGGAAGCCGTGAACACGGCTTGCCACGCTATCAACAGGGTCTACCTTCATCGCCTCCTCAAGAAGACTTCATATGAGCTACTAACCGGTAACAAGCCCAATGTATCTTACTTTCGTGTATTTGAGAGCAAGTGCTACATTCTAGTGAAGAAGGGTAGAAATTCTAAATTCGCTCCCAAAGCTGTAGAAGGGTTTTTGTTAGGTTATGATTCAAATACAAAGGCGTATAGGGTCTTCAACAAATCATCTGGTTTGGTTGAAGTCTCTAGCGACGTTGTATTTGATGAGACTAATGGCTCTCCAAGAGAGCAAGTTGTTGATCTTGATGATGTAGATGAAGAAGATGTTCCAACGGCCGCGATACGAACCATGGCGATTGGAGACGTTCGGCCACAGGAACAAGATGAACGAGATCAACCTTCTTCCTCAACTATGGTGCATCCCCCAACTCAAGACGATGAACAGGTTCATCAACAGGAGGCGTGTGATCAAGGGGGAGCACAAGATGATCATGTGATGGAGGAAGAAGCGGAACCGGCACCTCCAACCCAAGTTCGAGCGATGATTCAAAGAGATCATCCCGTCGACCAAATTCTGGGTGACATTAGCAAGGGAGTAAATACTCGGTCTCGATTAGTTAATTTTTGTGAACATTACTCTTTTGTCTCTTCTATTGAGCCTTTCAGGGTAGAGGATGCCTTGCTAGATCCGGATTGGGTATTGGCCATGCAGGAGGAACTTAACAACTTCAAGCGCAATGAAGTTTGGACACTGGTGCCTCGTCCCAAGCAAAATATTGTGGGAACCAAGTTGGTGTTCCGCAACAAACAGGACGAGCACGGGGTGGTGACTAGGAACAAGGCTCGACTTGTGGCAAAAGGTTATGCCCAAGTCGCAGGTTTGGACTTTGAGGAGACTTTTGCTCCTGTGGCTAGGCTAGAATCGATTCGTATCTTGCTAGCATATGCCGCTCACCATTCTTTCAGGTTGTTCCAAATGGATGTGAAGAGCGCTTTCCTCAACAGGCCAATAAAGGAGGAAGTGTACGTGGAGCAACCCCCTGGGTTCGAGGATGAACGGTACCCCGACCACGTGTGTAAGCTCTCTAAGGCGCTCTATGGACTTAAGCAAGCCCCAAGAGCATGGTATGAATGCCTTAGAGATTTCTTAATTGCTAATGCTTTCAAGGTTGGGAAAGCCGATCCAACTCTTTTCACTAAGACATGTGATGGTGATTTGTTTGTGTGCCAAATTTATGTCGATGACATAATATTTGGTTCTACTAATAAAAAGTCTTGTGAAGAGTTTAGCAGGGTGATGACGCAGAAATTCGAGATGTCAATGATGGGCGAGTTGAACTACTTCCTTGGGTTTCAAGTGAAGCAACTCAAGGACGACACCTTCATCTCTCAAACGAAGTACACGCAAGATCTGCTGAAGCGGTTTGGGATGAAGGATGCCAAGCCCGCAAAGACTCCGATGGGGACCGACGGACACACCGACCTCAACAAAGGAGGTAAGTCCGTTGATCAAAAGGCATACTGGTCAATGATAGGGTCATTACTTTACTTATGTGCTAGTAGACCGGATATTATGCTTAGCGTATGCATGTGTGCTAGATTTCAATCCGATCCTAAGGAATGTCACTTAGTGGCAGTGAAGCGAATCCTTAGATATTTAGCTGCTACGCCTTGCTTCGGGCTCTGGTATCCAAAGGGGTCTACCTTTGACTTGATTGGATATTCAGACTCCGACTATGCTGGATGTAAGGTCGATAGGAAGAGTACATCGGGGACGTGCCAATTCTTAGGAAGGTCCCTGGTGTCATGGAACTCTAAGAAACAAACCTCTGTTGCCCTATCCACCACTGAGGCCGAGTATGTTGCCGCAGGACAGTGTTGCGCGCAACTACTTTGGATGAGGCAAACCCTCAGGGACTTTGGCTACAATCTGAGCAAAGTCCCACTCCTATGTGATAATGAGAGTGCTATCCGCATGGCGGAAAATCCTGTTGAGCACAGCCGCACAAAGCACATAGACATCCGGCATCACTTTCTGAGAGACCACCAGCAAAAGGGAGATATCGAAGTGTTTCATGTTAGCACCGAGAACCAGCTAGCCGATATCTTTACCAAGCCTCTAGATGAGAAGACCTTTTGCAGGCTGCGTAGTGAGTTAAATGTCTTAGATTCGCGGAACTTGGATTGAATTGTAGCATACATGTGTTTATGCCTTTGATCATGTTCATTCTGCATTTTTTTGCTTACTGTGGTGCTCAAGTTGTACAAACACTCCCTGGACCTCACAAGTCTGTTGCAAAGTGATGCACATGTTTAGGGGGAGATGTGTTACAACTTGAACCTTTGAGACTAACCACGTGGGTGAGTTTGCTTGGTTTAGTCTCGAAGGAGAATTGAAAGGGAAAAGGTGGACTTGGACCATGAAAGACTTCCACTGCACTCCGATGAGAGGGTAACTTATTCCAAGTTCATCTCATGAATTCTTATTGCCATTTGCTCTTAATTGAAGATTTTGGTGAGGCAATGGGGTTAAAGGGCCAAGATTGATCCCGTTTTGGTGTTTGATGCCAAAGGGGGAGAAAATAAAGGCCAAAGCAATAAATGGATCAGCTACCACTTGAGAGATTTGAAAATAGTAGAGTAGAGCTTTTGGTTTGTCAAAACTCTTTTATTGTCTCTTTTGTCAAAAGTTGGCTTCTTGTGGGGAGAAGTAGTGATTATGGAAAAAAGGGGGAGTTTTTGAAATCTTTGATCAATCTCTTTTGGAATGACTCTCTTTATGCTTCAACATGTGTGTTTGACTTAGAGATAGAGATTTGAGTTTGATTTGCAAAAACAAACCAAGTGGTGGCAAAGGATGATCCATATATGCCAAAAATGAATCAAAATAAATTTGAGTTTTATTTGAAGTGATATTGCACTTGTTCTAGTTGCTTTATGTTGTGTTGGCATAAATCACCAAAAAGGGGGAGATTGAAAGGGAAATGTGCCCTTGGGCCATTTCTAAGTATTTTGGTGATTGAGTGCCAACACAAGTGCTTAAATGTGAATTTATGCCCATGGATGAACAAAGTGCAAATCATGAGTAAAGGTATGTTTCTAAGCCTTAGTACATTGGTTTTGTGTACTAATATACTTGTCTAAGTGTTAGAAACAGAAAGAAGAAGAAAAGAAAAGAGGTGCAAAAAGCTTGGCTGTGTACAGCCAAGACTCAGCTCTGTCTGGCACACCGGACTGTCCGGTGGTGCTCCGGACAGTGTCCGGTGCGCCAGGCTGACTCGGCGTGAAGTGGCCGCTCTCGGGAATTCGCCGACGGCGTACGGCTAAAATTCACCGGACTGTCCGGTGTGCACCGGACTGTCCGGTGAGCCAACGGTCGGCCGAGCCAACGGTCGGCAGCGGAATCTGCGCGCGACACGTGGCCGGGCCAACGGTCGGAAGGGGGCACCGGACTGTCCGGTGTGCACCGGACATGTCCGGTGCGCCAACGGCTCCCAGATCTGCAACGGTCGGCTGCGCCATTTTAGGAAGGAGATCGGGCACCGGACAGTGTCTGGTGTGCACCGGACTGTCCGGTGCACCCGACGACAGAAGGCAAGATTGGCCTTCCAGATTTGCTCTCAACGGCTCCTAGCTGCCTTGGGGCTATAAAAGGGACCCCTAGGCGCATGGAGAAGATATCCAAGCAACCTTAGAGCATTCTTGATCATCCACACTCAGTCTTTGCGCATTCATTTGTCATTCTCAGTGATTCGAGCTCCGTTCTAGTGAGAACTTTGAGATAGTCCTTTGAGCTCGATTCTTGGCCGTGTGTGTGCGCATTTGGCTGTGGATTTGTGTGTGTTGCTTCCCTTCCTTACTCTGTATTTCTTTGTGAATCTCAAGTGTAAGGGCGAGAGGCTCCAAGTTGTGGAGATTCCTCGCAAACGGGAAAAGATTAAAGTAAAGAAGAACATCGTGGTATTCAAGTTGATCATTGGATCACTTGAGAGGAGTTGAGTGCAACTCTCGTCCGTTGGGACGCCACAACGTGGAGTAGGCAAGTTTTGTACTTGGCCGAACCACGGGATAACCACCGTGCCATCTCTGTGATTGATTTCTTGTGGTTATTGTGTTTTGACTCCTCTCTAGCCACTTGGCAATTATTGTGCTAACGATTAACCAAGTTTTTGTGGCTTAAGTTTTCAAGTTTCACAGGATCACCTATTCACCCCCCCCTCTAGGTGCTCTCAGGCTGTCGAACCCTTCTGAGGGGCCAGCCTTCGAACCCCTGATCAGTAGTGGGCGCAGAGCCCGATTGCTCTGGGGCGGCTGTCGAACCCTTCCGAGGGGCTAGCCTTCGAACCCCTGATCAGTAATGGGCTTGGAGCCTGAGTGCTCTGGGGCGGCTGCCGAACCCTTCCGAGGGGCCAGCCTTCGAACCCCTGATCAGTAGGAGGGCTCGGGGCCCACTTCCTTCGCGAAGAAGGATCCCTTTCGAAGTATCCCCTTTCCTGGTCCCTGTTAGCAAGAGAGAGAAATGGGAAGAGGAAAAGGATATGAATTTAAATGGCGTGGTGCACCTTTTTTGACGCGGTCATCATGACAGAGGTGAAACGACGCCCGCTTCGCCTGCCAAAGGTGTCGCTTGCCCCGCCGAGGAGTTAATGCGACGGGACGGGCGATTCGCGGGGCGGCCGTTGCGTGTGCTCGAGCCATTCGAGGAACGGAGCACGGGCACGTCATCTTCGTGACGTGGGAGAGGGCTCTCCTGTCGCTTCAGGAGGGGACACGAGCTTGCAGGCGATTTGACCGCTGCTTCTGCTCGTCTGCTGCTGCAATTACTGTCGGCCCACTTTTGGCCATATCGACTGTCGTGCCTCCCCTCGTGGCTGACCGACCAGTGATCGTTGTGCTCGATTGGCACTGTTGGGTCATGCGCAGGGCTGCCTCGAGTCGCGGCACTGGTTCCGCAGTCGAGAAGACGCGGCATTGGTGCGAGTGGCGGTGCGGTTTCCTTGCACGCAGTAACCGTTGCGCCGGTTGCATGACATGCGGGCCTGGGCCTTCACGCTGACCCACCAGATGCGATGAAGCCAAAAGGGTGCACAACCGTGGTGCGGTCGCATGCCTCCTGCATGGCGATCTGCCCTTTCGCCCGCTGGTTTCGGCGAGAATGGGGGAACGCTTATAACCGCGGGGCGGTTACCTGCTTCGCATGAAGTGGTTTGGCTTCTTTCGTTTCTGGTCAGCCCGCATGACGTGTGGGATCCAGCCCCCGCGCCGGAGGGTGGGAACCCTGGAGCTCGTCGGTGGAGACTTTGCTCTTGACGCTTGGAATGCAAGTGGGGAGAGCCGCCTTTAAAAAGGGATCGATCCCCCGGGAAGTAGACATGCCTCCGCACTCCCCTCATGCATTGCGCCCTTCCACCTTCCGAGCCCCCGGATGGGGTGCACCCGTGTTGCCTTCGTCTTGTTGCTGTTGGAGGAGCGCGACCCCGCGGGGGTTGGTGCTCTTTATTCATCGCTCGGCTTCAAGGATTTTCATCATGTAGCCCGACTGCATTCCCTCACCAATGGTCATCCGTAGGGATGATCACCAGCCTTGTGGTGGGGAGAAGCAAGCCGGGCTGCGGCCTCTGCCCCGCCCTCAGCTTCAAGGATGTTCATCATCCTTGCTGTGGCGGAGGGCGAGCTGAGCTGGGGTTCTACCTCCCGCATGGGCCGGTAGGCCGCCTCTTCCTTCAGCATTCAGAGGAGAGGGCGCTCACCAGCCTTGTGGAGGGGGCGAACTTCGACAACGCGGGACCGGTCGGCCGCAAGCGTTGTCACCTCCATCATGCCTGGCTCGTTGGCTCAGCTGGCTCTATCGCGGCCTCCGACACTGCCTCCTGTCGCTTGATCCGGGCGTGGTCGTCCGTCCACCGCACGGGCGACTGTTGCGCCGTGCGCACCGGGGGATCGTCCAAGACGTCGTACACCGCATGGGCGGCGTTCGTGTTCTTGGATTGTCTTGTCCTCACTCCGGCACGACGCCTCCGCGTGGAGGTCAGTGCCTGCCCGTCCGTGAGGACTTGAGTGGGGATCTGCCGGTGCAGGCTAGGGCGGCCGCCATTCGTTAGCGTAGCGCTGGCACGCAGGTGGCCGCTATCGTCGGTGCTGAGGTGGTGGTCGCTAGAGGAGGTTTCTCCACCGACGAGACCATTGGCGCCACTCGCGGTCAGACCTCCGGCTCTTTGGCTTTGATGGCTTGTCCTCGCCCCTCGAGTGGGGACGTGGGCGAGGGCCTTCTTACAGCGGTGTTTGCCCTGAGGTCATCGCTGCTGCTGTTTAACCGCCCGAGGCTGAGGTCGTTGTCGCTGCTGATGGAGCGGTCGCCGGCAAGCCACCCGGAGTTTGTTATCCCGCAGGCCCTCTGGTGTAGAGGTTGTTCATACCCGTGGGAGTGGAACCGGAGTCCCGTTTGTAATGGCACCCCGAGTATGGGTGTTTGTTCATTGTGGCCGCTGAGGCCTGAACATTTGGGCATTTTAGCGTAATGCCGTGTTTTTTCCTCATTTTGAGCACTAGGACTTGCTTGTCGGCTAGCGGAACCACTTAACCGAGCGTGAGTTGCCTTGTGTGGAAGGTGACGAGTGAGGTATCTGTATCCCGGAGGCGTAGGAGTCCCTCGGCTCGGTCGGCCTTGCCGCTCAAGGCTTCTCTTGCTCAGTTTTAGAACCTTCGGCCGCTCTGCGATGAGCTGAAGCCGGAGGCAGCGGTGTCGGCATGGACAGAGGCGGAGTCGGCTCGAAAAGAGGCTTCGTCAGCCCGGGAGCACGTGGCTTCCCTGGCCGAGGAGGTGCAACAGCGGCGGCTGGAGCTTGGCCAGGTCGTCCGCTAGCGGGACCAACCCTGGAGTCACGCTGCCGAGGCCGTGAGTCGGGCTGAGGTCCTTGGGGGACAGCTGGCTGAGGCTACGGAGCGGCTAGCCGAGGCGTCCGCTCGGGCCTGAACCCTTGCGGAGAACCTGGCTGTGAGGGCCCAAGCGCGGTGCTGGCGTCCTCCCTTGGGGTGGAGATCCTTCCGCCCGTATCGCCGTCTGAGGCTGGGCCAGGTTCCGCCGAGGGTGGAAACATCGCCAAGGGTGCTGCTGCTCCCCCTCCCGATGTCTGAACCTGCAAGAACAGTTTGTCTATAGTATGCGTATGTTTTTTGCGGCCGCTGGGGCCTAAACATTTTAACGCCGGATTCTAAAGTTGTGTTTTCTTTCCTCTCGTTTCGTGTGTTAGGACTTGTTTGGTAGCAGAATCCCTCGTTCGAGCGTGAGTTACTTTTCGCGAAAGGTGATGAGTGAGGTATCCATATCCCGGAGGCGTAGGAGTCCCTCGGCTCGGTCGGCCTTGCCACTTACGTGTACTCTCGTTGTTTTTAGGGTTCTGCTATCGAAGCAGTCGAAACGACACGAAAGTCGTTCTGGCAGAAAAGTTTTCAAGCGTTAGGACTTGTTCGGTAGCAGAATCGCTTATCCGAGCGTGAGTTACTTATCGCGGAAGGTGATGAGTGAGGTATCCGTATCCCGGAGGCGTAGGAGTCCCTCGGCTCAGTCGGCCTTGCCGCTTATGTGTACTCTCGTCGTTTTTAGGACCCCGCTATCGAAGCAGTCGAAACGGCACGAAAGACGTTCTGGCAAAAGACTTTTCCGAGGAAAATTTTGACGCAGAGGGGGTTCCCCCCTTCTAGCCCCCGAGGGAGGGTCGGGCTTTGCCGAGGCAAGGCTGATCCTTCCTTGACGGTTAGACTTTATTTATGCATGTAAAGAAAACGGGGTATATGAATGACTTGAAACATCTTAAGGGTAGAAGCGACGTAGTTGTTAGATGTTCCAAGTGTTGCTGAAGCCTCGCCTTGATCGTTGGCCAGCTTGTATGTTACAGGCTTCAAAATCTTGGTGATGATGAACGGACCTTCCCAGGGAGGAGTAAGCTTATGGCACCCTCGGGCGTCTTGTCGCAGTCAAAGTACCAAGTCTCCCACCTGGAAGCCTCGGGGCCGAACCATTCGGGCGTGGTAGCGTCGTAGAGACTGCTGATACCGTGCCGAGTGTAGTAAGGCCACGTCCCGAGCTTCTTCGAGCTGGTCTGGTTGCTTCGGTCGTCGTACGCCTTTGTCCTCGGGGAACCGTATTCTAATTCTATTGGTAAGATGGCCTCGGCCCCATAGACTAGAAAGAACAGCGAGAAACCCGTGGCTCGGCTCGGCGTCATCCTCAGACTCCAGACCACCGAGGGTAGCTCTTTCATCCACCACTTGCCAAACTTGTTGAGGTCGTTGTAGATCCTCGGTTTAAGTCCCTGCAGAATCATACCGTTGGCACGCTCCACCTGCCCATTCGTCATGGGGTGAGCTACGGCGGCCCAGTCCACACGGATGTGGTGGTCCTCGCAGAAGTCCAGGAACTTCTTCCCAGTGAACTGTGTGCCATTGTCGGTGATGATGGAGTTCGGGACCGCCTGCTCGGACCTGATGCTGGTTAGGGGTCGGACCTCGATCCACTTGGAGAATTTGTCGATGGCGACCAGCAGGTGCGAGAAGCCCCCGGGTGCCTTTTGCAAGGGACCGACGAGGTCCAGACCCCACACGGCAAACGACCAGGTGATGGGTATTGTCTGCAGGGCCTGAGTGGGCAGGTGCGTCTGTCTTGCGTAGAATTGACACCCTCGGCAGCAGCGTACAATCCTAGTGGCGTCGGCCACCGCGGTCGGCCAGTAGAAGCCTTGTCGGAAAGCGTTTCCGACGAGGGCTCGAGGTGCTGCATGGTGACCGCAAGCCCCCGAGTGTATCTCTTGCAACAGCTCTTGTCCTTCGGCGACGGATATGCATCGTTGGAGAATGCCTGAGGGGCTGCGGTGGTAGAGCTCCTTTTCATCACCCAGTAAGACGAATGACTTGGCAAGCCGAGCCAGTCGCCGAGCTTCGGCCTTGTCGAGGGGTAGCTCTCCTCGGTGGAGATATTGCAGGTACGGGGTCTGCCAGTTTCGGTTTGGCGCAACCCCATTCCGCTCTCCCTCGATGTGCAAGGCCTCGCCCTCGGTGGGCGAGGGTACCTCGGGCTGAGCCGAGGTCTCGTCGGGCTCGGGCGTGTCCTCGATCTTGACAGAGGGTTGATGTATGTCTCTGGAGAAGACGTCCGGGGGAACCGTTGTCCGCCCTGAGGCTATTTTCGCCAGCTTGTCCGCAGTCTCGTTGTACCGTCGAGCGATGTGGTTGAGCTCCAGCCCGTAGAACTTGTCTTCCAGGCACCGAACTTCGTCGTAGTAGGCCTCCATCTTCGGGTCGCGGCAGCGGGAGTTCTTCATGACTTGGTCGATGACAAGCTGTGAGTCCCCACGAGCGTCAAGGCGCCGAACCCCTAGCTCGACGGCGATGCACAGCCCATTAACCAAAGCCTCGTACTCGGCCACGTTGTTTGATGCCGGAAAATGGATGCGCAGCACGTAGCGCACATGTTTCCCGAGGGGTGAGATGAAGAGCAGGTCCGCACCGGCCCCTGTTTTCATCAGCGACCCATCGAAGTACATGGTCCAAAGCTCGGGTTGGATCGGAGCTGTTGGCAATAGGGTATCGACCCATTCAGCCACGAAGTCCGCCAAGACTTGGGATTTTATGGCCTTCCAAGGAGCGAACAAGATTGTCTCGCCCATGAGTTCCACTGCCCACTTTGCTATCCTACCCGAGGCCTCTTGGCACTGGATGATCTCCCCCAGGGGGAAGGATGACACCACAGTCACCGGATGAGATTCGAAGTAGTGTCACAATTTTCACCGCGCCAGAATTACTACGTATAGTAGCTTCTGGATTTGTGGGTAGCAGATCTTGGTCTCGGATAGCACCTCACTGATGAAGTAAACCGGCCTCTGGACGAGCAGTGCATGCCCTTCTTCTCGTATCTCGACTACGATCGCGCGCTGACCACCTGAGTGGTTGCGGCTACATAGATCAAGAGGGCTTCTCCCGCAGCGGGGGCACCAAGATGGGCGCGTTTGTAAGGAGCGCATTTAAGTTTCTGAGGGCTTCCTCGGCCTCGGGGGTCCAAGTGAAGCGCTCGGCCTTCCTTAAGAGGCGGTACAAGGGTAGGCCTTTTTCGCCGAGGCGCGAGATGAAGCGGCTCAGAGCCGCAAGGCATCCCATGACCCTTTGTACTCCTTTAAAATCTTTGATAGGCCCCATGTTGGTGATGGTCGCGATTTTCTCCAGGTTGGCCTCGATGCGCCGCTCGGAGACGATGAACCCCAGGAGCATGCCTCGGGGGACTCCGAAGACACACTTCTCGGGATTGAGTTTCACGCCTTTCACTCTCAGACACTTGAATGTCGTTTCAAGGTCGGAGAGGAGGTCGGAGGCTTTCCTCGTCTTGACAACGATGTCATCGAGGTATGCCTCGACCGTTCGGCCGATGTGCTCTCCGAACACGTAGTTCATGCACCTTTGGTATGTTGCACCTGCATTCCTCAAGCCAAATGGCATAGTAGTATAATAGTACATGCCAAAAGGTGTGATGAAAGAAGTCGCGAGCTGGTCGGACTCTTTCATCTTGATCTGGTGATAACCTGAACAGGCGTCGAGGAATGACAGGGTTTCGCACCCAGCAGTGGAGTCCACAATTTGATCGATGCGAGGCAGAGGGTAGGGAACCTTTGGACATGCTTTGTTTAGACCAGTGTAGTCTACGCACATCCTCCATTTCCCGCCTTTATTTTTTACAAGCACAGGGTTAGCTAACCATTCGGGATGGAATACCTATTTGATGAACCCTGCAGCTATCATCTTGTGGATCTCCTCGCCTATGGCTCTGTGCTTTTCTTCTTCGAAACGGCGCAGAGGCTGCTTCACGGGTCGGGCACCGGCTCGGATATCCAGTGAGTGCTCGGCGACATTCCTCGGTATGCCGGGCATGTCCGAGGGACTCCACACAAAAACTTCAGCGTTTGCGCGGAGAAAGTCGACGAGCACTGCTTCCTATTTGGGGTCGAGCTCGGAGTCGATCTGGACTTGCTTGCAGGCGTCTTTGCTGGGGTCGAGGGTGACGGACTTAACCACCTCAGCCGGTTCGAAGATGCCGACGTGGCGCTTCGCATCAGGCACCTCCTTGGAGAGGCACTCTAGGTCGGCGATGAGGGCCTCGGACTCGGCGAGGGCCTCAGCGTACTCCACGCACTCCATGTCGCATTCGTACACGTGTCGGTATGTGGATCCGATGGTGATGACCCCGTTGGGGCCTGGCATCTTGAGCTTGAGGTACGTGTAGTTGGGGACGGCCATGAACTTGGCGTAGCACGGTCTCCCCAGCACTGCGTGGTAGGTCCCTCGGAACCCGACCACCTCGAACGTGAGGGTTTCCCTGCGGAAGTTGGAGGGAGTTCCGAAGCAGACGGGCAAATCGAGTTGTCCAATGGGGAGGATGCGCTTTCCGGGGACGATCCCGTGAAAGGGCGCCGCACCGGCCCAGATTGTGGACAGATCGATCTCCAAAAGCCCGAGGGTCTCGGCGTAGATGATGTTGAGGCTGCTGCCTCCGTCCATGAGGACCTTGGTGAGCCTTGCGTTGCCGATGACAGGATCGACAACAAGCGGGTACCTTCCTAGGCTCGGCACGCAGTCGGGGTGGTCGCCTTGGTCGAAGGTGATGGGCTTGTCGGACCAGTCTAGGTAGACTGGCGCCGCCACCTTTACCGAGCAGACCTCCCGGCGTTCTTGCTTGCGGTGCCGGGCTGAGGCGTTCGCCACTTGCCCACCGTAGATCATGAAGCAGCCGTGGACCTCGGGGAACTCCTCTTCCTTGTCGCCCTCTTTCTTTTTGTTGTCTTGGCCTTTGCCATCTCCCGCCGGGGGCCCGGCCTTATGGAAGTAGCGCCGAAGCATGACGCATTCCTCAAGGGTGTGCTTGATGGGACCCTAGTGGTAGGGGCACGACTCCTTGAGCATCTTATCGAACAGGTTGGCCCCTCCGGGAGGCTTCCGAGGGTTCCTGTGTTCGACAGCAGCGACGAGATCCGCGTCAGTGGCGTCGCACTTTGCTTGCGCCTTCTTCTTGGCCTTCTTCTTTGTGCCACGCTAGGCGGACGCCTCGGGGACATCTTCCTGCTGCCGTCCCTGAGGCTGCTGTCCTTCCGGAAGATGGCTTCGACCGCCTCCTGGCCAGAGGCGAACTTGGTGGCGATGTCCATCAACTCGCTCGCCTTGGTGGGAGTCTTGCGCCCGAGTTTTCTCACCAGGTCTCGGCACGTGGTGCCAGCGAGGAACGCCCCGATGACATCCGAGTCGGTGATGTTGGGCAGCTCGGTGCGCTGCTTTGAAAACCGTCAGATGTACTCTCGCAGGGATTTCCCTGGCTGCTGGCGGCAGCTTCGGAGATCCCAGGAGTTCCTAGGGCGCATGTACGTGCCCTGGAAATTTCTAGCGAAAGCCTTGACCAGGTCGTCCCAGTTGGAGATCTGTGCGGGAGGCAGATGCTCCAGCTAGGCCCGGGCAGCATCGGAGAGGAACAGGGGGAGGTCGCGAATGATGAGGTTGTCGTCGTCTGTCCCTCCCAGCTAGCAGGCCAACCGGTAGTTCGCAAGCCACAACTCCGGCCTCGTCTCCCCCGAATACTTGGTGATGGTAGTCGAGGCCCGGAACCGAGCAGGGAACGGTGCTGTCGGGGACCATAATTAGGGGTACCCTCAAGACGCCTAATTCTCAGCTGGTAACCCCCATCAGCATAAAGCTGCAGAGGCCTGATGGGTGCGATTAAGTTAGGGATCAGTCCATACGAGTGACTCGATCACGCTTCGCCCGAGCCTAGCCTCGGACAAGAGCAGCCGACCTCGAGGGACTTCCGTCTCGCCCGAGGCCCCCCTTTTAACGGCGGACACATCTCCGGCTCGCCCGAGGCCTTGGCTTCGCTAGGAAGCAACCCTGACTAAATCGCCGCACCGACTGACCGAGTTGCAGGAGCATTTAACGCAAAGGTGGTCTGACACCTTTATCCTGACGCGCGCCCCCCAGCAGAGCCGAAGTGACCGCCGTCACTCCGCCGCTCCACTGACCGGTCAGACAGAAGGACAGCGCCGCCTGCGCCACTCCGACTGCAGTGCCACTCGACAGAGTGAGTCTGACAGGCAGTCAGGCCTTGCCAAAGGCGCCATAGGAAACTCCGCTCCGCCCGACCCTAGGGCTCGGACTCGGGCTAAGACCCGGGAGACGGCGAACTCCGCTCCGCCCGACCCCAGGGCTCGGACTCGGGCTAAGACCCGGAAGACGGCGAACTCCGCTCCGCCCGACCCCAGGGCTCGGACTCGGGCTAAGACCCGGAAGACGGCGAACTCCGCTCCGCCCGACCCCAGGGCTCGGACTCGGGCTAAGGCCCGGAAGACGGCGAACTCCGCTCCGCCCGACCCAGGGCTCGGACTCGGGCTCAGCCCCAGAAGACGACGAACTCCGCTTCGCCCGACCCCAGGGCTCGGACTCCGCCCTGGCCTCTGCCGAACGATCTCCGCCTCGCCCGACCCGGGGGCTCGGGCTCGGCCTCGGCCACGGAAGACAGACTCGACCTCGGCTTCGGAGGAGCCCCCACGTCGCCCGACCTAGGGCACAGGCCCGCCACGTCAACAGGAAACGCCATCATCATCCTACCCCGAGCCGACTCGGGTCACGGAGAACAAGACCGGTGTCCCATCTGGCTAGCTCCGCCAGATGGGCAATGATGGCGCCCCACAAGCCCTGTGACGACGGTGGCTCTCAGCTCTCTTACGGAAGCAGGGTGACGTCAGCAAGGACTCGACCGCTCCAACAGCTGTCCCTCCGCCAGGCTCCGTTGCTCCTCCGACAGCCACGACATCACGCCAGCAGGGTGCCAAGATCTCTCCGGCTGCCACATTGGCATGTACTTAGGGCGCTAGCTCTCCCTCCGCTAGACACGTAGCACTCTGCTACACCCCCATTGTACACCTGGATCCTCTCCTTACGCCTATAAAAGGAAGGACCAGGGCCTTCTTAGAGAAGGTTGGCCGCGCGGGGACGAGGACGGGACAGGCGCTCTCTTGGGGCCGCTCGCTTCCCTCACCCGCGTGGACGCTTGTAACCCCCTACTGCAAGCGCACCCGACCTGGGCGCGGGACGAACACGAAGGCCGCGGGATCTCCACCTCTCTCACGCCCGTCTCCGGCCACCTCGCTTCTCCCCCCTTCGCGCTCGCCCACGCGCTCGACCCATCTGGGCTGGGGCACGCGGCACACTCACTCGTCGGCTCGGGGACCCCCCGGTCTCGAAACGCCGACAGTTGGCGCGCTAGGTAGGGGCCTGCTGCGTGCTGATGAACAGCTTCCCGTCAAGCTCCAGATGGGCAGTCTCCAGCAACCTCTCCGGCCCGGGACGGTGCTCCGTTTCGGGAGTCTTGAGTTCAAGTCCTTCGACGGCAGCTACGACATGATACTTCTTCCACCGCCGCGCGACAACGACAATGGCGGCCGACATCCCGCCCGCCGGCGGTGGAACCGACGACATCTCCCCCGCGCGGTGGAAGAACAACATTCGAGCTCGCCCCGTCCTCTCCCCCGCCAACGGAGGAGGAGGCGGGGCAACCAAGGCCAAGCGGGAGGACGCGCTTCGTCGGCTGTCGAGCGGATCGACATCCCCAGCGCCCCGACGGAAGGCACGCCGGGCGTCAACCTCGCGTTCGAGACGAAGGCGAGCGCCGTCCCCCCGCGACACGCCAACCCCGAGCAAGTGGACGACGCCGGCGCACTCGCGGAGAGCTTGCAGGACGTCGCCCTCGTACCTGAGATGACGGTGCAACCAGTCCCCGATGTGACTACGTCGCTCCGCGTCGACCAAAAGGTACTGACTAATTCCCATCCTACGTCTTTTCGACTCGGCCTCAACCCGCCAAGCGACCTCGCTTTGGCGGGCGCTCTCATTGAGGCGAGTGCAACCCCACTGGGGTTTCGTATGCGGTCGCCTTGGGACCGATTGACGGACGTCTCGACCTACGGGCCCTCTGGGTCCGAGGAAGATGACGATCCCAGCATCTGTTGGGATTTCTCTGGATTTGGCAACCCTAGTGCCATGCAGGACTTCATGACCGCATGTGACTACTGCCTCTCCGACTGTTCCGATGGAAGCCGCAGCCTTGACGACGAGGACTGCGGCCCAAGCCACGAATGTTTCCACGTCGAGCTAGGGGATCCCTCCGAAGGCAACCATCTTGGCATGCCGGAGGATGGTGATTTTCCTAGGCCGGTGCCTCGCGCTGACATCCCGCGGGAGCTAGCTGTGGTCCCCGTTCCAGCGGGGGGTCACGACCCACAGCTCGAGCAAGTCCGCGGGGCGCAGGCCAGGCTCGACGAGGGAACAGGAGCGCTTGAGACGATCCACCGGGACGTCGGGCAGGTATGGGCGGGCCAACCCCCGGCCGGAGAAATACGTCACCTGCCCCAGGGTCTCCAGCACCGCGTCGCCAACGATGTCAGGGTCAGGCCGCCGCCCGCATCCAGCGGGGTTGGTCAGAACCTGGCAGCCGCAGCGATGCTCCTCCGCGCGATGCCGGAGCCATCAACCACCGAGGGTCGGCGAATCCAGGGAGAGCTCAAGAATCTCCTGGAAGGCGCTGCGGCCCGACGAGCCGAAAGCACTGCCTCCCGAAGGCAGGGATACCCCTCGGAACCTCACGCCGCGACTTCCCGATTCATGCGGGAAGCCTCGGTCTAGACCGGGCGCACGCGCAACACCGCGCCTGCGGCCCCGGGCCACCTCGGCAACGAGCACCACCGTCGCGACCGTCGGGCCCACCTCGACGAAAGGGTGCGCCGAGGCTACCACCCCAGGCGTGGGGGGCGCTACGACAGCGGGGAGGATCGGAGTCCCTCGCCCGAACCACCCGGTCCGCAGGCCTTCAGTCGGGCCATCCGACGGGCGCCGTTCCCGACCCGGTTCCGACCCCCGACTACTATCATGAAGTACTCGGGGGAAACGAGACCGGAACTGTGGCTCGCGGACTACCGCCTGGCCTGCCAACTGGGAGGAACGGATGACGACAACCTCATCATCCGCAACCTTCCCCTGTTCCTCTCCGACACTGCTCGCGCCTGGTTGGAGCACCTGCCTCCGGGACAGATCTCCAACTGGGACGACTTGGTCCAAGCCTTCGCCGGCAATTTCCAGGGCACGTACGTGCGCCCCGGGAATTCCTGGGACCTCCGGAGCTGCCAGCAACAGCCGGGAGAGTCTCTCCGGGACTACATCCGGCGATTCTCGAAGCAGCGCACCGAGCTGCCCAACATCACCGACTCGGATGTCATCGGCGCGTTCCTCGCCGGCACCACCTGCCGCGACCTGGTGAGTAAGTTGGGTCGCAAGACCCCCACCAGGGCGAGCGAGCTGATGGACATCGCCACCAAGTTCGCCTCTGGCCAGGAGGCGGTTGAGGCTATCTTCCGAAAGGACAAGCAGCCCCAGGGCCGCCCATCGGAAGAGGCACCCGAGGCGTCTACTCCGCGCGGCGCCAAGAAGAAAGGCAAGAAGAAGTCGCAATCGAAACGCGACGCCGCCGACGCGGACCTTGTCGCCGCCGCCGAGTACAAGAACCCTCGGAAGCCCCCAGAGGTGCTAACCTCTTCGACAAGATGCTCAAGGAGCCGTGCCCCTACCATCAGGGGCCCGTCAAGCACACTCTCGAGGAGTGCGTCATGCTTCGACGCCACTTCCACAGGGCCGGGCCACCCACAGAGGGTGGCAGGGCCCGTGACGACGACAAGAGGGAAGATCACCAAGCAGGAGAGTACCCCGAGGTCCGCGACTGCTTCATGATCTACGGTGGGCATGCGGCGAATGCCTCGGCTCGGCATCGCAAGCAAGAGCGCCGGGAGGTCTGCTCGGTGAAGGTGGCGGCGCCAGTCTACCTAGACTGGTCCGACAAGCCCATCACCTTCGACCAGGCCGACCACCCCGACCACGTGCCGAGCCCGGGGAAATACCCGCTCGTCGTCGATCCCATCATCGGCAACGTCAGGCTCACCAAGGTCCTGATGGATGGGGGCAGCTGCCTCAACATCATCTACGCCGAGACCCTCAGGCTCCTGCGCATTGATCTGTCCTCCGTCCGGGCAGGCGCTGCGCCGTTCCACGGGATCATCCCTGGGAAGCGCGTCCAGCCCCTCGGACGACTCGACCTTCCTGTCTGCTTCAGAACGCCCTCCAACTTCCGAAGGGAGACCTTGACGTTCGAGGTGGTCGGGTTCCGAGGAACCTACCACGTGGTACTGGGGAGGCCATGCTACGCGAAGTTCATGGCCGTCCCCAACTACACCTACCTGAAGCTCAAGATGCCGGGCCCCAACGGGGTCATCACCGTCGGCCCCACGTACAAACACGCGTTCGAATGCGACGTGGAGTGCGTGGAGTACGCCGAGGCCCTCGCCGAGTCCGAGGCCCTCATCGCCGACCTGGAGAACCTCTCCAAAGAGGTGCCAGACGTGAAGCGTCATGCCGGCAACTTCGAGCCAGCGGAGACGGTTAAGGCCGTCCCTCTCGACCCCAGCGGCGACATCTCCAAGCAGATCCGGATTGGTTCCGGGCTCGACCCCAAATAGGAAGCAGTGGTCGTCGACTTTCTCCGCGCAAACACCGACGTCTTTGCGTGGAGTCCCTCGGACATGCCCGGCATACCGAGGGATGTCGCCGAGCACTCGCTGGATATTCGGGCCGGAGCCCGACCCGTCAGGCAGCCTCTGCGCCGATTCGACGAGGAGAAGCGCAGAGTGATAGGCGAGGAGATCCACAAGCTAATGGCAGCAGGGTTCATCAAAGAGGTATTCCATCCCAGATGGCTTGCCAACCCTGTGCTTGTGAGGAAGAAAGGGGGGAAATGGCGGATGTGTGTAGACTACACTGGTCTCAACAAAGCATGTCTGAAGGTTTCCTACCCTCTGCCTCGCATCGATCAAATCGTGGATTCCACCGCTGGGTGCGAAACCCTATCCTTCCTCGATGCCTACTCAGGGTATCACCAGATCCGGATGAAAGAGTCCGACCAACTCGCGACTTCTTTCATCACACCGTTCGGCATGTACTGCTATGTCACCATGCCGTTCGGTTTGAGGAATGCGGGCGCGCCGTACCAGCGGTGCATGAACCATGTGTTCGGCGAACACATCGGTCGCACAGTCGAGGCCTACGTCGATGACATCGTAGTCAAGACAAGGAAGGCTTCCGACCTCCTCTCCGACCTTGAAGTGACATTCCGATGTCTCAAGGCGAAAGGAGTCAAGCTCAATCCTGAGAAGTGTGTCTTCGGGGTGCCCCGGGGCATGCTCCTGGGGTTCATCGTCTCCGAGCGAGGCATCGAAGCCAACCCGGAGAAGATCGCAGCTATCACCAGCATGGGACCCATCAAGGACTTAAAGGGCGTACAGAGGGTCATGGGATGTCTCGCGGCCCTGAGCCGCTTCATCTCACGCCTCGGCGAAAGAGGTCTGCCTCTGTACCGCCTCTTAAGGAAGACCGAGTGTTTCGCTTGGACCCCCGAGGCCGAGGAAGCCCTCGGGAACCTGAAGGCGCTCCTTACAAAGGCGCCTGTCTTGGTGCCCCCAGCTGATGGAGAAGCCCTCTTGGTCTACGTCGCCGCTACCACTCAGGTGGTTAGCGCCACGATTGTGGTCGAGAGGCAAGAGGAAGGGCATGCACTGCCCGTTCAGAGGCCAGTCTACTTCGTCAGCGAGGTACTGTCCGAGACCAAGATTCGCTACCCACAAGTTCAGAAGCTGCTGTATGTTGTGATCCTGACGAGGCGGAAGTTACGACACTACTTCGAGTCTCATCCGGTAACTGTGGTGTCATCCTTCCCCCTAGGGGAGATCATCCAGTGCCGAGAGGCCTCGGGCAGGATCGCAAAGTGGGTGGTGGAAATCATGGGCGAAACAATCTCGTTCGCCCCTCGGAAGGCCATCAAGTCCCAGGTGTTGGCGGACTTCGTGGCCGAATGGGTCGACACCCAGCTGCCGACGGCTCCGATCCAACCGGAGCTCTGGACCATGTTTTTCAACAGGTCGCTGATGAAGACAGGAGCCGGCACGGGCCTGCTCTTCATCTCGCCCCTCGGAAAGCACCTGCGCTACGTGCTACGCCGCCATTTCCCGGCGTCCAACAATGTGGCCGAGTACGAAGCTCTGGTCAACGGGTTGCGGATCGCCATCGAGCTAGGGGTCAGACGCCTCGACGCCCGCGGTGATTCGCAGCTCGTCATCGACCAAGTCATGAAGAACTCCCACTGCCGCGACCTGAAGATGGAGGCCTACTGCGACGAGGTTCGGCGCCTGGAAGACAAGTTTTTCGGGCTCGAGCTCAACCACATCGCTCGGCGCTACAACGAGACTGCGGACGAGCTGGCTAAAATAGCCTCGGGGCGAACGACGGTCCCCCCGGACGTCTTCTCCCGGGATCTGCATCAACCCTCCGTCAAGATCGACGACGCGCCCGAGCCCGAGGCACCCTCGGCTCAGCCCGAGGCACCCTCGGCTCAGCCCGAGGCGCCCTCGGCTCGGCCCGAGGCATCCTCGGTTCAGCCCGAGGTACCCTCGGCCCCCGAAGCCGAGGCACTGAACGTCGAGGAGGAGCAGAACGGGGCCACGCCTGATCGAAATTGGCAGGCCCTGTACCTGCGATATCTCCGCCAGGGAGAGCTACCCCTCGACCAAGCCGAGGCTCGGCGGGTAGCTCGACGCGCCAAGTCGTTCGTCTTGCTGGGCGATGAGGAGGAGCTCTACCACCGGAGCCCCTCGGGCATCCTCCAGCGATGCATCTCCATCGCCGAAGGCCAGGAACTCCTGCAAGAAATACACTCGGGGGCTTGCGGCCATCATGCAGCGCCTCGAGCCCTTGTCGGGAATGCCTTCCGGCAAGGCTTCTACTGGCCAACGGCGGTGGCTGACGCCACTAGAATTGTCCGCACCTGCGAAGGGTGCCAATTCTATGCGAAGCAGACCCACCTGCCCGCTCAGGCTCTGCAGACGATACCCATCACCTGGCCCTTCGTTGTATGGGGTCTGGACCACGTCGATCCCTTGCAGAAGGCGCCTGGGGGCTACACGCACCTGCTGGTCGCCATCGACAAATTCTCCAAGTGGATCGAGGTCCGACCCCTGAACAGCATCAGGTCCGAGCAGGCGGTGGCGTTCTTCACCAACATCATCCATCGCTTCGGGGTCCCAAACTCCATCATCACCGACAACGGTACCCAGTTCACCGGCAAAAAATTCTTGGATTTTTGCGAGGATCACCACATCCGGGTGGACTGGGCCGCCATGGCTCATCCCATGTCGAATGGGCAAGTAGAGCGTGCCAACGGCATGATTCTACAAGGGCTCAAGCCTCAGATTTACAACGGCCTCAACAAGTTCGGCAAGCGATGGATGAAGGAGCTCCCCTCGGTGGTCTGGAGCCTGAGGACGACGCCGAGCCGAGCCACGGGTTTCACGCTGTTCTTCCTGGTCTACGGGGCCGAGGCCATCTTGCCCACTGACCTGGAATACGGCTCCCCGAGGACGAGGGCCTACACCGATCAAAGCAACCAAGCTAGCCGAGAAGAATCGCTGGACCAGCTGGAAGAGGCTCGGGACAAGGCCTTACTACACTCGGCGCGGTACCAGCAGTCCCTGCGACGCTACCACGCCCGAGGGGTCCGGCCCCGAGACCTCCAGGTGGGCGACCTGGTGCTTCGGCTGCGATAAGACGCCCGAGGGAGGCACAAACTCACGCCCCCCTGGGAGGGGCCATTCGTCATCGCCAAAGTTCTGAAGCCCGGAACATACAAGCTGGCCAACAATCAAGGCGAGATCTACAACAACGCTTGGAACATCAAACAGCTACGTCGCTTCTACCCTTAAGATGTTTTCAAGTTTTTCATATACCTCGCACCCATGCAAAGTTTAGTCATCAAGGAAGGGTCGGTCTCGCCTCGGCAAAGCCCGACCCTCCCTCGGGGGCTAAAAGGGGGGAGACCCCCTCTGCGTCGAAATTTTCCTCGAAAAAGGATCTCTTTTTAGCAGAACTTCTTTCGTGCTTTTTGACTACTTCGAAAAGCGGATCCTGGAAACGACGGAGTACACGTAAGCAGCCAAGGCTGACCGAGCCGAGGGACTCCTACGCCTCCGGGATACGGATACCTCACTCATCATCTTCTGCGATAAGTAACTCGCGTTCGGATAAAGTGATTCCGCGGACCGAACAAGTCTTCACGTTCGGAAGCTCTTCTGCCGAAGCGGTCCTTCAAGCCTTCTCGACTGAATCGGTGACAGGGCCTCATGGACGGGCGAAAGTACGCGTAAGCGGCAAGGCCGACCGAGCCGAGGGACTCCCACGCCTCTGGGATACGGATACCTCACTCATCACCTTCCGCGAGAAGCAACTCTCTCCCACACAAACATCCCTGTTACCGACGGAAAGTCCAGATGCTCGAAATAAGAGGAAACGAGACGCGACTTTACAACAGAGCGAGGGTGTGTTTTCTGGCCTCGACGGCTGCAGAAGCCACACGCTACAAGACAATCTGATCCTGCAGGCTCGGGTCTTCACGCTGAAGGGGGCTGTAGCACCCTCGGCATCGACGACGACTTCAGCGAGGTCCGACCCAGCCTCGGACAGCGACGCGGTCCAGGGACTTCTCCGGGAATCCGGCTCGAGCAGGCGGCTCGGCCGGTTACCCCTGGGGCCTCGGTCAACCATCTTCCGAGGGCGCCAGCCCGACCCGAGGCCTCGGCTGATCGACTCCGGCGTCGGCCCCGCTGACGGGCAACCCGGCTAGGCTCCGACCAACCAGGTTCCCATTTTCGAGCCAACTCCGCCTCTATTCATACTGATGTCGCTACCCCTGGCCTCGGCTCATCGAACAGCGGCCAAGGGGTCCCTTTAACTAAGCTAGAGGAGCCTCAGACAACAAGGCCGATCGAGCCGAGGGACTCCTACGCCTCCGGGATACGGATACCTCACTCGTCACCTTGACACGGGGCGACTCATGCTTGGTGAAGCGGTTCAGATAATCAACAGGCGAGACTTAGTGCTCGAAAATGAGGAAAAAACACGGCTCCGCGCCGAAATTACATACATGTTCAGGCCTCGACAGCCGCAATGAACAAAAACACTGGCATTCGAAGTGCCATTACAAACGGAACTCCGGTTCCCCCTCCGCAGGTACGAACAACCCCACTCCGAGGGGGAAGGCCTGCGGAGCAACGGAAGGCCGACGAACGGCGCGCCGTCACCTGCTCCAGCAGCGGCGACGACGACGACTTCTGCTCCAGGGGGTCGAACAGCGGCAGCACTGACCTCAGGGCAGGTGCTGCCGCCAGAAGACCCCCGCCCATGCCAAAACTTGTGAGGCAAGGGCGGGCAGAAGTCCGCAGAGTTGAAGGTCAGTCCGTGGTCGGCCTTGGCTATCACACCGGCAGAAGAACCTCTTCAAGCTGCCGTGGCGGACGCCGGCGCCGCGAGCGGCTCCGAAGCCACTCGCGTCCGAAAGCCAGGCACGGTGCAGCTGCCAGCGCCACGGACGACGACCGCCCTTCCCTCTGATCACTGAGTGAAGGAGCGGGCCGCCGCCCACGCGGGGGCCGACCTCAACTCGGCACACTCCCCTCCCCAGCCTTGGTGATGAAAATCCTTGAGGCTGAGGGAGGGGCAGGGGCCGCAGCCCGGCTCGCTTTCCCCCACCATCAAGCCGGAGGTCACCATCCTGGGTGACCGCCGGTGGAGGGGTGCGGCCGGGCTGCATGATGAAAATCCTTGAAGCCGAACGATGGCTGAAAGGTACCAACTCCCACGGAGTTGCGTTCCTCCAATGAGGAGACGGAAAGACGGCAGATACCCCCCATCCAGGGGCTTGGAAGATGGAAAGACACGACGCATAAGGGAGGAAGAAGACATGGTTGCCTTCCGAAAGGGGTCGCCCTCCTTTTAAAGGCAACTCTCCCTACGTGCGCCCCCAAACGCCACGGGCCGAGTCTTCTCCAACACGCTCCAAGGCCCTCCCCTGCGGCTCGGGGGCTGGGTCCTGCATGTCATGCTAACCGGCTCAGAGCAGAAGAAGCCAAACCGCCGCGCGTGGCGCATACAACCGCCCAGCGGTTACAAGCGACCCCCCACTTTTGCCCATGCCAACGGGCGGAAGGGGCGGGCAGCCATGCAGGCGGCATGCAACCGCGCCAGGTGGACGTGCTTCTCCGACTTCTGACACGCCAGCTTGGAGGCCCAGGCCCACGCGTCACGCAACCAGCGTGCCGGATGATGCATGCAAGCAACCGCACCGCCACTTGTGCCACCGTCGCACCTCTTCGGTTGCGGAACCTATGCCGCGACTCGAGGCGACCCAGCGCACGACCCAGCAGCGCCAGCCTGGCGCGACGGTCAATACGACCGAGAGTGGGCCGGCAGTAATGACGGTGGCAGGCGGGCGGGAGCAGCAGTCACGTCGTCAGTCAGGCTCACGTCCCATCCAGGGACAGCAAGAGAGCCTCCTCCCACGGCGTGAAGACGGTGCGCCCGTGATCCGTCCCTCGAACGGCTCGCGCACGCGCAACGGCCGCCCCGCCAACCACTCGCCCCGTCGCATTAACTCCGCGGCGGGACAGGCGGCGCCTCTGGCAGGAGAAGCGGGCGACGCTTCGCCTTCGCCGTAATAACCGCGCCAAAAAAGGTACGCCACGTCGTTCGATTTCGTATCCTTTTCCTTTTTCCTCTTTCTCTATCTCTTGCAACAGGGACCGGGAAAGGGGGATACCCCGAAAAGGATCCTTCTCTGTGAAGCAACCGGGCTCCGAGCCCCCCCCCTACTGATCAGAGGTTCGAAGGCTGGCCCTCCGAAGGGTTCAACAGTCGCCTCAGATCGCGTGGGCCCGACACCCACTACTGGTCAGGGGTTCGAAGGCCGGCCCCCCGAAGGGCTCCATGGCCGCCTCAGGCTACTCAGGCTCCGCGCCCATTACTGATCAGGGGTTCGAAGGCTGGCCCCAGAAGGGTTCACAGTCGCCTCAGACGCCGAGCGAGGGATGACCAGGGGTACGTTCGATACATAACCGAGGCTCGGGCTGTGCTCCCGAGGTACCCTAGGACATTTCCGAGACCAGCGGGAACGATCTTGTAACGGAATCCCATCGGAGGGAGGCATCGAGCCCTCGGACCCCGTCGCCAGGGGACCGGGTCCGGCAGATCACCCGCAGGTACTTTTGGGCGTACCTCTGGGCCCCTAGCCGACCCCCAACGAACGGGGCACGGACGCCCACTCGGATTACCCGCTTGCAGCTCACCGGAGACACCATGTCCGGAGACACCATGTTCGGTGCCCATCGAGGGTAACATGGCGCTCTCCCCCCCTCCTCCTTGCGGAAAGGCGACGCAGGGGCGTATGTAAAAAAGTCGAGTCTGTCCCTGATCGTCCTCTCGCCCTGTGCGGAGGCTCGGGGGCTGCTCTCGCAAACCCGGCTCCGGCCAGACCGTTGACAGCGTCAACATACCAGCCCGAGAGCTTGGGCCCCGATCGTGCACCCGGGCTACGGCCAGTTCGCATGAGGGAACAACCAGACCAGCCGAAGCATTACGCAAGGCATTAAGACCTCGAAGGAGTGAAACCACTCCTCCGAGGCCTCGGGGGCTACACCCGGCGGGTGCGCTCGCGCGCACCCACCGGAACAAAATGCAACCGAGAAAGGCTGGTCCCCTTGCAAAAAAGTGCGACGAAAGCCTCCAAGCGAGTGCTAACACTCCCTTCGAGGCTCGGGGGCTACTGTCGGGGACCATAATTAGGGGTACCCTCAAGACGCCTAATTCTCAGCTGGTAACCCCCATCAGCATAAAGCTGCAGAGGCCTGATGGGTGCGATTAAGTCAGGGATCAGTCCATACGAGTGACTCGATCACGCTTCGCCCGAGCCTAGCCTCGGACAAGGGCAGCCGACCTCGAGGGACTTTCGTCTCGCCCGAGGCCCCCCTTTTAACGGCGGACACATCTCCGGCTCGCCCGAGGCCTTGGCTTCGCTAGGAAGCAACCCTGACTAAATCGCCGCACCGACTGACCGAGTTGCAGGAGCATTTAATGCAAAGGTGGTCTGACACTTTTATCCTGACGCGCGCCCCCCGGGAGAGCCGAAGTGACCGCCGTCACTCCGCCGCTCCACTGACCGGTCAGACAGAAGGACAGCGCCGCCTGCGCCACTCCGACTGCAGTGCCACTCGACAGAGTGAGTCTGACAGGCAGTCAGGCCTTGCCAAAGGCGCCATAGGAAACTCCGCTCCGCCCGACCCCAGGGCTCGGACTCGGGCTAAGACCCGGAAGACGGCGAACTCCGCTCCGCCCGACCCCAGGGCTCGGACTCGGGCTAAGACCGGGAAGACGGCGAACTCCGCTCCGCCCGACCCCAGGGCTCGGACTCGGGCTAAGACCCGGAAGACGGCGAACTCCGCTCCGCCCGACCCCAGGGCTCGGACTCGGGCTAAGACCCGGAAGACGGCGAACTCCGCTCCGCCCGACCCAGGGCTCGGACTCGGGCTCAACCCCAGAAGACGACAAACTCCGCTTCGCCCGACCCCAGGGCTCGGACTCCGCCCTGGCCTCTGCCGAACGATCTCCGCCTCGCCCGACCCGGGGGCTCGGGCTCGGCCTCGGCCACGGAAGACAGACTCGACCTCGGCTTCGGAGGAGCCCCCACGTCGCCCGACCTAGGGCACAGGCCCGCCACGTCAACAGGAAACGCCATCATCATCCTACCCCGAGCCGACTCGGGTCACGGAGAACAAGACCGGTGTCCCATCTGGCTAGCTCCGCCAGATGGGCAATGATGGCGCCCCACAAGCCCTGTGACGACGGTGGCTCTCAGCTCTCTTACGGAAGCAGGGTGACGTCAGCAAGGACTCGACCGCTCCAACAGATGTCCCTCCGCCAGGCTCCGTTGCTCCTCCGACAGCCACGACATCACGCCAGCAGGGTGCCAAGATCTCTCCGGCTGCCACATTGGCATGTACTTAGGGCGCTAGCTCTCCCTCCGCTAGACACGTAGCACTCTGCTACACCCCCATTGTACACCTGGATCCTCTCCTTACGCCTATAAAAGGAAGGACCAGGGCCTTCTTAGAGAAGGTTGGCCGCGCGGGGACGAGGACGGGACAGGCGCTCTCTTGGGGCCGCTCGCTTCCCTCACCCGCGTGGACGCTTGTAACCCCCTACTGCAAGCGCACCCGACCTGGGCGCGGGACGAACACGAAGGCCGCGGGATCTCCACCTCTCTCACGCCCGTCTCCGGCCACCTCGCTTCTCCCCCCTTCGCGCTCGCCCACGCGCTCGACCCATCTGGGCTGGGGCACGCGGCACACTCACTCGTCGGCTCGGGGACCCCCCGGTCTCGAAACGCCGACAGGTGCCCGTCGTATGGCCCGGCTGAAGGCTTGCGGACCTGGTGGTTCGGGCGAGGGACTCCGATCCTCCTCGTTGTCGTAGCGTCCTCTGCGCCTGGGGTGGTAGCCTCGGTGCACCCTCTCGTCGAGGCGGGCTCGACGGTTGCGATGGTGTGGCTCGTCGCCGAAGCGACCCGGGGCTGCAGGCGTCCCGTCCCGCGTGCGCTCGGTGTAGACCGAGGCCTCCCGCATGAGTCGGGAAGTCGTTGCGCGATGCTCCTGGGGGCACCCTTGCCTTCGAGAGCCAGAGCTTTCGGCCCATCGGACCGCAGCATCCTCCAGGAGATTCTTGAGTTCTCCTTGGATACGCCGCCCCTCGATGGTGGATGGCTCCGGCATCGCTCGGAGTAGTATTGCCATTGCAGCTAGATTCTGGCTGACCCCGCTGGAGGCCTTGCCCTGGCATCATCAATGATACGGCGTTGGACGTCCCGGGCCCGATGACGCGCTTCTCCGACGAGTGCTCGGCCTGCCCACTCCTGCTCGATGTTTTGCCGGAGCTGCACAAGTTGCCCTGCTTCCTCATCGAGCTTGGCCTACATCTCGCAGATTTGCTCGAGCTGTGTGTCCTGACCCCCCGCAGGGACTGGGACCACAGCTAGCTCCCGCGGGATGTCAACGTGTGAAGCAGGCACAGGGGGATCATCATCCTCCGACATACCAAGGTGGTTGCCTTCGTCGCGATCCCCCAGATCGACATGGAAACATTCACGACTCGGGCCACAACCCTCATCGTCAAGGCTGTGGCCATCATCAGAGCAACCGGAGAGGCAGTAGTCACATGCGGTCATGAAGTCTCGCATGACACTGGGATCACTGAGCCCAGAGAAATCCCAACCGGAGTCGGGGTCGTCCTCTTCCTTGGAACCCGGGGGCCCGTAGGTTGAGACGGCCATCAGTCGGTCCCAAGATGACCACATATGGTACCCCGGAAGGTTAGGGTACGCCTTTACGAAAGCGCTCACCGAAGCGGGGTCGCTTGTTGGATCGAAGCTGAATCTAAAAGGCACAGGGTGGAAAACGGACGGTACCTCTTGGTCGATGGACGGCGGGGAAGTCGCGTCGGGGACAGACTGCACCGTCATCTCAGGCACGAGGCTAATGCCCAACAAGTCCTTCGCGAGAGTGCTGGCGTCATCTGTCCGCTTGGGGTTGGCACGTTGCGGGGAAATGACAGCTGTCGGTCTCAAGCGCGAGGACAACGCCCGACATGTCCCCCGCTGGGGTGCCGGCGTCGTCGACTCGCTCTGGACCGACAGCCGACGAGGTGCCGCCTCCTGCTTGGCCACGGTTGCCCCGTCTCCTCCTTCTGCGGCGAGGGGGGTGGCGAGGCAAACCCGGATGCTGCTCTTCCGCCACGGGGGAAGACGTCATCGAGTTCGCCGCCGCCAGGTGAGCTGACGGTCGTCGTTGTTGCTGTGGCGCCACGGGGGGAGGAGTACCATGTCGTAGCTGCCATCGAGGGACATGAACTCGAGACTCCCGAAGCGGAGCACCGTCCCGGGCTGAAGAGGTTGCTAAAGACTACCTATCTGGAACTCAATGGGAAGTTGTTCGTTAACACGCAGCAGTCCCCTAACTGGCGCGCCAACTGTCGGCGTTTCGGACCCGGGGGGTCCGTAAGCCGACCAGTAAATTTGTCGCTGCGTGCCCCTGCCCAGATGGGTTGGCGCGAGATGGAACACAAGAGGAAAGTGTGGCTCGTGTTATCTCGCACGAGGGGGGATGTGCTCGTAGTAGGGGTTACAAGCGTTCGCGAGAGAGAGGGAGTGAGCCTGTTCGTTAGCTCGTCCTTCCCCCGCGCGACCCCCCCACAGGAAGGCCCTGGACCTTCATTTATAGATGCAAGGAGAGGGTCCAGGTGTACAATGGGGGGTGTAGCTATGCGCTAACGTGTCTGGCAGAGAGGTGCCTGAGCCCTGTGTACATGCCAACGTGGCTGTCGGAGAGGTGCTAGAGCCATGTGTATGTGATAACGTGGCCGTCGGAGAAGTGCCTGAGCCCTGTAGAAGCGCAGCTGGCGGTGCTGCTGGGATCCTGCTGACGTCTCCTTGCTTCCGTAGGGGGCTGAGAACCACCGACGTCATGGACGCACGCGAGGAGCCATCATTACCTGTTACCGGGACGAGCCAGATGGGACGTCGGTTTTGTTCCCTCGTAGCCTGAGCTAGCTAGGGGTAGGGTAATGATGTATCCCCTGTGGCGCGGTCGGTCCGAGCCCAAGGTTGGGCGAGGCGGAGACTTCTCCTGAGGCCGAGGCCGGGGTCGGGCGAGGACGCGATTCCTCCCAAGGCCGAGGCTGAGGCCGAGTCTTGGGGTCGGGCGAGGCGGAGACCTCCTCCCGAGGCCGAGGCCTAAGGTCGGGCGAGGCGGAGCTTCCTGTTGCGCCCGAGGCTGAACTTGCTGTTGTCAGCCTTGCCCGGGTGGCTGGCACAACAGTCGGAGCGGGTTGAGCGGCGCGGTTTTCCTGTCAGATCGGTCAGTGAAAGGGTGAAGTGACTGCGGTCACTTTGACCTGGCCGACTGAGGCGCGCGTGTCAGGATAAGGTGTCAGGCGATCCTCGCATTGAATGCGCCTGCGATACGGTCGGTTGGTGAGGTGATTTGGCCAAGGTTGCTTCTCGACGAAGCCTGTCCGAGCTAGGTCTCGAGCGAGCCGAGGGTGCGCCCACTGCCTGAGGAGACCCTCGGGCGAGGCGTGAACTCGTCCGGGACTACTGTTCCTGCCCGAGGCCGGGCTTGGGCGAGGCGAGATTGCGTCCCGTGGTAGACGAGGCCTTGACCTGAACCGTGCCCATCAGTCTCTATTGTTTTTGCTGATGGTGCTTATCAACCGTGTTTAGGAGTGTTGGAGTACCCCTAATTACGGTACCCAACAGTATTATTGTTATGTATCTTTCCTATAAAGTTTGAATTTTTACACATTCATAAAATGATATTTATCCATATGGTTTCCTTTTGTTTAGTGTCCATAATGCTTACATTGTTTATTTTAAACTCTATTTTTTTCTTTAAATGTTTTTCATAGAAATCGTGCTAACATTGATCTTGACAAAATAGGGAAGAACTTGAATCATAAAGTAGCCATTAGGCATGAAATAAAAAATATGTCCAACTTCTAACTAGCTCTTAGTTGAATATATTTTTTATTTCCTACTTTAAGGGTTAGTTGACGCTAAAAGCCTCTTCATCCCTCGCCTGAAACCCCTTGGCCTAGAACCCCTTGACCAAAGAAAGTAAGGTCAAAGAAGGCTAGAGACGAAGGATCTGAAACAAAAAATAGGGAAAAAGGGACTCAAACATATTTTCACACTTTTTATCTATTTATAATGAAAATATGTATACTCTATTTAGATTTATGAATTAATAAAGTGTCCCAACTTTTAGAAGAAAAAAGGAACTATCTCAGTTTTTGGATATGTATACCATTGGAAATAACTTGTATATTTGTATGTGTATATATATTTATTAAAGTGTTATTCATAAATATCAATTTATATGCGTGAAATTCAAAAAATCGTTTTAGTACAGATTCTTGGCTATAACATAGGAGGATATAGAGAGGACCAAAGGGATTGAGACAGAGGGGAGTTGAGGAGGAAGCGAGGAGATGTGAAAGAAGTCGCGCACTCGCAAGAGCAAGGCCATGCATGTGGCGCCAGTTGGGATGCGATTGGAGAGACCAGGCTAAGGTTTTTGTTGATTTAATCTATATATCGAGTTTTTTTGTTAGACAAGAAGATTTTATCCACTTCAATCCTCTCTGATCTGCTTGCTTTCAAGCAAGCCCTAAGAAAATAATCTATGTTATGTCAGCCCTTTGTGTATGGGGTGCGACACGACCATGTGTATCGGGTTGTGGTAGCCCAAGCTCGTACAACACTGAGCCAAGATATGCTTGGACCAAGTCTAGAAACCGTGCTTCGATCTATCGTGCCTTGAGTTGCATGTGCTTCCATAACCAAACTAAGATCTAGTTTAGGAACTCAAATCCTCTTGGAGATTTGGAAGAATTGAAGTGGAAATAAACTGATTTTCAAACTAGCTCCAAAGTAAATTAGAAAGTGGAAAAAGGACAAACTAATAATCAAACCAAAATAAATTAGGAAGTGGAGAAAAAAAGGACCCATGGTATGTACTCTGCACAACCAACCTATTCTATTCTTGCCAAATGGGTTCACAGCAGCGGTTAGTGTATCTTCCCTCCCCACCCCAAGAGCCTTGCCTCTCGCCCGCACTTCCCTCGCACCACCGACACTAGCGAGCCATGGCATGCAACCAACACCTTCAAAAGCTCTAGATGCGGGCGCATGCACTGCCTCCTCCTATTGACCCCACGCGAGCGTGTCTGCCGCAACCGCAATGCCATCACGACGACCGTCCTCGTCGTCGCCGTCTCCTTTGCCTCTGTCAGCGGGCACGGCGGCGGTCCAGGTCCCAGGCGGCGCCGCGAGCTGCCTCCCCGCGGACCAGTCCTGCCTCACGGTCTCGGTCTCCGTCGGTGCGCCCTACTCCTCGCGTCGTCGTCACGACACTGCCACCGACGCCGCTGTGGGCACGACACACGCTTGCTGCACCGCAGCCTCCTACATCACCGTCCTCGGCATCAGCTTCGGCTCCCTGCTCGCCATCCTGCTCGTCATGTGCGCCATCCGGTGGTACCTCGTGCGGCGGTCCGCGAGCCGGGACGCTACCGCCGCGGCGGAACTAGAGAAGAAGCGGTCCAAGGGGCTGGGCGCCGACGCCATCGCCGCGCTGCCAGAGTTCGTGTACCAGAAGGAGAAGGATGCCAACGACGGGGAGGAGGAGGAGGAGCGGGAGCTCGAGTGCGCAGTGTGCCTGGGTGCAATGGTGCACGGAGACGCGGCGCTACGGCTGCCCCCGTGCATGCATGTCTTCCACCGGGGCTGCGTCGACGTGTGGCTAAGGGAGCACTCGACGTGCCCAGTCTGCCGCGCCGAGGTGGTCGTCAGACCGGCGGCCAGCGAGGGCTGTGGCCAGAAGGGCCAGGAAGGCGGCCCGTCGCGCGCGTCCATGTCGATGGCATGGACATCACAGGGAAGGCTGGTAGACGACGCGGAGAGGGACCTAGAGGCGCAGCTGTAGCGTGTATGACAGAGGTACATGATAGGAGTAGCTTTATGTTGCTATTGTTGTGTTTTTGGGATTTTGGTTACGAAAAGTGAGTTAGTAATAATTTGGAAGATTTGGCTGAAATTTGTAGGATATAAATGTATATGTAGTGTAGTATTCTACCTAAGGGGTATCGCATATTCACATATACCATTTTTTGTGAGAATAAATCTCTACTATGTTTAAGCGTAAGTTTAGTTGTGCGTTATTTACACCCCAGCGAGTGCAGAGTGCTTCGGTTCTACTACTACAACTCATATCTCTTTGTGTTATATAAATAAAAGATATTATAAATATATACATATATTAATAATTTTAAAATAAAACAATATAATTATGTTTGAATAAATATTATTTAAGTAAAATCCACCTACATAGTATATAAAATCCATAGCAATGTATGGACAAACGTTCAATGTTTTATATGGTGAGAATAAATAAAACAGAACGGTCAAGGTTCATGTCGTGAGGAGTGACGACGCGTTTGGTTGGAGGTAATTGAAAGGAGGGAATGTGAGTTTAGCGGTAGAAGTTTAGGATTCTTTGTTTGTTTGGTGAGAATGAATGTATTGGTGGGGACAAGAGTGGGGTTCACGGGACCAATCTCTACTAATCTATGGGCCTGTTTGGTTTAGCTTTTTTCTGAACAGCTTTTCTGAAAATCTGGCTGTAGAAAGAATCTGGCTGTGGGGAGAATCTAAGTATCATTATGATTACGTGTGGAGGAAGATAAAGTTGTTCATAGGGCTCAGGATCTAGAAAGTGACGGATTCCTACTATTACAACGACTCAACCGATTATGTATTTATGTTGATTTTGTATGGTTTTTGCCTCAACGAATTTTATAGAAACTGGCTGAAAAGCTGAGCGTTTGACAGTCCGCAGCAGCTTTTGGTGGCCAAAAACTGCCAGAAGCCGAAACAAACAAGGTCTATATGTATCTAGTGAGGACGTCCACACCCGGCTTCACCATGCCCCCGCTATAATCCCCACATACGGCGCCCTCCATCACGCCATCGCCGCCCTTCCCCACGCGATCCCCATCCCCAAGCCTTGCGCCACCATCCCGCCTTCAAAGCCGCGGGTGTGCACAGGGGCGAGTCCATGCCGTGCCCGCCACCCCCGCCGTGATAGCCGCCTACGCGTCCGTCGCCCCTGCCTGCCCCCACGATGCCCACTTCAAGAACAACAAAAATCCCAAGAACCGCGGAAGCCTGCCCATCCTCTCTCTCCCCTCACAGCGAAGTCGTCGTCTCCTCCCACTCGATGCCGCAACCTCGTGAGGGCAAGTGCACAGGTTCCATGCCCACGCCCCCGTCAATCACGCGATTTCCTTGCCGTGAATGTCGTCCAATCTCTCCTCGCCGTCGGCGTTGCGCACCCCCACGCTCTCATCCACTCCACGACTCGCCTGTCCTCCAAGTAAGTGGGCACGTGGCGGATCCGGTGCAGCCGACCCTGGGAGGAGCGCATCGCGGCCTCCACGCCCTCATCCACTCCTACACGTGCCGGAGGTGGCGCTGGCCAAGTTGTCGGATGACGAGGAAAACGACGACGCCTACTACTACGGCGCCGGTGACACGTCGTGTTCCACACTGATGACTTCGAGCACGGCGGCGTTGTCTACTCGCTCCTGTTCCTTCTTTTCCTCCTGCTCTGCTGGTGCGTGCCCGTGGTCGGCTACAACATGAACTTGGCCTCTGTCGGCCAGGGTGCCTCCGACAAGCAGTTCGGCACGCTGTCGCGGTGGCGGTTCAAGGAGCCCGACGTGGCAACGAATCGAGAGCGCGATGACCAGGTGAGTAAATTAAATTAGATTCGTCTCTCCATCGTCGATGAGTGCCACGACCTCGAGGTCCAGCTCTCTCCTCCTCATTCCCGCCTGTCCCCAGAAGCAGTCGCGTGCTTCGCGGTGCCTCACTCTGCTGCTACACCATCGCCGCCGCCGCGGTGGCTGAGCAGAGCCGCATCAAGGCGCAGAACCCCATCATCGAGATGGACGGTATGTCGGCCTCCCACCTCTCTTCCCTTCCATTTTGTGTGGGTGTAGACGTGTGGATGAGCCTCCCGCCACTCTTCTCTTTTGTCCTGCGTGGGCATATGCGTGTGGATGAGCTGATGACTGGACTGCTATGGCTGTTTTGTTTTCAGAGGATGAGATGACAGGGTCATCTAGAAGATGATAAAGGATAAGGTCTATGGATTTTATAATTGTTTTCTGGTGGTTTTGATCCATAGTAACCTCTAATCTGATCACTTGATGGTTTGCTGATGCGAGTGGGACATAATGGGATTGAAATGTGTGTAGCTCATCTTCCCATACCTGGAGTTGGATGTGAAGTATTACGACCTTAGCAACAAGGGCAAGTCTTCACTATGCAAACATGTACTTGTACTTCGGGATAGTGCTATTGTTTCCCTGTTGTTTTTTTACTTCAGCTACAATGTCTCCTTCAGTCCAAAACAAGCTGGCTAGCATGCTACATATTATTTGATTTTGCAAGTTGTATGATCTAAGACCCTCGAGCTTTGAATTTGCCCTGAATATTTACTTTCTAGCAGACCCATCGAATCTGAGAAGTTGTACATCCTGAGATGCATGTCATATTCATACTGCTTCTCTTTTCTTTTTCACTTTTTGGGGGCTCTACTTATCAAAATTTGAGCTGTATTTTGGGCAAGCATGCCTTTTTCTATGGGATGTGGTTTTTTATCTTCTTGATTGATGGCACATAAGTTTCTAATAGGCCATCAAAACCAAAAATGAGTAAAACATAACACAAAACAAGTAAATATGTTCTAATGGTGATTGCAGATCAAGACTAAGGATCCACTTTGTTGCATTCAATTGACTACACAAAAAACATATAAGAAAGGACATTTGGTATCAAAGGGGGCAATGGATATGCCCCCAAACATCATGGCATGATGTTGTTTTTAGCAGAAGTTTTTTGGTAGTCCAAAATGCAGTGTCTAAACCAAATTGGGTAAAACATAACACAAAACAAGTAAATGTGTTTTATTGTTGATTACAGATCAAGACTATGCACCCACTTTGTTGCATTTTGTTTTGGTGATTTATTGCGTTTACCTGTATGTGATCTATTGAGTCTAACTATAGCCTGAGTGATTACAAAGGTATGGTGTATGGGAAGTACTAAAATTAGAACTGTAAATTGGACTATATTGTGTTGTCTGCAAACATCTGTACCTTAAATAGATGCTTTCTTAACAATGAAAGTTTAGTTATCCTCCTACCGGGCTGTGGTGAAGATGGATAGATTCTCGTTGGGCCATTCACCTGATTTTGGTTTAGTGAAACACTTTGGCAAAGTTCCTAGATTTCCATGACCTTAGCAAGCTAGGCACACTCATTGCTCAGCATTTGCTAAAACCTTACCTAAGAAAAAGGTACTTCCGCATTTGATACTGAAGTAGTGGAGACCATCATGTGGAATGGGGCCTCTTCCACTAATTAATATAGGCACACCCTGTTTATTACTGTTTAGTTTGTTATTCCGCGAGTACGTTGATGATCCTTTGTTACCACAGTAAGGTTTCTGAAAAGAATATGGATCATTGAATGACATCTTTGGGTTAAGACACTTTGACGCGTGACCAAGAACATATGGTAAAATGGAATTCCAGTTCAATGGAAGTTAGAGTTCTAATGTGTGCAACAATAGATTTACTTTAACTCAGATGGTACAAATAAGCTCCATTGGTGAATCTATTGTGCTTTTTGGCGTGCATGTAAGATTTAAGCTTTACAAATATAGCATGTCCATTATATTTCTCTTTCCTCGAGCGATCTGTTGTTTCCATTTGGGGTAATTGTACTCAATAAATTAATTTGTTCCTTTGAAGGTTATTGACCTTCAGGCATATGTTGTTAAGGGAGTTGGGAAGGTTCAAGCCAAGTGGTCTCCAGTTGGTACAATTTCTATAGAATGCTCCATGAGGGAAAATTGTTTCACTGTTGCATTTGCAATAAGATGGTTGAATGTAACATGTGGAGTTAGAATTATTGTTATATGTTTCCCTTTCCTATACGCCATATGTCTAATTTTTTTGTTATGTTCATGCTAGCTATTATCATCTTTGGTTATTTTTATTTTTAATTATTCTACTTTGATAGATGGATGTAACAACCCCTTTTGTTATTTTTACTTATTATATGCTTGCATAGTTTCAGCGGGAAGAAGGGATAAGAACCTCAAGATCATATAACTATTCATCCCAAATAAAATAAACATGTTTCATATAGCTGCTTTTGTCAACTGTTTTTAGTGTTCTTATTCACTTGATTTGTTTCTCTAGTGGTAATGTGATTTTAAAACTACTGCTACCTATTGTTTGTAGAGGTGAAAATTAGTTTTTCCATGCGCAACTCTGCACATACCTCTTCCAAAGGTGTCGATGGCATAATTTCTTGTTTGCATTACATGACATTGTTTTATCCTAAGTTCAATTAGAATTCATTGTTGTAATTGTCAATGCTTTCTTTTTCAATCAGATATATCCACTCCAGCGGCTGGTAGCGAAGAGGGGCACATTAGTCTGCATGTTCTAGGGAGTCGATGGTGAAACTCACAAATGGCGTCCTTCTGGGGCAGACCATGGCTTCACCTTCCTACACTAACCTCATTGTCGCATATCACAGGACAAATATCTTGGTACGCTATGGTAGGTAAGAAGTGTTATTTCGTTTGGATTAGCTTAAAATGTTTATTCAGTCATATGGCCTGCTTGTATTGTTATTTATGCCAGAACTTTATTTTAGCTTTGCATATCTTGCTTTCTATTTACAACTTTAGGCGTAACATGGAAGCACTGAAATTGAACTATCTCTGTGTCAACCATTCTCGCTACCTGGTTTAAGCAATAGTGGGTTAATGTTAATAGAACTGTGCTCTTATCAGTCATAATCTTTCTTTAGTTTTGCATATTTGATTCATTCGAATTTTTATGTTAATTAAATATTGATTCAGAATTTTTTTCGTTCAAGGTAGGATATTGTTTCCCTTCTATTGGTCGTTTTTTATTGAACCCCATATCACTCATTTTGTAGGTGGTCAAGGAATCCAAATGGAGGCAATCTAGAATCTCTCAGATATAAGCAAGGTTACAGAGTTGATGTGGATATTCTTGACCAAACATGGGTGGAGGCGTCAAAAGCTGAGATCATGGTGATTTGTGGTTGTTTGGATATTCCTGACCAAACATGGTGATTTGTACTTGTAACCAAATCTTATGTCTCACTTAGAACCAGCGTATGGTAGTACAAGTACAATACATCACATTATGTCCGAAAACATGCGACTGAAAATTGATTGGTAAAGAGTCCTAAAACAAAAGCAATCATTATGCCCTAAAACAAAATGGATTCCAAAAGGAGTTGAGGGCTACTTCAACATAACCTGCAACTAAAGATCTTTGATACACTAAATAGGTCTCCAACATACATTAAAAAAGTTATTGTTAAGTTATTGTTAAGAAGATCACCCAATGAAGAAGAAACTAGATGGTGGAGTGGAGTCTAGAGAGTAGGACTAGAAAAAAGACTCGAGCATGACGAGCTGGCTTGGACTCGCGGAGGCTCGGCTCGGTGCTTAGAACAAGCTCGAGCCGAGCCTATTTTTCTGGCTCAAGAAAAGAGCGAGCTAGTTTGGCTCGCGAGCTGGCTCGACCCAACAACATTTTGTTACATAAAATTTTAGTTAGCATATATTATAGGTACTAAATAGACGATTAGTTTATGTTTTTTGAGATTACTGTACAAAATTAACTTATTTTCTATATTATATAATATATATTTATTTTACTAATTTAAAATGTGTCACTTAAATTATTTTTGAGATTTTATATTATATTTTGGAGATTGATTTCATGCTTATGGTCAGGATCGTTGGCTCGCCGAACCGAGCCGACTTTTTAGGCTCGCTAGAGGAGCGAGCCGAGCCGAGGCTCGTTACTTGACCGAGCCGCAGATGGTGTTTATTTGGAGAAGGTGCACTTTAGTGAAATCTGAATGTTTCAGTGAACACTGGGTATGTGTCTGTGTAAGGGAGTTTCAGAGAACTGTGTGTATGAGTGAACTATGTGTGTTTGTGTGAACTGAGGTCACATTTGTTTTGGTGAACTATATGTTTCAGGTTGTACACAGTTTGATATGTGTGTTTCTGACAGTATTTGTTTGTGTTTGTATATGTGTTTTGCGGGCTACTTCAATTTGTTTCAGCGAACTCAGGTTGCATTGTGTCAGTTTGTTTCAACAATCTTTGAAAATGTTTCTATCAAGTTATACAGAGTTAGGTGCCTGTTTCAGGTTATACATAGTTAAAAGGCAGTTTTAGGCTATACACATTTTGAAGTCTGAATCTTCAGCGCCAGTTTTCATCCTACACATTTTTAGCCACCAATTCACAATTTAAGGTATGAAACTTTAGTGCCAATTCACAGCCACAAACAAAAGTAAATACAAATTGACAACTACCACAAGTGCACTTCTTTAGATCACATATACACATCACTTCATTCAAACAGGCACTAATTTTGGTGTCCAAAGCCGAGATCAAGGAATTCATACCTGTAATATATTGTAAAGATAACACTCATTGTATTCTTCGCCAAAAATATAACACTCTCACTATATTGTTTGTAAAGATAATATATTGTAAAGACAACACAATTGTATTGTTTGTTGTCAAATAATTTGGAGATATTTTGTCACATGGATTTTGTATATTAAAGTGATGTTTGTCATTCCATATCTATGTTTTATACTAATTTTTAACACTCGTGGCAACGCACGGGTATATACCTAGTTCTCACTAAAAGCTGATTTGATTATAATATCATCAATGTAAACTTCCATAGTGTTTTCCAACAACTCATGAAAGATCAAATTCATAGCCCTATGATAAGTGGCACCGGCATTTTTTAAACCGAACGTCATGACAACTCATTCAAATAAACCAATGAAGCCTACACATATGAAGGTTGTTTTAGACACATCTTCTTCGGTCATGAAGATCTAATTATTTCCGACATTACCATCAAGAAAGCTAATAACTCTATTTCTTGATGCATTATTAATTAACATGTCGGCTATAGGCATAAGATATTCATCTTTAGTAGTTGCTCTATTTAAATTGCAAAAATCAATGCACACTTTAAGCTTACCAAACTCCTTCTCCATCAGCACAATATTAGAGACCCATCCTGTGTATCTGCAAGGTCTAATAAAATTAGCTTATAAGAGTCTATAAATTTTGTCCTTAATCCTGGGGAGAAAGTCTGGACGAAATGATCTTGGTTTCTGCTTGAAAGGCCTGAAACCGGATTTAATAGGTAGCTGATGGTCCACTATCTCTCGGCTTAATCCTGGCATCTCGGTGTAACTCCAAGCAAAGCAGTCAGAATATTCTTTTAATAAACCGATCATTTCATCTCTAAGATCGGTTACAGGGTCTTGTTTACAAAAGTCGGCATTGGAGTTTTACCATCTTCTATGTCAATCTCTTCCAAAGGACCTGCCGATGTAAATCCCTATCTTAACTTGTCGAGATCCCTAAACTTCTCTATTGCGCTCACCTTAGAGGAATTAGATGCGCTCTACGTGGTTGCGGACTGTCCGACCTTGAAGGCCAAACTGTCCGCGACACTGGACTCGTGTTGCGGCTCTCTCTAACAGTAGCCGGACTATCCAGACTTAGAGGCTGGACCGTCCAAGTAAAGGCCAGACCGCCCGGCCTTAGGGACCGGATTGTCTGTAATAGAGGCTGAGCCCTGCGACTCTTTCTTGTTTTCCTCGGACATTTTGGCCTCAGGGGTCAAATTGTCCACAACCTAGGACATGCTATCTTTGGATGTATTCATTATGTAACCTTTAATTGGGGTTTAGCTGATTCTCCATCGGCTCTAGCATTACAGGAATGAAACCTTTCTTACCTATACTTATAAATTGATATTAAAAAATCAACTCATGTGAGACATCTAGCAGTCTCATAGGTCCAAAACACAAGGGCATTAGTCACGGCAATGCAGGCTGATGCATCATCATGTACTTGTTCTATATCATCGCCTACCCATTGCAACAACATTTGATGTAAAGTAGAAGGTACACATTGATTAGCATGGATCCAATCTCTGCCTATGTGAAAGGGAAATGTGCCCTTGGGGTATTTCTATAATTGTTTTGGTGATTAGATGCCCAACACATTGTTTTAAGTTTATAAGTGCCAAGATGCAAGTCATGGAACAAGGTATGTTTCTAGACTCAGTAAATTGTTTTAAGGTGCTAACATGTTCATCTAAGTGCTAGAGACATAGCCAAGGAAAGAGGAAAAGAGATGGAGAAAGAATGGCTCGGTTCAACCAAACCAGCACAAGTCTGTGGCGCACCAGACTGCCCGGTGGTGCACCGGAGAATGTCCGGTAGTGCACTAGACAGTGTCCGGTGCCCAGGCTAGCCCGGTGGCGAACTGGCCACTCTCGGGAAAAGAAAAAGGCGCTGCGGCTAAAAATCACTCGTGGGACCCCTAGGCGCTGCGAACTGGCCACTCTCGGCTAACAACGCTCGTGGCCAACGATCGGCTGCGCAATCAGGGGGCGACGCGTGGCCCGCGCCAACGGTCGGTTGGGCACACCGAACTGTCTGGTGGTGCACCGGACGGTCCGGTGAGCCAACAGCGCTCGTGTCCAACGATCGGCTGCGCAATCAGGGGGCGACGCGTGGCCCGCGCCAACGATCGGTTGGGCACACCGGACTGTCCGGTGTGCAACGGACAATGTCCGGTGCGCCAATCGGACCTGAGGCCCAACAGTTGACTGCGCCCGATTAGGAAGGAAATCGAGCACCGGACAAGTACTGTAGTTGTCCGGTGGTGCACCGGACTGTCCGGTGCACCAGTCGACAGAAGGCAAGATTTGCCTTCCAAGTTGATCTCCAACGGCTCCAAGCTGCCTTGGGGCTATAAAAGGGACCTCTAGGCGCATGGATCAGAACACCAAGCATTCACTAAGCATCCTAAGACTCCTAGACTCCGCCTCCACGCATTTGACTTGTTGTGTTAGTGATTTGAGCTCCATTTGAGTCGTGAACTCCCTATGCTATGTTTCGAGCTCAAGTCTTGGCTTGTGTGCGTGTATGTGCTGCGGATTTGAGTCTTGCGTGTGTTGCTCTCCCTCTCTTACTACTGTGCTTCTTGTGTGATAATCATTGTAAGGGCGAGAGGCTCCAACTTGTGGGGATTCCTTGCAAACGGGAAGAGTACTCTAAAAGAAAAGGTCGTGGTATTCAAGTTGATCATTGGATCACTTGAAAGGGGTTGAGTACAACCCTCGTCCATTGGGACGCCACAACGTGGAAGTAGGCAAGTGTTACTTGGCCGAACCACGGGATAAATACTGCGTGTCTCTTGTGCTGCTTTTCTGTGTGATCGATTACATTCCAAGAACTCGCTTTATAACCACTTGGTTTAATCAAACTAACATATCATAAACCAAGTTTGTGTTATTAGTATTGAATTTTGCAGGATCACCTATTCACCCCCCCTCTAGGTGCTCTCACTATGATTAGGCTATAATTTTCTTCTACATCGGTGACGAAGAATGCAAAAGTAAGGTTCTTGGTCCCGATGGTTAACTCAACGAACGTGACTCCCTTGGCTTCATCGAACTGTCGGTCCCAACACCACTGAGCGTCATGTTAGTCTTGACTAGTTCGTCATCATTCTTCCCTAATTTTCTGTACAATGAGTAAGGCATTAAATTCATGGCCGCCATCCATCTACCAACATTTTAGCAATCGGTATTCCATCGATATGACCATGCACAAAGAGCGGCTTTAAGTGATTGACCCATTCTTGTGGCTTAGTGAAGGCAGCCTCTTTAAGACCAAAATCGAATTGAGCAACGACAGGTTCATTATCACAGATAATAGTGCAATTGGTTGAGAACATAATAATACTTACATCCATACCTGGGTGCTCTGTAGTCGACCAAATCCTCTCCTAGCAGGTCGTCCTCCTTAGTGTTATCTTCCTCCATAGGTGTTGGTGCATTGCCGGAGTCATTCTAGCGAGGCACGGATGGTCTGGACTCGGGGGTCGGACCATCTGGGATGCCTGCGGATGGTTCGTCTTTAACAGTCAGACTGTCTGCCATACCTATAAAGAGTTGTACAGCTATTGTCTCGTTCTTTGTCTTTGTGGTCGTTTGATTTGCTTTGACAAACTTTGGTCTCCATCTCTTCTGTGGTGGTGGGTACTGCGGATGTGTATCATTAAATATTTTTCTGCCTCTTTATCCTTGCTCTCTTTTGCTCTTAGACGTTGCAACTTGCGCTTTTGAGACCGTGTTAGGCCCGATGGGCACTATCGGGGCATGGAGTATTTTGGGTCGACCATTTTGCTAGTTGTTCCTATGTCTTCTGCCTTGCCTGTATTGGCCGATTTGCCAAAAATCATCGGCCCTTGATTGTTCCCCTGTATGATGACATCTGTTGTGCCTATTTTGATGATGTCTTCTTTTGTCTTTCTTTTGGTGGTCATAGACATTTCCTCTATATGCCCCTTGCCGGATTGGTTGACCTTTGCAGTCGAGTAGTCCAGAAATCTTGCTGGACCTATGCCTGGTGATCGGATTGAGGTGCACTCAATCGACCTTGCACTGGGGGTGCCAACCTATCAAATACAAAAGTTTGGGGTGTCCCCCCAAGCGGGGTACTGTGGCATCCCATATGGATATGGTGACATGCCCCACATTTGATTTGGCACATAAGGTGGTGGTAGATATGCATATTGATATGTCATAGGTGGGTATGGGGTGGGGTGTCCATGTAGGTACATTACGTCTTAAATGAATATTGTGACATGCTGACTTTCCCGATTGGTGAGATGACCCAATCGGTCTTACCTATCTCTGATCCTAAGTAGGTGAGCGAAGTCGCTTTGGTGGCCGGTCACTTGGACCGGCCTTCTTTTTCACATATTTAGCTAACAATTGATCAAAGGTCGGGCCAGATTTGACCAGTCGACCAACTGCCTTCAACGTGTTTGTCTTCTGCGTACCTATTTCTAGTGGTCGAGGTTTGAAGGTACGCGATTGAAAGTCGCCTAGATTGGGGGTGAATAGGGCGAAACTGAAATTTACAAAATTAATCACAACTACAAGCCGGGTTAGCGTTAGAAATATAATCAAGTCCGCGAGAGAGGGTGCAAAACAAATCGCAAACGAATAAGGAGTGTGACATGCGGATTTGTTTTACCGTGGTTCGGTTCTCGCAAACCTACTCCCCATTGAGGAGGCCACAAAGGTTGGGTCTTTTTCAACCCCTTCCCTCTCTCAAACGGTCCCTCGGACCGAGTGAGCTTTCTCTTCTCAAATCAACCGGGAACAAAACTTCCCCGCAAGGACCACCACACAATTGGTGTCTCTTGCCTTGGTTACAATTGAGTTTTGATCACAAGAAAGAATGAGAAAGAAGAAAGCAATCCAAGCGCAAGAGCTCAAAGGAACACAACAAATCACTCTCACTTAACACTAAAGCTTTTGTGGAATTGGGAGAGGATTTGATCACTTGGGTGTGTCTAGAATTGAATGCCCGGCTCTTGTAAGTGGTTGGAAGTTGGAAACCTTGGATCACTTGAATGTGGGGTGGTTGGGGGTATTTATAACCCCAACCACCAAACTAGCCGTTTGGTGGAGGCTGCTGTCGCATGGCACACTGGACAGTCCGGTGCGCCACCGGACAGTGTCCGATGCGCCAGCCACGTCACCAGGCAGTTGGGTTCCGACCGTTGGAGCTCTGACGAGTGGGCCCCCCTGGCTGTCCGGTGGTGCACCGGACAAGTCCTGTAGACTGTCCGGTGTGCCCCTCGCGCGTGCTCTACTCCTCTGCGCGCGCTGGCGCGCATTAAATGCGTTGCAGTCGACCGTTGGCGCGAAGTAGTCGTTGCTCCGCTGGCTCACCGGACAGTCCGGTGTACACCGGACATGTCCGGTGAATTATAGCGGAGCGGAAATCCGAAGCTGGCGAGTTCAGAGCCGCTCTCCTCTGGAGCACCGGACACTGTCCGGTGGTGCACTGGACAGTCCGGTGAATTATAGCGAAGCGCCTCTGAAAATTCCCGAAGGTGCGAAGTTTGGCTTGGAGTCCCCTGGTGCACCGGACAGTCCGATGCGCCAGACCAGGGCTGCCTTCGGTTATCCCTTGCTCTTTTTGTTGAACCCATTTCTTGGTCTTTTTATTGGCTAAGTGTGAACCTTTGTCACATGTATAACTTATAGACTAGAGCAAACTAGTTAGTCCAATTATTTGTGTTGGGCAATTCAACCACCAAAATCAATTAGGAAATAGGTGTAAGCCTAATTCCCTTTCCATCTTCCCCTTTTTGGTGATTGATGCCAACACAAACCAAAGCAAATGTGGAAGTGCATAATTGAACTAGTTTGCATAATGTAAGTGAAAAGGTTGCTTGGAATTGAGCCAATATAAATACTTATAAGATATGCATGGACTGTTTCTTTGATTTTTGTCATTTTGGACCACGCTTGCACCACTTGTTTTGTTTTTGCAAATTCTTTTATAAATCCTTTTCAAAGTCTCTTTGCAAATAGCCAAAGGTAAATGAATAAGATTTTGCGAAGCATTTACAAGATTTGAAATTTTCTCCCCCTGTTTCAAATGCTTTTCCTTTGACTAAACAAAACTCCCCCTTGATAAATTCCTCCTCTTAGTGTTCAAGAGGGTTTTAAGATACTGAGATTGAAAATATTACTCTCTTCCCCTTTTGAACATAATGAGATATCAATTTGAAAAATCATACCAATTGAAAAACTCTTTTAAAATTAGGTGGTGGTGCGGTCCTTTTGCTTTGGGCTAATACTTTCTCCCCCTTTGGCATGAATCGCCAAAAACAGATACTTGAGTGAAATATAAGCCCTTGCTACTACTTTCTCCCCTTTGGCAAATAGAATACGAGTGAAGATTATACCAACGTTGGAGAAATGGCTCAGAGCGATGGCAAAGGATGAGTTATGGAGCGGAGTGGAAGCCTTTGTCTTCGCCGAAGACTCCAATTCCCTTTCAATATACCTATGACTTGGTTTGAAATTCACTTGAAAAACATATTAGTCATAGTACATGAAAGAGACATGATCAAAGGTATATGAATGAGCTATGTGTGCAAATCAACAAAAGAAGTTCCTAGAATCAAGAATATTTAGCTCATGCCTGAGTTTATTAAAAGTTTGTTCATCTAGTGGCTTGGTAAAGATATCGGCTAATTGATCTTTTGTATTAATATATGCAATCTCGATGTCTCCCTTTTGTTGGTGATCCCTTAAAAAATGATACCGAATGGCTATGTGTTTAGTGCGGCTATGCTCAACGGCATTATCCGCCATGCGAATTGCACTCTCATTATCACATAGAAGAGGAACTTTGGTTAGTTTGTAACCGTAGTCCCTAAGGGTTTGCCTCATCCAAAGTAGTTGCGCGCAACAATGGCCTGCGGCAATATACTCGGCTTCGGCGGTAGAAAGAGCTACCGAATTTTGCTTCTTTGAAGCTCAAGACACCAAGGATCTTCCCAAGAACTGGCAAGTCCCCGATGTGCTCTTTCTATTAATTTTACACCCTGCCCAATCGGCATCCGAATAACCAATTAAATCAAATGTGGATCCCCTAGGATACCAAAGCCCAAACTTAGGAGTATAAACTAAATATCTCAAGATTCGCTTCACGGCCGTAAGGTGAGCTTCCTTAGGGTCGGCTTGGAATCTTGCACACATGCATACGGAAAGCGAGATGCACATAAATAGAGTAAAGAACTTATCATCGACCAATATACCTTTTGATCCACGGACTTACCTTCCGTGTCGAGGTCGAGATGCCCATTGGTTCCCATGGGTGTCTTGATGGGTTTGGCATCCTTCATCCCAAACTTGCTTAGAATATCTTGAGTGTACTTCGTTTGGCTTAGGAAGGTGCCTTCTTGGAGTTGCTTCACTTGGAATCCTAAGAAGTACTTCAACTCCCCCATCATCAACATCTCGAATTTTTGTGTCATGATCCTACTAAATTCTTCACATGTAGACTCGTTAGTAGACCCAAATATAATATCATCAACATAAATTTGGCATACGAACAAGTCATTTTCAAATGTTTTAGTGAATAAAGTAGGATCGGCCTTTCCGACTTTGAATCCATTAGTGATAAGGAAATCTCTAAGGCATTCATACCATGCTCTTGGGGCTTGCTTGAGCCCATAAAGCGCCTTAGAGAGTTTGTACACATGGTTAGGGTACTCACTATCTTCAAAGTCGGGAGGTTGCTCAACATAGACCTCTTCCTTGATCGGTCCGTTAAGGAAGGCACTTTTCACGTCCATTTGATAAAGCTTGAAGCCATGGTAAGTAGCATAGGCTAATAATATACGAATTGACTCAATCCTAGCTACGGGTGCATAGGTTTCACCGAAATCCAAACCTTCGACTTGGGAGTATCCTTTGGCCACAAGTCGGGCTTTGTTCCTTGTCACCACACCATGCTCATATTGCTTGTTGCGGAACACCCATTTGGTTCCTACAACATTTTGATTAGGACGTGGAACCAAATGCCATACCTCATTCCTGGTGAAGTTGTTGAGCTCCTCTTGCATCGCCACCACCCAATCCGAATCTTGTAGTGCTTCCTCTACCCTGTGTGGCTCAATAGAGGAAACAAAAGAGTAATGCTCACAAAAATGTGCAACACGAGATCTAGTGGTTACCCCCTTATGAATGTCGCCGAGGATAGTGTCGACGGGGTGATCTCGTTGGATTGCTTGATGGACTCTTGGATGTGGCGGCCTTGGTTCTTCATCCTCCTTGTCTTGATCATTTGCATCTCCCCCTTGATCATTGTCATCATCTTGAGGTGGCTCATTTGCTTGATCTTCTCCTTCATCAACTTGAGCCTCATCCTCATTTTGAGTTGGTGGAGATGCTTGCGTGGAGGAGGATGGTTGATCTTGTGCACTTGGAGGCTCTTCGGATTCCTTAGGACACACATCCCCAATGGACATGTTCCTTAGCGCGATGCACGGAGCCTCTTCATCACCTATCTCATTAAGATCAACTTGCTCTACTTGAGAGCCGTTAGTCTCATCAAACACAACGTCACAAGAAACTTCAACTTGTCCAGAGGACTTGTTAAAGACTCTATATGCCCTTGTGTTTGAATCATATCCTAGTAAAAAGCCTTCTACAGTCTTAGGAGCAAATTTAGATTTTCTACCTCTTTTAACAAGAATAAAGCATTTGCTACCAAAGACTCTAAAATATGAAATGTTGGGCTTTTTACCGGTAAGGAGTTCATATGATGTCTTCTTGAGGATTCGGTGTAGATACAACCGGTTGATGGCGTAGCAAGCAGTGTTGACCGCCTCGGCCCAAAACCGATCTGAAGTCTTGTACTCATCAAGCATGGTTCTTGCCATGTCCAATAGAGTTCTATTCTTCCTCTCCACTACACCATTTTGTTGTGGCGTGTAGGGAGAAGAGAACTCATGCTTGATGCCCTCCTCCTCAAGGAAGCCTTCGATTTGTGAGTTCTTGAACTCCGTCCCATTGTCGCTTCTTATTTTCTTGATCCTTAAGCCGAACTCGTTTTGAGCTCGTCTCAAGAATCCCTTTAAGGTCTCTTGGGTATGAGATATTTCCTGTAAAAAGAATACCCAAGTGAAGCGAGAATAATCATCCACTATAACTAGACAGTACTTACTCCCGCCGATGCTTATATAAGCTATCGGGCCGAATAGATCCATGTGTAGGAGCTCCAGTGGCCTGTCAGTCGTCATGATGTTCTTATGTGGATGATGGGCACCAACTTGCTTCCTTGCTTGGCATGCGCTACAAATCCTGTCTTTCTCAAAATGAACATTTGTTAATCCTAAAATGTGCTCTCCCTTTAGAAGCTTATGAAGATTCTTCATCCCAACATGGGTGTTGGGCCTATGCTTCGTCGCCGAAGGTCTTATAGGAAGAAGCGGTCTTCGGCTGAAGCTGTTTGTATAAGATGGCCGAAGGTTCCTCTTCGTGAAGCTTCGGTATTACAAACCGACTTAAAGATATAATGACCTTTTAGTCCATAAAGGTCTGAGTCAATGTTGTAAGCTTTTATAAGGGGCATACTTGTAATTCCTCACAGGCTGCGTCCTGTGCCTATAAATAGTGAACAGTATTCCTTTACTGTTCACGGATTCTAGTAATTGCAATCGCATATTCTGGAATTCAACCTTTTGCCAAGGCAAAGGTATTATTGTATTCAATGATTAAATATATTAAGTAAATATAATATAATTCGTCTATGATTTATTTACCTCTTTTGTACCTCTTATTTTATGTCGTCTTACAATATCTATTGAAATTTTATTACGAAGATTTAAGCTTCGTAATTTTACTCTCATCAACCTTCGTCCAAGGCCCATTATCCTCAAGGGAATAATGTTTCATGGACGAAGGACGTTGACATTTAACACTTTATGTTGCCTTGTTCTTAATTCATAGCACTTGAGAACAAGTTCCCAACAATGGGCTAGTCGGCGGTGCCAGAGCCAACCCATGTTAGTCTTAGCAATTAAGCAAGTGTCGAGTTCAGCTCTATCAAAATCTACCAAGTATAGCTGACCCTCTAACACTCCCTTAAATGCTACTGAATCATCACTTCTTCTAAAGACAGTGACACCTACATCAGTAAAAAGACAGTTGTAGCCCATTTGACATAATTGAGAAACGGAAAGCAAATTGTAATCTAATGAATCTACAAGAAAAACATTTGAGATAGAATGGTCAGGAGATATAGCAATTTTACCCAATCCTTTGACAAAACCTTGATTTCCATCCCCGAATGTGATCGCTCTTTGGGGATCTTTGTTTTTCTCATAGAAGGAGAACATCTTCTTCTCCCCTGTCATGTGGTTTGTGCACCCGCTATCGATGATCCAACTTGAGCCCCCGGATGCATAAACCTACAAAACATGTTTAGTTCTTGACTTTAGGTACCCAAATGGTTTTGGGTCCTTTGGCATTAGATACAAGAACTTTGGGTACCCAAACACAAGTTTTTGATCCCTTGTGTTTGCCCCCAACATACTTGGCAACTACCTTGCCAGATTTGTTAGTTAAGACATATGATGCATCAAAAGTTTTAAATGAAGTGTCATGATCATTTGATGCACTAGGAGTTTTCTTCTTAGGCAACTTAGCACGGGTTGGTTGCCTAGAACTAGATGTCTCACCCTTATACATAAATGCATGGTTAGGGCCAGAGTGAGACTTCCTAGAATGAATTCTCCTAATTTTGCTCTCAGGATAACTGGCAGGGTACAAAATGTAACCCTCGTTATCCTGAGGCATGGGAGCCTTGCCCTTAACAAAGTTAGATAATTTCTTAGGAGGGGCATTAAGTTCGACATTGTCCCCCTTTTGGAAGCCAATGCCATCCTTGATGCCAGGGCGTCTCCCACTATAAAGCATACTACGAGCAAATTTAAATTTTTCATTTTCAAGTTCATGCTCGGCAATTTTAGCATCTAATTTTGCTATATGATCATTTTGTTGTTTAATTAATACCATATGATCATGAATAGCATCAATATCAACATCTCTACATCTAGTGCAAATAGAAGCATGTTCAATGGTTGATGTAGAGGGTTTGTAAGATTTTAATTCTACAACCTTAGCATGTAATATATCATTTTTACTTCTAAGGTCGGAAATGGAAGCATTGCAAACATCTAATTCTTTAGCCTTAGCAAGTAATTTTTCATTTTCATCTCTAAGGCTAGCAAGAGAAATGTTCAATTCTTCAATCTTAGCAAGCAAATCATCATTATCATTTCTAGGATTGGGAATTGAAACATTACAAACATTTGAATCAACCTTAGCTAATAAATTAGCATTTTCATTTCTAAGGTTGTCAATGGTCTCATGGCAAGTGCTTAGCTCACTAGATAGTTTTTCACATTTTTCTACTTCTAGAGCGTAAGCATTTTTAACTTTAACATGCTTCTTGTTTTCTTTAATAAGGAAGTCCTCTTGGGAGTCCAAGAGATCATCCTTCTCATGGATAGCACTAATCAATTCATTTAATTTTTCTTTTTGTTGCATGTTTAAGTTGGCAAAAAGAGTATGCAAATTATCTTCCTCATCACTAGCATTATCATCGCTATAAGACTCATATCTAGTAGAGGATTTGGATTTAACCTTCTTCTTTTTGCCGTCCTTTGCCATGAGGCACTTGTGGCCAATGTTGGGGAAGAGAAGGCCTTTGTTGATGGCGATGTTGGCGGCGTCATCGTCGAAGGAGGAGTCGGAGGAGCTCTCGTCTGAGTCCCACTCGCGGCATACGTGAGCGTCGCCACCCTTCTTCTTGTAGTATTTCTTCTTCTCCTTTCTTCTCCCCTTCTTGTCGTCGCCCCTGTCACTGTCACTAGAAATAGGACATTTTGCTATAAAGTGACCGGCCTTACCACACTTGTAGCAAACCTTCTTGGAGCGGGGCTTGTAATCTTTCCCTCTCCTTTGCTTGAGGATTTGGCGGAAGCTCTTGATGACGAGCGCCATTTCCTCGTTGTCGAGCTTTGAGGCATCGATTGGTTGTCTACTCGGTGTAGACTCCTCCTTCTTCTCCTCCGTCGCCTTAAATGCGACCGGTTGTGCTTCGGATGTGGAGGGATCATCTAGCTCATTGATTTTCTTTGAGCCCTTGATCATATACTCAAATCTCCCAAAATTCCCGATTACTTCCTCGGGAGTCATTAGTGCATATCTAGGATTACCACGAATTAATTGAACTTGAGTAGGGTTAAGGAAAATAAGTGATCTAAGAATAACCTTAACCATCTCGTGGTCATCCCACTTTTTGCTCCCGAGGTTGCGCACTTGGTTCACCAAGGTTTTGAGCCAGTTATACATGTCTTGTGGCTCTTCTCCTTTGCGAAGCCGGAAGCGACCGAGCTCCCCCTCGATCGTCTCCCGCTTGGTGATCTTGGTTAGTTCATCTCCCTCGTGCGCGGCCTTGAGCACGTCGCAAACTTCCTTGGCGCTCTTTAATCCTTGCACCTTGTTATACTCCTCTCGACTTAGAGAGGCGAGGAGTATAGTTGTTGCTTGGGAGTTGAAGTGCTCGATTTGGGCCACCTCGTCCTCATCGTAATCCTCATCCCCTACGGATGGTACCTGTGCTCCAAACTCAACAACATTCCATATACTTTTGTGGAGTGAGGTTAGGTGAAATTTCATCAAATCACTCCACCTAGCATAATCTTCACCGTCAAAGGTTGGCGGTTTGCCTAATGGAACGGAAAGTAATGGAGTATGTTTAGGAATGCGAGGGTAGCGTAGGGGGATCTTACTAAACTTCTTACGCTCATGGCGCTTAGAAGTTACGGAGGGCGCGTCGGAGCCGGAGGTGGAAGGTGATGATGTATCAGTCTCGTAGTAGACCACCTTCCTCATCTTCTTTTTCTTGTCGCCACTCTGATGCGACCTGTGGGAGGAGGCTTTCTTCTCCTTCCCTTTCTCCTTTTTGCGGGACTCTTCCGATGAAGCCTTCCCGTGGCTTGTAGTGGGCTTGTCGCCGGTCTCCATCTCCTTCTTGGCGTGTTCTCCCGACATCACTTCGAGCGGTTAGGCTCTAATGAAGCACCGTTCTTTGATACCAATTGAAAGTCGCCTAGAGGGGGGTGAATAGGGCGAAACTGAAATTTACAAAATTAATCACAACTACAAGCCGAGTTAGCGTTAGAAATATAATCAAGTCCGCGAGAGAGGGTGCAAAACAAATCGCAAACGAATAAGGAGTGTGACACGCGTATTTGTTTTACCGAGGTTCGGTTCTCGCAAGCCTACTCCCCGTTGAGGAGGCCACAAAGGCCGGGTCTTTTTCAACCCCTTCCCTCTCTCAAACGGTCCCTCGGACCGAGCTTTCTCTTCTCAAAATCAACCGGGAACAAAACTTCCCCGCAAGGACCACCACACAATTGGTGTCTCTTGCCTTGGTTACAATTGAGTTTTGATCACAAGAAAGAATGAGAAAGAAGAAAGCAATCCAAGCGCAAGAGCTCAAAGGAACACAACGAATCACTCTCTCTTAACACTAAAGCTTTTGTGGAATTGGGAGAGGATTTGATCACTTGGGTGTGTCTAGAATTGAATGCCTGGCTCTTGTAAGTGGTTGGAAGTTGGAAAACTTGGATCACTTGAATGTGGGGTGGTTGGGGGTATTTGTAACCCCAACCACCAAACTAGCCGTTTGGTGGAGGCTGCTGTCGCATGGCGCACCGGACAGTGTCCGGTGCGCCAGCCACGTCACCAGGTCATTGGGTTCCGACCGTTGGAGCTCTGACGAGTGGGCCCCCCTGGCTGTCCGGTGGTGCACCGGACAAGTTGTAACGCCCTGAATTTGGGGGTAGAATTTTTTTCTTCTTTTCTCTCACCAAATTCAGGCGTTACCCTTTTCTTTTCTCGTTCCCTCGCTAAACCTTGACCTTTTCCAAAGTTTTAGCGGGGATCGGCTTGGAATTCCCGTGTAAAGAAAAACCCTAAATTACTTTATGTTGTTTGATGCACCATGCCGAACTATGCATTCTTTGATTGCTTAAAAATGTAAGTGCATTCATCTAGGAAGATCGGATTTCGAAAAGGAGAAAAAACCCTTTTCTTTCCTTCTTTTTCTTTCTCTCTCTCCTCCCTTTTTCTCTCTCCCGCGCCGTGGGCCGCCCCTGGCCGGCCCAGCCGCCCCCCCCCCCCCCCCCCGCGCGCCCCCTTTGGGCCCAGCTAGCCCTCCCTCCTTCCCCCAAATCCCTCTCTCTCCCTCCCTTTCTCCCATTTTCTCTCTAGCCGCCGCCCCCTGCCCCGCGCCCCCGCCGGTTCGGCCGCCCCCCGCCAGCTCGGCCGCCCGCCGCCGGCTTGGCCGCCCCCGCCCCTGCCCTGGCCGGTTCAACCGCCCCCCCTTTTTTTATTTTATTTTTTTTCTTATTTTATTTTCTTTCATTACTGTTACTTATTTTATTTTAGGTAGGTTAATCATTGTTCATGTTATTGAAATAGGAAACTTAATTTAGAATTCCGTTACGCTAATTAATTCATATAATCAATTGTTTATCCAGTTCAAAGTTGATCGACTAAAAATGACTAGGTTTCCATTAGTGCATATAACTAAATTATTTTGTTAGAACCAATTGTAACTAATCATTAGTGCCTAAACTTTAACCCCCCCCCCCCCCCCCGCGAGACCTTTTCCCGTTTCTTTCTAACCATAATGAATGCGATATCGAATGTCATACTTGATGCATGTTCACTTTATTTGTTCCCTTGTATGATGTACTGTTTGTTTCCCAATTTGAATGGATGAATGTATGTATGCTTGCAATCGCATAAAGAACGATCCGGTTGAAGAGCCCGAGGAACTCGCAGGAGAAGCCCCTGAGCAGCAGTCGGTTGGTGGAGGCAAGTGTCCCTTGACCTATCTATGTCCTATTCATTCTTTAATTCACCTCCCGCTTCACACATTTATGCCTAAGGATTGACTAGTTTTTGTTATCCATGTCCTTGTTTACCTATCTGGGTTGGATTATTATTATTGTTTAGCTTTATGCTATTGCTCAAACTCTAATCAATGAACATGATGAGATTATCTATGATACGCTGTTTTCCCTTCTCTTATTATGATGTTATACTTGTGGTCTTCAAGGGGGCTCGAGCGGTTTCTCGAGTGCCTCTCCGTAAGGACCTGTTCTATGGATGACCGCCCGGGAAAACAGTGCAACCATAAGGGTGGAATGGGATGCCCTTAGCTGAATAATTAGAGGATCTGGGGTGTAGTTCACTTAGCCGTCGTGCCGTCAATGGGGCTCGGTGTATGCGGCTCGCTCTGCCAAGTTTGGGTTCGCCCCTTGGGGAGGAGTGCGGTGCATTTAGGAAACCTAACGGGTGGCTACAGTCCCGGGGAATCTTTGTAAAGGCTACATAGTGATGCCCTGCTGGGTCACCTTGGTAGTGATCAATGGAGAGTCATGATCTCCGGGCAGAATGGGAATCACGGCTTGTGGGTAAAGTGCACAACCTCTGCAGAGTGTTTGAAAACTGATATATCAGCCGTGCTCACGGTTATGAGCGGCCAAGGGAGCTCCAGTGATTAGTGGTACTTGATCAGAGATACTTTGGTACAGGTGGCTATGAGATCGATGGTTTTGGTTATGACTATGGTGCTGGTAAGTGGTATTCTTTCCGTTTGGAAAGGGTACATCGGGTTAACAACTTGGGTTAATGCTAAAACTTGGCTTTCTATTAGTAAATAATAATCTGACCAACTAAAAGCAACTGCTTGACTTATCCCCACATAAAGCTAGTCCACTACAGCCAAACATGTTATTTGCTGAGTATGTTGATGTGTACTCACCCTTGCTCTACACACCAAACCCCCCATCCCCAGGTTGTCAGCATTGCAACCACTGCTCAGGCGAAGATGAAGCTGTGGAAGGAGACTTCCAGGAGTTCCAAGACTACGACGAGTTCTAGGTGTGGGTTAGCGGCAACCCCCAGTCGGCTGCCTGTGAAGGCCGCGGTTATCTACGTTTCTTTTCCGCACTTTGATTTATTGTAAGGACTATATGGACGTCTCAGACGTATGATGTAATCAACTATTTCCCTTCATATACTATTTTGAGCACTGTGTGATGATGTCCATGTTATGTAACTGCTGTGTACGTGAATAACTGATCCTGGCACGTACATGGTTCGCATTCGGTTTGCCTTCTAAAACCGGGTGTGACATAAGTGGTATCAAAGCCGTGCTGACTATAGGACCGCTAACCTAGAGTAGAATGGTCGTTCTAAGGACTATAGACCTCTGTCCCTGCCTTGACTTTGATATCCCTTCAAAAGTTGGTCATACCGACCAAACCTATGTTCTACTATATAATATACCTTGCTGAAAATTATGTTTTATTCTAATCCTTCATTTACTTATGATTCATCATTTGCTGGTCATATTAATTCTGTCCTCACCCTTTTGCTTGCGATGTCTTTTGTAGATGGCTCGACTTAGACACACTGCACGAAAGTCAGTCATCCCCTTCTTACCCTCCCGCCTTGCTGAGCGTTCGCTTCGCCGTCCTGTGGCCGGACAGTCCAGCCACTTGGAGAGACTGCACCACCGCCTGCATGAGGAACAGGAGCGTCGACGACAGGAGCAGCAGGGCTCTTCCTTCTCGCTCCACCAGGAGATAGAGTCTGTGAGGAGCTGCTCCCCTGTGCTTCCCCTGGAGGCGCCCCCTGCACCACCACTGGGCGCCCCAGCTTCTGGAGTAGCTGCTGGAGGAGACCCAGACGACGGAGGTGGCGACGACAACTCGAGCCACGACACCGACTTCTCTGCTAACCCCGAGCCGGAAGGATGGGTTGCTCGACCCATCACTCGCGATGCTGCTCGCGGGTGTCACTTCCACGATGCGCTCGACACCCTGCTACGTCGGGCATTTAACCGGCATACTTGGTCCGTCGAGTATCGCTGTGTGGTCTACCAGCACAGTCGCGGGGTCTACCCGGACCGCTGGGAGGCAACCTGCTTGGTGCGCCGCCCGGAGAACAGTCTCCAGGGTGCGGAGGCCTGCTCAGAGCACTATTCTATCTCTGAGTGGGACTCAGCTGAGGCAGCCATGCAAGATGTTGCACGGCGTGCGCTTTCGCACTACTGCTCGGTTTTCGGTGGGGCAGCTGACGGTCTTGACCTGAAGTATTACCCCCACCGTCCATCTGGCAGCACAGGAGGCGTGATTGTCTCACCTGTCGGTGAGGGCAATCCTAGGTTGAGCAGCACAGTCAACCTAGCCGCCGTGCTAAACACGGAGCTGGACCATGCATTAGACGAGCTGAGTAGGGCTCGTGCTGAGATCGCCCTGCTGCGGGCTGAGCGCGCGGAACGTCGTCACCTGGATGGTGGTTCCCCCGCTCCCGTTGGGACTCAGCACCCGTACCGCTCACCTCAGCGTGGACACCAGTCTTATGGCAATCCCGACTGCAAGACCAAGATAAATCTAGAACCATAGATCGTTAGAGTTGGATCTTGTAATTAATACGAAATATATACATAGAAGCTACAGTCTTAGCGTTAGTCTCGGTCTTAGTTAGTCTTAGTTAGACATGGTAGTTTGCTATATCCTGTGCATTTATGTTTGTCATGATGAACTATGTTTGGTTTGGATCTTTGTAATGACTGTCACCAGAGTGTGGGTATCCCCTGCATTTTGGCTTACCTATTATGTTAATAGAGTTAGTTATATAGTTGGGAAACCTTTTATTCCACTCTCCTCTTTATCTGAGAAGTTGTGTGGTCTGTGTTGGAAATCAGTGAAGATGCTCATCTGTTCAGTGTTGTTGAAGAATTCTATACTCTTTTCTTATGCTGCAAGATTTGCCAGATCAGTTCTGATGTGTGGTTGCATTCTACAGATGTCAGAGAACAGGCGCAGAGGAGGAAGGCGTGCTCAGCAGGAGCGAGCCGCTCAACAGGAGGAGGTGCCTCAGCAGCAGCACCTGCCGCCCCCGCCCCCGATGTCCATCGAGCAGATGTTTCTGATGCAGACTCAGGCAGTTCAAGCCATCGGTCAGACTTTGGCTGCCATTCAGCAGCAGCAGCAGCAGGCCCCACCTCAGCCTCAGATGCCTCAGATGCCCAGAGACAAGCGTGCTGAGTTCATGAGAGGTCATCCACCAACGTTCGCTCATTCATCTGATCCCATGGATGCTGAAGACTGGCTGCGCACTATGGAGCGGGAGTTGCATACCGCTCAGTGCGATGACAGGGAGAAAGTCTTGTATGGTCCCCGTCTGTTGAGAGGAGCAGCCCAATCATGGTGGGAGTCTTACCTCGCCACCCATGCCCACCCTGACACCATCACCTGGGAAGAGTTCAGAGGTAGCTTTCGTCAGTACCATGTTCCCGCAGGTCTGATGACTGTGAAGAAGGAGGAGTTCCTGGCCCTCAAGCAAGGGTCATTGTCTGTCAGTGAGTACCGGGACAGGTTTCCGCAATTGTCTCGCTATGCTCCTGAAGATGTCAACACCGACGCCAAGCGACAGTACCGTTTTCTGAGAGGCTTGGTTGACCCTCTGCAGTACCAACTGATGAATCACACCTTCTCGACATTCCAGCACCTGATTGACAGAGCAATCATGACAGAAAGGAAGCGTAAGGAGATGGAAGATCGTAAACGCAAGATCAGTGGACCCCAGCCTGGAAGCAGCAATCGTCCTCGTTTCTCAGGCAATCAACCTCAGCAGTTCAGGCAGAACCAGCGTCCACCTCAGCATCAGCAGTTCCAAAGGCAGTACCCTCAACATCAGTACCAGAACCGTCAGAGCAATCAGTCAGGAGGTCAGTTTCAGAGGCAGAATCAGCAGGCACCTCGCCTTCCTGCCCCAGCAAACCAGCAGAACAATCAGGCAGCACCAGCTCAGGTTGGAAACAGAGCGTGTTTCCACTGTGGAGAGCAAGGCCACTGGGTGATGCAATGTCCGAAGAAGGCAGCCCAACAGCAGTCAGGCCCCAATGCCCCAGCAAAGCAGAATGTGCCTCAGCCTGGAGCAGGCAATCGCTCTCAGCCGCACTATAATCATGGAAGACTGAATCACTTGGAGGCTGAAGCAGTTCAGGAGACCCCCGGCATGATAGTAGGTATGTTCCCAGTCGACTCCCATATTGCAGAAGTGTTATTTGATACTGGAGCAACGCATTCTTTCATTACTGCATCATGGGTAGAAGCACATAATCTTCCAATTACTACCATGTCAACCCCCATTCAAATTGACTCAGCCGGTGGTAGAATTCGAGCCGATAGCATTTGTTTGAATATAAGTGTGGAAATAAGGGGGATAGCGTTTCCCGCCAACCTTATAGTAATGGGTACTCAGGGAATAGATGTCATCCTAGGGATGAATTGGCTAGATAAGTATCAGGCAGTCATCAGTTGTGATAAAAGGACAATCAAGTTGGCGTCCCCACTAGGAGAGGAAGTGGTGACCGAGTTAGTCCCGCCTGAGCCAAAGAAAGGAAGTTGTTATCAGATAGCTGTTGATAGCAGTGAAGCAGACCCAATTGAGAGGATCAAGGTTGTGTCCGAGTTCCCAGATGTGTTTCCAAAGGACTTACCGGGTATGCCACCAAAGCGGAAAGTTGAGTTTGCTATAGAGCTTCTTCCTGGAACCGCCCCTATCTTCAAGAGAGCTTACAGAATATCTGGACCAGAGTTGGTTGAGCTTAAGGAACAGATTGATGAGCTGTCAGAGAAAGGTTACATTCGGCCAAGCACCTCGCCTTGGGCCGCCCCTGTCCTATTTGTGGAGAAGAAAGATGGCACCAAGAGGATGTGTATTGATTATCGAGCTTTGAATGAGGTCACAATCAAGAACAAGTATCCTTTGCCCAGAATAGAAGATCTGTTCGACCAGTTGAGAGGAGCCAGTGTGTTCTCCAAGATTGATTTGAGGTCAGGTTATCATCAGCTCAGGATCCGACCTTCGGACATTCCGAAGACGACATTCATTTCCAAGTATGGTTTGTATGAGTTCACAGTAATGTCTTTTGGTTTGACCAATGCGCCAGCGTTCTTCATGAACTTGATGAACAGTGTATTCATGGATTACCTTGATAAGTTTGTGGTGGTATTCATTGATGACATTCTGGTTTATTCTCAAAGCGAAGAAGAGCACGCAGATCATTTGAGGATGGTATTGCAGAGATTGCGAGAGCACCAGCTATATGCAAAGTTGAGCAAGTGTGAGTTCTGGATCAGTGAAGTCCTGTTCTTGGGTCACATAATCAACAAAGAAGGATTGGCTGTGGATCCGAAGAAAGTGGCAGACATTCTGAACTGGAAAGCGCCAACAGATGCTAGAGGAATCAAGAGTTTCATTGGAATGGCCGGATATTATCGGCGATTCATTGAAGGGTTTTCGAAGATTGCGAAACCAATGACAGCGTTGCTAGGCAACAAAGTTGAGTTCAAGTGGACCCAGAAATGCCAAGAGGCCTTTGAAGCGCTGAAAGAGAAGTTGACTACAGCGCCTGTCCTAGTCTTGCCTGATGTGCACAAGCCCTTCTCGGTGTATTGTGATGCTTGTTACACAGGTTTGGGATGTGTGTTGATGCAAGAGGGAAGAGTTGTGGCTTACTCGTCCCGACAGCTGAAGGTTCATGAGAAGAATTACCCAATCCATGATCTAGAGTTGGCAGCAGTGGTTCACGCACTTAAGACATGGAGGCACTACCTGTATGGACAGAAATGCGATGTTTACACAGACCACAAGAGTCTGAAGTACATATTCACTCAGTCAGAGTTGAACATGAGGCAGCGAAGATGGTTGGAGTTGATTAAAGACTATGAGTTGGAGATCCATTACCATCCAGGCAAAGCAAACGTAGTGGCAGATGCTTTGAGCAGAAAGAGTCAAGTCAATCTAATGGTCGCTCGTCCGATGCCTTATGAGTTGGCCAAAGAGTTTGACAGGTTGAGTCTCGGATTTCTGAACAATTCGCGAGGAGTCACAATCGAGTTGGAACCTACCCTGGAGCACGAAATCAAAGAAGCGCAGAAGAATGATGAGAAAATCAGTGAGATCCGGCGACTGATTCTAGATAGAAGAGGCAAAGATTTTCGAGAAGATGCAGAAGGCGTGGTATGGTTCAAAGACCGCTTGTGTGTTCCCAATGTCCAGTCCATTCGGGAGTTGATTCTCAAGGAAGCTCATGAGACGGCCTATTCGATTCACCCTGGCAGTGAGAAGATGTATCAGGATCTGAAGAAGAAATTCTGGTGGTACGGAATGAAGAGGGAAATCGCAGAGCATGTGGCTATGTGCGATAGTTGCCGAAGAATTAAGGCAGAGCACCAGAGACCTGCTGGATTGTTGCAACCGTTGCAGATCCCTCAGTGGAAATGGGATGAAATTGGTATGGATTTCATAGTCGGATTGCCTCGCACTCGAGCCGGCTACGATTCCATTTGGGTAGTGGTGGACCGCTTGACCAAGTCAGCCCACTTCATACCTGTCAAGACCAACTATAGCAGTGTCGTATTGGCAGAATTGTATATGTCTCGGATCGTTTGCCTTCATGGTGTGCCAAAGAAGATAGTGTCAGACAGAGGAACGCAGTTCACCTCTCATTTCTGGCAGCAGTTGCATGAAGCTTTGGGCACGCATCTGAATTTCAGTTCAGCTTATCACCCGCAGACAGATGGCCAGACCGAAAGGACCAATCAAATTCTTGAAGATATGTTGAGAGCCTGTGTGTTGCAAGACCAGTCCGGATGGGATAAGCGATTGCCTTATGCAGAGTTTTCCTATAACAACAGTTATCAGGCCAGTTTGAAGATGTCACCATTTCAGGCGCTTTATGGAAGGAGTTGTAGAACTCCGTTGCAATGGGATCAGCCTGGAGAAAAGCAAGTGTTTGGGCCAGACATTTTGCTTGAAGCCGAAGAGAACATCAAGATGGTCCGAGAGAATCTGAAGATAGCGCAATCGAGGCAGCGAAGCTATGCAGACACAAGAAGAAGAGAGCTGAGTTTCGAAGTCGGAGACTTTGTCTATCTGAAAGTGTCACCGATCAGAGGAGTCAAGAGGTTCGGAGTCAAAGGCAAGCTAGCACCCCGCTACATTGGTCCGTATCAGATTCTTGCAAGACGTGGAGAAGTGGCCTATCAGCTCAGTTTGCCCGAGAATTTGTCTGCTGTGCATGATGTCTTTCATGTGTCTCAGTTGAAGAAGTGCTTGCATGTGCCAGAGGAGCAGTTGCCAGTGGAAGGTCTTGAAGTCCAGGAGGACTTGACCAACGTTGAGAAGCCAGTGCAGATCCTTGAGGTTGCAGACAGAGTCACCCGAAGGAAGACCATCAGAATGTGCAAAGTCAGATGGAATCACCACTCTGAGGAAGAAGCAACCTGGGAGCGTGAAGATGATCTGATGGCTAGATACCCTGAGCTCTTTGCTAGCCAACCCTAAATCTCGAGGGCGAGATTCTTTTAAGGGGGATAGGTTTGTAACGCCCTGAATTTGGGGGTAGAATTGTTTTCTTCTTTTCTCTCACCAAATTCAGGCGTTACCCTTTTCTTTTCTCGTTCCCTCGCTAAACCTTGACCTTTTCCAAAGTTTTAGCGGGGATCGGCTTGGAATTCCCGTGTAAAGAAAACCCCTAAATTACTTTATGTTGTTTGATGCACCATGCCGAACTATGCATTCTTTGATTGCTTAAAAATGTAAGTGCATTCATCTAGGAAGATCGGATTTCGAAAAGGAGAAAAAACCCTTTTCTTTCCTTCTTTTTCTTTCTCTCTCTCCTCCCTTTTTCTCTCTCCCGCGCCGTGGGCCGCCCCTGGCCGGCCCAGCCGCCCCCCCCCCCCGCGCGCCCCCTTTGGGCCCAGCTGGCCCAGCCGCCCCTCCCTCCTTCCCCCAAATCCCTCTCTCTCCCTCCCTTTCTCCCATTTTCTCTCTAGCCGCCGCCCCCTGCCCCGCGCCCCCGCCGGTTCGGCCGCCCCCCGCCAGCTCGGCCGCCCGCCGCCGGCTTGGCCGCCCCCGCCCCTGCCCTGGCCGGTTCAACCGCCCCCTAGCCGGTTCAACTGCCCCCCCCCCTTTTTTATTTTATTTTTTTTCTTATTTTATTTTCTTTCATTACTGTTACTTATTTTATTTTAGGTAGGTTAATCATTGTTCATGTTATTGAAATAGGAAACTTAATTTAGAATTCTGTTACGCTAATTAATTCATATAATCAATTGTTTATCCAGTTCAAAGTTGATCGACTAAAAATGACTAGGTTTTCATTAGTGCATATAACTAAATTCTTTTGTTAGAACCAATTGTAACTAATCATTAGTGCCTAAGCTTTAACCCCCCCCCCGCGAGACCTTTTCCCGTTTCTTTCTAACCATAATGAATGCGATATCGAATGTCATACTTGATGCATGTTCACTTTATTTGTTCCCTTGTATGATGTACTGTTTGTTTCCCAATTTGAATGGATGAATGTATGTATGCTTGCAATCGCATAGAGAACGATCCGGTTAAAGAGCCCGAGGAACTCGCAGGAGAAGCCCCTGAGCAGCAGTCGGTTGGTGGAGGCAAGTGTCCCTTGACCTATCTATGTCCTATTCATTCTTTAATTCACCTCCCGCTTCACACATTTATGCCTAAGGATTGACTAGTTTTTGTTATCCATGTCCTTGTTTACCTATCTGGGTTAGATTATTATTATTGTTTAGCTTTATGCTATTGCTCAAACTCTAATCAATGAACATGATGAGATTATCTATGATACGCTGTTTTCCCTTCTCTTATTATGATGTTATACTTGTGGTCTTCAAGGGGGCTCGAGCGGTTTCTCGAGTGCCTCTCCGTAAGGACCTGTTCTATGGATGACCGCCCGGGAAAACAGTGCAACCATAAGGGTGGAATGGGATGCCCTTAGCTGAATAATTAGAGGATCCGGGGTGTAGTTCACTTAGCCGTCGTGCCGTCAATGGGGCTCGGTGTATGTGGCTCGCTCTGCCAAGTTTGGGTTCGCCCCTTGGGGAGGAGTGCGGTGCATTTAGGAAACCTAACGGGTGGCTACAGTCCCGGGGAATCTTTGTAAAGGCTACGTAGTGATGCCCTGCTGGGTCACCTTGGTAGTGATCAATGGAGAATCATGATCTCCGGGCAGAATGGGAATCACGACTTGTGGGTAAAGTGCACAACCTCTGCAGAGTGTTTGAAAACTGATATATCAGCCGTGCTCACGGTTATGAGCGGCCAAGGGAGCTCCAGTGATTAGTGGTACTTGATCAGAGATACTTTTGTACAGGTGGCTATGAGATCGATGGTTTTGGTTATGACTATGGTGCTGGTAAGTGGTATTCTTTCCGTTTGGAAAGGGTACATCGGGTTAACAACTTGGGTTAATGCTAAAACTTGGCTTTCTATTAGTAAATAATAATCTGACCAACTAAAAGCAACTGCTTGACTTATCCCCACATAAAGCTAGTCCACTACAGCCAAACATGTTATTTGCTGAGTATGTTGATGTGTACTCACCCTTGCTCTACACACCAAACCCCCCATCCCCAGGTTGTCAGCATTGCAACCACTGCTCAGGCGAAGATGAAGCTGTGGAAGGAGACTTCCAGGAGTTCCAAGACTACGACGAGTTCTAGGTGTGGGTTAGCGGCAACCCCCAGTCGGCTGCCTGTGAAGGCCGCGGTTATCTACGTTTCTTTTCCGCACTTTGATTTATTGTAAGGACTATATGGACGTCTCAGACGTATGATGTAATCAACTATTTCCCTTCATATACTATTTTGAGCACTGTGTGATGATGTCCATGTTATGTAACTGCTGTGTACGTGAATAACTGATCCTGGCACGTACATGGTTCGCATTCGGTTTGCCTTCTAAAACCGGGTGTGACACAAGTCCTGTAGACTGTCTGGTGTGCCACCCGCGCATGCTCTGCTCATCTGCGCGCGCTGGCGCGCATTAAATGCGTTGCAGTCGACCGTTGGCGCGAAGTAGTCATTACTCCGCTGGCTCATCGGACAGTCCGATGTACACCGGACATGTCCGGTGAATTATAGCGGAGCGGAAATCCGAAGCTGGCGAGTTCAGAGCCGCTCTCCTCTGGAGCACCGGACACTGTCCGGTGGTGCACCGGACAGTCCGGTGAATTATAGCGAAGCGCCTCTGAAAATTCCCGAAGGTGCGAAGTTTGGCTTGGAGTCCCCTGGTGCACCGGACACAGTCCGGTGGCACACCGGACAGTCCGGTGCGCCAGACCAGGGCTGCCTTCGGTTATCCCTTGCTCTTTTTGTTGAACCCATTTCTTGGTCTTTTTATTGGCTAAGTGTGAACCTTTGTCACCTGTATAACTTATAGACTAGAGCAAACTAGTTAGTCCAATTATTTGTGTTGGGCAATTCAACCACCAAAATCAATTAGGAAATAGGTGTAAGCCTAATTCCCTTTCAGCGATCGTCGTTGTTCCTGGGCGTTGCCGGACCGTCCGCTTGATTTGTTCGGACTGTCCGACGGTGTCCCAGACTGTCTGTGTCTATGTGCCGGACCATCCACGGTGCGTAGAACAGGGGGCCGCGTCTGGCTGCCTGATTGTGTCTGTCCCCCAGTGTTGGAGGTCGTGATGGTGATCTTCAATGTCTCTCCTCCATCACGGGACTTTTTTATTAACACTTTCCTGCAAGAAATGTTAGTGTTTCCATCGGCCTCTCATGTTTTGCCGATGATGATCTCCTTGCCCTTGCCCTTATCGGTCGTGCTAGGCCAAACCAGGACTTTTTTATCCTCAAAGTTGATCATATTTATTGGGAAGGCCTTTGTGTCCACCTGCATTTTCTAAAATTTCAATCGTCTCTCGTTAATGGCCGATTAGATATATCGTCGAAACACATTACAATCATTAGTGGCATGAGAGAATGAGTTGTGCCGTTTGGAGTAAGCGCGACGTTTGAGTTCATTGGCAGATGGAATAGTATGTTTTATTTTAATGTTGTCATTTTTTAGTAATTCATCGAATATTTTATCACACTTCCCAACATTTAATGTAAACTTAACATCTTCTTGTTGTTTCTTTTGAACCGGCTGTAAAGAGGAACAAGCTGAAGATTTGGCATGCTTTGGCTAAACCATCTCAGCAGCGTATACTCCTTTTGATTTGTCGTCCGAGTTACTCTGGTCACATTCTACCACATGGACGTTGTGATGAACCGCTTTAGCAATATCTTTGCTTTGACTTTCACAAGTCAAAGCTCTCTGGTGTAACTGATCTAGCGTGAAAAATTGAATGCCTTCTAACCTTTATTTTAAATAATAACGCATTCCATTAAATGCTAATCCTGCTATCTGTTTTTTGCCCGGTGAATTTGGAAACATTGGTTTCTTGCGTCCCGGAATCTCTGGATGTAGTCATTAACCGATTCATCCTTCCTGTGTCGCAGAGCCACTAAATCTACCAGATCTAACTCATAATCGCCAGTTAAAAAGTGATGGAATTTTTGTTCTAACCACCCCACGAAGAAATAAAGTTAGGAGGCAGTGTGGCGTACCATGCGAATGCAGTACCTGTTAGGGACAATAAAATAAACGAACACGGAAAGCATATGTGTTGGCTAATTCTCCTAATTGTGCTAGGAACTGGCCTATGTGTTCGTGCGTGCTCTTACCCTGGTCACCCAAAAATTTCATGAATTCGGGTATTCTAGTTCCCTGAGGGTACATGTGATAGTCAAATCAGGTATCATAGGGTCTCCGATATGACTGCCCCCATGGATCATGCAGACTCTGAGCTTATCTCGGAATGCCCCGCTATCTCTTCTCTTACTATGTCAATGGTGGCCGGTGGTGTAACACCCTGAATTTAGGGGTATAAATTTTTTCTCTAAATGCCTACCAAATTCAGGTGTTACCTCTTGTCTCTCCCTCTCTAGACCTTCTCTCTCTTCCTTTTGCTTAGAATTAAGTCAATTAGGGAAGGATTAATTATGTATTTTGTCAAAACTTATGTGAGTCATGAAATGTTGCATCATGCTGAGCCTAAATTATTCTTTTGTTTGATGTGCATGTTTGAATTGGTTTGAATTTGAAATTTGGTTTGAATTGGAATTAAAATCCATAAATAAAATAAAAAGAAAATGTATTAGAAAATTTGGAGAAAAGGAAAAAACGGAATTCAGCCCACCAGGCCCAATCCAGCCAAGCCGCGCGCGCGCCTGCGTCGCCTAACAGGTGGACCCCACCTGTCAGCGATAGCCCGTGAACACGCACGCACTCTCTCCCTCTCTCCCTCCCGCTGCCCAGTGGGACCGGCCTATCGGCGCCGATCCGTCCACGCGCGCGCCCGTTCTTTCTCGCTGCTCGACAGGTCCTCCCTATCAGCGCTGACCGCCCGTTCGCACGCTCGCCCTCGCTGGCGTGTGGACCCTGCCTATCAGCCACTACTCTTTCTCTAACCTCTCGCTCGCGCACTCCGTTGTGGACGTGCCCATGACCGCGCGTTTCTCGACCACGCCCCCACGCGCCCGAGCCCTTTTCTGGAGCCCGCCCACACTCACTCGCTCCCCTCGCTCAGTTGCGCCCTCATCCGAACACTCTCGCTCTCTCTCTCACACACACACCCTGCGCGCGCGCCCACGAAGCTCTGTCGTGGTCCACCGCTCATTTTGTGGCCGTCGTCGAGCGTCTACCGCGTCCGTCGCCTCGGTGAGCTCCGTCTCTTCACCAGCGACGCGGGACACCCTCTGGTTTGCCCCCAACCCCTCTGTTATGCCCTGTCCGCCCACAGCAGCGTTCTCCCCGGGCAGCCGAAGCCCCACCACCGTCGACCCGAGGCCTCTCTGTGTCCCCGCCATTGCTCAAGTGCTCCAGAGTCTCCACTCGAGGTGAGCAACTTCCCCACGCCCCTATTTCCTCGTGTGGTGCCCTGTCTTTCGCGCAATTGCTCGCTGGAGCGGGTCTGTGCCATCGTAGGGCCGCTCCGCCATGGACTGTGCCCTCTAGTGGCCCTGCGCCGGTGTCGCGCCTATGTTTGAGTCCATCGTGTCACCCCGAGCGCACTCGAGCCCTTCCCCCAGTGCTCTAGACCATAGTTGTGGTCGTGCCCTCGCCTCCAGCGAAACCTCGCCTCCAGCGAAACCTCGCCGCAGAGACGAGCGGCGCCGCCGCGAGTAGACCAGCCACCCGGCCCACGCTTGCCGATTGGATCTCGGGCGTTCATCTGAGATCGGGCGGCCTAGGTTTAATTAGATCAGAGCTAATCCCAACCGTTCATTTCGGATCTGATCGACCAGACCCGCGCCCTCGCCCATGCTCTACAGCTGGGCCCGACCAGTCAGCCCTGTCTTAGGTCACTGACGCCCCCTGGACCGCTTGTCAGCACTCGATGTGCCTCCACGCGTGCGCTCGCCTGCGGGATCTGATCTCGGTCGTTCGTTCGCCATCGTGCGGTTGAGATGGCCCGATACCCCTTCGCGTGGTCTTTTTGTTGAAGAGACCCTCGGATTTCCAAAAATCAACCTGACGTCCCTTTGTTTCGCGCACAGGCCCCTGTATTCTTGCAAACAGACCCCTGGCCTTTTAATTAATCGTAGATTTGGACCTAATTTTGTATTTTAAACTTGAAAACCTGTTTATTTCATATCTTTTGCGTATGAACTCCAAATTGAGTGATTCAAATTGCAAAATGTTCATAAGATTATTCTCTGTCTATGTAAATTATAATCATTCACTGTCTGTACAGATTAATTTTATGCCTAGACTATAGGTTAGTTTAGGTAATGGTTTGTTTATTAATAAGAAAAATAAAAAAGGAAAAACCCTAATGATGATTAGATGTGTAACTTTGTGAGATTAATAATATGTAATGTATGAGTGTATCCGTGGTAGAACTTTTGTGTCCCATTAAGATGAATGCATTAAATTATATAATCCATGGAGATAGATAATACTTAGAGAATCACAAACCTCTAAGTGTGCTAGTTCACCCTAAAACCTAAGTTTACCTTTTGGTGTTTATACTTTTCTGTCAAACTTGTGTGCACTTGATTGTATATGATTGGTGTGTTCATTTGTCTTTATCTAAATGTATTTAATGCATGATCACTTTGTTTAGACAACGAGCAGCCCGTGGTTTCTGAGTGTGTTGCCGAAGATCTTCCTGAGCAATAACCTGGTGAAGGCAAGTTTCCTCTGACCCATTATTTCCTACGTACTTATAATTCACCGTCCCGCATTACTTTATTGAAACTTAAGGATTGACTAGTATGTATTTATCGTATCCTTGTTTACCTTTTGGTTATCATGGTTAGCTTTATGTTATTGCTTTACCTTAATCAATGAACATGATGTGAATATTTATGATACGATGATGTTATCCCGATGATGATCTTGTGATACTTTAGGGGACTCAGGATGTTTCCTGAGTACCTCTCCGTAAGGACCTGTTCGTTGAGTGACCACCCGGGATAACAGTACAACCATGAGGGTGGAATGGGACGCCCTTAGCTGATTAATTAGAGGAACTTGAGATGTAGTTGGCTTCACCGTAGGGCCGTCAATGGGGTTTGGGCACAGTACTTGCTCTGCCGAGGTTCTTTCGATTTGGTTTTGTTAGTCACCCTTCCCGTGGAGAGAAGTACTGTGTTTATCAAACTAGAGAAACCTAATGGGCGGCTATGACATCTGGGGAATCTTTGTAAAGGTTACGTAGTGAAACCTTGCCTACTCACCTTGGTAGTGTTTGAGGGTTTGATCGACCCGAGGCAAAAAGGGATCACAACTCGTGGGTAAAGTGTGCAACCTTTGCAGAGTGTTAGAAACTGGTATATCAGCTGTGCTCACGGTTAAGAGCAACCTTGGGGTCCTCTTAGATTAGAAGAACTCTGGATATTTTTATGATGATGGTTAATGATGATGGTTATAATTCTGATCTCTGTTATTTCCTCTTAGAGGGAGTACTTTTGGGTAATAACTGGGTTTATTGCTAAAACTTGGCTATACAATTAGTAATAAATACTTGACCAACTAAAAGCAACTGCTTAACCTTAACTCCACATACAGCTAGTCCACTTTAGCCAAGCGGGACATTTGCTGAGTACGTTGATGTGTACTCACCCTTGCTTTAAAAACCACCCCACCCTAGGTTGTCCCCACTGTATTCAATGCTCAGGAGGAGATGCAGGCAACATGGAGGACTTTGAGGAGTTCCAGGATTACGACGAGTTCTAGTTATGTTGGTGGCAGACCCCCAGTCGACTTTCTGTGAAGGCCTTATCTGCTACGTTCGCTTTTCTGCACTTTGATAATGTTAATGACTATGTTAAGTAAAGACGTGTGGATGTCTTGGACATCTTGATGTAATAAAGTACTATTTCTGCTATTTACTTAGAGCAATGTGTGATGATGTCCAATTATGTAATCGTTGTGTACGTGAGTTTCTAATCCTGGCACGTACATGGTTCGCATTTGGTTTGCCTTCCAAAACCGGGTGTGACAGGTGGGAGCCCACCGGCCCTTTGGTCCAACATAGGTGTGGGTGTTTGTCTATTAGTATGTTGTCTCCCTACCCATTGTCTTGGGTTTTGTGGGCATTAATGCTTGGGCGTTGACTGGTCATTCCTTTCCGGCCTTCTGGGAAGGGCCAGAAAGTATTCGCCCCCACGTGTTTAGGATGTTACATTACGATGGTGGGACACTGGAGGATGTGATGGGAGGGTTAGCTGGGACGGATGTGTAGTTGGGTAATAATCATTATCATTGGGTTCTATGTACTTAGTGGCAGACCGTCCGGTCAAATACACAGACTATCCGGCCACGTGCACGGACTGTCCGGCCGCATGGCTGGACCGTCCACTAATGTTATCGGATTGTTCGGTGCTATGTGTGGATGTTCGAATTGTTCATTTAGGGTTCACGCGAGATGTGGTGGCTTGGACGCGTGTCTTGGTAATTTGGTTCTAAAAATGGGACCAGTCGTCATTGGCCCAAACGGTCCATGCTCATGCGTAGACGGTCTGGTCGTGCGTAGATCGGCGGGTTTACCCCCGATTTGTGTAGGAGGCTGTTGTTGTCTAGGATATATGTTTATCTGCATCCCGTAAAGGAGTTGTGATTGGCCATGCCAATCTATAGCCGATAAGTCGTGTGTGTTTTCCCTAGATTCAACCTCGTGAGAATGAAAATTTGCGACAGTAGATTTATCAAATGCGCGTACTTGCCTTTTATAATCATTTTGCATACCCCCTATAGTTTGTTGCATTTGGTTTCGCTGCTCATTTATGTAAGCTCTAAGAGATTTAATTTCGTTGGTCTCGCTTACCTTGGGGGTAGTTGTAGCAGGTTGGAGCGAAGCCAGATCAGTCGTCCGCTGTAGACGACCTTATGATTTCTGTCCACTTTGAAGTTGGTCAGGAATTTTGCCTGTGCTTCCTTGATCAGCTGCTCCTTGTGCTCTTCAAACTCCTGCTGATCTTCAATCGGTAGAGTTTCCTAGGTTGGCTTAATGATGTTGCTGGGAGAGACGTTAGAGCTATCTTTTGAACTGGCCGTTGAGGGCCAATCTAATAGATATTTACATGATGTGCCCAGCAGAGTCGCCAAAAAGTGTGTTGACGTCGATATGGGCACCAATCACTGCGATGTGTACCGGTGGCGGTGCTCTCTACGGCAGCACGAATGGTCCATGGTTGAGGGTCAGATGGTCCGCGACCAGGCGCAGGAGCTGGGTTTTCTGTAGACGAGTCGGACGGTCCGTGCCTGATGGCTGGACGGTCCATGCATGCGCAGAGGCGACAGAGTTCTCCAACGGCACCTAAATCTCGCTCCCAAGTGGGACCCCATCGGGGAGGAGAGATCCTAGGGTTTATCTTAGGATCGACAGACCACTCAAGACGCCTCTAAACGACATAGAGCCAGAGAGAGGTGAAGATTAGAGGAAGAAATCTATATTACTGTCTACTCCTAGGGCAAAAAGTAAAGACCGGAAGATAAATTGATTGTTTGATCGATTGTTGGTGATTGCAATCGGTTGTCCCCCTTAATATATATAGGTGGAGGTCTGGACCCGTTCTTAGGCATCTCCTAACAGCAGCCATAGATTTAGAGGAGTAAAATGCGCGGAAAAGGGATTAATTATGCCTGATTCTATCTATTCTGGACCGTCCGAGCCTCTGGGCAAACCGTCCAAGGGCCGAACTGTTCGGTCCTTAGGACCAGACCGTCCAGTTGTGCCTAGTGCAACAAATGGTGTTCAACACAAAGAATTGACAATTGCATATGTGTAGATGATTTTATTTGTGTGAGCCAATGGTGTTGTCTAGTAAAATCGCTAGCTTTTCTCACTATTTTCATAGCTCCTATATGGTTACCGCATAACGCAGATGTTTGAGAGTGTGTCTTGCTTCAAGCAAAAACAAATTTGTTAGTCATGATCCATTTCATCATAATCTCTATGACACTCTTTGTATAGAGCTCATTGTCAACTAATAGACAGTTCTTTCCGTTGCGTTGAACTCAATCTGCTTGTGACTTATATAACGACATAGTTTTGTCCTAAAGGTAACTTCTTAAATATAGATGCAACTTCAGATTTGTCATGGAGAAGGAACACCCAAGTGTATCTTGAGAAGTCATCAACAATCACTAGACAGTAGAGGTTGCCACCGGCACTTACATAATTTGTAGGTCCAAATAAATCCATATGAAGTAGTTCCAGTGGCCTTGATGTTGACATGAAAGCTTTAGTAGGATGTGTATTAGCAACCTGCTTTCCAGCTTGACATGCACTGCATGGCTTGTCTTTTTCAAACACCACATCCTTTAATCCTCTAACCATATCTTTCTTTAATACCTTCTTGAGTGTGCTCATCCTAACATGTGCAAGCCTCCTATGCCAGAGCCATCCAAGTGAAACTTTGGTGAAGAGGCAAGTTCTTAAGTCTACATCTTCTGAAGTGAAATCCACTAAGTAGAGGTTGTTGTACCTAAATCCTTTGAACACCATTGATTCATCATCCATCTTTGTTACAATAACCTCTATTGGAGTGAATAAGCATTGAAGTCCAAGATCACAGAGTTGACCCACTGATAATAAATTGAAGCTCAAAGGTGCAACTAAGAGAACATTTGATATTGATAAATCATTTGAGATTGCCACCTTGCCAAGTCCTTGTACTTTTCCTTTTGAATTGTCTCAAATGTGATTTTATCTTGACCATCAACATTTTCATCCAGTGAGGTGAACATCTGTGGGTTGCCTGTCATATGTTGTGTGCATCCACTGTCAATAACCCAATGGCTCCCACCGGTCTTGTAGTTCACCTACATCCACAGACAATTCAAGCTTGAGTTTTGAGGGCCCTATATTGCATAGGACCAGTGACTCTCTCAATCAAGGACTTTGCAACCCAGATTTGTCTAGGTCTACTCTTGTTTGGTGGACCTAGGAATGTTACTTTGACCTTTCCATTTACAACCTTTCTTAGAACATAATGAGCATTGAAAGCAAATGGTCTTGAGTGCTTGGGCAAGGGAGTTGGTGGTTTGGCTTTGCAGTTGTGGGCAAAATGACCTTCATTTCCACACTCAAAGCATTTGATAGGCCTGTGAGTCTGCTTTGGCTTGTATTGAGTGATAGCTTTCTTTTGCACAAAAGCATTGTATCCAATACCACTCTTGTTGTTTTTCATAACAGTGTTCATAAGCAGCTCATTTTGGAGGTATTGACCCTTGTTGAACTTTTGCACACTTGTTGCAAGATGTTCATTTTCACTTTTTAGTTTCTTGACCTCATTTTTAAGCCTTTGATTATCCACTGCCAACTCATTGTTGAAATTATTGTTCTCAATAGCAACCTTTCCTCTAGTAGTTGCATCAGTCAAGTAATTCTTCAATTTTTGGTTGTCTAAAGTCAGGACTTCAACTTTTTCAGTCAATTCAGCATGTAGACTAGTTTGCTCTTCTTGACTCAAATCATCACATGAGGTTGCTACATCAAACTTAACAACAGGGTTAATAGCCTCATGTGTTTTGCAAGATAAAAGTTCATTTTCAACAAGAAGATTGTCATGATCAAATCGACCTAAGGAGATGCCATATTTTCCTGGATAGTCGGTGCATGTAACACTTGTAGAAAAACTCCTGGTGAAACTAGTGATCTTGAAGAGTCTAGACCATCTGCTTCATCATTTTTTACTCAAAGAATGTGTAAGAATCCAATGTCATCAAATTTATCTTCAAGCTTACGAATTTCTAGATAATAGAACATCATTTTGTCTTCATTACATATCTAGTCTTTGTTGACTTGATTTAACATGAGCATGGAGTTACTGAGGACTCAAATTCGATGTATACTAAGTGCAATAGATTTTCTCATAGTAAGCAATAGAGCTTCATAGTCGTCAACATTGTCTGAAGCAGATAAATATATATGTAACGCATATCTAAATTTCTTGCCCTTATGAGAAGTACCAACCAATCATGCTCTTGCTCTGCCTAGTTATAATGATCTGTCAAAATTGTCTCTCTAGTTATCTAAAATCTTTTTTAATATGAACTTTTATCTTGATCCATTTGGTCATGAAGTCACTGAGAGCTTGAACTTTAACAACAGTATGTGGCTTGAAGATTACACCATATATTCCAAGCTCTATAACCTACTTGGCAACTTGGCTATGAAGCGTCCCCAATCCTCTGGGACTCAAATGTGATACAATTACTAGTCCCAGGAGGCTAGTAAACACATTTATACATCAGATGATTCCAGATCTGCTTAAACGAGACAAACCTACAAAGGTGGCGAACAACTTTAAGAGTTGGTCCACAACTCGAGACATATCATCAGAGTGGGGCTGAAGCAGCCCGATATACGTAGCGAAGCAAATCAGCGGTCCAACAGCCACAGGCAAGGTTGGGAACAGTCGTAACTCTTACTCGATCTCCTTTTTCTGAAAAACAACAAATAAGCAAGGGTGAGTACAAACGTACTCAGCAGCCCACCTTCACCCGCGGAATGGGGAAATCAGATATAATGCATGGAATATGTGGAGCTCAGGATATTTGCAGAAACAGCAATATTTTATGCAGGGTTGTTTTTGAAAAACATTTTGTATTTTGCAAAGCGCATCCCCTCCAAAAGGAGCAGGAAGTTTTTCAGTATTATAACAAAATCCCCTGGACTAAACCATCCAGGTACCTCAGCAGTTTCCCACTGGTTTTCCTTTTCAAAAACAGCTACTGGACTTCCCGTCCACCATAGCTCACGGCTCAACCGCCGAACCTTTTAAAAAACCACTTTTCAAAAGCATCTCTTTTTTTTGGAAAACAAAACATTAATTGCCATACCATACCAGACTCGTCCATTCCTGTGGACACAGACTATTCGAATAGGTTTTCAAACTCTGCGCAGAGGTGTACACTTTACCCACTAGTCCGGCTCTGCGATCTCATGATCAATGAGATCCGAATCCGAATCTCTTTCTTTCCCCGCACGTCCTAACCTTAACGATTATCCGGAAGGAGTCAGGCCACCACCATGTCCAAACCGGACAAAACTTTCCCCCTCCTTATCCTCCCGGTGCTCCCCAGCCTTCATAACCCTGGGGTTGGACCGTACGAGTTCAGATTGAGTGACTGCCCACACAGTCTCGAGTGGTTGTACTATTAAAGAGTACAGGTAGAGAAGATGACAAACCGGTCCTTATACGAGGGGACAATCCTTCTGCTCACGCCTAAACCAGCTGAGCCATCACCTTAGACCCTCCCCTAAACCAGGGAGTCCCTGATTATCCCACTCACAAGGTGATAAGGGTGAAAACCCTTCATCATACACATTTTGAAAAGCATTTTCTTTTGAAAACTCACACCCTTTCTCAAATCATTTGTAACAAATATATTAAGGAGTGATTGCGGCAAGCGGCTTGGGTGGCCATAATAACTTGTCACAAAATCATATCATGCATAAAATAACAGGCTGAGGGTTGTGGTTGAAAAACATAGGTAATTTATGCATCAAAGGGATCCAGTGAGCTTGCCATGCTTATTCGGCGAAGGGGGAAGGGGAGCTCGCGGAACTGGCTTCTGGCTCCACTGCCTGGCGTAGACTTGCAGATCTGGCCTCCATGAGACGGCACGAACGCTCCGATAACTATGCAACATGAACAAGCAAACATACAAACCAACAAGTATAGCAACAAATATTTAGTATAGTGGTCAGAATAGCGATATATGGATGGGTAGAGTCTTGAGTAGAATCTGTGTCATGTGGTGTTGAGATACTACTAGTGGTGGAGCGGAGGTGCTTACCAGGAGGGTGGACTGAAGGCGAAGCGACACTACGCGTGTAGTCGGCAGAGCGGAGTAACTGAGTGGGTGGGAGTTTTCCTTGGCTGAGGGTGTGGAGTGTGTGTGGAGAGGGAGAGGGTAGCTAGGTGTATTTATAGCTGGGTGTATGTGGTGTAGCACAGTGAAGTTCACTGTAGGTGACAATAGTGACGAATGAATCGTCTGACTTAGTATGAACATGAGAGTTATATGCAGAATATGGGACGAGAGTATTTTGGGAGTCTTCTGGAACATGAACCATGCTTAAGGGATGACATGGTTGGATAGGGAATAGTTTGATAAGAATTTAGAAACGAGAATTATTGGAATCTGAGTTTGGAAGCCTGGTTCGAAGGAATCTTAAAGTTAAGCGTGCTCAACTTGGAGAAACCTGGGATGGGTGACCAGATGGGAAGTTCCCACTGGAAGGAAAACCACAGTCACCGGAGTTTGTATGATTGGAACATGGGTCTGGCTGGTCTTAGGTGGACTGGACAACATGATGGATGAGTAGTTGAAATTTGGGATGACTAGATGACCGATGAATAGTAACGATGATTAGTAACGATGAATAGTGGCGATGGAAAAGAAATTATAGATATCATCGATGAATAGTAACGATAATGAATAGTAATGATAAATAGTAACGATGATGAATAGTGTATGTGAATAGTAATGGTGAATAGTGATAGTGACTAGTTCGTATGAACGAACGATGAACGATGAATAGGAACTATGAACGAACGGACGAACGATCGAATGATCGGACGAACGAACGATCAGAATTTCGGCAGCATAACGGCAGGAAAAGATTATTTGGACGAACGAACGGACGAACGATCGAATGATCGTACGAACGAACGATCGGAATTTCGGCAGCATAACGGCAGGACAAAGATTATCTGGAAGAACGATGAATAGGGACTATGAACGAACGATGAACGATGAATAGGGACTATGAACGAACGATGAACGATCGAATGATCGAATGAACGAACGATCGGAATTTCGGCAGCATAACGGTAGGAAAAAGATTATTTGGACGAACGAACGGACGAACGATCGAACGATCGGACGAACGGACGAACGAACCATGAACGATCGGACGAACGATCGAACGATCGGACGAACAAACTAAGAACAGGGGACGAACGATCGAAGAACGATCGAACGATCCTTGTGCTAGTGTGTGCTTGTGTGGAACATGGAGTGGGTGTGTGTGTGGGGGGGAGAGAGTTGCCATGAAATGGCTTGGGGTGGGAAGAGAGGAGGCCCTTGCCCCTCTATTTATAGCCATGGTGGGGGAATTAGGGGGAGGGATGAGAGGATTAGTGGGAGGATGAGAGGATTAGTGGGAGGTTAGCATGTATTTGTCTTGTATAAGTGTAATTAGCTTGTAGAGCTCACCGTATGACACTGGACGCATACGTATACGTATGAGCATGAGAAAAGTTATGAAGAAAATATTTGTAGGGACTTGAAAAATGATTTAGAAGGTATTTCTCAAGAGGAAAATACCTAGAGATATATCGGTGGAATATTTGGACAATATTTCTAGAAAGAACTTGAAGGGGATCACTAGGGAAATATCTGTAGGATATTTTGAGGAGGATTTTAGAGAGAATATAGACCACTATAATTTATTTGTTGATATCAACTCGCAAACAAACATTTTGAAATGAAATTTGAAATTCATTTTGAATTTAGAGCAAGTTTGAGAAAATTTCAGGATTTGAATTTTTGGGATGCTACAAATCTACCCCACTTAAAATGAATCTCGTCCTCGAGATTCGACTTAGAAGGGTTATGGGTATAGCTTTACTTCAGCTACATATCTTCACTTTGCAACTCTTCGAGGAGATGGAACTTCAACAAAATCTGGCCTTGCAGGAGCATCTGGTTGCCGATTGCAAACGCTGATTTTGGCTACTCAAAGATCATCTTCAGGCTTCAGCTTTCGCTTGGCAGCTAGCTTATTGAGGAAGCATCGATGCTAACACGCAAACCTTTCTCTTGCGAACTCCCACATGGATTCCTTCCTTGATTGGTCTTCTGGTGCTTTATCAACAAAACTTGGGTGATCACTTCTCATCCAGAAACTTATATGCTTTGATGATCTGGTCTTCCACAAGCTTGCTATAGGCCTTCTTCTTTTTTTTCTCCATTGCCGGAACCTTGCTAGAACACTACCCCACTTAAAAAGAATGAGGGTGGAACTCCTGAATCTTGGGGATTTGAACTCCTTGAAGTACCTCATAACAAGGGTGTTACGGGGCCTCCTTCTACTGTTGCTGCTTGACCAGGCTGCGGAGAGATGACTGGCACAGGGTTGATTCTGGGACAACCTTCTTCTCATCTTCTCTTCACTATCTTCTTTTATCTTCTCACTGCTCTTTTCTTTCTCTTTGCTCTTTCCACTGGAGGATTCTATCGATGAGTATTACCATCATACAGAGGAGTGTTGGGGACTTGTTCTCAAATGCTAAGAGTTAAGAACAAGGCAACATAAAAAGTGTTAAGTGTTAAAGTCCTTCGTCCTTCGAAGCATTATGTCCCTTCGGGAAATAATGAGTTTCGGACGAAAGTCATAAGAGACATACCTTCGTAAACATAACAAGTAATGACGAAGGATTCATATAAAGCATGAAATATAATATAAGCATCATCATAGAATCATTTCTATTTTATTAACATGGAAAAATAGAAATGATTTCAAATTACAAATGTACCTTCGGTCCTGAGAGAAGATAAAAAGTACAAGCGTGACGCAAAAGCAAATGCCAAGTTCGTGTGAACAGTACGGGGGTACTGTTCATCTATTTATAGACACAGGACGCAGCCTGTGACGAATTACAATTATGCCCTTTACAAAAGTTTACAACATTATCTTAGACCTCTATGGATAAAAAGGTCATTCTATCTTTATGTCGGTTTGCAACGCCGAAGCTCTATAAAAAGGAACCTTCGGCCATTTCCTGGGGACGATTTCAGCCGAAGCTGCTTCTTCACACAAGACCTTCGGCGCAACGAAGCATGGGCCCAACAAGGAGGAAACCAAAGACTATGAACCATGTGCAACAGTCTTCAACCCAAGAATCACCAAGCATTGTGATCTTAGGGGCGAGGGAGTGGAAAATGGAGTTGCTTGCGATTTGGCAGAGGGGATTTATTTGGAGTGTGCTTTGAGCGAGTTGGGAGTTGAGGGAGCTGGGGGGGGGTTATAGGCGAGCGGTATGCGAGGTGGTGCTCGGGTGCGGAGTGGCGGTGATGGAGCAGGTGCTACGTGGAAGCAGGTGTGATAAGGGGAAGGGGGAACTTGGTGTTGCCGGCGACGATGGCGGCGGTGGGTGCGCTGCAAAGGGGGGTGGGTGGCGGTAGTGCGCTGCAAAGGGGGGGCGTGGGGCGGTGGTAGTGCGCATGGAGGCGGGCACGCGTGCGAGGGGCACAGGTGAGTGGTGGGGTCGATGACCCTGATTTTTGTGGTCTCTAGTTCCAAGAATCTTTGCCTCTCTGTATGGTAATAACTCCTTCTGTCCTCTTTTCCTGTTTACTTTGACTCAGGGGCAGTGCTTTGATTCTCACGGTCGGTCCTTTTGACTGAGCGGCTGGACTGGTTTCTTCTGTAGCTTATTCCAGGCTTCAAGGGTAAGCTTTTCGATATCTTCTTTGGTAAGGCACTTTTCTCTTGAGATGGGTTAAGATGAGAATGGAAGCATAAGGTGAGGATTAGATCTAATTTGTGATCTATGTTTTTAGAGAAAACCTTTCTTAAAAAAACACACAAGCTCAGCAATGATAAGCACAAACAAATCGAATGTTTTGAATAAGGGAAGAATAGAGTTTTTCCAAAGCACGGACTACTCAGATTCGAGACTAAGCATAACTACTATTGCTCAGCTCCTGCATTGAGAACTATGCTAAATGCGACCTATGAGCACTAACGTTAAAGCATCACATATGCACTCAAAAGGGGAGAAAACATCAAGCAAAATTCATTTTGAAATGCCCTAGGGGGCCACACAATTAGAGTTTTGCAAAACACGAGTCTACACGATTACCTCTCATACATGCAGGGCTCTAGCCAAAGCGAAGAAAACTTCACTACCCAATGCATGCAGAGGACTGGGCATACTAACTCAGATCTGGCAGCTTCTCTTTTGGCAAGGCTGACTCACAGCTTCAATCTGAGACATCTCCTGGATGGGTCAACAGGGAGCTGATGTTGATGACTTCTTCTGGCAGCGACTGAGATGGCAGCACGGGGTCGAACTCTTCTTCAAGCGGGACTGGCTCTTGTAGCTCCTCAGAGGGCGGTGGTGCTGGCGGGGTGCTTGCAGCTTCTTCCTTGACCTCAAGGGATGGTGCTGGAATCTTCTTCATGGTGAGGGGCTCAAACAACTCTGGCGGGGGATCTTGGGAGGATTCAGGGTACTCTTGCTTATCCATAGCCTTAGGGGACACTGGAATTCCTTCCAAGACTATGGCTCCTTCCGGTAGTTCCCAAATCTTCTTCTCTCCTCTGATAGAGTCCGGGTGACCTTCAAGAATCTGGGGGTCTTCAGCTTTGATGGGTTCACCAGGGTTGGATGGAGCGGGCTCTTGGATCCGCAGGGCTCTACGTTGGTTATGGGTGACCAAGTAGGCCTCCATCAACTTCTGGACGTGCTCATCCTTGGCTTGCTTCAGGGCTTCCACAGCAATGACTTCACGACTTTCCAAGGCAGCTACACGGGCTTGAGCTGTGGTGAGATCCACATGCAGCTAACGGTTGCGCTTCTCTGCATCTTCTGCTCGGGCAATCATCTGACGGTGGTGCCGAGCCAAGAAATCATACTGTGCATCAAGGGTGAGCAGGTATGCAGTGAGGTACACGACTGTGGGGTCATCCTCAAGCAGCTGCTGCCCTTCCAATGCACGCATCCTGGCCATCCAAGCGGGACGGTCTCTCTGAAAGGGCAGAAAGAATATGAGCGGAGTGTCAGCCACTTCTTCTTCATAGATCTGACACAGGGCCCTCAATGCCTTGCGGGCGACGACTTGGCAGGTGTCTTTGAATCTGTGCCCAACAGCAGTGACACTCCATTCCACATGGTGTGGACTGGATCCAATGTATACAGTCACGACACACTTCTCTGTGCCATGCTCGACGAACTCACGACCATCATACTCTGGCTGGCTCCTGATTCCGAGGCGGACTGTGCATGCTCTCAGCAACTTGGGGAAACCATCTTCATTCTGGCAGAAGCTGGTTTGGCACTGGACCTCCATCTGATTTCTGAGAGAAGGAAAGGGGGAAAACATTTTTGAAATGAAGGGATGAGAGCAAGAATTTTTTTAAGAAAATAGTTTGGACTCAAAAACTTTTGATCAGGCTAAGGGTTACGTCCTGCGGCCAACCTAACAGCTCTGATACCACATGAAGCGTCCCCAATCCTCTGGGACTCAAATGTGATACAATTACTAGTCCCAGGAGGCTAGTAAACACATTTATACATCAGATGATTCCAGATCTGCTTAAACGAGACAAACCTACAAAGGTGGCGAACAACTTTAAGAGTTGGTCCACAACTCGAGACATATCATCAGAGTGGGGCTGAAGCAGCCCGATATACGTAGCGAAGCAAATCAGCGGTCCAACAGCCACAGGCAAGGTTGGGAACAGTCGTAACTCTTACTCGATCTCCTTTTTCTGAAAAACAACAAATAAGCAAGGGTGAGTACAAACGTACTCAGCAGCCCACCTTCACCCGCGGAATGGGGAAATCAGATATAATGCATGGAATATGTGGAGCTCAGGATATTTGCAGAAACAGCAATATTTTATGCAGGGTTGTTTTTGAAAAACATTTTGTATTTTGCAAAGCGCATCCCCTCCAAAAGGAGCAGGAAGTTTTTCAGTATTATAACAAAATCCCCTGGACTAAACCATCCAGGTACCTCAGCAGTTTCCCACTGGTTTTCCTTTTCAAAAACAGCTACTGGACTTCCCGTCCACCATAGCTCACGGCTCAACCGCCGAACCTTTTAAAAAACCACTTTTCAAAAGCATCTCTTTTTTTTGGAAAACAAAACATTAATTGCCATACCATACCAGACTCGTCCATTCCTGTGGACACAGACTATTCGAATAGGTTTTCAAACTCTGCGCAGAGGTGTACACTTTACCCACTAGTCCGGCTCTGCGATCTCATGATCAATGAGATCCGAATCCGAATCTCTTTCTTTCCCCGCACGTCCTAACCTTAACGATTATCCGGAAGGAGTCAGGCCACCACCATGTCCAAACCGGACAAAACTTTCCCCCTCCTTATCCTCCCGGTGCTCCCCAGCCTTCATAACCCTGGGGTTGGACCGTACGAGTTCAGATTGAGTGACTGCCCACACAGTCTCGAGTGGTTGTACTATTAAAGAGTACAGGTAGAGAAGATGACAAACCGGTCCTTATACGAGGGGACAATCCTTCTGCTCACGCCTAAACCAGCTGAGCCATCACCTTAGACCCTCCCCTAAACCAGGGAGTCCCTGATTATCCCACTCACAAGGTGATAAGGGTGAAAACCCTTCATCATACACATTTTGAAAAGCATTTTCTTTTGAAAACTCACACCCTTTCTCAAATCATTTGTAACAAATATATTAAGGAGTGATTGCGGCAAGCGGCTTGGGTGGCCATAATAACTTGTCACAAAATCATATCATGCATAAAATAACAGGCTGAGGGTTGTGGTTGAAAAACATAGGTAATTTATGCATCAAAGGGATCCAGTGAGCTTGCCATGCTTATTCGGCGAAGGGGGAAGGGGAGCTCGCGGAACTGGCTTCTGGCTCCACTGCCTGGCGTAGACTTGCAGATCTGGCCTCCACGAGACGGCACGAACGCTCCGATAACTATGCAACATGAACAAGCAAACATACAAACCAACAAGTATAGCAACAAATATTTAGTATAGTGGTCAGAATAGCGATATATGGATGGGTAGAGTCTTGAGTAGAATCTGTGTCATGTGGTGTTGAGATACTACTAGTGGTGGAGCGGAGGTGCTTACCAGGAGGGTGGACTGAAGGCGAAGCGACACTACGCGTGTAGTCGGCAGAGCGGAGTAACTGAGTGGGTGGGAGTTTTCCTTGGCTGAGGGTGTGGAGTGTGTGTGGAGAGGGAGAGGGTAGCTGGGTGTATTTATAGCTGGGTGTATGTGGTGTAGCACAGTGAAGTTCACTGTAGGTGACAATAGTGACGAATGAATCGTTTGACTTAGTATGAACATGAGAGTTATATGCAGAATATGGGACGAGAGTATTTTGGGAGTCTTCTGGAACATGAACCATGCTTAAGGGATGACATGGTTGGATAGGGAATAGTTTGATAAGAATTTAGAAACGAGAATTATTGGAATCTGAGTTTGGAAGCCTGGTTCGAAGGAATCTTAAAGTTAAGCGTGCTCAACTTGGAGAAACCTGGGATGGGTGACCAGATGGGAAGTTCCCACTGGAAGGAAAACCACAGTCACCGGAGTTTGTATGATTGGAACATGGGTCTGGCTGGTCTTAGGTGGACTGGACAACATGATGGATGAGTAGTTGAAATTTGGGATGACTAGATGACCGATGAATAGTAACGATGATTAGTAACGATGAATAGTGGCGATGGAAAAGAAATTATAGATATCATCGATGAATAGTAACGATAATGAATAGTAATGATAAATAGTAACGATGATGAATAGTGTATGTGAATAGTAATGGTGAATAGTGATAGTGAATAGTTCGTATGAACGAACGATGAACGATGAATAGGAACTATGAACGAACGGACGAACGATCGAATGATCGGACGAACGAACGATCAGAATTTCGGCAGCATAACGGCAGGAAAAGATTATTTGGACGAACGAACGGACGAACGATCGAATGATCGTACGAACGAACGATCGGAATTTCGGCAGCATAACGGCAGGACAAAGATTATCTGGAAGAACGATGAATAGGGACTATGAACGAACGATGAACGATGAATAGGGACTATGAACGAACGATGAACGATCGAATGATCGAATGAACGAACGATCGGAATTTCGGCAGCATAACGGTAGGAAAAAGATTATTTGGACGAACGAACGGACGAACGATCGAACGATCGGACGAACGGACGAACGAACCATGAACGATCGGACGAACGATCGAACGATCGGACGAACAAACTAAGAACAGGGGACGAACGATCGAACGATCCTTGTGCTAGTGTGTGCTTGTGTGGAACATGGAGTGGGTGTGTGTGTGGGGGGGGAGAGAGTTGCCATGAAATGGCTTGGGGTGGGAAGAGAGGAGGCCCTTGCGCCTCTATTTATAGCCATGGTGGGGGAATTAGGGGGAGGGATGAGAGGATTAGTGGGAGGATGAGAGGATTAGTGGGAGGTTAGCATGTATTTGTCTTGTATAAGTGTAATTAGCTTGTAGAGCTCACCGTATGACACTGGACGCATACGTATACGTATGAGCATGAGAAAAGTTATGAAGAAAATATTTGTAGGGACTTGAAAAATGATTTAGAAGGTATTTCTCAAGAGGAAAATACCTAGAGATATATCGGTGGAATATTTGGACAATATTTCTAGAAAGAACTTGAAGGGGATCACTAGGGAAATATCTGTAGGATATTTTGAGGAGGATTTTAGAGAGAATATAGACCACTATAATTTATTTGTTGATATCAACTCGCAAACAAACATTTTGAAATGAAATTTGAAATTCATTTTGAATTTAGAGCAAGTTTGAGAAAATTTCAGGATTTGAATTTTTGGGATGCTACAGGCTAGTACCATCTTTGTTGTGCAAGATCTCTCCCATTGTGGATGAGGTGTGAACTTTAATATAATTTATTTGGAAATAGATGGGCACCATACTAATCTTGTACCATAGAATTAGTGTCGATAGATAGGACTATGGTTGAAAGTTTCGTAGAGGGGGTTGAATAGACGAAACCTAAAAATTATAAACTTTGAACACAAACTTTTCCTGAGGTTAGCGTTAGAATGAGTATTAACGAAATCAGAGTGCGAAAGATAAGTTATTCTTGCAATGAGTTGCTCAATCAATGTGGATAACTTTGAGAGCCAATCCAAAACGATTGCAAGCAAGAGAACTAGAGAGAGAATGAAGATGAAGAAGCAAATCACAATAATAGTAACAAATGCAAAGATATGACAATTTGTTTCCCAAGGTTTGGTTATAAGGAACCTACTCCTCATTGAGGATTCCACTAAGGACGAGTCTCTTTCAACCATTTCCCTCTCTCAAATGGTCATGGAGATCGTTTGAGCTTTCTTCTCAATCTTGGGGACACCATGTCGTGCAAGGGCCTCCACACAAAGAATCAGAGCCTCTTGCTTCATGTTTACAACAAAGAGAATGTGGGAGAGAGTGAGAAACAATCAAAACTCAAATGATCACAAGACCTTGCAACTCTCAAATGCGCTAGCCGCTATGTCTCTCAAAACATGAATCGATCAAATGCAGCACGAGAATGACTTTGAATGCTTGGAGATGTTGCACTTAATGTGTAGTAGGTTAGGAAGGATCTTGTGTCTTCAATGTGCTGGTTGGAGGGTATTTATAGCCCCCAACAACCAAAATAGCAATTGGAGAAAAGCTGCAATAATTTCTCTGCGCTGTGGTGCACCGAACCATGAACAACATCGGTCCGATGCGCAATCGGACCGTAAACTGTACCCTAACAGGTGACCGTTCTGAATTGGCATGTTACCGTTGAGCTCTTGTGAGGTGGTTCGGTAGGCCACCGGTGCTTGAGCCCAATTTTCCCAAGACTGAGTAATTCGCTATAATTCACACTAGACAAGTCCGGTGCACCACTCGGTGCTTGGCTGAATTTTGGCTGAGTTTTGTCCTCTGAGCGAACGGTCCAGTGCACCATCGGACCTGTCCGGTGAGCCACCGGTGCTCTGTTTAGTAGCCCAGTTTTCCCTCTTTTCTTCAAATCTTTTTCGAATCTTTTTGGCTATCTTTGAGGTTGTTCCTATGACTTAGACAAACTTTTGTAGTGATAATCCAACTAGTCTAGGTTACAGTTCTTGGGCCTTTTCTTCTCTCTTGCTCAAAAAATTGTTTTTGCTCAAACTAGCTCCAAAATGGTGAATTTGTGAATCTTAGCTAACCAACCTCCTTAGATGTATCAAATATGTTCATAGGGATGTATGTAACTTATTCAAGGTGTGAAACTAGGCGTTCTTCATATTTCCAAGTTTTACCCCCTTGTGGTTGGTTTTGAGCCGTTTCTGACTAAGAACTAAGTTGATTGGTCTTGTGCACATGTGAATTGAAGACTAGGCAAACTAGTTAGTCCATATGGTTGTGATGGTCGCCAAGCACCAAAATCAATTAGTGAAAATGGTTGAGGTCATTTCTTTTTCAATGGTCACCACTAAACAAAGGATTTTGCAAGATGGTAACAAAACATTTTTGGAGGCAGACGTGCCTGCAGGCCACCTCCGTTAAAGTTGGCAAGGTCGCTGCCATTGTGCATGCCTCAGTTAAATGTTAAAAAAAGGCAAGCCACCTCCGTTAAACGTTGGCAAGCTAGGTCATTGTGGGGGACAGATATCCCCCGGGTCCACTAGAAGGAGAAAGGTCCTTGCGCCAGGCCTCGGGCCCGTTACCCCGCAAGGCCATCTCTTCATGGGTCGGGCAAAAGCTACTAGTGGAATGGGCTGATCCAAGAAGTTGATGGATTCGAGACAGGATGGTCCGTCGAATCACGCGCTACCCCAAGAAACTGCCCGACTTTCCCGCGCCTAGCACCATCTAATGTCAGGCGGATTATGGATGAGTCAGCGGGATTTTCGAGAGATCAGTTCAGTCGGTTCACTATTAGTTAGGGGACATGTGATCATCATGTACGTATGGAGTGCCCCACGGTCATGTATATAAGGCCCAGGGGAACCCCATCACTTTCATTACCATCTACCTATCTCATTAGCTTTCTCTCCATTCAGGAGACACCGCTTGTAACACACCACATACAGATCCACCCCAGGAAGTAGGGTATTACGCCTCTCCAAGCGGCCCGAACCTGCAGAAAATCACCTGCCTATCTCTCTCTCGTGCTTCCAGCATGAACCATTGAGCTACAATCAACAACACCGTCCTACCCAAAAGCACCGCAAGGGTAACCCTGGGTGTGCGGTCGGACTCTAAACACCAACAGCTGGCGAACCAGGTAGGGTGTGTGTCGTTGATCCAAGCTAGCTTAATGGCCATCACCTCCAAGTGCAAGATCGCCCTTCGCCCTGGAACTATGTTCTGCTTTGGAACCATCTCGTCCATAGCAGATGAAGAGGGAACTCTGCACCGCGTGGTGGATCCACCTGAGAAGAAGCTTTCCTCATAAATCCCGAGGGAAGCCAAAGCAGAACAACAGGTGGTGCCACCACCCGCATCTCGGGGGAAGGTGACCCCCTTACAAACCGAAGGTCGGAAGCTCGCCTACCCGAAGGACTCCGCTGTCCACCTCGCCCACAAAGGAGTGGACACGGATCACTCGAAAGAAGGAAGCAAACATCCCGAGTCAAGGGACGAGAACACGTCGAGCCATCTTTCCGACGCCTTTGCCCTCAAAGGAGGACGAAAGAAGAGTGCCATCGCGCCGACTCCTTTATACCCCGACATCCTCTTCATTGGGGGGAGATTGGAGTCAGCACCCATCTCCGATGATGAGCCTACAATGCAAGGGGAAGAACCTCCCCAGCATGAAGCGCGACGACGGAGGAACAGATGCCGGAACATATGGCGACATCACGAAGCTGCGGAACGGGATCCGACGCAGCCCGTATCCCACGACGAAGCTTCAGAAGTGGGAGAAACTCCCGACGAGCGGGTACACCGCGAAAGGCAAAACTCTCGCCGCCACGATCGCCGGCAAGCTCAGGACCGAGAACGAGAGCAAGCCGAGCAAGGTACAAGGCTGCGTCGAGAGAACCCTCTCTTCGCTCGGAACCTATACCCCAACTTTGCTCATGCAATGAACACGCCGAGTGAAGTCGGATGGGTACTGGCCCAGATAGCCGACGGCCTCCTGCGAACCCCAGACGCGGAAGGCTACCGGCGGCTGCTTACTCAAGCAGCTAATCACCTTCTACCCATCGCTCATCCTACAAACGACCTACGTCACGCCATCAACAGCCGGCGAGACGCGTGGAGCTCCATCAACGCTTCGCATGACCGATGACGCGAAAATGAGATAAGGCGTTGGGAGGAGTATGACCGGGATCATGGCGTCTCGGCACGAAGTTGCACCACCCGTGTTGAGTCGGCCGCAGCCTCGACTAGTGGGACGTTTCGGGGACAGTCGAGACGACATACTACCGACTCCCCTCCCTGGGACCGACAACATGAACGTCGACAAGAAGACACGTGCGGAGTCTTCTTGCTTACTCCGCGTCTCCGGGCCATCCAGTGGCCTCCCAACTTCAAGGTCTCCAACGTTGACAAGTACGAGCCCAAGCAGAACACGGGCGGCTGGTTGGCCGTCTACACGACTGCCGCCCGGGCCGCCGGGGCGACGGAGGACATGATGACGGCGTACTTGCCCATTATCCTAGGGCAAGACGCGCTGCAGTGGCTCCGACATCTACCCTGACACTTCATCAATGATTGGAGCGACTTCAATCGGTGTTTCATCACCAATTTCCAGTCCCTCTCTGACAAGCCAGCGCAGCCATGGGACCTCAAATCCATTAGGCACCAGAACGATGAAACCCTCCGGTCATACCTCAAGAGGTTTTAGACAATGAGGAACCGCATCCCCGAAGTCACCGAGGCAGTGGTGATTGATGACTTCTACCGAGGATCCAATGACTCGGACTTCGTCCGAGCCATACTTCAGAAAGCACCACCCACCTCCGAACAATTGTTCCAGGAGGCAGACCTCTACATCATCGCGGATGAACGGGCCTAGGACCTCATCGGAGGCACAAAACCCGCGCCACCCGCGCCACGGCGAGACACGAACCAGCAGCCGGACAGGCACTGGGAGAAGAGGCCCCGCGAGGAGGTGCACACTGCCGGGCCACCCGTCGCTCGGGCCCGCGGCGCACCCCGCGGAGGGGTATGAACACTGGATGAAATCCTCAACGCCCAGTGCCCATACCACAAGGACATGCGCCACACCCTACTGAATTGCAGGGACTTCAACCACTCCGTCGGGCATGGCCAACCATTCTAGCCTCTACCGCCTCCCCCACCTCGAGGAGAGCCTAACAAGCCTAGGCAGCCTCAGCAGCAGGAAGGGGAGGGGTGGAGCTTTTCCATGCATTGACAGGGAGGTCAACGTCATCTTCGGAGGGCATGGAGCACAAGAGAACAGGAGGCAGCAAAAGCTCAACGATCGGCAAGTCCTGGTGGCTACCACCAGTGCCCCAGCTCCTTACCGGTGGTCGGAGCACACAATAACCTTCTAACGGAGCAATCGGCTTAAGTTGGAAACACCTTAAGTCGGTGCGACATGCTCACACTTACATGACTTAGGGTGATCATATACCCTACTAACGGAGAAATCGGCTTAAGTCGGAAACACCTTAAGTCGGTGCGACATGCTCATGCTTACATGACTTAGGGTGATCACTATGCCCTACTAACGGAGCAATCGGCTTAAGTCGAAAACGCCTTAAGTCAGTGCGACATGCTCACGCTTACATGACTTAGGGTGATCACTATGCCCTACTAACGGAGCAATCGGCTTAAGTCGGAAACGCCTTAAGTCAGTATGACATGCTCACGCTTACATGACTTAAGGTGATCACTATGCCCTACTAACGGAGCAATTGGCTTAAGTCGGAAACGCCTTAAGTCGGTACGACATGCTCACACTTACATGACTTAGGGTGATCACTATGCCCTACTAACGGAGCAATTGGCTTAAGTCGGAAACACCTTAAGTTGGTGCGACATGCTCATGCTTACATGACTTAGGGTGATCACTATGCCCTACTAATGGAGCAATCGGCTTAAGTCAGAAACACCTTAAGTTGGTGCGACATGCTCATGCTTACATGACTTAGGGTGATCACTATGCCCTACTAACGGAGCAATCGGCTTAAGTCAAAAACGCCTTAAGTCGGTGCGACATGCTCACTATGACTTAGGGTGATTCTCCATGGTAAACCACTCAAGGTGCCATCCTTTAATGCTGTCCTTGAGGGGGATTTCAAGGTATTCTACTTTCCTCCCTCGGCGAAGCTCCAAACTAGCACCACCGACGAGTTGATGCTATCCTCTAGCCATACCGGGCCGACAGTGGTAAAGATACCTCCAGAACCAAAATGGGGTAGAATTCCAAGAAAGGCCTCACAAAGGTGCACAAAAATGGCAACTTGAAGAATGGAGTTGGGATTTAAATGTGTAAGATTCAAATCATAGAAATCAAGGAGACCGCGGAAAATGGAGAAACAGGAAGGGCAAGCCCTCGGATGAGGAACGACACAAAAACAATGGCCTCGTGGGTGTCCTCTGTCGGAACAGTCACCCCGCGCCAGATCCGCCAAGAACACAGTTCTTTCATCGGCAAAACCCCAGTTTCCACAAGATGCAGAAGATCGGGCTCAGAAATGACAGACATGTGGTTACCGGCGAATGGAAGCTGGCTGTTGGGATCAATGGGCGGAATGATCGGAATAGCGGTGCTCTGTCTCTTCCACTTGGGAGCCATCACAATCTCTCGGGCGGAGTGGGCAGACTCGAGAATCCAGAAAACAGAAAAGCGGCGGAGAAGAAAAGTGAGATTTAGGGTTCATAACTCAAGAAGACACGTCGGCATGAGTATAAGTTGGCTCTATAAGTCGGGCATTACCTCTGAAATGCCAGATCATAACTCGGAAAAGTAAGAATCACAATCGCCACTTGGGCATTACCTATAAAATGCTAGCAAGCCTTCAGGCATGCGAGCAAAAAGCATGCAACAGTGGTCAAGTGGAATAACTATGTTCTTCATTCATAAAAGGGGGATTCAACACAAACTCGAAGCCAACTTGTTATGAGTCGTCCTCTTCTACCCCTGGTCACTACATTACATTACATTACATTATATTACCCTACTACTTACACTACACTACACTACTAACACTACCTTATTCTACAACTACTTACTACTACCACTATTGCTATCTATACTAATATTTAAACCAGTGGCATTATGCCACTGGCCTTGCCGCTGCCGCTGTCGCCCTTGTCGCCGTCGTTGTCGCCCTTGTCGTCGTCGCCCTTGCCGCCGTCACCGTCGCCCTTGTTGTCGTCACCGTCGCCCTTGCTACCGTCATCGTCGCCCGTGCTCCCATCGTCGTCGCCCTTGCCACCGTCTCCCTTGCTGCCATCGTCGTTGTCGCTGGTGTCGTCGCCCTCGCCGTCACCATCACCGCCACTCCACTCCTCAGAGGAGTCGGAGGAGTCCACCTCTTCCGAGGAGACCTCCTCCGACTCATTCGACCCACCGAGCCCAGCACGCTCGATGGAGCGCAGTACGCTCGGGCCGCTGTGGACAGTCCCATGGAGTCGTCTGAATCCTCGGATGACGCCACTAGAGAAGCAGGAGCGGGCGATCGATCAATACTCGGAGGAGGCCTCCTCCGAGTATTCTGAGTCATCGAAGTCCTCCGAGGGAGGACTTGGAGCGCTCTTGCGTTTGCCATCGGCGTGGTGAGGCCAACCCCTGCCCTCCTACCCCTACCCATGGTCGGTTGGAAAGGGAGGGAGTGAAGAAGAAGAAGAAGAAGAAAGCAACTGATCAAAGAACAAGTGAAGAGAACAGCCAGGGCAAGCAGTATATTTATAGAAGCCGGGGGTGACCGTCCACTTCCTACCTCGCTCGCCGAACAGTCGCAAGAATTCAATAAGCAATTCAAGCCACCTAAAAATGAGTCAGGCAACAGGCGCCGCTTCGCGTAACACGGCACCGGTTGGACCTAAGTCGACTGCTCAGGCAAATGATTACACCTCTCCGTCACATCAAGTTACTACTCCAGGACAGCGCGATAAACACTCTACACACCAAGACACCCCTTGGGCACACCCATTAGGTGTGTCGCCCAGAATTTTCAAAGATTTTCTGAAGAAGTGATATCCACAAAATATACGCAATGAATGTACCACGACAAAAGAAGGATATCGGCAGAGATGGAAGGAAGTCCTAATGTGGCTACTGAAGCGCAAGTCTAATCAATAGAAGCATTGAAGCACAGAGCAAGGTGATGTTCAGCTGAGAGCCATCTGCCTCAACCAGCCAGACGTCCAATTTTTCACCGATCAAATTGATTTCAGACCTAACAAGGCATGGATAGATGTCATCGTTTGAATATCTATTCATAAAGTGAAGACAAAATGCTGATTTTAAAAGCATAATATGAAGACCTTTGAATGGATTATTTCTAAAATCCACTCAAAGCTCGGGGGCTACACCCCTTGGGTGCACCTTTGGTGCACCCAATAGATCTATAGTTCCTTGAAGACAAAATGCTAATTTCAAAAGCATAAGATGAAGACCTTTGAATGGATTATTTCTAAAACCCACTCAAAGCTCGGGGGCTACACCCATTGGGTGCATCTTCGGTGCACCCAATAGATCTATAGTTCCTTGAAGACGAAATGTTGATTTCAGAAGCATAAGATGAAGACCTTTGAATGGATTATTTCTAAAATCCACTCAAAGCTCGAGGATAACACCCATTGGGTGCACCTTCGGTGCACCCAATAGATCTATAGTTCCTTGAAGACAAAATGTTGATTTCAAAAGCATAAGATGAATACCTTTGAATGGATTATTTCTAAAATCCACTCAAAGCTCGGGGGCTACAACCATTGGGTGCACCTTCGGTGCACCCAATAGATCTATAGTACCTTGAAGACAAAATGCTGATTTCAAAAGTATGGAATGAAGACCTTTGAATGGATTATTTCTAAAATCCACTCAAAGCTCGGGGGCTACACCCAACGGCAGAACAGAAATCAGGCCATAGGCTGGACCAAGAATCTTTGGGCTGATTATTTCAAAATCAACTCAAAGTTTGGGGGCTTGTGGGGGACAGATATCCCCCGGGTCCACTAGAAGGAGAAAGGTCCTTGCGCTAGGCCTCAGGCCTGTTACCCCGCAAGGCCATCTCTTCATGGGCTAGGCAAAAGCTACTTATGGAATGGGCCGATCTGAGAAGTCGATGGATTTGAGCCCGGATGGTCCGTCGAATCACGCGCTACCCCAAGAAACCGCCTGACTTTCCCACGCCTAGCACCATCTAATGTTGGGCGGATTAGGGATGAGTCGGCGGGATTTTCTTGAGATCAGTTCAATCGGTTCACTATTAGTTAGGGGACATGTGATCATCATGTACATATGGAGTGCTCCACGGTCGTGTATATAATGCCCAGGGGGACCCCGTCACTTTCATTACCATCTACCTATCTCATTAGCTTTCTCTCCATTCAGGAGACACCGCTTGTAACACACCACATATAGATCCATCCCAGGAAGTAGGGTATTACGCCTCTCCAAGTGGTTCGAACCTGCAGAAAATCGCTCATCTCTCTCTCTCTCGTGCTTCCAGCACGAAACATTGAGCTACAATCAACAATACCGTCCTACCCAAAAGCACCGCAAGGGTAACTCTGGGTGTGTGGTCGGACTCTAAACACCAAAAGTCGCTGCCATTGTGCATGCCTCAGTTAAATGTTAACGAAGGCGAGCAATGTAACGCAACCACCTCATTTTTATACTACTCTATTAAGAGTGTAGCGTCAGCGTCCACACCTGCCCCCGCCCGCACGCCCCCGCCTGCCCCTGCCACACCATTCACGCCCCGTGTGTTGAAAAGATCAAAATGGATTTATGAATTAAATAAAATAATGGAACTCGAGTATGTGATTGAGATAAAAAAGTTTGTTATCGCTGCGAAGAAACATCGAGAGAGTATGGGTCAAACAACAATCATGTGCCCCATGTGCTCACTGCAAGAACACGAAAGGCCATGGATACGCTACAGTGCTATCTCATTTGATCAGGTTTAGTTTTGTCAAGGACTACACAGTCTGAACTTTCCACGACGTGAGAGGAGATGCTAGTGTAAGAGGAGATGCTAGTGTAGGTGGTTCATCATCTGGTAGAGGAAACACGTCAACGATGAATACAGGTGGGTCACTATTAACCGAGGTGGTCACTATAACTCGATGACACAAGTCTATGTTAAAAGTGTTAACCGAGGCGGTCACTGTAACTTGACCGCCTCGATTAACACATTATAGGTGACATGCATGATAACCACCTCCGTTAATCGATGATTAACAAATGCCTACGTTGGAGGCGGTTACAATGCCCACCTCTTTTAATTGTTTTTGCTCACCTCCATTAAAGTTTCCATACTAGTGGTGACCACCGTTCAAAGCGCTTATGTGGTCATCTCCGTCTCCACAAAGTGGTTTAAAAGAAGATATTTTGGGTCAAACTTGTTAGATTCATCAATCTATAAAAATGCAACTTTCATGATCCTAAACAAGTTGATGCCATGAACTTATCAATAAATTAATAACATATACCAAGAAACAATGAAACAAATATCTACAAACCATTACATGCATTAAAACGATCATATGTGTAGAAGCAATGTGCATTTGTATCTTGATTCCTCGATTGAAACACGTAGGTTGGTTACCATAGTCATAGATAAGTACCGGTAGGGACACGTGCATCCTTTTAAGACACGTTTGGATATAAATCTCTGAGATGACTCTATTTTCGCCACACATTCTGCATCTGTCGAAAAAAGAGTTACAAAATTCAAGCCATTTTGTCTTATACCACAATCTAAATATTTTAAATTAATGTATACATACAACTCTAAACTACATAACTTACAAAACTAAAATTATAGATAATAAAATAAAACTGTTGGGGACTTGCTCTCAAATGCTATGAGTTAAGAACAAGGCAACACAAAGAATGTTAAACGTTAAAGTCCTTCGTCCTTCGAAGCATTATTTCCCTTGGGATATAATGATTTTCGGACGAAGGTTATGAAGGACTTACCTTCATCAACACGACATATAATAATGAATAAAGAATCATATACAACATAAAAGGTGATATAAGCAGTCATGTATTATTATCAGCTCATTTCTATTTTATTACTATGGAAAAATAGAAATGATATCAAATTACAAGTGTACCTTCGGCTTGAAAGAAGGTAAAAGTACAAGCGTGACGCAAAAGCAAATGCCAAGTCAGCGTGAACAGTATGGGAGCACTGTTCATCTATTTATATGCACGGGACGCAGCCCATGTAAAATTACACCCATGCCCTTTACATTTGCTAATAACTCTATAGTAATCCATCGAGGTCTAAATAGCCTTTTCATCTTTAAGTCGGTTTCCTTTTCTGCTATCATGCCGAAGCTCCCCTGCGCATAGCTTCGGCTTTGCACCATCCTTCGTATTCCTTGTACTTCTTCACACTGTGGTTTTGATCCAAGTCTGAAGGTACCTGTTCATGTATTATACTCCAGAAACATTGTTAAATCATGTTTTTGAGGACCTTCGGAAGCCGAAGGCCCCCAACAGTAGCCCCTTGCAATATTAATTTGTTAGAATGATAAATTCAGATTGCGATATGGATGAAGGCCCTAAGCCGAAGGTCCGAAAAAACACCTTCCCTTTGCTAGAATAGCAACAGTCAATGACAAGCGGGGCCCTCCTGTTTTCAACGTATTAGGCATATAAATAAGAGCACACCACGAGCTCATTTGGCACACTTTTTTGCCATCTGCTCTTGCTTGCTCAATTTTTAGCTCTTGCGCACCAACACTTGCTTGGTTTTTTAAATTTTCTAAGCTTCGGCTTTGAGAGCACTTTTTCAGCATTTCCGAAGATGTCTCAAGATAAAAAAAGCTGTTGCTGAAACGAAGCTGAACCTTTCTGAGGAATAGAATCTTGGTTTTATTGAATCAATAGCAAAGACAAATACAGAGAAGATTACTAGGGAGATTTTAGAAGGTTTATCTGAAGACACCGGTGACAACGACAGTTATGATGTGGAAAGTGGCGGGGAAGACTTCGAAGATCGACCCTGGCGACCAAGTCATGCAGTTTTCGGAAAATCAACTATTAAACAGAGTCATCTCGACAATATGAGGGGAAGATACTTTCGAGATGTGTCTATTGTGAGGGCTGACACCGGAGACAAGACTTCTCCTACTCCCGAAGAAAATGAAGTCGTGATCTTCCGAAGCTTCTTCAAGGCTGGGCTTCGGTTCCCCCTAAGCAGCTTTGTGGTTGAGGTTTTAAAGATATTCTAGATTTTTCTTCACCAAATTACCCCCGAAGCCATCATAAGAATGGGAATCTTCGTATGGGCTGTGAGGAGTCATGGCTTGGAGCCAAGTGCAAAAAGTTTCTGCAGTATGCACGAACTTTTATATGAGACGAAGCCCTGGGGTAAAGAGCAGTATCATAACAATTTTGGCTGCTATTGCTTCATTGCTCGCTGTGGGTCAAGCTGCCCCGTGCCAACCTTTCGGAAAAGATGGCCCGGAGACTGGATGAAGGAATGGTTCTATGTGAAAAATGATTTAAAGGTACGGGAGGATATTAAAGAGATCATCATGCGTCCTATCTGGCAGCATTTCGGCCTCCGGAAACCAAAGGTAGAAATTGATGAAGCAGCCGAAGAATGCCGAAAGGCCTTTGACATAGTTTGTTCTTTCATCGGGACGAGGGACTTAGTCCAAAAGCACATGGCCTACATGATATGGCCATTGGTAGTCAACTGGGAGATGCCGAAAGAGGCCATCAGCAACCCCCACGAAGGTGGTTTGGTTCGACTAAAATATACCTTCAGGTTTGGAGACCAATTTATTGAGCCAGACGACGATTGGCTAAAGTGTGTCGAAGCTACAAGTGATGAACTTCTTGGGCCGTACTCCAAAGCGGAAGATAATGCGCTATCTGCGGCCTTCGGAAGCCGGAAAAAGAAGAGGCTGAACAGAGTTTTTGATGCTATTGGGTTCATGTACCCTGACTACCGCTACCCGTCACAGGGGCAAAAAAGAAAAAGTGCAACTTCCGGGAAAGATGATGCTTCAACTGCTCCAAGCGAGCCCACGCCGAAGAGGAAAAAGGTGAAAGTCCTTACTCACCGACCGCGCTTCATTGAACCGGCCATAGTGCCTGAATTTGGCAGTGAAACCTCTTTGGCTACTAAAGCCAAAGAACCTGCGGTTACGCAGAAAACTGAAGAGTCGGCTGCAATGCCGAAGGCATAACCAGCCAAATCAGGTGAGCCAAAGGCCACTAATATTGAAGAGGCAGAGGTCGAAAGAACAAAAATATTAGAAGTTATAAGCCCTTCGACAGAGGTGACAGTGCCGAAGGCGCAAAAGGATCTTACAACGACCCCCAAGAGGAAAAGGATGGTCAACGTACTAGATGTACCGGAGAAAATAAAGACTTCAAGCTCTACTCTAGGGAAAACAACCAAAGCTTCAAAAACGCGAATTGAAACAAAACAAATTGAAGCCGAAGCTGCAAAGAGTCATGTCGAGACCGAAGCTGGGCCTTCAGAGCCCGCCAAGGAGAAATCCCTAGAAACTGGAGAAGAAGAAACAGAAAGAGAAGCTACAGAACAGATTCTGTCTGAACAAACTGCCACTCCTACTCCCAAAATTCTCGATTATATTGTACGACATGCTTCGGGAAAAAGGTTGTCTGAAAAAGAAAAGCGAGAAGCTCAATTCTATGCCCAAAAATTGAAATATCCAAAGGGGGCATTGATATTCAACGGCAGCGGAGAAGAAGATTTCTTGTATTGTCTCCCAGACAACAAGGAGATTTCTGTCTGTCGGGAGATGAGCAGGAGCTTCGGATTCCCGACACTAGAAGACGGGCTCTCGGTGCTATCAAAAGATGAATTGGCCGACAGCTTAGCATACAATAGTTTAAAGGTGAGAGAATGAGATTTTTGTACTTAAAAACAAAATTTTTCCATTTGCTTATACTTAATACCACACTCCTTTTGCAGGGCCTTATTCTTAGCAACGCCCTCAGGGCGCAAAAAAGTGCTGAAGACGAAGGATGCACTATAGCTTGAATAACCTTCATTCCGAAGTAATTGAACTAAGGAACGAAGGTCATGAAAAAGATAAAATACTAAACTCATTAGTGAATAAAATAAAAGAAGATGAAGCTACTTCCAAAGCCCAAGCTGAAACCCAGAAGTGCGAAATTGAGGATCTTCGGAAACAGCTGACTGAAGCGAAATTAAAATGTGCTATCGCCGAAGCTGATTGAGACGCCAGTGATTACTGGAAAAATTATTGGGAAAAACGGTTGTAGAACTTCGTTCTTCAAAAGAAAAATGTTATGAAAAATCCATAGAATGCGTGGGAAAAATAAAAACTAGCTTCACCAATGTTGGCGCATACTCCAGCGAAGACAACTTCGTAAGAGGCGATCCTGAGGGCCCAATTGACTGGATCAGCAACGAAGCCGAAGCTTTTGAGGAAATTTTGAGTGGTCGTGGAGATGTCTGTGCCTTCTCAGGTGCCAAGGGAATTGCGGCTATTTTGGAGAAGTCAGGTTGCAATCATGTGAAAGCTTTGGCCCAAACCGAAGCTACTTTATCTATTGATGACACGAAGGATCCTTCGGCTGAAGCGAGCTTAGTTGGCGGAAAATTCTTTACTGACATCTGGGAGAATGGCGGCCGAGGGATGGCCCACGAGATAATAAAAAAGAGCGAAAAAGATTCTCACGATACAAGAGAAGCAGCAGAGGCAGCTGAAAAGACTGCAGAACTCGAAAGGCGGATAGGTATTGCCTAATTGTTTTTAACTTTATATTTTATTTTTGTGACTTCGAACTTATTTACGTTTTGTATCGCAGCTGAACTATCTCCTCCTCCAGAGCCTTTCGAGTCAATGGCCGACCTAGAAGCAGAGAAAGAAGATGAAATTACTAAAGTGGCCGAAGCTATTGTGGACGAAGCTGTTTCTCGACTGCTAAACGAAGCTGCGGAAATAGTTTTAAAAGAAGAATAGCTGTTATTGTAAAAACATTTGAAATATAATATTTGCTGAACAAAGTGTGTAACATTTTATAGTTTTGAATGTAATATATAAGCTGTTTGCAATTCAATTCTTTACGATGCATGAAACTTTACGTACATACCGCTTTTGAGCCTTCGACGAAAAAACACCTTCCCTTCTTTTCATGCTTCGTGAAGAATATCCATATTCCGTAAAAACATCCAATCTCCGTAAAAACATTATACTTTGTAAGCAATAGATCTCGTTTCATATTAGAGTTGATGAAGCTGTACTTCTTCAAAACTTATTTTGTGCCTTGGCACAACTTCTTCGAAGCAATTTCCGAAGATTAACATTGTATCCCCTTCTTGTGCCATTGATGCAATATGATGTATGATGTTATGTTATGCGAATGATGTAATAATGTTATGCTATGCAAAATGATATTTGTGCCGAAGATACACACACATTCCCACAGTAGAATACACAATCTCTTTGCTGTTTATTTTTCGGCTTCAGCGCTTATTTTTCGGTGTATCAGCGTTGACTTTTCGCTGTAAGTTCTGTATTCCCCTAGGAACGTCTTTTGAACTTCTTCGCCTTCTATTTCGGCGGTATTCGCGTTGACTTTTCGCGCTTCGCCTTATATTTCGGCGGAATCAACGTTTATTTTTCGCTGTAAGCTCTGCATTCCCTTTGGAACAACTTTTGAGCAGAAAACTTACGCTGCGCTCCCTTAGGAATGACTTTTTGTTGCTTCGGCAAACTTACGCTGCGTTCCTTAGAACGACTTTTTGTTGCTTCGACAAAACTTGTAATATAATTGTGAACCCCGCGTTCTCTTGAGAACAACTTTCGTGCTTTACCGACTTTTGGAACTTCGTGAGTATGTGAAGAAAGTATATTATATCATGACAATAACGAAGCTATTACAAGAAATTAAAAACAACAAAAGAACTAGGCTTTCAATGATTGCTCCTTATTAAAAAAGAAAATGATGACGAATGCAAAAACTGTTTCAGGGGTAGGATATCTCTTAGTAGATATGCATCGATTCTGGCACAATACTGTTGACTGTGTGAGCTTCGGACTCCTCCCTGAAGTCTCGCTGCTGATGAGTATGCTGACTCCCTTCTAGCTGTTGGCCTCGGGAGTATGCAGGTTGTATTGGTGGTGGAGGTGGAGGCTGTTGCCAAGATGCCTGTGGTTGGCTTGCCGAAGCAACAAAAGCTGCAGGATGGTTACCCACATACTCTGGTATGTATGGTGAGTGATACGAAGCAATGTGCATAACCTGCTTCGGCTGGTTCTGTTGGGCTGCAGCTTCTGCTATCTCCTTCTGTTTCTGAATGGTGACATGGCACATCCTTGTAGTATGGCCCTTGTCCTCACCACAGAATAGGCAATAAATTTTCCTGGGCTGATCCCTTAACCTTCCACCGAAGCCCCTGGCGCCTCTGCCCCTTGGAGCTGGGGGCCGAGGATAGCTTTGTTGCTGCCCCGAAGCCTGGGAGGAATATTGTGGTCTCTGTTGCTGACTTCCTCTGTCGTTATTCTCAGTGGAATGAATTGATCTGATGTGCCTTGGGTGGATTCTCCATCCGAAGCCCCTGGTCATTTCGGAGAACCTGTAAGCTTCCTCCCTTCTCTGTTGAAAGTCATTATCAGCGCGGATGTATTCATCCATCTTCTGAAGCAATTTTTCCAGGGCCTGAGGGGGTTTCCTGGCGAAGTATTGGGCCGTAGGTCCTGGCCGAAGCCCCTTGATCATGGCCTCAATGACAATTTCATTGGGCACTGTTGGTGCTTGTGCCCTCAGACGCAAGAACCTTCGGACATACGCCTGGAGGTATTCTTCATGATCTTGCGTGCACTGGAACAAAGCTTGAGCGGTAACCGGCTTCGTTTGAAACCCTTGGAAGTTGGTGATCAGCATGTCCTTCAGCTTCTGCCATGATGTGATTGTTCCTGGCCGAAGAGAGGAGTACCAGGTTTGTGCAACATTCTTGACTGCCATGACGAAAGATTTCGCCATGACTGCAGTATTGCCACCATATGAAGATATGGTTGCTTCGTAGCTCATCAGAAACTGCTTCGGATCTGAGTGTCCGTCATACATGGGGAGCTGGGGTGGCTTGTAAGACGGGGGCCAAGGTGTAGCCTGCAGTTCTGCTGACAGAGGAGAAGCATCATCAAAAGCAAAATTTCCATGATGGAAATCTTCATACCATTCACCCTCGTTGTAGAAACCCTCTTGGTGCAGCTCTCTGTGCTGGGGCCTTCGGTTTTGCTCATCTTGAGCGAGATGACGTACTTCTTCAGTGGCTTCGTCAATCTTCCTTTGTAGGTCAGCTAACCGAGTCATTTTTTCCTTCTTCTTTTGCACTTGCTGATGAAGCATCTCCATATTCCTGATTTCTTGGTCCAATTCATCTTCCTGGGGCGTTGCACTGGTGGCCTTCCTCTTCTGGCTTCGGGCCTCTCGAAGAGAAAGGGTCTCCTGGTTTGGGTCCAGTGGCTGCAGAGCAGCAATCCCTGTCACTGAAGCTTTCTTCGGTGGCATGACGAAGGTCAAATGCTTGCCGAAGGTGGTCGAAAGGATTCACCGGAGGTGGGCGCCAATGTTGGGGACTTGATCTCAAATGCTATGAGTTAAGAAAAAGGCAACACAAAGAATGTTAAACGTTAAAGTCCTTCGTCCTTCGAAGTATTATTTTCCTTGGGATATAATGATTTTCGGACGAAGGTTATGAAGGACTTACCTTCGTCAACAAGACATATAATAATGAAGAAAGAATCATATACAACATAAAAGGTGATATAAGCAGTCATGTATTATTATCAGCTCATTTCTATTTTATTACTATGGAAAAATAGAAATGATATTAAATTACAAGTGTACCTTCGGCTTAAAAGAAGGTAAAAGTACAAGCGTGACGCAAAAGCAAATGCAAAGTCAGCGTGAACAATACGGGAGCACTGTTCATCTATTTATAGGCACCAGACGCAGCCCATGTAAAATTACACCCATGCCCTTTACATTTGCTAATAACTCCATAGTAATCCATCGAGGTCTAAATAGCCTTTTCATCTTTAAGTCAGTTTCCTTTTCTGCTATCATGCCGAAGCTCCCCTGCGCATAGCTTCGGCTCTGCACCATCCTTCGTATTCCTTGTACTTCTTCATACTGTGGTTTTGATCCAAGTCCGAAGGTACCTGTTCATGTATTATACTCCAAAAACATTGTTAAATCATGTTTTTGAGGACCTTCGGAAGCCGAAGGCCCCCAACAAAAACATTTAGATAACAACCAAATCTAATCTACATCAAACCTAAACATAATAATTAATATTATAACTAAACAATTATCACTAGACACTATGTGTTTATTTTCATGTGTATTGTGCAATGTTCTTAATAGTTTTAATTCAACCATAGTATCAATTAAAAATTTATCTCTATTTTAGCTGCGACATTAATGGGTTCTTATTGGACTAGAGCATAATTAGCAATTTTCATCGTTAGAGGTCTTAATCTTGAGCAAAGTCTGAGCCCGCGTCATTAGTGTGGATTAGATATAATTTGATGATTACAAAATAAATTATTGTGATTTACTGTACATGTTCTATATAAGAAAGATTAGATATATTTTTAAGTTCGGTATTGTTTAGTTTCATCTACTATCAGTTTGGGCCGAACAAGCACAGCTGGGGCAAGCCCAATGGGCTTCCATCACTCATCACGCCTCTCACCAATCACGACCAGATGCCCAGTTGCCCACCACGGCGTCCAGTCATGTCCAGCACCACCGCCGCTGCTTTCCGCCTGGGCCAGCGCGTGCACGCCGCCGGCGACCCCCGCCGCCTAGGCACGGTGCGCTACCTGGGCCCCGTAGAGGGCCACGGCGGAGTCTGGGTCGGCGTCGACTGGGATGATGGCGCTGGCGGCCGGCACGATGGCTCGCTCGCCGGCCGCCGATACTTTGTTGCCGTGGGAGAGTGCTCGGCCACCTTCGCGCGCCCCACGGCGCTCAGCGGAGGGATCTCGCTCCCGGACGCGCTCCGCCTACGTTACCGCGTTCAGGACTTCACCAAGGAGGAACAGGGTTAGTGCAGTACTGCAGTGCGTGCCGACCGACGCCTCCTGAATTTGCTGCCTCCACAGTTCCTTTGATCCGGCAATGCTCACTTCCTTTTTCAGCTAAGGAGTAGAAATATTTGTGCAAACATCACCTCAATTTCTTGAATTCCCTCCGTAATAACCCTGACTGCATGCTTTGACGCACTGTGTTCAGATGAGATGTATGTCTTCTCGACAAGCCAGAAGCGGGTCTCGGTTGAATTTGTTGGCACAGACAAAGTTCAGGAGAAGCTCAACAACTTCAATGAGTTGGCCAGTGCATCCGTTTCTTACATGGGAGTGAGCTCAATTGGAGCGCCCAATGAACTAAACAGTTTGGTTCCAAGTAAATACTGTATCATCATCTTGTCCATTTACTGCTTGTTTTTATTGTAAATAAGCCATAATGCGTCTAGCAATTGGAGCAGGTCGTTCTGCTATCATTTATTTCTTCAGGGACTTATTAAAGCCTAGGTTTCCATTTGTTCTGACAGCTATTTTTTTGCATGTTCCAGATCTCAAACTTCTTGACTTAACTGGAAATCTGTTCTCACAGTGGCAAGTAAGAATTCCCACAGAATGGTTCTTGTTACTTCAATTGCTATACTTAGTCACTTACAATTGGTGTGACTTTATATAACATCAAAGCAACAAGAGAAAGTCTTGGTGGTACTACCAAATGTTTGCAGCATATCCCCTGTGCTTCTGTGTTTAACTGTTTATTCATTTGTTGTGTCTAAAACATTTTGGTTCCCACTCAGGATATATTCTCTCTTTGTCAAGCACTGGCATCCCTGGAAGTTCTTAATTTGACAAATAATACCATGGAGAATGATGTTGTAGAAACTCCAATGCTCGAGAATATCCGAATTCTTGTTCTCAATAACTGTGGTGTAACATGGGAACTGGTATACCCAATTGCTGTCAGACTGTCACTTTGAAGCTTTTGTTGTTAGTCATTGCCAATCACACTGTGAGCTCATTTTAAGTTTTTAAAAACAGGTTGAAAAGATTAAAGTTTCCTTTTCATGTATCAGTGAACTCCACCTGATGTCAAACAGGCTTAATATGATCATGGTTAGTGTTCCTTCTTATATGACAACTTCCATGTGCATCTGATGATAATAGAGAACACATCTAGGTGTTTTGGATTATTCTTTCCAATATTTCGAGTGGATGTTTTTCTTGCTTCAGCAAGGCATACACCAACGTTAAAAACTATGATTTTTTGTACATCTAACGGCATCTCGCTTTCGTATCTAGACCCTAGATGGAAAGTTCGTACAAGGTTTCAACACACTGCGGCTCCTAAATCTAGAAGATAATCATATTGATTCATGGGATGAAATTGTGAAACTTTCTTACTTAAGAAGGTAATAATGGAAATAGTAATGTTTTCACCCTTGATTTCGGTAGTGTGAATATTTATCATCTCTCTCCCTTGTTTCTCCAGTTTGGAACAACTCCATTTGAACAAAAACAGGTTAAAGCATGTGAAATATCCATCTAATCTTTCACCAGATGGACCTATTGATGATGCAGCTGCTGTGCCATTTGAAAATTTGCAAGTTCTTTTGTTAGGTATATGCATTCTGTGGGGGTTAGATTTTGTTGTCTTTGCCATATAATAAAGAACCCAAGATTCGAGCATAATTCTGTTTAACTTTAGTACTGCACTAGTGCTTTCTGATTTTCAAATGGAAGTGAAAACTAAAGACACTGTGCTAATGTTGATTTTTTTAAGTTCATCAGGATCTAATGACATAGATGACTTTTCTTCAGTGGATTCACTTAACCTGTTCCCAAGTTTAAGGGTGAGCTGGTTTCAGTGAACTACACTTGTTGTTTGGAATCTTGTTGCTGATTTATAATACATTGTATGACCATATTGATGTCTAATTTTTGAAGGATGTCAGGCTTTCTGACAATCCTGTAGCTGATCCTGCCAAGGGTGGTGCTCCTCGTTTTGTGCTTGTTGCTCGACTTGGAAAAGTTGGAATACTAAATGGCAGTGAGGTTTATGCCAACTCCCTGGATATTTTTTTGAATGTACAATACTTAGTCAGATATATGACATCCTTAATCCTTCTTGCCATGTCTAGATAAGTCCACGTGAACGGAGGGAATCTGAAATACGGTCAGTTAATTCTTTGTATCTGTAAATCATTCCAACTAGTATATGACCTTATTAGGTTTCTTTGTGGTATGGCCAGTCAAGCCTATTTATGATATCAGATCAGTATTAATGGAAAATTTAAAATGTTTTCACTCTATCTGAACTGCAGAGTTTTCTTCTGGTTCTCTTAGGAAAAATACCACATTCTTCCAGACTTTTTTAAAAAAATAAAAAAGACCCTTCAATTGTCTTTCTTTAAGTCACACTTCAATTCTGATACAAGCAATGCCATTGTAGATATGTCCGCCTTGTTATGGGAAAAATAGAATCAAATGACCAAGAAGAGATCAGACGGCTTCACCCTAGGTATGTTTGTGGCATTTATGCCGTTCTTAGTTTTAAAGTTGTATACACTAACACAACATGATCCAGAGAAGAAACATGCCATTGATTTTGTGATATACTAATTCTTTTTAGGGGTGATCAGGTGGCATTCAGTTTTTTTGGTTTGGTTAATTCGGTTTTTGGAAATTTTGGCTCGTAAAACTCGAAAAACAACCAAAGCAAAGCAAAAAAAAAACTCAGTTTGAAATTTACAAAACAACAATAGTTCAGCGAGACTTCTTGGTTTCCACTGTTTTTTTTCTTTCTCGAATAGAGCAGTATGTGTGCAATTTTATTAAGAAAGGAAAAGCTTACAAAAACAGGATGGCTTTTAAAATCCTTCCAAACACACCTCACTCATAGTACATATCTGCCACTGCAAAAAGAAACTATTAATCCAACCATAACAAACTTGCGATACTAGGCAAATTAAAGGCTTGGAGCAAGGCACCTCAAGATAAGCTCCTGAAGAGCAGAAGCACTGGCAATTCATACACCCTGAACTCTGTCTCCAGTGGATCAGTGGATCTTAAGCTAGCCTGACTATTGGATATGAGAGGATAGATCACACTGAGCAGAGCGAGGGGAGGGTAGAGTATTACAGAAGAGCAGCGGGAAGGATAAACCTTCTGGAAGGTGGGAATTGATTTTTGTGTTCACTGCATCGGGGAATGCGTTCTCCATGGCACTGCTTACATTGGGAGAATGAGAGAAGAACGAATGAGGGGGCTACATGAGACAGGTGCCATCTGTTGCCATCACCCATCATACTAAACAGGGCAACAAATGGGCCTTGGCCTTGCCATCACCCATCAGACTACGGAGGGCAACAAATGGGCCTTGGCCTTCATGTAGAGGTGGCATCGGCGGTCGGCCTGGCTTTCTTCATCAGTTATGTCGCAGGAAACATAGCACACAGGAGAGCTACGTGTCAGTTATGAGGGCTGCGCCTTTTTTCTCTCGAAGCACGCAGGAAAGCTATATGTCATTTCATTAAGAAGAAAATGAAGTCCTTCCCGAAAAGATTATACACCCCGTGGAGTGGGGTGTGAATTACAACTCACACTTGAATGGTAGCAGCCCCAGAAACGACCAAAAGGGACTCAGCTTTAAGAACCAGGTCCTGTAGGGCAGAGGCCCCAGCTTGGCACCAAAGTTGCCCTTCAACCATTATAGCCAGAACCACACTTTGGACAGCAGGCCTAACACCCTAAAAGACAAGCGTTTCTATGTTTCCAGATCTCTCAAGTAACTAAAGCCACTAAGGAATTAAACCTTTTTTCTCCTCTTTAGTCAAAGTTCCAGCAGCCAGGCACCACCAGGAATTAAAGTGGCTATCAAGACTGGGCGGCCTAACAGCCGGAATGATTCTTCCAAGAACAATAGTCCAGACCTCCCTAGCAAACACACATGAAACAAGCAAGTGGCTGATAGTTTCCGTGTCTTGATCACAAAGGGGGCAAGCAGGTTGGTGTGGAAACCCTCATTTGGCTAAGCGGTCTGAAGTCCAGCAGCGATTATGTATAGCCAACCAGATGAAGAACTTGATATTTGCGGGGGCCCAAGTCTTCCAAATCCGCTTCCGTGGCAGGAACTTGATAGATCCAATAAATATGGAGCAGTATGCTGACTTACTGGTATACTGTCCAGAAGAAGAAAGTTTCCAAGAGAACACCTGGCATGAACGGCCTGTGGGATATGCAATGCAGAATGATTAGGGGTTTTATGGCTAGCTTTCTTCTATCAGTTCTATTCACTTCTGACATGTACTTGATAAATCACTAGTGGTAAGGTTGTTAATGATACTTATAGAGGTAGAAAAAAACTTGATGCAGATTCGCTGAACTGAAGTCCTTTCATGGTATTGAAGATGAGAAGCCAACTTCAAGCATATCAGGGCCACAGAAGATGGCTTCTGGCCTTATAAGTACCGATTCTGAACTTTAATCTTGATAAAATTTACACAGTTGATGGTTCAGCTGAAAGAGCTGGTTCTTATTGTACGTTACATGCAGGTATTACGTTGAAATGTGTGGGTCCATCAATGGGTGAGAAGCAACCACTGACAAAGAAACTGCCTGCGACAACAACTGTAAGTACTTGTTGGTACTACAACGTAGCTATCCTTATTTGTCGGTTTGTTGTTTGCATTCTCGTGATGGGTGTGATAGCCTAGTGGTGAAGGCGGCGGTGCGCCGGTGCCCTTTCACCCGGTCGGGGGTTTGACTCCTGGTTTCGCACCAAAAAATAATCCCCTCGCTATGCCCCACCCTCTCCGGCGTACAATCCACACTCTCCTGGGCTGTGATGCGCTAGTGCGCTCCCTTGGATCGTGATGCGAGAGATTCGGCCCGTGGTGCGATGGGAGGCCAGGGTTCGGGGGTTTTCTCGGCCGGGACCAGTGATTCAGGTCTTTCTACTATGAAAACCGGGAAGAGCGGTCATTCACTTTCCCGGCCGAGTTTTTTTTGCTTGCATTCTCTTGGGAGGTTTGAGTTATATAATGTAGTGCAATGACGTGGGACATCATTTCCTGATTTTTATATCTCTTAGCAACATTTGATATGTTAAATTTGACTGCTGGGAGGGAAATGTTGTGGTGCCTAGTTATTCAAAGGCCCTTATGGCTTATTTGGATGCACTTGTATTCAGGTCTTTCTACTATGAAAACCGGGAAGAGCGGTCATTCACTTTCCCGGCCGAGTTTTTTTTGCTTGCATTCTCTTGGGAGGTTTGAGTTATATAATGTAGTGCAATGACGTGGGACATCATTTCCTGATTTTTATATCTCTTAGCAACATTTGATATGTTAAATTTGACTGCTGGGAGGGAAATGTTGTGGTGCCTAGTTATTCAAAGGCCCTTATGGCTTATTTGGATGCACTTGTATTCATAGCAATCCATGTGTCGGAGTGAATTGGGTGGGTGTGTTTGGGGTGGTGGTGGTGTGTGTGTGGGGGGGGGGGGGCAAATTAATTGTTTTCCACCTCAATACATGTGAATTGAGATAAACACGAGTTGCATCGAAACAAGACTTTACTTCTTTCTTCCATGTATCTAGATGAAATAACGTTAATACTACTACATGCTATACAGGTCGGGAAGTTAAAATCTTTGTGCGAAAGCTTCTTCAAACTGAAGGACATAAAAGTGAAACTGTTCGTCGAAGAAGAGGTATGGAATGTAACTGGATCGTGTATGATTGTCGTCTCGTAGGCCTATCAGAAAGATCTGGGGCTATTGTACCCTTTCGGACTAGTTTGGGAGCGAGAAATCCAGAGAGGATTGGAGGGGTTAGATTTCCCTTGTTCAAAATTGAATAAGAGAGGGAATATAGCCCTTCCAATCCCCTCCGGTTTTATGGCTCCCAAACTAACCCTCCATGCATAAAATCGTGTTTGATGACCACTACAAGGACTAGTTTGGGAGCGAGAAATCCGGAGAGGATTGGAGGGGCTAGATTTCCCTTATTCAAAATTGAATAAGAAAGGGAATCTAGTTCTTTCAATCCTCTCCGGTTTTATGGCTCCCAAACTAGCCCTCCGTGCATAAAATGACCACTACATTTACTGGAGCAGGGATGCCCTCTACCACAACCAGTGGAGGAGGACACGGCCTCTCTGATGGAGCTTGGAATTGGCTCGGGCGCAACCATTGTTGTGGACGAAGAGAGCTAGCCAGTCGTCTTTAGAGAAGGGCCAACTGTATGGCGCAAACTGACGCTTCAGCTGTTATTAAGTTTTCGAAGAGAAGATAGCTGATGACGCTCTTCGTTGCCCTTATATACTTCTTTCTGTGGGAATATGCACGTGATGAATATTGGTGCGGGTTTGGGCTTCAAAATGGACTAGCATAGTAAAAACATTGTGAGGACGGTTGTTTGGTTGGGAGAAGTTTTCTTTTTTTATTTTCGTCAACGCAACGAACTACGTCAAATTTTTTTTTGATTACTGTGGTGTGTCGCTGACGTTTTCCACAACTGAAACCACTCTGTCATTGTGCCACAGATAATTTTTCTTTTTATTTAATAAGCAAAAGAAATTAGGGCCTCCTTCCATACACGTAGCTAATTACCATTCAAATTAGTTATAGCTAGCTAGCTAGTTATTTAATAATTAATTAAGAGCATTTCCAAGAGAATCTTCATTTTTAGCTATCTATTTGACTGTCTATTTATCTTTTTATAAATATTACACTTTATATATAACATCTCAATAGACTATCTATCTAATTTGGCTAGTTAGGTAGCCAGCCAAATTTGGCTAGTGAGAGAGTCAATTTGGAGAGGCACATAGCTAGTTTGTTGAGGAGTTATTTTGCTATTGAGTAGCCAAAATTTGGCTTGACGAGTTATTTAGCTAGTCTCTTGGAGATACTCTAAAAACTTAATTGTAAAATTAGTTTGTGGTGATCATTTCATTCTAGTCGGAGCTTCGATCATCGTTGAAGAAGAGTTTCGGTCAACATCTAATATCGGAATATATGTAGACAAGGTTGGATTGCTATTTTGCTCTACTAGGTGGTAGTAATGGAGGATGAAGACATCACCACGTCTCACCCTCACCAATGCCATGTAGAGGGCACCATGAGGTCATGAGCCACCGCACTGTCACAGTGATATCCACCATTTGGACTCAGCTCCTCATGATCACATGCACCAACTACTAGGAGTAGACGATGTTGATGCAAGTGAACTTAGAGACTATAGGGTGGTGGTACATTGCCGTGCTAGAGGAAGACGATGATATTGTCTACCTCCACGACTGTCTAGTGGTCGCCGCAATCCTACGCTCTAGCCACCTGGCATACTGACCAGTCTTTGAGAGAGGAGAACGCCATCAATAATGTCACTAGCGATTAAGTAGATCCGTGTTGGGGTCCAGCGAGTGCGCAAGGCTAATGCACAACAACTTCGTCAGCGCGTGCGCAAGACCAACACACATCAACTTCGGTATGAGTTCAAAGCCTTAGTATGGAGGAGATAGAGAACACTTAAGATTTCGTGAACCAGATCACTATCCTGACCGCTGATCCGTGTCTCCTCAGTAACAACGCCACTGACGTCGAGGTAGTGTAATGATATGTTCTTAAGAAGAAGAGAAGTTCTTGTTTCCTTGTACGTTAGTAGAAGTTTTAGGTTTATATTTGAAAGACCTTGAAAAACCTTAGTCATAATGCAAAAACGAGGATAGTTTGCTATCAAGAAGGGGAGAATGATGAGAACATTACCAGCTCAGATATGACCATGTTAATGGCTCTTATTACAAAGGTGAAACTCTTTCACATTGTAACTAACTTTGATGTATTTGAATATATGATATTGCGTCGTAAAGTGTGTATGTTTTTATTTGTAGAACTTCTTACATGGATTAAGCGATGTGTTGAGTGTACAAGGAAGGCATTGAGGAACAAAGAAGTTGATTGAGGACCAAGTAATGATATTTCCAACATTCCCAACCAGGCAACCACGCCATTAGATTTAAAGCCATACTTGGGTGAGGAGCACACATTAGAGTCGAGGATGACTCTACTGCCAGAAAGGGAGGATGATGAAGACTGTACTGATGAACTTAATTATCAGGTGAACTCGTTCCATGCTGTTGAAGCTAATTCTTCTTTAAATGAAGTACTAAAGCATTGCGATGAATTTATTATACTCAGGTATTTGGGAGGTGAACCATCTTGGAGTGGAGAAGGCAATAAGGCAATAAAAGTTGTTGCACCCGAGAGGATTTCGTATCTGCAACAAGTGCATGTTTAAGAGGGCATATCTTTCAACTCCCAAGGTTGTTTAATGCAAATAAGCACTTGTTGGAAAGGTATCTTCGTCTACTTTCTAGTGGATCAAGAATCAATGACAGATCAGACCCGAAGCATCTATGAACGACCGAGAGAACTTCGTGACTCCACCCCGAGGGGATTTTTTAACTGCAACAAGTACAAGTTTAAATGGGGCATATCTTTCAACTCCCAAGGTTGTTTAATGCAAATAATTACTTGTTGGAAAAATATCTTTGTCTACTTTCTAATGGATCAAGAATCAATGAGAGATCACAACCAAGGCGTCCAGGAACGACCGAGAGAACTTCATGACTCCATAGAGCTCCGCTTTTCTATGCTTCTATCTAAGCATCTAGTAGCCACAAAAGAACTTGGGTTTTGTTTGATGTAAGTTTATCCTTTGCTACTTCCTTGTAAACGCGTGTGTCGACTAGACCACTCGGATACTTGAAACATGACCCCAACTTTATCAGATCCATGAGTGTTTGCTTGTTATCTTGTTCTTACTTGTTCTCAATTGGTTGTAGGTTCAAATCTGTTCTTGGCATGGTAAGAGTAGCAACAACAGGAGCCAATGTAACTATCACTAAGGCGCAACACCCCTTGTGGTTGTTGTAGTCGGATAACACAACGTCGATGTTGGTCACTTGTTCTGAAATGCTGTGGATCAAGAACAAGGCAACACGATTGTTAATTATTACATACCTTCATCTTTCGAAGCATTATTTCCACGAAGGCATAATGCTTGTCAAACGAAGGTCAAGAAGGACATACCTTCATCATTAATCATGTGAATAAAAATGCATAAGGATGAAGACAGTAATGAAAGGGAAATAGGGTTAACCTTTTCCTATAATTAATTTTGGTGGTTGATAATCAACACAAACACATGGACTAACTAGTTTGTTCTAGAATTCATGTATTACAGGTGCATAAGGTTCAATACAAACCAATAAAAGATTCAAGTTAGGGACACAATTTTAAAGGAGCAAAAAGACTTGAGTGTGCTGAAGAATGGCGCACCGGACAGTGTCCGGTGTGCCAGGACCGTACAGGTGTCAACCAGCCACTCTCGGGAAAACGAAGGCGCGCTCCGCTATAATTCACCGGACTGTCCGGTGTGCCAGCGGAGCAACGACTATCTGCGCCAACGGTCGACTCTGACAGCAGGAACAATGTAGCACAGTACCGCGACTGAAGTCAGAGGAGCGAAGTCAGAGGGCACCGGATTGTCCGGTGTGGCACCGAACTGTCCGATGCCGCAAGAGGACAAAGCCTCCAACGGTCGACCAGCTCCGAACCCTAACAGTTGGGTGACGTGGCAGCGCACCGGACAAGGAACAATGCATGTCCGGTGGCGCACCAGACTGTCCATTGCGCCCATCACCAGAAGCCTCCCCAACGGCTACCAAAGTGGTTGGGGGCTATAAATACCCCAACCACCACAACATTTGGCATCCAAGTTTTTCAGAGATCACATTCAATACAAGAGCTAGTGCATTCACTCCAAGACACATTTCCAAAGATCAAACCCTTTTCAAGCCTAGAATTCAACTCAAACATTTAGTGACTTGTAAGAGAGTGTGTTCGTGTTCTTTTGCGCTCTTGTTTCTTGGATTGCCTTTCTTCTTTCTCATTCTTTCTCTCAAGTGACTTGTAACCAAAGCAAGAGACACCTAAGTGTGTGGTGGTCCTTGCGGGGTCTTAGTGACCTGATTGATTAAGGAGAAGGCTCACTCGGTCTAGGTGACCGTTTGAGAGAGGGAAAGGGTTGAAATAGACCCGGTCTTTATGACCTCCTCAACGGGGACTAGGTTCTTTGGAACCGATCCTCAGTAAAACAAATCACCGTTTTCACTCGCCTTGATTCTTGTTGATTTGTTTTCCCCTCTCTTTCAACTTGAATTTAATTCTAACGCTAACCCCGGCTTGTAGTGTGTGTTTAAAGTTATAAAATTTAGGTTTCACCTATTCACCCCCCTCTAGGCGATTTTCAATTGGTATCAGAGCCAGTGCTTCATTAAGAGTCTAACCAACTCGAAGTGATGTTTGGAGATCACGCCAAGAGGGAGATCATGACCGGCGAAAAGGCCACAAGCTCGAGGAGGACTCTCTCAAGGGAGTCCGGCAATAAAAACAAGGAGGAATCCTCTTCCTCCATCAAGTCGCATCGGAGAGGTGACAAGAAGAAGAAAATGAAGAAAGTGGTCTACTACGAGACCGACTCTTCGTCACCCTCCACATCAACGTCGAGTCATCCATCGCTTCTAAGCGCCATGAGCGCAAGAAGTATAGTAAGATGCTCCTACGCTATCCCCGTATTTCAAAGCGCGCTCCATTACTCTCCGTTCCCTTAGGCAAACCACCATATTTTGATGGTGAAGATTATTGTATATGGAGTGATAAAATGAGGCACCAACTAACTCCACGAAAGTATTTGGGATATTGTTGAGTATGGAGCGTAGGTACCTAAGGTGGGGGACAAGGACTATGACTCGAACGAGGCTGCCCAAATTAGGCACTTTAACTCCCAAGCCACGTCTATACTCCTCGCCTCCTTGTGTCGAGAGGAGTATAACAAGGTGCAAGGGTTAAAGAGCGCCAAAGAAATTTGGGATGTCCTCAAGACCGCACACGAAGGGGACGAAGTGACCAAGATCACCAAGCGCGAAACGATCGAGGGAGAACTCGATCGATTCGTCCTCAATAAAGGGGAAGAGCCGCAAGCCATGTACAACCGGCTCAAGACGATGGTCAACCAAGTGCGCAACCTCGGGAGCACCAAGTGGGATGACCATGAAATGGTCAAGGTTATTCTAAGATCCCTTGTTTTTCGCAATCCTACTCAAGTACAATTAATTCGTGGGGATCCTACATATAAACTAATGTCTCCTGAGGAAGTGATTGGCAAGTTTGTGAGCTTTGAGCTTATGATCAAAGACTCCAAACACATTGTCATCTTGGAGCAAGGCGCCACCTCCACACCCGAGGTGCAACCCGTCACATTCAAAGCGACGGAAGAGAAGGAGGAGTCTACATCAAGTAGGCTTCCAATTGACGCCTCCAAGCTTGACAACAAGGAAATGACACTCATCATCAAGAGCTTCCACCAAATCCTCAAGCAAAGGAGAGGGAAGGACTACAAGTCCCGCTCCAAGAAGGTGTGCTACCGGTGTGGTAAGTTCGATCATTTCATAGCAAAATGTCCAATTTCTAGTGGAAGTGATAGGGACGACGACAAGAAAGGGAAGAAGAAGGAGAAGAAGAGATATTACAAGAAGAAGGGCGGCGATGCCCACATATGTCGGGAATGGGACTCCGACGAGAGCTCCACCGACTCCTCCTCCGACGAGGACGCCGCCAACATCACCGTCAACAAAGGCCTCCTCTTCCCCAACATGGGCCACAAATGTCTCATGGCTAAGGCCAGCAAGAAAAAGAAGGTACACTCTAGAGCCACCCCCAAATATACAACATCTAGTGATGAGGGTAGCTCTAGTGATAGTGAAGACAATTAAATGTCTCTATTTGCCAACCTTAGCATGGACCAAAAGAAAAAAATAAATGAATTAATTGAAGCCATTAATGAGAAGGATGAACTCTTGGATAGCCAAGAAGACTTTGTCATTAAAGAAAACAAAAAATTTGTTAAGTTGAAAATGCTTATGCTCAGGAAGTAGAAAAATGTGAAAACTTATCTAAGGAGCTTAGCATTTGCCATGACTCAGTTTCTAGTCTTAGAACTAAAAATGCTAGTTTAATTTCTAAGATTGAAAAATTGAATGTTTGCAATAATTCTATTTCCTGTCTTAGAGATGAAAATGTTAGATTAAATGCTAAGATAGAGGAATTAAATACTTGCAAACCATCTACATCTATTGTTGAGCATATTTCTATCTGTACTAGATGCAAAGATGTTAATATAGAAGCTATAGATGATGAACTTCCCATGATTAAACAAAAAATGATCACATACTAAATTAACTACTAAAATTGCCGAGCATGAACTAGAAAATGAAAATTTTAAATTTGCTACAAGCATGCTTTATAATGGGAGACGCCCTGGCTTTAAGGATGGCATTGGTTTCCAACAGGGGAGCAATGTCAAGCTTAATGCCCCTAAATGATTATCTAATTTTGTTAAAGGTAAGGCTCCCATGGTTCAGGATAGTGAGGGCTGTATTTTATATCCTGCTAACTATCTTGAGCACAAAATTAGGAAGATTCATGCTAGGAAGCCTCATAATGTTTCTCACCATGCATTTATGTACAAAAATGAAGCTTCTAGCTCTAGTCATACCACACATGTTAAAATGCCTAGAAAGAAAATTCCTACTACATCAAATGAGCATAATGTTTCATTTAAGACTTTTGATGTATCTTATGTTTTAACTAACAAATCAGGCAAAGTAAGTGCCAAATATGTTGGGGGCAAACACAAGAGCTCTAAAACTTGTGTTTGGGTACCCAAGGTGCTTGTTTCTAACGTCAAAGGACCCAAGACTGTTTGGGTACCTATGAACAAGGCCTAAAATTGTTTTGTAGGTTTATGCATCCGGTGGTTCAAGTTGGATAATCGATAGCGGGTGCACAAACCACATGACATGGGAGAAGAGAATGTTCTCCTCCTTTGAGAAAAACAAAGATCCCCAACGGGCTATCACATCCGGGGATGGAAATCAAGGTTTGGTCAAAGGATTGGGTAAAATTGCTATATCACCTGCCATTTTATTTCCAATGTTTTTCTTGTAGATTCCTTAGACTATAATATGCTTTCTGTTTCTCAATTATGCAAAATGGGCTACAACTATCTTTTTACTGATATAGGTGTTACAATCTTTAGAAGAAGTGATGATTCAATAGCATTTAAGGGAGTTCTAGATGGTCAGCTATACTTAGTGAATTTTAATGATAATCAAGCTGAACTAGACACTTGCTTAATTGCTAAAACTAACATGGGTTGGCTCTGGCATCGTCGACTAGCCCATGATGGGATGAAGAATCTTCACAAACTTCTAAAGGGAGTGCAAATTTTAGGACTAACAAATGTTCATTTTGAGAAAGACAGGATTTGTAGCGCATGTCAAGCAGGAAAGCAGGTTGGAGTCCACCATCCACACAAGAACATCATGACTACAGACAGGACGCTCGAGCTACTCCATATGGATTTATTCGGCCTGATTGCTTACATAAGCATCGGCGGGAGTAAGTACTGTCTAGTTATTGTGGATGATTATTCTCGCTTCACTTGGGTGTTCTTTTTGCAGGAAAAATCACAAACCCAAGAGACCTTAAAAGGATTCTTAAGACATGCTCAAAATGAGTTCGGATTAAGAATCAAGAAGATAAGAAGCGACAATGGGATGGAGTTCAAGAATTCCCAAATTGAAGGTTTTCTTAAGGAAGAGGGCATCAAGCATGAGTTCTCTTCTCCCTACACACCTCAACAAAATTTTGAAGTTATGCAGACACAAGAAGAAGAGAGCTGAGTTTCGAAGTTGGAGATTTTGTCTATCTAAAAGTGTCACCGATCAGAGGAGTCAGAAGATTCGGGGTCAAAGGCAAGCTAGCACCCCGCTACATTGGTCCGTATCAGATTCTCGCAAGGCGTGGAGAGGTGGCCTATCAGCTCAGTCTGACAGAAAATTTGTCTGCTGTGCATGATGTCTTTCATGTGTCTGAGTTGAAGAAATGTCTGCGAGTGCCAGAGGAGCAGTTGCCAGTTGAAGGTATGGAGGTCCAGGAGGACTTGACCTACACAGAGAAACCAGCGCAAATCCTTGAGACTGCAGACAGAGTCACCCGAAGGAAGACCATTAGAATGTGTAAAGTCAGATGGAATCATCACTCTGAGGAAGAAGCAACTTGGGAGCATGAAGATGATCTGATGGCCAAGTACCATGAGCTCTTTGCTAGCCAACCCTGAATCTCGAGGGCGAGATTCTTTTAAGGGGGATAGGTTTGTAACACCCCGAATTTTGGAGTTGAATTTTTTCTTTTCTTCACTCGCCAAATTCAGGCGTTACCCTTTCCTTTTTCCTTTCCCCTCGCTAAGCCTTGATCATTTCCAAAGTTATAGCGAGATTTGGCTTGAGATCTCGTGTAAAGCAAAACCCTAGAAATACTTTATTTTGGTTTGCTGCACCATGCCGAACCATGCATTTATTTTGGTTGGTTGAAATTGTGAAAGCTTTCATCTAGAAAATAGGTTTTAGAAAAAAGGGAAAACCTTTTTCCTTTCTCCCTCCCCCTTCGTCCCCTTTTCGGCCCAGCCCGCCCCCTCCCCTCGCGTGCGGCCCAGCCACCCCCCTCTCCCCTTCCCGCTGTGGGCCCCGCCGCGGCCCAGCCGGCCTCCCGGCCCAGCTGGCCTTGCGGCCCAGCCGCCCCAGCCAGCCCCCCGCTCCCCACACCGCGCCCAACGCGCGGACGATTGGGAAAACCGCCGCCGCCTCCCCGCGGGCCCCACCCGTCAGGCTCTCCCCCCCCCTCCCCAAACCCCTCCCTCTCTCCTCCCCTGCTCGCCCCGCTCCCCTGACCGACCCGCCCGCTCCCCTGCTCGGCTCGCCACCGAATCGCCCGCCGCCGGCCTCCCTCGCCCCTCACGGTAAGCCCCCTCCCTCCTCTTCCCCTCGCCCCTCCCCTCCTTCCCTCCCGGCACGGCCCGGCCTCGGCGTCCCCGGCGCGGCGCGCCCGCCTCGTCCCCGGCCCGGCGCGGCGGTTCCGGCGCGCGCGGCCTAGTCCGGCCATGGCACGGCCGTGGCGCTCGCGCCCGCCCGGCTCCCTCCCCGCGGCGTGCCCGCGCCCCCCCTCCTCGGCCATGGCGCGGCCCTCTACCCCTCCCTGCGCGGCGCACCCGCCCGACCCCCCTGCCCTCGGCGCGGCGCGCCTACCCCGGCGTAGCCCCCCCGGTGCGCTCGGCGCACGCCCCAGCCCCGCCCCTCCCCGCGCGGCAGCTCGCCCCGGTGCGCGCGGCCTGGCCATGGCGCCCTCCCGGCTCGGTGTGGCGGCCATGGGGCGCGTTCCCGCTCGCGGCCATAGCGTCCGGCGCTGCTTGGCTCGCCCTGCGCGCGGTGCCCCCGGCGCGGCTCGTCGTGCCCGCGCGGTCCCGGCCCGGCAGTCATGGCGCCCTCGCTCAGTGCGGCCCCGCTGCTCGCGCAGCGAGCTCGGCCCCGGCGCGGTCTGGCACGGCGGTGCCCGGCCATGGCGCGCCCTGCGCGCGCGTCCGCCTCCCCCGGCCTGCTCGCATCCGCGGCGCGGCGCGGCCCCTGGCGTGCACGCGCCCGCCTCGCGTGCCCTGGCGCGGCCTTGAGCTCGGCCCGACGTGCCTATGGCGCGCGGCCTTGAGCTCGGCCAGCGCGCGGCTCCGCGCGTTCGCCCCCGGCGTGCCCTGTTGCCGCTCGCGGCGTGCAGCGCGACGCGTGCGCAGCTCGGCCCCGACGTGTGCGCGGCTCGTTCGCGTCGCGTCAGCGCGGCCTTGCGCACGCGCGTGCTCGCGTGGAGCACGCGGTGCTTCGACACGGCTCGTCGTACTCTCGACGCGCTCATCTACCCCTAGACATGCCCGTCTACCCCCCTGTATTTTATGCGCGCTAAGCACGTTATTCGTATCAATAAATGAAAACTCAATTTAGAAATTGGTTACGTTAGTTATTTCATGTAGCTAATCTTGGACCTCGTGTAATGTTGATCAATTGAAAATACTTATAATTCTATTAGTGCATGTGACTAATACTTGTTAGTGTAACTCGATGGAACTAGAGCACGTAATGGCTAGTTATGCGTCTACCCGTAATACGCCTTGAGTATAGCTTTAACCACTGCGAGACCTTTCTTCTCTTTGTAGCCATGGCATATGCAATATCGTATGTTATACTCTATGCATATTTAATCTATTTGTTCTCTTGTATGATGTACTGTTTGTTTCATAATTCGAATGGATGGATGTATGTATGCTTGCGCTCGCATAGAGAACGATCCGGTTGAAGAGCCCAAAGAACTCGCAGGAGAAGCCCCTGAGCAGCAGTCGGTTGGTGGAGGCAAGTGTCCCTTGACCTATCTCTGTCCTATACATACTTTAATTCACCTCCCGCATTTAACATTTATACCTAAGGATTGACTAGCTTTTGTTATCCATGTCCTTGGTTACCTACTTGGGTTGGATTATTATTGCTTAGTCTTATGCTATTGCTCAACTCTAATCAATGAACATGATGAGAATTATCAATGATACGTTGTTTTCTCTTCTGTTATTATGATGTTATACTTGTGGCCTTCAAGGGGGCTCGAGCGGTTTCTCGAGTGTCTCTTCGTAAGGACCTGTTCGTTGGATGACCGCCCAGGAAAAACAGTGCAACCATGAGGGTGGAATGGGGTGCCCTTAGTTGAATAATTAGAGGATCCGGGGTGTAGTTCGCTTAGCCGTCGTGCCGTTAATGGGGCTCGGTGTATGCGGCTCGCTCTGCCAAGCTTGGGTTCGCCCCCTTGGGGAGGAGTGCGATGCATTTAGGAAACCTAACGGGCGGCTACAGCCCCGAGGAATCTTTGTAAAGGCTACGTAGTGAGACCTTGCCTACTCACCTTGGGAGTGTTCAAGGGTCCGTACAACCCAAGGCAAAAAGGGAATCACGGCTCATGGGTAAAGTGTACAACCTCTGCAGAGTGTTAGAAAACCGATATATCAGCCGTGCTCGCGATTATGAGCGGCCAAGGGAGCTCCAGTGATTAATGGTACTTGATCAGAGATGTTCAGTTTGCAGGTGGCAATGAAATTGATGGTTCTTGGTATTGGCCACGGTAATGGTAAGTGGTACTCTTTCCGTTTGGAAAGGGTACTTTGGGTTAATAACTTGGGTTAATGCTAAAACCTGGCTTTCTACTAGTAATAATAATCTGACCAACTAAAGCAACTGCTTGACTTACCCCCACATAAAGCTTGTCCACTACAGCCAGACAGGATACTTGCTGAGTATGTTGATGTGTACTCACCCTTGCTCTACACACCAAACCCCCCCATCCCCAGGTTGTCAGCATTGCAACCACTGCTCAGGAGAAGATGAAGCCATGGAAGGAGACTTCCAGGAGTTCCAAGACTACAATGAGTTCTAGGTGTGGGTTAGCGGCAACCCCCATTCGGCTGCCTATGAAGGCCTCGTTTATCTACGTTTCGTTTTCGCACTTTGATTATTGTAAAGACTATGTGGATGTCTCAGACATATGATGTAATCGACTATTATTTCCCCTTTTTAATACTATTTGAGCACTGTGTGATGATGTCCATGTTATGTAACTGTTGTGTACGTGAATTGCTGATCCTGGCACGTACATGGTTCGCATTCGGTTTGCCTTCTAAAACCGGGTGTGACATAGCTCTAGTGACAGTGAAGACAATTTAATGTCTCTATTTGCCAACCTTAGCATGGACCAAAAGAAAAAATAAATGAATTAATTGAAGCCATTAATGAGAAGGATGAACTCTTGCATAGCCAAGAAGACTTTCTCATTAAAGAAAACAAAAAATTTGTTAAGTTGAAAAATGCTTATGCTCAGGAAGTAGAAAAATGTGAAAACTTATCTAAGGAGCTTAGCATTTGCCATGACTCAGTTTCTAGTCTTAGAACTAAAAATGCTAGTTTAATTTCTAAGATTGAAAAATTGAATGTTTGCAATAATTCTATTTCCTGTCTTAGAGATGAAAATGTTAGATTAAATGCTAAGATAGAGGAATTAAATACTTGCAAACTATCTACATCTACTGTTGAGCATATTTCTATCTGTACTAGATGCAAAGATGTTAATATAGAAGCTATAGATGATGAACTTGCCATGATTAAACAAAAAATGATCACATAGCTAAATTAACTACTAAAATTGCCGAGCATGAACTAGAAAATGAAAATTTTAAATTTGCTACAAGCATGCTTTATAATGGGAGACGCCCTGGCTTTAAGGATGGCATTGGTTTCCAACAGGGGAGCAATGTCAAGCTTAATGCCCCTAAATGATTATCTAATTTTGTTAAAGGTAAGGCTCCCATGGTTCAGGATAGCGAGGGCTATATTTTATATCCTGCTAACTATCTTGAGCACAAAATTAGGAAGATTCATGCTAGGAAGCCTCATAATGTTTCTCACCATGCATTTATGTACAAAAATGAAGCTTCTAGCTCTAGGCATACCACACATGTTAAAATGCCTAGAAAGAAAATTCCTACTACATCAAATGAGCATAATGTTTCATTTAAGACTTTTGATGTATCTTATGTTTTAACTAACAAATCAGGCAAAGTATGTGCCAAATATGTTGGGGGCAAACACAAGAGCTCCAAAACTTGTGTTTGGTTACCCAAGGTGCTTGTTTCTAACGTCAAAGGACCCAAGACTGTTTGGGTACCTATGAACAAGGCCTAAAATTGTTTTGTAGGTTTATGCATCCAGTGGTTCAAGTTGGATAATCGATAGCGGGTGCACAAACCACATGACATGGGAGAAGAGAATGTTCTCCTCCTTTGAGAAAAACAAAGATCCCCAACGAGCTATCACATCCGGGGATGGAAATCAAGGTTTGGTCAAAGGATTGGGTAAAATTGCTATATCACCTGCCATTTTATTTCCAATGTTTTTATTGTAGATTCCTTAGACTATATTATGCTTTCTGTTTCTCAATTATGCAAAATGGGCTACAACTGTCTTTTTACTAATATAGGTGTTACTGTCTTTAGAAGAAATGATGATTCAATAGCATTTAAGGGAGTGCTAGATGGTCAGCTATACTTAGTGAATTTTAATGATAATCAAGCTGAACTAGACACTTGCTTAATTGCTAAAACTAACATGGGTTGGCTCTGGCATCGTCGACTAGCCCATGTTGGGATGAAGAATCTTCACAAACTTCGAAAGGGAGAGGAAATTTTAGGACTAACAAATGTTCATTTTGAGAAAGACATGATTTGTAGCGCATGTCAAGCAGGAAAGCAGGTTGGAGTCCACCATCCACACAAGAACATCATGACTACAGACAGGACGCTCGAGCTACTCCATATGGATTTATTCGGCCCGATTGCTTACATAAGCATCGGCGGGAGTAAGTACTGTCTAGTTTTTGTGGATGATTATTCTCGCTTCACTTGGGTGTTCTTTTTGCAGGAAAAATCACAAACCCAAGAGACCTTAAAGGGATTCTTAAGATAGGCTCAAAATGAGTTCGGATTAAGAATCAAGAAGATAAGAAGCGACAATGGGATGGAGTTCAAGAATTCACAAATTGAAGGTTTTCTTAAGGAAGAGGGCATCAAGCATGAGTTTTTTTCTCACTACACACCTCAACAAAATGGTGTAGTGGAGAGGAAGAATAGAACTCTACTGGATATGACAAGAACCATGCTTGATGAGTACAAGACACTGGACCGGTTTTGGGCCGAGACAATTAACACCGCCTGCTACTCCATCAACCGTTTATATCTTCACCGAATCCTCAAGAAAACATCATATGAACTCCTCACTGGTAAAAAGCCCAATATTTCATATTTTAGAGTCTTTGGGAGTAAATGCTTTATTCTTATTAAAAGAGGTAGAAAAATCTAAATTTGCTCCTAAGGTTGTAGAAGGCTTTTTACTTAGTTATGACTCAAACACAAGGGCATATAGAGTCTTCAACAAATCCACTGGATTGGTTGAATTTTCTTGTGACATTGTGTTTGATGAGACTAACGGCTCCCAAGTGGAGCAAGTTGATCTTGATGAATTAGATGATGAAGAGGCGTCGTGCGTCGCACTAAGGAACATGTCTATTGGAGATGCGTGCCCTAAGAAATCCGAAGAGCCTCCACAAGCACAAGATCAATCGTCATTTTCCAACCTAGCATCTCCACCAACTCAAGATGAGGATCTGGCTCAAAATGATAAAGATCAAGAGGATGAACCATCTCAAGAAGAGGACAATGATCAAGAGGGAGATGAAGTTAATGAAGACAAGGAAGATGATCAAGAAATTCAGGGTCAAAGACCGCCACACCCAAGAGTCCACCAAACAATTCAAAGAGATCACCCCATCAACTCCATACTTGGTGACATTCACAAGGGGGTAACCACTAGATCTCGAGTTGCTCATTTATGTGAACATTACTCTTTTGTGTCCTCTATTGAGCCATACAAGGTGGAGGATGCACTAAGAGATCCAGATTGGGTGGTAGCTATGCAAGAGGAACTCAACAACTTCACGAGGAATGAGGTATGACATTTAGTTCCACATCCTAATCAAAATGTTGTAGGTACCAAGTGGGCATGGTGTGGTGACTAGAAACAAAGCCTGACTTGTGGCCAAAGGTTATTCACAAGTCGAAGGTTTGGACTTTGATGAAACTTATGCACCCGTAGCTAGGCTTGAGTCAATTCGAATATTACTTGCCTATGCTACTTACCATGGCTTTAAGCTTTATCAAATGGACGTGAAAAGTGTCTTCCTCAATGGACCTATCAAGGAAGAGGTCTACATTGAGCAACCTCCCGGCTTTGAAGATAGTGAGTATCCTAACCATGTTTACAAACTCTCAAAGGCGCTTTATGGGCTCAAGCAAGCCACAAGAGCATGGTATGAATGCCCGCGAGATTTCCTTATGACTAATGGCTTCAAAGTCGGTAAAGCCAATCCTACTCTCTTTACTAAAACTGTTGCAAAAGACTTGTTTGTATGCCAAATTTATGTTGATGATATTATATTTGGGTCTAGTAACAAGTCAACATGTGAAGAATTTAGTAATATCATGATACAGAAATTCGAGATGTCAATGATGGGGGAGTTGAAGTATTTCCTCAGATTTCAAATCAAGCAACTCCAGGCTGGCACCTTCATCTGCCAAACAAAGTACATTCAAGACATACTTAAGAAGTTTGGAATGAAGGACGACAAACCCATCAAGACACCCTTGGGAACCAATGGGCATCTCGACCTCGACACAGGAGGTAAATCCATAGAATAAAAGGTATACCAGTCGATAATAGAATCTTTACTCTATTTATGTGCATCTCGACCGAATATTACGCTTTTCGTATCCATGTGTGCAAGATTTCAGGAAAATCCTAAGGAAGTTCACCTTAGGGCCATGAAAAGAATCATGAGATATTTAGTTTACACTCCTAAGTTTGGGCTCTGGTACCCCAGGGGATCTACATTTGATTTAATTGGATATTCTGATGCCAATTGGGTAGGGTGTAAAATTGATAGGAAGAGCACTTCAGGGACTTGTCAGTTTCTAGGGCGATCCCTGGTGTCATGGGCTTCAAAGAAACAAAACTTAGTAGCTCTTTCCACCGTCGAAGCCGAGTACATTGCCGCAGGCCATTGTTGTGCGCAATTACTTTGGATGAGGCAAACCCTTAGGGACTATGGCTACAAATTGAGCAAAGTCCCTCTCGTATGTCATAATGAGAGTGCAATCCGCATGGCGGATAATCCCGTTGAACATAGCCGCACTAAGCACATAGACATTCGGTATCACTTTCTGAGAGATCACCAACAAAGGGGATATCGAAATTGTTTATGTTAATACCCAAAACCAATTAGCCGATATCTTTACCAAGCGACTAGATGAGAAAACCTTTAGCAAACTTAGGAATGAGCTAAATATACTTGATTCTCGGAACTTTGATTGAAACATTGCACACATAGCTCATTTATATACCTTGATCATGTCTCTTTCATTTGGTACAAATATATATCTACTACTACTCTATAAAGATGCAACGAGGGCATCCACCATGCTTCACCACGACTCCGCCCGACTCTCCTCGCCCACGCTTAGGCCCTGGCTCTCCTCCCTCCTCGAGACCGCACAATCCTCGCTCGATGCTTTCCATGGAGAGCAGATAATGGTGAAGCGTGCCCCCGCCACTGCCCTGGTCAATCCCGTCAATCTCATGAAAATCACCGCATGCCCACAGACCTCGTCATGGAAGGCCCGTCCTTGCCGGTTCGCCCCCATTCGCGCTCCCCCCGACCTCGTCATGGAAGGTCGAGCAACCCGCCATTCTCGCTCTTCCCCACCATCCTCACCCCCTCCGCGCATGACCCCTGCTCCCCTCACGCCGGCATGCCACGACGGATCCGCGTGCGCCAACAACCTACTCCATGTCTCACAGTTCATGCACGCTATCTCCCCCTGCCCCCTCCCCATCTGCGCAAGGCCCTACCTCACCCTCACGCTGGCTCGCCATCTACGCCCATTCCCCCAGTTTCCACGCCGTCGTCCCCCCGCCCCGCTTGCGGTGGCCACGGAAGGCACAACAAGAAGGCCGCGCCGGAGATCCTACTCCACGCTCCCCTCGCTCTAGATTCCTCAGCGAGGTCGAGCTCCGCCTCCTCTGCTGCAACCTCCCTGCACACCCTCGACTGCGCCCCCACTCGCTTCCCCTCCCCTTGCGCATCTGCTCGCCCGCTACTGCCTCCGCGCTCGCCGGCGTTGAGGCCGGCGATTGCGAGGCTACGTTCGACGCCACTGCAAATCCTCGACCAAACCAGCAGACAGCAAAAAATGGCCATAAAGACAGCTATGCCGAGAAAGAAGATGTGCATCCTGCTCATGCCCTTCTTCGCTACCAGCCACATCGCCCCCTTCACGGACCTCGCCTTTCACCTCGTCGCGGCCAGGCCTGACGACGTGGAGGCCGCAGTTGCTGTCACTCTGGCAAACGCCTTGGTTGTGCAGTCAGCTCTCGCCCGGCGTGGCGCTAGTCATCTGGCCACGGTCAAGGTGGCCACCTACCCGTTCCCCTCCGTGGACGGCCTTCCATCGGGAGTGGAGAACCACTCCATGGTCAAGGCTGCCACCGACGTGTGGCGCATCGATGTCGTCGCCACAGACGAGAAGCTGATGCGGCCAGAGCATGAGAGTCTCATCCGCGAGCATGCGCCGGACCTCATCATCACCGACATACACTTCTGGTGGAACACCTACAAAATCCCTCCGGCCTCAGTAGAAATGGTCTGGTTGTTCTCCGGTAGACGTGCAGAGGGATAGGATGGGAGATGGCTGCAATCCCTAGGTTCTCTCCTCGTGGCACCATCGCGGCATCAGCCATGCCAACGCCCTCTACCGGCCCATGATTCGCCAGTCAGGTATTGTACTGCTATCTTGTGTTGTCTTGTTGATTCTTATGATGCGATGCTATTTCTTGTTGCTAATATTTTTTTCTATACTGGAGTTTGAAGATCTTCTCAAGCAATGTGTGTAGTTTATGTGCTTCACTGTTTGGTAGATGGTAGTACTGAATTGGATTGAATGATATGAAATTCTGAATCCTCACTCTGCAGAGATGGACACATCAAGCCCTTAAGCACTTGTCGATGCAAAGAATTTGAACATGTTTGTTGGGCAAAGAATGTGCGCGGTTGTTCAAGTACAACACAATGAAGGTTGGAGTGCTTGTTGGACAGTCATCTAACGGGCATCGATTGAGTATCGAAAGTGCCATGGACGTTCATGTATCACACTGTATGGAGGTTTATGGAATTGCTGAAAATAACCAGACCATCCATGCTGAACTGTGCACAGATTTTGGTCCTAACTTCGGCTAGATTTCGAATGCCTTTGACCCTTCCATTGTTAGTATCTGGACATTTATAAATTGGATTTATTGTTAGATGCTGAGTTCTCTTTGAACTACAACGAAATTGTCTCCCATCGTTACAAAGAATGTGTATCTTATTTATTTTTTTCCATGTCTTCTAGCCACATTTAAACAGTTTTGTTCTATCCCCACATGGTGATAAGTATGCCTCTGAGATCAACCATGATTCTAGAAAGCATTTTAGGATGAGAAACATTTTAGCCAACAGGGGCTTTAATCATGCTATCATCAACTGACAATAAGATGAGTTTATTAGGGCTTATTATTACATTGTTACTGGATGTGTGTCTATTGTATGTACCTTTTGTCATTTACTAATATGTGCATTACGATCACATAGGTACTCAGTAAATCATTGAGGACCCATTTTGAAGGCCATCTGATTAGTGAAAGAGCTCCATAGCCTGTCTGCTCAGCTTGAAGTGGTCATAAGCGCATAACTGCACATGCGAGCACTCAAGATGTAAGCCAGCAGTGTCTTCTGCGTATAGAATTGATCATGAAACATAGATAATTGATCATACAAATTACTTATCCCCTAAGTGAGTTCGTAAAATCAAGTATAGGATTCTAGAGACCTTTGCTCGAGTGGATTACCAAAACCTCATCCAGATTTAGGAGATAGAAAGGCATACCTAGGGGTGGTAATGGATCATGATCCAAATATTTCTTCACAAATTGCTAGGGCTCTAAATTGTTTTTAGTACAAAAATGAATATAAATAGGGCTCGATCGTAACCCGATCAGATCCTTATATTTTGTAGTGTAAAATTTAGAGCTCAATGTCACCCCTAGACATACCCTTTATCCAAGAGAGATGGTGGTGTATATAGGAGATCTCCTAAAGAATATAGAAACAACAGGTGTGTTAGGGGATCTGTTGTACCTGGTACATTTTTCTATTTAAGGGATAGGGGTAAAGGATAGTAAAGAATACAAGAGATCTGGTGGAGACCTCTAATAAGCAAATAACATTGGCGCTATTGTTTATCGAGAGCCATTTGCCATGTGTTTTTGTTTACAGATATTGGTTTTAACAAGCACACAAGAGAGCCTGGTAAATGTTTGTTTTTTCTATTGCATTCATATGATCTGCCAAGCTATTAACTTTTATAGATCTACTTTTGGAAATAGGTTGTAAAGATCACGGACTTCGGTGTGGCGCGACATTGAAGTCAGCGGGGTAGATGACTGTTGAAACTGGAACCTACTAATGGATGGCACCATCATTTTGTTATATAAAAAATTTCACACTTTTCAGGAAGAAATAGACATTTTTTGCAAAGATAGGAGTTTCTTAGGTTCATTTGGAAATGTTGAAGTGTACTAATGTTCTCAATGATGCATCCTATATTTCTTATGATGGAGTAATTTTATTTATCATAATGATATTTGTTGTTCTATATCTATGTTTTTATTGTTTTTTAACTTCCATGGCAAAGTACGGGTACATACCTATCTCTATAAGAAATAGTGCAGAACGAGCACTCGAAATCACACCCCGCTGCTCCAGAAATTTGGGGCTAACCACTAGACTATACATAACTTAGTATTTAGAAATAAACAAAAATATATATTTATAGTCTAGACGTCGCTCCCTACACTTCCCCGTCTCGTGGCAACACACGGGCACATACCTAGTTTCTTATTATTCTTCTACCAAGGCTATGACTAATATGTTTTCAAGTGTATTTCTATACTAAGTCGTAGATTGAAAGGAAAATAGAGTCTTCGGCAAAGAACAAGGCTTCCACTCCACAACTATGACAGTATCATTTACCCTTTGGCCTTGTTCATCCAAACTCTCAATTGGTATAATCCTTCACTCTTATTTACTTGTACCAATGGGGAGAAAGATGCAAAAGGGCTCTCAAAGTCTCCGTTTCTGGTGATTAATGCCAAAGGGGGAGAGAGTATTAAGCCCAAAGCAAAAGGACTGCACCACCATTTCAAAAAAAATTCAAAATAAAGTTTTAATTGGTATTTTCTCAATTGGTATCTATTTCAATTGATGAATTCTCAAATTAGTATATGATATCAATTGGTATCTTTGTTTCACTTGATTTGTGAAAGTAAAATTTCAAAACCCTCTTGAAAGCTAAGAGGAGAATTTCATTCAGGGGGAGTTTTATTTAGTCAAAGGAAAAGCATTTGAAACAGGGGGAAAATTTCAAATCTTAAAAGTGCTTGCTTCTTGCAATATTATTCTTATACCTTTGACTATTTGCAAAAAGACTTTGAAACGATTTTCCAAAAAGATTTGCAAAAATAAAACAAGTGGTGCAAAAGTGGTCCAAAATGTTAAATAAAGGAAAAAGGAATCCATTCATACTCAGTGAGATTTTCAATTGGTTCAACTCCAAGTAACCTATGCACATTTCAAATACAAACTAGTTACAATTCTATACTCTATATTTGCTTTGGTTTGTGTTGGCATCAATCACCAAAAACGGGGAGATTGAAAGGGAAATAGGGTTAACCTTTTCCTATAATTAATTTTGGTGGCTGATAATCAACACAAACACATGGACTAACTAGTTTGTTCTAAAATTCATGTATTAAAGGTGCATAAGGTTCAACACAAACCAATAAAAGATTCAAGTTAGGGACACAATTTTAAAGGAGCAAAAGGACTTGAGTGTGATGAACAATGGCGCACCGGACTGTCCGGTGCACCAGGACCGTACAAGTGTCAACCAGCTACTCTCGGGAAAACGAAGGCGAGAGAGTGTGTTCGTGTTCTTTTGCGCTCTTGTTTCTTGGATTGCCTTTCTTCTTTCTCATTCTTGCTCTCAAGTGACTTGTAATCAAAGTAACAGACACATAAGTGTGTGGTGGTCCTTGCGGGGTCTTAGTGACCCGATTGATTAAGGAGAAGGCTCACTCGGTCTAAGTGACCGTTTGAGAGAGGGAAATGGTTGAAATAGACCCGGTCTTTGTGATCTCCTCAACGGGGACTAGGTTCTTTGGAACCGAACCTTGGTAAAACAAATCACCGTGTTCACTCGCCTTGATTCTTGTTGATTTGTTTCCCCCCTCTTTCGACTTGAATTTAATTCTAACGCTAACCCCGACTTGTATTGTGTGTTTAAAGTTATAAAATTCAGGTTTCGCCTATTCACCCCCTCTAGGCGACTTTCAAGTAACTACGTCTTATTAATTCCATCATATTTGTATTTAATAAAATACGTATGAATGTTAACAAGATTAATATTACATTGATACCTTCGGCTTGCTCGAAGGCACGAATGCGAGAGAGTGATTACCATCTAGCGTGAACAATACACATTACTATTCATCTATTTATAGGCACGGGACGTAGCCTGGGTAAAATTACATACAAGCCCTTGAACATTTGTTTTTAAGTAACTTAAACTAATAAGGGTTGTCTAGTCTTTTTCTTCTTTGCTTGATCTTCGTCTTTAAGAACCTTCAGCAGAGGTGGGGCGGACTTCTTATGGCATTTTGTCGAAGGTGTTTATGTCTTGAGGACCTTCGGCAGAGAAGAAGACCCCCAACAGCTCCACCCCAAACCGTAGTTATCAGGAGATGATGTACCTGTCGTTCAAGGCGCCACACCATCTTGGTTGTGGTAGTCGGGCAGGCAACGTCGCCCTCCAACAATTTTCTAACCTCCATCATCTCTCATTGAAAGATCAGGCTCCCTCTACCCATTGGGTTTATGAAGGGGAGGATGGGAAAGGGAGTAATTGGGAGAGTTTAATATGTTGAGATACATTTGGTTTTGCTTTTATGTGCTCTATTATATTATGTGCTCTAATACATTTGGTTTTATGTGCTTTGATAACTCCACTTTACATACTTATGCATTGTTATGTTGAACTCATGTGCTTATGTATGATGACATGACTTGTTTTAAATTTTATATTCCATAACTGTCACAAATGCTAGTTTATGACTATTCACTTTGTATCTTTTAAAAAACAATCTTATTCCTTCATGTATATGATCTAAAAATCATTATCACATGATACATGACTATGGATTTTAATTATATGGACTTACTCTAGCATCTTAGGGTTTAGCTTCAAAAGCTCACACAAATAAAGTCCTTTAAAAACTTCTTTCACATACTTGAGATAGTGTTGTCATTGATCACCAAAAGGGAGGAGATTGAAATCATCTAGGCCCTTAATGGTTTTGGTGATTATTAACAACACAAGATTATTATGCCTAACGTGTATTTGTAGAGGCACACTAAAGTTAGGTCACAATGATGGAAATTGTTCTGGCAATCTATTGTTTTCATGCCCCTCATTATGGATTTCATTTTGGTTTTTAAAGGATGATAGATAACGTTAAGTATGGAGTAGCTCTAAGTGTCGTTTGGAGTTGAGAGGTACTTATAATAGTGTATGCATTTGTTTCTTTAAAGGTTCTATAAAGGGGCTATGAACTAGGAGCTTGACCTAGATAAGTCTAATGAGTGTAGTGTGCTGCACACTAGTGGTCTTTAGCCCTAGGTCGCCTAGGAGAGGCCCAAAAGAAGTATGGATCAAAACCCATTTTCTAAGTTTCAAATTAAGAGAAGTTTGAAGGATTTTTAAGGCATCAAACAATTTTGTTTTATGGTTGTCAGACCATATATGACTATTCTAGTGCCTCCATGTGGTAGGCCTGGAAGAAATCCTTTAATAGAACATTAGACTAATAAGTTGAGTCTAACAATGTGTGAATATAGACTAGAAGGTTCATGGTGTGTCACACTCATACGATGGAGAATGTTGGACTACATGACACAACTGTTTGAATTAAGGTTCCTTCTACAGGGTCGTCAGACTTTGTTAACAGTTGTCGTGTCAGACTAATGAGTTGGGTTCAACAACCCATATTAAGTGACCAGAGAGGTTTTCACCGGCATCAGGTTGATCTAACGGTAAGTGTCGGGCCATACGCTCACGGAAGTAATTCAAACGACTACTTTTGACACATTATTACATATTTACCATTATGTTTAATTAGATCATGTGATATGGTCCGACAGTCATGAATTTTGCCTAGAGTTACTGTAAATGGCTAGTTGGCCAACTAGGGTCTATAAATACCCCCACCGCTCCCTACACTAGATATTGCCCAATTTAATAACTGCAACAACCCATATAGTGTGTGTGCAAAAGAGCCATTGTTTAGTGAGAGACTTGATAGTTGGAATTCCTTTGCTTAGCGACCTCATTAGAGAATAAGAGACTAATTAGTATGCACTATTTGATCTCACTGAGTTTGGTAGAGGCAAGTGAGAGTTTTGATTATTACTCTTGGTGCTCGACATCGCCTAGATGGTTCGGTGGCGATCCAGAGTGTGTTGATGATCACTCGAAGGTTTGTGGATGACCCAATTAGGACTTGTACACGCTTATGAGCACTTTACCGCACAGGAGCAACGAAGAACTAGCTCGTAGAGAGAACTTGGTTCTTTCATGGAAATAGGAGGAGAGACAGACACCCTTAAGAAAATGCTTTAACGTACTAGAATGTAAACTTTTGGTTACACATTAGATACTCGGGTGAAGTTTAGCTTGCAAGTAGGAGATGCAAGTATTTGTAGGAAAGATAAATTCACCCCCCGCCATCTGCTATGAGGCATCTTGATACTTTCACTTTGGTCTTCATGTACTAATATATTAAGGAGTAGAAATTGTCGGATAAGAGTATAAGAATTTAAGAAAATAAGTTTAAAGTGTGTGTGATTAAGCATGAGATCTAGAGAGAGAATGGTGGATTGATCTCAATTGGACTCGGTCACAGGACTAAGGCGGATCACTCTCATGCCTTGATCGATGGCGCAACAACTTCTCTAGTTACAACACCCTTCACAGTGTGTAATAAATAGATAACGAAGCCGCACTACCTTCTCGCCCATGCACCGATTAATAAGATATAATCTCATCTTTACACGGCTAGTGAGGGAAAGACCTCTGTCCTTGTCATCTACTCCCTCTAGGTCTAAATTACAAGTCGTTTCGAACAAGATTTGAGTCAAATATGTAAAACTTTAACTACAAATAATAGTTTTGTCATATACACCAATTTATCTTAAAAATTACTTTCACAAATATATAAATATAATAGAAGTTTATTTGTATTTCAAAACATTGGCTAAACCTCTATATTTTGAAGATCATGTCATTGTGTAAGACGACATATAATTTGGACATGGAGGAAGTACTCCGAATATTGGACTTCAACCCTGTATGATGATTCCTTCCTATTTAGAAGATACTCCCTCCGTTTTTTATTTGTCACCAGTGGTACAAACCAAAATTATTCAAAATTCTTATCACCAGTAGTACAATGTGAAACAACTTTCCAATTTGACCACCCTTATTATACTCCTCTACTCAGATCAGTGAGAAGTACACCACCTATTTTTGTGTTTATGCCCACCTCACGAGACGTATCCACCAACTAGGGAGAGTAGGCACTGGTGTGCTCCTATGCTCCTGTACCGGATCAAAACTAAAGGGCTGGTAGTGCTCCTGTGCTGAAGCTGCCTTGCCTGCATCACAAAGTGAGGACCTATGTTTCTGCTAGCTGGTGTGCTGGTCGCCTGCACCTCCATGTTTTGTGTCTCTCTACCTACCTAGTGAGTGAGCCAATGATGTACAATACTCTAAGGGCAGAATCAAATTTGGATGGCTGCCATGGAATCATCAACATCAATCAAAGCAACTACTCCAAGGAGTATCTACCAAAGCACTGATCAAACAACTACTCCAAGGAGTATTCTACTGCCATGGAGTTGTTGGCGCCGATCCGGGCGCCAATCACTGCGTTGAGAACCAGTGGCGGTGCTCTCTACACAGGCGCGGACGGTCCGCGGCCAGGGGACAGATGGTCCGCGACCTGGCACAGGGCTCGGGTTTCCTGCCTGACGAGCCGGACGATCCGCGCCTATAGGTCAGACGGTCCGCGCGTGCGCAGGGGTGGCGGTGTTCGCCGACGGCGCCTGAATCTCGCTCCCGGGAGGAACCCCATCGGGGAGGAGAGATCCTAGGTGTTGTCTAGAGTCAGTAGGCCACAGCAGGCCATTCTAGACACCTCTAATCGACGTAGAGCTGAAGAGAAGCGAAGAATTTGGGGATTGAGAGGCTAAACTAGAATTAAACTAGAACTACTCCTAATGCCTAAGGTAAAAACGAGAGATAAACTGATTATTGATTCGATTGTTGATGATTAATTGGTCGTATTCCTCTGTATTTATAGAGGAGGGGGCTGGACCCGTTACAAACAAATTTCCTGAGTTAATTCTGCGAATCTAGCTAACAACTGTAGCAAGAAACTCGGAACCCTAACTGACTCTACGCGCGCATGGACTATCCGCACCACCAGTGCATACCGTCCGCACGGTCATTTTTCTCTCCAATATATGCCCCCTTGCCTTTTGGCAGAGCTGAGCGAACCAAAAAAACTAACTCGATGTGATCACATCGATTTTCTTAGGCTTCTTGCCACATACTAGGATGGTACTGCTTGAGGAAACGCCAGTTTAACGCCTTAGGCAAGTCTTTGCCTTGTAATGTTTTCAATAAGTAGGCGTTACCAGACATCACCTGCGTGACTCTGTAAGGGCCTTCCCAGCTTGGCGACCACTTCCCAAACTTCCAGTCTTTACTCCTTAGAGGCAGGACAGTCTTCCATACCAGGTCCCCTAACTGGAACGATTTAGCCTTGACCTTCTTGTTGTAAGCTTTGGCGACCATGATCTTGTCCTTTTCTATTTCTCCTAAGGCCGTCACTCTCTTGTCGGTCACTTCATCAATATTATCAATCATTGAATTATAATAATCACCGACAGTCAGATCATTTTGCTTGGCGAACCTGACAGCATTTAAACTTATCTCTACAGGTAACACTGCTTCCTGCCCATAGACAAGCTCAAACGGAGATACTTTAGTAGCACGGTGTTAGGATTATCAAACGGAGATTCTATGAGCCCATAAAGCTTCGGACAAAATCTTATGCCACTGCTTAGGATTATCAAATATCTTTTTTTATTAGGCTAATCAATGTCCTATTACTAGACTCGGCCTGTCCATTGGCCTGGGCATAATACGGAGATGAATTGAGTAACTTAATTCTATATAATTCAGCGAACTCACGTATCTCCTTTGACATAAAAGAAGCCCCCTGGTCTGTAGTCAAAGTCCGGGGAATACCGAATCTATGAATAATATGCTCAGTTATGAACTCAATTACCTCACTGTGTGTCATGTTCTTCAGAGCAACGGCTTCAGTCCATTTGGTAAAGTAGTCATTGGCAACTAACACAAACCGATGCCCTTTGGATGATGAAGGATGAATCTCTCCTATAAAGTCCAATCCCCATCCTCTGAAAGGCCAATGCTTAATGATAGGATATAATTCGGCTACAGGGACCAACTGTAAGTCGCTGAATTTTTGACATACTTAGCATCCTTTGTAGTACTTGAAACAATCAGCTACCATGTTAGGCCAATGGAAGCTAGACCTTCGCAATAACCACTTCATCTTTGGAGCCGATTGATGGGTACCACAAATCCCTTCATGCACTTCGGCCAAGGCTGATATAGCATCACCTGGGCCCAAGCATTTAAGCAGGACGCCGTTGCCTATTCGGTGGTAGAGTTCATCACTCATTAAAACATACTTAAAAGCTGTACGCCGAACGTTCCTATCCGTCCTAACATTGGGATTTTGTAGATAATTGAAACGGAATTAGGCTTACACCTAGTTCCTAATTAATTTTGGTGGTTGAATTGCCCATCACAAATAATTGGACTAACTAAGTTTGCTCTAGATTATATGTTCTACAGGTGCCAAAGGTTCATCTACAACTATACTAAATCCGCGTGTCACACTCTTTATTTGATTGCGATTTGCTTTGCACCCTCTCTCGCGGACTCGTTTATATTTCTAACGCTAACCTGGCTTGTAGTTGTGATTATTTTTGAGAATTTCAGTTTCGCCCTATTCACCCCCCTTCTAGGCGACTATCAATTGGTATCAGAGCCCGGTGCTTCATTAGAGCCTAACCGCTCGAAGTGATGTCGGGAGATCATGCCAAGAAGGAGATGGAGACCGGCAAAAAGCCCACTACAAGCCACGGGAGCACTTCATCGGAAGAGTCCCGCACCAAGAGGAAGGAGAAGAAGAAGGACTCCTCCAAAGGGAAGGAGAAGAAATCTTCTTCACACCACAAAGAGAAGAAGGAGAAATCCTCTTCCCACAAGCCGCATCGGAGTGGGGACAAGAAAAAGAGGATGAGGAAGGTGGTCTACTACGAGACCGATTCTTCATCGGCATCCACCTCCGGCTCCGATGCGGCGTCCGTCACTTCTAAACGCCAAGAGCGTAAGAAGTATAGTAAGATTCCCCTACGCTACCCTCGCATTTCTAAACATACACCTTTACTTTCCGTCCCATTAGGCAAACCACCAACTTTTGATGGTGAAGATTACGCTAGGTGGAGTGATTTAATGCGATTTCATCTAACCTCACTCCACAAAAGTATATGGGATGTTGTTGAGTTTGGTGCACAGGTACCATCCGTAGGGGATGAAAACTATGATGAGGATGAAGTAGCCCAAATCGAGCACTTCAACTCCCAAGCCACAACCATACTCCTCGCCTCTCTAAGTAGAGAGGAATATAACAAGGTGCAAGGGTTGAAGAATGCGAAAGAGATTTGGGATCTACTCAAGACTGCGCACGAGGGTGATGAACTCACCAAGATCACCAAGCGGTAAACGATCGAGGGGGAGCTCGGTCGCTTCCGTCTTCGCTAAGGGGAGGAGCCACAAGATATGTACAACCGGCTCAAAACCTTGGTGAACCAAGTGCGCAACCTCGGGAGCAAGAAATGGGATGACCACGAGGTGGTTAAGGTTATTCTTAGATCACTTATCTTCCTTAACCCCACTCAAGTTCAATTAATTCGTGGTAATCCTAGATACACACTAATGACTCCCGAGGAAGTTATCGGGAATTTTGTGAGCTTTGAATGTATGATCAAGGGCTCAAAGAAGATCAACGAGCTTGATGATCCCTCCACATCCGAAGCACAACTGGTGGCGTTCAAGGCGACGGAGGAGAAGGAGGAGTCTACACCAAGTAGACAACCAATCGACGCTTCAAAGCTCGACAACGAGGAGATGGCTTTAATCATCAAAAGCTTTCGCCAAATCCTCAAGCAACGGAAGGGGAAGGATTAATAATCCCGTTCCAAGAAGGTTTGCTACAAGTGTGGTAAGCCCGGTCACTTTATTGCTAAATGTCCATTATCAAGAGACAGTGACAGGGATAACGACAAGAAGGACAAGAGGAGAGAAAAGAAGAGGTACCACAAGAAGAGGGGCGGCGATGCCCACGTGTGCCGCGAATGGGACTCCGACGAGAGCTCCACCGACTCCTCCGACGACGAGGACGCCGCCAACAGCACCGTCACCAAGGGACTCCTCTTCCCCAACATCGGCCACAAGTGCCTCATGGCAAAGGACGGCAAGAGGAAGAAGGTTAAATCCAAATCATCCACTAAATATGAGTCTTCTAGTGATGATAATGCTAGTGATGAGGAGGATAACTTGCGTACCCTTTTTGCCAACCTTAACATGGAACAAAAGGAAAAATTAAATGAATTAATTAGTGCTATTCATGAAAAGGATGACCTTTTGGATTCCCAAGAGGACTTCCTAATTAAGGAAAATAAGAAACATGTTAAGGTTAAAAATGCTTATGCTCTAGAGGTAGAAAAATGTGAGAAATTAACTAGTGAGCTAAGCACATGCCATGATACTATTGCCAACCTTAGAAATGAAAATGCTAATTTAATAGCTAAGGTTGATTCTCATGTTTGTAATGTTTCAACTTCCAATCCTAGAGATGATAATGTTGATTTACTTGCTAGGATTGATGAGTTGAATGTTTCTCTTGGTAGCCTTAGGATTGAAAATGAGAAATTGCTTGCTAAGGCTAAAGATTTTGATGTTTGCAATGTTACTATTTCTAACCTTAGAAGTGAAAACGATATATTACATGCTAAGGTTATAGAATTAAAATCTTGCAAACCCTCTACATCTATCGTTGAGCATGTATCTATTTGTACTAGATGTAGAGATGTTGATATTAATGCTATTCATGATCACATGTCTTTAATTAAACAACAAAATGATCATATAGCAAAATTAGATGCTAAAATTGCCGAGCATAACTTAGAAAATGAAAAATTTAAATTTGCTAGAAGTATGCTCTATAGTGGGAGACGCCCTGGCATTAAGGATGGCGTCGGCTTCCAAAGGGGAGACAATGTCAAAATTAATGCCCTCCTAAAAGATTGTCTAATTTTGTAAAGGGCAAGTCTCCCATGCCTCAGGATAACGAGGGTTACATTTTGTACCCTGCCGGTTATCCCGAGAGCAAAATTAGGAGGATTCACTCTAGGAAGTCTCACTCTGGTCCTAACCATGCTTTTATGTATAAGGGTGAGACATCTAGTTCTAGGCAACCAACCCGTGCTAAGTTGCCTAAGAAGAGAATTCCTAATGCATCAAATAATCATGACATTTCATTCAAAACTTTTGATGCATCATATGTTTTAACTAACAAATCCGGCAAGGTAGTTGCCAAGTTTGTTGGGGGCAAACACAAGGGCTCCAAGACTTGTGTTTGGGTACCCAAAGTTCTTGTTTCTAATGCCAAAGGACCCAAAACCGTTTGGGTACCTAAAGTCAAGAACTAAACTTGTTTTGTAGGTTTATGCATCCGGGGGCTCAAGTTGGATCATCGATAGCGGGTGCACAAACCACATGACAGGGGAGAAGAAGATGTTCTCCTCCTACGAGAAGAACCAAGATCCCCAAAGAGCTATCACATTCGGGGATGGAAACCAGGGTTTGGTCAAAGGATTGGGTAAAATTTCTATATCTCCTGACCATTCTATTTCCAATGTTTTTCTTGTAGATTCATTGGATTACAATTTGCTTTCTGTATCTCAATTATGCAAAATGGGTTACAACTGTCTTTTCACTGATGTAGGTGTCACTGTCTTTAGAAGAAGTGATGATTCAATAGCATTTAAGGGTGTGTTAGAGGGTCAGCTATACTTAGTAGATTTTGATAGAACTGAACTCGACACATGCTTAATTGCTAAGACTAACATGGGTTGGCTCTGGCACCGCCGACTAGCCCATGTTGGGATGAAGAATATTCATAAGCTTCTAAAGGAAGAGCACATTTTAGGACTAACCAATGTTCATTTTGAGAAAGACAGGGTTTGTAGCGCATGCCAAGTAGGAAAGCAAGTTGGTGCCCATCATCCACACAAGAACATCATGACGACCGATAGGCCGCTTGAGCTACTCCACATGGATCTATTCGGCCCGATTGCTTACATAAGCATCGGCGGGAGTAAGTATTGTCTTGTAATAGTGGCTGATTATTCACGCTTCACTTGGGTGTTCTTTTTGCAGGAAAAATCTCAGACCCAAGAAACCTTAAAAGGATTCTTGAGACGAGCTCAAAACGAGTTCGGCTTAAGGATCAAGAAAATTAGAAGCGACAACGGGACGGAGTTCAAGAACTCCCAAATCGAAGGCTTCCTTGAGGAGGAGGGCATCAAGCATGAGTTCTCTTCTCCCTACATGCCACAACAAAATGGTGTAGTGGAGAGGAAGAATCGAACTCTATTAGACATGGCAAGGACCATGCTTGATGAGTACAAAACTTCGGATCGGTTTTGGGCCGAGGCGGTCAACACTGCCTGCTACGCCATCAACCGGTTATATCTTCACCGAATCCTCAAGAAGACATCCTATGAACTCCTAACCGGTAAAAAGCCCAATATTTCATATTTTAGAGTCTTTGGTAGCAAATGTTTTATTCTTGTTAAAAGAGGTAGAAAATCTAAATTTGCTCCTAAGACTGTAGAAGGCTTTTTACTAGGATATGATTCAAACACAAGGGCATATAGAGTCTTTGACAAGTCCACTGGACAAGTTGAAGTTTCTTGTGACGTTGTGTTTGATGAGACTAACGGCTCTCAAGTAGAGCAAGTTGATCTTGATGAGATAGGTAATGAAGAGGCTCCATGCATCGCGCTAAGGAACATGTCCATTGGGGATGTGTGTCCTAAGGAATCCAAAGAGCCTCCAAATGCACAAGATCAACCGTCCTCCTCCACGCAAGCATCTCCACCAACTCAAAATGAGGATGAGGCTCAAAATGATGAAGAAGAAGATCAAGCAAATAAGCCACCTCAAAATGACGGCAATGATCAAGGGGGAGATGCAAATGATCAAGACAAGGAGGATGAAGAACCAAGGCCGCCACACCCCAGAGTCCACCAAGCAATCCAAGGAGATCACCCCGTCGACACCATCCTCGGCGACATTCATAAGGGGGTAACTACTAGATCTCGTGTTGCACATTTTTGTGAGCATTACTCTTTTGTTTCCTCTATTGAGCCACACAAGGTAGAGGAAGCACTCCAAGATTCGGATTGGGTGGTGGCGATGCAAGAGGAGCTCAACAACTTCACTAGGAATGAGGTATGGCATTTAGTTCCACATCCTAATCAAAATGTTGTAGGAACCAAATGGGTCTTCCGCAACAAGCAAGATGAGCATGGTGTGGTGACAAGGAACAAAGCTCGACTTGTGGCCAAAGGATACTCTCAAGTCGAAGGTTTGGATTTCGGTGAAACCTATGCACCCGTAGCTAGGCTTGAGTCAATTCGCATATTATTGGCCTATGCTACTTACCATGGCTTTAAGCTTTATCAAATGGACGTGAAAAGTGCCTTCCTCAATGGACCAATCAAGGAAGAGGTCTATGTTGAGCAACCTCCCGGCTTTGAAGATAGTGAGTATCCTAACCATGTCTATAAACTCTCTAAGGCGCTTTATGGGCTTAAGCAAGCCCCAAGAGCATGGTATGAATGCCTTAGGGATTTCCTTATCACTAATGGATTCAAAGTCGGAAAGGCCGATCCTACTCTATTCACTAAAACTATTGAAAATGACTTGTTTGTATGCCAAATTTATGTTGATGATATTATATTTGGGTCTACTAACGAGTCTACATGTGAAGAATTTAGTAGGATCATGACACAAAAGTTCGAGATGTCTATGATGGGGGAGTTGAAGTATTTCTTAGGATTTCAAGTGAAGCAACTCCAAGAAGGCACCTTCCTAAGCCAAACGAGGTATACTCAAGATATTCTAAGCAAGTTTGGAATGAAGGATGCCAAACCCATCAAGACTCCCATGGGAACAAATGGGCATCTCGACCTCGACACGGGAGGTAAGTCTGTGGATCAAAAGGTATACCGGTCGATGATAGGTTCATTACTCTATTTATGTGCATCTCGACCGGACATTATGCTTTCCGTTTGCATGTGTGCAAGATTCCAATCCGACCCTAAGGAATCTCACCTTACGGCCGTAAAACGAATCTTGAGATATTTGGCTTATACTCCTAAGTTTGGGCTTTGGTACCCTCGGGGATCCACATTTGATTTGATTGGTTATTCGGATGCCGATTGGGCGGGGTGTAAAATCAATAGGAAGAGCACATCAGGGACTTGCCAGTTCTTGGGAAGATCCTTGGTGTCTTGGGCTCTAAAGAAGCAAAATTTCGTAGCTCTTTCTACCGCCGAAGCCGAGTACATTGCCGCAGGCCATTGTTGCGTGCAACTACTTTGGATGAGGCAAACCCTTAGGGACTACGGTTACAAATTAACCAAAGTTCCTCTTCTATGTGATAATGAGAGTGCAATCCGCATGGCGGATAATCCCGTTGAGCATAGCCGCACTAAACACATAGTCATTCGATATCACTTCTTAAGGGATCACCAACAAAAGGGAGATATCGAGATTTCATATATTAACACTAAAGATCAATTAGCCGATATCTTTACCAAACCTCTTGATGAACAAACTTTTAACAAACTTAGGCATGAGCTAAATATTCTTGATTCCAGGAACTTCTTTTGTTGATTTGCACACATAGCTCATTTATATACCTTTGATCATGTTTCTTTCACATGCTATGACTAATGTGTTTTCAAGTCTATTTCAAACCAAGTCATAGGTGTGTTGAAAGGGAATTGAAGTCTTCGGCGAAGACAAAGGCTTCCACTCCGTAACTCATCCTTCGCCATCATTCTGAGCAACACTCCGTCTTTGGTATAATCTTCACTCATTTATTTATGACCAAAGGGGGAGAGAGTAGAAAAAGGGCTCTAATGATTCCGTTTTTGGCAATTTATGCCAAAGGGGGAGAAAATATTAGCCCAAAGCAAAAGGACCGCACCACCACCTAATTTTAAAATGTTTTCAATTGGAAATTTCAAATTGGTACCCTATTGTGTTCAAAAGGGGGAGAAAGTCGTATTTCAAAATTTATATCTCAAAACCCTCTTGAACACTAAGAGGAGGATTTCATTTAGGGGGAGTTTTGTTTAAGTCAAAGGAAAAGCATTTGAAACAGGGGGAGAATTTCAAATCTTGAAAATGCTTTTCGAAATCTTATTCATTTACCTTTGACTATTTGCAAAAGGACTTTGAAAAGGATTTACAAAAGAATTTGCAAAAACAAAACATATGGTGCAAGCGTGGTCCAAAATGTTAAAAATGAAGAAACAATCCATGCAAGAATTTATATTGGCGCAATTCTAAGTAACCTTTGCACTTACAATTATGCAAACTAGTTCAAATATACACTTTTATATTTGCTTTGGTTTGTGTTGGCATCAATCACCAAAAAGGGGGAGATTGAAAGGGATTTAGGCTTACACCTAGTTCCTAATTAATTTTGGTGGTTGAATTGCCCAACACAAATAATTGGACTAACTAAGTTTGCTCTAGATTATATGTTCTACAGGTGCCAAAGGTTCATCTACAACTATACTAAATCGACTGTCCGGAATACCGTAGATTATTCCGGACAGGAGAAGCTTTTTGGAAAAACAGACCAAGCGCGGACCGTCCGGGCCCTTGCGGCGGACCGTCCGCAACACCAGGATGACCCTCGGACAGAACCAATGCAAAAATCCAAGTCTGCACTACGGACCGTCCGGAGGAAAAGCAAGGACCGTCCGTGACCTCGCGCGGACCGTCCGGCCTCAGGCGCGGACCGTCCGCCGTTGATCTACAGGCGCGGACCGTCCGGACCAGGCGGGCGGACCGTCCGCGGTCGGCAGAATGGAGCAACAGCTAGGAAGTGGTTGGTGGCTATAAATACAACCCCAACCACCTCCATTCACTTCACCCAAGCATTCCAACCTTCAACATTCAATACAAGAGCTAGCAATCCATGCCAAGACACATTCAAAGCCTCCAATCTCTCCAAGTTCCAAAGTTGAGACAAGTGATCATTAGTGATTAGTGACTTGAGAGAGAGAAAGATCCGTGTGTTATTTGCCGCTCTTGTCGCTTGGCTTTTGCAATCGTGCTTTCTTTTATTCTTTCTTGCAAACAACTCAATTGTAACCAAGGCAAGAGACACCAATTGTGTGGTGGTCCTTGCAGGGAAGTTTGTTCCCGTTTGATTGAGAAGGAGAAGCTCACTCGGTCCGAGGGACCGTTTGAGAGAGGGAAAGGGTTGAAAAAGACCCGGCCTTTGTGGCCTCCTCAACGGGGAGTAGGTTTGCGAGAACCGAACCTCGGTAAAACAAATCTGCGTGTCACACTCTATTTGATTGCGATTTGCTTTGCACCCTCTCTCGTGGACTCGTTTATATTTCTAACGCTAACCTGGCTTGTAGTTGTGATTATTTTTGAGAATTTCAGTTTCGCCCTATTCACCCCCCCTTCTAGGCGACTATCAATAATTAATTATGGGTGTCCTCCAATCACTTGCATCGGCTTCATTACCAGACGAATCAATTAGGAGAACCTTCCTGGCAGCTCTAGACGGTCCGGAACCCTCACCCGGACGGTCCGCGACCTGGGAATTGGCCCTGTACCGGTTATCAGATTTTCGGTGTTGTGAAATTTCCCTCGCTTTATCCGATAACCTGATGCATCTTATGCCAAATTGTTAGCTCTGTGATTCTCAACTCTAGAGATGTGCCGAATGCTGAATTTGTCAAAAGAATGAATTATGCCCCAACATTCTTCAAGGTAACTGTTTAAAGTACCATCAAAACATTGATACTCTTCTAATACCTGTTGGACAACTAGCTGAGAATCACCAAATGCCTTCACATGTTTTACTCCCATATAATTTAAAAGTGCCAAGCCGAACAAAAGGGCCTCATATTCGGCTTGATTGTTAGTGTAATAAGTTTTCAATCGGCTAGAGAAGTCGAAGGAGACATTACTTGGTGAAACAAGCATGATGACAATTCCTTGTCCTTCATTGCAAACCGATCCATCAAAATATAAAGTCCAGGGAGTAACAGTGAGGTATGATATGTCTAGTTTATGAGTATCATCGATCCGATGTTCTACAATAAAATCTGCTACGACCTGGCCTTTCATAGATTTCAATGGTTCATAGGCCAAGTCATATTCTATAAGTGCATAAGCCCATTTACCAATTCTACCACTCATAATCGGGTTTTGCAACATGTATTTGATCACATCGGTTTGACCGGAAACGGTGCAATGACTAGACAGCAAATAACATCTACACTTGGTGCATGCATAAAACAAGCATAAGCATAACTTCTCGATGAAAGTGTACCTCGTTTTAGCATCCACCAGCCACTGACTTAGGTAGGCTACCACATGCTCCTTTTCTTTGGTCTCTTGCGTCAGAATAGCTCCAATAAGTTAATCTTCAGCTGCAATGTATAATCTGAACGGTACTCCTGCCTGTGGCGCTTTTAACATGGGAGCCGAAGACAAATACTTTCTAATGAGATCAAACGCTTCCAGTTGTTCTGCCGCCTAGGTGAATTCAACATTATTTTTAAGTCAAAGGATAAGAGTGAAGGCATCAATCTTCCCGGCTAGGTTAGAAATAAACCTTCATAAATAATTTACCATGTCGAGGAACTTCTACACTTCAAGCTTACAGGTCGGAGGTCCCACATTCCGAATGGATTTAATTCGGTCAGGGTCTATCTCTATACCATGTTCATGAATGGTGAATCCTAAGAATTTACCAGGCGATACTCCAAAAGCACATACATGGGTTCATTTTCAGACCATACCAACGCATTTTATCAAAGGCTTTGCGCAAATCGGCTATATGAGAACTAAACTCAACCAATTTGACTACAATATCATCAATGTAAACTTCCATAGTGTTTCTCAACAGCTCATGAAAGATCAAATTCATAGCCCTCTGATAAGTAGGACCAGCATTTTTCAGACCAAATGTCATGACAACCCACTCAAATAAACCAATGAAGCCTGGACATATAAAGGTCGTTTTAGATGCATCTTCTTCGGCCATAAAAATCTGATTATATCCGGCATTACCATCAAGAAAGCTAATAATTGTATTTCCTGACGCATTATTGATCAATGTGTCGGCTATGAGCATGGGATATTCATCTTTAGGAGTTGCTCTATTCAAATTGCGAAAATCAATGCATACTCTGAGCTTGCTTGATTCTTTCTTCTCCACCGGCACAATATTGGAGACCCATTTTGTGTATCTTCAAGGTCTAATAAAATTAGCTTCTAGCAGCAGGTGAATTTCGTCCTGTAACACCCCTGGTGTTACTGGCACTAAAACTTGAGCATAACATCATCAACATTGGCATATCATGTGTTTGTTACACCTAGAGTACATTCACTAGGTAAAAATTTTCAAATAAGTTGTACTGATATGGCTGGATGTGTGGTTAACCATAGGTTAGAGTACTTAACCCTAAACTGGGATTATGAGTGAAAATGAAGCCCAAATAAGTTCAAATCTCAAAACTCATTAGAAATGATCATAAGATATCACATTTAATGGACTTGGGTAGCACCAAAACCCTAAAGTGTTAAAAACTCTGAAAAGACCCCTTGAAAACCCTAGATTGGAACCCTAGGGGGTTAAGTGTAAAATTTGTACAGACCCAAGTGCAAATACCAAGGTAGTACAACATCACAAACTATGTGTTTCTCACATTTGAGGATTTGCAAGCCAAATGATGAAGTTTGGACTTATTTGCAAAAAGGACACCCCATACATCCGTATGCCTAAGTCTGAAAACCAGTGCATAGAGCCAACTTTGGAACCTTGTATCTTTTAGTTCATGAGGAATTTGCCTAGGTTCAACACATCAAACTTGTAGAGCTACTGTAGGAGTACAACTTTGCTTATGTGATTAAGCCTTGATCACATGCAAAATTTGGAGTAAAATGAGCACAAAGTCAGGCTATCAATCAGCCCTAAGTCTGAATTCTGATTAACAGTGAAGTGGATGAACTTAGAGATCGATTTTGAGTAGGATCCTGTGACTATTTGATGGTGGACACTATAACAAAGTTAGAAAGGGATTATAGGGCAACAATTTCCCTGCTGGCCGAAGATCAAGTTGTTACACAAAAATTGACGAACGAAGCACTACAAATCGCTCTGTCAGAACCACTAATGACTAGCGCGATGGTACAGTGATTGGATCAGATCGCCAAGTTTGGTGTACCTCGTTGCCGGTGACCTCCGCACTGCGATTCACGCCGATGCCACGATTCATGCCGATAAAGAGTAGATAACCGTGAGGGTTAAAAAGATCTCGGGGAAGAAGGTCTTAGCCGGGGCTGAGTCACCGCCATACCCACTTGCCCGCGCGGTCGGTAAAATATCGCCGCTGGTGCTCGCCATGATTGCAGCAAGGGACATGTAGTCGCCTGATTCACCACATTGCCGTGATCGTGGCATCCCCGAGATAGTGGCAGTCGCAAGGTGAACGCATGCGCTCCACGGTGAGGTTCGGTGATTGCCTCACTAGGGAGATAAGCTTCACTCTCCTCCCAAATTCGGAGCCGCCGCCTAAAGCTTCTATAAATTGATGCCCCACTCTACTTCGCCAAGTTATTACGAACCCAAGACACTAACTCTCAGCTCCGATTAGCCACCATAGCCGTAGAATTTGGGTTTTCCCCCAAATTGATCATCTGCGCCGCCATGAATCACCCCGTCGGGGCTAGCCGCTCTCAGGTCCGCACTCACCCTCCTTATTCGTGTTTTATCACCCTCGCATGCTTGTGATGCTTGTTGGCTCAACTAAATGAGCTAGACGGCGCTTACTCGTCGGGAACGTCTTGGTTTGACCTCGGTGATCGTCGTCATCGTGGGTAGGTGAATCCAGGGCCGAATTAACTCAATTAAGGCTTGTTCTAGGTTCGCCTCAGGTCAGTAATGCTTGCCAATTAGTTAATTTGGGCAGCCAACGCCGGTCATGGCCAGTCCAAGCAACAAGGTGGTCGATGGCGAGCGCGCCGTGGCCATGGGTCAGGTTGGAGAAGGAACAGAAGTCGGAGGACCTCTGTGCATTTGTCAGAGAGACAACGAATAGTGGCTAGGGGTTCTTCACCAGTTATTTGATTAACCAGGGGCCTTTTCGCAAGACCGGGGCTGACTTGGGCCAGTTTCAGCCCATCACTATTCATTGTTTCTCTTTTTCTTTTTCTGCCACGATTAGAGAATTCATAGAAAATTGTAGAAAAATACTCAAAATATGAGGCCAATTTTGTTGAACTCCTAAATTTCTATAGTATTTAATAAAAATGGTTCCCATATTTTTAGTCTAAGCCAGAAATTATGAAGTATTTAAAATAGCTAAAACCTAGTCTCTTGGAATTTTAAGAATTAATTAAAGACTCCAAAAATCACCAAACTTTTTGGATAAGCTTAAAATGATATTTAGAAACATTGGGTGAAGTTTGACTTGATTTGGACAATGTTTGATACCTAAACCCCAAAACCCTAATCTTCTAAGTAGTGTGTGCCCTATAAAATAAAATACTGACTCCAAAAACCTTCGTTTCCTGGAGTACCGTGAAGGAAAATTGTATTCAAGATACAACTTGGTAAACCTTTTCTATTACTGCATTTCATAAGCATTACATGAGCATTCATGGTTATATATGATTATATATAGAGAACGAGGAAGAAGTAGTGGTTGAAGAAGAAGGAGTTGCACCACCACCACCTGAAGACCCACCTGCCGAGAACTGCTTTTATTTCGATATTTGTGGAGCAGAGCCCGACTCTCCTATAACACAAGGCAAGCCCCGGTGCATTTGCCACCTCCTTGCTATTTTAAAATCTTTCTCACTTACTTGATGCATTAGGTGATATGAGTTGTGTGTTAAACAATTGATGCATTTCCTTCCTTGGAAAATTGATTACCTTTCCTTGATACCTGTTTTATGAAAAGGTTTTTCTAATGCTTAGTCTTGCTCTAGAAAAACAAAATGTTTTGTTTTGACAAAAGATGATGCTTCAAGTGGGATGGGATGTTTTCAAAAATAAAACTTGATGGTGGATCCATCATGGCCGTGATGGGTTCAACATCGGAAAAGATGTAACTATGACAGGTACCAAACTTTGGGTTGAAATGATAAAGCTGAGACCGGGCGGGTGACTTGCACGAGAAGAGAGTCTCGGTGTACTGTCTCCGTTTGAGTCGATTAAGGACCATCTCGATGTAGGCTTGATGATTGAGGACCTTTTAACTGGTCACATGCCTCATCATGGGTAAGCTTTGCCTTGGGCAGACTAATACCAGAATAAGACAACACGCAATGGGAGTGGAGAGATGGCGAGAGTAGCGTGTACCCTCCGTGGCAAGAGGCTGGACGGTGGTGTATCTGTGCTCTTGGTTGGCGTGAACCTGATCTGGTCTTAAGAACCCCAGTGGCGAGTTGACATATGCAAGGGTTAAGTGCTACATATGTCGTGTGATTGGAGATCCCCAGCTGGGTATTAATCGATTCGGATCGCCGTTACTTCTCGAACATGAAGACTTGGTCACAGACCTACACGTAGCATTCCAGTGAACAAGAAGGGTTGATAAAAAGAGGGCTAGTATAGGCCAAGTGCTTGAACTAGGGTAGAAAGAACTCTAGATTTAGGTAATGATTTAACTTGCTAATAAAACTGGATTTTTAAGGATCCACTATTAGTAAGAATTTTTGCAAAGAGAGTCTTGATTCTTGATTAAGCCTTACCTTGACTCCCTCAAGCCAGCATATCCTTGAGAGTCTTTTATTTTGACGGGTAAGACTTGCGAAAGTACATTTCGTACTCAGGGTTTCCAAACCCATGTTGTTGTAGGTGAGGAAGCAACAAACTTTTGTTGCTTTTGCTCTAAGGTGGTGCCAAAGAAGGAATCTCAAGAGTGAAGCCTCGGGAGGATGTTGTCCTCCTTAAAAACATTATACTTTTAAATGGGAGGGGTTTTTGCCTCCTGAGTGTGTAATAATATTATTTATGCACTCATATACTGCTGGTCTATAATAATAACACTCTTTCTATATTTTAATGTAAATTAAGTTACTGTAATTGCTTCCGCTTATTTGTTCCTCCGATGTGTTGTAATATCAGCCTGACGGGTGAATGATACAGATACAGAACTTGTCGAGTGATCAGGTGCATCTACAGGGTTGTCCAAGGTCCGCTGGACAAGGACAACTGTAGGTGGGCATAATGACTTGGGAGGTTCTGTCACACGTCCTTTATTCGTGGGAGTAGGTCTAGACGAAATGTTCTAGCTTTCTGCTTGAAAGGTCTAAAACCGAACTTAATGGGCAACCGGTGCTCTACTATCTCATGACTTAATCCTGGCATCTCAGTGTAGTTCCAAGCAAAGCAATCAGAATATTCTTTTAATAGACCGATCATTTCATCTATAGGATCGGTCTCCAGGGTCTTGTTCACAAAAGTCGGCCTTGGAGTTTTACCATCCCCTATATCGATCTTCTCCAAAGGATAGGCCGATGTAAACCCCTGTCCTAATTTGTCGAGATCTCTGAATTCCTCTATTATGTCTCCCACAGGGGGATTAGATGATCTCTGAGTGACGGCGGACCGTCCGGTCCCGAGAGTTGGATCGTCCACGACACTTGTTTTATGCTGTGGTGACCGCTCGGCCTTAAAAGCTGAATAGTTCTGCGACAGACCGGACCGTCCAGTCTTAGAGGCCAGACCGTTCGTGACCAGGGACTCATTCATTCTGTGTGTACTCATCATTTAAACATTATTTAGGCTTTAGCCGATTCTCCATCGACTCTAGCATTACAAGAATGAAACCCTTTTATCTATACTTATGAACTGATAATTAGAAAAATCTACTCCAGTGAGACATGTAGCAGTCTCATAGGTCCAAAGTACAGGGGCATCGGCAACAACGATATAGGCCGATGCATCAGCATGCACTTATTCTACATCATCGCCTACCCACTGCAGTAACATTTGATGTAACGTAGAAGGTACACATTGATTAGCGTGGATCCAATCTCTGCCTAGGATTAGACAGTAATTTTCTTCTACATCAGCAACGAAAAATGCAACAGCAAGGGTCTTAGTCCCGATGGTTAATTCAACGGACGTGACTCCCTTGACTTTGATCGAACTATCAGTTCCAACGCTGCTGAGGGTCATGTTGGTCTTGACAAGTTCGTCATCATGTTTACCTAATTTTTTGTACAATGAATAAGGCATTAGATTTACGGCTGGCCCCCGTCTACCAACATTTTAGCAATCGATATCCCATCAATGTGACCGCGTACGAAGAGTTGCTTTAAATGATTTACTAATTCCTTTGGTTTAGTGAAGGCAACCTCTTTAGGACCAAAGTCGAACTGATCAACGACAGGTTCATCATCGCCGACAATAGTACAATCGGCGGAAAATGTAATAACATTTACGTCCATACCTGGGTGCTCTAGAGAAGCTTCGTAGTCGACCAGGTCTTCTCCCAGTAGGTCGTCCTCCTCCATGGGCGTCGACACGTCGTTGGAGGTGTCCTGATGTAATGCGGATGGTCTGGACTCGAGAGTCGGACAGTCCGTGTCATCTACAGAAGGTCCGACCTTTATAGCCGGTTTGTCTGTCGTACCTGCAGAGAGCTGTGAAGTTCCTGTCTCATTTTCTGTCTTCGTGATCGTTTGATTTATCTCAACGACCTTTGGCCTCCACCTCTTTTGCGGTGGTGGGTACTGTGGATATGTGTCATTAAATATTTTTTTCTACTTCTTTTTTCTTGCTCTCCTTTGATCTTAAGCGTTGCAATTTTCGCTTTTGAGACCGTGTCAGTCCCGATGGTCACCATCGAGGCATGGAGTATTTTGGATCGGCTGTTTTGATGGCAGTCGTGTCTCCTTCTTTGCTTGTACTGGCCGATTTACCAAAAAACATCGGCTCTTCATTATTTCCCTGTATATTGACATCTGTTGTACCTATTTTGATGATGTCCCTTTTTGTCATTCTCTTGGTTGCTGTAGGTATATGCCCCCCTGCCGGATTGGTCGACCTTTGCAGCAGAGTGGTCCGGAAATCTTGCTGGGCTTGTGCCTGGTGATCGGATTGAGTGGCACTCAATCGGTCTTGTACTGGAGGTGCCAACCTGTTGAATACAGATGTTTGGGGTGCTGCCCAAGCGGGGTATTGTGGCATCCCAAATGGATATGGTGGCATGCTCCACATTTGATTCGGGGCATGTGGCGACGGTATGTATGTATATTGATATGACATAGGTAGATATGGAAGTGGAGGTGTCCATGCAGGCACGTTAGGTCTTAACTGGACAGTATGACCTTCCGTCTTTTCCGACTGGTGAGATGGTCCAATCGGTCTTATCTGCTGTCGCTTCTGAGTGGGTGAGCGAGGTCGCTTTGCTGGCCGATTACTTGGGTTGGCCTTCTTTTTTACATATTTAGACAATAATTGATCGAAGGTTGGGCCAGATCTGACCAGTCGACCAACTGCCTTGAACATGTTAGTTTTCCACGTACCTATTTCCGGTCGTCGTGGTTTGAAGGTGCGTGGTCGTCGTGGTCCCTGGGCGTTGCCAGATCGTCCGCTGGAATGATCCGGACTGTCTGGCGGTGTTCTGGACCGTCCGTGTCTATGCGTCGGACCGTCTGCGATGCACAGAACAGGTGCTAGCACCTGGTTTCCTGCCTGCGCCTGCCCCCTAGTGTTGGAGGTAGTTATGGTAATTTTCAGAGTCTCCCTCCCATCAGGAGTCTTCTCCGCCACTACTTTCCTGCAAGAAATTTTATTATTTTCATTGGCCTTCCGTGCGTCGTCGATGATGACTTCTTTGCCTTTGCCCTTATCGGCCATGCCAGGCCGAATCAGGACTTTTTTTCCCTCGAAGTCAATCACATTCATTGGGAAGGGCACTGTATCCACCTGCATTTCCTGAAATTTCAATCGTCCCTCGTTAATGGTCGATTGGATTTGTCGTCGAAATACATTACAATCATTAGTGGCATGAGAAAACAATTTATGCCACTTGCAGTATGCACGACGTATTAGTTCGTCGGCGGATGGAACAATATGATTTATTCTAATGTTGTCATTTTTGAGTAATTCGTCAAATATTTTGTCACACTTACCAACATTAAATGTAAATTTTACCTCCTCTTGTCGTTTCTTTTGAACCGGCTGTAAGGAAGAACAAGCCGAAAATTTGGCATGCATTGGCCAAACCATTTCAGCCACTATACTTCTTTTGATTCGTCGTCCGAGCTACTTTGATCACACGCTACTATATGGACGTTGTGACAAATCGTTTTAGCAGTTCTTTGCTTCGGCTTTCACAAGCTGAAGCTCTCTGATGTAATTGTGCTAGCGTAAAAAATTGGATGCCTTCTAATCTTTCCTTTAAATAATATCACATTTACATTAAATGCTAATTTCACTAGGTGTTTTTCTGCTAAATGAATTTGAAAGCATCAGTTTCTCGTATCCTAGAATCTCCCGATGTACTCATTAACCGATTCGTCTTTTCCTTGTCGCAGGGCCACTAGGTCTACCAAATCTAACTCATAGTCACCGGAAAAGAAGTGATCATGGAATTTTTGTTCTAAATCCCCCATGACAAAATAGAACTAGGAGGTAATGTGGCATACCATGCGAATGCGGTTTCTATTAACGATAATGAAAATAAACGCACCCGAAATGCCTCTGTGTCGGCCAATTCTCCTAATTGCGCTAAAAACTGGCCTATGTGTTTGTGCGTGTTCTTTCCTTGGTCACCCAAAATTTTTGCGAATTCGGGTATCCTGGTTCCCTGTGGGTATGGGTGATGGTCAAATCGATTGTCGTAAGGTTTCCAATATGACTGTTGTCACACCCGGTTTTAGAAGGCAAACCGAATGCGAACCATGTACGTGCCAGGATCAGCAATTCACGTACACAGCAGTTACATAACTGGACATCATCACATAGTGCTCAAATAATAACATAAAAGAGGGTATAATAGTCAATTACATCATGATGTCCGAGACATCCACATAGTCTTTAACAATAATCAAAGTGCGGAAAAGAAACGTAGATACACACGGCCTACACAGGCAGCCAACTGGGGGTTTGCCGCTAACCCACGCCTAGAACTCATCGTACTCTTGGAACTCCTGGAAGTCCACCTCCACGACTTCATCTTCACCTGAGCAGTGGTTGCAACGCTGACAACCTGGGGGGGTTTGGTGTGTAAAGCAAGGGTGAGTACACAATCAACATACTCAGCAAATGTCCCGTTTGGCTGTAGTGGACTAGCTTTATGTGGAGTTAAGTCAAGAAGTTGCTTTTAGTTGGTCAGGTTATTATTTACTAGTAGAAAGCCAGGTTTTAGCATTAACCCAAGTTATTAACCCAATGTACCCTTTCCAAATGGAAAGAATACCACTTACCAGTACCATAAGCATAATCAAAACCATCATCCTCGTCACCACCTGTAAACCATACATCTCTGATCAAGTATCTCTAATCAATGGAGCTCCCTTGGCCGCTCATAACCGTGAGCACGACTGATATATCAGTTTCATAACACTCTACAGAGGTTGCGCACTTTACCCACAAGCCGTGATTCCCTCTTGCCTCGGGCCGATCAAACCCTTAAACACTACCAAGGTGAATAGGCAGGGTCTCACTACGTAGCCTTTACAAAGATTTTCTGGGGCTGTAGCCGCCCGTTAGGTTTCCTAAATGCATCGAACTCCTCCCCAAGCGGCGAACCAACCTTGGCAGAGCGAGCCGCATATATCGAGCCCCATTAACGGCACGACGGCGAAGCGAACTACACCCCAGTTCCTCTAATTACTCAGCTAAGGGCGTCCCACTCCACCCTCATGGTTGCACTATTTTCTCGGGCGGTCATCCAACGAACAGGTCCTTACGGAGAGGCACTCGAGAAACAGCTCGAGTCCCCTTAAAGGCCACAAGTACCATCATCATAATCAAAAGGGAAAACAGTGTATCATAGATAATCTTATCATGTTCATTGATTAATGTGAAGCGCTAGCATAAAGCTAAACTGAATTAACCCAACCAGAATAGGTAAACAAGGACAGGATAGACAAAAGCTAGTCAATCCTTAGGTATAAATGTGTAAATGCGGGAAGTGAATTATAAGAATTAGTAGGACATAGATGGGTCAAGGGACACTTGCCTTCACCAACCGACTGCTGCTCAGGGTCTTCACCTGCAACTCCTTCGGACTCCGCCAACTGACAGTTATCTATACGAGTTCAAACATACATTCCACACATTTAATACAAAAGAACAGTACACCATACAATGGAATGCAATAATTAAAGGGAAGATCAACGCAGGGCACACACCTACGGCTAAGCGAGAAAGAGAAAGTAACGGTCGAGGCTACGGTCGGAGAGCGATCACGTTACACAATTATAAATTAAACTACTTGTTTAAACAGAATGGTATTAATTTGGCCATCGCGTTTAGCATAAGGTAAAGTCATGTTCCATGTTTAATCATTATAAGCAGATGAAGGTAAATTAAAAGGATTGTTGCGCGGCGAGACGCGCGGCACAACACTTTAAATTGAACTAAGAAATAAACGACTCGTCGCGCGACAGAGCGCGCAACGAGACACTTGCATTAATTATAAAGAGACGTTAAGCGCCACGCGACGAAACGCACGACGGCATACGTCATCCAAACTGAATTTAAAGTGGAACGTCGCGCGACTGGACGCGCGACGTCACACATTAAACAACCTAAAATTAAAATGGATCGTCGCGCGACGAAGCGCGCGACGCAGCACGCTAACTAAAAGGGTTTTAAAATTAATTGAAAAGCAAGAATAAATCACTGCGCGCGTGGGGCTGCGCACGCGGGAACACGTTGGGTGAACGGGGGGTGCGAGGTCGCGCAGGCCGCGTCGGGACGCGCGAGGAACCGCGCCGGGGTCCACGCTGCCGAGGGCAGGGGCCGCGCACCGGGGCCAGGACGGCCGCGCGCAGGGGGCCGAGGGGCCACGCGCGAGGGGGCCAGGAAGCCGCGCCGCCGGTGGGCTGAAGGTCACCGCGCCGAGGGGACCGGGGGCCACGCCGCCGGGGGCCGAAGGCCGCGCGCCGGGGCCGCAGGGGGCCGCGCGCGCAGGGGGAGAAGAAGGAGGGCGCGTGCAGGGAAGAGAAGGGGAGGGAGAGGAAGAGGGAGAGAGAGGAGAAGGGAGGGGAGGGGAGCTCATCTCGGGGCTCCAACTTCGGCGATCACCGTCTTCAAAACCTAGGGCACCACGAGAGAGAGAGATGGGAGAGAGAGAGGTTGTTGCGCGGGAGAAATCAAATTAGAGAAAAAGACCAGGAAGGTGCGCATGGGGAGCAGGGGGCACCAGGGGCGCGCGGGCCGAGCTGGGTCGGGCCGGGCTGGGCTGGGTCCGGTCGCGCTGGGCTGGGCCGCACCGTGGGCCAAAACCTCGTGGCACGCACAACCACAGATCGGAAATCAATCCGCGAAGCAAAATCCGAAACGGAACTAAGCAACACACGCGATTAAGCACGAAATCAGACAAAGAAATATGATTCGGCATGATCCAACACTCATGACCACTTAGGTTTTGTTTACACATGACACGGACTCCGATAGCTATACTGCTTTGAAATTGGGAAGAAGGGGCGAAACGGGAAAAGAAAAGGGAGTAACGCCTGAATTTGGTGAGAAAAAAAGAAGAAAAAAAATTCTACCCCCAAATTCAGGGCGTTACAACTGTCCCCCAGGGACCATGCTTACTCCGAGCTTATCTTGGAATGCCCGGCTATCTCTTCCCTTACTATATCAATAGCGGCCGGTGGGAGACCACCGACTCTTTGTTCCAATATTGGTGAGATTGTTTGGATCTGGAATGTTGTCTTCCTCCCCATTGGTTTAGGTTTTGTGGTGCATTACTATTTACCCTATATGGTTCATAGGACTGACCATTCCTTTCCGGTCTTTTAGGTGGAGCCGGAAAGTATTCGCCCCCACAAGTTTGGGACGTTGTATTAATGGGCTGGTGCATTGTATATTGCAACGGGAAGTGTTGCTGAGACATATGAGGATTTAGGTAACAATCCTCCTCAAACATCCCTGTGCCGGACCGTCCGGTCGGATACACGGACCGTCCGACCGTGTGCGCAGACTGTCCAGCCATGTGGCCGGACCGTCCGTGGTCGTATGCTGACCGTCTATTGTTTTATGCGAACGGTTCGACTGGGTAATCTAGGGTTTGCATATTACGTGGCAGATCGGGCGCATATCCTGGTAATTCATTAAAAATTGGACCGGTCGCCAATAGCCTGGACGGTCCGCGGTCTTGTGCGGATGGTCTGGACAGATACAGATCAGCGAATTTATTGCCGGCTGTGGTTGCCCAAGGTACATGCCTCTCGGCATTCCATAAAGGGGTTGTGGCTGGTCGTGACAACCTATAGCCGATGAATCACGCGTGTTTTCCCCTAACTCAACCTCGTGCGAATGAAAATTTGCAATGATAGATTTCTCAAAAGCACGCACTAGCCTTTTATAATCCTTTTGTATACCCCCTATGATATGTTGCATTTGCTCTCGTTGTCCATTCATGTAAGCTTTAAAGGATTGTAGCTCATTGGTATTAATCACATTGGCGATATCCATAGTAGGTTCGAGCAAAGCTAGGTTTGTCGCCCGTAGTCGAACGAATTTGTTATTCCTGTCCACTTTGAAGTCGGCCAGGAATTTCGCCTTTGCTTCCTGGATCAGCTGCTCCTGGCGCTCCTCGAACAGGAGCTGTTCTTCAGCCGGCAAGGTTTCCCATGTCGGCTTGATGATATTGCTGGCGGAAACTTCAGAGCTATCCTTTGAACCGGCCATTGAGGGCCGATCTTGATAGGTCTATATGAAATGTCCCCAGCGGAGTCGCCAAAAAGTGTGTTGGCGCCGATCCGGGTGCCAATCACTGCGTTGAGAACCAGCGGCGGTGCTCTCTGCACAGGCGCGAACGGTCTACGACCTGGCACAAGGCTCGGGTTTCCTGCCTGACGGGCCGGACGGTCCGCGCCTATAGGCCGAACGGTCCGCGCGTGCGCAGGGGCAGCGGAGTTCACCGACGACACCTAAATCTCACTCCCAGGAGAGACCCCATCGGGGAGGAGAGATCCTAGGTGTTGTCTAGAGTCGGCAGACCACTCTAGACACCTCTAATCGACGTAGAGCCGAAGAGAAGCGAAGAATTTGCGGATTGAGAGGCTAAACTTGAACTACTCCTAATACCTAAGGTAAAAATGAGAGATAAACTGATTATTGATTCGATTGTTGATGATTAATCGGTCGTATTCCTCTGTATTTTTAGAGGAGGGGGGCTGGACCCGTTACAAACAAATTTCTCGAGTTAATTTCGTGAATCTAGCTAACAACTGTAGCAAGAAACTCGGAACCCTAACTGACTCTGCGCGCGCGGACCGTCCGGCCTCAGGGCCGGACCGTCCGCACGGTCATTTTGCTCTCTAATAGGAGTATATACCAGAGCACTAATCAAACAACAAGAGAACTGATCAAACGATCATCAACATCAATCAACACCACTATACCTGAAGCACTCGCAAACAATAAGGGAACCAAACCAATCCATCTCTGTAGAAGAGGATCACTAACTAAACATTCCGAATATTCCATCATTAACAACCTAAACCGCAATCTTAAGCAAGAGAGTAACTCATTCATAACAGTTTCCATTCCATCACCAACAAGTAAAAAGGCAGATCATCAAAAGATTCCATCACCATTCATCAAAAGACCAAGTTTAACCCAACACTAAACACTATTTCTAGTACTTCCAGCATCTAGAAACTTTCACTAGACAAATTTTTCACTAGATAAACACTAAACAAATGGCCAAGGTTCCCATACATTCAGTAGACAAAATTTTCACTAGACAAACAATAAACACAATTTTATTCACTGGTCTGAACCATAACTTGCTGAACCAATGATGCATCACACTTGAGTTGTAAAGGAAGATGCCCTTGCCTTTCAAGCATCTCTTTTTTATGTGTGGGATGTTATATCCATTTCGACCTCCAATTTCCATCACTTCCTTCATGCATCCATGTAGAGTCAGGAGATGGTAAAAGAGTGGTAAAAGGGTATTACTGTATTGACGACAACTACAAGCTCTTCGGTTGTTTTGGATGATGTCTTTTATTGAATTGATTGGAGAGAATTAAAGAACCCTAGATCCAATACGTTCAAATCCGGTGAGTTTGTAGGCTAACATGTAAGTCTAATGTCAAACCCACCTTGCTTAGCAACATCACAAAACAATCCATCATTAGGTGAAACATGTGGCTTCACATTGTCTTGTTGTATGTATATAGGCATGTTGGCGTCTTCGCGTGGTCACTTAGCATGAATTGACGGCAAGACCTTTTCAATCATGAAACTTCACATGTCATCCTTTGTGATTGATTCAATGGGCTTCATCTCTATTGTCCCTGCCGGTCGATTCACACTTGATCTCTTGGCAGGTTCAAATGTGACAAAGGGCCAAGAATCAATTTTGCCATCAAAGGTGCAATTGTAATCATTGTCAAACCTTGGCCTACCGAGAGCTATTAAAATCTAGATTTTTGGAATATAATTCTTGTTCTTCGTTGTGCGAGTAGGCTCTACTTCACCAGGAGTTGAATATATCGCTCAGTCTTCCTAGTGATGAAAAACCATTTCTCGTCAATGACAACGTGATCAAACATATCCTTGAACATAGGCTCATGAGGTACACTCACTGGATCAAGCATTGACAAACACCACTTTAGCCTATCCTTTTTATTCTTCTATGTCAAATAGGGCTTTATGGAGTTTGAGACACACTTTATGGTGTCATCTCTCTTCATTGAGTGGACCTTGCTTTTACTCACACCAAAGTGTGTGGCCACATCAGCTATCGTTGTACGACTCGATATAGGAATATATATCTTGAAGTGTTGACACATCTAGATTAATTTTCTTGCGGTCACACTTTGACTTTGTACTTCCAACATCAACCAAACGACCTTCATCTATACAACATTTTCCTATTTTCCAAATGCGTTGTACTGTGCGGAGAGGTACTGAAACTTCCTTTTTGTCATTACCACCCATAAGATATCCATATTTTGCCCTTTCTAGCAAAGCTTCAAATATGGCTCTCCATTCTTCATTGGTCACCACCTTATTCTTGCATGCATTCTCCTGCGGTTGCGCATTCTCCTGAGCATGTCCTTCTAGATGCATATTTTCATCACTCACTTGAGCATATCCTTCCTGGTGCACATTTTCATTACTCACTTGAGTACATTTTCATTACTCACTTGAGTATATTCTTCTCTTTGACCTCCAGATATTGCAGTCAATGGTGATGTGCCATGTCTAGATTCAGGTGATCTCATCCATGCTCTAGGTAGTTCCATCATTGGCCACAACAACATCCTGCTCAATGGGGATCTAAAAAGTGGCATGGTTGTGCAAGGGGACTTCCTCTTCTTGCTTCTCTGCCCCCCTTCAGCACTCAGCCCACCTTGTGTGTTCCTATAAGAGCAAATTCAACAATGAGCTACGTACTGTACATAGCACTATATACGTGATACTCAGAAAATTCAGACAGTAATTCTAAACAGCATTTTGCCTTTTGTCAAGCAGAATTCATCTCCCTGAAAAGCAGAAAACTGCATTCATCTAGCTAATGAAATGTCGCTGCTACCAACAAACTGGCCATAATTCACTCATATGGCAACACAACACAGAGGAGTGAAATGGAATCTGAGAACTGTAATGTCGGAACTAAACACAGCCTAAGCAGTGACTACTATGTGGGATTTTTTTCACCTCAAGCAGATGTCCAGCCTGCCTATAACAAGACTGTACTTGAGCTCCTAAAAAATCCAGTCCAGGCTATTGGGAATGTGCGCCTAAATTTCACTGAAATTTGTTTGAAACGGTTCAATTCTCACAAAATTGACAAAAAAAACAAAACGAGGACTCCATGTTTACTGCGAGTGTAGTTGAGCTCCTAAGGGCTGATTTGGTGACCCGGGATCCCGGGAGGATTGGAGGGGATTGAGGGGGAAATTAGTTTATTTCCCCCTCAGATCAATCCCCTCCAATTCTCCGGGGATCCACTTGTCACCAAATCAACCCTAAGCATTTTTTTTCTCTCGCAAATCAATAGTAAACGACCTAGAGCAAACCAAAGCAAGTCTGCTCCGTACAACCATGTGCATGCATATTGTTGCCAAGAAAACACAAGGGGGGAGAGGCTGTTTTCCTAGAAAACACAAGGGAGTAAGCCAACTAATCACTATCAGATCGATGAGAATAGATTGTGAATCGGCTCATTGTGTCAAAGCTTCATAGCTGAGACATGGGATAAACTGAAAATTACATAGACAGAAAACAAAAACAGTTGGGGGTATGAAAATACGAAAATCCATCCATCAGCATCAAAAGTTAGAAATCATAGTGAAGCATATATAGCCCCGTGTTATGGACAATTTGAACCCCAGCCACTGAACTGAACTCCAGATACCAGAAGAAGGTTTGCTCTCTTTGTCAACTGGAAACCTGGGAGAAATTGAAACCCCCATTGAAAGAGAAACGCAGATTTCACATTTGAACGAAAACAAATAGAAATGTGGCTTCGAAGGGCAAAAACAGCTCAAGTCCCCGACCTGATTTGCCCCCCCCCCCCTTGCTGTCTATTACTCCTAGTTTGTACTGTGTTTCTTCTCCACATGTCAATCACACTCTGCCTTACTGTATTAGATGTATTAGAGCTAAGATCTCTAGACTCACTACAGTAAAACAGTACAAGTCCGATTGGCTCGTTTATTTTCGACGGTCGCCTAGGGCACCGTCGGATATAAGCTTATGTCTGACGGCTACTGGCGGCCGTCGGACATAACGCGGGACGTCCGAGGGTTGTCAGATAGGCCGTCGGACATAAGCTTATGTCCGACGACTGGCAGACAAGCCGTTGGACATAAGCTTATGTCTGACGGTCTCTTAAGGGGCCGTCGGAAATAAACGAATTTAACCGTCGGCCCCGCACCCGCGTCGGTTCATTCTCTGTCTTCTCTCCCGTGCTCGCGTATGCCTAGCCACCGCCGCCGCCGAGGAACCGTCGGCGAGCCGCCACAGCCGTCGCCCGATAACTCCACTGCCGCCCAAGCAACTCCCGGTGACCTCCTGCCCCACCCCGATGCCCAGCCCGCGCCCGAGCCTCTGCCCCCGTCGCTCGGTAACTCCACCGCCGCCCAAGCAACACCGGAGCCGCCTCGACGCAGCCTGCGGCCGCCGGAGCCTCTGCCCCCGTCCCCGACGCCACCGGCGCCCGCACCGACCCCGCCGGCGCTCGCTTCACCGGCTCATCGTCCGACAAAGTGAGTAATTTTATAATTTTTAGTATAATTTTGTATATGCATGCATATATATATTGTTTGCTAGTAGTAATGTTTAGTTTTGTTATGTCCGACGGCTTGATTTAATTATGCAATTAAATTAGCTTGTTTTAATTTATTTATTAGTGGCTATATAATTTAAACTTTTAATTTCCGAGGGTAATTATTAAGCCCTCAGAAATAAGGTTGTTTTATTTGATTTAGGGTCCCGTGAAATGATTTTTCCGTAGTGATATTGTATTAATGTGGTTCATTAATAATCATAACTAATTAAGTGAACGTCTCGTATCTAGTATGGAGGAGGATCGTCGATGGATGTATAAAGGTTGGAAGAAAAGAGATGCTCTATCAAGTGAGTGGGTTGCCAAGACTGATGCTTTTCTCGACCGTGCTTTTGCTCGGTCAGATACTGGAACCGATGTTAGGTGCCCTTGTAGCAAGTGTCGGAACATTTATTTCCTTGACAGGAGGACTATGTCGATAGATATTTGCAAGAACGGTTATATGCCAGGCTATGAGGTGTGGGTGCACCACGGTGAGGACCCACCTCCTCGTATTGTATCGGAATTTCAGTCACATGAAGAGGGGGGCTACAATAGGATGGAAGAGATGCTTAACGATGTACGCCATAAGATTCTAACCGTCGATTCAGAGAACCCAGGTCAACCCACCGATTATGAGGATCCAGCTACACCTGAGGTTCAGAAGTTCTTCGAGCTCCTTAAAGCTGCCGAAGAGCCGTTGCATGAGCACACAAAAGAGACCATCCTTATATTTGTGACTCGACTTATGGCTATTAAGTCTAAATTTGCATTCTCAAACAACTGCTACAAGGAGCTTTTGAACTTGATCAGTGATGTACTTCCGGAGAATCACAAGATGCCAAAGGACATGTATCAGTCCAAAAAGTTGCTCTCTAGGCTCGGTATGGACTACGAAAAAATCGATGTCTGTGATAATAACTGTATGCTTTTCTGGAAGGAGACCGCGAGTGAGAAAAAGTTTATTGTATGTGGTGAGCGTAGATTCGTTGAGGTTGAAAACGACAATGGTTTGACCTTGACGACGAAAATTGCACGTAAGCAGCTTCGTTACATGCCTCTTATACCTCGGTTGAAACGTTTGTTCATCTCCAAGAATACAGCCAGACACATGAGGTGGCACAAAGAAGGGGTATGTGAGAATCCAAATGTCATGGCGCACCCAGCTGATACAGATGCATGGAAGGCACTAGATGCTTTTGATTCTAGCTTTGATGATGAAGTGCGGAATGTCCGCTTCGGTTTAGCAACAGATGGTTTCCCGCCTTTCAATCTAACTGCAACGTCCTACTCATGTTGGCCCGTCTTTGCTGTTCCATACAACCTTCCACCAGCTCTTTGCATGAAATATGAACTTATTTTCTTGTGTCTTGTAATACCTGGTCCAGATCATCCTAGAACAAAGATCGATGTGATGATGAGACCCCTGATTGAAGAATTGAAAATTTTGTGGGAAGGAGTCGAGGCGTACGATTGTTACAAGAAACATAAGTTCAACCTGAGAGTCGCGTTTTTGTGGTCTATTCACGATTTTATGGCTTATGGTATCTTTGTTGGATAGAGTTTTCATGGGATTTTGACATGTCCGGTATATGTTGAAGACACTTTATGCTTTCGACTAAAGTTTGGTGGAAAGATATATTACTTCGATTGCCATAGATGTTTTTTGCGAGAGCATCACCCGTTCAGGTTTGATAGGAACGCTTTTAAAAAGGACGCGATTATGACGAGGGGACCACCCAAGCGTCTTAGTGGTGCAGAGATTCTCACGAGACTTACTGATTTGAAACTAAACGAACATGGAAATCGTTTTGAAGGTTATGGAACCGAGCATAATTGGACTCACAAATGTGGTCTATGGGAACTCACTTATATGAAAGCCTTGATTCTAATGCATAACATTGATGTGATGCACCAAGAATGAAATATGGGTGAAAGCATTATCAGCACTTGCATGAATATCACTGACAAAACAAAAGACAACCCTAAGGCTAGAAAAGACTTGGCCTTAATCTGTAGAAGACCAACTATGGAGATAGGAGAGAACCAGAAGAAGCCACGTGCTCCTTTCAGTATTAAACTAAACCTAAAAGTAAGAAACAATTGATGAAATGGTTGAAAAACTTAAAGTTCCCAGATGGTTACGCCGCGGGCTTTAGAAGGTCTGTGAATTTGAAGACGGGCAAGTTTTCTGGGTTGAAGAGCCATGACTACCACATAATAATGGAAAGACTCCTTGCTGTTATGTTTCGTGGTTTTGTAAAAAATGATGTCTGGAAAACATTAGCGGAGCTAAGCTACTTTTATAGATATCTTTGTGCTAAAGAAATAAAGAAAGAGATGATGGAGAAGCTTGAGCAACAAATACCGATTTTGGTATGCAAACTTGAAAAAATATTTCCACCAGGTTTCTTCAATCCGATGCAACATCTACTTGTTCACCTACCATACGAAGCTAAGGTAGGAGGTCCTGTGCAATATAGATGGATGTATCACATCGAAAGGACACTAAAGAAGCTACGTGCAATGGTTGGTAATAAGAGACAAGTTGAAGGGTGCATCGCTGAAGAATTTATTGAATATTTTATATATTTTTTTATTTGTTTCATTATTTTATTGTCGATTTATGTACTAACTTGTTTTTGTTAAAATAGGATGTCAAAGAAAATGAGGTCTTTTGCTCGTAGTTTGCTTGGGACGAGGAGTAGCTCGAGGAGCAGCTCGAGGGGTGAGGATTCAGTTTTTCAGGGCACAGGTTCTAGCATGAGCAGACGCAGAGCGCTGGCAGAACATTTGCCTCCACACGATGTAAGTTAGTTGTTAAATTACATTATTTAAGTTACTTAATATTGTATGATGTAAGTTACTTGTTTCATAGGATGCTGAAATCGAGGAACCAGTGGTAGAGGATCATGCGAGAGATGATGATGAAGATGATGGTGGAGATGATGTGGGAGATGATGCTGGAGACGATGCTGGTGGGTATTCTGCAGGCGTGGATTCTGGGGCTGGTGGAGATTCCGTAGCTGGGTCTAGAACTTCTCGAGTTAGGAGAACGAGGAAGCTGCATTTTGTTGGACCACCTCCAGAGCTTCCACCCGAATCTCGGGTTTTGATAAAGTCTAGTGGAAAGTGAGTGACATATCTTTACTTAAATGTTATTGAAAGTTATGTTTTAATTTCTACATTGTTTTCTGTTTACAGGACTTGAATCGACGACTCGTTCACAGGCACAGGATACTACAGGCAGGTGAACATGGTTCTTGGTAATCTTGTTCGTCTGCACTGGCCTGGTCTTGTGACTTTGCCTAGTGGTGAGTCTGTCCCCGCCACCACTTGGGAGCATTATCGCTATGGTGTCTGTGGAACGTTTGGCAACACACATGCACTAGTTTGGGATGCATTCTGGGTATGAATTGTTTATACTAATTTAGTTATCCCATATATGGTTGCTTTTATGATAACACTAATTTTTTGCAGAAACGGTACAAGTTGCCAGACGATGGATCATATGATATGAACGCTCGTTACGCGTTTGAGTATAACACGAACGATGTCGTTGCAGATGCAATGTACTATGCACGAATTCAGGCTATAAAGGCATGGTACAGAGCAAGTGTTGATGATCGACCGATGCCAAATACCAAGGCCAAGTGGTCATCAATTTACCTTACGGAGGAGCAATACCTTGAGGTAAAAAAGTTGTTGCATCTCATATCGCACGAATCCATGTATTTGCTTTATTGAAAAAAAATTCATGTAGGTGTCGGTGTCGTGGATGGCCACCCGATCAAAGGGTTATCGGGCCTTGTGCAGATGGTGGCTTCCCCTGAGTTTCATGTCATTTCCGAAAGGAACAGGGGAAACCGTGGGACTGAGTCATTCCATAGATACGGCGGCGATGGTCATGTGCGCTTGGCTAAGCAAATGGTATGTCACAGTATGTTATAACTTCAAATTACATAGAAATGTGTCATTCTAACTTGTATGTACAGGAAGTCAAATCCGGCTGTATGCCCACGGATGTGGAGGTGTATATGCAAGGACATAGAGGTTCTGATCCTCAGAATCCTGATGTTTTATGCACTCAGACGGCCACCGACCGTCTAGTGAGTTTTTGGTACTCTATTATGTGTTTGTCCATCAATTTGGTGATGCACTTATATTTGATATTGTTTGCCTCCAGGCTTCGTATGGGCAGGAGATGGTTCAACACTATGGACATGAGTACGATTAGAGGAGCCAGCCAATCGACCCTCAGGCAGCATATGCTAGCGCAGGAGGACAAGCCCATAAACGGTGGGATTATTTGATTTGGATTTCAAAATTATCCTCATATGCTTGCGATTCAACTGAGTCCATGATTTACTATACTAAGTGCATGGTTCACTCTTGTAGGTTGGGTATTTTTGATTCTACGATTGATTCTAGGGAGCTGAGACGCCGTGGACGACAGTCCACATCGTCATCTTCACAGTCATCCCGTTCACGATCATCCGCCCAAGAGATAGAGCTTGCAGTGTTGCGTCAACAGGCAGAGTATCATCAATCAATTCTGAGGGAACAATTGGAGTACCAGAGGCAACAATCTGAGTACCAGAGACAACAAGCTGAGTACCAGAAGAAGAAGGTCGAGTATTATGCAAACCTCCAGGCCCAAAATCAAGCTCTTCTCTCGGTAAGTTGAAGTAACATTTTGTACCTTATTTTGCAAAACACATGATGTGTATCTTATTTGCTCAAAAATGGTTTGTATATAATTTTTAGCAACTAGCCCAACAAGCGGGCGTCCCGGTGCCGACATATGGGATGCCGCCTCCAGACTTTGCACTGCCGATGCCAATGCTGGCGCCTCCACCTCCGCCTCCATCACAATTCCCTATGGTATGTACACATATGCGTGTGTGACATGTTCATAGATGTCTTATGTGTTTAAATGAAAAACTAAGTGGTTACTATTTCATGTGCGTGTGTTATAGGGATTTCAGACACCACCCGCTTCAGTTGCCGCACCTGGAGATGGGTCTGATCAAGACGACGCATCGCATTCTTGGGTGAACAACATTTTCAACACGCAGAGTCCAGCCGGAGGAAATGGCTATAACTCGAATCAACCAGGCGATGGATATGAATGATAGTTCATCAAATGTGTTTAATTTGGAACTATTACTGTTCATGTCAAAGACTATCCGTCGAACAATGTCAGTTTTTATTTTGGACCTATATGTTGATGTAAAAGACTTGTTGAGACTATTTGGAACTATATGTTGTTATGTTAAATTTGTGAATGTGAATACTTATGTGAATATATTTGTGATTGTGAATATGTGGTTGTATATAAACTCTGTGTATATTTGTATGAAATCTGTTTTTTTTGTAAATGTCAGATTTTTTTTTTAAAAACAGAATTTTGTGTAATTTCTGAAATTTGTTATGTCCGAAGGCCTGGCGTCAGCCGTCGGACATAAATGTTGGTTATGTCCGACGACTTAATATAAACCGTCGGAGATAACAAGCCCTTATGTCCGACGGCCATTAATTGGATATAAAAGTTGTGGGTCCCACCAAACGACCGGTAAAACGGTTGACATGTACTATCTCCGACGGGTGGTTACGGCCGTCGGAGATAGCTTATGTCCGACGGCTACCGTCGGACATTATGTTATTTCCGACCCCATATGTCTGACGGCCAGAGACCGTCGGAGATAACTAAATATCGTCGAACATAAGCTATCTTCGACGGTTTACAGCTTATGTCCGACGGTTTTGGCCGTCGGAAGTTGTTTCGTTTTACTGTTGTGACTGATAACAGCTAAGCACCAGCTCCACCTCCACTACATGCTACAGTCCCTTTCGTGCCATGCCCATCGGTCATCGTCCCTAGCTCTCCAGTTAGAAGCAAGCACCTCATATGGCCGCGTCTCTAGTTTTCCGTCCCTCGCTCCGCGGCTGCGCGCGGCCGTCCGGGCTGCATGCATGCACCGACGTCTTTCGGCAGGCGCTCAGTCTCAGCAATGGATGGATCCAAAACTGGATTTGGACGGACGTGTCATGTTGCAGCAGCAAACATGCATGCGCCAGTACGCCACTGCCAACCGTTATTGCTGTGACATGCATGGCCATCTCTAACCCCGCTGTTTGAATGGCGTGGTGTGCCTGCCTGCTGCCACCTCTCTCTCTCTCACACAGTACAGTAGATAGTATTGCATGCTGACCAACTCCACAACCATGTCCACAACGTAGGAGTACGTACGTACGTTTCAGTCGTCTATCTAGTCTCGGTCATGCGCGGCACCTCCTACCAACAGAAAAGTAAAAGGATAAAAAGGATTTCTAGTTGCGGTTCCTTAAGAAAACCGTCACTAGAAATCGTATTTCTACAGACGATTCCTTAAGAAAACCGCATGTACAAATTTATGGTTTTCTTAAAGAACCACCTGTAGAAATACGATTTCTAGTGACGGTTTCTTAAAAACCGTCACTAAAATAGCACATGCGGTTGATAACCAAATCTGCCTATAAAAATATATCGCCCTGCAGGCGTTGAGCCTTTTTCTACTAGTGGATTGTTGCAGCTGTAATCCAAAGAGACAAAACACCGTAGAAGCCGTAACCTGATTAAAGCCGCATTGAGCAAGCTGATAACTGCCAGGGTTCACTGAACTGTTTCACATGCAAAAACCAGCCCTCGCCGGTAACGGTGGTTTATTGGTAAAACCAACTGGTTTGTCCAATCCAAATTAAATCTTTTCTGTACCGGTTTATCGACGAAAAACCTTTGATAAACCAGTCAAACTGGCGGTTTTTCACCCAAAATAGTTGATTTTTTATGTTTACTACAGAAAAAATAGAAAAATGACAGGGTTCACTTGTATTTTGCTAATTCATGTTGCATAGTCAATATTAATCCACACAACATATGTTCACCAAAATGACATACAATATATATGCAACCATAAATTCAAATTCTCATGCAACAAATAACCATCGAACTTCGTAATACTCAAATACAAGTTCTTTTAGAGTTCTCTCACGACACATAGGTCAACATGTTTCACAATACTCACATATTCAGCTCGAGTCATAGTGATAGTACTCAAACAAGTAAGGAAGGATCAGAATATGAGACCATTCTGATCTGGTTGTAGTTATATGTGCATGCATCTAGAACACTTGCGCTTCTATGTGCGAGATGGTCCTTCAAACGAGTACCACTCCCTCCGCTCTTCGTTTCTCTACAATACTTGCACTTAAAACTCGTGTCAATCTTCTCTCCATTCTCGCAGACTATATCTGGCATGTCTCCTACAAGAACAATACATAGTTGACATAAAATATGTAATTAAAATATAAAACATGTCACGTATAAACAACTAAACACTAACCATGTCTGGGCACTAAACTAGCACTTAAACTAGGCAAAAAAAATGCATCTACCGGTAAATCATCTTCACATATAGCATATAATATCTTCACATATAGCATATAACAGTAAACAAGACTAATATGTCTAAACTGGCCACTAAATGACTAAACTGGAGCTCAATCTTGGTATTAAATCCGGTTTTACGGCAAAAAAATAGCTGTTTACCGAGCCCCAATAGGACAATTTACCGGTGGTTTCATTGTTTATAAAAAATTCAAATACTTTAAATTTAGAGTGTATTTTGAATAGAAAAAAAAATCGGTGGTTAACCGGTACCACCCACCGTGGTTTCGGTAAACCTTGATAACTACACAGAGTGGTGCAACCATGCATATGTGCATGTAGCTGGAAATTGATCAGCAAACAACCAAGACCGCACTAGCTAGATCATATGTGACCGCACTCGAATATCTAAAGAAAACTTGATTGCTTTGGGGCAACTAGGTAGCTAGGATCGGAGAAGAGAGACGACTGCAACTGATGATAAAAGAGTGTATCGTCACATCTGTCCGTGCCGGGCCGGATCGGAGCTTTTGCAAATCTCGCAGACGGTAGAGTTCAGTGCACATGGACGCATCGTCACGGCGTGGAACGCCCGCCTGCGTCCGTGGCTCCGTGCCCGTGCCTGTGCCTGTGCGCGCATGCATGCAGATGCAGAGGCCCAGATGGCGCCACCGCCCAGCCGTACGGCGGCGAGGGGCTCCAGGAGACCAGGAGGACGGAGCAGCTAGCGCGGCAGTCGTCGACAGGCGGATCACGAGACAGGAAAGAAAGCGCTCGGATCGGACAACTACAATGATGCCATCATGGCTGGCGGTAATGCTACTGTTAACTGGAGTACGTACTGTTCCTCCCGGGCAGCAGCCTTTGGTGCTACCCTGTTTTTAGCTCGCCGACCAGTCTCCTCATGTCCTGCTGCCTGCTTCGCCTCAATGCCCTTTCAAAAGTTTTGTTCAGTCTGGAAAGGCCAGTTGCCACTCGATCGGCAGTCAGCACTACCTAAAAGTTAACTTGATTTGTACTCAGTCCCAGGTCCTTGCATTTGCATTCGCATCTGTTTTTCTCTCTCTCTCTACAAAAGTTAGTAGCCAGGTATCTACCAGCTTACCCATGCATCCCTTTATCTATATTTAAACTTTCAGTTTTCCGCGACCGCGCATCTGGTTTGGAAAGAAGAATTCATCATGTAGACGCGATAGAGGTCATGCGTTCATGATTGCATGTTTTGATGTTCACTGCTCACGCATACAGCAATCCATTTCACTACAGTTGAAATCGTTTTTGGAGACAGGTCATTTTAGGTTCCTACCGGCGGCATGCATGGCCGCGCCTGGTGCTATGGTAGGCTTTGTTAACCCATTATCCAATATCGGAATCCAACTCTTTATCGATTGCTCGACGATTTACCGATTATAATTGCTTTGCCGAATGTCACGCTCAGCAAAATAAGACTCTTGGCACAGACATTGTTTACCGAGGGCAAAACACTCGGCGTAGAAAGACATTTGACAAAAAATGCTTTATCGAGTGTCAAACACTCGGCAAAACACGACCCTCGGTAAAGGATCGTCAGCAGCCGTCTATAGTTGATGGTCGTTAACTTCGTCAAGTGTCAAGCGTTGACACTCGACAAAATACCTTCTTTGCCGAGTGTCACCTGGAAAATACTCGACAAACTAATATTTTGCCGAGTGTCTTTCTTTGACACTCGACAAAGTATATTTGTTTTTTTCTTTTTTCCCAAACTTTGTGTGGTGTGTTTATACAGTATATAGACCTACATGTTCCAGTTTTTCCATAATTATCAAAGTGTTTGTTATAACTATTAGATTTAGTTCGTTTAATTGATTTTTTTTGAATAATTCAGATTTGAACTACAAGTCACTCGAAAATTAGAAAACAATGAATGTAAAAATGATATTCATATTATTTAGCATAAATTACGGTCTATTTTAGGAACAGACCAAAATTTTCGAGCAATATGCTCACGAAACATGACTGAGAACTTGCGATCTAGTTATCTTAAAATTGTATAAAACACAAACAAAGTCAGAAAATTATGAAACTTGTCGACATGTCATGATATCATATGTAGAGGTTGTGATAAAAATTTGAAAATGTTTCGTGAAAGTTATCACGGACTATATGTAGAAACCTAGCCGACCTCCATAGAAGTTTTATAATTTCAAAAAATCTTTGCCGAGTGTCACATCGCGAGCAATCGGCAAAAACGATGAACTTTACAATACCGTGCGCCGCGCCCTCACCAAGCCACCCACACCCGGACCCGGCCACCACCGTCGCCTGGCCCATGCCGGCCCCACGCCGTCGTTGCCCCGGCCTGCGCCCGGATCCCGGCCCCGGCCACCACCACCGCCTCACCCAGGCAGCCACCGCCGCCGCGCTGCCTTGCCCTGTCAGTGCCGCACTAGCTCCGCGCCAGCGCCGCCCTGGCACCGCCAACCCCGCCCCCGACGATGCCGAGTGTCTTTCTTTGACACTCGACAAAGTATATTTGTTTTTTCTTTTTTTCCCAAACTTTGTGTGGTGTGTTTGTACAATATATAGACCTACATGTTCTATTTTTTGCATAATTATCAAAGTGTTTGCTATAACTATTAGATTTAGTTCGTTTAATTGAATTTCTTTGAATAATTCAGATTTAAACTACAAGTCACTCGAAAATTAGAAAACAATGAAAGTAAAAAATGATATTCATTTTATTTAGCATAAGTTACGGTCTATTTCGGGAACAGACTAGAATTTTCGAGCAATATGCTCACGAAACATGACTGCGAATTTGCGATCTAGTTATCTTAAAATTGTATAAAACACAAACAAAGTCAGAAAATCATGAAACTTGTCGACATGTCATGGTATCATATGTAGAGGTTGTGATAAAAAATTGAAAATGTTTCGTGAAAGCTGTCACGGACTATGTGTTGAAACCTAGCCGGCCTCCATAGAAGTTTTATGATTTCAAAAAATCTTTGCTGAGTGCTAGATTACAGGCAATCGACAAAGACGATGAACTTAACAGTACTGCGCACAACGCCCTCACCAAGCCACCCACGCCCACACCTGGCCCTGGCCACCACCGTCGCCTGGCCCACGCCACCCACGACGCCGTCGCCCCGGCCCGCGCCCGGCCCCGACCACCACCACCGCCCGGGCGGCCACCGCCTCCCCATCGCCTTGCCCTGTCAGCGCCACACCAGCTCCGTGCCAATGTGGCCCTGGCACCGCCAACCCCGCCCCGACGATCTCCACGGTAAACATTAATTTTTGTGAGAATTTGTATGTGAGCTTGGATGTCTGAGCATGTACAACTTAAAATGTAATAGTAGTTTCATAACATTATGTGGATTGCTATGATTTATAAATGTATTATAGTAATTAGTACTATAGTAAAAATCACTTATTAATGGATAGAGAGGGTTCATGATTAGTGCTTCGGATGTTAGGTTAGAGTCTCGTTGAGTTGTATCATGCTCATTAATTATGTGCCACTTTGTATTTATTATTAATTATATGATAGGATGTTAGGCTAGAGTCTCGTTGAGAATTTGTGATAAAACCTAAGTAGTAGTATATAACCCAAACACGTGTGAATGAAAATATATTTATGATTGACGACCATTGTGTTGTTGCTTTTATTTGCAGGTTTTCAGGTGCTACCAAAATTTTTTATTGACAAGCTTGTTTATTTTTTTGCAGAGGCCTTCCTAGCCGTTGCGAGTCTGCCTGCACTGTGTCGTATCGCCACTGCGCCGACCTGCCCCAACCTCGCTAGCCTGACTCTACCGTCACCCTAGGTATAACCTCTATTTTCACATCATGGTCATAGATCACGTAACTCAGTTAGGCGTCTCCCATTCGAAAGAGATACGATGTAGATATGCGGATCTTTGCATATCTACAAATGTATCTGTTTTGAATTATCCATGTTTTTTTGGACAACCCGTGGTTACGTAGATGATGTTAGTTTCCATGCTCTACTCTGGTCCAAGATAGAGTTTCAGCATCACCTCCTTATTGTTCTCCGAACAGTACACTCTCCCTGCTAGGACGTGTATCCGGAGAACAGTGGGGAGATGCTGCCGAAACTCTGTTTTAGATCGGAGTAGAGCATGGAAACTAACCCCGTCTACACAACCGCGGGTGGGATTAGGACCTATCGACACCTATTAGAAGGTAGGAATGTAGTGTACATGCATTACATGTTTATATTAAACTATACTCGGTTATATATGTTAGAGGATGAAGGACCGTGAGTGGATGTACACAAATTGTGCAGGAAGGAATGATGTCACCACTGAATGGATTAGAAAGACCGATTCTTTTGTGGAACGGGCATTTGGTGAAGCTGCTAAAGTGGCGAGTCTAGTCCCATGTCCGTGCAGCAAATGTGGCAACATGAAAAGAAAAACAAAGAAGGCCATGGTAGAACATATTTGGAAGAATGGATTTACGTTAGACTATACTCGGTGAATCTTCCATGGTGAAGCGCATTGTACGAGAGAGGAGGTGGTGAGACAACGCGTCGTGGATTATGATGTTGATGCCGGGGTAGCGGATATGTTGAACGACTATCACGAGGCAAAGTTCGCCGTAGCTTGTATGGAGGAGCTAGAGCCGACTGCAAAGGTGTTCTACGACATGTTTGATGCAGCACAGAAACCACTTCTCGGCAACACAAAGGTTTCTCAACAGGATGCCATTGAGCGTATAATGGCGTTTAAGTCACAGTACAACATAAGTCGAGACGCCTTCGATGGTTTGTTGATAGTTATTAGCAGCCTACTTCTAGAGGATCATGTTCTGCCAAAGAGCATATACGAGGCACAAAAACTCCTTCGTGTACTCAAGATAACTTATGATCCTGCTAGCTCGGACACATATGAAGATTATTTTTAATCGATGTAACGCTATATTTTATTTATTTTGCATATGTTTCTAAATATATCTTTTTTATCTGTGCTTATTTGCTTACTCTTAGTTGTAGGTTGTTGGACAAAGATGGTGGGCGGTGTGATGAGGACGAGGATGGGGAGGAGGAGCACCCATAGGAAGGAGGAGGAGTCGCAGCAGGACGACAACGCTCAGCAACAGGTGGAGTAGAACACCGTCGTCGAGCGGCATAGAAGGACGACGATAACGCTCAGCAAGACGCCTCAGGTTCTAGCGCCTTAGGTTCGAGGAACGTCTACTTGCAAGGTCCCGCGAGTCTCCCTCAGTGACCCATACTTCGTAATAGGCAGCCGCTAATTCGACCCGATGGGGAGAGGCATGTAACTTTAGATGTTGTATCTGCGTTTTTATATTATGTGTTCAAATTCATAATATAAACTAATAATTTTTCTTCATCATTTGGACATGTCTTGGAAGGTTGTGGAGAATACAGGGGGTCACGACCGCAACCCCAATGGCATCCTCGGCTTTCTGTGTAGGGAACACTTCTCTGGACTTGTTGAGTATGCCGGAGTGATGGGCCCATCCTACACCTTCGACCACTACGCCATCGCCCCCGATGCAGTAGATCGGGACGGTAGGGAATTCAACAACAAGGCAGAGTGGGTGAAGCAAGAGCTGTGGGTTAGTCTTCCTTGCACCATATTGTTTAATATGTCGCATTCGTTGCACATTCTTAAAATAATGTATGAATACATCATCTTTGTATGCATGATTTCTTCAGATGTGAGACTGGATACGAGGCCAAGGCGGATGTGGTGGCTAGTATGAGTTGTAAGAAGCTTATCGTGGACATGCACTACAAGCTGTGAATCCAGGCCATCGTCACTTTCCACGTATGACTCCGTCCTTGGCGAGAAGGTGAGCAAGCTGGACGCTCAGAACCATATCATTGACTCGGGACCAGTGCCTGCAGGTAAATACAAAATTTTAATATTGGTATTAAATTTGCTTAATTTTATCTTCTTATATGTCGTGTACTTATTTTTTTGTAGATGATTCCTTATTGGTGTGCCACGCATCCTCAGTACTGGGAGCAGATGGTGTAGAGGTGGTGCTCACCAGAGTGGGACGAGGCGCACAATGCTAGCCAGGAACGACGTCTGATGATGTAAGGTACCACCACCAAGGTAGCCGCAGCCTCGACAAATACACAGAAGCATGGATACGCGCTCTTTTTTATTAGGTATATAACTTTCGGTTAGGCTTGATTTCTAACCATCTTGTTAGTTTTCTCGCAGTCGGCGTCACATGGTGGCCACAAGGGCAAGGTGACGTCCGATGTCACCTACGACCCAGAGGACAAGCCCGAAGTGTATAGCAGCCCCGTCGTCTACAGCCACCTCAGCGAGTACACTGCCATGGCACATGGGGTCCATGGGCCAGATTATAATCCGAGAACCGAGGACATCGATAGAGATGTTCTCATGAGGGTCGGAGGAGGCAAGAGGCATGGATGGTACTAGATTGCCGATGGGGCAATCGATTCGTCGTCCACTCCCAGTGTCTCAGGTGCAAGCAAGGAGCACGAGCGCGAGCCCAGCCATACGACCTCGACAGGACAACTCACATCATCGAATACAACAACTCCATGTTAGTTCTTCTGTAACTCGTCATTCATTGAGTTATATACCTTAATTTTGAGTTATTATAACATTGAGGTGAAATATTACAGGCCTAGCTAGAAGAAGAGAGGAGGGAACAAATGGAGATGGAGGTGAGGATGAGGGCGTAGCGGGTGGCTCGCTTGGCAGATCAACAGAGTATGGCGGAGATGTTTCAGTACATGCAGAGCCTTAGCGCCACATCCAAATTTGCTCCTCCACCTTCCTTGTTCCCTGCAGCTGACCTTGCTTAGTTCCATACTCCTGTTAGTGTCAAATTCAAGTCCTGCATGATATATATTCATCTAGTCTCACACATGCAATACCTTATCTGTGCAGGGACAATCAGGGCTAGAAAAATCCTCATGGATCGTCCAGCCCTTCGTCGAATTAGTCCAGCTGTCGACCTCATTGATTTACTTTGTGGACATGATATTATGTTTGTAGGTGTTGTTAATACTTTGTGAGATAATTTGGTCTAAACTTGTTGATGTTGCTAATACTTTGTGAGATACTTGAGACATATGTTTGTGAGTGTTGGAGACTTATGTTTGTGTCTGAACTTGTTTGATGTGGTGATATTTGTGAGATTTATGGTCTTTGTGAGATATGTGGTGTGTATGATGTATGTGATGATTCTGTGATATCTGTGATGATTATGTGATATATCTTTCTATTGTTTGGATGGAATAATAAAAACAAATAAAAAGGGGGTATTCTGGTCACTTTGTCGAGTGTAACACTCAACAAAGAGGTACTTTGTTGAGTGCCATGACCATAGCACTCAGCAAACAAGGCACATCTAGGAACCGGTAAAGTTTCTTTGCCGAGCGCTCCTGTCAAAGGGGTCCACTAGTGCTCCCGTTGCCGAGAGCTAGTCCACCTATCACTCGGCAAAGACGGAGCCTTTGTCGAGTGCCTCCTAATGCACTCGACAAAAGAACTGGCAAAGGGGCCCATGGGGGACTTCTTTGCCGAGGGTCGGTACAAAAGACACTCGGCAAAGTCTCTGTCACCATCACTTAGCGTCGTGACGGTGACTTTTCTTTATAGAGAACCAGGTGGCACTCGGCAAAGAAGTTGTTGCCGATGTACAGTTCACTGAGACTTCTTTGCCGAGTGTCACACTCCGCAAAGAGTTTGCTGAGTGTTTTTGAGGCTTTGTCGAGTGCTTGAAGCACTCGGCAAAGCAGCTGTGTCCGGTAGTGATCACAAGATCAATTAGTTTGTATTCGAAATAAAAGCAATTTAGTGATGAACAAATTGATTCTGACAATAGTAAAAGAAACAACATCATGTTTTGTATATGTATAACTTACTAAACTAGTGCCAGCGACTGAAGAAATATAAGAATTATAAACAGATAAAGTATAGACATTCTTACAGTGGGTTGTTAATACTAGAATAGTGCAAGAGTAGACGAAGTAGACTGACGAGAACCACAACGTCGCCGTAGAGAAAGTAGACGGTCAGCGAGCAGTCGCAACGACGCTTGCCAAAAACCTGATACGACCCCTACCTCGTACGTGGACACGAGGGGACGTAGGCTTCAAAGATCCTGCTCTCCTAACCTCAATGACACGTCGGCGACGAGATAGGGAAGATGAAGACAACACAACAATTTGGAACAAGGAGTTGAAGTCTATACTAAGGACGACGTCTTACCCCCATTATATACACACACGACACAACTAAGGCATTCTTACAATGGGTTGAATCACAATAAATCACAATTAATGCAAGAAAAGTTCCTTACCAAAATAGGGTAGAGAATTTTTCTCGAAGCATGCAAAAATATCAAGTAGCAAAAGAAAACCACGTAGCCAAACATTCGGAAGCGAGAAATCACCGCACCATTCACGAGCATGTCATGCGCCCGTGAAAGGGAAATAGGGTTTAAGCCTTTTCCTATAAATAATTTTGGTGGTTGAATGCCCAACATAAATAATTGGACTAACTAGTTTGCTCTAGAGTATATATTCTATAGGTGCTAAAGGTTCAACACAAACCAATAAAAATATCAAGTTAGGGTTCAAAAGAAAGGAGCAAAAGAAACCGAAGAGAACCCTGGTCTGGCGCACCGGACTGTCCGGTGTGCCACCGGACAGTGTCCTGTGCACTAGGGCCGTACGAGTCTGAACTTGCCACCTTCGGCTTTCAAAAGCGCCGCTCCGCTACAATTCACCGGACTGTCCGGTGCACCAGAGGAGCAACAGCTCCAACGCAACGGTCGACTGCAACAGACACCTGCAAAAGTGCTATAATACGCGGACAGTTCGCGCAGAGTCAGAGCAGCCGCCAGAAGGCGCACCGGACAGTGAACAGTACCTGTCCGGTGCGACACCGGACTGTCTTGTGCCACATGAAGACAAAGCTCCAACGGTCGAAACCGTCAGAACCCTAACGGTTGGGTGACGTGGCTAGCGCACCAAACACTGTCCGGTGGCGCACCGGACTGTCCGGTGCGCCCATCGACAGCAGCCTGCCCCAACGGTTGAATTGGTGGTTGGGGGCTATAAATACCCCCAACCACCTCCACTCCAACCATCCAAGCAATCACTACTCCTCATTCAATACAAAAGCAATAGACACCACTCAAAAGACACAATTCAAGAGATCGATCCGCTCAAAGTCTCAAAATCAACTCTAGCGCATTTAGACTTGTGAGAGGATCATTTGTGTTTTCTTGTGCTCTCATTTGTTTGGTTGGCTTTCTTCTTCCTCGTTCTTGTTCTCTAAGTGACTTGTAATCAAAGCAAGAGACACCAATTGTGTGGTGGTCCTTGTGGGGTCTAAGTGACCCGTTTGATTAAGGAGAAAGCTCACTCGGTCTAGGTGACCGTTTGAGAGAGGGAAGGGGTTGAAAGAGACCCAATATTTGTAACCACCTCAACGGGGACTAGGTTCATTGGAACCAAACCTCGGTAAAACAAATCACCGTGTCATCCGCTTTATTTTCTTGGTTGATTTGTTTTCCCCTCTCTCTCCCGGACTTGGAATTAATTCTAACGCTAACCCCGGCTTGTAGTTTGTGGATTAAGTTATAAATTTCAGATTTCGCCTATCCACCCCCCTCTAGGCGACTTTCAATTGGTATCAGAGCCCTGTACTTCATTAGAGTCTAACCACTCGAAGTGATGTCGGGAGGATCCGCCAAGAGGGAGATGGAAACGGGCACAAGCCACAGAATCAAGGGAGTCCGGTGCCAAAGGAAGGGAGGACTCACCTCCCCACGTCAAGTCGCACCGGAGTGGCGACAAGAAGAAGAAGATGAAGAAAGTGGTCTACTACGAGACCAATTCTTCGTCACCATCCACCTCCGGCTTCGACGTGCCATCCATCACTTCTAAGCGCCATGAGCGCAAGAAGTTTAGTAAGATCCCCCTACGCTATCCTCGCATTTCCAAACACGCTCCTTTACTTTCTGTCCCATTAGACAAACCACCGGTCTTTGACGGTGAAGATTATTGTATGTGGAGTGATAAAATGAGGCATCATCTAACCTCACTCCACAAAAGTATATGAGATATTGTTGAGTATGGAGCGTAGGTACCAAAGGTAGGGGACAAGGACTACGATTCGGACGAGGCCGACCAAATTTGGCACTTTAACTCCCAAGCCACAACTATACTCCTCACCTCCTTGTGTCGAGAGGAGTATAATAAGGTGCAAGGGTTAAAGATAGCCAAAGAAATTTGGGACGCCCTCAAAATGGCACATGAAGGGGATGAGGTGACCAAGATCACCAAACAGGAGACAATCGAGGGGGAGCTCGGTTGATTCATCCTCAACCAAGGAGAAGAGCCACAAGCGATGTACAACCGGCTCAAGACCTTGGTCAACCAAGTGCGCAACCTCGGGAGCACAAAATGGGATGACCATGAAATGGTCAAGGTTATTCTTAGATCACTCATATTTCGCAATCCTACTCAAGTTCAATTAATACGTGGTGATCCTAGATATAAGCTAATTTGTCCCAAGGAGGTTATAGGAAAGTTTGTGAGCTTTGAGTTGATGATCAAAGGCTCCAAACAAATCGTCGAGCAAGGCGGCACCTCCACACCCGAGGTGCAACCCATCACATTCAAAGCGACGAAGGAGAAGAAAGAAGAGTCTACATCAAGTAGGCTCTCCATCGACGCCTCCAAGCTCGACAACGAGGAAATGATGCTCATCATTAGGAGCTTCCGCCAGATCCTCAAACAAAGGAGGGGGAAGGATTACAAACCCTGCTCCAAGAAGGTGTGCTACAAGTGTGGTAAGCCCGGTCACTTTATAGCTAAATGTCCTATATCAAGTGAAAGTGACAGGGGCGACGACAAGAATGGAAAAAGGAAGGAAAAGAAGAAGTACTACAAGAAGAAGGGTGGCGATGCCCACGTGTGTCGAGAATGGGACTCCGACGAGAGCTCCACCGACTCCTCCTCCGACGAGGATGCCGCCAACATCACCGTCAACAAGGGACTCCTCTTCCCCAACGTCGGCCATAAGTTCCTCATGGCAAAGGACGGCAAAAGGAAGAAGGTAAAATCTAGAGCCTCCACTAAATATACAACATCTAGTGATGAAAGTAGCTCTAGTGAAGATGAGGATAATTTGCTTAGTCTTTTTGCCAACCTAAACATGCAACAAAAGGAAAAACTAAATGAATTGATAGGTGCCATTCATGAGAAGGATGAACTCTTGGACAGCCAAGAGGAATTCCTTATTAAGGAAAATAAAAAGCATGAAAGCCTACGAGATTTCCTTATTACTAATGGCTTCAAAGTCGGTAAAGCCGATCCTACACTCTTTACTAAAACTATTGCAAAAGATTTGTTTGTATGCCAAATTTATGTTGATGATATCATATTTGGGTCTACTAACAAATCTACTTGTGAAGAGTTTAGTAGGATCATGATTCAAAAATTCGAGATGTCTATGATGGGGGAGTTGAAGTATTTTCTAGAATTTTAAGTCAAGCAACTCCAAGACGGCACCTTTATCAGCCAAACAAAATACATACAAGACATACTTACCAAGTTTGGAATGAAGGATGCCAAACCCATCAAGACACCCATGGGAACAAATGGGCATCTCAACCTCGACACGGGAGGTAAATCCGTAGATGAAAAGGTATATTGATCGATGATAGGATCTTTACTCTATTTATGTGCATCTCGACCGGATATTATGCTTTCCGTATGCATGTGTGCATGGTTCCAAGCCGATCCTAAGGAAGTTCACCTTAGGGCCGTGAAAAGAATTATGAGATATTTAGTTTATACACCTAAGTTTGGACTTTGGTACCCCAAGGGATCCACCTTTGATTTAATAGGATATTCAGATGCCGATTGGGCAGGGTGTAAAATTGATAGGAAGAGCACATCAGGGACTTGTCAGTTTCTGGGGAGATCCCTAGTGTCTTGGGCTTCAAAGAAACAAAACTCAGTCGCTCTTTCTACTTCCAAAGCCAAATACATTGCCGTAGGCCATTACTGTGCGCAACTACTTTGGATGAGGCAAACCCTCAGGGACTATGGCTACAAATTGAGCAAAGTCCCTCTCCTTTGTGACAACGAGAGTGCAATCCGCATGGCGGATGACCCCGTTGAACACAGCCGCACTAAGCACATAGACATTCGGTATCACTTTTTGAGGGATCACCAACAAAGGGGGGAAATCGAGATAGCTTATGTTAGCACCAAAGAACAATTAGCCGATATCTTCACCAAGTCATTAGATGAGAAAACTTTTAGCAAACTTAGGAATGAGCGAAATATACTTGATTCTCGGAAGTTTGATCGAAACTTTGCACACATAGCTCTTTTATATACCTTTGATCATATCTCTTTTATGTCTACGACTAATGTGTTTTCAAGTGTATTTCTATGATTAGTCGTAGATTGAAAGGGAAATGGAGTCTTCGGTGAAGACAAGGCTTCCACTCCACTCTATCGGTATCATTTACCCTTCGCCATCACTCCACATCACTCTAAAATTGGTATAATCTTCCACTCATATTTACTTGTACCAATGTGGGAGAAAGTAACAAGGGCTCTCAAAAGACTCTGTTTTTGGCGATTAATGCCAAAGGGGGAGAAATATTAATCCCAAAGCAAAAGGACCGCACCACCACTAATCTCAAAATTTTCAAGAATTTTTCAAATTGGTATCTAAATGTATTTGATCTTTTTTCAATTAGTATTCAATTGGTATTTACAAAAATTAGTAAAACCCTCTTGAAAGCTAAGAGGAGAATTTTATTCAGCGGGAGTTTTGTTTAGTCAAAGGAAAAGCATTTGAAACAAGGGGAGAAAATTTCAAATCTTGAAAATGCTTCTCAAAATCTTATTTATATACCTTTGACTACTTGCAAAAAGACTTTGAAAAGATTTTCCAAAAGAATTTGCAAAAACAAAACATGTGGTGCAAATGTGGTCCAAAATATTAAATAAAAGAAAGCAACCATGCATATCTAGTAAAAGTGTATATTGGTTTAATTCCAAGCAACTTTTGCACTTACCTTATACAAACTAGTTCAATTCTGCACTTATACATTTGCTTTGGTTTGTGTTGGCATCAATCACCAAAAAAAAGGGAGATTGAAAGGGAAATAGGGTTTAAGCCATTTCCTATAAATAATTTTGGTGGTTGAATGCCCAACACAAATAATTGGACTAACTAGTTTGCTCTAGAGTATATATTCTATAGGTGCTAAAGGTTCAACACAAACCAATAAAAATATCAAGTTAGGGTTCAAAAGAAAGGAGCAAAAGAAACCAAAGAGAACCCTGGTCTGGCGCATTGGACTATCCGGTGTGCCACCGGACTGTGTCCGGTGCACCAGGGCTGTACGAGTCTGAACTTGCCACCTTCGGGTTTTAGAAGCGCCGCTCCTCTATAATTCACTGGACTGCCGGTGTGCCACCGGACTGTCCGGTGCACCAGCGGAGCAACGGCTCCAGCGCCACGGTCGACTGCAACGTACACCTGCAGTGCGGACAGTTCGCGCAGAGTCAGAGCAGCCGCTAGAAGGCGCACCGGACAGTGAACAATACCTGCCCGGTGCGACACCGGACTGTCCGGTGCCACATGAAGACAAAGCTCCAACGGTCGAAACCGTCAGAACCCTAACGGTTGGGTGACGTGGCTGGCGCACCAGACACTATCACCAGATTGTCCGGTGCGCCCATCGACAGCAGCCTGCCCCAACGGTTGAATTGGTGGTTGGGGGCTATAAATACCCCCAACCACCTCCACTCCACCATCCAAGCATTTACTACTCCTCATTCAATACAAAAGCAATAGACACCACTCAAAAGACACAATTCAAGATATTGATCCACTCAAAGTCTCAAAATCAACTCTAGCGCATTTAGACTTGTGAGAGGATCATTTGTGTTTTCTTGCGCTCTTGTTTGCTTGGTTGGCTTTCTTCTTCCTCATTCTTGTTCTCTAAGTGACTTGTAATCAAAGCAAGAGACACCAATTGTGTGGTGGTCCTTGTGGGGGTCTAAGTGACCCGTTTGATTAAGGAGAAAGCTCACTTGGTGTAGGTGACCGTTTGAGAGAGGGAAAGGGTTGAAAGAGACCTGGTCTTTGTGACCACCTCAATGGGGACTAGGTTCATTGGAACCGAACCTCGGTAAAACAAATCACCGTGTCATCCGCTTTATTTTCTTGGTTGATTTGTTTTCCCCTCTCTCTCTCCCGGACTTGGAATTAATTCTAACGCTAACCCCGGCTTGTAGTTTGTGGATTAAGTTATAAATTTCAGATTTCGCCTATCCACCCCCTCTAGGCGACTTTCAATTGGTATCAGAGCCCGGTACTTCATTAGAGTCTGCGCGCGTGCCCATTGCCCCACCCGGCACAGCGAGACGAGGCGAGCGACTGCGCACGTGTGTGTGGGGGATAGATATCCCCGAGCCACCATGACTTGGTTATGCTCTATGGGCCACTTGCAAGGCCTCCATTAGGTCGTTTGAGAAGCACCCAGTGGGCCTTAATCGGGTGCAACCGAAGACGATCGAAGGAGACGCATGTGTGGGCGTGGAGTCTTCTAGGATCGTGTCCGCGCATGCAGTGTACGTGCAGACCTCACGAAGACCAACTAACTACCAGTAAACGTGGCATAGCTCTAGCGGAAGCATGTAGATAGATATCGTGTTCCAAGTTGTATGGGGTGATCCCTTCTTAGTTAGATATAAGCTGAGAGGGAACCCCTACGAAAAAAGGTAGAACCACATACCATAGTCATCCTCCAACTCTAGAAACCCTCTATAATCCTTAATATCACTGAGCAATATACATCCCAAAGCACACTAGACAAAGGGTATTACGCGATCGAGCAGCCCGAACATGTATAATTCGTTGTGTTCCGTCGTGCTTTGTAGGAACCATAGAGCTGTGATCGACTTCACCGTCCTCTCAAAAGCACTACGTAGTATACCCCGTTGTATGCCATCGGTAACAAACACCGATAGCTGGTGCTCCAGGTAGGGGGTGCGAGGCCGATCCATGATAGCTCCATTTCTGTCGTCTTCAACACTATCTTCAATTTCACCGCAGTGGAGGTCTTCCACTTTGGATCCCTCTCCTACTTCGTGGACCAAAAGGGTGCCCTGCATCGCATAGCTAATGTGGGGAAAGATGCCCTTAGGTATCACATCATCACCTCAACGGATCCAGACAGCTCCAGTGATAACAGAGGCTAAACCATGGTTGGTCGCGACTCGTCCCACGCTGGCATGTCCTAAGCTCAAGGGCCCGGACTTACCTATATGTCACGTCAGATCACCGCTGTGTCGGTTGTACGCATGGCCGTATCCACTCCTCCACCTCGGCCGACTGCTATAGCAGTCCCAATGCGTCGGACCCCCTTGTCCACCTCGCCGACAATCTAGACCCGAATCAGTCAAAAGAAGAAAGAGGCTGAGGCCCTTGCTACTTCCTGGGCCAACAAAGCGTGGTCGACAACCGCCGTGATCACTCGTCCTGTGAGCGTGGCAATTACAGTCGTGGTGCCAAACCTCCCGCTCTACTACCCTAACGTCCTCTGCATCAACGGGGTAGTGGAGAACGACCCTATGTAACACCCTAAATTTGTGGGTATAAAATTTCTTTTCTAATATCCATCAAATTCATGTGTTACCTTCTCCGCCTCTTCCTTTTCACTTCTTTTTTCATTTCATTCCAATTAGTAGGGAAATTTTATTTCAAATTCAAGTGTTTATAAAACCCTGAGGGGAACATGATTGATGCATCATGCCGAGGCACATGTGTTTATTTGGTTTGATGAGTGATTTAGTAAAGCATCCTATTAATCGATAGTTTGTGCTTGGGTTTTGGGCTCAAATAATAAGCAAAAAAACAAATATAAAATAACAGAAAATAGAAAAAGGGCCTAGCTTCCCCAATTCCCCTGGTCGGCCCACCTACGCGTGTCCCGCGCCCCCTCTTCTCGCTCCTAGGTCCGTGGCCGGGTGGCCCAGCAAGCCCGCCCCGTGCCCCAGGCCCAATGCGTCCCACGTGACCCACCGCGCCGCGGACCACGCCCGCGAGCTGGCCCACGCACACGTGCGCGCTTCTCCCTCGTGCGTTCAGTCACCACCACCACCTGCTGCCTTGGCCCGCATGTCAGCCGCGCGGTTGCCTCCTATTCCTCTTCCAACTGCTCTCTCCGCTCTATGTGCTTCGGCACTCGCCCACGACACTGAGAAACTTGACGTCCGCACCCACGCTCTCCTATTCGAGCGCATGCGCATCCTCTGCTCTGCCTTCCTTCATTTCTCTAGTCGCCAGCAACCGACACATCCAAAATCGCCGCCCAGTTCTCACCTCGCCATCCCCGACGCGCTCATTGTTCCTGCGCCATGTGCCATTGCCACGTATTCATCGTTGATCCCGCCGAGGTGAGCCCTTCCTCCCCCTCCTTCCCTCCAGCGCGGCCAGCCCCACGACTCGGCCCCAGTGCTCGGTCTGTCGCGGCTAGCCCGGCGCGTGGCTCGACCCCGGTGCGCGGTTCAGCGCGACCAAGCCCATGCAGGGTGTCGGCCGAGCACCTTCCCTCCCCCTCTACCCATGTGTTTTGCTCTAAGGAAGAAGAAAGGTAGATTTGTAAAAAGGTCCCTACTAAATCATGAAAGTAATGAACTATTTCTGGGTTGTGTGAAAGTTATTTGCTACCCCCTAATTTGTACGGTTAATTACACATGTCCACAATTTATTAGATACGCAACATATTTTATATTAAATAATCCTTTCAACCTGTTTCAGTCGTGTTAGCTTTATAATACCATTACCAACATGTTGAAAACATTTTTTATCGTGAAACAAGATTTTGTTGATTATTTGATTAATGGTTTATCTGGTGACTATTACAATAGTAATCTAGTGAGGACTAGTTTATAGTTTGAATTTGCGCTTTATAAATATAGGTGGGTGTGGTTATGCCAACCCCAATGTTTTTTGTTTAATATTCGTTAAATATAAATGTGTCATCAAGTTAGTAGTTCTTATGAGTCGCACGTGTGTTTTCGCGCGTCGTCGTGCATTGTTCGCGCACGTTATTAAACTGTTTCACTTATAACCACTCACGTTAATTAATTAATTAATTACTCGGTTATTCGTCAACTATTAGAATATCAAGTTAATAAAAATTAAGTAGTAGTTTTAACTTATACCTTACAAATGCTCCTTAATATGAGTACGGCAAATTAAATGTTCTAGTTAATACATGCTTAGCATAAACGTGATACCTTCTCGACCGTAGCTCCGACTGTTGCGTTCCTTTCCTCACGTGGCCATAGTTTGCGGTCTCTATTCCATATTGTATGTTTTATAATGTTTTTCCTTATATGGTGTAATGTTCTTATATATGTATATGTTTGTTTGCTTGTGCTTGTTCGCCTTCGCTGAGTGTCACGGATAGATCGTGACCTGTTCTCGGGCATCGAGGAATCGACGGTCAAGGTTCAGCGACCAAGAAATCAAGTTCTTTGAGTTCTACAAGGTTGAAGATCATGAGCATTTGTTTAGTGAAGGAAAGTGTCCTCTTACCTATTTATGTCCTATTCACATGATAATTCATTTTCCCGCATTACATAATTGAAACCTAAGGATTTACTAGCTTTCTATTCACCTTTCCCTTGATTACCTTTTGGGTTATTATGGTTACCTTTATGTTGGTGCTCTACCTTAATCAATGAACATGATGAGATATAATTATAATACGATGCTTTACATTCTGATTCTGATTATGAGCTTGTGATAATAAAGGAGGCTCGGGTTGTTTCCCGAGTACTTCTCTGTAAGGACCTGTTCGCTAGATGACTACCCAGGAAAATAGTGCAACCATGAGGGTGTTATGGAATGCCCTTAGCTGATTAATTAGAGAAACTTGAGGTGTAGTCTGCTTCACTGTCGTGCCGTCAATGGGGTCCAAGCACATTACTTGCTCTGCCAAAGCTGGGTGCTGTTGTTAGTCACTCTTCATGTGGGGAGAGGTATTGTGTTTATCAAACTAGAGAAACCTAACAGGTGGCTATGACCTCTGGGGAATCTTTGTAAAAGCTACATAGTGAGACCCTGCCAGTTCACCTTGGAAGTGATCAATGGGGAGTCACGATCCTCGGGCAGAAAGGGAATCACCGCTCATAGGTAAAGTGTGCAACCTCTGTAGAGGAATGAAACTAATATATCAGTCGTGCTCACGGTTATGAGTGGCCTTGAGAGCACCTTTGATTAGAGATACAAATGGTTTGAGATAAAATGGTTCCATTTGTGGATTTGGTTATAGATGATGATGATGATGGTTCTATTAATGATGTTTCTAACTATGAATTTTGGTATTTCCTCTATGAGGAGATAATCTTTGGGATAATAACTTGGGATTGATGATAAAACTTGGCTTATATTAATCAATAAAACTTGACAAAGTAAAAACAACCTGTTTTGAGCCTAACTCCACATAAAGCTAGTCCACTTTAGCCAAATAGGACATTTGCTGAGTACATTGATGTATACTCACCCTTGCTTTCAGAAAACACCAGGTTGCCTTTGGTGCAACCTATGTTCAGGTAAAGATGAATAAGGTGTCGTGGTGGATCTCTAGGAGTTCCATGACTTCAACGACTTCGAGGATTAGGCTAGCGACCTCCCCCAGTCGGCTGCCTACGGTGGGTTTGTTTACGTTGGCTACGTTTCTATTATGTGCACTTTGATTTAGAATTTGTAAATGACTCTAGTATGTAATATGATTACTTATTCTTTATTATTACTCGAAGCATTGTGCTATGATGAGTCATTTATGTAATCACGGTGTACATGAATTTCTGATCGTGGCATGTGCATGGTTGCCTTCTAAAACTGGGTGTGACACCCTGTCTCCGACGACGAACCAACCGTGCTGGGGGAGAAGCACCCATAGTGCGAGGCACGTCACCGACGGAACCTCTGTCGCAACATCTTACATCACCATGCCCCTAGGGAGCAGGTTCTGACCTAGTTGTTTACTAGTATGAGGCGTCCGAGGTCGGTGAGACTCCTAAGCAGCTGTGTTTCCTCCTACAAAAGAACTCCCACCACCGGAGTGACTGCATCGCCCAAGAGCGTGAACATAAGGTGGCTGAGCGTAATGCTATACCCCCATGTGATCACTTACCCCTTCCTCGCAATCTATAGCCCGAGTTCACTTAGGCCATGTAAACTCTGAGCCAGGTTGGATGAGTACTGGCTCTGATCACAAACGACTTACCATGCATGCCCAACAAAGAGGGTTACTAACAGATCCTCAATAAGGTGGCATACCACCTTCTTTCACCAGCTCATCTTGATGGCGACATGCGCCACCACCTCAATAGCCGATGCAACACGTGGACTAGCGTTGAGTCATCAGGCAGTCGATGGCACAAAGAAGTGAGAAGCCGAGAGGTGTGCGATTAGGGCCCGACGCCCCGCTGCGGGAAGCCGTGGGTTGAGGAGACTCCAGTACCACCTCGACGAACAACCCAGCACCACATCGATCTGCCTATGACCGACTTCAAGATCTGCGTCACCCGGCACCGCAACGGGACTAACTTTGTAACCTTGTCCGCCGTGATCACCTAGAGGTTCGGGGAGTGTTCGAGGTCTCAGCCTTAACCCCCAAATTGCGCATGGTCTAGTGGTCGCCTAACTTAAAGGTCTACAATGTCGACAAGTATGAGGCCAAGTTGGATCCCGAGGGCTGGCTGCCCGTCTACTTGACGGTGGCCCAAACCACCGGGGCAATGGAGGACGTAATGACGGTGTATCTCTCGATTGTAGTAGGACAAGACATGCTCTAGTGGCTCCATTATCTCCCTCGCCACTGCATCTACCATTGGGCCAACTTCTTTGACCGGTTCGTCTCCAACTTTCAATCACTTTCTAACAAGCCTGCACAGCCATGGGGCCTCAAGTCTGTCAGGCACAAGATGATGAGTCCTTCCGCTCTTTCCTCGAGCGTTTCTAATCCATGAGAAATTACATCCATGACATCGTCAAAATGGTGGTGATCGAGGACATTAATCGGGGGGCTCATGATGGGGCCTTCGTACGGGCTATACTTCAAAAAGCTCCGACGACCTTCGAACAACACTTCTGAGAGGTTGACGTCTATATGTGAGCTCATCCACTTGCTCAGCTCCCACCATAAGTGAGCTCACCCCTTGCTAATTTTTTTTTATCAGAAGCTGATGAGGAAGACTGTGACAATGGTGACGATGAGTACTGAGGCTAGCAATGCGCCAGTCATCTTCCTGTGGAAGATTGCCCATGTTATATACGTTGTACTTTGATGATGATATTATTTAAGACTTTTATGTCTTAATGATGTAATAAAGTTGCTATACTCTCTTTTACGCCTTTATTGCATTGTCTTTTGATATATTACACTTGTGACGTCAACATATGTGTGGAAAATGGATCCTGGCACACATATGTTATGCATTTAGTTTTGCCCCCTAAAACCGGGTGTGAGAGAAGTGGTATCAAAGCTATGCTGACCCCTAGGTCGTTAGACTAGTTAGAAATGGAAAGCGCAGTCTATTCAAAATATGCTTATTTTGCTCTTACAAATTTATATTATTAATCTTGCCTCGTTAAAATTCAACTTAGGTGAACACTTTCTCTTGTAGATGGTGCGTACTCTCCAGACCACCCAAGTAAACACCAACCATATCCTTCCGCGACGGTAGGCTCCTTTCTACCCAGTGGTAGTGGAGGAAGTCCCTATGGAGCTACACCACGTTCAAGTGAGGAATGGTGTAATTGTGCAGGACAGTTCTGAGGAGATTTTGGCAACACCCACTCCGTCATCAGAGTCTGATGCCTTCGCTGCGGGAGCTTCATCTTCAGCACCACCTGTACCAGTAGCTCAAGCCTCGACTCCTAGAGGTGATGACCCGGATGATTCCGGCGATGATGAAGACAACAATGAAGAAGAAGAAGAAAAGGAAAATATTGACAACATCGAGGATGCCAACTGTAATATCCCAAAAAATGTTGCCAAAGGTTGATCTTCAGTGTGTGGATGTGGGAAAAGGGTTGTGGACTGTTGGATGCTAAGTCAGAGTCATATGTGGCGTCGTTTCTTTTCTCCCGCAAAGAAACCCTAGTGGTGGCCCTTTCCCCCTTTTGCCCCTTCTTGGCCGCCACCCCCCCCCCCTTCCCCCCCACACTTGGTCGCCCCTCCCCCTTTCCCCTTGGCTGGCCGCCCCTCTCCTCCCATGGCAGCCGCTCTCCATTGCTTCCTCCTCCCTAGATCTTCCCCCATGCAGCAAGGATCGAGAAGAGAAGGAGCATGTTGAATTGAAGAGGAAGAGAGGATCAAGGAGATGTTCTACCCCATCTCTTATTGCAGATTTCCTTAGGAAAACCCTAGGTAAGGTTGAGATCCTTGTTCCTCCCTGTAATTATGTGCTTTTGGAGGTTGTGGATCATGGGGATTAAAGGATTAGAGGTTGGATTAGATGTGGGGTTAGGTTGTGATCTCGAATTTAGTTTCTGCAGAATCACAGATTCAATAGTTTCTGTTCATGCCAGTTTTCCGTGGTCTTAGAGGCCTCAAAAAAATAAAAAGTCTATATATGAGTCGTATATAATTTGTAGATGTTTTTGTGGCCGTGAAGAACACCTCAATCGGACACCAGATCATAGAGTTATGGTAGTTTGATTATAGCAGTTTTCCAGTCTCATAATTTTGTGTAGAATATGTTCTCTTAAGATTTAGGCAATTTTATCAACTGAATTAAACCTTAGGTTTCTAAGAAAAGTTGTAGATAATTTCATAATCTTTCCATATTGTTAAAGAGTGCATTTATATGAATTATGAAACTCCAGTTATGTTTGTTTTACTGTGGTTGTTCCTGTTTGCCTGACAAAAATGAGCGGGTCTGTTCACTGGTAGGTTTCATCAAGTAAATGGCCGAATGGGCTCTTCCAACTATGGAGACTTCTGTAGAAGGATAAAAGTTCTTATTGCCAGCAGAATTTCATGATCTTTGGTTGAGTAGTTTGTGAGATATCGAATTTTGAAGTAAACTATGCAGCTGTCAGAAACAGATTCAGTCAGTTATCTTGTCAGATGTTTTAGAACTTATAGATGGCAGAATTTAATTATCCATTGAATACCGAAGTTGTAGAGTATTTTTTTAGATACTCCTAGAGTATTTGTTTGTTATCACCACTATTATAATTTTTAAGATAAAAAATTAACAAACAACGCTGATGCTGTATGGCATGTGGTTCAGGGTGGGAGGCTTTCCACCAGGTCTTGGTTTCAAGTGTAGGAGCGATTTGTTGATTGTGTTGGCAAATGTTTGTGAAATTTTTGTACTAAGTTTTATGCCTGCTAACAGGTGGCTACACTCCAGATCATGCCTAGTACATTTTTCTTCTTCGATGAAGGCAAGTGAATGTAGCGGTGGTTGCTTTTGTTCTGACTTGTTATTTCTATCGCCTCTAATATTCAGAATTATTGGATTCTTTCATAATTGGACTCTATGGTGATGCTTTACTTGCTTGCATTATACTGATGCTCAATCATATATTGATGATGATTATGATTCGAGTATGACTCATGAGATTAATTCACACCCCTGAAGGTAAATGAAGTATTATTTGAGGTTTGTATTGTATGTGAAGGAAGTGAAGTATATTGATAAATGCAGCATGCCATATACATTGCATGATTCACTTGCATCTGAAGTTAGGTCATGACCTATGGTCCGACCGTACTGGTACAACTTAGCATCGTACGTTGCCCGAGAAGGGGTACGATGCGGCTTCATACCCTTAGAGGTATGAAGGCAGAGGACATATGCATTGCATTCATATGCATTCATTGAAGTGATATTTGCAGATGATGTGGTTTTATACCCTTAGAGGTATGAAGACAGAGGACCTACACATTGCATTCCTATGCATACATTGAAGTGATATTTGCAGGTATTGTTGACGCAGGGAAGTGTTATACAACCTATTATGGTTGTTCGAGGAAATGAGATGGTATTGGTTATATTGAGACTACTGAGTTCTATATCTACAAGTATTTCTGGTCTTAATTGTGATTCTTTTAAAATGTTGATTAATTTAATTTGTGGTTTAAATATCTCGTCAAAACAATTCGCTTGCTGAGATGTTTCATCTCACTCTTACATTACTCAATGCAGGTGCTTGTTGCTCATCAAGGGGAGTGGGAAGTAGCAGCACATCCACCTTCACTCTCATAATAACGCTGCTTAGGCGCAGTCATGATTTAATTAGAAACTTCTTGTCAAATGATGTTTGTTTCTAACTAGTTGTGCGCACTGGTTAATTCAGTTCATGTCATTATGGTTGTCTTCCTATTGCTAGCAGATTATTAAGGTCTATTATGTTTTCTTATCATGATATCTATTTATACTTTGTTGCTTCCCCGTTTATGCAATTTTCAAAGGAGATGCTGTCGAAATTTTATATATGAACGTTAGATGTGTAGTTTAGTAGCATTCTAGGGTGTTTGTGGATCCCAGGGTGTTACACCAACAATGATGTCGGCGTTTCGAGACCGGGGGGTCCCTAAGCCGACGAGTGAGTGTGCTGCGTGCCCCAGCCCAGATGGGTCGAGCGCGTGGGCGAGCGCGAAGGGGGGAGAGGCGAGGTGGCCGGAGACGGGCGTGAGAGAGGTGGAAGTCCCGCGGCCTTTGTGTTCGTCCCGCGCCCAGGTCGGGTGCGCTTGCAGTAGGGGGGTTACAAGCGTCCACGCGGGTGAGGGAAGCGAGCGGCCCCAAGAGAGCGCCTGTCCCGTCCTCGTCCCCTCGCGGCCAACCTTCTCTGAGAAGGCCCTGGTCCTTCCTTTTATAGGCGTAAGGAGAGGATCCAGGTGTACAATGGGGTGTAGCAGAGTGCTACGTGTCTAGCGGAGAGAGAGAGCTAGCGCCCTAAGTACATGCCAATGTGGCAGCCGGAGAGATCTTGGCACCCTGCTGGCGTGATGTCGTGGCTGTCGGAGGAGCAACGGAGCCTGGCGGAGGGACAGCTGTCGGGGCGGTCGAGTCCTTGCTGACGTCCCCCTGCTTCCGTAAGAGAGCCGAGAGCCGCCGTCGTCACAGAGCTTGTGGGGCGCCATCATTGCCCATCCGGCGGAGCTAGCCAGATGGGACACCGGTCTTGTTCTCTGTGACCCGAGTCGGCTCGGGGTAGGATGATGATGGCGCTCCCTGTTGACGTGGCGGGCCTGCGTCCGAGGTCGGGCGACGTGGGGGCTCCTCCGAAGCTGAGGTCGAGTCTGCCTTCTGTTGCCGAGGCCGAGCCCGAGCCCCTGGGTCGGGCGAGGCGGAGATCGTTCGGCAGAGGCCAGGGCGGAGTCCGAGCCCTGGGGTCGGGCGAGAAGGAGTTCGTCGTCTTCCGGGGCCGAGCCCGAGTCCGAGCCCTGGGGTCGGGCGGAGCGGAGTTCGTCGTCTTCCGGGTCTTAGCCCGAGTCCGAGCCCTGGGGTCGGGCGGAGCGGAGTTCGCCGTCTTCCGGGTCTTAGCCCGAGTCCGAGCCCTGGGGTCGGGCGGAGCGGAGTTCGCCGTCTTCCGGGTCTTAGCCCGAGTCCGAGCCCTAGGGTCGGGCGGAGCGGAGTTCGCCGTCTTCCGGGTCTTAGCCCGAGTCCGAGCCCTGGGGTCGGGCGGAGCGGAGTTCGCCGTCTTCCGGGTCTTAGCCCGAGTCCGAGCCCTGGGGTCGGGCGGAGCGGAGTTTCCTATGGCGCCTCTGGCGAGGCCTGACTGCCTGTCAGACTCACTCTGTCGAGTGGCACTGCAGTCGGAGTGGCGCAGGCGACGCTGTCCTTCTGTCAGACCGGTCAGTGGAGCGGCGGAGTGACGGCGGTCACTTCGGCTCTGCCGGGGGCGCGCGTCAGGATAAAGGTGTCAGGCCACCTTTGCATTAAATGCTCCTGCAACTTGGTCAGTCGGTGCGGCGATTTAGTCAGGGTTGCTTCTTAGCGAAGCCAAGGCCTCGGGCGAGCCGGAGATGTGTCCGCCGTAAAAAGGGGGGCCTCGGGCGGGACGGAAGTCCCTCGAGGTCGGCTGCCCGAGTCCGAGGCTAGGCTCGGGTGAAGCGTGATCAAGTCACTCGTATGGACTGATCCCTGACTTAATCGCACCCATCAGGCCTCTGCAGCTTTATGCTGATGGGGGTTACCAGCTGAGAATTAGGCGTCTTGAGGGTACCCCTAATTATGGTCCCCGACAGTAGCCCCCGAGCCTCGAAGGGAGTGTTAGCACTCGCTTGGAGGCTTTCGTCGCACTTTTTTGCAAGGGGGACCAGCCTTTCTCGGTTGCATTTTGTTCCGGTGGGTGCGCGCGAGCGCACCCGCCGGGTGTAGCCCCCGAGGCCTCGGAGGAGTGGTTTCACTCCTTCGAGGTCTTAATGCCTTGCGTAACGCTTCGGCTGGTCTGGTCGTTCCCTCATGCGAACTGGCCGTAGCCCGGGTGCATGGTCGGGGCCCAAGCTCTCGGGCTGGTATGTTGACGCTGTCAACGGTTCGGCCGGAGCCGGGTTTGCGAGAGCAGCCCCCGAGCCTCCGCACAGGGCGAGAGGGCGATCAGGGACAGACTCGACTTTTTACATACGCCCCTACGTCGCCTTTCCGCAAGGAGGAGGGGGGGAGTGCGCCATGTTACCCTCGATGGGCACCGAACATGGTGTCTCCGGTGAGCTGCAAGCGGGTAATCCGAGTGGACGTCCGTGCCCCGTTCGTTGGGGGTCGGCTAGGGGCCCAGAGGCACGCCCAAAAGTACCTGCGGGTGATCTGCCGGACTCGGTCCCCTGGCGACGGGGTCCGAGGGCTCGATGCCTCCCTCCGATGGGATTCCGTTACAAGATCGCTCCCGCTGGTCTCGGAAATGTCCTAGGGTACCTCGGGAGCGCAGCCCGAGCCTCGGTTATGTATCGAACGTACCCCTGGTCATCCCTCGCTCGGTGTCTGAGGCGACTGTGAACCCTTCGGGGGCCAGCCTTCGAACCCCTGATCAGTAATGGGCGCGGAGCCCGAGTAGCCTAAGGCGGCCATGGAGCCCTTCGGGGGGCTGGCCTTCGAACCCCTGACCAGTAGTGGGTGTCGGGCCCACGCGATCTGAGGCGACTGTTGAACCCCTCGGAGGGCCAGCCTTCGAACCTCTGATCAGTAGGGGGGCTCGGAGCCCGGTTCCTTCACAGGGAAGGATCCTTTTCGGGGTATCCCCCTTTCCCGGTCCCTGTTGCAAGAGATAGAGAAAGAGGAAAAAAGGAAAAGGATACGAAATCGAACGATGTGGCGTACCTTTTTTGGCGCGGTTATTACGGCGAAGGCGAAGCGTCGTCCGCTTCTCCTGCCGGAAGCGCCGCCTGTCTCGCCGCGGAGTTAATGCGACGGGGCGAGTGGTTGGCGGGGCGACCGTTGCGCGTGCGCGGGCCGTTCGAGGGACGGATCACGGGCGCACCGTCTTCACTCCGTGGGAGGAGGCTCTCTCGCTGTCCCTGGATGGGACGTGAGCCTGGCTGACGACGTGACCGCTGCTCCCGCCCGCTTGCCACCGTCATCAATGCCGGCCCACTTTCGGCCGCATTGACCGTCGCGCCAGGCTGGCGCTGCTGGGTCGTGCGCTGGGTCGCCTCGAGTCGCGGCATAGGCTCCGCAACCGAAGAGGCACGACAGTGGCACAAGTGGTGGCGCGGTTGCTTGCATGCATCAACTGGCGCGCTGGTTGCTTGACGCGTGGGCCTGGGCCTCCAAGCTGGCGTGTCAGAAGTCGGAGAAGCGCGTCCACCTGGCGCGGTTGCATGCCGCCTGCATGGCTGCCCGCCCCTTCCGCCCGTTGGTCTGGGCAAAAGTGGGGGGTCGCTTGTAACCGCTGGGCGGTTGTGCGCACCACGCGCGGCGGTTTGGCTTCTTCTGCTCTGAGCCGGTTTGCATGACATGCGGGACCCAGCCCCCGAGTCGCAGGGGAGGGCCTTGGAGCGTGTTGGAGAAGACTCAGCCCGCGGCGTTTGGGGGCGCACGTAGGGAGAGTTGCCTTTAAAAGGAGGGAGGCTCCTTTCAGAAGGCAACCATGTCTTCTTCCTCCCTTATGCGTCGTGCCTTCCCGTCTTCCAAGCCCCCGGATGGGGGATATCCGCCGTCTTTCCGCCTCCTCGTTGGAGGAACGCAACTCCGTGGGAGTTGGTACCTTTCAGCCATCGTTCGACTTCAAGGATTTTCATCACGCAGCCCGGCCGCACCCCTCCACCGGCGGTCACCCGAGATGGCGACCTCCGGCTTGATGGTGGGAGAAAGCGAGCCGGGCTGCGGCCTCTGCCCCTCCCTCAGCCTCAAGGATTTTCATCACCAAGGCTGGGGAGGGGAGAGTGCCGAGTTGGGGTCGGCCCCTGCGCAGGCGGCGGCCCGCTCCTTCACTCAGTGATGGGGGGAGGAGCGGGTGTTGCCCGTGGCGCTGGCAGCTGCAGCGTGCCCGGTCTTCGGACGCAAGTGGCTTCGGAGCCGCTCGCGGCGCCGGCGTCCGCCACGGCAGCTGGAAGAGGTTCTTCCGCCGGCGCGATAGCCGGGGCCGGCCACGGGCTGACCTCCAACTTCTCGGCCTTCTGCCCGTCCTTGCCTCACAAGTTTTGGCATGGGCAGGGGCCTCCTGGCAGCGGCATCCACCCTGAGGTCAGCGTTGCCGCTGTTCGGCCCCCCGGAGCAGAAGTCGTCGTCGTCGCCGCTGCTGGAGCAGGTGACGGCGCGCCGTTCGTCGGCCTTCCGTTGCTCCGCAGGCCTTCCCCCTCGGAGTGGGGTTGTTCGTACCTGCGGAGGGGGAACCGGAGTTCCGTTTGTAATGGCACTTCGAATGCCAGTGTTTTTTGGTTCATTGTGGCTGTCGAGGCCTGAACATGTATGCAATTTCGGCACGGAGCCGTGTTTTTTCCTCATTTTCGAGCACTAAGTCTCGCCTGTTGATTATCTGAACCGCTTCGCCAAGCATGAGTCGCCCCGTGTCAAGGTGATGAGTGAGGTATCCGTATCCCGGAGGCGTAGGAATCCCTCGGCTCGATCGGCCTTGTTGTCTGAGGCTCCTCTAGCTTAGTTAAAGAGACCCCTCGGCCGCTCTTCGATGAGCCGAGGCCAGGGGTAGCGACATCAGTACGAACAGAGGCGGAGTTAGCTCGAAAATGGGAACCTGGTTGGCCGGAGCCTAGCCGGGTCATCCGTCAGCGGAGCCGACGCCGGAGTCGATCAGCCGAGGCCTCGGGTCGGGCTGGCGCCCTTGGAAGTCGGTTGGCCGAGGCCCCAGGGATAACCGGCCGAGCCGCCTGCTCGGGCCGGATTCCGGGAGAAGTCCCTGGACCGCGTCGTCGTCCGAGGCTGGGTCGGACCTTGCTGAAGACGTCGTCGATGCCGAGGGTGCTATGGCCCCCTTCAGTGTGAAGACCCGAGCCCTCGCTGCATTGTAAAGCCGCGTCTTCTTTCCTCTTATTTCGAGCATCTGGACTTTCCATCGGTAACAGGGATGTTTGTGTGGGCGAGAGTTGCTTCTCGCGGAAGGTGATGAGTGAGGTATCCGTATCCCAGAGGCGTGGGAGTCCCTCGGCTCGGTCGGCCTTGCCGCTTACGCGTACTTTCACCCGTCCATGAGGCCCTGTCCCCGACTTAGTCGAGAAAGCTTGAAGGACCGCTTTGGCAGAAGAGCTTCCGAACGTGAAGACTTGTTCGGTCCACGGAGTCGCTTTATCCGAACGCGAGTTACTTATCGCAGAAGGTGATGAGTGAGGTATCCGTATCCCTAAGGCGTAGGAGTCCCTCGGCTCGGTCAGCCTTGGCTGCTTACGTGTACTCCATCGTTTCCAGGATCCGCTTTCCGGAGTAGTCAAGAAGCACGAAAGAAATTCTGCTAAAAAGAGATCTTTTTTCGAGGAAGATTTCGACGCAGAGGGGGTCTCCCCCCTTTTAGCCCCCGAGGGAGGGTCGAGCTTTGCCGAGGCGAGGCCGACCCTTCCTTGATGACTAAACTTTGCGTGGGTGCGAGGTATATAAACAACTTGAAAACATCTTAAGGGTAGAAGCGACGTAGCTGTTTGATGTTCCAAGCGTTGCCGTAGATCTCGCCTTGATTGTTGGCCAGCTTGTATGTTCCGGGCTTCAGCACTTTGGCGATGACGAATGGCCCCTCCCAGGGGGGCGTGAGCTTGTGCCTCCCTCGGGCGTCTTGCCGCAGCCGAAGCACCAGATCGCCCACCTGGAGGTCTCGGGACCGGACCCCTCGGGCGTGGTAGCGTCGCAGGGACTGCTGGTACCGCGCCGAGTGTAGTAAGGCCTTGTCCTGAGCCTCTTCCAGCTGGTCCAGCGATTCTTCTCGGCTAGCTTGGTTGCTTTGATCGGTGTAGGCCCTCGTCCTCGGGGAGCCGTATTCCAGGTCAGTGGGCAAGATAGCCTCGGCCCCGTAGACCAGGAAGAACGGCGTGAAACCCGTGGCACGACTCGGCGTCGTCCTTAGGCTCCAGACCACCGAGGGGAGTTCCTTCATCCATCGCTTGCCAAATTTGTTGAGGCTGTTGTAGATCCGAGGCTTGAGCCCTTGTAGGATCATGCCGTTGGCACGCTCTACTTGCCCATTCGACATGGGATGAGCCACGACGGCCCAGTCCACCCGGATGTGGTGATCCTCGCAAAAATCCAAGAATTTTTTGCCGGTGAACTGGGTACCGTTGTCGGTGATGATGGAGTTTGGGACCCCGAAGCGATGGATGATGTTGGTGAAGAACGCCACCGCCTGCTCGGACCTGATGCTGTTCAGGGGTCGGACCTCGATCCGCTTGGAGAATTTGTCGATGGCGACCAGCAGGTGCGTGTAGCCCCCGGGCGCCTTCTGCAAGGGACCGACGAGGTCCAGACCCCATACAGCGAAGGGCCAGGTGATGGGTATCGTCTGTAGAGCCTGAGCGGGCAGGTGGGTCTGCTTCGCATAGAATTGGCACCCTTCGCAGGTGCGGACAATTCTAGTGGCGTCAGCCACCGCCGTTGGCTAGTAGAAGCCTTGCCGGAAGGCATTCCCAACAAGGGCTCGAGGCGCTGCATGATGGCCGCAAGCCCCCGAGTGTATTTCTTGCAGGAGTTCCCGACCTTCGGCGATGGAGATGCATCGCTGGAGGATGCCCGAGGGGCTCCGGTGGTAGAGCTCCTCCTCATCGCCCAGCAAGACGAATGACTTGGCGCGTCGCGCTACCCGTCGAGCCTCGGCTTGGTCGAGGGGTAGCTCTCCCTGGCGGAGATATCGCAAGTATGGGGCCTGCCAATTTCGATCAGGCGTGGCCCCACTCTGCTCCTCCTCGACGTTCAGTGCCTCGGCTTCGGGGGCCGAGGGTACCTCGGGCTGAGCCGAGGGTACCTCGGGCCGAGCCGAGGGTGCCTCGGGCTGAGTCGAGGGTGCCTCGGGCGCGTCGTCGATCTTGACGGAGGGTTGATGCAGATCCCGGGAGAAGACGTCCGGGGGGACCGTCGTTCGCCCCGAGGCTATTTTAGCCAGCTCGTCCGCAGTCTCGTTGTAGCGCCGAGCGATGTGGTTGAGCTCCAGCCCGAAGAACTTGTCTTCCAGGCGCCGAACCTCATCGCAGTAGGCCTCCATCTTCGGGTCGCGGCAGTGGGAGTTCTTCATGACTTGGTCGATGACGAGCTGCGAGTCACCGCGGGCGTCGAGGCGTCTGACCCCTAGCTCGATGGCGATCCGCAACCCGTTGACCAGAGCCTCGTACTCGGCCACATTGTTGGACGCCGGGAAATGGAGGCGGAGCACGTAGCGCAGGTGCTTTCCGAGGGGCGAGATGAAGAGCAGGCCCGCGCCGGCTCCTGTATTCATCAGCGACCCGTCGAAAAACATGGTCCAGAGCTCCGGTTGGATCGAAGCCGTCGGCAGCTGGGTGTCGACCCATTCGGCCACGAAGTCCGCCAACACCTGGGACTTGATGGCCTTCCGAGGGGCGAACGAGATTGTTTCGCCCATGATTTCCACCGCCCACTTTGCGATCCTGCCCGAGGCCTCTCGTCACTGGATGATCTCTCCCAGGGGGAAGGATGACACCACAGTTACCGGATGAGACTCGAAGTAGTGTCGTAACTTCCGCCTTGTCAGGATCACAGCATACAGCAGCTTCTGAACTTGTGGGTAGCGGATCTTGGTCTCGGACAGTACTTCGCTGACGAAGTAGACTGGCCTCTGAACGGGCAGTGCATGCCCTTCCTCTTGCCTCTCGACCACAATCGCGGCGCTAACCACCTGAGTGGTAGCGGCGACGTAGACCAAGAGGGCTTCTCCATCAGCTGGGGGCACCAAGACAGGCGCCTTTGTAAGGAGCGCCTTCAGGTTCCCGAGGGCTTCCTCGGCCTCAGGGGTCCAAGCGAAACACTCGGTCTTCCTTAAGAGGCGGTACAGAGGCAGACCTCTTTCGCCGAGGCGTGAGATGAAGCGGCTCAGGGCCGCGAGGCATCCCATGACCCTCTGTACGCCTTTTAAGTCCTTGATGGGCCCCATACTGGTGATAGCTGCGATCTTCTCCGGGTTGGCTTCGATGCCTCGCTCGGAGACGATGAACCCCAGGAGCATGCCCCGGGGTACCCCGAAGACACACTTCTCAGGATTGAGCTTGACTCCTTTCGCCTTGAGACATCGGAATGTCACTTCAAGGTCGGAGAGGAGGTCGGAAGCCTTCCTTGTCTTGACTACGATGTCATCGACGTAGGCCTCGACTGTGCGACCGATGTGTTCGCCGAACACATGGTTCATGCACCGCTGGTACGTCGCGCCCGCATTCCTCAAACCGAACGGCATGGTGACATAGCAGTACATGTCGAACGGCGTGATGAAAGAAGTCGCGAGCTGGTCGGACTCTTTCATCCGGATTTGGTGATACCCTGAGTAGGCATCGAGGAAGGACAGGGTTTCGCACCCAGCAATGGAATCCACGATTTGATCGATGCGAGGCAGAGGGTAGGGAACCTTCGGACATGCTTTGTTGAGACCAGTGTAGTCTACACACATCCGCCATTTCCCCCCTTTCTTCCTCACAAGCACAGGGTTGGCAAGCCATTCGAGATGGAATACCTCTTTGATGAACCTTGCTGCCATTAGCTTGTGGATCTCCTCGCCTATCGCTCTGCGCTTCTCCTTGTCGAATCGGCGCAGAGGCTGCCTGACGGGTCGGGCTCCGGCCCGAATATCCAGCGAGTGCTCGGCGACATCCCTCGGTATGCCGGGCATGTCCGAGGGACTCCACGCAAAGACGTCAGCGTTTGCGCGGAGAAAGTCGACGAGCACTGCTTCCTATTTGGGGTCGAACCTGGAACCGATCCGGATCTGCTTGGAGGTGTCGCCACTGGGGTCGAGTGGGACGGCCTTAACCGTCTCCGCTGGCTCGAAGTTGCCGGCATGACGCTTCACATCTGGCACCTCTTTGGAGAGGTTCTCCGGGTCGGCGACGAGGGCCTCGGACTCGGCGAGGGCCTCGGCGTACTCCACGCACTCCACGTCGCATTCGAATGCGTGTTTGTACGTGGGGCCGACGGTGATGACCCCGTTGGGGCCCGGCATCTTGAGCTTCAGGTAGGTGTAGTTGGGGACGGCCATGAACTTCGCGTAGCATGGCCTTCCCAGTACCGCGTGGTAGGTTCCTTGGAACCCGACCACCTCGAACGTCAAGGTCTCCCTTCGGAAGTTGGAGGGCGTTCCGAAGCAGACGGGGAGGTCGAGTCGTCCGAGGGGCTGGACGCGCTTCCCAGGGATGATCCCGTGGAAGGGCGCAGCGCCTGCTCGGACGGAGGACAGATCGACGCGCAGGAGCTTGAGGGTCTCGGCATAGATGATGTTGAGGCAGCTGCCCCCATCCATCAGGACCTTGGTGAGCATGACGTTGCCGACGACGGGGTCGACGACGAGCGGGTATTTCCCCGGGCTCGGCACGCGGTCGGGGTGGTCGGCCTGGTCGAAGGTGATGGGCTTGTCGGACCAGTCTAGGTAGACTGGCACCGCCACCTTCACTGAGCAGACCTCCCGGCGCTCTTGCTTGCGATGCCGAGCCGAGGCGTTCGCCGCATGCCCACCGTAGATCATGAAGCAGTCGCGGACCTCGGGGTATTCTCCTGCTTGGTGATCTTCTTTTTTGTCATCGTCGCGGGCCATGCCACCCTCGACGGGTGGCCCGGCCCTGTGGAAGTGACGCCGAAGCATGACACACTCCTCGAGGGTGTGCTTGACGGGCCCCTGATGGTAGGGGCACGGCTCCTTGAGCATCTTGTCGAAGAGGTTAGCACCTCCGGGGGGCTTCCGAGGGTTCTTGTACTCGGCGGCGGCGACAAGGTCCGCGTCAGCGGCGTCGCGTTTCGATTGCGACTTCTTCTTGCCCTTCTTCTTGGCGCCGCGCTGAGTAGACGCCTCGGGAGCCTCTTCCGATGGGCGGCCCTGGGGCTGCTTGTCCTTTCGGAAGATAGCCTCGACCGCCTCCTGGCCAGAGGCGAACTTGGTGGCGATGTCCATCAGCTCGCTCGCCCTGGTGGGGGTTTTGCGACCCAACTTGCTCACCAGGTCACGGCAGGTAGTGCCGGCAAGGAACGCGCCGATGACATCCGAGTCGGTGATGTTGGCCAGCTCGGTGCGCTGCTTCGAGAATCACCGGATGTAGTCCCGGAGTGACTCTCCCGGCTGTTGCCGGCAGCTTCGAAGGTCCCAGGAATTCCCGGGGCGCACGTATGTGCCTTGGAAATTGCCGGCGAAGGCTTGGACCAAGTCGTCCCAGTTGGAGATCTGCCCCGGAGGCAGGTGTTCCAACTAGGCGCGAGCAGTGTCGGAGAGGAACAGGGGGAGGTTACGGATGATGAGGTTGTCGTCGTCCGTTCCTCCCAGTTGGCAGGCCAGGCGGTAGTCCGCGAGCCACAGTTCCGGTCTCGTTTCCCCCGAGTACTTCGTGATAGTAGCCGGGGGTCGGAACCGGGTCGGGAACGGCGCCCGTCGGATGGCCCGACTGAAGGCCTGCGGACCGGGTGGTTCGGGCGAGGGACTCCGATCCTCCCCGCTGTCGTAGCGCCCCCCACGCCTGTGGTGGTAGCCTCGGCGCACCCTTTCGTCGAGGTGGGCCCGACGGTCGCGTCGATGGTGCTCGTTGCCGAGGTGGCCCGGGGCCGCAGGCGCGGTGTTGCGCGTGCGCCCGGTGTAGACCGAGGCTTCCCGCATGAATCGGGAAGTCGCGGCATGAGGTTCCGAGGGATATCCCTGCCTTCGGGAGGCAGTGCTCTCGGCCCGTCGGGCCGCAGCGCCTTCCAGGAGATTCTTGAGCTCTCCCTGGATTCGCCGACCCTCGGTGGTTGATGGCTCCGGCATCGCGCGGAGGAGCATCGTTGCGGCTGCCAGGTTCTGACCCACCCCGCTGGATGCGGGCGGCGGCCTGACCCTGACATCGTTGGCGACGCGGTGCTGGAGACCCTGGGGCAGGTGACGTATTTCTCCGGCCGGGGGTTGGCCCGCCCATACCTGCCCGACGTCCCGACGGATCGGCTCAAGCGCTCCTGTTCCCTCGTTGAGCCTGGCCTGCGCCTCGCGGACTTGCTCGAGTTGTGGGTCGTAACCCCCCGCCGGAACGGGGACCACAGCTAGCTCCCGCGGGATGTCGGCGCGAGGCAGGGCCTAGGAAAATCACCGTCCTCCGGCATGCCGAGATGGTTGCCTTCGGAGGGACCCCCTAGCTCGATGTGGAAACATTCGCGGCTTGGGCCGCAGTCCTCGTCGTCAAGGCTGCGGCTTCCGTCGGAACAGTCGGAGAGGCAGTAGTCACATGCGGTCATGAAGTCCCGCATGGCACTGGGGTTGCCAAGTCCAGAGAAATCCCAACAGATGCTGGGATCGTCATCTTCCTCGGACCCAGAGGGCCCGTAGGTTGAGACGTCCGTCAACCGGTCCCAAGGCGACCGCATACGAAACCCCAGTGGGGTTGCATTCGCCTCAATGAGAGCGCCCGCCAAAGCGAGGTCACTTGGCGGGTTGAGACCGAGTCGAAATGACGTAAGATGGGAGTTAGTCAGTACCTTTTGGTCGACGAGGAGCGACGTAGTCACATCGGGGACTGGTTGCACCGTCGTCCCAGGTACGAGGGCGACGTCCTGCAGGCTTTCCGCGAGCGCGCTGGCGTCGTCTTCTTGCTCGGGATCGGTGTGTCGCGGGGGGACGGCGCTTGCCTTCGTCTCGAACGCGAGGTCGACGCCCAGCGTGCCTTCCGTCGGGGCGTCGGGGGCGTCGATTCGCTCGACGGCTGATGAAGCGCGGCCTCCCGCTTGGCCTTGGTTGCCCCGCCTCCTCCTCCGTTGGCGGGGGAGAGGACGGAGCGAGCTCGAATGTTGTTCTTCCACCACGCGGGGAAGATGTCGTCGATTCCGCCGCGCGGCGGGCGGGTTGTCGGCCGCCATTGTCGTTGTCGCGCGGCGGTGGAAGGAGTATCATGTCGTAGCTGCCGTCGAAGGACATGAACTCAAGACTCCCGAAACGGAGTACCGTCCCAGGCCGGAGAGGTTGCTGGAGACTGCCCATCTGGAGCTTGACGGGAAGTTGTTCGTCAGCACGCAGCAGGCCCCTACCTGGCGCGCCAACTGTCGGCGTTTCGAGACCGGGGGGTCCCTAAGCCGACGAGTGAGTGTGCTGCGTGCCCCAGCCCAGATGGGTCGAGCGCGTGGGCAAGCGCGAAGGGGGGAGAGGCGAGGTGGCCGGAGACGGGCGTGAGAGAGGTGGAAGTCCCGCGGCCTTCGTGTTCGTCCCGCGCCCAGGTCGGGTGCGCTTGCAGTAGGGGGGTTACAAGCGTCCACGCGGGTGAGGGAAGCGAGCGGCCCCAAGAGAGCGCCTGTCCCGTCCTCGTCCCCGCGCGGCCAACCTTCTCTGAGAAGGCCCTGGTCCTTCCTTTTATAGGCGTAAGGAGAGGATCCAGGTGTACAATGGGGTGTAGCAGAGTGCTACGTGTCTAGCGGAGAGAGAGCTAGCGCCCTAAGTACATGCCAATGTGGCAGCCGGAGAGATCTTGGCACCCTGCTGGCGTGATGTCGTGGCTGTCGGAGGAGCAACAGAGCCTGGCGGAGGGACAGCTGTCGGGGCGGTCGAGTCCTTGCTGACGTCCCCCTGCTTCCGTAAGAGAGCCGAGAGCCGCCATCGTCACAGAGCTTGTGGGGCGCCATCATTGCCCATCCGGCGGAGCTAGCCAGATGGGACACCGGTCTTGTTCTCTGTGACCCGAGTCGGCTCGGGGTAGGATGATGATGGCGCTCCCTGTTGATGTGGCGGGCCCGCGTCCGAGGTCGGGCGACGTGGGGGCTCCTCCGAAGCTGAGGTCGAGTCTGCCTTCTGTTGCCGAGGCCGAGCCCGAGCCCCTGGGTCGGGCGAGGCGGAGATCGTTCGGCAGAGGCCAGGGCGGAGTCCGAGCCCTGGGGTCGGGCGAGGCGGAGTTCGTCGTCTTCCGGGGCCGAGCCCGAGTCCGAGCCCTGGGGTCGGGCGGAGCGGAGTTCGTCGTCTTCCGGGTCTTAGCCCGAGTCCGAGCCCTGGGGTCGGGCGGAGCGGAGTTCGCCGTCTTCCGGGTCTTGGCCCGAGTCCGAGCCCTGGGGTCGGGCGGAGCGGAGTTCGCCGTCTTCCGGGTCTTAGCCCGAGTCCGAGCCCTGGGGTCGGGCGGAGCGGAGTTCGCCGTCTTCCGGGTCTTAGCCCGAGTCCGAGCCCTGGGGTCGGGCGGAGCGGAGTTCGCCGTCTTCCGGGTCTTAGCCCGAGTCCGAGCCCTGGGGTCGGGCGGAGCGGAGTTTCCTATGGCGCCTCTGGCGAGGCCTGACTGCCTGTCAGACTCACTCTGTCGAGTGGCACTGCAGTCGGAGTGGCGCAGGCGACGCTGTCCTTCTGTCAGACCGGTCAGTGGAGCGGCGGAGTGACGGCGGTCACTTCGGCTCTGCCGGGGGCGCGCGTCAGGATAAAGGTGTCAGGCCACCTTTGCGTTAAATGCTCCTGCAACTTGGTCAGTCGGTGCGGCGATTTAGTCAGGGTTGCTTCTTAGCGAAGCCAAGGCCTCGGGCGAACCGGAGATGTGTCCGCCGTAAAAAGGGGGCCTCGGGCGGGACGGAAGTCCCTCGAGGTCGGCTGCCCGAGTCCGAGGCTAGGCTCGGGTGAAGCGTGATCAAGTCACTCGTATGGACTGATCCCTGACTTAATCGCACCCATCAGGCCTCTGCAGCTTTATGCTGATGGGGGTTACCAGCTGAGAATTAGGCGTCTTGAGGGTACCCCTAATTATGGTCCCCGACAAATGAACAAGAAGGCAACTTCGTTGGATTGCAGCCTGTCACAGAACATTACACTTCAATGTTCGAGACAGGACACTTTCCAAACTAGTTGCAGGATGTGTTGCATGCACTGGGAACCTACGTTTAACCTCTATATGACACAAGGCGAGTGTCTGAGCCTCCTCAGACATGTTACTACATCACTCGCGTGCAAATCAGAGTGTTGGATGCAGGAGATAGAGGTTTCAAGACTCTATCATCTCATGAGTTTCTAAAGCCGCTATCCACCTATGCTGCTTCGGTCAGCAATGCTGCTTAGAGAGCTCTATGGTCTCTCAGCCATACCTATCGGCAGCAGCTGCATGACATGACGTACAGGCACCTTCCCCTACATCCTCGTGGAGAAAGCTAGACAAGTGTTGTTCCCGGTGAAGCTGGAGAAGATCACCTCAACACCCTTGTAGGTGTGGTGGCAGATCTTAACATCGACCTGGACAGTGCTACCCTGGTCCTCTCAAGGGTACATGAGGACCTTGAAGACACACATGCAAGGATTGTAGCCCTCGAAGCTAAGCTCGAAGGGAGGAATCCACCTGAAGCTCAAGTCGTTGAAAATAGCTGTCTCCCCCCCATAAGAGGATTCTATATGGAGCCCTAGGATCTATTACCAGACTACTTTAGAGTTTTATGAGTCATGATGTAATAAGTTTGATTTTGAGTTAGTCAGTGAAACTCTTTATGATACTATTATTATAATAACAACCATGTGATGGTGATGTTTGCATAATGTTTGATTTGGATTTTTGCTTGAGTGCAATGATCTTATGGAATAATGGTCATAAGAACATTTAAAATTAACAAATAAGCTTAACTTTAGTTAAAAGCTATTCCCCCTAGAATCTTTCTCTACTCTTCACTTATCTAAGGAATGCACTTTCTAACCAACAAGATGGTGAACACTCGCTTAGGTCCCAAACAGACATAAAATCAACGTACTGTGAAAGCATCTAGGCCCCTGGTTGGTTTTAGTGATTAATGACAACGTAATATTATATGTGACTAACGTGTGTTTTGCAGAGACAAATGGTAAGTTAGGTCGCATGACAGGTAAAAGTACTACAACGGTGAAAACAATCCCGGAGATAAGAACTCGAAGCGACGGCTAAAACGACGGAACAAAAGATGAAGGTCTAAGGAGTCCGAGTGTCAAGGAGATGTGGACACTCGCGATTTAGTTAAGTCTTTTATTCTCTTTTAGCCGTACTATAAAGAGGGGTTGTCGATGAGTAGTTTGACCAAGAGAGTTCTAGTGTAGTGTTGGTGCACAATCACACTCATATACAGTGCTAGGTGTCACTCTAGAACTCACACACAAGTTAGAGCGAAAACCGATTTGAAAATCAGCTTAAAACAAGATTTAGTGTTTCTGGCTTAGGGGCACCGGACTGTCCGGTGTGCACCGGACTGTCCGGTGCACCCTCTGCCAGGTGGAGCCAGGCTGGTCCACGGCAGTGTTTTTACCTTCCCAGAAACCCGAGAGCGCAGAGTTTGAAGATGAATTTTAGTGGCACACCGGACACCGCACCGGACTGTCCGGTGTGCACCGGACAGTGAACTGTTCACTGTCCGGTGTGCCATGAGTCCAACGGCTAGCTGTCAGAACTAGCCGTTGGAAGTGACCGTTGGCGCACCGGTGGCGCACCGTTGGCGCACCGGTGGCGCACCGGACTGTCCGGTGCGCCATCGCACAGCACATTGCCTGTAACGGCTAGTTGGTGGGTGAGGGCTATTTATACCCCCTCCACCCACCATATTCAATGTCTTGCACTCCACATTTATTCCAGCACCTTGGTAGAGTATTGCAAGCACCAAAAGCCTTGTGAGGAGATTAGAGAATCATAATCCACGCTTGTTCCTCATTAGCGCTAGTGAGAGCCACCTAGAGCACACACCACTTGCATTAGGCTTCTCTTGGTCAAGCGAAAGTCTATGGCTTGTTACTCTTGGTGATCGGCATCACCTAGACGGCTTGGTGGCGTTGGGAGCTCGGTGATCACCGTGAAGATCTTGTTGGTGACCCGACTCAAGTTTGTAAGCGGTCTCGAGGGATCCACCGCGCCGGAGTGGCAAAGGATCATCTCGTAGTGAGCACTTGGTTCTTGCGAGGACCAAGGGGGAGCGATACCCTTGCGCGGGTGCTCCAACGAGGACTAGTGGAGAGTGCCGACTCTTCGATACCTCGGGAAAAATTGGAGGAGTCTTCTAAACTTTGCTTTACATTCCGCACTTAATTCAAGCACTTTACATTGTGTATTTGTTTAGCAAGTATTTGAAGTATTATCTTAGCTTTGTTACATTTCTAGTATTATATTCTTAGTGCTAGTTGTTGGGGTGAAGTTGGGCTCTTGTTTAGCTCTTGCTTAGGTTTTAATTAGTGTTGATTTTTAGAAAAGCCCAATTCACCCCCCCTCTTGGGCATCGTGATCCTTTCAATTGGTATCAGAGCCTTGTTGCTCATAGATTAGCTTAACCGCTAAGAGTTACGATGTCCGGTGGGGATGGACCTCCTCCCGTTTTTGATGGTGACGATTTTCCTTATTGGAAAATTCGTATGGAAGCATACTTAGAGGCTATAGACATCGGTGTCTATAAAGCCGCCACACAAGGGTTCCCCGAACCTAGAGACGCCACAAATCTTGTAGGTGATGAGTTCAATTATGAGAAATGGAATGCTAAGGCCAAAAACACCCTTTTTAGAGGCCTTTGCAAAGATGTGTTCAATAGAGTAAGGAATCATAAAAATGCTCATGATTTGTGGATGGACATTTGTGCTCTACACGAAGGAACTAGAAGTGAACGTGAGGAAAGATATCACATAGCTATGCGAAAGTTAAATTCTTTTGAAATGCTTACTAATGAAAATGCAAACGCTATGTACTCACGACTTAACATTCTTGTAGAGGAAGTCAATGGATTGGGGCTTACTCAAATCTCACAACCGGATGTTGTGAGGAAGATTCTCAGTGTCCTCCCAATAGACAAATATGGACACATTGTCACTGTGCTACATCAAATGGATCTTTCAGTTACCACACCTACACAAATTTTGGGAAAGATCAATGCCCATGAGATGTACATGCACATCAACAAAGAAGAATCATCTTCCAAAAGAAAGGATTTGGCTCTCAAAGCAAATCATGAAAGAAAGGGAAAAGCAAAAATACAAGTTGAGGAAGAATCCTCAAGTGATGATGACCTTGATGCAAACATTGCCTTGATGGTAAGGAAGACCACCAAGATGTTGAAGAAGCTAAATAGAGAAGGCATCAAATTTGATTCAAGAAAGAAGAAGTTCTTTTCCAACAAAAGAAAGCCCATTTCTGAGATGGACTGCTACAACTGTGGTGAGCTTGGTCATCTTGCTCATCAATGCAACAAGCCCAAGAAGAACAAGTTCAAGGGCAAGAAGGAAGATGACAGCGATGATGAAAAGAAGGAAAAGAAATTCTTCAAAAGGAAGGATGGGAAGCAAAAGAGGTTCCACAAGAAGAAGAATGGAAAGGCCTATATTGTTGGCGACTGGCTCACCGACGTCGAATCATCAAGTGGATCTTCTTCAAGTGAAGAAGAGGATGATGAAAAAGTTGCGGCCATCGCCGGGGACTTCTCTTCACCACCACCATCGCCATCATCCACTTCTCACCTGTGCCTTATGGCTAGGGGTGAACGAAAGGTACAAAATGATATTAATATTGATGATGATAGTGATAGTGAGAGTGATGAAGAATTTGCTTCACCTTCATATGATGAGTTAGCTGACTTACTTAAAGAATATACTCAAATCATTAGAAAGTCAAAAGCTAAATGTGATAGGTTGAAAAATGAAAATGAATCTTTAAATGCCAAGTATGACATAGTTATAAAGGCTAGTGATGAAATAAAAGAAGAAAACAAAACTATGTCATCAACTGTGAATGAGCTCACAAACTCCCTAAAAGATGCTAAGGAGAAATATGACAAATTAAATGAAGCTAATAGGGAGTTGCAAAATAGACTAGTTAAGATCAAGGAAGACTATACTCAAATTAAATTTGATCATGACAATCTTCTTGTTGAAAATGAACTTTTATCTTGCAAAACACATGAGGCTATTAACCCTGTTGTTAAGCTTGATGTAGCAACCTCATGTGATGATTTGATTCAAGAAGAGCAAACTAGTCTACATGCTGAATTGACTGAAAAAGTTGAAGTCCTGACTTTAGACAACCAAAAATTGAAGAATTATTTGACTGATGCAACTACTAGAGGAAAAGTTGCTATTGAGAACAATGATTTCAACAATGAGTTGGCAGTGGATAATCAAAGGCTTAAGAATGAGGTCAAGAAACTAAAAAGTGAAAATGAACATCTTGCAACAAGTGTGCAAAAGTTCAACAAGGGTCAATACCTCCAAAATGAGCTGCTTATGAACACTGTTATGAAAAATAACAAGAGTGGTATTGGATACAATGCTTTTGTGCAAAAGAAAGCTATCACTCAATACAAGCCAATGCAGACTCACAAGCCTATCAAATGCTTTGAGTGTGGAAATGAAGGTCATTTTGCCCACAACTGCAAAGCTAAACCACCAACTCCCTTGCCTAAGCACTCAAGACCATTTGCTTTCAATGCTCACTATGTTCTAAGAAAGGTTGCAAATGGAAAGATTAAGGTTACATTCCTAGGTCCACCAAATAAGAGTAGACCTAGACAAATCTGGGTGGCAAAGTCCTTAATTGAGAGAGTCACTGGTCCTATGCAATATAGGGCTCTCAAAACTCAAGCTTGAATTGTCTGTGAATGTAGGTGAACTACAAGACCGGTGGGAGCCATTGGGTTATTGACAGTGGATGCACACAACATATGACAGGCAACCCACGGATGTTCACCTCATTAGATGAGAATGTTGATGGTCAAGATAAAATCACATTTGGAGACAACTCAAAAGGAAAAGTACAAGGACTTGGCAAGGTGGCAATCTCAAATGACTTATCAATATCAAATGTTCTCTTAGTTGCACCTTTGAGTTTCAATCTATTATCAGTGGGACAACTCTGTGATCTTGGACTTCAATGCTTATTCACTCCATCAGAGGTTATTGTAACAAAAATGGATGATGAATCAATGGTATTCAAGGGATTTAGATACAACAACCTCTACTTAGTGGATTTCACTTCTGAAGATGCAGACTTAAGAACTTGCCTCTTCACCAAAGCTTCTCTTGGATGGCTTTGGCATAGGAGGCTTGCACATGTTGGAATGAGCACACTCAAGAAGGTATTAAAGAAAGATATGGTTAGAGGATTAAAGGATGTGGTGTTTGAAAAAGACAAGCCATGCAGTGCATGTCAAGCTGGAAAGCAAGTTGCTAATACACATCCTACTTAAGCTTTCATGTCAACATCAAGGCCACTCGAACTACTTCATATGGATTTATTTGGGCCTACAAATTATGTCAGTGCCGGTGGCAACCTCTACTGTCTAGTGATTGTTGATGACTTCTCAAGATATACTTGGGTGTTCTTTCTCCATGACAAATCTGAAGTTGCATCTATATTCAAGAAGTTTGCCAAGAAAGCACAAAATGAATTTGATTGCAAGATTAAGAAGATTAGAAGTGACAATGGCAAAGAATTTGACAACACCAACATTCATGAGTACTGTGATGAAATTGGGATCAAGCATGAAGTATCTGCCACATATACACCTCAACAAAATGGAGTTGTTGAAAGGAAAAATAGGACCTTGATCACTCTTGCAAGAACAATGATTGATGAGTATAACACACCGGAGAGGTTTTGGGCTGAAGCTGTCAACACTGCTTGCTATGCATCAAACAGGCTATTTCCTCACCGGCTACTTGCGAAGACTCCTTATGAACTGCTAAATGGGAAAAAGCCAGACGTCTCTTTCTTCCGGGTGTTTGGGTGCAAATGCTACATCTACAAAAAACGCCATCATCTAGGGAAGTTTCAAAGACGTTGTGATATTGGTTTCTTTTGGGTTATTCATTAAAGTCCAAAGCATATCGAGTATTCAACCATGCCACTGGCGTGGTAGAAGAAACATATGATGTGGAATTTGATGAGACTAATGGCTCCCAAGGAGCACTTGAAAATCTTGATGATGTAGGTGATGAGCCACTTAGGGAAGCAATGAAGAACATGCCTATTGGAGCTATCAAACCAAAAGAAGATGAAGAAGAGGTGCAAATCATTGACAGGCCTTCTTCATCAAATGTACCACAAGATGATGAAAAAGATGAGAGGCATGCAAATGAAGATACATTTGTCTCTCATGAACAAGCAAGGGTACAAGCCGAAGATGTTGATGCTCCAGGATCTTCTTCCCAAGTGGTTGACAGGAGAAACTCATCACTACTTCAAGCTCATCCTCAAAACCAAATCATCGGGAGTCCTTCACAAGGGGTTATTACTTGATCACATAAACATGCTAATTTTATTGAACATCACTCTTTTGTTTCTTGTGTTGAGCCTACTTGTATAGATGAGGCGCTACAGGATCCGGACTGGGTGAATGCCATGCATGAAGAACTTAACAACTTCACCCGTAACGAAGTTTGGACCCTGGAGAAGCCTCCACAAGATGCAAGAATCATTGGAACAAAGTGGGTGTTCAGAAACAAACAAGATGATCAAGGTGTGATTGTAAGAAACAAGGCAAGACTTGTCGCAAAGGGATTCTCTCAAGTTGAAGGCTTAGATTTTGGAGAGACCTTTGCACCGGTTGCTCGACTGGAAGCCATCCGTATCCTACTTGCATATGCATCATGTTATGATATAAAACTTTATCAAATGGATGTAAAAAGTGCATTTTTAAATGGCTTCATAAATGAACTTGTATATGTTGAGCAACCGCCTGGATTTGAAGACCCTAGATATCCTAACCATGCTTACAGGTTGTCCAAGGCGCTTTATGGGCTAAAGCAAGCTCCAAGGGCTTGGTATGAGCGTCTTCGCGACTTCCTCATCGAAAAGGGCTTCAAGATTGGGACCGTCGACACAACTCTCTTCACAAAGAAACATAACGGTGATATTTTCATTTGTCAAGTATATGTTGATGATATAATCTTTGGCTCGACAAATGACTGTCATTGCAAGGAATTTGGTGAGTTGATGTCGAAGGAGTTCGAGATGTCAATGATTGGTGAGCTAACATACTTCCTCGGCTTTCAAGTCAAGCAAATGAAAGATGGCAACTTTCTCTCACAAGAGAAGTATACCAAAGACTTGTTGAAAAGATTCAACATGGAGAAGTGCAAACCAATCAAGACCCCCATGCCTACAAATGGACATCTCGACTTAGATGAGGGAGGTAACCCGGTTAATCAAACTCTCTACCGTTCTATGATTGGTAGTTTATTATACCTTACCGCATCTAGGCCCAATATTATGTTCAGTGTCTGCATGTGTGCTAGATTTCAATCAAATCCTAAGAAAGCTCATCTTCGCGCTGTTAAGAGAATTCTTAGGTATCTCAAGCACACCACAAGCGTTGGTCTGTGGTATCCCAAAGGAGCTACTTTTGATTTAATTGGCTATTCCGATTCGGATTATGCCGGTTGCAAAATTGATAGGAAAAGTACTTCTGGGGATGCCATCTGCTTGGTAGATCACTAGTTTCATGGACATCCAAAAAGCAAAATAGTGTTGCCTTGTCAACTGCCGAAGCGGAATACATTGCCGCAGGTGCTTGTTGCACACAGATTTTATATATGAAGCAAACTCTTCTAGACTATGGCGTAGTTCTAGAAAAAGTACCTTTGTTGTGTGATAATGAGAGTGCTGTTAAAATTGCTAATAATCCTGTACAACACTCTCGCACCAAGCACATTGATATCCGTCATCACTTCCTTAGAGATCATGTTGCTAAAGGAGATATCATTTTAGAAGGAGTGAGGTCGGAAGATCAATTAGCGGATATTTTCACTAAGCCACTTGATAAGACCCGCTTTTGCATGTTGAGGAATGAACTAAATATTCTTGATCTCAGAAACTTTATGTGAAATGTCAAATGGTGTTGTCAAGCTTGCATTGCATATTTAAACTCCTTGTATTGCATCTAAGGCTTGTCTAACCTAGTTGAGATAACCGCCAATAAAGCGAGTGAAAAAGCTTAACTCGGGTCAAACTTGACAAGTCTTAGTTTTTAAGCTTTTAGCACTTAAACTCTTACTTTCATGCAATTATTGGTTCTTGAAATATGCATGAGGTACTGCACTTAGGGGGAGTATTCAAAACTCAAATCACTCATGAAAACCCCTAGTACAAACCAAAATGCAAATTTCACCATTTGCCTATTTTCTCTAAAAATTATCTAGCCTATGGCAAAATATTTTGAAAAGTATATGAGGGTGCCAATACCTGTCCCAACAAGTGTTCTTTTGTGTGTTTATAAGTTGGGATTTGGTTTGGTTAGGAGCTAGATAGAAAAATTCAAAATTTTCCAAACTCCCCTCTGTCTGGGCTCACCGGACACTGCACTGTGTAATGTCCGGTGCACCGGCAGCCGCGTGCAAAAATCCAATTTCTCTGTGCGCTGTCCGGTGGTTCACCGGACAGCTACTGTGCGCTGTCCGGTGTGCACCGGACAGGCACTGTAGACTGTCCGGTGTGCCCATCTCGCGTTTTAAAAAAATCGCCCCCAGCCCGACCGAGCCAGAGGCTCTGTCTCACTTCTCTGCCAGCGCCTGCGCCCTCAAGCTCTCTGGCGATTCTCCTCCCCCGCCGGCGATCTCACCGACGGCCACCATCTCCGGCCACCATCTCCGGCGACCTCGTCTCTCTCCTTCCCTCCCTCGGTGAGCAGGTTTTCCCCCCATCTCCTTTCTTCTCCCTCTCAGTTCCCTGTGTTAAGTTTGCCCCTTCTCCCCTCCTTCTCACACCTCTTCCAAATCTGTAAATTTCTGTGAAATCCTTTGCATCCAGTTGGTGGATTGTGTTCCCCTGTCCCTATTTCACACCCCTGCAGGTCCTTGGCTCCTTCGGGAGGGCATTCCCACCTCAAATGGCCATATTCCTAAAACCCTAACTCCTCGCACACCATGTGTTCGATGAAATGCCCAAACCAGCCAAACTTGCTCCAATTGAACCCAATTTTTTCAGGCACTTTCACCACACTTCCAGTAACCTACTTGCCAAATTTCACGCCAATCCGAGACCCCAGGCTTAAATTTCACCAAAATTCCCGTTTTGCGCGATCGTTTCCGAGCCGAGTGCCCAAAACCCTATTTCTTCGCCTAAATTCAAACCAAGCACACACTTCACTCATATTGACCTATCTAAACCTATTCGTGAAGTATCGGCTCAATCCCATATCGTTTTGTGCCTCAATTCGAATTCCAATCATCCTATGTCTCTATTTGTCTGTCAAACGTCGTTTTCACGGCTTTTGACTTATCGATCGTCCCGTCTCGTGCCATATCTCTTTGTGTATGTATTTATTCACATTTCATATGCTTATGACTATGTGACTAATACGTGCTCACCTCTTCTGTCATTTCAGTGACCTTGTGTGACCGTGTGCCGTCTTCCGTCCTGCCTGGATCGTCACCTCCAGTGTGAGCTTTCCAGGTAGACATCTCACTCTTTGCTAAATCTATCGGTCATTTTTGCTCTGTGCTTAGTCTCTCTATCTCATTTGCAGACTTTAGTTCAGGATGCCGCGCACAAAGAATGCGTCGGCATCAGGGGGTGGCGACGATGAGGACCCTCGTCGCCCCTTCAGGCAGGTGAAGGGCAAGACTGTGTATCTGGAGCAGCAGGAAGGCCGCAAGAAGCGGCGTTCGGACAGAGAGGCTCGTGCAGCAGCAGCAGCTGCAGTAGCCGCTGCGCAGGCAGCACTTGGAGATCAGCCGGATGTTCCATCAGATCAGATTGCTTTCCGTGCTCGTCGTCTCGCCTCCCGGTCCCGCTCCTCTACTCACACCTCCGCTTCCACTCCGCCACCCACTCTGCCTGCTCCAGTCACTCCTATTGCTCCATCCACCTCCACCGCCATACCCACTACCAGCACCACGTCAGCTTCCACTGCTACCCCTGCACCCGCTCCCGCTTCTGCTCCACCTGTCCCTCCACCTCGCTTCCGGGAGCGTGATGAGACTGAGGTCCGTCCACTGGTTTCGGATCCTCGTCTATTTGATCTTCAGCGTGCTACTGCAGCCCGGGTACGTCGGTTCAGGTACGTACCCGTGGAGTCTTGGCTGCCAGCTCAGAGAGACCCAGCAGCAGGAGTTCTTTTCAGCACACGGATTCAGGAGTCATTCTTCAGGGCTCAGATGTCTGCTCAGATTGCGCTGCGAGTGCACCGCCTATTGGATCTTCCAGCTTTTTTGCTAGCAGCCGGTGCTGAGTCTGAGGCGCATCTCACCTATTTGCCAGGCCTTCTGTCCTTTCTGTCTATCAGCGGCAGATATGTTGAGGAGTGGGTCCGCGTCTTCTATGCCTCTGTTTGGATTGACCCGGATCATCATTGGATGAGGTTCCGCTTTGAGCGCGAGGATGTCACGATCACTGCCAGTCAGATTAGACAGCTATTTGGATTTCCTGAGTCGACGACTCGCCTTCACAGCCTCTGCTACGGCACTTCAGATCCTCCTCGTCGCCCTCACGGCGGTATAGCTCCAGGGACAGCTCACGTCGCGGCTCTGTTCCGCCCGCCTTTCACAGATGGGTCGCGACGTTCTCCAGCAGACTTCACTACTGCAGCGAAGTACTTATATGAGCTCGTCAGACGGACACTCCTGCCTAGGATGGGATACAGGGAGGCTACCACTCATATTCAGCTTTGGCTCCTTGGTGCCCTGGTATCCCACTCTGAGTTTGATGTTGTGGACTTCCTGATCTGTGAGATCGAGGACACTGTTCTGGATGGGATTCGTGCTCGACGGCAGCTACCTTATGCTCACTACTTATGCCACATCTTTGCGCAGCTGATCCAGCCACCTCGTTTTCAGAGCACCCTTGAGGCCTCTCGCCTTGTGTTTGGATCTTACCGTCCTGCTCCTGAGATTCCAGTGCCAGCTTATGCTCCTGTGTTTGACACTCAGGCCGAGGATGCAGCACTTCGACAGTTTGACACCCAGGGCACAGCAGCTGATGATGATGATGATGATGATGATTTTGGGATTCCTCCTCCACCTCCGCCTCCTATGCCTCCACGCTCACATGATCATGAGGCTGGGAGCTCTAGTGCTGCCCCTGCTACTCCTCAGGCTATGGACCCTGCTCTTGCTTCGATTCTCCAGACTCTCACTCAGCAGCAGGCTCACCTGGCAGCCGAGCAGGCCCGTTTATCAGATAGGATGCTCTCCATGTTTCAGAACATGCAGGACAGGCAGGATGCCCTTCAGCAGCAGCTTATTCAGGATAGGGCAGAGAATAGGGCATTCATGGCCCTCATGCTTCAGCATTCTGGTATCTCAGCACCTCCGGTTCAGTCTGCTCCGCCTTCTTCGCTTCACGCTCCAGTGGTGCCTTCGATCTTGTCTGCACCCCCTGCTGTTACCTCTCCGCTCCGGCCGGTCACCTTGGCGTTCACTTCTCCGGTCCTCAGCTCTGTCTGCCCACAGCCGCTAGTGCCACCAGCATCTGCTGTTACCACTACCGCTGTGGCAGTATCTGTGACTGCTTCTGTTCTGGTAGCTCCTGCAGCGCTGCCTGCGTCCGAGTCAGTACCAGCTCCAGCTTCTACCGCAGATCCTGGATCCGAGACTGACTCTGACCCTCCGTCGGCGTTTGCTCTGCTACCTCGACCTCGACCGGATGCGCCCCCGCCGCCTCCTCCTGCTTCAGATGTTTAGGTTCAGGTCCCTTTTGGTGTTTGATGCCAAAGGGGGAGAGATATGAGTTGTGAGAGCTAGGGGGAGTTAGAGAGTTAGTAGAGAGTCAGTGTCCTTTTGATGTAATATTTGTGCCTGCTACTCTCTGTACTAGCTTGATGTTTTTGGCTCACAAACTCGTCATATACTCTCGTTGCTTATGGTTGACTGTGTGTATTACGTTTTCACCTTATATCATATCACCAGTCTTCTAGCTCTTGTTTCATTAATTTACTTTCTCTTTTATATGAACAAGAATCTTATGATGTGTATGCGCTCACTCTTATTATTATGGTACACATTCTTTCTGTCAAAAATTACTGAGTATAACTAACCATTCTTTCTATTGACAGAATCTTCAAAACAAACTACTCTCACAAAACTTGTAGGGTTGTCATCAATCACCAAAAAGGGGGAGATTGAAAGCATCTAGGCCCCTGGTTGGTTTTAGTGATTATTGACAACGTAATATTATATGTGACTAACGTGTGTTTTGCAGAGACAAATGGTAAGTTAGGTCGCATGACAGGTAAAAGTACTACAACGGTGAAAACAATCCCGGAGATAAGAACTCGAAGCGACGGCTAAAACGACGGAACAAAAGATGAAGGTCTAAGGAGTCCGAGTGTCAAGGAGATGTGGACACTCGCGATTTAGTTAAGTCTTTTATTCTCTTTTAGCCGTACTATAAAGAGGGGTTGTCGATGAGTAGTTTGACCAAGAGAGTTCTAGTGTAGTGTTGGTGCACAATCACACTCATATACAGTGCTAGGTGTCACTCTAGAACTCACACACAAGTTAGAGCAAAAACCGATTTGAAAATCAGCTTAAAACAAGATTTAGTGTTTCTGGCTTAGGGGCACCGGACTGTCCGGTGTGCACCGGACTGTCCGGTGCACCCTCTGCCAGGTGGAGCCAGGCTGGTCCACGGCAGTGTTTTTACCTTCCCAGAAACCCGAGAGCGCAGAGTTTGAAGATGAATTTTAGTGGCACACCGGACACCGCACCGGACTGTCCGGTGTGCACCGGACAGTGAACTGGTCACTGTCCGGTGTGCCATGAGTCCAACGGCTAGCTGTCAGAACTAGCCGTTGGAAGTGACCGTTGGCGCACCGGTGGCGCACCGGACTGTCCGGTGCGCCATCGCACAGCACATTGCCTGTAACGGCTAGTTGGTGGGTGAGGGCTATTTATACCCCCTCCACCCACCATATTCAATGTCTTGCACTCCACATTTATTCCAGCACCTTGGTAGAGTATTGCAAGCACCAAAAGCCTTGTGAGGAGATTAGAGAATCATAATCCACGCTTGTTCCTCATTAGCGCTAGTGAGAGCCACCTAGAGCACACACCACTTGCATTAGGCTTCTCTTGGTCAAGCGAAAGTCTATGGCTTGTTACTCTTGGTGATCGGCATCACCTAGACGGCTTGGTGGCGTTGGGAGCTCGGTGATCACCGTGAAGATCTTGTTGGTGACCCGACTCAAGTTTGTAAGCGGTCTCGAGGGATCCACCGCGCCGGAGTGGCAAAGGATCATCTCGTAGTGAGCACTTGGTTCTTGCGAGGACCAAGGGGGAGCGATACCCTTGCGCGGGTGCTCCAACGAGGACTAGTGGAGAGTGCCGACTCTTCGATACCTCGGGAAAAATTGGAGGAGTCTTCTAAACTTTGCTTTACATTCCGCACTTAATTCAAGCACTTTACATTGTGTATTTGTTTAGCAAGTATTTGAAGTATTATCTTAGCTTTGTTACATTTCTAGTATTATATTCTTAGTGCTAGTTGTTGGGGTGAAGTTGGGCTCTTGTTTAGCTCTTGCTTAGGTTTTAATTAGTGTTGATTTTTAGAAAAGCCCAATTCACCCCCCTCTTGGGCATCGTGATCCTTTCAGTACTGGTCAACAGTTGCCACCACCACCACCCAACCCAACAATGGAACAGTCTATTGCCGCGAAGATGCAACTTCTCCAAGGCCTCACTGCCTTGGTGCAACAAATTCAGCAGAACCAACAGAATCCCCAACATCAGAATGCACCCTAAGCTCGAGACAAGCAAAGATATTTCATGAGCCATCAGCCACCTACTTTTTCTCACTTGGTTGATCCATTGGATGCCAATGAATGGCTTAAGGTCATAAGAAAGAATCTGAACATTACGCAATGCAACGACCGAGAAAAGGTCTTGTATGCTTCTAGAAGACTTGAAGGCGCCGCGCCCGACTGGTTGGATGCCTTCGCTGCGGCACACACAAATGCAGATGCGATAACCTAGCAGGAATTTCAGGAGAACTTCCATGCTCATCATATTCCATCGGGAATAATGAAACTTAAGAAGAAGGAATTTTTATCCCTCATGCAAGGAGGTATGTCCGTTAGTGAATACCGAGATCGTTTCACCCAACTTTCACGCTATGCAGCTGAGGAAGTTGACACAGATGAGAAGCGCCAAGAGCGGTTCTTAGAAGGATTAATTAGACCTTTGAACAATCAGCTACAATGCCACAGTTTTCCGAATTTCCAGACTCTGCCTAACAAGGCGATTGGCCTTGAAAGCAAAAGAAGGGAATTATCGGATCATAAGAGAAAATTTCAGGGACAGTCTAGCAGAAACACTGGTCCACATAACAATTCTCAAGGTTCTCAGTTTTGCTCTAAAAATCAGAGTGGAAATAATAATTATCAAATGCAACGCGCTGGGCAGCAAGGACAGAGAAGCAACCAATACCAGAACCAACAAAGGAACAATACTCAGACCGGTCAAAGATCTGGTGGTTACCAACATATTCGTCAAGGAAATGCCATGAACACACCAGCCAAGAATAATAATACAACTACCCTAGTATAGCCTAGTGGATGTTTTAAGTGTGGAGAAATTGGTCATTATGCCAACAACTGCCCAAAGCGCAACTCACAGACACCCCAGACGAACAGCAGTCAAACAGTTGATCAGAATACACCTACTCGTGGTACTGCACAGAACAAGACTCCGCAGGACCAGAGTAAGGGAAGAATTAATCATGTGACAGTAGAAACAGTTCCAGAGGATGCCTACGTGGTGTATGGTATGTTCCTTATTAACTCCATACCTGCATCAATTTTACTTGATTCTGGAGCATCTCACTCTTTCGTAACAAACTAATTTGTGGAAAAGCATAATATACCAAACTATCCTTTGAATAAGAAATTATTAATTAGATCACCAGGAGGTGAAATTAGAGCCACTCACTCGTGCCCTCAAACTAAGCTTGAGATTAGAGGAATAAACTTTCTAGTGGAGCTGATAATATTGGAATCAAGTTGAATTGATGTGATACTTGGAATAGATTAATTAACCAAGTAGGATGGAGTAAGAGTTTGTGCTAAGAGAATGGTTACATTAACAAGTCCACAAGGAGAAAGAGTGGAAGTCAATGTTAGCATGCCAGTAGAAGCATAAGACATGGTAAATCATTTGGAGGAGAAATCTTTGGAAAACAGCAGAATAATGTGTGAATACCCAGACGTATTTCTGGAGGAATTACCAGGTATGCCACCTGGTCGTGTATATAGTTCTCTATTGAATTGTTACCCGGAACTGCACCCATTTCCAAAAGACCTTATAGAATCGATGCCAAGGATTTAGTTGAACTGAAGAAACAAATAGAAGAATTATTAGAAAAAGGATTTATTCGCCCAAGCAGTTTGTCTCCTTGGGTAGCCACAGTTCTATTTGTGAACAAGAAAGATGGTTCGAGAAGAATGTGTGTCGACTATAGAAGTTTGAATGAAGTGACAATTAAGAACAAATACTCGTTACCTCGGATTGAAGATTTGTTTGATCAGATGAGAGGAGCTAAGATATTCTCAAAAATAGATCTAAGATCAGGATATCATCAGTTGAAGATTCGAACTGAAGATGTACCTAGGACAGCCTTTACTACAAGATATGGACTATATAAGTTTTTGGTCATGTCGTTTTGACTAACTAATGCACCGACTTACTTTATGAACTTGATGAATAAAATATTCATGGAATATCTTGACCAGTTTGTGGTTGTATTCATCGACGATAAACTAGTATACTCTCAGAATGAAGAAACACAAGAAGATCATCTGAAACTAGTTCTACAGAAACTTCGTGACAACCAATTGTATGCAAAGTTCTCAATGTGTAATTTTTGGCTGAAGGAAGTCGCTTTCCTAGGACATATTATCACAGATGCAGGAATCAAGGTAGACCTCGGTAAAATAAGTGAAATATTAAATTGGAAGCAACCAACAGATGTGTCCAAAATTAGGATTTCCTTGGATTAGTAGGATACTACAGAAGATTCATCGAAGGCTTCTCCAAGATAGTGAAACCTCTTACTTCACTACTAGAGAAAGGTAAAGAGTTTAAGTAGGATGAAGCGTGTCAGAAATGTTTTGAGGAATTAAAGGAAAAGCTAACCACTGCACTAGTCATGGTAATGCCTGATATTCACCAAGGATTTGATGTGTATTGCGATGCATCGCATCTAGGACTTGGATGTGTGTTAATGCAGGAAGGAAAGGTAATATCTTATGTCTCAAGGCAATTGAGAAAACATGAAAAGAATTACCTGACACATGATTTGGAACTAGCTGTCGTAATGCATGCTTTGAAGATTTGGAGACACTACATGATTGGAAATAAGTGCAAAATCTTCACGGATCACAAAAGCTTGAAATACATATTCACTCAGAAAGAACTCAATCTAAGACAACGAAGATGGCTTGAGTTAATCAAAGATTATGATTTGGATATACAGTATCATCCAAGAAAAGCAAATGTAGTGGCAGACGCTCTAAGTCGTAAAGGTCAAGTGAACAATGTTACTACCTATTTGATGCCACAAGAATTATGTTGGGAAATGGAACAACATAACCTTGGTATGCTTAATAATATGGAATCAACAATTATGGAAGTGGAATCTACTTTGGAACAAGAGATTCGTAATGGACAAGAATCCGATGAGAAAATTAAGGAAATTAAAACACAGATTAATTTGGGAAAAGCTTCTGACTTCACAGAAGATGAACAAGGCACGATTTGGTTTAAAAAGAGGATCTGTGTACCAAAAATTGAACATTTATGCCAACTTATTTTGACAAAACCTCATGATTCGGCTTATTCTATACACCCTGGAAGTACTAAGATGTACCAAGATCTGAAGGAAAAATATTGGTGGTATGGTTTGAAAAGAGATGTCGCTACTTATGTTGCACTATGTGACGTATGTCAATGAGTTAAGGTAGAACATCAAAGACCAGCAGGTTTGCTACAACCACTTAAAGTACCAGAATGGAAATGGGAAGAAATTGGTATGGACTTTATAGTTGGATTACCCCGTACCTATGATGGTTATGATTCCATATGGGTTATTGTAGACATGTTGAATAAAGTTGCACACTTTATACCTGTGAAGACAACTTACTCAGGAGCTCAGTTAGCAGAAATGTACATGTCAAGGATTGTTTGTCTACATGGTGTACCCAAGAAAATTGTATTAGATCGAGGAACCCGATTTACCTCACATTTTTTAAAAAGATTACATGAGTCCATAGATACTAAGCTAAATTTCAGCTCAGCCTATCATCCACAAACACATGGACAAACAGAAAGAACAAATCAAGTGTTAGAAGACATGTTAGAGCTTGTGCTTTAAAATATGGTAAAAGTTGGGATAAGAGTATGCCCTATGCAGAGTTCTCTTATAACAATAGTTACCAAGCAAATCTAAAGATGGCACCATTTGAAGCACTCGATGGAAGGAAATGTAGAACACCGCTTTATTGGAATCAAACTGGAGAAAGTCAAGTATTTGGTCCAGAAATTCTGCAAGAAGCACAGAAGCAAGTGTAGATTGTTAGAGAGAATTTGAAAACAGCACAGTCAAGGCAGAAGAGCTATGCTGACAATAGAAGAAGAGAATTAACCTTTGAAGTTGGAGACTTCGTGTATCTAAAGGTTTCACCAATGAGAGGAATGAGAAGATTTCAAGTTAAAGGCAAATTATCTCCCTGTTATATCAGTCCATTCAAAATTTTGTAAAGGAAAGGAGAAGTAGCATATGAGTTAGAACTACCCGACAACCTATGAGATGTGCATGACGTATTCCATGTGTCACAACTCAAGAAATTCTTAAGAGTACCGGAAGAATAGTTACCTATGGGAGAACTCAACATTAATGAGGACTTAACTTATTCTGAGTACCCGATTAGAATTTTGGAAACATCTCGCAGAATGGCTATGTCGAAATGTTGTGATTTTTAACAGTATATTAGTTTCTACTCATTTGCAGGTAGTCTTCAGAGGAACCCACTGGATAAGACAATGGCCCGTGTTGCAAAAAGAGGAAAATATGACACAAATCAAGTGAGGATGTTGTGCGCTTGAGACTACAATGATGCAAGTTTTCTCATACAACGGATGGAGTTTTAGTAATCGAATTGGTTTTTAGTATATTATGAAACTTGGTTGTTCTTGAGATATTAAGCATCGAGTGTTTTGATTTTGGATGTAATAATTGAACAGACACATGCATCTATTGGTGCAGAAGCTGGAATATTTTAATATATTTCCTATTCTAAAAGAAGATGCAGCCGAAGACGCAACTCAAAATACCCATTATACATGCCTTTAAAATGTTCGTCTTCTATAATATTTAACGGTGTTGTTTTTCTCAAAGTGGTCTGGCGTTTCATGAACAGAGGCAACGCCTTTTTTGTGTCCGCCTTTGTTACGATATATGCAATTCTATTTAGTATTCCGTCTTTTGAGAAGTTTTTAAAGGATTAAATGATAAAAAGTTATAAGAGACAATCTCTTTGTGAAATATCTATCTTTATACGACTTTTCATATATTATTATATCGTACAGTTTCTTAGTTTTATCTTTACTCCCTTCAAAAACCGACCAGGCTGTCTCGTGTTTTTTTCAGCGTTTGCATTCAGGCTCTTGGAAGTAGGATTAGTAGTATATACCGATTTTTTTGCATTTTGGTCCTTCATCGGAAAAAAATTCACGTTTGGATCCTAAAAAATTTTAATGTCATTTTTGGACCCTTTACTCGGCGCCGTAGCCTGTGGCGCCGAGGTAACACAGCTCGGCGCCATAGGCTATGGCGCCGAGGTAACACAGCTCGGCGCCATAGGCTATGGCGCCGAGGTACGTGCTGCGTTGGCACAAACGGACGTCGTGGCGCTGACGTGGTACCGAGCTCGGCATCATAGATCATGGCGCCGAGCTCTATTTTAATCAGAAAACTTGTCTAGCTCAGTTGGTAAAATATAAGACTTTTAACCCTGAGGTTGTGGGTTCGAGCCCCATGGTTGGCGTTTTTTAATACTTTTTGTATTTGTCACTTATTTATTTTTTGTTGTTCATATTTTTCGTTTATGTCGCTGATTTATTTGTCCTGATTTATTTTCCATCCAGTTTTATTTTTGTGACTGATTTGTTTATTCGTTCAGATTTTTTTATCCGGCGAGCACAGCAGCTGTGTGCCACAGTGCTCACAAGCCGTCAACTTCTCCCCTTGTTTGCTCAGCTAACCACAATAAAAATCAAATGAGAACACTCTTACTTCAATCGTGATCAAATAAAAATATTATATTTTCATTGAGTTCTTTTGAACATAAATTTTAAATACATAATAACATATTCCCACTAAAAAGAAGCACACATATTCATCTTTTTTTCTTCTGCACTAAATAAAAGTATACTCCATTATATACTTGTCTCATAGATGATATATTTTAGAATTTACTGCATATACAGCTGCTGTGCTCGCCGGATAAAAAAAATCTGGACAAATAAACAAATCAGTCACAAAAATAAAATTGGATGAGAAATAAATCATGACGGACAAATCAACGACATAAACGAAAAATATGGACAACAAAAAAAATAAATAAGTGACAAAGACAAAAAGTATTAAAAAACGCCCACCCGTGGGGCTCGAACCCACGACCACAGGGTTAAGAGCCATGTATTTTACCAACTGAGCTAGACAAGTTTTCTGTACAGAACGAAGCTCGGCGCCATGATCTATGGCGCCGAGCTCGGTACCACGTCGGCGCGACGACGTCCGTTTGTGCCAACGCAGCACGTACCTCGGCGCCATAGCCTATGGCGCCGAGCTGTGTTACCTCGGCGCCACAGGCTACGGCGCCGAGCAAAGGGTCCAAAAATGACATTAAAATTTTTTAGGGTCCAAACATGATTTTTTTTCCGTTGAAGGACCAAAATGCAAAAAATTCGGTTGTACTGTATATACTAGTATATCCATATCACCATCGTCGCCTGCTGCCTGCCTTTGTCTGGCCAGCCGGTCACTGGCAGCAGTGCCTAGAGATGGATCAAAGACCACGGTCAAAGCGCATGCACGCACTATGTCGCAAGCTGCTGCGGCCTGGTGGCCGGTCGGGCGGCCTCCCGGTGGGGCACTGGGGCGCATGCAGTTGATGAGCAGCTGGCGAGTGGCACACATGCGGATGCAGTGCAGCTTACCGCCAGCATATCCAGTTGCCGCACCGGCACCGCAGCCTTTCTTTGAGACCGAAAGTTTCAGAGCTCCACTGTGTAGCTAGCTAGCCAGGGCCCGGCCGGTCCCGGGGTGATGACATGTCATGTCCAAACCGTACGGACGCCAATGACATCGCAATGGACGGGATAGCTTACGCACCCAGTAGAGCAAACTGTGGCTGCTCATTGGGCCTCCTCATCAATCTTTTAGTAGGCAATTATTCAAGGTACTCATTAGGCTACCTCCATCAGCAATCCTATCTTATTTATTATTTACAGCCAATTTTAAACTTTATTTTATAATTAAACAGTGTTATCTACGGTGAAATACAATGTTTTACACGAACATATGCACGATTTGCTAGACACAATACTGGTTAGATGCACACTAGCTACCTTCTATACTCATACAAGTTGGGTAATATCTTAGGCTGGCTCTAACACGCATAGTTACCAAGCATGACGCAACCTACGGACCGGTCGGTATCGATCAGTTCAGCTTCAATATGCTAGTCGGTTCGATCGGCCAATCGATAGATCTGACGATTGGTCGATATAGTCAGCATCGACTACATTGCGGTGTGTGTTCTCCCGGAGCTCTCGCCCAACGACCTTGTCGATATTGTTGCCTCACACAGTATCGCCACCCCCGCGGACCACCTCTCCCTTCTCCCTACGATATCCTCCCTCTCTTGCCCTTCCCTTCCTCTACCTCTACCTCTGTTGCATTTGTCGCCCTCTAATCCGCGCCTACCTAGCCCTCCACGCTCCTCATCGTTGCCACACTACTCCACGACCTCCCGTTGGCCTACCGCACCCCCATCCTCGCCTTCCTTGACAAGATCATATCTCTCCTTGCATGTGTGGATGCCTAAGACCTCCCTGCTCTTGCCTACCAACTCCTACTCACGTCCAAGTCGCTCTACCCACGCTTTGTCCTCACATAGGTCTCCTATCACGCTTTGGCGATGACACGACGCCCGCGTTCATGCTCTGTCGTCCTCCTGCTCACACCGCCACTATACCACAACACCAAATTAGCGTCGAACAACTGTCGCTATAAATATAATATTACCGTTGAACTGTTAGTCGGCATATCTTGCCACAGATAATAAGTCGGTATAAATCTATAGTCCAATTGAGCATCAGTCACTATATGTATACGTGAATAGCATCGCTTCGTTAGTCGGCAATTCGTACCAATAGTCTCGCACCGTGAGTCGGCATAAAAGCAGTGTGCAATTTGGGCACGCCGCGCCCGCGCGAAAACACAAAAGCAAACCCTACTCCAACCATTTTCCCCTTCCCCCAAATCTTGAGCCGCCAGCACACAAACATGCCTCCCAAAATGCTCCGAAGCGTGCCCCTGCCAAATCACCGACCGCGCGCCCCCTACCCAGATCCACGAGCACCTCCCAACTACCCTTTCACCACCACGCCGCACGGAGCCCCTGCTCGGAGCTCGGTGATTTGGCATGCTAGTTCCACCGCTCGGAGCTTGGTGATTATCGCCGCACACAGCCGCTGCTGGTTCCACCATGCTCGGAGCTCTACGCCTCACGTGATGGCAGTGGTGCTGGCGGACTGATCTTAGCTGCAGCCGCCGATGAGGTAGCCTCCAACCTTTGCACGCAGCCGCTGCTGGTTCCACCACGCTCGAAGGTCTGCGTACCCGGTAGCCTCCAACCTGTGTACCTGGTGGCCACTGCCTCTGACCGGCTTCTCATCCCTGCATACCTCGGCCTCCGACCCTCTGGTGAGAGTCCAGCCAACAATATCTCTTTTGTTTCTGTTCTTGCCCATCTTTTCTGCATGCAAGCACTTGCTTTATCGCCTAGTACTCCCCAATACATCACCTGCACAATTCAAAGCTTTCAGCTGGTTATGTGGTTGATTTTAGTAGATATTCCTGATTTTAGTAGGTTTGTGGTTACTACTAGTTATGGTTGAATGGTCATATATCTATGAGTCTAGCTCTACTCGTCAATGAAAACTGAAGCTAGCAAATGATCTCCATGGCATGTTGGTTCATTTTCATTTCATATATGATAGATGTTGTTGCTCTCTGGTTTGATCTTTCGAGTAGCAGCAAGGTTAGCAGCAAGCTGTCCTTAAGTAGCTGCTCTCTCATAGGACATTGAAGTAGCAAGGACACTTGTTTGAAACCTGGCATCTCAAGAAGTACCAGCAAGGTGTCCTTCCGAGTGTGGTCTGTTCACAAGTTACTGCAATGTCATATGATCTCCAAGATCAGTAGTCTAGCTGAGGGAGAGGATGTCCTGAAGCTGAGCCTTCAAATTCATAGTTTTGTTGACTATAGAAAACATTTATTCATTTATTATTTACAAGCGTCCTCACCCCTTCTCCTTTTGTAAAAGTAGTGCATATATATCTATAACTACATGTGTCACAACAGGATTAAGTCCTAGGCCTAGATGCTATGTTCTAATTGCGTTCAACTATTATATATTTTTCTTAATCATGGAGCAATGGTGTTAGCTATTGTATAGTTTATTTTGGAATGGATTTCTTAACGGTCTATTAATGATCTGTGTTTTAATTTTGTCAGGAGGGAGGTCCTAGAGGTCGTTGTGGTGCCTATGGATGCTACAACAAGAAAGATCAAAAGCTCTTTTGGATGGATGCAACTAACTATTTTGTTTTGTATTTTCTCGAAAAGAGAAATTTGCAAGTGAACTTCAAATTGTGAAGCCAACATGTGGCTGTAATAGCTAGTATCTCTAAGCTTTTACAAGTCAAACTTAGGGTTATTGCCTGCATATTTTGATCTTTATTGTGACAAGAGCAAACGTGTGACCTTTATGTATAAATGCAGTACAATTGTTATTGCCATGAATGAAAACATGAGCTACATTTAACCAAATTTGTATCTGATGTGGGATGTGAGATTGTATGACTAGTGTTTAGTGTTGATGATGGTAATTGGCAACTGCTAGTTATATATTTTTCTAGGCTCATATAGCCATAGCGTTGGATTGTTAGTCGGTAAAAATACATATATCTCATCAAACAGTGTGTCGGTATAAGTTCTAACAGATTGTTAGTCGGGAACAATATGTTAGTCGTTATATCTTTTTAGCGTCTAACCGTTCGTCGATATAAATATGTTTGTCGCTATAAATTTATGCCGACGCCACTTACAACGTCAGAAAGGGTTAGTTGGTATAACTCTATAGCGACTGATAGTATGTTGCTATAAAGGTTTATACCGACTGTAAGTAAGTCGTTGTAGCCAGGTTGTGGTATAGTGCGCTCTCCTCTAGGATGTGCGGATAGGAAGAGGAACAAATGGGTGAATGAGTCGGGGAAGAGAAGCATGAGGGCACGACCCATGGCCATGGGTCGAGGAGAGATGCAGGGGTGAGGCGGGTGAGCGAGAGAGGGAGGCGACCGACCCGTAGGGAGGTGGCCCGAGCGATGGGGCAAGGGGAGGTAGTGGTGCGACGGACGCAGAGGCCACTGAGGAAGCCCAAACGTGATGACAGTTGCAAACAGTGCTATCCGTGATGGCTGCAAGCACGCGAATATCCTCGATGAGAGAGGGGATTGGGGATTTTTCGTGATCGCATCCGCAACTTGCTAGATGAGTGAATAGTTGGGTTTTCTTACTCTGTTACTCATTTTGAGTATCCGCGGTCGCATGTGCAAGCTGCTGGTTGTCTCTAGCAGAGCGTGTAAAAGGTGAAGCTGGTGAAACCTTATTTCTTTGTCTCCTGAACCCTTGTTTCTTTTCTTTTCTAATTTCTAGTATCTATTTTTCTATTATAAGATAACTGGCAACCATAATAAATTTTCAACTGAGCCTCGGCCTCTCCTGTTAAAAAAAAACAGGCGAAGCCGGTGAAAACAGCTTTGCTTGGTTCCTCGCTCCAATTCCTACCTTGCGAGAGTACAACGTTTGGATTGTGCTCGGATGCACCTCAGCTTTCACAAGCTCTGGATCGTTGTGGAATTTGCTGGGATCTAAACAGGCTCGCAGTACAATAATGATCTCAAACAAACTGCACTGTTGAGCAAAGGCCTACCTCTGACGAACGAAGGACAGTACTTGGAAGACCAGCCGGTAGCGAGATCCACGACGATGTGTGAGAAACAATCACATCATCATCATCGATCCAACTGGAATCAGGCAGCTTTAGCTCGTGGTTATGAAGGTGATCGAGTAGCCTTTCTGCAGCGCTGCCTGCTGCTCTGATAGATGCATGGTCCGGTCGACAGACATGCATGCGTGCCGCGCTATGGTTCGCTTGTTCTTCTCTATCTTGCTAGCTGCTTCACTGTGGGCGCCACGACGACTGGTGTCACTTCGCCACTGGCTCTGGCTCTGGCTCTGTATCGCGCACTGTGTCACATCGCTAAGCAGTGCAACGTGCTCCGTATTAGAGTTCAGGTGAGCGGGCCACGCCGAGCCTGATCACCAGCTAGATTAGGTCGGCTGCCCGCCGGCCAAAGGGCCCTGTGTAGGCACTCCATTCTCAGTTTCTGAATCGCAAGTCTGTTTTTAAATTATAATGATAAGTCGTTTTAACTTAAACACGACTTACAACTCAGCAATATCATCTCTTTATCGCTATACCGAACAATCACACTTGCTTATGACTATGTACATATAGAATGTTATATTTTTATTATTAATTTATAATATTACATTCAATAATGTTAGTCATTCGTTCTCAAATGATATGAATTAAGAACAAGACAACACAATCGTTAAGTATTAAGGATCTTTGTCTTCCGAAGCATTATCTCCATATGGGGATAATATCCATCAGACGAAGATCATAAAAGATATGCATTCATTATTTAATACATGAATGGAAATACGAAAGGATAAAGATGAAGACTGGATCTTTATTGATTCATTTATATTCGTATTCCATAAAACATAAATGAATATTTAACAGTATTAAAACTACATTGATGCCTTCGGTTTGCTCGAAGGTGCGGATGCGAGAAAGTGATTACAATCCAACGTGAACAGTACGGTGCTACCGTTCATCTATTTATAGACACGGGACACAGCCCAAGTGAAAGTATATTTATGCCCTTTTACATTCATCTATGATCATAACACGAATTATTAAGGATCAAATAGTCTTTGTCCCTTTTCGGTCATCATCATGCTGGGTCTTCATCACCACTTCAAGCCGAAGCTCTTTTGGCTATAGCTTCGTCGTCCATTTTCATCACCTTCGGGTTACACCTTTAACCTTGTCACGAAAGAAGACCTTCATTCCGAAGCCAAAGCCTCCTGTAATAATCCACGTCATATTGAAAACATATGGCCAATCACGTTTTTGAGGACCTTCGGAAGAGAAAGGCCCCCAACAATAGCCCCTCGCAGTATTGATTTATTTATTTGTAGCAAATTTAGACTGCGATGTGAACGAAGGTCTTTAGCCGAAGGTCCGAAAAAACATCTTCCTTCGCTAGAATAGCGAATTACACTAACCTGCGGGACCCACCAAACTGTGGGGCTCTGGACATATAAATAGGAGCCTGCATTGTGAGTATTTTTTGTGCTATTTCAGTTGCTTACATTGCGTTCGTCAATTTAACCTTTCTTGCTTTGTCGAGTTTAGTTGGTTTTTGAGCTTCGGCATTTTAGCAACCATCGACTAAATGGCTGATGAGAAGAAGGTTGTTGATCCGGCGCTATCCGGATTTTACGAAGCTATGGAGAAAACCAACGCGAAGAAGATTGCAAATGAGATGTTGGCTGGAATATCTGAAAACTCTAGCGATAGTGAGAGTTTTGATGTAGAAAGTGGAAATGAAGATGCCAAAGATCGCCCCTGGAGACTAAGCCATGTTGTCTTCGGAAAATCGACTATTAAGCAAGGGAAGATCGAAGCAATGAAAGGGAGATACTTTCGTGATATCTCAATCGTGAGGGCCGGTGGTGAGAACAATGTTCCTCTTCCCGAAGCTGACGAAGTGGTGGTTTTCAGGAGCTTCATAAAAGCTGGGCTTGGGTTCCCCTGGACAAATTGTTGGTCGAAGTTCTGAAAACCTTTGAAATTTACCTTCATCAACTCACTCTTGAAGCTATCATTAAAGTGGGGATCTTTATATGGGCCATGAGGACCCAGGGACTAGAACCAGATGCAAGGTGCTTGTGCAACATTCATGAGTTGTCTTATGAGACGAAGGCTACCAGAAAGGAGCCGTATCACAACAACTTTGGTTGTTACAGCTTCGTGCCTTGATCTAAGGCAAGCTACCCAGTGCCTACATTCCGAAAGAGGTGGTCGGGCTCCTGGATGCAGGAATGGTTTTACGTAAAGAATGACCTAAGTCAGAGGGAGGATGTGATAGGGATTATTCAATGCCCTATATGGTCTCGCTTCGGGATTAGGAGGCCAGCCACTGCACTTGGGAATGATGTGCAAGCATGCCAGGCAGCTTTCAACACAGTATGCTCCTACATTGGCTCAAGAGACTTGGTTCAAGAGCACATTGCTTACAGAGTGTGGCCACTTGCACATGGGTGGGAAATGCCCAAGGAGGTTGCTGCTAGCTCTAGCCAAGGTGGTTTAGTCTACCTAAAATATACCTTCAGATACATGAGCCAATTTGATGAGCCGAATGATGACTGGCTAAATGCCATAGAAGCGACTAGTGACGAGTTGCTTGGAGTATATTCGAAGGCCGAAGATGACGCCATGACAACTGCCTTTGGAGCTCGGGGCAAAAAGAGGTTGAACAGGGTATTCGATGTCATCGGATTTGTATATCTAGACTACTGTTATCCTTCGCGGAAGCAAGGAAAGAAGAGAAAAGCTGCTACTTCGACGACTTCTAGCGCGTCGAAATCAAAAAAAGGTTAAAGTTTTGACGCGTCGACCCAGGCGCATTGAGACGGTCGAGGTGCCTAAACTAATTGAGGGGTCCGCTCCAATCTCTGAGCCAAGTCGCTCTGCGCCAGTCGAAGTTAGAACAATTGTGACTAAGGAGCCGAAAATGGAGAAAACAACAGAAGAGTTGAAGGTACTGAGTCCGCCCTGGCGCAACGGAATTGCCGCAGGTGTCAAACATCCCCGCAACAACTCCAAGAAAAAGGAGAATGGCTAGTGTGCTGGATGTTGTAATGGAGTTGCCGCAGGTGTCAAACATCCCCGCATCAACTCCTGCTTCTGTTGAAGCACCTAGGACGAAAGCTAAAGTTTCAAAGAAATTTGACGAAGCCGGAATGACACAGACTATTTTTGAGGCTGGACCCTCTATTCCTGCCGAAGCAAGACCTTCGGAAATCACACCGCTAACCCAGGAAAAAGAGGGTGCCTCTGAGAAATCCAAATCTCCTGCTCCTGGAGCACCCGTCGAAGGGGTGGAATTCATTGTGCAACATGCTTCGAGGAAACGATTATCAGAAGAGCAAATTGTCAAAACGCAACATTATGTCAAGGATCTAAAGTACCCCCGAGGGTCCTTGATTTATGGTGGTGATGACGAAGATGATTTTCTTTATTGTCTAGCAGACAATAAAGAGATAAATGTCTGTCGAGAAATGGTGGACAATATAGGCTACCCGAAGCTTGAACTCGGCTTATCTGTGATGTCGAAGGATCAACTTGCGGACAACCTTGCCTACAACAGCCTGAAGGTGTGTATATTTTGGTCTACCGTTCCATAATGAAACATTTGTATGGTTTTTCTTACCCATTTTTCATGCTCATTCGTCGTTTTTCAGGGCTTGATTCTGAGCAAGGCTTTAAAGGCTCAAAAAGATGCGGAAGATGAGAGCTGCAAAATAGCCCTCGCGAACCTTCGTTCAGAAATCATATCTTTGAGAAACGAAGCACTTGATAAGGACAAGATATTACTTTCCTTAGTGGAGAAGCTGAAATCTAGCGAGGCTAGTCTTGCTGCGCAAGCCGAAGCACATAAAGCCAAAGTGGAGGAGCTGAAAAAGAAAGTTGTTGAAGCTAATGAAAAATTTGAAGTCGAAGCAGTGAAGCATAAAATTTGCGAGATCGAAAGGTCTTGAGCTCAAAAGAACTACGACGAGCTTCGTGCTTCAAAAGAAAAGTATTATGAAATATATTTGGAATGTGCCAAGAATCTAAAGAATAGTTTTGCAAAAGTTGGAGCGTACTCTTCCGAGCAGAAGTTCATCCGTGGTGACCCCGATGGGGTTATCCAGTGGATTAGAGGGGAGGCTAAAGCTTTTGACGAGATACTCAGCGATCGAGGGGATTTCTGTGCTTTTGCTGGTGCCTGCGGGGCTGTATAAATTTTGGAAAAGGTCGGCTGTTACCATGCGAAGGCTGTTATTCAGCCAAAATTTGTTATCTCAGTCGACGACATTAAGAATCCTACAGCCGAAGCGTCTTCGTTGAGCGGTAAATTTTACTGAGTATGTGGGCAATCAACAACCCACAATATCAGTAGCTTCGGCAAGCCACTCCCCAGCTGCATGGGCCTTGCCACCACTTAGGGCTCCAACTTCATCTCACAGTCAGCAGCCAGAAGGGCACCACCAAGTTCAACAACAACGAGACGCACACGAAGAGTCTGAAGCTCGTACAGTCAACAACATTGTACCAGAATCGAGACACATTTACTGAAGCAGTAGAGAGGCTCAATCAAAAAACTTTCATACACAATCAATGTAATTTTTATTTCTCTTACTTTTATGTGTCTACTTTCAAGAAAATTTGAGATGGTACAACCTTTGACTTGTTGTAATAAACCTAGAGTTACACCATCGTTGGCCTCGGTGCTGGCAATCACCCAGTCACTGCGCCAGTTTTCCCACCTCGCTCCACCGAAGGTGGGGATGTAGACTACGGTCGGATCTGGCCTCGTCTGGAAGTAGTAGGCCCCGATGTGGTATCTGGTCTTCTCGGACTTGACCAGCACGAAGAAGTAGCGGAAGAGGGAAGTGCAGGGGGCCACACCTACAAACATCTCGCAGAGGTGGACGAAGATGGCTGCCTGGAGGACAGAGTGGGGCGTGAGGTGTTGAAGCTGAAGCTCGAACTCCTCCAGCAGCAGCAGAAAGAAGGGCGAAATCGGCAGCGCCAACCCACAAGAGATGTAGGAGGTGAACAGCACGAACTCCCCGGCGGCGAGATCGCCAAGAGGGGCAGCGCCAGCACGGATTCTCCCGGCGAGCCCTGACGCGCTCCACCCAAGCAGGTCACGCACCAGGTTAAGTGCTTCCTCAGACTGAAAGCGGTCAGGATGACCAAGCGAAGCCATGGCAAGTGCGGCGGCGCGAGCGTGGAGCAGAGAAGCACGAAGACAAAAAGGCGCAACCAGTTGGGAGAGAATGCGAAAAGGTAACTGCTGCACGCGGGGTGAATCCTTTTTCAAGGAAACCTGAATCCTTGTTCATGGAAACGCTTCCGCGCGCCCCTAAATCACCGCAGGAAATCCCGCTCGACGGGTACCTTGGACCCAGGCATCCCAGTCTATGACACGGGGGCCCGGGTCCACAAGTCATACAGTTTGTGATCCGGATTTCGGGTGCGGAAAGAGTGAACCGCCGCATGCGCCTCCTTGGGGCCGCCATAGAAGACAAAAGGTAATTTTTTAAACCAATGCAGCGGCAACGAGGCGTCCTGCGCGTGGCCCGACGAAACCACCAGGCATGGGGCCCGTGGGTCAGTCAGCCGCGGGAACAGATATGGCAGTTGGCATGACCGAAGGTGGATTGACGGTGGGTGCGTCAGCAGACGCGCTGAAACGGTGCGCCAATCACCAATCAGGCCATGTTGAGGCAAAGTACAAGCTTTGGCCCCACCTGCAGGCTTGCATCCTCCCCTGAGGTGGGCCCGGGGGCCACTGTCGGTACCCTGAAACTAGGGTACCCCTTAATGCTGTATAAAAGCATAGTACCCACGCGACTACTCTTAGTCGCGTGGTAAAAGAGCTATATGTGGGACCAGGCTATGACTCGCCCAGCCTCGGGCGACTACTCTGGGTCAGCAACAGCGCCTGACCCCACTACATGGGCGGGTCCGGGGCCGCCACGTGTCCAGAGAAAGTGATATACTCCAAGGCATCAACAATGAGTCCGGACCCCCATGGGTAAGTGCCGGACCCTAGGATTTACAGTCTGGACCTACAAGTTTGGTCCAGGACCTCCATGTGTACGAACCAGACCCCTAGAATGGGATCCAGACACCCCGTATGTTGTCCGGGCCACCCACAGTAGGGTCCCAAGGTTCTCGGACAGAACACACCCGGGCCTTAATCAGGGCCCAGGCGGGGGTCCGTTGCCGACATGTGTCCAGACCTGGTCCGGTGGGATCCGAACCTATTTGCATACACTCCTGCTCCCCGCTTAGGCGGAGACCCGATGCTGCCACATGGCATACTGCGCGCAGCATAAGCCAACGGGCGGAACCTGGCATGACGCCTCTGAGCTATGCGCGCCTTCGCATTCATTACGGATAAGACGTGCGCCTGTCCATTCCACTAACAGGCGGCGTGCTCAATCCACGATACGTGGGCCGTGCAGTTACTCACACGTTACCATATCGAGGGAATGACTCACCATTACTCGTACGTTTCCAAGAAAAGGGTTACTGTCTATCAATGTTGCATGGACTGCAATCATCATGACTCCCGCTGATTACTCATGCGTTACTCTGTCAATATTAGTTATTCACATAATGTATTTCTTCCATTATGCTCCTAGGCCCGCATGTCGGGGCTCAGCATCCTTATATGTGCCTCCCTTAAACTATAAAAGGGAAGGCACATAGCATTACAGGGGACACGCTCAATTACACTCAATACAACTTACGCACAGTGGAGGTAGGGTATTACGCTCCGGCGGCCTAAACCACTATAATCCTTCGAGTCCTCTTGTGTTCATCAGAAATTCACCAAACAGGCAACCGCTTAGGCCCCCTCCTCATCTTAGGACTAGGGCGGGTGCATTCCGTCACCCGGCCAGAGGATTTTCTCTCCGACACCAAAGAAACATATTCCATTTGGTGTTTTAGTTTTTACTGGATGACTGAAATTGTATGTATGGAATTAAAAGATAAAAATAAATGAGATGTGTTGGGGGCCTTCCTCTTCCGAAGGTCCTAAAAAACGTGACTAACCATTTGTTTCTAGTGCACTACTAAATATTATAGGAGCTTCGTCATAAGAAAAGCTTCATGATGAGGGTCTTCTTCTCCTCTGAAGGTCCTCGAGACGAAGACATTGTCTGAAAGCAACAACGACGGATGCCAAAGCGAAAGCCGAAGAGCGACAACTTCGGCTTAAGGCGGCAACGAAGATCAAACATGATGTCGAACCGAAGAGGAAAAGACTAGCTAATCCCTGATGATTATGTTATGATATGAGTATATGCCAAGGTCATAAATGTATTTTTACTCGGGCTGCGTCATGTGCCTATAAATAGGTGAACAGTACCCGAACTGTTCACGCTAGATTGTAATCACTCTCGCATCAGCACCTTCAACCGAGCCAAAGGTATAAATGTAATATAAATCATGTTAATATTCATCTATATATCATGAAATAATATATGGATGATTGAATGAATAACATATATTGTCTTTATAGACCTTCATCCTCATGGATGACGAAGGTTTGTCTTCTATGACCTTCGTCCGAAGAGCGTTATATCCGGAAGGAGATGATGCTTTGAAGGACGAATGTCCTTAATCTTTAACAATTGTGTTGCCTTGTTCTTGATTCACAACATTTGAGAACAAGTGACCAACATTGGCGCCCACCTCCGGTGAACTCAAATGACCACCTTCGACAACAGCTCGAGCAACCACCTTCGTCATGCCGCCGAAGAAGACAATAATGCTAGGGGCTGCCCTCGCACCACTAGACATCAACCAAGAAGGGCTCCCTCTGAGAGAAGCCCGAAACCAGAAAAGGAAGGCCACTAGCCCAACACCACAAGAAGAGGAGCTAGATCAAGAGATCAGAGATCTAGAGGCCATCCACCAACAAGTGGAGAGAAGAAGGGAGAAAATGCTTCGGCTAGCTAAACCCCAGAAGAAGATTGATGAAGCTGCCTAAGAGATGCGCTGTATCACGCAAGACAACGAGCAAGGATGAAGGCCACAACTGAGAGAGCTTCGGCAGGAAAGCCCAAGCTATGATGATGTATGGTATGATGATTTCAATCAAGGTAAATTTGCTTTTGATGATGCTTCTCCCCTAGCAGTAGAGTTGCAGGCTATCCCATGGCCACCTTCGTACAAGCTGCCGCAACTCCCCATGTATGATGGGCATTCCGACCCGAAGCAGTTCCTTATGAGCTACAAAGCAACCATATCATCATATGGTGGCAACACTGCCGTCATGGCGAAGTCTTTCGTCCTGGTAGTCAGGAGTGTGGCCTAAATGTGGTATTCTTCTCTTCGGCTGGGAACAATCACATCATGGCAGAAGCTGAAGGACATGCTAGTCACCAGCTTCCAAGGTTTCTAGACTAAGCCAGTGACTACTCAACCTCTATTCCAATGCACTCAAGACCATGAGGAATACTTGCAGGCATATTGATAGTAGGCGCGGCCCGATCTTCCGTGAGATACGATAGCTTGATTGAGTGGAGATCTCGACGTTGATGATCCAAGGCTCCGAGTGAACGGTTACTCGCAATCACTACACCACGGCTCCGTTGGTTATCACCCATGACACACGAATGACCTCACCACGAAGGCTTATCCCTGCAAGCGCAATCAAGAACACAAGCAAGAACAGGAAAGAAACGCAACCAAAATTGTATTGATTACGGGATGGGGTCTCACAAACCGATGACGGCGACATTGTTCGATGATAGAATTGATCTAAAAAACCCAAAACCTAATGTGGCGGCGGCTGCTGAATAAATAGAGTATTAGGGTGTGTGTGACCCCTGGACTCGCCCCTAATGGGCTTCGACGCGATACACGGCCCAATGGCCCAACAAACGGTGTCGCAGCACCAAAACAAAATCTGAACGCTGAATTGTTTTGACGATTCCTGTTGACTCCGGATGAATTTTAAGGTTAGATAATCTCCTTATCTTTCCAACCATATCAAGTCCGTCGCAATCGGAGTCCGGATGCATCCAGGGCGTCCATTTTAGTGCTAACTGGTCCTGGAACCCGAGATGGAGTCGCAGCCGAGTCAGACTTGATCTCTTTCCTGTTGTGGCCGCCCTTGCTGCTCCTCCTCAACACCTTGGCCTTTCCCAAGTCCTTGCTGGTCCTCTCCAAGGTACCTAATCATCAAAACATCCATAGCCCCAAGCGTAAGCTCTGAAACACAATTGACTAGGGTAGAACGTACCTGGAGATTTAGCTGTCGTGCACGAGATCGTGTTATCGGTCCATTCATTGTATGTATAGAAGTGATGTCCTCATCACGTATGTCCGAAGGTTTCTGCGTCTCAGAGCTCAGGCACCAACAGTGCCAAATGAGCTTGTCATTGAAGCTATGATCAAAGGGCTTCGACTAGGACCAACAGCGCAGTATTCCGCTAGGAAGCCCCACAGACTCTAGAGAAGCTTCTACAAAAGATGGACGAGTACATCAGAGCCTACAATGACTTTCGGTAGAGAAAGGAAGAGTCCTACAAATACTCCGAGATGACCAGGGGCTTTGGAGGAAGACTCCACCCTAGGCATTTCAAGACGATCCATAATCCCAGCTCAAGCGACGAAAGGGGAAATCATACTCAAGGGCGTCAGCACAGCTCCCAATCATCAGGGACACAACAAAGCTCCTTTAGGCCATCAACTCCAAGAGGCAGAGGAGGTAGAAGATTTGGAAGAAGATTCAGCTCGCAACCAAGAAGGTTGTGTTGCCTATTCCGTGGAGAAGATAAAGGGCATACAACATGGACATGCCAAGTCACGATTCAGAAGCAGAAGGAAATAGCTGAGGCCGAAGCACGACAGAATCGAGACACATTTACTGAAGCAGTAGAGAGGCTCAATCAAACAACTTTCATACACAATCAATGTAATTTTTATTTCTCTTACTTTTATGTGTCTACTTTCAAGAAAATCTGAGATGGTACAACCTTTGACTTGTTGTAATAAACCTAGAGTTACACCATCGAGTGTAATAGAAAAAGTGACGAAGCTCCAAAGTCGTTCCTATAGGGATGCAGAGCTAAAATGCCACCTAAGTAAAAGGTGAAGAAGCTCCAAAGTCGTTCCTAAGGGGATGCAGAGCTTAAGCTCCAAAGTCGTTCCTACGGGGATGCAGAGCTAAAATGCCACCTAAGTAAAAGGTGAAGAAGCTCCAAAGTCGTTCCTAAGAGGGTGCAGAGCTTAGCTCCAAAGTCGTTCCTACGGGGATGCAAAGCTAAAATACCACCTAAGTAAAAGGTGAAGAGACTCCAAAGTCGTTCCTAAGGGGATGCAGAGTCTTACTTTTATGAAGCATTCATGCACTAACATCTGTTGCATCATATCATCACATCATACTGCATAGCATCGCATCATTCATCATCTCGCATTATCCGAAACAGTGGAAACAAAAGGGAAATTGCTCCTTCAAATATTCTATGAGTTTAAGTCTGTCTTCGACAGAGAGCTATGAAAGGATGTATCAACAATGCAAGATTTATGACTCCGGCAAGGTATTCTTATGCAAGATATATGATTTCGGCATAAAAGGGAATTTTTTTTCTTTATGAAGCGTGAAAAGAAGGTAAGGTGTTTTTTCGCCTGTGGCTCAAAAACGGTAAGTACGAAGGTTTCATGCTTCACAAAGAAATATATTACATCATGAGATATGTAGTTGATAACTATTTTTTACATAAGTAAACATTGTACAAAAGTTTGCAAGTGCTTTAATACACAAGGTTTAATCATCCTCTTTCAAGATCTTATCAGCAGTTTCGGTCAAAGAGTTTGTTTACGGCTTCGTCAACAGCTTCATTAGCTATCTTAATCACTTCAAGAGCGCCTTTCAAAGCTAGATCGACCTCAGGATCGTACGGCTCCAGAGGAGAAGAAAGTTCCGCTACATAAAATATAGATTTTTCAGATACAAAGATAGGACACTTACGAAGATAGAGTGCAACACAAACATACCTATACGCCTTTCCCGCTCTACATCTCTCCTCGCTTCCTCTGAAGCTCGGTGGGCTTCTTCTTCATTTTGCCTGATAGCTTCGTCTGCTATCTCCCTCCCACCGTTCATCCACACTTCGGAGTAAAAATTTTTGCCCATCAGCTGAAGGTTCCTTGATATCATTCGCTGAAACTGAGAAATCTGGCTGCATTACAACCTTTGCATGTTCGCAGCCAGCTTTTTCAAGAAGCGAGACAGCCCCTCGAGCGTCGCCAAAGGCGCAGAAATCTCCTCTGTCACTAAGGATTTCATCAAAGGCTTTGGCCTCGCCGTCGATCCATCTGATAACCCCGTCAGCATCACCACGAATAAAGTTCTGCTGAGTAGAGAATGCGCCAACTTTAGCAAAACTGGTTTTCAGCTTGTTCCAACATTCTATGGCGACATTGTAGCACTCCTCTTTCGCCTGACGAAGCTCCTCGACATTTTTCTGAACTCTTAGCCATTCAGTATCAGATATCTCACGTTTTGCTTGTTCGACATTAAAATTTTCAGTAATTTCGTCGAGCTTCTTCTCTAGTCCTTTCACTTTAGATCTGTGCAATCCTACTTGAATAGATAGCGCGAATTCTAGATCAGTGATACGTTTCACATCTGCTTCTTTCTTCTTTTCAAACTCCTCCATTTTCTGTTCTACTTCGGAAAGTCTAGACAATCTAGCTTCCCTAGACTTCAACCTCTCAACTAAGGAAAGCAGAATTTTGTCTTTCTCAAGAGCTTCATTCCTAAGCGATATGACTCCCGAACGTACGTTTCCGAAAGCTATCTGAGTTCTTTTGTCTTATGCATCCTTCTAGGCCCTTAAAACTTTACTGTGGATAAGACCCTAACAAAAAATATCCAAATATTAATAAATATTACCACAAATCATTTAGCAAAAACATGCCTTACAAAAATCAGCAAATGCAAAAATAAAAATATACAAACCTTCAAGCTATTGTAAGCAAGACTATCCGCAAGTTGATCCTTTGTCATTGCAGATAGTCCAAGTTCAAGCTTCGGATAACCTATGTTATCCATCATCTCTCGGCAAACATTTATTCCACTATTGTGTGGTAGACAGTAAAGGAAATCATCTTCGTCATTTCCTCCATAGACTAAAGATCCTCGAGGATATTTCAGATCCTTGGCGTATTGTTGCACTTCAACAATTTGCTCCTCTGATAGTCATTTCCCTGAAGCATGGCGAACAATATATTCCAACTCATTTCGGGAAGGCGCTTTGGGCATAGGTGATGTTAGCTCTTTTGGAAGACTTCCCTTTGCCTGCTCCAATGGCTTAGATCCCGAAGGTAACACAGGTAGGAGAAGCGCTTGCAGCGGCTACTTCTGCTAGACCTTCAATCTCATTCTTGGAAGCTTCAGTAGAAGCAGGAGTTGATATCTTCGTAGATTTCAGAACAGCGTCAAGAACGATGTCCATTCTCCTTCCTTTCCTAGGAGTTATTGCTGCAGCAGTTGTTAACTTCGGCAACCCCGTTGTGGTTGGGGGACTCTACAGTTTCGAATGATCCTTTGTCTTTGAGCTCTTTACTTCCGTTTCTTTTACCGGAGCGACAGTAACTTCGGCAGCCATAGCAGGAATTGTCTCCGAAGCCAAGGGGGTGGCTTCGGCGTATTCAGCAATCTCCATCTTCTCTGTACCAAGCACTGCAGCTGTCTTCTCTAAAGAATGTGACTTTGGCCTACGAGTCAAAACCTTAGCTCTCTTCGACTTAGGCGCGGTGGAAGAAGATGAAGTTGCTATTTTTCTTTTTGACCCTTGTTTTTGGGTCGGAAAGTAGTAATCAGGATAAAAAATCCGATCACATCAAAAACTCTCTTCAGCCTCCTCTTGTCGCGAGCGCCGAAGGCAGTAGTCATGGCTTCGTCCTTTGCCTTCGTATAAGCTCCCAACATCTCGTCACTGGTAGCCTCAACAGCCTCAAGCTAGTAATCATTCGGCTCGTCAAATTGACTTCTATAGCGATAGGTATATCTTAGATAAACCAGACCACCTTCGCTGAAGCCAACAGCAGTCTCCTTTGGCATTTCCTAGTCATTAACAAGCGGCCACACCTTATAAGCAATATGCTCTTGAACCAAATCCCTGGTGCTAATGTAAGTACACACCATGTCGAAGGCCATCAAACATGCATGTACTTCGTTTCCACTTGCGATCGATGGTCTCCTGATGCCGAAGCGTGACCGTATGGGGCGCTAGATTATACCACTCACATCTTCCCTCTTACTCAAATCATTCTTGATATAAAACCATTGTTTCATCCAAGAGCCCGACCATTTCTTTCGGAACATTGGCACATGACACCTTACATCAAAACGGTGCACAAAGTTGTAGCACCCGAAGTTGTTATGATACTGCTCCTTCCCAGTTGCCTTCGTCTGGTAGGATTATTCATGAATGTTGCAGAAGCACTTGGCATCTGGCTCCAGCCCTTGGCTTCTCATAGCCCCAAATAAAAACTCAAACCTTAATTAAAGCTTCGGGAGCAAGCTGATAAAGGTATATCTCAAATGTCTTTAGCACTTCAACTAGCATCTTGTGTAAGGGAAAATGAAGACCAGCCTTCATAAAACTTTTAAATACTACCACTTCATCTGCTTCAGGAAGAGGAACAATGCCTTCTCCTCCAGCCCTCACTATGGATATATCATGTAAATATCTTCCCATCGTCGCTTCAATTTGCCCTTGTTTAACAGTTAATTTCCCGAAAACAACATGGCTTGGCCTATAGGGTCGATCTTCGACGTCTTCGTTCTCACATTCAACATCAAAGCTTCCACTGTCGCTGGAATCCCCAGATAGTCCAGCTAACATTTCATCAGTGATTTTCTCAACGTTAGTCCTTTTCATGGCTTCGTAGAAACCAGCGACTGTGGGGTCTACGCTTTTCTTATCTTTGGCCATTTCGGTGATGATCAAAATAGAAAGTCGAAGCTCAAAACAAAATTGCGCTCGCAGAAGAAGAAAGCTAAAATGTCAACCACAGTACAATAGCTAGATAGCACGAAATATATTCTCAGCACAAGCACTTGTATATATACACAAAGCATCACTGAGCGGTGGGCCCACAATACAGAATGTTTTGCTATTGTAGCGAAGGGAAGATATTTTTTGGACCTTCGGCTAAAGGCCTTCGTTCATTTTACAGTCTGAATTTGTTGCAAAGAAACAAAGTAATACCGCGAGGGGCTACTGTTGGGGGTCTTCCTCTTCCGAAGGTCTTAAAAACGTGACTAACCATTCGGTTCTAGCGTACTACTGAATATTACAGGAGCTTTGTCATAAGAAAAGCTTCGTGACAAGGGTTTTCTTCTCCGCTGAAGGTCCTCGAGACAAAGACATTATCTGAAAGCAACAACGACGGATCCCGAAGCCACAACCGAAGAGCGACAACTTCGGCTTAAGGCGGCAACGAAGGTCAAACATGATGTGGAACCGAAGAGGAAAAGACTAGCTAATCACTGATGATTTATGTTATGATTATGAGTATATGCCAAGGTTATAAATGTATTTTTACCCGGGCTGCGTCCTATGCCTATAAATAGGTGAACAGTACCCATTACTGTTCACGCTGGATTGTAATCGCTCTCGCATCAGCACCTTCAACCAAGCCGAAGGTATAAATGTAATATAAATCCTGTTAATGTTCATCTGTATATCATGAAATAATATATGGATGATTGAATGAATAACATATATTGTCTTTATAGACCTTCATCCTCATGGATGATGAAGGTGTTTATTCTATGACCTTCGTTCGAAGAGCGTTATATCCAAAAGGAGATGATGCTTCGAACGACGAAGGTCCTTAATTTTTAACAATTGTGTTGTCTTATTCTTGATTCACAGTATTTGAGAACAAGTGACCAACAAAATGTTTAACTAAAATTTTTGTAAGGCACAATGTATACGACAGATCAATCTAAAATAAAGGAAGCATTTCACTAAATAATGTGCATGGTACATATCCAAAATATAATGTGTGTGTTATGGATAAATATTACACAGGAATCCTTTTTGTCACACATCTAGGAGTACATTACATCATCAGATTAAGACCACGTGTATTGTAGAATGAAATATGCTCGAGTGGAGTTTTGTTGTTATCCAAATAGGTCAACTATTCTAAATTTTGACTAAAAGACTTTATTTGAATACTGAGTTTCGTGTATGCACCTTGTTCACTAACAAAATATACGTGTGTTGGTAAAAAAACTAGTGTGAACGTACAATTGCCCATTAGATACAAACTTTCACAATTATCTAGTTAGGGTGCAACCGAAGTTACAATCTAATTCTCCTAGCCATGGAGAATGACGGATACGAGGTGCTGGATAGAGAACTCTTCTTCGCTGAATTGCATACAAACTTGCACAATAATCTAGTTAGGGTGCATAGGTCATGAAAACAACCTCCTTCAAAAACTCCACCACATAGACTGACCAGGTTGCATGACGCCAACCTTATTGCCCTTAATCACAACTAATTTAACTAGTAGAGTGGCTAAGTAACCTTACCAACAATCCAAAGTCGTTGGCAACCTTACCAGCAATCCTTGGTCGAAGGCGGCTACTTGGAGTCCTTGCGTGAAGGCGGCTACTTAGAGTCCTTGGGAGAAGGCAAGGATGGCGAATGCGCTATAGAAGATCGACGAGGCAGGGAAGGCTCCGGGTGAGAAATGGATGCAGGAACACAACCATGCCGCACAGGAGTGGCAACGACGTTGATGGAGAGGTGACGCTTTAGGTGCGGCGTAGGTGTGGCACTTTCGGCAATGGCTAGGGCGAAAGTGACGACGGTAGAATTGCGGCTAGGAGCTAGATTGAATGGTGTACCGAGAATGGCTAGAGCATGTGAGATATTATATAGGACGCATATTAGTACCTATTTTATTTTGAAACTAGTAGTAATGTTAAAGATTTAATACCAGTTCTATATGAAAATTAGCACTAGAATGTAAGTTTTAGTACCAGATCTAAACCAAAACCGGTACTAAATTATTATTTTTTTACTTTTGTGTTTAAAGATATGATATTGGAGTACATTAATAAATATATGTGCACATTCAAGTTTTTCCCAATGGATATATGTAGATACAAAAATACATGTTCTTTTTTTAATATCCAAATACACATGTAGCTCCTTTATTGAATATATAAAATCTTAATAGATTATTAAATATTTGTAACACAAAAAATTGTGAAAAACACATGAGTTCCTTCAATCCTGACTGCCTGAGTTCAAGGGGGTCGACGCGAAGGGTATGTAACACCCTGAATTTGGGGTATAAAATTTCTTCTCTAATGCCTACCAAATTCAGAAGTTACCTCTTGTCTCTCTCTAAACTTCTTCTATCTTCCTTTTTATTAGAGTTATGTTAATTAGGTGAGGAATTAACTATTTATTTATTATAGCAAAACCAATGTGAGTCATGAAATGTTGCATCATGCTGAGCCAAATTATTCTTTTGTTTGATGCACATGTTTGATATTGTTTGAATTTGAATTTGGTTTGAATTTGATTTTAAATCCATAGAGAAAATAAAAAGGAAAGCATTTAGAAAATCCCTGGAAAAAGAAAAACGTATTTCGGCCCAGCTAGCCCAGGCTAGCCCTGCCAGGCCATGCGTGCGCTCGCTCCGCACGACGGCGCGCGTCTACGCTCTCTCCCTCCCACTGCCCGATGGGCCGGATTGTCGGTGCCGGTTTTCCCGCACACGCGCCTGCTCTCTCTCTTTGTCCCGCGGGCCTCACGCGTCAGCTCTGGTTTCTCGTTCGCTCGCCCACTCTCGCTGGTCCGTGGGTCCTGCCTGTCAGATCCGTCCCTCCCAAACCACCCGCAGGCACGACCCGCTCGTCGCCGTGGACTCCACGCCCACGATGCACGCCGAGGCCGCACCCACCTTTTCTTGCTGCTCAGTACCCCACTCGCTCTCCTCCCTCACTCGCGCACTCACAGCACCCCCACACTCGCCTCGCACAGCGCGCACCTAGGGAGCTTCCCCGCCGTCCGCCGTGGTTTTGGACATGTTCCGCGGCCACCGTTGGGTCCCCACCGTGTCTGTTTCCTCGGTGAGCTCCGCCTCGACGCCAGCAACTCGGGGCACCCCTCGGTTTGCCCCTTCCCCCTCTGTCTTTCACTGCTCGCGCTCACCGGACTCCTCATCGTGCAGCAGAGTCTCCGCTGCCGTCAACTAAGGTCCTCGCGGTATCCTCGTCGTTGATCAAGCTCTCCAGAGCTCTCTCGAGGTAACCAACCCACCCATGCCCTTAATTTCCAGTTTACTACCTTGTTGTCCGCGCAATCGCTCGCCAGAGTTGAGCTACGCCGCTGTCGACCTGCTCCGTCGCAGACCGTGGCCTCTGGTGCCTCTGTGCCGGTGTCGTGCCCACGGCCGAGTCCACCATGTCACATCGAGCTCGCCTGAGCCCTTTCCTAGACCCTTGCCGTGGTCGTGCCCTCGCCTCCGGCGAAACTCCATCGCAAAGTCGAGAGGCGCTGCCACAGGCAGCCGAGTAACCTAGCCTGAGCTCGCCATCAGATCTCACGCGTCCATCCGAGATCTGAGGGCCTCGCTTCAATTAAACCCGATCTGATCCCAGCCGTCCGATGGCGATCTGACCGCTCGGATCCACCCCTCACCCGTGCCGTGCAGCTGGGCCCGACCAGTAAGTTTGCCTCGCACCTAGGTCGCTGACTCCCCTGGCCCACCTGTCAACCCGCGCTCGTGCCCGCACGCGTGCGTGCTCGCACGCTCAGATCTAATCCTAGCCGTTGATCTGTGATCACGCGATCAAGATCAACTTATACCCCTTCGCATGGTAGTTTTGATAAAAAGACCCTCGGCTTTCTAAGAATAAGCCACCATCCCTGGTTTTCGCGCGCAGGTCCCTGTACTTTTGTAGAAAAGCCCCTGACCTTTTAGGTTATCACAGAATCAGACCTATTTTTGTATTTTGAATTCTAAAACTTGTTTATTTCATATCTTTTGCATATGAACTCCAAATTGAGTGATTTAAATTGCAAAATGTTCATAAGATTATTCTCTACCTGTTAAAATTATAACCTTTTACTGTCTGTGCATGCTAATTTTATGCCTAGACTATAGGTTAGTGTAAGTGATAGCTTATTTATTAATAAGAAGGATAAAAGGAAAACCATAATGGTAGTTGTTGTGAGGTTAATAATATGTAATATATGAACTTATCCCTAGTATAATTGTTGTGTCTCATTAAGATAAATAAAATTAAGTTATGTAATCTATTGAGATAAGTAATACTTAGAGAACCACAAACCTCTAGGTGTATTAGTCCACCCTAGACCCTAGACTTCGCTTTTGAGTTTGTTACTTTCTTTTGAATTAGTGTTCACTTGATTGTACATGTTTGGTGTATTGTTTCTTTGTCATTATCCAAATGTGTTGAATGCATGATCCCTTTGCGTAGACAACGAGCAGCCCGTGGTTCTTGAGTGTGTTGTCGAAGATCTTCCTGAGCAACAACCTGGTGAAGGCAAGTGTCCTCTGACCTATTATATCCTACTTACTTTATAATTCATTGTCCCGCATTACTTAATTGAAACCTAAGTATTGACTAGTCTGTATTTATCTTGTCCTTGTTTACCTTTTGGATTATCATGGTTAGCTCCATGCTATTGCTCTACTTTAATCAACGAACATGATGTGAATATTTATGATGTGATGCTGTCATTATGATTTTGATGATGTTTGTTGGGGGCCTTCTTCCTCCAAAGGTCCTCAAAAACGTAACTGATCATATGTTTTCAGTATGACATGGATTGTTACAGGGGGCTTCGGCTTCGGGATGAAGGTTTCTTTTATATAGCAAGGTAAAGATGAAGCCCGAAGGTAATAAGAATGAACAACGAAGTTGTAACCAAGGAGCTTCGGCTTTGATTTAATGATGAAGGCTGAGCACGACGATGACCAAAAAGGGACAAAGACTACTTAGTCCCTAATATACTGTGTTATAATAATAGATGAGTGTAAAGGACATAAATGTAATTTTACCCAGGCTGCGTCCTGTGCCTATACATAGATGAACAGTAACATCGTACTGTTCACGCTGGATTGTATTCACTTTCTAGAATCCACACCTTCGAGCAAGCCGGAGGTATCAATGTAATATTAACATTGTTGATATTCATATGTGTTTTATGAAATGCAAGAATAAATCAATTAATGAGATGCAGTTATCATATTATCCTTTCGCATTCCTATTCACATATTAATTGATGAAGGTATGTCCTTCTTAACCTTCGTCTGATGAGCATTATACCCATGAGGAGATAATGTTTCGGAAGATAAAGGTCCGTAATAACTAACAATTATGTTGCCTTGTTCTTGATATACAACATTTGAGAACAAGTGAACAACATTGGCACCCACCTCTGGTGAACCTCAACGACCACCTTCGGCAAGCATCCACCTTCGTCATGCCTCCGAAGAAGACAACAGTGCCAGGGGCTGCTCTGCAGCCACTGGACACAAATTAGCACACACTCTCCCTACGAGAAGCTAGGAGCTAGAAGAGAAAGGCTACTAGCCCAACATTTCATGAGGAGGAACTGGACCAGGAGATCAGGGACTTAGAAGCGATTCACCAGCAAGTACAGAGGAAGAAGGAAAAAATGCTTCGGTTGACTGACCTTCAGAGGAAGATTGACGAAGCAGCTGAGGAGATGCGTCATCTCACTCAGGACGACCAAGACCGAAGACCCCAACACAAGGAGCTTCGTCAAGAAAGCCCAATCAACGAAGATGAATGGTACGACGATTTTCACCATGGTAACTTTGCTTTCGATGATGCTTCTCCTTTGGCAGCAGAATTGCAGGCTACCCCATGGCCACCATCCTACAAGCCACCTCAGTTACCCATGTATGATTGGCATTCGGATCCAAAGCAGTTCCTGATGAGCTACGAGGCAACAATATCCTCGTATGGTGGCAACACTGCCATCATGGCAAACTCCTTCGTCATGGCAGTTAGAAGTGTGGCTCAGACATGGTATTCCTCTCTTCGGCCAGGGACAATTATGCCATGGCAGAAGCTGAAGGACATGCTAGTCATCATCTTCCAGCGCTTCCAGACGAAGCCAGGCACTGCTCATGCCCTGTTCCAATGCACGCAGGACCATGAGGAGTACTTGCAGGTGTACGTCCGAATGCTCTTGCGTTTGAGAGCGCAAGCGCCTACAATGCCCAATGAGATTGTCATTGAGGCAATGATCAAGGGGCTTCGACCAGGACCCACAGCTCAATATTTTGCAAGGAAGCCACCATAGACCTTGGAGAAACTTCTCCATAACATGGATGAGTACATCCGAGCTGATAATGATTTCTGCCAAAGAAGGGAGGAAGCATATAGTTATTATGAGATAACTAGGGGCTTCGGAGGAAGACTCCATCCCAGTCATGTCAGGACAATCAACAATCACAATGCCAACAATGATAGGGCCAATAATGCTTAGAGCAGTCAGCACAGCTCACAGTCTTCGGGCATGCAGCAAACTTCTTACTGACCACCAGCCCCGAGAGGCAGAGGGGGGAGAAGCTTTGGCGGAGGGAGGTACGGTAATCAGCCCAGGAAATTGTTCTGCCTGTTCTGTGGCAAGGACAAGGGACACACAACGAGGACGTGCCAAGTCACGATCCAAAAGCAGAAGGAAATTGCTGAAGCCGAAGTAGGGTAGAATCAGCCAAAGCAGGTCTTGCGTACTGCTTTGTGCTACTCTCCGTATGTCCCGGAGTACGTAGGCAATCAGTAGCCTACGGCTTCTGCTGCTTCAGCAAGTCACTCTCAAGCTTCCCGGGCTTAGTTACCACCCCCACCACTGGCGCCTGCCCCAAGTCATGATCAGCAGCCATAAGTGCATCTTCGGCCTCAGCAACAACGTGACCTTTGGGAGCAGTCCGAAGCTCGCACAGTTAACAGTATTGTGCCCGAGTCAAGGCTTATCTACTGAAGATGGCACAATGTTTTGGCCAAAATTGAGCTCTAATTTGTTATATTTTTACTCTTTTTGTTTTTATATTTCCTTCTAAAAAGACAATACGGGAAGGTTTAACCTTCAGCTTGATGTAATAAACATGTGGTTACACCATCGAGTGTGACAAGAGTAAGTTCCGAAGCTCAAAAGCCGTTCCTAAGGGAATGCAGAGCTAAGATACCACCTAAATCAAAGGTGAAGAAGCTCCAAAGTCGTTCCTAAGGGGATACAGAGCTTAAATACCACCTAAATCAAAGGTGAAGAAGCTCCAAAGTCGTTCTAAGGGGATGCAGAGCTGAAGTACCACCTAAGTAAAAGGTGAAGAGACTCCAAAGCCGTTCCCAAGGGGATGCAGAGTCTGGGTGTGTATCCATGTGGTTTTTTACCTTCGGCACAAATGACATTTCGCATCATATCATATTGTATAGCATTGCATCATACATCATTTTGCATCACTAAAAAGATGTGGAGAAACAAAGGAAAGTTGCTCTCTCGAAAAAGTCGACCGAATTATGAAAGGGAATACTATAGCACAAGACATGCCTTCGGCGGATATATTTTCCTACATCAAGCTAATCTTCGTCAGCAATGACATAAGGAGAATCTTTTTCTTTGCGAAGCATGAAAAGAAGGAAGGTGTTTTTCGCCAATAGCTCAAAAACGGTACGTACGAAGGTTTCATGCATCACAAAGAAATATATTACATTAATATACATACAAAAACTTGATGTTTGGTTCTTACAAAAGACTAAAGCTATATACAAGCATTACACTCTCAAGTATACAAAGGTTTAGTCTTCCTTCAACACTTTTTCAGCAACTTCATTTAGGAGTCTATCGATGGCTTCGTCAACAGCTTCATTAGTGATTCTTATCATATCTAACGCTTCCTTCATGGTCGGGTCAGCTTTGGGGTTATATGGCTCCAGTGGAGGTGAAAGTTCAGCTACGTCATAAAAATGTTTCTTAGTTCCGAAGCTGAAAATGAACTCTGAAGCTAAACCTCAGTAAAGGTACCTATAAGCCTTGCACGCTCGGCAGCTTCTTCAGCTCGCTTGGCTTCTTCTTGAGCGTCGTGAGATTCTTTTTCATTTTTTTCTAATCGCTTCATCAGCCATCTCATGACCACCCTTCATCCACATGCCAGAGTAGAATCTCCCGCCCAGCGAAGAAGCTTCAGCCGAAGGGTCTTTGGTGTCATCCACTGAGAAAACAAATCTCAGCTGAGCTGCAGCCTTAACATGTTCACAACCAGCTTTCTCTAAGATCATCGTGACCCCTCGTGCGCCAGCGAATGCACAGAAGTCTCTCCGGTCACTTAAAATTTCGTTAAAAGCTTCGACTTCTCTGTTGATCCACTAGACGACTCCATCGGGGTCACCGCGGATGAACCTCTGCTCGGAAGAGTATGCTCCCACCTTTGCAAAACTATTCTTTAGATTCTTGGCACATTCCAAGGATATTTCATAGCCTCTCACTTTAGAGTCACGGAGCTCTTCGGCATTCTTTTGTGCCCTTGATTTTTCAATTTTGCTTATCTCGTGCTTCACCATTGCAACTTCAAATTTTTCGCTCATTTCTGCAAGCTTCTTCTTTAAATCTTCAACTTCAACTTTATGAGCTTCGGCTTGTGCACTAAATTTGGCTTCGCTAGTTTTCAGCCTATCCGCTAAGGAAAGCAATATCTTATCTTTTTTGTGAGCTTCGTTCCTTAGTGTAATGACTTCTTACCGAAGATTCCCAAGAGCTATTTGACAGCTCTTGTCTTCTGCTTCATTTTGGGCCTTTAAAGACTTACTTAGAATCAAGCCCTAATAACAAAAAATATATGAGAACATAACGATAGCAAGAAAAGCTACAAATATAATTTATTTTACAAGAAAAATATATGCACCTTCAGGCTATTATAAGCAAGGCTATCTGTAAGATCATCCTTCGACATTGCAGATAGGCCGAGTTCAAGCTTCGGGTACCCCATAGTTTTCGTCATTTCTCGGCAAACAGAGATCTCTTTATTGTATTGCAGACAATAAAGGAAATCAACCTCGTCATTGCCACTGTACACCAAGAATCCTCGGGGGTACTTCAGATCCTTGGCATATTGTTTTGCTTCGGCAATCTGCTCCTCCAATAACTGCTTCCCTGAAGCATGTCACACAATGAATTCCAATTCTTTAGCAAGTGCTTCAGGAGCAGGATATTTGGGTTTTTCAGAAGCCCCCTCTTTTCCAGGATTATCGGTGCACTTTCCGAAGGTCTAGCTTCCGAGGGTCCAGTTTCCGAGGGTCCAATTTCGGAAATAGTTTGCACCATGGCGGCCTCGTCAAATTTCTTTGAAGATTTACCCTCTGTGATAGGAGCTTCAGCAGAAGCAGGAGTCAATGTCTTCACAGATTCCATAACAGCATCCAGCACGCTGGCCATTCTTCTTTTCCTTGGAGTTGTTGCGGGGATGCTTGATGGCTTCGGCAATTCTATTGTGCATGGTGGACTCAGTGCTTTTAACTTCTCTGTCGCCTTCTCCAGTTTTGGCTCTTCAGCCGGTTTTGTCCTAGCTTCGACTGGCACAGAGCGACTTGGCTCTGCAATAGGAGCGGCCCTCTCAATTAGCTTCGGCACGTCGGCCGTTTCAATGCGCCTGGGCCGATGTGTCAAAACTTTAACCTTTTTTTGACTTCGACATGCTAGAAGTCACCGAGGTAGCAGCTTTCCTCTTCTTTCCTTGATTCCACGAAGGATAGCAGTAGTCTGGATATACAAAGCCGATGATATCGAATACCCTGTTCAGCCTCTTTTTGCCGCGAGCCCCGATGGCAGTTGTCATGGTGTCATCTTCGACCTTCGAGTATGCTCCAAGAAATTCATCACTAGTCGCTTCTATGGCATCTAGCCAATCATCATTCGGCTCATCAAACTGGCTCCTGTACCTGAAGGTATACCTCAGGTAGACTAAACCACCTTGGCTAGAGCCAGCAGCAGCCTCCTTCAGCATTTCCCACTCATTTGCAAGTGGCCACACTCTATAAGCAATGTGCTCTTGAGCCAAGTCTCATGAGCCAATGTAGGTGCACACTATGTTGAAAGCTGCCTGGCATGCTTGCACATCATTCCCAAGTGCAGTGGTTGGCCTCCTAATCCCAAAGCGAAACCATTGAATAATACCTATCACATCATCCCTCTAACTTAAGTCATTCTTTACGTAAAACCATTCATGCATCCAGGAGCCCGGCCACCTCTTCCGAAACGTAGGCACTGGGTAGCTCGCCTCAGATCGAGGCACGAAGCCGTAACAACCAAAGTTGTTGTGATATTGCTCCTTTCCGGTAGCCTTCGTCTCATAAGATAACTCATGAATGTTGCAAAAGCATCTTGCATCTGGTTCCAGTCCTTGGCTCCTCATGGCCCATATAAATATCCCCACTTTAATGATAGCTTCGGGAGTAAGTTGGTGAAGGTAAATTTCAAAGGTTTTCAGAAATTCGACCAACATTTTGTCCAGAGGAAACCGAAGCCCGGCTTTCATGAAGCTTCTAAAAACCACCACTTCATCAGCTTCCAGAAGAGGAACATTAGTCTCCCCTCCAGCCCTCACGATTGAGATATCATGAAAGTACCTCCCCCTCATTGCATCAATCTGCCCTTGTTTAATAGTTGATTTCCCAAAGACAACATGACTCGGTCTCCATGGCCGATCTTCGGCATCTACATTTTTGCTTTCCACATCAAAGCTTTCATTATCGCTAGAATTTTCAGATATCCCAGCTAACACCTCATTGTCAATCTTCTCCACGTTGGTTTTTTCCATGGCTTCATAAAATCTGGCCAGCGCTCGGTCAATGATCTTCTTCTCGTCAGCCATTTAGACAATGCTTGATAGAATGCCAAAGCTCAAAATTCAATCAAACTCGACGAAGTAAGGAAGGTTAAAATGGCAAACACAATACGAGCAACTCAAATAGCACAAAAAATACTCACAACACAACCTTCTATTTATATACTCAGAACCCCACAGTTTGGTGGGTCCCGCAGGCCAGTGTAATTCGCTATTCTAGCGAAGGAAATGTGTTTTTTGTACCTACGGCTAAAGGCCTTCATTCATGTCGCAGTCTAAATTTGTTACAAAGAAACAAATCAATACTGCGAGGGGCTACTGTTGGGGGCCTTCTTCCTTCGAAGGTTCTCAAAAACGTAACTGACCATATGTTTTCAGTATGACATGGATTGTTACAGGGGGCTTCAGCTTCGGGATGATGGTTTCTTTTATATAACGAGGTAAAGATGAAGCTCGAAGGTAATAAGAATGAATGACAAAGCTGTAACCAAGGAGCTTCGGCTTTGATGTAATGATGAAGGTCGAGCACGATGATGACTGAAAAGGGACAAAGACTACTTAGTACCTAATATTCTGTGTTATAATAATAGATGAGTGTAAAGAACATAAATGTAATTTTACCCACGCTGCGTCCCGTGCCTAGATGAACAGTAACACCGTACTGTTCACGCTGAACTGTATTCACTTTCTCGCATCCACACCTTCGAGCAAGCCGAAGGTATCAATGTAATATTAACATTGTTGATATTCATATGTGTTTTATGAAATGCAAGAATAAATCAATTAATGAGATGCAGTTATCATATTATCCTTTCGCATTCCTATCCACATATTAATTGATGAAGGTATGTCCTTCTTAACATTCGTCTGATGAGCATTATACCCATGAGGAGATAATGCTTCGGAAGACGAAGGTCCGTAATAACTAACAATTGTGTTGCCTTGTTCTTGATATACAACATTTGAGAATAAGTGAACAATAATGTTCTTATGGCACTTTAGGGGACTCGGGCTATTTTCCTAAGTATCTCTCTGTAAGACCTATTCGTTGAGTGACCACCCGGGATAACAGTGCATCCATAAGGGTGGAATGGGATGCCCTTAGCTGAATAATTAGATGAACATGGGTTGTAGTTGGCTTTGTCGGAGGGCCGTTGTAGGAAACGGGTGACGCCTAAGAGGGGGGTGAATTAGGCCTTCTAAAAACTTTCGCTAAACTAGGCCACAAATAAATCCCTAGAGCAAAACCTATGCAAATAGTCAAACTAGAATGTGCAAACTAGGTTTTGTCTAAGAGTTCCTTTCTCTACCGCAATGGCTAAGTTTCAATCTACACTAAATAAGTATGTATACAAGATTGAAACTTAAATGCTTAATATAAATATGGAAACTTAAAGAGCAAAGTAGAGAAGCAAACTCTCATGGATGACGCCGATATTTTTACCGAGGTATGCGGAACCGCGCAAGGTCCCGACTAATCCTCGTTGGTGCCCCTATGCAAAGGGAAGCCCACGCGAGGGCCAAGCACCTCGGTCGAGTAACTCCGTAGAGAGCCGCGGGCCTTCTCCACGCGCAAGTGGTGCTCCGCTTCCGGCTTCTCTCGGATGCTCCCCGCCGTCTCCACTATCGATCTTCCGGCCAAAACGTCGCGGGCCTCGTTCCCTCCGGTACACGGTGGTGGGCGTGACACAAACGCGGTTGTCACGGTCTCACAAGACTCTCACCCCTCTCGGTACAATTACAACGACCCACGCAAGAGCCGAGGGGTTGTGTGGTTTGTCTAAACTCACTCAACTAACTAGAATTCACCTAGAGCAAGCGCTAATGCGGTCTAACTAACCTAAGCACTTCGCAAAGCACCTACGCTAATCACCGAGTGATTCTATTAAGCACTTGGGTGTAAGAGCACTTGGGAATGTCTACAATATGCCTTGGTATGTTGCTTGGGCTCCCACACTTGGAAATGGTCGGTTGTGGTGTATTTATAGCCCCCAACACAAATAGAGCCGTTGGAGAAAAGTTGCTTCTTTCTGCGGCACACCGGACAGTCCGGTGGTGCACCGGACAGTCCGGTGGTGCACCAGATAGTCCGGTGGTGCACCGGACAGCGCACTGTAGCCTGTCCGGTGCGCCTAGCCGTTGACCTGTCAGAGCAGGTGACCGTTGGCGTCGCAGGCTTTCCACACCGGATAGTCCGGTCCTCACACCGGACAGTCCGGTGGTCTTCTCTCCGGGTGCCACCTGGAACTAGCCGTTGGGTTGTGGTTCCCTGGTGCACTGGATAGTCCGGTGCTCCACGCACAGACAGTCCGCAGGCAGCACACTTGGACTTTTCTTGGATCTCTTTAATGTCTTCTTTTGAGGTGTTGCTTTCCCCAATTCCTTAGTCCAAGTAAATCTTGCATCCTGTGAACTACAAACATAAACACTAGAAAACTTATTAGTTCACGGATTGTGTTGATCATCAAACACCAAAACTCAATTAGCCAAATGGCCCAGGGTCCATTTTCCTTACAATCTCCCCCTTTTTGGTGATTGATGACAACACAACCAAAGCAAGCAAATAATACAAGTATTTGAATGAAAATATGCAATCTACTTGCTAGGATGCATGTTTGTCCCCACAATGATGATATTATGGACTTAAGCCTCCCCTAACTCCATAATTCACTTACTTCCTATTTTTGGACCAAGTAACCAAAACCACTTGAAAGATCAAAATTTTAATTTGGTGGTGTTTGGTGTTTGGTGTTTGATACATTTTTCATTGCTTTGGTCCCTAAACTTCTCCCCTTTGGCATCAACCACCGAAAAGGAAGACATTAAAAGCATGTAGGAAGTAAATAAAAATTTTGCCCTCAAATGATTACTCCCCCTAAATGAGTGTTCTCTTTTAGAGAGAAAATTTCTCCCCTTTTTAGAGACGGAGAAATACTCCCCCTGTCAGAGATCTTCTACCTTTAGGAAAAAGCATGTGAAAATTAGAGGTGCAAGACAAAATTTGAATAGACTAACTTCCCTTATGCATAGGTAACAGAATATGAGTTAGCTACTTATGCATTTTTAGCAACATGGAAGTATATGATAAGAAATATAGTCTAATCAAATATTGGAGAAGACATGTAAATGATACTAGATGTAGTCTCAAAAGATACCGATTGAAATTCAATGGCGAGCTTGAGAGACATGAGAGTTCTTGGAGATTTTGCAGTGGAAGATTGTTGTCTTTCTCCGGGGACCTCATTTTCCTTACAATGAGACTATCACATGAAATAGATTTGAAAAGGTGTTAGTCTCAAAGTATTAGATGATAGAGTAACCTCCCCCTGAAGGTGTGCATACAAGTTTTGAATACTTGCAGGAGACATGCACTTTGATTTGATATCAAGAGGGGCAAATTATCTATAATCCGAACTTTGGCACATATAAGTTAAATGACACAAATTGGAGAATATAAGCGCTTTACACTTGTAGCATTTGAGAATATCAATTGATGTATCATTTACTATGGAGTGATATAGAAGCTGTGTGTCGTGCTTAAATAAATGTTTTAAGCCATGTAGGTTTGCTTAAGTATATGAATTGAAAGCAAGCAATCCTACCATGTGATTTGCCTAGTATGCATACATTTAAATAAAAGTACAAACCAAATGTAATACCAGGCATGAAAGGTAAACTAGATACAAGGTAAATAAATACGCATATCTAAAAAATAAGAAATACAATAAATCTAGTTACCTTAGTCATGGGTGGGGAAATTGGGGTCCAAAATTTTTACTAACCCACTTGGCAATAAACTTGATCCAATATGATGTATCCCATGATATACATCCTTAATTTGCCAAGTCTCCAAATTTCCCGTATGACCTTCGGTCCACTCACTTCCCTTTCGGGATCCAAACCTTCTTGGTGCTTTTCATGGTTGAAATTATTTCCTTTAGCACCCAGATGCGTTTGGCCCCCTTTCCTTTGTTGGCTTGCTTGTTGGCCTTGATTGCTATCACCTTTCCATTCTTTTTCTTCTTGATCAAATATGGTGTAGCAGCCTTTTTGTCCACCTTTTTGATGTAGGTGTTGGAGATTTTGCTTGATGGCTTTTGCTTGAGCTTTTGCCTTTGTTTATCCCCAATCATCGCCTTGCATTGGAAAGACTTGTGGCCTTCCTTGTGGCATAGCCTACAAATCACAGTTTCTCCCTCCATAGGCTTGTTCACTCCCGTAGTGGTGTTATCCTGTGGAGGTCAGATTTGTTTGGCTTTGCCTTTCTTGTCATACAAAGCCTTGCCAAGACGAGCCACTTCTTGCCTTAATTGCTCATTTTCATTTGCAACCTCATCCGAACATGTTTCTACAACAATATTCTCAACCAGAACTTGGTTGCAGGAGTTAGAATCATCAATTAAATCAAAGCAAGAAGTAGAAGCATCCTTTTTAATAATTTCAGGAATTTCAACTAAAGATGCTCCTGGGGTACTACCAATATTTTCTAGCTTAGTAGTTAGCTCATTATTGTGTATGCTAAGAATTTCCATTTTCTCTAGCAAATTTTCAGTAGTATCTTGGGAGCTAGCTAACTTAGCCTTAAGTTTTTCATTCTTTTTAATGAGGCCATCATTGGTAGTAGTGGATGGGGCACTAGACTCTAATAGCTCAATTTTAGTTCACAGCTCACAATTTAAGTTTGCAAAAGTTTCAAATTTTTCTAGCAAACCTTTATAATCATTTTGGGAGCTAATCAACTTATTTTTCAGAGTTTTAAGTTGAGCTTTTTGTTTAGTGCAAACATCCTGAAAAAATTTAACGGCTTCCGCAAGTTCATCTACGGAGGGCTTTCCTTCACCATCATCATCACTACTACTATCATCACTAGAGGATGGAATGCTCATTTTACCTCTTGCCATAAGGCATTTGTGTGATGACCGTGATTAGCGTGATGAGGAGCGGTGGCTGCGTGTCCTTGGAGGTTCATCTTCACTTGAAGAATCATCCCAAGTTCTAACACTTGTTAGCGCCTTTCCTTTGCTCCTCCCCTTTTTGGGTTCGGCCATATTTGGACAGTTGTCTCTGAAGTGGCCCTTCTCCCCACATGCGAAGCATCCTCTCTTCCTTTGCTTTTTCCTGTCAATGTTAAAGAGAAGATCTTCGACCTGCAGGGGCACACCCATTAGATTAATCTTGTGGATCATCCCCATTACCTTTCCAACGCGTCGGATTGTTTCTTCGCCCTCGGAGGATGATGTGCATGGTTGATTATCTTCATCATCATCACTTTCTTCTTCTTCCTCTTCTTCACTTGAGGAACTTGGAGTGGGAGCCTTCTTTTTGCCCTTCCTTTCATCACATGCAAAAGCATATGGCCTTGAGGAAGTTGGCTCCTCTCCTCGACACATTTTTCGTGATATCTGAAAAGCCGCGATTTTCCCAATCACAATGGTCGGGGTCATATTAATCAAGTCCTCCATGTTGTGAAGGATGGTGATGATGCTCCCATATCTTCGTTGTGGTAGTAGGGAGATAATCTTCCTCATAATGTCTGCATCACCTAGCTTATTAATGCCAATAGAATTGAGCTCATTGATAATTAGATTCAAACGAGAATACATGTCTCTAACAAGCTCATCATCTTTCATAGCAAAAGAATTATACTCATTTAAGACTAGGCAATGTTTTTGCTCACGGACATTTGATGTGCCGTCATGGAGCTCATGCAACTTAAGCCAAATCTCATTAGCAGTTTTCAAGGTAAATACTTGATTAAAAATATCCATGCTAAGAGATTCATACAAGCAATTTTTTGCTCTAGCATTTAAATGAATTTCTTTTTCCTCACTCGCGGTGGGTTTCTCAGGATTCTTGGGGGGTTTCATCCCGTCACAAGTGAGTCTCCAAACACCTAGATCAACGGCCTCTAGGTAATAAGCCATTCTAGCACTATAATATGGGAAGTTAGTGCCGTCGAAGTGTGGTGGCCTATGGATATCCATCCCTTCCTCTAAAAAGTGTCGGCTCTTTTAGTGGTGAAGCTAAAGCGTTTCAAATGAGCCAAACCAGACTCTGATACCACTTGAAGGAAATGGGTGACGCCTAAGAGGGGGGTGAATTAGGCCTTCTAAAAACTTCCGCTAAACTAGGCCACAAATAAATCCCTAGAGCAAAACCTATGCAAATAGTCAAACTAGAATGTGCAAACTAGGTTTTGTCTAAGTGTTGCTATCTCTACCGCAATGGCTAAGTTTCAATCTACACTAAATAAGTATGTATACAAGATTGAAACTTAAATGCTTAATATAAATGTAGAAACTTAAAGAGCAAAGTAGAGAAGCAAACTCTCATGGATGACGTCGGTATTTTTATCGAGGTATCCAGAACCGCGCAAGGTCCCAACTAATCCTCGTTGGTGCCCCTATGCAAAGGGAAGCCCACGCGAGGGCCAAGCACCTCAGTCGAGTAACTCCATAGAGAGCCACGGGCCTTCTCCACGCGCAAGTGGTGCTCCGCTTCCGGCTTCTCTCGGACGCTCCCCGCCGTCTCCACTATCGAGCTTCGGGCCGAAATGCCGCGGGCCTCGTTCCCTTCGGTACACGGTGGCGGCCGTGACACAAACGCGGTTGTCACGATCTTGCAAGACTCTCGCCCCACTCGGTACAATTACAACGGCCCGCGCAAGAGCCGAGGGGTTGTGTGGTTTGTCTAAACTCACTCAACTAACTAGGATTCACCTAGAGCAAGCGCTAATGCGGTCTAACTAACCTAAGAACTTCGCAAAGCACCTACGCTAATCACCGAGTGATTCTATTAAGCACTTGGGTGTAAGAGCACTTGGGAATGTTTACAATATGCCTTGGTATGTTGCTTGGGCTTCCACACTTGGAAATGGCCGGTTGGGGATGTATTTATAGCCCCCAACACAAATAGAGTCGTTGGAGAAAAGATGCTGCTTTCTGCGGCACACCGGACAGTCCGGTGGTGCACCGGACAGCGCACTGTAGCATGTTCGGTGCGCCTAGTCGTTGCCCTGTCAGAGCAGGTGACCGTTGGCGCCGCAGGCTTTCCACACCGGACAGTCCGGACCTCACACTGGACAGACCGATGATCTTCTCTCCGGGTGCCACCTGGAACTAGCCGTTGGGCTGCGGTTCCCTGGTGCACCGGACAGTCCGGCATGTGGGCACAGGACAGTCCGGTGTGCCACCGTACAGTCGGGTGTTTCACGCACAGACAGTCTGCAGGCAGCACACTTGGACTTTTCTTGGATCTCTTTAATGTCTTATTTTGAGGTGTTGCTTTCCCCAATTCCTTAGTCCAAGTAAATCTTGCATCATGTGAACTACAAACATAAACACTAGAAAACTTATTTGTTCACGGATTGTGTTGATCATCAAACACCAAAACTCAATTAGCCAAATGGCCCGGGGTCCATTTTCCTTACAACCGTCAATGGGGGTTGGGGCATAGTGCTCGCTCTGCTAAGGGTGGGTGCCGAGGTTCATTCGATTTGGTTTTGTTAGTCACCCACATTAGGGAGGAGTACTGTGTTTGTACGACTGGCGAAACCTAGCGACCATCTATGCACCAGGGGAGTCTTTGTAAAGGCTACATAGTGAAACATTGTCTACTCACCTTGGTAGTGTTTGAGGGTTTGATCAACCCGAGGCAAAAAGGGATCACGACTCGTGGGTAAAGTGTGCAACCTCTTTAGAGTATTAGAAACTGGTATATCAGTCGTGCTCATGGTTAAGAGCAGCCTTGGGATCCTCTTTGATTAGAAGAACTTTGGATACTTTTATGATGATGGTAACTGATGATGATTATAACTGTGGTTTCTGGTATTTCCTCTTGGAGGGAGTACTTTTGGGTAATAACTGGGTTTATTACTAAAACTTGGCTTACTACTAGTAATAAATACCTGACCAACTAAAAGCAACTGCTTTAACCTTAACTCCACATACAACTAATCCACTTTAGCCAAATGGGACATTTGCTGAGTACGTTGATGTGTACTCACCCTTGCTTTAAAAAACACCCCACCCCAGGTTGTCCCCATTGTAATCGGTGCTCAGGAGGAGATGCAGGCAACATGGAGAACTTTGAGGAGTTCCAGGACTAAGATGAGTTCTAGTTGTGTTAGTGGCAAACCCGTAGTGAGCTGTCTGTGAAGGCCTTATCTCTATGTTTCGTATTCCACACTTTGATCACATTAAATGACTATTTTATGTTAATAACTATATGGATGTATTGGACATCTTGATGTAATAAAGTACCTTTTCCGCTATTATTCTGAGCAATGTGTGATGATATCCAATTATGTAATCGATGTGTACGTGAATTTCTGATCCTAGCACGTACATGGTTCGCATTTGGTTTGCCTTCTAAAACCGAGTGTGACAAAACCAAGGGATGAAGATGCCCTTACAACAAACTAGCCCTTACAGCAGGAAATAAAAAATAGATTCAGCTAACGGCTAGTTTGGAAACGTATTTTCTTATTTCATGCCTAAGTGTTAGTTCTTTTTCAAGATATTCTCAATTTCACCATGACTAATGTGAGGATGGTTCCTATGCAAAAATATATATAATAGAAAAACAAGAGACTAAATAAAAATAAAAATATGGATGGACATTTCTTTTAGTTTTTTTAGTGTTTGTAAAATATACCTGGAGGATGTGGCATCGCTATTACTGTAATGACACTCAACACGTTTACTCAAAACTTTCAGTGACATACTTAGTCACACTTACTCAACACACTTAGTGCTCATGAACGAGAAGGGTTGGGGGAGGGCTACATTTATAGGGAGACCCATAGCCAGGAACCGGTATTGAATGATTAGCTTTTAGTACCAGTTTTATAAAAGAACCGATGTTTATCTATTTTTGGCGGGAATCCTAATTGCGCTGGCAAGAAACAAAAAATACATTTTAGTACCGATCCTTACCAAAAATGGTACTAGTGGTGTTTATGGTTTTTGAGTCAACTGTGGGATATTTAGTACTGGTTAGTGTTCCTAACTAGTACTAAAGAGTTAACTTTAGTACTGGTTTTGTAGTAGAACAGGTAGTAAAGATTTTGGTATCGGTTTTTTATTGAATTGGTACTAAATTACTTAATATTAGTATTGGCTTTGGACAACAACCAACACTAATTTATTTTGCATGGATCTTCATATTTAAAACCAACACTGAAGCGAATATAATTACCAGTTTTAAAACATCCATAACAAAAGTTGCTAGACCGAAACCCCATTCTCCAGTAGTGTGGCATCCTTCGCCAAATCGTTTACAAGCCAATTGACCTGAGTCAATTCACCAAGGAATTTCAAGACCAATCTAGTTGATCCATATGTTGGTCGCTCTAATCCATCTGATTAGCTTGAAGTTATCAGTTGTCTATCACATAAGCAGGAGAGGACCCATCGATGATGGCAAACTATTTTCCCATGTGTCTCGGCTCTACGATGAGGAAGTGGCGATTCGATCGTACTACAAATTCTATTGATTCATGGTAATAGTTGAAGCATCAATTCTTCAACAACTTCAACATGACCTACGAGTGAGAAAACAATTCAGTATAACCTAGAGTATATCATGTAGAAAGAAGACAAGTCTCTATATAGTTACATCAAACGTTAGCAAGATATGAATGCTAACATCTTCAGTATGCCTAAAGAAACAGTCATCTATGTTTTCCACAAGGGCCTTAAGGACCAAGATATATCCTAGAAGCTCGCTCACAAAGTTTCGATCATCTTGGTCTGTCTTATTTAAGATGATACCAAGTGTGTATTTACAACAGTTATTACATGTTTTTGGACATGAACTACTCATAGAATGAGAATGATTTCATGAACAAAGTCACTAATCTTGCTACTAATCGAGTACCACAAGTTTTGTTTGGAATATTTGAATGTAGGTTGAGAAAACATGCAAAAAGAGTGAAAATGACTAACCAGAGGTGGAAATGGCTATGCCAGGGGCACCCATGGCCGATCAGCGACCCCCAGCCACCCAACCACCCCATAGGTTGGCTGGCCATGCTCTTTCCCAGCCGACTAACCACTTGATAAAGCCAAACTCATTCCCCTTTTGTCATGCACGCTTGTCATGATGCACCAAACATAACTTGAATGTGTAGCCACGTGGATGATGTGTCAAAAGAGAGGAAAACTGCCACATCATCAATCTAAGGCACTTTGATCCAATGGCTAAGGAATAAATACAAGATAAATCCAAGGGTCACAGGAAATAACTATTAAATTGACCTCAAGGAAGGCCCACTTGACTTGGCCCTTGGCCAAGTAATGGCTATCTGGACATCCACGTGTCACCTTTCCACCAAATTAAGCTTGCAAACCAACCTAGGGGCACTATATATACCCCTCATGCTTGGGAGTATATAAATAGCCCCTTGGAGCTCACTTGAGAAGAGGAGAAGAAAGATGAGGGTAGATACACCTTAGAGAGCTTCATCTCTTTATCTTAGTAGCTTATGTTAGTTTCTAGGAGTTAGAGTTGATTCTGAGTTTTTCCTCATGAGTTCTAGAGTTAAGTCTATTGGTATAACTCTTTTGTATCATTTGACTATCAGGTTAATACCAATTATATGATCGCACCTATAGGAGGATGAAAGAGAGTCAAGCACATATGAAGGAGGAGCACCATATGTGGAGAGCACCAAATGAGGGAGGTAATGAAGGAGGAGCGTCATACAATCCATGTCAAGGATCACCATATGGATATCCATATAGGTATGGATGATGGTATGTATAAGTGATTGGTGGTGGAGGAGGAGCGACAATGCTAGGAGCTTAGTGGTAGGAGGACACAACGGGAATCCTAAGGATTCCCTTCGGCTATATTAATCCATGTCGGCTAATGGCTAAGCCGATGAGGATTAATTAATTCTTGTTGGTCTTTTTGTAGCCGACGGGGTTAATATTAAACCACGTCGGCTGAAGTTTCATATCGACGGAAATTAATCGATTAATTCCCATGGGCCAGCCATGGCCGACGGGTATTAGTTAAGCCCCGTGTGCTTTCGTAGAGCCGATGGGAATTAATATTTCCCGTCAGCCACCGACAGGAATTAACTAAAGCCTGATTAGTAATTCCTGTCGGCTAAGAACCGATGGGAATTAACCATATACCGACGGGAATTAGTAATTCCCATGGGGATAAGGTAATTCCCGTCAGTTCTTAGCCGACGAGAATTACCTGAATTCCGGATGTGGGAGGAGCATTGGTGGTAGGATCTTCATTGGGAGGAGAGGCATGGATGGAAGATTGGTAGGGATACGAAGGAGGATGATATGGGTATGGAAGTAGAGATTGTGGAGTGATGGAACGAGGAAAGACATGAACATTCTCCTAGCAACGATGCATGGGAGAAAAATCGTCGAAGAAGATCTCTCCACACAAATAGATGTGTCAGGAAGTTGTGGAGATTGGTCGTTGATTGTCACTGAAGGTTTGTGAGTCTAGAGTCCACCTAAGATCCATATTTATATAAAGAGTGAGAGGATACAATAAGAGAGAGGAATAGAAAATAGAGAGTCAGGGGTGTAAAGACTCATTTTGTAGGCCAGATTTTAGTTTTTTAAAACAAAATGTTTTATTTTACTTGGAACAATTCAAAATAATGTGAATCATTTAGAAAGTGTCATATGGCTAAAGATGGTCGGTACTGACCAAATCATTCAACGTACTACTTGGTATTGACCGGTCTAGCTCTAATGTTGTCATTATCGATATATCGACGGACATTGGAGCCGAATAGGGTGATATCAGTCACTGGCTTGCTCATGTCACCCCACCCATCACCGGTCTATAAAAGCATAGTTAGAATTAGCCTAAGCAAACCAAAATGCCATGCTTGTTTTGCTTGGCTAAGGCTAGAAAGCTAGCCATGTGACAACCTTTCACACACATATCCCCCTGAACCCTATCACACCTAAAACCTAAACCCTAATCTTCCCCACATCATCGCCTGGCTCAAAGCATCATCACCACTAACCCCTACAAAATGAATTTGTAACTATCACACATCAAATAAATTTCTCTAGCATGTGACTCGTGGGGGTGGTCACATGGTCGTTGGCCATCTTGAATGAATCTCTTGGTAGTATTTGAGACTTGTGATGGGTTCACGTCCTCTTAGTTTCTCACTGGTGCATACCTAGCCACACAAATCCATAGCTTGGGTGTCTTGCAATACGAGTGGGAGTCAAGTGCTCTGCCTGATTCATAATAGCCTAGCTAGCCCAATGCGCCATGCATCTAGTACATGCTAGGGGCAAGACTATCCCTGTCCCTATTCATTATTTCCTCATGTCAGAAACACATGGATGCTTGCACCTGCCCTTGGAATTCTTGCTTCTTGCATTGCAAGGTCTTACATTTCATGAAAGATTAGAAATAAAATTTGGAACACGCCCGGAATAGGGCTAGATTGAAAAAGAGGAAGGTCACATATCAATCTTTAAAGAAGTACATAGACCTTTGGATAAACTATAAATTTATATCCATGTCCCAATTTTTCACAACCCCAAAGCATTTTTATTATTATTATTATTATCATTGTTTTAAATGTCTGTGGCGGCTTCACCTGATATCCCGCTAAGAATGCATACAAGGTAATTATAAGCTCTGGCGGGTTCACGTAAGGATAGTTTGGATACACCTATTTTATATAGGGATTCAAGGGGATTGATGGAGAAATAAACTCCTTTCCTCCTCAATCTACTTCAAACTCTATGGGGAATCATGATCCAAACTAGCCCGTAAGGGCGAGCTTCCCTCATTATACATGTACATCTATGTTGGCACGACACGGCATAGCCTAGGCATATTAAAGCATGACCCACTAAGGCAAGGACTAAAGCACAAACCCAATTATGGGTTGTATTGTGCTAGCCCGTGGGGCGAGCTGTTGGACCATGGCACGACCCACAAATACTTAAGTGTGTTAGGTCAGTCTGATTAGGCTAGATATCATAAGCCCATAAAAATCTTCATCCTTTGACGTGTAATCATCTTCATCTCTTTTATTCGAAGGGTATAAATAATTTCAACAACACCAATTTTAAAACCTTATCAACTTTAAACAAAATCTCATAAAAGTTGTCCCCAACCACTATGTCAACAAATTTCGGGATCTTGTTGACATTTGTTACACCAACAAGGAGATTGACAAGACCCATCCATTTCATATATCTCAAATCGACTTTTTGGGTAGCACCTATAATGGTGCCCACCACCAATAGAGGAAGAAAAGATCTTATTTCATAAGGCACTCCGTAGACATTGACCCAAGCCTTGTTCAACACTAGATTTCTTTCCTCAAACATCAGGTCTCACAATTTTATAAAATTATAGCAAGCAGGCCTCAGATGCACAACTCTCCAAATGTTAAACATGCTCAATTTTCTGATCAAGCTCTTGATTGACCATTATACTTCCATGTCCACCGCATGAACATATTTCATGGCTACACTCTGTTGTAACTCGACGTTGGATAGAAAAGGAACAACAAAAAAATTCGCATGGCTTTGGACAGCCCAAGTACATCTGACAGGAATGAGACGAGTCAATTCAGACATTACTAACTTTGAGGTGATAATGCCTTCCTTGGCCATAATAAAGGCCATTGAACTTTCATTCATTGGGAACAACCCTTTAGAACCGAAGGACATAATTTGAAAGAAACCGGAGTCCCCACCCCCAAAACTACAAAGAATGGCATGAGGTTTAGGTCCATTATATACATGACAGTCAATCAGCACATGGTCACCCTCGCAAAATTTGCAGCAGAGTTCCTCACGGTGCTTCTTGCCCTTGTCGTCAGCCAACAAGTAATCATCCATTACATCTGCCACTCTCTTTTTTGTAGCCTCATCAAAATTGGATTATGTGACTCTCTTGCTAGATTCAGGCATATCTTACATGGCACTTCTATCAGATAAGAGAACCAAATGCCCTCCAAAACGTCCACCATGGCCACGGCAAGAATCGTGTCGATAATCATGCCTAGAGCCTCGACCATGCACAACACGATGATCCCCTGCTTGGAAATAATCTAGACCACCGTTCGGTGTAGCCTGACCACGACGATCAACCTGCCTCCAAACAAAGGGACATCCACCCTTAGTAGTTGCATCTTCGATGCCTGCCATCAGCACCTGAGTGAAAGATCACTTGGAAGGTATGGAGTAAGAGGAAGGCGGGGCAAGAGGAGGCATCACAGAAAATTGAGGATGAAGAATGTGTTTGTTTCTAGAAAAAAGAAGCTTAGAAAGCCCTCAATCTTGCGATTCGATTAACTTTAGAATAGGAAGGCTATCTCATACAAGGAAATTCCCTATGTCGAGTAAAATAGACAGGATCTGGTTTCCCCAAGTCTGAATTTGAAATTAATTTGGGAGGAGAAACTTTCGATGATGAAATTGGATAACAACCAGTCATAATCTATGATGAATGACAGTCGCATCCAAGGCCTGATTGACCACATCGCCAAGATACAATGGTGGAGGCGGCCTAGCTAGAGGCCCAATCTACGGTCTAACCACTGATGAAGATGCGGAATGACCCACTCATAAGGATGCAGAACAACCCATTAATCAATTGGAAAACTTTCGTTAGAAGACTAGGCATGCTACGGTCGACAGCATCCGACCCAAACAACATCGCCCAATGGAGCCACCATGAACACATGGGACTAGTAGGTGTAGGGCCCAATCTAAGGAACTGATGGGAGGACCGGAGCGGTTCTCTGCCCCCACGCTGGGCCTGGAGAGCATAGGGCAGGCGGGCAGTCGAGACAGCACGCCTTGCCACAACCTATAGACATGCTGGCTCTCGCACACTAGCCGGGAGGACGGGTCAGTAGTGGAAATAGGAGCGGTGACTTTTGGACTGCTTTTTGCAGCCTACCTTAACTTGTCGAGGCCACAAGCAAAGATGCTTTGTCCAACCTTGCAATCTCCAAGGTCTCCTCGACAATCAAGTGCCAGTGTATTTTAGCTCGAGGTATCAAAGCACATCGCCCATAAATACAACTGTTTTGTTGCCTCGGTGAAGCACATCATCCAAATAGCCCAAAGTGGCTTGATATAGTTTTTATGAGTGTCGATTAGGAACTTAAATATCCTAATGTCATTGTCAAAGCACTCCATAGATCTCGCTCAGATCATATGCCTCTATTGCTCAACACAGGATTGCCTCAGGTTGGTAATCAATCTTTGTTTAAATTTGAGCTAGGATGGCTTATTAGGGATGGGTTCCACTAGACGGTTGCATCGTTTTGGTATCAGCATATGAGGGGGAATTTCAGCGATGGAGAATTGGTAAGGTAAAATTAGATCCTTGCATCAATACCTTCGGGGCTGGGGCCAAGAATACAATTAGTTCACTTCAAAGCGAGAAGTCTCAAATAAATCAGAAGCTTGATGAGTTGAACAAAAAGGTGGAGATTTCCTAACTTTCTTCTATTGAGTTATCTCTAAAAGATTATCTTGACGAAAGGCTTTCTATAATCTTAAGGGAAGAGGAAATCTGTCTTTTCCAACGGGCAAAAGTTAAACATATACTTGAACATGATTAACACTAAATACTTTCAGTTAGTTGCTAATGGAAATATTAGAAGCAAAGAATTTATAGCCTTGATGATGAGGGTATCCATATAGAACAAGTAGATCTCAAACACCATATCACTAATTACTATAAAAGCTTGTTGAGAAGCTAGAGCACAACTCAATAACATTGGAGGAATCGACTACTCATGATATTCCCTAGGTTTCTGATGCCAAAAACACGATTCTGACTGCGCCATTCACTTTGGATGAGGTCTGCAAGGCTATTTTCCATATTGAATGAAATAAGTTCCTCGCCCAGATGGTTTTCTGGCAAAATTCTATCAAGTTTTCTGGGATGTCATAAAGGATGATTTACTAGTCTGGTTTGCAGAATTACACAATGATATCCTAACGGTCTATAGCCTAAATTTGGCATAATTAATCTTTTACCTAAGAAATGTAATGCGTCAAAATTCCAAGAATATAGACCTATTTGCTTACTTAATGTTAACTTTAAGATTATTACTAAAGTACTAACGAACAGAACAGGGGTGGTTGCAGATAGGCTTATTAATCCATCTCAGACTACTTTCATGAGTGGTCACAATATTCTTGAAGGTGTAGTTGTGCTTCATGAGACTATTCATGAGCTTCATAGGAAAAAATTGAATGTCCTGATTTTAAAACTAGACTTTGAAAAAGCCTTTGATAAGGTAAAATTGGCTTTCCTTCAACATGCTATGCGAATAAAAGGTTTCTCGTCGAAATGATGTGCTTGGGTTCAATCTGTTGTCTCTAGGAGACATGTTGTGATTAAAATAAATCATGACGTTGGTCCTTTCTTTAATACACATAAGGGCCTTTGACAAGGTGATCCCCTTTCTTCGATTCTTTTTAATATTGTTGTGGATGTGTTGGCGATACTCTTTTCAAGAGCGAAGGAAGATAACCAATTCACCGGAGTGATTCCTCACCTGATTTAGGGGGAACTTTCTATCCTTTAATATGTGGATGATATTGTTGGGTTTATGGATCATAACCTACAACATGTTTGTAACATCAAATTACTATTAACCGCTTTTGAGCAAATCTCAGATTTGAAAATTAACTTTCACAAAAGCGAGCTTTTTTCTATGGTTCAACTAAGGAGTTTGAGCAAAAGTACTCTCGTCTGTTTTGTTGCGGGATTGGCTCATTACCTTTGAATTACCTTGGGATTCCAATGACGATCGCAGGTTATGAAATAGTGAATGGCAGAGTGTCATTGATAGATTGAAAAAATATTAAGTCCCTACAAAAGTAAATTACTTTCTTCCGACCGCCATTTAGTGCTTATTAATTTATTTTAAGCAATCTTCCCATTTTCATGATGTCCTTTTTTGAGGTGTCAGTGGGGGTGTTACAAAAACTAGATGTCATTTGTTTCCATTTCTATCGGCAAGGTGGCCATTCTAAAAATAAATATATACTAGCAAAATGAAAGATTATTTGTTAGCCTAAGGAGATTGGTGGATCGGGAATCGCCAACCTAGCCATCAAAAATGTTTGTTTACTCAGCAAGTGGCTCTTTAAGTTACTAAATGCCAATGACAAATGACAACAAATGCTTAAAAATAAATACTTAGGGTCCAAATCATTTTCTCAAATGGTGAAAATCAGGAGACTCATATTTCTGGTCTAGTCCCATGAATATTGAAGAAATGTTTTTGAGCAGGGGGAGTTTCCGAGTAGGTGACTGTCAAATGACCAGGTTCTAGGATGAAAGATAGATCCTCGATAGACCGCTTAAGGTTTATTGTCCGAACTATTCAATATTGTGTAAAAAGAATGCTTTAGTCAAAGATGTTATGAATGAAAATATTCTCAATCTATATTTTCATAGAGCTATTGTCGAGGTAAATTTGGTTGAGTGACATAATTTATTAAATTTGATGGCACTGCTCATTTGGAAGATTGAAGAGACAAATTTATTTGAGGGCCCATAGAGATGGTCGTTTCTCAGCGCACTCAATGTACTTTCTTTTAATGAATTCTCGCCCACTAAATTGCTATTTTCTTTGGAGTCTAAAACTTTCTCTTAAAATTAAAAAAGCTGGTATTTAGTTAGGGGAATTATTCTCACCAAATACAACTTAGTCAAGCGTGGTTGGAAAGGTAGTATGAAATGCAGCTTTTGTAATCAAAATGAGACTATTCAACATATGTTATTTGATTGTTGCCTTGCTCAAAATATTTGGAGAATTATTTACTTTGCCTTAAATATAGAGAGACCCAACAATATTAATCATATAATTGGGTCTTAAATTGCTAACAAAGAAACTGCATACAAGAAAAAAAAACTCTTAATTGGAGTAGCGGCAATGTTTTGGTCTATTTAGCTTTGTCGCAATGATGTTGTCTTTACTTTTAAACCAAAACCATCAATTATGCAGGTTCTTTTCAGGGGAATATATTAGCTCAGATTCTGGAAAATGTTGCAAAAAGACCAATCTCAACAAGAAGTCCTTGTGTGTCGATCCTTTGAAATGGTGGCTATGCAGATCTTTGATGGAAGATGTTTGCCTTTTTCGATTTGTAAGGCTGATTGCAAAAGGTTGGAACATTTTGTTTCCATAATCTAAAAAATACCCTAAATGCCATAATGTGTTAGGCCAACCCATATAAACAGAATAATATTATATAGCAATTCATTCAATTAATGAAACAAATTATATGAAATGAAACATAAACAAACGTACATAACATATATGACCAAAATAAAATTGAGTTCAACGGGCTCAAAATGGGTCGTGTCAAGCCGGCTCGCGTCAGGCCAGCCCGTGTGCTTGACTTGAGGTCCAGACACGACCCACACATTATGTCGTGCCAACCTAGGCCCATAATTAAATTGGGTCCTGTCAGGCTTGGACCGTACCTCCATTTTCGTGCTTTGGGCAAGCCTGTTAGGCACAACCCAAATGCACATGTATATCCCTTGTGCGTGCGATTTGTCGAGACAATGTGGATAATTCAACAAATTAAAGCCATGATCATGCCTGTTGGGGACTTGTTCTCAAATGCTAAGAGTTAAGAACAAGGCAACATAAAAAGTGTTAAGTGTTAAAGTCCTTCGTCCTTCGAAGCATTATGTCCCTTCGGGAAATAATGAGTTTCGGACGAAGGTCATAAGAGACATACCTTCGTAAACATAACAAGTAATGACGAATGATTCATATAAAGCATGAAATATAATATAAGCATCATCATAGAATCATTTCTATTTTATTAACATGGAAAAATAGAAATGATTTCAAATTACAGATGTACCTTCGGTCCTGAGAGAAGGTAAAAAGTACAAGCGTGACGCAAAAGCAAATGCCAAGTCAGCGTGAACAGTACGGGAGTACTGTTCATCTATTTATAGACGCGGGACGCAGCCCACGTAAAATTACATTTATGTCCATTACATTTGTCAATGACTTATGGAAATCTGACAAGGCCCACGTAGTCTTTTCATCTTTAAGTCGGTTCCCCTCTCTGCTATCGCGACGAAGCTTCCCTGCGCACAGCTTCGGCTGTGCACCATCCTTCGTGGAGCTTGGTAATCAGCCCGTCCTTCGTCTGGTTCAGGCTTCGTCCTGACCGCACTTCATGTTCGTAATTCTGAGTCCGAAGGTACCTGTTCACATAATCCACTTGGAAAACATTGTCAAATCATGTTTTTGAGGACCTTCGGAGGACGAAGGCCCCCAACAGTAGCCCCTCGCAATATTAATTTGTTAATGATAAATTCAGATTGCGATATGGACGAAGGCCTTGAGCCGAAGGTCCGAAAAAACACCTTCCCTTTGCTAGAATAGCAACTTTCACTGACAAGCGGGGTCTTTCAATTTTCAACGCCCTGGGCGTATAAATAAGATCATACCGCAAACTCATTTGGTACGCACACTTGCCATCTGCTTCGGCCCACTAAATTTTTAGCTCTTGTGCACTGTGATCTGCTAAGTTTTTAGCTTTGAAGCTTCGGCTTTTAAAAACAGTTTTTTAGTGTTTCCGAAGATGTCTGAAGCTGCTAAGAAGGCTGCTGCTGAGATGAAGCTGAGTCTTGATGAAGAGAAGAACTTAGGGTTTCTTATAGCAATGTCGAAGACCAACACAGAAAAGATCACCAGGGAAATTCTGGAAGGGCTGTCTGAAGATACTGGTGACAGTGAAAGTTATGATGTGGACAGCGGTGGCGAAGACTCCGAAGATCGCCCCTGGCGACCAAGCCATTCAGTTTATGGTAAATCAACTATCAAAGAGAATCATCTTGTTAATATGAGAGGAAGGTATTTCCGGGATCTGTCCATTGTGAGGGCGGACGAAGGGGAAAAAACTTGTCCACACCCTGAAGAAAATGAAGTTGTGGTGTATCGAAGCTTTTTGAAAGCTGGATTGCGATTCCCCTTGAGCAGCTTCGTCGTGGAGGTGTTGAAAATCTTCGAAGTCTATCTTCATCAACTTACTCCCGAGGCAATTATAAGGCTAAATATCTTCGTGTGGGCCGCGAGAAGCCAAGGTCTGAAACCTGACGCAAGAAGCTTCTGTAATGTTCATGAATTATTATATGAAACAAAGCCTTGGGGCAAAGAACAGTACCATAACAACTTTGGCTGCTACAGCTTCGTCTCTCGGTCCGGGGCAAGCTGTCCCGTACCAACCTTTCGGAAGAGATGGCCCGGGGATTGGATGACAGAATGGTTTTATGTGAAGAATGACTTATCAGCACGAGAAGACATCAAAGGTATAATTATGCGTCCTATTTGGCAAAGCTTCGGCCTTCGGAGGCCGAAGGTTGAAATGAACGAAGCCGCCGAAGAGTGCCAAAGAGCCTTCGGGGTTGTCTGCTCTTTTATAGGAACAAGGGACTTAGTACAAGAGCATATTGCCTTCAGGGTGTGGCCGCTTGCGGAGAAATGGGAAATGCCACAAGAAACCGTTAAAGAGGCCGACGAAGGTGGACTTGTCAGGTTTAAGTACACTTTTAAATTTGAAGATAAATTTATTGAGCCAGACGATGAGTGGTTGAAAAGCATTGACAATTTAAGTGATGAGCTGCTTGGGACATACTCGAAGGCCGAAGATACTGCAATGTCAGCAGCCTTCGGAGGCCGAAAAAAGAAAAGGCTGAATCGGGTATTTGATGCCATCGGGTTTGTCTACCCTGACTATTGCTACCCCATTCGAAGGCAGAAGAGAAAAAATACAACCTCTGCAAAAGAAGAAACTACAGCTGCTCCTAGCGAGCCAGAACCGAAAAGGAAGAAGATAAAGGTTCTTACTTATCGACCGCGTTATATTGAACCAGCTTCGGTGCCTGAGTTTACCGGAGAGACTTCTTCGGCCACCGAAGCTGAAAAACCAGCCGAGCCAACTTTGCTGCCAGAAGTCACAGAAACAGCCGAAATACCAACGAAGACAAAATTGGAGCAATCAAAAATTTTGTTACCAGAAACGAAAGAGAAGGCCGAAGCGCCATTCACAGAAAAAATGGAAGAGGTAAAGGAAGCAACCGAGGACTCCAAAACATCAGAAGTTTTGAGTCCTGTGGCAAACATTGAAACAGTAAGTAATCAAAAAGTGCCAGCAGTGACTCCGAAAAGAAGGAGAATGGCTAATGTGCTAGATGTGCTGGAAACGATCAAATCTTCAAGCACCCCTCCAAAGAAGGCTGCCGTCACTCCTGAAACAACAGTCGAAGCTTCGGGTTCTAAAGCTCCAGAGCAAGATACTGAAGCCGAAGCTGGGCCCTCAGAGCCCTCAAAGGCAAAAACCTTGGAAAATGAGGCAGAAAAAATAACAAAGCCAACTTTTGCTGAAGGAACTGGTGTTGTTACCCCCGAAGCATCCAAAATTCGTGATTATATTTTTCGTCATGCTTCGGGGAAAAAATTAACAGAAAAAGAAGAACAAGAGGCTCAACACTATGCCCAAAAGTTGAAATATCCAAAGGGGGCGTTGATATTTAATGGCAGTGGAGAAGAAGATTTCTTGTATTGCCTCCCCGACAGCAAGGAAATTTCTGTCTGTCGGGAGATGAGCAGAAGCTTCGGATTTCCAACTTTAGAAGACGGACTTTCGGTGCTGTCAAAGAACGATCTGGCTGACAGCCTAGCTTACAACAGTTTAAAGGTGCGACAAATGGAATTCTTATATTTTTGTTGAATTCAAAATTTTTCGTTTGTTTAAATCTATTGACACAGACATATTCCTGTCTGCAGGGCCTGATACTCAGCAATGCCCTCAGAGCACAGAAAGATGCTGAGGACGAAGGATGTACTATAGCCCTGAGCAACCTTCGTTCCGAAGTAATTGAACTGAGGAACGAAGGTCTCGAAAAAGACAAAATATTATACTCATTGATAGATAAAATAAAGGAGGACGAAGCTGCTTTCAAAAGTCAAGCTGAAGCCCAGAAACGCGAAATTGAAGACCTTCGGAAACAACTGGCCAGAGCCAAAGAAGAACGTATACTTGAAGAAACAAAGCGTGAACTCAGCGATCAATGGGCAGATCATCTAGAAGTGACTGTTGAAGAGCTTCGTTCGTCCAAAAAGAAATGCTACAATAAATCTGTAGATTGTGTTAAAAAATTAAAGGCTAGCTTCGCCAAAGTCGGCGCATTCTCAAGTGAAGAAAATTTTTTGAGGAGCAATCCCGAAAGTGTCATTGAATGGATTGACCACGAAGCTGAAGCCTTCGAAGAAATTTTAAATAGCCGAGGAGATATATGTGCCTTCTCTGGCGCCAGAGGGATTGCCACCATTTTAGAGAAGAAGGGCTGTGAGCATGTGAAAATTTTAGCACAGTCCGAAGCTGCTTTGTCCTTTGAAGATACAAAAGACCCTTCGGCCGAAGCTAGCATAATTGGTGGAAAGTTTTTTACTGATATCTGGGATAACGGTGGCCGAGAAATGGCAAGAGAAATTATTCAGAGAAGTGAAAAGGGCATCCATGATGCTAGAGAAGTGGCTAAGGCTGCTAAAAAGAGCTCAGAGTCCGAAGGTCAATTAGGTACTAAATAATAGTTTTTACCGTGTTGTAATCTTTAGGCTTTTAAGATCTGTTTGCGATTTGTAATAGTAATGTAGTCGTGTCTTGCTTCAGATCCTACTAAAGCGCCTTCGGGCCCTCAGCCGAAGGGGGACGACGAAATTAAAAAGATGGCCGAAGATATTATGGACGAAGTCGTCAATCGGCTTCTGAATGAAGCTGCAGAAGTCGTTTTGAGAGAGGATTAAACATTTTTGTAAAAAACCTCGGAAATGTAATATAATGTAACACTTTGTAACCCCGAATGTAATATATCTATTTTTGCTACTCAATTCTTTACGATGCATGAAACTTTACACACGTACCGTTTTTGAGTCCGGCGAAAAAACACCTTCCCTTCTTTTCATGCTTCGTGAAGAATATCCAAGCTTCGTAAAAAAAAAATTCTCGAAGCTATACTTCGAAGATGAAGATTGTGTCTCCTTGTGACCACGATTTTCACTCTTTCAGATCATACTTCCGAAGATCAATATTGTGTCCCCTTCTTGTGCCATATGCAACATGATGTATGATGCTTATGCTATGCAAAATGATGTGATGATGTTATGCTACGTAGATGACATTTGTTCCGAAAGATACACACATATCCCCACACAATATTTTTGTATCAGCACTGATTCTTCGCTATAAGCTCTGCATTCCCTTAGGAACGTCTTTGGAGCTTCTTCGCCTTTTACTTAGGCGGAATAAGCTCTGCATTCCCTTAGGAACGTCTTTGGAGCTTCTTCGCCTTTTACTTAGGCGGTATAAGCTCTGCATTCCCTTAGGAACGTCTTTGGAGCTTCTTCGCCTTTTACTTAGGCGGTATCAGCGTTGACTTTTCGCTGTATGCTCTGCATTCCTTTTGGAACGACTTTGGAGCAGAAAACTTACACTGCGCTCCCTTCGGAACGACTTTTTGTGACTTCGTCAGGCTTACTCTGCGTTCCTTAGAACGACTTTTTGTTGCTTCGAAGGATTTTCGGTAGTCCGAAGGTCCTTTTTATTATCACAAACCTGTGAAGAAAACATATTTTTCTTGTAGGAATCAACGAAACTAATTACATGAAAACCTGAACAATGTCCTTTATTGCAGAAAATAAAACTGAATGAAAAAGATTGCTATTAAGGTAGGATATTTGTCAATAGATGTGCTTTGATTCTGGCACGGTGCTGTTGACCGTGCGAGCTTCGGACTGTTCTCTGAAGTCCCTTTGATGTGGAGCATATTGGCTCCCTTCTGGCTGCTGACCTTGTTGCAACGGAGGTGGAGGCGGAGGCTGTTGCCAGGAAGCTGAAGGCTGACTTGCCGAAGCAGCAGAGACTGCAGGATGGTTGCCCACATACTCTGGGATGTAGGGCGAATGATACGAAGCTGTATGCATGACCTGCTTCGGCTGGGCTTGTTGTGCTGCTGCTTCAGCTATTTCCTTTTGCTTCTGTATAGTAACATGGCACATCCTGGTAGTATGGCCTTTGTTCTCACCGCAGAATAAGCAAAAGATTCTTCTTGGTTGATCGCCAAATCTTCCTCTGAAGCCCCTGGCGCCTCTGCCTCTTGGAGCTGGTGGCCGGAAGGAGCTTTGCTGTTGTCCAGAAGCCTGCGAGGAGCATTGTGGCCTTTGCTGTTGGCTTCCTCTGTCATCATTTTGCGTAGAATTGTGAATTGATCTCACATGCCTCGGGTAAAACCTCCCTCCGAAGCCCCTGGTCATTTCAGAAAATCTGAAAGCCTCCTCCCTTCTTCGGCGAAAGTCATTGTCGGCCCGAATGTATTCGTCCATTTTCTGGAGAAGCTTCTCCAAAGTTTGAGGAGGCTTTCTGGCGAAGTACTGAGCTGACGGACCTGGCCGAAGCCCCTTGATCATGGCCTCAATGACAATTTCATTGGGCACCGTTGGTGCCTGTGCCCTCAAACGCAAGAACCTTCGGACATATGCCTGAAGGTATTCTTCGTGGTCCTGAGTGCACTGGAACAGAGCCTGAGCAGTGACCGGCTTCGTCTGAAATCCTTGAAAACTGGTTAACAACAAATCTTTCAGCTTCTGCCATGAAGTGATCGTTCCTGGTCGAAGGGAGGAATACCAGGTTTGAGCAACACTTCTGACAGCCATAACGAAAGATTTGGCCATGACTGAAGCATTGCCACCGTATGAAGACACTGTTGCTTCGTAGCTCATCAAGAACTGCTTCGGGTCTGAATGGCCATCAAATACGGGGAGCTGAGGCGGCTTGTAGGACGGAGGCCAAGGTGTAGCCTGTAACTCAGCGGACAGGGGAGAAGCATCATCAAAAACAAAATTCCCACGATGGAAATTGTCATACCAGTCGTCTTCGTTGTGAAAGCCCTCCTGATGAAGGTCTTGATGCTGAGGCCTTCGGTGTTGCTCATCCTGAGCAAGATGATGAACTTCTTCAGAGGCTTCATCTATCTGCCTCTGCAGTTCAGCTAGCCTGGCCATCTTCTCCTTCCTGCGTTGAACCTGCTGCTGAAGGATTTCCAGATTCTGAATCTCCTGATCTAGATCATCCTCCGGATGTGTTGGACTGGTAGCCTTCCTCTTCTGGCTTCGTGCCTCTCTGAGAGAAAGGACGTCTTGATTGGGGTCCAGCGGCTGCAGCGTGCCAGCCCCTGGTGCTGAAGCCTTCTTCGGCGGCATGACGAAGCTGATGCTTGCCGAAGGTGTCGAAAAGCTCAGGAAATGGAAGTGAGTTCACCGGAGGTGGGCGCCAATGTTGGGGACTTGTTCTCAAATGCTAAGAGTTAAGAACAAGGCAACATAAAAAGTGTTAAGTGTTAAAGTCCTTCGTCCTTCGAAGCATTATGTCCCTTCGGGAAATAATGAGTTTCGGACGAAGGTCATAAGAGACATACCTTCGTAAACATAACAAGTAATGACGAATGATTCATATAAAGCATGAAATATAATATAAGCATCATCATAGAATCATTTCTATTTTATTAACATGGAAAAATAGAAATGATTTCAAATTACAGATGTACCTTCGGTCCTGAGAGAAGGTAAAAAGTACAAGCGTGACGCAAAAGCAAATGCCAAGTCAGCGTGAACAGTACGGGAGTACTGTTCATCTATTTATAGACGCGGGACGCAGCCCACGTAAAATTACATTTATGTCCATTACATTTGTCAATGACTTATGGAAATCTGACAAGGCCCACGTAGTCTTTTCATCTTTAAGTCGGTTCCCCTCTCTGCTATCGCGACGAAGCTTCCCTGCGCACAGCTTCGGCTGTGCACCATCCTTCGTGGAGCTTGGTAATCAGCCCGTCCTTCGTCTGGTTCAGGCTTCGTCCTGACCGCACTTCATGTTCGTAATTCTGAGTCCGAAGGTACCTGTTCACATAATCCACTTGGAAAACATTGTCAAATCATGTTTTTGAGGACCTTCGGAGGACGAAGGCCCCCAACAATGCCATTAGATGGATTAATATGGTCGTGCTAACCTACGATCTAGAGGGGAAGGGAAGGGTCGACAGACATGGTGGTGCGAGAGGAGGTGTTGACAGTGGCGCGAGTGAGGGGGAGGGGGTTGACATGGACGTAGAGGGGGTAAGGAGAGGCTAGGGGCGGTGGAGCCGCGGGGGAGGCTGAGGAGGAGAGATGAGGGATGATCCAAAAAATATTGTCAATTAAATTTGAGTGAGTAGAGGAGAGGGAATTATCTAGCGATCTGGATCGTTGGTTTTGATGGTGTGTTAAGTCTGGGTGCAATTTATTTAGTGGATTTAGTGAAAGTTATGGATGCACGGTTGTTTGGTTGGATGAGTTTTGTAAGTTTAAACCGATAAATTATATAGTGGTATAGATTAATCTTATGTGTGCCTGTGCGCACCTATTCGATGGGTAAAATTTCCATAGCAGGGAAGATTGGTTGTCTTGGATATACTATGTGTATCTACCATAATGGCTTAATCTACACGTGTTAAAGTGGATTCAAGTATTTTAATTCACTTAAACTTTAACTTCACCATACGTAGATTAGGATGGATACACATGCATTCAGACAGTCTTATAAGGAACTAGCTAGATGCTAGTCATCATTAGAGATGACAATGGGGTGTCCAAAACTCGAATATCCGATAGATTTTATCCGATATGTATGCGGGTATGAAATGATTTCTATATCCACAGGTATATTAAGGGCAACAACCTCTACTCGTTGGGTACATAGGTATGGTATGGGTGGGTACTATCTATACCTGCATACCCGTGGATAAAATATACCTATATCATACCACTATTATTATCTAATAAAATTCATCTTAGTTAAAATAAAACACTTCTTCAGCTCTTGTTTATTTAACTATCAAGTTATGTAGTCATATGGTTTGTTATATTTCAAGTTGAACTTATTTTGTGTATTTTTTGATATTTTGAGTGATCGGAATATTGGAATTTGAATTCTTCTTAGCGCGGGTATGGGTTATCCGATGGCTAAAATTACCAACGTGGATACGGGTCAGGTATGAGTAAGATATTATACTCGTGAGCGTATATGGATAATAATATGTGACGGTTATGATTTTTTTTGATGAATACGGGTATGAAATGCTACTATCCGTAAGGTATATAGCTGTTGTCATCCCTAGTCATCGTGAGTTTAGACCTAGGCGTTGTATAGTGTAGCTTGAACGCCACATCTGTTGCCATCACTCGGCATGCGATAGGCAGATTCCAAAGACAAGCAGCAAGAGATATACCCATCGATCACTTGTACCGCTACACCAGTAGTAGATGATGTTGACATGGACGGGCACGCGGTTACGATGGCCATCCTATGCACCAGTGCTCAAACTCAAAAAACTGCAGCTAGCTGATAGCAGGGTTATGGGTAAATGAATCCAGGATAATATGCAATCTCATCGGTCTAAGAGCCTTGTTGATGCTAAAATACTGATATAAGAGACTGAGAAAACACAAACAAGAGGGGATAGAAAACACAAACCAGAATGGAGCTTTTTCTGTCTCCGAACATTAGGACTGATTGCTTTAAAATTAAACTAGTACGGTATCAAGCGTCACTACCGATTTTAACTGTCACACCCTCGCAGAAGATATTAGTAGCGGTTAATGTCTCTAACCGGTATTAAAATTAATTAGTATTGATCGAAGACACCAATTGGTACTCATGTACCTCGAGCTGGCGCCAAGGGATGTCTTATCAGTTACAGTAAAGAACTAGTACTAATGCCGTGTTTGGTTAGGGGATTGACTCTATGCGGAACCAGTTGATCCAGAATGGATTCATTCCTCACAGGATCGGATGGTTCTTTCTTTGTGTTTGGTTAGGGAAATAGAGTGAATCCATTTTTTGTTTGTTTTGAGGAACCAGGTCATCAGACATCACTCCCAAGTGATCCTCTAGAGGACTATACAAGAAAATGTTACATTTTTATTCAGGCATTATCCAGCATATATATTAAAAATTGAGAAGTTTTTTTATCCAGCATTAAAATATTGACTCCGATCATACAATTGATATCTAACCCATTTTTAGCTCAGCATTATAATAATATTGAAAGTTATCCCATAGATATCATATAATTTTATCAAGCATTATCCAGCATACATTAAAAACTGATAAGTTATCCAACAAACATATTCAGCATTATCCAGCATACAAATAAAACTGAGAAGTTATCTAACATGCATATCAATGTTCAAAGATAAGTTTCAGAGACTCCATCCATCATAGAAATACTGAGACGTTTCAGATACAAGTTTTAGGCTAATCTGCTTCTTTGATGCATCAATCAGAAAGATGAGTCTTGATGTACCTAGAGACTCATACCATCTGATCATCTAGTCCCATCTCTAGAAAGGCATAAGCAAGGACTGGATTCTCACACAAGTAGCCATAATAGTGTGCTATATGCTCTCTTTGAAAGACAGGAATTTCTTTCATCACAGTCCATAGGTTGGGTGGGATTACCGGACGTGGTTGTGGTGCTGACTGCTTGATTGCATCTGAAAGAGTCTTAAAAGCTTCAGTGACAGTGCATATCAATGGATCCTCATCTTCCAACATCATGCGCCCTCTCTTCCTTCTTGCACCACTTCGAGTAGATGAGCCTCCACCATCACGAACTTGACCACTTGGGTTCAATGATTCTCCACTATCACGAGTCGGACTTGCATTGTTACTCTCATGACCAGCCAAGTCTCCAGAATAACCCACACCATATGTATCTGCACTTTCAGATGTGTCGAAACCTAGGGGATCACCGGTGCATTTTGCAAACAGTCTAGTTGCTTGCTGATTCCCAAATATGACAGCCATGTAATGGTAGTTCTCAAGTGGCTTGTTGAAAAATTTAGCTTCAGATGGTTTTTTCTGAAACAGCAAGAAACAGTAGAATAGTTAAACAACCAAAAACAGTATAGTCTCTGTGCACGGTCTCTGTGCTGATTTCCCAGTCCCCACCCTTATTCATCCTCATCTCTCATTTCAAAAACAGTATAGTCTCCCATTTATATGAATCTGTCATTATGTATACGACAATATATATAATAATGTAGACTATTGCTTAAATTTAAATATGATTATAGCATGTAGTGATACCATCGAGCAACTGTCATTTATATGAATCTGTCATTTCATCGTACGTGCACAACTAACTCCAGATTATATTAGCAATTGCCATTATGTAGACCTACAGCGATTGGAATTGAAGTCAAAGCAGCAAGAAAGCAAAGCGTACAATGAATCATATTTAAAGCAGCAAGAGATTAAAACTGGGCCAAAAGAAAGCAGCAAAGCATACGATGAATCATATTTAAAGCAGCAAGAAATTGAAGTCAAAGCAGCAAGAAAGCAGCAAGAAAGTAGACTATTTGATTACTTGATTACTGCTACTTGATTACAACAACTGGGCCAAAAGAGATTAAAACTTCTAAACAGATCATACACACCTGCACCCGTTCCAAGTAGTTCTTCTCATCAAGTAATATTGTTCCAGTTTGCTCATCAAAATGGGCTGAGCTAATCTTCTTATAATTGCAGATGTTTGACCAGCGAGTTCCCCATGTCTTAAGATGATTGGTAACTTGAGAACCAGAAACTTGAACCTGAAATCTTTCCTTTACCACTTTAGCACATTGATTATAGTGCGAGCTTTTGAAACCTTTGTCTACTCGAATTCCATCAGCAACCAACTGGGCCAAGTATTTCAAAGCACATGCAGACATTTCTTGTGTCCAGAAAATTTGTGGTTGGGACCTTTGTTCAATTTCTTGGACATCATCCATCTTCCTACAATATTAGAACATTTTAGAATATAGATCACATCTAAGCAAATGAGCAAATAGGCAAAACAACAAAATATCTCACATCCAAAGAATGATGTCACTTTGCAGTTTATGCTCTAGTTTTCTTGTACATGGGAAGCTGCTCTAGTTTCCCACATCCAATTTGCAAGTTGCTGCCTCCACTGAACCCATTGTCTATTTTCTTGTACTTGCTCTTGATGGGAACTTGTTGAACTAGAAGGTTGGTTTGTTGTCCATGCTTCCTCAGGTGGGAGAAAACAATCTGCCCCGTGTGATAATATCCAATTGTGGAGGATGCAACATGCAAGAACAACATCTACTTGTGTTTTGAAAGGAAAGAAAGGTCGAGCATCATCAAGAAACTTAAAACGGTTCTTGAGGGATCCAAAGGCACGCTCAACAGTAACCCGTAGTTGTGAATGTCTTAAATTAAATAATTCCTTCTCATTTTCTGGCCTGTTATCATTACCCCACTCTTTTAAGTGGTATCGGACACCACGAAAAGGTGGTAAAAACCCTGGCTTTGCGCCATAACCGCAGTCAACTAGGTAATATTTTCCTACAATACCATGACATTCATTAGAGAATGATCTATCTTTTGGTGGGTGCATATTGTAGACATTCATTAGAGAAGATTACCTTCAGGTACAACGAGACCATTCTGCCTTTGTAAGGCATCAGCTAGAACGACGGCGTCATGTGCCGAACCCTCCCAACCAGCTAGCACATATGTGAAGCGAAGGTCAAAGTCTACCGCGGCCATCACATTTTGGGTTGTGAAACTCTTTCTACCTCGAAAAGCAGCCTCACGAGACTTGGGGACACTAGCTCGTATGTGTGTACCATCAATTGCGCCAATACAATTCTACATTATAATTTTGACTTGATGAGAAATAAGAATACCATTATGTGCAGCTCAAAAATAATTTTAGTGTGCCTAGACCATACCTCAAAGTAAGGATACCATCGAGGATTTCCAAGGATTTTGACTGAAGTTTCAAGAGATGGAGGCCTAATAATGTCATCACGAAGTTCACCGATAGCACGAAGTACTAACTTAAAGTAGCGACTGACAGTTTCCCCTGATCTCTTGAAATTTTTTCCTACAACAACATTCCTCTCGTTGTGATCAATTGTGTGAAGGAACATTGCTACTTGTTCCTCAACACAACAATGGATACTATCAGAAAGAAGGCTTCTTTGTTCAGTGTATCACACAACAAAAAGAATGGTGCTCTCCTCAATCTTAGCATGCGCAAACAACTCGTATCATCTTTATGGTAAATACTAGAAAGGTAGTCATTTCGTTTCATTTCCATATCAATCATTGGGGCATATGAAATCCGTTTCCTTTTCATCTTCCTCCTCACAATCAGAATATAATAAAATGTAGCGGCGGCTAGAGCAACAACTTTAATAATTAAAGATCTTCTTATTTCATTAGCATCCATCTACATGAAGTTCAGAGAGCTTTAATACATAAAAAGACATACACATGATTGCATATGCATAATTTACAGTCTAGCTAAAAAATACAGAATAGACCCAACCCAGTACAGAATAGACAAGAAACAATACAGAAAAAAAGATGAAAATAAACATAACAGATTAGATTGTTACCTTACGCTGGTGATGAGAGAATTAAAGACCAAGATATGTGTAAAGAGAGAATTAAAGACCTGCAAGAGAAACAAGAAGAGAAGATTGGTAAGAAACTGAATAAGCATGGAATGTATGTGAGAAATGGTATATCCTGTTTTCCTGATATACTCTCAAAAAGGCTGAAAATACATATTCGTTCAAGAAGGTGCTCGCCATGCTCGCCTCCACCGACCACGGTATGCATGTATACGTACATATAGCCAGCAATTACCCACGTACTACATACATAACTATGGAGGAATCTAGCTCCGTGGCTTCTAAAAAATACATTTGTCTCTAACATAGATGTGCGCGGCTCAGGTACGCTGGTTTTGTGTGGACTGATAAATAAGGCTCAGGTAAGCTGGTTTTGGAAGACAGGTTCAGCGCTGCTTTCGGCGTTCAATTTGGCACTGATACTTCCGTATCTCCTTTGCCCTGAACGGATGGACCTGTGGCGCGAGACAAGTGCGAGGGCGGCGAGGTCTCCAACGGCACAGGATAGACAGAGCAATTCGGAAAGAATCCAGAGGCGGGATCTGCATCTGAGTGCTCGATGAATTGCTGCAGTGACTCGTTCCTGCGGGCTGTAAGCTGGGTTCCTCCAAGCTCCATGGTGTCGGCTGTGGCGCCGAACTGGTAGGAGTCGAACCCGTCGAACATGGAGAGGCAGACGCGGGAGAGGAGCGCGTAGCGGTAGTGCCTGGCCTTGGAGTAGGAGACGCCAGGGTAGACGAAGGAAGCAGTCACCGGAACTGATGGTTGGCCGGGGAGGAAGAAGCGAGGGCGAGATCAAAGAGCAGAGAGAGGAGGTGGAGGAGGGAGCTCACCAGTTGACGGAGACGAGGGGGGAAGACAACCGCTTCAGCTCCCGGTCCTGGCTCCGCTTTCCGCTGGGGATCTGAGGTGCGACGCCTAGATCTGGTAGTGTGAGGAGCGGCGGTTGGGTGAGGAGGGTCGCTGTCGCCGCTAGGAGCCGCGTCGCCGCCGCGGAGAGATCCCCTCAGAGCTGCCCCGCCGCCGCCAGGTGCGAGATGCGAACGGGAGTCAGCTCATCCGGTTGATTTGGAGGAACGAGTCGCTGCTAGGGTTCTGTTGTATTTTGGAATGAGTGGATGACGGATGGGTAGACTCCGTGACGCTATCCAAACGATTTTGTAGGCTCGGATACAGTTTCGGATCACTCTGGATCCATGCCGTGCTGCAAACCAAACACACTGTAAATGTCTTTTTTTATCCTGCTTTGAAGTTTTAGTTCTCGCCTCAAATGTTTTTAGTGCTAGTTCATTTTAAGAACCGGTACTAAATTCTCTTTTTCGAAGTGTTTAGTACTGGTTCTTTGTATGAACTGATACTAAAGTGCCTCTCTTGTTACTTCGTTTCGTGCACAAAATTTTTAGTTCATGTCCAAAAGCCTTTAGTAGCGGTTCTTTGTAAGAACTTGTACTGAAGTGTCCCTCCATAACTTTGGCTTTCCCTAGACCTTTCTCATTTGATCCCTTCTTATTGCATCTATCCTTCGTGGTGAGCCCATCAAGCCCCCTCTCCCCCACATCATTGACATCACCGTCGTAGTTGTGATGCCCCCCCCGGGTGAGCACAACGGAAGTCGAAGCTTTGTTATACCAGTGTATTCAATTAGTGGCATTATTCTTGTGTATATGTTGTATAGTTTGCATCCCCCTCCCACACACACTTGCGAGCTTGATATATAGAAAATGTTGTTTGTCCACGTTTTTCCTTTTTCGTACGGTCCATAATGCCTACATGATGCATAACATAGAGCCACGTCTCTCCAACAAATAGAAAGTTGTGACTCAAAGTAGTAAGGCTTAGGGTTGTTTAACAAGGACATACATTATTCTTGAGCTCAAAATTATACTATAATTTGTTTTGGTTTTTTATGTTTTTCATAGGAATCGTCTTAAGATGGATCACCATGAAATGCAGGTGTTGAATCATGAACTTGCCCTTAGACAAGAAATAAGAAGAAACATCCAACTAACCATTATGGCTACAAGTGATGTTCGATGAGGGATGTTCCATTAAACTAGTCCATGCAACTGAGTCTTAACCTCACCAAAATAGGTATTGTAACTAATATGGTTACAGTGAGCAAGCATTTCAAGAATATTATGCAACCTCTCATTTTAGACCAAGGTACAAGGCAAATGCAAATAAGAATTGTATATCCTTCTAGACTTCTGGTACTTGAGAAATTTAGATGTCATTGACACTACAACATTGCAAAGATTACGCACATGTTCATAGTAATGCAAATTCCTAGCAATCACAAGAATGTTATGCAGTACTAAAGAACTTATGGGGTAAGAAACACTAGATATAACAACATGGAAAAATTCAAGAAACTCTAATGCCTTTCCATTGACATACCAATGATGTTCATTCTAAAATGGATATCCATCATGAGTATTTATGAACATAGAAAAACACTCCTATATGGCATGAGATGCTTTAGCATAAGATATGATGAGTTCAATCTAGCATCTTTATCCAAACCAAATTTATGACCATGCATCGCACACACCCTAAACAGTGTAATAGTTTTTTAATAAAGCAATGTGCTATTTTGATGGGTTCAAAAAGATAATTGTAGTTCTAAAGACTGATAGTCGCCTAGAGGGGGGGTGAATAGGGCGAAACTGAAATTTACAAATATAAACACAACTACAAGCCGGGTTAGCGTTAGCAATATAAGTGAGTCCGCGAGAGAGGGCGCAAAACAAATCATAAGCAAATAAAGAGTGTGACACGCGGATTTGTTTTACCGAGGTTCGGTTCTCGCAAACCTACTCCCCGTTGAGGAGGCCACAAAGGCCGGGTCTTTTTCAACCCTTCCCTCTCTCAAACGGTCCCTCGGACCGAGTGAGCTTCTTTTCTCAAATCAAAGCCGGGAACAAAACTTCCCCGCAAGGGCCACCACACAATTGGTGCCTCTTGCCTTGATTACAATGGAGTTTTGATCACAAGAACAAGTGAGAAAGAAAAGAAGCAATCCAAGCGCAAGAGCTCAAAAGAACACGGCAAATCTCTCTCGCTAATCACTAAAGACTTGTGTGGAGTTGGAGAGGATTTGATCTCTTTGGTGTGTCTAGAATTGAATGCCTAGCTCTTGTAAGTGGTTGAGAAGTGGAAAACTTGGATGCAATGAATGGTGGGGTGGTTGGGGTATTTATAGCCCCAACCACCAAAAGTGGCCGTTGGGAGGCTGTCTGTTCGATGGCGCACCGGACAGTCCGGTGCACACCGGACATGTCCGGTGCCCCCGCCACGTCATCAATGCCGTTGGATTCTGACCGTTGGAGCTTCTGACTTCTGGGCCCGCCTGGGTGTCCGGTGCACACCGGACATCTCCTGTTCATTGTCCGGTGCGCCAGTATGGGCGCGCCTGACTTCTGCGCGCGCGCAGCGCGCATTAAATGCGTCGCAGGTAGCCGTTGGCGCCGAAATAGCCGTTGCTCCGCTGTTGCACCGGACAGTCCGGTGCACACCGGACATGTCCGGTGAATTATAGCGGAGCAGCCGCTGTGCGTTCCCGAGACTGCATAGTTCCGGAGGCCGCGCTTCCTTGGAGCACCGGACACTGTCCGGTGTACACCGGACAGTCCGGTGAATTATAGCGCGCCGGCCTGCGAAATTCCCGAAGGTGGCGAGTTCGAGTTGGAGTCCTCTGGTGCACCGGACACGGTCCGGTGGTGCACCGGACAGTCCGGTGACCCCAGACCAGAGGTGCCTTCGGTTCCCTCTTTGCTCCTTTGTTGAATCCAAAACTTGATCTTTTTATTGGCTGAGTGTGAACCTTTTACACCTGTATAATCTATACACTTGGGCAAACTAGTTAGTCCAATTATTTGTGTTGGGCAATTCAACCACCAAAATTAATTAGGGACTAGGTGTAAGCCTAATTCCCTTTCAATCTCCCCCTTTTTGGTGATTGATGCCAACACAATCCAAAGCAAATATAGAAATGCATAATTGAATTAGTTTGCATAAAGTTAGTGTAAAGGTTGCTTGGAATTTTGCCAATCTAAATACTTACAAGATATGCATGGATCGTTTCTTTCTTATTTAACATTTTGGACCACGCTTGCACCACAAGTTTTGTTTTTGCAAACTCTTTTGTAAATCTTTTTCAAAGTTCTTTTGCAAATAATCAAAGGCAAATGAATAAGATTTTGAGAAGCATTTTCAAGATTTGAAATTTTCTCCCCCTGTTTCAAATGCTTTTCCTTTGACTAAACAAAACTCCCCCTAAATGAGATCCTCCTCTTAGTGTTCAAGAGGGTTTTGATATATCCTTTTTGAAATGCTACTTTTTCCCCCTTTTGAACACAATAGGAAAACCAATTGATAATATTCTTGGAAACACAAAAACAATTGATAATATTCTTGGAAACACAAAGTTTTTGAAATTGGTGGTGGTGCGGTCCTTTTGCTTTGGGCTCTTACTCTCTCCCCCTTTGGCATGAATCGCCAAAAACGGAATCATTAGAGCCCTCGAAGTGCTATCTTCCCCTTTGGTCATAAATAAATGAGTTAAGATTATACCAAAGACGAAGTCCTTTTGCTCTCTCCCCCAAAGATGGAGAGTCTCTTGGAGCGACGGCGAAGGATGAGTTACGGAGTGGAAGCCTTTGTCTTCGCCAAAAACTCCAATTCCCTTTCAATATACCTATGACTTGGTTTGAAATAGACTTGAAAAAACACATTAGTTATAGCATATGAAAGAGATATGATCAAATGTATATAAATGAGCTATGTGTGCAATCTAGCAAAAGAAATTGCGCGAATCAAGAATATTGAGCTCATGCCTAAGTTTGTTAAAAGATTGTTCATCAAGAGGCTTGGTAAAGATATCGGCTAATTGGTCTTTAGTGTTAACATATGAAATCTCGATATCTCCCTTTTGTTGGTGATCCCTTAAAAAATGATACCGAATGGCTATGTGCTTAGTGCGGCTATGCTCGACGGGATTGTCCGCCATTTTGATTGCACTCTCATTATCACATAGCAAAGGGACTTTGGTCAATTTGTAACCGTAGTCCTGCAGGGTTTGCCTCATCCAAAGCAATTGCGCGCAACAATGGCCTGCAGCAATGTACTCGGCTTCGGCGGTAGAAAGAGCAACTGAATTTTGCTTCTTAGAAGCCCAAGACACCAAGGATCTTCCCAAGAACTGGCAAGTCCCCGATGTGCTCTTCCTGTTGATTTTACACCCCGCCCAATCGGCATCTGAATAACCAATCAAATCAAATGTGGATCCCCTAGGATACCAAAGCCCAAACTTAGGAGTATAAGCCAAATATCTCAAGATTCGTTTTACGGCCGTAAGGTGAGCTTCCTTAGGGTCGGCTTGGAATCTTGCACACATGCATACGGAAAGCATAATATCCGGTCGAGATGCACATAAATATAGCAAAGATCCTATCATCGACCGGTATACCTTTTGATCCACGGACTTACCTCCTGTGTCGAGGTCGAGATGCCCATTGGTTCCCATGGGTGTCTTGATGGGCTTGGCATCCTTCATCCCAAACTTGTTTAGAATGTCTTGAATGTACTTCGTTTGGCTAATGAAGGTGCCCTCTTGGAGTTGCTTTACTTGGAATCCTAAGAAATACTTCAACTCCCCCATCATAGACATCTCGAACTTTTGTGTCATGATCCTACTAAATTCTTCACATGTAGACTCGTTAGTAGATCCAAATATAATATCATCAACATAAATTTGGCATACAAACAAGTCATTTTCAAGAGTTTTAGTGAATAGAGTAGGATCGGCCTTTCCGACTTTGAAGCCATTTGAAATAAGGAAATCTCTAAGGCATTCATACCATGCTCTTGGGGCTTGCTTGAGCCCATAAAGCGCCTTAGAGAGCTTATAGACATGGTTAGGGTACTCACTGTCTTCAAAGCCGGGAGGTTGCTCAACATAGACCTCTTCATTGATTGGTCCATTGAGGAAGGCACTTTTCACGTCCATTTGATAAAGCTTAAAGCCATGGTAAGTAGCATAGGCCAATAATATTCGAATTGACTCAAGCCTAGCTACGGGTGCATAGGTTTCACCGAAATCCAAACCTTCGACTTGGGAGTATCCCTTGGCCACAAGTCGAGCTTTGTTCCTTGTCACCACACCATGCTCATCTTGCTTTTTGCGGAAGACCCATTTGGTTCCTACAACATTTTGGTTAGGACGTGGAACTAAATGCCATACCTCATTTCTAGTGAAGTTGTTGAGCTCCTCTTGCATAGCCACCACCCAATCCGAATCTTGTAGTGCTTCCTCTACCCTGTGTGGCTCAATAGAGGAAACAAAAGAGTAATGCTCACAAAAATGTGCAACACGAGATCTAGTAGTTACCCCCTTATGAATGTCGCTGAGGATGGTGTCGACGGGGTGATCTCGTTGGATTGCTTGGTGGACTCTTGGGTGTGGCGGCCTTTGCTCTTCATCCTCCTTGTCTTGATTATTTGCATCTCCCCCTTGATCATTACCGTCATCTTGAGGTGGTTCATTTGCTTGATCTTCTACTTCATCAACTTGAGCTTCATCCTCATTTTGAGTCGGTGGAGATGCTTGCGTGGAGGAGGATGGTTGATCTTGTGCATTTGGAGGCTCTTCGGATTCCTTAGGACACACATCCCCAATGGACATGTTCCTTAGCGCGATGCACGGAGCCTCTTCAATACCTATCTCATCAAGATCAACTCGCTCTACTTGAGAGCCGTTAGTCTCATCAAACACAACGTCACAAGAAACTTCAACAAGTCCTGAGGACTTGTTAAAGACTCTATATGCCCTTGTGTTTGAGTCATATCCTAGTAAAAAGCCTTCTACAGTCTTAGGAGCAAATTTAGATTTTCTACCTCTTTTAACAAGAATAAAGCATTTGCTACCAAAGACTCTAAAATATGAAATGTTGGGCTTTTTACCGGTTAGGAGTTCATATGATGTCTTCTTGAGGATTCGGTGTAGATATAACCGGTTGATGGCGTAGCAAGCGGTGTTGACCGCCTCGGCCCAAAACCGATCCGAAGTCTTGTACTCATCAAGCATGGTCCTTGCCATGTCCAATAAAGTTCGATTCTTCCTCTCCACTACACCATTTTGTTGTGGCGTGTAGGGAGAAGAGAACTCATGCTTGATGCCCTCCTCCTCAAGGAAGCCTTCAATTTGAGAGTTCTTGAACTCCGTCCCGTTGTCGCTTCTAATCTTCTTGATCCTTAAGCCGAACTCATTTTGAGCTCGTCTCAAGAATCCCTTTAAGGTCTCTTGGGTTTGAGATTTTTCCTGTAAAAAGAATACCCAAGTGAAGCGAGAATAATCATCCACAATAACTAGACAGTACTTACTCCCGCCGATGCTTATGTAAGCAATCGGGCCGAATAGATCCATGTGTAGGAGTTCCAGTGGTCTGTCGGTCGTCATGATGTTCTTGTGTGGATGATGAGCACCAACTTGCTTTCCTGCTTGGCATGCGCTACAAATCCTGTCTTTCTCAAAATGAACATTTGTTAGTCCTAAAATGTGTTCTCCCTTTAGAAGCTTATGAAGATTCTTCATCCCAACATGTGCTAGTCGGCGATGCCAGAGCCAGCCCATATTAGTCTTAGCAATTAAGCAAGTATCGAGTTCAGCTCTATCAAAATCTACCAAGTATAGCTGACCCTCTAACACTCCCTTAAATGCTATTGAGTCATCACTTCTTCTAAAGACAGTGACACCAACATCAGTAAAGAGACAGTTGTAGCCCATTTTGCATAATTGAGATACAGAAAGCAAATTGTAATCTAAAGAATCTACAAGAAAAACATTGGAAATAGAATGGTCAGGAGATATAGCTATTTTACCAAGACCTTTGACCAAACCTTGATTTCCATCCCCGAATGTGATAGCTCGTTGGGGATCTTGGTTTTTCTCGTAGGAGGAGAACATCCTTTTCTCCCCTGTCATGTGGTTTGTGCACCCGCTGTCGAGTATCCAACTTGAGCCCCCGGATGCATAAACCTACAAAACAAATTTAGTTCTTGACCTTAGGTACCCAAATGGTTTTGGGTCCTTTGGCATTAGACACAAGAACTTTGGGTACCCAAACACAAGTCTTTGATCCCTTGTGCTTGCCCCCAACATATTTGGCAACTATTTTGCCGGATTTGTTAGTCAAAACATAAGATGCATCAAAAGTTTTAAATGAAAGACTATGTTCATTTGATGCATTAGGAGTTTTCTTCTTAGGCAACTTAGCACGGGTTGGTGGCCTAGAGCTAGATGTCTCACCCTTATACATAAAAGCATGATTTGGGCCAGAGTGAGACTTCCTAGAGTGAATTCTCCTAATCTTGCTCTCGGGATAACCGGCAGGGTACAAAATGTAACCCTCGTTATCCTGAGGCATGGGAGCCTTGCCCTTTACAAAATTAGACAATCTTTTAGGAGGGGCACTAGGTTTGACATTGTCTCCCCTTTGGAAGCCAATGCCATCCTTGATGCCAGGGCGTCTCCCATTATAGAGCATACTTCTAGCAAATTTAAATTTTTCATTCTCTAAGTTATGCTCAGCAATTTTAGCATCTAATTTAGCTATATGATCATTTTGTTGTTTAATTAAAATCATGTGATCATGTATAGCATCAATGTTGACATCTCTACATCTAGTGCAAATAGAAGTGTGCTCAACGGTAGATGTAGAGGGTTTGCAAGATTTTAGTTCTACAACCTTAGCATGCAATATTTCATTTTTACTTCTAAGGTCGGAAATAGTATTATTGCAAACATCAAAATCTTTAGCCTTAGCAAGTAATTTTTCATTTTCATACCTAAGGCTAGCAAGAGAAATGTTTAATTCTTCAATCCTAGCAAGCAAATCATCATTATCATTTCTAAGATTGGGAATTGAAACATTACAGGCATTTGAATCAACCTTAGCTAACAAATTTGCATTTTCATTCCTAAGGTTGTCAATAGTTTCATGGCAAGAACTTAGCTCACTAGTAAGTTTTTCACATTTTTCTACTTCTAGAGCGTAAGCATTTTTAACCTTAACATGCTTCTTATTTTCTTTAATAAGGAAGTCCTCTTGGGTGTCCAAGAGATCATCCTTTTCATGGATAGCACTAATTAGTTCATTTAATTTTTCTTTTTGTTCCAAGTTAAGGTTGGCAAAAAGGGTACGCAAATTATCTTCCTCATCACTAGCATTATCATCACTAGAGGACTCATATTTAGTGGAGGATTTAGATTTAACCTTCTTCTTTTTGTCGTCCTTTGCCATGAGGCACTTGTGGCCGACGTTGGGGAAGAGAAGTCCCTTGGTGACGGCGATGTTGGCGGCATCCTCGTCGGAGGAGGAGTCGGTGGAGCTCTCGTCGGAGTCCCACTCGCGGCATATGTGGGCATCGCCGCCCCTCTTCTTGTGGTACCTCTTCTTTTCTTTCCTCTTTCCCTTCTTGTCGTTATCCCTGTCACTGTCACTTGATAATGGACATTTAGCGATAAAGTGACCGGGCTTACCACACTTGTAGCAAACCTTCTTGGAACGGGATTTGTAATCCTTCCCCTTCCGTTGCTTGAGGATTTGGCGAAAGCTTTTGATGATTAAAGCCATCTCCTCATTGTCGAGCTTGGAGGCGTCAATTGGTTGTCTACTTGGTGTAGACTCCTCCTTCTTCTCCTCCGTCGCCTTAAATGCCACCGGTTGTGCTTCGGACGTGGAGGGTTCATCAAGCTCGTTGATCTTCTTGGAGCCTTTGATCATGCATTCAAAGCTCACAAAATTCCCGATAACTTCCTCGGGGGTCATTTGAGTATATCTAGGATTACCACGAATTAATTGAACTTGAGTGGGGTTAAGGAAGATGAGTGATCTAAGAATAACCTTAACCACCTCGTGGTCATCCCATTTCTTGCTCCCGAGGTTGCGCACTTGGTTCACCAAGGTTTTGAGCCGGTTGTACATATCTTGTGGCTCCTCCCCTTGGCGAAGACGGAAGCGACCGAGCTCCCCCTCGATCGTCTCCCGCTTGGTAATCTTGGTGAGTTCATCACCCTCGTGCGCGGTCTTGAGTAAGTCCCAAATCTCCTTTGCATTCTTCAACCCTTGCACTTTGTTGTATTCCTCCTTGCTTAGAGAGGCAAGGAGTATGGTTGTAGCTTGAGAGTTGAAGTGCTCGATTTGGGCCACTTCGTCCTCATCATAGTCTTCATCCCCTACGGATGGTACCTGTGCACCAAACTCAACAACATCCCATATGCTTTTGTGGAGTGAGGTTAGATGAAATCGCATTAAATCACTCCACCTAGCGTAATCTTCACCATCAAAAGTTGGTGGTTTGCCTAATGGGACGGAAAGTAAAGATATATGTTTAGAAATGCGAGGGTAGCGTAGGGGAATCTTACTATACTTCTTGCGCTCTTGGCGCTTAGAAGTGACGGATGCCGCGTCGGAGCCGGAGGTGGATGCCGATGAAGAATCGGTCTCGTAGTAGACCACCTTCCTCATCCTTTTCTTCTTGTCCCCACTCCGATGCGGCTTGTGGGAAGAAGATTTTTCCTTCTTCTCTTTGCGGTGAGAAGAAGATTTCTTCTCTTTCCCTTTGTTGGAGGAGATCTTCTTCTTCTCCTTCCTCTTGGTGCGGGACTCTTCCGATGAAGTGCTCCCGTGGCTTGTAGTGGGCTTTTCGCCGGTCTCCATCTCCTTCTTGGCGTGATCTCCCGACATCCCTTCGAGCGGTTAGGCTCTAATGAAGCACCGGCCTCTGATACCAATTGATAGTCGCCTAGAGGGGGGTGAATAGGGCGAAACTGAAATTTACAAATATAAACACAACTACAAGCCGGGTTAGCGTTAGCAATATAAGTGAGTCCGCGAGAGAGGGCGCAAAACAAATCGTAAGCAAATAAAGAGTGTGACACGCGGATTTGTTTTACCGAGGTTCGGTTCTCGCAAACCTACTCCCCGTTGAGGAGGCCACAAAGGCCGGGTCTCTTTCAACCCTTCCCTCTCTCAAACGGTCCCTCGGACCGAGTGAGCTTCTTTTCTCAAATCAAAGCCAGGAACAAAACTTCCCCGCAAGGGCCACCACACAATTGGTGCCTCTTGCCTTGATTACAATGGAGTTTTGATCACAAGAACAAGTGAGAAAGAAAAGAAGCAATCCAAGCGCAAAAGCTCAAAAGAACACGGCAAATCTCTCTCGCTAATCACTAAAGACTTGTGTGGAGTTGGAGAGGATTTGATCTCTTTGGTGTGTCTAGAATTGAATGCCTAGCTCTTGTAAGTGGTTGAGAAGTGGAAAACTTGGATGCAATGAATGGTGGGGTGGTTGGGGTATTTATAGCCCCAACCACCAAAAGTGGTCGTTGGGAGGCTGTCTGTTCGATGGCGCATCGGACAGTCCGGTGCACACCGGACATGTCCAGTGCCCCCGCCACGTCATCAATGCCGTTGGATTCTGACCGTTGGGGCTTCTGACTTCTGGGCCCGCCTGGGTGTCCGGTGCACACCGGACATCTCCTGTTCATTGTCCGGTGCGCCAGTATGGGCGCGCCTGACTTCTGCGCGCGCGCAGCGCGCATTAAATGCGTCGCAGGTAGCCGTTGGCGCCGAAATAGCCGTTGCTCCGCTGTTGCACCGGACAGTCCGGTGCACACCGGACATGTCCGGTGAATTATAGCGGAGCAGCCGCTGTGCGTTCCCGAGACTGCATAGTTCCGGAGGCCGCGCTTCCTTGGAGCACCGGACACTGTCCGGTGTACACCGGACAGTCCGGTGAATTATAGCGCGCCGGCCTGCGAAATTCCCGAAGGTGGCGAGTTCGAGTTGGAGTCCTCTGGTGCACCGGACACGGTCCGGTGGTGCACCGGACAGTCCGGTGACCCCAGACCAGAGGTGCCTTCGGTTCCCTCTTTGCTCCTTTGTTGAATCCAAAACTTGATCTTTTTATTGGCTGAGTGTGAACCTTTTACACCTGTATAATCTATACACTTGGGCAAACTAGTTAGTCCAATTATTTGTGTTGGGCAATTCAACCACCAAAATTAATTAGGGACTAGGTGTAAGCCTAATTCCCTTTCAATCTCCCCCTTTTTGGTGATTGATGCCAACACAATCCAAAGCAAATATAGAAATGCATAATTGAATTAGTTTGCATAAAGTTAGTGTAAAGGTTGCTTGGAATTTTGCCAATCTAAATACTTACAAGATATGCATGGATCGTTTCTTTCTTATTTAACATTTTGGACCACGCTTGCACCACAAGTTTTGTTTTTGCAAACTCTTTTGTAAATCTTTTTCAAAGTTCTTTTGCAAATAATCAAAGGCAAATGAATAAGATTTTGAGAAGCATTTTCAAGATTTGAAATTTTCTCCCCCTGTTTCAAATGCTTTTCCTTTGACTAAACAAAACTCCCCCTAAATGAGATCCTCCTCTTAGTGTTCAAGAGGGTTTTGATATATCCTTTTTGAAATGCTACTTTTTCCCCCTTTTGAACACAATAGGAAAACCAATTGATAATATTCTTGGAAACACAAAAACAATTGATAATATTCTTGGAAACACAAAGTTTTTGAAATTGGTGGTGGTGCGGTCCTTTTGCTTTGGGCTCTTACTCTCTCCCCCTTTGGCATGAATCGCCAAAAACGGAATCATTAGAGCCCTCGAAGTGCTATCTTCCCCTTTGGTCATAAATAAATGAGTTAAGATTATACCAAAGACGAAGTCCTTTTGCTCTCTCCCCCAAAGATGGAGAGTCTCTTGGAGCGACGGCGAAGGATGAGTTACGGAGTGGAAGCCTTTGTCTTCGCCAAAAACTCCAATTCCCTTTCAATATACCTATGACTTGGTTTGAAATAGACTTGAAAAAACACATTAGTTATAGCATATGAAAGAGATATGATCAAATGTATATAAATGAGCTATGTGTGCAATCTAGCAAAAGAAATTGCGCGAATCAAGAATATTGAGCTCATGCCTAAGTTTGTTAAAAGATTGTTCATCAAGAGGCTTGGTAAAGATATCGGCTAATTGGTCTTTAGTGTTAACATATGAAATCTCGATATCTCCCTTTTGTTGGTGATCCCTTAAAAAATGATACCGAATGGCTATGTGCTTAGTGCGGCTATGCTCGACGGGATTGTCCGCCATTTTGATTGCACTCTCATTATCACATAGCAAAGGGACTTTGGTCAATTTGTAACCGTAGTCCTGCAGGGTTTGCCTCATCCAAAGCAATTGCGCGCAACAATGGCCTGCAGCAATGTACTCGGCTTCGGCGGTAGAAAGAGCAACTGAATTTTGCTTCTTAGAAGCCCAAGACACCAAGGATCTTCCCAAGAACTGGCAAGTCCCCGATGTGCTCTTCCTGTTGATTTTACACCCCGCCCAATCGGCATCTGAATAACCAATCAAATCAAATGTGGATCCCCTAGGATACCAAAGCCCAAACTTAGGAGTATAAGCCAAATATCTCAAGATTCGTTTTACGGCCGTAAGGTGAGCTTCCTTAGGGTCGGCTTGGAATCTTGCACACATGCATACGGAAAGCATAATATCCGGTCGAGATGCACATAAATATAGCAAAGATTTGATAATCAGAGGTGCCCCTAGACCAGAGGTGCCTTCGGTTCCCTCTTTGCTGCTTTGTTGAATCCAAAACTTGATCTTTTTATTGGCTGAGTGTGAACCTTTTACACCTGTATAATCTATACACTTGGGCAAACTAGTTAGTCCAATTATTTGTGTTGGGCAATTCAACCACCAAAATTAATTAGGGACTAGGTGTAAGCCTAATTCCCTTTCAAAGACCTTTATGTAAGCTTAAACTTCTTCAATCTAGATTTGATAATCAAATTAATTATATCGCAAGCACAACGTTGGTGCACAACATTATATGTTTTTGCACTAGGATCTACTAGATTAGGATCAACATCCAAGTAACCAACAAACATAGGTGGCAATGTAAACACAAAAATGCATTTGAGGAGGCATTACCTAGAGTATCAAAGATAACTTTCTCAAGTAGATTGTGATTTTTAACCACACCAATAATAAGTCTAGCAATGTTACAATAACGAGGTACTTCAATTAGTTTTAAACCTATCAAACACTTCTTAAGTTCCCAATTAGCATTGTTAAAATAGCAACAACAATAATGTAATCTTCCTTAGCATTACCAGACCAGATATCAGCAGTCAAAGCAATAGAAAACACACTAGATAATACAACATCTTTAAGGTGTCACCATTATTATTGTATAGCTTAACTAGGTCTCTAGTTGTGGTAAATCTAGAGACTTTAGCAAATATAGGGTGGTGAGCATGATAAATGTACTCCTTCGAGCCCTCTTTGTCACCTATTTCTAAAGAAATGTCAAGTCTATCAATCAAGCAACATAACTCAACCCTAGCAACATCAGGTTTGTATTCCTAGATTCCAATAGATCCATTAGGGTTTAAAGAAACCCTAATATAAACCATAGTAGCATGGTCAACTTTCTTCTTACATGACTTTTGATGCCTATATATGTAAATGGCCAGTACCACTAGTAGAATGAGCAGACAACTTAGACTTACAAAACATGTTAATTCTAGCAACACGCACATATTTCCATTCATAGTTTCAAAGACTTTAGTAAAGTCATCCTAGACGACAGACCAGGGCACTTAATAGAGTTGTACATGAGTGATTCATGCTCGTTGAAGCGCGCAACATCGCTAGCTGATGCTGCCTCCAAATTCATCAGAGCAACAGTGCTAACTAATAAGGTACCAATAGTAGCTTTTCCCACGTCGTTGTCACCATCGCGGGTCAGCCCTACTGCAATGAGGTCTTCATTGATGGTTCTAGGGTAGATGCCATCATCATCGACCATGGCCATCCAAACCTTGTCATCACATAAAAGAAGCTAGGGTTAGGGTTTTCATGCTAAGAAACAAAGAGATCTAGTCTTAGGGTTGACGTTACAAACCTACACAACCGGAACTCTAACCCGGAGAGGCAGAGATGAGGATATGTGCTAGCGGGAGCACCACCCCGATAGACAGTGAGCAGTGAGATTGATCAATAGAAGGCAAGAGCAGTTAGACAGGGATCGAGAGGGAAATAATCCAAGATATGAGGAGGAAGACAGACGATATGCAAGATCCAACAGTGGAAAGGTCGTCGGAGAGAGGTGGGAAGGAAGAAAAGGCTATCATATAGTAGGACGAGAGGAGATTAACAAGATCCGGTAATGTAGACATCATTAGAGATAGAGAGGACGATGAGAGAGGTGATAACAATGACAGATAACGACAAGAGAGGCGGATGGGGATAGGGTTTGGAGGTGGGAGGCTAGAAGGGAGAATGGCCACAACGGCAGGGTTGTATCCCATCTCCTAGCTAGCTAGCGCGCCTTGATTTGTGCCACCTAAGACTTTATCCGGTGGTTCATGTAAAATAGGGGGACGCGAAACTGTACATGGCACTGTTTAAAGAGTGAAGTTTAAAATAAGGGATAAGATAAAATATTGAATAAGGGATCTACTGAAGATAGTACAACGTGCTAAGGGACCAGTCCAGACCCGGATTGGTGCGGGTTGAGCTAGTACAGGCATGAGCAGACCGGACCAAAAATCTGGATCTCATGCTGGCTGCATATGCTCATGTACTATATACTAATAAGAAGCAAATTGACCGAGATGGTTGGGAAGTAATCTATTAGAATATTAGTTACATCGTTATCACGACTTCACGAGCTAGTCGTGATTAGGCGCATATTACTAATTAGGATTACTGGTAAATAACCTGGACCACCCATTGGTCGATCTTTACTGAATGGTTGGCCGCCGAGTGCTCTGCACATGTTTATGCACGAGCAACCCAAAGCCAATGATGTTTTAACTTGGAAGACGCATGGCGTTGGAGTAGCAGTACGTAAGCCGCCAAGAAAGAAAGAAAGAGCGACACCCAGGCCTAGGAATGAAAACGGTCGGTAAACACTAAAACTATTATCGTTTTTATATTTTTTATCGGAAACAAAATCGAAAACTGTAACTCCGAAAACGGAAACGATATCGATATTTCAAAAACATCGGAAACGAAAGTTCGGTGCGGAAAATATACCGGTAACGGTCGAAATCTAAATACGATCGGTAAACATATCAAACTTCACAATACAACAAAGTTGACAAAAGATCGCAAAGACCACAAGTTCACAATTCATGATATAACAAGTTCACAAGGATCACAAATTTATAATATAAAAAGTTTATAAAGATCAAAAGTTCACAATATAACAAGTTTACAGTATAACAAGTTCATAAAGATCACAAGTTCACAGACTCAAAGTTCACAATTCACAATATCCACTCGATTTAGCTGATATGGCATGCTTACTCATTAAATATTTTTTCCTCACATAAAGAGTTTTTTCACAGCCTCACAGGAAAACCCTAAAATCTAGCGTGTGGAAAAGACAGACTGTCGGCTCTCTATCATTATATATTACTAATACATAACATGTGCATAGAAAAGGTCTGATTCGTTCGAGAGACCAAATCATTAATCTCAACGGCCTTCCAACACCATCTATCCAAAAAAATCTTAAAGCGTCCAAAAAAAATACAAAAATAAGTAATCCTTATCCAGAGACGTACAGGCGATGCGAAAAAATCACATGCCGGAAAATTCCGAAAAAAATCCGAGACCTAATTCCGGAAAATTCCGAGACACAAATCCGGTAATTTCTGTAACCGAAAGAAGCGGTCGATAAAACATCACGCTGATTCCGATTCCGATAAAAAATTCTGAAAATCGATTCCGTTCCGATCGAAAAATTTCGAAATATGTTTCCGGAATTCCAAAAAATTCCGGGACACTTTTCATCCCTACCCAGGCCTCGAGCTACTCGAGGTACAGCTGCCTCCCATCCAGTCGAGTTGTACAAATCGTTAGGCTGGTCCTGGTCCCGACCGATAGACGATGATGGATCGATCGAGTCGGCCGATCATGCTCATGCCCGTACGTGCCGTGCTGCTGCTTCGATTCACGGGCTCACGACTCGCCTGTTGGCTGTTGCGCCTGCGCGCTTTTTTTCTTCCCTCTCCATGTCTCCTGCAGCCAGGTCTTGTCGGAGGACCTGCTGTTTTTTTTTTTTTTTGTTAAGGCGGTCTCGGGCTCGTGCATGTGCGTGCATGATGCATGCAGTACTGGGAACCGTTCGTGGAAGTAGAGCAGCAAAACCGAAGGGCTGAGCTAGACGAAGGAATGCTGAGTTGCTGAATGAAAACACCACATACAATACAAGTAGGATCGGGGTGGTAAACTGGTAACTAATGCCTTTGGTTGCGGGACAGTCGGAATAGGAACGTCTGTTTCATCTAATTTTAAGAGACAAACTGGAAACAACACTAGGATAATTATGTTTCAACCCTTGACTCTGAACCAAACAACCTTATTCGAGAGATCGTTTTATTCTGTCTCATCCTGTTATTGTAACCAAACGTACCCTAGCAGTCCGTTGCAGCCCAAACCAAGACATGCTAATAAGGTGAAGAGCACAATACAATACTTGTATAGGATGTTGACTTGTTGAGACAGGACACAGTACGTTTGTTTGAGTCGAGACTGTGTCGAGCTGCCGCCTGCTGGTCCATACAGTAGTCAGTAGATCCAGATAGGAGGTCCATTTCGTCATGTCTCAAGTCCAGATCGCGCGCGCTGCCTCTGCCTGGCCCAAGCCATTGTCCAAGGGTTAATTATTGTTGTTGTAAACAAAGGGGATAAATCTGACCCTTTTCAACGGTAATGTTTACTAATGTACGTTACTCAGCTTTACCATTCTTCGAAGATACTCTTCAGTTATGATAACTGGCTGTCTGGCTCTAGACAATATGGTTATATATTAGAGTAATATACTCCATTCCTTATTTTTTATTTGTCACGTTTTTAGTTCAAAATACTAGCGGACGATAGATATTCAAGAACGAAGGTAGTATTATCTTGGGGTGAACGAGAGAAAAGCTAAAAAGTGACCAGAATACTCCTGGTTATTAAAGTAGAACCTGCTTTTGCGTATGTTAAAAGGATCTAGGTGTCGTCTGGAAGGCCGGAGCGGGGTTGAACAAGTGTTCAATTAAGATCACGCTCATAATTTCAGAATCTACAAAGGCCAGAAAATCTGATATGAGGTCGGAAATTATGACATGAGTAATGTTGGTCACTTGTTCTTAAATGTTGTAAATCAAGAACAAGGCAACACAATTGTTAAGTATTAATGGCCTTCGTCTTTCGAATCATTATCTCCTCGTGAGTATAATGATCATCAGACGAAGGTCGTGAAGGACATGCCTTTATCATATTAAAGATGAATAAGAATACATAAAGATAAATATAATGAATATAACTCATTGATTCATTCATATTTACATCCCATAAAATATGTATGAATATCAACACAATTTGTATTACATTGATACCTTCGGTTTGCTCGAAGGTGTTGATGCGAGAGAGATTACAAATCAGCGTGAACAGTACGATGCTATTGTTCATCTATTTATAGGCACGGGACGCAGCCCGGATAAAAGTACATTTATGTCCCTGACGTTTACTTATGATCGTAACATAAATCATTAAGGACTAAGCAGTCTTTTTTCCTTTCGGATAGCATCATCACCAGTCTTCATCACCATTATAAGCCGAAGCTATTACTCTGGCAATAGCTTCGACTTTTATTCTTATCATCTTTAAATCATATCTTCGTCTCGTATGCCTTCATCGTGGAGGAAAGACTTCCATCCTGAAGACGAAGCTCCCTGTAATAGCTTATGCTGAAAGCAAATGATTAATTATGTTTTTGAGGACCTTCGGAAAAGGAAGACCCCCAATAGTAGCCCCTCACAGTATTAATTTGTTCTTTTGTAACAAATTTAGACTGCGACGTGAACGAAGGCCTTTAGTCGAAGGTCCGAAAAAACACCTTCCCTTCGCTAGAATAGCGAATCATTCTGAGCCGTGGGACCCACCGAATTGTGGGGCTCTGAGTATATATATAGAAGGTTGTGTTGCAGATATTTTTCGTGCCATCTAGCTTTTGTGTTGCGGTTGTCGTTTTAGCTTTCCTGTTCTGTGAGTGCAATTGTTTTTGAGCTTCGGCTTTTTGCAGTGATCATCACCGAAATGGCCGAGGATAAGAAAAGTGTGGATCCCACACTCGCTGGCTTCTACGAAGCCATGGAAAGGACCAACGTAGAAAAAAATCACCAATGAAATGTTAGCTAGGCTATCCGATGATTCAAGTGACAGCGAGAGCTTGGATGTTCAGAGTGACAACGAAGATGCCAAAGATCGACCGTGGAGGCCAAGCCACGTTGTTTTTGGGAAGTCAACTATCAGACAAGGGCAAATTGAAAAGCGATGAAAGGCGAATATTTTCATGATTTGTCCATAGTGAGGGCTGGGGGAGAAGACACTGTAACCCTTCCTGAAGGTGATGAAGTGGTAGTCTTTAGGAGCTTCATGAAAGTTGGGCTTCCCTTTCCGCTCTACAAAATGTTGGTCGAAGTTTTGAAGACATTCGAGATATACCTTCATAAGCTTACCCCCGAAGCTCTAATCAGAGTGGGGGTTTTTATATGGCCCATGAGGAGTCAGTGGTTGGAGCTGGATGGGAGATGCTTCTGCAACATTCATGAGCTATCTTACCAGATGAAGACGATCAGAAAAGAACAATATCATAACAACTTCGGCTGCTACGGCTTCGTGCCTCGCTCTGAGGCGAATTACCCTGTGCCTACATTTCGGAAGAAGTGGTCAGGTTCTTGGATGAAGGAATGGTTTTACGTGAAGAATGACCTGAATCAAAGGGAGGATGTGAGAGGCGTTATGCAACGTTCTATATGGTCATGTTTCGGCATTAGAAGGCCATCCATCGCACTTGGGAATGAAGTGCAGGCGTGCCAAATTGCTTTCAACACCAAATGCACCTACATTGGCACAAGAGATTTAGTTCAAGAGCACATTGCTTATAAAGTATGGCCTATTGCAAACGAATGGGAAATGCTGAAGGAAGCTGCCGCTGGCTCCAGCTAGAGTGGCTTGGTTTATCTCAAGTATACCTTTCGGTACATAAGCCAATTTGATGAGCCAAATGATGATTGGTTGGACGCTATGGAGGCAACGAGTGATGAACTACTTGGAGCGTACTTGAGGGCAGAAGACGAAGCTATGACAGCCGCCTTCGGTGCTCGTGGGAAAAAGAGGCTGAATAGGGTGTTCGATGTTATTGGGTTTGTTTACCCAGATTACTACTTTCTCGTCCAAAGGCAAGGGAGAAAACGGAAAGTCGCTGCTTCGACATCTTCTGGAGCGCCAAAGGCGAAGAAAGTCAAGGGATTGTATCGTAGACCGAAGCCCATTGGGACGACTGATGCGCTGAAGTTAATTGAAAGGGCAGAAACTGCCCCCCTAGCCACAGAGACAGCTCCTGTGATGCCGATTGAAGCTAGTGCGGACCTGATCAAAGAGCCAGAATTAGAGAAGGCAGCAGAGCAGCCAAAGGTGCTGGTGACAGCGTTGTCAAAGCTATCAGCTATTGCAACAACAACTCCGAGGAAGAGGAGGATGGCTAGTTTTTTGGATGCTGTTCTGGAATCCATGAAAACGCCACCTCCTGCTTCTGCCGAAGCTTCTGGCGAAAAGATTGAAGATGCCAGAGAAATGGTCACTGCAAGCATTTCTTCTGTTCATGCTGAAGACCTTCAGAAGCTACGCCAGAAAAACTGGTGGGAGAAAGCCTTCTAGAAAAACCCACAACACGTGCTCCTGAAGCACCTCCCCAGGGTGATTTGAATTTTATTGTTCGACATGCTTCAGAAAAACAGCTATCGACAGAGCAAGTTGCTGATGAAAGGATCACGATGCCCAAGAGGGGGGGTGAATTGGGCTTTTCTAAAAATCAACACTAATTAAAAACTAAGCAAGAGCTAATCAAGAGCCCAACTTCACCCCAACAACTAGCACTAAGAATATAATACTAGAAATGTAACAATGCTAAGACAATACTTCAAATACTTGCTAAACAAATACACAATGTAAAGTGCTTGAATTAAGTGCGGAATGTAAAGCAAGGTTTAGAAGACTCCTCCAATTTTTCCTGAGGTATCGAAGAGTCGGCACTCTCCACTAGTCCTCGTTGGAGCACCCGCGCAAGGGTATCGCTCCCCCTTGGTCCTCGCAAGAACCAAGTGCTCACTACGAGATGATCCTTTGCCACTCTGGCGCGGTGGATCCCTCGAGACCGCTTACAAACTAGAGTCGGGTCACCAACAAGATCTTCACGGTGATCACCGAGCTCCCAACGCCACCAAGCCGTCTAGGTGATGCCGATCACCAAGAGTAATGAAGCGTCCCCAATCCTCTGGGACTCAAATGTGATACAATTACTAGTCCCAGGAGGCTAGTAAACACATTTATACATCAGATGATTACAGATCTGCTTAAACGACAAACCTATAAAGGTGGCGAACAACTTTAAGAGTTGGTCCACAACTCGGGACATATCATCAGAATGGGGCTGAAGCAGCCCGATATACGCAGTGAAGCAAGTCAGCGGTCCAACAGCCACAGGCAAGGTTGGGAACAGTCGTAACTCTTACCCGATCTCCTTTTTCTGAAAAAAAGTAAATAAGCAAGGGTGAGTACAAACGTACTCAGCAGCCCACCTTCACCCGCGGAATGGGGAAATCAGATATAATGCATGGAATATCTGGAGCTCAGGATATTTTGCAGAAACAGCAATATTTTATGCAGGGTTGTTTTGTAAAACATTTTGTATTTTGCAAAGCGCATCCTCTCCAAAAGGAGCAGGAAGTTTTTCAGTATTATAATAAAATCCCCTGGACTAAACCATCCAGGTATCTCAGCAGTTTCCCACTGGTTTTCCTTTTCAAAAACAGCTACTGGACTTCCCGTCCACCATAGCTCACGGCTAAACCGCCGGACCTTTTAAAAACCATTTTTCTCAAACGCACCCTTTTTTGAAAACAAAACATTAATTGCCATACCATACCAGACTCGTCCATACCAGTGGACACGGACTATTCGAATAGGTTTTCAAACTCTGCGCAGAGGTGTACACTTTACCCACTAGTCCGGTTTCTGCGATCTCACCGTCGTGAGACCCGAATGCCGAATCTCTTTCTTTCCTCGCACGTCCTAACCTTAACGGTTATACCGGAAGGAGTCAGGCCACCACCATGTCCAAACCGGACAAAACATTCCCCCTCCTTATCCTCCCGGTGCTCCCCAGCCTTCATAACCCTGGGGTTGGACCGTACGAGTTCAGATTGAGTGACTGCCCACACAGTCTCGAGTGGTTGTACTTATCATGAGTACAGGTAGTGAAAGATGACAAACCGGTCCTTATACGAGGGGACAATCCTTCTTCTCACACCTAAACCAGCTGAGCCAACACCTTAGGCCCTCCCCTAAACCAGGGAGTCCTTGATCATCCCTACTCAAAGGTGATAAGGGTGAAAACCCTTCATCATACACATTTTGAAAAGCATTTTCTTTTGAAAACTCACACCTTTCCTCAAATCATTTGTAACAAATATATCAAGTATTGATTGCGGCAAGCGGCTGGGTGGCCATAATAACTTGTCTCAAAATCATATCATGCATAAAATAACAGGCTGAGGGTTGTGGTTGAAAAATCATAGGTAATTTATGCATCAAAGGGATCCAGTGAGCTTGCCGTGCTTATCCGGCGAAGGGGGAAGAAGAGCTCGCGGAACTGGCTTCTGGCTCCTGGCGTAGACTTGTAGATCTGGCCTCCACGAGACAGTACGAACGCTCCGATAACTATGCAACATGAACAAGCAAACATACAAACAAGCAAGTATACCAACAAATATTTAGTATAGTGGTCAGAATAGAGATATATGGATGGGTAGAGTCTTGAGTAGAATCTGTGTCTTGTGGTGTTGAGATACTACTAGTGGTGGAGCGGAGGTGCTTACCAGGAGGGTGGACTGGAGGCGAAGCGACACTATGCGTGTAGCCGGTAGAGCGGAGTAACTGAGTGGGTGGGCGTTTGCCTTGGCTGAGGGTGTTGAATGTGTGTGGAGAGGGAGAGGGTAGCTGGGTGTATGTGGTGTAGCAAAGTGAAGTTCACTGTTGGTGAGAATAGTGACGAATGAATCGTCTGACTTAGTTTGAACAGAGAGATTATAGGTAGAATATGGGATAAGAGTATTTTAGGAGTTTTCTGGATTATGAACCATGCTTATGGGATGACATGGTTGGATAGGGAATAATTCGATAAGAATTTAGAAACGAGAATTATTGGAATCTGAGTTTGGAAGCCTGGTTCGAAGGAATCTCAAGTTAAGCGTGCTCAACTTGGAGAAACCTAGGATGGGTGACCAGATGGGAAGTTCCCACTGGAAGGAAAATCACAGTCACCGGAGTTTGTAAAACTGGAATATGGGTCTGGCTGGTCTTAGGTGGACTGGACAGCATGATGGATGAGTAGTTGAAATTTGGGGTGATCGGATGATCGATGAATAGTAACGGTGAATACTAACGGTAAATAGTAACGGTAAAAAGTAACGGTAAATAGTAACGGTAAAAATTAACGGTAAAAAGTAACGGTAAATAGTAACGGTAAAAAGTAACGGTAAAAAGTAACGATAAATATGTAACACCCTAAAGTTCAATTTTGTAAAGACAAGGAAAAATTCTCAAAGATTTTAAATCAAAACACCTTTCCTTAAAGATAATCATAATTTAGAAGTTTCCACTCATGAATATGTTAAAAATACATAATTAAAGATACTTAGATAATCTAAATTGCCTTTGGGTTAGGTTATAAAGAAGAATCATGATTAAACTATTTCTTAATATATATAGTCTACAATATAAATTTGGTTTCCCTAGAAGTAATAAGGTAGGGATTATTCTACTATATGATTAAAAGCTTGTCTAAAAGAACTAAAATAAATAAAGAAATACATAAAATAGGTTTTGTGCATTATGCTAAAGTTCTATATGTGTATCCAAATTAAGTGTTTGAACTTTAAACTTGTGATGATTTGAAATTCAAATGGAAAGGAAAAATAGAAAATAGAAAATAAATGGGAAAGGGAGAAAAGAGAAGAGATATGAAAATATACATACAATGAATAACCAAATATCTTCAAGTTTAGCATTTTTAATCTCAAAAAGATGAGTTTATAAATGAAGATCCACACAAAGTTTGAACTCAAACTTGAAATTCAAATGGGATTTGAAAATGGAGAAAAGGAAATAGAAAAGAAAAAGAAAAAGAATAAAAACCTTATTTGGGCCAACAACCTCACATTCGGCCCACTTAAGCTTCTCCCCTCCCGCGCGGCCCAAGTCCCTCCGCCGCGTTTACCTCACGAGTCACTGACAGGTGGGGCCATGCTGTCGGCGCGCTGTGGAGCTTGTGCGTGAAACGGGCTCTCGCTGACGCATGGGGCCCCCTGCCCGGTCTCTCGCCCCGCGCACGCTTACGCTCGGATTCACTGCTCCGCGGGACCCACATGTCAGCTCGTTCTCTCACAACGGAAACGCGCGCGATCCCGCCTCCGTCGTCGCCGGGGATCTCGTTCCTCACTGGCGGACTCCGCGCTCGGGCGCGTGGTAATCGGCGCTTCCGTTGCGCCCTGGACTATATAAGAAGACCGCCGTGATCCCCCACCCTCATCTCATCCAATTGTACCCGCCTCCGTACACCAACACCGTCGCCGCCGTGAGCTCGTAGGGCCGTAGCGACCCGTCGCCGGCGACCCTCCTTTGTACTCGCGCTCGGGTTTGCGCGTGTGGGCGGGGAGCTCCGCCTTGACTCGGCGGGTGTTTCCGTGGCATCGACATCGGGTTGGAGGGCGGTCTACACCGGCAATTTCTCACCGGAGCTTCAACGCCGCCGCGGATCCGCACCGCGCCGTGGACGGAGCTGGACACTGCCGGAATCCTTGTAAGAAGCCGCCTCCCATGTTCGCCTACTTCTCCTTTACGTGTAGAACCTAACGGATTAGAGTTTTGGGCGTTGGTGCCCTGGATTGGTTTCCACCGGCGAGGACTCCGCCGTGGCTAGCACGCGCGCCGCCAGACTCGGCTGCCGGGGAGGAAGATGGGTTTGGTACCGTTGATCGGTCTCTGAACGGCTGCGATTAGGCAAAGGGATACCCCTTCGCGCTTTAGATCTGGACCGTAGGATTCAATCGGAGGGCTGCGGCGTGATCTCGGTGTCATTAAATCTGGGCCGTTAATCGTCGATCGAACGGTTGTAGATGCGTACCGGTTCGGGTTATAATAAATCTAATCCGAGCCGTCCGTGTCTGATCCAACGGCCTAGAATCACCCATACCCCTTCGTCATACATTTTTGTTAAAGAGACCCTGACAAACACTGGAATCAACCCGCCGTTCAGGGATCCTGTTCCCTGTGTCTGGGAATTCTTGCGTCGAGCCCCCTATGCTTCTTTATATTAGTGCGCCCAGTCCAGAGAGTTATAAAATCATAGAAAATGATTTAGAAAATGATTTTTAGTGTTAAAATAAATCCAGAAACTTAATTAATTCATAACTAATTCATTTTAGCTCCAAATTGAGTCATTCCAATTCCTAAAATTTTGTAATAATATTCTCTATCATTTAGAATCACTGTTTTGACATGAACTCTGTTAGGGAATTAATTTATCATTTAATCCTATTATAATCACCTTAAATCTTAGGAAATTCATAACTTAAAATCTACAACCCCAAAATTAATGATTCCTGTTCCTATGATCTTATTTTAATATCTAGATTATTACTGTGTAATTTATTTACATGCTTGGTGTAATGTTAATTTTGCCTATACCATGTATGTCTGTATTGCTACGACTAGCAGTGAGGTCACGAGTCACCTGAAGATCATCCTGGCACCTGGAATCTCAAGACCCAGGCAAGTTGTGCCCTTGATCACTTCTTTTACCCACTCATGTTCTAATTAATCATAATGATCTGCATAGGTTAATTTGATGGGACCTAATAGGTTACCCTAGTTTGTCTATCTTTATGCCTTGTTTACCACTAAACTTTCTGGGTAGTACTTGCTAGTGCTATATGTGGATTTGGGCATTGAGATACATATTATTCATACTTTTGTTATCAGTTGTTATTTACTGTTCATGATAAGATCATTATGTTAATTGGAACATGGAGAACCACCCGGGAAAACAGTGCTACCACAAGGGTTTAATGGGACGCCCTTGGCCGATTAATTAGGAAAGCTAGTGGAAGACTACCTTACCCGAAAGGGGCAAGGGCAGTAGGGGAGTGGTCAGTGTAGGGAGGCCCTCGGGAGGATTTTGCTGTGATAGCGGTCCTGCAAGGGATTCCTGGGAAGGCCCTCGGGAGGATTTTGCTGTGATGGCGGTCCTGCAAGGGATTCCTGGGGAGGCCCTCGGGAGGATTTTGCTGTGATGGCGGTCCTGCAAGGGATTCCTGCATTGGAGCTTCCTATAAACTGTAGCGGGTTTTCTGAAGCTAGTGGAACTTTGTAAAGGCCTCGTAGTGTTACCCTGCCTCGCCTCCTCGGTAGAGGTGTATGGGAAGTCGCGATCCCTTGGCAGATGGGTAACATGACTTGTGGGTAAAGATGCGCAACCTCTGCAGAGTGTAAAACTGGTATACTAGCCGTGCTCACGGTCATGAGCAGCTCGGACACTCACATGATTAAATTATGGAACTTAATTTCAATTTGTCATATGCATTGCATCGCAGGTGATGTTGTTACTTCTATTCTACTATTTAATTGGGTTGGTATTTACTTATACTTAGTAATTGCTAATAAAATTTTGACCAACTTTAAAAGCAATGCTCAGCTTCAGCCATCCTCTTTGGTAAGCCTTACACTTCACATGAGCTCCCACCTTTGGCGAGTTCATACACATTATTCCCCACAACTTGCTGAGCGATGAACGTATGTGAGCTCACTCTTGCTGTCTCACATACACCACAGGTCAAGAACAGGTACCGCAGGATGAGGCGCATGGAGGATGCTGTGATGAGTTCGTGAGTGGTCTAGGCCGTCGTCTCCCAGTCAACTTTGGGTTGCTGGACCGTTGTCTCCTTATAATGTAATTATTTATTTATTTTGTATAGAACTCCTGTTATGTAGTAAAGATGTGACATTCGATCCTGTGCCATGATTCATCATATGTGTGAGACTTGGTCCCAGCACACCTGGTGATTATGTTCGCGCCCGGGTCTTGGTGCCCTAAAACCCGGGTGTTACAGAAGTGGTATCAGAGCAATGTTGACTGTAGGACGAAACCTAGATAGAACTAGACAACCCTTACCTACTTATCTTTGCTACTCTGATTCTTTCTAAACTTATCTTAATCTTTTCTCATCTATTTCCGCTTTACTCTGATTATTCTTATCTTTTCTTTCTAAAAGACAAATATGGATTTCACACTTCGAAATCATGTACCTAAAGTGACTTTTAGGAATAGGAGACCTAATCTTAGGAACAAAAACAAAAAAAAAACTATTTTTATATCTATGCACTTGAATGTTTGTTATTATGATATTTGCCTGATTTGGATCTTTGATTGAGTGTGATAAGTTGTGGAGTAATGTCCATAATTGCATCTACATATACACATAGGTATAAAAAAATATATTTATAAAATAACTAGACAACCTAGATTATCCCCATTGGAATACATCTAGCTTAAGAGATTTATCTTATCCTAAAAGATCCCATTCTAACAAATTCATATTATCTTAGAAGACTCTCTCTTATCTTAATGGATTCATCTTATCATAACTACTTTACTTATCCCATCTTAATAGATCTAACTGACCTCAAAAGATTCTACCTTATTCTTATGGATTCATCTTGCCCTAATTAGCATATTGATTCCACTCTAGAATAACAACCATGATCTAATCCAAATTTGAGTTACTTAAATTAGTTAGATAATGTTGGCGACAAAAATTAGGCCTTAATCCTATAAACATATCTTACCTAAAATTAATACCTTGGACTAACTCGTCCGTAAACAACAACCTAACCTACATCATAGGTTGCCTAACCCATTTGTTCAAAAAGCAAAGTAAAACTCTGCTCAAACCTACTTACCTCGTGTACCTCGGCTATCCTAACTATATGTACTTAACTCGGATGGCAACTCCAAGAAGAAATGTCAAAGAAGACCAACCATGTCAAAAAAAAGGGATAAGCATCAACTCAAGTCTTCAAAGATCAAGTTGAATCGCCAGCGGAATCAAGATCCACAGTTCTAGATGAAGTATTTCCTTATTATACTCTTCCTTGCCACGACCTATACTTGCCATAACCGTACCTCAACTAACCTAATTGATGATTAGGCATACAATGTCCATATTCCTAATCCTTTACTAACAATTATTTAAGAACTTGGAACAAAACTTTTGGTTCCTAAATATATGGGGAAACTAAATTCTTAAACCAAACTTAATACATCCCTTTTCTTACAAATCTCGAGGACGAGATTATTTTTTAAGGGGGGTAGGATTTGTAACACCCTAAAGTTCAATTTTGTAAAGACAAGGAAAAATTCTCAAAGATTTTAAATCAAAACACCTTTCCTTAAAGATAATCATAATTTAGAAGTTTCCACTCATGAATATGTTAAAAATACATAATTAAAGATACTTAGATAATCTAAATTGCCTTTGGGTTAGGTTATAAAGAAGAATCATGATTAAACTATTTCTTAATATATATAGTCTACAATATAAATTTGGTTTCCCTAGAAGTAATAAGGTAGGGATTATTCTACTATATGATTAAAAGCTTGTCTAAAAGAACTAAAATAAATAAAGAAATACATAAAATAGGTTTTGTGCATTATGCTAAAGTTCTATATGTGTATCCAAATTAAGTGTTTGAACTTTAAACTTGTGATGATTTGAAATTCAAATGGAAAGGAAAAATAGAAAATAGAAAATAAATGGGAAAGGGAGAAAAGAGAAGAGATATGAAAATATACATACAATGAATAACCAAATATCTTCAAGTTTAGCATTTTTAATCTCAAAAAGATGAGTTTATAAATGAAGATCCACACAAAGTTTGAACTCAAACTTGAAATTCAAATGGGATTTGAAAATGGAGAAAAGGAAATAGAAAAGAAAAAGAAAAAGAATAAAAACCTTATTTGGGCCAACAACCTCACATTCGGCCCACTTAAGCTTCTCCCCTCCCGCGCGGCCCAAGTCCCTCCGCCGCGTTTACCTCACGAGTCACTGACAGGTGGGGCCATGCTGTCGGCGCGCTGTGGAGCTTGTGCGTGAAACGGGCTCTCGCTGACGCATGGGGCCCCCTGCCCGGTCTCTCGCCCCGCGCACGCTTACGCTCGGATTCACTGCTCCGCGGGACCCACATGTCAGCTCGTTCTCTCACAACGGAAACGCGCGCGATCCCGCCTCCGTCGTCGCCGGGGATCTCGTTCCTCACTGGCGGACTCCGCGCTCGGGCGCGTGGTAATCGGCGCTTCCGTTGCGCCCTGGACTATATAAGAAGACCGCCGTGATCCCCCACCCTCATCTCATCCAATTGTACCCGCCTCCGTACACCAACACCGTCGCCGCCGTGAGCTCGTAGGGCCGTAGCGACCCGTCGCCGGCGACCCTCCTTTGTACTCGCGCTCGGGTTTGCGCGTGTGGGCGGGGAGCTCCGCCTTGACTCGGCGGGTGTTTCCGTGGCATCGACATCGGGTTGGAGGGCGGTCTACACCGGCAATTTCTCACCGGAGCTTCAACGCCGCCGCGGATCCGCACCGCGCCGTGGACGGAGCTGGACACTGCCGGAATCCTTGTAAGAAGCCGCCTCCCATGTTCGCCTACTTCTCCTTTACGTGTAGAACCTAACGGATTAGAGTTTTGGGCGTTGGTGCCCTGGATTGGTTTCCACCGGCGAGGACTCCGCCGTGGCTAGCACGCGCGCCGCCAGACTCGGCTGCCGGGGAGGAAGATGGGTTTGGTACCGTTGATCGGTCTCTGAACGGCTGCGATTAGGCAAAGGGATACCCCTTCGCGCTTTAGATCTGGACCGTAGGATTCAATCGGAGGGCTGCGGCGTGATCTCGGTGTCATTAAATCTGGGCCGTTAATCGTCGATCGAACGGTTGTAGATGCGTACCGGTTCGGGTTATACTAAATCTAATCCGAGCCGTCCGTGTCTGATCCAACGGCCTAGAATCACCCATACCCCTTCGTCATACATTTTTGTTAAAGAGACCCTGACAAACACTGGAATCAACCCGCCGTTCAGGGATCCTGTTCCCTGTGTCTGGGAATTCTTGCGTCGAGCCCCCTGTGCTTCTTTATATTAGTGCGCCCAGTCCAGAGAGTTATAAAATCATAGAAAATGATTTAGAAAATGATTTTTAGTGTTAAAATAAATCCAGAAACTTAATTAATTCATAACTAATTCATTTTAGCTCCAAATTGAGTCATTCCAATTCCTAAAATTTTGTAATAATATTCTCTATCATTTAGAATCACTGTTTGGACATGAACTCTGTTAGGGAATTAATTTATCATTTAATCCTATTATAATCACCTTAAATCTTAGGAAATTCATAACTTAAAATCTACAACCCCAAAATTAATGATTCCTGTTCCTATGATCTTATTTTAATATCTAGATTATTACTGTGTAATTTATTTACATGCTTGGTGTAATGTTAATTTTGCCTATACCATGTATGTCTGTATTGCTACGACTAGCAGTGAGGTCACGAGTCACCTGAAGATCATCCTGGCACCTGGAATCTCAAGACCCAGGCAAGTTGTGCCCTTGATCACTTCTTTTACCCACTCATGTTCTAATTAATCATAATGATCTGCATAGGTTAATTTGATGGGACCTAATAGGTTACCCTAGTTTGTCTATCTTTATGCCTTGTTTACCACTAAACTTTCTGGGTAGTACTTGCTAGTGCTATATGTGGATTTGGGCATTGAGATACATATTATTCATACTTTTGTTATCAGTTGTTATTTACTGTTCATGATAAGATCATTATGTTAATTGGAACATGGAGAACCACCCGGGAAAACAGTGCTACCACAAGGGTTTAATGGGACGCCCTTGGCCGATTAATTAGGAAAGCTAGTGGAAGACTACCTTACCCGAAAGGGGCAAGGGCAGTAGGGGAGTGGTCAGTGTAGGGAGGCCCTCGGGAGGATTTTGCTGTGATAGCGGTCCTGCAAGGGATTCCTGGGAAGGCCCTCGGGAGGATTTTGCTGTGATGGCGGTCCTGCAAGGGATTCCTGGGGAGGCCCTCGGGAGGATTTTGCTGTGATGGCGGTCCTGCAAGGGATTCCTGCATTGGAGCTTCCTATAAACTGTAGCGGGTTTTCTGAAGCTAGTGGAACTTTGTAAAGGCCTCGTAGTGTTACCCTGCCTCGCCTCCTCGGTAGAGGTGTATGGGAAGTCGCGATCCCTTGGCAGATGGGTAACATGACTTGTGGGTAAAGATGCGCAACCTCTGCAGAGTGTAAAACTGGTATACTAGCCGTGCTCACGGTCATGAGCAGCTCGGACACTCACATGATTAAATTATGGAACTTAATTTCAATTTGTCATATGCATTGCATCGCAGGTGATGTTGTTACTTCTATTCTACTATTTAATTGGGTTGGTATTTACTTATACTTAGTAATTGCTAATAAAATTTTGACCAACTTTAAAAGCAATGCTCAGCTTCAGCCATCCTCTTTGGTAAGCCTTACACTTCACATGAGCTCCCACCTTTGGCGAGTTCATACACATTATTCCCCACAACTTGCTGAGCGATGAACGTATGTGAGCTCACTCTTGCTGTCTCACATACACCACAGGTCAAGAACAGGTACCGCAGGATGAGGCGCATGGAGGATGCTGTGATGAGTTCGTGAGTGGTCTAGGCCGTCGTCTCCCAGTCAACTTTGGGTTGCTGGACCGTTGTCTCCTTATAATGTAATTATTTATTTATTTTGTATAGAACTCCTGTTATGTAGTAAAGATGTGACATTCGATCCTGTGCCATGATTCATCATATGTGTGAGACTTGGTCCCAGCACACCTGGTGATTATGTTCGCGCCCGGGTCTTGGTGCCCTAAAACCCGGGTGTTACAAAATAGTAACGGTAAAAAGTAACAGTAAATAGTAACGGTAAATAGTAACAGTAAATAGTAACGGTAAAAAGTAACGGTAAATAGTAACGGTAAAAAGTAACGGTAAATAGTAACAGTAAAAAAGTAACGGTAAATAGTAACAGTAAATAGTAACGGTAAAAAGTGATGGTGAATAGTTCGTATGAATGAACGATGAACGATGGATATGAACTATGAACGAACGATGAACGATCGAATGATCGAACGAACGAACGATCGGAATTTCGGCAGCATAACGGCAGGAAAAAGATTATTTGGACGAACGAACGGACGAACGATCGAACGATCGGACAAACGGACGAACGAACCATGAACGATCGGACGAACGAACGATCGGAATTTCGGCAGCATAACGGCAGGAAAAAGATTATTTGGACGAACGAACGGACGAACGATCGAACGATCGGACGATCGGACGAACGAACCATGAACGATCGGACGAACGATCGAACGATCGGACGAACGAACGAACAAACTAAGAACAGGGGGACGAACGATCGAAGAACGACCGAACGATCCTTGTGCTAGTGTGTGCTTGTGAGGGATGTGGAGTGGGAGTGGGAGTGGGCGTGTGGGTGTGGGGGGGAGGGAGGTGCCATGAAATGGCTTGGGGTGGGATGAGAGGAGGCCCTTGCCCCTCTATTTATAGCCATGGTGGGGGGATTAGGGGGAGGGATGAGAGGATTAGTGGGAGGATGAGAGGATTAGTGGGAGATTAGCATGGATTTGTCTTATATGAGTGTAATTAGCTTGTAGAGCTCACCGTATGACACTGGAGGCATACGTATACGTATGAGCATGAGGAAAGTTATGAAGAAAATATTTGTAGGGACTTCAAAAATGATTCTGAAGGTATTTCTCAGAAAGAAAATACTTGGAGATATATCGGTGCAATATTTGGGCAGTATTTCTGAAAGAGTTTGAGGGCGATCACTGGGAAATATTTGTAGTATATTTTGAGGAGGATTTTAGAGAGAATATAGACCACTATATTTTACTTGTTGATATCAACTTGCAAACAAACATTTTGAAACAAAATTTGAAATTCATTTTGAATTTAGAGCGAGTTTGAGAAAATTTCAGGATTTGAATTTTTGGGATGCTACAAATCTACCCCACTTAAAAGGAATCTCGTCCTCGAGATTCGGCTTAGAAGGGTTATGGGTATAGCTTTACTTCAGCTACATATCTTCACTTTGCAGACCCTTCGAGGAGATGGAACTTCAACAAAATCTGGTCTTTCAGGAGCATCTAGTTGCCGATTGGTAACGCTGATTCTGGCTACTCAAAGATCATCTTCAGGCTTCTAGCTTTCGCTTGGCAGCTAGCTTATTGAAGAAGCAACGATGCCAACACGCAAACCTTCCTCTTGCGAACTCGCACATGGATTCCTTCCTTGATTAGTCTTCTGGTGCTTCATCAACAAAACTTGGATGACCACTTCTCATCTAGAAACTTATAAGCTTCGCAGGCTTGCTACAGGCCTTCTTCTTTTTCTCCAAAGCAGGAACTTTACTGGAACACTACCCCACTTAAAAAGAATGAGGGTAGAACTCTTGAATCTTGGGGATTTGAACTCCTTGAAGTACCTCATAACAAGGGTGTTACGGGGCCTTCTTCTACTGTTGCTGCTTGAGCAGGCTGCGGAGAAATGACTGACACAGGGTTGATTCTAGGAGAACCTTCTTCTTATCTTCTCTTCACTATCTTCTTTTCACTGACCCTTTCTTTCTCTTTGCTCTTCCCACTGGAGGATTCTATCAAAGAGTATTACCATCATATAGAGGAGGAAACCGAAGACTATGAACCATGTACAACAGTCTTCAACCCAAGAATCACCAAGCATTGTGATCTTAGGGGCGAGGGAGTGGAAAATGGAGTTGCTCGTGGTTTGGCAGTGGGGATTTTATTGGGAGTGTTTTGCTTTCAGCGGAATAGGAACTAAGGGAGCTGATGGGGGGATTTATAGGCGAGCGGGGGTGTCCGGTCACGGAGTAATGGTGATGGAGCAGGTGACACAAGGTAACAAGTTCGATGGAGAGGATGGTGTTGCTGGCGGTAATGGCGGCGGTGGGTGCGCTGCAAAGGGGGTGTGGGGCGGTGGTAGTGCGCTGCAAAGGGGGGTGTGGGGCGGTGGTAGTGCGCAAGGAGGCAGGGCACGCATGCGGGGGGCACAGGTGAGTGGTGGGGTCAATGACCCTGATGTTTGTGGCCTCTGGTTCCAAGAATCTTTGCCTCTCTGTATGGTAATAACTTCTTCTGTCCTCTTTTCCTGTTTACTTTGACTCAGGGGCAGTGCTTTGATTCTCACGGTCGGTCCTTTTGACTGAGCGACTGGATAGGTTCCTCTGTAGCTTATTCCATGCTTCAAGGGTAAGCTTCCCAATATCTTCTTGGGCAAGGTGCTTTTCTCTTGAGATGGGTTAAGATGAGAATGGAAGCATAAGGTGAGGATTAGCTCTAATTTGTGATCTATGTTTTTAGAGAAAACCTTTCTTAAAAAGAAAGAAAACACACAAGCTCAGCAATGATAATCACAAACAAATCAAATGTTTTGAATAAGGGAAGAATAGAGTTTTTCCAAAGCACGGACTACTCAGATTCGGGGGCTAAGCATAACTACTATTGCTTGGCTCCTGAATTGAGAACTATGCTAAATGCAACTTATGAGCACTAACGTTAAAGCATCACATATGCACTCAAAAGGGAGGAAAACATCAAGCGAAATTCATTTTGAAATGCCCTAGGGGGGCCACACAATTTGAGTTTTGCAAAACACGAGTCTACACGATTACCTCTCATACATGCAGGGCTCTAGCCAAAGTGAAGAAAAACTTCACTACCCAATGCATGCAGAGGACTGGGCATAACTAACTTCAGACTAGGCAGCTTCTCTTCTGGCAAGGCTGGCACACAACTTCAATCTAAGACATCTCCTGGATGGGTTAAGAGGGAGCTGATGTTGATGACTTCTTCTGGCGGCGACTGAGATGGCAACACGGGGTTGAACTCTTCTTCGAACGGGACTGACCCTTGTAGCTCCTCATAGGGTGGCGGTGCTAGCGGGGTGCTTGCAGCTTCTTCTTTGATCTCACGGGACGGTGCTGGAATCTTCTTCATGGTGAGGGGCTCAAACAACTCTGGCAGGGGATCTTGGGAGGACTCGGGGTGCTCTTGGATCCGCAGGGCTCTATGTTGGTTATGGGTTACCAAGTAGGCCTCCATCAACTTTTGGACGTGCTCATCCTTGGCTTGCTTCAGGGCTTCAACAGCAATGACTTCACGACTTTCCAAGGCAGCTACACGGGCTTGAGCTATGGTGAGGTCCACATGGAGCTTACGGTTGAGCTTCTCTGCATCTTCTGCTCGGGCAATCATATGACGGTGGTGCCGAGCCAAGAAATCATACTGGGCATCCTGGGTGAGCAGGTATGCAGTGAGGTACACGACTGTGGGGTCGTCCTCAAGCAACTGCTGTCCTTCCAATGCACGCATCCTGGCCATCCAAACTGGACGGTCTCTCTGAAAGGGCGGAAAGAATATGAGCGGTGTGTCGGTCACTTCTTCTTCATAGATCTGACACAAGGCCCTCAATGCCTTGCGAGCGACGACTTGACATGTGTCTTTGAATCTGTGCCCAGCAGCAGTGACACTCCATTCCACATGGTGCGGACTGGATCCAATGTACACAGTCACGACACATTTCTCTATGCCATGCTCGACGAATTCACGACCATCATACTCTGGCTGGCTCCTGATTCCGAGGCGAACTGTGCATGCTCTCAGCAACTTGGGGAAACAATCTTCATTCTGGCACAAGCTGGTTTGGCAGCGGACCTCCATCTGACTTCTGAGAGAAGGAAAGGGGGAAAGCATTTTTGAAATGAAGGGATGAGAGCAAGATTTTTTTAAGAAAATAGTTTGGACTCAAAAACTTTTGATCTGGCTAAGGGTTACGTCCTGCGGCCAACCTAACAGCTTTGATACCACCTGAAGCGTCCCCAATCCTCTGGGACTCAAATGTGATACAATTACTAGTCCCAGGAGGCTAGTAAACACATTTATACATCAGATGATTACAGATCTGCTTAAACGACAAACCTATAAAGGTGGCGAACAACTTTAAGAGTTGGTCCACAACTCGGGACATATCATCAGAGTGGGGCTGAAGCAGCCCGATATACGCAGTGAAGCAAGTCAGCGGTCCAACAGCCACAGGCAAGGTTGGGAACAGTCGTAACTCTTACCCGATCTCCTTTTTCTGAAAAAAGTAAATAAGCAAGGGTGAGTACAAACGTACTCAGCAGCCCACCTTCACCCGCGGAATGGGGAAATCAGATATAATGCATGGAATATCTGGAGCTCAGGATATTTTGCAGAAACAGCAATATTTTATGCAGGGTTGTTTTGTAAAACATTTTGTATTTTGCAAAGCGCATCCTCTCCAAAAGGAGCAGGAAGTTTTTCAGTATTATAATAAAATCCCCTGGACTAAACCATCCAGGTATCTCAGCAGTTTCCCACTGGTTTTCCTTTTCAAAAACAGCTACTGGACTTCCCGTCCACCATAGCTCACGGCTAAACCGTCGGACCTTTTAAAAACCACTTTTCTCAAACGCACCCTTTTTTGAAAACAAAACATTAATTGCCATACCATACCAGACTCGTCCATACCAGTGGACACAGACTATTCGAATAGGTTTTCAAACTCTGCGCAGAGGTGTATACTTTACCCACTAGTCCGGTTTCTGCGATCTCACCGTCGTGAGACCCGAATGCCGAATCTCTTTCTTTCCTCGCACGTCCTAACCTTAACGGTTATACCGGAAGGAGTCAGGCCACCACCATGTCCAAACCGGACAAAACATTCCCCCTCCTTATCCTCCCGGTGCTCCCCAGCCTTCATAACCCTGGGGTTGGACCGTACGAGTTCAGATTGAGTGACTGCCCACACAGTCTCGAGTGGTTGTACTTATCATGAGTACAGGTAGTGAAAGATGACAAACCGGTCCTTATACGAGGGGACAATCCTTCTGCTCACACCTAAACCAGCTGAGCCAACACCTTAGGCCCTCAACTAAACCAGGGAGTCCTTGATCATCCCTACTCAAAGGTGATAAGGGTGAAAACCCTTCATCATACACATTTTGAAAAGCATTTTCTTTTGAAAACTCACACCTTTCCTCAAATCATTTGTAACAAATATATCAAGTATTGATTGCGGCAAGCGGCTGGGTGGCCATAATAACTTGTCTCAAAATCATATCATGCATAAAATAACAGGCTGAGGGTTGTGGTTGAAAAATCATAGGTAATTTATGCATCAAAGGGATCCAGTGAGCTTGTCGTGCTTATCCGGCGAAGGGGGAAGAAGAGCTCGCGGAGCTGGCTTCTGGCTCCTGGCGTAGACTTGTAGATCTGGCCTCCACGAGACAGTACGAACGCTCCGATAACTATGCAACATGAACAAGCAAACATACAAACAAGCAAGTATACCAACAAATATTTAGTATAGTGGTCAGAATAGAGATATATGGATGGGTAGAGTCTTGAGTAGAATCTGTGTCTTGTGGTGTTGAGATACTACTAGTGGTGGAGCGGAGGTGCTTACCAGGAGGGTGGACTGGAGGCGAAGCGACACTATGCGTGTAGCCGGTAGAGCGGAGTAACTGAGTGGGTGGGCGTTTGCCTTGGCTGAGGGTGTTGAATGTGTGTGGAGAGGGAGAGGGTAGCCGGGTGTATTTATAGCTGGGTGTATGTGGTGTAGCAAAGTGAAGTTCACTGTTGGTGAGAATAGTGACGAATGAATCGTCTGACTTAGTTTGAACAGAGAGATTATAGGCAGAATATGGGATAAGAGTATTTTAGGAGTTTTCTGGATTATGAACCATGCTTATGGGATGACATGGTTGGATAGGGAATAATTCGATAAGAATTTAGAAACGAGAATTATTGGAATCTGAGTTTGGAAGCCTGGTTCGAAGGAATCTCAAGTTAAGCGTGCTCAACTTGGAGAAACCTAGGATGGGTGACCAGATGGGAAGTTCCCACTGGAAGGAAAATCACAGTCACCGGAGTTTGTAAAACTGGAATATGGGTCTGGCTGGTCTTAGGTGGACTGGACAACATGATGGATGAGTAGTTGAAATTTGGGGTGATCGGATGATCGATGAATAGTAACGGTGAATACTAACGGTAAATAGTAACAGTAAAAAGTAACGGTAAATAGTAACGGTAAAAATTAACGGTAAAAAGTAACGGTAAATAGTAACGGTAAATAGTAACGGTAAAAAGTAACGGTAAATAGTAACAGTAAATAGTAACGGTAAAAAGTAACGGTAAATAGTAACGGTAAAAAGTAACGGTAAATAGTAACAGTAAAAAGTAACGGTAAATAGTAACAGTAAATAGTAACGGTAAAAAGTAACGGTAAAAAGTGATGGTGAATAGTCGTATGAATGAACGATGAACGATGGATATGAACTATGAACGAACGATGAACGATCGAATGATCGAACGAACGAACGATCGGAATTTCGGCAGCATAACGGCAAGAAAAAGATTATTTGGACGAACGAACGGACGAACGATCGAACGATCGGACAAACGGACGAACGAACCATGAACGATCGGACGAACGAACGATCGGAATTTCGGCAGCATAACGACAGGAAAAAGATTATTTGGACGAACGAACGGACGAACGATCGAACGATCGGACGAACGGACGAACGAACCATGAACGATCGGACGAACGATCGAACGATCGGACGAACGAACGAACAAACTAAGAACAGGGGGATGAACGATCGAAGAACGACCGAACGATCCTTGTGCTAGTGTGTGCTTGTGTGGGATGTGGAGTGGGAGTGGGAGTGGGCGTGTGGGTGTGGGGGGGAGGGAGTTGCCATGAAATGGCTTGGGGTGGGATGAGAGGAGGCCCTTGCCCCTCTATTTATAGCCATGGTGGGGGGATTAGGGGGAGGGATGAGAGGATTAGTGGGAGGATGAGAGGATTAGTGGGAGATTAGCATGGATTTGTCTTATATGAGTGTAATTAGCTTGTAGAGCTCACCGTATGACACTGGAGGCATACATATACATATGAGCATGAGGAAAGTTATAAAGAAAATATTTGTAGGGACTTCAAAAATGATTCTGAAGGTATTTCTCAGGAAGAAAATACTTGGAGATATATCGGTGCAATATTTGGGCAGTATTTCTGAAAGAGTTTGAGGGCGATCACTGGGGAAATATTTGTAGTATATTTTGAGGAGGATTTTAGAGAGAATATAGACCACTATATTTTACTTGTTGATATCAACTTGCAAACAAACATTTTGAAACAAAATTTGAAATTCATTTTGAATTTAGAGCGAGTTTGAGAAAATTTCAGGATTTGAATTTTTGGGATGCTACAAGTAACAAGCCGTAGACTTTCGCTTGACCAAGAGAAGCCTAATGCAAGTGGTGTGTGCTCTAGGTGGCTCTCGCTAGCGCTAATGAGGAACAAACGCGGATTAAGATTCTCTAATCTCCTCACTAGGCTTTTGGTGCTTGCAATGCTCTAGCAATATGCTGGAATAAATGTGGAGTGCAAGACATTGAATATGGTGGGTGGAAGGGGTATAAATATCCCTCACCCACCAACTAGCCGTCACAGGCAACTTTCTGCGCACTGGCGCACCGGACAGTCCGGTGCGCCACCGGTGCGCCAACGGTCGTTTCCAACGGCTAGTTCTGACAGCTAGCCGTTGGACTCATGACACACCGGACAGTGAACAGTCACTGTCCGGTGCACACCGGACAGTCCGGTGCAATGTCCGGTGCGCCACTAAAATTCAACTCTGAAATAGGCGCTCTCGGGTTTTCTGTGGAGGAAGCTTCTTCCTCGGACCATCCTGGCCCCACCTGGCAGAGGGTGCACCGGACAGTCCGGTGCCCCCAGGGACAGAAACCCTACTTCTTGTTTTTCAGCTGATTTTCAAATCGGTTTTCGTTCTAACTTGTGAGTGAGTTCTAGAGTGACACCTAGCACTGTATATGAGTGTGATTGTGCACCAACACTACACTAGAACTCTCTTGGTCAAACTACTCATCGACAACCCCTCTTTATAGTACGGCTAAAAGAGAATAAAAGACCTAACTAAACCGCGAGTGTCCACATCTCCTTGATACTCGGACTCCGTAGACCTTCACCTTTTGTTTCGTCGTTTTAGTCGTCGCTTCGAGTTCTTATCTCCGAGATTGTTTTCACGTTGTAGTACTTCTACCTGTCATGCAACCTAACTTACCATTTGTCTCTGCAAAACATACATTAGTCACATATAATATTATGTTGTCATTAATCACTAAAACCAACCAGGGGCCTAGATGCTTTCAATCTCCCCCTTTTTGGTGATTGATGACAACCCTACAAGTTTTGTGAGAGTAGTTTGTTTTTAAGTTTCTGTCAATAGAAAGGATGGTTAGTTATACTCAGTAATCTTTGACAGAAAGAACGTGTACCATAATAATAAGAGTGAGCGCATACTCATCATAAGATTCTTGTTCATATAAAAGTGAAGTTAAATCAATGAAACAAGAACTAGAAGACTGGTGATAAAATATAAGGTGAAAACATAATACACACAGTCAATCATAAGCAACGAGAGTATATGTCGAGTTTGTGAGCCAAAAACATCAAGCTAGTACAGAGAGTAGCAAGCACATATATTACATCAAAATGACTCTCTACTAACTCTCTAACTCCCCCTAGCTCTCACAACTCATATCTCTCCCCCTTTGGCGTCAAACACCAAAAGGGTACCCGAACCTAAACATCTGAAGCAGGAGGAGGCGGCGGGGGCGCATCCGGTCGTGGTCGAGGCAGCAGAGCGAACGCCGGTGGAGGGTCAGAGTCAGTCTCGGATCCAGGACCTGCGGTAGAAGCTGGAGCTGGTACTGACTCGGACTGAGGCCGCGCTGCAGGAGCTGCCGGAACAGAAGTGGTCACAGATACTGCCACAGCAGTAGTGGTAACAGCAGATGCTGGTGGCACTGGCGGCTGCGGGCAGACAGAGCTGAGAACCGGAGAGGTGAACGCCAAAGTGACCGGCCGGAGCGGAGAAGTACCAACAGGGGGTCCTGACAAAATCAATGGCACAACTGGAGCGTGAAGCGGAGGAGGTGGAGCAGACTGAACTGGAGGAACTAAGACACCAGACTGCTGTAGCATAAGAGCCATGAATGCCCTACTCTTAGCCCGATCCTGAAGTAGCTGCTGCTGAAGCGCATCCTGCCTGTCCTGCATGTTCTGAAACATCGAGAGCATCCTCTCGGATAACCGGGCCTGCTCGGCTGCCAGGTGAGCCAGCTGCTGAGTGATAGACTGGAGAATCGAAGCAAGAGCAGGGTCCATAGCCTGAGGGGTAGCAGGGGCAGCACTAGAACTCCCAGCCTCATGATCATGTGAGCGTGGAGGCATAGGAGGCGGAGGAGGAACCCCAAAATCATCATCATCATCATCATCATCATCAACTGTTGTAGCCTGAGTGTCGAACTGATGAAGAGCTGCATCCTCGGCCTGAGAGTCAAAAACAGGAGCAGAAGCTGGCACAGGAATCTCAGGCGCAGGACGATAGAATCCAAAAACAAGGCGTGAGGCCTCAAGTGTGCCCTGAAATCGACGAGGCTGAATCAGCTGCGCAAAGATGTGGCACAAGTAGTGAGCATAGGGCAACTGCCGACGAGCACGAATCCCATCCAAAACGGTGTCCTCGATCTCACAAATAAGGAAGTCCACGACGTCAAACTCAGAGTGAGAGACCAGGGCACCAAGGAGCCAAAGCTGAATATGTGTGGTAGCCTCCCTGTATCCCATCCTCGGCAGAAGAGTCCGTCTGATAAGCTCATATAAATACTTGGCTGCTGTAGTAAAATCTGCCGATGAACGTCGCGACCCATCTGAAAAGGGCGGGCGGAACAGAGCCGCGACGTGAGCTGTACCCAGAGCCACACCGTCGTGAGGGCGACGAGGAGGGTCAGAGGTGCCGTAGCAGAGGCTGTGAAGACGAGTCGTCGACTCGGGAAATCCAAAGAGCTGGCGGATCTGACTGGCAGTAATGGTGACATCCTCTCGCTCAAAACGAAACCTCATCCAGTGATGATCCGGGTCAATCCATACAGAGGCGTAGAAGACTCGTACCCACTCCTCAACATACCTGCCGCTGGTAGTCAAAAGGGTCAGAAGGCCAGGCAGATATGTGAGGTGCGCCTCAGAGTCAGCACCGGCTGCAAGCAGAAAGGCTGGAAGATCCAAAAGCCGGTGCACTCGCAGAGCTATCTGAGCAGACATCTGAGCTCTAAAAAACGACTCCTGAATACGAGTGCAGAAGAGGTCAACTGCTGCAGGGTCCCTCTGAGCTGGTAACCAAGACTCCACGGGTACGTATCTGAACCTACGTACCCGTGCCGTTGTAGCACGCTGAAGGTCAAACAGTCTAGGATCCGCAGCAAGTGGTTGTACCTCAGTCTCATCGCGCTCCCGGAAACGAGGTGGAGGGACAGCAGGAGCTAAAGCGGGAGCGGGAGGAGGAGCAGTGGAAGCTGGCGTAGTGGAGGTAGCGGGTATGGCTGTGGTGGTGGATGGCGCAATAGGGGTGACGGGAGCAGGCAGAGTGGGTGGTGGAGTGGAAGCAGTGGTGTGAGTGGAGGAGCGAGTCCGGGAGGCGAGACGATGAACACGGTATGCGATCTGATTTGACAGAGTCTGCGGCTGATCTCCAAGCTCGGCCTGCGCAGCGGCTGCTGTAGCTGCTGCCGCTGCACGGGCTGCTCTGTCCGTACGCCGCTTCTTGCGGCCTTCCTGCTGCTCTAAGTAGACTGTCTTGCCCTTGACCTGCCTGAAGGGGCGACGAGGATCCTCGTCATCGCCTCCCCCTGGCGCCGACACATTCTTCATGCGCGGCATCCTGAACTGATGTCTGCAAATGAGAGAGAGTGACTAAGCACAGAGCGAAAATGTCCGATAGATTAGCAAAGGATGAGATGACTACCTGGAAAGCTCACACGAGAGGTGATGATCCAGGCAGGACAGGAGACGGCACACGGGCAATCAAGGTCACTGAAATGACAGAAGAGGTGAGCACGTATTAGTCACATAGTCATAAGTATATGAAATGTGAATAAATACATACACAAAGGAAGATGACACCGAAAACGCGAGACGAGACGATCGATAGGTCAAACGGTGTGAAAACGACGTTTGAATGATAAATAGTGCCATAGGAGGTGTGAAATTCGAATTGAGGCACGAAACGACATGGAATTGAGCCGATACTTCACGAATAGGTTTATATAGGTGAATATGAGTGAAGTGTGTGCTTGGTTTGAATTTAGGCGAAGAAAAAGAGATTTGGGCACTCGGCTCGGAAATGATCGCTCGAAACGGGGAATTTGGTGAAATTTAAGCCTGGAATCTCGGATTGGCGTGAAATTTGGCAAATATGTTACTGGAAGTGTTGTGAAGGTGCCTGAAAAATTTGGGTTCAATTAGAGCATTTTTGGCTGGTTTGGGCATTTCACCGAACACTTGGCGTGCGGTGAATTAGGTTTTGGGAGATTGAGTCGATTTAGGTTGTGAAACCCTCCCTTAGGAGCTGAGAACCTGCAGGAGTACTCAAGGAATATAGGGGAACACATTTCACGACTTGGTTGCACTGGATTTCATAGGAATTCACAAGATTTGGATTTGATACACAAGGGGGTGGCGCTGTCTGTCTAGAGAAACAGAGAGAGAGAGAAGCAGAGGGGAGGAAAGAGGCTGCTCACCGAGGAGGGATGAAGAGAAGCACAAGGTCGCCGTGGGATCGCTGGTGGTCGCCGGAGAGGGGAGGTCGCCAGCGGGGGAGAGGGAATCGCTAGAGAGACAGAGAGAGAGCGCTGGTGAAATGAGCCTCTGGCTCGGTCTCGGGCTGGAGGCCCTTTTTTAAAACGCGATATGGGCGCACCGGACAGTCTACAGTGCCTGTCCGGTGCACATCGGACAGCGCACAGTAGCTGTCCGGTGAACCACCGGACAGCGCACAGGAAAAAGGATTTTTAGCGCGTGGCTGCCGGTGCACCGGACATTGCACAGTGCAGTGTCTGGTGCACACCGGACTGTCCGGTGAGCCTAGACAGAGGGAAGATTGGAAAATTTTGAATTTTTCTATCTAACTTCCAACCAAACCAAATCCCAACTTAGAATCACACAAAATAACACTTGTTGGGACAGGTATTGGCACCCTCATATACTTTTCAAAATATTTTGCCATAGGCTAGATAATTTTTAGAGAAAATAAGCAAATGGTGAAATTTGCATTTTGGCTTGCACTAGGGGTTTTCATGAGTGATTTGAGTTTTGAATACTCCCCCTAAGTGCAGTACCTCATGCATATTTCAAGAACCAACAATTGCATAATAAGTAAGAATTTAAGTGCTAAAAGCTTAAAACTAGGACTTGTCAAGTTTGACCCGAGTTAAGCTTTTTCACTCGCTTTGTTGGCGGTTATCTCAACTAGGTTAGACAAGCCCTAGATGCAATACAAGAAATTTAAACATGCAATGCAAGCTTGACAACACCATTTGACATTTTACATAAAATTTCTGAGATCAAGAATATTTAGTTCATTCCTCAACATGCAAAAGCGGGTCTTATCAAGTGGCTTAGTGAAAATATCCGCTAATTGATCTTCCGACCTCACTCCTTCTAAAATGATATCTCCTTTAGCAACATGATCTCTAAGGAAGTGATGATGGATATCAATGTGCTTGGTGCGAGAGTGTTGTACAGGATTATTAGCAATTTTAACAGCACTCTCATTATCACACAACAAAGGTACCTTTTCTAGAACTACGCCATAGTCTAGAAGAGTTTGTTTCATATATAAAATTTGTGTGCAACAAGCACCTGCGGCAATGTACTCCGCTTCGGCAGTTGACAAGGCAACACTATTTTGCTTTTTGGATGTCCATGAAACTAGTGATCTACCAAGCAGATGGCATCCCCCAGAAGTACTTTTCCTATCAATTTTGCAACCGGCATAATCCGAATCGGAATAGCCAATTAAATCAAAAGTAGCTCCTTTGGTATACCACAGACCAACGCTTGTGGTGTGCCTGAGATACCTAAGAATTCTCTTAACAGCTCGAAGATGAGCTTTCTTAGGATTAGATTGAAATCTAGCACACATGCAGACACTAAACATAATATTGGGCCTAGATGCGGTAAGGTACAATAAACTACCAATCATAGAACGGTAGAGAGTTTGATTAACTGGGTTACCTCCCTCATCTAAGTCGAGATGTCCATTTGTAGGCATGGGGGTCTTGATTGGTTTGCACTTCTCCATGTTGAACCTTTTCAACAAGTCTTTGGTATACTTCTCTTGTGAGAGAAAGTTACCATCTTTCATTTGCTTGACTTGAAAGCCGAGGAAGTACGTTAGCTCACCAATCATTGACATCTCGAACTCCTTCGACATCAACTCACCAAATTCCTTGCAATGACAGTCATTTGTCGAGCCAAAGATTATATCATCAACATATACTTGACAAATGAAAATATCATCGTTATGTTTCTTTGTGAAAAGAGTTGTGTCGACGGTCCCGATCTTGAAGCCCTTTTCGATGAGGAAGTCGCGAAGGCGCTCATACCAAGCCCTTGGAGCCTGCTTTAGCCCATATAGCGCCTTGGACAACCTGTAAGCATGGTTAGGATATCTAGGGTCTTCAAATCCAGGCGGTTGCTCAACATATACAAGTTCATTTATGAAGCCATTTAAAAATGCACTTTTTACATCCATTTGATAAAGTTTTATATCATAGCATGATGCATATGCAAGTAGGATACGGATGGCTTCCAGTCGAGCAACCGGTGCAAAGGTCTCTCCAAAATCTAAGCCTTCAACTTGAGAGAATCCCTTTGCAACAAGTCTTGCCTTGTTTCTTACAATCACACCTTGATCATCATGTTTGTTTCTGAACACCCACTTTGTTCCAATGATTCTTGCATCTTGTGGGGGCTTCTCCAGGGTCCAAACTTCGTTACGGGTGAAGTTGTTAAGTTCTTCATGCATGGCATTCACCCAGTCCGGATCCTGTAGCGCCTCATCTATACAAGTAGGCTCAACACAAGAAACAAAAGAGTGATGTTCAATAAAAGAAGCTTGTCTATGTGATCGAGTAATAACCCCTTGTGAAGGACTCCCGATGATTTGGTTTTGAGGATGAGCTTGAAGTAGTGATGAGTTTCTCCTGTCAACCACTTGGGAAGAAGATCCTGGAGCATCAACATCTTCGGCTTGTACCCTTGCTTGTTCATGAGAGACAAATGTATCTTCATTTGCATGCCTCTCATCTTTTTCATCATCTTGTGGCACATTTGATGAAGAAGGCCTGTCAATGATTTGCACCTCTTCTTCATCTTCTTTTGGTTTGATAGCTCCAATAGGCATGTTCTTCATTGCTTCCCTAAGTGGCTCATCACCTACATCATCAAGATTTTCAAGTGCTCCTTGGGAGCCATTAGTCTCATCAAATTCCACATCATATGTTTCTTCTACCACGCCAGTGGCATGGTTGAATACTCGATATGCTTTGGACTTTAATGAATAACCCAAAAGAAAACCAATATCACAACGTCTTTGAAACTTCCCTAGATGATGGCGTTTCTTGTAGATGTAGCATTTGCACCCAAACACCCGAAAGAAGGAGACGTCTGGCTTTTTCCCATTTAGCAGTTCATAGGGAGTCTTCGCAAGTAGCCGGTGAGGAAATAGCCTGTTTGATGCATAACAAGCAGTGTTGACAGCTTCGGCCCAAAACCTCTCCGGTGTGTTATACTCATCAATCATTGTTCTTGCAAGAGTGATCAAGGTCCTATTTTTCCTTTCAACAACTCCATTTTGTTGAGGTGTGTATGTTGCAGATACTTCATGCTTGATCCCAATTTCATCACAGTACTCATGAATGTTGGTGTTGTCAAATTCTTTGCCATTGTCACTTCTAATCTTCTTGATCTTGCAATCAAATTCATTTTGTGCTTTCTTGGCAAACTTCTTAAATATAGATGCAACTTCAGATTTGTCATGGAGAAAGAACACCCAAGTGTATCTTGAGAAGTCATCAACAATCACTAGACAGTAGAGGTTGCCACCGGCACTTACATAATTTGTAGGTCCAAATAAATCCATATGAAGTAGTTCCAGTGGCCTTGATGTTGACATGAAAGCTTTAGTAGGATGTGTATTAGCAACTTGCTTTCCAGCTTGACATGCACTGCATGGCTTGTCTTTTTCAAACACCACATCCTTTAATCCTCTAACCATATCTTTCTTTAATACCTTCTTGAGTGTGCTCATCCCAACATGAGCAAGCCTCCTATGCCAGAGCCATCCAAGTGAAGCTTTGGTGAAGAGGCAAGTTCTTAAGTCTGCATCTTCTGAAGTGAAATCCACTAAGTAGAGGTTGTTGTACCTAAATCCTTTGAACACCATTGATTCATCATCCATCTTTGTTACAATAACCTCTGTTGGAGTGAATAAGCATTGAAGTCCAAGATCACAAAGTTGACCCACTGATAATAAATTGAAGCTCAAAGGTGCAACTAAGAGAACATTTGATATTGATAAATCATTTGAGATTGCCACCTTGCCAAGTCCTTGTACTTTTCCTTTTGAATTGTCTCCAAATGTGATTTTATCTTGACCATCAACATTTTCATCCAGAGAGGTGAACATCCGTGGGTTGCCTGTCATATGTTGTGTGCATCCACTGTCAATAACCCAATGACTCCCACCGGTCTTGTAGTTCACCTACATCCACAGACAATTCAAGCTTGAGTTTTGAGGGCCCTATATTGCATAGGACCAGTGACTCTCTCAATTAAGGACTTTGCCACCCAGATTTGTCTAGGTCTACTCTTGTTTGGTGGACCTAGGAATGTAACTTTAACCTTTCCATTTGCAACCTTTCTTAGAACATAATGAGCATTGAAAGCAAATGGTCTTGAGTGCTTAGGCAAGGGAGTTGGTGGTTTGGCTTTGCAGTTGTGGGCAAAATGACCTTCATTTCCACACTCAAAGCATTTGATAGGCTTGTGAGTCTGCTTTGGCTTGTATTGAGTGGTAGCTTTCTTTTGCACAAAAGCATTGTATCCAATACCACTCTTGTTGTTTTTCATAACAGTGTTCATAAGCAGCTCATTTTGGAGGTATTGACCCTTGTTGAACTTTTGCACACTTGTTGCAAGATGTTCATTTTCACTTTTTAGTTTCTTGACCTCATTTTTAAGCCTTTGATTATCCACTGCCAACTCATTGTTGAAATCATTGTTCTCAATAGCAACCTTTCCTCTAGTAGTTGCATCAGTCAAGTAATTCTTCAATTTTTGGTTGTCTAAAGTCAGGACTTCAACTTTTTCAGTCAATTCAGCATGTAGACTAGTTTGCTCTTCTTGACTCAAATCATCACATGAGGTTGCTACATCAAACTTAACAACAGGGTTAATAGCCTCATGTGTTTTGCAAGATAAAAGTTCATTTTCAACAAGAAGATTGTCATGATCAAATTTAATTTGAGTATAGTCTTCCTTGATCTTTACTAGTCTATTTTGCAACTCCCTATTAGCTTCATTTAATTTGTCATATTTTTCCTTAGCATCTTTTAGGGAGTTTGTGAGCTCATTTATAGTTGATGACATAGTTTTATTCTCTTCTTTTATTTCATCACTAGCCTTTATAACTATGTCATATTTGGCATTTAAAGATTCATTTTCATTTTTCAACCTATCACATTTAGCTTTTGACTTTCTAATGATTTGAGTATATTCTTTAAGCAAGTCAGCTAACTCATCATATGAAGGTGAAGCAAATTCCACATCACTATCACTATCACTATCATCAGCAATATTAATATCATTTTGTACCTTCCGTTCACCCCTAGCCATGAGGCATAGGTGAGAAGTTGATGATGGCGATGGTGGTGGTGAAGAGAAGTCCCCGGCGATGGCGGCAACTTTTTCATCATTCTCTTCTTCACTTGAAGAAGACCCACTTGATGATTCGATGTCGGTGAGCCAGTCGCCAACAATATATGCCTTTCCATTCTTCTTCTTGTGGAACCTCTTTTGCTTCCCATCCTTCCTCTTGAAGAATTTCTTTTCCTTCTTTTCATCATCGCTGTCATCTTCTTTCTTGCCCTTGAACTTATTCTTCTTGGGCTTGTTGCATTGATGAGCAAGATGACCGAGCTCACCACAGTTGTAGCAGTCCATCTCAGAAATGGGCTTTCTTTTGTTGGAAAAGAATTTCTTCTTTCTTGAATCAAATTTGATGCCTTCTCTATTTAGCTTCTTCAACATCTTGGTGGTCTTCCTTACCATCAAGGCAATGTTTGCATCAAGGTCATCATCACTTGAGGATTCTTCCTCAACTTGTATTTTTGCTTTTCCTTTTCTTTCATGATTTGCTTTGAGAGCCAAATCCTTTCTTTTGGAAGATGATTCTTCTTTGTCATTGATGTGCATGTACATTTCATGGGCATTGATATTTCCCAAAATCTGTGTAGGTGTGGTAACTGAAAGATCCATTTGATGTAGCACAGTGACAATGTGTCCATATTTGTCTATTGGGAGGACACTGAGAATCTTCCTCACAACATCCGGTTGTGAGATTTGAGTAAGCCCCAATCCATTAACTTCCTCTACAAGAATATTGAGACGTGAGTACATAGCATTTGCATTTTCATTAGTAAGTATTTCAAAAGAATTTAACTTTCGCATGGCTATGTGATATCTCTCCTCACGCTCACTTCTAGTTCCTTCGTGTAGAGCACAAATGTCCATCCACAAATCATGAGCATTTTTATGATTTCTTACTCTATTGAACACATCTTTGCAAAGGCCTCTAAAAAGGGTGTTTTTGGCCTTAGCATTCCATTTCACATAATTGAACTCATCACTTACAAGATTTGTGCGATCTCTAGGTTCGGGGAATCCTTGTGTGGCGGCTTTATAGACACCAATGTCTATAGCCTCTAAGTATGCTTCCATACGAATTTTCCAATAAGGAAAATCGTCACCATCAAAAACGGGAGGAGGTCCATCCCCACCGGACATCGTAACTCTAGCGGTTAAGCTGATCTACGAGCAACAAGGCTTTGATACCAATTGAAAGGATCACGATGCCCAAGAGGGGGGTGAATTGGGCTTTTCTAAAAATCAACACTAATTAAAAACTAAGCAAGAGCTAATCAAGAGCCCAACTTCACCCCAACAACTAGCACTAAGAATATAATACTAGAAATGTAACAATGCTAAGACAATACTTCAAATACTTGCTAAACAAATACACAATGTAAAGTGCTTGAATTAAGTGCGGAATGTAAAGCAAGGTTTAGAAGACTCCTCCAATTTTTCCCGAGGTATCGAAGAGTCGGCACTCTCCACTAGTCCTCGTTGGAGCACCCGCGCAAGGGTATCGCTCCCCCTTGGTCCTCGCAAGAACCAAGTGCTCACTACGAGATGATCCTTTGCCACTCCGGCGCGGTGGATCCCTCGAGACCGCTTACAAACTTGAGTCGGGTCACCAACAAGATCTTCACGGTGATCACCGAGCTCCCAACGCCACCAAGCCGTCTAGGTGATGCCGATCACCAAGAGTAACAAGCCGTAGACTTTCGCTTGAACAAGAGAAGCCTAATGCAAGTGGTGTGTGCTCTAGGTGGCTCTCGCTAGCGCTAATGAGGAACAAACGCGAATTAAGATTCTCTAATCTCCTCACTAGGCTTTTGGTGCTTGCAATGCTCTAGCAATGTGCTGGAATAAATGTGGAGTGCAAGACATTGAATATGGTGGGTGGAAGGGGTATAAATAGCCCTCACCCACCAACTAGCCGTTACAGGCAACTTTCTGCGCACTGGCGCACCGGACAGTCCGGTGCGCCAACGGTGCGCCACCGGTGCGCCAACGGTCGTTTCCAACGGCTAGTTCTGACAGCTAGCCATTGGACTCATGGCACACCGGATAGTGAACAGTCACTGTCCGGTGCACACCGGACAGTCCGGTGCAATGTCCGGTGCGCCACTAAAATTCAACTCTGAAACAGGCGCTCTCGGGTTTTCTGTGGAGGAAGCTTCTTCCTCGGACCATCCTGGCCCCACCTGGCAGAGGGTGCACCGGACAGTCCAGTGCACACTGGACAGTCCGGTGCCCCTAGGGACAGAAACCCTACTTCTTGTTTTTCAGCTGATTTTCAAATCGGTTTTCGTTCTAATTTGTGAGTGAGTTCTAGAGTGACACCTAGCACTGTATATGAGTGTGATTGTGCACCAACACTACACTAGAACTCTCTTGGTCAAACTACTCATCGACAACCCCTCTTTATAGTGCGGCTAAAAGAGAATAAAAGACCTAACTAAACCGCGAGTGTCCACATCTCCTTGACACTCGGACTCCGTAGACCTTCACCTTTTGTTTCGTCGTTTTAGCCGTCGCTTCGAGTTCTTATCTCCGGGATTGTTTTCACGTTGTAGTACTTCTACCTGTCATGCGACCTAACTTACCATTTGTCTCTGCAAAACTACGTTAGTCACATATAATATTACGTTGTCATTAATCACTAAAACCAACCAGGGGCCTAGATGCTTTCAGCTGAAACACAACATTATGCTAAGGAGCTGAAATACCCCAGGGGTCCTTGGTATACGGAGGAGATAACGAAGGTAACTTCCTCTACTGTCTACCAGACAATAAGGAGGTCAATGTTTGCCGTGAAATGATGGATAACATGGGGTGTCCAAAGCTTGAACTTGGTTTGTCTACGATGATGAAGGATCAGCTTGCAGATAGCCTTGCCTACAGCAGCTTGAAGGTTAGTATACTTTGGCTTGTCATTTTGTAACTTTTGTTATGGTGAACTATTTTTGTGGTAATTCTTATCGTCATTATTTGTTCACTCTTCGTTTGCCAGGGCTTGATTCTAAGCAAGGCTCTGAAGGCCCAAAAGGATGCAGAGGATGAGAGCTATCGAATAGCGCTTGCAAACCTTCGTTCGGAGGTCATAACATTGAGAAATGAAGCTCTTAAAAAGGATAAGATCCTACTCTCTTTGGTGGAGAGATTAAAATCTAGCGAAGCCAGGCTTTCTGCTCAAGCTGAAGCCCATGAAGCCGACATGCAAGAGCTAAAGAAGAAAGTTGTCGAAGCAATTGACAATCTTAATGTTGAAGTAGTAAAACACGGAATATGTGAAATTGAAAGATCAAGGGCATAGAAAAATGTCGATGAGCTTCGTGCTGTAAAGGAAAAATGCTATGATATGGCTATGGAATGTGCTAAAAATCTGAAGAACAGCTATTCTATAGTTGGTGCATTTTCTTTCGAGCAGAAATTCATCGTGGCAATTCTGATAAAGTTATTCAATGGAAAAACTGCGAGGTTGAAGCTTTCGAGGAAATTCTTAGTGACAAAGAGGACTTCTGTGCCTTTGTCGGTGCCCGTGGGGCTGCGTCCATCATGGAGAAGGTTGGTTGTGATCATGCCAAGACTGTAGCTCAGCCAGATTTTGCCTTCTCAGATGATGATGTTAGAAACCCTTCAGCCGAAGCTACTACCTTGGGTGGGAAATTTTATTCCGAAGTATGGCTGAAAGGGTGGATGAGAAATTGATGATGAAGCCATTAAAAAGAATGAGAAAGAATCTCATGATGCCTTGGAAGAGGCTAAAAGAGTCGAGGAAGCTGCTGAGCGGGTCAGACTTATAGGTATGCCTTTTATAACTGAGCTTCGTAAGTTTTTCAGCTTCGGTACTAACAGATATTTGTGTTTCAATGCAGCTGAGCTTTCTCCCCCTCTCGATCCATATGATCCTGAAACTGACCCATCTGTCAAGGAGGCGCTCGATATAATCAAGATTGTTGATGATGCTATTGATGAAGTTATCGACAAGCTGCTGAACGAAGCTGCCAACAAAGTCCTAAAGGAAGACTGAAGCTTTGTATTTTTGATAGTTTAGTGTCCTTGTACATAACTCCTGGTTTTGTAAGAAACACTTATTCACAATTTGCATGTATGTTGATGTAACATATTTCTTTGTGAAACGTGGAACTTTCGTACATACCATTTTTGAGCCGGCGGCGAAAAAACACCTTCCCTTCTTTTCACGCTTTAGAAAGAAACCCCCCTTCTTTACCGAAGCAACTGTATGATTCCTGCCATAGACGTTGCATAGGAATACCATCGTCGAAAGCGTAAACTCCGTATGACAGTACTGTCACAAGCATGGATCATGCCTTTTTAATGCTCTTTCATGAGTCTGCCGAAGCAGCAGAAAGAATTTTCCTTGTTTTTTCACTGCTTTTGTCAATGCAAAATGATGTATGATGTGATGTTGTGCAATATGATATGATGCAAATGATGTTTATGCATAAATCACCGAAAAACCAAGACTATGCATTCCCTTGGGAACGACTTTGGAGTCTTTTCACCTTTTACTTTAGGTGGCATTTTAGCTCTGCATCCCCTTACGAACGACTTTGGAGCTAAGCTCTGCATCCCCTTAGGGACGACTTTGGAGCTTCTTCACCTTTTACTTAGGTGGTATTTTAGCTCTGCATTCCCTTAGGAACGACTTTGGAGCGTCTTCACCTTTTACTTTAGGTGGCATTTTAGCTCTACATTCCCTTAGAAATGACTTTGGAGCTTCTTCACCCTTTTTTGTTACACTCGATGGTGTAACCACAAATTTATTACATCAGGCTAAAGGTTAAACCTCCTTGTATTGTCTTTTGGAAGCAAAATATAAAGGCAAAAAAGTAGAAATACATTGAATTAGGAAATTTTCTGGTCAAACCCCCGGGTTGATTTCAGTAGATGTGTCTTGACTTGGGCACAGTGCTATTGACTGTGCGAGCATCGGACTCCTCCTGAGTATCGTGCTGTTGTTGCGCCTAGCAATGCCCTTCTGGCTGCTGATTATGAAGGTAGGCACCAGCGGTGGTGGTGGTGGTAACTGAGCCCAAGCAGCCTGAGAATGACTCGTCGAAGCAACCAACGTCGTGGGTTGCTGGTTGCCCACATATTCAGGGATATATGGCGAATAGCATGAAGCAGTATGCAAGACCTCCTTCGGCTGATTCTGTCGCGCTTTGGCTTCAGTGATCTCCTTCTGCTTTTGGATCGTGACTTGGCACGTCCTTGTTGTGTGTCCCTTATCCTCCCCACAGAATAAGCAGAACAATCTCCTGGGCTGAGTGCCAAATCTTCCTCTGAAGCTTCTCCCCCTCTGCCTCTTGGGTCGGGTGGCCTGTAGGAAGTTTGCTGCATTCCCGAAGATTGTGAGTTTTGCTGGCTGCTCTGGGTGTGATTTGCCTTGTCATCATTTGTGTTGGGATTGTGGATTTTTCTGACATGCCTGGGGTGGAGTCTTCCTCCGAAGCCCCTAGTCATCTCAGAATACATGTAAGCTTCCTCCCTTATCTGACAAAAATCATTATCAGCTCGGATATACTCATCCATCTTCTGGAGAAGCTTCTCCAGGGTTTGTGGTGGCTTCCTTGCAAAATATTGTGTTGTCGGTTGTCACACCCGGTTTTAGAAGGCAAACCGAATGGGAACCATGTACGTGCCAGGATCAGCAATTCACGAACACAGCAGTTACATAACTGGACAACATCACACAATGCTCAAATAATAACATAAAAGAAGGTATAATAGTCGATTACATCATGATGTACGAGACATCCACATAGTCTTTAACAATTATCAAAGTGCGGAAAAGAAACATAGATACACACGGCCTGCACAGGCAGCCGACTGGGGGTTTGCCGCTAACCCACGCCTAGAACTCATCGTACTCTTGGAACTCCTGGAAGTCTTCCTCCACGACTTCATCTTCTCCTGAGCAGTGGTTGCAATGAGGACAACCTGGGGGGTTTGGTGTGTAAAGCAAGGGTGAGTACACATCAACATACTCAGCAATATGTCATGTTTGGCTGTAGTGGACTAGATTTATGTGGGGTTAAGTCAAGCAGTTGCTTTTAGTTGGTCAGGTTATTATTACTAATAGAGAGCCAGGTTTTAGCATTAACCCAAGTTATTAACCCAAAAGTACCCTTTCCAAACAGAAAGAATACCAGAAACATTACCATAAGCATAATCATAACCATCATCCTCGTCACCACCTTTAAACCAAACATCTCTAATCAAAGTATCTCTAATCAAAGTATCTCTAATCAAAGTATCTCTAATCAATGGAACTCCCTTGGCTGCTCATAACCGTGAGCACGGCTGATATATCAGTTTCATAACACTCTGCAGAGGTTGCGCACTTTACCCACAAGCCGTGATTCCCTCTTGCCTTGGGCCGATCAAACCCTTAAACACTACCAAGGTGAATAGGCAGGGTTTCACTACGTAGCCTTTACAAAGATTCCCTGAGGCAGTAGCCGCCTGTTAGATTTCCTAAATGTACCGCACTCCTCCCCAACGGGCAAACCACCCTTGGAAGAGATAGCCGCATACATCGAGCCCCATTGACGGCACGACGGCGAAGCGAACTACACCTTAGTTCCTCTAATTATTCAGCTAAGGGCGTCCTATTCCACTCTCATGGTTGCATTGTTTTCCCGGGCGGTCATCCAACGAACCAGTCCTTACGGAGAGGCACTCGAGAAACAGCTCGAGTCCCCTTAAATGCCACAATTATGTCATCGTAATCAAAAGGGAAAACAACGTATCATAGATAATCTCATCATGTTCATTGATTAATGTGAAGCACTAGCATATAGCTAAACCAAAATAACCCAACCAGAATAGGTAAACAAGAACAAGATAAACAAAAGCTATTCAATCCTTAGGTATAACTGTGTAAATGCGGGGAGTGAATTTATAAGAATGAGTAGGACATAGATAGGTTAAGGGACACTTGCCTTCACCAACCAGCTGCTGCTCAGGGTCTTCACCTGCAACTCCTTCGGGCTCTATCAACTGATTGTTATCTATACGAGTCCAAACATACATTCCACAAATCTAATACAAAAGAACAGTACACCATACAATAAAATATCATAAATAAATAGACGCTCGGTGCAGGGCTCCCACCTACGACTAAGCGCGAAAGTAACGGTCGGGGCTACAGTCAAGAAGCGATCACGTTACGCGATTATAAATCTAGGTACTCGTCTAAACAGAATAGTATTAATTTTGCCATCGCGTTATGCATAGAGTAAAATCATGTTCCATGTTTAATCATTATAAACAGATCAAAATAAATTTTAAAAGGATTGTCGTGCGGAGAAACGCGCGACACAACACTTAGACTGAATTAAGAATAAATCGACTCGTCGCGCGATGGAGCGCGCCACGAGACACTTGAACTAATTATGAAAATAACGTCAAGCGTCGCGCGATGAAGCGCACGACGACATACGTCATCCAAACTGAATTTAAAACGAAACGTCGCATGACTGGACGCGCAACACCACACATTAAATAATCTAAAATTAAAATGGATCATCGCGTGACAAAGCGCATGACATAGCACATGAATAAAGGTGAATTTAAAGTGAATCGTCGCGCGGCGAAGCGCGTGACGCAATACATCGACTAAACCAAATTTAAAATTTAATAAACCAAAAGTTAAACATCACGCAAATACGGTCACGCGCACGGGAATGCGCGGCACGCGCCGGGGGCACGCGAGCCACGTCGGGGGAGAGGGCACGGCCGCCGGGGCGTGAGCCGCCGGGGACGCGGGGCCGGGCGAGGGCACGCGGGCGCGGCGGCACGGGGCTCGAGGGCCACCGGGGCGCGGGGCCGCGGGGTTGCCAGGGGCGCGGGCCGCGGAACTGCGGGGCCGCCAGGGCGCGTGCGAGCCGCAGGGGCGCGCGACGGGGCAGCAGGGGGCGCGCGGGGAAGAAGAAAGGGGAGGGGGGAGGGAGGGAGAGGGAGAGGGAAGGGGAGCTCACCTCGGGGTCCAAATCTGGCGATCACCGTCTCCAAAACCTAGGGCACAACAGGGAAGAGAGAGAGATGGGTGAGAGAGGGAGTTGTGCGCGGAAGAATTGAATGAGGGAAAGAGAGATAAGGGGAGGGGGCGTGCATGGGGAGGGGTAGGGCGCCAGGGGCACGCGGGCCAAGGCCGGGCCAAGCTAGGCTGGGCTGGACCGGGTTGGGCCGCACCGTGGGACAAAAACCCACGACACGCACAACCACAGATCGGAATCCAATCGCGAAACGAAATCCAAAACGAGACTACGCAAAACACGCGATGACAATCTCATTAGGCACCGTTGGTGCCTGGGCTCTAAGTCACAAGAATCTTCGGACGTATGCATGCAAGTACTCCTCATGGTCTTGCGTGTATTGGAATAGAGCTTGAGCAATCACTGGCTTCGTTTGGAAACCCTGGAAGCTGGTGACTATCATATCCTTCAGCTTCTGCCACGATGTGATTATTTCCGGCAGAAGAGAAGAATACCAAGTTTGAGCTACACTTCTGACTGACATGACGAAGGACTCTGCCATGACAGCAGTGTTGCCACCATATGATGATATGGTTGCTTCGTAGCTCATGAGGAATTGTTTTGGGTCAGAATGCCCGTCATACATGGGAAGTTGTGGTGGTTTGTACGAAGGTGGCCATGGGGTAGCCTGCAACTCTGCTGCCAGGGGAGAAGCATCATCAAAAGCAAAGTTACCATGGTAAAGGTCATCATACCATCCATCATCGTTGGTTGGACTTTCTTGACGAAGCTCTCTGTGTTGAGGCCCTCGTCCTTGATCATCCTGCGTGATGTGGCACATTTCTTCAGCGGCTTCGTCAATCTTCCTCTGAAGTTCGTCTAGCCAAAGCATCTTCTCCCTTTTCCTCTGTACTTGCTAATGTATAGCTTCTAGGTCTCTGATTTCCTGGTCCAACTCCTCCTCATGTGGTGTTGGGCTGGTAGCCTTCCTTTTCTGGCTCCTAGCTTCTCTCAGTGAGAGTGTCTCCTGATTGGTGTCCAGTGGCTGCAGGGCAGCCCATGGCGATGTTGCCTTCTTCGGTGGCATGACGAAGGCGAACGCTTGCCGAAGGTTGTGGAAGTGAGTTCACCGGAGGTGGGCGCGAATGTTGGTCACTTGTTCTCAAATGTTGTAAATCGAGAACAAGGCAACACAATTGTTAAGTATTACGGACCTTCGTCTTCCGAAGCATTATCTCCTCGCACGTATAATAATCATAAGACGAAGGTCGTGAAGGACATGCCTTTATCATATTAAAGATGAATAAGAATACATAAGGATAAATATAATGAATATAACTCATTGATTCATTCATATTTACATCCCATAAAATATGTATGAATATCAACACAATTTGTATTACATTGATACCTTTGGCTTGCTCGAAGGTGTTGATGCGAGAGAGATTACAAATCAGCGTGAACAGTACGGTGCTAATGTTCATCTATTTATAGGCACGGGACGCAGCCCGGGTAAAAGTACATTTATGTCCCTCACATTTACTTATGATCGTAACATAAATCATTAAGGACTAAGTAGTCTTTTCCCTTTCGGTCATGTAATACCCAATTTGTAGGTTGTAAGAGATAATATAAAAAGAAGAAACAATTTCACTTTATCTATGTGTGAGTTGGATTTTTTTTGTATCATCACATGTGAACACCATATTTAAAAAAATAATAATTATAAAATAAATTCCACTAAATTATGCATCATGCTGGGATTTTATTTTGTGTGCATTTTGTGACAATATAAAAATGATGTGACAAGAAAAATATTAAGTCCAAAAGGGAATTTAGAACCTAAAAGATAAATCAGAAAAAGGATAAAGGAGAATGCCATTCGCGGGCCAACCTGCATGAATTCGGCCCACCAGGAAAAACACACCACGCGGCCCAAATCCTGCTCTTAGCGCTGACGACCGGGCCCCTCTGCTCAGTCCCTCTCACGCGTGACGTTGAGTCACTGAATGGTGGGACCCATCTGTCACCTCTATCCCTCCTCTTTCTTCGCCGCGCCGCTCGGACAAGCTCACCCCTAGCGCAAATCATGGAAATCCGTTGAGGGGCACCCACAACCGACCTTCCCCTGGCGGCTACATATTGGTAACCCATCGACCCCCTTCATGCTCGCCCCATCCGCCAGACCCGGTACCACCCGACACCGAGAGATCACCGCCGTTAGGTTCTTATTGCACCTCCGCACGGTGACAGCTCACCGCCGCCGCTGACTCGTTCCTTCGCTGTCGTTCCTGTGTCGGACGGTCGTCGGGGTGATCCGCCTGGGCTCGTGGAACGTGTTACTGGTGGATCGGCGCTGGGACTGCCTCGGACGTCGACTGAATTCCTCGCCGGAGCTCAACCGATCCCACCATTCCGCCACTCGCCGTGGTCGGGTTCGTCTGCGACAAACTGCGAGGTAATTGGTCATTGATTGCATTTGTTGGATGTAGAGCATCATGTAGCACCGTCAAAATAGGGCGTTAGGCGTTGTACCGAGAGCTTGGGGTCGCCGGGCATGCCTTGCCGTCGTGGGTGCTGTCCGCGCCGCCGTCGCGTTTCGTCGCCAGGGATGGTGGATAATCTCGGTCATCTGATTGATCATCGACGGTTAGGATTACAAGTGCGTACCGATTCGCCCCCTGCTCATCTCAGCCATTGATCGGAGCACGAGCGGGTGAGATCGTGCTCTGGCGTTTATGTTTGCGGAGCAAATATGGGCCGTAGGATCTAGATCCAAGGCTCCACATTGAGTACCGGTTCAGAGGAGATCAGATCTAATCTATGCCGCACGTTGTTGATCGAGCGGCCAGTGCTATCCGATACCCGTTCACCTGGATAATTTGCAGATGAAACCTCATAGATTTAGAGATTAGAACCCGCCGTCCCTCTCCACTGTACGCTGTGTCTCAAGAAATTTACCCCGTAGCCCCTGTACTTTCCAGGAATTGAGGCCTAGTCCAGAGATGACTTAAAATCGAATAAATGAATAGAAAATGGATTTTTAACATGAAAATAATTACTAGATCTTGATAAATTCATAGAAGATTCATACTAGCTCCAACTTAATCCATTCCAGTGCCTAAAATTTTGTAATTTAATTCTCTATCACTTAGAGCCTCTGTTTTATCATAACAACAGTAAGAAAATTTATTTCTCACTTAATCCTAGTTAAAACACATGAAACCTTTGAAAATTCATAACTTAAAATCTATAACTCCAAAAATTATTATTCCTGTTCCTAGGATTTTATTTTAATGTGTAGATTATTACTGTATATTTTGTTTACATGTTTGGTGTGATGTTGATTTTCTCTATATCCCGTGCTTGTTTGTACTGTGGCGAGTTGAAGAACACGTGACTGAGGATCCTGGTGAGCAGCAGTTTGAAGTAGCTGAGCAGGAGCTCATTGAAGGCAAGTTGTGCCCTTGACCACTTTTTACCCAATAATGTTCTTTAATATCACTTATCCATGCATAGGTTAATTTTGATGGGACCCAATAGGACACCCTAGATTGTTTATCTCATTACCTTGTTTACCCCTGAATCACTTGGGTAGTTTGCTATTGCTTTACATGGTTTTGGGATAATCATTTATTATATCTATGTTCCAATTATTCTTGTTATTCTATTTATGTTCATGTCAAGTTCATTAATGTTAATTGGAACATAGAGCTTAACTTGAGAAACACGTGCCACCACAAGGGTTTATGGACGCCCTTGGCTGATTAATTAGGAAAGCTAGTGGAAGACTACCTTACCCGAAAGGGGCAAGGGCAGTAGGGGAGTTGCATGCAAGGAGGTTCTCGGGTTGATTTAGCTGCTATGGTGGTCGGACGGGGGATTCTTGCAAGTGCTCTTCCCATAAACTGTAGTGGGTTTTCGGAAGCTAGTGGAACTTTGTAAAGGCCTCGTAGTGGATCCCTAGCCATTCACCTCGGTAGTGTCTAAGGGCCTAGCTAACCCTGGCGACATGGGATACACGACTTGTGGGTAAAGGGTACAACCTCTGCAGAGTGTAAAACTGGTATACTAGCCGAGCTCACGGTCATGAGCGGCTCAGGACTCTCTGATGATTAAATTATGAAACCTAAATTCAATTTTGTCATTTGCATATGCATGGGTTTATTATTAATTTTGTTCTATTATTTTATTTAAGGTTTGGTATTTACTTACACTTAGTAACTGCTAATAAAAGTTTGACCAACATTAAAAGCAATGCTCAGCTTTAACCATTCTCTTTGATAAGCCTTACACTCCATGAGCTCCCACCTTTGGTGAGTTCATGTCACATTATTCCCCACAACTTGTTGAGCGATGATCATGTGTGAGCTCACCCTTGCTGTCTCACACCCCCCACAGGAGAAGAACAGGTGGTTCAGGAGGAGCCACAAGGCGAGGAGTATGATCTGATCTAGGTGGCGTTTCTCAGTTGACATTGGCGCCGACGATCCTTAGTTTGTTTTTTATATTTATTCTTTTATTTTGTAATAAGTCTTCCGCTATGTAATAAATACTCTGATTATTGTGACATTTATCTCTATACACTCTGTTATTATATATGTTGTCTTCTTGGCGCATGTATGAGATGCACCTGGCTTTGTTCCTTAAAGCCGGGTGTGACAGAAGTGGTATCAGAGCAAATGTTGACTGTAGGACGAAACCTAGATAGAAATGGACAGACCCTTTCCTACTTACCTTACTCTGACTCATTCTATACTCATCTCATCTTAATCGTGTCTCACCTTTTGTTGTTCTACTCTGATCATTCTTACCTCCTCTACTCTAAGACAAGATAGATTTCACACCTTGGAATCCTACAGCTATGATCTCCTTAAGAGATAGGGAACCTAAGACAAAAAAAAATAAAAATTATTTTCTTTATTTTAAAAAAATGTTGATTGATTGTTCTGATGATCAATGTTTGATTTGCTTCTTTGATTGATTGAAACATTATGGTTGGGCATCTTAGCATGTACCACTATAAGGTAATGTATTAGCTTTAGTAGGTGACACACTAATCTACTTAGCTAATAAATCCCCCGCAGTAACATTCCTCGTAATTACTTGCCTTGTCTATAATTCTTCTTTTCTTACCCTGTATTTCTAACCCAGATGGGCTACCCCTATAGTGTTAGAAGAGAGCACTATAGACGTGATCCTTGGTATGTCATGGTTAAGAAAGGCAAAGGTAGTTTATACACTGTGCTAAAGGAACCATTGAACTCACCAGTTCCAAAGGAGAAAGATTTGAAGTTGGAATTGCAGCAACTACCACCATCAGACTAGTGACATTCTTAGTAGATGAGAAATTTGTTGGTGGCAACATCCGTGTGGTTAGAGATTTTTTGGATGTCTTCCCAGAAGAGTTACCAGGGATGCACCAGATAGGGAAGTTGAGTTTGTAATTGATCTTTTACCTGGAACTACCCCACTCATGACTTGGAACTGGCAGGCGTAGTGCATGCGCTTAAGATATGGAGGCATTATATCATGGGGACCAAGTGTCAAGTATACACGGATCATAAGTGTTTGAAGTATATATTCACTCAGAAGGACCGCAACCTTAGGCAACGCCATTGGTTGGAGTTTATTAAGGATTATGATTTGGATATTCCTATCACCCGGGCAAGGCAAATTTGGTTGCAGATGCCTTGAGTCGAAAGGAGCATGTTCATTCAGCTGTTGTTGCCCAGCTACCCGATAAGATTGTTGAGGATTTCAGGAGACTTAACCTGGGGATAGTTGCTCAGCTAAAGGAGTTATTATTGATGTGGAACCTACTTTGGAGCAAGAAATCCGCAAAGGTCAAATTGATGATGCTAAGATAAAAGAGATCCAGGATCTTAGTACGAAAGGTAGAGGTCCAGAATTCACGGAAGATGAGCAAGGTACTGTATGGTTCAAGAACAGGATGTGTGTTCCTGATATTAAAAGCCTTCGAGAGACTATTTTAAAGGAGGCCCATGACTCGGATTATTCTATTCATCCTGGTAGTACTAAGATGTATCAGGATTTGAAGCGGAAATATTGGTGGTATGGATTGAAGAGAGATGTAGCTGCACATGTGGCTATGTGCGATGTATGTCAAAGAGTTAAGGCTGAACACCAGAGGCCAGCTGGACTATTGCATCCACTGAAGATACCCGAGTGGAAGTGGGAAGAGATTGGTATGGATTTTATTACTGGGTTGCCTCACACCTCGAAAGGATATGATTCTATATGGGTTATTATGGATAGCCTAACCAAAGTGGCTCATTTCATTCCTGTCAAGACTACTTATAAGTGATCTGAATTGGCTGAGTTATATATGGCTTGGATTATGTATCTACACGGTGTACCGAAGAAGATCATTTCGGATAGAGGATCACAGTTTACCTCCAGATTTTGGAAAAGTTTTCATAAGAATATGGACGCGAAGTTGAATTTCAGTACAACTTATCACCCTCAGACCGATGGACAGACCGAAAGAACTAATCAAGTATTAGAAGATATGTTGAGAGCTTGTGCCCTTCAGCATGGAGGAAGTTGGGATAAAAGTCTACCTTATGCTGAGTTCTCATATAATAATAGTTATCAGGCCAGTCTGAAGATGTCACCTTTTGAAGCTTTATATGGGAGGAAGTGCAGGACTCCTCTATATTGGGATCAGACTGGAGAGAGACAGTTCTTTGGGCCTGAACTGATTCAAGAAGCAGAAGAACAAGTCCGTATAATTCGAGAGAATTTGAGGGTGGCTCAAACCAGGCAAAAGAGTTACGTTGATAATAGAAGAAGACCACTGGAATTTGAGGAAGGAGATTATGTGTATCTCAAGGTGTCACCACTTCGTGGGATGAGGAGATTCAAAGTTAAGGGCAAATTGTCCCCTCGCTACATTGGACCATTCTTGATCTTTAGGGGAGTTGGGGAGATGGCATACCAACTCGAGTTACCTGCTAGTCTATCGGATGTGCATAATGTGTTCCACGTATCTCAACTGAAGAAGTGTCTCCGTGTCCCTGAAGAACAGTTACCAATGGAAGAGCTCAGTGTTCAGGGTGATTTGACTTACACAGAGTATCCTATCAAGATTCTTGACACATTGACTCGCGTCACGAGGAACAAAGTTATAAAGATGTGCAAAGTGCAATGGAGTCACCATGGAGAAGAAGAGCTTCGCATAGATTTCCACATCTTTTCCCTAGATCTTCCTAAATCTCGAGGACGAGATTATTTTTAAGGGGGGTAGGATTTGTAATACCCAATTTGTAGGTTGTAAGAGATAATATAAAAAGAAGAAACAATTTCACTTTATCTATGTGTGAGTTGGATTTTTTTGTATCATCACATGTGAACACCATATTTAAAAAATAATTATAAAATAAATTCCACTAAATTATGCATCATGCTGGGATTTTATTTTGTGTGCATTTTGTGACAATATAAAAATGATGTGACAAGAAAAATATTAAGTCCAAAAGGGAATTTAGAACCTAAAAGATAAATCAGAAAAAGGATAAAGGAGAATGCCATTCGCGGGCCAACCTGCATGAATTCGGCCCACCAGGAAAAACACACCACGCGGCCCAAATCCTGCTCTTAGCGCTGACGACCGGGCCCCTCTGCTCAGTCCCTCTCACGCGTGACGTTGAGTCACTGAATGGTGGGACCCATCTGTCACCTCTATCCCTCCTCTTTCTTCGCCTCGCCGCTCGGACAAGCTCACCCCTAGCGCAAATCATGGAAATCCGTTGAGGGGCACCCACAACCGACCTTCCCCTGGCGGCTACATATTGGTAACCCATCGACCCCCTTCATGCTCGCCCCATCCGCCAGACCCGGTACCACCCGACACCGAGAGATCACCGCCGTTAGGTTCTTATTGCACCTCCGCACGGTGACAGCTCACCGCCGCCGCTGACTCGTTCCTTCGCTGTCGTTCCTGTGTCGGACGGTCGTCGGGGTGATCCGCCTGGGCTTGTGGAACGTGTTACTGGTGGATCGGCGCTGGGACTGCCTCGGACGTCGACTGAATTCCTCGCCGGAGCTCAACCGATCCCACCATTCCGCCACTCGCCGTGGTCGGGTTCGTCTGCGACAAACTGCGAGGTAATTGGTCATTGATTGCATTTGTTGGATGTAGAGCATCATTTAGCACCGTCAAAATAGGGCGTTAGGCGTTGTACCGAGAGCTTGGGGTCGCCAGGCATGCCTTGCCGTCGTGGGTGCTGTCCGCGCCGCCGTCGCGTTTCGTCGCCAGGGATGGTGGATAATCTCGGTCGTCTGATTGATCATCGACGGTTAGGATTACAAGTGCGTACCGATTCGCCCCCTGCTCATCTCAGCCATTGATCGGAGCACGAGCGGGTGAGATCGTGCTCTGGCGTTTATGTTTGCGGAGCAAATATGGGCCGTAGGATCTAGATCCAAGGCTCCACATTGAGTACCGGTTCAGAGGAGATCAGATCTAATCTATGCCGCACGTTGTTGATCGAGCGGCCAGTGCTATCCGATACCCGTTCACCTGGATAATTTGCAGATGAAACCTCATAGATTTAGAGATTAGAACCCGCCGTCCCTCTCCACTGTACGCTGTGTCTCAAGAAATTTACCCCGTAGCCCCTGTACTTTCCAGGAATTGAGGCCTAGTCCAGAGATGACTTAAAATCGAATAAATGAATAGAAAATGGATTTTTAACATGAAAATAATTACTAGATCTTGATAAATTCATAGAAGATTCATACTAGCTCCAACTTAATCCATTCCAGTGCCTAAAATTTTGTAATTTAATTCTCTATCACTTAGAGCCTCTGTTTTATCATAACAACAGTAAGAAAATTTATTTCTCACTTAATCCTAGTTAAAACACATGAAACCTTTGAAAATTCATAACTTAAAATCTATAACTCCAAAAATTATTATTCCTGTTCCTAGGATTTTATTTTAATGTGTAGATTATTACTGTATATTTTGTTTACATGTTTGGTGTGATGTTGATTTTCTCTATATCCCGTGCTTGTTTGTACTGTGGCGAGTAGAAGAACACGTGACTGAGGATCCTGGTGAGCAGCAGTTTGAAGTAGCTGAGCAGGAGCTCATTGAAGGCAAGTTGTGCCCTTGACCACTTTTTACCCAATAATGTTCTTTAATATCACTTATCCATGCATAGGTTAATTTTGATGGGACCCAATAGGACACCCTAGATTGTTTATCTCATTACCTTGTTTACCCCTGAATCACTTGGGTAGTTTGCTATTGCTTTACATGGTTTTGGGATAATCATTTATTATATCTATGTTCCAATTATTCTTGTTATTCTATTTATGTTCATGTCAAGTTCATTAATGTTAATTGGAACATAGAGCTTAACTTGAGAAACACGTGCCACCATAAGGGTTTATGGACGCCCTTGGCTGATTAATTAGGAAAGCTAGTGGAAGACTACCTTACCCGAAAGGGGCAAGGGCAGTAGGGGAGTTGCATGCAAGGAGGTTCTCGGGTTGATTTAGCTGCGATGGCGGTCGGACGGGGGATTCTTGCAAGTGCTCTTCCCATAAACTGTAGCGGGTTTTCGGAAGCTAGTGGAACTTTGTAAAGGCCTCGTAGTGGATCCCTAGCCATTCACCTCGGTAGTGTCTAAGGGCCTAGCTAACCCTGGCGACATGGGATACACGACTTGTGGGTAAAGGGTACAACCTCTGCAGAGTGTAAAACTGGTATACTAGCCGAGCTCACGGTCATGAGCGGCTCAGGACTCTCTGATGATTAAATTATGAAACCTAAATTCAATTTTGTCATTTGCATATGCATGGGTTTATTATTAATTTTGTTCTATTATTTTATTTAAGGTTTGGTATTTACTTACACTTAGTAACTGCTAATAAAAGTTTGACCAACATTAAAAGCAATGCTCAGCTTTAACCATTCTCTTTGATAAGCCTTACACTCCATGAGCTCCCACCTTTGGTGAGTTCATGTCACATTATTCCCCACAACTTGTTGAGCGATGATCATGTGTGAGCTCACCCTTGCTGTCTCACACCCCCCACAGGAGAAGAACAGGTGGTTCAGGAGGAGCCACAAGGCGAGGAGTATGATCTGATCTAGGTGGCGTTTCTCAGTTGACATTGGCGCCGACGATCCTTAGTTTGTTTTTTATATTTATTCTTTTATTTTGTAATAAGTCTTCCGCTATGTAATAAATACTCTGATTATTGTGACATTTATCTCTATACACTCTGTTATTATATATGTTGTCTTCTTGGCGCATGTATGAGATGCACCTGGCTTTGTTCCTTAAAGCCGGGTGTGACAGGTCAGCATCATCATCAGTCTTCATCACCATTATAAGCCGAAGTTGTTACTCTAGCAATAGCTTCGACGTTTATTCTTATCATCTTTAAATCATTTCTTCGTCTTTTATGCCTTCATCGTGGAGGAAAGACTTCCATCCTGAAGATGAAGCTCCCTGTAATAGCTTATGCTGAAAGCAAATGATTAATTATGTTTTTGAGGACCTTCGGAAAAGGAAGGCCCCCAACAAGTAACATGAAATCTAAAATTGGCAAACATTATTTTTTTCCTATTGTTACCAAAAGGTTGCTAGATATGTAGTGAGTTGATTTCTTGCAAGACCCATAGCCAAAACCACAAGAATGAGTATATCGAGGGATTCGGGGCGGATCATCTAAAACTAAACATGAACAACAAGAAGACACCTAGTTTATTTACTAAAGTTTGGGCCTTACCATGTGAGCCCTACATCTTCATTGTGGAAGCCATGAGTGACCCAACAAAGTTTAACTCTAGTCTGGTACAAATCGATCTCTTTCCACTCTCCACTGGGATTATTTTTGTCGTGTTGTTTCAACACCTCTTTGTCCTATATGCATAGAAGTTATGTCCTCTGTGAGGTTATTTCAACACCTCGTTGTCATGCTAGCATTGAGTAGCCAGAAGTTGTTTGGAGGATACTACTTCTAGCTCCACTCAAGGTTGAAGTCTCGTACATCATACATCACACTCAACTTCACTGGATGTGAATAAGGGACATCCAAAATGAACTTTTGCAATATATGATATTTCTAGCCTATCCAAAGTTCTAAAACATTTATAAGGGAATTTAGAACGTGTTCAAACCTATGAACTTGTCGAAGATCACCTTTACCATGTTTTGCCCTTGTTGGCCTCATTTGAGCTAAGTGTTGGGCTTTACAACCTCAAACTTTTAATCTGATCGAATTTACACCGTCTTTGAGTTCCAACACGTTCCAATGGTCACTACAAACTTTTCCAACCTCTGGAATGACCCATAATATGATTCTTTCTTTAATTCTTACTTTTGGCTACTTTACCAAATTCACATATGAAAGCCCTTCCAGGTTTTGACTTTGATACTTTCAGCTTGATATTGTGACCATGGCCTTCAGTTGATCTAGGATATTTTGAGCCTTATGACTTGAACCATCCCAATGCATAAGAGTTACTACAATGGTTTCAAGTCACATCTTCAAATGTTATGGTCTTCAATGCAACATAACTCTTCTCACCTTGATCAACCTTTGACCCTTTTAAGAAACCTCTTCTTCACCTTAGCTATGGGTACCTTGGTCCTCTTGACCTTCTCCATTGCTCTAGTACCTCTAAGTCCTTCCTTGCATTTGTCCTTCGTTCACCAAACTGACTCCAACTCATGTCCATTGATTCATAATTATCAATGTCCATCCTTCAACTTCATAACCTTCTTCTCATGTGATATTCATAATCCATATTCTGACTTAGCTTATATGGGAACATCACATTAACCATCTATGTTGAACCTTGCAAGATTTTCACTAAGTTCCTATTCAATACTTAACACTCTGGTTAGTCCTTTAATTGTGTTGTCATTCAAACACCAAAACCCACAAGTGACTCTCAATCTTCCCCTTTTTGGCAATTAATGGAAACCCAATTAAAGCTTACAATTGATGGATTTAAAACAAATTTAAAATTTTGGATCATATGATATAGAATGTTCGCCCTAAATATGTGCTTTCATAGAAATATCAACTTTGGCCTTAAATGCCAATTTGCACATATTTAGACGAAAGTGTGAAGCATTTCTATATCTTAGCATCAGTGAGGTGCATAGTGTCATAAATATATTTGTGATGCTCATGACATGATTATGCACAACATTAGCACAATATTAAAGCTTTGCACAACTTTAAAGCATTATCAACAACATTAGCACAATATCAAAACTTTGCACAACATTAAAGCATTATACACAATATAAACATTTAGATGCATTATCCCTCGAAGTTTAAAGAAACTTAAGAAAGCACCTCCCCTTTGGATAAAGTGATCTTATCCTCATCACAAGGACAAGCTTTAAGCTCTTTACAAAAAAAACACTTCTCCCCTTTATATAAGCTTTCCTCTCAGGCAAGGTAAGCTTTAATGCATTACTTCTCCCCCTTTGACATCAAACACCAAAAACTACTAAACAAAATTTCACAATTTAAAAACAAGAGCATGATGTCAACAAGAGTTCAAACATGGCATAAAGGAGAGATATACAAACTAAATGCACAATCTTTCTCTCCCTTAATACTCAAGATATGAAACACATGAACAAGAGGGAGATTGGGTACAAATGTAAAAGTCAAGAGTGATTTACCCTTTTTGTACCTTTATATGGAGATTTTCACTTCTTGTGCTTGATCCTCCATTTTGATCTCTACTTGTCACTTAAACCACATGCTTAAGACAAGTTATAGCATTAACGACACCAGAGAAAATCATATAACTAGTGATCATCAATAAACACCAATTGAAAGAGATATCAATTGATACTACATGAACAAGCCAGATAGTCCCTAATTGAATGCACACTACAATATAGTGATCCAAGAATATACGAATTGGGAAATTGAAAGGGCAATAAATCACTAAATTGCACAAATTTAGTTTTCTACTTCCTAATATTAGTGTATTAAAAAGAGATGAATACCAAATGAAACAAATTCAAACCAAATGAAGGATTCATTTATACCAAAGCAGGATGCACTTTTTAGCAATAAGAACATGGAAGAACAAAACACCTGATGAGCGGCTATTTATTAGGAGAATGACAATCCATAAGAATGAGATACCAATTACCAATTTAAATTACCAAAGATTGGATTGTATTAAGAGTAGCATACTCAGCATATTCTTTCCGTCTTGAGACTACATGAGATCACTAAAATAAATGTTAGTCTCAATGGTCACAAGACATATGATGTGCCCCTCTAAATTTGTACATCAAGTACTTGAATGACTTGTTCTATGCACTTTTAATTGAATTAAGAGATTTAGAGGGGTAGATCAATTCAATTAAGAGCTTTAGAGGGGTAGATCACATATATTTGTCTAGGCATAAGAGATACCAATTGAAAGAATTAAACTATGCCTTCTACAATCAGTTAGAGAGACGACTATTCAAGATAACCACATGGATACAAAATGAAAGATACCAATTAAACAAAGCATGTACACTACTACACAAAATATTTTGCAAGATGGTGGCAAAACATTTTGGGAGGCGAGCGTGCCTATAGGCCGCCTCCACTAAACGCTGGCAGGGTTGCTGCCTTTGCGCTTGCCTCGGTTAAATGTTAACAAAGGTGGGATACGAGTCGACCGCTTGCATTAATCTATATTAATAGAGGCGATTGTGTTACATCGCTCGCCTCCTTTAAACAATTAATAGAGGTCGGTATGTTAAGAAAACTGCCTCCGTTAATATAGATTAACAAAGGCAGTTGCTTTACGTTGCCCGCCTCTTTTAATCCATTAACATAGGCGAGTTTTTTAAGACAACTGCCTTCGTTAATATCTATTAATAGAGGAGGTTTTGTTTAAGTTGCCCGTTGTCGTGGTTTCAGAAACCAGGGGTAGTAAGATTTGTATTCAATGGGGGATTAGCGAGGACTCACTCTGAATGGTGAATCACAGGATTCAAACATGGGGTTTAAGACGGTGGGTTTATACTGGTTCAGGCTTGCACCCTAGACCAGTGTAGTGTTGATCGTAGTATTGCTCTGGAGCGTGTTACAACTGGTGTGCTTGTGTGTTTAGAAAAAAGAGATGGTCCTTCCTGTTTATAGTTCAAGGGCTAGACTCTACAATGGGAAGTTGTATTCTATTGGGAGGAGCTCGACCAGTGCCCTTGGGTAGTGTGGTTCCTCTGGTGTTGTTCATAGGGTCGTGCGTACCTATAGTCCCATCATGGTATATTGTCGTCCGCGAGTCATACGAGTTCTTTTTGTCGGTCTTCTGCTGATATCCTCGTGGTAGTGCGTGGAGGGTCCCACAGGTCAGTCGCATGGAGCACTCACGCGTCATGCGGTCTTGACTGTCGTCACGAGCCTGCGCCACTTATTGGTGTGCGTAGGCACACACCCGGTATGGTGTATCACTCACGCACTACTTCGTATTTGGGTCATTGTAGAAGCTCTAATGCTGAGATACTTTATGAATAGGGTTGTAAGGTCCTTTGAGGCTTGTGGGAGTGTGTCTGGGACCGTACTCAAGGATGTGCGGTCATTGTCGTTAGTAGCCACTCGGCGTGTCTGCGGCCTGTCGTTCGGATGACCAACCAGGGCTCGGGATGTCATGTATAGTCCTAGTTAGTTTGGACTTTGCGATGTTTGACTTGGGTTTTCATCTTGCTTCTCTTACTTGGTAGGTACCTGGTCGGTCGCTCCACCTCGTGATCCTGCTCGGCAAGGACCTGATCGGTCGCTCCACTCCGTGCACTTCCTTGGCAAGGACCTGGTCGGCCGCTCTGCCTCACGGTCTTGCTCGACCAAGACTTGATTGCTCATTCCGTCTCGTGGACTTGCTCAGCGGGGACCTGGTCGGTCGCTCCGCCTCACGTTGGTGTGTGGCGTTGTGTTTTGCCAATTCCCGTCTCGTGATCCTGGGCTATGCGGCGATCTCGACGCCGAGAGTTCCGTTGTTCACGGAACGCTCGATCATCTGGGGTTTCCCCCGCTTTAGACGCTTTGTCCCGAGAAATTGGCTGAGCAGGGTCCCGTTCTCCGGTCGCGTGGTGACACCGAATGTTCCGGTGCTGGTTATGATGATGGCATGCCTCATGATGCGGGGGCTCCTCCCCCGTCACGGTGGACTCGTCGTCGGAGATGGGGGCGTCCTCTATTCTCCTATGGATGAAGAGGACATCCGAGAAATAAGGGCATGGAGCCACTCCATACATCCTAGCTGCTGCCTTCAAAGGTGGGGCAGCCAAGATGGTCTTCGGTTTTCCTCCCATGACTACCGGAGCACCATGGCCTTCTGTTCCTTTCTTTCGAGTTATCTAGGTCCACACCTGGGTGGACGATGTGGACAGCAGAGTCTGTCATGCCAGGGTGACTGCGTCAGTCAGCCGGGGGCACAGGCGTTCGTATGGACCTGGCCCGGGCTGGCGTGGCGGCAAGTTAAAGGGAAATGGACTTAACCATTTCCTATAATCGATTTTGATGGTTGATGTCCAACACAAACCACGTGGACTAACTAGTTTATCTAGATATCATTTATCAAAGGTGCATAAGGTTCAACACAAACCAAGAAAGAAATTCAGTTAGGGACTCAATCAAAAATTGGAGTAAGACATAGAGCGTGCTGATTTTTGGCGCACCGGACAAGAAATTCAGTTAGGGACTCAATCAAAAATTGGAGCAAGACATAGAGTGTGCTGATTTTTGGCGCACGGGACAATGTCCGGTGCACCAGGCCAGACGCCCTTTGAACAGGCCACTCTCGGGAATTCAGAGGCGCGCTCCACTATAATTCACCGGACTGTCCGGTGAACCAGTGGATCGATGGCTCTCTGTGCTTCAACGGTCGACTGCAAAACGCTATAGTGTGGAACAGTGGCGCGACAGAAGTCAGAGCGCAGAAATCAGAGGTCACCGGACTGTCTGGTGTGGCACTGGACTGTCCGGTGCAGCAAAAAGATAAACGCCTCCAACGGTCAACTGCTCCGGACCCTAACGGACGCGCTGACGTGGCGCGCGCCGGACAGTGAACAGTGACTATCCGGTGGCGCACCGGACTGTCCGGTGCGCCCATCGCCAGCAGCCTTTGCCAACGGCTAGGAAGTGGTTGGGGGCTATAAATACCCCCCAACCACCTCATTCATTGGCATCCAAGTTTTTAGAAGTTCACATTCAATACAAGAGTTATAACATTCACTCCGAGACACAATTCCAAAGATCAAATCCTCTCCAAGTCCCAAATTCAACTCAACCACTTAGTGACTTGAGAGAGAGAGAGAGTTTTTGTGTTCACTTGAGCTCTTGTCGCTTGGATTGCCTTCTTCCTTTCTCATTCATTTCTCAAGTGTTTTGTAAAGCTAAGCAAGAGACACCAAGTGTGTGGTGGTCCTTGCGGGGTCTTAGTGACCCATGTGTTTAAGGGAAGGCTCACCCGGTCTAAGTGACCGTTTCAGAGAGAGGGAAAGGGTTGAAATAGATTCGGCCTTTGTGGCCTCCTCAACAGGGATTAGGTTCTTTGGAACCGAACCTCGGTAAAACAAATCACCGTGTCTACTCGCTTTGATTCTCGCTTGATTTGTTTGCCCTCTTTCCTCTCTCTAATGTTTCCTTGCTAGTATTGATTTGAGTTTGCTCCCTTACGTCATCCACATCCCTTGAGCAACTCTTAGCAAGAGAAACATTCTCTCGGACTTGAATTTAATTCTAACGCTAACCCTGGACCTAGTGTGTGTTTAAAGTTTATAAATTTCAGGTTTCGCCTATTCACCCCCCCCCCTCTAGGTGACTTTCAATTGGTATCAGAGCTAGTGCTTCATTAAGAGCCTAACCAACTAGAAGTGATGTCTGGAGATCACTCCAAGAGGGAGATCATGACCGGCGACAAGCCCACAGGCTCGGGGAATACTCTTTCAAGAGAGTCCGGCAACAAGTACAAGGAGGAATCCCCTTCCTCCATCAAGTCACATTAGAGGGGTGGCAAGAAGAAGAATAAAATGAAGAAGGTGGTCTACTACGAGACCGACTCTTCATCACCCTCCACGTCTGGCACTGAGTCATCCACTACTTCTAAGCGCCATGAGCGCAAGAAGTATAGTAAGATGCCCTTACGCTATCCATGTATTTCAAAGCACGCTCCGTTACTTTCCGTACCCCTAGGCAAACCACCATATTTTGATGGTGAAGATTATTGCATGTGGAGTGATAAAATGAGGCACCACCTAACCTCACTCCACGAAAGTATTTGGGGTATTGTTGAGACTGGAGCGCAGGAACCTCAAGTAGGGGACGAGGACAACGACTCGGACGAGGCCGCCCAAATTACGCACTTCAACTCCTAAGCAACTTCTATACTCCTCGCCTCCTTGTGTCGAGAGGAGTATAATAAGGTGCAAGGGTTGAAGAACGCCAAAGAAATTTGGGACGTCCTCAAAACCGCGCACAAAGGGGACGAGGTGACCAAGATCACCAAACGCGAAACGATCGAGGGAGAGCTCGGTTGATTTGTCCTCAACAAAGGGAGGAGCCACAAGCCATGTACAACCGGCTCAAGACCATGGTCAATCAAGTGCGCAACCTCAGGAGAAAAAAATGGGATGATGATGAAATTGTCAAGATTATTCTTAGATCCCTCGTATTTTGTAATCCTACTCAAGTTCAATTAATATGTGGGGATCCTAGATACAAACAGATGTCTCTCGAGGAGGTTATTGGCAAGTTTGTGAGCTTTGAACTTATGATCAAAGACTCCAAACACATTGTCAACTTGGAGCAAGGCGCTACCTCAACACCCGAGGTGCAACCCGTTGCATTCAAAGCAACGGAAGAAAAGGAGGAGTCTACACCAAGTAGGCTTCCAATCGACACCTCCAAGCTCGACAACGAGGAGATGACGCTCATCATCAAGAGCTTTTGCCAAATCCTCAAGCAAAGGAGGAGGAAGGACTACAAGCCCCGCTCCAAAAGGGTGTACTACCGGTGTGGTAAGTCCGGTCACTTTATCGCTAAATGTCCATATTCTAGTGAAAGTGACAGGGATGAAGACAAGAAGGGGAAGAAGGAGAAAAAGAGATACTACAAGAAGAAGGGAGGCAAGGCGCACATGGGGCGCGAATGGGACTCCGACGAGAGCTCCACCGACTCCTCCTCCAACGAGGACGCCGCCAACATCACCGTCAACAAGGGACTCCTCTTCCCCAACGTCAGCCACAAATGTCTCATGGCTAAGGATGGCAAAAAGAAGAAGGTACACACTAGAGCCACACCCAAATATACTACATCTAGTGATGAGGGTAGCAATAGTGATAATGAAGATGATTTAATTTCTCTCTTTGCCAACCTTAGCATGGACCAAAAGAAAAAATTAAATGAATTAATTGAAACCATTAACGAGAAGGATGGTCTCTTGGAATGCCAAGAGGACTTGCTTGTTAAGGAAAATAAAAAATTTGTTAAATTGAAGAATGCTTATGCTTTAGAAGTAGAAAAGTGTGAAAACTTAACTAGAGAGCTTCGCATGTGCAATGAGTCAATTTCTAGTCTTAGAATTGAGAATGATAATTTAAATTCTAAGATTGAGGAATTGAGTATTTGCAAAGCATCTACATCTACTATTGAAAATGTTACCATTTGTACTAGATGTAAAGACATTAATGTTAAAGCTATTGATGATCACCTTGCTATGATTAAACAACAAAACGATCACATAGCTACATTAAATGCCAAAATTGACGAACATGAACTTGAAAATGAAAAGTTTAAGTTTGCTAGAAGCATGCTCTATAATGGGAGACGCCCTGGCATTAAGGATGGCATTGGGTTCCAACAAGGGAGCCAAAGCAATGTCAAGCTTAATGCCCCTAAGAAATTGTCTAATTTTGTGAAGGGCAAGGCTCCAATGGTTCAGGATAGTGAAGGCTATATTTTATATCCTGTAAACTATCCTGAGCATAAAATTAGGAAAATTCATGCTAGGAAACCTCATTCTGTCTCTCATCATGCATTTATGTATAAAAATGAGGCTTCTAGCTCTAGGCATACCACTAATGTTAAAATGCCTAAGAAGAAAATTCCTAATGCATCCAATGAACATAATATTTCATTTAAAATTGTTGATGTTTCTTATGTGCTAACTAACAAATCAGGCAAAGTAATTGCCAAATATGTTGGGGGCAAACACAAGAGTCCAAAGACTTGTGTTTGAGTACCCAAGGTGCTTGTTTCTAATGTAAAAGGACCCAAGACCGTTTGGGTACCTAAGAACAAGGCCTAAATTTGTTTTGTAGGTTTATGCATCCGGTGGTTCAAGTTGGATAATCGATAGCGGGTGCACAAACCACATGACAGGGGAGAAAAGAATGTTCTCCTCATATGAGAAAAATGAAGATACCTAAAGAGCTATTACATCCGGGGATGGAAATCAAGGTTTGGTCAAAGGTTTGGGTAAAATAGCTATATCTCCTGACCATTCTATTTCCAATGTTTTCCTCGTAGATTGTTTATATTACAATTTGCTTTATGTTTCTTAATTATGCAAAATGGGCTACAACTGTCTATTCACTGATGTAGGTGTCATTGTCTCTAGAAGAAGTGATGATTCAATAGCATTTAAGGGAGTGTTAGATGGTCAGCTATATTTAGTTGATTTTAATGATAACAAAGCTGAACTAGACACTTGCTTAATTGCTAAGACTAACATGGGTTGGCTCTAGAATCGCTAACTTGCTCATGTTGGAATGAAGAATCTTCACAAGCTTTTAAAGGGAGAAAACATTTTAGAAATAACAAATGTTCATTTTGAGAGAGACAGGATTTGTAGCGCATGCCAAGCAGTAAAGCAAGTTGGAGTTCATCATCCACACAAGAACATCATGACGACTGACAGACCACTTGAGCTACTCCACATAGATCTATTCGGCCTGATCGCTTACATAAGCATCGGCGGGAGTAAGTATTGTCTAGTTATTCTGGATGATTATTCTCGCTTCACTTGGGTATTCTTCTTGCAGGAAAAATCTCAAACCCAAGAGACCTTGAAGAGATTCTTAAGATGGGCTCAAAATGAGTTTGGATTGAGAATCAAAAAGATTAGAAGCGACAATGGGACGGAGTTCAAGAACTCACAAATCAAAGGGTTTCTTGAGGAGGAGGGCATCAAGCATGAGTTCTTTTCTCCCTAGACACCTCAACAAAATGGTGTAGTGGAGAGGAAAAATAGAACTCTACTAGACATGGCAAGAACCATGCTTGATGAGTACAAGACACCGGACCGTTTCTGGGCTGAGGCGATTAACACCGCCTGCTACTCCATCAACCGGTTATATCTTCACTGAATCCTCAAGAAGACATCATATGAACTCCTCACTGGTAAAAGCCCAATGTTTTAGAGTTTTTGGGAGTAAATGCTTTATTCTTATTAAGAGAGGTAAAAGCTCTAAATTTGCTCCTAAAGCAGTAGAAGGCTTTTTACTAGGTAATGACTCAAACACAAGGGCATATAGAGTCTTCAACAATTCCACTAGATTAGTTGAAGTTTCTTGTGACATTGTGTTTAATGAGACTAATGGCTCCCAAGTGGAGCAAGTTGATCTTGATGAATTAGATGATGAAGAGGCTCCATGCATCGCACTAGGAACATGTCCATTGGGGATGTGTGTCCAAAAGAACCTGAGGAGCCAACTCAAGCACAAGATCAACCATCATCTTCCATGCAAGCATCTCCACCTGCCCAAGATGAGGATCAGGCTCAAATTGATGAAGATGAAGATCAAGAAGATGAGCCACCTCAAGAAGAGGACATTGATCAAGGGGGAGATAAAGATAATGAAGACAAGGAAGATGATCAAGAAATTAGGGATCAAAGACCTCCACGCCCAAGGGTCCACCAAGCAATTCAAAGAGATCACCCCATCAACTCCATTCTTGGTGACATTCATAAGGGGGTAACCACTAGATCTCGAGTTGCACATTTTTGTGAACATTACTCTTTTGTGTCTTCTATTGAGCCATACAGGATAGAGGATGCATTAAGAGATCCGGATTAGGTGGTGGCAATGCAAGAGGAGCTCAACAACTTCACAAGAAATGAGGTATGGCATTTAGTTCCACGTCCTAATTAAAATGTTGTAGGTACCAAGTGGGTATTCCGCAACAAGCAAGATGAGTATGGTGTGGTGACAAGGAACAAAGCCCGACTTGTAGCCAAAGGTTATTCACAAGTCGAAGGTTTGGATTTTGATGAAACCTATGCACCCGTAGCTAGGCTTAAGTCAATTCATATATTACATGCCTATGCTACTTACCATGGCTTTAAGCTTTATCAAATGGATGTGAAAAGTGCCTTCCTCAATGGCCCTATCAAGGAAGAGGTCTATGCTGAGCAATCTCCCGGCTTTGAAGACAGTGAGTACCCTAACCATGTGTATAAACTCTCAAAGGCGCTTTATGGGCTCAAACAAGCCCCAAGAGCATGGTATGAATGCCTGCGAGATTTCCTTATCACTAATGGCTTCAAAGTCGGAAAGGCTGATCCTACTCTCTTCACTAAAACTATTGCAAAAGACTTGTTTATAAGCCAAATTTATGTTAATGATATTATATTTGGGTCTACTAACAAGTCATCTTGTGAAGAGTTTGGTAGGATTATGATATAGAAATTCGAGATGTCTATGATGGGGGAGTTGAAGTATTTCCTTGGTTTTCAAATCAAGCAACTCCAAGAGGGCACCTTCATCCGCCAAACCAAGTACATTCAAGATATACTTAATAAGTTTGGAATGAAGAATGGCAAACCCATCAAGACACCATGGGAACCAATGGGCATCTCGACCTCGACACGGGAGGTAAATCCGTAGATCAAAAGGTATACCGGTCGATGATAGGATCTTTACTCGACTTATGTGCATCTCGACCGGATATTATGCTTTCTGTATGCATGTGTGCAAGGTTCCAGGCAAATTCTAAGAAAGTTTACCTTAGGGCCGTGAAAAGAATCATGCGATATTTAGTTTACACTCCTAAGTTTGGGCTTTGGTACCCCAAGGGATCTACCTTTGATTTAATAGGATACTCCGATACCGATTATGCAGGGTGTAAAATTGATCGAAAAAGCACATCATGGACATGTCAGTTTCTGGGAAGATCCCTAGTGTCATGGGCTTCAAAGAAACAAAACTTCGTAGCTCTTTCTACCGCCGAAGCCGAGTACATTGCCGCAGGACATTGTTGTGCGCAATTGCTTTGGATGAGGCAAAGCCTTAGGGACTATGACTACAAATTGAGCAAAGTCCCTCTCCTATGTGATAATGAGAGCACAATTCGCATGGCGGATAATCCCATTGAACACAGTCGCACTAAGCACATAGACATCCGGTATCACTTTCTAAGAGATCACCAACAAAAGGGGATATCGAAATAGCTTATGTGAGCACCCACAACCAATTAGCCGATATCTTTACCAAGCCACTAGATGAGAAAACCTTTAGCAAACTTAGGAATGAGCTAAATATACTTGATTCTCGAAACTTTGATTGAAACATTGCACACATCGCTCATGTACATACCTTTGATCATGTCTCTTTCATTTGGTACAAATGCATATTTCTTATTCTTCTTGTGCTAAGGCTAAGACTAATGCGTTTTCGAGTATATCTCTATGATTAGTCTTAGATTGAAAGGGAAATGGAGTATTCGGCAAAGACAAGGCTTCCACTCCAACTCTGACGGTATCACTTACCCTTTGTTGTTACTCATGTATCTCACAATTGGTATGACCCTTCACTCATATTTACTTTACCATTTGGGAGAAAGTATTAGGCCCCAAAGGGGGAGAAAATGTAAAAAGGGCTCTCAAGTTCTCCGTTTTTGGCACTTAATGCCAAAGGGGGAGAAAGGATTAAGCCCAAAGCAAAATGACTGCACCACCATTTCAAAAATTTCCACAAATGTTTATTTCAATTGGGACTTGAGTTAGCCTCAAAATAAATTTTCAAATGGTATCTAATTTTCAATTGGTATGTGAAAGTGAAATTTCAATTGGTATCTCATTTGGTATTCAAATTGGTATCTATTTCAAAACCCTCTTGAAAGCTAAGGGGAAAATTCATTCAGGTGGAGCTTTTATTTAGTCAAAGGAAAAGCATTTGAAATAGGGGGGGAATTTCAAACCTTAAAAATGCTTCTTGCAATCGTATTCCTATACCTTTGACTATTTGCAAAAGATTTTGAAAGGATTTTTCCAAAAGATTTGCAAAAACAAATAAGTGGTGCAAATGTGGTCCAAAATGTTAAATAAGAGAAAAGCAATCCATTCATATGCATAAAGCCTTTCATTGGTTTAATTCCAAGTAACCTATGCACAACTATCTCAATTGCAAACTAGTTACATTTTTGCACTTCATATTTGCTTTGGTTAGTGTTGGCATCAATCACCAAACAGGGGGAGATTGAAAGGGAAATGGACTTAACCATTTCCTATAATCGATTTTGATGGTTGATGTCCAACACAAACCACGTGGACTAACTAGTTTATCTAAATATCATTTATCTCAGGTGCATAAGGTTCAACACAAACAAAGAAAGAAATTAGTTAGGGACTCAATCAAAAATTGGAGCAAGACATAGAGTGTGCTGATTTTTGGCGCACCGGACATTGTCCGGTGCACCAGGCCAGGCGCCCTTCGAACAGACCACTCTCAGGAATTCAGAGGCGCGCTCCGCTATAATTCACCGGACTGTCTGTTGTGCCACCGGACTGTCCGGTGAACCAGCGGAGTGATGGCTCCCTGCGCGCCAACGGTCGACTGCAAAATGCTACAGTGCGGAACAGTGCCACGACAGAAGTCAAAGCTCAGAAGTCAGAGGTCACCGGACTGTCCGGTGTGGCGCCGGATTGTCCGGTGCAGCAAAAAGACAAACGCCTCCAACGGTCAACTGCTCTGAACCCTAACGAACGCGCTGACGTGGCACGCGCCGGACAGTGAACAGTGACTGTCCGGTGCGCCCATCGCCAGCAGCCTTTGCCAACAGCTAGGAAGTGGTTGGGGGCTATAAATACCCCCAACCACCTCATTCATTGGCATCCAAGTTTTCAGAAGTTCACATTCAATACAAGAGCTATAGCATTCACTCCAAGACACAATTTCAAAGATCAAATCCTCTCCAAGTCCCAAATTCAACTCAACCACTTAGTGACTTGAGAGAGAGTTTTTGTGTTCACTTGAGCTCTAGTCACTTGGATTGTCTTCTTCCTTTCTCATTCATTTCTCAAGTGCTTTGTAAAGCTAAGCAAGAGACACCAAGTGTGTGGTGGTCCTTGTGGGGGACAGATATCCCCCGGGTCCACCAAAAGAATAAAAGACCTCACGAAAGGCCCAAGGGCCCAATAAATCGTAAGGTCATTCTTTCGTGGGCCTGGGGAGGGACAACCAGCAAAGAAGATCGACATGGGGCCGGATTGGTGCAAACCCGGACGGCCCACAACGTCGAGCGAGCGACCACAACAGAGATCCGACTTTCCCGCGCTGGAGCCCCCATGCAACGGAGCCATGCGAGGATAAGTCGGCAGAACTATAGGGAGATAAACTCAAACAGTTCACTATCTTTTAGCTACACATTGTTATCATATCCACGTGTATTGCCCCACGGTCGAGTATATAAGGCCTAGGAGGCACCCCTTCAGATCGATCGACCCTATTACTTAGTCACCCACTTCAACTCTCTGCATTCTCAATTCAGAGAGCCCTCTTGTAACCTCATTCACCCAGCATACTCACTAGGACGTAGGGTGTTACGCATCTCAAAGCGGCCCAAACCTGTAAACATTGTCCACTGTCCCTCGTGCAACTGGCACGAACCATTTTGCTACAGTCGTCGACACCGTCCTACTCCTAAAAACACCTTGAGGGGCAACCCCGGGTGTGCGGTCGGACCCAAAACACCGACAGCTGGTGCGCCAGGTGGGGGGTGTGTCGACGATCCAAGCTAGCTCAATGGCCGTCACCTTCCACAGCAAGATCACCCTCCGTCCCGGATCTGTATTCTGCTTCGGAACAATCTCATCCGTAGCAGATGAAGAGGGAACTCTACACCGCATTGCGGATCCGCCGGAAAAGAAGTCTCCTCCAACAAACTCCAAAAATGTCGGAGAAGCGCAACCTCCAGCTCTCCGGAAAAAGATCGTCTCCGGAAAGTCAGGGGCCTAGGGCCCGCTGACCCGAAGAACTCCATTGTCTACTTCCCCGACAAAAGAAGGGACACAGATCGTGAGGAAGAAGGAGACCAAGGGGAAGCAAGTTGTTCTTTCCGTTCCTCCGCCCTCAAAGGAGAACGGAAAGAAGGTCGCCACGACAGCAGCACCATTCTATCCCGACGTCCTCTTCATCGGGAGAGCGGAGTCGCCCACCGTCTCCGACGACGAGCCGACCGCATCCGGAGAAGAACCACCTCAACGAGAATCCCGCCGACGGAGGAACCGGCGCCGGAACGTCCGACGGCATCACGCGGCAGGAGAACAGGATCAGGAGCAACCTGTCTCGCGGGACGAGGTCTCGGAGATAGGAGAAACTCCGGAGGAACGCGTCTTCAGAGAACGAAGGAACTCTCGACAACGTGATCGCCGTCGAGCTCAGGAACAAGCCGAGCAAGATGCAAGGCAACGCCGGGAGAATCCATTCTTCGGGCGCAACCTGAACCCCGACTTCGCCCGAGCCATGAACACGCCGAGCGAAGTTGGAGGAGTACTAGCTCGGATAGCTGATGGACTCCCTCGGACTCTCGACGCCAAGGGCTACCGACGACTGTTCACCCAGGCGGCCAACCATCTTCTACCGCTTGCTCACCCGCCGAACGATCGACGACACGCCATCAACAGCCGCCGAGACGCGCGAAGCTCCATCAACGCTTCACGTGAACGGCGGCATGAGAACGAGATCCGTCGCCGGGAGGAATACGACAGGGATCATGGCATCCCAGTTCGGAGCCAGGCCACCAGAACTGAGTCGGCAACGGCCTCAACTGGCGTTACCACCCGGGGACGGTCGAGGAACCACAACAACTACTCCCCTCCCCGGGACAGACATCATCCCCGACGACAGGAGGACACATGCGAAGTGTCTACTCTTACTCCGCGCCTTAGGGCCATCCAATGGCCTCCCAACTTCAAGGTATCCAATGTCGACAAATATGAACCTAAGCAGGATCCAGGGGGTTGGCTAGCCGTCTACACCACCACTGCTCGAGCTGCCGGGGCGTCCAAAGACGTGATGACCGCGTACTTACCCGTTGTCCTTGGGCAAGACGCGCTGCAATGGCTGCGACATCTACCCCGACACTGCATCAACGACTGGGGCGACTTCAGTCGACGCTTCACCGCCAATTTCCAGTCCCTCTCCGACAAACCGACACAACCATGGGACCTCAAATCCATCAAGCGCCGGGGGGACGAAACTCTCCGGTCGTACCTCAAAAGGTTCCAGACCAAGAGAAATCGTATCCCCGAGGTCACGGAGGCGGCCGTGATCGAGGACTTCTACCGAGGATCCAATGATTCAGCTTTCGTCCGAGCCATATTACAGAAGGCACTGACTACCTCCGAGGAGCTGTTCCGGGAAGCCGACCTCTACATCACCGCCGACGAGCGGGCCCAGGACCTCATCGGAGGAGCAAAGCCCGCACCGGCAGCACCACGACGCGACGCGAACCAGCAACCCGACAAACGCTGGGAGAAGAGGCCTCGCGAAGAAGTGCATGCCACCGGACCACCTGCCTCTCGCGCCCGAGGAGGACCTCGCAGAGGCGAGCGCACGTTGGACGACATCCTCGACGCCCAGTGCCCGTACCACAAGGACATGCACCACACTCTTCGTAACTGCCGGGACTTCAAGCACTCCGTCGGGCACGGCCGACCCTTCCAACCTCTACCTCCTCCTCTGCCAAGGGGAGGACCAGATGAACCACGACAACCCCATCAGCAGGAGGAGGGAGGAGGAGGAGCTTTCCCGCGCGTTGACAGGGAGGTCAACGTCATCTTCGGCGGACACGGGTCGCAGGAGAACAAAAGACAACAGAAGCTCAACGACCGCCAGATACTGGTGGCGACCACCGGTCCTCCCGCCCCATACCGGTGGTCGGAGCACCCGATCACTTTCACTCGGGAGGATCAATGGCTCAACTTCGACCATCCAGGCAAATACCCGCTCCTCATCGATCCGGTGATCCGAGAGAGCCGGGTGAAGAAGGTGCTAGTGGACGGGGGGAGCAGCATCAACGTCACCTTCCCCCGGACACTCCAAGGCTTGGGAGTTCACCTCAAAGAGCTCCACGAGTCGGACACTCCCTTCTTCGGCATCGTGCCGACTGAAGGAGAATACCCGCTGGGCCACATCTACATGCCTGTCACCTTCGGAACTCCGGAGAACTACAGAACCGAGTTCCTAAGGTTCGAAGTGGCGAACTTCGACTCCGGGTACAACGCCATCATCGGGAGGCCGGGATTGGCCAAATTCATGGCCATTCCGCATTACACGTACATGATACTGAAGATGCCAGGACCGCAAGGGATCATAACTGTGCGCGCCGACTTCCAAGGCGCCGCAGAGTGTTTCCGAGTGGCCATCCAAGCAGCCCTCACCACCAAGCCGTCGGTGATTTCTTCGACACAGGCGAACTCTAAGCCTGAGGAAGACCTTGCAGTACCGGCAAACGAATCTCAGGCTGCGACCTCTATGCGGCCGACTGAAGAAACTAAAAGGATCAACCTGGGGTTCGCTGATGAACGCAAGACTGCTATCATCAGCTCCAGCCTGGACGACAAATAGGAAAGCGCGCTCGTCCAGTTTCTACAAGATAACCGAGACGTATTCGCATGGCAACCTGCGGATATGCCGGGAGTCCCGAGAGAACTGGCCGAGCACAAACTGAAAGTCTATCCCCAGGCAAGGCCGATTCGGCAAAAGCTACGTCGTTTCACGCCTGACAAAAGAGAGGCCATTCGCGCCGAGTTAGCTCGCTTGGTCGCGGCTGGATTTATTAGAGAGGTGTTACATCCCGAGTGGTTAGCCAACCCTGTTCTTGTACTCAAAAAGAATAAAGTGGATTGGCGCATGTGCGTCGACTATACTGATCTCAACAAACACTGTCCGAAGGATCCCTTCGGGCTCCCGAGGATAGATCAGGTGGTGGACTCCACCGCCGGATGTTCTGTGTTGTCTTTCCTAGATTGCTATTCCGGATACCACCAGATTAGCTTGGCAAAGGAAGACGAAGAAAAAACAGCGTTCATCACTCCGTTTGGTGCTTTCTGTTATACCTCCATGTCGTTCGGCCTCAAAAACGCTGGAGCGACTTATCAGAGAGCCATTCAAACATGCTTAGCCGATCACTGGGGCAAGCGTGTGGAGGCCTACGTAGATGATGTGGTAATCAAAACAGAGAACTCGGAAAACTTCATCGAAGACTTACAGCTGGTTTTCAACAGTCTGAGACGGTATAGATGGAAACTTAATCCCGAAAAATGTGTTTTCGGGGTACCAGCAGGAAAGTTACTCGGGTTTATTGTCAGCCACCGGGGAATTGAGGCTAACCCGGATAAAATTGAAGCTATCATGAAGATGGAAGCACCTCGATCACAAAAGAAGGTTCAACGACTTACTGGATGTATGGCAGCTCTGAGCAGATTTATATCCAGGCTGGGGGAAAAAGGTTTACCATTTTACAAGCTACTCAAGAAGGTGGATAAGTTTCAGTGGACTTCAGAGGCACAGGAGGCTCTAGATGCACTGAAGAAATTCTTGACAACACCACCAGTACTAAAGCCACCACGACGAGCTACGCCAACTCAACCAGCTGAAGATCTATTACTGTATATCTCTTGCACGACTCACGTGGTAAGCACCGTGTTGGTAGTCGAGCGAGCAGAAGAAGGACATGCCTATCCAGTGCAACATCCTGTTTACTTCATCACTGAAGTTCTGGGCCCCTCAAAGAAAAAGTATCCTCAAGTTCAGAAGCTATTATATGCAGTACTACTAACTGCCCGCAAGCTACGTCACTACTTTGATGACCACAAAGTCATAGTAGTCACTGGTTTTCCGATAGGGGATATTCTTCACAACAAGGAAGCCATTGGTCGAATAGCCAAGTGGGCCTGTGAGCTGGGATCTCATGACATCGAGTTCCGACCTCGCACTGCCATCAAAACTCAAGCACTGGTTGATTTCGTATCAGAGTGGACTGAACAGCAAGTACCAGATAACCCAGAGACTGCAGAAGTATGGCGAATGTATTTTGATGGCTCGCTGAAGCTGCAGGGAGCAGGAGCAGGAATTCTCTTCATCGCACCTGGGGCGAGCACCTCAAATATGCCCTCCAGTTGCTGTTTCCGGCCTCCAACAATGCAGCCGAGTATGAAGCTCTAATCCATGGATTGAACATCGCCATATCATTGGGCATCAAGAGATTGATGGTGTACGGAGACTCTCTGGTAGTCATTAGCCAGATAAACAAAGAGTGGGATTGTTCAAGCGATTCAATGGGAAAATACTGCACTGCCGTCCGAAAGCTGGAAGATAAATTTGAGGGTCTGGAATTTCATCATGTAGAAAGAGATCGGAACACAGCAGCCGATATATTGTCCAAGCTAGGATCCAGTCGAACTCAGGTCCCACCTGGAGTCTTTGTGCAAGAAATACTACAGCCGAGCATATCAATGGATCAAACAGAAGAGTGTAATGTTATAGATCAACCCGAGTCAGACTCTGATGACTGGAGAAGGCAAATCATCAAGTATATAAAGAATGAAGAGGAACCGGATGACAAGAATTCAGCCGAGCGCATTGCCAGACAGTCGGCCCACTACACACTCATTGGGGAGATATTGTACAGAAGGGGTGCATCAGGCGTCCTCATGAAGTGCATTCTCCCATCTACTGGGAAGCGACTTCTAGAGGAGGTCCATGTCGGGCAATGTGGAATACATGCAGCATCCAGAACGCTAGTCGGTAAGGTCTTCAGGTCAGGATTCTATTGGCCAACAGCGAAGAGTGATGCAGCCGAGTTAGTTCAGAGGTGCGAAGCTTGCTAATACTTGTCAAAACAACAACACCTACCAGCACAGCAACTGCAGACCATACCGGTAACTTGGCCTTTCGCATGCTGGGGACTGGATATGATTGGACCTTTTAAGAAAGCTCAAGGAGGATACACCCATGTATTGGTAGCAATCGACAAATTCACTAAATGGATAGAGTTCAAGCCTATTGCTTCTTTAACCTCAGCTAAGGCCGTGGAATTCATACAAGACATAATATTCAGATTCGGGATACCAAACAGCATCATAACTGACCTAGGATCCAACTTCACAAGTTCAGAGTTCTTCGACTTCCGCGAGCAAAAAAGCATCCAGATCAAGTATGCATCTGTAGCACATCCAAGAGCCAACGGGCAGGTTGAGCGAGCCAACGGGATGATACTGGAGGCACTCAGGAAAAAGGTCTTCGATAAGAATGAAAAATTCGCAGGAAAGTGGATAAGGGAATTGCCCTATGTCGTTTGGAGCTTAAGAACCCAACCTAGCCGAGCTCTGCATGGAAACACTCCTTTCTTCATGGTCTATGGGTCGGAGGCAGTGCTACCCGCCGATCTCAAGTTCGGGGCACCAAGGTTGATCTTCGAAAACATAGCAGAAGTCGAGGCCACCAGGCTGGAGGACATTGATATACTTGAAGAAGAACAGCTGAATGCGGTAATCCAATCAGCACGATACCAGCAGACTCTAAGGCGCTATCACGACAAGGCTGTGCGACAACGATCCTTCTCAGTAGGAGATCTCGTCCTCCGCCGAATTCTAACGGAGGAGGGACGGCACAAGTTATCGCCCTTATGGGAAGGACCCTTCATAGTAGCAGAAGTCAATCGGCCCGGATCATATCGTCTCACTCAGATGGATGGCACAGAAGTCGTGAACTCCTGGAACATAGAACACCTCAGGAGGTTTTATCCCTAGCTGTATTTCAAAAGCTATCGGGACGCTGATGTACTCTGTAAAATGGAAATATGTCATCAATAAAAAAGGGGTTTCAAAGATACTCAGTTTGTTCACGATTGACTTGCATTCTCACTTAACTCGGGGTGACCACTATGCCCTGCTAACGGAGCAATCGGCTTAAGTCGGCAACGACTTAAGGCGGTGCAACATGCTCGCGCTTACTGAAAGGGAAATGTGCCTTTGGGCCATTTCTAAGTATTTTGGTGATTAAGTGCCAACACAAGTGCTTAAATGTGAATCTATGCCCATGGATGAACAAAGTGCAAATCACAAGTAAAGGTATGTTTCTAAGCCTTAGTACATTGGTTTTGTGTACTAATATATTTGTCTAAGTGTTAGAAACAGAGAGAAGAAGAAAAGGAGAATGTTGGCTGTGTACAGCCAACAGGCTGTTTCGGTCTGGGGCATCGGACTGTCCGGTGGTTCACCGGACAGTGTCCGGTGCGCCAGGCTGCCTCGGGCGAAGAGGCTGCTCTCGGGAATTTGCCGACGGCGTACGGCTATAATTCACCGGACTGTCCGGTGTGCACCGGACTGTCCGGTGAGCCAACGCTCGGCTGGGCCAACGGTCGGCCGCGCGATCTGCGCGTGACACGTGGCCGAGCCAACGGTCGGAAGGGGGCACCGGACTGTCCGGTGTGCACCGGACATGTCCGGTGCACCAACGGCTCCCAGATCTTCAACGATCGGCAACGGTCGGCTGCGCTGGTTATGGAAATAAATCGGGCACCGGACAGTGTCCGGTGTGCACCGGACTGTCCGGTGCACCCGACGACAGAAGGCAAGGATGGCCTTCCAGATTTGCTCTCAACGGCTCCTAGCTGCCTTTGGGCTATAAAAGGGACCCCTAGGCGCATGGAGAAGACACCCAAGCAACCTTAGAGCATTCTTGATCATCCACACTCAGTCTTTGCGCCTTCATTTGTCATTCTAAGTGATTCGAGCTTCGTTCTAGTGAGAACTTTGAGATAGTCTTTTGAGCTCGATTCTTGGCCGTGTGTGTGCGCATTTTGCTGTGGATTTGTGTGTGTTGCTTCTCTCCCTTACTCCGTGCTTCTTTGTGAACTTCAAGTGTAAGGGTGAGAGACTCCAAGTTGTGGAGATTCCTCGCAAACGCGAAAAGAAAAGAAAAGCATAACACTGTGGTATTCAAGTTGATCATTAGATCACTTGAGAGGAGTTGAGTGCAACTCTCGTCCGTTGGGACGCCACAACGTGGAGTAGGCAAGTTTTGTACTTGGCCGAACCACGGGATAAATCACTGTGTCTTCTCTGTGTTGAACTCTTTGTGATTATCATATTGTGCAAGATCTTCACTCTAGCCACTTGGCATTAACTGTGCTAACGCTTAACAAGTTTTTGTGGCTTAAGTTTTCAAGTTTTACAGGATCACCTATTCACCCCCCCTCTAGGTGCTCTCAATTGGTATCGGAGCCGTTCTCTTCAAGAAAGGGACTAACCGCCCGAAGAGATGGATCCTAAGGGGAAGGGAATCGTGATCAACGACAAGGAGAAGGAGTCCTTCGTCAACGAGCCAAAGGATGACAAGTCCAACGACTCGGGCTCGGGCCATAGACGAAAAGATAGGAAGAAGAAAAAGACAAGGCGCATCAAGGAGATTGTCTACTACGACAGCGACGAATCTTCCTCTTCCCAAAAGGACGACGACAACGACTACAGGAAGACGGTCAATTCGAACTTTTCATTTGATTATTCTCGTATTCCACATAGTTCGAATTCGCATTTGCTTTCCATTCCTCTTGGCAAACCTCCACACTTTGATGGGGAGGACTACGGATTTTGGAGTCACAAAATGCGTAGTCATTTATTCTCTCTCCATCCAAGCATATGGGAGATTGTAGAGAATGGAATGAAATTTGATAGCTCGGATAGCCCTATGTTTATTAATGAACAGATTCATAAAAATGCACAAGCTACTACTGTGTTGCTAGCCTCTTTGTGCAGGGACGAGTACAACAAGGTGAGCGGCTTGGACAACGCCAAGCAGATATGGGACACCCTCAAGATTTCTCATGAGGGAAATGACGTTACCTTGCTTACCAAAACGGAGTTGGTGGAAGGCGAGCTTGGACGGTTCGCAATGATAAGGGGCGAGGAGCCAACTCAAACATACAACAGGCTCAAGACCCTTATTAACAAAATAAGGAGCTACGGAAGCACGCGATGGACGGACCACGACGTCGTCCGACTAATGCTAAGGTCTTTTACCGTTCTTGATCCTCATTTGGTGAATAATATTCGTGAGAATCCCAGGTACACCAAAATGTCGCCCGAAGAAGTCCTAGGAAAATTCGTCAGCGGGCGAATGATGATCAAGGAGGCAAGGTATGTGGACGACGCCTTGAATGGACCGATCAACGAGCCGCAACCTCTTGCTCTCAAAGCAACAAGAAGCAAGGAGACGCTACCTAGCAAGGTGGCGCAAGTTGAGGCGGCCGGGCTAAATAATGAGGAGATGGCCCTCATCATTAAGCGCTTCAAGACGGCGCTTTAAGGTCGCAAGGGACAGCCAAGCAAGACCAAGACAAAGGAGAAGCGCTCATGCTTCAAATGTGGTAAGATTGGTCATTTCATTGCTAACTGTCCCGATAATGAAAGTGACCAGGAAAAAGGGGACAAGAGGGAAAAGAAGAAGCATTACAAGAAGGCCAAGGGCGAGGCACATATCGGAAAGGAGTGGGATTCGGATTGCTTCTCCTCCGACTCCGACAATGAAGGACTCGCCGCCACCGCCTTCAACAAGTCATCCCTCTTCCCAAACGAGCATCACACATGCCTTATGGCAAGGGAGAAGAAGGTGAGTACTCGAGACACTACTTATGCTTCTTCTAGTGATGATGAGTCTAGCGATGAGGAAATAGATTACTCTAGCTTGTTCAAGGGAATGGATAGAAATAAGATTGATAAAATCAATGAACTGATTGATGCCTTGAATGAGAAGGATAGACTCTTAGAGAAACAAGAGGATTTATTGTATGAAAAGCATGATAAATTTGTAGAAGCTCAAAGATCTCATGCTCTAGAAGTTAAAAGAAATGAAATGCTTTCTTGTGAATTATCTTCTTGTCATGAAACTATTGCTACTTTAAAGAGTGTTAATGATGACTTAAATGCTAAACTAGAAGTAGCTAGTAAATCTAATTCTTGTGTAGAACATGTTGAGATTTGCACTAGGTGTAAAGATTTTGATGTTGATGCTTGTTGTGATCATTTAGTTTCAATTTCCAAATTAACTGAGGAATTGGCTAGTCTTAATGCCCAACTTAAGACTAGCAAGAATGAGTTTGATAAACTAAAATTTGCTAGGGATGCCTACACGGTTGGTAGACACCCCTCAATTAAGGATGGACTTGGCTTCAAGAGGGAAGCCAAGAACTTAACAAGCCATAAGGCTCCCATTCCCGCTAAGGAGAAAGGGAAGACCCCTATGGCTACTAGTGCTAAAAAGAACCATGCCTTTTTGTATCATGATAGGAGACAAACTAGAAATGCTTATAGGAGTTATAATGCATACGATGATTTTTCTCATGCTATGTTTGCTTCTAGTTCTTCATATGTGCATGATAGAAATGTTGGTAGAAGGGATGTTGTTCATAATATGCCTAGGAGAAATGTTGCTAATATTCCTAGGAAAGTTAATGAGCCTTCTACAATATATCATGTTTTGAATGCTTCCTTTGCAATTTGTAGAAAGGATAGAAAGGTAATTGCTAGGAAGTTAGGGGCAAAATGCAAGGGTGATAAAACTTGCATTTGGGTCCCTAAGGAAATTGTGACTAACCTTATAGGACCCAACAAGAGTTGGGTACCTAAGTCCCAAGCCTAAATTTGCCTTGCAGGTTTATGCATCCGGGGGTTCAAGCTGGATTATTGATAGCGGATGCACAAACCATATGACGGGGGAGAAGAAGATGTTCACCTCCTACGTCAAGAATAAGGATTCCCAAGATTCAATTATATTCGGTGATGGGAATCAAGGCAAGGTAAAAGGGTTAGGTAAAATTGCAATTTCTAATGAGCACTCTATCTCTAATGTGTTTTTAGTAGAGTCTCTCGGATATAATTTGCTATCGGTTAGTCAATTATGCAATATGGGATATAACTGTCTATTTACAAATATAGATGTGTCTGTCTTTAGAAGAAGTGATGGTTCACTAGCTTTTAAGGGTGTATTAGACGGCAAACTTTATTTAGTTGATTTTGCAAAAGAAGAGGCCGGTCTAGATGCATGCTTAATTGCTAAGACTAGCATGGGCTGGCTGTGGCATCGCCGCTTAGCACATGTGGGGATGAAGAACCTTCACAAGCTTCTAAAGGGAGAACACGTGATAGGTTTGACTAACGTACAATTCGAAAAAGATAGACCTTGTGCAGCTTGTCAAGCAGGTAAACAAGTGGGAAGAGCGCATCACAGCAAGAATGTGATGACCACTTCAAGACCCCTGGAGCTGCTGCATATGGACCTCTTCGGACCCGTCGCCTATCTGAGCATAGGAGGGAGTAAGTATGGTCTAGTTATTGTTGATGACTTTTCCCGCTTCACTTGGGTGTTCTTTTTGCAGGATAGTCTGAAACCCAAGGGACCCTCAAGCGTTTCCTCAGGAGAGCTCAAAATGAGTTTGAGCTCAAGGTGAAGAAGATAAGAAGCGACAACGGGTCCGAGTTCAAGAACCTTCAAGTGGAGGAGTTCCTTGAGGAGGAAGGGATCAAGCACGAGTTCTCCGCTCCCTACACACCACAACAAAATGGTGTGGTAGAGAGGAAGAACAGGACGCTCATCGATATGGCGAGGACGATGCTAGGAGAGTTCAAGACCCCCGAGTGCTTTTGGACGGAAGCCGTGAACACGGCTTGCCACGCCATCAACAGGGTCTACCTTCATCGCCTCCTCGAGAAGACGTCGTATGAGCTACTAACCGGTAACAAACCCAATGTATCTTATTTTCGTGTATTTGGGAGCAAGTGCTACATTCTATTGAAGAAGGGTAGAAATTCTAAGTTTGCTCCCAAAGCAGTAGAAGGGTTTTTATTAGGTTATGACTCAAATACAAAGGCGTATAGAGTCTTCAACAAATCATCGGGTTTGGTTGAAGTCTCTAGCGACGTTGTATTTGATGAGACTAATGGCTCTCCAAGAGAGCAAGTTGTTGATCTTGATAATGTAGATGATGAAGATGTTCCAACGGCCGCTATGCGCACCATGGCGATTGGTGATGTGCGACCACAGGAACACTTGGAGCAAGATCAACCTTCTTCCTCAACTATGGTGCATCCCCCAACTCAAGACGATGAACAGGTTCATCAACAGGAGGCGTGTGATCAAGGAGGAGCACAAGTTGATCATGTGATGGAGGAAGAAGCGCAACTGGCACCTCCAACCCAAGTTCGAGCGATGATTCAAAGGGATCATCCCGTCGACCAAATTCTGGGTGACATTAGCAAGGGAGTAACTACTCGGTCTCGATTAGTTAATTTTTGTGAAAATTACTCTTTTGTCTCTTCTATTGAGCCTTTTAGGGTAGAAGAGGCCTTGCTAGATCCGGACTGGGTGTTGGCCATGCAAGAGGAGCTCAACAACTTCAAGAGGAATGAAGTTTGGACGCTGGTGCCTCGTCCCAAGCAGAATGTTGTGGGAACCAAGTGGGTGTTCCGCAACAAACAAGACGAGCACGGAGTGGTGACAAGGAACAAGGCTCGACTTGTGGCAAAAGGTTATGCCCAAGTCGCAGGTTTGGACTTTGAGGAGACTTTTGCTCCTGTGGCTAGGCTAGAGTCAATTCGTATCTTGCTAGCATATGCCGCTCACCATTCTTTCAGGTTGTACCAAATGGATGTGAAGAGCGCTTTCCTCAACGGGCCAATCAAGGAGGAGGTGTACGTGGAGCAACCCCCTAGCTTCGAGGATGAACGGTACCCCGACCATGTGTGTAAGCTCTCTAAGGCGCTCTATGGACTTAAGCAAGCCCCAAGAGCATGGTATGAATGCCTCAGAGACTTTCTAATTGTTAATGCTTTCAAGGTTGGGAAAGCCGATCCAACTCTTTTTACAAAGACATGTGATGGTGATTTGTTTGTGTGCCAAATTTATGTCGATGACATAATATTTGGTTCTACTAACCAAAAGTCTTGTGAAGAGTTTAGCAGGGTGATGACGCAGAAATTCGAGATGTCGATGATGGGCGAGTTGAACTACTTCCTTGGGTTCCAAGTGAAGCAACTCAAGGACGGCACCTTCATCTCCCAAACGAAGTACACGCAAGATCTGCTAAAGCGGTTTGGGATGAAGGATGCCAAGCCCGCAAAGACTCCGATGGGAACCGACGGACACACCGACCTCAACAAAGGAGGTAAGTCCGTTGATCAAAAAGCATACCGGTCCATGATAGGTTCTTTGCTTTATTTATGTGCTAGTAGACCGGATATTATGCTTAGCGTATGCATGTGTGCTAGATTTCAATCTGATCCTAAGGAGTGTCACTTAGTGGCGGTGAAGCGAATTCTGAGGTATTTAGTTGCTACGCCTTGCTTCGGGCTCTGGTATCCAAAGGGGTCTACCTTTGACTTGATTGGATACTCAGACTCCGACTATGCTGGATGTAAGGTCGATAGGAAGAGTACATCGGGGACGTGTGAAAGGGAAATGTGCCTTTGGGCCATTTCTAAGTATTTTGGTGATTGAATGCAAACACAAGTGCTTAAATGTGAAAATATGCCCATGGATGAACAAAGTGCAAATCACAAGTTAAGGTATGTTTCTAAGCCTTAGTACATTGGTTTTGTGTACTAATATTCTTGTCTAAGTGTTAGAAACAGAAAGAAGAAGAGAAGAGAAGACTTGGCTGTGTACAGCCAAGAGGCTGTTTCGGTCTGGGGCACCGGACTGTCCGGTGGTGCACCGGACAGTGTCCGGTGCGCCAGGCTGCCCCAGCCGAAGAGGCCGCTCTCGGGTTTTTCTCCGGCGACTTCGGCTAAAATTCACCGGACTGTCCGGTGTGCACCGGACTGTCCGGTGAGCCAACGGTCGGCCGGGCCAACGGTCGGCCGCGCGATCGGCGCGCGACACGTGGCCGAGCCAACGGTCGGAAGGAAGCACCGGACTGTCCGGTGTGCACCGGACTGTCCGGTGCGCCAGATCTGCAACGGTCGGCAACGGTCGGCTTCGCTGTTTATGGAAATAAATCGGGCACCGGACAGTGTCCGGTGTGCACCGGACTGTCCGGTGCGCCCGACGACAGAAGGCAAGGATAGCCTTCCAGATGTGTTCTCAACGGCTCCTAGCTGCCTTGGGGCTATAAAAGGGACCCCTAGGCGCATGGAGGAGGATACCAAGCATTCCTACAACTCTTCTAAGCACCAAGACATCAATCTCACGCATTCGTTTCATTGTGATAGCATATAGAGCTCTTGTGGAGTTGTGAACTCTTTGTGTTGCGTTGCGAGCTCTTGTTGCGACTTGTGTGCGTGTTGTTGCTCTGATTTTCGAGTCTTGTGTGCGTTGCTCATTCCCACCTTACTCCGTATTTCTTTGTGAACTCAATTGTAAGGGCGAGAGACTCCAAGTTGTGGAGATTCCTCGCAAACGGGAAAAGATCAAAGGAAAGAAAAACACCGTGGTATTCAAGTTGATCATTGGATCACTTGAGAGGAGTTGAGTGCAACTCTCGTCCGTTGGGACGCCACAACGTGGAGTAGGCAAGTTTTGTACTTGGCCGAACCACGGGATAACCACCGTGTCAACTCTGTGATTGCTTTCTTGTGGTTATCGTGTTTTGAGTTCTCTCTAGCCACTTGGCCATACTTGTGCTAACCCTTAACAAGTTTTTGTGGCTTAAGTTTTGAACTTTTACAGGATCACCTATTCACCCCCCCCCCCCCTCTAGGTGCTCTCAATTGGTATCGGAGTCGTTCTCTTCAAAAAGGGACTAACCGCCCGAAGAGATGGATCCTAAGGGGAAGGGAATTGTGATCAACGACAAAGAGAAGGAGTCCTTCGTCAACGAGCCAAGGGATGACAAGTCCAATGACTCAGGCTCGGGCCACAAGCGAAAAGATGGGAAGAAGAAGAAGACAAGACGCATCAAGGAGATCGTCTACTACGACAGCGATGAGTCCTCTTCTTCCCAAAAGGACGACGACCACGACAAACAAAAGACGGTTAACTCAAACTTTTCTTTTGATTATTCGCGCATTCCATATAGCTCAAATGCTCATTTGCTCCCCATTCCACTTGGCAAGCCTCCTCACTTTGATGGAGAGGACTACGGATTTTGGAGTCACATAATGCGTACTCACCTATTTTCTCTCCATCCAAGCATTTGGGAGATTGTGGAAAGTGGAATGAAATTTGATAGCTCGGATAGCCCTTCATTCATTAATGAGCAAATCCATAAGAATGCACAAGCTACCACTGTTCTTCTAGCTTCATTGTGCAGGGATGAATATAACAAAGTGAGCGGCTTGGATAATGCCAAGCAGATCTGGGACACCCTCAAGATTTCTCATGAGGGGAATGACGTTACCTTGCTCACCAAAATGGAGTTGGTGGAAGGCGAGCTTGGACGATTCGCGATGATAAGGGGCGAGGAGCCAACTCAGACATACAACCGGCTCAAGACCCTTATCAACAAAATAAGGAGCTACGGAAGCACGCGATGGACAGACCACGACGTCGTCCGACTAATGCTCAGGTCCTTTACCGTTCTTGATCCTCATTTGGTGAATAATATTCGTGAGAATCCCAGGTACACCAAAATGTCGCCCGAAGAAGTCCTAGGAAAATTCGTCAGCGGGCGAATGATGATCAAGGAGGCAAGGTATGTGGACGACGCCTTGAATGGACCGATCAACGAGCCGCAACCTTTTGCTCTCAAAGCCACAAGGAGCAAGGAGGCACTACCCAGCAAGGTGGCGCAAATTGAGGCAGCCGGTCTTAATGATGAAGAAATGGCCCTCATCATCAAGAGATTCAAGACGGTGCTAAAGGGTCGCAATGGACAGCCGAACAAGACTAAGACCAAGGGGAAGCGATCATGCTTCAAATGCGGTAAGCTTGGTCATTTTATTGCTAACTGTCCTGATAATGAAAGTGACCAGGAAAAGGGGAACAAAAGGGAGAAGAAGAAGCACTACAAGAAAGCCAAGGGCGAGGCGCATCTAGGCAAGGAGTGGGATTCGGATTGCTCCTCCTCCGACTCCGACAATGAGGGACTCGCCGCCACCGCCTTCAACAAATCGGCCCTCTTCCCCAACGAGCGTCACACGTGTCTCATGGCTAAGGAGAAGAAAGTAAGTACTCGAAACTCTACTTATGCTTCTTCTAGTGATAATGATTCTAGTGACGATGATGAAATAGACTATTCTAGTGTATTTAAAGGTCTAGATAGAATTACAATTGGCAAAATTAATGAATTAATTGATGCATTGAATGAGAAGGATAAACTCTTAGAGAAACAAGAGGATTTATTGTATGAAGAGCATGATAAATTTTTAGAAGCTCAAAAATCTCATGCTCTAGAAGTTAAAAGAAATGAGATGCTTACTTGTGAATTATCCTCATGCCATGAAACAATTTCTAAATTAAAGAGCATTAACGATGAGTTGAATGTTAAGATAGAAATAGCTAGTAAATCAACAACTTGTGTAGAAAATGTTGCTATTTGCAATAGATGTAAAGAATTTGATATTGATGCTTGTAGTGAACACATAGCCTCTATTGCAAAGCTAAATAATTAAGTGGCTAGTCTTAATGTCCAACTTAAGACTAGCAAAAGTGAATTTGATAAGTTAAAATTTGCAAGGGATGCCTACACAATAGGAAGACATCCCTCAATTAAGGATGGGCTTGGATTCAAGAGGGAAGCCAAGAACTTAACAAGCCATAAGGATCCCATTCCCGCCAAGGAGAAAGGGAAGGCCCCTATGGCTACTAGTGCTAAAAGGAACCATGCATTTTTGTATCACGATAGAAGACAAACTAGAAATGTAAGTCATGATGCTTTTGATTCATATGTTTATGATTCTCATGCCATGTTTGCTCCTAGTTCCTCTTATGTGTATGATAGAAATGTTACTAGGAGAAATGTTGTTCCTAAAAGAAATGCTATTCATCATGTGCCTAGAAGGAATGTTATTCATGCTCCTAGGAAAATTGCAAATGAACCTTCTACAATTTATTGTGCTTTAAATACTTCCTTTGCAATTTGTAGAACGGGTATGAAGGTAATTGCTAGGAAGTTAGGGGCAAGATGCAAGGGAGATAAAACTTGCATTTGGGTCCCTAAGGATATATGTGCTAACCTTGTAGGACCCAACATGAGTTGGGTACCTAAGACCCAAGCCTAAATTTGCCTTGCAGGTTTATGCATCCGGGGGTTCAAGCTGGATTATCGACAGCGGATGCACAAACCATATGACGGGGGAGAAGAAGATGTTCACCTCCTACGTCAAGAATAAAGATTCCCAAGATTCAATTGTATTCGGTGATGGGAATCAAGGCAAGGTAAAAGGTTTAGGTAAAATTGCAATTTCTAATGAGCACTCCATATCTAATGTGTTTTTAGTAGAGTCTCTTGGATATAATCTGCTATCTGTTAGTCAATTATGCAATATGGGGTATAACTGTCTATTTACAAATGTAGATGTGTCTGTCTTTAGAAGAAGTGATGGTTCACTAGCTTTTAAGGGTGTATTAGACGGCAAACTTTATTTAGTTGATTTTGCAAAAGAAGAGGCCGGTCTAGATGCATGCTTAATAGCTAAGACTAGCATGGGCTGGCTGTGGCATCGCCGCTTAGCACATGTGGGGATGAAGAACCTTCACAAGCTTCTAAAGGGAGAACACGTGATAGGTTTGACTAACGTGCATTTCGAAAAAGATAGACCTTGTGCAGCTTGTCAAGCAGGTAAACAAGTGGGAGGAGCGCATCACAGCAAGAACGTGATGACCACTTCAAGACCCCTGGAGCTGCTGCATATGGACCTCTTCGGACCTGTCGCCTATCTGAGCATAGGAGGGAGATAAGTCTGAAACCCAAGGGACCCTCAAGCGCTTCCTCAGGAGAGCTCAAAATGAGTTTGAGCTCAAAGTGAAGAAGATAAGGAGCGACAACGGATCCGAGTTCAAGAACCTTCAAGTGGAGGAGTTCCTTGAAGAGGAAGGGATCAAGCACGAGTTCTCCGCTCCCTACACACCACAGCAAAATGGTGTGGTAGAGAGGAAGAACAGGACGCTCATCGATATGGCGAGGACGATGCTAGGAGAGTTCAAGACCCCCGAGTGCTTTTGGACGGAAGCCGTGAACACTGCTTGCCACGCCATCAACAGGGTCTACCTTCATCGCCTCCTCAAGAAGACATCGTATGAGCTACTAACCGGTAACAAACCTAATGTATCGTACTTTCGTGTATTTGGGAGTAAATGCTACATTCTAGTAAAGAAGGGTAGAAATTCTAAGTTTGCTCCCAAAGCTGTAGAAGGGTTTTTGTTAGGTTATGACTCAAATACAAAGGCGTATAGAGTCTTCAACAAATCATCGGGTTTGGTTGAAGTCTCTAGCGACGTTGTATTTGATGAGACTAATGGCTCTCCAAGAGAGCAAGTTGTTGACTGTGATGATGTAGATGAAGAAGATGTTCCGACAGCCGCTATACGAACCATGGCGATTGGAGAAGTACGGCCACAGGAACAAGATAAACGAGATCAACCTTCTTCCTCGACCATGGTGCTACCCCCAACTCAAGACGATGAACAGGTTCATCAACAGGAGGCATGTGATCAAGGGGGAGCACAAGATAATCATGTGATGGAGGAAGAAGTGCAACCGGCACCTCCAACCCAAGTTCGAGCGATGATTCAAAGGGATCATCCCGTCGACCAAATTCTGGGTGACATTAGCAAGGGAGTAACTACTCGATCTCGATTAGTTAATTTTTGTGAGCATTACTCCTTTGTCTCTTCTATTGAGCCTTTCAGGGTAGAAGAGGCCTTGCTAGATCCGGACTGGGTGTTGGCCATGCAAGAGGATTTAAACAACTTCAAGCGCAATGAAGTTTGGACACTGGTGCCTCGTCCGAAGCAAAATGTTGTGGGGAACCAAGTGGGTGTTCCGCAACAAATAGGACGAGCACGGGGTGGTGACGAGGAACAAGGCTCGACTTGTGGCAAAAGGTTATGCCCAAGTCGCAGGTTTGGATTTCGAGGAGACCTTTGCTCCTGTGGCTAGGCTAGAGTCAATTCGAATCTTGCTAGCATATGCCGCTCACCATTCTTTCAGGTTGTACCAAATGGATGTGAAGAGCGCTTTCCTCAACGGGCCAATCAAGGAGGAGGTGTACGTGGAGCAACCCCCTGGCTTCGAGGATGAACGGTACCCCGACCATGTGTGTAAGCTCTCTAAGGCGCTCTATGGACTTAAGCAAGCCCCAAGAGCATGGTATGAATGCCTTAGAGACTTTTTACTTGCTAATGCTTTCAAGGTTGGGAAGGCCGATCCAACTCTTTTTACAAAGACATGTGATGGTGATTTGTTTGTGTGCCAAATTTATGTCGATGACATAATATTTGGTTCTACTAACCAAAAGTCTTGTGAAGAGTTTAGCAGGGTGATGACGCAGAAATTCGAGATGTCGATGATGGGCGAGTTGAACTACTTCCTTGGGTTCCAAGTGAAGCAACTCAAGGACGGCACCTTCATCTCCCAAACGAAGTACACGCACGATCTGCTAAAGCGGTTTGGGATGAAGGACGCCAAGCCCGCAAAGACTCCGATGGGGACCGACGGACACACCGACCTCAACAAAGGAGGTAAGTCCGTTGATCAAAAAGCATACCGGTCAATGATAGGTTCTTTGCTTTACTTATGTGCTAGTAGACCGGATATTATGCTTAGCGTATGCATGTGTGCTAGATTTCAATCCGATCCTAAGGAGTGTCACTTAGTGGCGGTGAAGCGAATTCTTAGATATTTGGTTGCTACGCCTTGCTTCGGGCTCTGGTATCCAAAGGGGTCTACCTTTGACTTAGTTGGATACTCAGACTCCGACTATGCTGGATGTAAGGTCGATAGGAAGAGTACATCGGGGACGTGCCAATTCTTAGGAAGGTCCCTGGTGTCATGGAACTCTAAGAAACAAACATCCGTTGCCCTATCCACCGCTGAGGCCGAGTACGTTGCCGCAGGTCAGTGTTGCGCGCAACTACTTTGGATGAGGCAAACCCTCCGGGACTTTGGCTACAATCTGAGCAAAGTCCCACTCCTATGTGACAATGAGAGTGCTATCCGCATGGCGGAGAATCCTGTTGAGCACAGCCGCACAAAGCACATAGACATCCGGCATCACTTTTTGAGAGACCACCAGCAAAAGGGAGATATCGAAGTGTTTCATGTTAGCACCGAGAACCAGCTAGCTGATATCTTCACTAAGCCTCTAGATGAGAAGACCTTTTGCAGGTTGCGTAGTGAGCTAAATGTCTTAGATTCGCGGAACCTGGATTGAATTGTAGCATACATGTAGTTATGCTTTTGATCATGTTCCTTTTTGCATTATGTTGCTTATTATGGTGCTCAAGTTGTACAAACACTCCCTGGACCTCACAAGTCCGTTGCAAAGTGATGCACATGTTTAGAGGGCGATGTGTTACAACTTGACCCTTTGAGACTAACCATGTGCTTGAGTTTGATAATTTAGTCTCGAAGGAGGATTGAAAGGGAAAAGGTGGACTTGGACCATGAAAGACTTCCACTGCACTCCGATGAGAGGGTAACTAATTCCAAGTTCATCTCATGAAATCTTATTGCCATTTGCTCTTAATTGAAGACTTTGGTGAGGCAATGGGGTTAAAGGGCCAAGATTGATCCCGTTTTGGTGCTTGATGCCAAAGGGGGAGAAAATAAAGGCCAAAGTAATAAATGGATCAGCTACCACTTAAGAGATTTTGAAAATAGTAGAATAGAGTTTTTGTGAGTCTTTGTTTTGTCAAAAGCTTTTATTGTCTCTTATTGTCTCAATTGTCAAAAGTTGACTTCTTGTAGGGAGAAGTGATGATTATGGGAAATAGGGGGAGTTTTTGAAATCCTTGATCAATCTCTTTTGAAATGACTCTCTTTATGCCTCAACATGTGTGTTTGACATAGAAATAGAGATTTGAGTTTGATTTGCAAAAACAAACCAAGTGGTGGCAAAGGATGATCCATATATGCCAAAATTGAATCAAAACCAATTTGAGTTTTTATTTGAAGTGATTTTGCACTTGTGCTATCTACTTTATGTTGTGTTGGCATAAATCACCAAAAAGGGGGAGATTGAAAGGGAAATGTGCCTTTGGGCCATTTCTAAGTATTTTGGTGATTGAATGCAAACACAAGTGCTTAAATGTGAAAATATGCCCATGGATGAACAAAGTGCAAATCACAAGTTAAGGTATGTTTCTAAGCCTTAGTACATTGGTTTTGTGTACTAATATTCTTGTCTAAGTGTTAGAAACAGAAAGAAGAAGAGAAGAGAAGACTTGGCTGTGTACAGCCAAGAGGCTGTTTCGGTCTGGGGCACCGGACTGTCCGGTGGTGCACCGGACAGTGTCCGGTGGTGCACCGGACAGTGTCCGGTGCGCCAGGCTGCCCCAGCCGAAGAGGCCGCTCTCGGGTTTTTCTCCGGCGACTTCGGCTAAAATTCACCGGACTGTCCGGTGTGCACCGGACTGTCCGGTGAGCCAACGGTCGGCCGGGCCAACGGTCGGCCGCGCGATCGGCGCGCGACACGTGGCCGAGCCAACGGTCGGAAGGAAGCACCGGACTGTCCGGTGTGCACCGGACTGTCCGGTGTGCACCGGACTGTCCGGTGCGCCAGATCTGCAACGGTCGGCAACGGTCGGCTTCGCTGTTTATGGAAATAAATCGGGCACCGGACAGTGTCCGGTGTGCACCGGACTGTCCGGTGCGCCCGACGACAGAAGGCAAGGATAGCCTTCCAGATGTGTTCTCAACGGCTCCTAGCTGCCTTGGGGCTATAAAAGGGACCCCTAGGCGCATGGAGGAGGATACCAAGCATTCCTACAACTCTTCTAAGCACCAAGACATCAATCTCACGCATTCGTTTCATTGTGATAGCATATAGAGCTCTTGTGGAGTTGTGAACTCTTTGTGTTGCGTTGCGAGCTCTTGTTGCGACTTGTGTGCGTGTTGTTGCTCTGATTTTCGAGTCTTGTGTGCGTTGCTCATTCCCACCTTACTCCGTATTTCTTTGTGAACTCAATTGTAAGGGCGAGAGACTCCAAGTTGTGGAGATTCCTCGCAAACGGGAAAAGATCAAAGGAAAGAAAAACACCGTGGTATTCAAGTTGATCATTGGATCACTTGAGAGGAGTTGAGTGCAACTCTCGTCCGTTGGGACGCCACAACGTGGAGTAGGCAAGTTTTGTACTTGGCCGAACCACGGGATAACCACCGTGTCAACTCTGTGATTGCTTTCTTGTGGTTATCGTGTTTTGAGTTCTCTCTAGCCACTTGGCCATACTTGTGCTAACCCTTAACAAGTTTTTGTGGCTTAAGTTTTGAACTTTTACAGGATCACCTATTCACCCCCCCCCCCCCTCTAGGTGCTCTCAACGTGCCAATTCTTAGGAAGGTCCCTGGTGTCATGGAACTCTAAGAAACAAACCTCCGTTGCCCTATCCACCGCTGAGGCCGAGTACGTTGCCACAGGACAGTGTTGCGTGCAACTACTTTGGATGAGGCAAACCCTCAGGGACTTTGGCTACAATCTGAGCAAAGTCCCACTCCTATGTGATAATGAGAGTGCTATCCGCATGGCCGAAAATCCTGTTGAGCACAGCCGCACAAAGCACATAGACATCCGGCATCACTTTTTGAGAGACCACCAGCAAAAGGGGGATATCGAAGTGTTTCATGTTAACACCGAGAACCAGCTAGCCGATATCTTTACCAAGCCTCTAGATGAGAAGACCTTTTGCAGGCTGCGTAGTGAGCTAAATGTCTTAGATTCGCGGAACTTGGATTGAATTATAGCATACATGTGTTTATGCCTTTGATCATGTTCATTCTGCATTTTGTTGCTTATTGTGGTGCTCAAGTTGCACAAACACTCCCTGGACCTCACAAGTCCGTTGCAAAGTGATGCACATGTTTAGGGGGAGATGTGTTACAACTTGACCCTTTGAGACTAACTATATGCTTGAGTTTGCTTGATTTAGTCTCAAAGGAGAATTGAAAGGGAAAAGGTGGACTTGGACCATGAAAGACTTCCACTGCACTCCGATGAGAGGGTAACTTATTCCAAGTCCATCTCATGAACTCTTATTGCCTTTGTATTCTTATTGAAGATTTTGGTGAGGCAATGGGGTTAAAGGGCCAAGATTGATCCTGTTTTGGTGCTTGATGCCAAAGGGGGAGAAAATAAAGGCCAAAGCAATAAATGGATCAGCTACCACTTGAGAAACTTTGAAAATAGTAGAATAGAGCTTTTGGTTTGTCAAAACTCTAGCATTGTCTCTTTTGTCAAAAGTTGGCTTCTTGTGGGGAGAAGTAGTGATTATGGGAAAAAGGGGGAGTTTTTGAAATCTTTGATCAATCTCTTTTGGAATGACTCTCTTTATGCTTCAACATGTGTGTTTGACTTAGAGATAGAGATTTGAGTTTGATTTGCAAAAACAAACCAAGTGGTGGCAAAGGATGATCCATATATGCCAAAAGTGAATCAAAATAGATTTGAGTTCTATTTGAAGTGATTTTGCACTTGTTTTAGTTGCTTTATGTTGTGTTGGCATAAATCACCAAAAAGGGGGAGATTGAAAGGGAAATGTGCCTTTGGGCCATTTCTAAGTATTTTGGTGATTAAGTGCCAACACAAGTGCTTAAATGTGAATCTATGCCCATGGATGAACAAAGTGCAAATCACAAGTAAAGGTATGTTTCTAAGCCTTAGAACATTGGTTTTGTGTACTAATATATTTGTCTAAGTGTTAGAAACAGAGAGAAGAAGAAAAGGAGAATGTTGGCTGTGTACAGCCAACAGGCTGTTTCGGTCTGGGGCACCGGACTGTCCGGTGGTTCACCGGACAGTGTCCGGTGCGCCAGGCTGCCTCGGGCGAAGAGGCTGCTCTCGGGAATTTGCCGACGGCGTACGGCTATAATTCACCGGACTGTCCGGTGTGCACCGGACTGTCCGGTGAGCCAACGGTCGGCTGGGCCAACGGTCGGCCGCGCGATCTGCGCGTGACACGTGGCCGAGCCAACGGTCGGAAGGGGGCACCGGACTGTCCGGTGTGCACCGGACATGTCCGGTGCACCAACGGCTCCCAGATCTTCAACGATCGGCAACGGTCGGCTTCGCTGGTTATGGAAATAAATCGGGCACCGGACAGTGTCCGGTGTGCACCGGACTGTCCGGTGCACCCGACGACAGAAGGCAAGGATGGCCTTCCAGATTTGCTCTCAACGGCTCCTAGCTGCCTTTGGGCTATAAAAGGGACCCCTAGGCACATGGAGAAGACACCCAAGCAACCTTAGAGCATTCTTGATCATCCACACTCAGTCTTTGCGCATTCATTTGTCATTCTAAGTGATTCGAGCTCCGTTCTAGTGAGAACTTTGAGATAGTCTTTTGAGCTCGATTCTTGGCCGTGTGTGTGCGCATTTTGCTGTGGATTTGTGTGTGTTGCTTCTCTCCCTTACTCCGTGCTTCTTTGTGAACTTCAAGTGTAAGGGTGAGAGACTCCAAGTTGTGGAGATTCCTCGCAAACGCGAAAAGAAAAGAAAAGCATAACACTGTGGTATTCAAGTTGATCATTGGATCACTTGAGAGGAGTTGAGTGCAACTCTCGTCCGTTGGGACGCCACAACGTGGAGTAGGCAAGTTTTGTACTCGGCCGAACCACGGGATAAATCACTGTGTCTTCTCTGTGTTGAACTCTTTGTGATTATCATATTATGCAAGATCTTCACTCTAGCCACTTGGCATTAACTGTGCTAACGCTTAACAAGTTTTTGTGGCTTAAGTTTTCAAGTTTTACAGGATCGCCTATTCACCCCCCCCCCTCTAGGTGCTCTCACTTACTTAACTCGGGGTGACCACTATGCCCTGCTAACGGAGCAGTCGGCTTAAGTCGGCAACGACTTAAGGCGGTGCAACATGCTCGCGCTTACTTAACTCGGGGTGACCACTATGCCCTGCTAACGGAACAATCGGCTTAAGTCGGCAACGACTTAAGGTAGTGCAACATGCTCACGCTTACTTAACTCGGGGTGACCACTATGCCCTGCTAACGGAGCAATCGGCTTAAGTCGGCAACGACTTAAGGCGGTGTAACATGCTCACGCTTACTTAACTCGGGGTGACCACTATGCCCTGCTAACGGAACAATCGGCTTAAGTCGGCAACGACTTAAAGCGGTGCAACATGCTCACGCTTACTTAACTCGGGGTGACCACTATGCTCTGCTAACGGAGCAATCGGCTTAAGTCGGCAACGACTTAAGGCGGTGCAACATGCTCACGCTTACTTAACTCGGGGTGACCACTATGCCCTGCTAACGGAGCAATCGGCTAAAGTCAGCAGCGATTTAAGCCGGTGCAACATGCTCACGCCTACGCAATTCAGGGTGACCACTACTCCCTATTAACAAAAGCAATCGACTTAAGTCAGCAGCGACTTAAGGCGATCTGACGTGATTACAATTACTCATAAAAGGATGACTTCTATATCCTGCAAACAAATTTCAAAACCATCGCGCATCGTTTTACTACTGCAAACTTACGAACTGATGAATTCTGAAACAACATGAGAATAACAATGTCGTTTAAGTACTGAAATGGCGTCCTCTAACAAATGTCTGACCATGCTAACCGCGCGCTCAAAGCACGCAAAATGTTTCTCTACTTGGTGATATTTTTCTCAGGAGCAATCGATGAGGAAGGACGACTCGAGGAATCAGGGGCAGCATTCACATCAGCCCTTATATCTTCGGGAACAACCACGCCGGGTCTCCTCATCAAGATTCGCCCTGCCCGAATAGCCTTGTCCATGGCTCTGTCGCGCTGGGCTCTGAGAGTAATAGAAGTTTCTTCGGCGACCTTGGCAGCCAGCCGAGCAGTTTCTAACTCTTGAGCGATGGATTTCTTGGAAGCTCGGAGTTCTTTGATAGTAGTGTCCTTCGCTGATATCAACTGCTTGAGCCAGGTCACTTCATCTGTGGATTCCTGTAGCTTACAGCGTTGGTTGTCCAACTCTTCCATAGTGAAGCGATGACTCCTCTCCAGGATAGTCAGCGAGTTGCTAGAATCACAATACAATCTGTCAAGACTATCGCGAGAAGCAGCAAGGATACGTTTTTCTTCCTGCAAACAAAAGTCAACTCCCTCAAACACCAAGCAAGTAATAGGAGCACAACAAGGCAAAGCACAGTTCCATAAATCACCTTTTCAGAATTGAGCTGAGCGTGAAGAGAAGAACTCAGTGCATTGGCGTCATCTAAGGCAGCGGAGACCTGACCCAGTTCAGTCTGGCTTTGAGAGTACTTTTCCTCAAAGTCAGTGCACCGCTGGACCAATTCAGACTGATCTCGGGAATGTTTTTCCTCAAGAGTGGAAACCTGTCGAGTCATTCCTAGCAGGAGACAATCAAACAAAAAGGGGTCAGAATGTAAAGCAGTCCATAGTGAAGACAAAGAGAAGCAAAAAAGCACTAACCAGCGTTGGTTGCCTCCAATTCAGAGACACGATGTTGAAGTGACACTGGATTCCAACATGCAAGAGACGAAGCTACTTCTGGGACAAAAGCACCATGTAACCTCAGCTGGCTAGCCATCCCATCCACCAAAGCCTAATGAGGAGAACAGATGAGTGTAACGACAGCAGTTCATGCAATGTAAAAACCAAGCTAAAATACATCACAGTACCTGGAGGTTGGAAAAGAACGAAGGGATCCCCAAATCAGGAGAGATCAATTGATAACCAGGCGTAAGGCCACCACCCGAAGCAGCTTGCAACAAACCAGCAGGAATCAGCTCGGTGCCATCAACAGGGCCCAACACTCGGTCAGCGGGGACGCTGCCCTCTAAAGCGACTCCCTGGTCCAAGGCTTGGGCTACCACCATACAGCCGGAGTGTGGAGGCGATCCCGCATGAACGTCCATGGAAGTATAGGAGGGAGACCCCACTCGGACACCCTCGGGGGCTGGGTCATAGTTTGCACTGCCCACTTGAGCCGGATCATCCCCGGCAGCACCCTCGGGGGCTGGGCAGTGGCTTACACTTCCCACCCAAACCAAGTCATCCCCGGCGACATCCTCGGGGGCTGGGCATGTGTCAACACCATCCTTGGGGTCCAAGTTCTCTGTGGTAGCCACTTCTAAGGCTGATGGGCCCTCAGTTACTTCCATGGGACCAGGATGATCCAAGTCAGTCTCCCGACCCTCGAGATCGCGCTCCAAGGTCGACGAGGCACGGGATGACCTCAACCCAGCATCAAGCACATCAGCACAAACCTCCATCACGCCATCATCCACTGGCTCCAATAACAAATCCTCTGGAACCATATCCTCAAGAGTCTGATCAAAGTTGGCCAGGGACAGTTCTTGCAGACCAATGAGAGCAGACAAAGCAGGAGAAGGAACTCCACTACTTTCACCGCTAGCGATGAACTGTCGACTGTTTTTCCGAGTCAAAGGAACTTCATCTTCTTCCTCCTCGTCGTCCACATTAGCAACACAGGCAGCACCCCCATTGGGATCAGCAACAGATGGAGCACCCTCATTGGGATCAGCAACAGATTGGGTACACCCATTGGGGTCAGCGTCAGTAAATTCGATCACAGGCACTTCTTCAGCAGCAGGAACTGAGGTACCAACGTCCCGATCCAAACTAGATACTCGTCGGAGGCGTCTCTTTTTCTTTGTCTGCTCATCAGCAGAAGGATCAGGCTGATTGGCTCGGCAAGGGCGCCTCGGGCGAGTACTGGCAGGCTTCTGAGTATCTAAGGTCGTACCAGCCTCTGGGAGGGGCGCCACCACCGATGTCCCAGCAGGAGCAGCATCAGAAGAATCCTCAGCCAGCAAATCAAGCATAGCACTTATCTCTGCATCGCTGGGATTCAGGGGCACCTCAAAATGGACCTGTCGTTCATCATCAGGAATCTCCCCGAGCGAGGCAACCAAGACACTAACTTCTTCAGCAGAGGGTCGCACTCTAAGGCCCAAACTGCCGTCAGTGACAGGTGGATTCGACACAAAAAGGGTGAAGGCTTTGGGAGGAGGTAGGTTCCAGGCCGAGTATGCCACTGGGGCACCAACATTTGACACCTTGCCTCTAAGGATCATCTCAAGTCGGTTCACCAAGTCTGCAGAGGGAATTCTCCTGTTGGTAACCCGAGTTGAGTCGGCTAGGCCTCGATACAGATAAGCTGGGTACGCCCTGTCTTTCAACGGCTGAATATTCTTGAAGACAAAATCAGCAACAACAGCTTCAGCAGTCAGACCCCTCTCCTTCAGCAATCCAACTTCAGCCAGCAAAGCACCTACCTCAGCTACCTCCTGATCTGTGGGGGACTCGGTCCAGCTTGGGGTGCGAACATCCGGCTGCCTTCCCGACCGAGGGGGGAGAGAGTTTCCATAATTCTCAACTATGAACCACTCCAAGCGCCATCCCTTGATACTGTCTTTGAGAGGGATTTCGAGATACTCAGTCTTCCTCCCGCGGCGCATCTCCAAGCTGGCACCCCCAACCAACTGATGTTGTCCCCCAACCATCCCAGGGCGACAGTGATACAAGTACTTCCACAACCGGAAATGTGGCAGCACGCCAAGAAAGGCTTCACATAAATGAACGAAAATGGAGATTTGCATGATAGAATTGGGATTCAGATGGGTCAAGTTAAGATGGTAGAAATCAAGGAGGCCGCGGAAAAAGGGAGAAATGGGAAGACCGAGGCCGCGGAGAAGGAAAGGAGCATAAATCACAGACTCATGGGTATCCTCAGTTGGGACAGTAACCCCATGGCAAATCCGCCAAGAACAGAGTTCCCTCGGAGGGAGAACCTCGATGGACACGAGGTGGAGAAGTTCGGGCTCAGAAATGACGGACATGTGGTTACCTGCGAAAGGCAACTGGCTGTTGGGGTCAATTGGAGGAACCACCACGGCAGACGAACTCGAGGCTTTCCTCTTGGGTGCCATCTCGATTCTACCGGCGAGCAGAGTGGGAGGCGAATTGCAGAGAGGATTCGGAAGCAAGAACTAGGGCACGGAAAGCAGAGGCGGCTAAAAGCGCAGCACTTATGGGATATTCCCGAGCCAGATATCGTTTCAAAAAGCGCCCAGTCAGCACCCGACGGTTATTTCCAAAACACCGGCGTGCCACGTCATCACCCGACAGTTATTTCCAGAACACCGGTGCGCCACATCATCACTCGGCTATTATCCTCAAAGTGGCCCACGCAGCCCGCTATCGCTCGGCGTTACTTCTAAAACGCTGACGTCGTCTTCAAGTCGCTCGGCGTTACCTCTAAAACGCTGACGACGCCCTCAGGTCACTCGACGTTACTTCTAAAAACGCCAACGTCGCCTTCAGGTCGCTCGGCAGTTGACTCTAAAACTCTGACATAGTATTAAGTCGCTCGGCATTACCTCTAAAATGCTGACGTCGCCCTCAAGTCGCTCGGCAGTTAACTCTAAAACTCCGACATCGTATTAAGTCGCTCGGCATTACCTCTAAAATGCTGACGTCGCCCTCAAGTCGCTCGGCAGTTAACTCTAAAACTCCGACATCGTGTTCAGTCGCTCGGCGTTACCTCTAAAACACCGACGTTGTCTTCAAATCGCTCGGCAGTTAGCTCTAAAACTCCGACATCGAGTTCAGTCGCTCGGCAGTTACCTCTAAGACGCCGACGTCGTCTTCAAATTACTCGGCAGTTATCTCTAAAACTCTAACGTCATCTACAAGTCGCTCGGCAGCTACTTCTAAAAGCATCAGTATGACGCCCGAGTTATTCACTTACTATTTCAGAGGAATCAACTTCGCGAAAAAGGCGGGAAGAGGAATGATTCAAGAACTCTGAGTTATGATATCAACGATCAATCATCACAGAGATACCAACATCATCTCTTCATTAAAGGGAAGATAACATACTTACAAATCAACTCATTATGAGTTGATACTTCCCTATTACTACTACTACATTACATTACATTACTACTACTACTACTACTACTACTACTACTACTACTACACTACACTATGCTACTCTACACTACTAAATACTACTACATTATTCTAACTATACTATACTAACATCTAATGACCAGTGGCATCTAGCCACTGGCCCTGTTACTGCCGCCGCCGCTGCCACCCCTGTTGCTGCCCCTGCTGCTGCCGCCACCGCCGCTGCCGCCCCTGCTGCCGCCACCGTCACCGTCCCTGTTGCCGCTACTGCCGCCCCTACCGCTGCCATCACCGTCACCGCCGCCGCCGCCTTCGTCGTCGTCGTCGTCGTCGTCCTCGTCCTCGCCGCCGCCGTCCGAGTCCTCCTCATCCGAGGAGTACTCCGACTCATCCGAGCCCTCGAGCCCGGAGCGCTCGACGGCCCGGATGTACGTCCAGACCTCCGCCGCGAGCCCCTGGGAGTCGTCTGAATCGTCAGACGACTCACGCAGGGGGATGGGAGCCGGAGACCCCTCAGACTCAGAGGAGAACTCCTCCTCTGAGTACTCCGAGTCACCAAAATCCTCCGATGGAGGAGTTGGCTCACGCTTGCGCTTGTTGTTCTTGCCCATGGTGGAAGCGAAAGGGAGAGAAGAAAAGCAAGCAACAGAGAATATCAAGAGATGTGGAAAAGCCGGAGAGACAATGACTGTTGGGTCTATGCTTCGTCGCCGAAGGTCTTATAGAAAGAAGTGATCCTCGGATGAAGCTGTTCGCACAAGATAGCCGAAGGTGCCTTTTCGCAGAGCTTCGGCATTACAAACCGACTTAAAGATAGAATGACCTTTTAGTCCATAAAGGTCTGAGTCAATGTTGTAAGTTCTTATAAGGGGCATACTTGTAATTCCTCACAGGCTGTGTCCTGTGCCTATAAATAGTGAACAGTATTCCGTTACTGTTCACGCATTCTGACATTTGCAATCGCATTTCTCGGAATACAACCTTTGTCAAGGCATAGGTATCATTGTATTTTATGATTCAATATATTAAGTGAATATTATATAATGCATCTGTGAATCATTTATCCATTCTTACCTTTTACTTTGCATTATTCTACAACGTTTATTGAAAGTTTATTACGAAGGTTCAACTTCGTAATAAAACGCTTATCAACCTTCGTCTAAGATCCATTATCCCAAAAGGTATAATGCTTCACGGACGAAGGACAAAATCATTTAACATTTTATGTTGCCTCGTTCTTAATTCATAGCATTTGAGAACAAGTCCCCAACATTGGCGCCCACCTCCGGTGAACTCACTTCCACTTTTTGAGCTGATGGCTTCGTTCAACAACCAAGCTGGAGTTGCTTCGGACCCGAAGCTGGTGCTCCCGATCACAGGTGGCTCGTCCTCAGAGCCAGCTAACAAGAAGCAGAAGAAGGAAGCACAGAGAAGAGTACAGCATGTTGGGGTGCAAGGACCCTTCATCAAATCAAGATGGTCTCACATTCCTATTACCTTCTCTCAAGAGGACCTTCAGCTCAAAGATTACCCACACAACGATGCCATGGTTATCTCTTGTGTTATCAAAGGATTTCTGGTTCACAATGTCTTGGTCGATACAGGCAGTGCAGCTGACATCATATTTGCTAAAGCCTTCAGACAAATGCAAGAGCCAGAAGATAAGATTCATGATGCTACACATCCTCTTTGTGGCTTCGGAGGAAGACAGATTGTAGCACTGGGCAAGATCACCATGTCAGTAACCTTCGGATTCATCAACAACACTAGAACTGAGCAAGTTGTGTTTGACATTGTTGACATGGAATATCCTTACAATGCAATTATTGGTCGTGGTACTCTTAATGCCTTCGAAGCAATCCTTCATCCTGCCTATCTTTGCATGAAGATACCTTCGGATCAGGGACCTATTGCTATCCATGGAAGTCAGGAAGCTGCAAGAAGGGCCGAAGGTAATTGGACTGACTCAAAAGCAATCCATAACATAGATGGAGCTGAAGCTTGTGAACAGTACAAGTTCAGGAGGGAGAAAGCAGCTTCAGCAGACCAGCCGAAGCCTATGCTCTTATGTGAGGACATAGCAGAGCAGAAGGTGCTGTTAGGATCTCAGTTATCCGAAGAGCAAGAGAAAACCTTGATAAGGTTTTTGTTCAATAACAAGGATGTTTTTGCATGGTCAGCCAATGATCTTTGTGGAGTTAATAGAGATGTTATCGAGCACTCGCTCAATGTTGATCCATCCTTCAGACCCAGAAAGCAAAGGCTTCGGAAAATGTCAGATGATAAGGCCGAAGGTGCTCGTAACGAAGTCAAAAGACTCCTCAGTGCAGGAGTTATTAGAGAGGTGAAGTACCCAGAATGGCTGGCTAACACTGTTATGGTAAAAAAGGCCAATGGCAAGTGGCGAATGTGCATCGATTTTACAGATCTTAACAAGGCTTGTCCGAAGGATGAATTCCCTCTACCAAGGATAGACTCTTTAGTTGATGCAGCAGCTTCGTCAGAGCTCATGAGTCTGTTAGACTGCTATTCAGGCTATCACCAAATTTGGATGAAGAAGGAAGATGAGCCGAAGACTAGCTTCATCACTCCAAGTGGCACATATTGCTATCTTCGGATGCCTGAGGGGCTCAAAAACGCTGGAGGAAGTTTCAGCCGAATGACTGCGAAGGTTCTTCAATCTCAAATAGGCAGAAATGTGCTAACCTATGTTGATGACATCATTGTCAAAAGCACGAAGCAGGAAAATCATATTGCTGATTTGCAGGAGACCTTTGCCAGTTTTAGGCAAGCTGGCTTAAAGTTAAATCCAGAAAAATGTGTCTTCGGAGTGAAGAAGGGGAAATTTCTTGGATGCTTGGTTTCAACAAAGGGAATTGAAGCCAATCCAAGTAAAATTGAAGCTATACTTCGGATGGAGCCACCAACTACAAAGAAGGGGGCTCAAAGATTGACAGGAAGATTGGCATCTCTCAATAGATTCATATCCAGATCAGCAGAGAGAAATTTACCATTCTTCGAAGTGCTGAAGTCGGCCGAAGTCTTTCAATGGGGACCAATCCAGCAGAAGGCTTTCGAAGAACTGAAACAGTATTTGATAGATCTAACAACACTGACTCCACCAATGCCAGGGGCTCCTTTATTATTATATGTGGCAGCTTCGCACTCAGCGGTAAGTGCAGCGCTTGTCCAAGAGAAGCTTGATGGTCAAGTCAGAAGGCAGGCCCCAATATATTTTGTTTCCGAAGTCCTTAGTTTATCAAAGAAAAATTATACAGAGTTGGAGAAGATACTGTATGCTGTCTTGATGGCCTCCAGGAAGCTTCGGCACTATTTCCAAGCTTACAACATAATTGTTCCTTCTTCGCAACCTCTGAAGGATATTATGAGGAACCGAGAAGCTACTGGAAGGATTGGAAAATGGGCTGCAGAGCTCAATGAATTTTGTATTGAATATGTTCATAGATCTTCGATTCAGTCACAGGCACTGGCAGACTTTATTGCTGATTGGACGCCAGGGGCTCAGGAGGAGGAAACAAATAAAGACAACGAAGCCTGGACAGTGTTTTGTGATGGATCTTGGGGAACCTTCGGAGCAGGAGCGGCTGCTGTGTTGGTTTCACCTTCCAAAGTCAAAACTTGTTATGCAGCAAAGCTTGATTTTAATTGCACAAACAACATTGCTGAGTACGAAGCATTGATTCTAGGTCTTCGAAAGTTAAAAGCAATGGGAATCAGAAGAGCCATACTTAAAACTGATTCCCAGGTTGTTTCGGGTCATATTGACAAAAGTTGCAAGGCTAAGGATCCGAAGCTTGAAAAATATCTGGATATGGTTCGAAGAGTTGAAGCTTCCTTCGAAGGGTTTTCTGTCAAAAATATCCCTAGAGGACAAAATGAGTATGCTGATTTGCTAGCTAAGTCAGCAGCACAGGGGCTGCCTTTACCTTCGGATGTATTTTTCGAAACAATAAAAGCACCTTCGGTGGAACTTCTTGAAAGAGCAGTTCTTAATATATCTCCTGTTTTTAGCGAAGATTGGAGAACCGAGATCATCTCTTACCTTCAGGGTAAGTTTCTTTCAGATGACGAAGCTTATAACAAGAGGATAGAAGCAAGAGCTCGCCCATATGTCATGATAGAAGGGGAGTTGTATAAACATGGAGTTTGTGCTCCGCTGCTTAAATGCTTATCTAGAACCGAAGGTATAGAGTTAATGAAAGAAATACATGCAGGCCTGTGTGGATCTCACATTGGATCTAGGTCGTTACTCGGAAAAATTTTCCGTCAAGGGTTTTATTGGCCGAAGGCAGCTTCGGATGCAGCAGAATTGGTTCAAAAGTGCGAAGGTTGTCAGAAATGTGCAAGAGATCAAAAACAACCTTCGTCCTTGACACAGCTCATACAACCCACTTGGCCATTGCAAAGGTGGGGCCTTGACTTGTTAGGTCCATTACCACCAGCCCAAGGGAACCTGAGATATGTTGTGGTAGCTGTGGAATATTTTTCTAAATGGATTGAGGCGAAGCCTTTAGCCACAATAACTTCGGCTACCATCCAAAAATTTTTCTGGCAGAATATTGTTTGTCGTTTTGGGGTGCCAAAGGCTATCACTGTGGACAATGGAACACAGTTTGACTCCGAAGCTTTCAGGAATTTCTGTGACCAAATTGGTACGAAGATCCATTTCGCATCAGTCAGGCACCCGGAGTCAAATGGACTCGTTGAAAGAGCCAACGGCATTATAATGACAGGAATAATGAAGCTAATCTTCAATCAACCTAGAGGAAAATGGCCAGATCAGCTAACCAAAGTGGTGTGGAGCCACAACACGACAACATCAAGATCTACAGGCTTCACTCCATTCAAGTTGTTATTCGGTGACGAAGCAATAACTCCAGAAGAAGCTAAAGCCGGATCAATAAGGATAGTAGCTTCGACAGAATCAGATTCCGAAGCTGCTTATTCTATAGAAAAAGATGCTTTAGAAGGGATCAGACTGCAAGCCGTGGAGAATATTAATAAATATCAAGCTGAAACAGTCAAATGGCGGGATAGAAAGGTTCGGCTAAAAAATATTGAGCCAGGGCACTTGGTGCTTCGGAGGGTAGCCAACCCGGAAACAGTGGGCAAATTGCAGTTGAAATGGGACGGGCCTTTCTTAGTAGCATCTTCGTCAAGGCCCGGTTCATACAGATTAAAAGATATGGACGGCAATGACATTCCTAGATCTTGGAATGCGGATGAGCTTCGGCGATATTATGTATAATTTGATGTAATTTTTCATATTTTTATTTTTCTTTTCATGGCACCCTTTTCCTTTCCAAAGGGGGAGAAAGGTTTTTAATGGGGCCAGTATATGTAATCTCTTTTTTTTAGTCTTATAAGAGCAAAATCCCCCAAAGAATGTAAATGTAAAAGCTGAGAATGCACCATCGAGTGCCAAAAAAGAAAAACGAAGCTCCAAAGACGTTCCTAAGGGAATGCAGAGCTTATACCGCCTAAGTAAAAGGCGAAGAAGCTCCAAAGACGTTCCTAAGGGAATGCAGAGCTTATACCGCCTAAGTAAAAGGCGAAGAAGCTCCAAAGACGTTCCTAAGGGAATGCAGAGCTTACAGCGAAAAGTCAACGCTGATTCCGCCAAAAGTAAAGGCGAAGAAGCTCCAAAGTCGTTCCTAAGGGAATGCAGAGCTGAGGTGTGATTGTTTTTAAGAAACTAATGTTTATGAATATGGCTTCGGATACGTGTTTGGCCATTCATTTGCACATCACATTACATCATAGCATTTGCATTCATAAACATTCATCTAGGCATATGTAGGATAATCATTTTCATCGCATAAAATGGTTGCTTCGGCAAGAGGAGAAAAAAGAAAGGAAAAAATGTTGTTTTCCATGAAGGAGAGCTTCGGATAGAGGAAAAAATGTTGTTTTCCATGAAGGAGAGCTTCGGATAGAAGAAAAATGTTGTTTTCCATGAAGGAGAGCTTCGGATAGAAGAAAAATGTTGTTTTCTATGCTTCGTTGCGTACGAAAAGAAGGGAAGGTGTTTTTTCGCCTTCGGCTCAAAAAAGGAAATTTCGTCCACATCAAAGCATTTCACATACAACAGTGAAAGGTTAAGGATATATTACAAGGTATGGACAGCATACATGAAAAACAAGTTTTGTTTACATTCACAAAAAGTTATCTCAAAAGTTTTTCAAGTACTGTCTGCAGTCTACTATCTAAATCTCCAAGAAGTTTCGGCTTCGGCATTATCTTTGGTCATCAGCTTCGGCTTCATCATTCTACACGAATAAAGTTGTTGCAAGTCAAAATCAAGTTTACAGAAAAAGGTAAGCACAAGGTATGATTTCTTACTGGATCAAGGTGGCTTCGAGCTTCGCCTCCAGCTTTCTCTCGACCACCTTTTGTCCATATCATTTTTATGAATCGATTTGAGATGCTTCGGGCGAGATCAGGGATGTCATCCAGGATTGATGGTGACAAAGTGAAATTTGGCCTGTTGACAATTCTCCCATGATCACAGCCAGCCTTCAGGAATGCTGCAGCTGTCCCTCGAGAAGCCACCCAGGCACAAAAGTCGCCATGCCCAGCTATGACTTCGTCGAGCTCGTCCATCTCCCCCTCAATGTGTTCGAAGGTTTTTGGTAGATCTTCAGCTGAGGGGGTAAAATTTTCGCTGCTGGCTCCAACTGAGTGAAAAATTTTCCTTAGTCGTTGAATACATTTGTTGCTAAATTCAAGGCATTTTTCTTGAAGATTTGTCAGTAGTTTTCTCAAATCCGAATTTTGCTGAGCTTCGGCTTCAAGTTTTGCATTGAGATCTTGTTTTTCTTGTTCGAACTGCTCAGACTGGCGGAGAAGCTTCGTGTTCAGTTCTGATATTTTTGCTTCAGCTTCCGCCAGTAAACCTTCGGCTGCTTGGAGCTCAAAGTTCTTTTTCTCAAAAGCATCTGATTGCTCTTTTATTTTGTTTTCCAAATTTCCAATTATAATTTCATGCTTTTTATCTTCAAGATCTTGTTGCATTTGCAAGGCTTTGCTCAATAGCATACTCTACATAAACACAACCTTCGTCAAACATGTTTTTACTAGAAGCAATAAAAGTTAAAGGACAAGTCATTCACCTTGAAGTTGGAGAAAAATAAACTACCAACGACATGTTGTCGTCGGTAGCGGCTGATATCTGTTTCTAGCTTCGGGAATCCAATACTCCTGGACAGAGTGCTGATGACTTTGGCCCCTGTTTGGTCCCGAATACACTCTAATTTCTCGTCATCAACGCCTCCGAAGAGGAGTGCCCCAGGTTTGTATCCACAGGATTGGGCATACTCTTTAAGCTCTTCTATTTCAGCTTTTGTTAGATGTTCTCCAACTAAGTTTTTGAACGCAAAGCCTTCGTCTTCCGAAGCTTCGTCAGCAATTTCTTTTCCTTTCTTTGACGTTGCGGTCACAGCTTCTTCGGCAGCAGTGGCAGCTTCCTCTGCAGTCATGTCTAGCAGCATTTGATCAATATGTTCAATTGTGCTCTCTAAATTCAAATCTTCAGCTGAGGTAACTTCGGCGGCTGCGGCCTCCGAAGGTGCAATTTCAATATCTGCCCCCTCTGCTGCTGCTCGTGTTTTTTGGGCCGAAGCTCTTGGTGGTGTTTTATCAATTACCTCTGTCACGGTAATAATTCTTTGTTTCTTCCCCTTGATTGTTTTCCTCGATTTCTCAGGCTCCTTGTCCTTCTGAAAAAACTTAGTCAGTTGAGGACCCAGTGGGCTTAGCTTCGCAGGTAAGGATTCAGTCATTACCTTCAGAATTTCTTCAACAACAGCAGCAGAAGGTGATGCGGGGGTTTCTTTTGCTTCGGATATTTGTTGCTTCGGAGAAGAAGTTTTCTTTTTCTTTGGAATTTTCTTCTTTACTGGCTCTTTTTCACCTTCATCTAAGGCTTCAGTTGCCCTTTTTCTCTTTTGGCCTCCGGCACCTTTGTTCAGATCTTCGTAGTCTGGGTATTCGAAACCCAAGGCGTCCAACACTCGATTTAGCCTTCGTTTCGGACGGGTGCCGAAGGCTGCGGTCATCAATTGATCTTCCTTTTTTGAATAATTGCCAAGTATCTCGTTGCACATCACTTCAATCGTATCCAGCCACTCTTGGCAAGGAGTTTTAAAGTATTTTTTAAATTTGAAGTAGTAAGGCAAACGTACAAGTTCACCTTTTTTCTTTTCCCCCTTCAGCTTCGGCATTTCCCACTCTTTTACACTAGGAAAAACCTTGAAAGCCAAGAATTCCTGGACCAAGTCCCTTGTACTGATATTCTCTGCAATTATTTTGAATTCGTACATTGCTTTTTGGGTCGGACCCTCTGGTAACATGTGGCACTGGGGGCGGGTTTCTCCGAAGGTCAGTTCCAGTGGACTTTGCACAAGCTTTTCTTTATCATCATCAACCTTAACATAGAACCATTCTGATTTCCACCCAGCTGCCCATTTGCTTCGGTAGCTGATCACAGGATACTTCGTAGTTTTCCGATAAGCAAAATTATAACAACCAAAGTTCTCATGTAAACCATCCTTTCTAGCCTTTGTCTGATAGTGCAGTTCGTGAACTCGGCAGAAGCTGTCAGCAAATGGTTCCATCGCCTGGCTTCGGAGTGCCCAGATATAAACATTAAGCCTAACGATAGCGTTAGGAGTTAGTTGGTGAAAATAGATTCCAAAATTTTTCAATATCTCTGCAATAATCCCATGAAGGGGGAATCTTAATCCAGCTTTTAGGAAGCTCTTAAAAATAACAATCTCATCTTTCTCCGGCTTCGGGGTAGTCTCTTCTCCCCCGAAGCGTAATAGCTTCTTTTGATTTTCAGTAAAATAGCCTGATTTTACCATCTTGGACAGATCAGCCTTCGAAACAGTAGATTTCCCGAAGTCCAAATGACTGGGTTTGCTTGGCGTGGCAAGGTGATAATCATCTTCGGGGTCAGTTTCCCCAGCATCTTCTCCTTCTGCTTCAGCAATAGCTTGTTCCGCATCATCATCAGGAATCTTCTCCGAAGTCACTAACCCGGATCGTTGCATGGCTTCGGAGATAGGGACAGTCTCCGAAGCTTCAGTTTCGTCCCCCTCACGCTCAACCCTAGCTGTAGAGCGAACTCTGGCCATTTAATTATGAACTTGTGAAACTTTAATACTTTTTTCTCCGAAGCAGGCTTCAAGATGGAGCTTCGTTCAAATCTGACAAACAAGCTTCGGCGATGGTTAAAAATTTTGGCAGCAAAACAGTGCAAATAGCAGTAAATGCTGTGGTAACTTCACACCTACTCGTCTGTTTATATAGTGCCGCAGGTAAGAAGGTGAAGCGCCAGGAGTTTTACACCAGGCGGACACCCGCTCGCACTCGCTGTACGGTGGACCGCAGTGACCGAACAGTAACTCTGCAAGGTGGGGCCGCTGCGCGCAGGGAAATCCAATCGTTTCTCGACAACGAGCTCAGGGAAGGTGTTTTTTGAGACCTTCGGCGCTCTGAAGCTTAAGAAACTTTTTTCACGGATCAAGCTCGTTACGAAAAACGATCTAGCACCGCGAAAGGGGCTACTGTTGGGTCTATGCTTCGTCGCCGAAGGTCTTATAGAAAGAAGTGATCCTCGGATGAAGCTGTTCGCACAAGATAGCCGAAGGTGCCTTTTCGCAGAGCTTCGGCATTACAAACCGACTTAAAGATAGAATGACCTTTTAGTCCATAAAGGTCTGAGTCAACGTTGTAAGTTCTTATAAGGGGCATACTTGTAATTCCTCACAGGCTGTGTCCTGTGCCTATAAATAGTGAACAGTATTCCGTTACTGTTCACGCATTCTGACATTTGCAATCGCATTTCTCGGAATACAACCTTTGTCAAGGCATAGGTATCATTGTATTTTATGATTCAATATATTAAGTGAATATTATATAATGCATCTGTGAATCATTTATCCATTCTTACCTTTTACTTTGCATTATTCTACAACGTTTATTGAAAGTTTATTACGAAGGTTCAACTTCGTAATAAAACGCTTATCAACCTTCGTCTAAGATCCATTATCCCAAAAGGTATAATGCTTCACGGACGAAGGACAAAATCATTTAACATTTTATGTTGCCTCGTTCTTAATTCATAGCATTTGAGAACAAGTCCCCAACAATGACATTATTTATAGAAGGAGAAGGCAACCGCTCACCTCCAACCGCGGTCACTGAACAGTCGCAAAGCATTCAATAAGCACTTCAACCCGTCTGAAGACACGTCAGGCGGCTGACGCCGTTTCACGCAACACAACACCCATTGGGACTCCAGTCAACAGCGCGGAGGATATGATTACACCCGCCGTCACATCACATTACTACTCAGAAGCAGCCGGCTAAAACACTCAGCGTACCAAGCCGTCCCTTGCCCACACCCATTGGGGGGACGCCCAGGAATTATCAGTATATTTTTCAAAACGGTCACATCTGTGCAGGGCATGCAGTGAATACCCCAAGACAAAAATGAGATATCAGTAAGGATCAGAGGAAAGCCAAATATAGCCAGTGAAGTACAAAATATGGCCGACAGAAGTGACGTGAAGACTAGACAGAGAACGTCCATCAAATGTCCAATCAGTCGCAGAGCAAATAAATTGCACTACCTAGCAAGATATGGATGGATTGCGAACTCGGCTGCTAAAGACAAAATACATGCTGACCTCTGAAGCATAATATTGATGACATAATGCTGACCTCCAAAGCATAATGCGGATAGCATCAGGCCGATTTTTACAAGCAGAAAGGATAATCTTCAGCAAAAAGACACAAAAGGAAGACCTTCGAATGGATTATCCTCAAAAATCCACTCGAAGGTCGGGGGCTACACCCATTGGGTGCACCTTCGGTGCACCCCATGGATCATCATTCTAAGCCAAGATAGTGCCGACTTCTAAGGCATGGGGCAAGATTAAAGATAAGGCTGGCCCTCAACCAAAACGCAGGAGTAAAAATGGAAATAATTTCTGGTGAAGACCTTCGAGTAGATTATTTTCTAAAAATCTACTCGAAGCTCGGGGGCTACACCCATTGGGTGCACCTCCGGTGCACCCAATGAAGTTCAAGGTCCTACAAAACGAAATGTCGACCTCTAAGGCACAAGCACGAAACAAAGCTTCGGTTTACGAGTGATCAAAGCAGGAGGAGACAGTAAGAAGTCGTTTTCTTCAAATCGCCTGCAAGCTGGACCTGGGATCTTTGGGCTGATTACCTCTAAATTAACTCAAAGATCGGGGGCTTGTGGGGGACAGATATCCCCCGGGTCCACCAAAAGAGTAAAAGACCTCACGAAAGGCCCAAGGGCCCAATAAATCGTAAGGTCATTCTTTCGTGGGCCTGGGGAGGGACAACCAGCAAAGCAGATCGACATGGGGCCGGATTGGTGCAAACCCGGACGGCCCACAACGTCGAGCGAGCGACCACAACAGAGATCCGACTTTCCCGCGCTGGAGCCCCCATGCAACGGAGCCATGCGAGGATAAGTCGGCAGAACTATAGGGAGATAAACTCAAACAGTTCACTATCTTTTAGCTACACATTGTTATCATATTCACGTGTATTGCCCCACGGTCGAGTATATAAGGCCTAGGGGGCACCCCTTCAGATCGATCGACCCTATTACTTAGTCACCCACTTCAACTCTCTGCATTCTCAATTCAGAGAGCCCTCTTGTAACCTCATTCACCCAGCATACTCACCAGGACGTAGGGTGTTACGCATCTCAAAGCGGCCCGAACCTGTAAACATTGTCCACTGTCCCTCGTGCAACTGGCACGAACCATTTTGCTATAGTCGTCGACACCGTCCTACTCCTAAAAACACCTTGAGGGGCAACCCCGGGTGTGCGGTCGGACCCAAAACACCGACAGTCCTTGCGGGGCCTTAGTGACCCGTGTGATTAAGGGAAGGCTCACTCAGTCTAAGTGACCATTTGAGAGAGAGGGAAAGGGTTAAAATAGACACGACCTTTGTGGCCTCCTCAATGGGGATTAGGTTCTTTGGAACCGAACCTCGGTAAAACAAATCACCGTGTCTACTCGCTTGATTTGTTTGCCCTCTTTCCTCTCTGTAATGTTTCCTTGCTAGTATTAATTTGAGTTTGCTCCCTTACGTCATCCACATCCCTTGAGCAACTCTTAGCAAGAGAAACATTCTCTCGGACTTGAATTTAATTCTAACGCTAACCCCGGACCTAGTGTGTGCTTAAAGTTTATAAAATTTAGGTTTCGCCTATTTGCCCCCCCCCCCTCTAGGCGACTTTCAGCAAGCCTCCGTGGGGTGGGGATTGGTTGAAATTCTTGAGCCTTGGCGCTCGTCAGAGTGGTCCACGCTCCGGTCAGGCGGGGATAGCCTGCGTCCACGATCGGGGCCATCGGAGAGGATTTCTTTGGGCCGAGTCCGTGACACGGTGCAGGACCCCCTTTCGATCAGCAATACAGGAGAGGGATCCGAAGTGGAAAACCTACCCGGCATTGAAGATGATCGTTGTGTTGAAGATGACTGCCATAGAGTCGTCACAAAATCGACGTCACACCCCTACCTGGCGCACAAGTTGTCAGTGTTTAGTCTCGACTGCGCACTATGTGGTAGCACACGCAGTGCTTTTGGGAGGACGACGATGTCGATCACGACTCGATGGGTTCATGTAGGGGCATGTCGGAACACAGGAAGTTTATACATGTTTAGGCCGCATGAATGCGTAATACCCTACATTATGTGTGGTGCTGAGTATCGAATTGCCTTGAATTTACATATTACAGGTGGTTTGTGGATGATGAAAGATGAGATATCATATCAATATAGTGGTGAGCATGGGGTGGCAAAGCATTTTTGGTAGGCGTACCTCCACGACCTTATATAGCCAACTGGAGAGATATCTCTTTACAGATCGTGGAGTCTATCTGAGTCTATTTCCTTTCACTAAGGGTGTGCTGACTCTTCTCGTGTTTGGTTGGTTTCGATTTATAGATATCCACGGAATTCCGGTGATCCCTCTACGATATACGCGCACGGATAGCATTCTTGTGCAGTATTCTTCAGGATCCTTTCCCATCCAGTGTGTCATCTCTTTAGTTGGTTTCGCTTGATCCGGACGAGGCCCATTAGTATGCCCTATTGGATGGCTCATCGAGGGCCTATCAGGTGGCCCATGGAATGTATCTGTGTCACAACAACCCATGAGATATCTATCTCTCACAGGTTGTGAGGACAAAAAGAGGGAAAGAGCAAGTGACGTAAAAATCCAATTTTAATCACTTTTAGTCATCCCTTGGTGACTAGGGAACTAAAGTTTAGTAGTAGGGTTTTAGTCACCCTATATATTTTTTAGACTAAAAATAACTATAATTTAATCGCTAAAGTTTAATCACAACAAATAGGTATTGAGTAGAGACGACAATAGGGACCCTATACTCGATTCCCCGCAAGAAATTCCTCTATTAAGGGATGGGGACGGAGATGGGAAAGTATCTTACCCTACGGGGATGTAAACGCGGAAAAATTCTCCCCCGATGGGTAAACGGAGACGGGGATGGAGAAGTATTCTCCATTCCCATTCTCTGCGGTGACCCGTTAAACTTACATGTGATGATGTTTTCATGTAATAGTTAATGATAAAAATAAATAATTACCTTGTCAAGAGATAAGTCGTTGTACGAATATGTTTATTTTAATGTAGACATAATAATTTTTATATATAATAATGTATATAAGTGACATTATTTTACATTAATAATAAAAAAATATGATCTAATTATAATTTAAGCAGGGATGATAATTTCCGCGGAGAACGGGGATAAGGAAAAAATGTTTCACATTCATGGGAATCGCTATGAGAAAAATTTTCATCGCGAAGAAGGTACGGAGAGCTAAAACACGACAGGAAATTTGTTGTTGGCATCCTTAGTATTTGAGTTCGATTTCGCCTGGAAATGTCGACAGATGATCTGCGTGACTTAAAAAAAATGGCACGGGCTCCTAAAGTGTCCCCTTTCTGTCTGTCATATAAATAGTCTCCCAAAGCAGGATGTAGCGAGGCGTTCGTTGCCCCCGTACCATTCCTCTCTCTCTCCACTACAGTAAACGCAGAAACGTCCGACGGCCAAAGCCGTCGGACATAAGGAATAAACCGTCGGAAATAGATTATTTCCGACGGTAAAGGCTTATCTCCGACGGCTTTAAGCCGTCGGAGATAACTCGTCGGAAATAGTGCTATGTCCGACGGCAGACGTCGGACATAAGTTATCTCCGACGGCTGCCTATGCCCGTCGGAGATAACAAATCCCAACCGTTTTACCGGTCGGAATGTGGGACCCACTGAATTAAGTCCGACGGCTCCTGCTAGGCCGTCGGAGATAAGCATTGCTTATGTCCGACGGTAGTTAATGCCGTCGGAAATAACAAATGGGTTATGTCCGACGGCTACCATTAAGCCGTCGGACATAACAAATTACAGAATTTACACAAAATTCTGTTTTTTAAAAAATCTGACATTTACAAAACAAAAACAGATTCATGCACATATACAAATTCACATTCACAATCACAAATACACACATTCTAATAAGTATTCACAATCACAAATAGTCTCACATAAATATTAACATTCACAAATTTAACATCAACATATAGGTTCGACGGTTGTTGCAAACTGAAATTGTGTCTCACAAACAAGTGTTGCAAAGTGTTTCATAAAAAAACATCACGACACATCAATCATATCCATCGTCTGGATGGTTCGAGTAGCCACCTCCTCCGGCTGGACTCTGCGTGTTGAAAATGGTGTTCACCCACGAATTTGTTGTGTCGTCCTGACCAGACCCATCTCCAGGTGCGGCAACTGAAGCGGGTGGTGTCTGAAATCCCTATAACACAAGCACATGAAATAGTAACCACTCAGTTGTTCATTTAAACACATAAGACATTTATGAACATGTCACACACGCATATGTGTACATACCATAGGGAATTGTGACGGAGGCGGAGGCGGAGGTGGAGGCGCCAACATTGGCATTGGCAGTGCAAAGTCCGGAGGCGGCATCCCATATGTCGGCATCGGGACGCCCGCTTGTTGGGCTAGTTGCTACAAATTATATACAAGTCATTGTTGAACAAACAAGATACACATCAAGTGTTTTGCAAAATAAGCTACAAAATGTTACTTCAACTTACCGAGAGAAGAGCTTGATTTTGGGCCTGGAGGCTTGCATAATACTCGTCCCTCTTCTTCTGGTACTCGGCTTGTTGTCTCTGGTATTCAGATTGTTGCCTCTGGTACTCCAATTGTTCCCTCAAGACTGATTGATGGTACTCTGCCTGTTGACGCAACACTGCAAGCTCTATCTCATGGGCTGCTGATCGTGAACGGGACGACTGTGAAGACGACGATGTGGATTGTCGTCCACGGCGTCTCAGCTCTCTGGAATCAATCGTAGAATCAAAAATACCCAACCTACAAGAGTGAACCATGCACTTAGTATAGTAACTCATGGCTCAGTTGAATCGCAAGCATATGATGACAATTTTGAAAACCAAATCAAATAATCTCACCGTCCATGGGCTTGTCCTCCTGCGCTAGCATAGGCTGCCTGAGGGTCGATTGGCTGGCTCCTCCAATCGTACTCCTCCCCATGGCGTTGAACCATCTCCTGCCCATACGAAGCCTGGAGGCAAACAATATCAAATATAAGTGCATAACCCCTATGCCCTTGCAAACAATATCAACACACATAATAGAGTAACAATATCAACTCACTAGACGGTCGGTGGCCGTCTGAGTGCATAACACATCAGGATTCTGAGGATCAGAACCCCTATGCCCTTGCATATACACCTCCACATCCGTGGGCGTACGGCCGGATTTGACTTCCTGTACATAAAAGTTATAATGACACATTTCTATGTGATTCAAAGTTACGACAAACTGTGACTTACCATTCGCTTAGCCAAGCGCACATGACCATCACCGCCGTAGTTGTGGAACGACTCAGTCCCACGGTTTCCCCTGTTCCTTTCGGAAATGGCACGAAAGTCAGGGGAAGCCCACCATCTGCACAATGCCCGATAACCGTCTGATCGGGTGGCCATCCACGGCACCGACACCTACATGAAATTTTTTAAATAAAGCAAGCAAATACATGGCTTTGTGCGATATGAGAGGCAACAACTTGTTTACCTCTAGGTATTGCTCCTCCGTCAAGTAAATTGATGACCACTCGGCCTTTGTATTTGGCATCGGTCGATCATCAGCATTTGCTCTGTACCATGCCTTTATAGCCTGAATTCGTGCATAGTACATTGCATCTGCAACGACATCGTTCGCGTTAAACTCAAACACGTAACGAGCGTTCATATCATATGATCCATCGTCCGGCAACTTGTACCGTTTCTGCAAAAACCATAGTGTTATCATAAAAGCAAACATATATGGAATAACTAAAATAGTATAAACAAGTCATACCCAGAATGCATCCCAAACTAGTGCCTGTGTGTTGCCAAACGTTCTACAGACACCATAGCGATAATGCTCCCAAGTGGTGGCGGGAACAGACTCGCCAGTAGGCAAAGTCACAAGACCAGGCCAGTGCAGACGAACAAGATTACCAAGAACCATGTTCACCTGCCTGTAGTGTCCTGTGCCTGTGAACGAGTCGTCGATCCAAGTCCTGCAAACAGAAATCAATGTAGAAATTAAAACATAACTTTCAATAACATTTAAGCAAAGATATGTCACTCACTTTCCACTAGGCTTTATCACAACCCGAGATTCGGGTGGAAGCTCTGGAGGTGGTCCAACAAAATGCAGCTTCCTCGTTCTCTTAACTCGAGAAGTTCCAGACCCAGCTGCAGAATCTCCACCAGCCCCAGAATCCCCAGCCCCAGAATCCCCACCAGCGTCGTCTCCAGCATCATCTCCCACATTATCTCCACCATCATCTTCAACATCATCTCTTGCATGATCCTCTACCACTGGTTCCTCAATTTCAGCATCCTATGAAACAAATAGCTTACATCAGACAATATTAAGTAACTCAAATAATGTAATTTAACAACTAACTTACATCTTGTGGAGGCAAATGTTCTGCCAGCGCTCTCCGTCTGCTCATGGTAGAACCTGTGCCCTGAAAAACTGAATCCTCGCCCCTCGAGCTGCTCCTCGAGCTACTCCTCGACCCAAGCAAACTACGAGCTAAAGACTTCATTTTCTTTGACATCCTATTTTAACAAAAACAAGTTAGTACATAAATCGACAATAAAATAATAAAATATGCAATAAAATCATAAAATATGCAATAAAATCATGATCCATACTCGTCAATCGTAATCGTAATCAAAATCAGGATCTAGTTGCTTTCGTCGATTTAATGGACGCCAAGTAGCTTTCTTCTTTCTCGTCACTCGTTTTCTTTTTGGAGGAACCTCTACATCATTTTGATCGCCTAATAAAGATTCTTCCAACATTTCAGTTTGTACATTAAACGTGCTTGTAAGTTCTTCGTCTTGGAAAATCTCAGCAGCCCCCACTTCCTGCTCGATTTGACTTTCAACATAACCAGCATCACCAGGAGCATATAGTCGTTCACGCGGATTAACTTTGTACACTACCCTCCAATCAACCAAACCGTTTTTCTTAGATGGATATGTCATATAATACACCTGCTCGCATTGGTGGGCAAGGATTATAGTGTCGTGACCTTTTAATCTATCGTTGTGTTTGACTTCCACCATGCCATATTGATTTTCTCGCGTTGTATTTGGAGAAAACCAATCACAATCGAAGAACACCACTTTGAGTTGTTTATCTCCAAAAAACTTGTACTCGATTATATCATTAATGACTCCATAATAATTAGTCACCTTCCCTTCATCATCGACAGCTCTAGTTACAACTCCGGAGTTTGTCGTGGCTGCTAGAGGATGATCATCTTCGAACCTTGTGGAACGGAATCTAAAACCATTGACATCATACCGACCATAACGTCTGCCAGTTACTGCTCCTAGGGATAATTGTCGAAGGTCCGGGTGTATATTGTCATTTTTATCTACATAATCTCGAAACCAACACAAGAAATTAAGTCCCCCATCTTTTCCCTCTCGACGAATCTGGTCACGTTCACAGCCAGAGATGCAATTTTGAGAATCAAATTCCCTGTTAGTACAAGGAAACAAACCTTTTAGTATCACAACAAAAATTCTAGCGGCAATGACTAAAATAAAGTTTACACTTACAGGAGAAACTGACTCATCTCTTCCATGTTGTTATACATGTAAAGTAAAGCAGTCTTCCATTCGTCGTTGGTGAAACAGTATGTTGTGCTGGGTCCTACAGTTTTGCCCCTCCATTGAAAAATTTCAATATCACTAATAGGGGGCTCGTCGACATGATACCGCAACGTATGGGCATTGACATTGTGTTCCTCTGCAAAGTACAGGCCCGTGAACGATGCTATCTCTTTGTATTTGAATTCTTCAGCGATGCACCCTTCAACTCGTCTCTTATTACCAACCATTGCACGTAGCTTTTTTAGTGTCCTTTCGATGTGATACATCCATCTATATTGCACAGGACCTCCTACCTTAGCTTCGTATGGTAGGTGAACAAGTAGATGTTGCATCGGATTGAAGAAACCTGGTGGAAATATTTTTTCAAGTTTGCATACCAAAATCGGTATTTCTTGCTCAAGCTTCTCCATCATCTCTTTCTTTATTTCTTTGGCACAAAGATGTCTATAAAAGTAGCTTAGCTCCGCTAATGCTTTCCAGACATCATTTTTTACAAAACCACGAAACATAACAGGAAGGAGTCTTTCCATTATTATGTGGTAGTCATGACTCTTCAACCCAGAAAACTTGCCCGTCTTCAAATTCACAGACCTTCTAAAGCCCGCGGCGTAACCATCTGGGAACTTTAAGTTTTTCAACCATTTCATCAATTGTTTCTTCCTTTTAGGTTTAATACTGAAAGGAGCACGTGGCTTCTTCTGATTCTCTCCTATCTCCATAGTTGGTCTTCTACAGATTAAGGCCAAGTCTTTCCTTGCCTTAGGGTTGTCTTTTGTTTTGTCGGTGATATTCATGCAAGTGCTGATAATGCTTTCACCCATATTTCGTTCCTGGTGCATGACATCAATGTTATGCATTAGAATCAAGGCTTTCATATAAGGGAGTTCCCATAGACCACATTTGTGAGTCCAATTATGCTCGGTTCCATAACCTTCAAAACGATTTCCATGTTCGTTTAGTTTCAAATCATTAAGTCTCGCGAGAATCTCAGGACCACTTAGACGCTTGGGTGGTCCCCTCGTCACAATCGTGTCCTTTTTAAAAGCGTTCCTATCGAACCTGAACGGGTGATCCTCTGGCAAAAAACATCTATGGCAATCGAAGTAACATATCTTTCCACCAAACTTTAGTCGAAAGCATAAAGTGTCTTCAACGCATATAGGACATGTCAAAATCCCATGACAACTCCATCCAGCAAAGATACCATAAGCCATAAAATCATGAATAGACCATAAAAACGCGGCTCTCAGGTTGAACTTCTGTTTCTTGTAACAATCGTACGCCTCGACTCCTTCCCACAAAATTTTCAATTCTTCAATCAGGGGTCTCATCATCACATCGATCTTTGTTCCAGGATGATCCGGACCAGGTATTATAAGACACAAGAAAATAAATTCATATTTCATGCAAAGAGCTGGTGGAAGGTTGTATGGAACAGCAAAGACGGGCCAACATGAGTACGACGTAGCAGTTAGATTGAATGGTGAGAAACCATCTGTTGCCAAACCGAAGCGGACATTCCGCACTTCATCAGCAAAGCTGGAATCAAAAGCATCTAGTGCCTTCCATGCATCTGTATCAGCTGGGTGCACCATGACATTTGGATTCTCACGTACCCCTTCTTTGTGCCACCTCATGTGTCTGGCTGTATTTTTGGAGATGAACAAACGTTTCAACCGAGGTATGAGAGGCATGTAACGAAGCTGCTTATGTGCAATCTTCGTAGTCACGGTCAAACCATCGTCGTTTTCAACCTCAACGAATCTACGCTCACCACATACAGTACACTTCTTCTCACCTGCGGTCTCCTTCCAGAAAAGCATACAATTATTTTCACAGACATCGATTTTTTCGTAGTCCATACCGAGGCCAGATAACAGCTTTTTAGACTGATACATGTCCTTTGGCATCTTGTGATTCTCCGGAAGTACATCACTGATCAAGTTCAAAAGTTCCTTGTAACAGTTGTTTGAGAATGCAAACTTAGACTTAATAGCCATAAGTCGAGTCACAAATACAAGGACAGTCACTTTTGTGTGCTCATGCAACGGCTCTTCGGCAGCTTTAAGGAGCTCGAAGAACTTCTGAACCTCAGGTGTAGCTGGATCCTCAAACTCGGTGGGTTGACCGGGGTTCTCCGAATCGACGGTTAGAAACTCATGGCGTACATCGTCAAGCATCTCTTCCATCCTATCGTAGTCCTCCTCTTCATGTGACTGAACTTCCGATACAATACGAGGTGGGTCCTCACCGTGGTGCACCCACACCTCATAGCCTGGCATATAACCGTTCTTGCAAATATGTATCGACATAGTCCTCCTGTCAAGGAAATTAATGTTCCGACACTTGCTACAAGGGCACCTAACATCGGTTCCAGTCTCTGACCGAGCAAAAGCATGGTCGAGAAAAGCATCAGTCTTGGCCACCCACTCACTTGATAGAGCACCTCTTTTCTTCCAACCTTCATACATCCATCGACGATTCTCCTCCATACTAGATACGATACGTTAACTTAATTAGATAAGTACTGCACGTGCATTCCGTTTTTACGAAGAAATCACGCCCCTACATCTGTAGGAAAGGATAGGTCCTAAACCCACCCAGGAGTGACCGACGAGACCGTGTTTATGACAAGACATGTGGTCGTGCGAAATTTCGGCAGCATAACCCCGTTGTTCTCCAATCGCACGCCTAAAAATGGTGCAATTGAAGAACAGAGAGGTTATGCTGCCGAAACTAAGCAGGAGCACATGCTTTTGTCATAAACACGGACTCTGTCGGTCACCCCGAGGCTGTCCAAAAAAGGGACAATTCCGGCCCAACATACCTCACATGCGTCGCTTGTAAGGTGTGTTGGGCCGAAACGGGTGACGCCTAGGTTTCGTTTGTTCACACTACGATACACTATGATTAACTATAATCATCGTGCATTATTAAATAATTAAACTAATAAACCATAATACAATATTACATACGAAATAATATTGTTATAGATGACAAATCATATAAAATGACCTTATTTCCGAGGGCATAATAATTACCCTCGGAAATTAAAAATTAAAATTATCTAAAGTACCACTAAATAAAGTAAAACAAACTACTTTAATTAACTAATCAAATTTTGACCGTCGGACATAACAAACTAAACAATCAAATGCATTAATACATACAATTTCAATCAAATACATTAATACAAACATACAATTCTAATCAAATACATTAATAAAAGCATACAATTTTAATAAACAAAATTGCTAATTAAGTATACTCACTTAGCGGGTGTGGAGAGTCGGCCGGCGATGGGCGCACGGGCGGCGGCGGGCGCACGGGGCCGTTGGCCGGAGCACGGGGCGGCGGCGACCGGCGAACGGGGCGGCGGCGACCGGCGAACGGGGCGGCGGCGGCGGCGGCCGGAGCACGGGCGTGGCGGTGGCCGGAGCACGAGCTAGGGGCGGTGGTGGCCGGAGCACGGGCGTGGCGGTGGTGGCCGGAGCACGGGCGTGGCGGTGGCCGGAGCACGAGCACGGAGCGGTGGGGCGGCGGCGGGCGCCGGAGCACGAGCAGTGGGGGCGGGCGGTACGGCGATAGGGCGGGACGGCGACGAGCGTGGCGGCGACGAGCGTGGCGGCGACGGCGGCTTCTCCTCGGACACGGCGGAGGCGTGCTCGGCGGCGGCAGGATAGAAACGCGCGGTCTCGGGTGAAACTGAAGGCGCGCGGGTCGGAACCGCGCGTTAAAAAGCCTTATGTCCGACGGCTCGGTACGAGGCCGTCGGACATAAGCTAATGTCCGACGGCCAGGGGGTCGGCCGTCGGACATAAGGTAATGTCCGACGGTCAGTCTGCCAGCCGTCGGTTATATTTTTTTATTTTCGACGGCCGCTGTTGGCCGTCGGACATAACCGTATGTCCGACGGTTGCCTACGGGGCCGTCGGACATAAGACGACCGTCGGAATTGTATAGTTTTACTGTAGTGCTCCCTCACTATCTTGTTCTCGCCTCGTTTTTCTCTCCCTCCGCGAGCGCCAAGGCAGCGCAGCTACGAGACAAGGCACACGTAATAGTACTAGTGCGCCGTTGCCCTGCCTGCCTGCCCTGTGCCCTGCCTTGCACCACACCACCACCACCGCAGATCCGGTCTGGTCCAGTCCGGCCCGGTCCGCTACTAAACAAACCAGCCCAGCGCGCGCCCCCAGCGAGAGGAGAGGAGGAGGGGCCGGGGTCGGCACGGCGGGCAGAATTGCCTCTGCTGCCTGCGCGCTGCCCTGCCCTGCCAGAGGGATCGGAGGGAGAGCGATCAGTCAACAAGCCCAGGAGGAGGAGGAGGAGGAGGGAGAGATCCGCGTGCCGGCCGGAGGCGGGCTCCGGGAGATCGACCGAGCGACCGGCCTCGGTCCCGGTGCGGTGGTGGATGGGGATGGCGCCCGCCGGGTGGGTGGGCGGGCTCGTGGCGGAGAGCTTCTTCGTGGCGTGCCCCGCGCACGAGTCCCGCAAGAAGAACGAGCGCAACATCTTCTGCCTCGCCTGCTGCGCCAGCATCTGCCCGCACTGCGCCCCCGCGCACCGCCACCACCCGCTCCTCCAGGTGAGTGCGAGTCTCGTCGTCGTCCTCCTCCTCGCCCGGCCTCTCCTCTTCCTTCCTCCGGCGGCCTTCCCCTCTCCCTGCCAGGCTGCCATGGCGTCGCGTGGCATGCACCTGGCCGGGCGATCTGCTCAGTTTCTACTCCTGCTAGCTTCGCAGCAATTCTCGCCGCCGCTGTCCCGCTCCGCTCCGCTTCTTGTTGTTGTTGGATGAACACACCACCTCCCCACCGCCACCGCCACCGGGGGGCAGCTTTTTGGGGGTTATTGCTGGTGGCCTCGGTTCTTGTGCAACGGATGGGAACGGCGGGGACGAGTACCAATCAATCGATTTCTTTATTTGATTTAATTGTTTATTTATTATTCCTCGGCGTATATAGCACTAGACGCTACTTCTTCCTATATACTACTACTAGAGTAGTACTACAAGTGTAGAGGAGGAGGGGCATGGGAATTGGATGTGTAGTATCTCGCTTTTGTTTTGTCGCGTGCTGTCTCTTCCTTCCTTCCTTCCTTGGACTAGATTTGGTCCCGGCTTTAGCCTAAACAAAAAAATATTTCCCCCCTACCATTTCTCGCATGATTTGATTTGATGCGTGGTCTCTTCTCGTGTCGTCCGTGCGCGGGAAGGAATCAAGGGAAAGGAAAGGAAACCAAACCCCATCTCGCTAATCGCTCTCCTCTCTCTCTCTCTCTCCCTTCCTCGCAGGCAGGCAGAGGCAGTACAGGTTGTTGCAAAACTTGCACGTACTTGATTCCTCGCGCGCGCAGCGCCTTGTCGCCTTGCGAGGTTTGGTTTGGTTGGGTCATGAGCTCATCCATCCATTCCCTTTTCCACCCATGCATGCATGCATGCATGCCACTCCCTTGATTAGGGTTTATAAGCCAGCAGGAGGCGCTGATTGAGTCCTAATCTGCGCCACTGTAACAGCAATCCCAACCATGATTTTCGCACCCGCTCCAGGACTCCGGAGCAGTGCTACTTCTTCATCGCTATAATTAATATAATTCGTCTGCTCCTTCCTGCCTGACCGGGGTATTAAATCCTGTGTATGTACGTAGTACTAACAAACAAGGACAAGGCAGTAAAAATTCTCGTTACGGAACATTATCTACTCCGACCTCCCTTGCATTTTTTTTTTGGAATTAGTACCCGGGCGTTCATCGCGACCTGCATGCAACTGTTTCCTCAACGAGCTAGCCATTACATGCTTTTAGTTTTTTTATAAAATATATATGCATGCATGGCAAAACTTTTTCCTTTTTAAATTTTCGGGAGTTAAAGAGGAGGAGGGTCGAAAATTCAAATCCCCCCACCCGGGGCATGCAAACCCTTCTTCTTTCTCTCCGTAGCTTTGTCTTGTAGCTGCAGCCATGCATTTCCCCCCTACTTTCATGCAGCAGCAACTAATCCATCCGGATATGCTGGCGCTGCGGGAGCCGGAGTCTCGAACCCAAATGGCAAAAAAAGCTGCGGGGGGAGGTTTTACCGCTGCCTCTTCATTGGAATTCCAATCCTTGGGATTAGGATCCTCTGCGGTAATCGCCAGCCTCCTGCTGCGCTTCCGCTTGCTTCCCCGTCCATTAATAGGCCTGGTTATCCAAACTGTTTTGCCAAGTATAGCAACATTTCCCTGCCCCCCGTCCTGCCGACTGAACCCCGCCACTGATAAAGGAAAAAAAATCGGTTCGGGCCTTTGAATTAGATTTTACCGTATGCGCCCGCGCGCGGTAACTGCGCGGCCTGTCTTTTTTTACCAAACAGAGGCATCGACGACGACACTGTTGTCCCCCGACGACGACCCCATCTCTCCCTGGTGCGTGCTACACGACCAAACTTCTCTCTCCTTACCTTAGGGTGGGGTGGTTTTGGGGGTCTCCCAGGCCATGATAAAGATCACCACTGGAGTGGTACTGCTGCCCGGCCGGTCAAAGCATGGGGGCCATCGCGTGGTGTGTGGCCCAACCCAAAGTTGTACCCTGCTGCTGCTGTACCGCCTGCGTTGTTATCTTAGGCCCCGTTTCAATCTCACGGGATAAACTTTAGCTTCATGCTAAACTTTAGCTATATGAATTGAAGTGCTAAAGTTTAGCTTTAATTACCACCATTAGCTCTCATGTTTAGATTATAAATGGCTAAAAGTAGCTAGAAAAAAGCTGCTAAAGTTTATCTCGCGAGATTGGAACACGGCCTTATCTTAGAGTATGAAACTGCGGTTGTAAACATGTTTAGCGCCAACTGCTATGTACGTGATCAGGTGCGGCGCTACGTGTACCATGACGTCGTCCGCCTCGGCGACCTAGAGAAGCTCATCGACTGCTCCTGTGTCCAGGTGATTCCCTATCTATCGTCGTATCTGTCTTGCATTAGTGCTTCGAATTTTGATGGTGATGCTGATGATGAGTACGTTAATTATATAGTAGTAAAACTCCCCTCTCTCTTTGTGTGTGTGATGTGTGACCGCGCAGACCTACACAATCAACAGTGCCAAGGTGATCTTCCTGAAGCCGAGGCCGCAGTCCAGGCCTTTCAAGGGCTCCGGCAACATCTGCCTCACGTGCGACAGGATCCTCCAGGAGCCCTTCCACTTCTGCTCCCTCTCATGCAAGGTTGCATTGGTCAGCTAGCTAGCATCATCGCATACGCCATGCATATGCATCGTCGGATTCGGATCATATCGTTCAGTGCGTACGTGGATCATGTCATATGTTATTACGCAGGTGGACCACGTGATGACGCAGGGAGGGGACCTGTCCAACATCCTGCAGCACTACGGCGCCGGCGGTGGCGGTGGCGGTGGCACGGCGGACCCGGACCGCCTCGCGTTCCCGAGGTTCGAGAACCTCCGCGTCGTCGACGGCTCGGACCTCGACGACGACGTCCAGGTCGTCACCCCAGACTCCACCCTCGAGGACCCGACCAACAACGCGGGCGGCGGGTCCAGCGACAACGGTACTGACGACGCCAGACGGCAGGTCGTCGTCCATGGCGGCGGCGAGGCGGCCAAGCGGAAGAAAGGGGGCGGCTTCTTGCCCCAGATCGTGCTGTCACTCGGCGGCGGCGGCGGCGGCGGCAACAGGAGGAAGGGTGCCCCCCACAGGTCCCCTCTGGCCTAAGCAGCGCTACCTTCATGCATGCGTCCCCCTGCTGCTGCTCGTTATATATCACAAGTCACAACACACGTAGCGCGCTGTGGTTGCATGCAGTGATGATGGTGTGGGTGGTAGCTACAGTATTAATTAGTAGTAGCGTGTTATAATAGTATCTTAATGGTGATTAGCCTCGTAGAGAGACGACGACAAGCTGGTAGCTGGTCGATCGGTTTTGCTTGGGGGGGAAGGTCTTGGTGGCCTTGTGATCCGTCTAGCAGCTCGCTAGGACCAACCATGGCCGCCGCGCCATCTCATGAGACTTTAGAGAGAGAGAGAGAGAGAGAGGGTCATGGGGGAGGTAGAGGGGGGAGAGACGGTTGTAAAAGCAGTTCCCATTGTTACAGGCACCAGGTAGTAACTGGTCAGTGGGGCCCACTTCTGCAGGCGGTGGGGCCCATACGATCGAGGTGGCTACCAATTTTGTATTTGATGTACCAAGGGTTACTCGCGGTCTCGCGCATACAATTTCCACACCTATATATGTTATATATAAATGATAATATATCTGAATTCTGTCCCAGACTAAACAGGTTGTTTTCAGCAGTCTGTATCCGTTCCATGTGGGCTCAAGTGATTTTCAGCTGCCTGTTTGGCGTGTCAAGCAGCTGTTGAGACATGAGGCCGAGAGCTCTCGCCCAGTCTCGCCCGTAGGGATGAAAGTAGGATGGGAAAATCCCGTACCGACCGTTATCGTATAACCGAATTTGTTAGTTTTGTCCCGATCGTTTTCGAACCCGACGTAAAAAACGAAAACGGGACGAAAACGGGATATACAAAACGGTAAACGGAAACGGAAACGGTAGAGCTGTTTTACCGACCGTTTAACCGGGATCCCGTTTTTAATCGGGATGATCCCGTTTTGTTACCGTATTTTGTAATTCGGGATCACTTCAATATAGACAGCTATAGGCATCACTTTGAGGCCCAGCCCATCTAAGAAAAACCTAACGCGCTGTTCTGCTCCCAGGCGTCGCCGTCCACACTCCTCTCTCCCAGCTCGCTGCCGTAGTGCCATCAGCTCGTCACTCGCAGGCGCCGGCGCGCAGCCGTCCGCCCTCCTGCTCTGTGCGGCTTTGCCTCTCCCAGCTCGCCTCGCCAGTCGCCAGGCCAGAGTGCCATCGCAGCTTCCCAGGCTCCCAGCTCGCCAGAGTGCCGGACGCCACGCCAGCCCGGTCCGGTCTCCGGTCGGCGGTCGGTCGATCGCCGCTGCTCCAGCTGGCTGCCCAGGCGACTAGACGTCCACGACGGCTCGGCGATCGGCAGGCAGCTCGCTCCACCTCCACAGGCCACGACTCCCTCTGCTGCTGCTGTCCTCCACGGATCCACTGCTGGCTGCTGCTCCCTCCACAGAGAATCGCCTTGCTACACCATGTGAGCAGTCCTGCAGTCCTGCCGTGTTAGACGCTAGCTGCTAGCTCCCAGCCGTACTCCACCACGTTTTGGTGCATAAGCTGCGTGTTGCCTTGCTTTTTACTGTTGTTGTTTTAATTCTGTGGTGCATAATTCTGTTGGTGCGTACTTCTATTGGGCGTACTTTATATTATGTCATGTGTGCTAGTAGACTTATATGGCTTCTTATGTAGCCAAGAGCTCAATATTTATCACTTATGTGCTACTAAGATGTTTGGTTTGATGAATCACTCTATCCAAAATGAAGTGGTGCATCATGGGTCCATTCCTCAAATTTGGTGGGATGACTTCATTCCACATATTAGTACTAAACAACTAACTATGAGGAATGAGGTGGTGATGGATTAACTCACTCCATTCCACAAACCAAACAAAAAAGTGAGGAGTGAGAAGATGATGAACTATATCGTTCCTCAAACCAAACACTCCATACATTAAACTATGTGTGCTCCAGATTTATATGACTTTTTTCTATGTTTAATTAAGACTTGTGTTTACAATTTTTTATATTTGTTTTTAAGTTTTGAATATATGTTTTCATGGTGTGATTTTACCGAACAAAAATACCGGTTCCCGTCCGATTTCGGCTTTAACCCGACCGGATCGTATCGGTTTTCGCTTACCGTATTTATCCCGTTCGTTTTCGTTACCGATATATCCCGTTTTCGTTTTCGTCCCGCAAGTTAAATATGAAAATGAAAACGGTAGAGGTATTTTACCGACCGTTCCCGACCGTTTTCATCCCTACTCGCCCGCGTGCATGGATTGTTGCATGCATGTGATGCGCGCGCGCACACGCCTAGCGCTCCCGTCCAAACTCCCCAGTCGTGTTGCTGTGACCTGCTGGCTGTTTGATGCAGTTGTGATTCGCTTTGCAATGGACCACGGTCTCTGTCCCATGGTGTGTGTATCTGTGTGTCTGAGTGTGGAGACGACAGAGACTCGAAAAGATGGTGTGGTGGCTGTTCGATCCAGGGCTCGCTTGATGCCTGTTTTTTTTTCCACGAGAATCTCTCTATTAGAGAACAGATGCATGGGTCGTTTTTTAGCCTCTCTAGACCAGGATGTGAAAGGTAGAAAAGCCATTCTCACGTGAGGTTACAGTACTTGTAGCTTTCCATTACTCATATACTTGCAGGAATTAATATTGGACACTCTTTTTCTACTCTCGCTCTGTTTTAAATCGCAAGCTATTTTTCCACTTTCTTAAAAATGTAGCAGCTTTTACCGAGTACATCTCGGTACGTACCTAAAAAAAAGCTTGTAGTATAAGCTTTCAACCGAGTGTTTATAAGGCTTCGCCGAGTGCTTCCGGCACTCGGCGAAGCTATTGATTCCGGTAGTGCCGGGTTGAATTTACTTTTGTATCACTGAGCGTGCGAAGAGAACAGCGGTATTTCTGGCATCGATCGGGCACCCTTCCTCGGAATCATGGCTTTTTGAGAGTGACCAACAGGCAGTGCGCGCGGTCTCGGAACCTGAAAATTGTTTGGTTGTATCGAATGACTTGTCACGGCCACTCGAGGCAGGCATGAGACGCTCCACCGGACCGCCACACCATGCATAGTGACAGATCATCAAAAGGTGGTTTTAAAACTCGAATTTTTATCTGACTATATAGCAAATAAATCCTTTTGTACGCTCAGTTTCATATATAGACGAAATTCTCCCACCTCTCCCATGCATGCATGTCATCGATCATTCTTGTTTATCTGGTGATGTATTTAATGAAGACAGAAATTCGAGTGAGATTTCCAGTGGAAATAGCCTTATTAGTGTGCCATGAACGAAGTTCTGAAGTCGAAACCAGACGAGAGTCCCCATGCACGATGCCATGGATATCGCCAGTACGTACAGGACGTGCGCCAGCACGATGCAACTGTCAGCAGACAGCAGCCAAAACGCAATTCTTGTTTCAGCTGGGTGGGCAATTCCGAGGTGTGCTAAATAAAAGCATGATCCATGCATATAGATGAGCATGCAGCCCGCAGCCCGACAGCCCGGCACGAGGCCCGGTTTTTTGGCCCGGCCCAAGCACGGCACGGCCCGTCTGGTTTCGTGCCCGTGCCGGCCCGGCCCGGTAGACCAGGCCGTGCTTGGGCTGCCGGATGCGCCCGCCGGGCGGCACGGCCCGGCCCGCTAGGAAAAGCAGGCACGGAGCCGGCCCGGTTCCAGGCGAGGGGCATATCCGCCCGCCCCTCCCCACCGCCCGTTCAGTCCCCCAGTCCCTAGTTCCCCACGCCACGCGATTTGCTCCGCAGCCTCCGCCCTCCGCTCGTCCGCTCGCCGCTCCCTCCCCATTCTCCGTCAACGCCGAGCCGTCGCCACTGCCGTTGCCGGATCTCCGTCGTCGACCGACGAGATCTCCTCTCTGCCTCTCTCCAGTCTTCGTCACTCGGTGACGCATCGGCTCTCCATTCCCCAATCTGTAACCCTAATCCCCTTTCCGGCTTTCCCTCACCTCTCCGGTGACGCATCGGCTCTCCACTGCCGGATCTCCGTCACCGGCGACATCTGCACGCTTGTTCTGTGCGGCTCACCCTCTCCGGCTCTCCCTCCCCAATCCCCTCGCTCGTCGTCGTCGTCATCGGTCGTCGGCTTGTCGCGCGTCGTCGTCCCCTAGACCCTCGTCTCCGGCTCCGGGCTCCGGCTTGGCAGGTACGTGTACGTCCCTCTCCGGCTCTCCCTCCCCAATCCGACAAACCCTAACCCTAATCCCTTGCTTGGTAGGTCGCCGGCCGACTACGCCGTGGTCGTGCTGGTGCCGCCAGTGCCGTTGAGGTACGGTGCCGAGAGGGGGGCCGGGCATGGATGACGACGACGACAATGGCCGGTACCCTAGAACCATCAACGACGAGCTCGTTGAGTTAGGGCAGCTTCCCGATGACGTCGACGACATGGGAGATGCTGCTGCTGCTGCCTTATTCGGTATCGGTAGCAGTCATGGTGCCGGCGACCTGGAGGGGACAGCTGCCGGGCCGGTTCCGGTTAGTGATGCTGCTGGCTCTAACGAACTTGATTCATTGACTTCTTCCAGCACTGGTAAGCGTCGATCTGCTGTTTGGGATGACTTCACTGAAGTCACTGAAAACCGTAATGGTAAGAAGGTGCGCATTGCTGGTATTTGCAAATTTTGCAAGGCTCGGTTGAGTGCTAGTTCTAATGCTGGCACTGGACATTTGCTTAGGCACCAGAAATCATGTAAAAAGAAGTCTGATCATGCTGCTATGGTTCAAACTAGACTAGCTTTGAACCCTGATGGGTCTTTTAGAAACTGGGAATATGATCCTCAGGTGGCTAGGACTGAGCTTTGTCGTTTGATTGCTAGACTTGATCTTCCTTTAGGGATAGCTGACACAGATGCTTGGGATAATTACATTCAACATGCTCACAACCCTAGATATGTTAGGGTATCTAGGTTTACAACTGCTAGAGACTTGGCTAAGCTATACAATGAAAAGCTAAAGAACTTAAAAGATGATGTTTTTCCTGGTGTGTCTTCTATTTGCTTGACTTCTGATATATGGTCTGGTAATGCCAAGGAAGACTACATTACTGTTGTTGCTCATTTTATTAATGCTGATTGGGAGTTAAAGAAGTGTGTGATAGGCTTTAAATTGATCCAAGTGTCTCATAATGGTGTTAACATTGCTGAACGCATTGCTTGTGTGATTCAATACTTTGGCATGATTGATAAAGTGTTCTCTATTACCTTAGATAATGCTTCTTCTAATTCAACTGCCATGCTCACATTGTCACCTATGCTTGCTGGTTATTTGGGTGCTGATGTTGATCCAACAGATACTAGTAACAAAACATATAGTGTGCTTCATCAGCGTTGTGCCTGTCACATTATTAACTTGATAGTGAAAAGTGGCTTGAAAAGGCTTAAGGATTATTTAGATGTGTTTAGGACTGCTATTAATTTCTTAAACTCTTCTAACCAGAGAATTGGTTCATTTAGTAATTACTGCAAGGCAAAAGGTTGTAGACCTAGAAAATTTGGTTTAGACATGGATGTTAGATGGAATTCAACTTATCTTATGCTAAAACATCTATTGCCATATAAGTCTGTGTTTTCTGTGTTCATTAATACACACTATGGCTATCCTCTACTGAATGAACAACATTGGTATGTAGCTGAAAAGGTTTTGGAGTTCCTTGAGTTGTTTTATGAATCAACTGTTGTCTTGTCTGGTGTTTATTATCCCACCAGTCCTTTGGTAATCCATCACATACTTGAATTTGCTAGCCATTTGCATGAACATGAACATGATACTAATCTAAGTGATGTTGTTGTTCCAATGAAAGCTAAGTTCATGAAGTACTGGAAGTCTATACCAATGTTATATTCCTTTGCATTTGTTCTAGACCCTAGAGCTAAAATGAGGGGTTTGTATAATGTTCTTGAACTGCTTTCTCAATCTAACAATTATAATTACAGTACTTATTTTGCTGATGTTAAGACTGAGTTGTATAAGCTATATGCCAAGTATGAAACTAAGTTTGGTGCTGCTAGGCCATCTAGAACCACACATCAATCAGGTATGACAGGTAAGAGAAAACAGGCTTGGGGTAAAATTTTTGGAGGAACAAGTGCTTCTAGATCCTCAACTGCATCAGGTTCTTTAGGTAGTAGTGGACCTGGTGTGGGTATTTGTGAGCTAACTGTTTACCTTGACAGTGACAATGTGGCTGCCTATGAGGATGATTTTGATATCTTAAATTGGTGGCATGAGCATAAACTAACCTATCCAATTCTTTCAATTATGGCTAGAGACATTATGTTTGTTCCTGCCTCAACTACTTCTTCGGAGTCTACTTTTAGTTTGTCTGGCAGGATTCTTGAGGATCGACGACGGCGCTTGAACTCAGAGACAGTGGAGATGTTGGTGTGCATCAAAGATTGGGAGCTAGGCCAACATCGGGCACAACATGCTGTGGTGGACAATGAATTAGAGGAGTCCTTCAAGGACCTCTGGCTGGATGAAGCTGCTGTTCCTGAATCCTGATACTTTGCCTTGATCTGTCGACTGTCATTCACTCCTTCTGTCCTGATACTTTGGCTTGATCTGTATTCTGTCCTGATACTTTGGCTTGTAAATTATACTAACTGTGAACATTTGAATTATAAACTGAGCTGGCCGTACTCTTTTTTCCTTTCTAGGGTTTCTCACGAGGTGTGAGTTTTACCTAGAAAGGTTTTTAATGAGGCGGCATTGCACTAACAGCTCAAAATTTCTGTATATTTTGTTGAACTGTGTTGAATTCAGTTGCATCTTTGTTTTCTAGCTCAGAATTATAAACTGTGTTGAATTCTGTTTACCGGGCTTCGGGCTGGCCCGAACCACAATTGGGCCTGGGCTTTTCGGGCTGGCCCGGCACGAAAAACGGCCCGAAGGGCCGTGCCTGGGCCTCTGGCCAGGCACGTAGGACTGTGCAGGCCCGGCCCGGCAGGCCCGTGGGCCTGGTCGTGCCGTGCCTATTTGGGCCGTGCCAGGCACGGGCCCGGGCCGTGCCGGGCCGGGCGGCCCGTTTGCTCATCTATATCCATGCATGAGCAGCGTCCCGACAGTCGCTTTAATTTGGAACTGCATGCGCGCGCGCGCCCATGTCGGTGGGAGTGGGAGAAAGAAAGCACGTCGAGCAGCATCGTCACCCTATCAGGCATTATTGGGGAAAAAAATTGCTGCAGCCCCTCACAAAAATGAGAATAGACCCCACCTGCAGGTTAATAACACAATTAAAACGTTATCTGATAAACCTGCAGGTGGACTCTATCCTTATTTTTGTGAAAGGCTGTAAACAGCCTGGTTTGCAGCCGGGCTGCAACAAATTTTTTTCCTTATAGAGACACTAATGTGTGCTGCAAACTAAACCTTGTGCTGCTGGAGGCCAGAAGTCAGAAAAAAACTGCTCAAGAATGGGAGTATTTTTTTTATTTTTATTTATTTTTACCGCGAGCGCGAGGGAGACGGTTCTTTTTGCCGCAGTATTAGTGGAGAAGCTAGCCCAACAGATCCTACACCACCCTCCCTCTTGTGCCGTCCAGCGTCGTGTCCACTGACGGATCATGGACGCTGTGATGGTCTCATCCGTCTCGTCTCTTCTCTCCTCATCTCTTGCTACACCACCCCGCCCGCCTGTCAGCTTTTGCAACGTGAACTGCTGCTCCTCTCTCTCTCTCTTTCTCCCCAGTTTGGTCAGTGGGGTGGTGATCCGAGACCTGAATTCCTGGTCCGCGTGGTGGTGGTGGTGGCGGCATTCAAGATCTCAAGTGCTCCTGCTTTTCCACGAGCTGCACTTTGCCGCCAAAGTGATCGAAAAAGCGGCTGAAATATTCAGTAACCACTCAGATCTGCACGGGGAGAGGAGGCAAATCTCACGGGTTTGCTGCTAACCGACCCTCTTGTGATGGAGCAGGGCAATAATGAGGCTGGCTGGGGCCTGGGAAGCAGGCGGGGTGGTCCAATCGCTGCGGCAGCGCTTGAAGCTGCAGGGGAAAGGGAGGCAGCGCCCGCCCCCATCCCATTGAGCTCGCCTCCCCTGTGCGCCACCATTATTGTCCGGCGCTTTTGACGGTTGGTCTCCTACTCTCCTCTCCTCTCGCCCCCCGGCCACGTATGGCGCATACGTGGCGTCCGTACAGATGCTTGCTTTGCGATTATCCATCACGACTCAAAAGGCACTGTTGTTATTATTATTATTTTATTACCATCATAGTGTGGCAAATGAAACGCGTCTGCTTCACACTGTCACTGTCAGGTCGAGGCAACACTATACCACCCAACGAATTGCAACACGTTCACTCCAACCGTGGAATTTAGCCAACCAAAACCAGAAACTCCAATCACCCTCAAAATTCTTTCATCGAATGGCCAGCTGACTACACCCAACCATTTTGCAGCTTTTCACTCCCCCCCCCCCCCCCCCCCCCCCCCCCCCCAATGCAAACTCGAGGGACCAAGGATCCCTCTTTCAGCACCAGCGTTCACCAGCGCTTCCCTCAGTCTGTCCGCCAGCTTCATGACGCCGCGTAGGGGGGAGCGCCAAGGAATGGCTCCAGCGCGGCCAGATGGTGCCTCAGGAAGATGTACGCCAGCTCCGTGCTCACCGCGGCTACCCGAGCAACCATGCCTGTTCCCTGCAGCCAACCACCACGACAAGATGCCGGTCTCCGTGAGCCAAAGGGCCCAAAGGCGCACACACTTGCCTGGATTCTATAGCACAGCGATGAGACTCAGCAGCGGCAAACAACAAACCGTGCGGCCGAACGGGCTGCAAGAGGCCACGAGTGGTGGCCTTCGGGGACGCTGTGATCTCGTAGTGTAGAGGCTTCCGCCGGCAGTGGGAGGGCGCAGCTGCCCCGACATTAGCTTCCTCACTTCGTCTTGCATCTTGTCTTGGATGTCCCTCAGCTTTGGCCTTCAGAGTAAAGCAATGCCATCAATCATGAGCATTAGCCATGCTTTTCCGTCAGGTACATGGTAGATTAAAATCCAAAAATGTACGTCCTGATCTCTAACAATTTTTCATTTGTTGGTTTGTTCTTCATAGAAAAAGACCAAATCCTAGACTAGGCCCTTGCTTATACCACATTACCACTCGCTCTTCCTCTAAATGCAGCAGAGAATTGTTAGCTATATATTGGCAGAAACACAAATAGATAACCATAGCATATGGTACTGTTAACTCTGTGCCCAACAGTAATAATTGTAAAAAAAAAGCATAAGCTTCTAGGCTGAAGTGATTAATGCAAATTCATCGGTGTAGTGCCATTTCAATCTTCACGTAACAACATTCAAATGTTCAAACAGAGTTGACCAGAGCATATGGCACCATGTTTTTTGAGATGGTGTATTGACTTTACCCCAGTAACACAACCATCGCAACCACATTGTACTCCCGCATCCGTTCAGCAATGCTATAACTCGAGCTTTGTTCCAACAAAGTCTGCTCAAATTATACATGGCGTGTTAAGAATAGCGAACAGCATAAACAAAAACAGAAATGGAACAGCATGTTAACATAACGAAGAACATTACGTGCTAGGAGGAGAAGGTCAAGAGTGCTTACCGAGTCAATAAAGAGTGGCTGGTCTCCCAAGAAAATATGGTTGACACTTTTGTAGAAGCTAAAATCCCATCTTTCTCCGCTCTCGTATCGGCCACTTGTAAACCAATCTACAAGTACCAGGTTTGAATTGACAGAAACATGGAAAACTTGCTTTTGGTGGTACCGAGCGGTTGAGAAGCAGGTTACAGGGTCTGGAATAACAGCCAGCAGGGCGTCTTCCCCAACTCTGGCCTACTGCATGCATTAAATGTTTAATCATGGACCTTCCTAGTTAGGAACGCAACTAAGAGCATAGAGCCCTTGCCTTGGAAGAGGTATTACCTCTAGCAACTGTTCAGAACATTTTGAACCCACAGCCTTGTACACCTACAAAAGTACTTGCCAATCAGAAATGGAATAAACAAAGTCAGCAGATTTGAAGCAAACTAGTTTTCCAATTGACAATTTCATCGGCAGACTTGTTAAGCTTGCATGAGTACTTGCCGTCCAGAAAAAAAAATACAACGGATTTGAGTGAAACTAGCTTTTCAGTTGACATGGAGTAGACAAAATACATGAATGAAGGAAATCAGCATTTTCAGTTGACGCTTTCTATGAACTTGTCAATGCATGAAACCTAGGCATGGTAATAACTGAGCTGGATGATTTCTTGAAGCAGGAAACAGTGGAGTAGTGCCCCAAAGCTAGGACGAAGAGCAGAGCTAAGCAATCTTAGTAAGAGAAAGTAATCAGCGAGCTAATTCTTTGTTCGACTATAAAAGGTTCACAGTAGAAAGAAAAACCCCCTCCCCATATCCTCCACACACACACACACACACACAGTTTGAATTGTGTTCGGCCATTGGCAGAGATCCCAGATTTGGAGAATTAACTTGCCAGCCCTTGTGTTCCGCATACAACCACTAGTTTCTACCATGAGCAGACGAAGAAATTACCCAGGTACGGATGCCTCCCACAATCCGAGAATCAACAAATTCTACCCCGCATTTTTGGCAAAATCTTTCGTCTTCGTTTTCAGCTACGCTCGCTCGAGAGTTTCCACAAGCACAAATTCCGCTTTTTATGGGTCCAAAGATTCTTTCGCAAAACAATCCATCTTTTTCTGGTTTATCGGTTTTATAATGAAAAGTGGAGGGCCTTGTGACTTCGCCAACGACTTCCCCATTAGGTAGGATTTTTTTAGCCCAAGCCTTTATTTGTTGAGGGGAAACGAGTACCAAACTACTAGTCCAGCCTAAACAGTGCACGTAGAAGGCTCATAGGCTCCAGTTTATCATAATTCATACATTCCTACAGAGCTGGTAATTGGAATCCAGACATTCTCTGGTCAATGTTGTATACAGTACCATACAGCATACACGGGTAAGCATCATAACACCAAACGTAACAAGCCATGGTATAAGTATAGTATAGGCAGGACGCGCAGAGCCAGGCTTGAATCGAGCAATCAGCGTACCTTGGTCGAGGCCTGCGTGGTGATCGCCGCCGTACAGCCGTCGCCGACGCTGACCGTGCACGACACGGTGTCCCCCTGCAAGGGCGGGCGCAGGAGCAAGCGCGGCACCAGGACAGGAGACCGTCACGCTACAGCAAGCATCTCCGAACCGCGAGTGCCCAGCAACGGCGCAGCGGGCGAGAACGGAGAGAATGGGAAGTGGAGGGTTGTGTGCGGGGGGGGGGGGGGGGGGGGGTCCTCGGACTCACGGAGACGATGCCGCCGCCGTAGGTGAGGGCGTAGAGCCAGACGGCGTCACAGGAGGAGGGGCCCACCCTGGACGGGGCGATGAGCTTGAGCGGGTACCTGGCGAAGCAGCGGGTCAGCGCCGACCTCCCCCGCACCCTCTCCACCCGCACCGCCCCCATCGGCGTCGGCGTCGCCATCGCCGGCTGACCAGAACACCACCGCCACAGAGCGGTTCGATTGGACGGGCGATGGGGGCGGCGGGCGGGTCAACCAGATCGAGGCGCATCTGCCTCGTTCGGGGATTGACGCAGGCCCAGTCCACGCAGCACTTGCTCGGCCCACCGCGTCACGGTGCCGCCGGGAAGTATTTGATATTTGGGCCTGCTCATCTGCGGATTGCGAATGGCTTTGGGCCGCGAACGGACACGGGCTGTGTTTCCTATTGAAAAACCCTAATGAAGGGTTATATGGAAAGGCTATCACGTCTCTATATATATAAAACATGTACCCCTCATATAGAGTGGAGATGATAAAGAGGCCAAAGGCCCAAACCTACATCTTATGTCTCGTGTGTTTCTTTTGTTGTCGTGCTTATGAGAAGGTGTCTCTACTGCTGACGGGAGGGAAGGGAGTGGATCTGGTGGTCCGTGGTAACGTAGTTCTCAACATGTTATCAGTACGCTCTACCTTAACGTTACTGTAGGATTAGATCTGCATCAACTCTTCGTCACGTCGACAGGTCCCTCGGCCTTGCCGAACTGTCCTACGCGACAGGTTTCACTTCCGTTCTACATCAAGAAATACGGTATACAATTTCTTGATTGAATCCGTGATTTACTTTCCATTCTATTATTCACGGTGAAGAAAAAGCATGCCATCAGCGGCTCTGCTGGTTGCACGCCGCGCGAATCGCTATGATAGCACACTCCAGCGTGGACGCAGCCGATCCGCCCGACGCGACCCCTGCTTACGGGCTTTACGGCAGACTATCCGTCCTCCCGCGAGCCGATGGGCAAGGCATCTCGCCGTTCACTCTGGCCATAACGGCCTCTGGACCTTCCACTTTTTCAACTTGCAGCTCTTCTGAGATCCCCAGATCAGCCAGGCCATCGGTCGTCATGATCCCAACAATGACCTCATCGCCCGTCACTCTGGCTCGCCTGTCTTCCTGAACAACTGTTTCAAATGCGCTTGACGCGTGGCCTGGCAGCCAGCAGCTGCTGCGCGGAAAAACGGATCTAGTAGCTACTGCGTTCGTAGAGGCCTTCTCTTTCATGAGCGATCGAGTCAAACGGCCGTTGTGCGGTTAAAAAAAAGTGTGATAAGCAAAAGATGGACGAGCGGATGGGTAGCACTCCCTCTCCGCCACTCCGCATGGTCCAGCCATCATTTGCGGTCGAGTGAGTGGATAAAAAAAAGAAATGAAAATTTCTTAAGTGCGTAAAAAAATACGGATGCTAGCTTGTCAAAGGATGGATCTCGTTGATCCGGTTTTCTCGGGAGTGAGATTTTTTTTACAGTTTTCCTATAAATTTTTGCTGAATTAATAAACTTTGGTACAATATTAATATATGTGCATACTCTATATTATTTATTCAATTTAATTGCACATAGCAAATTGAATAAAGCATATTTTATGTTGTGATTTCTATTTAAATTAATTATTTCTTATCACAAATAATTAATTAGAAAAACATATGATTAAATATGGATAAACATATTTTACATCAGATGTGTTATGTTCATGCATTAATTTTAGTTTTTCTGCTTTTATTTCTGTTGGGGGTATGCTTCGTAGCCGAAGATCCTAAAGAAAGAGAACACCTTCGGAAGATCCTCTCAGGAGCGAGCGCCGAAGCTATTACCTATAGAGGTTCGGCATAATGACAGATCTCGAGACGAAGGGTCGAACCGACTTAAAGATGGATTGACTTAAAGACCCATGATGTTTTGTGTCATTATTGTAGTCTATTGTAAAGGACATAAATGTAATTTTACACAGGCTGCACCCTGTACTTATAAATAGGTGAACAGTACCCCGGCACTGTTCATGCAACCCTGTAACCGCTAACGCATTACACTGGAATTATTTTCCGCTAGAGGCGAAGGTATAAACGTACCTAAATATTATGTTTTGACATTTAAGCTCATATTACGAAAATACATAAATAATGTAATTTGTTTTTCCTATGATGTTTAATGTCTTATATTTTATTTCGTATTGATGAATATTTAACCACGAAGGTATGACCTTCGGGGTATTTTGTCTATTCGTTCGAAGTTCATTAAATCCATGGGGATATAATGCTTCGGCGAACAAAGGGCATTGTCATTTAATATTTTCTGTGTTGCCTTGTTCTTGATTCATAGCATTTGCGAACAAGTCCCCAACATTGGCGCCCACCTCCGGTGAACTCACTTCCACTTGTTTGAGTTGATGGCTTCGTTCAACAACCAAGCTGGAGTTGCTTCGGCTCCGAAGCTGGTACTCCCGATAACAGGCGGTTCATGTTCAGAGCCAGCTAAAAAGAAGCAGAAGAAGGAGGCACAGAGAAGGGTACAGCATGTCGGGGTGCAAGGACACTTCATCAAGTCAAGATGGTCCCACATCCCAATTACCTTCTCTCAAGAGGACCTTGAGCTCAAGGATTACCCTCACAATGATGCTATGGTTATTTCTTGTGTTATCAAAGGATTTCTGGTCCACAATGTTCTGGTTGACACAGGCAGTGCAGCGGATATTATATTTGCTAAGGCCTTCAGACAGATGCAAGAGCCCGAAGATAAGATCCATGATGCCACACATCCCCTTTGTGGCTTCGGAGGAAGGCAGATTGTAGCACTCGGCAAGATCACGATGTCAGTGACCTTCGGATTTATCAACAATACAAGGACTGAACAAGTTGTGTTTGATATTGTTGACATGGAATACCCTTACAACGCAATCATTGGTCGTGGTACTCTCAATGCTTTTGAAGCAATTCTTCACCCAGCATATCTTTGCATGAAGATACCTTCGGATCTAGGACCTATTGCTATTCATGGAAGTCAAGAAGCTGCCAGAAAAGCCGAAGGAAACTGGACAGATTCAAAAGCAATCCACAATATAGATGGAGCCAAAGCTTGTGAGCAATACAAGTACAGAAGGGCGAAGGCTGCTTCGGCTGATCAGCCGAAGCCCATGCTTTTATGTGAAGATATAGCAGAGAAGAAGGTGTTGCTGGGGTCTCAATTGTCTGAGGAGCAGGAGAAAACCTTGACAAGGTTTCTGTTTAACAATAAAGATGTCTTCGCATGGTCGGCCAATGATCTCTGTGGTGTGAACAGGGATGTCATTGAGCACTCGCTCAATGTCGATCCATCCTTCAGACCTAGAAAGCAGAGACTTCGGAAGATGTCTGATGACAAAGCCGAAGGTGCTCGGAACGAAGTGAAAAGACTTCTTAGTGCTGGCGTCATTAGAGAGGTAAAGTACCCAGAATAGTTAGCCAACACTGTCATGGTGAAGAAGGCCAATGGTAAATGGAGAATGTGCATTGACTTTACTGATCTCAATAAGGCTTGTCCGAAGGATGAATTTCCATTACCAAGAATAGATTCTCTAGTAGATGCAGCAGCTTCGTCAGAGCTCATGAGTCTACTAGACTATTATTCAGGCTATCTTCAAATCTGGATGAAGAAAGAAGATGAGCCAAAAACCAGCTTCATAACCCCCAGTGGTATATATTGTTATCTTCGGATACCTGAGGGGTTCAAGAACGCTGGAGGAAGCTTCAGCAGAATGACAGCGAAGGTCCTTCATTCTCAAATAGGCAGAAACATGCTAACATATGTTGATGACATCATAGTAAAAAGCACGAAGCAAGAAAATCACATTGCTGATCTGCAGGAGACATTCGCTAATTTTAGGCAAGCTGGTCTGAAGCTGAATCCAGAAAAATGTGTCTTCGGAGTAAAGAAGGGGAAATTTCTTGGTTGTTTGGTTTCAACAAAAGGGATCGAAGCTAATCCAAATAAAATCAAAGCTATCCTTCGGATGGAGCCGCCAAGCACAAAGAAAGGGGCTCAACGTCTAACAGGAAGATTGGCATCTTTGAATCAATTTATATCCAGATCAGCGGAAAGAAATTTACCATTCTTTGAAGTGCTGAAGTCAGCCGAAGTTTTTCAATGGGGATCAGCTCAGCAAAGAGCCTTCGAAGAGCTGAAGCAGTATCTGATAGATTTAACAACCTTAACTCCACCAGCGCTAGGGGCTCCTCTGCTGCTGTATGTGGCAGCTTCGCACTCTGCAGTAAGTGCGGCGCTTGTTCAGGAGAAGCTTGAAGGACAATTGAAAAAGCAGGCTCCAGTATACTTCGTCTCCAAAGTTCTCAGTTTATCAAAGAAAAACTATACAGAATTGGAGAAGGTCATGTATGCCGTCTTAATGGCCTCCAGGAAGCTTCGACATTATTTTCAAGCATACCATATAATTGTTCCTTCATCACAGCCTTTGAAGGATATTATGAGAAACAGAGAAGCTACTGGAATGATTGGAAAGTGGGCTGCGGAACTCAACGAGTTCAGCATTGATTATGTGCATAGATCTTCGATTCAGTCCTAGGCGCTAGCAGACTTCATCGCTGACTGGACGCCAGGGGCTCAGGAGGAAGAAGCAAGTAAAGATGCCGAAGCTTGGACAGTGTTTTGCGATGGCTCTTGGGGAACCTTCGGGGCAGGTGCAGCTGCCGTTTTAATTGCACCTTCTAAAGTCAGAACATGCTATGCAGTAAAACTTGATTTCAACTGCACAAATAATATTGTTGAATACGAAGCTTTACTTTTGGGGCTTCGGAAGTTGAAGGCAATGGGGATAAGAAGGGTGGTTCTCAAAACCGATTCCCAAGTTATTTCTGGACATGTTGACAAAAGTTGTAGAGCAAGAGATCCGAAGCTTGAGAAATATTTGGATACAGTTCGAAGGCTTGAAGCTTCCTTCGAAGGCTTGAAGCTTCCTTCGAAGGGTTTTCTGTCAAGAATATTCCACGAGGAGAAAATGAGCATGCTGATCTGCTAGCCAAGTCAGCAGCACATGGGCTGCCTTTACCTTCGGAAGTATTCTTTGAAACAATAAAAGCACCTTCGGTTGACCTTCTTGAAAGAGCAGTGCTCAATATATCTCCTGTTTATAGCGAAGATTGGAGAACCGAGATCATGTCTTTTCTCCAGGGCAATTTCCTTTCAGATGACAAAGCTTATCAAAAGAGAATAGCGGCAAGAGCCCGCCCATGTGTAATAATAGAAGGGGAGTTATACAAGCATGGAGTCTGTTCTCCATTACTCAAATGTTTATCCATAGCTGAAGGTATAGAGCTGATGAAAGAAATACATGCAGGGTTGTGTGGATCTCACATCGGATCTAGGCCCTTGCTGGGTAAAGTTTTTTGCCAAGAATTTTATTGGCCGAAGGCAGCTTCGGATGCAACAGAACTAGTACAAAAATGCGAAGGTTGTCAAAAATGTGCAAGAGATCAGAGACAACCTTTGTCTCTAACCCAGTTAATACAACCCACTTGGCCATTGCAAAGGTGGGGCCTTGATTTGCTAGGCCCACTTCCACCAACACAAGGGAATTTAAGATATGTTGTGGTGGCAGTAGAATATTTTTCTAAGTGGATTGAGGTGAAGCCCTTAGCCACAATAACTTCGGTTACTGTTCAAAAGTTTTTCTGGCAAAATATTGTGTGTCGCTTCGGAGTGCCGAAAGATATCACCGTGGATAACGGGACACAGTTTGATGCCGAAGCTTTCAAAGAGTTTTGTGAACAAATTGGCACGAAGATCCATTTTGCATCGGTTCGGCATCCGGAATCAAATGGACTTGTTGAAAGAGCTAATGGAATTATAATGACAGGAATAATGAAGTTAATCTTCAATCAACCCAGGGGGAAGTGGCCAGACGAATTAATCAAAGTGGTGTGGGGCCACAACACAACAATGTCAAGGTCAACAGGTTTTACACCATTCAAATTGCTGTTTGGTGATGAAGCAATAACCCCAGAAGAAGCTAAGGCAGGATCAATAAAAACAGTGGCTTCGGCAGAGGACGAAGCTGATTATTCTGTGGCAAAGGATGCTATAGAAGGGATCAGGCTTCAGGCTGTGGAGAATATCAATAAATATCAAGCCGAAACAATAAAATGGCGTGACAGAAAAGTTCGGTTAAAAAATATTAAGCCAGGACACTTGGTACTTCGGAGAGTTGCCAACCTAGATACAGTAGGCAAGCTACAGTTGAAGTGGGAAGGACCTTTTCTGGTAGTATCTTCGTCAAGACCCGGCTCCTATAGGTTAAAGGATATGGACGACAACGACATTCCTAGATCTTGGAATGCAGATGAGCTTCGGCGGTATTATGTGTAGCCTGATGTAATCTTTTTTATTCTTTCCTATGGCACCCTTTTCCTTTCAAAAGGGGGAGAAAGGTTTTTAATGGGGCCATAGCATGTAATTTCTCTTTTCTTATATCAGCTCTACAAGAGCACTATCCCCCGAAGATGTAAATGTAAAAACTGAGCATGCACCATCGAGTGCAAAGAAAAAAAGGAAAAACAGGGAGAAGCTCGCTAAGGGGATGCAGAGCACGACGAAGCTACAAAAAGCCGTTCCTAAGGGAGCGCAACGTAAGTTTTCTGCTCAAAAGTCGTTCCTAAGGGAATGCAGAGCTTACAGCGAAAAGTCAACGCTGATTCCGCTGAAGTAAAAGGCGAAGCGCGAAAAGTCAACGCGATACCGCCGAAAGTAAAAGGCGAAGAAGTTCAAAAGACGTTACTAAGGGAATGCAGAACTTACAGCGAAAAGTCAGCGCTGATACACCGAAAAATAAGCGGTGAAGCCCAAAAATAAACGACAAAGATTTGTTATCCCTAAGGGAATAAGAGTTTTGATTGTGGTTTCGTATGTATCTTTGAACATTCATTTGCACGATACATTACATCATACATTTGCATTCATGAACATTCATTTAGACATACATAGGATCATCATCGTCATAACATACACACTTGCTTCGGTTTTAAAAGAGAAGGCTTCGGAAAAAAGGAGAAAGAGGCAATTTTATGCTTCACTGTGTACGAAAAGAAGGGAAGGTGTTTTTCGCCTTCGGCTCAAAAATGTTAACTTCGTCCACACCAAAGCACTTTATACATTGACGAAAAGGTAAGATTATATTACAAGGTATGGATAAAGTCCACGAAGTGAGATTTAATTACAACATACTTTATACAAGTTGTCACAGAAGTTTTTTGAGCTATTTCTACAGATTACTCGAGCTTCGTCAGCATTCATGGAGCTTTGTCTTTTTACTCCGTAGCTTCAGCTTCGGCTTCGTCATCCTGTATGTAAATATTATAAGCTAAATTCAAATTTCAAAGGAAAAGGTAAGCATAAAGTATGATTTTGTTACCGGCTTAAGGTGGCTTCGAGCTTCGTCACCAGCTTTGCTTCGTCCACCTTTTGTCCATACTAATTTTATAAATCTATTTGCAATACTTCGGGCAAGGTTGGGAATATTATCTAAGTCTGCTGCTGACAAGCTGAAGTTGGGTCTATTGATAGTCTTCCCATGTTCACAGCCAGACTTCATAAAGGCAACAGCTATGCCCCGAGAAGCTACCAGGGCACAGAAGTCGCCATGCTCAGCTATAACTTCGTCAAGATCATTAATTTCACCTTCAATATGCTCGAAGGCACCAGGCAGGTCTTCAGCCGAAGGAGTAAACTTCTCGCTGCTGGCTCCAACAAAATAAAACACCTGTTTCAGCCGTTGAATGCATCGTTTGCTGAATTCCAAACATTTATTCTGAAGGATTGACAAAGATTCTTTCAGCTCTGAACTTTTTCGAACTTCGCCCTCAAGTTTTGCATCAAGCTTCAGCTTTTGTTGTTCGAAGTTTTCTGATTGAGAAAGAAGCTTTGAATTTAATTCTGTTACTTTGGCTTCAGCATCCGCTAATAAGCCTTCGGTTGTTTGAAGTTCGAAGTCTTTCTTCTCGATAGCAACTGATTGCTCCTTTATCTTGTTTTCTAAGTTCTCAATTATTACTTCGTGCTTTTTATCCTCTAGGTCTTGTTGCATTTTTAAAGCCTTGCTCAACAACATACTCTGCGAACAAATAACCTTCGTTAGAAAACATCTATGTTATTAAAAATAATAAAAAGTTAGAGAAAAGTTGTTTACCTTGAAATTGGAATAAAATAAACTACCGACAATGTGTTGTCGTCGGTAGCGGCTGATATCTGCTTCGAGCTTCGGGAAACCGATACTCTTTGATAGAGTAGCGATAACCTTTGCGCCAGTCTGATCTCGTATGCAGCCCAACCTTTCATCATCAATACCACCGAAGAGAAGCACTCCCGGCCGATACCCGCAAGATATAGCGTATTCCTCTAGTTCTTCTTTTCAGCTTTTGTCAGCTCTTGGCCAACTAAGTTTTGGAAGTTAAAAGCTTCATCTTCCGAAGTATTTTCGGTCATTTCTTCCTTCTCGGGTTTTGCGACCGTAGTCTCTTCGGTGGCTGCGGCAGCTTCTTCCGCGGCCATGTTTAGTAGCATTTTGTCTATATCAGCAGCCATGCCTTCTAAGTTTATATCTTCGGATTTAGCATCTTCGGCTCTAGTCTCTTCTGCGGCAGCTTATGAAGGTACAACTTCAGTAGCTGTCATACTTTCAATAGCTGGCATCTTCGGAGCTGAGGCTCCTGGTGGTGTTGCTTCAATGACTTCTGTCACAGTAACGATTCTTTGCCTCTTTGGCCTAGGTGCTTTCGTTTTTGTGGGCTCCTTTTCCTTTTGAAAAAGTTTTGTCAGATGTAATCCCAGTGGACTTAGTTTGATAGGCAAAGTTTCAGTCATTACCTTTAAGATTTCCTCTACTTCGGTAGCAGAGGATGTCGCAGAAGTCCTTTCTTTTTCATCGATTAATTTTTGCTTCGGAGTCGAAGCCTTTCTTTTCTTTGGAGCAACTGTTTTTGCCTCAGACTCTTGTTTTTTCTTTTTCGGTTGATCTTCATCGTCCTTATTCAGAGCACTAGCCACTCTCTTCCTTTTTTGGCCCTCGGCACCCTTGTCCAGCCGCTCGTAGTCAGGATATTCAAAACCTATAGCATCCATCACTCGGTTTAGCCTTCGTTTTGGACGAGTGCCGAAGGCCGCAGTCATCAATTGGTCCTCTTTTTTAGAGTAATTTCCAAGAATTTCGTTGCACATTACTTCGATTGTATCCAGCCATTCTTGGCAGGGCACTTTGAAATGTCTCTTGAATTTGTAATGGTAGGGTAGCCCGATAAGTTCTCCTTCTTTCTTTTTTCCTTCAAGCTTCGGCATGGCCCACTCTTTCATAGTTGGGAACACTTTGAAAGCCAAAAATTCTTGCACTAAGTCCCTAGTGCCAATGTGCTCTGCGATAACCCTAAATTCAGCCAACGCAATTTGGGTTGGACCCTCTGGTGTCATATTGCACGGGGGTCTGGTCTCTCCGAAGATCAACTCCAGCGGACTCTGAACCAGCTTCTCCTTATCATCATCAACTTTGACGTAGAACCATTCCGATTTCCAACCAGCTCGCCATTTGCTTCGGTAACTGATCACGGGAAATTTCGTAGTCTTGCGGTAGGCAAAATTGTAGCAGCCAAAGTTTTCATGTAACCCGTCTCCTCTAGCCTTGGTTTGGTAATGCAGCTCGTGTACTCGGCAGAAACCTTCGGCAAACGGTTCCACCCCTTGGCTTCGGAGAGCCCAAATGTAAACGCTAAGCCTAACGATAGCGTTAGGAGTTAGCTGATGAAAGTAGATCCCAAACTTCTTCAGCACATCAACAATCATTTTATTCAAAGGGAATCTCAATCCAGCTTTGAAGAAACTTTTAAAAACTACTACTTCATCTTTTCCTGGCTTCGGAGTAGTTTCCTCCGCACCAAAGCGAATTAGCTCTTTCTTTTCTTCATTAAAATAGCCCAATTTCAGCATATTAGATAGGTCACCTTCGGAGATGGTGGATCTTCCGAAATCCAGATGGCTGGGTTTGTTCGGCACCGCGCTGCTATAATCATCTTCAGACCCGATTTCCTCAACTTCAGCTTGCTCTGCTTCAGCGGCAGGGGCGTCCTCCGATGTTACCAGCCCAGACCGCTTCATTGCTTCGGAAATCGGAACAGTCTCAATAGCTTCGGTCTCATCTCCCTCACGATCAACCCTAGCAGTGGAGCGAACTCTGGCCATTTGATTATGACTTTCTTGAAATTTTTGTTGATTGACTTTTTTGATTTTGTCGAAGCTCTTCCTCTTGTGACGAAGCAGAAATCAAAAGCGAAGTCTCGTCTGAGCATGATGATTAAGCTTCGGCTATGACTAAAATTTTGGCAGCAAAATAGTGCAATAGCAATGAATGCTATGGTAACTTCACACCTACCCGTCTGTTTATATAGTGCCGCAGGTCGGAAGGTGAATCGTCAAGGTCTCCCGCACCGAACAAATAGTCACCCGCACTCACTGAACGTTGGGCCACAGGGTCCGAGGAGATGAATCGCTGAGGCGCGCGTAACCGCTGCAAGATGGGGCCACCGTGCGCGCGATGATTATTTTAATCGTTTCTCGCCAACGAGCTCAGGGAAGGTGTTTTTCGGATCTTCGGCGTCTCGAAGACTAGAAGATTTTTTCACGGATCAAGCTCGTTATGAAAAATGATCTAGCACCACGAAGGGGCTACTTTTGGGGGTATGCTTCATAGCCGAAGATCCTAAAGAAAGAGAACACCTTCGGAAGATCCACTCAGGAGCAAGCGCCGAAGCTATTACCTATAGAGCTTCGGCATAATGACAGATCTCGAGACGAAGGGTCGAACCGACTTAAAGATGGATTGACTTAAAGACCCATGATGTTTTGTGTCATTATTGTAGTCTATTGTAAAGGACATAAATGTAATTTTACACAGGTTGCACCCTGTACTTATAAATAGGTGAACATTACCCGGCACTGTTCACGCAACCCTGTAACCGCTAACGCATTACACTGGAATTATTTTCTGCTCGAGGCGAAGGTATAAACGTACCTAAATATTATGTTTTGACATTTAAGCTCATATTATGAAATACATGAATAATGTAATTTGTTTTTCCTATGATGTTTAATGTCTTATATTTTATTTCGTATTGATGAATATTTAACCACGAAGGTATGACCTTCGGGGTATTTTGTCTATGGCCTTCGTTCGAAGTTCATTAAATCCATGGGGATATAATGCTTCGGCGAACAAAGGGCATTGTCATTTAATATTTTCTGTGTTGCCTTGTTCTTGATTTATAGCATTTGAGAACAAGTCCCCAACAATTTCTCATAGTAAATAATAGCAGAAAATTATTAAAATGCATGTGAAGGCCATGCTACGTTTTTCATATCGCTCTAAATATTTAAAATGTGTTGAGCCTTTGGACTCACATGGAGCGATTAAATGATATAGTGGGTACCCGGACGCACGATGAGGTTGCGTTATCAATCGACTGAGTTTTGGCATTGGCTAAGCATTGGCTGCGTTCTGGCAACACGATGCAGTATTTGTGTCGTACGAACTTGTCTGCGTCATGTGATTGGCTGATTGCTATGTCACACTCTCGTTTTATCGGACCGTTCCGGTTGAGTCGAATCGCCATCACCGAGTCACGTATTTTTCGCATGCTCTGTAGGCACTGTCCGCCTGTCGTGATCATCGAGCCACAATTGCGCCTATTGCGCACATTGTGTGAACTTATCGTGTAGCCCGATTACCAAGCCATAATTGTGCCTGTTGCGCTTATTACGAGGGCTTGCTGTGTTGTCGTAGCCCCGATGGCCGCACACGCGTTGACACCAAACGCTAGAGCTTGTACTCGTGTGGATTGTGGTGGGTTAATCAAGGTCTCATAGTCACATTATACGCAACCTTCGTAAACAATTTTGTTTTCGCTCTATATTTTGTTTGATTGTGTTGTGTGGCATCATATATCTATATATATCGCCAAGTGGCCATAACAACTATATCAAATCTAGGAAATTAAATCAAAATACAATAAAACACGGATAAGTTAAATATCTGCTCTCTCCTCATACATAAAGTTTTACCCGAATTAACCTAAAGAAATCCGATATTAATGCTTGAAAGCGTTTTTGGCACAGAAAACATCACAAATTGGGTTTTATTAGTAAGCAATAAGACCTTACCAAATGATTTAAGACTATAAATATCAATCATACATTGCTCAACCAGATGTTGCGAGTATTAATGCTGAACGACATGAAGCAAACTCTGAGATAAAAGAACATATAACCTCTAGCAACACGAAGTTGCGGGTATATCAAAAGGTTATCCTGAGATTTTTTCACAATGTTGGTGTGAAAAACCATTGTGTGTTCCCGTCGAACCACTTTGTTGTCCTATCTAGGACGTATATGCTTATGTTGCATATATCTCTTAGAATTATGAATATTCATAGTCACTGAATTGACTCGATATAGTCCTTTGACGAGTATGGTATACATTGCAAGCCAACTAGTAAAGGTCAGTCATGATTGGATATATATCTAGGGTTTATGTAGTAGAACTACATTGGATTCCACCCTTTGACATGCTTACTGTACTCTATCTCTGATCTACCAGAAGTAAAAAAAGAGTAGAAAAACAGCCATAAAATCTCACATCACCATAGATCTTGAAGCTAAATTGGGCATTGATTTGTCTTTGGTGCCGAAAGAACCATAATACTTGTCCACTAGATTGTTAGTGATAGTAATTTGTGATAGAAATATGAAGGTCTTATGGAGACCATATGTATTCTCCCTAGTATTGATGGATCATTCGTATGAGAGTAGTACTATCTGTTGTTGAAGCCTGATCCCAGACGGATATCAGTCTTGTTTCGCTTTTGCCAAGCAGTTATCACCGTTTGCTTAATAAAAAACTTAGCAATCATGTGATTTTTTCCAGATAAAAAAATTCTTAGCCTTGTCTATTCTATTCCAAAGCTTCTCTTTTTGCTGAACAATGAAGAGATCGAAATAATGCTATATAGAACAATTTGGTATATAATATGAGGAGAAATGTTTACCCTGCTAGGCAACATCACAAATAATTAACTATTGTTATAAGTTCTCTCTCAAAATAATTATATCTAAAAATGTTGCATAAATCGATACCCAATTTCAGAGCGGTATGAGTAATTGGATAAACCATGGGCAGTGATAAAAACGAGATGGACTATACATCTCTACATATAAAAATATTTGCTTGGCAGCATTGCCCTGATGCCGTGCACTTTACTACCATTATCTACACACATATTTTCCTATGTGCTTAAAAGCACAATGCAACTATTGAATGTCTTTGTGAGCGTTAGACCCTGATGGTCATTTTACTTGTTGATCTGAAGTCAACTAATAGCTCCAAACGACGAATGGTATTCATGAGCCCCTGAAGGACCCTTATGGATAAAATAGTGTTGTGCATGTTAGTCTAAATCTTAATGATTGATTGTGCATTTGGTAATAATAACAATAAGTTTGCATAATTGTAACCACGAAGCAACTTGTTGTTGCGTGTCTCGCTGGATGTTGAGACTACCCCTTCATGTTGAAGGACAAATATGTAGTATTCATGTCACTACGTTAATCTAAGTCCAAAGCTCACTACATAAAACCCTTATATGTAATGTGCGTAAGATTTCCCAAATAAATCACCACAATAGCATACATTGGCCACAACTAGATTGTGGTTGGGGATTTTATCTGTAAGCTTTTAGAACATCTCGGTATTAGGGGGAGGAATGCCATATAGTGTAATGCCTCAATATTCTATTAAACGCACAAAAGCCAAACTAAACCTGTCGTTCGGTATGTACTCCTGTGTATATGGAGTTTGCCAGAAATCGTTGAGAAGTAACCATATTGGTTTGAATGCTTCTACCTGATGTAGATGTGGATTTACTCGGGATTAATATCGTATCCACATTTGACTTATTGGCATTTGATCTATTCTCGGGGACGCCTATGAATATGATCCACTGGTCTTAGTCAAAGCATATGATTTGATTACAGATTCACGTGGTCTGTAATAACTCTCCTCCGACGAACTCGCCCTACTGGTGATTTGCCTCACGAAGAGGTTCATCTTGATGATGAAGTTCCTAGCAATGCGCGCAATATCATTGTGCTGGGAATACGGAACAATGAATCTTTCGTTTTGGGAAATGACGGTGAAAGTCGCCTAGAGGGGGGGTGGATAGGCGGAAACTGAAATTTACAGCTTTAAACACAACTACAAGCCGGGGTTAGCGTTAGAAATAAATTCAGGTCCGAAAGAGAGGGGAAAACAAATCAACCAAGGAAATAGAGCGAATGACACGGTGATTTGTTTTACCGAGGTTCGGTTCCAAAGAACCTAGTCCACGTTAAGGTGGTCACAAAGACTAGGTCTCTTTCAACCCTTTCCCTCTCTCAAACAACCACCTAGACCGAGTGAGCTTTCTCCTTAATCAAACGGGTCACTTAGACCCTACAAGGACCACCACACAATTGGTGTCTCTTGCTTTGATTACAAGTGCTTGAAGAACAAGAATGAGGAAGAAGAAAGCGATCCAAGAACAAGAGCTCAAAGAACACGTGCAAAACTCTCTCTCTAGTCACTAGGTGTTTGGAGTGTATTTGGGACTTGGAGAGGCTTTGATTCTTTTGAATTGTGTCTTGTATTGATTGCACTAGCTCTTGTATTGAATGAGATGTCTGAAAAACTTGGATGCTTGGAGTGGTGGTGGTTGGGGGGTATTTATAGCCCCAACCACCAATTCAACCATTGGGAAGGCTGTCTGTCGATGGGCGCACCGGACAGTCCGGTGCGCCACCGGACACTGTCCGGTGCGCCACCGGACACTGTCCAGTGCGCCAGCCACGTCACCCAACCATTAGGGTTCTGACGGTTTCGACCGTTGGAGCGCTGACTTCATGTCACACCGTATAGTCCGGTGCTGCAACGGACAACTACTGTTCAGTGTCCGGTGCGCTCTGACTATGCGCTCTGACTCTCCCGCGCACTGTTGCGCACTGTAGCGTTTGGCAGTGATCGTTGTAGTCTACCGTTGCGCTGGGAGCCGTTGCTCCGTTTGGTGCACCGGATAGTCCGATGGCACACCGGACAGTCCGGTGAATTATAGCGGAGCGGCGCCTGAGAAACCCGAAGGTGAAGAGTTGAGTCTGTACGGTCCCTGGTGCACCGGACACTGTCCGGTGGCACACAGGACAGTCCGGTGCGCCAGACCAGGGTTCTCTTCGGTTTCTTTTGCTCTTTTCTTTTGAACCCTAACTTGATCTTTTTATTGGTTTGTGTTGAACCTTTAGCACCTATAGAATATATAATCTAGAGCAAACTAGTCAGTCCAATTATTTGTGTTGGGCATTCAACCACCAAAATTATTTATAGGAAAAGGTTTGACCCTATTTCCCTTTCAATCTCCCCCTTTTTGGTGATTGATGCCAACACAAACCAAAGCAAATATATAAGTGCAGAATTGAACTAGTTTGCATAATGTAAGTGCAAAGGTTACTTAGAATTAAACCAATTTGTAATTTCACTAGATATGCATGGATTGCTTTCTTTTTGTTTAACATTTTGGACCAAATTTGCACCACTTGTTTTGTTTTTGCAAATCTTTTTGGAAATTCTTTTTCAAAGTCTTTTGCAAATAGTCAAAGGTATATGAATAAGATTTCGAGAAGCATTTTCAAGATTTGAAATTTTCTCCCCCTATTTCAAATGCTTTTACTTTGTCTAAAACAAAACTCCCTCTGAATTAAATTCTCCTCTTAGCTTTCAAGAGGATTTTTAGATACCAATTGAAAAATCTTTGACAATCAATTTGAAATATGAATACTGATTGAGATATAATTTCCAGAGGAATACTAATTTGAAAGATACCAATTGAAAACTTTATTTCAAAGAATTTGAAATTGGTGGTGGTGCGGTCCTTTTGCTTTGGGCTAATATTCTCTCCCCTTTGGCATTAATCGCCAAAAACGAAGACCTTGTGAGCCTTTTACTTTTCTCCCCCAATGGTTCACACAAATATGAATGAAGATTATACCAATAGTGGAGAGTGGTGCGGAGTGACAACGAAGGGTAAATGATACCGATAGAGTGGAGTGGAAGCCTTGTCTTCGCCGAAGACTCCATTTCCCTTTCAATCTACGACTTAGCATAGAAATACACTTGAAAAACACATTAGTCATAGACATAAAAGAGATATGATCAAAGGTATATACATGAGCTATGTGTGCAAAGTGTCATTCGAAGTTCCGAGAATCAAGAATGTTTAGTTCATTCCTAAGTTTGGTAAAGGTTTTCTCATCTAATGGTTTGGTAAAGATATCGGCTAATTGTTCTTTTGTGCTAACATAAGCAATCTCGATATTCCCCCTTTGTTGGTGATCCCTCAAAAAGTGATATCGAATGGCTATGTGCTTAGTGCGGCTATGTTCAACGGGATTATCCGCCATGTGGATTGCACTCTCATTATCACATAGGAGAGGGACTTTGCTCAATTTGTAGCCATAGTCCCTGAGGGTTTGCCTCATCCAAAGTAATTGCGCACAGCAATGGCCTGCGACAATATACTCGGCTTCGACGGTAGAAAGAGCTACTGAGTTTTGTTTCTTTGAAGCCCAAGACACCAGGGATCTCCCTAGAAACTGATAAGTCCCTGATGTGCTCTTCCTATCGATTTTACACCCTGCCCAATCGGTATCGGAATATCCTATTAAATCAAAAGTGGATCCCTTGGGGTACCAAAGTCCAAACTTAGGTGTATAAACTAAATATTTCATGATTCTTTTCACGGCCCTAAGATGAACTTCCTTAGGATCGGCTTGGAACCTTGCACACATGCATACAGAAAGCATAATATCCGATCGAGATGCACATAAATAGAGTAAAGATCCTATCATCGACCGGTATACCTTTTGCTCTACGGATTTACCTCCCGTGTCGAGGTCGAGATGCCCATTAGTTCCCATGGGTGTCTTGATGGGCTTGGAATCCTTCATTCCAAACTTGGTAAGTATATCTTGAATGTACTTGGTTTGGCTGATGAAGGTGCCCTCTTGGAGTTGCTTCACTTGAAATCCTAGGAAATACTTCAACTCCCCCATCATTGACATCTCGAATTTTTGAATCATGATCCTACTAAACTCTTCACAAGTATATTTGTTAGTAGACCCAAATATGATATCATCAACATAAATTTGGCATACAAACAAATCATCTGCAATAGTTTTAGTAAAGAGAGTAGGATCGACTTTTCCGACTTTGAAGCCATTAGTGATAAGGAAATCTCTTAGGCATTCATACCATGCTCTTGGAGCTTGCTTGAGCCCATAAAGCACCTTAGAGAGTTTATACACATGGTTAGGGTACTCACTATCTTCAAAGCCGGGAGGCTGCTCAACATAGACCTCTTCCTTGATTGGTCCATTGAGGAAGGCACTTTTCACGTCCATTTGATAGAGCTTAAAGCCATGGTAAGTAGCACAGGCAAGTAATATGCGAATTGACTCAAGCCTAGCTACGGGTGCATAGGTTTCACCGAAATCCAAACCTTCGACTTGTGAATAGCCCTTGGCCACAAGTCAGGCTTTGTTCCTTGTCACCACACCATGCTCATCTTGCTTGTTGTGGAAAACCCACTTGGTTCCTATAACATTTTGGTTAGGACGTGGAACTAAATGCCATACCTCATTCCTTGTGAAGTTGTTGATTTCCTCTTGCATTGCCAACACCCAATCCGAATCTCTTAATGCATCTTCCACCCTGTATGGCTCAATAGAAGACACAAAAGAGTAATGTTCACAAAAATGAGCAACACGAGATCTAGTGGTTACCCCCTTATGAATGTCACCGAGAATGGAGTTCACGGGGTGATCTTGTTGTATTGCTTGGTGGACTCTTGGGTGTGGCGGTCTTTGTCCCTGATCATCTTCCTTGTCTTTATTAGCTTCATCTCCCCCTTGATCATTGTCCTCCTCTTGAGGTGGCTCATCCTCTTGATCTTCATTTTCATCATCTTGGGCTTGATCCTTATCTTGAGTTGGTGGAGATGCTTGCATAGAAGATGATGGTTGATCTTGTGCTTGTGGAGGCTCTTCGGATTCCTTAGGACACACATCCCCAATGGACATGTTCCTTAGCGCGACGCACAGAGCCTCTTCATCATCTAGCTCATCAAGATCAACTTGCTCCACTTGGGAGCCATTAGTCTCATCAAACACAATGTCACAAGAAACCTCAACTAATCCAGTGGATTTGTTGAAGACTCTATATGCCCTTGAGTTTGAGTCATATCCTAGTAAAAAGCCTTCTACAGCCTTAGGAGCAAATTTAGATTTTCTTCCTGTTTTAACAAGAATAAAACATTTGCTACCAAAGACTCTAAAATATGAAACATTGGGCTTTTTACCGGTGAGGAGTTCATAAGATGTCTTCATGAGGATTCAGTGAAGGTAGAGCCGGTTGATGGAGTAGCAAGCAGTGTTGATTGCTTCTGCCCAAAAACAGTCTGGTGTCTTGTACTCATCAAGCATGGTCCTCGCCATGTCCAAAAGAGTTCTATTCTTCCTCTCCAGTACACCATTTTGTTGAGGTGTGTAGGGAGAAGAGAACTCATGCTTGATGCCCTCCTCCTCCTCAAGAAAGCCTTCAATTTGAGAATTCTTGAACTCCATCCCATTATCGCTTCTTATCTTCTTGACTCTCAATCCAAACTCATTTTGAGCCCGTCTCAAGAATCCCTTTAAGTTCTCTTGGGTTTGAGATTTTTCCTGCAAAAAGAATACCCAAGTGAAGCGAGAATAATCATCCACAATTACAAGACAATACTTACTCCCGTCGATGCTTATGTAAGCGATCGGGCCGAATAAATCCATGTGGAGTAGCTCAAGCGGCCTGTCGGTCGTCATGAAGTTCTTGTGTGGATGGTGGGTACCAACTTGCTTTCTTGCTTGACATGCGCTACAAACCCTGTCTTTCTCAAAATGAACATTGGTTAGTCCCAAAATATGCTCTCCCTTTAGAAGCTTGTGAAGATTCTTCATCCCAACATGGGCTAGTCGGCGATGCCAGAGCCAACCCATATTAGTCTTAGCAATTAAGCAAGTATCGAGTTCAGCTCTATTAAAATCAACTAAGTATAGCTGACCCTCTAATACTCCCTTAAATGCTACTGAATCATCACTTCTTCTAAAGACAGTAACACCTATATCTGTAAAAAGACAGTTGTAACCCATTTTGCATAATTGAGAAATTGAAAGCAAGTTATAATCTAAAGAATCTACAAGAAAAACATTAGAAATGGAATGGTCTGGTGATATAGCAATTTTACCAAGTCCTTTGACCAAACCTTGATTTCCATCCCTGAATGTGATAGCTCTTTGGGAATCTTCGTTTTTCTCATAGGAGGAGAACATCCTTTTCTCCCCTGTCATGTGGTTTGTGCATCCGCTATCAATAATCCAACTTGAGCCCCCGGATGCATAAACCTGCAAAACAATTTAGGCCTTGTTCTTAAGTATTGAAAGGGAAATGTGCCCTTGGGCCATTTCTAGTATATTTTGGTGATTAAGTGTCCAACACATATTAAGTGGGTTATTATATGCCAAATGATGAATGAAGTGCAAATCAACAAAAGGTATGTTTCTAGACTTAGTACATTTGTTTTGAGTACTAATGAAGTTATCTAAGTGCTAGAAACAGGAAAAGAAAAAAGATTAGAAGAGAGTGCTTGTGTGCAGCCAAGACTCAGCACAGTCTGGCACACCGGACTGTCCGGTGGTGCACCAGACAGTGTCCGGTGCGCCAGGCTGGTCTCCGGCGAACTGGCCACTCTCGGGAAAACTTCGGCGGTGTACGGCTATAATTCACCGGACTGTCCGGTGAGCCAACGGCCGCCAGCGCAACGGCCGGCCGCCAAATCCGCGGGCGATGTGTGGCCCGCTCCAACGGTCGGCAGGGGGCAAGACTGTCCGGTGTGCACCGGATAGTGTCCGGTGCGCCAACCAGCCCGAAGTTGCAACGGTCGGCTGTGCCAGGAATGGAAGGAAATCACGCACCAGACATGAACAATGGTTGTCCGGTGCGCCACTCGACAGAAGGCAACTTTGGCCTTCCTTGTTGGTCTCCAACGGCTCCTAGCTGCCTTGGGGCTATAAAAGGGACCCCTAGGCGCATGGAGGAGTTACCCAAGCATACTTTGAGCATTCTAAGTCTTCCACACTCCGTCTCCGCGCACTTGATTGACTTTGTTAGTGATTTGAGCTCTGTTCTAGTAGTGAACTCGTTGTGCTTCATTCGAGCTCAAGTCTTGGCTTGTCTGTGTGTGTATTGCTGCAGATTTGTGTGTGTTGCTTCCCACCCTTACTCTTGTGCTTTCACTTTAATATTTGTTGTAAGGGCGAGAGACTCCAACTTGTGGAGATTCCTCGCAAACGGGAAAAGAGATAAGCAAAGAAGAACACCATGGTATTCAAGTTGATCATTGGATCACTTGAAAGGGGTTGAGTGCAACCCTCGTCTATTGGGACGCCACAACGTGGAGGTAGGCAAGTGTTATACTTGCCGAACCACGGGATAAACTCGCGTGTCTTTTGTGATTATTTTTTTGTGATACTTGTGTGGTCGCAAGAGCTCGCTACTTAGCCATTCTAACACTTAACCAAGTTTTGTGGCTATTAGTTGTTGAATTTTACAGGATCACCTATTCACCCCCCTCTAGGTGCTCTCATTTGGTATCAGAGCCGTTCTCTTCACGAAAGGGACTAATCGCCCGAAGAGATGGATCCTAAGGGAAAGGGTATGGTGGTCAACGACAAGGAGTCCTTCCTCAATGAGCCAAGGGACGACAAGCCCACTAACTCTGGCTCAAGTCATAAGAAGAAGGACGGGAAGAAGAAGAGGCGCATCAAGAAGATCGTCTACTACAACAACGACGAGTCTTCTTCTTCCCCAAGAGACGACGACTACGACGAGAAAAAGAAACCGGTTAACTCAAAATTTTCATTTGATTATTCTCGTATTCCGTATAATTCCAATGCCCATTTTCTTTCTATTCCTCTTGGTAAACCTCCACACTTTGATGCAGAGGACTACGCTTTTTGGAGTCACAAAATGCGTAGTCACCTTTTCTCTCTCCATCCTAGTATTTGGGAGATAGTTGAGAATGGAATGCAATTTGATAGTGCGGATAACCCTGTCTTCATTAACGAACAAATTCATAAGAATGCACAAGCTACCACTGTTTTGTTCGCATCGCTGTGCAGGGATGAATATAACAAGGTGAGCGGCTTGGACAATGCCAAGCAAATATGGGACACCCTCAAGATATCGCATGAGGGGAACGACGCCACCATGATCACCAAAATGGAGTTGGTGGAAGGCGAGCTAGGAAGGTTTGCCATGATCAGGGGAGAGGAGCCGACACAAACGTACAACAGGCTCAAGACCCTGGTCAACAAGATCAGGAGCTATGGAAGCATGAGATGGACAGACCACGACGTCGTCCGACTTATGCTCAGGTCTTTCACTGTTATTGACCCTCATCTTGTGAACCTCATCCGTGAAAATCCTAGGTACACAAAGATGACGCCCGAGGAGATACTCGGAAAGTTTGTGAGTGGGCGTATGATGGTCAAGGAAGCAAGATACATTGATGATGCATTGAATGGCCCAATGCCCATCTATGAGCCCCAGCCTGTTGCACTCAAAGCAACAAGCAGCAGCAGGGAGGCGCTACCTAGCAAGGTGGCACAAGTTGAGGCTGCCGGGCTAAACGAAGATGAGATGGCCCTCATCATCAAGCGCTTTAAGACGGTGCTAAAAGGACGCAAGGAGCATCCCAACAAGAGCAAAGCAAAGGGAAAGCGCTCCTATTTTAAATGTGGTAAGACTGGTCATTTTATAGCAAATTGTCCCGATAATGCTAATGACCAGGAACAAGAAAAGAGCGGGAAAAGGGGGAATAAGAAGGTCTACAAGAAGGCGAAAGGCGAGGCACATCTTGGCAAAGAATGGGATTCATATTTCTCTTCTTCTGACTCCGACGATGAAGGACTCGCCGCCTCAGCCTTCAACAAGTCATCTCTCTTCCCCAACGAGCGTCATACTTGCCTCATGGCAAAGGAGAAAAAGGTAAGCGCTCGAGATACCCCTAAGTATACTACTTCAAGTGATGATGACTCTAGTGATGATGAAGTAGATTACACAAGCTTATTCAAAGGTTTAGATAGAACTAAAGTAGATAAAATCAATAAATTGATTGATGCTTTAAATGAAAAGAATAGACTTTTAGAAAAGTAAGAGGATATTTTATATGAAGAGCATGATAAGTTTGTAAGTGTGCAAAAGTCTCTTGCTTTAGAGGTTAAAAGGAATGAAATGCTTTCTTCGAAATTATCTGCTTGTCATGAAACTGTGTCTAGCTTAAAGAGTATTAATGATGATTTAAATGCTAAGCTAGAAGTAGTAAATAAATCTAGTTCTTGTGTAGAGCATGTTGTCATTTGTAATAGGTGTAAGGATTTTGATGTTGATGCATGTGTTGAGCACCTTACGTCTATTACAAAATTAAATGGTGAAGTGGCAAGTCTTAATGCCCAACTTAAGACTTGCAAAAATGACTTTGATAAGTTAAAATTTGCTAGGGATGCCTACACTGTTGGTAGACATCCCTCAATTAAGGATGGACTTGGCTTTCGAAAGGAAGCCAAGAACTTAACAAGCCAAAGGGCTCCCATTCCCAACAAGGAGAAAGGGAAGGCCCCTATGAATAGTAGTAATCAAAAGAATCATGCTTTCATGTATAATGATAGAAAATTTTCTAGAAGTTCTCATTATAATAAGAGTTATAATGCTTTTGATTCACATGCTATGTTTGCTTCAAGTTCCAATTTTAATGGTAGGCCTAGGAGAAATTTTGTGTCTCATGCTCCTAGGAAAATGTGTAATAAACCTACCTCTGTCTTTCATGCCTGCAACACTACGTATGTACTTTCATGTAAAAATGAAAAAGTGGTTGCTAGAAAGATGGGGTCCAAATGCAAAGGAGATAAGATTTGCATTTGGGTCCCAAAGAATATTGTAACTAACCTTGTAGGATCCAATAAGAGTTGGGTACCTAAAACCCAAGCCTAATTTGCCTTGCAGGTTTATGCATCCAGGGGCTCAAGCTGGATTATCGACAGCGGATGCACAAACCACATGACGGGGGAGAAGAAGATGTTCACTTCCTACGTCAAGAACAAAGATTCCCAAGATTCGATCATCTTTGGAGATGGGAATCAAGGCAAGGTTAAAGGACTAGGAAAGATAGCCATTTCATCCGAGCATTCCATATCAAATGTGTTTTCAGTTGAATCGCTCGGGTACAATTTATTATCTATCAGTCAACTATGTAATATGGGATATAATTGTATATTTACCAATGTAGATGTGTCTGTCTTTAGAAGGAGTGATGGTTCATTAGCTTTTAAGGGTGTACTAGACGACAAACTCTAGTTAGTTGATTTTTCGAAAGAGGAGGTCGTTCTAGATGCATGCTTAATTGCTAAGACTAGCATGGGCTGGCTGTGGCATCGCCATCTAGCACATGTTGGGATGAAGAACCTTCATAAACTTCTAAAGGGAGAACATGTGTTAGGTCTAACCAATGTATTTTTTGAAAAAGATAGACCTTGTGCAGCTTGTCAAGCAGGTAAACAGGTGGGAAGTACTCATCACAGCAAGAATGTGATGACCACATCAAGACCTCTGGAGCTACTTCATATGGACCTCTTCGGACCCGTCGCTTACCTCAGCATCGGGGGAAGTAAGTATGGTCTCGTTATTGTTGATGATTTTCCCGCTTCACTTGGGTATTCTTTTTACAGGATAAATCAGAAACCCAAGGGACCCTAAAGCGCTTTCTAAGGAGAGCTCAAAATGAATTTGAGCTCAAGGTGAAAAAGATAAGAAGCGACAACGGGTCCGAGTTCAAGAACTTACAAGTGGAGGAGTACCTTGAGGAGGAAGGAATCAAGCACGAGTTCTCCGCTCCCTACACACCACAGCAAAACGGTGTGGTAGAGAGGAAGAATAGGACACTTATAGACATGGCGAGGACAATGCTTGGAGAATTCAAGACGCCCGAGCAGTTTTGGTCGGAAGCTGTGAACACAGCTTGCCACTCCATAAACCGGGTCTACCTTCATTGCCTCCTCAAGAAGACCTCATATGAACTTCTAACGAGTAACAAACCCAACGTTTCATACTTTCGTGTATTTGGGAGTAAATGTTATATTCTAGTAAAGAAAGGTCGAAATTCTAAATTTGCTCCCAAAGCTGTAGAAGGGTTTTTACTAGGTTATGACTCAAATACAAAGGCGTATAGAGTCTTCAACAAATCATCGGGTTTGGTTGAAGTCTCTAGCGACGTTGTATTTGATGAGACTAATGGCTCTCCAAGAGAGCAAGTTGATTTTGATGATATAGATGAAGATGATGTTCCGACGGCCGCAATTCGCACCATGGTGATTGGAGATGTGTGACCACAGGAGCAACAAGAGCAAGATCAACCTTCTTCCTCAACAATGGTGCACCCTCCAACTCAAGATGATGAACAGGTTCATCAAGAAGAGGCATGTGATCAAGGGGGAGCACAAGAAGAACAAGTGATAGAGGAAATAGTACCAATGGCCCCTCCAACTCAAGTCCGAGCGACAATTCAAAGGAATCACCCCGTCGATCAGATTCTGGGTGACATAAGCAAGGGAGTAACTACTCGCTCACGATTAGCTGATTTTTGTGAGCATTACTCGTTTGTCTCTTCTATTGAGCCTTTTAGGGTAGAAGAGGCCTTGCAAGATCCGGACTTGGTGTTGGCCATGAAGGAGGAGCTCAACAACTTCAAGCGAAATGAAGTTTGGAACCTGGTGCCACGTCCAAAGCAAAACATTGTGGGAACCAAGTGGGTGTTCCGCAACAAGCAAGACGAGCACGGGGTGGTGACAAGAAATAAGGCTCGACTTGTGGCAAAAGGTTATGCCCAAGTCGCAGGTTTGGATTTTGAGGAGACTTTTGCTCCTGTGGCTAGGCTAGAGTCTATTCACATTTTGTTAGCCTATGTCGCTCACCATTCTTTCAGGTTATTTCAAATGGACGTGAAGAGCGCTTTCCTCAATGGGCCAATCAAGGATGAGGTGTACGTGGAACAACCCCCTGGCTTTGAGGATGAACGGTACCCCGACCATGTGTGTAAGCTCTCTAAGGCGCTCTATGGACTTAAGCAAGCCCCAAGAGCATGGTATGAATGCCTTAGAGATTTTCTAATTGCTAAAGCGTTCAAGGTTGGGAAAGCCGATCCAACTCTTTTCACTAAGACTTGTGATGGTGACCTATTTGTGTGCCAAATTTATGTCGATGACATAATATTTGGTTCTACTAATCAAAAGTCTTGTGAGGAGTTTAGCAGGGTAATGACACAGAAATTTGAGATGTCGATGATGGGCGAGTTGAACTACTTCCTTGGGTTCGAAGTGAAGCAACTTAAGGACGGCACCTTCATCTCTCAAATGAAGTACACTCAAGATCTTCTCAAGCGGTTTGGGATGAAGGACGCCAAGCCCGCGAAGACACCGATGGGAACCGACGGACATGTCGACCTCAACAAAGGAGGTAAGTCCGTTGATCAAAAGGCATACCGGTCTATGATAGGTTCCTTGCTTTATTTATGTGCTAGTAGACCGGATATTATGCTTAGCGTATGCATGTGTGCTAGATTTCAATCCGACCCAAGGGAATGTCACCTTGTGGCCGTTAAGCGGATTCTTAGATATTTAGTTGCTACGCCTTGCTTCGGAATCTGGTATCCAAAGGGGTCTACCTTTGACTTGATTGGATATTCAGACTCCGATTATGCCGGATGCAAGGTTGATAGGAAGAGTACATCAGGAACGTGCCAATTTCTAGGAAGGTCCCTGGTGTCTTGGAGTTCTAAGAAACAAACCTCTGTTGCACTATCCACCGTTGAGGCCGAGTATGTTGCCGCAGGACAGTGTTGCGCGCAACTACTTTGGATGAGGCAAACCCTCCGGGACTTTGGCTACAATCTGAGCAAAGTCCCACTCCTATGTGACAATGAGAGTGCAATCCGCATGGTGGATAATCCTGTTGAACATAGCCGCACTAAGCACATAGACATTCGGCATCACTTTTTGAGAGACCACCAGCAAAAGGGAGATATCGAAGTGTTCTATATTAGCACCGAGAACCAGCTAGCAGATATCTTTACCAAGCCTTTAGATGAGAAAACCTTTTGTAGGCTACGTAGTGAGCTAAATGTCTTAGATTCGCGTAACTTGGATTGATTTATAGCATACATGTGTTTTATGCCCTTGATCAAGTTACTTTATGCACTTATGAGATTTGTTGTTTACTTCTGGTGCTCAAGTTGTGCAAGGGATCCTCGGACCTCACAAGTCCATGTGTGAGTAATGCACATATTTAGGGGGAGAAGTGCTACAACTTGATCCTTTGAGACTAACATTTGTGTTGAGTTTACTTAATGTAGCCTCAAAGGTGAATTGAAAGGGAAGTGTGAACTTGGACCATGCAAAGACTTCCACTGCACTCCGGTATTAACTCCAAGTTCATATCTACGCTCTTATTGCCTTTTTGCTCTTAATTGACAATTTTGGTGAGGCAATGGGGTTAAAGGGCCAAGAATGATCCTGTTTTGGTGCTTAATGCCAAAGGGGGAGAAAATAAGGCCAAAGCAAATGGATCAGCTACCACTTGTGAAATTTTTAAAATGAGTAGAGTAGAATTTTTGATTTGTCAAAATACTCTTACTATCAAAATTTGGTCTCTTGTGGGGAGAATGTTTGATTATGGGAAAAGGGGGAGTTTTGGCTCTTAATCATTTTCACTCTTGGATTATCTCTCTTTGTGCCCAAACAAGTGTGTTTGGCTTAGTGATAGGAAAACGAATTTGATTTGCAAAAACAAACCAAGTGGTGGCAAAGAACGATCCAAATATGTCAAATCTTGTCAAAGACTATTTTTGTTCTCAATTGCATTGATGTTGCACTTCTATTTGTTGCTTTTTGATGTGTTGGCATAAATCACCAAAAAGGGGGAGATTGAAAGGGAAATGTGCCCTTGGGCCATTTCTAGTATATTTTGGTGATTAAGTGTCCAACACATATTAAGTAGGTTATTATATGCCAAATGATGAATGAAGTGCAAATCAACAAAAATGTATGTTTCTAGACTTAGTACATTTGTTTTGAGTACTAATGAAGTTATCTAAGTGCTAGAAACAGGAAAATAAAAAAGATTGGAAGAGAGTGCCTGTGTGCAGCCAAGACTCATCATAGTCTGGCACACTGGACTGTCCGGTGGTGCACCGGACAGTGTCCGATGCGCCAGGCTGGTCTCCAGCGAACTGGCCACTCTCGGGAAAACTTCGGCGGTGTACGGCTATAATTCACCGGACTGTTCGGTGAGCCAACGGCCGCCAGCACAACGGTCGGCCACCAAATCCACGGGCGATGCGTGGCCCGCTCCAACGATCGGCAAGGGGCACCGGACTGTCCGGTGTGCCAACCAGCCCGAAGTTGCAACGGTCGACTGCGCCAGGAATGGAAGGAAATCGCGCACCGGACATGAATAGTGGCTGTCCGGTGGCACACCGGACTGTCCGGTGCGCCACCCGACAGAAGGCAACTTTGGCCTTCCTTGTTGGTCTCCAACGACTCCTAGCTACCTTGGGCTATAAAAGGGACCCCTAGGCGCATGGAGGAGTTACCCAAGCATACTTTGAGCATTCTAAGTCTTCCACACTCCGTCTCCGCGCACTTGATTGACTTTGTTAGTGATTTGAGCTCTGTTCTAGTAGTGAACTCGTTGTGCTTCATTCGAGCTCAAGTCTTGGCTTGTGTGTGTGCGTATTGCTGCGGATTTGTGTGTGTTGCTTCCCACCCTTACTCTTGTGCTTTCACTTTGATATTTGTTGTAAGGGCGAGAGACTCCAACTTGTGGAGATTCCTCGCAAACGGGAAAAGAGATAAGCAAAGAAGAACACTGTGGTATTCAAGTTGATCATTGGATCACTTGAAAGGGGTTGAGTGCAACCCTCGTCCATTGGGACGCCACAACGTGGAGGTAGGCAAGTGTTATACTTGCCGAACCACGGGATAAACTCGCGTATCTTTTGTGATTATTTTTCTGTGATACTTGTGTGGTCGCAAGAGCTCGCTACTTAGCGATTCAAACACTTAACCAAGTTTTGTGGCTATTAGTTGTTGAATTTTATAGGATCACCTATTCACCCCCCCCCTCTAGGTGCTCTCAGGTACCCAAACGGTTTTGGGTCCTTTCACATTAGAAACAAGTACCTTGGTTACCCAAACACAAGTCTTGGAGCCCTTGTGTTTGCCCCCAACATATTTGGCAACTACTTTGCCTGATTTGTTAGTGAGCACATAAGAAGCATCAAAAGTCTTAAATGAAACATTAGGTTCATTTGATGCAGTAGGAGTTTTCTTTTTAGGCATTTTAACATGGGTAGAATGCCTAGAGCTAGAAGCCTCATTCTTATACATAAAAGCATGATGGGAAACAGAATGAGACTTCCTAGCATGAATTCTCCTAATCTTATGCTCAGGATAACCAGCAGGATATAAAATGTAACCCTCGTTATCCTGAGCCATGGGAGCCTTGCCCTTAACAAAATTAGACAATTTCTTGGGAGCATTAAGCTTGACATTGCTTCCCTGTTGGAAACCAATGCCATCCTTAATGCCAGCGCGTCTCCCACTATAGAGCATGCTTCTAGCAAATTTAAATTTTTCATTTTCAATTTCATGCTCATTAATTTTAGCAGTTAGTTGAGCTATGTGATCATTTTGTTGTTTAATTAAAGCAAGGTGATCATGAATAACATCAACATTAATGTCTCTACATCTAGTACAAATAGTAACATGTTCAACAGTAGATGTAGAGGGTTTGCAAGCATTTAATTCATCAATCTTAGCATGTAAAATAGCATTCTCATTTCTAAGATTGAAAATAGAACCATTGCAAACATTTAAATCTTTAGCCTTAGAAATTAACTTTTCATTCTCAGTTTTATGGCTAGCAATCGAGTCATTTAATTTGTCGATCTTAGCAATTAAACTAGCATTAGCATTTTTAAGATTGACAATTGAATCATCACAAACATTTCTCTTTTCAACCTTAGCAATCAAATTAGCATTCTCAATTCTAAGGTTGGAGATAGTGTCATGGCAAATGCTAAGCTCACTAGTCAATTTTTCACATTTCTCTATTTCCTGAGCATAATCATTTTTCACCTTAACATGCTTTTTATTTTCCTTAATGAGGAGTTCCTATTGGCTATCCAAGAGTTCATCCTTCTCATGAATAACACCTATCAGTTCATTTAGTTTTTCCTTTTGTTGCATGTTAAGGTTGGCAAAAAGACTAAGCAAATCATCCTCATCTTCACTAGATCTACCCTCATCACTAGATGTTGTATATTTAGTGGAGGCTCTAGATTTTACCTTCTTCTTTTTGCCGTCCTTTTCCATGAGGCACTTGTGGCCGATGTTCGGGAAGAGGAGGCCCTTTTTGACGGCGATGTTGGCGGCATCCTCGTCAGAGGAGGAGTCGGTGGTGCTCTCGTCGGAGTCCCATTCCCGACACACGTGGGCATCGCCGCCCTTTTTCTTGTAGTATCTCTTCTTCTCCTTCTTCTTCCCCTCTTGTCGTTATCCCTGTCACTATCACTAGACATAGGGCATTTAGCGATAAAATGACCGGGCTTACCACATTTGTAGCACACTTTCTTGGAGCGGGGTTTGTAATCCTTCCTCCTCCTTTGCTTGAGGATTTAGAGGAAGCTCTTGATGATGAGCGCCATTTCCTCATTGTCGAGCTTGGAGGCGTCGATGGGAAGCGTACTTGATGTAGACTCTTCTTTCTTTTCTTCCGTTGCTTTGAATGCGACGGGTTGCACCTCGGGTGTGGAGGTGCCGCCTTGCTCGACGATTTGTTTGGAGCCTTTGATCATCAACTCAAAGCTCACAAACTTTCCTATCACTTCCTCGGGAGACATTAGCTTATATCTAGGATCACCACGTATTAATTGAACTTGAGTAGGATTACGAAATACGAGTGATCTAAGAAAAACCTTGATCATTTCATGGTCATCCCATTTGGTGATCCCGAGGTTGCGCACTTGGTTGACCAAGGTCTTGAGCCGGTTGTACATGGCTTGTGGCTCCTCTCCTTGGTTGAGGATGAATCGACCGAGCTCCCCCTCGATCGTCTCCCGCTTGGTGATCTTGGTCACCTCATCCCCTTTGTGCGTGGTCCTAAGCACATCCCAAATCTCCTTCGTGCTTTTCAACCCTTGCACTTTATTATACTCCTCTCGACACAATGAGGCGAGGAGTATAGTTGTGGCTTGGGAGTTGAAGTGCCGGATTTGGGCGACCTCGTCCGAGTCATAGCCTTCATCCCCCACAGATGGTACCTGTGCTCCAAACTCAACAATGTCCCATATGCTAGCGTGGAGTGAGGTTAGGTGATGCTCATTTTATCACTCCGCATACAATAATCTTCACCGTAAAAAACCGGTGGTTTGCCTAATGGGACGGAAAGTAAAGGAATGTGTTTGGAAATGTAGGGATAGCGTAGGGGGATCTTACTAAACTTCTTGCGCTCATGGCGCTTAGAAGTGACGGACAGAGCGTCGGAGCCAGAGGTGGAGGGCGACGAAGAATCGGTCTCGTAGTAGACCACCTTCTTCATCTTCTTCTTCTTGTCGCCACTCCGGTGCGACTTGACACGGGGAGGTGATTCCTCCCTTCCTTTGGCGCCGAACTCCCTTGATGGAGCCTTCCCATGGCTTGTGGCCGTTTCCATCTCCCTCTTGGCGGATCCTCACGACATCACTTCGATTGGTTAGACTCTAATGAAGTACCAGCTCTGATACCAATTGAAAGTCACCTAGAGGGGGTGGATAAGCGGAAACTGAAATTTACAACTTTAAACACAACTACAAGCCGGGGTTAGCGTTAGAAATAAATTCAAGTCCGAAAGAGAGGGGAAAACAAATCAACCAAGGAAATAGAGCGGATGACACGGTGATTTGTTTTACCAAGGTTTGGTTCCAAAGAACCTAGTCCCCGTTGAGGTGGTCACAAAGGCCGGGTCTCTTTCAACCCTTTCCCTCTCTCAAACGGTCACTATCGAAGAGGAAATTCTCCGGCCGTGTGGTGGAACGCACCCGCCCTAAATCCTAATATGAGGAGGGGCCTAAGCATTTTGCCTGCTAGATGGAATCGGGAAGAGCACAAGAACACACAATGGTTTAGAGTGGTTCAGGCCGCCGGAGCGTAATACCCTACTCCACTGTGTGTAGTATTGAGCTTGAGAGCTTGTATGAACTTGTGAGTTTGAGAGTCTAAGTGAATCTGAGTCTGCCTTGTAACGTCGTGTGCCCTCCCTTTTATAGCTCAAGGGGGGCACGTACAAGCATACTGAGCCCCGACATATGGGCCGAGGGGCAAAATGAAAGGAAATAACTAATGCCTGTAACGCCTGGGTGATCTCCGAGCGCCATAATGTCCGTAGTGCATATAGTATTGATATGTCGTGGCTGCTTCCTCGGTAACGCGCGAGTCATGATGAGTGTAGTACACGTGGCAGCATGGGCGTATTGCCTGCCAATGGAATGGATAGGCACGCCGCCTGCGGGATGGCCTGGTCGCCGCCTATCAGCGGAGTGGACAAGGCTCATTAAATGCTGAGGCGGCACATCGCCTGTCAGCGGAGTGGACAGGGCTCATTAAATGCCGAGGCGGCACATCTCCTGCCAGTGGAATGGACATGCGGCGTGCCTTATCCACAATAAATGCAGAGGCCGCGCGGCCGAGAGGCCTTACGTTAGGCTCCGCCCGCTGGCTTACGTCACGGGCAGTAGGTCATGTGGCGGCATCGGGTCTCCGCTTGAGCAGGGAGCAGAAGTGCACACGGTATGGTCCGGACACGTGTAGGCTCCGGACCCCGCCTGGCCTTGATTAAGGCATGGGTATTCTTTGTCCCAGAATATCGAGACCCTGTTGTGAGTGGCCCGGACCCCACACACGGGGTCCGGGACCCGTCCCAGGGGTCCAGTTTGCGCCCGTGGAGGTCCTGGACCTTACCCGGAGGTCCGGTCTGTATATACAGGGGTCCGACACTTTCCCATGGGGTCCGGACCCACTGTTGATACCTTGGAGGATATTGTCTTCTCTGGCCACGTGGCGGCCCCGGAGCCATCCACGTGGTGGGTCGGTCGCTGTTTACCACGCGACTAGAGATAGCCGCGTGGGTATCGCGTCTTCATACTGTATTAAGGGGTACCCCTATTTCAGTGTACCGACAGTGGCCCCCAGGCCCACCTCAGGGGAGGATACGAGCCTGCAGGTGGGGCCAAAGCTTGACTAGTGATTGGCGCGCCGCTTCCGTGCATTTGCTGACGTACTCACTGCCAATCCGCCTTCGGTCACGCCAACTGCCAAGTCTGTCCCCACGACTGACTGACCCGCGGCCCCCATGCCTGATCGTTTCACCAGGCCACGAGCGAGGTGCCTCGATACCGCTGCGTTGGTTTAAAAATTCACCTTCTCTGTCAACTTGCTGACGGACGGATCCGTCGAAGAAGAGCATCTAGTGGGGCTCGGTGAAGACCGGACCCCTGGGCTCCGTAGGTGTGGGGTTCGAATCGGGATCCGGACCCCTAGGAGTGCTCGGGGGAGGCGTCCACTCCATAATGAAGTCAGCCAAGACCTGGCTCTTGATGGCGTGGCGAGGGTGAAAGTCCAGTTGGAACTCAGCGAGCTCAGCGGCCCACTTGGAGATGTTGCCTGTAGCGTTAGAGTTGTGGAGGATGGCCCTTAACGGAAAGGAGGTCACCACCACGACTCTGTGTGCCTGGAAATAGTGGCGCAACTTCCTGGACGCAACAAGCACAGCATAGAGAAGTTTGTGTGTCTCAAGGTACCTGGTCTTCGCCTCATGGAGGACCTCGCGGACGTAGTAGACCGGCCTCTGAACGGTCCGGACCCCGGCAGTCGGTCCCGAGTCCTCAGGTTCCTGGCCTTCTTGTGCCATCCTTTCGACGACTAGCACCATGCTCACTGCTTCTGCAGTCGTCGTGATGTATAAATACAACGGCTCCCCAGGCTCTAGGGCTACCAGTATTGGTAGGGACACCAGGTGCTGCTTCAACTCTTGGAAAGCTTGCTCTGCCTCTTCGGTCCAAGAGAATCGACCGGACTTCCGCAACAGCTTGAAGAAGGGCAGCGCCCTCTCAGCCAGCCTCGAAATGAAGCGGCTAAGGGCGGCTAATGACCCCGTAAGCTTCTAGACGTCTTTGATGCGGGCCGGAGGCCTCATCGCTTCAATCGCCTTGATCTTCTCCGGGTTTGCTTCAATGCCCCGGTACAAAACCAGGAACCCCAGCAACTTCCCTGCGGAGACACCAAAGACGCACTTGTCCGGATTCAGCTTCGTGCGGGTTGCCCGCAACCTGTCGAAGACCAGGGTTAAGTCTTCCACTAGGGTCGACCCTCTCTTGGTCTTGACTACGATGTCATCGATGTATACTTCCACCTTGTCCGTGATCAGGTCCCCGGAAGTCTTACTCATCGCCCGCACAAATGTTGGCAAGGCATTTTTTAGACCGTAAGGCATTACGACATAGCAGTAAAGCCCATCCACTGTTACAAAAGCGGTATGCTTCCTATCTTCCCTAGACATCTGGATTTGATGGAAACCAGAATAAGCATCTAAGAAAGACAAAAGGTCGCACCCGAAGGTAGAATCCACGATTTGATCTATTCGCGGAAGTGGATACGGGTCTTTGGGACAAGCCTTATTAAGGCTAGTGTAGTCGATGCACATCCGAAGCTTCCCATTCGCCTTGGGGACGATGACTGGGTTGGCCTGCCACACTGGGTGATGAACCTCTTCGATGAAGCTGGCATCTAGCAGCTTCCGGACCTCCTTTTGGATGAAGTCCTGCCGCTCGACGGACTGTCTACAAGGCTTCTGACTCACCGGCTTGGCGTCAGGGTTGATCTTCAGATGGTGCTCGATCACCTCCTTAGGGATCCCAGGCATCTGCGACGGCTCCCATGTGAACACGTCGACATTTGCCTTGAGGAAGGCGACGAGCACGAGTTCCTATTTCTCCTCTAGATCACCCGCAATGCGAGTGGTCTGGGGGGAATCCTCGCAGAGCCGAATGGCCTTGACGGGGACGTCGTCCGCTCCGGATGGTCACACCTTCGGCACCTTGGTAGGTGTTGGGGACTTGTTCTCAAATGCTATGAATTAAGAACAAGGCAACACAAAATATTAAAGATTAAAGACCTTCGTCCTTTGAAGCATTAATTCCCTTAGGATTTAATGATCTTCAGACGAAGGTCATGAAGGACACACCTTCGTCAACGCGGTATATGTTAGCAAAAGGAGAAGCATATGAAATATAAGAGATAACGTAAACAATCACATAACATTATCAATTCATTCTCAGTATATTATTATAGAAAGACAGAAACAATATTGAATTACAAATATACCTTCGGCTTGATAGAAGGTAAAAATACAAGCGTGACGTACAAGCGAATATCAATCATCGTGAACAGTACGGGGGTACTGTTCATCTATTTATAGGCACAGGGTACAGCCTGTGTGAAATTACATTTATGCCCTTCATATTTACTATTTACTTTTAGACAACCCCATGGGGACTAAATAGCCTTTTCCCTTTTAAGTCGGTTCCTTTTTCTGCCATTGAGCCGAAGCTCCCTTGCGCGTAGCTTCGGAGCAACAACAACCTTCGTCACGATCATGCTTTTTCACATCGTGTATGCTTTTAACCTGAGTCCGAAGGTACCTGTTCATATGTCACACTTGGAAGAGATTGTTAAATTACGTTTTTGAGGACCTTCGGAGGACGAAGGCCCCCAACAGTAGCCCCTCGCAGTATTAATTTGTTAAGATAACGAATTCAGACTACGACATGGACGAAGGCCTTAAGCCGAAGGTGCGAAAAAACACCTTCCCTTTGCTAGAATAGCAACAGTTAATGACGGACGGGGCCCTCCAATTTTGAGCGCACTGGGCGTATAAATAGGAACTCACACCGACTGCACTTGATACACTGCTTGTACCATTTGCCTTATTTTCTTAATTTTATAGCTCTTGCTCACTAGCGCTTGATAGTTTTTCAAGCTCTCCGAGCTTCGGTTTAGAAAATGTGTTTTCACCATTTCTGAAGAAAAGATGCCTCAAGACAAGAAGGTTGCTGCTGAGACGAAGCTGACTGAAGAGGAGAAGCTTTTTGAGGATAAGAAGGTTGTGAATCCTTATATTGCTGGATTTATTGAGTCAATGGCAAAAACAAATACAGAGAAGATTACTAAGGAGATACTGGAAGGCCTGTCTGAAAAGATACTAGTGACAGTGAAAGCTATGATGTGGAAAGTGGGGGCGCAGATTCTGAGGATCGGCCCTGGAGGCCAAGTCATTCAATTTTCGGAAAATCGACCATCAAACAAAGTCATCTTGAGAACATGAGAGGAAGGTATTTTCGGGATATGTCTATTGTGAGAGCTGGCGGAGACAACAACGTCCCTACCCCTGAAGAAAATGAAGTTGTGATCTACCGAAGGTATTTTCGGGATTTGTAGTTGAAGTGCTGAAAACCTACCAAATCTTCCTTCATCAGATCACCCCGAAGCCATAATAAGGATGGGGGTTTTCGTCTAGGCAGTAAGGAGCCAAGGGCTAGAGCTAAGCGCGAAGTGCTTCTGCAGCATGCACGAACATCTATATGAGACGAAGGCCATGGGTAAAGAATAGTTCCACAAAAACTTCGATTGTTATGGATTTATCACCCGTCCCAACGCAAGCCACCCAGTGCCAACATTTTGGAAGAGATGGCCCGGAGCTTGGATGGAAGAATGGTTTTATGTGAAGAATGATTTGACAGCGAGGGAAGACATTAAGGAAATTATCATGCGCCCCATATGGTCCCGCTTCGGCCTCCGAAAGCCGAAGGTCGAAATTGATGACGCCGCCGAAGCGTGTCAGAAGGCCTTTGGTACTGTCTGATCCTTCATTGGTACAAGGGATTTAATTCAAGAACATATAGCATTCAGAGTATGGCCGCTTATGGAAAACTGGGAAATGCCGAAAGAAACCATCACTAACTCTAACGAAGGTGATTTGGTCCGGCTAAAATATACATTCAGGTTTGGGGATAAGTTCGATGAACCAAACGACGACTGGCTGAAATGTATCGAAGCTACAAGTGATGAACTGCTTGGAGCATATTCCAAGGCAGAAGATAACGCATTATCCGCAGCCTTCGGAGGTCGGGGAAAGAAGAGATTGAACAGAGTTTTTGATGCCATTGGCTTCGTTTACCCCGACTACGGCTATCCGCTGCGGTGACAAGGGAAAAAGAGGAAAGCTGCTACTTCGGCCACCCCAAACGAGCCTGTGTCGAAGGGAAAAAAGTTGAAGGTCCTAACTCACTGGCCGCGTTACATCGAACCGGCCACGATACCTGAGTTTGGCGAAGGGGCCTCCTTGGCTGCCAAAACAAAAGAAACTATTCCTCCCGTGCAGAGGACTGAAGAGCCGGCTATAATGCCGAAGGTACCTTCGGTTGAGCTAGTTGAAACAAAGGCTAACAAAGATAAGGCTGAAGGGTCAAAAATTGAAGAAATAACAAAAATGTTAGAGATTTTGAGCCCTTCAACAGAAGCAACAGCGCCAAAGACACAAAAGAGTTCTGCCACAACTCCTAAGAGGAGGATGATGGCAAATGTGCTAGATGTTGTATTAGAAACAGCAAAGACCTTGAGCTCTACCCCTTCAAGAAAAATTACCGAAGCTTCGAAAGCGCAACCCGAAGCTAAAACAAAGCAGGCAGAAGTCGAAGCTGCAACAATTCAAGCTGAAACCGAAGCTAGGTCTTCAGAGTCCACCGAGACAGAACCTGTCATAGTTGAAGAAAAAGCGGCAGAGCAAATGGCGTCTGAAGAAGCTGCCGCTACCGAAGTTTCAAAAGAAAACACCGATTACATCACTCGTCATGCTTCGGGGAAGAAACTTTCTCAAGAAGAAAAGCTAGAAGCACTACACTATGCCCAGAAATTAAAATACCCGAAGGGGGCATTAGTGTTTAATGGCAGTGGGGAAGAAGATTTTTTGTACTGTCTCCCGGATAATAAAGAAATATCTGTTTGCCGGGAGATAGGTAGAAGCATCGGATTCCCGAAGCTAGAAGACGGTCTTTCGATCTTATCGAAGGATGAGCTTGCTGATAGCTTAGCGTATAATAGCATAAAGGTGTAAAAGCTAATTTTGTATTTTGAAAACAAAATATTTTATTTACTATACTTAATTCTGTCTTCCTCTTGCAGGGCTTAATTCTTAGCAATGCGCTGAGGGCTCAGAAAAACATTTAAGACGAAGTATATACGATGGCTCTTAACAACCTTCGTTCAGAGGTAATTGAACTAAGAAACGAAGGTCTTGAGAAAGACAAAATCTTGATTTCATTGGTCTTCAGACGAAGGTCATGAAGGACACACCTTCGTCAACGCGGTATATGTTAGCAATAGGAGAAGCATATGAAATATAAGAGATAACATAAACAATCGCATAACATTATCAATTCATTCTCAGTACATTACTATAGAAAGACAGAAACAATATTGAATTACAAATGTACCTTTGTCTTGATAGAAGGTAAAAATACAAGCGTGACGTACAAGCGAATATCAATCAGCGTGAACAGTACGGGGGTACTGTTTATCTATTTATAGGCACAGGGCGCAGCCTGTGTGAAATTACATTTATGCCCTTCATATTTACTATTTACTTTTAGACAACCCAATGGGGACTAAATAGCCTTTTCCCTTTTAAGTCGGTTCCTTTTTCTGCCATTGAGCCGAAGCTCCCTTGCGCATACCTTCGGAGCAACAACAACCTTCGTCACGATCATATTTTTCACATCGTGTATGCTTTTAACCTGAGTCCGAAGGTACCTGTTCATATGTCACACTTGGAAGAGATTGTTAAATTACGTTTTTGAGGACCTTCGGAGGACGAAGGCCCCCAACAATAGGCGCCTTGGTACCGGAGGTGGAGGGATTCCTCCCCCCGTCGTCCGGGCGTGCAGCTTCTGCCGCCAGGGCATGCAGCTTCTCCAAAGCCACAAGCGCAGCGGCGCAGTCGCCCCGCACGGTGAGGACCCCAGCTGGGGATGACATCTTGTGGACCAAATACCCGTAATGGGCAATGGCCATGAACCGGTACAGGGTTGGCCTGCCGATGATGGCGTTGAAGGGGAGGTTAACCTCCGCGACGTCGAACTGGACGTTCCCCGTGCGGAAGTTCTCCTTGGTCCCAAATGTTACCAGGAGTGCGATGCTCCCAAGGGGATACACCGGTTGTGGGCCCACTCCAGAGAATGGGCGAGAGGGTCCCAGCCGGGACCCTGGGATCTACAGCTGCTTGAATGCAGCATGACTGATGACGTTGAGGCCGGCCCCTCCGTCAATCAGAACATGGTGCATCCGCATGTTGGCGACGACAGGGGTGGTGATGAGCGGCACTATACCAGCCCCTGCCATGTTGTCGGGGCAGTCGGATGCCCCGAAGGAGATGGTGGTGGTCCTCCACCGCTGATGTGGAGCAGCCTTCGGGACCCCCGGGACCGCCGAAAGGACCTCTCGGCGCATGGACTTGACGTTCCTGCGAGAGGTGAGCTCCCAGTTCCCGTCGTACATGACGTACAGCTTCTTGCAGCGGTCATTGTCGTCACCGGAGTCGGAGTCCCCAGTGAAGACATCCTTGAGGTCCCCCTCGGGTGATTGATACCCGAGGTCCCGCTCTCCCGCGGCCACATCACCGTCGTTGACCTTCTCCTTGCTAGGCCGGCGACGAGGCGGGGAGCCATCCTTGGAAATCTGCTCGCGCCGCTAGCTGACGCGCTTTGCGAGCTTGATGATCTCGCGGCACTCCGTGGTGCTGTGGTGACTGTTGGGGTGCACAGGGCATGAGCCGCTGTTGCCTCCCTGTGGCCATGGGCGCTTGTTGCGCTCGTTCCGGCCCCTAGTCGCGACTGCGACGACCGGAGCAGCAGACAGTGGCTTCTCTTGGCCGCGGTTCTTCTTCTTCTTCTTTTTGCCGTCCTGGGTGACGGCACCCGAGCCACCTATCTAGGCAACCCCGGTCTGTGGTACCGAGTGCCATGCACGGCCCTCGGCAGCTCTGGCACACTTGTCAGCCAGAGTGAAGAGAGTGGTGACAGTCTCCACGTCATGCGTGGCTTACTTCTCCAACATCTTCTCATCACGTACTCTCTGGTAGAAAGCGGTGATGATAGAAGCATCGGAAATATGAGGTATAGTGCCTCGTACCTTGGTGAAGCGGGAGATAAACGCCCGGAGAGTTTCCCCAGGCTCCTGCCTCACTGCGTGGAGGTGGGCCTCCACGCCATGCTGCTGATAAGCGCTGGCGAAGTTCGTTGTGAACCACGCGCAGAGTTCTTCCCAGGAGTAGATCGATCCCGGGGTAAGGTTCATGAGCCAAGTCCGGGCTGGCCCAGACAAGGCTACGTGGAAACATGTTGCCATTACGGCGGTGTCTCCACCTGCTGTCGTAATGGCGGTGACGTACACCTGCAAGAATTCTGACGGGTTTGACGTACCGTTGTACTTCTCCGGCAGATGTGGCCGGAACTTGGATGGCTAGGCCGCTGCGTGGAGATGATTCGCTAGTGCGGCGCAGCCCACGCCGGCCAATGGGACATCCGCTTGGATCGGGGCACCCGTTGGGGTTTGCGGTGCAACTGCAGCGAAGTCGTAGTCGAGGTTGCGACCCTCGATGTTTTGTCGGCGCTCACGTGCCCTCTCCAGAGAGACGCGGGCATCCTCGCCCGCACGCCTGCGGTTGAGTTCTGTCCACAGGTCATTAGACCTCTCCAGAGAGACTGGAGCGTCCTCTCCCGCATGCCTGCAGTTGAGCTCCGCCCGCAGGTCCTCAGTCGGTGCGGCCCTCACCGAGGGTGAGCGCACTAACGCTGACGCCTCATGTTGACGCCGGGATGACCGAGGCCTGGGCCTGGCTGAGCCAGAATGCGCCATGCCAAGTAGACGGTCGACATCGTCACACCACTACTTCATGGCCCCCGGCGAGGCCGTGGAGCTAGGAGGGTGGCGCAGCAATTCTCTAGCCGCATACAGCGCCCCAGGCGCAGCCCTCGACGCTCTAGATGTTTGCGCAGGAGTGTGCTGCCACGCAGAGTGCACAGCAGCAGCACCCGGCGCAGGGTAGTTGGTGGCCCGTGGTGTGGAAGACGCAGCCTCTTCCTCCACCAGGAAGTCCTCGGGCATGAAATCATGGTGCTCGACGATATTGACCATGGTGTCGAGCAGGAAAACAAGAAAAAACCTAAAGCCTAGACCCCTACCTGGCGCGCCAAATGTCGGAGAGGAAATTCTCCAGCCGGGTGGCGGAACGCACCCGCCCTAAATCCTAAGATGAGGGGCCTAAGCATTTTGCCTGCTAGATGGAATCGGGAAGAACGCAAGAACACGCAAGGGTTTAGAGTGGTTTAGGCCGCCGGAGCGTAATACCCTACTCCACTGTGTGTAGTATTGGGCTTGAGAGCTTGTATGAACTTGTGAGTTTGAGAGTCTAAGTGAATCTGAGTCTGCCTTGTAACGTCATGTGCCCTCCCTTTTATAGCTCAAGGGGGGCACGTACAAGGATACTGAGCCCCGACATGTGGGCCCAGGGGCAAAATGGAAGGAAATAATTAATGCCTGTAACACCTGGGCGATCTCCGAGCGTCATAATGTCCGTAGTGCATATAGTATTAATATGTTGCGGCTGCTTCATCGGTAACGCGCGAGTCATGATGAGTGTAGTACACGCAGCAGCATGGGCGTACTGCCTACCAACGGAATGGACATGCACGCCGCCTGCGGGATGGCCTGGTCGCCGCCTGTCAGCGAAGTGGACAGGGCTCATTAAATGCTGAGGCGGCACATCGCCTGTCAGCGGAGTGGACAGGGCTCATTAAATGCCGAGGCGGTACATCACCTGCCAGTGGAATGGACAGGCGTCGCGCCTTATCCACAATAAATGCAGAGGCCGTGCGGCCTAGAGGCCTTACGTCAGGCTCCACCCGCTGGCTTACGTCACGGGTAGTAGGCCACGTGGCAGCATCGGGTCTCCGCCTGAGCGGGGAGCAGAAGCGCACACAGTATGGTTCGGACACGTGTCGGCTCCGGACCCCCGCCTGGCCTTGATTAAGGCCTGGGTATTCTTTGTCCCAGAATCCCGAGACCCTGCTGTGAGTGGCCCGGACCCCACACAGGGGGGTCCAGGACCCGTCCCAGGGGTCCGGTTTGCGCCCGTGGAGGTCCTGGACCTTACCCGGAGGTCCGGTCTGTATATGCAGGGGTCCGGCACTTTCCCATGGGGGTCCGGACCCACTGTTGATACCTTAGAGGATATTGTCTTCTCTGGCCATGTGGCGGCCCCGGAGCCGTCCACGTGGTGGGGCCGGTCGCTGTTTACCACGCGACTAGAGATAGTCGCGTGGGCATCACGTCTTCATATTGTAGTATGGGGTACCCCTGTTTCAGGGTACCGACAGTCATCTAGACCGAGTGAGCTTTCTCCTTAATCAAACGGGTCACTTAGACCCTACAAGGACCACCACACAATTGGTGTCTCTTGCTTTGATTACAAGTGCTTGAAGAACAAGAATGAGGAAGAAGAAAGCGATCCAAGAATAAGAGCTCAAAGAACACGTGCAAAACTCTCTCTCTAGTCACTAGGTGTTTGGAGTGTATTTGGGACTTGGAGAGGCTTTGATTCTTTTGAATTGTGTCTTGTATTGATTGCACTAGCTCTTGTATTGAATGAGATGTCTGAAAAACTTGGATGCTTGGAGTGGTGGTGGTTGGGGGGTATTTATAGCCCCAACCACCAATTCAACCGTTGGGAAGGCTGTCTGTCGATGGGCGCACCGAACAGTCCGGTGCGCCACCGGACACTGTCCGGTGCGCCAGCCATGTCACCCAACCGTTAGGGTTCTGACGGTTTCGACCATTGGAGCGCTGACTTAATGTCACACTGGACAGTCCGGTGCCGCACCGGACAACTACTGTTCAGTGTCCGGTGCGCTCTGACTCTGCGCTCTGACTCTGCCGCGCACTGTTGCGCACTGTAGCGTTTGGCAGTGATCGTTGTAGTTGACCGTTGCGCTGGGAGCCGTTGCTCCACTTGGTGCACCAGATAGTCTGGCGAATTATAGCAGAGCGGTGCCTGAGAAACCCGAAGGTGAAGAGTTGAGTCTGTACGGTCCCTGATTCACCGGACACTGTCCGGTGGCAAACCGGACAGTCCGGTGCGCCAGACCAGGGTTCTCTTCAGTTTCTTTTGCTCTTTTCTTTTGAACCCTAACTTGATCTTTTTATTGGTTTGTGTTGAACCTTTAGCACCTGTAGAATATATAATCTAGAGCAAACTAGTTAGTCCAATTATTTGTGTTGGCCATTCAACCACCAAAATTATTTATAGAAAAAGGTTTGACCCTATTTCCCTTTAAGACGGAGATCATTATTAAATGTGGGAGACAAATGTGTCGACACCTATCTTGCCTCTATAGATTGCAAAGGGATCCAAAACAAAGTCCTAGACATGAGTGCTTTAAGCTCTCTTATCGGGTCAATGATAAATGCAATCGAGGTTGAACCAATAATCGCAAAATGAAAGTCGCGAGCTTGAAGTTCAAACATTTATGGGCACTATTGAAATAATGTGTGGTGAATGCGATGGTTCAAGTGGTCTTGTAAGAGACCCATCCCACATATGTGTTGAATAAACACTGTTTCGTTATGTAATATATTTGGCAAATGGCATGAATTAAAATATGCAGTTAATAGGATTCTAAAGATCCGTCATGAGATCCTAGGAGGACTCATATCTTTGAATTATAAATATGCAACATATAAATCTCGTACCGAATAATACATTCCTGACGAATGAACACACTCCTATGTAGAGAGAATATCTCCTAGATGAGATTATAGTTCCTTGATGGAACCTTTCCAGAAGAAATAAAGTCTGTGTTAAACACCAAAGTTTGATAATCCCTATAAAGGGATAAAGACCCATACAGACCCGAAAAGGTATAAGATGAGATACCAAAGGACCTAAAGTTCACCGAATAAGCACATGTGCATTCCACGATCTTTACTCATGGTATTTTCCACTAGATGTGGAATTACGGTATCCTCTAAAGCCCCGATGGCAGAAACATATAAGGTTTAGGTGTTACTGGCAAAATATCTCTATTGTGTCAGAATGATAGACTATAACGATGTATCTGATCGATGAAAAGTCCCTAGTGGATTACAATCTTTGATGGACTTTTATTACACCATCTTAGATGTTGTAATGGATGAACACCTGGAGCGATGTGTCATATTTAAAATATGTACTATTGCAACTATATTATCCCCTAAGTCCTATAGAAGGACATGCTACTTGCTTTGCACAACTATGTATAAATTGTTGTGTAAGATAGAAAATGATAGCACCACAACCTCATCCATTCTCGTTTTTCCAAATGAACAATGAGATATATATCTTGAAGAATATGCTTGAGCTATGAGGGATAACGACTTTGACAGATGTCATCGCTAGGGGGAGCGAATGCTTATATTGATCACAATCGTGAGACAATAAATGTCATATTCTATGAGCTGGAGGCGTCAACTTGATGATCAATATGTGAACATTTATGGAAGTTTCTATCAAATATATAGATCCAGTCGATCAAACACCACCAGTCAAAGTGGTTTATTTATGTTGATACGTGCACTTACCTCGTATATCCTAGAAGTGAGTAGAGACGAAGCTCCTGATATAATCCTTACAACAGTATGCAATCTGTTTGCTAAATCAATATGTGCATAACTGCATATACTTCCAGAAGAAGTTATTTTGCCATACTGAGACGGTTTTGCAAGGATTAGGGGAGCACATTTCTAAAGTTGGTCTTTATAGAAGATTCAATGGAATCTAGATCTAGAGGATCGAAATATGTCCTGATAACAGTTGTTGTACTCTTTTTCCTTGGTGAGTTTTCCTGAAGTTTCTCACGTGAGGTTTTTAACGAGGCAACAAAGTGCAAATGCAATTTGCGTCACCATGTACTCTTTCTCCATATATTTTCCCACTAGGTTTTTTGGGAGTTTTAATGAGGCATGTGTTGGTCGCGGTATTCGCCCAAGGGAGAGTGTTGAGAAAACCTAATGAAGGGTTATGTGGGCAAATACCGAATATGCCCCTTAAGGCTATCACGTCTCTCTATATAGAACATGTACCCCTCATATGGAATGGAGATGAGAAAGAGGTCAGATGCCTAAACCTACATCATGTGTCTCGTGTGTTTCTTCTGTCGTGCTTATGGAAAGGGAGACGAGTCATCTACAGTTTATTGCATCTCTACTGCTGACGGGATGGAAGAAAGCGAATCTAATAATCCGTGTAGTAACGTAATTTTCAACATTTCCCTCCCAATCGACCCCTCACGCCTAGCCTCAGTTCACGTCGCTCACGGCTCACGTGGCACGGGCCTAACAGATGAGAAAATGGCGTCAGCCACACTGTCTGTCTCTCGATCGGCTGAGGTGTCCCGTTTCTTCAAATCTCTCTGTGCTCAGGATCATGTCCTGTAAATAAACAAAGTTAGGTTCCAGTGATGTGTTTGCTTGGCGTCGGTTCATTCGCCATTGTGCGTACGTGATGCGTTGCTGTACTGTGCCGTGCCGCCACGCCACGGGATGCATGCAGCGCGGGGAGCAAGAAGCTAGCCCACAGGATGCATGCCGGACCGATCGATCTGACAGCGACGGGCAAGCAGGCCGCTGCTGGCCACGAAACTGCTGTTCATTTTAGGGGATTTTCCCTTTTATTTTCTTTATTAAAAATATAAGAAATGAAATTTTAAAAAAAGGAAATGGGAGCTGCTGGGCCGCTGTCAGGCCGCTTGGCCGAGCAGCCCAGCAGGGCAGCCGGCTGGTAACAAAAGGTAGGGCACGTCGTGCCTTACGCAGGAGCAGGAGGCAAGCGGCCAGGGAGCCTGTGGTGGCGGCAGCTTGTGCTGTTCCGATCTGGGCGGCGTATCCTGCCGGAGCTCTCGCGATATGGTTGCTGCTCCTCCTCTCGGCTCCATATATGGAGGCTTGTTCCCCTGGCTGGCTCTCCACGGGAGAGAAGCTGGTTCTCTGTTCTTCTCCCACTCACTGTTTCAATCGCAACTCGCTCGATCCACTGCTCCACCAGTGGCTGCTCCACGGAGGTTGTGCTGCTTGTGCGCAGTGAGGCTCTCCGGTGCTCTATTGCTTCACCAGTGCGCGTGTGTGCTGCGGTTGATTCTCTGGTGTCTGTCCACCGTGGCCTGGTGCTTGGGCTCCCTGCTGCGCGGTGTTCCTCTTCTCGGGCCGGTGCCGTGGACGTCTCCCTCGGCTCCGGCAGCGGCTCTAGTATCTCCGTCAACCTCCCGCCGTGCAGGTCCGGACGTGGGCGGCGGATTGGTTTTCTGGGACAGAACCTCGTGTTCGCTGAGCTGGTCTTCCCACGTAGACAATCTACGTGTTGTGAGTTACCCGTTGCCTCTCATTATTTATTGAATAATTTTGTGCAATCTACTAGTATTATTTACTTGGGTGTGATTGCACAATTTGTGGGCGGATTTGATTGCTCGATGATGATAGCGGTGTAGTGAGACAACGTGACAGTCTGGGTTTTAGTGTGTTGTTATTTTCAGCATTGATATTATTTGTGCCTAGTTATTTCTTACTATTGTGCAGGCTGATTACTTAAGTTCATTACTGTTCCTTAATACATGCGCACACTGTTTGATCTTGGTATTCATGCTTGAATTCTAGGCTCATAATATTTGATCTAAAACCCTGATTTGGTAAGATAGGACTGTCACGTTAGTCGAGGATCTTTGATCACCCTTTAGCGTTGGAGGGCTGTCTAGTGCAGCAACCCGCTATTTTGAGAGTGTTGGGGCGAAGGCAAAGACGCCACCTTTCGCTCGTCGCCTTTCGCTGCAGTCGCTGGTCTGACAAAGACAAAACGGGTAGGGACGCCCTTCGCTTCATTCAGCACCAGACGAAGGCCTGCGGTGACGTCTCCCCGCAGCACGGCCTCGTCCTGCTCTGAGGCCCACGTGTGATCTGGCCCATTGTAACGGGCCCCGCGTGGCTGCCTTTGTGTTACGGGCCTAGTTTGTAAAGGCATTCTTGTAATTACAGCCTGTAACCCTGCTTTATGGGAATATTCTGGGGATAAACTAGGTGTCTGAGGGCACATGCGTCCTTAGCACAAGGCGCTGGGCACTCAGATACCTATAAATACCCCCGCACAGTGCCCGTGAGAGGCTAGATTAACAGAGCTATTGCCCCCGAGCACGCAACCCTGTTGTCACCACTGTTCATTCTTGTTGGCTTCTTTGCTGCTGAGAGCAAGTTCCAACATTTGGCGCCCACCGTTCGTGCTACGACAAGACCACCCGCGATGGCACCCAAGAGAGCTAACCCGAAGGCTGACGAGGCTGCGAAGGCAGCACTGCTGGCCGCAAGAAAGGGCAAGGCCCTCGCCCTCACCCAATCCACCCACCAAGAGCCCACTGAAGACAACATTCCCCGCACATGCGAAGACGACACCTTCCGCACCTGCGGGCCTGAAGGACAATCGCAGCCGCCCCCAGGCTTCGCCCCAGTGGAGGGCGCGGATCTCACCGAGGACGGCGAGGTCCTCGGCGTCTCAACAGAAGAACAGTTACAGCTGCGCGCCCTGCGCCTCAAGAACCGCAATCTCCAGAGGCAGAAAGAGATACTGGAAGCCAAGCGCCAGCGTGTGTCCGCACTAGCCAAGGTGCGGCAAATGATACGCGACGAGGAGCAGAAGGCCCAAGACCTCGAGCGCGAGATCGCGCTGATGCAGCGCGAAGGCCACCTCGGTCTACAGCAAGAGCCACCCCTCCAGCAGCGCGCGCAATCGGAAGACACGCGCGAAGGCCACCTCGGCCTGCAGCATGGCCCACCCCTACAACACCGGGCGCAGCCGGAGAACCCGCGTTTCCCCCAGCATGACTACGCCTTCCAGCACGGCGCGCCATTCCAAGGGGTCAACTACCTCGACGAGCGAAGTCCCCTGGCGCCACACCTGCAAGTGACGCCTTGGCCAGCTAATTTCCGAGCAGGGGCATATCCCAAGTACAACGGCAGCACCGATCCGGCGCAATACATAATGAGTTATCAAGTCGCCGTTGCATCCGCCAGAGGGGACGACGCCACAATGGCGAAGTCTTTCATCATCGCCCTAGAGGGCCCAGCACTCACCTGGTTCACCAGATTGCCTCCGCTGTCCATTGATTCGTGGAGAAGTCTCAGGGACAAGTTCCTTCTCAACTTCCAAGGGTACCGTCCAGACACCGACGCTTTGGCCGAGCTCTCGCTCTGCAAACAGCTGGAAAAGGAGACGCTGCAGGAGTATTACCGCAAATTCTTAACACTCAAGTCACAGCTGCCCTCCGTCGATGATCAGATCGCTATCCACTACGCCATCAGTGGCCTTCGGGCCGGCGTCCTCTACAGCCACTGTATCAGAGATCCACCCAAGAACCTTCAGGAGCTATATCAGCTCTTTGAAAAATATGCCAAATCCGAAGAGCTCCACCAGCGCAAAGTTGAGTCACAGCGGAAGCCCAAAGATGCCCCGCAGTCCAGCCGCACATGGACGAGGCCTCTGCAACCAGACTCCGGTCGAGATGGCCGCAGTCAACAGCAAGTGCACAACATCGCCAACCAGCAGCCTGCTGCTGACCCCCCTCGTCGCCAGGAATATCCCCCCCAAGGCCGCGGAAACGGAACTCGTGGCAGGGGCCGAGGGCGCGCGCAGCCGCCGCGCCGGTTCTACTGCCTTTTCCACGGCGAAGACTGCGCCCACCAAACCAAAGACTGCCCCGAAACGAAGGCCACCAGAGACAGAATGGCGCGGGCGCAGCCAGCCGACAATCCTAGAATTGTCGCGCATAATTACCAGCCACCCCCTCCACCATATATCCACGCTCCCGCTCCGCATCCACCGCACCACGCTTACCAACACCATCAGGAAGTACAAATCGTACCTCCTCCACCCCCACCACCACACCAGCAACACCAAAACATCCCCCATGCCCCAAAGCAGGAAGACTTCGCCGATCAACCATATCGCGGAGTCATTCACATGATAACAGGGGGCTCCAGCACTGACTTCGACACCAAGCGGCAGAAGCGGGACCACTACCGCAGCATCAACCATGTCGCGGTCACCGGCCCAGTCGTGCAGACGAAGTGGTCCCACATACCGCTAACCTTCGATGCACGAGACGTCGACCTGCGCAGCGCCCCCCACATCGACGCTATGGTCATCAATTGCAGCGTGGCAGGCTGGGACCTACACAAAGTCCTAGTCGACAACGGCAGTCAGGCGGACATCATCTTCCTCCACGCCTTCGACCGCATGGGTATAAGCCACAGCCTGCTCAAGCCTTCGGACAATCCGTTATATGGCTTCGGCGGCAAAGGCACCTTTCCCGTTGGCAAAATAGAGCTTCCCCTCTCCTTCGGTGTAGCACCCAATGCCCGAAGTGAGCAAGTAACCTTCGACATTGTCGACATGGTATATCCGTACAACGCCATCATGGGCCGGGGCTCCATCAATAAGTTCGAAGCTGCCATCCACGGACTGTACCTATGCATGAAGATACCAGGTCCGCTAGGCGCTATCACGATCTACGGCAACCAGCAGACGGCGCGCAACATAGAGCGGGACTTCGTGCCTGGTCAGAGGAACGTACACTGTCTCACGACCCAGCGCGAGGTCCCTGCGCCCGCCAGCCCAACCGACAAGCAACACGAGAAGGCACAGTTGCAGAGCCAAGACGGAACCAAGACTGTTCCCCTTGATCAGGCCACGCCCAAGCAGACAGTCACTATCAGCGAAGACCTTACGTCACATGAAGAAGAGAAGCTCCTCTGCTGCCTGGCCAAGAATAAAGATGTCTTCGCCTGGTCCGCCCTAGACCTGGTCGGAGTCAGCCGATCCATAATTGAGCACAGCTTGGGAATTGACCCTTCGGTGCGACCAAAAAAGCAAAGGCTCCGCAAAATGTCTGACGAAAAGACAGAGGCCGCCAAGGCGGAAATGCACCGCCTCCTAGAAGCTAAATTCATCGAGCCAGTGGCTTACCCCACGTGGCTCTCCAATGTCGTAATGGTGCAGAAAAAAAGCGGGAAATGGCGAATGTGCATAGACTTCACCAGTCTCAATAAGGCCTGCCCGAAGGACAATTTCCCGTTGCCGCGGATCGACAAAATAGTCGATAGCGCGGCCGGATGCGAGGTCATGTCACTCCTCGACTGCTTCTCCGGCTATCACCAGATATACATGAAGGAGGAAGACAAGGCTAGCACCAGCTTTATAACACCCTTCGGCACTTATTGCTTCATCAGGACGCCGGAGGGACTCAAGAATGCGGGGTCCACCTTCTCCAGACTCACCAAAACAGTACTCGAAGGGCAGGTCGGTAGAAACATATTTACATATGTGGACGACATCGTCGTCGCCAGCAAGAATAAGGAGGACCACCTCGCCGACCTCGCCGAGACATTCGCGAACATGCGAGATGCACGACTCCGCCTGAACCCGGAAAAGTGCGTCTTCGATATTCGCCAGGGCAAGATATTGGGTTACCTGGTGTCACACCGCGGCATCGAGGCCAACCCAACCAAGATCCAGGCCATCGTCGACATGTCGCCTCCGCAGTCCGTCAGGGACGTCCAGCGTCTGACAGGCAGATTGGCCGCTCTCAACAGATTCATCTCCAGGTCCGCCGAGCGAAGTCTCCCCTTCCTCAAAACACTTCGCGGTGCGAAAGACTTCGCTTGGGGGCCGGAGCAAGCAGCGGCCTTCGCCTCATTAAAACAGTACTTATCGGAGCTGGCCATCCTCACGAGCCCCGACTCCTCGCTCCCCCTATTGCTCTATGTCGCGGCTTCGCCGCACGCGGTCAGCGCGGCACTAGTGCAGGAGCAGACTGTTGAAGGCACAGTCAGACAGTGCCCTATTTACTATGTCTCCGAAGTCCTGACACCGTCCAAATGCAACATGACAGAGCTGGAGAAGATCGCCTACGCAGTTGTAATGTCCTCGCGCAAACTGCGCCATTACTTTGAAGCATTCAAGGTCCGAGTCACCTCCGACAGGGGGCTCGGCGAACTATTCAGAAACCCGGAGGCATCGGTGAGGATTGCCAAGTGGGCAGCCGAACTCTCCGGCTACCACATCAGCTTCGAGCCCAGGACAGCCATCAAGTCGCAAGTCCTGGCAGACTTCGTCGTCGACTGGACTGGGCCAGTAGCACAGCCGGACCCGTCCACAGAAAAGGTCTGGACCATCCATTGCGACGGCGCATGGTGCCATGCGGGGGCAGGCGTCGCTGCAATCGTCACCTCACCAACCGGAGTCAAACACAGATATGCAGCCCGCCTCAGCTTCGCTCTGGAGTCCGACAGATGCACAAACAACATCGCAGAGTATGAAGCGGTCATCCTCGGCCTCCGCAAGCTAAGGGCCCTCGGAGTCACCACATGTATCATCAAGACAGACTCCAAGATAGTTGCCGGCCAGATCGAGAAAGACTATGCAGCAAAGGACCCCGCGCTCATGCAATACCTCGCGGCTATCCGAAGTCTCGAGAGACAGTTCAAGGGATTCACCTTGCAGCATGTGGATAGGGCCAAGAACGAGGAGGCCGACGCATTGGCCAAGGCTGCCGCCAGGGGCGAGCCCTTGCCCTCCGACGTGTTCTTTCACACCATCGGCACGCCTGCCGTCCGGAGCCCCGAAGGGCTCCAAATAACTAATGATAGCGAGGGCCACCGTATAGTCAACCTAATCATGACCGAAGACTGGCGGGCACCAATAACCCTGTTCCTACAGGGGTACTATCATCCAACTGACGTCAGTGAGGCAAAGCGCCTCAGACATCGAAGCCGGGACTTCGCACTGATTGAGGGCCAATTATACAAGAAAGGGGTCAGTCAGCCAATGCTTAAATGCGTCACCGAAACCGAAGGCATGCAGATCCTACGCGAAGTCCACAGTGGCACGTGCGGCTCGCACGCAGGGCCAAGGGCCCTGGCTGCCAAGGTGATCCGACAAGGGTTTTACTGGCCCGCAATGATCTGCGCCGCAAATCGGGTCACGAGGTCCTGCGAAGCCTGCCAGAAGTTCTCTCCTCGGTCAGGCAACCCCTCGCAATATACAAAGCTGATTGCCCATACATGGCCTCTCCAGCGCTGGGGCCTGGACATCGTCGGGCCCCTGCCCACCGCTCAGGGGAACCTTAAGTTCGCCTTCGTAGCCGTCGAATACTTCACCAAATGGATTGAAGCGAGGGTTGTTTCCACAATCACATCAAAGACTGCCCAAAAATTCTTCTGGCAGAACATCGTTTGCCGCTTCGGAGTACCGTCCGAGCTAACAGTTGACAACGACAAGCAGTTCGACAGCCAAGATTTCAAGGATTTTTGTTTCTCCATCGGCACCAAGCTTGCCTTCGCTTCAGTCTATCATCCGCAGTCCAACAGGGTCGTGGAGCGTGCCAATGGGAAAATATTCACAGCTGTCAAAAAGATGCTCCTCGATGAAAAAAAGGCAGATGGACCGATTTATTACCGGAGGCAGTCTGGGCGCTAAACACAACTGAGTGCAGGGCGACCGGGTTCACTCCTTTCCGCCTTCTATACGGATCGGAGGCAATGACCCCGCAAGAAATAAAGCATGGGTCCCCCCGTACAGTTCCGTCAGCCGTCCCCGACGTGGACGAGCCAACTTCAAAAGATCTCATTGACGGAGACCGGGTCTTCGCCCTACAGGCACTAAACAAATACCAAGCCCAGACCAAAGCATGGCGCGACCATGCAGTCATCCCGAGGGAGTTCAGCGAGGGGGACCTCGTACTCGTCCGAACAGCTCGGACGGAGTCCAAGGGCAAGTTGGAGCCCAAGTGGGAGGGCCCCTTCATAGTCAAGTCAAAAGCTTCCCCCAGCGCTTACAGGCTCACAACGCCAAACGGCGAGGACCTGGAGCACTCCTGGAACATCGACAACCTTCGCAAATTTTTTGTTTGACCCATTTAGGGCTGATTTCGCCCTTGTAATTCGCCGCAAACAATCTTGTACCGGCCCGCACTCTTTTCCTCCCGGGGGGTGAGGTTTTTAACGAGGCGGAGCCATGTAATATATGTGAGAAAAATCCCCCGCAAAAACATGTGTCGAAAAAAGACCGCGACGACGGTCTTCGGCATTCGACCAATTCGAAGTCACCGCGAGGCTAAGCGCTAGCCACCCTCGCGTGCGACAAATCCGCGCAGAAGTCGCCTAAGGGTGCAGCCGGACTAAGCACAACAAGTGCGAAAAAATCCGATGTCTATCGCGAAGACTATCCGCGCAGAAGTCGCCTAAGGGTGCAGCCGGACTAAGCACAACAAGTGCGAAAAAATCCGATGTCTATCGCGAAGACTATCCGCGCAGAAGTCGCCTAAGGGTGCAGCCGGACGAAGCACAACAAGTGCGAAAAAATCCGATGTCTATCGCGAAGACTATCCGCGCAGAAGTCGCCTAAGGGTGCAGCCGGACTAAGCACAACAAGTGCGAAAAAATCCGATGTCTATCGCGAAGACTATCCGCGCAGAAGTCGCCTAAGGGTGCAGCCGGACTAAGCACAACAAGTGCGAAAAAATCCGATGTCTATCGCGAAGACTATCCGCGCAGAAGTCGCCTAAGGGTGCAGCCGGACGAAGCACAACAAGTGCGAAAAAATCCGATGTCTATCGCGAAGACTATCCGCGCAGAAGTCGCCTAAGGGTGCAGCCGGACTAAGCACAACAAGTGCGAAAAAATCCGATGTCTATCGCGAAGACTATCCGCGCAGAAGTCGCCTAAGGGTGCAGCCGGACTAAGCACAACAAGTGCGAAAAAATCCGATGTCTATCGCGAAGACTATCCGCGCAGAAGTCGCCTAAGGGTGCAGCCGGACTAAGCACAACAAGTGCGAAAAAATCCGATGTCTATCGCGAAGACTATCCGCGCAGAAGTCGCCTAAGGGTGCAGCCGGACGAAGCACAACAAGTGCGAAAAAATCCGATGTCTATCGCGAAGACTATCCGCGCAGAAGTCGCCTAAGGGTGCAGCCGGACTAAGCACAACAAGTGCGAAAAAATCCGATGTCTATCGCGAAGACTATCCGCGCAGAAGTCGCCTAAGGGTGCAGCCGGACTAAGCACAACAAGTGCGAAAAAACCCGAAGTCTATCGCAAAGACTCCGTGCAGAAGCCGCCTAAGGGCGCAGCCGAACTAGTACAACAAAAGCAGAAACGATAGCATCAAACCATCCGTGCTAAGAACGACTATAATCACAACAGCACAGCATAACCAACCATACCAGACAAAGGCACACAGCGTCCTCGCAGGCACAGGCACGCGAGGGCACACAACTTCATCGTACAAACCCCTACACATATACAAGCGAGGGCACCACACTCTACATCGGCTCAACCTTAGGAATAAGTCCCATCTCTCTATAATTAAATAACATTATCCTAAGCTCCTCACCCGCAAAAAGACTTCGCAGTTCCCTTTCCCCTGTACTCGCAGCGGCCGGCAAAGACAACAGTTCCTGACGACCAGCCCTACTCACACGAAGCCGAGCCCCCTCCTCCGCGCTAACCCTATGTTTTGCAACCGCCCTTCGTCGTCGGCGCCCGGTGCTAGGACCTGGCACGTCTGGCGCGTCCGCGGCGTGTGGCGAAGCCTCCGCCGCAGCCACGTCCAAGGCCGCAAAATAATCCAAGTCCTCCTCCGACGACTCCTCAGTCCACTCAACCGAGCTCCCAGAGTCAGTAAAATCAAAAAACTCAGATACAGACCCACCACATTCATTCCCACCTTCCGCGGTCGAAGCCGCCAAAAACTCAGTAGTAGCGGTTGCGTGCGCAGGCCCAAAATCTTGAACCTGCGCAGCAACCAAAATTCAGCACAGCATCCAAAAATTCCCCAACCCTAAACACCTACTACGCCACCTGCGAAGGCCCTGACGCTGCGGGAGCCTCCGCCGTTGGCTCCGCCCTTGGCTCCGCCGCCACCGCCGCGGGATCTTCAGCACTCGGCACAGCAGCTGCGGGGGCATCAGGGGCGCCTTCGGCCACCGTCGGGGGCAGGTCTTCGCCGGCCGCAGCGGGTGTGGGGGCGGCCGTCGCGATCGCTGCGGTCCCCGGGGTTGGCTCCAGGGCGACCCCAGTCATAGCCTCCGCGAGGGTCGGCTCCGGGTCTGGCAGCGCGCTGTTCAGGGCCCCGAAGTCGTCCACCCGCTCGCCGCGCTCCGCCTAAGACAAGACACACAGATTCAGCAAACACACGCACAGCCTGCATTCAGCAACCGCCAAACAAACAACAACGTTACCTGAGCCCTCGCAGTCTCGGCCCGCTCCCTGACCACCTCACGACCGTACAGACCCCACATCCGGTCATAAAGGGCCCCGGCGGATTCCTTCACAACGGGGTCTTCGACCTTATAGATATCTCGATCAAATTCTTCATCCGCCTGGTCGAAGGCCTCGAAGTGCCGGCACCCTTCGCGGGAGAGAGCGTTCATCGCCCCCTCGCAGGTGACCAGGGAGGCGTACGACATCAACCCCCCCGCGACGGCTGGAAGTTCCAGCAGCTCCTCCTGCACCCACTGCAGACAGTGAAGCCCGGGCTCTCGGTCCGGCACCTCAAAGTCACCGGTCCGCGCACCCAGCTCACGATATGTATCCATAAGCTGCGTGCGCGTCCGTTCGGCCTCCGCATGCATCGCGGCCTCGGCCTCCTTCGCGCGGCTCTCCAGGGCAGTGAGCCGCTCTTGCAGATGTTCGGCGAGCTCCTTGGCAAGATTGCCCTCCGCCCGCGCCAGCTTGGCCTCCGCCTGCGCAGCCTGCCCCTTGGCGACGGCCTCGTTGGCTTCCCTCCTCTCCGCCGCCAGCTGGCGCCGGAGATCGGCCTTCTCCCTCTCCAGGGCGGCCACCCTGTCCGTCAGCTTACGGCACTTGCTGTCGGAGGCCGACTTCTCACGGACAGCGTCTGCATGTTGCGTCCGAAGTCTCTCGACTTCGGCAGACACAGCTGCCGTGAGGGCCCCCGATGCAGTACGGCTGGCGAAGTCAGCCACCTGCAGAGCACGCGTAAGGCCGTTGCCCCAAAAGAAAGAGGTGGGGGAGAGAGTATAACTCAGCGGACCTGACTCAGCGCCTCCGTCGCCTGACTCAGCGCCTCCGTCACTCCCTTCAGCCGGCGTGTCGCTGCGCTCGCCTCGTCCCTAACCACCGCGAGGGCCGACACCTCGCCTCCGGCGCCAAGGGCCTCGCCCCTCGTCCTCGGCACTATGGCCACCGTCGCGGTCTCCGCGCCAGGCGCAACCATAGCAAGCTGCCCCTCGTCCGACCCTGCAACGCATCTTCGAATCTAAAAATATATATATATATATATAATAATAATAATAATAACAGGCCAAAGACTTACCACCAAGATAGTCGTCTACAGTAATATCGGTGCCGAAGTCGGCAACGCGCTTGCCCGACAACGGCAACGCTCGGGCCGCCTTCGAGGCCTCCGCCACTCCGCTGGCCGGTGGCACCACCTTCGTTGACTTGGAGCCTCCAGCGCCCGCCGTTGCCTCCGGCGCCTTGCTAGGTGCAGAGGCGCCCGCCTTCGCCGCCAGCGGCGGCTTGCCTCCGCCGGAGGCCGCAGCCTTCGGAGCCCCCCGCTGCCTCTTCGGCCTAGCTTCATGCAGCCTGACAGTCGCCTGGCGTTTTTGCGCCGCACCTTGGCGATCCTTGTCCATCACTGCCCACACAACAGCACCGATATTTCGCCCGTAAGGAAAAACTCTCCACCGATGAACCATACGAGATGTAAAACAGTCCTCCTCAGCCGCGCAGGGGATAGGAACATTTCTAGGCCAGCATCCCCCGGTAACCCTCAGCATCCGAGCTGAAGACTCCCGGAGCTCGGGCGAAGACATCCTTTCCCCCGGGGCCGCACACGTCCTCATCAACTCTCTAGCAAAACTGTCAGACACCCCAAGTCCTCCAATCGCAGTACCTAATTTTCTCTTTTTCGAGGAAGGGGCGGCCGCCGGCGCAGGGTCGTCTCTAGTCTCCACCGCCGGTTTCTTCCCACTGCGGTCCGCTTCGTCTTGACCGGGATAGCCGTCGTACGGCAATTGATTTAATTCGAAGACCCTGTTCAAACGGTCATTGGACCCGCGGATATCAAAGCTGCGCTGGCCTTCCGTCCTCGGCACGTAACGTCCCACGAGCCGAACCGCCAAGTCCTCCGCATCACGCACAAAGGCGGCCGGGTCACGGTTTCGCAAATTCAGTGCGAAGGCAGGACTTCGCACCACCCTTCCTCCGTGAAAAGGCATCTGGCGAGGGCACACTTCGCCCAACGCCCAGCCATGCGCCAAGGGCCAGACCCCGTACGCCACGAACTCTTCAACTAAATCACGCCCACTGCTCTGACCGGCGGCGCACCGAAGGGCCCCTTCGTCTGCATCCTCTTCTGCCACTTCAAAGGGCGGATACGCAGAGTAATAATGAGAGCACATCTCAGACACGGGGAGTCCCTCATGGCCTTCGACAGCACCCTCAGCAACGTAAAACCAAAATTCATTCCAATTGCCCCACTTGTTGCGGGCGCACGGAACCAACTCCACTACTGGCATTGTGGTCCTGCCGGTCTTCGACGTGAATGTGCATGACCCGAACTGGGCAACTCCGTCCCCAACCATCCTCTTCTGCCAATGCAAACAATAATTCTTCGCGAAAACTTCAACCGACGGCTGTCCGCCGTACGAAGTCGTCGCCCAGACATACTTCGCCAGCGCCACCATGGCATTCGGTGTCAGCTGATGTATTTGAACATTGAATCTACGCAGGACTTTGCCAACAAACCGGTGCGCAGGCAAGCGGAGACCGGCGGCGAAGAACGCCTCGAAAACGACCAACTCACCCTCCGGCTCGGGGACTTCCTCCGTCCCCGGAGCACGAGCAACTCCGCCGCCAAAGTAGCCCAACCGCTGCATATCTTCAACGCGGGCTGACGTCATCCGTGACACACCAAAATCAACAGAGTCGCCGGCGCGCAACTCCTCCACCATCAAGCTACTCAACGTCTCCTCAGACGAGGCGGCCGCCGGCGGCGTGGTGTCGGCGGAAGAAGAAGAGGACGGCATTGCTACGTACCGTCGGCGGCGGCGGGCGGTCTGCTTCACTCGAGCCAGATCTCCGGCGATCAAGAGCACGGCGGGCAGACGAGCAGCAAGACGGCGGGCGGCTAGGGTTTTCGCGGAGCGCGGAAGGCAAAGTTCAAAAAGCACCGACCCCCGCCCCCTTTTATAGGCAGGGCGCGGCTCTTCGGGAAACCCGCAATCCGACAGGGCGCGGCGCCTCGGAAAACCCGCAATCCAACAGTACGCCGTCCATCAACGGTCACATCGAAAACCCCCGCAGAACCACTTCGAGCGAGGGCAGCGTCTCCGCCATCTAGCGAAGTCTTCGGCACCAGGTGACTTTGTCGAACTGGTCCCTCGGAGGGCAAATGTTGGGGCGAAGGCAAAGACGCCACCCTTCGCTCGTCGCCTTTCGCTGCAGTCGCTGGTCTGACAAAGACAAAACGGGCAGGGACGCCCTTCGCTTCATTCAGCACCAGACGAAGGCCTGCGGTGACGTCTCCCCGCAGCACGGCCTCGTCCTGCTCTGAGGCCCACGTGTGATCTGGCCCATTGTAACGGGCCCCGCGTGGCTGCCTTTGTGTTACGGGCCTAGTTTGTAAAGGCATTCTTGTAATTACAGCCTGTAACCTTGCTTTATGGGAATATTCTGGGGATAAACTAGGTGTCTGAGGGCACATGCGTCCTTAGCACAAGGCGCTGGGCACTCAGATACCTATAAATACCCCCGCACAGTGCCCGTGAGAGGCTAGATTAACAGAGCTATTGCCCCCGAGCACGCAACCCTGTTGTCACCACTGTTCATTCTTGTTGGCTTCTTTGCTGCTGAGAGCAAGTTCCAACAGAGAGCAATATTTCAATATAAACAATCATGTTTATTTGTTTAATCTGCCTTCTTCATCTGCTAGCCATGTTTAATTCTCAAATGGACTTGAGTAGCTATGTTTCATGTTTTCATGTACTAGAATTGCTACTGTTCATTGCTGTTATAATTACATATGGCATTTATCTGAGTTATATGCTTGTTTTATTCGGGATTAGAATGTTTAATATATTTAAATATATTGGAAGCATGTCACTTATTTCTCTAAAAATACAACAATCCAGAAAACCAATCCGTATTATGGCCTCTAGTTCTGATGTCATTAAGCCTGAAGCGTTCGACGGCGCAAGCTTTAAACGCTGGCAGATTAAAACTCGCATGTGGCTCACTGACCTAAAATTATTTTGGGTAGTGACGTTGGCTGTTCCCCAGGCTGCATCAGATGATTCTGATGATGCAGCGAAGGCCGCCGCACTAGCGGAGAAGGCCAAGTGGGACGAAGCCAATGAGGCATGCTTGTCTCGTCTGCTGAACGTCTTGTCGAACCGCTTATTTGACGTATACTCTGGTTTTACCTCCGCCAAGGGTCTATGGACTGAACTTGAGAACGAGTTCTCTGAAGTTGACAATGGCAATGAGTCATTCACAACGGAAAACTACCTCAACTATAAAATGGTTGAGGGAAGGTCTGTTATGGAGCAGCTACAGGAGATTCAACTCCTTGTTAGGGACTTGGTCCAATATGGCTGCGTCCTACCAGACAGTTTTCAGGTGAATGCAATACTGGCAAAGCTCCCGCCTTCTTGGCGAGACTTTGTGACTTCACGCCGCCACATGAAGAAGCAAATGACTCTCACTGAGTTGTCAGCTGCGATTAATGTGGAAGAGCGTGCAAGGTCTAGTAACAAGCCATCCCAGCAACTCCAGGCTCAAGTTGTTGAGAAGGGTGGAGATAGAAAATTCCAGAAGAAGAAGAAGAACTCCCCACAGAAGAATATGAACCAACCTAAGTCCAAAAAGATGAAGAAGAAAAAGGAGGACTTTATCTGCTACGTTTGTGGTGTCTCCGGGCATACAGCTCGGAGATGCAAACTTAGGAAGGGAAAAGGTCCTTCACCTCAGCGCAAAGAAGGGAACGTGGTGGTTAACTCCACCCCAGGGTATGCACCTCAGGCCTTTATGGCAAGTCCATCAGATGACTGGTGGATGGATTCCGGTGCTACTGTTCATATTTGTGCTGATCGATCCATGTTCTCTTCATTCCAGGGATTCAGCAGCGCACCAGTCTTGATGGGAAATGGTGTTCCGGCACCAGTTCGAGGTACTGGACAGGTCTACCTGAAGTTAACTTCAGGAAAGACGCTCGTGCTGAAGGACGTACTCTATGTGCCATCGATGAGCCGGAACCTCATTTCAGTGTCGCTGCTATGTCGACAGGGTCTCAAATTAGTGTTTGAGTCTAATAAAGTGGTCCTGTCTAAGTTTGGTACTTTTGTTGGAAAGTCATATGAGTCAGGCGGTTTGTTCCGTCTTTCTGTTTTGAATAATCATTCTTCTTACCATGTTAATGTGGTTTGTAATAACGATTCCATTAATAATATATGGCATTCCCGTTTGTGTCATGTGAATTTTGAGGCCATTAAGAGATTAAGTGACATGTCTTTAATTCCTGAATATAAACATGTTAAAGGTGTAAAATGTGGTATTTGTGTGCAAGCTAAGCAGCCTAGAAAACCGTTTCATACGGTTGAAGGCAGAAGTACCACTCCTTTAGAACTAATTCACTCAGATATCTGTGAGATGAATGGTATAATCACAAAAGGCGGTAAAAGATACTTTCTTACCTTGATAGATGATGCTACCAGGTTCTGTTATATTTACTTACTCAGAACTAAAGATGAGGCACTAGAACACTTTAAGATCTATAAGACTGAAGTTGAAAACCAGTTAGACAAGAAAATTAAAAGGCTGCGGTCTGATAGAGGAGGTGAATACCTTTCCAACCTTTTTGATGAGTACTGCAAAGAGTGTGGAATCATTCATGAAACCACTGCTCCATATTCACCTCAGTCAAATGGGGTAGCTGAAAGGAAGAACCGAACGGTGTGTGACTTAGCTAATGCTTTGTTGCAAAGTTCGGGGATGCCTGACATCTGGTGGGGCGAGGCAGTACTCACGGTGTGCTATGTCCTGAACAGGGTGCCGCCTCGCAACCGTGAGGCCACGCCCTATGAAGGATTTAAAGGAAGGAAGCCAGATCTTTCGCATCTTCGGACTTGGGGCTGCCTTGCAAAGGTGAATGTCCCGTTGCCGAAGAAGAGAAAGTTAGGCCCTAAGACCGTAGATTGTGTCTTCCTGGGTTATGCACATAACAGTGCAGCTTATAGATTTCTAGTGGTCCATTCCGAGACGAGCGAAGTCGCTATAAATGTAATAATGGAGTCTCGGGATGTGACATTCTTTGAGAGCATCTTCCCTATGCAGGATAAGGAAGTAGTAGCCCCAGATGGTCCATCTCGGATGTATTCTCTGCCCTCGAGTGTCCTTGACCAGACTCCAGATTTGGAGTTAAGGAGGAGTAAGAGACAAAGGACTGAAAAGTCCCTGGGAGATGATTATATTATTTATCTAGTGGATGAAGAACCACGCTCCCTCACAGAGGCATATACATCTCCGGATGCAGAGTACTGGAGGGAGGCTGTCCGTAGCGAGATGGATTCTATCATCTCGAACGGAACTTGGGAGATAACTGATCTCCCAGCTGGTTGCAAGCCTGTGGGCTGTAAATGGATCTTTAGGAGGAAGAGGAGACCCGATGGTACTATTGAAAAGTACAAGGCCCGTCTTGTGGCTAAGGGTTTTACTCAAAAGAAAGAGGAGGATTATTTTGATACTTATTCTCCGGTGGCTCGATTGCCCACTATCCGTGTGCTTTTGGCGCTGGCGGCTGCTTATAAACTTCTTGTTCATCAAATGGACGTAAAGACAGCATTCCTAAATGGAGAGCTGGAAGAGGAAATTTATATGCAGCAACCAGAAGGATTTGTGGTTAAAGGTCAAGAGAGCAAAGTGTGTCGCTTGATTAAATCCTTATACGGTCTTAAGCAAGCTCCCAGACAATGGCATGAGAAGTTTAATAATACTCTGACCACTGCCGGGTTTTGTGTAAACGAAGCCGACAAGTGTGTGTATTATCGCTTCTCTGGGGGCAAAGGTGTCATCATGTGTTTATACGTTGATGACATATTGATATTTGGGACCGATTTGGAGGCTATCATGGAGACAAAAGTATTCCTCTCCAAGAACTTTGATATGAAGGACTTGGGTGAAGCTGATGTTATACTGAACATCAAGCTGATAAAGGGTGAGGATGGGATTACTTTGTCACAATCCCATTATGTGGAAAAGGTCCTAACTCGCTTTGGACATATGGACTGTAAACCAGTCACCACGCCCTATGATCCATCCTACACGCTCAGTAAATATGAAGGCGAGCCTGTGAACCAGCTACTATATTCGCAGATCATCGGATCTCTCATGTACCTGAGCAGTGCAACTAGACCAGATATCTCATATGCAGTATGCAGACTGGCTCGTTATTCGGCCAGTCCAGGAGATAGACACTGGGTAGCCTTGTACAGAGTGCTTCGGTATTTGAAGGGAGCGATGAATCTTGGTATTAAATATACCGGATTTCCGTCAGTGCTTGAAGGATTTAGTGATGCAAACTGGATCTCTGACTCAGATCAAATGAAGTCTACAAGTGGCTATGTGTTCACTTTAGCTGGTGGGGCCGTGTCATGGAGATCGTCTAAACAATCAGTGTCGACACGTTCCACCAAGGAGGCTGAATTAGTTGCACTTGATTCAGCAGCATTGGAGGCTGAATGGTTGAGAGACCTATTGTCAGACCTTCCAATGCTAGCAAAGCCGATACCGGCTGTCCTAGTATACTGTGACAACACTTCTGTGTTGCTGAAAGTGAACAGTAGAAAGGACAACCAAAAATCCTCGAGGCATATCAGAAGACGACTTGATTCATGTCGGCATGCTAGAGAGACGGGTGTAATAACCGTAGATTACATCAAGTCTGAAAGGAACCTTGCTGATCCTTTCACCAAAGGGCTGGCTCAAAAGCCAATCCAAGCAGCGTGCATGGGAATGGGACTCGTACCCTGTTAGCGGTTTCAACTGCGGATAACTGTCCTGTGTGACCGGAGGTCCCGAGATCCAGGCTCCAGGAAACGAAGCACTGTGGAACCAAGAGCACAACCAAACAAGAGTCTCATGAGCTGCTGTGCTCTTTCTGTATGGCAGGTTGAGCGATATGCTCTTAATGAAGTCAATGCTTTAAGCAGGGAAATTGTCCTACAGAATTTCCTTAATGATTTCACCTATATGAGCTGACTGTGGGGTCGCAGTCCAGGAGAGAATGGGGTTTTCTCTCTAGTGAGCTCATGAATAGATATTAAAGGGCATGACCGTAACGCCCTGCCCCGTAAGAGAAGCAGATAATCTGCCTAGTACTATGTGCCTTTTGTGCGAAGATTCTCACACTAGGGTTTGTGGATCAAGGCATAGTCCTCCGCTTACTCGTGCAGGGTTGGAGTACACTGGGATAGGCTTTGGTTCAAACCTAACAAGTACCTCTACCGAAAAGTAGTATATAAACAGTACGGGAGCTCAATGACATTGATCAGAAAATAAGAGTGAAAATGGTGGGGATTGCTGTTCATTTTAGGGGATTTTCCCTTTTATTTTCTTTATTGAAAATATAAGAAATGAAATTTTAAAAAAAGGAAATGGGAGCCTGCTGGGCCGCTGCCAGGTCGCTTGGCCGAGCAGCCCAGCAGGGCAGCCGGCTGGTAACAAAAGGTAGGGCACGTCGTGCCTTACGCAGGAGCAGGAGGCAAGCGGCCAGGGGGCCTGTGGCGGCGGCAGCTTGTGCTGTTCCGATCTAGGCGGCGTATCCTGCCGGAGCTCTCGCGATATGGTTGCTGCTCCTCCTCTCGGCTCCATATATGGAGGCTTGTTCCCCTGGCTGGCTCTCCACGGGAGAGAAGCTGGTTCTCTGTTCTTCTCCCACTCACTGTTTCAATCGCAACTCGCTCGATCCACTGCTCCACCAGTGGCTGCTCCACGGAGGTTGTGCTGCTCGTGCGCAGTGAGGCTCTCCGGTGCTCTATTGCTTCACCAGTGCGCGTGTGTGCTGCGGTTGATTCTCTGGTGTCTGTCCACCGTGGCCTGGTGCTTGGGCTCCCTGCTGCGCGGTGTTCCTCTTCTCGGGCCGGTGCCGTGGACGTCTCCCTCGGCTCCGGCAGCGGCTCTAGTATCTCCGTCAACCTCCCGCCGTGCAGGTCCGGACGTGGGCGGCGGATTGGTTTTCTGGGACAGAACCTCGTGTTCGCTGAGCTGGTCTTCCCACGTAGACAATCTACGTGCTGTGAGTTACCCGTTGCCTCTCATTATTTATTGAATAATTTTGTGCAATCTGCTAGTATTATTTACTTGGGTGTGATTGCACAATTTGTGGGCGGATTTGATTGCTCGATGATGATAGCGGTGTAGTGAGACAACGTGACAGCCTGGGTTTTAGTGTGTTGTTATTTTCAGCATTGATATTATTTGTGCCTAGTTATTTCTTACTATTGTGCAGGCTGATTACTTAAGTTCATTACTGTTCCTTAATACATGCGCACACTGTTTGATCTTGGTATTCATGCTTGAATTCTAGGCTCATAATATTTGATCTAAAACCCTGATTTGGTAAGATAGGACTGTCACGTTAGTCGAGGATCTTTGATCACCCTTTAGCGTTGGAGGGCTGTCTAGTGCAGCAACCCGCTATTTTGAGAGCAATATTTCAATATAAACAATCATGTTTATTTGTTTAATCTGCCTTCTTCATCTGCTAGCCATGTTTAATTCTCAAATGGACTTGAGTAGCTATGTTTCATGTTTTCATGTACTAGAATTGCTACTGTTCATTGCTGTTATAATTACATATGGCATTTATCTGAGTTATATGCTTGTTTTATTCGGGATTAGAATGTTTAATATATTTAAATATATTGGAAGCATGTCACTTATTTCTCTAAAAATACAACAGAAACTCCGTTCCTGTGTCGTCGTCGTATACTACTACTCGTACGTGCCACAATTATTGTGCCTAGGTCACGTGTGCGCGCTTCTTTGACGGCGAAAATTCGCTGCGGTTGAACTGGGAAAATTTTCCGCTCGGCATGCATCTAGCTAGCCGGAGCCGCACGCACGTTCCTGAGCTGAGACCTTTTGCGGTCATCAAACTTGCTGTCGTACTCGTATGTGTGTGTATGTATTTATTTGGGGGAAGGATGGCCGAGGCCGTGTATTCAAATCTGGGATGACGGCGAAAGCCCCCTTCAGCCTTTGTCGTGTTTACTGGCTGGCCTCGGCTTATTAGAAACAGCGACTTAGGCTATCTTACCCGTCCCATCGGTCGTTTCAAAATCTACTCAGTATAACCTAATGTGTAAAACAGTATTATACACTGTCATATACATGATCTGCTGGCCATAGCCTCAGATGGGGCTACATATCGAACCAGCTCGACTCGTTTAATTAGCTCGCGCTCCATAACAACAACAACAACAACAACAACAACAACAATAATAACAACAACAACAACAAAACAATACACACGTATATACAATAATATAATCAATTACTAGTTAATTATAGACCAATTTAACACTAAAAAGAAGTAATAATAATAATACTTAAGGGGTGTTTGGTTCCACCCAACTGAAGTTCAGTTCATGTCAGGTTGAATGTTTGAATAATAACTACGGATACTAAATGTAATCTCATTATAAAACTAATTATACACACGAGATTAACTATAAAACCAATTACACGAACCAAGACTAAAAATACGGGACAAAATTATTAAACTTAATTAAGCCTATATTTAACACTCGTATTTAATATTTAAACATTTGATGTGACAAGTACTAAACTCTACTTACGGGAACTAAACACCCCCTAACGGTTTCGTATGCCACGTCCGTACAACAGCATGCTAACACGGTTCATCACTTATTAGTTCATTCAATATAGTTGTGCAAGCTTTTGGGTTTAGCTGACAAATTATTGGTCGTTTAAGTTGGAGCATGGGCTGGTTTGGTAACAAACCGAGGCAAGATGATAGCGCATGGTCCGTAATAAAATCGGAACGAGACGAGTTCACGAGCCATTATCCACCGCTAATCTCAGGGCCGGAGAGAAAAGGAAGCCGGCCGGGTCGGTATTTAATGCCATTTCCCACGTGCTTAGACCGGAAGTAAATCTCTTTATTCTATTATTATAAAGAAAGGACAATCTTACTTTCCTGCTTTAATTGAATGGTGCGAAGCTCCTCAGCTCCTGTCCTGGTTGTCGTGAATGGTAGGTTACTTGCCAGTATGACCTTGCCCCCAGAGGTTTAATTTGACCATGCCGGTCTACGCGTGGGCGTTTGCTACTCGACCGCGCCTGATCTAGGGGAGCCTAGAAACTTTGTGAGGAGGAGCAAGGTGTACAAGACTGCCTTCCCCAGATTACATCGTCGGCATATTCAAACTCCATTATATGAATATAAAATAATGTTTTTGCAACTATGTAGATATAAACTGCAGGACACAGCACAAGAGGCCGTTAGGTTGTTAAGGAACGTGGTATCTATATTTACGTTATAGGTACATGCATGCATGATGGAATCGTTGAAGTTTTGGGCTGCCGCCTGCGCCCTAGAACGTGGACGACTTGGAACTTTCAACGGCCGGGCGGATGCCGCTTTGAATTTCTCCCCGTTTTCTTGGTGGGCTCGTGTGGGGGGCATGGAGCCTCCAGGTGGACTGGCTCAAAAACTTTAGGACCGCTAATTATTATCAGATGCGGTAGACCAGTAGCTGACCTGCTTCGGTTTCCTCTGATTCGCCACTAGTACGTGCCCAGTCCAGTTAATAACCTGTGTGGATCTTTAGCAAATGGTAAAAGGGGCATGGTGGGTGGTCAGCTGGACCTAGCGACCGACGTGGACGTAGGGACATCACGCACAGAGACGAGACAGGTGAAAGGAAGCTGCCATTGACATAGCGGGGAAAGGTGAAAGCAACCCTGGTATATGAGATCATGTCAAAAACATCAAGTATTGGGGCTCTTCGGTAGGCAGAGGCAGTTTACTCAGCGGCGCCGGCTGCTCATGCCTCAAGCTATGGTGGTTGTGGCTGCCTGTCACAGGAGTACTGTGTTAAACAGCAGCAGTTGCTTAAAAGAATCTTAAGATAATGCAGGCGCTGCTAAAGGCTGCACACAAGTTGGGCAGCAAGAGGCACCAACAACAACACCAGCCCACAGCTCCCCCGGCCCCCGCTTCCTTCTCCAGACCAACCAACCGTCGAAAAGGTCAACTTCCTGGCGGGTCCCGGTCCACACCAAACCCTATCCTGCGTTTCTCTTGTACGTACTACTAGTATTTTAGTACGTATCCTGTAATCTCACATGTGGTAAACCAGTGACCGTGACAGGTACGTACGTGTACTCTTCTGCTATCAAAGACTCGCAAGTCGTTTTCTCAGCCTCGGTGACGGTAGATGAAATCCGTTCTTCTTTATGCGGTGTCTGAAAGCACAACCATCTCATCTACCGTATTCACGTGGAGTCGTGGGTACCCCAAGTAAACAAACTTTAATGAATCATGCACTTATATCATTACTAGGTGCAACGGAAATATATAATAACATGACAAGTTATATATTTGTGTTTTATATTGTTATTAGAAATTGTTTCGTAATCCATTTGTGATCCTAGCCATGTATAAATTTTATTATCTTAATCTAGCTATTTCACCTCTACATAGTACAATGTCCGTGTGTTGCGATGGCATACAGTCATATTTAATGAGGCGGGGATATAGAATTGCTCATATGTTACTTTATATTCATGCTTAAAGTATTCAGGCATAACCGTGCACCACGGTATGCTGTGGACGACTACACTAAGGCCTTAAGGAGTAGTAGAGATAGAGATATCTTAAGTCCAGGAACCCTGTTTGGAACGTTGGTTTTACTTCCGGTAGTTTCAGAAATTTAGAACTGACAAAATTGTAAATTATAACTCAAGTTCAGGAGCCCTTGTTAGGCTGTTAGCTACAACTACAAAATGACACTTGTGGATCAATATACTTCACAGAGGGAGAAAGAACTATCATGTGGAAATGTCATAAAGAACCATACACCACACAAATAAGTATAGAACTTAGACAACACACTGATGTGTAATTCAACGCCATCTTTTATATAGCATAACAATAATATAAGCAAGTAGCTCCAGCTCCATCTTTTGCATGCACTACAACTATGGTTAAACTGGCTTGTTCCGTAGCCTCCTTGCCGGATCAGGCTTCACAATTCTAAATTGGTCCAAAACCTCCATCGTTCTTGAGCTTACAAACTGAAGAAGAGAGATTAACAATTGTTCAGAGTGAAATGCCCAAATGGCCCTCTTTCTGAATTTTCTAGAATTTTCGTTATTCAATGCCCCACACCAATCTCCAAAGTACTAATTCAAACATGTGAAAGGAGAGAAAATATTGCGAAAAGGAAATACAAAAACTGACCTGAACCAGCATATCACCTCTTGTGGCATGCACCCTGGCATACCCGAATTCTGAAACTCTTGATAAGCTCCACTTGTTCAACTGATATCAAGGCAAGATTTTGTTAACGAGCATGTACAGTATTGGATATCAATTTAAGGTTATGAACTTAAAAGTATATCTCAAATCTGAATGTTCATTGAATAATTATTACAAGAAATCTCATGTATACCATCTTAAAGATCAAGCACTACTTGCTTTGGACTACAAAAGACTTGTTACTATAGTTCTTACCACAATCCTAGGGAACTTGTCCAAGCTAAATCCTCCAGCTCTAACAGTGGCATGAACGGGTGCAGTATATTTGCATTTGTCATAAGTATCAATTCCACTTGCATCCTTCTTTGGCTTGCCTTTGCATCTATTCTTGTATACTGCACAAGTCCTCTCATAGTTGTGTACATGGCCAAAGAAAACCAAATCCACCTACTCAACCAAAAACCAAAACATGCTACTATGGTTAGTGTATTGTGGTCAGCTGGTCATTTCTTTTCATACCAGCCTGAGGTAGTTAAGTTTCAGTTCCAAGCGTGATTTCTTACCTGGTGCTTGAGCAAGAGTGGCTCAACGGAGGCTACAAATGTTAGATCTACATTAACTGGAATTCCGACATGGGATGAGTACATCGGTCTATGCCTGCAATTTTCATTGAAGTATGGTGATTATGTTTCTTGGATCTGAATAGCACATATTACAGGTTTAAGAGAAACAAAGTATAAAATGAAAGGACTCTTGTTGGGTCCGCATGATCTGTCCATAGACAAGCTACTTGAAAACATACTTATGTAACAAAACTCACCCAATGAAAATTATCCACGGTGTCCTCGATCTATTGACTGATGACAAATCTTGATTCATCCATTTGTACTATTCAAACAATAAACTTTTCAGAGAAACAATACATATATTTCGAAGTCTGAACAATACATGAAAAGTTCCAATTGATTATATACCTGCTCCGACATCTCTGACCACTTATGCTCAGTTGACATCACGACAAAGTGAACGCTCCCTTGCTCAATTGAATACCATGGCTTATCCTTACTAACAGCTGGCATGCAGAAATATGACTCATATGCAACTTCACATTCGCCACCTGAATCTGGGGTCACATATACAGAACCAGTCTCGGCATAATCCCTGAGGAAGACAATGCAAGTTCATGGTCAATGATGGTGCATTTCACAATTCAATTCAATTGTTCAGATTACACTGCAAACATAAGATTTTAAAAGTATCAATTACCTTTCATGATTACCAATAGTGGTCATGTAGGGAACTCGAGAAGCGACTGGTGCTATGAGGTTTAGGAAGAAATCCCATTCAACCAAACGCCAGGTCGTTTGAGGCGAAGACGCACACCACGCCAGCTGGATACACCCCAATAATAAAGAAACCCTACTCCTAGCCTGAGAACTAAGAAACAGTACCTCGCGTTTGCCACGACGGGGACGTGGTCGGCGCTGGTGAAAGCGGCGGCGAGGAGGATGCCCCAGCGGCGACCGGATCCGGCTCCATCACTGCGATCTGTGAGGCTATATAGAAGGGATTAGGATTGGGCAAATTGAATTTCGCATGGGAGGATGTCTTTGTACTTGACGATTGCTTAAGCTTGCCATCAGGGACATCTGCGACAAACAAGCAAAAGCATGAACCTGTGTCACTTGCTTCTTCTCGCAGAGCAGGAAGCCAGCAGGGAAAAAAGACGAAGAATAAATCAGATGTAGAGCCAACCTGGCTGGCGAGGAGGATGCCCCAGCGGCAACCAGATCCGGCTCCATCGCTGCGATCTGGTGGTCAGGGACGAGGGCATCCTCATCGCTGCGATCTAGTGGCCTGTTGAAGGAGGTTGAACTCCGTGAGTGGGGCATGGACCTCCGCTGGAGAGCGAGGGACGCGAGCATGATGTTGCGGAGGCTTACCGTGATGAATGAGGAGGCAACAGAAGGGCACTCAAGGGCGTCATCATCCCCAGTCACGCGGGTGGCGAATCAGGCCATGGTTGTCGAGTCCCCGGCCTCCATCATGGAGGCTTGGAGGGGATAGAGGTGCTCCAAGCATACTCTTCGCTAAGATCTGGTATGCCGCTGCGCAAGCCGGAACAGGGACTCTGAGAGAGAAATGATGGACCTGGTTGGCTCGCCAGCGGACGTCCCTCGGCGGTGAGGGGCTCGCCAGCGGAGGTCCCACAGCGGGGCGAGCGTCGGAGGAGGGGCGGTGAGGCGGATGGTTATCGGAGCCCCCTCGCCTCCCGATAGGATGTCGCACACCTGCACGCGCGGGGCCGGCGCCAGGAGGGTTCGGGGCTAGGGCGGGGGCGGGGGTGGGGTGGTTGGCCGAGAGGGAGACACGGGTGTGCGCCGCCGCTTTTAAGGGGGACGCGTTGGATCGAGCTAGGTTGGCGGATCGCAATGGGAACGGTGGGACGGCGGAGTTGGTTGAGGAGCTCCCGCGCGCGAACCCATGGCGAGTTGAGGAATTCATGGCACGGCCACGCGGAGAGCTCGGCGCGATGGAGGCATTTGTTGGCAGAGGTGGCGACCACAATCGACGCCGGGAAAGCAGAGGCGACGGTGTGGCGATGAGGACGTCGAGGATGGGGCAGACGCGCGATGAGGACGCGGAGCGGCTGTCGCGGCGGCGGAGGCGGGCGGGGGCATCACGAGCAAGTGACAAGCGAGGGCACACTGTACCAATTTGCTATCTGGGCCGCACCAAACATCGCTGGAATACGGGCCACATGAAGATTTTAGCCCAGGACACCATCATTGTTTGTGGTGCTTTCTTTACTATTGTGGTTAGTGCCATACCGGCTAGTGAAACAGGCAGAGAACGGCTTATAAGCGTTGGTGCAGCCCCAAATGTTAACTTGCTAGTGGCTCAATGACGTTGGTAGAGAACGATTTAGGTAATGTTGTAGATATTTGTTTTGCTTGGCGAGGAAATTGGCCTGCTGGGTTGCATGCGTTGGGAGGGCGAGGGAGCAGAGCTGCGCGTTGGGCCCGACGTGGGAGGCTGGGAGGCAGAACCGTGCACCATCCGGGGTGTGGACGTCTACACTCTCCTCTTATATAGTAGTAGAGATTAATTATTAATTTGTACATATATAATTATGTATACGTGTGTATAAACTTGTGATTGCAGATCATAATCTATGTTTTTTTACGTGTATGTATACCATTATTTACACTGTTGTAGACCCTTAAATATATCAACGACGTGTATGGGCATAGCATTAATGTACTAGTTAACTTTTTGGGAAATAAAAGAGAATTTAAACTAATTAATGTTTTATTTCAGAAGCATCTTTGTTTTCTAAAGTGCACATTTAACAAATATATAAAAAATATTCCTCATGCTGTATTTTTTCTGATTGTGCATTAAACTCAAGCTTTTTATGTTTAAAACAAACTTAGCCTTGAATTCAAAAATGAGATTTGAAAATATAGGACCAAAAGAATGAAAAAGAATGAAAAAGAAAAAGATAAAAGAAAGGGGTTACTGGCTGTTCTGGGCCGAAACCACGGCCGGACCATCTCAGCTTCGCCTTCTTACGCGGCCCATTTGTGAACAACACACGCAGACAGGTGGGCCCGGCCTACACGTCGCGCGTGCGCACTCAAGTACTCTCTAACGCTGACATGGCGAGCCCACACACCAGCGACCCACTACCCCGCACGCTCACTGCTCCGGATGGCCCGCACGCCAGTGGTCGCGCGTGCCCTCTCCGGCTCTTGCCACAAACTACGCTGCCAATCGGGCCCCGCTGGTCAGCCATAACTTCATCGTGCCACGTCACTGACTCGTGGGTACTACCGGAATCCGAGGCTTTGCCGAGTGTCGGCCTCTTTGCCGAGTGCCTTTTGTCGGGCACTCGGTAAAGAAGGCTTTGCCGAGAGCCGCACTCGGTAAAGTTCGGCTCTCGGTAACGTGCCGCTTTACCGAGTGCAGGACACTCGGCACAGGAACACACTCGGCGAAGACATGTTTGTCAAGTGTCCAACACTCGACAAAGAAGGCGCTCGGCAAAGGACCGTCAGCGGCCGTCCTAAAGCTGACGGTCGTCAGTCTTTGCTGAGAGCCGAGGACTGGCTTCTTTGCCGAGTGCCAAATACTGGGCACTCGGCAAAGAAGGCTTTGCCGAGTGTCTTCTATAGACACTCGGCAAACCATATTTTTGTTTTTTACATTTTGGCCACCAAACTTTTTGTGTTATGTTCCTACATTATGTAGACCTACATGTACCATTTTGGGACAATTATAACAGTGTTTGCAATAGCTAGTAGATTTAGTTTGTTTATTTGAATTTTTTCGGAAAATTCAGATTTGAACTGCAGGTCACTCGAAACTTGGAAAACAGTGCATGAAAAACTGATATCTATGCTACTTAGCACAAGTTACGACCGATTTCAGGAGCGGACCGGAAACTTCGAGCACCATGCTCACTTAACATGGTCGTGAACTTGCCATCCAGGTGTTTACAAATTGTATAAAACACAAACAAATTCAGAAAATCATGAAACCTGTCCACGTGTCATGATATCATATGTGGAGGCTGTGATAAAAATTTGAAAAAATTTCGAGAAAGCTGTGATGCACTATGTGTACAAACCTAAGAGATCCACATTGAAACTCTATTATTTCATGTGTAGTTCTCTTAGGTTTCTACACATACTGTCTCACAACTTTCTCCAAACATTCTAAATTTTTTATCACAACCTCTACATATGATATCATGGCACGTGGACATGTTTCATGATTTTCTGAGTTTGTTTGTGTTTTATACAATTTTTAAACACCTGGATGGCAAGTTCACGGCCATGTTGAGTGAGCATGGTGCTCGAAGTTTTCGGTCCGCTCCTTAAATCAGTCGTAACTTGTGCTAAGTAGCATGGATATCATTTTTGCATGCACGGTTTTCCAAGTTTCGAGTGACCTGCAGTTCAAATATGAATTTTCCGAAGAAATGCAAATAAACAAACTAAATCTACTAGATATTGAAAACACGGTTATAATTGTCCCCAAATGGTACATGTAGGTCTACATAGCGTAGGAACAAACCACAAAAAGTTTGGTGGACAAAAAATATACAAATGTACTTTGTCGAGTGTCAGCTGGTTGACACTCGGCAAAGTATGCTTTGCCGAGTGCCGGTTGGGTGACACTCGGCAACGAAGTGTAAATTAATCTTTGCTGAGTGTCACCTGGGCGACACTCAATAAAGACTACTTTGCCGAGTGTCCCCGATCTGGCACTCGGCAAAGCGTATTTTTTTTAAAAAAATCTTTGCCGAGTGCCAGATCACGGGCACTCAGCAAAGCACGCGTACATAGCAACTGTCAGGCTTTTCTTTCTCACTCTCTCACTCTCTTCTCACTATGCACGCCGCGCCGCGCCGTCGCCGCCTCCCCCTCCAACGCCGACCGCCGCGTCCTCCACCGCCGGCCGCCGCGCGCCGTGCCTCGCCCACGCCCCCGGCCGCTGCCCGCGCCCACGCACGCTGCCGTCTTGCGGCCACCGTGAAAGTCGCCTAGAGGGGGGTGAATAGGGCGAATCTGAAATTTATAAACTTAAGCACAACTACAAGCCGGGTTAGCGTTAGAAATATTAACGAGTCCGAGAGAGAGGGCGAAAAACAAATCGTAAGCAAATAAGGAGTGAGACACAAGAATTTGTTTTACCGAGGTTCGGTTCTTGCAAACCTACTCCCCGTTGAGGTGGTCACAAAGACCGGGTCTCTTTCAACCCTTTCCCTCTCTCAAACGGTCACTAAGACCGAGTGAGCTTCTCTTCTCAATCAAACGGGACACAAAGTCCCCGCAAGGACCACCACACAATTGGTGTCTCTTGCCTTGGTTACAATTGAGTTGATCACAAGAAAGAATGAGAAAAAGAAGCAATCCAAGCGCAAGAGCTCAAATGAACACAAGTCACTCTCTCACTAGTCACTATTTGATTTGGAATGAACTATGGACTTGGGAGAGGATTTGATCTCTTTGATGTGTCTTGTATTGAATGCTATAGCTCTTGTAAGGTGTAGGAAGTTGGAAAACTTGGATGCAATGAATGGTGGGGTGGTTGGGGTATTTATAGCCCCAACCACCAAAAGTGGCCGTTGGGAGGCTGTCTGTCGCATGGCGCACCGGACAGTCCGGTGCGCCACCGGACACTGTCCGGTGCGCCAGCCACGTCAGCCGGCCGTTGGGTTCTGACCGTTGGAGCTCTGACTGGTGGGGCCTCTGGGCTGTCCGGTGGTGCACCAGACAGGTCCTGTAGACTGTCCGGTGCCCCTTCTGCGCGTGCTCTGACTCTGGCGCGCATTGTAGCGCATTTAATGTGGTTGCAGTCGACCGTTGGCGCGAAGTAGTCGTTGCTCCGCTGGCACACCGGACAGTCCGGTGCATTATAGCGGAGCGGCCTCCCATTTTCCCGAAGGTAGCGAGTTCAGCGTCAAGTTCCCTGGTGCACCGGACACTGTCCGGTGGCACACCGGACAGTCCGATGCGCCAGACCAGGGTGCCTTTTGGGATGTCTTTATCTCTCTTTGTTTGAACCCATCTTTGGTCTTTTCATTGGCTTGTTGTGAACCTTTGGCACCTGTAAAACTTATAGACTAGAGCAAACTAGTTAGTCCAATTATTTGTGTTGGGCAATTCAACCACCAAAATCAATTTAGGAAAAGGTGTAAGCCTATTTCCCTTTCAATCTCCCCCTTTTTGGTGATTGATGCCAACACAAACCAAAGCAAATATAGAAATGCATAATTGAACTAGTTTGCATAATTGTAAGTGCAAAGGTTGCTTGGAATGAAACCAATATATTCTCATAAGATGTGCATGGATTTTTTCTTTTTCTTTTTCAACATTTTGGACCACGCTTGCACCACATGTTTTGTTTTTGCAAATGCTTTTGTAAATTCTTTGCAAAGTCCTTTTGCAAATGGTCAAAGGATACATGAATAAGATTTTGAGAAGCATTTTCAAGATTTGAATTTTCTCCCCCTGTTTCAAATGCTTTTCCTTTGACTAAACAAAACTCCCCTTTAGTGAAATCCTCCTCTTAGTGTTCAAGAGGGTTTTGCAATTTTCGAAGATACTACTTTCTCCCCCTTTTGAACACAATAAGATATCAATTTGAGAATCTTTATTTTAAAATTAGGTGGTGTTGCGGTCCTTTTGCTTTGGGCATACTTTCTCCCCCTTTGGCATGAATCGCCAAAAACGGATACTTGAGTGAAATATAAGCCCTTTTCTATAACTACTTGCTCCCCTTTGGCAAACAAAATATGAGTGAAGATTATACCAACGAAGGATGAGTAATTTGATGGAGTGGAGTGGAAGCCTTTGTCTTCGCCGAAGACTCCATTTCCCTTTCAATCTATGACTTGTTTTGAAATATTCTTGAAAACACATTAGTCATAGCATATAAAAGAGATATGATCAAAGGTATATTAATGAGCTATGTGTGCAAAACATCAAAAGAAATTCCTAGAATCAAGAATATTTAGCTCATGCCTAAGTTTGGTAAATGTTTGTTCATCTAGTGGCTTGGTGTCACACCCGGCTTTAAGAAACAAAGCCAGGTGCATCTCATACATGCGCCAAGAAGACAACATATATAATAACAGAGTGTATAGAGATAAATGTCACAAAACATCAGAGTACTTATTATATAGCGGAAGACTTATTACAAAATAAAAGGATAAACATAAAATGAACTAAGGATCGTCGGCGCCAATGTCAACTGAGAAACGCCACCTAGATCATATCAAACTCCTCGCCTCGTGGCTCCTCCTGAACCACTTGTTCTTCTCCTGTGGGGGGTGTGAGACAGCAAGAGTAAGCTCACATACGTTCATCGCTCAACAAGTCGTGGGGAATAATGTGACATGAACTCACCAAAGGTGGGAGCTCATGGAGTATAAGGCTTATCAAAGAGAATGGTTAAAGCTGAGCATTGCTTTTAAGTAGTTGGTCAAAATTTTATTAGCAATTACTAAGTGTAAGTAAATACCAAACCTTAAATAAAGTAATAGAACAAATTAATAATAAACCCATGCATATGCAAATGACAAAATTGAATTTAAGTTCCATAATTTAATCATCAGAGAGTCCTGAGCAGCTCATGACCGTGAGCTCGGCTAGTATACCAGTTTTACACTCTGCAGAGGTTGTACCCTTTACCCACAAGTCATGTTACCCATCTGCCAAGGGGTCGTGACTCCCATACACCTCTACCAAGGAAGCGAGGCAGGGCAACACTACGAGGCCTTTACAAAGTTCCACTAGCTTCCGACAACCCGCTATAGTTTATGGGAAGAGCACTTGCAAGAATCCCCCGTCTGACCGCCATCGCAGCTAAATCAACCCGAGAACCTCCTTGCATGCAACTCCCCTACTACCCTTGCCCCTTTCGGGTAAGGTAGTCTTCCACTAGCTTTCCTAATTAGTCAGCCAAGGGCGTCCCATTAATTCCTTGTGGTGGCACGTGTTACTCAAGTTAAGCTCTATGTTCCAATTAACATTAATGATCTTGACATGAACATAAATAGAATAACAAAAAATTGGAACATAGATATAATAAATGATTATCCCAAAACCATGTAAAGCAATAGCAAAACTACCCAAGTGATTCAGGGGTAAACAAGGTAATGAGATAAACAATCTACGGTGACCTATCGGGTCCCATCAAAATTAACCTATGCATGAATAAATGGTATTAAAGAACATTGTTGGGTAAAAAGTGGTCAAAGGCACAACTTGCCTTCAATGAGCTCCCGCTCAGCTACTTCAACCTGCTGCTCACCAGGATCCTCGGTCACGGGCTCTTCTACTCGCCACAATACAAACAAACACAGTGCATATAGAGAAATTAACATTACACCAAACATGTAAACAAAATACATAAAAATATTCTACCTATTAAAATAAAATCCTAGGAACAGAAATCATAATTTTTGGAGTTATAGGTTTTAAGATATGAATTTCTAAAGGTTTTATGTGGTTGAAATAGGATTAAGTGGGAAATTAAATTTCTTATTGTTTTCATGACCAAATAGAGGCTCTAAGTGATAGAGAATAAAATTACAAAATTTTAGGAACTGGAATGGAGTAATTTGGAGTTCATATGCATTTTCTATGAATTATTGAAGTTCTAGCCATTATTTTCCTATTAAAAATCCATTTATAAATTATTTTATAATGTTCTGGACTGGGCCACAAATCCAGATAAACCTAGGGGCTAAACCACACTTATTCCCCAGACTTAGAGTAATCCGAAGGTGGACGGCGGGTTCTATTTCCAAAAGGTACAGGGTCTCTTATGCAAAATGGCCTGGCCGAAGGGGTACGGGTGTCGTTGGACCGTTGGATCCACAGTCGAGGGCACGGATTAGATCTAGAGTGCGCCGAAACGGTACGCTCGGTGGAACGTCGGATCTACGATCGAGGGTTAGACTTTAATGAAGCGCGATCACTTTCAGCACCGTCCCTTGACCGATCAACGGCCAAGATTTCAGGCGCAACAGGGAAAATGTTAACCTCTAATCGCAGCCGCACATCACAGGATGAGCGGCGGAAACCTCACCTCCAACCCGACAGCACCCCAGCGGTGGAGCTCAGCTCCCCGCGGCGGCTGGTTCACCGGCGAGCACGAAATCCGGTACCTAACCGCCCCCATCTAGAAATTGATTGGTACAAAACCGAGAGGGGATTAAGGCGAATCTGCAGAGAGGGGTCTCACCGGAGTTAGCGACGCAAAGATGCCCGACCACGGCGCGGTGTGGATCCGCGGCAGCGCAGGAGCAACGGCGAGGAATCGGCGGCGCACAGGTGCTCTCCCATGCCTCAAACTGCCACCAGAGGGTTCGCGACGGGTTGGTGATGCCCCAAAGCCATCATCCACGCAGCAGTCGCCCCAGCAAGCAATGGTCCACGGCGGCGGCGGTTTTCTTCTCGGCTCTGCTTCACAGATGGCGAAATCGGTTCTCAGTGGTGGAGTAAAACTTCCTGGCGGCGAGCGGTTTAGCAGGGCGAGAGGGGGAAAGAGGTGCGCGCGGTCTAGGAGTCGCCCCGCCCCTTATCAATGCGAGGCCCGGTCAACCAGAAATCCCGCGCATGTCGCGGTTGGTTCAGCCCATCCGATCGCTGCGGGAGCGTTGGGGAAGAAGACCCTGACCGGGGGAGCCGCGACGCAGCGACACACGCGCGAGCCGCGCGAAGGAACCGGAGAGGCTGACAGCGGGCCCCGCCATGTCAGCGACAGTAACAGCGCGGAAGTGGAGTGGGCTGCACGGTATAATTTCTTGGTGGGCCGAAATGGGGTGCTGAGGCCCAGTTAGGGGTTTTATTCATTTTCTCTTTTATATTTTTACTTTTCCCTTTTCTTTTCTCATTTAAATTCGAATTTAAATCCTAAATTTGAATTTATAAATGTGAAGTTCATACTTAAATCCACTGTATAATTTCAAATACCAATAGGAACCTGGTTGGATTATTTTACATTTGTTTGTTCTTATATGTAAGCATTTTCTTCTCTTGTTTCAATTCTAGAATTTTCCTTTAGGATTTAAATTCTAATTTGGGTATTAACATATTTATTTTTTACATTTTTGTCACAAAATGCTCACAACATAAAATCTCAGCATGATGCATATTCCATTTTAGTACCATTTATTTTAACTAATCACTCTTACATATAGGTATGCTCTTGTTATGATGAATATATGACACATAAAATAGGGAGATCAACTATATTCCCTTGTATACATTTTTGGATATTACACTTGGTAAAGATATCGGCTAATTGTTCCTTGGTGTTAATATATGCAATATCGATATCCCCCTTTTGTTGGTGATCCCTTAGAAAATGATACCGAATGACTATGTGTTTATTGCGGCTATGTTCAACGGGATTATCCGCCATGCGGATTGCACTCTCATTATCACATAGAAGAGGAACTTTGGTTAGTTTGTAACCATAGTCCCTAAGGTTTTGCCTCATCCAAAGCAATTGCGCGCAACAATGGCCTGCGGCAATATACTCGGCTTCGGCGGTAGAAAGAGCTACGAAATTTTGCTTCTTTGAAGCCCAAGACACCAGAGACCTTCCCAAGAACTGGCAAGTCACTGATGTGCTCTTTCTATTAATTTTACACCCTGCCCAATCGGCATCCGAATAACCAATTAAATCAAATATGGATCCCTTAGGGTACCAAAGGCCAAACTTAGGAGTATAAACCAAATATCTCAAGATTCGTTTTACAGCCCTAAGGTGAGCTTCCTTAGGATCGGCTTGGAATCTTGCACACATGCATACGGAAAGCATAATGTCCGGTCGAGATGCACATAAATAGAGTAAAGAACCTATCATCGACCGGTATACCTTTTGATTTACGGATTTACCTCCCGTGTCAAGGTCGAGATGCCCATTGGTTCCCATGGGTGTCTTGATGGGCTTGGCATCCTTCATCCCAAACTTGTTTAGAATGTCTTGAATATACTTCGTTTGGCTAATGAAGGTGCCCTCTTGGAGTTGCTTCACTTGAAATCCTAAGAAGTACTTCAACTCCCCCATCATAGACATCTCGAATTTCTGTGTCATGATCCTACTAAATTCCTCACATGTAGATTCGTTAGTAGACCCAAATATAATATCATCAACATAAATTTGGCATACAAACAAATCATTTGCGAGTGTTTTAGTAAATAAAGTAGGATCGGCTTTTCCGACTTTGAAGCCATTAGTGATAAGAAAATCTCTTAGGCATTAATACCATGCTCTTGGGGCTTGCTTGAGCCCATAAAGTGCCTTAGAGAGTTTATATACGTGGTTAGGATACTCACTATCTTCAAAGCCGGGAGGTTGCTCAACATAGACCTCTTCCTTGATTGGTCCATTGAGGAAGGCACTCTTCACGTCCATTTGGTAAAGCTTGAAGCCATGGTAAGTAGCATAGGCAAGTAAAATGCGAATTGACTCAAGCCTAGCTACGGGTGCATAGGTTTCACCGAAATCCAAACCTTCGACTTGTGTGTATCCTTTGGCCACAAGTCGGGCTTTGTTCCTTGTCACCACACCATGCTCATCTTGCTTGTTGCGGAAAACCCACTTGGTTCCTACAACATTTTGGTTAGGACATGGAACTAAATGACATACCTCATTCCTAGTGAAGTTGTTGAGCTCCTCTTGCATCGCCACCACCCAATCCGAATCTTGAAGTGCTTCCTCTACCCTGTGTGGCTCAATAGAGGAAACAAACGAGTAATGTTCACAAAAATGAGCAACACGTGATCGAGTAGTTACCCCCTTTTGAATATCGCCGAGGATGGTGTTCATGGGGTGATCTCGTTGTATTGCTTGGTGGACTCTTGGGTGTGGCGGTCTTAGAACTTGTTCATCTTCCTCATCTTGATCATGGGCATCTCCCCCTTGATCATTGCTATCCTCTTGAGGTGGCTCATCTTCTTGATCTTCTCCTTCATCATCTTGAGCCTCATTCTCATCTTGAGTTGGTGGAGATGCTTGCATGGAGGAAGATGGTTGATCTTGTGCTTGTGGAGGCTCTTCAGATTCCTTAGGACACACATCCCCAATGGACATGTTCCTTAGCGCGACGCACGGAGCCTCTTCATCATCTAATTCATCAAGATCAACTTGCTCTACTTGAGAGCCGTTAATTTCATCAAACACAATGTCACAAGAAACTTCAACTAGTCCAGAGGACTTGTTAAAGACTCTATATGCCCTTGTGTTTGAATCATATCCTAGTAAAAAGCCTTCTACAGTCTTAGGAGCAAATTTGGATTTTCTACCTCTTTTAACAAGAATAAAGCATTTGCTACCAAAGACTCTAAAATATGAAACATTGGGCTTTTTACCGGTTAGGAGTTCATACGATGTCTTCTTGAGGATTCGGTGTAGATACAACCGGTTGATGGCGTAGCACGCGGTGTTGACCGCCTCCGCCCAAAACCAATCCGAAGTCTTGTACTCATCAAGCATGGTCCTTGCCATGTCCAATAGAGTTCGATTCTTCCTCTCCACTACACCATTTTGTTGTGGCATGTAGGGAGAAGAGAACTCATGCTTGATGCCCTCCTCCTCAAGAAAGCCTTCGATTTGAGAGTTCTTGAACTCCGTCCCGTTGTCGCTTCTAATCTTTTTGATCCTTAAGCCGAACTCATTTTGAGCCCGTCTTAAGAATCCCTTTAAGGTCTCTTGGGTATGAGATTTTTCCTGCAAAAAGAATACCCAAGTGAAGCGAGAATAATCATCCACAATAACTAGACAGTACTTACTCCCGCCGATGCTTATATAAGCTATCGGGCCGAATAAATCCATGTGTAGGAGCTCGAGTGGCCTGTCAGTCATCATGATGTTCTTATGTGGATGATGAACACCAACTTGCTTCCCTGCCTGACATGCGCTACAGACCCTGTCTTTCTCAAAATGAACATTTGTTAGTCCCTGTCGGGTACCGTAATTAGGGGTACCCCCAACACTCCTAAACACGGCTGGTAACCACCATCAGCACAAGCTGCAGAGACTGATGGGCACGATTCAGGTCAAGGCTTCGTCTACTCAAGGGACGCGATCTCGCCTCGCCTCGCCTGAGCCTAGCCTCGGGCGGGAACAGTAGTCCCAGACGGATTCTCGCCTCGCCTGAGGGCCTCCTCAAGCAACGGTCGCACCCTCGACTCGCCCGAACCCCAGCTCGGGCAGGCTTCGTTGTGAAGCAACCTTGGCCAAATCGCTTCACCAACCGACCGTATTGCAGGCGCATTCAATGCAAGGATCGCCTGACACCTTATCCTGACACACGTGCCTTAGTCGGCAAGGTCGAAGTGACCGCAGTCACTTCGCCCTTCCACTGACCGACCTGACAGGAAAACAGCGCCTTGCCCCTCTCCGACTGCTGTGCCACCCGCCAGCGTGAGGCTGACAACAGCTAAGTTCAGCCTCAGGCGCAACAGGAAGCTCCGCCTCGCCCGACCTTGGGCCTCGGCCTCAGGAGGAGGTCTCCGCCTCGCCCGACCCTAGGGCTCGACCCCTGCCTCGGCCTCGGAAGGTGGTCTCCGCCTCGCCCGACCCCAGGGCTCGGCCTCAACCTCAGCCTCGGAAGGTGGTCTCCGCCTCGCCCGACCCCAGGGCTCGACCTCAACCTCGACCTCGGGAGGAATCGCGTCCTCGCCCGACCCCGGCCTCGGCCTCAGGAGGAGTCTCCGCCTCGCCTGACCTTAGGCTCGGACCGACCGCGCCATGGAGGATGCATCATTACCCTACCCCTAGCTAGCTCAGGCTATGGGGGAACAAGACCGGCGTCCCATCCAGGCTCGCCCCGGTAACAAGTAATGATGGCTCCCCGCGTGCGTCCATGACGAAGGTGGTTCTCAGCCCCCTACGGAAGCAAGGAGACGTCAGCAAGGTCCCAGCAGCCCCGACAGCTGTGCTTCTATAGGGCTCAAGCGCTCCTCCGACGGCCAAGATACCGCGTACGCAGGGCTCTAGCACCTCTCCGGCAGCCACGTTGGCATGTACACAGCGCTCAGGCACCTCTCTGCCGGACACGTTAGCGCATAGCTACACCCCCATTGTACACCTGGACCCTCTCCTTGCATCTATAAAAGGGAGGTCCAGGGCCTTCATGCGAGAGGGTCGCGCGGGAGAACGAGCTGACGAACAGGCTCACCCTCTCTCTCTCGCGAACGCTTGTAACCCCTACTACGAGCGCATCCCCCTGGCGCAGGATAACACGAGCCGTGTTTTCCCCCCTTGTGTTCCATCTCGCGCCAACCCATCTGGGCTGGGACATGCAGCGACAATTTTACTCGTCGGTCTAGGGACCCCCGGGGTCGAAACGCCGACAGTTGGCGCGCCAGGTAGGGGCCTGCTGCGTGTTGACGAACAACTTCCCGTTGAGTTCCAGATGGGTAGTCTCCAGCAACCTCTTCAGCCCGGGACGCTGCTCCGTTTCGGGAGTCTCGAGTTCATGTCCCTCGATGGCAGCTACGACATGGTACTCCTCCCCTCGCAGCGCGACAGCGACAACGACGGCCGTCAGCTCGCCCGGCAGCGGCGAACTCGACGACGTCTTCCCCCCGTGGTAGAAGAGCAGCAACCGGGTTTGTCCCGCCACCTTCCTCGCCACAGGAGGAGGAGACGAGGCAACCATGGCCAGACAGGAGGCGACACCTCGTCGGCTGTCGAGCGAGTCGACGACGCTGGCACCCCAGCGGGGGACATGCCGGGCGTTGTCCTTGCGCCTGAGACGACGACGAGAGTCGCTTCCCCGCAACGTGCCAACCCCAAGCGGACAGATGACGCTAGCACTCTCGCGGAGGGCTTGCTGGGCGTTAGCCTCGTACCTGAGATAACGGTGCAGTCCGTCCCCGACGTGACTTCGTCACCGTCCATCGATCGAGAGGTACCGTCCGTTTCCCACCCTGTGCCTTTTAGATTCAGCTTCGATCCACCAAGCGACCCCGCTTCGGTGAGCGCTTTCATAAAGGCATATCCTAACCTTCCGGGGTACCATATGTGGTCAACCTGGGACCGACTAACGACCGTCTCGACCTACGGGCCCCCAAGTTCCGAGGAAGAAGACGAGCCCGACTCTGGTTGGGATTTCTCCGGGCTCGGTAATCCCAGTGCCATGCGATACTTCATGATCGCATGTGACTACTGCCTCTCCGATTGCTCCGATGATGGCCACAGCCTTGACGACGAGGGTTGTGGCCCAAGTCGCGAATGTTTCCACGTCGATCTAGGGGGTCACGACGAAGGCAACCACCTTGGTATGCCGGAGGATGATGATCCCCCTGGGCCTGCGCCTCACATTGACATCCTGCGGGAGCTAACTGTGGTCCCAGTCCCTGCGGGGGGTCAGGACACACAGCTCGAGCAAATTCGCGAGATGCAGGCCAAGCTCGACGAGGAAGTAGGACAACTTGTGCAGCTCCGGCAAAACATCGAGCAGGAGTGGGCAGGCCGAGCACTCGCTGGAGAAGCCCATCATCAGGCTCGGGACGTCCAGCGCTGTATCGCTGACGATGCCAGGGCAAGGCTGCCCCCGGCCTCCAGTGGGGTCGGCCAGAATCTGGCTGCAGCAGCAATACTGCTCCGAGCGATGCCGGAGCCATCCACCACCGAGGGCGGCGTATCCAGGGAGAAGTCAAGAATCTCCTGGAGGACGCCGCGGTCCGACGGGCCGAGAGCTCTGCCTCGCGAAGGCAAGGGTGCCCCCTAGAGCATCGCGCAGCGATTTCCCAATTCATGCGGGAAGCCTCGGTCCACACCGGGCGCACGCGGGACGCAACGCCTGCAGCCCCGGGTCGCCTCGGCAACGAGCACCGCCGCCGCGACCGTCGAGCCTGCCTCAACGAAAAGGTGCATCGAGACTACCACCCCAGGCGTGGGGGACGCTACGACAGCGAGGAGGATCAGAGTCCCTTGCCCGAACCACCAGGTCTGCAAGCCTTCAGCCGGGCCATACGACGGGCGCCGTTCCCGACCCGGTTCCGAGCCCCAACTACTATTAGCAAGTACTCGGGGGAAACAAGGCCGGAACTATGGCTTGCGGACTACCGGCTGGCCTGCCAGCTGGGTGGAACGGAGGATGACAACCTCATCATCCGCAACCTCCCCCTGTTCCTCTCCGACGCTGCCCGAGCCTGGCTGGAGCATCTGCCTCCTGCGCAGATCTCCAACTGGGACGACCTGGTCAAAGCCTGCGCTGGAAACTTCCAGGGCACGTACGTGCGCCCTAGGAACTCTTGGGCTCTCCAAAGCTGCCGCCAGCAGCCAGGGGAATCCCTGCGAGAGTACATCCGGTGGTTTTCAAAGTAGCGCACCGAGCTGCCCAACATCACCAACTCGGATGTCATCGGGGCGTTCCTCGCCGGCACCACTTGTCGCGACCTGGTGAGCAAACTGGGTCGCAAGACTCCCACCAAGGCGAGCGAGTTGATGGACATCGCCACCAAGTTCGCCTCTAGTCAGGAGGCGGTCGAAGCCATCTTCCGGAAGGACAAGCAGCCTCAGGGACGCAAGCAGGAAGACGTCCCCGAGGCGTCTGCGCAGCGTGGCGCAAAGAAGAAGGCGCAAGCGAAGCGCGACACCGCTGATGCGGATCTTGTTGCTGCTGTCGAGCAAAGAAACCCTCGTAAGCCACCCGGAGGGGCCAACCTGTTCGACAAGATGCTCAAGGAGTCATGCCCCTATCACCAGGGCCTCGTCAAGCACACCCTTGAGGAATGCGTCATGCTTCGGCGCTACTTTCATAAGGTCGGGCCCCGGCGGAAGGTGGCAAAGGCCAAGACAACGACAAGAAGGAGGGCGACAAGGCAGAGGAGTTCCCCGAGGTCCACGGCTGTTTCATGATCTACGGTGGGCGAGTGGCGAACGCTTCGGCTCGGCACTGCAAGCGCCGGGAGGTCTGCTCGGTAAAGGTGGCGGCGCCAGTCTACCTAGACTGGTCCGACAAGCCCCTCACCTTCGACCAAGGCGACCACCCCGACTGCGTGCCGAGCCCAGGAAAGTACCCGCTCGTTGTTGACCCCGTCATCGGCAACACCAGGCTCACCAAGGTCCTCATGGACGGAGGCAGCAGCCTCAACATCATCTACGCCGAGACCCTCGGGCTCTTGGAGATCGATTTGTCCACGATCCGGGCTGGTGCGGCGCCCTTTCACGGGATCATCCCCGGGAAGCGCGTCCTACCCCTTGGACAACTCGATCTGCCCGTCTGCTTCGGAACTCCCTCCAACTTCTGAAACGAAACCCTCACGTTCGAGGTGGTCGGGTTCCGAGGAACCTACCATGCGGTGCTGGGGAGACCGTGCTACGCCAAGTTCATGGCCGTCCCCAACTACACCTACCTCAAGCTCAAGATGCCAGGCCCCAATGGGGTCATCACCGTCGGATCCACGTACCGACACGCGTACGAATGCGACGTGGAGTGCGTGGAGTACGCCGAGGCCCACGCCGAGTCCGAGGCCCTCATCGCCGACCTGGAGTGCCTCTCCAAGGAGGTGCCCGATGCGAAGCGCCACGCCGGCAACTTCATACCAGCTGAGGCGGTTAAGTCCGTCCCTCTTGACCCCAGCAACGACGCGTGCAAGCAAGTCCGGATCGGCTCCGAGCTCGACCCCAAATAGGAAGCAGTGCTCGTCGATTTTCTCCGCGCAAACGCCGAAGTTTTTGCGTGGAGTCCCTCGGACATGCCTGGCATACCGAGGGATGTCGCCGAGCACTCACTGGATATCCGAGCCGGTGCCCGACCCGTGAAGTAGCCTCTGTGCCATTTCAACGAATAAAAGCGCAGAGCCATAGGCGAGGAGATCCACAAGCTGATGGCTGTAGGGTTCATCAAAGAGGTATTCCATCCTAAATGGTTAGCCAACCCTGTGCTTGTGAAAAAGAAAGGTGGGAAATGGAGGATGTGTGTAGACTACACCGGTCTAAACAAAGCATGTCCGAAGGTTCCCTACCCTCTGCCTCGCATCGATCAAATTGTGGACTCCACTGCTAGGTGCGAAACCCTGTCATTCCTCGACGCCTATTCAGGTTATCACCAAATCAAGATGAAAGAGTCCGACCAGCTCGCAACTTTTTTCATCACACCTTTTGGCATGTACTGCTATACTACTATGCCATTTGGCTTGAGGAATGCAGGTGCGACATACCAAAGGTGCATGAACCACGTGTTCGGAGAGCACATCGGCCGAACAGTCGAGGCTTACGTCGATGACATTGTAGTCAAGACGAGGAAAGCCTCTGACCTCCTCTCTGACCTTGAAACGACATTCAAGTGTCTGAGAGCGAAGGGCGTGAAACTCAATCCTGAGAAGTGTGTCTTCGGAGTCCCCCGAGGCATGCTCCTATGGTTCATCGTCTCCGAGCGGGGCATCGAGGCCAACCCGGAGAAAATCGCGGCCATCACCAACATGGGGCCTATCAAAGACTTGAAAGGAGTACAAAGGGTCATGGGATGCCTTGCGGCTCTGAGCCGCTTCATCTTGCGCCTCGGCGAAAAAGTCCTACCTTTGTACCGCCTCTTAAGGAAGACCGAGCGCTTCACTTGGACCCCCGAGGCCGAGGAAGCCCTCAGAAACTTAAAGGCGCTCCTTACAAACGCGCCCATCTTGGTGCCCCCCGCTGCGGGAGAAGCCCTCTTGATCTACGTAGCCGCAACCACTCAGGTGGTCAGCGTCGCGATCGTAGTCGAGAGACGAGAAGAAGGGCATGCATTGCTTGTCCAGAGGTCGGTCTACTTCATCAGTGAAGTGCTATCCGAGACCAAGATCCGCTACCCGCAAATTCAGAAGCTACTGTACGCAGTAATTCTGACGCGGCGAAAGTTGCGACACTACTTCGAGTCTCATCCGGTGACTGTGGTGTCATCCTTCCCCCTGGGGGAGATCATCCAGTGCCGAGAGGCCTCGGGTAGGATAGCAAAGTGGGCGGTGGAGCTCATGGGCGAAACAATCTCATTCGCTCCTCGGAAGGCCATCAAGTCCCAAGTCTTGGCGGATTTCCTGGCGGAATGGGTCGACACCCAATTGCCAACAGCTCCGATCCAACCGGAACTCTGGACCATGTACTTCAATGGGTCACTGATGAAAACAGGAGCAGGTGCTGGCCTGCTCTTCATCTCACCCCTCGGGAAACATCTCCGCTACGTGCTGCGCCTCCATTTCCCGGCGTCAAACAACATGGCCGAGTACGAGGCTCTGGTTAACGGGTTGCGCATCGCCATTGAGCTAGGGGTTCGGTGCCTCGACGCTCGTGGTGACTTGCAGCTTGTCATTGACCAAGTCATGAAGAACTCCCACTGCCGTGACCGGAAGATGGAGGCCTACTGCGACGAAGTTCGGCGCCTGGAAGACAAGTTCTACGGGCTCGAGCTCAACCACATCGCTCGACGGTACAACGAGACTGCGGATGAGCTGGCTAAAATAGCCTCGGGGCGGACAACGGTTCCCCCAGACGTCTTCTCCAGAGACATACATCAACCCTCCGTCAAGACCGACGACACGCACGAGCCCGAGGAGGCCTCGGCCCAGCCCGAGGTATCCTCGGCCGCCGAGGGTGAGGCACTGCGCGTCGAGGGAGAGCGGAATGGGGTCACGCCTAATTGAAACTGGCAGACCCCGTACCTGCAATATCTCCTCTGGGGAGAGCTACCCCTCGACAAGGCCGAAGCTCGGCGACTGGAGCGGCGCGCCAAGTCGTTCGTCTTACTGGGTGATGAAAAGGAGCTCTACCACCGTAGCCCCTCAGGCATTCTCCAACGATGCATATCCGTCGCCGAAGGATAGAAGCTATTGCAAGAAATACACTCGGGGGCTTGCGATCACCATGCAGCACCTCGAGCCCTCGTTGGGAATGCCTTCCGACAAGGCTTCTACTGGCCGATCGCGTTGGCCGACACCACTAGGATTGTATGCTCTTGCCAAGGGTGTCAATTCTACGTGAGACAGACGCACCTGCCCGCTTAGGCCCTGCAGACAATACCCATCACCTGGCCGTTTGCTGTGTGGGGTCTGGACCTCGTCAGTCCCTTGCAGAAGGCACCCGGGGGCTTCTCGCACCTGCTGGTCGCCATCAACAAATTCTCCAAGTGGATCGAGGTCCGACCCCTAACCAGCATCAGGTTCGAGCAGGCGGTGGCGTTCTTCACCAACATCATCCATCGCTTTGGGGTTCCGAACTCCATCATCACCGACAATGGCACCCAGTTCACTGGGAAGAAGTTCCTGGACTTCTGCGAGGACCACCACATCCGTGTGGACTGGGCCGCCATAGCTCACCCCATGACGAATGGGCAGGTGGAGCGTGCCAACGGTATTCTTCTACAGGGACTTAAACCGAGGATCTACAACGACCTCAACAAGTTCGGCAGGCGGTGGATGAAGGAACTACCCTCGGTGGTCTGGAGTCTGAGGACGACGCCAAGCCGAGCCACGGGTTTCTCACCGTTCTTTCTAGTCTATGGGGCCGAGGCTATCTTGCCCACAGACTTAGAATACGGTTCCCCGAGGACAAAGGCGTACGACGACCGAAGCAACCAGACTAGCCGAGAAGACTCACTGGACCAGCTCGAAGAGGCTCGGGACATAGCCTTGCTACACTCGGTGCGGTATCAGCAGTCTCTGCGACGCTACCACGCCAGAGGGGTTTGGCCCCGAGGCTTCCAGGTGGGAGACTTGGTACTTTGGCTGCGCCAAGACGCCCGAGGGCACCACAAGCTTACTCCTCCCTGGGAAGGGCCGTTCATCATTGCCAAGATTTTGAAGCCCGGGACATACAAGCTGGCCAACGATCAAGGCGAGGTCTACAGCAACGCTTGGAACATCCAACAGCTACGTCGCTTTTACCCTTAAGATGTTTCAAGTCGTTCATATACCTCATTCTCTTTACATACACAAATAGAGTCTAACCGTCAAGGAAGGGTCAGCCTTGCCTCGGTGAAGCCCGACCCTCCCTTGGGGGCTAGAAGGGGGAACCCCCTCTGCGTCAAAATTTTCCTCAGAAAATTTTTCTACCAAAACGAATTTCGTGCTTTCCGACTATATCGATAACAGAATCCTGCAAAACTAGTAAGAGCGCACGTAAGCGGCAAGGCCGACCGAGCCGAGGGACTCCTACGCCTCCGGGATACGGATGCCTCACTCGTCACCTTCCGCGAAAAGTAACTCTTGCTCGGATAAGCGATTCTGCTACTAACGAACAAGTCCGGATACTCGAAATGAGAGGAAAAGAAACGCAACTTTATAACACGACAATAAGGTGTTTAGGCCTCGGCGGCCACGAAAAACACATGCATGCTCCAAACAGACTGCTCCGGCAGAATCAGACATCGCCCGGGGGAGGAGCGGCACCCTCGACATCGTCTCCACCCTTGGCGTCGTCTCCACCCTCGGCAAGATCTGGCCCGGCCCCAGACGGCGACGTGAGCGGAAGGATCTCCACCTCGAAGGAGGACGCCAGCACCGCGCTTGGGCCCGCGACGGCAGCGTCAAGCCTCTGAACCTCGGCTAAGGCAGCCTCATCTTCGTCGGGTAGGTAGTACCCCTCGCTGACCCGCTCCAGATCCACGTCGTAGTGGGAAGCGAGCACGGCGAAGGCCCGCCTAACGCTGTGATGCAGTGCCCCGTGGAGTCTGCTGCGCATATGGCCGCCCAAGGCATGCAGGCGACTCTGGGGGGAGCTACCCGAGGGTATGTCATCGAGGCCGGAGACCTGGCAGAAAGCCGAGATAGCCTCGGACATGGCCACACGGTCGGCCTCCTTCTGCTCAGCCGCCTGGGCAAGTGCCTTGACGGACTCGTTAAGAGCTGTCTCGAACTCTGCAGACAGCCGAACAGAATTCTTCAGACACGAGTTGAAGAATGAAGCTGAATCGAAGTCACAAAGCGGCAAAAACGTACCTTCGGCCTGGGCACGCTGCTCTGAGGCTGCGGCTTGGGCGGACTCAGCCCGGCCTACAACCTCGGCAGCCTGGCTCCGAGATTGGTCCCGCTCGCCAATGATCTAGCCAAGCTCCAACTGTCGCTGCTGCGCCTCCATCCGTGCTGACGCTGCCTTTGCCTGTGCCGCCGCTACCTCCACCTCCAGCTCATCATAGAGCAGCCGAAGGTCCGCCACCTCGGTGCTCCGTTGGGCGAGGTGTTCATTAGCCTCGGCAAGCGCGGCCCTCAGGAACCGCAGTGAACCCCAGACGTCGGTCTCACGGCGGATGAACAGCGACTTGGTGGTGCTCACATCCGTCAGTTCCTGAGGAAGGGAAGCAGGGTGTTACAAAGAATGCCCTGGTCACGCGAAAGGTATGCCTAAAATCCTTACCTGGAGGACCCTGGGAACGTCCCTGGAAAGGATCTCCATGGTCGACCGAAGCGACCCCATCGCCGCGTCGGCATACTCACGGAGCTCATCCCGAGACTGCTCCTCCCGCTCATCATCAAGGACGAAGAGGGGTTTCGAGGCGCCGCGGGTCTAGAATCGGAGCGCCTTCCCACACCACTCATTGGGGTCACGCTGCGCGGTGATAAGGTCACCGCTCCCTAAGACGGGCTGTGGTTCTGCGCGCCCCTCCTCCAAGGTGTCGGGACCCCCTGCAGTCGACACATCGGGTACCATCGCTGACGGCGTACTGGGCCTCCCCTCGGCTAAGGAGGCGGGCTTCCGATCATCGACCTCGGCAACGGTGGCCGCCCTCTCCTTATGGCCAAGACTGGGGAGGTCGGAGACGACCTCGAGCAGCGGCACTTCAGCCATCCCAGCGTCAGCGGCGACGGATGGCTCCACGGGCAAAACAACGATGGCCTCGGCAGGAGCTGGTGCCGGCGCCGGCAACACGTCAGGTGGGCTCAGGGCCGCGGCCACGCCAGCAGTCTCCCCCGGCACGATGGCCGCCCCGATGGAGGGGTCATCCTGGGAGGCTTTCCCTAGGGCAACTCGTGCCGCCTGGGCCCCCCGCTCGAGGGCGTCTTGTGCGGAGGCCAGCCAACCGGCGTGGCGCGCTGCGGCACTGGCTGCAGAAGCCGACATTGTCTTAAGGGCCTTCCGGGGGGCCAGACCGGCCGAGCCTTGCCTCCGTTTGCTGAAAGGAAGAGGCAAAGCAGGATCAGGGCACACGGAGAAAGAGCCCAAACAGAGGTATCCTCAGATACTTACCCGCTCCGGACCAAGGCCAATCGTGCCTGCGAGGAGGCCCCTCGGGCCTCGGTCCCTGCAGGCGCTGTCGAGGGTTGCCCCGCTGCCGGCTTCAGCGCCGTTCCCACCTCGGGCGCCTGAGGCGCCGAAGGGACGGCCTGCCTAGGCGCCGTCATGACGGCCCGAGGATCAACCTCCTGTACAGCCGGCACGGGCGACTGCTCTTGGGGGACAAGCGGATCGGCCTGACTCCTCGGAGTCACCTCAACTACCTCGGCCAAGGGGTCAAGTACCCCCTCGGCCTGTCCCCGCTCCTCGGACCGGGACCTTGATGTCCCGGCCCCAGATACCGACGGCGCCAGCCCACTCGGAGGCTGGCTCGACGACCCCTGGCCCAGCCTCAGATCCGGGCTAAGGCCAAGACGGGCCGCCATGTCATTGTCCTCGTCATCATCAACATCGTCAGGCGTTTCCGGCGACGGCTCCCTCGGGAGCCCGTCCCTTTCCTACCTCCGCCGGCGCCTCTCCAAGGCTTCCCGAGCCCGCATCCGCTCGCGGGCCCGGGCCTTTTCGGTGTCCTTCTTCTCCTTCTTCTTCTCCGTGGCGACCCTCCGCGCGGCTCGGTCCACCGCGTCCTCCGGGACCGGTGGTAGGGAGGGCTTGTAAAACCCCAACCCCTAGAGACGAACGGAAATCCCGACGGTAAGAATCAAAGGCAACCCGGCGCAAGATAGGAGAAGGAGCGGACACTCACCAGGGACACGTACCCACGCTCGGGACGCATCACGGGCTGGGTAAGGGCGCCGGCATCCAGCCTCCCTACCGTGCTCGCTACCCGCCTGTGGAGGTCGTCGGCGGAGAGGGTTGCTCAGGACGTCTGCGAACCCTCCAAGTCAACCCCCGGCTTCATCTCCGAAAGCGGCAACCGCCACTCTGCCAAAGGAAGCACCCTCCGGCGATGGATAGCGGCAACCACCCCCGCGGCGGTGAGCCCCCCATCTCGTAACCTCTGCAAGGCCTCCAGAAGAGGCTGGAGTTTCTCCTGTTTCTCGCGCATGGCCCCCCAGCGCCAGTTGCTACCGGCGGCAGTCACCACTCGTTGAGAAAACGACGGGAGCCTTCCGTCGTCGTTCCGGAGGTAAAACCACCGGCGCTGCCACCCCTTGTTTGAAGATACAAGGATGGCGGGGATGTACTGCTGCGCGCGCCCCTGCCTCAACTGGAGGGTGCAGCCACCGGCCCGCACCGCCATGCGGACTTTCTTTTCCCCCGTCGTCAAGGCAAAAAGCTCTGCGGAGAAGAGATGGGTCCACAGATCCCAGTGGGGGTCAATCTCCAAAAAACCCTCACAAACCGCCGCAAAGATGGCCGCTTGCGCAATGGAGTTAGGGTTGAAGTTGTGCAGCTCCACCCCGTAGTAGTGCAGGAGCGCCCGCATGAAACGGCTCGCTGGCACTCCGAACCCCCGCTCGTGGAAGGAGACGAAACTAACCACATACCCCGGCGGTGGAGTCGTGTCAGCCTCGCTCGCAGGGGCCATCCACTCCGGCTGCGGGTCATCGGAGAGGGGACGGAGCAAACCATCGGCGACGAGGGCCTCCAGATCGTCCACCGTGACGGTGGAGGAAGGCCACGGATCGAGCGGTGGAACAACGGTCACCCTGTCGGCCATCGCCGAACGAAGGATGTGGAGGCGGAGGGGACAAGGTGCGCGGTTTTCTTTTCTCTGGCTATTCTCTTAGGTTGCGGAAACCAAAGCAGAAGGTGAGCAGCAGAGTAAAGAGCCATCGCCAGCCCCTCTTCCGGGTATATAAAGGCCCGGGCGAGATCCGTTCAACACTTCGCCCGAACCTGTCGCGAAATTCGAACTCGAAGGCGAAACGCCCTTTCCTCGAACGACTCGCGCACGCACAACGGCCGCCCCGAGAATCGCCCGTCCCGTCGCATTAACTCCTCGGCAGGGCAAGCGACACCTTTGGCAGGCGAAGCGGGCGTCGTTTCACCTCCGCCATGATGACCGCGTCAAAAAAGGTGCGCCACGCCATTTAAATTCATATCCTTTTTCTCTTCCCCTTTCTCTCTCTTGCTACAGGGACCGGGAAAGGGGATATTTCGAAAGGGATCCTTCTCCGTGAAGGAAGCGGGCCCCGAGCCCTCCTACTGATCAGGGGTTCGAAGGCTGGCCCCTCGGAAGGGTTTCGACAGCCGCCCCAGAGCACTCGGGCTTCAAGCTCATTACTTATCAGGGGTTCGAAGGTTGGCCCCTCGGAAGGGTTCGACAGCCGCCCCAGAGCACTCGGGCTCCGCGCCCACTACTGATCAGGGGTTCGAAGGCTGGCCCCTCGGAAGGGTTCGACAGCCACCCCAGAGCACGCAGAGCCAGGGATGACTATGGGTACGTACGTTACATGGTCGAGGCTCGGGCTACGCTCCCGAGGTACCCTAGGACATTTTCGAGACCAGCAGGAGCGATTTTGTAACGGAATCCCATCACAGGAAGGCATCGAGCCCTCGGACCCTATCAAACGGGTCCGGGTCCAGCAAATCACCTGTAGGTACTTTTGGAGCGCGCCTCTGGGCCACTAGTCGACCCTTATCGAACGGGGCACGGGCGTCCACTCGGATTACCCGTTAGCAACTCACTAGAGACACCATGTTCGGTGCCCTCCGAGGGCAACATGGCGTTTTCCCCCTTCCTCCTTGCGGAAAGGCGACGAAGGGGCGTATAATAAAAGTCGAGACAGTCCTTGATCATCCTCTCGCTCCGTGCAGAGGCTCGGGGGCTGCTCTCGCAAACCCGGCTACGGCCAAACCGTTGACAGCGTCAACAAACCAGCCTAAAAACTCGGAACCGGACCATGCACCCGAGCTACAATCAGGTCGCATGGGGGAACAACCAGGCCAGCCAAGGCATCACGAAAGGCATTAAGACCTCAGAGGAGTCAAACCACTCCTCCGAGGCCTCGGGGGCTACACCCGGCGGGTGCACTCGCGCGCACCCACCGGAACAAAGTGTAACCGAGAAAGGCCGGTCCCCTTGCAAAAAAGTGCGACAAAGCCTCCAAGCGAGTACCAACACTCCCTTTGAGGCTCGGGGGCTACTGTCGGGTACCATAATTAGGGGTACCCCCAACACTCCTAAACACGGCTGGTAACCACCATCAGCACAAGCTACAGAGACTGATGGGCACGATTCAGGTCAAGGCTTCGTCTACTCAAGGGACGCGATCTCGCCTCGCCCGAGCCCAACCTCGGGCGGGAACAGTAGTCCGAGACGGATTCTCGCCTCGCCCGAGGGCCTCCTCAAGCAACGGGCGCACCCTCGACTCGCCCGAACCTCAGCTCGGGCAGGCTTCGTTGTGAAGCAACCTGGGCCAAATCGCTTCACCAACCGACCGTATCGCAGGCGCATTCAATGCAAGGATCGCCTGACACCTTATCCTGACACACGTGCCTCAGTCGGCAAGGTCGAAGTGACCGCAGTCACTTCGCCCTTCCACTGACCGACCTGACAGAAAAACAGCGCCGCTCGCCCCTCTCCGACTGTTGTGCCACCCGCCAGGGTGAGGCTGACAACAGCTAAGTTCAGCCTCAGGCGCAACAGGAAGCTCCACCTCGCCCGACCTTGGGCCTCGGCCTTAGGAGGAGGTCTCCGCCTCGCCCGACCCCAGGGCTCGGCCTCTGCCTTGGCCTCGGAAGGTGGTCTCCGCCTCGCCCGACCCTAGGGCGTGGCCTCAACCTCGGCCTCGGAAGGTGGTCTCCACCTTGCCCGACCCCAGGGCTCGGCCTCAACCTCGACCTCGGGAGGAATCACGTCCTCGCCTGACCCCGGCCTCGGCCTCAGGAGGAGTCTCCGCCTCGCCCGACCTTGGGCTCGGACCGACCGCGCCACCGAGGATGCATCATTACCCTACCCCTAGCTAGCTCAGGCTACGGGGGAACAAGACCGACGTCCCATCCAGGCTCGCCCCGGTAACAAGTAATGATGGCTCCCCGCGTGCGTCCATGACAACGGTGGTTCTCAGCCCCCTACGAAAGCAAGGAGACGTCAACAAGGTCCCAGCAGCCCCGACAGCTGTGCTTCTACAGGGCTCAAGCGCTCCTTCGACGGCCACGATACCGCGTACGCAGGGCTCTAGCACCTCTCCGACAGCCACGTTGGCATGTACACAGCGCTCAGGCACCTCTCCGCCGGACCCGTTAGCGCATAGCTACACCCCTATTGTACACCTGGACCCTCTCCTTGCATCTATAAAAGGGAGGTCCAGGGCCTTCATGCGAGAGGGTCACGCGGGAGAACGAGCTGACGAACAGGCTCACCCTCTCTCTCTCGCGAACGCTTGTAACCCCTACTACGAGCGCATCCCCCTGGCGTAGGATAACACGAGCCACGTTTTCCCCCTTGTGTTCCATCTCGCGCCAACCCATCTGGGCTGGGACACGCAACGACAATTTTACTCGTCGGTCCAGGGACCCCCTGGGTCGAAACGTCGACAATCCCAAAATGTGTTCTCCCTTTAGAAGCTTGTGAAGATTCTTCATTCCAACATGTGCTAGTCGGTGATGCCAGAGCCAGCCCATGTTAGTCTTAGCAATTAAGCAAGTGTCGAGTTCAGCTCTATCAAAATCTACTAAGTATAGCTGACCCTCTAACACTCCCTTAAATGCTACTGAATCATCACTTCTTCTAAAGACAGTAACACCAATATCCGTAAAAAGATAGTTGTGACCCATTTTACATAATTGCAAAACTGAAAGCAAGTTGTAATCTAAAGAATCTACAAGAAAAACATTTGAAATGGAATGGTCAGGTGATATAGCAATTTTACCCAATCCTTTGACCAAACCTTGATTTCCATCCCCGAATGTGATAGCTCATTGTGGATCTTGGTTTTTCTCATAGGAGGAGAACATCTTCTTCTCCCCTGTCATATGGTTTGTGCACCCGCTATCGATGATCCAACTTGTGCCCCCGGATGCATAAACCTACAAAACAATTTTAGTTCTTGATTTTAGGTACCCAAACGGTTTTGGATCCTTTAACATTAGATACAAGAACTTTGGGTACCCAAACACAAGTCTTTGACCCCTTGTGCTTGCCCCCAACATACTTGGCAACTACCTTGTCAGATTTGTTAGTCAAAACATAAGATGCATCAAAAGTTTTAAATGAAATGTTAGAATCATTTGATGCAATAGGAGTTTTCTTCTTAGGCAATTTGGCACGGGTTGATTGCCTAGAGCTAGATGTCTCACCCTTATTAGGGTCAGAGTGAGACTTCCTAGAATGAATTCTCCTAATTTTGTGCTCAGGATAACCGACAGGGTGCAAAATGTAACCCTCGTTATCCTGAGGCATGGGAGCCTTGCCCTTAACAAAGGTAGACAATCTTTTAGGAGGGGCATTAAGTTTGACATTGTCTCCCTTTTGGAAGCCAATGTCGTCCTTGATGCCAGGGCGTCTCCCACTATAGAGCATGCTTCTGGCAAATTTAAACTTTTCATTTTATAAGTCATGCTCATTTATCTTAGCATTAAGTTGAGCTATGTGATCATTTTGTTTCTTGATTAAAGCTAGGTGATCATGAATAGCATCAACATTAATGTCTCTACATCTAGTGCAAATGGAAACATGTTCAACGGTAGATGTAGAGGGTTTGCAAGATTTTAGTTCAACAATCTTAGCATGTAAAATGTCATTTTCACTTCTAAGATTTGAAATTGTAACATTGCAAACATCTAAGTCTATAGCCTTAGCAATCAATTTTTCATTCTCGTTTCTAAGGCTAGCAAGAGAGACATTCAATTCTTCAATCTTAGCAAGTAAACTAACATTATCATCTCTAAGATTGGGAATTGAATTATTACAAACATTTGAATCAACCTTAGGAATTAATCTAGCATTTTCATTTCTAAGGTTGGCAACAATATCATGGCAAGTGCTTAGCTCACTAGATAGTTTTTCACATTTTTCTACTTCAAGAGCGTAAGCATTTTTAACCTTAACATGCTTCTTGTTTTCCTTAATTAGGAAGTCCTCTTGGGAGTCCAAGAGTTCATCCTTCTCATGAATAGCACTAACTAATTCATTTAACTTTTCTTTTTGTTGCATGTTTAGGTTGGAAAAAAGGGTACGCAAATTATCCTCATCATCACTAGAATTAGCCTCATCGGATGTCGCATATTTAGTGGAGGATCTAGATTTAACCTTCTTCTTTTTGTCATCCTTTGCCATGAGGCACTTGTGGCCGACGTTGGGGAAGAGAAGACCCTTGGTGACGGCGATGTTTGCGGCGTCCTCGTCGGAGGAGTCGGTGGAGCTCTCGTCGGAGTCCCACTCCCGACAAACATGGGCATCGCCGCCCTTCTTCTTGTAGTACCTCTTCTTCTCCTTTCTTCTCCCCTTCTTGTCGTCGCCCCTGTCACTGTCACTAGATAGTGGACACTTTGCAATAAAATGACCGGGCTTACCACACTTGTAGCAAGCTTTCTTGGAGCGGGACTTGTAATCCTTCCCCCTCCTTTGCTTGAGGATTTGGCGGAAGCTCTTGATGATGAGCGCCATTTCCTCGTTGTCGAGCTTGGAGGAGTCGATGAGGATTCTACTTGGAGTAGAATCTTCTTTCTTCTCCTCCGTTGCTTTGAATGCAACGGGTTGTGCTTCGGGCGTGGAGGAGTCGCCTTGCTCGATGGTCTTTTTGGAGCCTTTGATCATTAGCTCAAAGCTCACAAATTTACCTATGACCTCCTCGGGAGACATTAGCGTGTATCTAGGATCACCTCGATTTAATTGAACTTGCGTAGGGTTAAGGAAAACGAGGGATCTTAGAATAACCTTGACCATCTCATGGTCATCCCATTTGGTGCTCCCGAGGTTGCGCACTTGATTCACCAAGGTCTTTAGCCGGTTGTACATGGCTTGAGGGTCCTCGCCTTGGTTGAGTTGAAACCGACCGAGCTCCCCCTCGATCGTCTCCCGCTTGGTGATTTTGGTCACCTCATCTCCTTCGTGCACAGTCTTGAGTACGTCCTAAATCTCCTTAGCGCTCTTTAACCCTTGCACCTTGTTATACTCCTCTCGACTTAGAGAGGCGAGGAGTATAGTGGTGGCTTGGGAGTTGAAGTGTCGGATTTGGGCGACCTCGTCCGAATCATAGTCTTCATCCCCCGGTGATGGTACCTGTACTCCAATCTCAACAACATCCCAAATGCTAGTGTGGAGTGAGGTTAGATGATGCCTCATTTTATCACTCCACATATTATAATCTTCACCATCAAACATAGGTGGTTTGCCTAATGGGATGGAAAGTAATGGAGTACGTTTGGAAATGCGAGGGTAGCGTAGGGGGATCTTACTAAACTTCTTGCGCTCATGGCGCTTAGAAGTTACAGATGGCGTGTCGGAGCCGTAGGTGGATGGCGACGAAGAGTCGGTCTCATAGTAGACCACCTTCTTCATCTTCTTCTTTTTGTCACCGCTCCGACGCGACTTGTCGTGTGAAGGGGATCCCTTCACCTTGTTGGCGAACTCCCCGGATGGAGCCTTCCCATGGCTTGTAGCGGGCTTCTCGCCGGTCCCGATCTCCCTCTTTGTGACACCCCAGGTGTCAGTTTCGTGTTATATCGGGACATTTGTCCTAACCTCGGACGCTCAGTGAAAATTTCTATCTTTTTATCACATTTATCTCCTTTCATCAAGTTAATCATACATACTTCACCGAATTCCGAGCTATTCGATCTCGACGAATGCCGAATTTGGAGCCTGTTAAAACTTTTATTTCTCGGAACGAATGCAAACTCAAAAATCATAGTCGAATTATAAATCTCATCTGAAGCTCATTAAATCAAACTCTCGACGGCTGTTATTTGATTTGAGCCCGAGTCTAATTCCTTGAACCCCGATCGATGTCCGACTATTTTGATCCGAGTCCGTACTCTCACACGGAATACTCAGTACGTCGTCCTCTAATTATTTCTTACTTGACTTGGCCGAATATCTCTATGTCCAAACCGAATTCAGAACCCCGTATTGACAGCGATTTTAAAATATCACAATTCGCCTTCTCCGACTAAAAATCCAAATCCGATCAAATCTCAGGACGATTTATTTTCCAATCACGCATAGGGAATTAATTTACGAGCGAATTCAAAACAGACTCCCAGCCGAGTTAATCACGCAACCGTCCGCTCGTCCGAACTCTAGTTCACGCTGTTTTGCGTACAAACGAATTTCGCGGGAGCATTTTTATTCGGGAAAATAAATTAGCGTGGCCCGAGTACGTGTTTTGGGCCAGGCCCAACCCATCCCATTTGGTCCACTAGGAAACCCTAACCCTAGGGCTGTTTCTATAAATAGGGGTGCTCACTTGGAAATTTTCCATTCCCACCCCTCTATTTTCCCTAGCCGCCACTCTCTCTTCTCCCTCTTTCTCTCACGCACAGCTCCTTTCTCTGTTCAGCGCGCAGGAACTTTCTTCCTCCCATGGCTGCCGAGCCCTTCTTCCACCTCTGGCTGGCGCCCAGCAGCAGCGCCCTTCCTCCCCTCGGCCAGCAATGGCGCGGCGCCCCTGCTCCTTCTTCCCCAGGCCGGTGAGCAGGAGTTTTTCCTCCCTGGTCGCCGAGCTCCCTCCCATGGCTGGCTTTTCTTCTCCCCTCGGTGTTCTGCTCCCTCCAGGCCGCTGCTCCATTTTTGTTTTTTTTTCCTCTCTCTGCTCTCTCGGTCGCTGGCCATGGCCGGACCGGCCCCCAGCTCGAGCAGGTGAGTCGCCGTCGCCCTAGCCGGACCTCTGCCCTTCTCAAGTCCGGCCATCCCCGCCTTGCCGTGGATTCCCTCGAGCCGCCCCACCTGGCCGCCATCCTCCCCAGATCGAGTCCCCCTTTTTGTGCAGCTCACCATCTCCCCCTACGCGCGCTGGCTGGATGCCATTCGAGCTCCGGTCTGTAACTCCCTCTTGCTGCTTCCCTTGGACGCCGAAGCTCCAGGGCCACACCTTCGTCCCCATGGCCGACTAGCAAACCTCGATGGCCGAGCCCTCAAGCACTTCCCTCTCCCATGGCGTGACGCCTCTGCTCGGCCCCTCTCCCGGCAACACAGCACCTCGCAACCAAGTCTTCCCCACAGCCCCACAACATCGACGCGCCGTGGGTGTTCGACAAAGTGCCCGTGGAAAGTATTGCGCTGCGCAGCCCTATTCACGACGCCGTCAAAACCCGTGGTGAGAAACCCCCCGCTGTCCTAGCTGTTTATTTATCCGATGTTTGTAATGTTCGATGAACTGTCGTCAACAAATTTTTGTGTTATCGCATCTAGTGGTCGACGCCGCGCTTCGCGCCTTGCCCGTTCGATGGAATGCCGAGCCATGTGGGCAGCCCATGCGCATAGTCATGACTCATTCAGGTTGATTGATTTATAGTTTATAATACGTATGCTTTGATTGATGTCGGACAGTGCATGTATATATGTGGATGTGTGTACTATGTTTCGGCTATACACGTTGGTAGGATCGCATTTGCGAATAGAGAACCAAAGAGGTTGTTGATGTGTGCGAATTGTAGTTTGTCTAATTACGTTTTGGTCGATGTGGTGTATATTGGTGTTTGACTATATGTGGGTATAAAATGTTTTGGTTATATGCAGTGGCAAGGTCGCATTCACGTTTTGGTAAACATATGTGTCGTATTTGTTTTATGTGATGAGTAAGTCTGGAAATACAAGTTATATGAGGATTGAATTAGTACACGTATGTGCGTGTGTGCCGTGGTGTATTATAGTGATGGTGGCATAAGATATTTGATTGAGGTGTGTGGGTATATGTCGTAATATGGTTATACTCGCAACAAAGAAATATATATGTCTTGTTAACACAACGTTTAGGTTGATGTCGTATCACCGTGTGAAGAATGCTCCTGATGGTCATGTGACTAAAGGGTGATGTAGTGGCAAGCGAGAAGTAAGTTCAATATTTTTAAACGATTAGTTGATAGCACCTATCGGCTTCGTCATGATTTTTGTTGTATGGCGGATCGAAGCCTTGTCGTCGTAGTCTCGGGGAATTTTTGGAAGTGTGCTGGTGCTTTACTGATGGGGTTGTATGTACTTGTGATGTATTACAATAGCTGTGTGTCGTGCAAGTATCCACAAATGGTGAAAGGTGGTGTATGTTGGTAATTAGAAAATGATCACTTCGTTAGCCAATAGCCAAGCTTATGCCGAGATTTAAAATATGGGCAAGTTAAATTGAAATCATGCTTATCTAGGCGTGTGGTTAAATAATAATAATTTTGGCTTGTGTAGTGAGGTGGTGACATGCCGAAGTAGTCATCGCTTCCTCTATGTTTTTAAGTCGAGTCAAAATACGGGGTACTAGTAGTACGCTAGGCAGGCGGTGTTCCAAATAGATAAATCGGGTGATGTGGTAGTTGTCAAGCGTGATAGAGGTTGAGTCACTTAGGTTATAAATTGATGCTCGACATGTGAGGTCTCCTAAAATATGGTGTTTTAAGTGACTCGTGTGTTGTCCAGTTTAAGTTGAGAAAATGGTTAAGAAAAACTAATTAACCTGCTCCCACCCATGTTTTTGAGCTGCAAAGTCTAAAATACTTTGCTAAGTTTTATATTGGTTAACCAACTTGTTAGATGACTTTAGTTAAGCTCATGATCACGATGAATTGCTTGTTGTAGTCTAAATACGAATGGTTATTGCTCGCGGATGAAAAGTATTAGTGCTCATGGGGAGGTCTAAGTTAAAATACAAATTATTGGGTGAACAGCACTTCGATATCGATTATCGGGGAGAATGCGTTGTTAAATGAATATGGTACTTCTAGTGCTCGTAATGACACGGATAAAAATTAGTAAGTCCACTTGTTAGTTCTCACTTGGTTATTTTAACTCTAACAAATGTCAAAGTGTTAGAATAATTCAAGTCTCTAGAACGCGGCAATTCTTGAATTATATAGAAGCTGAAATTTATTGATTGCTGTTTTGGACTGCACGCAGTGATTTCCTCGTGTTATATGTTTGATGACCCAAATCATGTTTTCTGTAGAAAAGCCATATATAAAAGTTGTAGATAACTTTATTATCTAACTTGTGTTAAAATTTGACAGACATAGGTCTGATCTCTTAGGAGTTATGCTTTTTACAAATTCAGTAACTGAATCTGCCCAAATTCTGTACAGATTTCAGAAACTGCATTGTTTGCTCAATTTAATGTTGCAATCTGTTCATGGTCGTTATAATAAAGTTGTAGATGCTTTTCTGATCTTGCTTTTGTTAAAATTTCATGACCATAGTGTTGAGCACACTTTTGAGCCGGCGGACGGTCCGGACAGTCCGCGCCTGTGGGCCGGACGGTCCGCGCTTGCGCAGAGCAGTTTAGGGTTCCGAGTTTTGTGCTACGATTGTTAGCTATATTCGCGGGATTAGCTCGGAATCAGTTGTGTAAAGGGTCCAGCCCCCCTCCTCTATAAATAGAGAGGTCTACGACCGATTTGGAATAATCAATCGAATCAATACAACTTCTATTTCGCAATTATTTCCTGTACAATTAGGAGTAGTTCTAGTCTAGTTCTAGTTTAGCCTCTCGATCCCCAAATTCTTCGCCTCTCCTCGACTCTACGTCGATTAGAGGAGTCTAGGTCGGCCTGCCCGAGCCTAGACAACTCCTAGGATCTCTCCTCCCCGACGGGGTCCCTCCCGGGAGCGAGATCCAGGCGCCGCCGGCGATCTTTCGCCGCCCCTGCGCACGCGTGGACCATCCGGCCCTAGGGCGCAGACCGTCCGGCAGGGAACCCGAGCTCCTACACCAGGTCGTGGACCGTCCGGCCCTGTGCCGCGGACCGTCCGCGCCTGACCAGAGAGCACCGCCGCCTAGCGCCAGACCGCGGACCGTCCGGCCCCTGCGCGCGGACCGTCCGCACCTGACCAGAGAGCACCGCCGCCGGTTCTCTTGAGTAATTGGTGCCTCCAAAAAGGTGTCAACATACTTTTTGGCGACTCCGCTGGGAAAAACACATCTAAGCTCATCAAATCGGCCCTCAATGGCCGGTTCAAGGGATAGCTCTGATATTTCTCCAAGCAAAATCATAGAGCCGACTTGGGAAACCTTGCCGGCTGACGAGCAGCTCCAGTTCGAGGAGCACAAGGAGCGGATGATCCAGGAGGCGAAAGCAAAGTTCTTGGCCAACTTCAAAGTGGACAGGAACAACAAGGTCGTCCGACATCGGGCGACGGATCCGGCTTCGCTCCAACCCACGCCAGATATCCCCAATGTAAGTAATACCAACGATCTGCAATCTCTTAGAAATTATGTAGAAGATCAGCGTGAACAAATGCAGAACATCATAGTGGGTATGCAAAGCGATCTTAAGAGGCTAGTACGTGCATTTGATAAATCTAGTATCGCCAATTTTCCTTCGCACGAGGTTGAGTTAGGAGGTAACACGCGTAACACATTGGCTACAGGTTGTCACGACCAGTCACAACCCCTTTATGGGATGCCGATGGACACGTACCCTGAGCAACCACAAATCGGCAGCAAATCAGCCGATCTGCACATGCCCGGACCGTCCGCACGTGAGCGCGGACCGTCCGGACCAACAACAGTCGGGCCTATTTTTAATGAGTTACCTAGATATGCACCCGAGCCACCACATATGACACAGAACCCAAACTACCCAGTCGGACGGTCCGCATACAATGACGGACGGTCCGCATATAACAACGGACGGTCCGGGTACGTATCCGGACAGTCCGCGCATGAGTCTTTTGAGGAGGATTATTACCTGAATCCTCGCCCATGCCAGCAACACTTCCCATCACATTATGCAATGCACCAACCCATTAATTCAGGATCCAGAGCCCAGGAAAGCTTTCCGGCCCCACCTAAAAGGCCGGAAAGAAACGATCAAACCTATGAGCCATATAGGGCAAATGGAAATGCACCACGTAGCTCAAACCCACGGGGGGAACGACAACATACTAATATGCAACCAACCCCACCTATGTTTGACCAGAGAGCCGGTGGTCTTCCACCGGCTGCCATTGATATAGTGAGGGAAGAAATAGCCGGGGCGTTCCGAGATAAGCTCGGAGTAAGCATGGTCCCTAGGGGGCAATCATATCAGAAACCTTATGACAGCCGATTTGATCACCACCCGTACCCACAGGGAACTAGAATACCCGAATTCGCAAAATTTTCAGGTGATCAAGGGAAAAACACGCGTGAACATATAGGCCAGTTCTTAGCACAATTGGGAGAATTGGCAGACACAGAGGCATTTCGCGTGCGTTTATTTTCATTATCGCTAACAGGAACCGCGTTTGCATGGTATGCCACTTTACCTCCTAGTTCCATTTCATCATGGGGGATCTGGAACAAAAATTTCATGATCATTTTTTCTCCGGTGATTATGAATTGGATTTGGTAGATTTAGTGTCATTGCGACAGACAAAAGACGAATCGGTTAATGATTACATCCGGAGATTCCGCGATACAAGAAACCGATGCTTTCAAATTCATTTAGCAGAAAAACAGCTAGTAGGATTAGCCTTTAATGGTCTACGATATTATTTAAAAGAGAGATTAGAAGGCATCCAATTTTTTACACTAGCACAGTTACACCAGAGGGCTTTGGCTTGCGAAAGCCGGAGCAAAGAAACTGCTAAAACAATGCGTCACAACGTACACATAGTAGAATGCGATGAAAGTAGCTCAGATGACGAATCAGCAGAAATGTACGCTGCTGAAATGGTTTGGCCAAAACAGGCCAAATCTTTGGCTTGTGCTTCCTTACAGCCGGTTCAAAAGAAACGACAAGAGGAGGTAAAGTTTACATTTAATGTTGGTAAATGTGATAAAATATTTGATGAGTTACTTAAAAATGGCAATATTAAAATAAATCACACTGTTCCATCCGCCGACGAGCTAAAACGTCGTGCATATTGCAAGTGGCATAACTCATTTTCTCATGCCACTAATGATTGTAATGTATTTCGGCGACAGATTCAATCGGCCATTAACGAAGGACGATTGAAATTTTAGGAAATGCAGGTGGATACAGAGCCCTTTCCGATGAACATGATTGACTTCGAGGGCAAGAAAGTCCTGGTTCGGCCAAATACAGCCGATAAAGGCAAAGGCAAGGAAACAATCATCGGCAATGCTAAAAAGGCCGATGGGGATTGTAAAGTTTCTTGCAGGAAAGTGGTGGCCGAGAAGACTCCCGATGGAGGGGAGACCCTGAAGGTGACCATCACAGCCTCTAGCACTGGGGGGCAAGCGCAGACAGGGAGACAGATGCAGGAACCCGTGCTGCGTATCCCGGACGGTCCGGCACGTAGGCGCGAACGGTCCGGGACCCCACCGGACGGTCCGGAGAGCTCCGGCGAATGGTCCGGCCGTACTCAGGACTCGCAACGGCCACGTACTTTCAAACCACAACGACCAGAGATAGGTACGTGGAAAACAAATACATTCAAGGCAGCTGGTCGGTTGGTTAAAGCCGACCCAACTTTTGATCAATTATTGTCTAAATACGTAAAAAAGAAGGCCGGCCCCAGTGACCGGCCAGCAAAGCGACCCTGCTCACCCATTCATGAGCAGCGCCAGGTCAGGCCGATTGGACCACCCCACCAATCGGAAGAAATGAAAGGTCATACTATACAAGTGAGACCTAACTTACCTGCATGGACACCTCCACCTCCATATCCACCTATGCCATATCCATACACATATTTACCTCCGCCGTATGTCCCAAATCAAATGTGGGGCATGCCACCATATCCATTTGGGATGCCACAGTACCCCGCCTGGGGGGCACCCCAAACATCTGTTTTTGACAGGTTGACGCCACCAGTACAAGACCGATTGAGCACTGCTCAATCCGGTCACCAGGCACAAACCCAACAGGATTGCCGGACTACTCGGCCTTCAAGGCCGACCAATCCGGCAGGGGGGCATATGCCTGTAGCAACTCAAAGAACAACAAAAAAGGACATCATCAAAATAGGCACCGCAGATGTTGTCATACAGGGAGACAATAAAAGGCCGATGATTTTCGGCGAATCGACCAACACAACCAAAAAGGATACGGCTACCATCAAAACAGCCGATCCAAAATACTCCATGCCTCGATGGTGCCCAGCGGGATTGACACGATCCCATAAGAGAAAATTACAGCGCCTAAGAGCAAAGGAGAGCCAGGAGAAGGAGGCGGAAAAGACATTTAATGACACACATCCACTATACCCGCCACCGCAAAAGAAATGGAGACCGAAGGCCATTGAGAAAAAACAGACGGCCACAGAAATAGAAAGTCAACCTGCACCAGGCGCGGACCGTCCGGCCCCCGCGCACGGACCGTCCGCCGTTCACCAGGAAGCCTCTGGACAACCTGCACCAGGCGCGGACCGTCCGGCCCCCGCGTGCGGACCGTCTGCCGTTCACCAGGAGGCCTCCAACGACACGACAACATCAATGGAAGAGGACGACTTGCTGGGAGAAGACCTGGTCGACTACGAGGCTTCTCCAGAACGCCCAGGTATGGATGTAAATATTATTACATTTTCTGCCGATTGTACTATCATCAGCGACGATGAACCTGTTGTTGCCCAGTTTGATTTTGGTCCTAAAGAAGCCGCCTTTACTAAACCAAAGGAATCGGTAAATCATTTAAAGCCGCTCTTCGTGCGCGGTCACATTGATGGGATACCGATTGCTAAGATGTTGGTAGACGGAGGGGCGGCTGTAAATCTAATGCCTTATTCATTATACAGAAAATTAGGTAAACAAGATGAAGAACTTGTCAAGACCAACATGACCCTCAGCGGTGTTGGAACTGATAGTTCGATCAAAGCCAGGGGAGTCACGTCCGTTGAATTAACCATCGGGACTAAGACCCTTGCTGCTGCATTCTTCGTCGCTGATGTAGAAGGAAATTATAGTTTAATTCTAGGCAGAGATTGGATTCACGCCAATCAATGTATACCTTCTACATTACATCAAATGCTAATACAATGGGTAGGCGATGACATAGAACAAGTACATGCTGATGTATCGGCCTGCATCGCTGTGGCCGATGCCCCTGTACTCTGGACTTATGAGACTGCTACATGTCTCACAGGAGTAGATTTTTCTGATTATCAATTCATAAGTATAGATAAGAAAGGTTTCATTCCTGTAATGCTAGAGCCGATGGAGAATCGGCTAAATCCTAAATAAAGTTTAAATGATGAATACACACAAAACTCATGAGTCTCTGGCCACGGACAGTTCGGCTTCCAAGGCCGGATGGTCTGGTCTTTCACAAAAGGGTTCGGACTTTAAGACCGAACATATATCACAACAAAAGGATAGTATTATGGATGATTCGGTCCCCGAGACCGGAAAGTCCGCCATCATACAAAGATCATCTAATTCCTCTGCGAGGAACATGATAGAGGAATTCCGAGATCTTGATAAACTAGGACAGGGGTTTACATCGGCTGATCCTTTGGAGGAGATTGACATAGGAGATGGTAAAACTCCAAGGCCGACTTTTGTAAACAAGACCCTGGAGACCGATCCTAGAAATGAGATGATCGGTCTATTGAAGGAATATTCAGATTGCTTTGCTTGGAATTACACTGAGATGCCTGGATTAAGCCGAGAGATCGTAGAGCATCGGCTGCCTATCAAGTCTTGTTTCAGACCTTTCAAGCAAAGAGCTAGAACATTTCGTCCAGATCTTCTCCCACGCATCAAGGACGAAATCCACCGGCTACTAGAAGCTGATTTTATCAGACCTTGCAGATACGCAGAGTGGGTCTCCAATATTGTGCCGGTGGAGAAGAAGGAGTCAGGTAAACTTAGAGTATGCATTGATTTTCGCAATTTAAATAGAGCAACTCCTAAAGACGAATATCCTATGCCCATAGCCGACACATTAATCAATAATGCATCAGGAAATAGAATTATTAGCTTCCTTGATGGTAATGCCGGATATAATCAGATTTTCATGGCCGAAGAAGATGCGTCTAAAACGGCCTTTATATGTCCAGGCTTCATTGGTTTATTTGAGTGGGTTGTCATGACATTTGGTCTGAAAAATGCTGGTGCCACTTATCAGAGGGCTATGAATTTGATCTTCCATGAATTGTTAGGAAACACTGTGGAAGTTTACATTGATGATATTGTAGTCAAATCGGCTGAGTTTAGTTCTCATATAGCTGATTTGCGCAAAGCCTTTGATAAAATGCGTCAGTATGGTTTGAAAATGAACCCACGTAAATGTGCTTTTGGAGTGTCGGCTGGTAAGTTTTTAGGATTTGTCATACATGAACATGGTATAGAGATAGACCCTGACCGAATCAAGTCTATTCGGAATGTGGGGCCTCCGACCTCTAAGGTCGAGGTACAGAGGTTCCTCGGCAAGGTGAATTATTTACGAAGGTTTATTTCTAACCTAGCCGGGAAGATTGATGCGTTTACCCCTATTCTTCGGCTTAAGAATGATGTCGAATTCGCTTGGGGGCGGAACAGCAAGAAGCATTTGATCTCATCAAAAAATACTTATCTTTGGCTCCCATATTAAAAGCACCACGAGCAGGAGTGCCATTTCGATTATAAATTGCAGCTGAGGATAAGGTCATTGGGGCTGTTCTGACACAAGAAACTGAGGGGAAGGAGCATGTGGTGACATATCTAAGCCGAAGGTTGGTGGATGCTGAAACAAGGTACACTTTTATTGAAAAGTTATGCTTATGCTTGTTTTATGCCTGCACCAAATGTAGATGTTATTTACTGTCTAGTCATTGCACTGTTTCTAGTCAAGCCGATGTGATCAAATACATGTTGCATAACCCAATTATGAGTGGTAGAATTGGTAAGTGGGCTTATGCACTAATAGAATATGACTTGGCCTATGAACCACTGAAATCTATGAAAGGCCAAGTCGTAGCGGATTTCATTGTAGAACATCGGGTTAATGATATTCATGAGCTAGACATGGCATACCTCACTATTAGTCCTTGGACTTTATATTTTGATGGATCGGTTTGCAATGAAGGGCAAGGAATTGGCATTGTACTTGTTTCACCAAGTAATGTCTCCTTTGACTTCTCTAGCCGATTGAAAACTTATTGCACTAATAATCAAGCTGAATATGAGGCCCTCCTATTCGGCTTAGAACTTTTAAATGGTATGGGAGTAAAACATGTGAAGGTATTTGGTGATTCTCAGCTGGTTATCCAACAAGTGTTAGAAGAATATCAATGTTTTGATGGTACTCTAAATAGTTACCTTGAGAAATGTTGGAGCATAATCCATTCTTTTGACGAATTCAGTATTCGGCATATTTCTAGAGTTGAGAATCATAGAGCTAACAATTTGGCACAAGATGCATCAGGTTATCGGATAAAGAGAGGGAAATTTCACAAAACTGAAAATCTGATAACCAGTGCAGAACCAAATTCCCAGGTCGCGGACCGTCCGCGTGATGACACCGGACCGTCCGGGGTTACCAGAAAAGTTCTCTTAATCGATTCGGCTGACAATGAAGCCGATGCAAGTGATTGGAGGACACCTATACTTAATTATTTACGAAATCCCAATATCAGGACAGATAAGAACATTCGGCGAACAGCTTTCAAGTATGTTTTGATGAGTGATGAACTTTACCGCCGAACGGTCAATGATATCCTGCTTAAGTGCTTGGGCCCAGATGATGCTATATTAGCCATGGCCGAAGTACATGAAGGAATTTGTGGTACTCATCAATCAGCTCCAAAGATGAAGTGGTTGTTGCGAAGGTCTGGTTTTTATTGGCCTAGTATGATAGCTGATTGTTTCAAGTACTACAAGGGTTGCCAAGTGTGTCAAAAATTCGGCGACCTACAGTTGGTCCCTGCAGCCGAATTACATCCTATCATCAAGCCTTGGCCGTTCAGAGGGTGGGGATTATACTTTATTGGAGAAATTCATCCTTCATCATCAAAGGGGCATCGGTTTGTGTTAGTTGCCACTGACTACTTCACCAAATGGACTGAAGCCGTTGCTCTAAAGAACATGACACACAAGGAGGTAATTGAGTTTATAACTGAGCATATTATTCATAGATTCGGCATTCCCCAGACCTTAACTACAGATCAAGGTACTTCTTTTATGTCAAAGGAGATACGTGAATTTGCTGAATTATACAAAATTAAGCTGCTTAATTCATCTCCATATTATGCTCAGGCCAATGGTCAGGCCGAGTCTAGCAATAGGACATTGATTAATTTGATAAAAAAGAAAATATCTGATAATCCTAAACATTGGCATAAGATTTTGTCTGAAGCTTTATGGGCTCATAGAATATCTAAACATAGGGCTACTAAAGTATCTCCTTTTGAGCTTGTCTATGGGCAGGAAGCAGTGTTGCCTGTGGAAATAAGTTTGAATGCTGTCAGGTTCGCCAGACAAAATGATCTAACTGCTACCGATTATTATGATTCAATGATGGATAATATTGATGAGGTGACTGACAAAAGGATGATAGCTTTGGGAGCAATAGAAAAGGACAAAATCATGGTAGCCAGGGCCTACAACAAGAAGGTCAAAGCAAAATCATTTCAAGTAGGGGACCTGGTGTGGAAGACCATTCTGCCTCTAAGGAATAAAGACCGGAAGTTCGGGAAATGGTCACCAAGCTGGGAAGGCCCTTATAAAGTAAAACAGGTGATGTCTGGCAACGCCTATTTGCTACAAACATTACAAGGCAAGGACTTGCCTAAGGCTTTGAATGGGCGTTTCCTCAAACAGTACCATCCTAGTATGTGGCAGGATGCCTAAGAGAACCGATGTAATCACATCGAGTTAGTTGCTTTTGGTTTGCTCAGCTCCACCAAAAGGCAGGGGGGCATATGTTGAGCACACTTTTGAGCCGGCGGACGGTCCGGCCCTGAGGCCGGACGGTCCGCGGTCCGGACAGTCCGCGCCTGTGGGCCGGACGGTCCGCGCTTGCGCAGAGCAGTTTAGGGTTCCGAGTTTTGTGCTACGATTGTTAGCTATATTCGCGGGATTAGCTCGGAATCAGTTGTGTAAAGGGTCCAGCCCCCCTCCTCTATAAATAGAGAGGTCTACGGCCGATTTGGAATAATCAATCGAATCAATACAACTTCTATTTCGCATTTATTTCCTATACAATTAGGAGTAGTTCTAGTCTAGTTCTAGTTTAGCCTCTCGATCCCCAAATTCTTCGCCTCTCCTCGACTCTACGTCGATTAGAGGAGTCTAGGTCGGCCTGCCCGAGCCTAGACAACTCCTAGGATCTCTCCTCCCCGACGGGGTCCCTCCCGGGAGCGAGATCCAGGCGCCGCCGGCGATCTTCCGCCGCCCCTACGCACGCGCGGACCGTCCGGCCCTAGGGCGCGGACCGTCCGGCCGCCAGGCAGGGAACCCGAGCTCCTACACCAGGTCGCGGACAGTCCGGCCCTATGCCGCGGACCGTCCGCGCCTGACCAGAGAGCACCGCCGCCTAGCGCCAGGCCGTGGACCGTCCGGCCCCTACGCGCGGACCGTCCGCACCTGACCAGAGAGCACCGCCGCCGGTTCTCTTGAGTAATTGGCGCCTCCAAAAAGGTGTCAACACATAGGCCTGATAGTTTAAGAGTTATGAATTTTACAAACTGGTTGCTGTGTTCTGTCCTCTGTCAGAACAGATTTCGAAAACTGTAAGGTTTGATTTGATTAAATCTGGAATCAATTCTTGATGATTATAAAAGTTATGTAGTGCTTTTGCCAAGCTTTCCAAAAAGTCTTGGATCACTCTTTTTGGTGATTTGAATATTAAGTTATGGATGTTTAAAGTCTGAAGACTGAATCTGTCCAATTCTGGACAGTAACATCTTCTAGTGTCTTTTATCCTTAGTTAAATATTGAATCACCTTGAGATGTTTATAAATGATATATAGACAATTTCATTACCTTTCCAGAAAGTCTAGAATCACTTGTTTTGGATGCATGAGTCTCTGTTTACCAATTTTTGAAACAAAGGGTCTGAATCTGTCCAAATCTGGACAGTGCTGCTGTAATTGCACTTTTTGACCTTGCTAACAGCTGAATCCTGTGGAGGTAAAAATACCAAAGTTGTAGTTCACTTTTTAAGCTTTCCAGAAAGTCTTAGTTGGCTATTTTTGGATTAATATTTGAAGAGTTATGATTAAAACTAGCAACTGCTGTATTGCTGTCCAAAAATTCTGCTAGTGCGCTTTTGATTGTTTAGTTCACCCTTCTCGCTAAAAATGTTTGGTTTGCTCTTAAGTAATGTAGACTTGCCATGGTTAAGCTAGAGATAACATATGTGCCATGTTTTTATACGTTTCTTTCTCTAGTTAAGCAGATTCATGCTTGTCCGAAGGGCTACGTGCTATTTAGGAAAGAATACGCGGAGGCAAAGTACTGTCCTAAGTGTACATCGTCTAGGTTCATGGAGGTAGACTCTGGTGATGGACAGAAGAGGCAGCTCGACATCCCCTTGACAATCCTACGACACCTTCCGTTCATACCGAGGATCCAGCGTCTGTACATGACAGAGGAATCCGCGAAACAGATGACATGGCACAAAAATGGAAAATGATACAATCCTGACAAGATGGTGCACGCATCCGATGGTGAAGCATGGAAACACTTTGATGCCATTCACCGTGAGAAAGCCGAAGAGGCTCGTAATGTACGTGTTGCGTTGGCCACAGATGGGTTCAATCCCTATGGAATGAGCGCTGCCCCGTACACATGTTGGCCCGTGTTTGTTATCCCAATCAATCTCCCCCTGGTGTGTGCTTTCAAAGGCAGAATATATTCGTGTCGTTGATAATTCTCGGACACCCGAGGAATAAAATGGGCGTGTACATGGAGCCTTTGATCGATGAATTGGTACGTGCCTGGGAGGAAGGGGTATGGACGTATGACCGAGCTACAAAGACAAACTTCAGAATGCATGTTTGGTACCAGTACTCCATGCATGACTTACCGACGTATGAGCTATTCTGTGCCTGGTGTGTTCAAGGTAAGTTCCCATGCCCAGTTTGCAAGGAAGCTCTCAGGTTCATTTGGTTGAAAAAGGGTGACAAATATTCGTCCTTCAATAAACATTGACAATTTCTCCCTGCTGACCATCCATTCCGCCTAGACATCAAGAACTTTACGAAAGGTGTCATAGTGACAGATCGCCCACCTACAACGATGACTCGTGCCGAAATTCGTCAACAGATAGATGGGCTCGTGGCCAATACAGAAGGTGGTTTTGTGGGATATGGTGAGCAGCATATGTGGACACATAAGTCTGGCTTGACTCGGCTCCCCTATTATGACGACCTGCTCCTTCCACACAACATTGACGTGATGCACACTAAAAAAATGTTGCCGAGGCACTATGGGCAACAATTATGGACATTCCTGATAAGTCAAAGGATAACGTGAAGGCAAGAGTTGATCTGGCAGCGTTATGTGATAGACCAAGCCTAGAGATGAAGCCGCCAAGTGGCGGAAAGATGTGGAGAAGGCCTAAGGCCGATTTCGTCCTAAGCAGGGCCCAGAGGAAGGAAGTACTTCAGTGGATCAAGATGTTGATGTTCCTTGATGGGTATGCAGCTAACCTGAGTAGGGGGGTGAACTTATCTACTATGCGAGTCTTAGGGATGAAGAGTCATGACTTCCACATATGGATTGAACGGATTCTTCCTGCGATGGTTCGAGGCTATGTCCCTGAGCATGTCTGGCTAGTGCTTTCAGAGTTGAGTTATTTCTTCCGTCAGCTTTGTGCAAAAGAGTTATCTCAGACCATGGTTGCAGATTTGGAAAGATTGGCACTCGTGTTACTGTGTAAGCTTGAGAAGATATTTCCACCCGGCTTCTTCAATCCAATGCAACATTTGATTCTCCATCTCCCCTATGAGGCACGAATGGGGGGCCCCGTGCAGGGACGTTGGTGCTATCCAATCGAGAGATGTCTAAAGACTATTCAAAAGAAATGTAGAAATAAATGCAAAATCGAGGCTTCCATTGCAGAGGCATACATTCTATAGGAGGTCTCAAACTTCACAACAACTTATTATGGTGACAAACTGCCGAGCATGCATAATCCACCCCCTCGTTACAATGATGGTGACAATGAATCGAACCTTAGCATATTTCGAGGCCAACTCAGAAGCGCAAGTGGCTCGACCACCAAGACCCTGACACATGAAGAGTGGCGGCATATCATGCTATATGTATTGACCAACCTTGAAGAGGTGACGCCATACATGGAACAATTCCTTCATGAATTCTGGCGTCGATCAAGGGACCCCACTCCACAGGAATATGACACTCTTCTAAGAAAGGGTGCGAGAAATGGGTTGCCCGATTTCATTTACTGGTTCAAACGTAAGGTACGTGCTTAGTTTGTAAAAGACATACGTTTTTGAACTCAATTTAGCGTCTTTTAACTTGCGAATACTTGCAGGACCAAAGAGATCTGTCTATGAGTGCCGAGTTGAGACAAGTAGCCAACGGCTTTGCTTATAGGGTCAAGAAATATTCTGGGTATGACGTCAATGGATACCGTTTTCGCACAACAAACTACGACAAAAGTCGGCCCAATCGAAAAACAACGTGTTCTGGAGTCTTTATGCCCGACCTTGACAATGTCGATTATTTTGGACGAATCGAAGAAATATATGAGCTTAATTTTTATGGTTCCAAACCTCTTACTCCAGTGATATTCAAATGTCATTAGTTTGACCCTCAAGTGATGAGACGGACACATTCTAATCTTGGGATAGTCGAAATTCGACAAGATTCCACCTTACCAGGAGACGATGTCTATATCGTGGCCCAACAGGCCACACAAGTGTATTATCTCCCATATGCGTTCCAAACGAAATAACATCTTAAGGGTTGGGATGTTGTGCATAAGGTATCACCGCACGGGAGGTTACCTATTCCTAACGATGAAGATTACAACTTAGATCCGGACACATATGATGGAGAGTTCTTCCAAGAAGATGGGCTAGAAGGGCGATTTGAGATAGACTTAACCGAAGCTATCGGAATGGACGTAGATATTGAAATGGTTGTTGATGAGGAGGAGGATGAGGTGCAAAATGATAATGACTTAGTAATCCTTGAAGGCAATGACATTAATGACGAGGTTGTGTCTTCCGATGGTGTTGAGATTGAAATGGTTGATAGTGATGATGAGAGTTATGATCCGGCTAACCCCGATACGTATGAAGATTATTTTTAATCGATGTAATGCTATATGATTTTTTATTTGGCACCTGTTTTTAAATACATCTTTTTATATGTGCTTATTTGTTTACTCTTAATTGCAGGTTTTTGGACAAATATGGTCGGCGGTAATTGGTTGAGTAGGAGGAGGAGGGGGAGGAGGAGTAAGACGGCGGACGAGGCAGACCAGCAGCAGGACGATCTTGTCCAGCAGCAGGCGGCGCCTCAGGTCGACGACGACCAGCAGCATGACGACGACGACCAGGAGTAGGACGCCTCAGGTTCTGGTGCCTCAGGTTCGAGGGGCATCTACCTGCGAGGTCCTGCGAGTCTTCCTCAGTGTCCCATACTTCGAGACAGGCGGTTGCTGATTCGGCCGGAAGGGGAGAGGTATGTAACTTTATTTTCTTCATTCTTGTTCATAATATGTGTTCAAAATCATGATATAAACTAATAATTTTTATTTATCACTTGGACAGGTCTTGAACGGTTGTGGATTATGCTGTGGGTCATCATCGCCCCCCAATGGCATCCTCGGCCTGTTGTGCAGGGAACACTTCCCTGGACTGGTGGAGTACGCCGGAGTGACGGGCCCAGCCTTCACCTTCGACCACTATGCCGTCGCCCCCGATGCAGTAGACCGGGACGGCCGGGAATTCAATAACAAGGCGGAGCGGGTGAAGCAAGAGCTGTGGGTAAGTCTTAGTATAATGTAAAATATGTCGCATTCGTTGCAAATTCTTGAAATAATGTATGGATACATCTGTCGGGGACCATAATTAGGGGTACCCCCAAGACTCCTAATCTCAGCTGGTAACCCCCATCAGCACAAAGCTGCAAAGGCCTGATGGGTGCGATTAAGGTCAAGGCTCGGTCCACTCAAGGGACGCGATCTCGCCTCGCCCGAGCCTAGCCTCGGGCAAGGGCAGCCGATCCCGGAGGATTCACGTCTTGCCCGAGGACCCCCTCAAGCAACGGACACACCTTCGGCTCGCCCGAGGCCCAATCTTCGCCGAGAAGCAACCTTGGCCAGATCGCCACGCCAACCGACCATATTGCAGGAGCATTTAATGCAAGGATGGCCTGACACCTTCTCCTGACGCACGCTCTTCAGTCGACAGAGCCAAAGTGACCGCAGTCACTTCGCCACTCCACTAACCAACCTGACAAGAAGACAGCGCCGCCTGCATCGCTCCGACTGTTGTGCCACTCGACAGAGTGAGGCTGACAGCAGCCAAGTCCGGCCTCGGGCGCCATAGGAAGCTCCGCCTCGCCCGACCCCAGGGCTCGGACTCAGCCTCGGCTCCGGAAGACGACGAACTCTGCCTCGCCCGACCCCAGGGCTCGGACTCAGCCTCGGCTCCGGAAGACAACGAACTCCGCCTCGCCCGAGCCCAGGGCTCGGACTCAGCCTTGGCCTCGGACGACGGTCTCCGCCTCGCCTGACCCGGGGCTCGGACTCGACCTCGACCTCGGAAGACAGACTCGACCTCGACCTTGGAGGAGCCTCCGCCTCGCCCGACCCAGGGCTCGGACCGACCACATCACACGGGGGGCCATCATTACCCTACCCCTAGCTAGCTCAGGCTACGGGGAACAAGACCGGCGTCCCATCTGGCTTGCCCGGTAAACAAATAATGATGGCGCCCCGCGTGCTCCATGACGACGGCGGCTCTTAGCCCCTTACGGAAGCAAGGAGACGTCAGTAAGGACTTGACAGCCCCGACAGCTGTCCTTTCGCAAGGCTCCAGCACTCCTCCGACGGCCACAACATCACATGAACAGGGTGCCAAAACCTCTCCGGCTGCCACGATGGCATGTACTTAGGGCGCTAGCTCCTCTCTGCTAGACACGTTAGCACACTGCTACACCCCCATTGTACACCTGGACCCTCTCCTTACTCCTATAAAAGGAAGGTCCAGGGCTCTCTTACGGGAAGGTTGGCCGCGCGGGGGAACGGGACGACGCGTAAAGTCTCTCGCCCTCTCCCACGCGGACGCTTGTAACCCCCTACTGCAAGCGCACCCGACCTGGGCGCAGGACAACACGAAGGCCGCGGGTTTCCCCCTTTTTTGCCTGTCTCCCTTTTTCCCCCCTTCGTGCTCCGTCTCGCGCCGACCCATCTGGGCTGGGACACGCGGCGACAATTTACTCGTCGGTCCAGGGACCCCCCGGGGTCGAAACGCCGACAGTTGGCGCGCCAGGTAGGGGCCTGCTGCGTGTTGACGAACAGCTTCCCGTCAAGCTCCAGATGGGTAGTCTCCAGCAACCTTTCCAACCCGGGACGGTTCTCCGTTTCGGGAGTCTTGAGTTCATGTCCCTAGACAGCGGCTACGGCATGATACTCCTTCCTCCGTCGCGCGACAGCGACAATGGCGGCCGTCAGCCCGCCCGCCGGCGGCGGAATCGACGACGTCTTCCCCACGTGGCGGAAGAACAACATTCGGGTTTGTCCCGTCGCCTCCCCCGCCGACGGAGGAGGAGGCGGGGCAACCAAGGCCAAGCAGGAGGCGGCACCTCGTCGGCTGTCGAGCGAGTCGACAGCGCCGGCGCCCCAACGGGGGACACATCGGGCGTCGACCTCGCGTCTGAGACGAAGACGAGCGTCGTTTCCCCGCAACACGCCAACTCCAAGTGGACGGACGACGCCAGCACGCTCGCAAGGGACTTGCTGGGCGTCACTCTCGTACCTGAGACGATGGTGCAGTCCGCCCCTGGCGCGACTTCATCACCGCCCGTCAACCAAGAGGTACCGACCGATTCCCATCTTGTGCCTTTTGGATTCAGCCTCGACCCACCAAGCGACCTCGCTTTGGTGGAAGCCTTCATAGAGGCATGTACCAACCCTCCGGGGTATCATATGCGGTCACCCTAGGACCGGCTGACGGCCGTCTCGACCTACGGACCCTCGGGTTCCGAGGAAGATGACGAGCCCGACTTTGGTTGGGATTTCTCCGGGCTCGGTAACCCCAGTGCCATGCAGGACTTCATGACCGCATGCGACTACTGCCTCTCCGATTGTTTCGACGGCAGCCGCAGCTTCGGCGACGAAGACTGCAGCCCAAGTCGTGAATGTTTCCACGTCGATCTAGGGGGTCCCGGCGAAGGCAACCATCTTGGTATACCGGAAAATGGTGATCCCCCTAGGCCTGCGCCTCGCGTTGACATCCTTCGGGAGCTAGCTGTGGTCCCAGTCCCTGCGGGGGGTCAGGACGCACAGCTCGAGCAAATCCGCGAGATGCAGGCCAGGCTCGATGAGGGAGCAGGAACACTTGAGCCGCTCCAGCGGAACATCGGGCAGGAATGGGCAGACCAAGCTCCGGCCGGAGAAGCGCGTCATCTGCCCTAGGGCATCCAGCTCCGCATTGCCGACGACGTCAGGGCAAGGCCGCCACCGGCTTCCAGTGGGGTCGGCCAGAACCTGGCTGCAGTAGCAATACTACTCCGTGCGATGCCGAAACCATTAACCACTGAAGGGCGGCGTATCCAGGGAGAGCTCAAGAACCTCCTGGAGGATGTCGCGGTCCGACGGGCCGAAAGCTCTGCCTCCCGAAGGCAGGGGTACCCTTCGGAGCATCGCGCTGCGACTTCCCGATTTATGGGGGAAGCCTCGGTCCACACCGGCCGCACGCGCAACACCGCTCCTGCGGCCCCGGGTCGCCTCGGCAATGAGCACCACCACCGCAGCCGTCGAGCCCACCTCGATGAGAGGGTGCGCCGAGGCTACCACCCCAGGCGTGGGGGACGCTACGACAGCGGGGAGGATCGGAGCCCCTCGCTCGAACCACCCGGTCCGCAGGCTTTCAGCTGGGCCATACGACGGGCGCCGTTCCCGACCCGGTTCCGAACCCCGACTACTATCACAAAGTACTCGGGGGAGACAAGGCCGGAACTGTGGCTCGCGGACTACCGGCTGGCCTGCCAACTGGGTGGAACGGACGATGACAACCTCATCATCCGCAACCTCCCCCTGTTCCTTTCCGACACCGCTCGAGCCTGGCTGGAGCACCTGCCTCCGGGGCAGATCTCCATCTAGGATGACCTAGTCCAAGCCTTCGCCGGCAACTTCCAGGGCACGTACGTGCGCCCTGGGAACTCCTGGGATCTCCGAAGCTGCCGCCAGCAGCCGGGAGAGTCTCTTCGGGACTACATCCGGCGATTCTCAAAGCAGCGCACCGAGCTGCCCAACGTCACCGACTCGGATGTCATCGGCGCGTTCCTCGCCGGCACCACCTGTCGCGACCTGGTGAGCAAGCTGGGTCGCAAGACCCCCACCAGGGCGAGCGAGCTGATGGACATCGCCACCAAGTTCGCCTCTGGCCAAGAGGCGGTTGAGGCCATCTTCCGGAAGGACAAGCAGCCCCAGGTCCGCCAGCCGGAAGATGTCCCCGAGGCGTCCACTCAGCGCGGCACCAAGAAGAAAGGCAAGAAGAAGTCGCAAGCGAAACGCGACACCGCCAACGCGGACCTTGTCGCCGCCGCTGAGTACAAGAAACCTCGGAAACCTCCCAGAGGTGCCAATCTCTTCGACAAGATGCTTAAGGAGTCGTGCCCCTATCATCAGGGGCCCGTCAAGCACACCCTCAAGGAGTGCGTCATGCTTCGGCGCCACTTTCACAAGGCCGGGCCACCTGCGGAAGGTGGCAGGGCCCACAACAACGACAAGAAGGAGGATCACAAGGCAGAGGAGTTCCCCAAGGTCCACGACTACTTCATGATCTACGGTGGGCCAGTGGCGAACGCCTCGGCTCGGCACCTCAAGCAAGAGTGTCGGGAGGTCTGCTCGGTAAAGGTGGCGGCGCCAGTCTACCTAGACTGGTCTGACAAGCCCATCACCTTCGACCAAGGCGACCACCCCGACCGTGTGCCGAGCCCGGGGAAATATCCGCTCGTTGTCAACCCCGTCATCGGCAACGTCAGGCTCACCAAGGTCCTCACGGACGGAGGCAGCAGCCTCAACATCATCTACGCCGAGACCCTCGGGCTCCTGCGGATCGATCTGTCCTCGGTCCGGGCAGGCGCGGCGCCTTTTCACGGGATCATCCCCGGGAAACGCGTCCAGCCCCTCGGACAACTCGATCTGCCCGTCTGCTTCGGGACTCCCTCCAACTTCCGAAGGGAAACCCTCACGTTCGAGGTGGTCGGGTTCCGAGGAACCTACCACACGGTGCTGGGGAGGCCGTGCTACGCCAAGTTCATGGCCGTCCCCAACTACACCTACCTCAAGCTCAAGATGTCGGGCCCCAATGGGGTCATCACCGTCGGCCCCACGTACTGACACGCGTACGAATGCGACGTGGAGTGCGTGGAGTACGCCGAGGCCCTCACCGAATCCGAGGCCCTCATCGCCGACCTGGAGAGCCTCTCCAAGGAGGCGCCAGACGTGAAACGCCATGCCGGCAACTTCGAGCCAGCAGAGACGGTTAAGTCCGTCCCTCTCGACCCCAGCAACAACGCCTCCAAGCAGGTCCGGATCGGCTCCGAGCTCGACCCCAAATAGGAAGCAGTGCTCGTCAACTTTCTCCACGCAAACGCCGACGTTTTCGCGTGGAGTCCCTCGGACATGCCCGGCATACCGAGGGATGTCGCCGAGCACTCGCTGGATATCCGAGCTGGAGCCCGACCCGTGAAGCAGCTTTTGCGCCGGTTCGACGAAGAAAAGCGTAGAGCCATAGGCGAGGAGATCCACAAGCTGATGGCTGCAGGGTTCATCAAAGAGGTATTCCATCCCGAATGGCTTGCCAACCCTATGCTTGTGAGAAAGAAAGGAGGGAAATGGCGGATGTGTGTAGGCTACACTGGTCTAAACAAAGCATGTCCGAAGGTTCCCTACCCTCTGCCTCGCATCGATCAAATCGTGGATTCCACTGCTAGGTGCGAAACCCTGTCTTTCCTCGATGCCTACTCAGGGTATCACCAAATCAGGATGAAAGAGTCCGACCACCTCGCGACTTCTTTCATCACACCTCTTGGCATGTACTGCTATGTTACTATGCCGTTTGGGTTGAGAAATGCGGGTGCGACATACCAAAGGTGCATGAACCACGTGTTCGGCGAACACATTGGTCGAACGGTCGAGGCTTACGTCGATGACATCGTAGTCAAGACGAGGAAAGCCTCCGACCTCCTTTCCGAACTTGAAACGACATTCCGGTGTCTCAAGGCGAAAGGTGTAAAACTCAATCCCGAGAAGTGCGTCTTCAGGGTCCCCCGAGGCATGCTCTTGGGGTTCATCGTCTCCGAGCGGGGCATCGAGGCCAACCCGGAGAAAATCGCGGCCATCACCAACATGGGGCCCATCAAGGACTTGAAAGGCGTACAGAGGGTCATGGGATGCCTTGCGGCTCTGAGCCGCTTCATCTCGCGCCTCGGCGAAAGAGGCCTACCTCTGTACCGCCTCTTAAGAAAGGCTGAGTGCTTCACTTGGACCCCTGAGGCCGAGGAAGCCCTCGGGAACCTGAAGGCGCTCCTCACGAACGCGCCCATCTTGGTGCCCCCCCCCCCCCCGCCGGAGAAGCCCTCTTGATCTACGTCGCCGCTACCACTCAGGTGGTCAGCGCCGCGATCGTGGTTGAGAGACGAGAAGAAGGGAATGCATTGCCCGTCCAGAGGCCGGTCTACTTCATCAGTGGGGTACTATCCAAAACCAAGATCCGCTACCCCCAGATTCAGAAGCTGCTGTACGCGGTGATTCTGACGCGGCGGAAGTTGCGACACTACTTCGAGTCTCATCCGGTGACTGTGGTGTCATCCTTCCCCCTGGGGGAGATCATCCAGTGCCGGGAGGCCTCGGGTAGGATTGCAAAGTGGGCGGTGGAAATCATGGGCGAGACAATCTCGTTCGCCCCTCGGAAGGCCATCAAGTCCCAAGTCTTGGCGGACTTTGTGGCTGAATGGGTCGACACCCAGCTTCCAGCGGCTCCGATCCAACCGGAACTCTGGACCATGTTTTTCGACGGGTCGCTGATAAAAACAGGGGCTCTTCATCTCGCCCCTCGGGAAGCACCTCCGCTATGTGTTGTGCCTCCATTTCCCGGCGTCCAACAACATGGTTGAGTACGAGGCTCTGGTCAACGGGTTGCGCATCGCCATCGAGCTAGGGGTCCGACGCCTCGACGCTCGCGGCGACTCGTAGCTTGTCATCGACCAAGTCATGAAGAACTCCCACTGCCGCGACCCAAAGATGGAAGCCTACTGCGACGAGGTTCGGCGCCTGGAGGACAAGTTCTACGGGCTCGAGCTCAACCACATCGCCCAACGATACAACGAGACTGCGGACGAGCTGGCTAAGATAGCCTCGATGCGGACAACGGTTCCCCTAGACGTCTTCTCCCGAGACCTACATCAACCCTCAGTCAAGACCGACGACACGCCCGAGCCTGAGAAGGCCTCGACCCAGCCCGAGGCACCCTCGGCCCCCGAGGGTGAGGCACTGCGCGGTGAGGAAGAGTAGAGCGGGGTCATGCCTAATCGAAACTGGCAGACCCCGTACCTGCAACATCTCCACCGAGGAGAGCTGCTCCTCGACCGAGACGAAGCTCGGCGACTGGCACGGCGCGCCAAGTCGTTCGTCTTGCTGGGGGACGGGAAGGAGCTCTACCACCGCAGCCCCTCAGGCATCCTCCAGCGATGCATATCCATCGCCGAAGGCCAGGAGCTCTTACAAGAAATACACTCGGGGGCTTGCAGTCATCACGCAGCGCCTCGAGCCCTTGTTGGAAACGCCTTCCGACAAGGTTTCTACTAGCCAACCGCAGTGGCCGACGCCACTAGAATTGTCCGCACCTGCCAAGGGTGTCAATTCTATGCAAGGCAGACCCACCTGCCCGCTCAGGCTCTGCAGACGATACCCATCACCTGGTCGTTTGTTGTATGGGGTCTGGACCTCGTCGGTTCCTTACAAAAGGCACCCGGGGGCTACACGCACCTGCTGATCATCGACAAATTCTCCAAGTGGATCGAGGTCCGACCCCTAAACAGCATCAGGTCCGAACAGACGGTGGCGTTCTTCACCAACATCATCCATCGGTTCGGGGTCCCGAACTCCATCATCACCGACAATGGCACCCAGTTCACCGACAGAAAGTTCTTGGTCTTCTGCGAGGATCACCACATCCGGGTGGACTGGGCCGCCGTGGCTCACCCCATGACGAATGGGCAGGTAGAACGTGCCAACGGCATGATTTTGCAAGGGCTCAAGCCACGGATCTACAATGACCTCAACAAGTTCGGCAAACGATGGATGAAGGAGCTCCCCTCGGTGGTCTGGAGTCTGAGGACAACGCCGAGCCGAGCCACGGGCTTCACACCGTTCTTTCTAAGCTATGGGGCCGAGGCCATCTTGCCCACGGACTTAGAATATGGTTCCCTGAGGACGAAGGCGTACGACGACCAAAGCAATCGAACCAATCGAGAAGACTCACTGGACCAACTGGAAGAGGCTCGGGACATGGCCTTACTACACTCGGCGCGGTATCAATAGTCCCTGTGACGCTACCACGCCCGAGGGGTTCGTTCCCGAGACCTCCAGGTGGGTGACTTGGTGCTTCGGCTACGACAATATGCCCGAGGGCGGCACAAGCTCACGCCTCCCTGGGAAGGGCTGTTCGTCATCACCAAGGTTCTGAAGCCCGGGACATACAAGCTGGCCAACAGTCGAGGCGAGGTCTACAGCAACGCTTGGAACATCCAACAGCTACGTCGCTTCTACCCTTAAGATGCTTTCAAGTCGTTCGTACACCTCGTTCACATACAAAGTCTAACCATCAAGGAAGGGTCAGCCTTGCCTCGGCAAAGCCCGACCCTCCCTCGGGGGCTAGAAGGGGGGAACCCCCTCTGCGTCAAAATTTTCTTCGAAAAAGGTCTTTTCTGCCAGAACGTCCTTCATGCTTTTCGACTACTTTGAAAGTGGGATCCTGAAAACGACGGAGTACACGTAAGCAGGCAAGGCTGACCGAGCCGAGGGACTCCTACGCCTCTGGGATACGGATACCTCACTCATCACCTTCTGCGATAAGTAACTCACGCTCGGATAAGTGATTCCGCTGACCGAACAAGTCTTAATGCTCGGAAACCTTTCTGTCGAAACGGTCTTTCGGGTTTTCTCGACTATATCGATAGCAGAATCCTACGGACGAATAAGAGTACACGTAAACGGCAAGGCCAACCGAGCCGAGGGACTCCTATGCCTCCGGGATACGGATACCTCACTCATCACCTTCCGTGAAAAGTAACTCTTGCTCGGACAAACAATTCTGTTACCGACAAATAAGTCCAGATACTCGAAACAAGAGGAAAAGAAACGCGGCTTTACAACACAACGACGATATGTTTGGGCCTCGGCGGCCGCAGAAAACATACGCACGCTACAAGATGAACCGATCATGCAGGCTCGGACTGTGACAGAGGGGGAGCAGCAGCACCCTCGGCGTCAACTCCACCTTCGGCGAAGTCCGACCGAGCCTCGGACGGCAACACAGGCGAAGGATCTCCGCTCCGAAGGACGACGTCAGCGCCACGCCCGAGCTATCGCCGCCATGGTCTCCTTCAGGAATCCGGCCCGAGCAGACGGCTCGGCCGGCCGCCCCGAAGCCTCAGCCAGCTGTCCCCCGAGGGCATCAGCCCAGCTCATGGCCTCGGCAACTCGACTCCGGCGCTGGTCCCGCCGGTGGACGGCCCGGTCAGGCTCCGGCCGACGAAGTCTTCTTTTCGAGCCAACTCTGCCTCTGTCCACACTGACACCGCTGCCTCCAGCTCCGGCTCATCGAAGAGCGGCCGAGGGTTCCTTTAACTAAGCAAGAGAAGCCTCGGGCGGCAAGGCCGACCGAGCCGAGGGACTCCTACGCCTTCGGGATACGGATACCTCACTCGTCACCTTCGCACGAGGTGACTCACACTTGGTTAAGTGGTTCAGTTAGCCGACAGGCGAGTCCTAGTGCTCGAAATGAGGAAAAAACAAGGCTCCGTGCCAAAAATACATACATGTTCAGGCCCCAACGGCCACAATGAACAGTCACTGGCATTCAAGGTGTCATTACAAATGGAACTCCGGTTCCACCCCCGCAGGTACGAACAACCCCCCACATTGGAGGGCCTGCGGGGCGACAAGGCTCCAGGTGGCTCACCGCCGCCCGCTCCGGCAGCAGCCACAACAACCTCCGCTCCAGGTGGCCAAACTGCAGCAGCGATGGCCTCAGGGCGGACGCCGCTGCAACAATGCCCTCGCCCACGTCCCCACTCGAGGGGCGAGGACAAGCTATCAAAGCCAAAGAGCCGGAGGCCCGGAGAGCGGATGGTGGCGGTGATCCCGTCGGCGACGAGGACTTCTTCAGCCGCCACCACCTCAGCGCCGACGACGGAAGCCATCTGCCCACCGGCAGATCCCCACTCGGATCCTCCCGGACGAGCGAAGCACCAACCTCCGCGCAGAGGCGCCATACCGGGGCAAAGGCAGGACAGCCCCAGAACACGAACGCCGCCCTAGCAGCGCGCGACGTCTTGAACGGTCCTCCGGTGCGCGCGGCGCGACAATCGCTCTCGCGGCGGGAGGGGGCACCGGGAGCCGAGCCAGAGCCAGCTGAGCCAGCGAGCCCAACGCGCTGAAGCTGACGACGCTCGCCGCCGACCAGCCCCGCGTTGTCGAAGTCCGACCCTCCCGCTAGGCCGGTGAGTGCCCTCTCCCTTGAATGCTGAGGGAGAAGGTGACCCACGAACCCACGTGGGAGGTAGAGCTCCGGCTCAGCCTGGCCTCCGCCCCAGCCAGGATGATGAAGATCCTTGAAGCTGAGGGCGGGACCAAGATCGCAGCCCGGCTTGCTTCTCCCCACCATCAAACTGGTGGTCACCGTCTTGGGTGACCACCGGCGAGGGGATGCAGCCGGCCGCCTGATGAAAATCCTTGAAGCCGAACGATGGCTGAAAGGTACCAACTTCCGTGAAGTTGCGTTCCCCCAACGAGAGCAAGATGAAAGCGACGCGAGTGCTCCCCGTCCGGGGGCTCGGAAGGTGGAAGGATGCGATGCATGAAAGGAGTGTGAAGACATGGTTGTCTTCCAAGGGGGTCACCCTCCATTTAAAGGCAACTCTCCCCACTTGCGTCCTCAGCCGTCGCGGATCGAGTCTTCTCCAACACGCTCCAAGGTCCTACCCCTACAACACGGGGGCTGGGTCCCACGCGTCATGCAAGCTGGCCCAGGACGGAAGGAGCCAAAACCGCCGCGCGCGGTGCGCGTAACGGCCCAGCGGTTACAAGCATTCCTCCACTTCCGCCCAGACCAGTGGGTGAAAGAGCGGACCGCCATGCAGGCGGCATGCAACCGCACCAAGGGGGCGCACCCTTTCGACTTCGACGCGTCCAGCATGGAGGCCCAAGCCCACACGTCATGTAACCGGCGCGCCGGTTACTAAGTGCGAGAAACTACACCGCCACTCGCGCCACTACCGTGCCTTCTCGACTGCGGAACCGGTACCGCGACTCGAGGCGACCCTGCGCATGACCCGACAGTGCCAACTGAGCACATCGGTCACGGGTCAGTCAGCCGCGGGAGAAGGCATGACAGTCGATACGGCCAGAAATGGGCCGGCAGTAATGACGGTGGCAGGCGGGCGGAAGCAGCGGTCAAGTCGTCAGCAAGCACACGTCCCCTCCTGGGACAGCGAGAGAACCCTCTCCCACGGCGTGAAGACGACACGCCCGTGTTCCGTTCCTCGAACGGCCCGCGCACGCGCAACGGCTGCCCCGCGAACCACTCGTCCCGTCGCATTAACTCCGCGGCAGGACAGGAGGCACCTTTGGCAGGCGAAGCAGGCGACGCTTCACCTCCGCCATAATGACCGCGTCAAAAAAGGTGTGCCACGTCATTCGATTTCGTATCCTTTTCCACCTCCTCTTTCTCTCTCTTACCACAGGGACCGGGAAAGGGGATACTCCGAAAGGGATCCTTCTCTGCGAAGGAAGCGGGCCCCGAGCACCACTACTGATCAGAGGTTCGAAGGCTAGCCCCTCGGAAGGGTTCAACAGCCTCCTTAGAGCACTCGGGCTCCGCGCCCACTACTGGTCAGAGGTTCGAAGGCTGGCCCCTCGGATGGGTTCAACAGCCGCCTCAGGCCACTCGGGCTCTGCGCCCACTACTGATCAGGGGTTCGTAGGCTGGCCCCCGAAGGGTTCGACAGCCGCCTCAGACGCAGAGCAAGGGATGACCCTGGGTACGTTCGATACATAACCAAGGCTCGGGCTACGCTCCCGAGGTACCCTAGGACATTTCCGAGACCAACGGGAACGATTTTGTAACGGAATCCCACCAGAGGGAGGCATCGAGCCCTCGGACCCCGTCAAAAGGGGACCGGGTCCAGCAAATCACCCGCAGGTATTTTTGGAGCGCGCCTCCGGGCCACTAGCCGACCCCTAACGAATGGGGCACGGGCGTCCACTCGGATCACCCGTTAGCAACTCACTGGAGACACCATGTTCGGCGCCCTCCGAGGGAAACATGGCGCTTTCCCCCCTCCTCCTTGCGAAAAGGTGACGCAGGGGTGTATGTAAAAAGCCGAGTCTGTCCCTGACCGTCCTCTCGCTCTATGCGGAGGCTCGGGGGCTGCTCTCGCAAACCCGGCTCCGGCCAAATCGTTGACAGCGTCAACATACCAGCCCGAGAACTTGGGACTCGACTATGCACCCGGGCTACAGCCAGTTCGCATGAGGGAACGACCAGACCGGCCGAAGCATCACAAAACGCGCTAAGACCTCGAAGGAGTCAAACCACTCCTCCGAGGCCTCGGGGGCTACACCCGGCGGGTGCGCTCGCGCGCACCCACCGGAACAAAACGCAACCGAGAAAGGCCGGTCCCCTTGCAAAAAAGTGCGACAAAAGCCTCCAAACGAGTATTAACACTTCCTTCGAGGCTCGGGGGCTACTGTCGGGGACCATAATTAGGGGTACCCCCAAGACTCCTAATCTCAGCTGGTAACCCCCATCAGCACAAAGCTGCAAAGGCCTGATGGGTGCGATTAAGGTCAAGGCTCGGTCCACTCAATGGACGCAATCTTGCCTCGCCCGAGCCCAGCCTCGGGCAAGGGCAGCCGACCCCGGAGGATTCACGTCTCGCCCGAGGACCCACTCAAGCAACGGACACACCTTCGGCTCGCCCGAGGCCCCATCTTCGCTGAGAAGCAACCTTGGCCAGATCGCCACGCCAACCGACCACATCGCAGGAGCATTTAATGCAAGGATGGCCTGACACCTTATCCTGACGCGCGCTCTTCAGTCGACAGAGCCAAAGTGACCGCAGTCACTTTGCCGCTCCATTGACCGACCTGACAAGAAGACAGCGCCGCCTGCATCGCTCCGACTGCTGTGCCACTCGACAGAGTGAGGCTGACAGCAGCCATGTCCGGCCTCGGGCGCCATAGGAAGCTCCGCCTCGCCCGACCCCAGGGCTCGGCCCCCGTCTCAGCCTCGGAAGATGGACTTCGCCTCGCCCGACCCCAGGGCTCGGACTCAGCCTCGGCTCTGGAAGACGACAAACTCTGCCTCGCCCGACCCTAGAGCTCGGACTCAGCCTCGGCTCCGGAAGACGATGAACTCCGCCTCGCCCGAGCCCAGGGCTCGGACTCAACCTTGGCCTCGGACGACGGTCTCCGCCTCGCCCGACCCGGGGCTCGGACTCGACCTCGACCTCGACCTCGGAAGACAGACTCGACCTCGACCTCGGAGGAGCCTCCGCCTCGCCCGACCCAGGGCTCGGACCGACCATGTCACAGGGGGGCCATCATTACCCTACCCCTAGCTAGCTCAGGCTACGGGGAACAAGACTGGCGTCCCATCTGGCTCGCCCCGGTAAACAAATAATGATGGCGCCCCGCGTGCTCCATGACGACGGCGGCTCTCAGCCCCTTACGGAAGCAAGGAGACGTCAGTAAGGACTTGACAGCCCCGACAGCTGTCCTTCCGCAAGGCTCCAGCACTCCTCCGACGGCCACGACATCACATGAACAGGGTGCCAAAACCTCTCCGGCTGCCACGACGGCATGTACTTAGGGCGCTAGCTCCTCTCTTCTAGACACGTTAGCACACTGCTACACCCCCCATTGTACACCTGGACCCTCTCCTTACGCCTATAAAAGGAAGGTCCAGGGATCTCTTACGGGAAGGTTGGACGCGCGGGGGAACGGGACGACGCATAAAGTCTCTCGCCATCTCCCACGCGGACGCTTGTAACCCCCTACTGCAAGCGCACCCGACCTGGGCGCAGGACAACACAAAGGCCGCGGGTTTCCCCCTTTTTTGCTTGTCTCCCTTTTTCCCCCCTTCGTGCTCCGTCTCGTGCCGACCCATCTGGACTGGGACACGCGGCGACAATTTACTTGTCGGTCCAGGGACCCCCTAGGGTCGAAACGCCGACAACATCATTTTTGTATGCAGGATTTCTTCAGATGCGAGTCTGGATACGAGGCTAGGACGGATGTGGTGGCCACCACGAGTTGTAAGAAGCTCGTCGTGGACATGCACTATGAGGCCCGAATCCAGGCCATCGTCACCTACCACGGCTCCGTTCTTGGGGAGAGGGTGACCAAAACTCAAGCCCGAACCATGTCGTTGACCAGGGACCAGTACCTGCAGGTAAAGTCATGCATGTTTGGTACCAGTACTCCATGCATGAATTTTATTTTATCTTATGATATGCACTTTACGTGTTTACTTTGTAGATGATTCCACATTGGTGCGCCACACATCCTCTATGCTGGGAGCAGATGGTGGATAGGTGGTGTTCGGCTGAGTGGGATGAGGCGCACACCGCTAGCCGGGAACGGCGTATGATGATGCAAGGTCCCTCCCACCACCAAGGCAGCCGGAGCCTGGGCCAATATGCCGAAGCATGGGTACGCCCTCTTTTTTATTTAGGTATATAGCACTTGATTAGATATTATTTCTAACTATCTCGTTGGTTTTCTTGCAGTCGGCGTCACATGGTGGCTGGCCTTGCTCCACCTTCTCGGCATATGCTATGGCCCATAAGGGCAATGCGACGTCCGACGTCACCTACAACCCGGATGACGGGCCCGAGGCCTACACCAACCCTGCCGTCTACAGCCGCCTTCATGACTACAACGCCATGGCGCAGGAGGTCCATGGCCCAGACTATGGTCCGAGCACCGAGCCGATCGACCCCGATGTGCTCATGAGGGTCGGAGGAGGCAAGAGACATGGGCGGTACTGGATTGCCGACGGGGCAATCGACTCGTCCTCCACTCCCACTATGTCTCAGGTGAGAGCAAGGAGCACGGGCTCGAGTCCAGCCATACGACCTCGGCACGACAGCTCACAGCAGCGCATACAACAACTCGAGGTTAGTGCTTCTGTAACTCGTCCTTCCTTGAGTTTTATACCTTCTCTTTGAGTTACTATAACGTTGGCTTGTAATATTACAGACCCAACTAGAAGAGATGCAGGCGAGGATAATGGCGGAGCGGGCGGTGACTGATCAGAGGATGGCAGATATGTTCTGGTACATGTAGAGCCTTAACGCGGCACATGGTTTCGCTCTGCCACCTCCATTGTTCCCTGCAGTTGACCCTGCTGTGTTCCATACTCCTGTGAGTATCAAAATTGTAGTTAGATGTTGGTAATGCATCTGGTATAACACATGCAATCTCTTCTCTGTGCAGGGTCAATCTGGTGCCGCATCCAACAACCCTCCTGAAGGGTTCAGCCCAACACAGCACCAGACCAACCGCCCACCTCCATGAGTTGTCTGTGTGTTTGAAGACTTCAAAACTTGTGTTAGTCACTTATGTTTGTGTTGGATACTTATGTCAGAGCTTGAGACGTATGAGACATGTTTGTGTTGGGATTGAAATGTTGAACACTTATGTTTGTGATGTATATTTATGTTTGTGTTGGCTATTTATGTTTGTGATAATATCTGTGATGTATATATGTGATATATATGTGATATCTTTTGTTTGTGTGGATGGAATACAAAAAACAAATAAAAAAGGTGCATACTGGTCACTTTGCCGAGTGTAACACTCGGCAAAGAGGTTCTTTGCCGAGTGTCAAGACCATAGCACTCGGCAAAGAACCAAGACCTGGGCACCGGTATAGGTTCTTTGCCGAGTGTAATGTCTCTGGCACTCGGCAAAGAGGCACGCTTTGCTGAGTGTCGCACGTAGCACTCGGCAAAGAACCTGACATGAGGACCCTCCCTGGCAGGTTCTTTGCCGAGTGTCCCAGGTGGCACTCGGCAAAGATTGGTTCTTTGCCGAGTGCTTCTGGGAAGACACTCGGCAAAGGTAACTCCTTTGCCGAGTGTCATCCGTGACACTCGGCAAAGACGTCGTCTCCGTCACCCGTCGCCGTAACGGCCGCTTTTCTTTGCCGAGTGCTCCCTGGCACTCGGCAAACCTCTTTGCCGAGTGCCCGAGAAAAAGTACTCGGCAAAGAAGGATTTGCCGATGCACTGTTTGCCGAGCCTTCTTTGCCGAGTGTGACACTCGGCAAAGCCTTTGCCGAGTGTTTTTAAGGCTTTGCCGAGTGCTTCGGGCACTCGGCAAAAGCACTCGTTTCAGGTAGTGGGGTCCGAGTGACCCACAGCCCTGTAGATCTTCTTCACTCCTCCGCGACCATGACCGCTCGACCAAGCTCTCCGCTACCGCGCGGTTACAGATGGTCAGATGCCACTGACCTATCCGGGCTATAAAACCCAGGCGCCCAGTACTCCTCTCCTCCTTGTTCGCTTCATCAGACCCAACCGCCGTCGTCATTGCAACACGAGGGGGGAATGTCATACCTAGACCTAAGAGTTCTCTTTCTCGCTAGACCTATTCACCTATTTGAAAGAGGTGGCTCTAGTTATCATAAAATATTTGATCGAAACATCATACCTAGACCTAAAAGTTTGGGTCGGGCTGTTTAGGGCCGTCCAGGTACAATCCGAAAATAAGAGCCCAAGGCACGATCCGACACGAAAAAAATAGGTCGAGCGGCACGGTTCGAATGGTCGAGTTGTATTGTGCCTTATACTTGGGCACGATGGGCAGCACGCCACGGTACAACATGAAGTGAAGCACGGATTAGAAAACTAACGTTAAAATGGTTATTTCATGTTCCAATAATTTTTATCTCTTCACAAAAGTTATAAAAAACATTGATTTTCTTTTTCTCGTATGATTTTTTTTATGTATAGCAAAGTTAGAATTAATTTGAAGATATATTTTTAGATATATACAAGTTTTTTTACTTTGTATCGTGTTTGGGCCGATACGACGCGAGCATCGCCCCGCCGTGCTTTAGGGCCGGACCAGACCTTCTGGTATGTAATTGGGCAGAGCACGACCTAGCCCGAAATTATTCCATACCGTATTTCAGCTCTAGTCATACCTTTTCATCAAGACCGATGGTCTACATTTATATGCTTGGCAGAATGGCAGGTACAACATTTTGATTAGATTTGCAATCAGATTAATTGACTCAAATACAAACAAGAATTTCTGGATTTAGAGTCCTAATCAAAGTCCTATACAAAATAGTGTCCTGAACAGAGCACAGGAAGCACAAGACACATTCAAACGTTCGCCGGATGGGGTTTATGGTTTACTTTTTTTAAAAAAAAATACAGACCGGAGAGCCAGCAAAGAAGCGCATCATCCTGGCTCCTGGGTGTTGGATTAACGAAGCACATATAATAGGAAAAAAGATGCTAGCTGAGATCGGTGTTGATTAAACGGGGAGCATGCGAGGGCCAAGTGTGTGTGGAGGAAAAGAATATCCAGTCCAGTCAACCCATGGACTCGTGCCGTATCGTCAGCTCACACGTCAGGGTTCTGTCCACATCTGGTGCTGGGTCCCACCGCAAGTTGCTAGTGCTTGGACTCTTGGAGTATGGATCCATTTGAAAACTCTGACCATCGGGCATGTTTGGTTCAGCTTTTTTCTGACCAACTTTTCTGAAAATCTGGCTGTGGGGAGAATCTGGCTGTGGAAAGAATCTGAGTATCATTACGATTACGTGTGGAGGAAAATAAAGTTGTTCATAAGGCTCAGGATCTAGAAAGTGATGAATTCCTACTATTAAAACGACTCAACCGATTATGTGTTTATATTGATTTTGGATGGTTTTTGTCCCAACGAATTTTATAGAAGCTGGCTGAAAAGCTGAGCGTTTGGCAGTCCGCAGCAGCTTTTGGTGGCCAGAAGCTGACAGAAGCCGAAACAAACAGGGCCATCGTCACCTGGATGAGCTTGCGAATTAAAGTTATACCTTTCTCAAAATTGAAATAAACAAAGCAAAAACGGAGCGTGCGAAACTGCAGTCGATCAATTCAACTTCTATATAACCCTAGGTGATGATCATCGGGGTGGGTGATCATCACATAGGATGATAGATATATTAGTTTTTATTTATGATCGAGTATAAATCATGGTTCGAATTCTCATTTGTGTATAAGTTTAACGTTTTACCAATTCAATATAAAAGAGCACGAAACCATATGGAAACTGGAAACTGGTGCCTTATATATAAAAAAATAACTAGAAAAGTGTTTGTATGCGGTTTTTATTTATGCTTAGAGTATAGAGTATAAAATATAAAGACATTTGTGTTTTGTTGGCTTAGTGAGTGTGAACGTAGGTTTAGAGTCAATAATCATGATCCTAATTTTTATTTGTGTATAATTTTATTTTATTTTTACCATAAACGTGAGAGAACATGTTGGATCTTTTATGGGCTTGGCCCATTTATTGAATAAACTCTATGGTGTGTAATGGTGAAGGATACCAATAGTACCACATTGGAAGTCCAAGGGTCTTTTGCCTTGACTTATATGGTGGGATTTATTCCACTTAACTTGAGAAGTCAAGAAATGGACAAGGGCGTGCCACACGCGCGCGCGCGCCGCCGCCGCCGCCGGCCGGGCCGGGCCGGGCGTGGCAGGCAGGCGAGCGGGCGTGGTTGTGTTAATTTTTAGCACTCACTAACCGCGTACGTTAGCCGAGTGACCCTGTCTCTTCGTCAGTCAGCCGAGTGACCCTTCTCCTTCAGCTGCCGACTTATGGCGTGACTCGGCAAGAGCTGGCCGACTCATGGCATAACTCGGCTAGAGCTGGCCGACTCTTGGCGTGACTCGGCGACCTTTCTCCTTCAGCTTCCCTCTGCGAGAGGTTAAATAGAGGAGCACCCCTGTCACTCGGTACACGAGAGAAAACACTTTCAGAACACAGTCCAGCAGCCGAGTGAGGGTATTTCCATCTCGTGACTCTGCGCGCACAGAGAAGCGAGAGGGCAGGTGCCTCCGGAGCCCTTGCCGTTCGAGACCTTGCACGAGGGATCGGCAATTAGGTTTTTGGGGAGCGTCTACGTGACTGCCCAAAGTCTTCTTCCTGCTGACATGACAAGTGAAGTTGGACAAGGATCTAGATCCTCGGAGCGCATGGCAGGGTATGATCAATTCATCTCCTTACTGTTTTTCATTCTGCAAATTATATATGTTCATACCTGCTGTTTTATTTATAGCCATAAATTTATCCAATCTGTTTTGTCGTATTATATCATGACGTGTCTGATGCCTGATCATACTAGTAATATGATAAATCTGTTTGTCTTAATTTACAGTCATGTTGTTTATGTTGTTATCTGTTTATTTTCAGTTGTTCCACAATAATACATGTTCCATGTTTATTTGCTTATTATATTTATATGATTCATATGTTTCGTGTTCTCTTGATCCATATTGTTATGGATATATTTGAGATAATGATTTTTATGATTAAACATATTTTATATGTCATCATCATAATGTTAATTTATGGAATTAAAATAATACGGAAAATGCCTATAATTCTAACAGTCCAAAAACCTAATGTTAGGCATTTTTCTGTCAGAGGTTTTGCTGCTGTGCTAAAGCCTGATCCTTTTGATGGTAAAAACTTCTTGATATGGAAAGCTAAAATGGAATTGTGGCTAACTGCAATGTCTTGTTTTCATGCCGCTGAGGGCAAGCCTGCCAACTTACCTCCTGAGGATGAGGCTAAGTTTAAGGCTGAAGACAACCTCTTTCGAGGTGCAGTGATTAGCGCACTGGATACTAAATTCCAGAAAAGCTATATCATCCTTCCCACAAGGAAAGAGCTGTGGGATGCTCTTGTAGGAAAGTTTGGAGTTACTGACGCTGGTAGCGAGCTGTATCTCATGGAGCAGCTGTATGACTACAAGATGGTTGAGAACCGATCTGTAGTGGAACAGGCTCATGAGTTTCAGGCACTAGCTAAGGAACTCGAACTTTTTCCTTGTCCTTTGCCTGACAAGTTTGTGGCTGGCGGTATAATCGCCAAGTTGCCACCTTCTTGGAAGGACTTTGCTACCTCTCTCAAACATAAGAGACAAGAGTTCAATGTGGAAGAGCTCATTGGTACTCTTGATGTTGAGGAAAGGGCTAGAACAAAGGACAGTGGAAAAGGTGTTGAGACCTCTACTGCTAATATGGTGCAGAAGAGAAACTTTCGCAAGTTTAACAAGAAGAAAAACCAGAACAAACCAGAGAACGCGAATAAACCTGTTCATACAGCACAATTTAAAAAGAAGAACAACAATAACAAGGGAAAAGGAGGTTGCTTTGTCTGTGGCAGTGATCAACACTGGGCAAGAGAGTGCCCTGATCGCAAGTTCACTCAAGACAAGAAATCAGCTAATGTTGTAACCACTGAAACTGAAGAAGGAACATCTGGGTATGGTAATTCTTTACCATTTGTTCTTTCAGTCTGTAATTCACCTGAGTGGTGGATGGACAGTGGTGCAAACATTCATGTGTGTGCTGATGCCTCTATGTTCACTTCCTATCAGGTCGGGAGGTCTGGCGCCTTGTTGATGGGAAATGGGTCGCGTGCTCATGTTCTTGGTGTTGGTACGGTCATTCTGAAGTTTACTTCGGGAAAGACGGTGCCATTGAAGAGCGTGCAGCATGTACCCTCTATCAAGAAGAATCTCGTTAGCGCTTCGATGCTATGTCGAGATGGATATAAAGTTGTTCTTGAGTCTAATAAATGTGTTGTGTCGAAACATGGTACTTTTGTTGGTAAAGGATATGATTGCGGAGGCTTGTTCCGCTTATCACTGCATGATGTGTGTAATAAACTGGTGAATTCTGTTAATTTTTCTGATGAGTCAGATCTATGGCATTCACGTTTTTGTCATGCAAGCTTTGGCTGTCTTATGCGGTTAGCAAATATAAATTTAATTCCTAAATTTAACTTGGTCAAAAAGCCTAAGTGCCATGTGTGTGTTGAATCAAAACAACCCCGCAAGCCACACAAGGCTGCTGAGGCGAGGAGTTTGGCACCTCTAGAACTTGTTCATTCTGATCTGTGCGAGATGAATGGAATTTTGACCAAAGGTGGTAAAAGATACTTTCTCACTTTTATAGATGACTCCACTAGATTTTGTTATGTGTATCTCTTAAAAACAAAAGATGAAGCGTTCAATTATTTTAAGGCCTATAAAGCTGAAGTTGAGAACCAACTTGAGAGGAAAATAAAACGGTTAAGGTCTGATCGAGGTGGAGAATATTTCTCTAATGTGTTCGATGAGTTCTGCGTGGAACATGGTATTATTCATGAGAGGACACCGCCATTCTCACCACAATCCAATGGGATTGCTGAAAGGAAAAACCGCACTCTAACAGATTTGGTGAATGCCATGTTGAGTACAGCGGGATTATCCAAGGCATGGTGGGGTGAGGCGATTTTGACAGCATGTCATGTCCTGAATAGAGTTCCAACAAAGAACAAAGAGATCACTCCATTTGAGGAATGGGAAAAGAGAAGAGTAAATCTCTCGTATTTGCGCACTTGGGGTTGCTTGGCTAAAGTGAATGTGCCAATCAACAAAAAGCGTAAACTTGGGCCTAAAACTGTTGACTGTATATTCCTTGGGTACTCTTTTCACAGCACTGGGTATAGGTTCTTAATTATAAAATCTGATGTGCCTGATATGTATGTTGATACTATCATGGAATCAAGAGACGCAACATTTTTTGAGAATGAGTTTCCCATGAAGAATACACCTAGTGATACAAGTCATGAGACTATAATACCCCATGAGCACGAACTGTCGATTCCTATAGATCATGCTGAGGATTCTCACGTGCACATCCCTGAGGAGGATGACACTATAGTCACTCGAAAGAGCAAGAGACAGAGGGTTACAAAATCCTTTGGTAATGACTTTATAGTGTACCTTGTGGAAGACACACCAACTACCATTAGTGAGGCATATTCCTCTCCTGATGCTGACTTATGGAAGGAAGCAGTAAGGAGTGAGATGGAATCTATTATGTCTAATGGAACTTGGGAGGTCGTTGACCGTCCCTATGGTTGTCAACCTATAGGTTGCAAATGGATCTTCAAGAAAAAGCTTAGGCCTGACGGTACAATTGAGAGGTACAAGGCAAGGCTTGTGGCCAAAGGATATACCCAAAAGGAGGGTGAAGATTTCTTTGATACCTACTCACCAGTGGCTCGATTGACTACAATTCGCACATTAATAGCCGTGGCAGCCTCTTATGGTCTTATCATTCATCAGATGGATGTTAAGACAGCTTTCCTTAATGGAGAGTTGGATGAGGAGATCTATATGGATCAGCCAGAAGGGTTCATTGCGGATGGTCAAGAGAACAAGGTGTGCAGGTTGATAAAATCATTGTATGGCCTAAAACAAGCACCTAAGCAATGGCATGAAAAATTTGATAATACTCTTACAGCAGCTGGCTTTGTTGTAAATGAATCTGACACGTGTGTATACTATCGGTATGGTGGGGGTGAGTCTGTTATGCTGTGCCTTTATATTGATGACATTTTGATCTTTGGATCAAATCTCAATGTGATTGAGGAAGTTAAAAATCTTCTATCGAGCAATTTCGAGATGAAAGATTTGGGAGAAGCTGATGTCATTCTAAACATCAAGCTTGTTAGAGAAGCTGATGGTGGGGTAACTTTGTTACAATCCCATTATGTGGAAAAGGTATTGAGTCGCTTTGGTTTTAGTGACTGTGATCCTGCTCCAACACCTTATGATCCTAGTGTGCTATTGAGAAAGAATCAGAGAATAGCAAGGGATCAATTGACATACTCCCAGATCATTGGCTCGCTCATGTACCTTGCAAATGCAACAAGGCCAGACATCTCTTATGCTGTGAGTAAGCTAAGTCGGTTTGTGTCGAAACCAGGAGATGATCACTGGCGTGCTCTTGAGAGAGTGTTGCAGTATTTAAAAGGTACTATGACATACGGTATTCATTATACCGGAAACCCAAAAGTGTTGGAAGGCTATTGTGATGCCAACTGGATTTCTGATGCTGATGAGCTTTATGCCACAAGCGGATATGTGTTTCTGTTTGGAGGTGGCGCTGTTTCCTGGAAGTCTTGCAAGCAGACTATCTTAACGAAGTCTACAATGGAAGCAGAACTCGCAGCATTAGACACTGCTGGGGCTGAGGCCGAGTGGCTTCGTGATTTCCTATTGGACTTACCGGTAGTTGAAAAACCGATACCGGCTATTTCCATGAACTGTGACAACCAAACTGTGATTACAAAGGTTAACAGTTCTAGGAATAACATGAAGTCTACAAGGCATGTTAAGAGGAGATTGAAATCTGTCAGAAAGTTGAAAAACTCCGGAGTTATAACTGTGGATTATGTCCACACATCGAATAATCTGGCAGATCAATTCACTAAGGGTCTATCACGCAATGTGATAGAAAGTGCATCGAGGGAAATGGGTATGAGACCCATGTGAGATCTACTCTAGTGGTAACCTGCTCTATGTGATCGGAGATCCCGTGAAGTAGAGTGGAGAAACAAGCTAGGAGTAGATTGTGAGGAAAGATCCCTTCTTTAACTCATTTCTGATGCACATCTTTCCTATCTGTAAGGCAGGATGGTTTTTACCTTAATGTATTCCAAGAGTCTTATAAAGGTGAGATATTGTCCTACAGAACATCTTCTGAGGAATACACCTATATGAGTCAGACTGCTAGTCACAGTCTATGGGACTTGGGTAATCCCTAAATACTCATGAAAGGCACTGAAGTGTGACTTATATGCTTCTAAACAGCGGGAATACCCTTTTGCAGCCTAGTATCAGCAAAGGATTTGAGTGAATCTTATTTCGCACAAAACTGTCAATTCAAGGCTTAGTCCATTGTTCAGTTGTGAATGAGTGAAACTCTTATTCTAGATGGATGTTCAACTTAACAGTCTCCATCGAAACACTGGTATATCAAAGGATTGTGATTCTGATACTTCATCATTACAAACCCTAGAGTTTGGTGGGGATTGTTGGATCTTTTATGGGCTTGGCCCATTTATTGAATAAACTCTATGGTGTGTAATGGTGGAGGATACCAATAGTACCACATTGGAAGTCCAAGGGTCTTTTGCCTTGACTTATATGGTGGGATTTATTCCACTTAACTTGAGAAGTCAAGAAATGGACAAGGGTGTGCCACGCGCGCGCGCGCGCCGCCGCCGCCGCCGGCCGGGCCGGGCCGGGCCGGGCGTGGCGTGGCGTGGCGTGGCGTGGCGTGGCGAGGCGAGGCAGGCAGGCAGGCAGGCGTGGTGTGGTTGTGTTAATTTTTAGCACTCACTAACCGCGTACGTTAGCCGAGTGACCCTGTCTCTTCGTCAGTCAGCCGAGTGACCCTTCTCCTTCAGCTGCCGACTTATGGCGTGACTCGGCAAGAGCTGGCCGACTCATGGCATAACTCGGCTAGAGCTGGCCGACTCTTGGCGTGACTCGGCGACCTTTCTCCTTCAGCTTCCCTCTGCGAGAGGTTAAATAGAGGAGCACCCCTATCACTCGGTACACGAGAGAAAACACTTTCAGAACACAGTCCAGCAGCCGAGTGAGGGTATTTCCATCTCGTGACTCTGCGCGCACAGAGAAGCGAGAGGGCAGGTGCCTCCGAAGCCCTTGCCGTTCGAGACCTTGCACGAGGGATCGGCAATTAGGTTTTTGGGGAGCGTCTACGTGACTGCCCAAAGTCTTCTTCCTGCTGACATGACAAGTGAAGTTGGACAAGGATCTAGATCCTCGGAGCGCATGGCAGGGTATGATCAATTCATCTCCTTACTGTTTTTCATTCTGCAAATTATATATGTTCATACCTGTTGTTTTATTTATAGCCATAAATTTATCCAATCTGTTTTGTCGTATTATATCATGACGTGTCTGATGCCTGATCATACTAGTAATATGATAAATCTGTTTGTCTTAATTTTACAGTTATGCTGTTTATGTTGCTATCTGTTTATTTTCAGTTGTTCCACAATAATACATGTTCCATGTTTATTTGCTTATTATATTTATATGATTCATATGTTTCGTGTTCTCTTGATCCATATTGTTATGGATATATTTGAGATAATGATTTTTATGATTAAACATATTTTATATGTCATCATCATAATGTTAATTTATGGAATTAAAATAATACGGAAAATGCCTATAATTCTAACAGAACATAAGGACCTTGAAACTGTGGGGAACAAACTGGTGATAATAATATTGACCAAAGAAAAATCATGTGGTGGCCAGACTCACACGTGTGCGGTCAAGAAAATATATAAACGCGGAGTACGTTTGATGGGTACATGAGGTGTTATTTGTTAAAGTAACAATATTGGCCATCCATCCTAGGTGTGGTCACGATCGAACACGTTGAAGCAATGAAGCTAGCCAGTATATTACACACACACTGACACACACCAGTCAGTACAGTCCCATTTGACCTCCGGCTAGCTAGCTAGTCAGATGCATGTATGGATCGAGAGAGCCGTGCGAACTTGAGCAAATGGCTGATGCATAGACGATGGCGACCGTACGTCGCTTGTAGCTTAGCTTACTAATTGCTTTAGATGCTGTCATTTTATATTTTTAAAGGCCAGAAAATAGATCAGAAATTTTACTAGTATCAAATAAAAAAAGTTGCCTCTTAATAGTACTATAATCTAAAAACGTGGGTACATTTGCATTGACTTAGCGACTGTTTGTTTACCCCTTAGATTATATAATCTGGATTAAATAATCCTAAGAGGAAAACAAACAGTCCAGCTTATTTGCCCAGATTATATAATCTAACCCCTTGGATTATGATAATCCATAAGCAAGTGAGAAGGTGTTTATTTCAGATTATTTTTTCCCACTTCCCCACTACCCTTTCAAGTTTCCTAGAAATTATCCACCATTGCCATTATAATCCACTGAATCGTTTTTGCGCCTATCGGATCGGAGAAGCCCGCCGTCCAACAGAAACACGCCGCCTAGCCCTCACCCCCCGCGCCCCGCGTCACAGGATCCCGCCGCCTGGCACTGCCGACGGGACGGACGGGATTGTGTACGGGGCAGCAGATTCCCGCCCGCCGCTCCGAAGCGTCCCGCGCGCCAGAAGGCTCCGCGCGGTCGACGGGGATGCGTCCCGTGCCCCATGGCACAGGATCCCGCCGCGCCGTGCCGACGGGACGGACGTACGACGGGGGCAGCCGATTCTCGCCGCATATCAGCTGGGGCGCCTAATTTTTCTCTGCAACTGTCCTGCCGAGATCTAGAGTGCGACCATCTAATTGCTACAATGCTACTCTATCTACAGGTGTATTGTGATGGATCCTCCGTCGGAACCAGCAGACATTGAATCAGGAGTTGGTGATGTTACGACACCTGAACGAGGCAGACCAACCATGGTACGTGGTTCTATGACGGCAGGTCGTCGTGGCGCAGGATTTACACTGGCAGGGCGTAGTGCCGGTCGTGGCACTAGTTCTGTGAAACGTGGTGTGATACGCGGTAGTAGGAGTGCCGGAAGGATCATTCGTGGTGGCCGAAGTGTTGGTATTGACATCGATTTAAATGCTCAAGGTCGGGAAGATGATGAACCAATTGAAGTTGAAGCTGAAATTACTGCAAATAATTCGGTGAGTAATTTTCTAACACATGGCCATTGCTAATTTGTAGACATTTGTAATGTTCATATCTGATATGAGGGTGTTCAATAACGCTCTAACAAAATATGCCACTATTTTTCCACATCCTCCACCAGGTATCATATTGTTTATTATATAATTTCAATTTATAAATTATTATGGTCTACTCTCATATGTCGGTGTATTTTTAGGTAAATATTATCTTGTTGACTCAGGATATCCTAATCGATCTGGATATCTAGCACCATACAAAGGAACAAAATATCATTTACCTGAGTATCGAGCGGGTCCCCGAACTAGCGGAAAAAAGGAGACATTTAACTATTTGCATTCATCTCCGCATAATGTAATGTGATTGAACGCTCATTTGGTGTTTTGAAGATGAAGTGGAGAATTCTGTTACACCTACCCAGTTATCTTATGGCCAAACAATCCAAAATAATACATACATGTATGGCTCTTCATAAATTTATTCGTGACAGTTCTTTGGCAGATAAAGAATTTGACCATTGTGATGAAGATGAAGATTATATGCAATGCCATCATCTCAGCCTAGTACTAGTCAATTTGGGGATGAAGAAGGTGACATGAATGCCTTCCGTGATAATATTGCTAATGCAATATTTGCCAATGTCAATTGAATTATTTTTTTTCAAATTATTTATGTAATAAATTATGAATACTCAGAAACGTTTGTTATATTGTTCATGTCATATATGAGTTTCAACCTAGTACAAATATAGAGGGCATTCTTGTCTTTCTCATACAAAAGAATCTTATTAACAACTCAAATAGTCTGGGTAAACAAACAGAACTACTCAGATTATATAATCCAGATTATATAATCCTCCAAAAATAATTCAGATTATATAATCCATGGGGTAAACAAACAGGCCCTTAACTAGCGGCGGTGTAAATGCATGCGTAGTGTCTGTTGGAACACTCGCTAGACCGTTTTCTGTTGGTAGATCCATTTTTTTTGTTCTTATTTTTCGGCAGGCATATAGGAGTTGGGGCCTCTTGGGGGGTTTGATGTATAGTAGTTGGATCGAGGATTATGAGGTCATTTTCTGTGCGTATTTCATGAGAGTTTTATCTGTATCTCTATATAACCTATAAGTTTAAATTTTGCAAAAAAAAAAACCATTCAACCAAATCACTCCTAGACATAACCCCTCTAAATTCACCAAACAAATTGTATTTGTACATAAACTGGATAACACTTATCTTTCTTACTCACTCAAATTGAATGGCTAACGTTATTAGGATATTCTTTACTCTCATCTTTTACACGCACACAGTAGCGAAGCTACCAAATATTTTATTGGGATCATCCTAATTACTGATTGAATCCAAACTATAGAATTGCATTTAATAACAATGTTTTTCCACTAGAAATTCAGAAAGTTACCGGGGTCTGACCCTAATAAAAGAGCATGGTTCCACCGCTGCAGGCACAGTAACTCCCTCTCTCCTCTGTCGCTCCTCTCTCCCGTCGTCGCCGCCGGCCACTCTCTCTTTGGGACGATAACATATCGTTAGCACAGACGTGTAGTAGACTAGTACTCGTTAAATAACATGTCATGCAGTTTAAGGAAAAGAGATACGAAGAGTTTTATAAGAGATGAGAGAATTTTACGAGAATGAAATTCTGGATACAAGATAAATGTTGGCACGACAGTCTTTAGACGCAGTAGTATGAAACTACGTGGTGAGAATGACCTGAGGGTCCGGGCCTCCGGGGTGGGGGAGAGGGGACTCGCTCCGCCGACGGAAGCTTCGTCGTGGTTGCCGCGCTCACCTGGTCAGTTCACATGTGTCAAAAAATATGACAAGATGGCGGGCGGCGGCCCAGCGTGCCGCATGCATTTTCTTTTTGTCATCTGCAGGGCAGGCAGGCAGGCAGCCAGCGAAGTGGGAACGCCATTACGACGACGCGCGCGACTCCTGTCGCTGCATGCTCGCTCGTGCGCGCGGCCCGGTCCAGTCCATCCCCAGCCCAGATGGAGTAAAGCTGAAGCAACAGCCAAACAGATATATATATACGTGGCGGGGGGAAAAAATCGATCGCATCGCATGCAATGCAGCTGGATCGATCGACCGGCCCGCCGGCCGGCGAATGGTCGCAAGCACGCACGGTGGCGCGCGCCGAAAACGTACAAACGCACGTGTCGTAGAGGTCTCCGTCGCCCGATCCGCCGCCGCGACGACCCCGATCCACTCGCCGCCGTGGCTGTGCCCCTCCAAACCACACAGCTCTAAGCTAGGCATGAAGGCATCTACTAGTATTTCTTTTTTCCGCGACCGCGAGGGGATTAGGAGAAAGTAAAAAAAAAAAAACCGCGACAACATCCAAATTCACGGCGCGCGCCGCGCCATCCCCGCAGCTCGTCTCCTGTGTGCCCCGGCCCAGCGACCGGTCCCACTTCCACGAGCGGGCCCCGGCCCCCGGCGTCCGGTCCGGGAGGAGGGACGCTTCGTGGAAACCTGCACGAGCCATCGACCTTCCAGAAGACGACTTGGCGCCGTGCGTCGCGCATCCGACGGCCCGGCGACCCTCCCAAGCGCCCCCGGTTTGACTCGTCGCCGGGGGTGGCAACTATAAGTACCTGCCCTCCCCGTCCGTCCAAAGAACTCTAACTCCTCTACCAGCCGGCGCACGCCGACGCCGACGCCGACGGGCACAGTACTAGCGACCGAGCTGCGAGCGACGCCAGGGCATGGGTGACACTGGCGCGAACATGGCCCACTGGGGCGGGCTCTACGGCCGGGGCGGCGGCGGCGGGGTTGTCGCGCCGGCGACGACGGAGACGGTGACGACGGCAGGAGGCGGCGGGTCGGTGTCGAGCCCGACGTCGGGCGGGTCGGGCGGCAGCCCGAGCCGCGCGCAGCTGCAGCCCGGGGTCGGGGTGGAGGGCGGGCGCGTGGGCAAGCCCGCGCGGCGGCGGTCGCGCGCGTCCCGCCGCGCGCCCGTCACGCTGCTCAACACCGACACCTCCAACTTCCGCGCCATGGTGCAGCAGTTCACCGGCGTCCCGCCCGGGCCCTACGGCCCCGGCCCCGGCGGCGGCGGGGGGCCCGTCATCAGCTTCGGCGCCGAGTACGGCGGCGCGCAGCTGGTGCGCCCGTCGCCGACGTCCGCCGTCATGTCGTTCGACCCCCAGCACCACCACCACCGGCCGACGGCGGCGTCGTCGCTGCAGAGCCAGCTGTTCAGGCCGCAGCAGCAGCAGCAGTACGGTGCCGACGTCGGCGGCTACGGCGTGCACGGCATGGCCATGGCGGCGCCGTCCTCCTTCCTGCACGGCGGGTTCGAGGCCTCGTCGGAGGACCGGCTGCTGCTGCAGAGCATGATGCAGGCCTCGACGATGCCCACCGGCCACCCGCCCCCCACTAACAACGGCAATGGATACCACTTCGGCTAGCTGATCGATCCACCGGTTTGATCCCCACCGCACAACCGAGGTAATTAATATAATAAGCGGGGAGCTAGATCAGGGATCCATGGAACGAAGAAGCCGTCGTCGATGACCACGAGCTGATGATGACGCGTGTTCTAGCTTGTTGCTGCTGCTTAAGCAGCTAAGCATTTTTTTTGTTATGTTTTTTTTGCTGGCCTCGCAGAAGGCTAGCTAATTACGAGTAAGTAACTAAGTATAGTTAGTAGTGGTAGTGTTATCTTGCTGCTTTAACTAGAAAAGGAGTTAAGCTAGGTCGATGTAAATAGTTCCCTTTCCTTTTTTTCTTTTTCTTTTTGAAAAAATATCAATCAAGAAGTTTAATTTTGGGGCCGTCGTCAGGTTGTTGGCGCGCGTGCGCTTTCGGTGTGTGTACATACAGCTAGTGCAGCTGATAGCGAGGAATCTTTTCTAGAAGATTGCCTTGGTTCGGAAGCAAAGTTCAAGAGGGCTTCTCTCTCTACCCCTCCCCTCTCTACTTGTATGCTAGTACGTACTGATTAATTATAGTATTATTATTATGGTCCCGCCGCTAATTAATCGCACGTTGGTCAAATGAGTGTGGAACATATGCTTTTTCTTTTACAATAATAAATCATCAGACTTGACTTTGGAAACTTGTCTTTAGCGTCGGATTAAAACCTCGAAAAGAGAGATTAGAAGGAAAGTGCCAGTCAATCTCTACATAAATTGGTAGTGATATAGACCTCCATTGTTGTTTCTTGTCACTAACCAACGGTGGTATCCTCTTAATTATTACCGGTCCAGAACATTGGTATGGCAATACTGTTAGTCCAATACATAAGTTGTGAGTGTTATATATATATGATCATTGTCGGCATGTATATCGAGTTGGCGATGATCTTGTCCCGCTTAATTATTATTTCAATATTTCTATTTTAGTTTTGTGTTGTCATTGTTATTTCCTATGGTTACTAGATTTATTTGCATACACACAATAAATCCATCAAGACTTGTATATTACAAACGTTACAGTAGTAACGCATATATATGTTATAATAAAAATGAACATATCACTACAGTAAACTAATAAACATCCGACGGCCGCCTTATCTCCGACGGCGGCCTACGAGGCCGTCGGAGATAAGATTATGTCCGACGGCCACAAAGGGCGCTCGGAAATAGCGCTTATCTCCGACGGCCTCGAAGGCAGCCGTCGGAGATAAGGTTATGTCCGACGGCTGGCAGCGTAGCCGTCGGAGGTAAGACTTTTTAATCCGCAGGAACCGGCGCGCGGTTCATTTCCACGCGCGCGCTCTTCTCTTCTCTTCTCTGTCTCTGCCCACGCGCCGCCGCCGCCGTCGACTGCGCCGCCGCCGTCCGCTGCCCGGCGCCGTCGCCCACTGCGCCGCCGCGCCGCCGCCGCCCCTCCCACTGCCCCGCCGCCCCGCCTCCCAAAGCCCCACCGCCGTCGACGCAGCCCCGCCCACACGCCTCCCCGCCCAGCCGCCGTCGCCGCCGGCCGCCGGCCGCCGGTCGCCGCCCCGCTCGCCCCGTCGCTCACGTCAACAGGGGTGCCCCGTCGCTGCCGGCTACATCTCCGCCCGCCATATTATCAAAGTAAGTATTTTTAGATTTATTTTGTATATATTAATATTGTTTTATAGTTTCTAATGTTGTTATTAAATAATTAGTATGTTAAATAATGTTTATCTTATTATATCCGATGGCCTAAATTTGATTATTTGGCGAAATTTGATTATATGGCCTAAATTTGATTACGTAATTAAATTACCTTGTTTTAGTTTATTTAGTGGTGCTTTAGATAATTTAAATTTTAAATTTCCGAGGGTAATTATTATGCCCTCGGAAATAAGGTCATTTTATATGATTTGTCATTCATAACAATGTTATTTCGTATGTAATATTGTATTGTGGTTTATTAGTTTAATTATTTAATAATACACGATGATTCTAGTTAATCATAGTGTATCGTAGTGTGAACAAACGAAACCTAGGCGTCACCCGTTTCGGCCCAACACACCTTACAAGCGACGCATGTGAGGTATGTTGGGCCGGAATTGTCCTTTTATTGGACAGCCTCGGGGTGACCGACAGAGTTCGTGTTTATGACAAAAGCATGTGCTCCTGCTTAGTTTCGGCAGCATAACCCCTCTGTTCTCCAATTGCACCATTTTTAGGCGTGCGATTGGAGAACAGCGGGGTTATGCTGCCGAAATTTCGCACGACCACATGTCTTGTCATAAACACGGCCTCGTCGGTCACTCCTGGGTGGGTTTAGGACCTATCCTTTCCTACAGATGTAGGGGCGTGATTTCTTCGTAAAAACGGATGGCCCGTGCATTACTTATCTAATTAAGTTAACGTCTCGTAGCTAGTATGGAGGAGAATCGTCGATGGATGTATGAAGGTTGGAAGAAAAGAGGTGCTCTATCAAGTGAGTGGGTGGCCAAGACTGATGCTTTTCTCGACCATGCTTTTGCTCGGTCAGAGACTGGAACCGATGTTAGGTGCCCTTGTAGCAAGTGTCGGAACATTAATTTCCTTGACAGGAGGACTATGTCGATACATATTTGCAAGAACGGTTATATGCCAGGCTATGAGGTGTGGGTGCACCACGGTGAGGACCCACCTCCTCGTATTGTATCGGAAGTTCAGTCACATGAAGAGGAGGACTACGATAGGATGGAAGAGATGCTTGACGATGTACGCCATGAGTTTGTAACCGTCGATTCGGAGAACCCCGGTCAACCCACCGAGTTTGAGGATCCAGCTACACCTGAGGTTCAGAAGTTCTTCGAGCTCCTTAAAGCTGCCGAAGAGCCGTTGCATGAGCACACAAAAGTGACCGTCCTTGTATTTGTGACTCGACTTATGGCTATTAAGTCTAAGTTTGCATTCTCAAACAACTGTTACAAGGAAATTTTGAACGTGATCAGTGATGTACTTCCGGAGAATCACAAGATGCCAAAGGACATGTATCAGTCTAAAAAGCTGTTATCTGGCCTCGGTATGGACTACGAAAAAATCGATGTCTGTGAAAATAATTGTATGCTTTTCTGGAAGGAGACCGCAGGTGAGAAGAAGTGTACTGTATGTGGTGAGCGTAGATTCGTTGAGGTTGAAAACGACGATGGTTTGACCGTGACTACGAAGATTGCACGTAAGCAGCTTCGTTACATGCCTCTCATACCTCGGTTGAAACGTTTGTTCATCTCCAAGAATACAGCCAGACACATGAGGTGGCACAAAGAAGGGGTACGTGAGAATCCAAATGTCATGGTGCACCCAGCTGATACAGATGCATGGAAGGCACTAGATGCTTTTGATTCCAGCTTTGCTGATGAAGTGCGGAATGTCCGCTTCGGTTTGGCAACAGATGGTTTCTCACCATTCAATGTAACTGCAACGTCGTACTCATGTTGGCCCGTCTTTGCTGTTCCATACAACCTTCCACCAGCTCTTTGCATGAAATATGAATTTATTTTCTTGTGTCTTATAATACCTGGTCCGGATCATCCTGGAACAAAGATCGATGTGATGATGAGACCCCTGATTGAAGAATTGAAAATTTTGTGGGAAGGAGTCGAGGCGTACGATTGTTACAAGAAACAGAAGTTCAACCTGAGAGCCGCATTTTTATGGTCTATTCATGATTTTATGGCTTATGGTATCTTTGCTGGATGGAGTTGTCATGGGATTTTGACATGTCCTATATGCGTTGAAGACACTTTATGCTTTCGACTAAAGTTTGGTGGAAAGATATGTTACTTTGATTGCCATAGATGTTTTTTGCCAGAGGATCACCCGTTCAGGTTCGATAGGAACGCTTTTAAAAAGGACACGATTGTGACGAGGGGACCACCCAAGCGTCTAAGTGGTCCAGAGATTCTCGCGAGACTTAATGATTTGAAACTAAACGAACATGGAAATCGTTTTGAAGGTTATGGAACGGAGCATAATTGGACTCACAAATGTGGTCTATGGGAACTCCCTTATATGAAAGCCTTGATTCTAATGCATAACATTGATGTCATGCACCAGGAACGAAATATGGGTGAAAGCATTATCAGCACTTGCATGAATATCACTGACAAAACAAAAGACAACCCTAAGGCAAGGAAAGACTTGGCCTTAATCTGTAGAAGACCAACTATGGAGATAGGAGAGAATCAGAAGAAGCCACGTGCTCCTTTCAGTATTAAACCTAAAAGGAAGAAACAATTGATGAAATGGTTGAAAAACTTAAAGTTCCCAGATGGTTACGCCGCGGGCTTTAGAAGGTCTGTGAATTTGAAGACGGGCAAGTTTTCTGGGTTGAAGAGTCATGACTACCACATAATAATGGAAAGACTCCTTCCTGTTATGTTTCGTGGTTTTGTAAAAAATGATGTCTGGAAAGCATTAGCGGAGCTAAGCTACTTTTATAGACATCTTTGTGCCAAAGAAATAAAGAAAGAGATGATGGAGAAGCTTGAGCAAGAAATACCGATTTTGGTATGCAAACTTGAAAAAATATTTCCACCAGGTTTCTTCAATCCGATGCAACATCTATTTGTTCACCTACCATACGAAGCTAAGGTAGGAGGTCCTGTGCAATATAGATGGATGTATCACATCGAAAGGACACTAAAGAAGCTACGTGCAATGGTTGGTAATAAGAGACGAGTTGAAGGGTGCATCGCTGAAGAATTCAAATACAAAGAGATAGCATCGTTCACGGGCCTGTACTTTGCAGAGGAACACAATGTCAATGCCCATACGTTGCGGTATCATGTCGACGAGCCCCCTATTAGTGATATTGAAATTTTTCAATGGAGGGGCAAAACTGTAGGACCCAGCACAACATACTGTTTCACCAACGACGAATGGAAGACTGCTTTACTCTACATGTATAACAACATGGAAGAGATGAGTCAGTTTCTCCTGTAAGTGTAAACTTTATTTTAGTCATTGCCGCTAGACTTTTTGTTGTGATACTAAAAGGTTTGTTTCCTTATACTAACAGGGAATTTGATTCTCAAAATTGCTGGTTATGTTGAAAGTCAAATCGAGCAGGAAGTGGGGGCTGCTGAGATTTTCCAAGACGAAGAACTTACAAGCACGTTTAATGTACAAACTGAAATGTTGGAAGAATCTTTATTAGGCGATCAAAATGATGTAGAGGTTCCTCCAAAAAGAAAACGAGTGACGAGAAAGAAGAAAGCTACTTGGCGTCCATTAAATCGACGAAAGCAACTAGATCCTGATTTTGATTACGATTACGATTGACGAGTATGGATCATGATTTTATTGCATATTTTATGATTTTATTGCATATTTTATTATTTTATTGTCGATTTATGTACTAACTTGTTTTTGTTAAAATAGGATGTCAAAGAAAATGAAGTCTTTAGCTCGTAGTTTGCTTGGGTCGAGGAGTAGCTCGAGGAGCAGCTCGAGGGGTGAGGATTCAGTTTTTCAGGGCACAGGTTCTACCATGAGCAGACGGAGAGCGCTGGCAGAACATTTGCCTCCACAAGATGTAAGTTAGTTGTTAAATTACATTATTTGAGTTACTTAATATTGTCTGATGTAAGCTATTTGTTTCATAGGATGCTGAAATTGAGGAACCAGTGGTAGAGGATCATGCAAGAGATGATGTTGAAGATGATGGTGGAGATAATGTGGGAGATGATGCTGGAGACGACGCTGGTGGGGATTCTGGGGCTGGGGATTCTGGGGCTGGTGGAGATTCTGCAGCTGGGTCTGGAACTTCTCGAGTTAAGAGAACGAGGAAGCTGCATTTTGTTGGACCACCTCCAGAGCTTCCACCCGAATCTCGGGTTGTGATAAAGCCTAGTGGAAAGTGAGTGACATATCTTTGCTTAAATGTTATTGAAAGTTATGTTTTAATTTCTACATTGATTTCTGTTTGCAGGACTTGGATCGACGACTCGTTCACAGGCACAGGACACTACAGGCAGGTGAACATGGTTCTTGGTAATCTTGTTCGTCTGCACTGGCCTGGTCTTGTGACTTTGCCTACTGGCGAGTCTGTCCCCGCCACCACTTGGGAGCATTATCGCTATGGTGTCTGTAGAACGTTTGGCAACACACAGGCACTAGTTTGGGATGCATTCTGGGTATGACTTGTTTATACTATTTTAGTTATTCCATATATGTTTGCTTTTATGATAACACTATGGTTTTTGCAGAAACGGTACAAGTTGCCGGACGATGGATCATATGATATGAACGCTCGTTACGTGTTTGAGTTTAACGCGAACGATGTCGTTGCAGATGCAATGTACTATGCACGAATTCAGGCTATAAAGGCATGGTACAGAGCAAATGCTGATGATCGACCGATGCCAAATACAAAGGCCGAGTGGTCATCAATTTACTTGACGGAGGAGCAATACCTAGAGGTAAACAAGTTGTTGCCTCTCATATCGCACAAAGCCATGTATTTGCTTGCTTTATTTAAAAAATTTCATGTAGGTGTCGGTGCCGTGGATGGCCACCCGATCAGACGGTTATCGGGCATTGTGCAGATGGTGGGCTTCCCCTGACTTTCGTGCCATTTCCGAAAGGAACAGGGGAAACCGTGGGACTGAGTCGTTCCACAACTACGGCGGTGATGGTCATGTGCGCTTGGCTAAGCGAATGGTAAGTCACAGTTTGTCGTAACTTTGAATCACATAGAAATGTGTCATTATAACTTTTATGTACAGGAAGTCAAATCCGGCCGTACGCCCACGGATGTGGAGGTGTATATGCAAGGGCATAGGGGTTCTGATCCTCAGAATCCTGATGTGTTATGCACTCAGACGGCCACCGACCGTCTAGTGAGTTGATATTGTTACTCTATTATGTGTGTTGATATTGTTTGCAAGGGCATAGGGGTTATGCACTTATATTTGATATTGTTTGCCTCCAGGCTTCGTATGGGCAGGAGATGGTTCAACGCCATGGGGAGGAGTACGATTGGAGGAGCCAGCCAATCGACCCTCAGGCAGCCTATGCTAGCGCAGGAGGACAAGCCCATGGACGGTGAGATTATTTGATTTGGTTTTCAAAATTGTCATCATATGCTTGCGATTCAACTGAGCCATGAGTTACTATACTAAGTGCATGGTTCACTCTTGTAGGTTGGGTATTTTTGATTCTACGATTGATTCCAGAGAGCTGAGACGCCGTGGACGACAATCCACATCGTCGTCTTCACAGTCGTCCCGTTCACGATCAGCAGCCCATGAGATAGAGCTTGCAGTGTTGCGTCAACAGGCAGAGTACCATCAATCAGTCTTGAGGGAACAATTGGAGTACCAAAGGCAACAATCTGAATACCAGAGACAACAAGCCGAGTACCAGAAGAAGAGGGACGAGTATTATGCAAGCCTCCAGGCCCAAAATCAAGCTCTTCTCTCGGTAAGTTGAAGTAACATTTTGTAGCTTATTTTGCAAAACACTTGATGTGTATCTTGTTTGTTCAACAATGACTTGTATATAATTTGTAGCAACTAGCCCAACAAGCGGGCGTCCCGATGCCGACATATGGGATGCCGCCTCCGGAGTTTGCACTGCCAATGCCAATGTTGGCGCCTCCACCTCCGCCTCCGCCTCCGTCACAATTCCCTATGGTATGTACACATATGCGTGTGTGACATGTTCATAAATGTCTTATGTGTTTAAATGAACAACTGAGTGGTTACTATTTCATGTGCTTGTGTTATAGGGATTTCAGACACCACCCGCTTCAGTTGCCGCACCTGGAGATGGGTCTGGTCAGGACGACACAACAAATTCGTGGGTGAACACCATTTTCAACACGCAGAGTCCAGCCGGAGGAGGTGGCTACTCGAACCATCCAGACGATGGATATGATTGATGTGTCGTGATGTGATGTTTTTTTATGAAACACTTTGCAACACTTGTTTGTGAGACACAATTTCATTTTGCAACACTTTGCAACACTTTGCAACCGTCGAACCTATATGTTGATGTTAAATTTGTGAATGTTAATATTTATGTGAGACTATTTGTGATTGTGAATACTTATTAGAATGTGTATATTTGTGATTGTGAATGTGAATGTGTATATGTGCATGAATCTGTTTTTGTTTTGTAAATGTCAGATTTTTTAAAAAACAGAATTTTGTGTAAATTCTGTAATTTGTTATGTCCGACGGCCTAGTGTTAGCCGTCGGACATAACCTTGTGTTATCTCCGACGGCATTAAATACCGTCGGACATAAGGAAAGCTTATGTCCGACGGCCTAGCTACGAGCCGTCGGACTTAAACCTGTGGGGCCCACATTCCGACCGGTAAAACGGTTGGGATTTGTTATCTCCGACGGTCAGGCGCAGCCGTCGGAGATAGCTTATGTCCGACGGCAGCCGTCGGACATTGCACTATTTCCGACGAATTATCGCCGACGGCTTAAAGCCGTCGGAGATAAGTCTTTGCCGTCGGAAATAACCTATTTCCGACGGTTTAGTTCTTATGTCCGACGGTTTTGGCCGTCGGACGTTGATTCGTTTACTGTAGTGTATTATAATAGTTTCTTGATCTAGAGTCGATTATAACATTTTCTTGTCTTCCAATCGTCCAAGCGAGAAAGATCCTTTTCTACTCGACACCTCTAACATGATGAAGCTAAGCTTGCTAGCTTATCTTGAAATTCTCAGATATCGAAGTCGACCCGCTTGTGGCCAAGTCTTTTACGTCGTTGTCGATCGTTAAAGTAAGATTGTATCAAAATACGCAAATATTATTAAACAAAAGAGTAGTGTGTTCTGTTGAATTAACTGATATATATACATGAATCGGAAGCATACACACTATTTTATCTCCATCACTTATGCTCGCATATTGATGCATCGCCTATATCATGTTATAATCGACTTTAGTCTAAGCAAAACTTGATGCTGAGAAAATGTTATATCCTATGTGGCATGATGCCTTGCGTTGGATTTCTGAGTATGATGTGTTATAAGAGAAATACCCCTACCTCTCTTTATATAGTTCAGAGGGCATGCGTACAAATCGAGTCCTCATAAACATTCTTTTCTTTAATATGACTAGATCCGTAACATATTGACTTGAAGAACATGCCACCTTGCTCTGTGCCCTCAGGCAGCCCGTGGATCGGCCCATCTCCTTGCTAGATAGTTAGCACTATGGGGAACCTTAGGATCTAGGTTTGTTAGGCAACGATGTTAGAATCTCGAATGTGCTATTTCATTAGAAAATTACATCACTGGCTTCACTTGTTTAGCATAGTAAGCACTAAGCAGGCGTTCGATCTGAGAAAGTTCCCTTCTTTTAGTCTAACACCTAAATATGTGTTCGGGGTATGCTTCGTAGCCGAAGATCCTGAAGAAAGAAACACCTTCGGCAGATCCTCTCAAAAGCAGTGCCGAAGCTATAGCCCATAAAGCTTCGGCATAGTGACATGTATCAAGACGAAGGAGTGAACCGACTTAAAGATGAAATGACCAATAAACCCATGATAGTTTGTGTCATTATTGTAATCAAATATAAAGGGCATGAGTGTAATTTTACATGGGCTGTGTCCCGTGCCTATAAATAGATGAACAGTGCTCCCGTACTGTTCACACTGACTTGTCATTTGCTTTTGCGTCACGCTTGTACTTTACATTCTTTCAAGCCGAAGGTACATTTGTAACTTGATATCATTTCTATTTTTCCATGATAATAAAATAGAAATGAGCTAACAATGATACATAATTGTTCATGTTATTTCTTACATCTCATATGATTCTCCTTTTATTATTATATGTTGCAATAATGAAGATATGTCCTTCATGACCTTCGTCTGAAGATCATTATATCCTAAAGGAAATAATGTCTTGAAGGACGAAGGGCATTAACATTTAACATTTTTTGTGTTGCCTTGTTCTTAATCCATAGTATTTGAGAACAAGTCCCCAACATTGGCGTCCACCTCCGGTGAACTCACTTCCACTTTTTGAGCTGATGGCTTCATTCAACAACCAAGCTGAAGCTGCTTCGGCTACAAAGCTGGTACTCCCGATAACGGGCGGTTCATGCTAAGAGCCGACCAACAAGAAGCAGAAGAAGGAGGCTTAGAGAAGGGTACAACATGTCGGGGTGCAGGGACCCTTCATCAAGTCAAAATGGTCCCACATCCCAATTACCTTCTCACAGGAGGACCTTCAGCTCAAGGATTACCCTCACAATGATGCTATGGTCATTTCTTGCGTCATCAAAGGATTTCTGGTCCACAATGTTCTGGTTGATACAGGCAGTGCAACAGATATTATATTTGCTAAGGCCTTCAGACAGATGCAAGAGCCAGAGGATAAGATTCATGATGTTACACACCCTCTTTGTGGCTTCGGAGGAAGGCAGATTGTAGCACTCGGCAAGATCACGATGCCAGTGACCTTCGGATTTGTCAACAATACAAGGACTGAGCAAGTTGTGTTTGATATTGTCGACATGGAGTACCCCTACAATGCAATCATTGGTCATGGGACACTCAATGCTTTTGAAGCAATTCTTCATCCAGCATATCTATGCATGAAGATACCTTCGGATCAAGGGTCTATTGCTATTCATAGAAGTCAGGAAGCTGTCAGAAAGGCTGAAGGAAACTAGACAGATTCAAAAGCAATCCATAATATAGATGGAGCCGAAGCTTGTGAGCAGTACAAGTACAGAAGGGAGAAGGCTGCTTCGGCCGATCAGCCGAAGCCCATGCTTTTATGTGAAGATATAGCAGAGCAGAAGGTATTGCTGGGATCTCAATTATCTGAGGAACAGAAGAAAACTCTAACAAGGTTTTTGTTCAACAACAAAGATGTCTTCGCATGGTTAGCCAACGATCTCTGTGGTGTCAATAGGGACGTCATTGAACATTCGCTCAATGTTGATCCATCCTTCAGACCCAGAAAGCAGAGGCTTCGGAAAATGTCTGATGACAAAGCCGAAGGTGCTCGGAATGAAGTGAAAAGACTTCTTAGTGTTGAAGTCATCAGAGAAGTAAAATATCCAGAATGGCTAGCCAACACTGTTATGGTGAAGAAGGCCAATAGTAAATGGAGAATGTGCATTGATTTTACTGATCTCAACAAGGCTTGTCCAAAGGATGAGTTCCCATTACCAAGAATAGATTCTCTAGTAGATGCAGCAACTTTGTCAGAGCTCATGAGTCTACTAGATTATTATTCAGGCTACCATCAAATCTGGATGAAGAAGGAAGATGAGCCAAAAACCAGCTTCATAACCCCCAGCGGTACATATTGTTATCTTCGGATGCCTGAGGGGCTCAAGAATACTGGAGGAAGCTTCAGTAGAATGACAGCCAAAGTCCTTCACTCTCAGATAGGCAGAAATGTGCTAACATATGTTGATGATATCATAGTAAAGAGCACGAAGCAGAAAAATCACATTGCTGACCTGCAGGAAACATTTGCTAATTTTAGGCAAGCTGGCCTGAAATTAAATCCAGAAAAATGTGTCTTCGGAGTAAAGAAGGGAAAATTTCTTGGTTGTCTAGTTTCAACAAAAGGGATCCAAGCTAATCCGAACAAAATCGAAGCTATTCTTCGGATAAAGCCGCCAAGCACAAAGAAGGGGGCTCAACGGCTGACAGGAAGACTGGCATCTTCGAATCGATTCATATCTAGATCAGCAGAGAGAAATTTACCATTCTTTGAAGTGCTGAAGTCGACCGAAGTATTTCAATGGGGATCAGCTCAGCAAAAAGCCTTCGAAGAGCTAAAGCAATACCTGATAGATCTAACAATGCTAACTCCACCCACGCCAGGGGCTCCTCTGCTATTGTATGTGGCAGCTTCGCACTCTGCAGTAAGTGCGGCGCTTGTACAGGAGAAGCTTGAAGGACAAAATAAAAAGCAAGTTCCAGTATATTTTGTCTCCGAAGTATTAAGCTTATCAAAGAAAAATTACACAGAATTGGAGAAAGTGTTGTATGCTGTATTAATGGCCTCCAGGAAGCTTCGACATTATTTTCAAGCTTACCATATAACTGTTCCCTCGTCACAGCCTCTGAAGTATATTATGAGGAACAGAGAAGCTACTGGAAGGGTTGGACGCGGAGCTCAATGAACTCACCATTGACTACGTGCACAGATCTTCAATTCAATCCCAGGCGTTAGCAGACTTCATCGCTGACTAGACGCCAGGGGCTCACGAAGAAGGGACAAACAAGGATACCGAAGCTTGGACGGTGTTCTGCGATGGTTCTTGGGGAACCTTCGATGCAGGAGCAGCTGCAGTCCTAGTGGCACCTTCAAAAGTCAAAACATGTTTTGCAGTCAAACTAGATTTCAGTTGCACAAATAATATTGCTGAGTACGAAGCACTTCTATTGGGCTTCGGAAACTAAGGGCAATGGGAATAAGAAGGGCCATCCTAACGACTGATTCTCAAGTCATTGCTGGCCATGTGGATAAGAGCAGCAAGGCACGAGATCCGAAGCTTGAAAAATATCTGGATGCAGTCCGAAGGTTGGAAGCTTCCTTCGAAGGGTTTTCCGTCAAGAATATTCCAAGAGGTGAAAATGAGCATGCAGATTTGCTAGCCAAATCAGCGGCTCAGGGGCTCCCCCTACCCTCCGAAGTATTTTTTGAAGCAATAAAAGCACCTTCGGTTGAGCTCATGGAGAGAGCAGTGCTTACTATTTCTCCAGTACAAAGTGAAGACTGGAGAACTGAAATAATATCCTTCCTTCAAGGCAATTGTTTTTCAAGTGACGAAGCTTATAACAAAGAATGGAGGCAAGAACAAGACCATATGTGATAATAGAAGGGGAATTGTATAAACATGGAGTTTGTTCACCACTCAAATGTTTATCAAGAACCGAAGGTATGGAATTAATGAAGGAGATACATGCAGGTCTGTGTGGATCTCACATCGGATCTAGGCCCTTGTTGGGAAAAGTTTTTCGACAAGGATTTTATTGGCCGAAGGCAGCTTCAGATGCAGCAGAATTAGTCCAAAAATGTGAAGGCTGTCAAAAATGTGCAAGTGACCAAAAGCAACCTTCATCTCTAACTCAGTTAATACAACCCACTTGGCCGTTGCAAAGGTGGGGCCTCGATTTACTAGGCCCACTTCCACCAGCACAAGGAAATCTAAAATATGTTGTGGTGGCGGTAGAATATTTTTCCAAGTGGATTGAGGCGAAGCCTTTAGCCACAATAACTTTGGTCACTGTCTAGAAATTTTTCTGGCAAAATATTGTTTGTCGCTTCGGAGTGCCGAAGGCTATTACTGTGGACAACGGAACACAGTTCGATGCTGAAGCTTTCAGAGAGTTCTGTGAACAAATTGGCACGAAGATTCATTTTGCATCGGTCAGACATCCAGAGTCAAATGGACTTGTTGAAAGAGCTAATGGCATTATAATGACGGGAATAATGAAGTTAATCTTCAATCAGCCCAGAGGAAAGTGGCCAGATGAATTGATCAAAATGGTATGGAGCCACAACACAACAATATCAAGGTCAACAGGCTTTACACCATTCAAATTATGTTTGGTGATGAAGCAATAACCCCAGAAGAAGCTAAAGCAGGATCAATAAGAACAGTGGCTTCGACAGAGGACGAAGCTGATTATTCTGTGGAAAAAGATGCTATAGAAGGGATCAGGCTTCAGGCCGTGGAGAACATCAATAAATATCAAGCCGAAACAATAAAATGACGTGACAGAAAAGTTCGGTTAAAAAACATTAAGCCAGGGCATTTGGTACTTCGGAGAGTTGCCAACCCAGATACAGTAGGTAAGCTACAGTTGAAGTGGGAAGGACCTTTTATGGTAGTATCTTCGTCAAGACCCGGTTCCTACAGATTGAAGGATATGGACGACAATGACATTCCTAGATCTTGGAATGCGGATGAGCTTCGGCGATATTATGTATAGCTTGATGTAATCTTTTTATTTTTCCTATGGCACCCTTTTCATTTCTAAAGGGGGAGAAAGGTTTTTAATGGGGTCGTAGCATGTAATTTCTCTTTTTCTTATTTCAGTTCTACAAGAGCAAAATCCCCCAAAAATGTAAATATAAAAGCTGAGCATGCACCATCGAGTGCAAAGAAAAAAACAGGGAGAAGCTCGAAAGTCGTCCCTATGGGGATGCAGAGCACGACGAAGCTACAAAAAGCCGTTCCTAAGAGAGCGCAGTATAAGTTTTCTGCTCAAAAGTCATTCCTAAGGGAATGCAGAGCTTACAGCGAAAAGTTAACGCTGATACCGCCGAAATATAAGGCGAAGAGCAAAAAGTCAACGCGATACCGCCGAAATAGAAGGCGAAGAAGTTTAAAAGACGTTCCTAAGGGGATGCAGAACTTACAGCGAAAAGTCTGCGCTGATACACCGAAAAATAAGCGGTGAAGCCGAAAAATAAACGGCAAAGAGACTTCGGTCATTCCCAAGGGAATGAAGGCTATGGTTGTGGCTTCGTATGCATGTGTTTGGACATTCATTTGCACGACACATTACATCATACATTTGCATTCATAAACATTCATTTAAACATACATAGAATCATCATCATCATAACACAGGCGGTTGCTTCGGCTCTAAAGACAAAGCTTCGGCAAAAAGAAAAAGAAGCAGTTTTATGCTTCACTGTGTACGAAAAGAAGGGAAGGTGTTTTTCGCCTTCGGCTCAAAAAATGCTAGTTTCGTTCACATCGAAGCACTTCATACATTGATGGAAAGGTAAGAATATATTACAAGGTATGGACAAAGTTCACAGAGTAAAATTTAATTACATTATTCTTTACAAAGGTTATCACAAGAGTTCTTAGAGTTTTTTTCCACAGCTATCTATTCAAGCTTCATCATTATCTATTGAGCTTCGGCTTCGTCGTCTGTTAAACTTTGGCTTTGTGCTCTTCAGCTTCGTCATCTTGCTCTTCGGCTTCGTCATGTTGCTCTTCGGCTTCGTCATCCTATACATATTAAAGTATTGTAAGGAAAATTCAAGTTTAAAGGAAGAGGTAAGCATAAGGTATGATTCTGTTACCGGCTTAAGATGACTTCGAGCTTTGTCACCAGCTATGCTTCGTCCACCCTTCGTCCATACTAGTTTTATAAATCTGTTTCCTATACTTCGGGCAAGACTGGGAATATCAACCAGATCTGCTGGTGATAAACTAAAGTTGGGTCTATTGACAACCTTTCCATGTTGGCAACCAGATTTCAGGAAGGCGACAGTTGTGCCCCGAGAAGCTACCAGGGCACAGAAATCACCATGTCCGGCTATAATTTCATTAAGGTCATCAACTTCACCCTCGATATGTTCGAAGGCCCCTGGCAGGTCTTCAGTCGAAGGATTAAATTTTTCACAGCTGGCTCCAACCGAATTGAAGACTTGCTTCAGCCGTTGTATACAAGTCCCCAACAATATGTGATTGTCCAAATTTGATGTCAATGAGGATGAAATGGAACCTTAGTCACAAAGTCGTACTTAATAAATAATCTATAAAAAGATAAGAACTACAAATATTAGGATTGAGAACACATACCGACAATTGTTGGCTAGGATTATGCCTCCGCAATAGCTTGGCTGACTTTGCATTTCTAAGCAATCTATGCACGCGTGCAGATATATGGGGAACACCAAACGCCCTTTACAAGCCCTCCTCTGATCTTGCTACCCTCATTTGAAGGACCTTTATTGAATCATGGAGCTTTAAGCTTGGGGCATGCATCCGAGACTTTGTATTCATCTCCATGGTAAAATATGCAATCATGGAAACATGCTAGATTTATCCAACCTTGAGGTCGATTGAGTAGATCATTGGCTTCGCCAGGTATGCCTTTTTTGGCAACTCGTTAAGGCCCGAGAGTAGTTTCCTCACTATACATTATAAGTTACTGAAACCTTTATTGCTTCATCTATGTGTAGATTTCAACTCTAATATCATCATGTTGGCTCGTAATTTTCTCACTAGACAACCTTGATACAATGGTGTTTTCCCATCTTTTCTCGTTATGTCTAGCTTTTTCAGTTGTCTAGCACTAAGGAATCCATCATCTACATCACATAGCAGCTGAAAACTGTTATCATCATGCTCAATATTGTTAGCTAATGTATTCCTAAATATACCATCATTGATAGCCACAAGTTTCATGTTCACATCTGTTTCCTAGTTAGTAATAGCCTTGAAGGGGCTATGTCAAGCATGATCACACCATCAAAGTTTTCGTAGAGAAAATTCTTGCCAACCATCCCATGATTACTTCATATCATGTAGTTTTTTATGAACCCCTAGGGATTAAATGACTAGTATCTACTCCATATTACCAAATTGATGAGATTTTTAAAATCTATGCATGTGTAGAATGCAGACTTTTGATGTCCTGGATTACATTTAGGAGATGTTTTAGTAGCCATGATGTATGTTGTGACACCCATGAAATATCATGTGTCTAGAGACGTCAGGCCATACATCCACCCTCGATCCATCTATCTCTGCACTAAAAAATAAAAATAACATTCATGATGAATAATTTATTATGGCTCAAAATAATGGATTGCTAAGTGTCATATGTGTGTGTTCGTCAAAGATGAATTTGGTAGTCCTCTCTTGAAGAAAAATATTTCACTTTATACCACATAAAAATAGAGATACTAATTATAAAAAACAAAAAAAATTGTGAATAATAATATTGTAGCTCAAAAAATAGGTTATAAGCTAGTATCACATGCATGTACTAATCAAAATTAAAATTGGTAGACCCATATTAAAGAAAAGTTATTCCACTCCATGACACATAAAAATAGGAGACTAATTATATAGAATAAACTAGAGCATTTACAAACAACAATATTTTAGATCAAAGCAATGGGTTCATAGGTATCAAATGCACACACACTCATCAAAATTAAAATGATAGTCCTCTTTTGAAGAATAATTATTCTACCTTATGCCATAAAAATAGAGAGGCTAGCTATAGGAAAATAAAAATTGGAGATTTGGTATACAATAATGTTGTAGCTAAAAATAATGGATTGCTAGGTGACATGCATGTAATGGTGATAAGACTCCGAAGTCCTTCAGATGGAAGACATAGTCAAATCCCGAAGACCTTCATATAAAGGAAGGTCACTTATAATTTTTGCAATGCAGCTACGCCATAATACCACACATTCTGCAGCATCTTTGCATCATTGCATCATACCATTAAGCATACATCTTTGCATCATTACATCATGCATGCAACAAGAATACCTCGAAATTGATGAAAGAAAAGATCTCGAAGACCTTCGTATGAAGGGATGATCAATCACTCGGTATCCGTACCCTGAAACCCTTTCAATCGAAGTCACAAGCGCCCTAAGTTTTGCTAGATGTTTTGCTCAAATATTTTTTACTCGAAGTGGTTTGTTGTTAACATATCACATTTTTATCTTTGTATTAATTATGCGAGTATAAGTAAAGTATAGCATTGTTCATCACCTTTGTTATGCGTGAAAAGAAGGAAATATGTTTTTTTGCCTTTAGCTCAAAAGCACAGATTTTGATTTTACTCATCACAAAGGCATATCACACCAATGAAACAAAGCTTTTATATCACATGAATAACATATACAGAGTTTTTACAAACTAATTCCTCAATCCTTTTAAGGATTTCACCAGCAATATCATTGCAGATTTTTAGGACAACTTCGTCTATGATCTTGTTCACTTGATTAATGATGGTAAATGCCTCCTTCAACTCTAGGTCATCTTTGAGCTTGTATTCTTCAATTATCTTCTATGGAAGGGCATCTTTTAAAAACCAAGTTAGTTGTGCATAAAAATAGAATAAACGCTTTAGTTAATATCGTCATGTTGGCTTGTAATTTTCTCACTAGACAACCCTGATACAATGGTGTTTTCCCATCTTTTCTCGTTATCTCTAGCTTTTTCAACTGTCTAGCACTAAGGAATCTGTCCTCTACATCACATAGAAGATAAAAACTATTATCATCATGCTCAATATTGTTAGCTAATGTATTCCTTAAAATATCATCATTGATAGCCACAAGTTTCATGTTCAAATCTGTTTCCTGGTTAGTAATAGCCTTGGACGGGCTATGTCAAGCATGATCACATCATCAAAGTTTTCTTAGAGGACATTCTTACCAACCATCCCATGATTACTCCATATCATGTAGTCTTTTATGAGCCCCTAGGGATTAAGTGACTTGTATCTACTCCATATTACCAAATTGCTAATGTTTTTTAAAATCTATGCATGTGTAGAATGCAGGCTCTTGATGTCCTAGATTACATTTAGCACACGTTTGAGTAGCCATGATGTATGTTGTGACACCCATGAAATATCATGTGTCTAGAGACGTCAGGCCATACATCCACCCTCGATCCATCTATCTCTGCACAAAAAAATAAAAAATAGCCTTCATGCATAATTTATTATGTCTCAAATATTGGATTGCTAAGTTTGTGTTCATCAAAGATGAATTTGGTAGTCCTCTCTTGAAGAAAAATATTTCACTTCATACCACATAAAAATAGAGATACTAATTATAAAAAACAAAACATTCATGAATAATAATATTGTGGCTCCAAAATAGATTACTAAGTATCACATGCATGTACCAATCAAAATTAAAATTGGTAGACCCATATTAAAGAAAAGTTATTCCACTCCATGCCACATAAAAATAGGAGACTAATTATAGAAAAAACTATAGCATTTACAAACAACAATATTTTAGGTCAAAGCAATGGGTTCACTTGATCAATGATGACCAATGCCTCCTTCAACTCTAGATCATCTTCGAGCTTGTATTCTTCAATTATCTTCTATGGAAGGGCATCTTTTAAAAACCAAGTTAGCCAAGAAAAAATAGAATAAAAGATTTAATTAAAATGTAAAGTTGATACCTTCAAGTTCTTTTATACTTTGAGCTTTTGTTGTACCCGTGAAGTGCAGTTGGGCTGCTACTGGAATAGTATGGTGGTGATTGTATCCCACGAAGTACTATGGTTATGGTTTGTGTTAGGAATACCCCGCCAACTGGTTAGTAATCGATTCGAATTGTCATCGCTCCTGGACAGTGAGCACTTGACTTGAGCTATCTCATCGTAGTAAGAACCATGATAACCATGAGAATGATGATACTGATGAGGAATGATGACAAGAATAATTATAATCAAGGGTTTGTGTTACTCTTGCTTGTCTACTTAATAAGGTACTTGCGAAACTTGATTAAACACTAAAGCTATAACTAGACATAGTAGATTGGCACATGTCATCTAGCTAATTACGTGCTAACCTAGATTTACCACAGCATAGGTAAAAATGAACTGCTAAAAGATGATGGATTATCATGATGCCCCTTAAGTTGCTAATAACTACATTAATTCATGTACTCTTCCAAAAGATAGAGCTAGCTTCAGATAATGCCTTCGATGATCCTTAGTGTCTTTTACTTTCTTATTTCCTCGTTTTGGATGAGTAAGTCTAGCTGAGTACATTCGAGTACTCAGGGTTTATCCCACCATGTTGCAGGTGAAGATGTAGGCCTGCCGAGGATGGTGGATAAGTGCCGTTGGGCTCGGCCTTCTATATATTTATATCATCTCTGCTTTTTCTAGAGGTCTGTCATTGAGCTAGCACTGTATTTCAAAACTATGGTTATATCTATATTGTTCAAAGTTGTATTTCTTTCAAATCAAGTTTTGTACTTACTCCCATCTTATTTGCAAACTCATTGTTATATTACTTCCGCTGCAAAAACTCTAGTATGTGAATGCGTATTTACTTAATCTGCGATCTTGGTTGTGAGTTGATTTACTGAGGTCCTCCGAGATACTCGGCGGTCTACCGGTCTATATAGGCTCAAGTATGTTTAAAAAACTGTCGAAGCAGATGTTTTTGGTACTTGTGATTTTATAGATCGGACGGTCCCGTCACAAATGACAATTTAATCTTTTACCATATTTTACGAGATGGATGTCACACAAAATGCTATATTAGTGACTTAGCTGTCAGTAACTGGTAATTTAGTGTCATCCGTAAAGATGGCAAAAGATTAAATGTCTCCATCGAACACACGAGCGCCACGACACCGGCTTCGTCCTAGCCCATGTCCTAACCCTACCCGCCCGATGTCTGACGCCCGCGCTACTCGTTAGTCGTCGACTTGTCGTTGTATGTTTGGCGGTTACCCTCCATCTCGTCCATGTCACGTCCACGGTCGACAGGCACCCGCACCCACTCCCATGGTCTATATTGACAGACGGTAGTGGCTTATACAAGGCCCTGGTTCCAGTCTCTGGTCACCAACACCACAGTTGGCTGGCTTATTAGCCCATCCTTTGATCCATTTCTGGATCCGCCAATGTGTATACGAAGGTATATTTGTAATTGTTTGCAGTAATAAAAACGCATCAGTAATTGTCCCTTCTGAATAACTAGGTGAGTGCCCGTGCGTTGCAACGGAACCGTATAATAACACGATAACTTATTTACATATGTGTTGTATTGTTATAGGTATGTGCCCGTGTGTTACGACGGAAGTAAAAAAGTTTGTATCAAACATTGATACGGATGAATCTCCCATGACAATGCCACAAAACAAAAGGTTCTCGATGTAAAGACCAACTTTGAAACCAGTTAAATTGAGTCATTGTGTGTTATACTTGTACTCTGTTCTATGTATGTGTATCTCTCGAGCTTGAAGTAGAATATAGCTGTGGGCATGATTGCTTCTGCGTTAGTTAGTTTTCAATTTGAAGTAGAATATAGCTGTGGGCATGATTGGTTGATGTACATATATTGCAGCACATCTCTGCCAAAACATGCCCTAGTTTGTTTGCCACGCCCTAGGGCACGGTTTGACAAAGGCCCTAGGGCAGCCTAAACTTCAACTACCACGTTGTCACGAGAATTAATCGATGGTTATGTGTTCGTGCGTTACTACGGTTTCTATATATCACATAGACAGACCTTGTTTAAATGGTGTAATTGCTATCAAGATAAGTCGACATATTTAAAACCCTCTAGAAATAGCATTCTAGTATGATTTCTAGAAGAAAAAGGAAATGTACAAGCGCACAGAAGTTTCATGGCATTATGGCTCATGGAACATTGGAATAATCATTGAGAGACACTTTTTTAGAGTGAGAGATTAAGATGTGATCAATGAGCCAGTTTCATGGCATTATGGCACAGAAGTTTCATCATACTGAATACACTTCTCACACCTCTCGGAGTAAAATGATTTTAATCAAAATAAAATCCTTAGGACAATGTAATAAATAGCTTAATAATACTTTACATGGTGACAATGAAGGGTGCACAATAGTATCCTCCTCGGCCCGGGACCTCTAGCCTTCACAGCGGAGTATAGTGAAACATGACACTATCGTAGGAGGTGTGAGAAGTGTATTCAGTATGGTGAAACTCTAAGAGGGACCTCTCGTATAGTGAAACATGACACTATCGTAGGAGGTGTGAGAAGTGTATTCAGTATAGGGACGATAGTGTCATGTTTCACTAAACTCTGAGACAGTTGCAAGGGCATAAAAAATTCAGCTAGTTGTTTGTAGAGATCCCTTGCAGAGCTTCAGATTCCTTTCAACGATATTCTCTAAAAATAGTAGGAGACATTGTTTAGTCGAAGTGTAAAAACCCAATATAAAAATACATTTATAGATTTCCAAACAAAGGACACGAAATCTGACTTTTATATATGATTGGATGGACATATAATTGTGAATATTTAGTTCTGGTTCACTTGATACTTTCGAACAGATACTATAAGCAGTGCAACTATACAATCCCCCAACACCAAGGACACGAAACTCTAAGGCTTTGGAGATGGCTACCTGATTTGAAAATGGCATGGTGACAAGAAGTAGAAAACACCCTACGCTTCCTGATCACCCCATTTCTCCTTGGGTATCTCACCAGCGTCGGTGATCATCGCCTTCTTCCTTGGCTTGCCATTGTAAATCCCAGCGCCCCCTTCTATGGCGTACACGGTATCCATTCCTTGGATCACCCTGCCGAAGACAACATGCTCCCCATCCAACCTACAAAGCTACCATTTCAGGAGCTGCAGCTTCCAAGTCAATCATTGGTGAGACGTGGTGTACAACACAACTCACCAGCTTGTCTTGATAGTAGTTATGTAAACTGAGATCCATTAGAATCAAGTCCAGAATTCGCCACAGCAACAACCCCTGCAAGACAGCAAAGCAGGGGTAGAGTTGGAAATGACCATTCTAATTTAAAAATTTTCAGATAGATACCTGTCAAAAGATCAAACACCCATTCATGATTTGGCCACATTGACCGGTTGCTAACCAAGTCAGGATGAAATAAATATAAACAAAGTAAAACAAAAGGAAAAAAATACCAGAATATTTGGACTTGTTGCTGACAAACAACTTAGTAGGTCTCGGTACAAAGCTTTCTTGAAATCAGGTGTAGCTACATAGTGAATCAAATCAGAAACCAGACCCCGTTGTAATCTAAAAAAGATGCCATCAACTAAAAGTTGTATATTCTTTAATAGATAGCATCATTAGTGTCAAATAAAATAGTGGTGGTTTCCTTGAAAATAAATGTGTAACTGAGTACACATGAACTTCAACAAAGGCAAAGTGCAAACTGGATGATAAAGTTCACTGGCTGAATAATCACACCTGGATGTGTATGTTTTACAGTGAAATTCTCATCTGGGAAGATGCCTCCATATATAGACTCACTCCCTTTGTCGTCGCCTCTAACTATGTCACCGCCCTGAATCATGAAGCCAGGGATAATACGATGGAATGGTATTCCCTTATAGTGAAGAGGTTTGCCATTGGACCCGACACCTTTTTCACCTGAAATGGTGAACAAATGGACATGAACGATCAGCTCAAATGGGGTTGCTGGCGAGAAAATAAGCCATGGAGACCAGAGAGAAAATACCTGTACAAAGAGCCCTAAAGTTTTCTGCAGAGTGTAGAACAAAAAAAATTAGTACATGAACTATAATCTGTGAAGGCAAGATAATTTATCGATAAACTTTCATTATTTGGTTCTGTTCTCGTTTCTGGGACTGGCACTTCTGCTCGTGTGACAAGAACATTTGGCCGATTTGAAAATTGCACACCAGCAGACTATGGAGGCAAGATAAATGATAGCTTCAGCTATATATCATAATAAACACTGTAAGAACCAAAAACAGCTACTTTCTATTGTAAGCTAACAACAAAATAATATGTTCAAGAGAAGGAATGTGCTGCAGATATTGGAGCCATAGAAGTGGTTAAGGAATAAATCTTGCAACCACCAAGTAAACAAAAGCACCACAGAAGTATGTAGAACATTTTTATGAGTCTTCACATATTTATAAATAAATTGACAAACAATTTGCACATGTGTTTCAATTGAGCAGGAAAAAAACTTCTAGTAAAAGGAATAAACACACCAACATTTAAACATAGCGCTACCAAAATTCTCAACACAAATACATGGGAATAAACAAAGGGAATCAAGGAAAATTCTCAGCTGCAAATATGATACCTACCACCAACTCATAGTATGCTTCATAGTACTGAGGGAACCTTGCTTTAGCTCCACCAAGGGATGTTTGTGTTGTATCTAACAGAAGAAATATTTTTCTCGAACTGGTAAATCTGTCTGCAACCAAGATAGTGTGTTACGTCAAGACCAATTGGTGAGGGCGAATTCATCGTCACAGGCTTCAGCCAGCAAAAGTTGCAATGCTACTCGGTAACCAATGGTTCCGAAAGGAAAAAAAACAGGAGGGGGATGGCAAGCATACCCAGGAGAGGGGGAGCATCGCGGGCGGGGGCGTGGTGAGGCTTGTGGACACCCTCCGTCAACCCATAAGGATTAGTAGAGATTTAGTTGTAACAAGCTAAACCCTTTTATTGTGCAAGAAAACTAATAGACAATTTTACCTAATGCAACACCTGGTACTTCCAGAAAGCGTTACATCATTGATGAGCAACATGACAGGAATTGTGTTTAGTTTCTCAAGAACATATCATATAAAAGGCACAACTATATTTAGTACATGTGAATTTATCTCCTTTACATACGCTAGGAAGTCACTGGTGGGACCCCAGCGGCACTGAGCTTCTCTGTGTTCTACCTCCTTCCCATTGAAGTGAATCTGCTGCTGCCGCAGCGGCTCCCGAGTCTGGCCACACACACACACACCCAAAACCATCAATGTGAGATCAAAAGTAGTAGCATCAAAGCTTCAGAGAAGACTGCACTTGATGTAAGGGAATGCACGGATAGGTCGTTATAACTTGCGAGCACCACAGCTAGCGATTAATATTAATTCATTGGTGTCAAATTCAGTTACCTGTTGCTATGATACTTTCCCCTGGAGCAAGTACGCCGCCGGGAGGCCTCATGAAGCAACTCTTTGGTGCAGTCGTTTGGAACTGAAACATCAAACATGCTTAGAATCAGTGCTCTGTTGATGGGAACTGATGGTTTAACAATTGGACCAGTTGCGGTAGTTAGTGGTAAAGCTGCCTAGGAACAGACTGGTTGGAAAATTTGCAAAAGAACATTTCAGCAAAGCATGTAGCTATAACATGTAGTTAACTAAGAGACAATTGGTTGTTACCTTGAAAGCCACATGGGACTTGCTGATGTTCTTGATCCTGACAGCGCTCCGGACTTGCTTACCGGGTTCATCTGTAGACAGTCACAATTAGATACCAAAATTAGTCGAAAACAGCTGGATGGGGGAAAAATGCAGTAAACTGCATATCTGCCATGCCCTTTAACTATCCGTCGATTTAATCTCTATATAAGAACAGTCGCCCAAAGTTCGTATAATAAAAAAATCCCCTTTTCTCGACGAATAGAAGTTCTGTCCGACGGAAGTTGAAAAGGAACAACAGCTTTCACCGAGCAAGCAAAGAGACAGTTGCGGAAGCAGAAAAATTGAGGAAAACAAACGAAAGGCGACGCGTTGACGAGACAGCGCGATCGAATCTAAGAACTCTATAGCAGCGGGAGACGGGATGCAGCCGCGGTGAAAGAATGATAAGAGGAGCAAACGGTTGAAAGGCGCCTTCTTCTCCACGGGCCATCCGTGCTAGTAGAAAGGAAACAGTAAACCACCAGAGCAGGAGCAGTCGAGAGGCGGCAAGAAAATTAACAGAGCGCCACGTACAGATTGCTTACATGGGAAATAAAGCTTAGCGGGTGGGTCGAGGCGGAGGCGGCGCCGGGTGGGGAGCAGCGACCGGATCACCTTGAGTCTGTATTTTATAAATATAAAAGATTATTACTAAAGTTTTGCCATTAGTATGAGCTACACTTAGTTTACATGTGGAAAATTAGAGCTACACAAATACATGTGGATTAGGACATATTGTGTGTGTTTCTTAATTTGACATCCATCATGCTGCTTTGACTACGTATAGATCCTGAGATAAACGCCAAGTTAACAAAACACATCCATATAACTGGTAGGAACAGATAGAGTTCAAAACTACCCGAACACGATACTTATACAAAAGTGAGGGATAAAATATAGTTAAAACATGGGTCAACAACTATCATATGCGAAACAATATTAAAGCTCGTTCCGGACTATTCATCGTCCAAAAAGAAGCATACAGAAAAAGAAAAGCTTTCGATAAATGGTATTATCCAAAGTACATGTTAATTAGAACACATTGAAAATATACATACCCAGACCTTTATTTTCTTTGGTTCAGAGCTTTCTCGTTAGTCGTTATGATGTGGAAAATTCCATGAATCTGTTGTGGGCTATATATGCTCATTGCGTAAAATAAGATCCAAAAAGTAGTACCCAAAACGATTCAGGTAACGAGCACAGCTCGTGCAAGGCTCACAATCCAAATCATCATATTTTTACAACCAATGAACCGAACAGGAGGTACCGAAACAGGGTTGTAGCCTGTAGGACCAACAAGGTAATGCTCGAACAACAGCGCCAGCTAGAGGGTTGGAGCACTCGCGGAACTGGATACCCAATTCATGCCAGCCTACCTTCCAATCCGCGGAGAATTCTCACAAGCACCATCTCCCGCAAAATTTGAAGCCACGTGGAGGGAATTCTGCACGAACGTGTCGATCACCCCGCCCAGCCATCCTCACGCCACCTGTGTGCGTGGTCTAGATTGGCATCCAGTACCGTTCGTCCATCGCAGTTTAGTTCATACCACCATACAGCAAGGCACCCAACTCACGGCGCAATCTACAGGACCGATGGAGGAGGGGGACTCGAGATGGGAGGTCACAAGTCGTCGGAAGCTACGGCTTGGTGACCGTGGGAATGGACGCGATCTACCAGCGCAAGATGTGGGCGACACCCTGGAGAGCGGATAAAGGTCTCACCGGCGAGGAGGCACCTTGGGAGGGAGAAGGACAGCCGAGGAAGAGGAGTGTCCCCGCGGGGGAAGGGGACTTGTCACCTCGGGAGGAAGAACGTGGAGCTGCGCTCGAGCTTGGGGACCTTGCGGCGATGGCCTTGGGACGCCATCTGCGGTGATCGCCAGCTGCAGTCGAGATTGAAGGGGGACGGGTGTCGCCGATGGTGGGGTGATGCCGGTCGGTGGCAGGGGACTCCCCTTCCGTGGAGAGCGCGGATCGAGAGCCGGTGCGTCGATCCGGGGCATCTGATTCGTCTTCTATGGAGAGCGCGGCGCGAACGCGGATGGGAATCTAGGGAGAGAGCAGGGATTGCGGCGATCCGGCGGATGATTCGCCTTCCATGGAGAGCGCGACGGATTGCTGGCGAGGATTGCGCGCTGGCGATGGCAGGCGGCGGATTGCGCGTGGAGAAATCGCGGCTGGCAGAACACTGCCTGTGCACGCCTACACTAACAACATATAGAGTAGTAGAGATTGTACTTGACTTAAAAGTCTTTTATTATTATAATCTTCTTTCCTTGATTTATCATTCGGATAAATTAAAGGAACAGCCTGAACAGACTTGGCGGGCCCCACGTTCGAGCGGACGACGACGACGACGACAAAGTCAAGAGTCCTGGCTGTAGGCTGTCCAGATTACTAACAACCATTTGTGATTTTTTGTAATATATAATACTCTGGATCATCGTGGATTAGGCGGCGTGCGCAGGTCGGGATCAGGTCGCTGCGCCCTTTTAACTTTTGCCTTCCTTTCGCTCCCTCCTTAATTTTGCTTCCGGCCGGACGGTGTCGTGCTGCTGATGATCACATGACGCCGGCTTCTAATCTTCCTGTGTGACCCATCAACGAGGTCAAAGCTTTCACACGCTGCTGCTATATGGCTAGGGTGCTTACTCTGTAACAAATATAATACGTATATATAATCTATTAAGAGGGACACGTGTGCCTGTCGTGTTGCCTTGCTTCCCGCACGCAGGTGCCATGTCTCTCACGAAAAAGATCGGTCGCTCACCAAACCACTTGCCCCGTCTGCGTCGTGCAGTGGCACGTGTTATTACAGCATAAAATTCAAAATAAATCTCAAAACCTCACTTTTTACGTGGCGAGAGGGTGGAAAGTGTCTCACGCAACATACAAGAAGGGCAAGGGATGTAACAAGATACATAATTCAAAAATAACAAGGGCCATGTCCGTTGTGTTGAGTGGGATCGTGACGTGTCATCAAGTGATAGGAGTGATGATGACACGGGCAAGATTTGAAGGTAGAAAGCACTTGCGAGCATCACCGACACCTCATCGTGCTCCATGGCCACAATTTGAAATAGCGACCATAGGTGCTACATGCAAAATTGCCCATGACTCTCTCTATCCCAATTTATAATTTGTTTAACTTTTTTATCTTAAGTTTGACTGACTCGTCTTATTCAATAACTTTTTACATTTATTATAAATTTATAAATGGGTATTGTTTAGCATATAATATACTTCAATTTCAGCTTTTAGTTTTGCAGTTTTTCACGAAAATTGGGGGACCCATACAAGTTTTTGGATGACTGATACAAGTTTTTAGTACCTAAAAGAAATTTGGGGTGGTGGTGGGGGGGCACTCAATACATGATAGGAGATCAAAGAATGTTCAATTTAATCGATTCAAGTTGCAACGTAAATTTACGAGCATTACTTTTGGTGATAATGGCAAAGGCAAGGTCAAGGGACTTAGAAAAATTGTTATATCTAATAACATGAGCACATCAAATGTGTTGCTAGTATAGTCTCTCAATTTCAGCTAACTCTCCAAACACATTTGTGTGATTTGGGATTCAAGTGCATATTTTAGTTGAAGATGTGTAGATAGGAAGTGTTGATGGATCAAACATCATATTCAAGGTGTTTCGGTATGCGAAGTTATATTTAGTAGATTTTGGTTCAAGAGAAGCCCAATTGTCAACAATCTCAACGTCATGCATCAGTTAGACTGGGAAACTCGTTCATGTAAAACTGCTAGTTTAAGTTCATTGACTGCATAACTTTTAGGAGTCGATTAAGTTCATGTAAAACCGCTAGCTTAAGTTCATTGACTTCATTGACGTCATGCATCAGTTAGACTGGAAAACTCGTTCATGTAAAACTGCATAACTAGTTGTGAGCTAGCAAAACTTTTGGGTTTAGGTGGATGTTTAACTAAATGATCTTCATTATAAAATTGGTATATCAAACAATATTTTAGGAGTCGATTAAGTGTCGGCTTTAATATTTGATAGGGGATTATTAAAGTTTATGGGTGTCGGGGACCATAATTAGGGGTACCCTCAAGACGCCTAATTCTCAGCTGGTAACCCCCATCAGCATAAAGCTGCAGAGGCCTGATGGGTGCGATTAAGTCAGGGATCAGTCCATACGAGCGACTCGATCACGCCTCGCCCGAGCCTAGCCTCGGGCAAGGGCAGCCGACCCCGAGGGATTTCCGTCTCGCCCGAGGCCCCCCTTTAACGGCGGACACATCTCCGGCTCGCCCGAGGCCTTGCCTTCGCTAAGAAGCAACCCTGACTAAATCGCCGCACCGACCGACCGAGTCGCAGGAGCATTTAACGCAAAGGTAGCCTGACACCTTTATCCTGACGCGCGCCCCCCGGCAGAGCCGAAGTGACCGCCGTCACTTCGCCGCTCCACTGACCGGTCTGACAAAAGGACAGCGCCGCCTGCGCCACTCCGACTGCAGTGCCACTTGACAGAGTGAGACTGACAGGCAGTCAGGCCCTGCCAAAGGCGCCGTAGGAAACTCCGCTCCGCCCGACCCAGGGCTCGGACTCGGGCTAAGCCCCGGAAGACGGCGAACTCCGCTCCGCCCGACCCAGGGCTCGGACTCGGGCTAAGCCCCGGAAGACGGCGAACTCCGCTCCGCCCGACCCAGGGCTCGGACTCGGGCTAAGCCCCGGAAGACGGCGAACTTCGCTCCGCCCGACCCAGGGCTCGGACTCGGGCTAAGCCCCGGAAGACGGCGAACTCCGCTCCGCCCGACCCAGGGCTCGGACTCGGGCTTAGCCCCGGAAGACGGCGAACTCCGCTCCACCCGACCCAGGGCTCGGACTCGGGCTCAGCCCTAGAAGACGACGAACTCCGCTCCGCCCGACCCAGGGCTCGGACTCGGGCTCAGCCCCAGAAGACGACGAACTCCGCTCCGCCCGACCCAGGGCTCGGACTCGGGCTCAGCCCCAGAAGACGACGAACTCCGCTTCGCCCGACCCCAGGGCTCGGACTCCGCCCTGGCCTCTGCCGAACAACCTCCGCCTCACCCGACCCAGGGGCTCGGGCTCGGCCTCGGCCATGGAAGACAGACTCAACCTCGGCTTCGGAGGAGCCTCCACGTCGCCCGACCTAGGGCACAGGCCAGCCACGTCAACAGGAAGCGCCATCATCCCCCTACCCCGAGCCGACTTGGGCCGCAGAGAACAAGACCGGTGTCCCATCTGGCTAGCTCCACCAGATAGGCAATGATGGCGCCCCGCAAGCCCTGTGACGACGGCGGCTCTCAGCTCCCTTACGGAAGCAGGGGGACGTCAGCAAGGACTCGACCGCTCCGACAGCTGTCCCTCCGCCAGGCTCCATTGCTCCTCCGACAGCCACGACATCACACTAGCAGGGTGCCAAGATCTCTCCGGCTGCCACATCGGCATGTACTTAGGGCGCTAGCTCTCCCTCCGCTAGACACGTAGCACTCTGCTACATCCCCATTGTACACCTGGATCCTCTCCTTACGCCTCTAAAAGGAAGGACCAGGGCCTTCTTAGAGAAGGTTGGCCGCGCGGGGACGAGGACGGGACAGGCGCTCTCTTGGGGCCGCTCGCTTCCCTCACCCGCGTGGACGCTTGTAACCCCCTACTGCAAGCGCACCCGACCTGGGCGCGGGACGAACACGAAGGCCGCGGGATTTCCACCTCTCTCACGCCCGTCTCTGGCCACCTCGCTTCCCCCCTTCGCGCTCGCCCACGCGCTCGACCCATCTGGGCTGGGGCACGCGGCACACTCACTCGTCGGCTTTGGGACCCCCCGGTCTCGAGACGCCGACAGTTGGCGCGCCAGGTAGGGGCCTGCTGCGTGCTGACGAACAGCTTCCCGTCAAGCTCCAGATGGGCAGTCTCCAGCAACCTCTCCAGCCCGGGACGGTACTCCGTTTCGGGAGTCTTGAGTTCATGTCCTTCGACGGCAGCTACGACATGATACTCCTTCCACCGCCGCGCGACAACGACAATGGCGGCCGACAACCCGCCCGCCGGCGGCAGAATCGACGACATCTTCCCCGCGTGGTGGAAGAACAACATTCGAGCTCGCCCCGTCCTCTCCCCCGCCAACGGAGGAGGAGGCGGGGCAACCAAGGCCAAGCGGGAGGCCGCGCTTTGTCGGCTGTCGAGCGAATCGACGTCCCCAGCGCCCCAATGGGGGGCGCGTCGGGCGTCGACCTCGCGTTCGAGACGAAGGCGAGCGCCGTCCCCCGCGACACACCAATCCCGAGCAAGTGGACGACGCCAGCGCGCTCGCGAAGGGCTTGCAGGACGTCGCCCTCGTACCTAAGACGACGGTGCAATCAGTCCCCGACGTGACTATGTCGCTCCTCGTCGACCAAAAGGTACCGACTGATTCTCATCCTACGTCATTTCGACTCGGCCTCAACCCGCCTAGCGACCTCGCTTTGGCGGGCGCTCTCGTTGAGGCGAGTGCAACACCTGTGGGGTTTCGTATGCGGTCGCCTTGGGACCGGTTGACGGACGTCTCGACCTACGGGCCCTCTGGGTCCGAGGAAGATGACGATCCCAGCATCTGTTGGGATTTCTCTGGATTTGGCAACCCCAGTGCCATGCGGGACTTTATGACCGCATGTGACTACTGCCTCTCCGACTGTTCCGACGGTAGCCGCAGCCTTGACGACGAGGACTGCGGCCCAAGCCGCGAATGTTTCCACGTCGAGCTAGGGGATCCCTCCGAAGGCAACCATCTCGGCATGCCGGAGGACGGTGATCTCCCTAGGCCGGTGCCTCGCGCTGACATCCCGCGGGAGCTAGCTGTGGTCCCCGTTCCGGCGGGGGGTCACGACCCACAGCTCGAGCAAGTCCGCGGGGCGCAGGCCAGGCTCGACGAGGGAGCAGAAGCGCTTGAGTCGATCCGCCGGGGCGTCGGGCAGGTATGGGCGGGCCAACCCCCGGCCGGAGAAATACGTCACCTGCCCCAGGGTTTCCAGCACCGCGTCGCCAACGACGTCAGGGTCAGGCCGCCACCCGCATCCAGTGGGGTCGGTCAGAACCTGGCAGCCGCAGCGATGCTCCTCCGCGCGATGCCGGAGCCATCAACCACCGAGGGTCGTCGAATCCAGGGAGAGCTCAAGAATCTCCTGGAAGGCGCTGCGGCCCGACGGGCCGAGAGCTCTGCCTCCCGAAGGCAGGGATACCCCTCGGAACCTCATGCCGCGACTTCCCGATTCATGCGGGAAGCCTCGGTTTACACCAGGCGCACGCGCAACACCGCGCCTGCGGCCCCGGGCCACCTCGGCAACGAGCACCATCGTCGCGACCGTCGGGCCCACCTCGACGAAAGGGTGCGCCGAGGCTACCACCCCAGGCGTGGGGGACGCTACGACAGCGGGGAGGATCAGAGTCCCTCGCCCGAACCACCCGGTCCGCAGGCCTTCAGTCGGGCCATCCGACGGGCGCCGTTCCCGACCCGGTTCCGACCCCCGACTACTATCACAAAGTACTCGGGGGAAACGAGACCGGAACTGTGGCTCGCAGACTACCGCCTGGCCTGCCAACTGGGTGGAACGGACGACGACAACCTCATCATCCGCAACCTTCCCCTGTTCCTCTCCGACACTGCTCGCGCCTGGTTGGAGCACCTGCCTCCAGGGCAGATCTCCAACTGGGATGACTTGGTCCAAGCCTTCGCCGACAATTTCCAGGGCACGTACGTGCGCCCCGGGAATTCCTGGGACCTCCGAAGCTGCCGGCTACAACCGGGAGAGTCTCTTCGGGACTACATCCGGCGATTCTCGAAGCAGCGCACCGAGCTGCCCAACATCACCGACTCGGATGTCATCGACGCATTCCTTGCCGGCACCACCTGCCGCGACCTGGTGAGTAAGTTGGGTCGCAAGACCCCCACCAGGGCGAGCGAGCTGATGGACATCGCCACCAAGTTCGCCTCTGGCCAGGAGGCGGTCGAGGCTATCTTCCGAAAGGACAAGCAGCCCCAGGGCCGCCCATCGGAAGAGGCTCCCGAGGCGTCTACTCCGCGCGGCGCCAAGAAGAAAGGCAAGAAGAAGTCGCAAGCGAAACGCGACGCCGCCGACGCGGACCTTGTCGCCGCCGCCGAGTACAAGAACCCTCGGAAGCCCCCCGGAGGTGCTAACCTCTTCGACAAGATGCTCAAGGAGCTGTGCCCCTACCATCAGGGGCCCGTCAAGCACACCCTTGAGGAGTGCGTCATGCTTCGGCGCCACTTCCACAGGGCCGGGCCACCCGCGGAGGGTGGCAGGGCCCACGACGACGACAAAAAGGAAGATCACCAAGCAGGAGAGTTCCCTGAGGTCCGCGACTGCTTCATGATCTACGGTGGGCATGCGGCGAATGCCTCGGCTCGGCATCGCAAGCAAGAGCGCCGGGAGGTCTGCTCGGTGAAGGTGGCGGCGCCAGTCTACCTAGACTGGTCTGACAAGCCCATCACCTTCGACCAAGCTGACCACCCCGACCACGTGCCGAGCCCGGGGAAATACCCGCTCGTCGTCGACCCCATCGTCGGCGACGTCAGGCTCACCAAGGTCCTGATGGACGGGGGCAGCTGCCTCAACATCATCTACGCCGAGACCCTCAGGCTCCTGCGCGTCGATCTGTCCTCCGTCCGAGCAGGCGCTGCGCCCTTCCACGGGATCATTCCTGGGAAGCGCGTCCAGCCCCTCGGACGACTCGACCTTCCCGTCTGCTTCGGAACGCCCTCCAACTTCCGAAGGGAGACTTTGACGTTCGAGGTGGTCGGGTTCCGAGGGACCTACCACGCGGTACTGGGGATGCCATGCTACACGAAGTTCATGGCCGTCCCCAACTACACCTACCTAAAGCTCAAGATGCCGGGCCCCAACGGGGTCATCACCGTCGGCCCCACGTACAAACACGCGTTCGAATGCGACGTGGAGTGCGTGGAGTACGCCGAGGCCCTCGCCGAGTCCGAGGCCCTCATCGCCGACCTGGAGAACCTCTCCAAAGAGGTGCCAGACGTGAAGCGTCATGCCGGCAACTTTGAGCCAGCGGAGACGGTTAAGGCCGTCCCTCTCGACCCCAGTGGCGACACCTCCAAGCAGATCTGGATCGGTTCCGGGCTTGACCCCAAATAGGAAGCAGTGCTCGTCGACTTTCTCCGTGCAAACGCCGACGTCTTTGCGTGGAGTCCCTCGGACATGCCCGGCATACCGAGGGATGTCGCCGAGCACTCGCTGGATATTCGGACCGGAGCCCGACCCGTCAGGCAGCCTCTGCGCCGATTCGACGAGGAGAAGCGCAGAGTGATAGGCGAGGAGATCCACAAGCTAATGGCAGCAGGGTTCATCAAAGAGGTATTCCATCCCGAATGGCTTGCCAACCCTGTGCTTGTGAGAAAGAAAGGGGGGAATGGCGGATGTGTGTAGACTACACTGGTCTCAACAAAGCATGTCCGAAGGTTCCCTACCCTCTACCTCGCATCGATCAAATCGTGGATTCCACTGCTGGGTGCGAAACCCTGTCCTTCCTTGATGCCTACTCAGGGTATCACCAAATCCGGATGAAAGAGTCCGACCAGCTCGCGACTTCTTTCATCACGCCCTTCGGCATGTACTGCTATGTCACCATGTCGTTCGGTTTGAGGAATGCGGGCGCGATGTACCAGCGGTGCATGAACCATGTGTTCGGCGAACACATCGGTCGCACAGTCGAGGCCTACGTCGATGACATCGTAGTCAAGACAAGGAAGGCTTCCGACCTCCTCTCCGACCTTGAAGTGACATTCTGATGTCTCAAAGCGAAAGGCGTCAAGCTCAATCCCGAGAAGTGTGTCTTCGGGGTGCCCCGGGGCATGCTCTTGGGGTTCATCGTCTCCGAGCAAGGCATCGAAGCCAACCCGGAGAAGATCGCAGCTATCACCAGCATGGGGCCCATCAAGGACTTAAAAGGCGTACAGAGGGTCATGGGATGTCTCGCGGCCCTGAGCCGCTTCATCTCACGCCTCGGCGAAAGAGGTCTGCCTCTGTACCGCCTCTTAAGGAAGGCCGAGTGTTTCGCTTGGACCCCTAAGGCCGAGGAAGCTCTCGGGAACCTGAAGGCGCTCCTTACAAAGGCGCCTATCTTGGTGCCCCCAGCTGATGGAGAAGCCCTCTTGGTAGGGATGTAATCGGATCGAATACGGACGGATATCACTGAAATCATATTTGTTTTCATATTTTTATTCGGATTCGAATTCGAATACGGATAGCTTCGGATATGAATACGAATACGGATGTTCTCGGATACAAATACGGATAGGTATTTGTCGAATACGGAACTAGTCGGACACGGATATTGTCGGTAACGAATTTTTTGTCGGATGTCGTGTAAGACATCATTCCACACATATCATGGTTGTAATCATGTATCCACTCCTTGAGTACAAACATTTTTTAGTATTATATGTGTACATATGTCACGTTGTTTGTAAAAATCATGAATTTTTAGCCTATGTGCGTGTTATTAATTTATTTTGTATAAAATCATCAAAATGCAAATAAGTTACCAAAACTAATAAACATTCTATAAGAATATAACATTAAGTCTCCACATGAAAATGATAAAGTGAACTTGGATAATTAGAGTGATTTCACGTGTAATTCACACAACAAGTGAAAGTGAAATGAAAGAAACACTATCATATTGTGGATTTTATGGTACAAATATTTTGGAGGATTATATGTGGACATATGGTATGCCTCCATAAATTTTCATGAATTTTTGAGGCCATTTGTGTATTATTAATTTCTTCAAAAAATCAACAAAATGCACACAGCTATCCGGATAAGATATCCGGATATCCGAGAAGATCTATCCGAAAAAGTATCCGGATATTCGATATCCGACGGATATCAGACATATTGTATTCGAATTCGATATTCGAACAAAATATCCGTATTCGTATCCTTTATCCGAAAAAAGTCCGGATATCCGAAAATTCCATCTGAACCAGTGTTCACCATCTTCGAATCCGGATCCGGACTGATATTTTCCGAACCATATTACATCCCTACCTCTTGGTCTACGTCGCCGCGACCACTCAGGTGGTTAGCGCCGCGATTGTGGTCGAGAGGCAAGAAGAGGGGCATGCATTGCCCGTTCAGAGGCCAGTTTACTTCGTCAGCGAGGTACTGTCCGAAACCAAGATCCGCTACCCACAAGTTCAGAAGCTGTTGTATGCAGTGATCCTGACGAGGCAAAAGTTGCGACATTACTTCGAGTCTCATCTGGTAACTGTGGTGTCATCCTTCCCCCTGGGGGAGATCATCCAGTGCCGAGAGGCCTCGGGCAGGATCGCAAAGTGGGCGATGGAAATCATGGGCGAGACAATCTCGTTCGCCCCTCGGAAGGCCATCAAGTCCCAGGTATTGGCGGACTTCGTAGCCGAATGGGTCGACACCCAGCTGCCAACGGCTCCGATCCAACCGGAGCTCTGGACCATGTTTTTCGACGGGTCGCTGATGAAGACGGGAGCCGGCGCGGGCCTGATCTTCATCTCGCCCCTCGGGAAACACCTACGCTACGTGCTACGCCTCCATTTCCCGGCGTCCAACAATGTGGCTGAGTACGAGGCTCTGGTCAACGGGTTGCGGATCGCCATCGAGCTAGGGGTCAGACGCCTTGACGCCCGCGATGACTCGCAGCTCGTCATCGACCAAGTCATGAAGAACTCCCACTGCCGCGACCCGAAGATGGAGGCCTACTGCGATGAGGTTCGGCGCCTGGAAGACAAGTTCTACGGGCTCGAGCTTAACCACATCGCTCGGCGCTACAACGAGACTGCGGACGAGCTGGCAAAAATAGCCTCGGGACGAACGACGGTTCCCCTGGACGTCTTCTCTCAGGATCTGCATCAACCCTCTGTCAAGATCAACGACACGCCCGAGCCCGAGGCACCCTCGGTCCAGCCCGAGGTACCCTCGGCTCAGCCCGAGGCGTCCTCGGTTCAGCCCGAGGTACCCTCGGCCCCCGAGGGCGAGGCACTACACGTCGAGGAGGAGCAGAACGGGGCCACGCCTGATCAAAATTGGCAGACCCCGTACATGCAATATCTCCGCCAAGGAGAGCTACCCCTCGACCAAGCCGAGGCTCGGCGGGTAGCGCGACGCGCCAAGTCGTTCGTCTTGCTGGGCGATGAGGAGGAGCTCTACCACCGCAGCCCCTCGGGCATCCTCCAGCGATGCATCTCCATCGCCGAAGGTCAGGAACTCCTGCAAGAAATACACTCGGGGGCTTGCGGCCATCATGCGGCGCCTCGAGCCCTTGTCGGGAATGCTTTCCGGCAAGGCTTCTACTGGCCAACGGCGGTGGCTGACGCCACTAGAATTGTCCGCACCTGCGAAGGGTGCCAATTCTATGCAAAGCAGATCCACCTGCCCGCTCAGGCTCTGCAGACGATACCCATCACCTGGCCCTTTGCTGTGTGGGGTCTGGACCTCGTCGGTCCCTTGCAGAAGGCGCCCGGGGGCTACACGCACCTGCTGGTCGCTATCGACAAATTCTCCAAGTGGATCGAGGTCTGACCCCTGAACAGCATCAGGTCCGAGCAGGCGGTGGCGTTCTTCACCAACATCATCCATCACTTCGGGGTCCTAAACTCCATCATCACCGACAACGGTACCCAGTTCACCGGCAGAAAATTCTTGGATTTTTGCGAGGATCACCACATCCGGGTGGACTGGGCCGCCGTGGCTCATCCCATGTCGAATGGGCAAGTAGAGCGTGCCAACGGCATGATTCTGCAAGGGCTCAAGCCCCGGATTTACAACGACCTCAACAAGTTCGGCAAGCGATGGATGAAGGAACTCCCCTCGGTGGTCTGGAGCCTGAGGACGACGCCGAGCCAAGCCACGGGTTTCACGCCGTTCTTCCTGGTCTACGGGGCCGAGGCCATCTTACCCACTGACCTGGAATACGGCTCCCCGAGGACGAGGGCCTACAACGATCAAAGCAACCAAGCTAGCCGAGAAGAATCGTTGGACCAGCTGGAAGAGGCTCGGGACAAGGCCTTACTACACTCGGCGCGGTACCAGCAGTCCCTGCGACGCTACCACGCCCGAGGGGTCCGGCCCCGAGACCTCCAGGTGGGCGACCTGGTGCTTCGGCTGCGGCAAGACGCCCGAGGGAGGCACAAGCTCACGCCCCCCTGGGAGGGGCCATTCGTCATCGCCAAAGTTCTGAAACCCGGAACGTACAAGCTGGCCAACAATCAAGGCGAGATCTACGGCAACGCTTGGAACATCCAACAGCTACGTCGCTTCTACCCTTAAGATGTTTTCAAGTTGTTCATATACCTCGCACCCACGCAAAGTTTAGTCATCAAGGAAGGGTCGGCCTCGCCTCGGCAAAGCCCGACCCTCCCTCGGGGGCTAAAAGGGGGGGACCCCCTCTGCGTCGAAATTTTCCTTTCTTTCGTGCTTTTTGACTACTTCGAAAAGCGGATCCTAAAAACGACGGAGTACACGTAAGCAGCCAAGGCTGACCGAGCCGAGGGACTCCTACGCCTCCGGGATACGGATACCTCACTCATCACCTTCTGCGATAAGTAACTCGCGTTCGGATAAAGTGATTCCGCGGACCGAACAAGTCTTTACGTTCGGAAGCTCTTCTGCCGAAGCGGTCCTTCGAGCCTTCTCGACTGAATTGGTGACCGGACCTCATGGACGGGTGAAAGTACGCGTAAGCGGCAAGGCCGACCGAGCCGAGGGACTCCCACGCCTCCGGGATACGGATACCTCACTCATCACCTTCCGAGAGAAGCAACTCTCGCTCGCACAAACATCCCTATTACCGACAAAAAAGTCCAGATGCTCGAAATAAGAGGAAAGGAGACGCAGCTTTACAACGCAGCGAGGGTGTGTTTTCTGGCCTCAGCGGCCGCAGAAGGCACACGCTACAAGACAATCTGATCCTGCAGGCTCGGGTCTTCACGCTGGAAGGGGCTGTAGCACCCTCAGCATCGACGACACCTTCGGCGAGGTCCGACCCAGCCTCGGACGGCGATGCGGTCCAGGGACTTCTCCGGGAATCCGTCCCGAGCAGGCGGCTCGGCCGGTTACCCCAGGGGCCTCGGCCAACCATCCTCCGAGGGCGCCAGCCCGGTCCGAGGCCTCGGCTGATCAACTCCGGCATCGGTCCCGCTGACGGACAACCCGGCTAGGCTCCGGCCAACCAGGTTTTCATTTTCGAGCCAACTCCGCCTCTGTTCGTGCTGATATCGCTACCCCTGGCCTCGGCTCGTCGAAGAGCGGCCAAGGGGTCTCTTTAACTAAGCTAGAGGAGCCTCAGACAACAAGGCCGATCGAGCCGAGGGACTCCTACGCCTCCGGGATACGGATACCTCACTCGTCACCTTGACACGGGGCGACTCATGCTTGGTGAAGCGGTTCAGATAATCAACAGGCGAGACTTAGTGCTCGAAAATGAGGAAAAAACACGGCTCTGTGCCAAAATTACATACATGTTCAGGCCTCGACAGCCATAATGAACAAAAACACTGGCATTCAAAGTGCCATTACAAACGGAACTCCGGTTCCCCCTCCGCAGGTACGAACAACCCCACTCCATGGGGGAAGGCCTGCGGAGCAACGGAAGACCGACGAACGGCGCGCCGTCACCTGCTCCAGCAGCAGCGACGACGACGACTTCTGCTCCGAGGGGCCGAACAGCGGCAGCACTGACCTCAGGGCGGGTGCTGCTGCTAGGAGGCCCCCGCCCATGCCAAAACTCGTAAGGCAAGGACGGGCAGAAGGCCGTAGAGTTGGAGGTCAGTCCGTGGCCAGCCTTGGCTATCACGCCGGCGGAAGAACCTCTTCCAGCTGCCGTGGCAGACGCCGGTGCCGCGAGCGGCTCCGAAGCCACTCGCGTCCGAAAGCCGGGCACGCTGCAGCTGCCAGCGCCACGGACGACAACCGCTCCTCCCTCCCATCACTGAGTGAAGGAGCGGGCCACCGCCCACGCAGGGGCCGACCCCAACTCGGCACACTCCCCTCCCTAGCCCTGGTGATGAAAATCCTTGAGGCTGAGGGAGGGGCAGAGGCCGCAGCCCGGCTCGCTTTCCCCCACCATCAAGCCGGAGGTCACCATCTTGGGTGACCGCCGGTGGAGGGGTGCAGTCGGGCTGCATGATGAAAATCCTTGAAGCCGAACGATGGCTGAAAGGTACCAACTCCCACGGAGTTGCGTTCCTCCAACGATGAGGCGAAAAGACGGTGGGTACCCCCCATCCGGGGGCTTGGAAGATGGAAAGACGCGACGCATAAGGGAGCAAGAAGACATGGTCGCCTTCCGAAAGGGGTCGCCCTCCTTTTAAAGGCAACTCTCCCTACGTGCGCCCCCAAACGTCACGGGCTGAGTCTTCTCCAACACGCTCCAAGGCCCTTCCCTGCGGCGCGGGGCTGGGTCCCGCGTGCCATGCAAACCGGCTCAGAGCAGAAGAAGCCAAACCGCCGCGCGTGGTGCACACAACCGCCCAGCAGTTACAAGCGACCCCCACTTTTGCCCAGACCAACGGGCGGAAGGGGCGGGCAGCCATGCAGGCGGCATGCAATCGCGCCAGGTGGACGCGCTTCTCCGACTCCCAACATGCCAGCATGGAGGCCCAAGCCCACGCGTCACGCAACCGGCGCGCCAGATGCTGCATGCAAGCAACTGCACCGCCACTTGCGCCACCACCGCGCCTCTTCGGTTGCGGAACCAATACCGCAACTCGAGGCGGCCCAGCGCACGACCCAGCAGCGCCAGCCTGGCGCGACGGTCAATGCGGCCGAAAGTGGGCCGACAGTAATGACGGTGGCAGGCGGGCGGGAGCGGCGGTCACGTCGTCGGCCAGACTCACGTCCCATCCAGGGGCAGCAAGAGAACCCCCTCTCACGGCGTGAAGACAGGGCGCCCGTGATCCGTTCCTCGAACGGCTCGCGCATGCGCAACGGCCACCCCGCCAACCACTCGCCCCGTCGCATTAACTCCGCGGCGGGACAGGCGGCGCTTCTGGCAGGAGAAGCGGGCGACGCTTCGCCTTCGCCGTAATAACCGCGCCAAAAAAGGTACGCCACGTCGCTCGATTTCGTATCCTTTTCCTTTTTTCCTCTTTCTCTATCTCTTGCAACAGGGACCGGGAAAGGAGGATACCCCGAAAAGGATCCTTCCCTGTGAAGGAACCGGGCTCCGAGCCCCCCTACTGATCAGAGGTTCAAAGGTTGGCCCTCCGAGGGGTTCAACAGTCGCCTCAGATCGCGTGGGCCCTACACCCACTACTGGTCAGAGGTTCGGAGGCCGCCCCACCGAAGGGCTCCACGGCCGCCTCAGGCTACTCGGGCTCCGCGCCCATTACTGATCAGGGGTTCGAAGGCTGGCCCCCGAAGGGTTCACAGTCGCCTCAGACGCCGAGCGAGGGATGACCAGGGGTACGTTCGATACATAACCAAGGCTCGGGCTGTGCTCCCGAGGTACCCTAGGACATTTCCGAGACCAGCGGGAGCGATCTTGTAACGGAATCCCATCGGAGGGAGGCATCGAGCCCTCGGACCCCATCGCCAGGGGACCGGGTCCGGCAGATCACCCGCAGGTACTTTTGGGCGTGCCTCTGGGCCCCTAGCCGACCCCCAACGAACGGGGCACGGACGTCCACTCGGATTACCCGCTTGCAGCTCACCGGAGACACCATGTTCGGTGCCCATCGAGGGTAACATGGCGCTCTCCCCCCTCCTCCTTGCGGAAAGGCGACGTAGGGGCGTATGTAAAAAAGCCGAGTCTGTCCCTGATCGCCCTCTCGCCCTGTGCGGAGGCTCGGGGGCTGCTCTCGCAAACCCGACTCCGGCCGAACCGTTGACAGCGTCAACATACCAGCCCGAGAACTTGGGCCCCGACCGTGCACCCGGGCTACGGCCAGTTCGCATGAGGGAACAACCAGACCAGCCGAAGCATTACGCAAGGCATTAAGACCTCGGGGGAGTGAAACCACTCCTCCGAGGCCTCGGGGGCTACACCCGGCGGGTGCGCTCGCGCGCACCCACCGGAACAAAATGCAACCGAGAAAGGCTGGTCCCCTTGCAAAAAAGTGCGACGAAAGCCTCCAAGCGAGTGCTAACACTCCCTTCGAGGCTCGGGGGCTACTGTCGGGGACCATAATTAGGGGTACCCTCAAGACGCCTAATTCTCAGCTGGTAACCCCCATCAGCATAAAGCTGCAGAGGCCTGATGGGTGCGATTAAGTCAGGGATCAGTCCATACGAGCGACTCGATCACGCCTCGCCCGAGCCTAGCCTCGGGCAAGGGCAGCCGACCCCGAGGGATTTCCGTCTCGCCCGAGGCCCCCCTTTAACGGCGGACACATCTCCGGCTCGCCCGATGCCTTGCCTTCGCTAAGAAGCAACCCTGACTAAATCGCCGCACCGACCGACCGAGTCGCAGGAGCATTTAACGCAAAGGTAGCCTGACACCTTTATCCTGACGCGCGCCCCCCCGGCAGAGCCGAAGTGACCGTCGTCACTTCGCCGCTCCACTGACCGGTCTGACAGAAGGACAGCGCCGCCTGCGCCACTCCGACTGCAGTGCCACTTGACAGAGTGAGACTGACAGGCAGTCAGGCCCTGCCAAAGGCGCCGTAGGAAACTCCGCTCCGCCTGACCCAGGGCTCGGACTCGGGCTAAGCCCCGGAAGACGGCGAACTCCGCTCCGCCCGACCCAGGGCTCGGACTCCGGCTAAGCCCCGGAAGACGGTGAACTCCGCTCCGCCCGACCCAGGGCTCGGACTCGGGCTAAGCCCCGGAAGACGGCGAACTCCGCTCCGCCCGACCCAGGGCTCGGACTCGGGCTAACCCCGGAAGACGGCGAACTCCGCTCCGCCCGACCCAGGGCTCGGACTCGGGCTAAGCCCCGGAAGACGGCGAACTCCGCTCCGCCCGACCCAGGGCTCGGACTCGGGCTTAGCCCCGGAAGATGGCGAACTCCGCTCCGCCCGACCCAGGGCTCGGACTCGGGCTCAACCCCAGAAGACGACGAACTCCGCTCCGCCCGACCCAGGGCTCGGACTCGGGCTCAGCCCCAGAAGACGACGAACTCCGCTCCGCCCGACCCAGGGCTCGGACTCGGGCTCAGCCCCAGAAGACGACGAACTCCGCTTCGCCCGACCCCAGGGCTCGGACTCCGCCCTGGCCTCTGCCGAACAACCTCCGCCTCGCCCGACCCAGGGGCTCGGGCTCGGCCTCGGCCATGGAAGACAGACTCGACCTCGGCTTCGGAGGAGCCTCCACGTCGTCCGACCTAGGGCACAGGCCAGCCACGTCAACAGGAAGCGCCATCATCACCCTACCCCGAGCCGACTTGGGCCGCAGAGAACAAGACTGGTGTCCCATCTGGCTAGCTCCGCCAGATAGGCAATGATGGCGCCCCGCAAGCCCTGTGACGACGGCGGCTCTCAGCTCCCTTACGGAAGCAGGGGGACGTCAGCAAGGACTCGACCGCTCCGACAGCTGTCCCTCCGCCAGGCTTCATTGCTCCTCCGACAGCCACGACATCACACTAGCAGGGTGCCAAGATCTCTCCGGCTGCCACATCGGCATGTACTTAGGGCGCTAGCTCTCCCTCCGCTAGACACGTAGCACTCTGCTACATCCCCATTGTACACCTGGATCCTCTCCTTACGCCTATAAAAGGAAGGACCAGGGCCTTCTTAGAGAAGGTTGGCCGCGCGGGGACGAGGACGGGACAGGCGCTCTCTTGGGGCCGCTCGCTTCCCTCACCCGCGTGGACGCTTGTAACCCCCTACTGCAAGCGCACCCGACCTGGGCGCGGGACGAACACGAAGGCCGCGGGATTTCCACCTCTCTCACGCCCGTCTCCGGCCACCTCGCTTCCCCCCTTCGTGCTCGCCCACGCGCTCGACCCATCTGGGCTGGGGCACGCGGCACACTCACTCGTCGGCTTTGGGACCCCCCGGTCTCGAGACGCCGACAATGGGTCACTGCTGTAAACACCCTAAAATCATATTTTGGGTAATTTAAGAAAGTTTATTCTGTGACTTCAATAAATATGTTTTCAAATAGGAGATTATATAGAAGATCCTTATATGAGTTAATTTATTGAATAATATATTTATAATTATCTTCTAAAATATTTAAGCTAAGGTATCTTTTAATAAATAATAAAGATTAGAGATTAGATTCTTAATATACATTGTGTGAGCATAATTGGTGTATTCAAAATCATTTTTCATAGATATGGTAAAATAAAATAAATAAAATTATGTATTTGCATTCATGCTGAGTTCTTCTGTTTGTTCATTAAAACTTGAGTGCAAATTCAAAACTAAATTTGAATTGAATTTGAAACTTAGAAATTAGAAAAGAAAAGAAAATAAAATAAAAAAAAGAAAAGCTATTCCTCGGTTTGCTAGGCCAATTTCCTCCGCTGTCGGCCCATCCCCTCCTTTCCTTTCCCACTCGGCCTTGCACCTCATGAAAACGCACACGCGTGATCTTGCTCGGTCCCTCTGGCATGTGGGCCTCGTTGCCGCTCCTCAGCCGCGGCGAACTCTCACGTTGTTGAGACCGACCGATGGGCCCTATGTGCTGCCTTGTCGCGCTCCCTCATACACCTGCATTCACTGATGTGTGGGCCCTGTGCATTAGGTCAGTCCCCTTCACCGCGGAACCACCATACCTGAGTTGAGCGAGATGCGATCCAGGGACTTCACAACTGAATTCGGTTACCCTAGACGCGGGATCTTTGGGTGAGCTTCTTCAGGGATTCAAGAATCAGCTGTGACCCCCTGGACATATATGGACCCGCGCCCCATGGTCGTAGGCCGAATATGAGGGAGGATGACGCCGCCATGGTGGATTCAAACCTATGGCGATGTCGAGTCCTCGGAATTGGGCCGGTGGGTATCCCCATGTAGTGCGCAATACCCATGTGACTTCGCTTGGGAGAATTCGTGCTCGGTTTGCGGAGGAATTGAAAGTCGCCTAGAGGGGGGTGAATAGGCGAAACCTGAAATTTATAAACTTAAACACACACTAAGGTCGGGGTTAGCGTTAGAATTAAATCCAAGGCGGAAGATTGTTTCTGTTGCCACGAGTTGCTCAAATGATGCGGATGACGTTTGGGAGCAAACTCAAATCAATATTGGCAAGGAAACTTTAGAGAGAGGAAAGAGGGCAAACAAATCAAACGAGAATCAAAGCGAGTAGACACAGTGATTTATTTTACCGAGGTTCGGTTCCAAAGAACCTAGTCCTCATTGAGGCCACAAAGACCGGGTCTATTTCAACCCTTTCCCTCTCCCAAATGGTCACTTAGACCGAGTGAGCCTTCTCCTTAATCAAATGGGTCACTAAGACCCCGCAAGGACCACCACACACATAGGTGTCTCTTGCTTAGCTTTACAAATCACTTAAGAATTAGAATGGAAAGGAAGAAAGGCAATCCAAGCAACAAGAGCGCAAATGAACACAACTCTCTCTCTCTCTCAAGTCACTAAGTGGTGGAGTTGATTTTGGGACTTGGAGAGGATTTTGATATAATGAATGTGTCTTGGAGTGAAGTCTTTTGCTCTTGTATTTAATGTTGAATTCAGAACACTTGGATGCTAATGAATGAGGTGGTTGGGGGGTATTTATAGCCCCAACCACTTTCTAGCCGTTGGCAAAGTCTGCTGGCGATGGGCACACCGGACAGTCCGGTGGCGCACCGGACAGTCATTGTTCACTGTCCGGTGCACGCCACGTCAGCGCGCCCGTTAGGGTTTGAAGCTATTTTCTGTTGGAGCTCTTTGTCTTTTTGCTGCACCGGACAGTCCAGTGACCTCTGACTTCTGCGCTCTGACTTCTGCCATGGTACTGTTCATCACTGTTCATCTGAGCAGTCGACCGTTGGCACGTAGGGAGCCGTTGCTCCGCTGGCTCACCGGACAGTCCTGTGCCACACTGGACAGTCTGGTGAATTATAGCGGAGCGAGCCCATTGAATTCCCGAGAGTGGCATGTTCGATGGGTGCATGGCCTGGGGCACCGGATAGTGTCTGGTGCGCCACTTGGCAACATACTCTCAGTCTTGCTCCAATTTTTTATTGTGTCCCTAACCGAATTTCTTTCTTGGTTTGTGTAGAACCTTACGCACCTGAGATAAATGATATCTAGACAAACTAGTTAGTCCACATGGTTTGTGTTGGACGTCAACTACCAAAATCGATTATAGGAAATGATTAGGTCCATTTCCCTTTCAATCTTCCCCTTTTTGGTGATTGAAGCCAACATTAACCAAAGCAAATATGAAGAGTAGAAATGTAACTAGTTTGCAATTTGAGATAGATGTGCATATGTTACTTAGAATTAAACCCATGAAAGCCTTTATACATATGAATGGATTTCTTTTCTCTTATTTAACTTTTTGGACCACTAGTTTATTTTTGCAAATCTTTTGGAAAAATCTTTTCAAAATCTTTTGCAAATTGTCAAAGGTATAGGAATAAAATTGCAAGAAGCATTTTTAAGATTTGAAATTTCTCTCCCTATTTCAAATGCTTTTCCTTTGACTAAACAAACCCCCCCTGAATGAATTCTCCCCTTAGCTTTCAGGAGGGTTTTTGAAATAGATACCAAGTGAAATTATATCAATTGAAATTTCTCATACTAACTTGATATTTTGAAACTGAATAAGATACCGGTTGAATATTGACTTTAAAGATACCACTTTGAAAATTCATTTAAATTCATTTTGAGGCTCAAATACCAATTGAAATAAACATTAGTGAAAATTTTGAAATGGGTGGTGTGGTCCTTTTGCTTTGGGCTTAATACTCTCTCCCCCTTTGGCATTAATCGCCAAAAACGGAGAATTTGAGAGCCCTTTTTATACTTTCTACCAAATGGTAAGATAAATATGAGTGAAGGGTTATACCAATTGAGAGCTACATAAGTATCAACAAAGGGTGAATGATACCGTCAGAGTTGGAGTGGAATCCTTGTCGTTGCCGAAAGCTTCATTTCCCTTTCAATCTAATACTAAACATAGAAATATACTCGAAATCACATTAGTCTTAGCCTTGGCACAAGAATAATAAGAAATATGCATTTGTACCAAATGAAAGAGACATGATCAAAGGTATACAAATTAGCTACGTGTGCAATGTTTCAATCAAAGTTCCGAGAATCAACTATATTTAGCTCATTCCTAAGTTTGCTAAAGGTTTTCTCATCTAGCGTCTTGGTAAAGATATCGGCTAATTGATTGTGGGTATTAACATAAGCAATTTCGATATCCCCATTTTGTTGGTGATCTCTCAGAAAGTGATACCGAGTGTCTATGTGCTTAGTGTGGCTGTGTTCAACGGGATTATCCTCCATGTGGATTGCACTCTCATTATCACATAGAAGAGGGACTTTGCTCAATTTGTAGCCATAGTCCCTAAGGGTTTGCCTCATCCAAAGTAATTGTACACAGCAATGGCCTACAACAGTATACTCGGCTTCGGCGGTGGAAAGAGCTACAAAATTTTGTTTCTTTGAAGCCCATGACACCAGGGATCTTCCCAGAAACTGACAAGTCTCTGATGTGCTCTTTCTATCAATTTTACACCCTGCATAATCGACATCGGAATATCCTATTAAATCAAATCTAGATCCCATGGGGGTACCAAAGCCCAAACTTAGGAGTGTAAACTGAATATCTCATGATTCTTTTCACGGCCCTAAGGTGAACTTCCTTAGGATTTGCTTGGAACCTTGCACACATGCATACTGAAAGCAAAATATCCGGTCGAGATGCACATAAGTAGAGTAAAGAACCTATCATCGACCGATATACCTTTTGATCTATGGATTTACCTCCCGTGTCGAGGTCGAGATGCCCATTTGTTCTCATGGGTGTCTTGATGGGTTTGCCATTCTTCATTCCAAACTTCTTAAGTATGTCTTGAATGTACTTAGTTTGACTGATGAAGGTGCCCTCTTGGAGTTGCTTGATTTGAAATCGAAGGAAATACTTCAACTCCCTCATCATAGACATCTCAAATTTCTATATCATAATCCTACTAAACTCTTCACAAGATGACTTGTTAGTAGACCCAAATATGATATCATCAACATAAATTTGGCATATAAACAAGTCTTTAGCAATTGTTTTAGTGAAGAGAGTAGGATCAGCTTTACCGACTTTGAAGCCATTAGTGATAAGAAAGTCTCGCATGCATTCATACCATGCTCTTGGGGCTTGCTTGAGCCCATAAAGCGCCTTTGAGAGCTTGTAGACATGGTTAGGATACTCACTATCTTCAAAGCCGGGAGGTTGCTCAACATAGACCTCTTCCTTGATAGGGCCATTGAGGAAGGCACTTTTCACGTCCATTTGATAAAGCTTAAAGCCATGGTAAGTAGCATAGGCAAGTAATATAGAAATTGACTCAAGCCTAGCTACGGGTGCATAGGTTTCATCAAAATCCAAACCTTCGACTTGTGAATAGCCTTTTCCAACAAGTCGGGCTTTGTTCCTTGTTGTCGGGGACCATAATTAGGGGTACCCCCAAGACTCCTAATCTCAGCTGGTAACCCCCATCAGCACAAAGCTGCAAAGGCCTGATGGGCGCGATTAAGGTCAAGGCTCGGTCCGCTCAAGGGACACGATCACGCCTCGCCCGAGCCCAGCCTCGGACAAAGGCAGCCGACCCCGGAGGATTCACGTCTCGCCCGAGGGCCCCCTCAAGCGACGGACACACCTTCGGCTCGCTCGAGGCCCAGTCTTTGCGGAGAAGCAACCTTGGCCAGATCGCCACGCCAACCGACCGTCTTGCAGGAGCATTTAATGCAAGGATCGACTGACACCTTATCCTGATGCACGCTCCTCAGTCGATAGAGCCGAAGTGACCGCAGTCATTTCGCCGCTCCACTGACCGACCTGACAGGAAAACAGCGTCGCCTGCCCCGCTCCGACTGCTGTGCCACTCGACAGAGTGAGGCTGACAGCAACTAAGTCTAACCTCGGGCGCCATGGGAAGCTCCGCCTCGCCCGACCACAGGGCTCGGACTCAGCCTCGACCTCGGAAGACGGACTCTGCCTCGCCCGACCCCAGGGCTCGGACTCAGCCTCGGTTCTGAATATTAGAGTATAGGCAATAGAAATAACAGGTCAGAACGGAAGCAACCACCGCTACATTCACTTGCCTTCGTCGAAGAAGAAGAAATGTACTAGGCATGATCTGGAGTGTAGCCACCTGGTAGAGGGCATAAAACTTAGTACAAATATTTCACAAACATTTGCCAATAATCAACAAATCACTCCTACACTTGAAACCAAGACCTGGTGGAAAAGCCTCCCACCCTGAACCACATGCCATACAGCAGCAGCGCTGTTTGTTAATTTTGTATCTTTAAAATTATAACAGTTGTGATATCAAACAAATAATCTAGGAGTATCTACACAAAATACCCTACAACTTCGGTATTCAAAGGATAATTAAATTCTGCCATTTATAAGTTCTAAAACATCTGACAAGATAACTGACTGAATCTGTTTCAGACAGCAGCGTAGTTAACTTCAAAATTCGATATCTCACAAACCACTCAACCAAAAATCATGAAATTCTACTGGCAGTAAGAACTTTCATCCCTCTACAGAAGTCTCCATAGTTGGAAGAGCCAGTTCGGCCATTTATCTGATGAAACCTACCAGTGAACAGATCTGCTCATTTTTGTCAGGCAAACAGGAACAGTCACAGTAAAACAAACATAACTGGAGTTTCATAATTCATATGAATGCACTTTTTAACAATCTGGAAAGCTTATAAAATTATCTACAACTTTTCTTACAAACCCAAGGTTGAATTCTATTGATAAAATTGCCTAAATCTTAAGAGAACAGATTCTGCACCGAATTATGAGACTGAAAAACTACTATAATCAAATTGCAATAACTTTCTGATCTGATGTCTGATTGAGGTGTTCACGGCCATGGAAAGATCTACAGATTATCTATGACTCATACATAGACTTTTCATTTTTTAGGCCACTAAGACCAAGGAAAACTAGCATGAACAGAAACTGTCGAATCTGCCATTCCGCAGAAAACTAAATTCGAGATCAAAACCTAACCCCACATCTAATCCAACCTCTAATCCTTTAATCCCCATGATCCACAACCTCCAAAAGCACATAATTACAGGGAGGAACAAGGATTTCATCCATACCTAGGGTTTTCCCCAAGAAAATCTTCAAGAAGAGATGGGGAAGAACATCTCCTTGATCCTCTCTCCCTCTTCAATTCAACGTGCTCCTCCTCTTCTCGATCCTTGCTGCGTGGGGGAGATCTAGAGGGAGGACGAAGTCGTGGAGAGGGGCTTCCATGGGAGGAGAGGGCGGCCAGCCAGGGGCGGCCAAGTGTGGGGGGGGAGAAGGGGGCGGCTAAGAAGGGCAAAAGGGAAAAGGGCCACCACTAGGGTTTCTTTGCGGGAGAAACAAAACGACGCCACAGATGACTCTGACTTAGCATCCAACGGCCCACAACCCTTTTCCCCACATCTACGCACCGAAGATCAACCTTTGGCAACTTTTTTTGGGATATTACACCTGGATTGCTTCGGCCTCCAGGTGGTCCACCTTTCCATGGTTGTAGGCCTGACCACGGACTACTGGTGCTTGCTGTGGCGCTCCTTGTCTTGCTGGGGCATTGACTACTGGCGGCTGCTGAGCTACTTTCTTTGGACAGTTCTTCGCCTAGTGGTTTTGTTCTCTACAGTAGGAGCACACACGGCCTCCTACTTGCGCTAGAGCTGCTTGGCCATTCTAGTTGGGTGTTGGGGAAGGAAGGCGAGCTACCTGGTTGTTCTGACGTTGTTACTGATTTCCTCCAGGTTGGGTGCTCTGACGGTATTGCTGCTGCTAAGGGAACTGCCTCTGGTACTGGTGCTGATGCTGACGCTGGTGCTGGTGACCTTGCTTGAATTGCTGGGGTGAGTTGCCTGAGTAGCGGGGACGACTGCTACTCCCGGCCTGAGGTCCACCAATCTTGCGCTTCCTATCCTCCATCTCCCAACGCTTCCTTTCAGTCATGATTGCCCTATCAATCAAATGCTAGAAGGTGGGGAAAGTTTGGTTCATGAGCTGGTAGTGGAGGGGATCAACCAATCCTCTCAGAAAGCGGTACTGCCTCTTGGCATCCGTGTTGACGTCTTCTGGGGCGTAAAGTGACAACTGCAGAAACTTATCCCTGTACTCGCTGATGGACAGGGGACCTTGCTTCAGAGCGAGAAACTCCTCCTTCCTCACTATCATCAGTGCCTCGGGCACATGATAGCGACAGAAGTTGTCACTGAACTCCTCCCAAGTGATGGCTTCAGGGTTGGCATGGGTGGCGAGGTAAGAGTCCCACCAAGACTGTGCTGCTCCCCTCAGCTGTCGGGGACCATACAACACCTTCTCACGATCGTTGCACTGAGTAGTGTGCAACTCACCCTCCACGATACGCAGCCAATCTTCCGCGTCCATGGGATCAGCGGAGTGGGCAAAGACAGGGGATGGCCCCTCATGAACTTTGCTCGCTTGTCTCTGGGCACTTGTGGCATCTGAACTTGCACTGGAGGCTGAGGTGGGGGTGGCTGCTGCTGCACCTGCTGCATCGCTGCTAAGGTCTGACCAATTGCCTGAACTGCCTAAGTTTGCATCACAAACATCTGCTCAACTGTCATCGGGGGTAGCGGTGGCAACTGCTGCTATTGGGCTGCATGCTCCTAGGGTGCCTGTTGTTCCGGCTGAGCACGCCTTGCACCTATGTGCCTGTTCTCAGATATCTGTAGAAACCACACACATATTAGATCTGACTCTGCAGTCTTTCAACATAAGAAAAGATATACGGAAATCTTCATAGCGCTGAACAATTGATCATCTTCACTGACAACTTCTCAGATAAAGAGGAAAGTGGAAATAAATGGATTACCCAATTAAATAACTAACTTTATTAATAACTACACCAAGTTGTAGGGGATACCCACACCTTGATGACAATCATTACAAAGATCCAACTTCATTACATGTTCATCATGACAAGCATTCCAACATATGATAAGCAAACTAACTCTAACTAAGACTGACTAGACTAAGACACTGAATTAAGCATTATTACAGACTCCGACTCTGTCGATCTATGGGTCCAAATCTATCTGGGTCTTGCAGTCTGGGGTTCCATAGTCGAAGCGACCATGGGGCGGTGAGCGGTAAGGGTGCTAAATCTCGACAGGGGCGGGAGAACCACCATCCAGGTAGTGGCGTGCTACGCACTCAGCACGCAATTCCGCAACCTCCACCCGAACCTTGCCCAACTCGTCAAGGGCGTGGTCCAACTCTGTGTTGAGCACGACGGCCAGGTTGACCATGCTGTTCATCCTAGGATTGCCCTCACCAACTGGCGAGACAATCACACCTCCAGTACTGTCGGTCGAATGGCGAGGGTAGTACTTTAGGTCAAGGCCGTCAGCTACCCCACTGAACAACGAGCAATACTGAGAAAGTGCCTGTCGTGCTGCATCTTGCATGGCTTCCTCGGCAATATCCCTCTCAGTAATAGAATAGTGCTCTGAGAAGGCCTCTGCACCCCGGAGATCATCGTCCGGACGGCACACCAAGCAAGTAGCCTCCCACTGGTCCGGGTATAACCCACAACGATGCTGGTAGACTACACAACGGTACTCGATGGACCAAGTGTGTCGGTCGAAGGCCCGACGCAACAGGGTGTCGAGAGCGTCGTGAAAGTGACACCCGCGAGCAGTGTCACGAGTGATGGGTCTAGCGATCCATCCCTCCGGCTCCGGCTCCTCCAAGCGCTCTGTGTCGTGGCTCGAACTGCCACCGGCGGCGTCATCGTCTCAGTCTCCATCTCCGTCAGGGTATCCTCCAGCTGCCGGGATGCCCTGTGATGGTGCAGGGGGCATCTCTGGCTGGGGTGCAGGGGAAGGCAGCCTCTCGGACTCCACATCCTGCTGAGGCGAGGGGGAAGAGTCCTGCTACTCCTGCTCCTGCTCCTGGTGTCGGCTCTCCTGCTCCTCGTGCAGGCGACGATACAGTCTCTCTAGGTGACTGGACTGACCTGGCACCGTGCGACGTAGTGGACGCTCCGCCAAGCGAGAAGGCAAAAAGGGGATCACAGACTTACATGCAGTGCACCTAATACGAGCCATCTACAAAAGACATCGTAAGCTCAAGAGTGAGAATAGAACTATAAGACCAGAAAGTAAACAGAAAGAAAAGTGAGACAAAACTTTTGAGATAAGTAAATAACATAGAGTTGATCAAGATGACCAACTTTTGAAAAGACACTAAGGTCAAGGTAAGGGTAGAGGTCTATAGTCCTTAAGGTGACCATTCTAGTCTAGGTTAGCGGTCCTACAGTCAGCAAGGCTTTGATACCACTTATATCACACCCAGTTTTGGAAGGTAAATCGAATGCGAACCATGTACGTGCCAAGATCAGAACTCACGTACACAACGATTACATAATTAGACATCATCACACAATGCTCAAAGTAAATAGCAGAAAGACTACTTTAATTACATCAAGATGTCCAAAACATCCACCGACTCTAATACATAGCTATAGGGTTCAACAATAATATCAAAGTGCGGAGTAACAAAACGTAGAAGATAAGCCTACACAGGCAGCTGACTGGGGTTTGCCACTAAAGTAAACTAGAACTCGTCATAGTCCTGGAACTCCTCAAAGTCCTCCATGTTACCAACATCTCCTCCTGAGCACTGAGTACAGTGGGGACAACCTGGGGTGGGGTGGTTTGTAAAGCAAGGGTGAGTACACATCAACGTACTCTGCAAATGTCCCGTTTGGCTAAAGTGGACTAGCTGTATGTGGAGTTAAGGTTAAGCAGTTGCTTTTAGTTGGCCAAGTTTTATTACTATAAATAGAGCCAAATTTTAGTAATAAACCCAATTATTACCCAGGAGTACTCCCTCCAAGAGGAAATACCAGAGATCAAAATTATAACCATCATTGCTAATCATCATCATAAAAGTGATCAAAGTTCTTCTAATCAAAGAGGATCCCAAGGCTGCTCTTAACCGTGAGCACGACCGATATACCAGTTTCTAACACTCTGCAGAGGTTGCACACTTTACCCGCAAGCCGTGATTCCCATTCTGCCCGGGGTTCTAGCCTCCCCATTGATCACTACCAAGGTGACCTAGCAGGGTCTCACTACGTAGCCTTTACAAAGATTTCCCAGAGGTCATAGTCGCCCGTTAGGTTTCTTTAGTTGATAAACACAGTACATCTCCTCAAAGGAAGGGTGACTAACAAAACCAAATCAAGAACCTCTGCAACCAGCCTCGGCAGAGCAAGTACTATGCCGGACCCCATTGACGGCCCAACGACGAAGCCAACTACTCCTCTGGTTCCTCTAATTAATCAGCTAAGGGCGTCCCATTCCACCCTCATGGTTGCACTGTTGTCCCGGTTGTCACTCCCCAAACAGGTCCTTACGGAGAGGTGCTCAGGAAACAGCCTGAGCCCCCTAAAGTAATCACAAGAACCTCATCGAGATAACATCATCATATCATAAATAATCACATCATGTTCATTGATTAAGTTTAAGCAATAGCATAAGCTAACCATGATTGACCCAAATAGGTAAACAAGGGTAAGGTAAATACAAACTAGTCAATCCTTAAGTTTCAATAATGTAATGCGGGACAATGAATGATAAAGTAAAGTAGGACACAATAGGTTTGAGGACACTTGCCTTCACCAGGTTATTGCTCAGAGAGATCTTCAACAACACACTCAGGAACTACGAGCTGCTCGTTGTCTAAATAAAGCGATCATACATTCAATAATTTGGAAAGTACAAATGAACATCACATCAAGCATGTACCAACATTGGAACACATCTCAAAAGGTATAGTATTAAATAAATGATAAAGAGATCAAATTATATAATGAACTAATCTTAATTAGGAGTTGATTACTCTCTTAGTGGTTGGAACATATCTCAAAAAGGTAAAATAGTAATTTAAACAAAGAAAGAGATCAAATTATAAGATGGACTAATCTCTTTTAGAAATTGATTATTCTTTAAGTGTTATCCATAATTACATAACCTAATTGTATTCATTTCATTGAGACCTAAAAGTTAAACCAAAAATGAATTCATGTAATGCATGTCACTAATCTCATAAGATTAAATATATTTTAACTCCTAGGGCTTTCATTTTATTTATTTCATTAAATAAATAAATTAACATATACATTAATCTTGTATCCTATGTGTAAAATTAAAGTATACATACTATAGCTGATCATAATTAATTTGAACAGAGAATAATTTTATGAATATTTTGCAATTTGAACCACTAAATTCGGAGTTCATATGAAAAAGATATGAAATAAACAAGTTTTGAAGTTTAAATATGAAATTAGGGCTAAATCTGTGATTAAATAAAAGCACAGAGGGCAATTTAAAACAAACCAGGGGTCTGTGCTCTAAAACCAGGACGACGGATTGATTTCCTAAAAGCCGAGGGCCTCTTTAGTAAAACTCACATGCGAAGGGGTAAGGGTGTAACACCCTGATTTTGGGGGTATAAAATTTCTTTCTAATTATCACCCAAAATCATGTGTTACTCTTCTCTCACTAGTTTTATCTACCTCTTTATTATCTCTCTCTCTCTCTCTCTCCTTTTTTCCCTTTAATTAGAAATAGCTTAAACTAGTGGAGGTTAATTATTTATTTTTGTCAAAACCTTATGAGTCATGACATGTTGCATCATGCTGAGCTTAAAATATTCTCCTGCAAGTTGGATCCCGGCCATCCAGCTCACCGGAGACCGCGCCCAGCCTCCCCGAGCTCCGCCCCAAGGTGAGACACCCGTCCCCGTGCCCAATTTCCTTTATTGCGCCCTGTGTTCGTCCAATTTCGCCTTCGCCAGTGCTCGACCGCGGCGGTCCGCCGTGCTCGCGCGGTGGCCGACCGATTTAGCCCAGACTAGTTCATCGGAGCAGTTCCCTGTGTCACCCCTGTCTCTGCTGAAGCCAGCCCAGGCCCTAGTGCGCCTTAAGTCCCCTCCCCGTGGCCGGAATCGCTCACCGGAGTTGCTCCGACCCGCCCAAGACCTTCTTACCGTCGTTCTCCCCTCTCTGCCCGTGGATTCGTGGCCTCTTCCCCGCCATTGAGTTCGCCGTGGCGCCCTCTCCCTCTCTGCCCAACTCCGGCGACCCCAAAGCCACCCTAGCCTGCGCCAGCCTCAACTCCGGCGACCTCACCGCCGCGGAGAGGAGCGGCGCCGCCCGCAGCCATCTGTTTTCCCTCAGTCTGATCCCCTTCGTCTGATCCAGATCAAACGGCCCGGACCGCGGGATACCGCTTCGCGCACGCGCGCCTGACACGCCCTGCCCCGCCATTCAGTGCCATTCGCAGCCGCTCATCATTCCCGGTCTGATTTCCCCTGTCCAATCTTGATCGAACGGCTCGGACCCGCTCGGACCCCTTCGGACCCCTCCCCGTCCGATCTCGATCGAACGGCTCGGACCCCTCTAGCCGTCCGTTTCCCCTTTGGCACTAGGCCCCGCTCGGTCAGTGCGCTCTCTCCCCCTCTGTCGCAGACACTCCCTGTCCCACCTGACAGTGCTCGCCCGCCCGCGCGCGCCCTCGGCCGCAGATCTAATCTCGGCCGTCGGTTTCTGATCTTACAGTTAGATTCACCCGATACCCCTTCGCGTGGTTGTTTTGCTTAAGATACCCCTAGTTTTAGGAAATCAACCCGTCGTCCTCTATTTTAGCGCATAAGTCCCTGGTTTGTTTTAATTAGACCCCTGGACTTTTATTTAATCACAGAATTAGCCCTAATTTCATATTTTGAATTCCCAAACTTGTTTATTTCATAACTTTTTGCATATGAACTCCAAATTTAGTGATTCAAATTGCAAAATGTTCATAGAATTATTCTCTATTTAAATAAAATAGGTTCACTCACTCTACACACTCTAATTTTTAGGATTTGAATAGGAACTAATGTAGGTGTATGTTTTATTTATTTAATAAAATAAATAAAAGGAGGACCTTAGAGATTTAAACTTGTTTAAGCTTGTGAGATTAATAATATGTAAGTTCATCCTTGTTCTAAATTTTAGGTCACCATAAAATAAATGGTTCTATGATTATTTACTTGTAAATAACACTTAGGGAAATAATAATCTATTTTCAAATAAAGTTAATGTATGCCATAGTTTATGTTATACCCTGAATTCATTATCCCTTATGTAGTATTGTGTATTTTAAGAGGTGTTCCAATGTTTGTACATGTTTGGTGTGATATTCATTTGTACTTTCCAAATGTATTGAATGCATGCTTGCTTTATTTAGACAACGAGCAGTTCGAGATTCCTGAATGTGTTGTTGGAGACCTCCCTGAGCATCAACCTGGTGAAGGCAAGTGTCCTCTGACCTATTATGTCCTACATACTTTATAATTCACTGTCTCGCATTACTTTATGAAACCTAAGGATTGACTATTCTGTATTCACTTATCCTTGTTTACCTTTTTAGGTTATCATGGTTAGCATGTTGTTATTGTCTTAACTTAATCAATGAACATGATGTGGCTATCTATGATACGATACTGTTATCCTGATTATGTGGATGATCTTGTGATACCTAAGGGGACTCAGGCCTTTTTCCTGAGTACCTCTCCATAAGGACCTATTCGTGGAGTGACCACCCGGGATAACAGTACAACCATGAGGGTGGAATGGGACGCCCTTAGCTGATTAATTAGATGAACCTGAGGGTGTAGTTGGCTTTGCCGGAGGGCCATCAATGGGGGTTGGGGCGTAGTGCTCGCTCTGCCAAGGTTGGGGTGCAGAGGTTCTTTCGATTTGGTTTTGTTAGTCACCCACCTTGGGGAGGTGTACTGCGTTTGTACGACTAGCGAAACCTAACGAGCAGCTATGCACTAGGGGAGTATTTGTAAAGGCTACGTAGTGTATCCCTGGCCATTCACCTTGGTAGTGAAGATCGGGTCTATACAACCCAGGCTGGAAAGGGATCACAACTTGTGGGTAAAGTGTACAACCTCCGCAGAGTGTTAAAAACTAGTACATCAGTCGAGCTCACGGTTAAGAGCAGCCTTGGGATCCTCTTTGATTAGAAGAACTTTGGATACTTTTATGATGATGGTTAATAATGATGTTGTAAAATCTGATCTCTGGTATTTCTTCGTTTGAGGAGGTACTTCTGGGTAATAATTGAGTTTATTACTCAAACTTAGCTCTACCAATAATAATAAATACTTGACCAACTAAAAGCAACTGCTTGACCTCAACTACATATACAGCTAGTCCACCTTAGCCAAACGGGACATTTGCTGAGTACGTTGATGTGTACTCACCCTTGCTTTACACACCACCCCCACCCCAGGTTGTCCCCAGTGTACTCAGTGCTCAGGAGGTGATGCTGGCAACATGAATGACTTCGAGGAGTTCCAGGAATATGACGAGTTCTAGTTCTTTCTTAGTGGCAAACCCCCAGTCAGCTGCCTGTGTAGGCTTAGCATCTACGTTTCTTATTTCCGCACTTTGATAGTTATGTTAAACACTGGTTATGTAATAGACTATGTGGATGTCTTGGACATCTTGATGTAATAAAGTACCTTTCCGCTATTTAATTCAAGCATTGTGTGATGATGTCCAATTATGTAATCACTGTGTACGTGATTTCTGATCCTGGCACGTACATGGTCCGCATTCGGTTTACCTTCCAAAACCGGGTGTGACAATGGGGTAACTTCAACCGTCGGATCAGACATCAACAACCAGGATTAGACCACGCGGGCGTGGGCGCGGGCGCGCAGACGCGACTGACAGGCTGGGACAGGGCGTCAGTGAGCCAGGGCGGGCTGACCAGCCGGACCCAGGGGCACAGGCGCGGGTGAGGGGGAAGAGAGAAGGGCGGTTGGATCTGGATCGAAGGGTTGTGATCAGATCCGCTCTGGTTAAATCTAAATTGCCCGATCTCGGACGGACGCCCGAGATCTAACGGCTGGGGGTGGACACAGGCGAGGTGGCGCCGTTTGGTCCTGCGGCGAGAGGTCGCCGAAGACAAGGGGACTGGCCACGGCGGGGCTCCAGAGGCTTGGGGACTAGCTCGAGCGCGTTCAGGGTGGTCTGGCAGACTTGGACATGGGCATCACACCGGCGCAGGAGCACCAGAGGGCGCTGCACACGGCGAGGCAGGCTAACAGCGGCGCGGGTGAACTTCGGCGAACAATCGCGCGCTAACTAGGGTAGTAACGGTCGAAATTAAGGGCGCGGGCAGGTTGCTCACCTCGAGGGGAAGCGCTAGATTCACGGGGCAATGGCGGTGGCGCAGGGACGCGACGGGGCGACGGTGGCGGAGCTCCGGCTGCGCAAGAACCGCTCCGGTGAGCGCGGGCCGGGCAAACCAGAGAGGGGGAGGGCACACCGAAGGGTGTCTCGAGCAGCTAACGGCGAGGCAAAACTCACCGAGGCAAAGGATAGGGCGCGACGGTGATCGCCGAATGGGCAGCGGCCGACGGTGAGCGGTGGCGGAGCTCTCTGTTCACGCGAGCAGAGCGAGAGAGAGGGCGAGGGGGTTTGGCTGAGGGCGCAAGTGAGCAAGGAGAGGTGGGCGAGCAGTGCGCGGGCGCGGGGACGTAGCCGGAGAACGTGCGGACGTGGGCGTGTCCACGGCGGGGGATCATGGGCAAGAGGTTAGGGACGGCTGATAGGTGGGGTCGGCGGGACAGAGAGGGAAGCGAGCGCGTGGGCGAGAGAAACGGCGCCGACAGGCCTGGCCCATGGGGCAGCGAGAGAGAGAGGGGGAGAGAGGGCGCGCTGGAGTTGGCGCCGACAGACGGGGCCCGCCTGTCAGGCACTGAGGTCACGCGGGCGCTCGCGCGCGTGGTCTGGGATTAGTGGGCCGACTTGGGCTGAATTAGGTTTTCCATTTTCCAGGGAATTTCTAATTGCTTTTATATTTTTTTCTCTAGGGTTTTTAATTCAAATTCAAATCAAGTTTCAAATTCAAACCAAATCAAACATGTGCAACAATTCAAAGAATATTTGGAGTTCAACATGATGCAACATTTCATGACTCACATGTTTTGCCAAAAATAAAGTAAATACTCCCCCACTAATTAAGCTAACACTAACCAAAAGAGAAAAAGAGAGAAGAACTAGAGAGAGATGGACACTAGGGTGAGATAGAGAAGAGTAACACCTGAATTTGGATGATAATGAGAAAGAAGTTTTATACCCCCAAATTCAGGGTGTTACAAACGAGCTCCTGCACAGCAATTTCCACCTGCTGAACACCTAGGTCATCGGTCACTTGTTCGTCTACTCTAAGCAATACAAACAAACATGGTATAGGAGAAATTAGCACCACACCAAACATGAGAACAAAATACAATAATCTACGCATCGTAACGAAATCATAGGTTCGAGAATCACTAAATTCGGAGTTGCAGACAATAAGTTATGATTTTCCGAAAGTTTTATGTGTTTGGTAAAAAATAACCAAGTGGTTAATTTTAATCTAGGTTTCATGCTAAAACAGAGTTATTAAATGATAAACAATATTAAAACAAAATTATTGTGACTGGAATGGATTAAAAAGGAGTTAAAATGAATGTTCTAGGAATTAAACAAGATTCTAGAATTATTTTTACACTAAAATCATTTTCTATATTAATTCCTCCGATTTATTAACTTTTTGTACTGCACGCATAAAATTCTAGAACTTCAGGGTGGATTCTGTAAGTTTCTGGGCTTGGCGTAATTACTTTATAAAAGACCAGGACCGCGGGTTGTTTTATAAAAACTCTAGGGGCTCATCTGCATAACTACACAGCCGAAAGGGTATGGTGGGTTCTCGGTCGTCGGATTTAAATTCAACGCACCAGATTAAATGAACCTCTTACTGAACCGGTACGCATCCCGTCGTTGGATCATAGATCTACGTCCAGGTTTCACATACGCGCAACCTAATATCCTCCGCACGATCTAGAGTTAGCGGTCAAGATTTAATTATGCGCAATGGGGTACGCACATCTAATCTTAGCCCTCCGAAGAGGATCGGACGGCGGTGGACTCGTCTTCTCCCATGGACAGCCCATCACCACGGCACACACGCTGCCACGACGAGGTTTTTCGTCGGTGAGGCTAATCCATGGTCTACGCGCATGAAAACCTAATTTGGCTGGTCCAAATGCTACCGGAATGAAGACGGGTCCGGGCAAGGGGTCCTTACTAGGAATTGTCCACGCAGGCGAGTTGTCCATGGGAAGGGGTCGTTCCGCCCCTGTTTCGCACTCCGGTGAGGAATTCCCCTTGATTCGGGGTCACCCAGCACAACCCGAGGGCACAAACGGACTTCCTAGACGTTGGCGCACCTTCGCGGCCACGCACAAGAGATGGGACACCGGTGCAGAGGGGGTTCACCGGTGGCGCGACTCCACTGCTCACATGGCTTCACGAATGATGGCGGTTTCACGAGAATTCGGGAGGTAGAGGGCACGACTAGGGCGCCCATGCCTCAATATACTAACACGCGGAGTCGGGGACGGCTAGTTGGGACCGGGAGACCCGGGGAAGGCTGTTGTGCCGGCCACCTCCGTGGATCTCGGCGAGGAGGTCTTAGGTAGGTGTTGCGCGTGCGACTGACGCTGGCAGCGCAGTCCCACTAGCAGCGGGCGCGGCGCGCTGACGACACCAAGGCTGACGAGTTGGCCCACATGTCGGCGCGCGATGGAAGGAAGAGGTGGCTACTGACCAGTGGCCCCCGGTTATCAGTGCGCGGGCGCGAAGAAAGGTGGTCCGCACGAGAGTTCGTTGGTGGGCTGGCGTAAATCGGCCCAGGCGTTCCTTTTTTCCTTTTCTGTTTTCTTTTCCTTTTTTATTTTTAGAGTTTAAATTTGAATTCAAATTTGGTTGTGAACTTGTACTCAGATTAAATGAACAAATTGAACATACCAGTAAGAAAGGAATTTATTTATTTATATATTTATTTTGTATTGTGTAGTAATTTTTTTCTCTTTCCCTTTCTATGTTATTTCCAACTTCTAAATTGCAAGTTAGGTTAAATCCCAATTTGGACACTAATATATTTTCATTATTATTATTATTATTTATAAATGCACAAACAAATAAACTCCAACATGATGCATAGATTATTTTAGGTGTCATTAGTTAATTATTCACTTTAAATATAGTTATTCACATGTTCCAATAATTGGAAAACAATACATGTAAGAAGATCAACCCTTTCTTATTATTTACAAGTTGGGTATTACAAATCCTACCCCCCTTAAAACTAATCTCGACCTCGAGATTAAGAGGAGCTAGGGAAGATGTGGGGAAATTCTATTCGTAGCTCTTCTTCTCTCTCTCCCAAGTAGCTTCATCTTCCCCATGATGACTCCATTGTACTTTGCACATTTTGATCACTTTATTCCTTGTAACCCGAGTCAAAGTGTCAATGATCTTGATAGGATACTCCGTGTAGGTTAGATCTCTTTGCACACTAAGTTCTTCCATTGGTAACTGTTTCTCTGGAACACGGAGACACTTGAGTTGAGATACGTAGAACACATCGTGTACATCAGACAAATGATCTGGTAGCTCAAGCTGGTAGGCCATCTCCCCAATTCGTCTAAAGATTTTGAATGGTCCAATAAAGCGAGGGGATAGCTTGCCTTTCACTTTGAATTTCCTCATTCCACGAATTGGTGACACCTTGAGGTACACGTGGTCACCATCTTCAAATTCCATTGGTCTTCTTTGGTTATCAACATAACTCTTCTGTCGAGTCTGTGCTATCCTCAAGTTCTCTCGGATCATACGAACTTGTTCTTCTGCCTCTTGAATAATTTCAGACCCAAAGAACTGCCTTTCACCAGTATGATCCGAATAAAGAGGAGTTCTGCACTTTTTTGCCATATAAAGCTTCAAATGGTGACATTTTTCAGACTGGCCTAATAACTATTATTGTAGGAGAACTCTGCATATGGTAGACTCTTGTCCCAACTGCCTCCATGCTTAAGGGCACAAGCTGTTAACATATCCTCAAGTACTTGGTTGGTTCTCTCAGTCTGACCATCAGTTTGGGGATGATAGGTCGAACTGAAGTTCAACTTTGTATCCATGTTCTCATGAAGACTCTTCCAAAATCTTGAGGTAAACTGAGATCCCTGATCCGAAACAATCTTCTTCGGTACACCATGTAGGCACACAATTCGAGCCATATATAACTCTGCCAACTGAGAGTCCATGTAAGTAGTCTTGACCGGAATGAAGTGAGACACTTTGGTTAATCTATCCACAATCACCCATATGGAATCATAACCCTTCAGGGTGCGAGGCAACCCGACAATGAAATCCATACCAATTTATTCCCACTTCCATTCGGGTACTTTTAACGGGTGTAGCGGTCCAGCTGGTCTTTGATGTTCAGCTTTGACTCTTTGGCATACATCACACACAACCACGTGTGTAGCTACATCTCTTTTCAACCCATACCACCAGTACTTCTGTTTCAGATCCTGGTACATCTTGGTGCTACCAGGATGAATAGAATAATCAGAGTCATGTGCTTCCTTTAGAATGGTTTCACGAAGATTGTCAATCTCAGGAACACATATCCTGTTCTTGAACCATATTGTGCCTTGTCCATCCTCCGTGAAGTCTGGACCTCTACCTTCAACCATCAGATCATTGATTTCTTGGATTTTAGCATCACCAATCTGACCCTTGTGTATTTCTTGCTCCAAGGTAGGTTCTACTTCGATAGTGGTCCCTTTAGTATGTGCAACTATTCCTAGGTTGAGTCTTTTGAAGTCTTCTACTAACTCATCGGGTAACTGAGCGACAATAGCTGCATGCACATGCTCCTTCCGACTCAAGGCATCCGCAACCAGATTCGCCATGCTCGGATGATAGTGAATCTCCAAGTCATAATCCTTGCCTAAGGTTGAGATCTTTCTGAGTGAAGATATACTTTAAGATCTCATGATCAGTGTAGACTTGGCACTTAGTCCCCATATTATAATGCCTCCAAATCTTGAGAGCATGCACTACGACTGCCAATTCTAAGTCATGAGTGGGGTAGTTCAACTCATATTTCCGCAACTAGCGAGATGCGTAGGCGATGACATGTCCTTCTTGCATAAGAACACATCCCAAGCCCTGGCGGCACACATCACAATATATGTAAAATCCCTTCTGCGGCTCTAGCATAACCAGCACTAGGGGTGGCATCAATCTTAACTTCAGTTGATTGAAACTATCTTGACATTCACGAGACCACTTAGACTCCTTTCCCTTCTCTAATAGTGAAGTCATAGGATTAGCAATCTTGGAGAATCCTTCAATAAATCTCCGGTAGTAACCCGCGAGTCCCAAGAAACTCCGGATTTCAGTAACCGAGCTTGGTATCTTCCATCCCACTATCTCTCTTACTTTAGCCGGATCCACTGATATTCCTCCATTGGAGATGATGTGTCCAAGGAATGGCACTTCGTCAAGCCAGAACTCACACTTGCTATACTTGGCATAGAGTTGATTATCCCGTAACTTTTGTAGCACCATTTGCAGATGTTCCTCATGATCAGAGAGAAGATGTGGGGAAGGGGAGTGGACTTGCATGTCATGTATTATAGGGATACAAATTAAGAGTTTGCTGGAGCAATGAATAGTGTCTTATATCACGCAAAATATGGATGCGGAGTGCAATAGGGTAGCTGGTGGAGTTGGTCTTAAATATACTAGAGGAATGTAAATCAGACATCTCATATTTCTTTGTGGCTCGATTCGACGGTGGATATCTCTTTGATAACGTGGTCTGCCTGTTTTGTGAGGAAACCCACTCGTTCTAGAGTATTAGGCCATCTACAACAGATCTTCTATCTTATCTCATATTTCAAACTTTCCTCTTAAATAGTGTTATCTACAGTTTCACGTCCCCTATTTTACATGGTTATTGAAGACAGTCTTAAGATAACATAACCATAGTTTTATAGATTATGCATGATGCACATGTATGACATCCTCACACATCATTTTATTTTTGATGTGGGGTGTTTTGTTTTCTTGATTAAAGTTTAGTTCGTGTCAAATATAATTATTAAATATAATCTGGTTATAAAATTGATTATACAAAACTGAATGGTAAGACAAATTTGTTAAGCCTAATTAATACATGATAAGTAAATATCTACTGTAACATCGTATTAGTGAATCATGAACTAATTATGATTAATAGGTTTGCTTCATTGTTTAGTTATTATCTGTGTAAATTAAATTTAATACTTGTAGCTAGTATCAAAATATTTAATATGATGAAACTACAATTTAGTCTCTTGCATTTAAACACCTTTAGAGGTTATGACTATTAAATTGTATAAACATATTTTTATATTGTAGACCGTGCTATTTATAGAATATTTATATAGAATATTTATAGAGTGAGAAAGCTGGTGGACCGTGATCTGACATCGCAACGAAAAAGAAAATAACGACACCTGACCTGGGCCGCAGCGTCACATCCGGACCCATCTCACAGTGACACAGACGATCGAGCCCGAAACCTACACGTTACACGTATCACGTCCCAGCCGTTTCCCTCAGCTCGGTGGAGGCCCTCAAGTCCTACGCGCTCCGTTCCCCTTTCCCTTTCCGAAGCTTCTCGACCCCCCATCCCCTCCCTGACATGGCCGACAACGCGAAGGCCGCGGCGGCGCATGCGAGGCCGGAGTCGTCGCAGGAGGAGGAGGAGGACTGGAAGGAGGCCGAGGGGGACGTCGCCGAAGTCGACCGCGCCGCCACCAATGGCGCCGGCGAGGGGGGCGTGCCCACAGACAGGCCGATCCGGGTCTACGCCGACGGCATCTACGACCTCTTCCACTTCGGCCATGCCAAGTCGCTGGAGCAGGCCAAGAAGTCGTGAGAACACCGCCCCCACCCTCCTCCTCCGCCTATTGGGCCTGCCGTCTCCGGCCGAATTGAACTGCCCCACGATCTGCCCCTCGCGCTGGCGTGGGGGGCCGGGCGCTGTTGCGTGCTAGCGTGCAATGGTCGCTTTAGCAGCGTTTGCGGTGGCGTCTGGATCGCGCTCCATCAGACGGTTCGGTGCGAGATTGGCGCTGAGTTGTTTCTCCCCACGTCTTCCCTTTGTGGCATTTTTGTGATGAGTTGTCCCACGCGTCTAGCAGTTCGGGAATGTTTTTCTATGAGTAAATTACCCCGTGTGATGATTTTTGTGTACATATTGATGTGAGTTGATTGAAATCCCCATTTAGTGTTGTCTGCGGCTTGCTTGATGTGCGATATTGCTTTAGGCGTCCATCCTTTTTAGACAATTAGACGGGTTGTTTGGTGAGGACTGCAGGTCCATTCTTAGTACTGCTACCTAATATGATATGACTGGATCGTTTAGTTGCAAAAAACATGTGCCAGTTTCCTCATTAGTGCAGTCCGATTCGGAATCATTAATGTGCTTCCCTTTAGCCTGTTGTGTTGATTCAGAGTGCTTGGGTACTTGAACTTTTTTAGCTGAGAGGCTTATACTATGATTCTCTTGTTCAGATACAAATTGGCATGCATTATTTTGTAGCTAGGATGCTTGAGCTTCTTCCAATTATTGAGATTTGCGACGACATGAAGATTGCTTCCCAGTTTTATTCTTTGAGATACCAGCAGCACTCATGCATATCGTAGTGAAATGAGTCCGTTCTATGGAAATTTACTTGTGGCCTGAATCGATTTGTGGTTTCTGATGAATTTGGCATTCCCTATTTGGTTATACCTACCGTCAGCGCTTGAGAAAGGTCATACCCCTGGCTGCCGCTAAGACACATTTAAGGCTTCCAGTATAGTAAGCTACCGCGAGGCCCGCCGCTCCTAGGGCCCCATGCCCCGATGGCCAAGGCAGAGGCTTGAACTGGATAACTTGATACTGGGGCACCCCGAAGTCATAACTACACCATAGTGCTGTAAGTAGTCACCAAGGGACCCGGGGTCCACGGGTTCCAAGGAGCTCTAAGGCTTGGATACGTTTCTGTTTCTACAAAAAGACACAATCGAACGAAGTTACTCTTGCAATTATGTTAGCTTTAAGTTCTATCTTTTCCTCAAATTTATCCATGTATCAGAACTTTAGGTACCTGTGGCGTGCAGGAAGAGCAAGAAACAAGTCCATTCAGGTTACTGTATAGTGGGAGCTTCTAGCTTTTCTGTGATATTAGTACCTTTCATAAGCAACCATGTGGCCTTTATCAGTTTCTTAAGTGTGAAGCTTGATTTAGATCTTTAAAGGTAACTTCATAGTAACAGTATTACCTTAATCTTTGCTGTGCATATAACTTTCAACTGCCATTGGCCTTGTTCACATCTCTGCTGTGCGTAATTACTTTGAACTGTCACTGGCCTTGTTAACATCTATGCTTGAGCACTATTAAAAAATTCTCTCCTGTAGCTATTTTAATATGCGCCTGAATAAGTGCTTTCAAATCTGCAGGTTTCCAAACACATATCTTCTTGTTGGATGCTGCAATGATGAGTTGACACATAAATTCAAAGGAAGAACTGTTATGACTGAGGATGAGCGATATGAGTCACTTCGTCATTGCAAGTAACCACTCTCTTTTTTGTTATAATTTTGTTTAATTAGTGCCATAATTGTATTTTATATATATATTCTGCATTTCCAGGTGGGTTGATGAAGTCATTCCAGATGCTCCATGGGTGGTGACAGAAGAGTTCTTGGATAAGCATAACATTGATTTTGTTGCTCATGATTCTCTGCCGTAAGCACTCGTTCTAAAAAAACTTGATGGCTTCGTTACACAGTAAATATTTCCAAGGAACTGCCTGAGATGATACATATGGCCATCATTGTTGTGATGTGTTTTCACCATTTAGAGTTCATATTATATTCAGAGTCTTTGGTCTACACGATGCTGAGTTTGAAATCTAAGTCTATTTGGTTAATTTGTACCCTCTTTTTCCTATTTGAACGAAGACAGGTATGCTGATGCTAGTGGAGCTGGTAACGATGTTTATGAACATGTGAGTCGTTTAAGCTTCAGATTAAGAAATAAATTTATAATCTCGATACTAACAGTATCAATGAAATAATATTTTTGGTCTGTGGTTTTGTGACAATAACTAATGGCAATGTTGCTTTATCAGGTAAAAAAGCTTGGTAAGTTTAAGGAGACTCAGCGCACTGATGGGATATCAACATCGGACATTATAATGCGGATTGTTAAAGATTATAATGAGTATGTTATGCGGAATCTGGCCAGGGGCTACACTAGAAAGGATCTTGGTGTTAGTTATGTCAAGGCATGTGATACAAACCCAAAGCTATATCCAGTAATTGCATTGTTTGATAGTTGTCTGGTAGTATCGTTTTTGTTGTGCTTTTCCAACTGATCCTTATATGTCTTAACAGGAAAAACGACTGCGAGTGAACATGGGACTTAAAAACCTGCGTGACAGAGTGAAACAGCACCAAGAAAAAGTAGGGGAGAAGGTATTTGCATCTACCATCGTGTTTATTTAACCCCATCAGGCTTTGTTTGGATAAAGAGGGATTGAAGTGGATTGAGGTATTTTAGGGATTGAAAAGAAATTAGTTCATATTACACTTCAATACACCTTATACCACCTCAATCCAAGATTACCCAAACAAGCCCTCACTTTATTTAGACAGGGTTGGTGCCCTTTTGTCCATTAGCCTTCTGAATTACTCATGTTTGTTTACAGTGGAGCACGGTTGCAAAACTCCAGGAAGAGTGGGTGGAAAATGCAGACCGCTGGGTGGCTGGTTTCTTAGAGAAGTTTGAGGAAGGGTGCCACTCAATGGTCAGTTACCCTCTGACCACCCTTCGCAGAGAGTCCATTGCTTTCGATTAGGAGTCCACTGCTCATTTATGTATTCTTGTTTCCAAAACTTCCTCAGGGGACAGCCATCAAGGAGAGGATCCAGGAGAGGCTCATCAAGGCACAATCCAGCGACTTTGGCAGCCTCCTACAGTACGACAGCTACGATTCTGATGAAGCCAAAGAAAACGACGAGGACGAAGACGAAGATGAACTCTTTGAAGACGTCAAGGAATAGCACCTCCGTACATATACAATGGTTTTGTAGCTGCAAATTGTGTTGTGAGTCAGTTGCCTCTCTCTGGTTGGTGATCTTTATATATGGTCTCAAAGGTAGGTCAGGTTGCAATGTTTGTAGCTGCTCTTGGTGTTTGTTCAGGCAACGCATGGTTGTAAAAGCTGTGGAAAGACTCTTGTGCAGTCAAGGATACAGATTCCGATGGTTACCTTTGGGTTAGAACATATACGGCTGTAAAATTGGAAGTCGAGGTGGTTAAAACTCTGATATCTTGTCTGTTTTCTTTCCCCTGACGTGCGTGTTGCATTTAGCATCTCAGCGGAGCTCCTGGTGTGTAGTCTGTGGAGGTCACCGCGTCTGCCATCGAGGTCGCGAGAGCAGGATTCTCAGCCGTTTCCAGCACGAGGAATGTTTTGGAATTATTCTTGTGTTGATTGTTGATTGAAGTAATGAACAAATAAAAGCGTCTTGGATTCCTCGGTGCCTCCCGTGGTAATGGGACACAGATGCGTTGGAGTTGACTTGATTTTCTATTTCTTGTTGAGCAAAGGTTGATGGATACTTAGACTTGACTTGCTTTTTTCTCTTGAGCAAGGAATGGTTTTAGCCTTCTAATTAAAAATCCTTGCTTGGGCCGCTTGAACAAGTTTGCTCTTCTTTTTTTTAGAATAACACGAAGGGAAACTCCCCTACTGTATTTTATTGCAAATAAAAGTTATGTATAAAAAAGGAGAAGAAAACAAATTATAAGTTTCACTTAGCTAGTCACTCTGCTATTACATCTTAAAATTTAGGCCCCGTTTGGTTTAGGGTGACTAAAGTTTAGTGACTAAAATTTAGTCACTTTTAGTCTCTAAAGAAGCAAACATGGTGACTAAAGTGGGGTGACTAAACTTTAGTTGTTTAGTCACTAAGGGGTGACTAAAAGGGACTAAAGTAGTATTTTTACCTTATTTGTTCTCTCCACTTTCTTCTTATAGCAAACATCCATTAATTAATAGGGGTAAAATAGTCATTATTCATAGCAATTAATGCTCTTTAGTCCGGTTTAGTCACTGGAACCAAACATGGTATTTTAGCGACTAAACTTTAGTCACTAAAATTTAGTCTAGTGACTAAAGGAACCAAACAGGGCCTTAGTCTTTGCTCGATAAATAATCATCAACATTTTTTCCTTAAAATGGTCTTGTCGTCAACCATAGTTGGCATAGTATTTTCAAGCATTCAACCATTTCTTGTCTTCTAGATGCTCCAGCTCATCAAGATTATGACCCTGTTTGGCACAACTTATTTTTAGCTTCTTCACAAATTTAAGCTAAAGTTCTGCCAAACAGACAGCTTCTGCAGCAACTTATCAGTTCAGCTGCTTCTCAAAATGAACTAAAAGCAGCCAACAAGCAGAAGCTGCTTTTTACCAGCTTATCAGATAAGCTGTTTTTTCACAAGCAGCAGTTGTACCAAACACGGCCTATGATTTCCATAGCAAGCACCGAAGGTAACTACCGTTTAAGCCTCTGAACTGCTCTTTATAGACATCGTGTTCTTGGTCTTGGAGGTTGAACTCCAATCAAAACCCAACATAGCTTGGCAAAGTTGCATGTGAGAAAAATATGTCCTAGGGTCGCCTCACATGGTATAATACAATTCCCACAAGTATAAGAGTCTAGAAACTAGGGTTGTTCGCTTTGGATTAAAGTCGGCTGTTTAAACTGCTGCAGTTGCAATTCATATAGACACAAACACTGTAGAAATAGTAGAAGCCGGTATGGCCAAGCGAACAGGCTGATATTCCTTGGATGTAACATACCTCTTGTATTCAATCTGTTTTGTAAGAGAAGCCAGAAGAACACCTGGTGTTTCAGTTGACATTTTGAAGCCCATAGCCAATTAAATGCTGGATGTGTACGCATATGACCAATATGTTGCTTGTACTCTTTACAAGTAGAATAGTGGGGCAATCCCTAAATATATTGCTAGACATCTTTCTCCCGTTCACCGTTAGTGATATGTTGCAATTCATTTTTCAGTGTGAGAAACTGCTGATATGCTTAAACATAAAGCGACAACTAAAATATTATGCATAATTGATTCAAGTCTTTTGCCGCTCGAAATTTAATGTTCCTTTTGACTACGAAGGAGTATAGTTCTGGGACATCATTAGCTAGCACCTCAGTATTCCATATATCATGTCGAAGAAAGGTCGATCGCTCATCATTTATCCTGATCGTGGCGATTCCTTTGAATTTATCAAGGAGTTTGACAATGCCCCTCCACCAAAAAGATACTCTGATTGTGAGTCATGAGAGCTTATGCTGACCATAGTGGTTGTTCCAAACAAGTTGAACCCAAAGTAAGTCCATTCTATTAAGAAAAATATGTAGGAACTTCATAAGGTGCGCTCCATTATGTACCGAAAGTTTGATGACCCCAAAGCCTCCTTCTGATTTGGGCCTTGTAACTAAAGACCATGCTGCTAGGGTGGTTTCTTGGCACTTAGGTCAGACCCCCCGCGCCGGCCCTGGCGAGGGTCGAGCGGTGCCCCCGACCAGGGCCTCACTCTAGATACTAAATAACAGTGCGTATAAACAGATATATAGCATATATTGTGTATGTATGTCTGCTGACTTTACAGAACTTTTATAGACCTAATTATAAGTTAACAACACGGCAGCAACAAGTAAGGAGAATTAGGCGTAGTCCATCAATCTTGATTTCTATATTCTAGTAGTAGTACTTCATAGTCTCAGTCCCATCTGCCTAGTCTCTCAGACATAGACAGACAAATGGTCATGCCCTCTCCTCTCGGTAGCCAACACACGACATTGGGTACGGCTACACTTTCGTCTTGCCCTACACGGGGAAAACGAAACTAACATGACCTACGCATTACATCCATTTAATCACTATTCGAGGTAACCTTATTTTGAGTCATAGTTATTATTATAAAGGGCATCCATTATAAATCTTGTCCCGAGCCTCTAAAATGTCAGGACCGGCACTGCCCCCCTCCAAAGGCAGTGTTTTTTATATTTATCAATTTGCTTGATCATTGTTGGTAGGATCATTAGAGTTGAAAGGGAAATAAGGTTAACCTTTTTGAAAGGGAAATGTGCCCTTGGGCCATTTCTATAATGTTTTGGTGATTAAGTGTCCAACACATAGTAAGTGAGTTGCTATGTGCCAAACAAACAAAAAGTGCAAATCATATAACAAGGTATGTTTCTAGACTTAGTACATTGTTTTGAGTACTAATGAATTTTGTCTAAGTGCTAGAAACAGGAAGAAAAGAATTGGAAAAAGACTTAGCTCTGTGCAGCCAACTCCAGCTCGGCTTGGCACACCGGACTGTCCGGTGAGTCATCCACGGTGAACTCGTCGCCCTCGGGAAAAGCAAAAAGACGACGTGGCTATAATTCACCAGACTGTCCGGTGAGCCAACGGTCGCCAGCGCCAATGGTCGGTCGCGCGATCTTCGCGCGACACGTGGTCGCGCCAACGGTCGGCAGGGGCACAGGACTGTCCGGTGCGTCAACTGCCCCCGAGGACCAACGATCGGATGCGCCAGAAAAGGAAGGAGATCGCGCACCGGACAGCTACAGTGACTGTCCGGTGGTGCACCACCACTCGACAGAAGGCAAGATTAGCCTTCCAAGTTGGTCTTCAATGGCTCCTAGCTGCCTTGGGAATATAAAAGGGACTCCTAGGCGCATGGAGGAGTCAACCAAGCATTCACTAAGCATTCTAAGACTCCCACACCCCATCTCTGCGCACTTGATCGATTGTGTTAGTGATTTGAGCTCCGTTCTAGTTGTGAACTCTTTGTGCTTCATTTCGAGCTCAAGTCTTGGCTTGTGTGCGTGTGTGTGCTGCAGATTTGTGTGTGTTGCTCTTCCCAACCTTACTCTGTGCTTTCTTTGTGATATCTATTATAAGGGCGAAAGACTCCAAGTTGTGGAGATTCCTCGCAAACGGGAAAATACTAAGGAAAATACCGTGGTATTCAAGTTGATCATCGGATCACTTGAAAGGGGTTGAGTGCAACCCTCGTCCATTGGGACGCCACAACATGGAAGTAGGCAAGTGTTACTTGGCCGAACCACGCGGTAAAAATCGCGTGTCTTGTGATTGCTTTCTCTATGATTGTTTTGTCCACAAGAACTCGCTTCTCAACTACTTAGTAGCACTAACACTTCTATAACTAAGTTTTGTGACTATTTAGTGTTGAATTTTATAGGATCACCTATTCACCCCCCCCCCCTCTAGGTACTCTCAATTGGTATCGGAGCCGTACTCTTCACTTAAGGGACTAACCGCCCGAAGAGATGGATCCTAAGGGTAAGGGGATGGTGATTAATGACAAGGAGAAGGAGTCCCTCCTCAATGAGCCAAGAGACGACAAGCCTACCGACTCAGGCTCAAGTCAAAAGAAGAGAGAAGGGAAAAAAGAAGAGAGAAGGGAAGAAGAAGAGGCGCATCAAGAAGATCATCTACTACGACAGCAATGCCTCGTCTTCTTCACCAAACGACGACGACGACTTTTCAAAGAAGAGATCGGTTAATCAAAACTATTCATTTGATTATTCCCGTATTCCATTTAATTCAAATGCTCATTTACTATCAATTCCACTTGGAAAACCTCCACACTTTGATGGAGAAGACTACTCTTTTTGGTCATAAAATACATAGTCACTTATTTTCTCTCCATCCTAGTATTTGGAAAATTGTAGAGAATGGGATGCATTTTGATAGCACTGATAACCCTGTATTCATTAATGAACAAATTCATAAGAATGCCCAAGCTACTACTGTCTTGTTAGCTTCGCTTTACAGGGATGAATACAATAAAGTAAGTGGCTTGGACAACTCCAAGCAAATTTGGGACACCCTCAAGATCTCACATGAGGGAAACGATGCTACAATGATCACCAAAATGGAGTTGGTGGAAGGCGAGCTGGGAAGATTTGCCATGATCAGGGGTGAAGAGCCAACACAAACCTACAACAGGCTCAAGACCCTAATCAACAAGATTAGAAGCTATGAAAGCACAAGATGGACGGACCACGACGTCATCCGACTTATGCTCAGGTCCTTTACCGTTATTGACCCCCATCTTGTGAATCTTATCTGTGAAAATCCCAAGTACACAAAGATGACGCCCGAAGAGATACTCAGAAAATTCGTGAGCGGGCGCATGATGGTGAAGGAGGCACGATATGTGGATGACGCCTTGAATGGTCCTCTACCCATCTACGAGCCGCATCCCGTTGCGCTCAAGGCAACAAGCAGCAAGGAGGCGCTACCAAGCAAGGTAGCACAAGTAGAGGCTGCCGGGCTCAACGAGAATGAAATGGCGCTTATCATCAAGCGCTTCAAGACCGCACTCAAAGGACGCAAAGAATATCCCTCCAAAAGCAAAACAAGGGGGAAGCGCTCCTGCTTCAAATGCGGTAAGACTGGTCACTTTTGCAAATTGTCCTGATAATGATAGTGACCAGGGACAAGAAAAGAGCGGGGAGAAGGAGAAAAAGAAGAGCTACAGGAAGGCAAAGGGCGAGGCGCACCTTGGAAAGGAATGGGACTCGGACTGCTCTTCTTCTGACTCTGACGACGAAGGACTCGCTGCCTCGGCCTTCAACAAGTCCTCTCTCTTCCCCAACGAACGCCATACATGTCTTATGGCAAAGGAAAAGAAGGTACATGTTCGAGATACCCCTAAGTACACTACTTCTAGCGATGATGATTCTTCCGATGATGAAGTAGATTACTCTAGCTTATTTAAAGGTTTAGATAGAGCTAAAGTAGAGAAAATTAATGAATTAATTGATGCTCTAAATAAAAAAGATAGATTATTAGAAAAACAAGAGGATATTTTATATGAGGAACATGACAAATTTGTTAGTGTGCAAAAATCTCTTGCCTTAGAACTTAAAAGAAATGAAATGATGTCTTCTGAGTTGTCTGCCTGTCAGGAATCTATCTCTAGTTTAAAGAATTTTAATGATGAATTAAATACTAAGCTAGAGGAGGCAAATGCAACTAGATCTTGTGTAGAACATGTAGTTATTTGCAATAGATGCAAGGGCCTTGATGTTAATGCTTGTGATGAACATCTTATTGCTATTACTAAATTGAATGATGAAGTGACAATTCTTAATGCTCAACTTAAGACTTCCAAAAATGATTTTGATAAATTAAAGTTTGCTAGGGATGCCTACACTGTTGGTAGACACCCCTCAATTAAGGATGGACTTGGTTTTCGAAGGGAAACCAAGAACTTAACAAGCCAAAAGGCTTCCATTCTCACCAAGGAGAAAGGGAAGGCCCCTATGGCTAGTAGTACTCAAAGGAATCATGATTTCATTTATAATAGGAAAATTGCTAGTCATTCCAATTATAATAGGAGTTATGATCACGATGCTTTCGATTCACATGCTATGTTTGCCTCTAGTTCTACTTTTGTTCACGGTAGAAGTAGGCCTAGGAGAAATCATGTTGTGCATCATGTGCCTAGGAAAGTGTGTAATGAATCTACTACTGTTTTCCATGCTTGCAACACTTCTTTTGTTCTTTCATGCAAGAATGCAAAAGTAGTGGCTAGGAAATTGGGATCCAAATGCAAGGGAGACAAAACTTGCATATGGGTTCCAAAAACTATTGTGACTAACCTTGTAGGACCCAACAAGAGTTGGGTACCTAAAACCCAAGCTTAAATTGCCTTGCAGGTTTATGCATCCAGGGGATCTAGCTGGATAATTGACAGCGGATGCACAAACCACATGACAGGGGAGAAGAAGATGTTCACCTCCTACGTCAAGAACAAGGATTCCCAGGATATGATTATTTTTGGAGATGGGAACCAAGGCAAGGTCAAAGGTTTGGGAAAGATAGCCATCACAAGCGAGCACTCTATTTCAAATGTATTTTTAGTAGAGTCATTTGGGTACAACCTCCTGTCTGTAAGTCAATTGTGCCACATGGGCTACAATTATTTGTTTACAAATGTTGATGTATCTGCCTTTAGAAGGAGTGATGGTTCATTAGCGTTTAAGGGTGTATTAGATGACAAACTCTACTTAGTTGATTTTTTGAAAGAGGAGGCCGATCTAGATGCATGCATAATAGCTAAGACTAGTATGGGCTGGTTGTGGCATCGCCGTCTAGCACATGTTGGGATGAAGAACCTTCACAAACTTCTAAAGGGAGAACATGTGTTAGGACTAACCAATGTTTGTTTCGAGAAAGATAGACCTTGTGCAGCTTGTGAGGCAGGGAAACAGGTGGGAAGCGTGCATCACAACAAGAATGTGATGACAACATCAAGACAACTGGAGCTTGTTCACATGGACCTCTTCAGACCAGTCGCCTACCTTAGCATCGGGGGAAGTAAGTATGGTCTTGTAATTGTTGATGATTTTTCCCGCTTCACTTGGGTATTCTTTTTGCAGGATAAATCAGAAACCCAAGGGACCCTAAAGCGCTTTCTAAGGAGGGCTCAAAACGAATTTGAGCTCAAGGTAAAAAGATAAGAAGCAACAACGGGTCCGAGTTCAAGAATCTGCAAGTGGAGGAGTATCTTGAGGAAGAAGATGTCAAGCACGAGTTCTCCGCTCCCTACACACCACAGCAAAACGGTGTGGTAGAGAGGAAGAACAGGACGCTTATCGACATGGCGAGAACGATGCTTGGAGAATTCAAGACGCCCGAGCGGTTTTGGTCGGAAGCTGTGAACACAGCTTGCCACGCCATAAACCAGCTCTACCTACATCGCCTTCTCAAGAAGACCTCGTATGAACTTCTTACAAACCCAACGTTTCTTACTTTCGTGTATTTGGGAGCAAATGTTACATTCTAGTGAAGAAAGGTAGACATTCTAAATTTGCTCCCAAGGCAGTAGAAGGGTTTTTACTAGGGTATGACTCGAATACAAAGGCGTATAGAGTCTTCAACAAATCGTCGGGTTTGGTTGAAGTCTCTAGCGACGTTGTATTTGATGAGACTAATGGCTCTCCAAGAGAGCAAGTTGATCTTGATGACATAGATGAAGATGATGTTCCAACGGCCGCAATGCGCACAATGGCGATTGGAGATGTGCGACCACAGGAACAACAGGAGCAAGATCAACCTTCTTCCTCAACAATGGTGCATCCCCCAACCCAAGATGATGAACAGGTACCTCAAGAAGAGGAACATGATCAAGGGGGGCACAAGAAGAACAAGTGATGGAGGAAGAAGCACCACATGCCCCTCCAACTCAAGTCCGAGCAACGATCCAAAGAAATCACCCCATCGATCAGATTCTGGGTGATATCAGCAAGGGAGTAACGACTCGCTCACGTTTAGCAAATTTTTGTGAGCATTACTCGTTTGTCTCTTCTATTGAGCCTTTCAGGGTAGAAGAGGCCTTGTAGGAGTCGGACTGGGTGTTGGCCATGCAGGAAGAGCTCAACAACTTCAAGAGGAATAAAGTTTGGAGCCTGGTGCCACGTCCAAAGCAAAATGTTGTGGGAACCAAGTGGGTGTTCCGCAACAAGCAAGACGAGCACGGGGTGGTGACAAGAAATAAGGCTCGACTTGTGGCAAAAGGTTATGCCCAAGTCGCAGGTTTGGATTTCGAGGAGACTTTTGCTCTTGTGGCTAGGCTAGAGTCTATTCGAATATTATTAGCCTATGCCTCTCACCACTCTTTCAGGTTGTTTCAAATGGATGTGAAGAGCGCTTTCCTCAACGGGCCAATCAAGGAGGAGGTATACGTGGAACAACCCCCTAGCTTTGAGGATGCCCCGACCATGTGTCCAAACTCTCTAAGGCGCTCTATGGACTTAAGCAAGCCCCAAGAGCATGGTATGAATGCCTTAGAGATTTCTTAATTGCTAATTCTTTCAAGGTTGGGAAAGCCGATCCCACTCTTTTCACTAAGACTTGTGAGGGTGATCTTTTTGTGTGCCAAATTTATGTCGATGACATAATATTTGGTTCTACTAATCAAAAGTCTTGTGAGGAGTTTAGCAGGGTGATGACACAAAAGTTCGAGATGTCGATGATGGGCGAGTTGACCTACTTCCTTGGGTTCCAAGTGAAGCAACTCAAGGACGACACCTTCCTCTCTCAAACGAAGTACACTCAAGATCTTCTCAAGCGGTTTGGGATGAAGGACGCCAAGCCCGCGAAGACACCGATGGGAACCGACGGGCATGTCGACCTCAACAAAGGAGGTAAGTCCATTGATCAAAAGGCATACCGATCTATGATAGGGTCATTGCTTTATTTATGTGCTAGTAGACTGGACATTATGCTTAGTGTATGAATGTGTGCTAGATACCAATCCAACCCCAAGGAATGTCACCTTGTGGCCGTTAAGCGAATTCTTAGATATTTAGTTGCTACGCCTTGCTTCGGGATCTGGTATCCAAAGGGGTCTACCTTTGACTTGATTGGATACTCAAACTCCGACTATGCCGGGTGCAAGGTTGATAGGAAGAGCACATCGGGGACGTGCAAATTTCTAGGAAGGTCCCTGGTGTCCTAGAGTTCTAAGAAACAAACATCCGTTGCCCTATCCACCGTTGAGGCCGAGTATGTTGCCGCAGGACAGTATTGCACACAACTACTTTAGATGAGGCAAACCCTCCGGGACTTTGGCTACAATATGAGCAAAGTCCCACTCCTATGTGACAATGAGAGTGCAATCCGCATGGCGGATAATCCTGTTGAACACAGCCGCACTAAGCACATAACATCCGACATCACTTCCTGAGGGACCACCAGCAAAAGGGAGATATCGAGGTGTACCATATTAACACCGAGAACCGGCTAGCCGATATCTTTACCAAGCCGTTAGATGAGAAAACCTTTTGCAGGTTGCGTACTGAGCTAAATGTCTTAGATTCGCGTAACTTGGATTGCTCTATAGCATACATGTCTTCTATGCCTTTGATCATGTTACTTTGAGCATTTACATGATTTGTTGCTTATTTATGGTGCTCAAGGATCCCCGGACCTCACAAGTCCATGTGTGAATGATGCACATATTTAGGGGGAGATGTGCTACAACTTGACCCTTTGAGACTAATCTGTTTGTTTGAGTATACTTGATGTAGTCTCAAAGGTGCATTGAAAGGAAAATGTGGACTTGGACCATGCAAAGACTTCCACTGCACTCCGGTATTAGTGTACTCACCTCCAAGTTCATACTTATGCTCTCATTGCCTTTTGCTCTTAATTGACATTTTTTGGTGAGGCAATGGGGTTAAAGGGCCAAGAATGATCTCGTTTTGGTGCTTAATGCCAAAGGGGGAGAAATTAAGGCCAAAGCAAATGGATCAGCTACCACTTGTGAATTTTGAAAACAATAGAGTTAGAACTTTTGATTTGTCCAAAATACTCTTATTGCAAAATTTGGTCTCTTGTGGGGGAGAATTTTTTATTACGGAAAAGGGTGAGTTTTTGGTACCTGATCAAATTTTCCATTGGAATATCTCTTGAATTGCCCAAACAAATGTGTTTGACTTAGAGATAGAAAAAAGGATTTGATTTACAAAAACAAACCAAGTGGTGGCAAAGAATGATCCAAATATGCCAAATTATAGTCAAAAACAATTTGGTCCTAATTTGCATTGATGTTGCACTTATTTTGGTTGCTTTTTGATGTGTTGGCATAAATCACCAAAAAGGGGAAGATTGAAAGGGAAATGTGCCCTTGGGCCATTTCTATAATGTTTTGGTAATTAAGTGTCCAACACATAGTAAGTGAGTTGCTATGTGCCAAACAAACAAAAAGTGCAAATCATATAACAAGGTATGTTTCTAGACTTAGTACATTGTTTTGAGTACTAATATATTTTGTCTAAGTGCTAGAAACAGGAAGAAAATAATTGGAAAAAGACTTGGCTCTGTGCAGCCAACTCCAGCTCGGCTTGGCACACCGGACTGTCCGGTGGTGCACCGAACAGTGTCCGGTGCACCAGGCTGGTCCGCGTGAAAAGGCCGCTCTTGGGACTCGACGGCGGCGTACAGCTATAATTCATCGGACTGTCCGGTGGTGCACCGGACTGTCTGGTGAGTCATCCGCGGCGAACTCGTCACCCTCGGGAAAAGCAAAAAGACGATGTGGCTATAATTCACCGGACTGTCTGGTGAGCCAACGGTCGGCCGCACAATCTTCGCGTGACACGTGGTCGCGCCAACGGTCGGTAGGGGGCACCGAACTGTCCGGTGTGCACCGGACTGTCCGGTGCGCCAACAGCCCCTGAGGACCAACGGTCGGATGCGCCAGAAAAGGAAGGAGATCGCGCACCGGACAGCTACAGTGACTGTCCGGTGGTGCACCGAACTGTCCAGTGCACCACTCGACAGAATGCAAGATTGGCCTTCCAAGTTGGTCTTCAACGGCTCCTAGCTGCCTTGGGGCTATAAAAGGGACCCCTAGGCGCATGGAGGAGTCAACCAAGCATTCACTAAGCATTCTAAGACTCCCACACTCCGTCTCTGCGCACTTGATCGATTGTGTTAGTGATTTGAGCTCCGTTCTAGTTGTGAACTCTTTGTGCTTCATTTCGAGCTCAAGTCTTGGCTTGTGTGCGTGTGTGTGCTGCGGATTTGTGTGTTGCTCTTCCCAACCTTACTCAGTGCTTTCTTTGTGATATCTATTGTAAGGGCGAAAGACTCCAAGTTGTGGATATTCCTCGCAAACGGGAAAATACTCTAAGGAAAATACTGTGGTATTCAAGTTGATCATCGGATCACTTGAAAGGGGTTGAGTGCAACCCTCGTCCATTGGGACGCCACAACGTGGAAGTAGGCAAGTGTTACTTGGCCGAACCACAGGATAAAAATCGCGTGTCTTGTGATTGCTTTCTCTGTGATTGTTTTGTCCACAAGAACTCGCTTCTCAACTACTTAGTAGCACTAACACTTCTATAACTAAGTTTTGTGGCTATTTAGTGTTAAATTTTATAGGATCACCTATTCACCCCCCCCTCTAGGTACTCTCACTTTTCCCAATATTAATTTTGGTGGTTGAATGCCCAACACAAATATTAGACTAACTAGTTTGCTCTAGATTATATGTTCTTCAGGTGCATAAAGGTTAAATACAAACCAATAAAAGATTGAAGTTAGGGTTCAATATCAAAGGAGCAAAGAAACCGAGTGTGCCTTGGTCTAGCGCACCGGACTGTCCGGTGCACCAGGACCGTACAGAGTCCAAACAGCCACTCTCAGGTTTCAACCAGCGCGCTCCGCTATAATTCACTAGACTGTCCGGTGTGCCACCGGACTGTCCGGTGCACCAGCGGAGGAACGGCTACTTCGTGCAACGGTCGCCTGCAAAAGCTAAACATTTAGAGGAACAGTGCAAAACAGTGCACGACAAAGCAGAGCCGCCCGTTAGAGGCACACTTGACACTTAACAGTGCCTGTCCGGTGCGGCACCGGACTGTCCGGTGCCACTAGAGGACAATGCCTCCAACGGTCAGAAGCTCCCGAACCCTAACGGTTGGGTGACGTGGCCGGCGCACCGGACTATCCGGTGCGCCGATCGATAGCAGCCATTCCCAACAGCTATGAGGTGGTTGAGGGCTATAAATACCCCCCAACCACCACCACTCCAAGCATCCAAGTTTCCAGCACTTCACATTCAATACAAGAGCTAGTGCATTCACTCCAAGACACATTTTCAATAGAATCAAAGCCTCTCCAAGTCCCAAATACATTCCACTCACCTAGTGACTTGAGAGAGAGTTTGTTCGTGTTCTTTGCGCTCTTGTTTTCTTGGATCGCTTTCTTCCTTCTTCATTCTTGTTCTCAAGTGACTTGTAATCAAAGCAAGAGACACCAAGTGTGTGGTGGTCCTTGCGGGGTCTAAGTGACCCGTTTGATTAAGGAGAAAGCTCACTCGGTCTAGGTGACCGTTTGAGAGAGGGAAAGGGTTGAAAGAGACTCGGTCTTTGTGACCACCTCAACGGGGACTAGGTTCTTTAGAACCGAACCTTGGTAAAACAAATCACCTTGTTCATCCGTTTTATTTCTTGGTTTATTTGTTTTCCCCTCTCTTTCGGACTCGGATTCATTTCTAACGCTAACCCCGGCTTGTAGTGTGTGCTTAAGTTTTTAAATTTCAGATTCTGCATATTCACCCCCCTCTAGGCGACTTTCAATTGGTATCGGAGCCTGGTACTTCATTTAGAGTCTAACCACTCGAAGTGATGTTGGGAGGATCCGCCAAGAGGGAGATGGAAACCGGCGAGAAGGCCACAAGCCACGGGAAGGCTCCATCAAGGGAGTCCAGCTAAAGGCAAGGAGGAATCCCCTCCCCGCGTCAAGTCACATCGGAGTGGCGACAAGAAGAAGAAGATAAAGAAAGTGGTCTACTACGAGACCGATTCTTCGTCGCCCTCCACCTTTGGCTCCAACGTTGCGTCCGTCACTTCTAAGCGCCATGAGCGCAAGAAGTATAGTAAGATGCTACTTTGTTATCCCCGTATTTCTAGGCGTACTCCTTTACTTTCCGTTCCATTAGGCAAACCACCATGCTTTGATGGTGAAGATTATTGTATGTGGAGTGATAAAATGAGGCATCACCTAACCTCACTCCACGCAAGCATATGGGACATTGTTGAATTTGGAGCGTAGGTACCTACCGTGGGGGACGAAGATTACAATTTGGATGAGGTCGCTCAAATACGGCACTTTAACTCCTAAGCCAGTACTATACTCCTCGCATCTCTATGTCGAGAGGAGTATAATAAAGTGCAAGGGTTAAAAAGCGCCAAGGAGATCTGGGACGTCCTAAAGACCGCGCATGAAGGAGATGAGGTGACAAAGATCACCAAGTGGGAGACGATCGAGGGGGAGCTCGGTCGATTCGTCCTCCACCAAGGAGAGGAGCCACAACAAATGTACAACCGGCTCAAAACCTTGGTGAATCAAGTGTGCAACCTCGGGAGCACAAAATGGGATGACCATGAGATGGTCAAGGTTATTCTAAGATCCCTTGTCTTTCGCAATCCTACTCAAGTACAATTAATTAGTGGGATCCTAGATACAAATTAATGTCTCCCGAGAAAGTGATAGGAAAGTTTGTGAGCTTTGAACTAATGATCAAAGGCTCCAAACACATCGTCGACTTGGAGCAAGGCGGCACCTCCACAACCGAGGTGCAACCCATCGCCTTCAAAGCGACGGAAGAGAAGAAAGAAGAGTCTACATCAAGTAGGCTCCCCATCGACGCCTCCAAGCTCGACAATGAGGAGATGGCGCTCATCATCAAGAGCTTATGTCAAATCCTCAAGCAAAGGAGGGGGAAAGATTACAAACCCCGCTCCAAGAGGGTGTCCTATAAGTGTGGTAAGCCCGATCATTTTATTGCAAAATGTCCTATGTCTAGTGATAGTGACAGGGGCGACGACAAGAGAGGGAAGAAGAAGGAGAAGAAGAGATATTACAAAAAGAAGGGCGACGAGGCCCACGTGTGTCGGGAATGGGACTCCGACGAGAGCTCCACCGACTCCTCCTCCGACGAGGATGTCGCTAACATCACCGTCAACAAGGGCCTCCCCTTCCCCAACGTCGGCCACAAGTGCTTCATGGCAAAGGACGGAAAAAAGAAGAAGGTACAATCTAGAACCACCCCAAGTATACTACATCTAGTGGTGAGGGTAGTTCTAGTGATGATGAAGATGACCTGCTTACCCTTTTTGCCAATCTTAACATGCAACAAAAAGAAAAATTAAATGAAATGATAGGAGCCATTCATGAGAAGGATGAACTCTTAGATAGCCAAGAGGAATTCCTTATTAAAGAAAACAAAAGGCATGTTAAAATAAAAAATGCTTATGCTCAGGAGGTTGAAAAATGTGAAAATTTGACTAAGGAGCTTAGCATGTGCCATGACTCAATTAACAATCTTAGAAATGAAAATGCTAGTTTAAATGCTAAGATTGATAAATTGAATGAATCAATTTCTAGCCTTAGAACTGAAAATGCTAGTTTAATTTCCAAGGCTAAAGATTTGAATGTTTGCAATGATTCTATTTCCTATCTTAGAGATGAAAATGCTATGCTAAAATCTAAGATAGATGAAGTAAATGTTTGCCAACCCTATACATCTACTATTGATCATGTCTCTATTTGTACTAGATGTAGAGATGTTAATGTTGATGCTATAAATGATCACCTTGCTTCAATTAAACAACAAAATGATCATATAGCTCAACTAACTGCTAAAATCAATGAGCATGAAATTGAAAATAAAAATTTTAAATTTGCTAGAAGCATGCTCTATAATGAGAGACGCCCTGGCATTAAGGATGGCATTGGTTTCCAACAGGGAAGCAATGTCAAGCTTAATGCCCCTAAGAAATTGTCTAACTTTATTAAGGGCAAAGCTCCCATGGTTCAGGATAATGAGGGCTATATTTTATATCCGGCTAATTAATCTGAGCACAAAATTAGGAGAATTCATGCTAAGAAATCTCATTCTGTTTTTCATCATGCTTTTATGTATAAGAATGAGGCTTCTAGCTCTAGGCATTCTACTCATGTTAAAATGCCTAAAAAGAAAACTCCTACTGCATCAAATGAGCCTAACATTTCATTTAAGACTTTTGATGCATCTTATGTTTTAACTAACAAATCAGGCAAAGTAGTTGCCAAATATGTTGGGGGCAAACACAAGGGGTCAAAGACTTGTGTTTGGGTACCCAAGGTGCTTGTTTCTAACATCAAAGGACCCAAGACTGTTTTGGTACCTAAGAACAAGGCCAAAATTGTTTTGTAGGTTTATGCATCCGAGGGCTCAAGTTGGATAATTGATAGTGGATGCACAAACCACATGACATGGGAGAAGAGAATGTTCTCCTCCTACGAGAAAAATGAAGATCTCCAAAGAGCTATCACATTCGGGGATGGAAATCAAGGCTTGGTCAAAGGACTTGGTAAAATTGCTATATCACCTGACCATTCTATTTCCAATGTTTTTCTTATAGATTCTTTAGATTACAATTTGCTTTCAGTTTCTTAATTATGCAAAATGGGCTACAACTGTCTATTTACAGATGTAGGTGTTTCTCTCTTTAGAAGGAGTGATGATTCAGTAGCATTTAAGGGAGTGTTAGAGGGTCAGCTATACTTAGTTGATTTTAACAAAGCTGAATTCGATACTTGCTTAATTGCTAAGACTAACATGGGTTGGCTTTGGCATCGCCGACTAGCCCATATTGGGATGAAGAATCTTCATAAGCTTCTAAAGGGAGAGCACATTTTGGGACTAACAAATGTTCATTTGAGAAAGAAAGGGTTTGTAGCGCATGTCAAGCAGGAAAGTAAGTTGGCGCTCATCATCCATGTTGGGGACTTGTTCTCAAATGCTATGAATTAAGAACAAGGCAACATAAAATGTTAAATATCAAAGCCCTTCGTCCGCTGAAGCATTATTTCCTTGAGGATTTAATGAGCTTCGGACGAAGGTCATAGATGATAAACTACGAAGGTCTTACCTTCGTAGTCAGAAGTAGAATAATGCGAAATAAAATATGAAGTATAAAACGTTAAAGAATATTAAGAATGGATAACATCATTTACTCATTTTACAATATAAACTGAGATATTAAAACATGATGTTTGGTTACATTTATACCTTTGCCTTGACAAAGAGCAATAATTCCAGAGTAATGCGTTAGCAGTTACAGGATTGCGTGAACAGTAAAGGAATATTGTTCACTATTTATAGGCATAGGACACATCCTGTAAGGAATTACAATCATACCCCTTATAAAAGTTTACAACAATGACTCAGACCCTTATGGACTAAAAGGTCATTCCATCTTTAAGTCGGTTCGATCCTTCATCTTCGGATACGCTATAACATGAAGCTTCATGAGTGGTAGCTTCGGCATCACGTATAAGCAGCTTTTGCCGAAGCTGTTTCTTCCTGCAGGACCTTCGGCGATGAATCATGGTCCCAACAGTAGCCCCTTCACGGTACTAGATCGTTTTTCGTAACGAGCTTGATCCGTGAAAAAACTCTCTTAGGCTTCGAGAAGCCGAAGGTCCGAAAAACACCTTCCCTGAGCTCGTTGCCGGGAAACGATACACTTTCTGAACGCGGAGCGGTCCCACCATGCAGGTTCACCTTCTCGGTTTTTGCGGCCCACCGTTCAGTGGGTGCGAGCGACTGTTTGTCCGGTGTAAAAAACTTGACGATTCACCTTCTTACCTGTAGCACTATATAAACAGACAGGTAGGTGTGAAGTTACCACATCATTCATTGCTATTGCACTATTTTGCTGCCAAAAATTTAACCATAGCCGAAGCTTGACTTTTGCATTCAAACGAAGCTCCACTTTGGATTCTGCTTCGTCACAAGAAGCGCTTCGGAAAAAAGGTTATTAATTTCCAAGGAATTTTCAAGAATTTTAAAATCAAATGGCCAGAGTACGCTCCACTGCTAGGGTTGAGCGTGATGGGGATGAGACCGAAGCCACTGAAACCGTTCCTATTTCCGAAGCAATGAGGCGTTCTGGGCTGGTTTCATCAGAGGACACACCTGCTGCCGAAGCAACACAAGCTGATGTTGAAGAAGTTGGCTCCGAAGATGAGTACAGCTGCGGGATGCCAAGTAAACCTAGTCATTTAGACTTTGGAAAGTCCACCATCTCTAAAGCTGATCTTCCCAAAATGGTGAAGCTGGGCTATTTCAGTGAAGCAAAAAAGGAGCTGGTTCGTTTTGGCGGAGAGAAAATTACTCCAAAGTCGGAAAAGAATGAGGTCGTAGTGTTCAAAAGCTTCTTTAAAGCAGGATTAAGATTTCCTTTGAATGGGATGATTGCTGATGTTTTGAAGAAGTTTGGGGTTTACCTTCATCAGCTGACCCCTAATTGTAAGACCCAAAATTTGTATAATTTTTTTTAAAATAAACAAATATAGTTATTATAGTACATTGGGGAAATAAGAAAATTAATTTGTAATTGAGTCAACTATTGTTAGAAACAAATATGAGAAGGAGAATAACATAGTAATATTTAAAATGAGGTGGTTTATATTCACATTTGTATTTCAATTGATACAATTGGCAAATCTGAAAATTAAGACAAAAGTATACATTTGAGTTTAAAAAAAAATTTTGAATGTGGAAATAAGCTAGAAGTAAGGAATGAGTAGACACTAAAAAAGAGAATAAAATAAAATATATTATAAATAAATAATAGGAGTTATCTTTATATTGGGATTTTTAATGAAGTTTGGAATCTGAAATTCAAAACAGGAAATTGAATTTGGTTTAAGTATTTCAAATTAGAAATAGAAAAGAAAATAGAAAGGAAAAATAAAAAAAAGAAAAAGATAAAAGCTTACCTGGGCCACGTACCTGGAATTTGGCCCATCTCCGGAAAGGCACGCCGCGCGGCCCAAACTCGCCTCTCACGCGCGCTCACCCGCGACCTGGCGCCGACAACCCGGGCCCGCATGCCAGCCCCTCTTGCACGCGCCTCAGCTCTCCCTTCGCTGACATGTGAACCCCACGCGCCAGCACTTGGACTTCTTCACTGACCGATGGGTCCATCTCGTCAGTCGTCTTCCTCCCGGACTCCGCGGCCGAGCTCAACAGAAGTGCGTGCGATATACTCGCCGGCCAACCATCGGAGTCCGTGAATCGACCTTCTAACCAACCGGCCGAGATCCTCGTGCCTGCCTGCTCCTATTTAAGCACCGGTCGTGGCGTTGCCCTCGCTCCATCGTCAGCCGACCGTGAGCCTCCATTGCCGCCGTGGTAGAACTTAGTCCGCCGCGCGCTAAGAGCCTCTCGCCGTCGATTTGACCTCCGTTGAAGTGTGCGGGTTCACCTCCGTGATCCCTTGAAGCCGTTGCAGGGATCTCCCGGGCTTGTCTTCGTCCCTCGAACACCGGATTGCTCATCGGAGCCGTGATTCCGCGCCTCACCGTGGACTGAGTCCTCCTCGCCATCCTTCCTGGTATGGACTACCTCCACTGATTCGCCGTGTTAGTAGCATCGCGTTGCTCGGTCCAATTTGGGGTTTGGCCGTCGGGTGAGGTCAATTAGGCACCTCACCGGCGTGCAGCACCGTGTGAATTGGGCGGCGCCGCCGTGCGTGCAAGCCCTGTTGGGGCGAAGAACGTGGCCCGTTGGATGACCAAGCGACGGCTGGATTAGATTATAGCGTACCGGTTCGGGAGATAGTGATCTGGAGCGTTGATTTGGGATCGGGCGGACCAGAACCGTCCCACCTCTTTAAAGGCCGCCACCGTTGGATTTGGATCCGATGGCCACGGGTTCGTACCGGTTCATCCGCGGCCGGTTCTAATCCTGGCCTCTGAATTTAGATCTGACGGTCAGCGGCGCTCCATACCCCTTCGGTCGGGTCTTTTTGTTAAAGAGCCCTCGGGGTTTTGTGTAATCAACCCGCCGTCCTCTGACGGTGTACACTGAGTCTTAGGAATTTTATCCCCAAGCCCCCTGCGCTTCTGTTTAATTAAGGCGCAGTCCAGTGATAGGATAAATTGAATAAATGGATTAGAAAATAGGTTTTTAGTATAAAAATAAATCCATAAACTTGTTTAATCCGTATTTAATTCATTCTAACTCCGAATTGACCCGTTCCAGTTTCTATAATTTTGTTTTAATATTGTATATCAACTAGTAACACTGTTTAGCTATGAAACTTGAATTAAAATTGTTCATTTGAATTAATCTGTTCTATGTGCTAAATAACTTCAGAAATCCATAACTTTCTAACCGTAACTCCGAATTTAGTGATTCTTGTTCCTACGACCTCGTAGCAACGCGTAGATTATTATTATTCAGTTTGTACTTATGTTTGGTGTAATGTTAATTTTGCCTATACAATGTTTGTTTGTATTGCTACGACTAGAGCGAGGTCACGTGTCACCTGAAGATCATCCTGGTACCTGGATTCTCAAGTCCCAGGCAAGTTGTGCCCTTGATCACTTCTTTTTACCCACCCATGTTCTGATTAATCATAATGATCTGCATAGGTTAATTTTGATGGGACCCAATAGGTTACCCTAGTTTGTCTATCTTTATACCTTGCTTACCACTGAACTTTCTGGGTAGTACTTGCTAGTGCTATATGTGGTTTTGGGTATGAAGATTACATTATTCATGATTATACTTTGGTTATCAGTTGTTATTTATTGTTCATGATGAGATCATTATGTTAATTGGAACATGGAGCGACCACCCGGGAAAACAGTGCTACCACAAGGGTTTAATGGGACGCCCTTGGCTGATTAATTAGGAAAGCTAGTGGAAGACTACCTTACCCGAAAGGGGCAAGGGCAGTAGGGGAGTGGTCAGTGTAGGGAGGCCCTCGGGAGGATTTTGCTGCGATGGCGGTCCTGCAAGGGATTCCTGCATTGGAACTTCCTATAAACTGTAGCGGGTTTTCGGAAGCTAGTGGAACTTTGTAAAGGCCTCGTAGTGGATCCCTAGCCATTCACCTCGGAAGTGTCTAAGGGCCTTGCAAACCCTGGCGACATGGGATACACGACTTGTGGGTAAAGATGCGCAACCTCTGCAGAGTGTAAAACTGGTATACTAGCCGTGCTCACGGTCAAGAGCAGCTCGGACCCTCACATGATTAAATTATGGAACTTAAACTCAATTTGTCATATGCATTGCATCGCAGGTGAAGTTGTTACTTTTGTTCTACTATTTAACTGGGTTGGTATTTATTTATACTTAGTAACTGCTAATAAAATTTTGACCAACTTTAAAAGCAATGCTCAGCTCTAACCATCTCCTTTGGTAAGCCTTACACTTCACGTGAGCTCCCACCTTTGGCGAGTTCATGCACATTATTCCCCACAACTTGTTGAGCGATGAACGTATGTGAGCTCACTCTTGCTGTCTCACACACCCCACAGGTCAAGAACAGGTACCACAGGATGAGGCGCTTGGAGGATGCTGCGATGTGTTCGTGAGTGGTCTAGGCCGTCGTCTCCCAGTCAACTTTGGGTTGCTGGACCGTTGTCTCCCTATAATGTAATTATTTATTTTGTATAGAACTCCTGTTATATATAAAGATGTGACATTCGATCCTGTGCCACTATACATCATATGTGTGAGACTTGGTCCCAGCACACCTGGTGTTTATGTTAGCGCCCGGGTTTTGGACCCCTAAAATCCGGGTGTTACACTAATGCTATTGTTAGATTAAGCGTTTATATTTGGGCCCTTCGTAGCCAGGGAGTGGAACCGTTCGGTGAAGGTTTCTGCCGAGTTCATGAATTACACTACCAGACTAAAGCCAGAGGAGATGGTCTGCATGAGAATTTTGGCTGCTACAACTTTGCTTATCGCAAGACTATGAAGTTTCCAGTGATAAGCTACCGAAGCAAATGGCCAGCCGGATGGAAGTCTGAATGGTTTTATGTTAAAGTTGATGAAGATGAAGATAAATTGGTCCAGAGTCCGCTGGAGCTAACCTTCGGAGAGACAAGGCCCCGATGCAACATGATAAGGGGGAGCCCGAGCCAGATTGCTTTGGCTGAATTTCGAGTGATTTCAGATCATATTGGCACTAGAGACCTAGTGCAGGAATTTTTGGCTTTTAAGGTGTTCCCAACACTGAGGGAGTGGGAAATGCCGAAGCTAGTGGGGAAAAGAAAAAGGGAGAACTTGTTCGATTGCCTTATCATTACAAGTTTAAGAAACATTTTAAAGTACCCTGCCAAGAGTGGCTGAACACAATTGAAATTATGTGCAACGAGATCCTTGACAATTACTCTAAGAAAGAAGATCAATTAATGACTGCAGCCTTCGGCACACGTCCGAAACGAAGATTGAATCGGGTGCTAGATGCCTTGAATTTTGATTACCCTGATTATGAGCAACGGGGCGGAGATGTCGAAGGCCCGAAGAGAAAAAGGATTGTCAGCGCCCTTGACAAAGAAGGCACCAAATTGGCTAAGAAGGACAAAGAAATTTCTGAAAAATTGAGCCCTGAGCCGAAGATAGCTGCTCCAAGGAAAAGAAAAGTTGCATCCCCAAAGCCAAAGACGTCGGCCCGAGAGGAGGAAGCTCCTGCAACACCTTCTGCTGCCGAAGTGGAAGAGATTCTGAAGGTAATGACTGAACCTTTGCCTATCAGGCTAAGTCCACTGGCGCCATAACTGACGAAGTTTTTTCAGAAGGACAAAGAAGCTTCGGCAACAGAAAGTCCCGCAAAGCCGAAAAAACGAAGAATTATCCAAGTGGCCGATGTCATTCATCAGACACCGCCACCGACATCGGCATCAAAAATTGTCACTGCCGAAACCACAGCCACCGGAGCCGAAACCACCGGAGCCGAAGCCACTGGAGCCGAAGCTACCGGAGCAACCACTGAAGCCGAAACCGCCGGAGCCGAAATCGGGATCACCGAAGATCCTAATCTGGAAACCACACTTGGCGATATTGACAATATACTTCTGAGAATGGCTAAAGAAGAAGCTGCTGCGGTTGCAGTGAACATGACAACTAAAAGAGGAAAAGAGCAGATTGAAGACACTTTGGAAGAAGAAAATTTTAATTTTCAAGATATACTTGGACAAGAGTTAACAGACACTGAAAAAGAAGAGCTAAAGAAATATGCTATATCCTGTGGATACAAACCAGGGTCTGTGCTATTTGGTGGAGTCAATGAAGGGAAGCTAAGATGCCTTCGGAACCGAACCGAGGCCAAGGTTGTTAGGACCTTCTCAAAAAGCGTTGGCCTGCCGAAGATAGAAGCGGACCTCTGCAGGTACCAGCGACAGCATATTGCCGGTAGCTTGCTCTATGCTAATTTCAAGGTAAAAACTCAACTTTTTATTGTTTTTTGAATTAATATGTTTTCTAACGAAGGTTGTTTTGGCAGAGTATACTTCTAAGTAAAGTGCTAAGAATGCAACAAGATCTTGAAGATGAGAAAAACGAAGCTACCATCAAAGATCTAGAAAACAAAGTCGGAAATTACGAAGCTGCTCTGAAGGAAAAGGACTTCGTCATTCAAGACCTTGAAATCAAAGTTAAAGATCACGAAGCTGCCTTGGAAAAGAAAGACTTTGTCATTCATTCTATGGAAGGTTCACTAGCTGAAGCCCAAGCCAAAAATAACAAATTAAACAATGAATTACTTATAAAATCAGAAAAATCTGAGCAGGAAAAGAAGAATCTCGAAACAAGTCTCAAGACCGAAATCGAGAAGAATTCAAATTTGCAAAAATCATTGAAGGAGCTTCATGAGAAATGCTTAGATTTCGGCAGCCGATGTGTGCAGTAGCTGAAGGATGTGTTTCACTCAATTGGAGCCAGGTCTGATAAGTTTACACCTTCAGCTGAAAACCTGCCAAGCACCTTGGAATACATTGAGGGCGAAGTTGATGCACTTGACGAAGTTATTGCTGGGCATGCTGATTTCTGCGCCCTACTAGCTTCTCGAGGCACGGCTACCGCTTTCCTGAAGGCTGGCTGCACGCACGAGAAAATTGTAAATAGGCCAAACTTCAGCTTGTCACCGGCAGATTTGGTTGACATCCCAAGCCTAGCCCGAAGCATAGGAAACAGGTTTATGACCCAAATTTGGATAAACGGCGGGCGAAAAATGGCTGGTGACGAAGCTCGGAGCCACCTTAAGCCAGTGAGAAACTTATACTTGTTACTTTTACCTTCTCCTTGAATTATGCACCTTTCTCATTCCGTTTTAATATGTGCAGGATGATGAAGCTGAAGAATGACAAGCTGAAGCTTAACAGATGCTCCGAAGGACTTTTCTGCAAAAGATTCTAGAGAAATTTTTGTAATATAATTGTAAAGAATCTTATGTAAATTTGTACATACCTTGTAATATATTTTTTCCCCTTTATCCGTGTACGATTTGCTTTGTTGTGGATGAAATTTTATTTTTGAGCCGAAGGCAAAAAACACCTTCCCTTCTTTTCGTACACAACGAAGCATGAAAATTTCCTCTTTCTCCGAAGTTTTTTCCTCATAGCCGAAGCATCTGCCTTTTCTGTATGATATGATGATAATGATCATATATATGTCTAAATGAATGTTTATGAATGCAAATGTCATGATGTAATGTATCGTGCAAATGAATATCCAAATGTATATTCGAAACCATAATCATAGCCTTCATTCCCTTGGGAATGACTCAAATCTTTTTGCCGTTTATTTTTCGGCCTCACCGTTTACTTTTCGGTGTATCAGCGCTGACTTTTCGCTGTAAGCCTCCCTTAGGAGCTTCTTCGCCTTTTACTTTCAGCGGAATCAGCGTTTATTTTTCGCTGCAAGCCTCCCTTAGGAGCTTCTTCGCCTTTTACTTTCGGCGGAATCAGCGTTTATTTTTCGCTGCAAGCTCTGCATTCCCTTAGGAACGACTTTTGAGCTTCTCCCTGTTTTCTTTTCTTTTTCCTTTGCACTCGATGGTGCGTTCTCAGCTTTTACATTTACATCTTTGGGGGATATCGCTCTTTTAGAATTGAAATAAGAAAAAGAAAAATTACATGTTGTGGCCCCATTAAAAATCTTTCTCCCCCTTTAGAAAGGAAAAGGGTGCCACAAGAAAGAATAAAAAAAATTACATCAAGCTAAACATAATATCGCCGAAGCTTGTCCGCATTCCATGATCTAGGAATGTTGTTGCCGTCCATATCCTTCAATCTGTAGGAACCGGGTCTTGACGAAGATACTACCAAAAAAGGTCCTTCCCACTTCAGCTGTAACTTGCCTACTGTCTCTGGGTTGGCTACTCTTCGAAGCACCAAATGTCCTGGTTCAATGTTCTTTAGCCGAACCTTTCTATCACGCCATTTTATTGTTTTAGCTTGATATTTGTTGATGTTTTCCACAGCTTGAAGCCTGATCCCCTCTATATCATCTTTTTCCACAGAGTCATCAGCTTCAGCTTCGTCTTCTGCCGAAGCTACTATTCTTATTAATCCTGCTTTTGCTTCTTCTGGAGTTATTGCTTCGTCGCCAAACAATAATTTGAATGGTGTAAAACCTGTCGATCTTGATATTGTTGTGTTGTGGCTCCACACCACTTTGATTAATTCGTCTGGCCACTTTCCCCTGGGCTGATTGAAGATTAACTTCATTATTCCTGACATTATGATATCATTAGCCCTTTCAACAAGTCCATTTGACTCCAGATGTCAAACTGATGCAAAATGGATCTTCGTGCCAATTTGATCACAAAATTCTCTGAAAGCTTCGGAATCAAACTGCGTCCCATTATCCACAGTAATAGCCTTCGGCACTCCGAAGCGACAAACAATATTTTGCCAGAAAAACTTTTGAATAGTGACCGAAGTTATTGTGGCTAAAGGCTTTGCCTCAATCCATTTTGAAAAATATTCCACTGCCACTACAACATATCTTAAGTTCTCTTGTGCTGGTGGTAATGGACCTAATAAATCAAGACCCCACCTTTGCAATGGCCAAGTGGGTTGTATTAACTGGGTTAAAGACGAAGGTTGTTTTTTATCTCTTGCACATTTATGACAACCTTCGCACTTTTGGACTAATTCCGCTGCATCCGAAGCTGCCTTTGGCCAATAAAATCCTTGGCGAATAACTTTTCCCAGCAAAGGCCTAGATCCAATATGAGATCCACATAGGCCTGCGTGTATTTCCTTCATCAATTCTATACCTTCAGCTCTGGATAAACATTTGAGTAATGGAGAACAGACCCCACACTTGTATAGTTCCCCTTCTATTATAACATATGGTCGAGCTCTTGCCTCTATCCTCTTATTATAAGCTTCGTCATCTGAAAGAAAGTTGCCCTGAAGGAAAGAGATGATCTCAGTTCTCCAATCTTCACTATAGACAAGAGATATGTTGAGGACTGCTCTTTCAAGAAGCTCAACCGAAGGTGCTTTTATTGTTTCGAAAAATACTTCCGAAGGTAAGGGCAGCCCTTGTGCTGCTGACTTGGCTAACAAATCAGCATGTTCATTTTCTCCTCGAGGAATATTTTTGACAGAAAAACCCTCAAAGGAAGCCTCAATCCTTTGGACTGTGTCTAAATACTTTTCAAGCTTCGGATCTCTTGCTTTATAACTCTTGTCAATATGACCAGAAATAACCTGGGAATCAGTTTTAAGAACACCCCTTCTAATTCCCATTGCCTTTAATTTCCGAAGACCCAAGAGCAAAGCTTCATACTCAGCAATGTTATTTATGCAACTGAAATCAAGTCTTGTTGCGTAGCAAGTTTTGACTTTGGAAGGTGCGACCAACACAGCAGCTGCTCCTGCTCCGAAGGTTCCCCAAGAACCATCACAAAGTACTGTCCAAACTTCGGCATCTTTACTCGTTTTTTCTTCCTGAGCCCCTGGCGTCCAGTCAGCAATGAAGTCTGCCAACGCTTGAGACTGAATCGAAGATCTGTGCACATAATCAATACAAAATTCATTGAGTTCCACAGCCCATTTTCCAACCCTTCCAGTAGCTTCTCTATTTCTCATAATATCCTTCAATGGTTGTGAAGAAGGAACAATTATATTGTATGCTTGAAAATAGTGTCGAAGCTTCCTGGAGGCCATCAAAACAGCATACAGCACCTTCTCCAATTCTGTATAATTTTTCTTTGATAAACTAAGAACTTCGGATACAAAGTATATTGGGGCTTGCTTTTTGACTTGGCCTTCAAGCTTCTCTTGGACAAGTGCTGCACTTACCGCTGAGTGCGAAGCTGCCACATATAACAACAGAGGAGCCTCTGGCATTGGTGGAGTTAGTGTTGTTAGGTCTATCAAATATTGCTTCAGCTCTTCGAAGGCTCTCTGCTGGACTGGTCCCCATTGAAAAACTTCGGCTGACTTCAGCACTTCGAAAAATGGTAAATTTCTCTCTGCTGATCTAGATATGAATCTGTTGAGAGATGTTAGTTTTCCTGTCAATCTTTGAGCCCCCTTCTTTGTACTTGGTGGTTCCATTCGAAGGATAGCTTCGATTTTATTTGGATTAGCCTCAATCCCTTTTGTTGAAACTAGGCAGCCAAGAAATTTCCCTTTCTTCACTCCGAAGACAAATTTTTCTGGATTCAACTTTAAACTGGCCTGTCTAAAATTAGCGAAGGTCTCCTGCAGATCAGCAATGTGATTTTCTTGCCTTGTGCTTTTTACAATGATATCATCAACATAAGTTAGCACATTTCTGTCTATCTGAGAATGAAGAACCTTCGTTGTCATTCTGCTGAAGCTTCCTCCAGCATTCTTGAGCCCCTCAGGCATCCGAAGGTAACAATATGTTCCACTAGGGGTTATGAAGCTGGTTTTTGGCTCATCCTCCTTCTTCATCCAAATTTGATGATAGCCTGAATAACAATCCAGCAAACTCATAAGCTTTGATGAAGCTGCTGCATCAACTAGGGAATCTATCCTTGGCAATGGAAACTCGTCCTTCGGATAGGCCTTGTTGAGATCAGTAAAATCAATACACATCCTCCATTTACCATTGGCCTTTTTTACCATAACAGTGTTAGCCAGCCATTCTGGGTATTTTACCTCTCTGATAACTCCGGCACTGAGGAGACTTTTCACTTCATTCCGAGCACCTTCGGCCTTATCATCAGACATCTTCCGAAGCCTCTGCTTTCTAGGTCTGAAAGATGGATCAACATTGAGCGAGTGTTCAATGACATCCCTGTTGACTCCGCAAAGATCATTAGCTGACCATGCAAAAACATCTTTGTGTTGAACAAAAACCTTATCAAGGTTTTCTCCTGTTCTTCGGACAGTTGAGATCCCAATAGCACCTTCTGCTCTGCTATGTCATCGCATAAGAGCATGGGCTTCGGCTGATCGGCCAAAGCAGCTTTCTCCCTTCTGAACTTGTATTGCTCACAAGCTTCAGCTCCATCTATGTTATGGATTGCTTTTGAGTCTATCCAGTTTCCTTCGGCCCTTCTGGCAGCTTCCTGACTTCCATGAATAGCAATGGACCCTTGGTCCGAAGGTATCTTCATGCAAAGATATGCTGGATGAAGAATTGCTTCGAAGGCATTAAGAGTACCACGACCAATAATTGCATTGTAAGGGTATTCCATGTCAACAATGTCAAACACAACTTGTTCAGTCCTTGTGTTGTTGATAAATCCGAAGGTTACTGGCATTGTGATTTTGCCGAGTGCTACAATCTTCCTTCCTCCGAAGCCACAAAGGGGATGTGTGGCATCATGGATCTTGTCTTCGGGCTCTTGCATCTATCTGAAGGCCTTGGCTAATATGATATCAGCCGCACTGCCTGTATCAACCAAAACATTGTGGACCAGAAATCCTTTGATCACACAAGAGATAACCATAGCATCATTGTGCGGGTAATCCTTGAGCTGAAGATCCTCTTAAGAGAAGGTAATTGGGATGTGAGACCATCTTGACTTGATGAAGGGTCCTTGCACCCCTACGTGTTGTACTCTTCTCTGTGCCTCCTTCTGTTTCTTGTTGGCCAGCTCTCAGCATGAACCGCATGTTATCGGGAGAATTAGCTTCAGAGCCGAAGCAGTTCCAGCTTAGTTCTTGAGCGAAGCCATCAGCTCAAAAAGTGGAAGTGAGTTCACCGGAGGTGGGCGCTAATGTTGGGGACTTGTTCTCAAATGCTATGAATTAAAAACAAGGCAACATAAAATGTTAAATATCAAAGCCCTTCGTCCGCTGAAGCATTATTTCCTTGAGGATTTAATGAGCTTCGGACGAAGGTCATAGATGATAAACTACGAAGGTCTTACCTTTGTAGTCAGAAGTAGAATAATGCAAAATAAAATATGAAGTATAAAACGTTAAAGAATATTAAGAATGGATAACATCATTTACTCATTTTACAATATAAACTGAGATATTAAAACATGATGTTTGGTTACATTTATACCTTTGCCTTGACAAAGAGCAATAATTCCAGAGTAATGCGTTAGCAGTTACAGGATTGCGTGAACAGTAAAGGAATATTGTTCACTATTTATAGGCACAGGACACAGCCTGTAAGGAATTACAATCATACCCCTTATAAAAGTTTACAACAATGACTCAGACCCTTATGGACTAAAAGGTCATTCCATCTTTAAGTCGGTTCGATCCTTCATCTTCGGATACGCTATAACATGAAGCTTCATGAGTGGTAGCTTCGGCATCACGTATAAGCAGCTTTTGCTGAAGCTGTTTCTTCCTGCAGGACCTTCGGCGATGAAGCATGGTCCCAACAATCCACACAAGAACATAATGACAACGGACAGGCCACTCGAGCTACTCCACATGGATTTATTCGGCCCGATAGTTTACATAAGCATCGGCGAGAGTAAGTACTGTCTAGTAATTGTGGATGATTATTCTCGCTTCACTTGGGTATTCTTTTTACAGGAAAAGTCTCAAACCCAAGAGATCTTAAAGGGATTCTTAAGACGGGCTCAAAACGAGTTCGGATTGAGGATCAAAAAGATAAGAAGCGACAATGGGACGGAGTTCAAGAACTCTCAAATTGAAGGCTTCCTTGAGGATGAGGGCATCAAGCATGAGTTCTCTTCTCCCTACACTCCTCAACAAAATGTTGTAGTGGAGAGGAATAATAGAACTCTACTGGACATGGCGAGGACCATGCTTGATGAGTACAAGACTCCGGACCGGTTTTGGGCTGAGGCGATTAACACCGCCTGCTACTCCATCAACCGGCTCTATCTTCACCGAATCCTCAAGAAGACATCATATGAACTCCTCGCCGGTAAAAAGCCCAATGTTTCATATTTTAGAGTCTTTGGTAGCAAATGATTTATTCTTATTAAAAGAGGTAGAAAATCTAAATTTGCTCCCAAGGCTGTAGAAGGCTTTTTACTAGGATATGACTCAAACACAAGGGTATATAGAGTCTTCAACAAATCCACTGGATTAGTTGAGATTTCTTGTGACATTGTGTTTGATGAGATTAATGGCTCCCAAGTGGAGCAAGTTGATCTTGATGAATTAGATGATGAAGAGGCTCCGTGCATCGCTCTAAGGAACATGTCCATTGGGGATGTGTGTCCTAAAGAATCCGAAGAGCCTTCACAAGCACAATATCAACCATCATCTTCCATGCAAGGATCTCCACCAACTCAAGATGAGGATCAGGCTCAAGATGATGAAGATCAAGAGGATGAGCCACCTCAAGAGGAGGACAATGATCAAGGGGGAGATCAAGTCAATAAGGACAAGGAAGATGAGTAAGAGATTCAGGGTCAAAGACCGCCACACCCAAGAGTCCACCAAGAAATTCAAAGAGATCACCCCATCAACTCCATACTTGGTGATATTCATAAGGGGGTAACCACTAGATCTCGAGTTGCTCATTTTTGTGAACCTTACTCTTTTGTGTCCTCTATTGAGCCATACAGGGTGGAGGATGCACTTAGAGATTCGGATTGGGTGTTGGCAATGCAAGAGGAACTCAATAACTTCACGAGGAATGAGGTATGGCATTTAGTTCCACGTCCTAACCAAAATGTTGTAGGTACCAAATGGGTATTCCGCAACAAACAAGATGAGCATGGTGTGGTGACACGGAACAAAGCCCGACTTGTGGCCAAGGGATATTTACAAGTCGAAGGTTTGGAATTCGGTGAAACCTATGCACCCGTAGCTAGGCTTGAGTCAATTCGCATATTACTTGCCTATGCTACTTACCATGGCTTTAAGCTTTATCAAATGTACGTGGAAAGTGCCTTCCTCAATGGACCAATCAAGGAAGATGTCTATGTTGAGCAACCTCCCGGCTTTGAAAATAGTGAGCACCCTAATCATGTCTACAAACTCTCAAAGGCGCTTTATGGGCTCAAGCAAGCCCCAAGATCATGGTATGAATGCCTGCGAGATTTTCTTATCACTAATGGCTTCAAAGTCGGCAAAGCCGATCCTACACTCTTTACTAAAACTATTGCAAAAGATTTGTTTGTATGCCAAATTTATGTTGATGATATCATATTTGGGTCTACTAACAAATCTACTTGTGAAGAGTTTAGTAGGATCATGGTACAGAAATTCGAGATGTCTATGATGGGGGAGTTGAAGTATTTCCTAGGATTTCAAGTCAAGCAACTCCAAGAGGGCACCTTCATCAGCCAAACAAAGTACATTCAAGACATACTTAACAAGTTTGGAATGAAGGATGTGAAAGTCGCCTAAAGGGGGGTGAATAGGGTGAATCTGAAATTTACAAACTTAAGCACAACTTCAAGCCGGGTTAGCGTTAGAAATAGAAACGAGTCCGATAGAGAGGGCGCAAAACAAATCGTGAGTGAATAAAGAGCGAGACACGATGATTTGTTTTACCGAGGTTCGGTTCTTGCAAACCTACTCCCCATTGAGGTGGTCACAAAGACCGGGTCTCTTTCAACCCTTTCCCTCTCTCAAACGGTCCCTCGGACCGAGTGAGCTTCTCTTCTCAATCAAACGGGACAACAAGTCCCCGCAAGGACCACCACACAATTGGTGTCTCTTGCCTCGGTTACAATTGAGATGATCACAAGAATGAAGAAAGAAAAGAAGAGATCCAAGCGCAAGAGCTCAAATGAACACGACAAATCACTCTCTCTAATCACTAAAGCTTTTTGTGGAGTTGGGAGAGGATTTGATTTCTTTGGTGTGTCTTGTATTGAATGCTAGCTCTTGTAAGGTGTAGAAGAGTGGAAAACTTGGATGCCAATGAATGTGGGGTGGTTGGGGTATTTATAGCCCCAACCACCACAAAGTGGCCGTTGGGAGGCTGCTGTCGCATGGCACACCGGACAGTCCGGTGCGCCACCGGACACTGTCCGGTGCGCCAGCCACATCAGCACACCGTTGGGGTTCGACCGTTGGAGCTCTGTCTTGTGGGCCCGCCTGGCTGTCTGGTGGTGCACCGGACAAGTCCTGTAGACTGTCAGGTGTGCCACCCGCGCGTGCTCTGTCCTCTGCGCGCGCAGGCGCACATTTAATGCGTTACAGTCGACCGTTGCGCGCGAAGTAGTCGTTGCTCCGCTGTCACACCGGACAGTCCGGTGAATTATAGCGGAGCGGATTCCCGAAGCTGGCGAGTTCAGAGTTGCTCTCCCTTGGGGCACCGGACACTGTCCGGTGGTACACCGGACAGTCCGGTGAATTATAGCGGAGCGCCTCTGAGAATTCCCGAAGGTGTTGAGTTCAGCTTGAAGTCCCCTGGTGCACCGGACACTGTCCGGTGGTGCACCGGACACTGTTCGGTGGCACACCAGACAGTCCGGTGCGCCAGACCAGGGCACACTTCGGTTGTCCCTTGCTCTCTTTGTTTGAACCCTTTTCTTGGTCTTTTTATTGGCTTATTGTGAACCATTGGCACCTGTAGAACTTATAGACTAGAGCAAACTAGTTAGTCCAATTATTTGTGTTGGGCAATTCAACCACCAAAATCATTTACGAAATAGGTGTAAGCCTAATTCCCTCTCAATCTCCCCCTTTTTGGTGATTGATGCCAACACAAACCAAAGCAAGTATAGAAGTGCATAATTGAACTAGTTTTCATAATGTAAGTGCAAAGGTTACTTAGAATTGAGCCAATATGAATACTCATAAGATACGCATGGATTGTTTCTTTATTTTTAACATTTTGGACCATGCTTGCACCACATGTTTTGTTTTTGTAAATTCTTTTGTAAATTCTTATCAAAGTTCTTTTGCAAATAGTCAAAGGTAAATGAATAAGATTTTGCGAAGCATTTTCAAGATTTGAAATTTTCTCCCCCAGTTTCAAATGCTTTTCGTTTGACTAAACAAAACTCCCCCTTAATGAAATCCTCCTTTTAGTGTTCAAGAGGGCTTTAAGATATCAATTTTGAAAATACTACTTTCTCCCCCTTTTGAACACAATAAGAAACCAACTTGAAAATCATGAGTTTAAAATTAGGTGGTGGTGCGGTCCTTTTGCTTTGGGCTAATACTTTCTCCCCCTTTGGCATGAATCGCCAAAAACGGATACTTAGAGTGAAATATAAGCCCTTGTAAGCTACTTTCTCCCCCTTTGGTAAAGAACATATGAGTGAAGATTATACCAAAGACGAAGAGTTGCTCGGAGCGCCGGCGAAGGATGAGTTATGGAGTGGAGTGGAAGCCTTTGTCTTCGTCGAAGACTCCAATTCCCTTTCAATACACCTATGACTTGGTTTGAAATTTACTTGAGAACACATTGGTCATAGCATATAAAACAGACATGATCAAAGGTATATTAATGAGCTATGTGTGCAAAACATCAAAAGAAATTCCTAGAATCAAGAATATTTAGCTCATGCCTAAGTTTGTTAAAAGTTTGTTCATCTAGTGGCTTGGTAAAGATATCGGCTAATTGTTCTTTAGTGTTAATATATGCAATTTCGATATCTCCCTTTTGTTGGTGATCCCTTAGAAAATGATACCGAATGGCTATGTGTTTAGTGCGGCTATGTTCAACGGGATTATCTGCCATGCGGATTGCACTCTCATTATCACATAGAAGAGGAACTTTGGTTAATTTGTAACCGTAGTCCCTAAGGGTTTGCCTCATCCAAAGCAATTGCGCGCAACAATGGCCTGCGGCAATATACTCAGCTTCAGCGGTAGAAAGAGCTACGGAATTTTGCTTCTTTGAAGCCCAAGACACCAAGGATCTTCCCAAGAACTAGCAAGTCCTCGATGTACTCTTTCTATTAATTTTACACCCCACCCAATCGGCATCCGAATAACCAATTAAATCAAAAGTGGATCTGCTAGGATACCAAAGCCCAAACTTAGGAGTATAAACTAAATATCTCAAGATTCATTTTACGGCCGTAAGGTGAGCTTCCTTAGGGTCGGCTTGGAATCTTGCACACATGCATACGGAAAGCATAATATCCGGTCGAGATGCACATAAATAGAGTAAAGAACCTATCATCGACCGGTATACCTTTTGATCTACGGATTTACCTCCCGTGTCGAGGTCGAGATGCCCATTGGTTCCCATAGGTGTCTTGATGGGCTTGGCATCCTTCATCCCAAACTTGGTTAGAATGTCTTGAATATACTTCGTTTGGCTGATGAAGGTGCCTTCTTGGAGTTGTTTCACTTGAAATCCTAAGAAGTACTTCAACTCCCCCATCATTGACATCTCGAATTTTGGTGTCATGATCCTACTAAATTCTTCACATGTAGATTCGTTAGTAGACCCAAATATGATATCATCAACATAAATTTGGCATACAAACAAATCATTGTCAAGAGTTTTAGTGAATAGAGTAGGATCAGCCTTTCCGACTTTGAAGCCATTAGTGATAAGAAAATCTCTTAGGCATTCATACCATGCTCTTGGGGCTTGCTTAAGCCCATAAAGCGCTTTAGAGAGTTTATATACATAGTTAGGATACTCACTATCTTCAAAGCCGGGAGGTTGCTCAACATAGACCTCTTCCTTGATTGGCCCATTGAGGAAGGCACTTTTCACGTCCATTTGATAAAGCTTAAAGTCATGGTAAGTAGCATAGGCAAGTAATATACGAATTGACTCAAGCCTAGCTATGGGTGCATAGGTTTCACCAAAATCCAAACCTTCGACTTGTGAGTATCCCTTGGCCACAAGTCGAGCTTTGTTCCTTGTCACCACACCATGCTTATCTTGCTTGTTGCGGAACACCCACTTGGTTCCTACAACATTTTGATTAGGACGTGGAACTAAATGCCATACCTTGTTCCTAGTGAAGTTGTTGAGCTCTTCTTGCATTGCCACCACCCAATCTGAATCTTGTAGTGCTTCCTCTACCCTGTGTGGCTCAATAGAGGAAACAAACGAGTAATGCTCACAAAAATGTGCAACACGAGATCTAGTGGTTACCCCCTTATGAATGTCGCCGAGGATGGTGTCGACGGGGTGATCTCGTTGGATTGCTTGGTGGACTCTTGGGTGTGGCAGCCTTGGTTCTTCATCCTCCTTGTCTTGATCATTTGCATCTCCCCCTTGATCATTGCCGTCATCTTGAGGTGGCTCATCTTGTTGATCTTCTCCTTCATCAACTTGAGCCTCATCCTCATTTTGAGTTGGTGGAGATGCTTGCGTGGAGGAGGATGGTTGATCTTGTGCATTTGGAGGCTCTTCGGATTCCTTAGGACACACATCCCCAATGGACATGTTCCTTAGAGCGATGCACGGAGCCTCTTCATCACCTATCTCATCAAGATCAACTTGCTCTACTTGAGAGCCGTTAGTCTCATCAAACACAACGTCACAGGAAACTTCAACTTGTCCAGTGGACTTGTTAAAGACTCTATATGCCCTTGTGTTTGAATCATATCCTAGTAAAAAGCCTTCTATAGTCTTAGGAGCAAATTTAGATTTTCTACCTCTTTTAACAAGAATAAAGCATTTGCTACCAAAGACTCTAAAATATGAAATATTGGGCTTTTTACCGGTTAGGAGTTCGTATGATGTCTTCTTGAGGATTCGGTGTAGATACAACCGGTTGATGGCGTAGCAGGCGGTGTTGATTGCCTCGGCCCAAAACCGATCCGAAGTCTTGTACTCATCAAGCATGGTTCTTGTAACACCCCAGGTGTTTATCATCGGCTCGACCACGAGTGCGGACTTTAACACGTGATAGCGGTGAATAAAATGGACACTAAATTGTAATCATCTTCGTCTATCACGATTTTGATATCGTATCTGTCTCCGTCTATCTAAGTCGTTTAAAAAAATCAGAGAAATTTGGACTTTAAAAATCTTTCAAGACGTTGAGTCTATGTTGTTCAGATCGATCGAGTACGAGAATATGATTTCAGAAAAGTTCAATTTTACAAATTCGGCCACGATCCATATCCAAGAAAAACAAGGCATAGAACTATAAATTATGCTGCTCTCTAGCCGAATGTTCAGATAGCGGCGAAATCCGTTTAGGTTCAACTAAATCAAACGTCGACTAAAATATCGAATCTGATATCGTCTAACTTAATTCGTCTACATCTCGCTTCCATGACGATGCTGACATCGTCTCCAAAGGGATTCTGATTGTGATGCCGCGTTCGGCTCGCGTAGTTCAAAATTTATTTATTTGAATGTCAAGTAAATAATTTGTATAACTCAAATATCGTTTTTATCCGATCTGTTAACATCCTGCTCGAATAAATCCATTCGAATTTCTTAATAAAGTCTAAATACTGATGTTGATCTCTTTTGGTTCGGTCTGTTTGTTTCTCACCCTGATCCAAATATTTGGATAATGAACAAATTTCGTCTGGTTTCAGATTAATTAAACACCGTCTAAACTATTGTGGTCGTTAGAGTTTAAATCAAATCAATTTAGATTTGTCTCAAATCTCTAATTATGGATCACAGATATATGCACACCTTCTATTAAAGGAAAACAGAAGAAATCTAGTTCTTTTTATTGATTTGGTCTTATCGTTCCACCGCTCTTTCTTTGATCATATTCTAGTCGCTGTTCTTCTGTTGGATATTTCTGTTCCCGTGTACAACAAAGATCGTAGGTATAAGCCTTATCACCAGCCAGGCAGCCACCGCCCACGCTCTCTGGTTCTCATCCTTTTCCCTGGCACGTTGGTCGTCATTATCGTCTTCGCCCCCGCCAGCAAGCTCTGTGAGTACGCCTCCCTCTCAGCTCATGCGGTTGGCGCCCTGTACTTCACCTCGCCGGCATCGATCTCCCATCGCCCATCTTCTCCAAGCTGCTGGACACCGCTCGCCCTCAACTCTGCTCCCTGCGCGCGCCCAGCCGAGCGGCTCCCTCACGCGCGCTCCTCTCTCTCCCTCATCTCCCTCCTCTGCCGGCGCTCTCTCCTGCCCTCTTCCATGGCCGGCGTTTCCTCCAGCGTGTCCCATGGTCGTCCAGCCCCCACCTCCATGATGGCCGAGCTCTCTCTCTCCCACGGTCGTCTCCATCCCCTGCTCGTCCATGGCGTCCGGTCGCTGCTCGGATTTTGCCCGTGCCGAGCTCCCTTCGTCGAGCCCCTGGTCTTCTCCCCAGTTGCGCGCCCTCCCAGCTCGGCTGTGGCCACCTGTTAGCACGTTCACAGGGAGGAACTCGCTATCTGGGATTTGCGATGTGGGCAGGTGTTATTTCTTTGCTGTTCAAGTCTGTTCGGGTTTGTTCAACAACCAAAAGCCAAAAGCCAAATTACAGAAATGGCAGCAGTTCGCCTTTTATACTTGCTACTGAAACCCCAACCAGAGATACGACCATCCCCTGTGTTACAGCCAGTTGGCACCAATATATTTGGAGTTCAGCTTCTTAACTCTGCTTCTCCTTCTCAGCTTCACAGCTCCATCAGCTTCCGCTTCCAACGTCGGCTTTCCTCCCATCAGGTTCTCTGTAGTCGGGCTGGCGCCATCCTCGCGTGGTGTAGAGTTGTTGACATATTCCCCTCCTCGAGATCCAGCTTGCCCCCAAGCTGATGCAAAAGGAAAGTGTTGTTTCACCATTACTTCATCTTCCCATGTTGCTAGAGAAGTATCCCATCCCGACCATTTGACCGAAACCTGTGACACTGTCTTCCCTCCACGCCAGATCAGTCGCGTTTCTAGAACAGTTTCAGGAATTTGCAACCCAGTGGAAATGTCTGGTATAACTGGACTAACTGATGTTCTTGAACCCACTTTTGGCTTCAATTGTGAGACATGAAACACTGGGTGAATACCACAACCAACTGGGAGAGCCAATTCATAAGCAACTGAGTTAATCTTGCGTACCACTTCAAATGGACCAAAGAACTTAAATACCAATTTTGGATGGGGTCGAGAAGCAACAGAAGATTGACAATATGGCTGAAGCTTAAGGAAAACCTGTTGGCCAACAGTGAGAACCCGATCAGTCCGACCTTTGTCAGCTTGCTTCTTCATTCTCTGTTGGGCTCGTTGAAGATGCAATTGAATCTGCTGGAGCATCAACTGTCTTTCCTCGAGCATAATCTGCAGATCCGGGACTGCACACTGTCCACTTGCATCCAGACCAAAATGCACTGGTTTGTGGCCATACAACACTTCGAATGGTGAAGTACCCAAAGTTGAATGAGAGTTAGTATTATACCAAAACTCGGCTAATGGCAACCATGACAGCCACTTGCTTGGACAGGAATGGACAAAGCAACGTAAATAAGTCTCCAAGCATTGATTTACCCGCTCAGTTTGCCCGTCCGATTGTGGGTGATATGCACTGCTCAAACACAACTTGGTACCAGCCAGTCTGAAAAGTTCTTGCCACAATTTGCTAGTAAACACTGGATCCCTGTCTGACACCATAGCAACAGGCAACCCATGTAAACGATAGACTTCCGACAGATATAATTTGGCCACCGATAAAGCAGTAAAAGGATGGCCCAATGGAAGGAAGTGAGCATACTTTGAAAATTTATCGACCACCACAATAATACAGTTGTAGTGTTTGGATCTCGGTAAACCAGTAATGAAGTCCAGAGTGACAGTATGCCATGCATGCGCTGGGACCGGAAGGGGAAGAAGAAGCCCTGGGTATTTTCCTCGATCAGGTTTTGCCTGTTGACAGGTGGTGCAGGATTGTACAAATTCCTTAGTGTGTTTCTTCATACCAGGCCAAGCAAAGGTCGCCTTAAGCCTACGGTATGTCGCTGGAAAACCAGAATGGCCCCCTTCAGCACTGTCGTGTAACGCTGATAAAACAGTCTGTTGTAACTCCGTGTTAGCTCCTAACCAAACTCGACCTTTGTATCAAATTACCCCATTAATAAGACTATAGGCACCATGATCACTTCCAGTAGCTAAGATTTGCAACAATTCTTTAGTCTTCGGATCCTTTTCGTATCCTTGCACCACTTGCACTAGCCAACTAGGAACCACCGTGGAAACAACTATCTGATTCAGTTGTAGCTGAGGTGCATCTCGTTCCAACCCCGGGCGCCTTGACAACGCATCAGCCACCTTGTTGTCAATCCCTTTTTTGTAGCTGATTTTGTATTGCAAGCCCAATAGCTTTGTAAGAGCCTTCTGCTGCCAGGCAGTAGACACTCTTTGATCATCAAGATGAATTAAGCTCTGTTGGTCTGTTTTTATCAAAAATTCCCCATGCTGAAGATATGGACGCCAGTGATCCACCGCAAAAAGAATTGCCAAACATTCCTTTTCGTATATGGACAGCCCCAAATTCTTTGGTCCCAGTGCTTTGCTAATGTACGCAATTGGATGCCCTTGCTGTTGCAGCACTGCCCCAATGCCACTGTTGCTAGCATCAGTTTCGATAGTAAAAACTTTGGTAAAATCTGGAATACCCAACACAGGAGCTTGTGCCAGTGCAGATTTCAAAGTGTCAAATGGCTGTTGTGTAACCGAAGTCCACGCAAACATTGTATCTTTTCGTAACAAGTCAGTCAAGGGCTTGCTTATAATACCAAAGTGTCGCACAAACTTCCTATAATACCCTGCCATGCCTAAGAAACTGTGAAGTTCCTTGACACAAGTAGGCACTGGCCAGTTTTGGACCACCTGCACTTTATGTGGGTCGGTAGAAATGCCTTGAGCACTGACCACATGACCCAAGAACTCCAATTTGTCCTGGGCAAAAGAGCACTTAGATCTTTTCAAATGTAATTTGTGGTCATTGAGTAACTCAAACACTGCTTGCAAATGTTGCACATGTGTCTCCAAATTGGGGCTGTAAACTAGTACATCATCTAAGAACACAACCACACACTTTCGTAAAAGAGGTGCCAGAATATGGTTCATGAATTCTTGGAAGGTTGTTGGGGCTCCCGTTAAACCAAAAGGCATAACACGATACTCAAAATGGCCATAGTGGGTCTGGAACGCTGTCTTGTGCTCATCTCCTTCCTTGAGCCGAATTTGATGATACCCGGAACGGTGATCCAATTTAGAGAACACTGCAGCTCCACTCAATTCATCGGTGATCTCATCAAAAATAGGCATGGGATATCTGTTCTTTACAGTATAAGCATTTAACCTTTGATAGTCCACACACAACCGCCACTCTCCATCTTTTTTCTTTACCAACAGAATTGGGGACGCAAATGGACTGGAGCTGTGTTGAATAATACCACTGTTCAACATCTCTGTTACTTGTTTTTCTATTTCGTCCTTTTGCTGGGGTGTATACCTATAGGGACGTAGCCTGAATGGTTGGACCCCAGGAAGCAGTGGTACGGCATGGTCAATCCATCTCTTTGGAGGTAGACCCTTGGGCTCTTCAAATAGAAGACTAAACTTGTTAACCAACTCAGTAATCACTGCAGGTGTTTCAACTCAACCACATTGAAATTCAGTATGTAACTCCAACAGCTGCTCAATGGCCTCTTGTCGAACCAAGGATTCGAATTGGGTGCCACTGATGAGGGGGCATGATTGGGTCTTTGGTTTTACTCCTTGTAATTTGATATATTTCCCCTTGTACACAAAGGATAACCATTTGTGTCCCCAGTGAATGGCCATGGGACTATGTTGCTCTAACCAGTCCATGCCCACTATTAAGTCATATCCACTTAACGGTAATATCTTGAAATCAGTGACAAAGGTGGTTCCCTCACATAGCCACCGGCACTTAGGTACCATATGAGTGCTCCACAATTTCCTTCCATCTGCCACTTTCACCTGCAAGGGATGTTGTAGTGGTCTAACCTTAGTCATCACTCCTGACAGGTTGTTGTCCATAAAACTAGCAGTACTACCAGAGTCAACTAATACAAGTACTTGCTGGCAATGTATAGAAGCCCAGAGTCGAATGGTTTTATGTAACGCACTGAAATTGGGGGTAGAATTTTTTCTTCTTGTCTCTCACCAAATTCAGGCGTTACCCTTTTCTTTTCTCGTTCCCTCGCTAAACCTTGACCTTTTCCAAAGTTATAGCGGGACTTGGTTTGGATTTCCCGTGTAAAGAAAAACCCTAAATTACTTTATGTTGTTTGATGCACCATGCCGAACTGTGCATTCTTTGATTGCTTAGAGATGTAAGTGCATTCATCTAGAAAGATCGGATTTCGAAAAGGAGAAAAACCTTTTCTTTCTTTTTCTTTTTCTTTCTCTCTCTCCTCCCTTTTTCTCTCTCCCGCGCCGTGGGCCGCCCCGGTCGGCCCAACCGCCCCCCCTTTGGGCCCTTTGGCCCAGCCGCCCCCTCCCTTTCCCCTAATTTCCCCAAAATCCCTCTCCCTCCCTCTCATTCTCTCTCTTCCCCACCCCAGCCGCCGCCCCCTGCAGCTCGGCCGCCCCCTGCAGCTCGGCCGCCCCGTCTCCGTCCCCGGTGAGCCCTCCCCTCTCCCTTCCCTCTCCCCTCCCCTCCCTCTCCCCGGTCAGGCCGCCGCCTGGCCCAACCGCCCCTGCCCGCGCGCCCAGCCGCCGCTCGGCCGCCCCTTGGCCGCCCGGCCTCGGCCGCCCTGGCCCCGGCCCAACCGCCCGCCCGCCCCTGCCCAGCCGCCCCTGCGCGCCGCCGGCTCGGCCGCCCCCGCCCCTGCCCGGGCCGGTTCAACCGCCCCCTGGCCGGTTCAACCGCCCCCCCCCCCTTTTATTTTATTTTATTTTATTTTCTTTCATTACTGTTACTTATTTTATTTTAGGTAGGTTAATCATTGTTCATGTTATTGAAATAGGAAACTTAATTTAGAATTTCGTTATGCTAGTTAATTCATATAATCAATTGTTTATCCGGTTCAATGTTGGTCAACTAAAAATGACTAGGTTTCCATTAGTGCATATAACTAAATTCTTTTGTTAGAACCAATTGTAACTAATCATTAGTGCATAAGCTTTAACCCCCCCCCCCCCCCGCGAGACCTTTTCCCGTTTCTTTCTAACCATAATGAATGCGATATCGAATGTCATACTTGATGCATATTCACTTTATTTGTTCCCTTGTATGATGTACTGTTTGTTTCCCAATTTGAATGGATGAATGTATGTATGCTTGCAATCGCATAGAGAACGATCCGGTCGAAGAGCCCGAGGAACTCGCAGGAGAAGCCCCTGAGCAGCAGTCGTTTGGTGGAGGCAAGTGTCCCTTGACCTATCTCTGTCCTATTCATTATTTAATTCACCTCCCGCTTTACACATTTATGCCTAAGGATTGACTAGCTTTTGTTAACCATGTCCTTGTTCACCTATTTGGGTTGGATTATTACTGTTTAGCTTTATGTTATTGCTCAACTATAATCAATGAACATGATGAGATTACCTATGATACGCTGTTTTCCCTCTTCTTATTATGATGTTATACTTGTGGCCTTTAAGGGGGCTCGAGCGGTTTCTCGAGTGCCTCTCCGTAAGGACCTGTTCTATGGATGACCGCCCGGGAAAACAGTGCAACCATGAGGGTGGAATGGGATGCCCTTAGCTGAATAATTAGAGGATCCGGGGTGTAGTTCACTTAGCCGTCGTGCCGTCAATGGGGCTCGGTGTATGCGGCTCGCTCTGCCAAGTTTGGGTTCGCCCCTTGGGGAGGAGTGCGGTGCATTTAGGAAACCTAACGGGTGGCTACAGCCTCGGGGAATCTTTGTAAAGGCTACGTAGTGATGCCCTGCTAGGCCACCTAGGTAGTGGTCAATGGGGAGTAGCTCTCTCCGGGCAGAATGGGAATCATGGCTTGTGGGTAAAGTGCACAACCTCTGCAGAGTGTTTGAAAACTGATATATCAACCGTGCTCGCGGTTATGAGCGGCCAAGGGAGCTCCAGTGATTAGTGGTACTTGATCAGAGATACTTTGGTACAGGTGGTAATGAGATTGATGGTTTTGGTTATGATTATGGTGCTGGTAAGTGGTATTCTTTCCGTTTGGAAAGGGTACATCGGGCTAATAACTTGGGTTAATGCTAAAACCTGGCCTTCTATTAGTAAATAATAATCTGACCAACTAAAAGCAACTGCTTGACTTACCCCCACATAAAGCTAGTCCACTACAGCCAAACAGGATACTTGCTGAGTATGTTGATGTGTACTCACCCTTGCTCTACACACCAAACCCCCCATCCCCAGGTTGTCAGCATTGCAACCACTGCTCAGGCGAAGATGAAGCTGTGGAAGGAGACTTCCAGGAGTTCCAAGACTACGACGAGTTCTAGGTGTGGGTTAGCGGCAACCCCCAGTCGGCTGCCTGTGAAGGCCGCGTTTATCTACGTTTCTTTTCCGCACTTTGATTTATTGTAAGGACTATATGGACGTCTCAGACGTATGATGTAATCGACTATTATTTCCCTTTTAATACTATTTTGAGCACTGTGTGATGATGTCCATGTTATGTAACTGCTGTGTACGTGAATAACTGATCCTGGCACGTACATGGTTCGCATTCGGTTTGCTTTCTAAAACCGGGTGTGACATAAGTGGTATCAAAGCCGTGCTGACTGTAGGACCGCTAACCTAGAGTAGAACGGTCGTTCTAAGGACTATAGACCTCTGTCTCTGCCTTGACTTTGATATCCCTTCAAAAGTTGGTCATACCGACCAAACCTATGTTCTACTATATACTATACCTTGCTGAAAATCATGTTTTATTCTAATCCTTCATTTACTTGTGGTTCATTATTTGCTGGTCATATTAATTCTGTTCTCACCCTTTTGCTTGCGATGTCTTTTTGTAGATGGCTCGACTTAGACACACTGCACGAAAGTCAGTCATCCCCTTCTTACCCTCCCGCCTTGCTGAGCGTCCGCTTCGCCGTCCCGTGGCCGGACAGTCCAGCCACTTGGAGAGACTACACCACCACCTGCATGAGGAGCAGGAGCGTCGACGACAGGAGCAGCAGGGCTCTTCCTTCTCGCTCCACCAGGAGATAGAGTCTGTGAGGAGCTGCTCCCCTGTGCTTCCTCTGGAGGCGCCCCCTGCACCACCACTGGGCGCCCCAGTTTCTGGAGTAGCTGCTGGAGGAGACCCAGACGACGGAGGTGGCGACGACAGCTCGAGCCACGACACCGACTTCTCTGCTAACCATGAGCCGGAAGGATGGGTTGCTCGACCCATCACTCGCGACGCTGCTCGCGGGTGTCACTTCCACGATGCGCTCGACACCCTGCTACGTCGGGCATTTAACCGGCATACTTGGTCCGTCGAGTATCGCTGTGTGGTCTACCAGCACAGTCGCGGGGTCTACCCGGACCGCTGGGAGGCAACCTGCTTGGTGCGCTGCCTGGAGAACAGTCTTCAGGGTGCAGAGGCCTGCTCAGAGCACTATTCTATCTCTGAACGGGACTCAGCTGAGGCAGCCATGCAAGATGCTGCACGGCGTGCGCTTTCGCACTACTGCTCGGTTTTCGGTGGGGCAGCTGACGGTCTTGACCTGAAGTATTACCCTCGCCGTCCATCTGGCAGCACAGGAGGCGTGATTGTCTCACCTGTTGGTGAGGGCAATCCTAGGTTGAGCAGCACAGTCAACCTAGCCGCCGTGCTAAACACGGAGCTGGACCATGCATTAGACGAGCTGAGTAGGGCTCGTGCTGAGATCGCCCTGCTGCGGGCTGAGCGCGCGGAACGTCGTCACCTGGATGGTGGTTCCCCCGCTCCCGTCGGGACTCAGCACCCGTACCGCTCACCTCAGCGTGGACACCAGTCTTATGGCAATCCCGACTGCAAGACCAAGATAACTCTAGAACCATAGATCGTTAGAGTTGGATCTTGTAATTAATACGAAATATATACGTAGAAGCTACAGTCTTAGCGTTAGTCTCGGTCTTAGTTAGTCTTAGTTAGACAGGATAGTTTGCTATATCCTGTGCATTTATGTTTGTCATGATGAACTATGTTTGGTTTGGATCTTTGTAATGACTGTCACCAGAGTGTGGGTATCCCCCGCATTTTGGTTTACCTATTATGTTAATGGAGTTAGTTATATAGTTGGGAAACCTTTTATTCCACTTTCCTCTTATTCTGAGAAGCTGTGTGGTCTGTGTTGGAGATCAGTGAAGATGCTCATCTGTTCAGTGCTGTTGAAGAATTCTATACTCTTTTCTTATGCTGCAAGATTTGCCAGATCAGTTCTGATGTGTCGTTGCATTCTGCAGATGTCAGAGAACAGGCGCAGAGGAGGAAGGCGTGCTCAGCAGGAGCGAGCCGCTCAACAGGAAGAGGTGCCCCAGCAGCAGCATCTGCCGCCCCCGCCCCCGATGTCCATCGAGCAGATGTTTCTGATGCAGACTCAGGCAGTTCAAGCCATCGGTCCGACTTTGGCCGCCATTCAGCAGCAGCAGCAGCAACAGCAGGCCCCACCTCAGCCTCAGATGCCTCAGATGCCCAGAGACAAGCGTGCTGAATTCATGAGAGGTCATCCACCAACGTTCGCTCATTCTTCTGACCCCATGGATGCTGAAGACTGGCTGCGCACTGTGGAGCGGGAGTTGCATACCGCTCAGTGTGATGACAGGGAGAAAGTCCTGTACGGTCCTCGTCTGTTGAGAGGAGCAGCCCAATCATGGTGGGAGTCTTACCTCGCCACCCATGCCCACCCTGACGCCATCACTTGGGAAGAGTTCAGAGGTAGCTTTCGTCAGTACCATGTTCCCGCAGGTCTGATGACAGTGAAGAAGGAGGAATTCCTGGCCCTCAAGCAAGGGTCATCGTCTGTCAGTGAATACCGAGACAGATTTCTGCAGCTGTCTCGCTATGCTCCTGAAGATGTCAACACCGACGCCAAGCGGCAGTACCGTTTCCTGAGAGGCTTGGTTGACCCTCTGCAGTACCAACTGATGAATCACACCTTCCCGACATTCCAGCATCTGATTGACAGAGCAATCATGACAGAGAGAAAGCGTAAGGAGATGGAGGATCGTAAGCGCAAGAGTAGTGGACCCCAGCCTTGAAGCAGCAATCGTCCTCGTTTCTCAGGCAATCAACCTCAGCAGTTCAGGCAGAACCAGCGTCCACCTCAGCAGCATCAGAAGTTCCAAAGGCAGTATCCTCAGCACTAGTACCAGAACCGTCAGAGCAATCAGTCAGGAGGTCAGTTTCAAAGGCAGAATCAGCAGGCACCTCGTCTTCCTGCCCCAGCAAACCAGCAGAACAATCAGGCAGCACCAGCTCAGGTTGGAAACAGAGCATGTTTCCACTGTGGAGAGCAAGGCCACTGGGTGATGCAATGTCCGAAGAAGGCAGCCCAGCAGCAGTCAGGCCCCAATGCCCCAGCAAAGCAGAATGTGCCTCAGCCTGGAGCAGGCAATCGCTCTCAGCCGCGCTATAATCATGGAAGACTGAACCACTTGGAGGCTGAAGCAGTTCAGGAGACCCCCGGCATGATAGTAGGTATGTTCCCAGTCGACTCCCATATTGCAGAAGTGTTATTTGATACTGGAGCAACGCATTCTTTCATTACTGCATCATGGGTAGAAGCACATAATCTTCCAATTACTACCATGTCAACCCCCATTCAAATCGACTCAGCCGGTGGTAGAATTCGAGCCGATAGCATTTGTTTGAATATAAGTGTGGAAATAAGGGGGATAGCGTTTCCCGCCAACCTTATAGTAATGGGTACTCAGGGAATAGATGTCATCCTAGGGATGAATTGGCTAGATAAGTATCAGGCAGTTATCAGTTGTGATAAAAGGACAATCAAGTTGGTGTCCCCACTAGGAGAGGAAGTGGTGACCGAGTTAGTCCCGCCTGAGCCAAAGAAAGGAAGTTGTTATCAGATAGCTGTTGATAGCAGTGAAGCAGACCCAATTGGGAGGATCAAGGTTGTGTCCGAGTTCCCAGATGTGTTTCCAAAGGACCTACCGGGTATGCCACCAGAGCGGAAAGTTGAGTTTGCTATAGAGCTTCTTCCCGGAACCGCCCCTATCTCCAAGAGAGCTTACAGAATATCCGGACCAGAGTTGGTTGAACTTAAGAAGCAGATTGATGAGCTGTCAGAGAAAGGTTACATTCGGCCAAGCACCTCGCCTTGGGCCGCCCCTGTCCTATTTGTGGAAAAGAAAGATGGCACCAAAAGGATGTGTATCGATTATCGAGCTTTGAATGAGGTCACGATCAAGAACAAGTATCCCTTGCCCAGAATAGAAGATCTGTTCGACCAGTTGAGAGGAGCCAGTGTGTTCTCCAAGATTGATCTGAGGTCAGGTTATCATCAGCTCAGGATCCGACCTTCGGACATTCCGAAGATGACATTCATTACCAAGTATGGTTTGTACGAGTTCATAGTGATGTCTTTTGGTTTGACCAATGCGCCAGCGTTCTTCATGAACTTGATGAATAGTGTATTCATGGATTACCTTGATAAGTTTGTGGTGGTATTCATTGATGACATTCTGGTTTATTCTCAAAGCGAAGAAGAGCATGCAGATCATTTGAGGATGGTATTGCAGAGATTGCGAGAGCACCAGTTGTATGCAAAGTTGAGCAAGTGTGAGTTCTGGATCAGCGAAGTCCTGTTCTTGGGTCACATAATCAACAAAGAAGGATTGGCTGTGGATCCGAAGAAAGTGGCAGACATTCTGAACTGGAAAGCGCCAACAGATGCTAGAGGAATCAAGAGCTTCATTGGAATGGCCGGATATTATCGGCGATTCATTGAAGGGTTTTCGAAGATTGCGAAACCAATGACAGCGTTGCTAGGCAACAAGGTTGAGTTCAAGTGGACCCAGAAATGTCAAGAGGCCTTTGAAGCGCTGAAAGAGAAGTTGACTACAGCGCCTGTCCTAGTCTTGCCTGATGTGCACAAGCCCTTCTCGGTGTATTGCGATGCTTGTTACACAGGTTTGGGATGCGTGTTGATGCAAGAGGGAAGAGTTGTGGCTTACTCGTCCTGACAGTTGAAGGTTCATGAGAAGAACTACCCAATCCATGACCTAGAGTTGGCAGCAGTGGTTCACGCACTAAAGACATGGAGGCACTATCTGTATGGACAGAAATGTGATGTTTACACAGAACACAAGAGTCTGAAGTACATATTCACTAAGTCAGAGTTGAACATGAGGCAACGAAGATGGTTAGAGTTGATCAAAGACTATGAGTTGGAGATTCATTACCATCCAGGCAAAGCAAACGTAGTGGCAGATGCTTTGAGCAGAAAGAGTCAAGTCAATCTGATGGTCGCTCGTCCGATGCCTTATGAGTTGGCCAAGGAGTTTGACAGGTTGAGTCTCGGATTTCTGAACAATTCGCGAGGAGTCACAGTTGAGTTGGAACCTACCTTGGAGCGCGAAATCAAAGAAGCGCAGAAGAATGATGAGAAAATCAGTGAGATCCGGCGACTGATTCTAGAAGGCAGAGGCAAAGATTTTCGAGAAGATGCAGAAGGCGTGATATGGTTCAAAGACCACTTGTGTGTTCCCAATGTCCAGTCCATTCGGGAGTTGATTCTTAAGGAAGCTCATGAGACAGCCTATTCGATTCACCCTGGCAGTGAGAAGATGTATCAGGATCTGAAGAAGAAATTTTGGTGGTACGGAATGAAGAGGGAAATCGCAGAGCATGTGGCTATGTGCGATAATTGCCGAAGAATTAAGGCAGAGCACCAGAGACCTGCTGGATTGTTGCAGCCGTTGCAGATCCCTCACTGGAAATGGGATGAAATTGGTATGGATTTCATAGTCGGATTGCCTCGCACTCGAGCCGGCTATGATTCCATTTGGGTAGTAGTGGACCGCTTGACCAAGTCAGCCCACTTCATACCTGTCAAGACCAACTATAGCAGTGCCGTATTGGCAGAATTGTACATGTCTCGGATCGTTTGTCTTCATGGTGTGCCAAAGAAGATAGTGTCAGACAGAGGAACGTAGTTCACCTCTCATTTCTGGCAGCAGTTGCATGAAGCTTTGGGCACGCATCTGAATTTCAGTTCAGCTTATCATCCGCAGACAGATGGCCAGACCGAAAGGACCAATCAAATTCTTGAAGATATGTTGAGAGCCTGTGCGTTGCAAGATCAGTCCGGATGGGATAAGAGATTGCCTTATGCAGAGTTTTCCTATAACAACAGTTACCAGGCCAGTTTGAAGATGTCACCATTTCAGGCGCTCTATGGAAGGAGTTGTAGAACTCCGTTGCAATGGGATCAGCCTGGAGAAAAGCAAGTGTTTGGGCCAGACATTTTGCTTGAAGCCGAAGAGAACATCAAGATGGTCCGAGAGAATCTGAAGATAGCGCAATCAAGGCAGCGAAGCTATGCAGACACAAGAAGAAGAGAGCTGAGTTTCGAAGTCGGAGACTTTGTCTATCTGAAAGTGTCACCGATCAGAGGAGTCAGAAGGTTCGGAGTGAAAGGCAAGCTAGCACCCCGCTACATTGGTCCGTATCAGATTCTTGCAAGACGTGGAGAAGTGGCCTATCAGCTCAGTTTGCCTGAGAGTTTGTCTGATGTGCATGATGTCTTTCATGTGTCTCAGTTGAAGAAGTGCTTGCGTGTGCCAGAGGAGCAGTTGCCAGTGGAAGGTCTTGAAGTCCAGGAGGACTTGACCTACGTTGAGAAGCCAGTGCAAATCCTTGAGGTCGCAGACAGAGTCACCCGAAGGAAAACCATCAGAATGTGCAAAGTCAGATGGAATCATCACTCTAAGAAGCAACCTGGGAGCGTGAAGATGATCTGATGGCTAAATACCCTGAGCTCTTTGCTAGCCAGCCCTGAATCTCGAGGGCGAGATTCTTTTAAGGGGGATAGGTTTGTAACGCCCTGAATTTGGGGGTAGAATTTTTTCTTCTTGTCTCTCACCAAATTCAGGCGTTACCCTTTTCTTTTCTCGTTCCCTCGCTAAACCTTGACCTTTTCCAAAGTTATAGCGGGACTTGGTTTGGATTTCCCGTGTAAAGAAAAACCCTAAATTACTTTATGTTGTTTGATGCACCATGCCGAACCGTGCATTCTTTGATTGCTTAGAGATGTAAGTGCATTCATCTAGAAAGATCGGATTTCGAAAAGGAGAAAAACCTTTTCTTTCTTTTTCTTTTTCTTTTTCTTTCTCTCTCTCCTCCCTTTTTCTCTCTCCCGCGCCGTGGGCCGCCCCGGCCGGCCCAGTCGCCCCTGGCCGGCCCAACCGCCCCCCCTGCGCGCGCCCCCTTTGGCCCAGCCGCCCCCTCCCTTTCCCCTAATTTCCCCAAAATCCCTCTCCCTCCCTCTCATTCTCTCTCTTCCCCACCCCAGCCGCCGCCCCCTGCCCTAGTCGCCGCCCCCTGCAGCTCGGCCGCCCCCTGCAGCTCGGCCGCCCCGCCGCTCGGCCGCCCCGTCTCCGTCCCCGGTGAGCCCTCCCCTCTCCCTTCCCTCTCCCCTCCCCTCCCTCTCCCCGGTCAGGCCGCCGCCCGGCCCAACCGCCCCTGTCCGCGCGCCCAGCCGCCGCTCGGCCGCCCCTTGGCCGCCCGGCTCGGCCGCCCCTTGGCCGCCCGGCTCGGCCGCCCCCGTGGCCGCCCGGCCTCGGCCGCCCTGGCCCCGGCCCAACCGCCCCTGCGCGCCGCCGGCTCGGCCGCCCCCGCCCCTGCTCGGGCCGGTTCAACCCCCCCCCTTTTTATTTTATTTTATTTTCTTTTCTTTCATTACTGTTACTTATTTTATTTTAGGTAGGTTAATCATTGTTCATGTTATTGAAATAGGAAACTTAATTTAGAATTTTGTTATGCTAGTTAATTCATATAATCAATTGTTTATCCGGTTCAATGTTGGTCAACTAAAAATGACTAGGTTTCCATTAGTGCATATAACTAAATTCTTTTGTTAGAACCAATTGTAACTAATCATTAGTGCATAAGCTTTAACCCCCCCCCCCCCCCCCCCCCCCGCGAGACCTTTTCCCGTTTCTTTCTAACCATAATGAATGCGATATCGAATGTCATACTTGATGCATATTCACTTTATTTGTTCCCTTGTATGATGTACTGTTTGTTTCCCAATTTGAATGGATGAATGTATGTATGCTTGCAATCGCATAGAGAACGATCCGGTCGAAGAGCCCGAGGAACTCGCAGGAGAAGCCCCTGAGCAGCAGTCGTTTGGTGGAGGCAAGTGTCCCTTGACCTATCTCTGTCCTATTCATTATTTAATTCACCTCCCGCTTTACACATTTATGCCTAAGGATTGACTAGCTTTTGTTAACCATGTCCTTGTTCACCTATTTGGGTTGGATTATTACTGTTTAGCTTTATGCTATTGCTCAACTATAATCAATGAACATGATGAGATTACCTATGATACGCTGTTTTCCCTCTTCTTATTATGATGTTATACTTGTGGCCTTTAAGGGGGCTCGAGCGGTTTCTCGAGTGCCTCTCCGTAAGGACCTGTTCTATGGATGACCGCCCGGGAAAACAGTGCAACCATGAGGGTGGAATGGGATGCCCTTAGCTGAATAATTAGAGGATCCGGGGTGTAGTTCACTTAGCCGTCGTGCCGTCAATGGGGCTCGGTGTATGCGGCTCGCTCTGCCAAGTTTGGGTTCGCCCCTTGGGGAGGAGTGCGATGCATTTAGGAAACCTAACGGGTGGCTACAGCCTCGGGGAATCTTTGTAAAGGCTACGTAGTGATGCCCTGCTAGGCCACCTAGGTAGTGGTCAATGGGGAGTAGCTCTGTCCGGGCAGAATGGGAATCACGGCTTGTGGGTAAAGTGCACAACCTCTGTAGAGTGTTTGAAAACTGATATATCAGCCGTGCTCGCGGTTATGAGCGGCCAAGGGAGCTCCAGTGATTAGTGGTACTTGATCAGAGATACTTTGGTACAGGTGGTAATGAGATTGATGGTTTTGGTTATGATTATGGTGCTGGTAAGTGGTATTCTTTCCGTTTGGAAAGGGTACATCGGGCTAATAACTTGGGTTAATGCTAAAACCTGGCCTTCTATTAGTAAATAATAATCTGACCAACTAAAAGCAACTGCTTGACTTACCCCCACATAAAGCTAGTCCACTACAGCCAAACAGGATACTTGCTGAGTATGTTGATGTGTACTCACCCTTGCTCTACACACCAAACCCCCCCCATCCCCAGGTTGTCAGCATTGCAACCACTGCTCAGGCGAAGATGAAGCTGTGGAAGGAGACTTCCAGGAGTTCCAAGACTACGACGAGTTCTAGGTGTGGGTTAGCGGCAACCCCCAGTCGGCTGCCTGTGAAGGCCGCGTTTATCTACGTTTCTTTTCCGCACTTTGATTTATTGTAAGGACTATATGGACGTCTCAGACGTATGATGTAATCGACTATTATTTCCCTTTTAATACTATTTTGAGCACTGTGTGATGATGTCCATGTTATGTAACTGCTGTGTACGTGAATAACTGATCCTGGCACGTACATGGTTCGCATTCGGTTTGCCTTCTAAAACCGGGTGTGACATTTTATTTCCTTCACTTCCTGTGGCAGCTGCGACAGAGATAGCCTCAACGCTTTCCTGGTTGGCTTCTAGAGCTGACTCCTCCATTTCCACCATGTGCTCCTCAGCAGAACCAGCTAATGCCCACATTTCTTCCACTACCTGTAACGGAACCGTGTTTGAACAACGATGGAGTTGACTCCAACGTTCGCCACACTTAAAGCATAGTCCCTTGGCTTTTCTGTAAGCTTTCAGCGCAGCCATCTTGCTGTCCTCCCCTTTGATAGGAAAGCCTGCTGAACGATTGCCTAGACCAGGAGGCAAAGGTAGTGGTAATGGTCCCGATTTGGAGGAAGCACGATTGAACAATCCGGCGTCAAACTTCCTTTGATCTTTGCGTACTGTACTGGTCATCACTTTCTCCTGCAACAGTGCTAGTGAACAAGTTGTATCCAAGTCCACAGGACGTTGTATGATCACCACCATTTTAATCTCATCTCTCAACCCATCCACAAATCGTGTTGTTACCATGGTCGGTGTCAGTTGGTTCTCATGTGCCAATAGCTGATGCAGTAATATATCAAACTGCTCTATATAATCATAAACAGATCCAGTTTGATGTATATGATAGAACTGTCGAATCAACAGATTATGCTGATCACGACCAAACCGAGTAATTAGTGCCAAACACAATTCTCCCCAGTTCATTTCTCTAGTTCTAGCTTCCATGGACTGCAACCAATAGAGTGTCGAGCCCTCAAAATGCATCACTGCCATTTGTATCCACATCTCAATCGGAATAGCATAATACTCAAATTAAGTTTCACAACGGTTCTTCCATAGCTTGGGGTTGGATCCATCAAACACAGGAAAATTCATTGGAGGCAAACTCACACCCGATCCTTGAGACCAGTTTACGGAAGCAAATTGGCTCATAGGACTTGGTACGAACGACCCAGGTGCAAACTGCTGAGGCGTATACATACCTCCCATCGGTAAGGAATTTCGATGGATCTCTGGTTCAGGAATCGGCCTCCGGAATGGATCGGCGGTGCGATGCAGAGTTGGTCCCGTCGCCGTCTCCATAGACGCCATGATCGTGGAAGAATTTGTCGACGCGACCGTACCCCCTGGTACCGCGCCCAGCGTTGTAGATGGTGTAATCATGGTACCCTTTGATGTCATCTTGTTCATCTGGTGCTGCATCTGACTCAGCACGTTCGCCATCTCGCCCACCTTCTTCTCGATTCCTGGCCGCCATTTCTGGAACTCGCTTCGATCGACCACCAGTCCCTGAACCGTGGACTCCATCTTCTCCATCGTTGCTTGTATTGCCTCCATGCGTCGACTCATATCCTTGTTACCGTCATCGATTTTGGCCACCAACTGCGCCAAGGAATCCTCAACCCGCGGCGGTGCCATCCCTCCAGCCTTCGCCTAAAATCTTGTGTGATACTCGTGAGGAGGATCCAGATTGGCTCTGAATACCAATTGTTAGCACGTTCATAGGGAGGAACTCGCTATCTGGGATTTGCGATGTGGGCAGGTGTTATTCCTTGTTGTTCAAGTCTGTTCGGGTTTGTTCAACAACCAAAAGCCAAAAGCCAAATTACAGAAATGGCAGCAGTTCGCCTTTTATACTTGCTACTGAAACCCCAACCAGAGATACGCCCATCCCCTGTGTTACAGCCAGTTGGCACCAATATATTTGGAGTTTGGCTTCTTAACTCTGTTGCTCCTTCTCAGCTTCACATCTCCATCAGCTTCCGCTTCCAACGTTGGCTTTCCTCCCATCAGGTTCTCTATAGTCGGGCTGGAGCCATCCTCGTGTGGTGTAGAGTTGTTGACACCACCGCGTCGTGGAGCCCTACGCACTGTGGTGCTTCTTTCCTGCCCCTCCCATGGCGGCTCCCCTGGATCCCTCCTCTGCTCGGCCGCCTCCCTGGAGTCCAAGTCCGGACGCCGCTCTAGCCTTCTCCTTTCTCTCTTCTCTAGCCCTGTCTGGCCTCCAGCTTCAGCCATGGTGGCCTGTCCATCTCCCTGATATTTCCCCAAGCCACGCCGGTGGACCCCGCCTCGGCCATCGTCGTCAATGTCGCGCTTGCCGGTGGCCAATCAACCGTCTCGTAGTCGTCGGGCTGCCAGCGCTCGCCCAGCGCCCCTGCCTCAATGTCTGCCAGTTTTTAGCCTCCAGAGCATTTCCTCCCTCGCCAAAGCTCGTCAGTCGCCCCTGCCTTCAATAGAGCTCGCGTTCAGGACGCTGGACCTTGTCCTCGCGTTTGCTTTGCTCAGCGTCAACCTTCCGGCCATACGTCATCGTCATGGCGCTCAGCCCTCTCAAGCCGGCGGTCTGTTCTTGGACCACGCCCCTGCAGCAGCACGTCTTCTGAGTCATCGTCGTGGTCTCTGCCTTGTCGTGCTACGTCACGCATCGTCAACCCCTCTGGTCTCCAATCGCAGCACGCCTGTCTACGTCGTCGTCTCTGACTCTGCCTACGTCTTGCATCGTCAAGTCGCCCGCAACCGTGTTATTGGCGTTCGTCTGTCGGTGGTCGCAGTCTCCTCGTCGCTCGCTGTGAGCGTCATTCTATGACCGCGTATGCATCTACGGTGTTGATGGTGATGTCCGCGCAGTGCCGCCAGGTGCTCGGTGAAAGGCCTGAGCCATGGGTTATCGTCCTGTTCGGGGATATCTATTCGACTTGGTAATAATGCTTTGACTCGCTATTTCTACTAGTTAGTTTAATGAATGGATTGAATAGGTATAATATTACGATAAATCTTTTATATATAATGCATATGTGACGGCTGTGCTTGTTAACTGCATATTGTAGCTTTGGCGCTGTAAATAGTTTGAAATGTTAATTCGTAGACTTGTATGGTGGTTGATGCGTGGTTAGTATTTTTAGTGTTTTATTGATAAGTAATATCCATATTGCTTTGGTAAATTTTGCTGATATGGTGATGTTAATGCCTGGTCTTAGTAAATGACATTTTTCGCATGTCTAGTGTTTCTAACAGCTAATTAGGAAATTCTACTAGACCTGCTTAATTAAATTGTGTGATTCTCTAATTAGTTGGCGTGCTATTAAGGTTAGATTATAATATTGGCTTAGAAAGTTAACTAATGGTTTTTATCCGTAGTCTAAGTTCAAGTGTCCTAGAGATGTGAGCCTAAGTTTCATCAATCGCTTGGTATTGGCTCTAGCTTAGGAAAAGTATAGAACTTATGCTTAGTGTGTTGTTGCCCAATGATTAGATTCGGTTAAGCAAGAAGAACACGAGTATTGTACTTGTAGTATGTTTAGCTCATTGTTTCATGATGTTCGAGATAGCTCTAGATAAATTAGAAAACCATGTTGGTTGTGCTTAGTGATATATCGACGTCTAGCGTTTGTTTATGGGTGTTGTAATGTGCCTCTCCACAAAGTGTTTAATTCTCTAATATGAAGCATTATATTATATCACGCTATTCTTCTGAATATTCATACATGTGCATTATGCATATCATTTAGGTACGTTAAGTGATCATGTGATGTGAAGGACCAGAGGTGAGTCGACCACAAGATGGTGTTAAGTGCGGGCTAATCGCATGGTGATGTTGATGGACAAACCGAAAGATGGATAACTTGATAAAGTGCTAGGATAAAGGATGATCGTCAAGTGGACGTCGTCTAACAAACACTAACCTAGTGTTATCCAGGCAAGCCCCGGTGCATTTGCCACCTTCCTTGTATTACAAAATTTTATCACTTATATGCTGCATTAGGTAATAGGAGTTGAATGATTAAACACTTGATGCATTACCATCCTTGAAAGATTGATTATCATACCTTGTTACCTATTTTATAAAAACTAGTTATGCTTATAGATTAAGAAAAATGTTTTTGATCTATGACTCATGATTTTTAAAAAAGAAAAAGGGCTTGGGATGATGGAGGCATCCTCCGCGGGGATGAATTCATCATTCAAGAAGGGTACCTCTGTCAGGTATCAAACTTTGAGAATTTGTTTAAAACGAGACCAGACGTTGAGCTGGACAGGTCGCCCGTCTGTGTCGATTAAGGACCGTACCGATTGTTGGCCTGCTGATCTAGGACCCTTTATCTGGCCACATACCTCGTCATGGGTAAGCTTGAACCCGGCTATTCCATACATGAAAAGACAATCGCGCACTGGGAGTGGAGAGATGGCGAGAGTGGCACGTACCCTCCTGGCAACGGACCGCCTAAAAGGGGTGGTGTGCTCTCGGGTGGCGCGGACCTGTTCATGTGGTGGAGGATCCGTGGGAATGGTAGACATGTGCAAAAGAGTTAAGGGAAGCATATGTCGTGTGGTTGGAGATCCCCAGCTAGGTATTAATCGATTCAGATCGCCGAACTTCTCGGATATGAAGACTGGATCTTCGACCCTCATCGTAGATAACAAGCGAAACAAAGGTTGGATTTTAAAAGAAAGCTAGTGTAGGACAAGTGAATGCTCTAGATTAGGCAAATCTAGATTAAGGAAAAGTAATTAACTTGTAATGTAAAATTTTGGCTTAAGGACCCACTTCTAGTAAGATTTTCTGCAAAATAGAGTCTTTGATTCTTGATAAGCCATACCTTGAATCCCTCTAGCCAGCATATCCTTGAGAGTCTTTTCTTTAGTCGGGTAAGTCTTGCTGAGTAATTCCATACTCAGGGTTTTATTCCCTGTTGTTTTTCAGGTTTTAACTTTGTGCTGCTGTTGATGGTGTTAAGTGCCGGTGGGCTCGGCCTTCTTATAAGTCTAAGTAACTCTTCTATACTTCTTATTGAGGATGTTCACTTGAGCTAGCATATATTTCAAAACTATAAATAATTTATAATAGTTTAAAGTTATTTCTTTGAACCACTTCTGTAACCACTCCGATAAATATAATGTAAAACTTGATGTAACTTGTAAAATTTGGTAAAAAGATTTCCGCTGCAAAATGTTGGTGTGTGATTTGTGTTTACTTAATCTTGTGATCCTGGTTGTTTGTGGTTTATCCGGGGTCCCTGGGACACTCGGACAGATCCTGTTAAGTTATCTGGTGCACATGCATAGCCGTCTGAGGTCTTTGAGACAAGGGCAGGTGTATGTGGGCCCAATAACTTGGGAGGTTCTGCCACAGCTGGTATCGGAGCAGGATTAAGTATATACGGTCACATACATATTTTCAAAACAAAAGTTTTGGTTTCGAAAAACCTATTTTCAACTAAACACATTGTTTGGCTTTGAAAAACAGTTTTGAAAAACTATAATGCTAGCGACATCCTCTGTTAAGCCCTAAAGTAAGGATTATCAGGTGGCTTAGTTTAAAACCATAACCCACAACCGGGTGGGTATTGCATACATGTGTATTGTTATTTTTTTGGCCATTCAGTTTTAAATGGATCGACGCTCAGGTAAGGTGAGATGTGAGAGCATGACCGAACAAACGTCGGTCTAGGGGAGTGCTTAATTATGGCGCTTGATTATATACATGTTCCACATATGTATATATGAAGGCTGCGAAGTGGAGTATTTAATTTTCTGGGAATTCAGTACCCCATGGATGTGTATGGGTATACAGGCATGGGCATACTGAGAAGTGTAATGTACTTGTAACGACGCACCTACGCTCAGGTAAGAAGGTGAGTTACCATAATGAGTTGCCCTATGGTTAAAGTGTGGCAACGGCGCCTATGCGTGGCTCGGCGCTTAATGATGAGCTGGCCTCCATATAGCAATATATGGAGTATAAAGTGTGATAAACTGTCATGTGTGAACCGCATCATTGGGAAATTGGGCTGTGATGGAATTTTCTGCAGGTACACTAACCTCAAAAACGTATGTGTAGTTGACGACTAGCAAAATACCGTGAGAGTCGTTAGTATGCCATCGATATAGAACGATATTGCCACATTATGTTGGCAAAATCAGTGAGGACGAATAGGACGAGCATGCATCCTGATTGTTGCATCATGTCTGTCACCTATACACCTAAGATGATTCTCATCTTTATTCCAGTAACCGGTGATTGTAGATGATGTGGTGTAATGTTGTATTATGGACTTCGATGAAATAGATGTCATCCATTCTTTAGGTAACCTATTTAGGTGTTATATATGTGTTTGCTCTGGTGCTTGATGTAACTTGTAAAATTTGGTAAAAAGATTTCCGCTGCAAAATGTTGGTGTGTGATTTGTGTTTACTTAATCTTGTGATCCTGGTTGTTCGTGGTATATCCGGGGTCCCTGGGACACTCGAACAGATCCTGTTAAGTTATCTGGTGCACATGCATAGCCGTCTGAGGTCTTTGAGACAAGGGCAGGTGTATGTGGGCCCAATAACTTGGGAGGTTCTGCCACAGGTTCTTGCCATGTCCAATAGAGTTCTATTCTTCCTCTCCACTACACCATTTTGTTGTGGGGTGTAGGGAGAAGAGAACTCATGCTTGATGCCCTCCTCCTCAAGGAAGCCTTCAATTTGTGAGTTCTTGAACTCCGTCCCGTTGTCGCTTCTTATTTTCTTGATCCTTAAGCCGAACTCGTTTTGAGCCCGTCTCAAGAATCCCTTTAAGGTCTCTTGGGTATGAGATTTTTCCTGCAAAAAGAATACCCAAGTGAAGCGAGAATAATCATCCACAATAACTAGACAGTACTTACTCTCGCCGATGCTTATGTAAGCTATCGGGCCGAATAGGTCCATGTGTAGGAGCTCCAGTGGCCTGTCAGTCGTCATGATGTTCTTATGTGGATGATGAGTACCAACTTGCTTCCCTGCCTGACATGCGCTACAAACCCTGTCTTTCTCAAAATGAACATTTGTTAGTCCCAAAATATGTTCTCCCTTTAGAAGCTTATGAAGATTCTTCATTCCAACATGTGCTAGTCGGCGATGCCAGAGCCAGCCCATGTTAGTCTTAGCAATTAAGCAAGTGTTGAGTTCAGCTCTATCAAAATCTACTAGGTATAGCTGACCCTCTAACACTCCCTTAAATGCTATTGAATCATCACTCCTTCTAAAGACAGTAACACCTACATCTGTGAAAAGACAGTTGTAGCCCATTTTGCATAATTGAGATACGGAAAGCAATTTGTAATCTAAGGAATCTATAAGAAAAACATTGGAAATAGAATGGTCAGGAGATATAGCAATTTTACCCAATTCTTTGACCAAACCTTGATTTCCATCCCCGAATGTGATAGCTCTTTGGGGATCCTGGATTTTCTTGTAGGAGGAGAACATCTCCTTCTCCCCTGTCATGTGGTTTGTGCACCCGCTATCGATGATCCAACTTGAGCCCCCGGATGCATAAACATACAAAACAAGTTTAGTTCTTGACTTTAGGTACCCAAATGGTTTTGGGTCCTTTGGCATTAGACACAAGAACTTTGGGTACCCAAACACAAGTCTTTGACCCCTTGTGCTTGCCCCCAACATACTTGGCAACTACCTTGCCAGATTTGTTAGTTAAAACATAAGATGCATCAAAAGTTTTAAATGAAATGTTATGATCATTTGATGCACTAGGAGTTTTCTTCTTAGGCAATTTAGCATGGGTTGATTGCCTAGAACTAGATGTCTCACCCTTATACATAAAAGCATGATTAGGGCCAGAGTGAGACTTCCTAGAGTGAATTCTCCTAATTTTGCTCTCGGGATAACCGGCAGGGTACAAAATGTAACCCTCGTTATCCTGAGGCATGGGAGCCTTGCCCTTAACAAAATTAGACAATCTTTTAGGAGGGGCATTAAGTTTGACATTGTCTCCCTTTTGGAAGCCAATGCCATCCTTAATGTCAGGGCGTCTCCCACTATAGAGCATGCTTCTAGCAAATTTAAACTTCTCATTTTCTAAGTCATGCTCGGCAATTTTAGCATCTGATTTAGCTATATGATCATTTTGTTGTTTAATTAAAGCCATGTGATCATGAATAGCATCAATGTTAATGTCTTTACATCTACTACAAATGGAAGTATGCTCAACGGTAGATGTAGAGGGTTTGCAAGATTTTAATTCTACAACCTTAGCATGTAATATATCATTTTTACTTCTAAGGTCGGAAATGGAAGCATTGCAAACATCTAATTCTTTAGCCTTAGCAAGCAATTTTTCATTTTCAATCCTAAGGCTAGCAAGAGAAATGTTCAATTCTTCAATCTTAGCAAGCAAATTAACATTATCATTTCTAAGATTTGGAATTGAAACATCACAAATATTTGAATCAACCTTAGCAATTAAACTAGCATTCTCATTTCTAAGGTTGTCAATAGTTTCATGGCAAGTGCTTAGCTCACTAGATAGTTTTTCACATTTTTCTACTTCTAGAGCATAAGCATTTTTAACCTTAACATGTTTCTTATTTTCTTTAATAAGGAAGTCCTCTTGGGTGTCCAAGAGATCATCCTTTTCATGAATAGCACTAATCAATTCATTTAATTTTTCTTTTTGTTTCATGTTTAGGTTGGCAAAAAGAATGCGTAAGTTATCCTCCTCATTGCTAGCATTATCCTCATCACTAGAGGTTTCATATTTAGTGGAGGATCTTGATTTTACCTTCTTCCTTTTGCCGTCCTTTGCCATGAGGCACTTGTGGCCGACGTTGGGGAAGAGAAGACCCTTGGTGACGGCGATGTTTGCGGCGTCCTCGTCGAAGGAGGAGTCGGTGGAGCTCTCATCGGAGTCCCACTCCCGGCAAACATGGGCATCGCCGCCCTTCTTCTTGTAGTATCTCTTCTTCTCCTTTCGTCTCCCCTTCTTGTCGTCGCCCCTGTCACTATCACTAGATAATGGACATTTTGCAATAAAATGACCGGGCTTACCACACTTGTAGCACACTTTCTTGGAGCGAGATTTGTAGTCTTTCCCCTCCTTTGTTTGAGGATTTGGCGGAAGCTCTTGATGATGAGCGCCATTTCCTCATTGTCGAGCTTGGAGGCGTCGATGGGTGTTCTACTCGATGTAGACTACTCCTTCTTCTCCTCCGTCGCCTTAAATGCGACCGGTTGTGCTTCGGACGTGGAGGGGCCATCAAGCTCGTTGATCTTCTTTGAGCCTTTGATCATCAATTCAAAGCTCACAAAATTCCTAATTACCTCATCGGGAGACATTAGTGTATATCTAGGATTTCCTCGAATTAATTGAACTTGCGTAGGGTTAAGAAAAACGAGGGATCTTAGAATAACCTTGACCATTTCATGGTCATCCCATTTCTTGCTCCCAAGGTTGCGCACTTGGTTCACCAAGGTTTTGAGCCGGTTGTACATGTCTTGTGGCTCCTCCCCTTGGCGAAGTCGGAAGCGACCGAGCTCCCCCTCGATCGTTTCCCGCTTGGTGATTTTGGTCACCTCGTCTCCTTCGTGCGCGGTCTTAAGCGTGTCCCAAATCTCCTTAGCACCTTTCAACCCTTGCACCTTATTATACTCCTCTCGACTTAGAGAGGCGAGGAGTATAGTTGAGGCTTGGGAGTTTAAGTGTTGGATTTGGGCCACTTCGTCCTCATCATAATCTTCATCCCCTACGGATGGTACCTGTACACCAAACTCAACAACATCCCATATACTTTTGTGGAGTGAGATTAGGTGAAATCGCATCAAATCACTCCACCTAGCATAATCTTCACCATCAAATGTTGGTGGTTTGCCTAATGGGACGGAAAGTAAAGGTGTATGTTTAGAAATGCGAGGGTAGCGTAGGGGGATCTTACTAAACTTCTTGCGCTCATGGCGCTTAGAAGTTACAGACGGTGTGTTGGAGCCGGAGGTGGATGACGACAAGGAGTCGGTCTCGTAGTAGACCACCTTCCTCATCTTCTTTTTCTTATCACCGCTCCGACGCGACTTGTGTGAAGGGGATTCCTTTTCCTTCCCCTTCCCTTTGTTGTAGGACTCTCCCGATGGAGCCTTCCCGTGGCTTGTAGCGGGCTTCTCGCCGGTCACCATCTCCTTCTTGGCGTGATCTCCCGACATCACTTCGAGCGGTTAGGCTCTAATGAAGCACCGGGCTCCGATACCAATTGAAAGTCGCCTAGAGGGGGGTGAATAGGGCGAATCTGAAATTTACAAACTTAAGCACAACTTCAAGCCGGGTTAGCGTTAGAAATAGAAACGAGTCCGAGAGAGAGAGGGTGCAAAACAAATCGTGAGTGAATAAAGAGCGAGACACGATGATTTGTTTTACCGAGGTTCGGTTCTTGCAAACCTACTCCCCGTTGAGGTGGTCACAAATACCGGGTCTCTTTCAACCCTTTCCCTCTCTCAAACGGTCCCTCGGACCGAGTGAGCTTCTCTTCTCAATCAAACGGGACAACAAGTCCCCGCAAGGACCACCACACAATTGGTGTCTCTTGCCTCGATTACAATTGAGATGATCACAAGAATGAAGAAAGAAAAGAAGCGATCCAAGCGCAAGAGCTCAAATGAACACGACAAATCACTCTCTCTAATCACTAAAGCTTTTTGTGGAGTTGGGAGAGGATTTGATCTCTTTGGTGTGTCTTGTATTGAATGCTAGCTCTTGTAAGGTGTAGAAGAGTGGAAAACTTGGATGCCAATGAATGTGGGGTGGTTGGGGTATTTATAGCCCCAACCACCACAAAGTGGCCGTTGGGAGGCTGTTGTCGCATGGCGCACCGGACAGTCCGGTGCACCACCGGACACTGTCCGGTGCGCCAGCCACGTCAGCAGACCGTTGGGGTTCGACCGTTGGAGCTCTGTCTTGTGGGCCCGCCTGGCTGTCCGGTGGTGCACCGGACAAGTCCTGTAGACTGTCCGGTGTGCCACCCACGCGTGCTCTGTCCTCTACGCGCGCAGGCGCGCATTTAATGCGTTGCAGTCGACTGTTGCACGCAAAGTAGTCGTTGCTCCGCTGTCACACCGGACAGTCCGGTGAATTATAGCAGAGCGGATTCCCAAAGCTGGCGAGTTCAGAGTTGCTCTCCCTTAGGGCACCGGACACTGTCCGGTGGTACACCGGACAGTCCGATGAATTATAGCGGAGCGCCTCTGAGAATTCCCGAAGGTGTTGAGTTCAGCTTGAAGTCCCCTAGTGCACCGGACACTGTCCGGTGGCACACCGGACAGTCCGGTGCGCCAGACCAGGGCACACTTCGGTTGTCCCTTGCTCTCTTTGTTTGAACTCTTTTCTTGGTCTTTTTATTGGCTTATTGTGAACCTTTGGCACCTGTAGAACTTATAGACTAGAACAAACTAGTTAGTCCAATTATTTGTGTTGGGCAATTCAACCACCAAAATCATTTAGGAAATAGGTGTAAGCCTAATTCCCTTTCAGGATGCCAAGCCCATCAAGACACCCATGGGAACAAATGGGCATCTCGACCTCGACACGGGAGGTAAATCCATAGATTAAAAGGTATACCGGTCGATGATAGGATCTTTACTCTATTTATCTGCATCTCGACCGGATATTATGCTTTCTGTATGCATGTGTGCAAGGTTCCAAGCCGAACCTAAGGAAGTTCACCTTAGGGCTGTAAAAAGAATCATGAGATATTTAGTTTACACTCCTAAGTTTGGACTTTGGTACCCTAGGGATCCACTTTTGATTTAATAGGATATTTAGATGCTGATTGGGCAGGGTGTAAGATTGATAGAAAGAGCAGATCAGGGACATGTCAGTTTCTGGGGAGATCCCTGGTGTCTTGGACTTCAAAGAAACAAAACTCAGTAGCTCTTTCTACCGCTGAAGCCGAGTATATTGTCGCAGACCATTGTTGTGCACAATTACTTTGGATGAGGCAAACCCTCAGGGACTATGGCTACAAATTGAGCAAAGTCCCTCTCCTATGTGATAATGAGAGTGCAATCCGCATATGGCGGATAATCCCGTTGAACAAAGACGCACTAAGCACATAGATATTTAGTATCACTTTTTGAGGGATCACCAACAAAGAGGGATATCGAGATTGCTTATGTTAGCACCAAATAACAATTAGCCGATATCTTTACCAAGCCTTTAGATGAGAAAACCTTTACCAAACTTAGGAATGAGCTAAATATACTTGATTCTCGGAATTTTGATTGAAACATTGCACACATAGCTCATTTATATACCTTTGATCATATCTCTTTCATGACTACGACTAATGTGTTTTCAAGTGTATTTCTATGACTAAGTCGTAGATTGAAAGGGAAATGGAGTCTTCGGCGAAGACAAGGCTTCCACTCCACTCTATCGGTATCATTTACCCTTCGCCGTCACTGCGCATCACTCTCCAAATTGGTATAATCTTTCACTCATATTTCATTTACTAATGGGGGAGAAAGTAATTAGAGCTCTCAAAAGTTTCCGTTTTTTGCGATTAATGCCAAAGGGGGAGAAAATATTAAGCCCAAAGCAAAAGGACCGCACCACCAACATCAAAAATTTGATTTGTTTACAAAAAAATGTTTTTCCAATTGATATCTTGTGATAAGAAATTTCTTCAGTTGGTATGATATTTTCAATTGGTATATTTAAAGATAGATTTTCAAAATTGGCATCTAAATTACATACTTCCAATTGGTATCTATCAAAACCCTCTTGAAAGCTAAGAGGAGAATTTCATTCAGGGGGGTTTTGTTAAGTCAAAGGAAAAACATTTGAAATAGGAGGAGAAATTTCAAAACATGAAAATGCTTCTTGCAATCTTATTCATATACCTTTGACTATTTGAAAAAAGACTTTGAAATAGATTTTCCAAAAATATTTGCAAAAACAAAACAAGTGGTGCAAATGTGGTCCAAAATGTTAAATAAAAGAAAGCAATCCATGCATATCTAGTGAAAATAATAAATTGGTTTAATTCCAAGTAACCTATGCACTTACCTTATGCAAACTAGTTCAATTCTGCACTTATATATTTGTTTTGGTTTGTGTTGGCATCAATCACCAAAAAGGGGGAGATTGAAAGGGAAATAGAGTTAACCTTTTCCTAATATTAATTTTGGTGGTTGAATGCCCAACACAAATATTGGACTAACTAGTTTGCTCTAGATTATATGTTCTTCAGGTGCATAAAGGTTCAACACAAACCAATAAAAGATTGAAGTTAGGGTTCAATATCAAAGGAGCAAAGAAACCGAGTGTGCCCTGGTCTGGCGCACCGGACTGTCCGGTGTGCCACCAGACAGTGTCCGGTGCACCAGGACCGTACAGAGTCCAAACAGCCACTCTCGGGTTTCAACCAGCGTGCTCCACTATAATTCACCAGACTGTCCGGTGTGCCACCGGACTATCCGGTGCACCAGCGAAGCAACGGCTACTTCGTGCAACGGTCGCCTGCAAAAGCAGACGATTCAGAGGAACAACGCGCAACAGTGCGCGACAGAGCAGAGCCGCCCGTTAGAGGCGCACCGGACACTGAACAGTGCCTGTCCGGTGCGGCACCGGACTGTCCGGTGCCACTAGAGGACAATGCCTCCAACAGTCAGAAGCTCCCGAACCCTAACGGTTGGGTGACGTGGCTGGCACACCGGACAGTGTCCGGTGGCGCACCGGACTATCCGGTGCGCCCATCGACAGCAGCCATTCCTAACGGCTATGTGGTGGTTGAGGGCTATAAATACCCACAACCACCACCACTCCAAGCATCCAAGTTTCCAGCACTTCACATTCAATACAAGAGCTAGTGCATTCACTCCAAGACACATTTTCAATAGAATCAAAGCCTCTCCAAGTCCCAAATACATTCCACTCACCTAGTGACTTAAGAGAGAGTTTGTTCGTGTTCTTTGCGCTCTTGTTTCTTGGATCGCTTTCTTTCTTCCTCATTCTTGTTCTTAAGTGACTTGTAATCAAAGCAAGAGACACCAAGTGTGTGGTGGTCCTTGTGGGGTCTAAGTGACCCGTTTGATTAAGGAGAAAGCTTACTCGGTCTAGGTGACCGTTTGAGAGAGGGAAAGGGTTAAAAGAGACCCGGTCTTTGTGACCACCTCAACGGGGACTAGGTTCTTTAGAACCAAACCTTGGTAAAACAAATCACCGTGTTCATCCGCTTTATTTCTTGGTTGATTTGTTTTCCCCTCTCTTTCGGACTCAGATTCATTTCTAACGCTAACCCCGACTTGTAGTGTGTGCTTAAGTTTATAAATTTCAGATTTTGCATATTCACCCCCCTCTAGGCGACTTTCAATTGGTATCGGAGCCCGGTACTTCATTTAGAGTCTAACCACTCGAAGTGATGTCGGGAGGATCCGCCAAGAGGGAGATGGAAACCGACGAGAAGGCCACAAGCCACGGGAAGGCTCCATCAAGGGAGTCCAGCTAAAGGCAAGGAGGAATCCCCTCCCCGTGTCAAGTCACATCAGAGTGGCGATAAGAAGAAGAAGAAGATGAAGAAAGTGGTCTACTACGAATCAGATTCCGCTTATTCACCCCCCTCTAGGCGACTTTCAAGAGTACATATGTAGACATGTTGTAAGTAGGCAGAGAAGACAAACATGAGCTAACCATTTCCAATTCCCAGCTTGAGATAAGAATTGCAAAGTAGAAGAAAGCCTTATTGTTTATCAGTGGTGAGAAATCCTCGATCTTTGGTTTTGTGACACCCAAAGGTAGCCCCAAATAGGTAAAAAGAAAAGTCAGTGTTTGATAATTAAAAGTTCGAGCAAGATGTTCTAGTTTCTTCTGAGAAATGTTAATTGGGTAGACATTTGACTTTGCATAATTAACCCTAGGACATATTGATTCAACAAAAGAATTCAGAGGTGCTTTGAGAGCAAAGAGTTACTTGGGGCAGGCTTCCATGATAAGAAAAGTATCATTAGCATATTACACTTTTGGGAATCATCACCATCTCGTTGTCTCAAAGGAAGTTCTAACAAACCAATATTCTTTGCTATGATTCGTCAGAAAAAAGGAATGATAAGAAAAAGGAACGGTAGCTAATTTTTTCTTTATAACATGATTTTTTAGATTATGCTTTGTAGAAGATCTGTAGCCAAAACAAATAGAACTAACAATAAGGGGCCACCTTGTCTCTCTTCTCTTACAATGAAAGGCTTTCCAAGACACTTCGTTTAGTCGAACCTAAGTGCCCAGGCTCGTTATCGACTTACTGTAAGACTATCTCCAAGAACTTATCTACCCTCATCTCTATATTCAAACTACACTTTACAAACCATGCACTCTACAGTGTAAAATAATGTTTTGAGTGACCGTATGAATGAACTAGCAAACACGGTCTAAGCTATCCATTTTTCTCTAAGACCCTTATGTTGTAGTATTTGTAGAATGACATCATACTCCACCTTATCAAAAGATTTTTTAAAGTCTAGCTTCTGAATGATCATTTATCTTTTAAATTTATGACAAAGATGCAAATATCCCAAGAAAATCAAGCAGGCGAGCTTTCAAGTGCAAAACCATCCAAAACTTTGTGGTGTGCGGGGCCAATAAAAGGGCCCACCAATCGCAGCGGTGGCAGTCGAGCAGATATCCACCTGCAAGCAAGAGACTCTGCAGCCATCTGGGCGAAAACTCAAGCACGCGGCGATGCTGCGCCTTCGCGCTTGCGGCGGCACGGCACCGGCATCGGTGCCCGCGCTCGTCAGGTCCCGCCTCTCCAGGAGATCCTCCTCCGCAGCCTACGCCGCCGCTACCGTCGCTTCCGCTTCCTCCTCTTCGTCCACCCTGGAAGACCTCGCCGCCGAGCACAGAGGTCGCTCCTTTCTGTTTCACATATCTCTGCCTATCTCTGCCGCATACTGTCGAACAGTTCTCGCGCCCCAGCTTCATCCCATGTTGTTGCTTAGAGCTAGCGCCGATTTGTCTCCTTCACCTCATTGTGTGGTGCGCGGCGCGAGCGGAGTTAAATCCCGCCAAGAAGATGGCTTGGTGTGCCTACCAACGCAACTGGCAACGGCCATGTTGCTTCCTGTTTACTGAAATGCAAGGGGAGAGTGCATTGCTTTCAGTTTTTACGCAGCAGCGAAATTAAGTGCTAGGTTTATGCGGGCGAGGCGTCTGATTGTAGCTTACTAGCTTCAGCTTATAGAGCATCTGCCAATAAAAGGTTCGCTCCTGTAAGAACTGAGAACTGCCTTTGCTAAGATTGCTTCTCTTATGGGGTGTTGGTTTGAGGAACCACTCCATCCAAAATGAAATGGTGCATCATGGGTCCATTTCTCAAATTTGGTGGGATGACTTCATTCCACATATTAGTACTAATTAACTAACTATGAGGAATAAGGTGGTGATGTATCAACTCATTTCATTCCACAAACCAAACAAAAAAGTTAGGAGTGAGAAGATGATGGACTAGCTCATTACTCAAACCAAACACCCCACTAATCACCAGGGACCGGGATTTCTTCCAATCCATCATATCCTTTTCCCCGGATATTTATTCAAAACTCTAGTGCTCCTGGGTGGCATATATATTTCGTGTCACTTTGTTATTTGATGCAACATTAAGAAACAATGGTACCAGCAGCATAAAAGTTATTAATAAATTTCTAAATCATTTTACAAAGGTCAGCCTCCTCCATCGGCTGGCTAGAGCTCATCTCATTCAGAAATTGGCGCACTGTAATACCAAACATCTTTTTGATTGGTTAATAGCTATCTGACTTAGTGACTTCACTTCAATTGAAGTAAAGACTAGCTTTAAACATGCTTCCTTGTTTAGGTTTGGCAAAGGTCATTTTAAAGAAGGGGAAGACCCAAATATTCCGAGATGGGAGCCCAATGGTGTATAGCGGTGCTGTTAATAGGATAATCGGTCGACCTCCTCCGAAATCTGGCGATATTGTTCTAGTAGCTGATGGAACAGAGAAACCTATTGGATGGGGTCTCTATAACTCTGTGTCTATGTTTTGTGTTCGGTTGATGCAGCTAGAAGAAGAGGCAAGAAGGTGACATAGGTACCAGTTTTTACAATCACCTACATTTTAGCAGCTCAAGCTGACATATTACTTACCTTCTTTCTTTTCAGAGATCCCACATGCGCACTTAATATGGAAAGACTGCTTGAAGCAAGGATTTCATCCGCTGTTGGTTTGCGGCACAGTTTGGGTCTCCCTTCAGCTGACACAAATGCTTATCGCCTCATCAACAGTGAAGGAGACAGGTGTGTGTTAAATTTAGTTACCATGAGAAGTTGGGACCTTGTTCAAGTCACTAAAGAAGTACAGTTTGTAGAGTTGTTAGTCTTAGTGTTGTTATTCTTAGAAGGACAGACCTAGTGGAGTGGTGAGAGTTGTCTTATTGAGTCACTAGGTCACTGGTTCGAAGGAGCCTCTTTGCAGAGAGAAGGCTTGTCTCGGTTTATCCCTTTCTCAGACCCCTTGGTTTATCCCTTTCTCAGACCCCTTCATATGGGAGCCTGTGGCACTGGGTCTGCCCTTTCTTTTTAAGCTAAGATCTTTAGATGAATAATATGTTGGTGTGCCTCGAGTTCTCTTGGTTGAGGACCATACTGTTCAGCATAAAAGTATTAGCTTTACTATATTTTCTTAGGAACACGATGGCTTTATATTGTTGTTGACTCAGTTTTATTGGAAACACATCTGAAATTTCTTCTCACTGATTCTGAGTTGCAGATTGTCTGGTCTAATAGTGGACATCTTTGCTGATGTTGCTGTCATTGCTTCATCTGCTGCTTGGGTTGAGAAATATAGGCAAGAAATACAATTTCTTGTTAGCAAAGTTAATGGCGTCAGCCATATAAAGTGGAGGCCATCGACAGATATTTTGAAAGAAGAAGGATTGGATATATCAGAGCATAAGGAGCCTGCTTCAACATGCTCAACTGTCAAGGTGGACCTGTTGACTTAGACAAGTTTATGATTCAGTATAAATTGGTCTTGATAGTTCATGTTATAGGTTTAGTTCTCTCATAGTTGTACCTTACCGTACTCATTGAGTTGGCAAGATGGTAATTAGATTGACGCGAAACATAGGAACCAATGTGTCTCTTACGGCTTTGCTGCCAATATGGCTGCTGCTTGCTGAGGAGGAGGGCCAGCTTTGGGCAATGGCTGGAGCGCGAGGATCTCCTTCTTGTTGGCCCTTGTTCCTAGTGGCTAGGTCGTTGGTATATGTAAGAAAAGGTGTGTATGTCATTTTGTGATCCAATGGTTGTGTGGGGTGTACCTAGGGTTCTTTACTATCTTCCTTTTTTTTAATATAGTGATACACAACTCTATGAGTCAGACGTGTTTGGGGGGGGGGATGCAAGTGTGTGCGATGTTGTATCATCCATGGTATTGTTTTGTGTTAGAGTGGACATACTAACCAATTCAACCCAAAAGCTTAATCTGACGAGAGAAGGTAATCAATTCACTTATACACTTCAACATCCCCACTCACGTGCAGTTAGAGAGAAAGATGTAAACATGGAAATAAATGAGTGGAGACACGAATAAAGCCTCTGTCAGGATTCAAATTCGAGACCTCTGACTTTGATACAATGTTAGAGTGGACACACTAACCAGTTCAGTCCAAAAGCTTAAGCTGATAGGAGAAGGTAGCTAATCCACTTATACACTTCAACATTTTATTTTCAGGTCATGGAGAATGGCATTGTCTACTTAGTCTCATTAGAGGGTCAGAAGACAGGGTTTTATGCAGATCAACGGGAAAACCGCTATATCATATCATTACTTTCAAAGGATCAAAGAGTCCTTGACCTTTGCTGCTACAGTGGCGGCTTTGCTCTTAACGCAGCTAAGGGTGGCGCTGATAATGTCATTGGTGAGATACTTTAAGCTGATAAACATCTTTCAAGTGCTTTTCAAGTTATTTACAATTGAGTTTGGTGGGATAGCATCGTCAGTTTGAAAGTTTGACACCGAGATATATATTTTTTGGTAGCCTCCTTCCTATAATACTCTGCTGGATTTCCAGTACAAAATATTTCAATCAATGTAATCATTTTCAGGCATTGATTCATCAGGATCAGCACTAGACCTTGCCAATGAGAATATTGTTCTCAATGAGCTAAACCAAGGAAAAGTCTCATTTGTAAAAGGAGATGCAACTACATTCATGAAAGGAGCTATCTCAGAAAATGAGCTATGGGACTTGGTAATCCTTGACCCTCCAAAGTTGGCGCCACGAAAGAAGGTATACATAATTGCTTCCTCTGGGCCTGGAGGATTAACTTGTTAACATCTAGTTTGACTTGAAATGAATCTATGTTTCATCTGTGCATGTGAACGTGGAAGCATGGTATATACAGTGTTTATGGGTTAACAGTTCATGACTAACACGTGAATCTACTCAATTTCCCTCTTTCTTAGTCCTTTTTTTGTTGCATTTATGTGACAGACCTTGTGTTGGCGGCTTCCAAATATCTGGGGTCTATGAAAGTAATAACTGGGGCAAGCCTTACCCCTGCATTTTGTAGAGAGGATGCATCAAACCCAGGACCTTTGGCTCAGTGAAAAAGCTTCTCACCACTACGCCAGGCCTGCCCTTCGCATTTATGTCGTGCCAATCCAACAGAATTCCCTATTTTATTTCCCCAAAAAGTCCCGTTTCTTTCAGTTTTTGGAATGAGATATTTACGAAATCCCCATGAATAGAATAAAACCTTGTTTTCATGCTATTTCCATAAGATTCCTCTTAAACATGCCATGAGCTGCAGCCAATCCTTTGTCCCAATTTCAGGCAGCTGGTACATATTTACTCACACTAATATTATCTAATCAGGTGTTGTATTGTATGGGATAAAATGGTTATGTTGTACCCCTTGCAGATGAAATTATGGGCAGTGCCTTCTTAGAGCTTATCAAGTCATGGTCTTGATTCTCCTAATATCCCTTTTCATTGTTTTTGTTGATGGACACCTCTTGTATTTGCAGGTGCTACAAAGTGCATCCGGTATGTATAGAAGCTTGAACGCACTTGCAATGCAAGTGGTGAAGCCAGGGGGGTTACTCATGACATGCTCTTGTTCTGGAGCTATGACCCAAAGTGGCATGTTCCTCAAAACCATTCAGGTATCACCAGTTCTGGAACTTACTCATAGCATAACTACTCAACATACATATGTCAAACTATTTCGCATCTGCGAAAATAAAATAAAAAAGGGTTCTGTTACCGCACAAAAGAAAGGTTATAGTCCTCCCAGTATTAAGGGTGTGTTTGGTTTGACTTTTGGCTTTGGCTTTTACCCCCTAAAAGCCAAAAGCCAACCAAAGGGGTGGATCCAGGAAGCAGCTTTTTCTAAAAGCCGACTTTCTCGTAGTGCAAATCTGAAAGCACCCCTAGACCTGCTTTTAGTGGCTTTTCGGATGGAACTGTGAAAACATATATCGAAGAATTTTTAACGACTTTTAGTGGCTTCCACCAAACGATTTTTAGCTTTTTAACAGCTTACAGCCTACAGCAGCTTTTTCCACAGCTCACAGCCCACAGCAACTTTTTTCACAGCCACAGCCCAACCAAACAGACCCCAAGTCTAAGTATCTGGTGTGACTAAAACAAACCAGAGAAATGGCTCTTTTATGTTCTTTGCATCCATATTGACAATTGTGTTTGTTTTGTCCACAATCCACATAGATGCTCATTACTGCTTACTACTGTCTTTAGGGTGCCGCATCAATGGCTGGCCGTAAGGTTACGGTCTTACGTCAAGCTGGGGCAGCATGTGATCACCCTATCGACCCCGCATACCCTGAGGGCCAGTATCTCAGCAATTACTTGCTGCGTGTGGCATGAAAGTTATGAGTTCAAAGCAGAGGCAAGTTTGTAGTTGTTGCAGCGCGCCTGACAAACCTTCGACGACTGATCACTTCTGAAGAGCTCAAGTTCATCTCATACCTTAGTCATGTAGGTTAGATTTAATTCTTTTAAAGAAGAAGAGCAAAGCATCGAAACTGACATTAACTTCTGATTATACAATTTTGGAGAACATAAAGCTATCTGTTTCAGTTTAATGTACAATCTGTGCAAGGATGGATCCAAAGTTGTCGCACGTATACACATGCCTACTCTGTATGTATTCTACACCAATGCTCATGAATAAAAATTCGATGTGGTACAAGATACATCTGAACCATAAATGAATTTGTTGTCCGTGTAAACATTTAACTTCAAAACCATATCAGCGACCTAAAGTGGGTCTGTTCCATGACAAGTAGTTGTTATCTCCCATTTTCCTGTGAGTGACCAGAAGAAAATCACATCAGTACTTCAACGCAGCAAGAAGTGAGGCAACCAGATATGTCCTGTGGCATGTTGATATTGATGTAACTGCAATCTATGAGAACTAGAAAACCACTAACCTTGGTTTTATCAAGTATAGCAAGGTGAATGCAAATGCCAAAACGAAGCAGATTCCACCAACAGTGAGATATGCAAGGCCCAGAAAATCGTTCTTTCCACCAATCCAGGTTGCAGTAGAAAGCACCAGCTTCTTCTTGCCACTGAAGCTATAGGTGTTGTAGTTGTTCTCCAACTGAACTGTAATTGTATCGTTTTCCTTGAGATCAACATGTATCCTACCATACAGCTTTCTGAATGTTGGAAGCGCTGCAGTCCGCATCCAAACAATAAGGTCCTCTTGTTCACTCAACTGCTCAGAAGAAAACCGAGTTAGGGACATCAGAGGCGAAAGGTACCCTAAATGATTGAAAAGGGATTATCTTAATCAATCTACTTGATAACTACCGTATGCTAAAAGCATAGTTTCCCTATGATGTGCCCACCGTTTATGCAAATAAATGGATGATACAGAGCAAGATCCATGACCATACCGGGATTTTTGGATTAAGTATTTTTCCACCTTGAAGAGGTCCTTTCTGGAAGTTCGTGGGGAAGACATCACTCCCAAACTTGTGGTCTCTGTCACTCTTCCAAGAGATGTCTTTCTTGTCCACTCTCAAGGTTTTATTGTTGTGGATGAGGGTATATGTATCATTGAACAGGCTCCATGCAATAAGACCGCAAGGCACAATTGGCTTTCCATCTACTGTTTTGGCCTCGGGATCACAATTGGTAGTGTCACTCGCCTTACTTTTATCTCTTAGTTGTGCGTCGTTACGGCTCTTGACATACCTGAATGTGATTAATGTTTCAGTTAAGTAGGAAAAAAATACATCTTAAAGAGCAAGAAGACTTCTCACTGACAAAGTTTAAAACAATGAGAGAGAGAGAGCATTGGCTAAAGGTTACATACCTCCTATGATTCTGGTAAAAGTTATCCAGCTGATAATATACAAAAATCGGTTGTTTCATATCCTTTGTAATCTGAAGACCATGTGATCAAATATTTCAGCCAATTATTCATTTGATCTTATGCCAAGATGCATACTTGTAAAGTAACTGACATGTATACTGTCGCTAGTCAATGTTGTTTCTACTATAGTTTTTCCATTCCCAAAATTTCAGGTTAGAAGAATACATCTAGATAATTTCATTACCGTCAGATTTCTTGTGCAGGTTTTTGGTATACTATCATTCTGGATGTAAGCAAGCTTCTCAGTGACATTAGCAGGGATGCATGCGTCATCATACCGATCAACGATCTCGACAACCTGCAGTGGAGAAAACAATCAACATAAGCAAAACGACGTAGCTTATATTTCAAACCAAGCAGATAGAGTATTCGTCATACTTGATGTGAAGCTCGCAGCGAAACAATACCGATCGGGACAAAAATCACACCAACAAGAACAAATACTGAAATAACCTGTGTAACATAAGAAGTTAAGCGCACAACCATTTGTGGGGTTTGGTGTAGGGAAGCTGATAACAACAAGGGAAATCTGTACTATTGAGCTCACCCATTTTGGAGTAAGAATCGGCTTGCAAGCTGGAAGCTCCTGCTGCGTAAACTTGGAATCTGTTTGCACAGAAGGACAACGTTAGGAATCACTAAATTCCAGCGAAGCTAATGGGTTTTTGAAGGAAAACCAGCGAAGCTGATATGAATATATTATCTTTTCAAAAAATGAATTTATGAAAAGCAGGATTGTCACTTAAACAAATTGCAATGTTTTGTTGATCTCGTGAAACTCTCAGCTCCCAGTCGAAATAATTAAAATTTAGTCACTTGAAACGTTGTCTCCTTATAATTATCATTGTGTCTATGAATTGTGGGTCGATCTGTCTATGAAATGTAGGTCTGATGGTAATTTGTGAACGTGTTCAGTTGTAATGGCAAATATCATTCTCTTGCTCCCAGTCTTCCACCCATATTATCATCTAGTATTAACAAAGGCAAAACATGGACTCAAAAGTTTCTCTGCCATATCACGAGATTTCGGCACTTATTTGAAATCACACCTCACAAGGCTATAAAACTTTTATTCAAGCACAAAACTAACAAACAGCCAGCCTACAAATACCCAAAAGAAAAGGTTCTAAACCCCAAGGAAAACAGAAAGGAAAGTAGAGAGAATACCCTTGATGAAAGCCTAAAATAGAGATAATATCAGGAAGACGATCTCACACTTGGGCTTCCTGGAGTTCCTCCTGGGCTGCGCGGCGCCATCCCCGGATCCGACGGAACTCGACACAGCGGCGTGGCTATCCATTCCACCAGCCGCCAAGAAACGATCGCCTCTACCTACCTCTACCTGCCGCCCAAACGGACCTCGCCAAATCGCCGGCGGCCGGCAGCAAGAACCCAAGGAAGCACAACGAAAGGAACGGCGTCGCTGGCTCCGCTGCCTCGCGATTTGGTGGCGGGCGGAACGAAGGCGAGGTGGGGAAAGAAGTAGAAGTGTAGAACCCAGAAGGAGACGGGAAAAAGCTGCGTCCTTGCCGGTGTGCCCCTTCTGCGAAGGTTTGTGGAAGGAGGGGGGTGGTTTGACTATAGAAGAGGAGGAGAGAGGGGGAGGTGGGCGTGGTGGTGGACTGGTGGTGGTCGTGCTACCCGCGTTGAGGTTGAGCCGGCGGAGATGACCAACTGACCAAGGCAAGGGAGGACCGGAGGAGTCGAATTGTCCTGCTTTTTTTTTTCTCTCCTGTATGTGCGTACATTTTTTTTTCCTAACAAACCGCCTCTATGAATCTGCTAGTTACTCGTGCTGGTGCTAAACCCTATGATAACACTAATCATTCACATCAAAACAACTAAAAGACAATATGATTCTGTTTAGTTCGGCTGTGGATTCCTGAAAATTTGATTCTGTGATCTATGATAACGTTTTTGAAAAAAAAAATTACAGGTAGTTTCAATTTCAACACTACTTTAGCTAATAATATTTGAAAGTACATCATAACACTCATTTTGACAGTAGTAGTTAAGACTGCAGACCACCTTTGACATCTGAGTAATCACCTGAACCACATAGTAAAACTACAAACCACCTTTGACATCAAAACATGTGATCTAATCTTCATATCACAATGACCTAAAGTCCTAAACCTTACAATAGTAACACCACCACATCTCTAGTTATTAATCGTGCATTCTCTGGTTGACATTCGTACGAAGGATAATCCCTACCACCAAGTCAAATAATACAAGCAAGAATATGATATGAAATAATATTAATATAGGTTAGGCTTGCAAGTTAGGGTTTCACAGATTGATCATTGATGAAACTAAATGGCGACAAAATATTCTAAGCAAAAACATACAATAGCGTTTACATTGTCACAGTACCCACGAATGCATAAGGTCGATACTCATTACTCTCTTAGTTCCAAATTTTAAGTCATTCTAGTTTTCTCTAAGTAAAAGTCATCTCGCTTTGACAAAGTTAAGAGATAAATATGTTAATATTTACAAAATCAAATAAATGTACTAGTGATGCATATTTCAAGCTTTGACTTATTGAAACTACTTTGAGACTCTATATGTGGACCCATTCTTATATAAACTTGGTCATTCCTACACCCTCTAACATTTCTTCTTTAGATTTAAGTAAACCATAAGTAATATAGATACATAATTCTCCAAAGGAAACCTAACATAGTGATAATTGAAGGAAATATTTTGAACCTTGTATCTCATCGTTTAATGGAGATGACTCATTTTTTTCTAAAATTGTATGAAAACTTTTAACCATTAATGGCATTAGTATCCATGGACACCATAAGACTCGATGTAAAAATCATTGTCAAGCAAATTCTTGCGGCACCTTTGGTGAATCTAGCTTGCCACACTACTTAACTCGTGAACCATCGAGTGGGGAACTCACGGCAACGAGATGTAAGTTGCTAGCAAACAACCAGGGAATATATCTCGTGTTACTCTTGCTTCATTGGTTTGTATACTACTCACCCTTGCATTTGCATTCTTATTTTGTTAGTATGGTAGTTACTTGTAGTGGCTGGTAACTAGAACTTGTTAGTTTTAATTTTAGCTTTCACTAGTTTAGTTGCTCTCTTTATTAGCTGTTGCTAGTTGTATCTCTCTTGCTTAATTTGTAGCTTGTTTGCTTGTGTGATATAGATTAAAAACCAACCTACTGGACTTGTGAGGAGTATTGCATTGGGTGTATTAGAGATAGAGCAAATAGCTGCTAGTAGGAATTCAATTTTTACTAATCAAAATTTGTGATAGTGTTTGTAAGTTTGTGGAAATATTTTTATAGGCTATTCAATTCCTCTAGCTATCTGGTCACTTCAAAGACATGGTGCATAGCTAGAAGTTCGTGCAAACTTAATTTTGTATACGAAATAGGAAAAATAACATCTTAGTGTAGAGTAGAAATGGGTTGATTTTGACTCAACTAGAGTTGACCTTTGTTAGGTCACTCACAACTTTCAACGCAGATATATGGCTCACTTGGTGATACCTAAATTTTGGTAAACAAATATGGTGTCTTCTCTACTTATTATTGTGTCCATGTTGTTTATGTTTACTCTTGGGTGATTCATCTTGATATATTTGTTCTTATGGTTTTTGTTTGTAAATTTTGCAAGGAATCAACTCATTGTATACCTAACAACATTTAATAATAAGTCGAATCAATTATATAGGTGTAATCTTTATCAAATTTTATGTTATACAACTTAAATTAGAATCCCTGACCTAGGAGGTTTGAAATTCAAAGTGTATTATCTATTGCAATTTTATATTCACCGCTGATGATAGACGACATCTCGGTGCTTTTAAATACAGTAGAATGACAATTAACAAAAATGCCAGATTATATCATTATTATTGTAGAAACATATTTCTTACTCTATAGTCCTTGTAACATCGTTCATTCAAGTTGTCTTTAGATGAATCCTTTGTATAAAATCATAGAAAATAATTTACTTTCAATGACACTTTTTTCCATATATACGGGGTGGTCTGATGTAAATCATTGGCAATAATCAATTGTTATACTTAGTTTGCATAGAGAAAATACCATTCATAGTTAAAGTCCATTTGAAAGGATGCAAAAAATTCTCAACCGACCAACGTTGTGATTGCATATGAGAAAACAAAACAACAATAAAAAGGGTATTTTGCGAAAGGGTCTCTAGCTGAGTTAGTTAGGTGGTCTGAGTAGCGCTCCTTAGATCCTAAGTTCGAATCTCAGTGAAAGCGAAGGCTGAGGTTGAAAAAGATCACTCGCTGGTTCCACTCTTTGTGTGCACATGAGATGGACTGACCTATAGGAGGTGGATCCTCGTGTAGGGGCTGGGAGGACTCAAAGCACGAGTAAAGATATGGTTTATAGGGGCAGACCCTCATGTTGTATGGGGTGACCTTTCTCGGTTAGCCCATAGGGGATGGACCCTCATGTTGTACGGGGGTAGGGATGAGAATTTAACCCGCAAACCCGATGGGTACCCGACCCAACATATATAGGTACGGGCACCCGATCCGAAGTTTCATGGTGTGGTTTTCTATTTCAACCCGCGGGTGACCCGCACCCGACCCGAAATTTGGTTTATTCATTATTTTGCGCAATAATGATTAACACACAATAGTAATTACTTTGAATAAGTAATTTGGTTAACGATTCTTGAAGTGTTTTGTTGTTGCTCAACGTGAGAAGGCTTAAAAGTCATAGATATAACTTAATTAGTACTAGCATTTAATTGTTTATAATGGAATTATTGTTTAAAAATGTACATTGAGTAAAAACCCCGCAGGTGATCGAAACCCAACCCGAAAACCGATGGATTTGGATGCGGGTTTAGAATGGCACCCGCGGGTGTGATCGCGAGAGGGTTTAGGTAAACTTTACGGGTTTGATCGCGGGCGGGTTTTTGTTCCACCCAACCCTAACCCGACTCATTACCATCCATATACGAGGCCAACTTTTGTGACCTTTCTCGGTAGGGACTTCTATTGAGCTTCTTCTTAATATAAAATACCATGGGACGATCTTTTCTTTACCGACCGAGTTTTTTATAAAAAAAATATTTTTTTAGAAAATGAAAAGGGTAAATAACAGGCAAACTTTGCAGCCAACTGGCCAATGGTCCATGGGCTCGACATTGCTCAAATCCACATCCCAAACTAGGGCTAGGAGACTTCGGTCCGATTTCTTTTTCCGCGAAGCACAAAACATAAGGTTGTCCATATGGGACAAAGGACCATACAACCACTCTCTGAAATGACACTTACGCCACCCGTATGGTTGCAGGAGAATAAATTAGTAATTTATTGTAAAAAATAACAAGTTTATACATTTAGCGTATCGATGGGCTTACATAATCCATGTTCGGACACACGAAGTGCTTCGCAGTGTCTTCGTTGATGACAGCACGATCTCTACAATCACATCGAGGCGGTGAGTCCATTCTTCTTTCTGTTGCTACCTCCTTCTCCGCATCCGTCATTAGTGGAGGATTCAGGGGAGGAGGTACCCAACGCTTAAAACGCTCATGACTAGTCCTTCCACACAACCAATTAGCGAAAAGAAGATATCGAGGGTCAAATTTATCAGGACCGTCGATCCACTGAAAAAAGAAACAGCTCAGGTGCTCCTAAAACAATGGAACGAAGCATCATTACACATCTAGTAAACAAAAAATTCGGACAATATAAAGTCACAAGTCATAAGCTACATACGTTAAAACCGCCACAAAGGTAGAAGCAGCGAGCAGCCGTGTCTGGATGTTTGGATTGACATACCCAAGCCAGTCTGCCACAGTCACAGTTAGACACAGGAAGTTCAGGAGGAACAGGAGCATCCTTACTAGATACGTCCGGATATAACTCCCGAGGACGACCTCTCTTCTGCCACAAGTCCACAACGCCTCCCGGTACATGTCTTTTATCTAAGAAACAATTATAATTAACATTTGTACCTAATAGACTTTATAATCGGTTTACACAAACTATCAAATCAAATGTACTCATCATATTAACAATACTATATATTCTAGGAGTGTTGGGGACTTGTTCTCAAATGCTATGAATTAAGAACAAGGCAAAATAAAATGTTAAATATCAAAGCCCTTCGTCCTTCGAAGCATTATTTCCCTTTGGATATAATGGATTTCGAACGAAGGTTATGAAGGTCACACCTTCATAATCATAATGAAAGGTAAGAGAGGTTCATACATAAAATAATATTATTACTTTGAACATTAATTCATTTCTATTTATTTTACTTATATAAACGACAACAAATTACAAATGTACCTTCGGCTTGAAGGAAAGTAAGGGTACAAACGTGATGCCAATGCCAAGTCAGCGTGAACAGTATGGGAGTATTGTTCATCTATTTATAGGCACGGGACGCAGCCCATGTAAAATTATATTAATGCCCTTTGCTTTTATCAATAACTCTATAGTAATTCTCCGAGGTCTAATTTGACTTTTCATCTTTAAGTCAGTTTCCCTTTTCTGCTGTCATGCCGAAGCTTTTCTGCACATAGCTTCGTGATCGTTTCATCCTTCGTCACGATCGTCTTCCATTTCAGTCAAGCTTCGTCTTGACCATGCTTTTGTATACCCGCAACCTGATTCCGAAGATACCTGCTCGCATACTTGGAAAACATTGTCAAATTATGTTTTTGAGGACCTTCGGAAGCCGAAGGTCCCCAACAGTAGCCCCTCGCAATATCAATTTGCTGTAATGATAAATTCATATTGCGATATGGACGAAGACCTTAAGCCGAAGGTCCGAAAAAACACCTTCTCTTTGCTAGAATAGCAACAGTCTTTGACAAGCGGGACCCTCCAGTTTTCAACGCGCTGGGTGTATAAATAAGAGCTCATCCCGAGTTTATTTGGCATGCTCTCTTGCCAACTGCTTTTACTCACCCAACTATTAGCCTGCGCGCAACAACACTTGCTTGGCCTTTTGGATTTTTAAGCTTCGGTTTCGAGAGCACTTTCTCTGTGTTTGCAAGGATGTCTGAGGATAAAAAAGCTGTTAGTGATTCGAAGCTAAGTCTTTCTGAGGAGATGCATCTGGGCTTTCTTCAATCAATGTCGAAGACTAATACAGAGAAGATTACTAAAGAAACTTTGGAGGGTTTGTCTGAAGATACTGGTGACAGTGACAGTTATGATGTAGAAAGTGGGGGCGAAGACTCCGAAGATCGACCGTGGCGACCGAGTCACACAGTCTTCGGCAAATCGAGCATTAAGCAGAGTCATATTGATACCATGAAAGGAAGGTATTTTCGAGACATGTCTATTGTGAGGGCGGATATTGGGGAGAAAACTGTGCCTACTCCCGAAGAAAATGAAGTCGTGGTATTCCGAAGCTTCTTGAAAGCTCGACTACGATTTCCCTTAAGCAGTTTTGTTGTGGAAGTACTGAAGGTATTTGAAGTCTACCTTCACCAACTCACTCCCGAATCAATCATAAGGATGGGCATCTTCGTCTGGGCCGTGAGGAGCCAAGGTTTAGAACCAAATGCTAAAAGTTTTTGCAACATACATGAGTTGTTGTACGAGACGAAACCTTGGGGTAAAGAGCAGTATCACAACAATTTTGGCTGCTACAGCTTCGGCGCCCGATCTGGGTCAAGTTGCCCCGTGCCAACCTTTCGGAAAAGATGGCCCGACAACTGGATGACAGAATGGTTTTATGTGAAGAATGATTTAAAAAATCCGGGAAGATATTAAAGGTATCATTATGCGCCCTGTTTGGCAACGCTTCGGTCTTCGGAGGCCGAAGGTGGTGATGGATGAAACAGCCGAAGAATGCCAAAGAGCCTTCGGCGCAGTGTGCTCTTTTATTGGGACAAGGGATTTAATGCAAGAACATATTGCCTTCAGAGTATGGCCACTTGCAGATGATAGTCGCCTAGAGGGGGGTGAATAGGGCGAAACTGAATTTTACAAATATAAACACAACTACAAGCCGGGTTAGCGTTAGAAATAAAAATGAGTCCGCGAGAGAGGGTGCAAAACAAATCGTAAGTAAAATGAAGAGTGTGACACGCGGATTTGTTTTACCGAGGTTCGGTTCTCGCAAACCTACTCCCTGTTGAGGAGGCCACAAAGGCCGGGTCTCTTTCAACCCTTCCCTCTCTCAAACGGTCCCTCGGACCGAGTGAGCTTCTCTTCTCAAATAACTTGGGAATCAAAACTTCCCGCAAGGACCACCACACAACTGGTGTCTCTTGCCTCAATTACAAGTGAGTATGATCTCAAGAAAGAATGCGAAAGAAAAGAAGTGATCCAAGCGCAAGAGCTCAAATGAACACTACAAATCACTCTCTCTAGTCACTAATGCTTTGTGTGGAGTTGGAAGAGGATTTGATCTCTTTTGGTGTGCTTTGTAATTAATGCTAGCTCTTGTATAGTGGTTGGAAGCTGGAAAACTTGGATGCTATGAATGGTGGGGTGGTTGGGGTATTTATAGCCCCAACCACCAAACTAGCCGTTTGGTGGAGGCTGATTGTCGTATGGTGCACCGGACAGTCCGGTGCACACCGGACATGTCCGGTGCGCCAGCCACGTCACCAAAGCCGTTGGATTCTGACCGTTGGAGTTCTGACTTCTGGGCCCGCCTTGATGTCCGGTGCACACCGGACATGCACTGTTCAATGTCCGGTGCGCCAGTATGGGTGTGCCTGCCTTTTGCGCGCTTCTGGCGCGCATTGAATGCGCCTGCAGGTGACCATTGGCGCGAAGTAGCCGTTGCTCTGCTGGTTCACCGGACAGTCCGGTGTACACCGGACATGTCCGGTGAATTATAGCGGAGCAGTCGTTGTGTTTTCCCGAGGCTGGCTGGTTCCGGAGGCCGCTCTTCCTTGGAGCACCGGACACTGTCCGGTGTACACCGGACAGTCCGGTGAATTATAGCGGAGTGCCTCTGGAAATTCCCGAAGGTGACACGTTTGAGTTGGAATCCTCTGGTGCACCGGACACTGTCCGGTGTACACCGGACAGTCCGGTGCCCCCAGACCAGAGGTGCCTTCGGTTGTCCTTTTGCTCCTTTGTTGAATCCAATATTTGATCTTTTTTATTGGCTAAGTGTGAACCTTTTACACCTGTATAACTTATACACTAGAGCAAACTAGTTAGTTCAATTATTTGTGTTGGGCATTTCAACCACCAAAACTATTTAGGAACTAGGTGTAAGCCTAATTCCCTTTCAATCTCCCCCTTTTTGGTGATTGATGCCAACACAAACCAAAGCAAATATAGAAGTGCATAATTGAACTAGTTTGCATAATGTAAGTGTAAAGGTTGCTTGGAATTGAGCCAATATAAATACTTACAAGATATGCATGGATTGCTCCTTCATTTTTAACATTTTGGACCACGCTTGCACCACATGTTTTGTTTTTGCAAACTCTTTTGTAAATCCTTTTCAAAGTTCTTTTGCAAATAGTCAAAGGTAAATGAATAAGATTTTGCAAAGCATTTTCAAGATTTGAAATTTTCTCCCCCTGTTTCAAATGCTTTTCCTTTGACTAAACAAAACTCCCCCTAAATGAGATCCTCCTCTTAGTGTTCAAGAGGGTTTTGATATATCATTTTTGAAATACTACTTTCACCCCCTTTTGAACACAATAAGATACCAATTGAAAAATACTCTTTGAAAAGCTAAGTTTTTGAAATTGGTGGTGGTGCAGTCCTTTTGCTTTGGGCTCATACTCTCTCCCCCTTTGGCATGAATCGCCAAAAACGGAATCATTAGAGCCCTCGAAGTACTTTCTTCCCCTTTGGTCATAAATAAATGAGTTAAGATTATACCAACGACGAAGTCCTTTTGCTCTCTCCCCCAAAGATGGAGAGTGGCACGGAGCGACGGCGAAGGATGAGTTACGGAGTGGAAGCCTTTTGTCTTCGCCGAAGACTCCAATTTTCTTTCAATACACCTATGACTTGGTTTGAAATCAGCTTGAAAAACACATTAGTCATAGCATATGAAAGAGACATGATCAAAGGTATATAAATGAGCTATGTGTGCAATTTAACAAAAGAAGTTCCTAGAATCAAGAATATTTAGGTCATGCCTAAGTTTGTTAAAAGTTTGTTCATCAAGAGGCTTGGTAAAGATATCGGCTAATTGATCTTTAGTATTAATGTAAGAAATCTCGATATCTCCCTTTTGTTGGTGATCCCTAAGAAAGTGATACCGAATCGGCTATGTGTTTAGTGCGGCTATGCTCGACGGGGTTATCCGCCATCTTGATTGCACTCTCATTATCACATAGCAAAGGGACTTTGGTCAATTTGTAACCGTAGTCCTGCAGGGTTTGCCTCATCCAAAGCAATTGCGCGCAACAATGGCCTGCGGCAATGTACTCGGCTTCGGCGGTGGAAAGAGCGACCGAATTTTGTTTCTTTGAAGCCCAAGACACCAAGGATCTTCCCAAGAACTGGCAAGTCCCCGATGTGCTCTTTCTATTGATTTTACACCCCGCCCAATCGGCATCCGAATAACCAATCAAATCAATTGTGGATCCCCTAGGATACCAAAGCCCAAACTTAGGAGTATAAGCCAAATATCTCAAGATTCGTTTTACGGCCGTAAGGTGAGCTTCCTTAGGGTCGGCTTGGAATCTTGCACACATGCATACGGAAAGCATAATATCCGGTCGAGATGCACATAAATAGAGTAAAGAACCTATCATCGACCGGTATACCTTTTGATCCACGGACTTACCTCCCGTGTCGAGGTCGAGATGCCCATTGGTTCCCATGGGTGTCTTGATGGGCTTGGCATCCTTCATTCCAAACTTGTTTAGAATGTCTTGAGTATACTTCGTTTGGCTTAGGAAGGTGCCTTCTTGGAGTTGCTTCACTTGAAATCCTAAGAAATACTTCAACTCCCCCATCATAGACATCTCGAATTTTTGTGTCATGATCCTACTAAACTCTTCACATGTAGATTCGTTAGTAGACCCAAAAATAATATCATCAACATAAATTTGGCATACAAACAAATCATTCTCAAGTGTTTTGGTAAAGAGCGTAGGATCGGCCTTTCCTACTTTGAAGCCATTAGCAATAAGGAAATATCTAAGGCATTCATACCATGCTCTTGGGGCTTGCTTGAGCCCATAAAGCGCCTTAGAGAGCTTATAGACATGGTTAGGGTACTCACTATCTTCAAAGCCGGGAGGTTGCTCCACATAGACCTCTTCCTTGATCGGTCCATTGAGGAAGGCACTTTTCACGTCCATTTGATAAAGCTTAAAGCCATGGTAAGTAGCATAGGCCAATAATATGCGAATTGACTCAAGCCTAGCTACGGGTGCATAGGTTTCACCGAAATCCAAACCTTCGACTTGGGAGTATCCCTTGGCCACAAGTCGAGCTTTGTTCCTTGTCACCACACCATGCTCATCTTGCTTGTTGCGGAAGACCCATTTGGTTCCTACAACATTTTGGTTAGGACGTGGAACTAAATGCCATACCTCATTCCTGGTGAAGTTGTTAAGCTCCTCTTGCATCGCCACCACCCAATCCGAATCTTGGAGTGCTTCCTCTACCCTGTGTGGCTCAATAGAGGAAACAAAAGAGTAATGCTCACAAAAATGTGTAACACGAGATCTAGTAGTTACCCCCTATGAATGTCGCCGAGGATGGTGTCGACGGGGTGATCTCGTTGGATTGCTTGGTGGACTCTTGGGTGTGGTGGTCTTTGCTCTTCATCCTCCTTGTCTTGATTATTTGCATCTCCCCCTTGATCATTGTCGTCATCTTGAGGTGGCTCATTTGCTTGATCTTCTACTTTATCAACTTGAGCCTCATCCTCATTTTGAGTTGGTGGAGATGCTTGCGTGGAGGAGGATGGTTGATCTTGTGCATTTGGAGGCTCTTTGGATTCCTTAGGACACACATCCCCAATGGACATGTTCCTTAGCGCGATGCACAGAGCCTCTTCAATACCTATCTCATCAAGATCAACTTGCTCTACTTGAGAGCCGTTAGTCTCATCAAACACAACGTCACAAGAAACTTCAACTTGTCCGGAGGACTTGTTAAAGACTCTATATGCCCTTGTGTTTGAATCATATCCTAGTAAAAAGCCTTCTACAGTCTTAGGAGCAAATTTAGATTTTCTACCTCTTTTAACAAGAATAAAACATTTGCTACCAAAGACTCTAAAATATGAAATATTGGGCTTTTTACTGGTTAGGAGTTCATATGATGTCTTCTTGAGGATTCGATGAAGATATAACCGGTTGATGGCATAGCAGGCGGTGTTGACCGCCTCGGCCCAAAATCGATCCGAAGTCTTGTACTCATCAAGCATGGTCCTTGCCATGTCCAATAGAGTCCGATTCTTCCTCTCCACTACACCATTTTGTTGTGGCGTGTAGGGAGAAGAGAACTCATGCTTGATGCCCTCCTCCTCAAGGAAGCCTTCGATTTGAGAGTTCTTGAACTCCGTCCCGTTGTCGCTTCTAATTTTCTTGATCCTTAAGCTGAACTCGTTTTGAGCTCGTCTCAAGAATCCCTTTAAGGTTTCTTGGGTTTGAGATTTTTCCTGCAAAAAGAACACCCAAGTGAAGCGAGAATAATCATCCACTATTACAAGACAATACTTACTCCCGCCGATGCTTATGTAAGCAATCGGGCCAAATAGATCCATGTGGAGTAGCTCAAGCGGCCTGTCGGTCGTCATGATGTTCTTGTGTGGATGATGGGCACCAACTTGCTTTCCTGCTTGACATGCGCTACAAACCCTGTCTTTCTCAAAATGAACATTTGTTAGTCCTAAAATGTGTTCTCCCTTTAGAAGCTTGTGAAGATTCTTCATCCCAACATGTGCTAGTCGGCGATGCCAGAGCCAGCCCATGTTAGTCTTAGCAATTAAGCAAGTGTCGAGTTCAGCTCTATCAAAATCCACCAAGTATAGCTGACCCTCTAACACTCCCTTAAATGCTATTGAATCATCACTTCTTCTAAAGACAGTGACACCTACATCAGTGAAAAGACAGTTGTAGCCCATTTTGCATAATTGAGATACAGAAAGCAAATTGTAATCTAAAGAATCTACAAGAAAAACATTGGAAATAGAATGGTCAGGAGATATAGCAATTTTACCCAAACCCTTGACCAAACCTTGGTTTCCATCCCCAAATGTGATAGCTCGTTGGGGATCTTGGTTTTTCTCGTAGGAGGAGAACATCCTTTTCTCCCCTGTCATATGGTTTGTGCACCCGCTGTCGAGTATCCAACTTGAGCCCCCGGATGCATAAACCTACAAAACAATTTTAGTTCTTGACTTTAGGTACCCAAACGGTTTTGGGTCCTTTGGCATTAGAAACAAGAACTTTGGGAACCCAAACACAAGTTTTGGAGCTCTTGTGTTTGCCCTCAACATACTTGGCAACGACCTTGCCGGATTTGTTAGTCAAAACATATGATGCATCAAAGGTTTTAAATGAAAAGCTATGTTCATTTGATGCACTAGGAGTTTTCTTCTTAGGCAACTTAGCACGGGTTGGTTGCCTAGAGCTAGATGTCTCACCCTTATACATGAAAGCATGGTTAGGGCCAGAGTGAGACTTCCTAGAATGAATTCTCCTAATTTTGTCCTCAGGATAACCGGCAGGGTATAAAATGTAACCCTCGTTATCCTGAGGCATGGGAGCCTTGCCCTTTACAAAATTAGACAGTCTTTTAGGAGGGGCATTAAGTTTGACATTGTCTCCCCTTTGGAAGCCAATGCCATCCTTGATGCCAGGGCGTCTCCCACTATAGAGCATACTTCTAGCAAATTTAAACTTTTCATTTTCTAAGTTATGCTCGGCAATTTTAGCATCTAATTTTGCTATATGATCATTTTGTTGTTTAATTAAAGACATGTGATCATGAATAGCATTAATATCAACATCTCTACATCTAGTACAAATAGAAGTGTGCTCAACGGTAGATGTAGAGGGTTTGCAAGATTTTAGTTCTACAACCTTAGCATGCAATATTTCATTTTTACTTCTAAGGTCGGAAATAGTAGTATTGCAAACATCAAAATCTTTAGCCTTAGCAAGCAATTTTTCATTTTCATTTCTAAGGCTAGCAAGAGAAATGTTCAATTCTTCAATCTTAGCAAGCAAATCATTATTATCATTTCTAAGATTGGGAATTGACACATTGCAAGCAATAGAATCAACCTTAGCTAATAAATTAGAATTCTCATTTCTAAGGTTGTCTATAGTCTCATGGCAAGTGCTTAGCTCACTAGACAATTTTTCACATTTTTCTACTTCTAGAGCATAAGCATTTTTAATCTTAACATGTTTTTTATTTTCCTTGATTAGGAAGTCCTCTTGGGAGTCCAAGAGATCATCCTTCTCATGGATGGCACTAATTAGCTCATTTAGTTTTTCTTTTTGTTCCATGTTAAGGTTGGCAAAAAGAGAGCGCAAGTTATCTTCATCATCACTAACATTTTCATCACTAGAGGATTCATATCTAGTGGAGGATTTAGATTTAACCTTCTTCTTTTTGCCGTCCTTTGCCATGAGGCACTTGTGGCCGACGTTGGGGAAGAGGAGTCCCTTGGTAACGGCGATGTTGGCGGCGTCCTCGTCGTCGGAGGAGTCGGTGGAGCTCTCGTCGGAGTCCCACTCCCGACAAACATGGGCATCGCCGCCCTTCTTCTTGTAGTACCTCTTCTTCTCCTTTCTTCTCCCCTTCTTGTCGTCGCCCCTGTCACTATCACTTGATAATGGACATTTAGCTATAAAGTGACCGGGCTTACCACACTTGTAGCAAACCTTCTTGGAGCGGGACTTGTAGTCTTTCCCCCTCCTTTGCTTGAGGATTTGGCGGAAGCTCTTGATGACGAGCGCCATTTCCTCATTGTCGAGCTTGGAGGCGTCGATTGGTTGTCTACTTGGTGTAGACTCCTCCTTCTTTTCTTCCGTCGCCTTGAATGCGACGGGTTGAGCTTCAGATGTGGAGGGATCATCAAGCTCGTTGATCTTCCTCGAGCCTTCGATCATGCACTCAAAACTTACAAAATTCCCGATTACTTCCTCGGGGGTCATTAGTGTATATCTTGGGTTGCCACGGATTAATTGAACTTGAGTAGGGTTAAGGAAAATAAGAGATCTTAGAATAACCTTAACCACCTCGTGGTCATCCCACTTTTTGCTCCCGAGATTGCGCACTTGATTCACCAAGGTCTTGAGCCGGTTGTACATGTTTTGTGGCTCCTCCCCTTTGCGAAGCCGGAACCGACCGAGCTCCCCCTCGATCGTCTCCCGCTTGGTGATCTTTGTGAGCTCATCTCCTTCGTGTGCGGTTTTGAGCACATCCCAAACCTCCTTGGCGCTCTTCAACCCTTGCACTTTGTTATACTCCTCTCTACTTAGAGAGGCAAGGAGTATTGTTGTTGCTTGAGAGTTGAAGTGCTCGATTTGGGCTACCTCATCCTCATCATAGTCTTCATCCCCTACGGATGGTACCTGTGCACCAAACTCAACAACATCCCATATACTTTTGTGGAGTGAGGTTAGATGAAATCGCATTAAATCACTCCACCTAGCATAATCTTCACCATCAAAAGTTGGTGGTTTGCCTAATGGGACGGAAAGTAAAGGTGTATGTTTAGAAATGCGAGGATAGCATAGGGGAATCTTACTATACTTCTTGCGCTCTTGGCGCTTAGAAGTGACGGACGTCGCGTCAGAGCCGGAGGTGGATGTTGATGAAGAGTCGGTCTCGTAGTAGACCACTTTCCTCATCTTCTTTTTCTTGTCCTCACTTCGACGAGGCTTGTGAGAAGAGGATTTTTCCTTCTTCTCTTTGTGTGAAGAAGATTTCTTCTCCTTCCCTTTGGAGGAGTCCTTCTTCTTCTCCTTCCCTTTTAAGGAGTCTTTCTTCTCCTTTCTCTTGGTGCGGGATTCTTCCGATGAAGCGCTCCCGTGGCTTGTAGTGGGCTTTTCGCCGGTCTCCATCTCCTTCTTGGCGTGATCTCCCGACATCACTTCGAGCGGTTAGGCTCTAATGAAGCACCGGGCTCTGATACCAATTGATAGTCGCCTAGAGGGGGGGTGAATAGGGCGAAACTGAATTTTACAAATATAAACACAACTACAAGCCGGGTTAGCGTTAGAAATAAAAATGAGTCTGCGAGAGAGGGTGCAAAACAAATCGTAAGTAAAATGAAGAGTGTGACACGCGGATTTGTTTTACCGAGGTTCGGTTCTCGCAAACCTACTCCCCGTTGAGGAGGCCACAAAGGTCGGGTCTCTTTCAACCCTTCCCTCTCTCAAACGGTCCCTCGGACCGAGTGAGCTTCTCTTCTCAAATCACTTGGGAATCAAAACTTTCCGCAAGGACCACCACACAATTGGTGTCTCTTGCCTCAATTACAAGTGAGTATGATCTCAAGAAAGAATGCGAAAGAAAAGAAGCGATCCAAGCGCAAGAGCTCAAATGAACACTACAAATCACTCTCTCTAGTCACTAATGCTTTGTGTGGAGTTGGGAGAGGATTTGATCTCTTTTGGTGTGCTTTGTAATGAATGCTAGCTCTTGTATAGTGGTTGGAAGCTGGAAAACTTGGATGCTATGAATGGTGGGGTGGTTGGGGTATTTATAGCCCCAACCACCAAACTAGCCGTTTGGTGGAGGCTGATTGTCGTATGGTGCACCGGACAGTCCGGTGCACACCGGACATGTCCGGTGCGCCAGCCACGTCACCAAAGCCGTTGGATTCTGACTGTTGGAGTTCTGACTTCTGGGCCCGCCTTGATGTCCGGTGCACACCGGACATGCACTGTTCAATGTCCGGTGCGCCAGTATGGGCGTGCCTGCCTTCTGCGCGCTTCTGGCGCGCATTGAATGCGCCTGCAGGTGACCGTTGGCGCGAAGTAGCCGTTGCTCTGCTGGTTCACCGGACAGTCCGGTGTACACCGGACATGTCCGGTGAATTATAGCGGAGCAGTCGCTGCGTTTTCCCGAGGCTGGCTGGTTCCGGAGGCCGCTCTTCCTTGGAGCACCGGACACTGTCCGGTGTACACCGGACAGTCCGGTGAATTATAGCGGAGTGCCTCTAGAAATTCCCGAAGGTGACACGTTTGAGTTGGAATCCTCTGGTGCACCGGACACTGTCCGGTGTACACCGGACAGTCCGGTGCCCCCAGACCAGAGGTGCCTTCGGTTGTCCTTTTGCTCCTTTGTTGAATCCAATATTTGATCTTTTTATTGGCTAAGTGTGAACCTTTTACACCTGTATAACTTATACACTAGAGCAAACTAGTTAGTTCAATTATTTGTGTTGGGCATTTCAACCACCAAAACTATTTAGGAACTAGGTGTAAGCCTAATTCCCTTTCAGCAGATAACTGGGAAATGCCGAAGAAAATCGTTAAAGAACCTGACGAAGGTGGACTAGTCAGGCTAAAATACACATTCAAGTACGGAGATGAATTCGTTGAGCCAGATGATGACTGGCTAAAAAGCATTGAGACTGTAAGTGATGAACTGCTTGGGGTATACTCAAAGGCCGAAGATACTGCATTATCAGCGGTCTTTGGAGGCCGAAAGAAGAAGAGGCTCAACCGAGTATTTGACGCAATTGGGTTTGTCTACCTCGACTACCATTATCCAGTGCGGGGTCAAAAAAGAAAGAATACTTCCTCTGCGAAGGAAACTACTTCAGTCGCTCCTAGTGAGCCGACGCCGAAGAGGAAAAGGGTAAAGGTTCTCACACACCGGCCACGTTATATTGAACTGACCACAGTGCCTGAGTTCGCCGGTGAGACCTCTTCGGCCACCGAAGCTAAAGAATCAACTCTGCTGCCAGAAATCGAAGAGTTGGCCGAAGTGCCAGCAACAGAAAAGATAGAAGAACCGAGGATTGAAGAAGCAAAAACATTAGAAGTTTTAAGTCCTTCAGCAAAAATTGAGACAAGAAAAGGCCATAAGGGTCCAACAGTGACCCCGAAAAGAAAAAGGATGGTTAATGTGTTAGATGTTTTGGAGACAATTAAGTCTTCAAGCATAACTCCAAAGAAAACTGTTGAAACTTCTGAAGTGTCTACTGAAGCCTTTGTTGCTGAAGCTTCGAAGCAACAATTTGAAACTGAAGCTGGGCCTTTAGAGCCCACCAAGGTAAAACCTTTGGAAGCCGAAGAAACAAAAATTACAAAGGCAGCTTTGGAAGCCGAAAAAATAAAAATGTCAGAGCCAATTTTGGTTGAAGAAATTGACACTGCTGCCCCCGAAGCACCTTCCAAAATATGCGATTATATTGTGCGACATGCTTCGGGGAAGAAATTATCTAAAGAAGAGATTTTTGAAGCTAATCACTATGCCAGAGAACTGAAATATCCGAAGGGGGCACTAGTGTTCAATGGGACAGACGAAGATGACTTCCTATGCTGCCTCCCAGACAACAAAGAATTATCTGTCTGCCGGGAGATGGCTAGAAGTATGGGGTTTCCGAAGCTTGAAGCTGGACTCTGCGCTATGACGAAGGACGATCTTGCGGATAGCCTTGCATATAATAGTCTGAAGGTGTGAAAATTGTATATTTGGAAATTTACAATTTTTGAATCATTCTTTTATTCTTATACTAATTCTTTTTTCATATAGGGTTTAATACTGAGCAACGCTTTGAGAGCGCAAAAGAATGCCGAAGACGAGAGCTATAATATTGCTTTCAACAACCTACGAGCAGAGGTTATCAAGCTGAGGAACGAAGCTTTGGAAAAAGATAAAATTCTGCTTACACTAGTGGATAAAATAAAGGAAGACGAAGCTACCTCTAAGGCTCAAGCTGAAGCCCAAAAACGCGAAATTCAGGATCTTCAGAAACAACTGGCCAGAGCTAAAGAAGAACGCATACTAGAAGAAACAAAACGAGAACTTAGTGATCAATGGGTAAATCATTTGGAAATAAATGTTGAAGAGCTTCGTGCTTCCAAGAAAAGGTACTATGATAAATCCATAGAGTGTGTTAAGAAGATAAAATCCAGCTTCGCCAGCGTTGGCGCATTCTCTAGCGAAGAAAATTTCTCAAGGGGGAATCCAGAAGGCCTGATTGAATGGATCAGTCACGAAGCTGAGGCCTTCGAGGAAATCTTGAATAGCCACGGAGACATATGTGCTTTTTCAGGCGCCAGGGGGGATTGCTACTGTTTTGGAAAGAAAAGGCTGCAATCATGTGAAATCTTTAGCGCAATCCGAAACTGCCTTGTCTTCCGAAGATATAAAGGACCCCTCGGCCGAAGCAAGCCTGGTTGGTGGAAAATTTTTCACCGACATTTGGGACAATGGCGGCCGAGAAATGGCTCAAGAAATCATTCAACGAAGCGAAAAAGGCATCCATGATGCTAGGAAGATAGCAGAGGCTGCTGAGAAAAGCGCAGAGCCCGAAGGGCAAATAGGTATTAACTAGTGGTTTTTATTCTGTTGTAATTTTTGATTTCAGACTTTGCTCGCGGTTTATAATAGTAATATAGCCGTACCTTCTCCTCTCTCAGAACCTGCTGAGGCATTTCCGGGCCCCCACCCGAAGGGGGACGACAAAATTAGAAAAATGGCCGAAGCCATCATGGACAAGGTTGTCAATCAGCTACTAAACGAAGCTGCAGAAGTAGTTCTTAGGGAAGATTAAATGCTATTGTAAAAATATTTGGAATGTAACATGTGTAATACATTGTAACTTTGAATGTAATATATAATCTATTTATAGTTCAATTCTTTACGATGCATGAAATTTTGCATACATACCGTTTTTGAGCCTTTGGCGAAAAAAACACCTTCCCTTCTTTTCATGCTTCGTGAAGAAAATATTTTATATATCACAAGAATTTCCATACTTCTCTGATGAGGAATATCCAAGCTTCGTGAAAATATTCTCCGAAGCTAAAAAAAGTTTTATGTTGTCTCTCTAATGAAGCTACACTTCTTCTCAATTTAACTTGTGCCTTAGCACGATTTTCTCTTTTTCAAAACATTCTCCGAAGATCAATACTGTATCCCCTTCTTGTTCCACATGCAATATGCTGTATGATGCTTATGTTATGCAAAATGATGTGATGATGTTATGTTATGCAAAATGGTATTTGTGTCGAAGATACACACATCCCTGCAATAGAGCACACAATCTTTTTATATCAGCGCTGACTTTTCGCTGTAAGCCTCCCTTAGGAGCTTCTTCGTCTTTTACTTTCAGCGGAATCAACGTTTATTTTTCGCTGTAAGCCTCCCTGAGGAGCTTCTTCGCCTTTTACTTTCGGCGGAATCAGCGCTTATTTTTCGATGTAGGCTCAGAAAACTTACACTGCGCTCTCTTAGGAACGACTTTTTACTGCTTCGAATAAATTGCAGTGTGTCCCTTAGAACAAGTTTTTGATAATTCAAAGGTCCTTCGTGCCATCATAAATTCTTATGCTTCGGCAACTCAAGCCTATAGAGAAGATATATTTTCATTATGACAAAAGGCGAAACTGTTACAAGAAATTGAAAAACGATAAAAGACACCTAGACTTTCCATAATTGTTCCTTATTAACAAAAAATAATACTGAATGTGAAAATGCGAAAAAACTGCTGTCGAGGTAGGATATCTGTCAGTAAATGTGCTTCGACTCTAGCACAGTGCTATTGACTGTGCGAGCTTCGGACTCCTCTCTGAAGTCCCTCTGAAGGTGAGTGTGCTGACTCCCTTCTGGCTGCTGTCCTCGCTGTGTTGGTGGTGGCGGTGGAGGCTGTTGCCAAGATGCTTGGGGTTGACTTGCCGAAGCAACAGAAGCTGCAGAGTGATTGCCTACATATTCTGGAATGTAAGGCGAATGGTACGAAGCAGTGTGCATGACCTGCTTTGGCTGACTCTGTTGTGCTGCAACTTCTGCTATCTCCTTTTGCTTCTGGATGGTGACGTGGCACATCCTGGTGTTATGTCCCTTGTCTTCACCACAGAATAGACAGTAAATTCTTCTTGGCTGATCCCCAAATCTTCCCCCGAAGCCCCTGGCACCTCTGCCCCTTGGCGCTGGCGGCCGAACAGAGCTTTGCTGTTGCCCCGAAGCTTGCGAAGAGTATTGTGGCCTTTGCTGTTGACTCCCTCTATCATCACTTTGAGTGGAGTTATGGATTGACCTGACGTGCCTCAGATGAAATCTTCCTCCAAAGCCCCTGGTCATTTCAGAGAACCTGAATGCCTCCTCCCTTCTTTGGCGGAAATCATTGTCAGCTCGGATATACTCGTCCATCTTCTGGAGCAGCTTCTCCAAAGTTTGTGGTGGCTTCCTGGCAAAGTATTGCGCTGAAGGTCCCGACCGAAGTCCCTTAATCATGGCCTCAATGACAATTTCATTGGGCACTGTTGGCGCCTGTGCCCTCAGACGCAGAAACCTTCGGACATACGCCTGAAGATATTCCTCGTGGTCCTGGGTACACTGGAATAAAGCTTGAGCAGTAACTGGCTTCGTCTGAAACCCTTGGAAGCTGGTTATCAACATATCCTTCAGCTTCTGCCAAGAAGTGATTGTCCCTGGTCGAAGAGAGGAGTACCAGGTTTGAGTGACACTCTTGACGGCCATGACAAAAGACTTTGCCATGACTGCAGTATTGCCACCATACGAAAATATGGTTGCTTCATAGCTCATCAAGAATTGCTTCGGGTCTGTATGACCATCGTACATGGGGAGCTGGGGTGGTGATAGTCGCCTAGAGGGGGGGTGAATAGGGCGAAACTGAAATTTACAAATATAAACACAACTACAAGCCGGGTTAGCGTTAGAAATATAAACGAGTCCGAGAGAGAGGGCGCAAAACAAATCCCAAGCGAATAAGCAAGTGAGACACGGAGATTTGTTTTACCGAGGTTCGGTTCTTGCAAACCTACTCCCCGTTGAGGAGGCCACAAAGGCCGGGTCTCTTTCAACCCTTCCCTCTCTCAAACGATCCCTTGGACCGAGTGAGCTTCTCTTCTCAAATCAAAGCCGGGAACAAAACTTCCCCGCAAGGGCCACCACACAATTGGTGCCTCTTGCCTTGATTACAATGGAGTTGTGATCTCAAGAACAAGTGAGAAAGAAAAGAAGCAATCCAAGCGCAAGAGCTCAAATGAACACGGCAAATCACTCTCACTAGTCACTAGGGCTTTGTGTGGAATTGGAGAGGATTTGATCTCTTTTGTGTGTCTAGAATTGAATGCTAGAGCTCTTGTAGTAGTTGAGAAGTGGAAAACTTGGATGCAATGAATGGTGGGGTGGTTGGGGTATTTATAGCCCCAACCACCAAACTTGACCGTTGGCTGGAGGCGTCTGCTCGATGGCGCACCGGACAGTCCGGTGCACACCGGACAGTCCGGTGCCCCTGCCACGTCATCACTGCCGTTGGATTCTGACCGTTGGAGCTTCTGACTTGTGGGCCCGCCTGGGTGTCCGGTGCACACCGGACAGGTACTGTTTGCTGTCCGGTGTGCCAGCATGGGCGATTCTGACTTCTGCGCGCGCAGAGGGCGCATTAAATGCGCGGCAGAGAGCCGTTGGCGCGGAGATGACCGTTGCTCCGGAGGCGCACCGGACAGTCCGGTGCACACCGGACAGTCCGGTGAATTATAGTGGACTAGCCGTTGGCGTTTTCCGAAGCTGGCGAGTTCCTGAGGCCGACCTCCTTTGGCGCACCGGACACTGTCCGGTGTACACCGGACAGTCCGGTGAATTATAGCCGAGTCGCCCTGGAAATTCCCGAAGGTGGCGAGTTTGAGTCTGAGTCCCCTGGTGCACCGGACAGGTACTGTTCACTGTCCGGTGGCACACCGGACAGTCCGGTGCGCCAGACCAGGGGTGCCTTCGGTTGCCCCTTTGCTCCTTTATTGAATCCAAAACTTGGTCTTTTTATTGGCTGAGGGTGAACCTTTTACACCTGTATAATCTACAAACTTGGGCAAACTAGTTAGTCCAATTATTTGTGTTGGGCAATTCAACCACCAAAATTATTTAGGAACTAGGTGTAAGCCTAATTCCCTTTCAATCTCCCCCTTTTTGGTGATTGATGCCAACACAAACCAAAGCAAATAGAGAAGTGCATGATTGAACTAGTTTGCATAATGTAAGTGTAAAGGTTGCTTGGAATTGAGCCAGATATAACTACTTACAAGATATGCATGGAATGTTTCTTTCTTTATTTAGCATTTTGGACCACGTTTGCACCACATGTTTTGTTTTTGCAAATTCTTTTTGTAAATCCATTTCAAAGATCTTTTGCAAATAGTCAAAGGTAAATGAATAAGAGTTTGTAAAGCATTTTCAAGATTTGAAATTTTCTCCCCCTGTTTCAAAAGCTTTTCTTTTGACTTAACAAAACTCCCCCTAAAAGAGATCCACCTCTTAGTGTTCAAGAGGGTTTTGATATACCATTTTTGAAATACTACTTTCTCCCCCTTTTGAACACAATAGGATACCAATTGATAAATACTTTTGGAAAGCACTAAGTTTTTGAAATTGGTGGTGGTGCGGTCCTTTTGCTTTGGGCTCATTTCTCCCCCTTTTTGGCATGAATCGCCAAAAACGGAATCATTAGAGCCCTCGAAGTAATTTCTTCCCCTTTGGTCATAAGTAAATGAGTTAAGATTATACCAAAGACGAAATCCGGTCCTTTTGCTTTGGGCTTTTACTTTCTCCCCCAAAGACAAGGTCCTTTTCTTGGAGCGATGGCGAAGGATGAGTTACGGAGTGGAAGCCTTTGTCTTCGCCGAAGACTCCAATTCCCTTTCAATACACCTATGACTTGGTTTGAAATAGACTTGAAAAACACATTAGTCATAGCATATGAAAGAGATATGATCAAAGGTATATAAATGAGCTATGTGAGCAAGCTAGCAAAAGAAATTTCTAGAATCAAGAATATTGAGCTCATGCCTAAGTTTGGTAAAAGTTTGTTCATCAAGAGGCTTGGTAAAGATATCGGCTAATTGATCTTTAGTGTTAATGTAAGAAATCTCGATATCCCCCTTTTGTTGGTGATCCCTAAGAAAATGATACCGAATGGCTATGTGCTTAGTGCGGCTATGCTCGACGGGATTGTCGGCCATTTTGATTGCACTCTCATTATCACATAGCAAAGGGACTTTGGTTAATTTGTAACCGTAGTCCCGCAGGGTTTGCCTCATCCAAAGCAATTGCGCGCAACAATGACCTGCGGCAATGTACTCGGCTTCGGCGGTGGAAAGAGCGACCGAATTTTGCTTCTTTGAAGCCCAAGACACCAAGGATCTTCCCAAGAACTGGCAAGTCCCCGATGTGCTCTTCCTATTGATTTTACACCCCGCCCAATCGGCATCCGAATAACCAATCAAATCAAACGTGGATCCCCGAGGGTACCAAAGCCCAAACTTAGGTGTATAAGCCAAATATCTCAAGATTCGTTTTACGGCCGTAAGGTGTGATTCCTTAGGGTCGGATTGGAATCTTGCACACATGCAAACGGAAAGCATAATGTCCGGTCGAGATGCACATAAATAAAGCAGCGACCCAATCATCGACCGGTATACCTTTTGATCTATGGACTTACCTCCCGTGTCGAGGTCGAGATGCCCATTAGTTCCCATGGGTGTCTTGATGGGTTTGGCATCCTTCATCCCAAACTTGGTTAGAATGTCTTGAGTGTACTTCGTTTGGCTAATGAAGGTGCCCTCTTGGAGTTGCTTGACTTGGAATCCTAGAAAATACTTCAACTCCCCCATCATCGACATCTCAAATTTCTGTGTCATGATCCTACTAAACTCTTCACATGTAGACTCGTTAGTAGACCCAAATATAATATCATCAACATAAATTTGGCATACAAACAAGTCATTTTCAAGAGTTTTAGTAAAGAGTGTAGGATCGGCCTTGCCGACTTTGAAGCCATTAGCAATAAGGAAATCTCTTAGGCATTCATACCATGCTCTTGGGGCTTGCTTGAGCCCATAAAGCGCCTTAGAGAGCCTATAAACATGGTTAGGATGCTCACTGTCTTCAAAGCCGGGAGGTTGCTCAACATAGACCTCTTCCTTGATCGGTCCATTGAGGAAGGCACTTTTCACGTCCATTTGATAAAGCTTAAAGCCATGGTAAGTAGCATAGGCTAATAATATGTGAATTGACTCAAGCCTAGCTACGGGTGCATAGGTTTCACCGAAATCCAAACCTTCGACTTGGGAGTATCCTTTGGCCACAAGTCGAGCTTTGTTCCTTGTCACCACACCATGATCGTCTTGCTTGTTGCGGAAGACCCATTTGGTTCCTACAACATTTTGGTTAGGACGTGGAACTAAATGCCATACCTTGTTCCTTGTGAAATTGTTGAGCTCCTCTTGCATTGCCATCACCCAGTCCGAATCTTGAAGTGCTTCCTCTACCCTGTGTGGCTCAATAGAGGAAACAAAAGAGTAATGTTCACAAAAATGTGCAACACGAGATCGAGTGGTTACCCCCTTATGAATGTCGCCGAGGATGGTGTCGACGGGGTGATCTCGTTGTATTGCTTGGTGGACTCTTGGGTGTGGCGGTCTTGGTTCTTCCTCATCCTCCTTTTCTTGATTATTTTCATCTCCCCCTTGATCATTGCCATTATCTTGAGGTGGCTCATCTTCTTGATTTTGCCCTTCATCAACTTGAGCCTCATCCTCATTTTGAGTTGGTGGAGATGCTTGCATGGAGGAGGATGGTTGATCTTGTGCATTTGGAGGCTCTTCGGATTCCTTAGGACACACATCCCCAATGGACATGTTCCTTAGCGCGATGCATGGAGCCTCTTCATTACCTATCTCATCAAGATCAACTTGCTGTACTTGAGAGCCGTTAGTTTCATCAAACACAACGTCACATGAGACTTCAACTAGTCCAGTGGACTTGTTAAAGACCCTATATGCCCTTGTGTTTGAGTCATAACCAAGTAAAAAGCCTTCTACAGTTTTAGGAGCAAATTTAGATTTTCTACCTCTTTTAACAAGAATAAAGCATTTGCTACCAAAAACTCTAAAATATGAAATGTTGGGCTTTTTACCGGTTAGGAGTTCATATGATGTCTTCTTGAGGATTCGGTGAAGATATAACCGGTTGATGGCGTAGCAGGCGGTGTTGACCGCTTCGGCCCAAAACCGGTCCGGTGTTTTGTACTCATCAAGCATAGTTCTTGCCATGTCTAATAGAGTTCGATTCTTCCTCTCCACTACACCATTTTGTTGTGGCGTGTAGGGAGAGGAGAACTCATGCTTGATGCCCTCCTCCTCAAGGAAGCCTTCAATTTGAGAGTTCTTGAACTCCGTCCCGTTGTCGCTTCTTATTTTCTTGATCCTTAAGCCGAACTCATTTTGAGCCCGTCTCAAGAATCCCTTTAAGGTCTCTTGGGTTTGAGATTTTTCCTGTAAAAAGAATACCCAAGTGAAGCGAGAATAATCATCCACTATTACAAGACAATACTTACTCCCGCCGATGCTTATGTAAGCAATCGGGCCGAAGAGATCCATGTGGAGTAGCTCAAGCGGCCTGTCGGTCGTCATGATGTTCTTGTGTGGATGATGGACTCCAACTTGCTTCCCCGCCTGGCATGCGCTACAAATTCTGTCTTTCTCAAAATGAACATTTGTTAATCCTAAAATGTGCTCTCCCTTTAGAAGCTTATGAAGATTCTTCATCCCAACATGGGCCAGTCGGCGGTGCCAGAGCCAACCCATGTTAGTCTTAGCATTTAAGCATGTGTCGAGTTCAGCTCTATTAAAGTCTACTAAGTATAGCTGACCCTCTAACACACCCTTAAATGCTATTGAATCATCACTCCTTCTAAAGACAGTGACACCTATATCAGTAAAGAGACAGTTGTAGCCCATTTGACATAATTGAGAAACGGAAAGCAAATTGTAATCTAAAGAATCTACAAGAAAAACATTGGAAATAGAATGGTCAGGAGATATAGCAATTTTACCCAATCCTTTGACCAAACCTTGATTTCCATCCCCGAATGTGATAGCTCGTTGGGGATCTTGGTTTTTCTCATATGAGGAGAACATCCTTTTCTCCCCGGTCATGTGGTTTGTGCACCCGCTGTCGAGTATCCAACTTGAGCCCCCGGATGCATAAACCTACAAAACAATTTTAGTTCTTGACTTTAGGTACCCAAATGGTTTTGGGTCCTTTGGCATTAGACACAAGAACTTTGGGTACCCAAACACAAGTCCTTGACCCCTTGTGCTTGCCCCCAACATATTTGGCAACTACTTTGCCGGATTTGTTAGTCAACACATAAGAAGCATCAAAAGTTTTAAATGAAATAGCATGATCATTTGATGCATTAGGAGTTTTCTTTCTAGGCAACTTGGCACGGGTTGGTTGCCTAGAGCTAGATGTCTCACCCCTATACATAAAAGCATGGTTAGGGCCAGAGTGAGACTTCCTAGAGTGAATTCTCCTAATTTTGCTCTCGGGATAACCGGCAGGGTACAAAATGTAACCCTCGTTATCCTGAGGCATGGGAGCCTTGCCCTTAACAAAGTTAGACAAATTTTTAGGAGGGGCATTAAGTTTGACATTGTCTCCCCTTTGGAAGCCAATGCCATCCTTAATGCTAGGGCGTCTCCCATTATAAAGCATGCTACGAGCAAATTTAAATTTCTCATTCTCTAGGTTGTGCTCGGCAATTTTAGCATCTAGTTTTGCTATATGATCATTTTGTTGTTTAATTAAAGCCATATGATCATGAATAGCATCAACATCAACATCTCTACATCTAGTACAAATAGATATATGCTCAACAATAGATGTAGAGGGTTTGCAAGATTTTAATTCTACAACCTTAGCATGCAAGATATCATTCTTAGTTCTAAGGTCGGAAATGGTAGTATTGCAAACATCAAAGTCCTTAGCCTTAGCAAGCAATTTTTCATTCTCAATTCTAAGGCTAGTAAGAGAAATGTTCAATTCTTCAATCCTAGCAAGCAAATCATCATTATTATCTCTAGAATTGGGAATTGAAACATTACAAACATGTGAATCAACCTTAGCATTTAAAATAGCATTTTCATTTCTAAGGTTGTCAATCATCTCACGACAAGTGCTTAGCTCACTAGATAATTTTTCACATTTCTCAATTTCAAGAGCATAAGCCTTTTTAACCTTAACATGTTTTTTGTTTTCTTTAATTAGACAATCCTCTTGGGAATCCAAAAGGTCATCCTTTTCATGAATAGCACTAACCAATTCATTTAATTTTTCCTTTTGAGCTATGTTAAGGTTGGCAAAAAGGGAACGCAAATTATCTTCCTCATCACTAGCATTGTCATCACTAGAGGATTCATATTTGGTGGAGGATTTAGATTTAACCTTCTTTTTGCCGTCCTTTGCCATGAGGCACTTGTGGCCGACGTTGGGGAAGAGGAGTCCCTTGGTGACGGCGATGTTGGCGGCGTCCTCGTCGTCGGAGGAGTCGCTTGAGCTTTCGTCGGAGTCCCACTCGCGACAAACATGGGCATCGCCGCCCTTCTTCTTGTAGTACCTCTTCTTCTCCTTTCTTCTCCTCTTCTTGTCGTCGCCTCGGTCACTGTCACTAGATATAGGACATTTAGCAATAAAATGACCGGGCTTACCACACTTGTAGCAAACCTTCTTGGAGCGGGACTTGTAATCCTTTCCCCTCCTTTGCTTGAGGATTTGGCGGAAGCTCTTGATGACGAGCGCCATTTCCTCATTGTCGAGCTTGGAGGCGTCTATGGGTTGTCGACTTGGTGTAGACTCCTCCTTCTTCTCCTCCGTTGCCTTGAATGCAACGGGTTGAGCTTCGGATGTGGTGGCATCATCAAGCTCGTTGATCTTCCTCGAGCCTTCGATCATGCACTCAAAACTTACAAAATTCCCGATAACTTCCTCGGGGGTCATTTTAGTATATCTAGGATTACCACGAATTAATTGAACTTGAGTAGGGTTAAGGAAAATAAGTGATCTTAGAATAACCTTAACCACCTCGTGGTCATCCCACTTTACGCTCCCGAGGTTGCGCGCTTGGTTCACCAAGGTCTTGAGCCGATTGTACATGTGTTGTGGCTCCTCCCCTTTGCGAAGCCGGAACCGACCGAGCTCCCCCTCAATCATTTCCCGCTTGGTGATCTTGGTGAGCTCATCACCTTCATGCGCGGTCTTGAGTAAATCCCAAATCTCCTTTGCGTTCTTCAACCCTTGAACTTGGTTATACTCCTCTCTACTTAAAGAGGCTAGGAGTATTGTTGTTGCTTGAGAGTTGAAGTGCTCGATTTGGGCCACCTCATCCTCATCATAGTTTTCATCCCCTACTGACGGTACCTGTGCACCAAACTCAACAACATCCCATATACTTTTGTGGAGCGAGGTTAGATGAAATCGCATTAAATCGCTCCACCTAGCGTAATCTTCACCATCAAAAGTTGGTGGTTTGCCTAATGGGACGGAAAGTAAAGGTGTATGTTTGGAAATGCGAGGGTAGCGTAGGGGGATCTTACTATACTTCTTGCGCTCTTGGCGCTTAGAAGTGACGGAGGGCGCATCGGAGTCGGAGGTTGATGTTGATGAAGTGTCGGTCTCGTAGTAGACCACCTTCCTCATCCTCTTGTGCTTGTCGCCTTTCCGATGCGGCTTGTGGGAAGAAGATTTTTCCTTCTTCTCTTTGTGGTGAGAAGAAGATTTCTTCTCCTTCCCTTTGTTGGAGGAGCTCTTCTTCTTCTCCCTCCTTTTGGTGCGGGACTCTTCCGATGAAGTGCTCCCGTGGCTTGTAGTGGGCTTTTCGCCGGTCTCCATCTCCTTCTTGGCGTGATCTCCCGACATCACTTCGAGCGGTTAGGCTCTAATGAAGCACCGGGCTCTGATACCAATTGATAGTCGCCTAGAGGGGGGGTGAATAGGGCGAAACTGAAATTTACAAATATAAACACAACTACAAGCCGGGTTAGCGTTAGAAATATAAACGAGTCCGAGAGAGAGGGCGCAAAACAAATCCCAAGCGAATAAGCAAGTGAGACACGGAGATTTGTTTTACCGAGGTTCGGTTCTTGCAAACCTACTCCCCGTTGAGGAGGCCACAAAGGCCGGGTCTCTTTCAACCCTTCCCTCTCTCAAACGATCCCTTGGACCGAGTGAGCTTCTCTTCTCAAATCAAAGCCGGGAACAAAACTTCCCCGCAAGGGCCACCACACAATTGGTGCCTCTTGCCTTGATTACAATGGAGTTGTGATCTCAAGAACAAGTGAGAAAGAAAAGAAGCAATCCAAGCGCAAGAGCTCAAATGAACACGGCAAATCACTCTCACTAGTCACTAGGGCTTTGTGTGGAATTGGAGAGGATTTGATCTCTTTTGTGTGTCTAGAATTGAATGCTAGAGCTCTTGTAGTAGTTGAGAAGTGGAAAACTTGGATGCAATGAATGGTGGGGTGGTTGGGGTATTTATAGCCCCAACCACCAAACTTGACCGTTGGCTGGAGGCGTCTGCTCGATGGCGCACCGGACAGTCCGGTGCACACCGGACAGTCCGGTGCCCCTGCCACGTCATCACTGCCGTTGGATTCTGACCGTTGGAGCTTCTGACTTGTGGGCCCGCCTGGGTGTCCGGTGCACACCGGACAGGTACTGTTTGCTGTCCGGTGTGCCAGCATGGGCGATTCTGACTTCTGCGCGCGCAGAGGGCGCATTAAATGCGCGGCAGAGAGCCGTTGGCGCGGAGATGACCGTTGCTCCGGAGGCGCACCGGACAGTCCGGTGCACACCGGACAGTCCGGTGAATTATAGTGGACTAGCCGTTGGCGTTTTCCGAAGCTGGCGAGTTCCTGAGGCCGACCTCCTTTGGCGCACCGGACACTGTCCGGTGTACACCGGACAGTCCGGTGAATTATAGCCGAGTCGCCCTGGAAATTCCCGAAGGTGGCGAGTTTGAGTCTGAGTCCCCTGGTGCACCGGACAGGTACTGTTCACTGTCCGGTGGCACACCGGACAGTCCGGTGCGCCAGACCAGGGGTGCCTTCGGTTGCCCCTTTGCTCCTTTATTGAATCCAAAACTTGGTCTTTTTATTGGCTGAGGGTGAACCTTTTACACCTGTATAATCTACACACTTGGGCAAACTAGTTAGTCCAATTATTTGTGTTGGGCAATTCAACCACCAAAATTATTTAGGAACTAGGTGTAAGCCTAATTCCCTTTCAGGTGGCTTGTAAGACTGGGGCCATGGTGTAGCCTGCAATTCTGTTGATAGAGGAGAAGCATCATCAAAAGCAAAATTTCCATGATGGAAATCTTCATACCAGTCGTCCTCATTGTAGAAGCCTTCCTGATGAAGCTCTCTGCGCGGAGGCCTTCGGTTCTGGTCATCTTGAACAAGATGACGAACCTCTTCCGAAGCTTCATCTATTTGTCTCTGAAGGTCAGCTAAACGAGCCATCTTCTCCTTCTTTCGTTGCACCTGTTGCTGAAGGATCTCCAGGTTTTGGATCTCCTGATCCAAGTCGTCCTCTGGAGACGTTGGACTAGTGGCCTTCCTCTTCTGGCTTCGAGCCTCCCTAAGAGAAAGGACGTCCTGATTGGGGTCCAGCGGCTGCAGAGTGGCAGCCCCTGTCGCTGAAGCTTTTTTCGGCGGCATGACGAAGGTGATGCTTGCCGAAGGTGTTCAAAGCTCAAGAAATGGAAGTGAGTTCACCGGAGGTGGGCGCCAATGTTGGGGACTTGTTCTCAAATGCTATGAATTAAGAACAAGACAACATAAAATGTTAAATATCAAAGCCCTTCGTCCTTCGAAGCATTATTTCCCTTTAGATATAATGGATTTCGGACGAAGGTTATGAAGGTCACACCTTCATAATCATAATGAAAGGTAAGAGAGGTTCATACATAAAATAATATGATTACTTTGAACATTAATTCATTTCTATTTATTTTACTTATATAAACGACAACAAATTACAAATGTACCTTCGGCTTGAAGGAAAGTAAGGGTACAAGCGTGATGCCAATGCCAAGTCAGCGTGAACAGTACGGGAGTACTGTTCATTTATTTATAGGCACGGGACGCGGTCCATGTAAAATTACATTAATGCCCTTTGCTTTTATCAATAACTCTATAGTAATTCTCCGAGGTCTAATTTGACTTTTCATCTTTAAGTCGGTTTCCCTTTTCTGCTGTCATGCCGAAGCTTTTCTGCACATAGCTTCGTGATGGTTTCATCCTTCGTCACGATCGTCTTCCATTTCAGTCAAACTTCGTCTTGACCATGCTTTTGTATACCCGCAACCTGATTCCGAAGATACCTGCTCGCATACTTGAAAAACATTGTCAAATTATGTTTTTGAGGACCTTCGGAAGCCTAAGGCCCCCAACAAGGAGCAACATTAAAAACTAATAATCGAAAAATTATAACCCAATATACAAAACGAATCAGTGAGACATCATACCTTGGTCTACGAAGTGTTGCAACTCGAAACTTTGAATACAACAATTTTTGACGAAGTTTTGAACTGAGGGGAGATGATGTCTTCTCGGCCAGCAGCGCGACCGTTTTATAGGCCTCCGTAGCTCGGCGCCAAGATATGTGGCGCCGAGCTGCGAGGCCGCGTCGACGCCACATCAGCCCTAGCCATAGGGAGTCGTTAGCGCCACGTCAGAGCTCGGCGCCATAGGCTATGGCGCCGAGCTGTGTTACCTCAGCGCCATAAACTATGGCGCTGAGTGTCGGGTCCAAAACTGTATATAAGTTTTTCGAGGGTCTAATTGTAAAATTTTGTCACAAAAAGACTAAAAACAAAAAAAATCGGTCCATACGCTACTATGATAGAGTTCCAGGTGCAGTAAAAATCTACCGCAGTGGGTACCTCAAAAGCAACTCTAAACTTAAGGAAAACATGAAGAACACTACGAGTTACTCCAAATCTCTCTCCTCCATGTAGTCTGTAGATGGAAACGTGTGAACTGGTAGTGTTTCTGTGAGAGTACGGTGACAGTGAAAATTAATAATATAATACATGGTAATCGATATAGAGTTAAGATATAAAATAAATATGATTGCAAAGAATTATGATACAAAGTAGTAAATTTTATTGACCAGGATATAATATTTTTAAGTAAAAATTTAGAGTTGTACGTGTGCGAATAGTCTAACGACGGTGAATCTGTTCTCTTTCCTATGTGACGTGTGCGCTATCACTATCACACTCATCACTGAAGACTCCAAAATCTGCGCAGCTGGCAGCTCAATAGCCTGCCGCCTGCGCCGAATTTTTTGCATTTTGGTTCTTCATCGGAAAAAAATTCACGTTTAGACCCTAAAAAATTTTAATGTCATTTTTGGACCCTTTACTCGGCGCCGTAGCCTGTGGCGCCGAGGTAACACAGCTCGGCGCCATAGGCTATGGCGCCGAGGTACGTGCTGCGTTGGCACAAACGGACGTCGTGGCGCCGACGTGGTACTGAGCTCGGCGCCATAGATGATGGCGCCGAGTTCTGTTCTGTACAGAAAACCTGTCTAGCTCAGTTGGTAAAATATAAGGCTCTTGACCTTTTGGTCGTGAGTTCGAGCCCTACGGGGACGTTTTTTAATATCTTTTGTGTTTGTCATTTATTTTTTTTTTGTTGTCGGGCGGACCACACCGTCGGGCTCACGTAGCTGAACCCGCACACCGACGGCGGCTTGCAACACCCGGACTGTACGTGCGTGCACCACGTCCACGAATGAGTTAGTTTTTTTGCACAGTAATTATAATGCAGAGCGTCGGTCGTCAGATGTACTTCTTTTTTTCCCTTTCCCTGAGAGATAGTGCATGTGCAGTGCAGTGTGTAATTGCTAATCTGTCTGCCTGACAGACAAACTCTGCGTGGAGGACACACCAGTACTATCCATCCTATCGCTGTGTGTGCCTGGCCACGCTAGATGTCTGTACTCGCAGCGACAATCTACCCCAAATCGAGTTTAAGGAAACGGAAATTACATAGAGAGCCGCAGTTAAGAAAACTAGAAGGAAAAAAAAACAGTACTGTATCACTCCCAATGCACCGTCCCATGAGACACCTGCCAGCCTCCGACCATGTTCCTCGTCCTCATTAGATAACTAGACCCTAGACGCGGGGACTGTTTGGTTCAAATTTTGACACACTTGTCTAAGTTACCTAAAGTTAAACATTTAAATTCTACGCCACAAAAAAATAAATCAGTGACAAAGACAAAAAATATTAATTAATCAACCATCGTGGGGCTCGAACCCATGACCACAAGGTTAAAAGTCTTGCGCTGTACCAACTGAGCTAGACGTGCTTTGTGGTTTTAGAACAGAGCTCGGCGTCATAGATCTTGGCGCCGAGCTCGGTGCCACGTCGGCGCCACGACGTCCGGGTTGTGCCAGCGCAGCACGTACCTCGGCGCCATAGCCTATGGCGCCGAGCTGTGTTACCTCGGCGCCATAGGCTATGTCGCCGAGAAAAGGGTCTAAAAATGACATTAAAATTTTCTAGGGTCTAAACGTGAATTTTTTTTCCGAGGAAGGGTCAAAATGCAAAAAATTCGGCCGCCTGCGCCATAAACGAAGGCAAAGCGCTCCATAATTCTAGCAAGCACACGGGAAACGTCAAAAAAGTCACTCGCGACTCGCGAGTTGGAACTCTGGCGTCCGCCATCGGCCCATCGCCACTCGTCGTCTTCCTCGCTCGCACACCCGTCCCATCCAGTTTTTAAATGGCGACGGCGATGATGACTATGCGACGCGCGGCGGCGCTCGGCGCCCGACACATCCCGCCCGCCGCCGCCTTCTCCCGCCACGTACGCCCCCCTCACCTCATTAACCCACCCTTCTCTTCGCCGCTTCATACTACACCCCTCTGCCCTCGCACTCCGGCGCGTCACTGTGCGGTGCCTTCGTCCGCTTTGTTGGGTGCGGTTTTGATATAATTTGGGTCTGCAGATGAGTGCGGACGCGAGCGCCGCGATGGAGAAGATCCGCGCCGCGGGTCTGCTCAAGACGCAGGGGCTCATCGCCGGACAGTGGGTCGACGCATACGATGGCAAGACCATCGAGGTACCCGTCACTTTCCCGGATTAATCTCGCTTCGCGGGCATGTGCTCTTCCCGTTTCGTTGGAAATCACCTGGAATGCGGTGGGTTGGTTGGCTCCTCTCCTGTGGCGGATTGATGGTTGACTCTGCGATGATTGTGGATCGGTGCTGAGATTTTTAATTCGCATGCAGTTGTTGTTTATGTCGCTTTGCGCGTTGGCTATTGTAACATTGTGTTTAGGAGCTGGGTTTCGGGTGGAGTGTCGAGTTCATCTTCATGAATTCATGACTTGTATGGCCCTAGGTTGTCAACGCAGTGTTTCGATTGTGCCATTGTTGCTATTACTTGTTGATAGCTTAAACATCATTGATTTCCCGTAGGTGCAAAATCCAGCAACTGGTGAGGTCCTTGCAAACGTGTCCTTTATGGGCAGCAGAGAAACATCTGATGCTATTGCTTCTGCTCACAGTACATTCTATTGTAAGTCAAATGTTTCAGTGCATTCGATTTTTATGCCTTAGTACCAGGATTATATTATGTTCCAGAGCAGAACTCTTGCTGTAGTGTTATAAAATTCTAACAGGACAGTTACTTAAACAATGTAAATTAATATGTGGCTATTTCTGGAGATAATGTCCTGGCTTTGTGCTGAACGACATGAATAGTATTATCCTGTCTTTTATTTCAGTTATTGTTTCTACTGTAACTCAGATAAATCTGGTCTTGTAGGAAAATAAAGTGTTTTTGGTGTCGTATGTGGCCCAAGTCTCCATTCTCAACAATGTCCATATCTTGTTTATATCTCGGAAATTCTTAGATGTTCTGTTTCTTTAAAATACCTTAACTAATGGCAGCTTCATACGTCGAACTAGCATATAAACAAACTGCAACTGAATATCTATTGTAAAGTCTTCTTTTGATTCAAACACTTGTTTTATTTTAGAAAAACCACTAAAAACTGGAAGATGGGGACAGGGATGCCCTATATATATATCCCGATTTAAAAAATGCAACTTAAACAAATAGGAAAACTAAAAAGTCCATGCCACAAGTAAAATCTAGTTAAAGTAAGGTTAAAGCTGGGAAACTTTCTCTGTCCTTATCCGGATCACATTTGGTTAGTTTTTATGTACCTTTTAGGAATCATAACCACATTTTCCTATGAAATAATAGGTCTGCATGAGGTCAGTTTTTTGCAATTTTCGTTTCCCTCTATGGATACTCTTATACCAAAGCAAGAGTAATTAAAATGTAAACTTCAGTTCTTTGCAATTGCTATTTCCCTTTGGTTACTCTTATACCAAAGCAAGAGTAATTCATCTCTATATTTGTTTTTTTAATGTAGTTGGTTCTTATTTGTAACTCTCCACTTTGTATGTTCTAATCCTTTCCTTCTCGTAGCTTGGAGTAAACTCACTGCAAGTGAGAGAGGCAAGGCACTAAGAAAATGGTAGTTTCTATGGAAACAAGTGCTATGCGAAGTTCGTTTTTTTATGATTGAGTAAATTGCATCGTGGGTAATAAAATTGGTGTTGTGGGTGCAATCTAGTTACAAAACTTCAAAATGACACAAATTTATCAACGATATCATTTTAATGTGCAACTAGCCAGTTGCCCATGCTTTGCTACGGTTGTTATAAATAGGTATTGAGATATTTATTCAAATATAATTATTGTTTATTTCTAAACACTAAGGTACGTGTGGTCTTGTCAAGGGCCTTAGTAGGGTAGGTGGCCCTCGGCTACAGAGATCATAGCCGCGGTCCGTCGTCTTCTCCGGCGAGGTTATACCCCTCTGCCGTCGGCTTAGTTGAGAGAGAGAGATTAGGATAATGATCTTTTTTAATTCCAACTCAGGTCTGGTTACAGGAATATATATAGGCCCCTAGGCCTAACCGCATGGAGCTAACTGCTCCCTAATTCTAGGCATGCAAACAACCCTTAATTCTAGGCATGCAAACAAACTTATCTAGTTTCTATCCTTAATTCTAGGCATGCAAACAAACTTATCTAGTTTCTATCCTATCCACTAGAGCCGGCGATTGTTGCCTCCTAGGCGCGCTCACACGCACGTCGCACGTCGCATATCCCGGGCGCGCCGTTGCCTGACGTAGGGCCGACCATACATGACATCTCTCCCCTCCTCGAAGGCCAGCTCGTCCTCGAGCTCGAATGCTGGGTGTCGGGGGCGAAAGTCGTCGAAGTCCTCCCAGGTCGCCGACTCGGCCTGCTCGAGGCAGCCTTGGTGTCTCAACAAACTAACTGATAACCTTCCTAGATAATCTCAACTATTCTTGTAAATAATCTCAACTAATCTTCTAATCTTATCTCTAACTATCCTTATCTAATCCCCCTTGGAGGGCCCATGGTTGCTGCTGCCGCAACCCCTACGTGGGCCTCCTTAGGCCCTGACACTACACCCCTCCTGGACAAGCAGCTCGTCCTCGAGCTGCATCATGACGGGTGCTCAAAGATCGAGTCTACTTGACCCAAAACCAGACATCTAAAAGACAATCCTTTTACATCTCGGCTTATCTTATTATTCCGAATTTGAATTTTTTTTGTCCCCATAAGATAAGGCGGACACCCTTCGCGCATTGGACTTGCACGTGTGCAGCCACCTGGATCCCATGGACGTCATCTGGACGAAAGAGGAGCACATGGACGGGCACCTGGAATAGGTCGCAACAATAACCAGCGGATGCGCCCTCGTGGCGGCCGGTAGCGGAATGTGGTGGCGCTAAATAGTGCACCCTTGCCGATGACAAGGGGAGTGCCTTCCCTACCACCGTTGCCGTAGAGTTGAAGTTCGTCGCCCGCGAGACACGTACCATGCTCGCACTTGGAGATAGCGGCCCAGTGCTGCTGCTGATGGCCTTCCGACAGGGCGAGGTCGTGCCCCCGTGTGCCGAGGTCAACCGTCACCAAGGCTGCCTTGAGCATCTGTCGGCGCATCCCCCGCACTCTCCGTCGTGCAAGGAAGCCATGAGAAGCAGCTTGTATGGCCACAACCGCCGACGTCTGGAGCCGTGCGGACAATGCCTGCTGTTGCTGCTCATGTTGGTTGAGCGGCGGTAGGAGGCCGTCCGTGAAGAGCTGGACGCGCTGCACCTTCTCCAATGGACCGGTGCGGGTCAGCAGCGCCTGGAAGCGGTTTTGGTACTCCTCAATAGACCCCGTGCGCCGACATTCGGCGAGCTCGAAGAGTGGCGTGGAGCGGATAGGCGGCTCGAAACGCAGGTGGAGGAGATCTTTGAATCGGCTCCATCGAGGAGTGCACTCGTCCTCCTACAGCTGGATATACCAGAGCTGTGCCACGTCTTCAAGATGGTATGATGCCATCCAGACCTTCTCCTCCTCCATGACACGCTGCTGATGGAAGTAGGATTCGTAGCGATTGACGAAGATCAAGGGATCAGCCTTGCCATCGAAGCGGGGAAAGTCGATCTTCTGAAATTTGGGTGGCCGATCGTGGTGGTGCTGGCCGTCAGGAACGCCGCCCCCGACCGCTGATGATGACTTCTCCTTGTCGCGTTTTAGCACGATGACCTCGGACTGCAGCGTGGCGACGAAACCGGTGAGTTGCTCGTTCATCTTAGCGAGGTCGGCATTGGATGGTTCGGCCATGGGTGAACTAGAGGATGTGGCTGAGGGTGGGGAAGGTGGTGGGCTTTGTGGTGGCGCGGTTGGGTTGAGCGGAGCGGCGGCGGCGGACTCGGCGTCGGCGGAGGTGGATGAGTAGAATTGGCGTGACCGTGATACCAGGTTGTCAAGGGCCTTAGTGTCTAGGGTAGGTGGCCCTCGGCTACAGAGATCATAGCGGCCGTCCGTCGTCTTCTCCGGCGAGGTTATGCCCCTCTGCCGTCGACTTAGTTGAGTGAGAGAGGTTAGGATAATGATCTTTCTTAATTCCAACTCAGGTCTGGTTACAGGAATATATATAGGCCCCTAGGCCTAACCGCATGGAGCTAACTGCTCCCTAATTTTAGGCATGCAAACAACCTTAATTCTAGGCATGCAAACAACCCTTAATTCTAGGCATGCAAACAAACTTATCTAGTTTCTATCCTTAATTCTAGGTATGCAAACAAACTTATCTAGTTTCTATCCTATCCACTAGAGCTGGCGGTTGTTGCCTCCTGGGCGCACTCACGCGCACGCCGCACATCCCGGGCGCGCCGTTGCCTGACGTAGGGCTGACCGTACATGACAGGTCTGGTGGTTAGCCACAAATTTTTGGAGCAGGGGGTGTGGGATCGAGTGCACGTTCTGCACTATTTTTGCGTGGTGTGGTGGGCGGGCCCAGAGTGTCAGCGTGGAGGGTGAAGCCGTGGTAGCACCAGCTGGCCACATTAGGTTCTTAATAGAGTAGTATAGATTAGGTCATTAGATGCCATATAGGACATTGTAATCCATATGACATTCACAGGGCTAAAAGTATGTCAATAGATGGCCTAGGGTTCATTTACCCAACTGTGGTCTGCACATTTTAAGGAAAAGGGCAAATAAAATGTGCACCAATTAATTTTCAAAAAAGTGCACCAATTACACCACCTAAACTATTGATCTTGGTGTTGTATTTTTGCTTGTCTGATGGTATGTCTAGACGAGGACAAGTAGGTGGGGATGCATGCACATGTCTAGGAATGGCTGCATGGCTTGGTCCATGCCAGTAGGGTGGCACCTCAGCATTTGCTGTCTGATGGCAATGAAGCGGTGCAGCAATACAAGCCTGTGGATGATCAATGGCCACCTTAAACGCTTTCGAGTTAGCTGTGCATGTGTTTCCACACCATGTTGGTGTTCAGATATGTATATGGCCTTACTTGCCACAGGTTATGCAATCGTAAGCCAATTGAACCTTTAAAACAAGATTGCTGACTAGATTTTTTAATTTTCAAATCCTATGACTAGATTACACCCACCACACAAGTTTTGGTACCTATAACGTGCCTTAGTCTTTATGATTTGTATCAATTATTTCTGTATTATTGCTTGAATGTTTATTCTCACTAAGTATATTCATCAAGGTACGATCTAATTATTTCACACAAGGAAGAGCTTGCACTTCTCATGACACTGGAGCAGGGGAAACCTATGAAAGAAGCCCTTGGTGAGGTACTTGATTTATATCATCCACTGATGTTAGTTGATGGTTGTGATTTTGAGGTTCTTTTGGGGCCTGATTGGTTTGTACTTCTCTGTTCAGGTCAATTATGGTGCAAGTTTCATAGAATATTTTGCAGAGGAAGCAAAGCGCATATATGGTGATATAATTCCTCCAACTTTATCTGATCGTAGATTGTTGGTTCTGAAGCAGGCAATATGCTGATACCTTTTCCTTACTTTGTTGCTGATGACTCACTCTATTTCCGTTCATTTTATTAGCTTGATGTATATTTTGTTTATGATATTTCATCATCAGTTTATATTGAATTCTGGTTTGATGTACAGTTTAACTTGTGTACTCTACTAGTTTGGCTAGCTGATACATTGGTTTGACAGAGTGATCATCATAATCAGCACAAGAATAGAATAACATATTAATAAAAAATAATATTGATGGAATACAGTAGTTCTTTTTTATTGTACTCTGCTCTCCTGTATCAATTTATTGAATGTGCTCCTGCCAGTTCTTTTTATCTTTTTTTTTTAAATATAAAAAAGGATTTGCCACGGAGCCACATACTCGGTCTGGAGTTTGTGATGTCATATTCTAGAAGATAATATGCCCTTTTATGAAGGATATGTAGACATATCATCTCTTCCCAACTGGACTCGAAATGTTCTTTTGGTTAACTGCTTGCAACAGGGAAAAATAGTTTCACTTCAATACGATGTATTGGTAACTATGGATGTTGTTGAAAAATACATGGCTTTAGGATTTGCCCTTCTTAGTTTAGTAGGTCCATATGTGGAAAGAGTTAATTGTGAATGCAATTGCCACTTCCAAAGTAATATAGTTTGATTATTGTAGACATCTTTAGTGAACTGTGACTCCAAATTAGCAGTTCATTTTCTTGACCTTGTGTGCGGATTTCTGTACATTTGTTCTTTTTTATCTTTATTTTGAGTATTTATCACCATGTGCCATGTGAAGATTTATACATCGTGTAGCTCAATGTTTCTCTCTTTTTTTTTCGCACTGCAGCCTGTTGGGGTAGTTGGAGCTATTACACCATGGAATTTTCCATTAGCAATGATAACCCGAAAGGTCTCAATGCAGTACACTTCTCCATTGGTAAAGTTAAAAGAATTAAGTTGATAACTAAGGCAGTACATTTCGCATATATTTGGTTTTGGCCAGGTTGGACCAGCTTTGGCCTGTGGCTGCACTGTTGTTGTCAAGCCATCAGAGTTCACACCTCTGACATCATTAGCTGCAGCAGATCTTGCTCTTCAAGCTGGAATACCAGCGGTAATCATCTCGAGTTCTCTATCATTCCTGTCTAATTTTAGTATTTATTTTGTCAAAAGTTACTAATTATGAAGTACCCCTTATAATTTGGAATAGCAGAGACCAAATAAATTGGTGACATATCATGTAAAGTATGTAATTACACTGTGGGAAACCCTAACCCTAACTCAGGGTTGGGTGTTTGTATTAATAGACCAAGTTAGATGGGCCTGACCCATTACACAGGGGTGATACTGTAATTACAAGGGGTTAACCCCAGAACCCTAACGGGTACTCTAACACCCCCGCAGTCTCAACTCTATCCTATACATATGTTGAGACTGTGTCGAAAATCGGTGAATAACTCGACGGTAGCCCATTGGTGAAATGTCGGCGAACTGTAGCGTGGTGGGGACGCTAAGAACCCAAACGTCACTGGCAGCGACACGCTCGCGGACGAAGTGCAGGTTGATCTTCACGTGCTTCGTGCGCTGATGCTGCACGAGATTAGTAGAGAGGTATACCGCCCTGACGTTGTCGCACTAGACGGGGGTCGCGCGCTGAAGGGGGCTATGGAGCTCCTGGAGTAGCTAGCAAAGCCAGGATGCCTCTGCCATGCCGTTGGCTACAGCGTGGTACTCGACCTCTGTGCTGGAGCGGGAGACGACGGGCTGCCGCTTGGCGGCCCAGGAGATGAGGTTGGCGCCCAGGAACACGACATAACCGCAAGTGGGTCGGCACGTGTCGGGACAGCCAGCCTAGTCAGCGGCGGTGTAGATTACGAGCTCCGACGTCGGGGAGGGTCGGAGTAGAAGGCCATAGTCGAGGGAGCCGTAGAGATAACGCAGGATCCAATTGAGAGTGGTGAGATAGGGCTCCCGTGGGGTGTGCATATGCATGCACACCTGTTGGACGGTGTAGGCCATGACGGGTCTGGAGAAGGTCAGGTACGGGAGCGTGTCGATTAGGCTTCGGTAGGACTGGTGGTCCGTCGTTCTCAGAGAGCTTCGCCTGATTGTCGACAGGCGTGGAGCAGGGCTTGCAGTCGGACATGCCAGCCCGCTCCAGGATGTCGATGGCGTACTGGCGCATGTGGAGGAAGAGACCCTGAGGCCGACGCTCAGCAATGATGCCGAGTAAGTGGTGAAGAGGTCCTTCATCGCAGACTCCCGCTGAAGGGTGGCTATCGTGCGTTGTAGGTCAGCGGTGGATGTCGTGAGCACAATGTCGTTGACGTAGAGCAGGAGGTAGACGGTGTCGTCGCCGCGTCGGTAGATGAACAGGGACATGCCCGACTTGGCCTCGACGAAGTTGATGGAGGCCAAGTAGGAGGCGAAGCGACTGTACCATGCCCGCGGCGCCTGCTTGAGACCGTACATGGAGCGATTCAGCCGGTAGACCAGGTCTGGACGAGCGGCGTCGACGAAGCCGGTGGGTTGGCTGCAGTAGACAGTCTCTGTTAGACTGCCATGGAGGAAGGCATTCTTGACATTAATTTGATGGATCGCCCAGTCCCGGGAGAGGTCGAGGGAGAGGACGGCTCAAACGGTGGCGAACTTGATGACGCGGATGAAGGTCTCGTCATAGTCCACTTCGGGGCATTGGGTGAGAGGGCTCCGGAGAGAGGTTCGAGGCCGGCGATGAAGGGGGGGTATCCTCGGCGAGCGTGTCAGTGCGCCGGGGCGCTGTGCTCGCACCGGGGGTGAGCCAGAGAGCGTTGGAGGATTGGAGACCGAGCAGGGCGGCTTGGGAGGTGGCGCCGGCGACCTGGCGGCCTGCCTGCGTGGGGGCTAGCCAGGGGGCCGCTAGGCTCGCGTTGGGGGTGGTGGCGGCGGCAAGCTGGCCAGAGAGGGAGAGCTCGACCATGGAAGGGCCGGGGCAGGAGGAGCGCCGGGGCTGGGGACGAACCGACGGCTGGGGGGCGCCGCTGCTGGGGGCTGGGGAAGATCCGACGACTGGGAGCTGGCGGCTGTGGGGAAGGGAAGGGGAAAAGAAAAAAGAAACCTAACTCTATACCATGTGGAAAACCCTAACCTTAACTCAGGTTAGGTGTTTGTATTAATAGACCAAGTTAGATGGGTCTGTCCCATTACACAGAGTGAGACTGTAATTACAAGGGGCTAACGGGTACTCTAACATACATATTGAATCTAAATGCGCTACCATTGTTTTGAGGAGAAACTTATCACACCAAGTCGCCAAACTTGATGCAATTAATTATAGTTGCAATCTTATAAAATGTAGGGGGCAGGAATCGTATTTTGCAATGTGTTGATACTTGATACAAATCTTTACTTGAAAATGCAAAAATTGTTGTCCTCTATTAATTATCTGAAAGATTTTGTTCTGTGGGTGTTTCTTTGTCATCAATTTAACCTGTCTTGAACTTATTATATAATTCAGGGTGCACTAAATGTTGTGATGGGCAATGCTCCTGAGATAGGTGATGCATTACTGCAGAGTACACAGGTCTGTTTCCTCCCATCTTGTCTTGCATCTGTACTTTTCTTTGTCTTTATAATATGTCAAGTAGGAATACTAGTGGTTGACACTATAATATAACTTTTGATTAGGTCAGAAAGATTACGTTCACTGGATCAACAGCTGTTGGCAAAAAACTGATGGCTGAATCTGCAAATACTGTGAAAAAGGTGTAGTGAAGAGTTCCTTAACGAAAGTTTCTTATGCAATGTTTATAGCTCTCTTCCTGTAAAAAACATGATTATCACACATTGTGTAACTTTTATTCATGAAATCATACTATGACTATCCTTGTGTTTAATTAACCTGTAAGAAATCTGTGCAGAGAGTTTATACAAACAGTGATAATCATCCAATTACCACCAGGTTTTTTTCCAGACTAGCCCTGGTTACCCTTTCTTTTTTTGGGGTTGTTTTAGGTCCTGTATCCCGTTGAGTGTCTGCTTACTGTTTAATGTACTTGTACCAATCATCAAATCTTGAAAAAAGGGATAAATCCACTTTTAATCATAAGTCAACCGAGAAACACCAGCTTTCCCGAAGCCTTTTGGTGCCTGGTGGTGGTTTTGGGCCAGCTGGTGCTCAAATCATTCTTTCAGTTAACATACTAGATTCCTAATACTAATAGTGTTATGAAACAGAGTTCTAATTTCTTAATAAGAAAATTGCTATTTGACAGCTATTGCTATTGTTGCATACCAATAATGTGTTACTCTGATGTATTCTTCTTTTTGCACTATAGTTCATAACATATTAGGGCCTGTTTGGACAGGGAGGATCGCTCCAGGGCATGGTTTTTGAGGCGTCGCCTAGCCATCGTCTAGGCATTGAGACGTACCCCTGGAACCGCAGGACGCGACAGGTTTTAGTTATGCCATATCGCCTAGGTATCACCTAGAAAAGTCACACATCCAGGCTTAGCCCCAGGTCCACAGGACGCCGCAGGGCTGCAACGCCTCAAAAATCATGTTCTAGGAAACTATAATTTTTATTTTAAACTTGAACTTTTTTCTTGAAAAGCGCAGGAGAACTGTGCCCCATTTATATATTAGGAGGAAAGAAAAAAGGTCTAAGAAGACCCAAAATACAAGACACTCCTTACGGAGGCCAGAAGCAACCATACAGGTAGGGATTCATAACACACAAAAAACTAAAACAACCTAGCCGAAGCCCCTAAGAAGCAGAAGGGGCAGCCAGAAAGGAAAGACCTTTGACACCAGCAATCTGCCATTTTAGCATTTCCTCAACTACAAACTCAAGGAGAAGAGTGAGGTTGGGAGATATTCCATCGAAAACCACTCTATTCCGATGTTTCTAGATCATCGAGGCCCCAAGAGTGATGAGGGAGTTCAGTCCTCTCTTAGCCATTCCAGTAACAACAGCAGATGTCCTTTCCCACCAATCCAAGAAGGAAATAGCAGCCGACTGTGGGGCTAAGGAGTGCAGGCCCAACTTCCTTAGGGCTTGTTCGGTTATTCTCAATACACATGGATTGGATGAGATTGGAAAAAATTGAGAAGAAGTTTGACTTGTTTGGGATTAAAACCCATCCAATCCCACTCAATCCACATGGATTGAGAGCTAACCGAACAAGCCCTTAGAAGGTTATACCAGAAAACTCTTGTGAAGACACAAGACACCAACAGGTGGTTGATAGATTCAGGTTCCTGATCACATAGAGGACATCTGGTAGGATGATTCAATTCTCCTTATGCCAACCTGTCTGCAGGCCAACACCTACTCTGGGCCACTAGCCACATGAAGGATGCAATTCTCATTCCCTCTGTCCCAAAATGATGCAATTCTCATATTTTGAGGACAAATTATATGACAAAAAAATGATGCATGTACCCTTACACTTTTCATTATTCCGATGTGTTGGTTGGACCAAGGCAAATATGGCATCCATACTTTATTGCCATAATGTATCTACATATTATTATTTTTTGGGATAACATTTGAATGCTAGAATTGCATCCTTTTTTTTTGGATGGAGTATACCTAAATTTTTCACTCACTGGATAGTTTCATTTTTTTGAACATAGTCTTGTTTTGAAGGTTTGTATGCTCTGTCATTTCAGTCTGAGACCTTTTAATGATGATGCTCACAAAAAATAATTATTTTTTAGGTCTCTTTGGAACTTGGTGGGAATGCACCTTGCATTGTTTTTGATGATGCAGACATTGATGTTGCTGTTAAAGGCAGTGTAAGACTCACTTTTACATTTATCTTCTTTGTTTCTTTACTAGCATACAATTATATAAAATCATCTCAAGTTCCCTTGGTGAATGAGGGTGACATTATCTACCTGAGAATCTGTAAATAATCTCTTAAATAAATTGCCAAGATCTATTAGTTTCATTTCTTTGTGGTTTTAGTGTGCAAAATAGAAAAAATGCCACGATCTCTAAGTTGTCCAATTTAGGTCAATGAATGCATTAAGAATCTTTGGATTTCGAATTTGTTGTTTTCTGAGCAGCAAGTGAGATAAAAAAGGCACCCTTACTCCCTTAGTCTCGTGGGTCGTGTCCCAAGTCCTAATTTTTTTATTTTTTTTTGCAAAAAAATCAGTGAAATACGTATTCACGTCTCGTTAAGGGTCAATATCTACATGACACAGCTTTCTGCCTTGTATATTGCTTACTGCGTATGGTAGACGCTGTTTTATTTTTATCAATCGCTGCCTGCTCCAGGCAGAAAATTTTCCCATGGTATGTGTAGTGTTTATGTTCAGAGTAGACAGAATTGGTCAGCAGTAATTGTTAACCACTTGGAGGAGCGGATGACCTACCGATCTAAATGCTGAATATAAATAGAGCTTATAATAACTAGTATTTTCCCGAACACTAAATGGTAACAGTTAGCCACCTACTGTTTAGCCATTATTCGGGCTAAAGTCATTTAAATGGGCGAAACAGGTGTTTAAACGTAAATGGGATAAATGACTGATGAAATGGAGACAATGTACCACCACATAGCGTTTAAACCGACTAAACGGCCGTTTGGGCAACAAGTGTCTATACCTCATTAGTAAATAGTTACTACAACTTCCTCCGATTACATGTAAGTCCATCAGGTCTATTGTAACTCAACATTTTTAAATTTGAGCATAAATATCTAAAATTTATATAGATTGATCATTGATAACACAAGATCGAAAGTATTAGTTTCATTTTGAAAAATGTAATATATAACTCCTTTTATGTGAGATTATATACTTTTATACATATTTTTGGTCAAACTTTTAAAAAAGGCTTGACTTTAGGACAAACCTAGATGGACATTATATTTGTGATTAGAGGAATTACAATTCTTTAGCCCTGTTTACACTTGCATGAAAAGGGATGTGCATGTTTCGGAGAAAATTCCTTGCTTGCCATTGGCATAAACCTATATTCCCCATGCCAGCTAGAAAACATGATTCCTATAAATGCCATTGGCATAAATTTGTAATCCTTTCCATGCCAATGCCATGGTCATTGCATTAGTTTTGGAACATTCCAGATGCCGGTATTGCCCGTCAGCCATTCCCAAATCGTAGAGGTGGTCAACGACGAGCGAATCGGTGAATTGGCGCGGAAGGAAGTGGAGGAGATGGATCTCTCATCTGGGAAGTGGTGGTATGGGTTGTAGGCGTGTTGCCTATGTAGGCTGTTTGGTGCGTGGGCAGTCTGGGCTGCGTGGTCGCTGGCTGCACTCTGCTACTGCTTGGCTGCGAGTGAGCGTGGCAGCAGTTGTGGAGGGAAAGCATGATGTACACTCACCTTGGTTTCTCATCTAGGTATTGTATGGATGAACTCAATCCCTCCCAATCCGTATGGATTGGACCAGAAAATGACCAGATTTTCCACCTCAATCCCTTACAATACATATGGATTAAAGGGGTTTGCTATGTTTCCAAACAAGCTCCTAATGTGCACACATGGGTTCAGTTGTTTATGAAGGTAGATTAGAGAAAGTAGATTAAAGAGGTCACTATGGTTCATTGGTTTGTGATGCTAATCCAGATGTTGGATTATTGGATTACCTGGTCTAGGGCATAAAAGGGATCTTGTGCCCTACTAAGAGGAAGGACAAACATGTCATTTTGACATGTAAGTTAGCTAAGGCCCTGTTTGGTTCCTTTAATTACTAGACTTAACTTTAATGACTAAAGTTTAGTGACTAAAGTACCCCGTTTAGTTCCAGTGACTAAACCGGACTAAAGAGCATTAATTGCTATGAATAATGACTGTATTACCCCTATTAATTAGTGTGACAGAACCTCCCAAGTCATTAGGCCCACCTACAGTTGTCCTTGTCCAACGGACCTCAGACAACCCTGCAGGTGCACCTGATCACTTGACAAGTTCGGTATCTGAATTCCTTACCTTTCCCAAGAGCGTTTCACCCGTCACGCAGACATTACAATACATCGGAGGTACGAAAATGCGGAAGCAGTTACAATAACTTACTTTATTGAAAAGTAAGACATAGTTATATAGTTACAGACCAGAACAGAATATATGAGTGCAGAGTATTATTATTACATAACCTGGGAGGCAAAACCCCCTCCCGAATAAACAGTAAAAAGTTTTTTTTAACGGAGGACTTTTCCTCCCGCAGCTTTAGTCTTGATTCTGTTCTTTTGGTACCATCAATAATGCTGTTTTAGATCATGATACATGTCGGGGACCATAATTAGGGGTACCCCCAAGACTTCTAAATCTCAGCTGGTAACCTCCATCAGCACAAAGCTTCAAAGGCCTGATGGGCGCGATTCCGGTCAAGGCTCCGTCCACTCAAGAGACACGATCTCGCCACGCCCGAGCCCAGCCTCGGGCAAAGGCAGCCGACCCAGGAGGATTCACGTCTCGCCCGAGGGTCCCCTCAAGCAACGGACGCACCTTCGACTCGCCCGAGGCCCAACTCGGGCAGGCTTCGCGGAGAAGCAACCTTGGCCAGATCGCCACGCCAACCGACCGTATCACAGGAGCATTTAATGCAAGGATCGACTGACACCTTATCCTGACGCGCGCTCCTCAGTCGACAGGGCCGAAGTGACCGCAGTCACTTCGCCGCTCCACTGACCGAACTGACAGGAAAACAGCGTCGCCTGCCCTGCTCCGACTGCTGTGCCACTCGACAGAGTGAGGCTGACAACAGCTAAGTCTAGCCTCGGGCGCCATAGGAAGCTCCGCCTCGCCCGACCCCAGAGCTCGGGCTCAACCTCGACGCCGGACGACGGACTCTGCCTCGCCCGACCCCAGAGCTCGGGCTCAACCTCGACGCTGGACGACGGACTCCGCCTCGCCCGACCCCAGGGCTCGGACTCAGCCTCGACCTCGGAAGACGGACTACGCCTCGCCCGACCCCAGGGCTCGGGCTCAGCCTCGACCTCGGAAGACGGACTCCGCCTCGCCCGACCCTAGGGCTCGGACTCAGCCTCGACCTCGGACGACGGTCTCCGCCTCGCTCGACCCTCGGGCCCAGACTCGGCCTCGACCTCGGAGGAGCCTCCGCCTCTCCCGACCTCGGGCTCGGACCGACCACGTCACAAGGGGGGCCATCATTACCCTACCCCTAGCTAGCTCAGGCTACGGGGAACAAGACCGGCGTCCCATCTGGCTCGCCCCGGTAAACAAGTAATGATGGCACCCCGCGTGCTCCATGACGACGGCAGCTCTCAGCCCCTTACGGAAGCAAGGAGACGTCAGCAAGGATCCGACAGCCCCGACAGCTGTACTTCCACAGGGCTCAAGCACTCCTCCGACGGCCACGACATCACATGAACAGGGTGCCAAAACCTCTCCGACTGCCACGACGGCATGTACTTAGGGCTCTGGCTCCTCTCAGCTAGACACGTTAGCGCGTTGCTACACCCCCCATTGTACACCTGGGCCCTCTCCTTACATCTATAAAAGGAAGGTCCAGGGCTCTCGTACGGGAAGGTTGGCCGCGCGGGAGAACGGGCTGGCGGACAGTCTCTCTCTCTCTCCTTCGCGGACGCTTGTAACCCCCTACTGCAAGCGCACCCGACCTGGGCGCAGGACAACACGGAGGCCGTGGGTTTCCCCTTTGCTGTTTCTCCCCCCTTTGTGTTCCGTCTCGCGCCGACCCATCTGGGCTGGGACATGCGGCGACAATTTACTCGTTGGTCCAGGGACCCCCGGGGTCGAAACGCCGACAGTTGGCGCGCCAGGTAGGGGCCTGCTGCGTGTTGACGAACAGCTTCCCGTCAAGCTCCAGATGGGTAGTCTCCAGCAACCTCTCCAACCCGGGACGATGCTTCGTTTCGAGAGTCTTGAGTTCATGTCCCTCGACGGCAGCTACGACATGATACTCGTTCCTCCGCCGCACGACAACGACAATGACGGCCGTCAGCCCGCCCGCCGGCGGCGGAATCGACGACGTCTTCCCCACGTGACGGAAGAGCAACATCCGGGTCTGTCCCGTCACCTTCCCCGCCGACAGAGGAGGAGGCGGGGCAGGCATGGCCAAGCAGGAGACGACACCTCGTCGGCTGTCGAGCGAGTCGACGGCGCCGGCGCCCCAGCGGGGGACACGTCGGGCGTTGACCTCGCGTCTGAGACGAAGACGAGCGTCGTCTCCCCGCAACACGCCAACCCCAAGCAGACGGACGACGCTAGCACGCTCGCGAAGGACTTGCTGGGCGTCAGCCTCGTACCTGAGACAACGATGCAGTCCGTCCCCGACGCGGCTTCGTCACCGCCCGTCGATCGAGAGGTACCGTCCGTTTCCCATCCCATGCCTTTTAAATTCAGCTGCGACCCACCAAGCGACCCCGCTTCGGTGGACGCTTTCATAAAGGCATGTCCAAACCCTTCGGGGTATCATATGCGGTCACCCTGGGACCGGCTGACGGCCGTCTCGAACTACGGGCCTCTGGGTTCCGAGGAAGATGACGAGCCCGACTCTGGTTGGGATTTCTCCAGGCTCGATAACCCCAGTGCCATGCGGGACATCATGACCGCATGTGACTACTGCCTCTCCGATTGCTCCGATAGCGGCCACAGCCTCGACGACGAGGACTGTGGCCCAAGTCGCGAATGCTTCCACGTCGATCTAGGGGGTCTCGACGAAGGCAACCATCTTGGTATGCCGGAGGACGGCGATCCCCCTAGGCCTGCGCCTCGCGTTGACATCCTTCGGGAGCTAGCTGTGTTCCCAGTCCCTGCGGGGGGTCAGGACGCACAGCTCGAGCAAATCCGCGAGGTACAGGCCAGGCTCGACGAGGAAGCAGGACAACTTGTGCAGCTTCGGCAAAATATCGGGCAGGAGTGGGCAGGCCGAGCACCGGCCGGAGAAGCGCGTCATCTGGCCCAGGACGTCCAGCACCGCATCGCTGACGATGCCAGGGCGAGGCTACCCCCGGCTTCCAGTGGGGTCGGCCAGAACCTGGCTGCAGCAGCGATACTACTCCGAGCGATGCCGGAACCATCCACCACCGAGGGGCGACGTATCCAGGGAGAGCTCAAGAATCTCCTGGAAGATGCCGCGGTCCGATGGGCCGAAAGCTCTGCCTCCCGAAGGCAGGGGTACCCCCCGGAGCATCGCGCCGCGACTTCCCGGTTCATGCGGGAAGCCTTGGTCCACACCGGGCACACGCGGAACACAGCGCCTGTGGCCCCGGGTCGCCTCGGCAACGAGCACCACCGTCGCGACCGTCGAGCCCACCTCGACGAGAAGGTGCGCCGAGGCTACCACCCTAGGCGTGGGGGACGCTACGACAGCGGGGAGGATCCGAGCCCCTCGCCCGAACCACCCGGTGAGAGCACCTAGAGGGGGGGGGGTGAATAGGTGATCCTGTAGAACTTGAACTTAATACTACAAAAACTTGGTTAAGCGTTAGCACAGTATTGCCAAGTGGCTAGAGAAGAGTCTTAGCGAAACACAATAACCACAAGAGAATCAACAAAGGTAGACACAGTGGTTTATCCCGTGGTTCGGCCAAGTACAACACTTGCCTACTTCCACGTTGTGGCGTCCCAACGGACGAGGGTTGCAATCAACCCCTCTCAAGCGGTCCAAAGACCCACTTGAATACCACGGTGTTTGCTTTTCTTTTCTATATCCCGTTCGCGAGGAATCTCCACAACTTGGAGTCTCTCGCCCTTACAAAGATGTTCACAAAGAAGCACGGAGTAAGGGAGGGATTAGCAACTCACACAAGACAAAAAGATCACAGCAAATACGCACACACAAGACCCAGACTTAAGCTCAAAAGACTAGCACACTAGAACGAAGCTCAAATCACTAGAATGTCGAACAAGTGCGCAAGAATGGAGTGTGAGTGATCAAGAGTGCTCAAGGAATGCTTGGTATTCTCCTCCATGCGCCTAGGGGACCCTTTTATAGCCCCAAGGCAGCTAGGAGCCGTTGAGAGCAATCCGGGAAGGCAATTCTTGCCTTCTGTCGCCTGGCGCACCGGACAGTCCGGTGCACCACCGGACACTGTCCGGTGCGGATTTCCTTCCTTATTTGGCGAAGCCGACCGTTGGCAGCCTTGGAGCCGTTGGCGCACCGGACACTGTCCGGTGCACACCGGACAGTCCGGTGCCCCCTCCTGACCGTTGGCTCGGCCACGTGTCTCGCGCAGATCGCGCAGCCGACCGTTGGCCCGGCCGACCGTTGGCTCACCGGACAGTCCGGTGAATTATAGCCGTACGCCGTTAATTCCTTCCCGAGAGCAGCAAGTTCGCCTGAGCCAGCCTGGCACACCGGACACTGTCCGGTGCACCACCGGACAGTCCGGTGCACCACCGGACAGTCCGGTGCACCCAGACAGAGCTGGCTTTGGCTGAAACAAAGCTATCTCTTTCCAATTTGTTTTCTCCTGTTTCCAGCACTTAGACACAATACATTAGTCTCTAAAACAATGTACTAAGTCTGAGAAACATACCTTTATACTTGATTTGTACTTTGTCCACCATTTGACACTTAGGCACTTGTGTTGGACACTAAATCACCAAAACACTTAGAAATGGCCCAAGGGCACATTTCCCTTTCAATCTCCCCCTTTTTGGTGATTTATGCCAACACAACATAAAGCAAGTAGAACAAGTACAAAATCAATTCAAATAAGAACTCAAATTTGTTTTGAATCAAATTTGGCATATATGGATCATTCTTTGCCACCACTTGGTTTGTTTTTGCAAATCGACCTCAATTTCTTAACTCTAAGTCAAACACACTTGTAGAGATATAAAGAGAGTTGTTCCAATAGAAATTAATCACAGTATCAAAAACTCCCCCTATTTCCCATAATCCACCATTCTCCCCACAAGAGACTAACTTTTGATAATAAGAAACTAACTTTTGATAATAAGAAGCAAACAAGAGTATTTTGACAAACAAAAACTCTAACTCTACTTTTTCAAAATTCTCAAGTGGTAGCTGATCCATTTATTGCTTTAGCCTTATTTTCTCCCCCTTTGGCATCAAGCACCAAAACGGGATCAATTTTGGCCCTTTAACCCCATTGCCTCACCAAAATATTCAACTAAGAGTAAAAGGCAATAAGATCATAAAGATGAACTTGGAATAATTTACCCTCTCATCGGAGTGCAGTGGAAGTCTTGCATGGTCCAAGTCCACCTTTTCCCTTTCAATCCTCCTTCGAGACTAAATCAAGCAAACTCAAGCACATGGTTAGTCTCAAAGGGTCAAGTTGTAACGCATCTCCCCTTAAATATGTGCATCACTTTGCAACGGACTTGTGAGGTCCGGGGAGTGCTTGTACAACTTGAGCACCATAAATAAGCAACAAAATGCATAAGGAACATGATCAAAGGCATAAACACAAGTATGCTATAAATCAATCCAAGTTCCGCGAATCTAAGACATTTAGCTCACTACGCAACTTGCAAAAGGTCTGCTCATCTAAAGGCTTGGTAAAGATATCGGCTAGCTGATTCTCGGAGCTAACATGAAACACTTCGATATCTCCCTTTTGCTGGTGGTCTCTCAAAAAGTGATGCCGGATGTCAATGTGCTTTGTGCGGCTGTGTTCAACAGGATTATCCGCCATGCGGATAGCACTCTCATTATCACATAGGAGTGAGACTTTGCTCAAATTGTAGCCAAAGTCCCTGAGGGTTTGCCTCATCCAAAGTAGTTGCGCGCAACACTGTCCTGCGACAACGTACTCGGCCTCAGCGGTGGATAGGGCAACGGAGGTTTGTTTCTTAGAACTCCATGACACCAGGGACCTTCCTAAGAATTGGCACGTCCCCGATGTACTCTTCCTATCGACCTTACATCCAGCATAGTCGGAATCTGAATATCCAATCAAGTCAAAGGTAGACCCCTTTGGATACCAGATCCCGAAACAAGGCGTAGCGACTAAATATCTAAGAATTCGCTTCACAGCCACTGAGTGACACTCCCTTGGATCAGATTGAAATCTAGCACACATGCATACGCTAAGCATGATATCTGGTCTACTATCACATAAATAAAGTAAAGACCCTATCATAGACTGGTATGCTTTTTGATCAACGGACTTACCTCCTTTGTTGAGGTCGGTGTGTCCGTCAGTTTCCATCGGAGTCTTTGCGGGCTTGGCGTCCTTCATCCCAAACCGCTTGATCAAGTCTTGCGTGTACTTGGTTTGAGAGATGAAGGTTCCATCCTTGAGTTGCCTCACTTGGAACCCAAGGAAGTAGCTTAACTCGCCCATCATCGACATCTCGAATTTCTGAGTCATCACCCTGCTAAACTCTTCACAAGACTTTTGGTTAGTAGAACCAAATATTATGTCATCAACATAAATTTGGCACACAAAAAGATCACCATCACAAGTCTTAGTAAAAAGAGTTGGATCGGCTTTCCCAACCTTGAAAGCATTAGCAATTAAAAAGTCTCTAAGGCATTCATACCATTCTCTTGGGCTTGCTTAAGTCCATAGAGCGCCTTAGAGAGCTTACACACGTGGTCGGGGTACCGTTCATCCTCGAAGCCAGGGGTTGCTCCACGTACACCTCCTCCTTGATTGGCCCGTTGAGGAAAGCGCTCTTCACATCCATTTGGAACAACCTGAAGGAATGGTGAGCGGCATATGCTAGCAAGATACGAATGGACTCTAGCCTAGCCACAGGAGCAAAAGTCTCCTCAAAGTCCAAACCTGCGACTTGGGCATAACCTTTTGCCACAAGTCGTGCCTTGTTCCTTGTCACCACCCCGTGCTCGTCTTGTTTGTTGCGGAACACCCACTTGGTTCCCACAACATTTTGCTTGGGACGAGGCACCAGTGTCCAAACTTCATTTCTTTTGAAGTTGTTGAGCTCCTCCTGCATGGCCAACACCCAGTCCGGATCTAGCAATGCCTCTTCTACCCTGAAAGGCTCAATAGAAGAGACAAAGGAGTAATGCTCACAAAAATTAACTAATCGAGATCGAGTAGTTACTCCCTTGCTAATATCACCCAAAATTTGGTCGACGGGATGATCCCTTTGAATCATTGCTCGAACTTGGGTTGGAGGTGCCGGTTGTGCTTCTTCCTCTATTACATGATCATCTTGTGCTCCCCCTTGATCACACGCCTCCTGTTCATCATCTTGAGTTGGGGGTTGCACCGTTGTTGAGGAAGAAGGTTGATCTTGTTCCTGTGGCCGCACATCTCCAATCGCCATGGTGCGTATTGCGGTCGTTGGAACTTCTTCTTCATCTACATCATCAAAATCAACAACTTGCTCTCTTGGAGAGCCATTAGTCTCATCAAATACAATGTCGCTAGAGACTTCAACCAAACCCGATGATTTGTTGAAGACTCTATACGCCTTTGTATTTGAGTCATAACCTAACAAAAACCCTTCTACGGCTTTGGGAGCAAATTTGGAATTCCTACCCTTCTTCACTAGAATGTAGCATTTACTCCCAAAAACTCGAAAATACGAAACATTGGGTTTGTTACCGGTTAGTAGCTCATATGACGTCTTCTTAAGGAGGCGATGAAGGAAGACCCTGTTGATGGCGTGGCAAGCCGTGTTCACGGATTCCGACCAAAAGCGCTCGGGGGTCTTGAACTCTCCAAGCATCGTCCTTGCCATGTCTATAAGCGTCCTGTTCTTCCTCTCTACCACACCATTTTGCTGTGGTGTGTAGGGAGCGGAGAACTCGTGCTTGATCCCTTCCTCCTCAAGGTACTCCTCCACTTGAAGGTTCTTGAACTCGGACCCATTGTCGCTCCTTATCTTTTTCACCTTGAGCTCAAACTCGTTTTGAGCTCTCCTTAGAAAGCGCTTGAGGGTCCCTTGGGTTTCAAATTTATCCTGCAAAAAGAATACCCAAGTGAAGCGGGAAAAGTCATCAACAATAACTAAACCATACTTACTTCCTCCTATGCTTAGATAGGCGACGGGTCCGAAGAGGTCCATATGTAGCAGCTCCAGGGGTCTTGATGTGGTCATCACATTCTTGCTGTGATGCGCTCCTCCCACTTGTTTACCTGCTTGACAAGCTGCACAAGGTCTATCTTTTTCGAAGGTAACATTAGTTAAACCTATCACGTGTTCTCCCTTTAGAAGCTTGTGAAGGTTCTTCATCCCCACATGTGCTAAGCGGCGATGCCACAGCCAGCCCATGCTAGTCTTAGCAATTAAGCATGCATCTAGACCGGCCTACTCTTTTGCAAAATCAACTAAGTAAAGTTTGCCGTCTAATACACCCTTAAAAGCTAGTGAACCATCACTTCTTCTAAAGACAGACACATCTACATTTGTGAATAGACAATTATATCCCATATTGCATAATTGACTAACAGATAACAAATTATATTAGATATAGAGTGCTCGGATGAAATAGCAATTTTACCTAACCCTTTTACCTTGCCTTGATTCCCATCACCGAATATTATTGAGTCTTGGGAATCCTTGTTTTTGACGTAGGAGGTGAACATCTTCTTCTCCCCCGTCATATGGTTTGTGCATCCGCTGTCGATAATCCAGCTTGAACCCCCGGATGCATAAACCTGCAAGGCAAATTTAGGCTTCGGTCTTAGGTACCCAACTCATGTTGGGTCCTACAAGGTTAGCACAAATATCCTTAGGGACCCAAATGCAAGTTTTGTCTCCCTTGCATTTTGCCCCTAATTTTCTAGCAACTATCTTCCTATCCTTTATATAAATAGCAAAGGAAGCATTTAAAGCATGATATATTGTACAAGGTTCATTAACTTTCCTAGGAACATTAACAATATTTCTCCTAGGCATGTGATTAATAGCACTTCTCCTAGCTAAATTTCTACCATGCATATATGAAGAACTAGAAGCAAACATAGCATATGAATCATAAGCATGTGAATCAAAAGCATCATAACTTCTATTTGCATTACTAGAATGTCTCCTATCATGATACATAAAGGCATGATCCTTTTTGGCACTATTAGCCATAGGGGCCTTCTCCTTGGCGGGGATAGGAGCCTTATGACTTGTTAAGTTTTTGGCTTCCCTCTTGAAACCTAGTCCATCCTTAATTGAGGGGTGTCTACCAATCGTGTAGGCATCCCTTGCAAATTTTAACTTATCAAATTCGCTTTTGCTAGTCTTAAGTTGGGCATTAAGACTAGCCACTTCATCATTCAATTTAGAAATTGAAACTAAATGTTCACTACAAGCATCAACATTAAAATCTTTACACCTAGTGCAAACCGCAACATGTTCTACACAAGATGTTGATTTATTAGCTATTTCTAACTTAGCATTCAAGTCATCGTTTATGCTTTTTAAACTAGAGATAGAGTCATGGCATGTAGACAATTCACAAGAAAGCATTTCATTCCTCTTTATTTCTAAAGCAAGGGATTTTTGAGTTTCTACAAACTTATCATGTTCATCATATAAGAGATCCTCTTGCTTTTCTAGCAACCTATCTTTATCATTCAAAGCATCAATCAATTCATTTATTTTATCCACCTTGGTTCTATCTAGACCCTTGAATAAACATGAATAATCTATTTCATCATCATCACTAGACTCATTCTCACTTGAAGAAGCATAAGTACTAGTGTTACGAGCGCTTACCTTCTTTTCCCTTGCCATGAGGCAAGTGTGATGCTCGTTGGGGAAGAGGGATGACTTGTTGAAGGCAGTGGCGGCGAGTCCTTCGTTGTCGGAGTCGGACGACGAACAATCCGAGTCCCACTCCTTGCCAAGATGTGCCTCGCCTTTTGCCTTCTTATAGTTCTTCTTCTCCCTCTTGTTCCCTTGTTCCTGGTCACTATCATTGTCGGGACAGTTAGCAATAAAATGACCAACCTTACCACATTTGAAGCATGAGCGCTTCCCCTTTGTCTTGGTCTTGCTTGGCTGCCCCTTGCGACCCTTTAGCGCCGTCTTGAAGCGTTTGATGATGAGGGCCATCTCTTTATCATTGAGCCCAGCCGCCTCGACTTGCGCCACCTTGCTAGGTAGCGCCTCCTTGCTCCTTGTTGCCTTGAGAGCAATGGGTTGAGGCTCATGGATTGGACCGTTCAACGCGTCGTCGACATATCTCGCCTCCTTGATCATCATTCGCCCGCTTACAAATTTTCCAAGAACTTCTTCGGGCGACATCTTGGTGTACCTAGGATTGTCACGGATATTGTTCACCAAATGTGGATCAAGTACAGTAAAGGACCTTAGCATTAGACGAACGACGTCGTGGTCCGTCCATCGTGTGCTTCCGTAGCTTCTTATCTTGTTGATGAGGGTCTTGAGCCGGTTGTATGTTTGGGTTGGCTCCTCTCCCCTGATCATTGCGAATCTTCCAAGCTCGCCCTCCACCAACTCCATTTTGGTGAGTAAGGTGACGTCGTTCCCCTCATGTGAGATCTTGAGAGTGTCCCAGATCTGCTTGGCATTGTCCAAGCCGCTCACCTTATGATACTCGTCCCTGCACAAAGAGGCTAACAACACAGTAGTAGCTTGTGCATTTCTATGAATCTGTTCATTGATAAACATAGGACTATCCGAGCTATCAAATTTCATTCTACTTTCCACAATCTCCTATATGCTCGGATGGAGAGAGAACAGGTGACTACGCATTTTGTGGCTCCAAAATCCGTAGTCCTCTCCATCAAAGTGAGGAGGTTTGCCAAGTGGAATGGAGAGCAAATGAGCATTTGTACTTTGCGGAATACGAGAGTAGTCAAAACAAAAAGTTCGAATTAACCGGTTTCCTTCTCTCGTAGTCGTTGTCGTCGTTGTCCTTTTGGGAAGAAGTGGACTCGTCGCTGTCGTCGTAGTAGACGATCTCCTTGATGCGCCTTGTCTTCTTCTTCTTCCCATCCTTTCGTTTGTGGCCCGAGCCCGAGTCGGTAGGCTTGTCATCCTTCGGCTCGTTGACGAAGGACTCCTTCTCCTTATCATTGATCACGATTCCCTTCCCCTTAGGATCCATCTCTTCGGGCGGTTAGTCCCTTTCTTGAAGAGAACAGCTCTGATACCAATTGAGAGCACCTAGAGGGGGGGGGGTGAATAGGTGATCCTGTAGAACTTGAACTTAATGCCACAAAAACTTGGTTAAGCGTTAGCACAGTATTGCCAAGTGGCTAGAGAAGAGTCTTAGCGAAACACAATAACCACAAGAGAATCAACACAGGTAGACACAGTGGTTTATCCCGTGGTTCGGCCAAGTACAACACTTGCCTACTTCCACGTTGTGGCGTCCCAACGGACGAGGGTTGTAATCAACCCCTCTCAAGCGGTCCAAAGACCCACTTGAATACCACGGTGTTTGCTTTTCTTTTCTATATCCCGTTCGCGAGGAATCTCCACAACTTGGAGTCTCTCGGCCTTACAAAAATGTTCACAAAGAAGCACGAAGTAAGGGAGGGATTAGCAACTCACACAAGACACAAAGATCACAGCAAATACGCACACACAAGACCCAGACTTAAGCTCAAAAAACTAGCACACTAGAACGGAGCTCAAATCACTAGAATGTCGAACAAGTGCGCAATAATGTCGAACAAGTGCGCAATAATGCCGAACAAGTGCGCAAGAATGGAGTGTGAGTGATCAAGAGTGCTCAAGGAATGCTTGGTATTCTCCTCCATGCGCCTAGGGGACCCTTTTATAGCCCCAAGGCAGCTAGGAGCCGTTGAGAGCAATCCGGGAAGGCAATTCTTGCCTTCTGTCGCCTGGCGCACCGGACAGTCTGGTGCACCACCGGACACTGTCCGGTGCGGATTTCCTTCCTTATTTGGCGAAGCCGACCGTTGGCAGCCTTGGAGCCGTTGGCGCACCGGACACTGTCCGGTGCACACCGGACAGTCCGGTGCCCCCTCCTGACCGTTGGCTCGGCCACGTGTCTCGCGCAGATCGCGCAGCCGACCGTTGGCCCGGCCGACCGTTGGCTCACCGGACAGTCCGGTGAATTATAGCCGTACGCCGTTAATTCCTTCCCGAGAGCAGCAAGTTCGCCTGAGCCAGCCTGGCACACCGGACACTGTCCGGTGCACCACCGGACAGTCCGGTGCACCCAGACAGAGCTGGCTTTGGCTGAAACAAAGCTATCTCTTTCCAATTTGTTTTCTCCTGTTTCCAGCACTTAGACACAATACATTAGTCTCTAAAACAATGTACTAAGTCTGAGAAACATACCTTTATACTTGATTTGTACTTTGTCCACCATTTGACACTTAGGCACTTGTGTTGGACACTAAATCACCAAAACACTTAGAAATGGCCCAAGGGCACATTTCCCTTTCACCCGGTCCGCGAGCTTTCAGCCGGGCCATACGACGGGCGCCGTTCCCGACCCGGTTCCGAACCCCGACTACTATCACCAAGTACTCGGGGGAGTCGAAGCCGGAACTGTGGCTCGCGGACTACCGGCTGGCCTGCCAGCTGGGTGGAACGGACGATGACAACCTCATCATCCGCAACCTTCCCCTGTTCCTCTCCGACGCCGCTCGAGCCTGGCTGGAGCATCTGCCTCCTGCGCAGATCTCCAACTGGGACGACTTGGTCAAAGCCTTCGCCGGCAACTTCCAGGGCACATACGTGCGCCCTGGGAACTCCTGGATCTCCGAAGCTGCCGCCAGCAGCCGGGAGAGTCCCTGAGGGACTACATCCGGCGATTTTCGAAGCAGCGCACCGAACTGCCCAACATCACCGACTCGGATGTCATCGGTGCGTTCCTCGCCGGCACCACTTGCCGTGACCTGGTGAGCAAGCTGGGTCGCAAGACTCCCACCTGGGCGAGCGAGCTGATGGACATCGACACCAAGTTCGCCTCTGGTCAGGAGGCGGTCGAGGCCATCTTCCTGAAGGACAAGCAGCCTCAGGGGCGCCAGCCGGAAGACATCCCCGAGGCGTCCGCTCAGCGCGGCGCGAGGAAGAAGGGCAAGAAGACGTCGCAAGCGAAACGCGACGCCGCCGACGCAGACCTTGTCGCCGCCGCCGAGCACAGGAACCCTCGGAAGCCTCCCGGAGGTGCCAACCTGTTCGACAAGATGCTCAAGGAGTCGTGCCCCTATCATCAGGGTCCCGTCAAGCACACCCTTGATGAGTGCGTCATGCTTCGGCGCTACTTCCATAGGACCGGGCCACCGGCGGAAGGTGGCCGAGCCCACAACAACGACAAGAAGGAGGATCACAAGGCAGAGGAGTTCCTCGAGGTCCACGACTGCTTCATGATCTACGGTGGGCGAGTGGCGAACGCCTCGGCTCGGCACCGCAAGCAAGAGCGCCGGGAGGTCTGCTCGGTAAAGGTGGCGGCTCCAGTCTATCTAGACTGGTCCGACAAGCCCATCACCTTCGACCAGGGCGACCACCCCGACCGCGTGCCGAGCCCAGGGAAGTACCCGCTCGTTGTCGATCTCGTCATCGGCAACATTAGGCTTACCAAGGTCCTCATGGACGGAGGCAGCAACCTCAACATCATCTACGCGCTGAAGCTGACGACGCTCGCGACCGACCAGCCCCGCGTTGTCGGAGTCCGCCCCTTCCGCTAGGCCGGTGAGCGCCCTCTCCCCTGAATGCTGAAGGAGAGGGTGACCCATGAACCCGTGCGGGAGGTAGAGCTTCGGCTCAGCCCTACCTCCGCCCCAGCAAGGATGATGAAGATCCTTGAAGCTGAGGGCGGGACAGAGGTCGCAGCCCGGCTCGCTTCTCCCCACCATCAAACTGGTGGTCACCGTCTTGGGTGACCACCGACGAGGGGATGCAGCCGGGCTGCCTGATGAAAATCCTTGAAACCGAGCGATGGCTGAAAGGTACCAACTTCCGCGAAGTTGCGTTCCTCCAACGACGACAAGACGGAAGAACCGCGAGCGCTCCCCATCCGGGGGCTCGGAAGGTGGAAGGACGCGATGCATGAAGGGAGTGCGAAGACATGGTTGCTATCCAAGGGGGTCACCCTCCTTTTAAAGGCGACTCTCCCCACTTGCGTCCTCAGCCGTCGCGGACTGAGTCTTCACCAACACGCTCCAAGGTCCTCCCCCTACGACACGGGGGCTGGGTCCCACGCGTCATGCAAGCTGGCCTAGGGCAGAAGAAGCCAAACCGCTGCGCGCGGTGCGCGTAACTGCCCAGCGGTTACAAGCACTCCTCCACTTTCGCCCAGACCAGCGGGTGAAAGGGCGGACCGCCATGCAGGCGGCATGCAACCGTACCAAGGGGGCGCACCCTTTCGACTCCGACGCGTCCAGCATGGGGGCCCAGGCCCATACGTCATGTAACCGACGCGCCGGTTACTACGTGCGAGAAGCTGCACCGCCACTTGCGCCAGTACCGCGCCTTCTCGACTGCGGAACCAGTGCCGCGACTCGAGGCGACCCTGCGCATGGCCCAACAGTGCCAACCGAGCACATCGATCACGGGTCAGTCAGCCGCGGGAGAAGGCGCGACGGTCAATATGGCCAAAAGTGGGCCGACAGTAATGGCGGCGGCAGGCGGGCGGAAGCAGCGATCAAGTCGTCTGCAGGCTCACGTCCCCTCCTGGGACAACGAGAGAGCCCTCTCCCACGGCGTGAAGACGACGCGCTCGTGTTCCGTTCCTCGAACGTCCCGCGCACGCACAACGGCTGCCCCGCGAACCACTCGTCCCGTCGCATTAACTCTGCGGCAGGACAGACGACACCTTTGGCAGGCAAAGCAGGCGACGCTTCACCTCCGCCATGATGACCGCGTCAAAAAGGTACGCCACGTCGTTCAAATTCATATCCCTTTTTCTCTTCCCCTTTCTCTCTCTTGCTACAGGGACCGGGAAAGGGGATACTCCGAAAGGGATCCTTCTCTGCGAAGGAAGCGGGCCCCGAGCCCCCCTACTGATCAGAGGTTCGAAGGCTGGCCCCTCGGAAGGGTTCGACAGCTGCCTCAGAGCACTCGGGCCCCGAGCCCTCCTACTGATCAGAGGTTCGAAGGCTGGCCCCTCGGAAGGGTTCGACAGCCGCCTCAGAGCACTCGGGCTCCGCGCCCACCACTGGTCAGAGGTTCGAAGGCTGGCCCCTCGGATGGGTTCGACAGCCGTCTCAGACCACTCGGGCTCCGCGACCACTACTGATCAGGGGTTCGTAGGCTGGCCCCCGAAGGGTTCGACAGCCGCCTCAGAGCACGCAGAGCGAGGGATGACTCTGGGTACGTCCGATACATGGCCGAGGCTCGGGCTACGCTCCTGAGGTACCCTAGGACATTTCCGAGACCAGCAGGAGCGATTCTGTAACGGAATCCCATCAGAGGGAGGCATCGAGCCCTCGGACCCTATCAAACGGGACCGGGTCCGGCAAATCACCTGCAGGTACTTTTGGAGCGCGCCTCTGGGCTACTAGCCGACCCTTATCGAACGGGGCACGAGCGTCCACTCGGATCACCCGCTAGCAACTCACTGGAGACATCATGTTCGGCGCCCTCCGAGGGCAACATGGCGCTTTCCCCCCTCCTTGCGGAAAGGCGACGCAGGGGCGTATGAAAAAAGCCGAGTCTGTCCTTGACCGTCCTCTCGCTCTGTGCGGAGGCTCGGGGGCTGCTCTCGCAAACCCGGCTCCGGCCAAACCGTTGACAGCGTCAACATACCAGCCCGAGAACTTGGAACCTGACTATGCACCCGGGCTACGACCAGTTCGCATGAGGGAACAACCAGACCGGCCGAAGCATCACGAAAGGCATTAAGACCTCGAAGGAGTTAAACACTCCTCCGAGGCCTCGGGGGCTACACCCGGCGGGTGCGCTCGCGCGTACCCACCGGAATGAAATGCAACCGAGAAAGGCCGGTCCCCTTGCAAAAAAGTGCGACAAAAGACTCCAAGCGAGTACTAACACTCCCTTCGAGGCTCAGGGGCTACTGTCGGGGACCATAATTAGGGGTACCCCCAAGACTCCTAAATCTCAGCTGGTAACCCCCATCAGCACAAAGCTGCAAAGGCCTGATGGGCGCGATTTCGGTCAAGGCTCCGTCCACTCAAGAGACACGATCTCGCCATGCCCGAGCCCAGCCTCGGGCAAAGGCAGCCGACCCAGGAGGATTCATGTCTCGCCCGAGGGTCCCCTCAAGCAACGGACACACCTTCGACTCGCCCGAGGCCCAGCTCGGGCAGGCTTCGCGGAGAAGCAACCTTGGCCAGATCGCCACGCCAACCGACCGTATCGCAGGAGCATTTAATGCAAGGATCGACTGACACCTTATCCTGACGCGCGCTCCTCAGTCGACAGGGCCGAAGTGACCGCAGTCACTTCGCCGCTCCACTGACCGAACTGACAGAAAAATAGCGCCGCCTGCCCTGCTCCGACTGCTGTGCCACTCGACAGAGTGAGGCTGACAGCAGCTAAGTCTAGCCTCGGGCGCCATAGGAAGCTCCGCCTCACCCGACCCCAGAGCTCGGGCTCAACCTCGACGCCGGACGACGGACTCCGCCTCGCCCGACCCTAGAGCTCGGGCTCAACCTCGACGCCGGACGACGGACTCCGCCTCGCCCGACCCCAGGGCTCGGGCTCAGCCTCGACCTTGGAAGACGGACTCCGCCTCGCCCGACCCCAGGGCTCGGGCTCAGCCTCGACCTCGGAAGACGGACTCCACCTCGCCCGACCCCAGGGCTCGGACTCAGCCTCGACCTCGGACGACGGTCTCCGCCTCGCCCGACCCTCGGGCCCAGACTCGGCCTCGACCTCGGAGGAGCCTCCGCCTCGCCCGACCTCGGGCTCGGACCGACCACGTCACAAGGGGGGCCATCATTACCCTACCCCTAGCTAGCTCAGGCTACGGGGAACAAGACCGGCGTCCCATCTGGCTCACCCCGGTAAACAAGTAATGATGGCACCCCGCGTGCTCCATGACGACGACGGCTCTCAGCCCCTTACGGAAGTAAGGAGACGTCAGCAAAGATCCGACAGCCCCGACAGCTGTACTTCCACAGGGCTCAAGCACTCCTCCGACGGCCACGACATCACATGAACAGGGCGCCAAAACCTCTCCGACTGCCACGACGGCATGTACTTAGGGCTCTGGCTCCTCTCAGCTAGACACGTTAGCGCATTGCTACACCCCCCATTGTACATCTGGGCCCTCTCCTTACGTCTATAAAAGGAAGGTCCAGGGCTCTCGTACGGGAAGGTTGGCCGCGCGGGAGAACGGGCTGGCGGACAGTCTCTCTCTCTCCCTCGCGGACGCTTGTAACCGCCTACTGCAAGCGCACCCGACCTGGGTGCAGGACAACACGGAGGCCGCGGGTTTCTCCTTTGCTGTTTCTCCCCCCTTTGTGTTCCGTCTCGCGCCGATCCATCTGGGCTGGGACACGCGGCGACAATTTATTCGTCAGTCCAGGGACCCCCCGGGATCGAAACGCCGACAATACATCTTAGTGCTTACAGGATGAATAGAATAGCGACTAAGATGTGCTTCATCTAGAATTTGCTGACGGATTTCATCATTCTTAGGCACAACTATGCGGTTGTTAAACCATACAACACCTCGATCATCTCTTATGAAGCAGTTGGCTTTACCGGCCTCTATTTTCTCATGAATGTGTTTCATTCCCTCATCATTTCTTTGTGCGTCAATTATTCTTTGCAGGATGACCGACTCAAGCTTCAAGTGATTTGAAGTTCCATGCTGAATCATTCCCAGGTTTAGCTTTTCCATTTCTTGGCATAACGTAATGTCAGAAGTCTTCATGGTAAGACAATGATAGAAAGCCTTACGACTTAACGCATCTGCCACTACATTAGCTTTGCCTGGGTGATAGTGAATCTCTAATTCATAATCCTTGATCAGCTCAAGTCATCTCCTCTCATATTAAGCTCTGACTGGGTAAAGATGTACTTCAAACTTTTATGATCTGTATAAATGTGACAGACATTCCCCAGCACTGTACATCAAGTCCGAAGTTTCCTTGGACTGTCTGGTTACTACCGCCGATTCATTCCAGATTTTTCCAAGCTTGTGAAACCAATCACAAGTTTATTGAAGAATGATACCAAATTTAATTGGTCTTCGAAATGTAATGAAGCCTTTGAGCAGCTGAAAGTATTATTGACCACTGCTCCGGTATTGGCTCAACCGGACATTGAAAAACCCTTTGATGTGTATTGTGACGCATCAGGTAGTGGTTTCGGCTGTGTTCTAATGCAAGAAGGCCGAGTGATAGCTTATGCTTTAAGGCAGTTGCGCCGGCATAAAGAACATTATCCAACTCATGACCTGAAGTTAGCTGCTGTGGTTCATGCCCTAAAAGTATGGCGTCATTATCTGCTGGGGAATGTCTGTCACATTTATACAGATCATAAAAGTTTGAAGTACATCTTTACCCAGTCAGAGCTTAATATGAGGCAAAAGAGATGACTTGAGCTGATCAAGGATTATGAATTAGAGATTCACTATCACCCAGGCAAAGCTAATGTAGTGGCAGATGCGTTAAGTCGTAAGGCTTTATGTCATTGTCTTACCATGAAGACTTCTGACATTACGTTATGCCAAGAAATGGAAAAGCTAAACCTGGGAATTATTCAGCATGGAACTTCAAATCACTTGAAGCTTGAGTCAGTCATCCTGCAAAGAATAATTGACGCACAAAGAAATGATGAGGGAATGAAACACATTCATAAGAAAATAGAGGCTGGTAAAGCCAACTGCTTCAGAAGAGATGATCGAGGTGTTGTATGGTTTAAAAACCGCATAATTGTGCCTAAGAATGATGAAATCCGCCAGCAAATTCTAGATGAAGCACATCTTAGTCGCTATTCTATTCATCCTGTAAGCACTAAGATGTATCATGATCTAAAACATCATTATTGGTGGTAACAAAAGAAGAGAATCAAGACTAAAGCTGCGGGAGGAAAAGTCCTCCGTTAAGAAAAACTTTTTACTGTTTATTCGGGAGGAGTTTTTGCCTCCCAGGTTATGTAATAATAATACTCTGCACTCATATATTCTGTTCTGGTCTGTAACTATATAACTCTGTCTTACTTTTCAATAAAGTAAGTTATTGTAACTGCTTCCGCATTTTCGTACCTCCAATGTATTGTAATGTCTGCGTGACGGGTGAAACACTCTTGGGAAAGGTAAGGAATGATACCGAACTTGTCAAGTGATCAGGTGCACCTGCAGGTTTGTCTGAGGTCCGTTGGACAAGGACAACTGTAGGTGGGCCTAATGACTTGGGAGGTTCTGTCACAATTAGTAGATGTTTGCTGCAAAAAGAAAGTGGAGAGGGCAAATAAGGTAAAAAACCTACTTTAGTCCCTTTTAATCACCCCTTGGTGACTAAAGAACTAAAGTTTAGTCACCCCACTTTAGTCACCATGTTTGCTTCTTTAGGGACTAAAAGTGACTAAACTTTAGTCACCTCAAACCAAACGGGGCCTAAGACTATCAACAACAATGGCATGAAAGATATTGAATTTTATGGATAGGGGCATTGACAAGATATGGGTTTTTTACGGGGTAGATCAATGGCATATAGAAAAAAATCCTTTTTTTCTTAAAGAGCAGATAGAACCCAAGCTTCAACCGTCGAATCCAGGAGGACCATGTCAGAGTTCAGATCCATCAGAAAATAGCATGCATGGCCACATAGCTTTTATGAGACAATAATAAAAGCTAAAACAACTACAAGCAATACATGCATTCCACTTTTAGATGATAAAAGTAGGTACCCATAAGACAATAAACATAATCCTTTTTAGCTTGAGAGAGTTTAAATGCAGTTCATTATGTATATAATACTTTGTTTGGCTTTGTTGTTGAAGTATTGCATTGCCATTGTATTTTAATATAATCAATATTCACCAAGTCCATATGTGTGCAGCTTGCTGCCAAGTTCCGTAACAGTGGACAGACATGTGTTTGTGCAAACAGGATATTGGTGCAAGAAGGTATATTGATCATATATGTGATTTGAATGTTACAAAGGCTTCTTTTAATCCATCAAAAGGTTGTATGTTGCATCTATAGGTATCTACGAGAAGTTTGCATCTGCATTCATCAAGGCTGTTCAGAGTTTGAAGGTTGGGAATGGGCTAGAAGAGAGTACATCTCAGGTATAAAATTCTAATAATTACCATTATCACCATGATAAATAACCTAGTACTATTTTCCAACTTTGTATGTCTTGCATTCATTGCATAAACAGTGTTTTGCATTCAATGTTTATGAGCTGTTTAACACCTAATATTAGTATATTACGGACTTATCAACTACCATTCATATTCTTCTGTTGCCATGCACTTTTCCTGATGTGCTGTGCTCTCTATTTTGTTTATACCTAGTAAAATATTTCTTTTGCATCTTGCATCTATATACCCTTGACTTAGGAGTTCCAGTTCCTATCATATGCAGGGTCCTCTGATTAACGAAGCTGCTGTTCAAAAGGTGCATATTTTGGCCACTAATATGTTCCAACTACTTAGTCTCCCGCCCTCCCTCCTCCATCCCTAAAGTGAGCAATTACTCATGCTTTATTTCATTATTTGTTGGCCTATTTCCACCCCCTCTAGGTGGAGAAGTTCATAAATGACGCGACTTCAAAGGTAATCTCAAATCATCTAAGAATGTGCATTTTCCCTTCCACAATGGGAGGGTTCACAAAAGGAAAAAAAGGAACTGGACTGATTTCCTGCTTCTAGGACGTGTTGGTCTATCTGCAGTTCTGCACTCAGGACAGACCAGTTTCTTGAATTTCTTTTGGCTGAGATCAGATCAACCTGAATTGGTTAATATGTGGGTTTAAGTTGGAATATCTGGTTCTCGCTTACTTCATTGAGACCTTAAACATGGTTTTTGGTGTTTTGTTGCCTCTCTTTGTAATGCATGTGAAGTACCCTCTAATCTATTTGTAGGGAGCAAATGTCATGCTAGGTGGTAAAAGACACAGCCTGGGGATGTCATTTTATGAGCCAACTGTAGTAGGGAATGTCAGCAATGATATGCTTCTTTTCAGGTAAACTTTACAGTTGGACCTTAGCAATTTCAATCAAACCTTGATATAGTGCATATATTCTACTTTCATGTGCGAATAAATAGTCTTACATTGAGCAACTGTCTGACACTTCAAAGTTGTTAACATCTTTTTTCATTTCAGAGAAGAAGTTTTTGGTCCAGTTGCACCCCTTATACCATTCAAAACTGAGGAAGAAGCAGTCCATATGGCCAACGATACAAACGCAGGTTCATTGACAATATCTCGTGCAGCAATTGTTTAATAATCCTGAACAAATTAGATGTTAGCATAATTTGCACGTCATGCTTTAGCAAGGAGATGATAATAGAGCTAGGCAGCATCCAATGTAGTAACATGGGTCTGTTTCTTGTCCATAGAAGCTGTAATATGCTATATAGCGTTTTTCTCTTGATGTTAAGACCCAGAATAACTTAAATGTTCTTCACACAGCAATATCTTTGGATGTCTTAAAACTGAATTATGCCGAGAACTGTGTGCATACCTCTAACAATGGAAGATATGGATCATTGTCTACAAAGTAGATTATCTCCATTGTTATGTCTGATCTCAAGCATTTCCCCATTGTGCTGGATATACAGGCTTAGCTGCATACATATTTACCAAGAGCATACCTCGTTCATGGCGTGTATCCGAATCTCTTGAATACGGCTTAGTTGGGGTAAACGAGGGGATTATTTCAACAGAGGTAAGAAACAGCCAATGATACTCCCCCCCCCTCTCTAAAATGCAGGGAGTTATTTAGTTCTGTATTAAGTCTAAACTTCTCTAACTTTTGACCAAATTTATTAGAAAAAGATATTACCATCTACAATACAAAATAGATGTGGTATCAATACATTTCATGATGGATTTAATGAAACTAGTTTGATGTTGCAGATGCCTGTGCATTTTTCTATGCACAAAGTAAAGTTAGAGAAGTTTGATTTTGGGGGAAAAAATAAAATGACATACATTTTTGAATGGTTGTAGTAGTATATAATAGCCTATTTCGTGGCTAGTACATCAATATTAAATCTGGCTTAAAATGTTCAGGTGGCACCATTTGGCGGAGTAAAGCAGTCTGGTCTTGGGAGAGAAGGATCGAAGTACGGCGTCGACGAATACTTGGAGGTTGGTAAACTCACAGGTCTCATTTGTTGTTATTTCTGAAGTGTTGCTGCAACTCTGACATGCCTGCACTCCATGGGCAACTGCAGCTCAAGTACATCTGCATGGGCAACTTGGGTTGAGTCATGAAATCGGCCTCAGGCTAGAAACGCATGGAAGAGATGATGAACCGAGAGACCAAGAAGGCAGGCGTCTAGCTACAAGACCGGAGGAACATGGCTGAAAGGGGCCGGCCACTGGTTGTGGGGGAGCAGTTTTCGAATAAAGCGAATAAGCCGCGGAACATGAACAAAAGAAGCCGAAATGAGTTGTAAATGACGTGAACTATAAAGTATGGCTTCGCCTCCGGACTTTTGTATACGTAATCATGGCACTACTTGTCTATAGTGTCTCCAAAGACGTCCATGTTACAGAATAAAAGCGTATAGGGTGGATGCTACGTTACAGGCTGTCGGTGGTATGTACACCTCGCCTGATTCCTGACGAAATAAAGCTGGATACTGCATTCTTGCGGCTCTTGCCTGCAGGGGTAACATGGTGGTTCTAGTAGCTTCGCCGATCTTTCAATCAGGCTGCTGGTATATTGAATGTTACCATGCATAGTTACCAGATTCATCATCATAGAGTCTGAATCACTGGGGAATTAGATGGGGACAATGTGTTGGAGGTAAGTTTCTATATACTGCTTAACATTGTTACTGCCATGTTACAATCGCCACTAGTGATCATCTGGTGTACATATATCTCAGGGCTCGCATATGTTCTCTGTCAGTTCCTTTTGTATTGACTCTGTTTTGAGTCGCTCTGTTGAACATTCGTAAGAATACTTAGAGGTACTATTTTTTTATCTTAATTCTGAGTATAATCGCTTCATCTCTCTCTTGCTACTGCTGTCCCCAAACTTCAGTAAAAGCAAACAGTGAAACAGCAGCCAGATCTCTCTCCTGCTGCGTCTTTGGCGCTCCCCGAGGAGAGACCGAGACCCTAGACTCCTAGAGAGAGTGAGAGATAGGCAGGGGCTGAGGGGCAGCCCCCTGGGCATGCATGCAGTGTCCTCTGTCTGGGCGGGCCCGTAGGAATGTCAGTGGCAAACCGTATGCTATACGCTGCATGAAAGGTAAAACGAAGCTTCTCCCCGGCGGCTCCAGCTCCAGCTCCGGTCCAAAAGGCTGCCTGTCCCTCTCCCACACCCCCAGAGCCTGAGGACCCACCGGTAGCACAGAATCCAATAAGGCCAGACAGCAGCAGCAGCAGGAGGCAATCAAGGTTGCTTTGATGCGCCCCGAGATGATTTGCCTCGGACACCGTGCTCTGCTATCCGGTTCTGAAGTAGTACTCTATAAATATTAGTGTTGTTTTGTAGTATACTTTTATTTAAATTTACTCTGTCAATATTTTGTATAAAGTTTGATTTTTTATACTGAATATGGTACTATACGCAGATATGACTATATGAGTATATATACTCCGCCGCGTAGCAGTATCCAACACCGTAAGGCTGTGCGCAACGCAGCCCCCTCACCATCCCCCTCCCCTTGCGTAGGGGCTGTAGGGGGCACCCTACGGCCGCAGCGGTGCCCCCTACAGCGCTCCCTACGTGTCAGTCCCCTTCTCTCTCCCCCCAGATCTAGTGTGTCACTGTTCATCACCCTAAACACTGTGCTGTGGGTCCACGAGTAATTGTTAGTAGATAAAAAATTGATAGTTGATATAGAAAATGATATTTTATAGTTGTAGTGGGGTATAGGGGAGTATTTAGGGGGAACCGCTGCGGGAGATGAAAAAATAGGGGGGGAAATAGAGGGAAAAAGTGATATAGGGGGAAAAGTTTAGGGGTAACGGTTGCGGATAGCCTAACACCGATCAGGGCACTACACACGCAACTTTTGGAATTTCCCCCCGGTTTCTGCATGGCACGGTTCCAATGCAGGCAGAAGCTTCCTCGAAATCTCTGCACGTATCTGCCTGACTGTTGTCACGCTACGCCTACTTTCTTCTCATGCACCGATAAAAACTACTACTCCTAAAATATATATCGTCCTCGTTTTTTTTGTAAAAAACAAGTATTTATAACCCTAACTAAATATATATAACATTAATATTTATAAGATATAATTAATATAGTTAGATAGATCTCTAAATATAACTTTCTAATAGATTTATTTATAAATACAAATATTACTGATATCCGATTTAATAAAATTCTAAAAGTTCAACTAGTACAAATATTTCTTAGTTTTCTTTTCATACTTTGTTTTTTCCCACTATACCATGGACGTGGAAAGAGTCACAGCTAGCCAATTCAGAGAGAAATTTCTAGGGCTTGTTTGAGAGCAAGGGGTTTGGAGAGTACTGAGAGGACTAAAATCTCTTACTATTCGAAATTAAATACAAAGGGATTTTAGCCTACTCAATCCCCTTGCTCCCAAACATGCCACTACAGAATGAATTCTCGAAGCAGACGTAGGAACCGATCCTAGAAACTAGCATACCGACTCTTTGGACATAATTAAATGATTTTTGGACAACGTATCAAAATATAGAATCGGTGACCTAATTATGACCAGATGTAGCAATTTAATTTGGTCACAAAATGCCAACAATGATGGGGTTTAAAAGAAAATCTTAATATTACTAATTAAAGTTCTTCAACAGAGCTTCAATGCTAATCTTCATGAAGCACGCTAGAAAGCAAAATAATGAATAAAAACCCCACATTAATTGGAAACATCCAACCTTTGGTTTAAAAAACTATAATCGTCATTGCTAACAATAACGATTGGACATATTCTTTTTCTTTTAAAAAGTTAACCAACTTTGCCATTTAAAAGGAATATAAATTGGCCCTCTTAATTTGTATCTAATTAAATTACCTACGTTTGTCAAACAACCTCCAAGTTTTGCATCTAGATTATCCACATGTTTCATTATGAAAATAATTAAAAAACCCGTCTCTTGAGCACACTGAAATAATGTTTGTGCCAAGACTGGCTTGGTTTGTAAACCTTGAAAACTTGTGAGAGCAACTGGCTCTTAGTTGTTGCCACATATTGATTGACCTTGGATAAAGTGATGAATACCAAGTATGTGTCATGCCCCCTGCAACCATAATGAATGATTTGGATAGTATTGTTGTATTCCCTCCGAAGGAAGCTATGTTTGTTTTGGAGCTCATGATGAATTGCTTTGGATCAGACTGACCATCATAAGTGGAAAGCTGATGTGGCTTATACGAAGTTGGCCATGATGCCACTTACAGATCACTTAAGAGTGTAGATATGTTGTCAATATGAAGCTTGCATGACTTTGTTCCTTTAGGGCGAAGGTGCTTGTGTTAAAGCCTCGTTGTTATTGTATTTGTTCATCTTCTCTTCTCATGTGATGAAGCTCTTTGGAGGCTTCATCAATCTATTGTCAAAGCTAGGAAGCCCGAAGAATCTTTTGCATCTGTATCTCCATTTGCCTCTAAATGACCTCTAGCCCCTCAATCTCTACATCAACATCATCTTGTTCAAGTAGCAACTCTGGAGATTTTCTATTCTCCTGCCTTCAGGTGCTAGTTTCAATATGGTGGACACCTTCAGTGCGTTCTTGCTCTTCGAAGTTGTTAGGACAGTCAGTTATTCTAACAATTTGTTCTCTTCGTGGAATCATTATTTTGGTCATGAGATTCACCAGAGGTGGATGCCAAATATTGGGTACCTATCGGGAATCTGCAAAGAACCGCAATAGGACAACATAATTTAGGTAAAATCCCTCTTTCCCCCTTTTGAAAGAGTCGAAGGGAAGAAAGGGGCGCATTACATGATTCCATGATCCAAAGGTCACATAAGTTTTGAGATATGAAACACAAATATGAATGCCACAAGACAAAGATAGCAATATGTAATTTTGACAAAAAAATAACAAGTACACATGAAGTAACCTCTGTACTTACGAACCATTGTAGACTCTCCTTGAAGAAGTAGCCACAAAAGGTAGAAGGAAGATTACAAAAATGCACATCCCTGTAGCAATGGTATTGTTCACCTATTTATAGGATCTAGATGTTGTACATCTTTGTTCGAAATTATATATATATCCCTCCTATCACATATCAACACTTTATAATAGAGGGCGTATTGTTTAGTAATTTTACACCTCTAACGTGCCATATACAACTCCTTCTCTCAAGGGTCTTCGACATCATTGGACAATGAATGTTTGAGGACTGTTGAAGCTCCATCTTTCTCCCATGATGTATACAAAGCTTCTTTTCTCCCCTTCCCTCTAAGTCCTTCGGCATTGAGGCTGCCTCTGAAGCTTCAACCTCTCGAGCTTTTTTCGTGAGTCAATACCCTGAAAGAGCACTCTAACAGTAAACTTCATTAACATGGACCTTTGACTAGGAACCTTCTCCTCAACAACAATGTTTTAACAGAATCTGCAAGATTTTCGTCCATGGAATTTTAACCACTCGACTCAGCACAAATGCGCTGCATATGTTGACTTAGCCTCTACCCTACAACAATTAACTCGGACTCTATAGTATCAACTCAAACATAGTCAAAATCGGCTCATACTCCCATGACATCAACTAAGATATAGTCAAAATTAACCTGGATTGGCCATTTATGTTTCTAGGCTTTCATTTCAGATAGGGTATAATTTGCACACATGGGGGCTACACCTCAATGATGACTACTGTTGGGGTCCTTTATTACCTAAGGTCCTCAAAGCGTTGTGCCCTTAACTACTCTTAAGCATGTTTTAGGTGTTTTGACCTTAGTTTGAAGCGGTGCATTAGCAGAAGGCGAAGCTAGGAAGCTTCGGCTCCATGGGAATTGATGCATGGACAGGGGCAAAAGGGGAGAGCTTCGGTTCCACGACATCGATGCATAATCGAAAGTGAGCGAGAAAGATATAGAAGCTTGACCAACACGTCTATGAAGGAAAAGGACGATGTTGTCCCTATAAGATTTAGAGATCGTGTTTATAAGAATTAAGGGTATGATTGTAACTTTATACAAAAATATACTCCACCACTACAAATATATGCACAATGTCATGTATAAAGGTGAACCTTTTTGGTAGAAGGACAATATATTTGCTCCATCTTTGAAGTTATACTTCTTCTCTGCCTTCATGCTATCTCCTATAAAGCCGAAGGTATTGTTGTAATAATTATAACAATAAAATAGGAGGAAGGATAAAATGTTCAAGACGAGTTAATTATCATGCATTTATGTTTTAATGTCTCTTACCATCGTTTATCTTTATAACATTCTCCCTTTAAGTAACTCCCTAAGAAGAGTTAATTAAAGGGAAAAGGGGGATCAATTTACTTGTGTTGCCTTGTTTGTAATTCCTTTAAGGGGTTGAAAACGAGTGACCAACAACTACAATTGTCTATCAACTTTCTAGATACTAATACCCTATAAAATAAGTTTTTTTGAATAATAATATACTTGTTAATGTTTACAATATATGTAAAGATGTTCCTTTAACATGACCACTAATACACCTGCAAGTTATGTAGTCTTTCTTCCAAGCTATACTCTTAAAAGAAGGTATACAATAAGATAAAAAGAAACCATAAGAAGGCTACTTGGATAGTTACTTCTACACAATACTCGACATGATTAACTAACACTTCATTGTGCTATCGCTTAAATCATACTTGACCATGTTAGCCATATCAGTCTACAAAACACATTTAAGTGTTGCAGAGTAGCAACACTGGCCTCGAAGAAATTGCATGAAAGTCTATCATAGAGGTTAATCGGGGGTGGGCATTGCGTCCTCTTCAGAAAAATGGGCACAATAGAGTGAGTAGAACTCCATTTAGGTGCAGGATTAGAAAAGCTTCTAGAGGCTGAAGACAAAAATACCACCTTTGATGGCCTATCAAGGTATATTATAATCCCGTTGACGACCACCCAATCTCCAATACTAGGACAACCTAGGTAGTGTGATTAGAGTAGCCTCGATGAATAAGTATGTTCGACTATACAAGCATATTCACCTCTTAGAAGAGTTTTCTTAGCTACAGATGATCACTATCCAAGTTTGGGCTGAATCGTATTAGAAAAAGTTTCCTACCTACAAAGCCGCTTTAAGTACTTCAATTCACTTGGACACTATCACTTTCATCATGGAAGACTAAAGCATGTGTCAAATAACAATTGAATATATAACAGATGGATGTTTCAAAACCTCCGAGGAGTATTTATAGCCTAGAATTGCTGCAAGCAAACAACACTAGTAATCTCATGACAAGTTGTTACATTTATTCACCAACAACTTTTTTTGACCTGCATTATTTCGATAGATACATCACTTTTACTATGGACATAGATAAGAACTAGGTTTGGTGCTCCCATGATTGTGCAAAATGAAAAAGTACCTCGATGATGGGTGGTACTTTAATATCCTCAGATAAATAGAAAATATTGCATCCGATATAGATATCCTTTCTCATGACATAAGATATATCTTACAACTCGGTAATGACATGCACTATTATAATTCACTCAGATTACCTTTCAAGGACAAAGAAAAACATGCACAATCTTGAAGATGATTTTTTTTTCTGAAATACACCTCCAAGCTTGGAGGCTACAGGAGTAACACATGAACAAATTTTTTTAGATTATGCTGAAGATCTTCATGTCGATTACTGCTAAATACAACTCAAAGCTCTGAGGCTGCATGTGGTGCGTGTCTAGCAACACATCCCATATTTTTCTAACTCATCAAGACCATTAAGATAATTCTATGAATTCTCATAAGACTCAATAAGTGTTTCTATATGTATGCCATGGTTGAGCATTTTTAGTTTTAAGCATAGGGATATGACCGAAGGGGTGATGGTGATATAGCAACATGAATATGTCACATGAAGTGGACATGGAACATTGCATTACTTTCTCCTATTAGAAAAAAAGGTGAGTAAAAGATGGGGATACCCTATGTCTCATTCAAGCAACGAGAGGATAGTATGGGTGCTCGATGTCTCTCTCGTGGTGTCCGTTGAACCTATTTTTATATGTGTGGCTCTCATATATCCGTCTATCAATTTTTCATGCCATTGTTGATCTTATTCTTCCTTTTCTACCTTTTCCTTTTGGCACATATTTTTTTTGTTATGTTATATGTATACAAGAGCAAGAAGAAGCACTAATCTAATATAATGTTACTCTTCGTCGTTAGCGGCTATTTCTCTTAGAAAGGAAATATATATATATATATATATATATATATATATATATATATATATATATATATATATATATATATATATATATATATATATATATATATATATATATATATAGTTCCTTTCTAAGAGAAACAGCCGCTAACGACGAAGAGTAACATTATATTAGATTATATATATATATATATATATATATATACCCCATTTTCTTAAAGGAATTAGCTAAGTCTTTCATGATTTTAGGGTTGATGTATATTGCATTGTTATGTAACAGCTAGCAATATATGCATGCATCACAAGTAATTGATATGAGCTTATCTCTTTTCACTTATGCATACATATTCCTCTCATCAGTAAAAAGTGAGTATCATGCATAGTGATCGAAGCTTATTAACAAACGACCATATGCATGAACATTCAACATAACAGTATGCTGCATGCATGACTACATGTAAAAGAAAATGTAGGGGCCAACACCCAGCAAGCTAGTGTCTACGTAATACTGTCACGACATGGTACACATGTTTATATGCAGTGCTACCCACTTGCGCTACAGCTAAACTCGATGTATCATTTCAAGTTCCGAACAGGGATGCGCAGACTCAAATTTCTGGAGAATTGTGCACACATATAGTTTAGCATATACTCCTTTCATTTTTATTCGTTGTCCGTTAGCTGAACTATGCAGCGATAAATAAATAAAAATAGGGGCAGTACTAACTTCCACTACAGGAAACGCCTAAATTTTCGTGGGCCAAAAACCCACGAAAATAAGCCTAAACCGATTCGTCGGCAGGCCGACGAAAATAGCCGCCGAAAATAAGTTCGACGAAAATAGGCACCTATTTTCGTCGGTACCGACGAAAAATAACAATTTTCGTCGGCTTTCCCAAGGCCGACGAAAATATCTGGTCGACTGACTATTTTCGTCGGCCCGGTGGTGGCCGACGAAAATACGTGCCCAGGCTATTTTCGTCGGCCTCGGTAGTGGCCGACGAAAATATCCTGGGAACATATTTTCGTCGGCCACCACCGAGGCCGACGAAAATTGATGCCCCCCCCAAAACAGATTTTTATGCACCTATTAATAATTCACAGCAAAATACACAATATCACAATTCACAAGCAAAATACATAATTCACAAAACAAATTCACATATACATAAATAGTCCATAGTCCATTCAAATAAGTCTAGAGTCGATAAGTCCATTGTCCATTCAAATACACAATTCACAAAACACACTCACTACTCACTACTCACTCCTCACTCCGGCGGGCTGTGGGAGTTTTGGCCACTCCCTCCTCCGCCACCAGGAAGGTGGCCACTCCCTCCAGCACCATGGACGAGGAAGTCTTGGACGTTGACACCACCCTCCGATCCATGAGCATGTGACGCTGAACCCTGCAATTCATCAATCATTCAAATAAGGTTGTATTTTGCTATCCCTATATCTATACATTGCTGTGTTTGGTCAATATTTGCATAAAACTAAACATGGAACGTCACCTGTGATCCATGGTGAGGAGGAGGCTGTGCATGCATCCACGGGTACTGTTGTGCTGGCCACCCCAGAGGTGGTGGCACCCACCCCGTCGGTGGCGGTGCCATCCACGCTTGAAATGGCTGAGAGCCCGCCGGTGGTGGCACCCATCCCGGGACTGGCTGCGATCCTTGGGGTGGTGGAGGCGTCCAAGTGCCTGGAGGTGCTTGCGTCCACCCAACACCGGTCCACTGTGGCTGCGACGCTGGAGCTTGTCCTGGCCACTGTCCCCATCCTTGTGCCTGCGAGCCATTTTTTATAATAAAAAAAGAGTTGCTATGGAATTGAAGTGTTCAGATAGTGTTACCTGGGAGGGCGAAAAGCGGGCAAGTTCATATCAGGGCCGAGTCGAGTAGTCATTTCCTGCAAATGGATGCAACGTTAGAATCACAACATTATACTTTGAATTCAATGACGACACGTGATGAGATAGACGGATTACCTGAAAATAAGAAGCCATATATTGCGTCAGCTGTCCAACCTGCTCCTGCGCTGCTCGAGCCTGCTCCTGTGCTGCTCGAGCCTGCTCCTGTGCTGCCCGAGTCTCCTCCTCCAGCTGAGCCTCTCGAGCAGACCTGAAGGAGCGAGAACTCCCTCCCGAAGACGATGCCTTCCCTTGACCTATTGTCCTGTTATACTCCACAACGCCGGTGCCAAAGGCAAACCTGCATGATACACATAGTTGAGCCATTAAGTGGACACATTCTTGTTAATGAAATCGTCGAATCAAACACAAACACCTCACCTGCCATGCTTTCTACCCCCACCACTGTGGTACAACGCCGAGGCATCTAAGTCTGAATGCATCCAGTCGAAGTCAGGCCCATGGCGTTGAGTCATTTCCTCCCCATATGCATTCTGCAAAGAAAGTTAGAGTTGGAGTTAGACACAAAACATGCAATTTAATTCGTAAATACAAACTTGTTTATCATTTTCTCCCTTGCCGCCTCGCTGCATAGCACATCAGGGTTCGCCGGATCAGGGCCACGGTGACCACGGACGTAAACCTCCATAAAACTTGGAGCAACTCCACTTTCAGCTTCCTGCATGAAAAAGAAGAGTTAAACCATATAATTTTCATAGATGTAACATACAAGTTTGATTTATATACTTACTATGCGGCGTGCGGTACCAAGGTGTCCATCGGCGCCGTACCTGTGCCCCGGTCCTTCAGTGCCACGATTGGCACGGTGCTTGTTGGACTCTGCAATCCACTCAGGCGACACCCATCTCTTAGCCAACCACCTCCAGGCTTCCATGTCCTTCGCCAGCCAATCCACAACGCTCTCCAGGTACTGCTCCTCTGTGAGGTAGATCTCATTGGCCCCTAATGCTTTGCTCATTTTCTGCCCTTTTATCTTCTTGTAGTAGTAGTTGACGGCCGCGATGCGAGCATTGTACATGGCATCCTTGATTACCTTATCAGCGCACTTCCGAAAGTGCCTCTTCACACGTGTCCACTGAGCCTGATCCTCCTCGATGTCATCCGGCAATTGGAACCTCCCCTACATATCAATGGAGAAGCTAAGTTAAAGTAAGATTATGAGAAGCAATAATTCAGTGAATTGCTTATATACGAAAGTAAACTCACCCAGAACTCGTCCCACACGGCCACCTGACAAGTCCTTCGTTTTTTTTCCGAACTTCCCCCTCCGCTACTGCTTTCCCCTGACTCCCCTGGCTGGACATAGTCCTTTAGACCCCAGTCAGCCCACTGCATAGCCGCGAACCTCTCGCCATTGAGCTCCACCATGCCAGGGTAGTAGAAGCGACAGAGGCTACCCAACACCGCGTTCATCTTGGGACGTCTGCCTGTACCGTCCCAAGTCAAGTCTTCCTATGACCTACAAACATTAATAAAACAAGTAAACCAGTGCAATCACGTTCACATTAAAATATTAACACAACAGAAATAAGCCCCACCATTCTCCATGCGACCGGATGAGCCTCCTCTCGGCAGGTCTCGGACCAAGCGCATTGCTCTTCTTATACCTAAGTATACAAGTAAATTCAATATGATGAAATGATTAAAAACTAATATCAATTAAACTAATATGCATAATAATACCTGAAGGACGTAGAACCATTTGTTGGGACACACGTCGATATTCTCATATGTCATCCCAAGACCAGCCAACATCTTCTTTGTGAAGTACATATTTTTTGGCAACTTATGATTCTCTGGGAGAACCTCGCCCATCAGTTGGACGATGTCGTTGTAAGCACTGTTTGAAATGTTGTGCTTCGACTTTATCGCCATTAGTCTTGTGAGAGTTCCAAGAACTGACATCTGAGTGTGCTCATGCAGTCTCTCTTCTCCCGCGGCGAGTAGCCGGAAGAATTCCTGAGCATCGCGTGGAAGCTGCCCCGGCTCCTCAGCGTTCATTTCAACATCCCTACCAAGATCATGCAACATGTCGTCCATCCTATCATGATCGTCATCAAGTTCCACCTCCGCGTCAACGTGTCTAATAGATTCTCCATGTCGGTACCATACAAGGTAGTTCGACATAAACCCACTTTTGCAAAGGTGTTTCTCCATTTCTTCCTTCTTCTGAGGCCACTTGTTCTCGCAGCGATTGCAAGGACACTTCACTAGACGACCAGTTGCATCTTTGAAAGCGTGCTCAAGAAAAGCCTTTGTTACACCCATCCATTCATTCGAATGTGCCCCATCCTTTCTCCACCTGTCATACATCATCCTCCGATCACCGTCCATTTCAAAGGCTAAACAAAAGACAAAGAACATCAACGATCGTCCATGGCTTAGGTGAACAACATATTAGGTAAAGGCCCTAAACCCACCCAAGAGTGTACGCCGATGCTTGTGATTTGTGTCGTGTAGCCTACGATTGCCGCGAAATTTCGGCAGCATAACCCCGCTGCTCTCCAAGCACACGCCTGAACATGGTGTGTTGGAGAACAACTGGGTTACACAACCGAAATTCCGCGTCAATCGTAAGGCACATGTCACAAATCACAAGCATCGACCTACACTCTTAGGCTGTCCAAAATACATGGACAATTCCGGAACGGCGAACCTCACAAGCCAATGTGACGTTCGCCGTTCCCGAACGGGTGACGCATACGGTTCGCTACGGTTAACTCAGAGACAAATATGAATTAAAAAATAAACATTAAAAAATAACGGTTCGCTACGGTCCAGATACGCGTGTGCCGAAGCGGTCCGACCCCGACCGGCCGGCCGGACTCGTCGTCAGTCCCGTGTGTGCGCTGACGGGTCCGCGACGCTGGTCCTCGGCTAGCTGGCGGCAGCCCTCTCCTCCCCGTCACGGCCCGCTAGCTAGCTAGCGCCAAGTCTCTCACTGCCAACCTCTTCGCCACTCATGGCAAGCTCAATCACGACAACACTATTGTTCTCACCAAACTCCAACGAGTGGCATGAGACAAACATATGTGGTAGCACACTTCGGCAAGCAAGGAAATGATGTAGTTGGGTGTGGATTGGAGTCCAAGAACCATCGGTCCTCGGCTGGCTGGCGGCAGCCCTCTCCTCCCCGTCGCGCCCCGCTAGCTAGCTAGCGCCAAGTCGCAGGCCGCAGCCACGTCCCTCCCCCAGCCACTTGGCACAGGCCGGACGGACGAATACCAAAGCAGCGAGCGCCGAAGACGAATTCGTTGTACAAGACAGAGGGGGAAGAAGGGAGACGGGGAGGCTCACCGCGGGGAACGAGGGCGTCGTGGACGGACGGCGGGCGCGCGCGACGGAGCTCGGCGTGGACGGACGGGCGCTCGCGACGGACGACGAGGGCAGGCGAGGCACGACGGCGAGGGCAGGCGGGCGCACGCGACGGCGAGGGGAGGCGAGGGAAGGAGAGTGCGGCGGCGAGGGCAGGCGAGTGCAGGAGCGTGCGGCGGCGAGCGCGCGAGGGCGGCGAGCGCGCGAGGGTAGTAGAGTGCGGCGGCGAGCGCGCGAGGGCAGGAGAGCTCGGGCAGTGCGGCGACGAGGGCAGGCGAGGGCAGGAGAGTGCGGCGGCGAGCGCGCGACGCACGGCGAGGTCAGGCGAGGGCGCGCGCGACCGGGACGATTTAGGGCGTCTATTTTCGTCGGCCGCATTGAGGCCGACGAAAATAAATGTCGTATTTTCGTCGACCCCCCTGAGGTCGACGAAAATAGATGGCGTATTGTCGTCGGCACAACCCCGGCCCACGTAAATAACAACTATTTTCGTCGGTTACTAGGCCGACGAAAATAGCGTCCTTATTTTCGTGGGCCTGCCGACGAACATATGCCCGGGCCCACGGAAATACCCTTTATTTTCGTCGGTGCGAGGCCGACGAAAATACCCGGGCCTACGAAATTTTGTGCATTTCCTGTAGTGTTCATATACTAGCACTGCTTTGATTCTTTTGAAGATGGAACAGACCTATATACTGACCTGTGTTCTTTGTAGTGTATCTCAGGGCGGTGAAGGTTTAATTCCTGTGTACATATTTTATAACACAAAATTTGTCCCCTTTTATGTTTATTTTGCTAGTTTTTTTTTTCTGATTCCGCCTTCATTCATGGATGCCCTCAAGACATTAACACATGATGTGGTTATTAGTTAAAATCCTTCTCAAGATCAAAGCGAAGTTATCAGCAAAAATCATTTGATGTTTCCCAAGTAGATTATATATATATATATAAATATATATATATATATATATAGTTTATATATTAAGAGCCCTGGGCTTCCAATAATAGAGGAAGCCCAGGCTAGTCAATATGTGCATTTTGGTTGAACCACACTGGGTCAACAGGTCCCAGTCACGGCGTCGTTACACCGTTTCCTCCGTCAGCCAGCCACCTCTCCCACGTTTCCTGTTTCTAAAACCGTATTCGCGCAATCAACGGAGGCAAACCAGCGCCGATAGGAAGAAAATCCCAGCCGCGCAGTCTTTCCTTTCGTCGGAGGCGACTCGCCAGACGATTTCCGCGCCTCCAATCCAGCGCAGCGCCAATCCACCGCCGCTCCAATCCAGCGCCGTTCCATTCCAGCTTACATCCTTCAATCTCCCAGCATTGGAGCCCGATTCAAGAAGTTCCAGGTAATCCAACATTGAAATACACCGAGTTGAAGCATTTCGGTCGATTGAAGTGGATTTGATTGTAACCCTTATTCTCCAGCTAAATGTGTGATTTGTATCCGTTTAGACATCTCTCTAATCGGGTCATTGCATCGCGCATTGCATCTCTTTTTTGTTCAGGAGCCCCGATATTAGAGCATATGTATTTATTCTAGATCCCCACTATCGCCCGACATTCATAGATCTAGACAAAGGATGTGGATTAGGTATTTACTGATGAGTTAGCAGAGAGTACTCTTACACAACCCAAGTAACACATATATGCTTTTTGTATTTAATATATATGCATATCTTCAGTACTGTTTATGCACATTCACTTGAGTCATTTGTTTACACATTTATTTTATTATATATGCATATAGTCAGTACTCTTTATGCACATTTACTTTAATGATTTGTTTTCACATCTATTTTATTATCAAATATGCTTATTTGTATTTGATATATATGCATATCCTCAGTACTGTTTATGCACATTCACTTGAGTCATTTGTTTACACATTTGTTTTATTATATATGCATATAGTCAGTATTCTTTATGCACATTTACTCTAATAATTTGTTTTCACATCTATTTTATTATCTAATATGCTTATTGTATTTCATATATATGCATATCCTCAGTACTTTTTATGCCCATTCACCTAAATCATTTGTGTACACATCTGTTTTATTATATATAAAATATACTCATTGGATTTGATATATATGCATATTGGCAGTAATGTGTATGCTCATTCATACACAAGTTTATAAACATTTCGCAATATAATAAGCATATTTGCATTGTTCTATTTACTTGAATAATTAGTTTACACTCCTGTTCATTATATATAAATACATACAGATACTGTTATTTAAGCAAAAGTTATTTAAATATTCATGTTTGAATATGAGCTAAATGTTTTTATTACTATGAACCAGTTATTAAAATATGTTGTATAGTTAGTTGATGCAAAAAGGCTCTTATTTTATCATGATCCATTTACAATTATATGAAATATTAAATCAATCTTTATGTTTGTATATAACCATTGTTCATTAAATGCTCTCGCATAAATGTAAAAGGTAGTTTAAGTTATGTAATTCCATTTAGCATTATATAGTATGCATTTCAGATAGTTATAGTAAAAATTAGTTCTTTTTTTGGCATATATTCATGCATAAATCAATGTATTTAAAAACAACTTCTTTTTCTATAGATTTATTCAGTATTTAATCATGAAGTCTGTTGATCGCCGCCCAGTAATCCAAAAAGATTAACCATTGAATCCAGTCAGGAGGTTTTTTCAATTGACATTTCCAAACGTACAAGATCCAGCAGCTCAGCTCACCAAGATGATATTCCACAAAATCAGGAGCAGAATGAGCCACAGCCAGCCCCAATCCATCGTTTTCGCAGAAAGGCTTTAGCTTGTCGTTTAAAAAGAAAACCTCCTGCTCCATCCACACTGTCCGACGACGATTTCATGGATGCTCCATCGTTGAAGCGCCAATTCAGATCTGCCTCACCTTCTCCTTCAGAACAAATCAGTGCAAAGAAGATAAAAGTACCTTCTCCTCAAGTTTCGAGCGTGAAAAGAAGTCCAAAGTCTAATATCATTACAAAAAAAAAACTCTCCTAAACAGAAGACTCCTAGAAAATCACAGGTAATATGTATATATTTATGTTTATTCATGTGTTAATTTTGGTGCCCAATCAATTTTGTATTTTCCCCCACTTTAAATTTATGTATATTATTATCAAAAAATATGGTGTTTACTTTTTTTAGTGTTGTAGACTAGTTATTTACAAGCCTGTAATAAATATCCCTTGTATGTAAATATAGTATCATTAGTTCTAACTATATATATACTTTATGTATTAATGCATATTCATTTATGCTTCCAGAAATTGAATATCCGCTGCATTCCCTATGATGTTATTGTATCATCTTGGATAATGAGCGATCGGCAGCGCGATGCTGTCACTAGGTTGGGATTTTATAGTATATTTGATTTGCGAACTGATGCCTTGGAGAGCAGATCACTCATCAGGTGGTTGATGGATAAATTGGATCCACATGACATGACCATACGCCCAGGGGCTGGCAAGGAACTGAAGATAACAAAAGATACGGTTCATCTGATTTTGGGTTTGCCATGTGCTGGGGGAGGCAGGGAGTTTACTGATTGGTACGGTGAAGTGGATGCTGCTGCAAAACTGAGACGTGATCTCAATGTTGGTAAAGAAGAATTTGATGTTGTCAAGCTTCAAGACAAGATAGTGCTTGGCAATGATGATGAGCTATCAATTAGATGCTTTTTTCTGATTCTATTCAATCGACTTCTTTTTCCTTCTGCTTCTTGGGGCATTACAAACAATGAGGTACTCATGACTTCAAACATGGCCCGAATGGCTGATATTGACTGGTGTCAACTAGTTTACACGGATTTGTGTGATGCTGCCGCACGTTGGCATAAAAGGAACAAAACAAACATCACAACAACAATATATGGATGCTCACTCATTGTTCTAGTAAGTAATTTTTTTGTTTACTGTGCATATATATGATATGCAAATATTTTTTATGTACTAATTTTATATATTTGTGCATTCCTTTTTTCAGATTTACTATCTTGATCACCTACATCACCCTGCATCTCCTGATAACAAATATGGTACTCCTCGCATTAAGTTTTTTGATAATGAGACCATAAGAGAGTTGGCTAGGGGTGACAGACGCCCCCCCGTAAAACTGGTGAACCATTCAGATATGCAGATGTTAGACATAAACAATTTTTGTCATGTTATGCAGATGTTAAAATATTATTACTGCTAACTGTTCTATCTGACTTTATACAGTTTCGTAGCCGTTCAGAAACGTGTTACGTCATTGCTCCAGAATGGCCTATTTCTGCCGTTTTCAACATATATGTGCCACGTATCAAGCATTTGATTGGCAACAAGTTGCAATGTTTGCCCTCCCAGCATCGGCCAATGTTTCAATCAATGTTTGATGCTCATGACAAAGAGGTGGATAAGTACTGTGATTCCCTTCAGCTGAGCCATCAGATGATTGTTTCAAAGCAGATTGAACTCTCTGAAACATTTGGTGAACTGATCGATGAAGTACTGAGAGCTGCAACGCAGCGCGATTCACAGCAAGAAGGTTTTAGTATTTATGTTTATTTTTTAAAACTGATCAAGTTCACGAATTATTGCCTGGAAAATTATATATAGTTATACGATCTCAAATAATTTATTATATGCAGTTTTGTATATACAACTTATGCATTAATTTATACTCATACAAGCAGCAACATATTTTTCAGTTGATTTCATTTTTGAAAACTGTATTTTATTTATGCATCCTGATAGTATATTGATGTAGTTTGCAAATGTGTATGTTTAACCATTTTTTTATAACGATACATTTATATTGCAGTTATATTTCAGTAACAACTACTATATTATTATATGTTCCAAATGTAGATAACCCCCCACTACCTCAATGCCTCCAACAAATGCTCCAGTATCCTCACCACCTGTTCCAACACCTGATAAACAACAACATGATCAGGAAATCCATGTTCCTACTGATCATATCAAAGTATCAGATGATGTAAGTTTTCTCATACAAACTATATATACAATGCATATATTATATTTTGCATACAAGTTACTGTTTACTCAAATCTCAGTTGTTTCCATTACAGATTGTCAGTGGGAACATCTGCAAAAAAGATGAAGTTATGGATGCCCCTATATTTGACAAGACTCCAAAATCAAATGTTTGACTTCCTTATATCACAATTATTATTATTTCATTTACAATGTATGCAAGTAACATTAATATATATGCATGCTTTATTTTTTTAATTCACCAGGCTCCCACAACAGACAAGCCTGCTGCTCCTGAGTTAACACCAGATATAAATAGTGTAAGTATTTACACCTTCAGCATATTATGCTAATATTAATTATAACCTATGTTTCATTACATTTATATTAATAATTTTATTGGTTACAGGAAGGACAAAAATCTGTTACACATGATACTCCTGTATCTGGTGCACCTCAATTCGATAAAACCCCACTGACAGATGTAAGACATGTTGTTTTATATTCTCATATTTTTCCTATATATACACTAAGACATACATATTTATGCAATTGTTTACTAACATATATTCATATATTAGGCAACTATTGACCTTGTTGCAAAGGATAGTTCCTCTAAAGCTGCAGTCGCTGAACCTCCCCACGTGTCACATGAAGACTGTGCTCGCAACCTACTTAAGTTCATTTTGTCAGGAAAACTAGATCCGAGCATGTATGTATTAGTTATTCAAATTCCAATTAAGTATAATTAGATGAATTGTAAATAAAGTTTTATTTTTTCCCAGGTCTATCATTAATTTTGGAGGATTTGGAGGTTCTGTCCTCGATGTTGTCCAGTCGTTTGGTCCTAATAAATGTCTTGAGAATACTTTCATGCAGGGATTTATCGACTGTATTCGTGAGGATGATGTATTATACAATCCAGATTCTGTAATCAACACTCTAATACTGAATGTCAATGTTGGGGTAATTTTTTCTCCACAACTTTGTATCTTATTGCAACACTTACTGTATAAATATATAATACTAATCAATTTATTTTTTTTGTCCAGACCGTTTTGAATATCGAGGAGTTCGAACAGCACAGTTCAAATCCACAGCCCTTCTCAACATCACTTCTTAAAGAACAACTTGAACCGACGCTTCCTTCAGATGAAGTTCTGAACCAAATTAAATTGGTGAGCCCCAATCAGTTTCATTTGTAATAATGTTATAATGTTCTTTTGGTCATTAGTTTTATGTTGTATTAGCTTTAATTTTTCATATGCATAGTATTAATCATTCATAAACTTACATATATATTTAACAGATCCTGGTTCCTATGCTACGCCGTAGCCACTGGACCCTTTATGCAATCAACTTTGAACGTCGTCGAATAGACATCTTAGATTCAAATCCTTATGGTACATTGCTTGGAGGCACTACCTGGAAACAAATCCATAATGATCAAATGATGATAAATGGAACGAAGATACCTTGCTCTAGATTAATAATGGGAAGACTTAGTATTGCCTTACATGAAGCTCGACCTGAGTCAACTGTACCAAAGTTTGGCAACTACAAGATTGGGCTTCTTCCCAATTGTCCAACCATGACACCAGGGTCAAATGATTGTGGTTTTTTGTCGCAAACTTCCTCCGCTACTACGATTTTGATGATGGCGACTTATCAGAATTTTATACTCCGGTATGTTACTAAATTAGTGTTCTGATCTTGCATATATTACTCCTTCAGATTTAATCCTAGCATTAATTTGATATTATGACTATTTCAGGATGAACCATTGGACCAACGTGCCTTTGTTCTGCATTACCTGACCTTTCATCGCAACAACAGGGTTGCCCCCCTTCCTGCAGAACTGCTGCCTTTCAAGTATGCTCCAAGGAGACGCCGCTGTTTGAAAGCCAAGACTTAGATATCATAGCTGAACATGATTCCCTATGGGATCCACAAAACTGTTTATGTTACTTGTTAAGTCACTTATGTCAGGCCTCTGATCATGTGTTTGATACTCCATGTGCCACTTATGTTCGATGTGTCCAATGTCTATGCTACTTCGCATCAGTTTTTATTTGAAGTGTGTCAAACATAAGTGTTACCAGAATGTCTACTTATGTTATCTGTTAAGAAATTCTATGTTGTTTCATCTCCAGATTGTGAGATGGTTAATCGTTTTGCTTCCAATGTTTGGCGTATTTGTATTATCATATTGTTTTAATATTCAAGTTTTATGCATAATATATACTTCCTTATTTTATATACACTAGGTTCATCTTTTATACATTTTCCATGCTAATTATGCTAATTGTAACCACTGGTTATGCTATATCCTGTTTGGTGTATCTGAAGTGCGAAACCGAAGTATGTACTCCCATTTGATTAGTATTGTTAAGTGTATACAATTTTATATACCATTTATGTCCAGACCTTCCGATTGCTAAACGTTCAATGCCAATTTGTTGTACATATTCAGTTACATAATTTGTGTAATTGTCTATATTTATGCAACATTTTATAGTTTTATATCAACGAATTATATAACCCTGTCATGCAAACTATTTAATTTCCAACAAACTAAAGCATAAGTCATTGTGCTATTACAAGTTTCTACTAAATCGACCACTCTTTAGTCACACTTCAAATTATTCGCCCAAATCCATATGCTCATCGGCTTCTTCATTTTCCACTTCTTCATCAATACGATGTTTTTAGCTGTCGATGTTTCATTCCACTGTGGAGCAGTTGTTTTATTGTTTAGTCTTGATCCGGCTGGTCGTCCTCTCTTTCGATTAGCCAGTTTTGCTAGCCTTGCCCTGTTCTCTTCCATAGATAGACATGTTCTGCTGTTATGCCCATCTGCTATACCACACAATTGGCATCTCCTATTCTTCTTTTTCTCTCCTTTCGCACCTAGTCTCATAATCCTATCTTCTGAATTTTTGATTGTCCGTCCTTTTGGTCTTGCACGATCCGGCATACTCAGATTTATAACATCCACATTAAAATTCAACCTCTGCATAATAATAGAAGTTAATATTTAGTATACGCATATTTACATATATTTATACCAATCAGTAAAATCATTTATCAATGCTCACCTTTTTAGCTTCTGAGGATGCATCAATATGTTCCATTTGTTCATGTGCTACGTGACACGGAGAACTTGTATCACCAACCTCATGTGGAATTCTTATGTTGTCCTCCTTTAGAGCCCAACCCAAATACATCAACATTTACATGCAGCATAAATATATATTTTCATTTTAGACAAATGAACAATATTATTTTTATATGTACCTGGTTATCAGTTGTTATTATTGTTAACACATGTTCACATCCAGTCATGGTGTTATGCTCATCCTACAAAATAAAATTTGCTTATTACATTGATTTTATATATTCATTATGTACAATACTTCATGCAAGCTTATATATTTATCTTTTACATACCTTGTTATGACATGTAATTGTATTGTCATCTTCCATCCCATCGCCAGCATTATTTTTATTCAACTCTTCTTCCTGGTACAAATAACATGTTACTATGCATAATTTATGTTACATATAATATAACACTAAAAACATCTGGAATATTATTACCTTGTCTTCCTCATCATCACTAACATCTGTTGACTCATTACATCCAATATCTGGCTCTAATCGGCTTAGAACGACATCGAGCTCATCCAACACATCCATCGCCTTATCGTACCCTGCTTTTGACATACACGCCTGGCGAACTACTTTCATTGTTTTCGTTAACAACATTTTCTGTCTATATGATTTAGTAACTCCATCCTTCCCCCTGAAGCTCTTATCAATTATTTCAAACGGAACATCTTTTCTTGATGAGACAGTGTACCTTTGCAATATATATTTTGAAGGTATCTTTTCAACTTGAAGATGCATGAAGGCTCTTAAAAGATGAACACACAATAGACCTGAAAACATGAAAACGAACCATTTTTTTCAAAGATATACATTAATTTGTACCACAATCATCAAATTTTTTAGTATGCAAATTTATTCTGCTAATCAACATAATACGTACAAACCTGTATATTCCCACTGTTTGCACTCGCATGTATACTCCCCAGCTTCTATGTCCGCTGTTATCTTGAATTGATGTTGTCCCCACACAATTTTATTAGACCTTTTTGTATGCTGTACGATCCATTCATTATCACATCCGTCTGGGTCCTTTAATATTTTGTATGCAGTGGCGTATTTCATTGATTCCTCAAATCTATTCATAACCGCTCTGGTGTATGCTCTAGAGACTCTCACTTTGAACCTATACAATGTATCTGTTGTCCTTGGTCCCTATAACACATTATTATCATAATTAAACACATTATTTACATAAATGTATGCCAAACGTTATTGATAACAAGCACGACATACCTTGCTCACCAATGCCTCCTTTGATTCTTTCATTTTCCTACTGTGCAACATTTTCATCATTTGTTTAGCGAACTCATGCAGTGGGGTGTTCGCATCTACATGTGATTGCTTCACTAATCTGTTCATGCTCTCACTTCGTTGTGTAGATACCATTACCCCACAGAAGTCATTTTTAAAAAATGCAGGTATCCATTCTTTTCTTATTTCATATAATTTGCGTAGAGTCATATCTTCATGAAGATTGAACTCCTCTAGCATCATTTCCCAGGCACATTCAAACTCATGAGGAGTTAATGGATGATGTATAATAGACTGGAATGTTGTTTTAAAATCCTTAACAGCAAACCTTGCATATATCTCATTTAGGAATGGCATAAATCTGTTCTGTACATGCCATAAACACAGTCTGTGAACTGTTTTTGGAAATACAGTTCTTAGAGCAATTGGCATTGCAGGATCTTGATCTGCAATTGCTCACAAATTATTCAGTTATTTTCACAATAAATTAATTCACTGTTTTGCATAACAAATTGATATATCACATACCTGTAAGCATAACTCTTGGACCCTTGCATCCCATACATGTTTTGAATGAATTGAAAGCCCATTCAAAAGTCTGTACTGTTTCATCTCCCAACAAAACAAATCCAAACACTATACACTGCAGATGGCTGTTAGCTCCAACAAACATGCCCAGTGGTTTATCATATATATTTGTCTTGTGTGTTGTATCAAATGTCACAGCATCACCATAATCTGTGTATTCCCCCTGCATACTTGCGTGTGACCAAAAAATACTCACTATTTTCCCATCATTGTCTAGCTGGAAATCACAAAAAAATTGTGGATTCTGTTTCTTGCATTCTCTAAAGAAAGCCAAAAGTTTGGCTACATCATTTGCGCAGTTTTCTCTTCTCCTGGCTGCCCTCCTACATTTGTTTGCACAAAAAATTATTACACACACATTTACTATAGTAATATTTATGGCTCTTGATATATACACATGTAACAAAAAATTATTGCTTACATGTTTTTCAGATCTTGAGCAGTTACCGGTACGTTCTCCAGCCCATCATGCATTTCTGATATAAAATCAACTATGCAATGCTGCGGCACTCGGCTATCATGCATTGCATCCACAAAATTTATGAACTCAGCATCCCTAATTTTGTTGCAACGTAAATGTTGTTTCTCTGCTTCATCAGTTATGAACTCATGCTTATGCTCCAAGTTTACCAGTTCAATTTTTGCAGCTACAACCATTTTTTTTCATCATCATATATTTTTTAAATTTTATTCCAGCTTTACATTGCGTACGCCCCGATGACCTATTCCTCGTCCTAGGTGTATCATTTGATTTTGGTGCACTTTTACCTTCACGTGAACAATTTATCCACTTACTGAATGTCTTCTCTCTGTATTTCTTCAGTGGAAATCCAACTTCATATGCATACCTTTTATAGAATTTATATGCATCATCAACATCCTTGAAAGTCATACCTACCGTTGGCACTATAGTTGGATCAATGTTTTTTGCCTGCTATTTCATTGTCATTGTTGTTTGTACCATGGAATATGTTCACAACAATATATTCAATCAATAATCAAATACAGCGATTGGACTTACATGTGAATGCAGTATTTGTGGCGTATCCATCTCCCTGGAGCTAATATTGGACATAGGAGGTCGAACCCTTTGTTCTCATTCTTCCCCTATGCTCATCTCGGCGATCTCAGGACCCAGTAAAGCAGGAGGTGGTGTCACCAGTGAGTTACCGCCAACTCCTCCCTCTGTCTCTGGATCAAGACGAACGCCATCTCCTTCCATCGCCGGCGACTCTCCAGAGCCGGCCATCTCCAACTCCGATTACTTATGCAGGCTTAGTGGTCTTTTTTTCGAATGAAAGTTAATCTCGGATACTATAAAAGTAACCGCATCCACGTTTACAGGGTCTCCCCATTATTTCCGAAACCGTCCCGATATTATGGCGGTGTCAATGTCAAACTAAAATCCATAATAAAATATTTACGCACAATGACTCAACGTTTTACGCCAAACGGTATATACTATTTATGCAACTATTATGCCGTTTCGGTTTTATGCCATAGCTTTCACCATCTTATGCTACATTTTTTTACCTTCCACCATTACTTCCCATGCAAGATCCATAAATTACGCGCCCACGTATCATAGTAATCACGTTTGCATGTGGAAACTATTCCCTTTAATTCCGCGCCATTCCCTTATGTTTACCGCCTTGCCATTCAAACAACCGCGCAACGGCGCCGTCTGTCCTGCATGCCGCCTCTCAGCCCTACGTTAAGCACAGGCGCGCCTGTCCCAGCGACCAGACCTCGGAACCGACCTGGGCTTCCTTTAATATCCGAAGCCCAGGGCTCCCGTTATACCTGCCCTATATATATATATTGTATTTATATATTACACCTGGGTGCATTCAATATAGAGAATGCACCCAGGTCGAACCTACGCGCCAGGAGCACCTGGTCCGAGCCAACCGCCCCACCCAGACCGAACAGACGCTTCGTCTTCGTCCCTCCCGCACGCTCCCGACAGAATGCTACAATTTTCGAACCAGACCAGCAGTTGCATCTAGTTATATAGAAGTTGCAATCACACCAGACCAGCAGTTGCAATTACACCAGACCAGCAGTTGCAATCATATTTTTTAACAAAATTTCCCAGAGTTATTCAATACTTGCAATCACATCAGAGCAACTCAGCAATTGCATCCACACCACACCAGTAGTTGCAATTACAACACACCAGCAGTTGCAATCATTTTGTTTATATTTTTTAACAGATATTTGGGTAGAATTATACAGCAGTTGCAATCACACCTAATGCGGGGTTGCAATCACACCACACCAGCAGTTGCAATTACACCTATTTGTCCTGACACTAAAACCAGCCAACTTTGCATAGTCAAGGTAAAAGAGGTAGGCTTCTTCCCTTTGTATCAAATGTTTGCCGCACCCTGGGGACAAACACATCAAGTATGTTTGCATCCTGCGGAACAACACACAATCATGAGTTTGCAATTAGCGGATACCCATAGTTGCAATCAACAAGCAACAAACGTTGTAACTGGAGTAACAACACAACATGCAATGGTAATCAAGGAGTAAAAATAGAGACTCAAGTTTGCAATTAGAGGATACTCGCGGCGGGGGGCAGGGAGGCGCGCGTACAGGAGGGCCGAGGGCGTGCTCTTATAGGGAGGCGTGCTTGGGGTGTTATTGCACCCTGGGTGCATTCAATATAGAGAATCACTACCGGAATTCGGCTCTTTGCCGAGTGCCGGCCGCTTTGCTGAATGCTTTTTATCGGGCACTCGGCAAAGCCTAGTTTGCCGAGAGCCGCACTCGCCAAATTCCTGCGCTCGGTAAATAGCTTATTTACCGAGTGCAGGACACTCGGCACAGCCAAGCACTCGGCAAAGACTGCTTTGCCGAGCGTCAAGTACTCGGCAAATACGGCTCTCGGCAAAGGGCCGTTAGAAACGTCTACAACTGACGGCCGTCAGTCTTTGCCGAGTGTCAGATATCTAGCACTCGGCAAAGAGAGTCTTTGCCGAGTGTCCTATGTAGACACTCGACAAAGCATATTTTTATTTTTTTTATTTTTGTCACCAAACTTTTTGTGGTATGTTCCTACACTATGTAGACCTACATGTACCATTTTGGGACAATTATAACTGTGTTTTCTATAGCTAGTACATTTAGTTTGTTTATTTGAATTTCTTCGGAAAATTTAGATTTGAACTGCAGGTCACTCGAAACTTCAAAAACCGTGCATGCAAAAATGATATTCATACTACTTAGCACAAGTAACGACCGATTTCAGGAGCGGACCGGAAACTTCGAGCACCATGCTCACTCAACATGACCGTAAACTTGCCATCCAGGTGTTTAAAAAATTGTATAAAACATAAACAAAGTCAGAAAATCATAAAACCTGTCCACGTGTCATGATATCAAATGTAGAGACTGTGATAAAAATTTGAAAAAGTTTCGAGAAAGCTGTAACACACTATGTGTACAAATCTAAGAGATCCACATTGAAACTCTATGATTTCATGTGTGGTTCTCTTAGGTTTCTACACATAATGTCTCACAACTTTCTCCAAACATTCTAAATTTTTTATCACAGACTCTACATATGATATCATGACATGTGGACAAGTTTCATGATTTTCTAAGTTTGTTTGTGTTTTATAATTTTTTTAAACAACTGTGTGGCAAGTTCACGGCCATGTTGAGTTAGCATGGTGCTCGAAGTTTCCGGTCCGATCCTGAAATTGGTCGTAACTTGTGCTAAGTAGAATGGATATTATTTTTGCATGCACAGTTTTCCAAGTTTCGAGAGACCTGCAGTTCAAATGTGAGTTTTTCGAAGAAATTCAAATAAAAAACTAAATGTATTAGCTATAGAAAACACTGTTCTAATTATCTCAAAATGGTACATGTAGGTCTATATAGTGTAGTAACATACCACAAAAAATTTGGTAGGGAAAATAAAAAAAATAAAAAAGTAATTTGCCGAGTGTCCAAAGATGGCACTCGGCAAAGCATGCTTTGCCGAGTGCCAGCGTGGCGACACTCGGCAAAGGATTGTAAAAGATTCTTTGCCGAGTGGCATCCAGCTGGCACTCGACAAAGAACACTTTGCCGAGTGCCGGCGATCTGGCACTCGGCAAAGAATATTTTAATATTTTTAAAAAATCTTTGCCGAGTGCCAGATCGCGGACACTCGGCAAAGAATGTGTAAATAGCGCCTGGTAACTTCTTCCTTTCTCACTCTCTCTCTCACTTCGTGTCCAACGCCACCGCGTCCGAGGACGTCGCCGCTGCCCTCTCCACGCCGCCACCGCTGCCCTCTCCACGCCGCCGCGTCCGAAGACGTCGCGGCCAACGCCGCCGCGCCCCTGCCGCCGCAGCCCTGCCCTCACGCCGCCGGCATCCTCGGCCGCCGTGCCCGCGCACGCCGCCCCACGCCGCCGCGCACGCCTCCCCACGCCGCCGCGCCCCCACGCCGCCGCGGCCCGGACGCCGCCGCGACCCACGGCCGCCCTCGACCTCGGCCCCGACGCCGCCGCGTCCCACGGCCGCCCTCGCCCTCGGTCTCGACGCCGCCGCGCCTCCACGGTATAAACATATGTTTTTTAATAGTCCTAGATAAGTATTATACAAATTTATGAGCCAATTTCTCTTAGCATGTCAATTCAAGGTCCAATAAAAGACAAACTCACATATAATAATAAAATATATATGTTAAAATGCTTTATGTGATGGATTCTAGAAACCCTAGGTGAAGCTTCACCCAACGATTGATACTGAATTATCTTCAACCCTTACCGTGAAATGACCGAGCAAAAACATATGTTTTTTCGTTAGTATATATGTTCTTGTATTATCAAAGCTTTTATGTGCTCAAAACATATGCCCATAAATGCTTTGTCGCCTTCAACGGTATTATCAAAGCTTTTATGTGCTCCTGGTATACGTGTGAATGTCAGCCATCGTGCTGTTACTTTTATTTGCAGGTTTTGGAAACCTCCCCGTGCAGGGGAGGTGCTGCCGATTTTTTTTTGTTGACAGACTTGTTTATTTTTTTTGCAGAGGTCTTCCTAGCCGCTGCGGGTCTGCCTCGCGTCGCCACTGCACCGACCCGCCACAGCCCCACTAGCCTGACTCCACCGCCACCCTAGGTATAACCTCTACATCCGCATCATGGCCGTAGATCACGTAACCCTGTTAGGCGTCTCCCGTTCGAAAGAGATACGGTGTAGATATGCAGATCTTTGCATATCTACAAATGTATCAGTTTCGAATTGTCCACGTTTTTTGGACAGCCTGCGGTTGCGTAGATGGTGTTAGTTTCATGCTCTACTCCGGTCCGAGATAGAGTTTCGACGTCACCTCCCTGTTGTTCTCTGGACAGTACACTCTCCCTGCTAGGACGTGTATCCGGAGAACAGCGAGGAGGTGCTGCCGAAATTCTATCTCGGATCGGAGTAGAGCATGGAAACTAACTCCATCTACGCAACCGCGGGTGGGATTAGGACCTATCATCACCTATTAGAAGGTAGGAACGTAGTGTACATGCATTACATGTCTATATTAAACTATACTCGGTTATATATGTTAGAGGATGGAGGAGGATGTACACGGGCCGCGTTCGACGTAATGATGTCACCCCAGAATGGATTAGGAAGACCGATGCTTTCGTGGAACGGGCATATGGCAAAGCTGCTAAAGGAACTAGCCTAGTCCCTTGTCCGTGCAGCAAATGTGACAACCGGAAAAGAAAACCAAAGAAGGCCATGGTAGAACATATTTGGAAGAATGGATTTACGCCGGACTATACTTTGGGCAACAATTATGGAGATTCCTGATAAGTCAAAGGATAACGTAAAGGCAAGAGTGGATCTGGCAGAGTTATGTGATAGACCAAACCAAGAGATGAAGCCGCCTAGTGGTGGTAAGACATGGAGAAGGCCTAAGGCCGATTTCGTCCTGAGCAGTGCCCAGAGGAAGGAAGTACTACAGTGGATCAAGATGTTAATGTTCCCTGATGGGTATGCAGCTAACCTTAGTACGAGGGTGAACTTATCTACTCTGCGAGTCTTAGGGATGAAGAGTCATGACTTCCACATATGGATTGAATGAATTCTTCCAGCGATGGTTCGAGGCTATGTCCCTGAGCATGTCTGGCTAGCGCTTGCAGAGTTGAGCTATTTCTTCCACCAGCTTTGTGCAAAAGAGTTAGCTCGGACCATGATTGCAGACTTGGAAAGGATGGCACCCGTGTTACTGTGTAAGCTGGAGAAGATCTTTCCACCCGGCTTCTTCAATCCGATGCAGCATTTGATTCTTCATCTCCCGTATGAAGCACGAATGGGGGGGCCCGTGCAGGGACGTTGGTGCTATCCAATCGAGAGATGTCTAAAGACTATCCGAAAGAAATGTAGAAATAAATGCAAAATCGAGGCTTCCATTGCAGAGGCATACATACTGGAGGAGGTGTCAAACTTCACAACAACTTACTATGGTGACAAACTACCGAACGTGCATAATCCACCCCCTCGTTACAATGATGGCGACAATGAATCGAACCTCAGCATTTTTCGAGGGTAACTCGGAAGCGCAAGTGGTTCGACCACCAAGACCCTGAGACATGAAGAGTGGCGCCATATCATGCTATATGTATTGACCAACCTTGAAGAGGTGACGCCATACATGGAGCAATTTCTTCATGAATTCTGGCGTCGATCAAGGGACCCAACTCCACAGGAATATGATACCCTTCTTGGAAAGGGTGCGGGAAATGGATTGCCCGATTTCATTTCCTGGTTCAAACGTAAGGTACGTGCTTAGTTTGTCATTTGAAGTTGCTCTTACGTGCGAATAATATAACAATCTAGCGTGTTTGAACTTGCAGGGCCAAAGAGAGCCGTCTATGAGTGCCGAGTTGAGACAAGTAGCCAATGGCTTTGCCTATAGGGTCAGGAAATTTTCTGGGTATGACGTCAATGGATACCGTTTTCGCACAACAAGCTATGACCAAAGTCGGCCCAATCGAAAAACCACGTGTTCTGGAGTCTTTACGCCCGGGCTTGACGAGGTCGAGTATTATGGAAGAATTGAAGAAATATATGAACTCAATTTTTATGGTTCCAAACCTCTTACTCCAGTGATATTCAAATGTCATTGGTTTGACCCTGAAGTTACGAGACGGACAAATTCTAATCTTGGGCTAGTCGAAATTCGACAAGATTCCACCTTACCAGGAGACGATGTCTATATTGTGGCCCAACAGGCCACACAAGTGTATTATCTTCCATATGCGTGCCAAACGAAACAACATCTTAAGGGTTGGGATGTTCTGTATAAGGTATCACCGCACGCTAAATTACCTGTTCCAAACGATGAAGATTATAACTTAGACCCGGACACATATGACGGAGAGTTCTTCCAAGAAGATGGGCTCGAAGGGCGATTTGAGATAGACTTAACCGAAGCGATCGGAATGGAAGTAGATATTGAAATGGTTGTTGATGAAATGGTTGTTGATGAGGAGGATGAGGTGCAAAATGAGAATGACTTAGAAATGCTTGAAGGCAATGTCAATGACGAAATTGCGCCTTCAGATGGTGTTGACTATGAAATGGTTGATAGTGATGATGACACTTATGATCCGGCTAACCCGGACACATATGAAGATTATTTTTAATCGATGTAATGCTATATTTCATTTATTTTGCATATGTTTCTAAATACATATTTTTTTATCTGTGCTTAATTGTTTACTCTTAATTGCAGGTTGTTGGACAAAGATGGTGGGCGGTGGGACGAGGACGAGGAGGGGGAGGGGGAGGAGGAGCACCCGTAGGACGGAGGAGGAGGCGCAGCAGGACGACGCCGTACAGCAGCAGGTGGAGCAGCAAGCCGCTGTCGATGCGGCACAGCAGGACGACGACGATGCGGCGCAGCAGGACGACGACGACGCCGCCGCTCAGCAGGACGTCTCAGGTTCTGGCTCCTCAGGTTCGAGGAGTATCTACCTGCGAGGTCCCGCAAGCCTCCCTAAGCGACCCATACTTCGTGACAGACGTCCGCTGATATGACCCGATGGAGAGAGGTAGGTAACTTTAGATGTTGTTGCTGCTTTTTCATATTATATGTTCAAATTAATAATAGAAACTAATACTTCATCTTAATCACTTGGACAGGTCTTGGATGGTTTTGGAGACTGCAAGGGGTCACGGCCGCAACCCCAATGGCATCCTCGGCCTTCTATGCCGGGAACACTCCTGGACTTGTCGAGTATGCCGGAGTGACGAGCCCAGCATACACCTTCGACCACTACGCCGTCGCCCCCAATGCAGTAGATCGGGACGGCAGACAATTCAACAACAAGGCGGAGCGGGTGAAGCAAGAGCTGTGGGTAAGTCTTCCTCGCACTATATTGTTTAATAAGTCGCATTTGTTGCATATTCTTGAAATAATGTATGGATACATCGTCTTTGTATGTAGGATTTCTTCAGGTGCGATGCTGGATACGAGGCCAGGGCGGATGTGGTGTCTACGACGTGCTGTAAGAAGCTTGTCGTGGACATGCACTACGAGGCGCGCATCCAGGCCATCGTCACTTACCACGGCTCCGTCCTTGGGGAGAAGGTGAACAAGAAGGACGCCCGAACCATGTCGTTGACTCCGGACCAGTACTTGCAGGTAAATACAAAACTTTATTATTGGTACTAAATATGCTTATTTTTATCTTCTGATATGCGGTGTACTTATATTTTTTTAGATGATTCCTCATTGGTGCGCCGCGCATCCTGAGTGCTGGGAGCAGATGGTGCAGAGGTGGTGCTCGGCTGAGTGGGACGAGGCGCACAACGCTAGCCGGGAACGGCGTTTGCTGATGCAAGGTCCCTCCCACCATCAAGGCAGCCGCAGCCTGGGCAAATACGCGGAAGCATGGGTACGCGCTCTTTTTTATTTAGGTATATAACTTTCGATTAGACATGATTTCTAACCATCTCGTTGGTTTTCTCGCAGTCGGCGGCACATGGTGGCGCGCCTTGCTCCACGTTCTCGGCATATGCCATGGCCCACAAGGGGAAGGCGACGTCCGACGTCACCTACAACCCGGATGACGGGCTCGAGGCGTACACCAACCCCGCCATCCACAGCCGACTCAGTGAGTACACCGCCATGGCCAAGGAGGTCCATGGGCCAGATTACGATCCGAGGACTGAGGACATCGACGGAGATGTCCTCATGAGGGTCAGAGGAGGCAAGAGGCATGGGCGGTACTGGATTGTCGACGGGGCAATCGACTCGTCCTCCACTCCCACTCTCTCTCAAGTGCGAGCAAGGAGCACGAGCGCGAGCCCAGCCATACGACCTCGGCAGGACAGCTCACAGCATCGTATCCAGCAACTCCAGGTTATTCCTTATCTATTCATCGTTCATTGATTTTTATATATCTTCTCTTTGCATTATCGTAACATTAGGGCGAAATATTACAGACTCAGCTAGATGATGAGAGGAGGCAATGTGAGGAGCTGGAGAAGAGGATGGCGGAGATGTTCGCGTACATGCAGAGCCTTGGCGCCGCACAGGGTCATGCTCCACCACCTCCGTTGTTCCCTGCAGCTGACCCTACAGAGTTCACTACTCCTGTGAGTATCAAAATTTTAGTACTGCATGATATATATTCATATGTTCTCACACATACAATCTCTTCTCTGTGCAGCGTCAATCGGCGGCGTCGAACAACCCTCATGCTTCGTCCAGCCCTTCGCCGAACCAGTCCAGATGCCCACCTCGTTGATGATCTATTTTGTGATGATCCAGACTTACCTTTATGAGTGTTGGTGATGTTAGTTAGACTTTATCTTGTGAGATACTTGGTGATGTTAGTGATGATGCAAACTTATATCTGTTTTGTGATGATCCTGACTTATATTTGTGAGACTTTAGTGAGACTTTGTGATATATATGGTGTTGATGATAAATGTGTTCATTTTGTGATGTGATTGATATATAATGTGATGTGAATGATATTTATCTTTTGTTTGTTTGGATGGAACAACAAAAGCAAATAAAAAAGGGACATCCTGGTCACTTTGCCGAGTGTAACACTCGGCAAAGGGTCGCTTTGCCGAGTGCTATGACCATGGCACTCGGCAAAGAGGGAAACCTGGGAACCGGTAAAGCCATCTTTGCCGAGTGCTGACCATGGCACTCGGCAAAGAAGGAAACCTGGGAATCGGCAAAGCCATCTTTGCCGAGTGCTGTTGCCAAGACACTCGGCAAAGGGACTGGCAAAGGGGCCCACTGGAGGACTCTTTGCCGAGTGCCAGTCCACCAGACACTCGGCAAAGTAGCCTCCTTTGCCGAGTGCCTACGAGCGCTCTCGGCACAGGGACTGGCTGTGGGGCCCACTGGACCCGTCTTTGCCGAGGGCCGCTAGAGCAGACACTCGGCAAAATTATCCTCTTTGCCGAGTGCCAAGGAAGACACTCGGCAAAGGATCCGTCACCGTCACTTGGCGCCGTGACGGTGACTTTTCTTTGCCGAGTGTCAAACGGCACTCGGCAAAATCTTTGCCGAGTGCCCGACAAAAAGTACTCGGCAAAGAGGCTGTTGCCGATATACAGTTCGCCGAGCGTTCTTTGCCGAGTGTAAAATAGTCTTTGCCGAGTGTCTGCGACACTCGGCAAAGAAGCTGAGTCCGGTAGTGAATGCACCCAGGTGCATTTTAGTGCCGCCGTATATATATATATATATATATATATATATATATGTATATATATATATGTATATATATATATATGAAAGAGAGAGAACGAGACTGAGTCATGCTAAAATTTGCACAATGTTCAATCTGGGGTCCAACAACGGATTCTTGATCACAGGGACCCAACACTAAATGTTCTTTATGGCGACCATGCATGAAAGTTTTCAACACCGTACTACCTCTTTGATAAAAAGGATATGACCATATCTCTATCTCCTTTGTCTATATGAATAGATTTCATTTATACCATGTACAACATATAACATAATAAATCTATTTTTCATGATTTTTTCTTTCGTATTGAGAGAATTTTTTCACGTTAAACTATGTGTCTCCTTTTTTTTCTTATCTACGATACTGTATGTAAAGTTAGGGTTAGACACAACATCAACCGCCTGCTGCATGCAGCCAGTGGCTTGTCCCAACAATCTTTATCGCTGTGGAAGTCACGCCACCCAGCAGTTCATCTGGCACCACACCGTTCAGATCCACGTTCTTCGACTCTTTTTTCTACAGTTTCATTGGTCAGCGCGTTCTCCATTCCCGTGATTTTTACTGTGGCGTGAGCGCTCGTCGGTCAATTGGAAGTCAGGCATTCACCAATCTGAAGTCGGACACAAACACACGCGAAGTGCTGGGATCATTGCATTGGTGCTTGTGCTCAAATTCCCACGCTAGGAAGGACACGTGGATTATTGGTGCTTGTGCATAAATCTCACATTATTTTCTCTATTCCTTATCAGATTGCACACAGATTTTTTATTTCACTTGAGATTTTTATTTCGAAATATAATGTGTACTAAACTTGATATTCCGAATTTTGATGGTAAAATCAATTTTGTTATTTGGCAGATTCAGATAAAGGCTGTTCTTCCTCAGTTATGCATGCGAAAGTTATTGCAACCAGGACCTACTGATATGGTTGATGATAAATGAGAAGATCTTGATGAAAAAACTTTGTCTGCCTTGCAGCTCAGTTTATTCCTAATGTTCTGTGCGAAATAATAAATGCAAAATCTGCGGCAGAATTATGGAAGAAATTGGAGGAGCTATATATGACTAAGACTCTTGCTAATAAGCTCCGTCTTAAAGAACATCTTTATATTATTCGCATGGCGGAAAGTACATCTATTCAATCCTATCTTAATGAATTTAGTTCTATTTGTATCGACTAGATGTGAAGATAGATGGTGAAGATAAGACAATTTTATTGGTAGTCTGGTTGCCCCCACTTTTAAGCATTTTAAAGAAATTATGCTTTATGGAAATCATACTTCACTCACATTTAAGAATGTTAAGTCAAATTTGTTGTCCAAGGAAAAATTTGATGATTCTTGTTCTGAGTCTAAGGGTGAATGCTTTATTGTTTGAGGAAGAACTCAACAGCGGACACTTCTAATAAACCAAAATCAAGGTCTAAGTTAAGGGATTGTAAATCCAACAATTTTTCTTGTTATTGCTAAGCTGATAATCATGTGATCTCCCAGTGTCCTAAATTGAAAAATAAGGAAGAATGGCAAAAGAAAAAGGAATCTGATAAATCATCTGTTGAGGCCAGTATCGTTGAAAATAGTGATGGTGGAGAAACTCTTATGATCACTTCTAATGATGAAAAGCGTATGACTTGAGTTCTTGATTCAGCTTGCTCTTTTCACATTTGCCCACATCGAGAGTGGTTTTCTGATTATTCTCATGTTCATAATGATGATGTTATTATTGGTGATGAATATCCATTGAAAATTTCTAGAATTGGTTCTACTCAAATTAAAGTCCATGATGTCACATTTAAGACCCTTACTAATGTTCGTTATGTTCCTAAGATAAAGAGGAATCTTATTTCTTTGGGCATCTTAGAAGCAATGAGATTCAAATTTTTTTACTGATAATAGTGTTGTTAAGGTTTCTCAAGGCAATCATATTGTTATAAAGGTTCCACAGTTACAGGTACTACAGCTGTTTCTATTGCATCCAATACTTCAAATACCAAGCTTTGGCATATACGCTTGGGACATATGAGTGAAAAAGATATACATCTCTTGCACAGGAGAGGTTATTTAAATGATATTGGGAAATTTAAATTTTGTGAACATTATGTATTTGGACAATAGAAGAGAGTCAATTTCTCTTTATCTACTCACTACATTAAAGGTATATATTCATTTTCATCTTTGGGGTCGTGCTTCTCATTCTTCTATTGAATGTTGTGATTATATGATCACTTTGATTGATGATTTCTCTCGCAAAGGATGGGTTTATTTTCTGAAGCATAAAAATGATGCTCTTACTGTATTCAAGCAATGGAAAGCTTTAGTGGAAAATCATACTGGTAGAAAAATTAGGAAATTGAGAATCGACAATAGATTGGAGTTTTGTAATGATGAGTTTGATTCTCTTTGTGCTGATCATGGTATTGCTAGACATAAGACTATTTCAGGAACTCCCCAGCAGAATGGTGTTGCTGAAAGGAGGAATCGTACTATTTCGGAGCATGTCCATTGCATGCTTTCTAATGCTGGTTTATGGGATAAGCATGGTTTGTGAGCGGAAGCTGCTTCTGCCGCTTGCTATTTGATTAATCGCTCTCCCAATTTAGCTATTGATTTTTAAGATTCCAGAAGAGGTATGGGTAGATAAACGAGTTGATTATTTTAATCTTAGAATCTCTGACTATCCTTCTTATGCTCATGCTAACAATGGGAAGCTAGTGCCTAGAGCTCAAAATGCACTTTATTGGCTATGGTTCTGGTGTCAAAGGATATTGTTTATTATGTGCTGATTCTAAAAGGATGATTGTCAGTCGTAATGTTACTTTTGATGAAAGTTCATTTTCTTTCTTTGGAGGTGTTTATGATAGTGGTTCCTCATCCACATCTATGCCTAAAACTACTAATGAGAATCTTGAGGTAGATGTACATGTTAATATTTATTCTGTTACTCCTATTACATAGTCAGTTTCAAGTTCTGTACCTCCTGTTAGCAACAATCACTCTATTGCATAAGATAGACCTAGAAGGAATATTATTTTGCCACATCGATATCGTGACACTGATAGTATGACCCATTATGCTCTCATTGCTGCTCAAGAAACTAATGATGCATTTGAACCTTCTTATTGGGAAGCTATCTCATGTGATAATTCATCCAAGTGGTTAGTTGCTATGAATGATTAATTTGAGAGCCTTCAAAAGAATTATATATGGAAATTGGTTGAACTTCCTGCAGGTAAAAAGCCTTTAAAGTATAAGTGGATTTATAAGAAGAAGGAAGGTATATCTGGAATTGAACTTGCAAGATTCAAAGCTCGTTTAGTTGTGAAAGGTTTTGAATAAAGGGAAGGTATTGATTTCAATGAGGTGTTCTCTCCTGTTGTTCGCCACACTTCTATTCGAGTTATGCTTACTATTGTTGCTTTATTTGATTTGGAGTTAGAGCAACTTGATGTTAAAACTGCATTTCTTCGTGAAGATTTAGATGAGTAGATTTATATGACACGGGCTCAGGGTTTTTCTGCTCCTGGTTAAGAGCATTTAATTTATCATTTGCAGAATTATCTTTATGGTTTGAAACAAGCTCTTAAGCAATGGTATAAGAGGTTTGACTTAAACATACTTGCACATGGTTATTCTCGAAGCAATTATGATCATTGTATTTATTTGAAGCAGTTCCCTAATGGATCTTTTGTGTATCTACTACTTTATGTTGATGATATGTTGATTGCTTCTCATGACAAGCCACTAATTGTTGAATTGAGGCTCAACTTAGTCATGAATTTGAAAGATCTTGGATCAGCAAAGAAGATTCTTGGGATGAAAATTCAGGGTGATCATCGTGTTGGTACTCTTTTTCTATCTCAAAAAAGTTATATTGAGAAAGTTCTTGAAAAGTACAATCTCAATAATTACAAATCTGTTGCTACACCGTTTGCCTGACATTTTAATTTGTCATCGAGTCAATGTCCTGTTATTAAAAATGAGAAAGAGTACATGTCTCACATATCGTATTCTAATGCTGTTGGGAATCTCATGTATGCTATGTACAAGACCTGATTTGGCTCATGTTGTTAGTTTGGTTAGTAGATTTATGCATAATCCTGGTAAAGAACATTAGAACACAGTAAAGTGGATTCTTCACTACTTGAAAGGTACTTCTTATTTTGGATTATTGTTTGACAAGAATTCAGTGAAGGAAATTGATGTTATGAGATTTGTTGAGGGATTTGTTGATTATGACTTTGCTGGTAATCTTGATAAGAGACGCTCCATATTTGGCTATGTTTTTTCATTATTGGGTTCTTCAATGAGTTGGAGAACTTCACTTCAGTCTGTTACTGCTCTTTCCACTACTGAAGTATAATATGTCTGAGCTATTGAAGAGGTTAAAGAAGCTGTTTGGATGCAACATGTCTTATTTTTGAACTTGATGTTCCTCAGGATGTCATTAAGGTTTATTGTGATGGTCATAGTGATATTTGTCTGACTAAGAATGACATGTATCAATTCAAGATCAAACATATTAATATGAAGTACCACTTTATTTATGATATTGTTGCTGAAGGCAAGATTAAAATGGACAAGGTACACACATATGAAAATCATGGAAACATGCTTATAAAGCTATTATCTAATATCAAATTCAAACATTGTCTTGATTTGGTAGGTGTTCCTAGAGCTTAGTACCCTAGTGGTGTTTGGGGAAACAATTTTATAGATTTAGCGTCAATGAGAGATTTGTTGGATAAGAGGATTTGACCCTATCTCTATCTCTTTTGACTATATAAATAGATCCCTTGTATTATGTACAACACACCACATAATATATCTGTTTTCCCATGATTTTTTCTCCGTCACATTGGGTTTTTTTCCACGTTAAACTATGTGTCTTACTTTTCCCATCTATGATTATAACAGTACGATATATATATATATATATATGTTCTTACACGAGGTACCTCAGTAGTTTCTCTCTCTGGTTTGTTCTGTTGTTTTCCTGAAATGAATTTAAAGTACAAATGCATTATTCATTGCAATATGATGTGCACAGTTCCTCTAAAATTCTCTTGAAAGGAAACGCATTCGAAATACGCATGTTGCTTGCTTGCAGTACGAGTACACACCCTCTCACTTTAGTTTTCTTCCCCTCTCTCTTTTTTTTTCTCCCTTTCTCCCGCCTTTTCCTCTTTAAATGCTGTAGAACCATCATATCTATTATAGGCCCACCTGATAGGCCGGCTCTAGTGCAAAATTGTTTTTTTTTGCTCCAGTTCATGCAAACAAGATACAATAATATACCATTGATTCCATATAATTAACAACACAAATAGTATTATATATATATATATATATATATATATATATATATATATATATATATATATATATATATATATATATATATATATATATATATATATATATGTTACATTACATATCGCTTTTGCCTTTTAGGAATACGTGATATGGTTATGTTGCAAGTTGATCGTGTCATATGATTAGTTCTGGTTATAACAAGGCATCTTCTTGTACTAGCTCTTAGCTTTGTATCGTTATATAAAGATGGGGACGCCCTGGCATATAAGTTTGTGCTTTTCTCATGTACTGTAGTTAGATTATCTTCAGCAGCTTACCCATCCATATTTTTTTTCATACTCCACTTTGTAAATAATACAAACAATATTTTGCACGGCCATATATATACACGATTTGATCACTACCGGAATTTGGCTCTTTGCCGAGTGCCATATTCTTTGCCGAGTGTTTTATTTCGGGCACTCGGCAAAGAGCTCTTTGCCGAGTGTCACACAAAAAACCCTCGGTAAAAAAAAACACTCGGCGAAGAAGCTCTTTGCCGAGTGTTTTATTTTTGACACTCGGCAAAGAGTTTCTTTGCCGAGTGTCTTTTTTTGACACTCGGCAAAGGGCTCTTTGCCGAGTGTCACAAATACAACACTCGGCAAAGAGCTCTTTGCCGAGTGTTTTTTCTCCAATACTAGGCAAAGACAATTTAAAAATCACATTTTAAAGTAGTAAATTAATTCAAATGAAAAAGTTTTCAACTACAAATTTGTATAACTCATCATGATGTACAATTTATATATTGAACATTTCTTCATATGACAAAATAAAAATAAATTTGTTCATAAAACCTATATCTCTCTCGTAGTTTATGAAACTACGAGAGAGACGTATAGAATTTGTGCATATTGTTAGAACCATCATCTGAGATAAACAAATTACCAAACAACCAAAATAAACTTTGTAGATCTTGAGAAGTTATAGAAGTTTATAGTTGACAACTTTTTCATTTGAAGTCATATTATCAACGAAAACTACGTCTGAATTTAAAAAATTTAAAATTTGAATTTTGAAAACGACTTCGAAAGGAAAAACCACCAACATGAAAGTTGTAGGTATTGAAGAGTTATGAAACTTTGTAGTTGACAATGTTTTAGTTTGAAATCATCTTGTTATGCAAAACTATGTTTGAATTTTGAAATTTAAAATTTTCAAACTGTCTCGGATGGAAAAACCACCAAAATAAAAGTTGTAGGTCTTGAAATGTAATGAAACTTTGTAGTTGACAATTTTTTGATTTGAAATCATCTTATCATTGAAAATTTCGTGTGAAGTTTTAAAATTTAAAATTCAAATTTTATAAACGGTCTCGGATGTAGAAACTATTATAATAAAACTTTTAGATCTCAAAAAGTTATGCAACTTTATAGTTGGTCACATTTTCAAATGAACTCATTTAGTATCTTAAATAATCAAATTACTCTCGATTTGTTATAGTACATGGAGAATGAAAACGTAATATAAACATAATTGGTGTAGTAGTGTAGTGGTATAGGAGGGTATGCGCGAGAGAGAGGTTGTGAGTTTGAATCTCACCATTTACAAAACATATAAGTTTGATTCAAAATAATAGTGAAAAATGATAAGGCAACGAGTAAGGTAATAGGGTAGGGTTGGAGAGTTGTTCCTAGAATTTAAAAAATGTTTTGCTGTTTTTTTTTAATTTTTTCGATTCTTAATTTGCCGAGTGTTTTTCTTTGCCGAGTGCTTTTTGACACTCGGTAAAGTCTTTGCCGAGTGTCCGAAAAAAAGCACTCGGCAAAGAACCCTTTGCCGATGAAATCTTTGCCGAGTGTAAAATAGCCTTTGCCGATGAAATCTTTTTGACACGCGATTCCGGTAGTGGATGGCCATAGTCTAATAACCTAGATAGCTGTAGTTAGATTTGTTGACAGCATCATGCATGCGAACGAATAGCTCATCTGCATGAACAAAGGGTATACTGCTTAATTGATTAGTTTTAAGAGATGCCATGACTTCTATATATGATGATCTATATAAAATCACCACCATTTTGTGTAGAGATGCCCTCATTGTAAAGAAAACTGGAAGAGGGCGTCAAAGATACATATTATCACATTTAATTAAGGGTGTGTGAGGAGTGAAGAAGAATGGAGTGACTCCATTTTTATTTTTTGGATATTTGGTTTCCAACAAAAAGGAGCGGAATGACTCCTGAAGTCTTCATATGAAAATTTATCATAAACAGTTGGAATGCTCCCGTTCAACAAAAACGACCGGACGCGGGCGCTCTCTCGGACGTGAGCACTCTCCTCCCTCTTCTACCCTCTACACTCATACGGGTCTCCAACCAAACAGAGAATGGAGCGACTCCGCTCTATTCTACTTTTCAACCAAACAAAAAATGGAGTGGCTCTGTTTTATTTGCCAAACGCGTAATAGAACGACTTTATTTTAAAAAACCAGAATGAAGCCGCTCCATTATAGTTGACTCTCCAACCAAACGCAGCCAAAGGCAGCTATAATAATGCCCTAGCGATATGAATTTGTACAAGCAAAACTGTACAATTTATCTAGCTTAATGCATGTATATGTACATATGCCGAGTGAGCTTGGTTAATGAATGTCAAGGTTACATATATAGTACGTTGTGAGAATGTCATTTACATTACATGAAAAAAGTCACATGGAAATACATTGTACAGATAAACCAAAAAGAACTAATCATCAGTACAATAATACAAAGAAGCTTAAGGTATCAGACAGTTAATCCATTATTAGCATGCATGTTCCTCATCAGCTAGCTAGCTCCATACAATGCAAATATATATATATATATATATATATATATATATATATATATATATATATATATATATATATATATATATATATATATATATATATATATATATATATATATATATATATATATATATATATATATATATATATATATATGATGCCTCAGACCAAAGAAAGATTGTTTCCTCAGCATGCAAAATTACCAATTAATAAGTTGCACATGCATTTACACCCATCAACAGCACTACAATTACATGGAACATACATCTCCTCTCGCTCAAAATAGATTATCTTGGAGCATCATCCAGCAAGTGATGCGCCACGGTAAGATCATCAATCTCGTGATCATGAATTAATGACACTTATGCTATAAATATATATATGTATCTCCGCCATTATATTATGCATGCCTGCTCCAGCGCTAGCTTTACTTATTTATTTGTAGCCGTTTTGCACCGGTTAATAATAATCGCCTGCTTTAATTAATTTTAGTTTCACTGCGAGTTAATTAATTAAGCACGCCGGATCGGATGGTTAATCATCATCAGAGCGACGAGCTAGTTACCCGTAGGACAGGTTCCTCGTCTGGCCTCCGCCGAGCACCGACGGGCTGCCGCCCATGTGCGGCCGCCGCAGCGATGGCCGCTCGAGCCTGACGTCGAAGCCGCCGCCCTTGCTCCCCGTGGAGTCGCTGGACATGGTCATGTGCTTGGCGTCGCCGTACACGTCGGCGATGGAGTCCATGACGTCGATGCCGGCGGCGTCCATCATCGGCGGCGCCATCTGGAAATGGTCGACGATGCCCTTGCCCTCGTCGTCCTCGCCCCACAGCATCGGGCTCTTGCCGCCGTCGTCGTCGGCGTAAGGGCTGACGGGCCTCTTCTTGGCCAGCGACCCGATGTCGCAGCTGGCGAAGAAGGCCTCCATCGGCCGCTCCATCTGCTGCTGCAGGTCCAGGCAGTGGCCGCCGCCGCCGCCGTACATGTGCAGGTCTTGCAGCGAAGGGAAGCCCATGGACGGGGCCATGTCCTTGAGCGAGCAGACGTCCAGCATCGCCTGCGGGTTACCTAGCAGGGATTTGTACCCTGCAGCCACCGGGCTGCACGCAGCCAGGTCGCCGGTGGCGATGGTCTGGTAGGCTTTCTCCAGGATGGACTGCATGTACTTGCCCTGGGCTTCGATCCTCATCTGGAGATGCCTTTGCACCTGCATGCATGCATGTTCATCAGTCCGATCCATGGCATCAGTGAGTGGCGGTAAGCTTCCTAAGAACGTTCATGTGTGGATGATGTGTGGTGTGCATGCATGTGTAAAGCTAGTTAATGATGGATGTCTGCATATGCATGGCCATGAGCAGCAACATGGTAAGGTCACAAAAAGTGGAGGCAAGTAAACTTCCTCGTATGCTTCAAAAAAGAAGATCTCAAGTTCTGTGAGAATTTCATATATGTGCTTTATTTAATTAGGACGATCGATCGGAGTAGATTAATTAATTGCATACCTCTAGCTGTTCATGTAGCCTTCTCTGGACTTCCATTTGCATCCTGATAGCCTCGTTCATGTGCACGCTGCGGCTGAAATAAACCATGCAGCAAGATCCGCAAAAGGGAGCTGTCAGGAGCTAGCAAACAATATATGAGAGCGAGAAAAGCACATATATATATATATATATATATATTTTTGTTTATTCTAGAGATGCAAAAAAAAGGACTTGAATTGGACTCAAGAAGAGCATATATAAAGTAATAATTCTTCATGTATATATAGCTAGAGTTAGCTACTATGAAATGAAATGAAGTGAACAACTGACTCGTTCATGCTTCTTCCCATCATGCCTGAAGAAGAGGCGGCGTTCCGTTGCATCTCCATTGCTGCGGCCGCTGCCATAGTTTGAAGAGATTAACGTTAACAGTACGACGCACGCGTATTAATTTGCAGCTAGCTAGGAAATGATGATGAACGAACACTTAGGCTACATATATATGTATATTATATGAACGTATAAATACATACATATAGATTTACAGATATTGAAGCACATACGAGTGCTAACGTACGGATGTACGTAGATCAGGCCAGTTATTATTATTAGTAATACATATTCTTGATTCTTTGCAATTTTGAATGGCGAATCTTAATTTAATTTCTGTGTATATACACTAGTATATTATATGAACGTATAAATACATACATATAGATTTACAGATATTGAAGCACCTAACGTACGGATGTACGTAGATCAGGCCAGTTATTATTAGTAATATATATTCTTGATTCTTTGCAATTTTGAATGGCGAATCTTTAATTTGTGTGTGTGTATATATACACTAGTATATATAACTGTGCTGTGCAGCAGGGAAATTTGGTGTCTTGTTGGCCGGTGAAGGAGCTAGACTACTGTCTTACCGTCCTTAACCGAGTGCTCGTTGAACTCCTTGTGCGGCTGCTTCCCTAACCTGAATTTCTGCTCACGAAAAGATCAATCAATGAAACAAACAAAGTTATACATATATATAAAAATCAGAAGCAGAAAAATATATGTATGTATAGGAAGGACGAAGGAAGTAGCAGCTGGCTGCAGAGGAAAACCTAACCCTAACTACCTGAAGATGGCTCTTGAGGTGGTAGAGGGTAAGCCCCTTGACTCCCATGACCCTCATGATGGTCTTGGGAGTCGCCTCTGCGTGAGAGAAAAAGGGAGGAAACGATCAGAACCAAGACGAGCGACCGGGCCAGGGAGCTAGCAGCAGCTAGCTAGCTAGTAGCTACTACTACACGTACTGTCGGGGCCACCGAGCTGCGTGACGGCGTCGACGAAGCGCTCGTGGAGCTCGACGGTCCAGCGGAGGCGGGGCTTGGGGTCGGTGGTGAGGACGAGGCCCGACCCCGAGTCGGCCTGCACGCACATCGCCTGCTGCCTGCTATCATTTGAGCTCACGGCGGCTGCGGCTGCGGCTGCGCTACTAGTGGCCTTCTTGGAAGGGAACATTCTGTCTACTATTCTCCCCGCGCCTCGCACACGAACCTCCTCTATCTCCTTCTCTCTCTCTAGAGAGATCTCCCGAATTAATTCTCTCTCCTCTCCTCTCTCAGCCGCAGCTAGCTGCAGGGTGTGTGTGTGGCGTGTGTACTGGCGTGGGATTGGGGATGAGAGATTCAAGAACAAGGAATAGGGTTCGCGCGGGGCGCGGAGAACGAGGACCAGGGCTTGCCCTTGTGGTGCTGCCTGCTGCCTGATAGATGCTGCGTGCCCGACTGCTGCTAGCTAGCTCGTGTAGTAGCTTAGCTAGCTTCTTCTCTTGTTGCGCTGAGGGCCGGGGGCTCTGGGGGTACGCGCGGTGGTTCCTTTCTTTCCCCAGCTAGCTTTCTCTCTCTTTGCCATGGGGTCGCGTCGCGCGCTTTAGTTTCCTCTCGCTCCATCTTTCCTCTCTCCGCCTCCCCGTCTCCTTATCTCTTTATTTCCATCTCGACCGCTTTCTCTCTCTAGGAGTCTTCTCCTACACAAAGCCCATGGTGTGTGTGATATTCTATCCAGCGCGCTGCCCCGGCCGGCCCGGAGGAAAACAACAAAGCCACCCGCCGTACCCAACTTGAGGGCTCCCCTCGGCCTCGATCATATCCCTCCTTTAATTCAATTCTGAGCACAAAGATGAGAGGCCAAAGTTTTTTTTTATGAAGCGTGTTATTACTAGTACCCTTAGGCCATTTTTAGTGTGCATTTTATGAGATGAGAGAGTTTTAGAAAGACGAAATTCTGGATAAACTGTCATCTAGACAAATATGGACATGACAGTCTTAAAAACATCGCGACGAAACTATACATGGAGAATGATCTTAGCATTACATAGTAACCATGTATAGCTATTTCTGTTTAGGCTTGTTGGACAAAAGCTCCTAGAGGCGGCTAGATTATCGAGCCATGTATATGTCTATTTCTGTTTAGTCTTTTGTTTGGCAAAAATGCTAGAGAATTCCAGGTTAAATCCAGGAGATCGAGCTATACGAAACAGTATCACTCCACACATATAGTCAGTATAAATAATAATGCATAGAAAATTTGACAGAACCGTTAGATCCCACATGAACATCGCTAGCTAATAATGACATATCGGGGGCTAATAAATCTAATGACCTTGCGCGTGATTTTGTCTTTGTGTGTCCCACACACATGGCAGGATCAGTACTACTTTTCATTGCTTCTCCTTTGGCACTAGAAACAAGCAAGTTATCCACCTTTAGTTTGTACTAAGTGTGTCCATTCTCTCCGGCCCTTTTTGACCATTCCAGAAAAACAAACAGGCGCGCAGTTCAATATGTAAATGTTATTCTATTAACCTGTCATACCCGCTAGCTGAGGGATATGGCCACTTCATTACCGTCTTAAAACGTACAGGGTTTCTTAACTATTCACTTCGGATTAAAGCTAACTATTTGTACTGTTGCAACTGTAATTCAAAGACAAAAATATTTAGAAGTAATAGAAGCTGATATGAATTAAAGCCAAACAAACATAAAGATGGAGATGGAGTGTTGGCACTGAGCAACGCATATTTAGAGCACAAAAATTTGACTACTTTGAACATGTCCTATTAATTACTCACACTGTTTTTGTTGGGGACTTGTTCTCAACCGCTATGAATCAAGAACAAGACAACATAAAATATTAAATGATAATGACCTTCGTCCAGTGAAGCATTATTCCCTCGGGGATAATGAACTCTAGACGAAGGCGTACGACAATACGATTACGAAGGTTGAGTTTTCGTAATCGTACGTTGATAAATTGTACGAAATAACATAAAATATAGAGTATCAAAAGTAAATGAATCATATTATACTCAATCAATATATTTGAGTATTGGATACAATTATACCTTTGCCTTGACAAAGGTTGGTTCTCAAAATGATGAGATGGTGAAAAACCCGAATCAAAAAGCGTGAACAGTAAAGGAGTACTGTTCACTATTTATAGGCACAGGACGCAGCCTGTGAGAATTTACAACCATGTCCTTCATGAAAGTCTACAATAACGACTCAAACGCTTATGGACTAAAAGGTCTTTCTACTTTTAAGTCGGTTCATAATTCCGAAGCTTTATGAAGATCAAGCTTCGGTCATCGCACGCGGACAGCTTCAGCTGAAGCTGCTTCTTCCTTCAAGACCTTCGGCGCGACGAAGCATAGTCCCAACAGTAGCCCCTTTCGCGACGCTAGATCGTTTTTCGTAACGAGCTTGATCCGTGAAAAGAAAAAGTCTCTTAAGCTTCGGAAAGCCGAAGGTCCAAAAAACACCTTCCCTGAGCTCGTTGCCGAGAAACGATTCAGTTTCCGAGCGCGTAGCGGTCCCACCTTGCAGAGTTACTGTTTGGTCTCTGCGGTCCACCGCGCAGCGAGTGCAAGCGGCTGTCCGCCTGGTGTAAAAATCCTGGCGCTTCGCCTTCTTACCTGCAGTACTATATAAACAGATGAGTAGGTGTGAAGTTACCACAGCATTCATTGCTATTTGCACTGTTTTGCTGCCAAAATTTTTAACCATAGCCGAAGCTTGACTCTCGGAATCGAACGAAGCTCCAGCTTAAAGCCTGCTTCGTCAGAAGAAGAAACTTCGGAAGAAAAAGTATTTAAATCCCACAAATTCAGAATTAAATGGCTAGAGTGCGTTATACCGCTAGGGTTGAGCGTGAGGGAGGCGAAGCTGAAGGCTCGGAGACTATTCCCATCTCCGAAGCAATGCAGCGATCCGGACTGGTAACTTCGGAAGAAATCCCCACTGTTGAAGTAGAACAAGCAACTGCCGAAGCAGAAGAAGAGAACATTGAAGAAACTGATCCCGAAGATGATTATCGTATTGCCATGCCGAGTAAACCCAGTCACCTGGACTTCGGAAAGTCGACTGTTTCAAAAGGTGATCTCTCCAAGATGGTAAAGTCGGGCTATTTCAGTGAAAATCAGAAGAAGCTGCTTCGCTTCGGGGGGGGGGGGGGGAAGAAACTACCCCGAAGCCAGAGAAAGATGAAATAGTTATTTTCAAGAGCTTTCTAAAGGCTGGGTTGAGATTCCCCCTGAATGGGATTATTGCAGAAATATTGAATAGGTTTGGAATCTACTTTCATCAGCTGACTCCTAACGCTATCGTTAGGCTCAATGTTTATATCTGGGCCCTCCGAAGCCAAACGGTGGAACCGTTTGCGGACAGCTTTTGCCGAGTTCACGAGCTGCACTATCAGACGAAGGCTAGAAAAGATGGATTGCATGACAATTTTGGTTGCTATAATTTTGCTTATCGGAAAACCACAAAGTTTCCTATAATCAGCTACCGAAGCAAATGGGCAGCAGGCTGGAAGTCGGAGTGGTTCTATGTCAAGGTTGATGATGACAAGGAGAAGTTTGTGCAAAGTCCACTTGAACTAATCTTCGGAGAAACCCGACCTCGTTGCAACATGACACCAGAAGGTCCAACCCAACAAGCGTTAGATGAGTTCAGAATTATTTCAGAGCATATCAGTACAAGAGACCTGGTGCAGGAGTTTTTGGCTTTCAGGGTTTTTCCTAGTTTAAAAGAATGGAAAATGCCGAAGCTAGAGGGGGAGAAAAGAGAAGGAGAACTTGTGCGATTACCTTACTATTTCAAGTTCAAGAAATACTTTAAAACACCTTGCCAAGAGTGGCTTGATACAATTGAAGTAATGTGCAATGAAATACTCGGCAATTACTCCAAAAAAGAAGATCAGTTGATGACTGCGGCCTTCGGCACCCGTCCGAAGCGAAGATTGAACTGAGTGCTGGATGCCATGGGTTTTGAATACCCTGACTACGAAAATCTGAATAAAAGTGTCGAAGGCCGGAAAAGAAAAAGGGTAGCCGAAGCTTCAGATAAAGATGAGAAGGAACCAGCAAAAAAGAAGAATATTCCGAAGAAAAAGAAAGTATTATCTCCGAAGCAAAAGATATCCGACAAAGAGGAGACCCCCGCATCACCCTCTGCCACTGACGTGGAAGAGATTTTGAAGGTAATGACTGAATCCCTGCCTATGAAGCTAAGTCCATTGGGGCCTCAACTGACGAAGTTTTTTTCAGAAGGAAAAGGAGCCCGAACAAACAAAGAAATCAACTAAAACTAAAAGACAAAGAATCATCGCAGTGACAGAAGTCATTGACAAGACACCACCGAGAGCTTCGGCTCAGAAGATACCAGAGGCTGAAGGACTAACAAATATTGAAGTTGCGCCTTCGGAGATGGCAGCTACTGAAGCTGCTTCAACCGAAGATTTGAACTTGGAAAGCACAATTGAGCATATCGATAAAATTCTGCTAGACATGGCCACAGAAGAAGCTACCACTGCCGCCGAAGAGGCCATGGCCGCAGCTTCTGGGAAAGAAAAGGAAATTGCTGACGAAGCTTCAGAGGACGAAGCCTTCATGTTCCAAAATTTAATTGGACAAGAATTGTCAGAGGCCGAAATGGAAGAGCTTAAAGAATATGCCAAATCTTGCGGTTATAAGCCAGGAGCACTCCTCTTCGGGGGAATTGACGATGAAAAATTGAACTGTATCCGAGACCAAACTGGAGCTAAGATCATCGGTACTCTATCAAAGAGTATCGATTTTCCGAAGCTGGAAACAGACATCAGCCGCTACCGACGACAACATATCGTTGGTAGTTTATTTTATTCTAATTTCAAGGTAAACTACTTTTCCCTTGACTTTTATTGTTTTTAATGATGAAGACATGCCTAACGAAGATTGTTTACTTGCAGAGTATGCTGCTGAGCAAGGCTTTGAAAATGCAGCAAGATTTAGAAGACAAAAAACACGAAGTTATAATTGAAAGCTTAGAGAGCAAAATAAAAGAGCAATCAGCTATTGTTGAAAAGAAAGACTTCGAGCTTCGGACAACTGAAGATTTATTGGCAGAAGCCGAAGCTAAAGTAGCAGAATTGAATTCGAAGCTTCTCTGTCAATCTGAACAATTTGAACAGGAAAAACAAGAACTTAGTGTGAAACTTGAAGCCGAAGTTCAACAAAATTCAGATTTGAAAAAATTATTGGCAAACCTTCAAGAAAAATGTTTGGAATTTAGCAACAAATACATTCAACGACTGAGAAAAATTTTCCACTCAGTTGGAGCTAGCAGTGAAAAATTCACCCCGTCAGCTGAAGATTTACCAAAGATCTTTGAACATATCGAAGGTGAAATTGATGAGCTTGACGAAGTTATAGCTGGGCACGGTGACTTCTGCGCCTGGGTAGCTTCTCGGGGCACTGCTGCAGCTTTCCTAAAAGCTGGCTGCGATCATGGAAAGATTGTCAATAGGCCCAATTTCACTTTATCACCATCAATTCTAGATGACATTCCTGATCTCGCCCGAAGCATCTCTAATAGGTTTGTAAAAATGATATGGACAAAAGGCGGGCGAGAAAAGGCTGGAGATGAAGCTCGGAGTCACCTTGAACCAGTAAGAAATCATACCTTGTGCTTACCTTTTCCTTCAAGCTTGGTTTTGACCCTCAACAACTTAATTTATGTAGGATGACGAAGCTGAGACCGATGCTTAAAAAGCATGATGCCGAAGCTGAGGCCCCATGAAGATCAATAGGAGTAGACTGTAGACAGACTTAAGAAACTTTTGAGATAATTTTTGTAAATATGACTAAACTTGTTTTAATGAATTATGTTCATACCTTGTAATATGCTTTTACCCTTGCATTAATGTATTAGAGGTGCTTTGATGTGGACGAAATTATCTTTTTGAGCCGAAGGCGAAAAAAAACACCTTCCCTTCTTTTCGTACACATCGAAGCATAAAAAACAACTTTTCTGAAGCTCTTCTTTTCGTACACAACGAAGTACAAAAGACAGTTTTTCCTTTTTGCCGAAGCAACCACTTATGCTATGATGATGGTTATCCTATATATGCCTAGATGAATGTTTATGAATGCAAATGTTATGATGTAATATGATGTGCAAATGAATGTCCAAACACATATACGAAGCCATAGTCACAACCGTTATTTCCTTAGAAACAATCACATATCAGCGCTGACTTTTCGCTGTAAGCTCTGCATTCCCTTAGGAACGACTTTGGAGCTTCTTCGCCTTTTACTTTCGGCGGAATCAGCGTTGATGAAAGGGAAATAGGCTTACACCTAGTTCCTAAATAATTTTGGTGGTTGAATTGCCCAACACAAATCTTTGGACTAACTAGTTTGCTCTAGTGTATAAGTTATACAGGTGTCAAAGGTTCACACTTAGCCAATAGAAAGACCAAGTGTTGGGTTCAACAAAAATGCAAAGGAGCAACCGAAGGCTCCTCTGGTCTGGCGCACCGGACTGTCCGGTGTACCACCGGACATGTCCGGTGCACCAGAGGACTCAGGTTTCAAACTCGTCACCTTCGGGAATTTCCAGAGGCCACTCCGCTATAATTCACCGGACTGTCCGGTGTGCACCGGACATGTCCGGTGCTCCAAGGAAGGGCGGCCCCAGGAACTCGCCAGCCTCGGATTTTCATTCCAGCCGCTCCGCTATAATTCACCGGACTGTCCGGTGTGCACCGGACTGTCCGGTGCATCTGCGGAGCAACGGCTACTTCAGGCGCCAACGGCTACCTGTAGCGCATTTATTGCGCGCCAGCGCGTGCAGAGGTCAGGCACACCCATGCTGGCGCACCGAACACTCTACAGTACATGTCCGGTGCGCCACCGGACATCAAGGCGGGCCCAGAAGTCAGAACTCCAATGGTCGATTTCCAACGGCACTGGTGACGTGGCGGGGGCACCGGACTGTCCGGTGTGCACCGGACTGTCCGGTGCGCCATCGAACAGACAGCCCAGCCAACGGTCAAGTTTGGTGGTTGGGGCTATAAATACCCCAACCACCCCACCATTCATGGCATCCAAGTTCTCTACTTCCCAACTACTACAAGAGCTCTAGCACTCAATTCTAGACACACCAAAGAAATCAAATCCTCTCCATATTCCACACAACGCCCTAGTGACTAGTGAGAGAGATTTGCTTGTGTTCTTTCGAGCTCTTGCGCTTGGATTGCTTCCTTCTTTCTTGATTCCTTTTTGTGATCAAACACTCACTTGTAATTGAGGCAAGAGGCACCAATTGTGTGGTGGCCCTTGCGGGAAGTTTGATTCCCAAGTGATTTAGGAAGAGAAGCTCACTCGGTCCGAGGGACCGATTGAGAGAGGGAAGGGTTGAAAGAGACCCGGCCTTTGTGGCCTCCTCAACGGGGAGTAGGTTTGCAAAAACCGAACCTCGGTAAAACAAATCCGCGTGTCACACTCTTCATTTGCTTGCGATTTGTTTTGCTCCCTCTCTCGCGGACTCGTTTATATTTCTAACGCTAACCCGGCTTGTAGTTGTGTTTATATTTGTAAATTTCAGTTTCGCCCTATTCACCCCCCCTCTAGGCGACTTTCAATTGGTATCGGAGCCCGGTGCTTCATTAGAGCCTAACCGCTCGAAGTGATGTCGGGAGATCACGCCAAGAAGGAGATGGAGACCGGCGAAAAGCCCACTACAAGCCACGGGAGCACTTCATCGGAAGAGTCCCGCACCAAGAGGAAGGAGAAGAAGAAGATCTCCTCCAACAAAGGGAAGGAGAAGAAATCTTCTTCTCACCACAAAGAGAAGAAGGAAAAATCTTCTTCCCACAAGCCGCGTCGGAGTGGGGACAAGCAAAAGAGGATGAGGAAGGTGGTCTACTACGAGACCGACACTTCATCAACATCAACCTCCGACTCCGATGCACCCTCCGTAACTTCTAAACGCCAAGAGCGTAAGAAGTTTAGTAAGATCCCCCTACACTATCCTCGCATTTCTAAACATGCACCTTTACTTTCCGTCCCATTAGGCAAACCACCAACTTTTGATGGTGAAGATTATGCTAGGTGGAGTGATTTAATGCGATTTCATCTAACCTCACTCCACAAAAGTATATGGGATGTTGTTGAGTTTGGTGCACAGGTACCATATGTAGGGGACAAGGATTATGATGAGGATGAGGTGGCCCAAATCGAGCACTTCAACTGTTGGGCCTGTGCTTCGTCGCCGAAGGTCTTCTAGGAAGAAGCGACCTTCGGCTGAAGCTGTTTGTGTAAGATGGCCGAAGGTCCCTCTTCATGAAGCTTCGGTATTACAAACCGACTTAAAGATAGAATGACCTTTTAGTCCATAAAGGTCTGAGTCAATGTTGTAAACTTTCATAAGGGGCATACTTGTAATCCCTCACAGGCTGCGCCCTGTGCCTATAAATAGTGAACAGTATCCTTTACTGTTCACGGATTCCTGTATTGGCAATCACATCATTCGGGAACCAATCTTTGCCAAGGCAGAGGTATAATTGTATTTAATGATTAAATATACTGAGTAAATATAATGTGGTTCGTTTATGATTCGTTTACCTTTGATACTCTATATTTTATGTTATTTTATACAATCTATTAAAATACAATTACGAAGATTTAATCTCCGTAATCATATTGTAATCAACCTTCGTCCAAGGTCCATTAATCCCCAAAGGAATAATGCTTCGTTGGATGAAGGACATTAACATTTAACACTTTATGTTGCCTTGTTCTTGATTCATAGCATTTGAGAACAAGTCCCCAACATTGGCGCCCACCTCCGGTGAACTCACTTCCACTTTTTGAGCTGATGGCTTCGTTCAATGATCAAGCTGGAGCTGCTTCGGACCCGAAGCTGGTACTCCCGATTACAGGTGGTTCGTCCTCAGAGCCAGCCAACAAAAAACAGAAGAAAGAAGCACAGAGAAGGGTACAGCATGTTGGGGTGCAAGGACCCTTCATCAAGTCAAGATGGTCTCACATTCCTATTACCTTCTCCCAAGAAGACCTTCAGCTCAAGGATTATCCACACAACGATGCCATGGTTATCTCTTGTGTTATCAAAGGATTTCTGGTCCACAATGTCTTGGTTGACACAGGCAGTGCAGCTGACATCATATTTGCAAAGGCCTTCAGACAAATGCAAGAGCCAGAAGATAAGATTCATGATGCTACCCATCCTCTCTGTGGCTTCGGAGGAAGACAAATTGTAGCACTAGGCAAGATTACCATGTCAGTGACCTTCGGGTTCATCAACAATACTAGAACTGAGCAAGTTGTGTTTGACATTGTTGACATGGAATACCCTTACAATGCAATTATTGGTCGTGGCACCCTCAATGCTTTTGAGGCAATTCTTCACCCTGCCTATCTTTGCATGAAGATACCTTCGGATCAAGGACCCATCGCTATTCATGGAAGTCAGGAAGCTGCCAGAAGGGCCGAAGGAAACTGGACTGATTCAAAAGCAATCCATAACATAGATGGAGCTGAAGCTTGTGAACAGTACAAATTCAGAAGGGAGAAAGCAGCTTCAGCAGATCAGCCGAAGCCCATGCTCTTATGTGAAGATATAGCAGAGCAGAAGGTGCTGTTGGGCTCTCAGTTATCCAAAGAACAAGAGAAAACCTTGATAAGGTTTTTGTTCAACAACAAAGATGTTTTTGCATGGTCAGCCAATGATCTCTACGGAGTTAATAGGGATGTTATTGAGCATTCGCTCAATGTCGATCCATCCTTCAGACCCAGAAAGCAAAGGCTTCGGAAAATGTCAGATGACAAGGCCGAAGGTGCTCGCAACGAAGTCAAAAGACTCCTCAGTGCAGGAGTTATCAGAGAAGTAAAGTACCCAGAATGGTTAGCTAATACTGTTATGGTAAAAAAGGCCAATGGCAAGTGGCGAATGTGTATCGATTTTACAGACCTTAACAAGGCTTGTCCGAAGGATGAATTCCCATTACCAAGGATAGACTCTTTAGTTGATGCAGCAGCTTCTTCAGAGCTCATGAGTCTGTTAGACTGTTATTCAGGCTATCATCAAATCTGGATGAAGAGGGAAGATGAGCCAAAGACTAGCTTCATAACTCCAAGTGGCACATATTGTTATCTTCGGATGCCTGAGGGGCTCAAAAACGCTGGAGGAAGTTTCAGCAGAATGACTGCGAAGGTTCTCCAGTCTCAGATAGGCAGAAATGTGCTAACTTATGTTGATGACATCATTGTAAAAAGCACGAAGCAGGAGAATCATATTGCTGACTTGCAGGAGACCTTCGCCAGTTTCAGACAAGCTGGCTTAAAGTTGAATCCAGAAAAATGCGTCTTCGGAGTAAAGAAGGGGAAATTTCTAGGATGCTTGGTTTCAACAAAGGGAATTGAAGCTAATCCAAGTAAGATTGAAGGTATACTTCGGATGGAGCCACCAACTACAAAAAAGGGGGCTCAAAGATTGACAGGAAGGTTGGCATCTCTCAATAGATTCATATCCAGATCAGCAGAAAGAAACTTACCATTCTTCGAAGTGCTGAAGTCAGCCGAAGTCTTTCAATGGGGACCAATCCAGCAGAAGGCCTTCGAAGAGCTGAAGCAGTATTTAATAGATCTAACAGCACTAACTCCACCTATGCCAGGGGCTCCTTTATTATTATATGTGGCAGCTTCGCACTCAGCGGTAAGTGCAGCACTTATCCAGGAGAAGCTTGATGGCCAAACCAGGAAACAGGTCCCAGTATATTTTGTATCTGAAGTTCTTAGTATATCAAAGAAAAACTACACAGAATTAGAAAAGGTGTTATATGCTGTTTTGATGGCATCCAGGAAGCTTCGGCACTATTTTCAAGCTTACAACATAATTGTTCCTTCTTCACAACCTCTGAAGGATATTATGAGGAACCGAGAAGCTACTGGAAGGATTGGAAAATGGGCTACAGAGCTCAATGAATTTTGTATTGAATATGTTCATAGATCTTCGATTCAGTCTCAGGCGTTAGCAGACTTCATTGCTGACTGGACGCCAGGGGCTCAGGAGGAAGAAGCAAATAAAGACACCGAAGCATGGACAGTGTTTTGCGATGGGTCCTGGGGAACCTTCGGAGCGGGAGCGGCTGCTGTGTTGGTTTCACCTTCCAAAGTTAAAACTTGTTATGCGGCAAAGCTTGATTTTAGTTGCACAAACAACATTGCCGAGTACGAAGCCCTGCTTCTGGGGCTTCGGAAGCTAAAAGCAATGGGAATCAGAAGGGCTGTTCTTAAAACTGATTCCCAAGTTGTTTCGGGTCATATCGACAAGAGTTGCAAGGCTAAAGATCCGAAGCTTGAAAAGTATCTGGACATGGTTCGGAGAGTTGAAGCTTCCTTTGAGGGATTTTCTGTCAAAAATATCCCTCGGGGACAAAATGAGCATGCTGATTTGCTAGCTAAGTCAGCAGCACAGGGGCTGCCCTTACCTTCGGATGTCTTCTTCGAAACAATAAAAGCACCTTCGGTGGAACTTCTTGAAAGAGCAGTCCTCAGTATATCTCCTGTTTATAGCGAAGATTGGAGGACTGAGATCATCTCTTATCTTCAAGGTAAATTCCTTTCAGATGACGAAGCCTATAACAGGAGGATAGAGGCAAGAGCTCGTCCATATGTCATGATAGAAGGAGAGTTGTACAAGCATGGAGTTTGTGCTCCGCTACTCAAGTGTTTATCCAGAACCGAAGGTATAGAGTTGATGAAAGAAATACATGCAGGCCTGTGTGGATCTCACATTGGATCTAGGCCGCTACTTGGAAAAATTTTCCGCCAAGGATTTTATTGGCCGAAGGCAGCTTCGGATGCAGCGGAATTAGTCCAAAAGTGCGAAGGTTGTCAGAAATGTGCACGAGATCAAAAACAACCTTCGTCTTTAACACAGCTCATACAACCCATTTGGCCATTGCAAAGGTGGGGCCTTGACTTGTTAGGTCCATTACCACCGGCCCAAGGGAACCTAAGATATGTTGTAGTGGCGGTGGAATATTTTTCTAAATGGATTGAGGCAAAGCCTTTAGCTACAATAACTTCGGCCACCGTCCAAAAGTTTTTCTGGCAGAATATTGTTTGTCGTTTTGGGGTACCAAAGGCTATCACGGTGGATAATGGAACACAGTTTGACTCCGAAGCTTTTCGGGATTTCTGTGATCAAATTGGTACGAAGATCCATTTTGCATCAGTCAGACATCCGGAGTCAAATGGACTCGTTGAAAGAGCCAATGGTATTATAATGACAGGAATAATGAAGTCAATCTTCAATCAACCAAGGGGAAAGTGGCCAGATCAGTTAACCAAAGTGGTGTGGAGCCATAATACAACAACATCAAGGTCTACAGGCTTTACCCCATTCAAGTTATTATTCGGTGACGAAGCAATAACTCCAGAAGAAGCTAAAACTGGATCAATAAGGGTAGTAGCTTCGGCAGCATCAGGTTCCGAAGCTGATTATTCTGTGGAAAAAGATGCTTTAGAAGGGATCAGGTTGCAAGCCGTGGAAAACATCAACAAATATCAAGCCGAAACAATTAAATGGCGAGATAGAAAGGTTCGGCTAAAGAATATTGAGCCAGGACACTTGGTGCTTCGGAGAGTGGCCAACCTAGAAACAGTGGGCAAGTTACAGTTGAAATGGGATGGACCTTTCTTAGTAGCATCTTCGTCAAGACCCGGTTCATACAGATTGAAGGATATGGACGGCAACGACATTCCTAGATCTTGGAATGCGGATGAGCTTCGGCGATATTATGTATAATTCGATGTAATTTTTCATGTTTTTTATTTTTCTTTCATGGCACCCTTTTCCTTTCCGAAGGGGGAGAAAGGTTTTTAATGGGGCCATCACATGTAATTTCCTTTTTTAGTTCTATAAGAGCAAAACCCCCCAAGGAATGTAAATGTAAAAACTGAGAACGCACCATCGAGTGCCAAAAAGTAAAGGTGAAGAAGCTCCAAAGTCGTTCCTAAGGGAATGCAGAGCTTACAGCGAAAAGTCAACGCTGATTCCGCCAAAAGTAAAGGCGAAGAAGCTCCAAAGTCGTTCCTAAGGGAATGCAGAGCTTACAGCGAAAAGTCAACGCTGATTCCGCCAAAAGTAAAGGCGAAGAAGCTCCAAAGTCGTTCCTAAGGGGATGCAGAGCTGAGGTGTGATTAAGGAAATAATGGCTATGAGTATGGCTTGAGATGTGATTGTTTGGCCATTCATTTGCACATCACATTACATCATAACATTTGCATTCATAAACATTCATCTAGGCATATGTAGGATAATCATCTTCATGGTATAAGCGGTTGCTTCGGCAAAATAAAAAAAAGGAGATAGAAAAAAAGGGGGAGGGGAAGAAGGAGCTTCGTGTATAAAAAGGAGAGCTTCGGAAAGAAGGAAAATGTTGTTTTCTATGCTTTGTTGCGTACGAAAAGAAGGGAAGGTGTTTTTTCGCCTTCGGCTCAAAAAAGAAAATTTCGTCCACATCAAAGCATTTCTCATACATCAATGGAAGGATAAGGATATATTACAAGGTATGAACAGAATTCATTAAAGACAAGTTTTAGTTACATTTACAAAAGTTATCTCAAAAGTTTCTCAAGTACAGTCTACAGTCTACTGTTTAATCTCCAAGGAGCTTCAGCTTCGGCGTCATTTTTAATCATCGGCTTCGGCTTCGGCATCCTACATGAATAAGGTCGTTGAAAGTCAAAATCGAGCTTGCAAGAAAAGGTAAGCACAAGGTATGGTTTCTTACTGGTTCAAGGTGGCTACGAGCTTCGTCTCCAGCCTTTTCTCGCCCACCTTTTGTCCATATCATTTTTACAAATCTATTAGAGATACTTCGGGCGAGATCAGGAATGTCATCCAGGATTGATGGTGATAAAGTGAAATTTGGCCTATTGACAATTCTTCCATGATCGCAGCCAGCTTTCAGGAAGGCTGCAGCAGTGCCTCGAGAAGCCACCCAGGCACAGAAGTCACCGTGCCCAGCTATGACTTCGTCGAGCTCGTCAATCTCACCCTCAATATGTTCGAAGGTCTTCGGTAAATCTTCCGCTGAGGGGACGAATTTTTCACTGCTGGCTCCAACTGAGTGAAAAATTTTTCTTAATCGATGAATGCATTTGTTGCTAAATTCCAGACATTTTTCTTGAAGGCTTGTCAATAGTTTTCTCAAATCCGAATTTTGTTGAGCTTCGGCTTCAAGTTTTGCATTAAGATCTTGCTTTTCTCGTTCGAACTGTTCAGACTGGCGGAGAAGCTTCGTGTTCAGTTCTGTTATTTTTGCTTCAGCTTCCGCCAATGAACCTTCGGTTGCCTGGAGCTCAAAGTTCTTTTTCTCGATAACATCCGATTGCTCCTTTATTTTGCTTTCCAAATTTTCAATTATAACTTCGTGTTTCTTGTCTTCAAAATCTTGCTGCATTTTCAAGGCTTTGCTCAATAGCATACTCTGCACGGAAACAACCTTCGTCAGACATGTTCTCGTTATTAGAAACAATAAAGGTTAAGGGAAAAATAGTTCACCTTGAAATTGGAATAAAATAAGCTACCAACGATATGCTGTCGTCGGTAGCGGCTGATGTCTGTTTCTAGTTTCGGAAAACCGATACTCTTTGACAGAGTACCGATAACTTTGGCCCCAGTTTGATCTCGAATACAATCTAATTTTTCGTCATCAATGCCTCCGAAGAGGAGTGCTCCAGGTTTGTATCCGCAGGATTTTGCATATTCTCTAAGCTCTTCTCTTTCAGCTTTTGACAGTTTTTCTCCAACTAAATTCTGGAATATGAACGCTTCGTTCTCTGAAGCTTCATCAGCAATTTCTTTCCCTTTCTCCGACGCTGCGGTCGCGGCCTCTTCGGCGGCGGTGGTGGCTTCTTCTGCAGCCATGTCTAGCAGTATTTTGTCAATGTGTGCGATTGTGCTCTCCAGGTTCAAATCTTCAGCTGCGGCAGCTTCGGCAGCTGCGACCTCCGAAGGTACAATTTCAATATCTGTCCCCTCCGCAGCCGCTGGTGTTTTCTGAGCTGAAGCTCTTGGCGGTGTCTTGTCAATTACTTCTGTCACAGTGATAATTCTTTGTCTTTTCGCTTTGATTACTTTCTTCGATTTTTCGGGCTCCTTGTCCTTCTGAAAAAACTTTGTCAGTCGGGGCCTCAGTGGACTTAGCTTCGCAGGTAAGGATTCAGTTATTACCTTCAGAATTTCCTCAACGTCAGCGACAGAGGGTGATGCGGGGGTTTCTTCTTCGGATATTTTATGCTTCGGAGAAGATGCTTTCTTCCTCTTCGGAATTTTCTTCTTTGATAGTTCTTTTTCATCATCATTTAAGGCTTCAGTTATCCTCTTCCTTTTTTGGCCTCCGACACCTTTGTTCAGATTTTTGTAATCAGGGTATTCGAAACCCAGGGCATCCAACACTCGGTTTAGTCTTCGCTTCGGACGGGTGCCGAAGGCTGCGGTCATCAACTGATCTTCTTTTTTAGAATAATTGCCAAGTATTTCATTGCACATCGCTTCAATCGTTTCCAGCCACTCTTGGCAAGGTGTTTTAAAGTATTTCTTAAACTTGAAGTAGTAAGGTAAACGTACAAGTTCACCTTCTTTCTTTTCCCCTTGTAGCTTCGGCATTTCCCATTCTTTTAAACTGGGAAAAACTTTGAAAGCCAAAAACTCTTGAACCAGGTCCCTTGTGCTGATATGCTCTGCAATAATTCTGAATTCATTCATTGCTTGTTGCGTTGGACCTTCGGGTGTCATATTGCAGCGAGGTCGGGTTTCTCCGAAGATTAATTCGAGTGGACTTTGCACAAGTTCTTCCTTGTTGTCATCAACCTTAACATAGAACCACTCTGATTTCCAGCCTGCTGCCCATTTGCTTCGGTAGCTAATTACAGGAAACTTTGTAGATTTCCGATAGGCGAAGTTATAGCAACCAAAATTGTCGTGCAATCCATCCTTTCTAGCCTTCGTTTGATAATGCAACTCATGAACCCGGCAAAAGTTGTCCGCAAATGGTTCCACTGCTTGGCTTCGGAGTGCCCAGATATAAACAATAAGTCTGACAATAGCGTTAGGGGTCAGCTGGTGAAAATAAATACCGAACCTCTTCAGTACCTCTGCAATAATCCCATGTAGGGGGAATCTTAATCCAGCTTTTAGAAAGCTTTTGAAAATAACAATTTCATCCTTCTCCGGCTTCGGGGTAGTCTCTTCTCCCCCGAAGCGCAATAGCTTCTTCTGATTTTCAGTAAAAAAGCCCGATTTTACCATCTTGGACAGATCAGCCTTCGAAACAGTAGATTTCCCGAAGTCCAAATGGCTGGGTTTGCTTGGCATAGCAATGCGATAATCATCTTCGGGATCAGTTTCCTCAATATCTTCTTCCTCTGCTTCAGCGATTGCTTGTTCTGCATCTTCACTAGGAATCTTTTCCGAAGTCACTAGCCCGGATCGTTGCATGGCTTCGGAAATGGGGACAGTCTCCGAAGCTTCAGTTTCGTCCCCCTCACGTTCAACCCTGGCGGTAGAGCGCACTCTGGCCATTTAATTATGAACTTGTGGAACTTTAATACTTTCTTCCTCCGAAGCAGGTTTCAAACAGGAGCTTCGTTCGATTCCGACAGACATGCTTCGGCGACGGTTAAAAATTTTGGCAGCAAAACAGTGCAAATAGCAATGAATGCTGTGGTAACTTCACACCTACTCGTCTGTTTATATAGTGCGGCAGGTAAGAAGGCGAAGCGCCAGGATTTTTACACCAGGCGGACACCCGCTCGCACTCGCTGCGTGGTGGACCGCAGAGACCGAACAGTAACTCTGAAAGGTGGGACCGATATACGCTGAGAAATTGAATCGTTTCTCGACAACGAGCTCAGGGAAGGTGTTTTTTAGACCTTCGGCGCTCCGAAGCTTAAGAGACTTTTTTCACGGATCAAGCTCGTTACGAAAAATGATCTAGCACCGCGAAAGGGGCTACTGTTGGGCCTGTGCTTCGTCGCCGAAGGTCTTCTAGGAAGAAGCGACCTTCGGCTGAAGCTGTTTGTGTAAGATGGCCGAAGGTCCCTCTTCATGAAGCTTCGGTATTACAAACCGACTTAAAGATAGAATGACCTTTTAGTCCATAAAGGTCTGAGTCAATGTTGTAAACTTTCATAAGGGGCATACTTGTAATCCCTCACAGGCTGCGCCCTGTGCCTATAAATAGTGAACAGTATTCCTTTACTGTTCACGGATTCCTGTATTGGCAATCACATCATTCGGGAACCAATCTTTGCCAAGGCAGAGGTATAATTGTATTTAATGATTAAATATACTGAGTAAATATAATGTGGTTCGTTTATGATTCGTTTACCTTTGATACTCTATATTTTATGTTATTTTATACAATCTATTAAAATACAATTACGAAGATTTAATCTCCGTAATCGTATTGTAATCAACCTTCGTCCAAGGTCCATTAATCCCCAAAGGAATAATGCTTCGTTGGACGAAGGACATTAACATTTAACACTTTATGTTGCCTTGTTCTTGATTCATAGCATTTGAGAACAAGTCCCCAACATCAACTCTCAAGCGACAACAATACTCCTCGCCTCTTTAAGTAGAGAGGAGTATAACAAAGTTCAAGGGTTGAAGAGCGCCAAGGAGATTTGGGATGTGCTCAAAACCGCGCACAAAGGAGATGAGCTCACCAAGATCACCAAGCGGGAAACGATCGAGGGGGAGCTCGGTCGGTTCCGGCTTCGCAAAGGGGAGGAGCCACAACACATGTACAACCGGCTCAAGACTTTGGTGAACCAAGTGCGCAACCTCGGGAGCGTCAAATGGGACGACCACGAAATGGTTAAGGTTATTCTAAGATCTCTCATTTTCCTTAACCCCACTCAAGTTCAATTAATTCGTGGTAATCCTAGATATACTAAAATGACCCCCGAGGAAGTAATCGGGCATTTTGTAAGTTTTGAGTGCATGATCGAAGGCTCAAGGAAGATCAACGAGCTTGATGATCCATCTACATCCGAAGCTCAACCCGTCGCATTCAAGGCGACGGAAGAAAAGAAGGAGGAGTCTACACCAAGTAGACAACCAATCGACGCCTCCAAGCTTGACAATGAGGAGATGGCGCTCGTCATCAAGAGCTTCCGCCAAATCCTCAAACAAAGGAGGGGGAAAGACTACAAGTCCCGCTCCAAGAAGGTTTGCTACAAATGTGGTAAGCCCGGTCATTTTATTGCTAAATGTCCTATATCAAGTGACAGTGACCGAGGCGACGACAAGAAGGGGAGAAGAAAGGAGAAAAAGAAGTACTACAAGAAGAAGGGCGGCGATGCCCATGTTTGTCGGGAGTGGGATTCCGACGAAAGCTCAAGCGACTCCTCCGACGACGAGGACGCCGCCAACATCGCCGTCACCAAGAGACTTCTCTTCCCCAACGTCGGCCACAAGTGCCTCATGGCAAAGGACGACAAATGGAAGAAGGTTAAATCTAACTCCTCCACTAAATATGAGTCTTCTAGTGATGACAATAATAGTGATGAGGAGGATAATTTGCGTGTTCTCTTTGCCAATCTTAACATGGAGCAAAAAGAAAAATTAAATGAATTGATTAGTGCTATTCATGAAAAGGATGACCTTTTGGACTCCCAAGAGGATTGTCTAATTAAAGAAAACAAGAAACATGTTAAGGTTAAAAAGGCTTATGCTCTAGAAGTAGAAAAATGTGAAAAATTATCTAGTGAGCTAAGCATTTGCCGTGAGATGATTGACAACCTTAGGAATGAAAATGCTAGTTTGAATGCTAAGGTTGATTCTCATGTTTGCACTGTTTCAACTTCCAATCCTAAAGATAATAATGATGATTTGCTTGCTAGGATTGAAGAATTGAATATTTCTCTTGCTAGCCTTAGAATAGAAAATAAAAATTTAATTGCTAAGGCTAAAGATTATGATGTTTGCAAAGTTACAGTTTCCGATCTTAGAGATAAAAATGATATTCTTCATGCTAAGATTGTTGAACTTAATTCTTGCAAACCCTCTACATCTATTGTTGAGCATGTATCTATTTGTACTAGATGTAGAGACGTTGATGTTAATGCTATTCATGATCATATAGCTTTAATTAAACAACAAAATGATCATATAGCAAAACTAGATGCTAAAATTGCCGAGCACAACTTAGAAAATGAGAAATTTAAATTTGCTCGTAGCATGCTTTATAATGGGAGACGCCCGGGCATCAAGGATGGCATTGGCTTCCAAAGGGGAGACAATGTCAAAATTAGTGCCCCTCCTAAAAGATTGTCTAATTTTGTTAAGGGCAAGGCTCCCATGCCTCAGGATAACGAGGGTTACATTTTATACCCTACCGGTTATCCCGAGAGCAAAATTAGGAGAATTCATTTTAGGAAGTCTCACTCTGGCCCTAATCATGCTTTTATGTATAAGGGTGAGACATCTAGCTCTAGGCAACAAACCCATGCTAAGTTGCCTAGAAAGAAAACTCCTAGTGCATCAAATGATCATGCCATTTCATTTAAAACTTTTGATGCTTCTTATGTGCTTACTAACAAATCCGGCAAGGTAGTTGCCAAGTTTGTTGGGGGCAAACACAAGGGTTCCAAGACTTGTGTTTGGGTACCCAAAGTTCTTGTGTCTAATGCCAAAGGACCCAAAACCGTTTGGGTACCTAAAGTCAAGAACTAAAATTGTTCTGTAGGTTTATGCATCCGGGGGCTCAAGTTGGATACTCGACAGCGGGTGCACAAACCACATGACAGGGGAGAAAAAGATGTTCTCCTCATATGAGAAAAACCAAGATCCCCAACGAGCTATCACATTCGGGGATGGAAATCAAGGTTTGGTCAAAGGATTGGGTAAAATTGCTATATCACCTGACCATACTATTTCCAATGTTTTTCTTGTTAATTCATTAGATTACAATTTGCTTTCTGTTTCACAATTATGTCAAATGGGCTACAACTGTCTATTCACTGATGTAGGTGTCACCGTCTTTAGAAGAAGTGATGATTCAATAGCATTTAAGGGAGTGTTAGAGGGTCAGCTATACTTAGTAGATTTTGATAGAGCTAAACTCGACACTTGCTTAATTGCCAAGACTAACATGGGTTGGCTCTGGCACCGCCGACTAGCCCATGTTGGAATGAAGAATCTTCATAAGCTTCTAAAGGGAGAACACATTTTAGGATTAACAAATGTTCATTTTGAGAAAGACAGGATTTGTAGCGCATGCCAGGCAGGGAAGCAAGTTGGAGCTCATCATCCACACAAGAACATCATGACGACCGACAAGCCACTGGAGCTCCTACACATGGATCTATTCGGCCCGATTGCTTACATAAGCATCGGCGGGAGTAAGTACTGTCTAGTTATTGTGGATGATTATTCTCGCTTCACTTGGGTATTCTTTTTACAGGAAAAATCTCAAACCCAAGAGACCTTAAAGGGATTCTTAAGACGGGCTCAAAATGAGTTCGGCTTAAGGATCAAGAAAATAAGAAGCGACAACGGGACGGAGTTCAAGAACTCTCAAATTGAAGGGTTTCTTGAGGAAGAGGGCATCAAGCATGAGTTCTCTTCTCCCTACACCCCTCAACAAAATGGTGTAGTGGAGAGGAAGAATCGAACTCTATTGGACATGGCAAGGACCATGCTTGATGAGTACAAGACTTCGGATCGGTTTTGGGCCGAGGCGGTCAACACCGCTTGCTACGCCATCAACCGGTTATATCTTCACCGAATCCTCAAGAAGACATCATATGAACTCCTAACCGGTAAAAAGCCCAATATTTCTTATTTTAGAGTCTTTGGTAGCAAATGTTTTATTCTTGTTAAAAGAGGTAGAAAATCTAAATTTGCTCCTAAGACTGTAGAAGGCTTTTTACTCGGTTATGACTCAAACACAAGGGCATATAGAGTCTTTAACAAGTCCACTGGACTAGTTGAAGTCTCATGTGACGTTGTGTTTGATGAGACTAACGGCTCTCAAGTAGAGCAAGCTGATCTTGATGAGATAGGTATTGAAGAGGCTCCGTGCATCGCGCTAAGGAACATGTCCATTGGGGATGTGTGTCCTAAGGAATCCAAGGAGCCTCCAAATGCACAAGATCAACCATCCTCCTCCACTCAAGCATCTCCATCAACTCAAAATGAGGATGAAGCTCAAGTTGATGAAGTAGAAGATCAAGCAAATGATCCACCTCAAGATGACGGCAATGATCAAGGGGGAGATGGAAATGATCAAGACAAGGAGGATGAAGAGCAAAGGCCGCCACACCCAAGAGTCCACCAAGCAATACAACGAGATCACCCCGTCGACACTATCCTCGGCGACATTCATAAGGGGGTAACTACGAGATCTCGTGTTGCACATTTTTGTGAGCATTACTCGTTTGTTTCCTCTATTGAGCCACACAGGGTAGAGGAAGCACTACAAGATTCGGATTGGGTGGTGGCGATGCAAGAGGAGCTCAACAATTTCACAAGGAACGAGGTATGGCACTTAGTTCCACGTCCTAACCAAAATGTTGTAGGAACCAAATGGGTCTTCCGCAACAAGCAAGATGAGCATGGTGTGGTGACAAGGAACAAAGCTCGACTTGTGGCCAAAGGATACTCCCAAGTCGAAGGTTTGGATTTCGGTGAAACCTATGCACCCGTAGCTAGGCTTGAGTCAATTCGTATATTATTGGCCTATGCTACTTACCATGGCTTCAAGCTTTATCAAATGGACGTGAAAAGTGCCTTCCTCAACGGACCAATCAAGGAAGAGGTCTATGTTGAGCAACCTCCCGGCTTTGATGACAGTGAGTATCCTAACCATGTCTATAAGCTCTCTAAGGCACTTTATGGGCTCAAGCAAGCCCCAAGAGCATGGTATGAATGCCTTAGAGATTTCCTTATCGCTAATGGCTTCAAAGTCGGCAAGGCCGATCCTACTCTATTCACTAAAACTCTTGACAATGATTTGTTTGTATGCCAAATTTATGTTGATGATATTATATTTGGGTCTACTAACGAATCTACTTGTGAGGAATTTAGTAGGATCATGACACAGAAATTCGAGATGTCTATGATGGGGGAGTTGAAGTACTTCTTAGGATTTCAAGTGAAGCAACTCCAAGAGGGCACCTTCCTTAGCCAAACGAAGTATACTCAAGATATTCTAAGCAAGTTTGGGATGAAGGATGCCAAGCCCATCAAGACACCCATGGGAACCAATGGGCATCTCGACCTCGACACGGGAGGTAAGTCCGTGGATCAAAAGGTATACCGGTCGATGATTGGTTCATTGCTTTATTTGTGTGCATCTCGACCGGACATTATGCTTTCCGTTTGCATGTGTGCAAGATTCCAATCCGACCCTAAGGAATCCCACCTTACGGTCGTAAAACGAATCTTGAGATATTTAGCTTATACTCCTAAGTTTGGGCTTTGGTACCCTCGGGGATCCACATTTGATTTGATTGGTTATTCGGATGCTGATTGGGCAGGGTGTAAAATTAATAGAAAGAGCACATCGGGGACTTGCCAGTTCTTGGGGAGATCCTTGGTGTCTTGGGCTTCAAAGAAGCAAAATTCGGTCGCTCTTTCAACCGCCGAAGCCGAGTACATTGCCGCAGGTCATTGTTGCGCGCAATTGCTTTGGATGAGGCAAACCCTGCGGGACTACGGTTACAAATTAACCAAAGTCCCTTTGCTATGTGATAATGAGAGTGCAATCAAAATGGCCGACAATCCCGTCGAGCACAGCCGCACTAAGCACATAGCTATTCGGTATCATTTTCTTAGGGATCACCAACAAAAGGGAGATATCGAGATTTCTTACATTAATACTAAAGATCAATTAGCCGATATCTTTACCAAGCCTCTTGATGAACAAACTTTTACCAAACTTAGGCATGAGCTCAATATTCTTGATTCCCGCAACTTCTTTTGTTAGATTGCACACATAGCTCATTTATATACTTTTGATCATATCTCTTTTATATGCTATGACTAATGTGTTTCCAAGTCTATTTCAAATCAAGTCATAGGTATATTGAAAGGGAATTGGAGTTTTAGGCGAAGACAAAGGCTTCCACTCCGCAACCCATCCTTCGCCGTCGCTCCAAGCCACTCTCCATCTTTGGGGGAGAGAACAAAAGGACTTCATCTTTGGTATAATCTTAACTCATTTGTTTATGACCAAAGAGGAAGACATTACTTCGAGGGCTCTAATATTTCCGTTTTTGGCGATTCATGCCAAAGGGGGAGAGAGTATGAGCCCAAAGCAAAAGGACCGCACCACCACCAATTTCAAAAACTTAGTGTTTTCCAAGAGTATTTTAGTATCCTATTGTGTTCAAAAGAGGGAGAAAGTAGTATTTCAAAAATGATATATCAAAACCCTCTTGAACACTAAGAGGAGGATCTCCTTTAGGGAGAGTTTTGTCTAGTCAAAGGAAAAGCATTTGAAACAGGGAGAGATAATTTCAAATCTTGAAAATGCTGTGCAAAATCCTATCCATTTACCTTTGACCATTTGCAAAAGAACTTTGAAAAGGATTTACAAAAGAGTTTGCAAAAACAAAACCTATGGTGCAAGCGTGGTCCAAAATGTTAAATAAGAAAGAAACAATCCATGCATATCTTGTAAGTAGTTATATTGGCTCAATTCCAAGCAACCTTTACACTTACATTATGCAAACTAGTTCAATTATGCACTTCTATATTTGCTTTGGTTTGTGTTGGCATCAATCACCAAAAAGGGGGAGATTGAAAGGGAATTAGGCTTACACCTAGTTCCTAAATAATTTTGGTGGTTGAATTGCCTAACACAAATCTTTGGACTAACTAGTTTGCTCTAGTGTATAAGTTATACAGGTGTCAAAGGTTCACACTTAGCCAATAGAAAGACCAAGTGTTGGGTTCAACAAAAATGCAAAGGAGCAACCGAAGGCTCCTCTGGTCTGGCGCACCGGACTGTCCGGTGTACCACCGGACATGTCCGGTGCACCAGAGGACTCAGGTTTCAAACTCGTCACCTTCGGGAATTTCCAGAGGCCACTCCGCTATAATTCACCGGACTGTCCGGTGTGCACCGGACATGTCCGGTGCTCCAAGGAAGGGCGGCCCCAGGAACTCGCCAGCCTCGGATTTTCATTCCAGCCGCTCCGCTATAATTCACCGGACTGTCCGGTGTGCACCGGACTGTCCGGTGCATCTGCGGAGCAACGACTACTTCAGGCGCCAACGGCTACCTGCAGCGCATTTATTGCGCGCCAGCGCGCGCAGAGGTCAGGCACACCCATGCTGGCGCACCGGACACTCTACAGTACATGTCCGGTGCGCCACCGGACATCAAGGCGGGCCCAGAAGTCAGAACTCCAACGGTCGATTTCCAACGGCACTGGTGACGTGGCGGGGGCACCGGACTGTCCGGTGTGCACCGGACTGTCCGGTGCGCCATCGAACAGACAGCCCAGCCAACGGTCAAGTTTGGTGGTTGGGGCTATAAATACCCCAACCACCCCACCATTCATGGCATCCAAGTTCTCTACTTCCCAACTACTACAAGAGCTCTAGCACTCAATTCTAGACACACCAAAGAAATCAAATCCTCTCCATATTCCACACAACGCCCTAGTGACTAGTGAGAGAGATTTGCTTGTGTTCTTTCGAGCTCTTGCGCTTGGATTGCTTCCTTCTTTCTTGATTCCTTTTTGTGATCAAACAATCACTTGTAATTGAGGCAAGAGGCACCAATTGTGTGGTGGCCCTTGCGGGAAGTTTGATTCCCAAGTGATTTAGGAAGAGAAGCTCACTCGGTCCGAGGGACCGATTGAGAGAGGGAAGGGTTGAAAGAGACCCGACCTTTGTGGCCTCCTCAACGGGGAGTAGGTTTGCAAAAACCGAACCTCGGTAAAACAAATCCGCGTGTCACACTCTTCATTTGCTTGCGATTTGTTTTGCTCCCTCTCTCGCGGACTCGTTTATATTTCTAACGCTAACCCGGCTTGTAGTTGTGTTTATATTTGTAAATTTCAGTTTCGCCCTATTCACCCCCCCTCTAGGCGACTTTCAGTTGACTTTTCGCTGTAAGCTCTGCATTCCCTTAGGAACGACTTTGGAGCTTCTTCGCCTTTTACTTTCGGCGGAATCAGCGTTGACTTTTCGCTGTAAGCTCTGCATTCCCTTAGGAACGACTTTGGAGCTTCTTCGCCTTTTACTTTCGGCGGAATCAGCGTTGACTTTTCGCTGTAAGCTCTGCATTCCCTTAGGAACGACTTTAGAGCTTCTTCCCTGTTCCTTTTCGGCACTCGATGGTGCGTTCTCAGCTTTTACATTTACATCTTTGGGGGATTTTTCGCTTTTAGAGCTAAAAAAGGAAATTACATGTGATGGTCCCATTAAAAACCTTTCTCCCCCTTCAGAAAGGAAAAGGGTGCCATGAAAGAAAAAAAAATAAAAAATATAAAAAATTACATCAAATTATACATAAAATCGCCGAAGCTCATCCGCATTCCAGGATCTAGGAATGTCGTTGCCGTCCATATCCTTCAATCTGTATGAACCGGGTCTTGACGAAGATACTACCAAAAAAGGTCCCTCCCATTTCAACTGCAGCTTGCCCACTGTATCTGTGTTAGCCACTCTCCGAAGCACCAAATGTCCTGGCTCAATATTTTTCAGCCGAACCTTTCTATCACGCCATTTGATTGTTTCGGCTTGATATTTATTGATGTTCTCCACAGCTTGAAGTCTGATCCCTTCTATAGCATCTTTTTCAACAGAATGATCAGCTTCAGGATCTGACTCTGCCGAAGCTACTACTCTTATCGATCCAGTTTTAGCTTCCTCCAGAGTTATTGCTTCGTCACCAAACAATAATTTGAATGGGGTAAAGCCTGTTGACCTTGATATTGTCGTATTGTGGCTCCATACCACTTTGATTAATTGATCTGGCCACTTTCCCCTGGGTTGGTTGAAGATTAACTTCATTATTCCTGTCATTATGATGCCATTGGCTCTTTCAACGAGCCCATTTGACTCCGGATGCCTGACTGATGCAAAATGGATCTTCGTGCCGATTTGATCACAGAATTCTCTGAAAGCTTCGGAGTCGAACTGTGTTCCATTATCTACAGTGATGGCCTTTGGTACTCCGAAACGACAAACAATATTCTGCTAGAAAAACTTTTGAATGGTGGCCGAAGTTATTGTGGCTAAAGGCTTTGCCTCAATCCATTTAGAAAAATATTCCACAGCCACTACAACATATCTTAAGTTTCCTTGGGCCGGTGGTAACGGACCTAACAAATCAAGACCCCACCTTTGCAATGGCCAGATGGGTTGTATCAGCTGAGTTAGAGACAAAGGTTGTTTTTGATCTCTTGCACATTTCTGACAACCTTCGCACTTTTGAACTAATTCCGCTGCATCCGAAGCTGCCTTCGGCCAATAAACTTTTCCAAGTAACGGCCTAGATCCAATGTGAGATCCACACAAGCCTGCATGTATTTCTTTCATCAACTCTATGCCTTCAGCTCTGGATAAACACTTGAGTAGTGGAGCACAAACTCCATGCTTGTACAAATCCCCTTCTATCATGACATATGGACGAGCTCTTGCCTCTATCCTCCTGTTATAAGTTTCGTCATCTGAAAGGAAATTACCCTGAAGGTAAGAGATGATCTCAGTTCTCCAGTCTTCACTATAAACAGGAGATATATTGAGGACTGCTCTTTCAAGAAGTTCTACTGAAGGTGCTTTTATTGTTTCGAAGAACACATCCGAAGGTAAGGGCAGCCCCTGTGCTGCTGACTTAGCTAGCAAATCAGCATACTCATTTTGTCCTCGAGGGATATTTTTGACAGAAAATCCTTCGAAGGAAGCTTCGATTCTTCGGACTGTGTCTAGATATTTTTCAAGCTTCGGATCTTTAGACTTGCAACTTTTGTCAACATGACCCGAAACAACCTGGGAATCAGTTTTAAGAATGGCCCTTCTGATTCCCATTGCTTTTAATTTCCGAAGGCCCAAAAGCAGGGCTTCGTACTCAGTAATATTGTTTGTACAACTAAAATCGAGTCTCGCCGCATAACAAGTTTTGACTTTGGATGGTGAGACCAACACAGCGGCTGCTCCCGCTCCGAAGGTTCCCCAAGACCCATCGCAAAACACTGTCCATACTTCGGCATCTTTATTTGTTTCTTCATCCTGAGCCCCTGGCGTCCAATCGGCAATGAAATCTGCCAACGCTTGAGACTGGATCGAGGATCTATGCACATAATCAATGCAAAATTCATTGAGCTCTGCAGCCCATTTTCTAATCCGTCCAGTAGCTTCTCTATTTCTCATAATATCCTTCAACGGCTGCGAAGAAGGAACAATAATATTGTATGCTTGAAAATAATGCCGAAGCTTCCTGGATGCCATCAAAACAGCATACAATACCTTCTCCAATTCTGTATAGTTTTTCTTTGATACACTAAGAACTTCAGATACAAAATACACTGGAACCTGTTTCTTGACTTGGCCATCAAGCTTCTCCTGGACAAGTGCTGCACTTACCGCTGAGTGCGAAGCTGCCACATATAACAACAAAGGAGCCCCTGGCATTGGTGGAGTTAATGTTGTTAAATCTATCAAATATTGCTTCAGTTCCTCGAAGGCTTTTTGTTGGCTCAGTCCCCATTGAAAGACTTCGGCTGATTTCAGCACTTCGAAGAATGGTAAATTTCTCTCTGCCGATCTGGATATGAATCTATTGAGAGATGCCAGCCTCCCTGTCAATCTTTGGGCCCCCTTTTTTGTAGTTGGTGGCTCCATCCGAAGTATAGCTTCAATTTTACTTGGATTAGCTTCAATTCCCTTTGTTGAAACCAAGCATCCAAGAAATTTTCCCTTCTTTACTCCGAAGACACATTTTTCTGGATTCAACTTTAGACTAGCTTGTCTAAAATTGGCGAAGGTCTCCTGCAAATCAGCAATATGATTTTCCTGTTTCGTGCTTTTTACAATGATATCATCAACATAAGTTAGCACATTTCTGCCTATCTGAGACTGGAGAACCTTCGCAGTCATTCTGCTGAAACTTCCTCCAGCGTTCTTGAGCCCCTCAGGCATCCGAAGGTAACAATATGTTCCACTAGGGGTTATGAAACTGGTCTTCGGCTCATCCTCCTTCTTCATCCAAATTTGATGATAGCCTGAATAACAATCGAGGAGACTCATAAGCTCTGACGAAGCTGCTGCATCAACTAAGGAGTCTATCCTTGGCAATGGGAATTCGTCCTTCGGACAAGCCTTGTTGAGATCCGTAAAATCGATACACATTCGCCATTTGCCATTGGCCTTTTTCACCATAACAGTGTTAGCTAGCCATTCTGGGTACTTTACTTCTCTGATAACTCCTGCACTAAGGAGTCTTTTGACTTCATTCCGAGCACCTTCGGCCTTGTCATCAGACATTTTCCGAAGCCTCTGCTTTCTGGGTCTGAAGGATGGGTCAACATTGAGCGAGTGTTCAATAACATCCCTGTTAACTCCGCAAAGATCATTAGCTGACCATGCAAACACATCTTTGTTGTTGAACAAAAACCTTATCAAGGTTCTTTCCTGTTCTTCGGATAACTGAGAGCCCAACAGCACCTTCTGCTCTGCTATGTCCTCACATAAGAGCATGGGCTTCGGCTGATCTGCTGAAACTGCTTTCTCCCTTCTGAATTTGTACTGTTCACAAGCTTCAGCTCCATCTATGTTATGGATTGCTTTTGAGTCAGTCCAATTTCCCTCGGCCTTTCTAACAGCTTCTTGACTTCCATGAATAGCAATGGGTCCTTGATCCGAAGGTATCTTCATGCAAAGGTAAGCAGGATGAAGGATTGCTTCGAAAGCGTTGAGGGTGCCACGACCAATAATTGCATTGTAAGGGTATTCCATGTCAACAATATCAAACACAACTTGCTCAGTTCTGGTATTGTTGATGAATCCGAAGGTCACTGGCATGGTGATCTTGCCGAGTGCTACAATATGTCTTCTTCCGAAGCCACAGAGAGGGTGTGTAGCATCATGAATCTTATCTTCTGGCTCTTGCATTTGTCTGAAGGCCTTAGCAAATATGATATCAGCTGCACTGCCTGTATCAACCAAGACATTGTGGACCAGAAACCCTTTGATGACGCAAGAAATAACCATAGCATCATTATGAGGAAAATCCTTGAGCTGAAGATCCTCCTGGGAGAAGGTGATTGGAACGTGGGACCACCTTGACTTGATGAAGGGTCCCTGCACTCCAACATGTTGTACCCTTCTTTGCGCCTCCTTCTTTTGCTTCTTGTTGGCTGGCTCTGAGCACGAACCACCTGTTATTGGGAGCAGCAGCTTCGGGGCCGAAGCAGCTCCAGTTTGATTGTTGGACGAAGCCATCAGCTCAAAAAAGTGGAAGTGAGTTCACCGGAGGTGGGCGCCAATGTTGGGGACTTGTTCTCAACCGCTATGAATCAAGAACAAGGCAACATAAAATATTAAATGATAATGACCTTCGTCCAGTGAAGCATTATTCCCTCGGGGATAATGAACTCTAGACGAAGGCGTACGACAATACGATTACGAAGGTTGAGTTTTCGTAATCGTACGTTGATAAATTGTACGAAATAACATAAAATATAGAGTATCAAAAGTAAATGAATCATATTATACTCAATCAATATATTTGAGTATTGGATACAATTATACCTTTGCCTTGACAAAGGTTGGTTCTCAAAATGATGAGATGGTGAAAAACCCGAATCAAAAAGCGTGAACAGTAAAGCAGTACTGTTCACTATTTATAGGCACAGGACGCAGCCTGTGAGAATTTACAACCATGCCCTTCATGAAAGTCTACAATAACGACTCAAACGCTTATGGACTAAAAGGTCTTTCTACTTTTAAGTCGGTTCATAATTCCGAAGCTTTATGAAGATCAAGCTTCGGTCATCGCACGCGGACAGCTTCAGCTGAAGCTGCTTCTTCCTTCAAGACCTTCGGCGCGACGAAGCATAGTCCCAACAGTTTTAATTTATAGATCATTTTGGCATTTTTAAATATATAAGTTTTATTATACATAGATATACAGTGTATCTAGATGTATAGCAAAATCTATATATATGCATAGCAAAGTCAAAACAAACTATAATTTAGAACAGAGGGTGGTAGTAGGGGTGTTAATGGATCACGATCCAAATGTTTCTTCACAATTTATTAGGACCCTAAATTTATTTTAGTTCAAAAATGAATAATAAATAAAGCCCGTTTTTAATCTGATTCGATGCTTAAGGGGGTGTTTGGTTTGAGGAATGTGATAGTCTATTATCTTCTCACTACTCACTTTTTTATTTGGTTTATGAAATGGAATGAGTTGATCCATCACCATTTCATTCCTCATAAGCTAATAATTAGTAATAATGCGAGGAATGAGTTTATTCCACTAAATTTGTGGAATAGACTCATGTTGCACCATCTCATATAGGATGGATTGGTTCTTCAAACCAAACACCCCATAAATTTTATAGTGCAGAATTTAGAGCCCATTGTCATGCCTAGGTGGTAGCTCTTAATATGTAATTGAAGTGATGTAACAAACTTCATTACCCAAAAAAAAGTACCTCGATCACGAATAGCATTATTTATCTCTTTGTCTCATACGATGATTGCCTGCATGCTACAGCCCCTAGTTCATGGTGTTGCTTAAATTAATCTGCAAATGCAAGCATTTCACATTTCACCAAATTAAAGCTGCATGCATGGATCATGAATTGATGAGAAACAATGGTATCATCATTGAACTGTCATGCATTTAATCACGCGCTGCTGATTGATTACCTCAGCAACTATCATGGAGAGATAGATCTAAATGATTGCTCGTAGATTTTGTGGGAGTTAGGAAACGGACGCATATGCATTGGCACAAAGACCCAACAAAAAGCAGGGTGTAACTGGGCACGTAGACATGACGGTGTCTATATATAATGCCCAGCACCAGAAAAGCCTCACATTTCTTGCACTACAGTACGTTCTGGAGAGCTATGCGATATTATATGTATATCATGGCTACCTAGAAGTCACGCATCTTCCTTCTTTCTCTTCTTTACATTCTGACTCGGACTTCTCGATCTGCGAGGCAGATGGCTAGGAGCAGTGTGTACACTATTTTTTTTAACATAACTGGGACTCACTAGCTCTAAATTATAGAACGTTTACATTTTTTAGATATACTATTTTTTATTATATATCTCGACATAGAGGATATTAATATATAGTAAAAACTAGATACGTAGCAAAGTCAAGATATTTTATAGTCTAAAATAAAGAGAGCAGTAATAATATAAACAAGCTAAAATGCTAATTATTATGGACACCACTCAACTATTCGTGTACAGGCCGGTACTTTAATTTCATGGACAAAAGGTACACTGCCGCGTATACTTTGGACATATAAAAACGATGTGGCGGAGGTCTCCAAGATCATGTTCTCGTTGCATTGGGGCCGGGAGCTCAGTGCAATGGGGGCGGATATAGGGGTTTTTATTAGGGTCAGTTGACCCGATAAAATTCGTAAATTCTCTAGCAAAATACTGTTAAATATTTTTAAAGTTAAAAAATATTGTATTATATGATCAAGTTGATCCCAACAATATTTTTGGCTAGATTCATCTAGTGCATGACTAATGTAGTGTTTGGTTCTAGAGTCTAGTTAGAGCGGTTTTATTCCAGATTCTGAGTATAGAACGACTCCATTATTCTGCGTCCAGTAGTCACTAACGGAATCCGGCTCTTTATCAAGTGTCAAGTGATTTGTCGAGTGTTTTTCTTCGTACACTCGGCAAACAAGCTCTTTGCCGAGTATCAAAAAACACCCGGTAACTAGTTAGAACGGAGCCACTCTATATTTTGTTTGATTTTCAGAGTGAAGCAGAACACATCAACTCCATTCTGTGTTCGGTTCCACAGTGAAGAGGATTAGAAGAGGAGGCTACTCACGAGAATGGGGAGAGGAGCGCATATGTTCGGTCGTTTTTTGGAGCCTAGAGATGCAACATATTGAGAGAATATTCTACTTTTAGAGTGGCCCGGTTCCATCTAGAATCAATCCAAACATACTTTATGTTGGAATAGAGCGGTTCGATTATACCTAACTCTGTAACCAAACGCTACCTAGGTGTCCTTATGGATACGTGGCCTCCATGGTAGGTGGCTTCTACGTGCTTTGAGGGTAAAGGGCTATCATTTTCAATCACCACCGAAACATAGTTCTTTTCTGAGTGTCACAGGCACTCGACAAAGCCTTGATAACACTCGACAAAGAGGACTCAGTGAACAGTTCATCAGCAACAACCTCTTTGCCGAGTAATTTTTGTCAAACACTAGGCAAATTCTTTGCCGAGTAATTTTTGTCAAACACTAGGCAAATTCTTTGCCGAGCGCCAGCTGGCACTTGGTAAAGAAAAGTCATCGTGACAGTGCCAAGTGAAGGTGTCAGAGCCTTTGTTGAGTGCCAAGCCAGCATGCACTCGACAAAGAAAGCTCTAGTGGCCCCCACGCTAGTTTCTGTGCTGAGTGTGCGGGCTAGCATTTGACAAAGAAGGAGCCTTTACCGAATGCTAGGCCAGAAGGCACTCGGCAAAGGGAGCTCCGTGGGCCCCAAGCGCAGGCTTTGTGTCGAGTGTGCGGTTGACATTCGACAAAGAAGCTATACTGGTTCCCAGAGGTGTGCTTTCTTACCGAGTGCTATGGTCATTGCACTCGACAAAGGAACTCTTTGTCGAGTGTCACACTCGGTAAAGTGACCAGAGAGTAGAGACCCCTTTTTTATTTGATTTTATTATTCCATCCAAACAAATAAAAGATATATCACAGAATCATCACATATACATTACATATATCACAGATACCACAAATCTCACAAGTTTCTTCACAAAGACCACAAAAGTCACATGTATCACAAAATAGTTCACAAAACTCCCAAGTACTCACATAAATAAGTCCACAAACATCCAATGTATGCCATAAACATGTCTCACAACTAAGTTTAGAAGAACATCAGCAAGGTGGCCAGTTGGACTGGTTCGATGAAGGGTTGGGCGAACCATGAGGGTTGTTTGATGCCGCCGATTGATTCTACACAGAGAAGAGATTGCATGTGTGAGACCAAATGAATATGTATTATACAGTATAAGGAAAATGGACCCCGACCCATTTGATTAAGGATTTTGGTGTTTGATGATCAACATAACCTTATGGACTGATGTTTTTTAAGTTTCTGTGTTTTGTAGTTCACTAGATGCAAATATGTTTTTGGACATAGGATCTAAGGATGCAACAACTCAAAAGAAGACATTACGAAGACCATTATTGAAGATTAACAAGTATCAAGCAAACCAAGACATGAAGGAAGTGCATCCACACACGGCGATCTGCATGCACTGAGCGGACAGTCCGCTGCCACTTGATGGACTATCCGGTGCACCAACGGCTAGCGCGCCAACGACTAGTTTCTGGTGGCACTATGGAGGGAGCCAATGGACAGTCCAGTGCTAGGACCGGACAGTCTGGCGTGGAGCTACAGTGAGCCAACAGTCAAATTTCAATGGCTACCCACAACGTCTAGTTGCACCGGACTGTCTGATGCTATACACCAGACGGTCCGATGTGCCATAGAGAACAACAGTTTTCCTTCAACATCTATAATTGAGTTGGGGCCTATATATACTTCACCCATCCGACCATTTGAAGGTGTGGGAGCCTAAGAAAATATGATATTCTGGCCCGGTGGATTGTGTGATATCCTAGCCCAAGGCTTCATTGCATTGATAGAATACTCATACCAACAAGGCGCATCTTCTTTTGTCGGAAGTCTATCTCAAAAGAACCTCGAGGTTAAGCGTGCTTGGTTTGGAGAGATTTTGGGATAGGTGACCAACCTAGAAGTTTTCTCGGGTGCGCATGAGTGAGGACAAAGTGCGCATAAAAGACTCGTGTTGGTCTGTGTGGATGATCTATGGTCCTAGAGGGTTGCAAGGATTAAGTACCACTGGTCCTAGAGTGGACGGGGTGTTACAAATGGTATTAGAGCCAACCTTCACGGTGTCACGGGTGTGTGTGGGCTAGGGGTTTGGGCAAATGGCGCATGTGGGCCTAGAGTGGTTATATGACATAGCATATGACGACACTAGACATACAGACATGGCCAAGAGGGGAGGTTCCTGGCTTAGGGTTGACCGAAGAGGACATTAGTCTTCTAAGGGGGGTGGATTGTGTGATATCCTGGCCCAAGCCTTCATTTGATTAATAGAATATTCATACCAACAAGGTGCATCTTATTTTTCGGAAGCCTGTCTTAAAAGAACCTCCAGGTTAAGCGTGCTTGGCTTAGAGAAATTTTGGGATGGGTGACCGAATAGGAATTTTCTTGGGTGCGCACGAGTGAGGACAAAGTGCGCACAAAAGACTCGTATTTGTCTGTGTGGATGGTCTATCGTCCTAGATGGCTGCCAGGTGTAAGTACCACTGGTCCTGGAGTGGACGGGGTGTTACAGCAACATACCAACACATGTTATTGACACTTCCAAGAGCTCAAACACCCAAATGCTTAATAGAATCACTCGATGACTAGCGTAGGTACTTTGCAAAGTTCTTAGGTTAGTTTGACTGCTATTGCGCTTAAGCTTGCCCTATGTGATCCCAAGTTAGTTGAGTGAGTTTAGAAAAACCCACAAAACCCTCGACTCTTGCGCAAGCCATTGTAATTGTACTGGGTGGGGCGCGAGTCTTGCGAGACCGCATCAACCGAGTTTGTGGTGCGTCAGCCACCGTGTACCGGAGGGAATGAGGCTCATGGAATTTCAGCCGGAAGCTCGATAGTGAAGACGACGGGGAGTGTCCGAGAGGAGGCCGAAAGCGGCGCAGCACTTGCGCGTGGAGAAGGCCCACGACTCTCTACGGAGTTACTCGTCTATGGTGCTTGGCTCTCGCGTGGGCTACCCTTTGCGTAGGGGCACCAACGAGGATTAGTCGGGACCTTTCATAGTTCTGGATACCTCGATAAAAATACCGACGTTTTCAACATGAGTTTGCATCTCTATCTTTGCTCTTTAGCTTCTGCATTTACACTCAAGTACTTAAGTTTCAATATCTCTATTCCTATTTAGAATTGTTAGGATTAGAACTTAGGTTGCAAAACTCCTTTTATTGTAGAGACAACAACACTTAGACAAAACTTAATTCACACATTCTAGTTTGCTTATTTGCATAGGTTTTGTTCTCAGAATTAATTTGTGGCCTAGTTTAGAGATAGTTTTTAGAAGTCCTAATTCACCCCCTCTTAAGCGTCACTATTTCCTACAAGTGGTATCAAAACCCAGTTTGTCTCATTTGGAACACTTTAGCTTCACCGTAATAGAGCCGACACTTTTTAGAGGAATGAGATGGATTCTCATAGGCCACCACACTTTGACGTCACTAATTTCCCTTATTATAGTACTAGAATGGCTTGTTACCTAGAAGTGGTTGATCTAGGTGTTTGGAGAGTCACCTGCGAAGGGATGAAACCACCTAAGAATCCCGAAAAGCTCACCGCGAGTGACGAGAAAGAAATTCATTTAAATGCTAGAACTAAAAATTGCTTGTATGAATCTCTTAGCATAGACATTTTCAATCAAGTTTTCACTTTGAAAAATGCTAATGATATTTGGCTTAAATTACATGAGCTCCATGACAGCACATCTAATGTCCGTGAGCAAAAACATTGCCTAGTCTTGAATGAATATAATTATTTCAAAATGAAAGAAAATGAGCTTGTTAGATATATGTACTCTCGTTTGAATTTAATTATCAATGAGCTCAATTCAATTGGAATTAATAATCCAGGTGATGCGAACATTATGAGGAAGATCATCTCCCTTCTACCTCAACAAAAATACAGGAGCATCATCAACTCACAATTTGGAGGACATGAGCCGAATGACCCTTGTGATTGGGAAAATTGTGGCATTTGAGATGTCACGTAAAATGGGTCACTAGGAGGAGCCTACTTCTTCAAAGCCATATGCTTTTCCATGTGATGAACACAAAAAATGACTGCATACGAGGTGAGCTTTTCCTCCACACGCGAAAGCTCCTACAACACCATCGCTGGCGAAAGAACCGGAAATCCCTTAAGAAAACTAATGGGGCTAGGAGGGCTGGAAGTCGAGGAAGAAAGAGTATGAGCCTCACCTTCTGTCAAGAACCTAGTCGAAGGTCCTTCGACATCGCGCCCCAGCGACCGCACTTCGGTAAGACCCGTTTGGGCTCTCAAAGAGCCCTCCCTCGCTTCGATCACGGGATGCTCAGGCCCTACCGTCATACCAAGTTCGGACCCCACCGCCATGACTGCCTCAACAGCGGTACCTCGAGCGGCAACACGAGCCTTACGCCTCCTCGAAAGGCTAGGCTGTCGCCGAACAATGGACATCCGGGCTTGAGGATAATAAAACCCTCCCCCGATCACCGCAAAATAGTAGCATGCCTCAGACAACCTATAAAAACCATCCCTGTCCTTAGGACGCGATCCTCCCTAATAACGAAGGGACAGTGACCCCCTTGCGGACGACAATCGACATGGGGAGGCTGGTGCTCCTAGGGGGCGATTCGCCAGAAGAACATCCCCGTGGGATGAGAGCGCCAACTGGGGAAGCCCACCGCCGTCCGCATTTGTTGTAGAAAGCTCCTAGACCGGCTGATGTGGAGGCCCGAGGGAGACCGAGAACCCTGGAAACGATCGGGCTCTACCCAAGGATGGAGCTAAACCCAGAAAAGGTGTCACACCCGGATTTAAGGGATAAAGCCGGGTGCATCTCATATATGCGCCAAAGAATACAACACATATAATAACAGAGTGTATAGAGATAAATGTCACAATATCATTAAAGTATTTGTTACATAGCGAAAGTCTTACAAAATAAAAGATAAATATAAAGCGAACTAAAGTCCATCCTTAGCGCCATAAAGTCAACTGTGAGACGCCACCTAGATAAAGTCGAACTCCTCGTTGTGCGGCTCCTCCTGGGCCACCTGTTCTTCTCCTGTGGGGGGGTTTATATATTGCAAGTGTGAGCTCACAAAAGATCATAGCTCAACAAGTCGTGGGGAATAATGTGCATAAACTCACCAAAGGTGGGAGTTCATGTGATGTGTAAGGCTGATCAACAATAGGGGTTAAAGCTGAGCATTGCTTTTAATAAGTTGGTCAAATTTTATTAGCAGTTACTAGATGTAAGTAAATACCAAACCACAATAAGAATAATAGAACAAAATTAATAAATAATCCCATGCGATGCAAATGACAAATTGAATTTAGTTCCATAATTTAATCATGCGAGAGTCCTGAGCTGCTCATGACCGTGAGCACGGCTAGTATACCAATATTACACTCTGTAGAGGTCGTACCCTGTACCCACAAGTCATGTTACCCATCTGCCAAGGGGTCATGAATCCCATATACCTCTACCAAGGAAGCGAGGCAGGGTAACACTACGAGGCCTTTACCTAGTTCCACTAGCTTCAGAAAACCCGCTACAGTTCTAGGAAGAGCAATGCAGAAATCCCCCGTCTGACTGCCATCGTAGCAAAATCAATCTGGGAACCTCCCTACACGCCTACTCCCCTACTACCTTTGCCCCTATCGGGTAAGGTAGTCCTCCACTAGCTTTCCAAGTTAGTCAGCCAAGAGTGTCCCATTCCACCCTTGTGGTGGCACGTGTTTCTCAAGTTAAGCTCCATGTTCCAATTAACATTAGTAATCTTGACATGAACATAAATAAAATAGCAGAGTAATTGGAACATGGACACAATGTAATATTAATCCCAAAACCATAGAGCAATAAAAAAACTATCCAAATGATTCAGGGGTAAACAAGATAAAAAGATAAGCAGACTAGGGCAACCTATTGGGTCCCATCAAAATTAAACCTATGCATTGGTAAGTGATAATAAAGAACATTATTGGGTAAAAAGTGGTCAAGGGCACAACTTGCCTTTAATGAGCTACTGCTCAGCAACTTCTATCTGCTGAACACCGGGATCCTCAGCCACTGGCTCTTCTACTCGCCACAATACAAACAAGCATAGTATAAAGAGGAAATTAACATCACACCAAACATGTATACAAATTACATATTAATAATCTAAATATTAAAATAAGATCATAGGGACATGAATCATTAATTTTGGAGTTATGGATTTTAAGTTATGAATTTCCAAAGGTTCTATGTATTTGATACATGATTAATTAACATATAAATTTTAATATGGTTTTCATATCAAAACAGAGACACCATGTGATAAACAACATTATTACAAAATTATAGGAACTGGAATGGATTAATTTGGACAAAATTATATGAATTAAACAAGTTCTAGGGATTTGTTTTTACATTAAAAATCAATTTCTCAATTAGTTTCCCTGTTATATCAAATATCTGGACTGAGCGTCATTTACCAGAGAGCTCCAGGGTAAAAATATAAAAATTCTACAGACTCAGACTGCGCCTGCCCAGGACTGCGGGTTGATATGCCAAAAGTTGGAGGGGCTCTTTACAAATTATCTTGGCCGAAGGGGTATCCTTCACCTAGAGTCGTCCGATCACAACCGATCGGATGGGATTAGAACCATGCGCTATATAACGTTGCAACCTGCCCTGGCAACCCGATCCAATATCAACGGATGAGGGATGTCCACGCCCCCGATCCGATCCTAACCCTGCACCCGCGATCCAACGACCAAGTTTTCGTGTACGCGCGTTCTAACATCTCCCATGCGATCTAGGGCTAACGGTTAGGATTCAGTTACGTGCGAAGGGTTACGCATTTCTAATCCGGATCGCCCAAAACCAATCGGACAGTCCTGCATTCCTGAGTCAATCGGTACGCGTTGCCCTAATCCCGACCGTCCGAGGGTCATCCAACGATCCAGGACTGTCTCCCTTACCCAACCAATGATCCGATGTGAACAGGGTCCTCGCCACGACACCGTTCTTGCCGAAGTTGAGCGATTCCCCCTACCACCGACACGCTACCCCGGCAACCAATCCTGACTAAAGCGATGGTGATAGCGAACTAGAGGGACATTGTTTTACCTTGGTTCACGGTAGTGAAGACCCAACCGACCACGTGGTGGCACAATTCCGCGACGGAGCTCCTTCCACAGCGCCGGTCATTCGTAGCCACAGCGCCTCCCTATGCAACGCCCGCCGCAGCAAACACGAACACCCAGAGCTGTCCACGGAACGGATGGGGGCGAGGAACATCGATTCCGAGCGGTGGCGGGATCTTTGCGCCGCACTATGGCCGAGATGGTGGACGACAACGAATTGTGGAGGCGAGAGGTTCAAGGAAGGTGTGCGAGGTGGCCCCCAGGACCCGGTATTTAACCCCACGTGGTCATTCGCAAGGTGGCGCGAGATTTGCGCCGGCGACGTGCCCGCCACACTCGGTAATCCGTTGAGGGCGGATCTGTCCACCTAGACCCATCGGACAGCGACGTAGAGACGACGACTGAGAAGTAGGCCCGTCATGTCAGCGATGCAAGGCGCGCGCGCAAGCGAGATAAGGCTGACCTGCGGGCCCTTGATGTCGGCGCCGGTTTCCTTGAGCTGGGCCGCGTGGAAGAAAGCGGGATGGGCCGAGGTGAGCAGAAGCCGGCCCAGGCGCGTTTTCTTTTCCTCTTTTTATTTTGATTTTATTTTCTGTTTTCCTTTATTCATAATTATTTTGAATCCAAGTTTTGAATTCAAAAGTTGTTGTGGATCTATTATTTTCATCTAACACATAATTTGAACATACTAGTATCACTTTTATAATATTTATTTTGTATATATATTTTCCCTATAGTACCTCTTTTCTCCCTCTCCACTTTTCTTTAGAGTTTTGTTTTCAAATTAGAGGTTAAATTCTATGGGTCCATTTATATATTGTTAATGACACATTTATTTTATTATCCACAAATGCGCAATCAAATAAAACTCAGCATGATGCATGATTTATTTAGGTGTCTTTGGTTATTTAATCCTTTTTGGATGGTGTTTATTCACATGTGGTAGTAGGTATAGTCAATACACATAAGGACATTATCTCTTCTTATGGTTTACAATTTTGGGTATTACAAAAGGCCCGAAAGCACCATAACTCATGGGGACGACCGCCCTGGGCCAAGAGTCAAAGTGATGGTGCAGGCTGCCCTCGGGGCAAGGTATCTTCAGTTAGGAAAGGCCGCAAGAACAACAAAATAAACTCCTAAGGATGGCAAGATAAGAAAAGAGACAAGAGGGGACGGTGCAAGAGGCTTACAAACTCAACGAAGCATGGCTCAGGGTGCATCAGAGGAGTCTAGGGGGTAGAAAGCAAGGGCGATTGTGTAACACCCCTGGTTGTCATAAGATTTCAAAACAAACATGTGTGATGATCTGACTTGGTCAAGGAGGCCCTTGACCCTAGATTAGAGTATCTATCCTTAAGGATTAGAGACCTATGACCTTGTGAGATGAGCACTAAAGGATGATCTCAACAAGTTGGTAGATATGTTCAAGAAAGGTTAAGCTTAGAGAACTTAATTACCACATGTACCCTAGAACACTCAAAAACCCTAATCTGGAGCCCTAAAACCCTAATTAGTGCCCTGTTAGGTGATTTCAAATTCTATGCACTTTTACTCAAAGGTGTATGCATCAACGTGATAGAATAACCAAAGTTAAGAAACTTTTATGTTTGGGGTTTTCCAAGTTTTGTGGTGAAAATTGGAGTAAATTGTAAAAAGGTCAAATAGCACCCTTGTGCTTAAACCCTAAAAAATGTTAACATGCCGACTTTAAGCCTCTATATCTCTTGATCTATGAGAATTTTGTCATGATTCACCACAACAAAGTTGTAGAGCTACTATAGTAGTCCATGTTTTAATAAGTGACCTAGCTCAAGAATGGTACACGAATTGGAGTAAAATACTCTAGAAGTCGGGCTGTCTATCGTGTCTTAGACTGAAAGCATACTGATAGTGGTTTCTGCTCGACTTTGGAGCCGAATTGTGCTTGATCTAGTGGGTAACTGCTCAAGATCCTTATAACAAAGTTGAAGCTGGTATATAGGGGAACAAATTTGCTATAGTCGACTTGGTAGTTTGCTGAATGAAAATTGAAGAAAAATGCCCCTCAAGTTGCTCTGTCAGGGCACTAAATGGAGTTGGCATGGTACCGTAACCGCAAAATATCAGAGATGCAGAGCACCTCGTTGTTGGTGATCGAGCGTGATGATTCAAGCTCACGGTGAAGATTCATGCATGACTCGACGCAGATATTACCGGGTGGGTGAAAAGATCGCCGAGGGGGTGAACTTGGGACCTGAAGCAAGCCTGTCGTACCCACTTGCTCGGCGACGTGGTCGTACGACCGTCGCCATGTTGGCCGTCGATTATCTCGGTCATGCCATGCCGCAGACCAGGTTACCACGTCACCATAGGTCATAGTGGACAACCCATTTACTGCCCCCGAGACTTTATCCCATTGAGCGCCACGGTAGACGAGCTCCGGTGACTCATCTCCTCACTACCGCGAGCTCATCTTCGCCCAAATTCGTTGCACTCGTGGTCGCTCTCTACAAATTGAGCGTTCCCCTTGCTCTGTCTCTCTGTTATGAACCCAACGCACTATTCCTCACTCCCGATCATCCACCGTAGCTCCCGAATTCTAGATTTCCCCAAATCGACCGGAACGCTGTCGTGAGGCATCGCACTGTGGCCAACCATTCTCAGGCCCGTTCATGTCCCTCTGATCCATGTTTCTACATCCTCTTGTGCTAGTGAAACTCTCGGTCTCGACCAACTGAACGGTACAGCACCGTAGCTTAGGGAACACTTTGTCGTCGCCCGGGAACGCCGCCGTGGACATGGCTCATGTCGACCGGCCGTTCCTGGTTGTCTTCGTCCAAGTTTGAGCGAGTACCGCCGTAGTCCTAGTCAGTCACTGATTCGTTCTGAGTCTTTGAATTGAATGTGACCAACTGGGGTAAACTGGAATGAGCACGCCGGTGATCTTGCTCCGCCGTTGGCGCGGACAACTACGATTTAATGACGAACTGGTCGAATTAAGCCCGTGGGTGTGTTCGAGTAGCATCCGTGATGGTGTCCGTGTACTCGGCACCACTGGAACAGGTCATTGCTCGCGAGAATTAGCGTCTTCGGCCAGGTATTCGATCGATCCGAAGTCAAGGACCAAAACCATGAAGAAAAAGAAATGGGAGGATGTTTGTGTAATTGTCAGTGAGACATAGGAATAGTGTTCAAGGATTCTTTACTAGTTATTCAAATGCTTAGGGGCCCCGATGCAAATTTGCCAGAGCGGGCACGGGCGCGCCGGTATCCGCGTGGGGTTTGGGCCGCTATACTATTCACGCTTTTATCCTTTTTTACTATCAACATGGGAAATATGTAGAAAATAGTAGAAAATGGTAAAATTATGAGACCAATTTTACTAGACTTCTAAAATCAAGTAGTATTTAATAAAAATCATCCCAAGATTTTTAGTTCAAATTGGGAATTATGTAGCATTTAAAGGTGCTTAAATAAAGACCTTCAGAATTTTAGAAATAATTCAGTAATTCCAAAAATCATACAACTTTTTTGGGTAGACTTAATATGATGGTCAGAAACCCTGAGTGAAGTTTGAAATGATTTGTACACTGTTGGACTAGAAAACCCAGTAACTAGCTTCATAAGATTAATCCTTTACCACTAATCCTAAAGGAATACCTAACTAGGAAATCTTAGTGATTGGCTAGCACCGTGAAAGAAAGTTGTATTCTAGACGCAACTTACTATATTTCTATTGTGTAACTACATATTCATGACATAGCATAAGCATTCATGTACATGTATTATCATGTATAGACACGAGGAAGAAATCATAGTAGAGGAAGAAGTTGTCTCCCAGACCGAGAATCCTCCAGTGGAGAACAACTTTTACTTCGACATCTACGGCGTGGAAACAGAACCTCCTGCAACACAAGGCAAGCCCCGGTGCATTATCCCTTTTCCTTGTTGTTTTAAAATCTTTATCACTTTATATGATGCATTAGGTGATAGAAATTGTGTGATAAACAGCTGATGCATTTCCTTCCTTGGAAAATTGGTTACCATTCCTTGTTTTTTACCTGTTTTATTTAAACAAGTTTCTAATGCTTAGTTTTGCTATAGAAAACAAAAGTTTTTGTTTCGAAAAATGTGATGCTTCACATGGGATGGGGATTTTTACAAAGAAAAAACTGATGATGGTGGATCCATCATGGCCGTGATGGGTTCAACAACTGAAAAGAAGTACCTCTGTCAGGTACCAAACTTTGGGTTTTAAATGATAAAGACGAGACCGGATGGGTGGCTTGCACGAGAGGGGAGTCTCGATGTAGTGTCTCCGTCTAAGTCGATTAAGGATCGGGCCGGTGTAGGCTTGATGATCGAGGACCTTTTAACTGGCCACATGCCTCGTCATGGATAAGCTTTGCCTCGGTCGGACCAATACCTGAAAGGCTACCACGCAATGGGAGTGGAGAGATGGCGAGAGTAGCATGTACCCTCCGTGGCAAGAGGCTGGACGGTGGAGTATCCGTGCTCTCTGTTGGCGTGAACCCATTCTGGTCCGAGAAACCTGGTTGCGAGTTGACATATGCAATGGTTAAGTGCTATATATGTCGTGTGGTTGGAGATCCCTAGCTGGGTATTAATTGATTCAGATCGCCGTTACTTCTCGGACATGAAGACTTGGTCACTGCCCTACACGTAGCAACAAATGAACTGAAGGGGTGATAAAAAGATGGCTAGTATAGGCCAAATGCTTTATCTAAGAATAGAAAGGAATCTAGATGCAGGTAATTACTTAACCTGATAAATAAAATGAATTTTTAAGGATCCACTCATAGTAAGCTTTTCTACAAAAAGAGTCATTGAATCTTGATAAGATTTACCTTAATCCCCAAAAGCCAGCATATCTTTAAGAGTCCTTTTCCTTTGACGGTTAATACTTGCGAAAGTACACCGTACTCAGTGTTTCCAAACCCATGTTGTTGTAGGTGATGAAACTGCTGAGTTCTGTTGTTTCTGTTCCAAGGTGGTTCCAAAGTAGGATGAAGAAAACTAAGACCTACCTAGGGAAGGTGTTTTGCATTCCTTTGATGTAATAATAAGTTTAAGCACTCAGTACCCGGATATGTAATAATCAACTCTTTCTATATTTTACTTATGAATGTAAATTATGTTATTGTAATCCTTTCCGCTTACTCCGATGGTGTGTAATGTCTGCGTTATGGGATAAGCACTCTTGGGTGATGTGATGGAGATACAGATAACCAGACCTGCCGAGCCATTGAGCGCACCTGCATGACTGTCTGAGGTCCTTGGGACAAGGACATCTATAGGTGGGCCTAATATCTTGGGAGGTTCGGTGATAGATTGTGACACCCCACTGTGCCTCCTTCTAAACCTTTAGGGAAGGACTAAGCCATCCGGAGACGTACTAGTCGCTCGGAAGGACCCTAGTGCCTAGGGACGAAAGATCCTTCGATGTCTGGTCTAGAGGCCCAGATAGGGTCTTCAGGAGAGGCACCCCTCGCTAGAGATAAGCGCCAGTAATGCCTGTCTATAACACCTTTCTCTCGGAGGATACACAACCTCACCATATTTCTTTGGATTTGAACTTTCTCTTCAGGCGTAACATCGTGACTCCAGTTGAATGGAGCATCAGACGGAACGCTCCAATCGACGCCAAGAAGCTGTGGTCCTGGCAAGGGCCCTTTACTAGTGTCTCGCAGGTAGAACCATCACCTGTGCCAACCCTTATTAGACAAGGAAAGGGGAATTGAGATATACTTGTGCGACCTCCCGCTGCGAAGGCGAATACTGGCACACTCAATCGACCACACTTCCATTGTTCTCTACTCATCCTTCTTCCGCAACATCTCGACATAGAAGAAGTATCTCCATAAGGTAATATCAGGCTCAACACCTAGATACCCTTCGCACAAGGCGATGGAAGCAGCTATGCACTGAATCCCATCCGGATTCAGATAGTGAAGCTGCACCTACAAATACTTGAAGAGGGTCACAATGAAAGGATGAAGAGGGAAGGCGAGGCCTCGCTCGTGGAAGCAAACAAATGAAACCACATAACCGAGAGGCGGGGTCGGGGCCTCCTTGATGCCTAGAATTAGCCATCCGCCATCGTCAAGTAGACCGCGCCCGACGAGGGCCTAAAGGTTCTCCTGGCTCATTAAGGATCAGTGCTAGTCTGCCATAGGGAGCACAACAGATGTCCCAAGTGTGAGAAGGATAGGCCAAGTGAGGTAGATGAGGAACAAGGGAACCGAAAGCAAGGTGGACAAGACAGGCAGAGCGATGCGATTAAATAATTGTTGTCCTACGAAACCCTACAGCTTTGTGCCAGCGGAGATGACACGACAGAGGAGGAAGCAAGCCTGACCCACCAACATGCCAGGCCTCATGCTATCCCAGGTAGAGACATGTGTAAGTTATTCCCCTGTGCACAATAAATGAGGGAACACAAAGGTAAAAGCCATTAAGGCGGGAGTTTCCTCGGATTACATCGTGTAAGGATTTGGTATGCATAGAGTGGGGGTGAATAGGTTACCTGTAAATTTTCAGGACAAGAAACTATTAAATTCCATAGTGGTAGTGCCACTCTTAGCCTGACACTGTCACAGTCTGGCACTTTCAGACAATAGTAAATGATCCAAACACTACGAAACTTTCACGGTAGCCGATAGATAAGATTTCTTGTAACTAGAATATGAGACTAAAATGAGTAATGTAGAGTAATCAGGAATAATAGGGTAGAGAAGTACTCAAATGAAGTCAACTCAAACCCTAACTACTCAGATCATCAAATCAAATCAACAAACATGGACACAACATTTATCCCATGGTTCAGCTCGCCACAAAGGCTTGCCTACCTCCACGTTGTTGAGGACAGCCACAAAAGCCAAGGGTCACACACCCTTCCTCGATCTCAAGACAAGAGCTCTTGCTCTTAGTATGAGAGGGATTTCATTATGAATAAGGGTAACTTACAATAGTTCCAAGGCCATAACAAGCTTGTAGCTCAAGGGAAATGTCACATGTCGGCTAGGAGCAAGCTCCAAGAATCAATGAGTGAATGCCAACCTTGAGGTGTTCCAATGCGCAATGGGAAAACTGAGGAAACACTAGGGTTCTTGTTGTTCTTGGGGTTTTCTCTTAGCTTTGGAGAAGAGCCAGAAATTTTGAGTCAAAATGAGCAAGTAAGGGAGAGAGAGGACCAAGGGGTACTAGTAACATATTCTATAGTATCCCTGTGTCAGGATACGTAGCAGGTAACTATTGGTGACTAGAGAATAAATCAAATCAAGGAAATTCATATTCCTACAGTCAATAAATGTTTGACTATGCGGAAGTTAAGTCCGGCAGTGTCGCGCAACCCAAACTGATCAGAATGATCTGAAATTTTGGCACTATCTAACTGGGTTTAGGTAGAGGTGTTTTGTGGAGTTTGAGCACTGAAGAACCAAAGACATAGACAAACTCATAGATTTATAACTATTTGGTGTCCTTTCTTTGCCATAAGCTTTCTCCCTTTTGGTGCTTTTCCTATCGCAATGCTTAGTAAACAGATTACTCCCCTAATTGTATGATCATTATAACAAAACCCACAATTAGGGCTTGATTGCACTTACATAAAGGGGCCCTGAGTCTCCGCTACCGTGATTCTAGGCTAGAGGGTTGGGCATGGGGCCAAACATCCAAAAAGAGGGGGAAACTACGACTAAGGCAGGATGGAAAGCTCATCGCCCCCTCCCATTCTAACACCTCGCGCAACTATGAGAGCACCTAGATGGGGGTGAATAGGTGATCCTGAAAGATCAAGACTAAACAACACAAACTTGGTTTATGAAATGTTAGTGAGGTCAAAACCAAGGTGCTATAACTAGAGAAGGAGAGAACGAGAAGAGACAACTTCTTCACTTAATTGCTCTTCACAAGATGAGTATTAAACTTAGAGCAATTATCGAGTGAGTAGAAGTAGAGAAAATCGCACAAGAATAAAGATAAGTGACACGATGATTTTTATCTCGTGGTTTGGCCAAGTGGAACACTTGCCTAGTCCACGTTGTGGCGTCCCAACGGACGACGGTTGCACTCAACCCCTTTCAATTGATCCAATGATCCACTTGAATACCACAGTTCTCTTTATCTCAAGTTTATCCCCTTGTGAGGAATCTCCACACTTTGGAGTCTCTCACACCTTACACAAAAGATCTCAAATAAGCATGGGAGTATGGAGGGAATAGCAACACACACAAAAGCGATAGTCACTGCACTAACACGCACACACGACGAGATCGAGCACACGAAAGCAGCACAACAGAGTTACAACTCAAAAAAGTGATCAAATCTCTAACACAGTGAATCAAATGCATGAATGCGAGGTCTCGGCATCTTAGGATGTTTAAGAGGTGCTTGGTGTACTGCTCCATGCACCTAGGGGTCCCTTTTATAGCCCTAAGGCAGCTAGGAGCTATTGGAGCTCCATTTGGTAGGCAATAGTTGCCTTCTGTCCGTGGGCACACTGGACAGTCCGGTGCCCCACCAGACAATGAACAGTTGTGATTTCTTTCCTTTTCTAGTGAAGTCGACCGTTGCAGCCACGGTCCCCTTGGCACACCGGACAGTCTGGTGCGGCCTAGTGACCGTTGGCTCAGGCCACACGTCACCCGTTGATTGCGCACTGATTGCACTGCCGACCGTTGGCGTGGGCGCGGCTGGCTCACCGTACAGTCCGGTGAATTTTAGCCCCGACTCATCCAACTTTTCCTGAGATCAGCGAGTTCGTCGAGCACGCCAGCCTGGGCACCAGACAGTCCGGTGCACCGCAGGCTGGTGCAAGTCTGGCTTGTTTCAGTTAAACTTCTTTTGCTCCTTTTGGACTTGACTTTACGGAGTTTCTGGCACTTAGACAAACATGTTTACCACATGAAACAATTGACTAAGTGTCTAGAATTTACCTTCATACTTGATCCATCTATATTTGCATTATGTTCTCATCGGAACTCAATTTGCTTCATATACCTTTGCTCAACATCATGTTAGTTCTCACATAGTGTGTTGTGCATGTAATCACCAAAACAATATAGAAATGGCCTAAGGGCACATTTCTCATTCAATCTCCCCCTTTTTGGTGATTTATGCCAACACATCAAAAAGCAACTCATTTTGAACTAACATATCTAAAAGAGTTAAAAAATGCAGATTTATGTCAAATTGAAGACCAATAAGATTATCATAGAATTTGGCATATTTGGATCACTTTTGCCACCACTTGGTTTATTTTCAGAAAACAAATTCGTTTTCCTATCTCTATATCAAAAATACTTGTTTTGGCAAATCAAGAGATCTTTCAAGAGTAAATTTGATCAAATGCCAAAAGCTCCCCCTTTTTCCATAATCAAATTTCTCCCCCACAAGATAGCAGTTTTTGCAATTAAGATGATTTTGATCAAACACAAATAATCTAACAGTAAAATTTTGAAATTCACAAGTGGTTGGCTGATCCAGTTGCTTTGGCCTTAATTTCTCCCCCCCTTTGGCATTAAGCATCAAAACAGGAGAACTTATTTGCCCCTTAACCCCATTGCCTCACCAAAATGTCAAATAAGATCAAAAGGCAATAAGAACAAAAATAAGAACTTGGGACAAGATATATTGATACCGGAATGCAGTGGAAGCTCTTTCTTTGTCCAAGTTCACCTTTTCCCTTTCAATGCAACTTTGAGACTATATCAAAAGTACTTAAGCAAACACATTAGTATCAAAGAATCAAGTTGTAGTACATCCTCCCCCTAAACATGTGCATCATGTTCATAGGGACGTGTGAGGTACGGGTACGACTTGTACAACTTAAGCACCAAAAATAAGCATGTAAAGACATTAATGCTTAAAATAATCAAAGACATAAAACACATGTATGCTATAGATCAATCCAAGTTCCGCGAATCTAAGACATTTAGCTCACTATGCAACCTGCAAAACCTTTTCTCATCTAAAGGCTTGGTGAAGATATCGGTTAGCTGGTTCTCAGTGCTAATATGGTAAATATCGATATCTCTCCTTTGCTGGTGATCTTTCAAAAAGTAATGCCGGATGTCTATGTGCTTAGTGCGGCTATGTTCAACAGAATTATCCACCAAGCGGATTGCACTCTCATTATCACATAGGAGTGGGACTTTGCTCAGATTGTAGCCAAAGTCCATGAGGGTTTGCCTCATCCAAAGTAGTTGCGCGCAGCACTGTCCTGCAGCAACATACTCGGCCTCAGCGGTGGATAGGGTAACATAAGTTTGTTTCTTAGAGCTCCAAGACACCAGAGACCTTCCTAGAAACTAATAAGTCCCTGATGTGCTCTTCCTATCAACCTTGCACCTGGCATAGTCGGAGTCTGAGTATCCAATTAAGTCAAAGGTAGACCCCTTTGGATACCAGATCCTGAAGCAAGGCGTAGAAACCAAATATCTAAGAATTCGCTTAATGGCCACAAGGTGACATTCCTTGGGGTCGGATTGAAATCTAGCACACATCCATACACTTAGCATAATATCTTATCTACGAGCATAAAGATAAAGCAAAGAACCTATCATAGATCGTTATGCCTTTTGATCAAAGTACTTACCTCCTTTGTTGAGGTCCAAGTGTCCATCCATTCCCATCGGTGTCTTTGCGGGCTCATCCTTCATCCCAAACCTCTTGTGTAAATCTTGGGTGTACTTTGTTTGGGAGATGAAGGTCCCTTCGTTGACTTGCTTAACTTGGAATCCAAGGAAGTAGTTCAACTCACCCATCATAGACATCTCGAATTTCTGCATCATCACCCTGCTAAACTCCTTACAAGACTTGATTAGTAGAACCAAATATTATGTCATCGACATATATTTGGCATACAAATAGATCACCATTACAAGTCTTAGTAAAGAGAGTAGGACCAGCTTTCCCAACCTTGAAAGCATTAGAAATAAGAAAATCTCTAAGGCATTCATACCATGCTCTTAGGGCTTTCTTAAGTCCATAGAGTGCCTTAGAGAGCCTATAGACATGGTCGGGATACTTGTCATCCTCAAAGCCACCTTGATTGGTCCATTGAGGAAGGCATTCTTCACGTCCATTTGAAACAACTTAAACAAGTGGTGAGCAGCATAGGCCAATAATATGCGAATTGATTCTAGCCTAGCTACAAGAGCGAAAGTCTTCTCAAAATCCAAACTAGTGACTTGGCCATAACCTTTTGCCACAAGTAGAGCCTTGTTCCTTGTCACCACACCGTGTTCATCTTGCTTGTTGTGGAACACCCACTTGTTTCCCACAACATTTTGATTCAGACGTGGCACTAGGCTCTAAACTTCATTTCACTTGAAGTTGTTGAGCTCTTCCTGCATGACCAACACCCAGTCCAGATCCTGCAAGGCTTCTTCTAGCCTAAAAGACTCAATAGAAGAAACAAACGAGTAATGCTCACAAAAGTTAGCTAAACGTGAGCGAGTAGTTACTCCCTTGTTGATATCACCCATAATTTGATCCACTGGATGATTCCTTTGTATTGTTGCCCGAACTTGAGTTGGAGGAGCTTGTTGTGCTTCTTCCTCCTTATCCTGTTCTCCATGTGCTCCCCCTTGATCCAAGCCTTCATCTTGAGGTACCTATACCTCATCTTGAGTTGGGGGATGCATAAATGTAGAGGAAGAAGGTTGATCTTGTTCTTGTTGTTCCTGCGGTCGCACAACACCTATCGCCATTGTTCTCATGGTGGACGTTGGAACTTCATCCTCATCAGTTAGGAGTTCGTATGATGTCTTCTTGATGAGGCGATGAAGATAGAGCCGGTTTATGGTGTGGCAGGATGTATTCACAGCTTCCGACCAAAACCGCTTAGGCGTCTTGTACTCTCCAACCATTGTCCTTGCCATGTCAATTAGCGTCCTGTTCTTCTTCTCTACTACACCATTTTGTTGTGGTGTGTAGGGAGCGGAGAACTCATGCTTGATGCCTTCCTCCTCAAGATACTCTTCTACTTGAAGGTTCTTGAACTTAGATCCATTATCGCTCCTTATCTTTTTCACCTTTAGCTCAAACTCATTTTGAGCTCTTCTTAGGAAACGCTTTAAAGTTCCTTGGGTTTCAAATTTATCCTACAAAAAGAACACCCAAGTGAAGCGGGAAAAATTATCAACAATTACAAAACCATACTTACTTCCCCCGATGCTAAGATAAGCAATGGGCCCGAAGATATCCATATGTAGGAGTTCCAGTGGTCTTGATGTTGTCATTACGTTCTTGCTTTGATGAGTGGTTCCCACTTGTTTTCTTGCCTGGCACGCTGCACAAGGTCTGTCTTTCTCAAAATAGACTTTGGTTAGTCCTAACACATGTTCTCCCTTTAGAAGCTTATGAAGATTCTTCATCCCAACATGTGCTAGTCGGTGATACCAGAGCCAGTCCATATTAGTCTTAGCGATTAAACATTCATCTAGATCAACATTCTCTTTTAAGAAATCAACTAAATAGAGCTTGTCGTCTAATACACCCTTAAAAGCTAATGAACCATCACTTCTTCTAAAGATAGATGCATCAATATTTGTAAATAAACAATTATAGCCCATATGACATAATTGACTTACAGACAACAAATTGTACCCAAGCGATTCTACTAGAAATACATTTGAAATTGAATGCTCGGCAGTGATGGCAATTTTGCACAAACCCATGACCTTGCCTTGGTTCCCATCTCTAAAGATGATAGTGTCTTGGGAATCCTTGTTCTTGACGTAGGAGGTGAACATTTTCTTCTCCCCGTCATGTGGTTTGTGCATCCGCTATCAATGATCCAACTTGTGCCCCCGGATGCATAAACTTGCAAGGTAATTTAAGCTTCGGTTTTAGGTACCCAACTCTTGTTGGGTCCTATAAGGTTAGTCACAACAGACTTTGGAACCTAGATGCAAGTTTTGTCTATCTTGCACTTAGGTCCCAAACTTCTAGCAACTACTTTATCATTTTTGCATAATAGAACAAATGAAGCATCACATGACACATGTTTGATAAAGCATTGTTGGTCCATTTGATGCCTTCCTAGGCGCATGAGACGCAATATGATGGCGCCTAGGTCTATTCCTACCATGAGCATATGAAGAACTAGATGCAAACATGACATGAGAATTAAATGCAGCATCATGACGTACAGGTAAAATAACATGATTATAGCACCTATCATGATGAGCAATACTAGGAACATTCTTAACATGAGCATAAAGATAAGCATGGTTCTTTTGATCATGTGAAGAATGAGAGCTACTAGCCATAGGAGCCTTTCCTTTCTCCTTGTTGAGATTGGCGGTCCTTTGGCTTGTTAAGTTCTTGGTTCCCTTTTGGAAACCATGTCCATCCTTAATTGAGGGGTGTCTACCAATGGTGTAGGCATCCCTAGCAAATTTTAGCTTCTCTTAATCATTTTTGCAAGTTTTAAGTTGAGCATTAAGATTAGCAACATTATTGTTCAACTTAAGAATGGTAGAGGCGTGTCCATTGCAAGCAGCAACATCAAAATCTTTACACCTATTGCAGATGACAACATGCTCTACACATGAACTAGCCACATTAACCTTTTCTAGCTTAGAATTAAAATCAACATTTAAACTTTTAAGACTAGAAATGAAATCATTACAAGTAGATAACTCTGAAGATAATAGTTCATTTTTCTTAATTTCTAGAGCAAGAGATTTTGAACATTAATAAATTTATCATGTTCCTCATAAAGAATATCTTCTTGCTTTTCTAACAGACTATCTTTCTCATTAAGGGCATCGATTAATTCATTAATCATATCTACTTTAGATCTATCTAATCCCTTAAATAGATCACTATAATCAACCTCATCATCAGAAGATTCCTCCTCACTAGAAGAAGTGTACTTAGGTGTATCTTGTGTATGTACCTCCTTTTCTTTAGCCACGAGGCATGTGTGGCGTTCGTTTGGGAAGAGGGTGGACTTGTCGAAAGTGGAGGTAGCTAGTCCTTCATCGTCGGAGTCGGATGAAGAACAGTCGGAGTCCCATTGTTTCCCAATGTGCGCCTCGCCCTTTGCCTTCATGTAGTTCTTCTTCCTTTCCTTCTTCCCTTTTTCTTGTGCTTGGTCATTGTCATTATCGGGACATTGTGCTATAAAATGACCAGACTTACCACATTGAGCTTGGTCATTGTTGGGGTATTCCTTGCATCCCTTCAAAGCGGTCTTGAAGCGCTTGATTATAAGCGCCAATTCATCCTCATTGAGCCTGACAGCCTCCACATGTGCTACCTTGCTAGGTAGCGCCTCCTTGCTACCTGTTGCTTTGAGAGCAACGGGCTGCGGCTCATAGAGAGGAAGCGATCCATTTGCAACATCGTCCACATACCTCGCTTCCTTCACCATCATGCGCCCGCTCACAAATTTTCCGAGAATTTCCTCGGGTGTCATCTTTGAGTACCTGGGATTCTCACGAACAAGATTTACAAGATGAGGATCAATGATAGTAAATGACCTTAGCATGAGTCGGACGATGTCATGATCCATCCATCTTGTACTACCATAGCTTCGAATCTTGTTCACCAGGGTCTTGAGCCTGTTGTAAGTTTGGGTTGGCTCCTCTCCCCTTTTCATGGCGAATCTCCCAAGTTCGCCTTCCACCAGTTCCATCTTAGTAATCATGGTGGCATCATTACCCTCATGAGAGATCTTGAGGATATCCCATATTTGCTTGGCATTGTCCAAGCCGCTGATTTTGTTGTACTCATCCCTGCATAGAGATGCTAACAAAACAGCAGTAGCTTGGGCATTTTTATGTATTTGCTCATTAATCAATACAAGATTATCAGTGCTATCAAAATGTATTCTGTTTTCCACTACTTCTCAAATACTAGGATGGAGAGAAAATAGATGACTACGCATTTTATGACTCCAAAAAGAATAGTCTTCTCCATCAAAGCGAGGGGGTTTACCGAGTGGAATAGATAATAAATGAGCATTGTATTATAAGGAATGCGAGAATAATCAAAAGAGTAGTTCTGATTAACCGTCTTCTTTTTCGATGAAAAGTCTTCGTCGTCATCATCCCTTGGTGAAGAGGAGGAGGCGTCGCTGTCGTAGTAGATGATCTTGTTTATGCACCTCTTCTTCTTCCCGTCCCTTTTCTTGTGTCTTAAGCCTGAGTCAGTGGGCTTGTTGCCTTTTGGCTCATCAACGTAAAAGGTCTCCTTCTCCTTATCAATGATCACCATCCCCTTACCTTTAGAATCCATCTCTTCGGGCGGTTAGTCCCTAAATGAAGAACCTGGCTCCAATACCAATTGAGAGCACCTAGAGTGGGGGGGGGGGTGAATAGGTGATCCTGTAAAGATCAAGACTAAACAACACAAACTTGGTTTATGAAATGTTAGTGAGGCCAAAACCAAGGTGCTATAAATAGAGAAGGAGAGAACGAGAAGAGACAACTTCTTCACTTAATTGCTCTTCACAAGATGAGTATTAAACTTAGAGCAATTATCGAGTGAGTAGAAGTAGAGAAAATCGCACAAGAATAAAGACAAGTGACACGGTGATTTTTATCCCGTGGTTCGGCCAAGTGAAACACTTGCCTAATCCACGTTATGGCATCCCAACGGACAAGGGTTGCACTCAACCCCTTTCAAGTGATCCAATGATCCACTTGAATACCACGGTTCTCTTTATCTCAAGTTTATCCCCTTGTGAGGAATCTCCACACTTTGGAGTCTCTCACACCTTACACAAAAGATCTCGAATGAGCACGGGAGTAAGGAGGGAATAGCAACACACACAAAAGCGAGAGTCGCTGCACTAACACACACACAAGACAAGATCGAGCACACGAAAGCAGCACAACAGAGTTACATCTCAGAAAAGTGCTCAAATCTCTAACACAGTGAATCAAATGCACGAATGCAAGGTCTCGATGTCTTAGGATGTTCAAGAGGTGCTTGGTGTACTGCTCCATGCGCCTAGCGATCCCTTTTATAGCCCCAAAGCAGCTAGGAGCCGTTGGAGCTCCATTTGGTAGGCAATAGTTGCCTTCTATCTGTGGGCGCACCGGACAGTCCGATGCCCCACCGGACAGTGAACAGTCGTGATTTCTTTCCTTCTCTAGTGAAGCCGACCATTGGAGCCATGGTCCCCTTGGCACACCAGACTGTCCAGTGTGCCGTTGGCTCAGGCCACGTGTCGCCCGCTGATTGCGCTGCCGACTGTTGGCGCGGGCGCGGCTGGCTCACTGGACAGTCTAGTGCACACCAGACAGTCCAGTGAATTTTAGCCGCGACTCCTCCCAACTTTTCCCGAGAGCAGCGAGTTCGTCGATCGCGCCAGCCTGGGCACCGGACACTGTCCGATGCACACCGGATTGTCCGGTGCACCGCAAGCTGGTGCAAGTCTAGATTATTTCAGCTAAACTTCTTTTGATGCTTTTGGACTTGACTTTACTGAGTTCCTGGCAATTAGACAAACATGTTTCGCACATAGAACAATTTACTAAGTGTCTAGAACGTACCTTCATACTTGATCCATCTAGATTTGCATTATGTCCTTATCGGAACTCAATTTGCTTCATATACCTTTGCTCAACATCATGTTAGTTCTCACATAGTGTGTTGTGCATCTAATCACCAAGACAATATAGAAATGGCCCAAGGGCACATTTCCCTTTCAAGCTATGAGAGCATAAACTCGCGCTAGGAAACCAAAAAGTGGATGCTAAAGGAGGACCTAAGACGCTCATTGAAAGTCGCCTAGAGGGGGGAGGTGAATAGGCGTAATCTGAAATTTACAACTTAAAACACAAACTACAAGCTAGGGTTAGTGTTAGAATTAAATCCAAGTCTAGGAGAGAGGGGGAAAACAAATCAACCAAGAAATAAAGTGGATGAACACGGTGATTTGTTTTACCGAGGTTCGGTTCTAAAGAACCTAGTCCCCGTTGAGGTGGTCACAAAGACCGGGTCTCTTTTAACCCTTTCCCTCTCTCAAACGGTCACTTAGACCGAGTGAGCCTTCTTCCTTAATCTCACGGGTCACTTAGACCCCGCAAGGATCACCACACAATTGGTGTCTCTTTCCTTGCTTACAAAGCACTTAAGAGTAAGAATTGAAAAGAAAAAGAAGGCCAAGCCAAGCAAACAAGAGCAACAAAAGAACACAAGAGATCCTTTCACAAGTCCTAATGCACTAGAGTTGATTTGGAGACTTTGAGTGGATCGATCGCTTTGATTGTGTCTTGGAGTGGAGTCTTTTGCTCTTGTATTGAATGTAATGCTCATAATGCTTGGGTGCTTGGAGTTGTGGTGGTTGGAGGTATTTATAGCCCTCAACCACCAAATGGTCGTTGGGGAAGGCTGCTGTCGAAGGGCGCACCGGACAGTCCGGTGCGCCACCAGACAGGCACTGTTGGCTGTCCGGTGCGCCGCCACGTCACCCAACCATTAGGGTTCGGGAGCAGTCGACCGTTGGCGCCGTTGTCTTCTTGTGGCACCAGACTGTCCGGTGCCGCACTAGACAGGTCCTGTTCACTGTCCGGTGTGTCTCTGACTCTGTGCGCACTGTTCATCTATTTATCAGCTTTTGCAGTCGACCGTTGTGCGAGTTAGCCATTGCTCCGCTGGTGCACCAGACAGTCCGGTGAATTATAGCGGAGTGCACCTGTTGAAACCCGAGAGTGGCTGTTTGGACTCTGTACGGTCCTGGTGCACCGGACACTGTCCTGTGGCACACCGGACAGTCCGATGCGCCAGACCACAGCACACTTGGTTTCTTTTGCTCCTTTGAATTTGATCCCTAAATTGAATATTTATTGGGTTGTGTTGAACCTTTATGCACCTATAGAGCATGTATTCTAGAGCAAACTACTTAGTTCATATGTTTGTGTTGGACACTCAACCACCAAAATTACTTGTAGGAAAAGGTTAACCCTATTTCCCTTTCAATCTCCCCCTTTTTGGTGGTTGATGCCAACACAAACCAAAGCAAATATATGAAGTGCAGAAATGAACTAGTTTGCATATGGTAAGTGCATAGGTTACTTAGAATTAAACCAATATGAAAGTCTTATTACATATGAATAAGAGTGAATGGATTGCTTTCTTTTATTTGATATTTTGGACCACTTTTGCACCACATGTTTTTGTTTTTGCAAATCTTTTCAAAGTCTTTTCAAATTCTTTTGCAAACATTCAAAGGTATATGAATATGATTGCAATAAGCATTTTCAAGATTTGAAATTTCTCCCCCTGTTTCAAATGCTTTTCGTTTGACTAAACAAAAGCTCCCCCTCAATGAAATTCTCCTCTTAGCTTTCAAGAGGGTTTTGAAATATATACTAATGTGAAATTGCCTTGAATACCGTTTGAAAACAAACATTTGTGAATACAAATTAAATCTTTCATTTCGAAAATTTGTGAAATGGTCGTGGTGCGGTCCTTTTGCTTTGAGCTTAATATTTTCTCCCCCTTTGGCATTAATCGCCAAAAACGGAGAACGTTGGAGCCCTTTTTTATATTTTCTCCCCCATTGATAAAATAAATATGAGTGAAAGATTATATCAATTGGAGAGATGGCGGAATACCAGCAAAGTTAAATAATACCATTGGAGTTGAGTGGAAAGCGTTGTCTTTGCCGAATACTCCATTTCCCTTTCAATCTAAGACTAACATGAGAAATACTCATGGAAACACATTAGTCTTAGCCTTGGCACAAGAAGAATAAGAAATATGTATATGTACCAAATGAAAGAGATATGGTCAAAGGTATATAAATGAGCTATGTGTGCAATGTTTCAATCAAAATTCCGAGAAACAAGTATATTTAGCTCATTCCTAAGTTTGCTAAAGGTTTTCTCATCTAGTGGCTTGGTAAAGATATCGGCTAATTGATCTTTAGTGTTAACATAAGCTATCTTGATATCCCCCCTTTGTTGGTGATCCCTCAGAAAGTGATACCGAATGTATATGTGCTTAGTGCGGCTGTGTTCAACGGGATTATCCGTCATGCAGATTGCACTCTCATTATCACATAGGAGAGGGACTTTGCTCAATTTGAAGCCATAGTCCCTGAGGGTTTGCCTCATCCAAAGTAATTGCGCACAACAATGGCCTGCGGCAATATACTCGGCTTCGGCGGTAGAATGAGCTACTGAGTTTTGTTTCTTTGAAGCCCAAGACACCAGGGATCTCCCCAGAAACTGACAAGTCCCTGATGTGCTCTTCCTATCAATTTTACACCCTGCCCAATCGGCATCATCATATCCTATTAAATCAAAGGTGGATCCCTTGGGGTACCAAAGCCCAAACTTAGGAGTGTAGACTAAATATCTCATGATTCTATTCACGACCCTAAGGTGAACTTCCTTAGGATCGGCTTAGAACCTTGCACACATGCATACAGAAAGCATAATATCCGGTCGAGATGCACATAAATAGAGTAAAGATCCTATCATCGACCGGTATACCTTTTGATCTACGGATTTACCTCCCGTGTCGAGGTCGAGATGCCCATTTGTTCCCATGGGTGTCTTGATGGGTTTGCCATCCTTCATTCCAAACTTCTTAAGTATGTCTTGAATGTACTTTGTTTGGATGATGAAGGTGCCATCCTGGAGTTGCTTGATTTGAAATCCTAAGAAATAGCTCAACTCCTCCATCATAGACATCTCGAATTTTTGTACCATGACCCTACTAAACTCTTCACAGGTAGACTTGTTAGTAGACCCAAATATAATATCATCAACATAAATTTGGCATATAAACAAGTCTTTTTCAATAGTTTTAGTAAACAGTGTAGGATCGGCCTTGCCGACTTTGAAGCCATTAGTGATAAGAAAGTATTGCAGGCATTCATACCATGCTCTTGGGGTTTGCTTTAGCACATAAAGCGACTTTGAGAGTTTATATACATAGTTAGGCTACTCACTAACTTCAAAGCCGGGAGGTTGCTCAACATAGACATCTTGCTTGATAGGTCCATCGAGAAAGGCACTTTTCACGTCCATTTGGTAAAGCTTAAAGCCATGGTAAGTAGCATTGGCAAGAATATGCGAATTGACTCAAGCCTAGCTATGGGTGCATAAGTTTCATCGAAATCTAAACCTTCGACTTGTGAATAACCCTTGGCCACAAGTCGGGCTTTGTTTCTTGTCACCACACCATGCTCATCCATTTTTATATTTTCTCCCCCTTTGCTAAAATAAATATGAGTGAAAGATTATACCAATTGGAGAGTTGGCGGAATACTAGCAAAGTTAAATAATACCATTGGAGTTGAGTGGAAGCGTTGTCTTTGCCGAATACTCCATTTCCCTTTCAATCTAAGACTAACACGAGAAATACTCATGGAAACACATTAGTCTTATCCTTGGCACAAGAAGAATAAGAAATATGTATATGTACCAAATGAAAGAGATATGGTCAAAGGTATATAAATGAGCTATGTGTGCACTGTTTCAATCAAAATTCCGAGAATCAAGTATATTTAGCTCATTCCTAAGTTTGCTAAAGGTTTTCTCATCTAGTGGCTTGGTAAAGATATTGGCTAATTGATCTTTGGTGTTAACATAAGCTATCTTGATATCCCCCCTTTGTTGGTGATCCCTCAGAAAGTGATACCGAATGTCTATGTGCTTAGTGCGACTGTGTTCAACGGGATTATCCGCCATACGGATTGCACTCTCATTATCACATAGGAGAGGGACTTTGCTCAATTTGAAGCCATAGTCACTGAGGGTTTGCCTCATCCAAAGTAATTTCGCACAACAATGGCCTACGGCAATATACTCGTCTTCGGCGGTAGAATGAGCTACTGAGTTTTGTTTCTTTGAAGCCCAAGACACCAGGGTTCTCCCCAGAAACTGACAAGTCCCTGATGTGCTCTTCCTATCAATTTTACACCCTGCCCAATCGGCATCAGAATATCCTATTAAATCAAAGGTGGATCCCTTGGGGTACCAAAGCCCAAACTTAGGAGTGTAGACTAAATATCTCATGATTCTCTTCACGACCCTAAGGTGAACTTCCTTAGGATCGGCTTAGAACCTTGCACACATGCATACAGAAAGCATAATATCCGGTCGAGATGCACATAAATAGAGTAAAGATCCTATCATCGACCAGTATACCTTTTGATCTACGGATTTACCTCCCGTGTCGAGGTCGAGATGCCCATTTGTTCCCATTGGTGTCTTGATGGGTTTGCCATCCTTCATTCCAAACTTCTTAAGTATGTCTTGAATGTACTTTGTTTGGCTGATGAAGGTGCCATTCTAGAGTTTCTTGATTTGAAATCCTAAGAAATATCTCAACTCCTCCATCATAGACATCTCGAATTTTTGTACCATGATCCTACTAAACTCTTCACAGGTAGACTTGTTAGTAGACCCAAATATAATATCATCAACATAAATTTGGCATATAAACAAGTCTTTTTCAACAGTTTTAGTAAAGAGTGTAGGATCGGCCTTGCCTACTTTGAAGCCATTAGTGATAAGAAAGTATTGCAGGCATTCATACCATGCTCTTGGGGCTTGCTTTAGCACATAAGGCGACTTTGAGAGTTTATATACATAGTTTGGGTACTCACTATCTTCAAAGCCGGGAGGTTGCTTGTTGGGGACCTTCGGCTTCTGAAGGTCCTCAAAAACATGATTTAACAATGTTTCTGGAGTATAATACATGAGCAGGTATCTTTGAACTTGGACCCTTTGGACTTGAGTCAAAATCATAGTGTGAAGAAGCACAAGGGATACGAAGGATGGAACAAAGCCGAAGCTGTGCGCAAGGGAGTTTCGGCATGATAACAGAAAAGGAAACCGACTTAAAGGGGAAAAGGTTATCTAGACCCCGATGGATTACTATAGAGTTATTAGCAAATGTAAAGGGCATGAGTGTAATTTCACATGGGCTGCGTCCCGTGCCTATAAATAGATGAACAGTGCTCCCGTACTGTTCACGCTGACTGGACATTTGCTTTTGCGTCACGCTTGTACTTTCTCCTTCTTTCAAGCCGAAGGTAATTTTGTAACTTGTTAATATTCCTATTTTTCCTTAATAATAAAATAGAAATGAGTTGATGGTAATAAATAACTGTTGGTATTGTCTTTTATATCTCATATGTTTTCTTTTCCTCGTTCATATGTTGCTTTGACGAAGGTACGTCCTTCACAACCTTCGTCCGAAAAACATTATCTCTCAAAGGGATATAATGCTTCGAAGGACGAAGGACTTTAACGTTTAACATTCTCTGTGTTGCCTTGTTCTTTGACTCATAGCATTTGAGAACAAGTCCTCAACATTGGCGCCCACCTCCGGTGAACCCTTTTCGACCACTTTCGGCAAGCATCGACCTTCGTCATGCCGCCAAAGAAAGCTTCAGCAACAGAGGCTGCCGCTTTGCAACCGCTAGACCCGAACCAGGAGACCCTTTCTCTTTGGGAGGCCTGAAGCCAGAAGAGGAAAGCCACCAGTCTAACATCTCAGGAGGACGACTTGGATCAAGAAATCAGGAATATTGAGATGCTTCATCAGCAGGTGCAACGGAAGAAGGAAAAGATGGCTCGCCTAGCTGACCTGCAAAGGCAGATAGACGAAGCCTCTGAAGAAGTTCGACATCTTGCTCAGGATGAACAAAACCGAAGGTCCCAGTACAAAGAGCTTCACCAAGAGGGCCTCGTCAACGAGGATGACTGGTATGAGGATTTCCACCATGGAAATTTTGCCTTTGACGATGCTTCTCCTCTGTCAGCTGAACTGCAGGCTACACCTTGGCCCCCGTCTTACAAACCACCTCAGCTCCCCATGTACGACGAACACTCAGATCCGAAGCAATTTCTGATGAGCTACGAAGCAACCATATTCTTTATATGGTGGCAATACTGCAGTCATGGCGAAATCCTTCGTCATGGCAGTAAAAAATGTTGCACAAACCTGGTATTCCTCTCTTCGGCCGGGAACAATCACATCATGGCAATAGCTGAAGGACATGCTTATCACCAGTTTCCAAGGGTTTCAGACGAAACCAGTCACTGCTCAAGCTTTGTTCCAGTGCACCCAAGATCATGAAGAATACCTTCAGGTGTATGTCCAAAGGTTCTTACGACTGAGGGCACAGGCGCCAACGGTGCCCAATGAAATTGTCATTGAGGCCATGATCAAGGGGCTTTGACCAGGACCTACAGCCCAATACTTCGCCAGGAAACCCCCTCAGACCCTGGAGAAACTGCTCCAGAAGATGGATGAATACATCCGAGCCGATAATGATTTTCGACAGAGAAGGGAGGAAGCTTACAGATTCTCCGAAATGACCAGAGGCTTCGGAGGGAGAGTCCACCCTAAGCATGTCAGATCAATTCATTCCACTTAGAATGATGACAGGGGAAGTCAGCAACAGAGGCCGCAATATTCCTCCCAGGCTTCGGGGCAGCAACAGAGCTATCCTCGGCCCCCAGCTCCAAGGGGCAGAGGCGCCAGGGGCTTCGGAGGAAGGTTTGGGGATCAGCCCAGGAAATTTTATTGTGTATTCTACGGTGAGGACAAGGGCCATACCACTAGGATGTGCCATGTCACCATCTAGAAACAAAAAGAAATAGCAGAAGCTAAAGCCCAACAGAGCCAGCCGAAGCAAGTTATGCATACTGCTCCGTACCACTCACCGTACATTCCAGGGTATGTGGGTAACCATTCTGCAGCTTCTGTTGCCTCGGCAAGCCAATCTCAGACATCTTGGCAACAGCTTCCACCTCCACCACCAATACAACGAGGCCAGCAGCCAGAAGGGAGCCAGCACACTCATCAGCAAGGAGACTTTAGAGAGGAGTCCGAAGCTCGTACAGTCAACATTACTGTACCAGAGTCGAAGCACATCTACTAGAAGATATCCTGCTGCTGAAATAGTTCTTGCATTTGTTATCATTTTTTCTTTTTAGTAAGGAACAATCATTGAAAGCCTAAGTTTTTCTTGTCGTTTTCAATTTCTTGTAACAGCTTCGTTTTTGTCATAATGAAAATATATCTTATACACAGACTTACAGAATTCAAAAGTTGCCGAAGCATGAAAACTTGTTCTTAAGAGCTCGTGGCTACAGAAAGTATCTCCGAAGCTACAAAAAAGTTGTTCTACGGAACGCAGTGTAAGTTTGCTGAAGTTACAAAAAGTCGTTCCTAAGGGAGCGCAGCGTAAGTTTTCTGCTCAAAAGTCGTTCCAAAGGGAATGCAGAGCTTACAGCGAAAAATAAATGCTGATTCCTCCGAAGTATAAGGCGAAGTGCGAAAAGTCAACGCGAATACCGCCGAAGTAAAAGGCGAAGAAGCTCCTAAGGGAGGCTTACAGCGAAAAGTCAGCGCTGATACACCAAAAAATAAGCGATGAAGCCGAAAAATGAACGACAAAGAGATTATGTGTTCTACAGAGGGGATGTGTGTGTGTCTTCGGCACAAAATTTCATCCACATACCATAACATCATCACATCATTCGCATAACATGACATCATACATCATATTACATTAATGGCACAAGAGGGGGAAACAATGTTGATCTTCGGAAATTGTTTCAAAGAAGTGCCAAAGCACAAAATAAATTTTGAAGAAGTGCAGGTTCGTCAACTCTAAATATCAAAGAGGATCTATCGCTTATGAAGCATAATATTTCTACGGAATATGGGTATTCTTCACGAAGCATGAAAAGAAGGGAAGGTGTTTTTTCGCCGAAGGCTCAAAAACGGTATGTACGTAAAGTTTCATGCATCGTAAAGAACTGAACTACAAAACAACTTATATAGTACATTTAAAACTGTAAAATATTACACACTTTGTTCAACAAATATTACATCAATATTACGAATGTTTCTACAGCAATAGCTATTCTTCTTTTAAAACTACTTCTGCAGCTTCGTTCAGTAGTTGAGTCACAACTTTATCATAATAGCTTCGGCCATCCTTGTAATTTCATCTTCCTTTTTTGCTTCGGGGTCGGCTAATGACTCAAAAGGCTCCGGGGGAGGAGATAGTTCAGCTGCAATACAAAACATAAATAAATTTGAAGTCGCAGAAATAAAACATAAAGTCAACAACAATTAGGTAATACCTATCCGCTTTTCAAGCTCTACAGTCTTTTTAGCTGCCTTTGATGCTTCTCTAGCATCATGAGTATCTTTTTCACTTTTCTTTATAATTTTGTGAGCTATCCCTCGGCCACCATTTTCCCAGATGTCGGTGAAAAACTTTCCGCCAACCAAGCTTGCTTCGGCCGAGGTGTCTTTTGTATCTTCAATAGAGAACGCAGCTTCGGCTTGGGCCAGAATCTTCACATGTTCGCATCCTGCCTTCTCTAAGATAGCTGCAATTCCCCTGGCACCTGAGAAGGCGCAGACATCTCCACGGCCACTCAAAACTTCCTCAAAGGCTTCGGCTTCGCCGTTGATCCATTCGATTGGACCTTCGGGATCGCCTAGTACGAAGTTGTCCTCATTTGAATATGCGCCGCTATTGGTGAAACTGGTTTTTATCTTTTGTACACATGCCACATATTTTTCATAGCATCTCTCTTTTGAAGAACGAAGCTCCACATCTATTTTTCCCAGTAATTTTTCCAGTAGTCACTGGCGTCTCGGTCAGCTTCGGCAATTGCACATTTTAATTTTTCTTCTGCCAGCTGTTTCCGAAGATCTTCAATTTCGCATTTCTGGGTCTCAGTTTGGGCTTTTGTAGTAGCCTCGTCTTCTTTTATCTTGTTTATCAGTGAGTTTAATATTTTGTCTTTTTCAAGACCTTCGTTCCTTAGCTCAATTACTTCGGAACGAAGGTTATTCAAGGCCATGGTACATCCCTCGTCTTCAGCGCTTTTTTGCGCCCTGAGGGCGTTGCTAAGAATAAGGCCCTGCAAAAGGAGTGTGGTATTAAGTATAAGCAAACGAAAAAATTTGTTTTTAAGAACAAAAATCTTATTGTCTCACCTTTAAGTTGTTGTATGCTAAGCTGTCGGCCAATTCATCTTTTGATAACACTGAGAGCCCGTCTTCTAGTGTCGGGAATCCGAAGCTTCTTCCCATCTCCCGGCAGACAGAGATCTCCTTGCTGTCTGGGAGACAATACAAGAAGTCTTCTTCTCCGCTGCCGTTGAATATCAACGCCCCTTTTGGATATTTCAATTTCTAGGCATAATGATGAGCTTCTCGCTTTTCCTCTTTAGATAGCCTTTTGGCCGAAGCATGTCGCACAATATAATCAGATTCTCTGGATGATGCTTCGGGAGTTGAAGAAAGAGCTTTTCCAGGCAGAATTTGCTTTATAGCCTCTTTTTTTGTTTCTTCTCTGGTTTCCAAGGATTTCTCCTTGGCGGGCTCTGAAGGCCCAGCCTTGGCCTCGGTCTGGCTCTTTGCAGCTTCGTCTCCGGATGCTTTTGCCTCAATTTGTGTTTTCGGAGCTTCGGCAAGTTTATTCGGAGTGGTACTTGAAGACTTTATCGTCTCTAGCACATCTAGTACATTGACCATCCTTTTTCTCTTCGGAGTCGCCGTGAGGTCTTTTTGTGCCTTCAGCACTGTCATTCCTGCCGAAGGGCTTGTAACTTCTACTATCTTTGTTTTTGTGGCCTCTATTTCTTTAATATTATCAGCCTTCGGCATCATAGCCAGCTCTTCATTCTTCTGTGTAAGAGCAAGTCCTTTGGCTTCAGTAGCAGTAGAGGTCTCACCACCAAATTCGGGCACTGAGGCCGGTTCGATGAAGCGCGGTCGGTGAGTAAGGACCTTCACCCTTTTCCTCTTTGGCGCGGCCTCACTTAGAGCAACTGAAGCGTCACCTTTTCCAGAAGTTGCGCTTTTTCTCTTTTGCCCTTTCAGCGGGTAGCGGTAATTAGGGTACATAAACCCAATAGCATCGAAAACTCTATTCAGACTCTTCTTCTTTCGGCCTCCGAAGGTTGCTGATAACGCGTTATCTTCTGCCTTTGAATATGGTCCAAGCAGTTCGTCGCTCGTAGCTTCGATGCACTTCAGCCAATCATCATCTGGCTCAATAAACTTACCCTCGTATCTGAAGGTGTATTTCAACCTAACTAGTCCACCTTCGTCAGATTTGCTGATAGTTTCCTTTGGCATTTCCCATTGCTCTACAAGCAGCCACACTCTGAAGGCTATGTGCTCCTGGACTAAATCCCTCATCCCGATGAAACAACAAACTATGTCGAAGGCCTTTTGGCATTCTTCGGCTGCTTCATTAATTTCAACCTTCAGTTTCCGAAGGCCGAAGCGTTGCCAGATAGGACACATGATAATATCTTTAATGTCTTCTCGTGCCTTTAAATCGCTTTTCACGTAAAACCATTCCTTCATCCAGTCCCCAGGCCATCTTTTCTGGAAGGTTGGCATGGGGCAGCTCGAGCCAGAGCGAGCGACGAAGCTATAACAGCCAAAATTGTTATGATATTGCTCTTTGCCCTAGGGTTTCGTCTCATATAACAGTTCATGTATACTGTAGAAACTTTTTGCATTTGGCTCCAAGCCCTGGCTCCTCACGGCCCAGACGAAGATTCCCATTCTTATGATTGCTTCGAGAGTAATTTGATGAAGGTAGACCTGATAAATCTTTAAAACCACAACCACAAATTTGCTTAAGGGAAACCGGAGCCTAGCTTTAAAAAGCTTCGGAAGATCACAACTTCATTCTCTTCGGGAGTAGGCACAGTCATCTCTCCGTCATCTGCCCTCACAGTAGATATGTCTCGAAAATATCTTACCCTCATGTTATCGAGATGACTCTGTTTAATACTTGATTTTCCGAAGACTGTGTGACTTGGTCGCCACGATCGATCTTCAGAGTCTTCACCCCCACTATCCACGTCATAACTGTCACTATCACCACTATCTTCAGATAAACCTTCTAAAATCTCCCTAGTAATCTTCTCTGTATTAGTCTTTGCTATTGATTCAAGAAACCCAAGATTCTTCTCCCCACAAAGGCTCATCTTTGTTTCGGTGGCAGCTTTGTTATCGTGAGACATCTTCGGAAATGTTGAAAACATGCTCTTAAGGCCGAAGCTAAAAATTCTAAAAAGCCAGGCAAGCGTTGGTATGCAAGAACTAAAAATTGCGAAAGCAAGAGCAGATGGCTAGAAAGCGTGCCAAATGTGCTCGCGGTGTGCTCTTATTTATACGCCCAGTGCGTTGCAAGTGGGAGGGCCCCGCTTGTCATTGACTGATGCTATTCTAGCAAGGGGAAGGTGTTTTTTCGAACCTTCGGCTTAAGGCCTTCGTCCATATCGCAATCTGAATTTATCATTCTAACAAATTAATATTGCGAGGGGCTACTGTTGGGGACCTTCAGCTTCCGAAGGTCCTCAAAAACATGATTTAACAATGTTTCTGGAGTATAATACATGAGCAGGTATCTTCGAACTTGGACCCTTCGGACTTGAGTCAAAATCACAGTGTGAAGAAGCACAAGGGATACGAAGGATGGAACAAAGCCGAAGCTGTGCGCAAGGGAGCTTCGGCATGATAACAGAAAAGGAAACCAACTTAAAGGGGAAAAGGCTATCTAGACCCCGATGGATTACTATAAAGTTATTAGCAAATGTAAAGGGCATGAGTGTAATTTCACATGGGCTGCGTCCCGTGCCTATAAATAGATGAATTGTGCTCCGGTACTGTTCACGCTGACTGGACATTTGCTTTTGCGTCACGCTTGTACTTTCTCCTTCTTTCAAGCCGAAGGTACTTTTGTAACTTGTTAATATTCCTATTTTTCCTTAATAATAAAATAGAAATGAGTTGATGGTAATAAATAACTGTTGGTATTGTCTTTTATATCTCATATGTTTTCTTTTCCTCGTTCATATGTTGCTTTGACGAAGGTACGTCCTTCACAACCTTCGTCCGAAAAACATTATCTCTCAAAGGGATATAATGCTTCGAAGGACGAAGGACTTTAGCGTTTAACATTCTCTGTGTTGCCTTGTTCTTTGACTCATAGCATTTGAGAACAAGTCCCGAACATTGCTCAACATAGACCTCTTCCTTGATAGGTCCATTGAGGAAGGCACTTTTCACGTCCATTTGGTAAAGCTTAAAGCCATGGTAAGTAGCATTGGCAAGAATATGCGAATTGACTCAAGCCTAGCTACGGGTGCATAAGTTTCATCGAAATCTAAACCTTCGACTTGTGAATAACCCTTGGCCACAAGTCGGGCTTTGTTTCTTGTCACCACACCATGCTCATCCATTTTTATATTTTCTCCCCCATTGATAAAATAAATATGAGTGAAAGATTATACCAATTGGAGAGATGGTGGAATACTAGCAAAGTTAAATAATACCATTGGAGTTGAGTGGAAGCGTTGCCTTTGCCGAATACTCCATTTCCCTTTCAATCTAAGACTAACACGAGAAATACTCATGGAAACACATTAGTCTTATCCTTGGCACAAGAAGAATAAGAAATATGTATATGTACCAAATGAAAGAGATATGGTCAAAGGTATATAAATGAGCTATGTGTGCAATGTTTCAATCAAAATTCGGAGAATCAAGTATATTTAGCTCATTCCTATGTTTGCTAAAGGTTTTCTCATCTAGTGGCTTGGTAAAGATATTGGCTAATTGATCTTTGGTGTTAACATAAGCTATCTTGATATCCTCCCCTTTGTTGGTGATCCCTCAGAAAGTGATACCGAATGTCTATGTGCTTAGTGCGACTGTGTTCAACGGGATTATCCGCCATGCGGATTGCACTCTCATTATCACATAGGAGAGGGACTTTGCTCAATTTGAAGCCATAGTCCCTGAGGGTTTGCCTCATCCAAAGTAATTGCGCACAACAATGGCTTGCGGCAATATACTCGGCTTCGGCGGTAGAATGAGCTACTGAGTTTTGTTTCTTTGAAGCCCAAGACACCAGGGTTCTCTCCAGAAACTGACAAGTCCCTGATGTGCTCTTCCTATCAATTTTACACCCTACCCAATCGGCATCGGAATATCCTATTAAATCAAAGGTGGATCCCTTGGGGTACCAAAGCCCAAACTTAGGAGTGTAGACTAAATATCTCATGATTCTCTTCACGACCCCAAGGTGAACTTCCTTAGGATCGGCTTAGAACCTTGCACACATGCATACAGAAAGCATAATATCCGGTCGAGATGCACATAAATAGAGTAAAGATCCTATCATCGACCTATATACCTTTTGATCTACGGATTTACCTCCCATGTCGAGGTCAAGATGCCCATTTGTTCCCATGGGTGTCTTGATGGGTTTGCCATCCTTCATTCTAAACTTCTTAAGTATGTCTTGAATGTACTTTGTTTGGCTGATGATGGTGCCATCCTGGAGTTGCTTGATTTGAAATCCTAAGAAATATCTCAACTCCTCCATCATAGACATCTCGAATTTTTGTACCATGATCCTACTAAACTCTTCACAGGTAGACTTGTTAGTAGACCCAAATATAATATCATCAACATAAATTTGGCATATAAACAGGTCTTTTTCAATAGTTTTAGTAAAGAATGTAGGATCGACCTTGCCGACTTTGAAGCCATTAGTGATAAGAAAGTATTGCAGGCATTCATACCATGCTCTTGGGGCTTGCTTTAGCACATAAAGCGACTTTGAGAGTTTATATACATAGTTAGGGTACTCACTATCTTCAAAGCCGGGAGGTTGCTCAACATAGACCTCTTCCTTGATAGGTCCATTGAGGAAGGCACTTTCACGTCCATTTGGTAAAGATTAAAGCCATGGTAAGTAGCATTGGCAAGAATATGCGAATTGACTCAAGCATAGCTACGGGTGCATAAGTTTCATCGAAATCTAAACCTTTGACTTGTGAATAACCCTTGGCCACAAGTCAGGCTTTGTTTCTTGTCACCACACCATGCTCATCTTGCTTGTTGCGGAATACCCACTTGGTACCTACAACATTTTGGTTAGTACGTGGAACTAAATGCCATACCTCATTCCTCGTGAAGTTGTTGAGCTCCTCTTGCATAGCCAGCACCCAATCCAGATCTCTTAGTGCATCCTCCACCCTGTATGGCTCAATAGAGGACACAAAAGAGTAATGTTCACAGAAATGAGCAACTCGAGATCTAGTGGTTACCCCTTATGAATGTCAGCAAGGAAGGAGTTGACACGGTGATCTCGTTGAATTGCTTGGTGGACTCTTGGGTGTGGCAGTCTTTGACACTGTGTTTCTTGCTCATCTTCCTTGTCTTCATTATCTTAATCTCCCCCTTGATCAATGACCTCTTCTTGAGGTGGCTCATCCCTTTGATCTTCTTCCTCATCATCTTGAGCCTGATTCTCATCTTGGGTTGGTGGAGATGCTTGGTTAGAAGATGACAGTTGATCTTGTGCTTGTGTGGGCTCTTCTAATTCCTTAGGACACACATCCCCAATGGACATGTTCCTTAGTGTGACGCATGGAGCCTCTTCATCATCTAGTTCATCAAGATCAACTTGCTCCACTTGGGAGCCATTAGTCTCATCAAACACAATGTCACAAGAAACTTCAACTAATCCAGTGGATTTATTAAAGACTCTATATGCCCTTGTGTTTGAGTCATAACCAAGTAAAAAGCCTTCTACATCTTTTGGAGCAAATTTAGATTTTCTACCTCTTTTAATAAGAATAAAACATTTGCTCCCAAAGACTCTAAAATATGAAACATTGGGCTTTTTACCGTGAGGAGTTCGTATGATGTCTTCTTGAGGATTCGGTGAAGATATAACCAGTTGATGGAGTAGCAAGCAGTGTTGATTGCTTCCGCCCAGAATCGGTCCGGTGTCTTGTACTCATCAAGCATGGTCATTGCCATGTCCAGTAGAGTTCTATTCTTCCTCTCCACTACACCATTTTCTTGAGGTGTGTATGGAGAAGAGAACTCATGTTTGATGCCCTCATCCTCAAGAAAGCCTTCGATTTGAGAGCTCTTGAACTCCGTCCCATTATCGCTTCTTATATTTTTGATTCTCAATCCGAACTCATTTTGAGCCCGTCTCAAGAATCCTTTTAAGGTCTCTTGGGTCTGTGATTTTTCCTGCAAAAAGAACACCAAAGTGAAGCGAGAATAATCATCCATAATTACTAGACAATACTTCCACCGATGCTTATATAAGCGATCGGGCCAAATAAATTCATGTAGAGTAGCTCGAGCGGCCTGTCCGTTGTCATGATGTTCTTGTGTGGATGATGAGCACCAACTTGCTTTCCTGATTGACATGTGCTACAAACCCTATCTTTCTCAAAATGAACATTTGTTAGTCCTAAAATGTGCTCTCCCTTTATAAGCTTGTGAAGGTTCTTTATCCCAACATGGGCTAGTCAGCGATGCCAGAGCCAACCCATATTAGTCTTAGCAATTAAACAAGTGTCGAGTTCAACTTTGTTATCATTAAAACTAACCAAATATAGCTGACCCTCTAACACTCCCTTAAATGCTATTGAATCATCTCTTCTTCTAAGGACAGTAACACCTACATTAGTAAATAGACAGTTGTAGCCCATTTTACACAATTGAGAAACTAAAAGCAAGTTGTAATCTAAAGAATCTACAAGAAAAACATTGGAAATAGAATGGTCAGGAGATATAAGAATTTTACCCAAACCTTTGACCAAACCTTAATTTCCATCCCCGAATGTGATAGCTCTTTGGGGATCTTCGTTTTTCTCGTAGGAGGAGAACATTCTCTTCTCCCTGGTCATGTGGTTTGTGCATCTGCTATCAATTATCCAACTTGAGCCCCCGGATGCATAAACCTGCAAAACAATTTAGGCCTTGTTCTTAGGTACCCAAACAGTCTGGGGTCCTTTCACGTTAGAAACAAGCACCTTGGGTACCCAAACACAAGTCTTTGAACCCTTGTGTTTGCCCCCAACATATTTGGCAACTATTTTGCCTGATTTGTTAGTGAGCACATAAGATGCATCAAAAGTTTTGAAAGAAACATTATGCTCATTTGATGCAACATGAATTTTCTTTTTAGGCATTTTAACATGTGTAGAATGCCTAGATCTAGAAGCCTCATTTTTATATATGAAAGCATGATGAGAAATACTGTGAGGTTTCCTAACATGAATTCTCCTAATTTTGTGCTTAGGATAATTAGCAGGATATAAAATATAGCCCTCATTATCCTGAACCATGGGTGCCTTGCCCTTTACAAAGTTAGACAATTTCTTAGGGGCATTAAGCTTGACATTGCTTCCCTGTTGGAAACCAATGCCATCCTTAATGCCAGGGCATCTCCCATTATAAAGCATGCTATGAGCAAATTTAAATTTTTCATTCTCGAGCTAATGCTCGTCAATTTTAGCATTTAGTGTAGCTATGTGATCATTTTGTTGTTTAATCATGGCAATGTGATCATCAATAGCTTCTACATTAACATCTCTACATCTAGTGCAAATAGAAACATGCTCAACAGTAGATGTAGTAGGTTTGCAAACATTTAATTGTTCTATATTAGCATGTAATATGGCATTCTCATCTCTAAGACAGGAAATAGAATCATTACAAACATTTAAATCTTTAATCTTAGAAATTAAATTATCATTTTCAGTTCTAAGACTAGAAATTGTATCATTCAATTTATCAATCTTAGCATTTAGACTAGCATTTTCATTTCTAAGACTGAGAATTGAAACATGGCAAATGCTAAGCTCCTTAGTCAAGTTTTCATTTTTCTCTACTTCCTGAGCATAAGCATTTTTTACCTTAACATATTTTTTTGTTTTCTTTAATAAGGAAGTCCTCTTGGCTTTCCAAGAGATCATCCCTCTCATTAATGGTCTCAATTAGTTCATTTAATTTTTTCTTTTGTTCCATGTTAAGTTTGGCAAAAAGAGACATTAAATAATCTTCATTATCACTAGAACTACCCTCATCACTAGATGTAGTATACTTGGGGGTGGTTCTAGATTGTACCTTCTTCTTTTTGCTGTCCTTAGCCATGAAGCACTTGTGGCCGACGTTGGGAAGAGGAGGCCTTTGTTGACGGTGATGATGGCGGCGTCCTCGTCGGAGGAGGAGTCGGTGGAGCTCTCATCGGAGTCCCATTCCCGACACATGTGGGCATCGTCGCCCTTCTTCTTGTAGTATCTCTTCTTTTCCTTCTTCTTCCCCTTCTTGTCGTCGCCCCTGTCACTATCACTTGAATTTCGAAATTTAGCAATAAAATGATCGAGCTTACCACATTTGTAACACACCCTCTTGGAGCGGGGTTTGTAGTCCTTCCCCCTCCTTTGCTTGATGATGAGCGCCATTTCCTCGTTGTCAAGCTTGGAGGCGTCGATTGGAAGCCTACTTGGTGTAGACTCCTTTTCTTCTCCCGTCGCCTTGAATGTGACGGGTTGCACCTCGGGTGTGGAGGTGGCACGTTGCTCCAAGTTGACGATGTGTTTGGAGTCTTTGATCATTAGCTCAAAGCTCACAAACTTGCCTATCACTTCCTTAGGAGACATTAATTTGTATCTAGGATCCCCATGAATTAATTGCACTTGAGTAGGATTGTGAAAAACAAGGGATCTTAGAATAACCTTGACCATCACATGGTCATCCCATTTGGTGCTCCCGAGGTTGCGCACTTGATTGACCAAGGTCTTGAGCTGGTTGTACATCGCTTGTGGCTCCTTTCCCTTGTTGAGGACGAATCGACCGAGTTCTCCCTCTATCGTTTCGCGCTTGGTGATCTTGGTCACCTCGTCCCCTTCGTGCGCTGTCTTGAGGACGTCCCAAATTTCTTTGGCGGTCTTTAACCCTTGCACCTTATTATACTCCTCTCAATACAAGGAGGCGAGGAGTATAGTTGTGGCTTGGGAGTTAAAGTGCCTAATTTGGTCGGCCTCATCCGAGTCGTAGTCCTTGTCCCCTACCTTAGGTACCTGCGCTCCATACTCAACAATATCCCAAATGCTTTTGTGGAGTGAGGTTAGATGATGCCTCATTTTATCACTCCACATACAATAATCCTCACCATCAAAATTTGGTGGTTTGCCTAGGGGAACGGAAAGTAATGGAGTGCGTTTAGAAATGCGGGGATAGCGTAGGGGCATCTTACTATACTTATTGCGCTCATGGCACTTAGAGGTAGTGGACGACGAGTCGGAGCCGGATGTGGAGGGCGACGATGAGTCGGTCTCGTAGTAGACCACTTTCTTCATCTTCTTCTTCTTGTCGCCTCTCTGATGGGTCTTGTTGGAGGAAGAGGATTCCTCCTTTTGCTTGTGGCCGGACTCCCTTGAGAGGGTTTTCCCCGGGCTTGCGGGCTTGTCGCCGGTCATGATCTCCCTCTTGGCGTGATCTTCCGACATCATTTCGAGTTGTTAGACTCTTATGAAGCACCAGGCTTTGATACCAATTGAAAGTCGCATAGAGGGGGGGGGGGGGTGAATAGGTGTAATCTGAAATTTACAACTTAAAACACAAACTACAAGCCGGGGTTAGCGTTAGAATGAAATCCGAGTCTGGGAGAGAGGGGGAAAACAAATCAACCAAGAAATAAAGCGGATGAACATGGTGATTTGTTTTACCGAGGTTCGGTTCTAAAGAACCTAGTCCCCATTGAGGTGGTCACAAATACCGGGTCTCTTTCAACCCTTTCCCTCTCTCAAACAGTCACTTAGACCGAGTGAGCCTTCTTCCTTAATCTCACGGGTCACTTAGACCCCGCAAGGATCACCACACAATGGGTGTCTCTTGCCTTGCTTACAAAGCACTTGAGAGTAAGAATTGAAAAGAAAAAGAAGGCCAAGCCAAGCAAACAAGAGCAACAAAAGAACACAAGAGATCCTTTCACAAGTCCTAATGCACTAGAGTTGATTTGGGGACTTTGAGTGGATCGATCGCTCTGATTGTGTCTTGGAGTGGAGTGTTTTGTTCTTGTATTGAATGCAATGTTCAGAATGCTTGGGTGCTTGGAGTTGTGGTGGTTGGGGGGTATTTATAGCCCTCAACCACCAAATGGTCGTTGGGGAAGGCTACTGTCGAAGGGCGCACCGGACAGTCCGGTGCGCCACCGGACATGCACTGTAGGCTGTCCGGTGCGCCGCCACGTCACCCAACCATTAGGGTTCGGGAGCAGTCGACCGTTGGCGCCGTTGTCTTCTTGTGGCACCAGACAGTCCGGTGCCGCACCAGACAGGTCTTGTTCACTGTCCGGTGCGCCTCTGACTCTGCGCGCACTGTTGTTCACTATTCATCTGTTTATTAGCTTTTGCAGTCGACCGTTGTGTGAGTTAGCCGTTGCTCCGCCGGTGCACCAGACAGTCTGGTGGCACACCAGACAGTCCGGTGAATTATAGCGGAGTGCGCCTGCTGAAACCCGAGAGTGGCTGTTTGGACTCTGTACGGTCCTGGTGCACCGGACACTGTCGGGTGCGCCAGACTACGGCACACTTGGTTTCTTTTGCTCCTTTGAATTTGATCCCTAAATTGAATATTTATTGGTTTGTGTTGAACCTTTATGCACCTATAGAGCATGTATTTTAGAGCAAACTAGTTAGTTCATTTGTTTGTGTTGGACACTCAACCACCAAAATTAATTGTTGAAAAAGGTTAACCTTATTTCCCTTTCACTTCGAATCAAGTCCTTCTAGGACACGGCACCCGCAATTCCACTAGTGGCCTCGTCATAACCTGGATCAGGTTCTCGAAAGCCGCGGAAGGAGCGCCTTGGGGAAGGGCCATTGGAGCACGAAGATCAACCCCAATGCGGAACTAGGCGACGACAAAGGCAACGACGACCCCATAGTGATTGCCGTGTTCCATGATGTTATAGACATGGCTCGGGATGTCGAGCAAGCACCACAGACAAGTCACCCCATGAGCATGGCTGCTCCGAGTCAACGTAACAATCCCTTGGTGAAGCTCCACCAGCTCGACCTCCTGCGCTGCTTGGGAGCAAAGAAGGTATGAAGGTTTGAGCATCCCTAGAGAGCGGAGAGATATGAAGGGTGGAGTGAGTATCATACTTGATGCACGGGCCTCCACGATGGCTAACCGCGCTTGAAGACCCGCGATGCCAACATCGGATGTCCTCACAGCCGAGCGGGACGCCTCCAACCTGCCTTGCAGCTTGGCCATTGCCAACAGGGGAAAGACCGAGGTTTTGTGCCACTGGGAAACACATGGCAGGAGGGGAGGGAGCCGCGACGACCCTCTTGCATAGGATGATGCGACCGTGTTGGGGACCGACACCAATCTGTCCTATGGACGCCATGGGACGACCAACGATGGCTGAGACACTGGTGGCATCGGCCGCCATAGATGACATCGTGGGCTCAGCGCCGCTAGGGCTGACCCTTCATTCTCCATCCGGAAAGGTCAAGGGGGAGGACGAGAGTGATATGACCTCTCCTCCAACGCTTGAGCCTAGTGCCCTACGTAGAAAGCCTGTCACCAAGATGATAAAGGAGCAAGAAATGAATGAGTTCCGGAAACTACCCAACTTTATCACAACGCGCGACTATTGGACCGACCTTGGTGAGGACACTTTGGAGCGACACGCTTGCCATGATCCATGGTCAACTGGGAGAATCATGAAAGGTTTTAGACAACGTTACCGTCCCGATAGAATACCGTTTTTGGGAAGCAAGGAAGTGACAGCTGTAGTCAGTTGAGGGTAAGTGCGGAGGGACCCTCTACTTATGTGCCCGACTGGATCTCAAAAGCTAATAGCGAGCCTCACCAACTCATTTGTTGCGCACGAAAAAAAGGACAAGACAATGTCCGACCCGGGAGAAGCCCCCAGGGCTCAGGGGCTACTATTGGGATATGATCCCTGGTTTCAGGGGACCATCGGTAAGTGAGCACACCTAGAAAAAGCCACTAGCAACTGGGGCCCATCAATCAGCTAGAGGAGACATGTAGCGTCTACCCTAGAGGAACCCACCAGCGCACGAGCACCGCGGCACCAAGCCTGGGGTTGGGCATGGTGGAGTCAAACAATGTGCAAGCGTACCAAAGGTAAACCAGTCGAGTGGATCCCTCGCCTAGCCCGAGACAGAGCCGTCATAAGTGTCGTCCGCATTAATAGAGCCTGGCACCGAGCCATAGCGGAGGTGTTGGTCTCCCTCCCATTCATACCCCGAGCCCCTCGAACCACAGAGCACTCGTGACCTACAAACCCTTTGGAATGCGATGCATTTATGTCCCACGCACCCCAGCCTACGGTGCACTCATGACCTACCAGGATCGGGCCTCAGTGCGTAGACCTCTGGAAGGGTGCAACATGACAAGCCACATCTAGCCCTAGGATATGAAGGCCAGGGGTCGGCATAGCTTAAATGATGGCACTTCGGGCCCCATGCTGCCCACACCATCCACCATAAATAATACGAGACAGTCAGGCAACCGCGAGCACACGTGGCTTTAACCCATGGTAGAACGCTCAGTTTTACCGTCGCTCGATGGCTCCTTCCTAAGGAAGACACTGCTGGCCGACCCCCTCCTTTGCCTATAAAAGGAGGAGGCTAGTCATAGGAACAGGGACATATGATTGGATATGCACCCACAAGGATGGACCCCAGAAGAGATGTCTAGAAGGACCGACGAACATGAGGACCCAGAGGCCGAAGCCTCTCCGCCAAGCCAAGCCTTAGCTAGGACTCTAGTCTATAACCACCTCCACCACGAATAAGAGACTTGGGAGCCTCTCCTCCCTCTCTCGCCTACTTGTAACCCCTACTACAAACTTTGATCATCAATGGTGCCGGTAGTGCATGCCGTCGGACATTATGCACCAATCAGTATTAATCTTGCGCCCACCACGCACACCGTCTGGAGCCTAGAAAGCGCACAATAAATTTACTTGTTGGAGCGAGGTTAGAAACTCCAACACATAATATCAAGCTAAAAATATTATTTATGTTCCTAAAGCCATAAAAATTCTTATCTATGTTCATGAATTAGCTTCTGATAACTCATCTTTTCTAGAATATCATCTTAACTATTTTGTTGTCAAGGATCGGGTCATGAGGAGACCTCTATTTAGAGGAAGGTGCCATAATGGACTGTATTGTGTACCATTAAATTTGCTCAAGCAAGCGGTTAATAAGCCATCCATAGCACAATGGCACAATCATCTTGGTCACCCATCAATTCCTATACAAAAAGTTATCAATAGATTCAGTTTATCTTGTTGTAAAAAGTCTAATATAGTATTGTGTGTGATGTTTATCAAAAATGCAAAAGTCATCAATTTCCTTATTCCAAATCCAATAGTGTTTTGAGTCACCGTTTAGAACTTGTGTATTCTATTGTTTGGGATGCTTCTAGATCTGTTGGATGTAAACAATAGTATGTCAAATTCATTGATGATTATAGTAAATTCTTGTGGATTTATCCTTTAAAGTTCAATTCTGAAGTCTTCCATAATTTTGTTGAAGTCAAAGCTATGAAACTTTTGATATTCGTTCCCTAATCCATCTAGATTGCGATGACTTTTCTATCAAAAATATGCCCAACGAGATTAGTATATGCTAAAGTCATCAATTATGAAACATTGTTGGAATGTTTGTTTCATCAAATACCTAATTATGTGTCTTTATGTGTCTTTTGATGTGTGTGTTGGCCTAAACTTCATCCATGCAACACTCAAACTCTTGTTTCAGTCCATGTGTTGTGTCTTCTTAGGATTTTACACTTTCTACAAAGGCTTCAAGTGTCTTGATCCTAATTATGGAGAATTATATAAGTCATGGGATGTTACCTCCAATGAGTCTATTTTTCCTTTTATCGAACTCCATCCCATGTCCAAGCAATGTCTCTAATAGGAAATATGTCTTCTTCTGCCTCATCACCTAAATACTAGGGTAAGCAGTTGCATGATGATATGACTAATTGTTTGACTAATCTTGTTGATAGTCTTGGTGTGAGTATTGATAATTTCAGGAAGAGACAACAATAGATAATGGTGGATATTCTCCTATGCTCAACCATTTGAGGCAATAAGATGGTGTGGTGACATCTTAGGGTTGGCACCAGCAACATCTTCACAGTAAGATTCCGAAGAATCTGAAAATTACTTTGAGAATACAACACGATACTGTATATAGGAGTAGGCACACATGCACATGCACATGCCCAGCCCATGCATGAGTAGTCTAAATGACCAAGCGTGCATGTGGAAGACAATGCCATGAAATCTTCTACAGATAGAGGAGAACAAGCACATCATTCCACATGATTTCAAGGTGGCATCTACATGCCTAAAGTCTACATAGATGGTACAATTTAGTATGTATTTTTGACAACCACTAGTTGACTACAAAATTTAGAAGAAGCTTTGTCTAATAAAAATTTGAAAAATGCTATGGATATTGAAGGCATTATAGAAAAATATAACTTGGCACTTAGTTCCACCTCAAAAGGGTCACAATGTTATTGATTGCAAATAATTATATAAAATCAAAAGAATATAAGATGGAAGTCCTGACAGATATAAAGCTCATCTAGTTGCTAAAGGTTTTAAAAAACAAGACATCAATTTTAAGGATACTTTTAGTTCAACTATTAAAGCAACTACTATCAGAATTGTTCTTCTATTTCTATATCTAGTGGATGGTCTCTTCATCAACTAGATGTACATAATGCTTTCCTCCATGGATATTTAGAAGAAGTTTACATGGGATAACCTCCTCGGTTTGAAGATCACTCATGTCTTGATTATGTCTGTAAGTTGGACAAGACACTATGTAGAGTAAAACAAACTCCTCATGCGTTGTATGCCAAGTTGAGTAAGAAACTTTGAGCTCTCAGTTTGAAAGGATCAAAGGCAAACACCACTCTATTTTATTATCATAAGAATGATATATCTATGTTTATTCTAGTATATGTTGATGACATAATTACAGCAAGTTCAAAACAAGTGGTTGTCATAGCATTGTTGCAAGATCTTAAACAAGACTTCTCATTGAAGAATCTAGGAAATCTTCACTACTTTCTAGGAATAGAAGTAAACAAGAAGCATGATAGTTTAATTTTGACACAAGCTAAATATTCAACATACCTCTTTTAAAGAGTTTGCATGGAAGATTAAAAACTTGTAAGCACACCATTATGCTCTAGTGAAAATTTATCTTTTCAAAAGATGCAACACAATATTGGAGTATAGTGGGTGCTCACCAATATTTTACTTAGGTATGTCAATGTTTCTAGACTCCTACTATAGTGTATAGAGTTCCATGATTCGAACAACAAGGCTTGAAATGCTTTGTTCTCATCTCTCTCGCTTACTAAGTTTGAGTGTGTTGTACATTTCGGTACGACTCATGAGATCTGGTTAATCATGGAGAAATTATGTGAGTGTAATGATCATGTGAAAACCAAATTCTTTGAGACGTACCGGCGAAAGTACGAGAACTTTATGCAAATGGCTAGAGAGACCATTGGTTCGATGTTTTGTCGGTTGTAGTCAATTGTGAACAAGATGTGCGCAAACAAGGCACAACTTCCCTATGACGATCATGAGAGAGCACTGAAGCTTTTACATGCTTTGGATCAGAGGTTTTGGGATATGGAGGTCTCGGTGATCAATGAGTCACCCAACTATGAGACACTCACCGTAGATGATCTTTTTAGCAAAACCAAGTCCACTGAGATTGACCATCAGACTTGGGCCAAGTTTGAGAAACCTGGTGCACCCACCATTGCCCTTGTCTCAAGAGGTGGTTCCTCTTCTAACCCTTCACCTACTTTGTTCATTTTGTCCTCTTTGTTGTCGATCATAGAGGAGCATGTGGAGAGCCTTAGGGATGAGGAGCTGGCGCTTGTTGCCAGTCGGTTCACGCGGTTCCACAATAACCGCTAGAACCGATGGTGTGGTGGGTCCAAGGAAGGATGCTTCAACTGTGGCGACCCCGACCACTTCATCGCTAGCTGCCCCAAGAATGGCAAGCCGATGGCTAGCCAGTGTGACCACCACTCTAGTCGGTGCAAGGGCAAGCACGAGTACCTCTCTAGCAAGCACAAATTCATGTGGAGCTACGACAAGGAGGCACTCAAGAAGAAGTACCACCAGAAGGCAAAGATCAAGTAGTGTGCCTTCCTCGCTTTCCTTAGCGACCTCGATCATGACTCTGATGATTCTTCTTCTTTCTCAAGTGACAAGGAGCTCGAGAGGTCGGTTGAGAATAAGATCAACGAATTGTGCTTCCTCACCAACTACACAGGAAGCCTCTGCATCATAGAGCTTGGTAAGGATGCGGTGGGCAGCGACGATAAGGACTTCGGTGATGACTCCACCTCGGAGGTATTACATTCTATCGATGATCTCGTCACTAAGGTATAGGAGCCGATAGCTGCTTTGGTTAGTCAGGACAAGATGTTTAGGCATGCAGCTCGTGAGAGGAAAGATTACAAGAGCAAGTATGAGAGCACACTTAGGGAGCTTGAGTCTACTAGAGCTTCTATCGGTGGTGTTTGATGAGACATAATGTAATGAGTGCTCTCTTCACATGTCGAACATCACCACATTGCAGACCAAGTACGCCACCCTGCTAGATGAGAGCGATGAGCTTCAATCTAGGTCTAGCCTGTTGGGTGTGTGTTAGACTTGTCCTGGCTTGCAGACTGAGCTAGTAGAGAAGAATGCTAGAATAACCTTGCTTGAGAAGGCTAGCTCAGTGAGTGTACATGTACATGCTCAATGTGCACTCTATGAGGGTTTGTAGTTCGCTTTTTAGTCCTGTAGAGATGACAACACTAGGATCAAAGAGAAAAACAAATACCTTCGATCAGTCTTGAGCTGGGTGTCTAGCATTGAGCCCCAGTTGGGCATGATGGTCAGTCAGTTCAAGAGGGGAACTGGTGGACCGGGGTTAAGCTTTGTTGTTAATGATGGGAGTGATGCTCGCTTTGGTACGGCTGGTGAGTGCAGTGGCTTGACTTCATTATAGAAACATCTAGCCTCCCCAAAGTTTGTCAAAATCACCCCACCTAAATCTGCAATTGATGTTATGAGAGATGGGGTTTTTGTGGAGCCTGTGAGAGCCCCATCTCAGAAACATGTGTGGTGTCCAAAACCAAACCATCCCAGGAACACACTTGATATTCTGCCAGACATCTCTAGTGATCCCCTTTTTAGAGCACCACATCCACCCAAATCGACCCACTCCCACAAATAGACTCCACCTAAGAGAGAGGTGAGATTTCATTGTGAGTATTGCAAAAGGGATGGGCATTTGTAGGCGTTTTGTATTAGAAGGAAGAAAGATGAGCGACGGGGTTTTGAGGTCAATAGTAAGGACATGTACAATGTTTTTCAACATGTACATGTTCTTCCTGTTTAGAGGCGTCCTACTAGGCCTAGAGGTGTTGTTCCTCATGCTACTAAGCCTAAGGCAGTGAGACCACGAGGTGGTCATGCCCAGCGGGGTGTTGGTCATGTGCCATATTGACATGGAAATGTGCCCTTGGGCCATTTCTATTAGGTTTTGGTGATTAGATGCTCAACACATATTGTTTTGTCTAAATATGAGCAAAGTTTTAAAGAGATGCAAATGGAAAAGCAAGGTATGATTCTAGCATTGGTAAATTGTTTTTGGTATTAACATTATTCTACTAAGTGCTAGGAATCTTCTCAAAGAGAGGGAAATCGAATTGGAGAAACTTGTACCAACGTGCGGTGCACCGGACTGTCAGGTGTGACCATACAGTGTCCGGTGCCTAGGCTGGTGCCCCGGCAAACTGGCCGCTCTCGGGAAAAGCTGAGGGCACCACGGCTAAAATTCACCGGACTGTCCGGTGCACCACTGGACTATCCGGTGTGCCAGCCGCGCGCCTAGCCAATGGTCGACCACGCGATCAGCAGACGACATGTGGCTCAGCCAACGGTCGGTAGGCAGCACCGGACTGTCCGGTGTGCCATCGAACTGTTCGGTGTGCCATGAGACCAGTGGCTGGCAACGGTCGGCTTCACCAGAAAAGGAAGAAAATTGGACACGATTCACAGTCCGGTGCGCCGACGGACAGAAGGTAATCAAAGCCTACCAAATGGAGCTCCAATGGCTCCTAGCTCCCTTGGGGCTATAAAAGGGACCCCTAGGCACATGGAGCAGAATACCAAGCATCCATTGAACATCCTACAATGCCTAGACTTTGCAAGCACATATTCAGTTCTTTGTGATTGAGATTTGAGCACTTCTTTGAGCTGTGACTCCACTACATTGTTTCATGTGCTCGTTTCTTGACTTGTGTGCGTGTTGTTGCTATGGCTCTAGTTCTTGTGTGTGTTTCTATTCCCTCCCTCACTCTTGTGGTTCTTGTGATCAATCTTCTAAGGGTGAATACTTGAGAAAAGGAAGAAAACCGTGGTACTCAAGTTTGATCTTTGGATCACTTGAGAGGGATTAAGTGCAATCCTTGACCGAAGGAGGTCACCACAACGTGGAGTAGGCATTGGTCGAACCACGGGATAAAATCACCATGTCACTTGTGCATCTTTCTATCGTGATTGTTTTCTACCATAGAGTTCTCACTTATTCACTTGCGCTGTTGTTCCTAAGTTTAATACATATCCTAAAGGAACAATCAAGTGAAGAGTTCTCTTCTCTCTACTCATATCACCTTGGTTTTATTCCCACTAACATTGTTTTATAAACCAAGTTTGTGTTGTTTAGACTTGATTTTTATAGGATCACCTATTCACCCCCCCTCTAGGTGCTTTCAATTGGTATCAGAGCCGTTCTCTTCATTCAGGTACTAACCCCCCAAAGAGATGGATCCTAAAGGCAAGGGGATGATGATCAACGACAAGGAGAAGGAAACCCTCTATGTTGATGAGCCAAAAGGTGAGAAGCCCACCGACTCAGGCTCAAACAACAAGAAAGATGGAAAGAATAAGAGGCACATCAAGAAGATCATCTACTACGACAACGACGCCTCCTCTTCTTCACCAAGGGACGATGACGATGAAGACTCCTCGTCAAAAAAGAAAATGGTCAATCAAAACTATTCTTTTGATTATTCTCGTATCCCTTACAATTTGAATGCACATTTACTTTCTATTCCACTCGGTAAACCTCCCCACTTTGATGAAGATGACTACTCTTTTTGGAGTCATAAAATGTGTAGTCATTTATTTTTCTGCATCCTAGCATTTGGGAAGTAGTGGAAAATGGAATGCATTTTGATAGTAGTGATAATCCCATATTTATTAATGAGCAAATTCATAAGAATGCCGAAGATACTATTGTGTTGTTAGCACCTCTATGCAGAGATGAGTACAATAAAGTTAGCGGCTTGGACAATGCCAAGCAAATATGGGACACTCTCAAGATCTCTCATGAGGGAAATGACTCTACCATGATTACAAAAATGGAACTGGTGGAAGGTAAGCTTGGGAGATGTAACACCCCTGGTGTTTAACATACTCATTCATGGCATGTGCATCATGAAGGCATTATCATGAGCATCATCAATCATGCTATCACTTACATCAAAATCTTAAATTGCCACTAATAGTTGTGATGTGAACCCTTGCTTGCACTAGTAGAAAACCTAGTTCTCTTAGACATAGATTATCATAGAGTGCTAGAGTGTGAGTAATCTTCACATAATTAATTTGGATTGGTACTGGTCGATCTTCGAACTCTTGAGTTCAGAACATTGTAGTTTCTACACTATATGTGATGATGTGGTTTAGTGACTGTTGTGCTTGATGAATGAAGTTTCTTCATAAACCAAAACAAAATGGGGACAACCCTGATTTTTCTAAGTCTAATCTTGTACCTCTTTTCAAACTTCAGCATGTTAAAAAATAAATAATCTTCAAATCACATTGTCCCAATTACAAAAGTTGTAGATAATTACTAAGGGCACGCCCTGTAAAAAGTTGGAAAACTTTTGAATCCGTGTGACATCTTTTGACACAGTTAGACGGCTAGTTTCCACTGATTTGTGCAGTGCTACCAAACCAAAGTTTGGAGGCCTGTAATTCAAAATCTAGCCACTGAACCATCCTAATCCCTATAGAAAAATTGTAGCCGGTAGAGAGGGGAGCAAATCGGCTCGAGCTAGGTGATGTTTCATGCTCCCATTTTGTCTTATTCGCGCCTGCAAGAGTCGCAAATCGCGTTCGCCATGTGGCGCGTGGAGCTCACGCCCGAGTGCATGCGCTGCGTTCTCCTCACGTGCACGCCTCGTCCGCGCCGCGCCTGGCTGCTAGGCCGAAGTGGAGCACGCCTCACCTCGCCAGCGCTCATTTCCTCCACTCTCACTCACCGTCACTCTCTCGCTCTCGTCTTTCTTCCACCTGACGCCGACCGCCATGGCCGTCGCGAGCTAGCTCACACCCGCGCTCCCACTACCCGCCATTGCCCAAACCAAGCCCTGCAACCGCTTCACCGTTTCATGCACCGATCTCGGCACCTCTTTCCCGAGTCGAAGGATGACAGGAGCACCATCGTCGACGCACGCGGATCGGACATCTCCATCCACGAACCGCCGAGCCAAGACCACTATCAAGTTCGCCTTCGTCGATCGCACCTGTCCGCCACTCGCTTAGCCATCTTCACCACCGGTAAGCCATCACCCGAGCCGCGCACTCGTATCTCCCTCTCTTTGATCTAAGGTAGAAGATGGATCTCACGCGCGATTAAGCCAAAACCCAATGCCTTTTCTGTAAACTGTCATAGACTAGGCGAATAGTGCCGAGGACCTTGTGGTAATTGTCTGCGGTAAGTTGAAACCTGAGGGGCTAACATGCAAAGTGGGTTTTCTGGTTTCCTTTTTTGGTTTTAAACGCAGAGAGCCTTGGAAGATCAGTAACTCGAGTTTTTGAACTTGAAAAATTGTGAAATAAATTTTGTATGACTCCTCTGAGTTAGATCTACGATTTAAAAATGTTGCATGTCAAGATTTGAAAGTTTTTGTACACGGTTTGAATTTAAATATGAAAATGGAGTTTCTTTATAAGTGATAAAATAAATAAATCCGTGGCCAAAAAATCAGAGTTCAATTTTTACCAGGTTCCTTTAGTTATTGTCTACCTGTGATAAATAATTTGGAGGTATGTTTTGTTGAATAATTTATGATTATGAATTAAAGGAATAAATTGCTGATTCCTTAGAAATTTGAAAATAAATAGTAAAACCTCTAATTTGGTTATGAAACTTTTTGTGAACAAATCATGAGTCAATAGCCACCTCTAGTAATAATTTGAACCAGCAATCATGTAGAGAAATTTTGGATAATAAATAAAAAATTGAAAAGGCTGATTTATTTAGAAAACCATAGAAAAAGATTTATAAAGGAATTGTCTGTGTAAATTTTTATGACTTGTTGTTAGGCCAAGTAGGTTATAAGAAAAATATGGTATTGACTATTCGACTGGTTTAGTATTTGAAAATAGATTAATTTGATTTCTACACCATTTCTTGTTATTTTTATGCAGCTAAAAACATGGGTCAAAAACCTTTGAAATTTCTGTGGTAAAGAATGGTAGTGAAATATTATCTGTTAGAATCCTTGTAGCACATTTTAAAGCAGTCAAATGGTAGTCTCAAAAATTAAGTCCAACTAAATGGTATAACCAAAAGTCTATTAGGAGCGATTCTAGTTCAATAATAAGTTACTTCAAAATAATTTAGGGGGTTACTTCTATGGAGATGATTAGAGTTGAACAAATCCCTTTTATTAGGAAATAACTAACCTCTAAAATAAAAGGAGGCTTGATGAAGAGTATAGCGTAGTGTGTCTAAACCTATAGGTGTAAGGTGATTCAAGACGCTTTATAACGTAACCTATGTTAAGTTGTGTGGAATCCTTGAACAATAGTCCGAACCGATCAAGAAAAGACAGACTACATGTTCTTGGATGATGTAGACTATCTTGTAGAAGTTCACGTGTGATAGATCAATTTTGACATATGGGTATATCACATGCATCCTTACACATCATACATCTCTCGCATGAAGCATCATGTATCCTCATACTGCATCCATACATCAAACAGGATTGCAGGAGGAAGTACCAGTAGGGATTGTCGAGGAGCTGCCAGGAATTCTCGTGGAAGAGGGTGAACCCGAAGCGGAAGCTCAGGAGTGTCCTGACCACCGCCCAGTTCCTTCGAGAAAGGTGAGCCCCGGCATCTAACTTCCTATATTTGCAATACTTTGATCTATTCACTTCCTACTTATATTGTTGCATTAGGTATAGGAGTTGATTGAAACCAATTGTTGCATACACCCTTGATCTATTGTTTACCTTATCCTTGTCACCTATTTAAAGTAAGCACTCTTAAATGGTTAGGCTTGCTTAGATGGTAGAAGTCGGGTGATTTCCTGTCACCTGCGAGATATAGGTGAATTCTTATGCTTGATTGGAAGAAGTCTTTGTGTAATATCCATGAGGGAAATTGAAGCGTCCCCAATCCTCTGGGACTCAAATGTGATACAATTACTAGTCCCAGGAGGCTAGTAAACACATTTATATATCAGATAGTTCCAGAACTGCATAAACGAGACAAACCTATAAAGGTGGCGATCAACTTTAAGAGTTGGTCCACAACTCGGGACATATCATCAGAGTGGGGCTGAAGCAGCCCGATATACGCAGCGAAGCAAATCAGCGGTCCAACAGTCACATGCAAGATTGGGAACAGTCGTAACTCTTACCCGATCTCCTTTTTCTGAAAAACAACAAATAAGCAAGGGTGAGTACAAACGTACTTAGCAGCCCACCTTCACCCGCGAAATGGGGAAATCAGATATAATGCATGGAATATATGGAGCTCAGGGTATTTTGCAGAAACAACAATATTTTATGCAGGGTTGTTTTGTAAAACATTTTGTATTTTGCAAAGCGCATCCTCTCCCAAAGGAGCAGGAAGTTTTTCAATATTAGAACAAAATCCCCTGGACTAAACCATCCAGGTATCTTAGCAGTTTCCCACTGGTTTTCATTTTCAAAAATAGCTACTGGACTTCCCGTCCACCATAGCTCATGGCTCAACCGCCGGACCTTTAAAAAAATCACTTTTCTCAAACGCACCCTTTTTTGAAAACAAAACACTAATTGCCATACCACACCAGACTCATCCATTCCTGTGGATACAGACTATTCGAATAGGTTTGAACTCTGCGCAGAGGGATACACTTTACCCACTAGTTCGGCTCTGCGATCTCATGGCCAATGAGATCCGAATCCGAATCTCTTTCTTTCCTCGCACGTCCTAACCTTAACGGTTATACCGGAAGGAGTCAGGCCACCGCCATGTCCAAATCGGACAAAACATTCCCCCTCCTTATCCTCCCGGTGCTCCCTAGCCTTCATAACCCTAGGGTTGGACCGTATGAGTTCAGATTGAGTGACTACCCACACAGTCTCGAGTGGTTGCTCTTTTTGTTTCTGGATGGTGACATGGCACATCCTGGTGGTATGGCCCTTGTCCTCACTGCAGAATAGGCAATAAATTTTTCTGGGCTGATCCCCAAACCTTCCTCCGAAGCCCCTAGCGCCTTTGCCCCTTGGAGCTGGGGGCCGAAGATAGCTCTGTTGCTGCCCCAAAGCCTGAGAGGAATATTGTGGCCTCTGTTGCTGACTTCCCCTGTCGTCATTCTGGGTGGAATGAATTGATCTGACATGCCTAGGATGGACTCTCCCTCCGAAGCCCCTGGTTATTTCGGAGAACCTATAAGCTTCCTCCCTTCTTTGACGAAAGTCATTATCAGCGCGGATGTATTCATCCATCTTCTGAAGCAATTTTTCCAAGGTCTTGAGGGGGTTTCCTGGCGAAGTATTGGACCGAAGGTCCTAGCTGAAGCCCCTTGATCATGGCCTCAATGACAATCTCATTGGGCACTGTTGGCGCTTGTGCCCTCAAACGCAAGAACCTTCAAACATACGCCTGAAGGTATTCCTCGTGATCCTGCGTGCACTGGAACAAAGCTTGAGCAGTAACCGGCATCATCTGAAACCCTTGGAAACTAGTGATCAGCATGTCCTTCAGCTTCTGCCATGATGTGATTGTTCCTGGACGAAGAGAGGAGTACCAGGTTTGTGCAACATTTTTGACTATCATGACGAAGGATTTCGCCATGACTGCAATGTTGCCACCATATGAAGATATGGTTGCTTCGTAGCTCATCAGAAATTGCTTCGGATCTGAGTGTCCGTCATACATGGGGAGCTGAGGTGGTTTGTAAGACGAGGGCCAAGGTGTAGCCTGCAGTTCTGCTGACAGAGGAGAAGCATCATCAAAGGCGAAATTTCCATGATGGAAATCCTCATACCAGTCATCTTCGTTGACGAAGCCCTCTTGGTGAAGCTCTCTGTGCTGGGGCCTTCGGTTTTGCTCATCCTGAGCAAGATGACGAACTTCTTCAGAGGCTTCGTATATCTGCCTTTGCAGGTCAGCTAGCTGAGCCATCTTTTCCTTCTTCCGTTGCACTTGCTGATGAAGTATCTCCATATTCCTGATTTCTTGGTCCAAGTCGTCCTCCTGAAGCGTTGGACTGGTGGCCTTCCTCTTCTGGCTTCGGGCCTCCCGAAGAGAAAGGGTCTCCTGGTTCGGGTCCAGCGGCTGCAGAGCGGCAGCCCCTGTTGCTGAAGCTTTCTTTGGCGGCATGACGAAGGTCGATGCTTGCCGAAGGTGGTCGGAAAGGGTTCACCGGAGGTGGGCGCCAATGTTGGAGACTTGTTCTCAAATGCTATGAGTTAAGAACAAGGCAACACAGAGAATGTTAAACGTTAAAGTCCTTCGTCCTTCGAAGCATTATATCCCTTTGAGAGATAATGATTTTCGGACGAAGGTTGTGAAGGACGTACCATCGTCAAAGCAACATATAAATGAGGAAAGAAACATATGGGATATAAAAGACAATACCAACAGTTATTTATTATCATCAAATCATTTCTATTTTATTATTAAGGAAAAATAAAAATAATAACAAGTTACAAAAGTACCTTCGGCTTGAAAGAAGGTAAAAGTACAAGCGTGACGCAAAAGCAAATGCCCAGTCAGCGTGAACAGTACGGGAGTACTGTTCATCTATTTATAGGCACGGAACGCAGCCCATGTAAAATTACACCCAGGCCCTTTACATTTGCTAATAACTCTATAATAATTCATCGGGGTTTAGATAGCCTTTTCCCCTTTAAGTCGGTTTCCTTTTTTCTGTCATCATGCCAAAGCTCCCTTGCGCACAGCTTCGGCTCTGTTCCATCCTTCGTTTCCCTTGTTCTTCTTCACACTGTGATTTTGACTCAAGTCCGAAGGGTCCAAGTCCGAAGGTACCTGGTCATGTATTATACTCCAGAAACATTGTTAAATCACGTTTTTGAGGACCTTTGGAAGCCGAAGGCCCCCAATAGTTGTAATATTGGGATGATGTGATTTGGCGATTCATGTGTATGTGAATCGTTGAGTATATGTGTATGAATTATTATTAGACATTTTATTTGTGTGCAATGGTTTTGGATTAGAAATGTCGGCGTTTCGAGACCGGGGGGTCCCTGGGCCGACGAGTGAATGTCGCCGCGTGCCCCAGCCCAGATGGGTCGAGCGCGAGGGCGAGCGCGAAGGGGGGAGAGCGAGGCGGCCGGAGACCGGCGTGAGAGAGATGAGAATCCCGTGGCCTTCGTGTTCGTCCCGCGCCAGGTCGGGTGCGCTTGCAGTAGGGGGTTACAAGCGTCCACGCGGGAGAGGGAGCGAGCGGCCCCAGGCGAGCGCCTGTCTCGTCCTCGTCCCCGCGCGGCCAACCCTCTCTAAGAGGGCCCTGGTCCTTCCTTTTATAGGCGTAAGGAGGGGATCCAGGTGTACAATGGGGGGTGTAGCAGAGTGCTATGTGTCTAGCGGAGGAGAGCTAGCGCCCTAAGTACATGCCGTTGTGGCAGCCGGAGAGATTTTGGCACCCAGCTGGTGTGATGTCGTGGCCGTCGGAGGAGCGATGGAGCTTGGCGGAGGGACAACTGTCGGAGCGGTTGAGTCCTTGCTGACGTCCTCCTGCTTCCGTAAGGGGGCCGAGAGTCGCCATCGTCACAGAGTATGGGGGGCGCCATCATTGCCTATCTGGCGGAGCGAGCCAGATGGGACGCCGGTCTTGTTTCCTGCGGCCTGAGTCAGCTCGGGGTAGGGCGATGATGGTGCCTCCTGTCGTCGTGGCTGGTCTGCGCCCTAGGTTGGGTGATGTGGAAGCTCCTCCGAAGCCGAGGTCGAGTCTGTCTTCCGTGGCCGAGGTCGAGTCCGAGCCCCTGGGTCGGGCGAGGCGGAGGCCGTCGGCTGAGGCCAGGGCGGAGTCCGAGCCCTGGGGTCGGGCGAAGCGGAGTTCGTCGTCTTCAGGGGCTGAGCCCGAGTCCGAGCCCTGGGTCGGGCGGAGCGGAGTTCGCCGTCTTCCGGGACTTAGCCCGAGTCTGAGCCCTGGGTCGGGCGGAGCGGAGTTCGCCGTCTTCCGGGACTTAGCCCGAGTCCGAGCCCTGGGTCGGGCGGAGTGGAGTTCGCCGTCTTCCGGGACTTAGCCCGAGTCCGAGCCCTGGGTCGGGCGGAGCGGAGTTCACCGTCTTCCGGGACTTAGCCCGAGTCCGAGCCCTAGGTCGGGCGGAGCGGAGTTCGTCGTCTTCCGGGACTTAGCCCGAGTCCGAGCCCTGGGTCGGTCGAAGCGGAGCTTCCTATGGTGCCTTCGGACGGGCCTGACTGCCTGTCAGTCTCACTCTGTCAAGTGGCACCGCAGTCGAAGTGGCGCAGGCGGTGCTGTCCTTCTGTCAGGCCGGTCAGTGGAGCGGCAAAGTGACGGCGGTCACTTCGGCTCTGCCGGCTGGGGGGCGCGCGTCAGGATAAAGGTGTCAGGCCACCTTTGCATTAAATGCTCCTGCGATTTGGTCGGTTGGTGCGGCGATTTGGTCAGGATTGCTTCTTAGCGAAGGCAGGGCCTCGGGCGAGCCGGAAATATATTCGCCGTTAGAGGGGGGCCTCGGGCGAGACGGAAATCCTCCGGGGTCGGCTGCCCTTGTCCGAGGCTAGGTTCGGGCGAGGCGTGATCGAGTCGCTCGAATGGACTGATCCCTGACTTAGTCGCACCCATCAGGCCTTTGCAGCTTTATGCTGATGGGGGTTACCAGCTGAGAATTAGGAGCCTTGAGGGTACCCCTAATTATGGTCCCCGACAGTAGCCCTCGAGCCTCGAAGGGAGTGTTAGCACTCGCTTGGAGGCTTTCGTCGCACTTTTTTGCAAGGGGACCAGCCTTTCTCGGTTGCATTTTATTCCGGTGGGTGCGCGCAAGCGCACCCATCGGGTGTAGCCCCCGAGGCCTCGGAGGAGTGGTTTTACTCCTTCGAGGTCTTAATGCCTTGCGTAATGCTTCGGCTGGTCTGGTTGTTCCCTCATGCGAGCTGGCCGTAGCCCGGGTGTACGGTCGGGTCCCAAGTTCTCGGGCTGGTATGTTGACGCTGTCAACGGTTCGGCCAGAGCCGGGTTTGCGAGAGCAGCCTCCGAGCCTCTGCACAGGGCGAGAGGGCGATCAGGGACAGACTCGGCTTTTTTCATACGTCCCTGTGTCGCCTTTCCGCAAGGAGGAGGGGGGAAAGCGCCATGTTGCCCTCGATGGGCGCCGAACATGGTGTCTCCGGTGAGCTGCAAGCGGGTAATCCGAGTGGACGTCCGTGCCCCGTTCGTTAGGGGTCGGCTAGGGGCCCAGAGGCACGCCCAAAAGTACCTGCGGGTGATCTGCTGGACCCGGTCCCCTGGCGACGGGGTCCGAGGGCTCGATGCCTCCCTCTGATGGGATTCCGTTACAAGATCGCTCCCGCTGGTCTCGGAAATGTCCTAGGGTACCTCGGGAGCGCAGCCCGAGCCTTGGTTATGTATCGAACGTACCCATGGTCATCCCTCGCTCGGCGTCTGAGGCGGCTGTGAACCCTTCGGGGGCCAGCCTTCGAACCCCTGATCAGTAATGGGCGCGGAGCCCGAGTAGCCTGAGGCGGCCGTGGAACCCTTCCGAGGGGCCGACCTTCGAACCTCTGACCAGTAGTGGGTGTAGGGCCCACGCGATCTGAGGCGGCTGTCGAACCCTTTCGGGGGGCCAGCCTTCGAACCTCTGATCAGTAGGGTGGCTCAGAGCCTGGTTCCTTCATAGGGAAGGATCCTTTTCGGGGTATCCCCCTTTCCCGGTCCCTGTTGCAAGAGAGAGAAAGAGGAAAAAAGGAAAAGGATACAAAATAGAACGACGCGGCGTACTTTTTTTGGCGCGGTTATTACGGCGAAGGCGAAGCGTTGCCTGCTTCTCATGCCAGAGAAGCCGCCTGTCCCGCCACGAAGTTAATGCGACGGGGCGAGTGGTTGGCGGGGCGGCCGTTGCGCGTGCGCGAGCCGTTCGAGGAACGGAACACGGGCGCGTTGTCTTTACGTCGTGAGAGAGGGTTCTCTCGCCGCCCCCGGATGGCACGTGAGCTTGGCTGATGACGTGACCGCTGCTCCCGCCCGCCTGCCACCGCCATTACTGCCGGCCCATTTTTGGCCGCACTGACCGCCGCGCCAGGCTGGCGCTGCTGGGTCGTGCACTAGGTCGCCTTGAGTCGTGGTATTGGTTCCGCAATCGAGGAGGCGCGGTGGTGGCGCAAGTGGCGGTGCGGTTGCATGCACAAAGCGTTCGGCGCGCCGGTTGCATGACACGTGGGCCTGGGCCTCCATGCTGGGCGTGTTGGGAGTCGGAGAAGTGCGCCCACTTGGCGCGGTTGCATGCCGCCTGCATGGCCGCCTGCCCCTTTCGCCCGTTGGTCTGGGCAAAAGTGGAGGGTCACTTGTAACCGCTGGGCTGTTGTGCACACCGCGCACGGCGGTTTGGCTTCTTCTGCTCTGAGCCGGCTTGCATGACATGTGGGACAAAGCCCCCGCGCCGCAGGGGAGGGCCTTGGAGCGTGTTGGAGAAGACTCAGCCCGTGACGGCTGGGGACGCAAGTAGGGATAGTCGCCCTTAAAAGGAGGGCGACCCCCTTGGAAGGCGACCATGTCTTCGCGCTCCCTTATGCATCGTGTCTTTCCACCTTCCAAGCCCCCGGATGGGGGATACCCGTCGTCTTTCCGCCTCATCGCCGGAGGAGCGCAACTCCGTGGGAGTGGGTACCTTTCAGCCATCGTTCGGCTTCAAGGATTTTCATCATGCAGCCCGGCCGCACCCCTCCACCGGCGGTCACCCAAGATGGTGACCTCCAGCTTGATGGTGGGGGAAAGCGAGCCGGGCGGCGGCCTCTGCCCCTCCCTCAGCCTCAAGGATTTTCATCACCAGGGCTGGGGAGGGGAGTGTGCCGAGTTGGGGTCGGCCCCTGCGTGGGCGGTGGCCCGCTCCTTCACTCAGTGATCGGAGGGAAGGGCGGTCGTCGTCCGTGGCGCCGGCAGCTACACCGTGCCTGGCTCTCGGACGCGAGTGGCTTCGGAGCTGCTCGCGGCGCCGGCGTCTGCCACGGCAGCTGGAAGAGGTTCTTCCGCCGACGAGATAGCCAGGGCCGGCCACGGACCGACCTCCAACTCTACGGCCTTCTGCCCGTCCTTGCCTCACGAGTTTGGGCATGGGCGGGGGCCCCTTGGCAGCAGCATCCGCCCTGAGGTCAGTGCTGCCGCTGTTCGGCCCCCCGGAGCAGACGTCATCGTTGTCGCTGCTGCTGGAGCGAGCGACGGCGCGCCGTTCGTCGGTCTTCTGTTGCTCCGCAGGCCCTCCCCCATCGAGTGGGGTTGTTCGTACCTGCGGAGGGGGAACCGGAGTTCCGTTTGTAATGGCACTTTGAATGCCAGTGTTTTTGTTCATTGTGGCTGTCGAGGCCTGAACATGTATGTAATTTTGGCACGGAGCCGTGTTTTTTTTCTCATTTTCGAGCACCAAGACTCGCTTGTTGGTTGTCTGAACCGCTTCACCAAGCGTGAGTCACCCCGTGTCAAGGTGACGAGTGAGGTATCCGTATCCCGGAGGCGTAGGAGTCCCTCGGCTCGGTCGACCTTGTTGTCTGAGGCTTCTCTAGCTTAGTTAAAGGGACCCCTTGGCCGCTCTTCGATGAGCCGAGGCCAGGGGCAGCGATATCAGCATGAACAGGGGCAGAGTTGGCTCGAAAAGGAAACCTGGTTGGCCGGAGCCCAGCCGGGTCGTCCGTTAGCGGGACCGACGCCGGAGTTGACCAGCTGAAGCCTCGGGTCGGGCTGGCGCCCTCGGAGGACGGCTGGCCGAGGCCCCAGGGCGACCGACCGAGCCGCCTGCTCGGGCCGGATTCCCGGAGAAGACCCTGGCAGCGATTGCCCGGGCGTGGTGATGACGTCATCCTTTAGAGCGGAGATCCATGGACCGCGTCGCCGTCCGAGGCTAGGTCGGACCTCGCCGAAGGTGTCGTCGATGCCGAGGGTGCTGCTGCCCCCTTCCAGCGTCAAGACCCGAGCCTGCAGGATCGGATTGTCTTGTAGCGTGTGTCTCATGCGGCTGCCGAGGCTAGAACACACCCTCGCCGTGTTGTAAAGCTACGTCTCTTTTCCTCTTGTTTCAAGTATCTGGACTTTTTTGTCGGTAACTGGGATGTTTGTGCGAGCGAGAGTTGCTTCTCGCGGAAGGTGATGAGTGAGGTATCCGTATCCCGGAGGCGTAGGAGTCCCTCGGCTCGGTCGGCCTTGCCGCTTACGCGCACCTTTACCCGTCCATGAGGCTCTGTCACCGACTCAGTCGAGAAAGCTCGGAGGATCGCTTCGGCAGAAGAACTTCCGAACGTGAAGACTTGTTCGGTCCGCGGAATCACTTATCCGAACGTGAGTTACTTATCGCAGAAGGTGATGAGTGAGGTATCCGTATCCCGGAGGCGTAGGAGTCCCTCGGCTCGGTCAGCCTTGGCTGCTTACGTGTACTCCGTCATTTTCAGGATCCACTTTTCGAAGTAGTCAAAAGGCACGAAAGATATTCTGGCAGAAGAGATCTTTTTTCGAGGAAAATTTCAACGCAGAGGGGGTTCCCCCCCTTTTAGCCCCCGAGGGAGGGTCGGGCTTTGCCGAGGCGAGGCCGACCCTTCCTTGATGACTAAACTTTGCGTGGGTGCGAGGTATATGAACAACTTGAAAACATCTTAAGGGTAGAAGCGACGTAGCTGTTGGATGTTCCAAGCGTTGCCGTAGACCTCACCTTGACTGTTGGCCAGCTTGTACGTTTCGGGTTTCAGAACCTTGGCGATGACGAACGGTCCCTCCCAGGGGGGCGTGAGCTTGTGCCTCCCTCGGGCGTCTTGTCGCAGCCGAAGCACCAGGTCGCCCACCTGGAGGTCTCGGGACCGGACCCCTCGGGCGTGGTAGCGTCGCAGGGACTGCTGGTACCTCGCCGAGTGTAGCAAGGCCTTGTCCCGAGCCTCCTCCAGCAGGTCCAGCGAGTCTTCTCGGCTAGCTTGGTTGCTTTGATAGCTGTAGGCCCTCGTCCTCGGGGAGCCGTATTCCAGGTCTGTGGGCAAGACGGCCTCGACCCCGTAGACTAGGAAGAACGGCGTGAAACCCGTGGCTCGGCTCGGCGTTGTCCTCAGGCTCCAGACCACCGAGGGGAGTTCCTTTATCCATCGCTTGCCGAACTTGTTGAGGTCGTTGTAGATCCGAGGCTTGAGCCCTTGTAGAATCATGCCGTTGGCACGCTCTACTTGCCCATTTGACATGGGATGAGCCACGGCGGCCCAGTCCACCCGGATGTTGTGATCCTCGCAGAAGTCCAAGAACTTTCTGCCGGTGAACTGGGTGCCGTTGTCGGTGATGATGGAGTTTGGGACCCTGAAGCGATGGATGATGTTGGTGAAGAACGCCACCGCCTGCTCGGACCTGATGCTGTTCAGAGGTCGGACCTCGATCCACTTGGAGAATTTGTCGATGGCGACCAGCAGGTGCGTGTAGCCCCCGGGCGCCTCCTGCAAGGGGCCGACGAGGTCTAGACCCCACACAGCAAAGGGCCAGGTGATGGGTATCGTCTGCAGAGCCTGAGCGGGCAGGTGGGTCTGCTTCGCATAAAATTGACACCCTTCGCAGGTGCGGACAATTCTAGTGGCGTCGGCCATCACCGTCGGCCAGTAGAAGCCTTGTCGGAAAGCATTCCCGACAAGGGCTCGAGGCGCTGCGTGATGGCCGCAAGCCCCCGAGTGTATCTCTCGCAGGAGTTCCTGACCTTCGGTGATGGAGATGCACCGCTGGAGGATGCCTGAGGAGTTGCGATGTTAGAGCTCCTTCTCATCGCCCAGCAGGACGAACGACTTGGCGCGCCACGCCACCCACCGAGCCTCGGCTCGGTCGAGGGGTAGCTCTCCTTGGTGGAGATATTGCAGGTACGGGGCCTGCCAGTTTCGATCAGGTGTGGCCCCGCTTCGCTCCCCCTCGACGCGCAGCGCCTCACCCTCGGGGGCCGAGGGTACCTCGGGCTGAACCGAGGACGCCTCGGGCCGAGCTGAGGGTGCCTCGAACTGGGCCGAGGGCGCCTCAGGCTCGGGCGTGTCGTCGATCTTGACGGAGGGTTGATGCAGATCCCGGGAGAAGACGTCCGGGGGAACCGTTGTTCGCCCCGAGGCTATTTTAGCCAGCTTGTCCGCAGTCTCGTTGTAGCGCCGAGCGATGTGGTTGAGCTCGAGCCCGTAGAACTTGTCCTCCAAGCGCCGAACCTCATCGCAGTAGGCCCCCATCTTCGGGTCGCGGCAGTGGGAGTTCTTCATGACTTGGTCGATGACGAGCTGCGAGTCACCGCGGGCGTCCAGGCGCCGGACCCCTAGCTCGATGGCGATCCGCAACCCGTTGACCAGAGCCTCGTACTCAGCCACATTGTTGGACGCCGGGAAATGGAGGCATAGCACATAGCGTGGGTGTTTCCCGAGGGGCGAGATGAAGAGCAGGCCTGCGCCGGCCCCCGTCTTCATCAACGACCCGTCGAAAAACATGGTCCAGAGCTCCGGTTGGATCGGAGCCGTCGGTAATTCGGTGTCGACCCATTCGGCCATGAAGTCCGCCAAAACCTGGGACTTGATGGCCTTCCGAGGGGCGAACGAGATTGTCTCGCCCATGATTTCCACCGCCCAATTTGCAATCCTACCCGAGGCCTCTCGGCACTGGATGATCTCCCCCAGGGGGAAGGATGACACCACAGTTACCGGATGAGACTCGAAGTAGTGTCACAACTTCCGCCGTGTCAGGATCACCGCATACAACAGCTTCTGAACTTGTGGGTAGCGGACCTTGGTTTCGGACAGTACCTCGCTGACGAAGTAAAATGGCCTCTGAACGGGCAATGCATGCCCCTCTTCTTGCCTCTCGACCACAATCGCGGTGCTAACCACCTGAGTGGTCGCGGCGACGTAGACCAAGAGGGCTTCTCCGGCAGCCGGAGGCACCAAGATGGGCGCCTTTGTGAGGAGCGCCTTCAAGTTCCCGAGAGCTTCCTCGGCCTCGGGGGTCCATGTGAAGCACTCGGCCTTCCTTAAGAGGCGGTACAGAGGTAGACCTCTCCCGCCGAGGCGTGAGATGAAACGGCTCAGAGCCACGAGACATCCCATGACCCTCTGTACGCCTTTCAAGTCCTTGATGGGCCCCATGCTGGTGATGGCTGCGATCTTCTCCGGGTTGGCTTCGATGCCCCGCTCGGAGACGATGAACCCCAAGAGCATGCCTCGGGGCACCCCGAAGACACACTTCTCGGGATTGAGCTTGACGCCTTTCGCCTTGAGGCATCGGAATGTCACTTCAAGGTCGGAAAGGAGGTCGGAAGCTTTCCTCGTCTTGACTACGATGTCATCGATGTAGGCCTCGACCGTGCGACCGATGTGTTCGCCGAACACATGGTTCATGCACCGCTGGTACGTCGCGCCCGCATTCCTCAAGCCGAACGGCATGGTGACATAGCAGTACATGCCGAAGGGCGTGATGAAAGAAGTCACGAGCTGGTCGGACTCTTTCATCCTGATTTGATGATACCCTGAGTAGGCATCGAGGAAAGACAGGGTTTCGCTCCTAGCAGTGGAATCCACGATTTGATCGATGCGAGGCAGAGGGTAGGGAACCTTCGGACATGCTTTGTTGAGACAAGTGTAGTCTACACATATCCGCCATTTCCCCCCTTTCTTTCTCACAAGCACAGGGTTGGCAAGCCATTCGGGATGGAATACCTCTTTGATGAACCCTGCCGCCATTAGCTTGTGGATCTCCTCGCCTATCGCTCTGCGCTTCTCCTCGTCGAATCGGCGCAGAGGCTGCTTGACGGGTCAGGCTCCGGCCCGAATATCCAGCGAGTGCTCGGCGACATCCCTCGGTATGCCGGGCATGTCCGAGGGACTCCACGCGAAGACGTCGGCGTTCGCGCGGAGGAAGTCGACGAGCACTGCTTCCTATTTGGGATCGAGCCCGGAGCCGATCCGGATCTGCTTGGAGGCGTCGCCGCTGGGGTCGAGGGGGACGGCCTTAACCGTCTCCACTGGCTCGAAGTTGCCGGCATGACGTTTCACGTCTGGCACCTCCTTGGAGAGGCTTTCCAGGTCGGCGATGAGGGCCTCGGACTTGGCGAGGGCCTCGGCGTACTCCACGCACTCCACGTCGCATTCGAACGCGTGCTTGTACGTGGGGCCGACGGTGATGACCCCGTTGGGGCCCGGCATCTTGAGCTTCAGGTAGGTGTAGTTGGGGACGGCCATGAACTTCGCGTAGCATGGCCTTCCCAGTACCGCGTGGTAGGTTCCTCGGAACCCGACCACCTCGAACGTCAGGGTTTCCCTTCGGAAGTTGGAGGGCGTTCCGAAGCAGACGGGGAGGTCGAGTTGTCCGAGGGGCTGGACGCGCTTCCCAGGAATGATCCCATGGAAGGGCGCAGCGCCTGCTCGGACGGAGGACAGATCGACACGCAGGAGCCCGAGGGTCTCGGCGTAGATGATATTGAGGTTGCTGCCTCCGTCCATGAGGACCTTGGTGAGCCTGACGTCGCCGATGACGGGGTCGACGACGAGCGGGTATTTCCCCGGGCTCGGCACATGGTCGGGATGGTCGGCTTGGTCGAAGGTGATGGGCTTGTCGGACCAGTCTAGGTAGACTGGCGCCGCCACCTTCACCGCGCAGACCTCCCTGCGCTCTTGCTTGCGGTGCCGAGCCGAGGCATTCGCCGCTTGCCCACCGTAGATCATGAAGCAGTCGCGGACCTCGGGGAACTCTCCTTCTTGGTGATCTTCCTTCTTGTCGTCGTCGCGGGCCCTGCCACCCTCCGTGGGTGGCCCGGCCCTGTGGAAGTGGCGCCAAAGCATGACGCACTCCTCAAGGGTGTGCTTGACGGGCCCCTGGTGATAGGGGCACGGCTCCTTGAGCATCTTGTCGAAGAGGTTGGCACCTCCGGGGGGTTTCCGAGGGTTCTTGTACTCGACGGCGGCGACAAGGTCCGCGTCGGCAGCGTCGCGTTTCGCTTGTGACTTCTTCTTGCCTTTCTTCTTGGCGCCGCGCTGAGTTGACGCCTCGGGAGCATCTTCCGACGGGCGGCCCTGGGGCTGCTTGTCCTTTCGGAAGATGGCCTCGACCGCCTCCTGGCCGGAGGCGAACTTGGTGGCGATGTCCATCAGCTCGCTCGCCCTGGTGGGGGTCTTGCGACCCAACTTGCTCACCAGGTGGCGGCAGGTGGTGCCGGCGAAGAACGCGCCAATGACATCCGAGTCGGTGATGTTGGGCAGCTCGGTGCGCTGCTTCGAGAATCGCCGGATGTAAACCCGGAGGGACTCTCCCGGCTGCTGTCGGCAGCTTCGGAGATCCCAGGAATTCCCGGGGCGCACGTACGTGCCCTGGAAATTGCCGGCGAAGGCTTGAACTAGGTCGTCCCAGTTGGAGATCTGCCCCGGAGGCAGGTGCTCCAACCAGGCGCGAGCGGTGTTGGAGAGGAACAGGGGGAGGTTGCGGATGATGAGGTTGTCATCGTCCGTTCCACCTAGTTGGCAGGCCAGACGGTAGTCCGCGAGCCACAGTTCCGGTCTTGTCTCCCCCGAGTACTTTGTGATAGTAGTCGAGGGTCGGAACCGGGTCGGGAACGGTGCCCGTCGGATGGCCCGGCTGAAGGCCTACGGACCGGGCGGTTCGGGCGAGGGACTCCGATCCTCCCCGCTGTCGTAGCGTCCCCCACGTCTGGGGTGGTAGCCTCGGCACACCCTCTCGTCGAGGTGGGCCTGACGGTCGCGGTGATGGTGCTCGTTGCCGAGACGGCCCGGGGCCGCAGGCGCGGTGTTGCGCGTGCGTTCGGTGTAGACCGAGGCTTCTCGCATGAATCGGGAAGTCGCGGCATGAGGTTCCGAGGGGTATCCCTGCCTTTGGGAGGCAGAGCTCTCGGCCCGTCGGACCACGGCGCCTTCCAGGAGATTCTTGAGTTCCCCCTGGATTCGCCGGCCCTCGGTGGTTGATGGCTCCGGTATCGCGCGGAGAAGCATCACTGCTGCAGCTAGGTTCTGGCCGACCCCACTAGATGCGGGTGGCGGCCTGTCCCTGACGTCGTTGGCGACGCGGTGCTGGAAGCCCTGGGGCGGATGACGTATTTCTCCGTCCGGGGGTTGGCCCGCCCGTGCCTGCCCGACGTCCCGGCGGATCGGCTCAAGCGCCCCTGCTCCCTCGTCGAGCCTGGCCTGCACCCCGCGGACTTGCTTGAGCTGTGGGTCATGGCCCCCCGCCTGAACGGGGACCACAGCTAGCTCCCGTGGGATGTCAACGCGGGGCGCCGGCCTAGGGAGGTCATCGTCCTCCGGCATGCCGAGATGATTGCCTTCGGAGGGACCCCCTAGATCGACGTGGAAACATTCGCGGCTTGGGCCGCAGCCCTCGTCGCTGAGGCTGCGGCTACCGTCGGAACAGTCGGAGAGGCAGTAGTCACATGTGGTCATGAAGTCCCGCATGGCACTGGGGTTGCCAAGTCCAGAGAAATCCCAACAGATGCTGGGCTCGTCGTCTTCCTCGGACCCAGAGGGCCCGTAGGTCGAGACGTTCGTCAGCCGGTCCCAAGGCGACCGCATGCGAAACCCCAGAGGGTTTGGACTTGCCTCTACGAGAGCGCCCGCCAAAGCATGGTCGCTAGGCGGGTTGAGGCTGAATCCAAATGACGTGGGATGGGAATCGGTCGGTACCTCTTGGTCGACGAGCGGCGATAAAGTCACGTCGGGGACTGACTGCACCGTCCTCTCAGGTACGAGGGTGACATCCAGCAAGCTCTCCGCGAGCGCGCTGGCGTCGTCCGCTTGCTCGGGATCGGCGTGTCGTGGGGAGACGGCGCTCGTCTTCGTCTCAAGCGCGAAGTCGATACCCGGTGCGCCCCTCGTTGGGGTGCCGGGACTGTCGACTCGCTCGACAGTCGATGAGGCGCTGCCTCCTGCTTGGCCTTGGTCACCCTGCCTTCCCCTCCGTCGATGGGGGAAAGGGCAGGATGAGCTCGAAGGTTGTTCTTCCACCACGCGGGGAAGACGTCGTCGATTCCGCCGCCGGCGGGCGGGATGTCGGCCGCCATTGTCGTTGTCGCGCGGCGGTGGAAGGAGTATCATGTCGTAGCTGCCGTCGAGGGACATGAACTCAAGACTCCCGAAACGGAGCACCGTCCCGGGTTGGAGAGGTTGCTGGAGACTGCCCATCTGGAGCTTGATGGGAAGCTGTTCGTCAACACGCAGCAGGCCCCTACCTGGCGCGCCAACTGTCGGCGTTTCGAGACCGGGGGGTCCCTAGGCCGACGAGTGAATGTCGCCGCGTGCCCCAGCCCAGATGGGTCGAGCGTGAGGGCGAGCGCGAAGGGGGGAGAGCGAGGCGGCCGGAGACCGGCGTGAGAGAGGTGGGAATCCCGCGGCCTTCGTGTTCGTCCCGCGCCCAGGTCGGGTGCGCTTGCAGTAGGGGGTTACAAGCGTCCACGCGGGAGAGGGAGCGAGCGGCCCCAGGCGAGCGCCTGTCTCGTCCTCGTCCCCGCGCGGCCAACCCTCTCTAAGAGGGCCCTGGTCCTTCCTTTTATAGGCTTAAGGAGGGGATCCAGGTGTACAATGGGGGGTGTAGCAGAGTGTTACGTGTCTAGCGGAGGAGAGCTAGCGCCCTAAGTACATGCCGTTGTGGCAGCCGGAGAGATTTTGGCACCCAGCTGGTGTGATGTCGTGGCCGTCGGAGGAGCAATGGAGCCTGGCGGAGGGACAGCTGTCGGAGCGGTTGAGTCCTTGCTGACGTCCTCCTACTTCCGTAAGGGGGCCGAGAGTCGCCGTCGTCACAGAGTATGGGGGCGCCATCATTGCCTATCTGGCGGAGCGAGCCAGATGGGACACCGGTCTTGTTTCCTGCGGCCTGAGTCAACTAGGGGTAGGGCGATGATGGCGCCTCCTGTCGTCGTGGCTGGCCTGCGCCCTAGGTTGGGCGATGTGGAAGCTCCTCCGAAGCCGAGGTCGAGTCTGTCTTCCGTGGCCGAGGTCGAGTTTGAGCCCCTGGGTCGGGCGAGGCGGAGGCCGTTGGCTGAGGCCAGGGCGGAGTCCGAGCCCTGGGGTCGGGCGAAGCGGAGTTCGTCGTCTTCAGGGGCTGAGCCCGAGTCCGAGCCCTGGGTCGGGCGGAGCGGAGTTCGTCGTCTTCCGGGACTTAGCCCGAGTCCGAGCCCTGGGTCGGGCGGAGCGGAGTTCGCCGTCTTCCGGGACTTAGCCCGAGTCCGAGCCCTGGGTCGGGCGGAGCGGAGTTCGCCGTCTTCCGGGACTTAGCCCGAGTCCGAGCCCTGGGTCGGGCGGAGCGGAGTTCGTCGTCTTCCGGGACTTAGCCCGACTCTGAGCCCTGGGTCGGGCGAAGCGGAGCTTCCTATGGTGCCTTCGGCCGGGCCTGACTGCCTGTCAGTCTCACTCTGTCAAGTGGCACCGCAGTCGAAGTGGCGCAGGCGGTGCTGTCCTTCTGTCAGGCCGGTCAGTGGAGCGGCGAAGTGACGGCGGTCACTTCGGCTCTGCCGGCTGGGGGGCGCGCGTCAGGATAAAGGTGTCAGGCCACCTTTGCATTAAATGCTCCTGCGATTTGGTCGGTTGGTGCGGCGATTTGGTCAGGGTTGCTTCTTAGCGAAGGCAGGGCCTCGGGCGAGCCGGAAATATATTCGCCGTTCGAGGGGGGCCTCGGGCGAGACGGAAATCCTCCGGGGTCGGCTGCCCTTGTCCGAGGCTAGGTTCGGGCGAGGCGTGATCGAGTCGCTCGAATGGACTGATCCCTGACTTAGTCGCACCCATCAGGCCTTTGCAGCTTTATGCTGATGGGGGTTACCAGCTGAGAATTAGGAGTCTTGAGGGTACCCCTAATTATGGTCCCTGACAAGAAAGAATGACAAAATTCGGTAGACATGTGGTACAAATACTAAATAAGTGATTTTATAACTAATTCTGTTTAGGATGAATTTTAATGTTTATTTAGAAGTTATAATCAAAAGGTTCATTTAGGCGCTAATAAATAATGGAAATTCTTGAGCACGAAATTAGTAGGTGGTGTAGAATTTATCTCGGTGCCAAAATTAGAGGTTAATCATCGGTCTAAGTTATTTATTAGATGTTTTGACTTCTGATTATTATTGATACTTTCTTTTAGAAAGAAAAGAGAAAACTAAAAGAATATCACTAGTCGTAATGAAAATAAATGTGTCCATGAGTATAGCACTTAAATTCTTCAAATTAGTAAAACACTTGTTTATGTCATAATAATCATGAATATGTTATTAAAAGGTCGAATTAGTGATTTATATTGATTCTTAGAATATTAATGTTAGAAGAATCATAAATAAGCCATTTTAGCTATACACATAAGTTCTATTTAGAAATAAAAGGAATAAAATCTATTAGTTTATTATTAGTAATAAAGAAAATAATTAGCCTTTATTTTCATAAAGAATATTAATACATAGATAAAACTAGTATCATGTCCACCCACTCATAATTTCATCAATAATGACTCGCAGTAATATTCATAATAAATTAATAAATATTTATGCTTTAAGACGTATTTATGAGTGTGATAAGTGTGATGTATGAATGTGAATGTAATGGTGAATGATTACCCCAGTACTGGTGTATGTTTATTTATTTGGCGTATGTATTCTTTTGTATGTGCGATATACAAATCGATGCTAGAAGTGGACTGTGAGGTAGACGAGCCAAACGCGTTCGAGGATGACCCGCAGGAAACTTTCGAGCAAGGCATGCGAATTCTCCCTCTGCATATTCTATTTGTACCCAATTAATGCATATAATAATGTTTATCATTTGGATATATTGCATAATTTGATGGGATATGCCTAATTAAGGATTTCCTAGATTTACCAATAGTATTCCTTGATTACCCTAGAAAAATACTATGCTTTGCAAATTTGTACTACAGCTCAACTTGATAATTTTGATATCACTCATTATTTGATATTAATGTTCCAGAAATGAAATTGGCATTATGGTGTTAACCCGATGGTTAAACAAGATTATTTCATATTAATTGGAACATGGAGTGACCACTCAGGATAACAGTACAACCACGAGTGCTATCATGGCCCTGGCTTTGGTAATTAGCTTTATATGCTTAGTACCTAGCAACCTTACCTAAAATATGGGCAAGAGGGGGAGCGGCAGTGGTTAACATGGGGACGTATTCTTGGCTAAGGTACCTCGCCCAGAGGACCTCCACACCGACATGGAAACCTTAGCAGGTTGCTTTGTATTAAGTGTATTTTGTGAAAGCCTCATAATGATTCCCTAGTCATTCACCTCGGCAGTGTTTACGGGTCTGATCAACCTTGGCTAGATGGGATACATGGCTTGTGGGTAAAGTTGTACCACCTCTACAGAGTGTAAAACTGATATGTCAGCCGTGCTCACGGTTAAGAGCAACATGGACCCTCACATGATAATTGAACTTAAAGATGGAAAATAAATCGAGATCTGATGATCTGCCAATGGTTTGCTTAAGTGGTTTCACTTAAGTGTTTTTGTTATACTCTTATAGCTTTGTTTAATTGGGATACTTGGGATACACACTTATTGAGAGCACCTAGAGGGGGGGTGAATAGGTGATCCTGCAAAATTCAATACTAATAACACAAACTTGGTTTATAATATGTTAGTTAGATTAAACCAAGTAGTTATAAAGCGGGCTCTTGAGATGGATTCAATCACACAGAAAAGCAACACAAGAGACACGTAGTTTTTTATCCCGTGGCTCGGCCAAGTAACACTTGCCTACTTCCACGTTGTGGCGTCCCAATGGACGAGGGCTGCACTCACCCCCTTTCAAGTGATCCAATGATCGACTTGAATACCACAGTCTTTTCCTTTTTGAGTATTCTTCCCGTTTGCGAGGAATCTCCACAAGTTGGAGCCTCTCGCCCTTACAATGTTGATCACAAAAGAAGCACAGAAGTAAGGGAGGGAAAAGCAACACACGCAAGACTAAATCCGTAGCACACACATGAACACAAGTCAAGACTTGAGCTCAAAACACGGCGCAGGGAGTTCACAACTCAAATAGAGCTCAAATCACTAGCACAACAATCCAAATGCGTGGAGACAGAGTCTAGGAGTCTTAAGATGTTTTGTGAAAGCTTGGTGTACTACTTTGATGCGTCACGATGCCCGATCTTCACGACGTAGGATCAATCTTCAGATAACTAGCATCGAAGAAGCCAAGATAACTTGCTGCAAGCAGCGATAACTAGTGCAACCTGACAAATAAAACTCGAAGCCAACCACCATCTTTAACTGGCAACCTAAATCGAGGATTCGCCCAACCACACTCTCAAAGAACCAACCAACACAGCCTACAATCAATCGAGGAGACCTCAAAAGGAGTAGGAGCACCACTTGGGAGCAGATAAAGCCGCCGCTTCTGCAATCCCGCGAAGGAATTCACAAGAGCAAAGAGGTAGAGATCACTCTCAATATTTGTTAGCACACAGCTGAACAAAAGGGTTCTGTTTTTAGATTATCAAAAGCTGCCTTACATCATAGACATAGGGGGTATTTATACTAGTAACAACCAACCTTAGAGAGGTATAAACACGAAACAAAAGTATTTTCACGTGCTAATGTGAAGGAGCCTCTTTGGGAGATCTGCAGAGCTGAATTCCGTGTGGTTGTTTGACTTCTGCGCAACCTTCAGTATTTTGATAATAACGTCTCCTAGGAATGATGTGGGGCTGGTTGCGTTGGAAAGCTGACTTGATAAGCTTTCTCACCATATATAGCATGCTTAATGAAACTTCGTAGAATAATGCAGTTTAATACGAAAACTTGGTCATCAAGCAGACTATTGACCTTCTGACCAGTCAGCACTAAAGTAGGTCGGCTGCCTTTCTGGTAGATTTGATTAAGTCGGCTTTAGAAGCATTGGAAACTAGACTTCAAGAGCTTTCCAAAAAGTACTTATAGGCCTTCATAGATTTTGGGAATCAAAAGATATGTCTATTTCTTCTGGACGGTTTTGTTGCGCTGGACTGACTCGGACATAGCTCTTCTTGCTGATTCGCCCTTGATATGTTTTGTCCTTCCTCTTTGGTGAACCTAAATAATACCAATATACACGACTTAGGTAGCATAAAGTTCTCATTAGTGTTTAATTGAAATTCATAAAGTAGCGCGTGCACCTCTTGATGTAGCTTCTTAGCTTGGCTACGTGTAATTGGTCCATCAAAGGCTTGGGTTGGTGATAATGTTGGTTGTACTTGAGTTGATGTAGTATGACTTGGGGGTTGTAATGTGTTGCTTAATGGCGTGGTCGTATCATCCTCCTCCCCTTGAAAAGGAGTCGTCCTCGACTCTGAAGTGTCTTCACTCGTATATGGTAAGAGGGCAGCAACATTGAATGTGTTGCTTACGCCATAGCTTGGTGGAAGATCTATCTTGTATGTATTATCATTGATCTTGGCAAGAAAACGAAATGGACCATCCCCTCGTGGCATCAATTTCGATTTGCGTTGATCAGGAAAACGCTCCTTACGCAAGTGAATCCAAACCAAGTCCCCCGTTCAAATAACACTATCTTCCTATGCTTGTTCATGCTTGCAGCCTTGCGCACTGCTTTGAGCTCAATTGCTTCCTTGGTCTTCTCATGTATCTTTTTATGTATGCAGTACGCTTGGAAGCTTCCATATTGGTTCTTTCCTGCAATGGAAGGGGCAACAAATCTATCAAAGCAATAGGTTTGAACCCATATACAATTTCGAAGGGGCATAAATTAGTTGTAGAATGTACTGCCCTGTTATAAGCAAACTCCACGTATGGCAAACATTCCTCCCAATCCTTCAAATTCTTCTTTACCATTGTTCGCAGCAGCATTGACAATGTACGATTCACCACTTCAGTTTGTCCATCAGTTTGGTGGTGGCATGTGGTGGAGAACAAAAGTTTAGTCCCAAGCTTTGCCCACAATGTTTTCCAAAAATAGCTCATGAACTTCACATCACGGTCAGATACGATGGTCTTGGGCATTCCATGTAGTCTCAAGATTTCTCTGAAAAATAAATTGGCAACATGTGAAGCATCGTCGCTCTTGTTGCATGGAATAATATGAGCCATTTTTGAAAATCTATCAACCACAACAAAAATAGTATCTCTCTTTTTTTGAGTCCTAGGCAACCCTAAAATAAAATCGATGCTTATGTCTTCCCAAGGAATTTTAGGAGCGGGTAAAGGAGTGTATAAACCATGAGGGTTCAGTTTTGACTTAGCTTTGTGAGAGGTGACACATCGCTCCACAAATCTGATGATGTCTCTTCTCATCTTGGACTAATAGAAATGATCACTGAGCATTTCATGAGTCTTCTTTTGTCCAAAATGACCTGTTGGACCTCCTCCATGTGACTCTTGTAACAAAAGCAATCTAACCGAAGAATTTGGTACACAAAGTTTGTTAGCTCTAAACAAAAATCCATCATGTATATGATATTTTTCCCAACCTTTTCCATCTTACAATGAATGTATGGTTCTAAAAATTCAGGATCATCATTATACATTTCTTTCAAATTTTCAAGACCCAAAACTTTTACCTCTAGTTGATTCAACAACACATTCCTTCGAGACAAGGCATCAACGACCACATTGTCCTTACCTTTCTTATATTTCACAATGTATGGAAATGTTTCGATAAACTCAACCCATTTGGCATGGCGACGTTTCAGTTTGGCTTGCCCTTTCAAATACTTCAAAGCTTCATGATCGGAATGAATAACAAACTCTTTTGGCCATAAGTAGTGCTGCCATGTTTCAAGCGTTCGGACCAAAGCATATAATTCTTTGTCATACACAGAATAATTTAATTAAGCACCTCCCAATTTTTCACTAAAATATGCTATAGATTTTCCTTGTTGCATTAAAACTCCTCCTATCCCAATCCCACTAGCATCACATTCTACTTCAAAAGTTTTAGTGAAATCAGGAAGAATAAGTACAGGTGCTTCAGTCAAACGTTTCTTCAATTATTGAAAAGCATCTTCTTGTGAGTTTCCCCATTTAAATTCAACACCTTTCTTTATCAATTCATTTAAAGGGGAAGCGATAGTACTGAAATCTCGCACAAATCTTCTATAAAAACCAGCAAGACCATGAAAACTTCTTACTTGACTTACATTCGTTGGAGCTGGCCAATCCTTGATTGCTTTCACCTTGGATTCATCCACCTTTATTCCTTTTGCTGAAACAACAAAGCCAAGAAACACAACATGGTTTGTGCAAAAACTGCACTTCTCAAGATTAGCAAATAATTTCTCCTTTCTAAGCTCATCTAAAACTTGCCGAATGTGTTTCACATGTTCATCAAAAGATTTGCTGTAAATTAGAATATCATCGAAATAGACAACAACAAATTTTCCAATGAAAGTTCTGAAGACATGGTTCATTAATCTCATAAAAGTGCTAGGAGCATTTGTCAAACGAAATGGCATCACTAACCATTCATAGAACCCAAATTTTGTTTTAAATGCAGCCTTCCATTCATCTCCAGTTTTTATTCTTATTTGATGGTATCCACTTCTCAAATCAATTTTCGTAAAAATTGTGGAACCACTTAATTCATCAAGCATGTCTTCTAGCCATGGAATAGGATGGCGATAGCGAACAGTAATATTATTTATAGCTCTACAATCAACACACATCCTCCAAGATCCATCTTTCTTAGGTACTAAAATCACAGGAATAGCACAAGGGCTCAAGCTTTCACGAACAAAACCTTTATCAAGAAGTTCTTGCACTTGCCTTTGTATTTCCTTAGTTTCTTCAGGATTGGTTCAATATGGTGGACGGTTAGGAAGTGTAGCCCCTGGAATAAGATCAATTTGATGCTCAATCCCATGAATTGGAGGTAGTCCAGCCGGTGTTTCTTGTGGAAACACGTCTTCAAAGTCCTACAAAAGATCAGCCACAACACTAGGAAGAGATGTTATGTCGTTAGGAGAAATCAAAATATCTTTGTTCACAAGTACAAAGAGCACTTGATATGGGTTGTTCCTCACTTCTCTCAGCTCAGATTTTGTGGCTAGCATAACTAGATGTTCTCCCTCTTCCTTCTTTTTATCTCTTGAATTTGGCTTGTAGCACTCGCTCACCGAATTGTTGATGGCACTCAATTTCTTTTGCTCTTCTCCTCCTCTACTTGCTGTACTAATTTCAGTTTTCTTTTGTAAATGTTCAGCCATGATTTGTTAAGGGGTCATAGGCTTGAGTACAAACTTTCTCCCTTTCAGATCTAGCGTGTACTGATTTGTTCTTCCACAATGCTGAGAATATCGATCATATTGCCAAGGTCTTCCTAGCAGCATGTGACATACAGACATGGGTGCAACATCGCATTCCACTGTGTCAACATACTCTCCAATCTTGAATGGAAATTTCACTTTATAACCAATCTTGATATCTCCCGATTCATTCAACCATTGGACATGATATGGATGTGGGTGTCGCTGCAACTTCAAACCAAGTTTTTCAACCATCTCACGACTTACAAGATTATGGCAGCTCCCTCCATCAATGATCACCTTTACTACTTTTTCTTGCACTTTTGCTCGTGTTTGAAAAAGATTATGTCGCTGTCCAATTTCAGCTTCTTTCATTTGAACAGTCAAGATTTGTGTAACCACAAGAGCAGTACCATGCTCAAATTCACATCCAGTGTGTTCCTCAATTTTATGAGTGTCATCTACATTTCCTGCTTCAACTTCCTCTTCACTAGCTGATGTATATTCTCCATCATCATTTACAAGGATCATACGATTATTTGGACACTCCTTTATGACATGGCCACGACCTCCACACTTGAAGCACTGAATACCACTACTCTTGGATATTGAACCCACTGATGTTGAAGTGAATGCTGCTGGTTTATAACTCGTGTTTGTAGTAGCATCGTTCTTTCTACTAGAATTTCCTTGAATATTGGATCGCAAGCCTCCAGTTGAACCTTTTGTCGTTGAGGATGCAGTAGTAAACCTTGAGTTTGATTTGCTTCCTCCAGTCATGGTTCGTGCACCATATGACAAGGGCTTGCTACTCTTAGCATCTTGTTGCAGCTGGCGTTCAACTTTAGTGGCTTGATGTACCAAATTAATAAGACATTGGTACGGCTGAAACTCAACAATACGCTGAATGCTATGGTGTAACCCAGCCATGAAACATGCAATGGTTTGCTCTTCGTCTTCATACACATTGGTTCTAATCATTGCCTCAAATTCTGCAATTTATCAAAAGGATCACGCTGATAATGCTTCGGCACAAATCGAATTCTCATTTCTCGCTTCATCTCTTGCCAAGTAACAATAGGGTCCTCTCCATCTTCTTCACGATCATGAAGAAGTTGCTTCCACCAAATCAGAGCATATGCTTCAAACTCAAGAGATGCCATTGCAAGTTTCTTCTCCTCTGAATAATTATTTAGGCGGAAGATTTTCTCCACCTTCAGTTCCATGTGAAATAATCTTCAGGGTCAGATCTACCATCAAATTTTGGCATGGTAAACTTAAGTTTCCCAAATCTCTCTTCTTGGTTGATGCCTCTATGATGACGACGACCATAGCGATGTTGGGACTGATCATCATCATCCCCAAATTCAGATTCTTCATTGTCATCATTTCTTCGATTCCGTCCTCTTCCTCTACCACGTGTAGCACCTTGATTCCTCCTCCCATGTTTACTTGCTCTTCTAGAATAATTTCCTTCACCTTCTTCCCCATCTTCATCATAGTTTCTTGCACCATCAGGGAGTCAACGACGACCTCTGATTTTAGCCATAAGTGTCTGAAGATCTTGTGCCAACCGATCTTGCTTGTCTTCTATGCTTTGATTGAGCTCATTGAATTGTATCATGGTGACACATTCTTCAATCTCAGCGTTGGGATCCATCTTCCTGCGAAATTAGTGGCCACAAGGCAACAAATATAGGTGGAATATGAAGCTATATAGAATCTCACAACCTCACCACTCTTACCAACCAAAGCTCTTAGGAGGTCCCTGTGGGTTGCAAGAAAAAAATGTGTGGTGGTAACAAGAAAGTATTGGTTAAGCGAATACAAGATCAGAGTGTCGATTACAATGGCTTATATGTGGATCTTGGTGGGGAATAATAAACAACAAATGCAATCTGAATCCTAGTTGTTGTAAAGTTAAATAACAATCCAACTAGAAGTTCACTGCCTAGTGCTGACCACAAGATACGAGTGATGTAAGTAGATCAAACACACGCGCAAAGAAATTTCAGATTTGATGCAAATCAAGGAGTATGATTGGAATGCAAGTGTTGCGATTAGACCCAACCAAAATTTTGCACCAAATGACAATAGCAAACTGGTTAAACAACTTGATGAACTTTCCGCACTTGTGCACATAAACAAACTGATCGTTCTACTTTTCTTTCACAATCTTGCTCAACACTTTTTTGGTAGTTTTCTTTCTTCTCTTTTTTGATACTCTTTTTTATAGAACTAAACACAGAGATCAGATATGATATTGCACACTTTATAATAACTTACAAGGAACTCAACAAGTAGCTATAGTTGATAGGATCAAAGTTAACGCGAAGGAAATGATGAGGGTTTTCAGATTTTTCTTTTTGTGGATATTTTCAGATATATATATATATATATATATATATATGTATATAAGAGGCTCAAAGGGAACACAAAGGATAGAGTGACCAGCAAATAAACAAAGACTCTAAGGACTGAAACTTAACAAAACTCACTGGAACAACAGATTGAAACAAAGGGCTATGGCAAAAATATTTTATGGCTTTTTGGTGGATAGGACGAACACAAAATAGATGTAGCTATAGGTAAAGAATCCTACCATGGCAACTGAGGCTTTGATACCAGATGATGTGTCACGATGCCCGATCTTCACGACGTAGGATCAATTTTCAGATAACTAGCTTCGAAGAAGCCAAGATAACTTGCTGCAAGCAGCGATAACTAGTGCAACCTGACAAATAAAACTCGAAGCCAACCACCGTCTTTAACCGGCAAGCTGAATCGAGGATTCGCCCAACCACACTCTCAAAGAACCAACCAACACAGCCTACAATCAATCGAGGAGACCTCGAAGGGAGTAGGAGCACCACTCGGGAGCGGATGAAGCCGCCGCTTCTGCAATCCCGCGAAGGAATTCACAAGAGCAAAGTGGTTCTATTTTTAGATTATCAACATTTGTTAGCACACAATTGTTAACACTCTCAACATTTGTTAGCACACAGCTGAACAAAAGGGTTCTGTTTTTAGATTATCAAAATCTACCTTACTTCATAGACATAGGGGGGTATTTATACTAGTAACAACCAGCCTTAGAGAGGTATAAACATGAAACAAAAGTATTTTCATGTGCTAATGTGAAGGAGCCTCTTCGGGAGATCTGTAGAGCTGAATTTCGTGTGGCTGTTTGACTTCTGCGTAGCCTTCAGTATTTTGATAATAACTTCTCCTAGGAATCACCAAATGACGTGGGGCTAGTTGCGTTGGAAAGTTGACTTGATAAGCTTTCTCACCATATATAGCATTCTTAATGAAACTTCGTAGAATGGTGTAGTTTAATACGAAAACTTGGTCATCAAGCAGACTGTTGACCTTTTGACCAGTCAGCACTAAAGTAGGTCGGCTGCCTTTCTGGTAGATTTGATTAAGTCAGATTTAGAAGCATTGGAAAATAGACTTCAAAAGATTTCCAAAAAGTACTTATGGGCCTTCATAGCTTTTTGGAATCAAAAGATATGACTGTTTCTTCTGGACGGTTCTATTGCGCTCGACTGACTCGGACATAGCTCTTTTGCTGATTCGCCCTTGATATGTTTTGTCCTTCCTCTTTGGTGAACCTAAGTAATATCAACATACACTACTTATGTAGCATAAAGTTCTCATTAGTGTTTAATTGAAATTCATAAAGTAGTGTGTGCACCTCTTGCTGTAGCTTCTTAGCTCGGCTACGTGTAATTGGTCCATCAAAGGCTTGGGTTGGTGATGATGTTGGTTGTACTTGGATTGATGTAGTATGACTTGGGGGTTACAATGTGTTGCTTAATGGCGTGGTCGTATCATGATCCATGCGCCTAGGGGTCCCTTTTATAGCCCCAAGGCAGCTAGGAGCCGTTGGAGATCAACTTGGAAGGCAAATCTTGCCTTCTATCGAGTGTCCGGTGCACCACCCGACATGAACAGTTCCAGTCCGGTGCGCGATCTCTTTCCTTTTCTGGCGAAGCCGACCATTGGATCTTTAGATCCATTGGCACACCAGACACTGTCCGGTGCACACCGGACAGTCCGGTGCGACTATCCGACCGTTGGCTCGGCCACGTGTCGCCCGTTGATCACGTAGACGACCGTTGGCCTCGGGCGCCTATGGTTCACCGGACAGTCTGGTGCACCACCGGACAGTCCGGTGAATTATAGCCGCGACGCCATCTCCTTTTCCCGAGAGTGACGAGTTCATCGCCGAAGTGCTTGGGTGCGGGCGCAGATGACGCACCGGACAGTCCGGTGAATTTTAGCCACTTCGGCCCGCCGATTCCCGAGAGCAGACAGTTCGCCGCCAGGCCAGCCTGGGCACCAGACACTGTCCGGTGCGCCAGACTGCTGCTGGTTTGGCAGATCACTGCCACTCTTTCTTCAATCCTTTTTCTCTTTTCTTGGCTATGTCTCTAGTACTTAGATATACATGTTAGTACTGTTGGGGACTTGTTCTCAAATGCTTTGAATTAAGAACAAGGCAACATAAAATGTTAAATATTAATGCACTTCGTCCGCTGAAGCATTATCTCCCCCAAGGATTTAATGAACTTCGGATGAAGGTCATGATTAGAATATCACGAAGGTTACACCTTCGTGATCAGAATTACAAAATAATATGTAATAAAATATAAAACATGAAACATTAAAGAAAGATGTACCAAAAATAGATAACATTATTCACATATTTTGTTATATGAACCTAAATATCAAAACATAATGTTTAGGTACATTTATACCTTCGCCTTGGCAGAAAATAATAATTCCCAGGCAATGTGTTTGCAATTACCGGATCGTGTGAACAGTAAAGGAATACTGTTCACTATTTATAGGCGCAGGACACAGCCTGTAAGGAATTACAATCATACCCCTTATAAAAGTTTACAACAATGACTCAGACCCTTATGGACTAAAAGGTCATTCCATCTTTAAGTCGGTTAGATCCTTCATCTTCGGATACGCTATAACACCGGAGCTTCATGGGTGGTAGCTTCGGCATCACGTATAAGCAGCTTTTGCCGAAGCTATTTCTCCCTGTAGGACCTTCGGCGACGAAGCATGGTCCCAACAGTAGCCCCTTCGTGGTGCTAGATCGTTTTTCATAACGAGCTTGATCCGTGAAAAAAGTCTCTTAGGCTTCGGGAAGCCGAAGGTCCGAAAAATACCTTCCCTGAGCTCGTTGCCGAGAAACGATACAGTTTCCGAGCGCGGAGCGGTCCCACCATGCAGGTTCACTTTCTCGGTTTTTGCGGCCCACCGTTCAGTGGGTGCGAGCGACTGTTTGTCCGGTGTAAAAATCTTGACGATTCACCTTCTTACCTGCAGCACTATATAAACAGACAGGTAGGTGTGAAGTTACCACAACATTCATTGCTATTGCGCTGTTTTGCTGCCAAAAATTTAACCATAGCCGAAGCTTGACTTTTGCATTGAAACGAAGCTTCAGTTTGGATTCTGCTTCGTCACGAGAAGAGCTTCAGGAAAAAGGTTATTAATTTCCAAGGAATTTTCAAGAAATTTAAAATCAAATGGCCAGAGTACGCTCCACTGCTAGGGTTGAGCGTGATGGAGATGAGACCGAAGCCGCTGAAACTGTTCCGATTTCCGAAGCAATGAGGCGTTCTGGGCTGGTTTCATCAGAGGACATACCTGCTGCCGAAGCAACACAAGCTGATGTTGAAGAAGCTGGTTCCGAAGATGAGTATAGCTGCGGGATGCCAAGTAAACCTAGTCATTTGGACTTTGGAAAGTCCACCATTTCTGAAGCTGATCTTCCTAAAATGGTGAAGATGGGTTATTTTAGTGAGGCCAAGAAGGAATTAATTCGTTTTGGTGGAGAGGAAACTATCCCAAAGCTAGGAAAGGACGAGGTAGTAGTCTTCAAAAGTTTTCTTAAAGCTGGTCTAAGGTTCCCCCTGAACAGGATGATTGCTATTGTACTGAAGAAGTTTGGGATTTACCTTCATCAGCTGACCCCTAATGCTATTGTTAGATTAAGCGTTTACATTTGGGCCCTTCGTAGCCAGGGAGTGGAACCGTTCGGTGAAGGTTTCTGCCAAGTTCATGAACTACACTATCAGACTAAAGCCTGAGGAGATGGTCTGCACGAGAATTTTGGCTGTTACAACTTCGCTTATCGTAAGACTTCGAAGTTTCCAGTAATAAGCTACCAAAGCAAATGGCCAGCCGGATGGAAGTCTGAATGGTTTTATGTTAAAGTTGATGAAGATGAAGATAAACTGGTCCAGAGCCCGCTAGAATTATCCTTCGGAGAGATGAGGCCTCGATGCAACATGATAATGGGAAGCCCGAGTCAGACTACTTTGGCTGAATTTCGAGTGATTTCAGATCATATTGGCACTAGAGACCTAGTGCAGGAATTTTTGGCTTTTAAGGTGTTCCCAACACTGAGGGAGTGGGAGATGCCGAAGCTAGAAGGAGAAAAGAAGAAGGGGGAACTTGTTCGATTGCCTTATCACTACAAGTTTAAGAAACATTTTAAAGCACCCTGCCAAGAGTGGTTGACCACCATTGAAATTATGTGCAACGAGATCCTCGGCAATTACTCTAAGAAAGAAGATCAATTAATGACTGCAGCCTTCGGCACACGTCCGAAACGAAGATTGAATCGTGTGCTGGATGCCTTGAATTTTGATTACCCTGACTATGAGCAACTGGGCGGAGATGCTGAAGGCCCGAAGAGAAAGAGGATTGCCAGCGCCCTTGACAAAGAAGGCACCAAATTGGCTAAAAAGGACAAGAAAATTTCTGAAAAACTGAGCCCTGAGCCAAAGATAGCTGCTCCGAAGAAAAGGAAAGCTGCATCCCCAAAACCAAAGACGTCGGCCCGAGAGGAGGAAGCTCCTGCAACACCTTCTGCTGCCGAAGTGGAAGAGATTCTAAAGGTAATGACTGAACCTTTGCCTACCAGGCTAAGTCCGCTGGCGCCAGAACTGACGAAGTTTTTTCAGAAGGACAAATAAGCTTCGGCAACATAAAGTCCCGCAAAGCCGAAAAAACGATGAATTATCCAAGTGGCCAATGTCATTCATCAGACACCGCCACCGACGTCGGCATCAAAAATTGTCACTGCCGAAACCACAGCCACCGGAGCCGAAACCACCGGAGCCGAAGCCACCGGAGCCGAAGCTACCAGAGCCGAAGCCACCAGAGCCGAAGCTACCGGGGCAACCACTGAAGCCGAAGCCACCGGAGCCAAAACCGGGATCACTGAAGATCCTAATCTAGAAACCACACTTGGCGATATTGACAATATACTTCTAAGAATGGCTGAAGAAGAAGTTGTTGCGGTTGCGGTGAACACGACAACTGAAAAGGGAAAAGAGCAGATTGAAGACACTTTGGAAGAAGAAAATTTTAATTTTCAAGATATACTTGGACAAGAGTTAACAGACGCTGAAAAAGAAGAGCTAAAGAAATATGCTATATCCTGCGGATACAAACCAGGGTCTCTGCTATTTGGTGGAGTGAATGAAGGGAAGCTAAGATGCCTTCAAAATCGAACCGAGGCCAAGGTTGTTAGGACTTTCTCGAAAAGCGTTGGCCTGCCGAAGATAGAGGCGGACCTCTGCAGGTACCAGCGACAGCATATTGCCGGTAGCTTGCTCTATGCTAATTTCAAGGTAAAAACTCAACTTTTTATTGTTTTTTGAATTAATATGTTTTGTAACGAAGGTTGTTTTGGCAGAGTATACTACTAAGTAAAGTGCTGAAAATGCAACAAGATCTTGAAGAGGAGAAAAACAATGCTACCATCAAAGATCTAGAAGACAAAGTCGAAAATTACGAAGTTGCTCTGAAGAAAAAGGACTTCGTCATTCAAGACCTTGAAATCAAAGTTAAAGAACACGAAGCTGCCTTGGAAAAGAAAGACTTCGTTATTCATTCTATGGAAGGTTCACTGGCTGAGGCCCAAGCCGAAAATGACAAATTAAACAATGAATTACTTATAAAGTCAGAAAAATCTGAGCAGGAAAAGAAGAATCTCGAAACAAGTCTCAAGACCGAAATCGAGAAGAATTCAAATTTGCAAAAATCATTGAAGGAGCTTCAGGAGAAATGCTTAGATTTCGGCAGCCGATGTGTGCAGCGGCTGAAGGATGTGTTTCACTCAATTGGAGCTAGCTCTGATAAGTTTACACCTTCAGCTGAAAACCTGCCAAGCACCTTGGAATATATTGAGGGCGAAGTTGATGCACTTGACGAAGTTATTGTTGGGCATGCTGATTTCTGCGCCCTGCTAGCTACTCGAGGCACTGCTACCGCTTTTCTGAAGGCTGGCTGCACGCACGGGAAGATTGTAAATAGGCCAAACTTCAGTTTGTCCCTGACGGATTTGGTTGACATCCCAAGCCTAGCCCGAAGCATAGGAAACAGGTTTATGACCCAGATTTGGATAAACGGCGGGTGAAAAATGGCTGGTGATGAAGCTCGGAGCCACCTTAAGCCAGTGAGAAACTTATACTTGTTACTTTTACCTTCTCCTTGAATTCTGCACCTTTCTCATTCTGTTTTAATATGTGCAGGATGATGAAGCTGAAGAATGACAAGCTGAAGCTTAACAGATGCTCCGAAGGACTTTTCCGCAAAAGATTCTAGAGAAATTTTTGTAATATAATTGTAAAGAAACTTATGTAAATTTGTGCATACCTTGTAATATATCTTTCCCCTTTATCCGTGTACGATCTGCTTTGTTGTGGACGAAATTTTATTTTTGAGTCGAAGGCGAAAAGCACCTTCCCTTCTTTTTGTACACAACGAATCATGAGAATTTCCTCTTTCTCCGAAGTTTTTTCCTCATAGCCGAAGCATCTGCCTTTTCTATATGATGTGATGATAATGATCCTATATATGTCTAAATGAATGTTTATGAATGCAAATGTCATGGTGTAATGTATCGTGCAAATGAATATCCAAATGTATATTCGAAACCATAATCATAGCCTTCATTCCCTTGGGAATGACTCAAATCTTTTTGCCGTTTATTTTTCGGCTTCACCGTTTACTTTTCGGTGTATCAGCGCTGACTTTTCGCTGTAAGCCTCCCTTAGGAGCTTCTTCGCCTTTTACTTTCGGCGGAATCAGCGTTTATTTTTCGCTGCAAGCCTCCCTTAGGAGCTTCTTCGCCTTTTACTTTCGGCGGAATCAGCGTTTATTTTTCGCTGCAAGCTCTGCATTCCCTTAGGAACGACTTTTGAGCTTCTCCCTTTTTGTTTTCTTTTTCCTTTGCACTCGATGGTGCGTTCTCAGCTTTTACATTTACATCTTTGGGGGATATCGCTCTTATAGAATTGAAATAAGAAAAAGAAAAATTACATGTTGTGGCCCCATTAAAAACCTTTCTCCCCCTTTGGAAAGGAAAAGGGTACCACAAAAAAGAATAGAAAAAATTACATCACACTAAACATAATATCGCCGAAGCTCATCCGCATTCCATGATCTAGGAATGTCGTTGCCGTCCATATCCTTCAACCTGTAAGAACCGGGTCTTGACGAAGATACTACCAGAAAAGGTCCTTCCAATTTCAGCTGTAACTTGCCTACTGTCTCTGGGTTGGCTACTCTTCGAAGCACCAAATGTCCTGGTTCAATGTTCTTTAGCCGAACCTTTCTATCACGCCATTTTATTGTTTCAGCTTGGTATTTGTTGATGTTTTCCACAGCTTGAAGCCTGATCCCCTCTATAGCATCTTTTTCCACAGAGTAATCAGCTTCAGCTTTGTCTTCTGCCGAAGCTACTATTCTTATTGATCCTGCTTTGGCTTCTTCCGGAGTTATTGCTTCGTCACCAAACAATAGTTTGAATGGTGTAAAACCTGTTGATCTTGATATTGTTGTGTTGTGGCTCCACACCACTTTGATTAATTCGTCTGGCCACTTTCCCCTAGGCAGATTGAAGATTAACTTCATTATTCCTATCATTATGATGCTATTAGCCCTTTCAACAAGTCCATTTGACTCCGGATGCCGAACTGATGCAAAATGGATCTTCGTGCCAATTTGTTCACAAAATTCTCTGAAAGCTTCGGAATCAAACTGCGTTCCATTATCCACAGTAATAGCCTTCGGCACTCCGAAACGACAAACAATATTTTGCCAGAAAAACTTTTGAATAGTGACAGAAGTTATTGTGGCTAAAGGCTTTGCCTCAATCCATTTAGAAAAATATTCCACTGCCACTACAACATATCTTAAGTTCCCTTGTGCTGGTGGTAACGGACCTAACAAATCAAGGCCCCACCTTTGCAACGACCAAGTGGGTTGCATTAACTGGGTTAGAGACGAAGGTTGTTTTTTATCTCTTGCACATTTCTGACAACCTTCGCACTTTTGGACTAATTCCTCTGCATCCGAAGCTGCTTTTGGCCAATAAAATCCTTGACGAAAAACTTTTCCAAGCAAAGGCCTAGATCCAATGTGAGATCCACATAGGCCTACGTGTATTTCCTTCATCAATTCTATACCTTCGGCTCTGGATAAACACTTGAGTAATGGAGCACAGACTCCATGCTTGTACAGCTCCCCTTCTATTATAACATATGGTCGAGCTCTTGCCTCTATCCTCCTGTTATAAGCTTCGTCATCTGAAAGAAAGTTACCCTGAAGGAAAGAGATGATCTCAGTTCTCCAGTCTTCACTATAGACAGGAGATATGTTGAGGACTGCTCTTTCAAGAAGTTCGACCGAAGGTGCTTTTATTGTTTCGAAAAATACTTCCGAAGGTAAGGGCAGCCCATGTGCTGCTGACTTGGCTAATAAATCAGCATGTTCATTTTCTCCTCGAGGAATATTTTTAACAGAAAACCCTTCAAAGGAAGCCTCAATCCTTCGGACTGTGTCTAAATATTTCTCAAGCTTCGGATCTCTTGCTTTATAACTTTTGTCAATATGACCAGAAATAACCTGGGAATCAGTTTTAAGAACCGCCCTTCTAATTCCCATTGCCTTTAATTTCCGAAGACCTAAGAGCAAAGCTTCGTACTCAGCAATGTTATTTGTGCAACTGAAATCAAGTCTTGTTGCATACCAAGTTTTAACTTTGGAAGGTGCGACCAACACAGCAGCTGCTCCTGCTCCGAAGGTTCCCCAAGAACCATCGCAAAATACTATCCAAACTTCGGCATCTTTACTCGTTTCTTCTTCCTGAGCCCCTGGCGTCCAGTCAGCAATGAAGTCTGCCAATGCTTGGGACTGAATCGAAGATCTATGCACATAATCAATGCAAAATTCATTGAGTTCCGCAGCCCATTTTCCAACCCTTCCAGTAGCTTCTCTATTCCTCATAATATCCTTCAATGGTTGCGAAGAAGGGACAATTATATTGTATGCTTGAAAATAGTGCCGAAGCTTCCTGGAGGCCATCAAAACAGCATACAACACCTTCTCCAATTCTGTGTAATTTTTCTTTGATAAACTAAGAACTTCAGATACAAAGTATATTGGGGCTTGCTTTTTGACTTGGCCTTCAAGCTTCTCTTGGACAAGTGCTGCACTTACCGCTGAGTGCGAAGCTGCCACATATAACAACAGAGGAGCCCCTAGCGTTGGTGGAGTTAGTGTTGTTAGGTCTATCAAATATTGCTTCAGCTCTTCGAAGGCTCTCTGCTGGACTGGTCCCCATTGAAAAACTTCGGCTGACTTCAGCACTTCGAAGAATGGTAAATTTCTCTCTGCTGATCTAGATATGAATCTGTTGAGAGATGCCAGTCGTCCTGTCAATCTTTGAGCCCCCTTCTTTGTACTTAGTGGTTCCATTCGAAGGATAGCTTCGATTTTATTTGGATTAGCATCAATCCCTTTTGTTGAAACTAGGCAGCCAAGAAATTTCCCTTTCTTCACTCCGAAGACACATTTTTCTGGATTCAACTTTAAACCGGCCTGTCTAAAATTAGCGAAGGTCTCTTGCAGATCAGCAATGTGATTTTCTTGCTTCGTGCTTTTTACAATGATATCATCAACATAAGTTAGCACATTTATGCATATCTGAGAATGAAGAACCTTCGCTGTCATTCTATTGAAACTTCCTCCATCATTCTTAAGCCCCTCAGGCATCCGAAGGTAACAATATGTTCCACTAGGGGTTATGAAGCTGGTTTTTGGCTCATCCTCCTTCTTCATCCAAATTTGATGATAGCCTAAATAACAATCCAGCAGACTCATAAGCTCTGATGAAGCTGCTGCATCAACTAGGGAATCTATCCTTGGCAATGGAAACTCGTCCTTCGGATAGGCCTTGTTGAGATCAGTAAAATCAATACACGTCCTCCATTTACCATTGGCCTTTTTTACCATAACAGTGTTAGCCAGCCATTCTGGGTATTTTACCTCTCTGATAACTTCGGCACTGAGGAGTCTTTTCACTTCATTCCGAGCACCTTTGGCCTTATCATCGGACATCTTCCGAAGCCTCTGCTTTCTGGGTCTGAAGGATGGATCAACATTGAGCGAGTGTTCAATAACATCCCTGTTGACTCCGCAAAGATCATTAGCTGACCATGCAAAAACATCTTTGTTGTTGAACAAAAACCTTATCAAGGTTTTCTCCTGTTCTTCGGACAGTTGGGATCCCAATAGCACCTTCTGGTCTGCTATGTCATCACATAAGAGCATGGGCTTCTGCTGATCGGCCGAAGCAGCTTTCTCCCTTCTGAACTTGTATTGTTCACAAGCTTCAGCTCCATCTATGTTATGGATTGCTTTTGAGTCTGTCCAGTTTCCTTCGGCCCTTCTGGCAGCTTTCTGACTTCCATGAATAGCAATGGGCCATTGGTCCGAAGGTATCTTCATGCAAAGATATGCTGGATGAAGAATTGCTTCGAAGGCATTGAGAGTACCACGACCAATGATTGCATTGTAAGGGTATTCCATGTCAACAATATCAAACACAACTTGTTCAGTCCTTGTGTTGTTAATAAATCCGAAGGTTACAAGCATTCTGATTTTGCCGAGTGCTACAATCTGCCTTCCTCCGAAGCCACAAAGGGGATGTGTGGCATCATGGATCTTGTCTTCGGGCTCTTGCATCTGTCTGAAGGCTTTGGCAAATATGATATCAGCCGCACTGCCTGTATCAACCAAAACATTGTGAACCAGAAATCCTTTGATCACACAAGAGATAACCATAGCATCATTGTGTGGGTAATCCTTGAGCTGAAGATCCTCTTGAGAGAAGGTAATTGGGATGTGAGACCATCTTGACTTGATGAAGGGTCCTTGTACCCCTACATGTTGTACTCTTCTCTGTGTCTCCTTCTGTTTCTTGTTAGCCGGCTCTGAGCATGAACCGCCTGTTATCGGGAGAATCAGCTTCGGAGCCGAAGCAGTTCCAGCTTGGTTCTTGAACGAAGCCATCAGCTCAAAAAGTGGAAGTGAGTTCACCGGAGGTGGGCGCCAATGTTGGGGACTTGTTCTCAAATGCTTTGAATTAAGAACAAGGCAACATAAAATGTTAAATATTAATGCATTTCGTCCGCTGAAGCATTATCTCCCCCAAGGATTTAATGAACTTCGGACGAAGGTCATGATTAGAATATCACGAAGGTTACACCTTCGTGATCAGAATTACAAAATAATATGTAATAAAATATAAAACATGAAACATTAAAGAAAGATGTACCAAAAATAGATAACATTATTCACATATTTTGTTATATGAACCTAAATATCAAAACATAATGTTTAGGTACATTTATACCTTCGCCTTGGCAGAAAATAATAATTCCCAGGCAATGTGTTTGCAATTACCGGATCGTGTGAACAGTAAAGGAATACTGTTCACTATTTATAGGCGCAGGACACAGCCTGTAAGGAATTACAATCATACCCCTTATAAAAGTTTACAACAATGACTCAGACCCTTATGGACTAAAAGGTCATTCCATCTTTAAGTCGGTTCGATCCTTCATCTTCGGATACGCTATAACACCGGAGCTTCATGGGTGGTAGCTTCGGCATCACGTATAAGCAGCTTTTGCCGAAGCTGTTTCTCCCTGCAGGACCTTCGGCGACGAAGCATGGTCCCAACAGTACCCAAAACAATTTACTAAGTCTAGAAACATACCTTGTTCTTTGATGTGCACTTCTCACTTACTTAGCACATATGAGTTTGGAACAGTGTGTTGGTCATCTAATCACAAAAACAATTATAGAAATGGCCCAAGGGCACATTTTCCTTTCACTTATTAGTAAGACAGGTGTTGCTAATAAAATATTGACCAACTAAAATGCTTACCGCTTAACCTTAGCCTTACCTTGTTAAACTTGCATTAATTTTTCCCCCACTTGCTGAGCCCCAACCATAAGTGAGCTCACCCTTGCTAATATTTTGATCAGAGGGTGATGAAGAAGACCTTGATGGAGATTTTGGTGAATACTGAGTCTAACGATGAGCCGGTCATCTTCCTGTGGGAGATTACCCATGTTATTTCCACTTTACTTTGATGATACATTTTAAGATACTATTATCTAGATGTTGTAATAAAGACTATTCTACTCTCTTTACGCCTTTATTGCATTGTCTTTTGATATACTACACTTGTGACGTCAACATATGTGTGGAAAATGGATCTTAGCACATATATGCTATGCATTCGGTTTTGTCCCCAGAACCAGGTGTGATAGAAGTGGTATCAAAGCTATGCTGACTCTAGGTTGTTAGACTAGTTAGAAATGGAAAGCCTAGTTTGTTCAAAACTTGCTAATTTCATTCTTATAAAATTATTTTATCAGCCTTACCTCCTTAAAATTCAACTAAGTTGACATTTTCTCTTGTAGATGGTTCGTACCCTCCAAACCACCAGAGTCAACACCAACTACGCCCCTCCGCCTCGGCAAGTTCTTGTCTACCCAGTGGTAGTTGAGGAAATTCCGGTGGATCATGGAGTCATCTTGGAAGACAGCTCGGAGGAACTTCTATCGATGCCCACCCCGTTGGTAGAGTCACTGGCCTTCACAGCTAGGTCATCGACCTTAGCACTGCCTACACCAGTAGTTCAAGCTCCTACACCCGGAGGCGACGACCTAGACAACTCCGGGGACGATGATGAGGATGACGACGACGACGAAGATGACGAGGAAAACGTCAACGAGGAGGCCAACGATGTTCAGTGGGACTACTTCATGGGGTTTGGGCCTGTCACTGAACATTACACATCAATGTTCGAGACAGGGTACTTCCTCAACCTGCTACAAGACGTGCTGCATGCGTTGGGAACCTACGTCCGACCCTTGTACGAGACAAGGCGAGTGTGCAAGCCTCCTCTGGCTTGCTACTACATCACTCGCATTCACGTCAGGGTGATGGATGCAAGGGATAGGGGGTTCAGGACTCTATCAGCTCATGAGTCCCTGACACCGCTATCCACCTACGCTGCTTCGGTCAGCGACGCTGCTAGGCGGACTTTGTGGTCTCTCAGCCACACCTACCGGCAACAGCTGCATGACATGAAGTTCAGGCATCTTCCTCTGCGTCTTAGTGGAGGGAGCCAGACTAGCATCGTTCCACGTGGAGCTGGTGAGGATCGCCTCAACACCCTAGCTGGTGTAGTGGTCGGTCTAAATACCGACCTGGACAGTGCCACCCTGGATCTCTCTAGGGTGCACTTGGAGCTGGAGGATGCCCACGCCAGGATTGCAGCCCTGGAAGCCCTACTTCAAGGGCGGGATTCGCCTGAAGCCCAGGTCACCGCCATGGTGTTGTCCCTCTCCTCAAGAGGATTCGCTATGGGGAGCCCAGATCCATCACCAGGCTACTTTGAAATTTTAAGTATTAAGTTGTAATAAGATAGTTTTCGCATCAGACGATGAATACTCTTTTATAAGTTATCCTTATAATAGTAACAACCATGTGATGGTGTTGGTTGCGATGTTTGAGTTGGATTTTTGTTTGAGTGCAATGGTCTTATGGAATGATGGCCATAGGAACATAAAAAACTTAAGCTATTCCCCTCTAGAATCTTTATTACTCCTTACTCCTCTAAGAATTTCACTTTCTAACGAACCAGATGGTGAACGCTCGTTCAGGACCTAACAACAACAAGAACCAGCGTGGTCAGCAGATACCACCACCACCGAACCCTAACATGGAGCAGTTTATCGCAGCTCAGATGCAGATTCTAAAGGGACTCACTGCATCTATGCAACAGATTCAGCAAAACCAGCAGAACCAACAGCATCAGCAGCAACAGCAGAATGTACCCTGGCTATAGATAAGCATCGGGATTTTATGAGCCATTACCTGCCAACTTTCTCTCATGCGGTTGATCCTTTGGATGCCGATGATTGGCTCAAGGTTATTGGAAAGAAGTTGGATATCACCCAGTGCAATGACCGGGAGAAGGTCTTGTACGCCTCAGGAAGACTCGAGGGAGCTGCGTCCGATTGGTGGGATGCCTTCACAGCGGCACACCCCAATGCAAACACTATAACCTGGCAGGAGTTCCAAGTGAACGTCCACGCTCATCATATTCCCTCGGTGATTATGAAACTAAAGAAGAAGGAGTTTCTTTCCCTTACTCAAGGGAATATGACCGTCAGTGAGTAGTGTGATCGCTTCACCTAGCTTTCACGCTACGCACCGGAAGAAGTAGATACTGACGAGAAGCGCCAAGAGCATTTCTTGGAAGGATTGATTGGACCACTGAACTATCATCTGCAGAGTCATACCTTCCCCAACTTCCAGACTCTGCTGAACAAGGCAATTGGCCTTGAGAGCAAAAGAAGAGAGCTGTCTGACCATAAAAGGAAGTTTCAAGGTTAGTCTAGCAGGAAAACACGCCCGAACAACTCGCAGGGTTCTCAGTTTCGCTCTGGAAATCAGGGTGGAAACAATTATTAGATGCAACGTTCTGGACAACAAGGCCAGAGGAGCAATCAAAGTCAGAACTAGCAGAGGAACAACTCTCAGATCAACCAAAGGTCTGGTGGGAATTCGCATACTCGTCAAGGTGGCATCGTGAACACACAGACCAAAAGCAACAACGCGCCAGTCCAACCCAATGGCTGTTTCAAGTGCGGTGAGCTTGGCCATTATGCTAACAACTACCCAAGGCACAACCAACAGACACCCCAGAAGAACAGCAGACAGAGGACTAACCAGAACACCCCCGCTCGTGGATCTGCGCAGAACAAAACGCCGCAGAACCATAATAGAGGAAGGGTTAATCACGTCACAGCGGAATCAGTGCCTGAGGATGTTGATGTGGTGTATGATATGTTTCTTATCAACTCCATATCTGCTTCAGTTTTATTTGACTCTGGAGCATCGCATTCATTTATAACTGAGTTATTTGTGGAAAAAAATAACATACCAAAGCACCCTTTTAGGAAGATGTTACACATTAGTTCACTAGGAGGTGAAATGAAGGCCACACACTCATGCCTCCTTGCTAATCTCAATATTCAAGGAATAGATTTTCCAGTCAATTTAGTGGTCTTAGGATCCAACGGTATTGATGTGATTCTTGGATGCGACTGGTTGAAAAGTTGTGTTGGAGTGGTACAATGTGCCAAAGGAACAATTATGTTCACAAGTCCACAAGGTGAAAGAGTCCAAGTTAGCACAGACATGTCAACAGATGCAAAAGGAAAGAAAGTGGTAAATCACTTGGAAGAAAAGCCCCTGGAAAATATCAAGGTAGTGTGTGAATACCCAGACGTATTTCCGGAGGAATTACCAGGTATGCCACATGTCCATGATGTAGAGTTTTCTATTGAATTATTACCCGAAACTGCACCTATCTCAAAAAGACCTTATAGAATGGATGTCAAAGATTTAGTTGAACTGAAGAAACAAATAGAAGAATTACTAGAAAAGGTTTCATTCGCCCAAGTTCATCCCCTTAGGGAGCCCCAGTTCTATTTGTGAGCAAGAAAGATGGTTCGAGAAGAATGTGTGTTGATTATAGAAGTTTGAATGAAGTAACAATTAAGAATAAATACCCATTACCTCAGATTGAAGATTTATTTGATCAGATGAAGGGAGCTAAGACATTCTCGAAGATAGATCTAAGGTCAGGATATCATTAGTTAAAAATTCGAGCAGAAGATGTACCTAAGACAGCCTTTACTACGAGATATGGATTATATGAGTTTTCGGTCATGTCGTTTGAACTGACTAATGCACCGACATACTTTATGAACTTGATGAATAAAGTATTCATGGAATATCTGGATCAGTTTGTGGTCGTATACATTGACGACATACTGATATACTCTTTGAACGAAGAAACACATGAAGATCATCTAAGACTAGTCCTACAAAAGCTTCGTGACAACCAATTATATGCAGAGTTCTCAAAGTGTGATTTTTGGCTGAAGGAAGTTACTTTCCTAGGACATATTGTTACTGATGGAGGAATTAAATTAGACCCAGGAAAGATAAGTGAAATACTAAATTGGAAGCAACCAAAGGATGCATCCAAGATCATAAGTTTTCTTGGATTGGCAGGATACTATAGAAGATTTATTGAAGGTTTTTCCAAGTTAGTGAAACCTCTTACCTCACTACTGGAGAAAGCTAAAAAGTTTAAGTGGGATGAAGCATGCCAGAAATGTTTTGAAGAACTCAAGAAAAGGTTAACTACTGCACCAATATTAGTAATGCCAGACATTCACAAAGGATTTGATGTGTATTGCGATGCATCACACGTTGGACTTGGATATGTGCTAATGCAAGAAGGAAAAGTAATAGCTTATGCCTCAAAACAGTTGAGAAAGCATGAGAAGAATTATCCTACGCATGACTTGGAATTAGCTGTCGTAGTACATGCTTTGAAGATTTGGAGACACTATATGATTGGAAACAAGTGTAAAATCTTCACGGATCACAAAAGCTTGAAATACATATTCACTCAGAAAGAACTCAACCTAAGGCAGAGAAGATGACTTGAGTTGATCAAAGACTATGATTTGGAAATACAATATCACCCAGAAAAAGCAAATGTAGTGGCTGATGCTTTGAGCCATAAAGGTCAAGTGAACAACATCACTACTCATTTGATGTCACAGGAATTGTGCTAGGAAATGGAACAACTCAACCTTGGTATGCTCAATAATATGGAAACAACGGTTATGGAAGTTGAATCTACTTTGGAACAAGAGATTTGTAAAGGACATGAATCTAATGAGAAAATTAAGGAAATTAAAACTTTGATTGGTTTGGATAAAGCCCCAGATTTCACGAAAGATGATCAAGGTACAATATGGTTTAAAAAGAGAATATGCGTACCGGAAATCGAACACCTGCGCCAACTTATTTTGAGGAAAGCTCATGATTCACCTTGGAAGCACAAAGATGTACCAGGATCTAAAGGAAAAAGTATTGGTGGTATGGTTTGAAAAGAGATGTTGCTACTCATGTTGCATTGTGTGACATGTGTCAGCGAGTTAAAGCCGAACACCAAAGACCAGCAGGATTACTACAACCTCTCAAGGTACCGTAATGGAAATGGGAAGAAATCGGTATGGATTTCATAGTTGGACTACCCCATACTCGGGATGGCTATGATTCAATATGGGTCATAGTAGATAGGTGGACTAAAGTGGCACACTTTATACTTGTGAAGACAACTTACTCGGGAGCCCAGTTAGGAGAGTTATACATGTCGAGGATTGTTTGTCTGCATAGAGTATCGAAGAAGATCATATCGGATCGAGGAACCCAGTTTACCTCGTGCTTTTGGAAAAGACTACATGAGTCCATGGATACTAAGCTAAACTTTAGTTCAGCTTATCATCCGTAAATGGATGGGCAAACGGAAAGAACAAACTAAGTGTTGGAAGATATGCTAAGAGCTTGCGCTCTAAAGCATGGTAGAAGCTAGGATAAAAGTTTGCCTTATGCAGAATTCTCGTATAACAATAGTTATCAAGCAAGTCTAAAAATAGCACCATTTGAAGCACTTTACGGACGAAAGTGTAGAACACCGCTTTATTGGAACCAGACCGGAGAAAGTCAAGTATTTGGTCCATAAATTCTCCAAGAAGCAGAAAAGCAAGTGCAGATTATCAGAGAAAATTTGAAGACAACACAGTCAAGACAGAAAAGCTACGTGACAATAGAAGAAGAGAGCTGATATTCGAAGTAGGAGACTTCGTATACCTTAAAGTTTCACCGATGAGAGGAATGAAAAGATATAAGGTTAAGGGAAAATTATCTCCTCGCTACATTGGCCCATTCAAGAATTTGGATAGAAAAGGTGAAGTAGCGTACCAGTTAGAGCTACCCGATAGTTTGTCGGATGTGCATGACATATTTAACGTGTCACAACTCAAGAAGTTCTTAAGAGTACCGGAGGAACAGTTACCCATGGAAAAACTGAATGTTAATGAGGATTTGACTTAATCGGAGTACACTGTCAGAATTCTGGAAACATCTCGCAGAATTACACGGAGTAAAGTCATTAACATGTGCAAAGTTCAGTGGAGTCATCATTCAGAAGATGAGGCCACTTGGGAAAGTGTAACACCCCAGGATCCACAAACATCCTGAAATGCTACTAAACTACACAACTAACATTCATATATAAAATTTTGACAGCATCTCCTTTGAAAATTTGCATAAACGTGGAAGCAACAGAGTATAAGCAGATATCATGATAAGAAAACATACTAGACATTAATAATCGGCTAGCAATGGGAAGATAACCATAACGACATGAATTGAATTAACTAGTGTGCATGACTAGTTAAAGACAAACATCCTTTGACAAGAAGTTTCTAATTAAATCATGGTTGTGCCTGGGCAGCGTTATTATGAGAGTGAAGGTGGACGTGCTGCTACTCCCCTCATTCCCAACATGAATCAAGTACCTGCATTGAGTAATGCAAGAGTGAGATGAAACATCTCAGCAAGTGAATTGTTTCGACGAGATATTTAAACCAAAAAAAATTGAATTAATCAACATTTTAAAGGGATCACAATTGAGATCAGAAATACTTGTAGATATAGAACTCAATAGTCCCAAAATAACCAATGCCATCTCATTTCCTCGAACAACCACAATAGGTTGTATAACACTTTCCTGCATCAACAATACCTGCAAATATCACTTCAATGTATGCATAGTAATGCAATGTGTAAGTCCTCTGCCTTCATACCTCTTAGAGTATAAAACCACACCATCTGCAAATACCACTTCAATGAATGCATATAAATGCAATGCATATGTCCTCTGCCTTCATACCTCTAAGGGTATGAAGCCGCATCGTACCCCTCCTCGGGCAACGTACGATGCTAAGTTGTACCGGTACGGTCGGACCATAGGTCACTACAAAACTTCAGATGCAAGTGAATCATGCAATGTATATGGCATGCTACATTTATCAATATATTTCACTTCCTTCACATACAATACAACCTCAAATAATACTTCATTTACCTTCAGATACAATACAACCTCAGATAATACTTCATTTACCTTCAGGGGTGTGAATTAATCTCACGAGTCATACTCGAATCATAATCATCATCAATATATGATTGAGCATCAGTATAATGCAAGCAAGTAAAGCATCACCATAGAGTTCAATTATGAAAGAATCCAATACTTTTGAATATTAGAGTGTAGGCAATAGAAATAACAGGTCAGAACGAAAGCAACCACTGCTACATTCACTTGCCTTCATCGAAGAAGAAGAAATGTACTAGGCATGATCTGGAGTGTAGCCACCTGCTAGCGGGCATAAAACTTAGTACAAATATTTCACAAACATTTGCCATCAATCAACAAAACACCCCTGCACTTGAAACCAAGACCCAGTGGAAAGACTCCCACCCTGAACCACATGCCATACAACAGCAACGCTGTTTGTTAATTTTGTATCTTTAAAATTAAAACAGCGGTGATATCAAACAAATACTCTAGGAGTATCTACACAAAATACTCTACAACTTCAGTATTCAATAGATAATTAAATTCTGCCATCTACAAGTTCTAAAACATCTGACAAGATAACTGACTGAATCTGTTTTAGACAGCAGTATGGTTAACTTTAAAATTCGATATCTCCCAAACTACTGAACCAAAAATTATGAAATTCTGCTGGAAGTAAGAACTTTTATCCCTCTACAAAAGTCTCCATAGTTGGAAGAGCCAATTCGACCATTTACTAGATGAAACCCACCAGTGAACAGACCCACTCATTTTTGTCAGGTTAACAGGAACAGCCACAGTAAAACAAACATAACTGGAGTTTCACAAATCCTATGAATGCACTCTTTAACAATCTGGAAAGCTTATGAAATTACCTACAACTTCTTTTACCAACTCACAGTTTAATTCTGTTGATAAAATTGACTAACTCTTAAGAGAACAGATTCTGCACAGAATTATGAGACTGAAAAACTGCTATAATCAAACTGCCATAACTTTCTGTTCTGATGTCCGATTGAGGTGTTCTTCGCGGCCACGGAAAGATCTACAAATTATCTACGACTCATATATAAACTTTTTATTTTTTTGAGGCCACTAAGACCACGGAAAACTGGCATGAACAGAAACTGTCGAATCTGCCATTCTGCAGAAATTAAATTCGAGATCAAAACCTAACCCCACATCTAATCCAACCTCTAATTCTTCAATCCACATGATCCACAACCTCCAAAAACACATAATTATATGGAGGAAAAAGGATCCCATCCTTACCTAGAGTTTCCCCAAGAAAATCTGCAATAGATGGGGGGGGTAGAACATCTCCTTGATCCTCTCTTCCTCTTCAATCCATCTTGCTCCTCCTCTTCTCGATCCTTGCTGCGTGGGGGAGGGGAAGATCTATGGAGGAGGAAGAAATGGTGGGCGGCTGCCATGGGAGGAGAGGGGACGGCCAACCAAGGGAAAAATGGGGGAGGGTGGCGGCCAAGAGAGGGGGGTGGAGGGAAAAGGGGTGGCCCCCTAGGGTTTTGTGGGAGAAAAGAACCGACGCCCCAGATGACTTCTGCCTTTGCATCCAACGGCCCACAACCCTTTCCCACATCCACGCACCGAAGATCAACTTTTGGTCAACATTTTTTTGGGATATTACACTCTACCCCCCTTAAAAAGAATTTGTCCTCGAATTCGGCCACTCCAAGCAAAACACCCAAGGTACCCCATATAGCACCACCATTCAAAACATGGGTCCATTATTGGTCTTAATTAACACAAGAACTTCTACCTTGGACTAATTGTCTAAGGAAACTACACAACCTGACATCAAGCATGAAACAACATGCAATGAAGCTCAAAGCAAGTCATACATGCAATCAACACTACAATTTCACACCATCAAATTGGGACGCAACTATACATCAACATCAATGTCTTAAGACAACACTCTTTTATGAAGGGGTAATAAGCACTAAGCACAACCCTTACCAACTTCAATAATTAATTTTAATTAAATGGTGAAACATCCACACCCGACGAATGTATAAGAAGATCAAACACCTCACCTCAAAGCACCACGAAACAAGTAGTTCTATTGAAACAAAACTCCTAATCTTCCTCAACCTTATTCTTGCCATCATGAAAAGATAATCATGTAATCTAACATTCTTTGCACCCCGCAAAAGGGAGAAAATCTACAGAACTAATGGAGCAATAAAGCCAACAAGAAGCGAATAACATTCTGCGTAGCATAGGTCATCGAAGAAATGCCAAAAGCTCCACAAAGAGCACCGACAGCACAATAACGCAATACTTGGTTAACCAATGTCACTATACTTCATCCAACAGCTCAACTAAGAAAAATATCCAAACCAGTGAGGTTAACCTACACATAATATAAGTTTTCATCTACTGTAGTTCATAAACTTACATTTCATTCTATCATTCGATGCACTCAAAGTACCAGACATACAAAGTCAATAATAACCCCTAATCCTTCACACATTTGACAAACATATTAAGCTGATGTAAAAACCACATCATCTAGGAGTAGGTGACTAGCCACACCCAACCAACTCTAGGCTAGGCAATGACTTCCTTCAAACCAATAGATAGGTGGTCTAAAAAAATGGCTCCACAAGCATGCATCGAAAAGGGAACCATCAGATCCTCAATGTATCAATACATAATCAATGGATCAAGAGAATCAAAGATTTATTCTACAATTAGTATGACTAACAGGCAACCACTTTAAACCACATCTAGTCTTTGTGGCAACTAAAACACACAATAGGAGAGAGACATGTAAGCCATTCTGGCTATGAAAAGACTTCCCCCAAAAATCCATATAAAGTACCAATATTCATTTCTTTCAGAACTGGTTTCTCAACATAAACAATCATTCTTTGCAATGATAGTTGGAGCTATCCACCAACCGCTCAACAACTTAAATTCAAATAGATGATTACCTTGTACCCCAAAACATGCAATTCACACTCCTCTTAGAAACATCCACAATCAAGCATATATAACAATATTATTGTAATAAAACTCAACCATGAAAAACATGGTGAAAACAACATAGGCATACTTGTATATCACAAGCATAATAACAACTTCATTCTCACAAATGACCAGCGATATCTATCGCATTAATAAAACAATATCAAAATTTCAGAAATAAATTATATCAAGCATTAAGCCATAAACAACTTACCACATAACCGTAAAGGAATAGGGAGGGGTGAGGTTATTGTCATCTGCACTTCAAAGACACTAACATATATCAAAGATATTTAAACCCATACCCTTCCTATATGTGCGAGTGTGTCAAATTTATCTTCAAATTGCCAAGAATCTAAAGCCTATGCTTTGATACCAACTGTAACATCCCAGGATCCACAAACATCCTGAAATGCTACTAAACTACACAACTAACATTCATATATAAAATTTTGACAGCATCTCCTTTGAAAATTTGCATAAACGTGGAAGCAACAGAGTATAAGCAGATATCATGATAAGAAAACATACTAGACATTAATAATCGGCTAGCAATGGGAAGATAACCATAACGACATGAATTGAATTAACTAGTGTGCATGACTAGTTAAAGACAAACATCCTTTGACAAGAAGTTTCTAATTAAATCATGGTTGTGCCTGGGCAGCGTTATTATGAGAGTGAAGGTGGACGTGCTGCTACTCCCCTCATTCCCAACATGAATCAAGTACCTGCATTGAGTAATGCAAGAGTGAGATGAAACATCTCAGCAAGTGAATTGTTTCGACGAGATATTTAAACCAAAAAAATTGAATTAATCAACATTTTAAAGGGATCACAATTGAGATCAGAAATACTTGTAGATATAGAACTCAATAGTCCCAAAATAACCAATGCCATCTCATTTCCTCGAACAACCACAATAGGTTGTATAACACTTTCCTGCATCAACAATACCTGCAAATATCACTTCAATGTATGCATAGTAATGCAATGTGTAAGTCCTCTGCCTTCATACCTCTTAGAGTATAAAACCACACCATCTGCAAATACCACTTCAATGAATGCATATGAATGCAATGCATATGTCCTCTGCCTTCATACCTCTAAGGGTATGAAGCCGCATCGTACCCCTCCTCGGGCAACGTACGATGCTAAGTTGTACCGGTACGGTCGGACCATAGGTCACGACAAAACTTCAGATGCAAGTGAATCATGCAATGTATATGGCATGCTACATTTATCAATATATTTCACTTCCTTCACATACAATACAACCTCAAATAATACTTCATTTACCTTCAGATACAATACAACCTCAGATAATACTTCATTTACCTTCAGGGGTGTGAATTAATCTCACGAGTCATACTCGAATCATAATCATCATCAATATATGATTGAGCATCAGTATAATGCAAGCAAGTAAAGCATCACCATAGAGTTCAATTATGAAAGAATCCAATACTTTTGAATATTAGAGTGTAGGCAATAGAAATAACAGGTCAGAACGAAAGCAACCAGTGCTACATTCACTTGCCTTCATCGAAGAAGAAGAAATGTACTAGGCATGATCTGGAGTGTAGCCACCTGCTTGCGGGCATAAAATTTAGTACAAATATTTCACAAACATTTGCCATCAATCAACAAAACACCCCTGCACTTGAAACCAAGACCCAGTGGAAAGACTCCCACCCTGAACCACATGCCATACAGCAGCAACGTTGTTTGTTAATTTTGTATCTTTAAAATTAAAACAGCGGTGATATCAAACAAATACTCTAGGAGTATCTACACAAAATACTCTACAACTTCAGTATTCAATAGATAATTAAATTCTGCCATCTACAAGTTCTAAAACATCTGACAAGATAACTGACTGAATCTGTTTTAGACAGCAGTATGGTTAAATTTAAAATTCGATATCTCCCAAACTACTGAACCAAAAATTATGAAATTCTGCTGGAAGTAAGAACTTTTATCCCTCTACAAAAGTCTCCATAGTTGGAAGAGCCAATTCGACCATTTACTAGATGAAACCCACCAGTGAACAGACCCACTCATTTTTGTTAGGTTAACAGGAACAGCCACAGTAAAACAAACATAACTGGAGTTTCACAAATCATATGAATGCACTCTTTAACAATCTGGAAAGCTTATGAAATTATCTACAACTTCTTTTACCAACTCACAGTTTAATTCTGTTGATAAAATTGCCTAACTCTTAAGAGAACAGATTCTGCACAGAATTATGAGACTGAAAAACTGCTATAATCAAACTGCCATAACTTTCTGTTCTGATGTCCGATTGAGGTGTTATTCGCGGCCACGGAAAGATCTTCAAATTATCTACGACTCATATATAAACTTTTTATTTTTTTGAGGCCACTAAGACCACGGAAAACTGGCATGAACAAAAACTGTCGATTCTGCCATTCTGCAGAAATTAAATTCGAGATCAAAACCTAACCCCACATCTAATCCAACCTCTAATTCTTCAATCCACATGATCCACAACCTCCAAAAACACATAATTATATGGAGGAACAAGGATCCCATCCTTACCTAGAGTTTCCCCAAGAAAATCTGCAATAGATGGGGGGTAGAACATCTCCTTGATCCTCTCTTCCTCTTCAATCCATCTTGCTCCTCCTCTTCTCGATCCTTGCTGCGTGGGGGAGGGGAAGATCTATGGAGGAGGAAGAAATGGTGGGCGGCTGCCATGGGAGGAGAGGGGACGACCAACCAAGGGAAAAATGGGGGAGGGTGGTGGCCAAGAGAGGGGGGTGGAGGGAAAAGGGGTGGCCCCCTAGGGTTTTGTGGGAGAAAAGAACCGACGCCCCAGATGACTTCTGCCTTTGCATCCAACGGCCCACAACCCTTTCCCACATCCACGCACCGAAGATCAACTTTTGGTCAACATTTTTTTGGGATATTACAGAAAGAGAAGATGAACTCAGAGCAGAATTTTCCCAATTATTCTTAGAAGTTCCTTAATCTTGAGGACGAGATTCTTTTAAGAGGGGTAGGTTTGTAACACTATAAAAACCATCAATTAAAATAATACATTTATGAGTATTAATGATAATTAGGGTAACAACTTTTCTTTCTAATGTTTGATTTTTATTTTGCATAGAGAATAATTTTTGGTTTTAGTCATGTTTGATTTTGGATATTTAGTAGAATTTCCTTCTTATTGAAAATCCAATTAAATAATATAATAATTATTAGTCCAAAAATAATATTTTTGTTATAAATAAGCTTGGCACAATTATTATAAATTTTAGGGTTATTTAAAAATATATTTTGAAATAGAAAAGAAATAGAAAAAGGGAAACCCTAACCTAGTCGGCCCACTAGGGGCCCATTAAGCCCCACCCGCGCCCTCCTCCCCTTCCCTCCCAACCGCCGCCGCCAGGCACTGCTTGCGCGCACGCCAGCGCATGGAGCCGCCGCCACGCCATGCGCTTGGCACCGCTCGCCACGGCCGCCCCGTGCTCGACCGCACCGACCCGGCTGCCCGCACCCTCGACGCCAACCAAAAATTGTCGTCCCCTTCTCTCTCCCTTCCCCCATTCCTCTCCATTGATGCCATTAGAAACGGCCGACGCCATTAATCCGAGTAATGGAGCCACCGGCGTCTCTCCCTCTCCCCTCGACGTCTCTCCCTCTCCCCTCCCTCTCTCTATAAAGGCCGGCCACGCCATGGAGGTCTCCCTCCCCTACCCGAGCTCTCTCTCACTCCTCGCACTCTATCTCCCTCGCCGTTCATTGCCGGAGCTCGCCATTCATCGCCGGAGCCACGCCATCTTGCCGAGCTCGAGCCCCGCCAACCCCACGCCCCTTCCCCACTCGGCCGACCCCCCTGTCGAGTTCCTCCCTGCACAAGCGAGAACCCAAGGTTGAAGACAACCCAAAAAAATTTGAATTTATTTTTGAAATTATGTTTGAATTAATTTATGAATTTTGTGAATTATCGTTGTAATATTGGGATGATGTGATTTGGCGATTCATGTGTATGTGAATCGTTGAGTATATGTGTATGAATTATTATTAGACATGTTATTTGTGTGCAATGGTTTTGGATTAGAAAGAATGACGAAATTCGGTAGACATGTGGTACAAATACTAAATAAGTGATTTTATAACTAATTCTGTTTAGGATGAATTTTAATGTTTATTTAGAAGTTATAATCAAAAGATTCATTTAGACACTAATATATAATGAAAATTCTTGAGCACGAAATTAGTAGGTGGTGTAGAATTTATCTCGGTGCCAAAATTAGAGGTTAATCATCGGTCTAAGTTATTTATTAGATGTTTTGACTTCTGATTATTATTGATACTATCTTTTAGAAAGAAAAGAGAAAACTAAAAGAATATCACTAGTCGTAATGAAAATAGGTTTTTACTGGCCAAAATAAATGTGTCCATTTGTATAGCCCTTAAATTCTTAAAATTAGTAAAACACTTGTTTATGTCATAATAATCATGAATATGTTATTAAAAAGGTCTAATTAGTGATTTCTATTGATTCTTAGAATATTAATGTTAGAAGAATCATAAATAAGCAATTTTAGCTATACACATAAGTTCTGTTTAGAAATAAAAGGAATAAAATCTATTAGTTTATTATTAGTAATAAAGAAAAAAATTAGCCTTTATTTTTATAAAGAATGTTAATACATATTATACTAGATAAAACTAGTATTATGGCCACCTACTCATAATTTCATCAATAATGACTCGCAGTAATAGTCATAATGAATTAATAAATATTTACGCTTTAAGACGTATTTATGAGTGTGATAAGTGTGATGTATGAATGTGAATGTAATGGTGAATGATTACACTTGTACTGGTGTATGTTTATTTATTTGGCGTAAATATTCTTTTGTATGTGCAATACGCAAATCGATGCTAGAAGAGGACTGTGAGGTAGACGAGCCAAATGCGTTCGAGGACGACCCACAGGAAACTTTCGAGCAAGGCAAGTGGATTCTCCTTCTACATATTCTATTTGTACCCAATTAATGCATATAATAATGTTTACTATTTGGATATATTGCATAATTTGATGGGATATGCCTAATTAAGGATTTCCTAGATTTACCAACAGTATTCCTTGATTACCCTGGGAAAATACTATGCTTTACAAATTTGTGCTACAGCTTAACTTGATGATTTTGATGTCACTCTTTATTTGATATTAATGTTCCAGAAATGAAATTGGCATTATGGTGTTAACCCGATGGTTAAACAAGATTATTTTATATTAATTGGAACATGGAGTGACCACCCAGAATAACAGTGCAACCACGAGTGCTATCATGGCTCTGGCTTTGGTAATTAGCTTTATATGCTTAGTACCTAGCAACCTTACCTGAAATATGGGAAAGAGGGGGAGCGGCAGTGGTGGTAGCTCACGTTAACATGGGGACGTATTCTTGGCTAAGGTACCTCGCCTAGAGGGCCTCCACACCGACTTGGAAACCTTAACAGGTTGCTTTGTATTAAGTGTATTTTGTGAAAGCCTCATAATGGATCCCTAGCTATTCACCCCGGCTGTGTTTACGGGTCCGATCAACCCAGGCTAGATGGGATACATGGCTTATGGGTAAAGTTGTACCACCTCTGCAGAGTGTAAAACTGATATGTCAGTCGTGCTCATGGTTAAGAGCAACCTGGACCCTCACATGATAATTGAACTTAAAGATGGATAATAAATCGAGATCTGATGATATGCCAATGGTTTTCTTAAGTGGTTTCACTTAAGTGTTTTTGTTATACTCTTATACTTTTGTTTAATTGGGATACTTGGGATACACACTTATTAGTAAGACAGGTGTTCCTAATAAAATATTGACTAACTAAAATGCTTACCGCTTAACCTTAGCCTTACCTTGTTAAACTTGCATTAATTTTCCCCCCACTTGCTGAGCCCCGACCATAAGTGAGCTCACCCTTGCTAATATTTTGATCAGAGGGTGATGAAGAAGACCTTGATGGAGATTTTGGTGAATACTGAGTCTAATGATGCGCCAGTCATCTTCCTGTGGGAGATTACCCATGTTATTTCCGCTTTACTTTGATGATACATTTTAAGATACTATTATCTAGATGTTGTAATAAAGACTATTCTACTCTCTTTATGCCTTTATTGTATTGTCTTTTGATATACTACACTTGTGATGTCAACATATGTGTGGAAAATGGATCTTGGCACACATATGCCATGCATTCGGTTTTGCCCCCAGAACCGGGTGTGACAAAGAGCTCAATAACTTCAAGAGAAATGAAGTGTGGAGCCTGGTACCACGTCCAAAGCAAATGTTGTGGGAACCAAGTGGGTGTTCCGCAACAAGCAAGATGAGCACGGTGTGGTGACAAGAAACAAGGCTCGACTTGTGGCAAAAGGTTATGCCCAAGTCGCAAGTTTGAATTTCGAGGAGACTTTTGGTCCTGTAGCTAGGCTCAAGTTAATTCGTATATTATTGGCCTATGCTACTCACCACTCTTTTAAGTTGTTCCAAATGGATGTGAGGAGCGCCTTCTTCAACGAACCAATCAAGGAGGAAGTGTACGTGGAACAACCGCATGGCTTCAAGGATGACAGGTATCCCAACCATGTCGACAAGCTCTCTAAGGTGCTCTATGGACTTAAGCAAGCTCCAAGAGCATGGTATGAATGCCTTAGAGATTTTCTTATTTCTATTGCTTTCAAGGTTGGGAAAGTTGATCCTACTCTTTTTACTACGACTTGTAATGGTGATTTGTTTGTATGCCAAATATATGTCGATGACATAATATTTAATTCTACTAATCAAAAGTCTTATGAAGAGTTTAGCAGGGTAATGATGTAGAAATTTGAGATGTCAATTATGGGCGAGTTGAACTACTTCCTTGGATTTCAAGTAAAGCAAATCAAGGAAGGAACCTTCATCTCCCAAATGAAGTACACTCAAGACTTGCTCAAAAGGTTTGGGATGAAGGACGCAAAGCTCGCTAAGACGCCAATGAAATCGACGGACACTTGGACCTCAACAAGGGAGGTAAGTCCGTTGATCAAAAGGCATGCCGGTCTATGATAGGTTCTTTACTTTATCTTTGTGCAAGTAGACCGGATATAATGCTTAGCATATGCATGTGTGCTAGATTTCAATCTGATCCCAAGGAATGTCATCTTGTGGCTGTGAAGCGAATTCTTAGAAATTTAGTTCATACGCCTTGCTTCGGGATCTAGTATCCAAAGGGGTCTACCTTTGACTTAATCAGATATTTAGATTCCGACTATGCCGGGTGCAAGGTTGATAGGAAGATAACGTCAGGGACTTGTTAGTTTCTAGGAGGGTCACTGGTGTCTTGGAGCTCTAAAAAATAAACATCAGTTGCCCTATCCACTGCTGAGGCCGAGTATGTTGCCACAGGCCAGTGTTGCGCGCAACTTGTTTGGATGAGGCAAACCCTCCAGGACTTTGGCTACAATCTGAGCAAAGTCCTACTCCTATGTGATAATGAGAGTGCCATCCGCTTGGCGGATAATCCTGTTGAACACAGCCGCACTAAGCACATAGACATTCGACATCACTTTCTGAGAGACCACTAGCAAAGGGGAGATATCGATGTTTGCCATATTAGCACTGAGAACCAGCTAGCCGATATCTTCACCAAGCCTTTAGATGAGAAAAGGTTTTGCAGGTTGCGTAGTGAGCTAAATGTCTTAGATTCGTGGAACTTGGATTGATCTTTAGCACACATGTGTTTTATGCCCTTGATCAATGGTCTTTTAAGCATTTCTATCTTTACTTATTGTGGTGCTCAAGTTGTATATGTCATCCCCGGACCTCATAAGTTCTTATGCAAATGGTGGTCTCAACTTGACCCCTTTGAGACTAACGTGTTTGCTTGAGTGACTTTGATACAGTCTCAAAGCTAGTTTGAAAGGGAAAAAGTGGACTTGGACAAAGAAGAGGCTTCCACTGCATTCTGGTATCAATGTATCTTGGTCCAAGTCCCTATCTATGTTTTCTCATTGCCCTTGGTTTTACTTGGAATTTTTGTGAGGCAATGAGGTGAACCAGGACAAATAGTTCTTCTGCTTTGGTGCTTAATGCCAAAGGGGGAGAAATTAAGGCCAAAGCAGCTGGATCAGCTACCACCTATGTATAAGCTTCCACGTACCAGTGTATTTTTCAAAAAAAAATAGTACGAGAATACTTGGTTTTCGATCAACCTGTGTATTTTTCAAAATGTTAGTATGAGAATACTTGGTTCTCGATCAAAACCCTCTTATTGCAAAAAATTGCGCTCTTGTAGGGGAGAAATTTGATTAAGGGAAAAAGGGGGAGTTTTGGTATTTGATCAAATCTAGTCTTCAAAGATGTTTTGATTTTCCAAAACAAGTGTTTTTGACATAAAGATAGAAAAATGAAGTTGTTTTGCGAAAACAAACCAAGTGGTAGCAAAAGTGATCCAAATATGCCAAATCCTATTTAAATTAATTGGTTTTCAATTTGATATCAATTTGCACTCTTTAGCTCACACTTGAAAATGTTGTTGCATTTTGAGTTGCTTTTATTGTCTTGGCATGAATCACTAAAAAGGGGGAGATTGAAAGGGAAATGTGCCCTTGGGCCTTTTCTATTAGGTTTTGGTGATTAGATGCTCAACACATATTGTTTTGTCTAAATATGAGCAAAGAGTTAAAGAGATGCAAATGGAAAAGCAAGGTATAATTCTAGCCTTAGTAAATTGTTTTTGGTATTAACATTATTCTACTAAGTGCTAGGAATCTTCTCAAAGAGAGGGAAATCAAATTGGAGAACTTGCACTAGCCTGCGGTGCACAGGACTGTCCGGTGCCCAGGCAGGCGCCCTGGCGAACTGGCTGCTCTCGGGAAAAGCAAAGGGTGCCGAGGCTAAAATTCACCGAACTGTCCGGTGTGCCAGTCGTGTGGCCAGCCAACGGTCGAGCACGCGATCAGTGGACGACACATGGCTCAACCAACGGTCAGCAGGCAGCACCGGACTATCTGGTGTGCCATGAGAGCAGTGGCTGGCAACGGTCAGCTTCGCCAGAAAAGGAAGGAAATCAGGCATTGTTCACTGTCCGGTGGTGCACCGGACTGTCCGGTGCGCCGATGGACAGAAGGCCATCAAAGTCTACCAAATGGAGCTCCAATGGCTCCTAGCTCCTTTGGGGCTATAAAAGGGACCCCTAGGCACATGGAGCAGAACACCAACCATCCATTGAACATCCTACAACGCCTAGACTTCGCAAGCACGCATTCGATTCATTGTGATTGAGATTTGAGCACGACTTTGAGCTGTGACTTTGTTGCGTTGTTTCGTGTGCTCGTTTCTTGACTTGTGTGCGTGTTGTTGCTACGACTATAATTCTTGTGTGTGTTTCTATTCCCTCCCTTACTCTTGTGGTTCTTGTGATCAATCTTGTAAGGGTGAGAGACTCCAACTTGTGGAGATTCCTCACAAAGGGAATACTTGAGAAAAGGAAGGAAATTGTGGTACTCAAGTTTGATCTTTGAATCACTTGAGAGGGATTGAGTGTGATCCTTGATCGAAGGAGGTCACCACAACGTGGAGTAGGCATTGGCCGAACCACGAGATAAAATCACCGTGTCACTTGTGCAACTTTCTATCATGATTGTTTTCTTCCATAGAGTTCTCACTTATTCACTTGTGTTATTGTTCGTAAGTTTTTAATACATATCCTAAAGGAACAATCAAGTGAAGAGTTCTCTTCTCTCTACTCATATCACCTTGGTTTTGATCCCACTAACATTTTTTATAAACCAAGTTTGTGTTGTTTAGACTTGATTTTTATAGAATCACCTATTCACCCCCTCTGGGTGCTCTCACATATGTCTAAGGACGCCATGGTAGAGGCTTTGGTTCCCACATCTCTAGCGGACCACAATTTCCTTCTTCAGAAAATTCCCTGCATGCCATTAGATTTTATACTCATTCCTTGTGTGCCACTGAGTGGCATATAGGTAATTTTGTGTGTGTATAACATGTGGGGACAGTGGCACACAAGGAATGAGTATATTTTCTGATGGTATAGATGGAATTGCCCCTCTTTGTGGTGATCGCTACCCCCTATCGGCCTGGGGATGTTTTGTGTTTCTCCTAACACTTTTTAGGTGCAACTGCCACAACACTGGTATCCTTCATAGTTTGCTAACCCCCATGTTTTGCTATTTGCTCACTCCGTGTCTTTCTATTGATGTTGGACGAAGGTCTGGAGACCACATGGATCATGGATTCCAGTTATTCACGTTACAAAACCAGAAGTTCTAGATGGTTCTCCAGCCTTGACCCCATGATTGGTAAGGAATACATCACATTCGGGGATAAGTTGATAGGTAAAGTTATCTCTCGTGGCACCATTCGGGTGAATGAGAACTTTGTGCTTACAGATGTTGCTTTGGTTTCTAAATTGCATTTCAATCCGCTTTCTATTTCGCAACTCCTTGAGGACGAATATGAAGTGCGCTTTAAGAGGGGCCTTTCTTGTGTTTTGGATGCTTAGGAGACCTTGTTTGTTGGATCTCCAAATTTGGTCAGGTTTTTCGAGTTGATTTTCCCATTTTCTGCCCCTCTCGATATCTTTTGACAAGATCTTCCTCCATAATTTGGAAATGGCATAGGAGGCTAGGTCATTTGAGCTTTGATCTTTTGTGTTTATTAAGCTCACTTGATCTCATCCAAGGATTGTCCAAATTGAAATTTGAGAAAGATCTTATTTGTCACCCTTGTCGTCATGGCAAGATGGTTGTTGCTTCCCATTCCCCGGTCACCAAAGTGATGACCAAGCAACTGAAAGGGAAATGTGCCCTTGAGCCATTTCTAAGTATTTTGGTGATTAAGTGTCCAACACAAATGATTATGTGTTAATTTATGCCAAATGGTGGACAAAGTGCAAATCAATACAAAGGTATGATTCTAGACTTAGTACATTGGTTTTTGTGTACTAACATATTTGTCTAAGTGCTACAATCGGAGAAAAAGACAAATGGAAAAGACTTGGCTCGAGCAGCCAAGACTCTGCTCAGTCTGGGTGCACCGGACAGTGTCCGGTGCGCCAGGCTGGCTCTGGTGAAAAGGTTGCTCTCGGGAACTAAACAGCGGCGTACGGCTAAAATTCACCGGACTGTCCGGTGAGCCAACGGTCGGTCGCGCAATCCGCGCGTGACGCTTGGCCAAGCCAAACGTCAGAAGGGGGCACCGGACTGTCCGGTGTGCACCGGACTGTGTCCGGTGCGCCAACGGCTCCAAACTTCAACGGTCGGCTACGCCAGAATAGGAAAGGAATCAGCACCGGACAGTGTCCGGTGGTGCACCGGACTGTCCGGTGCACCACCCGACAGAAGGCAAGGATAGCCTTCCCGGATTGCTCTCAACGGCTCCTAGCTGCCTTGGGGCTATAAAAAGGACCCCTAGGCGCATGGAGGAGTACACAAAGCATTCTTTGAGCATCCCTAAGCACCAAGACTCCATTTCCGCGCTTTTGATTCTTTGTGATAGCAACTAGAGCTCCATTTGAGTAGAGAACTCTTCGAGTTGTGTTGCGAGCTCAAGTTGTGACTTGTGTGCGTGTTTGTGCTCTGATTTTGTGTCTTGTGTGTGTTGCTCATCCCATCCTTACTTCCGTGCTTGTTTGTGATTATCAAATTGTAAGGGCGAGAGACTCCAAGTTGTGGACATTCCTCGCAAACGGGATATAGTGAAAGGAAGAGAAACACAGTGGTATTCAAGTGGGTCTTTGGACCGCTTGAAAGGGGTTGAGTGCAACCCTCATCCGTTGGGACGCCACAACGTGGAGTAGGCAAGTGTTGGACTTGGCCGAACCACGGGATAAACCACTATGCCTCTCTGTGTTGATCTCTTTGTGGTTATTGTGTTTCACAAGAACTCCTCTCTCTAGCCACTTGGCTTTATTGCTCTAACACCTAATCAAGTTTGTGGCTTTAAGTTTCAAGTTTTTACAGGATCACCTATTCACCCCCCTCTAGGTGCTCTCAATTGGTATCGGAGTCGTTCTCTTCAAGCAAGGGACTAATCGCCCGAATAGATGGATCCTAAGGGAAAGGGGGTGGTGGTCAACGACAATGAGAAGGAATCCATCTTCAACGAGCCAAGGGACGACAAAGTCAATGACTCCGGCTCGAGTCAAAAGAAGAAGGATGGAAAGAAGAAGAGGCGCATCAGGAAGGTTGTCTACTACGACAGCGACGAATCTTCCTCTTCTCAAAAGGATGACGAATACGAGGAGAAAAAGAAAACGGTTAACTTGAACTTTTCTTTTGATTATTCTCGTATTCCGCATAATTCCAATACTCATTTGCTTTCCATTCCACTTGGTAAACCCCCACACTTTGATGGAGAGGACTACGGATTTTGGAGTCACAAAATGCGTAGCCACTTGTTCTCTCTTCATCCAAGTATATGGGAGATAGTATAAAATGGAATGCAATTTGATAGTTCAGATAATTCTATGTTTATCAATGAACAAATTTATAAAAATGCACAAGCTACTACTGTTCTTTTAGCGTCCTTGTGCAGGGAAGAATACAATAAGGTGAGCGGCTTGGATAATGCCAAGCAAATCTGGGACACCCTCAAGATCTCGCACGAGGGGAACGACGCCACCATGCTCACCAAGATGGAGTTGGTGGAAGGCGAACTAGGAAGGTTCGCCATGATCAGGGAGAGGAGCCAACTCAAACGTACAATAGGCTCAAGACCCTGGTTAACAAGATAAGGAGCTATGGGAGCACGAGATGGACGGACCACGACGTCGTCCGACTTATGCTAAGGTCCTTCACCGTCCTTGATCCTCATCTTGTAAACTCTATTCGTGAGAATCCTAGGTACATCAAGATGACGCCCGAGGAAATACTCGGAAAGTTTGTGAGCGGGCGGATGATGATCAAGGAGGCAAGATATGTTGATGATGCACTGAATGGCCCAATCCACGAGCCTCAAACCATTGCTCTAAAAGCAACAAGTAGCAGGGAGGCGCTACCTAGCAAGGTGGCGCAAGTTGAGGCGGCCGGGCTAAATGAAGATGAAATGGCCCTCATCATCAAGTGCTTCAAGACGGCGCTCAAAGGTCGCAAGGAGCATCCCAACAAGAGCAAGACGAAGGGGAAGCGCTCCTGCTTCAAGTGTGGTAAGGTTGGTCACTTTATTCCTAACTGTCCTAATAATGATAGTGACCAGGATCAAGAAAAGAAAAGGGAAAAGAAGAAGACTTACAAGAAAGCGAAGGGCGAGGCACACCTTAGCAAAGAGTGGGACTCGGATTGCTCTTCATCCGACGACGAAGGACTTGCCGCCTCGGCCTTCAACAAATCATCCCTCTTCCCCAACGAGTATCACACCTGCCTCATGGCAAAGGAAAAGAAGGTATGCACTAGGAATACTACTACATATGCTTCTTCAAGTGATGATGAATCTAGCGATGATGAAATAGACTCTGCAAGTTTATTCAAAGGTTTAAATAGAACTAAAATTGATAAAATCAATGAATTAATTGATGCCTTGAATGACAAGAATAGATTGTTAGAAAAGCAAGAGGATCTTTTGTATGAAGAGCATGATAAATTTGTAGATGTCCAAAAATCTCTTGCTTTAGAAGTTAAAAGGAATGAAATGCTTTCTTATGAATTATCTACTTGCCATGAGACTATTTCTAGTTTAAAAAGTATTAATGATGATTTAAATGCTAAGCTAGAAGTAGCAAATAAATATAATTCTTGTGTAGAACATGTAGTGATTTGCAATAGGTGTAAGGACTTTGATGTTGATGCATGTGTTGAGCACCTTACTTCTATTGCAAAACTAAATGATGAAGTGGCTAGACTTAATGCCCAACTTAAGACTAGCAAAAATGAATTTGATAAACTAAAATTTGCAAGGGATGCCTACACTGTTGGTAGATACCCCTCAATTAAGGATGGGCTTGGCTTCAAGAGGGAAGCCAAGAACTTAACAAGTCATAAGACTCCCATCTCCGTCAAGGAGAAAGGGAAGGCCCCTATGGCTAATAGTGTTCAAAAGAATCATGCTTTCATTTATAGTGATAGAAAATTCTCTAGAAATGCTTATAGGAATTATTCTTATGATGCATATGCTATGCCTGCTTCTAGTTCTTCTATTGTGCATGATATGCCTAGTAAAAATGTTATTCATTATATGCCTAGGAGAAATGTTGATCATGTACCTAGGAAAGCAAGTAATGAACCTTCTACAATTTATCATGATTGCAATGCTTCCTTTGCAATTTGTAGAAAGGATAAGAAAGTGGTTGCTAGGAAATTAGGGGCAAAATGCAAGGGAGATAAAACTTGCATTTGGGTCCCTAAGGCTATTGTCACTAACCTTGTAGGACCCAACAAGAGTTAGGTACCTAAGACCCAAGCCTAAATTGTCTTGCAGGTTTATGCATCCGGGGGCTCAAGCTAGATTATCGACAGCGGATGCACAAACCACATGATGGGGGAGAAGAAGATGTTCACCTCCTACGTCAAGAACAAAGATTCCTAAGATTCAATCATATTTGGTGACGGGAATCAAGGCAAGGTTAAAGGACTAGGAAAGATTGCTATTTCATCCGAGCACTCCATTTCTAATGTGTTTTTAGTTGAGTCGCTCGGGTATAACTTGTTGTCAGTTAGTCAACTTTGTAATATGGGCTATAATTGCTTATTCACAAATGTAGATGTGTCTGTCTTTAGAAGAAGTGATGGTTCATTAGCTTTTAAGGGTGTACTAGACGGCAAACTTTATTTAGTTGATTTTGCAAAAGAGGAGGCCGGTCTAGATGCATGCTTAATTGCTAAGACTAGCATGGGCTGGCTGTGGCATTGCCGTTTAGCACATGTTGGGATGAAGAACCTTCACAAACTTCTAAAGGGAGAACATGTGTTAGGTCTAACAAATGTGACTTTCGAAAAAGATAGACCTTGTGCAGCTTGTCAAGCAGGTAAACAAGTAGGAAATGCTCATCACAGCAAGAATGTAATGACCACATCAAGACCTCTGGAGTTACTTCATATGGACCTCTTCGGACCCGTCGCCTACCTAAGCATAGGAGGAAGTAAGTATGGTCTTGTTATAATTGATGATTTTCCCGCTTCACTTGGGTATTCTTTTTGCAGGATAAAACAGAAACCCAAGGGACCCTCAAGCGCTTCCTAAGGAGAGCTCAAAATGAGTTTGAGCTCAAGGTGAAGAAGATAAGGAGCGACAACGGGTCCGAGTTCAAGAACCTTCAAGTGGAGGAGTACCTTGAGGAGGAAGGAATCAAGCACGAGTTCTCCGCTCCCTACACACCTCAGCAAAATGGTGTGGTACAAAGGAAGAACAGGACGCTCATTGACATGGCAAGGACGATGCTTGGAGAGTTCAAGACCCCCGAGCGGTTTTGGTTGGAAGCTGTGAACACGGCTTGCCACGCCATAAACCGGGTCTACCTTCATCGCCTCCTCAAGAAGACGTCGTACGAACTCCTAACCGGTAACAAACCCAATGTGTCATACTTTCATGTTTTTGGGAGCAAATGTTATATTCTAGTGAAGAAAGGTAGAAATTCTAAGTTTGCTCCCAAAACTGTAGAAGGGTTTTTGTTAGGTTATGACTCAAATACAAAAGCGTATAGAGTCTTCAACAAATCATCGGGTTTGGTTGAAGTCTCTAGCGATGTTGTATTTGATGAGACTAATGGCTCTCCAAAAGAGCAAGTTATTGATCTTGATGATGTAGATGAATAAGATGTTCCAACGACCGCAATACGCACAATGGCAATTGGAGATGTGCGGCCACAGGAACAAAAGGAGCAAGATCAACCTTCTTCCTCAACAATGATGCAACCCCCAACTCAAGACGATGAACAGGTTCATCAAGAAGAGGTGTGTGATCAAGGGGGAGCACAAGATGATCATGTTATGGAGGAAGAAGCACAACATGCCCCTCCGACTCAAGTTCGAGCGACGATTCAAAGGAATCATCCCGTCGACCAGATATTGGGTGATATTAGCAAGGGAGTAACTACTCGCTCTAGATTAGTTAATTTTTGTGAGCATTACTCTTTTGTTTCTTCTATTGAGCCTTTCAGGGTAGAAGAGGCCTTTCTAGATCCGGACTGGGTGTTGGCCATGCAGGAGGAGCTCAACAACTTCAAGAGAAATGAAGTTTGGACACTGGTGCCACGTCCCAAGCAAAACGTTGTGGGAACCAAGTGGGTGTTCCGCAACAAACAGGACGAGCACGGGGTGGTGACAAGGAACAAGGCACGACTTGTGGCAAAAGGTTATGCCCAAGTCGCAGGTTTGGACTTTGAGGAGACTTTTGCTCCTGTGGCTAGGCTAGAGTCAATTCGCATATTGTTAGCCTATGCCGCTCACCATTCTTTCAGGTTGTTCCAAATGGATGTGAAGAGCGCTTTCCTCAACGGGCCAATCAAGGAGGAGGTGTACGTAGAGCAACCCCCTGGCTTTGAGGATGAACGGTACCTCGACCACGTGTGTAAGCTCTCTAAGGCGCTCTATGGACTTAAGCAAGCCCCAAGAGCATGCTATGAATGCCTTAGAGACTTTTTAATTGCTAATTCTTTCAAGGTTGGGAAAGTCGATCCAACTTTATTCACTAAGACTTGTGATGGTGAGTTATTTGTGTGCCAAATTTATGTCGATGACATAATATTTGGTTCTACTAACCAAAAGTCTTGTGAAGAGTTTAGCAGGGTGATGACTCAAAAGTTTGAAATGTCGATGATGGGCGAGTTGAACTACTTCCTTGGGTTCCAAGTGAAGCAACTCAAGGACGACACTTTCATCTCCCAAACAAAGTACACGCAAGACTTGATCAAGCGGTTTGGGATGAAGGACGCTAAGCCCGCAAAGACTCCAATGGAAACTGACGGACACGTCGACCTCAACAAAGGAGGTAAGTCCGTTGATCAAAAAACATACCGGTCTATGATAGGTTCCTTACTTTACTTATGTGCTAGTAGATCGGATATTATGCTTAGTGTATGCATGTGTGCTAGATTTCAATCCGATCCAAGGGAGTGTCACTTAGTGGCCGTGAAGCGAATTCTTAGATATTTAGTCGCTACGCCTTGCTTCGGGATCTGGTATCCAAAGGGGTCTACCTTTGACTTAATTGGATATTTAGACTCCGATTATGCTGGATGTAAGGTTTATAGGAAGAGTACATCAGGGACGTGCCAATTCTTAGGAAGGTCCCTGGTGTCTTGGAGTTCTAAGAAACAAACTTTCGTTGCCCTATCCACCGCTGAGGCCGAGTACTTTGCAGCAGGACAGTGTTGCGCGCAACTACTTTGGATGAGGCAAACCCTCAGGGACTTTGGCTACAATCTGAGCAAAGTCCCACTCCTATGTGATAATGAGAGTGCAATCCGCATGGCGGATAATCCTGTTGAACACAGCCGCACTAAGCACATAGACATCCGGCATCACTTTTTGAGAGACCACCAGCAAAAGGGAGATATCGAAGTGTTTTATGTTAGCACCGAGAACCAGCTAGCCGATATCTTTACCAAGCCTCTAGATGAGTCAACCTTTTGCAGGCTGCATAGTGAGCTAAATGTCTTAGATTCGCGGAACTTGGATTGATATATAGCATACATGTGTTTTATGCCTTTGATCATGTTCCTTTATGCATATTGTTGTTATTTATGGTGTTCAAGTTGTACAAACACTCCCCGGACCACAAAAGTCCATGTGTGAGTGATGCACATATTTAGGGGGAGATGTGCTACAACTTGACCCTTTGAGACTAATCGTGTGCTTGAGTTTACTTGATTTAGTCTCAAAGGTGGATTGAAAGGAAAATGTGAACTTGGATCATGAAAGACTTCCACTTCACTCCGATGAGAGGGTAACTTACTCCAAGTTCATCTCCATACTCTTATTGCCTTTTACTCTTATTTGAAGATTTTGGTGAGGCAATGGGGTTTAAGGGCCAAGATTGATCCCATTTTGGTGCTTGATGCCAAAGGGGGAGAAAATAAGGCCAAAGCAAGAAATGGATCAGCTACCACTTGAGAATTTTGAAAAAGTAGAGTTAGAGCTTTTGTTTTGTCAAAATACTCTAAGTGTCTCTTTTGTCAAAAATTGATCTCTTGTGGGGAGAATGTTTAATTATGGGAAATAGGGGGAGTTTTTGAATCTTTGATCAATTTCTCTTGGAATACCTCTCTCTATGCCTCAACAAGTGAATTTGACTTAGAGATAGGAAATTGAGTTTGATTTGCAAAAACAAACCAAGTGGTGGCAAAGAATGATCCAAATATGCCAAATTTGAATCAAAACAAATTCTTGTTCTCATTTGCATTGATGTTGCACTTCTATATGTTGCTTTTTGTTGTGTTGGCATAAATCACCAAAAAGGGGGAGATTGAAAGGGAAATGTGCCCTTGGGGCATTTCTAAGTATTTTGGTGATTAAGTGTCCAACACAAATGATTATGTGTTAATCTATGCCAAATGGTGGACAAAGTGCAAATCAATACAAAGGTATGATTCTAGACTTAGTACATTGGTTTTTGTGTACTAACATATTTGTCTAAGTGCTAGAATCAGAGAAAAAGACAAATGGAAAAGACTTGGCTCGAGCAGCCAAGACTCTGCTCAGTCTGGGTATACCGGACTGTCCGGTGGTGCACCGGACAGTGTCCAGTGGTGCACTGGACAATGTCCGGTGCGCCAGGCTGGCTCTGGTGAAAAGGCTGCTCTCGGGAACTGAACGGCGGCGTACGGCTAAAATTCACCGGACTGTCCGGTGGTGCACCGGACTGTCCGATGAGCCAACGGTCGGCCAAGCCAACGGTCGGCCGCGCAATCCGCGTGTGATGCGTGGCCAAGCCAAACGTCAGAAGGGGGCACCGGACAGTGTCCGGTGCGCCAACGGCTCCAAATCTTCAACGGTCGGCTGCGCTAGAATAGGAAAGGAATCAGCACCGGACAGTGTCCGGTGGTGCACCGGACTGTCCGGTGCACCACCCGACAGAAGGCAAGGATAGCCTTCCCGGATTGCTCTCAACGGCTCCTAGCTGCCTTGGGGCTATAAAAAGGACCCCTAGGCGCATGGAGGAGTACACCAAGCATTCTTTGAGCATCCCTAAGCACCAAGACTCCATTTCCGCGCTTTTGATTCTTTGTGATAGCAACTAGAGCTCCATTTGAGTAGAGAACTCTTCGAGTTGTGTTGCGAGCTCAAGTTGTGACTTGTGTGCGTGTTTGTGCTCTGATTTTGTGTCTTGTGTGTGTTGCTCATCCCATCCTTACTTCCGTGCTTGTTTGTGATTATCAAATTGTAAGGGCGAGAGACTCCAAGTTGTGGAGATTCCTCGCAAACGGGATATAGTGAAAGGAAGAGAAACACAGTGGTATTCAAGTGGGTCTTTGGACCGCTTGAAAGGGGTTGAGTGCAACCCTCATCCGTTGGGACGCCACAACGTGGAGTAGGCAAGTGTTGGACTTGGCCGAACCACGGGATAAACCACTGTGCCTCTCTGTGTTGATCTCTTTGTGGTTATTGTGTTTCACAAGAACTCCTCTCTCTAGCCACTTGGCTTTATTGCTCTAACACCTAATCAAGTTTGTGGCTTTAAGTTTCAAGTTTTTACAGGATCACCTATTCACCCCCCCTCTAGGTGCTCTTAGCAACCCGATGAGTTGCTTCACATGGACACAGTTGGTATAGCTCATGTTCACTCTATTAGGGGAAGTGGTATATTTTGGTCATTGTTGATGACTTTTCTCGCTATTCTTGGGTGTTCTTCATAGAGGCGAAGGATGAGGCTTTTGCTCATGCTCGAGATATGATTCTTCGGTTGCAAAATGAGTTTACTAAGAATGTCATGAGAGAAATTCACAGTGATAATGGCACATAATTCAAAAACACACATTTTGAAATTTTGTGAAGTAAAAGCACATGAGTTTGTGAAGTTTCTAAAACATAGATGCCACTAGGATGAGTTCATTACAAGGCATGCGAAGAGGGCCAGGACAAGGCATTCATAAATAAAAAAGCATCGGTGAGAAAGAGTACATCCACAAACTAGGGCCTATAGGTTATAAAAAAGTTATGACAAAGTGGACAAAGATGGAACTTGACCTCAAGCAGAGATGTGTCATCCCCAAAAAACTTGAATGATATTAACGCTTAATACATTGGTAACATGGCCACGAGGCAAGTGTCTCTAAAGATGGCAACCTACAGAAGTCATAGGAAAGATAATCAATGATGTCAATAAGACGTCAAAAGGAAAATTGTCCTAGATAGAGAAAAGAATGAGCTAACACTTGCCCACAATAAACTAGAACACCCAAGCTGTGCAAGAGGATACATGAGTTTATCATGGAAGTTCGAATTTGATTAGAACATTAACACCTATAGAAGTTGGCAAAGAAGCAAATTCAATGAGGAGGACAGGGTGCAAAATATTGAGGATGAACTAGTTAGTGCAAAATATTCTATTCCCAATGAGGTTCATCACCAAGTGACAATTAGTGTTAGGTAGCTAATACTCAGTAAGGGTTGATGCCTCCTCCTACCGACATGGTCAACTCGAGAAGCCGATGAAGTAGTTGTGCTTCCACGAAACTCCACCAAAACCAATGATACCCAGTGGATGATATTCAGCATCCAATACCTTGTGAGCTACATATATCCATTATAAACCTTGTCGCTAAAGTGGTTTATGATATGGCTTCTCCACCTCACACGAGGACAACATACCACAATGCCAAAATCCTAAACGAGAAATCAGTTGTTAGCATTAACAAGATATGTAATGGGTATAAAGAGTTCGAGATGGACATATAAAGTGGTGATAATGAAACAATACTTGCATAGGCCTTACATGGTTATATTTTATGTAGAAAAAGTATATTGTAATACTCGATGCCTAGCAATGACAAACTGTTGGTGGGGCTCTCTCACTACCATACTCTCCACATAGAAGGCCTTCACCTGCTCTAGCACCTAGTAAAAGGAGTCCTTCACCTATGGCACCACCTCCTAAAAGGGTAATGCACATAACGCCAAGCCAAACAAAAAGCAAGAGCACAAACAATGACTCATTAGCTAAGTCTACATCAAAGAAGCTAGCATTAGACATGATCGACGAGGAGTTGAATGATGTCGTCGGCGTGGAAAGTGAATGAACATTTCAAGAAGATAATACCCAAGAATGAAGCGCTAATAGCTGCATGCAAAATCCTTATTTGTTAATATGAGTGAGAAAAAAAGAAGCAATATATCTCTCACTATGAGCACATGTTGAGTAAAACACATAAAAATGTCCATAAAAATGTACCATCAGAAGAGCTCGTATGGACATAACAACATGGCAAGTCTCTAGTACGGCCAGAAGAAGTGCAAGAATTATCAACACAGATGCACATATTCCATGATTGGTACATGAACGAGTCAACCATTGTTAGGACATATTTTGGTGTGCTTATATAATAATATCACTTCTATAATGACCTAGCTAGATTCCAAAGATATATTTGAGATATACTAGTGGAATATGCTAGACGTCTCTCTCCTCAGTTGTTGGGTTTTATAAGTGTTTACCATCTCTCTTGTACACGATTGAATAATATATTCAGTGCTACCTTACATTCCCTTACACCTACTTCATTTCATGAAGGATGGAAATCCAAAGATGTCGTAAAGAAACTTTTCAATATCGACTTTATTGACCTAGTGGTTATTCACCAAAAAACTATTACATACTTTCGTGTGGACGTCCTAAACTATTTCTCAAGTTTTTCTATAAGTAACATTATATGCAATACATACTTTTTTCTTACAATTTTATGTTAGTGTCCACTATCTTTTCATAGTTGTACATTTTGTAACTATGTTGTCTAATTTTCTATATTTGTTTATAACATTCTACAACTTTCAATATATACTTCTGGTGATCTCAATGGATCAAGGGTATTATACATATCTTTGACTCTATGAAAAAGCCTATCACATAGTTACAAAAAATAGTGGACATTCTTAATGGGTAATTCTTACCATTCGAACTTAACTCTCTAAACCTTTGAATAATTGAATCATACATGAACCAATGACTTATTATTTTTGTTATGTAGGGCATGGAGGCGGCTATGCAAAAAGTAGTCCAGTCCTAAAGAAATTCTTAAGCTTAGACTCAACTTTCCTGTATGTATGAAGCTTGAACATCTCACATGTTATTTTCCAATTTTGTTCCAGTTTTAGTGTTTGACATTTGTTCCAGTTTTAGTGTTTGACACAAGAAAAGGCAAACAACCTTTGTGGATATTATGTTTGTGAATTTATTCACCTTCATAGGTAACAAGTTAATGGCAAAAGATATCGATGTACATCAATATGGTCTACTAATTAATGTTAATTTCACGATAAGAAAGTGTCTCAGCTTTCAATCTAATATATTAATACTTTTTATTAATCCTTTTGGAAAACAACAACTGATAAAGATGAAGGAAGAACTACTTCCTTTAGAGAAGAACAATTCGTAGTATTCTAGATCGTATCCAAAACTAAGAGTTCTATTATAACGGATGAGATCTTCCGGCCTCATTAGAAGACGTAGATGATGCATATTGAGAATATATAAATGAATATATATTTAGTAGTTAGGAGACTTCATAGTACTTGCTTGTATATTTGTGTATGTTACTATTAATATTCATTTTAATGTACACATATTGTTGTTACTACTTATTTATATATTAATGTACATACATTAACTAATGCACTCATGTATATAGATTTATATATAAATTTATCAATATACACATGTACATATATATTAGTAATTATACCCAAGTACACATATACCATTCATGATTTTGCGGATGGCACCAATTTGCTCGAGGTCATGCTCCATCTTTGTCCACTCCTACATACCTCTTTTATAACTTTTAGGCCCTACTTTGTGAAAGTACCCCATCTTATCATCATTTTATTTATTTATCGATGTCTTGGCCCGAGGCTCTTCGAAAGCCTTGTAACGAAGGAACTCATACTAGTGACTTCTGTACTTTGGAAACTTTACAAAGTTAGGTGTCTTCCCTATTGCTTGAAGCCCTAGTTTAGCCTCATTTTTTGGTTCTAGAATAAGACAATCATTTTTTTCATGATCCATTGTTTAACTCCATCCTTACATCCATTGTTGATTGTGAACTTTTCTTTCACTTCTATCCACAACATTTCCTTCTGCTCTTTAGGGACTATGTGCTCATCAATGATGTTATTCGATTAGGCTATAGGTTGCAATAATAGCTCTATTTGGATGGTGCAAAAAAACATAGTTGAATGCTAGCGTAATCAATGATCACTACCGAAATCCGGTTCTTTGTCGAGTGCCCAGTGGTTTGTCAAATGATTTTCTTCAGACACTTGACAAAGAAGCTCTTTGCCGAGTACCAAACAAAAAACTCTAGACAAAAAACACTTGGTAAAGAGTTTATTTACCGAGTGCTTTTTTACAGTAGGCAAAGAGCTTATTTGTTGATTGATTTTTTTCCAACAGTAGGCAAGAGCTTCTTTGACGAGTGTTTTTTGAAACTAGGCAAAGTAAATTTTCAAGTCATATTTTGAAACAATAAATTAATTAAAATGGAAAAGTTTTCTAGTACAAAGTTGTATAATTCATCATGATGTACAACTTTTGTTTTGGTTATTTCTTCATATGGCAAAGTAAAAGTAAAATTTGTTGACAATATATATATATATATATATTTTAGTTTATGAAACTACAAGAAAGATGTATAAGATTTATGACAATATTAGAACCACCATGTTGAATGAACAAATGATCAAAATAAACTTTGTAGATCTTTAGAAGTTAGAGTTTTGTAGTTTTGCAACTTTTGATTTGAAGTCATTTTGTCAATGAAAACTATGTCTGAATTCAAAAATTTAAAATTAGATTTTTGAAACGATCTCGGATGGAAAAATCAACAAAATGATATTTGTAGGTCTTGAAACATTATGAAATTTTATAGTTGACAACCTTTTTATTTAAAACCATCTTGTCATGCAAACCTATGTTTGAATTTTAAATTATTTTTAAGCAACCTTGTATGAAAAAACCACCAAAATGAAAGTTATAGGCCTCAGAAAATTTATTTAAATTTGTTGTTGACAACTTTTGATTTGAAATCATCTTATCATAGAAAAATATATTTAAATTTTCAAATTTAGAATTCAACTTTTGTAAACAACCTTGGATGAAGAAACTACCAAAATGAAAGTTGTAGATCTCGAAAATTTATGCAAATTTGTAATTGACAATCTTTTCATTTGAGTTTATTTAGTGCCTCAAACAATCAATTTACTCTTAATTTGTTATAATATATGGTGAAGCAAAATGTAATATAGACACAAGTGAGATAGAGGTGGAGTGGTACCTGAGGTCGTGCGTGAGAGGAAGGTAAGAGCACACGGATTTAGCACAAAATGGCCAAAAATAGCAAAAAAAACATTGGCTGGTACATGTGCTTCCTTTGATTAAAAAATGGCTTTGCCGAGTGCTCGATAAAAAACACTCGGAATTTATACATGGCCTACAATTTTTTACTATATATTTTTTTACTAAGTACAACATTTGACAAATGCTTATTGAATATAAAAAGACTTTTGCCGAGTGTCTACGGCAATAGGTAAATTAGGTCGAGTCCTGGTAGTAAGTAATTCCTCTCTAACTTCATAAATAAGTTAGAAACCAGAGTGTTTGGAGCTCAAAAAAAAGTGGAACTGCCTGATTCAGTCACTTTTCATTTTACAGGCCTGAGAGCACGGAGCTACCATGTTTGGTTTAATTGTGGTTTTGAAAACGAAGTTGAAAATAGTCAATCAGAGCAGTCTTAAACAGGCCTTAAAACCTCTAAATCTTCCCTCCATAGATATTGATTCTGTATGACAGAATCAAAGAGAGCACATGTTCAGATCTTGGCTGCAACATCACTTTCCTCTGATATACGCATGTCCATCACTCAACATGTGCAATGCATGCTTACGTCACCGCCAAAGAATTCCCAATAACGGCTCCAAGCCCAAACAAGAACGTAAAGTTTGTGAGAGGTCAAACTGGGGTTCAGTTTCAAGCTCCAGCCCGGGCTGGGGCCCTATTTTAGGAGGAGAGAAAAGTAGCTAGACATGATGAGTAAGAACATTGTAAAGCTCTCATGGGCTACCCCTCCCTGCCATTTTCTTTATCCGCAAGGGAATAGATGCTTCCTTCTTTGACAATTAAGCAAAGATTCTTCTCAAACATTCTCCAAATGCGGTTCATTTGATCTATTGTTATAGCTCTCTCTAGCTATGGCGGCTTTCCTTAAGCAATAAGAAATCGATAAAAAAAAGGATGAAGTATGGAAAATGAGTTACACCTGCTTGCTATATATATGGTCTCAATGGAAAATAATGCAAATATTTTTAACTTAATTTTAATTTCTTATCTGTTCCATGTATACTTATTTTTATTCTGTGAAACATTGAGTGGTAAATTAGGGATGCCAGTGTGTTGAGATCAAACAATTCTAGCTAGATCTAGTGATGAAAAGGTTGAAAACAGATACTTATGTGGATACCAATTTTTTTTGTTTTGTATTGCAAACAAATTTGTATTCTTGTTTTTAGCATTGAGCTTATATAAGATTTATAAAACGTAAACATTAAATTCATCGTATTTTTCTCAAATGATAGATATACAATTTGGATACGAATTCGAATATTTATTCACTTTTTGTTATACAAAGCAAATAATACATAAAACAATTTACAAAATTTTATTTTTATTTGTAATAATGTGCTTGATAACATATAAAAAATCAGCATCAAATTTTATACATATATGTTTTAACATATTAAATTTGTCTGAATAATTTGGATATCCACTTTCATCTCTCTCAAGCTACCATGATCTTGAGTTCGAGACCGGCCGATCTCTAACCTCAGCCATAACAAGTTATATCAAGCTATCTGTCGGGGACCATAATTAGGGGTACCCTCAAGACGCCTAATTCTCAGCTGGTAACCCCCATCAGCATAAAGCTGCAGAGGCCTGATGGGTGCGATTAAGTCAGGGATCAGTCCATACGAGTGACTCGATCACGCTTCACCCGAGCCTAGCCTCGGACTCGGGCAGCCGACCTCGAGGGACTTCCGTCTCGCCCGAGGGCCCCCTTTTAACGGCGGACACATCTCCGGCTCGCCCGAGGCCTTGGCTTCGCTAAGAAGCAACCCTGACTAAATCGCCGCACCGACTGACCGAGTTGCAGGGGCATTTAACGCAAAGGTGGCCTGACACCTCTATCCTGACGCGCGCCCCCCGGCAGAGCCGAAGTGACCGCCGTCACTCCGCTGCTCCACTGACCGGTCTGACAGAAGGACAGCGCCGCCTGCGCCACTCCGACTGCAGTGCCACTCGATAGAGTGAGTCTGACAGGCAGTCAGGCCTCGCCAGGGGCGCCAAAGAGAACTCCGCTCCGCCCGACCCCAGGGCTCGGACTCGGGCTAAGACCCGGAAGACGGTGAACTCCGCTCCGCCCGACCCCAGGGCTCGGACTCGGGCTAAGACCCGGAAGACGGCGAACTCCGCTCCGCCCGACTCCAGGGCTCGGACTCGGGCTAAGACCCGGAAGACGGCGAACTCCGCTCCGCCCGACCCCAGGGCTCGGACTCGGGCTAAGACCCGGAAGACGGCGAACTCCGCTCCGCCCGACCCCAGGGCTCGGACTCGGGCTAAGACCCGGAAGACGGCAAACTCCGCTCCGCCCGACCCCAGGGCTCGGACTCGGGCTAAGACCCGGAAGACGGCGAACTCCGCTCCGCCCGACCCCAGGGCTCGGACTCGGGCTCAGCCCCGGAAGACGACGAACTCCGCCTCGCCCGACCCCAGGGCTCGGACTCCGCCCTGGCCTCTGCCGAATGACTTCCGCCTCGCCCGACCCAGGGGCTCGGACTCGGCCTCGGCAACGGAAGACAGATTCGACCCCAGCTTCGGAGGAGCCCCCACGTCGCCCGGCCTCGGGCGCGGGCCCGCCACGTCAACAGGGAGCGCCATCACCACTCTACCCCGAGCCGACTCGGGCTGCAGAGAACAAGACCGGTGTCCCATCTGACCAGCTCCGCCAGATAGGCAATGATGGCGCCTCCCAAGCTCCATGACGGCGGCAGCTCTCAGCTCTCTTACGAAAGCAGGTGGACGTCAGCAAGGACTCGACCGCTCCGACATCTGTCCTTCCGCCAAGCTCCGTTGCTCCTCCGACAGCCACGACATCACGCCAGCAGGGTGCCAAGATCTCTCCGGCTGCCACATTGGCATGTACTTAGGGCGCTAGCTCTCCCTTCGCTAGACACGTAGCACTCTGCTACACCCCTCATTGTACACCTGGATCCTCTCCTTACGACTATAAAAGGAAGGACCAGGGCCTTCTTAGAGAAGGTTGGCCGCGCGGGACCGAGGACGGGACAGGCGCTCTCTTGGGGCCGCTCGCTTCCCTCACCCGCGTGGACGCTTGTAACCCCCCTACTGCAAGCGCACCTGACCTGGGCGCGGGACGAACACGAAGGCCGCGGGACTTCCACCTCTCTCACGCCCGTCTCCGGCCACCTCGCCTCTCCCCCCTTCGCGCTCGCCCACGCGCTCGACCCATCTGGGCTGGGGCACGCAGCACACTCACTCGTCGGCTTAGGGACCCCCCGGTCTCGAAACGCCGACAGTTGGCGCGCCAGGTAGGGGCCTGCTGCGTGCTGACGAACAGCTTCCCGTCAAGCTCCAGATGGGCAGTCTCGAGCAACCTCTCCGGCCCGGGACAGTGCTCCGTTTCGGGAGTCTTGAGTTCATGTCCTTCGACGGCAGCTACGACATGATACTCCTTCCACCGCCGTGCGACAACGACAATGGCGGCCGACAACCCGCCCGCCGGTGGAGGAACCGACGACATCTCCCCCGCATGGTGGAAGAACAACCTTCGAGCTCGCTCCGTCCTCTCCCCCGCCAACGGAGGAGGAGGCGGGGCAACCAAGGCCAAGCGGGAGGCCGCGCTTCGTAGGCCGTCGAGCGAATCGACGCCCCCGACGCCCCGACGGAAGGCACGCCGGGCGTCGACCTCGCGTTCGAGACGAAGGCAAGCGCCGTCCCCCCGCGACACGCCGATCCCGAGCGAGAAGACGACGCCAGCGCGCTCGCGGAGAGCTTGCAGGACGTCGCCCTTGTACCTGAGATGACGGCGCAACCAGTCCCCGATGTGACTACGTCGCTCCGCGTCGACCAAAAGGTACTGACTAACTCCCATCTTAAGTCATTTCGACTCGGCCTCAACCCGCCTAGAAACCTTGCTTTGACGGGCGCTCTCATTGAGGCGAGTGCAACCCCACTGGGGTTTCATATGCGGTCGCCTTGGGACCGGTTGACGGACGTCTCGACCTACGGGCCCTCTGGGTCCGAGGAAGATGACGATCCCAGCATCTGTTGGGATTTCTCTGGACTTGGCAACCCCAGTGCCATGCGGGACTTCATGACCGCATGTAACTACTGCCTCTCCGACTGTTCCGACGGAAGCCGCAGCCTTGACAACGAGGGCTGCGGCCCAAGCCGCGAATGTTTCCACATCGAGCTAGGGGATCCCTCCTAAGGCAACCATCTCGGCATGCCGGAGGACGGTGATCTTCCTAGGCCGGCGCCTCGCGCCGACATCCCGCGGGAGCTAGCTGTGGTCCCCGTTCCGGCGGGGGGTTACGACCCACAACTCGAGCAAGTCCGCGAGGCGCAGGCCAGGCTCGACGAGGGAACAGGAGCGCTTGAGCCGATCCGTCGGGACGTCGGACGGGTATGGGCGGGCCAACCCCCGGCCGGAGAAATACGTCACCTGCCCCAAGGTCTCCAGCACCGCGTCGCCAACGATGTTAGGGTCAGGCCGCCACCCGCATCTAGTGGGGTCGGTCAGAACCTGGCAGCCGCAGCGATGCTCCTCCGCGCGATGCCGGAACCATCAACTACCGAGGGTCGGCGGATCCAGGGAGAGCTCAAGAATCTCCTGGAAGGCGCTGCGGCCCGACGGGCCGAGAGCACTGCCTCCCGAAGGCAGGAATACCCCTCGGAACCTCATGGCGCGACTTCCCGATTCATGCGGGAAGCCTCGGTCTACACCGGACGCACGCACAACACCGCGCCTGCGGCCCCGGGCCACCTCGGCAACGAGCACCATCGACGCGACCGTCGGGCCCACCTCGACGAAAGGGTGCGCCGAGGCTACCACCCCAGGCGTGGGGGGCGCTATGACAGCGGGGAGGATCGGAGTCCCTCGCCCGAACCGCCCGGTCCGCAGGCCTTCAGTCGGGCCATCCGACGGGCGCCGTTCCCGACCCGGTTCCGACCCCCGACTACTATCACGAAGTACTCGGGGGAAACGAGACCGGAACTGTGGCTCGCGGACTACCGCCTGGCCTGCCAACTGGGTGGAACGGACGACGACAACCTCATCATCCGAAACCTCCCCCTGTTCCTCTCCGACACTGCTCGCGCCTGGTTGGAGCATCTGCCTCCGGGGCAGATCTCCAGCTGGGACGACTTGGTCCGAGCCTTCGCCGGCAATTTCCAGGGCACATACGTGCGCCCCGGGAATTCCTGGGACCTTCGGAGCTGCCGGCAGCAGCCGGGAGAGTCGCTCCGGGACTACATCCGGCGATTCTCGAAGCAGCGCACCGAGCTGCCCAACATCACCAACTCGGATGTCATCGGCGCGTTCCTCGCCGGCACCACCTGCCGCGACCTGGTGAGTAAGTTGGGTCGCAAGACCCCCACCAGGGCGAGCGAGCTGATGGACGTCGCCACCAAGTTCGCCTCTGGCCAGGAGGCGGTCGAGGCTATCTTCCGAAAGGACAAGCAGCCCCAGGGCCGCCCATCGGAAGAGGCTCCTGAGGCGTCTACTCCGCGCGGCGCCAAGAAGAAGGGCAGGAAGAAGTCGCAATCGAAACGCGACGCCACCGACGCGGACCTTGTCGCCGCCGCCGAGTACAAGAACCCTCGGAAGCCCCCCGGAGGTGCAAACCTCTTCGACAAGATGCTCAAGGAGCCATGCCCCTACCATCAGGGGCCCGTCAAGCACACTCTCGAGGAGTGCGCCATGCTCCGGCTCCACTTCCACAGGGTCGGGCCACCCGCGGAGGGTGGCAGGGCCCACGACAACGACAAGAAAGAAGATCACCAAGCAGGAGAATACCCCGAGGTCCGCGACTGCTTCATGATCTACGGTGGGCATGCGGCGAATGCCTCGGCTCGGCATCGCAAGCAAGAGCGCCGGGAGGTCTGCTCGGTGAAGGTGGCGGCGCCAGTCTACCTAGACTGGTCCGACAAGCCCATCACCTTCGACCAGGCTGACCACCCCGACCACGTGCCGAGCCCGGGGAAATACCCGCTCGTCGTCGACCCCATCATCGGCGACGTCAGGCTCACCAAGGTCCTGATGGATGGGGGCAGCTGCCTCAACATCATCTACGCCGAGACCCTCTAGCTCCTGCGCGTCGATCTGTCCTCCGTCCGAGCAGGCGCTGCGCCCTTCCACGGGATCATCCCTGGGAAGCGCGTCCAGCCCCTCGGACAACTCGACCTCCCCGTCTGCTTCGGAACACCCTCCAACTTCCGAAGGGAGACCTTGACGTTCGAGGTGGTCGGGTTCCGAGGAACCTACCACGCGGTACTGGGAAGGCCATGCTACGTGAAGTTCATGGCCGTCCCCAACTACACCTACCTGAAGCTGAAGATGCCGGGCCCCAACGGGGTCATCACCGTCGGCCCCACTTACAAACACGCATTCGAATGCGACGTGGAGTGCGTGGAGTACGCCGAGGCCCTCGCCGAGTCCGAGGCCCTCATCGCCGACCTGGAGAACCTCTCCAAAGAGGTGCCAGATGTGAAGCGTCATGCCGGCAACTTCGAGCCAGCGGAGACGGTTAAGGCTGTCCCACTCGACCCCAGTGGCGACGCCTCCAAGCAGATCCGGATCGGTTCCGGGCTCGACCCCAAATAGGAAGCAGTGCTCGTCGACTTTCTCCGCGCAAACGCCGACGTCTTTGCGTGGAGTCCCTCGGACATGCCCGGCATACCGAGGGATGTCGCCGAGCACTCGCTGGATATTCGGGCCGGAGCCTGACCCGTCAGGCAGCCTCTGCGCCGATTCGACGAGGAGAAGCGCAGAGTGATTGGCGAAGAGATCCACAAGCTGATGGCAGCGGGGTTCATCAAAGAGGTATTCCATCCCGAATGGCTTGCCAACCCTGTGCTTGTGAGGAAGAAAGGGGGGAAATGGCGGATGTGTGTAGACTACACTGGTCTCAACAAAGCATGTCCGAAGGTTCCCTACCCTCTGCCTCGCATCGATCAAATCGTGGATTCCACTGCTGGGTGCGAAACCCTGTCCTTCCTCGATGCCTACTCAGGGTATCACCAAATCCGGATGAAAGAGTCCGACCAGCTCGCGACTTCTTTCATCACGCCGTTCGGCATGTACTGCTATGTCACCATGCCGTTCGGTTTGAGGAATGCGGGCGCGACGTACCAGCGGTGCATGAACCATGTGTTCGGCGAACACATCGGTCGCACAGTCGAGGCCTACGTCGATGACATCGTAGTCAAGACAAGGAAGGCTTCCGACCTCCTCTCCGACCTTGAAGTGACATTCCGATGTCTCAAGGCGAAAGGAGTCAAGCTCAATCCTGAGAAGTGTGTCTTCGGGGTGCCCCGAGGCATGCTCCTGGGGTTCATCGCCTCCGAGCGTGGCATCGAAGCCAACCCGGAGAAGATCGCAGCCATCACCAGCATGGGACCCATCAAGGACTTAAAAGGCGTACAGAGGGTCATGGGATGTCTTGCGGCCCTGAGCCGCTTCATCTCACGCCTCGGCGAAAGAGGTCTGCCTCTGTACCGCCTCTTAAGGAAGGCCGAGTGTTTCGCTTGGACCCTTGAGGCCGAGGAAGCCCTCGGGAACCTGAAGGCGCTCCTTACGAAGGCGCCTGTCTTGGTGCCCTCAGCTGATGGAGAAGCCCTCTTGGTCTACGTCGCCGCAACCACTCAGGTGGTTAGCGCCGCGATTGTGGTCGAGAGGCAAGAGGAAGGGCATGCATTGCCCGTTCAGAGGCCAGTCTACTTCGTCAGCGAAGTACTGTCCGAGACCAAGATCCGCTACCCACAAGTTCCGAAGCTGCTGTATGCTGTGATCCTAACAAGGCGGAAGTTACGACACTACTTCGAGTCGCATCCGGTAACTGTGGTGTCATCCTTCCCCCTGGGGGAGATCATCCAGTGCCGAGAGGCCTCGGGCAGGATCGCAAAGTGGGCGGTGGAAATCATGGGCGAAACAATCTCGTTCGCCCCTCGGAAGGCCATCAAGTCCCAGTTGTTGGCGGACTTCGTGGTCGAATGGGTCGACACCCAGCTGCCGACAGCTCCGATCCAACCGGAGCTCTGGACCATGTTTTTCGACGGGTCGCTGATGAAGACGGGAGCCGGCGCGGGCCTGCTCTTCATCTCGCCCCTCGGGAAGCACCTACGCTACGTGCTACGCCTCCATTTCCCGGCATCCAACAATGTGGCCGATTACGAAGCTCTGGTCAACGGGTTGCGGATCGCCATCGAGCTAGGGGTCAGACGCCTCGACGCCCGCGGTGACTCGCAGCTCGTCATCGACCAAGTCATGAAGAACTCCCACTACCGCGACCCGAAGATGGAGGCCTACTGCGATGAGGTTCGGCGCCTGGAAGACAAGTTCTTCGGGCTCGAGCTCAACCACATCGCTCGGCGCTACAACGAGACTGCAGACGAGCTGGCTAAAATAGCCTCGGGGCGAACGACAGTCCCCCCAGACGTCTTCTCCCGGGATCTGCATCAACCCTCTGTCAAGATCGACGACGCTCCCGAGCCCGAGGCACCCTCGGCACAGCGCGAGGCACCCTCGGCACAGCCCGAGGCACCCTCGGCCCCCGAGGGCGAGGCACTGGACGTCGAGGAAGGGCAGAGCTGGGCCACGCCTGATCAAGATTGGCAGGCCCCGTACCTGCAATATCTCCGCCGAGGAGAGCTACCCCTCGACCAAGCCGAGGCTCGGCGGGTAGCGCGACGCGCCAAGTCGTTCGTCTTACTGGGCGATGAGGAGGAGCTCTACCACCGCAGCCCCTCAGGCGTCCTCCAGCGATGCATCTCCATCGCCAAAGGTCAGGAACTCCTGCAAGAAATACACTCGGGGGCTTGCGGCCATCATGCAGCACCCCGAGCCCTTGTCGGGAATGCTTTCCGGCAAGGCTTCTACTGGCCAACGGCGGTGGCTGACGCCACTAGAATTGTCCGCACCTGCGAAGGGTGCCAATTCTATGCGAAGCAGACCCACCTGCCCGCTCAGGCTCTGCAGACGATACCCATCACCTGGCCCTTCGCTGTGTGGGGTCTGGACCTCGTCGGTCCCTTGCAGAAGGCGCCCGGGGGCTACACGCACCTGCTGGTCGCCATCGACAAATTCTCCAAGTGGATCGAGGTCCGACCCCTGAACAGCATCAGGTCTGAGCAGACGGTGGCGTTTTTCACCAACATCATCCATCGCTTCGGGGTCCCAAACTCCATCATCACCGACAACGGTACCCAGTTCACTGGCAAAAAATTCTTGGATTTCTGCGAAGACCACCACATCCGGGTGGACTGGGCTGCCGTGGCTCATCCCATGACGAATGGGCAAGTAGAGCGTGCCAACGGCATGATTCTACAAGGGCTCAAGCCCCGGATCTACAACGGCCTCAACAAGTTCGGCAAGCGATGGATGAAGGAACTCCCCTCGGTGGTCTGGAGCCTGAGGACAACGCCGAGCCGAGCCACGGGTTTCACGCCGTTCTTCCTGGTCTATGGGGCCGAGGCCATCTTGCCCACTGACCTGGAATACGGCTCCCCGAGGGCGAGGGCCTACAACGAACAAAGCAACCAAGCTAGCCGAGAAGACTCACTGGACCAGCTGGAGGAGGCTCGGGACAAGGCCTTACTACACTCGGCGCGGTACCAGCAGTCCCTGCAACGCTACCACGCCCGAGGGGTCCGGTCCCGAGACCTCCAGGTGGGCGATCTGGTGCTTCGGCTGCGGCAGGACGCCCGAGGGAGGCACAAGCTCACGCCCCCCTGGGAGGGGCCATTCGTCATCGCCAAAGTCCTGAAGCCCGGAACATACAAGCTGGCCAACAATCAAGGCGAGGTCTACGGCAACGCTTGGAACATCAAACAGCTACGTCGCTTCTACCCTTAAGATGTTTTCAAGTTGTTCATATACCTCGCACCCACGCAAAAGTTTAGTCATCAAGGAAGGGTCGGCCTCGCCTCGGCAAAGCCCGACCCTCCCTCGGGGGCTAAAAGGGGGGAGACCCCCTCTGCGTCGAATTTTTCCTCGAAAAAAGATCTCTTTTTAGCAGAATTTCTTTCGTGCTTTTTGACTACTTCGAAAAGCGGATCCTGGAAACGACGGAGTACACGTAAGCAGCCAAGGCTGACCGAGCCGAGGGATTCCTACGCCTCCGGGATACGGATACCTCACTCATCACCTTCTGCGATAAGTAACTCGCGTTCGGATAAAGCGACTCCGTGGACCGGACAAGTCTTCACGTTCGGAAGCTCTTCTGCCAAAGTGGTCCTTCAAGCTTCCTCGACTAAGTCGGAGACAGGGCCTCATGGACGGGTGAAGGTACGCGTAAGCGGCAAGGCCGACCGAGCCGAGGGACTCCTACACCTCCGGGATACGGATACCTCACTCATCACCTTCCGCGAGAAGCAACTCTCGCCCGCACAAACATCCCTGTTACCGACGGAAAGTCCAGATGCTCGGAATAAGGGGAAAAGAGACGCAGCTTTACAAGCGCAGCGAGGGTGTGTTTTCTGGCCTCAACGGCCGCAGAAGGCACGCGCTACAAGACGATCTGATCCTGCAGGCTCGGGTCTTCACGCTGAAGGGGGCCGTAGCACCTTCGGCATCGACGACGTCTTCAGCAAGGTCCGACCCAGCCTCGGACGGCGGCGCGGTCCAGGGACTTCTCCGGGAATCCGGCCCGAGTAGGCGGCTCGGCCGGCTACCCCTGGGGCCTCGGCCAACCATCTTCCAAGGGCGCTAGCCCGACCCGAGGCCTCGGCTGATCGACTCCGGCGTCGGATCCGCTGACGGACAACCCGGCTAGGCTCCGGCCAACTAGGTTCCCATTTTCGAGCCAACTCCACCTCTGTTCGTACTGATATCGCTACCCCTGGCCTCGGCTCGTCGAAGAGCGGCCGAGGGGTCTCTTTAACTAAGCTAGAGGAGCCTCAGACAACAAGGCCGATCGAGCCGAGGGATTCCTACGCCTCCGGGATACGGATACCTCACTCGTCACCTTGACACGGGGCGACTCATGCTTGGTGAAGCGGTACAGATAATAAACAGGCGAGACTTAGTGCTCGAAAATGAGGAAAAAACACGGCTCCGTGCCGAAATTACATACATGTTCAGGCCTCGACAACCACAATGAACAAAAAACCCTGGCAATCGAAATGCCATTACAAACGGGACTCCGGTTCCCCCTCCGCAGGTACGAACAACCCCACTCCGAGGGGGAAGGCCTGCGGAGCAACGGAAGGCCGACGAACGGCGCGCCGTCACCTGCTCCAGCAGCGGCGACGACGATGACTTCTGCTCCGGGGGGCCGAACAGCGGCAACGCTGACCTCAGGGTGGATGCCGCTGCCAGGAGGCCCCCGCCCGTGCCAAAACTCATGAGGCAAGGTCGGGCAGGCCACTCACGTCTGAAGACCGGGCACGCTGCAGCTGCCAGCGCCACGGGCGACACCTGCTCCTCCCCCCATCACTGAGTGAAGGAGCGTGCCGTCGCCCGCGCGGGGGCCGACCCCAACTCGGCACTCTCCCCTCCCCAGCCTTGGTGATGAAAATCCTTGAGGCTGAGGGAGGGGCAGAGGCCGCAGCCCGGCTCGCTTTCCCCCACCATCAGGCCGGAGGTCGCCATCTCAGGTGACCGCCGGTCGAGGGGTGCGGCCGGGCTGCGTGATGAAAATCCTTGAAGCCGAACGATGGCTGAAAGGTACCAACTCCCACGGAGTTGTGTTCCTCCAACGAGGAGGCGGAAATACGGTGGGTACCCCCCATCCGGGGGCTTGGAAGATGGAAAGACACGACGCATGAGGGAGGAAGAAGGCGTGGTCGCCTTCCGAAAGGGGTCGCCCTCCTTTTAAAGGCAACTCTCCCTACGTGCGCCCCCAAACGCCGCGGGCTGAGTCTTCTCCAACACGCTCCAAGGCCCACCCCTGCAACTCGGGGGCTGGGTCCCGCATGTCATGCAGACCGGCTCCGAGCAGAAGAAGCCAAACCGCCGCGCGTGGTGCGCACAACCGCCCAGCGGTTACAAGCGACCCCCCACTTTTGCCCAGACCAACGGGCGGGAGGGGCGGGCAGCCATGCAGGCGGCATGCAACCGCGCCAGGTGGACGCGCTTCTCCGACTTCTGACACGCCAGCTTGGAGGCCCAGGCCCACGCGTCACGCAACCAGCGCGCCAGTTGCTGCATGCAAGCAGCCGCGCCGCCACTTGTGCCACCGTCGCACCTCTTCGGTTGCGGAGCCTATGCCGCGACTTGAGGCGACCCAGCGCACGACCCAGCGGCGCCAGCCTGGCGCGACGGTCAATGCGGCCGAAAGTGGGCCGGCAGTAATGACGATGGCAGGCGGACGGGAGCAGCAGCCACGTCGTCAGCCAGGCTCACGTCCCATCCAGGGACAGCAAGAGAGCCTCCTCCCACGGCGTGAAGACGGTGCGCCCGTGATCCGTTCCTCGAACGGCTCGCGCACGCGCAACGGCCGCCCCGCCAACCACTCGCCCCGTCGCATTAACTCCGCGGCGGGACAGGCGGCACTTCTGGCAGGAGAAGCGGACGACGCTTCGCCTTCGCCGTAATAACCGCGCCAAAAAAGGTACGCCACGTCGTTCGATTTCGTATCCTTTTCCCTTTTTCCTCTTTCTCTATCTCTTGCAACAGGGACCGGGAAAGGGGGATACCCCGAAAAGGATCCTTCCCTGTGAAGGAACCGGGCTCCGAGCCCCCCTACTGATCAGAGGTTCGAAGGCTGGCCCTCCGAAGGGTTCAACAGTCGCCTCAGATCGCGTGGGCCCGACACCCACTACTGGTCAGGGGTTCGAAGGCCGGCCCCCCGAAGGGCTCCATGGCCGCCTCAGGCTACTCGGGCTCCGCGCCCATTACTGATCAGAGGTTCGAAGGCTGGCCCCCGAAGGGTTCACAGTCGCCTCAGACGCCGAGCGAGGGATGACCAGGGGTACGTTCGATACATAACCGAGGCTCGGGCTGCGCTCCCGAGGTACCCTAGGACATTTCCGAGACCAGCGGGAGCGATCTTGTAACGGAATCCCATCGGAGGGAGGCATCGAGCCCTCGGACCCCGTCGCCAGGGGACCGGGTCCGGCAGATCACCCGCAGGTACTTTTGGGCGTGCCTCTGGGCCCCTAGCCGACCCCAACGAACGGGGCACGGACGTCCACTCGGATTACCCGCTTGCAGCTCACCGGAGACACCATGTTCGGTGCCCATCGAGGGTAACATGGCGCACTCCCCCCCTCCTCCTTGCGGAAAGGCGACGTAGGGGCGTATGTAAAAAGTCGAGTCTGTCCCTGATCGTCCTCTCGCCCTGTGCGGAGGCTCGGGGGCTGCTCTCGCAAACCCGACTCCGGCCGAACCGTTGACAGCGTCAACATACCAGCCCGAGAACTTGGGCCCCGACCGTGCACCCGGGCTACGGCCAGTTTGCATGAGGGAACGACCAGACCAGCCGAAGCGTTACGCAAGGCATTAAGACCTCGAAGGAGTGAAACCACTCCTCCGAGGCCTTGGGGGCTACACCCGGCGGGTGCGCTCGCGCGCACCCACCGGAATAAAATGCAACCGAGGAAGGCTGGTCCCCTTGCAAAAAAGTGCGACGAAAGCCTCCAAGCGAGTGCTAACACTCCCTTCGAGGCTCGGGGGCTACTGTCGGGGACCATAATTAGGGGTACCCTCAAGACGCCTAATTCTCAGCTGGTAACCCCCATCAGCATAAAGCTGCAGAGGCCTGATGGGTGCGATTAAGTCAGGGATCAGTCCATACGAGTGACTCGATCACGCTTCACCCGAGCCTAGCCTCGGACTCGGGCAGCCGACCTCGAGGAACTTCCGTCTCGCCCGAGGCCCCCCTTTTAACGGCGGACACATCTCCGGATCGCCCGAGGCCTTGGCTTCGCTAAGAAGCAACCCTGACTAAATCGCCGCACCGACTGACCGAGTTGCAGGGGCATTTAACGCAAAGGTGGCCTGACACCTCTATCCTGACGCGCGCCCCCCGGCAGAGCCGAAGTGACCGCCGTCACTCCGCTGCTCCACTGACCGGTCTGACAGAAGGACAGCGTCGCCTGCGCCACTCCGACTGCAGTGCCACTCGATAGAGTGAGTCTGACAGGCAGTCAGGCCTCGCCAGGGGCGCCAAAGAGAACTCCGCTCCGCCCGACCCCAGGGCTCGGACTCGGGCTAAGACCCGGAAGACGGCGAACTCCGCTCCGCCCGACCCCAGCGCTCGGACTCGGGCTAAGACCCGGAAGACGGCGAACTCCGCTCCGCCCGACCCCAGGGCTCGGACTCAGGCTAAGACCCAGAAGACGGCGAACTCCGCTCCGCCCGACCCCAGGGCTCGGACTCGGGCTAAGACCCGGAAGACGGCGAACTCCGCTCCGCCCGACCCCAGGGCTCGGACTCGGGCTAAGACCCGGAAGACGGCGAACTCCGCTCCGCCCGACCCCAGGGCTCGGACTCGGGCTAAGACCCGGAAGACGGCGAACTCCGCTCCGCCCGACCCCAGGGCTCGGACTCGGGCTAAGACCCGGAAGACGGCGAACTCCGCTCCGCCCAACCCCAGGGCTCGGACTCGGGCTCGGCCCCGGAAGACGACGAACTCCGCCTCGCCCGACCCCAGGGCTCGGACTCCGCCCTGGCCTCTGCCGAACGACTTCCGCCTCGCCCGACCCAGGGGCTCGGACTCGGCCTCGGCAACGGAAGACAGATTCGACCCCAGCTTCGGAGGAGCCCCCACGTCGCCCGGCCTCGGGCGCGGGCCCGCCACGTCAACAGGGAGCGCCATCACCACTCTACCCCGAGCCGACTCGGGCTGCAGAGAACAAGACCGGTGTCCCATCTGACCAGCTCCGCCAGATAGGCAATGATGGCGCCTCCCAAGCTCCATGACGGCGGCGGCTCTCAGCTCTCTTACGGAAGCAGGTGGACGTCAGCAAGGACTCGACCGCTCCGACAGCTGTCCTTCCGCCAAGCTCCGTTGCTCCTCCGACAGCCATGACATCACGCCAGCAGGGTGCCAAGATCTCTCCGGCTGCCACATTGGCATGTACTTAGGGCGCTAGCTCTCCCTCCGCTAGACACGTAGCACTCTGCTACACCCCTCATTGTACACCTGGATCCTCTCCTTACGACTATAAAAGGAAGGACCAGGGCCTTCTTAGAGAAGGTTGGCCGCGCGGGACCGAGGACGGGACAGGCGCTCTCTTGGCGCCGCTCGCTTCCCTCACCCGCGTGGACGCTTGTAACCCCCCTACTGCAAGCGCACCCGACCTGGGCGCGGGACGAACACGAAGGCCGCGGGACTTCCACCTCTCTCACGCCCGTCTCCGGCCACCTCGCCTCTCCCCCCTTCGCGCTCGCCCACGCGCTCGACCCATCTGGGCTGGGGCACGCAGCACACTCACTCGTCGGCTTAGGGACCCCCCGGTCTCGAAACGCCGACACTATCAGTCTATAAGACTTGGTATTTCTACGAACATGCCCATAAATATATAGGCTCAAAGTGAATTGACCTTGCTTATATATGTGAAATGCTAGGTGTATTTATATAACTTTTAGGGTTAGTTTAGAAACTCAAATCCTCTGAGATCCCTGTCTTTTTTTAGGTGAACAACCACACAAGATTTCATTTGATAAGACAATTAGTTATTTATGGGAGCTTTTCTCTCCCTGGTTTGCCCCCTTCTTCCAAACTAGACCTTTATGTATTTTTATGTTTTACTAGTCCAACGCTCATGCCTTGCAAGCACACAATCATATTTTATACCCATAAAAATTAAATTTAATATCAAAGTGAACATACGATTCATATATCAAATATTAAACTGATAAGAGTAAATATTAAACTTTATCTTAGTTAAAAGGTCGAGAAAGTATGCGTTAAAAAGAAGCTCGACTTTTTTATAGCCCATTAGATCGATCGTACTTATTCAGCTAGCGAGGTGATACTATGTGAGAGTCTGTTAATAGACGAGAAGAAAGGAGAGGAACACCCTACATGTTCCATATGTGACGGATGACACACAATGCACGAAATTGTTGATTTAAAAGAGTAGAGAAGTTTAATCGGGCCAAGCCTAAGCTCAATAATGATCTGTATGTTTCCACCTCGCTAGCACTCTTGTAATAAATTACTCTAGTTAAATAAAAAAGGCGCCGAGCTAATATTCATATGTTAACTTTATTACTACTTCATTTATGACATTTTTATTAATGTATTCATATATGGGCTTTAGAAAAAAGTATTAGGTTTCTCTTGAAAAATATGTTTCTATTTTTTAAATGGGGCACAATATTTATTAGATTGAACAAAGCACTATATCATGACCTAAATTCATGGTTAGCAAAGAAATGCTCTACAGACCATGTTTAGTATTATTACAATGCTGATTCTTATTAAGTTAGCAATAGTAGCCTGCCTTTTTGTGTTCTGTCATTCTGCAATCTCAGCCGTCCATTCTACCGTTCTACAATCTCAGCCGTCCAATCCCGCACACCAGTTTTCCGCGCGCAGAAAAAAAATCAAACAGTGGCTGCCTAGGGATCGAACCTTGGATCTATTTTGAGCAGAATGCCTAGCCTTCAACCCTCTAGCCAACATGACTCATGTTGAATTGTGTACAACATCAAATAAAACGTCTTTTGTGTTTAACCCACCGTCCACTCTGTATGCTAACTGAGTCTAGAAAAACATTTATAGCTTGGCCCCTGATCCTTCTGGAATTTGGGACACAGTCCAGGAAATAAAGAAAATAGGGAAAATGAGTTTAGAAATTGATTTTTAGTTTAAATATAATTGCAGAAACCCATTTAATTCATAGAAATTTCATATTAAATCCAAATGAGTTCATTCCAATTTCTATAATTCTATAATATTATTTTTATCACATAATACCTCTGTTTTGTCATGAAAACAACAATAAAATTGATTTCCTAATTAATCCTATATCAAATACATAGAAACTTTGGAAATTCGTAACTTCCCCATTTTAATTCCAAATTGAATCGTTCCAGTTGTGTTAGTCTCGTATGAATATTTACTACGCAGTAACAACATTGATTATACCATGTTTCATACTTTTATAATTAGATATTTATTTATCCTATGTTAATTGGGTTAATCTATGTCTATTGGATTAATTTATTTAATATATTAATATAGTATTCTAACTTTGTGGTTATACGATGTTTGACCATTAGTCTTGCAAACACACATTTACCTTTTTGTTTAAGCAAAAGCGTATGGTGGTACGTGTCCAATGACTAACGATGTACGAGAGAATTTCTTCCGGTATGTGTGAAACGTGCTCTCTAATAATGAGATCATACAAATCATGATATATATCAAAGTCTGCATGATACTGATGGTTGCAATGTAGTGGTGAAACAGATAGATTATAAATAACAAAATTTATGTATGGCCAGAATCACAAATTGATTATGAAACATTTTCTCATAACGGTATAACACATATTTTGTATATAAGTTATCGTAGTATACTGGTATTATATATTCCCGTTGCAACGCACGGGCATTCAGCTATCATGTATAGAAGTCTGCACGGTACTGTTGGTTGCAATGTAGTGATGAAATAGTTAGATTGAAATAACAAAATTTATGTATGGCTAGGATCACAAATTAATTACGAAACATTTTCACATAACAGTATAACACACATTTGTTCATAAGTTATCATGATATTAAATGTTTCCGTTGCAACGCACGGGCACCCACCTATATGTGTTTATGTCTACATCTATGACAGGAAACACATCTACTACATCTCTCTCCAAGCTCACTTGCTACCATTGCACAATGCGTAGTAGTAGATAAGTGTCGGGGACCATAATTAGGGGTACCCTCAAGACGCCTAATTCTCAGCTGGTAACCCCCATCAGCATAAAGCTGCAGAGGCCTGATGGGTGCGATTAAGTCAGGGATCAGTCCATAAGAGTGACTCGATCACGCTTCACCCGAGCCTAGCCTCGGACTCGGGCAGCCGACCTCGAGGGACTTCCGTCTCGCCCGAGGCCCCCCTTTTAACGGCGGACACATCTCCGGCTCGCCCGAGGCCTTGGCCTCGCTAAGAAGCAACCCTGACTAAATCGCCGCACCGACTGACCGAGTTGCAGGGGCATTTAATGCAAAGGTGGCCTGACACCTCTATCCTGACGCGCGCCCCCCGGCAGAGCCGAAGTGACCGCCGTCACTCCGCTGCTCCACTGACCGGTCTGACAGAAGGACAGCGCCGCCTGCGCCACTCCGACTGCAGTGCCACTCGATAGAGTGAGTCTGACAGGCAGTCAGGCCTCGCCAGGGGCGCCAAAGAGAACTCCGCTCCGCCCGACCCCAGGGCTCGGACTGGGGCTAAGACCCGAAAGACGGCGAACTCCGCTCCGCCCGACCCCAGGGCTCGGACTCGGGCTAAGACCCGGAAGACGGCGAACTCCGCTCCGCCCGACCCCAGGGCTCGGACTCGGGCTAAGACCCGGAAGACGGCGAACTCCGCTCCGCCCGACCCCAGGGCTCGGACTCGGGCTAAGACCCGGAAGACGGCGAACTCCGCTCCGCCCGACCCCAGGGCTCGGACTCGCGCTAAGACCCGGAAGACGGCGAACTCCGCTCCGCCCGACCCCAGGGCTCGGACTCGGGCTAAGACCCGGAAGACGGCAAACTCCGCTCCGCCCGACCCCAGGGCTCGGACTCGGGCTCGGCCCCGGAAGACGACGAACTCCGCCTCGCCCGACCCCAGGGCTCGGACTCCGCCCTGGCCTCTGCCGAACGACTTCCGCCTCGCCCGACCCAGGGGCTCGGACTCGGCCTCGGCAACGGAAGACAGATTCGACCCCAGCTTCGGAGGAGCCCCCACGTCGCCCGGCCTCGGGCGCGGGCCCGCCACGTCAACAGGGAGCGCCATCACCACTCTACCCCGAGCCGACTCGGGCCGCAGAGAACAAGACCGGTGTCCCATCTGACTAGCTCCGCCAGATAGGCAATGATGGCGCCTCCCAAGCTCCATGACGGCGGCGGCTCTTAGCTCTCTTACGGAAGCAGGTGGACGTCAGCAAGGACTCGACCGCTCCGACAGCTGTCCTTCCGCCAAAGCTTCGTTGCTCCTCCGACAGCCACGACATCACGCCAGCAGGGTGCCAAGATCTCTCCGGCTGCCACATTGGCATGTACTTAGGGCGCTAGCTCTCCCTCCGCTAGACACGTAGCACTCTGCTACACCCCCCATTGTACACCTGGATCCTCTCCTTACGACTATAAAAGGAAGGACCAGGGCCTTCTTAGAGAAGGTTGGCCGCGCGGGACCGAGGATGGGACAGGCGCTCTCTTGGGGCCGCTCGCTTCCCTCACCCGCGTGGACGCTTGTAACCCCCCTACTGCAAGCGCACCCGACCTGGGCGCGGGACGAACACGAAGGCCGCGGGACTTCCACCTCTCTCACGCCCGTCTCCGGCCACCTCGCCTCTCCCCCCTTCGCGCTCGCCCACGCGCTCGACCCATCTGGGCTGGGGCACGCAGCACACTCACTCGTCGGCTTAGGGACCCCCCGGTCTCGAAATGCCGACAGGGTGCGCGCCAGGTAGGGGCCTGCTGCGTGCTGACGAACAGCTTCCCGTCAAGCTCCAGATGGGCAGTCTCCAGCAACCTCTCCGGCCCGGGACGGTGCTCCGTTTCGGGAGTCTTGAGTTCATGTCCTTCGACGGCAGCTACGACATGATACTCCTTCCACCGCTGTGCGACAACGACAATGGCGGCCGACAACTCGCCCGCCGGCGGCGGAATCGACGACATCTCCCCCGCAGGGTGGAAGAACAACCTTCGAGCTCGCTCCGTCCTCTCCCCCGCCAACGGAGGAGGAGGCGGGGCAACCAAGGCCAAGCGGGAGGCCGCGCTTCGTCGGCCGTCGAGCGAATCGACGCCCCCGACGCCCCGACGGAAGGCACGCCGGGCGTCGACCTCGCGTTCGAGACGAAGGCAAGCGTCGTCCCCCCGCGACACGCCGATCCCGAGCGAGAAGACGACGCCAGCGCGCTCGCGGAGAGCTTGCAGGACGTCGCCCTTGTACCTGAGATGACGGCGCAACCAGTCCCCGATGTGACTACGTCGCTCCGCGTCGACCAAAAGGTACTGACTAACTCCCATCTTACGTCATTTCGACTCGGCCTCAACCCGCCTAGCAACCTTGCTTTGACGGGCGCTCTCATTGAGGCGAGTGCAACCCCACTGGTGTTTCATATGCGGTCGCCTTGGGACCGGTTGACGGACGTCTCGACCTACGGGCCCTCTGGGTCCGAGGAAGATGACGATCCCAGCATCTGTTGGGATTTCTCTGGACTTGGCAACCCCAGTGCCATGCGGGACTTCATGACCGCATGTAACTACTGCCTCTCCGACTGTTCCGACGGAAGCCGCAGCCTTGACAACGAGGGCTGCGGCCCAAGCCGCGAATGTTTCCACATCGAGCTAGGGGATCCCTCCGAAGGCAACCATCTCGGCATGCCGGAGGACGGTGATCTTCCTAGACCGGCGCCTCGCGCCGACATCCCGCGGGAGCTAGCTGTGGTCCCCGTTCCGGCGGGGGGTTACGACCCACAACTCGAGCAAGTCCGCGAGGCGCAGGCCAGGCTCGACGAGGGAACAGGAGCGCTTGAGCCGATCCGTCGGGACGTCGGACGGGTATGGGCGGGCCAACCCCCGGCCGGAGAAATACGTCACCTGCCCCAAGGTCTCCAGCACCGCATCGCCAACGATGTCAGGGTCAGGCCGCCACCCGCATCCAGCGGGGTCGGTCAGAACCTGGCAGCCGCAGCGATGCTCCTCCGCGCGATGCCGGAACCATCAACTACCGAGGGTCGGCGGATCCAGGGAGAGCTCAAGAATCTCCTGGAAGGCGCTGCGGCCCGACGGGCCGAGAGCACTGCCTCCCGAAGGCAGGGATACCCCTTGGAACCTCATGCCGCGACTTCCCGATTCATGCAGGAAGCCTCGGTCTACACCGGGCGCACGCGCAACACCGCGCCTGCGGCCCCGGGCCACCTCGGCAACGAGCACCATCGACGCGACCGTCGGGCCCACCTCGACGAAAGGGTGCGCCGAGGCTACCACCCCAGGCGTGGGGGGCGCTACGACAGCGGGGAGGATCAGAGTCCCTCGCCCGAACCACCCGGTCCGCAGGCCTTCAGTCGGGCCATCCGACGGGCGTCGTTCCCGACCCGGTTCCGACCCCCGACTACTATCACGAAGTACTCGGGGGAAACGAGACCGGAACTGTGGCTCGCGGACTACCGCCTAGCCTACCAACTGGGTGGAACGGACGACGACAACCTCATCATCCGAAACCTCCCCCTGTTCCTCTCCGACACTGCTCGCGCCTGGTTGGAGCATCTGCCTCCGGGGCAGATCTCCAGCTGGGACGACTTGGTCCGAGCCTTCGCCGGCAATTTCCAGGGCACATACGTGCGCCCCGGGAATTCCTGGGACCTTCGAAGCTGCCGGCAGCAGCCGGGAGAGTCGCTCCGGGACTACATCCGGCGATTCTCGAAGCAGCGCACCGAGCTGCCCAACATCACCGACTCGGATGTCATCGGCGCGTTCTTCGCCGGCACCACCTGCCGCGACCTGGTGAGTAAGTTGGGTCGCAAGACCCCCACCAGGGCGAGCGAGCTGATGGACATCGCCACCAAGTTCGCCTCTGGCCAGGAGGCGGTCGAGGCTATCTTCCGAAAGGACAAGCAGCCCCAGGGCCGCCCATCGGAAGAGGCTCCCGAGGCATCTACTCCGCGCGGCACCAAGAAGAAGGGCAAGAAGAAGTCGCAATCGAAACGCGACGCCGCCGACGCGGACCTTGTCGCCGCCGCCGAGTACAAGAACCCTCGGAAGCCCCCCGGAGGTGCAAACCTCTTCGACAAGATGCTCAAGGAGCCGTGCCCCTATCCTCAGGGGCCCGTCAAGCACACTCTCGAAGAGTGCGCCATGCTTCGGCGCCACTTCCACAGGGTCGGGCCACCCACGGAGGGTGGCAGGGCCCACGACGACGACAAGAAGGAAGATCACCAAGCAGGAGAATACCCCGAGGTCCGCGACTGCTTCATGATCTACGGTGGGCATGCGGCGAATGCCTCGGCTCGGCATCGCTAGCAAGAGCGCCGGGAGGTCTGCTCGGTGAAGGTGGCGGCGCCAGTCTACCTAGACTGGTCCGACAAGCCCATCACCTTCGACCAGGCTGACCACCCCGACCACGTGCCGAGCCCGGGGAAATACCCGCTCATCGTCGACCCCGTCATCGGCGACGTCAGGCTCACCAAGGTCCTGATGGATGGGGGCAGCTGCCTCAACATCATCTACGCCGAGACCCTCAAGCTCCTGCGCGTCGATCTGTCCTCCATCCGAGCAGGCGCTGCGCCCTTCCACGGGATCATCCCTGGGAAGCGCGTCCAGCCCCTCGGACAACTCGACCTCCCCGTCTGCTTCGGAACACCCTCCAACTTCCAAAGGGAGACCTTGACGTTCGAGGTGGTCGGGTTCCGAGGAACCTACCACGCGGTACTGGGAAGGCCATGCTACGCGAAGTTCATGGCCGTCCCCAACTACACCTACCTGAAGCTGAAGATGCCGGGCCCCAACGGGGTCATAACCGTCGGCCCCACGTACAAACACGCATTCGAATGCAACGTGGAGTGCGTGGAGTACGCCGAGGCCCTCGCCGAGTCCGAGGCCCTCATCGCCGACCTGGAGAACCTCTCCAAAGAGGTGCCAGATGTGAAGCGTCATGCCGGCAACTTCGAGCCAGCGGAGACGGTTAAGGCCGTCCCACTCGACCCCAGTGGCGACACCTCCGAGCAGATCCGGATCGGTTCCGGGCTCGACCCCAAATAGGAAGCAGTGCTCGTCGACTTTCTCCGCGCAAACGCCGACGTCTTTGCGTAGAGTCCCTCGGACATGCCCGGCATACCGAGGGATGTCGCCGAGCACTCGCTGGATGTTCGGGCCTGAGTCCGACCCGTCAGGCAGCCTCTGCGCCTCGGTCATCAAGGGAGAGTCGGCCTCGCCTCGGCAGAGCCCGACCCTCCCTCGGGGGCTAAAAAGGGGGAACCCCTCTGCGTCAAGATTGGGCGTACTTCTTCGCGTCAAAAATTTTCAATCAAAAAAGGGGCCTCTCGCGTTCTCCCGGCTATGCCAGAAGCAGGGTCTCGGGGAGCGAACGTGGGTACATGTAAATGGCGAGGCCGACTGAGCCGAGGAACTCCTGCGCCTCCGGGTTAAGGATACCTCACTCATCACCTGCCACGAAGAATGACCCAACTCGGGAAGCCACCCTATTATTGACGAGCTAGGACGGACACGCAAATGGGAAGAAAGGAGAGTACGACTTCATGCAAGAAAGACAAAGTGTTCAGGCCTCAGCGGCCGCGGTGAGACGCACATCCAACAAGAAATTGCTCCAACAAGAATTAGGCGCCGCCTTGGGAAGGAGCCGCGCCCTCAGCACCGTCCCCGCCGTCGGTAAGGTCCATCCCGGCCTTCGGTGACGGCACAGGGGGAAGGACCTCCGCCTCAAAGGTGGTCGCCAGCGCCGCGCTCGGACCCGCGGCGACCGCGTCGAGCCGCTGGACTTCTGCCAGGGCAGCTTCGTCTTCGTCAGGAAGACAGTACCCCTCACTAACCCGCTCCAGGTCCACAACGTAGTGGGAAGCGAGCACGGCGAAGGCCCGCCTGACGCCGTGGTGTAGCGCCTCGCGGACTCTGCCACGCGCGTGATCACCCAAGGCTTGAAGGCGGCTTTGAGGGGAGCTTCCTGACGGGACGTCGCCGGAGCCGAGGTTACGATAAACGTCCGAGACGGCCTCGGACATGGCCGCGAGGTCAGCCTCCCTCTGCTCGGCAGCTCCGGCAAGCGCCTCGGCGAGCGCCTTGGCGGACTCGTCAAGGGCGGACTCAAGCTCTGCGAACAACCAGAAGAAAGACCTCAAGCACAAGCAGAGGAAACCGACAAAAACAAGAATCAGGGACGGCCATGGCGTACCTCCGGCTCGGGCACGCTGCTCCGAGGCCGCGACCTGGGCTGCGGCTAGGACGGCCGCGAGGGTCTCAGCCCGGCCTTCGGCCTCGGCAGCTCGGCCCCGAGATTGGTCCCGCTCCTCAACGACCTGGGCGAACTCCAACCGCTGCCGTTGCGCCTCCGCGCGCGCTGCTGCCGCCTCGGCCCTCAGGTCAGCGCAAAGCAACTGGAGGTCCGCAACCTTGGCGTCCTGCTGAGAAAGGCGCGCAGTAGCCCCAGCAAGCGAGGTCCTCAGGGATCGCAGCGAGCCCCAGACATCGGCCTCGCGGCGGATGAATGCTGACTTGGCGGCGCTCCGATCCGTCAGGTCCTGGAGGAAGGAGACAGGGCGTCACGACGAACGCCTCGCTCGCAGAAAGGAAAAGGTATGCCTGAAACCGTTACCTGGAGGATTTTGGGGACATCCCTGCAGAGAACCTCCAGCGACGACCGGAGCGACCCCACCGTTGCTTCAGCACACTCGCGAAGCTCATCCCAGGACTGGTCCTCCCGTTCATCGTCGAGGACGAAGACAGGGTCCGAGGCCTCGCGGGTCCGGAATCGGAGCGACGGGCGCCGGGCCTCGGGGCTTCGCTGCACAGCGATAAGGCTGCCACTCGGCTGGACGGATCGCGCGCCCACACCCACCTCTTCTGAGGCACTGGGCGCCGACGCGTCGGCCATCCTGACGCTGGCAGCAACCGGTCGCTCCCCGACTGGGACGGCGGCGATTTTGGCAGCAACCGGCGCCGGCGTGGCCGGCACGACGGGCAGGCTCGGGGCCACGTCAGCGTCGGTCGCCTCCCCTATCACAATGGCCACCTCGGCAGAAGAGCCAGCCTTGGGAGCCCGCTCCCCAGAGACGGGCGACACCCGAGCCCCCTGCGGCGGAACACCCTACGAAAGGGTCGGCTGAACGACAAGACCCGAGGCGGCGCTGACCGCAGTCCGGTGCCGTCTTGAGGACCTTCCGGGGTGCCAGGTCGGTCTGGCCATGGCTTCGCTTGCTGGATAAAAAAAAAGAAGAGAGAGAAAGAAAGGGAAGATCACAGCCGAGACACACGAATGGGAAGCCAAGACGAAGACGTTCCGAGATACTCACCCACTTCGGGCCATGATCCACCGCGCCTGGGGGGAGCCTTCTTGGATCCCGGCTCCCGGAACAGCCGCCGAGGTCCGCTTCACCGGCACCTTCGGCGCCACCCTCGTTTTGGACGCCCGGGGAGCAGATTGCCCGGGCACAGCCGCGATGACTTGAGGGTCACCCCCATGCGCCACCGGCACGAGCGGCGGCCCCTGGGGAGCAGACGCCCTGATCTGGCCCTCCGGAGCCACCTCAGCTCCTCCGGCTGAGGGGTCAGGTGACTTCTTGGGTCGCCCCCGCGCCTCGGGCCGAGACCCCGACACCCCAACTCCGGGGGCTGACGACGTCTGCCCGCTCAGGGGCTGGCTCGACGACTCCTGGCCACACCCCAAGCCGGGGCTGAGGCCGAGACGGGCGGCCATGTCATCCTCCTCTTCATCGTCGTCGTCGGGCGTCTCTGGCGATGGCTCCCTTGGGAGCCCTTCCCTCTCCTGCTGGCGGCGGCGCTTCTCCAAGGCGTCCCGAGCCCGCCTCCGCTCGCGGGCCCGGGCCTTCTCCGCGTCCTTCTTCTTCTTTTTCTCCTCTGCGGCGACCCACCGCGCTGCTCGATCCACCGCGTCCTCCGGGACCCGTGGCAGGGAGGGCTTGTGCCATCCCACCTCCTAAAAGAAGGGGAGAAAGTAACCCGATCGTAAGAGCCCGGAACAACCCGATGTATGAAGAAGGAGGGGGTGAGTACTCACCAGAGTTACGCACCCCTGGTCGGGGCGCATCCGAAGCTGGGAGTAGGCATGAGGGTCCGGCTTCCCCATCGCAGCCGACACTCGCCATTGGAGGGCGTCGAAGGGATCAGGGGACATTTGCGAGCCCTCCCAGTCAGCCTCCGGAGTCATCTCCCAGAGCGGCAGCCGCCGCTCCGCCAAAGGAAGCACCCTCCGACGATGGATGGCGGCGACCACTCCCGCAGCGGTGAGTCCCCCCTCCCGCAACTCCTTCAGGGCCTGGAGAAGAGGTTCGAGATTCTTCTGTCTCTCGTGCGGGGTCCCGTGGCGCCAGGCGTCGGTGGCGGCGGTGACTACCCGCTGGGAGAATGGTGGGAGCAACTCACCGTCATTCCGGAGGTAGAACCACCGGCGCTGCCACCCCTTGTTCGAGGACGCAAGGATGGCAGGAATGTACTGCGACGCCCGTGACTGCCTCAGCAAGAGAGTGCAGCCGCCGGCCCGCACCGCTACACGAACCCTTCTCTCCCCCGTCGGCAAGGCGAATGGCTCGGCGAGGAAGAGATGGGTCCACAAATCCCAATGGGGAGCGATCCCCAAATAACCTTCGCACACCGCTACGAAGATAGCGGCCTGCGAGATAGAATTGGGGGAGAGGTTGTGCAACTCCACCCCATAGTGGAACAGGATTGCCCGCATGAAGCGGCCAGTCGGCACGCCGAATCCCCGCTCGTGGAAGGAGATGAAGCTCACGACGTACCCCGGCGGTGGGGATGGAGCGACTCCGCCCGTGGGAGGAATCCACTCAGGTCGCTGCCCGTCGGTGAGGGGGCGAAGCAAACCTTCGCCAACCAGCTCCTTCAGATCGCTCGCCGTCACCGTGGAAAATGGCCACGGATCGCGCGGGGAGATGATGGTCACTCGGTCAGCCATCAGCAAGGCGGAAGGGATGGCGGCGCAAGGGGCAGGAAGGGCGTTTTCCTCTCCTCTGGTCAAAGCCTCTCGGGTTGCGAAAACCTAAAGAAAGAGGCAGGAAGCGGAGCGAAGAACCGTCGCCGGGTTCTCTCCCGAGTATATAAAGACCAGGGCGAAACCGTTTCCAGCGCTCCGCCCGGACCGGACGCGGGATTCAAAAGGCGCGATGCAAAATAGCCGTCCCTCGAACGGCTCGCGCACGCGCAACGGCCGCCCTGCCAACCACTCGCCCCGTCGCATTAACTCCGCGGCGGGACAGGCGGCGCTTCTGGCAGGAGAAGCGGACGACGCTTCGCCTTCGCCGTAATAACCGCGCCAAAAAAGGTACGCCACGTCGTTCGATTTCGTATCCTTTTCCCTTTTTCCTCTTTCTCTATCTCTTGCAACAGGGACCGGGAAAGGGGGATACCCCGAAAAGGATCCTTCCCTGTGAAGGAACCGGGCTCCGAGCCCCCCCTACTGATCAGAGGTTCGAAGGCTGGCCCTCCGAAGGGTTCAACAGTCGCCTTAGATCGCGTGGGCCCGACACCCACTACTGGTCAGGGGTTCGAAGGCCGGCCCCCCGAAGGGCTCCATGGCCGCCTCAGACTACTCGGGCTCCGCGGCCATTACTGATCAGAGGTTCGAAGGCTGGCCCCCGAAGGGTTCACAGTCGCCTCAGACGCCGAGCGAGGGATGACCAGGGGTACGTTCGATACATAACCGAGGCTCGGGCTGCGCTCCCAAGGTACCCTAGGACATTTCCGAGACCAGTGGGAGCGATCTTGTAACGGAATCCCATCGGAGGGAGGCATCGAGCCCTCGGACCCCATCGCCAGGGGACCGGGTCCGGCAGATCACCCGCAGGTACTTTTGGGCGTGCCTCTGGGCCCCTAGCCGACCCCCAACGAACGGGGCACGGACGTCCACTCGGATTACCCGCTTGCAGCTCACCGGAGACACCATGTTCGGTGCCCATCGAGGGTAACATGGCGCACTCTCCCCCTCCTCCTTGCGGAAAGGCGACGTAGGGGCGTATGCAAAAAGTCGAGTCTGTCCCTGATCGTCCTCTCGCCCTGTGCGGGGGCTCGGGGTTGCTCTCGCAAACCCGGCTCCGGCCGAACCGTTGACAGCGTCAACATACCAGCCCGAGAACTTGGGCCCCGACCGTGCACCCGGGCTACGGCCAGTTCGCATGAGGGAACGACCAGACCAGCCGAAGCGTTACGCAAGGCATTAAGACCTCGAAGGAGTGAAACCACTCCTCCAAGGCCTCGGGGGCTACACCCGGCGGGTGCGCTCGCGCGCACCCACCGGAATAAAATGCAACCGAGGAAGGCTGGTCCCCTTGCAAAAAAGTGCGACGAAAGCCTCCAAGCGAGTGCTAACACTCCCTTCGAGGCTCGGGGGCTACTGTCGGGGACCATAATTAGGGGTACCCTCAAGACGCCTAATTCTCAGCTGGTAACCCCCATCAGCATAAAGCTGCAGAGGCCTGATGGGTGCGATTAAGTCAGGGATCAGTCCATACGAGTGACTCGATCACGCTTCACCCGAGCCTAGCCTCGGACTCGAGCAGCCGACCTCAAGGGACTTCCGTCTCGCCCGAGGCCCCCCTTTTAACGGCGGACACATCTCCGGCTCGCCCGAGGCCTTGGCTTCGCTAAGAAGCAACCCTGACTAAATCGCCGCACCGACTGACCGAGTTGCAGGGGCATTTAACGCAAAGGTGGCCTGACACCTCTATCCTGACGCGCGCCCCCCGGCAGAGCCGAAGTGACCGCCGTCACTCCGCTGCTCCACTGACCGGTCTGACAGAAGGACAGCGCCGCCTGCGCCACTCCGACTGCAGTGCCACTCGATAGAGTGAGTCTGACAGGCAGTCAGGCCTCGCCAGGGGCGCCAAAGAGAACTCCGCTCCGCCCGACCCCAGGGCTCGGACTCGGGCTAAGACCCGGAAGACGGCGAACTCCGCTCCGCCCGACCCCAGGGCTCGGACTCGAGCTAAGACCCGGAAGACGGCGAACTCCGCTCCGCCCGACCCCAGGGCTCGGACTCGGGCTAAGACCCAGAAGACGGCGAACTCCGCTCCGCCCGACCCCAGGGCTCGGACTCGGGCTAAGACCCGGAAGACGGTGAACTCCGCTCCGCCCGACCCCAGGGCTCGGACTCGGGCTAAGACCCGGAAGACGGCGAACTCCGCTCCGCCCGACCCCAGGGCTCGGACTCGGGCTAAGACCCGGAAGACGGCGAACTCCGCTCCGCCCGACCCCAGGGCTCGGACTCGGGCTCGGCCCCGGAAGACGACGAACTCCGCCTCGCCCGACCCCAGGGCTCGGACTCCGCCCTGGCCTCTGCCGAACGACTTCCGCCTCGCCCGACCCAGGGGCTCGGACTCGGCCTCGGCAACGGAAGACAGATTCGACCCCAGCTTCGGAGGAGCCCCCACGTCGCTCGGCCTCGGGCGCGGGCCCGCCACGTCAACAGGGAGCGCCATCACCACTCTACCCCGAGCCGACTCGGGCCGCAGAGAACAAGACCGGTGTCCCATCTGACCAGCTCCGCCAGATAGGCAATGATGGCGCCTCCCAAGCTCCATGACGGCGGTGGCTCTCAGCTCTCTTACGGAAGCTGGTGGACGTCAGCAAGGACTCGACCGCTCCGACTGCTGTCCTTCCGCCAAAGCTCCGTTGCTCCTCCGACAGCCACGACATCACGCCAGCAGGGTGCCAAGATCTCTCCGGCTACCACATTGGCATGTACTTAGGGCGCTAGCTCTCCCTCCGCTAGACACATAGCACTCTGCTACACCCCCCATTGTACACCTGGATCCTCTCCTTACGACTATAAAAGGAAGGACCAGGGCCTTCTTAGAGAAGGTTGGCCGCGCGGGACCGAGGACGGGACAGGCGCTCTCTTGGGGCCGCTCGCTTCCCTCACCCGCGTGGACGCTTGTAACCCCCCTACTGCAAGCGCACCCGACCTGGGCGCGGGACGAACACGAAGGCCGCAGGACTTCCACCTCTCTCACGCCGTCTCCGGCCACCTCGCCTCTCCCCCCTTCGCGCTCGCCCACGCGCTCGACCCATCTAGGCTGGGGCACGCAGCACACTCACTCGTCGGCTTAGGGACCCCCCGGTCTCGAAACGCCGACAATAAGTATCACCGATATTCTTGAATTATATTTTTGGATGGAGGTAATATTTTTTAAAGAAGAGTTTTGCATGCTATTTCTTTTGTTTGAATAATGCATTATACTTAAATTCCCTTTTTTGCATGTGTGAAATTTTTTTCTTCGTAATATTTTTTTCCATGGATCAGACTTGTGAGTCATTTTCATAAACCAACGCCAAGCATGAATCCATGTTTCCTACTTCAAACCCCGAACAAACTCCATGAGCAGGAGGCATTCGCGTTGTCGTCGCTCATCGATGACGAGAAGAAGCTTGGAGACTGTCAGTTCGACCTCTAAAAGCAGTCTTACGTGGTCGCATGCGCCGCTGTGTACAATAAGCTCCCGCGAAGCCGCCGCTTGGACGCGGTCCAGAGCAGCTGCACCGCGCTGTCCATCGTTAAGCAGGGGGGCCTCATGGTTGTCGCCAACGTCGACGACTCTCGGGTTGTTCTGGACACCGCATCCGACGACGACGCCATCACGCCGTCCAGCTCATCGTCCACCTGAAGCCCAACCTGCCACGTAAGTCGCTACTGACCGGACATGAATTCTTGTGCGCTGGGACGATGGACGTTGCTGATGTTGTGTGAGTGTCCTCGAACATGATGTATGTAGTGGAATAACGCATTCGGTGGTGCAACGGCCAGGGGTACTACCTCGCTGATGAGCCCGGGGTGCACTTCGTTTGGCAGCCCAACCAAGAGTCATCGGTACTCGTCATGTCGCGTGCGTTCGACGACTACTATATCGAGGATTGTGGCGTCATCTTGGCGTCGGAGGTGACACAGAGGAGGATCGACAACAGTGACCAGTTCGTCATCCTCGCCACCGTTAGGGTAGCTTTTGTGCCGGTCTGCCTTTAATTCTCTTCGCAAACACATACACACTTACCTTTTTGTTTAAGCAAGAGCATATGGTGGTGCGTGTCTGATGACTAATGATGTACGAGGGAATTTTTCCGGCATGTGTGGAACGTGCTCGTGCTCTCCAATGATGAGACCATACAAATCGTGGCATATATCGAAGTCTGCATGATACTGATGGTTGCAATGTAGTGGTGAAATAACTAGATTAAAATAACAAAATTTATGTATGGTTAGGATCACAAATTGATTATGAAACATTTTCTCATAACAATATAACACAGATTTTTTATATAAGTTATCGTAGTATACTGGTATTATATATTCCCGTTGCAACGCACGGGCATCCAGCTAGTAATTTATAGAAGGAAGCAAGTAGCAACGTAGGCATTTGGTAAAAGATGTTAACTCACAAAAAATGATTAGCTTTTACAAGCCAAAACAATAATATATATATATATAGATTGTATATTAGGAGCCCTGGGCTTCCAATACCTAAAGGAAGCCCAGGCTAGACAGTGCAATCCGGTCGAGCCGGACCAGGTTCAGACGTCTATAAAAGAAAATCCGTAGTGCTAGGGATCAGTTTTTTACGCCCCATCTCGATTCATTAGCGACGGCGGTTGCCCGACAGCGCGCGCGATGGTGGACCCCGACCAGTGGCTATGGTGGCAGCGGCTCCCCGACCTCGACATGTGGTGGTGGCGGTTACCAGGCCGGCGGTGGCGGCCCCTGATCCAGAGGGCGAGCGGCGGCAGCGCCCTTGTGCGGTGGCGGCGGTTCCCAGACCGGTGGCTGCAACTCCATTACCTCGACGCGCGGTGGCGGAGGTTCCTCGATCCGCAGCGGGACCCTTGTGCGGGCAAGCGGCGGCGTCCCCGAAGCCCCGAGGAGGCGGCACTTCCAAGGCTGGCGAGCAAGCGATGCCCGTCGACGTGCGAGTAGCGATGGAGATGCATGAGGCACGATGTTCGAGCGAGCGACGTCACAGAAGGCGCGAGATGCACGCAGCGATGATCACGCGTGACATCCTCCGATTCGGCGCAGTTTTCTTTTCGATTATTGTGTTTTATGCCTACCACATGTACTATTTACGCTAAAAACTGTACGATTTTATGCTTGAAAACGGAGTTCGTATATCAGTTTACTGCATGCGCATTGGAAAGACAATTCCTTAATTTATGTTGTTCGTAATTTGCGCGCATGCAATGGAAACTCACACGATTTTGCCATAATTTTTGGATCTGTATAAAAATAGAAACCGCATGCATGCGGGGTCCATGTTTTTCGGATCTGTCGTAAAAATAGGATCGTAATAACAACCTACTAGAGCTATCAACCTATCATTGACTCGGTATTTACGCTTATAATTGAGGGATTTTATGCTCAAAACTTAAGGTTTTTATGCTTCACCCGGATATGCGTCCACCAGTGAACAACATGCCAGATTTTTTACGCAGTGTAAGGAATTGCATAAATACCTACACTGTGTAGTATAGTTTGTTTTAATATACATCATAAACTAGTTCTAATTGCATAAATACCTATATTTATGAAGGAAATAAAACATTAAATGCGATTTTTTGTTTTTATGCATGCAATTCATTTCCTTTCATTGCATATTCTTTCCATCATAAATTCGTGTGCATGCAACTGGTAACAGATTTTTACGCAGTATACCCAATTGCATAATTATCTACACAGTGTAGCATATTTAGTATCACTATATATCATAAAATAATAATTACGAGTCTAGCTGCATTGCTGTTGCCGCGATCCTAAATTAATGGAGGAAATAAAGAATTTAAAATAGAAACCGTCACACATATCTTTCCTAAATTTACGCGCATGCAAGGGAACGTGTTTGACTCATGCATGCATTTTGCCATAATTTTTGGATCTGTATAACCGCATGCATGCGGCTGCCATGTTTTTCGGATCTCCCATAAAAATAGGATCGTAATAACAACCTACTAGAGCTATCAACATCTCACATTAGCTCGGTATATACGCTTATAATTGAGGGATTTTATGCTCAAAACTTAAGGTTTTTACGCTCCAACCCGGAGATGCGTCCACCAGTGAACAACATGCCAGATTTTTTACGCAGTGTAACGAATTGCATAAATACCTACACCATGTAGTATAATTTGTATCAGTATATAGCATAAACTAGATTTAATGTGTTTAGCTGCATGGTTGTTGGAGGGATCTTATATTTATGAAGGAAATAAAACATTAAATACAATTTTTTGTTTTTATGCGTGTAATTCATTTTCTTTCATTGCACATTATTTTCATCATAAATTCGTGTGCATGCAGCTGGTAACAGATTTTTACGCAGTATGTCGAATTGCATAATTATTTACACAGTGTAGCATATTTAGTCTCAGTATATATCATAAAATGGTCTTTACGCGTCTAGCTGCATGACTGTTGCAGCGATCCTAAATTTATGGAGGAAATAAAGAGTTTAAAAATAGAAACCGCCGCACATATATTTCCTAAATTTATGCGCATGCATTGGATCGTGTTTGACTCATGCATGCATTCCTTTTTTTTGCGCTAACAGACGTGGGGCAGGTGGCGCATCCAGCAGTCTGGTTGGGCGCGTTGGGTTGAACCAGTTTGAAGGGGTGGTCGGTCTGGACTTTCTTTAACTATTGGAAGTCCAGGGCTCCCATTATATATATATATATATATATATATATATATATATATATATATATATATATATATATATATATATATATAATCGATTTAATGAACACATCAGCATCAACTTCATTCGCTTCATCAAAATGTATTCAACTTTCTAGTGCTTGCTGGTGATCCTACACACTGGAGTGGAAGCATAAAGGTAGCATTCTGTCTTTTTTGAAAACACAGTGTTCATTTATTTCGTTAGGAAAAAAAACAATATTCTGATATGAACAACACGATACAATAGCAGCCTTATTTAAGCATATACTCGTTTCTAGTCGATGTGGATTCTTTGTTAAAGTTACTGAATTCCGGTACTTATCGTTTAGCCTAATAACCTCGTGTTGTCTTTATCATGCGCTTCGATTCAAAACAAAAAAGACAGCACTCTGATAGCAAAAGTCAACTAAACTATTTTAAGGAAAAACTGTCCCTTTTGGAACAAAGGAATATTTCTGATTTTATGATTTTCAGTGTTTCTTTAACTAATTCCTGTGAAATTTCAATACCGTTCCTTTGAAATTCATGTGTTCTAAAGGACCCCTAAAGCATATGGAACCGGTGACATTATTGCTATAGTTTCCAAAATTTTCTTTACATAATATTCACGGATAGGTTTAGAATTGTTATTTAATTAATATATTTCAGTTCTGAACTTAATCCATGTTCATATCAATAAGGAATTCTGAAATACTCCGTATGTTATTGGAAGAAGCTGCTTCTGATCGAGTTTGGTGGGTTATTTGGTGTGTTTGGTTTGTGGAGTCACTCTATGCTTTATTAGGTGATGCATTGTAAGTTTATTCCATCAATTTTGGTGGAATCAACCCATTCCTCGTGTATATACTAATTATTAGCTTATAAGGAATGTGGTGGTGATGGATCAACCAATTCTATTCCACAAACCAAATAAAAAAGTGAGTAGTGAGAAGAAGATGGATCACTTAATTCTTCAAACCAAACATACTCTAAAACTTGCAGATGATCCCACATATATATGAAAAAATAACTAGGAAATCTGTGTCGCAAAGTTAATCTGGTTCGGAGTAAAGCTGGTATTTAACCTTTAGCCCACTGATTCGTTAAGCTAATAAAACGCCTCCACTTGGCATATGATAGCTTACATTTCAAGCACACATTCGGAGATGCCCCCTGGCTAACCACTAACCAGTGACGCTTTTCCTTGATTATTATTTAGTTTGTCAGTTTCTTAGATCTTTTATTAGTAGGATTCCAATCATACAAACCCTAAGTACACTGGCCTAAGATTCTGCGGTCAGGAAACTAACTCAAGTGTAGTAGCAAACAAAACTTTATTTTTCACCGGAATCATTGGTTTATATTTGGTTAATGGAGTAACACGCCATCGTGTGTGCGCCTGTTCGTGCGTGTGTTACTTGTCACCTTAGTTGATGAATTCAATGGTCTATCATCTACGCTTAATTGTGCAGTCAGACTAACCAGACACGCATGTTGATTTAGTCAGATGCATTCGTTCGAGTCCAGACGATGGATGGACTATTGATTTATCACCCTAAGTGACATATGGACTATCTAGTCGTATTAGGGTTTAGGGTGATACGTGGTTAAACATGCATTTACATCGAGTATATAATTATACTTACTTTTATATATACTATTATGATACTATTATAATAATATACAAAAATGTATCATTTTTTGTCACACCAGGATTTAATGGATAAAGTCGATTGTATATCATATGTGCGTCAAATAAGAACATCTCATATAATGACAAAGTGTATAGAGATAAATGTCACAAGTATCATTATTATATAGCGGAAGTCTTATAAAAATAAATGATAACAATATAGCGAACTAATTATTAATCCTTGGCTCCCACAAGCTAACTAGGAAATGCCATCTAGATGAGCTCGTACTTTTCATTGTAAGGCTCCTCTTGGACCACATGTTCTTCTCCTGTGGGGGGTTTATATATCGCAAGTGTGAGCTCACAAAAGATCATAGCTCAACAAGTTGCGGGAAATATTGTGCCTGAACTCACCAAAGGTGGGAGTTCATGTGAAGTGTAAGTCTCACCAACAAATAAGGGTTAAAGCTGAGCATTGCTTTTAATAAGTTGGTCAAGTTTTATTAGCAGTTACTAAATGTAAGTAAATACCAAACCAGAGTAATAATAGATCAAAATTAATAATAAATCCTAATACGATGCAAATGACAAATTGATTTTAATTCCATAAATTAATCATGCGAGAGTCCTGAGCTACTCATGACCGCGAGCACGACTAGTATACCAGTTTTACACTCTGTAGAGGTTGTACCTGTACCCACAAGTCGTGTATCCCGTCTAGCCTGGGTTTGCAAGGCCCTTAGACACTGCCGAGGTGAATGACTACGGATCCACTACGAGGCCTTTACAAAGTTCCACTAGCTTCAGAAAACCTGCTACAGTTTCTAGGAAGATCAATGCAGGAATCCCTCGTCTGACCGTCATCGCAGCAAAATCAAACCGAGAACCTCCCTACACGCCTACTCCCCTACTGCCCTTGTCCCTTTCGGGTAAGGTACTCCTCCACTAGCTTTCCTAGTTAGTCAACCAAGGTCGTCCCATTCCACCCTTGTGGTGGCACGTGTTTCTCAAGTTAAGCTCCATGTCCAATTAACATAGTTGTTGGTGACTTGTTCTCAAAAGCTATAAATTGAGAACAAGGCAACACAAAAACATGTTATTTGTTAATGCCCTTCGTCCTTCGGAACATTATTTCACTAAGGATATAATGATCTTCGGACGAAGGTAATGAAGGACATACCTTCATCATTTCAACATATATATATAAGCATATCAAGGGCGGATGAAGCATGTAAAACATAAGGGATAATGTGAACAAACATATAACATCATCATACACATTTCTTATTATATAATCATAAATGAACAAATGAATAATGACAATATTGAATTACATTTGTACCTTCGGCTTGACAGAAAATTAAAGTACAAGTGTGACGCAAAAATGAGTACAAATCAGCGTGAACAATATGGGGGTACTGTTCATCTATTTATAGCCACGAGACACAGCTCGTGTAAAATTACATCCATGCCCTTCACATTTGCTAATGACTTTAAGGTAGTCCACCGAGGTCTAAATAGCCTTTTCCCTTTTAAGTCGGTTCCCTTTTTTGCCGTTATGCCGAAGCTCCCTTGCGCGTAGCTTCGGCGCTGCGTTAACCTTCGTATTGTTCGTGCTTTTCACACTGTGGTTCTGATTCGAGTCCGAAGGCGCCTGTTCATATATTACACTCGGGAAACATTGTTGAATCATGTTTTTGAGGACCTTCGGAAGACGAAGGCCCCCAACAGTAGCCCCTCGCAATATTAATTTGTTAGAATGACGAATTCAGATTGCGACATGGACGAAGGCCCTAAGCCGAAGGTCCGAAAAAACACCTTCCCTTTGCTAGCATAGCAACAGCCAATGATAGACGGGGCCCTCCAACTTGGAGCGCACTGGGCGTATAAATAGGAACTCACACCGACTGCACTTGATTCACTGCTTGTGCCATTTGCCTTATTTTCTCAATTTTATAATTTGTGCTTACTAGCGCTTGATAGCTCTCAAGCTTTTGAGCTTCGGGTTGAAGGACACATTTTCGTCATTTCCGAAGAGAAGATGTCTCAAGACAAGAAGACAGTTGTTGAGACGAAGCTAACCGAAGAGGAGAAGCTCCTTGAGGAGAAGACTGCTGGATTTGTTAAGTCAATAGCAAAAACAAATACAGAGAAGATTTCTAAAGAGATACTGGAAGGCTTGTCTGAAGATACTGATGATAGCGACATCTATGATGTGGAGAGTGGAGGCGAAGACTCTGAAGATCGACTCTGGCGACCAAGTCATGCAGTCTTCGAGAAATCAACTATCAAATAGAGTCATCTTGATAATATGAGAGGAAGGTATTTTCGAGATATGTCTATTGTGAGGGCTGACGTAGACAGGGCCATTCCTGCTCCCGAAGAAAACGAAGTTGTGATCTTCCGAAGCTTCTTCAAAGCTGGACTTCGGTTCCCGTTGAGCAGATTTGTGGTTGAAGTTTTAAAGGCATACTAGATTTTCCTTCACCAGATCACTCCCGAAGCAGTTATTAGAATGGGGATCTTCGTCTGGGCTGTGAGAAGTCAAGGTCTAGAGCCAAGTGCAAGATGTTTTTGCGGTATGCATGAACTTTCGTATGAGACGAAGGCCTGGTGTAAAGAACAATATCATAACAATTTCGGTTGCTATAGCTTCGTTGCTCGCTCTGGCGCAAGCTACCCAGTGCCAATGTTTTGGAAGAGATGGCCCGGGGCCTGGATGGAAGAGTGGTTTTATGTGAAAAATGATTTGAAGGCGAGAGAAGACATTAAAGAGATCATTATGCGCCCCATCTGGTCCCGCTTCGGTCTCCAAAAGCCGAAGGTAGAAATTGATGAGGCAGCCGGAGCATGCCAAAGGGCCTTCAGCACAGTTTGCTCTTTTATTGGGACAAGAGACTTACTTCAAGAACATATAGCCTATAGGATATGGCCACTTATAGACAGCTGGGAAATGCCGAAAGAAACCATCACTAACCCTAGCGAAGGCGGTCTGGTTCGATTGAAATACACCTTCAGGTTTGGGGACAAGTTTGTCGAACCAGATGATGACTGGCTGAAGTGTATTGAAAATACTAGCGATGAGTTACTTGAAGCATATTCCAAGTTCGAAGATAATGCACTATCTGCGGCCTTCGGGAGCCGAAAAAAGAAAATATTAAATAGGGTTTTTGATGCTATTGGATTTGTGTACCCTGACTATCGCTACCCGCCACGGGGGCAAAAAAGAAAGGGTGCAACTTCTGGAAAGGTTGCTGCTTCGGCTGCTCCAAGCGAGCCTGCGCCGAAGAGTAAAAAGTTGAAGGTCCTTACCCACCGGCCGCGTTATATTGAACCGACCGTGGTACTTGAGCTTGACGAGAAGATTTCTTCAGCTACTGAATCAAAGGAGCCCATTCTTCCTACGCAGAAAACTTAAGAACCGGCTACCATGCCGAAGGCACCCTCAGCCGAGCAAGCTGAGGCAAAGACTGGTAAAGATAAGGCCGAAGAGCCAAAAACTGAAAAAATGATAGGAATTTTAAGCCCTTCGGCGGAAGTAACAGTGCCGAAGATACAAAAAGGTCTTGCGGCAAATCCCAAAAGAAGAAGAATGGCAAATGTACTAGATGTGCTAGAATCAGTAAAGGCTTCAAGCTCTACTCCTTTAGGGAAAATTGTCGAGGCTTCGAAAATACAAATCAAAGCTGAAACAAAACCGGCCGAAGTTGAAACTACTGTGAGCCAGGCTAGTGCCGAAGGTGGGCCTTCAGAGCCTGCTGAGAAAAAACCCTCAGAAATTGAAGAGAAGGCAGCAGAGGAAGAGGCTATAGAACAGACTTTGCTTGAAAAAGTTGCCGCTCCTGCTCCCGAAGCTTTAAAAGAAAGTATTGAATATATCTTCTGTCATGCTTCGGGAAAAAGACTCTCTAAAGAAGAAGAACGAGAAGCTCAACACTATGCCCAGAAGCTGAAATATCCGAAGGGGGCATTAGTGTTTAACGGCAGCGGAGAAGAAGATTTTTTGTACTGTCTCCCTGATAGCAAAGAGATATCTGTTTGCCGGGAGATGGGTAGAAGCTTCGGGTTCCCAACGTTAGAAGATGGCCTCTTAGTACTGTCGAAGGATGAATTGGCCGACAGTTTGGCATATAATATTATAAAGGTGCGAAAATTAATTTTTGTATTTAAAAACGAATTATTTCACTTGTTTATACTTAATACTATACTCCTTTTCCAGGGCTTGATCCTTAGCAATGGCCTCAGGGCACAAAAAAATATCGAAGATGAAGGGTGCACAATGGCTGTGAACAACCTTCATTCAGAGGTGATTGAACTAAGGAACGAAGGCCTTGAAAAAGATAAAATATTAATTTCATTGGTAAACAAGATAAAAGAAGACGAAGCTAGTTCCAAAGTTCAAGCTGAGGCCCAGAAAAGTGAAATTGAAGACCTTCGAAAACAGTTAGCCGAGGCCAAATTAAAATGCGCTGTTGCCGAAGCTGATCGAGATGCCAGCGAATACTAGAAAAATTATTTTGAAAAAACAGTCGCAGAGCTTCGCGCATCCAAAGAAAGATGCTTTGAAAAATCTATGGAGTGTGTGAAAAAGATAAAGGCTAGCTTCGCCAACGTGGGCGCGTACTCAAACGAAGACAACTTCATACGGGGCGACCCTGAGGGCATCATCGAGTGGATCAGTAGTGAAGCCGAAGCTTTTGAGGAGATTTTGAGTGACTGCGGGGACGTCTGTGCATTCTCTGGTGGTAGGGATGTTGCAGCCATTTTGGAGAAGGCAGGTTGCGAACATGTTAAAACATTGGCCCAGGCTGAAGCTGCCTTCTCTGTTGACGATACGAAGGACCCCTCGGCCGAAGCGAGTTTAATAGGCGGAATTTTTTTTACTGATATCTGGGAAAATGGCGGCCGAGGGATGGCTCATGAAATAATGAAGAAGAGCGAAAAAGATATTCATGACGCTCGAGAAGCAACAAAAGAAGCTGAAAAAGCTGCGAAACTCGAAAGACGGATAGATATTACTTAATGGCTTTTAGCTTTGTTGTTTATTTTTGTGACTTCGAACTAATTTATGTCTTCTACCGCAGCTGAACTATCTCCTCCCCCAGAGCCATTTGACCCACTGGCCAACCCAGAGACAAAGAAAGCAATAGAAATTATTAATATGGCCAAAGCTATTGTAGACGAAGTTGTTACCAAACTGCTAACAGAAGCTGCAGAAAAAGTTCTGAAGGAAGAAGAGTAGCTATTGTAAAAACATTTCTAGAATATTAATGTAACATTTGCTTAACTATGTTTGTAATATTTGGTGCTTATAGATTTGAATGTAATATATAAATTGTTCGTAATTCAGTTCTTTGCGATGCATGAAACTTTATGTACATACCGTTTTTGAGCATTCGGCGAAAAACACCTTCCCTTCTTTTCATGCTTCGTAAAGAAGAGTTTTTATGCCTCGTAAGAATCATCCACATTTTGTAAAATCATCAATACTTCGTAAACAATAAATTCCTCTTTCCACATCAGAACTTATGAAGCTGTAATTCTCAGCTTACTTTGTGCCTTGGCATCTTTCCATTTTTTGTAAAGCATTCTCCGAAGATTGGCCTCGTTTCCAATTGATGTCATTGATGTGATATGATGTATGATGTGATGCTATGTGATATGATGCGATGAATGATGCTAATGCCGAAGACACATACCCACGCTGAAACACAATATCTGCGTCCCCTTAGGAACCATCAAAAATCTCTTTGCCGTTTTTTTTCGGCTTCACCGCTTATTTTTCGGTGTAAGTTCTGCATCCCCTTAGGAACGTCTTTTGAACTTCTTCGCCTTCTATTTTGGCGGTGTTCGCGTTGACTTTTCGCGCTTCGATTTATATTTCGGCGGTATTCGCGTTGACTTTTCACGCTTCGCCTTATATTTCGGCAGTATTTGGCTCTGCATTCCCTTTGGAACGACTTTTGAGCAGAAAACTTACACTGTGCTCCCTTAGGAATGACTTTTTGTAGCTTCGGCAACTTACACTGCGCTCCTTAGGAACGACTTTTTGTAGCTTCGGCAACTTACACTGCGCTCCTTAGGAACGACTTTTTGTAGCTTCGGTGAGACTTGCAATGCGATTTTTAACTCTGCATTCCCTTAGGAACGACTTTTGAGCTTCAGTATTCAGCAATTTTTGAGCTTCGTGAGTCTGTGGAGAAGATATATTTCACTATGACAAGAACGAAGCTATTACAAGAAATTAAAAATGGCAAGGAAACTAAGTTTACATCGATCGTTCCTTATTAAAAATAAAATGACAATGAATATAAAAATGCTTCGGAGGTAGGATATCTCTTAATAGATGTGTTTTAATTCTGGCACAGTACTGTTGACTGTGCGGGCTTCGGATTCCTCCCTGAAATCTCGCTGCTGATGGGTCTGTTGGCTCCCTTCTGGTTGCTGGCCCCGTGAATAAGCAGGTTGTAGTAGTGGTGGAGGTGGAAGCTGTGGCCAAGAAGCCTGTGGCTGACTAGTCGAAGCAACCGAAGCTGCAGGATGATTACCCACATATTCTGGTATGTAGGGTGAATGACACGATGTAGTGTGCAGGACCTGCTTCGATTGACTTTACCTAGCTTCGGCTTCTGCGATTTCCTTCTGCTTTTGGATGGTGATTTGGCACATTCTTGTAGTATGACCCTTGTCTTCACCACGAAATAGGCAGTAGATCTTCCTGGGCTGATCCCCATATCTTCCTTCGAAGCCCCTAGCGCCTCTGCCTCTTGGAGCCAGTGGCCGGAAAGAGCTTTGCTGCTGCCCCGAGATTGTGAAGTATATTGTGGCTTCTGCAGCTGACTTCCTCTGTCATCACTCTGAGTGGAGTGAATTGAACTGACATGCCTCGGGTGGATTCTTCCACCGAAGCCCCTGGTCATCTTAGAGAACCTGTAGGCTTCCTCCCTTCTTTGGTGAAAGTCATTGTCAGCCCGGATGTATTCATCCATCTTTTGAAGCAGCTTCTCTAGAGTCTGTGGAGAGTTTCTAGCAAAATACTGGGCAGTGGGTCCTGGACGAAGCCCCTTGATCATGGCCTTGATGACAATTTCATTAGGCACTGTAGGCGCTTGTGCTCTCAGACGCAAGAACCTTCGGACATATGCCTGGAGATACTCCTCATGATCTTGCATGCATTCAAACAGTGCCTGAGCTGTGACTGGCTTCGTCTAGAAGCCTTGGAAACTTGTCACTAGCATATCCTTAAGCTTCTACCATGAAGTAATAGTCCATGGCCGAAGAGAAGAATACCATGTTTGTGCCACATTCTTAACTGCCATGACGAAGGATTTGGCCATGACAGATGCATTACCTCTGTATGAAGATATAGTCGCTTCATAACTCATCAAGAACTGCTTCGGATCTGAATGCCCATCATACATGGGGAGCTGAGGTGGCTTGTATGATGGAGGCCATGGGATAGCTTGCAGTTCTGCTGCCAAGGGAGAAGCATCATCAAAGGTAAAGGTATCATGATTAAAATCATCATACCATCCATCCTCGTTGAATAAGCCTTCTTGGTGAAGCTCCCTATGCTGGGGCCTTCGTTCTTGTTCGTCTTGAGCAAGATGGCGTACTTCTTCAGTAGCTTCATCGATCTGCCTTTGAAGATCAGCTAGTCGGGCCATCTTCTCCTTCTTCCGTTGTACATGCTGATGGATTATCTCCGTGTTTCTGATCTCCTGGTCCAACTCCTTCTCCTGGAGTGTTGGACTGGTGGCCTTTAATTTCTTTTCTGGCTTCGGGCCTCTCGAAGAGAGAGGATCTCCTGATTTGGGTCCAGTGGTTGAAGTGCGGCAGCCCCTAGCGCTGAAGCTTTCTTCGGCGGCATGACGAAGGTCGGTGCTTGTCGAAGGTGGTCGAAAAAAGGGTTCACCAGAGGTGGGCGCCAATGTTGGGGACTTGTTCTCAAATGTTATAAATTGAGAACAAGGCAACACAAAAACAGGTTATTTGTTAATGCCCTTCGTCCTTCGGAACATTATTTCCCTAAGGATATAATGATCTTCGGATGAAGGTCATGAAGGACATACCTTCATCATTTCAACATATATATATATAAGCATATCAAGGGCGGATGAAGCATGTAAAACATAAGGGATAATGTGAACAAACATATAACATCATCATACACATTTCTTATTATATAATCATAAATGAACAAATGAATAATGACAATATTGAATTACATTTGTACCTTCGGCTTGACAGAAAATTAAAGTACAAGTGTGACGCAAAAATGAGTACAAGTCAACGTGAACAGTCGGGGTACTGTTCATCTATTTATAGGCACGGGACACAGCCCGTGTAAAATTACATACATGCCCTTCACATTTGCTAATGACCTTAGGATAGTCCACCGAGGTCTAAATAGCCTTTTCCCTTTTAAGTCGGTTCCCTTTTTTGCTGTTATGCCGAAGCTCCCTTGTGCGTAGCTTCGGCGATGCGTCAACCTTCGTATTGTTCGTGCTTTTCACACTGTGGTTCTGATCCGAGTCCGAAGGTGCCTGTTCATGTATTACACTCGGGAAACATTGTTAAATCATGTTTTTGAGGACCTTCGGAAGATGAAGGCCCCCAACAATAGTAGTCTTATCATGAACAGAAATGGAACAATAATAAAGAATGATCAAGTGTAATAGTTATCTCAACACCCAAAACCACATATAGCAATAGCAAGGACTACCCAAAAGTTCAGAGGTAAACAAGGTTAAAGATAATCGGACTATGGTGGCCTATTGGGTCCCATCAAAATTAAGCCTATGCATGATAAATAATTATAGAGATCATTATTGGGTAAATAAAAGTGGTCAAGGGCACAACTTGCCTTCAATGAGCTCTTGCTCAGCAACTTCTACCTGTTGAACACCTGAATCCTCGGCCACTGACTCGTCTACTCGCCACAATACAAACCAACATGGTATAAGGGAGAAATTAACATCACACCAAACATGAATACAAAATACATAATAATAATCTACGTATCGTAACAAGATCGTAGGAACAAGAATCACCAACTTTTAAGTTATGATTTTCCGAAGGTTTCATGTGTTCGGTACAAAAATAATTAAGTGATCAATTTTAATATAGGTTTCATGCTAAAACAGAGACATTTTTTGATGAACAATATTAATACAAAGTTATAGGAACTGGAATGGATTAAAAATGAGTTAAAATGTATTTTCTAGGAATTAAACAAGTTCTTGGATATAATTTTGCACTAAAAATCCTTTTCTAAATAAATTTCTCTGTTTTACTAGAGGTCTGGACTGCGCACGCTAATAACAGATAACTCAGGGTTTACTACGCAAATGTTTCCAAGACTCAGAGTATCCCGCGCAGGATGGAGGGTTGATTTTAAGAAACAACTGGGCCTCTTTAACAATTTGTTCCAGGCTGAATCGCTATGGATTGATCGCAACCCTCCAATTTAGCTCTGACGCTCCGGATTAGGTAGACACGACCACGAATCGGTACACTGGCAAGGTCGTTGGATCAGAGATCTAGGGTTTACGATCAATGCGCTCGAGATCTAATCGGGACCGCTGATTTCACAACGGACGGCTACCTGCAATTCAACCCAACCGCTCCCCACGATCGAATCCATATCGTCCAATCTCGGATGGACGGCCGTGGGGTCGTCTTCTCCCCCCGATGGCCGAGTGCCCCCACGCAACACAGCCGCGACGGCGACTCGCCAGCGACAACTTAATTTGGCGTCCCAGCCTTCCCAGGCTTGTCTAACAACTTTAAAACGCAGAAGGAATTAATGCAAGTTCGTCGGGGGAGTTCTTACTGACGTTGGTGGCGCACCGAGCTCCGCCCACGGGAACGGGGTACACCGCTACAGTTCTGAGCTCCGGTGAGAAATTGGACAGTGACCCACCCACGATTCATCACGACAGGTTCCTATCCCGATTCGGCGTACACAGGCGATCCCTGCAGGCCCCCCTCAATGGTCGAACGCTGACGCTCTCGCGCAGTGGCTACGCCGGCGCTCCCGACCTTCCCTCTTCCTCACCGTGTTTTTCATTGGGGGCGTGCCTGGCTCTTGGGTCAATTCAAAGGAAGAGGGATACGGGTCTCTAATAGTGCGGCGGGTGCGGACTCAAGAGGGCGAGGTCAAGAACGGGGGAGAGTTTCTCGGGCGGTTAGCTGAGCCGGATTTGCAGGTAGCTCCGCCGCGTGGCGCAACTTTGTCGGGGACGGTTCTGGTTCGCTGGCCCCACACGCCAGGGAAACCGGAGATGGTTGGCCTCGCGGTGACTGCCCAGCTGGCCGACCCACAAGTGTCCCCGCGCACAACCGCGAAGGAAACAGGGTGACCGACTGAAGGGGCCCGCATGTCAGGATCGCGATCCGCGGAGATCGTCTGGGCCGCGGTCACGTGCAAGAGGATCCCGAGTGCTGGCCCATCACAATCCTTCTCTCTTTTCCTTTATTCTTTTATTACTTGTACCCCTTTTTAAGTTTAAATTTCAAGGGTTCAAACCAAATTTGAATCACTATCTTGGATTGCAAAATTCTAAATAAAATTTTAACATAATTATGACTTCCTCTGGTTACCAAAAGTTATTTATCATGATTACTCTTACTATCATTTTTCCTTCTTTTCTTAAATCTCCAAATTGTAGGCCATGTATAAATTCCAAATTTGGGTCATTAATGTTTTTCTATTAACATCATTATTATTATTGTTAAATGCTCAAATAAATAAACTTCAGCATGATGCATAAATTATTCATGTGTCATTTGTTAATTATTCACTTTGACATGTGGGTGTTCACATGTGCTATTAAATAGAGGTCACACAAAGAGGGAGATCAACTCTTTCATATTATTTACAATTGGGTATTACATTTTTTATGTAGTAATACTTGAAGTACATTTAAAATGAGTATATGGACTTATGAAAACAACAACATATAGTTCATGCATGCTTCGCTGATCACCTAAAATCAGCTCTTGCAGCCAGCAAGTTTGTTAGAGGATCTCTCACTAATCATTGCGTACTACATAATCGAAGTAGCAGTAACAATAGCAATAATAATAGTAGCAGCAGTAGCATTACCAGTAGTAGTATCATTAGTAGTAAGAGTAGTAGTGCTGATAAAATTGTAGTAGTAGCGGTAGCAGTAGCAACAATAGTAATAGCAATTGTTGTTGTTGTTGTTGTTGTTGTTGCAGCAGTACGACCAACTTTGGTCATCACGTCCTTGGACAGTGATGATAGGAGGAAGTTAAGGGCATGTTGTTATGCAAAATCCCATCTTTCATATATCGAATTTAGCGTATTGACTTCCTTTTTATCTACCTTGGTGATGAGCTAAGCACCAACATTGTGAATGGTGGCATCGACTTGAACTTTCCGTATGGCGTGGTTCTTTTTGTTGAGCTTCTTTGCGATAGCATGGCCCAAGAGATTTCCAACTCCAAATAAGGTCGCCATGGGAGATTGTTCTACTGAGATTCAATCTTGGCTAGATTACCACATAAAATTTAGAGGTGCAGTAGGGGAACTGTTGTGTTTTATATTGGGTCTCGGTGTATGTGTGTTACTCAATGGCTCGAAGAGCTTTGATCGTGACTTTTACGAAAAGCGATAACTCCAAAAACTAGGCCACGACATATTTGTTATAGATACAAAAACTTCCAACTAACATGCTACAAACTATATCATAGCCTTCGAAAAACTATGTACGATACAATAACATACTCTATACTTATCTTTTAGTCAAATCATGTGTTGCACATGTTGAAATGGTGCAAGACAAGACCCTCATGGGGTTGTACTCAATTATATATAGATGTACATGAGGATGATTTACATAGCAGGTAGAACACTGCTAAGATTAGGAACTGTAACCCATGCCTTTACATGGTAAGTAATAGCACTACAAGGATTAGGGTTATGGTCCTTTCCTACTATATATAACGAAAGTCGCCTAGAGGGGGTCAATAGTTGGAACCTGAAATTTTAACTCAAAAACACAATACTTGATCCAAATATATATCCTTAAGAGTTAGAACAAGAAAGAGTTAGTTCGAGAGAATAGCTAAGTTTAATACTTGCAATTATTGCGATCAAATGATGGTGCATAATATAACTTAGTAACTGTTGGGGACTTGTTCTCAAATGCTATGAGATAAGAACATGACAACACAAAATGTTAATGGTTAAAGACCTTCGTCTTTCGAAGCATTATCTCCCTTAGTATATAATGATCATCAGACGAAGGTCATGAAGGACGTACCTTCATCATTTCAACATATGATAATGAAGGTAGAAGCATATGAAACATGTAAAATAACATGGATAATCATATGACATCATTAGGATATTTTTATTATTTCATCATGAATGGACATGAACAATATTGAATTACATTTATACCTTCGGCTTGACAGAAGGTGAAAATCCAAGTGTAACGTGCGAGTGAATACAAGACAGCGTGAACAGTACAGGGTTACTATTCATCTATTTATAGGCACGGGAAGCAGCCCAGTCGAAATTACATTCATGCCCTTGTTAACTAATTATAAACATGACACAAACTATCATGGACTGATCAGTCTTTTCCTCTTTAAGTCGGTGCAACCCTTCGGCTCGAGGCATGTCGTTATGCCGAAGCTCCCTGGATCGTAGCTTCGGTCTGTACCTTTGTATTGTGTCTGCTTATGTGCCGTCCTGCCGAAGGTGTTTTTGCTTAGAAGACCTTCGGCGAAGAAGCAGGCCCCCAACAGTAGGCCCTTCGCGGTGCTAGATCATTTTTCGTGACGAGCTCGATCCGCAAAAAAATCTCGAAGGCTTCAGAATGCCGAAGGACACAAAAACACCTTCCCTGAGCTCGTTGCCGAGAAACGATTAAAATATTGTCGGGTGATCCACCGCTCAGCGGACACGAGCGATCTGGCGATTCACCTTCCAGGCACCGAGTTGTCCACCGTTCAGCAGGTGCGAGCGATTTGGCGGTTCACCTTCCCACCTGCAGCAATATATAAACAAACAGGTTGGTGTGGAGTTACCACAACATTCATTGCCATTGCACTGTTGTGATGTTAAAAAATTTGACCATAGCCGAAGCTTTTTCACTGCGCTCTCAAGCGAACATCATCATTTAGAGTTAACTTCGTCAAAAAAGAGAGCTTCGTCAGACTGCAAAAAAGAAACATCAACTTCGTAAAAATCGCAAAAAATCCATCAGATGGCTAGAGTACGTTCGACTGCAAGGGTGACTCGTGAAGGAGAGGAGACTGAGGCCACCAAGACAACTCCAATTTCCGAAGTCATGAAATGATTAAGTTTATTTGTGACAGAGGGAACCATTGACGAAGGCGCACCTGCTGTCGAAGCTGAATATCCTGATATTGAAGAAGATGCTGATGAAGAAGAGGAGGATTATAGCGTTTTGATCCCATCAAAACCTAGCCACCTAGATTTCGAGAATCTACTGTGTCTGAAGCCGACGTGCCCATGATGATGAAGCTGGGCTACTTTAGAGAAGCTGAAAGGAAACTTGTTCGTTTTGCCGGAGAAGAAACCACCCCAGTGGTTTTCAAAAGCTTTTTCAGAGCAGGATTACGGTTTCCTCTAAACGAGATGATAGGAGAAGTTTTGAAAAAAATTGAAATTTATCTTCATCAGCTGACCCCTAACGCTATCGTTAGGCTCAACATCTTCATCTGGGCCCTCCGAAGCCAAGAAATGGACCCAGATGCCAAAGCATTTTGCCGAGTGCATGAGTTACACTACCAAACGAAGGCCAGGGCAGACGGTTTACATAAAAATTTTGGTTGCTACAATTTTGCGTATCCCAAGGATACGAAGTCTCCAGTTCTGAGCTATCGCACCAAATGGCCAACCGGCTGGAAAGGTGAATGGTTCTATATCAAGGCTGATGAGAAGAAAAGGGGGAAACTGATGATGATGGTTATGTGCCCGCTATCTCTAAACTTCGGAATGACCCGGCCCCTATGCAACATGCAGCTAGGGTCACCATGCAAACTGGCCACAGTGGAATTCAGGGTGGTGGCTGAACAAATCAGCACCAGAGACCTAGTGCAAGAATACCTGGCCAATAGGACATCTCCAACGTCAAGTGATTGGGGCATGCCGAAGCTAAAGGGAACAAAGAAGAAATATGAACTCGTTCGATAACCTTATCGTTTTAAATTTGAGAAATAGTTCAAGGAGCCTTGCCAAGAATGGCTGGAAATGATTGAAACTATGTGCAATGAAATTTTGGGGAACTACACTAAAAAAAGACCAATTAATGACAGCAGCCTTCGGCACCCGGCCAAAACGAAGGTTAAACCGGGTAATGGACGCTCTAAAATTTGAATACCCTGATTATGAGCGGCTCAACAAGGGTGCCGAAGGGGAAAAAATAAAAAAGGATTGTTAGTGTTTTGAGAAGGCAAGCTGCCAGGATGGTGAAGGAGGATGAGAAGGTTTTAAAAAAGAGAAAATCCTCTCCTGAGCCGAAGGTGGAAGCTTTAAAGAAAATAAAAGCTAAATCCCCAGAGCCGAAGGTGACTGAAGAGGAAGAAGAGACTCCCTCAACACCTCCAATTGCTGAAGTGGCAGAAATTTTAAAGGTAATGACTGAATCTCTACCTATCAAGCTGCTAAGCCCTCTGGGACTGGAACTGACGAAGCTTTTTCAGAAGAAAGAAGAACCTTCGGCTACAAAGAAGGCAGATGGGCTGAAGAAGCGAAGAATTGGTACTGTAATGCAAGCCATTGAAAAGACGCCACCATCGGCCTCGGCGTCTAAGATAGCACCTACTGTAAGCGCCGAGGCCGCTGCCAAAGCAAACATACCGTCTGAAGCTGCAGTTGCCGCCGAAGCTGTCAACTTAGAGAGCACACTATCTGGAATTGATAGATTGCTATTGGATATGCCTACAGAAGAAACAGTTGTAGCTGCAGAACAGGTCATGGCCCCAGTGCCTGACAAAGGAAAGAAAATTGCCGATGCTGCTTCGGAAGAAAAAGATTTCGAGCTTCAGAACCTGATCGGACAAGAACTATCTGAGGCCGAAAAGAAGGAGCTACAGGAATACAACATTTCCTATGGCTACCAGCCAGGAGCCATGCTCTTTGGCGGGATCGATGAAGAGGCCTTGGGATGCGTTCGTGATCGTACTGGGGCGAAGGTAATCGACACTCTATTAAAGAGTGTCGGTTTTTCGAAACTCGAAGCCAATATTAGCAGCTACCGACGACAACATATCGTCGGTAGTTTGTTTTATTCCAACTTTAAGGTAAAATTCTTGTGATGAAGCAAAATTCTGCTTTTTTATTTTTGCGACGAAGCAAGTTTGCTAATGAAGGTTTATTTGTACAGAGTATGCTAGTGAGTAAAGCACTACAAATGCAACAAAACCTTGAGGATAAAAAGAACAAAATTATAATCGAGGGTTTAGAGAGCAAAATCAAAGAATACGAAGCTTCTCTAGAAAAGAAAGATTTCCTACTCCAAGCAGTGGAAGGTTCCCTTGCAGAAGCGCAAGCCGAAAATACTAGATTAAACAGGGAACTTCTGCAAAAATCATAGAGGTTCGATCAGGAGAGAAAAAGCTTGCATACGAAGTACGAGGCCAAAGCTGCCGAGAATACGAAGCTGCAACAATCTTTGAAGGAGCATCGTAACATGTGTCTCAGTTGGAGCCAGCGCTGAAAAGTTTACTCCTTTGGCCGAAAACATATCAAGCACCTTCGGACACATTGAAGGAGAAGTTGAGGCACTTGACGAAGTAATAGCAGGGCATGGGACTTCTGTGCCCTGCTAGCTTCTCGTGGCACAACTACAGCATTTCTGAAGGCTGGTTGTACGCACGCAAAAATTGTAAATAGGCCAAACTTCAGCCTATCTCCATCGGATTTGGTTGACATCCCTAGTAAAGCCTGGAGCATAGGGAGTAGATTTATAACACAGATTTGGGCGAAGGGTGGTCAAGAATTGGCTAGTGATGAGGCCCGAAGCTTGCTTAAGCCAGTACGATACTTATACCTATTGCTTACTCTCTTGTAATTACTTTTTACCTTATACTACTTTGTTGTGTACAGGATGACGATGCCGAAGGTCAATAGTCCGAAGCACATTTCAAAGATTGCTGAAGCTTCTGCATAAAGCTTAGAAACATTTGCATTATCTTTGTAAAAGACATTGTAATTGGGAATCGAACGTTACTTTGTATATTTGTCCATACCTTGTAATATATTTTTTACATTTTCTTCCGTGTGTAAATTGCTTTGATGTGGACGAAACTTGTATCTTTTGAGCCGAAGGCGAAAAACACCTTCCCTTCTTTTTATACACAATGAAGCATATCTTCGTTTCTTCATGCTCATCGAAGCATTATTATCAAAGCTGAAGTATTTGTTTGTGCTTTATGTTATGGTGATGATGATCCTACGAATGTCTACATGAATGTATATGAATGCAATGAATGATGCAATGTAACGTGCAAATGAATGTCCCAAACACACACACGAAGCCATACCCAGACTCTGCATCCCCTTAGGAACGACTTTTGAGTCTTAAGCTCTACATCCCCTTAGGAACGACTTTTGAGCTTCTTCACCTTCTATTTCGGTGGCATTTAAGTTCTGCATCCCCTTAGGAACGACTTTTGAACTTCTTCACCTTCTATTTCAGTGGTATTTGGCTCTGCATTCCTTTTGGAACGACTTTTGAGCAGAAAACTTACTCTGCGCTCCCTTAGGAACGACTTTTGAGCAGAAAACTTACGCTGCGCTCCCTTAGGAACGACTTTTTGCAGCTTCGTCATGCTCTGCATCCCCTTGGGGACGTCTTTTGAGCTTCTCCCTGTTTTCCTTTTGGACTCGATGGTGCATGCTCAGATTTTACATATTACATCTTTTGGGGGATTCTTCCCTCGTAAGGCTAAATAAGTGAAAAATTACAAACTATGGCCCTGTTAAAAACCTTTCTCCCCTCTTGAACGGAAAAGGGTGCCATAGAAAAAAATGAAAAAAGATTACATCATATTACACATAGTATCGCCGAAGCTCATCCGCATTCCAAGATCTGGGAATGTCGTTGCCGTCCATATCCTTCAATCTATAAGAACTGGGCCTTGACAAAGATACTACCAGAAAAGGACCTTCCCACTTCAGTTGCAATTTGCCCACTGTGTCTGGATTGGCCACTCTCCGAAGTACCAGATGTCCTGGCTTGATATTTTTCAATCGAACTTTTCTGTCACGCCATTTTATTGTTTCGGCCTGATATTTATTGATGTGCTCTATAGCATGAAGTCTGGTCCCTTCTATAGTATCTTTTGTTACTTGATAATCATCTTCGTCTTCTGCCGAAGCTATTGTTCTTATTGACCCTGCTTTTGCTTCTTCTGGAGTTATACCTTTGTCACCAAATAAGAGCTTAAAGGGTGTAAATCCTGTTGACCTTGACGCAGTTGTGTTGTGGCTCCACACCACTTTAATCAGCTCGTCTGGCCACTTTCCTCTAGGCTGATTGAAGATTAGCTTCATTATTCCTGTCATTATAATGACATTCGCTCTTTCTACCAGCCCATTTGACTCTGGATGCCTAACTGATGCAAAATGGATCTTCGTACCAATTTGGTCACAAAAATCTTTGAATGCTTCGGCATCAAATTGTGTACCATTGTCAACGGTTATTGCCTTCGGCATACCGAAGCGACAAACAATATTCTGCTAGAAGAATTTTTGGACCGTAACCGAAGTTATTGAGGCCAAGGGCTTCGCCTCAATCCACTTGGAAAAATATTCCACTGCCAATACAACATACTTCAATTTGCCTTGTGCTGGTGGAAGTGGACCCAACAAATCTAGGCCCCATCTTTGCAATGGCCAGGATGGCTGTATTAACTGAGTTAGCGACGAAGGTTGTTTCTAGTCTCTTGCACATTTTTGACATTTTTTGCATTTTTGAACCAGATCTGCTGCATCCGAAGCTGCCTTCGGCCAATAAAATCCTTGTCTAAAAACCTTTCCCAGCAAATGCCTGGATCCGATGTGAGATCCACACAAACCTGTATGTATCTCCTTCATTAACTCTATACCTTCGGTTCTGGATAAATACTTGAGAAGTGGAGAGCAAACTCCATGTTTGTATAGCTCCCCTTCTATTATGACGTATGGTCTTGTCCTTGCTTCCATTCTTTTATTATAAACTTTGTCATTCGAAAGACAATTACCTTGGAGGAAATATATGATTTTAGTCCTCCAATCTTCACTATGTACAGGTGATATTGTGAGCACTGCTCTCTCCATAAGTTCAACCGAAGGTGCTTTGATTGTCTCAAAGAATACTTTCGAAGGTAGAGGGAGCCCCTGTGCTGCTGACTTGGCTAGTAGGTCTGCATGCTCATTTTCCCCTCTTGGAATATTTTTTTACAGAAAAACCTTCGAAAGAGGCCTCCAACCTTCGGACTGTGTCCAAATATTTTTCAAGCTTCGAATCCCTTGCCTTGCTGCTGTTGTCTACATGACCAGAGATAACTTGGGAGTCAGTTTTAAGGATCGCCCTTTTGATTCCCATTGCCTTTATATTTCGAAGCCCCAACAAAAGGGCTTCGTACTCAGCAATGTTATTTGTACAACTAAAATCCAGTCTTGTTGCATAGCATGTTCTGACTTTAGAGGGCGCTACTAGGGCAGCAACGGCAAATGCGCTGAAGGTTCCCCAAGAACCATCACAGAAGACTGTCCAGGCTTCAGTGTCCTTTGTTACTTCTTCCTGAGCCCCTGGCGTCTAATCGGCGATGAAATCTGCTAACGTCTAGGACTGAATTGAGGACCTGTGTACATAGTCTATAGAAAATTCATTGAGCTCGGCAGCCCATTTTCCGATCCTCCCAATAGCTTCTCTATTCCTCATTATGTCTTTCAAAGGTTGCGACGAAGGAACAATTATATGATATGCTTGAAAGTAATGCTGAAGCTTCCTGGAGGCCATCAACACAGCATATAGCACCTTCTCCAATTCTATATAATTTTTCTTTGATAAGCTTAGAACTTCGGAGACAAATATACTGGTGCTTGTTTTTTGACCTGGCCATCTTGCTTCTCCTGTACAAGCGCCACACTGAGTGTAGAGTGAGAGGCTGCTACATATAAGAGCAATGGAGCCCCTAGCGAAGGTGGAGTTAGTGTTGTCAAGTCGATCAAGCATTGCTTTAACTCTTCGAAAGCCCTTTGCTGAGCCGAACCCCACTGAAAAACTTCGGCTGACTTCAATATTTCAAAGAATGGTAGATTCCTTTCCGCTGATCTGGATATAAATCTATTTAACGATGCCAGCCTTCCTGCCAACCGTTGGGCCCCTTTCTTCGTATTTGGCGGCTCCATCCGAAGGATAGCTTCGATTCCCTTCGTTGATACTAGACAACCAAGGAACTTGCCCTTCTTTACTCCAAAAAACACACTTTTCTGGATTTAATTTTAGACCAGCTTGCGTGAAATTGGCAAATGTCTCCTGCAAGTAAGCAATATGATTCTCTTGCTTTGTGCTCTTTACTATGATGTCATCAACATAAGTCAGCACATTCCTGCCTATTTGAGAATGAAGAACCTTGGCTGTCATTCTGCTGAAGCTTCCTCCAGCATTCTTGAGCCCCTCAGGCATCCGAAGGTAGCAATAAGTACCACTAGGAGTTATGAAGCTAGTCTTTGGCTCATCTTCCTTCTTCATCCAAATTTGATGATAGCGTGAGTAGCAATCCAATAAACTCATGAGCTCCGAAGAAGTTGCTGCATCTACAAGGGAGTCTATTCTTGGTAATGGGAACTCATCCTTTGGACATGCTTTGTTGAGATCTGTGAAGTCAATACACATTCTCCATTTGCCATTAGCCTTCTTCACCATAACAGTGTTGGCTAGCCATTCTGGATATGTTACTTCTCTGATAACACCAGCACTGAGAAGTCTCTTTACTTCGTTCCAAGCACCTTCAACTTTATCATCAGACATATTCCGAAGTCTTTGCTTCCTTGGCCTGAAAGATGGATCCGCATTAAGTGAATGCTCGATAACATCTCTGTTGACACCACAAAGATCATTGGCTATCCAAGCGAAGACATCTTTGTTGTTGAACAAAAACCTTATCAAAGTTGTTTCCTGCTCATCAGATAGCTGAGACCCCAGTAGTACCCTTTGATCTGCTATATCTTCACATAAGAGCATAGGCTTCGGCTGATCTGCCGAAGCAGCCTTCTCTCTTTTGTGTTTATATTGTTGACAAGCTTCGGCTCCATCTATGTTGTGTATTGCCTTTGAATCTGTCCAACTCCCTTCAGCCCTTCTAGCAGCTTCTTATCTTCCATGGACAGCAATGGGCCCTTGTTCCGAAGGTATTTTCATGCATAAGTATGCTAGATGAAGTATTGCTTCGAAGGCATTAAGTGTTCCTCGACCAATGATTGCATTGTACGGGTATTCCATGTCAACAATGTCAAAAACAACTTGCTCAGTTCTTGTGTTATGGACATAACCGAAGGTAACAGACATTGTGATTTTGCCAAGTGCCACAATCTGCCGTCCTCCAAAGCCACAAAGTGGGTGTGTAGCATCATGAATCTTGTCCTCTAGTTCTTGCATCTGCCTGAAAGCTTTTGCAAATATAATGTCTACTACGCTGCATGTGTCAACCAGAACATTGTGAACCAAAAATCCCATGATGACACAAGATATGACCATAACATCATTGTGAGTATAGTCTTTTAGCTGAAGATCCTCCTGGGAGAAAGTGATTGGGATGTGGGACCACTTGGACCTGACGAAGGGTCCTTGCACTCTAACAAGCTGCACTCTTCTTTGCGCTTCCTTCTTTTGCTTCTTGTTGGCTAGCTCTGAACATGAACCGCCCGTGATTGGGAGCACCAGCTTCGTAGCCGAAGGTGCTACAACTTGGTTGCTGAACAAAGCCATTAGCTCAATATTGGAAGTGAGTTCACCGGAGGTGGGCGCCAATGTTGGGGACTTGTTCTCAAATGCTATGAGATAAGAACAAGGCAACTCATAATGTTAATGTTTAAAGACCTTTGTCTTTCGAAGCATTATCTCCCTTAGGATATAATGATCTTCAGACGAAGGTAATGAAGGACGTACCTTCATCATTTCAATTTTCAACATATGATAATGAAGGTAGAAACATATGAAACATGTAAAATAACATGGATAATCATATGGCATCATTAGGATATTTTTATTATCTCATCATGAATGTACATGAACAATATTGAATTACATTTATACCTACGGCTTGATAGAAGGTGAAAATCCAGGTGTAACATGCGAATGAATACAAGACAGCGTGAACAGTACAGGGTTACTGTTCATCTATTTATAGGCACAGGACGCAGCCCGGTCGAAATTACATTCATGTCCTTGTTAACTAATTATAAACATGACACAATCTATGATGGGCTGATCAGTCTTTTCCTCTTTAAGTCGGTGCAGCCCTTCGGCTCGAGGCATGTCGTTATGCCGAAGCTCCCTGGATCGTAGCTTCGATTTGTACCTTTGTATTGTGTCTGCTTATGTGTTGTCCTGCCGAAGGTGTTTTTGCTTAGAGGACCTTCGGCGAAGAAGCAGGCCCCCAACAGTAGGCCCTTCGCGGTGCTAGATCGTTTTTCGTGACGAGCTCGATCCGCAAAAAATTCTCGAAGGCTTCGGAATGCCGAAGGTCTGAAAAACACCTTCCCTGAGCTCGTTGCCGAGAAACGATTAAAATATTGTCGGGTGATCCACCGCTCAGCGGACACGAGCGATCTGGCGATTCACCTTCTAGGCGCCGAGTGGTCCACCGTTCAGCGGGTGCGAGCGATTTTGCGGTTCACCTTCCCAACTGCAGCAATATATAAACAGACGAGTTGGTGTGGAGTTACCACAGCATTCATTGTCATTGCACTGTTGTGCTGTTAAAAAATTTGACCATAGCCGAAGCTTTTTCACTGCGCTCTCAAGCGAACATCATCATTTAGAGTTAACTTCATCAAAAAAGAGAGCTTCGTCAGACTGCAAAAAAGAAACATCAACTTCGTAAAAATCGCAAAAAATCCATCAGAACACAACAATTTGAATGATGAAATAAGTAGAACTTAGGGAAGAAAGGAAAAACACAAGCATTAAAACACAACAATTTTATTACTAGAGTTCGGTTTCCAAATGAAACCTAGGTCTGTTGAGGAGCCCACAAAAGATCGAGTGACTCTCAACCCTTTCCTCACTCAAGTGATCCTTAAGATCAACCTTAAGTTCCCTTTCTCTTTTCTCAACTGAGATGGAGTCTCTGCAAGGTGCTCCACAATTTGGAGGCTCTTGCTTACCTTACAATTTCAATGGGAGCTTAGCTCCAAGGCTCAAGATCACAACACACTCTGCAAGCGCACTCTCACAAATTGCTTAAAGCAAGTCTATCGCTAAGCTCACTACTCGATTTGTGGAACTTGAATCATTTGGATGCTGTGATATCCCAGGGGATGGTGATATCCTGGTCCAAGGCTTAATAGAATTAATAGAGTACTCATATCAACAAGGTACATCTTCTTTTTTGGAAGCCTATCTCGAAATAACCTCCAAGTTAAGGGTGCTTGGCTTAGAGAAATTTGGGATGGGTGACCGACCGGTAAGTTTTCTTGGGTGCACGTGATTGAGGACAAAGTGCACACAAAAGACTCGTGTTGGTGTGTGGGTACAATATATGATCCTAGAGAGCTGCCAGGAGTAAGTACCACCAGTCCAGGAGTGGACGGGGTGTTACAAATGCTTGGAGATGATTCTCTAATATATACACTCTTTTGCTCTTAGATACTCAACACACTATTTGGGGTCATATTTATAGGCCTTCAAAGCCCTTAGAACCATGGGAAATCCACTCCCAAAGTTTGTGTGAAAACGTGTGCACTATACCTCTCACTATACCAAGTCTGGTGCTCATCAGACCTCTGATTGTTCCTGCTAGGTAATTGATCATTGGGTAAATGTGTCAGCTTGTTAGTGTGCACTAGACCTAGTCTGGTGCACATCGAACCTACCACGTCATCTGATCATTGGACCTTCCTCTCCGACCGTTTAGTACACTATTGGTCCGGTGTAAAGCGGACCTCGATCTGGTGCACCAACTGATCGATGTTCCAAAAATGAGCTCTCTACGTACTTAGCCTGGAGGGAAGTCTGGTGCACCAACTCTGAATGTCTCGAGCTCTCTACATGTTTGGTCTAGTGACTGATCCGATGCCTAGCGGACCTCCTTATTGTAGTTCTAGTGCATCTACAACCAGCCTGACTTATTCGAACTTGGCACCCTTTCCTTTGTCTTCATTTGGCTAGTGTCTTTGGCACTTCTATGACTCAGAAAAATGTCTATTGAGTCCATCCAAACATTCTAAGTCATAGGTCTTGGTTCAAATCATCCTCTAAATCCATTTGCCCTTTCCCTTCGAGACTTAGGTTCAAATTGTCCCAGTAACTCCATATTCTATCTGAACTTCTTAGCTATTCCAATAGGTTAAAAATGTTTCTAGAGTCACTTAGAACTTATCCATATGGTGAAATGTCCCATAGTCTATTTCTCTCTCAATATGGTATTTTCTTTCATCTTAAGCTATATTTCTTCATTTGATCTTCTCTGATCTTGCTCTTGATTCTCTGATCATCCACTTAGCAAACTAGTTAGTCCAATATGTTGTGATGGTCATCATACACCAAAACAATATAGAAATGGCTTTTAGGCCCATTTCCCTTTCATATAGCCTTCTGCCTTTAACATATATGAAATCAAGTTTAGATTGCTACAAATCATAACAAATAGTGGACCAACCAAAAGGTTTAGTCATGCTATTGGCCACTTGACCTTTGGAGGATATAATCTGCATATCTAATTGGTGAGACGCCTCCAATTCATGAACAAAGTGATAGTCAACTTCCACATGTTTGGTGGGATGAAAATGTGGATTTGCCATGAGTTAGGAAGCCCCAATGTTGTAAAACTAGAGAGTCTGCGGTCATGGTTGTGATATGTCATGTTCTTAATGTAGTACATGCACTCAAATAAGTTCTACAGTAGCATTAGCAAGATCCTTATATTTAAACTTCATACCAGAACATGAGGCAGTTGGGTGTTTGTTAGAACCACAAGAAATGATATTACCATCGAAAAGGATAGTGTAACCATCAGTGCTACGCTGATCATCCATCTTGACGTCCCAACTCGCATCAGAAAAAAGCACTCAGTACCAAGGAATTAGGCTTTGTTATGGAGAACCCTAGATCAAAGGTGAAATGAAGATATTGCAAGATGTGCTTCACCACCACCCAATGAGAGTTAGTTCGTGGTGACATATACTGACAAACTCGATTAGCCAGGAAGGATATGTTAGGAAGTGTGAATGAATAGTACTGGAGAGCAATAACCACACTACGATAGAGTGTAGCATCCTCCAGTCGGCGGTGATCTTGAGATTTTAGGGACCCAGGACGAGATCTAAAATAGAGCCCATTCTAATTATTTTTATATATAACAATATAGGCACTTATATATATCTAAAAATATTTATATAAAACAACAAGTACATAAAAATATACATACTACAGTATTATCTTAAAAAATTCTAACATGTGATCCTGAGATTTTAGGGACCCAGGACAAGATCTAAAATAGAGCCCTTCTAATTATTTTTATATATAACAATATAAGCACTTATATATATAAAAATATTTATATAAAACAACAAGTACATAAAAATATACATATTACTGTATTATCTTAAAAAAATTTCTAACATGTTTAAACACGACCAAGCTATGGGTACATCATAGTTGCCAACTCTTTGACACCTTACTACTGAATTGTTGGACTATATACCAATATTCTAAGTACTATATACATATACCTAGGATTGGTCCCTATGAAATTGGGGCTAGGACGGCTAGCCCTTTGCCCCAACCTCAGGACCGGCACTGCCTCCAGTGAGAGAGTTGTACCATCGTGTAGAAAGAACTTGTTGGTAGACATCATCAGGGTAGTGATTCCTTTAGAATTCTCATGTTGGTGCACAACAGAAGGTCCTTGATTCATCTGCATTGTGTGAGAATCAGTCAAGTAGATGTATGATGAACTTTAATGCCTAAAAATTAAGTCAACTAAGATCCTTCGCTACAAACTCAACTTGAAGTTTTTAGAGGAGGTGACCCATAATCGAAGGTGAGGAGCTAATGATGATAACTGTTAGAACTCGCTAACTCGCGGTCAGTGAAGCTCAAATAGTGGAAAGATAGAAAGTGGTTTGATGCCGAGTAACACAGAGTATTAGGGCAACAATGTTTTTTCCGTCCCCCGCAATGGTGTTGTACGGGGGTATTTATAGGTAATCCAGGGTCGGCCCTGCCCCATAAAAGACAATTATACCCTTGGTTACCTATGTTATCCCCAGAATATTCTCCCTTGAGGGTTATGGCGAGTCATTAAAGCATAATTAATTAAAATCATGGGCTGACCTACTAACAACTCTGCCCGCATAGCGGCTTACAGGTGGGATCATGTTGCATGGGCCAACTATACACGGGCCCCTTGTTACAATTAGTAGTAGGTTACAACACATGGTCTTCGCATTTCAGATGCTGAGTCTTCGGAATTCTCGATGGTCTTCGTTCTGGCCCGTCCAGGCGGAGGGAGCGCCCAAATCTTCACCCGCTCTCTCTCCATAGCGTAGTTCACTCTTTAGCCTTTGCGCTCTCCATTCTTCTCTTGAATCCTCTTTGACATTGTAGCTTCCCGAGCGAGGGGGCGTTGTGCCTTCGCCCCAACATTTACCCTCCGAGGGACCAGTTCGACTAAGTCAGCTGGTGCCGAAGTCTGTCGCAAGATAGCAAAAATGCTGCCCTCGCTCAAAGTGGTCCTGTGAGGGTTTTTGAAATGTGACTGTTGATGAGAGGTTTTACTGTGGGACTGTTGGGTTCCCAAGGCGCTGTCCCTGGCCTATAAAAGGCTGGGCATGGGCTGGAACTTTTGACCCGTTTGAGCGCGCGTTAAAGAAACCCTAGGTCCTTCCTCTTCTTGTTTGCCCTCTTTTTCTCTCTCTCTGCTGGAGACCTGGCTCGCGTCAAGCAGATTGCCCACCGCCGATGATATGTGACCATGTCGTCTTCTTCCTCATTGTTGTTTGTCGCGACCGCGTCCTCGACCACGCTGTCGTATGATAAGATGATTAGTAATTCGGCGGCGGTGGTGGACCTGCAGCACGGACACACGGTCGAATTCAGGATCTCGAGGATATGCTCGAGTCGCGTGCTGGAGATGCAATGGTTGGGTTATTTTCGAAACAGAGTTGGGGGGCTCTAGGAGCTGAAGATGTCCCTGAGCCGGAACGGGAGTTGGTTGTGTTCGAGGCTTTTTTGTTGCTGGTCTTCGTTTGCCAGCATATCGTTTTGTAGTTGAAGTTCTACGGAGGTTTGAGGTGCAAATTCATTAATTGACACCGAATGCTATGGTTGCACTGGCGAAGTATTTGTGGGTCGTGTCCTCATATGTTGGAGAACCGTCTGTTGAGGTCTTCGCAAAAAGTTATTGTCTGCACTAGCAGAAAACGAAGATAGGTGGCTTGATTGCTCAGTTTGGGTCCTGCACCTTCACGTCGAGGACTAGAAAGACTTTGGATGAAGTGATTGAGATTGTTCCATGTGCGAAGAATAAATGGGGTAACTGGTGGGAGTTTTAGTTTTATGTGGCACCTGGCGACGTCGAAGGGTTGCCTAGTTTGCCCCCTGCTATCTTGTGCTCTCATTGTTATGTGGTGTTTCCACAGTTTAAGGTGATGAAAGGCGGTCAGGATGAGCAAGCCCTTCACTACGCAACCCGTCTGAGCAGTGGTCGTGATTTGGTGGAAGAGTTCGTCGCTTGCGGAGTGTGGCATTTGGCGCACGAGTGGGTTTTGGATGAAATTATACCTCGCCAAATGCCAACCCTGGGGGGATAAATTGGTGCGAAGCCCGACCTTTGTCATACACTTGCTCAGGCGAGATGCGGATGCTTTCGTGTGGGAAGTGGAGTTAGAGGCTGTTAAGATTGTCGAAAAATATGCACCGAATACAGAAATGTTAAAAAGCTGGGATATTTGTGGTTCTAACGTGAGGTTGAACCGTGTTTTTGAGATGAATAGTTTGTCATATGGCCCCTACCCAGAGGGGGACTCCATTGACGCTGGTGATGATCGAGGCAAACAAGTGAAACCTCAGCCTCAAGAGGGCACCTCATAGGGGAAGGTCGTGGTTGCAGCCACCCGGAAAAGGAAATTAGACCGGCAAGGTATGGGGGGACAATGAGACTGGTCGAGGGCCTCTAGAATTTTTGTTGAGGAGTTAATGGGGACGTGTGTGGGTCCCTGGGAGGTGATGTCTTCGCCCGAGCTCCGGGAAACTTCTTCGCGCATGCTGAAGGTTACAAGGGTTGATGGCATAGGAATGACCCTATACCTGAGGTCGCTGGCAATGATTGTTTTACATCTCGTTTGGCTCATGATCTGAGAATTTTTCCTTACGAGAGAAATATTGGTGCTGTTGTGTCAGCAGTGATGGAGAAAGATCACCAGGACGCTCAGCGCAAGAAGTGAAAGGCCACCCTTCGGCTGCTGGACCCAAACCGAGAAGCTAAGTTGGCGCGAGCCAGCATGAAGGGCGTCGCCCCGTCTGCGGCAATGCCTCCCCCCGGCGCCTGCTGCCACTGCAAGACTGCCCTCGCCATGGCGCGTGACTGAGATGGCAGTGTCGAGGACAGGTGGGGCAGGCCAGGAGTTGTCAATGGATGACTACCTAGTGGGTGGTGTTACCATGTTTGATGCCCAGACTGGGCTGCTGCCTGTTGTTGAGTTGGTTTACTTGATTCTTCTTAGGCGGGTGATTCCATTTTTCTAACTTAGTTTTGATGTAGGGGCGGAGGCTAGGCAGCTAGCGGTGGTACCGTCGACTGTGCCTGTTGGCCTGACGGGTACAGCGAAGGGCGACACAGGGACCTCGCAGGACCCGTGGTCGAAATTTTGCATCGTTGCTGGAGGCGGAGGCGAGCTTGCCTCGGCTGCCGCTGCTACTAGCATAGTTGCCTCTACCGTACAACAACTGTGATTTGTGAGTTTTTGTATTTATTTGTTCATATATATATATACTAGTTAGATGCGCATGCGTTGCAACGGTATACTAAAATATTCAACAAAACATTAGTGCATAATTATTAAAAAAACAAGTGGCCTCAATATCTCACAAATTGTTGTCTCACTGATTGATAAGCAAACTTAGGCATTGTTTGGACAGCTAGACATCAAAGTATTGGACGATGGTTCGGTCAAAGCAAAGGATGATAGAATGATAACTGTCACATGGTCTTGGAAGTAGTTCCTTTCGATTCCTTCGGGTTTCTGTTAGGACTCCAGCTAATAGCATGTTCCTGCTAAAAGATGTTAGCAATTTGAATTATACTTTACAGCAAAAAATGTTTAGTCAAATTGCTTAATTTTGTTAATTTGCAGAAACTTAGAAGTTAGTGTATGGTATTCAACATAGAATCATGGCTTGTCATCTAAAAACATATAAAGTGCCTTTCAGTGAAAAGTAGTGATGATAATTTAGGATGTAATTAAAGGGGGGAAATGAAGACGATCATGGTGCAGTTCAGACTTTCACAGCAGTATTATGCAAAGTATGGAAAAGAACACTATGCGGCACCAATCCAGGGTACATTCTATTGGAGCATACTACTCTGAACAAGATTTTTTTAGGACAGAACAGGCAGTGTAGCCATGAGAGCATATTCCTAAATTTCTGATGCATTGTGGATACTTGACTGGAAAAAAATCAATCATCGCATACTTGATTGGATACTTAAAACCAAGAAAATGGCATCAATCCAACTAAAATACATAATCGAATAGACCACGAGTAGTGTGGATGGTAATTAAAGGCAATACTACCAGAATGGAGTTTTCATGTTACCATGACAGAAACAAACGTCAATTAAAGTTGTGCTAGACTCTTAATAGAGTAGTATAGGTATGTGCCTATGCGATGTCACGAGAATAAAAATTTAGTATCAAACATAGATACAAAACGATAAACATCATTATGATATACAAAATATGTGTGGCAAAATATCACTGTAAAACTAATATTATATTGGAGATATAAATACGTCGATCCAAATATATTGAACTGATGCCTAAAGAATCAATATAGAATGTTTAATGATAGACAAATTTATCGACAACATGTAAGTAATGATGTGCAGATTCACTGTTTTGATGAGGAGATGTTAAGGAGCTTTATAAAATAATATCTGTTACGTTGTCTATTGTTCACATCAATGTGTTGATGTGCAAAAGCTCACAATTGAAGTGCATTCAGGCCCTTCGTTAGCACATCATTGTGCTCGGGTTTCCCAACTAATATACGAATATACCCTTTCAGTTCCTTCTTGTCATAGTGGCGGATCATCACCCCCATCTTTGCATGGTCTTCCTGATTTTTGTGTAAGTAACGTTTCAAATTACATACTCTTGCAAACATTCTTGCATTTTTCAAGAAAAAGTGAAAAACAAGCAGTAATGTTTTCTGACCTTAAATCATAATAGAAGTGATTGATATCTCAAAGGAATAAGAAGGAAATGTATATATGCAACAATAAAGAAAACAAACGTTTATTTATTTATTGCATCCTTTCCTAATGTGGCCTCACAGAGAATGAAGTTAGAGTGACTGGGGAATGGATTCAGGAATGGAATTCCTTTGAGAAGATCAAACAACCTATCATGTATCATAATTAGGGGTACCGAGATTATGCCCTTAAATACGTTTAACACCTAACTACCCAAAAAGTCATAAGACACGTTCCCTAAGGACAAGCGAGGATGAATCACGATTCGCCCGAGACCCTGCTCGACGGTCGCTCAAAACTCCGCCTCGCCTGAACCTGTCCTCAGGAGAAGGCAGCACTCGGGGAAATCCTTGTCTCGCCTGAGGTCCCCTCTTCATGGAATGGCGGCTTCCGCCTCGCCCGAGCCTGTCTCGGATTGGAGGATAGCCCCGAGCGTAGCCTCAATCAAAGGTCACGGGAAGCGTGGATACATGCACATTTAATGTGACGATTCGAATACCTACCCCACATGACGTCGTAGTCAAACAGGGAGCGATGGGACCACGGTCCCATCCACTTTCACCAACTACGATGATGCACGCCCAGAAATAACGGCCACTATTCCCACATGCCGACTACTTTGCTCAAACAAACTTCGGATGGGACGTGCGCACTTCTAAGCATGGTCTCACCCTTGGGAGGGAACTCCGCCTTGCTCAAAGTCAGCCTCAGCCTCGGGAGAAAGTTCTGTCTCGCCCGAGCTTGGCTTTGGCCAACTGCCCCGGCAACAACTCCTCACGATTCGTAGGAGGCTACTCCGACGACTGAACTAACCCCTCCTTGTACGACTACATGCCCTGAGGCAGGCTCGACCTAGGCCTTGGGAGGAACCTCCATCTCGCTCGAGCCTAGCCTCGGCGTAGATAACATCGACCAAAGGACGCCACCAACTCCTCCATGAAGGCTGCTGACAACGGGATGGCTACATGACCGACGTCAAGTTTGCTTTACGCCATACGGGGACAATTGCCATGCGCTTTTTACCATACTTATCACTGTTTCAACAACTACGACTCGGACAACACCTCCATTAGATATGCTCAGGTACGCATCCGAGCCCTAGATCCTAGACACACACCACTAATTCACTCGTTGGTAAGACCCTTGGGTCAAACACCGACACAACCTCTCCCTCTCTTGTACCAGTAATTTTTCCAGTCATCCGTTGACCAAGGTTCAATAAATGCACTCAAATAAAAGGAATGTGATCCCCCACTTGCAGATTGGATCCTAAAGGCTATACTACTATATAAAATGTAGAACATGTGTGCATCAGTCAGTGCCAAAACTACAAACTCATCAAGAGTGGGACGAAAATAGTTTGATCCTAGTCAAGTAATTGGTGTTTGCAACAATTGGATTCACAAACCTTTTCAAGGGGCATAATCACATTGATATATGATCAGAAGTATGTGCCCTATTGCCCAAGCAGATGAAAAAAGAAACAGTAAATGCAAAGTTTGACATCCTATTGTGAAAAACTACCAAGATATAAACCATTTGGGTAAGAACTTACATATACTGAAGATGCTCCACTTGCGAATGGTTCCATTTTCTGTCTTGAGTGGCACACAAATGATATTGCAGTGCTTAGTGCCGAGGACCTTCTCAAGATGTTGGCCACAAGTGGTGCCAGTTGCATCAAGGAGCAACCTGGTCACCTGCGTAAAAAATCAAATAAGGCTCCTTATGGCACCAATTTAGCCGCTACATTTTCCTTTTACCATATTAGGCATCACACTTAAAATAAGGATCTTTGGCATCATGTCAAGACCATACTGCTTGATCCTCAGTAGCATCTCATTGTCCATAGCACACACTTGACCCAAAATGTAGACAACCTGCCGGTGAAATATAGATCGATCAGACCAAGTTCAATGTTTTAACTATGTGTTCGTGTTTGAGTGGCTAAGGAGTGTACTTGACCTCTAGTATCAGGGCAACCCAAGACAAACTTTGCACCTGTTTTGTGCAATCACAAGAACACTAATACATGCTTCAATTGCTTTAATGCATGGAAATGAGTCAAAAACATTCATTACCTATGGTGAAATTTAGTATATGGGGTATTAGCTTTTAAGGTGGACATGTGCTCCGTGCCTCCATAGCCTTCTTCAGAGCACCTTGCAGAGCACTGAGACTCTAGATTCTGTTGTTGTAGAAACCATAGAACCTCACATTTCCAGCAAGTTTGAAGCAACTTACAACTACCACAATAGGAATGTGTGGACAAATAGTTTAAGGTGTCATTGTTGTTAAAAAAAGTCATGCGGGAATATTCTTGTTCAATACCAACAACACAAAACGTCCACTTTTTTTGTTTCCCACACCTTCTTCAAAAATTTCATCAATATAAAAGCTCAAAACTCCCATAGGTGAATATCTTCCTACCTTGAGATGACAGTGGAGCACACATGAGAATTTGTTAGCCCTTGTATTTAGAGCCTGAACTTTGATCTCTGATGACTGATAACATTTATAGCCTCAACATCACCTTTTGATCTATTGGAACTGCAGAACACCTAGTAGACCTCTTCATCCTAATATGTCACAAAGCAATTCTAAGTTAATGTAGGCAGAAACAAAATATTGCTTAATTTGTTTTATATAAAAATAAAGAAAGCATAGTATAAGAATGAAAAAATTGATCACCTTTACATCAAATGGAAGGTTCCTCAATCCCAACAAACACAGTTTTCTTTCTGTCATATAGAGGTCCTTCTCCTCGAAGTTTCTTTATGAGGGGCATGCCATATCAACACGAATGTGATTGTCACCGAACGAAAATGTTACAAGATTTATAAAGAACAAAAAGATATATTAACAAACGCACATAAGTTTGTAAAGTATCAGTTTATGAATACATCACGTTTTGAGCTGTATGAGCGCGTGCAGACTGTTCATCCTCAAAGCCAATTCAGCAGGATCTCCTTTGTCACCACTGAATCTTGAGTGGAGGTTAAGGTGGACGAGGCACTTGCGTGTCTACCGCACGATGTCGACGGGCATCCGTGGGTTGGTCTTGAAGAGGCCCTTCATCGTGGCCCCGTCATCCGCCGCCGCCGCAGTGGCTATCAGGCGCGACGGGGATGGCAAGGTGAGTCACTTCTGCCCCGCCGACCGAACAAGAAGCAGCCATGCAGAGACGACACGGGGTCGCCGCACGGGACCGTGGTCGACGGCTGGGGGGAGGCTACACACGTGGCTGTCAGGATGGGGACCGTGAGGGTGCAGTTGAGGTTGACGCCATGACGGCAGCGAGGAATGGAGTGAGTGGCGCATGACAAAGAGGTTTGGATGAGAAGTTAGGGGCGTGGAACTCCGATCATCGTGGACACGGACGCAGCACAGGGGGAGCACGGGCAAGATGCGGGCGCGCCTTCCATCGATCGAGCGCCTGTCATGCGTGGGCGAGGATTGTGGTGGCGGTGTCGCACGGGGGCGAGGTTGTCATGCGTGACCGCCAAAACATTGATGTGAGCAAAATGATATCTGTTTTTGGTGCTCCTCGCTGGATTCCTGATGGCGGCGCTAGGGTTTTGGCGGATTTTGTGAGGAGCGAGGGGGGCGGGGTCGACAGCGTGGGGTGGAGTGAGCACTGAGCGGTGCCGGTGTTGTGGGACACGGGAGGGGCACGGAGTGGGGTTCTAGGGGAAGGGTCGGGATGACCTGATGGAGCTCGTGACGGACGTCGCAGTGGACAGGGGGCGGGGGCGCCGGACGCGGAGGCGATTGTCACGGGGGGAGGCGCGCGGGGGCAGGCGGGGGCGCACTCGGGTGCAGAGAGGAGCGCGGGGGCAGGCGGGGGCGGCAGCCGGGGTGGAGGGAGGGAGGGTCACGGAGGGGATCACGGACGAGGGTGGGATGAACGGGGCGGTGTGCTGGCGGTCGTTGATGGCGCTCCCCATCGTGGGAGGCAGGGTGGGCGAGGTCGACGGCGAGATGGATGGGAGCGGGGTCGGCGTGGGATGCAGGGAAGGAAGTGGGCGCGGTTGAGGGCGGGATGCAGGAAGATGGCGTGGGCGGGGGCGCGGAATTGCAGGAAGGAAGACGGCGCGGCGTGGGGGCTGGAGCGGGGGCACGGTGAGGTTGGTGGACGCCCTCGCTCCAGCCTTAAGGTATAGTAGAGATGTATATTTTTGTTTTGTTGTGCTGAGTTTGGATATTTGATGTCAGGTGATGGCCTTCGCCGAGCAGGTTGCGTCGGGGGCGCTGACCTCACAGTTTGTTTCCGAGAGGAAACGACTCGAGGGTAGGATTGAGCACCTTCGAACGCAGCACACCAAGGCGATTAGAGATAAGTCAGCGGCCGAAAATAAGAGACGAAACCTCCTCTATAAAGTGATAGCGCTAGAGAAGGAAAAGGGAGATCTCGGCCACCGACTTAACGATGAAAAAAAGGATGCGGAGAACACCCTTGTGGAGGCTCAGGCGACCCGCGCGGCGGCTCAGGCTGCCCGCAAACGTGCTGCTGACTTGGAGCTGGAGCTGAAGAATATGCACGACCACCACGAGAGGACGGTATCTTCCAGCCATGTTGGGGTTGACCGGGCGCACACACTTTTTGTGGATGCGTACCATGACCTTGGCACACAGACCGCCCCTTTCGACAAATCGGGGGAGGAGGTGGGGACCCGCTTTCTGGGGTGGTTGCAAGATGAGCTAGAGTCCCTCCCGTCTATTGTGACAGGTCTCATGTCCTATGCGTCTCTCATGATTTGCGAAGGGGCTGTGAATGCTTTGTCCCGTGAGGGATGCATGCATTTCGAGGTCTTCGACCGAGCCAACGAAGACTTCGATCATGGCATGTTCCAGATTGAAGATGGCGTGCTGAAGCACACTGCTGGGGCGCTTTATGATAGGATGTGGGGCCCTCACGGCCGCGACATCGTCCAGGAGAGGTCGGACCGAGCGCTGGCATATGTATGTTATGGGTTTGGCGAGGGGTGTTGTGTGTGTTCGTTGTTTCAAACTTTATTGTGTTGTCTTCGCAGGCGATGAACAAAGAAGATGTGGAGGACCTCGCCGGCCTTGAATGCTCGGTGGCCCGGAAGGATGCTTCAGCGGAGGCGAGAGCCGAAGAGCAAGCTATGTTCCAAGGAGGTGGCGCTGAGGGTCCTGCAACGGCAGATGCTTCGGCGCTGGTTGCAAGAGTGTAATAGGGAATAGATTGATAATGTTCGTTTTGTGTGGTACTGAAGATCGGTTACTGCACAGGTTTCGACGTCGGGGCCTATGTAAGCAAACCCTGATGATGACACGATTGATGATATTTTGAAGGATGGAAATGCGGTGTTTCTTAGTAGTGACGCGTCTGGGGAATCTCATGTTGGTTCATGGTCTTTCGAGGGTGGAAAGTTGGGGAGCCCTTTTTCTTGGATAGATGATGAATCCTCGGAGGATGAATTAGATTATTTTGTGGCGTTTGATTTAGCTGTGGTGGAGTCTCCGTTGAGGGTCGCCCCCTGTGAAGAGCGGGTGACTTCGGTCGGTGCAATCCTAGGTGGGCCACGGGGGCAAAAAAAGATGGGGGGTGTTGGGGACTTGTTCTCAAATGCTATGCGTTAAGAACAAGGCAACACGAAACGTTAATAATTAAAGACCTTCGTCCTTCGAAGTATTATCTCCCTTAGGATATAATGATCTTCAGATGAAGGTTATGAAGGACGTACCTTGATCATCTCAATATATAATAATGAAAGTAGAAGCATATGAAACATGGAAAATAACATGAATAATCATATGACATCTTTAGAATATTTTTATTATGTCATCATGAATAAACATGAACAATATTGAATTACATTTATACCTTCGTCTTGACAGAAGGTGAAAATCCAAGTGTGACGTGCGAGTGAATACAAGTCAGCGTGAACAGTACAGTGTTACTGTTCACCTATTTATAGGCACATGACACAGCCTATGTAAAATTACATCCATGCACTTTATATTTAATGTTGACTTAAGGACAATCTATCGAGGACTAGATAGCCTTTTCCTCTTTAAGTCGGTTTCATTTTCCGCCGCTAAGCCGAAGCTTCTCTACACGTAGCTTCGGAACTGGTTCAGCCTTCCTCCAGACCATGCTTTTTATATCGTGTACAGCTTTATGCCGAGGCCGAAGGTCCCTGTGAATGTATCATACTTAGAAAACATGTTAGTTGTGTTTTTGAGGACCTTCGGAAGACGAAGGCCCCCAACAGTAGCCCCTCGCAGTATTAATTTGATATAATAATAAATTCAGACTGCGATGTGAACGAAGGTCTTAAGCCGAAGGTCCGAAAAAACACCTTCCCTTCGCTAGAATAGCAAAAGTCAATGACAAATGGGGGCCGCCAAGTTGTTAAGTGAAAGTCGCCTAGAGGGGGGGTGAATAGGGCGAAACTGAAATTTACAAAGTTAATCACAACTACAAGTCGGGTTAGCTTTAGAAATATAATCAAGTCCGCGAGAGAGGGTGCAAAACAAATCGCAAGCAAATAAAGAGTGTGACACACGGATTTGTTTTACCGAGGTTCGGTTCTTGCAAAACTACTCCCCGTTGAGGAGGCCACAAAGGCCGGGTCTTTTTCAACCCCTTCCCTCTCTCAAACTGTCCCTCAGACCGAGTGAGCTTTCTCTTCTCAAATCAACCGGGAACAAAACTTCCCCGCAAGGACCACCACACAATTGGTGTCTCTTGCCTTGGTTACAATTGAGTTTTGATCACAAGAAAGAATGAGAAAGAAGAAAGCGATCCAAGCGCAAGAGCTCAAAAGAACACAACAAATCACTCTCACTTAACACTAAAGCTTTTGTGGAATTGGGAGAGGATTTGATCACTTGGGTGTGTCTTGTATTGAATGCCTAGCTCTTGTAAGTGGTTGGAAGGTTGAAAACTTGGATGACTTGAATGTGGGGTGGTTGAGGGTATTTATAGCCCCAACCACCAAACTAGCCGTTTGGTGGAGGCTACTGTCTCATGGCGCACCGGACAGTCAGGTGCGCCACCGGACACTGTCCGGTGCGCCAGCCACGTCACTAGGCCGTTGGGTTCCGACCGTTGGAGCTCTGACGTGTGGGCCCGTCTGGCTGTCCGGTGGTGCACCGAACAAGTCCTATAGACTGTCCGGTGTGCCACCCGCGCGTGCTCTGCTCCTCTGCGTGCGCTGGCGCGCATTAAATGCGTTGCAGTCGACCGTTGGCGCGAAGTAGCCGTTGCTCCGCTGGCTCACCGGACAGTCCGGTGTGCACCGGACATGTCCGGTGAATTATAGCGGAGCGGAAATCCGAAGCTGGTGAGTTCAAAGTCACTCTCCCCTGGAGCACCGGACACTGTCCGGTGTGCACCGGACATGTCCGGTGAATTATAGCGAAGCACCTCTGAAAATTCCCGAAGGTGCGAAGTTTGGCTTGGAGTCCCTGGTGCACCGGACACTGTCCGGTGGCACACCGGACAGTCCGGTGCGCCAGACCAGGGTGCCTTCGGTTATCCCTTGCTCTTTTGGTTGAACCCATTTCTTGGTCTTTTTATTGGCTGAGTGTGAACCTTTGGCACCTGTATAACTTATAGACTAGAGCAAACTAGTTAGTCCAATTATTTGTGTTGGGCAATTCAACCACCAAAATCAATTAGGAAACTAGGTGTAAGCCTAATTCCCTTTCAATCTCCCCCTTTTTGGTGATTGATGCCAACACAAACCAAAGCAAATATAGAAATGCATAATTGAACTAGTTTGCATAAGGTAAGTGCAAAGGTTACTTAGAATCGAGCCAATATAAATTCTTATAGGATATGCATGGATTGTTTCTTTCTTTCATATTTTGGACCATGCTTGCACCACATGTTTTGTTTTGCAAATTCTTTTGTAAATTCTTTTCAAAGCCCTTTTGCAAATAGTCAAAGGTAAATGAATAAGATTTTGTAAAGCATTTTCAAGATTTGAAATTTTCTCTCCTTGTTTCAAATGCTTTTCCTTTGACTAAACAAAACTCCCCCTAAATGAGATCCTCCTCTTAGTGTTCAAGAGGGTTTTGATTTTGAAAATACTACTCTCTCTCCTTTTTTTGAACATAAGGAGATACCAAATTTGAAAATCATACCAATTGAAAAACTCTTTCTAAAATTAGTACCAATTGAAAAACCAAAATTTTGAAAATTGGTGGTGGTGGTGCGGTCCTTTTGCTTTGGGCTCATACTTTCTCCCCCTTTGGCATGAATCGCCAAAAACGGATACTTGAAAGAGATATAAGCCCTTTTCTAACTACTTTATCCCCTTTGGCAAATAAAACATGAGTGAAGATTATACCAAAGACGGAGATATGCTCGGAGCGACGGCGAAGGATGAGTTACGGAGTGGAAGCCTTTGTCTTCGCCGAAGACTCCAATTCCCTTTCAATACTCCTATGACTTTGTTTGAAATTCACTTGAAAACACATTAGTCATAGCATATGAAAGAGACATGATCAAAGGTATATTTATAAGCTATGTATGCAAGACATCAAAAGAAATTCCTAGAATCAAGAATATTTAGCTCATGCCTAAGTTTGTTAAAAGTTTGTTCATCTAGTGGCTTGGTAAAGATATCGGCTAATTGATCTTTAGTATTAATATATGAAATCTTGATATCTCCCTTTTGTTGGTGATCCCTTAGAAAATGATACCGAATGGCTATGTGTTTAGTGCGGCTATGCTCAACGGGATTATCTGCCATGCGGATTGCACTCTCATTATCACATAGAAGAGGAACTTTGGTTAATTTGTAACCATAGTCCCTAAGGGTTTGCCTCATCCAAAGCAGTTGCGCGCAACAATGTCCTGCGGCAATGTACTCGGCTTCAGCGGTAGAAAGAGCGACGGAATTTTGCTTCTTTGAAGCCCAAGACACCAAGGATCTTCCCAAGAACTGGCAAGTCCCCGATGTGCTCTTTCTATTAATTTTACACCCCGCCTAATCGGCATCCGAATAACCAATTAAATCAAATGTGGATCCCCGAGGGTACCAAAGCCCAAACTTAGGAGTATAAACTAAATATCTCAATATTTGTTTTACGGCCGTACAGTGAGCTTCCTTAGGGTCGGCTTGGAATCTTGCACACATGCATACGGAAAGCATAATGTCCGGTCGAGATGCACATAAATATAGTAAAGAGCCTATCATCGACCGGTATTACCTTTTGATCGACGGATTTACCTCCCGTGTCAAGGTCGAGATGCCCATTGGTTCCCATGGGTGTCTTGATGGGCTTGGCATTCTTCATCCCAAATTTGGTTAGAATGTCTTGAGTATACTTCGTTTGGCTTATGAAGGTGCCCTCTTGGAGTTGCTTCACTTGAAATCCTAGGAAATACTTCAACTCCCCCATCATAGACATCTCGAATTTTTGTGTCATGATCCTACTAAACTCTTCACATGTAGATTCGTTAGTAGACCCAAATATAATATCATCAACATAAATTTGGCATACAAACAAATCATTTTCAAGTGTTTTGGTAAAGAGTATAGGATCGGCCTTTCCGACTTTGAATCCATTAGTGATAAGGAAATCTCTAAGGCATTCATACTATGCTCTTGGGGCTTGCTTGAGCCCATAAAGCGCCTTAGAGAGTTTATACACATGGTTAGTGTACTCACTATCTTCAAAGCCGGGAGGTTGCTCAACGTAGACCTCTTCCTTGATTGGTCCATTGAGGAAGGCACTCTTCACGTCCATTTGATAAAGCTTGAAGCCATGGTAAGTAGCATATGCCAATAATATACGAATTGACTCAAGCCTAGCTACGGGTGCATAGGTTTCACCGAAATCCAAACCTTCGACTTGGGAGTATCCCTTGGCCACAAGTCGAGCTTTGTTCCTTGTCACCACACCATGTTCATCTTGCTTGTTGCGGAAGACCCACTTGGTTCCTACAACATTTTGATTAGGACGTGGAACTAAATGCCATACCTCGTTCCTAGTGAAGTTGTTGAGCTCCTCCTGCATCGCCACCACCCAATCCGAATCTTGAAGTGCCTCCTCTACCCTGTGTGGCTCAATAGAGGAAACGAAAGAGTAATGCTCACAAAAATGTGCAACACGAGATCTAGTGGTTACCCCCTTATGAATGTCGCCGAGGATGGTGTCGACGGGGTGATCTCGTTGGATTGCTTGGTGGACTCTTGGGTGTGGCGGTCTTGCTTCTTCATCCTCCTTGTCTTGATCATTTGCATCTCCCCCTTGATCATTGCTGTCATCTTGAGGTGGCTCATTTGCTTGATCTTCTCCTTCATCAACTTGAGCTTCATCCTCATTCTGAGTTGGCGGAGATGCTTGCGTGGAGGAGGATGTTCCTTAGAGCGATGCACGGAGCCTCTTCATTACCTATCTCATCAAGATCAACTTGCTCTACTTGAGAGCCGTTAGTCTCATCAAACACAACGTCACAAGAAACTTCAACTTGTCCAGAGGACTTGTTAAAGACTCTATATGCCCTTGTGTTTGAATCATATCCTAGTAAAAAGCCTTCTACAGTCTTAGGAGCAAATTTAGATTTTCTACCTCTTTTAATAAGAATAAAGCATTTGCTACCAAAGACTCTAAAATATGAAATGTTGGGCTTTTTACCGGTTAGGAGTTTGTATGACGTCTTCTTGAGGATTCGGTGTAGATATAACCGGTTGATGGCGTAGCAGGCAGTGTTGACCGCCTCGGCCCAAAACCGATCCGAAGTCTTGAACTCATCAAGCATGGTTCTTGCCATGTCCAATAGAGTTCTATTCTTCCTCTCCACTACACCATTTTGTTGTGGGGTGTAGGGAGAAGAGAACTCATGCTTGATGCCCTCCTCCTCAAGGAAGCCTTCAATTTGAGAGTTCTTGAACTCCGTCCCATTATCGCTTCTAATTTTCTTTATCCTTAAGCCGAACTCATTTTGAGCCCGTCTTAAGAATCCCTTTAATGTTTCTTGGGTATGAGATTTTTCCTGTAAAAAGAATACCCAAGTGAAGCGAGAATAATCATCCATAATAACTAGACAGTACTTACTCCCGCCGATGCTTATGTAAGCAATCAGGTCGAATAAATCCATGTGGAGTAGCTCAAGCGGCCTGTCGATCGTCATGATGTTCTTGTGTGGATGATGAGTGCCAACATGCTTCCCTGCTTGGCATGCGCTACAAATCATGTCTTTCTCAAAATAAACATTTGTTAATCCTAAAATGTGTTCTCCCTTTAGAAGCTTATGAAGATTCTTCATCCCAACATGGGCTAGTCGGTGATGCCAGAGCCAACCCATGTTAGTCTTAGCAATTAAGCAAGTATCGAGTTCAGCTCTATCAAAATCTACCAAGTATAGCTTACCCTCTAACACTCCCTTAAATGCTACTGAATCATCACTTCTTCTAAAGACAGTGACACCTACATCAGTAAAAAGACAATTGTAGCCCATTTGACATAATTGAGATACGGAAAGCAAATTGTAATCTAATGAATCAACAAGAAAACATTGGAAATGGAATGGTCAGGTGAAATAGCAATTTTACCTAAACCTTTGACCAAACCTTGATTTCCATCCCCGAATGTGATAGCTCGTTGGGGATCTTGGTTTTTCTCGTAGGAGGAGAACATCTTCTTCTCCCCTGTCATGTGGTTTGTGCACCCGCTATCGATGATCCAACTTGAGCCCCCTGATGCATAAACCTACAAAACAAGTTTAGTTCTTGACTTTAGGTACCCAAATGGTTTTGGGTCCTTTGGCATTAGACACAAGAACTTTGGGTACCCAAACACAAGTCTTTGACCCCTTGTGCTTGCCCCCAACATACTTGGCAACTACCTTGCCGGATTTGTTAGTTAAAACATATGATGCATCAAAAGTTTTAAAAGAAATACCATGATCATTTGATGCACTAGGAGTTTTCTTCTTAGGCAACATAGCACGGGTTGGTTGCCTAGAACTAGATGTCTCACCCTTATATATAAAAGCATGGTTAGGGCCAGAGTGAGACTTCCTAGAGTGAATTCTCCTAATTTTCCTCTCGGGATAACCGGCAGGGTACAAAATGTAACCCTCGTTATCCTAAGGCATGGGAGCCTTGCCCTTAACAAAGTTGGACAATTTCTTAGGAGGGGCATTAAGTTTGACATTGTCTCCCTGTTGGAAGCCAATGCCATCCTTGATGCCAGGGCGTCTCCCACTATAAAGCATACTACGAGCAAATTTAAATTTTTCATTCTCAAGTTCATGCTCGGCAATTTTAGCATCTAATTTTACTATATGATCATTTTGTTGTTTGATTAATACCATATGATCATGAATAGCATTAATATCGACATCTCTACATCTAGTGCAAATAGAAGTGTGTTCAACGGTAGATGTAGAGGGTTTGTTAGATTTTAATTCTACAACCTTAGCATGCAATATATCATTTTTACTTCTAAGGTCGGAAATGGAAGCATAGCAAACATCTAATTCTTTAGCCTTAGCAAGTAATTTTTCATTCTCAATCCTAAGGCTAGCAAGAGAAATGTTTAACTCTTCAATCTTAGCAAGCAAATCATTATTATCATTTCTAAGATTGGGAGTTGAAACATTACAAACATTTGAATCAACCTTAGCATTTAAACTAGCATTTTCATTTCTAAGGTTGTCAATGGTTTCATGGCAGGTGCTTAGCTCACTAGACAATTTTTCACACTTTTCAACTTCTAGATCATAAGCATTTTTAACCTTAACATGCTTTTTGTTTTCCTTGATTAGGAAGTCCTCTTGGGAGTCCAAGAGATCATCCTTTTCATGGATAGCACTAATAAGTTCATTTAGTTTTTCCTTTTGTTGCATGTTTAGGTTGGCAAAAAGGGTACGTAAATTATCTTCCTCATCACTAGCATTATCATCACTAGAGGATTCATATCTAGTGGAGGATTTAGATTTAACCTTCTTCTTTTTGCCGTCCTTTGCCATGAGGCACTTGTGGCCGACGTTGGGGAAGAGGAGTCCCTTGGTGATGGCGATGTTGGCGGCGTCCTCGTCGGAGGAGGAGTCGCTAGAGCTTTCGTCGGAGTCCCACTCGCGACAAACATGGGCATCGCCGCCCTTCTTCTTGTAGTACCTCTTCTTCTCCTTTCTTCTCCCCTTCTTGTCGTCGCCCCTGTCACTGTCACTTGATAATGGACATTTAGCTATAAAGTGACCGGGCTTACCACACTTGTAGCAAACCTTCTTGGAGCGGGGCTTGTAGTCTTTCCCCCTCCTTTGCTTGAGGATTTGGCGAAAGCTCTTGATGACGAGCGCCATTACCTCATTGTCGAGCTTTGAGGCATCGATTGGTTGTCTACTCGATGTAGACTCCTCCTTCTTCTCCTCCGTTGCCTTGAATGCAACCGGTTGTGCCTCGGATGTGGAGGGATCATCTAGCTCATTGATTTTCTTTGAGCCCTTGATCATATACTCAAAGCTCACAAAATTCCCGATTACTTCCTCGGGAGTCATTAGTGTATATCTAGGATTACCACGAATTAATTGAACTTGAGTGGGGTTAAGGAAAATAAGAGATCTAAGAATAACCTTAACCATCTCGTGGTCATCCCACTTTTTGCTCCCGAGGTTGCGCACTTGGTTCACCAAGGTTTTGAGTCGATTGTACATGTCTTGTGGCTCTTCTCCTTTGCGAAGCCGGAAGCGACCGAGCTCCCCCTCGATCGTCTCCCGCTTGGTGATCTTGGTTAGCTCATCTCCCTCGTGCGCAGTCTTGAGGACGTCCCAAACTTCCTTGGCGCTCTTAAGTCCTTGCACCTTGTTATACTCTTCTCGACTTAGAGAGGCGAGGACTATAGTTGTCGCTTGGGAGTTGAAGTGCTCGATTTGAGCCGCCTCGTCCTCATCATAATCCTCATCCCCTACGGATGGTACCTGTACACCAAACTCAACGACATCCCATATACTTTTGTGGAGTGAGGTTAGATGAAATCGCATTAAATCACTCCACCTAGCATAATCTTCACCATCAAATGTTGGTGGTTTGCCTAATGGGATGGAAAGTAAAGGTGTATGTCTAGGAGTGCGAGGATAGCGTAAGGGGATCTTACTAAACTTCTTGCGCTCATAGCGCTTAGAAGTTACGGAGAGCGCGTCGGAGCCGGAGGTGGAAGGTGATGAAGTGTCGGTCTCGTAGTAGACCACCTTCCTCATCTTCTTTATCTTGTCGCCACTCCGATGCGACTTGTGGGAAGAGGCTTTCTTCTCCTTCCCCTTTCCCTTTTTGCGGGACTCTTCCGATGAAGCCTTCCCGTGGCTTGTAGTGGGCTTTTCGCCGGTCTCCATCTCCTTCTTGGCGTGATCTCCCAACATCACTTCGAGTGGTTAGGCTCTAATGAAGCACCGTGCTCTGATACCAATTGAAAGTCGCCTAGAGGGGGGGTGAATAGGGCGAAACTGAAATTTACAAAGTTAATCACAACTACAAGTCGGGTTAGCTTTAGAAATATAATCAAGTCCGCGAGAGAGGGTGCAAAACAAATCGCAAGCAAATAAAGAGTGTGACACATGGATTTGTTTTACCGAGGTACGGTTCTTGCAAACCTACTCCCCGTTGAGGAGGCCACAAAGGCCGGGTCTTTTTCAACCCCTTCCCTCTCTCAAACGGTCCCTCGGACCGAGTGAGCTTTCTCTTCTCAAATCAACCGGGAACAAAACTTCCCCGCAAGGACCACCACACAATTGGTGTCTCTTGCCTTGGTTACAATTGAGTTTTGATCACAAGAAAGAATGAGACAGAAGAAAGCGATCCAAGCGCAAGAGCTCAAAAGAACACAACAAATCACTCTCACTTAACACTAAAGCTTTTGTGGAATTGGGAGAGGATTTGATCACTTGGGTGTGTCTTGTATTGAATGCCTAGCTCTTGTAAGTGGTTGGAAGGTTGAAAACTTGGATGACTTGAATGTGGGGTGGTTGGGGGTATTTATAGCCCCAACCACCAAACTAGCCGTTTGGTGGAGGCTGCTGTCTCATGGCGCACCGGACAGTCCGGTGCGCCACCGGACACTGTCCGGTGCGCCAGCCACGTCACCAGGCCGTTGGGTTCCGACCGTTGGAGCTCTGACATGTGGGCCCGCCTGGCTGTCCGGTGGTGCACCGGACAAGTCCTGTAGACTGTCTGGTGTGCCACCCGCGCGTGCTCTGCTCCTCTACGCGCTGGCGCGCATTAAATGCGTTGCAGTCGACCGTTGGCGCGAAGTAGTCGTTGCTCCGCTGGCTCACCGGACAGTCCGGTGTGCACCGGACATGTCCGGTGAATTATAGCGGAGCGGAAATCCGAAGCTGGCGAGTTCAGAGTCGCTCTCCCCTGGAGCATCAGACACTGTCCGGTGTGCACCGGACATGTCCGGTGTGCACCGGACATGTCCGGTGAATTATAGCGAAGCGCCTCTGAAAATTCCCGAAGGTGCAAAGTTTGGCTTGGAGTCCCTGGTGCACCGGACACTGTCCGGTGGTGCACCGGACAGTCCGGTGCGCCAGACCAGGGTGCCTTCGGTTATCCCTTGCACTTTTGGTTGAACCCATTTCTTGGTCTTTTTATTGGCTGAGTGTGAACCTTTGGCACCTGTATAACTTATAGACTAGAGCAAACTAGTTAGTCCAATTATTTGTGTTGGGCAATTCAACCATCAAAATCAATTAGGAAACTAGGTGTAAGCCTAATTCCCTTTCATTAAGCGCTAGGCGTATAAATAAGAACCCACGCGACAGCATTTGATACGCCATTTCTGCTGTTTACGTTATTTTCTCAAATTTTAACTCTTGCTTACCAGCTCTTGCTTGATTTTCGAGCTTCGGTTAAGGACGTGCTTACTCCATGTCTGAGGAGAAGAAGATGACAGAGGAAAAGATGACTGAGGAGAAAAAGCTTACTGAGGAGAAGAAGCTATATGAAGAGAAGAAAGTTGCAGATCCTTTTATTGCTAGGTTTTATGAGTCTATGGCAAAAACGAATACAGAGAAAATTACTAAAGAGATAATGGAGGGTTTGTCTGAAGATTCTGATGACAGTGATAGCTATGATGTGGAGAGTGGAGATGAAGATTCTGAGGACCGGCCCTAGCGGCCAAGCCATACCATCTTCGAAAAATCGACCATCAAACATAGTCATATTGACGCCATGAGAGGGAGATATTTTCGTGACATGTCCACTGTCAGGGTTGGAGGAGACAACACTGCCCCTGCACCTGAGGAGAATCAAATTGTTATTTACCGAAGCTTCTTGAAAGCAGGCCTTCGGTTTCTGCTGAGCAAATTTGTGGTTGAAGTGTTAAAGATATTCCAAATCTTTCTTCATCAGATTACCCCCGAAGCTATAATTAGGATGGGGATGTTTGTCTGGGCTGTAAGGAGCCAGGGGCTGGAGCCGAGCACGAAGTGCTTCTGCAATATGCACGAGCTATTATATGAGACGAAGGCTACCGGCAAAGAACAATACCACAACAACTTCGGTTGTTACGGGTTCATTGCCCGCTCTAATGCAAGCTACCTGGTGCCAACATACCGGAAAAGATGGCCCGAGGCCTGGATGGAGGAGTGGTTTTATTTTAAAAATGATCTGATTGAAATAAAGGATATCAAAGAAATTATCCAGCGCCCCATCTGGTCTCGCTTCGGCCTCCGAAGGCCGAAGGTGGCTATTAAAGGTGACGTCAAAGCATGCCAGAAGGCCTTTAGCAATGTTTGTGCCTTCATTGGTACAAGAGATATAGTCCAAGAGCACATAGCCTATAGGGTGTGGCCACTTGTGGAGAGCTAGGATATGCCGAAGGAGACTACTGCCTTATCCAGTGAAAGTGGCCTAGTTCGATTGAAATATACATTCAGATTTAGAGAGAAGTTTGACGAACCAAATGATGATTGGTTGAAATGCATTGAAGCTACCAGTGATGAGCTACTTGGGACATATTCTAAGGCCGAAGATGATGCCTTGTCCGCAGCCTTCGGGAGCCGGGGGAAGAAAAGATTAAATAGGGTGTTTGATGCAATTGGCTTCGTATACCCTGATTATCACTACCCACTACGAAGACAAGGGAAGAAGAGAAAAATTGTCGCTTCAGTCACCACTGCTGTGTCGAAGGGCAAGAAAATAAAGGTTCTGACCCATCGGTCGCGATATATTGAACCGGCCGTAGTGCCCGAATTTGGCGAAGGGACTTCTTCAACTGCCGAAGCAAAACAAGCTACTCCCAACGTGCAGAGCGCTATAGAATCGATCGTAGTGCCGAAGGTGCCTATAGTCGGGCCAGCCGAAGCCAAGGATGATACGACCGAAGAGCCAAAAGTAGAAAAAACAATAAAAAGCCAGAAATTATGAGCCCACCAGCAGGGGCGGAATTACCGAAAGTGCAAAAAGCTCCTGCCGCAACTCCCAAAAGGAGGATAGCCAGCATGCTAGACGCTGTCCTGGAGACCACAAAGGCCTTGAGCCCTGCTCCTACCAAAAAGCTGCTGAAGCTATCATAGTCCAGGCCGGAGCCAAAGCTATCAAAGTCCAGGCCAGAGCCAAAGCTGGGCCTTCAGTGCCCATTGAGACGAAGCCTACCTCGCATGAGGATAAAACCGAGCAACAAACTTCGGATACCGGCAAAGCAGCACAGGAGATCGCAACAGAAAAAGCTGAAGCTCCTGCTACCGAAGCTCTGTCTGAAGATATTAATTACATTATTCAACATGCTTCAGGAAAGAGATTATCCGAAGAAGAAGTCTTGGAAGCCAAACATTACGCCCAGAAACTAAAATATCCAGAGGGGACCTTGGTGTTTAATGGCACACACGAAGACGATTTCCTGTACTGTCTCCCAGATAATAAAGAAATATCCGTTTGCCGAGAGATAGCCAAGAGTATGGGATTTCCGAAACTTGAGGAAGGCCTTTCGGCCATGTCGAAGGATGATCTTGTAGACAGCCTTGCATACAATAGTATAAAGGTACATAAGCTGTTAACTTTAAAGTTGGAAATGAAGTATCTCATTGTCATGATTAATTCTTTCTTTTTCTTGCAGGGCCTAATTCTTAGTAATGCCTTGAGGGCACAAAAAAATGTCGAAGACAAAGGTTGCACAATAGCTCTCATCAACCTTCGCTCAGAGGTAATTGAGGTAAGACACGAAGGTTTGGAGAAAGATAAGATTTTGATTTCATTGGTGAGTAAAATGAAAGAAGACGAAGCTAAATACAATGCTTAGGCCGAAGCCCAAAAAGTCGAGGTTGAACAACTTCGGAAAAAACTCGACGAGGCTAATGAAAACTATGAGAATTGTAAAAGCTAGCAAAGAGATCAGTGAATGGACACAATCTAGGCTAGAGAAATATATTGAGGAGCTCCACGAATCCAAGGAAAGATGCTTAAAAAAATCCTTGGATTGCGTGAAAAATTTGAAAAATAGCTTTCCAAAGGTAGGTGCCTACTCCTATGAGGAGAACTTCATTCGAGGCGATCCCAAAGGTGTCATTGAGTGGATAAGCGGGGAAGCCAAAGCTTTTGAGGAAATTTTGAATGACCGCGACGATATTTGTGCTTTCTTCGACGCTCGGGGAGTCGCAGCTATTCTAGAGAAGGCTGGATGTGAACACGTAAAAGCTGCAGCTCAAGCCAAAGCCGCCTTCTCCTTAAACGATACGAAGGACCCTTCAGCCGAAGCAACTTTAATGGGCGGAACGTTTTATTCTGATATCTGGGTAAACGGTGGCCAAGAATTAGCCCACAAAATTATAAAAAAGAATGAAAAAGACACCCATGACGCCCGAGAAGAAGCTAGGCGAACTGAAGAGGCTGCTGAGCGCGAAAGGCGCATAGGTATTGTTTTTTGAATTTTAACTTTGGTACTTGCTTTGTGTCTTCGAACTAATAACTTATCTATTACAGCTGAGCTATCACCGCTGCTGGAGCCATACAATCCTCTGGTTGATCCGGAAATGAAGGAAGCATTGGACGTTATGAGCCATGCAAATTCTATTATCGACAAAGTTGTCGACAAATTATTAAACGAAGCTACAAAAAAGAACCTTAGTGAAGAGTAGACTTTGATGTAATAATACTTTGTAACGTTATTGTAAAAATACTTTGTGACATTTGGTGTATGAAACAATTGATTAGACATGTAAATTATTGTAATATATTTATTTACGATGCGTGAAATTTACACACATACCGTTTTTGAGCCTTCGGCAAAAAAACACCTTCCCTTCTTCTCATGCTTCGTAAAGAAAGAGATCCCTTCTATAGCAAGTCTGATAAAACTGTATTTCCTGAAGCTTACTTCGTGCCTCAGCACATTTTCATTTTGACGAAGCATTTGCCGAAGATTGGCTTCGTATTCAATTCTTGTGTCGTCAATGCAATATGATGTATGATGTAATGTTATGCGAAATGATATGGTGATATGATGCAAAATGATGAGAATGCCGAAGACACACACCCACGCGCCCACACTGGAATACACAAGACTCTGCATCCCCTTAGGAACGTCTTTTGAGTCCTTAAGCTCTACATCCCCTTAGGAACGACTTTTGAGCTTCTTCACCTTCTATTTTGGTGGCATTTAAGCTCTGCATCCCCTTAGCAACAACTTTTGAGCTTCTTCACCTTATATTTCGGTGGTATTTGGCTCTGCATCCCCCTTAGGAACGACTTTTAAGCAGAAAACTTACGCTGCGCTCCCTTAGGAACAACTTTTGCAACTTTGGATTGTAATTTTTTGGCTCTGTATTCCCTTAGGAACTATTTTTGAGCAGAAAACTTACATTGCGCTCTCTTAAGAACGGCTTTTGAAGCTTCAGATCATAATTTTTGGCCCTGCATTCCCCTAGGAACGACTTTTGAGCTTCAAAATTTACTTCATTCCCTTAGAGACGTCTTTAGAGCTTCGTAAATCCATGAGGAAGATATATTTCACTCTGGTGTAGGCACAATTATTACAAGAAATTGAAATTACGTTCTTCATTACTTATTTTTCACACAGAAAATAAAATGGCATAAAAGATAAAGGTACATCAAAAGTAGGATATTTCTGAGTATATATGCTTCGACTCTGGTACAGTGCTGTTGACTGTACGAGCTTCGGACTCCTCCCTGAAATCGCGCTGTTGTTGGGCGTGTTGATGCCCTTCTGGCTACTGGCTTCGGGTATGAGTAGGTGGCATTGGTGGTGGTAGTGGGAGCTGAGGTCAGGAAGCTTGTGAATGACTCGCCGAAGCAACAGAAGCTGCAGGTTTATTGCCCACGTATTCTAGTATATAGGGAGAATAGCACGAAGTAGTGTGTAAAACCTGCTTCGGCTGATTCTGTTGCGCTTCTGCTTCGGCAATCTCTTTTTGCTTCTAGATGGTGACCTGACATGTTCTTGTAGTGTGGCCCTTGTCCTCACCATAGAATAAGCAGTAGAGTTTCCTTGGCTGATCCCCATATCTTCCTCCGAAGCCCCTGCCACCTCTGCCCCTTAGAGCTGGTGGCCTGAAAGAGCTATGCTGCTGCCCTGAAGACTGTGAGCTTTGTTGTGGCCTCTGAAACTGGCTTCTTCTGTCACCACTCTGACTGGAGTTGTGGATTGATCTGACACGCCTAGGGTGGATTCGTCCTCCGAAGCTTCTAGTCATTTCAGAAAACCTATAAGCGTCCTCCCTTCTTTGGCGAAAATCATTATCGGCCCGAATGTACTCATCCATTTTCTGAAGCAACTTCTCCAGAGTCTGAAGGGGTTTCCTGGTGAAGTATTGAGCCGTAGGTCCTGGCCAAAGACCCTTGATCATGGCCTCAATGACGATTTCATTGGGCACTATGGGCGCTTGTGCTCTCAGACGCAAGAACCTTCGGACATACGCCTGGAGGTATTCTTCGTGGTCTTGCGTGCACTGAAACAAAGCTTGAGTAGTAACCGGCTTCGTCTGAAACCCTTGGAAACCGGTGATCAACATGTCCTTCAGCTTCTGCCATGATGTGATTGTTCCTAGCCGAAGAGAGGAGTACCAGGTTTGCGCAACATTCTTGACTGCTGTGACGAAGGATTTCGCCATGACTGTGGTATTGCCCCCATATGAAGATATGGTTGCTTCGTAGCTCATCAGAAACTGCTTCGGATCTGAGTGCCCATCATACATGGGGAGTTGGGTGGCTTGTATGATGGGGGCCATGGGGTAGCCTGTAGTTCTGCTGATAGAGGAGAAGCATCATCAAAAGCAAAATTTCCATGATGGAAATCATCATACCACTCATCATCATCATAGGAATTGTCATGACGAAGCTCTTTGTGTTGAGGTCGTCGGTCCTGGTCATCTTGAGTGGGATGACGCATTTCCTCAGCAGCTTCGTCGATCTTCTTCTGTAGATCAGAGAGGCGAAGCATCTTCTCCTTCTTCCTCTGGACCTGTTGATGGATGGCTTTGAGGTCCCTTATTTCTTGGTCCAGCTCTTCCTCCTGAGGCGTTGGACTTGTAGCCTTCCTTTTTTGAGTTCTGGCTTCACGCAGTGTTTTCTAGTTGACGTCTAGTGCCTGCACTACAGCCCCTAATCCTGAAGAAGCTTTCTTCGGTGGCATGATGAAGGTCACGTCTTGCCAAAGGTGGTCGAATGAGTTCACCGGAGGTGGGCGCCAATGTTGGGGACTTGTTCTCAAATGCTATGAGTTAAGAACAAGGAACACGAAATGTTAATAATTAAAGACCTTTGTCCTTCAAAGCATTATCTCCCTTCGGATATAATGATCTTCAGACAAAGGTTATGAAGGACGTACCTTCATCATCTCAATATATAATAACGGAAGTAGAAGCATATGAAACATGGAAAATAACATGAATAATCATATGACATATTTAGAATATTTTTATTATATCATCATGAATAAACATGAACAATATTGAATTACATTTATACCTTCATCTTGACAGAAGGTGAAAATCCAAGTGTGACGTGCGAGTGAATACAAGTCAGCGTGAACAGTATAGTGTTACTGTTCACCTATTTATAGACATAGGACGCAGCCTGTGTAAAATTACATCCATGCCCTTTATATTTACTATTGACTTAAGGACAATCTATCGAGGACTAGATAGCCTTTTCCTCTTTAAGTCGGTTTCATTTTCTGCTGCTAAGCCGATGCTTCTCTACGCGTTGCTTCGGAACTGGTTCAACCTTCTCCCAGACCATGCTTTTCATATCGTGTACAACTTTATTCTGAGGCCGAAGGTCCCTGTGAATGTATCATACTTGGAAAACATGTTAGTTGTGTTTTTGAGGACCTTCGGAAGACGAAGGCCCCCAACAGGGGGTATCGAACAAAGCATCGGAGAGTCTTCGCGAGATGTTAGAAGGCATTGTCAAATGGGCATGGAGAGGTTGCATCTTCGGATCAGACCATGGCTGGATCAGGGGGCTCATCGCGACTTACTGGCGCCAACGTCCGGGTCGTGTATCGGGGAAGGGGATCTGCAGGACCTTTTTGATGGGGAAGAGTTGAGGTTGATGTTGTTTAATTTCTAAGAAGTTGGTCTTATCCTAAAAGAAGAACCAATGAAATAATCAGTGTGGCCATCGCCGTTCTTTGGCGACGATAATCAAAAATGCTGCCGCTCCCCCCTTCGCCAAAGGACGGCTATGGGGACATCTATGAGGGGTGAATATCTTGTGTATAGTGTACACCTTGTAGTTGTAACATAACGTGTCTTTCATTTGTTGTGTTTTGCGCTGAATTGCACCTAGTAGCGTCTTCGTGTACTTTATATTGATCTGTTGGTGGTCTTCTGTGACGATTTCACTTTTTGTAATGCTCCTAGTGTGAATCCAGCTGCACCCTTAGGCAACTTTTGCATGTATAGAGATATGCGTCTCATAGACGACTTCGCACCCTTTTAGTGTTGTTACACACTTGTTGTGCTGATCTCGCTACACCCTTTGGTGGCTTTTGCTCGGATGAAAATGTGCGTCTTATAGACGACTTTTCGCACCCTTTGATTGTTATTACGCACTAGTTGTGCTGATCCAGCTGCACCCTTAGGCAGCTTTTGCTCGGATGAAAATATGAGTCCTGTAGATGACTTCGTACTTATGATACACCAGCTGCGTCCTTAGGCGACTTCTACTTGGACTTTGCTTGTCGCACGTAATGGCTGCCGAGGCTTGCCGTTGTGGTGACTATTTTGGATTCGAATGCCGAAGACCGACTCTACAATCTTTTTCGACATCCGCGGTCGATGCCGCTTTCATTTTTTGGGGGATTTTTGCGGTGATTTATTACATGGCTCCGCCTCATTAAAAACCTCACCCCTTGCGAGGAAAAGAGTTCGGGCCCGACTGAAAGTCTATGCGAAAATTACAAAGGCGCGAAGGCCTTGGCACTAGACAAATTTTTTTTGTAAGTTGTCTACATTCCATGAATGCTCTAGGTCTTCGCCTAAGGGTGATAGTGTTGTCATGCCATGCCTTCGTTTGCGTTTGGTATTTGTTCAATGCTTCCAGGGCAAGAACACGATCTCCATCGATAAGGTCCTTGGAGGTTGACTCATCGACATCGGGAGTAGCTATGGAGTTTGCTCGTGGAGATCCATGCTACAGCTCTTGTGACATCATTGCTTCGGATCCATACATCAAGCAAAAAGGTGTGAACCCAGTAGCTCTGGATTCTATTGTGTTCAGCGCCCATATGACTTCGGGAAGTTGGTCTGCCCATTTGCCTTTCTTGTCTTCGAGTAGCCTTTTCTTGATGGTGCTGAAAATCTTACTGTTGGCACATTCAACTACACCATTGGATTGTGGGTGGTAGACAGATGCGAACACTGCCTTCGTGTCGATGGAGTTGCAAATTTCCTGGAAATCTTGGTTGTCGAATTGCTTTCCATTGTCGATCGTTAGCTCTGATGGGACCCCGAACCGACAAACAATGTTCTACCAGAAGAATTTTTGCGTTGTCTTTGACGTTATTGTCGATACATCTCTGGCTTCAATCCACTTGGTGAGGTATTCAATGGCAACGTGTCACACCCGGCTTTAAGGAACAAAGCCAGGTGCATCTCATACATGCGCCAAGAAGACAACATATATAATAACAGAGTGTATAGAGATAAATGTCATAAAACATGAGAGTATTTATTACATAGCGGAAGACTTATTACAAAATAAAAGAATAAACATAAAACGAACTAAGGATCGTTGGCGCCAATGTCAACTGAGAAACGCCACCTAGATCAGATCATACTCCTCGCCTTGTGGCTCCTCCTGAACCACCTGCTCTTCTCCTGTGGGGGGGTGTGAGACAGCAAGGGTGAGCTCACACATGATCATCGCTCAACAAGTTGTGGGGAATAATGTGACATGAACTCACCAAAGGTGGGAGCTCATGGAGTGTAAGGCTTATCAAAGAGAATGGTTAAAGCTGAGCATTGCTTTTAATGTTGGTCAAACTTTTATTAGCAATTACTAGATGTAAGTAAATACCAAACCATAATAAAATAACAGAACAAAATTAATAATAAACCCATGCATATGCAAATGACAAAATTGAATTTAAGTTCCATAATTTAATCATCAGAGAGTCCTGAGCCGCTCATGACCGTGAGCTCGGCTAGTATACCAGTTTTACACTCTGCAGAGGTTGTACCCTTTACCCACAAGTCATGTTACCCATCTGCCAAGGGGTCGCGACTCCCATACACCTCTACCTAGGAAGCGCGGCAGGGCAACACTACGAGGCCTTTACAAAGTTCCACTAGCTTCCGAAAACCCGCTACAGTTTATAGGAAGTTCCAATGCAGGGTTCTTGTCTGACCGCCATCGCAGCAAAATCAACCAAGGACCTCCCTACACTGACCACTCCCCTACTGCCCTTGCCCCTTTTGGGTAAGGTAGTCTTCCACTAGCTTTCCTAATTAGTCAGCCAAGGGCGTCCCATTAAACCCTTGTGGTGGCACGTGGTTCTCAAGTTAAGCTCTATGTTCCAATTAACATTAATGAACTTGACATGAACATAAATAGAATAACAAGAATAATTGGAACATAGATATAATAACTGATTATCCCAAAACCATGTAAAGCAATAGCAAACTACCCAAGTGATTCAGGGGTAAACAAGGTAATGAGATAAACAATCTAGGGTGACCTATTGGGTCCCATCAAAATTAACCTATGCATGGATAAGTGATATTAAAGAACATTATTAGGTAAAAAGTGGTCAAGGGCACAACTTGCCTTCAATGAGCTCCTGCTCAGCTACTTCAACCTGCTGCTCACCAGGATCCTCGGTCACGGGCTCTTCTACTCGTCACAATACAAACAAGCACAGTGCATATAGAGAAATTAACATTACACCAAACATATAAATAAAATACACAGTAATAATCTACACATTAAAATAAAATTCTAGGAACAGGAATCATAATTTTTGGAGTTATAGAATTTAAGTTATGGATTTTCAAAGGTTTTATGTGTTTAAAATAGGATTAAGTGTGGGATTAATTTTCTTACTGTTGTCATGATAAAACAGAGACACTAAGTGTTAGAGAATAAAATTACTAAATTTTTGGAACTGGAATGGAGTAATTTGGAGTTCATATGCATTCTCAAGTTCTAGGGTTTATTTTTATATTAAAAATCCAATTTCCTATTCATTTAATCAATTTAAAACAGTACTGGACTGGGCCTCAATTTCAGTTAAGCACAGGGGGCTTGGGGTAAGTCGTCCTAGACACAGAGAACAGTCCCCCAACGGACGGCGGGTTGATTTTAATAAAACAGAGGGTCTCTTTTGACTATTGTGCCCGCGAAGGGGTATGGTTGGATGTGAGCCGTTGGATCAGAGTGAACGGTGACGATTAGATTACAGTAGTAATGAATCGGTAAATGAATCCGACCGTCGGATCGAACACCAGCGCTCTGGATTTAAAATAACGTTGATCAACCATCGACCGCACGATTCCGATCTAACGGCTCCTACCCGAAGTGGCGAACGGGTACGCAGATTCCAATATCCGCCGTAGGAAACTGATCCAACGGCGCAGAGTGCCCCTCTCTACTCCGACGAAGGAGCGCGACGGCGCACGAGCCCGCGGCCGCGGTGGCCATGGCCGACAATCACCTGTGCCCGATTTCGAGCCGCAAACTTCGATTCGAACCGGAATATGCGTAATTCTAATGATGGTGAACATTATAGATGATTCAATACCGGGGATTGGAGTGCCGAAGGACGCGGTTCACGGGATGGAGCGGACGCGGGCGGATCTCGCGCTCCGGTGAGAAATTCCGCAACCACCAGCGGCGCTTTCGTCGCGAGAACGCACTGCTCAGCTCCGGTGTGTCGAGACGGACCCCCCGGTGTCCACCGAACGTCGAGCGCGAGCGTAGCTGAGTAGCGGCGTGGGCGGGGATGGCGGCGGATTTCTCCCTTCCGCGAACGCAGCAATGGCGGCGGCGGTGGTGCGTTTCCGGGGAAAAAGGAGCTCGCGCGAGACTAAGGCAGGGCATGGATGGATCACGGAAGCGCGTTGCCAGGTCATTTATCTCTGGGCGCGGTCAATCGCATCAGCGACATTCACGGCGAACGCGGCGGGGTCATGGCGGTCTTTCTGTTGCGTGGAGTCCGTGGGGAGGAGATGGAGCTGACGAAGTGGGCCCACTCGGCAGCGAGAATGTGCAAGCGCTGGTTAGTCCGACGCAGGGGCCCCAACGTCAGCGTCCGAGTAAAGGGAACGCAAGCGCAGAGCGGATGACAAGACGGGCCCGCGGTGTCGGCGCCGATCCCTGAAGCTGGGCTGTGCGGCATGGATTCAGAAGTGGGCCGAAAGCTGGTCTGCGGCCCAGGTAAGCTTCTTTCCCTTTTTCTTTTATGTTTTATTTTCTATTTTCCCCATTATTTTACCAATTCAAATTTAAATCCTAATTTGAATTCAAACTTGTGACAGATTTATACTTAGATTACATGGCGCCATAAAGAAGTTGCAAATTTGGAGATTTATTTATATATCATTTATATTCTTATATCATTTCTCTCTTTCTTCCTCTTATTTTAAATTCTTGAATTTCCCTTTGATTCTTAAATTCTACTTTGGACTTGGGTATATTTCACATTATTCTATATTGTCACAAAATGCACACAAGATAAAATTCCAGCATGATGCATATTTTTGTGGCTTTTATGGTATTAATTACTTGTTTTTTTCTTTTTACATAGGGTGTTCACATGTGATGATGCATAAAGGTCAACTCACATAAAGAGAAATTGTTTCTCTATTGGTATTATTTCTAGCAATTTACAAAGTGGGTGTTACAAATCCTACCCCCCTTAAAAATAATCTCGCCCTCGAGATTTAGGAAGATCTAGGGAAAAGATGGGGAAAATCTATGCGAAGCTCTTCTTCTCTTTCCCAAGTTGCTTCATCTTCACCATGGTGACTCCATTGCACTTTGCACATCTTTATCACCTTATTTCTTGTAACTTGAGTCAATGTGTCAAGAATCTTGATCGAATACTCCGTGTAAGTCAAATCACCTTGAACACTGAGCTCTTCCATGGGTAACTGTTCCTCAGGGACACGGAGACACTTCTTCAGTTGAGATACATGGAACACATTATGCACATCCGATAGACTATCCGGTAACTCGAGTTGATAGGCCATCTCTCCAACTCGCCTTAAAAACTCATAATGGTCCCCCATAGCGAGGGGACAATTTTCCCTTGACTTTGACTCTCCTCATTCCATGAAGTGGTGACACCTTGAGGTACACATGATCACCTTCTTCAAATTACAGTGGTCTTCTACTATTATCAGTGTAGCTCTTTTGTCTGGTCTGAGCTGCCCTCAAATTCTCCCGAATTATACGGACTTGTTCTTCTGCTTCTTGAATCAGTTCAGGCCGAAAGAACTGTCTCTCTTCAGTCTGATCCCAATGTAAAGGAGTCCTGCACTTCCTCCCATATAAAGCTTCAAAAGGTGACATCTTTAGACTGGTCTGGTAACTATTATTGTATGAGAATTCAGCATACGGTAGACTTTTATCCCAACTTCCTCCATGCTGAAGTGCACAAGCTCTCAACATATCTTCCAATACTTGATTAGTCCTTTCAGTCTGTCCATTAGTCTGAGGGTGATAAGCTGTACTAAAATTCAACTTCGTACTCATGTTCTCATGAAAGCTTCTCCAAAATCGTGAGGTAAACTGCGAACCTCGATCAGACACGATCTTCTTTGGTACTCCATGCAAACACACAATCCGAGCCACATATAACTCTACTAGCTGAGAACCTTTATAAGTAGTCTTCACCGGAATAAAGTGAGCCACTTTAGTCAATCTATCCACAATCACCCATATAGCATCATATCCTTTCTGGGTGCGAGGCAACCCAGTAATGAAATCCATACCAATCTCTTCCCATTTCCACTCGGGTATCTTCAGTGGGTGCAATAGTCCAGCTGGCCTCTAGTGTTCAGCCTTAACTCTTTGACATACATCGCACATAGCCACATGTGCAGCCACATCTCTCTTCAATCCATATCACCAATACTTCCGCTTCAAATCCTGATACATCTTAGTACTGCCAGGATGAATAGAATAATCCGAGTCATGGGCCTCCTTCAATATAGTCTCACGAAGGCTTTCAATATCAGGAACACACATCCTGTCCTTGAACCATACAATGCCTTGTTCATCTTCCATGAATTTCCGGAACTCGACCTTCAGTAATCAGATCCTTAATCTCTTTTATTTTAGCATCGTCAATTTGTCCTTTGCGGATCTATTGCTCCAAAGTAGGTTCCACATCAATAGTAACTCCTTCAGTATGAGCAGCTATCCCCAGGTTAAGTCTCCTGAAATCCTCAACAATCTCATCGGGTAGCTGGGCAAAAATAGCTGAATGAACATGCTCCTTTCGACTCAAGGCATCTGCAACCAAATTTGCCTTGCCCGGGTGATAGTGAATCTCCAAATCATAATCCTTAATAAGCTCCAACCAACGGCGTTGCCTAAGGTTGAGATCCTTCTGAGTGAATATACACTTCAAACTCTTATGATCCGTATATACTTGGCACTTGGTCCCCATGATATAATGTCTCCAAATCTTAAGCGCATGCACAACGGCTGCCAATTCCAAGTCATGTGTGGGGTAGTTTAACTCATGTTTCCGCAACTGACGAGAAGCATAAGCAATCACATGTCCTTCTTGCATGAGCACGCATCCCAAGCCTTGGCCACATGCATCACAATAAATATCAAATCCCTTCTGTAGGTCTGGCATAACCAACACTGGTGGAGACATCAACCTCTTCTTTAATTGATCAAAGTTTTCTTGGCACTTCTCGTCCCACTTAAATTCTCTGTCCTTCTCCAGAAGCGAGGTCATAGGCTTATCAATCTTAGAAAATCCTTCAATAAATCTCCGATAATATCCTGCTAGTCCCAAGAAACTCCGAATCTCAGTAACTGTAGTGGGTACTCTTGAAAGGGAAATGTGCCCTTGGGCCATTTCTAAGTATTTTGGTGGTTTAGTGCCCAACACAAGTGCCTAAGTGTAAAAAGGTGGACAAAGTACAAATCAAGGATAAAGGTATGTTTCTCAAACTTAGTACAGTGTTTTATGGACTAATGTATTGTGTCTAAGTGCTGGAAACAGGAAAAATCCAATTGAAAATGTCTTGGCTCGAGCAGCCAAGACTCTGCTCAGTCTGGGAACACCGGACTGTCCGGTGGTGCACCGGACAGTGTCCGGTGCGCCAAGCTGGCTCGAGCGAAGTGGCCGCTCTCGGGAATTCACCGGCGACGTACGACTATAATTCACCGGACTGTCCGGTGAGCCAACGGTCGGCCGCGCAATCTGCGCGGGACAAGTGGCCGAGCCAACGGCTAGAAGGGGGCACCGGACTGTCCGGTGTGCACCGGACATGTCCGGTGCGCCAACAGCTCTCAGGCTGCCAACGGTCGACTGCGCCATTTTTGGAAGGAAATCGGGCACCGGACAGTGTCCGGTGTGCACCGGACTGTCCGGTGCACTAGTCGGCAGAAGGCAAGATCAGCCTTCCTAGAATGCTCTCAACGGCTCCTAGCTGCCTTGGGGCTATAAAAGGGACCCCTAGGCGCATGGAGGAGTACACCAAGCATTCCTACAACATTCCTAAGCACCAAGACATCGATTCCGCGCCTTTGATTCTTCGCGATAGCAATTAGAGCTCTTGTTGAGTGGTGAACTCATTGAGTTGTGTTGTGAGCTCTCGTTGCGACTTGTGTGCGTGGTGTTGCTGTGATTTCTTGTCTTGAGTGCGTTGCTAATCCCTCCCTTGCTCTGTGCTTCTTTGTGAATTTCAAGTGTAAGGGCGAGAGGCTCCAAGTTGTGGAGATTCCTCGCAAACGGGATTGAGAAAAGCAAGCAAAACACCGTGGTATTCAAGTGGGTCTTTGGACCGCTTGAGAGGGGTTGATTGCAACCCTCGTCCGTTGGGACGCCACAACGTGGAGTAGGCAAGCGTTGGTCTTGGCCGAACCACGGGATAACCACCGTGCCATCTCTGTGATTGATCTTGTTGGTTATTGTGTTTTGTTGAAGATTCCTCTCTAGCCACTTGGCGGTTATTGTGCTAACACTTAACCAAGTTTTTGTGGCCTAAGTTTTTAAGTGTTACAGGATCACCTATTAACCCCCCCTCTAGGTGCTCTCAATTGGTATCAGAGCCGTTCTCTTCACAAAGGGACTAACCGCCCGAAGAGATGGATCCTAAGGGGAAGGGAATCGTGATCAACGACAAAGAGAAGGAATCCTTCGTCAACGAGCCGAAGGATGACAAGCCTACAGACTCCGGCTCGGGCCATAGACGGAAAGATGGGAAGAAGAAGAAGACGAGGCACATCAACGAGATCGTCTACTACGACGACAGCGATGAGTCTACTTCTTCCCAAAAGGACGATGACCACAACGACTACGAGAGAAGGAAACCGGTCAATTCTATCTTTTCTTTTGACTACTCTCGTATTCCTCAAAGTACAAATGCTCATTTATTATCTATTCGTCTTGGTAAACCTCCTCATTTTGATGGAGAGGACTACGGATTTTGGAGTCACAAAATGCGTAGTCACTTGTTCTCTCTCCATCCTAGTATATGGGAGATTGTAGAGAGTGGAATGCACTTTGATAGTTCGGATAGTCCCATGTTCATTAATGAGCAAATTCATAAGAATGCACAAGCTACTACTGTTCTTCTAGCTTCATTGTGCAGGGATGAATACCACAAAGTGAGCGGCTTGGATAACGCCAAGCAGATCTGGGACACCCTCAAGATTTCGCATGAGGGGAACGACGTCACCTTGCTCACCAAGATGGAGTTGGTGGAGGGCGAGCTTGGACGATTCGCGATGATAAGGGGCGAGGAGCCGACATAAACATACAACCGGCTCAAGACCCTTATCAACAAAATAAGGAGCTACAGAAGCACGCGATGGACGGACCACGACGTCGTCCGACTGATGCTAAGGTCCTTTACCGTTCTTGATCCTCATTTGGTGAATAATATTCGTGAGAATCCCAGGTACACCAAAATGTCGCCCGAAGAAGTCCTTGGAAAATTCGTAAGCGGGCGAATGATGATCAAGGAGGCGAGGTACGTGGACGACGCATTGAATGGTCCAATCACCGAGCCTCAACCCCTTGCTCTTAAGGCAACAAGAAGCAAGGAGGCGCTACCTAGCAAGGTGGCACAAATTGAGGCGGCCGGACTCAATGATGAAGAGATGGCCCTCATCATCAAGAGATTCAAGACGGCACTAAAAGGTCGCAAGGGGCAGCCAAGCAAGACCAAGACAAAGGGGAAGCGCTCATGCTTCAAATGTGGTAAGCTTGGTCATTTTATTGCTAACTGTCCCGACAATGATAGTGACCAGGATCAAGGGAACAAGAGGGAGAAGAAGAAGAACTACAAGAAGGCAAAGGGCGAGGCACACCTTGGCAAGGAGTGGGATTCGGATTGCTCCTCGTCCGACTCCGACAATGAAGGACTCGCCGCCACCGCCTTAAACAAGTCGTCCCTCTTCCCCAACGAGCGTCACACATGCCTTATGGCAAGGGAGAAAAAGGTATGTACTCGAGACTCTACCTATGCTTCTTCAAGTGAGGACGAATCTAGTGATGAGGATGAAATAGATTATTCATGTTTATTTAAGGGCCTAGATAGAACCAAGGTAGATAAAATTAATGAATTGATTGATGCCTTGAATGATAAGAATAGGCTTTTAGAAAAACAAGAAGATTTGTTGTATGAAGAACATGACAAATTTATAGAAGCACAAAAATCTTATGCTTTAGAAGTTAAAAGAAATGAAATGCTTTCATGTGAATTATCCTCTTGCCATGAGACAATTTCTAGCTTAAGGAGCATGAATGATTATTTGAATGCTAAGTTAGAAATAGCTAGTAAATCAACAACTTGTGTGGAAAATGTTGTTATTTACAATAGATGTAAAGATTTTGATATTGATGCTTGTAGTGAACACCTAGTTTCAATTTCTAGATTAAATGATGAAGTAGCTAGTCTTAATGCCCAACTTAAGACTAGCAAAAGTGATTTCGATAAGCTAAAATTTGCAAGGGATGCCTACACGATTGGTAGACATCCCTCAATTAAGGATGGACTTGGCTTCAAGAGGGAAGCCAAGGACTTAACAAGCCATAAGGCTCCCATCTCCACCAAGGAGAAAGGGAAGGCCCCTATGGCTAGTAATGCTAAAAAGAACCATGCTTTTATGTATCATTACAAGAGACAATATAGAAATGCTTATAGGAGTTATAATGCATATGATGCTTTTGATTCTCATGCCATGTTTGCTTCTAGTTCTTCCTATGTGCATGATAGAAATGTTGGTAGGAGAAATGTTGTTCATAATATGCCTAGGAAAAATGTTGTCAATGTTCCTAGAAAAGTTATGAATGGTCCCTCTACAATTTATCATGCTCTAAATGCTTCCTTTGCTATTTGTAGAAAGGATAGGAAGATAGTTGCTAGGAAATTAGGGGCAAAATGCAAGGGTGATAAAACTTGCATTTGGGTCCCTAAGGAAATTGTGACTAACCTTGTAGGACCCAACAAGAGTTGGGTACCTAAGACCCAAGCCTAAATTTGCCTTGCAGGTTTATGCATCCGGGGGTTCAAGCTGGATTATCGACAGCGGATGCACAAACCATATGACGGGGGAGAAGAAAATGTTCACCTCCTACGTCAAGAATAAGGATTCCCAAGATTCAATTATATTCGGTGATGGGAACCAAGGCAAGGTGAAAGGTTTAGGCAAGATTGCAATATCGAATGAGCACTCTATCTTTAATGTGTTTTTAGTTGAGTCTCTTGGATATAATTTACTATCTGTTAGTCAATTATGTAATATGGGATATAATTGTCTATTTACAAATGTAGATGTGTCTGTCTTTAGAATATGTGATGGTTCACTAGCTTTTAAGGGTGTACTAGAAGGCAAACTTTATTTAGTTGATTTTGCAAAAGAGGAGGCCGGTCTAGATGCATGCTTAATTGCTAAGACTAGCATGGGCTGGATGTGGCATCGCCGCTTAGCACATGTGGGGATGAAGAACCTTCACAAGCTTCTAAAGGGAGAACACGTGATAGGTTTGACTAACGTGCAATTCGAAAAAGATAGACCTTGTGCAGCTTGTCAAGCAGGTAAACAAGTGGGAGGAGCACATCACAACAAGAATGTGATGACCACTTAAAGACCTCTGGAGCTACTACATATGGACCTCTTCGGACCCGTCGCCTATCTGAGCATAGGAGGAAGTAAGTATGGTCTAGTTATTGTTGATGACTTTTCCCGCTTCACTTGGGTGTTCTTTTTGCAGGATAAGTCTGAAACCCAAGAGACCCTCAAGCGCTTCCTAAGGAGAGCTCAAAATGAGTTTGAGCTCAAGGTGAAGAAGATAAGGAGTGACAATGGGTCCGAATTCAAGAATCTTCAAGTGGAAGAGTTCCTTGAGGAGGAGGGAATCAAGCACGAGTTCTCCGCTCCCTACACACCTCAGCAAAATGGTGTGGTAGAGAGGAAGAACAGGACGCTCATAGATATGGCGAGGACTATGCTTGGAGAATTCAAGACCCCAGAGCGTTTTTGGTCGGAAGCCGTGAACACGGCTTGCCACGCCTTCAATAGGGTCTACCTTCACCGCCTCCTCAAGAAGACTTCATATGAGCTGCTGACTGGTAACAAACCCAATGTATCTTATTTTCGTGTATTTGGGAGCAAGTGTTATATTCTTGTGAAGAAAGGTAGAACCTCTAAATTTGCTCCCAAAGCTGTAGAAGGGTTTTTATTAGGTTATGATTCAAATACAAAGGCGTATAGGGTCTTCAACAAATCATCGGGTTTGGTTGAAGTCTCTAGCGACGTTGTATTTGATGAGACTAATGGCTCTCCAAGAGAGCAAGTTGTTGATCTTGATGATGTAGATGAAGAAGACGTTCCAACGGCCGCGATACGCACCATGGCGATTGGAGATGTACGACCTCAGGAACAATTGGAGCAAAATCAACCATCTTCCTCAACTATGGTGCATCCCCCAACCCAAGATGACGAACAGGTACCTCAAGTGGAGGCGCATGATCAAGGGGGAGCACAGGATGATCAAGTTGAAGAGGAAGAAGCACCTCAGGCACCTCCAACCCAAGTTCGAGCGACGATCCAAAGGGATCATCTCGTTGACCAAATATTGGGTGATATTAGCAAGGGAGTAACTACTCGCTCGAGATTAGTTAATTTTTGTGAGCATTACTCCTTTGTCTCTTCTATTGAGCCTTTCAGGGTAGAAGAGGCCTTGCTAGATCCGGACTGGGTGTTGGCCATGCAGGAGGAACTCAACAACTTCAAGCGCAATGAAGTTTGGACACTGGTGCCTCGTCCCAAGCAAAATGTTGTGGGAACCAAGTGGGTGTTCCACAACAAACAGGACGAGCACGGGGTGGTGACAAGGAACAAGGCTCGGCTTGTGGCAAAAGGTTATGCCCAAGTCGTAGGTTTGGACTTTGAGGAAACTTTTGCTCCTGTGGCTAGGCTAGAATCAATTCGTATCTTGCTAGCATATGCCACTCACCATTCTTTCAGGTTGTACCAAATGGATGTGAAGAGCGCTTTCCTCTACGGGCCGATCAAGGAGGAGGTGTACGTGGAGCAACCCCCTGGCTTCGAGGATGAACGGTACCCCGACCACGTGTGTAAGCTCTCTAAGGCGCTTTATGGACTTAAGCAAGCCCCAAGAGCATGGTATGAATGCCTTAGAGACTTTTTAATTGCTAATGCTTTCAAGGTTGGGAAAGCCGATCCAACTCTTTTTACTAAGACTTTTGATGGTGATCTTTTTGTGTGCCAAATTTATGTCGATGACATAATATTTGGTTCTACTAATCAAAAGTCTTGTGAAGAGTTTAGCAGGGTTATGACGCAGAAATTCGAGATGTCGATGATGGGCGAGTTGAACTACTTCCTTGGGTTCCAAGTGAAGCAACTCAAGGACGGTACTTTCATCTCCCAAACGAAGTACACGCAAGACTTGCTAAAGCGGTTTGGGATGAAGGACGCCAAGCCCGCAAAGACACCGATGGGAACTGACGGACACACCGACCTCAACAAAGGAGGTATGTCCGTTGATCAAAAAGCATACCGGTCCATGATAGGTTCTTTGCTCTATTTATGTGCTAGTAGACCGGATATTATGCTTAGCGTATGCATGTGTGCTAGATTTCAATCCGATCCTAAGGAGTGTCACTTAGTGGCTGTGAAGCGAATTCTTCGATATTTAGTCGCTACGCCTTGCTTCGGGATCTGGTATCCAAAGGGGTCTAACTTTGACTTGATTGGGTACTCAGATTCCGACTATGCTGGATGTAAGGTCGATAGGAAGAGTACATCGGGGACGTGCCAATTCTTAGGAAGGTCCCTGGTGTCATGGAATTCTAAGAAACAAACTTCTGTTGCCCTATCCACCGCTGAGGCCGAGTATGTTGCCGTAGGACAGTGTTGCGCGCAACTACTTTGGATGAGGCAAACCCTCAGGGACTTTGGCTACAATCTGAGCAAAGTCCCACTCCTATGTGATAATGAGAGTGCTATCCGAATAGTAGAAAATCCTGTTGAGCACAGCCGCACAAAGCACATTGACATCCGGCATCACTTTTTGAGAGACCACCAGCAAAAGGGAGATATCGAAGTGTTTCATGTTAGCACTGAGAACCAGCTAGCCGATATCTTTACCAAGCCTCTAGATGAGAAGACCTTTGCAGGCTGCGTAGTGAGCTAAATGTCTTAGATTCGCGGAACTTGGATTGAATTGTAGCATACATGTGTTTATGCCTTTGATCATGTTCATTCTGCATTCTGTTGCTTATTGTGGTGCTCAAGTTGTACAAACACTCCCTGGACCTCACAAGTCCTTTTTGAAAGTGATGCACATATTTAGGGGGAGCTGTGCTACAACTTGACCCTTTGAGACTAACCATATGCTTGAGTTTGCTTGTTTTAGTCTCAAAGGAGGTTTGAAATGGAAAAGGTGGACTTGGACCATGAAAGACTTCCACTGCACTCCGATGAGAGGGTAACTTATTCCAAGTTCATCTCATGCACTCTTATTGCCTTTGTGTTCTTATTTGAAGATTTTGGTGAGGCAATGGGGTTAAAGGGCCAAGATTGATCCCGTTTTGGTGCTTGATGCCAAAGGGGGACAAAATAAAGGCCAAAGCGATAAATGGATCAGCTACCACTTGAGAGAGTTTGAAAATAGTAGAATAGAGCTTTTGGTTTGTCAAGACTTAGTGTCTCTCTTATCGGAAGTTGGCTTCTTGTGGGGAGAAGTGTTGATTATGGGAAAAAGGGGAGTTTTTGAAATCTTGAATCAATTTCTCTTGGAATGACTCTCTTTATGTCTTAACATGTGTGTTTGACTTAGAGATAGAAATTTGAGTTTGATTTGCAAAAACAAACCAAGTGGTGGCAAAGAGTGATCCATATATGTCAAATTTGAATCAAAACAATTTGAGTTCTTATTTGAATTGATTTTGTATTTGTTCTACTTGCTTTATATTGTGTTGGCATAAATCACCAAAAAGGGGGAGATTGAAAGGGAAATGTGCCCTTGGGCCATTTCTAAGTATTTTGGTGGTTTAGTGCCCAACACAAGTGCCTAAGTGTAAAAAGGTGGACAAAGTACAAATCAAGGATAAAGGTATGTTTCTCAGACTTAGTACAGTGTTTTATGGACTAATGTATTGTGTCTAAGTGCTGGAAACAGGAAAAATCCAATTGAAAATGTCTTGGCTCGAGCAGCCAAGACTCTGCTCAGTCTGGGAACACCGGACTGTCCGGTGGTGCACCGGACAGTGTCCGGTGGTGCACCGGACAATGTCTGGTGCGCCAAGCTGGCTCGAGCGAAGTGGCCGCTCTCGGGAATACACCGGACTGTCCGGTGTGCACCGGACTGTCTGGTGAGCCAACGGTCGGCCGGGCCAACGGTCGGCCGCGCAATCTGCGCGGGACACGTGGCCGAGCCAACGACTAGAAGGGGGCACCAGACATGTCCGGTGCGCCAACAGCTCTCAGGCTGCCAACGGTCGACAGCGCCATTTTTGGAAGGAAATCGGGCACCGGACTGTCCGGTGCGCCAGTCGGCAGAAGGCAAGATCAGCCTTCCTAGAATGCTCTCAACGGCTCCTAGCTGCCTTGGGGCTATAAAAGGGACCCCTAGGCGCGTGGAGGAGTACACCAAGCATTCCTACAACATTCCTAAGCACCAAGACATCGATTCCGCGCCTTTGATTCTTTGCGATAGCAATTAGAGGTCTTGTTGAGTGGTGAACTCATTGAGTTGTGTTGTGAGCTCTCGTTGCGACTTGTGTGCGTGGTGTTGCTGTGATTTCTTGTCTTGAGTGCGTTGCTAATCCCTCCCTTGCTCTGTGCTTCTTTGTGAATTTCAAGTGTAAGGGCGAGAGGCTCCAAGTTGTGGAGATTCCTCACAAACGGGATTGAGAAAAGCAAGCAAAACACCGTGGTATTCAAGTGGATCTTTGGACCGCTTGAGAGGGGTTGATTGCAACCCTCGTCCTTTGGGACGCCACAACGTGGAGTAGGCAAGCATTGGTCTTGGCCGAACCACGGGATAACCACCGTGCCATCTCTGTGATTGATCTTGTTGGTTATTGTGTTTTGTTGAAGATTCCTCTCTAGCCACTTGGCGGTTATTGTGCTAACACTTAACCAAGTTTTTGTGGCCTAAGTTTTTAAGTGTTACAAGATCAGCTATTCACCCCCCTCTAGGTGCTCTCAACTCTCCACTCCATTATCTCCTTAACCTTAGCAGGATCCACTGATATTCTGCCATTAGAAATGATATGTCCAAGAAATGGCACCTCGCCAATCCAAAACTTGCACTTGCTAAACTTGGCGTAGAGTTGATTATCTTGTAGCTTCTGTAGCACCAATCTCAGATGTCCCTCATGATCACTATCACTCTTGGAATAGATAAGAATATCGTCGATGAATACCATGACGAATCTATCCAGATCATGAACACCTTATTCTTCAGATCCATAAAATAGGCTGGTGCATTAGTTAGTCCAAATGACACAACAGTGAACTCATATGATCCATATCGGGTCGAGCAATCCGTCTTGGGAATAACTGATGGCCTAATCTTCATTTGGTGATAACCCGATTGGAGATCAACCTTCGAGAATACCCTTGCACCTCTCATCTGATCAAATAAATCCTTAATGCAGGGTAACAGATACTTGTTCTTCACAGTGACATCATTAAGGGTCCTATAATCCACGCATATCCCTTGCGATCCTTCTTTCTTCTGTACAAATAGAACCGGCGCTCCCCATGGTGAAGAATTCGGACGAATGTACCCAGCCTCTTGTAATTCCATTAATTGCTTCTTAAGTTCCTTTAGTTCTTCTACGGACATCTTGTATGGTCGTTTGAAAGTAGGGGCAGTCTTAGGTAAGAGATCAATGACAAACTCAGCTTCCCTATATGGTGGCATCCCTGGTAACTCTTCTGGGAAGACATCCGAAAAATCTCTAACCACACGGATGTTGACACCAACAAACTTCCCATCTACTAAGAATGCCGCTATTCTGGTGGCGGTAGTTACTGCAATTCCAACTTCAAATCTTTCTCCTTTGGAACTGGTGAGTTCTATGGTTCCTTTAGCACAGTGTATAAACTGCCTTTGCCTTTCTTAACCATGACATACCAAGGATCACGTCTATAGTGCTCTCTTCTAACACTATAGGGGTAGTCCATCTGGGTTAGAAATACAGGGTAAGAAAGGAAGAATTGTAGATAAGGCAAGTAATTACGAGGAATGTCACTGCGGGGGATTTACTAACTAAGTAGATTAGTGTGTCACCTACTAAAGTTAATTCATTACCTTATGGTGGTACATGCTAAGATGCCCATATATAATATTTCAATCAATCAAAGAAGCAAATCAGACATTTATCATCAGAACAATCAACCAACATTTTTAATAGAGAAAATAATTTTTAATTTCTTTTTTTTGGTCTCCTATCTCTTAAAAAGGTTATAAATGTAGGATTCCAAGGTGTGAAATCCTTCTTGTCTTGGAGTAGGAAAGATAAGAATGATCAGAGTGGAACAGTAAAAGGTGAGACAGGGTCAAGATAAGTATAGAAAGAATTAGAGTAAGACAAGTATAGAATGAATCAGAATAAGGTAAGTAGATAAGGTTTTTGTCCATTGCTATCTAGGTTTCGTCCTACAGTCAACATTTCCTCTGATACCACTTCTATCACACCCGGCTTTAAGGAACAAAGCCAGGTGCATCTCATACATGCGCCAAGAAGACAACATATATAATAACAGAGTGTATAGAGATAAATGTCATAAAACATGAGAGTATTTATTACATAGCGGAAGACTTATTACAAAATAAAAGAATAAACATAAAACGAACTAAGGATCGTTGGCGCCAATGTCAACTGAGAAACGCCACCTAGATCAGATCATACTCCTCGCCTTGTGGCTCCTCCTGAACCACCTGCTCTTCTCCTGTGGGGGGTGTGAGACAGCAAGGGTGAGCTCAGACATGATCATCGCTCAACAAGTTGTGGGGAATAATGTGACATGAACTCACCAAAGGTGGGAGCTCATGGAGTGTAAGGCTTATCAAAGAGAATGGTTAAAGCTGAGCATTGCTTTTAATGTTGGTCAAACTTTTATTAGCAATTACTAGATGTAAGTAAATACCAAACCATAATAAAATAACAGAACAAAATTAATAATAAACCCATGCATATGCAAATGACAAAATTGAATTTAAGTTCCATAATTTAATCATCAGAGAGTCCTGAGCCGCTCATGACCGTGAGCTCGGCTAGTATACCAGTTTTACACTCTGTAGAGGTTGTACCCTTTACCCACAAGTCATGTTACCCATCTGCCAAGGGGTCGCGACTCCCATACACCTCTACCTAGGAAGCGCGGCAGGGCAACACTATGAGGCCTTTACAAAGTTCCACTAGCTTTCGAAAACCCGCTACAGTTTATAGGAAGTTCCAATGCAGGGTTCTTGTCTGACCGCCATCGCAGCAAAATCAACCAAGGACCTCCCTACACTGACCACTCCCCTACTGCCCTTGCCCCTTTCGGGTAAGGTAGTCTTCCACTAGCTTTCCTAATTAGTCAGCCAAGGGCGTCCCATTAAACCCTTGTGGTGGCACGTGGTTCTCAAGTTAAGCTCTATGTTCCAATTAACATTAATGAACTTGACATGAACATAAATAGAATAACAAGAATAATTGGAACATAGATATAATAACTGATTATCCCAAAACCATGTAAAGCAATAGCAAACTACCCAAGTGATTCAGGGGTAAACAAGGTAATGAGATAAACAATCTAGGGTGACCTATTGGGTCCCATCAAAATTAACCTATGCATGGATAAGTGATATTAAAGAACATTATTAGGTAAAAAGTGGTCAAGGGCACAACTTGCCTTCAATGAGCTCCTGCTCAGCTACTTCAACCTGCTGCTCACCAGGATCCTCGGTCACGGGCTCTTCTACTCGTCACAATACAAACAAGCACAGTGCATATAGAGAAATTAACATTACACCAAACATATAAATAAAATACACAGTAATAATCTACACATTAAAATAAAATTCTAGGAACATGAATCATAATTTTTGGAGTTATAGAATTTAAGTTATGGATTTTCAAAGGTTTTATGTGTTTAAAATAGGATTAAGTGTGGGATTAATTTTCTTACTGTTGTCATGATAAAACAGAGACACTAAGTGTTAGAGAATAAAATTACTAAATTTTTGGAACTGGAATGGAGTAATTTGGAGTTCATATGCATTCTCAAGTTCTAGGGTTTATTTTTATATTAAAAATCCAATTTCCTATTCATTTAATCAATTTAAAACAGTACTGGACTGGGCCTCAATTTCAGTTAAGCACAGGGGGCTCGGGGTAAGTCGTCCTAGACACAGAGAACAGTCCCCCAACGGACGGCGGGTTGATTTTAATAAAACAGAGGGTCTCTTTTGACTATTGTGCCCGCGAAGGGGTATGGTTGGATGTGAGCCGTTGGATCAGAGTGAACGGTGACAATTAGATTACAGTAGTAATGAATCGGTAAATGAATCCGACCGTCGGATCGAACACCAGCGCTCTGGATTTAAAATAACGTTGATCGACCATCGACCGCACGATTCCGATCTAACGGCTCCTACCCGAAGTGGCGAACGGGTATGCAGATTCCAATCTCCACCGTAGGAAACCGATCCAACGGCGCAGAGTGCCCCTCTCTACTCCGACGAAGGAGCGCGGCGGCGCACGAGCCCGCGGCGGCGGTGGCCATGGCCGACAATCACCTGTGCCCGATTTCGAGCCGCAAACTTCGATTCGAACCGGAATACGCGTAATTCTAATGATGGTGAACATTATAGATGATTCAATACCGGGGATTGGAGTGCCGAAGGACGCGGTTCACGGGATGGAGCGGAGGCGGGACGGATCTCGCGCTCCGGTGAGAAATTCCGCAACCACCAGCGGCGCTTTCGTCGCGAGAACGCCCAGCTCAGCTCCGGTGTGTCGAGACGGACCCCCCGGTGTCCACCGAACGTCGAGCGCAAGCGTAGCTGAGTAGCGGCGTGGGCGGGGATGGCGGCGGATTTCTCCCTTCCGCGAACGCAGCAATGGCGGCGGCGGTGGTGCGTTTCCGGGGCAAAAGGAGCTCGCGCGAGACTAAGGCAGGGCAGGGATGGATCACGGAAGCGCGTTGCCAGGTCATTTATCTCCTGGCGTGGTCAATCGCATCAGCGACATTCACGGCGAACGCGGCGGGGTCATGGCGGTCTTTCTGTTGCATGGAGTCCGTGGGTAGGAGATCGAGCTGACGAAGTGGGCCCACTCGGCAGCGAGAATGTGCAAGCGCTGGTCAGTCCGACGCAGGGGCCCCAACGTCAGCGTCCGAGTAAAGGGAACGCAAGCGCAGAGCGGATGACAAGCGGGCCCGCGGTGTCGGCGCCGATCCCTGAAGCTGGGCTGTGCGGCATGGATTCAGAAGTGGGCCGAAAGCTGGTCTGCGGCCCAGGTAAGCTTCTTTCCCTTTTTCTTTTATGTTTTATTTTCTATTTTCCCCATTATTTTACCAATTCAAATTTAAATCCTAATTTGAATTCAAACTTGTGACAGATTTATACTTAGATTACATGGCGCCATAAAGAAGTTGCAAATTTGGAGATTTATTTATATATCATTTATATTTTTATATCATTTCTCTCTTTCTTCCTCTTATTTTAAATTCTTGAATTTCCCTTTGATTCTTAAATTCTACTTTGGACTTGGGTATATTTCACATTATTCTATATTGTCACAAAATGCACACAAGATAAAATTCCAGCATGATGCATATTTTTGTGGCTTTTATGGTATTAATTACTTGTTTTTTTCTTTTTACATAGGGTGTTCACATGTGATGATGCATAAAGGTCAACTCACATAAAGAGAAATTGTTTCTCTATTGGTATTATTTCTAGCAATTTACAAAGTGGGTGTTACACAACGAAGGTGAATTTTAGGTTGCCTTGAGGTGTGGGCAGTGGCCCAACGATGTCTAGTCCCCAACGTTGTAGTGGCCAGGTATGTGCAATAAGCTTTGTGAACTATGAAGGGGTGCCCATTCGAGGTGAGAATTTCTAGCATGCTTCGCACGAATGGGTCACCCGGTTGGCCGTGCACACAATTGCCAGCCAATAGAAACCTTGACGTATGACTTTGGCAGCCAGGGCCCTTGGTCCCGAATGTGATCCACATATACCCCTGTGGACTTCACGGAGAAGCTCTATGCCTTCGGCTTCAGTTATGCATTTCAACATGGGTTGGCTTATCCCCTTCTTGTAGAGATGTCCGTCGACTATAGCGAAGTCTTTGTGTAAAAACATTGGTGTTACGAGAACTAAAACTTTGGCATGGCATCATATGCATTGGCATTTCATTATGTATGAAACACCTAGGATGCATCCACTAGGCTAAAATTTCAACACAAACATGTGATGTGATGCTCTGACTTGGTAAAGGGGATTCTTAACCCTAGATTAGAGTATCTATCATTAAGGATTAGAGACCTATGGCCTTGAGAGATGAGCACTAAGGTATGATCTCAACAAGTTGGTAGAAATGTTCAAGAAAGGTTAAGCTTAGAGAGATTAAGTGCCATATGTACACTATAACACTCAAAACCCTAATTTGGAACCCTAAAACCATAAATAGTGCCCTATAGGGTGATTTCAATTTATATGCACTTTTAGTCAAAAATGTATACATCAAAGTGATAGAATAACAAAAGTTAAGCAACTTTCATGTTTGGGGACTTTCATGTTTTGTTGTGGAAACAGTGTCAAAAGGACAAATTCAAGCCTCTATATCTCTTGATCTATGAGGAGTTCGTCATGAGTCACCACAACAAAGTTGTAGAGCTACTATAGTAGTTTAAGTTTGATTAAGTGACTTAGCCCAAGAATGGTACAAAAATTTGAGTAAAATGCCCTAGAAGTTGGGCTGTCAGTCAGGTCTTATACTGAAAGCAGACTGACACTGGTTTTTGATCGACTTTGGAACCTGATTATGCTTGATCTAGTGGGTAACTGCTCAAGATCCTTATGACAAAGTTGAAGCTAGTTTATAGGATAATAACTTTGATGTAATATGTGACGGAACCTCCCGAGTTATTAGGCCCACCTACAGTTGTCCTTGTCCAACGGGCCTCGGACAACCCTGTAGATGCACATAATCACTCGACAAGTTCGGTATCTGTATCCTTTACCTTTCCCAAGAGCGTTTCACCCGTCACGCAGATATTAAAACACATCGGAGGAACGAATAAGCGGAAGTGGATTACAATAACTTAATTTACATTCATTAAAATACAGAAGGAGTATTAGAGTTATTACAACCGAAGGTATAAGAGTGCATGAGTATTATTATTACAAACTTGGGAGGCAAAAACCCCTCCCACATAAAATTATATTGTTTTTCAAAAGGAAGGACCACGTCCTTCCGCAACCATGTTACTGTTGAGGCTGATCCTTGGGCACCACGTCCTTGGGCACCACCTTAGTGCAAAAACAGCAGAAGTCTGCTGTTTCATCACCTACAACAACATGGGTTCGAAAACCGTGAGTACGAAGTGTACTTTCGCAAGTCTTACCCGTCAAAATAAAAGACTCTCAAGGATATGCTGGCTTAAGGGAGTCAAGGTAAGGCTTAACCAAGAATCAAGACTCTGTTTTGCAAAAATGCTTACTAATAGTGGATCCTTAAAAATCCAGTTTTATTAGCAAGTTAAGTCATTACCTGTCACTAGAGTTATTTCTACCCTAGTTCAAGCACTTGACCTATACTAGCCCTCCTTTTATCAACCCTTCTTGTTTACTCGAATGCTACGTGTAAGTCAGTGACCAAGTCTTCATGTCCGAGAAGTAACAGCGATCCGAATTGATTAATACCCAGTTGGGGATCTCCAATCACACGACATATGTAGCACTTAACCCTTGCATATGTCAACTCGCCACCGGGGTTCTTAAGACCAGATCGGGTTCACGCCAACCAAGAGCATAGATACACCACCGTCCAGCCTCTTGCCACGGAGGGTACACGCTACTCTCGCCATCTCTCCACTTCCATTGCGTGTTGGCCTTTCTAGTATTAGTCTGCCCGAGGCAGTGCTTACCCATGATGAGGCATGTGACCAGTTAAAAGGTCCTCGATCATCAGGCCTACATCGAGACGGTCCTTAATCGACTCAGACGGAGACAATACGCCGAGACTCTCTTCTCATGCAAGTCACCAGCCTGGTCTCAGCTTTTTCATTGCAAACCCAAAGTTTCGTACCTAGCAGAGGTACATCTTTTCTGATGTTGAACCCATCATGGCCATGATGGATCCACCATCAAGTTTTATTTTTGAAAACATCCCATCCACTGTGAAGCATCACCTTTTATTAAAAACAAAACATTTGTTTTTCTAAAGCAGGACTAAGCATAAGAAAATCTTTTTAAGAAAAATAGGTAATCAAGGAATGGTAAGCAGTTCCAAGGGAGGAAATGCATCAATTGGTTTAACACCCAACTCCTATCACCTAATGCATCATTCAAGTGATAAAGAGTTTGAAATAGTAAGGAGGTGGCAAATGCACTGGGGCTTGCCTTGTGTTGTAGGAGAGTCGGGCTCTATTCCACAAATATCAAAATAGAAACAGTTCCTGGCAGGTGGATTTTCTGCTGATGGAGTAGTCTCTTCCTCTTCAACAGTCACTTCTTCCTCGTTCTCTATATATAACCATATATAACCATAAATGCTCATGTGATGCTTATGAAATGCAATAATAGAGAAACTACACTAAGTTGTATCTTGAATACAACTTTCCTTCATGGTGCTCCAGGGAAACTAGGGTTTTTCAGAGTCAATATTTTAGTAGGATTAGACATTTTTACCCTAAGGAACTAGGGTTTTGGGTTTGCGAAACAAACAATGTCCAAAACATATCAAATTTTACCCATGGGTTCTAAGTACCAAAGTAAGTTCACACAAAAAGTTTTATGATTTTTGGGGCTATTAACTAATTCCTAAAAATCCAGAGGTATAGGTTTAAGCTCTTTTAAATACTAATTAATTCCTTATTTGGATTAAAAATCCTAGAACTATTTTTATTAAATACTAGAGAAATCTAGGAGTCCAACAAAATTAGTTTCATATTTTTATCATTTTTCTATAATTTTGTATGGATTTGCTAATTCTGGTAGAAAAAGAAAAAGGAAAATCATCAACAGTGATGGGATCAATTTAGCCCGAGCCAGCCCAATACAGGCAGAACGCGCCCGCGCGCGTCTTTGCACAGAGAAAACCTGGTTGTTCGAACAACTCGTAAAGACTCCTCCCTACTGTTTCTCTATCTCACTGACATCTCCAGTAAGACCCCTCCCCTTTCTATTTCTTCGCAAGGTGAGGTCCCCGACCGAGGACGGCGGAGCAATGGCTCTGGCGAGCCTGTACCGGCCAAGATACGCAATGACCGGCGCTCTGGAGTGGTTGACACCTAATTCGACCCCTAATATCCATTTCCCCTCAACCAATTTCAAGGTTCTAGCCCCTAATCTCTCTGCCCAAGGTGACAGCGCGATCAACGGATACCCCGAAGCGTTCCTGGTGATCCTATGTGTTCTAGCTCAATTGGCCGGGTCGAGAAGCATCACAAGCACACAAGGATGCTAAAACAAGAACAAGGAGGGCATGATCGGACCTGTGAAGGGCTGATCGCAGCGAGCTCACACACGTGGTGTTCTTGACCGATTTGGGAGAAATCTCAAATTAGGGCGTGCTGGTGGACGATCTAGGGCACGGGTTGGTGTATTGGGTGCGTGACTACCTAGCGGAGTCGATGGCACGCTCAATTTATAGGACCCGAGGGCGGTGGCCTGTGAATTTGAGATGGTGCGGTGGCGGCCGGAGAGAGGGACTGAGTCACTGGCGCGGTGACCGTGGCTGTTACCGTGGCAAGACCTTAGGCAATAGAAGGGTTGTGTATTGTGATCAATTGCGACGTGGTAAAATGGCTGATGGTGTGGCATAACCGTGAGGAACGATGGCACGGCAGTGAGGGTCGTGCGGCCACGTCGCCAGTAAGTGGATGAGCGACAGAGTGGCTACTGTGCTCCAAGTTCATCCACGACGGGATCTTTTCACCCGGGGATCGTTATCTGCGTTTAACTGGGCGTGAATCGTGGCGCCGACGTGAATCTGAGCGCAAGATCACCGGCGGCGAGGGGGGGCTGAACCTGAGATATTTCTGCGGCACTGTACCATCAGAACCCCATTTAGTCAGTCTGACAGGGTCATTTGCAGGGCACTAATCTCTTATTTCTATGTAGCAACTTGTAAATCTCTCTGAAACAATGTTGTAGCTCTACAAACCAGCTACAAATCTACTATAGAGACCTGACTCATTTACCCACTCCTTTGGGCTTGAATCGAATCTAAAGTTGAGCAGATCTCACTGTTAGTAGAAATTCAGTCTATAAGGGTGACTGACAGCAATACTTTGAGTCCATTTAACTCCAACTTTTGTACAACACTTGTGTCTGATGACTTAAACAAACTTATACCCCTTTAATAGCTCTATAATCTTGATGTGTTGTCCTATGGCAAATTCTTTATGAATTGGGAGATATAAAGCTCCAAAGTTGACCCATTTCAACTGAATTCAGACTTAGTCATATGGTTTATGGGTTTCCCATTTTGCAAATAAGTCCAAATCCCACAATTTGACTTGTAAATCCTCAAATATGAGAAACACATAATTTGTGGTGTTCTAATACTTTAGTATTTGCACTTTGGTCCAAAAGTGCACCAATTTTACACTTAGCCCCCTAGGGTTCTAGTTTAGGGTTTTTCAGGGGTCTTTTCAGAGTTTTTAGCACTTCAGGGTTTTGGTGTTACTAAAGTCCTTCAAATGTGATATCTTATGATCATGTCTCATGTCTTTTGAGGTTTTCACATATTTGGGCTTCACTTATGTCCATAAGCTCTGATCTGAGGTTAAGCACTTTACCCTAGGGTTAACCACACATCTGGTCACATCAGTACAACTTATTTGAAATTTTTACCAAGTGAATGCACTCTAGGTGTAACAAACACATGACATGCCCATGCACATGATGTTATGCTCAAGTTTTAGTGACAGTAACACCAGAGGTGTTACATCCTTCCCCCATAAAGAATCTCGTCTCGAGATTTAAAGTCCTAGGGCAAGTAGTGGAAAAGGAAACACGTCATATTTTTATTTCCTTATTTCTTGTACAAGGCAGGGGGTGGTATGGGTCTATTCCATTCTTACAAATAAGTGTACATATCTCACAAATTACATGAAGCTAAAAAGCTAGGGAAACTCTTTTCTAAAAAGTCTTGGGTTTCCCATGTAGCTTCATCTTTCGTATGTTGGTTCCATTGTATCTTATAAAATTTGAGAACTCTTCTTCGGGTGACTCTGTCCTTTTGATCTAGGACTCGAATGGGATATTCTTAATATGTCAAGTCTGGTTCCAAGGTAACATCCATCACATAAATGGTTCGATCTGTAACCCGGTGACACTTCTTTAATTGGTATACATGGAACACATTGTGCACTGCAGACAATGTTTTGGGTAGTTGGAGTCGGTACGCCACCGGTCCACACCTTTCAAGAATAGGAAACGGACCAATGTACCAGGGTGCAAGCTTTCCTTTTACACCGAAACGAGATACACCCTTCATTGGTGATACTTTCAGGTAAACATAATCTTTAACTTGAAAGTACAAGGGTTGGCGTCGTTTGTCTGCATAACTCTTTTGTCGAGCTTGTGCTTCTTTCAAATTATGTATAATTCGTTGAACTTTTTCTTCCATTTCTTTAACCATATCAGGCCTGAAAAACCACCTTTCCCCTGGTTCAGACCAATTCAATGGAGTACGACACCGTCGTCCATACAAAGCTTCAAAGGGTGCCATCTTGATGCTCTCTTGATAGCTGTTGTTATATGAAAACTGTGCCAATGGTAAGGATTCATCCCATTTTTGTGGGAACTCCAGAATGCATGCCCACAACATGTCTTCAAGTATTTGGTTCACTCTCTTAGTCTGTCCAATTGTTTGGGGATGATAGGCCGAATTGTGGAGCAACTTAGTACACAGGGACTTATGTAGCTCTTCCCAAAACTTGGATACAAATTGTGGTCCGCGGTTCGACACTATAGTGTTTGGAATTCCGTGCAAACTGAGTATACGGACAATATATAACTGGGCATAGGTGAGGACCGGATAGGATGTCTTGACCGATAGAAAATGGGCTATTTTTGTAAGTCGATCAACTATAACCCTGATAGAATCAAACCTTTTACTGTCCTGGGTAATCCCACAATGAAGTCCATGCTAATGTCCTCCCATTTCGACGTTGGGATGGGCAAAGATTGCAGTGGACCAGCAGCCTTCATGTGTATGGCTTTGACACGTCTACAGGTGTCACATCTCGCCACATAGCGTGCAATTTCGATCTTCATTTTTGTCCACCAATAATGTTGCTTTAAATCTTGATACATCTTAGTGCTTCCGGGATGAATGGAGTATCGACTAAGATGAGCTTCATTCAAGATTTGCTGGCGGACCTCATCATTCTTGGGTACAACTATGCAGTTATTAAACCATACTATGCCTTGGTCATCCTTTCTAAAACAGTTTGCTTTACCGGCTTTTATTTTCACATGAATATGTCGCATACCCTTATCACTTCTTCGGGCATCAATAATCCTTTGCAGAAGAATTGACTCAAGCTTCAATTGGTTCATGGTTCCATGTTGAATCATTCCCAGGTTTAATTCCTCCATTTCTTGACACAATGTGGTGTTAGAGGTCCTTGCTGTAAGACAATGGCAAGAAGCCTTGCGACTTAGTGCATCAGCCACCATGTTGGCTTTGCGTGGGTGATAGTGAATTTCTAATTCATAATCCTTAATCAGCTCAAGCAATCTCCTCTATCTCATGTTTAGTTCTGACTGGGTAAAAATATACTTCAAACTTTTATGATCTGTATATATATGGCAGATATTCCCCAGCAGATAATGACGCCATATTTTAAGGGCATGAACCACAACATCCAATTCTAAATCATGAGTTGGATAATGTTCCTCATGCCGGTGCAACTGTCTTGAAGCATATGCTATAACTTGGCCCTCCTGCAATTCTAAATCATGAGTTGGATAATGTTCCACATGCCGGTGCAACTATCTTGAAGCATATGCTATAACTTGGCCCTCCTGCATTAATACACATCCGAGACCACTGCCTGGTGTGTCACAGTATACATCAAAAGGCTTTTCAATGTCCGGTTGAGCCAATACCGGAGCAGTGGTCAACAATACCTTCAACTGCTCAAAAGGCTTCGTTGCTTCTTGAGGACCAGTTAAATTTTGTATCATTCTTCAATAGACTTGTGATTGGCCTCAGAATCTTGGAGAAATCTAGGATGAACCTGCGGTAATAGCCAGCCAGTCCAAGGAAACTTCGAACTTGATGTACAGTGGTTGGTGGTTTCCACTCTAGAATATCTTTGACCTTGCTGGGATCAACCGCAATCCCATTTGTAGACAATACATGTCCCAAAAATTGGATTTCCTCCAGCCAAAACGTGCACTTGCTGAATTTAGCATATAATTGATGTTCCCTTAAGCGCGTTAATACAATATGTAGATGCTGAGCATGCTCCTCTTCATTCTTGGAATAAATCAGGATATCGTCAATGAAGACCACCACAAATTTGTCCAACTCAGGCATAAACACCGAGTTCATTAAATATGTGAAGTGGGCAGGAGCATTTGTCAAGCCGAAGGACATAACCAGATATTCGAATAATCCATACCGCGTAGTAAATGTGGTCTTGGGTATATCTTCGGGTCGAATACGAATCTAATGATAGCCCGACCTGAGGTCAATTTTGGAGAATACCCGTGCTCCAGTAAGTTGATCGAACAAAATATCGATCGGGGAAGGGGGTACTTGCTCTTGGTTGTGACCTCATTAAGGGGTCTGTAGTCCATGCACATTCGAAGTGTTTGATCCTTCTTCTTGACAAAGATTGCAGGACATCCCCAAGGTGATGTGGGCCGAATGAATCCCTTCTCAAGCAAGTCTTGTAATTGAGTCTTGAGCTCCGCCAATTCATTTGGTGGCATCAGGTACGATCTTCTAGAGATAGGAGCTATACCGGGCTTCAGTTCGTTCACAAACTCTACATCCCTTTCTGAAGGTAATCCAGGCAGATCTCCAAGAAATACATCCGGGAATTCACATACTACCGGAATATCCTGGATTTCGGGTATAATAGCTTCATAGACCTGTCCAAATGGTTTGGCTGGAATAGCTACAGGGATGGACAGGAGAACCTCTTCATGGCCAATGCTTAACTTGATAGTCCTTAGGTCAGTGTTGAGTATAGCTTTATGCTGGGCTAACCAATTCATGCCCAGAACCACGTCTATATATTGGCCCTTTAAGACAATCATATTGGTGGGAAAATCCCGTTCAGCCAATGTTACTGGCACATGGAAGGCTACTTCCTTAGTAAATATTTGTCCCCCAGGCGAATGAATAATAAACCCTTCCCTTGATTCAGTGCAAGGAATGCAATATTTTTCCACAAATTTCTTGCTTATGAATGTATGCGAAGCACCAGAATCAAAGAGAATGACTGCTAGGTGATTGGCCACAAGGAACATACCCATCATTACCGGCTCTCCTTCCGGTGTAGTGGCCACTTGCGTGTAATAAATTCGCCTAGTCTTCTTCACATTTTTGCCCGCTGAATTATTTGCCATGTTCCCTTTGCCTTGATTTGAGCTCCCCGGGTTCTGCTGATTGTTGGACTTATTCTGCCTCGGATATGGGCAGTCTTTGATAAAATGACCAGACTTCCCACAGTTGAAGCAGTCAGTTGAGGAACTAGGGAGGGCAGGGAAACGAGCACCAGGAGCACTCGGCTGATTTGTAGAAGTGGGGGCAGTGGCAGGGCGAATGAAAACAGACTGTTTGAATGGGTAGGAGGGTGGACGAGGCGAAGAACGATTCTGATTGAAAGATCGGATTACCAACCTTGTTCGCTTCTCAGGTCCCTGATTGGACCTGTCACCTCCAAATCCCTTGGATTTTCCTTGGCCTGCATTCTTGGCTTCTACTGCCAGCGCCATGCTGACAACCCTACTGTATGTAAGATCTAGGCAGGTGGCCATTTTCCTTTGGAGCCGATCGTTGAGTCCTCTCATAAAATAATTCATCTTTTTCAGGTCAGTGTTTACTTGATCAATCGCATATTGGGATAAATGGTTAAACTTGTTGAGATACTGCATCACAGTATCCCCTCCTTGTTTTAGTCGAATGGATTCCTCTTGTTTCATGTGAAGCACTCCTTCTGAAATATAGTGCTCACGGAATGCCCCAAGTGACCTGATGCCCGCCTTGTTGAATCGCCACAAAATTTCCCCACCAGGTACTGGCAGGACCTCTTAGTTGTTGGGCGGCGATCAACGGCTTCTGTGTTTCGGTGCAGCGGATTAATCAGAACTTCTGCTCTATTACCCTGATCCACTCATTGGCTTCAAGAGGATCTTCAGCTTTAACAAAGAGTGGGGGACGCGTTTCAGTGAAGTCCGGGTATGAAGTTTCACGCGGTCCTTGGGGAGGAGCCCTTCTGCCTTGCTGCTGGAATTGGTTACCCGCCATCTCGCTTAAAAAGCAGGTATTATCGGCAGTCGTGTTGACCAAGGCAGCGATAGCCTCGGCCAGCGTTGGTGGTACATGCGGTGGATTTGGAGTATCTTCCCGACCACGGGAAGTACCCGCATCGTCCTGCGCACGAGTCCTTGATGGCATCTGAAGCAAAGAAACATTTGGGAAAAATATAACATGCCGATACACACCATCATTTTACATTACCAAGATGTAATGATACAGACTCAAGTGTACAACATGACTTCATTATTTATTTTACATAAGTATATTTTCTAAACTATACTAGTCTAGACTTCGTCGTCCTTGGTTTCTTCATTTCCTGCCATGGGAGTCCGATCATCAGCCAGGTTCATGGAAGGAGGAGGCCTAAAAAGGTCTAGCTCTTCATCGGTTCCTTCACCTGCTGTCCTTGATGGACCGACTCCCATTGCAACAGGGTCGGTAGGTACGTCCAGGTGCAGTCGCGAATATAGTACATGCACTTCCTCATGTAGAGTATTGCAGTATACCTGCAAGTTGTCAAGGGCCGCACTAAGCTCGGTCACACGAGCACGAGCTTTGGCTTCCTGATCCCAAGCAACCGAACGTGAGTTGACGGCCCAATCGACCGCCATATCTCGTTCAACAAGCTCGTCTTGCAGGCGTCTGACGTCAGCTGCCAACTCATTTATACGCTGACCATCTTCTGCCACACCCTGTTTCGGTGACGTAACTCCGTCCGAAGCTGTTTCACTTGGGCCTCCAAGTCTCTGATTGGATCGTTGTTGCCGCTGCTGCTCCCTTCATGTCTTGGAGCCAACTGATGACGAGGCACGCCAATGGGTCCAGTCGACTTACGCGCGATTTTCCTCGTATGCGACATATCTCCATAAGGGGGAAAATTTATTAGTGTGGTTTTTAAACATGATGCATGCATAATTACGGAATCAACTTTCGTTGATTCCCAACCTCCTATATATTGCACTCTATTACCTGGTATTACAAGATGAGTATTGAAAGAAATTTTCTTGGATAAGTATTGAAAATTCTTTTTGAAATGCTTCATAATATCTGAAGGGATGGGCTTCGCTCCGATACCAGCTGTGACGGAACCTCCTGAGTTATTAGGCCCACCTAAAGTTGTCCTTGTCCAATAGGCCTCAGACAACCCTGTAGATGCATATAATCACTCGACAAGTTCGGTATCTATATCCTTTACCTTTCCCAAGAGCGTTTCACCCGTCACGCAGATATTACAACACATCAGAGGAACGAGCGGAAGCAGATTACAATAACTTAATTTACATTCATTAAAATACAGAAGGAGTATTAGAGTTATTACAACCGAGGGTATAAGAGTGCATGAGTATTATTATTACAAACTTGGGAGGCAAAAACCCCTCCCACATAAAAGTATATTGTTTTTCAAAAGGAAGGACCACGTCCTTCCGCAACCACGTTACTCTTGAGGCTCATCCTTGGGCACCACCTTAGTGCAAAAACAACAGAAGTCTACTGTTTCATCACCTACAACAACATGGGTTCGAAAACCCTGAGTACGAAGTGTACTTTCGCAAGTCTTACTCGTCAAAATAAAAGACTCTCAAGGATATGCTGGCTTAAGGGAGTCAAGGTAAGGCTTAACCAAGAATCAAGACTCTGTTTTGCAAAAATGCTTACTAATAGTGGATCCTTAAAAATTCAGTTTTATTAGCAAGTTAAGTCATTACCTGTCACTAGAGTTCTTTCTACCCTAGTTCAAGTACTTGACCTATACTAGCCCTCCTTTTATCAACCCTTCTTGTTTACTGGAATGCTACGTGTAAGTCAGTGACCAAGTCTTCATGTCCGAGAAGTAACGGCGATCTGAATCGATTAATACCCAGGTGGGGATCTCCAATCACACGGCATATGTAGCACTTAACCCTTGCATATGTCAACTCGCCACCGGGGTTCTTAAGACCAGACCGGGTTCACGCCAACCGAGAGCACAGATACACCATCGTCCAGCCTCTTGCCACGGAGGGTACACGCTACACTCGCCATCTCTCCACTCCCATTGCGTGTTGGCCTTTCTGGTATTAGTCTGCCCGAGGCAAAGCTTACCCATGATGAGGCATGTGACTAGTTAAAAGGTCCTCGATCATCAGGCCTACATCGAGACGGTCCTTAATCGACTCAGACGGAGCACTACACCGAGACTCTCTTCTCGTGCAAGTCACCCGCCTGGTCTCAGCTTTATCATTTCAAACCCAAAGTTTGGTACCTGGCAGAGGTACATCTTTTCCGATGTTGAACCCATCATGGCCATGATGGATCCACCATCAAGTTTTATTTTTGAAAACATCCCATCCACTGTGAAGCATCACCTTTTGTTAAAAACAAAACATTTGTTTTTCTAAAGCAGGACTAAGCATAAGAAAATCTTTTTAAGAAAAATAGGTAATCAAGGAATGGTAAGCAGTTCCAAGGGAGGAAATGCATCAATTGGTTTAACACACAACTCCTATCACTGAATGCATCATTCAAGTGATAAAGAGTTTGAAATAGCAAGGAGGTGGCAAATACACTGGGGCTTGCCTTGTGTTGTAGGACAGTCGGGCTCTGTTCTACAAATATCAAAATAGAAACAGCTCCAGGGAAACTAGGGTTTTTCAGAGTCAATATTTTAGTAGGATTAGACATTTTTACCCTAAGGAACTAGGGTTTTGGGTTTGAGAAACAAACAATGTCCAAAACATATCAAATTTTACCCATGGATTCTAAGTACCAAAGTAAGTTCACCCAAAAAGTTTTATGATTTTTGGGGCTATTAAATAATTCCTAAAATTCCAGAGGTATAGGTTTAAGCTCTTTTAAATACTAATTAATTCCTTGTTTGGATTAAAAATCCTAGAACTATTTTTATTAAATACTAGAGAAACCTGGGAGTCCAACAAATTTAGTTTCATATTTTTATCATTTTTCTATAATTTTCTATGGATTTCCTAATTCTGGTAGAAAAAGAAAAAGGAAAAGCATCAACAGTGATGGGCTCAATTTAGCCCGAGCCAGCCCAATACAGGCAGGACGCGCGCGCCCGCGCTGGCGTCTTTGCACAAAGACCCCTGGCTGTTCGAACAAATCGTAAAGACTCCTCCCTACTGTTTCTCTGTCTCACTGACATCTCCAGTAAGACCCTTCCCCTTTCTATTTCTTCGCAAGGTGAGGTCCCCGACCGAGGACAGCGGAGCAGCAGCTCCGGTGAGCCTGTACCGGCCAAGATACGCAATGACCGGCGCTCTAGAGTGGTTAACACCTAATTCGACCCCTAATAACCATTTCCTCTCAACCAATTTCAACGTTCTAGCCCCTAATCTCTCTGCCCACGGTGACAGAGCGATCAACGGATACCCCAAAGCGTTCCCGGTGATCCTATGTGTTCTAGCTCAATTGGCCGGGTCGAGAAGCATCACAAGCACACAAGGATGCTAAAACAAGAACAAGGAGGGCGTGATAGGACCTGTGAAGGGCTGAACGTGGCGAGCTCACACACGCGGTGTTCTTGACCGATTTTGGGGAAATCTCAAATTGGGGCACGCTGGTGGACGATCTGGGGCACGGGTTGGTGTATTGGGTGTGTGACTACCTAGCGGAGCCGCTGGCACGCTCAATTTATAGGACCCGAGGGAGGTGGCCCATGAATTTGAGATGGCGCGGTGGTGGCCGGAGAGAGGGACTGAATCACTGGCGCGGTGACCGTGGCTGTTACCGTGGCAAGGCCTTAGGCAATAGAAGGGCTGTGTATTGTGATCAATTGCGACGTGATAAGATGGCTGACGGCGTGGCATAACCACGAGGAACGATGGCACGACGGTGAGGGTCGCGTGGCCATGTCGCCGGTAAGTGGATGAGCGACAGAGTGGCTACTGTGCTCCAAGTTCATCCACGGCGGAATCTTTTCACCCGGGGATCGTTATCTCCGTTTAACTGGGCGTGAATCGCGGCGCCGGCGTGAATCCGAGCGCAAGATCATCAACGGCGAGGGGGGGCTGAACCTGAGATATTTCTACGGCATTGTACCATCAGAACCCCATTGAGTCAGTCTGACAAGGTCATTTGTAGGGCACTAATCTCTGATTTCTATGTAGCAACTTGTTAATCTATCTCTAACAAAGTTGTAGCTCTACAAACCAGCTACAAATATACTATAGAGACCTGACTCATTTACCCACTCCTTTGGGCTTGAATCGAATCTAAAGTTGAGCAGATCTCAGTGTAAGTAGAAATTCAGTATATAAGGGTGACTGACAGCAATACTTTGAGTCCATTTAACTCCAACTTTTGTACAACACTTGTGTCTGATGACTTAAACAAAGTTATACCCCTTTAATAGCTCTATAATCTTGATGTGTTGACCTAGGGCAAATTATTTATGATTTGGGAGATATAAAGCTCCAAAGTTGACCCATTTCAAATGAATTCAGACTTAGTCACATATGGTTTATGGGTTGCCCATTTTGCAAATAAGTCCAAATCCCACAATTTGACTTGTAAATCCTCAAATATGAGCAACACATAATTTGTGGTGTTCTAATACTTTGGTATTTGCACTTTGGTCCAAAAGTGCACCAATTTTACACTTAGCCCCCTACGGTTCTAGTTTAGGGTTTTTGAGGGGTCTTTTAAGAGTTTTTAGCACTTCAGGGTTTTGGTGTCGCCAAAGTCCTTCAAATGTGATATCTTATGATCATGTCTCATGTCTTTTGAGGTTTTCACATATTTGGGCTTCACTTATGTCCATAAGCTCTGATCTGAGGTTAAGCACTTTACCTTAGGGTTAACCACACATCAGGTCACATCAATACAACTTATTTGAAATTTTTACCTAGTAAATGCACTCTAGGTGTAACAAACACATGACATGCCCATGCACATGATGTTATGCTCAAGTTTTAGTGACAGTAACACCAGAGGTGTTACATAATCGGATTAGTGACTCATCACATGGAAATCGAAGAAAAATGCCCCTGAAGTTGCTCTGTCAGACGAGCTGAATGAGATCGCCATGGTACAGTAAATTGAAAAGATCTGAGATGTAGTGCACCTCGCTGCCCACGATCTCCGCGTGATGATTCGAGCCAGTCGCTGAGATTCATGCTCGGTTCGAGTGGGATATTACCGCGAGGATGAAAAGATCAGAGGAGGATTGGATCAGGCCGGTCTCACCGTACCCACTTGCCCGACGACGTGGCCGCTTGACCACCGTCGTCATGCCACCGTTTACCTCGATCGTGCCACGCCATACGCCATCGTACTACATCGTAGTAAGTCATGGTGGACAGCCATTTACTGCCCTGAGTCCTTATCCCATTGAGCGCCACGGTAGACGAGCTCCGGTGACTCACCCCTTCACCATTGTGAGTTCATCTCCGTCCAAAATTCGGAGCAACCATAGCTGGTCTCTATAAATTGAGTGCCCTCCCTGTTCCGCCCTCTTGTTACACACCCAGAGCACCACTCCTCGCCTAAACCATCCACCGTAGCCTGAGAATTTGGAATTCCCCCAACTCTAGCCATCGTCGCTGCCGTGAGGCATCACGCCATGGCCAGCCATTCTCAGGTCAGTTTATGCCTCTCGGGCTCATGTTTTAGCATTCCTTACTGCCAGTGATGCTCCTGGTCTCGGCCAATTGAACACTATCATGTCGTAGCTTAGGGAATGTGTGTTCTCGCCCGGGAACGTCGTCGTGGACATTCCTCATGTCGACTGACCATTCCTGGTTGTCTTCGTCCAAGTTTGCGCAAGCACCATAGTCCAGTAGGTCACTGATTTGTTCCGAGTCCTTGGATTGAATACGACCGACTCATGTAACCCAGAACGGGCACGCCGGCGCTCTTGCTCCACCGTTGTCGCGAATAGATACGATTTAGTGGAAAACTGGTCGAATTAAGCCTATGGGTATGCCCGAGTAGCATCCGTGATGGCGCCCGTGTACTCGACACCACCGGAACAGGTCACTGCCGTTGTGTATTCGCGCATTCGGCCAGGTATTCGATCGCTACATGGTCGAGGATCTTGAGTCATGAAGAAGTAGAAGTACGGGGGGCCTATGTGCAATTGTCAGTGAAACACGTGAATAGTACTCTGGGCTATTTATAGGTTATTCAAATGCCTAGGGGCCTCGGTGCAAATCCGCCAGCGCGGGGGGCGGACACGGGTGCGTTCCGCCTGTCCGTGGGCTGATCGGGCTGAATTGAGCCTGTTACTATTCATGTTTTATTCTTTTCTTTTTACGATCAGCTTGGGAAATCTATAGAAAATAGTAGACAAATGGTAAAACTATAAGACCAATTTTGTTAGATTTCTAAAATCAAATAGTATTTAATAAAAATAATTACAAGATTTTTAGTTCGAACCTGGAATTATGTAGCATTTAAAGGTACTCGAATAAAGTCTTTTAAAATTTTAGAAATAGTTTAGTAATTCCAAAAGACATAAAACTTTTTGGGTAGACTTAATATGATGGTCAGCGACCCAGAGTAAAATTTGAAGTGGTTTGGACAATGTTTGACTAGAAAACACAATAACTAGCTTCATAGGATTAATTATCTAATACTAATCCCATAGAAATACCTAACTAGGAAATCTTAGTGATTGATTCGTACCGTGAAGGAAAGTTGTATTCAAGACACAACTTACTATATTTCTATTTTATGATTGCATATTCATGACATAGCATGAGCATTCGTGTACATGTATTTTCAAGTATAGAACACGAGGAAGAATCCGTAGTTGAGGAAGAAGTTGTTCCGCGGACTGAGAATCCTCTAGTGGAGAACAACTTTTATTTCGACATCTACGGTGTAGAAACATAGACTCCTGCAACACAAGGCAAGCCCCAATGCATTATCCCTATTCCTTGTTGTTTTAAAATCTTTATCACCTTATATGATGCATTAGATGATAGGAATTGGGTGTTAAACAGTTGATGCATTTCCTTCCTCGAAACATTGATTACCATTCCTTGTTTACTTGTTTTATGTAGACAAGTTTTCTAATGCTTAGTCTTGCTATAGAAAATAAAAGGTTTTGTTTTGAAAAAGGTGATGCTTCACACGGGATGGGGATTTTTACAAAGAAAAGACTAATGATGGTGGATCCATCACGGTCGTGATGGGTTCAAGATCTGAAAAGAGTACCTCTATCAGGTACCAAATTTTGGGGTTTTAATTAATAAAGACGAGATCGGGCGGGTGACTTGCACGAGAAGGAAGTCTCGGTGTAGTGTCTCCGGCTAAGTCGGTTAAGGACCGAGCCGATGTAGGCTTGATGATCGAGGACCTTTTAACTGGCCACATGCCTCATCTTGGGTAAGCTTTGCCTCGGTCGGACCAATACCAGAAAGGCTACCACACAATGGGAGTGGAGATATGGAGAGAGTAGTGTGTACCCTCTGTGGCAAGAGGCTGGACGGTGGAGTATATGTGCTCTCGGTTGGCGTGAACCCATTATGGTCTTGAGAAACCCGGGTGCGAGTTGACATATGCAAGGGTTAAGTGCTACATATGTCGTGTGGTTGGAGATCCCCAGCTGAGTTTTAATCGATTCGAATTGCCGTTACTTCTCGGACATGAAGACTTGGTCACTGACCTGCACGTAGCAACAAGTGAACTGAAGGGGTGATAAAAGGTGGCTAGTATGGGCCAAGTGTTTGATCTAGAATAGAAAGAAATCTAGATGCAGGTAACTACTTAACCTGATAAGTAAAAGGAATTTTTAAGGATCCATTCATAGTAAGCTTTTTTGCAAAAAGAGTCTTTGAATCTTGATAAGCTTTACCTTGATTCCCAAAGGCCATCATATCCTTGAGAGTCTTTTTCCTTAGACGGATAATACATGCAAAAGTACACTTTGTACTCAGGGTTTTCAAACCCATGTTGTAGGTGATGAAACTGCTGAGTTTTGTTGTTTCTGCTCCAAGGTTGTCCTGAAACAGGAGGAGGAGAACTAAGAACTACCTGGGGAAGGTGTTTTGCCTTCCTATGATGTAATGAGTTTAAGCACTCAGTACCTGGTTATGTAATAATCAACTCTTTCTATATTACACTTATGAATGTAAATTATATTATTGTAATCCTTTCCGCTTACTCCGATGGTGTGTAATGTCTGCGTTATGGCATAAGCGCTCTTAGGCAATATGATGGAGATACAGGTAATCGGACCTGTCGAGCCATTGAACGTTCCTGCATGACTGTCTGAGGTCCTTAGGACAAGGACATCTGTAGGTGGGCCTAATATCTTGGCAGGTTCTGTGACAGTTGGTATCAGAGCGAAGCCCATTTCTTCAAACAATACTTAGTGCTTCAAAAGATTTTAAAATACCTACCTTGGAATATTCTTTCATTCTTACCTTGATCCTTTCTTGTAGTAACTTATCTTTTGAATTCGGGTAATAGAGTGCTAAATAATAGGTTATACATAGGAGGTATAGGATCAACAAGAGGTTGATTCCATAATCGTAGGTCATGCATGCATCATATTTAAACAATACTAAGTAATCTTCCCCTCTTATAGAGACATGGCACGCACAAAGACTACCTAGTGGAAGGCGACCGGGCCTCAGCGTGTACCTCAGCACCAGTTGGCTCCTCGACATGAGGGGACCAATAGCGGGAGTAATGATTCCATAGTGGATCTGGAGGTTAGAGTTGAACATATAACGATGGAACTACGCCATGGAAGCAGGTTGTCCATTTGCAGCGGGAGATTGTCAGTAGCCTGGGTTGTCAGTAGAGGTTGACCATTTGCAGCGGGAGATTGTGGAGCGGGATAGGGCTATTGACTAGGCTGTAAATTCACAATCTATAGCCTGGGATTGTGAGGCGACTGCCCGAGCCTAGGTGGAAGAGCTGAGCGTATCCATAGAAAATTTGCAAGCGTATAATAATACTCTACACGAGGAAGTGCACGTGTAGTATGACCAGCTACATCCGAACGTGCCATCGGAGGTTGCGGTGATGGGAGCTGGTGCATCAGGAGCAGCTGGCGGAGGACCTTATGGGGAGTTGGATCTCTTTGGAGCCCCTCCTTCCATGAACATCGCGGATGATCGTTCTCCCGAAGCTAGCAGTGGGGCGAGAGCAGCCAAGGACGCAGATGACTAGATTAGTATAGTAGTAGGTTGTTTCCTTATGTAATCTAAATATGGAAAAGTGAGTTATATAAGTAGAGCATGTATAATTAGAACAAGTTTGGAATAATGTAACAAAGGCTGTGTAAATGTGGCATGTAATAATCAAGTATGTTTTCTTCTTTAGATGCCGTCCAGAACTCGTGCTCATGATGGGGCTGGAACTTTTCGTGGTGGGGAGAAAACTCTGATACCGTCGCCTGTACCTCCCACTCTGGCAGAGGCTATCGCTGCCTTAATTAATGTCACTGCTGATAACACTGGTTTTCTTCGAGAAATGGCTGCGAATCAAATTCATCAGCAGAGAGGCAGAGGTCAACACCAAGCCCCTAGAGACACTACGTACATGGAATTTTCAGAAACTCGTCGACCTATTTTCGTTAAGGTGGAACAACCTTTGGAGGCAGACGAATGGATTCGGGTTATGGAGCAGAAATTTGGATTGATTCAGTGCACAGAGACCTAGAAGCCCCTGTTTGCTGCCCAACAACTGAGAGGTCCCGCCAGTACCTGGTGGGCAAACTTTGTAGATGTTCAACCTGAAGGACATCTTGTCACGTGGGCAGAGTTCAAGCAATCGTTCAGGGAACATTACATTCCCGATGGTGTTCTGCAGATGAAACTGGAAGAGCTTGTTCATTTAAAGCAAGGAGGAGACTCGGTGATGCAATACCTTGCCAAATTTAATCATCTGTCCCAGTATGTTATAGAGCAAGTTGACACGGACCTAAAAAAGAAGAATTGTTTCATGAGAGGTCTGAATGATCGACTACAGCGGAAGATGGCCACTTGTCTATATCTCACTTATAGCAGGGTCGTGAGCACAACACTTTTGGTGGAGGCCAAGAATTTGGGGCAGGGAAAGACAAAAAGATTTGGGCGTGAAGGGGGTGAAGGATCCTCTTAAGGATCCGAGATGCGGTCGAGGTTGGTGATCCGTCCCTTTAACCCAAATCGCTTTTTTCCTCGTCCACCCGCCTATCCCTTCAAGCAACTAGTTTTCATCCGTCCCACTACTGCCCCTGCTCAAAATACTTAGCTGAGTACCTCTAGTACTCATTTCTCAGCCCTACCTAGTTCATCTAACAGCTGCTTCAACTGTGGGAAGTCTAGACATTTCATCATGGATTGTCCCTATTTGAAGCAAAATAAATCAAACTTCCAAAAGGCTTCTGGAAGCACATCTCAAGGCAAGGGAAATGTGGCAAGCACTTAGGCAGGCAAAGGTGAAAGGAAAACTGGAAGAGTCTACTATACTCAAGTGGCTACCACCCCGGAAGGAGAGCCTTTGATGATGGGTACGTTTTCTGTTGCCAATCATCATATCGTCATTCTTTTTTATTCTGGTGCATCACATACTTTCATCAGCAAAGCTTTTGTTGAGAAGAATTGCATACCTTGTGTTGAATCAAAGAAGGGTCTTCTTATTCAATCACCTAGGGGTCAACTTTTTAATAAGGAAATAGTCTTCCCCCCCCCCCCCCCCCCGTGAAATTAGCCAGATATAATTTCCCCACCAATATGATAGTTATAAAGGGGCAAGACGTAGATGTGATTCTGGGCATGAATTGGTTAGCCCAAAATAAGGCTATTATCAATGCCGATCAAAGGACTCTTCAGCTAAGTCATGGACAAGAAGAAGTCAGGTTATCTATCCATGTATCTGTCCTAGACAAAGCATCTGGATAGGTTTTTGAAGCCGTAGTGCAAGAAATACGAGACATTCTAGTTGTGTGTGAGTTTCCAGATGTATTCCCTGAAGATTTACCTGGATTACCTCCTGAGAGAGACGTAGAGTTTGTGATTGAGTTGAAACCTGGTATAGCTCCTATTTCTAGAAGATCGTACCGTATGCCTCCTAATGAATTGGCAGAACTAAAGACACAATTACAAGACTTCTGTGGAAGGGATTTATCAGACCGAGTTCATCGCCATGGGGATGTCCAGCTATCTTCATCAAGAAGAAGGATCAAACCCTACGAATGTGTGTGGACTACCGACCCCTTAATGAAATTACCATTAAGAACAAGTACCCCCTTCCCCAGATCGATCTTTTATTTGATCAACTTACTGGAGCCCGTGTATTTTCTAAAATTGACCTCAGATCGGGCTATCATCAGATAAGAATTCGACCCAAGGATATACCCAAGATGACTTTCACAACTCGATATGGAATATTCGAGTATGTGGTTATGTTCTTTGGATTAACAAATGCTCAAGCCCATTTCACATACTTAATGAATTCGGTGTTCATGCCCGAATTAGACAAATTTGTGGTGGTCTTTATCGATGATATTCTGATCTAATACAAGAATAAGGAGGTGCATGCAGAACATTTGCAGATTGTTTTAACGCGCTTAAGAGAACATCAACTTTATGCTAAATTCAGCAAGTGTCCGTTTTGGTTGGAGGAAATTCAATTTTTAGTGCATGTTTTATCAGCTAAAGGGATTACGGTTGATCCCAGTAAGGTTAAGGATATTCTGGAATGGAAATCTCCTACCACAGTGCATTAGGTTAGAAGCTTCCTTGGACTAGCTAGTTATTACCGCAATGTTGGTCACTTGTTCTCAAATGCTGTGAATCAAGAACAAGGCAACACAATTGTTAAAGATTAAGGACCTTCGTCTTTCAAAGCATTATCTCCACATGGGTATAATGCTCATCAGACAAATGTCAAGAAGGACATACCATCATTATTTGATATGTAAATAGGAATGCGAAAGGATAAAGATGGTAACTGCATCTCATTAATTCATTTATATTTGCATTCCATAAAACATATATGAATATTTAACAGTATTAATATTACATTGATACCTTCGGCTTGCTCAAAGGCGTGAATGCGAGAGAGTGATTACAATCCAGCATGAACAGTACGGTGTTATTGTTCATCTATTTATAGGCACGGGACGCAGTCTGGGTAAAATTACATCCATGCCCTTGAACATTTGTCTATAAACAACTTAAACTATCAAGGTCTATCTAGTCTTTTCCTTCTTTGCTTGATTTGAGCCGAAGCTACTGAGCTTCGGTGTTCTGCGTTGCTGCTTCTTTCCGAGGTCTTCGTCTTGAGAACCTTCGGTGGAAGTGGGGTGGACCTCTTGTGGTATTTTATTGAAGGTGTTTATGTCTTGAGGACCTTCGGCGGAGAAGAAGACCCCCAACAGTAGCCCCTTCGCGGTGCTAGATCGTTTTTTCGTAACGAGCTCGACCCACAAAAAATACGAAGGCTTCAAAATGCCGAAGGTCCGAAAAACACCTTCCCTGAGCTTGTTATCGAAAAACGATTAAAACATTCCGGTCGCTAGGTGGTCCACCGTTCAGCTAGTGTGGACGGTCTGGCGGTTCGCCTTCTTCTCCTGCAGCACTATATAAGCAGACAAGTTGGTGAGAGAAGTTACCACAACATTCATTGCCATTACACCGTTGTGCTATTGAAAATTTTAACCAAAGCCAAAGCTTTCTCGATTGCGCTTCCGAACAAGATCTTCGTCACTTGAAATTAGCTTCGTTAAGGAGTCTAAACACCGAAATTGCCCGAGTAAGATCGACTGCTAGGGTGTCTCGTGAGGGAGATGAGGCCGAAGCGACTAAAACGGCACCGATATCAGAAGTATTGAGACATTTAGGTCTAGTTGTGTCAGAAGATGCTACTGCCGAAGACGCTACTGCCGAAGCTGAGCAGACTGTGGCAGAAAGCGGAAGTGATGATGAGAGTGAAGAGGACAACATCATTCTAAGCCCATCAAAACCTAGTCATATTGAATTCGAAAAATCAACTATAACAGAAAAAGGACTTAGTTGTGATGAAAAAGTTGGGCTATTTTGGGGAAGATGAAGGTAAAGTTATTCTCTTTGCTGGCGAAGAAGTGATTCCGGAGCCGAAAGAACATGAAGTTGTTTTGTTTAGAAGCTTCTTCAGGACAGGGCTGCGGTTTCCCCTGTATGATATGATAGGAGAAGTTTTGAAAAGATTTGAAATATATATCCATCAGCTGACACAGAATGCCATTGTCAGGCTCAGTGTCTATATATGGGCTCTCCGAAGCCAGGGTAAAAGTGCAAATGTCGAAGGGTTCTGCCGAGTGCATGAGCTGCACTACCAGGCGAAGGCTAGAGCCGATGGTCTACACAAAAATTTTGGGTGTTATAACTTTGCATACCGGAAGGACACCAAGGCCCCGGTGATCGGCTACAACACTAAATGGCCGACCGGGTGGACTAGCGAATGGTTCTATGTGAAGGCCGATGAGAAGAAGAGAGAAAACTTATGACTATGGTAATGAGCCCTCTAGGATTAAGCTTCGGCATGACAAGGCCACTGTACAACATGCATCTCGGCTCTCCATGCCAGCTGGCCAAGGTAGAATTCAGGGTGGTAGCTGTTCAAATTAGCACTAGGGACTTAGTGCAGGAATATTTGGCAAACAGAACTTTTCCAACCTCTAGCGGTTGGGGGATGCCGAAGAAGAAGGAAGTAGGGGAAAAATATGAACTTGTTCGACTCCCCTACCATTTCAAATTTGAAAAGCAATTCAAAAAACCATGCACTGAATGGTTAGAAATAATAGAAACCATGTGCAATGAAATCCTTGGAAATTACACAAAGAAAGAAGATCAGCTAATGACTGCTGCCTTCGGCACCCGGCCGAAACAAAGGTTGAATCAGGTGATGGATGCCCTGAATTTTGAATACCTAGATTACAACAGGTTTGACAAAGGTGCCGGAGGGGGTAAAAGGAAAATGATTGTAAGTATTCTGGGTAGGCAAGCTGTCCAATCTGTCAAGGAGGACCATAAAGCTTCAAAAAAGCAGAAGACTTCCGGAGCCGAAGGATTCAGCTCCCGAGAAGGGAAAACTCGACAAGATATCATCTGCTGATACAAAGGTACATGATGTGCCAGAGAAGATTATGAGTCCTCCTTCACCCTCTACTGCTGAAGTGTCAGAGATTCTAAAGGTAATGACTAAATCTATACCATTTGCGCTGCTAAGTCCACTAAGGTTAGACCTGACTAGCCTTTTACAATCAAAGGAAACCGCTTCAGCTGCGCCGGATAAGTGAAAGTAGCCTAGAGGGGGTGAATAGGCTACACCTGAAATTTTCCACTAAAACTTCGAAATAGTGTCAAATTCAAGTTGCACTGGTGCAAACCGGTTCAGTTGATTTTGTTTACAACTGAACAAGTTTGAACCTGCTCAACTTAGATTAGATAAACAGTTAAACAAATGTGATGAAGTAGTTAGAAATTATGCTAAAGTCTTGCCCTAGAGAAAATCCACTCAAATAGATGACAAATCGGTGTGAATTGTTTTCACACGATTTGCACACAATATAACCGAATACGAACTAACCAACCAATTAAAGTGCTTATCAAAAACACGCAAGAACACACGATTTAACCCGAGGTTCAGCAACCACCACAAAGGTGTCCTACTCCTTGTTGAGGAGCCCACAAAGGGCTGGGTCTTTTCCAACCCTAATCCTCCACAAGCCGACCACCAAGGTCAAGGCAATCTCTTCTCAAATTTGCTAAAAGAGCGGGTGATACAAACTTCTAGGGGTCGTCCACAAATTTGGAGACTCCCAAGCAACCTCTAACCGTCAAGGAACACAAGGTTCCAAGAGTAATAAATCCGCACAAGGTTAAGTTTGCAATGAGCTCGAGAAAGAAGAGAATAGGAGAATCAAGATGAAATCAACAGTGTGTTAGATCAACTTCACCTCACACCAAGGATCCTTCAAACGATTGAAGGGGATGCGATTTCGGGTGTGAGAGGTGAAATGAATGCCTTTGTTTGGAGGTTGGTCAGCCAATAATTCGTGGAAGGGCAGAAGTGAATGAAGAGAGAGAGTGTGGGGGTATTTAAAGGATCCCCCAAAAGCTGGTAGCCGTTGGGAGAAAAGGACCAAAAACCGGTTGAACCGGTTCTAAAACCGGTTGAACCGGTTTCCACCAGGGGGTTCTCGGTTCACTAATCTACTCAGCCGAAGACTCGATCGGGCTCAAAATCGGTTGAGCCGGGCTCAAATCTAGTTGAACCGGTTTTCAAAAAATATCTGCACACGACTTTTCTGACAGCTTTTGACTGTCAGACTGGTCAGAACAGAGGTGGCAGAGAAACAGTCCAGAAAACAGTTGAACCGGTTTCAGGTCCGGTTGAACCGGTTTTTGAAACTGAAGAGCAAGTTTTGACAGATCTGAAGTGAACCAAGGTGGAACTTTTGTGGGGAGTAAGAGTGGTTTTTCAAAGGGCATTCATGATCTAGAAAAGTGTTCTTTTAGATGATCTTGAAGGAATTTGAATTGAGCTCATTGCATAACTTACTTAACTTATTGCGAATCCCTCTTAATTGAACGGTGATTTCTATAACTCAAGAATTATAAAATGAATACTGCCGTTGTTTCCAAGCACTTGGAGCACGCCATATGATGTAGAATTTAAATCCGTTGTGCTTTACATTTGCATACTCATAAGATCTATGCTTCTCCTGTCTGTAGAATAACTGTGTACATGCTAGGAGCAAACTTGTTAGAATCTCTGTTTGTTTTGTCATTTAATCACCAAAACCCTCAAATAGGGTTGATTGCACTTACAATCTCCCCCTTTTTGGTGATTGATGCCAAAACAAACTAGAGTAGAGATAAAAATTAAAAAGTAAGAACACTAGCGAGATATAAGTACTTGTGTATGTGCAGCTCCCCCTAAATATGTGCATGAGTTTTGTGATATTCATATTGACTTTATATGTCAATTTGCAACATATTTGGGGAGAGTGAACAACTAACACAATGCACAAAAACTGAGGGATGCAATCAGAGTTATATAAGATGGGATAAGAAAAATAGCATTACACAGACAAGTCCATCATTGTATAGCATAAGATATGAAATGGTACTGGCTATTACAATAAGGTCATCACATCATTAAAATGTTTGTGGCTCTAGGCCATCACCACATGCATCACAATAGTCAGGCGAATAAAATTATTACAGACCAGGTGTTCATTACAAAAATTAAAAGCGCTGCCAAGATGAGAATCCTTCTCCCCCTTTTTGGCAACTAGCACCAAAAAAAGGAGAGAACCACCAGCCACAAATCACGTGGTGTGGGAGATCCGCGACCAGGAGATGGACGCGAGGGGTCGGCAGCAGCAGGTTCACGAGAGCTGGAGGGAGCTTTCCTCAGACGCCCTGCTGGATTGTTTGGATCAATCCAGAAGGGGGTGTACGAGAGATGTCTTGTTCCTTTTTCAAAGCGAAACTGAGTCACCACTTCAATCATCTTCATGATGAAGGGGGCGTGAAGTCACCACTTCAATCATCTTCATGATGAAGGGAGCATTAATGATTTCTTGCCAAATCATATAAAAAACATTGATGCTTTCTGAACTATTTGGCTTCATAAATGAGAGCAAGACCTTGCTCTCTCCCAGGATATTCATTTGGTTACCTCCTTTTGGAATGAGAGTCATTCTATAGAGAGAGTTATTGTATCTGTAGAACTTATGCAGATTGGTTGACTCCCATTATTTATCAGTCTCAGAGATATGAAGATCCCTGGCTTCATCCTTGGTGGGAGGATGAAAGTCATGAATCTTAATCTTGTCACCAGAAATATCACTATCAGAAAATCCAAGGATGTGACCAAACCTTCGGTAGCTCACCTTATACCAGCTGCCTTCGATATAGAAATTGAGATAAGGAAAGTTATATGGACTTTCCTCATCAGTCAGCTTGATCCAAAGGGTAGAATAGAACTGAGCAATAACTTCATCATTCCAATCATATTGGAATGTCATAATGTTCTTCATCCTCTTCCTCTCATAGGCCCTCAAAGCCTGTGTCATCTCTGGATCACCAATTGCTTCACATCCTTCCCAGTTAATATATCTTTGATGTAGGATAGGTTGATGCTTCTTGGGAAGAATCACAGAGTTATAAAAATCAACATGTTGAAGGGTCCAGAACCGACTACCATCGATCCTAGCATCACAAATACGTAATTTAGGATTTTGGAAGCGGATGTCCTAGAGAAGGGCAGACCCTCCGCTGGCAGTGAAATCAGTGACAGGCTCATTTGCAGATCGACAAGCCTCCGCCCAGTGAAGAACCAACCCCCGGATAATGGGTGTGTTGGCAGAGGGGAGATCAACTTCATCATCCTTGCCTCCATCATCATCGCTAGTTGGCTCCCATGATTGTGGATTGGCTGTGGGTCGAGATCGACCGGAGGGATTCCGGGCCGTTCGACCGCGAGCACCATGAGACCCTGAGGCCTCACCACCTTGCATCACATTTCCGGATCCTCGCCCGCGCTTGGATCTGAAATGCGGAGGAGTTTCTTCACGAATTTCTTGATCATCATCGGAGTCAGATTCAACTACTGACGGGTTCCTACGACGCACCATCCTTAAGATAAAAAGGAGAACATATGGTGAGCGAGGAAATAGATGTTCAAGGATTTTAACAAACACGTTTGAGTAAAGACACGTATGATATTGAGCATGCACTTCAACCGTTCATGTGAGCGGTTCAACTACAACGAACAATACCAAACTACTAAACTCAAACAATGTTCGAGACAAAAGAAGAAAGTTTAAGTGTGGCAAGCACCTAAACTACATAGTATCCTTGAAAGATACACAAGATAATCAAGAACAGCGTTAGATCGAGTAAAAACATGAGAAAATAAGGCAATACCTCGATCTGACAATTCAACCACAGAAATCCCAACGAAGAGGAAGGAGTTGATGGAGGAGGCCGAGAGGAACAAATCTCCAACAAACTCCTCAAGGATTTGATGGCTCAAAAGGGATTTGGAGTGTGGTGTGAGTGAGAGAGAGAGAGAGGAAAAGTGAAGGCGACGACGACAGTAAAAAATGAACGGGTAAAGAGTGAAAGAAGGAAGGGGAGGAGAAAAAGGAGGAGGTGGCGGCTGGTCAGCAGACCAAAACCGGTTCAACCGGTTCTAAAACCGATTCAACCGGTTTTGCTGCAGCGTGAACAGTAAAAGCGCGCAGAAAACGACATTGACTGCGCGGAAAACCTGCCACACTGACAGCGCAGTCTGCGAAACTGACGGCGCAGACTGCGGGGCTGACAGACAGCGCGGACGCATAGGCGACAAAAACCGGTTCAACCGGTTTTTTACCAGAGGAAAACCGGTTGAGTGGCCTACTCATCCGGTTTACTCAACCATATTTTATATATAGCCCGGTAAGGCCTAAAATACAATCAATATTTATGACATGGGTAACTTTGGCAATAAAAATAGGATTTCACATGTCATTTTGTGCATAAAGCAATTTTATATCAAACAATCATGATTCAAATTTTAGTTTTAAGACACGTTTCGAGAATCCAAGATGTTTAGTTCACTCCTTAGAAAACAAAACCTAGTCTCATCAAGGGGTTTTGTGAAGATATCGGCTAGTTGATTTTCAGTGCTCACATGAAATAGTTCGATATCTCCTTTGGCTTCATGGTCTCTCAAGAAATGATGTCTAATATCAATGTGTTTGGTTCTAGAGTGTTGCACATGATTGTTTGCAAGTTTTATGGCACTCTCATTGTCACACAGTAGTGGAATCTTATTAAACTCACAACCAAAGTCTCTAAGAGTTTGCTTCATCCATAACAACTGTGCACAACATGCACCAGCTGCTATGTTCTCAGCTTCTGCAGTGGAAAGTGCAACACAATTTTGTTTCTTGGAACTCCATGACACTAAGGACCGCCCAAGGAATTGGCAAGTCCCAGTAGTGCTTTTTCGATCTACTTTGCAACCGGCATAGTCTGAGTCAGAGTAGCCAAGTTAATCGAAAAGGGAGCCTTTAGGATACCATAATCCTAGGTTTTGGGTGTGGACTAAGTATCTTAGGATTCTCTTAACGGCAACAAGATGGCAATCTTTAGGATTAGCTTGAAAACGTGCATAATGCAAACACTTAACATGATGTCAGGCTAGATGCACATAAGTAAAGCAGTGACCCTATCATTGATCTATATAATTTTTGATCTACCGATTTACCTTCTTCATTTAGGTCAAGATGTCCATTTGATGACATTGGAGTCTTGGCGTGCTTTGCCTTTTCCATGCCAAATTTCTTGAGCATGTCTTGTGTATATTTGGTTTGGCATAGAAAGGTACCTTCCTTGAGTTGTTTGACTTGAAATCCCAGGAAGTATTTGAGCTCGCCCATCATAGACATCTCAAACCTGTTCGTCATTACTTTGCTAAATTCTTCACAATTTTTTTCATTAGTACTACCAAATATAATGTCATTGACATATATTTGGCACACAAATAACTCATTATCAACTTTGCGAGTGAATAATGTAGAGTCAGCTTTTCCTATTGTAAATCCATTATTAATTAAAAAATCTTTAAGACAATCATACCAAGCTCTAGGGGCTTGTTTAAGCCCGTAGAGCGCTTTGTGAAGTAGATAGACATGGTTTGGCTTCCTTGGATCTTCAAAGCCCGGTGGTTGCTCCACATAGACCCTCTCTTGTAGTGGTCCATTTAAAAATGCGCTCTTGACATCCATTTGGTATAACTTGAAATCATGGTTAGTAGCATAGGCAATTAATATTATAATTGACTCTAACCTTGCTACCGGCGCATATGTTTCACCAAAATCAAGTCCCTCCACTTGAGTGTAGCCTTGGGCAACCAACCGTGCTTTGTTTCTTGTAACAACGCCATGTTCATCTTGTTTGTTCCTAAAGACCCATTTTGTCCCAATCACATTTTGCTTGGGTCTTTGAACCAAGGACCAGACTTCATTCAGGGTGAAGTTGTTCAACTCCTCTTGCATGGCAATTATCCAATCCGGATCACCTAGCGCTTCTTCAACCTTAAGTGGCTCAAGAGAGGAGACAAACTAGTAAAATTCACAAAAATTTGCTAAACGGGATCGAGTTGTTACCCCTCTCCTGATGCTACCCAGGATGTTGTCCACCGGATGATCTCTTTGAATGGTCTGGTGGACTCGAGGATGGAGCACTGATGGTTGTCTTTGAATTTGCTCCTCCTCATCATCCACTTGATCAAGAGGCACTTCACCATCAACACTTTCATGTTCATCTTCTACCACGGTTGGCATCCTTTGGGGTTGATGACCTTCATCAAGACTTGGATGACTTGAGGTTGATGGGTTTGCTTGGGTGGAGGATTTATCACCCACCACCTTTGCGCCCACATCAAAAACCTCATTGGTCATCCACAAGGTTCCTTCCTCATCATCCTTTTCTTGAGGTCTCACTTCACCTATTGCAAGCTTCTTTATGGCCTCACAAGGTGGTTCTTCATTTCCTGCAATGTCATCAGAAACATGCCCTTGCGAGCCATTAGACTCATCAAATGTCACGTCTATCGCTATTTCAACAAGACCGGTGGTATTGTTGAAAACACGATATCCATGCTCATTTGATGCATAACCAAGCAAGAAGCCCTCGTCCACTCTACGAGCAAACTTTGAGCTCTTGACTTTCTTGTTAAGAATAAAGCATTTACAACCAAATACTCTAAAGTAATCAACTTTAGGTTTGTTACCAGTGAGAAGCTCGTAGGCAGTCTTCTTGTAGATCTTGTGAAGATAAAGGCGGTTGATTGCATGACAGGCGGTGTTGACCGCCTCTGCCCAAAAATTGTCTGGGGTGTTGTATTCATCTAACATGGTTCTAGCAGCTTCAATTAGTGTTTGGTTCTTCCTTTCCACAACACCATTTTGTTGTGGAGTGTAGGGAACCGAGAACTCATGTTTGATTCCTTCTTCGCCTAAGAATTCTTCGACGCCTGTGTTCTTGAATTCTGTCCCATTGTCACTTCTCACTTTCTTGATTTTAAGCTCAAACGCATTTTGAGCTCTTCTCATGAATTTCTTCAAGGTCTCTTGGGTTTCACCTTTGTCACTCAAAAATAAAACCCAGGTGAAGCGAGAAAAATTATCAACAATAACTAAGCCATACTTACTACCACCAATACTGATGTAAGCCACAGGTCCGAAGAGGTCCATGTGAAGAAGCTCCAATGGCCTCTTTGTTGTGACCACATTCTTTGATTGATGTGGGACTCCATATTGCTTTCCTGCTTGGCATGCGCCACAAACCCTATCTTTCTCAAACACAACATTTGTTAGTCCAATGATGTGACTATCCTTTTGAAATTTGGCCAAATTCCTCATACCGACATGAGCTAGTCGGCGATGCCATAGCCAACCCTTGTCGGACTTTGCCACTAAACAGGTCTCAGGCATCACCTTACTTGTTGTGAAATCAACAAGATAAAGTTTGCCATTCAAGCGACCCGTAAAGGCAACTGAGGAATCTTGCCTTCTAAGGATCTTCACATCCACATCAGAAAATAGACAATTATAACCCATTCCACAAAGTTGTGAAACAGACATCAAATTGTAGCTTAAAGAATCTACTAGTAAAACATTTGACAGTGATTGTTGGTCAGAGATAGGAATTTTACCAATACCAATCACCTTACTCTTGCCACTATCTCCAAACACAATTTCTTGTGCTTCTTGAGTTAGTTGCAAGGAATGAAACATGTCTTTCTCCCCGGTCATGTGATTTGTACATCCACTGTCAAGCACCCAACTTGACCCACCAGAGGAGTAGACCTACAAAACAAATTTAGGCTATGCTTTTAGCTACCCAAATTGAATTGGGTCCTACAATGTTAGTTATAGCCTTGGGTACCCACACACTTCTTTTCATGACTTTTCTTTTAGTGTAGGCACCCACATATTTAACAACCAATTTCCCTGAATCCCAAGTCAATATATAATCACAAAGATAAGAGTGAGAATGGGAGCATTAAATTTTTCTCCACTTGTGGATCCCACTTCCTTCATCTTACTCTTTGTGGAACTCAAGTTTACCTTTACTTGAGTTGACTTGTCTTTTGAGGAGTGAATCCTCCCCAAGGCATCATATAGGGTGGTTCCCTCTATGAAATTGGGGGATCTCCACCCCTTATGCACTATGCTAGGGTTTTCCTTAAATGAGTTGAACCCAAGCCCCCTTTTTCCATTGTTGGGCTTCAAGGACTTGTACTTGGGTTCAACTTTCTTTAACCCATCATTGCTAGAGCATCTCTTCAATATTTCTTTGACCTTCACCTGTGGGCTTTTCTTCCTTGCATGGTTAGTCAAACAACAAGAAGCATGGTATTTGGCACAATGTTTGCAAAAGGTATTATTTGAGGAGCTAGACTTAGATTCAATCAATAAAGATGAGGCATTGATGTTCTTGCAATTTTCAAGTTGCACTTGAAGTTCTTGATTTTGGACAGTCAAGCTTAACATGCTTGATTCAAGTGCATCCTTTTCATTTGCAAGATTAGCTATAAAGTTTTTTATATTTGTCACTTCTTTTTCTTTATCCTCTATAGTTATCTTGACTAAAGATACTTCCTTAGTCAAGGCTTCTAGCATTTTATCTTTATTGAGTAGCAATTCTTGAAGCTCTAGGTTTCTCTCCTTTTCAAGGATGAGCAAGTCTTCTTGAGCATCAAGAGTTGCTTTTCTTTTATCTAACTTCTCCATTAATTTAGTGATAACATTATATCCATTCAAGCCAAATTCTTTAATCATTTTGTTTTTCATGGCAATTTGTTCATCCTCATCATTTGAGAAATCATCACTAAATAAAGTTACCTTATCTCCTTTTGCCATGAGGCAAGTTGGAGTGTAGGAGTCGTCTTGGAGGTTGGTGAAGAGTTGCGAGCTTGAAGTAGATTGGATGGCAACGTTTGCCACCACTTCCTCTTCTTTGGAGCTAGAACTCTCTTCATCGGAGTTCCATTCTTCACCAATGTGGGCTTGACCATATTTCTTCTTCTTGAAATATCCCTTGTTCTTGCCTCCCTTTTTGAACTTGTCCTTTTTGTATTCCTTCTTTGCTTCTTGTTCCTTTTTGTTAGGACAATCCGCTATGAAATGACCAGTTTGGCCACATTCATAGCATGCCCTCTTCTTTCCTTTCCTTTGAAACTTATCATTTTTCCTTACAAACTTCTTGAATGTTTTGATGAACATAGTTGTGTCTTCATCACTTGAGCTATCTTCATCACTTGATGTCTCGACCACTTTCTTTGCCTTGTGGTCTTTGTTCTTCTTGGGGGTGTCTTGTTCATTTGAGATCAAGGCATGAGAGTCTCTTGTCTTGATTGGGGCTTCTTCAGATTCATGTTGTTGAATCTTTGCAAATAGTTGGTGAGGCGTCATTTCCTTATAGTCGTCACGGTCTCTTATCATCCTTGCTAGACTCTTGTCCTTTTCTTTGTATGCTCTCATGAATAGTCTAGTAACCTTGGAGTCACTCCAATCTTCACTTCCAAGCACTCTTATTTTGTTTACCAACACCATTAACCGATCAAAGAGTGATTGAAGTGACTCACCCTTAGTCCAATCATATCTAGCAAGCTCACTCTCCAAAGCTTCAATTCTATGTCTCTTAGCTTTGGGGTCTCCTTCATGTGACATTTTAAGAATGTTCCAAATGTCACGAGCATCTTCTCTTCCTTGGACTTTCCGGTATTCTTCCGGACAAAGACTTCCTTTTATTATGCTCACCGCTTGAGCATTGTGGTGAACTTCTTGCATCATTTCTGGAGTCATCTCTTCTCCTTGGGCGGGCTTATACATACCTATATTGACAATCTCCCAAAGACTAGGATGTACACCGATTAAATGTGACTTCATCTTATCGGCCCACTCATCATAGTTCAACTCACTAAGAGTTGGTAACTTTCCAAGTGGGGCGGAAGAGAAGTTGGGGATAAAATTTCTAGAGTAATCAAATTGAACTTTATTGAATTCGTTACCTTTACTTTTGGTAGATGATCCTTCGGTGTTGAGACTTACCTTGCTCATCACCCTTGACACCAAAAGTTCCACTAGGTCGTCATTGTATTCAATTTTTCCCTTTCCTTTATCTTCTTCAGCCTTTCTCCTTGATTCTTCTTCTTCTTCCCTTTTCTTAGCATCTTCCTCTTTCATTTTGAGGAACATCTTCTCGGCAATCTTCATGGCGAGGTCGAGGACCTTGGGGTCTATTTCCTCGCTGGAAGATGTGATGGGGATTTCCTCGAGGAGAGGATCCACATGGTCCCTTTGAGTAGACATGATCGTTTCCTCACGCGGTTAAGTGTAAAACGAGGTACGAAGCTCTGATACCAATTGAAAGTAGCCTAGAGGGGGGTGAATAGGCTACACCTGAAATTTTCCACTAAAACTTCGAAATAGTGTCAAATTCAAGTTGCACTGGTGCAAACCGGTTCAGTTGATTTTGTTTACAACTGAACAAGTTTGAACTTGCTCAACTTAGATTAGATAAACAGTTAAACAAATGTGACGAAGTAGTTAGAAATTATGCTAAAGTCTTGCCCTAGAGAAAATCCACTCAAATAGATGACAAATCGGTATGAATTGTTTTCACACGATTTGCACACAATATAACTGAATATGAACTAACCAACCAATTAAAGTGCTTATCAAAAACACGCAAGAACACACAAGAACACACGATTTAACCCGAGGTTCGGCAACCACCACAAAGGTGTCCTACTACTCGTTGAGGAGCCCACAAAGGGTCGGGTCTTTTCCACCCCTAATCCTCCACAAGCCGACCACCAAGGTCAAGGCAATCTCTTCTCAAATTTGCTCAAAGAGCGGGTGATACAAACTTCTTGGGGTCGTCCACAAATTTGGAGACTCCCAAGCAACCTCTAACCGTCAAGGAACACAAGGTTCCAAGAGTAACAAATCCGCACAAGGTTAAGTTTGCAATGAGCTCGAGAAAGAAGAGAATAGGAGAATCATGATGAAATCAACAGTGTGTTAGATCAACTTCACCTCACACCAAGGATCCTTCAAACAATTGAAGGGGATGCGATTTCGGGTGTGAGAGGTGAAATGAATGCCTTTGTTTGGAGGTTGGTCAGCCAAGAATTCGTGGAAGGGCAGAAGTGAATGAAGAGAGAGAGTGTGGGGGTATTTAAAGGATCCCCCAAAAGCTGGCAGCCGTTGGGAGAAAAGGACCAAAAACCGGTTCTAAAACCGGTTGAACCGGTTTCCACCAGGGGGTTCTCGGTTCACTGATCTACTCAGCTGGAGACTTGACCGGGCTCAAAATCGGTGAGCCGGGCTCAAATCTGGTTGAACCGGTTTTCAAAAAATATCTGCACATGACTTTTCTGACAGCTTTTGACTGCCAGACTGGTCAGAACAGAGGTGGCAGAGAAACAGTCCAGAAATCGGTTGAACTGGTTTTTGAAACTAAAGAGCAAGTTTTGACAGATCTGAAGTGAACCAAGGTGGAACTTTTGTGGGGAGTAAGAGTGGTTTTTCAAAGGGCATTCATGATCTAGAAAAGTGTTCTTTTAGATGATTTTGAAGGAATTTGAATTGAGCTCATTGCATAACTTACTTAACTTATTGCGGATCCCTCTTAATTGAACGACGATTTCTATAACTCAATAATTATAAAATGAATACTGTCGTTGTTTCCAAGCACTTGGAGCACGCCATATGATGTAGAATTTAAATCCGCTGTGCTTTACATTTGCATACTCATAAGATCTGTGCTTCTCCTGTCTGTAGAATAACTGTGTACATGCTAGGAGCAAACTTGTTAGAATCTTTGTTTGTTTTGTCATTTAATCACCAAAACCCTCAATTAGGGTTGATTGCACTTACAAGAAGGTTGAGGGGCAGAAGAAACGACGGATTGTGAATGTGATGCAAGCAATTGAGAAGACGCTGCCCTCAGCTTCGGTGGCAAAAGCAGCGATGCCTGTTGATACCGAAGATGCCACCGGAGCCGAAGCTGAAGAACTTGCAACCACAATGTCGGATATCGACAAACTCATATCAAATGTGGTTGCCGAGGAAAACATGGTCGTAGCGCATGATAAGGGAAAAAGAATTGAAGATGCCTCTTCGAAAGATAAAGATTTTGAACTTCGGCACATGTGTGGCCAAGAACTTTCCAAAGAGGATAAATCAGAGTTGAAAGAGTTTGCTATATCCTTCGGTTACCATCCTGGGTCCATACTCTTCGGCAGGGTCGACGAAGAGATTTTGGGATGCATTCGCGACCGCGCCGGGGCAAAAATTATAAGCACCTTATCCAAGAGTGTTGGATTTCCAAAGCTAGAAACTGACATTAGCTGCTACAGGCGGCAACTCATTATCGTCAGCTTGTTCTACTCTAATTTCAAGGTAAGGTTTATCTATAGCTCTCTATTATTACCTTCGTGGTGATTTGGGTATTCTAACTTTGATTTGCTTTGCAGAGTATGCTATTGAGCAAAGCCTTGAAAATGTAGCAGGATGTCGAAGATAGAAAAAATGAAGTCATTAATGAAGACTTAGAAGATAAAATTAAAAAACTTGAAGATTCTTTAAAGGAAAAAGATAGCCTAATGTATTCAGCCGAAGGCTCACTCGGTGAAGCACGGTCTCAAAATGATAAACTAAGCAGAGAGCTAGATGAAGCTCAAGAAACTTTGGATAAGAGATCAGAACGCTTCGACTGCGAGTCCAGGGAATTAAATGCAAAAGTTGAAGCAGAAGCTAAAAAGAATGCAAAATTAAGCGAACCTATCACAAATCTTCAGGATAAATGCTTCGGCTTTGCCACCCAATGTATTGGCCGATTGAAGGGGATATTTAACTCAGTCGGAGCCATATCTGAAGAAATAACCCCTTCTATCGAAGATATCCCTGGAGCCCTCGAGCATATTGAGAATGAAGTTGAGGCCCTCAACGAAGTTATAACTAGACACGGATATTTCTGTGCTCTGGTGGCTTCTCGTGGCACAGCTGCAACATTCATGAAGGCGGGATGCAATCACGTGAGGGCCGCAAATAGGCCAAACTTTGGCTAGTCATCGTCTGATCTGGTTGATATTCCGGCCGACTCGGAGTATAGGTAATATATTCATCACACAAATCTGGGTGAAAGGCGGTCGCGAGCTGGCTGGAGACGAAATTCGGAATCTGCTTAGCAAGGTGTAGAAAATCTTTCTACCATTAGGCCTTTATTTTATATTTTCCCTTACCATGTTCCTTATTACCCTTATTGTTGTCCCTTTCTAGGATGATGATGCCGAAGGTCGATGAGCCGAAGCTGGTTTTGAAGCATTGAGGGCCTTAGGAATTCCTTTTGCTGATATCTGTAGAAACACTTGGAAACTCTTTGTACAAGAAAATGTATTATTTGACAAGAGAGTTGTTATTGAAAGCGAACAAATTATTGTAAATGTTTTGTAATACTATTTAGCTTTTGTTTATATGTCACCTGCTTTGGTGTGGACGAAACCGACACTTGTAGCTTTTTCAGCCGAAGGCGAAAAACACCTTCCCTTCTTTTCATTCACATCGAAGCACCTTTTGTATACAAAGAAGTTTTCTCTGGAATGAAGCACCTTCGTATAAAACGAAGCATTCTCTCATTGAAGGTAGGAATCCTCGCTTTTCCTGTTAATGCTTCATGCTTTATGTGATGATGATGGACCTACGAATGCCTAATGTATGGTTGTATGAATGCAAAAGATGTTGTGATGATGTGTGCAGATGTATGTCGAAGATTGAAAACTCACACAAATACACACCCAGACTCTGCATCCCCTTATGAACGACTTTGGAGTCTCTTCACCTTTTACTTAGGTGGTATTTCAGCTCTGCATTCCCTTGGTAACAATTTTGGAGCTAAGCTCTGCATCCCCTTAGGAACGACTTTGGAGCATCTTCACCTTTGACTTAGGTGGCATTTAAACTCTGCATCCCCTTAGGAACAACTTTGGAGCTTCTTCACCTTTTACTTAGGTGGCATCTTAGCTCTGCATCCCCTTAGGGACAACTTTGGAGCTTTTTCATACTTTTTTACACTCAATGGTGTAATCCCAGATTTTACATTTTACATGTGGGGGTATTTGGCTCTTGTATTGCACAAGGCTGCGCAAGAAAAAATGAAAATTACAACCTATGGCCCCATTAAAAACCTTTCACCCCTCTTGAAAGGAAAAGGGTGCCATAGGAAAAAATAAGAAAATTACATAGTTAACACATAATATCTCCGAAGCTCATCCGCATTCCAAGACCTTGGAATGTCATTACCATCCAAGTCCTTCAACCTGTACGATCCAGGCCTTGACGAAGATATTACCAAGAAGGGACCTTCCCACTTAAGCTGAAGCTTCCCCACTGTGTCTGGATTGGCTACCCTCCGAAGCACTAGGTACCCTGGCCTGATGTTCTTCAGTTTTACTTTCTGGTCACGCCATTTGATTGTTTCAGCCTCGTACTTATCGATGTGGTCTACTGCTTGGAGCCTGGTATCTTATATGGTGTCTTTTGTTATTTTGCAATTCTCTTCATCTTCTACCGAAATCAAGGTCTTTATTGAGCCCCTTCTTGCTTCTTCTGGAGTTATTGCTTCGTCACCAAACAGAAGCTTGAATGGGCTAAAACTGTTGACCTTGAAATAGCAGTGTTGTGGTTCCACACCACCATTATTAATTCGTCTGGCCACTTTACTCTGGGCTGGTTGAAGATTGACTACATTATTCCTGTTATTATAATTCCATTTGCTCTTTCTACCAGTCCATTTGACTCCAGATGTCTCACTTATGCGAAGTGTATTTTTGTGCCAATCTGGTCACAAAAGGTTTTGAATGTTTCGACATCAAATTGAGTTTCGTTATCAACTGTGATATCCTTCGGCACACTGAAGCGACAAACAATATTCTGCCAAAAGAACTTCTAAACTATGGCTGAAGTTATTGTAGCTAAGGCTTTGCTTCGATCCAATTCGAGAAGTACACCACTGCTACCACAACAAATTTCAAGTTGCCTTGTGCTGGTGGAACTGGACCTAGCAAATCTAGGCCCCACCTTTGTAGTGGCCAGGTGGGCTGTATTAGTTGGGTTAAAGACGAAGGCTACTTTTGGTCTCTGGCACACCTCTGGCAGTTTTCACATTTCCGAACCAAGTCTGCTGCATCCGAAGCTACCTTCGGCCAATAAAATCCTTGTCTGAAAACCTTCCCCAGCAAAGGCCTTGACCCAATATGAGCTCCACACATTCCTGCATGTATCTCCTTCATCAGTTCTTGACCTTCGATTCTGGACAAACATTTTAGTAATGGAGAGTAGACTCCTTGTTTGTACAACTCCCCCTCTATGATTATATAGGGTCTTGCTCTTGCTTCCATTCTTTTATTGTAAACTTCGTCATCCGAAAGGCAATTACCTTGGAGGAAAGATACACTCTTAGTCCTCCAATCTTCGTTGTGCACTGGCGAGATTGTGAGCACTGCTCTCTCCATGAGCTCGACTGAGGGTGCTTTTATTGTTTCAAAGAATACCTCCGAAGGTAACGGAAGCCCCTGTGCCGATGATTTAGCTAAAAAACTGCGTGCTCGTTTCCTCCCCTCGGGATGTTTTTTACAGAGAAGCCTTTGAAAGAGGCTTCCATCCTTCGGACTGTGTCCAGATATTTCTCAAGCTTCGGGTCCCTTGCTTTACTACTCTTGTCAATGTGACCGGAAATGACTTGTGAGTCAGATTTGAGTATTGCCCTTCTTATTCTCATTGCCTTAAGCTTTCGAAGCCCCAAGAGAAGGGCCTCGTACTCTGCAATGTTATTTGTGTAGTTAAAGTCTAACCTTACTGCATAGCAGGTTTTGATTTTAGATGGTGAAATTAACACGGCAGTTGCTCCTGCACCGAAGATTCCCCATGACCCATCACAAAATACTATCCAGGTTTCGGCATCATTTGTTTTCTCTTCGTCCTGAGCCCCTGGCGTCCAATCAGCAATGAAGTCTGCTAATGCTTGGGATTGGATCGAATATCTATGAACATAATCAATAGTGAATTCATTCAATTCTGTAGCCCACTTTCCAACTCTTCCTGTGGCTTCTCTGTTTCTCATTATATCCTTGAGGGGTTGTGAAGAAGGTACTATGATATGGTATGTTTGGAAGTAATGCCGAAGCTTCTTGGAAGCCATTAGTACAGCATATAGTACCTTCTCCAACTCTGTGTAATTTTTCTTTGATGCGCTAAGTACCTCAGAGACGAAGTACAGTTGCACTTGTTTCTTTGCCTAGCCATCCTGCTTTTCTTGCACCAGCGCTGCACTAACCGCAGCGTGGGAAGCAGCTACACATAGCAGCAGTGGAGTTCTTGACAAAGGTAGGGTTAAGGTTGTTAATTCTATCAAATATTGTTTCAGTTCTTCGAAGGCTTTTTGCTGAGTTGGTCCCTATTGGAAGACTTTAGCTGACTTCAGCACTTCGAAGAATGGCAAGTTTCTCTCTGCTGATCTTGAAATAAATCTATTCAATGATGCCAGCCTTCCTGTCAACCTCTGAGCACCTTTTCATGACTTCGGGGGCTCCATTCAAAGTATAGCTTCTATCTTACTTGGATTGGCTTCGATCCCCTTTGTTGATACCAAACAACCAAGAAATTTTCCCTTCTTCACTCTGAAGACACATTTTTCTGGATTCAGCTTGAGACCAACTCTTATGAAATTAGCAAATGTTTCTTGTAAATCGGTAACATGATTTTCTTGCTTCGTGCTTTTCACTATGATGTCATCGACATACGTCAAAACATTCATGCCAATCTGAGAGCTGATAACTTTGGCAGTCATTATGTCGAAGCTTCCTCCAGCATTCTTTAGCCCCTCAGGCATCCGAAGGTAGCAGTAAGTCCCAATAGGGGTTATGAAGCTTGTCTTAGGCTCGTCCTCCTTCTTCATCCAGATTTGATGACAACCTGAGTAGCAATCCAATAAGCTCATGAGCTCTGAAGTAGCCGCTGCATCCACAAGAGAATCTATTCTTGGCAATGGGAATTCATCCTTCAGGCATGCCTCATTGAGATCTGTGAAGTCAATGCACATTCTACATTTTCCATTAGCTTTCTTCACCATCACAGTATTGGCCAGCCATTCTGGGTATGTTACTTCTCTGATAATGCCGGCAGTCAAAAGCCTTTTGACTTTGTTTCATGCACCTTCGGCTTTATCATCGGACATTTTCCAAAGCTTCTGCTTTCTTGGCCTAATGGCCGGGTCTACATTGAGTGAGTGCTCAATGACATCTCTATTGACACCACAAAGATCATTGGCTGACCAAGCAAAAACATCCTTGTTGTTGAACAGGAATCTCAACAAAGTTTTCTCCTGTTCATCAGACAATTGGGATCCCAATAGCACCTTCTGCCCGGCAATGTCTTCGCACAAAAGCATGGGCTTTGGTTGATCTACTGAAGCAGCCTTGTCCCTTTTATGCTTATATTGTTGATGAACTTTGGCTTCATCTATGTTATGGATGGCCTTCGAATCTGTCCAATTCCCTTCGTCTCTCCTGACAGCCTCTTGGCTCCCATGCACAGTGATAGGCCCTTGGTCAGAAGGTATCTTCATGCATAGATATGCTAGGTGAAGTATTGCTTCGAAGGTGTTCAACGTCCCTCGACCAATGATTGCATTGTAAGGATAATCCATATCAACGATGTCGAAGACAAATTACTCTGTTCTTGTATTGAGGACATAGCTGAAGGTAATTGGCATAGTTATCTTGCCAAGTGTCACTATATGCCTTCCTCTGAAGCCACAAAAGGGGTGTGTTGCATCATGTATCTTGTCATCCTACTCATGCATTTTCCTGAAAGCCTTCGCAAAGATGATGTCTGTCGCACTGCCTATGTCTACTAGGACATTGTGGACCAGGAACCCCTTGATGACACAAGATATAACCATTGCATCATTGTGAGGATGAGCTGACGATCTTCCAGGGAGAAGGTGATTGGTACATGAGACCACTTGGACTTTATGAAGGGTCCTTGCACTCCAACATGTTGTACCCTTCTCTGTGCTTCCTTCTTCTACTTCTTATTGGCTGGTTCAGAACTTGAGCCGCCTATGATTGGGAGCACCAGCTTCGTAGCCGAAGGTACCACAACTTGGTTGTCTTGCGAAGCCATTGTTGCAATCGTGGAAGTGAATTCACCGGAGGTGGGCGCCAATGTTGGTCACTTGTTCTCAAATGTTGTGAATCAAGAACAAGGCAACACAATTGTTAAAGATTAAGGACCTTCGTCTTTCGAAGCATTATCTCCACATGGGTATAATGCTCATCAGACGAAGGTCAAGAAGGACATACCTTCATTCTTTAATATGTAAATAGGAATACGAAAGGATAAAGATGGTATTTGCATCTCATCAATTCATTTATATTTGCATTCCATAAAACATATATGAATTTTTAACAGTATTAATATTACATTTATACCTTCGGCTTGCTTGAAGGCGTGATGTTGAGAGAGTGATTACAATCCAGCGTGAAAAGTACGGTGTTACTGTTCATCTATTTATAGGCACGGGACGCAGCCTGGGTAAAATTACATCCATGCCCTTGAACATTTGTCTATAAACAACTTAGACTAGCAAGGTCTATCTGGTCTTTTCCTTCTTTGCTTGATTTGAGCCGAAGCTACTGAGCTTCGGTGTTCTGCGTTGCTGCTTCTTTCCGAGGTCTTCGTCTTGAGAACCTTCTGTGGAAGTGGGGTGGACCTCTTGTGGAATTTTGCCGAAGGTGTTTATGTCTTGAGGACCTTCGACGGAGAAGAAGACCCCCAACACGCAGGTTTATCCCAGATTTCTCCAAGATTGTTAAACCTATCACGGAGCTATTAAAGAATGATATTAACTTTAATTGGTATCCCAAGTGTAATGAGGCCTTTGAGCAGGTGAAAACATTACAACCCATTGCACCAGTTTTGGCTCAACCGGATATTGAGAAATCGTTTGATGTATATTGTGATGCATCAGGCATTGGACTTGGATGTGTTCTGATGCAAGAAGGACGAGTAATAGCTTATGCCTCAAGACAGCTGCGTCAGCATGAGGAACATTATCCGACACATGATTTGGAATTAGCCACAGTAGTTCATGCCCCTAAAATCTGGCGTCATTATCTGCTGGGAAATGTATGTCATATGTATACTGATCATAAGAGTTTAAAGTACATTTTCACCCAGTCAGAGTTAAATATGAGACACAGCAGATGGCTCGAGTTAATCAAGGACTATGGCCTAGAGATTCATTATCAACCAGGAAAAGCTAATGTGGTGGTTGATGCTTTAAGCCGTAAAGCATTTTGTCATTGCCTCACAGTGGGATTGTCTGACACTACCTTATGTCAGGAAATGAAAATACTAAATCTAGGAATAGTGCAACAAGGAGCCTTGATGCACTTGAAGTTTGAATCGGTTATTCAACAAAGGATTATTGATGCTTAGAGGGTTGATAAGGGTATGAAGCATATCCGCGAGAAAATGGAAGCCGACAAAGCTACTTGTTTTAGGAAAGATGACCAAGGAGTGTTATGGTTTAAAGACAGCATAATGGTGCCTAAGGATGTTGAACTCCGTCAACAAATCTTGGATGAAACCTGTTGGGGACTTGTTCTCAAATGCTATGAGTTAAGAACAAGGCAACACAAAACATATTAAACGTTAAAGTCCTTCGTCCTTCGAAGCATTATTTCCCTTGGGATATAATGACTTTCGGACGAAGGTTATGAAGGACATCCCTTCATAAACGCAACATATAATAATGAAGAAAAAATCATATGCAATATAAAAGATAACATGAATGAAAGTCGCCTAGAGGGGGGGTGAATAGGGCGAATCTGAAATTTACAAACTTAATCACAACTACAAGCCGGGTTAGCGTTAGAAATATAAAAACGAGTCCGAGAGAGGGCGCAAAACAAATCACAAGCGAATAAGGAGTGTGACACAAGGATTTGTTTTACCGAGGTTCGGTTCTCTCAAACCTACTCCCCGTTGAGGTGGTCACAAAGACCGGGTCTCTTTCAACCCTTTCCCTCTCTCAAACGGTCCCTCGGACCGAGTGAGCTTCTCTTCTCAAATCAATTGGGAACCAAACTTCCCGCAAGGACCACCACACCATTGGTGTCTCTTGCCTTGTTTACAATTGAGATGATCGCAAGAACGAATGAGAAAAAGAAGCAATCCAAGCGCAAGAGCTCAAAAGAATACAACAAATCTCTCTCACTTAACACTAAAGCTTTTGTGGAATTGGGAGAGGATTTGATCACTTGGGTGTGTCTAGAATTGAATTCTAGAGCTCTTGTAAGTAGTTGGAAGGTGGAAAACTTGGATGACTTGAATGTGGGGGTGGTTGGGGTATTTATAGCCCCAACCACCAAACTAGCCGTTTGGTGGAGGCTGCTGTCGCATGGCGCACCGGACAGTCCGGTGCGCTAGCCACGTCACCAGGCCATTGGGTTCCGACCGTTGGAGCTCTGACTTGTGGGCCCGCCTGGCTGTCCCGTGGTGCACCGGACAAGTCCTGTAGACTGTCCGGTGTGCCACCTGCACGTGCTCTGCTCCTCTGCGCGCGCTGGCGCGCATTTAATGCGTTGCAGTCGACCGTTGCGCGCGAAGTAGCCGTTGCTCCGCTGGCTCACCGGACAGTCCGGTGTGCACCGGACATGTCCGGTGAATTATAGCGGAGCGGATTCCCGAAGCTGGCGAGTTTAGAGTTGCTCTTCCCTGGGGCACCGGACACTGTCCGGTGGTGCACCGGACAGTCCGGTGAATTATAGCGGAGCCCTCTGAAAAATCCCAAAGGTGAAGAGTTGGGCGTCGAGTTCCCTGGTGCACCGGACACTGTCCGGTGGCACACCGGACAGTCCGGTGCGCCAGACTAGGGCAGCCTTCGGTTATCCCTTGCTCTCTTTGTTGAACCCTTTTCTTGGTCTTTTTATTGGTTTAGTGTGAACCTTTGACACCTGTATAACTTATAGACTAGAGCAAACTAGTTAGTCCAATTATTTGTGTTGGGCAATTCAACCACCAAAATCAATTAGGAAATAGGTGTAAGCCTAATTCCCTTTCAATCTCCCCCTTTTTGGTGATTGATGCCAACACAAACCAAAGCAAGTATAAAAGTGTATAATTTAACTAGTTTGCATAATGTAAGTGCAAAGGTTACTTGGAATTGAGCCAATATAAATACTTATAAGATATGCATGGATTGTTTCTTTAATTTTAACATTTTGGACCACGCTTGCACCACATGTTTTGTTTTGCAAATTCTTTTGTAAATTCTTTTCAAAGTTCTTTTGCAAATAGTCAAAGGTGAATGAATAAGATTTTGCGAAGCATTTTCAGGATTTGAAATTTTCTTCCCCTGTTTCAAATGCTTTTTCCTTTGACTAACCAAACTCCCCCTTGATGAAATCCTCCTCTTAGTGTTCAAGAGGGTTTTAAGGTATCAATTTTGAAAATACTACTTTCTCCCCTTTTGAACACAATAAGATACCAATTTGAAATTTACCAATTGAAAATCATGAGTTTTTTTAAAATTAGGTGGTGGTGCGGTCCTTTTGCTTTGGGCTAATACTTTCTCCCTCTTTGGCATGAATCGCCAAAAACGGATACTTTGAGTGAGATATAAGCCCTTTCATAACTGCGTTCTCCCCTTTGGCAAATAAAACATATGAGTGAAGATTATACCAAAGCTGGAGAGATGCTCAGAGTGACGGCGAAGGATGAGTTATGGAGTGGAGTGGAAGCCTTTGTCTTCGCCGAAGATTCCAATTCCCTTTCAATACACCTATGACTTGGTTTGAAATTCACTTGAAAACACATTAGTCATAGCATATATAAAAGAGACATGATCCAAGGTATACTTATGAGCTATATGTGCAAGACATCAAAAGAAATTCCTAGAATCAAGAATATTTAGCTCATGCCTAAGTTTGTTAAAAGTTTGTTCATCTAGTGGCTTGGTAAAGATATCGGCTAATTGATCTTTAGTGTTAATATATGCAATCTCGATATCTCCCTTTTGTTGGTGATCCCTTAGAAAATGATACTGAATGGCTATGTGTTTAGTGCGGCTATGCTCAACGGGATTATCCGCCATGCGGATTGCACTCTCATTATCACATAGAAGAGGAACTTTGGTTAATTTGTAACCATAGTCCCTAAGGGTTTGCCTCATCCAAAGTAGTTGCGCGCAACAATGGCCTACGGCAATGTACTCGGCTTCGGCGATAGAAAGAGCTACGGAATTTTGCTTCTTTGAAGCCCAAGACACCAAGGATCTTCCCAACAACTGGCAAGTCCCCGATGTGCTCTTTCTATTAATTTTACACCCCGCCCAATCGGCATCCGAATAACCAATTAAATCAAAAGTGGATCCCCTAGGATACCAAAGCCCAAACTTAGGAGTATAAACTAAATATCTCAAGATTCGTTTTACGGCTGTAAGGTGAGCTTCCTTAGGGTCGGCTTGGAATCTTGCACACATGCATACGGAAAGCATAATATCCGGTCGAGATGCACATAAGTAAAGTAAAGAGCCTATCATCGACCGGTATACCTTTTGATCGACGGATTTACCTTCCATGTCGAGGTCGAGATGCCCATTGGTTCCCATGGGTGTCTTGATGGGTTTGGCATCCTTCATCCCAAACTTGCTTAGAATATCTTGAGTATACTTCGTTTGGCTAATGAAGGTGCCCTCTTGGAGTTGCTTCACTTGAAATCCTAAGAAGTACTTCAACTCCCCCATCATAGACATCTCGAATTTTTGTGTCATGATCCTACTAAACTCTTCACATGTAGATTCGTTAGTAGACCCAAATATAATATCATCAACATAAATTTGGCATACAAACAAATCATTTTCAAGTGTTTTGGTAAAGAGTAGAGGATCGGCCTTTCCGACTTTGAATCCATTAGTGATAAGGAAATCTCTAAGGCATTCATACCATGCTCTTGGGGCTTGCTTGAGCCCATAAAGCGCCTTAGAGAGTTTATAAACATGGTTAGGGTACTCACTATCTTCAAAGCCGGGAGGTTGCTCAACATAGACCTCTTCCTTGATTGGTCCATTGAGGAAAGCACTCTTCACGTCCATTTGATAAAGTTTGAAGCCATGGTAAGTAGCATAGGCCAATAATATATGAATTGACTCAAGCCTAGCTATGGGTGCATAGGTTTCACCAAAATCCAAACCTTCGACTTGAGAGTATCCCTTGGCCACAAGTCGGGCTTTGTTCCTTGTCACCACACCATGCTCGTCTTGCTTGTTGCGGAACACCCACTTGGTTCCTACAACATTTTGATTAGGACGTGGAACCAAATGCCATACCTCGTTCCTAGTGAAGTTGTTGAGCTCCTCTTGCATCGCCACCACCCAATTCGAATCTTGAAGTGCTTCCTCTACCCTGTGTGGCTCAATAGAAAAAACAAAAGAGTAATGCTCACAAAAATGTGCAACACGAGATCTAGTGGTTACCCCCTTATGAATGTCGCCGAGGATGGTGTCGACGGGGTGATCTCGTTGGATTGCTTGGTGGACTCTTGGGTGTGGCGGCCTTGGTTCTTCATCCTCCTTGTCTTGATCATTTGCATCTCCCTCTTGATCATTGCCATCATCTTGAGGTGGCTCATTTTCTTGATCTTCTCCTTCATCAACTTGAGCCTCATCCTCATTTTGAGTTGGTGGAGATGCTTGCGTGGAGGAGGATGGTTGATCTTGTGCATTTGGAGGCTCTTCGGATTCCTTAGGACACACATCCCCAATGGACATGTTCCTTAGTGCGATGCACGGAGCCTCTTCATCACCTATCTCATCAAGATCAACTTGCTCTACTTGAGAGCCATTAGTCTCATCAAACACAATGTCACAAGAAACTTCAACTTGTCCAGAGGACTTGTTAAAGACTCTATATGCCCTTGTGTTTGAATCATATCCTAGTAAAAAGCCTTCTACAGTCTTAGGAGCAAATTCAGATTTCCTACCTCTTTTAACAAGAATAAAGCATTTGCTACCAAAGACTCTAAAATATGAAATATTGGGCTTTTTACCGGTTAGGAGTTCGTATGATGTCTTCTTGAGGATTCGGTGTAGATACAACCGGTTGATGGCGTAGCAGGCGGTGTTGACCGCCTCGGCCCAAAACCGATCCGAAGTCTTGTACTCATCAAGCATGGTTCTTGCCATGTCCAATAGAGTTCGATTCTTCCTCTACACTACACCATTTTGTTGTGGCATGTAGGGAGAAGAAAACTCATGCTTGATGCCCTCCTCCTCAAGGAAGCCTTCAATTTGAGAGTTCTTGAACTCCGTCCCGTTATCGCTTCTAATTTTCTTGATCCTTAAGCCGAACTCATTTTGAGCTCGTCTCAAGAATCCCTTTAAAGTATCTTGGGTATGAGATTTTTCCTGCAAAAAGAACACTCAAGTGAAGCGAGAATAATCATCCACAATAACTAGACAGTACTTACTCCCGCCGATGCTTATGTAAGCTATCGGGCCGAATAGATCCATGTGTAGGAGCTCCAGTGGCCTGTCAGTCGTCATGATGTTCTTGTGTGGATGATGAGCACCAACTTGCTTTCCTGCTTGGCATGCGCTACAAATCCTGTCTTTCTCAAAATGAACATTTGTTAATCCTAAAATGTGCTCTCCCTTTAGAAGCTTATGAGGATTCTTCATCCCAACATGTGCTAGTCGGCGATGCCAGAGCCAGCCCATGTTAGTCTTAGCAATTAAGCAAGTGTCGAGTTCAGCTCTATCAAAATCTACTAAGTATAGCCGACCCTCTAACACTCCCTTAAATGCTACTGAATCATCACTTCTTCTAAAGACAGTGACACCTACATCAGTAAATAGACAGTTGTAGCCCATTTGACATAATTGAGAAACGGAAAGCAAATTGTAATCTAAAGCATCTACAAGAAAAACATTGGAAATGGAATGGTCAGGTGATATAGCAATTTTACCCAATCCTTTGACCAAACCTTGGTTTCCATCCCCGAATGTGATCGCTCTTTGGGGATCTTGGTTTTTCTCGTAGGAGGAGAACATCTTCTTCTCCCCTGTCATGTGGTTTGTGCACCCGTTGTCGATGATCCAACTTGAGCCCCCGGATGCATAAACCTACAAAACAAGTTTAGTTCTTGACTTTAGGTACCCAAATGGTTTTGGGTCCTTTGGCATTAGACACAAGAACTTTGGGTACCCAAACACAAGTTTTTGACCCCTTGTGCTTGCCCCCAACATACTTGGCAACTATCTTGCCGGATTTGTTAGTTAAAACATAGGATGCAAAAAAAGTTTTAAAGTAAATGTCATGATCATTTGATGCACTAGGAGTTTTCTTCTTAGGCAACTTGGCACGGGTTGGTTGCCTAGAACTAGATGTCTCACCCTTATACATAAAAGCATGATTAGGGCCAGAGTGAGACTTCCTAGAATGAATTCTCCTAATTTTGCTCTCGGGATAACCGGCAGGGTACAAAATGTAACCCTTGTTATCCTGAGGCATGGGAGCCTTGCCCTTAACAAAATGTAACCCTTGTTATCCTTGATGCCAGGGCGTCTCCCACTAAAAAGCATACTACGAGCAAATTTAATTTTTCATTTTCAAGTTCATGCTCGGCAATTTTAGCATCTAATTTTGCTATATGATCATTTTGTTGTTTAATTAATATCATATGATCATGAATAGCATCAATATCAATATCTCTACATCTAGTGCAAATAGAAGTATGTTCAACGGTAGATGTAGAGGGTTTGCAAGATTTTAATTCTACAACCTTAGCATGCAATATATCATTTTTACTTCTAAGGTCGGAAATGGAAGCATTGCAAACATCTAATTCTTTAGCCTTAGCAAGCAATTTTTCATTTTCATCCCTAAGGCTAGCAAGAGTAACATTTAATTCTTCAATCTTAGCAAGTAACTCAACATTATTATCTCTAAGATTGGGAATTGAAACATTACAAGCATTTGAATCAACCTTAGCTAACAAATTAGCATTCTCATTTCTAAGGTTGTCAATGGTCTCATGGCAAGTGCTTAGCTCACTAGATAATTTTTCACATTTTTCAACTTCTAGAGCATAAGCATTTTTAACCTTAACATGCTTTTTGTTTTCCTTGATTAGAAAGTCCTCTTGGGTATCCAAGAGGTCATCCTTTTCATGGATGGCACTAATTAATTCATTTAATTTTTCTTTTTGTTGCATGTTTAGGTTGCCAAAAAGAATGCGCAAGCTATCCTCATTGCTAGCATTATCCTCATCACTAGAGGTTTCATATTTAGTGGAGGATCTTGATTTTACCTTCTTCTTTTTGCCGTCCTTTGCCATGAGGCACTTGTGGCCGACGTTGGGGAAGAGAAGTCCCTTGGTGACGGCGATGTTTGCGGCGTCCTCGTCGGAGGAAGAGTCGGTGGAGCTCTCGTCGGAGTCCCACTCCCGGCAAACATGGGCATCGCCGCCCTTCTTCTTGTAGTATCTCTTCTTCTCCTTTCTTCTCCCCTTCTTGTCATCGCCCCTGTCACTGTCACTAGAAATAGGACATTTTGCTATAAAGTGACCGGGCTTACCACACTTGTAGCACACTTTCTTGGAGCGGGGCTTGTAATCCTTCCCCCTCCTTTGCTTGAGGATTTGGCGGAAGCTCTTGATGACAAGCGCCATTTCCTCATTGTCGAGCTTTGAGCCATCGATTGGTTGTCTACTTGATGTAGACTCCTCCTTCTTCTCCTCCGTCGCTTTGAATGCGACCGGTTGTGCTTCGGACGTGGAGGGGCCGTCAAGCTCGTTGATCTTCTTTAAGCCTTTGATCATCAATTCAAAGCTCACAAAATTCCCAATTACTTCCTCGGGAGTCATTAGTGTATATCTAGGATTGCCACGAATTAATTGAACTTGAGTAGGGTTAAGGAAAACAAGTGATCTTAAAATAACCTTAACCATTTCGTGATCATCCCATTTTTTGCTCCCGAGGTTGCGCACTTGGTTCACCAAGGTTTTGAGCCGGTTGTACATGTCTTGTGGCTCCTCCCCTTGGCGAAGTCGGAAGCGACCGAGCTCCCCCTCGATCGTTTCCCGCTTGGTGATTTTGGTCACCTCGTCTCCTTCGTGCGCGGTCTTTACTGTGTCCCAAATCTCCTTAGCGTTTTTCAACCCTTGCACCTTATTATACTCCTCTCGACTTAGAGAGGCGAGGAGTATAGTTGAGGCTTGGGAGTTGAAGTGTTGGATTTGGGCCACTTCATCCTCATCAAAATCTTCATCCCCTACGGATGGTACCTGTACACCAAACTCAACAACATCCCATATACTTTTGTGGAGTGAGGTTAGATGAAATCGCATCAAATCACTCCACCTAGCATAATCTTCACCATCAAACGTTGGTGGTTTGCCTAATGGGACGGAAAGTAAAGGCGTATGTTTAGGAATGCGAGGATAGCGTAGGGGGATCTTACTAAACTTCTTGCGCTCATGGCGCTTAGAAGTAATGGATGGCGCGTCGGAGCCGGAGGTGGAAGGTGATGAAGTATCGGTCTCGTAGTAGACCACCTTCCTCATTTTCTTTTTCTTGTCGCCACTCCGATGCGACTTGTGGGAAGAGGCTTTCTTCTCCTTCCCCTTCCCCTTGTTGCGGGACTCTTCCGATGAAGCTTTCCCGTGGCTTGTAGTGGGCTTGTCGCCGGTCTCCATCTCCTTCTTGGCATGATCTCCCGACATCACTTCGAGCGGTTAAGCTCTAATGAAGCATCGGGCTCTAATACCAATTGAAAGTCGCCTAGAGGGGGGTGAATAGGGCGAATCTGAAATTTACAAACTTAATCACAACTACAAGCCAGGTTAGCGTTAGAAATATAAAATGAGTCCGAGAGAGGGCGCAAAACAAATCGCAAGTGAATAAGGAGTGTGACACAAGGATTTGTTTTACCGAGGTTCGGTTCTCTCAAACCTACTCCCCATTGAGGTGGTCACAAAGACCGGGTCTCTTTCAACCCTTTCCCTCTCTCAAACGGTCCCTCGGACTGAGTGAGCTTCTCTTCTCAAATCAATTGGGAACCAAACTTCCCGCAAGGACCACCACACAATTGGTGTCTCTTGCCTTGTTTACAATTGAGATGATCGCAAGAACGAATGAGAAAAAGAAGCAATCCAAGCGCAAGAGCTCAAAAGAATACAACAAATCTCTCTCACTTAACACTAAAACTTTTGTGGAATTGGGAGAGGATTTGATCACTTGGGTGTGTCTAGAATTGAATGCTAGAGCTCTTGTAAGTAGTTGGAAGGTGGAAAACTTGGATGACTTGAATGTGGGGGTGGTTGGGGTATTTATAGCCCCAACCACCAAACTAGCCGTTTGATGGAGGCTGATGTCGCATGGCGCACCGGACAGTCCGGTGCGCCACCGGACACTGTCCGGTGCGCCAGCCACGTCACCAGGCTGTTGGGTTCCGACCGTTGGAGCTCTGACTTGTGGGCCCGCCTGGCTGTCCGGTGGTGCACCGGACAAGTCCTGTAGACTGTCTGGTGTGCCACTGTAACGCCCCGAATTTTGCAGTTGAATTTTTTCTTTTCTTTACTCGCCAAAATTCGGGCGTTACCTTTTCTTTTTCTTTTTCCCTTCGCTAAACCTTGACCTTTTCCAAAGTTCTAGCGGGATTCGGTTTGGAATTCCCGTGTAAGAAAAACCCTAAATACTTTATGTTGTTTGATGCACCATGCCGAACCTTGCATTTCTTTTGATTGCTTTGAAAGCGCAATTGCATTCATGTAGAAAGATCGGATTTCGAAAATGAGGAGAAGATCTTTTCTTTCTTTTTTCTCTCTCTCTTTCTCTCTCCTCTTTTTCTCTCTCTCCCGCGCCGTGGGCCGACCCCGGCCGGCCCAGCCGCCCCTGGCGCCCCCTCTTGGGCCCAAAAAGGCCCAGCCGCCCCCCCTCATCCCCCCTTTTTTCCCCAAACCCTCTCCCTCTCCCTCTCATTTTCTCTCATTTTCTCTCCCCCACCCTAAGCCGCCGCCGCCCCTACCCGCCCCCTGCCCTAGCGCCGTCGCCCTCGCTGCCGGCCGCTCCCCGCCGTCGACCTCCCCCGCCGGTGAGCCCCCCCCCCCTCCTCCCTCTCTCCCTCCTCCCTCCCTCTCCCCTCTCCCCTCCTCCCTCCCCTTGGCAGCCCAGCCGCCCGGCCCCCTGGCCGCGCGCCCTGGCCGGCCGCTGCCGCCCCCTGGCCGCGCGCCCTGGCCGGTCCAGCCCGCCCCCAGCCCGCCCTCGGCCGCCCGCCCTGGCCGCGCCCCCTGCGCAGGGCCGGTTCAACCGCCCCTAGGGCCGGTTCAACCGCCCCCCCCCTCTGTTTTTTTTATTTTTTTTATTTTATTTTATTTACTTTCTGTGATCATAGCTATTTTATTTTAGGTAAGCTAATCATTGTTCATGCCATTGAAATAGGAAGTTTAATTTAAAATTCCGTTATGCTAGTTGACTCATGTAGTTAATTGTTTACCTCGTGCAATGTTGATCAACTTAAAATGAATAGGTTTCCATTAGTGCATATAACAGAAGTCTTTTGTTAAAGAACCAATTGTAATTGATCGTTAGTGCATAAGATTTAACCCCCTGCGAGACCCTTTCCCGTTTCTTTCTAACCATAACAAATGCGATATCGAATGTCATACTTGATGCATACTCACTTTATTTGTTCCCTTGTATGGTGTACTGTTCTTTTGTATTAAATGTGGATGGATGTATGTATGTTTGCAATCGCATAGAGAACGATCCGGTCGAAGAGCCCGAGGGATTCGCAGGAGAAGCCCCTGAGCAGCAGTCGGGTGGTGGAGGCAAGTGTCCTTTGACCTATCTCTGTCCTATTCATTATTTAATTCACCTCCCGCATTACACCTTTATACCTAAGGATTGACTAGCTTTTGTTATCCATGTCCTTGTTTACCTATTTGGGTTGGATTATTACTGTTTAGCTTTATGCTATTGCTCAACTCTAATCAATGAACATGATGAGATTATCTATGATACGCTGTTTTCCCTTCTCTTATTATGATGTTGTACTTGTGGTATTCAAGGGGGCTCGAGCGGTTTCTCGAGTGCCTCTCCGTAAGGACCTGTTCTATGGATGACCGCCCGGGAAAACAGTGCAACCATGAGGGTAGAATGGGGTGCCCTTAGCTGAATAATTAGAGGATCCGGGGTGTAGTTCACTTAGCCGTCGTGCCGTCAATGGGGCTCGGTGTATGCGGCTCGCTCTGCCAAGTTTGGGTTCGCCCCTTGGGGAGGAGTGCGGTGCATTTAGGAAACCTAATAGGTGGCTACAGCCCCGGGGAATCTTTGTAAAGGCTACGTAGTGAAACCCTGCCTATTCACCTTGGTAGTGTTTAAGGGTTTGATCGGCCCGAGGCAAGAGGGAATCACGGCTTGTGGGTAAAGTGCACAACCTCTGCAGAGTGTTATGAAACTGATATATCAGCCGTGCTCGCGGTTATGAGCGGCCAAGGGAGCTCCAGTGATTAGTGGTACTTGATAAGAGACCTTTTGGTTTACAGGTGGCAATGAGATTGATGGTTTTGGTTATGACTATGGTGCTGGTAAGTGGTATTCTTTCCGTTTGGAAAGGGTACATCGGGTTAATAACTTGGGTTAATGCTAAAACTTGGCTTTCTACTAGTAAATAATAATCTGACCAACTAAAAGCAACTGCTTGACTTATCCCCACATAAAGCTAGTCCACTACAGCCAAACAGGATACTTGCTGAGTATGTTGATGTGTACTCACCCTTGCTCTACACACCAAACCCCCCCCCCCCCCAGGTTGTCAGCATTGCAACCACTGCTCAGGCGAAGATGAAGCTGTGGAAGGAGACTTCCAGGAGTTCCAAGACTACGACGAGTTCTAGGTGTGGGTTAGCGGCAACCCCCAGTCGGCTGCCTGTGAAGGCCGCGTTATCTACGTTTCTTTTCCGCACTTTGATTTATTGTAAGAACTATATGGACGTCTCAGACGTATGATGTAATCGACTATTTCCCTTATTAATACTATTTTGAGCACTGTGTGATGATGTCCATATTATGTAACTGCTGTGTACGTGAATAACTGATCCTGGCACGTACATGGTTCGCATTCGGTTTGCCTTCTAAAACCGGGTGTGACATAAGTGGTATCAAAGCCGTGCTGACTGTAGGACCGCTAACCTAGAGTAGAATGGCCGTTCTAAGGACTATAGACCTCTGTCTCTGCCTTGACTTTGATATCCCTTCAAAAGTTGGTCATACCGACCAAACCTATGTTCTACTATATATTATACCTTGCTGAAAATCATGTTTTATTCTAATCCTTCATCTATTTATGATTCATTACTTGCTGGTCATATTAATTCTGTTCTCACCCTTTTGCTTGCGATGTCTTTTGTAGATGGCTCGACTTAGACACACTGCACGAAAGTCAGTCATCCCCTTCTTACCCTCCCGCCTTGCTGAGCGTCCGCTTCGCCGTCCCGTGGCCGGACAGTCCAGCCACTTGGAGAGACTACACCACCGCCTGCGTGAGGAGCAGGAGCGTCGACGACAGGAGCAGCAGAGCTCTTCCTTCTCGCTCCACCAGGAGATAGAGTCTGTGAGGAGCTGCTCCCCTGTGCTTCCTCTGGAGCCGCCCCCTGCATCACCACTGGGCGCCCCAGCTTCTGGAGTAGCTGCTGGAGGAGACCCAGACGACGGAGATGGCGATGACAGCTCGAGCCACGACACCGACTTCTCTGCTAACCTTGAGCCGGAAGGATGGGTTGCTCGACCCATCACTCGCGACGCTGCTCGCGGGTGTCACTTCCACGATGCGCTCGACACCCTGCTACGTCGGGCATTTGACCGGCATACTTGGTCCGTCGAGTATCGCTGTGTGGTCTACCAGCATAGTCGCGGGGTCTACCCGGACCGCTGGGAGGCGACTTGCTTGGTGCGCTGCCCGGAGAACAGTCTCCAGGGTGCAGAGGCCTGTTCAGAGCACTATTCTATTTCTGAGTGGGACTCAGCTGAGGCAGCCATGCAAGATGCTGCACGGCGTGCGCTTTCGCACTACTGCTCGGTTTTCGGTGGGGCAGCTGACGGTCTTGACCTGAAGTATTACCCCCGTCGTCCATCTGGCAGCACAGGAGGCGTGATTGTCTCACCTGTCGGTGATGGCAATCCTAGGTTGAGCAGCACAGTCAACCTAGCCGCCGTGCTAAACACGGAGCTGGACCATGCATTAGACGAGCTGAGTAGGGCTCGTGCTGAGATCGCCCTGCTGCGGGCTGAGCGCGCGGAACGTCGTCACTTGGATGGTGGTTCCCCCGCTCCCGTTGGGACTCAGCACCCGTACCGCTCACCTCAGCGTGGACACCAGTCTTATGGCAATCCCGACTGCAAGACCAAGATAACTCTAGAACCATAGATCGTTAGAGTTGGATCTTGTAATTAATACGAAAAATATACGTAGAAGCTTCAGTCTTAGCGTTAGTCTCAGTCTTAGTTAGTCTTAGTTAGACAGGGTAGTTTGCTATATCCTGTGCATTTATGTTTGTCATGATGAACTATGATTGGTTTGGATCTTTGTAATGATTGGCACCAGAGTGTGGGTATCCCCTGCATTTTGGTTTACCTATTATGTTAATAAAGTTAGTTATATAGTTGGGAAACCTTTTATTCCACTTTCCTTTCTATCTGAGAAGCTGTGTGGTCTGTGTTGGAGATCAGTGAAGATGCTCATCTGTTCAGTGCTGTTGAAGAATTCTATACTCTTCTCTTATGCTGCAAGATTTGCCAGATCAGTTCTGATGTGTGGTTGCATTCTGCAGATGTCAGAGAATAGGCGCAGAGGAGGAAGGCGTGCTCAGCAGGAGCGAGCCGCTCAACAGGAGGAGGCGCCCCAGCAGCAGCAGCTGCCACCCCCGCCCCCGATGTCCATCGAGCAGATGTTTCTGATGCGGACTCAGGCAGTTCAAGCCATCGGTCAGACTTTGGCCGCCATTCAGCAGCAGCAGCAGCAACAGCAGCAAGCACCACCTCAGCCTCAGATGCCTCAGATGCCCAGAGACAAGCGTGCTGAATTCATGAGAGGTCATCCACCAACGTTCGCTCACTCTTCTGACCCTATGGATGCTGAAGATTGGCTGCGCACTGTGGAGCGGGAGTTGCATACCGCTCAGTGCGATGACAGGGAGAAAGTTCTGTATGGTCCCCGTCTGTTGAGAGGAGCAGCCCAGTCATGGTGGGAGTCTTACCTCGCCACCCATGCCAACCCCGACACCATCACCTGGGAAGAATTCAGAGGTAGCTTTCGTCAGTACCATGTTCCTGCAGGTCTGATGACAGTGAAGAAGGAGGAGTTCCTGGCCCTCAAGCAAGGGCCATTGTCTGTCAGTGAGTACCGGGACAAGTTTCTGCAATTGTCTCGCTATGCTCCTGAAGATGTCAACACCGATGCCAAGCGGCAGTACCGTTTCCTGAGAGGCTTGGTTGACCCTCTGCAGTATCAGCTGATGAACCACACCTTCCCGACATTCCAGCACCTGATTGATAGAGCAATCATGACGGAGAGAAAGCGCAAGGAGATGGAAGATCGTAAGCGCAAGGTCAGTGGACCGCAGTCTGGAAGCAGCAGTCGTCCTCGTTTCTCAGGCAATCAACCTCAGCAGTTCAGGCAGAACCAGCGTCCACCTCAGCAGCATCAGCAGTTTCAAAGGCAGTATCCTCAGAATCAGTATCAGAACCGTCAGAGCAATCAGTCAGGAGGTCAGTTTCAAGGGCAGAATCAGCAGGCCCCTCATCTTCCTGCCCCAGCAAATCAGCAGAACAGTCAGGCAGCACCAGCTCAGGTTGGAAACAGAGCATGTTTCCACTGTGGAGAGCAAGGCCACTGGGTGATGCAATGTCCGAAGAAGGCAGCCCAGCAGCAGTCAGGCCCCAATGCCCCAGCAAAGCAGAATGTGTCTCAGCCTGGAGCAGGCAATCGCCCTCAGCCGCGCTATAATCATGGAAGGCTGAACCACTTGGAGGCTGAAGCAGTTCAGGAGACCCCCGGCATGATAGTAGGTATGTTCCCAGTCGACTCCCATATTGCAGAAGTGTTATTTGATACTGGAGCAACGCATTCTTTCATTACTGCATCATGGGTAGAAGCACATAATCTTCCAATTACTACCATGTCAACCCCCATTCAAATTGACTCAGCCGGTGGTAGAATTCGAGCCGATAGCATTTGTTTGAATATAAGTGTGAAAATAAGGGGGATAGCATTTCCCGCCAACCTTATAGTAATGGGTACTCAGGGAATAGATGTCATCCTGGGGATGAATTGGTTAGATAAGTATCAGGCAGTTATCAGTTGTGATAAAAGGACAATCAAGTTGGTGTCCCCAGTAGGAAAGGAAGTGGTGACCGAGTTAGTCCCGCCTGAGCCAAAGAAAGGAAGTTGTTATCAGATAGCTGTTGATAGCAGTAAAGCAGACCCAATCGAGAGTATCAAGGTTGTGTCCGAGTTCCCAGATGTGTTTCCAAAGGACTTACCAGGTATGCCACCAGAGCGGAAAGTTGAGTTTGCTATAGAGCTTCTTCCCGGAACCGCCCCCATCTTTAAGAGAGCTTACAGAATATCCGGACCAGAGTTGGTTGAACTTAAGAAGCAAATTGATGAGCTGTCAGAGAAAGGTTACATTCGGCCAAGCACCTCGCCTTGGGCCGCCCCTGTCTTGTTTGTGGAAAAGAAAGATGGCACCAAGAGGATGTGCATTGATTATCGAGCTTTGAATGAGGTCACGATCAAGAACAAGTATCCCTTGCCCAGAATAGAAGATCTGTTCGACCAGTTGAGAGGAGCCAGTGTGTTCTCCAAGATTGATCTGAGGTCAGGTTATCATCAGCTCAGGATCCGACCTTCGGACATTCCGAAGACGGCATTCATTTCCAAGTATGGGTTGTATGAGTTCACAGTGATGTCTTTCATGTGTCTCAGTTGAAGAAGTGCTTGCGTGTGCCGGAAGAGCAGTTGCCAGTGGAAGGTCTTGAGGTCCAGGAGGACTTGACCTACGTTGAGAAGCCAGTGCAGATCCTTGAGATTGCAGACAGAGTCACCCGAAGGAAGACCATCAGAATGTGCAAAGTCAGATGGAATCACCACTCTGAGGAAGAAGCAACCTGGGAGCGTGAAGATGATCTGATGGCCAAGTACCCAGAGCTCTTTGCTAGCCAGCCCTGAATCTCGAGGGCGAGATTCTTTTAAGGGGGATAGGTTTGTAACGCCCCGAATTTTGCAGTTGAATTTTTTCTTTTCTTTACTCGCCAAAATTCGGGCGTTACCTTTTCTTTTTCTTTTTCCCTTCGCTAAACCTTGACCTTTTCCAAAGTTCTAGCGGGATTCGGTTTGGAATTCCCGTGTAAGAAAAACCCTAAATACTTTATGTTGTTTGATGCACCATGCCGAACCTTGCATTTCTTTTGATTGCTTTGAAAGCGCAATTGCATTCATGTAGAAAGATCGGATTTCGAAAATGAGGAGAAGATCTTTTCTTTCTTTTTTCTCTCTCTCTTTCTCTCTCCTCTTTTTCTCTCTCTCCCGCGCCGTGGGCCGACCCCGGCCGGCCCAGCCACCCCTGGCGCCCCCTCTTGGGCCCAAAAAGGCCCAGCCGCCCCCCCTCATCCCCCCTTTTTTCCCCAAACCCTCTCCCTCTCCCTCTCATTTTCTCTCATTTTCTCTCCCCCACCCTAAGCCGCCGCCGCCCCTACCCGCCCCCTGCCCTAGCGCCGTCGCCCTCGCTGCCGGCTGCTCCCCGCCGTCGGCCGCCCCCGCCTGTGAGCCCCCCCCCTCCTCCCTCTCTCCCTCCTCCCTCCCTCTCCCCTCTCCCCTCCTCCCTCCCCTTGGCAGCCCAGCCGCCCGGCCCCCTGGCCGCGCGCCCTGGCCGGCCGCTGCCGCCCCCTGGCCGCGCGCCCTGGCCGGCCGCTGCCGCGCCCTGGCCGCGCCCAGCCGGCCGCTGCCGCGCCCTGGCCGGTCCCGGCCGCCCCCAGCCCGCCCTCGGCCGCCCGCCCTGGCCGCGCCCCCTGCGCAGGGCCGGTTCAACCGCCCCTAGGGCCGGTTCAACCGCCCCCCCCCTCTGTTTTTTTTATTTTTTTTATTTTATTTTATTTACTTTCTGTGATCATAGCTATTTTATTTTAGGTAAGCTAATCATTGTTCATGCCATTGAAATAGGAAGTTTAATTTAAAATTCCGTTATGCTAGTTGACTCATGTAGTTAATTGTTTACCTCGTGCAATGTTGATCAACTTAAAATGAATAGGTTTCCATTAGTGCATATAACAGAAGTCTTTTGTTAAAGAACCAATTGTAATTGATCGTTAGTGCATAAGATTTAACCCCCTGCGAGACCCTTTCCCGTTTCTTTCTAACCATAACAAATGCGATATCGAATGTCATACTTGATGCATACTCACTTTATTTGTTCCCTTGTATGGTGTACTGTTCTTTTGTATTAAATGTGGATGGATGTATGTATGTTTGCAATCGCATAGAGAACGATCCGGTCGAAGAGCCCGAGGGATTCGCAGGAGAAGCCCCTGAGCAGCAGTCGGGTGGTGGAGGCAAGTGTCCTTTGACCTATCTATGTCCTATTCATTATTTAATTCACCTCCCGCATTACACCTTTATACCTAAGGATTGACTAGCTTTTGTTATCCATGTCCTTGTTTACCTATTTGGGTTGGATTATTACTGTTTAGCTTTATGCTATTGCTCAACTCTAATCAATGAACATGATGAGATTATCTATGATACGCTGTTTTCCCTTCTCTTATTATGATGTTGTACTTGTGGTATTCAAGGGGGCTCGAGCGGTTTCTCGAGTGCCTCTCCGTAAGGACCTGTTCTATGGATGACCGCCCGGGAAAACAGTGCAACCATGAGGGTAGAATGGGGTGCCCTTAGCTGAATAATTAGAGGATCAGGGGTGTAGTTCACTTAGCCGTCGTGCCGTCAATGGGGCTCGGTGTATGCGGCTCGCTCTGCCAAGTTTGGGTTCGCCCCTTGGGGAGGAGTGCGGTGCATTTAGGAAACCTAACGGGTGGCTACAGCCCCGGGGAATCTTTGTAAAGGCTACGTAGTGAAACCCTGCCTATTCACCTTGGTAGTGTTTAAGGGTTTGATCGGCCCGAGGCAAGAGGGAATCACGGCTTGTGGGTAAAGTGCACAACCTCTGCAGAGTGTTATGAAACTGATATATCAGCCGTGCTCGCGGTTATGAGCGGCCAAGGGAGCTCCAGTGATTAGTGGTACTTGATAAGAGACCTTTTGGTTTACAGGTGGCAATGAGATTGATGGTTTTGGTTATGACTATGGTGCTGGTAAGTGGTATTCTTTCCGTTTGGAAAGGGTACATCGGGTTAATAACTTGGGTTAATGCTAAAACTTGGCTTTCTACTAGTAAATAATAATCTGACCAACTAAAAGCAACTGCTTGACTTATCCCCACATAAAGCTAGTCCACTACAGCCAAACAGGATACTTGCTGAGTATGTTGATGTGTACTCACCCTTGCTCTACACACCAAACCCCCCCCCAGGTTGTCAGCATGGCAACCACTGCTCAGGCGAAGATGAAGCTGTGGAAGGAGACTTCCAGGAGTTCCAAGACTACGACGAGTTCTAGGTGTGGGTTAGCGGCAACCCCCAGTCGGCTGCCTGTGAAGGCCGCGTTATCTACGTTTCTTTTCCGCACTTTGATTTATTGTAAGAACTATATGGACGTCTCAGACGTATGATGTAATCGACTATTTCCCTTATTAATACTATTTTGAGCACTGTGTGATGATGTCCATATTATGTAACTGCTGTGTACGTGAATAACTGATCCTGGCACGTACATGGTTCGCATTCGGTTTGCCTTCTAAAACCGGGTGTGACAGCCACCCGCGCGTGCTCTGCTCCTCTGCGCGCGCTGGCGCGCATTTAATGCGTTGCAGTCGACCGTTGCGCGCGAAGTAGTCGTTGCTCCGCTGGCTCACCGGACAGTCCGGTGTGCACCGGACATGTCCGGTGAATTATAGCGGAGCGGATTCCCGAAGCTAGCGAGTTCAGAGTTGCTCTTCCCTGGGGCACCGAACACTGTCCGGTGGTGCACCGGACAGTCCGGTGATATATAGCGGAGCCCTCTGAAAATTCCTGAAGGTGAAGAGTTGAGCGTCGAGTTCCCTGGTGCACCGGACACTGTCCGGTGCGCCAGACCAGGGCAGCCTTTGGTTATCCCTTGCTCTCTTTGTTGAACCCTTTTCTTGGTCTTTTATTGGCTTAGTGTGAACCTTTGACACCTGTATAACTTATAGACTAGAGCAAACTAGTTAGTCCAATTATTTGTGTTGGGCAATTCAACCACCAAAATCAATTAGGAAATAGGTGTAAGCCTAATTCCCTTTCAATGAACAACTATGTATTATTATCAACTCATTTCTATTTTATTATTATGGAAAAATAGAAATGATATCAAATTACAAATGTACCTTCGGCTTGAAAGAAGGTAAGAATACAAGCGTGACGCAAAAGCAAATGCCAAGTCAGCGTGAACAGTACGGGAACACTGTTCATCTATTTAAAGGCATGGGACGCAGCCCATGTAAAATTACATCCATGCCTTTTACATTTGCTAATGACTCTATAGTAATTCATCGAGGTCCAAATAGCCTTTTCCCCTTTAAGTCGGTTTCTTTTTCTGCTATCTTGCCGAAGCTCCCCTGCGCATAGCTTCGGCTCTGCGCCAACCTTCGTATTCTTTGTGCTTCTTCACATTGTGGTTTTGATCCGAGTTTGAAGGTACCTGTTCATGTATTATACTCCAGAAACATTGTTAAATCATGTTTTTGAGGACCTTCGAAAGACGAAGGCCCCCAACAAAACCAATCTTAGTTGGTATTCTATTCATCCTGTAAGTACTAAGATGTACCAAGATTTGAAACAACATTGTTGGTGGACTAAGATGAAGACAGAAATCGCTCGCTATGTGGCAAAATGTGACACTTGTAGACGAATCAAGGCGGTGCTTCTGAAAACTGCTAGACCCCTGCAATCATTGCATATTCCAACGTGGAAGTGGGAGGACATAAGTATGGATTTTGTTGTGGGATTACCCAAGACATCTAAAGGATATGACTCTATTTGGGTTTTAGTGGATCGGCTTACAAAGACAACTCATTTTCTTCTAGTCAAAACATATTATCCAGTTATTACCTATGCTCAGCTATATATTGCTCGTATTCTCAGCTTGCATGGAGTTCCAAAGATGATAGAGTCGGACCGAGGACCGCAATTTGTATCCAAATTTTGGGAAGAGTTACATAAATCTTTGGGCACTAAATTGCTCCATAGTTCGGCCTATCATCCTCAAACAAGCGGACAAACAGAAAGAGTATATGAAATACTGGAAGATATGCTACGAGCCTGCGTCTTGGAGTTTCCACAAAAGTGGGATGATTGCCTGCCGTTAGTAGAATTTTCTTATAATAATAGCTATCAGGAGAGTATCAAAATAGCACTGTTTGAAGCTCTATACGGACGGTGATGTAGAACACCCTTGAATTGGTCAGAACCAGGAGAACGGTGGTTCTTCAGGCCCGATTTAGTCAAAGAAACAGAAGAAAAAGTCCAACGCATAAGACATAACTTGAGAGAAGCTCAAGCACGATAGAAGAATTATGCGAATAAATGATGCCGACCATTGATTTTTCAAGTCGGGGATCATGTGTACTTGAAAGTATCACCGATGAAGGGTGTTAGTCTATTTGGGGTTAAAGGAAAGTTAGCACCCCGATACATTGGCCCGTTCCCTATTCTTGAACGATGTGGGCAGGTTGCGTACAGACTTCGGCTACCAGAATCACTATCTGTTGTACATGATGTGTTCCATGTATCCCAATTGAAGAAGTGTCTTTGGATCCCTGATCAAATTATGAATGTGTCGGATGTTATTTTGGATCTAGACTTAACCTATTCAGAATATCCCATCCGAGTTTTGGATCAGAAAGACCGAGTTACTCAAAAAAGGACTCTCAAGTTTTACAAGATATAGTGGAATCAACACATAGAAGAAGAAGCTACATGGGAGCTTGAAGATTTCTTAAAAAGCATTTTCCTAAGTTCTTAGCCACTTGTAACCTTTAGGGTTTATGTACTTTGTTGTAAAGCTAGAACAAAACCCCACAGCCACCCCTGCTTTGTAAGAGAAAATAGGAAATAAAGTTGTGACGAGTTTCCTTTTCCGCTACTCACCCTGGAACCTTAAATCTCAGGATGAGATTCTTTTATGGGGGAAGAATGTAAGACCCCTGGTGTTATGAGAACTAAAACTTTGGCATGACATCATATGCATTGGCATTTCATTATGTATGATACACCTAGGATGCATCCGCTAGGCTAAAATTTCAACAGAAACATGTGATATGATGCTCTAACTTGGTAAAGGGGATTCTTGACCCTAGATTAGAGTATCAATCCTTAAGGATTAGAGACCTATTGCCTTGAGAGATGAGCACTAAGGTATGATCTCAATAAGGTGATAGAAATGTTCAAGAAAGGTTAAGCTTAGAGAGCTTAAGTGCCATATGTACACTAGAACACTCAAAACCCTAATTTGGAACCCTAAAACCCTAAATAGTGCCCTATAGGGTGATTCCAATTTATATGCACTTTTACTCAAAAATATATACATCAAAGTGATAGAATAACAAAAGTTAAGAAATTTTTATGTTTGAGGATTTTCAAGTTTTGTGGTGAAAATTGGGTTAAATTTCAAAAGATCCAAGAGCACCCTTGTGCTTAAACTCTGAAAACAGTGTCAATATGTCAACTTCAAGCCTCTGTATCTCTTGATCTGTGAGGAGTTTGTCATGAGTCACCACAACAAAGTTGTAGAGCTACTATAGTAGTTTAAGTTTGATTAAGTGAAATGCCCTAGAAGTTGGGCTGTTAGTCGAGTCTTATACTAAAAGCAGACTAACAGTGGTTTCTGATCGACTTTGGAACCCGATTATGCTTGATCTAGTGGGTAACTGCTCAAGATCCTTATGACAATGTTGAAGCTGGTTTATAGGAGAATAACTTTGATGTAATCGTATTAGTGACTCATCACATGGAAATCGAAGAAAAAAGCCACTGAAGTTGCTCTGTCAGACGAGCTAAACGGGATCACCATGGTACAGTAGACTGAAAAAGATCTGAGATGCAGTGCACCTCGCCGCCGGCGATCTCCGCGTGATAATTCGAGTCGATCGCCGAGATTCGTGCTAGGTTCGAGTGGGATATTACCGCGAGGATGAAAAGATCAAAGGATTGGATCAGGCCGGTCTCACCGTACCCACTTGCCCGGAGACGTGGCCACGCGACCACCGCCATCATACCGCCGTTTATCACGATCGTGCCACGCCATACGCCATCGTACCATGTCGCAGTAGGTCATGGTGGATGGCCATTTACTGCCTTAAGTCCTTACCCCATTGAGTGCCACGGTAGACAAGCTCCGATGACTCACCCCTTCACCACCGTGAGTTCATCTTCGTCCAAAATTCGGAGCAACCGTAGCCGGCGTCTATAAATTGAGTGCCCTCCCTGTTCCACCCTCTTGTTACGCACCTAGAGCACCACTCCTCGCCTCAAACCATCCACCGTAGCCCGAGAATTCGGAATTTCCCCCAACTCTGGTCGCCGCTATGAGGCATCACGCCGTGGCCAGCCGTTCTCAGGTCAGTTCATGCCTCCTGGACTCATGTTTTAGCATTCCTTACTGCCAGTGAAGCTCCTAGTCTCGGCCAATTGAACGCTACAGCGCCGGGGAACGCTGTTGTGAACATTGCTCATGTCGACCGGCCATTCCAGGTTGTTTCCGTCTAAGTTTGCACAAGCACCGTAGTCCTAGTAGGTCGCTGATTCGTTTCGAGTCCTTGGATTGAATGCAACCGACTCATGTAACCCAGAACGGGCACGCCGGCGCTCTTGCTCCGTCGTTGTCGCGGACAGATACGATTTAGTGGCAAACTGGTCGAATTAAGCCTATGGGTATGCTCGGGTAGCATACGTGATGGCGCCCGTGTACTCGACACCACTGGAATAGGTCACCGCCGGTGTGTATTCGTGCCTTCGGCCAGGTATTCGCTCGGTATGTGGTCAAGGACCTTGAGTCGTGAAGAAATAGAAGTACGGAGGCCTATGTGCAATTGTCAGTGAAACACGTGAATAGTACTCTAGAGCTCTTTACTGGGCTGAATTGAGCATGTTACTATTCATGTTTTATTCTTTTCTTTTTATGGTCATCTTGAGAAATCTGTAGAAAATAGTAGAAAATGGTAAAATTTTGGGACCAATTTTGTTAGATTTCTAAAATCAAATAGTATTTAATAAAAATAATTCCAATATTTTTAGTTCAAACCTGGAATTATGTAGCATTTAAAGGTACCTGAATAAAGTCTTTTATAATTTTAGAAATAGTTTGGTAATTCTAAAAACCATAAAACTTTTTGGGTAGACTTAATATGATGGTCAGACACCCTGAGTAAAATTTGAAGTGGTTTGGACACTGTTTGACCAGAAAACCCAATAACTAGATTCATAGGATTAATTATCTAATACTAATCCCAAAGGAACACCTAACTAGGAAATCTTAGTGATTGATTCATACTGTGAAGGAAAGTTGTATTCAAGACACAACTTACTATATTTCTATTGTATGATTGCATATTCATGACATAGCATAAGCATTCATGCACATGTATTTGCATGTATAGAACACGAGGAAGAATCCATAGTAGAGGAAAAAGTTGTTCGACAGACTGAGAATCCTCCAGTGGAGAACAATTTTTATTTCAACATCTGTGGTGTAGAAACAGAGACTCCTGTAACACAAGGCAAGCCCCGATGCATTATCCCTGTTCCTTGTTGTTTTAAAATCTTTATCACCTTATATGATGCATTAGGTGATAGGAATTGGGTGTTAAATAGTTGATGCATTTCCTTCCTTGGAACATTGATTACCATTCCTTGTTTACCTGTTTTATTTAAACAATTTTTCTAATGCTTAGTCTTGCTATAGAAAACAAAAGGTTTTGTTTTGAAAAAGGTGATGCTTCACAAAGAATGGGGATTTTTACAAAGAAAAGACTAATGATGGTGGATCTGTTGGTCCTTGTTCTCGGATGTTATACATCAAGAACAAAGCAACACAATTGTTAATGATTAGAGACCTTCGTCCTTCGAAACATCATCTCCCCTAGGATATAATGATCTTCAGACGAATGTCATGAAGGGCATACCTTCATCATTTTAGTGAACAAAATGTAAATAGAGACATATGAAACATAAAGAAATATAAAAAGTCATTACAAATCATTAGATAATTTATATCCTCATTTTATAAACATGGATAAACATCAATGATATTTATATTACATTTATACCTTCGGCTTGACACAAGATGGAAAAGCGACAGTGACGCGAGAGCAATTACAATGTCGCGTGAACAGTACATGGTACTGTTCATCTATTTATAGGCACGGGACGCAGCCCGGACAAAATTACATCTGTGTCCCTGATAACTAACTATGATCATAATACAGACTATCAAGGACTATACAATCTTTTCCCCTTTAAGTCGGTATCATCCTACGTCTTTAACATGACATCAAGTTGAAGTTGTTTCAATAGTAGCTTCGGCTTATATCTTCATGTCGCACCTAATTTTGTACTGTCTTGCCGAAGGTGTTTTTGCTTAGAGGACCTTCGGCAGAGAAGAAGACCCCCAACAATAGCCCTCTTGCGGTGCTAGATCGTTTTTCGTAACGAGCTCGATCCGCGAAAGCACGAAGGCTTCGGAATGCCGAAAGTTCGAAAAACACCTTCCCTGAGCTCGTTGCCGAGAAACCATTATAATATTCCAGGCTCCGGACGGTCCACTGTTCAGCGAGTGTGACCGGCCTGGCTTTTCGCCTTCCCCCCTGCAACATTATATAAACAGACGAGTTGGTGAGGAGTTACCACAACGTTCATTGCCATTGCACTATCGTGCTGTTAAAAAATTTAACCATAGCCGAAGCTTTCTGCATTGCGTTTTTGAGCGAACGCTTCATCACTTGATATTAGCTTCGTCAAAAAGTGAAAACATTGAAATTGCCAGAGTGCGATCGACTGCTAGAGTGTCTCGTGAAGGAGATGAGGCCGAAGTAACTGAGACGGCACCAATATCAGAGGTGATGAGGCAGTCAGGTCTTATTGTGCCAGAAGAGCCTGTTGCCGAAGGTACTTTTACTGTTGAAGCTGAGCAAATCACAGTTGGAGAGGGAAGTGATAACGAAGATGAAGAGGATTACTCCATCCTGAGCCCAGCAAAACCTAGCCACCTTGACTTTGGTAGATCCACTGTGACTGCAAATGATATGGTTTTGATGAAAAAACTGGGCTACTTTGGTGAATCTGACAGTAAACTTATTCGTTTTGCTGGCGAGGAAGTGGTTCTAGAGCCGAATGACGATGAAGTTCTTGTGTTCAAGACCTTCTTTAGAGCAAGGCTTCGGTTCCCTCTTTATGATATAATAGGAGAGGTATTGAAGAACTTTGAAATATACCTTCATCAATTGACACCCAATGCAATTGTTAGACTTAGTGTCTACATCTGGGCCCTCCAAAGCCAAGGGATGAGTCCTAATGCCGAAGCTTTCTATAGGGTCCACGAGCTGTATTACCAGACGAAGGCCAGGGCAGATGGCCTTCATGAGAATTTGGTTGCTACAATTTTGCGTATCGAAAGGATACGAAGGCACCAGTTCTTAGCTACCGTACCAAGTGGCCAACTGGTTGGAAGAGTGAATGGTTTTATATGAAAGCAGACGAGAAAAGGAGGGAGAAGCTAATGACTATAGTTATGAGTCCACTAACTTTGAGCTTCGGAATGACAATGCCCTTGTGCCATATGCAGCTTGGCTCCCCATGCTAAGTAGCCCAAGTGGAGTTTAGAGTGGTAGCGGCTGAAGTCAGCACTAGGGATCTGGTGCATGAATTTTTGGCAAATAGAGTATTCCTGACCTCTAGTTGCTAGGGGATGCCCAAGAAGAAGGATGGGAGCAAAAAGCAAAAACTTGTTCGGCTCCTCTACCGTTTCAAGTTTGAGAAAGAGTTCAAAAATCCATACCAAGAGTGGCTAGAAATGATTGAAACTATGTGTAATGAAATCCTTGGCAACTACACCAAGAATGAGGACCAGCTAATGACTGCTGCCTTCGGCACCTGGCCAAAATGAAGGCTGAATCGTGTGATGGACGCGCTAAATTTTGAATATCCGGACTATGAAAGATTTGACAAGGGTGCCGAAGGTTTGAAAAGGAAAAGGATTGTTAGTATTTTAAACCGACAGGCTGCTAGACTAGTAAAGGAGGATGAGAAGATTTCGAAGAAGGCAAAATCTGCTCCTGAGCTGAAGGCGGCAGTCTCCAAAAAGAGGAAGCCTGATGTAGCTAAGCCGAAGGTAGCTAACGCAAGAGAAGAAGCTCCTTCAACGCCCCCTGCTGCTGAAATAGCAGAAATTCTAAAGGTAGTGACTGAATCCTTGCCCATCAAGCTGCTAAGTCCTCTGGGACCAAAACTGACGAAACTTTTACAGAAGAAGGATCAACCTTCGGCCATAAAGGAGAAGACTGAAGGTCAGAAGAGACGAAGAATTGTCAATGTTATGCAAGCTATTGAGCGGACACCACCTCTAGCCTCGGTGCCCAGAATGGTGCGTGTTGCAAGTGCCGAGGCTGAAGCCGCTGCCAAAGCTGAAACTGCTACCGAAGCTCATAAACTTGTGACCACACTATCAGGAATTGACAAGCTGATATCATATATGGTCGCAGGGGAGACAGTTGCGACCGCAGAGGAAAACGTGGCCGCGGTGCCTAGCAAGGGGAAATAAGTTACTGATACTTCATCAAAAGAAAAAGAATTTGACCTTCGGCACTTGGGAGGTCAAGAATTGTCTTAGGCAGAGAAAGAGGAGCTAGAAGAATATGGAAAATCTTGTGGCTACCAGCCGGGATCCATGCTCTTCGGCGGAGTTGATGAGGAAATCCTAGGATGTATCCGCGACCGTGCTGGGGCAAAAATAATCACCACTCTGTCAAAGAGTGTCGGTTTCCCGAAGCTAGAGTCTGATATTAGTGGTTACCGACGGCAACACATCATTGGTAGCCTATTCTACTCCAATTTCAAGGTAAAATCTTTTGCCTAGATTCTTGTTATCTTTGTGATGGATTAAAATATTCTAAAGTCAACTTACTTTCACAGAGCATGCTGCTAAGCAAAGCATTAAGCATGCAACAAGACCTCGAAGATAAGAAAAATGAGATAATAATTGAAGGCTTGGAAAGCAAGATCAAAGATTGCGAAGCTTCTCTTGAAAAGAAAGACTTCTTGATTCAAGCAACCGAAGGTTCCCTTGTGGAATTTCAAGCTGAAAATGCTAGATTAAACGAGGAGCTTCTCAAAGCTCAAACAACCTTAAAGGAAAAATCAGAGTGCTTCGAACAAAAGAAAAAAGAACTGCAAGCAAAATATAAAGCCGAAGCTGATAAGAACACGAAGCTGCAGGAATCGCTGAGGGACCTTCGGAACAAATGCTCGGAGTTTGCTACTTGCTGTGTGCAATGGTTAAAAGGAACCTTCAGCTCGGTTGGGGCCAGCTCTGAAGAAATTGCCCCTTCGGCTGAAGATATATCAGAAACCTTCAAGCACATTGAGAATGAAGTTGATGCACTCGACGAAGTAATAACTGGGCATGGTGATTTATGTGCTCTGTTAGCTTCTCGTGACACAGCTGCTGCATTTTTGAAGGCCGGATGCACGCATGCTAAAATAGTGAACAAGCCAAACTTCAGCCTCTCGCCATCAGAGTTGCTTAATATTCCTGGTGAGGCCCGAAGTATCGGAAATAGATTTATTACTCAAATTTGGGCTAAAGGTGGACGAGAGTTGGCTGGAGACGAAGCTCGGAATTTGCTTAAATCGGTACAAAACTTGTACCTGCTGTTTGCCTTGATTTTTCTTTATTACCATCGCTTTTACCTTATACCGTTGTTTATCTGCAGGATGGCGGCGCCGAAGGTTAGTAATCTGAAGCGCATTCTGAAGGTTGCTGGGCTGAAGCTTCCTTTTATGACTTCCTGTATGGAGCTTAGGATATATTTGCATTATTTTTGCAAAAAATTGTAATCGAGAGTTGAACTCAATACTGTATATATTGGTTCGTGCCTTGTAATATAATTTTACCTTTCCATCCATGTGTGAATTGCTTTGCTGTGGACGAAACCCATGTGTGACTTTTGAGCCGAAGGCGAAAAACACCTTCCCTTCTTTTCGTACACATCGAAGCATTTCCTTGCATAAAATGCCTGTGTACATGTTTGAAACGAAGCTTCTTTGTATTCAACGAAGCACTTTGTCGCTGAAGCCAGACAATTTCTGTTCATATTATCATTCGTGCTTCATGTCATGATAATGATGATCTTACGAATGTCTAATGAATGTTTGTATGAATGCAAAGAATGATGCAATGTAATATGCAAATGTATGACCCAAACACACACGAAGCCATACCTAGACTCTGCATCCCCTTAGGAACGACTTTGGAGTCTCTTCACCTTCTATTTTGGTGGCATTTAAGCTCTGCATTCCCTTAGAAATGAATTTGGAGCTTCTTCACCTTCTATTTCGGTGACATTTAAGCTCTGCATTCCCTTACGAATGACTTTGGAGCTTCTTCACCTTCTATTTCTGTGGTATTTGGCTCTACATTCCCTTAGGACCGACTTTTGAGCTTCGGGGCTTACTTTGCGCTCCCTTAGGAACAACTTTTGTAGCTTCAGAACTTACTCTGTGCTCCCTTAGGAACGACTTTTGTAGTTTCGTCACCCTCGAAGTGATTACAGCTCTGCATCCCCTTAGGGACGTCTTTTGAGCTTTTCCCTGTTCTCTTTGCACTCGGTGGTGTGGACTCTGATATTACATGTTACATTTTTGGGGGATCTTGGCTCATGTATTGCATAGGGCTAAACAAAAATGAAAATTACAAACTATGGCCCCATTAAAAACTTTTCTCCCCTCCTGAAAGGAAAAGGGTGCCATAGGAAAAATAAAAAGGTTACATCAATTACACATAATATCGCCGAAGCTCATCCGCATTCCAAGATCTGGTTATGTCGTTGCCGTCCATATCCTTCAATCTGTAAGAACAGGGTCTTGATGAAGATACTACCAGAAAATGACCTTCCCATTTCAGCTGTAGCTTCCCCACTGTATCTGGGATGGCTATCCTTCGAAACACCCAATGGCCTGGCTTGATATTTTCAATCGAACGTTCCTATCACGCCATTTTATTGTTTCGGCCTGATACTTATTGATGTGCTCTATGGCCTGAAGTCTAGTCCCTTCTATGGTGTCTTTTGTTATTTGAGAATCAGTTTCATCCTCCGCTGAAGCTATGGTTCTTATTGATCATGTTCTTGCTTCTTCTGGTGTTATTGCTTCATCACCAAACAGGAGCTTGAAGGGAGTAAAACCTGTTGACCTTGAGACAGAAGTGTTGTGGCTCTACACCACTTTCATCAACTCATCTGGCCACTTTCCTCTAGGCTGATTGAAGATTAACTTCATTATTCCTGTCATTATAATTCCATTTGCTCTCTCTACTAACCCATTTGACTCTGGATGCCTTACTGATGCAAAATGTATTTTTGTACCGATCTGGTCACAAAAAACCTTGAACGTTTTAGCATCGAATTGAGTTCCATTGTCGACTGTAATAGCCTTCGGCACACCGAAGCGACAAACAATATTTTGCCAGAAGAACTTCTGAACTGTGGCCAAAGTTATGGTAGCTAGAGGTTTAGCTTCAATCCATTTTGAGAAATATTCCACCGCTACCACAACATATTTTAAATTTCCTTGTGCTGGTGGGAGCGGTCCTAACAAATCTAGGCCCCATCTTTGCAATGGCTAAGTAGGTTGGATCAATTGTGTGACGGAACCTCCCAAGTAATTAGGCCCACCTACAGTTGTCCTTGTCCATCGGACATCAGACAACCCTGTAGGTGCCCCTGAACTACTTGACAAGTTCGGTATCTTTCCTTACCTCACCAGGAACGTCTCACCCATCTTGTAGACATTACAGTGCATCGGAGATGAAGAAATGCGGAAGCGAATTACATAAACTTACATTTTATTTTGAAAGCAAGCTTGAGTTATTTTTATTACAGACCAGACTAAAAGTGAGTGCCTAAAAGTAATAATTATACAAACCAGGGAGACACCAACTTCTCCCGAAAGACAATAAACAAAAGATCCTAGATGGAGGACCGAGTCCTCCCGCACTTCAGTCTTGGTTTTCCTTGTTGGGAACCACCTTAGCACAGAAGCAGCAAAAGTCTGCTACTTCCTCACCTAAAAACAACGAAGGGATAAACCCTGAGTTTGGAATACTCAGCAAGTCTTACCCGACTAAGGAAAAGACTCTCAAGGGGATGCTGGATAAATAGGAGTCAAGGGGAGGCTTTAGCAAAAATCAACTCATACTTTTGCAGAAGTAGCTTACTAAGGTGAGTCCTTACTTTCAATCTTTTAACGCCATGTTAAGTATTAATAGACTCCATTTGCATCTAGTCTAATTTCACTTCACATCAACACAACATCATTTTTATCCATCGTGTTCGCCTCTTGACTCTAGGTTGTAGAAAAGTGACCAAGTCTTCATAACCGCGAAGGTACGGCGATCCGAATCGATTATACTCAGCTGAGGATCTCCAATCACACGACATATGTAGCACTTAACCCTTGCATATGTCAACCCGCCACCGGGGTTCTTAAGACCGGATCAGGTTCACGCAGACCGAGAGCACAGATACACCACCGTCCAGCCTCTTGCCACGGAGGGTACACGCTACTCTCGCCACCGCTCCACGCCCATCTCGTGTTGTCTTATTCCGGCCTTAGTCTGCCCGAGGCAAGGCTTACCCATGACGAGGCATGTGACCAGTTAAAGGGTCCTCGGTCAGCACGCCTACATACGCGTTAATCCTTAACCAACCTGGGTAGAACATCACCTGTTCCTACCCCAAGTTTCCATTTAAGTATTTCCACCCTTAGGAATGTGTCTGTTCCTTAGGATGAAAGAGCATCACGGGGAGCTTTGCAGTAAGATCCCACTATTGCTCCAAATGAAAATATTCTTGCAGGTAGAAGTTATCCTCTCCATGGTTAAATTGAGGACAACTTCTATCCACAAGATCTAAGCAAGGCTAAGCATTTTTGTAAATCATAATTTTGATACTTCACAGAAGTATCTATAAAGGTATGGATGTCAAGGAAAGCAATGCATCAAAGGGTTTCAAGTAACTCCTATGAACTTAATGCACATTTCACTAGACTTAAGTGTGCGAAAAGTATTTAAAAATTCAAGGAAAGGGGTTGCATGCACCGGGGCTTGCCTTCGTTTACAGGTGATTCAGGCTCGGATCCACAAATGTCGAAGTAGAAACTATTCCCGGCCTGAGTGTCCAAAGGTGGTTGCACTTGCTCTTCAGTTACTTCTACCTCTTCTTCTCGTTCTAATCATAATCATACGTATGTATAAGAATGGATGCCATGGGATGCTCATGAGGATGCAAAGACAACATAAACTTATTATTTATGTCTTGAATACAACTTGCCTTCACGGAGTTCCGGGAACTTGGGGTTTCCGGAGTCGGTAAAGGAGTTCATGGAGCAGGGGGGTGTTTTGGGGTTTGGTGATCAAACAAGGTCCAAATCAATTTAAACTCTACCCTAGGCTTCTAAATATTGTATAATATCCATATAAAAATTTTGGGCATTTTAGGACTTACCAATTATTTTCTAAAAATCTATAACCAAGACTTTTAACTACTTTAAATACCCTAAAATTTCTTACTTTCACTAAAAATCACCAACTTATTTTTATTAAATACTATGGAAAATAACAAACCTAGGAAAATTAGTTTTACAATTTTATCATTTTTCTACATTTTTGTACACATTTTTAAAGCTCTGCTGGAAAAAGAAAAAGAAAAAGGTTAAGGGGAACTGGGCCGGATTCAGCCCAGCGGCCCAAGACCAGGGAGGAAAGCGCGCCCGCGCGCTCCGCGCTGGCGACTTTGCACGAAGGCCCTCGGCTTAACGGCTAAACAGAATTATGTCCATTTACTATTGTGTTAAGTCGCTGACAGTTCACGAAAAGGCCCTCGGGGTTCTGTAAATTCACAACTTGGAGTCCTCGACGGTGCTTAGGCGCGGCCACGCTCCGGCGAGCAAGCAGTCCGGCCAATTGGGGCAGTGACCGGCGCTAATCTTCGGCTGAGACCAAATCCGAGTCCCCATGAACGTTTTCCCCAACTTAATTGCACTATTGGTGGACTAGGGAGCTCCGGCCACGGTGGCCGTAAGCACAACGGCAATGTGATCGTGTTCCCGATGATGGGCGTCGGTCTAGTTCGATTCAATGGTTCGGCAAGCATTGCGGAGATGGAAGGGTGCTCAAACGAAATAGCAGAGGACTGGGGCTGACCTGTGGAGGGCTGCCCACGGTGAGCTCGATTCACGGCGGCGGAAAACCGATTTGGGGGCAACGCGAAATTCAGGCGAGCTGGTGGGCGATCGAGTGTGGGGACGGGTGCTAGAGCTTCACAATTTCATGGCGTAACTAGCCCTGCCCTCAATTTATAGGCTCCAAGGACGGTGGCCGGTGAATTTCGAGGAGATGCGCGGCGGTCGGAGGTGACGAAGGTTATCGGCTTCGCGACTACGTGTCTACCGCCGTGGCGGGCTCACCGGCCTTGATGAGACAGCCGTGAGGGGTCACGACGGCACGGAGGAAGAGTTGAGCCACGCGGCACCCGGCCGAGAGGCGGCGGTCGACGGCGAGCGCTTTACCGCGGGCGGTGAGCTAGAGGAGATGTACCGTGGCCGAGCGGGGTGACTTCCAGCTCACCGGTGACGAGAACCTTTACCGCGACAGCCTTATCCGGTGACCGCCGAGCACGAATCACGGCGAACGACGATCGACGGCGACGGCTATCGGCGACGAGCACGGGGAAGATCTTTTTCAGTTACCGGTTACTGTACCATGGGAAGACCCCATCAGTTAGCCTGACAGAGCAAGTTCAGAGCAGTATTTCTCCAAATTTTACACTGCAACTTTGTCAATACTCTGTACCAAAGTTGTAGAGTTACAAACCAGCTACAATCCAACTATAGAGATCAAACTCATTTGAGCACTGGATCATGCTTGGATTTGGGCTAGAAGTTGATGTCAGTCATGTGCTACACTGAATTTCAGATCAAACAGCCTGACAGCCAGTTTTGGATTGGGTTTTTTCTCCAAATTACTCATAACAACTATGCTTGCACCCTTTAGCAAAGTTGTTCTCCTATAATGGGTCTTCAACTTTGATGTGGTGACCTAGGGTAAAAACCCTATACTTTGCAAGTTACAAAGCCCCAAAGTTGAGCCCCTACACTGATTTTTCAGACTTAGAGTAAAACTCAAATGAGGTCCATTTTGCACTTAAGTCCAAATCTCAGGGTTTGGCTTGTAAATTCACATATTTGTGAACCAAATGACTTTATATGTCAAAACATAGTAGTTTTTACACTTTAGTCCAAAGGTTCATCATTTTTGCACATAAGCCCCTAGGGTTTAGTGTTAGGGTTTTCCAGGGTTCCAATTAGGGTTTCTGGTATCTCAGGGGTATAAAAGTGATTCAAGCTTATTCTTAGGGTCATTTTATGACTTTTACCCTAAAGTACTTAGGTTTTCTTAACTTGGGTTAAGTTTTACCCCTTTAACTACTATTTAGGGTTAAGTCCATTAACCAGGGTTCCATTTGCAAAAACAGTAAAACAATACAACTTGTTTGAAATTTTTGCCTAGTGAATGCACTCTAGGTGTGTCACACATATGCAATGCCAATGCTCATGATGCCATGCTCAAGTTTTAGTTATAGTAACACCAGGGGTGTTACATCCTTCCCCCCATAAAAGAATCTCGTCCCGAGATTAAAAATCCTAGGGTAAGCAATGGTAAAGGAAACGCATCACATTTTTATTTCCTTATTTTTGGTACAAGACAGGGGTGATGTGGGGGTTACTTCTGCATTACAACAGCTATACAGGCTTTACAATTTACATGAGGCTAAAAAGCCTGGAAAATTCTTATCTAAGAAGTCTTGGGTTTCCCATGTAGCCTCATCTTCCGAATGTTGGTTCCACTGTATCTTGTAGAACTTAAGAGTCTTTCTTCGGGTGACCCTGTCCTTTTGATCCAGAACTCGAATAGGATGTTCCGAGTATGTTAAATCTGGTTCCAGGACAACATCAGTCACTTCAACGGTTCGATCAGGAACCCGAAGACACTTCTTCAGTTGTGACACGTGGAACACATTATGCACAACAGACAATGTTTCGGGGAGCTGAAGTCGGTACGCCACTGGTCCACATTGCTCAAGTACCAGGAATGGACCAATGTACCTGGGTGCAAGTTTCCCTTTTACCCCGAAACGCGATACACCCTTCATTGGTGAAACCTTTAAGTAGACATAATCGTCTACCAGAAAGCATAAGGGTTGTCGTCGTCGGTCTGCATAACTCTTTTGCCGTGCTTGAGCTTTCTTCATATTATGGATAATTCTCTGAACCTTTTCTTCCACCTCTTTCACCAGATCAGGTCTAAAGAAGTATCTTTCTCCAGGTTCAGACCAATTTAGCGGAGTCCGACACCGTCGTCCATATAAAGCTTCAAAGGGTGCCATCTTGATACTTTCTTGGTAGCTATTATTATATGAAAACTCCGCTAAAGGCAGACATTCATCCCATTTCAGTGAGAAATCCAGGACACATGCCCGCAGCATATCTTCAAGTATTTGGTTCACCCTCTCAGTCTGCCCACTGGTTTGAGGATGATAAGCCGAACTGTGGAGTAATTTAGTACCCAAGGAGTTGTGAAGTGCTTCCCAAAACTTGGCTACAAATTGAGGTCCACGATCCGACACAATGGTCTTTGGAACCCCATGCAAACTGAGAATACGGGCAATGTATAATGCTGCATAAGTGGCTATTGTATATGTGACTTTAACAGGTAAGAAGTGGGCAATCTTCGTGAGTCGATCAACTATAACCCAAATAGAATCATACCCTTTGGCCGTCCTGGGTAATCCCACAATAAAGTCCATACTGATGTCTTCCCATTTCCATGTTGGGATTGGCAAAGATTGTAATGGACCGGCAGTTTTCATGTGTATGGCCTTGACACGTCTGCAGGTGTCGCATTTAGCCACATAGCGTGCAATTTCAATCTTCATTTTTGTCCACCAGTAATGTTGCTTTAAGTCTTGATACATCTTAGTGCTTCCGGGATGAATAGAATAACGACTAAGATGTGCCTCATCCAGAATTTGCTGGCGGAGCTCTCCGTTCTTTGGCACAACTATGCGGTTTTTAAACCATAACACACCTTGATCGTCTTCTTTGAAACACTTGGCTGTTCCAGCCCTTATCTTTTCCCATATGTGCTTCATACCCAGATTATCCTTTTGAGCATCAATTATTCTTTGCAAAATGATTGACTCAAGCCTTAACTGATTTAGAGTCCCTTGTTGAATGATTCCCAGGTTTAGCTTTTCCATTTCCTGACACAAAGTGTTCTCGGAAGTCTTCGCCATAAGACAGTGGCAGGCAACCTTACGGCTCAACGCATCTGCCACCACATTGGCCTTGCCTGGGTGATAATGGATCTCCAGTTCATAGTCTTTGATGAGCTCAAGCCATCGTCTTTGCCTCATATTTAACTCTGACTGGGTGAAAATGTACTTCAAACTTTTATGATCTGTATATATATGACAGATATTTCCCAGCAGATAGTGACGCCAAATCTTTAGGGCATGAACCACAGCAGCTAACTCCAGATCATGAGTTGGATAGTGCTCCTCATGTCGGCGTAACTGCCTTGAAGCATACGCAATCACTCGGCCCTCTTGCATCAGTACACAGCCGAGCCCACTGCCCGATGCATCACAATATACGTCAAAAGGTTTAGTGATGTCCGGTTGAGCTAATACCGGAGCAGTGGTCAATAGTGTCTTCAGTTGTTCAAAGGCTTCATTGCACTTAGAAGACCAATTGAACTTAATGTCATTCTTCAACAGACTTGTGATTGGCTTCACAAGCTTAGAAAAATCTGGTATGAATCTGCGGTAATACCCAGCTAGTCCAAGAAAACTCCGGACTTGGTGAACAGTTGTTGGGGGTTTCCATTCCAGAATATCTTTGACCTTGCTAGGATCTACCGCAATTCCTTTAGCTGATAATACGTGCCCCAAAAATTGAATTTCTTCCAGCCAGAACGCACACTTGCTGAACTTGGCATATAGCTGGTGTTCCCTTAGGCGCGTCAATACAATCCGTAAATGCTGAGCATGGTCTTCTTCATTCTTGGAATATATCAAGATATCATCAATGAAGACTACCACGAACTTGTCCAATTCAGGCATGAATACCGAGTTCATTAGATAAGTGAAATGGGCAGGAGCATTTGTGAGCCCGAAAGACATTACCAAGTATTCAAACAATCCATATCGCGTAGTAAACGCGGTCTTCGGTATATCCTCGGGCCGAATACGGATCTGATGATAGCCCGACCTGAGATCAATTTTAGAAAATACCCTCGCCCCAGTTAGTTGATCAAATAAGATGTCGATCCTTGGAAGAGGGTACTTATTCTTGATAGTGACCTCATTTAGGGGTCGATAATCCACGCACATTCTCAAGGTTTGATCCTTCTTCTTAACAAAAATGGCGGGACAACCCCAAGGGGACGAGCTTGGCCGGATGAATCCTTTATTCAGTAGATCTTGCAATTGAGTCTTCAGTTCCGCCAATTCATTTGGAGGCATACGGTACGATCTTCGGGAGATGGGAGCCGTACCGGGCTTTAGCTCAATTACGAATTCTACATCTCTTTCAGGGGGCAGTCCAGGCAAATCTTCCGGAAATACATCTGGAAACTCACGTACTACCGGAATGTTCTTGATCTCCGGTACCATAGCTTCATAGACTCTACCAGAAGCTTTGGATGGATTGGTTGCGGGGAGAGTCAAAAGAATCTGACCCCCGGATGTTCCGGCTGCATCCTGTGCACGAGTCCTGGTCGGCATCTGAGGCAAAAACATTTGAATAAACATAATATGCCCAAGGAAACCTTCCGTTTTACATTACTATGAAGAGTAATGATACAGACTCAATATTACACAGCAGGATACATTACCCATTTTACAAAAGTTGAACCTATTAACAGGATACAATACCCATTATATAACAATACACCCTACAATACCCTACAATACACTACTCTACTTCTATTACACCCTTATTCCTGCTTGCCATCAGTCTTGGCGGCTTCATCGTCAGGTGTGGGAGTCCAGACATCTACCAACCTCAAGGAAGGAGGAGGCTCAAAAAGGTCTAACTCCCCACCCAGCGCACGTCCCGCAACGTGAGATGGTCCAGCTTCTGCCTCAGCAGGTGGTGCAGGCTCACTTGGGTGTAGTTGTGAGTATAATATATGGACTTCCTCGTGCAGAGTGTTGTAGTAAACCTGCAGGTTATCAACAGTCGAGCTAAGTTCTTTAACTCGGGCCTGAGCCCTTGCTTCCTTAGCACACATTAGCAAACGAGACTGCACGGCCCAGTCAAGAGCTAAGTCTCGATCAGCGAGTTGATCCTGCAGATGTCGGATGTCCCTTCGTAGTTCGTTGATTCTATCACCGTCAGCGACCCAAGCATCAGTCCTATGTTGAAGTGCTGCTTGAAGTCGACTCACACGAGCTTCAAGGTCTCCGATCGGGTCGTTGCTTCCACTGCTGCTACTTTCATGTCGGGGAGCCAATTGATGCCGAGGCACCCCAATTGGTCCCGTGGACTTGCGTGCCGTTAGCCTGGTACGTGGCGGCATCTTTTCTAAGGGGGAAAATGTTATTAGTAAGATTCTTAGCATGATGCATGAATAAATACAGAATCAACCTTGGTTGATTCAACCTTCTATACGTTGCACTCTTCCTATCTGGCCTTTAAAATAAACTCTTCAGAGTACTTAGGTAAGAAGAGAAAAGAATCTTTAGGTAAGACTTTTGAAAATTCTTTTGAAAATGCTTCATAATATCTGCCAAGAAGGGCTACGCTCCGATACCAGCTGTGACGGAACCTCCCAAGTAATTAGGCCCACCTACAGTTGTCCTTGTCCATCGGACATCAGACAACCCTGTAGGTGCCCCTGAACTACTTGACAAGTTCGGTATCTTTCCTTACCTCACCAGGAACGTCTCACCCATCTTGTAGACATTACAGTGCATCGGAGATGAAGAAATGCGGAAGCGAATTACATAAACTTACATTTTATTTTGAAAGCAAGCTTGAGTTATTTTTATTACAGACCAGACTAAAAGTGAGTGCCTAAAAGTAATAATTATACAAACCAGGGAGACACCAACTTCTCCCGAAAGACAATAAACAAAAGATCCTAGATGGAGGACCGAGTCCTCCCGCACTTCAGTCTTGGTTTTCCTTGTTGGGAACCACCTTAGCACAGAAGCAGCAAAAGTCTGCTACTTCCTCACCTAAAAACAACGAAGGGATAAACCCTGAGTTTGGAATACTCAGCAAGTCTTACCCGACTAAGGAAAAGACTCTCAAGGGGATGCTGGATAAATAGGAGTCAAGGGGAGGCTTTAGCAAAAATCAACTCATACTTTTGCAGAAGTAGCTTACTAAGGTGAGTCCTTACTTTCAATCTTTTAACGCCATGTTAAGTATTAATAGACTCCATTTGCATCTAGTCTAATTTCACTTCACATCAACACAACATCATTTTTATCCATCGTGTTCGCCTCTTGACTCTAGGTTGTAGAAAAGTGACCAAGTCTTCATAACCGCGAAGGTACGGCGATCCGAATCGATTATACTCAGCTGAGGATCTCCAATCACACGACATATGTAGCACTTAACCCTTGCATATGTCAACCCGCCACCGGGGTTCTTAAGACCGGATCAGGTTCACGCAGACCGAGAGCACAGATACACCACCGTCCAGCCTCTTGCCACGGAGGGTACACGCTACTCTCGCCACCGCTCCACGCCCATCTCGTGTTGTCTTATTCCGGCCTTAGTCTGCCCGAGGCAAGGCTTACCCATGACGAGGCATGTGACCAGTTAAAGGGTCCTCGGTCAGCACGCCTACATACGCGTTAATCCTTAACCAACCTGGGTAGAACATCACCTGTTCCTACCCCAAGTTTCCATTTAAGTATTTCCACCCTTAGGAATGTGTCTGTTCCTTAGGATGAAAGAGCATCACGGGGAGCTTTGTAGTAAGATCCCACTATTGCTCCAAATGAAAATATTCTTGCAGGTAGAAGTTATCCTCTCCATGGTTAAATTGAGGACAACTTCTATCCACAAGATCTAAGCAAGGCTAAGCATTTTTGTAAATCATAATTTTGATACTTCACAGAAGTATCTATAAAGGTATGGATGTCAAGGAAAGCAATGCATCAAAGGGTTTCAAGTAACTCCTATGAACTTAATGCACATTTCACTAGACTTAAGTGTGCGAAAAGTATTTAAAAATTCAAGGAAAGGGGTTGCATGCACCGGGGCTTGCCTTCGTTTACAGGTGATTCAGGCTCGGATCCACAAATGTCGAAGTAGAAACTATTCCCGGCCTGAGTGTCCAAAGGTGGTTGCACTTGCTCTTCAGTTACTTCTACCTCTTCTTCTCGTTCTAATCATAATCATACGTATGTATAAGAATGGATGCCATGGGATGCTCATGAGGATGCAAAGACAACATAAACTTATTATTTATGTCTTGAATACAACTTGCCTTCACGGAGTTCCGGGAACTTAGGGTTTCCGGAGTCGGTAAAGGAGTTCATGGAGCAGGGGGGGTGTTTTGGGGTTTGGTGATCAAACAAGGTCCAAATCAATTTAAACTCTACCCTAGGCTTCTAAATATTGTATAATATCCATATAAAAATTTTGGGCATTTTAGGACTTACCAATTATTTTCTAAAAATCTATAACCAAGACTTTTAACTACTTTAAATACCCTAAAATTTCTTACTTTCACTAAAAATCACCAACTTATTTTTATTAAATACTATGGAAAATAACAAACCTAGGAAAATTAGTTTTACAATTTTATCATTTTTCTACATTTTTCTACACATTTTTAAAGCTCTGCTGGAAAAAGGAAAAGAAAAAGGTTAAGGGGAACTGGGCCGGATTCAGCCCAGCGGCCCAAGACCAGGGAGGAAAGCGCGCCCGCGCGCTCCGCGCTGGCGACTTTGCACGAAGGCCCTCGGCTTAACGGCTAAACAGAATTATGTCCATTTACTATTGTGTTAAGTCGCTGACAGTTCACGAAAAGGCCCTCGGGGTTCTGTAAATTCACAACTTGGAGTCCTCGACGGTGCTTAGGCGCGGCCACGCTCCGGCGAGCAAGCAGTCCGGCCAATTGGGGCAGTGACCGGCGCTAATCTTCGGCTGAGACCAAATCCGAGTCCCCATGAACGTTTTCCCCAACTTAATTGCACTATTGGTGGACTAGGGAGCTCCGGCCACGGTGGCCGTAAGCACAACGGCAATGTGATCGTGTTCCCGACGATGGGCGTCGGTCTAGTTCGATTCAATGGTTCGGCAAGCATTACGGAGATGGAAGGGTGCTCAAACGAAATAGCAGAGGACTGGGGCTGACCTGTGGAGGGCTGCCCACGGTGAGCTCGATTCACGGCGGCGGAAAACCGATTTGGGGGCAACGCGAAATTCAGGCGAGCTGGTGGGCGATCGAGTGTGGGGACGGGTGCTAGAGCTTCACAATTTCATGGCGTAACTAGCCCTGCCCTCAATTTATAGGCTCCAAGGACGGTGGCCGGTGAATTTCGAGGAGATGCGCGGCGGTCGGAGGTGACGAAGGTTATCGGCTTCGCGACTACGTGTCTACCGCCGTGGCGGGCTCACCGGCCTTGATGAGACAGCCGTGAGGGGTCACGACGGCATGGAGGAAGAGTTGAGCCACGCGGCACCCGGCCGAGAGGCGGCGGTCGACGGCGAGCGCTTTACCGCGGGCGGTGAGCTAGAGGAGATGTACCGTGGCCGAGCGGGGTGACTTCCAGCTCACCGGTGACGAGAACCTTTACCGCGACAGCCTTATCCGGTGACCGCCGAGCACGAATCACGGCGAACGACGATCGACGGCGACGGCTATCGGCGACGAGCACGGGGAAGATCTTTTTCAGTTACCGGTTACTGTACCATGGGAAGACCCCATCAGTTAGCCTGACAGAGCAAGTTCAGAGCAGTATTTCTCCAAATTTTACACTGCAACTTTGTCAATACTCTGTACCAAAGTTGTAGAGTTACAAACCAGCTACAATCCAACTATAGAGATCAAACTCATTTGAGCACTGGATCATGCTTGGATTTGGGCTAGAAGTTGATGTCAGTCATGTGCTACACTGAATTTCAGATCAAACAGCCTGACAGCCAGTTTTGGATTGGGTTTTTTCTCCAAATTACTCATAACAACTATGCTTGCACCCTTTAGCAAAGTTGTTCTCCTATAATGGGTCTTCAACTTTGATGTGGTGACCTAGGGTAAAAACCCTATACTTTGCAAGTTACAAAGCCCCAAAGTTGAGCCCCTACACTGATTTTTCAGACTTAGAGTAAAACTCAAATGAGGTCCATTTTGCACTTAAGTCCAAATCTCAGGGTTTGGCTTGTAAATTCACATATTTGTGAACCAAATGACTTTATATGTCAAAACATAGTAGTTTTTACACTTTAGTCCAAAGGTTCATCATTTTTGCACATAAGCCCCTAGGGTTTAGTGTTAGGGTTTTCCAGGGTTCCAATTAGGGTTTCTGGTATCTCAGGGGTATAAAAGTGATTCAAGCTTATTCTTAGGGTCATTTTATGACTTTTACCCTAAAGTACTTAGGTTTTCTTAACTTGGGTTAAGTTTTACCCCTTTAACTACTATTTAGGGTTAAGTCCATTAACCAGGGTTCCATTTGCAAAAACAGTAAAACAATACAACTTGTTTGAAATTTTTGCCTAGTGAATGCACTCTAGGTGTGTCACACATATGCAATGCCAATGCTCATGATGCCATGCTCAAGTTTTAGTTATAGTAACACCAGGGGTGTTACAAATTGTGTTAAAGACGAAGGTTGTTTCTGGTCTCTGACACACTTCTGACAGTTTTCACATTTCTGGACCAAGTCCGCTGCATCCGAAGCTGCCTTCGGCCAATAAAAGCCTTGTCTAAAAGCCTTTCCCAGTAGAGGCCTGGATCCGATATGGGCTCCATGTAGTCCTACATGTATTTCCTTCATTAGTTCATGTCCTTCATTCCTAGAAAGGCATTTAAGCAATGGGGAACAAACTCCATGATTGTATAACTCCCCCTCAATTATTACATACAGTCTTGTTCTTGCCTCCATTCTCTTATTGTAAGCTTTGTCATCTAAGAGGTGGTTGCCTTGGAGGAAGGATATTATTTCGGTCCTCCAGTCTTCACTATGTACATGCGAGATTGTGAGCACTGCTCTCTCCATGAGCTCGACTGAAGGTGCTTTTATTGTTTCAAAAAATACTTCCGAAGGCAAAGGGGGCCCCTGTGCCGCTGACTTAGCTAGCAAATCTGCATGCTCATTTTCTCCCCTTGGGATATTTTTTACAGAAAAACCCTCAAAAGAAGCTTCCAATCTTCGGACTGCATCTAGATACTTTTCAAGCTTCGGGTCTCTTGCCTTGCTACTCTTATCCATTTGGCTAGAAATAACTTGCGAATCAGTTTTGACGATTGCCCTTCTTATGCTCATTGCCTTTAGTTTCCAAAGCCCTAAAAGAAGAGCTTCGTACTCGGCAATGTTATTTATACAACTGAAGTCTAACTTTATTGCATAACATGTTCTGACTTTAGAGGGTGCCACTAGAACAGCAGCTGCTCCTGCACCAAAGGTTCCCCAAGATCCATCGAAGAATACCGTCCAAGCTTAGGCATCTTTTGTTGCTTCTTCACCCTGAGCCCCTGGCATCCAATAAGCAATGAAGTCTGCTAACGCCTGAGATTGAATTGAGGATTTGTGTACTTAATCAATGGTGAAATCATTAAGTTCCGCGGCCCATTTTCCGATTCTTCTTGTAGCTTCTCTATTCCTCATTATGTCTTTCAGGGGTTGTGATGAGGGCACTATTATATGATATGCTTGAAAGTAGTGCCGAAGCTTCCTGGAGGCCATCAATACAACATACAATACCTTCTCCAATTCTATGTAATTTTTCTTTGATAGGCTGAGTACTTCGGAGACAAAATATACCGGTACTTGTCTTTTTACTTGGCCATCTTGCTTCTCCTGTACGAGTGTCGCACTAACCGCAGCATGGGAAGCAGCCACATACAGAAGTAGCAGAGTTCCTGATGAAGGTGGAGTTAGAGTTGTCAAATCTATCATATATTGTTTTAACTCTTCGAAGGCTTTCTATTGAGCCGGACCCCACTGAAAGACTTCGGCTGACTTCAGTATTAAAAAGAATGGTAAATTCCCCTCTGCTGATCTTGATGTAAATCTATTCAACGATGCCAGCCTTCCTGCCAACTGTTGAGCCCCTTCTTTGAATTTGGTGGCTCCATCCGAAGGATAGCTTTGATCTTACTTGGATTAGCTTCGATGCCCTTTGTTGATACCAGACAACCAAGAAACTTACCCTTCTTCACTCCAAAAACACAATTTTCTGGGTTCAACTTGAGACCAGCTTCTCTGAAATTGGCAAACGTCTCTTGCAAATCGGCAACATGATTTTCTTGTTTTGTTCTTTTCACTATGATGTCATCGACATAAGTCAGCACATTCCTGCCTATTTGAGAGTGAAGAACCTTGGCAGTCATTCTGCTGAAGCTTCCTCCCGCATTTTTGAGCCTCTCAGGCATCCGAAGGTAACAATATGTACCACTAGGAGTTATGAAGCTTGTCTTTGGCTCATCCTCTTTCTTCATCCAAATTTGGTGATAACCCGAGTAGCAGTCCAATAGGCTCATAAGTTTAAAGAAGCTGCTGCATCTACAAGTGAATCTATTCTTGGTAAAGGGAACTCATCCTTCGGACATGCCTTGTTGAGATCTGTGAAATCAATGCACATTCTCCATTTTCCATTAGCTTTTTTCACCATAACGGTGTTAGTCAGCCATTCTGGATATGTTACTTCTCTGATAACACCAGCACTAAGAAGTCTCTTTACTTCATTTCGTGCACCTTCGGCTTTATCGTTAGACGTTTTCCGAAGCCTCTGCTTTCTTGGTCTAAAGGATGGGTCAACATTGAGTGAATGCTCAATAACATCTCTATTGATGCCACAAAGGTCATTGGTTGTCCAGGCAAAAACATCTTTGTTATTAAACAGGAATCTTAACAAAGTTTTTTCCTATTCATCAGATAGCTGGGATCCCAGCAATACTTTTTGGTCAGCTATGTCTTCACAGAGAAGCATAGGCTTCGGTTGATCTGCTGAAGCAGCCTTTTCTCTTTTATGCTTATACTGCTGATAAGCCTCGACTTCATCTATATTGTGAATAGCCTTTGAATCCGTCCAACTCCCTTCAGCCCTCCTGGCAGCTTCTTGGCTTCTGTGTACAGAGATGGGCCCTTGTTCTGAAGGTAACTTCATGCACAGATATGCCGGATGAAGTATTGCTTCGAAGGCATTGAGCTTTCCTCGACCAACAATTGCATTGTATGGATACTCCATATCAACAATGTCAAAGACAACCTGTTCAGTTCTTGTGTTATGGACATAGCCGAAGGTAACTGACATTGTTATCTTGCCAAGTGCCACAATTTGTCTTCCTCCAAAGCCACAAAGAGGGTGTGTTGCATCATGTATCTTATCTTCTGGCTCATGCATTTGCCTGAAAGCCTTTGCAAAGATGATGTATGATGCGCTGCTTATGTCAACCAGGACATTGTGGACCAGAAATCCCTTGATGACACAAGATATAACCATTGCATCATTGTGAGGATAATCTTTGAGCAAAAGATCTTTCTGAGAAGGTAATTGGAATGTGAGACCACTTGGATTTGATGAAGGGTCCTTGCACCCCAACATGTTGTACCCTTCCTGTGCTTCCTTCTTCTGCTTCTTGTTGGCTGGTTCAGAGCTTGAACCACCTGTGATTGGGAGCACCAGCTTCGTGGCCGATGGTACTACAGCTTGGTTGTTGTGCGAAGCTATCGTCACAACTGTGGAAGTAAGTTCACCGGAGGTGGGCGCCAATGTTGGTCCTTGTTCTCGGATGCTATACATCAAGAACAAAGCAACACAATTGTTAATGATTAGAGACCTTCGTCCTTCGAAACATTATCTCCCCTGGGATATAATGATCTTCAGACGAATGTCATGAAGGGCATACCTTCATCATTTTAGTGAACAAAATGTAAATAGATATATGAAACATAAAGGAATATAAACAATTATTACAAATCATTAGATTATTTATATCCTCATTTTATAAACACGGATAAACATCAATGATATTTATATTACATTTATACCTTTGGCTTGATAGAAGATGGAAAAGCGAGAGTGACACGAGAGCGATTACAATGTCGTGTGAACAATACAGGGGTATTGTTCATCTATTTATAGGCACGGGACACATCCCGAACAAAATTACATATGTGTCCCTTATAACTAACTATGATCATAATACAGACTATCAAGCACTATATATTCTTTTCCTCTTTAAGTCGGTATTGTCCTTCGTCTTTAACATGACATTAAGTCGAAGCTCTTTCAATCGTAGCTTCGGCTTATATCTTCATGTCGCACCTGCTTTTGTACTATCTTGCCGAAGGTGTTTTTGTTAGAGGACCTTCGGCGGAGAACAAGACCCCCAACAGGATCCATCATGGTCGTGATGGGTTCAACATCTCAAAAGAGTACCTCTATCAGGTACCACGAGACCAGGTGGGTGACTTGCACGAGAAGGAAGTCTCGGTGTAGTGTCTCCGTCTGAGTCGGTTAAGGAATGAGCCGATGTAGGCTTGATGATCGAGGACCTTTTAACTGGCCACATGCTTCGTCATGGCAAGAGTACTGTGTACCCTCCGTGGCAAGAGGCTGGACGGTGGAGTATCTGTGCTCTCAGTTGGCGTGAACCCATTCTGGTCTTGAGAAACCTAGGTGCGAGTTGACATATGCAAGGGTTAAGTGCTGCATATGTCGTGTGGTTGGAGATCCTTAGCTGGGTTTTAATCGATTCGGATCGCCGTTACTTCTCGGACATAAAGACTTGGTCACTGACCTACACGTAGCAACAAGTGAACTGAAGGGGTGATAAAAAGGTGGCTAGTATAGGCCAAGTGTTTGATCTAGAATAGAAAGAAATTTAGATGCAGGTAACTACTTAACTTGATAAGTAAAATGAATTTTTAAGTATCCACTCATAGTAAGCTTTTCTGCAAAAAGAGTCTTCAAATCTTGATAAGCTTTACCTTGGTTCCCAAAGGCCAGCATATCCTTGAGAGTCTTTTTCCTTAGATGGGTAAGACATGCCAAAGTATACTTCGTACTCAGGGTTTTCAAACCCATGTTGTTGTAGGTGATGAAACTACTGAGTTTTGTTGTTTTTGCTCCAAGGTTGTCCCGAAACAGGAGGAGGAGAACTAAGAACTGCCTGGGGAAGGTGTTTTGCCTTCCTATGATGTAATAAGTTTAAGAACTCACTACCCGGTTATGTAATAATCAACTCTTTCTATATTACACTTACGAATATAAATTATGTTATTGTAATCCTTTTCGCTTACTCTGATGGCGTGTAATGTCTGCGTTATGGGATAAGCACTCTTAGGCGATATGATGGAGATACATGTAATCGCACCTGTCGAGCCATTGAGCACTCCTGCATAACTATCTAAGGTCCTTAGGACAAGGACATCTGTAGGTGAGCCTAATATCTTGGGAGGTTCCGTGACACTCTACTTCTGTGTTTTAATCTTTTGGCTTCGCTTTGGTCGGAGGGATGGTAGTGGCCTTGGAGATAAAGGGTGATTGGTGCCCTCTAGTCTTTGGCCATTATGAGATTTACTATTCGGTGCCTGTCAGCGTCTTGTGTTATTTGCAGACCATCGAGGTTTCTTACGGCTGGTGTGCCGACTATATGAAAAAATACATTGGATGGCAAGGGTTCGCCCTTCGCTGCTGCCTTGGCTAGTGTGTCAGCTTCTTCGTTCTTGTTCTGCTCAATATGTTGTAATGTGAAGCCTTTGAATTGTTTTTCGAGGCTTCGAATAGCAGCAAGATACTGCATTAGTACTGGCTCTTTGGCGGAGTAGTCTTTTTTTATCTGGCCAGCGACGACCTTGGAATCAGTTTTGATGATGCAGGTGGTCACTCTGAGGGCTCGCAGCTTGCGAAGTCCTAAGATGACTGCTTCATATTCAGCGATATTGTTTGTGCACTTATCTGATTCCAGTGTAAAACGAAGACGCGCGATGTATCTGTACTTGAGTCATGTGGGTTATGTGATGATTGTTGCAGCGCCGGCGCCTACGTGACATCATACCCCACCCATCACAGTAGATGGTCCAGACAGTTTCTGTATGACACTACGGTGGCTCCGAAGGTCCTATCCAGTCTACTATGAAATCAACCAAAACCTGGGATTTGATTGTTCTTCTAGGCTCGAAGGTGATATTGTAATCGGCGAGTTCCGCAGCCCATTTGGCTATTCTGGCGGACACCTCCGGATTCCTGAGCAACTCTCCGAGACCTCGATCTGAAGTGACTCATACTTTGTGTGCTTTGAAATAATGTCTCAGCTTGCAGGAAGCCATGATTACGGCGTAGACTATCTTTTCTAGCTCTGTCCTGTTGCACATGCAGCTTGTAAGTACTTCGGAGACAAAATATACCGGGCATTGGTGAGTCTTGCCCTCCCTAGTCTTTTCTTGGACCAAGGCTGCGCTGACCGCGCTGGGTGAAGCTGCGATGTAGAGTAGCAGGGGTAACCCTGGGTGTTGGCTTGTTAATGTTGCTAGGTCAAAAAGATATTGCTTCAGAGACTCGAAGGTGCCAGCTTGTTCTATGCCCCAAGTGAAGTCCTTTGCACCGCGTAACATTTTGAGGAAGGGAAGGCTTCGCTCGACGGATCGCGAGATAAATCTGTTCAAGGCAGCCAATCTGTGTGTCAGCCTTTGGATATATTTTGTTGATTCTGGCGGTGCCATGTTCATGATAGCCTAAATTTTGCTTGGGTTGGCTTAAATTCCTTTGTGTTATACGAGATAGCCAAGTATTTTGCCTTGGCGTAAACCAAAGATGCATTTTTCTGGATTCAACCGAAGTCGGGCTTCGCGCATGTTGGCGAATGTTTCTGCGAGGTCTGAAAGGTGGTCGTCTTTGTTTTTACTCGCAATGACTATGTCATCAACATATGTGAAGATGTTGCAGCCCATCTAGTCCTCAATATATTTTTTGGTGAGGCGGGAGAAGGTTGAGCCCGTGTTCTTGAGCCCTTCGGGCATCCACACGAAACAGTACGTGTCGAAGGGTGTGATGAAACTTGTGCTAGCCTTGTCCTCTTCTTTCATGTAGATCTGATGATAGCCTAAGAAGCAATCTAGGAGAGACATGACTTCGTAGCTAGCTGTGGAATCAACTATCTTGTCCATTTGTGGTAGAGGAAAATTATCCTTGGGTAGGCTTTGTTGAGATTGGTGAAATCAATGCACATTCACCATTTCCCATTTTTCTTATGTGCCATGACGATGTTGGCGAGCCAGGTAGGGTAGGCTATTGGCTCGATAAACTTCGCTTCTAAGAATCGGTGCACTTCGGCTTTTGCTGCTTCTGTTTTTTCGTTGGACATTTTCCGTAACTGTTGCTTCCTTGGGCGCAGAGAGTGGTCGATGCCAAGACTGTGTTCAATGATGGTGCGGCTGACCCCAGCTAGGTCTAAGGCAGACCATGCAAAGACGTCCTTGTTGTGGTTGAGGTAGGAGAGAAGTCTTGCTTCTTCATTTGGTGAGAGGTCTTTGCTGATTAAGACGGTTTGCTTTTGAGTTGCGGGGTTAAGAGGGACTGTCTTGGTTCCCTCGTTACTCTGCAATTATGCGTTGACTTTTTTGTGTTTAGTTGGGCGAGGACTGTTGTTGTCTTCGCGTTCTGTTGTTAGGCAATGCACGTTGCGCTGTCTTGGGATGAAGTCTCTTTCTATGTTTCTGGCTGCTTGTTGGTCTCCATATACTGTAATTACACCTTGAAGGCTTGGTATTTTCATGCATAGATAGAGTCCGTGTATTGCTACCTCAAACTTATTGTTGGATCCGCGCCCCATTAGGGTGTTGTAAGGGTAGACCATGTCGACAATGTCGAAGGTGACTTGTTCACTTCGCGTGTTGGGCGCCGCGCCGAAGGACAGTGGCAGTTCTATTTTACCGATGGGAAAGGTGTCTTTGCCTCTAAAACCATATAGAGGATTATCTGCAGGCTTGAGGACGCTGTGGCTGATGCCCATGCGGTCGAAGGCATGCAAGAAGATGATATCGGTCTGGCTACCATTGGCGACCAGTACTTTATGTAGATCCCAACCTGCCACACGACAGTTGATCACCATGGCATCTGCGTGTGGCGCGCTACGTAGATTGACGTCTCTTGCGTCGAAGGTGATTGGTACGTGAAACCATTTTGTCTGAACCACCGGCCCAGTCAGGGCTACATGATTGACTCTGCGGTAGTGATCTTTTTTCTGCCTCTTGGTGTCGATGTCTGTACTTGATCCTCCAGTAATCATGTGGATGACGCCACGGAAAGGTTGTTCGGTGAACTCCTCTTGTTTGGGTGCTGGTGGGGGTGGTGGAGGATTTTGGTGATGTGGAGGTGGAGGGAGGACTTGGATCTCTTGGTGCTGCTGGTACATATGGTTGGGCTAGTTGGGATGGATTGCGTCGTTGTGAAATTGTCGCTGGTGGTATTGCTGGGGATGGTAGGTGTGTGCAGCAACTCGTTGGTTGTCGACTAGCTGATTTCTGGTCATTCTGTCTTTGGTGGGTTTCGGGGCAGTCCCTGGTGGGATGTGCGGAGTCTTCACCATGAAAAAGGCAGTAGAACCTTCACGGTTGTGGGGCTCAGCCTCTGCCTCTACCTCTGGGGTTGGTGTCGCGGTCTTGTTGTGTGGGGTACTCTTGGCGACGAGTTGTGTCTCCAGTGGGGTGCTGGTTGGCGATGGTGTTCACTTGCTGCTGTTTGCGGTTTGGCCTGCCGGATTTGGACTATGCCGGCTTGACCCATGTCCTGCTAGACTGTGGGGTGTCCTCGGGTTTCCGTTACGATTCTATATTGCGCTAGTGTAGCTCTTCGGGCCTGGCATACTTTTCGAATAACTAATATAGCTCTTGCAAGTTTTTGGGTGGGTCTCTTATGCAATGGGTGTACAAAACACCGGCGTGGAGACCGCTGATTGCATAGTGGATGGCTATGTGGTCATCGACAGATGGCAGCTGAGATTTCAAGAGGAGGAACTCTTTGTAGTACTCCCGGAGATTTCTTTCTCCTGTTGTCTGCGAAGTGATAATTCAGACAAGGTATCTGTGTCCGGCATGTATCCTTGGAAATTCAACAAGAACTTGTCGTGGAGTGCTTTCCATGACTCGATGGATAGTGGCGGTAGTCTGTTGTACCATGTCAGTGCTGGGCCCTCGAGTGCTATGATGAATGATTTGGCCATGGTGGCGCCGTTCCCTCCGGACGATGCAATCGCAACCTGGTAGCTCATGATATATTGTGCTGGGTCTGTGCTACCATTGTACTTGGTGTAAGCACCTGCTCTAAAGTTGCTGGGCCAGGGTGAAGCCTGGAGTTGTGGTGCAAGTGGGCTTCGCTTGTTGTTGGGGACTTGTTCTCAAATGCTATGAATTAAGAACAAGGCAACATAAAATGTTAAATATTAATGCCCTTCATCCACTGAAGCATTATCTCCCCAAGGATTTAATGAACTTCGGACGAAGGCCATGAGCAAGATATCACAAAGGTCATACCTTCGTGATTAAAGTTATAAAACGATGTAGGATAAAATATAAAAAATATGAAACATAAGAGAATGATATATCAAAAACACATAAGATTATTCGCATATTTTTATTATACAAACCTAAATATTAAAACGTAATAATTAGGTATATTTATACCTTCGCCTTGGCAGAAGGCAATAATTCCAGCATAATGTGCCAATAATTACAAGATTGCATGAACAGTACAGGGGTACTGTTCACCTATTTATAGGCACAGGGCGCAGCCTGTGTATAATTACATTTATGCCCTTTACAATCAAATACAATAATGACACAGAATATCATGGGTCTTTAGGTCATTTCATCTTTGAGTCGGTTCACCCCTTCGTCTTGAGACATGTCACTGTGCCGAAGCTTTATAGGCGATAGCTTCAGCGCTGCTTTTGAGAGGATCTGCCAAAGGTGTCTTATTTCTTTAGGATCTTCGGCTATGAAGCATACCCCAACAGTAGCCCCTTCGCGGTGCTAGATCATTTTTCGTAACGAGCTTGATCCGTGAAAAAGTTTTCTAGGCTTCGGGATGCCGAAGATCCGAAAAACACCTTCTCTGAGCTCGTTGGCGAGAAACGATTAAAATAATCCACACGCGGGGTGGCCCCATCTTGCAGCAGTTACGCGTGCCCTGGCAATTCACCTTCTCGGACCCTATGGCCCACCATTCAGTGAGTGCGGGTGGTTGTTTGTCCGGTGCGGAAGACCTTGACGATTCACCTTCCCACCTGCGGCACTATATAAACAGACGGGTAGGTGTGAAGTTACCACAGCATTCATTGTTATTGCACTGTTTTGCTGCCAAAATATTGACCAAAGTCGAAGCTTGCTTGCTGCATCCTCAACCGAAGCTATTTATTTTGCTCAAGCTTCGTAACAAGAAAAGAGCTTTGGCAAAGTTAAGAAAAAATTTCAACTTTATTCGAAAAACAAGAAATTCAATCATCAGATGGCCAGAGTACGTTCCACAGCTAGGGTTACTCGTGACGGAGAGGAAGCCGAAGGTGCTGAAACTGCCCCTATCCCTGAAGTGATGAAGCATTCAGGGCTGGTAGTATCGGAGGATGCACCTACCGCTGAAGTTGAGCAGGTTGATGCCGAGGAACTTGAGTCTGAAGATGATTACAGCGTAGTGCCAACTAAACCCAGCCACCTGGAGTTCGGGAAATCCACCATTTCCGAAGGTGATTTGCCTAAGCTGATGAATTTGGGCTATTTTAGTGAAGCGAAGAAAGAGTTGGTTCGTTTTGGTGGGGAGGAGATTACTCCGAAGCCAGGAAAGGATGAAGTAGTGGTCTTCAAAAGTTTCTTTAAAGCTGGTTTAAGATTTCCTTTAAACAAGATGATTGCCGATGTATTGAAGAAGTTTGGGATCTATCTTCATCAGCTAACTCCTAACGCTATCGTTAGGCTTAGCGTTTATATCTGGGCTCTCCAAATCCAAGGGGTGGAGCCATTTGCCGAAGGCTTCTGCTGAGTGCACGAGCTTCATTATCAGACGAAAGCTAGAGGAGATGGTCTTCATGAAAACTTTGGCTGCTACAATTTTGCCTATCGCAAGAATACAAAATTTCCAGTGATTAGCTACCGAAGCAAGTGGCCAGCTGGCTAGAAGTCTGAGTGGTTTTACGTCAAAGTTGACGAAGAAAAGGAGAAGCTGGTCCAGAGTCCGCTAGAACTGATCTTCAAAGAGACCAGACCCCAGTGCAACATGACACCAGGGAGTCCAAGCCAAATTGCTCTAGCTGAATTTCGAGTTATTGCAGAGCATATCGGCACTAGGGACTTAGTGGAACAATTTTTGGCTTTCAGAGTGTTCCCAACTTTGAAGGAGTGGGACATGCCGAAGCTGAAGGAAAAAAGAAGGGGGGACTTATTCGGTTGCCTTATCATTATAAATTCAAGAAACATTTCAAAGTGCCCTGCCAAGAATGGTTAGACACGATTGAAGTAATGTGCAACGAAATTCTCGGCAATTACTCTAAAAAAGAAGATCAATTAATGACTGCAGCCTTCGGCACCTGTCCGAAGCAAAGGTTAAACCGAGTAATGGATGCTCTAGACTTTGAGTACCCCGACTACGAGCGGCTAGACAAGGATGCCGAAGGGCAGAAGAGAAAGAGAGTGGCTGGTGCTTTGAATAAAGAAGCTACTAAATTGATGAAAGACGACGAAGAACAATTGATAAAGAAAAAGCTGAAGCCTGAGCCGAAGACAGATGCTTCGAAGAAAAGTAAAGCTACAACTCCGAAGCAGAAAGCAATTGATGAAGAAGAAGAAGAAACTGCTGCAACACTGTCACACCCGGTTTTAAAGGACAAAGCCGGGTGCATCTCATACATGCGCCAAGAAGACAACATATATAATAACAGAGTGTATAGAGATAAATGTCATAATAAATCAGAGTATTTATTACATAGCGGAAGTCTTATTACAAAATAAAGATAAATATAAAACGAACTAAGGATCGTCGGCGCCAATGTCGACTGAGAAACGCCACCTAGATCAAGTTGAATGCCTCAGTGTTAGGCGACTCCTCTTCGACCACCTGTTCTTCTCCTGTGGGGGGGTGTGAGACAGCAAGAGTGAGCTCACATACGTTCATAGCTCAACAAGTCGTGGGGAATAATGTGGCATGAACTCACCAAAGGTGGGAGTTCATGAAGTGTAAGGCTGATCAATGGAATAAAGGCTGAAGCTGAGCATTGCTTTTATAAGTTGGTCAAAATTTTATTAGCAATTACTAAGTGTAAGTAAATACCAAACCTTAATAATGATAAAGAAAAGTAATAGTAAAATAATCCAAAATGCGATGCAAATGTCCAATTAAATTTAAGTTCCATAATTAATCATGTGAGGGTCCGAGCCGCTCATGACTGTGAGCACGGCTAGTATACCAGTTTTACACTCTGCAGAGGTTGCGCATCTTTACCCACAAGTCATGTTACCCATCTGCCAAGAGACGGCCAATCCCATACACCTCTACCGAGGAGGCGAGGCAGGGTAACACTACGAGGCCTTTACAAAGTTCCACTAGCTTCAGAAATCCCGCTACAGTTTATAGGAAGCTCCAGTGCAGGGTTCTTGCCTGACCGCCATCGCAGCAAAATCAACCAAGGACCTCCCTACACTGACCACTCCCCTACTGCCCTTGCCCCTTTCGGGTAAGGAAGACCTCCACTAGCTTTCCTAGTTAATCAGCCAAGGGCATCCCATTAAACCCTTGTGGTAGCACTGTTTTCCCGGGTGGTCGCTCCATGTTCCCATTAATTTAATGATCTTAACATGAACAGTAATAATAACAAGATAATAACAGAATAATCATGAATAGTGTATCTTCATACCCAAATCCACATAAAGCAATAGCAGGTACTACCCAAAAATATTTCAGGGGTGAACAAGGTATAAAGATAACCAAAACTGGGGTAACCTAAAGGATCCCATCAAAATTAACCTATGCAGATCATTAAAATTAATAAGAACATGGCTGGGAAAAGTAAGTGATCAAGGGCACAACTTGCCTTCAATGAGCTCCTGCTCAGCTACTTATACTTGTTGTACTTCAGAATCCACAGTGGCTTGCTCGTCTACTCGCATTAACACAATACATACATAGTATAGCAAAAATTAACATTGCACCAAACATATAAATAAAATATACAATAAACATCTACACATTAAAATGATATCATAGGAACTGGAATCATTAAATTTGAAGTTATAGATTTTAATTTACAAATTTTCCAAGGTTTTATATATTAAATACATGATTAAGTATTAGATAAATTTAAATGAGTCTTTCATGCCAAAACAGAGGCACTAATGGTTAGATAATAATATTACAAAAATTTAGGAACTGGAATGGACTAATTTGGAGTTCATATGCATTTTCTACAAATTAAACAAGTTCTAGCATTTGTTGTTACATTAAAAATCATCTTCTAATTTCTTTTTACTGGATTTTCTATTTCCTGGACCAGGCGCATAAAAACCTGAGAAGACAGGGGCCCTAGCACAATTATTCCTAAGACCCATAGCGCACTGCGCAGGACGGCGGGTTGTTTATTAATAAGCTTAAGGTCTCTTTTATAAATCCGCCACAGCGAAACGTTATCACGCCACGCTAGCCGTCTGATCCGTAACCGAGTGTCCGGATTTAATGAATCCCGATTCATTCCCCGTCCGTCCGATCGGAATCGAACGCTCCACACTACTCTAACCTAACCCAGTACACGCCCTTTAATCCACACCGCAGATCGCGCCATCAATGGCTCACGGTGCTTCCTCCCCAGATCTAATCCAGAGCGTCCAATTAGAGATCTACGGCCAACCTTTCTTCTTCCCCCTGACTCTAACCGGGCGGCGGCGCCGTGCTCCCATGGCGACGAGCACACCGACGCAACAACCATTTTCCACCCCACTGCCCCAATATTCGATCTGAAAACTTATACACGTTGCTAGGGGTATTATGAAACCAGTAGAACTCTCACCTGGGCAAGAAGAGTAACAGCAGCACCCAGGGCGGCAGTGCCATTGTCGGCCAACCCCGCCCGCGCCGAAGTCTCAGGCTGGGCGTGCAGGTCGTCAGCCCCTACGGCTGCTCGTCGGCGAGGAAGCTCGGACGACGCGCGGCAATGGCCGAGCCGGTGTACGCCGCTGCCACTGGGAATGACACCGCAGCGGAAGAACGCCTGCCCCTGGAGCCGAATATCTGCTCACGGCATCCATGAAACCGTGGCCGGGGTCGGAGTTGAAGCAGCCGACCGAGGATGTGGTCGAAGCTGCGGTTCTCCATCACCGCGACCACCATCGCCTTTATCGAAGAGTGGATCTTGTGTTTCTGCTGACGACGATACTCGGTCAGGTGCTCCGCCCGCGACCGCGACCGCGCTGCCCGGACCAGCGGTGGAGGCAACCGACGCGCGCAAGGGAGAAGGTAATCGCGTACCAGGACGCACGCGCAAGGGGACAGGGAGACGCAAGCCACCCGCGGACAGCGTCGAAGTTGGGAGAGAGATGAGGGGGATCGACCTTGGCTTCCGGGTACTCAGCTATGGCTAGAGGGCGGGATAATTACGAGGTGAGGAGGCGGCAACAGGTTCCAGATTCCCTTATACGCTTCCGCAGGCAAAGCCTGATTCCGAGGGCCGTTCGGGTGATCCGATTTCAGCGGATGACATAGCAGTGTAGGCGAGTTTGTTAGCTGTTACGAGGAAGACGAAGTCTCTGGCGGCGTAGACGTGGGGAAAGGGAAGAGGAGCTTCTGTCCGGTGGGGTCCATTCGCCAGTGCCACAAACGTGGCCATCGACGTGGAGTCGGAGCCATGGAGCGGGCCCACAGGTCGGTGAAGGTGGAGAGCGGCTGTTTCCTGGGCCGTGGTGAGGAGTTGGGCTATGCGGGGTTAGAAGGAAATGGGCCGAATTGGTAGCAGCCAGCCCAGGTAGTGTTTTCCCTTTTTCTTTTATTTTTCTTCTTCCTTTTTCTTTTGCCTTTTTGATTTGAACTTTAAATTTTGAATTCACCAACTGTTGTGGTTTTATTATTCTAAACTAACACATAATTTGAACATACCCGTATTACTTTTATTTATAATATTTATTTTGTATAATTTTTGTACCTTTCTTTCTTCTTCTCCAATTTTCAAGGTTTTGTTTTCAAATTAGGGTTTAAATTCTATGGACCCATTTATATATTGTTATTGACACTTTTATTTTTATTATCCACAAATGCACAATCACATAAACTCCAACATGATGCACAATTTATTTGGGTGTCTCTTGTTAATGGTTTATTTGTGTAAGTAATGTGTTCACATGAAATGATAGATACAAATGACACACTCATGTATACAAAGGGATATAATTTTCTCCTTTTCGATTTTCTTACAAAGTGGGTGTTACAAATCCTACCCCCTTAAAAAGAATCTCGTCCTCGAGATTTAAGAAGATCTAGGGAAAAGATGAGGAAAATCTATGCGAAGCTCTTTTTCTCTCTCTCAAGTAGCTTCATCTTCTCCATGATGGCTCCATTTTACTTTGCACATCTTTATAACCTTATTTCTTGTAACTCGAGTCAAGGTGTCAAGAATCTTGATAGGATACTCCATGTAAGTCAAATCACCCTGAACACTAAGGTCCTCCATTGGTACCTACTCTTCAGGTACCCTAAGACATTTCTTCAGCTGAGATACATGAAAGACATCATGAACATCCGCAAGATGATCCGGTAACTCCAATTGATATGCAACCTCTCCCACTCGCTTTAAAATTAAGAAGGGTCCAATAAAGCGAGGGGACAACTTTCCTTTGACTTTGAATCTTCTCATACCCCGGAGTGGTGACACCTTCAAATAGACATAATCTCCCTCCTTAAACTCAAGCAGTCTTCTCCGGGTGTCAGCATAGCTTTTCTGCCTGGATTGTGCAGTTCTCAAATTTTCCCTTATTTGCTGAACTTGTTCCTCTGCTTCTTGTATAATCTCAGGCCCAAACAACTGCCTTTCACCAGTTTGATCCCAATACAGTGGAGTCCTGCACTTTCTGCCATACAAAGCCTCAAACGGTGACATCTTCAAACTGGCCTGATAGCTATTATTATAAGAGAACTCCGCATATGGGAGAATCTTATCCCAACTACCACCATGTTTAAGAGCACAAGCTCTTAACATATCCTCAAGCACTTGGTTGGTCCTCTCTGTCTGCCCATCAGTCTGGGGATGGTAAGCCGAACTAAAATTTAATCTGGTATCCAAGGATTCGTGCAACTTCTTCCAATACCTAGAGGTAAACTATGATCCTCGATCAGACACGATTTTCTTTGGCACACCATGCAGGCAGACAATCTGTGCCATGTACAACTCTGCCAACTTAGCTCCTGAATATGTGGTCTTCACTGGAATAAAGTGGGCTACTTTGGTTAGCCTGTCCACAATTACCCATATAGAATCATACCCAGCAGACGTGCGGGGTAATCCAACAATGAAGTTCATGCCAATCTCTTCCCATTTCCACTCAGGTATCTTCAGTGGATGCAGTAGTCCGGCTTGTCTTTGGAGTTCTGCCTTAACTCTTTGACACACATCGCACATAGCCACATGTGCAGCCACAACTCTCTTCAATCCATACCACCAATACTTCCGCTTCAAATCCTGATACATCTTGGTACTACCAGGATGAATAGAATAATCCAAGTCATGGGGCTCCTTTAAAACAGTCTCACGAAGGCTTTCAATATCAGGAACACATATCCTGTCCTTGAACCATATGATGCCTTGCTCATCTTCCGTGAATTCCGGACCTCGTCCTTCAGTAATCAGATCCTTAATCTCTTGTATTTTAGCATCACCAATTTGTCCTTTGTGGATTTCTTGTTCCAAGGTAGATTCCACATCAATAGTAACTCCTTTAGTGTAGCAACAATCCCCAGGTTAAGTCTCCTGAAATTCTCAACAATCTCATCGGGTAGCTGGACAACGAAAGCGGAGTGAACATGCTCCTTCCGACTCAAGGCATCTGCAACCAAATTTGCCTTGCCTGGGTGATAGTGAATTTCCAAATCATAATCCTTAATGAGCTCCAACCAACGACGTTGCCTAAGGTTGAGATCCTTCTGAGTGAATATGTACTTCAAGCTCTTATGATCCGTGTATACTTGGCACTTAGTTCCCATAATGTAGTGTCTCCAAATCTTAAGTGCATGCACAACGGCAGTCAGCTCCAAGTCATGAGTGGGGTAGTTCAATTCATGTTTCCGCAACTGACGAGATGCATAGGCAATCACATGTCCTTCTTGCATGAGCACACATCCAAGTCCTTGGCCACATGCATCACAATAAATGTCAAATCCCTTCTGTAGATCTGGCATAATCAATACTGGTGGAGACATCAATCTCTCCTTCAATTGATCAAAACTCTCTTGGCATTTCTCATCCCACTTGAATTCTTTCCCTTTCTCCAAAAGCGAGGTCATAGGCTTGGCAATCTTAGAGAATCCTTCAATAAATCTCCGATAATATCCTACGAGACCCAAGAAACTCCGAATCTCAGTAACTGTAGTGGGTACTCTCCACTCCATTATCTCTTTCACTTTAGCAGGATCCACTGCTATTCCTCCATTAGAAATAATATGTCCAAGGAATGGCACCTTGTCAATCCAAAACTCGCACTTGCTGAACTTAGCATAGAGTTGATTATCTCGCAGCTTTTGTAGCACCAACCTTAGATGTTGTTCATGATCACTTTCATTCCTAGAATAGATCAGAATATCGTCGATAAACACCACGACGAATATGTCCAAATACTCCATAAACACCTTATTCATCAAATTCATGAAATAAGCCGGTGCATTGGTTAATCCAAATGACATAACAGTAAACTCATATAATCCATATCGGGTTGAGAAAGCCGTCTTAGGAATATCCGATGGTCTAATCCTCATCTGATGGTAACCCGATCGGAGATCAATCTTCGAGAATACTCTAGCACCTCTCATCTGATCAAATAAATCCTCAATACAGGGTAATGGATACTTGTTCTTCACAGTGACGTCATTAAGTGATCTATAGTCCACGCACATTCATTGCGATCCATTCTTCTTCTGTACGAATAACACCGGTGCTCCCCAAGGTGAGGAACTCGGACGTAAGTAACTAGCCTCTTGTAATTCCGTTAACCGCCTCTTCAGTCCCTTCAACTCTTCTACAGACATCCTGTATGGCCGCTTGAAAGTAGGGGCAGTCCCAGGTAAGAGATCAATGACCAACTCAACTTCCGTATCTGGTGGCATCCCTGGTAACTCCTCTGGAAAGACATCTAGAAAATCCTTAACCACACGGATGTTGTCACCAACAAACTTCCCATCGACTAAGAATGCTGCTAATCTGATGGTGGTAGTTACTGCAACTTCAACTTCAAATCTTTGTCCTTTGGAACTGGTGAGTTCTATGGTTCCCTTAGCACAGTGTATAAACTGTCTTTGCCTTTCTTAACCACGACATACCAAGGATCACGTCTATAGTGCTCTCTTCTAACACTATAGGGGTAGTCCATCTGGGTTAGAAACACAGGGTATGGAAGGAAGAATTGTAGACAAGACGAGTAATTACGGGGAATGTTACTGTGGGGGATTTATTAGCTAAGTAGATTAGTGTGTTATCCACTAGAGCTAATACATTACCTTATGGTGGAACATGCTAAGATGCCCGTCTATACTATTTCAATCAATCAAAGAAGCAAATCAGACATTTATCATCAGAACAATCAACCAACATTTTTAATAGAGAAAATAGTTTTAATTTTGTCTTAGGCTTCCTATCTCTTAAAAATGTCATAGGGGTAGGGTTTCCAAGGTGTGAAATCCATCTTGACTAAGAGTAGAAAAGGTAAGAATGATCAGAGTAAAACAGTAGAAGATGAGACTGGATCAAGATAAGTATAGAAAGAATCAGAGTAAGGTAAGTGTAGAATGAATCAGAATAAGATAAGTAGGTAAGGGTTTGACCATTTCTATCTAGGTTTCGTCCTACAGTCAACATTTCCTCTGATACCACTTCTGTCACACCCGGTTTTAAAGGACAAAGCCGGGTGCATCTCATACATGCGCCAAGAAGACAACATATATAATAACAGAGTGTATAGAGATAAATGTCATAATACATCAGAGTATTTATTACATAGCGGAAGTCTTATTACAAAATAAAGATAAATATAAAACGAACTAAGGATCGTCGGCGCCAATGTCGACTGAGAAACGCCACCTAGATCAAGTCGAATGCCTCAGTGTTAGGCGACTCCTCTTCGACCACCTGTTCTTCTCCTGTGGGGGGGTGTGAGACAGCAAGAGTGAGCTCACATACGTTCATAGCTCAACAAGTCGTGGGGAATAATGTGGCATGAACTCACCAAAGGTGGGAGTTCATGAAGTGTAAGGCTGATCAATGGAATAAAGGCTGAAGCTGAGCATTGCTTTTATAAGTTGGTCAAAATTTTATTAGCAATTACTAAGTGTAAGTAAATACCAAACCTTAATAATGATAAAGAAAAGTAATAGTAAAATAATCCTAAATGCGATGCAAATGTCCAATTAAATTTAAGTTCCATAATTAATCATGTGAGGGTCCGAGCCGCTCATGACCGTGAGCACGGCTAGTATACCAGTTTTACACTCTGCAGAGGTTGCGCATCTTTACCCACAAGTCATGTTACCCATCTGTCAAGAGACGGCCAATCCCATACACCTCTACCGAGGAGGCGAGGCAGGGTAACACTACGAGGCCTTTATAAAGTTCCACTAGCTTCAGAAATCCCGCTACAGTTTATAGGAAGCTCTAGTGCAGGGTTCTTGCCTGACCGCCATCGCAGCAAAATCAACCAAGGACCTCCCTACACTGACCACTCCCCTACTGCCCTTGCCCCTTTCGGGTAAGGAAGACCTCCACTAGCTTTCCTAGTTAATCAGCCAAGGGCGTCCCATTAAACCCTTGTGGTAGCACTGTTTTCCCGGGTGGTCGCTCCATGTTCCCATTAATTTAATGATCTTAACATGAACAGTAATAATAACAAGATAATAACAGAATAATCATGAATAGTGTATCTTCATACCCAAATCCACATAAAGCAATAGCAGGTACTACCCAAAAATATTTCAGGGGTGAACAAAGTATAAAGATAACCAAAACTGGGGTAACCTAAAGGATCCCATCAAAATTAACCTATGCAGAACATTAAAATTAATAAGAACATGGCTGGGAAAAGTAAGTGATCAAGGGCACAACTTGCCTTCAATGAGCTCCTGCTCAGCTACTTATACTTGTTGTACTTCAGAATCCACAGTGGCTTGCTCGTCTACTCGCATTAACACAATACATACATAGTATAGCAAAAATTAACATTGCACCAAACATATAAATAAAATATACAATAAACATCTACACATTAAAATGATATCATAGGAACTGGAATCATTAAATTTGAAGTTATAGATTTTAATTTACAAATTTTCCAAGGTTTTATATATTAAATACATGATTAAGTATTAGATAAATTTAAATGAGTCTTTCATGCCAAAACAGAGGCACTAATGGTTAGATAATAATATTACAAAAATTTAGGAACTGGAATGGACTAATTTGGAGTTCATATGCATTTTCTACAAATTAAACAAGTTCTAGCATTTGTTGTTACATTAAAAATCATCTTCTAATTTCTTTTTACTGGATTTTCTATTTCCTGGACCAGGCGCATAAAAACCTGAGAAGACAGGGGCCCTAGCACAATTATTCCTAAGACCCATAGCGCACTGCGCAGGACGGCGGGTTGTTTATTAATAAGCTTAAGGTCTCTTTTATAAATCCGCCACAGCGAAACGTTATCACGCCACGCTAGCCGTCCGATCCGTAACCGAGTGTCCGGATTTAATGAATCCCGATTCATTCCCCGTCCGTCCGATCGGAATCGAACGCTCCACACTACTCTAACCTAACCCAGTACACGCCCTTTAATCCACACCGCAGATCGCGCCATCAATGGCTCACGGTGCTTCCTCCCCAGATCTAATCCAGAGCGTCCAATTAGAGATCTACGGCCAACCTTTCTTCTTCCCCCTGACTCTAACCGGGCGGCGGCGCCGTGCTCCCATGGCGACGAGCACACCGACGCAACAACCATTTTCCACCCCACTGCCCCAATATTCGATCTGAAAACTTATACACGTTGCTAGGGGTATTATGAAACCAGTAGAACTCTCACCTGGGCAAGAAGAGTAACAGCAGCGCCCAGGGCGGCAGTGCCATTGTCGGCCAACCCCGCCCGCGCCGAAGTCTCAGGCTGGGCGTGCAGGTCGTCAGCCCCTACGGCTGCTCGTCGGCGAGGAAGCTCGGACGACGCGCGGCAATGGCCGAGCCGGTGTACGCCGCTGCCACTGGGAATGACACCGCGGCGGAAGAACGCCTGCCCCTGGAGCCGAATATCTGCTCACGGCATCCATGAAACCGTGGCCGGGGTCGGAGTTGACGCAGCCGACCGAGGATGTGGTCGAAGCTGCGGTTCTCCATCACCGCGACCACCATCGCCTTTATCGGAGAGTGGATCTCGTGTTTCTGCTGACGACGATACTCGGTCAGGTGCTCCGCCCGCGACCGCGACCGCGCTGCCCGGACCAGCGGTGGAGGCAACCGGCGTGCGCAAGGGAGAAGGTAATCGCGTACCAGGACGCACGCGCAAGGGGACAGGGAGACGCAAGCACCCGCGGACAGCGTCGAACTTGGGAGAGAGATGAGGGGGATCGACCTTGGCTTCCGGGTACTCAGCTATGGCTAGAGGGCGGGATAATTACGAGGTGAGGAGGCGGCAACAGGTTCCAGATTCCCTTATACGCTTCCGCAGGCAAAGCCTGATTCCGAGGGCCGTTCGGGTGATCCGATTTCAGCGGATGACATAGCAGTGTAGGCGAGTTTGTTAGCTGTTACGAGGAAGACGAAGTCTCTGGCGGCGTAGACGTGGGGAAAGGGAAGAGGAGCTTCTGTCCGGTGGGGTCCATTCGCCAGTGCCACAAACGTGGCCATCGACGTGGAGTAGGAGCCATGGAGCGGGCCCACAGGTCGGTGAAGGTGGAGAGCGGCTGTTTCCTGGGCCGTGGTGAGGAGTTGGGCTGTGCGGGGTTAGAAGGAAATGGGCCGAATTGGTAGCAGCCGGCCCAGGTAGTGTTTTTCCTTTTTCTTTTATTTTTCTTCTTCCTTTTTCTTTTGCCTTTTTGATTTGAACTTTAAATTTTGAATTCACCAACTGTTGTGGTTTTATTATTCTAAACTAACACATAATTTGAACATACCCGTATTACTTTTATTTATAATATTTATTTTGTATAATTTTTGTACCTTTCTTTCTTCTTCTCCAATTTTCAAGGTTTTGTTTTCAAATTAGGGTTTAAATTCTATGGACCCATTTATATATTGTTATTGACACTTTTATTTTTATTATCCACAAATGCACAATCACATAAACTCCAGCATGATGCACAATTTATTTGGGTGTCTCTTGTTAATGGTTTATTTGTGTAAGTAATGTGTTCACATGAAATGATAGATACAAATGACACACTCATGTATACAAAGGGATATAATTTTCTCCTTTTCGATTTTCTTACAAAGTGGGTGTTACAAACACCCTCTGCCACCGACGTAGAGGAAATCTTAAAGGTAATGACTGAATCTTTGTCTGTCAAGCTAAGTCCACTGGGGCCACATCTGACGAAGCTTTTTCAGAAGGAAAAGGAGCCCGCAAAAACGAAGAAGGCAGCTAGGCCGAAAAACAAAGAATCATTACAATGACAGAAGTCATTGAAGGGACACCACCATAAGCTTCAGCTCCGAAGGCCCCAGCTGTTGAGAGCACAACAGCTACCGAAGCTGCACCTTCGGAAGCTACAGCTGTCGAAGCTGCCACAGCCGAAAATATTCACTTAGAAAGCACAACTGCTAATATTGACAAGATACTGCTAGACATGGCCGCAGAAGAAGCTGCTGCAGCCACCGAAAAAACTATGGCCCCAGTGCCCAAAAAGGAGAAGAAAATAGCCGAAGACACTTCAGAAGATGAAATTTTTAACTTTCAAAACTTAGTTGGCCAAGAATTGATGAAGGCTGAAAAAGAAGAGCTAAAAGAATATGCCATATCTTGTGGATATCAGCCGGGGGCACTTCTCTTTGGTGGCGTCGATGACGAAAAGTTGGGCAGTGTCCGGGATCATACTGGAGCGAAGGTTATCGGTACTCTATCAAAGAGTATTGGTTTCCCGAAGCTCGAGACAGACATTAGCCGCTACCGACGACAGCACATCGTCGGTAGTTTATTTTTTCCAATTTCAAGGTGAATAACTTTTCTTTAACTTTTATTGTTTTTAATAACGAAGATGTTTTCTAACGAAGGTTGTTTGTGCGCAGAGTATGTTGTTGAGTAAAGCTCTGAAAATGCAACAAGATTTGGAAGATAAAAAACATGAAGTTATAATTGAGAGTTTAGAAAGCAAGATAAAAGACCAATCAGCTGCTCTTGAAAAGAAGGACTTCGAGCTTCAGACAACCGAAGGCTTATTGGCAGAAGCTGAAGCTAAAATAGCAGAATTAAATACGAAGCTTCTATCCTAGTCAGAAAGCTTCGAACAAGAAAAGCAGAAGCTTAATGCAAAATTTGAGGACGAGGTCCAGAAAAGTTCATATTTGAAAAAATCATTGACAGGTCTTCAAGACAAATGCCTGGATTTTAGTAATCGATGTGTACAATGGCTGAAGCAGGTCTTCAATTTGGTTGGAGCCAGCTGCGAAAAATTTAATCCTTCGACTGAATACCTGCCGGGGGCCTTAGAACATATCGAGGGTGAAATTGATGACCTTGACGAAATTATAGTTGGACATGGTGACTTCTGTGCCCTGGTAGCTTCTCGGGGCACAACTGTCACCTTCCTAAAATCTGGTTGCGAACATGGAAAGGTTGTCAATAGACCCAATTTCGGTTTATCACCAGCAGATCTGGATAATATTCCCAACCTTGCCCGAAGCATAGCAAATAGATTTATAAAACTGGTATGGACAAAGGGTGGACGAAGCATAGCTGGTGATGAAGCTCGGAGTCATCTTAAACTGGTAACAAAATCATACCTTGTACTTACCTCTTCCTTCAAACTTGAATTTTGCTTACAATACTTTAATACGTACAGGATGACGAAGCCGAAGCCAAAGCTGAAGAGTAAGAAGACGAAGCCGAAGCTCAATGGATACTAATGAAGCTTGAATAGATAACTGTAGAAAAAACTCTAAAAACTCTTGTAATAACCTTTGTAAAGAATAATGTAATTAAATTTTACTATGTGAACTTTGTCCATACCTTGTAATATATTCTTACCTTTCCGTCAATGTATAAAGTGCTTCGGTGTGAACAAACTTAGCATTTTTGAGCCGAAGGCGAAAAACACCTTCCCTTCTTTTCGTACATAGAAGCATAAAACTGCTTCTTTTTCTTTTTGCCGAAGCCTTGTCTTTAAAGCCGAAGCAACTGCTTGTGTCATGATGATGATCCTATGTATGTCTAAATGAATGTTTATGAATGCAAATGTATGATGTAATGTACCGTGCAAATGAATGTCCAAACATACGCATACGAAGCCACAACCATAGCCTTCATTCCCTTAGGAATAACCAGAGTCTCTTTGCCGTTTATTTTTCGGCTTCACCACTTATTTTTCGGTGTATCAGCGCTGACTTTTCGCTGTAGGTTCTGCATTCCCTTAGGAACGTCTTTTGAACTTCTTTGCCTTCTATTTCGGTGGTATCGCGTTGACTTTTCGCGCTTCGCCTTATATTTCAGCGGAATCAGCGTTGACTTTTCGCTGTAAGATCTTCATTCCCTTAGGAACGACTTTTGAGCAGAAAACTTACACTGTGCTCCCTTAGGAACGGCTTTTTGTAGCTTCGTCGTGCTCTCCATCCCCTTATGGACGTCTTTCGAACTTCTCCCTGTTTTTTCTTTTCTCTTTGCACTCAATGGTGCATGCTTAGCTTTTACATTTACATTTTTGGGGGATATTGCTCTCATAGAGCTGAAATAAGAAAAAGAGAAATTACATGCTATGGCCCCATTAAAAACCTTTCTCCCCCTTTAGAAAGGAAAAGGGTGCCATAGGAAAAAAATAAAAAGATTACATCAAGCTATACATAATATCGCCGAAGCTCATCCGCATTCCAAGATCTAGGAATGTCGTTGCCATCCATATCCTTCAATCTGCAAGAACCGGGTCTTGACGAAGATACTACCAGAAAAGGTCCTTCCCACTTCAACTGTAGCTTGCCTACTGTATCTGGGTTGGCAACTCTCCGTAGTACCAAGTGCCCTGGCTTGATGTTTTTTAACCGAACTTTTCTGTCACGCCATTTTATTGTTTCGGTTTGATATTTATTGATGTTCTCCACAGCTTGAAGCCTAATCCCTTCTATAGCATCTTTTGCCACAGAATAATCAGCTTCGTCCTCTGCCGAAGCCACTGTTCTTATTGATCCTGCTTTAGCTTCTTCTGGGGTTATTGCTTCGTCACCAAACAATAATTTGAATGGTGTAAAACCTGTTGACCTTGATATTGTTGTGTTGTGGCTCCACACCACTTTAATCAATTCATCTAGCCACTTTCCTCTGGGCTGATTGAAGATTAACTTTATTATTCCTGTCATTATAATGTCGTTAGCTCTTTCGACAAGTCCATTTGACTCCGGATGTCTAATTGATGCAAAATGGATCTTCGTGCCAATTTGTTCACAGAACTCTTTGAAAGCTTCGGCATCGAACTGTGTTTCGTTGTCCATAGTAATAGCCTTCGGCACTCCGAAGCGACAAACAATATTTTGTCAGAAAAATTTCTGGAGAGTGACCGAAGTTATTGTGGCTAAGGGCTTCGCCTCAATCCACTTGGAAAAATATTCTACGGTGGAAGTGGGCCTAGCAAATCAAGGCCCCACCTTTGCAACGGTCAAGTGGGCTGTATTAACTAAGTCAGAGATGAAGGTTGTTTCTGATCTCTTGCACATTTTTGATAGCCTTCACATTTTTGGACTAATTCTGCTGCATCCGAAGCTCCCTTCGGCCAATAAAATCCTTGACGAAAAACTTTTCCCAGCAAGGGCCTAGATTCGATGTGAGATCCACACAGACCTGCGTGTATCTCCTTCATCAATTCGATACCTTCGGTTCTTGATAAACATTTGAGGAGTGGTGAACAAACTCCATGTTTATACAATTCCCCTTCTATCATGACATATGGTCTTGTTCTTGCCTCCATTCTTTTGTTATAAGCTTCGTCACTTGAAAGACAATTTCCTTGAAGAAAAGATATTATTTCAGTTCTCCAGTCTTCATTGTGAACTGGAGAAATAGTGAGCACTTCTCTTTCCATGAGCTCAACCGAAGGTGCTTTTATTGTTTCAAAAAATACTTCGGAGGGTAAGGGAAGCCGCTGATTTGGCTAGCAAATCCGCATGCTCATTTTCACCTCTTGGAATATTTTTGACGGAAAACCCTTCGAAGGAAGCTTCCAACCTTCAATCATTGAGCTCTGCGGCCCACTTTCCAACCCTTCTAGTAGCTTCTCTGTTCCTCATAATATCCTTCAAAGGCTGTGACGAGGGAACAATTATATGATAAGCTTGGAAATAATGTCGAAGCTTCCTGGAGGCCATTAATACAGCATACAACACTTCCTCCAATTCTGTGTAGTTTTTCTTTGATAAGCTTAACACTTCGGAGACAAAATATACTGGGACTTGCTTTTTATTTTGTCCTTCAAGCTTCTCCTGTACAAGTGCCGCACTCACTGCAGAGTGCGAAGCTGCCACATACAATAGCAGAGGAGCCCCTGGCGTGGGTGGAGTTAGCGTCGTTAGGTCTATCAGGTACTGCTTCAGCTCTTCGAAGGCTTTCTGTTGAGCTAATCCCCATTGAAAGACTTCGGCCGACTTCAGCACTTCGAAGAATGGTAAATTTCTCTCTGTTGATCTAGATATGAATCGATTCAAAGTTGCCAATCTTCCTATCAGCCGTTGAGCCCCTTCTTTGTGCTTGGCGGCTCCATCCGAAGAATAGCTTCGATTTTGTTTGGATTAGCTTCGATCCCATTTGTTGAAACTAAACAACCAAGGAATTTCCCCTTCTTTACTCCGAAGACACATTTTTCTAGATTCAACTTCAGGCCAGCTTGCCTAAAGTTAGCAAATGTTTCCTGCAAATCAGCAATGTGATTTTCTTGCTTCGTGCTTTTTACTATGATATCATCAACATATGTTAGCACATTTCTGCCTATCTGAGAATGAAGGACTTTCGCTGTCATTCTACTGAAGCTTCCTCCAGCATTCTTGAGCCCCTCAGGCATCCGAAGATAGCAATATGTACCACTAGGGGTTATGAAGCTTGTTTTTGGCTCATCTTCCTTCTTCATCCAGATTTGATGGTAGCCTGAATAACAATCTAGTAAACTCATGAGTTCTGATGAAGCTGTTGCATCTACTAGAGAATCTATTCTTGGTAATGGGAACTCATCCTTCGGACAAGCCTTGTTGAGATCAGTAAAATCAATGCACATTCTCCATTTACAATTGGCCTTCTTCACCATAACAGTATTGGCTAACCATTCTGGGTATTTTACTTCTCTGAAGACTCCAGCACTAAGAAGTCTTTTTACTTCATTCCGAGCACCTTCGGCTTTGTCATCAGACATTTTCTGAAGCCTCTGCTTTCTGGGTCTGAAGGATGGATCGACATTGAGCGAGTGTTCAATGACATCCCTGTTGACACCACAGAGATCGTTGGCTGACCATGCAAAGACATCTTTGTTATTGAACAGAAACCTTGTTAGAGTTTTCTCCTGTTCCTCAGACAACTGAGATCCCAGCAATACCTTCTGCTCTGCTATATCTTCACATAAGAGCATGGGCTTCGGCTGATCAGCCGAAGCAGCCTTCTCCCTTCTATATTTGTACTGCTCACAAGCTTCGGCTCCATCTATATTATGGATTGCTTTTGAATCTGTCCAGTTTCCTTCAGCCTTTCTGGTAGCTTCCTGACTTCCATGAATAGCAATAGGCCCTTGATCCGAAGTGTTGGGGGCCTTCGGCTTCCGAAGGTCCTCAAAAACATAATTTGACAATGTTTTCCAAGTGAAATATGTGAACAGGCATCTTCGGAATCGGGTCATGAGTATACAAGAGCATGGTCAGGACGAAGCCTGAGCGAGATGTAAGGCGATTATGACAAAGGATAAGGTGATCACGAAGCTGTGCGTAGAAAAGCTTCGGCATAACAGCAGAGAAGGGGAACCGACTTAAAGATGAAAAGGCAAATTAGACCTCGAAGAATTACTATAGAGTTATTGATAAATGTAAAGGGCATGAATGTAATTCTACATGGGCTGCATCCCTTGCCTATAAATAGATGAACAGTACTCCCGTACTGTTCACGCTGACTTTGCACTTTGCCATCGCGTCACACTTGTACCCTTGCCTTTCTTTAAACCAAAGGTACATTTGTAATTTGTTATTATTTGTACAAATATCGTAAATAAAAATAAATTGATAATAATATTTAAAGTGATTATGCCATTTTTTACATATTCTGTATATAAATCTTTCTTCATCATTTATCGTGCTTATGAAGGTATGTCTTTCATAACCTTCGTCCGAAATTCATTATATCCGAAGGGAGATAATGCTTTGAAGGACGAAGGAATTTAATGTTTAACACTTTTTATGTTGTCTTGTTCTTAATTATTAGCTTTTGAGAACAAGTCCCCAACATTGGCGCCCACCTCCGGTGAACTCACTTCCATTTTTTGAGTTTTGAACACCTTCGGCAAGCATCACCTTCGTCATGCCACCGAAGAAAGCTTCAGCAACAGGGGCTGCCACTCTGCAGCCGCTGGACCCCAATCAGGATGTCCTTTCTCTTAGGGAGGCCCGAAGCCAGAAGAGGAAGGCCACCAGTCCAACGCCTCCGGAGGACGACTTGGATCAAGAAATCCAAAACTTGGAGATGCTCCATCAACAGGTCCAACGGAAGAAGGAAAAGATGGCTCGTCTAGCTGACCTGCAAAGGCAGATAGACGAAGCCTCTGAAGAAGTTCGTCATCTTGCTCAAGATGACCAGAACCGAAGGCCTCCGCACAGAGAGCTTCATCAGGAGGGCTTCTACAACGAGGACGACTGGTATGAAGATTTCCATCATGGAAATTTTGCTTTTGATGATACTTCTCCTCTGTCAACAGAACTGCAGGCTACACCTTGGCCCCAGTCTTACAAGCCACCCCAGCTCCCCATGTACGACGGTCATTCAGACCCGAAGCAATTCCTGATGAGTTATGAAGCAACCATATCTTCGTATGGTGGCAATACTGCAGTCATGGCAAAGTCTTTCGTCATGGCTGTCAAGAGTGTTGCACAAACCTGGTATTCCTCTCTTCGGCCAGGAACAATCACCTCATGGCAAAAGCTGAAGGACATGCTGATAACCAGCTTCCAAGGGTTTCAAACGAAGCCGGTCACTGCTCAAGCTTTATTTCAGTGCACCCAGGACCACGAAGAATACCTTCAGGCGTATGTCCGAAGGTTTCTGCTTCTGAGGGCTCAGGCACCAACAGTGCCCAATGAAATTGTCATTGAGGCCATGATTAAGGGGCTTCGGCCGGGACCTTCAGCCCAATACTTTGCCAGGAAGCCTCCTCAGACTTTGGAGAAGCTGCTCCAGAAGATGGACGAGTATATTCGAGCTGACAATGACTTCCGCCAAAGAAGGGAGGAAGCATATAGGTTCTCTGAAATGACCAGGGGCTTCGGAGGAAGATTCCATCCGAGGCACGTCAGGTCAATTCACAACTCTACTCAGAGTGATGATAGAGGGAGTCAACAGCAAAGGCCACAGTACTCCTCACAAGCTTCGGGGCAGCAACAAAGCTCTTTCCGGCCGCCAGCTCCAAGGGGCAGAGGCGCCAGGGGCTTCAGAGGAAGATTTGGGGATCAGCCAAGGAAAATTTATTGTCTATTCTGTGGTGAGGACAAGGGCCATACCACTAGGATGTGCCACGTTACCATCCAGAAGCAAAAGGAGATAGCAGAAGCTGCAGCACAACAGAGTCAGCCGAAGCAAGTCATGCATACTGCTTCGTACCATTCGCCTTACATTCCAGAATATGTAGGCAATCACCCTGCAGCTTCCGTTGCTTCGGCAAGACAACCCCAAGCATCTTGGCAACAGCCTCCACCTCCACCACCAACGCAACGAGGCCAGCAGCCAGAAGGGAGTCAGCACACTCACCTTCAGCGGGACTTCAGAGAAGAGTCCGAAGCTCGCACAGTCAATAGCACTGTGCCAGAGTCGAAGCATATTTACTGACAAATATCCTACCCTAACAGCAGCTTTTCGCATTCAGTATTATTTTCTTCTTAATAAGGAACAATTATGGGAGGTTTAAGTCCTTTTTGTCGTTTTCAATTTCTTGTAACAGTTTCGCTTTTTACCATAATGAAAGAATATATCTTCTCCATAGGCTTAAGTTGCTGAAGCATAAGAATTTATGGTGGCAAGGAGGACCTTCGAATTATCAAAAATTTATTCTAAAGGAACGCAGTGTAAATTCTTCAAAGCAGCAAAAAGTCGTTCCTAAAGGAGCGCAGTGTAAGTTTTCTGCTCAAAAGTCGTTCCGAAGGGAATGCAGAGCTTACAGCGAAAAATAAACGCTGATTCCGCTGAAAGTAAAAGGCGAAGAAGCTCCTAAGGGAGGCTTACAGCGAAAAATAAACGCTGATTCCGCTGAAGTAAAAGGCGAAGAAGCTCCTAAGTGAGGCTTACAACGGAAAATAAACGCTGATTTCGCTGAAGTAAAAGGCGAAGAAGCTCCTAAGGGAGGCTTGCAGTGAAAAAATGTCAACCTTCGGCAAATATCATTTTGCATAACATCACATCATTTGCATAGCATAACATCATACATCATATTGCATCAACAACGCAAGAAGGGGGTCTCGGTATTGATATTCGAAGATTGTTTTGAAGAAATAGTGACAAGACACAAAAATAGCTATTGAAGAGTTATACCTTCGTCAAACTCTGAAATGGAAAGATCTATTGATTATCGATTTTATGAGGATTGGTTACTGATTTTATGAGAACACGGATATTATTTACGAAGCATGAAAAGAAGGGAAGGTGTTTTTTCGCCGAAGGCTCAAAAACGGTATGTATATGATGTTTCATGCATCGTAAAGAATAGAACTATAAACAGCTAATATATTACATTCAAAGTTACAAAATATCACACACAACAAATGTTACATTCTAAATGTTTTTACAATAACAGCTAATCTTCCCTTAGAACTATCTCTGCAGCTTCGTTTAGTAGTTGATCAACAACTTTATCCATGATGGCTTCAGCCATTTTCCTAATTTCGTCGTCCCCCTTCGCGTGGGGGTCCGCAGATGGCTCGGCAGGTTCTGAGGGAGGAGAAGATACGGCTATATTACTATTACAAACCATGAATATTACAAACCGTGAACAAGTTCGAAATCAAAAAATTACAACAAAGAATCAAAAACCACTAGTCAATACCTATTTGCCCTTCGGGCTCTGCACTTTTCTCAGCGGCCTCTGCTACTTTTCTAGCGTCATGAATGCCTTTTTCGCTTTTCCGTATAATTTCTTGGGCCATTTCCCGGCCACTATTGTCCCAGATGTCGGTGAAAAATTTTCCACCGACCAGGCTCGCTTCGGCCGAGGGGTCTTTTATATCTTCGGAGGACAAGGCGGCTTCGGATTGTGCCAAGGATTTCACGTGGTCACAGCCTTTCCTCTCCAAAATGGTAGCAATCCCCCTGGCACCCAAAAAGGCGCATATGTCTCCTCGACTACTTAAAATTTCTTCAAAAGCTTCAGCTTCGTGGCTGATCCATCCAATTGGGCCTTCGGGGTCACCCCTTATGAAGTTCTCCTCACTTGAGAATGCGCCAACGCTGGCGAAGCTGGTTTTTACTGTCTTAACACATTCCATAGATTTTTCATAGCATCTTTTCTTAGATGCACGAAGCTCTTCAACATTTTTCTCCAAATGATTTGCCCATTGTTCACTGATTTCTCGTTTTGTTTCTTCAAGGGTGCGCTCCTCTTTAGCTCTGGCTAGTTGTTTTCGAAGTTCTTCAATTTCACGCTTCTGAGCCTCAGCTTGAGCTTTAAAAGTAGCTTCGTCATCTTTTATTCTATCTATCAATGAATATAATATTTTATCCTTTTCGAGACCTTCGTTCCTTAGTTCAATTACTTCAGAACGAAGGTTACTCAGGGCCATAACGCACCCTTCATCTTCAGCATCTTTTTGAGCCCTAAGGGCATTGCTGAGTATAAGACCCTGCAAAAAGTTTGGTTTCAATAAGCTTAAACAAATGGAAAATTTTGATTTTAGGAAATAATACAAAAACCTCATTTTCGCACCTTTAAGCTATTATACGCCAAGCTGTCGGCTAGTTCGTCTTTTGATAGCACCGAGAGCCCGTTTTCTAGTGTTGGGAATCCGAAGCTCTTGCTCATCTCCCGACAGACAGAAATCTCCTTGTTGTCAGGGAGACAATACAAAAAGTCTTCTTCTCCACTGTCGTTGAATATTAACGCCCCCTTTGGATATTTCGGTTTTTGGGCGTAAAACTGGGCCTCTTGCTTTTCTTTTTCAGTCAATTTTTTCCCCGAAGCATGACGTAAAATGTAATCGAAGGTTTCGGAAGATGCTTCGGGGGCGGCAGTGCCAGTTTTTTCAGCCGAAATTTGTTCTACTATTTTTGTTCCTTCGGTTTCCAAGGATTTCACCTTGGTGGGCTCTGAAGGTCCAGCTTCAGTTCCAGATTTATGCTTTGAAGCTTCGGCATCAAATGTTGCGATTTGCACTTCGGAAGTCTCGCCAAATTTCTTCGGAGTAGTGCTTGAAGACTTTATTGTCTCCAATACATCCAGTACATTAACCATTCTTTTTCTCTTTGGGGTCATCATTGGCATTGGCACTGGCACCTCAATTTTTGCTGAAGGACTTAGAATTTCCAATGTCTTTGTTTCTTCAGCCCTCGGTTCTTCTATTTTTTCCGTCGCCGGCACTTCGACCAGCCCTTCAATATTCGGCAGGGGGGTTGGTCCTTTAGCTTCGGTGACCAAACAGGTCTCACCGACAAACTCAGGCATTGTGGCCGGTTCAATATAACGTGGCCGGTGTGTGAGAACCTTTATCCTTTTCCTCTTCGACGCTGGCTCGCTAGTAGCAGCGGAAGCAACTTCTTTCGCAGAAGATGTATTTTTTCTTTTTTGACCCCGCATTGGATAACGGTAGTCGGGGTAGACAAACCCAATTGCATCAAACACTCGGTTGAGTCTCTTCTTCTTTCGGCCTCCGAAGGCCGCTGATAGTGCAGTGTCTTCGGCCTTCGAGTATAATCCAAGCAATTCATCACTTATGGCCTCAATACGTTTTAGCCAGTCGTCATCTGGCTCGACGAATTTATCTCCATATCGGAATGTGTATTTTAGCCTAACTAATCCACCTTCGTCAGTTTCCCTAACGGTCTCCTTCGGCATTTCCCACTTTTCTACAAGTGGCCATACTCTGAAGGCAATGTGTTCTTGGACCAAATCCCTTGTCCCAATAAAAGAGCAAACCACGCTGAAGGCTCTCTGGCATTCTTCGGCTGCTTCATCCATTTCCACCTTCGGCCTCCAGAGGTCGAAGCGTTGCCAGATGGGGCGCATAATGACATCTTTAATATCTTCCCGTATTTTCAAGTCATTCTTCACATAAAACCATTCCGTCATCCAGTCGTCGGGCAATCTCTTCCGAAAGGTTGGCACGGGACAGCTTGACCCAGATCGGGCGCCGAAGCTGTAGCAGCCAAAATTGTTGTGATACTGCTCTTTACCCTAGGGTTTCGTCTCGTACAATAGCTCATGTATGTTGCAGAAACTTTTTCATTTGGTTCTAAACCTTGGCTCCTCACAGCCCAGACAAAGATGACCATCCTTATGATTGCTTCGGGAGTAAGTTGATGAAGGTAGATTTCAAATATCTTCAGTATTTCCACGACAAAATTGCTCAAGGGAAACCGCAGTCCAGCCTTTAAGAAGCTTCGGAATATCACGACTTCATTTTCCTCGGGAGTCGGACAAGTCTTCTCACCTTCGTCAGCCCTCACAATAGACAAGTCCCGAAAATATCTACCCCTCATATTGACAAGATGGCTTTGTTTAATACTTGATTTACCAAAAACTGCATGGCTTGGTCGCCAAGGTCGATCTTCAGAGTCTTCACCACCACTATCCACATCATAATTGTCACTGTCACCAGTGTCTTCAGATAAACCCTCCAAAATCTCCCTAGTAATCTTATCTGTATTGGTCTTTGCTATTGATTGAAGAAAGCCGAGATGCATCTCCTTAGAAAGGCTCAGCTTCGATTCAGCAACAACTTTCTTATCTTCAGACATCTTCGCAAATGCTGAGAAAAGTGCTCTCGAACCCGAAGCTTAAAAATTTTAAGAAAGCCAAGCAAGTGTTGTTGCGCACAGGCTAAAAGTCGAGTGAGCAAGAGCAGATGGCAAGAAAGCGTGCCAAATAAACTCGTGGTGGGCTCTTATTTGTACATCTAGTGCGTTAAAAACTGGAGGGTCCCGCTTGTCAATGACTGTTGCTATTCTAGCAAAGGGAAGGTGTTTTTTCGGACCTTCGGCTTAAGGCCTTCGTCCATGTCGCAATATAAATTTATCATTCTAGTAAATTAATATTGCGAGGGGCTACTGTTGGGGGCCTTCGGCTTCCGAAGGTCCTCAAAAACATAATTTGACAATGTTTTCCAAGTGAAATATGTGAACAGGCATCTTCGGAATTGGGTCATGAGTATACAAGAGCATGGTCAAGACGAAGCCTGAGCGAGACGTAAGGCGATTATGACGAAGGATAAGGTGATCACGAAGCTGTGCGTAGAAAAGCTTCGGCATAACAGTAGAGAAGGGGAACCGACTTAAAGATGAAAAGGCAAATTAGACCTCGAAGAATTACTATAGAGTTATTGATAAATGTAAAGGGCATGAATGTAATTCTACATGGCCTGCGTCCCTTGCCTATAAATAGATGAACAATACTCCCGTACTGTTCATGCTGACTTTGCACTTTGCCCTCGCGTCACACTTGTACCCTTGCCTTCCTTTCAACCGAAGGTACATTTGTAATTTGTTATTATTTGTACAAATATCGTAAATAAAAATAAATTGATAATAATATTTAAAGTGATTATGCCATTTTTTACATATTATGTATATAAATCTTTCTTCATCATTTATTGTGCTTATGAAGGTATGTCTTTCATAACCTTCGTCCGAAATTCATTATATCCGAAGGGAGATAATGCTTTGAAGGACGAAGGAATTTAATGTTTAACACTTTTTATGTTGTCTTGTTCTTAATTATTAGCTTTTGAGAATAAGTCCCCAACACGAAGGTATCTTCATGCATAGATATGCTGGATGAAGAATTTCTTCAAAAGCATTGAGTGTCCCACGACCAATGATTGCATTGTAGGGGTACTCCATGTCGACAATATCAAACACAACTTGCTCAGTCCTTGTATTGTTGACAAATCCGAAGGTCACTGGCATCGTGATCTTGCCGAGCGCTACAATCTGCCTTCCTCCGAAGCCACAAAGAGGGTGTGTAGCATCATGAATCTTATCCTCGGGCTCTTGCATCTGTCTGAAGGCCTTAGCAAATATAATATCCGTTGCACTGCCTATATCAACCAGAACATTATGGACCAGAAATCCTTTGATAACGCAAGAAATAACCATATCATCATTCTGAGGATAATCCTTGAGCTGAAGGTCCTCTTGGGAGAAGGTAATTGGGATGTGGGAACATCTCGACTTGATGAAGGGTCCCTACACCCCAGCATGTTGTACCCTTCTCTGTGCCTCCTTCTTCTGCTTCTTGTTGGCCGGCTCTGAGCATGAACCGCCTGTTATCGGGAGTACCTGCTTCGTAGCCGAAGCAGCTCCAGCTTGGTTATTGAACGAAGCCATCAACTCAAAAGTGGAAGTGAGTTCACCGGAGGTGGGCGCCAATGTTGGGGACTTGTTCTCAAATGCTATGAATTAAGAACAAGGCAACATAAAATGTTAAATATTAATGCCCTTCGTCCACTGAAGCATTATCTCCCCAAAGATTTAATGAACTTCGGACGAAGGTCATGAGCAAGATATCACGAGGGTCATACCTTCGTGATTAAAGTTATAAAACGATGTAGGATAAAATATAAAAAATATGAAACATAAGAGAATGATATATCAAAAACACATAAGATTATTCGCATATTTTATTATACAAACCTAAATATTAAAACATAATATTTAGGTACATTTATACCTTCGCCTTAGCAGAAAGCAATAATTCCAGCGTAATGTGCCAATAATTACAAGATTGCGTGAACAGTACAGGGGTACTGTTCACCTATTTATAGGCATAGGGCGCAGCCTGTGTATAATTAAATTTATGCCCTTTACAATCAAATACAATAATGACACAGAATATCTTGGGTCTTTAGGTCATTTCATCTTTAAGTCGGTTCACCCCTTCGTCTTGAGACATGTCACTGTGCCAAAGCTTTATAGGCGATAGCTTCGGTGCTGCTTTTGAGAGGATCTGTCGAAGGTGTCTTATTTCTTTAGGATCTTCGGCTATGAAGCATACCCCCAACACTCGTCAAGGTAATTAATCCCCTGGAAGGTGGTTGGAGTGATGAGAGGGCTCCGCTGCATGTGGTGTGAGCCTTCGCCTTGCATATATGCAATTTGTTGTTCCTGCTCTCTGTCCTTTTGCTCCTCATCTAGTATCATCTGCCTGACCTTGGCTTGCATGTTGATGCGATGGCATTTGGCTGCGAGTATTTCTTTCTGTTTCTGTAAATGATTGTTCTTGATGTGCAGGACTCTCAACTTGAGTTGGTCTTCGGCTGAAATACCTATGATTTCACCGTCTTCGATGGTGTCTTTTGCCACTAGGTGGATGAATCCTGGCGAGGGTGAGCGCGGTGCCCTCTAGCGTAGGCAGATTGTCTTGGCGTTGCCTTTTGTTGTTCACTGCTTCATCATCGAAGGCCTCTTGAGGGATGTCGTCTGCGATGGGAGCCTTGCCTTTCTTTTCAGCCAGAAGGGCCGGCATCGCTGCATCATCGATGGAAGTGGCGGCCTTCGAATTCGCTCTCTTGGGGGCCATCGCGAGAATGGTTTGTCATAGCATGAACGGTGGGTGTCAAACATTGGAACTCGCTAACTCGCGGTCAGTCAAGCTCAAACAGTGGAAAGACAGAAAGAGGTTTGATGCCGAGTAACACAGATTATTAGGGCAACAATATTTTTTCGTCCCTCGCAATGGTGTTGTACGGGGGTATTTATAGGTAATGAGGGTCGGCCATGTCCCGTCAAAGACGATTAAACCCTTGGTTACCTACGTTATCCCCAGAATATTCTCCCTTGGGGGGTTATGGTGGGTCATTATATTGTAATTAATTACAAACATGGGCTGACCCACAAACAACTCTGCCCGCATAGCGGCCTACAGGTGGAATCCTGTTGCATGGGCCGACTATACACAGACCCCTTATTACAATTAGTAGTAGGTTACAACACATGGTCTTTGCATTTCAGATGCTTAGTCTTCGGAATTCTCGATGGTCTTTGTTCTGGCCCGTCCAGGCAGAGGGAGCGCCTGAGTCTTCGCCTGCGCTCTCTCCATGCACTTCCTCTGTAGTGTAGTTCACTCTTCAACCTTTGCGCTCTTTAGTCTTCTCTTGAATCCTCTTTGACATTGTAGCTTCTCGAGCGAGGGGGTGTTGCGCCTTTGCCCCAATAATAACTTCATCCACGTAGATGAGAATATATGTGTGAGTGTTGGCTTGATTAAAAATAAATAGAGATACATCCAACTTTGATGCATGAAACCCCAATCGAAGCAAGGTACCACTCAAATGACAAAACCAAGCATGTGGTTCCTATTTAAGTTCATATAAAGATTTATGAAGCTTGTATATATAATTGGTATAAGTGGAGTCTTTAAAACCCAATGGTTGTTTCGTATAAACGTATTCTTCAGAAAATACATGAAGAAAAGCATTTTAAATGTCAATCTATTGAAGTGACAATAATTGGGAAATTGGCAACAATAATAAAAGATGGATGGTGGGTGTCTTCACAACTAGACCCAAGGTGGCATCATAATCAATCCCATATTGTTGCTAGAAGACTTTGGCAAGCAAATGAGCCTTATAGCAATCAACGGATCCATCTAACTTGTATTTAATGTGACCTCCTACCATATATATTATTACTAATTTTATATGAATGTATGACTTGCGTGAATTTTTGAAGTCAATTGAGAGTACATGTTACAGTTTTTACCGATTGAATTTTAGATTTCGATCGTAACCGGTGTAATTTTCGTACCGAACTTTCGTTTCCGATGTTTCTGAATTACCAATGCCGTTTTCGTTTCCGGAGTTATCGTTTTCGATCTCGTTTTCGAGGAAAATATGAAAACGGAAATGGTTTTAGTGTTTACCTATCGTTTCTGACCGTTTTCACCCCTAACCATAGCCACGGTCATGAGAGGGACTGTTGCGACCAACATAATTGGTAGAGGCACTATGTTGTAGTTTCCATTCAGTCATGTGTTGGAGTTGGCAAGCCTTAAATGAAACCAGTCGTGCGAACACATCGTCGAGGGAGAGTGGCTTGGTCTTGTTCGCCATTGAGGTGACAAATAGATCATACTTGGTTGGGAGCCCCACCAGCAGATAGGGGAGGACATCCTCATCACGTAGAGAGTCATTAGTGGACGCGAGCTTGGTGACAAACCCGCGATCTTGCGAAAGAAATCGACAGCAAACAAATAATGTTTCATTGATGTAGCAAGGTCCACATGTATTTGAACCGTGCGCGCCTTTGTGGATGAGGCGATCTTCTAGAGGGAGTCCTAGACCTCTTTGGATTTAGAAGGCATGGCACTTATGGCGTCTTGAAGGACTTTCTCGATCATCTATAAGAGAAGTCCACTCAACGGTTGTTGATATTGATCATACCACCTAGCATATGCTGGATGTGGGACTTCAACGACACCCATGACCATTGATGCGACGAACTTCTTCTTAGCGACGACATTGGATATATCAAGGTACTATACAAGCTTTGAGCTTTGTAGATATGGAAGGAGTTGAGCATGTCATCAAAGGAAATTTGATTTAGTTAGTTGAATTATGATTGCTTGGTGTATGAGGATCAGCGTTATAGTGTTAGTTATAGTGGTAGAAGCAGACAATGTGGGAGGAGGAAAAGGAGGGACAATGATGTGTAGTGGAGAATTAGAAAAATATCCTTAGCTTTGATACCATGTTAAAATGGTACAAGAAAAGGCCCTTATAGGATATACCTATGTATATATAGATATACATGAGGATGATTTACATGGAAAACTATAGCATTGTCGAGATTAAGAGACTCAACCCCAAGCTTTTACATGGAAAGTAATAGCACTGCCAAAATTAAGGTGTATGGACATTTGCTACTATATATAACATTCTATCTTTAACATATATAACCTTATATCTTTAACCTCACACACACACATATTGTTCACTATAGTAAAACATGGCATTTTCGACGGCCAAAGTCGTCGGACATAAGCCCTAAGTTGTCGAACATAAGCTATTTTCGACGGTTGAAGGCTTATGTTTGACGGTACCTGTCCCTCGGCCGTAAAGGGTCAGAAATACCCTTATTTCCGACGATGGCTGTCGGACATAGGCTATATCCAACACCCACTTTCGGTCGTCGGGGTTTATCCTCGGTAACAGTTTTAACGGTCGTCGGTGGGGACCACGTCTATTATATCTGACGGCCCCACCAAGCCGTCGGACATAAGGGAGTATTATGTTCGATGACCTATGTTAAGCTGTCGGACATAAGGGAGTCTTATGTCCGATGGCCCGTGTTAAACCGTCGGACATAAAGAATTTCAGCAGTTGCAAAAAATCCAATTTTTGTAAATTTCTGACATTTACAGAAAAACACAGATTTCATATACAACCACATATTCACATTCACAATTACATTCACAAACATCAAATCACATAAGTATTCACATTCACAAAGATCACCTCACATTCACAAACATATAGTTCCAAATAGTTGCAACAAGTATTTTACATCAACATATAGTTCCAAATTAAACACTGACATAGTTCGACACATAGTCTTTGACATGAACACTGACATAGTTCCAAATCAAACACATTTGATGACCTGCCACTCATATTCGTCACCTAGTTGGTCCGAGTTATAGCCACTTCCTCCGGCTGGACTCTGGGTGTTGAAAAGGTTGTTCACCCAAGAAGTTGATGTGTCGTCTTGACCAGACACATCTCCAGGTGCGGCATCTGAAGTGGGAAGTGTCTCAAAGCCCTATAACACACGCACATGAAATATTAACCACTAAATTTTTTATTTTAACACATAAGGCATCTATAAACATGTCACACACGCATATGTGTACATACCACAGGGAATCGTGGCGGTGGTGGAGGCGACAACATTGGCGGCGGCAGTGCAAAGTCCGAAGGCGACATCCCATATGTTGGCATCGGGACGTCCGCTTGTTGTGCTAGTTGCTACAAATTAGATACAAGCAATTGTTGAGAAAATAAGGTACGCATCATGTGTTTTTAGTTGTTACGAACAAAATTTTACTTCAACTTACCGAGAGTAGAGCTTGATTATAGGCCTGGAGTTTTGAATAATACTCGTCCTTCTTCTTCTGGTACTCAGATTGCTACCTCTGGTACTCCATTTGTTGCCTCAAAACTCATTGATGATACTCTGCCTGATGACGCAACACTGCAACCTCTATCTCTTGGGCGGATGATCGAGAACGGACGAATGCGAAGACGAGGATATGGACTGTCGTCCACAGTGTCTCAACTCCCTAGAATCAATCGTAGAATCAAAAATACCTAGCCTACAAGAGTGAACCATGCACTTAGTATATTAAACCATGGACTTAGTAGTGTAAAGCATGGACTCAGTTCAATCTCAAGCATGAGAATAATTTTGAAATCCAAATCAAATACTCTCACTGTCCATGGGTTTGTACTCCTGCGATTGCATATGCCGCCTGAGGGTCGATTGGCTGGCTTCAACAATCGTAGTCCTGCCCATGACACTGAATCATCTCCTGTCCATACAAAGCTTGGAGGCAAACATACCAAATATAAGTGCTTCACCAAGTTGATGCACAAACACATAATAGAGTACCAAAAAATCGCTAGACGCTCGATGGCTATTTGAGTGTATAAAACATCGGGATTCTAAAGATCAGAACCCCTATGTCCTTGCATATACACCTCCACATCCGCGGGCGTACGGTCGGATTTGACTTCCTGTACACACAAGTTAGAATGACACATTTCTATGTAATGTGAAGAAACAACATATTGTGACATACCATTCGCTTAGCCAAGCGCACATATCCATCGCCGCTGTAGTTGTGGAACGACTCAGTACCAAGGTTTCCTCTATTCTTTTCGGAAATGGCACGAAGCTCAGGGGAAGCCCACCACATGCACAAGGCTCGATAACCCTCTGATCTAGTGGCCATCCAAGGCACAGACATGTATATGAAATGTTTTTCAATCAACCAAATAGATGGATTAACATGTACCCAATAGGTGGGTCCTCACCGTGGTGCACCCACACCTCATAGCCTGGCATATAACCGTTCTTACAAATATCTATCAACATAGTCCTCTTGTCAAGAAAATAAATGTTCCGACACTTGCTACAAGGGCACCTAACATCGGTTCTCGTCTCTGACTGAGCAAAAGCATGGTCGAGAAACGCGTCAGCCTTGGCAACCCACTCACTTGATAGAGCACCTCTTTTCTTCCAACCTTCATACATCCATCGACGATCCTCCTCCATGCTAGATACGAGATGTTAACTTTATTAGTTAAATAAATTACGCCCCTACATCTATAGGAAAGGATAGATCCCACTACAATACACTACGAAAAACTAGAACCATTGTACATTATTATTGAGTTCAACTAATAAACCACTAATACAATATTATATACGAAATAACATTGTCACGGCTGACAAATCAAATAAAATGATCTTATTTTCGAGGGCATAATAATTAACCTAGAAAATTTAAAGTTTAAATTATCTAAGCACCACTAAGTAAACTAAAACAAACTAAATTAATTACATAATCAAATTCCAGTCGTCGGACATAACAACCTAAACAATATTTAACATACTAATTATTTAATACTCAAAAATGACAACTACAAAACAATATTAACATATATCAAATAATACTACAAAAATACTCACTTAGTGAGCGGTGAGGGTGGGGCAGGGGCAGGTCCTCCATGGGCGGGGCGAGGGGTGGGTGGTACGGTGTCTGCGGGGCAGTGGCGTCGTCGTCGTGCTCAATGTGTCTCGGAATGAAACGGCGCGCTTCAGCACCGTGGGATTAAAAACCCTTAAGTCCCACAATTGAGTTGGGAACCGGCGGACATAAGGTTATGTCCGATGGCTTGTCTGACAGCCGTCGGACATTACCTTATGTCTGACGGTTTCCAACTCAGCCGTCGGACGTACTACCTTATGTTCGACGGGTGTAGGAAGCCGTCGGAGATTTCCTGGCCGTCGGATATTTACCGTTTTACTGTTGTGGTTCGTGCATTCTCAGATGAATATATAGGTGTGTACCTGTATATAATTAATTGTTATTCCATCTAAAGTTAATAGGGGGGTTTCTTTGTTTGTTCTTTGGCAAAGCAATCACGTAAGTTTAGCCGCTAGACGATTACCGTAAAAAGTTTATCTTTGGCCTTGCTGGAATGATTAAAGACGAAGCAGAAAGCTCGTCTTGTTGCAACCTTAGACGTACTCTACCCCCCTCACTCTCGTAACTTTGGTTTCTATAATCATGATGTGCAGCGATACACATTTTCCGAAGGGGTGTGAACATGCCTGAGTAGTTTGTCAATGGATCCCAATATAATACACTAGTGGTGAAAGAGCTAGCTAGCTAGCACACACTGGAAATTAACTTTTGCTACGCATGGAAGTGTCTGAGATCTTGTCCTTTTCGTTGCCCCTCTCCTTTACCTTTTTGTGTGTGATCTTTGAACAAGTATATATGGTTACTGTTTGTCACTACTAGTTTAGGCGTAATATGAGGGCCCCTGATATGGCCCAAGGCAAACTAAAGTGCGGTTCACACTTGGAACTAGCTAGTCACCGATCGGTCAGTTGGGTCTCCGGTCAAGGCGAGCGTTGTTTTCCATCTGCATTGCGGCGCGCTTTTCGCGAGGCGCTTTTCACCGGCGGGCTAATTAAGCTAAAACAACAGGCACAACCGGAGCAGCTCAGCTGGTCGAGTTTGTACCTTTCAGCGTCGGGGACGCCATCCGTTTCGGTCGATTTGACGTTAACTTCGCCGACGCAACCGCATGCTAGCTCAGTCACTTCCATGGACAGCGGCTTGAGTTGCTGAGCTTTTCGGTGCATTGTCTGAACGCGTTCTTTGACTCTGCTGAAGACGGAAGACCAGGCCATCCATCGAGCTTCAGGTTCAGGGTTTAGGGTTTAGACTCTGCTTTTTGTCATTTCTTGTTGGTTGCAGTCAAGTGCATGCATGATGCACAGTGCAGGGCAGCAAAAAACACAAGACTGAAAATAACAAAACAAAGATTTTTTTTGTAAAGTAAAATTAAGGACTTTGTTTTTACTTGTAGCATTATTTCTTTTACCTAAAAGAAAAAAACTCAAAATAAGAAATAAGAAAAGTACGATTTTTTCGAATTTATTCTATCCAACGAACAGTTCTTACCTTAACCTTACCGAAATGGATCATTCTGGATATTTAAAGAATCACAGATCGAGATCGTTTTTGCTTAACCAAAGAAAAGAAGGATGCTTCTTTTTTACTAATCTATACTACTTATTAAGAAGGTAAGAGTAGTCTGCCGTTCTGCCTTTCCGTGTTCTGCCGTTCTGCCCTCCCCGTTCCGCGCGCAGAAAAAAAATCAAACCGTGGCTGCTCAGGGATCGAACCTTGGATCTATTAAGCTAAATGTCTAGCCTTCTACCATCTAGCCAACATGACTCATGTTGAATTGTGTACAACTTCAACTAAGACGTCTTTTGTGTTTAACCCTCCGTCCACTCTGTATGCTCACTGAGTCTAGAAGAACATTTATAGCTTGGTCCCTGATCTTTCTGGAATTTGGGCGCAGTCCAGGAAATAAAGAAAATAGGGAAAAAAAGTTTAGAAATTGATTTTTAGTTTAAAAATAATTGTAGAAACCCATTTAATTCATGGAAATTTCATATTAAATCCAAATGAGTTCATTCCAATTTCTATAATTCTATAATATTATTTTTTTTATCACATAATGCCTCTGTTTTGTCATGAAAACAACAATAAAATTGATTTCCTAATTAATCCTATATCAAATACATAGAAACTTTGGAAATTCGTAACTTCCCCATTTTAATTCCAAATTGAACTGTTCCAGTTGTGTTAGTCTCGTATGAATATTTACTACGTAGTAACAACATTGATTATACCATGTTTCATACTTTTATAATTAGATATTTATTTATCCTATGTTAATTGGGTTAATCTATGTCTATTGGATTAATTTATTTAATATATTAATATAGTATTCTAACTTTATGGTTATACGATGTTTGACCATTAGTCTTGCAAACACACACTTACCTTTTTGTTTAAGCAAAAGCGTATGGTGGTACGTGTCCGATGACTAACGATGTACGAGGGAATTTCTTCCGGTATGTGTGAAACGTGCTCTCCAATAATGAGACCATGCAAATCGTGACATATATCGAAGTCTGCATGATACTGATGGTTGCAATATAGTGATGAAACAGATAGATTATAAATAACAAAATTTATGTATGGTCAGAATCACAAATTGATTATGAAACATTTTCTCATAACGGTATAACACATATTTTGTATATAAGTTATCGTAGTATACTGGTATTATATATTCCCGTTGCAACGCATGGGCATTCAGCTATGATTGATATAGGCATATAGAAACAGTAATCTCTACTAACTATTAAGAACTTACTGTAGACTGTCCCCGCCTCCCTACGCCCGCCCACCCGCACGCCGCAAACCTGCAAACCCCGCCGCGACCAAGGCGAACCGTCCTCCTGCCCGCACACCGCAAGCCCGCAAATCCCGCCGCGACCATGGCGAACCGCCCTACCGCCCGCACGCCGCAATCCCGCCCCCCGACGCATGCCGCACGCCCACCTAGCGCGACCTGTGGAACCCTGCTGCCGCCCCCGAACCAGCCCAAAGCGAGACCGGAGGGGCACGAGCGCCACCGCCTTGATCCCGCCCGCTTCTCCCCAGATCTCCTCGCCATTATCGCCGCCATGCCCGGATTCGCGCCCTGCTCGCCCAAATCCGACCGCGACTTTGATTTCCCAACCGACGCAGGAGCGGTGGGTCTGATCGGCCGCGACCCGTCTTCTCACGGGCGCTTGCTGGTGTGGTTTGCTGATCAAAATGGGGATGGTGGAGGGCTCGCACAACCGCAACGAGTTCGTCATGATCCGCCATGACGGCGATGCGCCGGGCCCGGTACATCCAGCCAATCCAGTGCCGCCCTCGCTGCCTGCTTCAGATTCAGTTTCTAGCGGCTCATGTTGTGCGCGCGCGTCTGTCGCTGGATCTGGGCCGAGGTGTTAGTCTTTAGTCTAACGCTTGGGGTTCGCCCCTCAAATGCGGTCGCTTCTGCGTGTCTCTGCTCGTAGATTTTGCCTGTCCATTTCAGCGATGCTTCCGTTGCGCCGTGTAAGTCACCAGATCAGACATGTCCTCCTGGCAATTTCTGAACTGTTCGTGCTCGGTCCAATTCTTCGAACAGTTGCCAAATCGGCAATAGGTAATGATATACTGTTCATGTTTCGCTGTCTTGGAGATCCAGTGAAATGGAGCCTCAGATTGTTTAGATCCCTGTGTTTACCCATGCCTCAACAATTCCTTGTCATAATTACCATGGACCGACGGTGAATTAGATCCTTCTTTGCCCTGCTGCAGCGTTGAAAGGGAAATGTGCCCTTGGGCCATTTCTAAGTATTTTGGTGATTGTGTGCCAACACAAGGGCTTAAATGTGTATTTATGCTTCTGGAGGAACAAAGTGCAAATCAAGATAAAAGGTATGTTTCTAAGTCTTAGTACATTGGTTTTGTGTACTAATATACTTGTCTAAGTGTGGGAAACAGAAAGAAGAAGAAAAGAGAAGCGGTGCAAATAGCTTGGCTGTGTACAGCCAAGACCTAGCTCGGTCTGGGGCACCGGACTGTCCGGTGTGCACCGGACTGTCCGGTGTGCACCGGACAGTGTCCGGTGCGCCAGACTCACTCGGCGCGAACTGCCCGCTCTCGGGAATTTGCCGACGGCGTACGGTTATAATTCACCGGACTGTCCGGTGTGCACCGGACTGTCCGGTGAGCCAACGGTCGGCTGTGCCAACGGTCGGCCGCGCAATCCGCGCGAGACACGTGGCTGAGCCAACGGTCAGAAGGGGGGCACCGGACTGTCCGGTGTGCACCGGATTGTCCGGTGTGCACCGGACTGTCCGGTGCGCCATCGGCTCCCAGATCCGCAACAGTCAGCAACGGTCGGCTGCGCTGATTATGGAAACAAATCGGGCACCGGACAGTGTCCGGTGTGCACCGGACTGTCCGGTGCACCCGACGACAGAAGGCAAGGATGGCCTTCCAGATTTATTCTCAACGGCTCCTAGCTGCCTTGGGGCTATAAAAGGGACCCCTAGGCGCATGGAGGAGAATACCAAGCATTCCTACAACTCTTCTAAGCACCAAGACATCGATCTCACGCATTCGTTTCATTGTGATAGCATATAGAGCTCTTGTGGAGTTGTGAACTCTTTGTGTTGCGTTGCGAGCTCTTGTTGCGACTTGTGTGCGTGTTGTTGCTCTGATTTTCGAGTCTTGTGTGCGTTGCTCATTCCCACCTTACTCCGTGCTTCTTTGTGAACTCAATTGTAAGGGCGAGAGACTCCAAGTTGTGGAGATTCCTCGCAAACGGGAAAAGATCAAAGGAAAGAAAAACACCGTGGTATTCAAGTTGATCATTGGATCACTTGAGAGGAGTTGAGTGCAACTCTCGTCCGTTGGGACGCCACAACGTGGAGTAGGCAAGTTTTGTACTTGGCCGAACCACGGGATAACCACCGTGTCAACTCTGTGATTGCTTTTTGTGGTTATCGTGTTTTGACTCTCTCTAGCCACTTGGCAATTACTGTGCTAACAAGTAATCAAGTTTTTGTGGCTTAAGTTTTGAAGTTTTACAGGATCACCTATTCACCCCCCCCCCCTCTAGGTGCTCTCAATTGGTATCAGAGCCGTTCTCTTCAAGAAAGGGACTAACCGCCCGAAGAGATGGATCCTAAGGGGAAGGGAATCGTGATCAACGACAAGGAGAAGGAGTCCTTCGTCAACGAGCCCAAAGATGACAAGCCTAACGACTCTGGCTTAGGTCATAGACGGAAGGAAGGGAAGAAGAAGAAGACAAGGCGCATCAAGGAGATCGTCTACTACGACGACAGCGACGAATCTTCCTCTTCCCAAAAGGACAATGACTACAACGACTATGACAAACAAAAGACGGTTAACTCAAACTTTTCTTTTGATTATTCGTGCATTCCGCATAGTTCAAATGCTCATTTGCTCCCCATTCCACTTGGCAAACCTCCTCACTTTGATGGAGAGGACTACGGATTTTGGAGTCACAAAATGCGTACTCACCTATTTTCTCTCCATCCAAGCATTTGGGAGATTGTGGAAAGTGGAATGAAGTTTGATAGCTCGGATAGTCCTTTGTTTATTAATGAACAGATTCATAAAAATGCACAAGCTACTACTGTGTTGCTAGCCTCTTTGTGCAGGGACGAGTATCACAAGGTGAGCGGCTTGGACAATGCCAAGCAGATTTGGGACACCCTCAAGATCTCTCATGAGGGGAATGATGTCACCTTACTCACCAAGATGGAGTTGGTGGAGGGCGAGCTCGGACGATTTGCGATGATAAGGGGCGAGGAGCCGACACAAACATACAACAGGCTCAAGATCCTTATCAACAAAATAAGGAGCTACGGAAGCACGCGATGGACGGATCACGACGTCGTCCGCCTAATGCTAAGGTCATTTACCGTTCTTGATCCTCACTTGGTGAACAATATTCGTGAAAATCCTAGGTACATCAAGATGTCGCCCGAAGAAATTCTTGGAAAATTTGTGAGTGGGCGAATGATGATCAAGGAGGCAAGGTACGTGGACGACGCGTTGAATGGTCCAATCCATGAGCCTCAACCCATTGCTCTCAAGGCAACAAGGAGCAAGGAAGCGCTACCCAGCAAGGTGGCGCAAATTGAGGCGGCCGGTCTTAATGATGAAGAGATGGCTCTCATTATCAAAAGATTCAAGACGGTGCTAAAGAGTCGCAATGGACAGCCGAGCAAGACTAAGACCAAGGGAAAGCGATCATGCTTCAAATGCGGTAAGCTTGGTCATTTTATTGCTAACTGTCCGGATAATGAAAGTGACCAGGAAAAGGGGAACAAAAGAGAGAAGAAGAAGCACTACAAGAAGGCCAAGGGCGAAGCACATATCGGAAAGGAGTGGGATTCGGACTGCTCCTCCTCCGACTCCGACAATGAAGGACTCGCCGCCACCGCCTTCAACAAGTCATCTCTCTTCCCCAACGAGCGTCATACTTGCCTTATGGCAAGGGAGAAGAAGGTAAGTACTCAAAATACCACTTATGCTTCTTCTAGTGATGAAGATGAAGTTGATTATTCATGCTTGTTTAAAGGTCTAGATAGAACCAAGGTAGACAAAATCAATGAATTGATTGATGCCTTAAATGATAAGAACATACTTGTAGAAAAGCAAGAGGATTTGTTGTATGAAGAACATGATAAATTTGTTAGTGCACAAAATTCTCTTGCTCTAGAAATTAAAAGAAATGAAATGCTTTCTTGTGAATTATCATCTTGCCATGAGACAATTTCTAAATTAAAGAACATTAACGATGAGTTGAATGCTAAGATAGAAATAGCTAGTAAATCAACAACTTGTGTAGAAAATGTTGTTATTTGCAATAGATGTAAAGAATTTGATATTGATGCTTGTAGTGAACACATAGCCTCTATTACAAAGTTAAATAATGAAGTGGCTAGTCTTAATGCCCAACTTAAGACTAGCAAAAGTGAATTTGATAAGTTAAAATTTGCAAGGGATGCCTACACAATAGGAAGACATCCCTCAATTAAGGATGGGCTTGGCTTCAAGAGGGAAGCCAAGAACTTAACAAGCCATAAGGCTCCCATTCCCGCCAAGGAGAAAGGGAAGGCCCCCATGGCTACTAGTGCTAAAAGGAACCATGCATTTTTGTATCATGATAGAAGACAAACTAGAAATGTAAGTCATGATGCTTTTGATTCATATGGTTATGATTCTCATGCCATTTTTGCTCCTAGTTCTTCTCATGTGTATGATAGAAATGTTACTGGGAGAAATGTTGTTCCTAAAAGAAATGTTATTCATCATGTGCCTAGAAGGAATGTTATTCATGCTCCTAGGAAAGTAGCAAATGAACCTTCTACAATTTATTGTGCTTTAAATACTTCCTTTGCAATTTGTAGAAAGGATAGAAAAGTAATTGCTAGGAAGTTAGGGGCAAGATGCAAGGGAGATAAAACTTGCATTTGGGTCCCTAAGGATATATGTGCTAACCTTGTAGGACCCAACATGAGTTGGGTACCTAAGACCCAAGCCTAAATTTGCCTTGCAGGTTTATGCATCCGGGGGTTCAAGCTGGATTATCGACAGCGGATGCACAAACCATATGACGGGGGAGAAGAAGATGTTCACCTCCTACGTCAAAAATAAAGATTCCCAAGATTCAATTATATTCGGTGATGGGAATCAAGGCAAGGTAAAAGGTTTAGGTAAAATTGCAATTTCTAATGAGCACTCCATATCTAATGTGTTTTTAGTTGAGTCGCTTGGATATAATTTGCTATCGGTTAGTCAATTATGCAACATGGGGTATAACTGTCTATTTACAAATGTAGATGTGTCTGTCTTTAGAAGAAGTGATGGTTCACTAGCTTTTAAGGGTGTATTAGACGGCAAACTTTATTTAGTTGATTTTGCAAAAGAAGAGGCCGGTCTAGATGCATGCTTAATAGCTAAGACTAGCATGGGTTGGCTGTGGCATCGCCGCTTAGCACATGTGGGGATGAAGAACCTTCACAAGCTTCTAAAGGGAGAACACGTGATAGGTTTGACTAACGTGCAATTCGAAAAGGATAGACCTTGTGCAGCTTGTCAAGCAGGTAAACAAGTGGGAGGAGCACATCACAGCAAGAATGTGATGACCACTTCAAGACCCCTGGAGCTGCTACATATGGACCTCTTCGGACCCGTCGCCTATCTGAGTATAGGAGGAAGTAAGTATGGTCTAGTTATTGTTGATGACTTTTCCCGCTTCACTTGGGTGTTCTTTTTGCAGGATAAGTCTGAAACCCAAGGGACCCTCAAGCACTTCCTCAGGAGAGCTCAAAATGAGTTTGAGCTCAAGGTGAAGAAGATAAGGAGCGACAACGGGTCTGAGTTCAAGAACCTTCAAGTGGAGGAGTTCCTTGAAGAGGAAGGGATCAAGCACGAGTTCTCCGCTCCCTACACACCACAGCAAAATGGTGTGGTAGAGAGGAAGAACAGGACGCTCATCGACATGGCGAGGACGATGCTAGGAGAGTTCAAGACCCCCGAGTGCTTTTGGACGGAAGCCGTGAACACGGCTTGCCACGCCATCAACAGGGTCTACCTTCATCGCCTCCTCAAGAAGACGTCGTATGAGCTGCTAACCGGTAACAAACCCAATGTATCTTACTTTCGTGTATTTGGGAGCAAGTGCTACATTCTAGTGAAGAAAGGTAGAAATTCTAAGTTTGCTCCCAAAGCTGTAGAAGGGTTTTTGTTAGGTTATGACTCAAATACAAAGGCGTATAGAGTCTTTAACAAATCATCGGGTTTGGTTGAAGTCTCTAGCGACGTTGTATTTGATGAGACTAATGGCTCTCCAAGAGAGCAAGTTGTTGATCTTGATGATGTAGATGAAGAAGATGTTCCAACGGCTGCTATACGAACCATGGCGATTGGAGAAGTTCGGCCACAGGAACAAGATGAACAAGATCAACCTTCTTCCTCAACAATGGTGCACCCCCCAACTCAAGACGATGAACAGGTTCATCAACAGGAGGCGTGTGATCAAGGGGGAGCACAAGATGATCATGTGATGGAGGAAGAAGCGGAACCAGCACCTCCAACCCAAGTTCGAGCAATGATTCAAAGGGATCATCCCGTCGACCAAATTCTGGGTGACATTAGCAAGGGAGTAACTACTCGATCTCGATTAGTTAATTTTTGTGAGCATTACTCCTTTGTCTCTTCTATTGAGCCTTTCAGGGTAGAAGAGGCCTTGCTAGATCCGGACTGGGTGTTGGCCATGCAAGAGGAGCTCAACAACTTCAAAAGGAATGAAGTTTGGACGCTGGTGCCTCGTCCAAAGCAAAATGTTGTGGGAACCAAGTGGGTGTTCCGCAACAAACAAGACGAGCACGGAGTGGTGACGAGGAACAAGGCTCGACTTGTGGCAAAAGGTTATGCCCAAGTCGCAGGTTTGGACTTTGAGGAGACTTTTGCTCCTGTGGCTAGGCTAGAGTCCATTCGTATCTTGCTAGCATATGCCGCTCATCACTCTTTCAGGTTGTACCAAATGGATGTGAAGAGCGCTTTCCTCAACGGGCCAATCAAGGAGGAGGTGTACGTGGAGCAACCCCCTGGCTTCGAGGATGAACGGTACCCCGACCATGTGTGTAAGCTCTCTAAGGCGCTCTATGGACTTAAGCAAGCCCCAAGAGCATGGTATGAATGCCTTAGAGACTTTCTAATTGTTAATGCTTTCAAAGTTGGGAAAGCCGATCCAACTCTTTTTACAAAGACATGTGATGGTGATTTGTTTGTGTGCCAAATTTATGTCGATGACATAATATTTGGTTCTACTAACCAAAAGTCTTGTGAAGAGTTTAGCAGGGTGATGACGCAGAAATTCGAGATGTCGATGATGGGCGAGTTGAACTACTTCCTTGGATTCCAAGTGAAGCAACTCAAGGACGGCACCTTCATCTCCCAAACGAAGTACACGCAAGATCTGCTAAAGCGGTTTGGGATGAAGGATGCCAAGCCCGCAAAGACTCCGATGGGAACCGACGGGCACACCGACCTCAACAAAGGAGGTAAGTCCGTTGATCAAAAAGCATACCGGTCAATGATAGGGTCATTACTTTATTTATGTGCTAGTAGACCGGATATTATGCTTAGCGTATGCATGTGTGCTAGATTTCAATCCGATCCTAAGGAGTGTCACTTAGTGGCGGTGAAGCGAATCCTTAGATATTTAGTTGCTACGCCTTGCTTCGGGCTCTGGTATCCAAAGGGGTCTACCTTTGACTTGGTTGGATACTCAGACTCCGACTATGCTGGATGTAAGGTCGATAGGAAGAGCACATCGGGGACGTGCCAATTCTTAGGAAGGTCCCTGGTGTCGTGGAACTCTAAGAAACAAACTTCCGTTGCCCTATCCACCGCTGAGGCCGAGTATGTTGCCGCAGGACAGTGCTGCGCACAACTACTTTGGATGAGGCAAACCCTCCGGGACTTTGGCTACAATCTGAGCAAAGTCCCACTCCTATGTGATAATGAGAGTGCTATCCGCATGGCGGAAAATCCTGTTGAGCACAGCCGCACAAAGCACATAGACATCCGGCATCACTTTTTGAGAGACCACCAGCAAAAGGGGGATATCGAAGTGTTTCATGTTAGCACCGAGAACCAGCTAGCCGATATCTTTACCAAACCTCTAGATGAGAAGACCTTTTGCAGGCTGCGTAGTGAGCTAAATGTCTTAGATTCGCGGAACTTGGATTGAATTGTAGCATACATGTGTTTATGCCTTTGATCATGTTCATTCTGCATTTTGTTCCTTATAGTGGTGCTCAAGTTGTACAAACACTCCCTGGACCTCACAAGTCCGTTGCAAAGTGATGCACATGTTTAGGGGGAGCTGTGTTACAACTTGACCCTTTGAGACTAACTATGTCGTTGAGTTTGCTTGATTTAGTCTCGAAGGAGAATTGAAAGGGAAAAAGGTGGACTTGGACCATGAAAGACTTCCACTGCACTCCGATGAGAGGGTAACTTATTCCAAGTCCATCTCATGAACTCTTATTGCCATTTGCTCTTAATTGAAGATTTTGGTGAGGCAATGGGGTTAAGGGGCCAAAGTTGATCCCGTTTTGGTGCTTGATGCCAAAGGGGGAGAAAATAAAGGCCAAAGCAATAAATGGATCAGCTACCACTTGAGAAATTTTGAAAATAGTGAAATAGAGCTTTTGTTTTGTCAAAACTCTCTTATTGTCTTTTTTGTCAAAAGTTGGCTTCTTGTGGGGAGAAGTAGTGATTATGGGAAAAAGGGGGAGTTCTTGAAATCTTTGATCAATCTCTTTTGGAATAACTCTCTTTATGCTCAACATGTGTGTTTGACTTAGAGATAGAGATTTGAGTTTGATTTGCAAAAACAAACCAAGTGGTGGCAAAGGATGATCCATATATGCCAAATTCGATTCAAAATAAAACTCATTTTATTTGAAGTGATATTGCACTTGTTCTTGTTGCTTTATGTTGTGTTGGCATAAATCACCAAAAAGGGGGAGATTGAAAGGGAAATGTGCCCTTGGGCCATTTCTAAGTATTTTGGTGATTGTGTGCCAACACAAGGGCTTAAATGTGTATTTATGCTTCTGGAGGAACAAAGTGCAAATCAAGATAAAAGGTATGTTTCTAAGTCTTAGTACATTGGTTTTGTGTACTAATATACTTGTCTAAGTGTGGGAAACAGAAAGAAGAAGAAAAGAGAAGCGGTGCAAATAGCTTGGCTGTGTACAGCCAAGACCTAGCTCGGTCTGGGGCACCGGACTGTCCGGTGTGCACCGGACAGTGTCCGGTGCGCCAGACTCACTCGGCGCGAACTGCCCGCTCTCGGGAATTTGCCGACGGCGTACGGTTATAATTCACCGGATTGTCCGGTGTGCACCGGACTGTCCGGTGAGCCAACGGTCGGCTGTGCCAACGGTCGGCCGCGCAATCCGCGCGAGACACGTGGCTGAGCCAACGGTCGGAAGGGGGGCACCGGACTGTCCGGTGTGCACCGGACTGTCCGGTGCGCCATCGGCTCCCAGATCCGCAACAGTCAGCAACGGTCGGCTGCGCTGATTATGGAAACAAATCGGGCACCGGACAGTGTCCGGTGTGCACCGGACTGTCCGGTGCACCCGACGACAGAAGGCAAGGATGGCCTTCCAGATTTATTCTCAACGGCTCCTAGCTGCCTTGGGGCTATAAAAGGGACCCCTAGGCGCATGGAGGAGAATACCAAGCATTCCTACAACTCTTCTAAGCACCAAGACATCGATCTCACGCATTCGTTTCATTGTGATAGCATATAGAGCTCTTGTGGAGTTGTGAACTCTTTGTGTTGCGTTGCGAGCTCTTGTTGCGACTTGTGTGCGTGTTGTTGCTCTGATTTTCGAGTCTTGTGTGCGTTGCTCATTCCCACCTTACTCCGTGCTTCTTTGTGAACTCAATTGTAAGGGCGAGAGACTCCAAGTTGTGGAGATTCCTCGCAAACGGGAAAAGATCAAAGGAAAGAAAAACACCGTGGTATTCAAGTTGATCATTGGATCACTTGAGAGGAGTTGAGTGCAACTCTCGTCCGTTGGGACGCCACAACGTGGAGTAGGCAAGTTTTGTACTTGGCCGAACCACGGGATAACCACCGTGTCAACTCTGTGATTGCTTTTTGTGGTTATCGTGTTTTGACTCTCTCTAGCCACTTGGCAATTACTGTGCTAACAAGTAATCAAGTTTTTGTGGCTTAAGTTTTGAAGTTTTACAGGATCAGCTATTCACCCCCCCTCTAGGTGCTCTCAAGCGTGCCTTTGTTTATGACTACTACACCATTGAATTAGTTCATCTTATGTAAATTCGAAATTACCTTCCTGGCATTTTGATCTTAGCCTCGACTTCAAGACTAATAGACACTTGATCGCAGGTTGATTTTTACAGTTTGTTGCTCACCAGTAAAGTGCATGAGTCACTGAGGTGTCCTCTAATGCTGAATTTCTGATTGCATGTGTGCTGACTTTGTCGTTATCTCGCTAATGCAGGCTAAGCCCACAAAGAGTGCGAATGGGCAGGTCTGCCAGATTTGTGGTGACTCTATAGGTGTTTCAGCCACTGGCGATGTCTTTGTTGCCTGCAATGAGTGTGCCTTCCCTGTCTGCCGCCCATGCTATGAGTATGAGCGCGAGGGGAACCAATGCTGCCCCCAGTGCAAGACTAGATACAAGAGACAAAAATGTTGGTTTCCTGGCAACTTCTTTGAGTGTGTGTAACTTGTATGAAGCTAGCATGACGGAGTTCACATCACATGCTTACTTTACGTGAATAAAAGGTTCCAGGCTTGCAGCATAGTGGATATGCCTTATGATAATGACATTCGACAGCCTAGATTAAGCCATCTACTTCATTTTATTCTCTATAACAGTAATTAACGAATTCTTCTTACTTCCTCTACACCTACAACTACGACGGTAAGCGACCACGCCCCTCGTTCCAAGATGAATCTGACACGCAATCTTGTGCTCATGGTCGTCATGCGTCGTTTTTTCTGTTTCGTCAAGGGACTACAAGGACAAGGATGGTGTCAAGGGCCTGTGTGTCGTGGGTGCCATCAACAATTGTACCTCCTAGCTCCCCACCTATGGGAGATCTTCTCCCCCATAATGTAATGTCGCTACTCTACTACTCGTATGTGCATGCTCCAATTCTACAAAGTTTTGGACAATTTGTCATTAACAGTCATGAACGTTGCTTTTCTACAGTGCAAATAATATAACACAAGCGCTCATGTTCCTCTCGCACTTCATCAGAGACATACACTAGGTAGTACAAACCGCAAGCAAGGTTTGATGTGCTCTATTTGGTGTGTTTGATCAGATCAACAATGTGGATGATCGCTCATGCTACTGACTGCTAACACAACTACTACCTGTACTCCATAGCCACTTCACTCCGACAAAGGAGGGAACACCGTCGACTTCCACTGGTACGCAAGGAAGACTGTTTTACACTATGTACGTATGTCAAATACTGGACATCATCAGTCATGATCTTGAAATCTATAGGAACCTAGATGCTAGGGCATGCTCTGTTTTGTTCACTAATTGCCCGGTTTGGAACCCAGCATCATCTAGCCGACTAAAGACGACTTCTATGGAGACAGCGTAGCCGGTTACATCGACACACTGAAGAAAAACATAATGATATGGAACTAGGATAAGAGTTTTCTATAGATAGAGAGAAAGAGAGAAGCTAAATGTTAATTATTCAGACCTTTATTCGCTCGGTAGCACAGAGAATGGTCGGAGAAGTGTCCAGCTGGGAAGCATGCGGCAAGAACCAGACTATATGTCCAGATATGTATATATGCTTTGCTTCACATTCAGATTTTTTTGTGCTTGGGCATTTAATTGATCTTTGTATGTTGTTGCATCGAGTGTTTTTTCGTTGATTAATACAGTAATTTTCATAATTTTCTTTATGTTTCAAATCCTTCGTAAAGTAAGATTACTCTCTGAGTTTTTGACTGGTTATAAATAAATATCGCAAGATATGCGTCTGAGAACATCATTGCATCATGCCACTGGGCATACAAGGGTGTTGAGGAAGACTCAACCCTAGAAGGTACTACTAATACTAGCACATTACTTTTTAAATTAAGGTAATGCCTACATTCCTGTTCTGTAGTATGCACACCGGATTTGTATTGTTGTCGTACTATTGATGCATGATTTTAACTTGAGGGGGCAAGAATATGCTAATTAATTTGTATTTATGTTCTTGGTGCAGATCCCTATTTCTTATAAATCTTATCTCTACTATTCCATTCACCTCTCTCTCCTCTCCCACATTTAAACGGTAAAAATCTAAAATTATGCAAAAATAAAGATTAATAATTTGTGAGTCGTGGCAACGCACGAGCACCTGACTATGTTTGGTTAATGCATGTCTGATTTCTATTGACGAGTGTTTCAAACAACAGCTGTAGGTTTGGGGCAGTCAACTTGTGTAGGCATTGGTGGTGACCCGTTCAATATCGCATATACACATTTTGAGATTAAGGCCTCATATTTTAAGCAAAAGCCTTCCCTTTTTAAATCTATTATGAAATATCTTGTCATGGATTTTGTACTTTGCTCTGTGGAATTAATCCCTTGTCTGGCATTATCTGGTACTTGAATACTTAAAGTGTATTTTTTATTCCAAATGCTACATACATATGTTTTTCAGTCAACACAACTCCATCTCATTTTGTAGTTTTCTTAGTGTTCAATACTACTAGTTGAATGCCCGTGCGTTGCAACGGAAATATATAATACGAGTATACTACGATAACTTATATACAAAATGTGTGTTATACCGTTATGAGAAAATGTTTCATAATCAATTTGTGATTCTGACCATACATAAATTTTGTTATTTATAATCTATATGTTTCACCACTACATTGCAACCTTCAGTATCATGCAGACTTCGATATATGTCACGATTTGCATGGTCTCATCATTATAGAGCACGTTCCACACATATCGGAAGAAATTACATCGTACATCGTTAGTCATCAGACACATACCACCATACGCTTTTGCTTAAACAAAAAGGCAAGTGTGTGTTTGTGAAGAGAATTAAAGGCAAGTCGGCACAAAAGCTACCCAACGGTGGCGAGGATGACAAACTGGTCATTGTTGTCGGTCCTCCTCTGCGTCACCTCTGACGCCAAGATGACGCCACAGTCCTCGATATAGTAGTCATCGAACGCGCGCGACATACCGAGTACTGATGACTCTTGGCTGGGCTGTAAAACGAAGTGCACCCCGGGCTCATCAGCAAGGTAGTACCCCTGACCGTTGCACCACCGGATGCGCTACTCCTCTACATACATCGTGTTCAAGGACACTCATACAACGTCAGCAACGGCCATCGTCTCAGCGCACAAGAATTCATGACCAGTCAGTAGCGACTTACGTGGCAGGTTGGGCTTCAGGTGGACGATGAGCTGGACGACGTGATGACGTCGTCGTTGAATGCAGTGCCCAGAACTACCCGAGAGTCACCGATGTTGGCGACGACCATGAGGTCCCCCTGCTTGACGATGGACAGCGCGGAGTAGCCGCTTTGCACCGCGTCCAAGCGGTGGCGGCGCCAGAGCTTGTCGTACATAGCGGCACATGCGGCCACGTAGGGCTGTTTCTAGAGGTCGAACTGGCAGTCACCAAGTTTCTTCTTGTCGTCGATGAGCGACCCCAACACGAGTGCCTCCTGCTAATGATGTTTGTTCGGGGTTTCCAAGTAAGAAACATGGATTCATGTTTGGCGTTGGTTTATAAAAATAACTCACAAGTCAGATCCATGGAAAAAAATATTACAAAGAATAAATGTCACACATGCAAAAAAGGAATTTAAGTTGAAAATATTATTCAAACAAAAGAAATTGCATGTAAGGCTCTTCTTTAAATACTACTCACTCCATCCAAAAATATAGTTCAAGAATCTCGGTGATACTTATCTAATACTACGCATTGTGCAATGATAGCAGGTGGGCTTGGGGAGAGATGTAGTAGATGTGTTTCTGTTATAGATGTAGACATAAATATATATGTGGTGTAGTGGTAGCTACTACTAAATTTGCTTGAGAGGTTGTGGGTTCAAATCCCCTTGGGGCTATGTGTATTTTTTTAATTTTAGCTAGGCGGCGGCTGTACGGGGGAATGGAAATGGGAATGGGCTGTGCACGGGGAGGAGGGAATCGGAATGGGCAGAACGCGGAATGGCCGACTACTATTGCAGCCTTAATAAGTAGTAGAGATTTAGATTTTATTAAGTCAGAAATAGCAAAGATAACATAGAAAGGTGGACTTCCAAATGCAGAAGCAATTGGAAAATTGTACATCTTATGCAACTTGATCGAACTGTTATATTTTAGATCTTTTGTTTAGCATTTTTTAATCCACATGTATTTCTCTATCATATAAAACTCTATATTGGTTCTTTAAAATAATTTATATGAATTTGATAATGTTTGTCACAACTCACATGAATTCTGTATACCATAATGAATTGATGGTTGAGAGATTATGCACGAGGCATGCAAATTAACAAGACTCATACAAGCGTCGAACAATGTGCTGATGATGATCAGAGACACAATGGCAGCACATGATCAGGTCTTAACATGTTTGGCTTCCGAACAGGCTTTTCTCCAGATCCCCAAGAAAGAAGAAGATCCGGTCAGATATATGTCGATGCTCATCCCAACGTACATAAGTTATCAATTGTATTATATGTTCCCATTGCAACGCACGAGCACACAACTATAATACAAGAAAACAAATAATACAACAAAAATCTACCTCTATCATAAAAGGATAGCTCTCATTTTCTATATAGTGTTTTACCTCATTAATTTTTTTTTCAATCGATTCGAAAGTAGATTAGACAGAATATATGAATTTATCTCTAATCCTCACATTCCATGGATTCAGAAATGGATATTTGCAAATCAGATAATACCTAAAATAGAAAAATAGAGTCCCTATCCGTAGAATCGAAACCTTTTTTGCGCCGATCTTGGTCAAAAGTTTTAAGGCCCGTGCTGAAACTAAAAACATCCTACTCTTTAATCTGGCCATGAAACATAGAATTAGAATATCCCCTCTTTTTTTACTTGGGGGGGAGGGGGGCTCTCCGCGTGCATGGAGCAGACATTTTTTTGTAGGAAAGCACGGATCAGACATTTTGCAGGGGCTGATATATGTATGGGCCGATTTGAATTCAGGTTTGAAATGACTCGGTGGGTGGCCCAGCGAGGACGTTTAAAGTGTGCTTTCGGCCTAGTGATTATGAGCTAGAATGTTAAGCCCAGCTCGATCGAGTGCTCTGCATGATGCATGCATGACCGCTGTCTGGAAGAAGAAAGAATCCAATGCAAATAAAAACCCCGGCTGGACGAGAGACTACTGCAGGAGAAGGCCGGCCCTCCCAGTTGGCAGTTGCCATCCGTCATGGCACTGGCTGACTGGCAATTGGCGTAGGCTGGCGTCAGACGACGGCAGCGCATGGCCCCCAATCGCGTGTGCCTGTCGGTGTCGGCTCTCACTTCCTCTCGTCGTCAACCAATCGGATTCAATGGACGGCTATATATCAGACAGGTCGTTGGATGCTCTCGTTCACGCATGGGCCTTAAGCCAGGACATCTCTTGTTTCGTCTATTATTCTCATTAAAGATGTTAAATGTGCGAATGAGTTCAACCCACGGAATTTGTTGCCTTGTCTTTAGTGGTAACACTAAAAGGGGAAAAGTTGTGAAGTGTTATTGGCAAATAACATGTGATATGTGTAATTCCACATATACTAGAAAGTTTGGTCTGGGTGTAAATTTTTACTTTAGACTCTGCATATAAAAATGAGTGGTGTTTGGTCCATGACCGAATAAAAAGAGTTGAAAGTACTTTGACCAACTCTGGCTAAAAGAGGCTTGCCATGCTCATACTTCCAAACTATATACTTGCTAGCCCCAACACTTGTTCTTTTGGTAGGCCTGCAAACTTCAAAAATGCCACCATATTTCTCAAGTTCTTCTAAATGTGCAAGCAGAAGCAGTCTCAATACAATGTGGTGACAAATGCAAACACAACTTGATCTTTCTATTTTTCACTTATCTTGATTTAAATTTTAGCAGAGTATGACTAAGATAGAGCATGAGACATAGCAACCTAGCATACTAGTGATAACAAAAAGGATCTCAACACATCTTACACAAACTAGTTGTTAATATCGGTGGTGAAAATTTTTCATATTTAGCAAACTTATTCCACCTTCATATTATCTCAAGATATGAGACACGAGTCCTGAAAGGATCACGATGCCCAAGAGGGGGGTGAATTGGACTTTTCTAAAATTCCAACAAAAGTTAAACCCTAAGTATGAGCCCAACTTTACCCAACTACTAGCAATAAGTGAATACTACTAGATGAACAACAACCCTAAGTCATTACTACAAATACTAGCTAAGCAATTGCACAAAGAGAAATGCTCAAAATAAATGCGGAATGTAAAGCAAGGGTAAGAAACTCCTCCAATTTTTTGCAGAGCTATCGAAGAGTCTGCACTCTTCTCTAGTCCTCGTTGGAGCACCCGCGCAAGGGTATCGCTCCCCCTTGGTACTCGCAAGAATCAAGTGCTCTCTATGAGATGATCCTTTGCCACTCCGGCGCGGTGGATCCCTCACGACCGCGTACAATTTTAAGCTGGGTCACCAACAAATCCTCCAGGGTGATCACCGCACTCCAATCGCCATCAAGCCGTCTAGGTGATGCCGATCACCAAGAGTAACAAGCTATAGACTTTCACTTGACCAAGAGAAGCCTAATGCATGTGGTGTGTGCTCTAGGTGGCTCTCACGTGCACTAATGAGGTCCTAACACGGGATTAAGATTTTCTAATCACCTCGCTAGGCTTTTGTGGGGCTTGCAATGCTCTAGCAATGAATACACTTGAATGTGGGCAGCAAGACCCTAAATGAGGCTGGCGGAGGGGGTATAAATAGGCCCAACCACTGTGATATCTTGGCCCCTGGGATGGTGATATCCTGGCCTAAGGCTTAATAGAATTAATAGAGTATCCATACCAACAAGGTGCATCTTCTTTTTCAGAAGTCTATCTCGTAAGAACCTCCAAGTTAAGCGTGCTTGGCTTGGAGCAATTTGGAATGGATGACCGACCGGGAAGTTTTCTCGGGTGTGCATGAGTGAGGACAAAGTGCGCACAAAAGGCTCGTGTTGGTATGTGGGGATAATAATTAATCCTAGAGAGCTGCCAGGAGTAAGTACCATTGGTCCAGGGATTAGACGGGATGTTACAAGTGGTATCAGAGCCGACCCTCGAGGTTTCACGGGCGTGTGTGGGTTAGGGGTTCGGGTATATGGCGCATGGCGCATGTGGGCCCAGAGTGGTCACATGGCATGGCATATGATGACACTAAACTCACAGACATGGCTAAGAGGGAAGGTTCCTGGATTGGGGTTGACTAACGAGGACATCGGTCTTCTAAGGGGGGTAGATTGTGATATTCTGGTCCCTAGGATGGTGATATCCTAGCCTAAGGCTTAATAGAATTAATAGAGTATCCATACCAACAAGGTGCATCTTCTTTTTCGGAAGCCTATCTCGTAAGAACCTCCAAGTTAAGCGTGCTTGACTTGGAGAAATTTGGGATGGGTGGCCGACCAGGAAGTTTTCTCGGGTGTGCATGAGTGAGGACAAAGTGCGCACAAAAGGCTTGTGTTGGTATGTGAGGATAATATATCATCCTAGAGAGCTACCAGGAGTAAGTACCGTTGGTCTAGGAATTAGATGGGGTGTTACAAGTGGTATCAGAGCCGACCCTCGAGGTTTCACAGGAGTGTGTGGGTTAGGGGTTCGGGTATATGGCGCATGGCGCATGTGGGCCCAGAGTGGTCACATGGCATGGCATATGACAACACTAGACACACAGACATGGCTAAGAGGGAAGGTTCCTGGATTGGGGTTGACCGATGAGGACGTCGGTCTTCTAAGGGGGTGGATTGTGATATTCTGGCCCCTGGGATGGTGATATCCTAGCCTAAGGCTTAATAGAATTAATAGAGTATCCATACCAACAAGGTGCATCTTCTTTTTCGGAAGCCTATCTCGTAAGAACCTCCAAGTTAAGCGTGCTTAGCTTGGAGGAATTTGGGATGGGTGGCCGACCGGGAAGTTTTCTCAGGTGTGCACGAGTAAGGACAAAGTGCGCACAAAAGGCTCGTGTTGGTATGTGGGGACAATATATGATGCTAGAGAGCTGCTAGGAGTAAGTACAGCCGGCCGAGAGTGGATGGGGTGTTACAACCACCAAACTAGCCGTTGCTGGAACTTTCTGCGCGTGGGCACACCGGACAGTCCGGTGCGCCACCGGTGTGCCAACGGTGCATTCCAACGACTAGTTTTGACAGCCAACCGTTGCTCTGATGGCGCACCGAACAATGAACGGTGATTGTTCGGTGACCGGACAGTCCGGTACGCGCGCTAAAATTCGGCTACGTGAACTCGTCGCTCTCGGGTTTTTCGGGGGTAGAGGGTCTGCCCCGGGGCAGGCTGGTCCCACTGTAAGAGGGCGCACCGGACAGTCCAGTGCCCCTAAGACAGCAAACCCAATTTCTTTTCCGTAGGTTTTTCTAAAACGTTTTCGTTCTAACTTGTGAGTGTGTTATAGAGTGACACCTAGCACTAGTTGTGAGTGTGAACATGCACCAACACTACACTAGAATTCTCTTGGTCAAACTACTCATCCACAACCCCTCTTTATAGTACGACTAAAATAAAAATAGAAGACCTAATTCTATACCAACTGTCCACAACTCCTTCGACACTCGGAATATGAAGACCTTCATCTTTTGATTCGCCTTTTTCAGCCGTTGCTTCAAGTTCTCATCTGAGGGATTGTTTTCACCGTTGCAACACAACCTCCTATAATGCGGCCTAACTTATCATTTGCTCTGCAAAACACACGTTAGTCACATATAATCTTATGTTGTCATTAATCACTAAAACCAACCAGGGGCTTAGATGCTTTCAAGTCCAACATAATAAGTCTTAAGTTTAAGTGTTAGAGTAAAGCCCCATGAAAATTTCCTAAGCCATGAGTACGACATGATAAGTATCAAGGCCAAGTAATAGAGTGAAGCCCCACACTGACTTCTTGAGACATGAGTACGACATGATAAGTCTCAAGTCCAGGCGATAGAGTTGAGCCCTTAAAGTCGCCCAGAGGGGGAGTAAATAGGTGAAACCTAAAAATTATAAATTTTGAACATGAACTTCACCCAGGGTTAGTGTTAGAATGAGTAATGATGAAATTGGAGTGCAAAAGAGATTTCTTATTGCTATGAGTTTCTCAATCAATGCGGATAACTTTGGGAGCTAACTCAAAATGATTGCAAGCAAGAGAACTTAGATAGAGGGAAGAGGAAGAATCAAATCGCAATACAACATTAGCATAAAGACACGACGATTTGTTTCCCGAGGTTCGGTTCCAAAGAACCTACTCCCCGTTGAGGAGACCACGTAGGCCGCGTCTTTTTCAACCCTTTCCCTCTCTCAAACGATCACTTAGACTGGTTGAGTGCTTCTTCTTAATCTCGAGGGTCACTTAGACCCCGTAAGGATCACCACACAATTAGGTGTCTCTTGCTAGTTTTACAAGTGAGAATTTAGAAAGAGAGGATGAAAGCACGATCAAAACACCAAGCCAAAGAGCAACAAAAGATCACAATGTAACATTCTCTTGAGTCTCTCCAAATCACTAATCACTAATGATTCTTGAACACAATTATGGCACTTGGAGATGGATTTGATGCTTTGAGTGTGGATGGAGTGAAGTCTTTGGTCCTTGCAATGAATGTGAGTTGTGGAAGCTTGGGTGCCTTCAATGGAGGTGGTTGGGGTTGTATTTATAACCCTCAACCACAACATAGTTGTTGCCAAAGTTCTGCCACACGCGGACGGTCTGTGCCTCTGGGCCAGACGGCCCGCCCATGCACATCAACAACTGAAATCCCATAGGTCAGCAATAAAGGCTATATAAATGGCTATATGTGCATTAAATGAGTCTTCAGATGTCAGATAAAGCAGTCGTGAATAGTCCAATCGTGCACCTCGGACGGTCTGTGAGGATGCTAAGAATGAATTTTACCGAACCCGACACCTTCGAGGTTTTCTGGTTTTCAACGGGCGGACGGTCCGCGCCTGAGGACTGGACAGTGCACGCTGTCTCGGACAGTACTCTTCTCTCCTTCGGACATGCCGTAGTAGAAGATCTGAAATTTGCATGGTTCCTATCCAAGGTGTGCCGAGGTGTCGCGGACGGTTCGCTAGATGGGCCGGACGGTCCGCACACAGGTGATTTTCCAAAACGCTCTCTTGTGTGGAATAATCTTTGTTATTCCAAACTGGCGATTTAGAATTGAGATGGATAGACGTAAGCACCTGTGAAACAATCAACTAGGCAAACTAGTTAGTCCATTAGGTTTTGACGGTCATCAATCATCAAAACTAATTTAGAGAAAATGGTAAAGTCCATTTCCCTTTCAAGTCCCACATCGACTCTTAGGATAACCTTTGAGTTTTCTTGAGGCCTAAGACACAACTATGTCATGTCTCAAGGCTAGGTGATAGAGTCGAGCCCCGTGATCGTCAAGTAAAAACAACAAAGTTCTAGCATTAGAGGCAAGCTCAATGTTATCCCTTACACAACCACATACTAGATTCTATCATCCAAAGGAGTATCAAACGTTGCATTTTCTGAAAGGAACCCTTGACATAGTTTGACAAGTGGGTGTAAGGTACCTTCAGGGAAGGCGATTGAGTTCTAGGCAAAACACTCTAATAAAAGGCATAACATGCTAGGAGGATCTAGGAACTTGGTCATCTTTTATGATTATCCCAATGTGGGTGCCAGAAGAATTGAGTTCCAGGTCAAAAACACTATTAAAGGCATGATTTGCCATGAGGAGTTTAGAACTCGAATGTCTATTGTGATTATCCCAATTTAGGCGCCAAAAGAATTGAGTTCTAGGCAAAAACACTACAATAAAGGCATGATATGCTAGGATGAGTTTAGAACACAAATGTCTATGATGGTTGAGTTTTAGTTCACAATTTTTAACTATGCAACTGGTGTCTGGTGTGCACTGCATGGGTGACATCAGACATGTACAATGAGGCACTAGTTGCCCCACCAAAAATGGAACTCAAAGACCATGTCAATTGTGCGTACTGGGTCTATAACTCACTTGATGTATCTGATGTGGCATCGGATACCATGTCGAACATGGAACTCACAAGGCTTGTAAAACCACAATTCAGCTTATAACTGACTAGACATGTTCAATGACTTATTTGGTGCTCACACAGGATGTATGATAGGGTTAACATTTATTTTATAGCCATGGGAAGGGCACCAACATATCCACTACAACACCTAGTTGAGAATGGACATGTCTAGTGCCCCTAATTTTAGTGTATTAAAGTGTAATGGTTAAATTCATTTGAAGGGTTATAGATACACCCCTTGGTAGGCCTTGGTTAGTATCCCACAACATCTAACACTTACATACACATATTGCGGATTGAGAAACACACTCCAATCACTTAGAACACATAGTTCATAACTTATGTCAGAATGGAGTGCTATTAGTGCATTAGGTAGTGTTCATGCATCTTGTGGTACTAGTGGAGTGAGTTGTTTGGTTCTACATATGTTACTCTTGGTGATTGTCATCACCTAGATAGATAGATGATTGTGGGATTGTTGAGTGGCTATTGGTGATTGTTGGTGGCTCTGATTGTTCTTGTGAGGGGCTCTTGTGTTCACCCCCATGAGAGATCTATGAAAGGGCAACTATAGTGGAATAGCGGCTCGTTGGAGTGGCTTCCTAGCACGATTCTAATGGCACACTTTGTGGGCTTGGCTAATTATGCTAAATTAGCATGTGAATCACCTAGTTTAGACTCACCACAATAAAGACATAGTGAAAGTCGCCTAGAGGGGGGTGAATAGGCAAAACCTGTAAATTATAAACTTTGAACACGAAATTCACCTGGGGTTAGGATTAGAAACAAATAATAATGAATACAGAGTGCGGAAGATAGTTCATCTTGCTATCAGTTGTTCAATCAATGCGTATGACTTTGGAAGCTAACTCAAAAGATTGTGAGCAAGAGAACTTAGAGAGAGGGGAGAGGAAGAATCAAATCGTAAGGTGATGATCAACACAAATGAACACAATGATTTGTTTCCTGAGGTTCAGTTCCAATGAACCTACTCCCCGTTGAGGAGGCCACGAAAGTCGGGTCTTTTCCACCCTTTCCCTCTCTCAATCGATCACTTAGACCGGTTGAGTGCTTCTTAATCTCAAGGATCACTAAGACCCTGCAAGGACCACCACACACTTTGATGTCTCTTGTTAGCTTTACAAGTCACTAGAGAGTTTAGAAGGAGATGAAGAAAGCACGATTAAAAGCCAAGCAACAAGAGCAACAAATGAAACACGAATCACACTCTCTCAAGTCACTAATCACTAATGATCACTTGTCTTAATTGTGGCACTTGAAGAGATTAGAAGCTTTGAATGTGTCTTGGAATGGATTGCTAGCTCTCTTATTGAATGTGTATGAGTAGAACGTTTGGGTGTATTTAATGGAGGTGGTTGGGGTTGTATTTATAGCCACGAACCACTTTCAAGCCATTGCCCTTGTTCTGCCAACCGCGGACGGTCCACGCCCCTGGTCCGGACGGTCCGCCCCTGCACATCAACGGCTGAAATCGCAACGGTCAGCAGTAACGGCTATATCAACGGCTACAAGTGCATTTAATGCTTTGTTAGATGTCAGATAAAGCAGACGCAAACAGTCTAGTCGTGCACCCCGAACAGCCGCGAGGACGCTAAAAATGCATTTTACCGAACCCATCACCTTCGGGTTTTTCTGTTTTTTCAACGACTGGACGTCCGCGCCTGAGGCCGCACGGTCCGAGCTAGATCCCGAACAGTGTTCGCTTTTCCTTTGGACAGTCCGCAGTGTTAACTCTTGTTTTTGTAGTGTTCCTGTCTCAGGCTCACCCTGGTGTCGTGGATGGTCCGTCGGAGGAGCTCGGGCGGTCCGCACAGGTGAATTTTCAAAAAGCTTCTCCTGTCCAGAATAATCTACGGTATTCCGAACAGTCGACTTAGAATTGATGTAGATGAACTTATGCACATGAGAAATGAACAACTAGGCAAACTAGTTAGTCCATAAGATTTTTGATGGTCGTCAAGCACCAAAATTGATTATAGGAAATGGTTAAAGCCATTTCCGTTTCAATCTTTCCCTTTTTGGTGATTGATGCCAACACAAATCAAAGCAAATATAAAGTGTAGAAATGTAGCTAGTTTGCATTTAGACCGATGTGCATAAGTTACTTTGAAGTGAAAACATTTCTAAGTATATATGAATGTTTTGATATAGTTAAGATTTTGGACCACATTTGCACCACTTAGTTTGTTTTTGCAAATCTTTTGGAAATGTCTTTTTAAATTCTTTTGCAATTTGCCAATGGTATAAGAATATAATTTCTAGGGGCATTTTCAAGTTATGAAGGATTCTCCCCCTTTTTCAACTGCTTTTCCTTTGGCTAAATAAAAGCTCCCCCTGAAAAAGTTCTCCCCTTAGTTGTCAAGAGGGCTTTTGAAAGTGCAATAGTTCCAATTTGAAAGAAAGGAGTTTTCAGAAAACAGGGTGGTGGTGCGATCCTTTTGCTTTGACCTATTAATTTCTCCCCCTTTGGCATTAAGCACCAAAACCGAAGAAATCTAGAGGTCTATAACAAGAAAGATATGAATGTAAATACATGAGTAGGACAAAGGGTATACGATACTGACGAAGATATATTGGAAGCCTTGCCTTTGCCTACAACTCCATTTCCCTTTCAATCTAAGACTAAGTATAGAAATATACTTGAAGGCACATTAGTCTTAGCTTTGGCACAAGAAGAATAAGAAATATGCATTTGTACCAAATGAAAGAGACATGCCATGATCAAAGGTATAAAATAAGCAATGTGTGCAAGATTTCAATCAAAGTTCCAAGAATCTAAGACATTTAATTCATTCCTAAGCTTGCTAAAAGTATTTTCATCTAAAGGCTTGGTGAAGATATCGGCTAACCGGTTGTGGGTGCTAACATAAGCAATTGTGATACCTCCCCTTTGTTGATCTCTCAGGAAGTGATATCGGATGTCTATGTGCTTTGTGTGGCTGCGTTCAACAGGATTGTCCGCCATGCGGATTGCACTCTCATTGTCACATAGGAGATGAACTTTGCTCAATTTGTAGCCATAGTCCCTAAGAGTTTGCCTCATCCAGAGTAATTGTGCACAACAATGTCCTACAACAATATACTCAGCTTCGGCGGTGGATAGATGTACTGAATTTTGTTTCTTTGAAGCCCAAGACACCAGGGATCTTCCTAGAAACTGACAAGTCCCTGATGTATTCTTTCTATCAATCTTACATCAGGCATAATCAACATCAGAATACCCGATTAGATCAAAGGTAGATCCCTTTGGGTACTACATCCCAAACTTAGGAGTGTAAACTAAATATCTCATGATTCTTTTCACATCCCTTAGGTGGATTTCCTTAGGGTCGGCTTGGAATCGTGCACACATGCATACTGAAAGCATAATATCTGGTCGTGAAGCACATAAATAGAGTAAAAATCATGTCATCAACCGGTATACCTTTTGATCTACAGATTTACTTATTGTGTCGAGGTCGAGATGCCCATTTGTTCCCATAGGAGTCTTGATGGGCTTGACATTCTTCATTCCAAACTTCTTGAGAATGTCTTGAGTGTACTTTGTTTGGCTAATGAAGGTGCCCTCTTGGAGTTGCTTGATTTGGAATCCAAGGAAATACTTCAACTCCCCATCATGGACATCTCAAATTTCTGTATCATTATTCTACTAAACTCTTCACAGGATGACTTGTTAGTAGACCCAAAGATAATATCATCAACATAAATTTGGCATATAAACAAGTCTTTGTCAATTGTTTTAGTGAAGAGAGTAGGGTCATCTTTTCCGACTTTAAAACTATTAGTAATAAGAAAGTCTCTTAGGCATTCATACCATGCTCTTAGGGCTTGTTTGAGTCCATAAAGCGCTTTTGAGAGTTTATAAACATGTGAAGGATACTCACTATCTTCAAAGCCGGGAGGTTGCTCAACATACACCTCTTCCTTGATAGGACCATTGAGGAAGGCACTTTTCACATCCATTTGATATAACTTAAAGCCATGGTAAGTAGCGTAGGCAAGTAATATTCGAATTGACTCAAGCCTAGCTACAGGTGCATAGGTCTCATCGAAATCCAAACCTTCGACTTGTGAATACCCCTTTGCAACAAGTCGGGGTTTGTTCATAGTCACCACACCATGGTCATCTTGTTTGTTGCGGAATACCCACTTGGTACCTACAACATTTTGGTTAGGACGTGGAACTAAATGCCAGACCTCATTTCTCGTGAAGTTGTTGAGCTCCTCTTGTACTGCCACCACCCAGTCTGGATCTCTAAGTGCATCCTCTATCATGTATGGCTCAATAGAAGACACAAAAGAGTAATGTTCACAAAAATGAGCAACTCAAGAGCGAGCGGTTGCCCCCTTTTGAATGTCACCAAGTATGGAGTTGACGGGGTGATCTCGTTGAATTTCTTGGTGGACTCTTGGGTGAGGTGGTCTTTGATCTTGGATCTATTGTTCATCCTCCTTTTCTTGATCAACCTCATCTCCCCCTTGATCAATGCCTTCTTCTTGAGGTGGCTCATTGTCTTGAACTTGATCTTCTTCTTCTTGAGCCAGTTCCTCATCTTCTTGAGTTGGTGGAGATGCTTATATGGAGGATGATGGTTGATCTTGTGCTTGTGAAGGCTCTTCGGGTTCTTGTGGACACATATCTCCAATGGACATGTTCTTTAGTGTGATGCATGGAGCCTCTTCATCATCTAACTCATCAAGATCAACTTGCTCTACTTGAGAACCATTAGTCTCATCAAACACAATGTCACAAGAAACTTCAACTAATCCAGTGGATTTGTTGAAGACTATATATGCCCTTGTGTTTGAGTCATAACCAAGTAAAAAGCCTTCTACTGCTTTAGGAGCAAATTTTGAATTTCTACCTCTCTTAACAAGAATAAAGCACTTGCTCCCAAAAACTCTAAAATAATAAACATTGGGCTTTTTACCGGTGATGAGTTCATATGATGTTTTCTTGAGGATTCGGTGAAGGTAGAGTCGGTTGATGGAGTAGCAAGCAGTGTTAATCGCCTCTGCCCAAAATTGATTTGATGTCTTGTATTCCTCAAGCATGGTCCTCGCCATATCCATAAGAGTTCTATTCTTTCTCTCCACAACACCATTTTGTTGAGGTGTGTAGGGAGAAGAGAACTCATGCTTGATGCCCTCCTCCTCAAGAAATCCTTTAATTTGAGAGTTCTTGAACTCCGCTCCATTGTCGCTTCTAACCTTTTTAATCCTCAATTCAAACTCATTTTGAGCTCGTCTCTAGAATTTCTTTAAGGTTTCTTAGGTTTATGATTTTTCCTTCAAAAAGAATACCCAAGTGAAGCGAGAATATATAGTCATCCACAGTTACAAGACAATACTTACTCCCGCCGATGTTTATGTAAGCAATCGGACCGAATAGATCCATGTGGAGTAGCTCAAGCGGCCTCTCGATGGTCATGATGTTCATGTGTGGATGATGAACTCCAACTTGCTTCCCTGCTTGACATATACTACAAATCCTGTCTTTCTCAAAATGAACATTGGTTAGTCCTAAAATGTGTTCCCCTTTAGAAGCTTGTGAAGATTCTTCATCCCAACATGAGCAAGTCGGCAATGCCAGAGCCAGCCCATATTAGTCTTAACAATTAGGCAAGTGTCTAGTTCAGCATTGTTCTCAGTGAAATCAACTAAATGTAGCTGACCATCTAACACAACCTTAAAAGTTAGCGAATCATCATTTCTTCTAAAGACAGTAACATCAACATCAGTAAATAAACAGTTGTAGCCTATTTTGCATAATTGAGACACACAAAGCAAGTTGTAACCTAGAGATTCTACAAGAAATACATTAGAAATGGAAAGGTCAGGGGATATAGCAATTTTACCCGATCCTTTGACCAAACCTTGATTTCCATCCTCGAATGTGATTGCTCTTTGGGGATCATCATTTTTCTCATATGAAGAGAACATTCTTTTCTCCCCTGTCACGTGGTTTGTGCACCCGCTTTCGATTATCCAACTTGTCTCACCGGATGCATAAACCTACAATACAAACTTAGGCCTTGTCCTTAGGTACCCAAACGGTCTTGGGTTTCACATTAGAAACAAGCACTTGGGTACCCAAACACAAGTCTTTGGACTCTTGTGCATGCCCCCAACATATTTGACAACTACTTTGCCAGATTTGTTAGTAAGAACAAAGGATACATCAAATGTCTTAAATGAAATGCTATGTTCATTTGATGCATCAACAATCTTTTTCTTAGGCATCTTAATATGAGTTGTATGCCTAGAACTAGAAGCCTCATTTCTATAAATATAAGCATGATGAGTAACATGATGAGATTTCTTAGCATGAATTTTTCTAATCTTATGCTTAGGATAGTTTTCAGGATATAAAATGTAACCTTCTCTATCTTGAACCATGGGAGCCTTGCCCTTAACATAGATGGAAATCTTGTTTCTATGGGCATTAAGTTTGATGTTGTTTTGGCTCCCAGGTTGGAAGCCAATCCCATCCTTAATGCAGGGCGTCTCCCATTGTAGAGCATATTATGAGCAAACTTAAATTTTTCATTTTCAAGCTCATGCTCGGCAATTTGGGCATTCAACTTAGCTATGTGATCATTTTGTTCTTTAATCATAGCAAGGTGATCATTCACAGTATTAACATCAATATATCTACATCTAGTGCAAATAGTAACATGCTCAACAGTAGATGTAGGTACATGGCAACCATTCAATTCCTCAATCTTAGCAATTAAACTAGTATTTTTCAATTTTGAGACAAGAAATTGAATCATTGCTTGTATTTAGCTCTTTGGTCAAGTTTTTTGCATTTTTCAATTTCAAGAGCAAAAGCATCTTTTAGCTTAACATTTTTTTGTTTTCCTTAACAAGTAGATCTTCTTGGCATTCCAAGATTTCATACTTCTCATTAATGGTTTTTATTAATTCAATGAATTTCTCCATTTGTAATATGGTAAGGTTTGCAAAAAGAGAAAACAAATCATTATTCTTTTCACTAGAGCTACCCTCATCATCAGAAGTAGTATATTTGGGGTGTCTCTAGAGTATACCTTCTTATTTTTGCCCTCCTTGGCCATGAGACACTTGTGGTCGACGTTGAGGAAGAGAAGACCTTTGTTGATGGCAATGTTGGCGGCGTCCTCATCGGAGGAGGAGTTGGTGGAGCTCTCATCGAAGTCCCACTCGCTTCCTATGTGCGCCTCGCCACCCTTCTTCTTGTTGTAGTACTTCTTATTCTCCATCTTCTTTTTCCCTTTCTTGTCGTCGTCCTTATCACTGTCACTTGCATATGGACATTTAGCAATATAGTGACCGGATTTACCACATCGGTAGCAAACCCACTTGGAGCGGGGTTTGTATTCCTTCCCCTTCCTTTGCTTGAGGATTTGCCGAAAGCTCTTAATGATAAGAGTCATCTCCTCGTTGTCAAGCTTGGAGGCATCAATTGGGAGCCTTTTGGTTGGTGTAGGCTCTTCCTTCTTTTCTTCTGTTGCCTTGAATGCAATGGGTTACACCTTGGGTGTGGAGGCGGCACCTTGCTCAAAGTTGACAATGTGTTTAGAGTCTTTGACCATAAGTGAGAGCACCTAGAGGGAGGGTGAATAGGTGATCCTGTAAAAATTCAACAACTAATAGCCACAAGCTTGGTTATAAAAATGTTAGTGCAATAGAATTAAGTGGCTATGGAGCGAGCTCTTGCGAACACACAAGTAATCATAGAAAAGCAATCACAAGAGACACGCGAGTTTATCCCGTGGTTCGGCCAAGTAATACTTGCCTACTTCCACGTTGTGGCGTCCCAGTGGACGAGGGTTGCACTCAACCCCTTTCAAGTGATCCAATGATCAACTTGAATACCACGGTGTTCTTCTTTATTAGACTTTCTCCCGTATGCGAGGAATCTCCACAACTTGGAGCCTCTCGCCCTTACAATTGATGATCACAAAGAAGCATGGAAGTAAGGGAGGGGAGAGCAACACACACAAGACTCAAAACGGGAGCACAATCACGCACACAAGTCACAACTCGAGCTCAAAACACAACTCAAGGAGTTCTCAACTCAAATGGAGCTCAAGTCACTATCTCAAAGAATCAAATGCGTGAGAGTGGAGTCTTGGAGTCTTAGGATCTTTCTTGAGAGCTTGGGTGACTCCTCCATGCGCCTAGGGGACCCTTTTATAGCCCCAAGGCAGCTAGGAGCCGTGGAGACAATCTTGGAAGGCTAATCTTGCCTTCTGTCGAGTGGAGCACCGGACAGTCCGGTGCGCCACCGGACAGTCACTGTAAACGGTCCGGTGCGGATCTCCTTCCTTTTCTGGCGCAGACGACCGTTGCACCTCGGCGTCGGTTGGCGCACCGGATAGTCCGGTGCCCCCTTCCGACCGTTGGTGCGGGCCACGTGTCGCCCGCCGATTTCGCTGCCGACCGTTGCGCAGTTGACCGTTGGCTCACTGGACAGTCCGGTGCACCACCGGACAGTCCGGTGAATTTTAGTCGTACGTCGTTGAACTTTTCCCGAGAGCAACGACTTCGCCGCGGACGACTCATTGGACAGTCCGGTGCACCGCCAGACAGTCCGGTGAATTATAGTCGTACGCCGCCATCGAGTCCCGAGAGCGGCTGGTTCACCTCGGACTCGTCTGGCGCACCGGACACTGTCCGGTGCACCCAGACCGAGCAGCAGTTGGCTGTACACAGCCAACTCTTTTCCAATCTATTTTCTCCTGTTTCTAGCACTTAGACATAATACATTAGTACCCAAATCAATGTACTAAGTCTAGAAACGTACCTTTTCACATGATTTGCACTTCTTCAATCTTTGGCATAAATTAACACTTAGAGAATATGTGTTGGGCACTTAATCACCAAAACACTTTAGAAATGGCCCATGGGCACATTTCCCTTTCAATCTCCCCCTTTTTTGGTGATTTATGCCAACACATCCAAAAGCAACAAAAAGAAGTGCAATATCAATGCAAAAGAGAACCAAATTGTTTTTACTCTAATTTGGCATATTTGGATCATACTTTGCCACCACTTGGTTTGTTTTTGCGAATCAAATTCATTTTCCTATCTCTACAACGAACTCACTTGTTTGGGCACAAAGAGAGATAATCCAAGAGTGAAAATGATCAAGATCCAAAAACTCCCTCGTTTTCCCATAGTCATAAATTCTCCCTACAAGAGACCAAAATTTGCAATAAGAGTGTTTTGGACAAATCAAAAAGTTCTAACTCTACTCTTTTCGAAAATTCACAAGTGACAGCTGATCCATTTGCTTTGGCCTTAATTTCTCCCCCTTTGGCATTAAGCACCAAAACAGGATTGTTATTGGCCCTTTAACCCCATTGCCTCACCAAAATTGTCAATTAAGAGGAAAAAGGCAATAAGAGCGTAGATATGAACTTGGAGTTAATACCGGAGTGTCGTGGAAGTCTTCGCATGGTCCAAGTTCACCTTTCCCTTTCAATTCACCTTTGGGACTACATTAAGTAAACTCAAACACAAATGTTAGCCTCAAAGGGTCAATTTGTAGCACTTCTCCCCCTAAATATGTGCATCACTCGCACATGGACTTGTGAGGTCCAGGGATCCCTTGCACAACTTGAGCACCATAAATAAACAACAATTCTCATAAATGCATAAAGTAACATGATCAAAGGCATAAAGCAAATGTATGCTATAGCTCAATCCAAGTTACGCGAATCTAAGACATTTAGCTCACTACGCAGCCTGCAAAAGGTTTTCTCATATAAAGGCTTGGTAAAGATATCAGCTAGCTGGTTCTCGGTGCTAATATAGAACACTTCAATATCTCCCTTTTGCTGGTGGTCTCTCAAAAAGTGATGCCGGATGTCTATGTGCTTAGTGCGGCTGTGTTCAACAGGATTATCCGCCATGCGGATTGCACTCTCATTGTCACATAGGAGTGGGACTTTGCTCAGATTGTAGCCAAAGTCCCAGAGGGTTTGCCTCATCCAAAGTAGTTGCGTGCAACACTATCCTGCGGCAACATACTCGGCCTCAGTGGTGGATAGGGCAACAGATGTTTGTTTCTTTGAGCTCCACGACACCAGGGACCTTCCTAGAAATTGGCACGTCCCCGATGTGCTCTTCCTATCAACCTTGCATCCAGCATAATCGGAGTCTGAGTATCCAATCAAGTCAAAGGTAGACCCCTTTGGATACCAGATCCCGAAGCAAGGCGTAGCAACTAAATATCTAAGAATCCGCTTAACGGCCACAAGGTGACATTCCCTTGGGTCGGATTGAAATCTAGCACACATGCATACACTAAGCATAATATCCGGTCTACTAGCACATAAATAAAGTAATGACCCTATCATAGACCGATATGCCTTTTGATCAACGAACTTACCTCCTTTGTTGAGGTCGACATGTCTGTCGGTTCCCATTGGTGTCTTCGCGGGCTTGGCGTCCTTCATCCCAAACCGCTTGAGAAGATCTTGTGTGTACTTCATTTGGGAGAGGAAAGTGCCATCCTTGAGTTGCTTCACTTGGAACCCAAGGAAGTATGTCGACTCGCCCATCATCGACATCTCAATTTTCTGTGTCATCACCCTGCTAAACTCCTCACAAGACTTTTAATTAGTAGAACCAAATATTATGTCATCGACATAAATTTGGCACACAAAGAGGTCACCGTCACAAGTCTTAGTGAAAAGAGTGGGATCGGCTTTCCCAACCTTGAAAGCATTAGCAATTAAGAAATCTCTAAGGCATTCATACCATGCTCTTGGGGCTTGCTTAAGTCCATAGAGCGCCTTAGAGAGATTAAAAACATGGTTGGGATACCTGTCATCCTCAAAGCCAGGGGGTTGTTCCACGTACACCTCCTCCTTTATTGGCCCGTTGAGGAAAGCGCTCTTCACATCCATTTGAAACAACCTGAAAGAGTGGTGAGCGGCATAGGCTAACAAAATGCGAATAGACTCTAGCCTAGCCACAGGAGCAAAAGTCTCCTCAAAATCCAAACCTGCGACTTGGGCATAACCTTTTGCCATAAGTCGAGACTTGTTTCTTGTCACCACCCCGTGCTCGTCTTGCTTGTTGCGGAACACCCACTTGGTTCCCACAACGTTTTGCTTTGGACGTGGCACTAGGCTCCAAACTTCATTCCTCTTGAAGTTGTTGAGTTCTTCCTGCATGGCCAACACCCAGTCCGGATCTTGCAAGGCCTCTTCTATCCTGAAAGGCTCAATAGAAGAGACAAACGAGTAATGCTCACAAAAGTTAGCTAATCTTGAGCGAGTGGTTACTCCCTTGCTTATGTCACCCAGAATCTGGTCAACGGGGTGATTCCTTTGGACCGTCGCTCGAACTTGAGTTGGAGGGACCCGTGGTGCTTCTTCCTCCATAGCTGGTTCTTCTTGTGCTCCCCCTTTATCACGCGCTGTTGGGGCGAAGGCAAAGACGCCACCCTTCGCTCGAAGCCTTCGCTGCAGCCGCTGGTCTGACAGAGACAAAACGGGCAGGGACACCCTTCGCTGGTTCGGCACCAGACGAAGACCTGCGACGACGTCATCCCACAGTGCGGCCTCGTCCAGCTCAGAGGCCCACGTGTGATCCGACCCATTGTAACGGGCCCTGCGTGGCAGCCGCGCGTTACGGGCCTAATTTGTAAAGGCATCCCTGTAATTACAGTCTGTAACCCCGCTTTATGGGAATATTCTGGGGATAACCTAGGTAGCTGAGGGCACATGCGTCCTTAGCACAAGGCGCTGGGCGCTCAGGTACCTATAAATACCCCCACACAGTGCCCGTGAGAGGCCAGATTAACAGAGCTATTGCCATCTAGCACGTAACCCTGTTAACGTCACTGTTCACCCTTGTTGGCCCCCCTTGCGAGTTGAGAGCAAGTTCCAACATTTGGCGCCCACAGTTCGTGCTACGAGAAAACCACCCGCGATGGCACCCAAGAGAGCTAACCCGAAGGCTGACGAGGCTGCGAAGGCAGCACTGCTTGCCGCAAGAAAGGGCAAGGCCCTCGCCCTCACCCAATCCACCCACCAAGAGGCCACTGAAGACAATGTTCCCCACACCTGCGAAGACGACACTCTCCGCACCTGCGGCACTGAAGGACAATCGCAGCCACCCTCAGGCTTCGCCCCACTGGAGGGCGCGGCCCTCACCGAGGATGGTGAAGTCCTCGGCGTCTCAGCGGAAGAACAGCTACAGCTGCGCGCCCTGCGCCTCAAGAACCGCAATCTTCAGAGGCAGAAAGAGATACTGGAGGCCAAGCGCCAGCGTGTGTCCGCACTAGCCAAAGTGCGACAAATGATACGCGACGAAGAGCAGAAGGCCCAAGACCTCGAGCGGGAGATCGCGCTGATGCAGCGCAAAGGCCACCTTGGCCTGCAGCAAGGGCCACCCCTCCAGCAGCGCGCTCAACTGGAAGACACGCGCGAAGGCCACCTTGGCCTGCAGCAAGGGCCACCCCTGCAATACCGCGCACAACCGGAAGACCTGCGTTTCCCCCAACGCGACCACACCTTCCAGCATGTCGCGCCATTCCAAGGGGTCAACTATCTCGACGAGCGAAGTCCCCTGGCGCCACACCTGCAAGTGACGCCTTGGCCAACTAACTTCCGAGCAGGGACCTATCCCAAGTACAACGGCAGCACCGACCCGGCGCAATACATAATGAGTTATCAGGTCGCCGTCGCGTCTTCCAGAGGGGACGACGCCACAATGGCGAAGTCTTTCATCATCGCCCTAGAGGGCCCAGCTCTCACCTGGTTCACCAGATTGCCTCCGCTGTCCATTGATTCCTGAAGAAGCCTCAGGGACAAGTTCCTGCTCAACTTCCAAGGGTACCGCCCAGACACCAACGCTTTGGCCGAGCTCTCGCTCTGCAAACAGCTGGAAAAGGAGACTCTGCGGGAGTATTACCGCAAATTCTTAACACTCAAGTCACAGCTGCCCTCAGTCGATGATCAGATCGCTATCCACTATGCTATCAGTGGCCTTCGCGCTGGCGTCCTCTACAGCCACTGTATCAGAGATCCGCCCAAGAACCTCCAGGAGCTATATCAGCTCTTCGAAAAATATGCCAAATCCGAAGAGCTCCACCAGCGCAAGGTTGAGTCGCAGCGGAAACCCAAAGATGCTCCACAGTCCAGCCGCACGTGGACAAGGACTCCGCAGCCAGACCCCAGTCGAGACGGCCGCAATCAGCAGCAAGTGCACAATATCGCCAACCAGCACCCCGCTGCTGACGCCCCTCGTCGCCAGGAGTATCCCCCCAGGGCCGCGGAAACGAAACTCGCGGTAGGGGTCGGGGCGGGCGCAGCCGCCGTGCCGATTCTACTGCCTCTTCCATGGAGAAGACTGCGCCCACCAAACCAAAGACTGCCCAGAAACGAAGGCCACCAGAGACAGGATGGCACGGGCGCAGCCTGCCGACAACCCCAGAGTTGTCGCACACACTTACCAGCAACCCCCTCCACCATATATCCACGCCCCCGCTCCGCATCCACCGCACCACGCTTACCAACACCATCCGGAAGTACAAATCGTACCTCCCCCACCCCCACCACCACACCAACAACATCAAAACATCCCCCATGCTCCAAAGCAGGAAGACTTCGCCGATCAGCCATATCGCGGAGTCATTCACATGATAACTGGGGGGTCCAGCACTGACTTTGACACAAAGCGGCAGAAGCGGGACCACTACCGCAGCATCAACCACGTCGCCGTCACCGGCCCAGTCGTGCAGACAAAGTGGTCCCACATACCGCTAACCTTCGACGCACGAGACGTCGACCTACGCAGCGCCCCCACTACGACGCCATGGTTATCAATTGTAGCGTGGCAGGCTGGGACCTGCACAAAGTCCTAGTTCACAATGGCAGTCAGGCGGACATCATCTTCCTCCACGCCTTCGATCGCATGGGCATAAGTCACAGCCTGCTCAAGCCTTCGGACAACCCGTTGTATGGCTTCGGCGGCAAAGGCACCTTTCCTGTCGGTAAAATAGAGCTGCCTCTTTCCTTCGGTGTAGCACCCAATGCCCGAAGTGAGCAAGTAACCTTTGATATCGTGGATATGGTATATCCATACAATGCCATCATGGGTCGGGGCTCCATCAATAAGTTCGAAGCAGCCATTCACGGACTGTACCTATGTATGAAGATACCAGGTCCGTTAGGCGTCATTACGGTCTACGGCAATCAACAGACTGCGCGCAACATCGAGCAGGACTTCGTGCCCGGTCAGAGAAACGTGCACTGCCTCACGGCACAGCGCAAGGTCCCCGCGCCCGTCAGCCCAACCAATAAGCAGCACGACAAGGCACAGCTGCAGAGCAACGACGGGACCAAGACTGTCCCCCTCGATCAGGCCACGCCCAAGCAGACAGTCACTATCAGTGAAGACCTCACTTCACATGAAGAGGAGAAACTCCTCTGCTGCCTAACCAAGAATAAGGATGTCTTCGCCTGGTCTGCCCTCGATTTGGTCGGAGTCAGCCGATCCATAATTGAGCACAGCTTGGGAATTGACCCTTCGGTGCGACCAAAAAAGCAGAGGCTTCGCAAAATGTCCGACGAGAAGACAGAGGCCGCCAAGGCGGAGGTGCACCGCCTCCTGGAAGCCAAATTCATCGAGCCCGTGGCTTATCCTACGTGGCTCTCCAATGTTGTAATGGTGCAGAAAAAAAGCGGGAAGTGGCGCATGTGCATAGACTTCACCAGTCTCAACAAGGCCTGCCCAAAGGACAATTTCCCGTTGCCGCGGATCGACAAAATAGTCGATAGCGCGGCCGGATGCGAGGTCATGTCACTCCTCGACTGCTTCTCCGGTTACCACCAGATATACATGAAGGAGGAAGACAAGGCTAGCACCAGCTTCATAACACCCTTTGGCACATATTGCTTCATCAGAATGCCGGAGGGACTCAAGAACGCCAGGTCCACCTTCTCCAGACTCACCAAAACAGTGCTCGAAGGGCAAGTTGGCAGAAATATATTTACATATGTGGACGACATCGTCGTCGCCAGCAAGAACAAGGAGGACCATCTCGCCGACCTCGCCGAGACATTCGCGAACATGCGAGACGCACGACTCCTCCTAAATCTGGAAAAGTGCGTCTTCGGCGTTCGCCAAGGCAAAATATTGGGCTACCTGGTATCACACCGCGGCATCGAGGCCAACCCAACCAAGATCCAGACCATCGTAAACATGACGCCTCCGCAGTCCGCCAGGGACGTCCAGCGTCTGACAGGCAGATTGGCCGCTCTCAACAGATTCATATCCAGGTCCGCCGAGCGAAGTCTCCCCTTCCTCAAAACACTCCGCGGTGCAAAAGACTTCGCCTGGGGACCGGAGCAGGCAGCGGCCTTTGCCTCACTAAAACAGTACCTGTCGGAGCTGGCCATCCTCACAAGCCCCGACTCCTCGCTCCCCCTATTGCTCTACGTCGCGGCTTCGCCGCATGCAGTCAGCGCGGCACTAGTGCAGGAGCAGACAGTTGAGGGCGTGGTCAGGCAGTGCCCTGTTTACTATGTCTCCGAAGTACTGACACCGTCCAAGTGCAACATGACAGAGCTGGAGAAGATTGCCTACGCAGTCGTTATGTCTTCGCGCAAACTGCGCCACTACTTCGAAGCATTCAAGGTCCGAGTCACCTCAGACAGGGGACTCGGCGAATTATTCAGAAACCCGGAGGCATCGGTGAGGATTGCCAAGTGGGCAGCCGAACTATCCGGCTACCACATCAGCTTCGAGCCCAGGACAGCCATCAAGTCACAAGTCCTGGCAGACTTCGTCGTCGACTGGACTGGGCCAATAATACAACCCGACCCGTCCACAGAGAAGGTTTGGACGATCCATTGCGACGGCGCATGGTGCCATGCGGGGGCAGGCGCCGCCGCAGTCATCACCTCACCGGCCGGGGTCAAGCACAGATATGCAGCACGCCTCAACTTCGCTCTGGAATCCGACAGATGCACAAATAATATAGCAGAATACGAAGCAGTCATCCTCGGCCTCCGCAAGCTAAGGGCCCTCGGAGTCACCACCTGCATCATCAAGACAGACTCCAAGGTAGTTGCCGGCCAGGTCGAGAAAGACTACGCAGCAAAGGACCCCGCACTTATGCAATACCTCGCGGCCATCCGAAGTCTCGAGAGGCAATTCAAGGGATTCACCTTGCAGCATGTGGATAGGGCCAAGAATGAGGAGGCCGACGCATTGGCCAAGGCCGCCGCCAGGGGCGAGTCCTTGCCCTCCGATGTGTTCTTTCATATCATCGGCACGCCAGCCGTCCGGAGCCCCGAAGGGCTCCAAGTAACTAATGACAGCGAGGGCCACCGCATAGTCAACCTAATCATGACCGAAGACTGGCGGGCACCAATAACCCTGTTCCTACAGGGGTACTATCATCCAACCGACATCAGTGAGGCCAAGCGCCTCAGACATCGAAGCCGGGACTTCACACTGATTGAAGGCCAACTCTACAAGAAAGGGGTCAGTCAGCCAATGCTTAAGTGTGTCACCGAAACCGAAGGCATCCAGATCCTGCGTGAAGTCCACAGTGGCACGTGCGGCTCGCACGCAGGAGCAAGGGCCCTAGCTGCTAAGGTGATCCGCCAGGGCTTTTACTAGCCCGCAATGATCTGCGCCGCAAATCGGGTCACAAGGTCCTGCGAAGCCTGCCAGAAGTTTTCTCCTCGGTCAGGCAGCCCCTCGCAGTATACAATGCTGATCGCCCACACATGGCCTCTCCAGCGCTGGGGCCTGGACATTGTCGGGCCCCTGCCCACCGCTCAGGGGAACCTTAAGTTCGCCTTCGTCGCCGTCGAGTACTTCACCAAATGGATCGAGGCAAGGGCTGTTTCCACAATAACATCAAAGACTGCCCAAAAATTCTTCTGGCAAAACATTGTTTGCCGCTTCGGAGTACCGTCCGAACTAACAGTTGACAACGGCAAGCAGTTTGACAGCCAAGACTTCAAGGATTTTTGTTTCTCCATTGGCACCAAGCTTGCCTTCGCCTCAGTCTATCATCCGCAGTCCAACGGGGTTGTGGAACGCGCCAATGGGAAAATCTTCACAGCTGTCAAAAAGATGCTCCTCGATGAAAAAAAGGGCAGATGGACCGATTTGTTACCCGAGGCAGTCTGGGCACTAAACACAACTGAGTGCTGGGCGACTGGGTTTACTCCTTTCCGCCTTCTATACGGATCGGAGGCCATGACCCCACAAGAAATAAAGCATGGGTCCCCGCGGACAGTTCCGTCGGTCGTCCCCGACGTGGACGAGCCAACTTCAAAGGATCTCATTGACGGAGACCGAGTCTTCGCCCTACAAGCCCTAAACAAATACCAAGCCCAGACCAAAGCATGGCGCGACCACACAGTCATCCCGAGGGAATTCAGCGAAGGGGACCTCGTACTCGTCCGAACAGCTCGCACGGAGTCCAAGGGCAAGCTGGAGCCCAGGTGGGAGGGCCCCTTCATAGTCAAGACGAAAGCTTCCCCCAGCGCTTACAGGCTTACAACGCCAAACGGCGAAGACCTGGAGCACTCCTGGAACATCGACAACCTCCGCAAATTTTTTGTTTGACTCACCAGGGCTCTTTCGCCCTTGTAATCCGCAAAAAACAATCTTATACCGGCCCGCACTCTTTTCCTCCCGGGGGGTGAGGTTTTTAACGAGGCGAAGCCATGTAATATATGTGTGAAAAATCCCCCGCAAAAACATGCGTCGAAAAAAGACCGGTCTTCGTCATTCGACCAATACGAGGTCACCGCGAGGCTAAGCGCTAGCCACCCTCGCGTGCGACAAATCCGCGCAGAAGTCGCCCACGGGTGCAGCCGGACTAGCACAACAAGTGCGAAAAAACCGAAGTCTACCGCGAAGACTATCCACGCAGAAGTCGCCCACGGGTGCAGCCGGACTAGCACAACAAGTGCGAAAAAACCGAAGTCTACCGCGAAGACTATCCGCGCAGAAGTCGCCCACGGGTGCAGCCGGACTAGCACAACAAGTGCGAAAAAACCGAAGTCTACCGCGAAGACTATCCGCGCAGAAGTCGCCCACGGGTGCAGCCGGACTAGCACAACAAGTGCGAAAAAACCGAAGTCTACCGCGAAGACTATCCACGCAGAAGTCGCCCAAGGGTGCAGCCGGACTAGCACAACAAGTGCAAAGAAACCGAAGTCTACCGCGTAGACTATCCGTGCAGAAGACGCCTAAGGGTGCAGCCGGACTAGCACAACGAAGGCAGAAACGACAACATCAAACCGTCCGCGCCGAGACCGACTATACGCGCACCAGCACAGCATAACAAAACATGCCAGACCAAGTACACAATGCCTTCGCAGGCATATACAAGCGAGGGCACACAACCTCATCATACAAGCCTTCACACATATACAAGCGAGGGCACCACACTCTACATCGTCTCAACCTTAGGAATGATTCCCATCTCCCTATAATTAAATAACATTATCCTAAGCTCCTCACCCGCAAAAAGACTTCGCAGTTCCCCTTCACCTGTACTCACGGCGGCCGGCAAAGACAACAGTTCCTGCCGGCCAGCCCTACTCACACGAAGCCGACCCCCAACCGCCCCACTAACTCTACGCTTCGCGACCGCCCTTCGTCGCCGGCGCCCAGTGCTAGGACCAGGCACATCTTCCGTGTCCGCGGCGTGCGGTGAAGCCTCCGCCGCAGCCACATCCAAGGCCGCAAAGTAGTCCAAGTCCTCCTCCGATGACTCCTCCGTCCACTCAACCGAGCTCCCAGAGTCAGCAAAATCATAAAACTCAGATGCAGATCCACCACATTCATTACCACCATCCGCGGTCGAAGCCGCCAAAAATTTAGTAGTGGCGGTTGCGTGCGCAGGCCCAAAATCTTGAACCTACGTAGCAACCAAAATTCAGCAACATATCCAAAATTCCCTAAACTATCTACACCCACTACGCCACCTGCGGAGCCTCCGCCGCTGCCTCCGCCGTTGCCTCCGCCGTCGCCTCCACCGCCACCGTCGCAGGATCTTCAGCACTCGGCGCAGCGGCTGCGGGGGCATCAGGCGCGCCTTCAGCGGTCTCTGGGGGCAAGTCTCCGCCGGCCGCAGCAGATGCGGAGGTATCCGGTGCGCCTTCTGTGATCTCCGGGGGCGGCTCCAGGGCGGCCCCGGACACGGCCTCCGCTGGGGTCGGCTCCGGCTCAGGCGGCGCGCTGTTCAACGCCCCGAAGTCGTCCACCCTCTCGCCACGCGCCGCCTAAGACACAACACACAAAATTCAGCAAACCCACACACAGCCCACTTCCAGCAAACGCCAAACACACGAAAACGTTACCTGAGCCCTCGCCGTCTCGGCGCGCTCCCTGACCACCTCGCGACCGTGCGGACCCCACATCCGGTCGTAGATGGCCCCGGCGGATTCCTTCACTACGGGGTCCTCAACCTTATAGATATCTCGCTCAAAATCTTCATCGGCTTGGTCAAAGACCTCGAAGTGCCAGCACCCTTCGCGGGAGAGCGCGTTCATCGCTCCCTCGCAGGTGACCAGGGAGGCATACGACATAAACCCCTCCACGACAGTGGGGAGTGCCTGCAGCTCCTCCTGCACCCATTCCAGACAGCGAAGTCCGGGCTCTCGGTCCGGCACTTCGAAGTCACCGGTCCGCGCGCCCAGCTCACGGTATGTATCCATAAGCTGTGTGCGCGTTCGTTCGGCCTCCGCGCGCGTCGCGGCCTCGGCCCGCTCCACGCGGCTCTCCAGGGCGATGAGCCGCTCCTGCAGCTGCTCGGCGCGCTCCCTGGCAAGATTGCCCTCCGCCCGTGCCAGATTAGCTTCCGCCTGCGCAGCCTGCGCCTTGACGAGGGCCTCGTTGGTCTCCCTCCTCTCCCCCGCCAATTGGCGCCGGAGGTCAGCCTTCTCTCCCTCCAGCGCGGCCACCTTGTCCGCCAGCTTGCGGCACTTGCTGTCGGCGGCCGATTTCTCTCGGACGGCGTCAGCATGTTGTGTCCGAAGTCTCTCGACTTCGGCAGACACAACTGCCGTGAGGGCCCCCGACGCCGTGCGGTTGGCGAAGTCAGCCACCTGCAGAACACACATAAGACCGCGGCCCCAGCAAGCGGGAAAAAAACGAAGTCTAGCTCGGCGGACCTGACTTAGCGCCTCCGTCACCTCCTTCAGCCGGCGGGACGCAGCGCCCGCCTCATCTCTGACAGCCGCGAGGGCCAGCACCTCGCCTCCGGCGCTAAGAGCCCCGCCCTTCGCCTTCGGCACTACGGCAGCTGTCGTGGTCGCCGTGGCAGGCGCAACTATAGCAAGTTGGCCTTCGTCCGACCCTGCGACGTATCAACGAATAATTAAATAAAAAAAAGAGAGCCAACGACTTACCACCAAGATAGTCGTCCACACTAATATCGGTGGCGAAGTCAGCGACACGCTTGCCTGCCGACGGCAACGCTCGGGCCGCCTTCGCGACCTCCGGCACTCCGCTGGACGGCGGCACAGCCTTCGTCGATTTGGAGCCTCCGGCGCCTGTCGTTGCCTCTGCGCCTTGCTAGATGCAGGAGCGCCCGACTTCGCCGCCAGCGGCGGCTTGCCTCCGCCGGGGGCCGCAGCCTTCGCAGCCCCCCGCGGCTTCTTCGGCCTGGCTTCAACAAGCCTGACAACCGCCTGGCATTTTTGTGTAGTTCCCTGGCGATCCTTGTCCATCACTGCCGACACAATAGCAGCAATATTCCGCCCGTAAGGAAAAACTCTCCATTCACGAACCATGTGAGATGTAAAAAAGTCTTCGCCGGCCGCGCGGGGGATAGGAACATTCCTAGGCCAGCAACCCCCGGTAACCCTCAGCATCCGAGCCGAAGACTCCCGGAGCTCGGGCGAAGACATCCTTCCCCCCGGGGCTGCGCATGCCCTCATCAACTCTCTAGCAAAACCATCAGAAACCCCAAGTCCTCCCATAGCAGTACCTAATTTTCTCTTTTTAGAGGAAAGGGCGGCCGCCGGCGCAGGGTCGTCTCTAGTCTCCACCACCGGTTTCTTCCCACGGCGGTCCACATCGTCTTGACCAGGATAGTCGTCATACGGCAATTGATTTAATTCAAAAACCCTGTTCAAACGGTCATTCGACCCGCGGATATCCCAGCTGCGCTGGCCCTCTGTCCTCGGCACGTAACGTCCAACGAGCCGCACCGCCCCATCCTCCGCCTCACGCACAAAGGCGGCCGGATCGCGGCTTTGCAGATTCAGCGCGAAGGCAGGACTTCGCACCACCCTACCACCATGGAAAGGCATCTGGCGAGGGCACACTTCGCCCAACACCCAGCCATGCGCCAAGGGCCATACCTCGTACGCCACAAATTCTTCAACCAAATCGCGCCCACTACTCAGGCCGGCGGCGCTCCGAAGGGCCCCTTCGTCCGCATCCTCCTCCGCCACTTCAAAGGGCGGGTACGCTGAGTAAAAATGAGAACACATCTCGGACACGGGGAGTCCCTCATGGCCTTCGACGGTACCCTCAGCAACGTAAAACCAAAACTCATTCAAGTTGCCCCACTTGTTGCGGGCGCAAGGAACCAACTCGACTACCTGCATCGTGGTCATGCCGGTCTTCGGCGTGAACGTGCAGGACCCAAACTGAGCAACTTCGTCTCCAATCATTCTCTTCTGCCAGTGCAAACAATAATACTTCGCAAAAACTTTGACCGATGGCTGTCCGCCGTACGAAGTCGTCGCCCAGACATACTTCAACAGAGCCACCACGGCATTCGGTGTCAGCTGATGTATCTGAACGTTGAACCTGCGCAGGACTTCGCCAACAAATCGGTGCGCAGGCAGGCGGAGACCGGCGGCGAAGAACGCCTCGAACACAACCAACTCGCCCTCCGGCTCGGGGACTTCCTCCGCCCCTGGGACACGAGCAACTCCGCCGCCGAAGTAACCCAACCGCTGCATATCTTGCACGCGGACCGACGACATCCGCGACACGCCAAAATCAACAGAATCGCCGGCGCGCAACTCCTCTGCCATCAAACTACTCAGCGTCTCCTCAGACGAGGCGTCGGCCAGCGGCGAGACGGCGGCCGGCGGCGAGGGGTCGGCCGGCGGCGTAGCGGCAGCGGAAGAAGAGGAGGTTGGCATCGCTACGTACCGTCGGCGGCGGCGGGCGGTCTGCTTCACTCGAGCCAGATCTCCGGTGAACAAGAGCACGGCGGGCAGACAAGCAGCAAGACGGCGAAAAAGGCGGCTAGGGTTTTCACGGAGCGCGGAAAGTGAAGTTCAAAAAGCGCCGACCCCCGCCCCCTTTTATAGACAGGGCGTGGCTCTTCGGGAAACCCACAATCCAACAGGGCGCGGCGCTTCGGGAAACCCGCAATCCAACAGTACGCTGTCAATCAACGGTCATATCAAAAACCCCCGCGGAACCACTTCGAGCCAGGGCAGCGTCTCCGCCATCTAGCGACGTCTTCGGCACCAGGTGACTTTGTCGAACTGGTCCCTCGGAGGGCAAATGTTGGGGCGAAGGCAAAGACGCCACCCTTCGCTCGAAGCCTTCGCTGCAGCCGCTGGTCTGACAGAGACAAAACGGGCAGGGACACCCTTTGCTGGTTCGGCACCAGACGAAGACCTGCGACGACGTCATCCCACAGTGCGGCCTCGTCCAGCTCAGAGGCCCACGTGTGATCCGGCCCATTGTAACGGGCCCTGCGTGGCCGCCGCGCGTTACGGGCCTAATTTGTAAAGGCATCCCTGTAATTACAGTCTGTAACCCCGCTTTATGGGAATATTTTGGGGATAACCTAGGTAGCTGAGGGCACATGCGTCCTTAGCACAAGGCGCTGGGCGCTCAGGTACCTATAAATACCCCCGCACAGTGCCCGTGAGAGGCCAGATTAACAGAGCTATTGCCATCTAGCACGTAACCCTGTTAACGTCACTGTTCACCCTTGTTGGCCCCCCTTGCGAGTTGAGAGCAAGTTCCAACACGCGCCTCTTCTTGAGGAACCTGTTCATCATCTTGAGTTGGGGGATGCACCATCGTTGAGGAAGAAGGTTGATCTTGCTCTTGTTGTTCCTGTGGTCGCACATCTCCAATTGCCATGGTACGTATTGCGGCCGTTGGAACATCATCAAGATCAACTTGCTCTCTTGGAGAGCCATTAGTCTCATCAAATACAACATCGCTAGAGACTTCAACCAAACCCGATGATTTGTTGAAGACTCTATACGCCCTTGTATCTGAGTCATACCCTAGTAAAAACCCTTCTACAACTTTGGGAGCAAATTTAGAATTTCTACCTTTCTTCACTAGAATGTAACATTTGCTCCCAAATACACAAAAGTATGAGACATTGGGTTTGTTACCGGTAAGAAGTTCATACGAGGTCTTCTTGAGGAGGCGATGAAGGTAGAGCCGGTTTATGGCGTGGCAAGCTGTGTTCACAGCTTCTGACCAAAACCGCTCAGGCGTCTTGAACTCTCCAAGCATTGTTCTCGCCATGTCGATGAGCGTCCTGTTCTTCCTCTCTACCACACCATTTTGTTGTGGTGTGTAGGAGCGGAGAACTCGTGCTTGATTCCTTCCTCCTCAAGGTACTCTTCTACTTGCAGATTCTTGAATTCGGACCTATTGTCGCGTCTTATCTTTTTCACCTTGAGCTCAAATTCGTTTTGAGCCCGCCTTAGAAAGCGCTTAAGGGTCCCTTGGGTTTCTGATTTATCCTACAAAAAGAACACCCAAGTGAAGCGGGAAAAATCATCAACAATTACTAGACCATACTTACTTCCCTCGATGCTAAGGTAGGCGACGGGTCCGAAAAGGTCCATATGTAGTAGCTCCAGTGGTCTTGATGATGTCATCACATTCTTATTGTGATGAGTGCTTCCCACCTGTTTCCCTGCTTGACAAGCTGCACAAGGTCTATCTTTTTCGAAGCAGACATTGGTTAGTCCTAACACATGTTCTCCCTTTAGAAGTTTATGAAGGTTCTTCATCCCAACATGTGCTAGATGGCGGTGCCACAGCCAGCCCATGCTAGTCTTAGCTATTAAGCATGCATCTAGATCGGCCTCCTCTTTCGAAAAATCAACTAAGTAGAGTTTGTCGTCTAATACACGCTTAAACGCTAATGAACCATCACTCCTTATAAAGACAGAAACATCAACATTTGTAAACAAGCAATTGTAGCCCATGTGGCACAATTGACTTACAGACAAGAGATTATATCCTAATGACTCTACTAAGAATACATTGGATATGGAATGCTCACTTGTGATGGCTATCTTTCCCAAGACTTTAACCTTGCCTTGGTTCCCATCTCCAAAAATAATCGTGTCCTGGGAATCTTTGTTCTTGACGTAGGAGGTGAACATCTTCTTCTCCCCCATCATGTGGTTTGTGCATCCACTGTCGATAATCCAGCTTGAGCCCCCGGATGCATAAACCTGCAAGACAATTTACACTTGGGTTTTAGGTACCCAACTCTTGTTGGGTCCTACAAGGTTAGTCACAATAGCCTTTGGAACCCAAACACAAGTCTTATCTCCCTTGCATTTGGATCCCAATTTTCTAGCAACCACTTTTTCATTTTTACATGAAAGTACAAAGGTAGTGTTGCAAGCATGAAAGATAGTGGTAGGTTTATTACACATTTTCTTAGGAGCATGAGACACAAAATTTCTCCTAGGCCTACCATTAAAATTAGAACTTGAAGCAAACATAGCATGTGAATCACAGACATCATGATCATATCTCCTATTATGACTAGCAATTTTCCTATTATACATGAAAGCATGATTCTTTTGATTGCTACTAGCCATAGGGGCCTTTCCTTTTTCCTTGTTGGGAATGGGAGCCCTTTGGCTTGTTAAGTTCTTGGCTTCCTTTCAAAAGCCAAGTCCATCCTTAATTGAGGGGTGTCTACCAATTGTGTAGGCATCCCTAGCAAACTTTAATTTATCAAAATCTATCTTGCAAGTCTTAAGTTGAGCATTAAGACTTGCCACTTCATCATTTAATTTAGTAATGGATGCAAGATGTTCATTACAAGCATTAATATCAAAATCCTTGCATCTATTGCAAATTACAACATGTTCCACACATGAACTAGATTTATTAGCTACTTCTAACTGAGCATTTAAATCATCATTAACACTCTTTAAGCTAGACACAGTTTCATGACACGCAGATAATTCAGAAGATAGCATTTCATTCCTTTTAACTTCTAAAGCAAGAGATTTTTGCACACTAACAAACTTATCGTGTTCTTCATACAAAATATCCTCTTGCTTTTCTAAAAGTCTATCCTTTTCATTTAAAGCATCAATTAACTCATTAATTTTATCTACTTTTGCTCTATCTAAACCCTTAAATAACTCAGTATAATCTACTTCATCATCACTAGAATCATCATCGCTTGAAGTAGTATACTTAGGGGTTTCTCGAATGCTTACCTTTTTCTCCTTTGCCATGAGGCAAGTATGGCGTTCGTTGGGGAAGAGGGAGGACTTGTTGAAGGCTAAGGCAGCAAGTCCTTCGTCGTCGGAGTCGGAGGAAGAGCAGTCCGAATCTCATTCTTTGCCAAGATGCGCCTCGCCCTTTGTCTTCTTGTAGGCCTTCTTATTCTCCCTCTTCCCGCTCTTTTCTTGTCCCTGGTCACTATCATTATCGGGACAGTATGCAATAAAGTGACTAGTCTTACCGCATTTGAAGCAGGAGCGCTTTCCCCTTGTTTTGTTCTTGTTGGGGTACTCCTTGCGTCCTTTAAGAGCGGTCTTGAAATGCTTGATAATAAGCGCCATTTCACTCTCGTTGAGCCCGGCAACCTCTACTTGTGCTACCTTGCTTGGTAGCGCCTCCTTGCTGCTTGTTGCCTTGAGCGCAACGGGCTACGGCTCGTAGATGGGCATGGGGTCGTTTAATGCATCATCAACATACCTTGCCTCCTTGACCATCATGCGCCCGCTAACAAATTTTCTGAGTATCTCCTCGGGCGTCATCTTTGTGTACCTGGGATTTTCATGGATGAGGTTTACAAGATGAGAGTCAATAACAGTAAAAGACCTGAGCATAAGTCGGACGACGTCGTGGTCCGTCCATCTCGTGCTCCCATAGCTCCTAATCTTGTTGACCAGGGTCTTGAGCCTGTTGTACGTCTGTGTTGGCTCCCCTCCCCTGATCATAGTGAACCTTCCCAGCTCACCTTCTACCAACTCCATTTTGGTGATCATGGTGGCGTCGTTTCCCTCATGTGATATTTTGAGGGTGTCCCAGATTTGCTTGGCGTTGTCCAAGCCGCTCACCTTGTTGTACTCGTCCCTGCACAAAGATGCTAGCAAAACAGTGGTAGCTTGTGCATTTTTATGAATTTTCTCGTTAATAAACAGAGGGTTATCCGTACTATCAAATTGCATTCCATTTTCAACTACCTCCCAAATACTAGGATGGAGAGAGAATAGATGACTACGCATTTTGTGACTCCAAAAAGAGTAGTCCTCTCCATCAAAGTGTGGAGGTTTACCAAGAGGAATTGAAAGCAAATGAGCATTAGAATTGAAAGGAATACGAGAATAATCAAATGAAAAATTTGAATTAACCGGTTTCTTTTTCTCGTCGTCGTTGTCTCTTGGTGAAGAAGAAGATTTGTCGCTGTCGTAGTAGACGATCTTCTTGATACGTCTCTTCTTCTTCCCGTCCTTCTTCTTGTGACTTGAGCCAGAGTCAATGGGCTTGTCGTCCCTTGGCTCGTTGAAGATGGACTCCTTCTCCTTATCGTTGACCACCATCCCCTTTCCCTTAGAATCCATCTCTTCGGGTGATTAGTCCCTTACGTGAAGAGAACGGCTCTGATACCAATTGAGAGCACCTAGAGGGGGGGTGAATAGGTGATCCTGTAAAAATTCAACAACTAATAGCCACAAGCTTGGTTATAAAAAGTTAGTGCAATAGAACCAAGTGGCTATGGAGCGAGCTCTTGCGAACACACAAGTAATCACAGAAAAGCAATCACAAGAGACACGCGAGTTTATCCCATGGTTCGGCCAAGTAATACTTGCCTACTTCCACGTTGTGGCGTCCCAATGGACGAGGGTTGCACTCAACCCCTTTCAAGTGATCCAATGATCAACTTGAATACCACGGTGTTCTTCTTTATTAGACTTTCTCCCGTATGCGAGGAATCTCCACAACTTGGAGCCTCTCGCCCTTACAATTGATGATCACAAAGAAGCATGGAAGTAAGGGAGGGGAGAGCAACACACACAAGACTCAAAACGGGAGCACAATCACGCACACAAGTCACAACTCGAGCTCAAAACACAACTCAAGGAGTTCTCAACTCAAATGGAGCTCAAGTCACTATCTCAAAGAATCAAATGCGTGAGAGTGGAGTCTTGGAGTCTTAGGATCTTTTTTGAGAGCTTGGGTGACTCCTCCATGCGCCTAGGGGACCCTTTTATAGCCCCAAGGCAGCTAGGAGCCGTTGGAGACAATCTTGGAAGGCTAATCTTACCTTCTGTCCAGTGGAGCACCGGATAGTCCGGTGCGCCACCGGACAGTCACTGTAGACGGTCCGGTGTAGATCTCCTTCCTTTTCTGGCGCAGACGACCGTTGCACCTCGGCGTCGGTTGGCGCACCGGACACTGTCCGGTGCACACTGGACAGTCCGGTGCCCCCTTCCGACCGTTGGTGCGGGCAGCGTGTCGCCCAGCGATTTCGCTGCCGACCGTTGCGCAGTCGACCGTTGGCTCATCGGACAGTCTGGTGCACTACCAGACAGTCCGGTGAATTTTAGCCGTACACCATTGAACTTTTCCCGAGAGCGACGACTTCGTCGCGGACGACTCACCGGACAGTCCGGTGCACCGCCGGACAGTCCGGTGAATTATAGTCGTACGCCGCCGTCGAGTCTCGAGAGCGGCCGGTTCACCTCGGACTCGTCCGGTGCACCTCCGGATAGTCCGGTGCACCCAGACTGAGCAGCAGTTGGCTGTACACAGCCAACTCTTTTCCAATCTATTTTCTCCTGTTTCTAGCACTTAGACACAATACATTAGTACCCAAATCAATGTATTAAGTCTAGAAACATACCTTGTCACATGATTTGCATTTCTTCAATCTTTGGCATAAATTAACACTTAGAGAATATGTGTTGGGCACTTAATCACCAAAACACTTTAGAAATTTCCCATGGGCACATTTCCCTTTCAATAAGTTCAAAGCTCACAAACTTGCCAATCACCTCCTCAGGAGACATTTGCTTATACCTAGGATTCTCACGAATTAATTGCACTTGAGTGGGGTTACGAAAAACAAGAGATCTTAGAATACCCTTAACCATTTCATGGTCATCCCACTTGGTACTCCCGAGGTTGCGGACTTGGTTCACCATTGTCTTGAGCCGGTTGTACATGGCTTGTGGCTCTTCTCCTTTGTTGAGGACGAACCGACCGAGTTCTCCCTCGATTGTTTCTCGCTTGGTGATCTTAGTTACTTCGTCCCCTTCGTGCGCCATCTTGAGGACGTCCCAAATTTCCTTGGCATTTTTCAACCCTTGCGCCTTGTTGTACTCCTCTCTACACAAGGAAGCGAGGAGTATGGAGGTAGCTTGGGAGTTGAAATGCCTCGCTTGGGTTGCCTCATCGAAGTCGTAGTCCTCATCACCTACTTGTGGTGCCTGCGCTCCAAACTCAACAATATCCCAAATGCTTTCATGGACTAAGGTTAGATGGTGCCTCATTTTATCACTACACATACAATAATCTTCACCATCAAAGTATGGTGGTTTGCCTAAGGGGACGGAAAGTAAAGGAGCACATTTAGGAATTCGAGGATAGCGAAGAGGGATCTTACTATACTTCTTATGCTCTTGGCGCTTTGAAGATGTTGACTTAGCGTGGAAGAGTCGGTCTCATAGTAGACCACCTTCTTCATCTTTTTTTCTTCTTGTCACCCTTCTTGTGTGTCATGATGGAGCCGGTGGATTCATCCTTGTCCTCCTTGTGCTTGTCGCCGCATATCTTGGCCTCCTTTAATGAAGTCTTGCCTTCATTCTTCTTTTCGGAAGATCTGGGCTTTTCCGATCAACTCGTTTTTGGTGTGTTCTCCCGACATCACTTCAAGTTGTTAGACTTTAATGAAGTACCGGCCTCCGATACCAATTGAAAGTCGCCTATAGGGGGTGAATAGGTGAAACCTGTAAATTATAAACTTTGAACACGAACTTCACCCGGAGTGAGGATTAGAAACAAATAATAATGAATACGGAGTGCGAAAGAGAGTTCTTCTTCGTATGAGTTGCTCAATCAATGCGGATGACTTTGGAAGATAACTCAAAAGATTGTGAGCAAGAGAACTTAGAGAGAGCAGAGAGGTTGGAAGATAACTCAAAAGATTGTGAGCAAGAGAACTTAGAGAGAGCGGAGAGGAAGAATCAAATCGTAAGGTGATGATCAATACAAATGAACACAACGATTTGTTTCTCGAGGTTCAGTTCCAATGAACCTACTCCTCATTGAGGAGGCCACGAAGGCTGGGTCTTTTTCAACCCTTTCCCTCTCTTAATCGATCACTTAGACCGGTTGAGTGCTTCTTCTTAATCTCAAGGATCACTAAGACCCTTCAAGGACTACCACACACTTAGATGTCTCTTGCTAGCTTTATAGGTCACTAGAGAGTTTAGAAGGAGATGAAGAAAGCACGATTAAAAGCCAAGCAACAAGAGCAACAAATGAAACATGAATCACACTCTCTCAAGTCACTAATCAATAATGATCACTTGTCTTAATTGTGGCACTTGAAGAGATTGGAAGCTTTGAATGTGTCTTGGAATGGATTGCTAGCTCTTGTATTGAATGTATATGAGTAGAATGCTTGGGTGTATTGAATGGAGGTGGTTGGGGTTGTATTCATAGCCACCAACCACTTCCTAGTTGTTGCCCTTGTTCTGCCAACCGCGGACGGTCCGCGCCCCTGGTCCGGACGGTCTGCCCCTGCACATCAATGGCTAAAATCGCAACGGTCAACAATAACAGTTATATCAATGGCTACAGGTGCATTTAATGTGTCGTCAGATGTTAGATAAAGCAGTCGCGGATGGTCCGGCCGTGCACCCTGGATGGTCCGCGAGGACGCTAAAAATGCATTTTACCGAACCCGTCACCTTCGGGTTTTTCTAGTTTTTAAACGTCTGGATGGTTCGCGCCTGAGGCTGGACGGTCCGAGCTAGGTCCCAAACTGTGCTCCTTCTCCTTCAGACAGTCCAAAGTGTTAATGCTTGTTTTTGGAGTGTTCTTGCCCGAGCCTCACCCTGGTGTCGCGGACAGTCCACCGGAAGAGCCCGGATGGTTCACGCACACGTGAATTTTCCAAAAACCTTATCCTTTCCAGAATAATCTACGGTATTCTGAACAGTCGACTTAGAATTGATGTAAATGAACTTATGCACCTGAGAAATGAACAACTAGGCAAACTAATTAGTCCATAAGATTTGTGATGGTCGTCAAGCACCAAAATTGATTATAGGAAATGGTTAAGGACATTTCCCTTTCAATAGGTTGCTAGCAAGTAACCTAACCTCAAAGATAATTATTGTGTCATTTTTTGCCCGATGTGGTTTGCACTCCAAACTATTCTTGAAATTATTTTTATGTGTTAATTCATACTAGTTCATGTACTCTTTTGTCATTTCTTGTCCTCTGTGATACGTTTATCCAATTAAGGAACGGTCAGAAGCATTAGATAAGTTTAAGATATTCAAATCTAAAGTTGATAATTAGCATGACTTAAAAGATTAAGATAGTAAGATCAGACCATGGTGGTGAATAATATGGTAAACATACCCCTTATGGCCAAGTTCTTGGACCGTTTACAAGGTTCCTATAGAAAAGTGGTATAGTTGTCTAGTATTCAGTGTTGGGTGACCCTCACCAGAATGGAGTACCTGAAATGTGCAATCACATCTTGATGGACATGGTAAGAAGTATGATAAGTCCCTCTACTTTGCCAATTAGCTTATGGGTGGAGGAACTAAAATCGGTTCACATATCCTTAATAGAGTTCCTAGGAAATTGGTGCCTAAACACCATATGAGTTATGGACCTGAAAGAAGCCCTCACTAAATTGTTTGCATGTGTGAGGTTATCTAGCAGAAGTTAAGAAATTTAACCCAAATATTATAAAGTTAGATTCTGAGATAGTAAGATGTCATTTCATTGGCTATCCAAAAAGACCAAAGGGATATTATTTCTATTGTCCTAGTAGACATATTAACTTTATGGAAATAAGACATGTTGTGTTTTTATAAGATGATATGCTTAGGAGCATGGTACCTCGAGAGATTGGCCTCGATGAGAATCGGGTTTGTGCCCCAATTCCAATGATGTTTAGCTCTTCTTTTTAGTACATTATGTAGCCACAACACTCATCATTGTGATATTTGTTAATGGTTCTTTAGGTACAAACATTAGTGTCCTTGAGTCCCTAGTCATGGTGCCCTAGGTCACCACCCTTGTAGATGAGGAGACAGAACAATCTCATCTAAAAAGTGATGAATATGTTCAAGAAAACCTTAGAAGATCTCAAAGAAACAAGAAAATAGTGATTCTCAATTATTACGAGGTTTATAAAAGTGAAGATGTAACTTAGATGAGTAATGATATAGACACTAACGGTGATCATACCTCCTTTGAGGAAGCTATGAGAAGTACTAACTTATCCATGTGGCTCAAGGCCATGGAGGGTGAAATGAAGTTGATAAGTACCAAGTAGGTTTGGGACTTAGAAGAAATTCCTAGAGGAGCCAAGATAGTAGGGTGTAAATGGATCTACAAGACAAAACGTGACTCCATATGGAATATAGAAAGATTTAAACCAAGACTTGTAGTTAAAGGTTTCATTTAGAGAAAAGGAATTGATCATAATGAGACCTTCTCACTTGTCTAAAAAACTCTTTTAGAATAATTATGGTGCTTGTCGTACATTATGATTTAGAATTATATTAGATGATTATAAAGACAATATTCCTTAATGATGAACTAGTTGAGAATGTCTACATGGCTCAACTGAAAGATTTTGTTATGAAGGTAAAAAAACTAGGATGTCATCTAAAAAATCCATTTATGGATTAAAGCAAGCATTAAGACAGGGGTATCTTAATTTTGACATGATAATTAGCAATTTGGGGTTTAAGGAAAACATAGGGAACGATTGCATTTATGAAAAGTTTAAGAATGAGATATTCATCTTTCTTGTGCTATATGTGGATGATATTCTATTATCAAGCAATGACAAGAATTTTCTATTAGAGACTAAGATTTTTTTGCCCTTGCACTTCGATATGAAAGACCTCATAGAGGCATCTTATGCCTTGAGAATTGAAATTCACAAGATACAAAGAAATGGGTATTAGGTCTATTGCAAAATACATACAAGAAAAATGTTCCTAAGCAGTTAGTATGCATACATGTAACCGCACAACTACTCTAGTAGTCAAGGGCGATAAGTTGGGAGTAATCAAGGCCCCAAAACCAATATGAGATCAACCAAATGAAATTAGTTCCATACACTTCAGCCCTCAAAAGCATAACGTATGCTCAAATATGTACTCGCTCTAACTTGACATTTATAACTGAGGTGCTTGATAGATTTCAGAAGAATCCAAGAACATAACACTAGAAAGCAGTTATTAAAGTCTTGCAAAAATTCTAAGGTATAAATGGCCTTATGATAACATATAGGAAATCAAGTAGCCTTGAGATTACAGGTATTCAAATTCAGATTACACGAGATATGAAAAAGATAGAAAGTCCATGTTAGCTAACATATTTACACTCGTAGGAGCGATATCATAGAAAAGCTTAAAAAATAATGAGGTAATAAGACAGGCTATGTGTCTAAAGAAATCTGTACCTAGTTTAAAAGTGGTAGACATTATATCAAAACCACTAAAGCCATAATATGATAATTGTCGGCGTTTCGAGACTGAGGGGTCCCTAGGCCGACGAGTGAAATGTCGCCGCGTGCCCCAGCCCAGATGGGTCGGCGCGAGGCCGAGCGCGAAGGGGGGAAAAGGCGGCCGGAGACGGGCGTGAGAGAGAGGTGGAAATCCCGCGGCCTTCGTGTTCGTCCCGCGCCCAGGTCGGGTGCGCTTGCAGTAGGGGGTTACAAGCGTCCACGCGGGAGAGGGAGCGAGCGGCCTCACGCGAGCGCCTGTCCCATCCTCTTCCCCGCGCGGCCAACCCTCTGTAAGAGGGCCCTGGTCCTTCCTTTTATATGCGTAAGGAGAGGATCCAGGTGTACAATGGGGGGTGTAGCAGAGTGCTACGTGTCTAGCGGAGGAGAGCTAGCGCCCTAAGTACATGCCGTCGTGGCAGCCGGAGAGGTTTTGGCACCCGGTTCGTGTGGTGTCGTGGCCGTCGGAGGAGCGCTGGAGCCTGGCGGAAGGACAGCTGTCGGGGCTGTCGAGTCCTTGCTGACGTCCTCTTGCTTCCGTAAGGGGGCTGAGAGCCGCCGTCGTCACAGAGCGTGCGGGGCGCCATCATTGCCTATCTGATGGAGCGAGCCAGATGGGACGCCAGTCTTGTTTCCCGTAGCCTGAGCCAGCTTGGGGTAGGGTAATGATGGCGCCTCCTGTTGACGTGGTCGGCCCGCGCCCTAGGTTGGGTGATGTGGAGGCTCCTCCGAGGTCGAGGTCGAGTCTGTCTTTCGTGGCCGAGGTTGAGTCCGAGCCCCTGGGTCAGGCGAGGCGGAGACCGTCGGCTGAAGCCAGGACTGAGTCCGAGCCCTGGGGTTGGGCGAAGCGGAGTTCGTCGTCTTCTGGGGCTGAGCCCAAGTCCGAGCCCTGGGTCGGGCGGAGCGGAGTTCGTCGTCTTCTGGGGCTGAGCCCAAGTCCGATCCCTGGGTCGGGCAGAGCAGAGTTTGTCATCTTCTGGGGCTGAGCCCAAGTCCGAGCCCTGGGTCGGGCGGAGCGGAGTTCGCCGTCTTCCAGGGCTGAGCCCAAGTCCGAGCCCTGGGTCGGGCGGAGCGGAGTTCGCCGTCTTCTGGGGCTGAGCCCGAGTCCGAGCCCTGGGTCGGGCAAAGCGGAGCTTCCTATGGTGCCTGAGGCCGGGCCTGTCAGCCTCACTCTGTCGAACGACACAGCAGTCGGAGCGGTGCAGGCGGCGCTGTCCTTCTGTCAGACCGGTCAGTGGAGCGGTGAAGTGACTGCGGTCACTTCGGCTCTGTCGACTGGAGGACGCGCGTCAAGATAAAGGTGTCAGGCCACCTTTGCATTAAATGCCCCTGCGATCTGGTCGGTTGGCGCGGCGATTTGGTCAGGGTTGCTTCTTGGCGAAGACAGGGCCTCGGGCGAGCCAGAAGTATGTTCGTCGCTGGAGGGGGGCCTCGAGCGAGATGGAGATCCTCCGAGGTCGGCTGCCCTTGTCCGAGGCTAGGCTCGGGCGAGGCGTGATCGAGTCCCTCGAATGGACCGATCCCTGACTTAATCGCACCCATCAGGCCTTTGTAGCTTTATGCTGATGGGGGTTACCAGCTGAGAATTAGGAGACTTAAGGGTACCCCTAATTATGGTCCCCGACAGTAGCCCCCGAGCCTCGAAGGGAGTGTTAGCACTCGCTTGGAGGCTTTCGTCGCATTTTTTTGCAAGGGGACCAGCCTTTCTCAGTTGCGTTTTGTTCCGATGGGTGCGCGCGAGCGCACCCGCCGGGTGTAGCCCCCGAGGCCTCAGAGGAGTGGTTTGACTCCTCCGAGGTCTTAATGCCTCGCGTAATGCTTCGTCTGGTCTGGTCGTTCCCTCATGCGAGCTGGCCGTAGCCCGGGTGCACGGTCGGGCTCCAAGTTCTCGGGCTGGTATGTTGACGCTGTCAACGGTTTGGCCGGAGCCGGGTTTGCGAGAGCAGCCCCCGAGCCTCTGCACAGGGCGAGAGGACGATCAGGGACAGACTCGACTTTTTTACATACGCCCCTGCGTCGCCTTTCCGCAAGGAGGAGGGGGGGAAAGCGCCATGTTGCCCTCGGTGGGCGCCAAACATGGTGTCTCCGGTGAGCTGCTGGCGGGTAATCCAAACAGGGGTCGGCTAGAGGCCCAGAGGCACGCCCAAAAGTACCTGCGGGTGATCTGCCGGACCCGTTCCCCTGTCGACGGGGTCCGAGGGCTCGATGCCTCCCTCTGATGGGATTCCATTACAAGATCGTTCTCGCTGGTCTCGGAAATGTCCTAGGGTACCTCGGGAGTGTAGCCCGAGCCTTGGTTATGTATCGAACGTACCCATGGTCATCCCTCGCTCTATGTCTGAGGCGGTTGTGAACCCTTCGAGGGCCAGCCTTCGAACCCCTGATCAGTAGTGGGCACGGAGCCCGAGGGGCCTGAGGCGGACGTTGAACCCTTCCGAGGGGCCGGCCTTCGAACCTCTGACCAGTAGTGGGTGTGGAGCCCACGCGCTCTGAGGCGGCTCTTAAACCCCTCCGAGGGGCCAGCCTTCGAACCTCTGATCAGTAGGGAGGCTCGGAGCCTGTTTCCTTCACGGAGAAGGATCCTTTTCGGGGCATCCCCCTTTCCTGGTCCCTGTTGTAAGAGAGAGAAAGAGGAACAGGAAAAGGATACGAAATCGAACGACGCGGCGTACCTTTTTTGACGCGGTCATTATGGTGAAGGCGAAGCGTCGCTTGCTTCTCCTGCCAGAGGCGCCGCCTGTCCCGCCGCGGAGTTAATGCGACAGAGCGAGTGGTTCGCGGGGCGACCGTTGCGCGTGCGCGAGCCGTTCGAGGAACGGAACACGGGCGCGTCGTCTTCACGCCGTGAGAGAGGGTTCTCTCGCTGCCTCTGGATGGGACGTAAGCTTGGCTGACGATGTGACCGCTGCTCCTGCCCGCCTGCCACCGCCATTACTGCCGGTCCGTTTTTGGCCGTATTGACCGTTGCGCCAGGCTGGCGCTGCTGGGTCATGCGCTGAGTCGCCTCGAGTCGCGGTACTGGTTCCGCAGTCGAGGAGGCACGGTAGTGGTGCGAGTGGCGGTGCAGTTGCTTGCACGTAGCGACCGGCGCGCCGGTTGCATGGCGCGTGGGCGTGTTGGAAGTCGGAGAAGTGCGCCCACTTGGCGTGGTTGCATGCCGCCTGCATGGCTGCCCGCCCTTTCACCCGCTGGTCTGGGCGAAAGTGGAGGGACGCTTGTAACCGCTGGACAGTTGCATGCACCGCGCGCGGCGGTTTGGCTTCTTCTGCCCTGGGCCAGCTTGCATGACGCGTGGGACCCAGCCCCCGCGCCGTAGGGGGAGGACCTTGGAGCGTGTTGGAGAAGACTCAGCCCACGACGGCTGGGGACGCAAGTAGGGAGAGTCGCCTTTAAAAGGAGGGTGACCCCCTTGAAAGGCGACCATGTCTTCGCGCTCCCTTATGCATCATGTCTTTCCACCTTCCGAGCCCCCGGATGGGGGATACCCGCAGACCTTCCGCCTTGTCGTTGGAGGAACGCAACTTTGTGGGAGTTGGTACCTTTCAGCCATCGTTCGGCTTCAAGGATTTCCATCAGTCAGCCCGGCTGCATCCCCTTGCCGGTGGTCACCCGAGACGGTGACCACCAGCCCCTGGGTGGGGAGAAGCAAGTCGGGCTGCGATCTTGGTCCCACCCTCAGCTTCAAGGATGTTCATCATCCTCGCTGGGGTGGAGGCCGGGATGAGTTGGAGCTCTACCTCCCGCGCGGGTTCGTGGGTCAGCCTCTCCTTCAATGTTCGAGGGAGAGGGCGCTCACCGGCCCTGCGAGAGGGGTGGACTTCGACAACGCGGGGCTGGTCGACGGCGGGCGTCGTCAGCCTCAGCGCGTTGGGCTCGCCGGCTTGGCTCCCAGTGCCCCCTCCTGCCGCGAAGGCGGTTGTCACGTCGTGCGCACGGGAGGACCGCCCAAGATGTCGTGCGCTGCCAGGGCGGCGTTCGTGTTCTGGGGCGGTCCTGCCTTTGCACCGGTACGGTGCTTCCACGCGGAGGTCGGTGCCCCACTCGTCCGGGAGGATCTGAGTGGGGATCTGCCGGAGGGCTGACGGCCCCTGTCGCCGGTGCCGAGGTGGAGGCGGCTCGAGAAGTCCCCGTTGCCGACGGCATCACCGCCACCATCCGCACTTTGGGCCTCCGGCTCTTTGTACTTGTCCTCGCCCTTCGAGCATCGGCGTGGGCGAGGGCAAGGTTGCAGCGGCGTCCGCCCTGAGGCCATCGCTGCTGCAGTTCGATCACCCGTAGCGGGGGTCATTGTCGCTGCTGCTGGAGCGGGCGACGTCCGTCGGCCTTCTGTTGCTCCGCAGGCCCCCCGATCGAGTGGGGTTGTTCGTACCTGCGGAGGTGGAACCGGAGTTCCGTTTGTGATGGCACCTTGAATGCCGGTCTTTTGTTCATTGTGGCTGTCGGGGCCTGAACATGTACGTATTTTTGGCGCGGAGCCGTGTTTTTTCCTCATTTTCGAGCACTAAGACTCGCCTGTTGGTTGTCTGGACCGCTTCACCAAGCGTGAGTCGCCCCGGGCAAAGGTGACAAGTGAGGTATCCATATCCCGAAGGCGTAGGAGTCCCTCGGCTCGGTCGGCCTTGCTGTCCGAGGCTTCTCTTGCTTAGTTAAAGGAACCCCTCGCCCGCTCTTCGATGAGCCGAGGCCAGGGGTAGCGGTGTCAGCACGGACAGAGGCAGAGTTGGCTCGAAAAGAAGACTTGGTTGGCCGGAGCCTGGCCGGGTCGTCCGTTAGCGGGACCGACGCCGGAGTCGATCTGCCGAGGCCTCGGGCCTGGCTGATGTCTTCGGGGGACAGCTGGCCGAGGCCTCGGGGTGACCAGCCGAGCCGCCTGCTCGAGCCGGATTCTTGGAGGAGACCCAGGCGGCAATGGCCCGGGCGTGATGATGAAGTCGTCCTTCAGAGTGGAGATCCTCGGACCACGTCACTGTCGGAGGCTAGGTCGGACCTCGCCGAAGGTGTAGTCGACGCCGAGGGTGCTGCTGCTCCCTTCAGCCGTCAAGATCCGAGCCTGCAGGATCAGATTATCTTGTAGCGTGTGTTTTCTGCGGCCGCTGAGGCCCAAACACACCCTCGCTGTGTTGTAAAGTTGCGCTTCTTTTCCTCTTGTTTCGAGTATCTGGACTTTTTTGTCGGTAACAGAATTGTCTGTGCGAGCGAGAGTTGCTTTTCACGGAAGGTGATGAGTGAGGTATCCGTATCCCGGAGGTGTAGGAATCCCTCGGCTCGGTCGGCCTTGCCGCTTACGCGCGCTCTTGCCCGTCCATGGGGTTCTGTCACCGACGCAGTCGAGAAGGCCCGAAGAATCACTTCGGCAGAGGAACTTTCGAGCGTGAAGACTTGTTCGATCCGCGGAATCACCTATCCGAACGCGAGTTACTTATCGCAGAAGGTGATGAGTGAGGTATCTGTATCCCGGAGGCGTATGAGTCCCTCGGCTCGGTCAGCCTTGGTTGCTTACGTGTACTCCATCGTTTTCAGGATCCACTTTCGAAGTAGTTGAAAAGCACAAAAGACATTCTGGCAGAAAGGATCTTTTTTCGAGGAAAATTTCGACGTAGAGGGGGTTCCCCCCCTTTTAGCTCCCGAGGGAGGGTCGGGCTTTGCCGAGGCAGGGCTGACCCTTCCTTGATGACTAAACTTTGCGTGGAAGCGAGGTATATGAACAACTTGAAAACATCTTAAGGGTAGAAGCGATGTAGCTGTTGGATGTTCCAAGCGTTGCTGTAGACCTCGCCTTGACTGTTGGCCAGCTTGTACGTTCCGGGCTTTAGAACTTTGGCGATGACGAACGGCCCTTCCCAGGGAGGCGTGAGCTTGTGCCGCCCTCGGGCGTCTTGTCGCAATCGAAGCACCAGGTCGCCCACCTGGAGGTCTCGGGACCGGACCCCTCGGGTGTGGTAGCGTCGCAGGGACTGCTGGTACCGCGCCGAGTGTAGCAAGGCCATGTCCCGAGCCTCTTCCAGCTGGTCCAGCGAGTCTTCTCGATTAGCCTGGTTGCTTTGGTCAGCATAGGCCCTCGTCCTCGGGGAACTGTATTCTAAGTCTGTGGGCAAGATGGCCTCGGCCCCATAGACTAGAAAGAACGGCGTGAAGCCCGTGGCTCGGCTCGGTGTTGTCCTCAGACTCCAGACCACCGAGGGGAGTTCCTTCATCCATCGCTTGCCGAACTTGTTGAGGTCGTTGTAGATCCGAGGCTTGAGTCCTTGTAGAATCATGTCGTTGGCACGCTCTACTTGCCCATTCGTCATGGGGTGAGCCACGGCGGCCCAGTCCACCCGGATGTGGTGATCCTCGCAGAAGTCCAGGAACTTTCTGCCGGTGAACTGGGTGTCGTTGTCGGTGATGATGGAGTTCGGGACCCCGAAACGATGGATGATGTTGGTGAAGAACGCCACCGCCTCCTCGGACCTGATGCTGTTTAGGGGTCGGACCTCGATCCACCTGGAGAATTTGTCGATGGCGACCAACAGGTGCGTGTAGCCCTCGGGTGCCTTCTGCAAGGGGCCGACAAGGTCCAGACCCCACACAGCAAAAGGCCAAGTGATGGGTATCGTCTGCAGAGCCTGAGCAGGCAGGTGGGTCTGCCTTGCGTAGAACTGACACCCTTCGCAGGTGCGGACAATTCTAGTGGCGTCGACCACCGCCGTCGGCCAGTAGAAACCTTGTCGGAAGGCGTTTCCTACAAGGGCTCGAGGTGCTGCGTGATGGCCGCAAGCCCCTGAGTGTATCTCTTGTAGGAGCTGCTGGCCTTCGGCGATGGAGATGCATCGCTGGAGGATGCCTGAGGGGCTGCGGTGGTAGAGCTCCTTCCCATCTCCCAGCAAGAAGAATGACTTGGCGCGCCGCGCCAACCGCCGAGCTTCGGCTCGGTCGAGGGGTAGCTCTCCTCGGTAGAGATATTGCAGGTACGGGGTCTGCCAGTTTTGATTAGGCGTGACCCCGCTTCGCTCCTCCTCGACGCGCAGTGCCTCACCCTCGGGGGCCGAGGGTACCTTGGGCTGAACCGAGGGTGCCTCAGGCCGAGCTGAGGGTGCCTCGGGCCGAGCCGAGGGTGCCTCGGACTGAGCTGAGGGTACCTCAGGCTGGGCCGAGGGTGCCTCGGGCTCGGGTGTGTCGTCGATCTTGACGGAGGGTTGATGCAGGTCTCGGGAGAAGACGTCCGGGGGAACCGTTGTTCGCCCCGAGGCTATTTTAGCCAGCTCGTCCGTAGTCTCGTTGTAGCGCCGGGCGATGTGGTTGAGCTCGAGCCCGTAGAACTTGTCTTCCAGGCGCCGAACCTCATCGCAGTAGGCCTCCATCTTCGGGTCGCGGCAGTGGGAGTTCTTCATGACTTGGTCGATGACGAGCTGCAAGTCACCGCGAGCGTCGAGGCGTCGGACCCCTAGCTCGATGGCGATCCGCAACCCGTTGACCAGAGCCTCGTACTCAACCACATTGTTGGATGCCGGGAAATGGAGGCGTAGCACGTAGCGTAGGTGCTTCCCGAGGGGCGAGATGAAGAGTAGGCCTGCGCTGGCTCCTGTCTTCATCAGCGACCCGTCGAAGAACATGGTCCAGAGCTCCGGTTGGATCGGAGCTGTTGGGAGCTGGGTGTCGACCCATTCAGCCACGAAGTCCGCCAAGACCTGGGACTTGATGGCCTTCCGAGGGGCGAACGAGATTGTTTCGCCCATAATTTCCACCGCCCACTTTGCAATCCTACCCGAGGCCTCTCGGCACTGGATGATCTCCCCCAGGGGAAGGATGACACCACAGTTACCGGATGAGACTCGAAGTAGTGTCGCAACTTCCGCCGCGTCAGGATCACCGCGTACAGCAGCTTCTGAACTTGTGGGTAGCGGATCTTGGTCTCGGACAGTACCTCGCTGACGAAGTAGACTGGCCTCTAGATGGGCAATGTATGCCCCTCTTCTCGTCTCTCAACCACAATCGCGGCGCTAACCACCTGAGTGGTCGCGGCGACGTAGATCAAGAGGGTTTCTCCGGCAGCGGGGGGCACCAAGATGGGCGCATTCGTGAGGAGCGCCTTTAGGTTCCCGAGGGCTTCCTCGGCCTCAGGGGTCCAAGTGAAGCACTCGGCCTTCCTTAAGAGGCGGTACAGAGGTAGGCCTCTTTCGCCGAGGCGTGAGATGAAGCGGCTCAGAGCCGCAAGACATCCCATAACTCTCTGTACGCCTTTTAAGTCCTTGATGGGCCCCACGCTGGTGATGGCTGCGATCTTCTCCGGGTTGGCTTCGATGCCCCGCTCGGAGACGATGAACCCCAAGAGCATGCCTCGGGGCACCCCAAAGACACACTTTTCGGGATTGAGCTTCACGCCTTTCGCCTTGAGACATCGGAATGTTACTTCAAGGTCGGAAAGTAGGTCGGAGGCTTTCCTTGTCTTGACTACGATGTCATCGACGTAGGCCTCGTCCGTCCGGCCAATGTGTTGGCCGAACACATGGTTCATGCACCGCTGGTACGTCGCGCCCGCATTCCTCAAGCCGAACGGCATGGTGACATAGCAGTACATGCCGAAGGGCGTGATGAAAGAAGTCGCGAGCTGGTCGGACTCCTTCATCCTGATTTGGTGATACCCTGAGTAGGCATCGAGGAAAGACAGGGTTTCGCACCCAGCAGTGGAATCCACGATTTGATCGATGCGAGGCAGAGGGTAGGGAACCTTCGGACATGCTTTGTTTAGACCAGTGTAGTCTACACACATCCGCCATTTCCCTCCTTTCTTTCTCACAAGCACAGGGTTGGCAAGCCATTCGGGATGGAATACCTCTTTGATGAACCCTGCCGCCATTAGCTTGTGGATCTCCTCGCCTATGGCTCTGTGCTTTTCTTCGTCGAATCGGCGCAGAGGCTGCTTGACGGGTCGGGCTCCGGCTCGGATGTCCAGCGAGTGCTCGGCGACATCCCTCGGTATGCCGGGCATGTCCGAGGGACTCCACGAGAAAACATCGGCATTCGCGCGGAGAAAGTCGACGAGCACTGCTTCCAATTTGGGATCGAGCTCGGAGCTGATCCGGATCTGCTTGGAGGCGTCGCTGCTGGGGTCGAGGGGGACGGACTTAACCGTCTCCGCTGGCTCGAAGTTGCCGGCATGACGCTTCACGTCTGGCACCTCCTTAGAGAGGCTCTCCAGGTCGGCGATGAGGGCCTCGGATTCGGCGAGGGCCTCGGCGTACTCCACGTACTCCACGTCGCATTCGAACGCGTGTTTGTACGTGGGGCTGACGGTGATGACCCCGTTGGGGCCCGGCATCTTGAGCTTGAGGTAGGTGTAGTTGGGGACGGCCATGAACTTCGCGTAGCATGGCCTCCCCAGTACCGCGTGGTAGGTTCCTCGGAACCCGACCACCTCGAACGTGAGGGTCTCCCTTCGGAAGTTGGAGGGCGTTCCGAAGCAGACGGGAAGGTCAAGTTGTCCGAGGGGCTGGACGCGCTTCCCGGGACGATCCCGTGGAAAGGCGCAGCGCCTGCCTGGACCGAGGACAGATCAACACGTAGGAGCCCGAGGGTCTCGGCGTAGATGATGTTGAGGCTGCTGCCTCCGTCCATGAGGACCTTGGTGAGCCTGACGTTGCCGATGATGGGGTCGACGACGAGTGGGTATTTCCTCGAGCTCGGCACATGGTCGGGGTGGTCGGCTTGGTCGAAGGTGATGGGCTTGTCGGACCAGTCTAGGTAGACTAACGCCGCCACCTTCACTGAACAGACCTCCCAACGTTCTTGCTTGCGGTGCCGAGCCGAGGCGTTCGCCGCTTGCCCACCGTAGATCATGAAGCAGTCGCGGACCTCGGGGAACTCTCCTGCCTGGTGATCTTCCTTCTTGTCGTCGTCGCGAGCCCTGTCACCCTCCGCGGGTGGCCCGGCCCTGTGGAAGTGGCGCCGAAGCATGGCGCACTCCTCAAGGGTGTGCTTGACGGGCCCCTGGTGATAGGGGCACGGCTCCTTGAGCATCTTGTCGAAGAGGTTGGCACCTCCGGGGGGTTTCCGAGGGTTCTTGTACTCGGCGGTGGCGACAAGGTCCGCATCGGCGGCGGCGCGTTTCGCTTGCGACTTCTTCTTGCCCTTCTTCTTGGTGCCGCGCTGAGTTGACGCCTCGGGGGCATCTTCCGGTGGGCGGCCCTGGGGCTGCTTGTCCTTCCGGAAGATAGCCTCAACCGCCTCCTGGCCAGAGGCAAACTTGGTGGCGATGTCCATCAGCTCGCTCGCCCTGGTGGGGGTCTTGCAACCCAGCTTGCTCACCAGTTCGCGGCAGGTGGTGCCGGCGAGGAACGCGCCGATGACATCCGAATCGGTGATGTTTGGTAGCTTGGTGCGCTGCTTCGAGAATCGCCGGATGTAGTCCCGGAGAGACTCTCCCGGCTGCTGCCGGCAGCTTCGGAGGTCCCAGGAGTTTCCAGGGCGTACGTACGTGCCCTAGAAATTGCCGGCGAAGGCTTGGACCAGGTCATCCCAGTTGGAGATCTGCCCCGGAGGCAGGTGCTCCAACCAGGCGCGAGCGGTGTCGGAGAGGAACAGGGGGAGGTTGCGGATGATGAGGTTGTCATCGTCCGTTCCACCCAGTTGGCAGGCCAGCCGGTAGTCCGCGAGCCACAGTTCCGGTCTCGTCTCCCCCGAGTACTTTGTGATAGTAGTCGGGGGTCAGAACCGGGTCGGGAACGGCGCCCGTCGTATGGCACGGCTGAAGGCCTGCGGACCTGGTGGTTCGGGCGAGGGACTCCGATCCTCTCCGCTGTCGTAGCGTCCTCCACGCCTGGGGTGGTAGCCTCGGCGCACCCTCTCGTCGAGGTGGGCCCGACGGTCGCGGTGATGGTGCTCGTTGCCGAGGCGACCCGGGGCCGCAGGCGCTGTGTTGCGCGTGCGCCCGGTGTGGACCGAGGCTTCCCGCATGAATCGGGAAGTCGCGGCGCGATGTTCCGAGGGGTATCCCTGCCTTCGGGAGGCGGAGCTTTCGGCCCGTCGGTCCGCGGCGCCCTCCAGGAGATTCTTGAGCTCTCCCTGGATTCGCCGCCCCTTGGTGGTTGATGGCTCCGGCATCGCGCGGAGAAGCATTGCCACTGCAGCCAGGTTCTGGCCAACCCCACTGGAAGCGGGTGGCGGCTTTATCCTGACATCGTCGGCGATGCGGTGCTGGATACCCTAGGTTAGATGACGCATTTCTCCGGCCGGAGGCTGGCCCGCCCATTCCTGCCCGACGTCCCGGCGGATCGGCTCAAGTGCTCCTGCTCCCTCGTCGAACCTGGCCTGCACCCCGCGGATTTGCTCAAGCTGTGGGTCATGACCCCCCGCCTGAACGGGGACCACAGCTAGCTCCCGTAGGATGTCAACGCGAGGCACAGGCCTAGGGAGATCACTGTTCTCCGGCATACCGAGATGGTTGCCTTCGGAGGGACCCCCTAGATCGACGTGGAAACATTCACGACTTGGGCCGCAGTCCCCGTCACCGAGGCTGCGGCTGCCGTCGGAACAGTCGGAAAGGCAGTAGTCGCATGCGGTCATGAAGTCCCGCATGGCACTGGGGTTACCAAGTCCGGAGAAATCCCAACAGAAGTCGGGCTCGTCATCTTCCTCGGACCCCGAGGGCCCGTAGGTCGAGACGTCCGTCAGCCGGTCCCAGGGTGACCGCATACGATACCCCAGAGGGTTTGGACTCGCCTCTACGAGAGCGTCCGCCAAAGCGAAGCCGCCTGGGAAACGGTCGGTACCTCTTGGTCGACGGGCGGTGATGAAGTCACGTCAGGGACTGACTGCACCGTCGTCTCAGGTACGAGGGTGACACCCAGCAAGCCTTTCGCGAGCGTGCTGGCGTCGTCCGTTTGCTCGGAATTGGCGTGTTGCGGGGAGACGGCGCTCGCCTTCGTCTCAAACGCGAGGTCGATGCCCGACGCGCCCCCCGTTGGGGCGCCGGCACCGTCGACTTGCTCGACAGCCGACGAGGGGCCGCCTCCTGCTTGGCCTAGGTTGCCCCGCCTCCTCCTCCGTCGGCGGGGGAGAGGGCGGGGTGAGCTCGAATGTTGTTCTTCCACCACGCGGGGAAGACGTCGTCGATTCCGCCGGCGGCGGGCGGGCTGTCGGCCGCCATTGTTGCTGTCGCACGACGGGGGAAGGAGTATCATGTCGTAGCTGCCGTCGAGGGACATGAACTCAAGACTCCCGAAACGGAGCACCGTCCCGGGCTGGAGAGGTTGCTGGAGACTGCCCATCTGGAGCTTGACGGGAAGCTGTTCGTCAACACGCAGCAGGCCCCTACCTGGCGCGCCAACTGTCGGCATTTCGAGACCGGGGGGTCCCTGGGCCGACGAGTGAAATGTCGCCGCGTGCCCCAGCCCAGATGGGTCGGCGCGAGGCCGAGCGCGAAGGGGGGAAAAGGCGGCCGGAGACGGGCGTGAAAGAGAGGTGGAAATCTCGCGGCCTTCGTGTTCGTCCCGCGCCCAGGTCGGGTGCGCTTGCAGTAGGGGGTTACAAGCGTCCACGCGGGAGAGGGAGCGAGCGGCCTCACGCGAGCGCCTGTCCCGTCCTCTTCCCCGCGCGGCCAACCCTCTGTAAGAGGGCCCTGGTCCTTCCTTTTATAGGTGTAAGGAGAGGATCCAGGTGTACAATGGGGGGTGTAGCAGAGTGCTACGTGTCTAGCGGAGGAGAGCTAGCGCCCTAAGTACATGTCGTCGTGGCAGCCGGAGAGGTTTTGGCACCCGGTTCGTGTGGTGTCGTGGCCGTCGGAGGAGCACTGGAGCCTGGCGGAAGGACAGCTGTCGGGGCTGTCGAGTCCTTGCTGACGTCCTCTTGCTTCCGTAAGGGGGCTGAGAGCCGCCGTCGTCACAGAGCGTGCGGGGCACCATCATTGCCTATCTGGCGGAGCGAGCCAGATGGGACGCTGGTCTTGTTTCCCGTAGCCTGAGCCAGCTTGGGGTAGGGTAATGATGGCGCCTCCTGTTGACGTGGTCGGCTCGCGCCCTAGGTTGGGCGATGTGGAGGCTCCTCCGAGGTTGAGGTCGAGTCTGTCTTCCGTGGCCGAGGTTGAGTCTGAGCCCCTGGGTCGGGCGAGGCGGAGACCGTCGGCTGAAGCCAGGGCTGAGTCCGAGCCCTGGGGTCGGGCGAAGCGGAGTTCGTCGTCTTCTGGGGCTGAGCCCAAGTCCGAGCCCTGGGTCGGGCGGAGCAGAGTTCGTCGTCTTCTGGGGCTGAGCCCAAGTCCGAGCCCCGGGTCGGGCGGAGCGGAGTTCGTCGTCTTCTAGGGCTGAGCCCAAGTCCGAGCCCTGGGTCGGGCGCAGCGGAGTTCGCCGTCTTCCGGGGCTGAGCCCAAGTCCGAGCCCTGGGTCGGGCGGAGCGGAGTTCGCCGTCTTCCGGGGCTGAGCCCGAGTCCGAGCCCTGGGTCGGGCGAAGCGGAGCTTCCTATGGTGCCTGAGGCCAGGCCTGACTGCCTGTCAGCCTCACTCTGTCGAACGGCACAGCAGTCGGAGCGGCGCAGGCAGCGCTGTCCTTCTGTCATGCCGGTCAGTGGAGCGGCGAAGTGACTGCGGTCACTTCGGCTCTGTCGACTGGAGGACGTGCGTCAGGATAAAGGTGTCAGGCCACCTTTGCATTAAATGCCCCTGCGATCTGGTCGGTTGGCGCGGCGATTTGGTCAGGGTTGCTTCTTGGCGAAGACAGGGCCTCGGGCGAGCCGGAAGTATGTTCGTCGCTGGAGGGGGGCCTCGGGCGAGACGGAGATCCTCCGGGGTCGGCTGCCCTTGTCCGAGGCTAGGCTCGAGCGAGGCGTGACGAGTCCCTCGAATGGATCGATCCTTGACTTAATCGCACCCATCAGGCCTTTGCAGCTTTATGCTGATGGGGGTTACCAGCTGAGAATTAGGAGACTTGAGGGTACCCCTAATTATGGTCCCTGACAATAATGAACCAATAGTATGTTACTCCTATAACGACAAGCCAAGTATTGTTGCTAAACACATTAACGCTAAGTATTATGTTTTAAAGGAGAAAGTCCATGATCAAACAATTGAACTTGAGTACATAAATAAAGAATAAATGCTTGAGGCACTCACTAAAGGGTTTCCTATCAATGTGTTCACAAAACACTTAGCCGGTATGGGTTTAACGGAGCACCTATGATTCTAAACTAATAGTCAAAATTCAACCACCACCCTCAATAATTAAGTTTTTGCTTGGAGATAGAAAGGTATATTGTAGTCGTTAAGTTTAGTAGCATATAATAGTTTGTTGTAACGTCTTGGTCTTGGTCTTGGTGTATCGATCTATTGAAGAGTGTCAATTGTAAGTTACGAAATTAAGTAGTTAAGAAAGTAAGTTTTAAGTATAAACGAGTAATATGGTATTAATGAGAGAATGTTAGGGCTGATCTCATCCGGCTTGGTCAAGAAACTGAGTCGCCCTCCATCTCGTGCACTAATCGGGGCCACAATAATTTTATAGTTGAGACCCTTTTCACATCGCGTATATAAACAATAGAGAGTGCCAACACGCGAATCAACATCCGTTATAGTTTCTTTTCTAGACCTTTAGTGAGACCAAATCTTTCTATGCGGCTAGTGAAAGGAAAGATCGCTATCCTACCTCAACGCCTTAGAGTGCAACTATAGTGTTCTAATAGCATCACGTCGTCGACCAATCCTAAAAAATACACCTATGTGTTTCTATGCATCTAATTATTAAGGTTCAATTCAAATACAAAGTCCTATTATCATCTAACACAACTTTACAAAGAAGGCTCATCCATCCGCATGCAGGGGCAAATTTAGATGGCTTTATCGGGGTCAGTAGACCCTGATAAATTTTATAAATTCTTTAGCAAAACAATGTTAGAGTTCATAAAAATTTGTATAATATATCAAAACTGCTCTAGATGACCCTAATAATATTTTGAGCAAGATTTGTCGATGTGCGCATGTATATATTGAGATGGAACATGAAAATTGAACGGTTAGTTCGTCCTCTCTGCTTGCTTTCTACAACACACCACAATTGGATACTCTTTTATTTGAGCACAAACCACATAAATATATTAAAAGTGAGCAGTGAAGCGATATATATAGGGTAGGTATATTAGTAGCCCTGGGCTTCCAATAGTTAGAGGAAGCCTAGGCCGACCACTCCTGCAACCTGGTTCAACCCGGCGCGCCAACTCAAGCAGGCTGTCGGGTGCGTCTAGGGGTGGATATCGAGCTAGCTCGGCTTGTTATGGCTCGTTGCTGTAACGAGCCAGCTCAACTCGGCTCGTTATACTAACGCGCTAAACATCTGGCTCGGCTCGTTAGGGAGCTCGAGCCAGCTCGTTCTAATAGTCAAAATTCAACCACCACCCTCAATAATTAAGTTTTTGCTTGGAGATAGAAAGGTATATTGTAGTCGTTAAGTTTAGTAGCATATAATAGTTTGTTGTAACGTCTTGGTCTTGGTCTTGGTGTATCGATCTATTGAAGAGTGTCAATTGTAAGTTACGAAATTAAGTAGTTAAGAAAGTAAGTTTTAAGTATAAACGAGTAATATGGTATTAATGAGAGAATGTTAGGGCTGATCTCATCCGGCTTGGTCAAGAAACTGAGTCGCCCTCCATCTCGTGCACTAATCGGGGCCACAATAATTTTATAGTTGAGACCCTTTTCACATCGCGTATATAAACAATAGAGAGTGCCAACACGCGAATCAACATCCGTTATAGTTTCTTTTCTAGACCTTTAGTGAGACCAAATCTTTCTATGTGGCTAGAGAAAGGAAAGATCGCTATCCTACCTCAACGCCTTAGAGTGCAACTATAGTGTTCTAATAGCATCACGTCGTCGACCAATCCTAAAAAATACACCTATGTGTTTCTATGCATCTAATTATTAAGGTTCAATTCAAATACAAAGTCCTATTATCATCTAACACAACTTTACAAAGAAGGCTCATCCATCCGCATGCAGGGGCAAATTTAGATGGCTTTATCGGGGTCAGTAGACCCTGATAAATTTTATAAATTCTTTAGCAAAACAATGTTAGAGTTCATAAAAATTTGTATAATATATCAAAACTGCTCTAGATGACCCTAATAATATTTTGAGCAAGATTTGCCGATGTGCGCATGTATATATTGAGATGGAACATGAAAATTGAACGGTTAGTTCGTCCTCTCTGCTTGCTTTCTACAACACACCACAATTGGATACTCTTTTATTTGAGCACAAACCACATAAATATATTAAAAGTGAGCAGTGAAGCGATATATATAGGGTAGGTATATTAGTAGCCCTGGGCTTCCAATAGTTAGAGGAAGCCTAGGCCGATCACTCCTGCAACCTGGTTCAACCCGGCGCGCCAACTCAAGCAGGCTGTCGGGTGCGTCTAGGGGTGGATATCGAGCTAGCTCGGCTTGTTATGGCTCGTTGCTGTAACGAGCCAGCTCAACTCGGCTCGTTATACTAACGCGCTAAACATCTGGCTCGGCTCGGCTCGTTAGGGAGCTCGAGCCAGCTCGTTAGGCTCACGAGCAACACAACTAAAATACAAAGATCTATGTACATAAATATATATAATTGAAAAAATCGTATTATAAGCGTTTAACAATACAAACCCAAAACTTTTATAATATTATTAAGCTTCTAACTTTCAATATTAAATTGAATAACCAAATATGTATTAACTTACATATTTACAAACCCTTTTATTATAATAAGATAGCAACAAATATCATTATAAAGCAATTCATCATTCATTCCACAAATATGTACATTTTATTGCACAACACTAACATCATATGCTGCTAGAAAACAAAGTTCATAAAACCATAACCAATAATCAAATATTAAATATACAATGTAGGTATGTAGCCATGCAATAATGCAAATATTTAAGCACATGACACATCCACATATGTCCATATCACAGATCATAACTACGAGAAGACAAGACTATGAGGGATGAGATGACACCAATGACTAGACAAACTTGTGTTGTGGCTTGGCTCATTTGGCTCGCGAGCTAGCTCACGAGCTAACCCGAGCTGGCTTATTAGAGAACCGAGCTAGAATGTCAGCTTGGCTCGCTACAAAATTAAAACGAGTCGAGTCGAGCTACTAACGAGCCGAGTCAAGCGAGTTATTGAGCGACGAGTATTTCGTCTAGCCCTAGGTGCGCCACCCACCCCGCATCTGTGCGCGCAAAAAAAAGAATGCATGCATGAGTCAAACACATTCCCTGCATGCACGGAAATTTAGGAAAGAGATGTGTGGCGGTTTATATTTTTAAATGCTTTGTTTTCTCTACAAATATAGGATCGCTGCAACAGCCATACAACTAGGCTCGTCAGGACCAGTTTATGATATATATGATATTAAATATGTTACATGGTGTAGATAATTATGCAATTCGCTATACTGCGTAAAATCTGTTAGTCGCTGCATGCGCACAAATTTATGATGGAAAGAATGTGCAATGAAAGGAAATGAATTGGCATGCATAGAAACAAAAAATTGTATTTAATGCTTTATTTCTCCATAAATATAGGATCTCTCCAACAACCATGCATCTAAACTCGTTAGAACTTGGTTATAATATATACTAATACTAATTATGCTACACGGTGTAGTTATTTATGCAATTCGGTACACTGCGTAAAAATCTGTTTCTTGCTGCATGCACATAAATTTAGGATAACAAGATTTGTGATGAAAGAAAATCGATTGGCATGCATGGAAACAAAAAACGTATTTAAAATCTTTATTTCCTCCATAAATATAGGATCGCTCCAACAGCTATGCAACTAGGCTCGTTAGACCAGTTTATGATATATATACTTATACAAATTATGCTACACGATGTAAGTGTTTATACAATGTGGTGCACTGCGTTTAAAAATATGACATATTGTTCACTGGTGGATGCATCTCCAGGTTCGAGCATAAAAACCTTAAGTTTTGAGCATAAAACGCTTCAGTTATAAGCATAAATATCGAACCAATATGGGAGGTTGATAGCTCTAATGGGTTGTAATTACGATCCTATTTTTATAAAAGATTTGAAAATCATGGGAGTCACATGTATGAAGTTTCTATTTTTATACAGATCCAAAAATTATGACAAATCGTGGGAGGAATATATTTTCTTTTCCAGTGGACGCGCGCAAAAAATTGGATGACATGATTCACACATAGCATAAATTCTTATACAACGTCGCATAAATACTTACACCGTGTAGCATAATTGATAAAAAAACCTAATATCGGTCCCTAAGAATGCGAGCGAAAATTAGGGACAGTTTTATGGCAGACGTAAAAATCTGGCATTTACGAACATAGGTGATTTGATTTGATTTTTTATGATAATTACGAACATGCGGGAATTAGGGACATTTTTATGGCAGGCATACAAATCTGGCATTTACGAACATAAATGATTTGATTTGATTTTTTATGATAATTACAAACAGTATAAATCAAGGAATTGTCTTTTTAATGTGCATATAAAAAATATGCATGCATTAAATTGATATATGAATTTCGTGTTCAAGCATAAAATCGTATAATTTTTAGCGTAAATAATACATGTGGTAGGCATAAAAACACAATGATAGAAAAGAAAACACGAATCGGATATGTTAGTCACCAGAGGATGTCGTCAATAACAAGCACAGATGTAGGTCGTTACTCGGGCCGCCCAACTGCACCGGATTGGAGGATGTCACGCGCGATCGTCGCTGCGCGCACCTCGCGCCTTCCGTGACGCCGCTCGAACCGCGCGCCTTGTGCGTCCCCGTCGCTACTCGCACATCGGGGGGCACCGCTTGCAAGTCGGCCTTGGAAGTGCCGCCGCCTCGGGGCTCGGGGATACCGCCGCTTGCCCGCACAAAGGCCCGACCGTCGCTCGTCCTCTAGATCGGGGAGCCGCCGCCACCGACCTAGAAACCGCCGCCACTACTCCGGATCGAGGAACAGCCGCCACCGCGCATCAAGGTCAGGGAGCCGCGGCCACCGCAGTCACCGGCCGGGGGTCCACCGTCGCATGCGTCGTCGCTAATTGTCGGGAACCATAATTAGGGGTACCCTCAAGACGCCTAATTCTCAGCTGGTAACCCCCATCAGCATAAAGCTGCAAAGGCCTGATGGGTACGATTAAGTCAGGGATCAGTCCACACGAGTGACTCGATCACGCTTCGCCCGAGCCTAGCCTCGGCCAAGGGCAGCCGACCTCGAGAGACTTCCGTCTCGCCCGAGGCCCCCCTTTTTAACGGCGGACACACATCCGGCTCGCCCGAGGCCCTGGCTTCGCTTAGAAGCAACCCTGACTAAATCGCTGTGCCGACTGACTAAGTTGCAGGAGCATTTAACGCAAAGGTGGCCTGACACCTTTATCCTGACACGCGCCCCCCGGCAGAGCCGAAGTGACCGCCGTCACTCACCGCTCTACTGACCAGTCTGACAGAAGGACAGCGCCGCCTGCGCCACTCCGACTGCAGTGCCACTCGACAGAGTGAGTCTGACAGGCAGTCAGGCCTTGCCAAAGGCGCCATGGCGAACTCCGCTCCGCCCGACCCCAGGGCTCGGACTCGGGCTAAGACCCGGAAGACGGCGAACTCCGCTCTGCCCGACCCCAGGGCTCGGACTCGGGCTAAGACCCGGAAGACGGCGAACTCCGCTCTGCCCGACCCCAGGGCTCGGACTCGGGCTAAGACCCGGAAGACGGCGAACTCCGCTCCGCCCGACCTCAGGGCTCGGACTCGGGCTAAGACCCGGAAGACGGCGAACTCCGCTCCGCCCGACCCCAGGGCTCGGACTCGGGCTAAGACCCGGAAGACGGCGAACTCCACTCTGCCCGACCCCAGGGCTCGGACTCGGGCTAAGACCCGGAAGACGGCGAACTCTGCTCCGCCCGACCCCAGGGCTCGGACTCGGGCTAAGCCCCAGAAGACGACGAAACTCCGCCTCGCCCGACCCAGGGCTCGGACTCCGCCCTGGCCTCGGCCGAACAACCTCCGCCTCGCCCGACCCGATGGCTCAGACTCGGGCTCAGCCCCAGAAGACGACGAAACTCCGCCTCGCCCGACCCAGGGCTCGGACTCCGCCCTGGCCTCGGCCGAACGACCTCCGCCTCGCCCGACCCGATGGCTTGGGTTCGGCCTCGGCAACAGAAGACAGACTCAACCTCGGCTTCGGAGGAGCCCCCACGTCACCCGACCTAGGGCACAGGCCCGCCACGTCAACAAGAAGCGCCATCATCATCCTACCCCGAGCCGACTCGGGTCACGGAGAACAAGACCGACGTCCCATCTGGCCAGCTCCGCCAGATGGACAATGATGGCGCCCCACAAGCTCTGTGACGACGGCGGCTCTCAGCTCTCTTACGGAAGCAGGGCGACGTCAGCAAGGACTCGACCGCTCCAACAGTTGTCCCTCCGCCAGGCTCCGTCGCTCCTCCGACAGCCACGACATCACGCCAGCAAGGTGCCAAGACCTCTCCGGCTGCCACATTGGCATGTACCTAGGGCACTAGCTCTCTCTCCGCTAGACACGTAGCGCTCTGCTACACCCCCCATTGTACACCTGGACCCTCTCCTTGCGACTATAAAAGGAAGGACCAGGGCCTTCTTAGAAGAGGTTGGCCGCGCGGGGACGAGGACGGGACAGGCGCTCTCTTGGGGCTGCTCGCTTCCCTCACCCGCGTGGACGCTTGTAACCCCCCTACTGCAAGCGCACCCGACCTGGGCGCGGGACGAACACGAAGGCCGCGAGATCTCCACCTCTCTCACGCCCGTCTCCGGCCACCTCGCCTCTTCCCCCCTTCGCGCTCGCCCACGCGCTCGACCCATCTGGGCTGGGGCACGCAGCACACTCACTCATCGGCTCGGGGACCCCCCGGTCTCGAAACGCTGACAGTTGGCGCGCCAGGTAGGGGCACGCTGCGTGCTGACGAACAGCTTCCCGTCAAGCTCCAGATGGGCAGTCTCCAGCAACCTCTCCGGCCCGGGACGGTGCTCCGTTTCGGGAGCCTTGAGTTCATGTCCTTCGACGGCAGCTACGACATGATACTCCTTCCTCCGCCGCGCGACAACGACAATGGCGGCCGACAACCCGCCCGCCGGCGGCGGAATCGGCGACATCTTCCCTGCGTGGCGGGAGAACAACATTCGAGCTCGCTCCGTCCTCTCCCCCGCCAACGGAGGAGGAGGCGAGGCAACCAAGGCCAAGCGGGAGGCCGCGCTTCGTCGGCTGTCGAGCGAATCGACGTCCCCAGCGCCCCGACGGAAGGCACGCCGGGCGTCGACCTCGTGTTCGAGACGGAGGCAGGCGCCGTCCCCCCGCGACACGCTGATCCCAAGCAAGAAGACGACGACAGCGCGCTCGCGGAAAGCCTGCAGGACGTCGCCCTCGTACCTGAGATGACGGTGCAACCAGTCCCCGATGTGACTACGTCGCTCCTCGTCGACCAAAAGGTACCGACTAACTCCCATCTCATGTCATTTTGACTCGGCCTCGACCCGTCAAGTGACCTCGCTTTGGCGGGCGCTCTCATTGAGGCGAGTGCAACCCCACTGGGGTTTCGTATGCGGTCGCCTTGGGACCGGTTGACGGACGTCTCAACCTACGGGCCCTCTGGGTCCGAGGAAGATGACGATCCCAGCACCTGTTGGGATTTCTCTGGACTTGGCAACCCCGGTGCCATGCGGGACTTCATGACCGCATGTGACTATTGCCTCTCCGACTGCTCCGACGGAAGCCGCAGCCTTGACGACGAGGGCTGCGGCCCAAGCCGCGAATGTTTCCACATCGAGCTAGGGGATCCCTCCGAAGGCAACCATCTCGGCATGCCGGAGGACGGTGATCTTCCTAGGCCGGTGCCTCGCGCTGACATCCCGCGGGAGCTAGCTGTGGTCCCCGTTCTGGCGGGGGGTTACGACCCACAACTCGAGCAAGTCCGCGAAGCGCAGGCCAGGCTCAACGAGGGAACAGGAGCGCTTGAGCCGATCCGTCGGGACGCCGGGCAGGCATGGGCGGGCCAACCCCCGGCCGGAGAAATACGTCACCTGCCCCAAGGTCTCCAGCGCCGCGTCGCCGACGATGTCAGGGTCAGGCCGCCGCCCGCATCCAGCGGGGTTGGTCAGAACCTGGCAGCCGCAGCGATGCTCCTCCACGCGATGCCGGAGCCATCAACCACCGAGGGTCGGCGAATCCAGGGAGAGCTCAAGAATCTTCTGGAAGGCGCCGCGGCCCGACGGGCCGAGAGCACTGCCTCCCGAAGGCAGGGATATCCCTCGGAACCTCATGCCGCGACTTCCCGATTCATGCGGGAAGCCTTGGTCTACACCGAGCGCATGCGTAACACCGCGCCTGCGGCCCCGGGCCACCTCGGCAACGAGCACCACCGACGCGACCGTCGGGCCCACCTCGACGAAAGGGTGCGCCGAGGCTACCACCCCAGGCGTGGGGGACGCTACGACAGCGGGGAGGATCGGAGTCCCTCGCCCGAACCACCCGGTCCGCAGGCCTTCAGTCGGGCCATCCGACAGGCGCCGTTCCCGACCCGGTTCCGACCCCCGACTACTATCACGAAGTACTCGGGGGAAACGAGACCGGAACTGTGGCTCGCGGACTACCGCCTGGCCTGCCAACTGGGTGGGACGGACGACGACAACCTCATCATCCGTAACCTCCCCCTGTTCCTCTCCGACACTGCTCGCGCCTGGTTGGAGCACCTGCCTCCGGGGCAGATCTCCAACTGGGACGACTTGGTCCAAGCCTTCGCCGACAATTTCCAGGGCACATACGTGCGCCCCGGGAATTCCTGGGACCTTCGAAGCTGCCGGCAACAGCCGGGAGAGTCTCTCCGGGACTACATCCGGCGATTCTCGAAGCAGCGCACCGAGCTGCCCAACATCACCGACTCGGATGTCATCGGCGCGTTCCTCGCCGGCACCACTTGCCGCGACCTGGTGAGCAAGCTGGGTCGCAAGACCCCCACCAGGGCGAGCGAGCTGATGGACATCGCCACCAAGTTCGCCTCTGGCCAGGAGGCGGTCGAGGCTATCTTCCGAAAGGACAAGCAGCCCCAGGGCCGCCCGTCGGAAGAGGCTCCCGAGGCGTCTACTCCGTGCGGCGCCAAGAAGAAAGGCAAGAAGAAGTCGCAATCGAAACGCGACGCCGCTGACGCGGACCTTGTCGCCGCCGCCGAGTACAAGAACCCTCGGAAGCCCCCCGGAGGTGCTAACCTCTTCGACAAGATGCTCAAGGAGCCGTGCCCCTACCATCAGGGGCCCGTCAAGCACACCCTCGAGGAGTGCATCATGCTTCGGCGTCATTTCCACAGGGCCGGGCCACCCGCCGAGGGTGGCAGGGCCCGCGACGACGACAAGAACGAGGATCGCCAAGCAGGAGAGTTCCCCGAGGTCCGCGACTGCTTCATGATCTATGGAAGGCATGCGGCGAATGCCTCGGCTCGGCACCGCAAGCAAGAGCGCCGGGAGGTCTGCTCGGTGAAGGTGGCGACGCCAGTCTACCTAGACTGGTCCGACAAGCCCATCACCTTCGACCAGGCTGACCACCCCGACCATGTGCCGAGCCCAGGGAAATACCCGCTCGTCGTCGACCCCGTCATCGGCAACGTCAGGCTCACCAAGGTCCTGATGGATGGGGGCAGCTGCCTCAACATCATCTACGCCGAGACCCTCAAGCTCCTGCGCATCGATCTGTCCTTCGTCCGGGCAGGCGCTGCGCCCTTCCACGGGATCGTCCCTGGGAAGCGCGTCCAGCCCCTCGGGCGACTCGACCTCCCCGTCTGCTTCGGAACGCCCTCCAACTTCCGAAGGGAGACCCTGACGTTCGAGGTGGTCGGGTTCCGAGGAACCTACCACGCTGTGCTGGGGAGGCCATGCTACGCGAAGTTCATGGCCGTCCCCAACTACACCTACTTGAAGCTCAAGATGCTGGGCCCCAACGGGGTCATCACCGTCGGCCCCACGTACAAACACGCGTTCGAATGCGACGTGGAGTGCGTGGAGTACGCCGAGGCCCTCGCCGAGTCCGAGGCCCTCATCGCCGACCTGGAGAACCTCTCCAAGGAGGTGCCAGACGTGAAGCGTCACGCCGGCAACTTCGAGCCAGCGGAGACGGTTAAGGCCGTCCCTCTCGACCCCAAATAGGAAGCAGCGCTCGTCGACTTTCTCCGCGCAGACGCTGATGTCTTTACGTGGAGTCCCTCGGACATGCCTGGCATACCGAGGGATGTCGCCGAGCGCTCGCTGGATACTCGGACCTGAGTCTGATCCGTCAGGCAGCCTCTGCGCCTCGGTCATCAAGGAAGGGTCGGCCTCGCCTCGGCAGAGCCCGACCCTCCCTCGGGGGCTAAAAAGGGGGAACTCCTCTGCATCAAGATTGGGCATACTTCTCCGCGCCGAAAATTTTCAATCAAAAAAAGGGCCCCTTGCGTTCTCCTGGCAATGTCAGAAGCAGGGTCTCGAGGAGCGAACGCGGGTACATGTAAATGGCGAGGCCGACTGAGCCGAGGGACTCCTGCGCCTCCGGGTTAGGGACACCTCACTCATCACCTGCCACGAAAAATGACCCAACTCGAGAAGCCGCCCTATTGTTGACAAGCTAGGACGAACACGCAGATGGAAGGAAAAGAGAGTACGACTTCATGCAAGAAAGACAAAGTGTTCAGGCCTCAGCGGCCGCGGTGGGACACGCATCCAACAAGAAATTGTTTAAACAAGAATTAAGCGCCGCCTTGGGAAGGAGCCGCGCCCTCAGCTTCGTCCCCGCCGTCGGTGAGGTCTATCTCGGCCTCCGGTGACAGCGGAGGGGGAAGGATCTCCGCTTCGAAGGTGGTCGCCAGCACCGCGCTCGGACCCGCGGCAACTGCGTCAAGCCGCTGGACCTCTGCCAGGGCAGCATCGTCTTCGTCAGGAAGACAGTACCCCTCACTAACCCGCTCCAGGTCCACGACGTAGTGGGAAGCAAGCACGGCGAAGGCCCGCCTGACGCCATGGTGTAGCGCCTCGCGGACTCTGCCGCGCGCATGATCACCCAAGGCTCGAAGGCGGCTTTGAGGGGAGCTTCCTGAAGGGACGTCGCCGGAGCCGAGGGTACGGTAAAAATCCGAGACGGCCTCGGACATGGCCACGAGGTCAGCTTCCCTCTGCTCGGCAGCTCCGGCAAGCGCCTCGGCGAGCGCCTTGGCGGACTCGTCAAGGGCGGACTCGAGCTCTGTGAGCAACCAAGAGAAACACCTCAAGCACAAGCAAAGGAAACAGACAAGAACAAGAACCGGTGAGGACCAAGATGTACCTCCGGCTCGGACACGATGCTCCGAGGCCGCGACCTGGGCTACGGCTAGGTCGGCCGCGAGGGTCTCAGCTCGGCTTTCGGCCTCGGCAGCCCGGCCCCGAGATTGGTCCCGCTCCTCAATAACCTGGGCGAGCTCCGATCGCTGCCGTTGCGCCTCCGCACGCGCTGCTGCCGCCTCGGCTCTCAGATCGGTGCAGAGCAGCTGGAGGTCCGCTACCTTGGCATCCTGCTGAGAAAGGCGCGCGGTAGCCCCGGCGAGCGAGGACCTCATGGATCGCAGCGAGCCCCAGACATCGACCTCGCGGCGGATGAACGACGACTTGGCGGCGCTTCGGTCCGTCAGATCCTGGGGAAAGGAAACAGGGCGTCACGACGAGTGTCTCGCTCGCAGAAGGAAAAAGGTACGCCTGAAACTGCTACCTGGAGGATTTTGGGGACGTCTCTGCAGAGAACCTCCAGCGACGACCGGAGCAACCCCACCGTTGCCTCCGCACACTCGCGGAGCTCGTCCCAGGACTGGTCCTCCTGCTCATCATCGAGAACAAAGACAGGGTCCGAGGCCTCACGGGTCCGGAATCGGAGCAACGGGCGCCGGGTCTCGGAGTTTCGCCGCACAGCGATGAGGCTGTCACCCGGTTGGACGGACCGCGCGTCCACGCCCACCTCATCTGAGGCCTTGGGTGCCGATGCATCAGCCATCCCGACGCCGGCAGCAACTGGTCGCTCTCCGACAGGGACGGCGGCAACCTCGGCGGTGGCGGGCGCCGGCGTGGCCGGCAGGACAGGCGGGCTCAGGGCCACGTGGGCTGACGCCAACGCCTCCTCAACCACGATGGCCGCCTCGGCAGAAGAGCCGGCCTCGGGAGCCCGCTCCTCAGAGACCGGCGACACCCGAGCCCCCTGCGGTGAAGTACCCCGCGAAAGGGTCGGCAGGATGACAAGGTCCGGGGCGGCGCTGGCCACACAGTCCGGCACCGTCTTGAGGGCCTTCCGGGGCGCCAGGTCGGTCTGGCCATGACTGCGCTTACTGGATAAAAGAAAAAAAAAAGAGGAGGAAAGAAAGATCACGGCCGAGACATATGAATGGGAAGCCAAGACGAAGACATTCCGAGATACTCACCCACTTCGGGGCGCATAAAGCGGCCCGTCGGCACACCGAATCCCCGCTCATGGAAGGAGACGAAGCTCACGACGTACCCCGGCGGTGGGGACGGAGCGGCTCCGCCCACGGGAGGAATCCACTCTGGCCGCTGCTTGTCGGTGAGGGGGCGGAGCAAACCCTCGCCGACCAGCTCCTCCAGATCACTCGCCGTCACCGTGGAGAAAGGCCATGGATCGCGCGGGGGGATTATGGTCACTCGATCCGCCATCACCAAAATGGAAGAGATGGCGGCGCGGGGGGCAGGGAGGGCGGGTTTTTCTCTTCTCCGACTAAAGTTTCCCGGGTTGCGAAAACCTAAAGGGAAAAGAAGGGAGCGGAGCAAAGAACCGTCACCGGACCCCCTCTCGAGTATATGAAGGCCAGGGCGAAACCGTTTTCAGTGCACCGCCCGGACCGGACGCGGGATTCGAAAAGCGCGAGGCGAAACAGCCGTTCTTCGAACGGCTCGCGCACGCGCAACGGCCGCCCCGCCAACCACTCGCCTCGTCGCATTAACTCCGCGGCGGGACACGCGGCGCCTCTGGCAGGAGAAGCGGACGACGCTTCGCCTTCGCCGTAATAACCGCGTCAAAAAAGAGGTACGCCACGTCGTTCGATTTCGTATCCTTTTCCTTTGTCCTCTTTCTCTATCTCTTGCAACAGGGACCGGGAAAGGGGGATACCCCGAAAAGGATCCTTCCCTGTGAAGGAACCGGGCTCCGAGCCCCCCCTACTGATCAGAGGTTCAAAGGCTGGCCCTCCGAATGGTTCAACAGTCGCCTCAGATCGCGTGGGCCTGACACCCACTACTGGTCAGGGGTTCGAAGGCCGGCCCCCCGAAGGGTTCCATGGCCGCCTCAGGCTACTCGGGCTCCGCGCCCATTACTGATCAGGGGTTCGAAGGCTGGCCCCCGAAGGGTTCACAGTCGCCTCAGACACCGAGCGAGGGATGACCAGGGGTACGTTCGATACATAACCGAGGCTCGGGCTGCGCTCCCGAGGTACCCTAGGACATTTCCGGGACCAGCGGGAACGATCTTGTAACGGAATCCCATCGGAGGGAGGCATCGAGCCCTCGGACCCCGTCGCCAGGGGACCGGGTCCGGCAAATCACCCGCAGGTACTTTTGGGCGTGCCTCTGGGCCCCTAGCCGACCCCCAACGAACGGGGCACGGACGTCCACTCGGATTACCCGCTTGCAGCTCACCGGAGACACCATGTTCGGTGCCCATCGAGGGTAACATGGCGCTCTCCCCCCCCTCCTCCTTGCGGAAAGGCGACGTAGGGGCGTATGTAAAAAAGCCGAGTCTGTCCCTGATCGTCCTCTCGCCCTGTGCAGAGGCTCGGGGGCTGCTCTCGCAAACCTGGCTCCGGCCAAAACCGTTGACAGCGTCAACATACCAGCCCGAGAGCTTGGGCCCCGACCGTGCACCCGGGCTACGGCCAGTTCGCATGAGGGAACGACCAGACCAGCCGAAGCATTACGCAAGGCATTAAGACCTCGAAGGAGTGTAACCACTCCTCCGAGGCCTCGGGGGCTACACCCGGCGGGTGCGCTCGTGCGCACCCACCGGAACCAAATGCAACCGAGAAAGGCTGGTCCCCTTGCAAAAAAGTGCGACAAAAGCCTCCAAGCGAGTGCTAACACTCCCTTTGAGGCTCGGGGGCTACTGTCGGGGACCATAATTAGGGGTACCCTCAAGACGCCTAATTCTCAGCTGGTAACCCCCATCAGCATAAAGCTGCAAAGGCCTGATGGGTACGATTAAGTCAGGGATCAGTCCACACGAGTGACTCGATCACGCTTCGCCCGAGCCTAGCCTCGGCCAAGGGCAGCCGACCTCGAGAGACTTCCGTCTCGCCCGAGGCCCCCCTTTTTAACGGCGGACACACATCCGGCTCGCCCGAGGCCCTGGCTTCGCTTAGAAGCAACCCTGACTAAATCGCCGTGCCGACTGACTAAGTTGCAGGAGCATTTAACGCAAAGGTGGCCTGACACCTTTATCCTGACACGCGCCCCACGGCAGAGCCGAAGTGACCGCCGTCACTCACCACTCTACTGACCAGTCTGACAGAAGGACAGCGCCGCCTGCGCCACTCCGACTGCAGTGCCACTCGACAGAGTGAGTCTGACAGGCAGTCAGGCCTTGCCAAAGGCGCCATGGCGAACTCCGCTCCGCCCGACCCCAGGGCTCGGACTCGGGCTAAGACCCGGAAGACGGCGAACTCCGCTCTGCCCGACCCCAGGGCTCGGACTCGGGCTAAGACCCAGAAGACGGCGAACTCCGCTCCGCCCGACCCCAGGGCTCGGACTCGGGCTAAGACCCGGAAGACGGCGAACTCCGCTCCGCCCGACCCCAGGGCTCGGACTCGGGCTAAGACCCGGAAGACGGCGAACTCCGCTCTGCCCGACCCCAGGGCTCGGACTCGGGCTAAGACCCGGAAGAGGGCGAACTCCGCTCCGCCCGACCCCAGGGCTCGGACTCGGGCTAAGCCCCAGAAGACGACGAAACTCCGCCTCGCCCGACCCAGGGCTCGGACTCCGCCCTGGCCTCGGCCGAACAACCTCCGCCTCGCCCGACCCGATGGCTCAGACTCGGGCTCAGCCCCGGAAGACGACGAAACTCCGCCTCGCCCGACCCAGGGCTCGGACTCCGCCCTGGCCTCGGCCGAACGACCTCCGCCTCGTCCGACCCGATGGCTCGGGTTCGGCCTCGGCAACAGAAGACAGACTCAACCTCGGCTTCGGAGGAGCCCCCACGTCGCCCGACCTAGGGCACAGGCCCGCCACGTCAACAAGAAGCGCCATCATCATCCTATTCCGAGCCGACTCGAGTCACGGAGAACAAGACCGGCGTCCCATCTGGCCAGCTCCGCCAGATGGACAATGATGGCGCCCCACAAGCTCTGTGACGACGGCGGCTCTCAGCTCTCTTACGGAAGCAGGGCGACGTCAGCAAGGACTCGACCGCTCCAACAGCTGTCCCTTCGCCAGGCTCCGTCGCTCCTCCGACAGCCACGACATCACGCCAGCAAGGTGCCAAGACCTCTCCGGCTGCCACATTGGCATGTACCTAGGGCACTAGCTCTCTCTCCGCTAGACACGTAGCGCTCTGCTACACCCCCCATTGTACACCTGGACCCTCTCCTTGCGACTATAAAAGGAAGGACCAGGGCCTTCTTAGAAGAGGTTGGCCGCGCGGGGACGAGGACGGGACAGGCGCTCTCTTGGGGCCGCTCGCTTCCCTCACCCGCGTGGACGCTTGTAACCCCCCTACTGCAAGCGCACCCGACCTGGGCGCGGGACGAACACGAAGGCCGCGGGATCTCCACCTCTCTCACGCCCGTCTCCGGCCACCTCGCCTCTTCCCCCCTTCGCGCTCGCCCACGCGCTCGACCCATCTGGGCTGGGGCACGCAGCACACTCACTCGTCGGCTCGGGGACCCCCCGGTCTCGAAACGCCGACACTAATGAATCGGGATGGAGCGTGAAAAACTGAACCCTAACACTTCAGGTCTTATTTTATAGACGTCTAAACCTGGTCTGGCTCAACCAGATTACACCGTCCGACCTAAACTTTCTCTAGTTATTGGAAGCTCAAGTCTTTATATATATATATATATATATATATATATATATATATATATATATATATATATATATATATATATATATATATATATATAGTTATTAGCATACCCAACGTAGTAATAGGCGGTCCTTGAATAAATAAATTGTGGGTGGGTAGGGGAGGGGGTGAGGAGGATGGAGGCGTCGGAGTCGCAAGCCAGCTCACCATAACAACCATCGATGGATCCTTCCATGTCCATCCATCAATCAAAAGGGAGGAAGAAGGGCAGAATTTTATTTGTGTGTGTTCTGATGAAGAGGGGAAACAAAGGAGCCAGAAAACGACCTCTGACTTCCCCACTTGTTTACATTAAATAAAAGTTAATTAAGTGGCCCACTAGCAATCGGCATTATTGGCCGATGAGTAACCATTTCTATAGTCACCACTGGAGGAAGATACATGCAGGATACAGTGAAGAGTAAAGGCGTGAAGTGAGAAGCCTTCACTTGTTTGCTTTTGTCACCTCTTTGTTCATTTCATATGTCGTTTATTTTTATTTACTCATCTAGATACATTTTTTTTATTTTTTGAGTCATGGTAACTTCTTTATATTAACTAAACTTGTTTTGTTTTGCATTTCTCAAATAAAAGAGCGTTCTATGTGGGATAATTTTTACGAATAAATAAAAAACAATGCATGTTCGGAAAGTAATATTTGGGATACTCTTCTTCACAACTAGAAATGGCTCTCTCTATAGGAATAAAAACACGTAAAAATTATCTTCCAACGAGTAAACGGGGACGACAAACATTCATCATCACAATTTTATGTGGGGAACCGTTAAACTTATATGTGGCGATGTTTTCTGTAATAGGTAATGATAAAAATAAATAATTATCTTATCAAGAAATCACTTATTATACAAATATGTTCATTTTAATGTACACATAATAATTTTAATGTGTATAAGTGACAATATTTTACATTAATAACAAAAGCATGTGTCCTAATTATAATTAAAGCGTAGATGGGGATCCTCGTCGGAGATATATCCCCGTGAAAAACGGAGATGGGAAGAAATGTCCCCCACAAACATTCGAGGGGATTTTTCGTGGGGAATATTTTTTGTCCGAGAACAAGGATGAAGAACTATTCTCCGACTGAGATTTTCCCATTGCTATCCCTATACAACCGGCCAAGGGTATCTTCAATAGTTGTTAGAACCAACTCTAAATCTTAATTTTTAGCAAGATAAAAACAACAACTCCTAATCTCAACCCCCAATATTTCCGCACCTACCAAAATATAGACGCCATCACGCAAAATATATATGTTTGCATTCATATATCAATCTAGAGGTGGAAGAAAGTAGAAAAGAATAGGACATACCATCTCTATAAATAGTTACTAATACAATATCCGTGCGGTTATGATGGTCCATAAATATTTGATAAAATATTAGAGTACAACGATTACATGAAAACGAACAATATATATTATCATCGATCTTAATGTCTCACAATTTTTTTGCCAATAACCAATACAAAACTGAACTCGGAATCCGGAATGCCGCCTTCTCCTATTCCTCGACTGTTCAGCCATGTATCGCCAGCGGGGACGCCTCTCCTCTTCTTGCCTTGTTATCTATAGAAGCGTATGCTGGCGGAGAGTCACGGCAGCAGCTCGAGGCGTATCAAAATGGCCTACTTGATGTCCTCTGTGGCGGTACAGAAGAATCTAGGTGAAAGAGACAGAAACGAGCAAAAAGATGAGAGGTTGGAGGTTAATATATGACGCCAACACCGAGGAGGAGGAAGAGGAGAAAGTGCTCGTGGTGGTTGCATGGTTGGTTGCGCATGCAAGAGTAAGACTTACTTTATCTGATTGTTTGGGGAGACATGGGGGAATCAGATCTACACACTTCACGCGTGACACACGTGCACAAAACTCATGCTTTAAAGGAGCAGAGAAATTTTCTTTCTTATATAAATATATGGTATAACTATTGAGTTTAGTAGCATATAACACATTGTTGTAACACTTTGGTCTTAGTATATAGATCTATTAAGGTATGGGAATTGTAAGCTACAAAATTAAGCAGTTAAGAAAAAAAAGTTATAAGTAAAAGCAAAACTAGTTAGGATGATCTTACCTTCTATGTTTTAGAGTGAGATTTTAGAAATTATTAGAGAAACTCACGAATATGCTCCTAATATTTTTAGCCCTTTAAAATTCATTGATTTAACAAAATTTTAAAACTATGAACATGCTCTAAATGCTAAGGTGAACATTGTGGGTCTATTTGATTCAGTTGTAGATTTTTTGGAAATTTGATTCTAGCTATGAGCTGCGAAAGCTGTTGTGAGCTGACGATTATGAAAAAACTAAAATTTATTTGGTTTAAACAACTATAAACTATAGATTCTATAATAGCATGATAATTTGTAACATTGACGACAAGAATATAAAAAATCTAGGATAGAAGGTAATTCTAAATTAAACTAGAGAAATATGTAGATTTCAAAAATATATTCTACTGTTATATCTGTTTAATGTTATATCCGTTTAATTGAGATTCTATATTTTCTTACAATAAATTTGGTTCAGATTGCTGAACCAAACACGATTGCATATACACACATCTTTTTGTACCAACACTATATTTGAATAAGACATACCATACCATTCCTAATACAAATATAGAAGAGACAAAAAAGTATAAAACTATGCAAAATTTTTACTCTATGTTCTAGAGTGAGATTACGTCATTCTCAATAGGGGTATTTAAGTATTTGCCATCTTTACGAAATGTTCTTAATCATATGCCACTGACACATGTGTCACTGACATGGCAAAAAATTTGTCACCCACCTTAAAATAGTTAATTTTTCCTTCTCAATGGGAGTTTCATGGCACAATTAACTAGAGTGACACATCATCTAAGGAAGTTTGAAACTATGATGAAATAGTCTCACACAGTGCATAGTTTCATCTTTATTGTTTCCTAGGTCACATGCAAAACACAAACATCTTGAAAAAACAATGTACACATGATTTCATCCCCACGAAATTGATTTCATATCTTTCATAATAAATACACTGTCATACCATAGCCTATTTAATGCCCATGACACTTGAGAATGACCTTATAGAAAGTATTAGATAAACTCACGGATATGGTCCTAATATTTTTAGTCCTTTGAGAAACAATTATTGGTTTTTTCGGATTTTAAGGTGATGCTCTTAGTTTTGCTAGTGTTATCATTTTTATTCTTAGTCGTGGGTTTTTCTCAGTTTTGCCCTTCCAGCGCTATAGAGCAGAAGAGTAAAACTGAGAAAAAAATTACAACAAAGGGTAGAAATGAGAAAGATGCCAAAACTAAGGGCCTAAATTTAATAGTCCTTTTTTAACTATGAAGATGCTAATGCTGAAGTTGAACACTACGGTCATATACGTAAGCGGTACACATCTTTTTTTTAAGGGATGCAAACGCAAACTGAGAATTGTCCGTATAAAAATACCTCAAAAAAAAGAAACAAAAGGCACATGCAAAAAAAAAGAACAGAAAAAAAAAGAAAAAGGAGGTCAAAATATAAAAAAGACCTGCCTTTTTTTTCTATTCCAAATTCCCTTTCCCCATCTCGTCTTCTCCACAGTCCACACTGTTCACCACCTCTCCCATCCTCTCTTCGATCCCCAAATCCCGAATTGACCAGCCCAAATCGTCGCCGCGGCGCATGGAGTGGACGGCCCCGAAGCCCGCCTCATCGCCTCCCCTCCTCTGGGACTGGGGAGACCACGCCGCCACGGGCTCGGGCTCCTCCAGCGACGCCCCGGCGCGGCGCGGCGGGAAGGAGCGGGAGGCGAAGCGTGCCAGGGCCGGCGAGGACCGCGGGGGAGGTGAGCTGAGGTGCCAGGTCGAGGGGTGCGGATTGGACCTCAGCAGGGTCAAGGACTACCACCGTAAGCACCGCGTCTGCGAGGCCCACACCAAGTCCCCCCGCGTCATCGTCGCCGGCCAGGAGCGCCGGTTCTGCCAGCAGTGCAGCCGGTGGGTCGTCTTCTCGCTTGCTCTCGCTTGCCTCCTCCACGCCTCTTCTCTCGCTTGCTCTGTGCGATTGCTTCCGTCTTCCTTCCTTTGATTGCTTTCTGCAACGATGGTTCGCGCTTTTGCGCTGCAATTATCGCGTGATTTGTTGATTGGTTTGGACAAGCAGTTGTTTTTTACGTGTTCTCTATTAGTTTTGTGGCTACATGCTGTGTGTGTGTACGGCGCGTGAGCTGCGTGCGCGGTTGTGCCGTTTTTTTGGGTACGGAACTACATTTTTTTCCTGATCTAGCAATGAAAGATGCTTCCTTTCCACTATTGGTACTGTTGTACTTGTTGTGGAGAATCGTACGCATGGGTGAAATGAGAAATGGCTACTATGCCTGTTTCCCTTTTCCAGTTTTGGTATGGCTCTCGATATATGGGTATGCTTTTGGGATGAGCGTTTTTTTGTGGGCTACTGACCCGTGTCTATTTTATTCCATTAAAACTATGTGAATATTGCAGGCATATATCTCCTGTATTGCACTTTTACATGGCATTTAACCATAAATAGTGTCTATTTTGTTTTTGCTGATTGCTTGGGTTCTGGCAATCCAGATTCCATGCGCTGTCAGAGTTTGATCAGAAGAAGAGGAGCTGCAGGAGGCGTCTGTCTGATCACAATGCCCGCCGCCGGAAGCCTCAGCCAGATGCATTCACCTTCGCCTCTGCAAAGCTGCCTTCGACATTGTTTGGTAATGTTTTCATATCTTGACTACTGTTCGAAATTTGCTATCAGTGGAAGTGGACACTAGAAAAAATGGTGGTGATGGGCTCTTAGCCAGGTTCTAGATTCATCTGCATGTACGTCATGCAAACAGATGTCTTGTTACGCAAATGGCAAGCTTTCTATCTTTTATACTTAGCAATAAGTTGTCTGTTGTGTTTCTTCGTGTAATTAAATAGAAACTAGGCATTGGACTTGAGAGTATCGTGATTAGTAATATATGTATCTTGTACTATACAGCTAGCAGGATTATCGTGTTTCAATTGTATTATTCTACCTTCTTACCTCCTATTTATAAAGTGAAATATTCTTATCCCTGAACTTCTCTGCCACTGCAGATGATAGGCGGCAAATAAGTTTTGTCTGGAATAAAGCTCCTGTTAGCCATGTAAGACCCTTCACTTCTCCATGGGACAGCTCATCTGACTTAAAGCCCCCTTATGCAAAGGAAATAAGTGATGTATCAACAAAAGTTGGGACAATTACTGGACAAGTTCATTTGGATAAATCTCACATGTTCAATGCTATTCCAACACTTAGCCATGGCAAAGATGAGCCTTGGCCAATGAAAGGTTTGATTTTCCAAACATTATCCATACTTGCTGCAGAAATGTGTTCATCAAGGAAGAAGCTTTGTTAAGTGGTTTGCCATATTTGTTGACAAAGGGTTGTAAACCATCTCCGGTTTAGTCGGACCTTACCTAAAACATCTTCCGCAGTTGACACATAAAAGGGACCTTTATCCATTTTATCATCGCTTGCAGAGATGGGAAGCTGATTATTATTACACGAGTACTTTGAATTTTCATTGCAGAAGCTTGTGAACTTAAAAGTCAAAATATTTTTGTAGCTATTCATATGATTTAGCCTGCATAGAATGTATGGCGGAACAAAGATTGCTGAACTCCTTGCCATACCTCTATTCAAACTGGGCTTATAGATGTTTTGTTGTAGGTTGCTTGATTCTTTACTCTGTAAATTTACTACCAGAAAAAAGAAGAATGCTACCAGAATTGAACTGTCAGTTGTATTCACATGTTAGTTTAGGATGCAAACACTTGATTATGTTGGATTTATGGGAAATAAAATGTTGCAGGGACTGATACCATTTTCTCCAAAATGGTATTGGGACTTGGTTATTAGCGATGATGGATTTTGAGTGCCAAGAAAACGTAGATGTTTTTCTATCAATATCATATTTGGTAGCATTATTTTATTTGTTTAGTTTCACCTATTCTAGGTTTCTGAAGTCCTAGATCACTGTTGAGATAATTAATTACTCCATGTTTCGTTTATGGATGACATGTAAACTTCATTTTGCTTGCAAGAAATTACTAATAAACTGCAGGTCTATTTGACTCTCCTGCACTTACATTTTACTGTGCTAGTGACCAGTTTAATAATTCTGAGCATCAGAGTTAGAAATTGTAATTGACTGTCATACAACTCTGCTTGTTTTCATGCTAGTTTTATTGAACCATGTCATGTGATTTCATTTGCCATGCCGTTCCTGTTCCTGCACCGTCTGCACTTCGATGTTCTTTTGTTGTCCCGATGGGTGTATGACATAGTCTGAATGATCGGTTCTACAGGTCTGGACATGTCTATATCTGCTTCAAAATTCGATGGAGCAGCGGATCTTCAGCATGCTCTCTCTCTTCTGTCAGCCGGCGCTTGTGGACTGCCTGATTCTGTACATCAAACATCTTGCATTATCCAATTCAATGGTGCCAGCGAGAACAGCAGTGACCTTCATGTAACGCATGGCAGGAACTCTGGTCCAGCATCATGCGCCGATGCGCAGCATATAGCTGCCCAGCCTCAGTCTCAGCTGTTTCATTTTACCACAGATACCGGCAATACTGTTTATGAGCCCAGTTTCTTTGGTGTAAACCAGATAAATTAACCATGGAAGACACATGCCACTTGATCACTTGGATGAATAGCCCTGAAGATGGTCTGGGCCTGTGCAAGTTCTTCAACCAACCACCGGACATAAGGATCTTTGTTAATGTTATCTTCATATTTATTGGCCATACCTGAATTCAGTTGAACCGAGCTTAGGCCAGCTTATGTTTAATATGCAGTTCCAACCTGTGATTGACCCATTTTTTATGTTCTTTTTGCCCTCTGTGATGTGAGTGTGACTACTCTGTAACATTATAAGTGTGATACTATTGTAGTCTCTACTGCCCTGACGATGTAAACGGTTGGATATCTTTGAAGCTGTCCTTGATGAATCTGGACATGTATTTTGTGTGTATATATGGTCTGTTGCTTCAATACTGCCATCATTAAAATATTTGAAGGACTTCAGCTATTGCTGTTTTTTTGTGTGTTTTTATTGATACAATAGACCAATTTATGGTATAATTTCAAGTAAAAAATCAATAGTCTCCAAACCAAACAGCTGGTGTGATTTTAGGGGTGTGGAATCGTGCAATTTGGTCAGCATCACAGTTGTCTCTCCTCTATACAAGCCTCCCTCACCCACACGTCTATGTGGCGGACGGAAATCTGCAGCTAACCAGACAAATCAGCATACAGCTTCCCATGTAGGAACTACCAGCCAAATTCTAGAAAGCAAAATGTCCATGGTCGGCACAGAAAAATCCATGTGTGCGACTTCGACGACAGATGGTGACACATACAATAAGAGAGAGACAGATACCAAAAACTAAAGACGTATCATTCTGAAGTGCAGCGACTGCAGTAGTCTTGGAACGCAGGTCAACAACCAAGTACAAGGAACAGATGGTGCAAGCAAGCTTGCACAAGCCAACAGATGGTGCCACGTAGACAAGAGAAAGACATATACCAAAAACTTCAGTCATATCATCCTGAAGTGCATACTGGAAACTATAAAACCATATCATTCTGAAGTGCAGAAACCGCTGCAGGGGGTGTTTAAACGCACTAAACCTAAGTTAGTTGGCTAAAAAATTGCTGGTAGAATTAGATAGCTAATAAATATCTAGCTAACTATTAACTAATTTGCCAAAAATAGCTAATAGTTGAATTATTAGCTAAACTGTTTGGATGTACACTACTAATTTTAGTAGCTAACCGTTAGATCTAGTACATTCAAAACATCCCTTTAATTTGGTCTTGGAACGTAGGTCAACAACCAAGGGCAAGGAACAGTAATGGTGCAAAGCAAACTTGCTGATTACAAGAAACTAGCAGATGTTATTAACATAGGAAAGCTCCATTAAGGTAGATCTTGTTAACATTCAAGGAAACATCACCTATATTTCCAGAAGAGATTACTCCAGCTATGCAACTTAAAAAAATGCAACAACAACATTGAAGCTCAAACCCTAGGGTCTCTTCGGAAGAGTCAAAGAGATCCTGGCACTGACGCGAATACATTGGAATAGGATCTTTATCATTTTCCCTCTCTCGTACCCACCATGTGGCATCTAGCCACCACAGCTTCCACTTCAGTCCGTGGTCATAGGTTCAGAAATACAGCAGCGGAATCGTGCTTTGCGCACGTTGCTTACAAGTTCAATCTCAGCACTCTCAAGCAAGCAGACAATCTCAATGGTGGGCGAACTTCAGGGTTCGCATCCCAGCAACGGGTCATAATGTGGCTTAGAGAAGGCAGGCAGTCCTGAGGGATTATCGGGCGGGCACCCTTATTTACAACACCAAAAGCTGCCTGAACTGCTGTCATGTTGGTGGACGGAAGCGTGCCGGTACATGTACAGTGATATTTAATGTAGAGGTTCTTAAAGTGTTTAAATGGTTTATTTACAAAAAAATTCGTGAAGCCGTCTCTCCGCGAAGAGACGTATCTGGCTCGTAACCCAAGTAACAACAGATGCCTCACTTCACACTATACAAATTCGTCGTCTGTTCTATTGATCTGATGATATATAAACGCATTTACTTCTATATTTATTAATAGACTACATTTATATACACTCCATTATATAATAGAGTTTCTTAGTTGTCTCTTGTGTTTAGAGCACCATTTTTATGTCTCCCCACTATATATGCTCTTAGTTCCACAAGACGATACCAAAGCTATAGACATCAACTTTATGATCATAGGGCCTGTGCTGGATCATATACGATATACACGGCATTAATGAATCCAAATTATAGAGGCAATGGTAAGTTGAACACTGATATCTGATTTCTTTTTGTGACAAAAACCAATTAGACCATGTATACAAAAAAATGAAACATGTTTTCAGTTATTTTTGTTATATTGGTATAGTCGGCCACTTAACCTTCCCCACTGTGGACAAAATAAGTGCAAGCGTACCACCTCAGCAATTGTTTAGTAAAAAACTGAAAGTGAACACAATAATCCAGTAACTTTGGAGTGAGTCTATCCACTGTTTTATGTGTAAGCACGAAAGCCAGTTCCAATGTTCCATTAATATGATTTGACTTATTGAATATGCAACAATATATTGCTAATATAATGAAAACCCTGGACAACGATGCAGAATGGAACACTCAATAATACAGCTAAGTAATCCAAAAGGCTACTATGCAGCATGTACAGTTGAGTACTTGAGTTTTCCAGTAATTATGCATGTAAAGTTGGATGTACAACTCTACAAGTAGTAAGACTACGGAAGTGTCTGAAAATTTTGAATACCTGCACTTCAGGAACTTTGCGGTTATTCGACATAATACTGACCTACAGTACTTGTGAGCTATGCAAATTGTGTTTCAAAACAAATTAAGGGGGTGTTTGGTTACACCCCGCTAAAATTTAGCTCATGTCCCATCGAATGTTTGAACCTCCGTTCCGGATATTAAATGTAGTCGGATTATAAAACTAATTTGTCAGCCGAAGATTAAAAGACGAGACGAATCTAGTCCAGTTGGTTGGGTCTATATTTCATACTCTTATTTAAAAGTCAAACGCTTGATGTGACCCGGGCTAAACTTTAGCCGGAGCAACCAAACACCCCTTAAATGCCAGAGATACAATGAAATTTCTGCATAAGACAATCTTCAGTAAGGGGAAACTATAACTTACGGTGCCATCCAGCGGTAGGTTCCTGTCTCTGGTGTCATCCCTTCTGTTTTCATTTCGATCCGAGCAACTCCAAAGTCAGCAATCTTAGGCCCTGTTCGGTTGTTCCGGATTGGAGCTCTGGATTAATTCCTAGCCGGATTACTTCTCTAATTTATATAGATTTTGATGAGCTGGAATAAATTCTGCCTTATTCCGGTATAACCGAACGGGCCTAATGGATTTGTCTGCTACAATCAGAAGGTTATCTGACTCGAGATCTCTGTGAATAAATCCCAGTGCATGAACATATGCCGTTCCCCGGGCTACATCCAATGCCTGTTTCACAGCCAACCGCAAAGGCACTGACTTGGTCTGCCTTCTCGCCAGGAATTGCCGAACTGATCGGCCTTTTTCATACTCCATAATAATACACCACACAATTATAGAGTGTTTGGTTTGAGGAATGATATAGTCCATCATCTTCCTACTCCTTACTTTTTTGTTTGGTTTGTGGAATGAAGTGAGTTAATCCATCACCACCTCATTTCTCATAGTTAGTTGTTTAGTACTAATATGTGGATTGGAGTCATCCCACCAAATTTGAGGAATAGACTCATGATGAACCATTTTATTTTGGATAGAGTGATTCATCAAACCAAACAACTCATTAATTTCTTGCATGCGCCTATGAACCTTACAATATTTGGGTGACTCAGCCTCGACAACATCATAACTTCTTGTACAAATTGCTGCTCCATCAAATGGGCTCTTTCTGGATCATTCTCAGGCTTCTCCAGCAGCTTAATGGCTCTATTATATCTTCTCCATTATATGTTCCCCGGTACAGCTTCCCAAAGGCTCCCTGAGCAAAAGGACCCCCCATGTCCAACCTTCCGAGATCAATGGTCCACGCTCGTAGCTGCTCAGTATCTCTGTAGGGTGATTCGGGTCCATCAAAACTCGGCCCAATGCATCCTAATTTAGCGTGTGTGCAGCCACACGGTTGGGGCGGAAGACATTATTGCGGACCGAATAGCTTGCGGTCGGAGCATCACGGAGGCCCGGGTGCTTTAGTATGACCGTGCGGGACTCGCGTTGGAGCCCACACTGCTGTTGTCCACTGACATGGCAACAGATTTACCAGCACAGTTGGTTAGGTTGAAGCCATCGACGCTGTCTTTAGCCCTCCCCAAACTTTTGGTAATAAGGCATGTTGTAGAAGCCATTGATCTCATTGTCTTGCAGCCTCTTGCCACTGCCGCCTATCATACCATGAAACCCCGCCCCCTCAGCCATCTCACAGGATCCAATCCTAACAATAGAGCTGCTGTAGGTTGCCCATCCTCAAGCAAGAAATGCCATCTTCTCTGCCCCCTCACAATCTCTAAAACAAGGTAAAATTAATGAATTGAGCTGGCCACCACCAAACGGCATGTAATTCTAGCTTAAAACTGCAGCAGTAACTCCTTCCTACTATAGCCAACGAACGAAGCCCATTTTTCCATAAAAAAAAAGAAGCAAGAAGCGTCTACCACTAAAATAAAGAATTTTCCTAATCGCCGGGAGCGACTGTATGACAATCGTTTGGTAAGGCTCTCGAAGAAACCCAATTTTTAATAAACTAGTTTTTATCTTTTAGCTAGCAGAGACTAACTTCTTAGTTTTAAAAAACTGATAATATAATTTCTAGAAACTAAATTATAAATGGAAACACCTCAATTCTATAAACCAGTTTCTTAACAAACCGGGCCTAAGTATTCTCTCCATCACAATATATAATTCGTTTTTGGCTAAATATATATTCATTAGTTAATCTACGTGCAATCCATATATGTGTCTATATTTATTATCATTTATTCGATTGTGAACGAAAAAATTAAAAAGAACTATATGTTTTTGGAACAAAGGGAGTAATAGATAATGAGGTAAAAGAATAATTTTTTGACAGCCCTAATAATTCACAACACATATCTACAATTTCCATGGCGTACAGATCTACCTAGACCAATGCGTGAACTAAACATATCTTGCAATGCAGATAGAGATGGTAATAGGTATCTGCAATCTGATATTTGATGGGTATTTACTCCATCTATATGTGTGAAATATTTTACTCGTAGGTTTTTTATTGGGCGAAAATCTTCACCCAATAGGTAAACAGGTAGTAGAACATTTTACCCTCACACATACCCGTTAACCCGTGGTATAAAATACTCAATATAAATTTGACTCAAAAGCATGAACTTGGGTTTCAGTTATCCATATCTTTTGACTATTTTAAGAAACTTTTGGACGATAATGTCATAGAAGGCATAACAACTATTTGATGATCATGTAATGAAACATGCAACGTGTTATATGATACTATATATCCTAATATTGCTACTTTATGTAATTATCTATGGTGTTCTTGAATGGACGACTGAATGACACTAGAAATTTTGTAATGATATTTATATGGATAGACTTGATGTTTGTATATGTATTATTTTAATAGATTTTTAACCTTTGTGGATATAGGTGACCCGACATGTAACTCATACACACGAGTATGAGTATGGAGGTAAATCCATACCCGCCAGTAGGGATGAAAATGAAAACGGTAATTTTCGGATACCGGAAATCGTTTTCGAAATTTTACCGAAATTTAGGTCTAAACGGAAACGGAAACGGTTACCGAAAATACGGAAACGGAATCGGTAGAAAAACTCGGAATCGAAAACGGAAACGGTTTGAGTCTCTTCCGACCGTTTCCGAAAATTACCGTTTTTATTCGGTATTTTACCGCCGGTAATAAATTCGGTATTTTTCAGAAAAAATATTAAATCTGAACTGATCTTTATAAATTCGTAATAAATTCATCTTAGCTTAGAAAAATATAATACTAATTTTATTATTTTTCTAAAATCAAGATCTATCTAATGGTATATAGTTTAGAATCGTTTGAAACTTTTATAAATCTTATTTATAATTTGAATGAGAACTTAAGAAGTACCAAGAGGACACTAATTATATTGACTATACCAAGTAGTAGGTGTATAAATAGAATGTAAGTGCCATATCATTATACACAGCTTGATTCTACTTTATTTAAATACATAATAATGATTTTATTGTTTTATGATTTCTTACTTTATATATTTATTGTGGCCTGCTACCTTATATATTATTATTGATTTTATATAAATGTATGACTTACGTGAATTTTTGAAGTCGATTGAGGGTACAAGTTACAGTTTTTACCGATCGAATTTTTAGATTCCGATCGTAACCGGTGTAATTTTTGTACCGAACTTTCGTTTCCGATGTTTCCGAATTACCGATATCGTTTTTGTTTTCGGAGTTACCGTTTTCGATCTTGTTTCCGAGGAGAAATATGAAAACGAAAATGGTTTTTGTGTTTACCGATCGTTTCCGACCGTTTTCACCCCTACCCGCCAGTAGGGGTGGCAATAGATCACGATCCAAATGCCCCTTCATAAAGAGTTAGGCCCTTAAACAATTTTAGTTCAAAAATGAATAGATATATGACCCGATCATAATCCGATTTGATCCTTAAAATTTGTAGTGTAAAATATAGAGCCCATTACTACCCACCCGTGGATATTGATGATCCGACATGTTAATTTTTTTACGAATATAGGTATAGGATACTAATACCCATTGCCATCTCTAAATACAGATATTTAATATTATTTTAGTTATTTTGTTTATAAATCTCGTTATATTTAATATTAGTTCGCCGAAATCCAGTTATATATACTAGAAGGTGAAAATGGAGGACTATGCATCGGTTTAGTTGAACATGGTCGAGCTATTCTACCCACTAGAATAAAGTTGCGCCCTATCGGGCGCTATGCCATTTACGTAATCATATGAAATTGTAGTTTACAATGAGTAAAAAAGCCGTTGATGCAGCAACCAATTCATATAAACAAACTCAGCATGATCATAGAACAATTTGTTGTTACAAAGACACCATATTACTCAAGTTAGGATCAGGTTTCGATCAGAATACAGTTTTGAAATACAATATACAATTTGTTGGTTACAATATACGCATAACTTGGCAAAGCCAAATGCATATTACAATACAAAACGTCACTATTGCGTGCCTTTTACAACCGTCCAAAATGGCGCCCTTCATTTGGTTCCAAGTTTCAGCGTATGCAGCTGTTCTCAAAAGCAAGCACACGTGCGGGGAGGCTTTCCTGTGGATCGCATCTTGTGCGCCTTCTCTCTGATCTTTTTCCCATCGTTGTATTTTCGCTCCTCCGCCATCGCCCTTGCTCCTCCAGAGATTTTGCTGATCCTTGTCATCTCCAGGTTGTATTCTTCTAGTGCCTTTTCTCTCTTTTTGTCTAGCTCGGTCTGCAAGTTAAGAAGCTCGGCTCTGAGTCTCCTCAAACAATGTGATTTAATCAAATAAGTTGTCATGACGAATTCCTAGCGATACCATTTTTTAGGGCTTGGGGCTTGTACTATGGATGCTTTCGACGAAGGAAATACTGAATTAATAGTGCAGTGTTTCTTTAAACTACGATAAAACCTCTTTCTGCTCTTTTTGGCGTCTCGCCTTCACCTTCTTCTCAGTTTCCCATTCGGCTATGGTCTCCATCATCTTCTCATACCTAAATTTGAAGTCCATAACTCCATATTAGCATAGCTTTAATCGAGTGACCTTCAAAAAAATAGATCGTACTCACTCCTCTCTAACTCTTCCAAGCTTTGCCTTCTCCCATTCATCAGCCTTAGATCTCGTGCCGCCAGTAGCAGCCACTCCTGCTGCGCCTTCTCCATTCCGTCCAGAGCGGTATGACGTGGCTGGCCTCACGGCCGAGGGCGCTTTCTGAACAGCCTGTTCTTGCTCGAACTCCTTGCTCCCTTTCCTGTCTGCCAACCTGCTGGAAGATCCTGAACCTTTCCTCACACCCAGAGAAGTCTCAAGCATCCTGGGTGCCACCTTGTGATGATCTGCAGGCACGTCCTCAGGCTTTCCAGGTGCTGGTTTCAGTGGCCTCCTTACCGATATGTTAACTGCTAATGTCTATAAGTGAAATGCCACTAATAGTACAGTCTTTAACTCTTTATAAACCAAGAAAAGTATATCCCATGAAAACATAACAAGCAGGATACATGATCCGCTAACCTTTCACCCTCACAATGTTTCTGCAAGAACTTGTGCAGACCCTTGCTAGGCCTGCTGAAAGAGAATTAGGCTTACACCTAGTTCCTAAATGATTTTGGTGGTTGAATTGCCCAACACAAATAAATGGACTAACTAGTTTGCTCTAGTGTATAAGTTATACAGGTGCCAAAGGTTCACACTTATCCAATAAAAAGACCAAGTATTGGGTTCAACAAAAGAGCAAAGGGGCAACCGAAGGCACCTCTGGTCTGGCGCACCGGACTGTCCGGTGTGCCACCGGACAGTGTCCGGTGCACCAGAGGACTCCAAGTCAAACTCGTCACCTTCGGGAAAATCCAGAGGCGCTCCGCTATAATTCACCGGACTGTCCGGTGTACACCGGACAGTGTCCGGTGCTCCAAGGAAAAGCGGCCTCAGGAAATCACCAGCTTCGGGAATTCGCAACGGCTAGTCCGCTATAATTCACCGGACATGTCCGGTGTGCACCGGACTGTCCGGTGTGACAACGGAGCAACGGATATTTCGGCGTCAACGGCTACCTGTGGGGGATAGATATCCCCTAGGTCCACTAAAGAAGTAAAAGGCCTCACGAACGGCCCGAGGGCCCAATAATTCGTAAGGTCATTCTTTCGTGGGCCTAGGGAAAGACAACCAGCAAAGGAGACGTGAGACTGGTTAGTGCAAACACAGGCGGCCCACAACGTCGAACGAATGGATCACAACAGAGACCCGACTTTCCCGCGCTGAAGCCCTCATGCAACAGAGCCATGCGAGGATAAGTCGGCGAAGATTACGTAGGGATAAACTCAAGAGGTTCACTATCTTTTAGCTAACTGTTGTTATCGTATCACATGTACTGCTCCACGGCCGAGTATATAAGGCCTAGGGGGCACCCCTTCAGATCGATCGACCCTGTTCTACTTAGCCACCCACAAAAACTCTCTGTGCCCTCTATCCAGAGAATTCTCTTGTAACCACGCTCATATACTCACCAGGACGTAGGGTGTTACACACTTCTAAGCGGCCCGAACCTGTAAATCGTGTCCATTGTCCCTCGTGCGATCGGCACGAACCATTTTGCTACAGTTGTCGACACCGTCCTACTCCTAAAAACACCTTGAGGGGCAACCCCGGGTGTGCGGTCGGACCCAAAACACCGACAGCTGGCGCGCCAGGTAGGGGGTGTGTCGACGATCCAAGCTAGCTCAATGGCCGTCACCTTCCACAGCAAGATCACCATGCGTCCCGGATCCATATTCTGCTTCGGGACAATCTCATCCGTGGCGGACGAAGAAGGAATCCTACACCGCCTCGCGGATCTGCCGGAACGGAAGTCTCCTCCAACAAACTCCGAAAATGCTGGAAAGACGCTACCGCCGGCTCTTCGGAACAAGATCGTCTCCGGGGAGGCTGGAGCTAGAAGCTCGTTGACCCGGAAGACTCCGCTGTCTACTTCCCCGACGAAAGAATGGACACAGATCATGAGAAGGAAGGAGATCAGGGAGAGGCCGGTCGTTCTTCCCGTTCCTCCGACCTCAAAGGAGAACGGAAAGAAAGTCGCCGCGGCAGCAATACCGTTCTACCCCGACGTCCTCTTCATCGGGAGGGCAGAGTCGCCCGCCGTCTCCGACGATGAACCGACCGCGCCCGGAGAAGAACCGCCTCAGCGAGAATCCCGCCGACGAAGGAACCGACGCAGAAACGTTCGACGACATCACGCAGCTGGAGAACGGGATCCGGAGCAGCCTGTCTCGCGAGACGAGGTCTCAGAGATAGGAGAAACTCCGGAAGAACGCGTCTTCAGGGAACGAAGGAACTCCCGACGACGTGATCGCCGTCGGACTCAGGAGCAAGCCGAACAAGATGCAAGGCAACGACGCGAGAATCCGCTCTTCGGGCGCAACTTGAACCCTGACTTCGCCCGAGCTATGAACACGCCGAGCGAGGTCGGAGGCGTTCTAGCCCGGATAGCTGACGGACTTCCTCGGACCCCCGACGCCGAGGGATACCGGCGCCTGTTCACTCAGGCAGCCAACCATCTTCTACCGCTCGCTCACCCGCCGAACGATCTGCGACACGCCATCAACAGTCGTCGAGACGCGCGGAGCTCTATCAATGCTTCGCGCGAACGGCGGCACGAGAACGAAATTCGCCGTCGGGAGGAGTATGACCGAGATCATGGCTTCCCGACTCAAAGCCAGGCCACCCGAACTGAGTCGGCAACAGCTTCAACTGGTGGAACCACCCGGGGACGGTCGAGGAACCACCACCGCCACTCCCCTCCCCGGGACAGACGACATCCTCGACGACAGGAGGACACGTGCGGAGTATCTGCCCTTACTCCGCGCCTTAGGGCCATCCAATGGCCTCCCAACTTCAAGGTATCCAATTTCGACAAATATGAACCTAAGCAGGACCCAGGGGGCTGGTTGGCCGTCTACACCACCGCTGCTCGGGCTGCCGGGGCATCCGAGGACGTCATGACTGCGTATCTGCCCATCGTCCTCGGGCAAGACGCGCTGCAGTGGCTACGACATCTACCCCGACACTGCATCGACGACTGGGGAGACTTCAGTCGACGTTTCACCGCCAACTTCCAGTCTCTCTCCGACAAGCCAGCGCAACCATGGGACCTCAAATCCATCAAGCGCCGGGGGGATGAGACTCTCCGGTCATACCTTAAAAGGTTCCAGACCATGAGAAACCGCATCCCCGAGGTCACGGAGGCGGCCGTGATCGAGGACTTCTACAGAGGATCTAACGACTCGGCTTTCATCCGAGCCATACTGCAAAAGGCGCCGACTACCTCCGAGGAGCTGTTCCGGGAAGCCGACCTCTACATCACCGCTGACGAGCGGGCCCAGGACCTCATCGGAGGAGCAAAGCCCGCACCGGCGGCACCACGACGCGACGCGAACCAGCCGCCCGACAAGCGCTGGGAGAAGAGGCCTCGCGAAGAGGTACACGCCGCCGGACCACCCGCCTCTCGTGCCCGAGGAGGACCTCGTGGAGGCGAACGCACGCTGGACGACATCCTCGACGCCCAGTGCCCGTACCACAAGGACATGCGACACACTCTCCGCAACTGCCGGGATTTCAAGCACTCCGTCGGGCATGGCCGACCCTTTCAACCTCTACCACCTCCTCCGCCGAGGGGAGGACCAGATGAACCACGACAGCCCCATCAGCCAGAGGAGGGGGGAGGAGGAGCTTTCCCGCGCGTTGACAGGGAGGTCAACGTCATCTTCGGCGGACATGGGTCGCAGGAGAACAAGAGACAACAAAAGCTCAACGACCGCCAGATACTGGTGGCGACCACCGGCCCTCCCGCCCCGTACCGGTTGTCGAAGCACCCAATCACATTCACTCGGGAGGATCAATGGCTCAACTTCGACCACCCAGGCAAATACCCGCTCCTCGTCGATCCGGTGATCCGAGAGAGCCGGGTGAAGAAGGTGCTAGTGGATGGGGGGAGCAGCATCAATGTCACCTTCCCCCGTACGCTCCAAGGCTTGGGAGTTCACCTCAAAGAGCTCCACGAGTCGGACACTCCTTTCTTCGGCATCGTGCCGACGGAAGGAGAATACCCGCTGGGCCACATCTACATGCCGGTCACCTTCGGGACTCCGGATAACTACAGAACCGAGTTCCTGAGGTTCGAGGTGGCGAACTTCGACTGCGGGTACAACGCCATCATCGGGAGGCCGGGGCTGGCCAAATTCATGGCCATCCCACACTATACGTACATGATACTGAAGATGCCAGGGCCGCAAGGAATCATAACTGTACGCGCCGACTTCCAAGGCGCCGCAGAATGCTTCCGAGTGGCCATCCAAGCAGCCCTCACCACCAAGCCATCAGCGGTTCCTTCTACACCGGCGAACTCTAAGCCTGAAGAAGACCTCGCTGTGCCGGCAAACGAAGCTCAGGCCGCGACCTCTATGCGGCCGACTGAGGACACCAAGCGGATCAACCTGGGGTTCGCTGATGAGCGCAAGACGGCCATCATCAGCTCCAGTCTGAGTGACAAATAGGAAAGCGCGCTCGTCCAGTTCCTGCAAGATAACCGAGACGTATTCGCATGGCAACCTGCGGATATGCCGGGAGTCCCGAGAGAACTGGCCGAGCACAAATTGAAGGTCTATCCCCAGGCGAGGCCGATCCGGCAAAAGCTGCGTCGTTTCACGCCCGACAAGAGAGAAGCCATTCGTGCCGAGTTAGCCCGCTTGGTCGCGGCCGGATTTATTAGAGAAGTACTACACCCCGAGTGGTTAGCCAACCCTGTTCTTGTACTCAAAAAGAATAAAGTGGATTGGCGCATGTGCGTCGACTATACTGATCTCAACAAACACTGTCCGAAGGATCCCTTCGGGCTCCCAAGGATAGATCAGGTGGTGGATTCCACCGCTGGATGTTCGATGCTGTCTTTCTTAGATTGCTATTCCGGGTATCATCAGATTAGTTTGGCAAAAGAAGACGAGGAAAAAACGGCGTTTATCACCCCGTTTGGTGCTTTCTGTTATACCTCCATGCCGTTCGGTCTCAAAAACGCGGGAGCGACTTATCAGAGAGCTATTCAAACATGCTTAGCCGATCACTGGGGCAAGCGTGTGGAGGCTTACGTAGACGACGTGGTGATTAAAACGGAGAATCCAGAAAACTTCATTGAAGATTTACAGCTGGTTTTCAACAGCCTGAGAAGATATAGATGGAAACTCAATCCTGAAAAGTGCGTCTTCGGGGTACCAGCAGGAAAGTTACTCGGATTTATTGTCAGCCACCGGGGAATTGAAGCTAATCCAGATAAGATTGAAGCTATCATGAAGATGGAAGCTCCTCGATCGCAAAAGAAAGTTCAGCGACTCACTGGATGTATGGCAGCCCTGAGCAGATTCATATCCAGGCTGGGAGAAAAAGGTCTGCCATTTTATAAATTGCTGAAGAAGGTGGATAAGTTTCAATGGACTTCAGAGGCACAGGAAGCTCTAGACGCACTGAAGAAATTCCTGACAACACCGCCAGTATTGAAACCGCCCCGGCGAGCTACGCCGACTCAGCCAGCTGAAGATTTGTTGCTATATATCTCTTGCACGACTCACGTGGTAAGCACTGCGTTGGTAGTCGAGCGAGCGGAAGAAGGGCATGCCTACCCGGTACAACATCCTGTCTACTTCATCAGTGAAGTTCTGGGCCTATCGAAGAAAAAGTATCCTCAAGTTCAGAAGCTATTATATGCAGTACTTCTAACTGCCCGCAAGCTGCGCCACTACTTTGACGACCACAAAGTCATAGTGGTTACTGGTTTTCCAATAGGGGACATTCTTCACAACAAGGAAGCCATTGGCCGAATAGTCAAGTGGGCTTGCGAGTTGGGGTCTCATGATATCGAGTTCCGACCTCGCACTGCCATCAAAACTCAAGCACTGGTCGATTTCGTATCAGAGTGGACAGAACAACAAGTGCCGGATAATCCAGAAACCGCAGAAGTATGGCGAATGTATTTCGATGGCTCGCTGAAGCTGCAGGGAGCAGGAGCAGGAATTCTTTTCACTGCACCTGGAGGCGAGCACCTCAAGTATGCTCTCCAGTTGCTATTCCCGGCCTCTAACAATGCTGCCGAGTATGAAGCTTTGATACACGGATTAAACATCGCCATATCACTGGGCGTCAAGAGACTGATGGTGTACGGAGATTCTCTGGTAGTCATCAGTCAAATAAACAAGGAATGGGATTGTTCAAGTGATTCAATGGGAAGATACTGCGCCGCCGTCCGAAAGCTAGAAGATAAGTTCGAAGGTCTGGAGTTTCATCATATAGAAAGAGATCGGAACACGGCGACTGATGTACTGTCCAAGCTTGGATCCGGTCGGACTCAAGTCCCGCCCGGGGTCTTCGTGCAAGAAATTCTCCAGCCAAGCATCTCGACGGATCAAATAGAAGAATGCATTATCATAGATCAACCCGAGTCAGACTCTGATGACTGGAGGCAACCGATTATTAAATATATAAAGAATGAAGAAGAGTCGGATGACAAGAACTCGGCAGAGCGCATAGCCAGACAATCAGCTCACTATACACTCATTGGGGAGGTATTATACAGGAGGGGCGCGTCAGGCGTCCTCATGAAGTGCGTTCTCCCGTCCACCGGGAAGCAACTTCTGGAGGAAGTCCATGCTGGGCAGTGCGGAGTACATGCAGCATCCAGAACATTAGTCGGGAAGGTTTTCAGGTCAGGATTCTATTGGCCGACGGCGAAGAATGATGCAGCCGAGCTAGTTCAGAGATGCGAAGCTTGCCAATACCTGTCAAAACAACAGCACTTGCCAGCACAGCAGCTACAAACCATACCAGTAACTTGGCCTTTCGCATGCTGGGGATTGGATATGATTGGACCTTTCAAGAAAGCTCAGGGAGGATACACCCATGTATTGGTGGCAATTGACAAGTTCACTAAATGGATAGAGTTTCAGCCCATCGCCTCCTTAACCTCTGCTAAAGCCGTGGAATTCATACAAAGCATAATATTCAGATTTGGGATACCGAACAGTATCATCACTGACTTGGGATCCAACTTCACCAGTTCAGAATTCTTTGACTTCTGCGAGCAAAAAAGCATTCAGATCAAGTATGCATCTGTAGCCCATCCGAGAGCCAACGGGCAGGTTGAGCGAGCCAACGGAATGATATTAGAGGCACTTAGAAAAAGGGTCTTTGATAAAAATGAAAAATTCGCAGGAAAATGGATAAGAGAATTGCCTTATGTTGTTTGGAGCTTGAGAACCCAACCTAGCCGGGCCCTGCATGGAAACACTCCTTTCTTTATGGTCTATGGGTCGGAGGCAGTGCTACCCGCCGATCTCAAGTTTGGGGCGCCAAGATTGATCTTCGAAAGCATAGCAGAAGCCGAAGCCACTAGGCTGGAGGATATTGACATACTCGAGGAAGAACGACTGAATGCGGTGATTCAATCAGCACGATACCAGCAGACTCTAAGGCGCTACCACGACAAAGCTGTGCGGCAACGTTTCTTTTCGATGGGAGACCTCGTCCTCCGCCGAATTCTAACGGGGGAGGGACGGCACAAGTTATCACCCTTATGGGAAGGACCTTTCATAGTAGCAGAAGTCACTCGTCCCGGATCATATCGCCTCACCCAAATGGATGGCACGGAAGTTGGGAACTCTTGGAACATAGAGCACCTCCGAAAGTTTTACCCCTAGCTGTACTTCAAAACAGCCGGAGCGGCCATGTATTCTGTATAATGGAAATACATCATCAATAAAGAGAGATTTCAAAGATACTTGGCTCATTTATAATTGACTTGCATTCTTACTTAACTCGGGGTGACCACTATGCCCCACAAACGGAGCAATCGACTTAAGTCGGCAACGACTTAAGGCGGTGCAACATGCTCACGCTTACTTAACTCGGGGTGACCACTATGCCCTACAAACGGAGCAATCGACTTAAGTCGGCAACGACTTAAGTCGGTGCAACATGCTCACGCTTACTTAACTCGGGGTGACCACTATGCCCTACCAACGGAGCAATCGACTTAAGTCGGCAACGACTTAAGGCGGTGCGACATGCTCACGCTTACTTAACTCGGGGTGACCACTATGCCCTACCAACGGAGCAATCGACTTAAGTCGGCAACGACTTAAGGCGGTGCAACATGCTCACGCTTACTTAACTCGGGGTGACCACTATGCCCTACAAACGGAGCAATCGACTTAAGTCGGCAACGACTTAAGGCGGTGCAACATGCTCACACTTACTCCACAGGGGGTGACCACTATGCCCTACTAACGGAAGTTACCGGCCAAAAGTCATTAACGGCTTAAACCAGTATAGCATACTCGCGCTTATGCAGTTCAAGGGATGACCTCCATATCCCACAAACAAACTTCATAATCATCATGCAGCGTTACCACAAACTTGCGAACTAATAAATTCTGATACAATAAGGGAGTAATCACGTCATTCGAATGATAAGCCGATAACCTCTAACGAATACTTGATCATGCTAACTGCGCGCTCAGAGCACGCGAACTGTTTCTTTATTTTCCAATGTCTCTCTCAGGAACGACTGACGAAGAAGGGCGATTCGAGGAATCAGGGGCAGCAATCACATCGGCTCTTATATCTTCGGGGACAACCACGCCGGGTCTTCTCATCAAGATTCGTCCCGCCCGAATGGCCTTGTCCAGGGCCTTATCACGCTGAGCTTTGAAAGTGACAGCAGCTTCTTCAGCAACTTTAACAGCCTGCTGAGCAGTTTCTAACTCCTGAGCAATGGATTTCTTAGAAGCTCGGAGTCCCTTGATGATGGCGTCCTTTGCCGATAGCAACTGGGTAAGGCGGGCCACTTCGTCCGAAGATTCTTGCAGTTGACGGCGCTGATTGTCAAGCTCCTCCATAGTAAAACGGTGGCTCCTCTCCAAGATGGTCAGCGAGTTACTGGAATCTCGGTACAATCTGTCCAAGTTGTCGCGAGAAGCAGCAAGGATGCGTTTTTCTTCCTACAAGCAAAAATCAAACTCATTCAGAATCCAAGAGCATGATAAGGCGAAGCACAGGTTCGTAAGCTACCTTCTCAGAGTCAAGCTGAGCATGGAGAGAAGAACTCAGAGCGTTGGCATCATCCAAAGCCGCAGAGACCTGACTCAACTCGATCTGACTTTGAGAATACTTCTCCTCGAAGTCAGCGCATCGTCGAGCCATTTCAGCTTGATCCTGAAAGTGTTTTTCTTCAAGAACTGTGATCTGCCGAGTCATCCCTATCAAGAGGTATTCAAACAAAATGAGGTCAGAAGGTAAAACAACCTACGGGCAAGAGCAAAGAAGAAGAAGAAAGGACACTGACCAGCATTTGTGGCCTCCAATTCAGATACACGACCCCGAAGCAACACCGGATTCCAACACTCAAGAGATGAAGCCACCTCCGGGATGGAAGCATCCTGCGATTTCAGTTGACTGGCCAATCCATTCACCAAAGCCTGACGAGAAGAACATATGAGCATAATGGCAGCAATTCATGCAACATAAAGATCAAATTAAAGCACAGCACAGCACCTGGAGGTTGGAAAAGAACGAAGGGATCCCCAAGTCAGGAGAAATCAGCTGATAATCAGGTGTCAGACCACCACCTGAAGCAGTTTGCAGTAGACCAGCAGGAACGAGCTCAGTACATTCAGCAGAGTTTAACGCCAGACCAGTGGGGATGCTGCCCTCCAAAGCGACCCCCTGATCCGGAGTTTGAGCCACCATCATGCCGCCAGAGTGTGGAGGTGAACCCACATGAACATCCATGGAAGTGCAGGAGGGAGACCTCGCTCGGGCACCCTCGGGGGCTGGGTTAAGGTTGGCACTGCCCACTTGAGCCGGATCACCCCCGGCAACACCCTCGGGGGCTGGGTAGTGGCCTACACTCCTCACCTGAGCTGAGTCCTCCCCGGCGACACCCTCGGGGGCTGGGCGCATGTCAGCGCTATTCAAGGGATCCAAGCTCTCTGCCGTGACCACCTCTAAGGTCGACGGGCCTTCAGCTATTTCCATAGGATTAGGACGATCCAAGTCATCATCCCGACCCTCGAGACCGTGCTCTAAGGTCGACGAGGCACGGGACGACCTCAAGCCAGCATCTGGCACGGCTGCGCCAGTTTCTGTTGCATCAACGTCTGCAGTTTCCAACAACAAGTTCTCAGGGACCATATCCTCTAGAGCTTGATCAAAATTGGCCATGGACAGTTCTTGCAGACCAATAAGAGCAGACAAGGCAGGAGAAGGAACCCCACTACTACCACCGCTCGCGACGAATTGCCGACTGTTTTTCCGAGTTAATGGAGTTTCATTCTCTTCCTCCTCATCTTCCACAACAACAGCACAAACAGCATCCTCATTGGGGTCAGCAGCAGGCGGAGCACACCCATTGGGTTCAATGTCAGCAAGGCCAGTTGCAGTCATTTCCTCGGCAGCAGGAGCTAAGGTGCTGGCATCCTCGTCAAAGCTGGGCACTCGCCGGAGGCGTCTTCTTTTCTTCTTCTGCTCATCAGCAGAAGGCTCGGGCTGACTGGTTCGGCTGGGACGCCTCGGGCGAGTATTGACAGGTTTCGAGACATCCAAGGTCGCATCAACCTCTGGAAGCGGCACCACCGCCAATGTACCATCAGGAGCAGTATCAGATGAATCCTCAGCTAGCAGATCGAGCATGTCATTTATGTCTGCGTCACTAGGGTTCAGGGGCACTTCAAAATAAATCTGCCGTTCATCCTCAGGTATCTCCCCGAGCGAAGCAACTAAGGAACGGACCTCTTCAGCAGAAGGTCGCACTCTAAGACCCAAATTGCTATCTGTCACGGGCGGATTGGACACAAAAAGAGTGAAATCTTTGGGAGAAGGCAGGTTCCAAGCCGAATATGCCACTGGAGCTCCAACGTTTGAAACTTTACCCCTGAGGATCATCTCGAGTCGGCTCACCAAATCAACAGAAGGAATTCTCCTATTAGTAACTCGGGTTGAGTCGGCCAGCCCTCGGTAAAGGTATGCCGGATAGGCCCTGTCCTTCAGCGGCTGAATGTTTTTGAAAACAAAATCTGTGACCACGGCTTCGGCAGTCAGACCTCTCTCTTTTAGTAATCCAACCTCAGTAAGCAACACGCCCGCCTCGGCTACTTCTTGGTCCGTGGGAGATTCAGTCCAACTCGGAGTACGAACGTCTGCCTGTCTCCCTGAGCGGGAAGGTAGAGAATTTCCATAATTATCCATTATAAACCACTCCAGACGCCAACCTTTAATGCTGTCTTTGAGGGGTATCTCGAGATACTCGGTCTTCCGCCCCCGGCGCATCTCTAAACTGGCACCCCCGACCAATTGATGTTGCCCCCCGGCCATCCCAGGACGGCAGTGATACAGATACTTCCACAAGCCAAAATGCGGCAGCACGCCAAGATAAGCTTCGCAAAGGTGAACGAAAATCGAGATTTGGAGAATGGAGTTAGGGTTCAAGTGAGTCAGGTTGATGTGATAAAAATCAAGGATGCCACGGAAAAAAGGAGATATGGGAAGGCCGAGGCCGCGAAGAAGGAAAGGAGTGTAAACCACTGACTCGTGGGTATCTTCGGTTGGGACAGTAGCCCCGTGGCAAGAACGCCAAGAACAGAGTTCCCGTGGAGGGAGAACCCCGATGGAAACAAGGCGGAGAAGCTCAACTTCAGAAATCACAGACATATGGTTACCTGCGAAGGGTAACTGACTGTTGGGGTCGATGGCGGGGATCACTGCAGCAGACGAGTTCGCGGTCTTCCTCTTGGGCGCCATCTTGCTTCTCGCTGGCGAAACAGAGCAGGAGGCGAGTGGTAGAGAAGACTCAGATGCGGAAATGCAAGAACTAGGGCACGGAAAGCAAAGGCGGCTAAAAGTGCGACTCTTAAGGGATATTCTTGAGCCAGATACCTTTTCAAAAGTGCCCAGTCATCACCCATCGGTCATCTCCGAAATCCCGGCATGCCACGTGGATATCTAACAGTTATTTCCAAGAAAGCTGATGTGCCACCTCATCACTCGGCCATTTCCTCAGAGTAACTTGAGAAACTGGCTATCACTCGGTGTTGCCTCTAAAACGCCGACCACGTGTTCAATCGCTCGGCATTACTTCTAAAATGCCGACGCCGACCTTCAATCACTCGGTGTTGCCTCCAAAACGCCGACCACGTGTTCAATCGCTCGGCATTACTTCTAAAATGCCGACGCCGACCTTCAATCACTCGGCGCTGCTTCTAAAACGCCGACCACGTGCTCAATCGCTCGGCATTACTTCTAAAATGCCGACGCCGACCTTCAATCACTCGGTGTTGCCTCCAAAACGCCGACCACGTGTTCAATCGCTCGGCATTACTTCTAAAATGCCGACGCCGACCTTCAATCACTCGGCGCTGCTTCTAAAACGCCGACCACGTGCTCAATCGCTCGGCATTACTTCTAAAATGCCGACGCCGACCTTCAATCACTCGGTGTTGCCTCCAAAACGCCGACCACGTGTTCAATCGCTCGGCATTACTTCTAAAATGCCGACGCCGACCTTCAATCACTCGGCGCTGCCTCTAAAACGCCGACCACGTGCTTAATCGCTCGTCATTACTTCTAAAATGCCGACACCGACCTTCAATCACTCGGCGTTGTTTCTAAAATGCCAGCCCTGTATTTTGTCGCTTGGCATTACTTCTAAAATGCCAATGCCGACCTTCTATCATTCGGCATCGCCCCTAAAACGCTGGTCTTGTGTTCGATTGCTCAGGGTTACCTCTAAAACGCTGATGTCAATCTTCACATCGCTCGGCGTCGTTTCTACTATATCAAAAGAATCAGTTCAACATTCAGCAAAAGCAATGGCAAGTCATCAAAAAGAGGGGATAAACGACGGACTCCATTAAAGGGAAGATAGCGAGTTTACAAACCAACTCTTTACGAGTTGGTACTTCCCTAATTCTACTCTACATTACTACTACTACTAAACTACAATATACTATTCTACATTACTACTACTACTAAATTACACTAATTACTACTACATTATTCTAGCTATACTAAACTATACTAATATCTAAGAAGACCAGTGGCGTCTAGCCACTGGCCCTGCCCCTGCCGCCGCCGCCGCCCTTGGCGCTGCCGCCGCCGCCGCCCTTGGTGCTGCCCCTGCTGCTGCCCTTGGTGCTGTCCCTGCCGCCGTCGCCGCCGCCCCTGCCACTGTCGTCGCCGCCGCCGTCGTCATCGTCGTCGTCGTCGTCTTCACCCTCGTCGCCGCCGTCCGAGTCCTCCTCATCCGAGGAGTACTCCGACTCATCCGAGCCTTCGAGCCCGGCGCGCTCGACGGCTCGGATGTATGTCCAGACCTCCGTGGCTATCCCCTGGGAGTCGTCCGAGTCATCAGACGACGCCGGGGGAGAGACGGGAGCCGGAGACCCCTCGGGCTCGGAGGAGAACTCCTCCTCCGAGTATTCCGAGTCACCAAACTCCTCCGATGGAGGAGTCGGTTCACGCTTGCGCTTGTTGTTCTTGCCCATGATTGAAGCTTTGGGAGAGAAGAAAGGGAAGAGGCAGTAAGAAGCAGCGAAGAGATGTGAAGAAACCAGAGAAGCAAAGGGGTTATTTATAGAAGGGAAAGGCAACCGCTCACTTCTAACCGCGGTCACTGAACAGTCGCAAGGCATTCAATAAGCACTTCCAGCCACCCGAAGACACGTCAGACGGCGGACGCCGTTTCATGCAACACTACACCCATTGGGACTCCAGTCAACAGCGCAAAGGATATGATTACACTAGCCGTCCCATCACATTACTACTCAGAGGCAACCGGCTAAAACACTCAGCGTACCAAGCCGTCCCTTGCCCACACCCATTGGGGGGGGACATCCAGGAATTATCAGTATATTTTTCAAACGGTCACATCCGTGCAGGGCATGCAGTGAATACCTCAAGACAAAAATGAGATATCAGTAAGGATCAGAGGAAAGCCAAATATAACCAGCAAAGTACAAGATATGGCCGACAGAAGCGACGTGAAGACTAGACAGAGAACGTCCGTCAAACGTCCAATCAATCGCAGAAGCAAATAAATTGCACTACCTAGCAAGATATGGATGGATTGCAAACTCGGCTGCTAAAGACAAAATATACGCTGACCTGGGCAGCAAAATATTGATGACATAATGCTGACCTCCAAAGCATAATGCAAAATAGCCTCATGCCAGTTTCCACAAGTGAAAGGAAGACCTTCGAATGGATTATCCTTAAAAAAATCCATTTGAAGGTCGGGGGCTACACCCATTGGGTGCACCTCCGGTGCACCCCATGGAATATTATTCTAAACCGGTATAGCGCCGACTTCTAAGGCGTAGAGCAAGATTGAAAAGACTAATTCTCAACCGAGATGCAGGAGCGCAAATGGAGATAACCTTTGGAAGAAGACCTTCGAGTAAATTATCTTCTAAAATCTACTCAAAGGTCGGGGGCTACACCCATTGGGTGCACCTCCGGTGCACCCAATGAATTCCGGAGTCTACAACCCAAAATGCCGACCTCTAAGGCACAAGCATAAAGCCAAACTTTGGTCGGACGAGTGATCAAAACCAGAGAAGACAGCAAGGAATCATTTTTTGGACCTTGGATCTTTGAGTTGATTACCTCTAAATCAACCCAAAGATCGGGGGCTTGTGGGGGATAGATATCCCCTGGGTCCACTAAAGAAGTAAAAGGCCTCACGAACGGCCCGAGGGCCCAATAATTCGTAAGGTCATTCTTTCGTGGGCCTAGGGAAAGACAACCAGCAAAGGAGACGTGAGACTGGTTAGTGCAAACACAGGCGGCCCACAACGTCGAACGAATGGATCACAACAGAGACCCGACTTTCCCGCGCTGAAGCCCTCATGCAACAGAGCCATGCGAGGATAAGTCGGCGAAGATTATGTAGGGATAAACTCAAGAGGTTCACTATCTTTTAGCTAAGTGTTGTTATCGTATCACATGTACTGCTCCACGGCCGAGTATATAAGGCCTAGGGGGCACCCCTTCAGATCGATCGACCCTGTTCTACTTAGCCACCCACAAAAACTCTCTGTGCCCTCTATCCAGAGAATTCTCTTGTAACCACGCTCATATACTCACCAGGACGTAGGTTGTTACGCACTTCTAAGCGGCCCGAACCTGTAAATCGTGTCCATTGTCCCTCGTGCGATCGGCACGAACCATTTTGCTACAGTTGTCGACACCGTCCTACTCCTAAAAACACCTTGAGGGGCAACCCCGGGTGTGCGGTCGGACCCAAAACACCGACACTACCTGCAGGGCATTAAATGCGCGCCAGCGCGCGCAGAAGTCAGGCACGCCCATATTGGCGCACCGGACACTCTACAGTACATGTCCGGTGCGCCACCGGACATCCAGGCGGGCCCAGAAGACAGAGCTCCAACGGTCGGAACCCAACGGCTTTGGTGACGTGGCTGGCGCACCGGACATGTCCGGTGTGCACAGAACTGTTCGGTGCACCATACGACAGTCAGCCCCACCAAACGGCTAGTTTGGTGGTTGGGGCTATAAATACCCCCAACCACCCACCATTCATTGCATCCAAGTTTTCCACTTCTCAACCACTTACAAGAGCTAGGCATTCAATTCTAGACACACCCAAGTGATCAAATCCTCCCCAATTCCACACAAGGCTTTAGTGATTAGCGAGAGAGATTTGCCGTGTTCTTTTGAGCTCTTGCGCTTGGATTGCTTCTTTTCTTTCTCACTTGTTCTTGTGATCAAAACTCAATTGTAACCAAGGCAAGAGGCACCAATTGTGTGGTGGCCCTTGCGGGGAAGTTTTGTTCCCGTTTGATTGAGAAGAAGAAAGCTCACTCGGTCCGAGGGATCGTTTGAGAGAGGGAAAGGGTTGAAAGAGACCCGGTCTTTGTGACCACCTCAACGGGGAGTAGGTTTGCAAGAACCGAACATCGGTAAAACAAATCCTTGTGTCTCACCGCTTCATTCGCTTGCGATTTGTTTTGCGCCCTCTCTCTTGGACTCATTATTATTTCTAACGCTAACCCGGCTTGTAGTTGTGATTAATCTTGTAAATTTCAGTTTCGCCCTATTCACCCCCCCCTCTAGGCGACTATCAATTGGTATCAGAGCCCGGTGCTTCATTAGAGCCTAACCGCTCGAAGTGATGTCGGGAGATCACGCCAAGAAGAAGATGGAGACCGGCGAAAAGCCCACTACAAGCAACGAGAAAGCTCTATCAGGAGAGTCCCGCAACAAGGAGAAGCGGAAAGAGAAGAAGAAGGAAAAGAAGACTTCTTCCCACAAGTCGCATCGGAGTGGCGACAAAATTAAGAAGATGAGGAAGGTGGTCTACTACGAGACCGACACTTCATCACCTTCTACCTCCGGCTCCGACGCGCCCTCCATAACTTCGAAACGCCATGAGCGTAAGAAGTTTAGTAAGATCCCCTTACATTATCCTCGTACCTCTAGACATACTACATTACTTTCTGTTCCATTAGGCAAACCGCCAACCTTTGACGGTGAAGATTATGCTAGGTGGAGTGATTTAATGAAATTTCATCTAACCTCACTCCACAAAAGTATATGGAATGTTGTTGAGTTTGGTGTACAGGTACCATCCGTAGGGGATGAAGACTATGACTCAGACGAGGTGGCCCAAATCCACCACTTTAACTCCCAAGCCACTACTATACTCCTCGCCTCTCTAAGTCGAGAGGAGTATAATAAGGTGCAAGGGTTAAAAAGTGCGAAGGAAATTTGGGACGTACTCAAGATCGCGCACGAGGGAGACAAGGTGACAAAGATCACCAAGCGGGAAACGATCGAGGGGGAGCTCGGTCGCTTCATGCTTCACCAAGGGGAGGATCCACAAGCTATGTACAACCGCTTGAAGACCTTGGTGAACCAAGTGCGCAACCTCGGGAGCGAAAAATGGGATGACCATGAGATGGTCAAGGTTATTCTTAGATCCCTCGTATTTCTTAACCCTACACAAGTTCAATTAATTCGAGGTGATCCTAGATATAAGCTAATGTCTCCCGAGGAAGTCATAGGAAAATTTGTGAGCTTTGAGCTAATGATTAAAGGCTCAAAGAAAATCATCGAGCAAGGCACCTCCTCCACACCCGAAGCACAACCGGTCGCATTCAAGGCGACGAAGGAGAAGAAGGAGGAGTCTACATCAAGTAGACAACCAATCGACACCTCCAAGCTCGACAATGAGGAAATGGCGCTCGTCATCAAGAGCTTCCGCCAAATCCTCAAACAAAGGAGGGGGAAGGACTACAAACCCCGCTCCAAGAAAGTGTGTTACAAATGTGGTAAGCCCGGTCATTTTATTGCAAAATGTCCTATATCTAGTGACAGGGGCGACGACAAGAAGGGGAGAAGAAAGGAGAAGAAGAAATACTACAAGAAGAGGGGCGGCGATGCTCATGTTTGTCGAGAGTGGGACTCCGACGAAAGCTCTAGCGACTCCTCCGACGACGAGGATGCCGCCAACATCGCCGTCACCAAGGGACTTCTCTTCCCCAACGTCGGCCACAAGTGTCTCATGGCAAAGGACGGCAAAAAGAAGAAGGTTAAATCTAAATCCTCCACTAGATATGAGTCTTCTAGTGATGAAAATGCTAGTGATGAGGAAGATAACTTACGCACTCTTTTTGCCAACCTCAACATGCAACAAAAAGAAAAACTTAATGAATTGATTAGTGCTATTCATGAGAAGGATGATCTCTTGGACACCCAAGAGGACTTCCTTATTAAAGAAAATAAGAAGCATGTTAAGGTCAAAAATGCTTACGCTCTAGAAGTAGAAAAATGTGAAAAACTTTCTAGTGAGCTAAGTTCTTGCCATGAAACTATTGACAACCTTAGAAATGAAAATGCTAATTTGTTAGCTAAGGTTGATTCTCATGTTTGTAATGTTTCAATTACCAATTCTAGAAATAATGATGATGATTTACTTGCTAGGATTGATGAATTGAACATTTCTCTTGCTAGCCTTAGAAATGAAAATGAAAAATTGCTTGCTAAGGCTAAAGATTTTGATATTTGCAATGCTACTATTTCCGACCTTAGAACTAAGAATGATATATTGCATGCTAAGGTTGTAGAATTAAAATCTTGCAAACCCTCTACATCTACCGTTGAGCACACTACCATTTGTACTAGATGTAGAGATGTTAACATTGATGCTATACATGATCACATGGCTTTAATTAAACAACAAAATGATCATATAGCAAAATTAGATGCTAAAATTGCCGAGCATAACTTAGAGAATGAAAAATTTAAATTTGCTCGTAGCATGCTTTATAATGGGAGACGCCCTGACATCAAGGATGGCATTGGCTTTCAAAGGGGAGACAATGTCAAACTTAGTGCCCCTCCTAAAAGATTGTCTAATTTTGTTAAGGGCAAGGCTCCCATGCCTCAAGATAACGAGGGTTACATTTTGTACCCTACCGGTTATCCAGAGAGCAAGATTAGGAGAATTCACTCTAGGAAGTCTCACTCTGGCCCAAATCATGCTTTTATGTATAAGGGTGAGACATCTAGTTCTAGGCAACTAACCCGTGCTAAGTTGCCTAAGAAGAGAGCTCCTAATACATCAAATGATCATGACATTTCATTCAAAACTTTTGATGCATCATATGTTTTAACTAACAAATCCGGCAAGGTAGTTGCCAAGTTTGTTGGGGGCAAACATAAGGGCTCCAAGACTTGTGTTTGGGTACCCAAAGTTCTTGTTTCTAATGCCAAAGGACCCAAAACCATTTGGGTACCTAAAGTCAAGAACTAAACTTGTTTTGTAGGTTTATGCATCTGGAGGCTCAAATTGGATTATCGACAGCGGGTGCACAAACCACATGACAGGGGAGAAAAAGATGTTCTCCTCCTACGAGAAAAACCAAGATCCCCAACGAGCTATCACATTCGGGGATGGAAACCAAGGTTTGGTCAAAGGATTGGGTAAATTTGCTATATCTCCTGACCATTCTATTTCCAATGTTTTTCTTGTAGATTCATTAGATTACAATTTGCTTTCTGTATCTCAATTGTGCAAAATGGGTTACAACTGTCTTTTCACTGATGTAGGTGTCATTGTCTTTAGAAGAAGTGATGATTCAATAGCATTTAAGGGTGTGCTAGAGGGTCAGCTATACTTAGAGATTTTGATAGAGCTGAACTCGACACATGCTTAATTGCTAAGACTAACATGGGTTGGCTCTGGCACCGCCGACTAGCCCATGTTGGGATGAAAAATCTTCATAAGCTTCTAAAGGGAGAGCACATTTTAGGACTAACCAATGTTCATTTTGAGAAAGACAGGGTTTGTAGCGCATGCCAAGCAGGAAAGCAAGTTGGTGCCCATCATCCACACAAGAACATCATGACGACCGACAGGCCGCTTGAGCTACTCCACATGGATTTATTTGGCCCGATTGCTTACATAAGCATCGGCGGGAGTAATTATTGTCTTGTAATAGTGGATGATTACACTCGCTTCACTTGGGTATTCTTTTTGCAGGAAAAATCTCAAACCCAAGAGACCTTAAAAGGACTCTTGACACGGGCTCAAAATGAGTTCGGCTTAAGGATCAAGAAAATTAGAAGCGACAACGGGACGGAGTTCAAGAACTCACAAATTGAAGGCTTCCTTGAGGAGGAGGGCATCAAGCATGAGTTCTCTTCTCCCTACACCCCACAACAAAATGGTGTAGTGGAGAGGAAGAATAGGACTCTATTGGACATGGCAAGAACCATGCTTGATGAGTACAAGACTTCAGATCGGTTTTGGGCCGAGGCAGTCAACACCGCCTGCTACGCCATCAACCGGTTGTATCTACACCGAATCCTCAAGAAGACATCCTATGAACTCCTAACCGGTAAAAAGCCCAATATTTCATATTTTAGATTCTTTGGTAGCAAATGCTTTATTCTTGTTAAAAGAGGTAGAAAATCTAAATTTGCTCCTAAGACAGTAGAAGGCTTTTTACTAGGGTATGATTCAAACACAAGGGCATATAGAGTCTTTAACAAGTCCTCTGGACAAGTTGAAGTTTCTTGTGACGTTGTGTTTGATGAAACTAATGGCTCTCAAGTAGAGCAATTTGATCTTGATGGGATAGGTATTGAAGAGGCTCCGTGCATCGCGCTAAGGAACATGTCCATTGGGGATGTGTGTCCTAAGGAATCCGAAGAGCCCCCAAATACACAAGATCAACCATCCTCCTCCATGCAAGCATCTCCACCGACTCAAAATGAGGATGAGGCTCAAGTTGATGAAGAAGAAGATCAAGCAAATGAGCCACCTCAAGATGACGACAATAATCAAGGGGGAGATGCAAATGATCAAGACAAGGAGGATGAAGAACCAAGGCCGCCACACCCAAGAGTCCACCAAGCAATCCAACGGGATCACCCCGTCGACACCATCCTCGGCGACATTCATAAGGGGGTAACCACTAGATCTCGTGTTGCACATTTTTGTGAGCATTACTCTTTTGTTTCCTCTATTGAGCCACATAGGATAGAGGAAGCACTTCAAGATTCGGATTGGGTGGTGGCGATGCAAGAGGAGCTCAACAACTTCACTAGGAATGAGGTATGACATTTAGTTCCACGTCCTAATCAAAATGTTGTAGGAACCAAATGGGTCTTCCGCAACAAGCAAGATGAGCATGGTGTGGTGACAAGGAACAAAGCTCGACTTGTGGCCAAGGGATATTCCCAAGTCGAAGGTTTGGATTTCGGTGAAACCTATGCACCCGTAGCTAGGCTTGAGTCAATTCGTATATTATTAGCCTATGCTACTTACCATGGCTTCAAGCTTTATCAAATGGACGTGAAAAGTGCCTTCCTCAATGGACCAATCAAGGAAGAGGTCTATGTTGAGCAACCTCCCGGCTTTGAAGACAGTGAGTACCCTAACCATGTCTATAGGCTCTCTAAGGCGCTTTATGGGCTCAAGCAAGCCCCAAGAGCATGGTATGAATGCCTTAGGGATTTCCTTATCACTAATGGATTCAAAGTCGTAAAAGCCGATCCTACACTCTTTACCAAAACACTTGAAAATGATTTGTTTGTATGCCAAATTTATGTTGATGATATTATATTTGGGTCTACTAACGAATCTACATGTGAAGAGTTTAGTAGGATCATGACACAGAAATTCGAGATGTCTATGATGGGGGAGTTGAAGTATTTCTTAGGATTTCAAGTGAAGCAACTCCAAGAGGGCACCTTCCTAAGCCAAACGAAGTATACTCAAGATATTCTAAGCAAGTTTGGGATGAAGGATGCCAAACCCATCAAGACACCCATGGGAACCAATGGGCATCTCGACCTCGACACGGGAGGTAAATCCGTCGATCAAAAGGTATATCGGTCAATGATAGGTTCATTACTCTATTTATGTGCATCTCGACCGGACATTATGCTTTCCGTTTGCATGTGTGCAAGATTCCAATCCGACCCTAAGGAATCCCACCTTATGGCCGTAAAACGAATCTTGAGATATTTGGCTTATACTCCTAAGTTTGGGCTTTGGTATCCTCAGGGATCCACTTTTGATTTGATTGGTTATTCGGATGCCGATTGGGCGGGGTGTAAGATTAATAGAAAGAGCACATCGGTGACTTGCCAGTTCTTGGGAAGATCCTTGGTGTCTTGGGCTTCAAAGAAGCAAAATTCAGTCGCTCTTTCTACCGCCGAAGCCGAGTACATTGCTGCAGGCCATTGTTGCGCGCAACTACTTTGGATGAGGCAAACCCTCAGGGACTATGGTTACAAATTAACCAAAGTTCCTCTTCTATGTGATAATGAGAGTGCAATCAAAATGGCGGATAATCCCGTCGAGCATAGCCGCACTAAACACATAGCCATTCGGTATCATTTTCTTAGGGATCACCAACAAAAGGGAGATATCGAGATTTCTTATATTAACACTAAAGATCAATTAGCCGATATCTTTACCAAGCCTCTTGATGAACAAACTTTTAACAAACTTAGGCATGAGCTAAATATTCTTGATTCTAGGAACTTCTTCTGTTGATTTGCACACATAGCTCATTTATATACCTTTGATCATATCTCTTTCATATGCTATGACTAATGTGTTTTCAAGTCTATTTCAAACCAAGTCATAGGTATATTGAAAGGGAATTGGAGTCTTCGGCGAAGACAAAGGCTTCCACTCCGCAACTCATCCTTCGCCGTTGCTCCGCGCATCTCTCCATCTTTTGGGGGAGAGTTCAAAGCAAAAGGACTTCGTCTTTGGTATAATCTTCACTCATTTACTTATGACCAAAGGGGGAGAGAGCATTACAAAGGGCTTATATTTCACTCAAAGTATCCGTTTTTGGCGATTCATGCCAAAGGGGGAGAAAGTATTAGCCCAAAGCAAAAGGACCGCACCACCACCTAATTTTAAAAACTAATGATTTTCAAATTGGTATCTCATTATGTTCAAAAGGGGGAGAAAGTAGTATTTTCAAAATTGATATCTTAAAACCCTCTTGAACACTAAGAGGAGGATTTCATTAAGGGGGAGTTTTGTGTAGTCAAAGGAAAAACATTTGAAACAGGGGGAGAAAATTTCAAATCTTGAAAATGCTTTGCAAAATCTTACTCATTTGCCTTTGACTATTTGCAAAAGAACTTTGAAAAGGATTTACAAAAGAATTTGCAAAAACAAAACATGTGGTGCAAGCGTGGTCCAAAATGTTAAAAACAAAGAAACAATCCATGCATATCTTGTAAGTATTTATATTGGCTCAATTCCAAGCAACCTTTGCACTCACATTATGCAAGCTAATTCAATTATATACTTCCATATTTGCTTTGGTTTGTGTTGGCATCAATCACCAAAAAGGGGGAGATTGAAAGGGGATTAGGCTTACACCTAGTTCCTAAATGATTTTGGTGGTTGAATTGCCCAACACAAATAAATGGACTAACTAGTTTGCTCTAGTGTATAAGTTATACAGGTGCCAAAGGTTCACACTTAGCCAATAAAAAGACCAAGTATTGGGTTCAACAAAAGAGCAAAGGGGCAACCGAAGGCACCTCTGGTCTGGCGCACCGGACTGTCCGGTGTGCCACCGGACAGTGTCCGGTGCACCAGAGGACTCCAAGTCAAACTCGTCACCTTCGGGAAAATCCAGAGGCGCTCCGCTATAATTCACCGGACTGTCCGGTGTACACCGGACAGTGTCCGGTGCTCCAAGGAAGAGCGGCCCCAGGAACTCACCAGCTTCGGGAATTCGCAACGGCTAGTCCGCTATAATTCACCGGACATGTCCGGTGTGCACCGGACTGTCCGGTGTGACAATGGAGCAACGGATATTTCGGCGTCAACGGCTACCTGCAGGGCATTAAATGCGCGCCAGCGCGCGCAGAAGTCAGGCACGCCCATATTGGCGCACCGGACACTCTACAGTACATGTCCGGTGCGCCACCGGACATCCAGGCGGGCCCAGAAGATAGAGCTCCAACAGTCGGAACCCAACGGCTTTGTGACGTGGCTGGCGCACCGGACATGTCCGGTGTGCACCGGACTGTCCGGTGCACCATACGACAGTCAACCCCACCAAACGGCTAGTTTGGTGGTTGGGGCTATAAATACCCCCAACCACCCACCATTCATTGCATCCAAGTTTTCCACTTCTCAACCACTTACAAGAGCTAGGCATTCAATTCTAGACACACCCAAGTGATCAAATCCTCTCCAATTCCACACAAGGCTTTAATGATTAGCGAGAGAGATTTGCCGTGTTCTTTTGAGCTCTTGCGCTTGGATTGCTTCTTTTCTTTCTCACTTGTTCTTGTGATCAAAACTCAATTGTAACCAAGGCAAGAGGCACCAATTGTGTGGTGGCCCTTGCGGGGAAGTTTTGTTCCCGTTTGATTAAGAAGAAGAAAGCTCACTCGGTCCGAGGGATCGTTTGAGAGAGGGAAAGGGTTGAAAGAGACCCGGTCTTTGTGACCACCTCAACGGGGAGTAGGTTTGCAAGAACCGAACCTCGGTAAAACAAATCCTTGTGTCTCACCGCTTCATTCGCTTGCGATTTGTTTTGCGCCCTCTCTCTTGGACTCATTATTATTTCTAACGCTAACCCGGCTTGTAGTTGTGATTAATCTTGTAAATTTCAGTTTCGCCCTATTCACCCCCCTCTAGGCGACTATCACCTGCTATCAATAATAAGGGTTGCCGCAGATTGAGCATCAGATGTGTTCTCAAACCTATCGAAAGCCTTCAGCTGAACAACCTACAAGAAGGTATATAAGCAGATCAGGAAATATACTGCGATATATTAGGCATATATGCACAAGTAGATCATATGTTGTACACCTCATGCATGGGGACTAAATCAAGTAACCAATCATATGTTGTACCAAACATGACACATTATAATGCGGTCACAAAATTAGACAAGGAAAATCATAAAGATTCTAATCTCTTCCGTGCAACAGCAATTTGGGACTAAGTTGACAGGACAAAAGGCAAGTAATCAGAAGTGTAAGGAAACCAGAAAATTAGCATTCAGGGTCAGAGAATCAACTGCATGTTTAAGTATAGCACATCAGGCTTCTGTCATCTTGAACCCTCTGGTGCTAGTAACCTAGTTGATCTTGAACTAATTTAAGCTTCTTTGAAAGGGAAAAGGGCAGAGATTGTCAACAAAAATCAAGCATTATGTACTAACATAAAGAAAGCTTTATCTCTAGGTTGAGTTCTCTTGATATCAAAATCATCTGTCCAGTAAGTACATTCTGTCCAGTAAGTACATCAATTTCAGCAACGATCTTTTTGGAATTACTTGCAGGTTGAGTTCTCTTGATATCAAAATCATCTGTCACAACAATATCTCTAGGTTTCTCATCTGTGGTAGTAATTACAGCATAGGCAGTTGTCACAGAAGCGATGGCAACAACTGCAACTGGTGACTGAAGAAGACGAGATTGAACTAAATGTCTTGCCTTGTGTTTCAAAGCAAAGATCTGCAACAAAGTGCTCCTTCTGTCAGATAGTTAAGCATGTCTTTAACATCATAAACAGATAACTGAAAGAAACTAAGTCACTCGAGTAACCAACATATACGAAGGCAATCACAGAAAAATGAATCTAATATATTAAGTTCAACATATGAATCATTTAAAAAAACAACAATAGCAGAATGCTCATTCTGTTAGATAGTTAAGCATGTCTTTTAACACCAGGAATAGATACTGAAAGAAACTCAGGCACTCAAGCCGCCAACATATATGAAGACAATCCCAGAAAAATGGATCTAATATCTAAAGTTCACCATATTAATCATTTCAGAAAAAAATAATATGACTAAATATCATTCACTTGAACTGAACACCTTGTTGTTGTAGTTCCCATTGTAACTGGCAAAGGTAATTAGAACCTTTTCATCATCATCTATGATTGAGCAAAGGGTGGGACACTTTATAAAGCATCAAATAAGCAGAAGTCAAAAGATAGTACTAAAAGTGTGTAGGTAGGTCACAATTTAGTCCTACATCACCACTTTTTGCAAAGATCAAGATCTAAGGAACATGAATGTGTTTCCTAAAGGCATATTTGATTGTTGACCCAAAAATAAACAACATGCTGTCATTTATTTAGGCTAATGTGGAGACAAAAAGAATTGCAAACGAAAGTTATGACAGTCAATGTGTTGTAGATATTTGGGAGAACAACTGGGTCTGTATATGGGTTTGCATATGAAACAAATTCAAGCTCCACGAATTCAAATTTGCTAGGAGAAGTATCTTCAAAACAACTAAGATACTGAGATTTAAATCAAAGCGTTATACTACCTCCGTTCTCGAATATTTGCCACCCGCTAGTTCATTTTTGAACTAAACGGCAACAAATAAAAAGAATGGAGGAAGTACCATTTATTAAATCAATTAACTTCAGTTTTATCATTTTTCTGAGATGAGCATTTTGAAGAATTTTTAGGGCGCAATCGTGGGTGAAGTCGATCTATCTTTAAATCAAAATGTTTGGCATTTTATACAAAAACAGAAAGCACTATCTTTAAATCAAAATGTTTGGTAGTCTTATACAAAAACAGAAAGCACATATTGTGATACAAGTTTAGTTTGGATGACAATCATATTCTCGTTATGTTGATTGTCGAGCAATAATAATACAACAAAGAATTTCATGGGTTATAAATTTATAAGTTCGCAATCAACAATAAGATTAGATGTACTTTATGACAGTTTAAAAATAGTTGAAGCCAACTGGTTACCTCCCAGACAATAACAGTACCCTTTTTTTGCTGCTCCATCATTTTTGAGCGTTCGATCCAATGTTGTATCTTGATGACTGAGGGCATAGGAACATTCTTCGCTGCACTCAGTCTTTGAAAGGAGTGTGCACTGTTGCACTTCTCTGAATATGTAGACAATTTTTTGCGGCCTAACTATGGTGTAATAAATTTCCAACCTATGTTCCTGCAAACATAGAAAAATGCTCACAACCAAATCTCGAGGATGAAGTTGCCAGCATTCTAATAGAATCACAAATATACCTGGGGATCACGGAAAGTAGCCTCATCCATTGTTAGATTAGATGCCACATCTCCAACAATCTTGCATCTCTCATCATATTTTGTAGAAAGGGATTGGATTTGAATATAGAATCGATAGTTGTGAGTTCATATAAAACAGCATTAGAACAAAAAGTGGCCACTCTTACATGCCATCGTACAAGGGGCTTCATAGGACATAATCAAACTATAACACAAATTATAATGCTCAAAAGTCTTTTAGCTTCTACTAAGTAATATATGACATGTTTCCACTAAAGATGACCCCATGAGATCTATAGACTTGTAATAATTCTAGGAGCATGTAACAATAGACAACCTGTACAAACAATGTGCTTGACATATCACAAAACATAATGATGTAAAAACACAGTTCAATATGATGAGGTCTGAGATATAGAGATTAAGTTTTGTTGCCCTTTTCTGCTTCTGCAAGCACTTCAAAAACGATAAGCATCTTTTCTATGAACCATATGGTTATAATGGAAATTTGTTGTATTGCGGCATATGGTTCTTAGAGAGCACGACAGCCACATCGAAGATCTGTTTGGTGGTCGCGGAGAAGGGCACGTCTTTGTCGACCCCCATGTTACGACAATATAGCCATCACTCGTTTCTTAAATTATGTCAGCAATTTTGTTCACCTTGCTCTTTATAGACATAAACAATCTAGACAATAACTAATCAAGAAAACACACCTCCGAGTAAGTATAACATACTGTCTAATTCTATAAGTATTTTACCTTCAGAAACCTTAGTCAAACTCAGTGATCCAAGATCTGTCACCTTTTAAGTTGCCATTCATCGTTGTTTTTGCTACCTTACCGAAGTATGATAGTGTATAAAATACATGCAACCACTTATATATTATAGTCTTACACTAATTCAACTACAAACTAATGATTAATGAGCTTACTTTGGTGACAAATTTCCATGAATGATTGGCTCAGCTTTGCACTCAGAGATAATTCAGTCTCCTGAACAAGGAAACAAATCTGGAACACTCTGTTCGGTTGCGTTCAATTGTAGAGGAGCAGAAACAAGCTTCATAGTGTTGTTTGAATTGTATCCAGCTGAATCGATACAAAATTGTTATATGAAAACAGATATACTTCCACAGCAAAAAGAACAATCCTTCCATTCTGATGAACAAGCGAGTAATGAGTATATTTTTTTCTACATGAGTATATTTGAATATTTGATAGAGTATTCAGACACATTGCAATGTCAAGAGCAAATCTTATACCTCACTAAAACTTCAGGTGCCCTTTCATCTCTACGTAACTGGATAATGACCCTAATTAGTAATAAGGAAAAACAGATATAGCCATCAATAACAAAGCCATCATAGTTGTTTTGTTACATGAGTGCTATTTGAAAGAGAATGGCTTGAGAAACCAATTGAAACTGAATACAAGTGTTTTTCTTGTTCAAATGTTCAGTCAGTTACTATCGTCGATTCTCACAATCTGTAACACAAGCCAGATCCAGGAATCGGTAGCCATATTCCAGACCCAAATCTAAGTGCATTCCAGCTACTCCCTCGCGAACAAGGACGGTACCATCTCACCTGTAGAGGAGAGCGGCATGGCGCGTGCTGCATAGGAGGCTGGCGTCTTGGGGGCCCGACAGCGACAACGATAGACATGCGCAAAGCAGGGGCTAGGGTTTGGAGGCGGTGCCACTCGACGGTGGGTCTCTCTCTCTCTCGATGGCAGTAATTGAGATAGATGGGGTCGATTTGATTTGACCTAGGGACAGAGATGGAGGGCAGGACCCAGATTCAACGCGAAGGGAAGAGGAGTGCACATACCGGGTTGGTGCTCATCAGGGGCGGACCCAGAATCGCGGCATCACACGTGGGATCTGTCTGCCTAGTGTGGAGGAGGCCGTGCGGGGGAGAGAAGCCTGCTCGTCGCGCCTCCTCGAGAGGGCGACGACGGAGATAACCAGATCTTGGGATTTGGGGTTGGTGGGGAGAGGGGGACGCGACGAGAGGGACGACGAGAGAGAGGAACAAGCGGACCTTTGAAGGCTCAACCGAGCTGAAGGAAGGCTTCACTCCCCGTGCTCCTGTTTCGCGGCGCATGGAGGAGAAGCGAAAGCGCCGGCGCGGGCGCTAGGAACCGGAGGAGGTCCGTCGCCTGTCCACAGCAGCAGCAGCAACGCCTCGAGAAGCACGTCGATGGTGCTCCGCTCATGCTCCCCGTGCTCCTGTTTCGTGGCGACGTTGGGGACGGGTTGGCGCCTGAGCCGCAGAGAGGGGGGGGGGGGCGCCGCGGGGACGAAGCAGTAGCGGCAGATGCAGCACGCTCAGACTCAGCTGAAATGGAGAAAATGTTTTCGGATCCGTGACCTCGTGCACGCGTCGGCACGCGTGCGGCCGAGAGCCCGAAAGGGTTGACGTTTTAATAACTTAGATGCGTGATAGTCGTGTGTGGTGCGAATGTGCGATCTCAAAGCCGCGTCTCTCTAGCGCTGTTCATAGTCAAGACGGGGCCAGTCAGCCGGCTAGTCAACAAACACGTTCAGTTGGCACGTTCACAGAATCACAGGTCCCAGGCCAGTCTGTCAGGGTCCGGTCTGGTACCCGCGATACTAGGCAGCAGGCAGCAGCACATTGGGCATGTTTGGTTCAGCTTTTTTCTGACCAGCTTTTCTGAAAATCTAGCTGTGGGAAGAATCTGGCTGTGGAGAGAATCAGAGTATCATTACGATTACTTGTGGAGGAAGATAAAGTTGTTTATAGGGCCTAAGATCTAGAAAGTGACGGATTCCTACTATTACAACGACTCAATCGATTATGTGTTTATGTTGATTTTGGATGGTTTTTGCCTCAACGAATTTTATAGAAGCTGGCTGAAAAGCTGAGCGTTTGGCAGTCCGCAGCAGCTTTTGGTGGCCAGAAACTGCCAAAAGCCGAAACAAACAGGCCCATTGTTTGTTGGACTGTGTGCACGGGAGGAACTCGGCTGAAGGGTGGGTCCAGTCCAACTTTGTTCGGCCAGTTGCCACCGCCGGCCCAGCAGGAGAAAACATTCCATGGCCACCGCCCACCGGGTCCGTAGGAATAAGGCCCAAGCGGCCTCTGTCCACTGCGATGCGTGGCCGACCCGGCACTGTTGTGTGCCGTCGTGTGCAGGCCACCAGTCTCGGGTTCTCGGCTTCACGACAGTCGACAGCAGCACACACACTCGGGTCTCGAGCTCCCTCCCCCCGCGTGTCGCCCTCGACGGCGTCGCCGCGCCGTGCCCAGCCCCATGGATCCCGCCGCTGCGGACCGGCCGTGTGTCATCCAGTCGCTCCCGGCGAACTGCAACACCCTACCGCCGCCCCTGGTCCAGGCACTCCCGGCGAACTGCAACACCCTACCGCCGCCCCTGGTCCAGGCGCTCCCGGCCAAGACCAACCCCAGCCAGCCTTCCTCCCCCACCGCCAAACGCCGCCACGCGCCTCCTGCGCCGGGCTCGGGCCCGGCGCCCCCGAGCCCGCGCCGCACCCGCTCGGGTGGCGCGCCGGAGTGGACGCCCGCCGAGACGCTTGCGCTCGTCGCCGAGGTGGCGGCCGTGGACGACGGCTGGTCCCGCTCCGTATCCGCGTTCCAGAAGTGGGCCATGGTCGCCGAAAACCTCGCCGCCTCCGAGGCCCTCTTGTCGGGGCCCGGGAGCCGCCGGAGAGGGCGCGGGAGCAAGAGGACTGCCGGGGAGTGCCGGCGCCGCTGGGAGGCGCTGGCGGCCGAGTACGGGGCCGTGCGCCGCTGGGAGGTGCGCACCGGGGCGACGTACTGGGAGATGGGCGCGGCGGCGCGGAGGAAGGCTGGCCTTCCTGCCGAGTTCGACGACGAGGTGTATGGGGCTATGGACGCGCTCATACGGGTCGAGGAGGCGCTGCTTGCGGATGCTGCTGGCGGTGGTGCGGGTGGGGAGGATGTAGAGGGCTTGGTTGGCGGCGGCGCCGGCTGCGTTGGCGTCGAGGTGGGTAAGCAGGATGGCGGCGACTCCGTTGAGGCTGAGGTTGGCGAAGAGCAGGTGCAGCAGGATGCATCTGCTGGAGAGGAGGAGGAACAAGACGTCGATGAGGATGTGGAAGAAATGCAGGAGGATGGGGGCAATGCTGGTGCTTCAAATGACCTTGGTATGTGCAAATCATCCACTTTTCGCTTTTGAATTTTCTGATTCAGTTCTCATGTGTGCTTATGATCACGATGCCTTGCTCTGCTTACCAAAGATGTAGTCTGGTTATGAAGCTTATGTCAAGTCTGCAATGGTGTGTCATTGTATGGATGTGACTGTGCAAGTAGGATGATTTATATCAGAAAAAAATGGGGAGATTCAGCAAGGCATTTGACATAGTGATTGCCCTAATATGGATTTTTTTTTTGTTCTAGGGGATTCCGTCCTTAGTAACCGGGAACTGGGAACTTGGCCACGTTCCTCGTTCCGGGAACGTTCGTTCCGTTCTGGGAACGTGGGAACAATCTTGTTCCAGTAGTGTTAAATCCTAGTTTTTGTAGCGTTCCGCGTACCACGTTCCCGTTCCTCGATCCCATCGATCCGGGAACCTGGTTACTAAGTTCCGTCAGTGAAATTAGATGTCAGTCAAATATGCCAATACCTTTTATTTAGAAAAGGGAATATTGTTAATATTCCAGCTTCTGCATCGACCATCGATAGATACGTGGCTGTTCAAACTGTGGGTTCCACTCTGAAACGAAAATCTCACATCCAAAAAAAGGTTCACAAAATTAAGCGCTCAACCTACGACAAAAAGTCCAGCCATTATTCTAAAAGATTTCCATCATTGTCGTGTCAAACACACGACAACAACACTTTACTTGAGATCTGTCCTCTGAAGGTGATCTGCAAGGGAGCGAAAACTCGTTCATTGTCAAAAAGAACTTCATTAAGGTTTAACCATATAGCTCAACAGAGGGTACATGCTCCAACCCAAATCAAGTTCTTAAGTTTAAAATTTAACCCCTATAGCCAATTGCCAAATATATGTTGGATGCTCAAGGGTGGTGTAATATTAAACGGAATTTGCACACCTCTCCAAACACACCTAGCGATATGACAGTCAAAGAAAAGGTGTCGAATGGATTCATCTAGGTTACATCCACAACATTTAAGACCCCTTCCTTTTGTTTTTGCTAAATTATCCTTTGTTAGAGCTATGTCTTTAACTAAGTACCACATAGTAGCTTTAAATTCAAAATTGGGTGATTTCTCGAAACAATGTTCGGAGCGACCAAAGTCCTATACATAGAGCTGACCGTAAACTGACCATGCTGGAGGAGATCCCACACAAAAGTGTCTCTCCGATCAGTTAAACGAATAGTAAACACGCTAGCTACTACCTAGTTTAGAGCAGCTAGATTGTTTTATTAGGAATGATCATATCATCGTAAGAAAAAACCTCAGACAAAATATTCCTGTCGTACTCTCTACATCCCAAATTATAAGTCATTCTAACTTTCTCAGAGAGTCAAGTTTAACAAAATTTAAAGCATTTAAAACAAAATTTAAAGAATCTCAAGTTTAACAAAATGTATACAATAAAATAATAACATTTATAATATCAAATAAGTATAATTAGATTCTTCATTAATTATATTTTCATAGTATACCTATTTGATGTCATAAAATATTTGTGATTCTCTATAATTTCAGTCAAACTTAAGATGCTTTGACTCTCCAAAAAACTTGGAATGACTTGTAATTTGAAACGGAGGGAGTATTTGTTACTGGGGAAACAAGGCTCATGCTCATCCTTTCTCATGACCCATTGTAGTGCCCAATTATGGTACCTTTTCCTGTTTTGTCATATTCACTCTTATGCTGTTCTTTAGCTCAGGTTGTAGATCCTGAATGATCCTTTTTCCACAACTCAGTGTCCAATGCATGTAGCATAGACTCATTAGTCTGTTATAGTTTTTTTATATAGGACAAACAGCTTATGAAACCAGGTAAATGTGGACAAACTCTAAAAACAAGCGGTAAAAGTTTTTCAAAATTCTCAAGAAATTATGAGACATAGGGATGCATGTCCTATATCTGTGTAAAATTAAACATCAAACCCACCTCATTGGCAAGACGAAAACTTACCATCATATAAAAGAATAAAAAGATTATCAACATTTAGCTTCACTAGATTTGCTCTCTTTGATGTATTATGATATATACATGTCACTAGGTCAGTGCCCGTGCGTAACTTATATATACAAATGTGTGTTATACTGTTATGAGATGGAGGACGACATCCACGAGCCGTCCGGGATGACGTTGAAGAGAAACTCGGGCCTATGACGCACGAGCACTCTGAGTAGTGTAGTATACAAGATTTAACAAGACAATTTAAAGGCAAAAATTCAAGAATAATCTTTCATAGAACATCATAGTTTAGATATTCAAATCAATAAATATAAAATAAACATAAGCATAAATGTTTATTTAATCTATTTTTTCCATAATAGGTTGAGGTACTCTTGTATATTTCCATAAATGTTAAATCGCGAGGGGAATGGAATGGGAATGACGAATGCACGAACGTGGAGAGGGCGACACATGAAACCGCTGCCAGAGATCGACATCATCGGTTGGGAGAAGACTCTGAGCGTCCCTAGCGATGCGGGTGGGCCACAGGCGGAGGTGGTTGCGGCTGGGGAGCAAGGATTGCGTGTGATTGATTTAGAGCTCGAAGGTTACTGGGCGGTGGTCAGCTGTGGGCCCATGTGATCGGACGGTCCAGATTGACCGAAGGCAGAACGACAGAACCAGAGAGGCAGGCTACCCTTGTAGCCTTAATAAGTAGTAGAGAAAAACAGGTGCAGTCTTAGTGATATCCAGAGCAGCTCCATTCTTTAATCATATATCCATCAGAGAAATTATACAATGAGTCAGTGACATCATTTCTGCAGGAGTAATGTTGCAAGATGCAAGAGTTTAAAACGAACACCACTACCTCGTATCAATATGATAAGAGCATGCTGGAAAAATATATAAAGATACATGAGTAGGAAGCTCGTTTCAATGAAGGATTTCCAATATTCTGTATAACATCCCATTTGAAATTGCTAGAAGATATGTAAGTAATCTGAGCATAATATGAGAGGTAACAAATTTAATTTAATAATCAATGTGTTAATAGATGAGGCTCGTGCGTTGCATGAGAACATATAATATCACAATAACTTATATACAAATGAGTGTTATACTACTATAAGATGGAGGACGACATCCGCTAGCCGTCCGGGATAGCATCGAAGCGAAACTCGGGTCGCGGTCGAGTGCGCTGGCCCTATGGCGTGAGGTCGCTCGTCTAGGTGCCGCGTGAGGTGGAGGGGACAGTCTCGAGGAGGGAGCAATCTCCGAGGGCCAGTGGTGGAGTGGCGGCGCACGGTCACCGAGCCGCTCGCCTTGCGGCAGCGGAGGGATCAGATATACACACGACGCAAAATTTAAAGTTAAATGAGTAGAGTTGAATGTTGTCCATGTATGTAAATTGAGAGTTGAGACCTTTGACTCCGATTGTAAATACACGAGACCATACAGAAAGTAAAAGTGTCGACAACAATCACTTTGTCGCATGACACTATGACAGCAGGATCTGATTCCTCCGGCTAAGAGCAGGCACTCTGTATTGGAGGGATCAGGCTCTGTTGAATCATGATCTTCAGGTTCAGAATAGCATGAATGAAGGTTTACAAGGGGCTGCATTCTTTGATATGAAAAAGCAAACACATACATCAAATGAAGGTAAAGCTAAGGTGAAATTCTGTAAAAAAATCTTGAAATGCCTCATGTAGCAACAAAATGATGGAATGGCCAAACAAGGAGTACCACCTAATTAATACTTGCATAACTTGGTAATACACAGTGTTATTGATATACACAAATTGAATTGTGCGGCAATCTTATGGAGCTTACATGTATCGAATGTCACTTGGTCAAAGGGGTACATTTAAAAAGGTGAGTCTCTCCTTAGTCCTTACCCTCTGGAGAGCCCACTATTTCATGAGTTGTACACAACAATATTTCATGAGCTGTACACAACAGTATTTCATGAGCTGTACACAAATTGAAAATAAAAATATTGTACAAGGGTGCATTTCATGGCATACAAAGTCACATTGATTCTAGAGCTCGTGGTTCTTGCATATATATCTTAACAAGATGATGGATCCATCAACTTCACAAATGTAGTTGTATACTTGGTTGGCTGTACCAATCACGAACTGACAGGTTCCCCTTGAATCTGCATGTAGTGTGACACTGTAGTACTCAAGATGATCTGCTACGCTCATCCCATAGACCCACTTTTTCAAGAAAACACAAATAATATGAAACACACATAGGAAATAAATGTCCAAAATAGATAGACTAATATGTACCTGCTATAGGTCGGGTCCTCACCAGAATCATCACATACAATCTCATTTCTGGCAACTACATTTCCATCTATGCTCTCATGAAGTCAAACCTAAAGATAAATAAATACAAAAGAAATGGATGGACGCTAATCTATGAAAAGTACGCATCTCTATAAATTCTTTTCGACTATAATCAAATACATAGCTCTCTAGCGAAGTGTTGGTATGTCCATTCACTTAGGTAATAATAATACGGTGGTAATTGCGGCACAATATCGTTCTGATGGCTCACATGGATTGTTCTTGGGACTTGTTCGCCAATGCATACAACAAAAGCAGGATTGCCTATCCGAGGCTGTCCAAAAGTCATGTGCTCAACGTCCTATGATCCAAATTTAACATGTAAAAATGTAGAGATATCAATGAAGCCAACCATCTGATATATTAACAATACATGCGATGGTATCACAAAACAAGTACAGGTTATTTGTAGAGCATATATTGAAATTTGGTATAATAAATCAAGTACATTAAAAATACTTACAAATAGACTAAGGGCACAAAATAAAGCTAGATCCCCTCCAATGGAGTGTCCCACAACATTTACAGGTAGATTTCCATATGTTTTTCTTGCCCATTTAATAGACTTCAGGATCTCATATAGCAGAGTTGTATTATCATATGCAGAATAAAACCTATGATAGACCTGCAACATTAGACAGACAAGCAACAGGCAAACACAAGTCTGGCACAGGAAAAATGATAATAAAGAGTGACATATTCAAAGATGCATATATGCTATCCCAAACATTCGGTTTTTCCAAGGGACTCCATGTCTGGCACAGAAAAAACTCCACAAGTGTTAATCTTTTGCCATCACTTAGAGCAACTATACATGTGAGAATGATTATGTTTCCATGCTTAGCACATATCACCACCGTGAAATCTACACATCACATCGTCTATTACCAGGAGTTGGCATCAGGACTAAAGAGTGAAATACTTGACAAATTGTTAGGCCTAAATGTGTTAAATTTTGTTATGAGTCCAGTCAAGGTTAGTAGCCACTCTGCACATAGACAGAAACATGATCCCCATTCACCTCTACTGGGCAAAATAGTTATACTGACTCTGTCAAAAATTAAAATTTGTTTTACCTTTAAATGAATTAATACAATAATTAATGTATTTGTTTCATATATGTGTCTAGATTCATCATCGTCCTTTTGAATATAGACATAAAAACAAGAGCTACAACGACTAATATTTTGGGACGGAGAGAGTATTTGTCTTGGTTTAGAAGAACTACGGATGGCAGACTCAAACTCTGAAGCAGTGAAGCCTCGAGGAGGGTGTTTATTGCTCTGTTATCTGGACCATTTTGAATGATACTACGATAGAATTGAGCCTTCCAATGTTCGGGGTTTCCTAACCACAATCGTGTACTGCCTTGCAATCCTCTCTAGAGCAAGGAGGGCCTCTCGGTACCAAAACATCCCATATAACTTTAGCTTTCAAGGCAAAAAATATATTTTCCTTCATAAGATAAAATAATAGTAACATTACACAAAGAACTCACAAGGCAGAAGGAGCAACGATAATAGCATACGTGGCCCAATTTATTGTCTTATTTTGTTTTTATATTACTTTGTGTTGATCTTCTACAACTACTTTTGTGTGATATATCATGGCTTATCAACTCAAGGCAAGAAGCAAGGCAGAAGGAAATCAGTGCAGCCTAGCAGTAGCAGCTCTAATGTTTTAAAATATCATAAGTTAATGTCAAGGATATTAGCTTTGACATGCTTGAAGTTTTATAGACCAATATAAGATTATCAATCATGAGCTTGTGATGAAGTTAGAAACTAATTTCACCTGATGCATTTGATTGTTGTCCTCAGCAGCAGGCTCACTACTTCCATCACCCATATCAAAAAGCCCAACAACCTGTACAAATAATGTTGTTTAGGAATTCAGACATATATAGAGGTCAAATAGAGGAATTTCAGACAATGAACAATTATCATCATCAATAGGCTAGAGTTCAAATTCTTAATATATGAACTTGACATATAATAGTGCCTCTAGCAGTGTCGCCTTAGTTTAAAAGCAGTAATATGGCATAGAGAGGAGTGGAGAGGAGAGGAGAGAAGAGAAGAGAGGAAATAAACAATATCTATTGCTTTCCATATAAACTCACAAAGTTATATATATTCCAATCCCATGGAGAGATGAGGGGAGGAGAGCTACAAAAACCAATCCTGTTCTGTTTCTCCTTTCAGGCCTAACCCTATGCAGCAGCATATTCATCCAAGAAACCAACAACCTGTAACATATCCCTTATTATCCTACCCACTACAAACTTGTCATTAAAATTAAATTCAGTACTGAGTACTGACTAATATTATCTCGATCAATCTTCAAGGACATCGAACTCGATTTTGCTATGCCACAGAGAATGGTGCATGTGGACCCTTCTTCCTTATATGCATCAGGTGGTCTAAAGTTGGCTTTAACCTTTAGCCCACCTTACATTAGAGATTTGGACATCAAAAGAAAGCTAAAACATTCTAAAGCTTTTAGATCTCTAAGTTTAGAAGATGGAGGCAAACATGCCCTAGAATATTGGAGATCGCAGCTGCTGCTATCACCAAGTAACACACTAAGATATCGAAGACCGCAACTGCTGCTATCACTGTTTAAAGTACAGGATTCAGTGGTGGTGCTTTTGCTTCTACCTTAACAACTAAGATCTCAATTGAAAGTAGCCTAGAGAGGGGGTGAGAAGATGAATATGTAAAGACTATTTCACTTCTAGATATACTCTACGGAAAAATCTCTATGTCAATCTTGCAAGTAAAAATATCTTAAGTTAAAGACAAGCAAGAACACAAGACACAAGATTTAATCCGAGGTTCGGCCACACCACAAAGGTGTCCTACTCCCCGTTGAGGAACCCACAAAGCGCCAGGTCTTTTTCAACCCTAATCCTCCAAAAGCCGACCACAAAGGTGAAGGCAATCTCTTCTTATCTCAGCTCAAGGAGCGGGTGATACAAACTTCTTGGGGTCGTCCACAATTTTGGAGACTCCCAAGCAACCTCAAAAGATCTTGAAACCTAGGGTTTCAAGAACACAAAGAAAGCACAAGAGGGGTTTGCACAAGCTCAAGTCTTTTAAAAAAAGATGGGAGAGGAAAGCCAAATCGTGAGCACAAGCACAAACCTCACACCCAAGAGCTCCTCCAACAAGGTTGAATCTTGAGGAAGATTTAAGTGTGAGAGAGATGGGAGAAAGGAGTGCTCTGTCTCAAGTTAGGTGAGCAATAAATGTATAAGTGTTCAACAGCATTGAAGAAATGGGGAGAGGGTTCTATTTATAGTCACGGCTCAAAAACTAGCCGTTTGACCAGGAATCCCGCAGAAAATCGGTCAGCAGACTGACTATAAATAGAACCCTCTCCCCCTTTCTTCAATGCTGCTGAACACTTAAACATTTATTGCTCACCTAACTTGAGACAAAGCACTCCTTTCTCCCATCTCTCTCACACTTAAATCTTCCTCAAGATTCAACCTTGTTGGAGGAGCTCTTGGGTGTGAGGTTTGTGCTTGTGCTCACGATTTGGCTTTCCTCTCCCATCTTTTTTTAAAAGACTTGAGCTTGTGCATGTAAGTAGAGGGACTCTAACTCTCATCAAGAGGATGACACTATGAGTTGGGGCAATTTTTCTGTTTATTTCCTCAAACACTATACAATGCCATACCCATCTAAGGGTTGGAGACCCATATTTATTAGCCCTGGAGGCTGCACTACCACACCTTCTCACACACACTACACAACAGGATTGTCCTCTAGATGCTAAAGAGACTACAGAGGACAGTCAAAAGCGACTGTTGTCCTCTAGATGCTAAAGAGACTACATAGGACAGTCAAAAAGCGACTGCTGTCCTCTAGATGCTAAAGAGACTACAGAGGACAGTCAAGCTGTCCTCTAGATGCTAAAGGACTACAGAGGACAGTCAAAAGTGACTGCTGTCCTCTAGATGCTCAAGACTTATTCCATCATTCTCCCTCTAAGTCTTGGGCGTCGTCTTGTGGGAAAGTTGGGCCATTCCGGACCTGGAGCAAAGCTCAACAAACTTGATCTTCCCAAGGGGCTTGGTGAGCAGGTCTGCAAGCTGATCCTTGGTGTTGATGTAGCGCGCCTTGATGCTCCCTTCTGCCAAGCAGTCTCGGATGAAGTGGTATCTCAGCCGGATGTGCTTGCTCCGTTCATGGAACACGGGGTTCTTGGCCAAAGCCAGAGCGGACTGGCTGTCCACCCTGAGTTCCACCGCTCCAGTGTCTCTCCCGAGGAGATCACCGAGCAGTCGAGCCAGCCAGAGTGCCTGAGTCGAAGCAGTGGACGCCGCTATGTACTCGGCCTCACAGCTGGACATGGCCACTACCTGCTGCTTGACCGACTGCTAGCTAATGAGGCACTTGCCGAGGAAGAAGAGGATCCCGCTTGTGCTCTTGCTAGTGTCGATGCCACCGGCGTGGTCGCTGTCGCTGTACCCAACAAGGTGTGCCTCCCCAGGGCACCTCGGGTAGTAGAGACCGTGGTCGAGAGTCCCCGCAACATAGCGGATGATCCTCTTCACAGCCTGCTCATGCTCCGTCGTCGGTCGCTGCAAGAACCGACTAATGTAGCCGACGGAGTATGCCAAGTCAGGCCGTGTGTGGACGAGGTAGCGAAGGCTCCCCACAAGACGCCGGTACTGTGTAGCATCCACCTCCTCCGTCGTGCTGTCGCGACTCAGCTTTAGCCTCTCCTCCATCGGAGTGAGAGCTGGGTTGCAGTCGGTGAGCCCAGCCAGCTCAACAATGCGCTTGGCGTAGGCGGTCTGGCGAAGTGTGATCCCGGAGTCTCCCTGGTGCACCTTAATCCCCAGGTAGAAGGAGAGATGCCCCAGGTCACTCATTTGGAAGGTGGCCTTCATCTCTTCCTTGAACGCTGTCACCTCTGCATCCTTGGCGCCGGTGATCACCAAGTCGTTGACGTAGACACCCACCAGCAGGGCATTTTCTCCATTGCCCCGCCGATAGATGGCCGCCTCGTGCGGGCTTGGCATGAAGCCCATCCTCTTGAGCGTGGAATCCAGCTTGGCATTCCACGCCCTTGGTGCCTGTCGCAAGCCGTAGAGGGCCTTGCGCAGGTGCAACACCTTGCCCTCCTTGCCAGGGATCGCAAAACCTGGCGGCTGGTGTACATAGACCTCCTCCTTTAAGTCGCCGTTAAGAAACGCCGACTTGACATCCATGTGATGAACATGCCAGCCCTCCAGGGCTGCCAACGCGAGGAGGAGTCGCACGGATTCCATCCGTGCTACAGGGGCGAAGGCATCGTCGAAGTCGATCCCCTCCTGCTGCAAGAAACCGCGTGCCACCAAGCGAGCCTTATGCTTGACGATGGCGCCGACTTCATCCCTCTTCAGTTTGAACACCCACTTAAGGGTGATCGCGCGATGACCATGAGGGAGATCAGCGAGCTCCCAAGTGCGGTTCGTCTCAACCGCGTCCATCTCCGACTGCATCGCGACACGCCAAGCCGCATGTTTCTCGGCCTCTGCGAAAGACCGAGGCTCACCATCATCGCATGCAAGATGCAACTCTCCTGCCAGAATGCGAGATGCAAGGCCCGGCACCGACGGGTCGATGAGAAGGCCCTCCACCCTTCGATACCGCAACGGCTCGCCGTCGTAGCACGCGTCGACGCGCTCCTCGTCGCGGGAGAGCGGGGTCACGAGCTCCACTAGGTCGTGCTCGACACGAGCTGGTGTCGGAGAGGACGTTCCTGGAGAGGGTACCGTCGGTGCTGGAGTACGTGGTGGCGAAGAGCTCGGTGTAGCCGGAGTCATGGCTAGAGTGCGTGGTGGTGAAGAGCTCGTTGTAGCCGGAGCTGGAGAGCGTGGCGCTGGAGTCGGTGGAAACTTGGGGGCTGGGGTAGACCTGCTCGGAGAAGAGTTGCCTACTCCCCCAGCTCCCTCAAAGTGGACGTACTCGACGGTGAAGTCGTCGTACGTCGGAGTCGTGCCGTCATCCACCGCCTTGTCCCACGCCCATCCTCGCCCTTCGTCGAACACTACGTCGCGCGCCGTGCGCACACGCTGTGTTCCTGGGTCAAGGATGCGGTAGGCCTTCGAGCCCTCCGCGTAGCCAATGAACACCCCCGGGATGCTCCTGTCGTCGAGCTTGCCGATGTGACCAAGCTCCTTGGTGAACGCGAGGCAGCCGAAGACCCGTAAGTGAGAGACCGCCGGCTTGCGCCCATGCCAAGCCTCGTACGGTGTCATCCCGTTGAGTGCCTTGGTGGGCGAGCGGTTGAGGATGTAGACCACTGTCACCACCGCCTCTCCCCAGAAGACAGCCAACATCCTCTCTGCTTGAGGAGAGCCCGAGCCATCCCCACAACCGTCTGGTTGCGTCGCTCGACGACGCCGTTCTGCTGCGGGCTGTACGGCGCGGAGTAGTGGCGCTGAACGCCCTCATCCGCGCAGTACGACGCGAACTCAACCGCCGTGAGTGGAGGCTGAGGAGGTGGCTCATCAGAGGAGGCAGTGCCACAGACCCTGAGGGAGCCCGCTTCGTACGAGCAGCTGGGTTGGAGGAATCAACCCAGTAGGGTATGTAGCGGGAGTGTTTGACAGGTTTTTCGAAGTGAGTCTGGGTGACCACTTCGATCATCTTCATGATAAAGGGTGCATGAAGACACCCTTTAAGAGAAGACCAGGAAGCACGAATGATCTCTTTCCAGATCATGTCAAACACATTAATGCGAGCGAGACTGTTGGGAGCAAGGAGGAGAAGGAAGACCCGACTCTCCCCAAGGACGTTCATTTGATTCCCGCCCTTCGGGAGAACGGTCATCCTGGACAAAGAGTTAAGGTACCTGTAGTACCTATGCATGTTAGCGGTCGTCCAGATCTCCCGATCCATAGAGACATGAATAAATTCAGTCTCTTCCCGCATGGGCAGCCTAATGTCATGGACTCGCATGTTGCTGCCCTGAATATCAGCATCAGAGAAGCCCAGAATATGGGCAAAACGACGGTAACTGACTTTGTGCCAGTTCCCCTGGATGAAGAAATACATGACAGAGTAATCATACCCATCGGCTTCTTCATCTATTTTCTTGACCCAGAGGGTGGCATAAAACTGAGCTACCACCTCGTCGTTTCAGGGGTATTACATGGTCATAATATTTTTTAACCCCTTTCTCTCCAAGTTGCGGAGAGCTGACGTAATGTCAGCATCTCCAATGTTCTCACATCCTTCCCAGTTAATAAACCGATCCCTAACGACTGGGTGTTTATTGGACAAAATGACTGAATTGTAGAAATCAGTCTAGAAAAGATTTCAGAACCGAGGGTTCTGGACACCAGGATGACGAGGAGTGAGAGAAGGATTAGTGAACCTCGGGCGCTGAAGGGTGTCCACTCCCTTCAGAGAGAAGTCGACCGGAGGTTCATTTGGTCCGCGAGTAACATTCGCCGGATGCATGTGCACACCGGTGATGTAGAGTGCATCAGACGTCGAAAGATCAACGAAGTCGTCGAATGCCCCATCCTCCTCCTGGCAAGGAGCATATCCAGAGGAGGAAGTGCTGCGACGAGGTCGAGTGGGCCAACTTTTTGGCGCCTCCCGCGAGCTGGCTGCGAGGGCATAGAGGAACCCTCTCCTTCCATCCTACCAGAGCCGCGTCCTCTCTTAGAGAGGGAACGACGAGGCGGAGGAGAGGGAACCGCAGATTCCTCCTGAATCTCATCCGAGTCGCTGCTGAACTCAATCACGGATGGGTTGCGGCGATGCACCATGTTTGGAGAGCCTTTGGAAAGTTGGATCGGTTGAGGTGAGTGAGTGAGGAGGCTCAAACAAGGCTGAGAGACTAAGTCTTGAATGGTTGTGAGTGAGGGAAGAGAAGTGGGGGGCATATAAATAGGCAGTTGAGCTGGTCACCCAGGACCGGTCAACCGCTATTGAACAGCGTGGTCTGAGGACCAGAATCGGTCAAGAGGATAAAGTCGAAAAAGTTCTGACGCATCTGAAAAATTTACAGCTGACAAGTCTGAAAAGTGAAAAGCAGATTCTATAAAAAGTAAAAGCTGAAAAAGGCGCTGCACAAATTTCTGAAAAAGTGCTTCAAAAAGTGACTAAAAAGACGCTGAAGTGACCTGACAGGACATTAAATAAAGTTGCAGATTCCAAAAGCAAAAAGTCAAAAAGACGCTGCACAAACGTGACCTGACAACTGCAAAAGCTGTTGCGCGACCTGAAAAAGTGGTCTGAAAAGGTGCTGACACGGTCTGCAAAAGGACTGCGCAGACAGAAAACTGGCAGGCTGACCGGTCAGAACCAGACCGGTTCAACCGGTTTCGACCAGGAAAGTCCTGGTTATTCCTAGTTAAAATCAGCTGAGCTGAAGTTCATCTCCGAAGTTCAGCTGGCCTCCTCCAGCTGAACTAGAAAGTTCAGCTGGCCAAGCCAGTTGAGTTTCGAGTGAAAAAAAAATTAAAAAGTTTTAGCACTAAAATTCATTTGAATTTTAACATTTTTCACTAAGATTTGAATGATCATCACTAAGCTTTAAACCTATCAAACAAAGAATAGTGAATAAAGCAATCTTTGTGTCCGTTTAAAGTTAAGTTGCGAGAATCCAAGATATTTAATTCACTCCTAAGAAAGCAAAATCTAGTCTCATCGAGGGGTTTTGTGAAGATATCGGCTATTTGATTTTCTGTGTTTACATGACATAATTTGATATCTCCTTTCACTAGCAGCTTCTACTTGCTCATTTTACACAATGGTTGGCATATCTTGTGGTAGAAGCTCTTCTTCAAGAATTGGATGACTTGAGGTTGATGGGTTTGCTTGGATGCAAGGATTTTCACCAACCACTCTAGCACTCCCATCAACAGCCCTATTTGTCATCCAAATTCTCCCTTCATCATCGTCCTTTTCTTGTGGCTTCACCTCACCTATTGCAAGCTTCTTGATGGCTTTATTTGGTGGGATTTCATTTCCTGCAATATCTTTAGAAACATGCCCTTGCGAGCCATTAGATTCATCAAATGTCACGTCTATCGCTATTTCAACAAGACCGGTGGTATTGCTGAAAACACGATACCCATGCGCATTTGATGCATAACAAAGCAAGAAACCCTCGTCCACTCTGGGAGCAAACTTTGATCTCTTGACTTTCTTGTTAAGAATAAATCATTTACAACCAAATACTCTAAAGTAATCAACTTTAGGTTTGTTACCAGTGAGAAGCTCGTAGGCAGTCTTCTTGTACATCTTGTGAAGATAAAGTCGGTTGATTGCATGACAGGCGGTGTTGACCGCCTCAGCCCAAAAATTGTTAGGGGTCTTGTACTCATCCAACATGGTTCTAGCGGCTTCAATTAGTGTTCGGTTCTTTCTTTCCACAACACCATTTTGTTGTGGAGTGTAGGGAACCGAGAACTCATGTTTGATTCCTTCTTCGCCTAAGAATTCTTCAACACCTGTGTTCTTGAATTCTGTCCCATTGTCACTTCTCACTTTCTTGATTTTAAGCTCAAACTCATTTTGAGCTCTTCTCATGAATTTCTTCAAGGTCTCTTAGGTTTCACCTTTGTCACTCAAAAAGAAAACCCAGGTGAAGCGAGAAAAATCATCAACAATAACTAAGCCATACTTACTACCACCAATACTGATGTAAGCCACAGGTCCGAAAAGGTCCATGTGAAGAAGCTCCAAAGGCCTCTTGGTTGTGACCACGTTCTTTGATTGATGTGGAACGTCATGTTGCTTCCCCGCTTGACATGCGCTGCATACCTTGTTTTTCTCAAACATGACATTTGTTAGTCCAATAATGTGATTATCCTTTTGAAGTTTGGCCAAGTTCCTCATGCCAACATGAGCTAGCCGGCGATGCCAAAGCCAACCCTTGTCGGATTTTGCCACTTAAAAAGTCTCAGGCGTCACTCTACTAGTTGTGAAATCAACAAGATAGAGTTTGCCCTTCAAGCGACCTGTAAAAGCAACAAAGGAATCCTCCCTTATAAGAATCTTCACATCAACATCAGTAAATATACAATTATATCTCATTCCACAAAGTTGTGAAACGGATATCAAGTTATAGCTTAATGAATCAACTAACAAAACATTTGAAAGTGATTGGTGGTCAGAGATAAGAATGTTACCAACACCAATCACTTCACCCTTGCCACTATCCCCAAACACAATTTCTTGTGTTTCTTGGGTTAGTTGCAAGGAGTGAAACATGTCTTTCTCCCCGGTCATGTGATTTGTACATCCACTGTCAAGCACCCAGCTTGACCCACCGGAGGAGTAGACCTCCAAAACAGATTTAGGCTATGCTTTTAGGTACCCAAATTGAATTGGGTCCTGCAGTGTTAGTTATAGCTTTGGGTACCCACACACTTATTTTCATGACTTTTCTTTTAGTGTAGGCACCCACATATTTAACAACTAGTTTTCCTGAATCCCAAGTCAACATATAATCACAAAGGTAAAAATGCGAAATGGGAGCTCTAAACTTTTCTCCACTTGTGGAGACCACATCCTTCGTCTTGCCTTTTGTGTAACTCAAGTTTACCTTTGCTTGAGTTGACTTGTTATTTGAGGAATGAATCCTCCCCAAGGCATCATATAGGGTGGTTCCCTCTATGAACTTGGGGGATCTCCACCCCTTATGCTCTATGCTAGGAATTACCTTATGTGAGTTGTACCCAAGCCCTTTTCTCCTATTGTTAAGCTTCAAGGACTTGTACTTGGGTTTAACTTTCTTTAACCCATCATTGCTAGAACATTTCTTCAAAATTTCTTTGACCTTAACCTGTGGGCTTTTCTTCCTTTCATGGTTAGTCAAATAACAAGAAGCATGGTATTTGACACAATGTTTGCAAATGATATTATTTGAAGAGCTAGACTTACAATCAATAAAGATGAAACATTAATGTTCTTACAATTTTCAAGTTGCACTTGAAGTTCTTGATTTTGGACAGTCAAGCTTAACATGCTTGATTCAAATGTGTCCTTTTCATTTGCAAGATTAGCTATATAGGTTTTCATATTCGACATTTTTTTTTCTTTATCCTCTATAGTTATCTTGACTAAAGATACTTCCTTAGTCAAGGCTTCTAGCATTTCATCTTTATTGAGTAGCAATTCTTGAAGCTCTAGGTTTCTCTCATTTTCAAGGATGAGCAAGTCTTCTTGAGCATCAAGAGTTGCTTTTCTTTTATCTAGCTTCTCCATTAGTTTAGTAATTACATTGTATCCATTTAAACCAAAGTTTTTAATCATCTTATTTTTCATTGCAAGTTGTTCTTCATCATCATTAATAAATTCATCATTAAATAAATGTACCTTGTCTCCTTTTGCCATGAGGCAAGTTGGAGTGTAGGAGTCGTCATGGAGGTTGGTGAAGAGTTGCGAGCTTGAAGTAGATTGGATGACAACGTTTGCCACCACTTCCTCTTCTTCGGAGCTAGAACTCTCTTCATCTGAGTTCCATTCTTCACCAATATGGTTTAACCATATTTCTTCTTCTTGAAATATCCCTTGTTCTTGTCTCCCTTTTTGAACTTGTCCTTCTTGTATTCCTTTTTGTTAGGACAATCCGCTATGAAATGACCGGTTTGGCCACATTCATAGCATGCCCTCTTCTTTCCTTTCCTTTGAAACTTGTCATTTTTCCTTACAAACTTCTTGAATGTTTTGATGAACATAGCTGTGTCTTCATCACTTGAGCTATCTTCATCACTTGATGTCTCGACCACTTTCTTTGCCTTGTGGTCTTTGTTCTTCTTAGGGGTGTCTTGTTCATTTGAGATCAAGGCATGAGAGTCTCTTGTCTTGATTGGGGCTTCTTCGGATTCATGTTGTTGAATCTTTGCAAATAATTGATGAGGCGTCATTTCCTCATAGTCGTCACGATCTCTTATCATCCTTGCTAGACTCTTGTCCTTTTCTTTGTATGCTCTTATGAATAGTCTAGTGACCTTAGAGTCACTCCAATCTTCACTTCCAAGCACTCTTATTTTGTTTACCAACACAATTAACCGATCAAAGAGTGATTGAATTGACTAACCCTTAGTCCAATCATATCTAGCAAGCTCACTCTCCAAAGCTTCAATTCTATGTCTCTTAGCTTTGGGGTCTCCTTCATGTGACATTTTAAGAATATTCCAAATGTCACGAGCATCTTCTCTTCCTTGGACTTTCCGGTATTCTTCCGGACAAAGACTTCATTTTATTATGCTCACCGCTTGAGCATTGCGGTGAACTTCTTGCATCATTTCCGGAGTCATCTCTTCTCCTCGGGCGGGCATATGCATACCTACATTGACAATCTCCCAAAGACTAGGATGTACACCGATTAGATGCGACTTCATCTTATCGGCCCACTCGTCATAGTTCAACTCACTAAGAGTTGGTAACTTTCCAAGTGGGGCGGAAGAGAAGTTGGGAATAAAATTTCTAGAATAATCAAATTGAACTTTATTGAACTCGTTACCTTTACTTTTGGTGGATGATCCTTCGGTGGTGATACTTACCTTGCTCATCACCTTTGACACCAAAAGTTCTACCAAGTCATCATTGTATTCAAATTTTCCCTTACCTTTATCTTCTTCGGCCTTTCTTCTTGATTCTTCTTCTTCAGTCCTTTTCTTAGCATCTTCCTCTTTCATTTTGAGGAACATCTTCTCGGCAATCTTCATGGCGAGGTCGAGGATCTTGGGGTCCACTTCCTCACCGGAAGATGTGATGGGGATTTCCTCGAGGAGAGGATCCACATGGTCCCTTTGAGTAGACATGATCGTTTCCTCACGCGGTTAAGCGTAAAATGAGGTACGAAGCTTTGATACCAATTGAAAGTAGCCTAGAGGGGGGGGGGGTGAATAGGCTAATCTGAAAATTTTCACAAGAAACTTCGAAAGATTGTTAAATACACAGTTCGATTGGTGCAGGCCGGTTCAACAGCTACGTGCGCAAGTTGAACCACTCTGAACCAATCCAACTGTTTTATAAACTTTAGACTATAATCTACTCGAAAAAGTATTTCGCGAGTCCTTTTGAGAAGTAAGGTATAACTAAGAATGAGAAGATGAATATGTAAAGGCTATTTCACTTCTAGATATACTCTACGGAAAAATCTATATGTCAATCTTGCAAGTAAAAATATCTTAAGTTAAAGACAAGCAAGAACACAAGACACAAGATTTAATCCGAGGTTCGACCACACCACAAAGGTGTCCTACTCCCCGTTGAGGAGCCCACAAAGGGCCGGGTCTTTTTCAACCCTAATCCTCCAAAAGCCGACCACAAAGGTGAAGGCAATCTCTTCTTATCTCAGCTCAAGGAGCGGGTGATACAAACTTCTTGGGGTCGTCCACAATTTTGGAGACTCCCAAGCAACCTCAAAAGATCTTGAAACCTAGGGTTTCAAGAACACCAAGAAAGCACAAGAGGGGTTTGCACAAGCTCAAGCCTTTTAAAAAAAGATGGGAGAGGAAAGCCAAATCGTGAGCACAAGCACAAACCTCACACCCAAGAGCTTCTCCAACAAGGTTGAATCTTGAGGAAGATTTAAGTGTGAGAGAGATGGGAGAAATGAGTGCTTTGTCTCAAGTTAGGTGAGCAATAAATGTGTAAGTGTTCAGTAGCATTGAAGAAAGGGGGAGAGGGTTCTATTTATAGTCACGGCTCAAAAACTAGCCGTTTGACCAGGAACCCCGCAGAAAATCGGTTGAACCGCCCCCTGACAGGTCAGCAGACTGTCTACCAGTCTGACTGGCAGACTGACTGGCAGACTGACCTGCAGGCTGGTCAGACATGATAGGACCGGTTGAACCGCCCCCTAGGGCAGTTGAACCGCCCCTGACAACCCTGGTGACCTGACTGCCGGTCTGACTGGCAGACTGCAGGTCAGAAGTCAGAGGGGTCAGAGACCAGTTGAACTGCCCCCCAGGACCAGTTCAGCTGGTCTAGACCAGAGAGTTTAGGAGAGAAAACCCCAGCTCAACTGCCCGGGGGCAAGTTCAGCTGGTGTATGGTCAAAGAGGTCCACAGCTGAAGTTGAAGTTCAGCTGGAGTTGAAAGCTCAACTCAGCTGCAGCTGAAGAAGCTCAACTCAGCTGAAGTTATGTTCAGCTGGAAAGCTCAGCTGCAGTTGAAGAAGTTCAACTGCTTTTCAGTAAAAACACTCTAGGTTTCTCAAACCTAACCATGGTCAACCAAATAATGTTAAAGTGATTTTTGGTTTTCAAAAATAGCTTTTGAATTTGGGGACTTGAGCTATAGCAAACACCTTTACTTGTGCGGAAAAGAATAAGGAAGAATTACATCATGCAACACAAGATTTTACATAAAATTTTATACGTCTGTTGCATGAAGTCCTTGGTGCTTCCTTAAGTTCCTGTTTCTTTCTAATCATACATTGGGAACAGAAACTGTTAGTACTCTTATTTGTTTTGTCATTAAATCACCAAAACCCTCACTTGGGGTTGATTGCACTTACATCAATCCATCTTAATTTGTCCAACCGAACTCTGAATGAAAAAAGGAATCGCATTTCAGGAATGATTGACGAGTTAGCACAATGCAGGTTCAGAACCTTTGGTTATTTCCAAAATAAAGACTTGCATGTATGGCTATAACAATTTATACTTTTAAAAATGGATACTTATTGAGACCTGATAACCACATTCAGCTAGCTTAGCAGGAAGGAGCATGCTAACTCATAATGCCTTGTAATTACTGAATACTGATGAACCAGCAAAGCCATACCTCATTGATATCCTCAAGTAGCTCTGACAAACAAATTAGGGGACATGACAAACAAATTAGGGGACACTACCTCTGCGTATCTGCACAAGGGCCCAAGAGAGGTGGGGCCCGGCCATAGGAACGGAGCTCAGCTCCCACACCGTGCACCAGTGAATGCGAGCAGCTGGTCTGGCCTTCCAGTAATCCGATCTGCATGCAGGGTGATCCAGGATTCACGTGGATAAGGATGAAATCAAGAGAGCGCTAGCTAGGATCACACGCCAATAGCACAAGGAAGGAAGGAATGAGCGAGCGAACCTTGAGGAAAACATCGCCGACGGGCTTCTTTGTGTGGCTCTCCGTCGTTGGTCGCAACCCCCGCCACCGCCCTCACTCGTCGCACATCGCGCTGTGGTCACGGTCGGGGCTGCCCTTCCGTCCGGTCGACCGGTCGAGCATGGGGCGATCAAGCAGGACTCGAGGAGGAGGTAGCGGATTTATGGCGACGGATCGGGGTAGCGGGGCCGAGTGTGGGTTGTTGGCTTGTTGCGCCCGTGGGCGTGGCAGGCGGGGGGTGGGGGCGGGCGGAGGGATCATGAGCTAGAGGGGGAGATCGTGGAGGGAGTGGGCAGTTTGGAGGGAGATCGTGGGGGATTCCTTTGCGCGGGCGTCTGGGAATGAGCGGGTGCTCCTGAGATGGCTGAGATCGACGATGAACAGGAGAGCACGGGACGAAGACGGCGCTAGCAGGAAGAGCTAGAGGGCGAGGGCTCGCTGGGCAGAGAAAGCAAGGGAGACTGGCCCTAAAGCCAAGCTGGGTCAGGGTAAGAAGTGTGCGGCCTCCTGGCAGCTACTTGGGCCGCACCAAAGAAACACAGCCCACGCGACCTATGTCGTCGTCACGGCTTGCACATTTTTATGACCATACCGGCCAGCCAACATAGCTTCTACCGGCTTATAAGCCTTCCTTCTTCAGAGAAAGCAATCGTGGTCAAATGCTCCTGCCAGTGTCAAATTGAGGCAACTTTTTGCGCGAGCAGACGTGGGTCCGGTGTGTGCAAAACTAAGGGTGGCTGTCACGTGGGCGCCTGTAGTCTGCAATGTGGGCTCAACGTCCGGAGTGTGTGATGGCTTGCACGATAGGAATGGCTGAATGGGAATGGGGGATTTTGTCACATGGGACCGGAGTGCCCCAAGTCAGGAGTTGCTCGACGTCCCGCGTCACAGAATGTGATGGTTTGCCGGACAGCAGCGGCGGAGGAGCCATTATGGCTTAGTGTGGCATCAGCCATACCTTACTTTTAATAACTCTCATATCTTCTACTATAACAACAAAATAAGACGTGGTGTGGTGGATATGTTGTCTCTAATCTAGCAGTAGGTCTTGAGTTCGATTAACAATTCTTGCAGATTTCATTTTTTGAGTGCCGGAGAGGGATCACAATTCTTGCAGATTTCATTTTTTGAGTGCCGGACAGGGATGAGGGCAAAACAGGAAATGAAAAAAGGCAGAATAGAAAATGGCAGGCTACCCTTACAGCCTTAATAAGTAGTAGAGATTTAATCCATTGTTACTGTCTTGTGGTCAATAAAATATGAAGCAATTTTCTTGCTTCAATGCAATAATAAGGTGATTCCCAGTTGAAAGCAGTCAATAGAAGTGATTTACATTTGTAGCTTAAAATTCCTCAAAATATTCATATCAAATTTTAAGATGTCTAAGGTGTGTTTGGTTTAGCTATAAATTTTTGAAAATCTAATTCTAGCTGTGAGGAAGCTGCTGCGAGCTGACAACTATTGGAAAGTTGAAATTTGTTTGATCAAAACAACTATCAACTATAGATTATGTAAGAGTATGATGGTTTGGCAACATGGTAAGAGGGGTGCCGCGCCTTTCGTACGAGCCGATTTGACAGTATGCCATCGCCGGCAAGAGGGTAGTACACCATGTCGCAGGGGCCCTACACCCGTAGTGCTAGGCCCAAGCGTCTTGGCTGTAGTCATGCCCAGTCCAACACATACATGGCGGCGTCCTACACAAGTAGTGCGTATGGCAGCAACTAAAACGATAGGTGTTGCATCGTCGTTTTTCATGGGGATGGAGCCTCACGGTCACCGAACATCAAAGTGGGGGCTAGAGAGGTGTTGAAGGCAGCAACATTAGATATGAACAAACGACATGGATGTTGGGCGATGAGCAACGTTGAAAGGTCGACATGAAAGAGGTACGATGGCTAAGCCACGTCGCCGACCTCCGAAGTCCGACATAGAGAGGCAGTGGCAACTCTAGCCGCCGTTGGGAGGCGCCGTCAGGTGAGAGTCAAGCGACAACTCGGGTGAGGGCCTCCAAATAGAAAATAAAATGATTTGGTCCTATTAACAATGGCAATTGGGTAGTATCTTCGAAAATTTGGATGACTGGAATCTTAAAATATGGGTTAGAAGGAGATTCTAGATTGAACTAGAGGAATATTCTGCTCATGTACACCTTTGGTTGGGATCCAAGATATCTAGCTTAAAAAACTGAACCAAACAAACCCAAAATTTGTAGGATCTGGTTAAAGCATCTTGTCCTATATGGAAATTTTTGGCATAAAACAGTCGATTAGAAGTGATTTAGGTTTGTAAAATTGTACCGAACAATATTTTTGTAGCTTTAAATCCTAAAAAATATTCATATCAAAGTTTAAGCCGTCTAAACTTCGTCGGATCTGCTTAAAGCCTCTTGTCCTAGTATGGAAAGTTTTGACATAAATATAATTTCATGAATAGTATCAACTAGCCAATATTTGTAGCAAACGGGCATCAATAGTCAAGTAACACAACATTGCATTGTTTGATAATGTGCACAATCATGTTAGACATAGATGGCATGCTTCGAGTTTAAGAACTGATTTATGTTCATCAAATGTACGTCTGTTCGGGGCGTCGAATAGATGGTGTATGCTGCAATGAGCCAACACAATACGAGTTCCCTGTGATTTCAAGTCCAAACTCTGATCCATAGCTTGTACTACCAGCCTGTATTCTTGTTCCTTTTGTCTTGTCTTATTTTTGTTGCTGCTGCCTTACTTTCTTCGCAATATATTTGTGTTGAAGGGCATGAGACGGGGACGAGTGTGGAACCCGAGAGAAGCCAAGACATCGCATCGGAGCTGGCGAACAAGTTACACGATAACGCGCAGCACATACATGCCATACTGAAGGAAGAGGCTGCCCAGGATGGTGGCCAGAACCATGATCTCGGTAGTTCGATGCTGCCTGACGCAATGGAGGCCGCCCGCCGAAAAGCAGATGAGCTGATCCAATCGCTCGGTGGGCTCGTCAGCTACCTGAACCAATTCACCGAGCTGGTCAAGGAAACTGGGTTTGAGAACATCGCGACCTGATTGATGCGTGAGACGCAGGGCTTCCTTTGGAGGGTTAGATCTTAGCGCTGTAGTTTCGTTTCTGTGTGTCCGTCATCTTTGTAAATATGACGGCGCTGTATGACGACCACCACCCAACCCGACTGGTGTAGGGTTTGTAGCAGACACTGTCTAGGTGTCTCGACACCGCTGCTGTTCTGAGGGCTTCTGGCCCCCTGATTAGTGAGATGAGATGCTCACTTCTGTTCGTTTCAGTTCTGTCCCTGAAAGAAAATTCCCTGATGCTGAGAGATTAGTTAATTTGGTAGCAGTAGCAGTTGTTCTCAGATGCATCACATATTCACATGTGAGACATAATATGGGAGGGTGACGCAGGTGTAGCATCGTCCACAGTGAGGATTTGTGAAGGAGGTAGGTGTCCTGGGATATGGCATTTGTTTTTGTTGGGACCTGCTCTATTTCAGATGTCTGAAATATAGTATGTTTATAGATACCGATCTTTATCGTTAGATCATGAGCATGTAAAACTGATTTTGATGTAGAAAAAATAAAGCAAAGTGAATATAGTAATCCTCCGTCTTAAAATATAGCTCTTCCTAGCCTTTTTTTATCCATCTTCAAATAGATGATAATAAATATAAACATATTCACTTCGTTATAAAATATTAGTCTTTTTAGCTTTTAATTTTTATATTTATATTTGTCGGGGACCATAATTAAGGGTACCCTCAAGGCTCATAATTCTCAGCTGGTAACCCCCATCAGCACAAAGCTGCAAAGGCCTGATGGGTGCGAACAAGTCAGGGATCGGTCCATTCGAGGGACTCGATCATGCCTCGCCCGAGCCTAGCCTCGGACAAGGGCAGCCGACCCCGGAGGATCTCCGTCTCGCCCGAGGCCCCCCTCCAGCAACGAACACATTTCCGGCTCGCCCGAGGCCCTGTCTTCGCCAAGAAGCAACCCTGACCAAACCGCTGCGCCAACCGACCAGATCGCAGGAGCATTTAATGCAAAGGTGGCCTGACACCTTTATCCTGACGCGCGCCCTTCAGTCGACAGAGCCGAAGTGATCGCAGTCACTTCGTCGCTCCACTGACCAACCTGACAGAAGGACAGCGCCGCCTGCGCCGCACCGACTGCAGTGCCACTTGACAGAGTGAGGCTGACAGACAGTCAGGCCCGACCTCAGGCACCATAGGAAGCTCCGCTCCGCCCGACCCAGGGCTCGGACTCGGGCTAAGCCCCTGAAGACGGCGAACTCCGCTCCGCCCGACCCAGGGCTCGGACTTGGGCTAAGCCCCGGAAGACGGCGAACTCCGCTCCGCCCGACCCAGGGCTCGGACTTGGGCTAAGCCCCGGAAGACGGCGAACTCCGCTCTGCCCGACCCAGGGCTCGGACTTGGGCTCAGCCCCAGAAGACGACGAACTCCGCTCCGCCCGACCCAGGGCTCGGACTTGGGCTCAGCCCCAGAAGACGACGAGCTCCGCTCCGCCCGACCCAGGGCTCGGACTTGGGCTCAGCCCCAGAAGACGACGAACTCCACTTCGCCCGACCCCAGGGCTCGGACTCAGCCCTGGCCTCAGCCGACGGTCTCTGCCTCGCCCGACCCAGGGGCTCGGACTCGACCACGACCACGAAAGACAGACTCAACCTCAACCTCGGAGGAGCCTCCACATCGCCCAACCTAGGGCGCGGACCGACCACGTCGACAGGAGGCGCCATCATTACCCTACCCCAAGCTGGCTCAGGCTACGGGGAACAAGACCGGCGTCCCATCTGGCTCGCTCCGCCAGATAGGCAATGATGGCGCCCCGCACGCTCCCTGACGACGGCAGCTCTCCGCCCCCTTACGGAAGCAAGAGGACGTCAACAAGGACTCGACAGCCCCGATAGCTGTCCTTCCGCCAGGCTCCAGCGCTCCTCCGACGGCCACGACATCACACGAACCGGGTGCCAAAACCTCTCCGGCTGCCACGACGGCGTGTACTTAGGGCGCTAGCTCTCCTCCGCTAGACACGTAGCACTCTACTACACCCCCCATTGTACACCTGGATCCTCTCCTTACGCCTATAAAAGGAAGGACCAGGGCCCTCTTACAGAGGGTTGGCCGCGCGGGGACGAGGACGAGACAGGCGCTCGCGTGAGGCCGCTCGCTCCCTCTCCTGCGTGGACGCTTGTAATCCCTTACTGCAAGCGCACCCGACCTAGGCGCGGGACGAACACGAAGGCCGCGGGATTTCCACCTCTCTCACGCCTGTCTCTGGCCACCTTTCTCCCCCCTTCGCGCTCGGCCTCGCGCCGACCCATCTGGGCTGGGGCGCGCGACGACATTTCACTCGTCGGCCCAGGGACCCCCCGGTCTCGAAACGCCGACAGTTGGCGCGCCAGGTAGGGGGCTGCTGCGTGTTGACGAACAGCTTCCCGTCAAGCTCCAGATGGGCAGTCTCCAGCAACCTCTCCAGCCCAGGATGGTGCTCCGTTTCGGGAGTCTTGAGTTCATGTCCCTCGACGGCAGCTACGACATGATACTCCTTCCACCGCCGTGCGACAGCGACAATGGCGGCCGACAGCCCGCCCGCCGGCGGCGGAATCGACGACGTCTTCCCCGCGTGGTGGAAGAACAACATTCGAGCTCACCCCGTCCTCTCCCCCGCCGACGGAGGAGGAGGCGGGGCAACCAAGGCCAAGCAGGAGGCAGCGCCTCGTCGACTGTCGAGCGAGTCGACGGCGCCAGCGCCCCAACGGGGGGCGCGTCGGGCATCGACCTCGCGTTTGAGACGAAGACGAGCGCCGTCTCCCCGCGACACGCCAATTCCGAGCAAACGGACGACGCCAGCACGCTCGCGAAAGGCTTGCTGGACGTCACCCTCGTACCTGAGACGACGGTGCAGTCAGTCCCCGACGTGACTTCATCACCGCCCGTCGACCAAGAGGTACCGACCGATTCCCATCTCACGCCTTTCGGATTCAGCCTCGACCCTCCAAGCAGCTTCGCTTTGGCGGACGCTCTCGTAGAGGCGAGTCCAAACCCTCTGGGGTTTCGTGTGCGGTCACCCTGGGACCGGCTGACGGACGTCTCGACCTACGGGCCCTCGAGGTCCGAGGAAGATGACGAGCCCGACTTCTGTTGGGATTTCTCTAGACTTGGCGACCCCAGTGCCATGCGGGACTTCATGACCGCATGCGATTACTGCCTTTCCGACTGTTCCGACGGAAGCTGCAGCCTCGGCGACGAGGACTGCGGCCCAAGCCGCAAATGGGGGTCCCTCTGAAGGCAACCATCTCGGTATGCCGGAGGACGGTGATCTCCCTAGGCCGGTGCCTCGCGTTGACATCCTGCGGGAACTAGCTGTGGTACCCGTTCAGGCGGGGGGCCATGACCCACAGCTCGAGCAAATCCGCGGGATGCAGGCCAGGCTCGACAAGGGAGCAGGAGCGCTTGAGCCGATCCGCCGGGACGTCGGGCAGGAATGGGCGGGCCAACCTCCGGCCGGAGAAATGCGTGATCTACCTCAGGGCTTCCAGCACCGCATCGCTGACGATGCCAGGATGAGGCCGCCACCCGCTTCCATTGGGGTCGGCCAGAACCTGGCTGCAGCAGCAGTGCTTCTCCGTGCGATGCCGGAGCCATCAACCACCGAGGGGCAGCGAATCCAGGGAGAGCTCAAGAATCTCCTGGAAGGCGCCGCGGTCCGACGGGCCGAGAGCTCCGCCTCCCGAAGGCAGGGGTACCCCTCGGAACATCATGCCGCGACTTCCCGATTCATGCGGGAAGCCTCGGTCCACACCGGGCGCACGCGCAACACAGCGCCTGCGGCCCCGGGTCGCCTCGGCAACAAGCACCATCACCGCGACCGTCGGGCCCACCTCGACGAGAGGGTGCGCCGAGGCTACCACCCCAAGTGTGGAGGACGCTACGACAGCGGGGAGGATTGAAGTCCCTCGCCCGAACCACCTGGTCCGCAGGCCTTCAGCCGGGCCATACGACGGGCGCCGTTCCCGACCCGGTTCCGACCCCCGACCACTATCACAAAGTACTCGGGGGAGACGAGACCGAAGCTGTGGCTCGCGGACTACCGGCTGGCCTGCCAACTGGGTGGAACGGACGTTGACAACCTCATCATCCGCAACCTCCCCCTGTTCCTCTCCGACACCGCTCGCGCCTGGTTGGAGCACCTGCCTCCGGGGCAGATCTCCAACTGGGACGACCTGGTCCAAGCATTCGCCGGCAATTTCCAGGGCACATACGTACGCCCTGGAAACTCCTGGGACCTCCGAAGCGGCCGACAGCAGCTGGGAGAGTCTCTCCGGGACTACATCCGGCGATTCTCGAAGCAGCGCATCGAGCTGCCCAACATCACCGACTCGGATGTCATCGGCGCGTTCCTCGCCGGCACCACCTGCCGCGACCTGGTGAGCAAGCTGGTTCGCAAGACCCCCACCAGGGCGAGCGAGCTGATGGACATCGCCACCAAGTTCGCCTCTGGCCAGGAGGCGGTCGAGGCTATCTTCCGGAAGGACAAGCAGCCCCAGGGCCGCCCACCGGAAGATGCCCCCGAGGCGTCAACTCAGCGCGGCACCAAGAAGAAGGGCAAGAAGTAGTCGCAAGCGAAACGCGACGCCGCCGACGCGGACCTTGTCGCCGCCGCCGAGTACAAGAACCCTCGGAAACCCCCCGGAGGTGCCAACCTCTTCGACAAGATGCTCAAGGAGCCGTGCCCCTATCATCAGGGGCCCGTCAAGCACACCCTTGAGGAGTGCGCCATGCTTCAGCGCCACTTCCACAGGGCCGGGCCACCCGCGGAGGGTGGCAGGGCTCGCGACGACGACAAAAAGGAAGATCACCAGACATGAGAGTTCCCCGAGGTCCGCGACTGCTTCATGATCTACGGTGGGCAAGCGGCGAACGCCTCGGCTCGGCACCGCAAGCAAGAGCGTCGGGAGGTCTGTTCGGTGAAGGTGGCGACGCCAGTCTACCTAGACTGGTCCGACAAGCCCATCACCTTCGACCAAGCCGACCACCCCGACCACGTGCCGAGCCCGGGGAAATACCCGCTCGTTGTCGACCCCGTCATCGGCGACATCAGGCTCACCAAGGTCCTCATGGACGGAGGCAGCAGCCTCAACATCATCTACGCCGAGACCCTCGGGCTCCTGCGTGTCGATCTGTCCTCGGTCCGGGCAGGCGCTGCGCCTTTCCACGGGATCATCCCCGGGAAGCGCGTCCAGCCCCTCGGACAACACGACCTTCCCGTCTACTTCGGAACGCCCTCCAACTTCCGAAGGGAGACCCTCACGTTCGAGGTGGTCGGGTTCCGAGGAACCTACCACGCGGTACTGGGGAGGCCATGCTACGCGAAGTTCATGGCCGTCCCCAACTACACCTACCTCAAGCTCAAGATGCCGGGCCCCAACGGGGTCATCACCGTCGGCCCCACGTACAAACACGCGTTCGAATGCGACGTGGAGTGCGTGGAGTACGCCGAGGCCCTCGCCGAGTCCGAGGCCCCCATTGCCGACCTGGAGAGCCTCTCTAAGGAGGTGCCAGACGTGAAGCGTCACGCCGGCAACTTCGAGCCAGTGGAGACGGTTAAGTCCGTCCCCCTCGACCCCAGCAGCGACGCCTCCAAGCAAGTCCGGATCGGCTCCGAACCCGATCCCAAATAGGAAGCAGTGCTCGTCGACTTTCTCCACGCGAATGCCGACGTCTTCGCGTGGAGTCCCTCGGACATGCCCGACATACCGAGGGATGTCGCCGAGCACTCGCTGGACATCCGAGCCGGAGCCCGACCCGTCAAGCAGCCTCTGCGCCGATTCGACGAAGAGAAGCGCAGAGCCATAGGCGAGGAGATCCACAAGCTAATGGCGGCAGGGTTCATCAAAGAGGTATTCCATCCCGAATGGCTTGCCAACCCTGTGCTTGTGAGAAAGAAAGGAGGGAAATGGCGGATGTGTGTAGACTACACTAGTCTAAACAAAGCATGTCCGAAGGTTCCCTACCCTCTGCCTCGCATAGATCAAATCGTGGATTCCACTGCTGGGTGCGAAACCCTGTCTTTCCTCGATGCCTACTCCGGGTATCACCAAATCAAGATGAAGGAGTCCGACCAGCTCGCGACTTCTTTCATCATGCCCTTCGGCATGTACTGCTATGTCACCATGCCGTTCGGCTTGAGGAATGCGGGCGCGACGTACCAGCGGTGCATGAACCATGTGTTCGGCCAACACATTGGCCGGACGGTCGAGGCCTACGTCGATGACATCCTAGTCAAGACGAGGAAAGCCTCCGACCTCCTTTCCGACCTTGAAGTGACATTCGGATGTCTCAAGGCGAAAGGCGTGAAGCTCAATCCCGAGAAGTGTGTCTTCGGGGTGCCCCGAGGCATGCTCTTGGGGTTCATCGTCTCCGAGCGGGGCATCGAAGCCAACCCGGAGAAGATCGCAGCCATCACCAGCATGGGGCCCATCAAGGACTTGAAAGGCGTACAGAGAGTCATGGGATGTCTTGCGGCCCTGAGCCGTTTCATCTCGCACCTCGGCGAAAGAGGCCTGCCTCTGTACCGCCTCTGGGCGAATAACGGTTCCCTCGGAAGCCTTCTCCCGAGACCTGCATCAACCCTCCGTCAAGATCGACGACACGCCCGAGCCTGAGGCACCCTCGGCCTAGCCCGAGGTACCCTTGGCTCGGTCCGAGGTACCCACGGTTCGGCCCGAGGTACCCTCGGCCCCCGAGAATGAGGCACTGCGCGTCGAGGAGGAGCGAAGCGGGGTCACGCCTAATCGAAACTGGCAGACCCCGTACCTGCAATATCTCCACCAAGGAGAGCTACCCCTCGACCGAGCCAAAGCTCGGAGGTTGGCGCGGCGCGCCAAGTCGTTCGTCTTGCTGGGAGATGGGAAGGAGCTCCACCATCGCAGCCCCTCAGGCTTCCTCCAGTGATGCATTTCCATCGCCAAAGGCCAGGAGCCCCTACGAGAGGTACACTCGGGGGCTTGCGACCATCGCGCAGCACCCCGAGCCCTTATTGGAGACACCCGGGGGCTACACGCACCCCTGGGAAGGGCCGCTCGTCATCGCCAAAGTTCTGAAGCCCGGAACGTACAAGCTGGCCAACAGTCAAGGCGAGGTCTACAACAACGCTTGGAACATCCAACAGCTACGTCGCTTCTACCCTTAAGATGCTTTCAAGTTGTTCATATACCTCGCTCCCACGCAAAGTTTAGTCATCAAGGAAGGGTCAGCCTTGCCTCGGCAAAGCCCGTCCCTCCCTCGGGGGCTAAAAGGGGGGAACCCCCTCTGCGTCGAAATTTTCCTCGAAAAAAGATCTTTTCTGCCAGAATGTCTTTCGTGCTTTTCGACTACTTCGAAAGTGGATCCTGAAAACGACGGAGTACACGTAAGTAGCCAAGGCTGACCGAGCCGAGGGACTCCTACGCCTCCGGGATACGGATACCTCACTCATCACCTTCTGCGATAAGTAACTCACATTCGGATAAGTGATTCCGCGGACCGAACAAGTCTTCACGTTCGAAAGCTCCTCTGCCGAAGCGATTCTTCGAGCCTTCTCGACTGCGTCGGTGACAGAACCCTATGGACGGGTAAGAGTGCGTGTAAGCGGCAAGGCCGACCGAGCCGAGGGACTTCTACGCCTCCGGGATACGGATACCTCACTCATCACCTTCCGCGAGAAGCAACTCTCGCTCACACAGACAATTCTGTTACCGACGAAAAAGTCCAGATACTCGAAACAAGAGGAAAAGAGACGTAGCTTTACAACACAGCGAGGGTGTGTTTGGGCCTCGGCGGCCGCAGAAAACACACGCTACAAGATAATCCGATCCTGCAGGCTCCGATCTTGACGGTTGAAGGGAGCAGCAGCACCCTCGGCGTCGACAACACCTTCGGCGAGGTCCGACCTAGCCTCGGACGGCAACGCGGTCCGAGGATCTCCACTCTGAAGGACGACGTCATCACCACGCCCGGGCCATCGCCGCCAGGGTCTTCTCCGAGAATCCGGCTCGAGCAGGCGGCTCGGCTGGTCACCCCGAGGCCTTAGCCAGCTGTCCCCCGAGGACATCAGCCCGACCCAAGGCCTCGGAAGATCAACTCCGGCGTCGGTCCCGCTAACGGACGACCCGGCCAGGCTCCGGCCGACCAAGTCTTCTTTTCGAGCCAACTCTGCCTCTGTCCGTGCTGACACCGCTACCCCTGGCCTCGGCTCATCGAAGAGCGACCGAGGGGTTCCTTTAACTAAGCAAGAGAAGCCTCGGACAACAAGGCTGACCGAGCCGAGGGACTCCTACGCCTCCGGGATACGGATACCTCACTCGTCACCTTTACACGGGGCGACTCACGCTTGGTGAAGCGGTTCAGACAACCAACAGGCGAGTCTTAGTGCTCGAAAATAAGGAAAAAACACGGCTCCATGCCCAAAATTACATACATGTTCAGGCCTCGACAGCCACAATGAACAAAAATACTGGCATTCAAAGTGCCATTACAAACGGAACTCCGGTTCCGTCCCCGCGGGTATGAACAACCTCCACATCGGGGAGCCTGCGGGGCGACGAGTTCCGGGTGACTCGCCAGCAACCTCTGCAGCAGCAGCCATGGTCCCAGGATGGACACGACCGCCGGAAGGCTCTCATTCACGTTCCCGCTCAAGGGACGCGAACCAGCCATCAAAGCCAAAGAGCGGGCCGCTCCGAAGCGCACCGGCAGGTCCTCGTTCCCGTCCTCGCCACGAAAGCGAGGAAGAGGGCGGAATGTTGCATCCTAGCTCGGCAGCAACAGTTCGCCTTCCCCGGCATGGCTGGAGGACGCCTCCTCCACAGAGCTGGAGGATGGTTTCCACCACCAGAAGCTGGAAGAAGAGGTGGCCAGCCGGCCCGCGCGGGAGGTAGAGCCCCGGCTCGCCTCGCTCTCCGCCCCAGCAAGGATGATGAACATCCTTGAAGCTGAGGGCGGGACCAAGATCACAGCCCGGCTTGCCTCTCCCCATCCAGGGGCTGGAGGTCACCGTCTTGGGTGACCGCCGGCGGAGGGGTGCAGCCGGGCTGCGTGATGAAAATCCTTGAAGCCGAACGATGGCTGAAAGGTACCAATTCCCACGGAGTTGCATTCCCCCAACGACAAGGCGGAAGGACTGCGGGCATCCCCCATCCGGGGGCTCAGAAGGTGGAAAGACACGATGCATAAGGAAGCACGAAGACATGGTCGCCTTTCAAGGGGGTCACCCTCCTTTTAAAGGCGACTCTCCCTACTTGCGTCCCCAGCCGTCGCGGGCTGAGTCTTCTCCAACACGCTCCAAGGTCCCCCCCTACGGCACGGGGGCTAGGTCCCACACGTCATGCAAGCTGGCCCAGAGCAGAAGAAGCCAAATCGCCGCGCGCGGTGCATGCAACCGCCCGGCGGTTACAAGCGGTCCTCCACTTTCGCCCAGACCAGCGGGCGAAAGGGCGGGCAGCCATGCAGGCGGCATGCAACCGCACCAAGTGGGCGCACTTCTCCGACTTCCAACACGCCCAGCATGGAGGCCCAGGCCCACGCGTCATGCAACCGGCGCGCCGGGTGCTGCGTGCGAGCAACTGCCCCGCCACCCGCGCCACTGCCACGCCTCCTCGACTGCAGCACCAGTATCGCAACTCGAGGCAACCCTACGCACGACCCAGCAACGCCAGCCTGGCGCGACGGTCAATGCGGCCAAAAATGGGCCGGCAGTAATAGCGGTGGCAGGCGGGCAGGAGTAGCGGTCACGTCGTCAGCCAGGCTTACATCCTATCCAGGGGCAGTGAGAGAACCCTCTCTCACGGCGTGAAGACGACGCGCCCGTGTTCCGTTCCTCGAATGGCTCGCGCACGCGCAACGACCGCCCCGCGAACCGCACGCCCCGTCGCATTAACTCCGCGGCGGGAAAGGCGGCGCCTCTGGCAGGGGAAGCGAGCGGCGCTTCGCCTTTGCCATAATGACTGCATCAAAAAAGGTACGCCACGTCATTCGATTTCGAATCCTTTTCCTTTTCCTCTTTCTCTCTCTTACGACAGGGACCGGGAAAGGGGGATACCCCAAAAAGGATCCTTCTCCGTGAAGGAACCAGGCTCCGAGCCTCCCTACTGATCAGAGGTTCGAAGGCTGGCCCCTCGGAGGGGTTCAACAGCCGCCTCATAGCGCGTGGGCTCCACACCCACTACTGGTCAGAGGTTCGAAGGCCGGCCCCTCGGAAGGGTTCAACGACCGCCTCAGGCTACTCGGGCTCCGCGCCCACTACTGATCAGGGATTCGAAGGCTGGCCCTCGAAGGGTTCACAGCCGCCTCAGACGCAGAGCAAGGGATGACCATGGGTACGTTCGATACATAACCAAGGCTTGGGCTGTGCTCCCGAGGTACCCTAGGACATTTCCGAGACTAGCGGGAACGATCTTGTAACGAAATCCCATCAGAGGGAGGCATCGAGCCCTCGGACCCCGTCGACAGGGGACCGGGTCCGGCAGATCACCCGCAGGTACTTTTGGGCGCGCCTCTGGGCCTCTAGCCGACCCCTAGCAAATGGGGCACGGACGTCCGCTCGGATTACCCGCCAGCAGCTCACCGGAGACACCATGTTCGGCGCCCACCGAGGGCAACATGGCGCTTTCCCCCCTCCTCCTTGCGGAAAGGCGACGCAGGGGCGTATGTAAAAAAGTCGAGTCTGTCCCTGATCGTCCTCTCGCCCTGTGCAGAGGCTCGGGGGCTGCTCTCGCAAACCCGGCTCCGGCCAAACCGTTGACAGCGTCAACATACCAGCCCGAGAATTTGGGACCCGACCGTGCACCCGGGCTACGGCCAGCTCGCATGAGGGAACAACCAGACCAGCCAAATCATTGCGCGAGGCATTAAGACCTCGTAGGAGTCAAACCACTCCTCCGAGGCCTCGGGGGCTACACCCGGCGGGTGCGCTCGCGCGCACCCACCAGAACAAAACGCAACCGAGAAAGGCTAGTCCCCTTGCAAAAAAGTGCGACAAAAGCCTCCAAGCGAGTGTTAACAATCCCTTCGAGGCTTGGGGGCTACTGTCGGGGACCATAATTAGGGGTACCCTCAAGGCTCCTAATTCTCAGCTGGTAACCCCCATCAGCACAAAGCTGCAAAGGCCTGATGGGTGCGAACAAGTCAGGGATCGGTCCATTCGAGGGACTCGATCACGCCTCGCCCGAGCCTAGCCTCGGACAAGGGCAGCCGACCCCGGAGGATCTTCGTCTAGCCCGAGGCCCCCCTCCAGCAACGAACACATTTCCGGCTCGCCCGAGGCCCTGTCTTCGCCAAGAAGCAACCCTGACCAAACCGCTGCGCCAACCGACCAGATCGCAGGAGCATTTAATGCAAAGGTGGCCTGACACCTTTATCCTGGTGCGCGCCCTTCAGTCGACAGAGGTGAAGTGACCGCAGTCACTTTGCCGCTCCACTAACTGACCTGACAGAAGGACAGCGCCGCCTGCGCCGCACCGACTGCAGTGCCACTTGACAGAGTGAGGCTGACAGGCAGTCAGGCCCGACCTCAGTCCTCAGGCACCATAGGAAGCTCCGCTCCGCCCGACCCAGGGCTCGGACTCGGGCTAAGCCCCTGAAGACGGCGAACTCCGCTCCGCCCGACCCAGGGCTCGGACTTGGGCTAAGCCCCAGAAGACGGCGAACTCCGCTCCGCCCGACCCAGGGCTCGGACTTGGGATAAGCCCCGGAAGACGGCGAACTCCGCTCCGCCCGACCCAGGGCTCGGACTTGGGCTCAGCCCAGAAGACGACGAACTCCGCTCCGCCCGACCCAGGGCTCGGACTTGGGCTCAGCCCCAGAAGACGACGAGCTCCGCTCCGCCCGACCCAGGGCTCGGACTTGGGCTCAGCCCCAGAAGACGACGAACTCCGCTTCGCCCGACCCCAGGGCTCGGACTCAGCCCTGGCCTCAGCCGACGGTCTCCGCCTCGCCCGACCCAGGGGCTCGGACTCGACCACGGCCACGGAAGACAGACTCAACCTCAACCTCGGAGGAGCCTCCACATCGCCCAACCTAGGGCGCGGACCGACCACGTCGACAGGAGGCGCCATCATTACCCTACCCCAAGCTGGCTCAGGCTACAGGGAACAAGACCGGCGTCCCATCTGGCTCGCTCCGCCAGATAGGCAATGATGGCGTCCCGCACGCTCCCTGACGACGGCAGCTCTCCGCCCCCTTACGGAAGCAAGAGGACGTCAGCAAGGACTCAACAGCCCCGACAACTGTCCTTCCGCCAGGCTCCAGCGCTCCTCCGACGGCCACGACATCACACGAACCGGGTGCCAAAACCTCTCCGGCTGCCACGACGGCGTGTACTTAGGGCGCTAGCTCTCCTCCGCTAGACACGTAGCACTCTGCTACACCCCCCATTGTACACCTGGATCCTCTCCTTACGCCTATAAAAGGAAGGACCAGGGCCCTCTTACAGAGGGTTGGTCGCGCGGGGACGAGGACGAGACAGGCGCTCGCGTGAGGCCGCTCGCTCCCTCTCCTGCGTGGACGCTTGTAATCCCCTACTGCAAGCGCAGCCGACCTGGGCGCGGGACGAACACGAAGGCCGCGGGATTTCCACCTCTCTCACGCCTGTCTCTGGCCACCTTTCTCCCCCTTCGCGCTCGGCCTCGCGCCGACCCATCTGGGCTGGGGCACGCGGCGACATTTCACTCGTCGGCACAGGGACCCCACGGTCTCGAAACGCCGACAATATTTAAATGAATGATAATAAATCTTGACACATATATAAACCAAATACATTAATTATTATATGAATCATTTAAAAAGATAAAATATATTTTATTTTGGAACGGAATGAATATATACAAACTACATTTATAATTTATAGGTTAATTAATAAATGTATATTTAGTTTAAAATAAATTATATTTTGGTATGGGAGAATATTAGAAGATAAAAATCAAACACATGACAATTAGAAAAAGTGCAAAAGTGAATCATGAACCTACGCAAGGCTAAAACCTGCTCTCGCATCCAACTCCAATCAGGAACGGAATGACACAGAAAACCGGCCGCAGCGCCAACAGACGCGGCTGCTGTGCTGTGTTTGCCTGCCGTCTCTTCTCTCGCCAATTCTATTCTTAGGCTATCTACCTCCCTCCCCACCTGGCGTCGCGACCCATCACCGCATTTCCTTCCCGCCACCTCCTCTCTCCCCTCCATTCCTTCACCCCATGCACACGCGGGACGCGTAGCTTCGCCCTCGCCTCCTCCCACTACGACGCGCACGGGCGTGCGTGCATGCGGCGAGCGGTCACGGCCCCTCCGGCAAGGCGACCACCGCCGTGCGCGTGAGAACACCGGCTCGGCTCGTCTCGTCGGACGACTCGCTCGGCGCCGCCCGCGTCCCCATGGCGCGGCCGCGGCCGCACGGCTGCATCGTCCACGTTGCCTTCGTATTCGCGTTCGCGTCTGCCGTCCTCCTGCCGCCGGCCGCGGAGGGTGTCCAGGAAGGCGACGTGCTGGTCGCGTTCCGGGACACGCTGCGCGGTCTGGACGGCGCGCCGCCGGGCCCGCTGCGGAACTGGGGCACGCCGGGTCCGTGCCGGGGCAACTCCTCCTCCTGGTACGGCGTGTCGTGCCACGGCAACGGCTCCGTGCAGGGCCTGCAGCTGGAGCGGCTCGGCCTGTCGGGTGGCGCGCCCGACCTGTCCGTCCTCGCCGTGCTCCCGGGCCTGCGCGCGCTCAGCCTCTCCGACAACGCGCTCACCGGCGCCTTCCCCAACGTGTCCGCGCTCGCCGTGCTCAAGATGCTCTACCTGTCGCGGAACCGCCTGTCCGGCGCCATCCCCGAAGGCACGTTCAGGCCCATGCGTGGCCTCCGCAAGCTGCACCTCTCCTCCAACGAGTTCTCCGGCCCCGTCCCGGAGTCCATCACCTCGCCGCGCCTGCTGGAGCTGTCGCTCGCCAACAACCACTTCGAGGGCCCGCTGCCGGACTTCTCCCAGCCGGAGCTCAGGTTCGTCGACGTCTCCAACAACAACCTCTCCGGGCCCATACCGGTAGGGCTCAGCCGCTTCAATGCAAGCATGTTCGCAGGTAGCAATTCGATCGATCCGTCGATTCTCGCTCGCCTCATCTTTAATTTTTTTTCCCCGGCCTCTCTGTACGTTTTGTTGATGAACGACGACGACCTTACATGCAATGCAGGCAACAAGCTCCTCTGCGGCAAACCACTAGAAGTGGAATGCGACAGCTCGGGGTCGCCGCGCACCGGCATGTCGACCATGATGAAGATCGCCATCGCGCTCATCATCCTTGGCGTGCTGCTCTGCGTCGCGGGCATCACCACGGGCGCCCTCGGCAGCCGGAAAAGGAAGCCGAGGCGCGCGGCCGCCGAGAGGCTGGGAGGCGGCGACCAGACGCCCTCCAACCCGAAGCTCAACACCGCGCCGGCCGTCAACATCGAGAACGCAGCCAGCACCAGCCAGCCGCGCACCGCCGCCGCGGCCGGGGGCGCCGCCTCCGCCGCCGCGGCCGCGGGGAAGCGCCCGCGCCGCGACGAGCACGGGCGGCTGGTGTTCATCCAGGAGGGCCGCACCCGGTTCGAGATCGAGGACCTGCTCCGGGCGTCGGCCGAGGTGCTGGGCAGCGGCAACTTCGGGTCGTCGTACAAGGCGACGCTCTGCGAGGGCCCCGCCGTGGTGGTGAAGCGGTTCAAGGACATGAACGGCGTCGGGCGGGAGGATTTCTCGGAGCACATGCGTCGCCTCGGCCGCCTCGCCCATCCCAACCTCCTCCCACTCGTCGCCTACCTGTACAAGAAGGAGGAGAAGCTCCTTGTCACCGATTACATCGTCAATGGCAGCCTCGCGCAGCTCCTACATGGTACTCTCCTACCACAACAACATTTTTTTGGCATACTCTCCTACAGTACATACAACAAGAAAATGAAATTAAACATAGCTGGGTGATTCTGAACTTGAACTTGATGATGATCAGGTAACCGAGGGTCGCTCTTGGACTGGGGGAAGCGTTTGCGGATCATCAAGGGCGCGGCGCGGGGGCTGGCGCACCTGTACGACGAGCTGCCGATGCTGACGGTGCCGCACGGGCACCTCAAGTCATCGAACGTGCTGCTCGACGGCGCGTTCGAGGCGGTGCTGTCGGACTACGCGCTGGTGCCCGTCGTGACGCCGCAGATCGCGGCGCAGGTGATGGTGGCGTACAAGGCGCCCGAGTGCATCGCGCCGCAAGGGAAGCCGTCCAAGAAGAGCGACGTGTGGAGCCTTGGGATCCTCATCCTGGAGATACTCACCGGCAAGTTCCCGGCGAACTACCTCCGGCAGGGGCGGCAGGGCAACGCGGACCTGGCCGGGTGGGTGCAGTCGGTCGTCACGGAGGAGCGCACCGGCGAGGTGTTCGACAAGGACATCACGGGGGCCAGGGGCTGCGAGTCCGACATGGTGAAGCTGCTCCAGGTCGGCCTGGCCTGCTGCGACGCCGACGTCGACCGGAGGTGGGACCTCAAGACGGTCATCGCGCGCATCGACGAGATCCGGGAGCCCGAGCCCGCCGCCGCCGCCGCCGCCTCCGAGTCGTCATCGTCCTAGGCGAGCACCCGCGCATGTACTAGACCAAGCAAATCCCACTGATCGATCAGCAAGTCGTCGTGCGTGCATGCCTGAGGTACCTCCTCCGAGACGAGGATTTACATACGCGGCGGCCATGCGCATGAATGAATCGTCGGTTGCTTATATGGTTCAATCAATCAATCAACTAAAGTTGGATGCGTTGGTGGTCGACTGATCGGTTTGATGAACAAATTAAAGCGTTTGAGACGGGATGGATCTTGGTAATACGGTTTCTGATATGCTCATGGGGAATTTTTCAATCGTGTAAATTGGTTTAGCTTAATTAATCTGTCAAAGGAAAAGAGGTCTAGTGACAGTGTTAGTAGTGTGTGAGAGGATTTAAATTCGTGTCTTGTAATTGCGATTAATTCGTACAAATCCATACTATTCATACTCAAATTAAAATCATGTTAGAATATATACATACTAGTGTTTAGATGTTTCTCGAATAATTTCCCAAGTATTGTTTTTTTTAGTTTGCTTGTGTGCTTCCTGCATCTGCCATCTGGGGGGAAAATGTATCTAGATGCGATGCATACTTGATTTCCTTTTTTTTGTCTGCTCCGTATCCAAGTGAAAACTTCCTTCGTACACTTGAATTTTGTGAGCGTGTTATTGCAAAGAATTAGGCGTTTCTTAGGAAGGTCTATATCTAGATTTGCAAATCATCATAAGTTAACTTTAACTAAAATTAATATGTGGGAGAGAACATTTTGATCACAATCTTAGCTTTATTCCCATTAATGTATACTCATTCACTTTCATGCATGTCATTACTTTGTTCCAAACTATAACACACTGCTTTTTTTTCTAGTATGTACCGAGTTATACATTATGTCAAATCATGTAAAAGATATGTATTCAGAAAAGACTTAATATTTTATAATATAGAATAAAGAACTATTCAGGAATAAAATGGGAAATGAGAGAAAGAAAATTTTCACAAGACAATTTGATTTTCTAAATATATAGTTTCCAACTCTATACCAACTACTATATCTCAACTTTATACCAACTACTATATATTTTATCATTTCTTTTTAACTCTATTCTTCACCCACCAATCTCTTATTTTTCCCCTCTGATCTAGGTGTTCACAGTAGGTGCATGCACTGAGCGACAATTTTGGAGTTGGAGATGCATGTACTCTAGAAATAGAGTTTCTGGTTCCCTTGAGTAGCCTAAATAGTTCGTCGCTGCGACAGTTTTCTACTGTATTTCAACTCTATCTCTATAAGGTACCGATTAGAGTTCATCACTGCGGATAGCCTAAAGATCCATTACCTAATCTCTAAAAACTAAAAAGAATAGATATATTGTGGAAACGACTATTGTGCACAAGACTTGTATTAGATGCAAATGTGTTAGACTACCCGCAACGGTTCCCTCTAAATTTTTTCCCTTATACCGCACTATGGAGCCACCTCATCCTAATTCTATCCCCTACTTTTCTCTTCCCGGCAATGGTTACCCCTAAATTCTCCCCCTATTACCCACCCAACCATAAAATATCGTTTTCTACACCTATTTATCATCCAACATCAATTTTTTTCCAAATACCAAACTCCAACGTGCACTGTCATGTCGTTGTGCGCGCAGGGAAGGGGGCTAGCGCCCTCACGCTGCATCTGGCGAATGCCTGTAGGCTCCCCTAGTACTAGTACTGTAGCCGTTAGGGGTGTTTGTAGAGACAAACGGTGCAGCACATAGGGTGACACTGGCGCCACTAACCGAGGGAAGGGGGAGGTCAAGCGGTAGGTGGTGCAGATAGTCTTAGACTGAACACAGCGGCTACCGCGCGCGCGCCCCCTCCCTTGCATGGTGGCTACAGACGCACGCGGCAGCCTGCAGCACGGCACCCTACAGCGCTCCCCACGCCGCGGTACTCTTCTCTCTCCCCTCAGCTGCAGCGCGCATCCAAGTCCCCCCTTGTGTTGTACATGTGGGCCCGCCTTCAATTAATAGTAGAAGAAAAATTGATAGTAGATGAAAAGTAGTATAGAAAATGATATTTTATAGTTGTAGTGGGGTATAGGGGAAGTATTTAGGGGAAACCACTGCGAGAGATGAAAAAGTAGAGGTAAAACTATTGATGATGTGACCCAGAAAAATGATATAGGGAGAAAAATTTAGAGGGAACCGCTGCGGATAGTCTTAGCGACTAGTGACTGTAGGCCAACTACGTGGAACGCTCGACTCGCGATAGATTAATGGCCCATACTGAGAGAACTTTGAGCGGTGGAACATGACCTACAACTTGTTGTTTATTTGTTTGGCTTTAATCAGTACTAATTTTACAGTGTTTCTATAAATTATAGTTATAGAAGTTAAGTTTAAATAGCTGGCTTTAATCAAAGTGAATAGACTGCTAGAATTCGGTACACGTTCGGTTGCTATTAATAGGGCTCGGTTAGCAGCGAAACTAAGGAAAAAGAAAATCAAGATCGATGGCGATGGCGTGTCCTATAGCTGGCCAGGCATTAGACAACACTAGAGTGGAGTTCTATAATAAAAAAGACTGCCAATAATACAACTTATGTACTCCCTCAATCCCATAAAAATGTCGTTTGACTCTTTTGACCTCAAGTTTGACCGACTCATCTTTTTCTAATTTGTGAAAACGTAGAAAAAATCAGTTCCTAGCTAAAGTAAATCATATGATAAACTAAATCACAATGAAAATAAATAATAATTATGATTTTTTGAATAAAATAAGCCAGTCAAACTTCATAGCAAAAAAAGGCAAATGACACCCTTTGCGGGACAGTGGAGTAAATTTTACCAGTCTCTTGTCGATGGGACTAATTCTTTCGTACTACCGCTAGCATTTGCTATTATCATCCTAAAATTTTTCTTGATTTTAAAACGAGTTCAAATCAAATTAAATCCAATAAAATGCTACTTAGCAGTTGTTATTTATAACTATTTTGCTAGTACATGCAGTAACATCATCTTGTTTGGCATTATAGCGTCACATCATGTTTACCGTGACAGTACATGCTTCAGCGAACAACAAACACATTGTTTGTTACAAATATATACATTCTGATTTATTCAAATTGCGAAGTTTGGCATGGCTCGCCTGGACCACTGAGGCTGCACCCAGTCCAGGTCCTCCATTTCAGTTATCTGAATCATCACTGTCGCTCCTCTCAGGATCAGCTTCCTCTCCATTCGCGGCGGGCTCCTGAACCCCAGGCTGCTTTGCTGCACGAGCTACTGGAGGTTTCTTACGATCACCACCTTCTTCGCCTCCTGTCGCACTGGCGTTCTGGTCTACTAGTAGTCAAGGAAAAATGCCATCTACAGAGTTCGCAAAAAACGGTGAAACAAAGCTGTAGGCAGAGAATCCTTCAACCAACAGACCAAATGCATGTCAGACTTATCGATGTTATAAGCAACCAATTCAGAAGTATAACTGGTGTTCAAGTGTAGCTTTCAAAACATTAAACATCTATCTGAAACCACTATACAGACAAGATTCAAAGAAACACGTCATTGTGCTTGTCAAAAAGGGAGGGAGCTCCATGTAGGCAAACCGTTTGTCAACCAACGTTAGTAGCCAGAAAAATACTGAGAAAACTATTACCTAAATAAATAGTAAAAAAGAGTACTATATACCATTTTTTCCCAGCTGCTAGAATACAACACATGCTACCATTTAGCAAGTGGCAGGCGAAGAAAACAAAAGGATACTGACAGATACTCCATGCATGATACTGATAAGATGCTTCTCAACTTGGTTAACCAGCTCTGCCTGCAAAATTGTACGAGGAATAATCAGAGTTCCACCTAGAAGTGTTTCTATGAACATGAACTGGGTAACAAGTAGAGCTCGAGGGCAATAAATTTTATTACGTTCAAGTCTGGTTCTCTGCGGAAACGTCGCCTGCGTGCATCCCTCATTGGAGGAGTAAGCCCATGCTTGTACTCGACTCCTTCTGGAGCAGGATCATTTTCTTCTCTTACCATAATCATCTGTTTCAGTTTGTTTTCAGTGGACGATTTGAAGATACGAAGTTTAATAAATAAACAGGTGACATACATTAAACATGCACTTTTACCTGACCAACATCAGCAGTTTTAATTAGTACAGAATCATCATATGTTTTGTATGACTCCACCACAGCAGGTAGATCCAAGAGAGATGCAGGAAAGCTCTCATTACCGATCATAAATGTGCCATTTCTTCCATCCTCTGTAAGAACAAATATCTCATCAACGCACAAGGGAACAGTTCAAAATTTCAATTCTTAAATACATATCTAGTCTAGCGTAGAGTTCAAGTTATATGCTCACAAATAAGAGGGGCCATAGTGTTTCGCTGTGATGCACATAGTGGATGTAATATCCAATGAATCACATATAATCTTTGCCTCACTCTGAAGCTAAAAATTCCTAAAAAAAACAAACTCTCAAGCTAAAAGCTTCACAATAAGGACTTACCATGCCCAACGTGAAACAAATTTAACTGTTTGGAGTCATACTTAGTTACTGATCTTGAGTTATTTCTGAGACTACCAACAGCAATCTAACTATTTCATGATTTCATCTGAATCAGAGAATGTGCTGCATGAAGCATATGTGAGCCAAGTAATGCTCCCAAACATCTTATGTAGGAGAAGAGAGAAATCATTAAACACAGGGAAACATGATTTGCAAAGTACAATTAACAAAAGCATGAAGCACAACACTTGGATTCCTAATTTTTGAATTGTTCACCATTAAATTATTACATCAGCTGCTAAATATTGACCAATGCATCCCATAGTAAATGGATCTTCAGTACGTGATTAACATCAAGGCTTATCTAAAGGTAAAGCAATCAGATTGCTGAAACTGCTACCTTGAACCAGAACACAAGCTTGGAATGTTTTGCTCAGATTTGCTTCGACTGTCGATTATGAAAGAACCCTATTATTCTGATCGACTAACCTATAAATACTTAAGCACCTCAAGGAATTTCCAAATGAACAATCTCTTAAACTCACAAGCAAACTGATCCATGCTAAGTCAATAATCCCAACGCCAATTGCATAATAAACCAACAGTCTAGCACCACACATAAACCTATCACCACAAAGTCTGGAGCAAGAACAACCATCCTAATAATCTCAGCCACCTAGCGCAGGACAGGCACAATGGAGTGTGTGATCTCTGGCCTCTAATTCTTTAACGGTCATCTGTTCCAACAACTCCGAAGAACGGAACAGCAGTTAGTCATGCTAGGGCAAGACCCGGCATACCCAAGCCAAACTCCCAACGAGCTGTGGCAATCAGGACCAGAGAGCCACTAACATAAGTATATAACATCAATTAACAGAATAATAGCCTCACGCGTCGCCAGCGCCTTGGAAGCCCGAAGCCCCCACATACCACGGGTTACCAGCCTCACGCGTTCCCGGCGCTTGGAAGCCCCACTGCACCTGACCTGACTTCTTAATTCCGTTTAAAAGTCTACAGGCACGTAATTCCCGAGCAGCAAATTCATGAACCGCGGTTTCCGAAGGGGCTTCTTGCCTAGTACACGCTAGGTTTTCGGAGAAAGGGGGTAGGATTCGAGGATGAGAGACGGGGGAAATGAGGTAAACTAACCTGAGAAGGAGAGGTCCAGGGAGGCCTCGTCGGGGTTGGAGGAGGAGGCGGCGGATTCATTCATGAGGCGCTCGATCCGCTCTGCGACGGATGGCGGCACGCGGAGGATGAACTGCTCCTCCATCGCAGTCCCAAATCCACTGGGACAGTGGATCGAAACTTAGGGATCTCTGACTCAAGCGAAATAACACTAATCAGGAAGAGACAGTGGGGAACAAGGAAAATAAAGGAACAAGAACTAAGGGAGCAGAGAAGATCGAGAATAGGTAAGGCCGGAAGGAGATAAACTCATCGACTCACCGTTCGCTGGAGGTCGCGAGACCCACGCTGTGCCGCTGATTTTCTCCACTGTCCCGAGTCACGCAGACTCCGTGGTGGCTCTTCTCGCGCGGAGCAGCAGTCTGGCGGAGAAAGAAGCACTCTCTGGCTTGGCACTGGTTTCCGCGGAGGCTCGTCGCCGGCGAGAGAAATAGGTAGCAATTATTTCACGCTGGGCAGGTTAACGCCGTGCGTGCCGCTTGTTGTGCTAGTCGGGCCTAATTGTTACACGGAGTGATAATATTCTAAGACCAACTCCAGCAGTCTGCCTCTCCGTATCCCTAAAACGCGCGGCCAACACATTCTCTCTCCTCTCCGTATCCGTCTCCGTTTCCAGCAACACTCCCCATCCCACTCCGCATGCAGTCTATGACACCTGGGGCCCGCCAGCAGGCGCGCGCGCACGCAGAGAGCTGCGGAGAGGAGAGAGAAAGTGTGGAAATGGGGAGTGCAGGGACACGACGTCCATTTTGCGGAGAGGGATGCGGAGCCTGCTGGAGCGCGCAATAGTGCCTCAGACCGTGCAAAATGCGGATGCGGAGTGGGATACGGAGTCTTGCTGGAGTTGGTCTAAGACTTAGAATACTATGCGCTGTACCGCGGGTTGATAACCTAGAACTAGAGAGGCTCTTAAGCAAAGTTGTCGTGGCCGAAGGGTAACTTTCTATCCAATCTGTCGGATCATACATCAACGACTCAGACCAATTCAACCCTAAACCGAAACGGTATGGAACGTTGTCCGCCAGATGACGATCGACGATCACGTTTTAATGAAGCAGGATGTGATCTGCACCGCAGGATCAAAGATCTACGACCACGCGAGCCACTCAATCGAAGGGGTATGGTCTTCTAATCATGGCATTCAAACACAGATCTAATCATGGCCACTGAATTGAAAGCTGTTTGCAGCAGATGGCGAACACAATGACTGAAATGCAAGCTCAGATGCAGCAAGAATGCCAGGAGATGCGTCAGGAGCGACAGGAAATGCGACAAGAGATGAGACAAGAACGACTGGAACAACAGTAGCAACCACCACTACCTCCACCATCACCACCAGTTCCACCTCGGGACAAACACCGGGAATTCATGAGTCACAAGCCACCTACATTCTCCAGCTCTTCAGATCCTGTACATGCTGATGATTGGCTGAAATCAGTGGAGAAGATGCTTAGTATTGCTCAATGCACAGATCGGGAGAAGGTGCTCTATGCGTCGGGTTGTCTCACTGGCCCCGCTGCTTATTGGTGGGACTACTACATTGCTGCTCATGCTGCTGCTAATACTATTACCTAGGCAAAATTTTCTACATAATTCAGAAACTACCATATTCCTGCTGGCCTGATGCAAATAAAGAAGGAATTCTTATCACTGAATCAAGGCAACATGTCAGTCAGTGAATACAGTGATAAATTTATTCAGCTGTCGAGGTATGCTCCAGATGAGGTTGCTGATGATGAAATGAAGAAGGAGCATTTCATGGAGGGACTTGTTGGGCCACTTCAGTATCAACTGGTTTCTCACACCTTCCCATCTTTCCAGAGGCTTCTGGACAAGGCTATAGCTAGTGAACACAAACGTGTTCAGCTCGGCGAGATGAAGAGGAAGGCTATCACCTAGGGGTAGGGGAGCAGTAGCATCCGTCCTCGCTATGTTCCACCCCAGGGTACACCAGCTCATCCTGGAGGAGGGCAACATCCTGCTCAGTATACACCACAGGCGACTCCACAAACTCCACATACTCATCAGGCTGCCCCCACTGACACCCCAGCAAGACCTGCAGGACAGGGTACAGTCACCATTTGCTTCAAGTGTGGTGAGGTTGGGCACTACGCTAAAGCTTGTCCGAAGAGGATCTCCAACACACTTGTTCGGAGCAATGTCCAAGGCAAGCAACAGACTCCAGCTTCTGGCAAGAGATTCAGTATTGCCAGATTCAACCAAGTTAGTGTTGATGCTACTGCTGATAGAGCCGATATTGTTATCGGTACGTTTTATATTAATTCAGTTCCTGCAGCTATATTATTTGATTCTAGAGCTACACATTCGTTCATTTCTGCTCGCTATGTCAACACAAATGAGTTACCACTGCAAACTATGCAAAAACCCATGATAGTAATAACCCCTAAAGGGCCTATTGAAGCAAATCATATGACCAACAGATTAACACTGACAATCATGGGAAGAGAGTTCTGATCTATGTTTGTAGTATTAGAGGAAAGCAGTATAGATCTAATACTTGGTATGTCATGGTTAAGGAAAGCAAAGGCAGATATACATTGTGCTAGGGGAACCGTAGAACTCACCAGTCCAAAAGGAGAAAGATTTGAAGTCATGATTACCATAACCCCCTCTACCAGACCCGTCGTATATCTAGTAGATGGTAAATTTGTGGGCAAAAACATCCGTATGGTTAGAGATTTCCCATATGTCTTTCCAGAGGAGTTACCCAGGATGCCACCCGATAGGGAAGTTGAATTTGTTATTGATCTCTTACCTAGAACCGCTCCTATTTCTAAAAGGCCATATAGGATGTCAGTGGAAGAACTAAAAGAACTTAAGAAGCAACTAACAGAATTACACGAGGCGGGGTACATTTGTCCGAGTTCCTCACCTTGGGGAGCACCAGTTCTGTTTGTACAGAAGAAGGATGGTTCACAAAGGATGTGTGTTGATTATAGATCACTTAATGATGTCACAATCAAGAATTAGTATCCTTTACCTCGTATTAAAGATTTATTTGATCAGATGAGAGGTGCCAGAGTATTCTCTAAGATTGATCTCAGATCGGGTTATCACCAAATGAAGATTAGGCCTTCCGACATTCCCAAGACGGCTTTCTCTACCCGATATGGTCTATATGAGTTCACGGTCATGTTGTTTGGCTTGACTAATGCACTAGCCTACTTCATGAATCTGATGAACAAGGTGTTCATGGAATATCTTGATAAGTTCATCATGGTATTCATCAACGACATTCTGAATTATTCCAAGAATGATAGTGATCATGAGGAACATCTGCGATTGGTGCTACAAAAGTTAAGGATCAACTCTATGCCAAGTATAGCAAGTGTGAGTTTTGGCTTGACGAAGTACCATTCCTTGGGCACCTCATTTCTAATGGAGGAATATCAGTGGATCCTGCTAAAGTGGTAGAGATAGTAGGATGGAAGATACCGAGTTCAGTTACTGATATCCGGAGTTTCTTGGGACACGTAGGTTATTATCAGCGATTCATTGAGGGATTCTCCAAGATAGCCAAGCCTATGACCTCACTATTAGAGAAGGGAAAGGAGTTTTAGTGGTCTCGTGAATGTCAAGACAGTTTCAATCAACTAAAGTTTAGATTGATGTCACCCCCAGTGTTGATTATGCCAGATCTGTAAAAGGGATTTGATATATATTGTGATGTGTGCCGCCAGGGCTTGGGATGTGTTCTTATGCAAGAAGGACATGTCATTGCCTACACGTCTCGCCAGTTGCGGAAACATGATTTGAACTACCCCACTCGTGACTTAGAATTGGAAGTCGTAGTGCACGCTCTCAAGATTTGGAGGCATTATATAATGGGAACTAAGTGCCAAGTCTACATTGATCATAAGAGCTTAAAGTATATCTTCACTCAGAAAGATCTCAACCTAAGGCTACGCCGTTGGATAGAGCTCATAAAAAATTATGACTTGGAGATTCACTATCATTCGGGCAAGGTGAATCTGGTTGCGGATGCCTTGAGTCAGAAGGAGCATGTGCATGCAGCTATTGTCGCCCAGTTACCCGATGAGTTAATAGAAGATTTTAAAAGAATCAACCTGGGAATAGTTGCACATACTGAAGGGATCACTATTGAAGTGGAACCTACCTTGGAGTAAGAAATACGCAAGGGTCAGATCGGTGATGCTAAAATTCAGGAAATCAAAGATCTGATGGCAGAAGGTAGAGGTCCGAACTTCACGGAGGATGAACAAGGCAAAATATGGTTCAAGAACCGGATATGTGTTCCTGAGATTGACAGCCTCCGTGAGACCATACTGAAGGAATCCCATGACTCTGATTAGTCTATTCATCCTGGTAGCACCAAGATGCATCAGGATTTGAAACAGAAGTACTGGTGGTATGGGCTGAAAAGAGATGTAGCTGCACACATGGATGTATGTGATGTATGTCAAAGAGTCAAAGCTGAACATCAGAGGCCAGTTGGACTGCTGCACCCATTAAAAGTGCCTGAATGGAAGTGGGAGGAAATTGGTATGGATTTCATTGTTGGGTTACCTCGCACCCCGAAATGTTATGATTCCAAATGGGTGATCGTGGATAGATTAACCAAAGTGGCTCACTTCATTCCGGTCAAGACCACTTACAAGGGTTCTCAGTTGGCAGAGTAATATATGGCTCGAATTGTGTGCCTATATGGTGTATCGAAGAAGATTGTTTCTGATCGAGGATCTCAATTTACCTCAAGATTTTGGCAGAGTCTTCATGAGAACATGGATACGAAGTTGAACTTCAGTTCAGCCTATCATCCTCAAACTGATGGCCAGACTGAGAGGACCAACCAAGTACTTGAGGACATGTTAAGGGCTTGTGCTCTTAAGCATGGAGGCAGTTGGGACAAGAGTCTGCCATATGCAGAGTTCTCTTACAATAATAGTTATCAGGCCAGTCTAAAGATGTCAGCATTTGAAGCTTTGTATGGTAGAAAGTGCAGAACTCCTCTGTATTGGGACTAGACTGGTGAAAGACAGTTCTTTGGGCCTGAAATTATTCATGAGGCAGAAGAACAAGTTCTTATGATCCGGGAGAACTTGAGGGTAGCACAGACTCGGTAGAAGAGCTATGCTCATAATCGGAGAAGACCGCTGGAATTCGAGGAGGGTAATCACGTGTACTTAAAGGTGTCACCAATTCGTGGGATAAGAAGATTCAAAGTTAAAGGCAAGCTATCCCCTCGCTTTATTGGACCCTTCAGAATCTTTAGGCAAGTTGGGGAGATGGCCTACCAGCTTGAGCTATCAGATCATCTGTCTGATGTACATGATGTGTTCCATGTATCTCAGCTGAAGAAGTGTCTCCGTGTCCCAGAGGAACAGTTACCAATGGAAGAACTCAATGTGCAAGGTGATCTAACTTCCACGAAGCATCCTATGAAGATCATTGACATCTTGACTCGGGTTACAAGGAATAAAGTGATCAAAATGCGCAAAGTGTAATGGAGTCATCATGGTGAAGATGAAGCTACTTGGGAGAGAGAAGAACTACGAATAGAATTTCCCCATCTCTTCCCTAGTTCCTCTTAATCTCGGGGTCGAGATTATTTTTAAGGGGGTAGGATTTGTAATACCCAACTTGTGAATAATAAGAGAAGGATTAGTCTTCCTATATGTATTGCTCTCTACTTATTAGAACACACGAATAATTATATTTAAAGTGAATAATTCTCTAATGAAACATAAATAATCCATGCATCATGTTGGAGTTTATTTGTTTGTGCATTCACACATAACAATAATAGTAATAAAAATATATTGATGATGAGGATGAGGTTTAACCTAATTTGGAATTTAGAAATTGGAAATAACATAGAAAGGGGAAAAGAAAAAAATACTACACAATATAAAGAAAATAAATATATTCTCTTCATACTGGTATTTGAATTTGTGCATTTAGTCTAAGTATAAATTTCACAACAAAATTTTGAATTTAAATTTGAAATTTAAAAATATAAAAGAAAAGAAAGGAAAAAGAAAAAGAAAAGAAAGTAAAAAGAAAAGGAAAAGAAAAAGGAAAAAAACATACCGCGCCTGGGCCGCCAACCTGCAATTCGACCGACCTGGCCTTTACCCTTCGTGCGGCCAACCCAGTTGCTGCCTGGCGCCGACAATCATGGCCCACTAGTCAGCTCCTTGCACCATTGTCTGTCGCTGACATGTGGCCCCACTAACCAGTCCAACCGAACCGCGCGCTTTCAGCAATAGCACTGACTGGCGGGCCCCACTCGCCAACCGGACTCGCCCCCACGTTCGCCACCCCTCACTTGCGCGTGGGCCCAAATTACCGGGAGCCTCTCCTATTCAGCGCGTGACCCGAGCAGAGCTCAACGACACACCGATTTTGCCGGACCGTTGTGGCCGCCCCGACCCCTCCCCTCACGTGCAAAAAATCATCAGCGGGAGCTCTTGCTATCTCGTTTCCTCACACCGGTACCAACACTTGAGACCCTTAGCGTAGCAGAGAGAGGTAGGGCAGCACTTGGGGCGGCCGCCACACGGCAATCGGGTCCACCCGATGTTCGAGGATCCGCTAAGGGTTTGGGGAGTTCCTCTACGGTGCTTGGTGGGTGCTCGCGACCGTGGGTAGAAGAATCGACCATCGGGGTGACCGGAATTTCTCACCGTGCTTCGGACTCTGCCGCGCTCGGCGGGTAGAGTACATAGACGTGCTAATCAAGGTGAGAATGCCGCTCTTGTGTTCACGTTACTATTCAACACGTATTGCCTCAGCGAATTGGGGTTTGGGTCACCGTGGCGTGTGGTATAGCACACCGACGACGGCTGCGCCGGGCGATGCCGCGCCGCCTGAATGGCCATCAGGAGATTGACGACGAGCGCCGACCGTGGATCTCCATAGGGACGATTGAGATTAGATCCGAGGAACCAATGCGAGGACCATAGATGGCCTGATGAACAACCGTGATTAAATGACGCGTACCCCTTCGTCGTTTTAAATCGGGGCCATGAATCAGTGATCATGCGGTCGGGAGAGAGTTGATGTCGTGGGCAATCCTCGACCATGGATCTTGGATCGTGCGCTCAGTGTGATAAACCAGTTTGCAAAGAGGAATAGATTTAATCTCGATCGTCAAGTTTCGATCGGACAACTGGGATTCAAGGATACCGCTTCGGTCATAGAATTTGCTAAAGAGCCCCTGTAGATTAACGAAATCAACCCGCAGTCTTGGTCCTTTATAAAACCATTACGCAGAGGCCTTGGTTTTTACAGTATAAACCCTGAACTTCCTGGAATTTATGTGTGCAGTACAGAGAACTGGTAAATTGGATAAATTAATATAGAAAATGATTTTCTAGTGTAAAAATAATTCCAGAACTTGTTTAATACATAGAAAATCCATTTTAATTCCTTTTTTATCCATTCCAGTTGCATTAATTTTGTATTAATATTGTTTATCATCTGGTAACTCTTTTTAGTCATAAAACATATATTAAAATTATCCACTTAACCTAGTATATAATAAACACTTAATAACTTTGAAAAATCATAACTTGTTATCCGTAATTCTGAATTTAGTGATTCTCGAACCTACGATCTCGTTGTGACGCGTAGATTATTATTATGAATTCTGTTCTCATGTTTTGTGTGATGTTAATTTCTTCTATACCATGTTTGTTTGTATTGCTTCGAGTAGACGAACAAGTGACAGAGGACCTAGGTGTTTAGCAGGTGGAAACTGCTGAGCAGGAGCTCATTGAAGGCAAGTCGTGCCCTTGACCACTTTTATTTACCCAATAATATTTTCTATAATTATTTTGGCATGCTTAGGTTTAATTTTGATGGGACCCAATAGGTCACCCTAGTTTGGTCATCTTTACACCTAGTTTACCCCTGAACTTTTGTGTAGTCTTTGCTATTGTTGTATGTGGTTTTGGGTGTTAAGATAATCATTACACATGGTCATGCTTTATTATTATTGTTCTATTCTGTTGATGATAAGACTATTATGTTAATTGGAACATGGAGCTTAACTTGAGAAACACGTGCCACCACAAGGGTGGAATGGGACACCCTTGGCTGACTAATTAGGAAAGCTAGTGGAGGTCTACCTTACCCAAAAGGGGCAACGACAGTAGAGGAGTTGGCAGTGTAGGGAGGTTCTCCGGTTGATTTTGCTGCGATGGCTTTTCAGATGAGGGATTCCTGCATTGTGCTCCCTAGAAACTATAGCGAGTTTTCTGAAGCTAGTGGAAGTTTGTAATGGCCTCGTAGTGTTACCTGCCTCGCTTCCTTGGTAGAGGTGTATGGGATTCATGACCCCTTGTCAAATGGGTAACATGACTTGTGGGTAAAGGGTACAACCTCTGCAGAGTGTAAAACTGGTAAACTAGCCGTGCTCGCGGTCTTGAGCAGCTCAAAACTCTCGCATGATTAATTTATGGAATTAAACTCAATTTGTCATTTCCATCGCATTGTGGTTTTATTATTAATTTTGATCTATTATTACTCTGGTTTGGTATATACTTACATTTAGTGACTACTAATAAAATTTGACCAACTTATTAAAAGCAATGCTCAGCTTTAACCCTTATTTGTTGATCAGCCTTACACTTCACATGAGCTCCCACCTTTGGTGAGTTCATGCACATTATTCCCCACAACTTGTTGAGCTATGATCTTTTGTGAGCTCACTCTTGCGATATATAACCCCCCACAGGTGAAGAGCGGGTAGTCCATGAGGAGGTCTACAATGAGGATTATGAGCTTATCTAGGTGACATCTCCTAGTCATCTTTATGGCGCCAAGGAATAATATTTAGTTTACTTTATTGTTACCATTTATTTTTTGTAAGATACTTCCGCTATGTAATAATGATTGTGACATTTATCTCTATACACTTTGTCATTATATGTAATGTTCTTCTTTGGCACACATATGAGACGCACCCGACTTTATCCCTTAAATTCGGGTGTGACATATCTCCTTCTAAATTCTCAGTGACTTGTAAAGCTAGCAAGAGACATCAAATTGTGTGGTGATCCTTGTGGGGTCTAAGTGGCCCTCGAGATTGAGGAGAAGCACTCAACTGGTCTAAGTACCGCTTGAGAGAGGGAAAGGGTTGAAAGAGACACGACCTACGTGCCTCCTCAATGGGGAGTGGGTTCTTCGGAACCGAACGTCGGGAAACAAATCGCTTGTGTCTTTGTGTTAATCTTGTATTGCGATTTGATTCTTCCTCTCACCTCTCTCTAAGTTCTCTTGGTTGAGTTCTCTTTTGAATTAGATCCCAAAGTTATTTGCATTGATTGAGCAACTCGTGGCAAGAAGAACTATCTTCCGCACTTCAATTTCATTATTACTCCTGCTAATGCTAACCTCAGGTGAAGTTCTTATTCAAAGTTTATAATTATTAGGTTTTACCTGTTCACCCCCTCTAGACGACTTTCAATTGTTATTAGAGCCCAATAATTCATTAGAGTCTAACAACTCGAAGTGATGTCATGTGAACACGCCAAGAAAGAGGTGCCGCTAGGGAAAGCATGAGCCTTCGGGAAAGAAGCATGAAGACAAGACTTCGTCAAAGGAGGTCAAGATATCCGACGACAAGCACAAGGTGGACAAGGATGAATCCACCGGATCCATCAAGTCGCACAAGAAGAAGGGCGATGTTGGGGGGCCTTCATCCTCCGAAGGTCCTCAAAAACGTGATTTAACAATATCTTCCAAGTGTGACATGTGAATAGGTACCTTCAGACTTGGGCTAAAAGCATATACGATGTAAAAAGCATGATCGTGACGAAGGTTGGAGTCGCTCCGAAGCTATGTGCAGGGGAGCTTCGGCTAAATGGCGGAAAAAGGAACCGACTTAAAGGGGAAAAGGCTATCTAGTCCTCATAGGATTGCCTATAAGTTAATAATAAATGTAAAGGGCATGAATGTAATTTCTCACAGGCTGCGTCATGTGCCTATAAATAGATGAACAGTACCCCTGTACTGTTCACGCTGACTGGTACTTGCTCGTGTGTCACGCTTGTACTTTTACCTTCTGTCAAGCCGAAGGTATATATGTAATTCAATATTGTTTCTATTTTTCCATGATAATATAATAAGGATGAATTGATAATGCTGTATAATTGTTCATGTTGTCTCTTATATTTCATATGTTTCTCCTTTTATTAACATATACTTCGATGATGAAGGTATGTTCTTCATGACCTTCGTCTGAAGATCATTATATCCTAAGGGAAATAATGCTTCGAAGGACGAAGGGCATTAACATTTAATATTTTGTGTTGCCTTGTTCTTAATTCATAGCACTTGAGAACAAGTCCCCAACATTGGCGCCCACCTCCGGTGAACCCTTTTCGACCACCTTCGGCAAGCACTGACCTTCGTCATGCCGCCGAAGAAAGCTTCAGCGACAAGGGCTGCCGCGCTGCAACCACTGGACCCAAACCAGTAAACTCTTTCTCTCCGAGAAGCTCGGAGCCAGAAAAGGAAGGCCACCAGTCCAACACTTCAGGAAGAGGAGTTGGACCAAGAAATCAGGGACATGGAGATCATCCATCAGCAAGTACAAAGAAAGAAGGAGAAGATGGCACGACTGGCTGATCTTCAAAGGAAGATCGACGAAGCCACTGAAGAAGTGCGTCATCTTGCTCAAGATGAACAAGATCGAAGGCCCCAACACAAGGAGCTTCGCCAAGAAGGCTTATTCAACACAAGGGACATGGAGATCATCCATCTTGCTCAAGATGCATGGTATGATGATTTTAATCATAATGCCTTTACTTTTGATGATGCTTCTCCCTTGGCAGCAGAACTGCAGGCTACCCCATGGCCCCCATCATACAAGCCACCTCAGCTTCCCATGTATGATGGGCACTTAGATCCAAAGCAGTTTCTGATGAGCTACGAAGCAACTATATCTTCATATGGGGGCAATACTGTAGTCATGGCGAAGTCCTTCGTCATGGCAGTACGGAATGTAGCCCAAACATGGTATTCTTCTCTTCGGCCAGGGACTATCACGTTGTGGCAGAAGCTTAAGGACATGTTGGTTACCAGCTTCCAAGGCTTTCAAACGAAGTCGATCACAGCTCAGGGTTTGTTCCAATGCACGCAAGACCACGAAGAATACCTTCAGGTATATGTACGAAGGTTCTTGCGATTGAGGGCACAAGCGCCTACGGTGCCCATTGAGATTGTCATTGAGGCCATGATCAAGGGTCTTCGCCTAGGACCTACTGCCCAATATTTCGCTAGGAAACGCCCACAAACTCTAGAGAAGCTGCTTCAGAAGATGGATGAGTACATCTGGGCCGACAATGATTTTCGCCAAAGAAGGAAGGAAGCTTACAGATTCTCCGAAATGACCAGGGGCTTCAGAGGAAGAATCCATCCAAGGCACGTCAGGTCAATCCATAACTCCACTCAGAGTGACGACAAAGGAAGTCAGTCTCAGAGGTCACAATATACCTACCAATCTTCGGGGCAACAACAAAGCTCTTTCAGGCCACCAGCTCCAAGGGGCAGAGGCGCCAGGGGCTTCGGAGGAAGATTTGGGGATCAGCCTAGAAAGATTTATTGCTTATTATGTGGTGAGGACAAGGGCCATACTACAAGAATGTGCCATGTCACCATTTAGAAGCAAAAGGAAATAGCAGAAGCCGAAGCTCGGCAGAACCAGCCGAAGCAGGTCTTACACACTGCTTCGTGTCACTCTCCTTACATACCAGAGTATGTGAATAATCATCTTGCAGCTTCTGTTGCTTCGACTAGCCATTCACAGGCTTCCTGGCCACTACTCCCGCCTCCACCACCACTACAACCGACCTATTCCCAAAGCCAGCAGCCAGAAGGGCACCAACACTCTCAACGGCAATGGGAATCCAGGGAGGAATTCATAGCTCGCACAGTCAACAGTACTGTGCTGGAATCAAAGCACATCTATTGAGAGATATCCTACCTTCTGAAACACTTTTTTTATTTTATGCCATTTTGTTTTTTTAATAAGGGACAAGTAATGCAAATCCAGTTTTAATTCCTTGTAATAGTTTCGCTTCTGTTAAAATGGAATATATCTTCTTCACAGAGTTACGAAGCTCGAAAATTGCCGAAGCTCAAAAAGTCGTTCCTAAGGGAGCGCAACATAAGTTTTGCCGAACCTACAAAAAGTCATTCCCAAGGGAGCGCAGTGTAAGTTTTCTGCTCAAAAGTCGTTCCTAAGGGAATGCAGAGCCAAATACCGTCGAAATATAAGGCAAAGCGCGAAAAGTCAACGCGAAAAATACCGCCGAAATAGAAGGCGAAGAAGTTCAAAAGACGTTCCTAAGGGGATGCAAAACTTACACTGAAAAATAAGCGGTGAAGCCGAAAAATAAACGGCAAAGAGATTTTGATCGTTCCTAAGGGGACGCAGAGACTGTGTGTTTCAACGTGGATGTGTGTCTTCGGCATTAGCATCATTCTTTGCATCATATCATCGCATCATCTCGCATATCGCACCGATGACACGAATTGGAAACGAAGTCGATCTTCGAAGACTACTTTATAAAAAATGAAAATGTGCTAGGGCACAAAGTTAGCTGAGAGATACAACTTCGTCAGCTCTATTGCAGAAGAAGGGATCCTTTGTTTACGAAGCTGGGAAGTTTTTTACGAAGCATGGATATTTTCACGAAACATGGATATTTTTACGAAGCACGGATTTTCTTCTTTGTGAAGCATGAAAAGAAGGGAAGGTGTTTTTTCGCCAAAGGCTCAAAAACGGTATGTATATAAAGTTTCATGCATCGCAAAGAACTGAATTACAAATAACTTACACATTAAATTCAAAAATATACACATCGAATATTACAGTCTTCATACAACGAAGCTACATTGATTGTCTAAAAATGTTTTTACAATATCAGTCTTCATTCAGGACCTTTTCCGCAATTTCATTCAACAATTTGTTAACAACTTTGTCAACAATAGATTCAGCTATGTTGATGATTTCTATTGCTTTCTTTGTTTCTGAGTCGGCCAGGGGGTCAAACGGCTCCGGTGGAGGAGATAGTTCAGCTGCGGTAGAAAAAAATCAATCAGTTCGAAGTCACGAAAACAAATGACGAAGCTAAAGGCCATTAAACGATACCTATTCGTCTCTCGCGTTCTGCAGCTTCCTCAGCTTTTTTCGCTGCTTCTCGAGCGTCATGAATATCTTTTTCGCTTTTATTCATTATTTCGTGAGCCATTTCTCGGCCGCCATTTTCCCAGATGTCAGTGTAAATTTTTCTGCCCATTAAACATGCTTCGACCGAGGGATCCTTTGTGTCATCCACGGAGAGGGCAGCTTCGGCCTGGGCCAAGGTCTTAACATGATTGCAACCCGCCTTCTCCAAGATGGCTGAAACTCCTCTCGCACCAGAGAACGCTCAGGCATCCCTGCGATCACTTAAAATTTCCTCAAAAGCTTCGGCTTCTCCGCTTATCAACTCGATAACACCCTCAGGGTCGCCTCGTATGAAGTTATCTTCGTTTGAATAGGCGCCCACGTTGGCGAAGCTAGCCTTTATCTTCTCCACGCAGTCCAACGATTTTTCAAAACATCTTTCCTTGGATGCGCGAAGTTCTTCAACTGTTTTTTCTAAATAGTTTTTCCAATATTCGCTGGCCTCTCGGTTAGCTTCTGCGAGAGCACATTTTTCTTTGGCCTCTGCCAATTGTTTCCGAAGGTCCTTGATCCCATTCTATTGGATATCAGCTTGAGCCTTGAAGCTGGCTTCATCTTCTTTCACTTTGTTCACCAACAAAAATCAAAATTTTGTCTTTTTCAAGACCTTCGTTCTTTAGTTCAATTACCTCTGAATGAAGGTTGTTCAGAGCTATTGTATATCCTTCATCTTCAATATTTTTCTGTGCCCTAAAGTCATTGCTAAGAATTAAGCCCTGCAAGAGGGAGATAGAGTTAAGTATAAACAAATCAAACGTTTTGTTTTCAAAATACTAATTTAGCCTTTATACCTTTATGCTGTTATACGCTAAGATGTCAGCAAGCTCATCCTTCGATAAAACCGAAAGGCCATCTTCCAGTGTCGGAAATCCGATGCTTCTCCCTATCTCTCGGCATACGAATATCTCTTTACTATCCGGGAGACAGTACAAAAAATCTTCCTCCCCGCTGCCATTAAACACTAATGCCCCCTTCGGGTATTTTAATTTTTGGGCATAATGTAGTGCTTCTAGCTTTTCTGCTTGAGAAAGTCTCTTCCCCGAAGCATGGCAAATGATGTAATTAGTGCTTTCTTCTAAAGTTTCGGAAGCAGGAGCTTCAGTCCTTTCAGGTGCAACTTGTTCTCTTGCCTTTTCTTCAATTATGACAGGCTCTGTCTCAGAAGGCTCTAAAGGCCCAGCTTCGATATCAGCTTGAATTACTGCAGTTTCAATTTCGGCCTGCTCTGTTTCAGCTTCAGTTTGCGCTTTCGAAGATTCGGCAATTTTCCTTGAAGGAGTCGAGTTCAAAGTCTTTACTGTTTCTAGCACATCTAGTACGTTTGCCATCCGTCTCCTCTTGGGAGTTGCGGCAGAACTTTTTTGTGCCTTCGGCGCTGTTACCTCTGATGAAGGGCTTAAAATTTCTAACACTTTTGTTTCTCCAATATTTGACTCTTCAGCCTTACCCTTATCAGTCTTCGTCCCAGCTAGCTCAGCTGAGGGTAGCTTCGGCATTGTAGTTGGCTCTTCAGTCCTTTGCGCAGGAGGAGCAGTTTCTCTTGATTCAGCAGCTGAAGAGGCCTCCTCGCCTAACTCAGGCACCACGGCTGGTTCAATATAACATGGCCGGTGGGTAAGTACCTTCATCTTTTTGCCCGCAGCCTTCGGCATAGGTTTAGCCGAGGCGGCTAGAGCAGTAGCTTTTCTCTTCTTCCCTTGCCCCCGCAGCGGGTAGTGGTAGTCGGGGTGGACGAAGCCAATAGCGTCAAAAATTCTGTTCAATCTCTTCTTTCCTCGACTTCCGAAGGCTGTGGATAATGCATTATCTTCTGCCTTGGAATATTATCCAAGCAATTCATCACTTGTAACTTCGATGCATTTTAGCCAGTCATCGTTTGGTTCATCAAATTTATCCCCATATCTGAATGTATACTTCAGCCGGACCAGTTCACCTTCGCTAGAGTTGGTGATTGTTGGAACTTGCTCTCCTAGGCAAGATGATCCAACGGGGGAGTGAAAGGAATGCAAACAAGGTTTAACTCGAGATGGCGATTGCTCTGTTAATCTAGCCTCTCAAGGGCACTGTACGGGGGTATTTATAGGTGCCTGAGTTCCCAACGTCTCCATATAAGGACGCTTGTGCCCTCAGGCACCTGGATTATCCCCAGAATATTCCCTACAAGGGAGGGTTACAGACTGTCATTACATAAAAGATATTACAAATTGGGCCCGTAACACGCTTCTCAATGCGGGGCCTGTTACGATGGGCCGAATCCCAAGAGGGCCTCCATGTCGGGTGAGGACGTGGGGTGGGAAGACTTCGTCGTAAGCCTTTGCCTTGCGGTGAGGAGGGCGGAGGGTGGACCACGCCGTCATCATGCTTCCGTTGGTGTGACTAGGTGACGAAGGCCTAGAGCGAAGGGTAGCGTCTTCGCCTTTGCCTCAACATTTGCCCTTCGAGGGACCAGTTCGACTGAGTCATCTAGTGCCGAAGACGTCGCTAGATGGTGGAGACGCTGCCCTCGCTCGAAGTGGTTCCGCGAGGGTTTTTGATGTGACCATTGACGGACGTGTACTGTTGGACTGCGGGTTTCCCGAAGCGTCGCATCCTGTGTATAAAAAGGGGGGAGGCGGCGCGGCTCGGGCTTTCTTACCTTTCTGCGTGTCGTGAAACCCTAGCATTTTGAAACCGTTCGCCCGCTCGCCTGCCCTCCTTGCTCTTGTTCATCGGAGATCTGGCCCGCGTCAAGTAGACCACGCGCCGCCACCGATGGTATGTAGCCATGCCGTCTTCTTCTTCATCCGCCACGAATACGCCACCGGGCAAATCGTCGTCTGAGGAAACCATGAGCGATCTGGCGGCGGAGCTGCACCCGGGCCACATGGTTGAGTTTGGCGTTTCGCGGATCTCCTCGGTTCGCGAGCAAGACATGCAACAGCTGGTGTATTTTGGGAACGAAGTTGGACGATTGCCGGTGGTGGAGGAGATTCCGGAGCCAGAGGGTGAGATTGTTGTGTTCGAGGCATTTTTGTGACACCCCAGGTGTTACTTAGGGTTTTCACCCAAGACTACACAAGTAAGCCCATCATCACATGTGACTTAAGTTGGGAAAAGTACACCAAAGTTGGAGCTCAAGATCTTAAGTAAGTGCAACCCACCTTAGAAGTCATACCTTGGCTTGTTATGCACATATATTGGGGAGAATTGCCCAAACCCTAATTCAAACCCCTTTGGACAAGTGGAGCACTAGAAATAAGCATGAATAAAAGGGTATGATAACCACATGATCATGACTTGGGCCAATTATAAAAGATGTAGTACACTTAATACCCTACAAATGATAGTAAGAAAGTGACCCCAAAAAGTATTCAGAAAAACCCCAAAAGATCCACCCAAGGGGTGAGCACAAAGGAAAAATCAGAATTCTCCTAAGTCCAAAACCACCCCCTTTCCAAAGATCAAACATGTTCACCTTGATCCCAAACTTAAAACCAAATGACCCAATTGACAAAGTGGCGCCAAAATACCTCTAGAACACCCTGGAGAAGTTTGAACCAAACCCAAAGTCGTTTGACACGACTTGGCACAAGTTTTGTCTCGGTTTGGACAGCTAGGACAAAGACAACTTCCCACCCCATATCTCCCTAACCCGACCACATCTCCCCTTGGAACTCACATGAACTAGGTAGCCCTAGGTGCAGGGAAGAGATCTCTCACAGGTCTTAGGGCAAGATTCACACGTTTTGGCCGCTCAGCAGAGGGTAGAACACGAGCAGAAGCAAAGAGCCATGCGTTCGACGCGCTCTGAGCTCGCCAGAGCACGCCCGCGCGCGCCCCCGCGTGCCCCGCGTTGCGCCAAAGCCAAGCCGGCGCCGTTGCTCACGCCCGCGCCTATAAAGCCTCCTTAGACGTCGACCGTACTCCCCCGCGCACGCTCGACCTCATCGGAGCCAGAGACCACCGGCGTTTGCCCTGCAAACGGCGTGCCCGCGGCCACCCGATCCCCCGCCACCGTAGACCGGCCAGCAGAGCCCTTCCCAGCCACGCCCGACCCTCGGAAGAGACCGTGCATGCCACGGTGAAGCTCCCCGAGCAAGGAATCGTTCTTTGCTTCACCGGTGAAGCCAGTCCACGGTCGCCGGACTTCACCCGACCGCCGGTGAACGTAGACCGGGTAAATCTCTGCCCCATTTTTCGATTCCTTGCGCACATAGCCTCTACGTCATCCCGTGGAGCTCATCATGTCATTTAATTGAACTAGATCGCTGTGGTTAAGCCGGAGCACCCGCCGCCGACGAGTTCACCCGCCTGCGCACGTGGATCGGCCGATTCCGGCCACCACCGCCGTCGAGCCGTACCTCGCTGTGACCGCCACGACCTCCCGAAGCCAGCCCCGCCCCTCGCCGGACCTTTCTCGCCGCCGGTAAGCCGCGCCGCCCTTTTCCTTTCCGCGGCTACTGTTTACATAAGGGGAGGGACCTTGGGGAAGAAGAAGAAAAGGCCAGGGGGTTTTGTGCGCTGTCAGTGACTCAGGGAAATGTAACACCCCAGGTGTTACCATGGCTAGAACCCACCTTGATACTAAAGTCTATGAGCACCTGTGGAAGAACTTAAGGAGCAAAAGCATGAGGGCCTTGGAAAGCTAGATGTTAACCAAGGATTGTGAGTAACCAAAAGCATTACTCTAATCCTTGCACACTTACTACCTTGGATAAGAGGGGAGAAGAACCCTAGACCTCTCTTAAACCCTATCTCCCAAAACCCTAGATAAGAGGGAAAAGAGAGTGAACAAGTGTGCAAAACATGAGTAACATTTACCCAAACCTTAAGTAACCTTATAACCAGCAATTAGGGGAGGGAAATATTGCAAAAAGACCCCTGGAGAAACCCCAATTCAAATTTCCAAGTGGAGAGAGAGCTAGAGCTCTCTATTTCTCTCTAAGTTAAAAACTATACCTACACTAAAGATCAGTTGTGTTCACCTCGAAGCTGGCATCAAATCCACCTATGTCCTATACCAAAAATGTGGCATACCACCCAAGGCACCCACTGGAAAAAGCTGAGCCCGAGACTTGGACGTTTGACATGCCTTGGCATGGTTTTTGTCGCGAGGTGGGCAGTGTGACACACCCGATTTGGCGACCAGAGATCTCCCTGCCTAGGCCATATATGCCATGGCAGCTCACGGATGAGAGACAACCCTAGGTGCCAGGAAAAGACGCGCCAGATTTTTGCCAAGATTCGCACGTTTGCGACTTGGGTGAGCTGTGGAACACGGGCAGATTGTAAGCTCCACGTGTTCGACGCGCCCTGAGCTTGCCAGAGCACGCCCGCGTGCGCCCCGCGTCGCGCCAACAGCCAGCCGGCGTCCTGTCCCGCGCCCGCGCCTATAAAGCCCTCCCAAGCGTCGGTTACACTCTTCCGCGCACGCTCAAGCCTCACCGGAGCCCAGTTCACCGCCGTTTGCCCGTGCGCAGCGTGACCGCGGCCACCCGAGCCACTGCCGCCGTAGACCGGCCAGTCCAGCTTGCCCCAGCCCCATCCAACCCTCAGAGACGAGTGTGCACAACTCAGTGAAGCTCCCCGAGCAAGGAATAGAAGCCTGTTTCGCGGGAGAGGCCAGTCCACGGTCGCCGGAGTTCACAACCCCACCGAAGTGCGTGGACCGGGTAATCCACTCAACCTTTCTTCGATTCCTTGTGCACACGGTCTCTACGTTACCCCAGGAAGCTCACCGTGCCCTTGGATTGAACCAGATCGCCGTGGTTTGGCCGGTACACACGCCGCCGACGAGAACACCCGCCTGCGCGCGTGGACCAAGCGATTCCGGCCATCCCCGCCGTCGAGCCGCACCTCGTTGTGACCGCTAGAGTCTCCCCGAGCCAACCCTGCCCTTCGCCGGACCTATCCCGCCGCCGGTAAGCCGTGCCACCCTTTTCTTTCCCGCGGGTACTGTTTACATTGGGGGAAGGACTGCGGGTGAGAGGAAGAGAAGGTCAGGGGGCTTTTTGAACTGTCAGTGACCCAGGGGAATAGTGGCTCAGAGGTAGATTTGTGCGAGTTGATTTAGTTTAAACCCAGGGACCTCGGTGTAAACTGTTTTTCCAGGAAACTCTTATTAAATCTGTTTTTAAATTGAACAGAGACTTTAAAAATTCATAACTTCTATTTAGTTCATCCAAATTTGGTCAAACCAATTTTGTCAGGCTCTAAATAATGTAACCTACTTAAGAAAAATATAAAACCCCCTAGGTGCTATAGAAAACTTTAAAGCTCTGATTTATTTATAGTTTTAGCCAAAAGCTCAATAATAGAAAGAAAAATAGTTGTGCTATTTAACTAGGGTTAGAAAAATTTGGAGAAGTGTATATCTACCTACTGACCTGTTTAAAAATGTTAAACCTTTCTGTCCACCCCATTAAGTTAGTTTTTGCCCCTTATTTTACAATATGCTTAAGGTTAAGAAAAATAGAAAATGTGATTTAAATAATGAACGAGAGGGCACCCCTATTTTTGTTAGGGTACTTATTCAATATAGTTCACTGGAAAAATCTATCCTACCCTGGTTTAGTATAAAATAAGTGGGATACCTTTTATTTGAATAAAACAAGGAAAACTTAGAAAAACCCTACAAAAATAACCCCAAGGTGAAAACACCTCCACCCTTGGGATAGTTAATGTTTTGTTATTAAGAACTTAGGAAAAATATGAAATCTGCTGTTTGACATTTTTCAAATACCAATGTAGTAGAAAGTGCCTTTTTGACATTAAACTTTAGAAAAATCATAATTAAATAACCACCCCTTAGCTTTCTGTGATTTTTGGCACAGAAGCCTATTATTACTGTTAAATGCTAGCAAGAATAACCTTTAGGGCAGAACCCACTCTAATTAAGAGTTGTAGTACAAAGTGGCCCATTTACCCAATTTTTATTCTTTTTGTCTTAAGCTTAGCCTTTATTTGGGGAGCCTCAAATTCTTAAAACAGGCTAGAATAGCAAATGGCAACCCACTGTAATTTTTACAGAATTTTTGGAAATTATTACACCACTGTCGTAGTTCAAACCTCACTAGAAACCCTAAGTAGAAATTAAAGAAAGGAAAAGGAAAATGGTAATTAATGTCATCCTAAAACCCTTGTAATTTGTCCACTGAAATATATAAAGACAATACAAATCCACTATGTTATCCCCAATGAAAACCTAAGCCTAAAGAGTAATAAGCCTAACCCACTAGAAGCCCCGCATGGCTAAGAAACCCTAAGTTACTCCTCAACTTAGTTTTCTTTTTAGCATAATGTTATTTAATCCTGCATAATCATGACATCCATGTTCATTGCATTCGATAGACTGTAACCTTGCTAACAGAGAGTACGTCCTCGTGCCGGAGCAAGGAGCTGCTCAGGAGGTAGCCCCGGACCCAGCATCAGAGCCTGCACCAGATGACCTGCCTGCCACTGCTTTGGAAGGCAAGCCCCGGTTTTATGCATAACCGTTATATATGCTATTTTACTGCACTTAATGTTTGTAGGCTTGTACTGTGCACTTAAGTGTAGGAGTTGACTGAAACCCTAGTTGCATGAACTCAGGATTCCCTTTGAGATGGATACTAGTATGCTAGGTCGAGTAGCTGCGTTATTAATTAGGATCTCGGTAGAAGTCGAGTGATTTTTCTAGCACTCGCGCGAGGTCAGGAATTGGTTGTATCCACTTTGATAACAGAATGGTGATGGTCTGTGGACACGGGTCCATGGGGACGCGTGGTCTACGAGATGAAAATTGGAATAAGGATTAACGTGCGGATACCTGTGTCAAGCGTTTGAACGTACTAAACACATGCCGAGAAATATGGTAAATTGGTAAGCCTAGTACCTCAGTGAACCTGGCAGTGGACATATCCCCTCACGCGACCTGAGACGTGGTCTCCCATTCCGGTTATGGTGGGTACAAGTGCGGTCACTGCACGACGGCAGTCGGGGTCAGTGAGGCATTGTACGCCAAGGCGGTGAGCCCTGATCTGCTGACGGGGAATCGATGGGGACGGTTGATGTGTGTGGGGACGGAGTGCCCCTGCATGTCGTGTGTTTAGGTTTACCTTGCAAGGATAAAAACTCGATTCGAATCGTCTGCTTCTCGCAGCTAATGAGACTGCTTGATCCATTGTACTGCATTGAGTAACAAGTGGAAATATGGTGAGTTGATATAAGATGTTGATTGCTAATAATGTTTGCTACTATGTATGAGTAGCTAGTACACTTTTAGCCTTAAGAGAGTCACACTTAAATTGACAAAGTTAAAACTTGACTTAGAAACTCAGCTAGTGCTTTTGGCAACCAAACCCCACAGCCAAACAGCTGCATGTCTAGAGGTAGAGGAGTAGACTCCTCACACCGGGTAAGTCTAGCTGAGTATTAGTATACTCAGCCTTGCTTGTGGCATAAATTTTTACAGGTTCTCTGGAGGAAATGGTTGCTGGAGTGACTTGGCCGTCCATCTTGCCACCGGGTTGGACTGTCGAGTGGGACCCCGCCTCGGCTGAGGAGGAGCATGAGGAGTGATGGGACAGGCTTCCCCATCTCTCTGTTTATTTACCGTTAGTTTCATTCCACTGCACTTCGAACAATGATGACTACTTTTGCAAAACTCCCATGATGATGTAATAACTTAATACTCTTTCATGCATGGTTTTATGCTTTATTGTATTTGCTCTGTGACTCACCATCGAGTGAGATTGTGGTACTTGATCCTGTCAGTGGCCGTGTCGGACTAGATCCGAGGGATTGACGGGTTATTCCCATTTAAGTGTGGTCTAGCCTTTAAAGCGGGACTTAAACACTTAAGTTGGAATAATTCGGGCAGTTCTGCCACAGCTGGTATCAGAGCTTGTACCACCACAGAGGAATCAATAAAATGTGAATACCATCATTTTTCCAAAATAAAACTTGGTAGAAACAGTGTTGGATAGATAGTAGGACGAGCAGGATGGACCTAGGACGTGAAGCCTTAGGATGATAGAAGGGGTAGCTAGGTGGCTAAGTGATTAGGCCCTACAGGCCATTTTTACAGGATGGGAGTTCTTCCCTATTCCTTTTATCTTGTTGTGAGGTCGTTCAGGACGAGCATGCATGCATTCTTAATTAAGCAATTGGATAACTGAGTAAGGACTTAAAAACAAGATAATAATCAACTAGGTCCCCAGTGCCTTTTTATTTAACTAGAAAGAGGATGAGTTTTATTTTTTTCTTGTTCTTTTTATAATTCTTTTTCTTTTACTTATGCTTAATCGTACACAGATGACTTCCCACGGATCCTCAGAGGACGGAAATGCACTATCCCACACTGACGGGCTTGCACGAGAGGGCTTTCCCCGCATTTTGTGGGAGGTACTTCAGGGGGCCGGATACATGACACCCCCTCAATACGCGGTGCAGCAGTTCGAGAAGCACCGAGTACCTCGCTGTAGGGTGAGGATGACTTTGGAGCCTCATCCCCTGCAGCCAGGCTAGCGCTCCTTGGACTCCGAGTCTTTTGGATACCGAGCTGAGGACACGATCGAGGCAATCGCTCTACACGGGTTGACCACTTTCTGCGGATTCCATCCCTTGGAGCTGGCTACCCACCCCATTGGCTTGTTCCCCGCCGAAAGGGAGGACGACCCAATGTGGAAGGATCGAGTGGAGCATGCCAAGGATATCTGGGCCATCTACCCAGGACAGACTGCGCACTTGACCGTACGGTGCATGAATGCCCTGTACCGTCTGCAAGTGATGCGCGGTGAGGCGATGTCCCATCTGATGGCATTGTTGGAGGCGACAAAGATTACCTTGGACAATAGGGAGGAGCTTGTGGTTGATTTGTCCACTGAGATGGTGGAGAAGGACTTACAGGTGGAGCAGCTATCCACTGATATCCAAGAGTTGGAGGAATTGGTGGGTACCCGGGAGAACACCATCGAGGTTCTCGAGGACCAGCTCATTAACACCCAGAAGCAGCTTGCCGAAGCTAATGAGCACCTGGATATGCATCATCAGGAGATCCAAGACATGGAGGCCAACGAGGACATCGACATCGAGGGAGGGGAGGAGCCTGCCTCTAGTGTGAACACTGCTGGCTCAGGGAGACCACCTTCCCTCGAGTCGAGTGTTGCCTCGTTCGCTCACTAGATGTCTAGGGTAGAGTTAGACGTTGGTGATGGTAGGACTCCTCGCAGCTAGCTTAGCTTTTGCACCCTTGGGGTACTAGGCTAGATAGAGTTGAGTCTTTTGGGACAAATGATGTAACCGTGATAAACTCTCTTGGAAGCATGTTTGATGGATGCTGTTATCAGTTTTAAATTCGGAAGGAAAATTTTATGCCTGTTTAAAATTCTTTTGTTGAAATTGGAGTCTATCATAGTGCTTTTGACTCTTTTCGCCGCAATTAAATCTTGAACTTGGAGATATGGTGTTAAGTATGTATGTGGTTTTTCAGATGGCCGGGAGGCAACGTCGTGGCCAAAATGAGCGCATTCCTCCACCGCCGCCACCACCTCCCACTCTGCAGGAGCTCATGGCTCAGCAGAATGAGATTTTGAGGCAGCTAGCTCAGCGTCAGCCACCACCTCAGCACTATGGTGGTGGAGACCATCAGCGTCACCCCGCGGCAGCTACCTACCAGGAGTTCCTCAGTACTCAGCCTCCATTGTTCACAAGGGCGAAGGACCCACTTGATGCAGATGTATGGTTGCGAGTGGTGGAATCCAAATTCCCACTACTCCATGGAGCTTGTTCAGAGGTCACTAAAGTCAGGTTCGCCACCCAGCAGCTTCGCGGACCCGCAAGGACTTGGTGGGACCATTTTCTTGCCATGCAGCCAGAGGATCGAGAGGTGGAATGGAGGGAGTTCAAGGCAGCTTTCAGGGGACACCATATACCAGCCGGGATTATGGACCGAAAGCTTAACGAGTTTTTGGCACTCACTCAGGGCAACAGGACAGTGTTGCAGTATGCCCAGGCTTTTAATGACTTGTGCCAGTATGCTGGGTATCACGCAGATACGGATGAGAAGAAGAGAGACAGGTTCAGGAGGGGGCTCAGCACTAAGCTCCGTGACCGTCTCAACACCGTCAGGGCCAACAGTTACAATGAGTTGGTCAACATGGCTATCTCCCAGGAGGACTGCATTACAGCTCGACAAGCGGAGAAGAAGAGGAAGACCCCTGTGGCAGGACCTTCAGCTCAGCCATAGCGCTTCAGGATTGTGTCCGACGCCCAGAATAGGGGACCCCAGCAGCAGCAAGGAAGATGGGTGATCCGACCACAGCAGCAGCAGCAGCAGGCACCCAACCGCACCCAGTTTCCAGCTCAGAGGAACAATCAGCAGCAGCAGTACCACTAGGCAAATGACAACAGGTGTTTCACATGTGGCAACACTGGGCATTACGCCAAAAATTGCCCCAGGAACCAGCAGAGGCAGGGGCAGAATGTCAATCAGAACCAAGGCAAGAGGCAGAAGGTGCAAGTGAGGCAGGGCAGGCTGAACTTCACCACCATGGCTGATATTCCAGAGGGAGCACCCGTCATGACTGGTATCTTTACAGTTTTGGATTATCCTGCTATTATTCTTTTTGATTCAGGTGCATCACATAGTTTTATCAGTGCCCAATTTAGTGCCAAGTGCCAATTGCCTTTTCACCACACCAATGGGGGTATTACAATTTCAACACCAGGAGGCAGGGTTGCCACTTACCAAATTAACAAGAATGTGCCTATAAAGTTTGGTAGTCTGATAATTAAAACCAACCTCCTCATTTTGGGGTTGGATAGTGTGGATATCATATTGGGAACTGACTGGTTGACCAGAAATCAGGCTGTGATGGATATTGCAGCTAGAGCCATTGAGGTGCACTCACCAACTTGTGGTGGAACCACACTATATTTGCCTGACCAGGGTTGTACCCGATCTTGTGCCTTTGTTATGTTAGAATCCCCAGTGGAAAGGATCCCAGTGGTCTGTGACTACCCAGATGTGTTTCCGGAAGAATTGCCAGGGATGCCACCTGACCGAGACATTGAGTTCGCCATCGAATTGCAACCCGGGACTGCTCCTATCTCCAAGAGACCCTATAGGATGCCTCCCGCGGAATTGGCAGAATTGAAGAAGCAATTGCAAGAACTGTTGGACAAGGGGTTTATTCGCCCAAGTACTTCACCATGGGGATGTCCAGCTTTGTTTGTGAAGAAAAAGGATGAGAGTTTGAGGATGTGTGTTGACTACCGCCCTCTCAATGCGGTGACTATTAAGAACAAATACCCGCTGCCCCGTATTGATGTTCTGTTTGATCAATTAGTGGGAGCCAAGGTATTTTCCAAGATAGACCTTCGCTCAGGTTACCATCAGATCAAGATCCGTGCCAGTGACATTCCCAAGACGGCTTTCTCTACCAGATATGGGCTGTATGAGTTTTTGGTGATGTCTTTTGGGCTGACCAATGCCCCGGCCTATTTTATGTACCTGATGAACTCAGTGTTCATGCCAGAGTTGGATAAGTTCGTGGTCGTTTTCATTGATGATATTCTGGTCTATTCCAAAAATGAAGATGAGCATACTGAGCACCTGCACATCGTGCTTCAGCGGCTGCGCGATCATCATCTTTATGCTAAGTTGTCTAAATGTGAGTTCTAGCTGAAGGAAATCAAATTCTTGGGTCATACAATTTCTCAGGATGGGATATCAGTTGATCCTGAGAAGGTACAAGAAGTGATGGATTGGAAACCCCCGACTACAGTGAGGCAGATTCGGAGTTTTCTGGGGTTGGCAGGGTATTATCGACGATTTATCCCGGATTTTTCCAGAATTGCCAAACCAATGACTGAACTGTTGAAAAAGGGAGTCAAGTATAATTGGAGCCAAAAGTGTGAAGATGCCTTTCACACTTTGAGGCAGCATTTGACAACAGCCCCAGTGTTGGCTCAACCTGACAACACCAAGCCATTTGAAGTTTATTGTGATGCTTCTGGTACTGGATTGGGATGTGTCTTGATGCAAGAAAACAGAGTCATTGCTTATGCTTCCCGGGCACTCAGGCCCCATGAGCAGAACTACCCTACACATGATCTGGAATTGGCAGCTGTGGTTCATGCTCTTAAGATATGGAGACACTACTTGATGGGAGCCCACTGTAACATCTACACTGATCACAAGAGTCTCAAATACATCTTCACTCAGGCAGATCTAAACATGAGGCAGAGGAGATGGTTGGAGTTAATCAAGGACTATGATTTAGAGGTGCATTACCATCCTGGTAAAGCCAATGTTGTGGCAGATGCCTTGAGCAGAAAGGCCCAGTGCAATTGTATAAGCATAGATACAAGAGTTACCACCCTGTGCGATGAGTTGTGCAAGCTGAACCTGGAAGTTGTTCCTTCTGGTGAATTAAGTTATATCTCGGTGGAACCCACATTGCAAGAGCAAATAGTGAGGGCACAGATTGAGGATAAGGGTGTTCAAATGATTAAGGTAATGGTCAAGCAAAAGGCAGAGAAATACAAATGCTTCCGTCAGGACAGCAAGGGAATCCTATGGTTTGGAAACCGATTGGTTGTTCCCAAGGACCCTGAGCTCAGAAAGAAGATACTAGATGAAGCTCACCTTTCCAAATTCTCCATGCATCCGGGTAGCAACAAGATGTACCATGATCTCAGATCTTTATATTGGTGGACTAGAATGAAAAGGGAAATTGCCCAGTACATATCCGAGTGTGACACTTGCCAGAGGATAAAGGCTAGTCACTTGAAGGCAGCAGGCCCTTTGCAACCCCTTCCCATACCATCATGGAAATGGGAGGACATTTGCATGGACTTCATAGTGGGATTACCCAATACCTCCAGGCACCATGATTCTATTTGGGTTATCGTGGACAGGTTGACCAAGACCGCTCATTTCTTGCCAGTGCACACCACCCACAAGACAGAGAAGTACGCAGAAATTTATGTTGATAAGATAGTAAGATTGCATGGTATTCCAAAGACCATTATATTTGACAGAGGAGCACTGTTTGCGGCACGCTTTTGGGAGAAGCTGCAAGAATCACTTGGGACCCAAGTAATCCGAAGCTCAGCATATCACCCTCAAACAGATGGCCAGACAGAAAGGGTGAATCAGATTTTGGAAGACATGTTGCGAGCATGTGCACTACACTACGGAAAGGATTGGGACAAGTGTCTGTCTTTGGCAGAGTTTTCTTACAATAACAACTATCAGTCCAGTCTGAAGATGGCACCTTTTGAAGCCTTATATGGGAGAAGGTGTAGGACCCCACTGAATTGGTCTCAAGCAGGAGAAAGGAAAATTTTTGGGCCAGACTTGGTACTTGAGGCAGAGGCAAAGGTCAGGACTATTACCAAGAACTTAGAAGCTGCTCAGGCCAGGCAAAGGAGCTATCATGATAAGAGGCGGAAGCCTCTATAGTTTGAGGTGGGAGATCATGTCTATCTTAAGGTATCACCCACCAAGGGTGTCCAGAGATTCGGGATCAAGGGCAAGTTAGCTCCTCGCTACATTGGACCCTATGAGATCAAGGCAAGTTGTGGACCCGTAGCTTACCAATTGGAATTGCCACCCCACATGTCAGCAGTTCACAATGTGTTCCATGTATCTCAGCTGCGGAAATGTGTTCGCCTACCCACTGAGGTGCTGCCAGAACCAGACCTTGAGATAGAACCAGACTTGTCCTACCAAGAGTACCCCGTCAAGGTATTAGATCAAAAGGAAAGATCAACTCGGGCAAGGTCGGTCAGAATGTACAAGGTTCAGTGGAGTCACCATTCAGCAGAAGAAGCTACATGGGAGACTGAGGATTTTCTACGCTCTCGCTTCCCCGACTTTCTGCCCAAAGGAGTCGGTATGTAACCCCAAAAACCCCACCCCCACCTGCCCTTTGAATTCAATTATAAGAAAAACTTAGATAACAAGGATAGTCTAAGTTGTGGATTTAACTTAAGAAGGGCTTCCTTCTGAAGTTGCAAAGAGAATGACATTCGAAGAGCAGTTAATAAGAGAAACTTGAGTGTAAAGGAAGAATAACACCAACACACCTTCAAGCACCCTCCAAGGGCCTCTACCTAAAATCTCGGGACGAGATTCCTTTAAGGGGGAGGGCTGTAACACCCCAGGTGTTACCATGGCTAGAACCCACCTTGATACTAAAGGCTATGAGCACCTGTGGAAGAACTTAAGGAGCAAAAGCATGAGGGCCTTGGAAAGCTAGATGTTAACCAAGGATTGTGAGTAACCAAAAGCATTACTCTAATCCTTGCACACTTACTACCTTGGATAAGAGGGGAGAAGAACCCTAGACCTCTCTTAAACCCTATCTCCCAAAACCCTAGATAAGAGGGAAAAGAGAGTGAACAAGTGTGCAAAACATGAGTAACATTTACCCAAACCTTAAGTAACCTTATAACCAGCAATTAGGGGAGGGAAATATTGCAAAAAGACCCCTGGAGAAACCCCAATTCAAATCTCCAAGTGGAGAGAGAGCTAGAGCTCTCTATTTCTCTCTAAGTTAAAAACTATACCTACACTAAAGATCTGTTGTGTTCACCTCGAAGCTGGCATCAAATCCACCTATGTCCTATACCAAAAATGTGGCATACCACCCAAGGCACCCACTAGAAAAAGCTGAGCCCGAGACTTGGACGTTTGACATGCCTTGGCATGGTTTTTGTCGCGAGGTGGGCAGTGTGACACACCCAATTTGGCGACTAGAGATCTCCCTGCCTAGGCCATATCTGCCATGGCAGCTCACGGATGAGAGACAGCCCTAGGTGCCAGGAAAAGACTCACGCCGGATTTTTGCCAAGATTCGCACGTTTGCGACTTGGGTGAGCTGTGGAACACGGGCAGATTGTAAGCTCCACGTGTTCGACGCGCCCTGAGCTTGCCAGAGCACGCCCGCGCGCGCCCCGCGTCGCGCCAACAGCCAGCCGGTGTCCTGTCCCGCGCCCGCGCCTATAAAGCCCTCCCAAGCGTCGGTTACACTCTTCCGCGCACGCTCAAGCCTCACTGGAGCCCAGTTCACCGCCGTTTGCCCGTGCGCAGCGTGACCGCGGCCACCCGAGCCACTGCCGCCATAGACCGGCCAGTCCAGCTTGCCCCAGCCCCATCCAACCCTCAGAGACGAGTGTGCACAACTCAGTGAAGCTCCCCGAGCAAGGAATCGAAGCCTGTTTCGCCGGAGAGGCCAGTCCACGGTCGCCGGAGTTCACAACCCCGCCGGAGTGCGTGGACCGAGTAATCCACTCAACCTTTCTTCGATTCCTTGTGCACACGGTCTCTACGTTACCCCAGGAAGCTCACCGTGCCATTGGATTGAACCAGATCGCCGTGGTTTGGCCGGTACACTCGCCGCCGATGAGAACACCCGCCTGCGCGCGTGGACCGAGCGATTCCGGCCATCCTCGCCGTCGAGCCGCACCTCGCTGTGACCGCCAGAGTCTCCCCGAGCCAACCCTGCCCTTCGCCGAACCTATCTCGCCGCTGGTAAGCCGCGCCACCCTTTTTTTCCCGCGGGTACTGTTTACATTGGGGGAAGGACTGCGGGTGAGAGGAAGAGAAGGTCAGGGGGCTTTTTAAACTGTCAGCGACCCAAGGGAATAGTGGCTCAGGGGTAGATTTGTGCGAGTTGATTTAGTTTAAACCCAGGGACCTCGGTGTAAACTGTTTTTCCAGGAAACTCTTATTAAATCTGTTTTTAAATTGAACAGAGACTTTAAAAATTCATAACTTCTATTTAGTTCATCCAAATTTGGTCAAACCAATTTTGTCAGGCTCTAAATAATGTAACCTACTTAAGAAAAATATAAAATCCCCTAGGTGCTATAGAAAACTTTAAAGCTCTGATTTATTTATAGTTTTAGCCAAAAGCTCAATAATAGAAAGAAAAATAGTTGTGCTATTTAACTAGGGTTAGAAAAATTTGGAGAAGTGTATATCTACCTACTGACCTGTTTAAAAATGTTAAACCTTTCTGTCCACCCCATTAAGTTAGTTTTTGCCCCTTATTTTACAATATGCTTAAGGTTAAGAAAAATAGAAAATGTGATTTAAATAATGAACCAGAGGGCACCCCTATTTTTGTTAGGGTACTTATTTAATATAGTTCACTGGAAAAATCTATCCTACCCTGGTTTAGTATAAAATAAGTGGGATACCTTTTATTTGAATAAAACAAGGAAAACTTAGAAAAACCCTACAAAAATAACCCCAAGGTGAAAACACCCCCACCCTTGGGATAGTTAATGTTTTGTTATTAAGAACTTAGGAAAAATATGAAATCTGCTGTTTGACATTTTTCAAATACCAATGTAGTAGAAAGTGCCTTTTTGACATTAAACTTTAGAAAAATCATAATTAAATAACCACCCCTTAGCTTTCTGTGATTTTTGGCACAGAAGCCTATTATTACTGTTAGATGCTAGCAAGAATAACCTTTAGGGCAGAACCCACTCTAATTAAGAGTTGTAGTACAAAGTGGCCCATTTACCCAATTTTTATTCTTTTTGTCTTAAGCTTAGCCTTTATTTGGGGAGCCTCAAATTCTTAAAACAGGCTAGAATAGCAAATGGCAACCCACTGTAATTTTTACAGAATTTTTGGAAATTATTACACCACTGTCGTAGTTCAAACCTCACTAGAAACCCTAAGTAGAAATTAAAGAAAGGAAAAGGAAAATGGTAATTAATGTCATCCTAAAACCCTTGTAATTTGTCCACTGAAATATATAAAGACAATACAAATCCACTATGTTATCCCCAATGAAAACCTAAGCCTAAAGAGTAATAAGCCTAACCCACTAGAAGCCCCGCATGGCTAAGAAACCCTAAGTTACTCCTCAACTTAGTTTTCTTTTTAGCACAATGTTATTTAATCCTGCATAATCATGACATCCATGTTCATTGCATTCGATAGACTGTAACCTTGCTGACGGAGAGTACGTCCTCGTGCCGGAGCAAGGAGCTGCTCAGGAGGTAGCCCCGGACCCAGCATCAGAGCCTGCACCAGAGGACCTGCCTGCCACTGCTTTGGAAGGCAAGCCCCGGTTTTATGCATAACCGTTATATATGCTATTTTACTGCACTTAATGTTTGTAGGCTTGTACTGTGCACTTAAGTGTAGGAGTTGATTGAAACCCTAGTTGCATGAACTCAGGATTCCCTTTGAGATGGATACTAGTATGCTAGGTCGAGTAGCTGCGTTATTAATTAGGATCTCGGTAGAAGTCGAGTGATTTTTCTAGCACTCGCGTGAGGTCAGGAATTGGTTGTATCCACTTTGATAACAGAATGGTGATGGTTTGTGGACACGGGTCCATGGGGACGCGTGGTCTACGAGATGAAAATTGGAATAAGGATTAACGTGCGGATACCTGTGTCAAGCGTTTGAACGTACTAAACACATGCCGAGAAATATGGTAAATTGGTAAGCCTAGTACCTGAGTGAACCTGGCAGTGGACATATCCCCTCACGCGACCTGAGACGTGGTCTCCCATTCCGGTTATGGTGGGTACAAGTGCGGTCACTGCACGACGGCAGTCGGGGTCAGTGAGGCATTGTACGCCAAGGCGGTGAGCCCTGATCTGCGGACGGGGAATCGATGGGGACGGTTGATGTGTGTGGGGACGGAGTGCCCCTGCATGTCGTGTGTTTAGGTTTACCTTGCAAGGATAAAAACTCGATTCGAATCGTCTGCTTCTCGCAGCTAATGAGACTGCTTGATCCATTGTACTGCATTGAGTAACAAGTGGAAATATGGTGAGTTGATATAAGATGTTGATTGCTAATAATGTTTGCTACTATGTATGAGTAGCTAGTACACTTTTAGCCTTAAGAGAGTCACACTTAAATTGACAAAGTTAAAACTTGACTTAGAAACTCAGCTAGTGCTTTTGGCAACCAAACCCCACAGCCAAACAGCTGCATGTCTAGAGGTAGAGGAGTAGACTCCTCACACCGGGTAAGTCTAGCTGAGTATTAGTATACTCAGCCTTGCTTGTGGCATAAATTTTTACAGGTTCTCTGGAGGAAATGGTTGCTGGAGTGACTTGGCCGTCCATCTTGCCACCGGGTTGGACTGTCGAGTGGGACCCCGCCTCGGCTGAGGAGGAGCATGAGGAGTGATGGGACAGGCTTCCCCATCTCTCTGTTTATTTACCGTTAGTTTCATTCCGCTGCACTTCGAACAATGATGACTACTTTTGCAAAACTCCCATGATGATGTAATAACTTAATACTCTTTCATGCATGGTTTTATGCTTTATTGTATTTGCTCTGTGACTCACCATCGAGTGAGATTGTGGTACTTGATCCTGTCAGTGGCCGTGTCGGACTAGATCCGAGGGATTGACGGGTTATTCCCATTTAAGTGTGGTCTAGCCTTTAAAGCGGGACTTAGACACTTAAGTTGGAATAATTCGGGCAGTTCCGCCAAAGGAAATAGTAGCGCAGGGGTAGAAATGAATGGATTGATTTAGAAAGAACCCAGGGTCTTCGGTGCAAAGTAGTTTTCTAGGAAACCTTTTAAAATATTCTGATTTAAATCTAAACAGAACTTGAAAAATTCATAACTTTAGTTTGGTTTACCCAAATCGAGTCAAACCAATTTTGCCAGATCCTAAATAATGTAAACTACTTAGGAAAAATATAAAACCCCTAAGTATTGCAGAAAACTTTAAAGTTATGATTTAAATAATTAACTGGTCAAAAGCTAAAAGAAATAAGGAAAAGTAGCTACACTATTTGACTGGGGTTAAGAAAATTTAGAGAAGTACTTAATCACTTCCTAACCTGTTTAAAAATAATAAACCCCTCTGTACACCCCTTTAAGGCAGAGTTTGCCCTTTTAATCACTTTTTTGCTTAAAGTTAGAGAAAATACTAAAGGTGGGTTAAAATAAGAACCAGGGAGCACCCACATTTTTGTTAGCCCCCTTATTCAGTATAGTTCACTAGAAAAATTTATTATACCCTTGTTTAGTGCAAAAGAAAGGGAATACCTTTTAATTTAGAAAAACAAGGAAACCTTAGAAAAACCCCAGAAAAATAACCCCAAGGAGAAAACACCCCAAACCTTGGGATAACTAATGTTTTTTTATTAAGAACATAGGAAAAATATGAAATTTGTTGTTTGACATTTTTCAAATAACAAGATAGTAGTAAGTGCCTTTTTAACATTAAACTTTAGAAAATCACAATTAAATAACCACCAATTAATCTTCTGTGATTTTTGGCACAGAAGCATGTTATTACTTTTAGATACCAGCAAAAATGACCCTTAGGACAGAACCCACACCTAGTTAAGAGTTGTAGTGCAAAGTGACCCCTTTGGCCCAACTTTTGTTATTTTTGTCCAGGGCATATTTTATTTATTCTGGACCTCAAATTTATAGGACAGACTACAGTGATAAATAGTAGCCCACTGTAAATTTTTCAGAATTTTTGGAAGGAGTTGAATCACTGTTGTAGTTCAAACCCACACTAGAATTCATAAATAGAAATTGAAAAATGGGAATTAATAGTGGAGACTAATGTTACCCTAACTAAACCAGCAAAACCCCTTGAGTACCCACTAAAACATTTAAGGGGCATTCCAGGTATTAATCCATTGTGCTTAGGCAAGAACCTCAAACCTAAATTAATAAGCCTAAAACCCTAAGAGCCTCTTATGACAAAGAAACCCTAAAATGATTAACTAACTTAGTTTTCTGCACTAAGGCATAATTGTTATTAAATTCTTCATATCATAGCATGCATATATCTTATTCATTGCATTCGATAGATTGCAACCTCGCGGACGGAGAGTACATCCTCGTGCCGGAGCAAGGAGTTACTTTGGAGGTAGCCCCGGATCCAGCACTAGAGCCTGCCCTAGAGGATCTGCCTGCCCCAGCTTTGGAAGGCAAGCCCCGGTTTTATGCATAACCTATTTATTATGCTATTTTTCTACACTTAATGATTGTAGGATTGAATGTGCACTTAAGTGTAGGAGTTGTTTGAAACCCTAGTTGCATGATCTCAGGGATCCTTTTGTGATGGATACTAGTATGCTAGGTCGAGTAGCTGCTTTACTAATTAGGGATCTCGGTAGAAGTCGAGTGATTTTTCTAGCACTCGCGCTGTCAGACCCGGGTTTCGGGGCACCAAGACCCGGGCGCGAACATAATCACCAGGTATGCTGGGACCAAGTCTCACACATATGATGAATCATGGCACATGATCGAATGTCACATCTTTACTACATAACAAGAGTTTTGTATAAAGATAAATAATTACATTATAAGGAGACAACGGTCCAGCAACCCAAAGTTGACTGGGAGACGACGGCCTAGACCACTCACGAACTCATCGCAGCATCCTCCAAGCGCCTCATCCTGCGGTACCTGTTCTTGACCTATGGGGGGTGTGAGACAGCAAGAGTGAGCTCACATACGTTCATCGCTCAACAAGTTGTGGGGAATAATGTGTATGAACTCACCAAAGGTGGGAGCTCACGTGAAGTGTAAGGCTTACCAAAGAGGATGGTTAGAGCTGAGCATTGCTTTTAAAGTTGGTCAAAATTTTATTAGCAATTACTAAGTATAATTAAATACCAGCCCAATTTAGTAGAACAAAAGTAACAACCTCACCTGCGATGCAATGCATATGACAAATTGAGTTTAAGTTCCATAATTTAATCATCAGAGAGTCCTGAGCTGCTCATGACCGTGAGCTCGGCTAGTATACCAGTTTTACACTCTGCAGAGGTTGTACCCTTTACCCACAAGTCGTGTATCCCATGTCGCCAGGGTTAGCTAGACCCTTAGACACTACCGAGGTGAATGGCTAGGGATCCACTACGAGGCCTTTACAAAGTTCCACTAGCTTCCAAAAACCCGCTACAGTTTATGAGAAGCGCACTTGCAAGAATCCCCCGTCTGACCGCCATCGCAGCAAAATCAACCCGAGAACCTCCTTGCATGCAACTCCCCTACTGCCCTTGCCCCTTTCGGGTAAGGTAGTCTTCCACTAGCTTTCCTAATTAATCAGCCAAGGGCGTCCATAAACCCTTATGGTGGCACGTGTTTCTCAAGTTAAGCTCCATGTTCCAATTAACATTAATGGTCTTGACATGAACATAAATAAAATAACAAAATAACTGGAACATGGATATAATAAATGATTATCCCAAAACCATGTAAAGCAATAGCAAACTACCCAAGTGATTCAGGGGTAAACAAGGTAATGAGATAAACAATCTAGGGTGACCTATCGGGTCCCATCAAAATTAAACCTATGCATGAACATGTGACATTAAAGAACATTATTGGGTAAAAAGTGGTCAAGGGCACAACTTGCCTGGGACTTGAGATTCCAGGTACCAACTTGCTCTTCAGGTGACTCGTAACCTCACTGCTAGTCGCAGCAATACAAACAAGCATAGTATAAAGAGTAAATTAACATCACACCAACATATATACAAAATACATATTAATATTCTACGATGCGTAACATGATCGTAGAAACAAGAATCACTAAATTCGGAGCTACAATTATTAAGCTATGAATTTCCGAAATTATTTAGTGCTTAGAATAGATTAATCCTAATGAATAATTTTAATTCTAGTTTCATGGCTAAAAAGTGTTACTAGTTGATAGACAATATTAATACAAGACTATTGCAACTGGAATGAATCAATTTAGAGCTAACATGATATAAATATGAATTTTACAAGTTTCTAGTATTGTTTTTGTATTAAAAATCATTTTCTAAAATAAATTCTGAATTTCCTCAGGCTTCTAGACTGTGGACACAATTTTAACAAAGACCAGGGGGTTCTGCATAAATTCCAGGACAAAACGGTAATGGTCTTATAATGGCACGGGATGGCGGGTTATTTTAAGACAAATGCGGGGTCTCTTTTGTGAAACTGGCTCAGCGAAGGGGTATCATGAAGTTTCGGCAGCAGGATTAGATCTGGACGCCTCAGATTAGATCCGAGCCGGGACACAATGACAACCCTTGGATCACGATCCACCGGTCCGGATCCAATCACAAGGGGAGGTACACTCACCCTAATCTCGCCCCTCCATATCCGATCCAACAGTCATAAGCCCTTTCCCCGAAGCACTCAATCTGGGTCGTTCATCAATCTAACGACGGATGGGAGCCTCTCTTCCTCCGTCGCTAATCAGAACGGCGGCGCGCTCACACCGCACGGCGGCGGTCATGGGTGGCTTGATCAATCAACCGCATCAATGTCCCGAACTCTGATCCGATGAGTAACAATCATAGCAGGGGTCAAAACGAGCGTGACAGGGACAATCTTACCGATGGCTTGAACAACGAGGAGACCCAACCACGGCATAACGCAATCCAGCGATGTCTGCAGAGCTCCGGCGAGCGATTGGGTTGCCGCGACGACCGTACCTCCTTGACTCGGCCACAGGCGCTTCCCCAGTGATGAGGCGAAGTACCCAATGACAAGCCCAAGCGCGCGCGCCACGGGTCCAGCCATGGAGGCTTGCTTCCAGGGGAAGGCCACGGCCACGACGTAGACTGGTGTCGGCTGTGCCATGTCGATGCGGAGGTACTCCTGGAACTGGGAGATTGCCTCCAAATCCGGCGACTATGACGGTGATGACGCCCAGGCGAAGGCGAGGAGGGCAAGGGAGAGGAGCAGCGCAGTGGATGCCGTCGCCATGGAAGCGGGGCGGTTCCGAGACGGGGGCTAGGAGTTGGGTTAGCGGCGGCGTTTGATTTATACGAACGGTACGAGGTCGAGATGGGTTGAGAGAAACGCGCGGATTTCGGTAGAGGAGACCACGGATTCCGCACGCCACGCGCGGGTTGTTGCTGTGTGCGCGCGAGGTTGAGCTGGGCTCCCCATGAATCGCGGCTGGGCGAACGGAGCCACGCCCGAGTCCGCGGAGAGGAAGACGACTTTCCCCAGTGCGGTCGGCTGACATCCCAGGCCCCACGAGCAAGTGTCTGCGAAGGGAGATGGTGTGCGAGGAGCGGACGCGCGCTCGTGACTTACAATGCGGGCCCGCCAGCGTGGGGAGCGAGCAGATGGGGTGATGGGCCGTGCGGCTGAAAAGGATAGGTGGGCCGGAATGGGAACACACGACCCAGGCAGGGTTTCTTTCTTATTTATTTTTCTGTTTTCTTTTCTTTTCATTTTTTTTCTTTTCTTTCTTTCCAAATTCAAGACTTCAAGTCCAAATTAAATTCTCATTTTGTTGCAAATTTACCCTCAGAATAAATATTCATTTTAAACATACTCATGTGGAAAGAATTTATTCATTTATTATGTTGTGCAACACTTCATCTTTCCTTTTCTAGGTTATTTTTTCAATTTCCCTGAATTGTGACTTAGGTTAACTTTCCAATCTGGACTTTAATATGTTTCTAAATGTGCAAACAAATAAATCCAACATGATGCAACATTTGTTATATAGGTTATTGGTTATTTACTCAATAAAAAGGTGTTTATTCACATGTACTATTAAGTGGAAGCCACACACATAACGAGATAAATCTCTATTGTTATTATTTACAATTTTGGGCATTACACGCGCGAGGTCAGGAATTTGTTGTACTCACTTTCATATCATAACGAGGTTGATTTGTGGGCAACAATCCATGGGGATTGGTTGTCTACGGGATAAAAATTTGAATAAGGATTATGGTGTGGTACCGTGAGTCAAGCGTTTGAACGTACTAAACATATGCTGAGAAATATGGTAAATCGGTAAGCCTAGTACCTGATTGAACCTGGCAGCAGATTGCCCTCCTCACGCGACCTGAGACGTGGTCTCCCATTCCGGTTATGGTGGGTACAAGTGTGGTCACTGCACGACGGCAGTCGGGGTCAGTGAGGCATTGTACGCCAAGGCAGTGAGCCCCTCTCTGCTGACGGGGAATCGATGGGGACGGTTGATGTGTGTGGGGACGGAGTGCCTCGCCACTTCGTGTGTTTAGGTTTACCTTGCAAGGATAAAAATTCGATTTGAATCGTCTGCTTCTCGCAGCTAATGAGACTGCTTGATCCATGCTGCTACATTGAGTAACAAGTGGAAATGAGATGACATGGCAAAAGTTGTTGATTGCTAAATGTTTGATACCATGTATGATTAGATAGGTATACATTTAGTCTTAAGAGAGTCACACTAAAACTTGACAAAGTTAAAACTTGATTTACAAACTCAGCTAGTGCTTTTGGCAACCAAACCCCTCAGCTAAACAACTGCATGTCTAGAGGTAGAGGAGTAGACTCCTCACACCGGGTAAGTCTAGCTGAGTATTAGTATACTCAGCCTTGCTTGTGGCATAATTTTACAGGTTCTCTAGAGGACATGGTTGCTGGAGTGACTTGGCCGTACATCTTGCCATCGGGTTGGACTGTCGAGTGGGACCCTGCCTCGGCTGAGGAGGAGCATGAGGAGTGATGGGACGGGCTTCCCCATCTCTCTGTTTATTTATCGTTAGTTTTATTCCGCTGCACTTCGAACAATGATGACTACTTTTGCTAAAACTCCAATGGTGATGTAATAAATTTAATACTCCTTAATGTATGGTTTTATGCTTTATTGTATTTGCTCTGTGACTCACCATCGAGTGAGACTGTGGTACTTGATCCTGTCAGTGGCCTCGTCGGACTAGATCCAAGGGATTGACGGGTTATTCCCATTTAAGTGTGGTCTAGCCTCTAAGGCGGGACTTAGGCACTTAAGTTGGAATAATTCGAGCAGTTCCGCCACAGCTGGTATCGGAGCTCGTACCACCACAGAGGAATCAATAAACTATAAATACCATCTTTTTTTAAAGTAAAACTTGGTAGAAACAAATGTTGGGTAGATCATAGGACGATCAGGATAGACCTAGGACGTGAAGCCTTAGGATGATAGAGGGGTAGCTAGGTGGCTGATTGAGTAAGCCCTACAGGCTACTATAAGGGATGAGAGTTCTTCCCTATTCCCTTTACGTTGATGTGAGGTCGTTCAGGACGAGCATGCATGCATCCTTAATTAAACTAATGGATAATTGGGTAAGAACTTTAATACAAAATAATGACCAACTAAGAACCCCAGTACCATTGTCATAATTATAGAGAGGCTGAGTTGTGATCCCTTTTCTTTTTATAATTCTTTTTCTTTTACTTACGCTTAACCGTACACAGATGACTTCTCATGGATCCTCGGACGAAGGGAATGCACAGTCCCACACTGACGGACTTGCACGAGAGGGTTTCCCCCGTATTTTGTGGGAGGTACTTCAGGGAGCTGGTTACACGACGCCTCCCCAGTACGCGGTGCAGTTGTTCAAGAAGCACCGAGTGCCCCGCTGTAGGGTGAGGATGACCCTAGAGCCTCATCCCCTGCAGCCAGGCTGGCGTTCGCTGGACTCTGAGTCTTTTGGATACCGGGCTGAGGATACTATCAAGGCGATTGCTCTTCATGGATTGACCACCTTCTGCGGATCCCACCCCTTGGAGCTGTCCACTCACCCCATTGGCTTGTTCCCCGCAGAGAAGGAGGACGACCCAATGTGGAAGGACCGAGTGGAGCATGCCAAGGATATCTGGGCTATCTACCCAGGTCAGACTGCTCACTTGACGGTGCGGTGCATGAATGCCCTGTGTCGTCTGCAAGTGATGCGTGGTGAGGCAATGTCCCATCTGATGGCATTGTTGGAGGCGACCAAGATCACTTTGGATAACAGAGAGGAACTTGTGGTTGACTTGTCCACTGGGATGGTGGAAAAGGACTTACAAGTGGAGCAACTATCAAATGAGATCCAAGAGCTTGAGGAGTTAGTGGGAACGAGGGAGAACACCATCGAGGTTCTTGAGGATCAGTTGATCAACACCCAGAAGCAGCTTGCAGAAGCTAACCAGCATCTGGATATGCACCACCAGGAGATCCAGGACATGGAGGCCAACGAGGATGTCAATATCGAGGGAGGAGAGGAGCCTGCCTCCAGCTTGGACACTGCTGGCTCAGGGAGACCACCTTCCCCCCGAGTCGAGCGTTGCCTCGTTTGCTCACTAGGTCGTCGAGATAGAGTTAGAAGTCTGTGGCGGTAAAACTCCTCGAAGCTGGCTTAGCTTTTGCACCCTTGGGGTACTAGGCTAGATAGAGTTGAGTCTTTTGAGTTACTGATATAATCTTGACAAACTCTTTTGGAAGCATGGTTGATGAATGCTGTCAGTCTTAATTTTAAGAAGAAAAGTTTAGACCATGTGGAATCTTTTATAATTATGCAAAAATATATTGGTTTCACCCTGTTGACTCTTTCACCATGATTGAACCTTGAACCTCAGAAATGTGATATTGAAAATACATATGATTTTTCAGATGGCAGGAAGAGCGCGTCGTGGTCAAAATGAGCGCGTTCCTCCACCACCGCCACCACCTCCTACTCTACAGGAGCTGATGGCTTAGCAGAACGAGATCTTGAGACAGCTAGCTCAGCATCAGCCACCACCTCAGCACTATGGTGGTGGTGATCATCAGCGTTACCCCGCGACAGCCACTTATCAGGAGTTCCTCAGTACCCAGCCACCATTGTTCACCAGGGCAGAGGACCCACTTGATGCTGATGTATGGCTGAGGGTAGTGGAATCCAAATTCCCGCTACTCCATGGAGTTTGTTCAGAAGTGACTAAGGTCAGGTTCGCCACCCAACAGCTTCGTGGACCCACGCGGACATGGTGGGACCACTATCTTGCTATGCAGCCAGCTGACCATGAAGTGGAATGGAGAGAGTTCAAGGGAGCTTTCAGGGGGCACCATATACCAGCTGGCATTATGGACCGAAAGCTCAACGAGTTTCTGGCACTCACTCAGGGAAACCGGACAGTGTTACAGTATGCTCAGGCCTTTAATGACCTGTGCTAGTATGCCGGATATCACGCAGACACGGACGAGAAGAAGAGGGACAGGTTCAGGAGGGGGCTCAGCACTAAGCTCTGTGACCGTCTCAACACAGTCAGGGCCAACAGCTATAATGAGTTAGTCAACATGGCCATTTCTCAGGAGGACTATATCACAGCTCGTCAGGCAGAAAAGAAGAGGAAGACCCCTGTGGCAGGACCCTCATCTCAGCCACATCGCTTTAGGATCGTGTCTGACACTCAAAACAGAGGAACTCAGCAGCAGCAAGGACGTTGGGTGATCCGGCCACAGCAGCAGCAGGCACCCAACCACACCTAGTTCCCAGCTCAGAGGAACAATCAACAACAGCAGCAATACCGCCAGGCCAATGACAACAAGTGTTTCACTTGTGGTAACACCGGGCATTATGCTAAGAATTGCCCCAGAAACCAGCAGAGGCAGGGACAGAATGCCAACCTGAATCAAGGCAAGAGACAGAAGGTGCAAGTGAGGCAAGGCAGATTGAACTTCACCACCATGGCTGACATTCCAGAGGGAGCACCCGTCATGACTGGTAACTTTTCAGTTTTGAATTATCCTGCTATTATTCTTTTTGATTCTGGTGCATCACACAGTTTTATCAGTGCCAAATTTAGTGCCAAGTGCCAATTACCTTTTCACCACACCAAAGGGGGTATCACAATGTCAACACCGGGAGGCAGGGTTGCCACCTACCAAATCAACAGGCAAGTGCCTATAAAATTTGGTAGTCTTGTGATTAGAACCACCCTTCTCATCTTAGGATTGGATAGCGTGGACATTATATTGGGAACATATTGGTTATCCAGGCATCAGGCAGTATTGGATATTGCAGCAAGGGCCATTGAGATTCACTCCCCTGCTTATGGCGAGACTACTTTATATTTGCTTGATCAGGGTTGTACCCGTTCTTGTGCATTCACTATGATAGAGTCACCAGTTGAAAGAATCCCTGTGGTCTGTGACTACCCAGATGTCTTTCCTGACGAATTGCCAGGGATGCCACATGATAGAGACATTGAGTTCGCGATTGAATTGCAACCCAGAACTGCTCCTATATCCAAGAGACCCTATAGGATGCCTCCAGCGGAATTGGCAGAACTGAAAAAGCAACTGCAAGAGTTGTTGGACAAAGGGTTCATTCGCCCAAGTACTTCACCGTGGGGATGTCCGGCCTTATTTGTGAAGAAAAGGATCAGAGTTTGAGAATGTGTGTTGATTACCGCCCTCTCAATGCGGTGACCATCAAGAACAAATACCCGCTGCCCCGCATTGATGTTTTGTTTGATCAGTTGGTGGGAGCCAAAGTGTTCTCCAAGATAGACCTTCGCTCGGGCTACCATCAGATCAAGATCCGTGCCAGCGATATTCCCAAGACGGCTTTCTCTACCAGATATGGGCTCTATGAATTCTTGGTGATGTCTTTTGGGCTGACCAATGCCCCGACTTATTTCATGTACCTGATGAACTCAGTATTCATGCTAGAGCTGGACAAATTCGTGGTCGTTTTCATTGACGATATTCTAGTCTATTCCAAGAATGAAGACGAGCATACTGAGCATCTACACATCGTGCTTCAGTGACTGCACGATCATCGTCTTTATGCTAAGTTGTCTAAGTGTGATTTCTGGCTAAGGGAAATTAAATTCTTGGGTCACACAATTTCTCAGGATGGGATATCAGTTGATCCTGAAAAGGTACAAGAAGTAATGGATTGGAAACCTCCTACCACAGTGAGACAGATTCGGAGTTTTCTGGGATTGGCAGGGTATTATCGACGATTCATTCCAGATTTCTCCAGAATTGCCAAGCCAATGACTGAACTGTTGAAGAAGGGAGTCAAGTATGATTGGAGCCAGAAGTGTGAGGATGTCTTTCATACACTCAGGCAACACTTGACAACAGCACTCGTGCTAGCTCAACCCGACAACACCAAGCCCTTTGAAGTGTATTGCGATGCTTCCGGTACTAGATTGGGATGTGTCTTAATGCAAGACAGCAGAGTCATTGCTTATGCCTCCCGAGCACTCAGACCCCATGAGCAGAACTACCCCACACATGATCTGGAATTAGCAGCTGTGGTTCATGCTCTCAAGATATGGAGACATTACCTGATGGGAGCTCACTGTAACATTTACACTGATCATAAGAGTCTCAAATACATTTTCACTCAAGCGGATCTTAATATGAGGCAGAGGAGATGGTTAGAGCTAATCAAGGACTATGATTTGGAGGTGCATTATCATTCTGGCAAGGCCAATGTTGTGGCAGATGCCTTAAGCAGGAAGGCCCAATGCAATTGTATGAATATGGATGCAAGAGTCACCACCCTATGTGATGAGTTGTGCAAACTAAACCTAGAAGTTGTTTCCTCTGGTGCTTTAAATTATATTTCAGTGGAACCTACCTTACAAGAGCAAATAGTCATGGCATAGATTGGTGACAAGGGTGTTCAGGTCATTAAGGAAATGATCAAGCAGAAAGCAGAAAAATACAAATGCTTCTGTCAGGACAGCAAGGGAATCCTATGGTTTGGAGACAGATTGGTTGTTCCCAAGAACCCTGAGCTCAGAAAGAAGATATTGGATGAAGCTCACCTTTCAAAATTCTCCATGCATCCTGGCAGTAATAAGATGTTTCATGACCTCAGATCCCTATACTGGTGGACCAGAATGAAGAGGGAAATTGCCAAGTACATATCCGAATGTGACACCTGCCAGAGAGTCAAGGCCAGTCATTTGAAGGTAGCAGGCCCTTTGCAACCCCTTCCCATACCATCTTAGAAATGGGAGGACATTTGCATGGATTTTATCGTGGGATTGCCCAATACCTCCCGGCACCATGATTCCATTTGGGTCATTGTGGACAGGTTGACCAAGACAGCTCATTTCTTGCAGGTACACACCACCCACAGGATGGAGAAGTATGCAGAAATTTACATTGACCAGATCATTCGCTTGCATGGAATACCAAGGACTATAGTATCAGACAGAGGAGCACCATTCATGGCACGATTTTGGGAGCAATTACAGGAATCACTTGGGACCCTGGTAATAAGGAGCTCAGCATACCATCCTCAAACAGATGGCCAGACAGAAAGGGTAAATCAGATTTTGGAAGACATGTTGAGGGCATGTGTGCTACACTATGGAAAGGATTGGGACAAGTGTCTTTCATTGGCAGAATTCTCCTATAATAACAACTACCAGTCCAGTTTGAAGATGGCACCTTTTGTATATGGGAGAAGGTGTAGGACCCCGCTCCATTGGTCTCAAGCAGGAGAAAGGGAAATTTTTGGACCAGACTTGGTACTAGAAGCGGAGGAAAAGGTCAGGGTTATTAAAAACAACCTAGAAGCTGCCCAGGCCAGGCAAAAGAGCTATCATGACAAGAGAAGAAAGCCTCTATAGTTTGAAATGGGAGATCATGTTTATCTTAAGGTGTCACCCACCAAAGGTGTCTAGAGATTTGGAATCAAGGGCAAGTTAGCTCCTCGCTACATTGGACCCTACGAGATCAAGGAAACTTGTGGACCTGTAGCATATCAATTGAAGTTGCCACCCCACATGTCAGCAGTTCATGATGTATTCCATGTATCCCAGCTACGGAAATGTGTCCGCTTACCCACTGAAGTGCTACCTGAACCAGAAATTGAGATAGAACCAGACTTGTCTTATCAAGAGCACCCCGTAAAGGTATTGGACCAAAAGGAGAGATCAACGCGGGCAAGGTCGATCAGAATGTATAAGGTTCAGTGGAGTCACCATTCAGTAGAAGAGGCTACATGGGAGACTGAGGATTTTCTACGTTCTCGCTTCCTCGACTTTCTGCCCAAAGGAGTCGGTACGTAATTAAAAACCCCACCCCACCTGCCCTTTGAATCTAAATATAAGAAAAACTTAGATGTTAAAGGTGTAGTAAGCTGTAGAAATGACTTAAAAAGGGCTTCCTTCTGAAGTCGCAAAGAGAATGACAATCGAAGAGCAGTTAACTAGAAAAACTAGGATAAAGGAAGGAACCACACACCAACACACCTTCATGGCACTCCTCCAAAGGACTCTACCAAAAATCTCGGGACGAGATTCCTTTAAGGGGGGGGGGGGGAGGGCTGTAACACCCCAGGTGTTACTTAGGGTTTTCACCCAAGACTACACAAGTAAGCCCATCATCACATGTGACTTAAGTTGGGAAAAGTACACCAAAGTTGGAGCTCAAGATCTTAAGTGCAACCCACCTTAGAAGTCATACCTTGGCTTGTTATGCACATATATTGGGGAGAATTGCCCAAACCCTAATTCAAACCCCTTTGGACAAGTGGAGCACTAGAAATAAGCATGAATAAAAGGGTATGATAACCACATGATCATGACTTGGGCCAATTATAAAAGATGTAGTACACTTAATACCCTACAAATGATAGTAAGAAAGTGACCCCAAAAAGTATTCAGAAAAACCCCAAAAGATCCACCCAAGGGGTGAGCACAAAGGAAAAATCAGAATTCTCCTAAGTCCAAAACCACCCCTTTCCAAAGATCAAACATGTTCGCCTTGATCCCAAACTTAAAACCAAATGGCCCAATTGACAAAGTGGCGCCAAAATACCTCTAGAACACCCTGGAGAAGTTTGAACCAAACCCAAAGTCGTTTGACATGACTTGGCACAAGTTTTGTCTCGGTTTGGACAGCTAGGACAGAGACAACTTCCCACCCCCATATCTCCCTAACCCGACCACATCTCCCCTTGGAACTCACATGAACTAGGTAGCCCTAGGTGCAGGGAAGAGATCTCTCACAGGTCTTAGGGCAAGATTCACACGTTTTGGCCGCTCAGTAGAGGGTAGAACACGAGCAGAAGCAAAGAGCCATGCGTTCGACGTGCTCTGAGCTCGCCAGAGCACGCCCGCGCGCGCCCCCGCGTGCCCCGCGTCGCGCCAAAGCCAAGCCGGCGCCGTTGCTCGCGCCCGCGCCTATAAAGCCTCCTTAGACGTCGACCGTACTCCCCCGCGCACGCTCGACCTCACCGGAGCCAGAGACCACCGGCGTTTGCCCTGCAAACGGCGTGCCCGTGGCCACCCGATCCCCCACCACCGTAGACCGGCCAGCAGAGCCCTTCCCAGCCACGCCCGACCCTCGGAAGAGACCATGCATGCCGTGGTGAAGCTCCACAAGCAAGGAATCGAACTTTGCTTCGCCGGAGAAGCCAGTCCACGGTCACCGGACTTCACCCGACCGCCGGTGAACATAGACCAGGTAAATCTCTGCCCCATTTTTCGATTCCTTGCGCACATAGCCTCTACGTCATCCCGTGGAGCTCATCGTGTCGTTTAATTGAACTAGATCGTCGTGGTTAAGCCGGAGCACCCGCCGCCGACGAGTTCACCCGCCTGCGCACGTGGATCGGCCGATTCCGGCCACCACCGCCGTCGAGCCGTACCTCGCTATGACCGCCAGGACCTCCCGAAGCCAGCCCCGCCCCTCGTCGGACCTCTCTCGCCGCCGGTAAGCCGCGCCGCCCTTTTCCTTTCCGCGGCTACTATTTACATAAGGGGAGGGACCTCGGGGAAGAAGAAGAAAAGGCCAGGGGGTTTTGTGCGCTGTCAGTGACTCATGGGAATAGTAGCGCAGGGGTAGAAATGAATGGATTGATTTAGAAAGAACCCAGGGTCTTCGGTGCAAAGTAGTTTTCCAGGAAACCTTTTAAAATATTCTGATTTAAATCCAAACAAAACTTGAAAAATTCATAACTTTAGTTTAGTTTACCCAAATCGAGTCAAACCAATTTTGCCAGATCCTAAATAATGTAAACTACTTAGGAAAAATATAAAACCCCTAAGTATTGCAGAAAACTTTAAAGTTATGATTTAAATAATTAACTGGTCAAAAGCTAAAAGAAATAAGGAAAAGTAGCTACACTATTTGACTGGGGTTAAGAAAATTTAGAGAAGTACTTAATCACTTCCTAACCTGTTTAAAAATAATAAACCCCTCTGTACACCCCTTTAAGGCAGAGTTTGCCCTTTTAATCACTTTTTTGCTTAAAGTTAGAGAAAATACTAAAGGTGGGTTAAAATAAGAACCAGGGAGCACCCACATTTTTGTTAGCCCCCTTATTCAGTATAGTTCACTAGAAAAATTTATTATACCCTTGTTTAGTGCAAAAGAAAGGGAATACCTTTTAATTTAGAAAAACAAGGAAACCTTAGAAAAACCCCAGAAAAATAACCCCAAGGAGAAAACACCCCAAACCTTGGGATAACTAATGTTTTTTTATTAAGAACATAGGAAAAATATGAAATTTGTTGTTTGACATTTTTCAAATAACAAGATAGTAGTAAGTGCCTTTTTAACATTAAACTTTAGAAAATCACAATTAAATAACCACCAATTAATCTTCTGTGATTTTTGGCACAAAAGCATGTTATTACTTTTAGATACCAGCAAAAATGACCCTTAGGACAGAACCCACCCCTAGTTAAGAGTTGTAGTGCAAAGTGACCCCTTTGGCCCAACTTTTGTTATTTTTGTCCAGGGCATATTTTATTTATTCTGGACCTCAAATTTATAGGACAGACTACAGTGATAAATAGTAGCCCACTGTAAATTTTTCAGAATTTTTGGAAGGAGTTGAATCACTGTTGTAGTTCAAACCCACACTAGAATTCATAAATAGAAATTGAAAAATGGGAATTAATAGTGGAGACTAATGTTACCCTAACTAAACCAGCAAAACCCCTTGAGTACCCACTAAAACATTTAAGGGGCATTCCAGGTATTAATCCATTGTGCTTAGGCAAGAACCTCAAACCTAAATTAATAAACCTAAAACCCTAAGAGCCTCTTATGACAAAGAAACCATAAAATGATTAACTAACTTAGTTTTCTGCACTAAGGCATAATTGTTATTAAATTCTTCATATCATAGCATGCATATATCTTATTCATTACATTCGATATATTGCAACCTCGCGGACGGAGAGTACATCCTCGTGCCGGAGCAAGGAGTTACTCAGGAGGTAGCCCCGGATCCAGCACCAGAGCCTGCCCTAGAGGATCTGCCTGCCCCAGCTTTGGAAGGCAAGCCCCGGTTTTATGCATAACCTATTTATTATGCTATTTTACTACACTTAATGATTGTAGGATTGAATGTGCACTTAAGTGGAGGAGTTGTTTGAAACCCTAGTTGCATGATCTCAGGGATCCTTTTGTGATGGATACTAGTATGCTAGGTCGAGTAGTTGCTTTACTAATTAGGGATCTCGGTAGAAGTCGAGTGATTTTTCTAGCACTCGCGCGAGGTCAGGAATTTGTTGTACTCACTTTCATATCATAACGAGGTTGATTTGTGGGCAACAATCCATGGGGATTGGTTGTCTACGGGATAAAAATTTGAATAAGGATTATGGTGTGGTACCGTGAGTCAAGCGTTTGAACGTACTAAACATATGCCGAGAAATATGGTAAATCGGTAAGCCTAGTACCTGATTGAACCTGGCAGCAGATTGCCCTCCTCACGCGACCTGAGACGTGGTCTCCCATTCCGGTTATGGTGGGTACAAGTGCGGTCACTGCACGACGACATCGGGGTTAGTGAGGCATTGTACGCTAAGGCGGTGAGCCCCTCTCTGCTGATGGGGAATCGATGGGGACGGTTGATGTGTGTGGGGATGGAGTGCCTCTCCACGTCGTGTGTTTAGGTTTACCTTGCAAGGATAAAAACTCGATTCGAATCGTCTGCTTCTCGCAGCTAATGAGACTGCTTGATCCATGCTGCTACATTGAGTAACAAGTGGAAATGAGATGACTTGGCAAAAGTTGTTGATTGCTAAATGTTTGATACCATGTATGATTAGATAGGTATACATTTAGTCTTAAGAGAGTCACACTAAAACTTGATAAAGTTAAAACTTGATTTACAAACTCAGCTAGTGCTTTTGGCAACCAAACCCCTCAGCCAAACAGCTGCATGTCTAGAGGTAGAGGAGTAGACTCCTCACACCGGGTAAGTCTAGCTGAGTATTAGTATACTCAGCCTTGCTTGTGGCATAATTTTACAGGTTCTCTAGAGGACATGGTTGCTGGAGTGACTTGGCCGTCCATCTTGCCACCGGATTGGACTGTCGAGTGGGACCCTGCCTCGGCTGAGGAGGAGCATGAGGAGTGATGGGACGGGCTTCCCCATCTCTCTGTTTATTTATCGTTAGTTTTATTCCGCTGCACTTCGAACAATGATGACTACTTTTGCTAAAACTCCGATGGTGATGTAATAAATTTAATACTCCTTAATGTATGGTTTTATGCTTTATTGTATTTGCTCTGTGACTCACCATCGAGTGAGACTGTGGTACTTGATCCTGTCAGTGGCCTCGTCAGACTAGATCTGAGGGATTGACGGGTTATTCCCATTTAAGTGTGTTCTAGCCTCTAAGGCAGGACTTAGACACTTAAGTTAGAATAATTTGGGCAGTTCCGCCACAATTTTTTTTACTGCGGGCCTTCGGTTACCCGCACATCGTTTTATGGCAGAGGTGTTGCAGAGGTTTGAGGTGAAGATTCATCAATTGACACCTAACGCCGTGGTAGCCCTGGCGAAGTATGTCTGGGTAGTAACTTCGTATGGCGGTCAGCCCTCCGTAGAGGTCTTCACCAAAAATTATTGTTTGCACTGGCAGAAGAGGAAAGTTGGAATCAAGATTGCACAGTTTGGGTCATGCACCTTTACGCCGAGGACCGACAAGACTTCGGCGGAGGTTGTGGAGCTGGTTCCTTGCGCCCGCAACAAGTGGGGCAATTGGTATGATTATTGGTTTTATGTGGCGGGAGGCGAAGTCGAAGACCTCCCGGGACTCCCGGCGGCCATGATGTGCTCGCACTGCTATGTGGCGTTCCCGCCGTTTGACGTGGCGGAGGATGATAGTGACGAAGGGGCCCTTCGTTGCGCTGCCCACATGAGTAGCGGGCGCGATTTAGTTAAGGAATTCATCGGCTACGGAGTGTGGCCCTTGGCGCATGGCTGGGCATTGGGCGAAGTATGTCCTCGTCAGATGCCCTCCTTGGGCGGGCAGCTAGTGCGAAGTCCTGCCTTCGCGTTGGATCTCCGTGGCTGGGATCCCACTGCAGTCGTGCGTGAGGCGGAAGACGGAGCTGTGCAGATTGTGGGGCGTTATGTGCCGAGGATGGAGGCCCTGCGGAGTAGGGATATCCATGGATCCAACGTTCGCCTGAATAGGGTCTTCGAGCTGAATCGCCTGCCATACGATGGTTATCCCGGGAATGATGCTGCCACGACCGTTGACCGCCGCGGGAAGAGGTCGGTGGCCGTGACTGAGGAAGGCCCTTCGCAGGAGGCTGCCCCAGCCGCTAAGAAGAGAAAAATAGGTACTGCAGTTGGGGGACTGGGGGTCTCTGAAAGTTTTGCTGTAGAGTTGATGGGGACGTGCGCAGCCCTCGGGGGGGGGGGGATGTCTTCGCTCGAGCTCCGGGAGTCTTCGGCGCGAATGCTGAAGGTTACCGGGGGTCGATGGCCAAAGAATGTTCCGGTCCCCCGCGCGGCTGGCGAAGACTTTTTTACGTCTCGTATGGCTCGCAACTTGAAGATTTTTCCTTACGGGCGGAATATTGCTACTGTTGTATCGGCAGTGATGGAGAAGGATCGTCAAGACGCTGCCCAGAAGCGCCGGGCAGTCGTGAGGCTCGGGGATCCTTTCCGCGAGGCAAAGAAGGCGCGGGTAGCCGCGAAGTCTGCCGCCCCGGGCGGTAGCAAGCCATTGTCGTATGCGAAGCCGGCCGCCCCCAGGCCCAGTAAGGCTTCGGCTGGTGCGAAGGCTGCTGCTTCTGGCGTGGGCAAGCCACCCTCTGGCGGGCCCACGAAGGGACGAAGGCTGCCTTCGCCGGCGCGAACGGAGGGTGCGGCGGCGCGTGTTGCCGACTTTGACACGAACATTTGTGTCGAGGATTATTTTCTTGGTAAGTTTAATTATTTTTTTACTAGGTCTTTAACCAGTATCATGGTGCAGGGTCGGATGGGGGGCAACTGGCTGTTGTCCCACCTCCGGTGGCGGCCACTTCGCCGATGGCGATGGTTGGGGCGAAGGGTGCCACGCGAGACTCGTGGGCCGCCTTCTGCGCGAGCGGCGAGATTCGGTCGGCCGCTGCCGCTAAGGACGTGGCGGACTCCATGTCCCAGCAACTGAGGTAAGTTGTGTTGTACTTCGATGGTTGTTGTTTTTATGAGGGTGCGGGTCTCATGGGATTGTGTCAGGCGGCCGACTTCGCCGACCACATCGCGTCGGGTGCCTTGACTGTGGACTTTGCTGCCGAGGTCGAGAGTCTCTGCGTGCAGCATGTGTATGCTGTGCGGGAGAAGTCGGCTGTGGAAAGCAGAAGCCGCAGACTATCGGAGAAGGTGGCCACCATGGAGGCCGAGAGAGCGGATCTCCGGCGCCAGCTAGTGGAGGAGAGGAGGGAGGCGAACAAGGCCATTGCTGATGCGCAGGCTGCGCCAGACGAGGCCAAGTTTGCGCGGACGGAGGGTAGTCTCGCTCGCCAACTTGCCGAGGAGCTGCAGGCGAGGCTCGACGCCCTGCGTAGCCGCGTGGACAAAGCAGAGACCTCGATGCATGTGGAGGTAGAGCGGACGCTTGCGCAGTTCGTGGACGCGTACCGGGAGCTGGGTGCGCGGACCGCTGCCTTCGAGGCGCCCGACCAAGAAGCGGGCCTCCACTTCCTTGAATGGATGCAGGAAGAGCTGGGGGTGCTCCCAACGATCGTGACGGGTCTCATGTCATTTGCCTCCCTCATCACCTGCGAGGTTGCCATGAATGCTTTGTCCCGCGAGGGGTGCAGGCATTTTGAGGTCTTCGACCAAAATGACGAAAACTTTGAACGTGAGATCTTCAAGGTCGAGGACCCCGTGCTTAAGCAGTCGGCGGGGGCGCTCTTCGACAGGATGTGGGGCCCGCACGACCGAGAAACGGTCCGGGAGCGGTCCGATTGGGCAATAGAACAGGTAAAGGCTAGTTTATGTGTGGTTATAAGTGGGGGTATGTGTGGTTTTGCTGAATAAGTGTGCTGCTGCTGTAGATGACGCATGCCGAAGGCGTCGAGGACCTTGGTGGTCTAGACGGCGCGCTACCCGAGGCTGCAGAGGTGGATCCGGCACCGCCGTATGATGTCGGTGAGGGCCCCTCATCGACCCCTGAACCGACAGTGCCAACTGGAGCCAGCGAATACCCCGAGCCGACGGGCGAGGACGCCTTGAAGGCGGTGGCCGAGCCAGCTGCCGAAGACCCCACGACCTTGGCTGGGCCTTCGCAGGTGGCTGAATAGGTGTTGAGGAGTTTGTAAATTTTGTCTGTGTGATACTGAACCTTGGTTGCTGCGCAGGTTCTGAGGTTTGGGCCTGCGCACGCAACCGCTACTGACAATACTATTTTTGTGGCGGCTTCGACCGTGGCTGCTGATGATGATTCGTTTGGCTCTGTGTCTAAGTGTTTTGAGTCTGATGATTCTGGGAGTTCGATTGCTTGGACGGAGGAGTCTTTAGATGAGGACTTGGATTATTTTGCAGCGTTAGATGTGGCTGCAGCGGAGCCTTCGCCGCGCGTGGAGGGTTCGGAGGCGCTCCCGGGTGCGAGTACTGGGTATAGGCAGCGTAGGGCGGTGGTGAAACGGAGAGTGAGTGAATTGTCGCGAAGTGGTAGGCGTCATCGTAGTGAGATGGAGAGTGGTCGTCTTCGCGTGGACGGGACTGGTAAGCGAGAATTTTTGTCCTCACCGATTGGGACGAGTGTAGGTGAAGGGGAGCTGCGAAATCTTTTTGAGGGTGAGGAATTGAGGATAATGTTGTTCAACTACAGGGAGATGGGTATCATCCCGAAGGTTGAGCCAATATAATATGTGATGCCCTCGCCGTGTATGTGTAATAGGCGATGCCCTCACAGTGTGTATGTAGTTGTAATGGTGGTGTGGCCTGTTGGTCGTATTTGTACGCTTGTATTGTTCCGGCTGCATACATGGGCGGCTTTGTGCGGAGTGTGGTTGTAATGATAGACTTCGAACAACGTTATTCCGGCTGCGTCCTTAAGTAATTGTTGCGCTGTCTTTTGAATAAAAGACTTCGTTTGACGCTCTTGTTGTGCTGTTCCGGCTGCACCCTTAGGCGACTTTTGCTCGGAATGTCTTGTAAAGAAGAGACCTCGAATAACGGCCTTGTTGAGCTATTCTGGCTGCACCCTTAGGCGACTTTTGCGTGGAGTGTCTTTTGAAGAAAAGACTTTTAATAATGCACTTGTTGTGCTATTCCGGCTGCACCCTTAAGCGACTTTTGCGCGGAGTGTCTTTTGAATAAAAGACTTTTAATAATGCACTTGTTGTGCTATTCCGGCTGCACCCTTAGGCGACTTTTGCGTGGAGTGGCGCACGCGAGGGTAGTCTGCGCTGCCTTTCGCGGTGTCTTTGGGGTGGTTGAATGCCGAAGACCGTTGATGCGGTCTTTTTCGACATGTTGCATCTTATTTTTTGTGGGGGATTTTTGCAGATATATTACATGGCTCCGCCTCGTTAAAAACCTCACCCCCCAGGAGGAAAAGAGTGCGGGCCTGAATAACGCTGTTTGGTGAATTACAAGGGCGCGTAGGCCCTGAGGACTTAGACAAAAAATTTGCGTAGATTGTCAATATTCCAGGAATGGTCTAGGTCTTCGCCGGATGGTGTTGTTAGCCTGTATGCGCTGGGGGACGCCTTCGACTTGACGATGAATGGACCTTCCCACTTTGGCTCCAGCTTGCCTCGTGACTCTGTCCGGGTGGTTCGGACGAGTACGAGGTCTCCTTCATTAAATTCTCTTGGGACGACTGCGTGGTCGCACCGGGCCTTCGTTTGAGCTTGGTATTTGTTGAGGGCCTACAGGGCGAAGACGCGATCTCCGTCGATGAGGTCTTTGGATGTGGGTTCGTCGACGTCGGGGATGGCAGATGCGCTTGTTCGAGGGGACCCGTGCTTTATTTCCTGCTGGGTCATGGCCTCTGATCCATATAGTAGTCGAAATGGAGTGAATCCAGTTGCCCGACATTCGGTTGTGTTGAGCGCCCAGACTACTTCAGGTAGCTGGTCGGCCCATTTACCCTTCCTGTCGTCGAGAAGCCTCTTCTTGATGGTAGTAAAAATCTTGTCGTTGGCGCGCTCGACGACGCCGTTAGATTGCAGGTGATATACTGAAGCGAAGGCGAGCTTGGTGCTGATGGAGAAGCAGAAGTCCCTGAAATCCTGGCTATCAAATTGTTTACCATTGTCGATTGTGAGCTCGAACGGGACTCCGAATCGACAAACAATGTTTTGCCAGAAGAACTTCTGGGCAGTCTTCGACGTTATTGTGGATACTGCCCTTGCCTCGATCCACTTGGTAAAATACTCGACGACAACGAAGGTGAACTTGAGTTTTCCTTGGGCCATGGGTAGCGGCCCGACAATATCCAGCCCCCAGCGTTGAAGTGGCTATGTGTGGGCAAGCAGCTTTGTGTATTGCGAAGGGTTGCCTGAATGGGGAGAAAACTTCTGGCAGGCTTCGCACGACCGCGTGACTCGATTCGCGGCGCAGATTATAGCGGGCCAGTAGAACCCTTGACGGATCACCTTGGCAGCAAGGGCCCTAGGCCCCGAATGAGAGCCACAATTCCACTGTGGACTTCGCGCAGGATCTGGACGCCTTCAGTTTCGGTGACGCATTTAAGCATTGGTTGAGTGACCCCCTTCTTGTAAAGCTGGCCCTCAATGATTGCAAAGTCCCAGCTTTGGTGCTTGAGGCGCTTGGCCTCGTTGATGTCGCTTGGATGATAATATCCCTGCAGGAACAGGGTGATTGGGGCCCGCCAATCTTCGGTCATGATGAGGTTGACTATGCGATGGCCCTCGGCATCGTTTGTTATTTGTAAGCCCTCTGGACTACAGACGGCTGGCGTGCCGATGACGTGGTAGAACACGTCGGAGGGCAAGGCCTCGCCTCTGGCGACTGCTTTGGCCAATGCGTCGGCCTCCTCGTTCTTGGCTCGGTCCACATGTTGCAAGGTAAAGCCCTTAAATTGTCTCTCAAGACTGCGAACAGCCGTGAGATACTGCATGAGTGCGGGGTCTTTTGCTAAATATTCTTTTTCGACCTGGCCAGCAACCACTTTGGAATCTGTTTTGATTATGCAGGTAGTGACACCAAGCGCTCGTAGCTTGCAAAGACCCAGGATGATAGCTTCGTACTCTACTACGTTGTTGGTGCATCTGTCGGACTCCAAAGCAAAGCTGAGGCGTGCTGCATATCTGTGTTTAACCCCCGTGGGTGATGTGATGACTGCAGCTGCGCCTGCCCCCGCATGGCACCATGCGCCGTCGCAGTGAATGGTCCACACTTTCTCTACAGGCTCGTCCTGCTGTGTTATTGGCCCTGTCCAGTCAACGATGAAGTCTGCCAGGACCTACGACTTGATTGCTGTTCTGGGCTCAAAGGTGATGTGGTAGCCGGAGAGCTCGGCTGCCCATTTGGCGATCCGGACAGACGCCTCCGGGTTGCGGAACAGCTCTCCCAGTCCCCTGTCCGAGGTGACCCGCACCTTGAATGCTTCGATGTAATGGCGCAGCTTGCGTGATGCCATGACGACTGTGTAGGAGATTTTCTCTAACTCGGTCATGTTACACTTGGAGGCCGTGAGGACCTCGGAGACATAGTAGACTGGATATTGTCGGGTCGTGCCCTCCCTGTTCTGCTCTTGGACTAGGGCTGTGTTGACTGCATGTGGCGAGGCGGCAATGTATAGCAGTAGCGGCAGCGAAGGGTCTGGACTGGTGAGAATGGCCAAGTCTGACAGGTGCTGCTTGAGTGATGCGAAGGCTGCCACCTGTTCTGGTCCCCACGCGAAGTCCTTCGCACCACGCAATGTCTTGAGGAAAGGTAGACTCCGCTCGGCGGACTTGGAGATAAATCTGTTCAGAGCGGTTAATCTGCCTGTCAGACGCTGGACATCCTTGGTTGATTGCGGGGGCGTCATGTTGACTATTGCCTGAATCTTGGTCGGGTTGGCCTCGATCCCGTGGCGTGACACCAGGTAGCCCACTATCTTCCCCTAGCGGACCCCGAAGACGCACTTCTCGGGGTTGAGTCGAAGTCGAGCGTCCCTCATGTTTGCAAATGTCTCTACGAGGTCAGCTAGGTGATCCGCCTTATTCTTGCTGGCGACGACTATGTCGTCCACATACGTGAAGATGTTCCGCCCTACTTGGCTCTCGAGCATTGTCTTGGTGAGGCGAGAGAAGGTAGACCCAGCGTTCTTGAGTCCCTCCAGCATCCTGATGAAGCAGTACGTGCCGAAGGGTGTAATGAAACTGGTACTGGCCTTATCTTCCTCCTTCATATATATTTGGTGATAGCCAGAGAAGCAGTCGAGGAGTGACATGACTTTGCATCCGGCCACACTATCGATGATCTTGTCGATCCGAGGCAGTGGGAAATTATCCTTGGGGCAGGCCTTGTTGAGGCTGGTGAAATCGATACACATCTGCCACTTGCCACTCTTCTTTTGCACCATGACTACGTTGGTGAGCCACGTAGGGTAGGCGACTGGCTCGATGAAATTAGCCTCCAGCAGGCGGTGTACTTCGGCTTTGGCGGCTTCTGTTTTTTCATCGGACATTTTGCGCAACCATTGCTTCTTTGGGCGCACCGAAGGGTCGATGCCCAGACTGTGCTCGATGATGGTGCGACTGACTTTGACCAGGTCAAGGGCAGACCAGACGAAGACGTCCTTATTTCTGGAGACACAAGAGATGAGTTTCTCCTCGTCTTGCGAAGTAAGGTCTTCGCTTATGATGACCGTTTGCTTGGGCGTTGCCTGGTCAAGGGGAACTGTCTTCGCTCCATCGTTGCTCTGCAGCTGTGCCTTTTCATGCTCATTGGCGGCTGGGCGGGTAGCCTCGGGGACTTCGCGCTGCGTCGTAAGGCAGTGTACGTTCTGTTGCCCTGGAACGAAGTCTCTTTCAATGTTGCGTGTAGTATGTTGGTTGCCATAGACTGTGATCACGCCTTGCGGACCCGGGATTTTCATGCACAGGTAAAGTCCGTGAATGGCCGCTTCAAACTTGTTGATGGAGCCCCGACCCATTATGGCGTTGTACGGGTATACCATGTCGACGATGTCGAAGGTGACCTTCTCACTTCATGCATTGGGTGCTACACCGTAGGATAAGGGTAGCTCTATCTTGCCCACAGGAAAGGTGCCCTTGCCGCCAAAGCCATATAGGGGATTGTCCGAAGGCTTAAGTAAACTGTGGCTGATGCCCATGCGGTCGAAGGCGTGGAGGAAGATGATGTCTGCCTGGCTGCTGTTGTCAACTAAGACTTTGTGCAGGTCCCAGCCTACCACACTGCAGTTGATCACCATGGTGTCAATGTGGGGTGCGCTGTGCAGGTCGACATCTCTGGCGTCGAAGGTGAGCGGCACGTGGGACCACTTCGTTTGCACGACTGGGCCGGTGACGGCGACGTGGTTGATGCTTCGGTAGTGGTCCCTCTTCTGTCGCTTCGTGTTGAAGCTGACGCTGGACCCCCCAGTGATCATGTGAATGACTCCGCGATAAGGCTGATCAGCGAAGTCTTCCTGTTTTGGTGCTTGGGGTGATTTGGGTGGTGGATGTTTGGCTGATGCGGGTGCGGAGGCGGAGTGGGGGTGGTACGACTTGTACCTCCTGGTGGTGTTGGTATGCGTGGTTAGGTGGATGCTGAGCGGGGCTGTGGTTGTATGGTTGTGGGAGGTGATGTTGATATGTGTGCGCGACAACTCTTGGGTTGTTGGCTGGTTATGCCTGAGACATCCTGTCCTTGGTGGCCTTCGTTTCCGAGCAGTCCCTCGTTGGGTGCACGCAGTCTTCGCCGTGAAACAGGCAGTAAAATCTGTGCGGCTGGAATGCCCGTCCTTAGCCCCGACCACGAGTGCCATTGCCGCGGCCCTGGGGGGAATAATCTTGACGGAGAGGGGCCTCGCCGGCGGGGTGCTGGTTGGCAATGTTATGCACCTGCTACTGACTGCGGCTGTCCCGACTGGAGTCTGACTGCGAAGGTCTTGTCCATGTTCGGCTGGACTGTGGAGGGTCCTTGGGTTTCCTCTGGGACTCGACCTTGCGCTGGTGGAGCTCTTCGGATCTGGCATACTTTTCAAACAGCTGATAGAGCTCTTGGAGGTTCTTGGGTGGGTCCCTGATGCAGTGACTGTAAAGGACGCTAGCCCGAAGGCCACTGATGGCGTAGTGAATGGCAATTTGGTCATCGACCGAAGGTAGATGTGACTTGAGAGTAAGGAACTTGCGGTAGTACTCACGTAGGGTTTCTTTCTCCAGCTGCTTGCAGAGTGACAGTTCGGGCAAGGCATCGGTGTCTAGGTGGTACCCTTGGAAGTTGAGTAGAAATTTGTCTTAGAGACTTCTCCAGGAGTCGATGGACAATGGGGGCAACCTGGTGTACTAGGTCAGGGCCGGACCTTCGAGGGAGATGATGAAGGACTTGGCCATCGTGGCGTCGTCCCCTCCGGATGATGCGACAACGACTTGATAGCTCATGATGTACTGTGCTGGGTCGGTGCTGCCGTTGTACTTGGGGTAGGTCCCTGCCCTGTAGTTGGCGGGCCATGGTGACACTTGCAGTTGCGGCGCCAGGGGGCTCCGCTCATCAAGGTAGTTGATGCATTGGAATGCTGCAGCGTGCGGGGCGAAGGGTCCACGCTGAGGAATGAATAGGTCTCCGACTGGCGCGGCTGTTGGAGGGGTGGGCCGTGCTACAGATCATGTTGGCCTTCACGCTGCATGAGCGCAATCTCTTGCTTGAGTTCCTGAGCCCTCTGCTCCTCGTCTCGTATCATTTGGCGCACCTTGGCCTGCGCGGAAACGCGTTGGCGCTTGGCCTCAAGGATTTCTTTCTGCTTTTGGAGGTTGCGATTCTTGATGCGCAGGGCCCGCAGCTGTAACTGTTCTTCTGCTGAAACGCTGATGACTTCGCCGTCCTCTGTGGCGTCTTCGCCCTCTAGCGGAGCGAAACCTGGGGGTGGTTCCTGTGGCTGTCCTCCGGAGCTGCAGGTGCGGAGGCTGCCCTCGGGAGTTGGTTGATCGTTGCGCTGTCTCTTGCTGACGGTGTCGTCTTCGCAGGCTTCTTTGTGGGTGGTGTCTGCAAGGGCCTTGCCCTTTTTCTCGGCTAGTAGCGCTGCCTTCGCTGCTTCGTCAATGGATGGGGATGCCTTCGAGCTAGCTCTCTTGGGTGCCATCATGGGTGGTTTGTTCGTAGCACGAACGGTGGGCGCCAAATGTTGGAACTTGCTCTCCTGGGCAAGATGATCCAACGGGGGAGTGAAAGGAATGCAAACAAGGTTTAACTCGAGATGGCGATTGCTCTGTTAATCTAGCCTCTCAAGGGCACTATACGGGGGTATTTATAGGTGCCTGAGTGCCCAACGTCTCCATATAAGGACGCTTGTGCCCTCAGGCACCTGGATTATCCCCAGAATATTCCCACAAGGGAGGGTTACAGACTGTCATTACAGAAAAGCTATTACAAATTGGGCCCGTAACACGCTTCTCAATGCGGGGCCTGTTACAATGGGCCAAATCCCAAGAGGGCCTCCAGGTCTGGTGAGGACGTGGGGTGGGAAGACTTCGTTGTAAGCCTTCGCCTCGCTGTGAGGAGGGCGGAGGGTGGACCACGCCGTCATCATGCTTCTGTTGGTGCGGCTAGGTGACGAAGGCCTGGAGTGAAGGGTAGCGTCTTCGCCTTCGCCCCAACAGTGATGGTCTCCTTCGGCATTTCCCAGCTCTCTACAAGCGGCCATACTCTAAACGCTATGTGCTCTTGAATTAAATCTCTCATACCAATAAAAAAGCAGACAGTACCAAATGCCTTCTGGCATGCTTCGACGGCTTCATCGATTTCAACCTTCGGCCTTTGGAGGCCAAAGCGGGACCATATGGAGCGCATAATAACTTCCTTGATGTCTTCCCTCGCTATCAAGTCGTTCTTCACATAAAATCATTCTTCCATCCAATTTCCCGGCAATCTCTTCCGAAATGTTGGCACCGGGTGGCTTGCGTTGGGACGGGCGATAAATCCGTAACAACCGAAGTTGTTGTGATACTGTTCTTTCCCCGTGGCCTCCATCTCATACAGAAGTTCGTGCATGCTACAGAAGCATTTTGCGCTTGGCTCTATCCCTTGGCTTCTTACTGCCAGACGAAGACTCCCATCCTCAATATGGCTTCGGGGTCAATTGATGAAGGAAAATTTGGAAGGTTTTCAACACTTCAACTACAAACCTGCTTAGTGGGAACCGAAGCCCAGCTTTGAAGAAGCTTCGGAAAATCACAACCTCGTTCTCCTCGGACACAGGAACATTGTTGTCTCTGCCAGCCCTCACAATAGACATATCCCGAAAGTACCTTCCCCTCATGTTTTCGATGTGACTTTGCTTGATGGTTGATTTTCCGAAGATTGCATGACTTGGTCTCCAGGGTCGATCCTCGGAATCTTCGCCTCCACTTTCTGCATCATAACTGTCACTGTCACCAGTATCTTCAAATAGGCCCTCCAGTATCTCCTTAGTAATCTTCTCTATATTTGATTTTGCCATTGACTCGATAAACCCAGCTATGTAAGGATTCGCAGCCTTCTTCTCCTCAAAAAGCTTCTTCTCTTCAGTTAGCTTCGTCTCAGCAGCAACCTTCTTGTCTTGAGACATTTTTTCCTTCAGAAATGATGAAAATTTGTCTTTCTAACCGAAGCTCAGGAAGCTTGAGAAACTAGCAAGCGTTAGTGAGCAAGAGCTATAAAATTGAGAAAATAAAGCAAATGGCACAAGCAGCGTACCAAATGAGGTTGGTGCGAGTTCTTATTTATATGCTCGGCATGCTCCAAATTGGGGGGCCCCGTCCATCATTGACTGTTGCTATTCTAGCAAAGGGAAGGTGTTTTTTCGGACCTTCGGCTTAAGGCCTTCGTCCATGTCGTAGTTTGAATTCGTTATCTTAAACAAATTAATACTGCGAGGGGCTACTGTTGGGGGCCCTCGTCCTCCGAAGATCCTCAAAAACGTGATTTAACAATATCTTCCAAGTGTGACATGTGAATAGGTACCTTCGGACTCGGGCTAAAAGCATATACGATGTAAAAAGCATGATCGTGACGAAGGTTGGAGTCGCTCCGAAGCTACATGCAGGGGAGCTTCGGCTAAATGGCAGAAAAAGGAACCGACTTAAAGGGGAAAAGGCTATCTAGTCCTCATAGGATTGTCTATAAGTTAATAATAAATGTAAAGGGCATGAATGTAATTTCTCACAGGCTGCGTCCTGTGCCTATAAATAGATGAACAGTGCCCCCATACTGTTCACGCTGACTGGTACTTGCTCGTGCGTCACGCTTGTACTTTTACCTTCTGTTAAGCCGAAGGTATATATGTAATTCAATATTGTTTCTATTTTTCCATGATAATATAATAAGGATGAATTGATAATGTTGTATAATTGTTCATGTTGTCTCTTATATTTCATATGTTTCTCCTTTTATTAACATATACTTTGATGATGAAGGTATGTTCTTCATGACCTTCGTCTGAAGATCATTATATCCTAAGGGAAATAATGCTTTGAAGGACGAAGGGCATTAACATTTAATATTTTGTGTTGCCTTGTTCTTAATTCATAGCACTTGAGAACAAGTCCCCAACAGGCGATAAGAAGGAAAAATAATATGAAGAAGGTGGTCTACTACAAGACCGACTCATCTGCGCCCTCAACCTCCAACACCGAATCAACATCTTCAAAGCATCAAGAGCGCAAGAAGTATAGTGAGATTCCTATATGCTATCATCGCATTCCTAAACATGCTCCTTTACTTTCCGTTCCCTTAGGCAAACCACCATTTTTGATGGTGAAGACTATTCTATGTGGAGTGATAAAATGAGGCACCATCTAATCTCACTCCCAAAAGCATTTGGGATATTGTTAAGTTTGGAGTGCAGGCACCACAGGTGGGCGGCGAGAACTACGACTTCGATGAGGTCGCCCAAGTGAGGCACTTCAACTCCCAAGCCACCACCATACTCCTCGCCTCTTTGTGTAGAGAGGAGTAGAACAAGGTGCAAGAGTTGAAGAGTGCCAAAGAAATTTGGGACGTCCTCAAGACAACACATGAAGGGGACAAAGTCACCAAGATCACCAAGCGAGAAACAATTGAGGGTGGACCTGGTCTGTTCGTCCTCAACAAAGGAGAAGAGCCACAAGCCATGTACAACTGGCTCATGACCATGGTAAACCATGTCCACAACCTCATGAGCACCAAGTGGGATGACCAAGAAAAGGTCAAGGTTATTTTAAGATCTCTTATTTTTTGTAACCTCACTCATGTGCAATTAATTCGAGAGAGCCCTAAGTATGAGCAAATGTCTCCCGAAGAGGTGATTGGCAAGTTTGTGAGCTTTGAACTTATGGTCAAAGACTCGAAACATATTGTCAAGTTGGAGCAAGGAGGCGCCTCTGAAGGATTATGGGGAGGCTACACTAGCGCAAAACAAAATTATCGACCCCATAAAACTAGGAACTACTGCAGTTATAGACCACATAATTACCACTAGATGCGCAGGGCAGCCGAAGACGCCTCGATGTAGACGAACGCGTCGAGCAGTGCTGTGCAGTCATCGGCGACCTTCACATCCTCACGCGGTCTGTCCAAGTGCTCCAGATGCAGCACCTTCGAGGTATCCACACGTACAGGGAGGAAGCGTCGCGTTCTGAACAGCTAGGTTCGTGATGACGGCTAGGCGAGGGCGAGGGGCGGGCGGTTTCTCGTTTACTGGTGGCCAATTAGGGTTCTCTTAACCGCGCTCTTGCCTCTCATTATATAGGTGTTCTGGTGGGCTTCTAACTCCGAGGCCCATTAGTAACCCTAAAGCCTGTCTAGTTTCGGATCTAATCCGAGTTAGGCTTTCTTCCCCTTAAGTGTGTAACCCTATAGGTTCACGTACATATAGACATGGCCTAAGTACTCTTACCTGGCCTAATAATTGACAATGAGCTCTAGCAAGACATATCAACTCCTATGCGCATGTAAAGATCACATCAGATGAACCATTGCAACATTACATACATGTTGTTCCCTTTGTCTCACGATATTGGGTCTGGATCTAAGCTGACCTCTCTTTCTCGATACTGTGAATTGGAATCCTTTCATTGTTTAACACTTATCCCTAGCACGACCATGCATTTCTTGATCCAATCACTCAAGGGGACCAGAGATATCTCTCTCAAGAAGAGTGGGACAAATTCCATCTTGACTGACCATGCCTCACAGCATGCTTCCTGACAAACCCAAAACTACCTTTATAACTACCCAATTACGGAGTAGTGTTTGATAGTACCTAAGTAAGTCAATTCACATCTTGAGAACATGTGACAATCTCAGGTCTAAGGATACAATATACATGTTGCAAAGAGAGAACTATATTACAATATCTCATGTTGGGTCGGTCCAGCTTCATGTCATACATGCACCCACATTATTAGTTTAACATCTCCATGTCCATGACTTGTGAAATGTAGTCATCAACTAATACATTTGCTAGTCATCGACTCTAACTAGGGACATCATTTAGAATAACCATACAAGTAAAGAATTTCACAAACAATTCACATAATTGCTAATCAATACAAGGTGCCTTTCATGGATATTCAATTAAGCAATATATATATATATATCATGGATATAAAGAAATATGCTCATCTATATGATTATCTCTAGGGCATATTTCTAACAGCCTCTACACCCGAGCCGCAACCCGTTGCATTCAAGGCAACAGAGGAAAAGGAGGAGCCCCTACCAACCAAAGGCTCCTAATTGATGCATCCAAGCTTGACAATGAGGAGATGGCTCTCATCATTAAGAGCTTCCGGCAAATCCTCAAGCAAAGAAAAGTGAAGGAATACAAACCCCGCTAGAAGAGGGTTTGCTACCGGTGTGGTAAGTTCGGTCATTATATTGCTAAATGTCCATATGCAAGTGATAGTAACATGGATGACGACAACAAGGGGAAGAAGAAGTACTACCACAAGAAGAAGGGTGGCGAGGCACACATATGAACGTAGTGGGACTCCGACGAGAGCTCCACCGAATCCTCCGACAAGGACACCACCAACATCGCCATCAACAAGGGTCTCGTCTTCCCCAACATCGGCCACAAGTGTCTCATGGCCAAAGAGGGAAAAAGAAGAAGGTATACTCTAGAGATACCCTAAATATACTACCTCCGATGAAGAGGGTAGCTCTAGTGAAAAGGATGATGATTTGTCTTCTATCTTTGCAAACCTCAATGTTTAACAAATGGAGAAAATCAATGAATTGATAAAATCACTTAACAAGAAGGATGATGTCTTGGAATGCCAAGAATATCTACTCGTTAAGGAAAACAAAAAAATTGTTAAACTAAAAGATGCTTTTGCTCTTGAAGTTGAAAAATGCAAGAACTTGACTAGCGAGATTAAAACTTGCAATGATTCAATTTTCTGTCTTAAATCTTAGAATATGAATTTGCTTGCTAAGATAGAGGAATTGAATATTTGTCCTGCTTCTACATCTATTGTTGAGCATGCTACTATTTGCACTAGATGTAGAGATATTGATGTTGATGCTATTAGTGATCACCTTGCCTTTATTAAAGAACAAAATGATCACATAGCTAAGTTGGATGCCAAAATTGTCGAGCATGAGCTTGAAAATGAGAAATTTAAATTTGCTCGTAATATGCTTTATAATGGGGGATGCCCTAGAATTAAGGATGAGGTTGGCTTCTAACCTGGGAGTCAAGACAACACTAAAATTAATGTCCATGGAAACAAGTCTTCCAAATTTGTGAAGGGCAAGGCTCCTATGGTGCAAGATAGCGAAGGTTAGATTTTATATCCTGAGAACTATCCTGGCTATAAGATTAGAAGAATTCATGCTAGAAACTATCATTATATTGCTCATCATGTTTATATTTTTGCAAATGAAGCATCTAGCTCTAGGCATTCTACTTCTCATGCTAAAACTGTTAAAATGCCTAAAAATAAAAAATGTTGATGCATCTCATGAGCCTGAGTTGTCCTTTAAGACCTTTGATGCATCTTATGTGCTTACAAGCAAATTTGGTAGAGTTGTTGTCAAATATATTGGGGGCAGGCACAAGAGTCCAAAGACTTGTGTCTGGGTACCCAAGGTGCTTGTTTATAATATGAAAGGACCTAAGACCTTTTGGGTACCTAAGGACAAGGCCTATATTTGTGTTGACAGACCGGCTCCATACCAGTTGAGAGCATCTAGAGGGGGTTGAATTAGTGATCCTACAAAATCTCTACTACTCTATAAGACTCTATTGTAGACCGACCGTGTACCATCGTTCTGCCTCTCCCTGGCCGTAGGATCTGCCTACCTCGGTTATGTCGCTCAATGGCCGTAGGATCATGTCGTGTGCCCACCGCACTATACGTCATCCTCCCTCACTCCCACCATCTTTGGCGGCGCCGCATGGGCAGCAACCACCTCGGCGTCGGCGTCGTCCCCCCACCCCGCGGTGCTTGCGTGCTCTGTTCCCATCCTCCTCGCACGCGATTGCCCCCGCGCCCGCCGCATCCAGTGCCTGGCCGGTGCTCCCTAGCCTAGACATCGCACCCTGCCCTCGTCTCGAGGTCGCCACCCTATCCTCATCTTCGGCGGCGCCGTCTGTCGCTCACCTGTCTACCTCTCCCTAGGCTCTACGACCGCACCCTCTCCCTCTACCTCGACAAAGCCAAGTGCCGGGGCAACCGCACTGCTGCTCTCAATGGCCTCTGCCGCCTTGGCGAGGCCATCAAGGAGTGCGAGGAGGCGCTCCAGATTGATCCGTACTACGGCCACACGCACCACCGCCTCGCATCCCTACATATAAGGTGAATGGATTGCTTGGGTCTTGGGCTAGCCGGCACAAAGATTCCATCTCAGATCTCAAGCAACTTCCAGACTGCAGGTATGTGATCGCCGGGGGAGGGAACGCTGCCGGTTACGTCGCCAGGACGTTCGTCGAGCACGACATGGCTGATGGCCGCCTCTGCGTCGTCTCCAAGGAGGTATCGTTGCTTGCTCTATTTCAATAGATGCTCTTTTTTTATAACACGATAGATGCTCTTTGCGTGTTACTTTGTAGAAATGATCATGTGTTTTTTTATTTAGTCGAATTTCATACTTTTCTTCGGCAGATTGCACCCGCCAAGCGTGAAGGGCTACCCCTATCTCATCTAGAAATTCTGGATGCTGTTGTTATCCCGTAAGTTTAGTCACCTAATCATTGGGGTTGATAGCTACTTCTGTGTGTATTTTAGAAATCTGTGTTTTGCTGAAGTTTCTATTGCCTACGTCGTAAGGTCCCCTGAGACTTCTTTGACTGAAGTTGATGTTCAGAAATTTATTGAAAAGCAGGTGAGCCTGTGTGGAACATTTGCTAAATTGTTTTCATTGGCAAAGTCTAACTCTCTAAGTACCGGTCTCACTGGCGTTGGACACATATATAAACAAATTAATTTTGAAAAAAATACCTTTTAAGCAAAACACGAGAGAGCCGAGTACTTGAGTACCTACATGGACAACGCACTCGCTGCACTCAGGTACTATGGGATATAAATTAACTGAAGGCAGGCAGAACACATGATCCATCATATGTGTGCTTCCTGCAGGAACAGAGCCAACGTGAAGGGGTACTTCGTCTGGTCGTTCCTGGACGTGTTTGAGCTGCTGGCGGGCTACTACTCGCGATACGGCCTCTACCATGTCAAATTCCAGGACCCAGAGCTACAGAGCTACCGAGGACGCCAAAACTCTCTACGCTGTGGTACGACAAGTTCTTGAAGAATGAAATCGACATAATAGAGAACGTTGCCGTCAGCGCTACTGACGAAGCGCGCTCGCATGCTGCTGGTGAAGCCTGCCCCGCGAGATCTCTGGCGAAGTCTGGCCGAAGCCTTTTCGTGCATATACTTGGCCAGGCAAGCGGCCAGACTAAAGAAAGCAACAAATCATGCCTTTGTAGATCCGAGCGGCCAGGTTGGAAAGAAAGCCACCAATCACGACTGTGTAGACGAGATTCCCTCCACACGTTATTGCCTGCCTTATGTCTGTAGTGCGAATGTCATATTTACCTTCGTAATTTTAGCCGAGGTGGATCTCTTTCTATATTTTCGTCTGCTATGTTTCCTTGAATGTGTGGATCTCTTTCCTTCCCAACTTTCTCCATTGATGGAAGGTGGAAATCGGCAGTGTCCTCACGGGCTATAAATGTAGCCACACCCCCAGTTTCTATCTGCTCTCCCTCTTTTCGCGCCTCCAGAATTTATCACCTATCACAACAGTTTCTTAGGTAATTGTGTTGAATTTGTGATCTATTTTATGTTTCTTGTGATTTTTATTCCCTTGAATATGCGAGACACCATTTTTATTCTCTTGACTATTCGCTGGATGATAGGCGATGTGTGCCGCCTTCCGTTCCGCCTGTCCACCACGCTGTGGTCGCGTGGTAGTGGACGTGCCGGTTCTATTCCGTCGTCGTCGTGCTGGTTTTCATGCGCTGCTACGAGTAGAGTACAATTCATATTTTTTCCTGCGTCGCGATCGCGGGGGCACCACGGTCATGCACGCACGAGCACGACGAAGGGAGAGAGAGCGAGAAAAATGTTTTCTTGTATAGATGTTTGATCGAATTTTCCTCTGTTCTGTATATCGCTAAAAGGATTAGATTAGTGTATGGTTGTCGACACATTTGTCTGTCATTACAAAATTCTAAATTGACTCTTTAGAAATAATGTCTGGTATTAATAATATTTACCACACGAATTTTGCATATCATAGTGATATTTGTCGTTCCGTTTATATGTTTCATAAAATATTAAACCTCCGTCGCAACGCACGGGCACTCACCTAGTTAACACTTAAAACACAAACTTGGTCTAAAATTAAAGTTAGCGCAAAACAAATCTAAGTCTGAGGTGAGAAGAAGAGAGAAAAGATCTCTTCTCTTGATTGCTCTTTCAAGATGTAAATCAAACTAAGCAATATCACAAGTGAATTTGGAGAACTTGGGAAGAGAGAAAATCACAAGAAAGTAAATGAACAAGCGAGACATGCCATTTTATCCCATAGTTCGGCCAAGCCTGAAATGCTTGTCTACATCCATGTTGTGGTGTCCCAACGGACAAGAGTTGCACTCAACCCCTCTCAAGTGATCCAAAGATCGAACTTGAGTGTCACGATCTTCCTTATAACTTATATCCTCGTTTGCAAGGTGTTGGGGGCTTCGTCTTCCGAAGGTCCTCAAAAACATGATTAACAATGTTTCCCAAGTGTAATATATGTACAGGAACCTTCAGACTCGGAATGTAGTTGTACACAATATGAAAAGCATGGTCGAGACGAAGGTTGAACCAGCTCCGAAGCTACGCGCAAGGAAGCTTCGGCTCAGTAGCAGAAAAAGGAACCGACTTAAAGGGGAAAAGCCTATCTAGTCCTCGATAGATTGTCCTTAAGTCAATAGTAAACATGAAGGGCATGAATGTAATTTTACACAGGCTGCGCCCTGTGCCTATAAATAGATGAACAGTACCCCCGTACTGTTCACGCTGACTTGTATTCACTCATGCGTCACGCTTGGACTTTTTACCTTCTGTCAAGACGAAGGTACAAATGTAATTCAATATTATTTACGTTCATTCATGATGATATAGAAAAGATATTTTAATAATGTCATATGATTATTCATGTTATTTCTTATGTTTCATATGCTTCTTCTTTCATTAATTTATACTGCAATGATGAAGGTACGTCCTTCATAACCTTCGTCTGAAGATCATTATATCCTGAGGGAAATAACGCTTTGAAGGACGAAGGGACTTTAACCATTAACATTTTGTGTTGCCTTGTTCTTAACTCATAGCATTTGAGAACAAGTCCCCAACATTGGCGCCCACCTCCGGTGAACTCAATCGACCACCTTCGGCAAGCCGTGACCTTCGTCATGCCGCTGAAGAAAACTTCTTCAGGGCTAGGGGCTGCACTGTAGCCACTGGACGTCAACCAGGACACATTGCGCGAAGCTCGAACTCAAAAGAGGAAGGCTACAAGTCCAACACCCCAGGAGGAGGAGCTGGACCAGGAGATCAGGGATCTCGAAGCTATCCATCAACAGGTCGAAAGGAAGAGAGAGAAGATGCTTTGTCTTTCCGATCTACAGAAGAAGATCGATGAAGTTGTTGAAGAAATACGTCATCTTACTCAAGATGACCAGGACCGAAGACCTCCACAAAGAGAGCTTCGTCAAGATAATTTCTACAATGATGATGATTGGTATGACGATTTCCATCATGGAAATTTTGCTTTGGATGATGCTTCTCCTCTATCAGCAGAACTGCAGGCTACCCCATGGCCCCCCATCATACAAGCCACCTCAGCTCCCCATGTATGATGGGCACTCAGATCCGAAGCAGTTTCTGATGAGCTACGAAGCAACTAAATCTTCGTACGGAGGCAACACCGCAATCATGGCGAAGTCCTTCGTCATGGCAGTCCGAAGTGTGGCCCAGACATGGTACTCTTCTCTCCGACCAGGGACAATCACATCATGGTAGAAGCTTAAGGACATGCTGGTCACCAGTTTTCAAGAGTTTCAGACGAAGCCAGTCACTGCTCAGGCCTTGTTCCAGTGCACACAAGACCATGAGGAGTACCTTCAGGTGTATGTCCGAAGGTTCTTACGCCTAAGAGCACAAGCGCCTACAGTGCCCAATGAAATCGTCATTGAGGCTATGATCAAAGGTCTTCGGCCAGGGCCTATGGCTCAATACTTCGCCAGGAACCCCCCCAGACTCTGGAGAAGCTGCTTCAGAAAATGGATACGTACATCCGGGCTGACAATGACTTCCGCCAAAGAAGGGAGGAAGCTTACAGGTTTTCTGAGATGACTAGGGGCTTCGGAGGAAGAGTCCACCCTAGGCATATCAGATCAATCCACAGCTCCAGTCAGAATGATGACAAAGGAGGCTAGTTTCAGAGGCCACAACACAGCTCACAGTCTTCAGGGCAGCAGCAAAGCTTCTTCAGGCCACCAGCTCCAAGGGGCAGAGGCGGCAGGGGCTTCGGAGGTAGATATGGGGATCAGCCCAGAAAAATCTATTGCTTATTCTATGGTGGAGACAAGGGCCACACGACAAGAACATGCCAGATCACCATTCAAAAACAAAAAGAGATCCCCGAAGCACAAGCCCGTCAGAATCAGCCGAAGCAGGTCCTACATACTGCTTCGTGCCATTCTCCCTACATAGCAGAATATGTGGGCAACAACCCTGCAGCTTCTGTAGCTTCGGCAAGCCATTCACAAGCTTCTTGGCCTCAGCTCCCACCGCCACCACCATTGCAACCTACTTACACCTAAAGCCAACAGCCAGAAGGGTGCCAACACTCACAACAGCAACGTGACTTCAAGGAGGAGTCCGAAGCTCGTACGGTCAACAACACCATACCAGAATCAAAGCCCATTTACTGAGCAATATCCTACTTCTGAAATGCTTTTACTTTTTACGCCATTTTGCTTTCTGTATGAGGAACAAGCAATGAAAACTTTGTTTTAATTTCTCGTAATGATTATGCCTGTACCAAAATGAAATATATCTTTTTCATAGATTTACGAAGCTCAAAAGTCGTTCCTAAGGGAATGCAGAGCCAAAATTGACGAAGCTACAAAAAGTCGTTCCTAAGGGAGCGCAGTGTAAGTTTTTGCTCAAAAGTCGTTCCTAAGGGAATGTAGAGCCAAAATTGATGAAGCTACAAATAGTCGTTCCTAAGGGAGCGCAGTGTAAGTTTTCTGCTCAAAAGTCGTTCCAAAGGGAAAGCAGAGCCAAATACCGCCGAAATATAAGGCGAAGAAGTTCAAAAGCCGTTCCTAAGGGGATGCAGAACTTATACCGCCGAAATATAAGGCAAAGAAGTTCAAAAGACGTTCCTAAGGGGATGCAGAACTTATATCACCGAAATAGAAGGTGAAGAAGCTCAAAAGTCGTTCCTAAGGGGATGCAGAGCTTGTGTATTCTAGTGTGGGCGTGTGGGTGTGTGTCTTCGACATCCTCATCATTTTGTATCATACCATCACATCATTTCGTATAACATTACATCATACATCATATTGCATTAACGACACAAGAATTGAATACGAAGTCAATCTTCGGCAAATGCTTCGTCAAATTGAAAATGTGCTAAGGCACGAAGTAAGCTTCGGGAAATATAGTTTTATCAGCCTTGTCATAAGAAGGATCTCTTTCTTTACGAAGCATGAAAAGAAGGGAAGGTGTTTTTTCGCCGAAGGCTCAAAAACGGTATGTGTGTAAATTTCATGCATCGCAAAGAAATAAATTACAATAATTTACATATTCGATTCAATGTTACATACATCAAATGTTACATAGTTCATTACAAAAGAGGTCTAATTTTCCTTCATTAGTTCTATACATCAAGTTTTTCAAAATGATTATTACAATAAACCCTATTCCTCTCTAAGGACTTTCTGTGCAACTTCATTCAGTAATTTGTTGATGACTTCGTCGATAATGGATTCAGCCATGCTTATGATGTCCAATGATTTCTTCATCTCTGGATCAGCCAATCATCGTCTGGCTCATCAAACTTCTCCCTAAATCTGAAGCTATATTTCAATCGGACTAGACCACCTTCACTGGATTCGGCAGTGGTCTCCTTCGGCATATCCCAGCTCTCCACAAGTGGCCATACCCTGAAGGCTATGTGCTCTTGAATTAAATCCCTCGTGCCAATGAAGGAGCACACAGTACTAAAGGCCTTCTGACACTCTTCAACATTGCCATCAATATCCACCTTCGGCCTTCGAAGGCCGAAGCGGGACCAGATGAGGCGCTGGATAATTTCCTTGATATCCTCCTTTTTCTTTAAATCATTTTAACGTAAAACCACTCCTCCATCCAGGCTCCGGGCCATCTTTTCTGAAATGTTGGCACTGGTTGGCTTGCATTGGGGTGAGCAATAAATCCATAACAATCGAAGTTGTTATGGTACTGTTCTTTGCCAGTAGCCTTCGTCTCGTATAAAAGCTCGTGCATACTGTAGAAGCACTTTGCGCTCGGCTCCAGCCCCTGGCTCCTTACAGCCCAGACAAACATCCCCATCCTAATTATAGCTTTTGGGGTGATCTGATGAAGGAAAATCTGGTATATCTTCAGCACTTCAACCACAAACTCGCTCAAAGGGAACCGAAGACCAGCCTTCAAGAAGCTTCGGTATATAACAACTTCGTTTTCCTTCGGAGCAGGGGCAGTGCTATCTCCTCCAACTCTGATAATAGATATGTCGCGAAAATACCTCCCCCTCATGGCGTCAATATGACTCTGTTTGATAGTCGACTTTCCGAAGATAGTATGGCTTGGGTGCCACGGCCGATCCTCAGAGTCTTCATCCCCACTTTCCACGTCATAACTATCACTGTCACCAGAATCTTCGGATAAACCCTCCATGATCTCCTTAGTAATTTTCTCTATATTTTTTTTGCCATGGACTCAATAAATTCAGCAATGAAAGGATCTGCAACTTTTTTCTCTTCATACAGCTTTGTCCCCCCGGTTGTTTTCTTCTCTTCAGTCATCTTCTTCTCTCCACTCATCTTCTTCTTTTCAAATTCGGAGCAAACGTGTCTTTAAACCGAAGCTCTAAAAACTCGAAAATTAGGCAAGAACTAATGAGCAAGAGCTAAAAGTTTGAGAAAATAACGCAAATGGCAGAAATGGCGTATCAAATGCTATCGCTGTGGTTCATATTTATGTGCCCAGTGCTTTGCAACTTGGTGGACCCCGATTGTCATTGACTGTTGCTATTATAGCAAAGGGAAGGTGTTTTTTTCGGACCTTTGGCTTAAGGCCTTCGTTCACGTTGCAGTCTAAATTCGTTATTATAACAAATTAATACTGCGAGGGGCTACTGTTGGGGGCCTTCGTCTTCCGAAGGTCCTCAAAAACATGATTAACAATGTTTCCCAAGTGTAATATATGTACAGGAACCTTCGGACTCGGAATGAAGCTGTACACAATATGAAAAGCATGGTCGAGACGAAGGTTGAACCAGCTCCGAAGCTACGAGCAAGGAAGCTTCAGCTCAGTAGCAGAAAAAGGAACCGACTTAAAGGGGAAAAGGCTATCTAGTCCTCGATAGATTGTCCTTAAGTCAATTGTAAACATGAAGGGCATGAATGTAATTTTACACAGGCTGCGCCCTGTGCCCTATTCACGCTGACTTGTATTCACTCATGCATCATGCTTGGACTTTTTACCTTCTGTCAAGACGAAGGTACAAATATAATTCAATATTGTTTACGTTCATGCATGATGATATATAAAAGATATTTTAATAATGTCATATGATTATTCATGTTATTTCTTATGTTTCATATGCTTCTTCTTTCATTAATTTATACTGCGATGATGAAGGTACGTCCTTCATAACCTTCGTCTGAAGATCATTATATCCTAAGGGAAATAATGCTTCGAAGGACGAAGCGACTTTAACCATTAACATTTTGTGTTGCCTTGTTCTTAACTCATAGCATTTGAGAACAAGTCCCCAACACAAGGTATCTCCATAATTTGGAGCCTCTTGCAGCCATACACAAGATCAGAGTTACAACTTGGAGCAAGAGAGGGAAGAGAGTACAAGCACAAGAGCCAAAACTATCAACACAACACAAAAGATAGAATCACAAGAGCGCAACACACAGTATGTTATGAACATCACACCAATGACACTCGGATCTCGCTAGTATCACTGAATTGCGTTGTGGCATAGTGTCAGAGTGTAGAGAGGCTCTTGGTATGCTTATGTGTTGAAGGAGGTCGCCATGGGGGTGCTTTTATAGTCCCAAAAGGACCCATAGTCGTTGCTCCTCCCTTGCAAAAAGATGCCAAAAATAAGCTTCCTGTGGGGGCACCAGACCGAGTCCATGTGCCCGGAGTCCAGAATTCTGATTGATAATTTCCTTAGCTGACGAACATAGGACCGGTCAGGTGGACCTCCAGACTGAGTTCCATGTTAGCTAGTCGTTGGCTCGCCCCGCAACTTGAAGTAGCCGTTGGACGGTGGTCTGGTGCACCACCGGACAGACACTGTTCATGGCCCGGTGAATTTTATAGTTAAATTCCTGAGACCAACGAGTTTAGCCATACAGGAGGTCCGGTGCACACGGACGTGGTCCGGTGTGGCAGGCCGCCAAACCGGCAAAGCCCAGGCCCCCACGAACTCAGTCCAGTGCATCAACGGACTAGTCCGTTGAGGCCCAGAACAGCCCAAGTTAGGCTCCTTTGAGCCTATCTTCTCCATTTCTTCTTGGCTGTTTTTGGGGGCTTGCCTACGACTTAGACAAACATAGTTAGCATATAATCCAATTGACTAAGTGTGGAAACTCACCTCTTTCATGGATTTTCAGCAGGGTTCCTGATTTGGTCCGGACCATGTCCAAAATGCACTTTTGCTACACAAAGGGTTAGAGACCAAGTGCAAGTGCTAGAAACATTGTAATGGACCTATGAAACATGTCTAGGGATGCAAACCTCACAGATTTACTATTTTACTCCATGTTGCATTTCTAGGCCCCTGTTTCAAGTCTTTTGGACTTGTGTTGGGGGCCTTCGGCTTCCGAAGGTCCTCAAAAACGTGATTTGACAATATTTTCTAAGTATGCAAGCAGGTATCTTCGGAATCAAGTTGCAGGTATACAGAAGCATGGCCAAGACGAAGCTTGACTGAAATGGGAGACGATCATAACGAAGGATGAAACAATCACGAAGTTATGCGCAGAAGAGCTTCGGCATGACAGCAGAAAGGGGAAACCGACTTAAAGATGAAAAACCAAATCAGCCCTCGAAGAATTACTATAGAGTTATTGATAAAAGTGAAGGGCATTAATGTAATTTTATATGGGCTGCGTCCCGTGCCTATAAATAGCTGAACAGTATTCCTGTACTGTTCACGCTGACTTGGCATTGGCATCACGCTTGTACCCTTACTTTCCTTCAAGCCGAAGGTACATTTGTAATATTGTCATCATTTATATAAGAAAAATGAATAGAAATAAATTAATAAATAATGTTTAAAGTAGTTATGTTATTTTCCATATTATGTACATAAATTCTTTCTTAATCTTTTATTGTGATTATGAAGGTATGACCTTCATAACCTTCGTCCGAAATCCATTATACCCAAGGGCAAATAATGTTTTGAAGGACGAAGGACTTTAATATTTAACATTGTGTGTTGCTTTGTTCTTGATTCATAGCATTTGAGAACAAGTCCCCAACATTGGCGCCCACCTCCGGTGAACTCACTTCCATTTCTTGAGCTCTGAACACCTTCGGCAAGCATCACCTTCGTCATGCCGCCGAAAAAAGCTTCAGCGACAGGGGCTGCTACTCTGCAGCCATTGGACCCCAATCAGGACGTCCTTTCTCTTAGGGAGGCCCGAAGCCAGAAGAGGAAGGCTGTTAGTCCAACACCTCCGGAAGATGACTTGGATCAGGAGATCCAAAACCTGGAGATCCTTCAGCAACAGGTACAACGAAAGAAGGAGAAGATGGCTCGTTTAGCTGACCTTCAGAGACAGATAGATGAAGCTTCCGAAGAGGTTCGTCATCTTGTTCAAGATGACCAGAACCGAAGGCCTTCGTGCAGAGAGCTTCATCAGGAAGGTTTCTACAATGAGGACGACTGGTATGAAGATTTCCATCATGGAAATTTTGCTTCCGATGATGCTTCTCCTCTATCAACAGAATTGCAGGCTACACCATGGCCCCAGTCTTACAAGCCACCCCAGCTCCCCATGTATGACGGTCATACAGGCCCGAAGCAATTCTTGATGAGCTATGAAGCAACCATATCTTCGTATGGTGGCAACACTGCAGTCATGGCAAAGTCTTTTGTCATGGCCGTCAAGAGTGTCGCTCAGACTTGGTACTCCTCTCTCCGGCCAGGGACAATCACCTCTTGGCAGAAGCTGAAGGATATGTTGATAACCAGCTTCCAAGGGTTTCAGACGAAACCAGTTACTGCTCAAGCTTTATTCCAGTGTACCCAGGACCACGAAGAATACCTCCAGGCGTATGTCCGAAGGTTTCTGCGTCTGAGGGCACAAGCGCCAACAGTGCCCAATGAAATTGTCATTGAGGCCATGATTAAGGGGCTTCGGCCGGGACCTTCAGCGCAATACTTTACCAGGAAGCCACCACAAACTTTGGAGAAGCTGCTCCAGAAGATGGACGAGTACATCCGGGCCGACAATGACTTCCGCCAAAGAAGGGAGGAGGCATTTAGGTTCTCTGAAATGACTAGGGGCTTCAGAGGAAGATTTCATACGAGGCATGTTAGGTCAATTCATAACTCCACTCAAAGTGATGATAGAGGGAGCCAACAGCAAAGGCCACAATACTCTTCGCAAGCTTCGGGACGACAACAAAGCTCTGTTCGGCCGCCAGCGCCAAGGGGCAGAGGCGCCAGGGGCTTCGGGGGAAGATTTGGGGATCAGCCAAGAAGAATTTACTGTCTATTCTGTGGTGAAGATAAGGGCCACACCACCAGGATGTGCCACGTCACCATCCAGAAGCAAAAGGAGATAGCAGAAGCTGCAGCACAACAGAGTCAGCCGAAGCAGGTCATGCACACTGCTTCGTACCATTCGCCTTACATCCCAGAATATGTAGGCAACCACTCTACAGCTTCTGTTGCTTCGGCAAGTCAACCCCAAGCATCTTGGCAACAGCCTCCACCGCCACCACCAACGCAGCGAGGACAGCAGCCAGAAGGGAGTCAGCACACTCACCTTCAGAGGGACTTCAGAGAGGAGTCCGAAGCTCGCACAGTCAATAGCACTGTGCCAGAATCGAAGCACATTTACTGACAAATATCCTACCTCGACAGCAGTTTTTTCGCATTTTTACATTCAGTATTACTTTTTTGTTAATAAGGAACAATTATGGGAAGTCTGAGTGTCTTTTATCGTTTTTCAATTTCTTGTAACAGTTTCGTCTTTTACCATAATAAAAATATGTCTTCTCCATAGGTTTGAGTTGCCGAAGCATACGAATTTATGGTGGCATGAAGGACCTTTGTATTATCAAAAATTTGTTCTAAGGGACACAGTGCAATTTATTCGAAGCAGTAAAAAGTCGTTCCTAAGGGAACGCAGTGTAAGTTTTCTAAGCCTACAACGAAAAGTCAGCGCTGATTCCGCCGAAAGTAAAAGGCGAAGAAGCTCCTAAGGGAGGCTTACAGCGAAAAGTCAGCGCTGATTCCGCCAAAAGTAAAAGGCGAAGAAGCTCCTAAGGGAGGCTTACAGCGAAAAATAAACGCTGATTCCGCTGAAAGTAAAAGGCGAAGAAGCTCCTAAGGGAGGCTTACAGCGAAAAGTCAGCGCTGATAAGAAACATTGTGTGCCTTATCGCAGGGATGTGTGTATTTTCGGCACAAATATCATTTTGCATAACATAACATCATCACATCATTTTGCATAACATAAGCATCATACAGCATTCTGCATGTGGAACAAGAAGGGGATACAGTATTGATCTTCGGAGAATGTTTTGAAAAAGAGAAAATTGTGCTAAGGAACAAGTTAAATTGAGAAGAAGTGTAGCTTCATTAGAGAGGCAACATAAAACTTTTTTATAGCTTCGGAGAATATTTCACGAAGCTTGGATATTCTTCATCAGAGAAGTATGGAAATTCTTCTAATATATAAAAGATTTTCTTCACGAAGCATGAAAAGAAGGGAAGGTGTTTTTTCGCCGAAGGCTCAAAAAATGTATGTATGCAAAGTTTCATGCATCATAAAGAATTGAACTATAAATAGATTATATATTACATTCAAAGTTACAATGTACTACACATGTTACATTCCAAATATTTTTACAATAGCATCTAATCCTCCTTAAGAACTATTTCTGCAGCTTCATTCAGTAGCTGATCGACAACCTTGTCCATGATGGCTTCGGCCATTTTTCTAATTTCATCGTCCCCCTTCGGGTGGGGGCCCGGAGATGCCTCAGCAGGTTCTGAGGGAGGAGAAGATACGGCTATATTACTATTACAAACCGCGAACAAAATCTGGAAGCAAAAATTACAACAGAATAAAAACCACTAGTTAATACCTATTTGCCCTTCGGGCTCTGTGCCTTTCTCAGTAGCCTCTGCTATCTTCCTAGCATCATGGATGCCTTTTTCGCTTCTTTGAATGATCTCTTGAGCCATTTCTCGGCCGCCATTGTCCCAAATGTCGGTGAAATTTTTTCCACCAACCAGGCTTGATTCGGCCGAGGGGTCCTTTATGTCTTCGGAGGACAAGGCGGTTTCGGTTTGTGCTAAAGATTTCACATGATTACAGCCTTTTCTTTCCAGCACAGTAGCAATCCCCCTAGCGCCTGAAAAAGCACATATATCTCCACGGCTGTTCAAGATTTCTTCAAAGGCCTCAGCTTCGTGACTGATCCATTCAATTGGGCCTTCTGGATTCCCCTTGTGAAATTCTCTTCGCTAGAAAATGCGCCAACACTGGCGAAGCTGGATTTTATCTTCTTAATGCACTCTATGGATTTATCATAGTATCTTTTCTTGGAAGCACGAAGCTCTTCAACATTTGTTTCCAAATGATTTGCCCATTGATCACTAAGTTCCCGTTTTGTTTCTTCTAGTATGCGCTCTTCTTTAGCCCTGGCCAGTTGTTTCCGAAGATCCTAAATTTCGCGTTTTTGGGCTTCAGCTTGAGCCTTAGAGGTTGCTTCGTCTTCCTTTATTTTATCCACTAGTGTAAGCAGAATTTTATCTTTTTCCAAAGCTTCGTTCCTCAGCTTGATAACCTCTGCTCGTAAGTTGTTGAAAGCAATATTATAACTTTCGTCTTCAACATTCTTTTGCGCTCTCAAAGCATTGCTTAGTATTAAACCCTATATGAAAAAAGAATTACTATAAGAATAAAAGAATGATTCAAAAATTGTTAATTTCTAAATATACAGTTCTCGCACCTTCAGACTATTATATGCAAGGCTATCCGCAAGATCCTCCTTCGTCATAGCGCATAGTCCAGCTTCAAGCTTCGGAAACCCCATACTCCTAGCCATCTCCCGGCAGACAGATAATTCTTTGTTATCAGGGAGGCAGTATAGGAAGTCATCTTCGTCTGTCCCATTGAACACTAGTGCCCCCTTTGGATATTTTAATTCTCTGGCATAGTGATTAGCTTCATAAATCTCTTCTTCAGATAGTTTCTTCCTTGAAGCATGTCGCACAATGTAATCGCGTATGTTGGAAGGTGCTTCGGGGGCAGCAGTGTCAATTTCTTCAACCGAAATTGGCTCTGACATTTTTATTTTTTCGGCTTCCAAAGTTGCCTTTGTAACTTTTGTTTCTTCGGTTTCCAAAGGTTGTTCCTTGGTGGGCTCTGAAGGCCCAGCTTCAGCTTCAAGTTGTTGCTTCGAAGCTTCAGCAACAAAGGCTTCAGTAGACACTTCAGAAAGTTCAACAGTTTTCTTTGGAGTTATGCTTGAAGATTTAATTGTCTCCAAAACATCTAACACATTAACCATCCTTTTTCTTTTCGGGGTCACTGTTGGACCCTTCTGGCTTTTTCCTGTCTCAATCTTTGCTGAAGGACTTAAAACTTCTGATGTTTTTGCTTCTTCAGTCCTTGGTTCTTCCATCTTTTCTGTTGTTGGCACTTCGGCGAATTCTTTGATTTCTGGCAGCAGGGTTGATTCTTTAGCTTCGATGGCCGAAGAGGTCTCACCGTCGAACTCAGGCACTATGGCCAGTTCAATATAACGTGGCCGGTGTGTGAGAACCTTTACCCTTTTCCTCTTTGGCGCTGGCTCACTAGGAGCGGCTGAAGTAGTCTCCTTCACAGAGGAAGTATTCTTTCTTTTTTGACCCCGCACTGGATAATGGTAGTCGGGGTAGACGAACCCAATTGCGTCTGGCCTCTGAAGGCTGCTGACAATGCAGTATCTTCGGCCTTTGAATACACCCCAAGCAGTTCATCACTTACAGTCTCAATGCTTTTTAGCCAGTCGTCATCTAGCTCAATGAATTTATCTCCGAACTTAAATGTGTATTTCAGCCTGACTAGACCACCTTCGTCAGTCTCCTTAATGGTCTCCTGTGGCATCTCCCATTTTTCCACAAGTGGCCATACTCTGAAGGCAATGTGTTCTTGCACCAAATCCCTCGTCCCAATAAAAGAGCAAACAACACCGAAGGCTCTCTGGCATTCTTCGGCTGCTTCATTCATTTCCACCTTCGGCCTCCGTAGGCCGAAGCGTTGCCAGATGGGGCGCATAATGATTTTCTTTATATCTTCTCGTGATTTCAAGTCATTCTTCACGTAAAACCATTCCGTCATCCAGTCGCCAGGCCACCTCTTCCAAAAGGTCGGCATGGGGCAGCTTGACCCAGACCGGGAGCCGAAGCTGTAGCAGCCAAAATTGTTGTGATATTGTTCCTTACCCTAGGGTTTTGTTTCGTACAACAATTCATGTATGTTGCAGAAGCTTTTCGCATCAGGTTCCAAGCCTTGACTTCTCACGGCCCACACGAAGATATTCATCCTTATGATTGCTTCAGGGGTAAGTTGGTGGAGATAGATTTCAAAAATCTTCAGCACCTCTACAACAAAGCTGCTTAAGGGAAATCGTAGTCCAGCTTTCAGGAAGCTTCGGAACACCACGTCTTCATTTTCCTCAGGAGTTGGACAAGTCTTCTCTCCTTCATCAGCCCTCACAACGGACAAGTCCCGGAAATATCTGCCCCTCATGTTGACAAGATGATTTTCTTTAATGCTAGATTTGCCAAAAACCGCATGACTTGGTCGCCAAGGTCGATCTTCGGAGTCTTCACCACCACTATCCACATCATAGCTGTCACTGTCACCAGTATCTTCAGATAAACCCTCCAAAATTTCTTTAGTAATCTTCTCTGTATTAGTCTTCGACATCGATTGAAGAAAACCCAAATGCATCTCCTCAGAAAGACTTAGCTTCGAATCACCAATAGCTTTTTTATCTTCAGACATCCTTGCAAACGATGAGAAAGTGCTCTCTAAACCGAAGCTTAAAAATCTAAAAGGCCAAGCAAGTGTTGTTGCGCGCAGGCTAAAAGTTGGGTGAGTAAAAGCAGTTGGCAAGAGAGCGTACCAAATAAACTCGGGATGAGCTCTTATTTATACGCCCAGAGCGTTGAAACTGGAGGGTCCCGCTTGTCAAAGACTGTTGCTATTCTAGCAAAGAGAAGGTGTTTTTTCGGACCTTCGGCTTAAGGCCTTCGTCCATATCGCAATATGAATTTATCATTACAGCAAATTAATATTGCGAGGGGCTACTGTTGGGGGCCTTCGGCTTCCGAAGGTCCTCAAAAAACGTGATTTGACAATATTTTCTAAGTATGCAAGCAGGTATCTATGGAATCATGTTGTTGGTATACAGAAGCATGGCCAAGACGAAGCTTGACTGAAATGGGAGACGATCATAACGAAGGATGAAACAATCACGAAGTTATGCGCAGAAGAGCTTCGACATGACAACAGAAAGGGGAAACCGACTTAAAGATGAAAAACCAAATCAGCCCTCGAAGAATTACTATAGAGTTATTGATAAAAGTGAAAGGCATTAATGTAATTTTATACGGGCTGCGTCCCGTGCCTATAAATAGCTGAACAGTATTCCTGTACTGTTCACGCTGACTTGGCATTGGCATCACGCTTGTACCCTTACTTTCCTTCAAGCCGAAGGTACATTTGTAATATTGTCATCATTTATATAAGAAAAATGAATAGAAATAAATTAATAAATAATGTTTAAAGTAGTTATGTTATTTTCCATATTATGTACATAAATTCTTTCTTAATCTTTTATTGTGATTATGAAGGTATGACCTTCATAACCTTCGTCCGAAATCCATTATACCCAAGGGGAAATAATGTTCCAAAGGACGAAGGACTTTAATATTTAACATTGTGTGTTGCCTTGTTCTTGATTCATAGCATTTGAGAACAAGTCCCCAACAACTTGGAACCTTCAAAATGTCTTCCTTGGTCCTGTGCTCATACTCATATTAACCAAGTTAGTTCTAGACGGTGTGTTGGACACTTAATCACTAAAATAGGTAGAAATGGCTATCTAACACATTTCCCTTTCAACAACTAAAATCATGCCAAATCTAGAATATACGACATGGATTGCTCAAGACTAGCAAGTGTTGGCTTATATCTCGAAATCTCTATCAAATAAAAGCATGTGCATGTTGCGACCAAGGAAACATTTGTCAAAGTCTGGAAAGCGATCTAACAATCGTTGGCCCCACAAACTTGACCCATGGTAGCAGTTGGGGGCCTTCCTCTTCCGAAGGTCCTCAAAAACATGACTAACCATATGTTTTCAGAATGACATGGATTATTATAGGGAGCTTCGTCTTCAGGATGGAAGTCTTTCCCCCATGATGAAGGTGTACGAGACGAAGATATGATCTAAGGATAATAAGAATAAACGCTGAAGCTATTGCCAGAGTGACAACTTCGACTCATAACGGTGATGAAGACTGATGATGATGTTGACCAAAAGGGAAAAAAGACTACATGGTTCTTAACAAGTTGTGTTACGATTATAAGTAAATGTCAGGGACATAAATGTACTTTTACCCGGGCTGCGTCCCTTGCCTATAAATAGATGAACAGTAGCACCGTACTGTTCACGCTGATTTGTAATCTCTTACGCATCAACACCTTCCAACAAGCCAAAGGTATATCAATGTAATGTAAATTCCGTTGATGTTCATACATGTTCTATAGACCGCGAATACAAATGAATTAAGGAAATATACGTGTTATTCTCATCTCTTTGCATCCTTGTTCATCTATAAAAAATGATGAAGGCATGTCCTTCATGACCTTCGTCTGATAATCATTATGTCCATTGGGAGATAATGCTTCAGAAGACGAAGGTCCTTGATACCTAACAATTGTGTTGCCTTGTTCTTGACTTATAGCATTTGAGAACAAGTGACCAACATTGGCGCCCACCTCCGGTGAACTCACTTCCACAACCTTCGGCAAGCGTTCACCTTCATCATGCCGTCGAAGAAGGCAACAACGCCATGGGCTGCCCTGCAGCCACTGGACACCAATCAGGAGACACTATCACTAAGAGAAGTTAGGAGCCAAAAAAGAAAGGCTACTAGCCCAACACCTCAGGAGGAGGAATTGGACAAGGAAATCAGAGACTTAGAAGCTATACATTAGCAAGTACAGAGGAAAAGGGAGAAGATGCTTCGGCTAGCCGAGCTTCAGAGGAAGATCGACAAAGCCGCTGAAGAAATGCGCCACATCGCACAGGATGATCAAGGACGAGGGCCTCAACAAAGAGAGCTTCATCAAGAAACTCCAATCAACAATGATGGATGGTATGATGACCTTTACCATGGTAATTTTGCTTTTGATGGTGCTTCTCCTCTGGCAGCAGAGTTGCAGGCTACCCCATGGCCACCTTCGTACAAACCGCCACAACTCCCCATGTATGATGGGCATTCTGACCCAAAGAAATTCCTCATGAGCTACGAAGCAACCATATCATCATATGGTGGCAACACTACTGTCATGGCAAAGTCCTTCGTCATGGAAGTCAAGAGTTTGGCTCAGACTTGGTATTCTTCTCTTCGGCCGGGAACAATCACATCGTGGCAGAAGCTGAAGGATATGCTAGGCACAAGCTTTCAGGGCTTCCAAACGAAGCCAGTGACTGCTCGAGCTCTATTCCAGTGCACGCAAGACCATGAGGAGTACTTGCAGGCATACGTTCGAAGGTTCTTGTGACTTAGAGCCTAGGCGCCAATGGTGCCTAATGAGATTGTCATCGAAGCCATGATCAAGGGGCTCCGACTAGGACCGACAACACAATATTTTGCAAGGAAGCCACCACAAACCTTGGAGAAGCTTCTCCAGACGATGGATGAGTACATCCGAGCTGACAATGATTTCCGCCAGAGAAGGGAGGAAGCTTACAGGTATTCTGAGATGACTAGGGGCTTCGGATGAAGACTCCACCCTAGGCATGTCAAAACGATCCACAATCCCAACACAAATGATGATAGGGCAAATCACACCCAGAGCAGCCAGCAAAGCTCGCAATCTTCGGGAACGCAGCAAACTTCCTACAGGCCATCAGCCCCAAGAGGCAGAGGGGGGGAGAAGCTTCGGAGGAAGGTTTGGTACTCAACCTAGGAGATTGTTTTGCTTATTCTGTGGGTAGGATAAGGGACACACAACAAGGACGTGCCAAGTCACGATACAAAAGCAGAAGGAAATCGTTGAAGCCGAAGCATGATAGAATCAGCCGAAGCAGGTCTTCCATACTGCTTCATGCTGTTCGCCATATATCCCTGAATATGTGGGCAATCAGCAACCCACAACATCGGTTGCTTTGGCGAGTCATTCTCAGGCTGCTTAGGCTCAGCTACCACCACCACCACCACTGGCACCTACCTTGGCCCATAATCAGCAGCCAGAAGGGCATCGCCAGGCGCAACAACAACGTGATACTCGGGAGGAGTCTGAAGCTCGCACAGTCAATATCATTGTGCCCAAGTCAAGGCACATCTACTGAAAGCAGCGCAACGCTTTGAACAGAAAGTTTTCTAATTCAATGTATTTTTACTTTTTTGCCTTTATATTTCCTCCTCAAAAGACGATATAAGAAGGTTTAACCTTCAGCTTGATGTAATAAATTTGTGGTTACATCATCGAGTGTAACAAAGAGGGATGAAGAAGCTCCATAGTCGTTCCTAAGGGAATGCAGAGCTAAAATACCACCTAAGTAAGAGGTGAAGAAGCACCAAAGTCGTTCCTATGGGGATGCAGAGCTTAGCTCCAAAGTCGTTCCTATGGGGATGCAGAGCTAAAATACCACCTAAGAGGTGAAAAAGCTCCAAAGTCGTTCGTAAGGGGATGCAGAGCTTAGCTCCAAATTCGTTCCTACGGGGATGCAGAGCTAAAATACCACCTAAGTAAGAGGTGAAGAAGCTCCAAAGTCATTCCTAAGTGGATGCAGATCTTAGCTCCAAAGTTGTTCCTACGGGGATGCAGAGCTAAAATACCACCTAAAGTAAAAGGTGAAGAGACTCCAAAGTCGTTCCTAAGGGTATGCAGAGTCTTATCTTTTATGTTTCATGGGCCAACATCATTTGCATCATGCCATCACATCATATTGCATCATGACATCACATCATACATCATTTTGCATCGACAAAAGCTGTGAAAAAACAGAGAATTCCTCCTTTAGCTTCGGCTAAGACTCATGAAAGAGTATAGAAGAGGTAGGGTCCATGTCTGTGACAGTACTGTCATACGAAGTTTGTGCTTTCAACAATGCTATTCTTACGCAAACGTCTACAGCAAGAATCAAACATCATACAGTTGCTTCGGCAAAGAAGGGAGATTTCTTTCTGAAGCATGAAAAGAAGGGAAGGTGTTTTTTCGCTACCGGCTCAAAAATGGTATGTACGAAGGTTCCACGCTTCACAAAGGAATATATTACATCAATATACATGCAGATTGTTTATAAGTGTTTCTTACAAAACCAGGAGTTATACACAAAGACATCAAACTATCGAAAATACAAAGCTTCAGTCCTCCTTTAGGACTTTGTCGGTAGCTTCGTTCAAAAGCTTGTCGATAGCTTCGTCAATAGCATAATAAGCAATTTTGATTATATCAAGTGCTTCCTTGATGGATGGGCCAGCTTCAGGGTTATATGGCTCGGGAGGCGAAGAAAGCTCAGCTGCATTGAAACACAAATATTTATCAGTGTCGAAGCTGAAAAACTTACGAAGCTGAGTTATAAAGATCATACCTATAAGACTGGCCCGCTCGGCAGCTTCTTCAGCTCTTTTGGCCTCTTCTAAAGCATCATGAGATTCTTTCTCATTCCTTTTAATAGCTTCATCAACAATTTCTTGTCCACCCTTCAGCCATACTTCGGAATAAAATTTTCCACCGAAAGTAGTAGCTTCGGCTGAAGGGTTTCTAACATCATAAGCTAAGAAGGAAAAGTCTGGCTGAGCCACAGCCTTGGCATGATTGGAGCCAGCCTTCTCCAAAATGGACGTAGCGCCATGGGCACTGGCAAAGGCACAAAAGTCCCCTCTGTCGCTAAGAATTTCCTCGAAAGCTTCGACCTCGCCATTTATCCATTGAATAACTTCATCGGGATTTCCACGAATGAATTTCTGCTCGGAAGAAAATGCTCCAACTTTAGAAAAGTTGTTCTTTAGATTTTTAGCACATTCCATAGCTATTTCATAAAATTTTTCCTTAGCAGCACGAAGCTCATCAACATTTTTCTGCTCCCTTGACCTTTCAACTTCACATATTTCGTGTTTTACCACTTCAACATTAAAGTTCTCAGTTGCTTCAGCAACTTTCTTCTTTGGCTCTGGCATCTCGGCTTCGTGATTTCAGCTTGAGTAGAAAGCCTAGCTTCGCTAGATTTCAATCTTTCCACTAAAGAGTGTAGGATCTTATCTTTCTCAAGAGCTTCGTTTCTCAATGTAATGACCTCCGAACGAAGGTTTCCAAGTGCTATTCGGCAGCTCTCATCCTCTGCATCTTTTTGGGCCTTCAGAGCCTTGCTCAGAATCAAGCCTTAGTAAACGAAGAGTGAACACATAACGACAATAAGAAATACCACAAAAATAGTTCATTGTAACACAAATAACAAAATGACAAGCCAAAGTATACAAACCTTTAGGCTGTTGTAGGCAAGGCTATCTGCAAGCTGATCTTTAGTCATCGCAGACAAACCGAGTTCGAGCATCGGATACCCCATGTTATCCACCATTTCATGACAAACATTGATCTCCTTACTGTCTCGTAGACAGTAGAGGAAATCATCATCATTATCTCCTCCGTATACTAAGGACCCCTGGGGGTACTTCAGCTCCTTAGCATAATGTTCAATTTCGGCAACTTGCTCTGCCGATAGTTGTTTTCCCGAAGCATGTCGAACAATAAAATTCAAATCACTCTGGGGAGGTGCTTCGGGAGCAGATGTTGTGGGTTTTTCTGGAAGGCCCTCTTCCACAAATTTTTTTGGCATAGTTTCCGAAGGTCCCGCCTCAGCATGAGCAGAAGAAGTGCTTGCAGTGACCATCTCTCTAACATCTTCAATTTTATCGCCAGAACCTTCGGTAGAAGTAGGAGGCAGCATTTTCACAGATTCTAAAATAGCATCCAAAAACACTAGCCATCCTCCTCTTCCTCGGAGTTCCTGTTGTAGTAGCTGACAGCTTCGGCAACCCTGTCACCAGCATCTTTGGCTGCTCTACTACCTTGTCTGCTACCTTTTTTTATTCCGGCTCTCTGGCCGGGTCTGCAATAGCTTCAATCGGCATAGTACGAGTCGTCTCTGTGGCTAGGGGGGCAATTTCTGCCCTTTCAATTAACTTCAGCACATCGGTCGTCTCAATGTGCCTCGCTCTACGTGTCAAGACCTTGATTTTCTTTGCCTTCGGTGCACCAGTAGATATCGAAGCAGCGACTTTCCTTTTTCTCCCTTGCTTTTGAACTGGAAAGCAGTAATCTGGGTAAACGAACCCAATAACATCAAACACTCTATTCAGCCTCTTTTTCTCGCTAGCGCTGAAGGCAACTATTATAGCTTCGTCTTCTGCCCTCGAGTACGCTCCAAGCAGTTCATCACTTGTTGCCTCTATAGCGTCCAGCCAATCATCATTTGGCTCATCAAATTGGCTTCTAAACTGAAAGGTATACTTAAGATAAACTAAGCCACTCTGGCTGGAGCTAGCAACGGCTTCCTTCGGCATTTCCCATTCGTTTGCAAGAGGCCATACTTTATAAGCAATGTGCTCTTGAACTAAATCTCTCGAGCCAATGTAGGTGCATATAGTGTTGAAAGCAATTTGGCACGCCTGCACTTCATTCCCAAGTGCGATGGATGGCCTTCTAATGCCGAAGCGTGACCATATAGGACGTTGGATAACGCCTCTCACATCTTCCCTCTGATTCTAGTTATTCTTCATGTAAAACCATTCCTTCATCCAAGAACCTAGCCACTTCTTTCGAAATGTAGGCATAGGGTAATTCGCCTCAGAGCGAGGCACGAAGCAGAAGCATCCAAAGTTGTTATGATATTGTTCTTTTCTAGTCGCCTTCATCTAATAAGACAACTCATGTATATTGTAGAAGCATCTTGCATCCGGCTCCAGCCCTTGACTCCTCATGGCCCATATAAAAACCCCCACTCTAATAAGAGCTTCGGGGGTAAGCTAATGAAGGTATATCTCAAATGTCTTCAAAACTTCGACCAACATTTTGTGGAGCGGAATGCAGAGCCCAACTTTCATGAAGCTCCTGAAGACCACCACTTCATCACCTTCTGGGAGGAGAACGGTGTCTTCTCCCCCAGCCCTCATTATGGACACATCATGAAAATATTTGCCTTTCATCGCTTCAATTTGCCCTTGTCTGATAGTTGATTTCCCAAAAACAACGTGGCATCGATCTTCGACATCTTCATTCTCACTCTCAATATCGAAGCTTTCGTTGTCGCTTGAATCACCAAATAGTTCAGCTAACCTTTCATTGGTGATATTTTCTATGTTGGTCCTTTCCATGGCTTCGTAGAAGCCAGCAAGTGTGAGATCCATGCTTTTCTTATCCTCAGCCATTTCAGTGATGATTACTACAGAAAGCCTAAGCTCAAAAACAATTGCGCTTACAGAATAGAAAAGCTGAAACGACAACCACAGCACGAAAGCTAGATGGCACGAAAAATATCTGCAACACAGCCTCCTATATATATACTCAAAGCCCCACAATTCAGTGGGTCCGACGGATCAGAATGATTCGCTATCCTAGCGAAGGGAAGGTGTTTTTTCGGACCTTCAGCAAAAGGCCTTCGTTCATGTTGCAGTCTAAATTTGTTACAAAGGAACAAATTAATACTGCAAGGGGCTACTGTTGTGGGCCTTCCTCTTCCGAAGCTCCTCAAAACATGACTAACCATATGTTTTCATAATGACATGGTTACAGGGAGCTTCGTCTTTAGGATGGAAGTCTTTCCCCCATGATGAAGGTGTACGAGACGAAGATATGATCTAAGGATAATAGAATAAACACTAAAGCTATTGCAAGAGTGACAGCTTTGACTCATAAAGGTGATGAAGACTGATGATGATGTTGACCAAAGGGAAAAAGACTACATGGTCCTTAACAATTTATGTTACGATTATAATTAAATGTCAGGGACATAAATGTACTTTTACCCAGGCTACGTCCCTTGCCTATAAATAGATGAACAGTAGCACCATACTGTTCACGCTGATTTGTAATCTCTTACGCATCAACACCTTCGAACAAGCCGAAGGTATATCAATGTAATGTAAATTCTGTTGATGTTCATACATGTTCTATAGATCGCGAATACAAATGAATTAAGGAAATATACTTGTTATTTTCATCTCTTTGCATCCTTGTTCATCTATAAAAATGATGAAGGCATGTCCTTCGTGACCTTCGTCTGATGGTTATTATGTCCATTGGGAGATAATGCTTCGGAAGACGAAGGTCCTTAATACCTAACAATTGTGTTGCCTTGTTCTTGATTTATAGCATTTGAGAACAAGTGACCAACATTAGCAAATCTGAGATTTGTGCTAACAAATACAAAGAAGGGAACTAGACTCAATAGAGATGGTACTTGATGATGAAGAAACTAGGGGTGAAAATGGATCGGGTACTGGATACGGGTAGTAAAAAATCCAAAAATTCAGATACATATGTAGGTATTTTTGTTGTGTGGACGGATATGGGTACTACCTGAATAATATACACCCGGATATGGGTAGGATACGAGATCAATGATACCTGGTAAATACCTGTAAGTGTCGGGTCGGATACGAGTATCCGAAGATCGGGTACCCGGTAAACATCATAACCAGCAACCTTGACTCTCCTTTCTTTTGGTAATATCAACTTGGGTTTTATGATAAAACTTGGCTTCTACTAATGATATATACCTGATGTTGGGGACCTTCGGCGTCCGAAGGTCCTCAAAAACAGGATTTAACAGTATTTGTGTAGTACAATGTGTGAACAGGTACCCTCAGACTAAAGTCGGCATTGCAACAGACCAGAATAATACGAAGCTTGATACAGAGCCGAAGGTGTTGAGCAGGAAAGCTTCGGCGTAACGGCAAAGAGTGGAACCGACTTAAAGATGAAAAGGCTATCCAGACCTCGATAGACTACTATAGAGTTATTATCAAATGTAAAGGGCATGAATGTAATTTTGTAAGGGCTGTGTCCCGTGTCTATAAATAGGTGAACAGTATCCCCGTACTGTTCACGCTGACTTGGCATTCACTTTTTGCGTCACGCTTGTACTGTCATCTCCTTCCAAGCCGAAGGTACATTTATAATTCGATATTATCTCTATTTCTCTTTGATGATATAATAAAGTTAAATGAATAATGTTATATGATTATTCATGCTATCTTTTATGTTTCATATGCTTCGTCTTTCATTAATACATACTGTGATGATGAAGGTTCGTCCTTCATGACCTTCGTCCGAAGATCGTTATATCCTAAGGGAAATAATGCCTCAATGGACGAAGGACTTTATCGTTTAACATTTTCTGTGTTGCCTTGTTCTTAACTCATAGCATTTGAGAACAAGTCTCCAACGTCTTTCATTAATACATACTGTGATGATGAAGGTTCGTCCTTCATGACCTTCGTCCGAAGATCGTTATATCCTAAGGGAAATAATGCCTCAATGGACGAAGGACTTTATCGTTTAACATTTTCTGTGTTGCCTTGTTCTTAACTCATAGCATTTGAGAACAAGTCTCCAACATTGGCGCCCACCTCCGGTGAACTCACTTCCATTTCTTGAGCTTTTCAACATCTTTGGCAAGCATCACCTTCGTCATGCCGCCGAAGAAGGCTTCAGCACCAGGGGCTGGCACGCTGCAGCCGTTGGACCCCAATCAAGACGTCCTTTCTCTTAGAGAGGCACGAAGCCAGAAGAGGAAGGCTACCAGTCCAACACCTCCGGAGGATGATCTGGATCAGGAGATTCAAAATCTGGAAATCCTTCAGCAGCAGGTTCAACGCAAGAAGGAGAAGATGGCCAGGCTAGCTGAACTGCAGAGGCAGATAGACGAAGCCTCTGAAGAAGTTCGTCATCTTGCTCAGGATGAGCAATACCGAAGGCCTCAGCATCAAGACCTTCATCAGGAGGGCTTTCCCAACGAAGATGACTGGTATGACAATTTCCATCATGGGAATTTTGTTTTTGATGATGCTTCTCCCCTGTCCGCTGAGCTGCAGGCTACACCTTGGCCCCCGTCCTACAAGCCGCCTCAGCTCCCCATATTTGATGGCCACTCAGACCCGAAGCAGTTTTTGATGAGCTACGAAGCAACAGTGTCTTCGTACGGTGGCAATGCTTCAGTCATGGCCAAATCTTTCGTTATGGCTGTCAGAAGCGTTGCTCAAACCTGGTATTCCTCTCTTCGACCAGGAACGATCACCTCATGGCAGAAGCTGAAGGACTTGCTGTTAACTAGCTTTCAAGGGTTTCAGACGAAGCCGGTCACAGCTCAGGCTCTCTTCCAATGCACTCAGGACCATGAAGAGTACCTTCAGGCATATGTCCGAAGGTTTCTACGATTGAGGGCACAGGCGCCAACAGTGCCCAATGAGATTGTCATTGAGGCTATGATCAAGGGGCTTCGGCCAGGGCCGTCAGCACAGTATTTCGCCAGAAAGCCACCACAAACGCTGGAAAAGCTGCTCCAGAAGATGGACGAATACATTCGAGCTGACAATGATTTTCGTCAAAGAAGGGAGGAAGCTTTCAGGTTTTCTGAAATGACCAGGGGCTTCGGAGGAAGGTTTTACCCGAGGCATGTCAGGTCAATCCACAATTCCACTCAGAATGATGATAAAGGAAGTCAGCAACAAAGGCCACAATACTCCTCACAGGCTTCAGGGCAACAACAAAGTTCCTTCCGACCTCCAGCTCCAAGAGGCAGGGGCGCCAGGGGCTTCGGAGGAAGATTTGGCGATCAACCGAGAAGAATCTTTTGCTTATTCTGCGGTGAGAACAAAGGCCATACTACCAGGATGTGCCATGTCACTATTCAGAAGCAAAAGGAAATAGCTGAAGCAGCAGCACAACAAGCTCAGCCGAAGCAGGTCATGCATACAGCTTCGTATCATTCGCCTTACATCCCAGAATATGTGGGCAACCATCCGGCAGTCTCTGTTGCTTCGGCGAGTCAGCCTCAAGCTTCGTGGCAACAGCCCCCACCTCCACCTCCGTTGCAGCAAGGCCAGCAGCCAGAAGGGAGCCAATATGCTCCGCATCAAAGGGACTTCAGAGAACAGTCCGAAGCTCGCACGGTCAACAGCACTGTGCCAGAATCAAAGCACATCTATTGACAAATATCCTACCTTAATAGCAATCTTTTTCATTCAGTTTTATTTCCTGTAATAAAGGACATTGATTAGGTTTTATGTAATTAATTTCGTTGATTTCTGCAAGAAAAATATGTTTTCTTCACAGGCTTGTGATAATAAAAAGGACTTTCGGACTATCGAAAATTCTCCGAAGCAACAAAAAGTCGTTCTAAGGAACGCAGAGTAAGTTTGATGAAAGTCACAAAAAGTCGTTCCGAAGGGAGCGCAGTGTAAGTTTTCTGCTCCAAAGTCGTTCCAAAAGGAATGCAGAGCATACAGCGAAAAGTCAACGCTGATACCGCCTAAGTAAAAGGCGAAGAAGCTCCAAAGACGTTCCTAAGGGAATGCAGAGCTTACAGCGAAAAGTCAACGCTGATTCCGCTGAAGTAAAAGGCGAAGAAGCTCCTAAGGGAGGCTTATAGCGAAAAGTTAGCACTGGTCTGCAAAAAGATTGCGTTTTATCGCGCAGATATGCGTGTAACTTCGGAATATCACCTTACATAGCATAACATCATCACATCATTTTGCATAACATAAGCATCATACATCATACTGCATGTGTCATAAGGAAGAGATATGATATCAATCTTCGGGAAAACGCTTTGAAAAAGGGGTAAATCATGCCAAGTCACAAGGAGAAACAATATTGATCTCTGAAGTATAGCCTTGAGGAATGTTTTTACGAAGCTTCAGCATCTTTCGGGATACTTCGGATATTGTTGTGATAAATGGTAATTCTTCTTCACGAAGCATGAAAAGAAGGGAAGGTGTTTTTTCGCCAGACTCAAAAACGGTACGTATGTAAAGTTTCATGCATCGTAAAGAATTGAACCATAAAGAAAAATAAGACAAATATATTACATACAGCACTACAAGATATTACACATGTTACATTTAAAATGTTTTTACAATAGCATTTAGTCCTCTCTAAGTACCACTTCTGCAGCTTCGTTCAACAGTCGATCGACAACTTCATCCATAATAGCTTCAGCCACCTTTTTAATTTCATCATCACCCCTAGGCCGAGCACCCGGAGATACTTCAGTAGGATCTGAGGAAGGACGGGACACAGCTACATTGCTATTACAAATCGCAAGCAGATCTTAAAGTCTAAAGATTACAACACGATAAAAACTATTATTTTGTACCTAGTTGACCTTCGGCTTCTGTGCTCTTGTCAGCAGCTTCAGCTACTGCTCTAGCATCGTGAATGCCCTTCTCACTTCTTCGAATAATTTCTCCGGCCATTTCTCGGCCACCATTATCCCAAATATCGGTAAAAAACTTTCCACCAATTATGCTAGCTTCGGCCGAAGGATCTTTTGTATCTTCAAAGGACAAGGCAGCTTCGGACTGTGTTAGAATTTTTACATGTTCGCAGCCCTTCTTCTCTAAGATGGTGGCAATCCCTCTGGCGCCAGAGAAGGCACATATATCTCCTCGGCTATTTAAAATTTCTTCGAAGGCTTCAGCTTCGTGGTCAATCCATTCAATAACACCTTCGGGATTGCCTCTCGAAAAGTTTTCCTCACTTGAGAATGCGCCGACCTTGGCGAAGCTAGCCTTTAATTTCTTAACGCAATCTATAGATTTGTTGTAGCATCTCTTTTTGGATGAACGAAGCTCTTCAACAGTCACTTCTAGGTGATCTGCCCATTGATCGCTGAGTTCACGCTTTGTTTCTTCAAGTATACGTTCTTCTTTGGCTCTGGCCAGTTGTTTCCGAAGGTCTTCAATTTCACGTTTCTAAGCTTCAGCTTGACTTTTAAAAGCAGCTTCGTCCTCCTTTATTTTATCTATCAATGAGTATAATATTTTGTCTTTTTCGAGACCTTCGTTCCTCAGTTCAATTACTTCGGAACGAAGGTTGCTCAGGGCTATAGTACATCCTTCGTCCTCAGCATCTTTCTGTGCCCTGAGGGCATTGCTGAGTATCAGGCCCTGCAAGTAGGAATATGTCTGTGTCAATAGTTTTAAACAAACGAAAAATTTTGGACTCAACAAAAAGTACGAGAATTCCATTTGTCGCACCTTTAAACTGTTGTAAGCTAGACTGTCAGCTAGATCGTTCTTGGACAGCACCGAAAGTCCGTCTTCTAAAGTTGGGAATCCGAAGCTTCTGCTCATCTCCCGACAGACAGAAATTTCCTTGCTATCAGGGAGACAATACAAGAAATCTTCTTCTCCACTGCCATTAAATATCAACGCCCCCTTTGGATATTTCAACTTTTGAGCATAATGCTGGGCCTCTTGTTCTTCTTTTTCTGATAATTTTTCCCCGAAGCATGGCGAAAAATATAATCACGAATTTTGGGGGGTGCTTCGGGGGTAACAACACCAGTTTCTTCAACAAAAGTTGGCTTTGTTATTTTTTCCGCCTCACTTTCCAAGGTTTTTGCGGGCTCTGAGGGCCCAGCTTCGGCTTCAATTTCTTGCTCTGGAGCTGTAGAACCAGAAATTTCAGCTGTTGTTTCAGCAGTAACAGCAGCCTTCTTCGGAGGTGTGCTCGAAGATTTGATCGTTTCCAGTACATCTAGCACATTAGCCATTCTCTTTCTCTTCGGAGTTGCGGCTGGCACTTTTTCATTTTTTGCTGTACCAATGATGGCTGTAGGACTCAAAACTTCTGATGTTTTGGAGCCCTCAGTTGCTTCTTTTACCTCTTCAATTTTTTCTATGGACGGCGCTTCGGCTTTCTCTTTTGTTTCTGACAACAAAATGTTTGATTGTTCTGATTCTATCTTTGGTGGCACTTCGGCCGTTTCTGCGATCTCTGGCAACAAGGCTGGCTCGGTTGGTTTTTCAGCTTCGGTGGCCGAAGAAGTTTTTCCGGTAAACTCGGGCACCGAAGCTGGTTCAATATAACGCGGCCGATGCGTAAGAACCTTTATCTTTTTCCTTTTCGGTTCTGGCTCGCTAGGAGCAGCTGCAGCTTCTTCTTTTGCAGAGGTTGTGTTTTTTCTCTTCTGCCTTCAAATGGGATAGCAATAGTCAGGGTAGACAAACCCGATAGCATCAAATACCCGATTCAGTCTCTTCTTTTTTCGGCCTCCGAAGGCTGCTGACATTGCATTATCTTCGGCCTTCGAGTAGGTCCCGAGCAGCTCATCACTTAAATTGTCAATGCTTTTCAACCACTCATCATCTGGCTCAATAAATTTATCTCCAAATTTAAAAGTGTACTTAAATCTGATAAGTCCACCTTCGTCGGCCTCTTTAATGGTTTCTTGTGGCATTTCCCATTTCTCCGCAAGCGGCCACACCCTGAAGGCGATATGCTCTTGTACTAAGTCCCTTGTTCCTATAAAAGAGCAGACAACGCCGAAGGCTCTTTGGCACTCTTCGGCGGCCTCATTCATTTCAACCTTCGGCCTCCGAAGGCCGAAGCTTTGCCAAATAGGACGCATGATTATACCTTTGATGTCTTCCCGTGTTTTCAGATCATTTTTTACATAAAACCATTCTGTCATCCAGCCGCTAGGCCACCTCTTTCGAAAAGTTGGCACGGGGCAGCTTGACCCAGACCGAGAAACAAAACTGTAGCAGCCAAAGTTATTGTGATACTGTTCTTTACCCCAAGGTATTGTCTCGTATGACAATTCGTGCATATTGCAGAAACTTTTTGCATCAGGCTTCAGACCTTGGCTTCGCACGGCCCACACGAAGATGTTCAGCCTTATGATTGCCTCGGGGGTAAGTTGGTGAAGATAGACTTCAAAAATCTTCAGTACCTCCACGACGAAGCTGCTCAAGGGCAATCGCAGCCCAGCCTTCAAAAAGCTTCGGAACACTACGACTTCATTCTCTTCAGGGTGAGGACAAGTCTTCTCCCCTTCGTCGGCCCTCACAACGGACAGATCCCAGAAATACCTTCCTCTCATGTTAACAAGATGATTCTCTTTGATAGTTGATCTACCATAAACTGAATGGCTTGGTCGCCAGGGACGATCTTCGGAGTCTTCGCCACCGCTGTCCACATCATAACTTTCACTGTCACCAGTATCTTCAGACAGGCCTTCCAAAATCTCCTTGGTGATTTTTTCTGTGTTGGTTTTTGACATCGCTATAAGAAACCCCAAGTTCTTCTCTTCATCAAGACTCAGCTTCATCTCAGCAGCAGCCTTCTTAGCAGCTTCAGACATCTTCGGAAACGCTAAAAAACTGTTTTCAAATCCGAAGCTTCAAAGCTAAAACCTTAGCAAATCACAGTGCACAAGAGCTAAAAATTGAGTAAGCGGGAGTGGTTGGCCAGAAAGCGTGCAAAATGAGTTTGCGGTATGGCCGTATTTATATGCTCGGTGCGTTGAAAGCTGAAAGACCCCACTTGTCATTGAATGTTGCTATTCTAGCAAAGGGAAGGTGTTTTTTCGGACCTTCGGCGTAAAGCCTTCGTCCATATCGCAATCTAAATTTATTACTCCAAACAAATTAATATTGCGAGGGGCTACTGTTGGGGACCTTCGGCGTCCGAAGGTCCTCAAAAACAGGATTTAACAGTATTTGTGTAGTACAATGTGTGAACAGGTACCCTCAGACTAAAGTCGGCATTGCAACAGACCAGAATAATACGAAGCTTGATACAGAGCCGAAGGTGTTGAGCAGGAAAGCTTCGACGTAACGGCAAAGAGTGGAACCGACTTAAAGATGAAAAGGCTATCCAGACCTCGATAGACTACTATAGAGTTATTATCAAATGTAAAGGGCATGAATGTAATTTTGTAAGGGCTGTGTCCCGTGTCTATAAATAGGTGAACAGTATCCCCGTACTGTTCACGCTGACTTGGCATTCACTTTTTGCGTCACGCTTGTACTGTCATCTCCTTCCAAGCCGAAGGTACATTTATAATTCGATATTATCTCTATTTCTCTTTGATGATATAATAAAGTTAAATGAATAATGTTATATGATTATTCATGCTATCTTTTATGTTTCATATGCTTCGTCTTTCATTAATACATACTGTGATGATGAAGGTTCGTCCTTCATGACCTTCGTCCGAAGATCGTTATATCCTAAGGGAAATAATGCCTCAATGGACGAAGGACTTTATCGTTTAACATTTTCTGTGTTGCCTTGTTCTTAACTCATAGCATTTGAGAACAAGTCTCCAACACCTGACCAACAAAAGGCAATTGCTTTGAGCTTAACCCCACATACAACTAGTCCATTTCAGCCAAACGGGACATTTGCTGAGTACATTGATGTGTACTCACCCTTGCTTAAACACCAAACACCAGGTTGTCCCTATTTCAACCATTGCTCAAGAAAAGAAGACAACGCGATGGATTTTCAAGAGTTTCAAGACTTCGAGGAATTCTAAACTAGACTAGCGGCAAACCCCCAGTCGGCTGCCTGTGAAGGCCTTATCTTACTATGTTTCGTTCAACACTTCGATTTATGTTTAAGTTAATGACTATGTGGATGTTTCAGACATCATGATGTAATAAAGTAATACTTATTTCCGCTGTTATTTGAGCATTATGTGATGATGTCCTATTATGTAATCGTTGTGTACGTGAATTTCTGATCCTAGCACATACATGGTTCACATTCGGTTTACCTTCTAAAACCGGATGTGACATTCGGATCCTCAACTATTGGCGGCTCCTAAGCCTCCGTCCACTCCACGACAAAGTTGTCAAGGGCTTGAGACTTGATCACATTCCTAGAGACATAATTGATGTCGAGCTCTTTGAGTTCGAGGGATCATTTTGTGATGCGTCCGGATGCATCACGATTTTGGACGATTTTGCCGAGTGGCGTCGTGGATACTACCGACACAAAGTGTCAGTTAAAATAGTGGACCAACTTCCTCTTAGCGATGAGCACCACATACAACAACTTCTGGATCTATGGGTTTCGCGTCTTGAATCCGATCAATACCTCACTAACGAAGTAGATAGGCCTCTGCACCTTGAGTACGTGACCCGTACTTTACCTTTCCATGTAATACCCAAATTGTAAATAATGAGAATAGAGTTGACCTCCTTGTGTGGTTTGCATCTATTTATTATAACATGGGAACAACCATATTTAAAATGATCAATTGTCAAATGACACCTAAATTGATCTATACATCATGTTGGACTTTATTTGATTGTGCACCTATAAATAATAAAAATAATAATATCAATGACAATATATTAGTATCCAATTTGGGATTTCCTACCTAATTTACAACTTGGAAAATTTGAAAATGACATAGAAGGAGAAAAGAAGGAAAAACACTATACAGGATAAAACAACATATATGGATAAATAAAATATTATCATACTAGTATGTTTATTTTGTACATTTAATTTGAGTACAAGTTCACAACACTATTTGAATTCAAATTTGGGAATTAAAAATAAATAAAAAAGAAATCAGGACAAAGAAAAGAAAAAGATAAAGGGAAAAACTGCTCGTGGGCCGCGAACCTCGCTTCTGGCCCACTCGTGCATTCACTCCGCGCGGCCCACCTCCCTCCATCCCGCCATGACACTACACCGATGCCATGTGGGCCCCTGTGGCCGATCTCAGTTCCGCAGTCTCATACTCACGCGCGGGCTCCATTGTGCAGATCCCTACGTCCTCTATCATGTGGGCTGTGGCGTCAGCTCCTCTGTCCTTCTCGGCCGCGAACTTGAAACATAACCGTGTGGCGGTCGGCTCACCGGATCCCCCTCTCCTCGGACTCCCACCTTAGGTATAAATCTATGGCCACGACCTCCCCTTTCCCCTCCTCCAGTCTGTGCGCACCTCTCGGAGTACAAAGTCGGGTCCGCGCCCCCCTTTATCCATCAAGCGTCGCCATCAGGAAAACACCATGAACTTGAGAAGAGGGCGCCGCCGTGGGTGAATCTAGCGTGTAGCGTCGTAGTGTCCTCAGTGGGCAGTCTTGGGGAACTTCAAGTGATACTCGCGCGTTGTAGAGGTGGTTCTCGGCGAGATGTTTCCCCGGTGGTGCGTCAATTGCTCACTAGAGATGGGCGTGTGGGCAGATCCACACCACGTCGTGGCCAGACATCGTCGCATCATCATCGCCGGTGAGTCCTCGTCGATCAAGCTCGCTTCGTTCTTCTCTGCGTGAAACGCTAGCTACATAGGGTAGGGAGCATTAGACTGCCATGAACATGGGTCGCCGGCGCTTCCGCCGTGAGGGTGTGGCGGCGCCACCTGTGCTGAAGGAAGAAGGTCCCTGAGCCACTCATTTCATGAACGATGGTTGCGATTAGATCGTATCGTGTGTGGTCTTGTGATCGTCAATTCTAGATGAACGGTGGAGATTAGAACCACTCATACCCTTTCGTTCCAGTGAATTGTAGTCGCAGATCTGGAAACCGAGGGTTAGGTGTGGTGGGGTGTGTTGACTGTTGATCTAAGATCCGAGGATCACGGTTGCATACCATTTCATTAAAAACGTGATCTAATCTGGGCCGCCGGATCTAGATCGGACGACTCTGGGTCCCCGATACCTCTTCGTCGTTGCCTTTTCTTAAAGAGCCCCTCGGCTTTTCCTAAATCAACCTGTCGTTCACTTGCGGGCTGGTCTGTGTCTATGCAAGCTTTGCAAATTGACCCCGAGGCTCTCTGTATATTATGCGCCCAGTCCAGGAAATAATAAAATTAGGGGAAAATGAAATAGAAATTTATTTTGATGCAAAAATAATTACTAGAACTTGTATAATTCATAGAAAATTCATATGAACTCCAAATTGATCATGTTTGGTGTGATGTTAATTTTGCTTATACCATATTTGTTTGTATTACTACGACTAGCAGCGAGGTTACGAGTCACCTGAAGAATCATCCTGGTACCTGGAATCTCAAGTCCCAGGCAAGTTGTGCCCTTGATCATATTTATTTACCCAATAATATTCTTTATAATCATTTATTCCTGCATAGGTTTAATTTTGATGGGACCCAATAGGTCACCCTAGTCTGGTTATCTTTTTACCTTGTTTACCCCTGAATCATTTGGGTAGTTTTGCTATTGCTCTATATGGTTTTGGGATTAATATTACATTATGTCCATGTTCCAATTATTCTGTTACTTTATCTATGTTCATGTCAAGATCATTATTTTTAATTAGAACATGGACCTTAACTTGAGAAACACGTGCCACCACAAAGTTGGAATGGGACGCCCTTGGCTGACTAATTAGGAAAGCTAGTGGAAGACTACCATACCCGAAAGGGGTAAGGGTAGTAGGGGAGTAGGCGTGTAGGGAGGTTCTCGGATTGATTTTACTGCAATGGCGGCCAGACGAGGGATTCCTACATTGCTCTTCCTAGAAACTATAGCGGGTTTTCGGAAGCTAGTGGAACTTTGTAAAGGCCTCGTAGTGGATCCCTAGCCATTCACCTTGGAAGTGTCTAAGGGCCTTGCAAACCCTGGCGACATGGGATATACGACTTGTGGGTACAGGGTACAACCGCTGCAGAGTGTAAAACTGGTATACTAGCCGTGCTCGCGGTCATGAGCAGCTCTAGACTCTCGCATGATTAAATTATGGAACTAAATTCAATTTGTCATTTGCATTGCATGTAATTTATTATTAATTTTGTTCTATTATTATTATGGTTTGGTATTTACTTACATTTAGTAACTGCTAATAAAATTTGACCAACTTATTAAAAGCAATGCTCAGCTTTAAACCCTATTATTGATAAGCCTTACACATCACATGAACTCCCACCTTTGGTGAGTTCATGCACATTATTCCCCACAACTTGTTGAGCGATGAACATATGTGAGCTCACCCATGTTGTCTCATACCCCCACAGGTCAAGATCAGGTACCACAGGATGAGGCGCATGGAGGATGCTGCGTTGTGTTCATGAGAGGTCTAGGTCGTCGTCTCTCAGTCAACTTTGGGTTGCTGGATCGTTGTCTCCTTTCAATGTAATTATTTATTTATTTTGTACAGAACTCCTATTATATAGTAAAGTTGTAACATTCATTTTTGTACCATGATTCATCATATGTGTGAGACTTGGTCCTAGGACACCTCGTGATTATGTTCGCGCCCGGGTCTTGCTGCCCATAAAACCCGGGTGTGACAGAACTGGTATCAGAGGAATGTTGACTGTAGGACAAAACCTAGATAGAACTGGAACCCTTATCTACTTACCTTTGCTACTCTGATTCTTTTCTAAACTTTTCTTAATCTTTTATCATCTATTTTCGCTTTACTCTGATTATTCTTACCTTTTCCTTCTAAATACAAATGTGGATTTTACACTTTGAAATCCTGTACCTAAAGTGACCTTTAGGAATAGGAGACCTAGTCTTAGGAAAAAAACAAAACTATTTTTATAGGTATCTATACGCTTGATTGTTTGTTCTTGTGATATTTGTCTGATTTGGATCTTTGATTGAGTGTGATGAGTTGTGGAGTAATGTCCACAATTACATCTGCATATACATATAGGCATAAATATAAATAAATAAAATTCATAAGATAACTAAACAACCTGGATTATCCTCCATTAAAGTGTATCTATTTTAGATAGAATCCTTTAAGTTGAGAAAAAAATTCTATCTTATCCTAATAGGTTCATCTTATGTTAAAAAACAAAAAAAATTATCTTATTCTCATAAATTTTTTATGAGATAAACTAGACCAACTAAAGAATACCCCCACTAGAATATATCAAATAGATCCATCTTATCTTAAAAGACTCTTATCTTAATAGATCTATCTTATCTTAAAAAGATTCTTTCTTATCTTAATATATTCATCTTATCTTGAAGGATTCATCTTATCCTAACCACTTTACTTATCTCATCCTAAAGTAACAACCAGGATCTAATCCAAAATAATGAGATCTTATCTAGTCTAAACTAGTCACACAAATATAACTTAGATCTGATCTAATGTGATAGATTAATCTAACCTAACGAAGGCTAACCTCAAGTTGAGGTAATATAATGTAAGTTGCTTAACAAAAAGGATAATACTAATGAAATAAATGAGACTCTACTCCTATAAAATATGTTTTAACTTAATTCATTCTACACTAAGTTAAGAATGACCGACCAACTCGGCCTCATGCAACTACCTTAACCATCCGATGGTTGCATAAACCCTCTTTTTAATCTAACAGAGATTTTAACTTACTACACCATATAATTCATCATATCTCAAAAGATTCTAACATATATTAATAGTATATATTCTACCCTAGTAGATCTATCTAACTTAAACTAGTCTAATCTAGTTATATCCAATCTAATCTAGACCCTACCTAATCTAATATGATCCAGTCTAAAGGGTTACTTAAACAAGTTAGTTAATACTGGTAACATAGATGAGACCATATTCCTATAAATGGGTTTTAAACCTGTTGGGACCATGCTTCGTCGCCGAAGGTCCTGCAGGAAGAAACAGCTTCGGCTGAAGCTGTTTGTACGAGATACCGAAGGATGCAGTTCATGAAGCTTCGGAAACGCAAACCGACTTAAAGATAGAATGACCCTTTATCCCATAAGAGTTCGAGTCATTGTTGTAAACTTTTATGAGGGGTATGATTGTAATTCCTCACAGGCTGGGTCCTATGCCTATAAATAGTGAACAGTATTCCTTTACTGTTCACGAGGTTCCGGCATTTGGAATCGCATCACTCGGAAACCAATCTTTGCCAAGGCAAAGGTATAATTGTATTCAACACGTAAATATAATGAATGGATATAATATGGTTTATTTATGATTCATTTACCTTTGATATTCGGTATTTTATGTCATCTTATACAATCTGTTAGAGTTCAATTACGAAGATATAACCTTCGTAATTGTATTGCCATCAACCTTCGTCCAGGGCCCATTATCCCCAAGGGAATAATGCTTCGTTGGACGAAGAACATTTACATTTAACATTTTATGTTGCCTTGTTCTTAATTCATAGCATTTGAGAACAAGTCCCCAACATTGGCGCCCACCTCCGGTGAACTCACTTCCACTTTTTTGAGCTGATGGCTTCGTTCAATGATCAAGCTGGAGCTGCTTCGGCTCCGAAGCTGGTGCTCCCGATAACAGGTGGTTCGTGCTTAGAACCAGCCAACAAAAAGCAGAAGAAAGAGGCGCAGAGAAGGGTACAACATGTTGGAGTGCAGGGACCCTTCATCAAGTCAAGGTGGTCCCACATTTCAATCACCTTCTCCCAGGAGGACCTTCAGCTCAAGGATTTTCCTCATAACGATGCTATGGTTATTTCTTGCTTTATCAAAGGGTTTCTGGTCCACAATGTCTTGGTTGATACAGGCAGTGCAGCTGATATCATATTTGCTAAGGCCTTCAGGCAAATGCAAGAGCCAGAAGATAAGATTCACGATGCTACACACCCTCTCTGTGGCTTCGGAGGAAGACAGATTGTAGCACTGGGCAAGATCACCATGCCAGTGACCTTCAGATTCATCAACAACACCAGAACTGAGCAAGTTGTGTTTGACATTGTTGACATGGAATACCCTTACAATGCAATTATTGGTCGTGGCACCCTCAATGCTTTCGAAGCAATTCTTCATCCTGCTTACCTTTGCATGAAGATACCTTCGGATCAAGGACCCATTGCTATTCATGGAAGTCAGGAAGCTGCCAGAAGGGCTGAGGGAAACTGGACTGACTCAAAAGCAATCCATAACATAGATGGAGCTGAAGCTTGTGAACAGTACAAATTCAGAAGGGAGAAAGCAGCTTCAGCAGATCAGCCGAAGCCCATGCTCTTATGTGAGGACATAGCAGAGCAGAGGGTGCTGTTGGGCTCTGAGTTATCCGAAGAACAGGAGAAAACCTTGATAAGGTTTTTGTTCAACAACAAAGATGTTTTTGCATGGTCAGCCAATGATCTTTGCGGAGTTAACAGGGATGTTATTGAACACTCGCTCAATGTTGACCCATCCTTCAGACCTAGAAAGCAGAGGCTTCGGAAAATGTCTGATGACAAGGCCGAAGGTGCTCGTAATGAAGTCAAAAGACTCCTCAGTGCAAGAGTTATCAGAGAAGTAAAGTACCCAGAATGGCTAGCTAACACTGTTATGGTAAAAAAGGCCAATGGCAAATGGCGAATGTGTATCGATTTTACAGATCTCAACAAGGCATGTCCGAAGGACGAATTCCCATTGCCAAGGATAGACTCCTTAGTTGATGCAGCAGCTTCGTCAGAGCTTATGAGTCTTCTCGATTGTTATTCAGGCTATCATCAAATTTGGATGAAGAAGGAGGATGAGCCGAAGACCAGTTTCATAACCCCTAGTGGAACATATTGTTACCTTCGGATGCCTGAGGGGCTCAAGAACGCTGGAGGAAGTTTCAGCAGAATGACTGCGAAGGTTCTCCAGTCTCAGATAGGCAGAAATGTGCTAACTTGTGTTGATGATATCATTGTAAAAAGCACGAAACAGGAAAATCACATTGCTGATTTGCAGGAGACATTCGCCAGTTTTAGACAAGCTGGCCTAAAGTTGAATCCAGAAAAATGTGTCTTCGGAGTAAAGAAGGGGAAATTTCTTGGATGCTTGGTTTCAACAAAGGGAATTGAAGCTAATCCAAGTAAAATTGAAGCTATACTTCGAATGGAGCCACCAACTACAAAAAAGGGGGCCCAAAGATTGACAGGGAGGCTGGTATCTCTCAATAGATTCATATCCAGATCAGCAGAAAGAAATTTACCATTCTTCGAAGTGCTGAAATTAGCTGAAGTCTTTCAATGGGGACCAAGCCAACAAAAAGCCTTCGAGGAACTGAAGCAATATTTGATAGATTTAACAACATTAACTCCACCAATGCCAGGGGCTCCTTTGTTATTATATGTGGCAGCTTCGCACTCAGCGGTAAGTGCAGCACTTGTCCAGGAGAAGCTTGATGGCCAAGTCAAGAAGCAGGTCCCAGTGTATTTTGTATCTGAAGTTCTTAGTATATCAAATAAAAACTATACAGAATTGGAGAAGGTGTTATATGCTGTTTTGATGGCATCCAGGAAGCTTCGGCATTACTTTCAAGCATACAATATTGTTGTTCCTTCTTCGCAGCCGTTGAAGGATATTATGAGAAATAGAGAAGCTACTAGGCGGATTGGAAAATGGGCTGCAGAGCTCAATGAATTTTGCATTGATTATGTGCATAGATCTTCGATCCAGTCTCAAGCATTGGCAGATTTTATCGCCGATTGGACGCCAGGGGCTCAGGATGAAGAAACAAATAAAGATGCCGAAGTATGGATAGTGTTTTGCGATGGGTCTTGGGGAACCTTCGGAGCAGGAGCAGCCGTTGTGTTGGTCTCACCATCCAAAGTTAAAACTTGTTATGCGGCAAGACTCGATTTTAGTTGTACAAACAATATTACTGATTACGAAGCCCTGCTTTTGGGTCTTCGGAAGTTAAAAGCAATGGGAATCAGAAGGGCCATTCTTAAAACTGATTCCCAGGTTGTTTCGGGTTATATCGACAAGAGTTGCAAGGCTAAAGATCCGAAGCTTGAAAAATATCTAGACACCGTCCGAAGAATCGAAGCTTCCTTCGAAGGATTTTCTGTCAAAAATATCCCTCGAGGACAAAATGAGCATGCTGATTTGCTAGCTAAGTCAGCAGCACAGGGGCTGCCCTTACCTTCGGATGTGTTCTTCGAAACAATAAAAGCACCTTCAGTGGAACTTCTTGAAAGAGCAGTCCTCAATATATCTCCTGTTTATAGCGAAGACTGGAGAACTGAGATCATCTCTTACCTTCAGGGTAAATTCCTTTCAGATGACGAAACTTATAACAGGAGGATAGAGGCAAGAGCTCGTCCATATGTCATGATAGAAGGGGAGTTGTACAAGCATGGAGTTTGTGCTCCATTACTCAAGTGTTTATCTAGAGCCGAAGGCATAGAATTGATGAAAGAAATACATGCAGGCCTGTGTGGATCTCACATTGGATCTAGGCCGTTACTTGGAAAAGTTTTCCGTCAAGGGTTTTATTGGCCGAAGGCAGCTTCGGATGCAGCGGAATTAGTTCAAAAGTGCGAAGGTTGTCAGAAATGTGCAAGAGATCAAAAACAACCTTCGTCCTTAACTCAGCTCATACAACCCATCTGGCCATTGCAAAGGTGGGGCCTTGACTTGTTAGGTCCGTTACCACCGGCCCAAGGGAACTTAAGATATGTTGTAGTGGCTGTGGAATATTTTTCTAAATGGATTGAGGCAAAGCCTTTAGCCACAATAACTTCGGCCACCATTCAAAAGTTTTTTTGGCAGAATATTGTTTGTCGTTTCAGGGTACCAAAGGCCATCACTGTAGATAATGGAACACAGTTCGACTCCGAAGCTTTCAGAGATTTCTGTGATCAAATTGGTACAAAGATCCATTTTGCATCAGTCAGGCATCCGGAGTCAAACGGACTCGTTGAAAGAGCCAATAGCATTATAATGACAGGAATAATGAAGTTAATCTTCAATCAACCCAGGGGAAAGTGGCCAGATCAATTAATCAAAGTGGTATGGAGCCACAACACAACAATATCAAGGTCAACAGGCTTTACTCCATTCAAACTATTGTTTGGTGACGAAGCAACAACTCCGGAAGAAGCCAAAACTGGATCAATAAGAGTAGTAGCTTCGGCAAAATCAGATTCTGAAGCTGATCATTCTGTGGAAAAAGATGCTATAGAAGGGATCAGGCTTCAAGCTGTGGAGAACATCAATAAGTATCAAGCCGAAACAATCAAATGGCGTGATAGAAAGGTTCGGCTAAAGAATATTGAGCCAGGACATTTGGTGCTTCGGCGAGTAGCTAACCCAGATACAGTGGGCAAGTTGCAGTTGAAATGGGAGGGACCTTTTTTGGTAGCATCTTAATCAAGACCCGGTTCATACAGATTGAAGGATATGGACGGCAACGACATTCCTAGATCTTGGAATGCGGATGAGCTTCGGCGATATTATGTGTAACTTGATGTAATTTTTTATATTTTTTCTTTCATGGCACCCTTTTCCTTTCTGAAGGGGGAGAAAGGTTTTTAATGGGGCCATCATATGTAATTTCCTTTTTTAGCTCTATAAGAGCAAAATCCCCCAAGGATGTAAATGTAAAAGCTGAGAACGCACCATCGAGTGCCGAAAAGAAAACAGGGAAGAAGCTCCAAAGTCGTTCCTAAGGGAATGCAGAGCTTATAGCGAAAAGTCAACGCTGATTCCGCCGAAAGTAAAAGGCGAAGAAGCTCCAAAGTCGTTCCTAAGGGAATGCAGAGCTTACAGCAAAAAGTCAACGCTGATTCCGCCGAAAGTAAAAGGCGAAGAAGCTCCAAAGTCGTTCCTAAGGGAATGCAGAGCTTACAGCGAAAAGTCAGCGCTGATATGTGATTGTTTCTAAGGAAATAACGGTTGTGATCATGGCTTCGGATATGTGTTTGGACATTCATTTGCACATCACATTACATCATAACATTTGCACTCATAAACATTCATCCAGGCATATGTAGGATAACCATCATCATAGCATAAGTGGCTGCTTCGGCAAAAAGAAAAAAAGAAAACTGTCTTTTGTACTTCGTCCTGTACGAAAAGAAAAGCTTCGGAAAAAAGGGAAAAGTTGTTTTTTATGCTTCGCTGTGTACGAAAAGAAGGGAAGGTGTTTTTTCGCCTTCGGCTCAAAAAGATAATTTCGTCCACAATCAAAGCACCTCTCATACATTAATGGAAGGGTAAGAGCACATTACAAGGTATGAACAGAATTCATTAAGAACAAGTTTAGTCATATTTACAAAATTTATCTCAAAAGTTTCTTGAGTCTGTCTACAGTCTACTCCTATTTGATCTTCATGGGGCCTCAGCTTCGGCGTCATTCTCTTTAAGCTTCGGTCTCGGCTTCGTCATCCTACATAAATTAAGTTGTTGTAGGTCAAAACCAAGCTTGAAGGAAAAGGTAAGCACAAGGTATGATTTCTTACTGGTTCAAGATGACTCCGAGCTTCGTTTCCAGCCTTTTCTCGCCTGCCTTTTGTCCATATCATTTTTACAAATCTATTAGAAATGCTTCGGGCGAGATCAGGAATGTCATCTAGAATTGATGGGGATAGAGTAAAATTGGGCCTATTGACAATTTTTCCATGATCGCAGCCAGCTTTTAGGAAAGCTGCAGCAGTGCCCCGAGAAGCTACCCAGGCGCAGAAGTCACCGTGCCCGGCTATAACTTCGTCAAGCTCATCAATTTCACCTTCAATATGTTCGAAGGTCTTTGGTAAATCTTCAGCTGACGGGGTGAATTTCTCACTGCTAGCTCCAACTGAGTGGAAGATTTTTCTCAGTCGTTGAATACATTTGTTGCTAAATTCCAAACATTTGTCTTGAAGGCTTGCCAATAATTTTTTCAAATCTGAATTTTGTTGGACTTCGGCTTCAAGTTTTGCATTAAGTTCTTGCTTTTCTTGTTCAAACTGTTCAGATTGGCAGAGAAGCTTCGTATTCAATTCTGTCATTTTAGCTTCGGCTTCTGCCAATAAGCCTTCAGTTGCCTGAAGCTCGAAGTTCTTCTTTTCAATAGTAGCTGATTGCTTTTTTATTTTGTTTTCTAAATTTTCAATTATAACCTCGTGTTTTTTGTCTTCCAGATCTTGCTGCATTTTCAAAGCTTTGCTCAACAGCATACTCTGCACGTAAACAACCTTCGTTAGACATGCCTTCATTATTAAAAACAATAAAAGTCAAGGGAAAAGTAGTTCATCTTGAAATTGGAATAAAATAAACTACCAACGATATGTTGTCGTCGGTAGCGGCTAATGTCCGTTTCCAGCTTCGGAAAACCGATACTCTTTGACAGAGTACCGATAACCTTAGCTCCAGTTTGATCTCGGATACATTCTAATTTTTCATCATCAATACCTCCGAAGAGGAGTGCTCCTGGTTTATATCCGCAAGATTTGGCATACTCTTTAAGCTCTTCTATTTCGGTTTTTGACAATTTTTCTCCAACTAAATTTTGAAACATGAAGGCCTCGTCCTCTGAAGCTTCGTCAGCAATTTCCTTTTCTTTCCCAGACACTGCGGCCATGGCCTCTTCGACGGCAGTAGTAGCTTCTTCTGTGGCCATGTCTAGTAGCATTTTGTCGATGTGTTCGATTGTGCTTTCCAAGTTCAAATCTTCAATTGAGGTAGCTTCGGCAGCCGCGACCTCCGAAGGTGTGATTTCAATATTTGTTATTTCTTCAGCCGCTGGTATCTTCTGAGCTGAAGCTCTCGGTGGTGTCTTGTCAATGACCTCTGTCACTGCGATGATTCTTTGTCTATTTGTTTTAGTCGTTTTCTTCGTTTTTTCGGGCTCCTTTTCCTTCTGAAAAAACATTGTCAGTTGAGGCCTCAATGGACTTAGCTTCACAGGCAGGGATTCAGTCATTACCTTCAAAATTTCTTCCACGTCAGTGGCAGAGCGTGATGCGGGAGTCTCCTCTTCGTCGGATATTTTTTGCTTCGGAGATAGTACTTTCCTCTTCTTCGGAATATTCTTCTTTTTTGGTGGTTCCTTCTCATCTTCATTTAAAGCTTCGGTTACCCGTTTCCTTTTCCGGCCTTCGATACCTTTATTCAGATTTTCGTAGTCAGGATATTCAAAACCCAGGGCGTCCAGCACTCGATTCAGTCTTCGCTTCGGACGGGTACCGAAGGCTGCAGTCATCAGCTGATCCTCTTTTTTGGAGTAATTACCGAGTATTTCATTGCACATTATTTCAATTGTGTCCAGCCACTCTTGGCAAGGTGTTTTAAAATATTTCTTAAACTTGTAATAGTAAGGTAACCGCACAAGTTCCCCTTCTTTCTTCTCCCCCTTTAGCTTCGGCATTTCCCATTCTTTTAAGGTAGGAAAAACCCGAAAAGCCAAGAACTCTTGGACCAAGTCTCTTGTGCTGATATGCTCTGAAATAATTTTAAACTCAGCCAACGCTTTTTGGGTTGGACCTTCTGGTGTCATGTTGCAATGAGGTCGGGTTTCTCCGAAGATTAGTTCAAGCGGACTCTGCACGAGCTTCTCCTTGTCGTCATCAACCTTGACGTAGAACCATTCCGATTTCCACCCTGCCGGCCACTTGCTTCGATAGCTGATGACAGGAAACTTTGTGGTTTTCCGATAGGCAAAATTATAGCAACCAAAGTTATCATGCAATCCATCCTTTCTAGCCTTCGTCTGATAATGCAGTTCATGAACTCGACAAAAGCTGTCCGCAAAAGGCTCCACCGCCTGGCTTCGGAGGGCCCAGATATAGACGCTGAGCCTAACGATAGCGTTAGGAGTCAGCTGATGAAAGTAGATCCCAAACCTCTTCAATACATCTGCAATAATCCCATGCATGGGGAATCTCAACCCAGCCTTTAAAAAGCTCTTGAAAATAACTATTTCGTCCTTCTCTGGCTTCGGGGTAGTTTCTTCCCCTCTGAAGCGTAGTAGCTTCTTCTGACTTTCATTGAAATAACTCGACTTCACCATCTTGGACAGATCAGCCTTCAAAACAGTCGACTTTCCGAAGTCCAAGTGGCTGGGCTTACTTGGCATGGCAATACGGTAATCATCTTCGGAATCAGTTCCCTCAATGTCTTCTTCTTCCGCTTCGGCAGTCACCTGTTCTGCCTCAGCAGTGGGGATTTCTTCCGGGATTACCAGTCTGGATCGTTGCATCGCTTCGGAGATGGGAATAGTCTCCGATCCTTCAGCTTCACCTCCCTCACGTTCAACCCTAGCGGTAGAACGCACTCTGGCCATTTAACTCTGAATTTTTTGGGAACTAAATGCTTTTTCTTCCGAAGCTTTTTCTTCTGACGAAGTAGGCTTCAATCTGGAGCTTCGTCTGGTTCTGAGAGTCAAGCTTCGGCTATGGTTAAAAAATTTGGCAGCAAAACAGTGTAAATAGCAATGAATGCTGTGGTAACTTCACATCTACCCGTCTGTTTATATAGTGATGCAGGTAAGAAGGCGAGTCGCCAGGATTTTTACACCTGGCGAACAGCTGGTACCCACTGAACACTGGGCCACAGAACCCGAGAAGGTGAATCGCCAGGACACGTGTAACTGCTGCATGGCGGGGCCACCTCGCGCTCGGATTATTTTAATCGTTTCTCGGCAACGAGCTCAGGGAAGGTGTTTTTTGGACCTTCGGCTTCCCGAAGCCTGAGATGCTTTTTTCATGGATCAAGCTCGTTACGAAAAACGACCTAGCACCGCGAAGGGGCTACTGTTGGGACCATGCTTCGTCGCCGAAGGTCCTGCAGGAAGAAACAGCTTCGGCTGAAGCTGTTTGTACGAGATACCGAAGGATGCAGTTCATGAAGCTTCGGAAACGCAAACCGACTTAAAGATAGAATGACCCTTTGGCCCATAAGAGTTCGAGTCATTGTTGTAAACTTTTATGAGGGGTATGATTGTAATTCCTCACAGGCTGGGTCCTATGCCTATAAATAGTGAACAGTATTCCTTTACTGTTCACGAGGTTCCGGCATTTGCAATCGCATCACTCGGAAACCAATCTTTGCCAAGGCAAAGGTATAATTGTATTCAACACGTAAATATAATGAATGGATATAATATGGTTTATTTATGATTCATTTACCTTTGATATTCGGTATTTTATGTCATCTTATACAATCTGTTGGAGTTCAATTACGAAGATATAACCTTCGTAATTGTATTGCCATCAACCTTCGTCCAGGGCCCATTATCCCCAAGGGAATAATGCTTCATTGGACGAAGAACATTTACATTTAACATTTTATGTTGCCTTGTTCTTAATTCATAGCATTTGAGAACAAGTCCCCAACAAAACCTAAATTGGCGTCTTAGACCAACTCGTCCGTGAAACCATGACCTAGCCTATGTTATAAGTTGCCCAACCCGTTTATATCAAAAGCAAAGTAAAACTCTGTTTAATCTACCTACCCCATGTACCCGCAAATGTTAGCCCAACTCAGATAATGGCATTTAACACCACAATCGATGGTCCCTAAATCAGACCCAAGAAGAAGGTTAACTTCGACGAGGAAGGATATTAGTAGAAACAGATCTTCAGATGAATCAAGATCCACCATCCGGAATAAAAGTCTCCCTTACCAAACTTTTTCTGACCCCAAATCTTCTCTACACTCACCTAATAGCTAAAACATGATGTATTGTGCCCTTGTTTTCTATGCCACACCTACTAATGGCATGAAAATTTTAGGTGCATAAAAAAATACGAATAGGAAGTTCCACTTAGAAAAAAAATATACTAGAATTTCATAAAGATAAAGTCAGCTTGATATGCTTAACTAAATGGTATTCTTAAATAGGATTATATAATCTAATGTGGTCTACTAAAACAGACTAGTGATACTGGTAGAAGAGAATAGACCCTACTAGCCAGGTGTTAACTTAACTTAGCATTAGACCAACTCAACCATGAGCATAAGAGCCAACCCAACCAATAGAGTCATGATGAATTGTATAATCTATCTATCCCCACCTAACATCAAACAAGATTTTTACCTACATCATGTAGTCTATCTCACCCATATCCATCTTAACCATATTCCCCCAACTCCGATAATATACACTAACCTCGAATCAATGAGACCGAGACCGAACAAGAAAAGATCAACATCGAAAAGGAAGGGTATAACAGTCAAAGGGAATCTCGGGATGAATCAAGACTTAAACATTCGGATGAAGTCTTTTCCTTGCCATAATATTTCTTACATCAACCTATTCAGCATATATCCCACATAATAACTGGCTGGATACCTATGCTCTCCCAATCACCCACTATTGACTATAAAAAAATGAAACTCTGAATTTTTGAACCAATTACAGACTAAAAAAACTGAATTACAAACCAATCCTTTTGTATCCCTTTCTTACAAATCTCGAGGACGAGATTTCTGTCAAGGGGGTAGGATTTGTAATACCCAAATTGTAAATAATGAGAATAGAGTTGACCTCCTTGTGTGTTTTGCATCTATTTATTATAACATGGGAACAACCATATTTAAAATGATTAATTGTCAAATGACACCTAAATTGATCTATACATCATGTTGGACTTTATTTGATTGTGCACCTATAAATAATGAAAATAATAATATCAATGACAATATATTAGTATCCAATTTGGGATTTCCTACCTAATTTACAACTTGGAAAATTTGAAAATTACATAGAAGGAGAAAAGAAGGAAAACACTATACATGATAAAACAAAATATATGGATAAATAACATACTACCATACTAGTATGTTTATTTTGTACATTTAATTTGAGTACAAGTTCACAACACTATTTGAATTCAAATTTGGGAATTAAAAATAAAAAGAAAAGAAATCAGGACAAAGAAAAGAAAAAGATAAATGGAAAAACTGCTCGTGGGCCGCGAACCTCGTTTCTGGCCCACTTGTGCATTCACTCGCGCGGCCCACCTCCCTCCATCCCGCCATGACACTACACCGATGCCATGTGGGCCCCAGTGGTCGGTCTCCGTTCCTCAGTCTCATACTCACGCGCGATGGATGACGCACGAGTTCCATCATGTAGATCCCTCCGTCCTCTGTCATGCGGGTCGTGGCGTCAACTCCTACGTCCTTCTCGGCCGCGAACTTGAAATAGAACCGGGTGGTGCTCGGCTCACCGAATCCCCCTCTCCTCAGACTCCCGCCCTAGGTATAAATCTATGGCCACGACCTCCCCTTTCCCTCCTCCAGTCTGCACGCACCTCTTGAAGTACAAAGCCGGGTCCGCGCCCCCCTTTATCCATCGAGCGCCGCCATCAGGAAAACACCATGAACTTGAGAAGAGGGTGTCGCCGTGGGTGAATCTAGCGTGTAGCGTCGTAGTGTCCTCGGTGGGCGGTCCTGGGGAACCGCAAGTGATACTCGCGCGTTGTAGAGGTGGTTCTCGGCGAGATGTTTCTCGGTGGTGCGTCAATTGCTCACCAGAGATGGGCGTGTGGGCAGATCTGCACCACGTCGTGGCCAGACATCGTTGCGTCATCATCACCGGTGAGTCCTCGTCGATCAAGCTCGCTTCGTTCTTCTCTGCGTGAAACGCTAGCCACATAGGGTAGGGAGCATTGGACTGCCATGAATGTGGGTCGCCGGCGCTTCCGCCGTGAGGGTGTGGCGGCGCCACCTGTGCTGGCCGGGAAGGAAGGTCCCTGAGCCACTCATTTCATGATCAATGGTTGCAATTAGATCGTATCGTGTGTGGTCTTGTGATCGTCAATTCTAGATGAACGGTGGAGATTAGAACCACTCATACCCTTTCGTTCCAGTGAATCATAGTCGCAGATCTGGAAACAGAGGGTTAAGTGTTGTGGGGTGTGCTGACCGTTGATCTAAGATCCGAGGATCACGGTTGCATACCATTTCATTTAAAACGCGATCTAATCCGGCACCGGATCTAGATTGGACGGCTCTGGGTCCCCGATACCTCTTCGCCATTGCCTTTTCTTAAAGAGCCCCTCGACTTTTCCTAAATCAACTTGTCGTCCACCTGCGGGCTGGTCTGTGTCTGGGAAAGCTTTGCAAATTAACCCCGAGGCTCTCTGTATATTATGTGCCCAGTCCAGAAAACAAAAAAATCAGGGGAAAATGAAATAGAAATTTATTTTGATGCAAAAATAATTACTAGAACTTGTATAATTAATTGAAAATTCATATGAACTCCAAATTGATCCAATCCAGTTGCAATAATTTTGTTTTAATATTGTTTATCATTTAGTATCTTTGTTTAGCCATGAAACTTGAATTAAACTTATTCACTTGATTTGTTCTATACTAAGCACTTAATAACTTCGGAAATTCATAACTCCTCCGTTTTAATTTCGAATTGACTCATTCCAGTTGCGTTTGCTTCGTATAAATATTTACTACATAGTAGCAACATTGATTATATGATATCCCATACTTTTATAATTAAGTAACTAATTGGATTAGTCTATGTTTATTGGATTAGTTTTTCCTAATATTAATTCTGATCTTATAGTTATAATTTGAATAAAAGATGATCTTTAATCAAGTACTGACTTAGATTAAAATGCAGTTAATTATTCATAGAATATTCTCTTATATGGTATATAATAACCAATTTATAATATAATTTAATATTTAAACCACGTAGATCTACCATAAATCCTAAATCTTTAACCGTAACTCTGAATTTAGCGATTCTCAAACCTATGATCTCGTAGCAACGCATAGATTATTATTATGCAATTTGTTTTTATGTTTGGTGTGATGTTAACTTTTCCTATACCATGTTTGTTTGTATTACTACGACTAGAAGCGAGGTTACGAGTCACCTAAGGAATCATCCTAGTACCTTGAATCTCAAGTCCCAGGCAAGTTGTGCCCTTGATCACATTTATTTACCCAATAATGTTCTTTATAATCATTTATTCCTGCATAGGTTTAATTTTGATGGGACCTAATAGGTCACACTAGTCTGGTTATCTTTTTACCATGTTTACCCCTGAATCATATGGGTAGTTTTGCTATTGCTATATGGTTTTGGGATTAATATTACATTATGTCCATGTTCCAATTATTCTGTTATTTTATTTATGTTCATGTCAAGATCGTTATTTTTAATTGGAACATGGAGCTTAACTTGAGAAACACGTGCCACCACGAGGGTGGAATGAGACGCCCTTGGCTGAGTAATTAGGAAAGCTAGTGGAAGACTACCTTACCCGAAAGGGGCAAGGGCATTAGGGGAGTAGGCGTGTAGGGAGGTTCTCGGGTTGATTTTGCTACGATGGCGGTCAGACGAGGGATTCCTACATTGTTGTTCCTAGAAACTGTAGCGGGTTTTCGGAAGCTAGTGGAACTTTGTAAAGGCCTCATAGTGAATCCCTAGTCATTCACCTTGGAAGTGTCTAAGGGCCTTGCAAACCCTAAAGACATGGGATACGTGACTTGTGGGTACAGGGTACAACTTCTGCAAAGTGTAAAACTGGTATACTATCCATGCTCGCGGTCATGAGCAGCTCAGGACTCTCGCATGATTAAATTATGGAACTAAATTCAATTTGTCATTTGCATTGCATGGGATTTATTATTAATTTTGTTCTATTATTATTATGGTTAGGTATTTACTTACATTTAGTAACTGCTAATAAAATTTGACCAACTTATTAAAAGCAATGCTCAGCTTTAAACCCTATTATTGATCAGCCTTACACATCACATGAACTCCCACCTTTGGTGAGTTCATGCACATTATTCCCCACAACTTGTTGAGCGATGAACATATGTGAGCTCACCCTTGCTGTCTCACACCCCCACAGGTCAAGGTCAGGTACCACAGGATGAGGCACATGGAGGATGCTGCGTTGTGTTCGTGAGAGGTATAGGCCGTCGTCTCCCAGTCAACTTTGGGTTGCTGGATCGTTGTCTCCTTTCGATGTAATTATTTATTTATTTTGTACAGAACTCCTATTATATAATAAAGTTGTAACATTCATTTCTGTACCATGATTCATCATATGTGTGAGACTTGATCCCAGCACACCTGGTGATTATGTTCGCGCCCGGGTCTTGGTGCCCTAAAACCCGGGTGTGACATTCCACCACCAGCACCGCGCTGACCACTTGGGTGATGGCCACCACATAGAGGAGGAGGGTCTTGCCTGGATCAGGCATGACCAATACCGGTGGCGAGGTTAGGAATACCTTGATCCAGTCAAGGGCTTCCTGGGCTTCCGCTATCCATGTGAAATGGTCATTCTTCTGCAATAGCTTGTAGAGATTGGATGGGCCCATGCGCTAGATGGCCTCTATCTTCTCTTGGTTGGCCTTGATTCCATGGTCCAAGACCATGAAGCCTAGGAGCTTTCCTTTTGGAACCTCGAAGACACATTTCTCGGAGTTCAACTTGATCCGTAATCTTTGAAGATTGGCAAACATCTCTTCTAGGTCGGTGATGAAGTCGTCAGATCTTTTCATCTTTACAATAATGTCATCAATGTAGACTTCTATATTGTGCCCGATTAGATCGGTGAAGCATTGGAGCATACACCATTAGTACGTCGCCTCGGCGTTCTTCAGACCAAAAGGCATGGAGACATAGCAGAACGTCTCGAAGTGGGTGATGAAGGTGGTTGCGTGTTGGTCGGCTTCTGTCATAGTGATTTGGTGGTACCCGGGGTAAGCGTCCAGGAAGGAGAGCAGCTCGCACCCTGCGATGGAGTCTACAACTTGTTTGATTCGCATGAGGGGAAAGGACCCTTTGGTAGGCCTTGTTAAGACTTGTGTAGTCAATACACATCCTCCAACTCCCGTTCGTCTTCTTGACCAGGATGGGGTTTGCGACCCACATCGGGTGGTGTATCTCCTATATGAATTCGGCCGCCAAGAGCTTTGCGACCTCTTCGTCGATGGCCTTGTGGTTTTCTTCATCGAAACATCAAAGCCATTGGGTGACGGCCAGGCCATCGACTGTATGTTCAGAGCGTTCTCGGCAATTTACCTTGGGACTCCGGACATATTCGTGGGTTTCCAGGCGAAGACGTCGTGGTTGTCCCAGAGGAGACTAACGAGCACACTTTCTTGCTTGTCGGAGAGCGCCGCCCGATTTGAACGCGTATGGATGCGTTGGTAGCATCAAGCGGCACGTTCTTCGAGTCCTCAACAGACTTGATGGTGACAGAGCTAGCCTTTGGGGCATCGGGGGCGCTTTGCTGGGTGGAACCATTTCATAGCTCGACTAGTTCCCTTGCGGCGGCGAGCACCAACGCAAAATTGCAGCTGGCCTGCTCACATGCGTAGGCTTCCTCAAATGAGGTGGCCACCGTAATGACCCTGCGGGGTCTAGGCATCTTCAACTCGAGTTAGGTGTAGTTGCAAATAGCCATGAACTGGACATAGTACAGTCTCCCAAATATTGCATTGTAAGCTCCAGGGATGTCCATCACCTCGAAGCGCAGCGGCTCGGTGCAGAAATTGGAGGGAGCGCGTCGAACGTAACCGATAGTGTGGTTCATCTAAGCGGGTGAAATCCTTGGTTGAGCGTGATGCCTTGGATTGGCTCCATGCTTGGATGCAGTGCAAAGCACGAGATCCCCATGTAGTTGATGGTCGCAACGTTCAGGACATTGGAAAGTCATTTCGTGCCCACGATTGGCTCGACTATGAGAGGGTAGGTTCCAGGGTGTGGGACCCTACACAGGTGGTCGCGCCGATCGAAGGTGATCGGTAGCTTCGACAACTGAGATACCAAGTGAAAGTCGCCTAGAGGGGGGTGAATAGGCAAATCTGAAAAATTTATAAACTTTAAGCACAACTACAAGCCGGGGTTAGCGTTAGAAATAAAACCGAGTCCGAAAGAGAGGGTGAAAACAAATCAACCAAAGAAATAGAGCGGATGACATGGTGATTTGTTTTACCGAGGTTCGGTTCTTGCAAACCTACTCCCCGTTGAGGTGGTCACAAAGACCGGGTCTCTTTCAACCCTTTCCCTCTCTCAAACGGTCACTTAGACCGAGTGAGCTTCCTTCCATGATTTCCGGGTCACTTAGACCCCGCAAGGACCACCACACAATTGGTGTCTCTTGCTTCGCTTACAAGGCTTTGAGAGTAAGAATGAGAGAAAGAAGAAAGCCAACCAAGCAACAAGAACAACAAAAGAACACAAGTCGATCTTCTCACAAGTCCTAAAAACTAGAGTTGAATTGTGGACTTTGATTTGATCGGAGGCTTTGATTTGTGTCTTGGAGTGTTGTGTATTGCTCTTGTATTGAATGAGGAGTAGTGAATGCTTGGGTGCCTTGAATAGAGGTGGTTGGGGGTATTTATAGCCCCAACCACCAAAACTGTCATTGGGGAGGGCTGCTGTCGATGGGCGCACCGGACAGTCCGGTGCGCCAGCCACGTCACCCAACCATTAGGGTTCTGACGATTTCGACTGTTGGAGCTCTAACAGCCTGGGCCACCAGACAGTCCGGTGCCGCACAGGACAGCCATTGTTCACTGTCTGGTGTGCCTTTTGGCGCTTCTCTGACTCTGCACGAACTGTCTGCGCACTGTTCATGTTGCAGGCGACCGTTGGAGTCGACCGTTGCGCTTGGGAGCCATTGCTCTGATGGCATACCGGACAGTCCAGTGAATTATAGTGGAGCGCGGCCTCAGAAACCCAAAGGTGAAGAGTTTGAAGTCGATCCACCCTGGTGCACCGGACAGTCCGGTGCGCCAGACTAGGGTTCTCTTCGGTTTCTTTTGATCCTTTCTTTTGAACCCTAACTTCAATCCTTTTATTGGTTTGTGTTGAACCTTTGGCACCTGTAGAATATATAATCTAGAGCAAACTAGTTAGTCCAATTATTTGTGTTGGGCATTTCAACCACCAAAATCATTTAGGAAAAGGTTTGACCCTATTTCCCTTTCAATCTCCCCCTTTTTGGTGATTGATGCCAACACAAACCAAAGCAAATATAGAAGTGCAGAATTGAACTAGTTTGCATAAGGGAAGTGCAAAGGTTGCTTGGAATTAAACCAATTTATATTTTCATTAGATATGCATGGATTGCTTTCTTTCTTTTTAACATTTTGGACCACGCTTGCACCACTTGTTTTGTTTTTGCAAATTCTTTTGGAAAATCTTTTCAAAGTACTTTTGCGAATAGTCAAAGATATATGAATAAGATTGCAAGAAGCATTTTCAAGATTTGAAATTTTCTCCCCTTGTTTCAAATGCTTTTCCTTTGACTTAAACAAAACTCCCCCTGAATTGAAATTCTCCTCTTAGTGTTCAAGAGGGTTTTAGATATCAATTTTGAAAGAGGTTATACCAATTTGAAATTATATCAAACATAAGATACCAATTGAAAAACTTCTTAATATCATTTGAAAGACTTTTTGAAATTGGTGATGGTGCGGTCCTTTTGCTTTGGGCTAATACTTTCTTTCCCTTGGGCATGAATCGCCAAAAACGAATACTTTGTAAGTGAAATATGAGCCCTTTTTACTTTCTCCCCAATGGTACAAATGAATATGAGTGAAGATTATACCAAAGTGGAGAACAGTGCGGAGTGACGGCGAAGGGTAAATAATACCGATAGAGTGGAGTGGAAGCCTTGTCTTCGCCGAAGACTCCATTTCCCTTTCAATCTACGACTTAGCATAGGAATACACTTGAAAACACATTAGTCGTAGACATAAAAGAGATATGATCAAAGGTATATTAATGAGTTATGTGTGCAAAATATCAATCAAAGTTCCTAGAATCAAAAATGTTTAGCTCATTCCTAAGTTTGGTAAAGGTTTTCTCATCTAATGGTTTGGTAAAGATTTCGGCTAATTGTTCTTTTGTGCTAACATAAGCAATCTCGATATCCCCCCTTTGTTGGTGATCCCTCAGAAAGTGATACCGAATGGCTATGTGCTTAGTGCGGCTGTGTTCAACGGGATTATCCGCCATGCGGATTGCACTCTCATTATCACATAGGAGAGGGACTTTGCTCAATTTGTAGCCATAGTCCCTGAGGATTTGCCTCATCCAAAGCAATTGCGTGCAACAGTGACCTACGACAATATACTCGGCTTCGGTGGTAGAAAGAGCTACTGAGTTTTGTTTCTTTGAAGCCCAAGACACCAGGGATCTTCCCAAAAACTGACAAGTCCTTGATGTGCTCTTCCTATCAATTTTACACCCTGCCCAATCAGCATCTGAATAATCTATTAAATCAAAGGTGGATCCTTTGGGGTACCAAAGACCAAATTTAGGTGTATGAACTAAATATCTCATGATTCTTTTTATGGCCCTAAGGTGAACTTCCTTAGGATCGGCTTGGAATCTTGCACACATGCATACGGAAAGCATAATATCCGGTCGAGCTGCACATAAATAGAGTAAAGATCCTATCATCGACCAGTATACTTTTTGATCTACGAATTTACCTCCCGTGTCAAGGTCGAGATGCCCATTGGTTCCCATGGGTGTCTTGATGGGCTTGGCATCCTTCATTCCAAACTTGGTAAGTATATCTTGAATGTACTTGGTTTGGCTGATGAAGGTGCCCTCTTGGAGTTGCTTCACCTGAAATCCTAAGAAATACTTCAACTCCCCCATCATAGACATCTCAAATTTTTGAACCATTATCCTACTAAACTCTTCACAAGTAGATTTGTTAGTAGACCCAAATATGATATCATCAACATAAATTTGGCATACAAACAAATCATTTGCAATGGTTTTAGTAAAGAGTGCAGGATCGGCTTTGCCGACTTTGAAGCCATTAGTGATAAGAAAATCTCTTAGGCATTCATACCATGCTCTTGGGGCTTGCTTGAGCCCATAAAGCGCCTTAGAGAGTTTATACACATGGTTAGGGTACTCACTATCTTCAAAGCCGGGAGGTTGCTCAACATAGACCTCTTCCTTGATTGGTCCATTGAGGAAGGCACTCTTCATGTCCATTTGATAAATCTTGAAGCCATGGTAAGTAGCATAGGCAAGTAATATGCGAATTGATTCAAGCCTAGCTACGGGTGCATAGGTTTCACCGAAATCCAAACCTTCGACTTGTGAATATCCCTTGGCTACAACCGAGCTTTGTTCCTTGTCACCACACCATGCTCATCTTGTTTGTTGCGAAATACCCACTTGGTTCCTAAAACATTTTGGTTAGGACGTGGAACAAGATGCCATACCTCATTGTTCGTGAAGTTGTTGAGCTCCTCTTGCATTGCCAACACCCAATCTGAATCTCTTAGTGCATCTTCTACCCTGTATGGCTCAATAGAAGACACAAAAGAGTAATGTTCACAAAAATGTGTGACACGAGATCGAGTGGTTACCCCCTTATGAATATCGCCGAGGATGGAGTTCACGGGGTGATCTCTTTGAATCGCTTGGTGGACTCTTGGGTGTGGCGTTCTTTGACCCTGTACTTCTTGATCATCTTCCTTGTCTTGGTCATTGGCATCTCCCCCTTGACCATTGTCCTCCTCTTGAGGTGGCTCATCTTCTAGATCTTCATCTTCATTGTCTTGAGCTTGATCCTCATCTTGGGTTGGTGGAGATGCTTGCATGGAAGATGACGGTTGATCTTGTGCTTGTGTAGGATCTTCGGATTCCTTAGGACACACATCTCCAACGGACATGTTCCTTAGCGCGCCGCATGGAGCCTCTTCATCATCTAGCTCATCAAGATCAACTTGCTCTACTTGAGAGCCATTAGTCTCATCAAACACAATGTCACAAGAAACCTCAACTAATCCAGTGGGTTTGTTGAAGACTCTATATGCCCTCGTGTTTGAGTCATAACCAAGTAAAAAACCTTCTACAGCCTTAGGAGCAAATTTAGATTTTCTACCTCTTTTAAAAAGAATAAAACATTTGCTACCAAAGACTCTAAAATATGAAATATTAGGCTTTTTACCGGTGAGGAGTTCATTGAAAGGGAAATGTGCCCTTGGGCCATTTCTAAGTATTTTGGTGATTTAGTGTCCAACACAAGTGCCTAAGTGTAAAATGGTGGACAAAGTACAAATCAAGGATAAAGATATGTTTCTCAGACTTAGTACATTGTTTTGGAGACTAATGTATTGTGTCTAAGTGCTAGAAACAGGAAAAGGCCAACTGGAAATGCCTTGGCTCGAGCAGCCAAGACTTTGCTCAGTCTGGAGCACCGGACTGTCCGGTGCGCCAGGCTGGCTCGGGCAAACAGGCTGCTCTCGGGACTTCAACGGCGGTGTACGGCTATAATTCACTGGACTGTCCGGTGGTGCACCGGACTGTCCGGTTGGTCGTTCACAAGCGAAGTGGCCGCTCTCGGGAATTCACCGGCGACGTACGGCTATAATTCACCGGACTGTCCGGTGTTCACCGGACTGTCCGGTGAGCCAACGGTCGGCCGGGCCAACGGTCGGCCGCGCAATCTGCGCGGGACACGTGGCCGAGCCAACGGCTAGAAGGAGGCACCGGACTGTCCGGTGTGCACCGGACATGTCCGGTGCGCCAACGGCTCTCAGGCTGCCAACGGTCGACTGTGCTGTTTATGGAAAGAAATCGGGCACCGGACAGTGTCCGGTGTGCACCGGACTGTCCGGTGCGCCAGTCGACAGAAGGCAAGATCAGCCTTCCAAGATTGCTCTCAACGGCTCCTAGTTGTCTTGGGGCTATAAAAGGGACCCCTAGGCGCATGGAGGAGCACACCAAGCATTCCTACAACATTCCTAAGCACCAAGACATCGATTCCGCGCCTTTGATTCTTTGCGATAACAATTAGAGCTCTTGTTGAGTAGTGAACTCATTGAGTTGTGTTGTGAGCTCTAGTTACGACTTGTGTGCGTGGTGTTACTGTGATTTCTTGTCTTGAGTGCGTTGCTAATCCCTCCCTTGCTCTGTGTTCTTTGTGAATTTCAAGTGTAAGGGCGAGAGGCTCCAAGTTGTGGAGATTCCTCGCAAACGGGATTGAGAAAAAGCAAGCAAAACACCGTGGTATTCAAGTGGGTCTTTGGACCGCTTGAGAGGGGTTGATTGCAACCCTCGTCCGTTGGGACGCCACAACGTGGAGTAGGCAAGCGTTGGTCTTGGCCGAACCACGGGATAACCACCGTGCCATCTCTGTGATTGATCCTTGTTGGTTATTGTGTTTTGTTGAGGATTCCTCTCTAGCCACTTGGCAATTATTGTGCTAACGATTAACCAAGTTTTGTGGCTTAAGTTTTAAAAGTTTCACAGGATCACCTATTCACCCCCCCCTCTAGGTGCTCTCAATTGGTATCAGAGCCGTTCTCTTCTCAAAGGGACTAACCGCCCGAAGAGATGGATCCTAAGGGGAAGGGTATCGTGATCAATGACAAAGAGAAGGAATCCTTCATCAACGAGCCGAAGGACGACAAGCCTACCGACTCTGGCTCGGGCCATAGACGGAAAGAAGGGAAGAAGAAGAAGACGAGGCACATCAAGGAGATCGTCAACTACGACGACAGCGATGAGTCTACTTCTTCCCAAAAGGACGACGACCACAACGACTACGAGAGAAGGAAACCGGTTAATTCGAACTTTTCGTTTGACTACTCTCGTATTCCGCAAAGTTCAAATTCACATTTGCTCTCCATTCCTCTCGGCAAGCCTCCACACTTTGATGGGGAGGACTACGGATTTTGGAGCCACAAAATGCGTAGTCACCTATTCTCTCTCCATCCTAGTATATGGGAGATTGTAGAGAGTGGAATGCACTTTGATAGTTCGGATAGTCCCATGTTCATTAATGAACAAATTCATAAGAATGCACAGGCTACTACTGTTCTTCTAGCTTCATTGTGCAGGGATGAATACCACAAAGTGAGCAGCTTGGATAACGCTAAGCAAATATGGGACACCCTCAAGATCTCTCATGAGGGGAACGACGTCACCTTGCTCACCAAGATGGAGTTGGTGGATGGCGAGCTTGGACGGTTCGCGATGATAAGGGGCGAGGAGCCAACCCAAACATACAACCGGCTCAAGACCCTTATCAACAAAATAAGGAGCTACGGAAGCACGCGATGGACGGACCACGACGTCGTCCGACTGATGCTAAGGTCCTTTACCGTTCTTGATCCTCATTTGGTGAATAATATTCGTGAGAATCCCAGGTACACCAAAATGTTGCCCGAAGAAGTCCTTGGAAAATTCGTGAGCGGGCGAATGATGATCAAGGAGGCGAGGTACGTGGACGACGCCTTGAATGGTCCAATCAACGTGCCGCAACCCCTTGCTCTCAAGGCAACAAGAAGCAAGGAGGCGCTACCTAGCAAGGTGGCACAAATTGAGGCGGCCGGACTTAATGATGAAGAGATGGCCCTCATCATCAAGAGATTCAAGACGGCGCTAAAGGGTCGCAAGGGGCAGCCAAGCAAGACCAAGACAAAGGGGAAGCGCTCATGCTTCAAATGTGGTAAGCTTGGTCATTTTATTACTAACTGTCCCGACAATGATAGTGATCAAGACCAAGGGAACAAGAGGGAGAAGAAGAAGAACTATAAGAAGGCAAAGGGCGAGGCACATCTAGGAAAGGAGTGGGATTCGGATTGCTCCTCCTCCGACTCCGACAATGAAGGACTCGCCGCCACCGCCTTCAACAAGTCATCCCTCTTCCCCAACGAGCGTCACACATGCCTTATGGCAAGGGAGAAGAAGGTATGTACTTGAGACTCTACTTATGCTTCTTCAAGTGAGGACGAATCTAGTGATGAGGATGAAATAGATTATTCATGTTTATTTAAGGGCCTAGATAGAACCAAGGTAGATAAAATTAATGAATTGATTGATGCCTTGAATGATAAGAATAGGCTTTTAGAAAAACAAGAGGACTTGTTGTATGAAGAACATGATAAATTTTTAGAAGCACAAAAATCTCATGCCTTAGAAGTTAAGAGAAACGAAATGCTTTCGTGTGAATTATCTTCTTGCCATGAGACAATTTCTAGCTTAAGGAGCATTAATGACGATTTGAATGCCAAGTTAGAAATAGCTAGGAAATCAACAACTTGTGTAGAAAATGTTGTTATTTGCAATAGATGTAAAGATTTTGATATTGATGCTTGTAGTGAACACATAGCTTCTATTGCAAAATTAAATGATGAAATGGCTAGTCTTAATGCCCAACTTAAGGCTAGCAAAAGTGATTTTGATAAACTAAAATTTGCTAGGGATGCCTACACGATTGGTAGACACCCCTCCATTAAGGATGGGCTTGGCTTCAAGAGGGAAGCCAAGAACTTAACAAGCCATAAGGCTCCCATCTCTGCCAAGGAGAAAGGGAAGGCCCCTATGGCAAAGTGTACTAAAAAGAACCATGCTTTTATGTACAATGATAGAAGACAGTCTCATAGGAGTTGTAATGCTTTTGATTCACATGCCTATGATTCTTATGCTATGTATGCTTCCAGTTCTTCCTATATGCATTGTAGAGATATGCCTAGGAAAAATATTCATCATGTGCCTAGAAAGAATTTTGTTCATGCTCCTAGGAAAGTTATGAATGGTCCCTCTACAATTTATCATGCTTTGAATGCTTCCTTTGCTATTTGTAGAAAGGATAGGAAGATAGTTGCTAGAAAATTAGGGGCAAAATGCAAGGGTGATAAAACTTGCATTTGGGTCCCTAAGGAAATTGTGACTAACCTTGTAGGACCCAACAAGAGTTGGGTACCTAAGACCCAAGCCCAAATTTGCCTTGCAGGTTTATGCATCCGGGGGTTCAAGCTGGATTATCGACAGCGGATGCACAAACCATATGACGGGGGAGAAGAAGATGTTCACCTCCTACGTCAAGAATAAGGATTCCCAAGATTCAATCATATTTGGTGATGGGAACCAAGGCAAGGTGAAAGGTTTAGGCAAGATTGCAATATCAAATGAGCATTCTATCTCTAATGTGTTTTTAGTTGAGAGTCTTGGATATAATTTACTATCTGTTAGTCAATTATGTAATATGGGATATAATTGTCTATTTACAAATGTAGATGTGTCTGTCTATAGAAGATGTGATGGTTCACTAGCTTTTAAGGGTGTACTAGACGGCAAACTTTATTTGGTTGATTTTGCAAAAGAAGAGGTCAGTCTAGATGCATGCTTAATGGCTAAGACTTGCATGGGCTGGCTGTGGCATCGCCGCTTAGCACATGTGGGGATGAAGAACCTCCACAAGCTTCTAAAAGGAGAACACGTGATAGGTCTAACCAATGTTCATTTCGAAAAAGATAGACCTTGTGCAGCTTGTCAAGCAGGGAAACAGGTGGGAGGAGCACATCACAGCAAGAATGTGATGACCACTTCAAGACCTCTGGAGCTGCTGCATATGGACCTCTTCGGACCCGTCGCCTATCTGAGCATAGGAGGAAGTAAGTATGGTCTAGTTATTGTTGATGACTTTTCCTGCTTCACTTGGGTGTTCTTTTTGCAGGATAAGTCTAAAACCAAAGGGACCCTCAAACGCTTCCTCAGGAGAGCTCAAAATGAGTTTGAGCTCAAAGTGAAGAAGATAAGGAGCGACAACGGGTCCGAGTTCAAGAACCTTCAAGTGGAGGAGTACCTTGAGGAGGAAGGGATCAAGCACGAGTTCTCCGCTCCCTACACACCACAGCAAAACGGTGTGGTAGAGAGGAAGAACAGGACGCTAATCGATATGGCGAGGACGATGCTTGGAGAGTTCAAGACCCCCGAGCGTTTTTGGTCGGAAGCCGTGAACACGGCTTGCCACGCCATCAACAGGGTCTACCTTCACCGCCTCCTCAAGAAGACGTCGTATGAGCTTCTAACCGGTAACAAACCCAATGTATCTTACTTTCGTGTATTTGGGAGCAAATGTTACATTCTAGTGAAGAAGGGTAGAAATTCTAAGTTTGCTCCCAAAGCTGTAGAAGGGTTTTTGTTAGGTTATGACTCAAATACAAAGGCGTATAGGGTCTTCAACAAATCATCGGGTTTGGTTGAAGTCTCTAGCGACGTTGTATTTGATGAGACTAATGGCTCTCCAAGAGAGCATGTTGTTGATCTTGATGATGTAGATGAAGAAGATGTTCCGACGGCCGCTATACAAACCATGGTGATTGGTGATGTACGACCACAGGAACAAAAGGAGCAAGATCAACCTTCTTCCTCAACGATGGTGCATCCCCCAACTCAAGATGATGAACAGGAGGCGTGTGATCAAGGGGGAGCACAAGATGATCGAGTAATGGAGGAAGAAGCACAACCGACACCTCCAACTCAAGTTCGAGCAACGATCCAAAGGGATCATCCCGTCGACCAAATATTGGGTGATATTAGCAAGGGAGTAACTACTCGTTCAAGATTAGTTAATTTTTGTGAGCATTACTCTTTTGTCTCTTCTATTGAGCCTTTTAGGGTAGAAGAGGCCTTGCTAGATCCGGACTGGGTGTTGGCCATGCAGGAGGAACTCAACAATTTCAAGCGCAATGAAGTTTGGACACTAGTGCCTCTTCCCAAGCAAAATGTTGTGGGAACCAAGTGGGTGTTCCGCAACAAACAGGACGAGCACAGGGTGGTGACGAGGAACAAGGCTCGACTTGTGGCAAAAGGTTATGCCCAAGTCGCAGGTTTGGACTTTGAGGAGACTTTTGCTCCTGTGGCTAGGCTAGAATCAATTCGTATCTTGCTAGCATATGCCGCTCACCATTCTTTCAGGTTGTACCAAATGGATGTGAAGAGCGCTTTCCTCAACGGGCCGATCAAGGAGGAGGTGTACGTGGAGCAACCCCCTGGCTTCGAGGATGAACGGTACCCCGACCACGTGTGTAAGCTCTCTAAGGCGCTCTATGGACTTAAGCAAGCCCCAAGAGCATGGTATGAATGCCTTAGAGACTTTTTAATTGCTAATGCTTTCAAGGTTGGGAAAGTCGATCCAACTCTTTTTACTAAGACTTGCGATGGTGATCTTTTTGTGTGCCAAATTTATGTCGATGACATAATATTTGGTTCTACTAATCAAAAGTCTTGTGAAGAGTTTAGCAGGGTAATGACGCAGAAATTCGAGATGTCGATGATGGGCGAGTTGAACTACTTCCTTGGGTTCCAAGTGAAGCAACTCAAGGACGGCACCTTTATCTCCCAAACGAAGTACACGCAAGATTTGCTAAAGAGGTTTGGGATGAAAGACGCCAAGCCCGCAAAGACGCCGATGGGAACCGACGGACACACCGACCTCAACAAAGGTGGTAAGTCCGTTGATCAAAAAGCATACCGGTCCATGATAGGTTCATTGCTTTATTTATGTGCTAGTAGACCGGATATTATGCTTAGCGTATGCATGTGTGCTAGATTTCAATCCGATCCTAAGGAGTGTCACTTAGTGGCTGTGAAGCGAATTCTTAGATATTTAGTCGCTACGCCTTGCTTCGGGATCTAGTATCCAAAGGGGTCTAACTTTGACTTGATTGGATATTCAGATTCCGACTATGCTGGATGTAAGGTCGATAGGAAGAGTACATCGGGGACGTGCCAATTCTTAGGAAGGTCCCTGGTGTCATGGAATTCTAAGAAACAAACTTCTGTTGCCCTATCCACCGCTGAGGTCGAGTACGTTGCCGCAGGACAATGTTGCGTGCAACTACTTTGGATGAGGCAAACCCTCCGGGACTTTGGCTACAATCTGAGCAAAGTCCCACTCCTATGTGATAATGAGAGTGCTATCCGAATAGCGGAAAATCCTGTTGAGCACAGCCGCACAAAGCACATTGACATCCGGCATCACTTTTTGAGAGACCACCAGCAAAAGGGAGATATCGAAGTGTTTCATGTTAGCACCGAGAACCAGCTAGCCGATATCTTCACTAAGCCTTTAGATGAAAAGACCTTTTGCAGGCTGCGTAGTGAGCTAAATGTCCTAGATTCGCGGAACTTGGATTGAATTGTAGCATATATGTGTTTATGCCCTTGATCATGTTCATTCTGCATTTTGTTGCTTATTGTGGTGCTCAAGTTGTACAAACACTCCCTGGACCTCACAAGTCCTTTTTGCAAGTGATGCACATATTTAGGGGGAGCTGTGCTACAACTTGACCCTTTGAGTCTAACCATTTTCTTGAGTTTGGTTGTTTTAGTCTCAAAGGAGGATTGAAAGGGAAAAGGTGGACTGGAACCATGCAAGACTTCCACTGCACTCCGATGAAAAGAGTAACTTTTCCAAGTTCATCTTTATACTCTTATTGCCTATTTGCTCTTAGTTGAAGAATTTTGTGAGGCAATGGGGTTAAGGGGCCAAGATTGATCCTGTTTTGGTGCTTGATGCCAAAGGGGGAGAAAATAAAGGCCAAAGCAATAGATGGATCAGCTACCACTTGAGAAATTTTGAAAATAGTAGATTAGAGCTTTTGGTTTGTCAAAACTCTTTTATTGTCTCTTATGTCAAAAGTTGGCCTCTTGTGGGGAGAAGTGTTGATTATGGGAAAAAGGGGGAGTTTTTGAAATCCTTGATCAAATTTCTTTGGAAAACCTCTCTTTATGTCTCTACAAGTGGATTTGACTTAGAGATAGGAATTTGAGTTTGATTTGCAAAAACAAACCAAGTGGTGGCATAGAGTGATCCATATATGTCAAATTTGAATCAAAACAATTTTGAGTTCTTAGTTGAATTGATTTTGTACTTGTTCTACTTGCTTTATGTTGTGTTGGCATAAATCACCAAAAAGGGGGAGATTGAAAGGGAAATGTGCCCTTGGGCCATTTCTAAGTATTTTGGTGATTTAGTGTCCAACACAAGTGCCTAAGTGTAAAATGGTGGACAAAGTACAAATCAAGGATAAAGGTATGTTTCTCAGACTTAGTACATTGTTTTGGAGACTAATGTATTGTGTCTAAGTGCTGGAAACAGTAAAAGACCAACTGGAAATGCCTTGGCTCGAGCAGCCAAGACTTTGCTCAGTCTGGAGCACCGGACTGTCCGGTGGTGCACCGGACAGTGTCCGGTGCGCCAGGCTGGCTCGGGCAAACAGGCTGCTCTCGGGACTTCAACGGCGGTGTACGGCTATAATTCACCGGACTGTCCGGTGGTGCACCGGACTGTCCAGTGGGTCGTTCACAAGCGAAGTGGCCGCTCTCGGGAATTCACCGGCGACGTACGGCTATAATTCACCGGACTGTCCGGTGTTCACCGGACTGTCCAGTGAGCCAACGGTCGGCCGGGCCAACGGTCGGCCGCGCAATCTGCGCGGGACACGTGGCCGAGCCAACGGCTAGAAGGAGGCACCGGACTGTCCGGTGTGTACCGGACATGTCCGGTGCACCAACGGCTCTCAGGCTGCCAACGGTCGACTGTGCTGTTTATGGAAAGAAATCGGGCACCGGACAGTGTCCGGTGTGCACCGGACTGTCCGGTGCGCCAGTCGACAGAAGGCAAGATCAGCCTTCCAAGATTGCTCTCAACGGCTCCTAGCTGCCTTGGGGCTATAAAAGGGACCCCTAGGCGCATGGAGGAGCACACCAAGCATTCCTACAACATTCCTAAGCACCAAGACATCGATTCCGCGCCTTTGATTCTTTGCGATAACAATTAGAGCTCTTGTTGAGTAGTGAACTCATTGAGTTGTGTTGTGAGCTCTAGTTGCGACTTGTGTGCGTGGTGTTACTGTGATTTCTTGTCTTGAGTGCGTTGCTAATCCCTCCCTTGCTCTGTGTTCTTTGTGAATTTCAAGTGTAAGGGCGAGAGGCTCCAAGTTGTGGAGATTCCTCGCAAACGGGATTGAGAAAAAGCAAGCAAAACACCGTGGTATTCAAGTGGGTCTTTGGACCGCTTGAGAGGGGTTGATTGCAACCCTCGTCTGTTAGAACGCCACAACGTGGAGTAGGCAAGCGTTGGTCTTGGCTGAACCACGGGATAACCACCGTGCCATCTCTGTGATTGATCCTTGTTGGTTATTGTGTTTTGTTGAGGATTCCTCTCTAGCCACTTGGCAATTATTGTGCTAACGATTAACCAAGTTTTGTGGCTTAAGTTTTTAAAGTTTCACAGGATCACCTATTCACCCCCCCCCCCCCTCTAGGTGCTCTCATTCATATGATGTCTTCTTGAGGATTCGGTGAAGGTAGAGCCGGTTGATGGAGTAGCAAGCAGTGTTGATTGCTTCTGCCCAAAACCGGTCCGGAGTCTTGTATTCATCAAGCATGGTCCTTGCCATGTCAAGTAGAGTTCTATTCTTCCTCTCTACTACACCATTTTGTTGAGGTGTGTAGGGATAAGAGAACTCATGCTTGATGCCCTCATCCTCAAGAAAGCCTTCTATTTGAGAGTTCTTGAACTCCGTCCCGTTGTCGCTTCTTATCTTCTTGATCCTTAATCCGAACTCGTTTTGAGCCCGTCTCAAGAATCCCTTTAAGGTCTCTTGGGTTTGTGATTTTTCTGCAAAAAGAATACCCAAGTGAAGCGAGAATAGTCATCCACAATTACAAGACAATACTTACTCCCGTCGATGCTTATGTAAGTTATCGGGCCGAATAAGTCCATGTGGAGTAGCTCAAGCGGCCTTTCGGTCGTCGTGATGTTCTTGTGTGGATGATGGGTACCAACTTGCTTCCCTGCTTGACATGCGCTACAAACTCTGTCTTTCTCAAAATGAACATTGGTTAGTCCCAAAATATATTCTCCCTTTAGAAACTTGTGAAGATTCTTCATCCCAACATGGGCTAGTCGGCGATGCCAGAGCCAACCCATATTAGTCTTAGCAATTAAGCAAGTAACGAGTTCAGCACTATTAAAGTCAACTAAGTACAGCTGACCCTCTAACACTCCCTTAAATGCTACTGAATCATCACTTCTTCTAAAGATAGTAACACCTATATTTGTAAAAAGACAGTTGTAACCCATTTTGCATAATTGAGAAACTGAAAGCATGTTATAATCTAAAGAGTCTACAAGAAAAACATTAGAAATGGAATGGTCAAGTGATATAGCAATTTTACCAAGTCCTTTGACCAAACCTTGATTTCCATCCCTGAATGTGATAGCTCTTTGGGGATCTTCGTTTTTCTCGTAGGATGAGAACATTCTTTTCTCCCCAGTCATGTGGTTTGTGCATCCGCTATCAATGATCCAACTTGAGCCCCTGGATGCATAAACCTACAAAACAAGTTTAGGCCTTGTTCTTAGGTAACCAAACGGTCTTGGGTCCTTTCACATTAGAAACAAGCACCTTGGGTACCCAAACACAAATCTTGGAGCCCTTGTGTTTGCCCCCAACATATTTGGCAACTACTTTGCCTGATTTGTTAGTTAAAACATAAGATGCATCAAAAGTCTTAAATGAAACATTATGATCATTTGATGCAACAGTAGATTTCTTTTTAGACATTTTAACATGGGTAGAATGCCTAGAGCTAGAAGCCTCACTCTTATACATAAAAGCATGATGGGAAATAGAGTGAGTCTTCTTAGCATGAATTCTCCTAATCTTATGCTCGGGATAACCAGCAGGATATAAAATATAGCCCTCGTTATCCTGAGCCATGGGAGCCTTACCCTTAACAAAATTAGACAATCTCTTAGGGGCATTAAGCTTGACATTGTCTCCCTGTTGGAAGCCAATGCCATCCTTAATGCCAGGGCGTCACCCATTATAAAGCATACTACGAGCAAATTTAAATTTTTTATTTTCTAATTCATGCTCGGCAATTTTAGCATCTAGTTTAGCTATATGATCATTTTGTTGTTTAATCATAGCAATGTGATCATGGATAGCATCAACATTAATGTCTCTACATCTAGTACAAATAGTAACATAATCAACGCTAGATGTAGAGGGTTTGCAAGCATTTAATTTATCAATCTTAGCATGTAACATAGCATTTTCATTTCTAAGATTGGAAATAGAAATATTGCAAACTTTTAAATCTTTAGCCTTAGAAATTAGTTTATCATTCTCAATCTTAAGGCTAGAAATTGATTCATTCAACTTGTCAATCTTAGCAATCAAACTAGCATTATCATTTTTAAGGTTGACAAGAGAATCATCACAAATATTTGATTTATCAACCTTAGAAATTAATTTGGCATTTTCAATTCTAAGGTTAGAGATAGTGTCATGGCAAATGCTAAGCTCACTAGTTAATTTTTCACATTTCTCTACTTCCTGAGCATAGGCATTTTTTACTTTAACATGCTTTTTTGTTTTCCTTAATAAGGAATTCCTCTTGGCTATCCAAGAGTTCATCCATCTCATGAATAGCTCCTATCAATTCATTTAATTTTTCTTTTTGTTGCATGTTAAGGTTGGCAAAAAGGGCAAGCAAATCATCCTCATCATCGCTAGAGCTATCCTCATCACTAGATGTTGTATATTTAGTGGAGGCTCTAGATTTTACCTTCTTCTTTTTGCCATCCTTTGCCATGAGGCACTTGTGGCCGACGTTGGGGAAGAAGAGGCCCTTGGTGACAAAGATGTTGGCGGCGTCCTCATCGGAGGAGGAGTCGGTGGAGCTCATGTCGGAGTCCCATTCCCAACACATGTGGGCATCGTCGCCCTTCTTCTTGTAGTACTTCTTTTCTTTCCTCCTTCCCTTCTTGTCATCGCCTCTGTCACTATCACTAGATATAGGACATTTAGCAATGAAATGACTAGGCTTATCACACTTGTAGCAAACTTTCTTGGAGCAGGGTTTATAGTCCTTCCCCCTCCTTTACTTGAGGATTTGGCAGAAGCTCTTGATGATGAGCGCCATTTCCTCGTTATCGAGCTTGAAGGCGTTGATGGGGAGCCTACTTGAGGTAGACTCTTCTTTCTTCTCCTCTGTCGCTTTAAATGTGATGGGTTGCACCTCGGGTGTGGAGGTACTGCCTCGCTCGACAATTTGTTTGGAGCCTTTGATCATCAACTCAAAGCTCACAAACTTTCCTATCACTTCCTCGGGAAACATTAGCTTATATCTAGGATCACCATGAATTTATTGAACTTGAGTGGGATTACGAAATACGAGTGATCTAAGAATAACCTTGACCATTTCATGGTCATCCCACTTGGTGCTCCCGAGGTTGCACACTTGGTTGACCAAGGTCTTGAGCCAGTTGTACATTGCTTGTGGCTCCTCTCCTTGGTTGAGGATGAATCGACCGAGCTCCCCCTCGATCGTCTCCCGCTTGGTGATCTTGGTCACCTCATCTCCTTCGTGCACGGTCTTGAGCACGTCCCAAATCTCTTTAGCACTTTTCAACCCTTGCACCTTATTATACTCCTCTCGACATAGAGAGGCGAGGAGTATAGTGGTGGCTTGGGAGTCAAAATGTCTGATTTGGGCGACCTCGTCCGAATCATATGCTTCATCCCCTACGGATGGTACCTGCGCTCCAAACACAACAATGTCCCAAATACTAGAGTGGAGTGAGGTTAGATGATGCCTCATTTTATCACTCCACATACAATAATCTTCACCGTCAAAAACCGGTGGTTTGCCTAATGGGACGGAAAGTAAAGGAGTGTGTTTTGAAATGCAAGGATAGCGTAGGGGGATCTTACTAAACTTCTTGCGCTTATGGCGCTTAGAAGTGACGGACGGAGTGTCGGAGCCAGAGGTGGATGTCGACGAGGAATCGGTCTCGTAGTAGACCATCTTCTTTTTCTTATCGTCACTCCGATGCGACTTGGCATGTGAAGGGGATCCCTTCATCTTATTGCCGGACTCCCCGATGGAGCCTTCTCGTGGCTTGTAGACTTGTCACCGCTGGTCACGATCTCCTTCTTGGCGTGTTCTCCCGACATCACTTCAAGTGGTTAAACTCTAATGAAGTACCGGGCTCTGATACCAATTGAAAGTCGCCTAGAGGGGGTGAATAGGCAAATCTGAAAAATTTATAAACTTTAAGCAAAACTACAAGCCGGGGTTAGCGTTAGAAATAAAACCGAGTCCGAAAGAGAGGGTGAAAACAAATCAACCAAAGAAATAGAGTGGATGACATGGTGATTTGTTTTACCGAGGTTCGGTTCTTGCAAACCTACTCCCCGTTGAGGTGGTCACAAAGACCGGGTCTCTTTCAACCCTTTCCCTCTCTCAAACGATCACTTAGACCGAGTGAGCTTCCTTCCTTGATTTCCGGGTCACTTAGACCCCGCAAGGACCACCACACAATTGGTGTCTCTTGCTTTGCTTACAAGGCTTTGAGAGTAAGAATGAGAGAAAGAAGAAAGCCAACCAAGCAAGAAGAACAACAAAAGAACACAAGTCGATCTTTTCACAAGTCCTAAAAACTAGAGTTGAATTGTGGACTTTGATTTGATCGGAGGCTTTGATTTGTGTCTTGGAGTGTTGTGTATTGCTCTTGTATTGAATGAGGAGTAGTGAATGCTTGGGTGCCTTGAATAGAGGTGGTTGGGGGTATTTATAGCCCCAACCACCAAAACAGTCGTTGGGGAGGGCTGCTGTCGATGGGCGCACCGGACAGTCTGGTGCACCACCGGACACTGTCCGGTGCGCCAGCCACGTCACCCAACCGTTAGGGTTCTGACGGTTTCGACCGTTGGAGCTCTGACAGCCTGGGCCACCAGACAGTCCGGTGCCGCACCGGCAGCACTGTTCACTGTCTGGTGCGCCATCTGGCGCTGCTTTGACTCTGCACGAACTGTCTGTGCACTGTTCACGTTGCAGGCGACCGTTGGAGTTGACAGTTGCACTTGGGAGCCGTTGCTCCGCTGGCACACCAGACAGTCCAGTGAATTATACCGAAGCACGGCCTCAGAAACCCGAAGGTGAAGAGTTTGAAGTCGATCCACCCTGGTGCACCGGACACTGTCCGGTGGCACACCGGACAGTCCAGTGCGCGAGACCAGGGTTCTCTTTGGTTTCTTTTGCTCCTTTCTTTTGAACGCTAACTTCAATCTTTTTATTGGTTTGTGTTGAACCTTTGGCACCTGTAGAATATATAATCTAGAGCAAACTAGTTAGTCCAATTATTTGTGTTGGGCATTTCAACCACCAAAATCATTTAGGAAAAGGTTTGACCCTATTTCCCTTTCACCAAGGGGTGGCGGGTTGCACCACACACACCTCTCGACCTTCATGTCAGTGTTTGTTGCTCGGCGCTTGTTACCCATGGTCTAGCGAGAGCACCGCCCGGAGCGGCGTGCCTCCTTTCGCAATGTCGTCTCTCCACCCCCTCCCTCTATGGAGCGTGTGGGTCCTATGCGTCCAGTGTCGGTTGACTTGGGCCTGGCAAGACAGAGCTCACCGATGGCAATAGCAAGGAAGTCGAAAGAACCAAACTTGATGCTGCTTCCGGGGGTGAAGGTTTCGACCCCGATAGGTGCTAATGAACTGGCCATCAGAGTGAAAACAATTCACTTTGGCACAGTCGCGGTCCCCTACCCGGTGTGCCGACTGTCGTGGTTTTGGAAACCAAGGGGACAATAGATTTGTGTTCGGTGGGGGATGTAAGCGCGTCCTCACTCTAAATGGTGGATCACGGGGATTCGAGCAAGGAATTGAGACACTAGTGATATACTAGTTCAGGCTTTTGCTTAGTTCAGTGTAGTGCTGATCGTTGTATTGCTTTGAGGCATGTTATAGTAGGTGTGCTATGTGTGTACGAGGGGAGATGGACTCCCTTTTATACTTCAAGGGACGGTCCTTACACGAGAGAGAGAGAGAGAGAGTTCTTTAACTAATGCCCTATGTTGTAGTGCACGGCGGGCCCCCTTGAGTTAGTCTCAGGGCGTGCCTGCGTGCGGCATGGCTACTTCTGACGGGTCGTGTGCTGTACTCTTGCCATGGCATTCTGTCTCGTCTGTCTAGCGTGCGAGTCCTTGTAGCATGCTCTACGCTAGCACTGCCGTACCTGATGGGTCCCGCAGAATGTGCTCACGGTAAGGTTGAGGTTCGTATTCAGTACGGCTTCATCTTCCGTCAATGCCCTTGTGTCACCCTCTAGCATGCGCAAGCATGCACTAGATGTGTTGTCCTATCGTTTTTGGAACGTGGGTTGTTACCGCAGAGACTCTATTGCCTTGGCCCCCTTGGTATTGCACACATGGCGTGGACTTGGTTTGGTGATGACGTGTCATGTTACGACCATCGTGAACCAATAACGTCGGCCTGGATTCCTTCCTTGTGGACATGGTGTTGAACTGTTGCTTGTGTTGCTTCATTACCTAATCATTTGTATGCCTAGGATTTTGCTCGCGAAGCTCATTGATGTGTTATTGGATAAATGGCTCCATTACCGCTAGGGATAAAAATGAGACGAGAAATTCTCATACCGTCCCGTTTTGAATACCGATTTTCTCGATCGTTTGCGAATTGTTCGGGAACCGATTAAAAACGATGTGAAAACTATTTAGCTAGTTTTTAGACCGTTTTCGTATTTTTTGTTTCCGGTTCGTGATCATACCTCTTTTATCATTTTTTATATAATATGAGATACATCTAGCGTATTGTTGTGTTCAAGTGAATGAATAAGAGAAAAATAAAGTTATAATTACTCTAAATAATATAAATGATGAAGAAGAGTTGTTTGTGTATTTTAATATCTTAAAAATTAGGCAACACGTCACTTTATTATGTATTTGTAGAAACTACAAAATATTTATCTTTTCGACTAGTTTATCGTTTTCGACCATTTTCGAATAACTGACAATTTCGATCCCATATTTTGACCGTTGGTTTTCATTTTCGTCCCGGTCAAAAAAATATGAAAACAAAAACAATTTAGCTATTTTTCGATCGTTTTCGACCATTTTCAACCCTAATTATTAGTAGCTGATGTAGGATGTTGTGATGTGCCACAAGTATTATATTGTAATCCGATGGGATGATAGATTTCTGTCCCATCATCCCGCTTCCATACAGTCTACCCTCAGTAGTGATGGAGGCAAACCTATTGCAACATGTTCTTTTAGGATACTATTGCAGAATGGACCTCTGATCAATGGCCTCTTCAATACAGTACCCCTCTATCATGGATGCCTCGGGACGATCACGAGTTGATACATAGCCATTCAATGTTGACATGAAACGCTCGTACGTCCACATTTTATGCAAGTACATAGGACCCAATGCCTCTATTTGTGGCACCAAGTGCACCACAAGGTGCAACATAATATCAAAGAATGATGGAGGGAAACACATCTCAAAATGTAATATTGTCTCCACTACGAATTCCTGAAGAGATGCCAACTCATCATGGTCAATTACCTTTTGTGAAATTATGTTGATAAAGTAGCACAACCATGTGATTGCCATCTTTAAGAACAAATTATTTATAGTCCTGATGTCAATAGGTAGGAATGTAGTCAGCATGACATGACAATCATGTGAGTTGTAGTTGGTGACTGTCAGGTCTTTCATTGACACAATACTCCGTATGCTAGCACAGAATCTTGATGGGACTTTAAAATTCTTGAGCCAAACACACATTACATGTTTCTCATCTACATTGAGATTGTAGCTTGCTACTGGGAGATGGTACTTCTCGTTTTCTTGACGAATAGGATGTAGTTCTTTTTATGTCTAAATTTACCAAGTCCATGCATGAATTGAGCCCTTCTTTTGTTTTGCCCTTTATGTCTAGCAAGGTGCCAATTATACTTTCAAACATGTTCTTCTGAACATGTATACCGTCGATCACGTGCCACACATCTAAGTCTTTCTAGTAAGGCAAATACTCGAAGAAAATAGACTTCTTCTTGAATGTAGCCCCAGAGTTGGTTTGCCATCCTTGTTTATTCGTCTTTTGTCTTCTTCCCGAAAACAAATTTGATATTCCTGACTATTTCAGAAACTCTTTGCCTTTAGTGTTACCCGATGGAGTAGTAGAATGTAGTTCATCATTATTATCGAAGTATTTATCCATCTTTCACATGTGGTACCTATGTCCTTTCAATAAAAAGTGTATGTGCCTCATGTACACTATCTTCTTAAATACAGAAAGGAACACGTAAGCACTTCCATCAATGCATACTGCTCAACCAACATTTCCCTTAAACATGCCTGATAAAGTGAAGAGAGCAGGGTAATCGTTGATCATAACAAAAATAATTGCTCTCAACGTGAATGAATCTTTACAATACTCGTCCAACATTTGAACACCCGTTTCCAACAATATTTTCATATCCTTCATTAAGGGCTCCTAAAAGACATCCATGTCAACTCCAGGTTGTGTAGGTCCAGAAATAAAGATGGTTACCAAAATGTACTTTCATTTCTGCATCAACCATGGAGGAAGGTTGTAGATGGTGAGGATCATCGGCCATGTGTTATGCTTGTTGCTCCTCTCAGCAAATGGATTCATTCTATCAATACTCAGTGCGAACCTAACATTTCTTGGTTCATCGGCAAAGTCTCGGTGGTTGTCATTGAAACCTTGCCACTACTTCTCGTCGGTTGGATGTCGAAGCTTCCCATCATTTTTGTGCTCGTCAGAAGCATGTCAGCTCATAAGTTTGACATCCTCATGGTTAGTGAACAAACACCTCAATTGATCGACATCGGGGAGGTACCACACCACCAAGACAGGAATCTTTTTGAGCACATAATAGTTTACATCTTCTTTTTCTTTGCTCGTGGGTTTTCAACTTTATGGGGTCTTCTTTTGGTCTTTCTTTCGCTCTTTCCCTTTAGACACGGATACAACACACTCTTCTTCTCGATAGTCTTTATTCGTCTTGTACCTACTTGCACCGCACTTTGGGAAGCTCTCCAAGTTTTATAATCATCACCTCGATAAAGGATACAATGATTTCTACACGCATGGATCTTCTCCACACCCATAGTGAGTGGACTGATTAGTTTCTTTGCATAATACATGTTAGCTGGCACTTTGTTCTCCTTTGGAAGCATGTCTACGATAGTACTCAAGAACATATCGAAGCTAGCATCAGACGGACCATATCTAGCTTTTAACATCAATAGCTTTAGCATAGACCGGAGCGCCATGAACTCATTTGTACAGCCCTTAGACTCATCGTACAAAGGCTCTTCTGCTGCCTTCATCAGGGACTCCATATCTTTCATAAAGAACATCGATGGATTTGTATGACAACACAATATTGCCTCTAACAACGTACTCTGCATCTTCCTCATTCATAACATTTGGCAGAACATGAGTTCTATCACATTCATTTCCTCTAGCGTAACCTTGATCAGTAACATTTAGCACTACATGTTCGCTCTGTGTAAGAGGTTGTTGTATCTTGTGAACGACCTGAAATCTGTCATCGAAGTTCGCTGGGTTTCCAGTTGTATAAGGCGATGAGCTACCCTCTCCATGCTTTGTCCAAATTATGTAATCCTTCATAAATCCTTGGCATACCAGATGAGATATGATTTGTTCTCTATCGTCAAATACAACAACATTTTTGGTAGTCCATGCATAGACAATATATGTGCTTTGTCTTTGTTCTCCATGCATGGTTCGTAGCGACATCAATAAACATATAGATCTCGGATATGTATGATGGATCTAGCTTTGATAAGTTATACATCCAGGATGTCCTCTCCATCATCACCTATAAAAAAGTAACATAAACACACAAGAACACAAATTGTCAAGAGAAATATAAATCAACATTTCCTAACAACTAAATATATCATGGATAAACAAAAATTGGCAAAAGAAACATAAACCAACATTTCTTAGCAACCTTCTTCCAAAAAATAAAGATCAAAACCTACCCCCTTGTATTTTGTGAAATCTGGCCATCCAATGGAAGTTGGGCTACGAGCTATAGTTCCTGTCGGGAAGGATGAAGGGGTGAAACCCTATATCCAAAATATGGGTAAAATAGAGGGAAAATGAACAAAAATTGGCAAGAGAAACATAAACCAAACTTTCCTAGCTATACTCTTCTCTGTAACACATGGTGAAGGCCGAGTTCCAAAATGTAGCTAAAAGTGAGCAAAAATGAATAATAATTGGCAATTGAAACATAATGAAACCAACCTTTCATAGCAACTAATAAAAAAATCTTAATTACCAAACATATCTTCCCTCTCTCCATACAACACATGCACCATTCATTAACAAACTAAATAGGTCATGGATAAATCGATTTGAGAACTAAACATGAAAAAGGAGAGAGGATAGACAAAATCTAACCATCTTAAGCTACCACATTTGAGGAAATAGAGAAAATAACCTAGCTATACTCTTTCTCTCACATATATGGTGAAACCCTATATCCAAAATGTGGCTAAAATTGAGCAAGAATGAACAAAAATTAACATTGGAGACATAAACCAACCTTTCATAACAACTTTCTTCCAAAAAATGAAGAACAAAATCTCTCTCCTTGTATTTTGTGAAATCTAGACCTCGAACATCGTCTTCAATGGAAGTTGGCTGTGAGCTACAGCTCTTATCGGGGAGGACCAAAAGGTATTCATACTACTAAGGTCACTGTCGGGTGGTTAAGAACCGCCAGTGAAAACTTATTTTCATTGACGATTGGTATAACAAAACCGTCAATGATAATCTAATTTTCACTGGCGGTTTCATAAGTCGGCCCCACCTATTTATTTTTCACTGGCTCGTGGTAATTGAAACCGCCAGTGATAATCTAATTTTCACTGGCGGTTTCTTAAACCTACCTCACCTATTTATTTTCATTAGCGCGCGTTAATTGAAAACACCAACGAAAATTTGTATGTGTTGTAGGCTTTGAACTCTTTTGCACTAGCGCAGGCCACAATATAGCCTAATATATTTTCACGGTACATTAGGCATGTTCTGCCGAGTGGCTTTTATAAAAGTCTACTACGTGCTACAACACAGTAGAATATGCTAGTTCAATTTGATATCGAATTATCGATAAACAATATGGTGCGCTCGCGTCAGCAAAGAGTTCTCAGCGAGGCGGCCGGAGCACTGTGCGCCGCCGGTTTTTATTTGTTCGCGAGCGATTCTACTTGAGCCACGATCTTTCCAGCCCCCACAGACAAACGACGCACACAGTCCCTGTCGGGGTCATGTACCTGGGCCGGTCGACAGGGGGGGAAAGGGGAGGTTCCCTCTTCCTTCGTGGCTGGCTGTGGCTCACAGTGACCTGCGCCGCAGGAAATCTTCCTGAGCCGTACGTAGACCTTCTTCAAGTGTATTTTTATGGCCTTATGGGCGTGCACGATATGATACGGCGTATGCCAATCTGTTAGGTGTGCCAGCCACGAGAAGCTTGTGGCAGACGACGCCGGCCGGCCACTCGAGATGGTTTTCTATAAAAGTTGTTTTAGAAAAGGTCTCCGATTCTAAACCTTTTTTAGATTATAAAAACTACATGAATACTCCCTCCGTTTCATTTTAGTTGTCGCTGGATAGTGCAAAATTTAACTATCCAGTGATAACTAAAAAGAAACGGAGGGAGTACCATTGTACTCCTGTAATATAAGCACTCCATTCTAATCTATAATTCATTTTAATCTATAATTCGTTTGACTCTTTTATCATAAGTTTGACCGGCTGGTTATACTAAAATGCTTCATAATTATTGTTAAGTTTTTGTTGCGATATGGTCTAGCGTATAATATATACTTTGAGTATGGCTTTGATTTTTCCATTTTCCAGCAAAAAAGTTTGAATAAGATGAGCCGGTCAAACCCGACATAAAAAGTCAAACGAATTATAAATTGGAACGGAAGGAGATCAGTTATATATATATATATATATATATATATCGTTGCCAAACAGATTTTGCAGATAAATAATAATATCGCCATCAATCTGGTTTCGATCGAGTCTATTGGCATAGTGTGTACCATGATGATGGGACTCGGAGCATTGGGTTCGGCCGGTTGTGGATACTGCGTGCTACGCTACTTTTCTTTCTTTTTTGTTGTCTCCGGTTGATCGACGATAACACTAGATGCAAGTGATCATGATACGGATTAAAATTTGCGTGTCCCTCCTTTTCATGACGATCGCGACACGGAAATTGAGCGAGACCCGTCCACATTGGATCTATCGCAGGGAAGATATCGTTTCTTTAGTCGTCTCATTCACCAAGTGCTGCTATCAGAAAGCTTTTCATCAATCTAATTTCTATAAACCAAGTAATAAACTGGTATGTTTGTAGCCAATTTAATTTCTATAAATCGGTTTCTTAAAAAACTGGATAAATAGGGCCTCAGTTAGTTTATATCTCATGACCAATGAAATAGTACAGTTGTAGTGGTAGAGCGTAAAGGAAAAAGAGTGGTCACTTCTTTTTTGCCCATAAACAACAACGAAAGGTGATTAGGAGATAGAAGAAGCAGTATCTTAATTATTGCCGAAACAAACTTCGTTTTTTGTTTCGTTTCTCTCACTTTGCTCACTTGGTGCCATGATGACGATCGAACCAACCATATATATATATACACTAGGTGAGTTTGCAACGGAAACATATATCACAATAACTTATAATTGTATAACTTATTTGTACATAAGTTATCATGGTAAATGTTCTTCTTGCAACGTAAAGTCACTCATCTAGACACAAATGAAGTAACACAGACAATAACATGTAAGTTCTGGTAGCTTTTTGAGCCTAAGCTCATATTACACGGCAAACTTCAAGCTTACCACCAAAACCAGTAAATACATATCAGTTTATTGCTCATTATTAGAACTGTTGTGAGATGTTGTATGCCAGTAATAAAGATTCGCTACAGTACATGACTAAAAACCCATAGAAACAATCTATATGTGATTGCATAATTCGTAGGTGTAGAACACCACCTAACCTGCATCATGCTCAAACACTTATCAATTACAATACTATAGGACAATATGATGTTGCAAAGATGGGGCAAAACCATGTTTCACAAAGTTGTTATTATAATTATCGACATAAGGCCTCATTGATGATCATCCTTGTCATAGTGGCCATTTGGATCACCACCATCACCAATGACCTTGAGCTGCCCAAAATCAACAAAATAATATTTTAGTCAAGTGCTAATCAACAACAGCTGAACATCTTTTATAACAATTAGTCAAGGCAATGGTTTCTGTTACCACAAAGTATTGTGAGTAAACTGGGCACTCATGTGGTTTATCCTTTTGCAACCAAAACCAGACAACATCGTGTTCATCCTCCGCAATAAAGCGTGATGGAAAATAAGCACAATTATTACATACCATGGTTAGCGTAGATGTAACTCCTTCGCCACCTGATCAGCCAACTGTTCTCTTGTTATTGTAAGATTCAATCATAGTCGGTTCCTCCTGCAGGCAACATCGTGTTCATCCTCTGCAATAAAGCGCGATGGAAAAATAAGCACAATTATTACATACCATGGTTAGCGTAGATGTAACTCCTTTGCCACCAGATCAGCCAACTGTTCTCTTGTTATTGTAGGATTCAATCATAGTCGGTTCCTCCTGCAGGCAACACATTCAGAATTAACAAATGTACAATCTTGCAGCACAAAGAATCTGGTATGCAAAATCAAAATATTATACTCGTTTTCTTAAGGTGGAACTTTATATTGTTCAGAACAATTTAGATCTTGAAGCATAGAAAGTCTGGAATGCCATATCTCTAATTTCTAGCAAACATGAATGGTACAAACTTGCATCGTTCCTTAATAAGCAAAAAGCATATGCAATGTCACACCAGCTCAATCAACAGAAGCCAAACCAGACTAAAAAATGATATATTAACTGCAGACATATTGAAGACAGGCTGTGCGATTTACCTGACTATTACAGTGTGATTTAAGTCCATTTATATCACCATTAGCTCTGAAAATTTCTATTGCATTCTGGTCATCCCTGTACCTGAAGAAGTATTCATTCTGCAATCCAAAACAAATGCGAAGGAACTTGTTCAGCTTTTAGATAACTAATGAGCAAATTTTAAACACTACAGATCACATGCTTCCCTACAAGAAATTTGACTGTATAAGTGATGACACTACTTTTTTGTTGGCAGGTGAAAACACCCCTGCCTCCAGGAAGCAGGAGCAGCATATCACATAGAAAATTCTCGTCATTGGTAATCAGTAATAAGATTCTGATAACATGAGCACAGGCACATAACAAGTGACATTAATGAGGACCACATCACTGATAGTGATGACTTGATGAAACTTAAAGTGTAATGTTATTCCTAAACCATCAGTTAACCTTTCTTTCCATGTAACCAGGAATCTTCTAAACTAATCATGTATCCAATACACCATTATATCCACTACTTTATATTTCTAAAAATATTTTTGGAAAGCGCAGGAGAGTTGTGTTTCATTGATCGAAGAGAGAAAAGAAGGCCCCATACAACCCCAAATCTCTCATACAGGGGCCATGTATGAGAGAAGGGAAACACACACTTCTGAATATTTAACCACGTGATATTGTTCAAATTTGTGAATGGTGTAAAATGAAATATACTGAATATTCAATAAATCGCACCTTGAACCAAATGAACAAGAACTGCAACAACTAAAGATCTGTACCTTCTAGGAGGGCTCTGATCTAAGCTCAGTCCATTCAATGTAGGCCTTTTGACGTATTTCATTAGTTGCTCGGTGTTCCTCTGTTAATTTTCTGAGAGCTGTTTTTTCATCTTCGAAAGACTTTTGAATCTTTCTTGTGTTTTCCTCTAGGAATTTCAGGTTGGTCAATAAAACATCAGAATCCTTCTTTAACACCTAGACATGATAAAGAAAAACCAGTCAATATATAAAGGATGAAATGGTATTAAGAGCACAATTAGAATTTTTTGCTTTCAATACCTTATGCCTTTCATGAATGTGATCTTTTTGGTCAAATGCCTAATTGATTTCTGCCTTTGAGCCCATAGTGGTGGATAGCTGCTTTCGTTGGGCTTTTAATTCGTTAATCTCTTTAATTAAAAGCTTTTCTTCTTTCAAAGAAATGGTCTCATGTTGCATAGTCCTCTCTTTCTTCGCAATATAAGACATCAAGAAAAAGAAAAGAAATAAGATTTAAAGAATAGTGCAATTTAAGGTGAAGGGAGCAAAGTAGGTACAACATTGCATAACTTACCAGCTCATCAAGTTCTTCAACTGAATTTGCTTGGTGCAATTTCCCTAGGACCGAACGTACATTATTTAAATCATTCTTCTTATCTCCAAGTGTATTCCTAGCTTCCCACTCTTCTCTACGTGCTGCCTCAAGCTTCTCCCTGTATTGATCACATACATCCTGCAATATTTTTTTGTTCAGAAAAATAAGAAGCAAAGAAAAAGAAATATGGTCATTTAAAGGTTTGGTTCAAAAAAATACATTTGGAAGGTTATTATTACCTTTTGCTTTTGCCTACGACGGTTAATCGCATCTCTTTCTTGGGTCAGGTGGTCTAAGTGAGCCTGCGCAGCCTGGATCTTATTCCAGAGATCATCACCGGCAAACTTTGGAACTTTAATTATGTAGATCTTCTGTTGTTGTCCAATGACTTGCACATTATCTCCATGCCACTCACCAGAAGCACGGTGTCCATTGTCCTTCTGTTCTGCCGTGACAATCGTGCCAACAGATGAAGGCACTAATGCTGCTCAAGAATTATGAAAGTGACCATTTAACTCCCATGCCGGTTATAATTAGCATTTAAGGAGAATAATACATTTAAAGAAATAATATGGATACCCAGAAAATAATGGCTTCATACCTTCCACGCGTTTGGTTTCAACCACATCAGAAGATTTAGTAGGCTCATTTTCATTTTCACAAATGATAGCATTGCATGACTTGTCAGGCACCAGAAGCACGTCAGTAAGTACACTTGGCAGCCAGGAAAGAGGCCACCATGGCAAGTCTGGGTTGGAGGACGAAGAGGTAGGGAAGGAAGAGGATGCCTGCTCTCGCCTATCATGTGGAGCCCACCAGCTGGTCCAAGTCCTCATTGCATAGTTAACAGACAAGTTTACCAAATGTCATGGATGTTTAGGGGCCTGAATGGTACCTCCAAGCCAAGTTTGAGAACCAATTGTTGCAGCGAATTTTACAAGAAGTACATATATGCGTACATTTATTGTTAGTCAGGCTTAGTTGTTTGAGACTGTTTCCATTCGTGAGTAAGGGAACTGTGAAATGTGTAGAAGATGCTCATGCATATGCATCGAATTGTCCCATAAAGTCATCTTAATGCTCGAACAGTTTTTTTATCTGCCCCAGCTGTACACTGCTTTCTGAATTCCGTGCAGTACAACTGCCTATTTAGATTGTATGTTCCTTATTCAAAGTTGTAATAATAGTGTTCATATTAGATCATGTCCCATGTTGTTCTTTTGGATTAGGATTAGGTTGACATTTATCATTTAGAATTTATATTTTCCTATAAAATTACTGTGTAGCTCCATCGTGCAATAGAACTAAGCTGACGTGGTTTTAAACCTCTGCATGTTGAATTATTTATGCAATTAATTTGCAAGGACTATTTTGAGCTCTAATAATGTTGGCTAACCTTTTACTTATTTTTTTTGTATTTTTTAGATAAACCCTTTACTTATTTTATCGGCTGTCGTGCTTTGTTCTTGGAGTCCAACTATTTTGATCCTATTGGGAAGGCAAGGTCCGTTTGTGGCATTAATTTGCATGACATGAGGTACTGTGGAAATCACTCGATTGCCAATGAAATAAATATATTCACATGATGTACCGTGCAGATTTCCTGGCCACTAAGTTTTCTGTTGCCATCATCTTTATTTTGTAGCTTGGTGTATGATAAAGTTGCAACAGAAACATCAAAGAGACAGAACTCTCTATTGCTGACGTTGTTTGGATGATTTAGTGGAGCCTTCTTGCAGTTTGTCTATTTTATATGACCTTAGCAGAGTATCACTCACATTTTAGCATTTGGGCTGTCATGAAGGTAAGTTTTCATTGAGATTGGACCGATGTTGTGTCATCATATTTTGAGTAAAGGGTTTGACCGAAGAATTTTGAAAAATAAAAAACCGTAGTTCATTGAAGGTGATAATTGGTATGCAAGTATTACTATTATTTATTATCCACTTACTGATATTACATTTGGATAAGAGGAAGGAGATATCCTAATTCTAATGGTTAATTGCTAGCAGTTCCTTATGTATTGTTATGATTCAGGCCTCTCTATTAATTGCCTCATGTGGAAAGAGGGTGTGATGATCTTTTGTTGTTTTTTGTAGCGAGAAGCTCAAAGAAGGGGAAGACATCTACATCTATCAGTAAGTGATCCAGTTTAGTAGATGAATCACCGCTATGGGTGTTTTTCTATTCTTGAATAGGCTTGTCGTTCTATTGATGGTTGTTTAATGTTTGGTATACTGTGTTCTGATTGTAGGGTTGACAAATCCTTTTGTAGCACGGAACATAGAGAAAACTGTTTGAGCATATAGCAGTATAGCACGGATCAATCAAATAGAGCTAAGTATTAAGAGAGAAAAAGAGAAAGCATGAAGCAACTAACCAAATCTTTGGCGGACTTCTTTTTTAGGTGTTCTAGCGCAGATGTTCTGGACCTGCACAAACACCACAAGATCAAAGAGTCTATAGAATGTAATTTAAGTATGTGATGTAAGTATACCAATAATCATTAAAAAACTTAGTGATAGTCGCCTAGAGGGGGGGGTGAATAGGGCGAAACTGAAATTTACAAATATAAACACAACTACAAGCCGGGGTTAGTGTTAGTAATAAGAAACGAGTCCGCAAGAGAGGGCGCAAAACAAATCCCAAGCGAATGAGCAAGTGAGACACGGAGATTTGTTTTACCGAGGTTTGGTTCTTGCAAACCTACTCCCCGTTGAGGAGGCCACAAAGGCCGGGTCTCTTTCAACCCTTCCCTCTCTCAAACGATCCACGGATCGAGTGAGCTTCTCTTCTCAAATCAAAGCCGGGAACAAAACTTCCCCGCAAGGGCCACCACACAATTGGTGCCTCTTGCCTTGATTACAATGGAGTTTTGATCTCAAGAACAAGTGAGAAAGAAAAGAAGCAATCCAAGCGCAAGAGCTCAAATGAACACGGCAAATCACTCTCTCTAGTCACTAGGGATTTGTGATGAATTGGAGAGGATTTGATCTCTTTGTATGTGTCTAGAATTGAATGCCTAGCTCTTGTAAGTGGTTGGGAAGTGGAAAACTTGGATGCAATGAATGGTGGGGTGGTTGGGGTATTTATAGCCCCAACCACCAAACTTGACCGTTGGCTGGAGGCGTCTGCACGATGGCGCACCGGACAGTCCGGTGCACACCGGACAGTCCGGTGCCCCCTGCCACGTCATCACTGCCGTTGGATTCTGACCGTTGGAGCTTCTGACTTGTGGGCCCGCCTGGGTGTCCGGTGCACACCGGACAGGTACTGTTGAATGTCCGGTGTGCCAGCATGGACGATTCTGACTTCTGCGCGCGCAGAGCGCGCATTTATTGCGCAGCAGGTATCCGTTGGCTCGGAGACGACCGTTGCTTCGGAGTCGCACCGGACAGTCCGGTGCACACCGGACAGTCCGGTGAATTATAGTGGACGAGCCGTTAGCTTTTCCCGAAGCTGGCGAGTTCCTGAGACTGACCTCCTTTGGCGCACCGGACACTGTCCGGTGTACACCGGACAGTCCGGTGAATTATAGCCGAGTCGCCTCTGGAAATTCCCGAAGGTGGCGAGTTTGAGTCTGAGTCCCCCTGGTGCACCGGACAGTCCGGTGCGCCAGACCAGGGGTGCCTTCGGTTGCCCCTTTGCTCCTTTGTTGAATCCAAAACTTGGTCTTTTTATTGGCTGAGTGTGAAACTTTTACACCTGTATACCTTATGCACTTGGGCAAACTAGTTAGTCCAAAAATTTGTGTTGGGCAATTCAACCACCAAAATTATATAGGAACTAGGTGTAAGCCTAATTCCCTTTCAATCTCCCCCTTTTTGGTGATTGATGCCAACACAAACCAAAGCAAATATAGAAGTGCATAATTGAACTAGTTTGCATAATGTAAGTGTAAAGGTTGCTTGGAATTGAGCCAATTAAAACTACTTACAAGATATGCATGGAATGTTTCTTTCTTATTTAGCATTTTGGACCACGTTTGCACCACATGTTTTGTTTTTGCAAATCCTTTTGTAAATCCATTTCAAAGATCTTTTGCAAATAGTCAAAGGTAAGTGAATAAGAGTTTGCAAAAGCATTTTCAAGATTTGAAATTTTCTCCCCCTGTTTCAAATGCTTTTCCTTTGACTAAATAAAATTCCCCCTAAAAGAGATCCACCTCTTAGTGTTCAAGAGGGTTTTGATATACCATTTTTGAAATACTGCTTTCTCCCCCTTTTGAACACAATAGGATACCAAATGATAAATACTTTTGGAAAGCACTAAGTTTTTGAATTTGGTGGTGGTGGTGCGGTCCTTTTGCTTTGGGCTCATTTCTCCCCCTTTTTGGCATGAATCGCCAAAAACGGAATCATTAGAGCCCTCTAAGTAATGTCTTCCCCTTTGGTCATAAGTAAATGAGTTAAGATTATACCAAAGACGAAGTCCGGTCCTTTTGCTTTTGAGCTTTTACTCTCTCCCCCAAGGGTGAAGTCCTTTTCTTTGATGGTCATTTCTCCCCCAAAGAGTAGAGAGTTGCTCGGAGTGATGGCGAAGTATGAGTTGCAGAGTGGAAGCCTTTTTCTTCGCCGAAGACTCCAATTCCCTTTCAATATACCTATGACTTGGTTTGAAATAGACTTGAAAACACATTAGTCATAGCATATAAAAGAGATATGATCAAAGGTATTCAAATGAGCTATGTGAGCAAGCTAGCAAAAGAAATTTCTAGAATCAAGAATATTGAGCTCATGCCTAAGTCTGGTAAAAGATTGTTCATCAAGTGGCTTGGTAAAGATATCGGCTAATTGATCTTTAGTATTAATGTAAGAAATCTCGATATCCCCCTTTTGTTGGTGATCCCTAAGAAAATGATACCGAATGGCTATGTGCTTAGTGCGGCTATGCTCGACGGGATTGTCGGCCATTTTGATTGCACTCTCATTATCACATAGCAAAGGGACTTTGGTTAATTTGTAACCGTAGTCCCGCAGGGTTTGCCTCATCCAAAGCAATTGCGCGCAACAATGTCCTGCGGCAATATACTCGGCTTCGGCGGTGGAAAGAGCGACCGAATTTTGCTTCTTTGAAGCCCAAGACACCAAGGATCTTCCCAAGAACTGGCAAGTCCCCGATGTGCTCTTCCTATTAATTTTACACCCTGCCCAATCGGCATCCGAATAACCAATCAAATCAAATGTGGATCCCCGAGGGTACCAAAGCCCAAACTTAGGTGTGTAAGCCAAATATCTCAAGATTCGTTTTACGGCCGTAAGGTGGGATTCCTTAGGGTCAGATTGGAATCTTGCACACATGCATACGGAAAGCATAATGTCCGGTCGAGATGCACATAAATAAAGCAATGAACCAATCATCGACCGGTATACCTTTTGATCCACGGACTTACCTCCCGTGTCGAGGTCGAGATGCCCATTTGTTCCCATGGGTGTTTTGATGGCCTTGGCATCCTTCATTCCAAACTTGCAAAGAATGTCTTGAGTATACTTGGTTTGGCTGATGAAGGTGCCCTCTTGGAGTTGCTTCACTTGAAATCCTAGAAAATACTTCAACTCCCCCATCATAGACATCTCGAATTTCTGAGTCATGATCCTACTAAACTCTTCACATGTAGACTTGTTAGTAGACCCAAATATAATATCATCAACATAAATTTGGCATACAAACAAGTCATTTTCAAGAGTTTTAGTAAAGAGTGTAGGATCGGCCTTGCCGACTTTGAAGCCATTAGCAATAAGGAAGTCTCTAAGGCATTCATACCATGCTCTTGGGGCTTGCTTGAGCCCATAAAGCGCCTTAGAGAGCCTATAAACATGGTTAGGATACTCACTGTCTTCAAAGCCGGGAGGTTGCTCAACATAGACCTCTTCCTTGATCGGTCCGTTGAGGAAGGCACTTTTCACGTCCATTTGATAGAGCTTAAAGCCATGGTAAGTAGCATAGGCCAATAATATGCGAATTGACTCAAGCCTAGCTACGGGTGCATAGGTTTCACCGAAATCCAAACCTTCGACTTGTGAATACCCTTTGGCCACGAGTCGAGCTTTGTTCCTTGTCACCACACCATGCTCATCTTGCTTGTTGCGGAAGACCCATTTGGTTCCTACAACATTTTGGTTAGGACGTGGAACCAAGTGCCATACCTCATTCCGCGTGAAGTTGTTGAGCTCCTCTTGCATCGCCACCACCCAATCCGAATCTTGGAGAGCTTCCTCTACCCTGTGTGGCTCAATAGAGGAAACAAAAGAGTAATGTTCACAAAAATGAGCAACCCGAGATCGAGTAGTTACCCCCTTATGAATGTCGCCGAGGATGGTGTCGACGGGGTGATCTCGTTGTATTGCTTGGTGGACTCTTGGGTGTGGCGGTCTTGGTTCTTCCTCATCCTCCTTATCTTGATCATTTGTATCTCCCCCTTGATCATTGCCATTATCTTGAGGTGGCTCATCTTCTTGATTTTGTCCTTCATCAACTTGAGCTTCATCCTCATTTTGAGTTGGTGGAGATGCTTGCGTGGAGGAGGACGGTTGATCTTGTGCATGTGGAGGCTCTTCGGATTCCTTAGGACACACATCCCCAATGGACATGTTCCTTAGTGCTATGCATGGAGCCTGTTCTTCACCTATCTCATCAAGATCAACTTGCTCTACTTGAGAGCCGTTAGTTTCGTCAAACACAACGTCACATGAGACTTCAACTAGTCCAGTGGACTTGTTAAAGACCCTATATGCCCTTGTGTTTGAGTCATAACCAAGTAAAAAGCCTTCTATAGTTTTAGGAGCAAATTTAGATTTTCTACCTCTTTTAACAAGAATAAAGCATTTGCTACCAAAAACTCTAAAGTATGAAATGTTGGGCTTTTTACCGGTTAGGAGTTCGTAGGATGTCTTCTTGAGGATTCGGTGAAGATATAACCGGTTGATGGCGTAGCAAGCGGTGTTGACTGCCTCCGCCCAAAACCGATCCGAAGTCTTGTACTCATCAAGCATGGTTCTTGCCATGTCCAATAGAGTTCGATTCTTCCTCTCCACTACACCATTTTGTTGTGGAGTGTAGGGAGAAGAGAACTCATGCTTGATGCCCTCCTCCTCAAGGAAGCCTTCAATTTGAGAGTTCTTGAACTCCGTTCCGTTGTCGCTTCTTATTTTCTTGATCCTTAAGCCAAACTCATTTTGAGCCCGTCTTAAGAATCCTTTTAAGGTGTCTTGGGTTTGAGATTTTTCCTGTAAAAAGAATACCCAAGTGAAGCGAGAATAATCATCCACTATTACAAGACAATACTTACTCCCGCCGATGCTTATGTAAGCAATCGGGCCAAATAGATCCATGTGGAGTAGCTCAAGCGGCCTGTCGGTCGTCATGATGTTCTTGTGTGGATGATGGACTCCAACTTGCTTCCCTGCCTGGCATGCGCTACAAATCCTGTCTTTCTCAAAATGAACATTTGTTAGTCCTAAAATGTGTTCTCCCTTTAGAAGCTTATGAAGATTCTTCATCCCAACATGGGCTAGTCGGCGGTGCCAGAGCCAACCCAAGTTAGTCTTAGCAATTAAGCATGTGTCAAGTTCAGCTTTATCAAAATCTACCAAGTATAGCTGACCCTCTAACACACCCTTAAACGCTATTGAATCATCACTTCTTCTAAAGACAGTGACACCCACATCAGTAAAAAGACAGTTGTAGCCCATTTGACATAATTGAGAAACAGAAAGCAAGTTGTAATCTAAAGAATCTACAAGAAAAACATTGGAAATAGAGTGGTCAGGAGATATAGCAATTTTACCCAATCCTTTGACCAAACCTTGATTTCCATCCCCGAATGTGATGGCTCGTTGGGGATCTTGGTTTTTCTCATATGAGGAGAACATTCTTTTCTCTCCTGTCATGTGGTTTGTGCACCCGCTGTCGAGTATCCAACTTGAGCCCCCAGATGCATAAACCTACAAAACAAGTTTAGTTCTTGACTTTAGGTACCCAAATGGTTTTGGGTCCTTTGGCATTAGACACAAGAACTTTAGGTACCCAAACACAAGTCTTGGAGCCCTTGTGCTTGCCCCCAACATATTTGGCAACTACTTTGCCGGATTTGTTAGTCAACACATAAGATGCATCAAAAGTTTTAAATGAAATGTTATGATCATTTGATGCACTAGGAGTTTTCTTTCTAGGCAATTTAGCATGGGTTGGTTGCCTAGAGCTAGATGTCTCACCCTTATATATGAAAGCATGATTAGGGCCAGAGTGAGACTTCCTAGAATGAATTCTCCTAATTTTGCTCTCGGGATAACCGGCAGGGTATAAAATGTAACCCTCGTTATCCTGAGGCATGGGAGCCTTGCCCTTAACAAAGTTGGACAATCTCTTAGGAGGGGCACTAATTTTGACATTGTCTCCCCTTTGGAAGCCAATGCCATCCTTAATGCCCGGGCGTCTCCCATTATAAAGCATGCTACGAGCAAATTTAAATTTCTCATTTTCTAAGTTATGCTCGGCAATTTTAGCATCTAGTTTTGCTATATGATCATTTTGTTGTTTAATTAAAGCCATATGATCATGAATAGCATTAATATCAACATCTCTACATCTAGTACAAATAGATACATGCTCAACAATAGATGTAGAGGGTTTGCAAGATTTTAATTCTACAACCTTAGCATGCAACATATCATTTTTAGTTCTAAGGTCAGAAATTGTAACATTGCAAACATCTAGTTCTTTAGCCTTAGTAATCAACTTTTCATTTTCTACTCTAAGGCTAGCAAGAGATACATTCAATTCATCAATCTTAGTAAGCAAATCAACATTATCATTTCTAAGATTGGGAATTGAAACATTACAAACATGTGATTCAACCTTGGCATTCAAAATAGCATTTTCATTCCTAAGGTTGTCAATTATCTCACGGCAAGTGCTTAGCTCACTAGATAATTTTTCACATTTTTCTACTTCTAGAGCATAAGCCTTTTTAACCTTAACATGTTTTTTGTTTTCTTTAATTAGACAATCCTCTTGGGAATCCAAAAGGTCATCCTTTTCATGAATAGCACTAACCAATTCATTTAATTTTTCTTTTTGAGCTATGTTAAGGTTGGCAAAAAGGGAACGCAAATTATCTTCCTCATCACTAGCATTGTCATCACTAGAGGATTCATATTTAGTGGAGGATTTAGATTTAACCTTCTTTTTGTCGTCCTTTGCCATGAGGCACTTGTGGCCGACGTTGGGGAAGAGGAGTCCCTTAGTGACGGCGATGTTGGCGGCGTCCTCGTCGTCGGAGGAGTCGCTTGAGCTCTCGTCAGAGTCCCACTCGCGACAAACATGGGCATCGCCGCCCTTCTTCTTGTAATACCTCTTCTTTTCCTTTCGTCTCCCCTTCTTGTCGTCACCTCGGTCACTGTCACTAGATATAGGACATTTAGCAATAAAATGACCGGGCTTACCACACTTGTAGCAAACCTTCTTGGAGCGGGACTTGTAGTCTTTCCCCCTCCTTTGTTTGAGGATTTGGCGGAAGCTCTTGATGACAAGCGCCATTTCCTCATTGTCGAGCTTGGAGGCGTCGATTGGTTGTCGACTTGGTGTAGCCTCCTCCTTCTTCTCCTCCGTTGCCTTGAATGCAACGGGTTGGGCTTCGGATGAGTCGCCAAGCTCGTTGATTTTCCTCGATCCTTCTATCATGCACTCAAAACTTACAAAATGCCCGATAACTTCCTCGGGGGTCATTTTAGTATATCTAGGATTACCACGAATCAATTGAACTTGAGTGGGATTAAGAAAAATGAGAGATCTTAAAATAACATTTACCACTTCGTGATCGTCCCACTTCTTGCTCCCGAGGTTGCGCACTTGGTTCACCAAAGTCTTGAGCCGGTTGTACATGTGTTGTGGCTCCTCTCCTTTGTGAAGCCGGAATCGACCGAGCTCCCCCTCGATCGTTTCCCGCTTGGTGATCTTGGTGAGCTCGTCTCCCTCGTACGCGGTTTTGAGTACATCCCAAATCTCCTTGGCGCTCTTCAACCCTTGTACTTTGTTATACTCCTCTTTACTTAGAGAGGCGAGGAGTATTGTTGTTGCTTGAGAGTTGAAGTGCTCGATTTGGGCCACCTCATCCTCATCATAGTCCTCATCCCCTACGGATGGTACCTGCGTGCCAAACTCAACAACATCCCATATGCTTTTGTGGAGCGAGATTAGATGAAATCGCATTAAATCGCTCCACCTAGCGTAATCTTCACCATCAAAAGTTGGTGGTTTGCCTAATGGGACGGAAAGTAAAGGTGTATGTTTGGAAATGCGAGGGTAGCGTAGGGGAATCTTACTATACTTCTTGCGCTCTTGGCGCTTAGAAGTGACGGAGGGCGCATCGGAGTCGGAGGTTGATGTTGATGAAGTGTCGGTCTCGTAGTAGACCACCTTCCTCATCCTCTTGTGCTTGTCGCCTTTCCGATGCGGCTTGTGGGAAGAAGATTTTTCCTTCTTCTCTTTGTGGTGAGAAGAAGATTTCTTCTCCTTCCCTTTGTTGGAGGAGCTCTTCTTCTTCTCCCTCCTTTTGGTGCGGGACTCTTCCGATGAAGTGCTCCCGTGGCTTGTAGTGGGCTTTTCGCCGGTCTCCATCTCCTTCTTGGCGTGATCTCCCGACATCACTTCGAGCGGTTAGGCTCTAATGAAGCACCGGGCTCTGATACCAATTGATAGTCGCCTAGAGGGGGGGTGAATAGGGCGAAACTGAAATTTACAAATATAAACACAACTACAAGCCGGGGTTAGTGTTAGTAATAAGAAACGAGTCCGCAAGAGAGGGCGCAAAACAAATCCCAAGCGAATGAGCAAGTGAGACACGGAGATTTGTTTTACCGAGGTTCGGTTCTTGCAAACCTACTCCCCGTTGAGGAGGCCACAAAGGCCGGGTCTCTTTCAACCCTTCCCTCTCTCAAACGATCCACGGATCGAGTGAGCTTCTCTTCTCAAATCAAAGCCGGGAACAAAACTTCCCCGCAAGGGCCACCACACAATTGGTGCCTCTTGCCTTGATTACAATGGAGTTTTGATCTCAAGAACAAGTGAGAAAGAAAAGAAGCAATCCAAGCGCAAGAGCTCAAATGAACACGGCAAATCACTCTCTCTAGTCACTAGGGATTTGTGATGAATTGGAGAGGATTTGATCTCTTTGTATGTGTCTAGAATTGAATGCCTAGCTCTTGTAAGTGGTTGGGAAGTGGAAAACTTGGATGCAATGAATGGTGGGGTGGTTGGGGTATTTATAGCCCCAACCACCAAACTTGACCGTTGGCTGGAGGCGTCTGCACGATGGCGCACCGGACAGTCCGGTGCACACCGGACAGTCTAATGCCCCCTGCCACGTCATCACTGCCGTTGGATTCTGACCGTTGGAGCTTCTGACTTGTGGGCCCGCCTGGGTGTCCGGTGCACACCGGACAGGTACTGTTGAATGTCCGGTGTGCCAGCATGGACGATTCTGACTTCTGCGCGCGCAGAGCGCGCATTTATTGCGCAGCAGGTATCCGTTGGCTCGGAGACGACCGTTGCTTCGGAGTCGCACCGGACAGTCCGGTGCACACCGGACAGTCCGGTGAATTATAGTGGACGAGCCGTTAGCTTTTCCCGAAGCTGGCGAGTTCCTGAGGCTGACCTCCTTTGGCGCACCGGACACTGTCCGGTGTACACCGGACAGTCCGGTGAATTATAGCCGAGTCGCCTCTGGAAATTCCCGAAGGTGGCGAGTTTGAGTCTGAGTCCCCCTGGTGCACCGGACATGTCCGGTGGCACACCGGACAGTCCGGTGCGCCAGACCAGGGGTGCCTTCGGTTGCCCCTTTGCTCCTTTGTTGAATCCAAAACTTGGTCTTTTTATTGGCTGAGTGTGAAACTTTTACACCTGTATACCTTATGCACTTGGGCAAACTAGTTAGTCCAAAAATTTGTGTTGGGCAATTCAACCACCAAAATTATATAGGAACTAGGTGTAAGCCTAATTCCCTTTCACTTAGCAACGGGAATGCGCTGATCCGAATATAGCACCTGGATCGCTCAAACAGCTATCAAATCCTTAGAGCTTCTTGCTCTCGTGTTGTCCGACTACTTAAAGCAGAATGAAATGTCTTGTAGAATGTATCCGCTCAGAAATAGCTAGGAATACCAATCATAACCATGTCAATAAAAAAGCAGACCATTTCCTCACAACGCATCTGTGTAGATAATGGGCGTACCTGGCAGCAGTAGATGTATGGAGAGCACCAGGAATAATCTTGGGTTGTTGTGGCGTGTCGCGCTGAATATTTTATAGGCGCGGATCTGATTTGGGCGCAATCCATAGTTAAGCGCGGATCCGATTTGGGCGCCGGTTTGCCTTACATGTTCAGCGCGAGAGCAGCGGAGCATTGATTCCGCGAGCAGTGATTCCGCTCGATTTGTCGTTGTGGGATCCGACTGACGTCTTCCAAGATAAACTGAACCATCCCCCCGGAAGGCCGACGACCGCCTGCAGCCTCAGAAATGTACTGCCAGCCTAGCGCGTCGCTCTCAAGATCAGCATCCAGCAAGGTGTCCCAGAAGTACTTCATCCCCTAGCGCCATGGCAGCTGGTGCACCTTGACGAAGAAGCTCGAGACAACGACGCGTATGCGGTCATGGACCCAGCCGGTGGCCCAGAGCTCCCTCATGCCGGCGTCGACGAGAGGGTAGCCGGTCCTCCCTTGCCTCTAGACCTTGAAGTACACCTCATTGACGACCCAAGGGATGAACCTGAGGTGCGACAGGAGGGGCTTCTCGTGGCTGCAAGGGTGGTTGAAGGTGAGGTACCTCGAGTACTCCCACAGGCCGATGGAGCAGAGGAACATGGTGCAGCTCTCCTCGCCGGCGTGGTTGCCGTCGTTGCTCCACATGAGGCGCTTCATCCGGACCTGGTGGAAGACCTTCCGGACGCTGAGCTCGTCGAAGTGCAGGTACGGGGACAGCAGCGACGTGCTGGCGCTGTCGGCCTTCTTGTGGTTCACGGAGTAGTCCATCAGCGGGCCGTTGAGGAAGGCCGTCAGCGCCTTGTCGGCGTTCTGCCACCCTGGTGACCACGCCCGCGCGAGCAGCGCGTTGCTGCCCCTCTCGGACTCGTCCTCAAAGACCAGCTCTTCCCACGGGCACCTGGATAGGTCACCTGTGAAGCGATCGAAGCATTTTCCATGTCAGTGACTGGATCCGATCTGCAAGGACCGGATCCCCGCCTACAGTATGACGGTTAGAGCTCTGTCGGTTGTGCATTTGGATACCTGAATTGATCCTCTTGGGCGGCAGCAGCGGTGCGACGGGGTCTGGCATGCACAGGCACCTGTTCTAGAATGGCGCGAACATGGTGAAGGGGCGGCGGTCTTCGTCGAGGACCTCCCACGACTCGTACAGCAGATCGGCGTTGAAGGACTGCACGTCGATCGAAGCGAGTAGTGTCGGCCGCCAGCTGCTCCTGGACGGGATTGACGAAGGCGCGTCGAGCGGGGGCTAGGGGCGGGGATCGCGTGGGGTGGGGTGCGGGGGCGGACGGGGGCGCGGTGGCGGGGGTCAAGGGCGCGCGCGCGAAGGACCGAGAGCCAGGGCGCAGCGAACGCGGACGATGATGCCGACCGAGATTTGGGGCACAGCGGAGGGCCGGAGGCGATCTCCTTCCACAGCGGAGGCGGATTCCTCGATTTGGGGCGTGGATTCCTCGATTTGGCGGGTCTGCGCGATCTCAGGGGGGGTACGCAAGGGAAGGGGAGCCGATCTCGCGTCGCACAACCATGGAGGGAGTCGGCGCTGCGGAGGGAGTGGGACGCGGCTGAGGGAGCCGGCGCTGCGGAGAGAGTGAGGCAGAACAAGAAAATGTGGACGCCTACACTACTCGCTTAAGTAGTAGTAGATATATATATATATAGGCATGCAGTAAGACGTGCACAACTTTAAAAATACGAAATTTTCGACGGTCAAAGTCGTCGGACATAAACTCTAAACCGTCGAAAATAGCTTATTTCTAACGGCCAAAGGATTATATCCGACGGCGCCTATCTCTCGGTCGTAACGGGTCGGAAATAAGGTTGTTTTCGACGGTTGTGCGTCCACACCTCATATCCAGGCATATAACTGTTTTTACAAAGATCTATTGACATATTCCTTCTATCAAAGAAATAAATGTTCCGATACTTGCTACAAGGGCACCTAACATCGGTTCAAGTCTCTGACCGAGCAAAAGCATGGTCGAGAAACGCGTCAGTCTTGGCAACCCACTCACTTGATAGAGCACCTATTTTCTTCCAACATTCATACATCCATCGACGATCCTCCTCCATACTAGATACGAGACGTTAACTTGATTAGTTAAGTAAATCATGCCCCTACAACTATGGTAAAGGATAGGTCCTAAATACACCCAGGAGTGACCGACGAGCCCGTGTTTATGACAAGGCATGTGCTCATACGAAATTTCAGCAGCATAACCCCCTTGTTCTCTACTCGCACGCCTGAAAATGGTGCGATTGGAGAACAAAGGGGTTATGCTGCCAAAACTACGCAAGAGCACATGTCTTTGTCATAAACATGGGATATGTCGGTCACCCTGAGAGTGTCCAATAAAGGGATAATTCCAGCTCAACACACCTCACATGTGTCACATGCGAGATGTGTTGGACCGAAACGGGTGTTTCATTTGTTGACACTACGATGCACTATAAATAACTAGAACCATCGTACATTATTACGTAGTTCAACTAATAAACCACCAATACAATATTATATACGAAATAACATTGTCACGGGTGACAAACCATATAAAATGATCTTATTTCCGAGGACATAATAATTATCCTCGGAAATTAAAAGTTTAAATTATCTAAGCACCACTAAATAAACTAAAACAAGCTAAATTAATTACATAATCAAATTCCGGTCGTCGGACATACCAAGCTAAACAATATTTAAAATACAAATCATTTAATACTAAAAAAATGACAACTAGAAAACAATCTATGCATTTACAAAATTATACTACAAATTAAAAATACTCACTTAGCCAAGGCGGTGGGGGCAGGGCGGGGCGGACGCCGGCGGGGGCGGGTCGGGGCCGGCATGGGCGGGGAGGGCACCGGCGGCGGCGGGGCGTGCTCCGGCTCTGCTTCACGACGGTGCTCGTGCGAAATTAAACGTCGCGTTCGAGCATCGTAGGCTTAAAATCCCTTATGTCCGGCTGTTTCGTTAGAAATCGTCGAAGATAAGGTTATTTGTGACGGCTTACAGCCGTCGAATATAAGGTTATGTCTGATAGGTTAACTGAGAGCCATCGGCCCTATTCACTTATGTCTGACGGCTGTAAAAAGCTGTCGGAGATAAGGTTATATTCGACGGCTCCCAACGAAGTCGTCGGAGATTTAACCATCGGAGGTTTTCTATTTTTGTGTTGTGGTGCTCTCTTTGCAAGCTTGGATGTGGATGCATGTGGGGTAGTTCAACATGTGCATGGCAGGAAAGGCTATACACGAAGACACGCTAGCAGATATATATGCGTGTAACACTTCGATCCATGCATGTATTGCATGCCCGTGATATATAGTCGACGTCCGTATATGAATAATATGTGCGCACAGCCACACAATTATTCATATACACACAGATGCAGTGTCTTACCAAAAGGTTATCGGAAATACTAAACAAGGACAAGTCCTGATATCATTACATTAAAATATAATTATGGAATATTCTGCAATTATATATATGTATGATGAAATGAGCTACTAGCTCCCACATCCGAAACGACCCCCACGGCCCCACCACTAGGAATTGCTAATCTTTCGCAAAACCATTTCCTAACTCCCCCACTTCCCCAGGCCGTATATTCTCCTCTTTATAATCCTCCCACTATCACCACCACCACCCCCCTCTTTCTCGCTAGACCTCAACGATACCACCACCGCTAGCGCTAGTGCTCTACTGCTCTGCTCTTTAGGGAGAGAGAGACGGGAGTGAGAGAGCAGAGATGGCAGCTGAGAGCTAGACTGAGCACGCACGTAACGTAACAAGCTCTTCTCCCATCTCCGTCTCTGGCAAGAGAGAGAGAGAGCGCAGAAGATGATGTGGTCGCACGAGCCGGCAGCGGAGCAGAAGGCGGCGGCCTCGGCGCCGCCTACCCGGCAGCGGAGCTCCGTGGCCAAGCTGACGACGGCCTCCTCGTCCTTGGCCAACCTCCTCTCCGCCTTCGTCAACACGAACAACTCCCCAGACCCGAGGCCACCGCCGCCGAGGCGGAGCTTCGACGAGCGCGGCGCCGTCGGGCTCGGCATCGTCGCGGCCATGGGCCACGGGGCCGAGCCGATCGCCATCGGCGCCGCGGCCAGGCGGCGCGCGCGCGAGGACGACGAGAGCTACACGTGCGTCATCAAGCACGTGGCCGGCGCCGGCGGCGCCAGCGTCCGCAAGCGGGTGTACTTTGGGTTCGGCGACGGCGGCGGTGGATGGCTCGTGGAGGCCGACGACGCGGCGCCGGCGCCGGCGCCCGACTTCCTCAGCCGGTGCTGCCTCTGCGACAAGAGGCTTGATGGGCTCGATATCTACATGTACAGGTTCGCGCCGTGGCCGTTTTGCTTGATCACGTAGGCAGCAGTTATCTGCTAATAACTCTCTCTTTTAGATCTAAATATGTATGGTATAGATAATAATTATTTTGTTTTTTTTATCATTTTTATTATACATCTAAATAGAATGTTATATAAGCCTGCCGGCGACATTTATAGACCTTATTTCTGACGGTTGAAAATTTTTCTATTTCCAATTGCGATCAACACACATAGCAAAAATCATATACTAAAAAAGCTAAAATTATTTTGCTTCTAGTGTCAAATAGCTTAGAACGAGACATGGCCGGGTGCAGCGGTGGGATGGATAGGGCTCGACCGCTCAAGCTCCCCCATCGCTCCCCGCGATGCCATGAAACCCCGTTTCTCCTAAAATTAAATCATATACTTCTCATTATGTATTTTATGGTTTTTATTGTTTATTAATGTTTTAATATAATATGCCTTTAAACTATTGTATTTGTATATTATGAGTGGTTTAGTGACATTGTGTCGTCCCTCTTAAATGTTTCTAGCTATATCCCTAGCTAGGACGAGGAGCCGTATTCATTCAAGTTTTAACCCCAATGAACAAAGAATATACTTAGCTCGTATGCATTTAGTGCCACGAAACTTTGGTCATTCTACTTTTGACTTTATCATAGCAACTGAAAATAAAGACCAAATCCTTAATAAATACTGATCAATATACCTGTTCATTACTTGTTGGCCTCAAATTGCAGAGGGGAGAAAGCCTTCTGCAGCTCAGAGTGCCGATGCCAGCAGATGCTACTGGACGACCGTGCTGCCAAATGTGGATCATCCGAAGCCCTCATCAGGTCCGGCGACTACTCCGTGTCGCCGCACTCCGCCCCGATGGCCTTCTCCCCGAGCGTCGCAGCAGCCTAGTAGTCTACTCGCCCTCGATCGAGCTGCTCCGATCCGCTATGACTCTGTGAGCAATAATGCAAAGGAGTCTAGCTAGAAGAGGCTATAATATAAACGGGTCTCGTTTAATAAACAAACGGATCATATATATGTATACCGAGTAACGTATAAGATGCTTCTTAATTTTAACTATGACATGAATAAGAGCGAGGAAGACAGTTTTGTGTGACTATGCAGTAACAGCAAGATGTTAAACACTTTAATCGTGCTTGAATTTTATTTATTTTTATTCTTGTTGCAAGAGTGACTAGAAGACTTGTGATCACGCACGTACAAATTGGCTAGATCGCCCGAAGCCGTATGGTGAGGCCGACCAGCAAGTCGGAATTTGGTACTCTAGGTAACAGACGGTTCAACATGTTAGTCCCCGTTATGGCTAGTTTAGAAACTTAAATCCCTTCGGGATTGAAAGGGAATGGAAGGGATATTAGATCATTTCCACCTTAGGCCTTGTTCGTTTCCGCCGGATTGGTGAGTCGGAACGATTCCTGACCGGATTGCTTCTCTAATTTATATAAATTTTGATTAGCTGGAACGATTCCGGGTGCAATCCGACGGAAACGAACAAGGCCTTAATCCCTTTCAATCCCGAAGAGGATTTGATGTTCCCAAAGTAACCCTTAGAGTTAGAGTCGAGATTAGGGTCTAAATTTCTTTAATATAGGTTTACATTAGTCCCGGTTGGTGTTACCGGCCGAAACTATATAGCCTTTTCTTTAGTCTCAGGTGGTAACACCAATCTAAACTAATGAGTGTACATTAGTTTCAGTTGGTGTACCAACTGAAACTAATGTAAACTTTTAGCCCTAATTGGTAACACCAACTATGATTAAATTAAAGCACTACCAATTGGGACAAAATATCTTTCAATGGGTTAGTTTAAAAGAGAAGTATCTCATACAAAGACACATATTGTCGGCGTTCCGGACCCGGGGTCCCTCAACCGAGCCGACCAGTGAATTTATCGCTGCGTGCCCCTGCCCAGATGGGTTGGCGCAAGATGGAACACAAGGGGGAATGCGGCTTGTATTATCTCGCACCGGGGGTGCTCGTAGTAGGGGTTACAAGCGTCGCGAGAGAGAGAGAGTCTCACGACAGTCGTCTTCTCCCCCCCTCGCTCCCCCCGCGGAAGGCCCTGGACCTCCCCTTTTATAGATGTAAGGAGAGTGTCCAAATGTACAATGGGGGTGTAGCTATGTGCTACGTGGCTAGCGGAGAGGTGCCTGAGCCTTGTGTACATGGTAGCGTGGCCGTCGGAGAGGCGCTTGAGCCTTGTAGAAGCACAGCTGTCGGCGTGGCACGGATCCTGCTGACGTTTCCTTGCTTCCGTAGGGGGCTGAGAACCACTGACGTCATGGACGCACGCGGGGAACCATCATTACCTATTACCGGGGTAAGCTAGATAGGACGTCGGTCTTGTTCCTTCCTAGCCTGAGCTAGCTAGGAGTAGGGTAATGATGTATCCCCTGCGGCACGGTCGGTCTGAGCCCAAGGTCGGGCAAGGCGGAGACTCTTCCCGAGGCCGAGGCCGGGGTCGGGCGAGGATGTGACTCCTCCCGAGGCCGAGGCTGAGACCGAGGTCGGGGGTCGGGCGAGGCAGAGCTCCCTGTCGCGCCCGAGGCTGAACTTCTGAAAGGGAATTAGGCTTACACCTAGTTCCTAAATAATTTTGGTGGTTGAATTGCCCAACACAAATAATTGGACTAACTAGTTTGCTCTAGTGTACAAGTTATACAGGTGCCAAAGGTTCACACTTAGCCAATAAAAAGACCAAGTATTGGGTTCAACAAAAGAGCAAAAGGGCAACCGAAGGCACCTCTGGTCTGGCGCACCGGACTGTCCGGTGTGCCACCGGACAGTGTCCGGTGCACCAGAGGACTCCAACTCAAACTCGTCACCTTCGGGAAATTCCAGAGGCAACTCCGCTATAATTCACCGGACTGTCCGGTGTATACCGGACAGTGTCCGGTGCTCCAAGGAAGAGCGGCCTCAGGAACTCGCCAGCTTCGAGAAACTGCATACACCTGCTCCGCTATAATTCACCGGACATGTCCGGTGTACACCGGACTGTCCGGTGTATCTGCGGGGCAACGACTATTTCGGCGTCAACGGCTACCTGCAACGCATTTATTGCACGCCAGCGCGCGCAGAAGTCAGGCACGCCCATGCTGGCGCACCGGACACTCTACCGTACATGTCCGGTGTGCCACCGGACATCCAGGCGGGCCCAGAAGTCAGAGCTCCAACGGTCAGATCCCAACGGCTTTGGTGACGTGGCTGGCGCACCGGACATGTCCGGTGTGCACCGGACTGTCCGGTGCACCATTCGACAGACAGCCCCACCAAACGGCTAGTTTGGTGGTTGGGGCTATAAATACCCCCAACCACCCACCATTCATGGCATCCAAGTTTTCCACTTCTCAACCACTTACAAGAGCTAGGCATTCAATTCTAGACACACCCAAAGTGATCAAATCCTCTCCAATTCCACACAAGGCTTTAGTGATTAGCGAGAGAAATTTGTTGTGTTCTTTTGAGCTCTTGCGCTTGGATTGCTTCTTTTCTTTCTCACTTGTTCTTGTGATCAAAACTCAATTGTAACCAAGGCAAGAGGCACCAATTGTGTGGTGGCCCTTGCGGGGAAGCTTTGTTCCCGTTTGATTGAGAAGAAGAAGCTCACTCGGTCCGAGGGACCGTTTGAGAGAGGGAAGGGGTTGAAAAAGACCCGGCCTTTGTGGCCTCCTCAACGGGGAGTAGGTTTGAGAGAACCGAACCTCGGTAAAACAAATCCGCGTGTCTCACTTCATTATTTTCTTGCGATTTGTTTTCACCCTCTCTCGCGGACTCGTTTATATTTCTAACGCTAACCCGGCTTGTAGTTGTGTTTATATTTGTAAATTTCTGTTTCGCCCTATTCACCCCCCTCTAGGCGACTTTCAATTGGTATCAAAGCCCGATGCTTCATTAGAGCCTAACCGCTCGAAGTGATGTCGGGAGATCACACCAAGAGGGAGATGGAGACCGGCGACAAGCCCACTACGAGTCACGGGAGCACTTCATCGGAAGAGTCCCGCACCAAGAGGAAGGAGAAGAAGAAGGACTCCTCCAAAGGGAAGAAGTCTTCTTCACACTCCAAAGGGAAGGAGAAGAAATCCTCTTCTCACCACAAAGAGAAGAAGGAAAAATCTTCTTCCCACAAGCCGCATCGGAGTGGGGACAAGAAGAAGAGGATGAGGAAGGTGGTCTACTACGAGACCGATTCTTCATCAACATCCACCTCTGGCTCCGACGCGGCATCCGTCACTTCTAAGCGCCAAGAGCGCAAGAAGTATAGTAAGATTCCCCTACGCTACCCTCGCATTTCTAAACATACACCTTTACTTTCCGTCCCATTCGGCAAACCACCAACTTTTGATGGTGAAGATTACGCTAGGTGGAGTGATTTAATGCGATTTCATCTAACCTCGCTCCACAAAAGTATATGGGATGTTGTTGAGTTCGGTGCACAGGTACCATCCGTAGGGGATGAAAATTATGATGAGGACGAGGTGGCCCAAATCGAGCACTTCAACTCTCAAACTACAACCATACTCCTCGCCTCTCTAAGCAAGGAGGAGTACAACAAGGTGCAAGGGTTGAAGAATGCAAAGGAAATTTGGGACTTACTCAAGACCGCGCACGAGGGTGATGAACTCACCAAAATCACCAAGCGGGAAACGATCGAGGGGGAGCTCGGTCGCTTTCGTCTTCGCCAAGGGGAGGAGCCACAAGATATGTACAACCGGCTCAAAACCTTGGTGAACCAAGTGCGCAACCTCAGGAGCAAAAAGTGGAATGACCACGAAGTGGTTAAGGTTATTTTAAGATCTCTTATTTTCCTTAACCCCACTCAAGTTCAATGTGGCAACCCAAGATATACACTAATGACCCCCGAGGAAGTTATCGGGAATTTTGTGAGCTTTGAATGTATGATCAAGGGCTCAAAGAAGATCAACGAGCTTGATGATCCCTCCACGTCCGAAGCACAACTGGTGGCTTTTAAGGCGACGGAGGAGAAGAAGGAGGAGTCTACACCGAGTAGACAACCAATTGACGCCTCCAAGCTCGACAATGAGGAGATGGCTTTAATCATCAAAAGCTTTCGCCAAATCCTCAAGCAACGGAAGGGGAAGGATTACAAATCCCGTTCCAAGAAGGTTTGCTACAAGTGTGGTAAGCCAGGTCACTTTATTGCTAAATGTCCATTATCAAGTGACAGTGACAGGGATAACGACAAGAAGGGCAAGAGGAGAGAAAAGAAGAGGTACCACAAGAAGAGGGGAGGCGATGCCCACGTGTGCCGCGAGTGGGACTCCGACGAGAGCTCCACCAAGTCCTCCTCCGACGAGGATGCCGCCAACATCGCCGTCACCAAGGGACTCCTCTTCCCCAACGTCGGCCACAAGTGCCTCATGGCAAAGGACGGCAAAAAGAAGAAGGTTAAATCTAAATCCTCCACTAGATATGAGTCTTCTAGTGATGAAAATGCTAGTGATGAGGAGGATAACTTGCGTACCCTTTTTGCCAACCTTAACATGGAACAAAAGGAAAAATTAAATGAATTGATTAGTGCTATTCATGAGAAGGATGATCTCTTGGACTCTCAAGAGGACTTCCTTATTAAGGAAAACAAAAACATGTTAAGGTTAAAAATGCTTATGCTCTACAAGTTGAAAAATGTGAAAAATTGTCTAGCGAGCTAAGCACTTGCCATGAGACCATTGACAACCTTAGAAATGAAAAAGCTAAATTAATTGCTAAGGTTGATTCCCATGTTTGTATTGATTCAATTTCCAATCCTAGAGATGATAATGTTGATTTGCTTGCTAGGATTGATGAATTGAATATTTCTCTTGATAGCCTTAGGATTGAAAATGAAAAGTTAATTGCTAAGGCTAAAGATTTTGATGTTTGCAATACTACTATTTCCGACCTTAGAACTAAGAATGATATGTTGCATGCTAAGGTTGTAGAATTAAAATCTTGCAAACCCTCTACATCTACCGTTGAGCACACTTCTATTTGTACTAGATGTAGAGATGTTGATATCAATGTTATTCATGATCACATGGCTTTAATTAAACAACAAAATGATCATATAGCAATATTAGATGCTAAAATTGCCGAGCATAACTTAGAAAATGAAAAGTTTAAATTTGCTAGAAGTATGCTCTATAATGGGAGACGCCCTGGCGTCAAGGATGGCATTGGCTTCCAAAGGGGAGACAATGTCAAACTTAATGCCCCTCCTAGAAATTTGTCTAACTTTGTTAAGGGCAAGGCTCCCATGCCTCAGGATAACGAGGGTTACATTTTGTACCCTGCCGGTTATCCCGAGAGCAAAATTAGGAGAATTCATTCTAGGAAGTCTCACTCTGGCCCTAACCATGCTTTTATGTATAAGGGTGAGACATCTAGTTCTAGGCAACCAACCCGTGCTAAGTTGCCTAAAAAGAAAACTCCTAATGCATCAAATGATCATGACATTTCATTCAAAACTTTTGATGCATCATATGTGCTTACTAACAAATCCGGCAAGGTAGTTGCCAAGTTTGTTGGGGGCAAACACAAGGGGTCGAAAACTTGTGTTTGGGTACCCAAAGTTCTTGTTTCTAATGCCAAAGGACCCAAAACCGTTTGGGTACCTAAAGTCAAGAACTAAACTTATTTTGTAGGTTTATGCATCCGGTGGCTCAAGTTGGATCATTGATAGCGGGTGCACAAACCACATGACAGGGGAGAAGAAGATGTTCTCCTCATATGAGAAAAATCAAGATCCCCAACGAGCTATCATATTCGGGGATGGAAATCAAGGTTTGGTCAAAGGATTGGGTAAAATTGCTATATCACCTGACCATACTATTTCCAATGTTTTTCTTGTAGATTCTTTAGATTACAATTTGCTTTCCGTTTCGCAATTATGTCAAATGGGCTACAACTGTCTATTTACTGATGTAGGTGTCACTGTCTTTAGAAGAAGTGATGATTCAATAGCTTTTAAGGGAGTGTTAGAGGGTCAGCTATACTTGGTGGATTTTGATAGAGCTCAACTCGACACTTGCTTAATTGCTAAGACTAACATGGGTTGGCTCTGGCACCGCCGACTAGCCCACGTTGGAATGAAGAATCTTCATAAGCTTCTAAAGGGAGAACACATTTTAGGATTAACAAATGTTCATTTTGAGAAAGACAGGATTTGTAGCGCATGCCAAGCCGGGAAGCAAGTTGGCACTCATCATCCACACAAAAACATCATGACAAGTGACAGGCCACTGGAGCTCCTACACATGGACCTATTCGGCCCGATCGCTTACATAAGCATCGGCGGGAGTAAGTACTGTCTAGTTATTGTGGATGATTATTCTCGCTTCACTTGGGTGTTCTTTTTGCAGGAGAAATCCCATGCCCAAGAGACCTTAAAGGGATTCCTAAGACAGGCTCAAAATGAGTTCGGCTTAAGGATCAAGAAAATTAGAAGCGACAACGGGACGGAGTTCAAGAACTCACAAATAGAAGGCTTCCTTGAGGAGGAGGGCATCAAGCATGAGTTCTCTTCTCCCTACACCCCACAACAAAATGGTGTAGTGGAGAGGAAGAATCGAACTCTATTGGACATGGCAAGAACCATGCTTGATGAGTACAAGACACCGGATCAGTTTTGGGCCGAGGCGGTCAACACCGCCTGCTACGCCATCAATCGGTTATATCTACACCGAATCCTCAAGAAGACATCCTATGAACTCCTAACAGGTAAAAAGCCCAATATTTCATATTTTAGAGTCTTTGGTAGCAAATGCTTTATTCTTGTTAAAAGAGGTAGAAAATCTAAATTTGCTCCTAAGACTGTAGAAGGCTTTTTACTAGGATATGATTCAAACACAAGGGCATATAGAGTCTTTAACAAGTCCTCAGGACTAGTTGAAGTTTCTTGTGATGTTGTGTTTGATGAGACTAACGGCTCTCAAGTAGAGCAAGTTGATCTTGATGAAATAGGTGAAGAACAAGCTCTGTGCATCGCGCTAAGGAACATGTCCATTGGGGATGTGTGTCCTAAGGAATCCGAAGAGCCTCCACATACACAAGATCAACCATCCTCCTCCACGCAAGCATCTCCACCAACCCAAAATGAGGACGAGGCTCAAGTTGATAAAGAGGAAGAACAACATGATGAGCCACCTCAAGATGACGGCAATGATCAAGGGGGAGATGCAAATGATGAAGACAAGGAGGATGAAGAACAAAGACCGCCACACCCAAGAGTCCACCAAGCTATCCAACGAGATCAACCCGTCGACACCATCCTTGGCGACATTCATAAGGGGGTAACCCCTCGATCTCGTGTTGCACATTTTTGTGAGCATTACTCTTTTGTTTCCTCTATTGAGCCACACAGGGTAGAGGAAGCACTTCAAGATTCGGATTGGGTGATGGCGATGCAAGAGGAGCTCAACAACTTCACTAGGAATGAGGTATGGCATTTAGTTCCACGTCCTAATCAAAATGTTGTAGGAACCAAGTGGGTCTTCCGCAACAAACAAGACGAGCATGGTGTGGTGACAAGGAACAAAGCTCGACTCGTGGCCAAGGGGTATTCACAAGTCGAAGGTTTGGATTTTGGTGAAACCTATGCACCTGTAGCTAGGCTTGAGTCAATTCGCATATTATTAGCCTATGCTACTTACCATGGCTTTAAGCTTTACCAAATGGACGTGAAGAGTGCCTTCCTCAATGGACCAATCAAGGAAGAGGTCTATGTTGAGCAACCTCCCGGCTTTGAAGATAGTGAGTACCCTAACCATGTTTATAGGCTCTCTAAGGCGCTTTATGGGCTCAAGCAAGCCCCAAGAGCATGGTATGAATGCCTTAGAGATTTCCTTATTGCAAATGGCTTCAAAGTCGGTAAGGCCGATCCTACTTTGTTCACTAAAACTCTTGACAATGATTTGTTTGTATGCCAAATTTATGTTGATGATATCATATTTGGGTCTACTAACGAATCTACTTGTGAAGAATTTAGTAGGATCATGACACAGAAATTCGAGATGTCGATGATGGGGGAGTTGAAGTATTTTCTAGGATTCCAAGTCAAGCAACTCCAAGAGGGCACCTTCATTAGCCAAACGAAGTACACTCAAGACATTCTAACCAAGTTTGGAATGAAGGATGCCAAGCCCATCAAGACACCCATGGGAACTAATGGGCATCTCGACCTCGACACGGGAGGTAAATCCGTCGATCAAAAGGTATACTGGTCGATGATTGGTTCATTACTTTATTTATGTGCATCTCGACCGGACATTATGCTTTCCGTTTGCATGTGTGCAAGATTCCAAGCCGACCCTAAGGAATCACACCTTACGGCCGTAAAACGAATCTTGAGATATTTGGCTTATACACCTAAGTTTGGGCTTTGGTACCCTCGGGGATCCACATTTGATTTGATTGGTTATTCGGATGCCGATTGGGTAGGGTGTAAGATTAATAGAAAGAGCACATCGGGGACTTGCCAGTTCTTGGGAAGATCCTTGGTGTCTTGGGCTTCAAAGAAGCAAAATTCGGTCGCTCTTTCTACCGCCGAAGCCGAGTATATTGCCGCAGGCCATTGTTGCGCGCAATTGCTTTGGATGAGGCAAACCCTGCGGGACTATGGTTACAAATTAACCAAAGTTCCTCTTCTATGTGATAATGAGAGTGCAATCCGTATGGCGGATAATCCCGTTGAGCATAGCCGCACTAAACACATAGCCATTCGGTTCATTTTCTTAGGGATCACCAACAAAAGGGGGATATCAAGATTGCATACATTAACACTAAAGATCAATTAGCCGATATCTTTACCAAGCCTCTTGAAGAACAAACTTTTACCAAACTTAGGCACGAGCTCAATATTCTTGATTCTAGGAACTTCTTTTGCTAAAGTTGCACACATAGCTCATAAGTATACCTTTGATCATGTCTCTTTTATATATATGCTATGACTAATGTGTTTTCAAGTCTATTTCAAACCAAGTCATAGGTATATTGAAAGGGGAATTGGAGTCTTCGGCGAAGACAAAGGCTTCCACTCCACTCCACAACTCTTCCTTCGCCGTCACTCCGGGCATCTCTCCAACTTTGGTATAATCTTCACTCATTTATTTTATGACCAAAGGAGGAGAAAGTACTTCGATGGGCTCTAATGATTCCGTTTTTGGCGATTCATGCCAAAGGGGGAGAAAATATGAGCCCAAAGCAAAAGGACCGCACCACCACCTAATTTTAAAATTGGAGATTTTCAATTGGTCAATTTCAAATTGGTATCTTATTATGTTCAAAAGGGGGAGGAAGTAGTATTTCAAAAATGATATATCAAAACCCTCTTGAACACTAAGAGGAGGATCTCATTTAGGGGGGAGTTTTTGTTCTAGTCAAAGGAAAAGCATTTGAAACAGGGGGAGAAAATTTCAAACTTGAAAATGCTTCGCAAAATTCTTATTCATTTACCTTTGACTATTTGCAAAAGATTTTGAAAAAGATTTACAAAAAGAATTTGCAAAAACAAAACATGTGGTGCAAACGTGGTCCAAAATGTTAAAAATAAAAGAATCAATCCATGCATATCTAGTAAGTGATATTTATTGGCTCAATTCTAAGTAAACTTTGCACTTACATTATGCAAACTAGTTCAATTATGCACTCCTATATTTGCTTTGGTTTGTGTTGGCATCAATCACCAAAAAGGGGGAGATTGAAAGGGAATTAGGCTTACACCTAGTTCCTAAATAATTTTGGTGGTTGAATTGCCCAACACAAATAATTGGACTAACTAGTTTGCTCTAGTGTACAAGTTATACAGGTGCCAAAGGTTCACACTTAGCCAATAAAAAGACCAAGTATTAGGTTCAACAAAAGAGCAAAGGGGCAACCGAAGGCACCTCTGGTCTGGCGCACCGGACTGTCCGGTGTGCCAGAGGACTCCAACTCAAACTCATCACCTTCGGGAAATTCCAGAGGCAACTCCGCTATAATTCACCGGACTGTCCGGTGTACACCGGACAGTGTCCGGTGCTCTAAGGAAGAGCGGCCTCAGGAACTCGCCAACTTCGGGAAACTGCATACAGCTACTCCGCTATAATTCACCGGACATGTTCGGTGTACACCGGACTGTCCGGTGTATGTGCGGGGCAACGGCTATTTCGGCGTCAACGGCTACCTGCAGCGCATTTATTGCGCGCCAGCGCGCGCAGAAGTCAGGCACGCCCATGCTGGCGCACCGGACACTCTACAGTACATGTCCGGTGTGCCACCGGACATCCAGGCGGGCCCAGAAGTCAGAGCTCCAACGGTCAGATCCCAACGGCTTTGGTGACGTGGCTGGCGCACCGGACATGTCCGGTGTGCACCGGACTGTCCGGTGCACCATTCGACAGACAGCCCCACCAAATGGATAGTTTGGTGGTTGGGGCTATAAATACCCCCAACCACCCACCATTCATGGCATCCAAGTTTTCCACTTCTCAACCACTTATAAGAGCTAGGCATTCAATTCTAGACACACCCAAAGTGATCAAATCCTCTCCAATTCCACACAAGGCTTTAGTGATTAGCGAGAGAAATTTGCCGTTTTCTTTTGAGCTCTTGCGCTTGGATTGCTTCTTTTCTTTCTCACTTGTTCTTGTGATCAAAACTCAATTGTAACCAAGGCAAGAGGCACCAATTGTGTGGTGGCCCTTGCGGGGAAGCTTTGTTTCCGTTTGATTGAGAAGAAGAAGCTCACTCGGTCCGATGGACCGTTTGAGAGAGGGAAGGGGTTGAAAAAGACCCGGCCTTTGTGGCCTCCTCAACGGGGAGTAGGTTTGAGAGAACCGAACCTCGGTAAAACAAATCCGCGTGTCTCACTTCATTATTCGCTTGCGATTTGTTTTCACCCTCTCTCACGGACTCGTTTATATTTCTAATGCTAACCCGGCTTGTAGTTGTGTTTATATTTGTAAATTTCTATTTCGCCCTATTCACCCCCCTCTATGCGACTTTCAACTTCGGCTGTTGTCAGTCTTACCCCGGTGGTTGGCACAATAGTCGGAGCAGGGTGAGCGGCGATGTTTTCCTGTCAGATCGGTCAGTGAAAGGGCGAAGTGACTGCGGTCACTTCGACCTTGCCGACTGAGGCATGCGTGTCAGGATAAGGTGTCGGGCGATCCCCGCATTAAATGTGCATGTGATATGGTCGGTTGGTGAGGCGATTTGGCCAAGGTTGCCTCACAACAAAGCCTGCCCGAGCTAGGCTTCGGGCGAGCCGAGGGCGCGCCCACTGCCTGAGGAGGCACTCGGGCGAGGCGTGAATTCGTCTGGGACTATGGTTCCTGCCCGAGGCTGGGCTCGGGCGAGGTCACGTCCCTTGGGTAGACGAAGCCTTGACTTAAACCGCGCCCATCAGTTTTTATGGTTTGTTCTACGGGTGTTTACCAGTTGTGTTTAGGAGTGTTGGGGGTACCCCTAATTACGGTACCCGACAATAGCCCTCGAGCCTCGAAGGGAGTGTTGGTACTCGCTTGGAGGCTTTGCCGCATCTTTTGTGAGGGGACCAGCCTTTCTCGGTTATACTTTGTTCCGATGGGTGCACGCGAGCGCACCCGTCGGGTGTAGCCCCCGAGGCCTCGGAGGAGTGGTTTGACTCCTCTGAGGTCTTAATGCTTTTCGTGATGCCTCGGCCAGCCTTGTTGTTCCCTCATGCGGCCTGGTCGCGGCCCGGGTGCATGGTCAGGCGCCGAGTTTTTAAGTCGGTTCGTTGACGCTGTCAACAGTTTGGCCATAGCCCGGTGCGAGAGCAGCCCCCGAGCCTCTACACGGAGCGAGAGGACGATCAAGGACCGTCTCGACTTTTGTTATACGCCCCTTCGTCGCCTTTCCACAAGGAGGAAGGGGGGGGAAAGCGCCATGTTGCCCTCGGAGGGCGCCGAACATGGTGTTTCCAGTGAGTTGCTAACGGGTGATCCGAGTGGACGCCCGAGCCCCGTTCGTTAAGGGTCGGCTAGTGGCCCAGAGGCGCGCTCCAAAAGTAACTGAAGGTGATTTGCTGGACCCGGACCCGTTCGATAGGGTCCGAGGGCTCAGTGCCTCCCTCCGGTGGGATTCCATTACAAATCATTCCCGCTGGTCTCGGAAATGTCCTAGGGTACCTCGGGAGCGTAGCCCAAGCCTCGGCCATGTAATGAACATACCCAGACTCATCCCTCACTCTGCGTGCTTTGGGAGGCTGTTGAACCCTTCCGAGGGGCCAGCCTTCGAACCCCTGATCAGTAATGGGCTCGGAGCCCGAGTGCTCTGGGGCGGCTATCGAACCCTTCCGAGGGGCCAGCCTTCGAACCCCTGATCAGTAATGGGCTCGGAGCCCGAGTGCTCTGGGGCGGCTGTCGAACCCTTCCGAGGGACCAACCTTCGAACCCCTGATCAGTAATGGGCTCGGAGCCCGTTTCCTTCGTCGAGAAGGATCCTTTTCAAAATATCCCCTTTCCCGGTCCCTGTGGCAAGAGAGAGAGAGAGAGAGAGAGAGAGAGAGAGAGAGGAAAAGGAAAAGGATATGGATTTAAATAATGTGGCGCACCTTTTTTGACGCGGTCATCATGGCAGAGGTGAAACGACGCCCGCCTTGCCTGCCGGAGGTGTCGCTTGCCCTGCTAGGGAGTTAATGCCACGGGGCGGGCGATTCGTGGGGCGTCTGTTGCGCGTGCGTGAGTCGTTCGAGGAACGGAACACGTGTGTGTCGTCTTTATGCCGTGGGAGAGGGCTCTCCTGCCGCTTCAGGAGGGGACGCGAGCCTGCAGGCGATTTGACCGCTGCTTCCGCTCGTCTGTTGCCGCAATTACTGCCGGCCCACTTTTGGCCATGTCAACCGCTGCGCCTCCTCCCGCGGCTGACTGACCCATGATCGTTGCACTCAATTGGCACTGTTGGGTCATGCGCAGGGCTGCCTCGAATCGCGGCACTGGTTCCGCAGTCGAGAAGACACGGCATTAGCGCAAGTGGTAGTGCAGTTTCTTTGCACGCAGTAACCGTCGCGCCTGTTGCATGACATGCAGGCCTGGGCCTTCACGCTGACCCACCGAATGCGATGAAGCCGAAAGGGTGCACAACCGTGGTGCGGTTGCACGCCTCTTGCATAGCGGTCCGCCCTTTCGACCGCTGGTTTCGGCGAGGATGGAGGAGTGCTTATAACCGCGGGGCGGTTACATGCTCCACGTGCGGCGGTTTGCCTTCTTCGTGTTTTGGGTCAGCCCGCATGACGCGTGAGACCCAGCCCTCGTGTTGCAGGGTGGGAACCCTGGAGCATGTCGGTGGAGACTTTGCCCGTGACGCTTGGGGATGTGAGTGGGGAGAGCCGCCTTTAAAAAGGGATCGATCCCCCAGGCAGTAGACATGCCTCCGCACTCCACTCATGCATTGCGCTGTTGTTGGAGGAGCACGACCTTGTGGGGGTTGGCGTTCTTCAAACATCGCTCGGCTTCAAGGATTTTCATCATGCAGCCCGACTGTAGTCCCTCACCAATGATCATCCGTAGGGATGATCACCAACCTTGTGGTGGGGAGAAGCAAGCCGGGCTGCGGCCTCCGCCCCGCCCTCAGCTTCAAGGATGTTCATCATCCGGGCTGGGGAGGAGGGCACCGAGTTGGGGCCTGCCTCCGCGTGGGCCGGCGACCCGCTTCTTCCTCCGGCATTCGGGGGAGAAGGGCATCCTCCAGCCCTGCGGAGGAGATGTCCTCCAGCTACATGGGGGAAGGCAAACTGCTGCTGCCTGGACAGCGTGCAGCTGTCCGTCTTGCACCCGGGCGACGGTCGTGCCGCGCGCGGGCCGGCCACGTCCAGGTCCTCCTTGCGCCGCCGGCTGCACCGGGGGGTCGCACAACACGTCGTACGCCGCGAGGGCGGTACTCATGTTCTAGGATGGTCCCATTCTCGTTCTTGTGGCGAGAGCAGGAGTGAGGACCTGCCGGTGCGCTTTGGGGCGACCGCCGCTCGCTGGTGCGATGTTGGTGGGGCTTCCCACCACAGCGGTGGTTGCTTCCGCCGGCGAGACCGTCAGTGCCACCTGCGCTCCGGGCCTCCGGCTCTTTGGCTTTAATGGCTAGTTCTCGTCCCTCATGAGGGGACGTGAACGAGGGCCTTTCGACAGTAGCGCTTGCCCTGATGCCATCGCTGCTGCTGTCTAGCCACCTGAGACGGAGGTCGTTGTCGCGCTGCTAGTGCAGTGGTCACCGGCGAGCCACCTGGAGTTTGTTATCCCGCAGGCCTTCCAGTGTGGAGGTTGTTCATACCTGCGGGAATGGACCTAGAGTCCCGTTTGTAATGGTACCCTCTTGAGAGCGAGATCTAATAGCTTTAGGTACTATGACATCTGCCGTAGGTCGGGAAAACCGCCGAGGGCGCTGCCGACGTTTAAGTCTAGGTACCATTGTTACCCCAAGTATGTGTGTTTGTTCTTTGTGGCTGCTGAGGCCTAAACATTTGGGTATTTGAGCGTGAAGCCGTGTTTCTTCCTTATTTTGAGCACTAGGACTTGCCTGTTGGCTAGCGGAACCACTTAACCGAGTGTGAGTTGCCTTGCGCGGAAGGTGGCGAGTGAGGTGTCCGTATCCCGGAGGCGTAGGAGTCCCTCGGCTCGATCGGCCTTGCCGCTCAAGGCCTCTCTTGCTCAGTGTTAGGACCTTCGACCGCTCTGCGATGAGCTGAAGCCAGAGGCAGCGGTGTCGGCTTGAATAGAGGCTTCGTCGGCCCAGGAGCAGGTGGCTTCCTAGGCCGAGGAGGTGCAGCAGTGGTGGCTGGAGCTTGGCCAGGTCATCCGCGACTGGGACCAACCCCGGAGTCACGCTGCCGAGGCCTTAAGCCGGGCTGAGGTCCTCGGGGGACATCTGGCTGAGGCTACGGAGCGGCCAGCCGAGGCATCCGCTCGGGCCGGGACCCTTGCGGAGAGCCTGGCCGTGAGGGCCCAAGCGCGGTGCTGGCGTCCTCCTTCGAGGTGGAGATCCTTCCGCCCGTGTCGCCGTCTGAGGCCGGGCCAGATTCTACCATGGGTGGAAATGACGCCGAGGGCGCTGCTCCTCCCCCTGCCGATGTCTGAACCTATAGGAACAGTTTGTCTGAAGCACGTGTACGTTTTTCGCGGCCGCGGAGGCCTAAACATTTTTATTGTCGTATTATAAAGCTGCGTTTTCTTTCCTCTCGTTTCGAGCATTAGGACTTGTTCGTCAGTAACAGAATCGCTTATCCAAGCGAGAGTTACTTTTCGCGGAAGGTGATGAGTGAGGTATCCGTATCCCAGAGGCATAGGAGTCCCTCGGCTCGGTCGGCCTTGCTGCTTACGTGCTCTCTCATTCGGTTGTAGGATTCTGTTATCGATATAGTCGAGAAGGCACGAAAGTCATTTTCTACCCGAGCGTTTAGGACTTGTTCGATAACAGAACCGCTTATCCGAGTGTGAGTCACTTTTCGTGGAAGGTGATGAGTGAGGTATCCGTATCCTGGAGGCGTAGGAGTCCCTCGGCTCGGTCGACCTTGCCGCTTAGGTGCTCTCTCGCTCGTTTTTAGGGTTCCGTTATCGATATAGTCGAAAGTCGTTTTGGTAGAAAACTTTTCCTTTGGTAGAAAACTTTTCCGAGGAAAATTTTGACGCAGAGGGGGTTCCCCCCTTCTAGCCCCTGAGGGAGGGTCGGGCTTTGCCGAGGCAAGGCTGGTCCTTCCTTGGCGGTTAGACTTTATTTATGTATGTAAAGAAAACGAGGTATATGAACATCTTAAGGGTAGAAGCGACGTAGCTGTTGGATGTTCCAAGCGTTGCTGTAGACCTCGCCTTGATCGTTGGCCAGCTTGTATGTTCCGGGCTTCAAAATCTTGGCGATGATGAACGGCCCTTCCCAGGGAGGAGTAAGCTTGGGGCGCCCTCGGGCGTCTTGTCGCAGCCGAAGTACCAAGTCTCCCACTTGGAAGCCTTAGGGCCGAACCCTTCGGGTGTGGTAGCGTCGCAGGGACTGCTGATACCGTGCTGAGTGTAGTAAGATCACGTCTCGAGCCTCTTCCAGCTGGTCCAACGAGTCTTCTCGGTTGGTCTGGTTGCTTTGGTCGTCGTAAGCCTTTGTCCTCGGGGAACCGTATTCTAAGTCTGTGGGTAAGATAGCCTCGGCTCTATAGACTAGAAAGAATGGTGAGAAACCTGTGGACCGGCTCGGCGTCGTCCTCAGACTCCAGCCCACCAAGGGTAGCTCTTTCATCCATCGCTTGCCAAACTTGTTGAGGTCGTTGTAGATCCTTGGTTTTAGTCCCTGCAAAATCATACCGTTGGCATGCTCCACCTGCCCATTCGTCATGGGGTGAGCTACGGCGGCCCAGTCCACACGGATGTGGTGGTCCTCGCAGAAGTCCAGGAACTTCTTCCCAGTGAACTGTGTGCCATTGTCGGTGATGATGGAGTTCGGGACCCCAAAGCGATGGATGATGTTTGTGAAGAACGCCACTGCCTGCTCGGACCAGATGCTGGTTAAGGGTCAGACCTCGATCCACTTGGAAAATTTGTCGATGGCGACCAACAGGTGCGAGAAGCCCCCGGGTGCCTTTAGCAAGGGACCGACGAGGTCTAGACCCCACACGGCAAACGGCCAGGTGATGGGTATTGTCTGCAGGGCCTGAGCGGGCAGGTGCATCTGTCTCGCGTAGAATTGACACCCTTGGCAGGAGCGTACAATCCTAGTGGCGTCGGCCACCGTGGTCGGCCAATAGAAACCTTGTCGGAAGGCATTCCCCACGAGGGCTCGAGGTGCTGCATGGTGACCGCAAGCCCCCGAGTGTATCTCTTGCAACAGCCCTTGTCCTTCGGCGACGGATATGCATCGTTGGAGAATGCCTGAGGGGCTGCGGTGGAAGAGCTCCTTTTCATCACCCAGTAAAACGAACGACTTGGCGCGCCGAGCCAGTCGTCGAGCTTCGACCTTGTCGAGGGGTAGCTCTCCTCGGAGGAGATATTCTAGGTACGGGGTCTGTCAGTTCGGGTTTGGCGTGACCCCATTCCGCTCTCCCTCGATGCGTAGGGCTTCACCCTCGGCGGCCGAGGTCTCGTCGGGCTCGAGCGCGTCGTCGAGTTTGACGAATGGTTGATGTATGTCCCTGCAGAAGACGTTCGGGGGAACTGTCGTCTGCCCCGAGGCTATTTTAGCCAGCTCATCTGCGGTCTCGTTGTACCATCGAGCAACATGGTTGAGTTCCAGTCCGTGGAACTTATCTTCCAAGCGCCGAACTTCGTCGCAATAGGCCTCCATTTTTTGATCGTGGTAGTGGGAGTTCTTCATGACTTGGTCGATGACGAGCTGCGAGTCGCCCCGAGCGTCGAGGCGCCAAACCCCTAGCTCGACGGCGATGCGCAGCCCGTTAACCAAAGCCTCGTACTCGGCCACGTTGTTTGACGCCAGAAAATGGAGGCGAATCACGTAGTGCACATGTTTCCCGAGGGGTGAGATGAAGATCAAGCCAGCACCTGCTCCAGTTTTCATCAGCGACCCATTGAAGTACATGGTCCAAAGTTCGGCTTGGATTGGAGCTGTCGGCAATTGGGTGTCGACCCATTCAGCCAGGAAGTCCGCCAAGGCTTGAGATTTTATGGCCTTCCGAGGAGCGAGTGAAATTGTCTCGCCCATGAGTTCCACTGCCCAATTTGCTATCCTACCCGAGGCCTCTCGGCACTGGATGATCTCCCCCAGGGGGAAGGATGACACCACAGTCACCGGATGAGACTCAAAGTAGTGTCGCAATTTTTGCCGCGTCAGAATTACTGCATACAGTAGCTTCTAGATTTGTGGGTAGCGGATCTTGGTCTCGGATAGCACCTCGCTGATGAAGTAGACCGGCCTCTGGACGAGCAGTGCATGCCCTTCTTCTCGTCTCTCGACTACGATCGCGGCGCTGACCACTTGAGTGGTTGCGGCTACGTAGATCAAGAGGGCTTCTCCCGTAGTGGGGGGCACCAAGATGGGATCATTAGTAAGGAGTGCCTTTAAGTTCCCGAGGGCTTCCTTGGCCTCGGGGGTCCAAGTGAAGCACTCGGCCTTTCTTAAGAGGCGGTACAAGGGTAATCCTTTCTCGCCGAGGCGCGAGATGAAGCGCGTCAGAGCCGCAAGGCATCCCATGACCCTTTGTACTCCTTTCAAATCATTGATAGGCCCCATATTGGTGATGGCCGCGATTTTTTCCGGGTTGGCCTCTATGCCCCGCTCGGAGACGATGAACCCCAGGAGCATGCCTCGGGGGACTCCGAAGACACACTTCTCGGGATTGAGTTTCACGCCTTTCGCTCTCAGACACTTGAATGTTGTCTCAAGGTCAGAGAGGAGGTCGGAGGCTTTCCTGGTCTTGACAACGATGTCATCGACGTAAGCCTCGACCGTTCTGCCGATGTGCTCCCCGAACACGTGGTTCATGCACCTTTGGTATGTTGCACCTGCATTCCTCAAGCCAAATGGCATAGTAGTATAACAATACATTTCAAAAGGTGTGATGAAAGAAGTCGCGAGCTAGTTGGACTCTTTCATCTTGATTTGGTGATAACCTGAATAGGCATCGAGGAATGACAGGGTTTCACACCCAGCAGTGGAGTCCACAATTTGATCGATGCGAGGCAGAGGGTAGGGAACCTTTGGACATGCTTTGTTTAGACCAGATGTATAATGGGGTGTAGCTATGTGCTACGTGGCTAGCGAAGAGGTGCCTGAGCCCTGTGTACATGGTAGCGTGGCCGTCGGAGAGGTGCTTGAGCCTTGCAGAAGCACAGCTGTCGGCGTGGCACGGATCCTGCTGACGTTTCCTTGCTTCCGTAGGGGGCTGAGAACCACCGACGTCATGGACGCACGCGGGGAACCATCATTACCTGTTACCGGGGTAAGCTAGATAGGACGCCGGTCTTGTTCCTTCGTAGCCTGAGCTAGCTAGGAGTAGGGTAATGATGTATCCTCTGCGGCACGGTCGGTCCGAGCCCAAGGTCGGGCGAGGCAGAGACTCTTCCTGAGGCCGAGGCCGGGGTCGGGCGAGGATGTGACTCCTTTCGAGGCCGAGGCTGAGACCGAGGCCGAGGGTCGGGCGAGGCAGAGCTCCCTGTTGTGCCCGAGACTAAACTTCAGCTGTTGTCAGTCTTACCCCAGTGGTTGGCACAACAGTCGGAGCGGGGTGAGTGGCGCTGTTTTCCTGTCAGATCGGTCAGTGAAAGGGCGAAGTGACTGCTGTCACTTCGACCTTGCCGACTGAGGCGTGCGTGTCAGGATAAGGTGTCAGGCGATCCCCGCATTAAATGTGCATGCGATACGGTCGGTTGGTGAGGCGATTTGGCCAAGGTTGCTTCACAACGAAGCCTGCCTGAGCCGGGCTTCGGGCGAGCCGAGGGCGCGCCCACTGCCTGTGGAGGCCCTCGGGCGAGGCGTGAATTCGTCTAGGACTATGGTTCCTGCCCGAGGCTGGGCTCGGGCGAGGTCGCGTCCCTTGGGTAGACGAAGCCTTGACTTAAACCGCGCCCATCAGTTTTTATGGTTTGTTCTGCGGGTGTTTACCAGCTGTGTTTAGGAGTGTTGGGGGTACCCCTAATTACGGTACCTGACACATATGCTATGGAGCTAGGATGGAAAGCTGCGCGCGAGGCAATGTATATGGGCCTTAATTCGTATCCAAGAGTTGTAGAGGTGCGAGGTATTATTTTTGGGACAATTAGAAATATGCCACTCAAATTTTGCGAGAATAGATAGCTAGCTCATTTGGAGGCCATAGAGTTCATTCGTAGGGGTGCGAGTTCATTTGCATGTTTGAGGAAAACCCTTCTTTAGCCTCCAGGGATATCTAGTCTCGGTTTTCCCAACTAGGACAAAAGCCCATGTCTGTTATCCCTAGATAACATAATCTTGATTGGGAAACCATCAGGAAAACCGAGAATAAATTCTATTTTCCTACAAATACTCGTACTTCATCCAAAAAATATCCACAAACGCCTCCCACAAAGACATGTTAGGGAGGAGGATGACTAGAGTGTCCTTACACTACCGGAATCGGGCGCTTTGCCGAGTGCATGAAGCACTCGGCAAACCCTGAAAAACACTTGGCAAAGTCTTTGCCGAGTGTCGCACTCGACAAAGAGAGCTCGACGAACAGTACATCGGCAAAGGTTCTTTGTCGAGTACTTTTTATCGGGCACTCGGCATAGACTTTGCCGAGTGCCAGACGGTACTCGGCAAAGAAAAGCGATCGTCACGGCGCCGGGTAACGGAGACGGCGGCTTTGCCGAGTGTCTCCTAATACACTTGGCAAAGAAGTTACCTCTTTGCTGATTGCCAGCATACCTGCACTCGACAAAGGATCCGCCAGCGGGTCCCTTTGTCAGGTTCTTTATCGAGTGCTCTGTGCGGCACTCGGCAAAGCGGGGCCTCTTTGCCGAGTGCCAGGGCCACAACACTCGGCAAAGAAGCTATACCGGTGCCCAGGTATTGGTTCTTTGTCGAGTGCTATGGCCCTGAGACTTGGCAAAGCACCTCTTTGCCGAGTGTAACACTTGGCAAAGTGACCAGTATACACCTTTTTTATTTGTTTTTTCTATTCCATCTAGACAAACAAAAGATACATCACAGATATCATCACATATATACATCACAGATATCATCATAGACATAAATATCCAACACAAACATAAATATCCAAGTTCTCAACACAAACATAAGTATCAACACAAGTTCTGAAGTATCAACACATAAGTCTCAAGCTCTGACATAAGTATTCAACACAAGTTCTGAAGTCTCAACACTAAGAACATAACCCTCATCGAGGTGGGTGGCTGGACTAGTGCGGCGATGGGCCGGGCGATCCATGAGGGTTGTTGGATGCCGCCCCAGATTGGCCCTGCACAGAGAAGAGATTGCATGTGTTATACCAGATGCATTACCAACATCTAACTACAATTTTGATACTCACAGGACTATGGCAGAAAGCAGGGTCAACTGTAGGTAACAATGGAGGTGGCGGAGCGAAACCCTGTGTGGCGCCAAGGCTCTGCATGTATTGGAACATCTCCGCCATCCTCTGTTGATCTGCCCGGCGGGCCTACCGCTCCGCCTCCATCCTCGCCTTCATCTCTTGGCGTTCCCTCCTCTCTTCTTCTAGCTAGGTTTGTAATATTCCAAGCCAATGTTATAGTAACTCAAAGAGAAGGTATATAACTTAAGAAATGATGAGTTATAAAATCACTAACCTCAAGTTGTTTTATGCGATCCTGTGAGCTGTCGTGCCGAGGTCGTATGGCTGGACTCGAGCCCGTGCTCCTTGCTCGCACCTGATACAGAGTAGGAGTGGACGACGAGTCGATTGCCCCATCGGCAATCCAGTACCATCCATGTCTCTTGCCTCCTCCGACCCTCATGAGCACATCGGGGTCGATCTGCTCGGTCCTTAGATCGTATTCTGGGCCATGGACCTCCTGCGCCATGGCGGTGTAGTCATGAAGGCGGCTGTAGACGACGGGGTTACTATACGCCTCGGGCCCGTCATCTAGGTTGTAGGTGACGTCGGATGTCACCTTGCCCTTATGGGCCATAGCATAAGCCGAGAAGCTGGAGCAAGGCTGGCCACCATGTGACGCCGACTGCAAGAAAACCAACAAGATAGTTAGAAATAATATGTAATCCAGTGCTATATACCTAAATAAAAAAGAGGGGGTACCCATGCTTCTGCATATTGGCCTAGGCTGTGGCTGCCTTGGTGGTGGGAGGGACCTTGCATCATCAGACGCCGTTCCTGGCTAGCGTTGTGTGCCTCGTCCCACTCAGGCGAACATCACCTAGCCACCATCTACTCCCAGCACAGAGGATGTGCGACGCATCAATATGGAATCATCTACAAAGTAAACACGTGCAATACATATCAGAAGATAAAATTAAATTCATGCATGGAGTACTGGTACCAAACATGCATGACTTTACCTGGAGGTACTGGTCCTTGGTCAACGACATGGTTCGGGCTTGTTGCTTGGTCACCTTCTCCCCAAGGACGGAGCTATGGTAGCTGATGATGGCTGGATTCGTGCCTCATAGTGCATGTCCACGATGAGCTTCTTACAGCTCGTGGTGGCCACCACATCCGTCCTAGCCTCGTATCCAGCCTCGCATCTGAAGAAATCATGTATACAAAAATGATGATCCATACATTGTTTCAAGAATGTGCAACGAATGCGACATATTTTACATTATATTAAGACTTACCCACAGCTCTTGCTTCACCCGCTCCGCCTTGTTATTGAATTCCCGTCCGTCCCGGTCTACTGCATCGGGGCGATGGCGTAGTGGTCAAAGGTGTAGGCTGGGCCCGTCACTCCGGCGTACTCAACCAGTCTAGGGAAGTGTTCCCTACACAGCAGGCCGAGGATGCCATTAGGGTTGCGATGATGACCCCCAGCATTCTCCACAACCGTCCAAGACCTGTCCAAGTGATAAATAGAAAGTATTAGTTTATATTATGATTTTGAACACATAATATGAACAAGAATGAAGAATATAAAGTTACATGCCTTTCCACATCCGGTCGAATCAGCGTCCGCCTGTCCCAAAGAATGGGACGCTGAGGGAGACTCGTGGGACCTCGCAGGTAGACGCTCCTTGAACCTGAGGCGCTAGAACCTAAGGCGTCCTGCTGCGCGTCGTCGCCATCCTGCTGCTGGTCGTCGTCATCCTGTTGCACCGTCTGGTGCTAGACAAGGTCGTCCTGCTGCGCCGCCTGTTGTGCCTCATCCTGCTCTGCCTCGTCCGCCATCCTGCTCCTCCTCCCCCTCCTCCTCCTTGGCCAACCGCCTACCATCTTTTTCCAACAACCTGCAATTAAGAGTAAACAAATAAGCACATATAAAAAGATGTATTTAAAAACTGGTGCGAAAGAAAAAAACCTATAGCATTACATCGATTAAAAATAATCTTCATATTTGTCGGGGTTAGCCGGATCATAACTCTCATCATAACTATCACTGGAGTAAGAGGTTTGGAACCATAAAAATTGAGTTCATATATTTCTTCAATTCGTCCAAAATAATCGACATCGTCAAGGCTGGGCGTAAAGACTCCAGAACACGTTGTTTTCCGATTAGGACGACTTTGGTCGTAGTTTGTTATGCAAAAATGGTATCCATTGACGTCATACCTAGAATATTTCTTGACCCTATAAGCAAAGCCATTGGCTACTTGTCTCAACTCGGCACTCATAGACGGGTCTCTTTGGCCCTGCAAGTATTCGCAAGTTAAAAGACGCTAAATTGAGTTCATAGATGGATCTCTTTGACAAACTAATCACGTACCTTACATTTGAACCAGGAAATGAAATCGGGCAATCCATTTCTCACACCCTTTCTAAGAAGAGTGTCATATTCCTGTGGAGTTGGGTCCCTTGATCGACGCTAGAATTCATGAAGAAATTGTTCCATGTATGGCGTCACCTCTTCAAGGTTGGTCAATACATATAGCATGATATGCCGCCACCCTTCATGTGACAGGGTCTTGGTGGTCGAGCCACATGCACTTCCGAGTTGGCCTCGAAATATGCTGAGGTTCGATTCATTGCTGCCATCATTGTAACGAGGGGGTGGATTATGCACTCTCGGTAGTTTGTCACCATAGTAGGTTGTTGTGAAGTTTGACACCTCCTCTACAATGTATGCCTCTGCAATGGAAGCCTCGATTTTGCATTTATTTCTACATTTCTTTCGAATAGTCTTTAGACATCTCTCGATTAGATAGCACCAACGTCCCTGCACGCCCCCCCCCCCATTCGTGCCTCATAGGGGAGATGAAAAATCAATGTTGCATTGGATTGAAGAAGCCGGGTGGAAATGTCTTCTCAAGCTTACACAGTAACACGGGTTCCAATCTTTCCAAGTCTGCAACCACGGTCCGAGATAACTCTTTTGCACAAAGCTGACGGAAGAAATAGCTCAACTCTAAAAGCGCTAGCCAGACATGCTCAAGGACATAGCCTCGAGTCATCGCAGGAAGAATCCGTTCAATCCATATGTGAAAGTCATGACTCTTCATCCCTAATACTCGCAGAGTAGATAAGTTCACCCCCCTACTCAGGTTAGTTGCATACCCATCAGGGAACATCAACATCTTGATCCACTGAAGTACTTCCTTCCTCTGGGCCCTGCTTAGGACGAAATCAGCCTTAGGCCCTCTCCATGTCTTTCCAGCACTTGGCGGCTTCATCTCTTGGTCTGGTCTATCACATAACGCTGCCAGATCCACTCTTGCCTTTACGTTATCCTTTGACTTATCAGGAATGTCCATAATTGTTGCCCAAAGTACCTCGGCAACATTTTTTTAGTGTGCATCACGTCAATGTTGTGTGGAAGGAGTATGTCGTCATAATAGGGGAGTCGAGTCAACCCCGACTTATGTGTCCACATGCTGCTCACCATATCCCACAAAACCACCTTCTGTATTGGACACAAGCCCATCTATCTGTTGACGAATTTTGGCAACAGTCATCGTTGCAGGTGGGCGGTCTGTCACTATGACACCTTTCGTAAAGTTCTTGATGTCTAGGCGGAATGGATGGTAAGGAGGGAGAAATTGTCAATGTTTATAGAAGGACGTTTGCCACCCTTTTTCAACTAAATGAACCTAAGAGCTTCCTTGCAAATCGGGCATGGGAACTTACCGTGAACATACTAGGCGCAGAATAGCCCATACGCTGATAAGTCATGCATGGAGTACTGGTACTAAACATGCATTTTAAAGTTTGTCTTCGTAGCTCGGTCATACGTCCATACCCCTTCCTCCCAAGCACGTACCAATTCATCGATAAAAGGCTCCATGTACACGCCCATTTTATTCCCCGGGTGTCTGGGAATTATCAACGACACAAATATATTATGCCTTTGAAAGCACAAACCGGGGGGAGATTGATTGGGATAACAAACACGGGCCAACATGTGTACGGGGCAGCGCTCATTCCATAGGGATTGAACCCATCTGTGGCCAGCGCAACACGTACATTATGAGCCTCTTCGACTTTCTCACTGTGAATGGCATCAAAGTGTTTCCATGCTTCACCATCGGATGTGTGCACCATCTTGTCAGGATTGTATCGTTTTCCATTTTTGTGCCATGTAATCTGTTTTGTGGATTTCTCGGTCATGTATAAATGCTGGATCCTCGGTATGAACAGAAGGTGTCGTAGGATTGTCAAGGGGATGTCAAGCTGCCTAATCTGTCCATCACCAGAGTCTACCTCCATAAACCTAGACGATTTACACTTTGGACAATACTTTGCCTCCACATATTCTTTCCTAAATAGCACACAACCCTTCATACAAGAATGTATCTGCTCATATGTCATCTTGAGTGCACGAAGAAGTTTTTGTGCCTCGTACATGCTCTTTGGCAGAACGTGATCCTCCGAAAGCAGGCTCTCAATAACCGTCAACAAGCCATCGAATGCGTCTCGACTCATGATGTACTGCGACTTGAATGCCATTACACGCCCAATGGCATCCATTTGAGAAACTTTTGTCTGGCCGTGAAGGGGCTTCTGTGCCGCGTCAAACATGTCGTAGAACGCCTTTGCAGTCGGCTCTGGCTCGTCATCCATACATCCTCCGGAGTACTGTGCCTCGTGATAGTCGTTCAACATATCCGCTACCCCCGCATCGGCATCATAATCCTCGACGCGTTGTCTCAACACCTCCTCTCTCGTACGATGCGCTTCACCATGAAAGATCCACCGAGTATAGCCCGACATAAATCCATTCTTTCAAATATGTTCTACCATGGCCTTCTTTGATTTTCTTTTCTAGTTGACACATTTGTTGCACAGGCATGGGAATAGACTCGCTCCTTTAGCAGCTTCGCCATATGCCCGTTCCACAAAATCATCGGTCTTTCTAATCCATTCAAGGGTGACATCGTTCCTTCCTCTACGGCCCGTGTACATCCCCTCACGGTCCTCCATCCTCTAACAGAAGCCTATCAATAGAAAATTTTGGCAGCACTTCCTCTGCACGGGGAGGTTTCTAAAACCTGCAAATACAAGTATCAGCACGATGGCCGACACAAAGATATACAAATGACACGATGGTCGCGAATCACATCTAATCGACATCCAATCATCATTACCATTATATTTTACTAAACATATCCACCATCACATTATATGATTTTATTCACCGTAATGGTAACTATAGCAAATTTAGAGAACATGACTTATACTATACTTATGGGTAAATACTTCAATCATAAAATAAAACTTATCGAGGTCGGGGGCAGCGGTGGTGGCGGCCAGGGTCGGTGGCTGTGGCCAGGGTCGGCGGGGCTCGGGCATGGTCGGTGGCGCGGGGCGCGGCGGGTGGTGCGGGGGCAGGCAATTGGCGCGCCAGGTAGGGGTCTGCTGCGTGTTGATGAACAGCTTCCCGTCAAGCTCCAGATGGGTAGTCTCCAGCAACCTCTCCAGCCCGGGATGCTGCTCCGTTTCAGGAGTCTCGAGTTCATGTCCCTCGACAGCAGCTACAACATGGTACTCCTTCCTCCGCCGCGCGACAACGACAATGGCGGCCGTCAGCCACCCGCCGGCGGCGGAATCGACGATGTCTTCCCCGCGTGGCGGAAGAGCAACATCCGAGTCTGTCCCGTCACCTTCCCCGCCGACGGAGGAGGAGGCGGGGCAACCATGGCCAAGCAGAAGGCGGCACCTCGTTGGCTGTCGAGCGAGTCGACGACGCCGGAGCCCTAGCGGGGGACACGTCGGGCGTTGACCTCGCGTCTGAGACGAAGACGGGCGTCGTTTCCCCGCAACACGCCAACCCCAAGTGGAAGGATGACGCCAGCACGCTCGCGAAGGACTTGCTGGGTGTTAGCCTCGTACCTGAGATAATGGTGTAGTCCATCCCCGACGCGACTTCGTTACCATCCGTCAATCAAGAGGTACTGTCCGTTTTCCATCCTATGCCTTTTAGATTCAGCTTCGACCCACCAAGCGATCCCGCTTCGGTGGATGCTTTCATAAAGGCATATCCTAACCTTCCGGGGTACCATATGTGGTCAACCTGGGACCGACAAGCGGCCGTCTCGACCTACGGGCCCCCAGGTTCCGAGGAAGATGACGAACCCGACTCTGGTTGGGATTTCTCTAGGCTCGATAACCCTAGTGCCATGCGAGACTTCATGGCCGCATGTGACTACTGCCTCTCTGATTGCTCCGATGGTGGCCACAGCCTTGACGACGAGGACTGTGGCACAAGTCGCGAATGTTTCCACGTCGATCTAGGGGGTCTCGACGAAGGCAACCACCTTGGTATGCTAGAGGACGGTGATCCCGCTAGGCCTGCGCCTCGCGTTGACATCCTTCGGGAGCTAGCTATGGTCCCAGTCCCCGCGGGGGGTCAGGATGCATAGCTCGAGCAAATCCGCGAGATGCAAGCCAGGCTCGATGAGGAAGCAGGACAACTTGTTCAGCTCCGGCAGAACATCGAGCAGGAGAGGGCAGGCCGAGCACCAGCCGGAGAAGCACGTCATCTGGCCCAGGACATCCAGCACCGCATCGCCGACGATGCCAGGGCAAGGCTGCCCCCGACTTCCAGTGGGGTCGGCCAGAACCTGGCTGCAGCAGCAATACTACTCCGAGCAATGCCGGAGCCATCCACCACCGAGGGGCGGCGTATCCAGGGAGAACTCAAGAATCTCCTGGAGGATGCCGCGGTCTGACGAGCCGAAAGCTCTGCCTCCCGAAGGCAGGGGTACCCCCCGGAGCATCGCGCCACGACTTCCCGATTCATGCGGGAAGCCTCGGTCCACACCGGGCGCACGCGGGACACAGCGCCTGCGGCCCCGGGTCGCCTCTGCAATGAGCACCACCGTCGCGACTGTCGAGCCCACCTCGACGAGAAGGTGCGCCGAGGCTACCACCCCAGGCGTGGGGGACGCTACGACAGCGGGGAGGATCGGAGCCCTTCGCCCGAACCACCCGGTCCGCAGGCTTTCAGCCAGGCCATACGACGGGCGCCGTTCCTGACCCGGTTCCGAACCCCGACTACCATCACCAAGTAGTCGGGGGAGACATGGCCGAAACTGTGGCTCGCGGACTACCGGCTGGCCTGCCAGCTGGGTGGAACGGACAATGACAACCACATCATCCGCAACCTCCCCCTGTTCCTCTCCGACGCCGCCCAAGCCTGGCTGGAGCATCTGCCCCCTACGCAGATCTCCAACTGGGACGACCTGGTCAAAGCCTTCGCCGGCAACTTCCAAGGCACATACGTGTGCCCTGGGAACTCCTAGGATCTCCGAAGCTGCCGCCAGCAGCCGGGAGAATCCCTGCGGGACTACATCCGGCGATTTTCGAAGCAGCGCACCGAGCTGCCCAACATCACCGACTCAGATGTCATCGGCGCGTTCCTCGCTGGCACCACTTGCCGCGACCTGGTGAGCAAGCTGGGTCGCAAGACTCCCACCAGGGCGAGCGAGCTGATGGACATCGCCACCAAGTTCGCCTCTGGTCAGGAGGCGGTCGAGGCCATCTTCTGGAAGGACAAGCAGCCTCAGGGGCGCCAGCAGGAAGACGTCCCCGAGGCGTCCGCTCAGCGCGGCGCGAAGAAGAAGGGCAAGAAGAAGTCGCAAGCGAAACGCGGCGCCACCGACGCAGACCTTGTCACCGCCGCCGAGCACAGGAACCCTCGAAAGCCTCCCAGAGGCGCCAACCTGTTCGACAAGATGCTTAAGGAGTCGTGCCCCTATCATCAGGGTCCCGTCAAGTACACCCTTGAGGAGTGTGTCATGCTTCGGCGCTACTTCCACAAGGCCGGGGCCCCGGCGGAAGGTGGCAGAGCCCACAACAACGACAAGAAGGAGGGCCACAAGGCAGAGGAGTTCCCCGAGGTCCACGACTGCTTCATGATCTACGGTGGGCAAGTGGCGAACGCCTCGGCTCGGCAACGCAAGCAAGAGCGCCAGGAGGTCTGCTCGGTGAAGGTGGCGGCGCCAGTCTACCTAGACTGGTCCGACAAGCCCATCACCTTCGACCAAGGCGACCACCCCGACCGCGTGTCGAGCCTGGGGAAGTACCCGCTCGTTGTCGATCCCGTCATCGGCAACGTCAGGCTTACCAAGGTCCTCATGGATGGAGACAGTAGCCTCAACATCATCTACGCCGAGACCCTCGGGCTCTTGCAGATCGATCTGTCCACGATCCGGGCCGGTGCAGCGCCCTTTCACGGGATCATCCCTGGGAAGCGCGTCCAACCCCTTGGGCAACTCGATCTGCCTGTCTGCTTCGAGACTCCCTCCAACTTTCGAAAGGAAACCCTCATGTTCGAGGTGGTCGGGTTCCGAGGAACCTACCACGCAGTGCTGGGGAGACCATGCTATGCCAAGTTCATGGCCGTCCCCAACTACACCTACCTCAAGCTCAAGATGCTGGGCCCCAACGGGGTCATCATCGTCGGATCCACGTACCGACACGCGTACGAATGCGACGTGGAGTGCGTGGAGTACGCTGAGGCCCTCGCCGAATCCGAGGCCCTCATCGCCGACCTGGAGAGCCTCTCCAAGGAGGTGCCAGATGCGAAGCGCCACGCCGGCAACTTCGAGCCAGCAGAGGCGGTTAAGTCCGTCCCTCTCGACCCCAGCAACGACGCCTCCAGGCAAGTCCAGATTGGCTCCAAGCTCGACCCCAAATGGGAAGTCGTGCTCGTCGACTTTCTCCGCGCGAACGCCGAGGTTTTTGCGTGGAGTCCCTCGGACATGCCTGGCATACCGAGGGATGTCGCCGAGCACTCGCTGGATATCCAAGCTGGAGCCCGACCCGTGAAGCAGCCTCTGCGCCGATTCGACGAATAAAAGCGCAGAACCATAGGTGAGGAGATCCACAAGCTGATGGCTGCAGGGTTCATCAAAGAGGTATTCCATCCCGAATGGCTAGCCAACCCTGTGCTTGTGAAAAAGAAAGGTGGGAAATGGCGGATGTGTGTAGACTACACTGGTCTAAACAAAACATGTCTGAAGGTTCCCTACCCTCTGCCTCGCATCGATCTAATCGTGGATTCCACTGCTGGGTGTGAAACCCTGTCATTCCTTGATGCCTACTCAGGGTATCACCAAATCAGGATGAAAGAGTCCGACCAGCTCGCGACTTCTTTCATCACACCCTTTGGCATGTACTGCTATATTACTATGCCATTCGGTTTAAGATATGCAGGCGCGACATACCAAAGGTGCATGAACCACGTGTTCGGAGAGCACATTGGCCGAACAGTCGAGGCTTACGTCGATGACATCGTAGTCAAGACGAGGAAAGCCTCCGACCTCCTCTCTGACCTTGAAACAACATTCAAGTGTCAGAGGGCGAAGGGCGTAAAACTCAATCCCGAGAAGTGTGTCTTCGGAGTCCCCCGAGGCATGCTCCTGGGGCTCATCGTCTCCGAGCGGGGCATCGAGGCCAAACCGGAGAAAATCGCGGCCATCACCAACATGGGGCTTATCAAGGACTTGAAAGGAGTACAAAGGGTCATGGGATGCCTTGCGGCTCTGAGCCGCTTCATCTCGCGCCTCGGTGAAAGAGGCCTACCCCTGTACCGCCTCTTAAGGAAGACCGAGCGCTTCACTTGGACCCCGAGGCCGAGGAAGCCCTCGGGAACTTAAAGGTGCTCCTTACAAGCGCGCCCATCCTGGTGCCCCCCGCTGCCGGAGAAGCCCTCTTGATCTACATAGCCGCAACCACTCAGGTGGTCAGCGTCGCGGTCATAGTCGAGAGACGAGAAGAAGGGCATGCATTGCTCGTCCAGAGGCCAGTCTACTTCATCAGTGAGGTGCTGTCCGGGACCAAAATCCGCTACCCGCAAATTCAGAAGCTACTGTACGCGGTAATTCTGACGCGACGAAAGTTGCGACACTACTTTGAGTCTCATCCGATGACTGTGGTGTCATCCTTCCCCCTGGGGGAGATCATCCAGTGCCGAGAGGCCTCGGGTAGGATTGCAAAGTGGGCGGTGGAGATCATGGGCGAGACAATCTCATTCGCCCCACGGAAGGCCATCAAGTCCCAAGTCTTGGCGGACTTCGTGGCTGAATGAGTCGACACCCAGCTTCCAGCAGCTCCGATCCAACTAGAACTCTGGACCATGTTTTTCGACGGGTCGCTGATAAAAACAGGAGTGGACGCGGGCCTGCTCTTCATCTCACCCCTCGGGAAGCACCTCCACTACGTGTTGCGCCTCCATTTCCCGGCGTCCAACAACGTGGCCGAGTACGAGGCTCTGGTTAATGGGTTGCGCATCGCCATCGAGCTAGGGGTTCGGCGCCTCGACGCTCATGGCGACTCACAGCTTGTCATCTACTAAGTCATGAAGAACTCACACTGCCGCGACCCGAAGATGGAAGCCTACTGCGACGAGGTTAGGTGCCTGGAAGACAAGTTCTACGGGCTCGAGCTCAACCACGTCGCCCGACGATACAACGAGACTGCGGACGAGCTGGCTAAAATAGCCTCGGGGCGGACCACGGTTCCCCCGGACATCTTCTCCCGAGACCTACATCAACCCTCTATCAAGACCAACGACACGCCCGAACCCGAGGAGGCCTCGGCCCAGCCCAAGGCACCCTCGGCCGCCAAGGGTGAGGCACTGCGCATCGAGGAAGAGCGGAATGGGGTCTCGCCTAATCGAAACTGGCAGACCCCGTACCTGCAATATCTCCACCGAGGAGGCCTACCCCTCGACAGAGCCGAAGCTCGACGACTGGCGCGGCGCGCCAAGTCATTCGTCTTGCTAGGTGACGGAAAGGAGCTCTACCATCGTAGCCCCTCAGGCATCCTCCAGCGATGCATATCCATCACCGAAGGTCAGGAGCTATTGCAAGAAATACACTCGGGGGCTTGCGGTCATCACGCAGCACCTCGAGTCCTCGTTGGAAACGCCTTCCGACAAGGTTTCTACTGGCCAACTGCGGTGGCCTACGCCACTAGGATTGTACGCACCTGCCAAGGGTGTCAATTCTACGCAATGCAGACGCACCTGCCCGCTCAGGCCCTGCAAACAATACCCATCACCTGGCTGTTTGCTGTGTGGGGTCTGGACCTCGTCAGTCCCTTGCAGAAGGCACCCGGGGGCTTCACACACCTGCTGGTCGCTATCGACAAATTCTCCAAGTGGATTGAGGTCCGACCCCTAAACAGCATCTGGTCTGAACAGGCAGTGGCGTTTTTCACCAACATCATCCATCGCTTTGGGGTCCCAAACTCCATCATCACCGACAATGGCACCCAGTTCACTGGCAGGAAGTTCCTGGACTTCGGCGAGGACCACCACATCCGGGTGGACTGGGCCGCCGTAGCTCACCCCATGACGAATGGGCAGGTAGAGCGTGCCAACGGCATGATTCTACAGGGACTCAAGCCGAGGATCTACAACGACCTCAACAAGTTCGGCAGGCGATGGATGAAGGAACTCCCCTCGGTGGTCTGGAGTCTGAGGATGATGCCAAGCCGAGCCACGGGCTTCACGCCGTTCTTTCTAGTCTATGGGGCCGAGGCTATCTTGCTCATAGACTTAGAATACGATTCCCCGAGGACAAGGGCGTACGACGACCGAAGCAACCAGGCCAGCCGAGAAGACTCACTGGACCAGCTGGAAGAGGCTTGGGACATGGCCTTACTACACTCAGCGTGGTATCAGCAGTCCCTGCGACGCTACCATGCCCGAGGGGTTCGGTCCCGAGACCTCCAGGTGGGCGACTTGGTGCTTCGACTACGACAAAACGCCCGAGGGCGCCACAAGCTCACGCCTCCCTGGGAAGGGCCATTCATCATCGCCAAGATTTTGAAGCCCGGAACATACAAGCTGGCCAACAGTCAAGGCGAGGTCTACAGCAACGCTTGGAACATCCGACAGCTACATCGCTTTTACCCTTAAGATGTTTTCAAGTCGTTCATATACCTCGTTTACATACACAAATAAAGTCTAACCATCCAGGAAGGGTCAGCCTTGCCGCGGCAAAGCCCAACCCTCCCTTGGGGGCTAGAAGGGGGGAACCCCCTCTGCGTCAAAATTTTCCTCGGAAAAAGTCTTTCTGCCAAAACATCTTTCGCGCTCTTCGACTACTTCGATGGCAGGATCCTGAAAACGACGAAGTACACGTAAGCGGCAAGGCTGACCGAGCCGAGGGACTCCTACGCCTCCGGGATACGGATACCTCACTCATCACCTTTTGCGATAAGTAACTCACGCTCGGATAAGTGATTCCGCTGACCGAACAGGTCTTAACGCTCGAAAACTTTTCTACCGAAACAATTTTTCGTGCCTTCTCGACTATATCGATAACAGAATCCTGCGGACGAGCAAGAGTACACGTAAGCGGCGAAGGTCGTCTGAGCCGAGGGACTCCTACGCCTCCGGGATACGGATACCTCACTCATCACCTTCCGTGATAAGTAACTCTCGCTCGGACAAACGATTCTACTACCGACAAACAAGTCCTGATACTCGAAACAAGAGGAAAAGAAACGTAGCTCTACAACACGACGATGATATGTTTGGGCCTCAGCGGCCGCAAAAAAACATACACACACTATAGACAAACTGATCCTGCAGGTTCAGACATCAATAGGGGGAGCAGCAGCACCCTCGGCATCGACTCCACCTTCGGCGGAATCCGACCCGGCCTCGGACGGCAACACGATCGGAGGATCTCCACCTCGAAGGAAGATGTCAGCACCGCGCCTGGGCCATCGCCGCCAGGGTCTCCTCCAGGAACCCGGTCCGAGCAGACGACTTGGTCAGCCGCTCCGCAGCCTCAGCCAGCTGACCCCCAAGGACATCAGCCCAGCTCATGGCCTCGGCAGCCCGACTCCAGGGTTGGTCCCGCCAATGGACGACCTGGCCAGTTTCTAGCCACCGCTGCTACGCCTCCTCGGCCTGGGAAGCCCCCCGCTCCTGGGCCAATGAAGCTTCTTTCCGAGCCAACTCCGCCTCTGTCCATGCTGACACCGCTGCCTCCGGCTCCGGCTCATCGTAGAGCAGCCGAGGGTTCTTTAACTGAGCAAGCGAAGCCTTGAGTGGCAAGGCCGACCGAGCCGAGGGACTCCTACGCCTCCGGGATACGGATACCTCACTCGTCACCTTCCGCGCAGGGCAACTCACACTTGGTTAAGCGGTTCAGCTAGCCGACAGGCGAGACCTGGTGCTCGAAAGGAGGAAGAAACACGGCTTTACGCCCAAGTACACAGATGTTCAGGCCCCGACAGCCGCAATGAACAGACACCGGCACTCAAGATGCCATTACAGACAGAACTCCGGTTCCACTCCCGCGGGTATGAACAACCTCCACATCGGAGGGCCTGCGGGACGACAACTTCCAGGTGGCTCGCCGTCGCCCACTCCTGCAGCAGCGATAACGACCTCCGCTCCGGGCGGCCAAACAGCAGCAGCGATGACCTCAGGGCAGACGCTGCTGCGACAAGGCCCACGCCCACGTCCCCACTCGAGGGGCGAGGACAAGCTATCAAAGCCAAAGAGCCGGAGGCCCAAAGCGCAGATGGCGCCGACGATCTCGTCGGCGACGAGGCCTTCTCCAGCTGCCACCACCTCAGCACCGACGGTGGCATCCACCTGCCCACCAACACCGCACTAGCGGGCGCCGGCCACCCCAAAGCGCACCGGCAGGTCCTCACTCCCGTCCTCGCCATGAAAACGAGAATGGGACCGTCCCAGAACATGAGTACCGCCCTCGCGGCGTACGTCGTGTTGTGAGACCCCCGGTGCGGCTGGCCACCGTCACCCGGACAGAGGACAGAATGCTGCACCCTGGCTGGGCAGTAGCAGTTCGCCTTCCCAGGCATGGCTGGAGGACACCTCCTCCGCAGAGCTGGAGGATGGTTTCCACCCCCAGAAGCCGGAGGAAGAAGCGAGACACCAGCCCACGCGAAGGCAGGCCCCGACTCGCCTTGCCCTCCTCCCCAACAAGGATGATGAAGATCCTTGAAGCTGAGGGCGAGGCAGAGGCCGCAGCCCGGCTTGCTTCTCCCCACCATCGAAATGGTGGTCACCGTCTTGGGTGACCATTGGTGAGGAGATGCAGCCGGGCTGCCTGAAGAAAATCCTTGAAGCCGAGCGACGGCAGAAAGGTGCCAACCTCCACGAGGTTGCGCTCCTCCCACAACAAGACGAAGGCAACACGGGCGCTCCCCATCCAGGGGCTCGGAAGGCGGAAGGGCGTGATACATGAGGAGAGTACGAAGGCGTGGCTACCACCCAGGGGGCCGATCCCTTTTTAAAGGCGACTCTCCTCACTTGCGTCCTCAGGCGTCATAGACTAAGTCTTCACCAACGCGCTCCAAGGTCCTCCCCCTACGACACGGGAGGCTGGGTCCCACACGACATGCAAGCTGGCCTGGGATAGAAGAAGCTGAACCGCCGCGCGCGGAGCGTGTAACTGCCCGGCGGTTACAAGCACTCCTCCACTTTTGCCCAAACCAGCGGGTGAAAGGGTGGACCGCCATGCAAGCGGCATGCAACTGCACCACAGGGATGCACCCTTTCGACTCCGACGCATCCAACACAGCGGCCCAGGCCCACACGTCATGTAACTGGCGCGCCGGTTACTACGTGTGAAAAACTGCACCGCCACTTGCGCCAGTGCCGCGCCTCCTCGACTGCGGAACCGGTGCCGCGACTCTAGGCAACCCTGCGCATAGCCCAACAGTGCCAACCAGGCGCATCGGTCATGGGTCAGTCAGCCGCGGGAGAAGGCGCGACGGTCGATATGGCCAAAAGTGGGCCGTCAGTAATGGCGGCGGCAGGCGGGCAGAAGCAGCAGTCAAATCGTCTGCAGGCTCACGTCCCCTCCTGGAGCAGCAGGAGAGCCCTCTCCCACGGCGTGAAGACGACGCGCCCGTGTTCCGTTCCTCGAACGGCTCGCGCAACGGCTGCCCCGCGAACCACTCGTCCCGTCGCATTAACTCCGCGGCAGGGCAGGCGACACCTTTGGCAGGCGAAGCGGGTGACGCTTCACCTCCGCCATGATGACCGCGTCAAAAAAGGTGTGCCACGTCGTTCGAATTCGTATCCTTTTCCTCTTCCCCTTTCTCTCTCTTGCTATAGGGACCGGGAAAGGGGATACTCCGAAAGGGATCCTTCTCTGCGAAGGAAGCGGGCCCCGAGCCCTCCTACTGATCAGGGGTTCGAAGGCTGGCCCCTCGGAAGGGTTCGACAGCCACCCCAGAGCACTTGGGCTCCGCGCCCACTACTGATCAGAGGTTCGAAGGCTGGCCCCTCGGAAGGGTTCAACAGCCGCCTCAGGCCACTCGGGCTCCGCGCCCACTACTGATCAGGGGTTCGAAGGCTGGCCCCCCGAAGGGTTCAACAGCCGCCTCAGAACATGCAGAGCGAGGGATGACTCTGGGTACGTTCGATACATGGCCGAGGCTCGGGCTACGCTCCCGAGGTACCCTAGGACATTTCCGAGACCAGCAGGAGCGATTCTGTAACGGAATCCCATCTGAGGGAGGCATCGAGCCCTCGGACCCTATCAAATGGGACCGGGTCCGGCAAATCACCTGTAGGTACTTTTGGAGCGCGCCTCTGGGCCACTAGCCGACCCTTATCGAACGGGGCACGGGCGTCCACTCGGATCACCCGTTAGCAACTCACTGGAGACACCATGTTCGGCGCCCTCCGAGGGCAACATGGCGCTCTCCCCCCCTCCTCCTTGCGGAAAGGCGATGAAGGGGCGTATGATAAAAGCTGAGTCAGTCCTTGACCATCCTCTCGCTCTGTGCAGAGGCTCGGGGGCTGCTCTCGCAAACCCGGCTCCGGCCAAACCGTTGACAGCGTCAAACATACCAGCCCGAGAACTCGGAACCTGACCATGCACCCGGGTTACGATCAGATCGCATGAGGGAACAACCAGACCGGCCTAGGCATCACGAAAGGCATTAAGACCTCGAAGGAGTCAAACCACTCCTCCGAGGCCTCGGGGGCTACACCCAGCGGGTGCGCTCGCGCGCACCCACCGGAACGAAATGTAACCGAGAGAGGCCGGTCCCCTTGCGAGTACCAACACTCCCTTTGAGGCTCGGGGGCTACTGTCGGGGACCATAATTAGGGGTACCCCCAGGACTCCTAATCTCGGCTGGTAACCACCATCAGCACAAAGCTGCAAAGGCCTGATGGGCGCAATTCAGGTCAAGGCTCCGTCCACTCAAGGGACACGATCTCGCCTCGCCCGAGCCCAGCCTCGGGCAAGAACAGCAGACCCAGGTGGATTCACGTCTCGCCCAAGGGTCTCCTCAAGCAACGGGCGCACCTTCGACTCGCCCGAGGCCTAGCTCGGGCAGGCTTCGCGGAGAAGCAACCTTGGCCAGATCGCCTCGCCAACCGACCGTATCGCAGGAGCATTCAATGCAAGGATTGTCTGACACCTTATCCTGACGCGCGTTCCTCAGTCGACAGGGCCGAAGTGACCGCAGTCATTTCGCCCCTCCACTGACTGACCTGACAGGAAAACAGCACCGCCTGCCCTGCTCCGACTGCTGTGCCACCCGCCAGGGTGAGGCTGACAGCAGCCAAGTCCAGCCTCAGGCGCCATAGGAAGCTCCGCCTCGCCCAATCCCAGGGCTCGGTCTCCGCCTCGACCTCGGATGACGGTCTCCGCCTCGCCCGACCCTAGGGATCGGACTCAACCTCGACCTCGGAAGACGGTCTCCGCCTAGCCCGACCCCAGGGCTCGGACTCAACCTCGACCTCGGAAGACGGTCTCCGCCTCGCCCGACCCCAAGGCTCGGACAAAGCCTCGACCTCGGAGGAGTCACCGCCTCGCCCGACCTTGGGCTCAGACCGACCACGTTAAAGGGGGGCCCATCATTACCCTACCACTAGCTAGCTCAGGCTACGGGGAACAAGACCGGCGTCCCATCTGGCTCGCCCCGGTAAACAGGTAATGATGGCACCCCGCGTGCTCTCATGACGACGGTGGTTCTCAGCCCCTTACGGAAGCAAGGAGACGTCAGCAAGGACCCGACAGCCCTAACAGCTGTGCTTCTACAGGGCTCAGGCGCTCCTCCGATGGCCACGACATCACATGAACAGGGCACCAACACCTCTCCGACAGCCACGTCGGCATGTACATAGGGCTCTAGCTCCTCTCTGCTAGACACGTTAGCACATTGCTACACCCCCATTGTACACCTGGGCCTTCTCCTTACATCTATAAAAGGAAGGTCCAGGGCCCTCGTACGAGAAGGTGGCCGCGTGGGAGGATGGGCTGACGGACAGTCTCTCTCTCTCTCTCCCTCGCGAACGCTTGTAACCCCCTACTGCAAGCGCATCCGCTCTGGACGCAGGATAACACGAGCCGCGGTTCCCTCTTTTGTTCCCCCTTGTGTTCCATCTCGCGCCGACCCATCTGGGCTGGGACACGCAGCGACAATTTACTCGTCGGTCCAGGGACCCCCCGGGGTCGAAACGCCGACAAATATCTACCAAATTCAAGTGTTACTCTCTCATTTCCTTGTTTCTCTTATCTTTTTCTAAATAATGGAGAGCTAATTTGTTATATATTGGCATAAGCCCAGTGAAGTGAGCCCTAGAGGTGTTTTGGTTGTTTCATTCATGCAATTGCATAGTGTTTCTAAGTGCAAAAGATGTTTAAAACATGTTAATAAACCTTGTAAAAGCTTTCGGTAAATTTTCATATTTTTGGAATATTTTTATATTTTCTGGAAACCAAAATATTTTTATCTGAGGTACTTAAAAACATTTTCAAAAGCTCTAATATATTGTTTGAGTTTATTGGATGCCAAATCATGTCTAAGATTTTTTCTAGAATTTTTGGAGCCTTCGGGATATTTTTCGGACGTTAAATATGGCTTCAACTTTTTTTCTAGAATTATTTTAATCCTAAAAATTGGTTTATTTCAAAATTAAAATATCTTTAAATCCTAGCAATATATATATGACCAACTTCCCCTCGTCCATCCCATTCCAAACGAAATAGTTTTCTCAGACTCATTCCTTATCTCCTAGAATTGCTTGCCGAAGTTTAGGGCGATTCTAACTCCAGCGAGCCATTACTTTTAATTTGTGTGTCGTTGGTAAAATCCAAGGATACCGCTGCATTCGTCTCGTCGAGGGATTCGTCGTGGTGCTTTCGATTCGTCAGTCGGACCTCCGAAACTTCATCAATCGATAAATTTCGCCTTGGCTCTGGCAAGGGTGTTCTTGTCTAGTGAGTTTTCTTCATTGTTATCCATAGAAGTTCTTCGTTTTGTTCTTCGTGTGCGCAGCCCCTTCTCCCTCACTTGACTAGGTGGTCACTACAGTACTCAGGACACCAATGTAATAATCCCACTATCTGAACTCCACTTGGGAGAGAGAGAGAGAAAATCAAGTTGAGAATCTTTAGTGTATGCACTGCTGGTCTATTTTCTAGTCTCAAATTTAGGAGTTCCGAAGAAAAAGGGTATTGGATTTGTCTTTTTCTTTTTCTCTGTATTTACAGCCATCTCCTTTGTGACGAATCGTGGCTTCATTCCAGTAAGAGAACATGGTCATCTTTGAGAAGAGATCCATTCTCCTATTAACTACTCCTCTGATACTAGCATGAAATACATTATTTGCCCAATGCTTGAGTTCCTGGTGTGGTCACTTAAGGTAAGTGACAAGAAGAATATTGTTTCGTTCTTCAGCACCCAGAGACCATCGGATATAAACATCTTATGAGTAGGCTGTAGGCGTTTATTTGATGTCAACTGTTTGCAGCTTCACAACTACACAAAGCATACTATTTTGCTCTCTAGCACTGGCGGAGCACGGCCTAAAAATAAGGTATAACAATGGGCAAGACATATCTTGCATTAAAACAAAAGTTTTGTACAAAAACATCATTAAAATGTACCTTAGATGAAGAATTCCTTGTAGATTATATGCCAAATCAACAATTTAACCAAATATAAGTTGTCAAAGAGAAAGCATAAATTAGCATTAAAATAAAGAGCTAAATTTAATACAAGATATTCAAGTAGAGTTTAGTGACACATGACATACCGATAATTATAATTATTTTAGTTACGTCTAAGAGACTTTTGGCAATTGCATATTTCTATCCTTCTTCTTTTGAAACACCTTTTTAATAGATTCAAGATCAATTCCTTTGAATATATCTCCCTCTCAATATACACCACCATTAAATCATTAAGCCCACCATCGAACATCTTGTTCTGCAACTCGGTTTTAATAATCTTCATGGCCGAAAAAGCTCTTTCAACTGATGTGTTTGCTACCGGTAATAGTATTGCCAACTCAATTAGGCGATAAACCAATGGAAACACTATATGCCTCTTAAGTTCAACCATTTTTATTGCTAGGTTTGCAAGGTCATGACAAACTCTAAACTCCTCAAGTCTTCTTACATGAATAATGAAGGTTGCTAATTGATACTTTATTGCTTTTCGATCCTCAAGAGAAAAATCATCCAAATATATCTCCGTGAGGTGAACAAGCTTATTCACATCAAACTTAGAAAATGTTTCTCTTGGATCAAGGCAAGCAAAGCAAGTAAGCAATTATGTGGATACCTCATTGAAGTGATGATCAAACTTTGTTGTAATAGAGTCTATAGTTGCATAGAAGATATCAACACGGAAGTAATGATCTTGAGTGATATTGTTTTCCCTCCTTTTCTTGATGTACCAAATCTTGGTACACTATCTCCCATATTTGGTATTAGGATATCATTTTTCTGGCAAAATGCTTTGGCTTCTTCAAGTAATGGCTCACAACCTTCACTTCTTAAATCTTGCAAACATGTTTTCACATCAACAACCAAAGACATGGCTTCAACAATATTTTGATCCTTCTTTTGCAATAGAAAAGATAATTCATTTGTATTGAAACCGCGTGTCGTGTGTATAGGTGTACATTCGGGCCGCCCGACCCGGCCCGGCCCAAGCCCGAAAAGGCCCGGCACGTTTAATTTCGGGCCGGCCCGGCCCAGTATTAAATTTGGGTCGTGCCGTGCCGGCCCACGGGCCGACCCCTCGGCCCACGGCCCGGCCCATATTTCACTAAACGTGCCGTGCTTTAAACGGGCGGCCCGAAATAAAAAATGGCCTGAAATGCACATTTGGGCCCAAAATACAAAATCGAGCCCAGAATACATAATTGAGCCCGAAATACACTAAAGCTTAAAATTGGAAACATTCAAACATACAATCAAATATGATCAGCAAACCAACAAAATAGAAGACAAACAATTTTTGACCAAAACAAACTTAATATTATTAGAGCTGTGCAATGGCTGCCTCATTAAAAAACCCTTTGGTCAGAAGGGAAAAAGAGTGCAGCCAGCTCTAGATGCAGTTCAATAGTTCATAAGTTCAAAGTTCATTGTCCAAGTACAGAACAAAAGTAAAATTACATCACAAGAAACATCTAACTACGACCAACGCCAGCTTCGCGTTCTTCATCCAAGTACATATTCTTGTAGTGTTCTTCCATGTCGTTGTTTGCAATGTTGTGCTGCTCCCGACTCTCTCCTAGCTGCCAATCCTTTAAGCAAGTCAAAATCTCCACCATTTCACTTGTTAGAGACCGTCTTCTCTCCTCAATCAACCTGCCAGCAAGACTAAAAACAGACTCGGAACTGATAGTTGAAACAGGAACAGTTAAAACATCCTTAGCCAAAAGAGACAGGATAGGATAATTAGATTTATGCTCATGCCACCAACTTAGAATATCAAATCCATCATCAAAGACAGTGATTGGGTCACTATCTAAGTACATTGCCAACTCAGAAACTTGGGAGCCAAATGATGAACTCGAAACAACATCACTTACCTCACTTACCTCAGGCGATGCATAAATTTTGCCCCAAGCTATTTTCTTCCTGCTAGTACTTGTGGTGTGGGTTGGTCTCCGCAATTTTGCTGCACCAAACTTTATCTCATACTTGGAAAACATGTTAGTCAATTCAGATCTAATGACATTGAAGTAATCAGTAGTAACATATCTAGACAGAACTTGAAGAGCATTACTGAAACCTCTTATCTTGGCTCTAGGTCCAACACAAATGCAAAGGAATACAAAATAGGAATGCTTTTCCAATATTTGAGAAATTTAGATTTCATTGGGACTACAGTGTCTCTTAACATAATGTCATTCTCAAAGTTATTCAAATGTTCAGCAATCTCAATGATATGGTGTAGCATCATAGGAGATGTTGGATAGTAAACACCAGATAGAGCAACAGTACAGTCATAAAACAGTTCAAGAAAGGTAAGAATTTTCTCACCAACTTCCCAATGTGTCTCTGTGAGCAAAGGTTGTGTCATATGCTGCTGGTAGTGTGTTTGGATAAAAACAGAGAACGTGCTCTTGTATGGGATTAGGTGTTTCAACATTAGATAAGTCAAATTCCATCTCACGTCCATATCCAAACCAAACTTTCGAGGCCTAACACCCATTGCAATACAATAACTTTTATATGAAGCAATGCGTTGATTGGAAGAATTCAAAAAAGACACAGCAGTTCTAAAATCCTCAACATAAGGTTTTAAACGTTTGAGTCTAGATTTAACAATAAGGTTAATAATATGGCATGCACATCTTTGATGCAAGAAAAGAGAGCCAACATATCCAGAAAATTGAGGACTAAGTATGTTCATGGCATTTGTATTAGCTGATGCATTGTCCAAAGTGATGGAAAATACCTTATCAGTCAATCCAAAATGAGCAATAATAGTTTTAACACGATCTGCAATATTAGCCCCATTATGTGAAACATCAATCAATCTCATACCAATTACCCTCTTTTCCAAAACCCAATCAGCATTAACATAATGAGCAACCACACTAATATAATCTTCCTTAGCATTTCCAGACCAAATATCAGAAGTAAGAGCAACACATGAAACACTAGACTTCAATACATCTATTAGTGAAGTACGACTTTGATTATAAAACTTTACAAAATCTCTAGTGGTTGTTTGTCTACAAACAACAGTAAACCTAGGATTATGAGCATGTTTTATGTAACGTTCAAATGCAGCAGTGGAACCAATACCTAGAGGAAGATCTAAAGTACATATCAATCGACACAACTCAGTACGAGCAATATCAAGATTATAGTCCCATGAACGAACAGAACCATCAGCATTAAACTGAATTAAAGATTGAGTCTTAGCAGCACGTTGAGCTTTAGATGCACAAGTACTACGATGTCGTTTCAAATGACCAGTACCAGCAGTTGAAGAAGCAGTAAGTTGAGACTTGCAGTAAAGGCATTTGGCGGCATACCTAACCTTCTTACCATTTATGTCCTTGAACAATTGCTCGAAGTCATTCCATACATCGGAAGTGCTCTTGCGACCGCGCTTGTGGCATATAGTATCCGTGCTTGCGGTACTCGCTGTCGTTGTCGCTGTCGACGGCGTCGCAGCTGTACCTGTACCTGTATCTGCATCCAAAGCAATCTCGCGACCAGTGGAACTCAAAGTCAGAGGATCGGCAACGGAAAATGATTGGCTGTTGTTATTGTCGATTCGATTCGAGTTCCCATCCATAGAAATGGTGGCCGACTCGAGTTGGTCGTCGATAGCAGCAGCAGGAGCAGGAACACACGGACGCAAAGGTGGTCGGGGAGGAAGGGAAACTCCCTGTCCTGGAGGTCGGGGAGGAGCAGGGGGCTGCTCCGGCCGTCCCCGCGGCGGTCGGTGGGTCGGGTGGCCATGGAGGTGGCGCCACGGTTGCCGCCTTGCTGGAGTGCTGGAGCTCGTGGGGGCAGGGGCGGCTCCGGTAGCGCTCGCACAGGGGCGGCCGCGGCTTCAGTCACGCTCGGCCGCAGGGACGCAGCGCAGGGCGCAGAGGCGGCCGCGGCTCCGGTTGCGCTCGGCCGCAGGGACGCAGGGCGCAGAGGCGCCTCGGCGGTCGCGTAGTCGCGCTCGCGCAGCGGCGCAGGGGAGGCCGCGGCTCCGGTCGGCGGTCACGCTCGCGCTCGCGTAGGGGAGGTCGCGACTCTGGTCGGCGCCTCGGTGGTCGTGCTCGCGCTCGCGCAGGGGAGGACGCGACTCCGGTGACCGCCTGACCGTGACCGGTCGCGCTCGCGCAGGACGCAGCCGCGCAGGGCTGCTCTTCGACTCCGTCTCCGGTCGCGGTCGCGCTGGAGCTGGCCGCCTTGGAGGCTGAGACGGCGGGCGGATGCCCGGATAGGGATGGGAGTTGCCAGTCGGGATCGGCGGATCGGGACACAGGAGAAAAACGGCGGCCGGGTAGGGACGTAGGGTTTCACTGTTTCAGGTTAATGGAATCTGGAAATCTGGAAATGGGTCGCGCGATAGCGGCGCTTTAGGCCCGGCCGCCCGTGGACACACAGGACTGAGTACAGGAGTGCGCTGCTATGAATTTCGGGCCTTTTCGTGCCAGTAAACGGGCCAATTCGGGTCTGCATGGGCCGGGCTCGTGCCCGCCCGTGGGCCTCGGCGTCGGCCCAAGCACGGCCCGATGCAACGGGCCGGGCCGGCCCGGCCCGAAATAATTTCGTGTCGTGTCATGCTTGGGCCGGGCTTTTTTTCGTGCTTCGTGCCCGCCCATTAGGCCCAGCCCAAATGTACACCTCTAGTCGTGTGCATGCAAGATGGGGTTCTCACTATATGTCACACCCGGGTTTCGGGGACCCGGGCGCGAACATAATCACCAGATGTGATGGGACCAAGTCTCACACATAAGATGAATCATGGTACAGAAACGAATGTTACAACTTTACTATATAATAGGAGTTCTGTACAAAATAAATAAATAATTACATCGTAAGGAGACAACGGTCCAGCAACCCAAAGTTGACTGGGAGGTGACGGCCTAGACCTCTTACGAACACATCGCAGCATCCTCCATGTGCCTCATCCTGTGGTACATGTTCTTGACCTATGAGATGTGTGAGGCAGCAAGGGTGAGCTCACACATGTTCATCGCTCAACAAGTTGTGGGGAATAATGTGCATGAACTCACCAAAGGTGGGAGTTCATGTGATGTGTAAGGCTGATCAATAATAGGGGTTCAAGCTGAGCATTGCTTTTAATAAGTTGGTCAAATTTTTATTAGCAGTTACTAAATGTATGTAAATACCAAACCATAATAATAATAGAACAAAATTAATAATAAATCTCATGCAATGCAAATGACAAATTGAATTTAGTTCTATAATTTAATCATGCGAGAGTCCTAAGCTGCTCATGACCGCGAGCACAGCTAGTATACCAGTTTTACACTCTACAGAGGTTGTACCCTGTACCCACAAGTCGTGTATCCCATGTCGCCAGGGTTAGCTAGACCCTTAGACACTACCGAGGTGAATGGCTAGGGGTCCACTACGAGGCCTTTACAAAGTTCCACTAGCTTCATAAAACTCGCTACAGTTTCTAGGAAGAGCAATGCAGGAATCCCCCATCGCAGCAAAAATCAACCCGGGAACCTCCCTACGTGCCTACTTCCCTTGCCCCTATCAGGTAAGGTAGTCCTCCTCTAGCTTTTATAGTTAGTCAGCCAAGGGCGTCCCATTCCACCCTTGTGGTGGCACATGTTTCTCAAGTTAAGCTCCATGTTCCAATTAGTATAATGATCTTGTCATGAACAATAAATAAAATAATAGTATAATTGGAACATGAACGTAATGTAATATTAAACTCAAAACCATATAGAGCAATAGCAAAACAACCCAATTAGTTCAGGGGTAAACAAGGTATAAAGATAACCAGACTAGGGTGACCTATTGGGTCCCATCAAAATTAAGCCTATGCATGAATAAGTGATAATAAAGAACATTATTGGGTTGTGGGTACAAAAACTAAAGAACACGGGGGTTGCGTTATCATTTTCCAGGACATAACATAATTATTTTGTACTGTTCGCGAACGGTGGGTTGAATGTAGCAAAGGTCAGGGGCTCTTTTGAAAGAAGTGCACGGTGAAGGGGTATCTTCAGTTGTAAGCTGTTCGATCCAAGATCAGTGGCCCATATTAGTGTAACACCCCGTCCAATCCCTGGACCGGCGGTACATACTCCTGGCAGCTCTCTAGGACCATATATCGTACCCACAGGCCAATACGGGTCTTTTGTGCGTACTTTGTCCTCACTCATGCGCACCCGAGAAAACATCTCGGTCGGTCACCAATCCCAAATTGCTCCAAACCAAGCACGCTTAACTTGGAGGTTCTTTCGAGATAGGCTTCCGAAAAAGAAGATGCACCTTGTTGGTATGGATACTCTATTAATTCTATTAAGCCTTGGGCCAGGACATCACCATCCCAGGGACCAGGATATCACAATCCACCCCCTTTGAAGACCGACGTCCTCGTCGGTCAACCCCAATCCAGGAACCTCCCCTCTTAGCCACGTCTGTGTGTCTAGTGTCATCATATGCCATGCCATGTGACCACTCCGGGCTCACATGTGCCATACGCCATATAGCTGAACCCCCTAACTGTCACACCGGTTTTAGAAGGCAAACCGAATGCGAACCATGTACGTGCCAGGATCAGCAATTCACGTACACAGCAGTTACATAACATGGACATCATCACACAGTGCTCAAATAGTATTAAAAAGGGAAATAGTCGATTACATCATATGTCTGAGACATCCATATAGTCTTTACAATAAATCAAAGTGCGGAAAAGAAACGTAGATAAACACGGCCTTCACAGGCAGCCGACTGGGGGTTGCCGCTAACCCACGCCTAAAACTCATCATAATCTTGGAACTCCTGATGGTCTCCTTCCACGGCTTCATCTTCTCCTGAGCAGTGGTTGCAATGCTGACAACCTGGGGATGGGGGGGTTTGGTGTGTAGAGCAAGGGTGAGTACACATCAACATACTCAGCAAGTATCCTGTTTGGCCGTAGTGGACTAGCTTTATGTGGGGATAAGTCAAGCAGTTGCTTTTAGTTGGTCAGATTATTATTACTAGTAGAGAAAGCCAAGTTTTAGAATTAACCCACGTTTTTAACCCAAACGTACTCCTATCCAAATGGAAAGAGTACCACTTACCATTACCAGAGTCAAAACCAAGAACCATCACTCTCATTGCCACCTGCAAACCAAACATCTCTGATCAAGTACCACTAATCACTGGAGCTCCCTTGGTCGCTCATAACCACGAGCACGGCTGATATATCAGTTTTTAAACACTCTGCAGAGGTTGTGCACTTTACCCACAAGCCGTGATTCCCTTTCTGCTCGGAGAGAGCTACTCCCCATTGACCACTACCTAGGTGGTCCAGCAAGGCATCACTATGTAGCCTTTACAAATATTCTCCAGGGCTGTAGCCGTCCGTTAGGTTTCCTAAATGCACCGCACTCCTCCCCAAGGGGCGAACCCAAGCTTGGCAGAGCGAGCCGCATACACCGAGCCCCATTGACGGCACGACGGCTAAGCGAACTACACCCCAGATCCTCTAATTATTCAGCTAAGGGCACCCCATTCCACCCTCATGGTTGCACTGTTTTCCCGGGCGGTCATCCAACGAATAGGTCCTTACGGAGAGGCACTCGAGAAACCGCTCGAGCCCCCTTGAAGGACACAAGTATAACATCATAATAAAAGAGGGGAAAACAGCGTATCATTGATAATTCTCAACATGTTCATTGATTAGAGTTGTGCAATAGCATAAGATTAAGCAATAATAATCCAACCCAGATAGGTAACAAGGACATGGATAACAAAAGCTAGTCAATCCTTAGGCATAACTGTGAAATGCGGGAGGTGAATTAAAGAATGTATAGGACAGAGATAGGTCAAGGGACACTTGCCTCCACCAACCGACTATTGCCCAGGGGCTTCTCCTGTGAGTTCTTCGGGCTCCTCAACCAGATCGTTCTCTATGCGAGCGCAAACATACATACATCCACATATTTAATACAAAAGAACAATACACCATACGATAGAATGCAGTAAATAAACAGACGTTCCACGCGGGCTCGCAATTACGGCTAAGAGAGAAAGAGGAAAATACAGTCGAGAAACGATCACGTTACATTATTATAAATTAAACCACTCGCTCAATTGAAGGGCATTAATGTAGACACTACGTTTAGCATAAAGTAAAGTCATGTTTCATGTCTAATCATTATAAGCAGATGAAGATAAATTAAAAGGATTGTCGCGCGGCGAGACGCGCGACATAGTACTCTAAATCGAGTTAAGAAATCAACGACTCGTCGTACGACCGAGCGCACAACGAGACACTTTTCATTAATTATAAAGAGACGTTAAGCTTCGCGCGATGAAACGCACGACGGCATACGTCAACTGAACTGAGTCTAAAGTGGAACGTCGCGGGACTACACGCGCGACGTCACACATTAAACAACCTGAAATTAAAAAGGATCGTCGCGCGACGAAGCGCACGACGCAACACATCAATAGAATCTGAAATTAGATAAATTCATCGCGCGACGAAGCGCGCGACACAGCACGCTAACTAACGGAGTTTGGAATTAACTAAAAACCAAGAATAATCACTGCGCGCGTGGGGTTGCGCACGCGGGAACGCGTTAGGGGTAAACGGGGAAGCGTGAGGCCGCGCCGAGGCCACGCGAGCCACGTAGAGGGCCGGGACGCCGCGCGCAGGGGCCGGGGATGCCGTGCCGGGGGCCGAGCCGCTGCGCCGGGGCAGGGGACCGCGCCGGGGGGCCGAGCCGCCGCGCGAGCAGGGGAGGGGGGCGGGGCCGTGCGCCGCGCGAGCAGGGAGGGGGCGGGGCCGCGCAGCCGCGGGCAGGGGAGGGGACGGGGCCGCGCTGCCGCGGGCAGGGGAGGGGCGGGGGTCGCGCGCCGTGCGAGCAGGGAGGGGGGGCGGGGGCACCGTCGCGCGAGCAGGGGAGGGCGGGGGCCGCGCGCCACGCCGGCAGGGGAGGGGACGGGGCCGCGCCGCCGCGGGCAGGGGAGGGCGGGGGTCGCCGCGCCGCCGCGAGCAGGGGAGGGCGAGAACGCATGCGCAGGGGAAGAAGAGAGGGCGCGCGCAGGGGGAGAAGAGGAGGGAGAGGGAGAGAGAGAGGAGAAGGGAGGGGAGGGGAGCTCACCTCGGGATCCAACTCCGGCGATCACCGTCTCCAAAACCTAGGGCACCACGGGAGGTAAAGAGAGAGATGGGAGAGAGAGGTTGTTGCGCGGGAAAACCAAATGAGAGAGGGAGAGGAGGAGGGGGCGCATGGGGAGGTGGGCAGGGGCGCCAGGGGCGCGCGGGCTGGGTCGGGCTGGGCTAGGTTGGGCCGGGCCACATTGTGGATCGAAACCCACGACATGCACGACCCTCAAACGGGCTCCAATCGCGAATCGAAATCCGAGACAGAATGAGACGAACACGCGACACCAAACAAAGAAATGCGCTTTGGCATGATGCAACACCCATGACACTTAGGTTTTGGTTTATAAATGACACGGACACCTGTCACTATACTGGTTTGAAATTGGGAAGAAAGAGCGAAACAGGAAGAGAAAAGAGAGTAACGCCCGAATTTGGTGAGAGAAAAGAAGAAAAAATTCTACCCCCAAATTCAGGGCGTTACAAACCTATCCCCCTTAAAAGAATCTCGCCCTCGAGATTCAGGGTTGGCTAGCAAAGAGCTCAGGGTATTTGGCCATCAGATCATCTTCACGCTCCCAGGTTGCTTCTTCCTCAGAGTGGTGGTTCCATCTGACTTTGCACATTCTGATAGTCTTCCTTCGGGTGACTCTGTCTGCCGTCTCAAGGATTTGCGCTGGTTTCTCTGTGTAGGTCAAGTCCTCCTGGACTTCAAGGCCTTCCACTGGCAACTGCTCCTCTGGCACTCGCAGACACTTCTTCAACTGAGACACATGAAAAACATCATGCACAACAGACAAATTTTCTGGCAGGCTGAGCTGATAGGCCACTTTCCACGCCTTGCGAGAATCTGATACGGACCGATGTAACGGGGTGCTAGCTTGCCTTTGACTCCGAATCTTCTGACTCCTATGATCGGTGACACTTTCAGATAGACAAAGTCTCCAACCTCAAAACTCAGCTCTCTTCTTGTGTCTGCATAGCTTCGCTGCCTTGATTGCGCTATCTTCAGATTCTCTCGAACCATTTTGATGTTCTCTTCAGCGTCAAGCAAAATGTCTGGCCCGAACACTTGCTTTTCTCCAGGCTAATCCCATTGCAATGGAGTTCTACAACTCCTTCCATAGAGCGCCTGAAATGGTGACATCTTCAAGCTGGCCTGGTAACTGTTGTTATAGGAAAACTCTGCATAAGGCAATTTCTTATCCCATCCAGACTGATCTTGCAACGCACAGGCTCTCAACATGTCTTCGAGGATTTGATTGGTCCTTTTGGTCTGACCATCTGTCTGCGGATGATAGGCTGAACTGAAATTCAGATGTGTGCCCAAGGCTTCATGCAACTGCTGCCAGAAATGAGAGGTGAGCTGCGTTCCTCTGTCTGACACTATCTTTTTCGGCACACCATTAAGACAAACAATCCGAGACATGTACAACTCTGCCAATACTGCACTGCTGTAGTTGGTCTTGACAGGTATGAAGTGGGCTGACTTGGTTAAGCGGTCCACTACTACCCAAATGGAATCGTAGCCGGCTCGAGTGCAAGGCAATCCGACTATGAAATCCATGCCGATTTCATCCCATTTCCACTGAGGAATTTGCAATGGTTGCAACAATCCAGCTGGTCTCTGGTGCTCTGCCTTGAACCGCCAACAATTATCACACATAGCCACATGCTCTGCGATTTCTCTCTTCATTCCGTACCACCAGAATTTCTTCTTCAGATCCTGATACATCTTCTCACTACCAGGGTGAATTGAATAAGCTGTCTCATGAGCTTCCTTGAGGATCAACTCTCTCGAATGGATTGGACATTAGGAACACACAAGCGGTCTTTGAACCATATCACACCTTCTGCATCTTCCCTAAAATCTTTGCCTCTGCCATCTAGAATCAGTCGCCGGATCTCGCTGATCTTCTCATCATTCTTCTGTGCTTCTTTGATTTCTTGCTCTAGGGTAGGTTCCAACTCAATTGTGACTCCTCGCGCGTTGTTCAGAAATCCGAGACTCAACCTGTCAAACTCTTTGGCCAACTCATAAGGCATCGGACGAGCGACCATCAAATTGACTTGACTCTTCCTGCTCAAAGCACCTGCCACTACGTTCGCTTTGCCTGGATGGTAATGAATCTCCAATTTGTAGTCTTTGATCAGCTCTAACCATCTCCGTTGCCTCATATTCAACTCTGACTGAGTGAATATGTACTTCAGACTCTTGTGGTCTGTGTAAACATCACATTTCTGTCCATACAGATAGTGCCTCCATGTCTTCAGTGTGTGAACCACTGCTGCCAACTCTAGGTCATGGATTGGGTAATTCTTCTCATGAACCTTCAGCTATCGGGACGAGTAAGCCACAACTCCTCCCTCTTGCATCAACACACATCCCAAACCAGTGTAACAAGCATCGCAATACACCAAGAAGGGTTTATGCACATCAGGCAAGACTAAGACAGGCGCTGTAGTCAACTTCTCTTTCAGCGCTTCAAAGGCCTCTTGACATTTCTGGGTCCACTTGAACTCAACTTTGTTACCTAGCAAAGCTGTCATTGGTTTCGCAATCTTCGAAAACCCTTCGATGAATCACCGATAATATCCGGCCATTCCAATGAAGCTCTTGATTCCTCGAGCGTCCGTTGGCGCTTTCTAGTTCAGAATGTCCGCCACTTTCTTTGGATCCACAGCCAATCCTTCTTTGTTGATTATGTGACCCAAGAACAGGACTTCACTGATCCAGAACTCACACTTGCTCAACTTTGCATACAGCTGGTGCTCTCGCAATCTCTGCAATACCATCCTCAAATGATCTGCATGTTCTTCTTCGCTTTGAGAATAAATCAGAATGTCATCAATAAATACCACCACAAACTTGTCAAGATAGTCCATGAATACACTGTTCATCAAGTTCATAAAGAAGGCTGGTGCATTTGTTAGACCGAAAGACATCACAGTGAACTCATACAACCCATACTTGGTAATGAATGCCGTCTTCAGAATGTTCGAAGGTCGAATCCTGAGCTGATGATAACCTGACCTCAGATCTATCTTGGAGAACACGCTGGCTCCTCTCAACTGATCGAACAGATCTTCTATTCTAGGCAAGGGGTACTTGTTCTTAGTTGTGACCTCATTCAGAGCTCGATAATCGATACACATCCTTCTGGTGCCATCTTTCTTCTCCACAAATAGGACAGGGGCGGCCCAAGGCGAGGTGCTTGGCCGAATGTAACCTTTCTCTGATAGCTCATCGATCTGCTTCTTAAGTTCAACCAACTCTGGTCCTGATACTCTGTAAGCTCTCTTAAAGATGGGGGCGGTGCCAGGAAGTAGCTCTATAGCAAACTCAACTTTCCGCTCTGGTGGCATACCTGGTAAGTCCTTTGGAAACACATATGGGAACTCAGACACAACCTTGATACTCTCAATTGGGTCTGCTTCACTGCTATCAACAGCCATGTGATAACAACTTCCTTTCTTCGGCTCAGGCGGGACTAATTCGGTCACCACTTCCTCTCCTAGTGGGGACACCAACTTGATTGTCCTCTTATCACAACTGATAAATTCCTGATACTTATCTAGCCAATTCATCCCTAGGATGACATCTATTCCCTGAGTACCCATTAGTATGAGGTTAGCGGGAAACGCTATTCCCCTTATTTCCACACTTACATTCAAACAAATGCTATCGGCTCGAATTCTACCACCGGCTGAGTCAATTTGAATGGGGGTTGACATGGTAGTAATTGGAAGATTATGTGCTTTTACCCATGATGCAGTAATGAAAGAATGTGTTGCTCCAGTATCAAATAACACCTCTGCAATATGGGAGTCGACTGGGAACATACCTACTATCATGCCGGGGGTGTCCTGAACTGCTTCAGCCTCCAAGTGGTTCAGTCTCACATGGTTATAACGCGGCTGAGAGCGGTTGCCTGCTCCAGGCTGAGACACATTCTGCTTTGCTGGGGCATTGGGGCCTAATTGCTGCTGGGCTGCCTTCTTCGGACATTGCATCACCCAATGGCCTTGCTCTCCACAGTGGGAACATGCTATGTTTCCAACCTGAGCTGGTGCTGCCTGATTGTTCTGCTGGTTTGCTGGGGCAGGAGGACGAGGTGCCTGCTGATTCTGCCTCTGGAACTGACCTCCTCCTGACTCATTGTTCTGGCGATTCTTATGCTGAGGAAACTGCCTTTGAAACTGCTGCTGCTGAGGTGGACGCTGGTTCTGTCTGAACTGCGGAGGTTGATTGCCTGAGAAACGAGGATGGTTGCTGCTTCCAGGCTGGGGTCCACTGATCATGCGCTTGCGATCCTCCATCTCCTTACGCTTCCTCTCTGTCATGATTGCTCTATCAATCAGGTGCTGGAATGTCGGGAAGATATGATTCATCAGCTGATACTGTAGAGGGTCGACCAAGCCTCTCAGGAAACGGTACTGTCGCTTGGCATCGATGTTGACATCTTCAGGAGCGTAGCGAGACAACTGCAGAAACCTGTCCCGGTACTCACTGACAGACGATGACCCTTGCTTGAGGGCCAGGAACTCCTTCTTCACTGTCATCAAACCAGCAGGAACATGGTACTGACGAAAGTTACCTCTGAACTCTTCCCAGGTGATGGTGTCGGGGTTGGCATGGGTGGCGAGATAAGACTCCGACCATGACTGAGCTGCTCCTCTCAACAGACGGTGACCATACAGAACTTTCTCCCTGTCATTGCACTGAGCGGTATGCAACTCTTGCTCCACAGTGCGCAGCCAGTCTTCAGCATCCATGGGGTCAGAAGAATGAGCAAACGTTGGGGGATGACCTCTCATGAATTCAGCACGTTTGTCCCTGGGCATCTGAGGCATCTGAGGCTGAGGTGGTGGCTGTTGCTGCTGCTGCTGAATGGCGGCCAGAGTCTGACCGATGGCTTGGACTGCCTGAGTCTGCATCAGGAACATCTGCTCGATGGACATTGGGGGCGGGGGCGGTAGCTGCTGTTGCTGGGGTACCTCTTCCTGCTGAGCGGCTTGCTCCTGCTGAGCACGCCTTCCTCCTCTGCGCCTGTTTTCTGACATTTGCAGAATGCAACCACACATCAGAACTGATCTTGCAAATCTTGCAGCATAAGAAAAGGGTATAGAATTCTTCAGCAACACTGAACAGATGAGCATCTTCACTGATCTCCAACACAGACCACACAGCTTCTCACATAAAGAGGAAAGTGGAATAAAAGGCTTCCCAACTAGATAACTAACTCCATTAACATAACAAGTAAACCAAAATGCAGGGGATACCCACACTCTGGTGACAGTCATTACAAAGATCCAAATCAAACATAGTTCATCATGACAAACATAAATGCACAGGATATAGCAAACTACCCTGTCTAACTAAGACTAACTAAAAGCGAGACTAACGCTAGGACTGTAGCTTCTATATATATTTTTTCGTATTAATTACAAGATCTGACTCTAATGATCTATGGTTCTATATTTATCTTGGTTTTGCAGTCGGGATTGCCATAAGGCTAGTGTCCACGCCGAGGTGAGCGGTACGGGTGCTGAGTCCTGATGGGAGCGGAGGAACCATCATCCAGGTGACGACGTTCCGCGCGCTCAGCCCGCAACTGGGCGATCTCAGCACGAGCCCTACTCAGCTCGTCTAATGCATGGTCCAGCTCTGTGTTTAGCACGACGGCTAGGTTGACTGTGATACTCAACCTAGGATTGTCCTAATCAACAGGTGAAACAATCACGCCTCCTGTGCTGCCAGATGGACGGTGGGGGTAATACTTCAGGTTGAGACCGTCAGCTACCCCACCGAGCACTGAGCAGTAGTGCGAAAGCGCACGCCGTGCGGCATCTTGCATGGCCGCCTCAGCTGAGTCCCGCTCAGAGATGGAATAGTGCTCTGAGCAGGCCTCCGCACCCTGGAGACTGTTCTCCGAACGGCGCACCAAGCAGGTCGCCTCCCAGCGATCCGGGTAGACCCCGCGACTATGCCGGTAGACCACACAGCGATACTCAATAGACCAAGTACGCCGATCAAGTGCCCGACGTAGCAGGGTGTCGAGCGCATCGTGGAAGTGACACCCGCGAGCAGCGTCGCGAGTGATGGGTCGAGCAACCCATCCTTCCGGCTCCTGGTCAGCAGAAAAGTCGGTGTCGTGGCTCGAGCTGTCATCGCCACCTCCGTCGTCTGGGTCTCCTCCAGCAGCTACTCCAGAGGCTAGGGCGCCCAGTGATGGTGCAGGCGGCGCCTCCAGAGGAAGCACGGGGGAGCAGCTCCTCACAGACTCTATCTCCTGCTGGAGCGAGAAAGAAGAGCCCTGCTGCTCCTGTTGTCGACGCTCATGCTCCTCATGCAGGCGGTGGTGCAGCCGCTCCAAGTGACTGGACTGACCGGCCACGGGACGGTGAAGCGGACGCTCCGCGAGACGAGAGGGTAAGAAGGGGATGACAGACTTTCATGCAGTGTGTCTAAGACGAGCCATCTACAAAAGACACTGCAAGCAAAAGAGTGAGAACAGAACTAGTATGACCAGCAAGTAAACCATGAATAAATGAAGGATTAGAATAAAACACAATTTTCAGTAAGGTATCATATATAGTAGAACATAGTTTTGGTCGATATGACCAACTTTTGAAGGGATACCAAAGTCAAGGCAAGGACAGAGGTTTATAATCCTTAGAATGACCATTCTACTCAAGGTTAGCGGTCCTACAGTCAGCACAGCTTTGATACCACCTATGTCACACCTGGTTTTAGAAGGCAAACCGAATGCGAACCATGTACGTGCCAGGATCAGCAATTCACGTACACAGCAGTTACATAACATGGACATCATCACACAGTGCTCAAATAGTATTAAAAAGGGAAATAGTCAATTACATCATATGTCTGAGACATCCATATAGTCTTTACAATAAATCAAAGTGTGGAAAAGAAATGTAGATAAACGCGGCCTTCACAGGCAGCCGACTGGGGGTTGCCGCTAACCCACGCCTAGAACTCATCATAATCTTGGAACTCCTGATGGTCTCCTTCCACGGCTTCATCTTCTCCTGAGCAGTGGTTGCAATGCTGACAACCTGGGGATGGGGGGGGTTTGGTGTGTAGAGCAAGGGTGAGTACACATCAACATACTCAGCAAGTATCCTGTTTGGCTGTAGTGGACTAGCTTTATGTGGGGATAAGTCAAGCAGTTGCTTTTAGTTGGTCAGATTATTATTACTAGTAGAGAAAGCCAAGTTTTAGAATTAACCCACGTTTTTAACCCAAACGTACTCCTTTCCAAACGGAAAGAGTACCACTTACCATTACCAGAGTCAAAACCAAGAACTATCACTCTCATTGCCACCTGCAAACCGAACATCTCTGATCAAGTACCACTAATCACTGGAGCTCCCTTGGCCGCTCATAACCGCGAGCACGGCTGATATATCAGTTTTCAAACACTCTGCAGAGGTTGTGCATTTTACCCACAAGTCGTGATTCCCTTTCTGCCCGGAGAGAGCTACTCCCCATTGACCACTACATAGGTGGTCCAGCAGGGCATCACTACGTAGCCTTTACAAAGATTCTCCGGGGCTGTAGCCGCCCGTTAGGTTTCCTAAATGCACCGCACTCCTCCCCAAGGGGCGAACCCAAGCTTGGCAGAGCAAGCCGCATACACCGAGCCCCATTGACGGCACGACGGCTAAGCGAACTACACCCCGGATCCTCTAATTATTCAGCTAAGGGCACCCGATTCCACCCTCATGGTTGCACTGTTTTCCCGGGCGGTCATCCAACGAACAGGTCCTTATGGAGAGGCACTCGAGAAACCGCTCGAGCCCCCTTGAAGGACACAAGTATAACATCATAATAAAAGAGGGGAAAACAGCGTATCATTGATAATTCTCATCATGTTCATTGATTAGAGTTGAGCAATAGCATAAGATTAAGCAATAATAATCCAACCCAGATAGGTAACAAGGACATGGATAACAAAAGCTAGTCAATCCTTAGGCATAACTGTGAAATGCGGGAGGTGAATTAAAGAATGTATAGGACAGAGATAGGTCAAGGGACACTTGCCTCCACCAACCGACTGTTGCTCAGGGGCTTCTCCTGTGAGTTCTTCGGGCTCCTCAACCAGATCGTTCTCTATGCGAGCGCAAATATACATACATCCACATATTTAATACAAAAGAACAATACACCATACGATATAATGCAGTAAATAAACAGACGTTCCACGCGGGCTCGCAATTACGGCTAAGAGAGAAAGAGGAAAATACAGTCGAGAAACGATCACGTTACATTATTAAAAATTAAACCACTCGCTCAATTGAAGGGCATTAATGTAGACACTACGTTTAGCATAAAGTAAAGTCATGTTTCATGTCTAATCATTATAAGCAGATGAAGATAAATTAAAAGGATTGTCGCGCGGCGAGACGCGCGACATAGTACTCTAAATCGAATTAAGAAATCAACGACTCGTCGTACGACCGAGCGCACAACGAGACAGTTTGCATTAATTATAAAGAGACGTTAAGCTTCGCGCGACGAAACGCACAACGACATACGTCAACTGAACTGAGTCTAAAGTGGAACGTCGTGGGACTACACGCGCGACGTCACACATTAAACAACCTGAAATTAAAAAGGATCGTCGCGCGATGAAGCGCACGACGCAACGCATCAATAGAATCTGAAATTAGATAAATTCGTCGTGCGACGAAGCGCGCGACACAGCACACTAACTAACGGAGTTTAGAATTAACTAAAACCAAGAATAATCACCGCGCGCGTGGGGTTGCGCACGCGGGAACGCGTTAGGGGTAAATGGGGAAGCGCGAGGCCACGCGAGCCACGCCGAGGGCCGGGACACCGCGCGCAGGGGCTGGGGCCGGGGACGCCGCGCCGGGGGCCGAGCCGTCGCGCCGGGGCAGGGGACTGCGCCGGGGGGCCAAGCTGCCGCGCCGGGAGCTGCGTCAGGCCGCGCCACGCCGGGGGCCGCGCCGCGCGAGCAGGGGAGGGGGGCGGGGCCGCGCGCCGCGCGAGCAGGGAGGGGACGGGGCTGCGCCGCCGCGCGAGCAGGGGAGGGCATGGGCCGCGCGTCGCGCCGGCATGGGAGGGGACGGGGCCGCGCCGCCGCGGGCAGGGGAGGGCGGGGGTCGCCGCGCCGCCGCGAGCAGGGGAGGGCGGGAACGCACGCGCAGGGGAAGAAGAGAGGGCGCGTGCAGGGGGAGAAGAGGAGGGAGAGGGAGAGAGAGAGAGGAGAAGGGAGGGGAGGGGACCTCACCTCGGGATCCAACTCCGGCGATCACTGTCTCCAAAACCTAGGGCACCACGGGAGGTAGAGAGAGAGATGGGAGAGAGAGGTTGCTGCGCGGGAAAACCAAATGAGAGAGGGAGAGGAGGAGGGGGCGCATGGGGAGGTGGGCAGGGGCGCCAAGGGCGCGCGGGCCGGGCCGGGCTGGGCTGGGCTGGGTTGGGCCGGGCCACTTCGCAGATCGAAACCCATGACACGCACGACCCTCAAACAGGCTCCAATCGCGAATCGAAATCCGAGACGGAACGAGACGAACACGCGACATCAAACAAAGAAATGCGCTTCGGCATGATGCAACACCCATGACACTTAGGTTTTGGTTTATAAATGACACGGACACCTGTCACTATACTGGTTTGAAATTGGAAAGAAAGAGCGAAACAGGAAGAGAAAAGAGAGTAACGCCCGAATTTGGTGAGAGAAAAGAAGAAAAAATTCTACCCCAAATTCAGGGCATTACACTAACCCACACACGCCCGTGAAACCATGTGGGTCGGCTCTGATACCACTTGTAACACCCCGTCCAATCCCTGGACCGGCTGTACTTACTCCTGGCAGCTCTCTAGGATCATATATCGTACACACAGACCAACACGGGTCTTTTGTGCGCACTTTGTCCTCACTCATGCGCACTGTTGGAACTCGTTTTCCTGGGCGAGTTGATCCAACGTGGGAGTGAAAGCGATGTAAACAAGGTTTCAACTTGAGATGGCAATAGCTCTGTTAATCTGGCCTCTCAAGGGCACTGTGCGGGGGTATTTATAAGTGTCTGAGTGCCCAGCGTCAAGGATTAAGGACGCATGTGCCCTCAGGTGCCTAGGTTCCCCCTGGAATATTCTCATTAAAGCAGGGTTACAGACTGTAATAACAGAAAAACCTTTACAATTTAAGCCCGTACTGCACAGTGATAGCGCGGGGCCCGTTATGACGGGCCGGATTGCACGTGGGCTCCAGTGTTGGGCGACGCTGCGGGATGGGGCGACCTCGCCATAGGTCTTCGTCCTTCGGCGTGCCGGACAAAGAGCGAAGACTGCCGGTCGTCGTCTCCGTTGGCGCAGCGAGACTGGCGAAGGCATCGAGCGAAGGGTAGCGTCTTCGCCTTCGCCCCAACATTTGCCCTCCGAGGGGCCAGTTCGACCAAGTCATCTGGTGCCGAAGGCGTCGCTAGATGGTGGAGACGCTGCCCTCGCTCGAAGTGGTTCCGCGGGGGTTTTTGACATGACCGTTGATTGACACCGTACTGTTGGATTGCGGGTTTCCCGAAGCGCCGCGCCCTGTGTATAAAAAGGGGCGGGGGGCGGCGTGTTTTGAACTTTATCTTTCCGCGCTCCGCGAAAACCCTAACTTCCTTCTCAAACCGCTCGCTGCTCATCTGCCCTCCTTGCTCTTGCTCGTCGGAGATCTGGCCCGTGTGAAGCAGACCGCCCGCCGCCGTCGACGGTACGTAGCCATGCCGTCCTCTTCCTCTTCTGCTACCGATACACCGCCGGCCGGCGCGTCGTCCGAGGAGACGCTGAGCAATGTGGCGGCGGAGGAGTTGTGCACCGGCGACATAGTGGAGTTCGGTGTTTCGCGGATGTCCTCGGTCCATGTGCAAGACATGCAACAGCTTGGGTATTTTGGCGGCGGAGTGGCACGTGTCCCGGGGGCAGAGGAGGTCCCCGAGCCGGAAGGCGAGTTGGTCGTCTTCGAGGATTTTTTTGCCGCTGGCCTTCGTCTGCCTGTGCATCGATTTGTGGGAGAAGTTCTGCGTAGATTCGACGTCCAGGTCCACCAGCTGACGCCGAATGTCGTGGTGGCCCTGGCAAAATATGTCTGGGCGACGACTTCGTACGGCGGGCAGCCCTCGGTCGAAGTCTTCACGAAGTATTATTGTCTGCATTGGCAGAAAAGGAAAATCGGAAATAAGATTGCTCAATTTGGATCTTGCACATTTATGCCGAAGACCGGCAAGACTTCGATGGAAGTCGTTGAGTTGGTTCCCTGTGCCCGCAATAAATGGGGCAACTGGTGGGAATTTTGCTTCTACGTTGCCGAAGGCACAGTCGAAGACCATCCGGGGCTCCCCGTGGCCGTCATGTGTTCGCATTATTACTCAGCGTACCCGCAGTTTGAGGTAGCGGAGGAGGATGAAGACGAAGGGGCCCTGCGGTGCGCGGCCCGCATGAGTAGCGGACGCGATTTGGTTGAGGAGTTTGTCAGGTATGGGGTATGGCCCTTGGCGCGTGGCTGGGCGCTGGGCGAAGTATGCCCTCGCCAGATGCCTTCCCGTGGTGGGATGCTGGTGCGAAGTCCTGCCTTCGCACTGGATTTGCATGGCCGAGATCCCACCGCATTCGTGTGTGAGGCGGAGGATGGGGCGGTGCGAATTGTTGGTCGCTACGTGCCAAAGACGGAGGCCCAGTGGAGTTGGGATATACGCAGATCCAACGACCGCCTGAATAGGGTCTTCGAGTTGAATTGTTTGCCTATGGCGGTTATCTCGGGCAAGACGTTGTCGACCGCCGCGGGAAAAAACCGGCGGCTGAGACTGAAGACGACACTGCGCCGGAGGCCACCCCATCCACTAAGAAGAGGAAGCTAGGTACTTCGATGGGAGAACTGGGGGTCTCCGATAGTTTTGCTATGGAGTTGATGGGGACATGCGCGGCCCCCGGAGGAAGGATGTCTTCGCCCGAGCTCCGGGAGTCTTCGGCGCGGATGCTGGAGGTTACCGGGGGTCGATGGCCTAAGAACGTTCCTATCCCCCGCGCGACCGACGAAGACTTCTTTACGTCTCGCATGGCTCGTGACTTGAGAGTGTTTCCTTATGGACGGAATATTGCTGCTGTTGTGTCGGCAGTGATGAACAAGGATCGCCAGGAAGCTGCGCAGAAGCGCCGGGCGGTCATCAGGCTTCCCGAGGCTAAGCCGAAGAGGGCGCGGGGGACTGCGAAGGCTACCGCCCCCGGCGGTAGCCAGCTGACGCTGGCGGCGAAGCCGGCCGCCCCTGGGTCTAGCAAGGTGCCGGAGAGCGTGAAGGCGGTCGGCGTCGGCGGAACAAAGTCTGCCCCGGCCGAAGCCGCGAAGGCCCGGGAATTGCCTTCGCCGGGGAAACGCGTTGTCGACTTCGGCACAAATATTAGTGTGGACGATTATCTCGATGGTAAGTTTTTTTGACTGGTGATACGTTGCAGGATCGGGCGAGGGGCAACTTGTTGTTGTTCCGTCTGTGGTGGCGACCACGGTGTCTGTCGCAATGCCTGGGGTGAAGGGTAGCGCTCTCAGCGCTGGCGGCGAGATTTCGGCGGTCGCTGCCGTCAAGGACGAAGCGGGCACTGTGTCCCGCCGGTTGCGGGAGGCGTCACAGCAGCTGAGTCAAGTAAGTTGAGATGGACTTCGGTGTTTACCGCTTTCATGGGGATTGTGGTCTCATGTGTGTCTGTTAGGCGCGTGGCCGACTTCGCCGACCGTGTGGCGTCGGGGGCCCTTACTGCAGATGTGTCTGCCGAAGTCGAGAGACTTCAGGCGCAGCATGCTGACGCCGTCCGGGAAAAGTCGGCTGCGGATAGCAAGTGCCGCAAGCTGGCGGAGAAGGTGGCCGCCCTGGAGGGTGAGAGGACGGACCTCCGGCGCCAGCTGGTGGAGGAGAGGAGGGAGGCCAACCAGGCCATCGCTAAGGCGCAGGCGGAGGCCAAATTGGCGCGGGTGGAGGGGAGTCTTGCCAGCCAGCGCGCCGAGGAATGGGAGGTGCGGTTCAACGCTTTGCAGGCCCGCATGGAGAGGGCCGAGGCCTCTACACGCTCGGAAGTTGAGCGGACGCGCAAACAGCTCGTGGGCTCGTACCGCGAGCTGGGCGCGCGGACTGCTGACTTCGAAGTGCCTAACCGAGAGGCGGGCCTTCGCTTCCTCGAGTGGCTGCAAGAGGAATTGTTGGCACTCCCGACCATCGTGGAGGGATTTATGTCCTTTGCCTCCCTCGTCACCTGCGAAGGGGCGTTGAACGCGCTGTCCCGCGAGGGGTGCAGTCACTATGAGGTCTTCGACCGATCTGATGAAGACTTTAGGCGCGAGATTTATAAATTCGAAGACCCTATGGTGAAGGACTCCGCGGGGGCCCTCTTCGACCGGATGTGGGGCCCCTACGGTCGGGAGGTGGTCAGGGAGCGGTCTGACCGGGCGAGGGATCAGGTAAAGTTTGTCTTGTGTATAGTGTCGTTGAATGTGGGTATACGTGGGCTTTGCTGAATCGGTGTGCTATGTTGTAGATGGCGCGTGCCGAGGACGTGGAGGACTTCGGAGCCCTGAACAGCGCGCAGCCCGAAGCGGAGGCCAACCCGGTTGTGGCCGAGGCTGAAGTCGACCCGACACCACCCCTAGAAACCGGTGAAGGCTCCCACGCTGCCCCTGCGGCTGCTGTGTCCGGTGGAGGCTCGTCGCCAGCCACTGCGCCGATGGTGGAGAATCCCCCGAAGGCTGTGACAGAGCTGGCAGCGGAGGATCCCCCGAAGGTGGCGACGGAGCCGGCAGCGGAGGATCCCATGGTGGCGGCTGGGTCTTCGCAGGTGGCTTAGTGGGTGTGGGGTAGTTAGAGAATTTTGGCTATGTTACTGAACCTTGGTTGTTGCGCAGGTTCAGGATTTTGGGCCTGCGCACGCAACCGCTACTGCTAATTTTGTGGCGGCTTCGACCGTGGTCGCTGGAAATGAATCGGATGAGTCTGCGTTTAAGTTTTCTGATTTTGATGACTCTAGGAGTTCGGTTGAGTGGACGGAAGAGTCTTCGGATGAGGACTTGGATTACTTTGCGGCCTTGGATGTGGCTGCGGCGGAGGCTTCTCCGCATGTTACAGATGCTGAAGTTTTGCCTGGTCTGAGTGCTGGGCATAGGCGGCAAAGGGCGGTGGCGAAGCGTAGAGTGAGTGAAGTGGATGGCGGTCGGTTTCGTGTGGGCAGGGCTGGCAAGCGGGAATTGTTGTCCTCGCCGGTTGGGGCGAGTGTAGGTGAGGGGGAATTGCGAAGTCTTTTTGAGGGTGAGGAGCTTAGGATAATGCTATTTAACTATAGGGAGATGGGAATCATTCCGAAGGTTGAACCAATGTAAGGTGTGATGCCCTTGTTGTACATATGTAACTATAGTTTGTATGATGAGGCTGTGCGCCTTCGCGCATCCGGCTATGTCCATAGGGGCATTGCGCACTTGGTCTAGCATGTTTATTATGTCGGTCCGGTTGCGCCTGTAGTCGGTCTTTGCGCGGACAGTTTCTTGGCGTAGACTTTTGCACGGATAGTCTTTTGAGGTAGACTTCGGTTTTGCGCATTTGTTGTGCTAGTCCGGCTGCACCCTTAGGCGGCTTTTGCGCGGATAGTCTTTTGAGGAAGACTTCGATTTTGTGCACTTGTTGTGCTAGTCCGGCTGCACCCTTAGGCGACTTTTGCACGGATAGTCTTTTGAGGAAGACTTCGATTTTGCGCACTTGTTGTGCTAGTCCGGCTACACCCTTAGGCGACTTTTGCACGGATAGTCTTTTGAGGAAGACTTCGATTTTGCGCACTTGTTGTGCTAGTCCGGCTGCACCCTTAGGCGACTTTTGCACGGATAGTCTTTTGAGGAAGACTTCGATTTTGCGCACTTGTTGTGCTAGTCCGGCTGCACCCTTAGGCGACTTTTGCGTGGATTGTCGCACGCGAGGGCAGCTAGCGCTGCCCCTCGCGATGACTTTGTATTGGTCGAATGTCGAAGACCGTCGATGCGGTCTTTTTTCGACGTAGATTTTTGCGGGGGATTTTTCGCTTGTATATTACATGGCTCCGCCTCGTTAAAAACCTCACCCCCCGGGAGGAAAAGAGTGCGGGCCGGAATAAAATTGTTTTGCGAATTACAAGGGCGAGCTGGCCCTGAGGAGTCAAACAAAAAATTTGCGGAGATTATCAATGTTCCAGGAATGCTCCAAGTCCTCGCTGGATGGCGTTGCGAGCTTGTACGCGCTTGGGGACGCCTTCGTCTTGACGATGAAAGGGCCCTCCCACTTGGGCTCCAGCTTGCCCCGGGACTCTGTCCGAGCTGTCCGGACGAGTACAAGGTCTCCTTCGCTGAATTCCCTCGGGATGACTGTGTGGTCGCGCCATGCTTTTGTTTGGGCTTGGTATTTGTTTAGAGCCTGTAGGGCAAAGACGCGGTCTCCATCGATGAGGTCCTTCGAAGTGGGCTCGTCCACATCGGGGATAGCTGACGGGACTGTCCGTGGGGACCCATGTTTTATTTCTTGTGGGGTCATGGCCTCCGATCCATATAGAAGGCGGAAAGGGGTGAACCCAGTCGCCCTGCACTCAGTCGTGTTTAATGCCCAGACCGCTTCAGGTAACAAATCGGCCCACTTGCCCTTTTTATCGTCGAGGAGCATCTTCTTGACAGCTGTGAAAATTTTGCCATTTGCGCGTTCCACAACTCCGTTGGATTGCGGGTGGTATACTGAGGCGAAGGCAAGCTTGGTGCCAATGGAGAAGCAGAAATCCTTGAAGTCTTGGCTGTCAAATTGCTTGCCATTGTCAACTGTGAGTTTGGACGGGACTCCGAAGCGGCAAACAATGTTTTGCCAGAAGAATTTCTGGGCAGTCTTCGATGTTATTGTGGATACAGCCCTCGCCTCGATCCATTTGGTAAAATATTCGACAGCGATGAAGGTGAACTTGAGGTTCCCCTGGGCCGTGGGTAGGGGCCCGACGATGTCCAGGCCCCAGCGCTGAAGAGGCTATGTGTGGGCAATTAGCTTCGTGAACTGCGAAGGGCTTTCCGATCGTGGAGAAAATTTCTGGCAGGCTTCGCAGGACCTTGTGACCCGATTTGCGGCGCAGATCATGGCGGGCCAGTAGAAACCTTGACGGATTACCTTTGCAGCTAGTGCCCTGGGCCCTGCGTGAGAGCCGCAAGTCCCGCTGTGGACTTCGCGCAAAATTTGGACGCCTTCGGTCTCGGTGACACATTTAAGCATGGGTTGACTGGCCCCCTTCTTGTAAAGTTGTCCTTCAATTAGTGCGAAGTCCCGGCTTCGATGTTTGAGGCGCTTGGCCTCATTGATGTCGGTTGGATGGTAGTACCCCTGCAAGAACAGGGTTATTGGTGCCCGCCAGTCTTCGGTCATGATAAGGTTGACTATGCAGTGGCCCTCGCTGTCATTGGTTATTTGGAGCCCCTCTGGGCTACGGACGGCTGGCGTGCCGATGACATGGTATAATACGTCGGAGGACAGGGCCTCGCCTCGGGCGGTTGCCTTGGCCAACGCGTCGGCCTCCTCATTCTTGGCACGGTCCACATGTTGTAAGGTGAAACCTTTGAATTGACTCTCGAGACTACGGATAGCTGCGAGGTACTGCATAAGTGCGGGGTCCTTCGCTGCGTAGTCTTTCTCGACTTGGCCGGCGACTACCTTGGAGTCTGTTCTGATGATGCAAGTGGTGACGCCAAGGGACCTTAGCTTGCGAAGGCCGAGGATGACAGCTTCATATTCTGCTATGTTGTTAGTGCATCTATCAGACTCCAAAGCAAAGCTGAGGCGTGCTGCGTATCTGTGCTTGACCCCTGTGGGTGAAGTAATGACTGCAGCGGCGCCTGCCCCCGCATGGCACCATGCGCCGTCGCAATGGATTGTCCACACCTTCTCTACGGATGGGTCTGGCTGTGTTATTGGCCCAGTCCAGTCGACGATGAAGTCTGCTAGGACTTGTGACTTGATGGTTGTCCTGGGTTCAAATGTGATGTGGTAGCCGGAGAGTTCGGCTGCCCATTTGGCAATCCGAACTGATGCCTCCGGGTTTCTGAATAATTCGCCGAGTCCCCTATCTGAGGTAACCCGGACCTTGAATGCTTCAAAATAATGGCGCAATTTGCGCGAGGCCATAACAACTGCATAGGCTATTTTTTCCAGTTCCGTCATATTACATTTGGATGTCGTAAGTACTTCGGAGACATAATAAACTGGACATTGTCTGATTGTGCGCTCTCTGTCCTGCTCTTGAATCAGCGCTGCGCTGACCGCATGCGGCGAAGCCGCGACGTAGAGCAACAGGGGTAGCGAGGGGTCGGGGCTTGTAAGAATGGCCAATTCTGACAGGTACTGCTTCAACGAAGCGAAGGCCGCTACCTGCTCTGGCCCCCATGCGAAGTCTTTTGCGTCGCGTAGTGTTTTGAGGAAAGGGAGGCTTCGCTCTGCGGATTTGGAGATGAATCTATTGAGGGCAGCCAACCTGCCTGTCAGTCGTTGCACATCTCTGGCTGACTGCGGGGGCGTCATATTGATGATAGCCTGGATTTTGGTTGGATTGGCTTCAATCCCGCGGTGTGACACCAGGTAGCCCAAGATTTTCCCCTGGCGAACACCAAAAACGCACTTTTCGGGGTTCAGGCGAAGTCGTGCGTCCCGCATGTTCGCAAACGTTTCGGCGAGGTCGGCCAGATGGTCTTCCTTGCTTCTGCTGGCCACGATGATGTCGTCCACATACGTGAATATATTCCTGCCGACTTGGCCCTCGAGCACCGTTTTGGTGAGCCGAGAGAAAGTGGACCCGGCGTTTTTAAGTCCCTCCGGCATTCTGATGAAACAATACGTGCCGAAGGGTGTTATGAAGCTGGTGCTTGCCTTGTCCTCCTCCTTCATGTATATTTGATGGTAGCCGGAGAAGCAATCGAGGAGTGACATGACTTCGCACCCGGTCGCACTATCGACGATTTTGTCGATCCGAGGCAGCGGGAAGTTGTCCTTGGGGCAGGCCTTATTAAGACTGGTGAAATCGATAAACATTCGCCATTTGCCACTCTTCTTCTGCACCATCACTATGTTGGCGAGCAATGTAGGGTAGGCAATTGGCTCGATAAATTTGGCCACCAGCAGGTGATGTACCTCGGCCTTGGCGGCCTCTGTCTTCTCGTCGGACATCTTGCGCAGCCGCTGTTTCTTCGGCCTTACCGAAGGGTCAATTCCCAAGCTGTGTTCGATGATGGAGTGACTGACTCCGACTAGGTCGAGGGCGGACCAGGTGAAGACGTCTTTATTCTTGGACAGACAGCAGAGGAGTCTCTCCTCATCATGCGAAGTGAGGTCTTCGCTGATGGTGACCTTGCCGCCGAAGCCGTACACCGGGTTGTCCGAAGGCTTAAGTAGGCTGTGGCTTATGCCCATGCGATCGAAGGCATGGAGGAAGATGATATCCGCCTGACTGCCATTGTCGACTAAGACTTTATGCAGGTCCCAGCATGCCACGCTGCAGTTGATAACCATGGCATCGATGTGGGGTGCGCTGCGCAGATCGACATCTCGGGCGTCGAAGGTTAGTGGCACATGGGACCACTTTGTCTGCACGACTGGGCCTGTGACGGCGACGTGGTTGACGCTGCGGTAATGGTCCCTCTTCTGCCGCTTTGTGTCGAAGTCAGCGCTGGACCCCCCAGTGATCATATGAATGACTCTGCGATACGGCTGATCGGCGAAGTCCTCTTGCTTTTGGGCATGGGGGTGGTGGATGTTTTGTTGTTGCTGGTGTGGAGGTGGGGGTGGGGGAGGTACGATTTGTACCTCCTGGTGGTGTTGGTATGCGTGGTGCGGTGGATGCGGAGCGGGGCCGTGGATGTATGGCGGAGGGGGTTGCTGATATGTGTGCGCGACAACTCTAGGGTTGTCGGCTGGTTGGGCCCGTGCCATCCTGTCTCTGGTGGCCTTCGTCTCTGGGCAGTCTCTGGTAGGGTGGGCGCAGTCTTTGCCGTGGAACAGGCAGTAAAATCTACGCGGCTGCTGCACACGTCCCCAGCCTCGACCACGAGTTCCGTTCCCGCGGCCCTAGAGGGGATACTCCTGGCGGCGAGGGGCCTCGCCAGCGGGGTGCTGGTTGGCGATGTTGTGCACCTGTTGCTGATTGCGGCCGTCCCGACCGGAGTCTGGCTGTGAAGGCCTCGTCCACGTGTGGCTGGACTGTGGAGTGTCTTTGGGTTTCCTCTGAGACTCGACTTTGCGCTGGTGGAGCTCTTTGGATCTGGCATATTTTTCAAATAGCTGATACAACTCCTGGAGGTTCTTGGGCGGATCCCTGATGCAGTGGCTGTAAAGGACGCCGGCCCGAAGGCCACTGATGGCGTAGTGGATGGCGATTTGGTCATCGACCGAAGGCAGTTGTGACTTGAGGGTCAGAAACTTGCGGTAGTACTCCACAGAGTCTCTTTTTCCAGCTGCTTGCAGAGTGAAAGTTCGGCCAAGGCGTCGGTGTCTGGGCGGTACCCTTGGAAGTTGAGCAAGAATTTGTCCCGGAGACTTCTCCAGGAGTCGATGGACAATGGCGGCAACCTGGTGTACCAGGTGAGGGCTGGGCCTTCGAGGGCAATGATAAATGACTTGGCCATCGTGGCATCGTCCCCTCCGGATGATGCAACGGCGACCTGATAGCTCATGATGTACTGTGCTGGGTCAGTGCTGCCGTTGTACTTGGGATAGGTCCCTGCCCTGAAGTTGGCGGGCCATGGTGACACCTGCAGGTGAGGCGCCAGGGGACTTCGCTCGTCAAGATAGTTGACACCTTGGAATGCCACGGTGTGTGGGACGGCGTGTCCGCGCTGAGGGATGAACAGGTCTTCGATTTGTGTGCGCAGTTGGAGGGGTGGGCCGTGTTGCAGGCCGAGTTGGCCTTTGCTCTGCATGAGGGTGATCTCTTGTTCAAGCTCCTAAGCCTTCTGCTCTTCGTCGCGTATCATCTGTCGCACCTTGGCTTGTGCGGACACGCGTTGGCGCTTGGCCTCGAGGATCTCTTTTTGCTTCTGGAGGTTGCGGTTCTTGATGCGCAAGGCGCGCATTTGTACCTGTTCTTCTGCCAAAACGCCGATGACTTCGCCGTCCTCGGTGGCGTCTGCGCCCTCTGGTGGAGCGAAGCCTGGGGGAAGTTGTGGTTGTCCTCCAGAGCTGCAGGTGCGGAGACTGCCTTCGGGAGTGGGTTGCTCGTTGCGCTGCCTCTTGCTGAGTGCGTCGTCTTTGCAGGCCTCTTGGTGGGTGGTGTCGACAAGGGTCTTGCCCTTTTTCTCGGCCAGCAGTGCTGCCTTCGCAGCCTCGTCAGCCTTCGAGGTAGCTCTCTTGGGTGCCATCGCGGGTGGTTTTTTCATAGCACGAACGGTGGGCGCCAAATGTTGGAACTCGTTTTCCTGGGCGAGTTGATCCAACGTGGGAGTGAAAGCGATGTAAACAAGGTTTCAACTTGAGATGGCAATAGCTCTGTTAATCTAGCCTCTCAAGGGCACTGTGCGGGGGTATTTATAGGTGTCTGAGTGCCCAGCGTCAAGGATTAAGGACGCATGTGCCCTCAGGTGCCTAGGTTCCCCCTGGAATATTCTCATTAAAGCAGGGTTACAGACTGTAATAACATAAAAACCTTTACAATTTAAGCTCGTACTGCGCAGTGATAGCGCGGGGCCCGTTATGACGGGCCGGATTGCACGTGGGCTCCAGTGTTGGGCGACACCGCGGGATGGGGCGACCTCGCCATAGGTCTTCGTCCTTCGGTGTGCCGGACAAAGAGCGAAGACTGTCGATCGTCGTCTTCGTTGGCGCAGCGAGACTGGCGAAGGCATCGAGCGAAGGGTAGCGTCTTCGCCTTCGCCCCAACACGCACCCGAGAAAACTTCCTGGTCGGTCACCCATCCCAAATTGCTCTAAGACAAGCACGCTTAATTTGGAGGTTCTTTCGAGATAAGCTTCCGAAAAAGAAGATGCACCTTGTTGGTATGGATACTCTATTAATTCTATTAAAGCCTTGGGCAAGGATATCACCATCCTAGAGGCCAGGACATGACAATCCACCCCATATGCGCTGGCGGCTTGGGAGAGGGAGAGGTACTCACCGCCGATGGAGGAGGGCCAATCGACAGCGGAGCGCAGGTCACGGCCAGCGCCGAACTCCGACATCTTCACCATCACTCTATGGTCGCATCCGTCCACTGCGCGGCTGGGCGGTGGTCGGGTCCGACTGCACGAGGTCCGCCGGCGTGAGGTAGAGACGAGGAGCCTCCCGCCAGTAGAGTCCCGCGGCGGCGGCAATAGGGTCGGCTGCGCACCAAAGGAGGCGCGGTGTCGGGGTCATGACAGCTCTACCCGCTTTCTCTCTCTTGTTCCCGGCAGAGGCACTTTCGTTTCAACGACCACGCGACTCACGGTAACGGGGGTTCCATGATCACGAGGAGGACCAATGGCTCAAAGTCGACGAATCAGGGATGCGGCATCATCTACTTATAGGGTGCTTAGGTGGCAAGGGGCTTGGCGAACGCGACAGAGTCTGTTAGGATCTAGTCGCGAGGAAGACGGTCACCAGCCCAGTGGGGCCCGCATACCAGCGACGCCAACAGATAATGCGGGTAGGAGTTAGTGATAAAATGGGCCAGGAACTGTGGAATTCGGCCCAGGTAAGCAAGTAGGCTTCATATTTTCTTTTTTTCCTGTTTTCTTTCATAATTTCGAATTAGATTCAAATTTAAATTTCGAATTAAATTCAATTAGAGCTCAAACCTTAAAGTATATTTAAGTGCCCAAACAAAACTCCAACCTGTTATACATGGTTTATTTTGTTTTATATATCAAATATTCATTTAGTCAAATGAAATATTCCCATATTATTCCCTTTAGATAAATAATACTTTTGAATGTGTGCAATCGATGTAAGTCTCTTCCCTAATCACTACTCTCACTCCAAAAGAGTCATAAGAAGTTTGAGAAGAAAATAGTCACGATTAAAAATTAAAAAAACTGGATTTACTACCTCCACTAGAAAAATACTTAGCGCCTGTAGCATATCTGCCTATGGCCGGACACACCAAATATCAAATAGTATTATTCAGAGACATTAAATTAATGTTATGATGTTGATTTTTTTTTTTTGCGATGATTGTTATGGCGAATACTTATTCACTTTTTTTCCACTGACTCCCTGGTGAAACTTCGTTTTTTTACTCAAAGACGATGAGCAGCACCCTAGAGCTAAGATAATAAAAGACAAGAGGAAAAGACTAGTAGAGAACTGGATCTTCTCCCAGCTGTGCCTTATTTACCTATCTCTGCAATGCTAATTTGCATTGCTGAGAGTGATTCAGTGATCACAGACCCCGATCAATTTCAACGTACTCAGCATATTGTTTGAAGTAGTCAGGGAGGAGATGTGGATTGGTGAGTATATTCCATCTCCACGATCCACGCCCCAGCCCGCCGGTTGATACTTGATATGTTCTGCACTCAAAATATAGGAGACAACAACAACAAAAAACAAACCTAGGCAGTACTGGACTAGCGAGTGGAACGCCGGCCGTACTGCTTGGTTTGCTTGGGCTGATGGGCTTCTCCGCTCACAAGCGCTCAGTCTGGCCCGTTTTGGGTGCCACATCTCGTCGCTCGCTCTGACAGTCTCTGGTCTCTGCCAACCTGCCGACTGCCGGTTGCTCATGTCATGCACGCGCATCTGCCTCTCGCGGTCTCGCCTCGCCATCCCTGCTAGCCGAGCTGCACTGCATCCATCCGGTCTCCTGCGCCCAGTCACTGCCACGCACGCACGCACGGCCGCCGAGCCGTGTTGCAGTGCAGGGCAGGGGCGAAGGAAACTTAACCGATAAACAAAGCGGGGGTTCCGCTTCCGTTCGCGTTCCGGCGAGGTTTGGTTAAGTGGGGGCGTGCGGCGCGGCCGGCGCTGGGGGACAGCGCGCGCAAGCGGACAACGCCGCCAACTCTGGCCAAGTGCGTCACCTGACTCGGACGTGCCCCTCCCGTCGCGAACGGATCGTCTGCGCCCGCCCTCCCCCACCGTCACGTCGCGCGCTTCCCCAAGCCAAACAGCTCCTCCCCCGCGCGTGGCGGCGCCGTAGCGGTCACTGCGGCCGCAACACGTGTGGGCCGCAGCGGCTGGCCCTCGCGCCACAGCGGCGCAGAGGATCACGGTACGATGACGCGGACGGGGATTTCCTTCTCCTTTTCCGTTCCATGGGTGGCAGTGGCAGTGGCAGGCCACGCGCCGGTACCCCCGGCCCACCGACGCGGCTGCCCCACGTCGCGGGGCCCACGAGTCGGTGGAACGGCCGGTGCGAGGTCCGGCAGCGGGAGGGGCGATGTTGGCCGCTGCGTCCCCTACGGGTACGGCCCGACCCGAGAGGTCGGTGCGGATCCGAATCAGCTGCCATTACTAGTGGCCCGAAATGCCCTTGCGAGACGGTTCCTTCGCGCTGGTGCTGGTTGGCTGGTTGCCTGGCTCTGGGAGCGGCCGAACGGAGGGGACCTCCTCGTGCGGTAAGGCTCGGCCACGTCAGCCGTTGGGCATGGGCCCTTGGCGACGCGAGGCCGCGAAATGCATGTTCCCGGAAACGCCCCGCCGTATCTTTGATTCCCTGGATGGATGCTTCTAGAGATGCCTTTCGTGTCTCGCGATCAGTCCTGCCACGAGCAGTCATTGTTAGAACGATAATAATAATGAACTAAGTCACGCCATTTAATTTGATTACTAGCGATACTTTTGTTTTCAAGTTAACTCGAAAAATACGACTATCCGGCTGGCAGTAGTAGCTTAAAAGAATCACAGTTCGTTTAGCGGCTAAATATTTCTTTTCAGATTAAAGTCCTTCTATGGTTCTTTTAAAAGTAGGATTAGCCTCGTTAAAAATAACTCGGCAATAAAAATATAAGGAAAAAAATGTTATGCCGTCAAAGCTAACGTATAACTATACTTTATTATTTTTTTGCTCTAAAAGTATATAAAATATTAAATTATAATCCATCATGTGTTTAGAGATATAGAAAAATGTCTAAGATAGGATTTTTCTCTTTTTTTGTATAGGACAATTTAGAGCTTCAAATGTGGTATGTTAGTAGAATAAACAATAATATGAGGAGAAAAAACACTGCAGCCTCCCTAAGCCCGCGCGCGCGCACACACATCTTGCTGTAGCAGTGTAGCTGCAACCAACCTGGTCAAAATGGATAACAAGAAACAAAGTTACTTTTGATAATTGTTGACCCAATTCTTTTTCGCATGTGCTATTTAGAGTAGAGGGATCTGTTGGCGGCTTCGGTTACAAAGGTGTAGGAATAAACAAGCGCTCGTGGGTACAAGGCTACAAGCTTATGGAACTTTCAAGGCGGCAACAATTAGCCTCTTTGTGTGACTGTGTCCTACGGACGGTATTTTTCTGTTTAAAACCGGTTCTTGAGTTGCTTTTATTATAAAATAATTATCTACTCAGAGACGTTGAGTTGTAATAGCTTATCCGATTTTCTATTCAAACGAACAAAGTCGGATACTCTTCCTATTGCATAAACGTATCTGTTTTATCATAATATGTTTATGTTTTTAGAATATTGGTTAAACCTAAGAGCAATTCAATCTATATTTGTGTCCAGCAGCCGTCTCATGAATACTGTATTTGCATATCTCCTATAGAGACTAATTTTTAATCTTTGTATAGTTTATCATAACTTTTCTTGTTTGAGAAACTTCCCGAGAGATTATCATACATAAAATTTACAGAGTGATGTAACCAGAGAAAAAAAATGAGGAATGATTGCGATTTGCTAAGTCCAACTAAGCTTCCATCACACTGAATTAGTGAATTAGACCCTGTTTCGATCGTAAGGCTAAAATTTAGTCCTACCACAAATTTCACCCTACCACATCAGATGATTGATACTAGTTAAAGTGTATTAAATATATTTTAAATATAAAACTAATTACATGGATTATGACTAAACGATATGACAAACTATCGGTGTTGTGAAACAGCTGCGACAAGTAAATTTGTTAGTGTAATCAGTGGACACAAGATTTATACTGGTACGGACAGAATGTCCCTATATCCAATCTTCGGTGGCATGCGCTACCGACACCTTGTTGCTCAAATGCTCGTAGTAGGTTTACAAGCAGGTGAGAGGGGGAGGAGCTCCCAAGTCTCTTACGCGTGGTGAGATCTAAGGACTATGAATCTGGTGCTCTCTACCTAGCTAAGCTTTGGACGTCGTGGCAATGTGCTCCTCGGCTTTTGACTCCATAGTCCTTCGTGTGTCTCGCGTCTCTGTGTTCGTCTGTCTGTCTCCCCTCTGCTCGGGGTCGGCCCTCCCCTTTTATAGACTAAGGAGGGGACTAATTATAAGTGGCTTCTTGTGGAAGGAGTTATCGCGTTGTGGTAGAACGAAGCGTTCTACCTCGGTAAAAATTGTGTTTGTAGAAACATGCCTCGGGCGTTTGAACTTCTCTGGCCAGGCTCTTTAAGACTGGCTGTGTGGGCAACGAGGAGCTACGACGTCATCATTACTCTCTATGTGCCACGCCAACCCCTGGCCTTCATAGCAAGGGTCTCGGCGTGGCTCGTCGTGTTGCGGGCCCTGTATATTGCCATAACACTCAGGCCTAGGCTCGGTGGGTCATGAGTGGGTTGTAGGCCTATAGGCCCGTAGATCATGAGTGGAAGGAGGACCGACTCCCCTGTCATGGCTCAGCGTCAGGCGAAGTTAATGTCGTCGGTCATTTATGATGGATCAGTCCTGGGCCGGGCACAGAATCCACTCGAGTGGTTTTCTCTCAGTTCGTTTGACCCCCCCCCCCCCCCCATTTGGCTCTGCCTCGCCCGATCCCGGGCTCAATGCTTCTGGACTATCTGGGGCGGATCCTTTCGAGCGAACTTTTCCTTCGTCCCCATGCTGACTTGTGGGCTCCGAGGGTCCAGGGATATTTTCCCCGACACAAACCTAATTAGTACATGATTAGCTCATGTGATGCTTCAGTAAACATTTGTTAATCATGGATTGATTATGCTTAATAAATTCTTCTCATTGTTTAGTCTTCGTCCTTGTAGTTAGTTTTATAACTAGACTATATTTAATACTGATAATTGGTATTCAAATGTTCTATGTGACACATATTAAACTTTATTCAAGGGAACCAAACACCCCTTTAGTTATAAATGTTTTTTATCTTTCTTCTCTCTTTGATATCTTAGGAGGAGAAAATGACGTAAATCGATAATCATGTTGTCGGGTGCCATAATTAGGGGTACCCAAATCACAACCCAAAAGTGCTAAGACGCTTGGGTAAGAAGGGGTTACAAGCAAACACACTCCCAACTTTACCAAGGACACACATAATCTAAATCATGACTTGCCTGAGACCAACCTCGGGCGGGAAACGTGTTTCCGACTCGCCCGAGAGCGTCTCGTGCAACACTCTGGGGCATGCCCACCTTGGCCAACCGCTCTAATCCCAGAACGTGTGTATCTAATGTAGTCCGTACGACCACCTGCCCCGCTAAAGGTGCCAAAGTCAACAAAGGACGACACGACCATGGTATAATATACTTTTACCACCCACAACGATGGTCAGAGCGCGAATACAGGGTACTATTCCCTCACTCCGACCACTGTTTCAGCCACCCGAAGCATAACTACATGCAACATCTAATCTTGATCTCGGCCTCGAAAGAAATCTTCACCTTGCCCGAGCTTGACATCGGCCAAACTGTCCCAACAGGGAAGCATGCGCATTAAATGCTACTTGTTCTCCCACGAACCCCGTCGAAGACAAGAAGGCTATAGAAACAATAAGATCGGTGTCCAATCTACTTTCCGATCCCAAGACAAGGCCTAGGACCTCTCCTCCCCGACGGGGTCCCTCCCGGGAGCGAGATCCAGACGCTGCCGACGAACTTCGCCGCCCATGCGCACGTGCGGATCATCCGGCTCGTCAGGCAGGAACCCGAGCCCTGCGTCAGGTCGCGGACCGTCCGCGCATCCGCAGAGAGCATCGCCGCCGATTCTCACCGCAGTGATTGGCGCCCGGATCGACGCCAACAACTTCATTTAGATCTCCACTCACATTTGGGCCCACTCAATATTTAGGCTTAGTCTATTTGTTTATTAAGCTGGTTGAGTAGATCCACCATAAAGCTATTCCAAAGAGCATTTCAAACAATTTTCTCACCACTAGTGGTTCCTAGATCCAAGATAGAGCAAGCTAGACCTGAAACTGCAGAACTATTTTTTGAAGCTGAAGCTATTCCAAAAAAAAAACTTTAAACTTGGGGATCCAAACACCCCATAAAAAGCTTTGGCGCAAATAATACTCTATGGAGCTGCTCAATGCGCTCCCAAGCACTTTCTCTTATCGAGATTCGACTTGGAGGCACCCATCTCTCGCAGTCTCGCTCGCTTTGTACCTCCCGCCCCTCACACGGCGACGGCAGCGGCCCGCGTTCGCGCCTTCTCTCTCCTACGCAAACCAGCACGGACCGCACCGCAGTGCTGCCGTACGGTGGGGGTGAAATGACGGCCGACGGCGCCGCGGAGTGGCAAACTCGTAGATATCTCGCGAAAGCGGCCCGGAAGACACAGCGATCTGCTTTCCACGCCGGACTCCGTTGCAGCCGGCCACCTTTTCCTCCCTCCTTCCCCTCTCCTAGTCTCCTTTCGCCTCCGAATTCCGATCACCAAAAAAAGGCCTTTCTTTTCTTTTCGTCGCCCTCTCGGTGCTCTGCTTCGCTGCGTCGCCCGCCCGTCTCTAAAAGCCTTGTGTGGATCGTGGACGCCGACGCGGCCGCAGCAGCAGCCACGGGACGGGAGTAGAGGCGCAGAGAGAGAGAAAGAGAGAAAGAGAGAGAGGTTGTGCTCGCTGCCTGCCGCTGAGAGACGGATGAAGAAGTGCCCATCGGAGCTGGAGCTGGAGGCTTTCCTCCGCGGCCGGGAGGACGCCACGGCGGCGGCGGCGGCGGCGGTGGCCGAGCAGAAGCCTACGCACGACATCGCTGCGCTGGCGCCGTTCGGCGCCGGTGGCGTGTTCCCCTCCAGCGATCTGTCCGCCTTCAGCTTCGCTGACTCGGTGAGTAGAGAGAGAGAGAGCAGAGCAGAGCATCTTACTAGACGCTGCGTTGCGTTGCGTGCATAATCGGAGCATGCAAATTCTCTGATTTCTAGTCATTATAAATTGGCGCTTCAGATCTCTTCTTGCATCAGTGTTAGAAATCCCACTCTTCGTGACATGTGGATCAGTGGACGAGATCTTGTTAATCTAGGATGAAAATTTTTCCCCCCACTGATTCACCCGACCATGCTTTCACGTTGTCAATAACAAATTTTATGATCACAACTGTATCTCTTGAACCCTAAGCATGTCGAAGCAAACCAGTGGGAGTCTTCTCCTAAACCCATAATTTCCTTCAAAAGCATCCATAATTCTCAACCCAAGGCTCTAAGAACCGATACAAGTACTACTTGGTTCTGAATCACGCGTTGAGGATCAAATTAAGCATGACCTGACCATAGAAAAGATCGAGCGCTACTGTATTTTACACTGCCGTAGACCTTGATACGGACGAAGATAACCCCAACGATCAAGTTTGCTTTTTCTTTTGTTTTGTTGTTTTTTGTCCGAGCAGAACACCCTCAATGGAACTGGAAACATCCATAATCACCTTTGGTCCCATAACCACAACGTCAGGCATCCCGCAGTCTCCACGACGATCGAGTCGCAGTCGTCGATCTGTGGTACGTATCGCTGCACGCTGCTTCCGTCTTCGGCTCCGCTCTTCCACTTTTTTGTTTTTTTTTTTTTGGTTCAGAGCAACAATTAGTTCGAAGATCATTCAGAACAGTGCGCAGTGCCTTCTGTGCTACGGATTTGAAAATCATTCAGAACTTGTGGTTTTTGAATAAAACCAGCTGCAGCCGCTAGGCAACTCGCGGTTTCGACAGAAATCAGATGTTGCAGCAGACAAGTTGGGCTTAAATAATTGTAGGGAGTAATCCTAGGTTAGTTTCCCTGTTCTTTCTAGTAGCTCACAGTACCAAGTTCAATCATTGGCATGCAGCAGCTGCAGCAGCAAGTCCAACATCGGCTACCAACCTGTACCTGAAAGAGAGCCAGGCTCTGGGCGGCACGAGTGGTTCCGACTCCGACAGCGATTCGCTGCTGGACATCGAGGGTGGCCCGTGCGAGCAGAGCACGAACCCACAGGACGTGAAGAGGATGCGACGGTGAGCATGGACAGTCATTGCTCTCCCTCAGCCTTTTTTTTTTCTTACTCACTGTTGGCACTCTATGGTCATGTCTACAGAGCAGAAGTTAGGATTGGAGTCTAGTGTAAGCTAAAAAAAAATTAAAATGCTTGTCTCAAATCACAGGATGGTGTCGAACCGTGAGTCTGCTCGACGGTCCAGGAAGAGGAAGCAAGCCCACCTAGCTGACCTTGAGACACAGGTAATTCTGTCATTGTTTGGCTACTGCAAAGAAAATGAAAATTGTCGTGTTATAAGCTTCCATAGATGCTGCTGATTTGAACCTGGAAATGCATTTCTCTGACCTCCTTGGGGAACAGGTCGACCAGCTGCGAGGCGAGAACGCGTCGCTCTTCAAGCAGCTGACGGACGCCAACCAGCAGTTCACGACCGCGGTCACGGACAACAGGATCCTCAAGTCGGACGTGGAGGCCCTCAGAGTCAAGGTGAGGCCGCCGCCGGTCACACTGTTCGTCGCAGAGCCCCCCGTGCAGCTCCCTCGGTAACTAACCGTTCCGTCCGACCCCCGCGCCGTGTGTGCCTTGCATTGCAGGTGAAGCTGGCGGAGGACATGGTGGCGCGCGGCGCGCTGTCGTGCGGGCTGGGCAGCCTGGGGCTGTCGCCGGCGCTGAACCCGCGGCAGGCGTGCCGCGGCCCCGACGTGCTGTCCGTGTCCGGCCTGGACTTCCCCGGCGCCGACGACGCCTGCTTCACGGGGCTGTCCCCGGCGGAGCAGCTGCAGCTCCAGAGCTCCCCCCTGCAGAGCATCGCCGCCAGCCTCGAGAGCCTGGACAACCGGATGGCCAGCGAGGTCACCAGCTGCGGGGGGCCCGGCGTCGACGTCTGGCCGTGGGACCACCACTCCAACGGCGGCCTGTCCAAGTGAAGCCGGAGACGCCGGGTGGGAGTGGGGTGAGACTCGCGCCGCTCGCCGACGGCACCTATCCTGTCCTAGTGTATGCGTATATCGATATGCATGGCGGGCGCTAGCTATGACCATGAGCCGCCGTTATTTCTGTGTTCGCTGGAGTGGTGAAAGTGAACGGACTTGAGTTTTTCAGAGTCCCTCGTCTCCGTCGGTACATTTACTAGTTCTGTAATAGAACTGACTAGCTTAAGCTCGTGCTACTACATATATATATGTATGCTGAGAGACTGAACTCGAAGCATAATCATGCTACCATATTATGTCATCATTACATTTCTATCTCTAGTCTGATTGTGTTAGGTGCTGTGATTCAGATGAGGGCCGGTTTCTATTTCTAGTCTGAGTGCGTTAGGTGTTGTGACTCTATGAGACACATGCAAGGGAAGCTCAGGTAAGTGAACAGAGAGCCACATACTATTCTGAATATTTCATATCAGTAAAATCTCTGAAAACTCCCATGCACTGTACATTCTTGTCTGTATACATTTTCTCCTTTTTTTTAACAGATTCAGCGATCATTGGCAATGACATGTCTTGCAAGCTACAACTGCAGGCTTCAGTTATGGATTGATTGGTTCCTCGTCCGTCCCTGCCGGCGATCTCCCGCTCTCGTTCCCTCGCTGCTCGCTCCCATCTCCATCTCCAGGCTCCAGCACCAGCTCGTCGTATCCGAAAGCGGCAAAGCCGCCGGCAGCGCCACGCAGAACTTATTCTTCTTCCCCTCTTCCTCGTTGAACCACTCCTCGCCCCCCGCGCGCGCCCACCCCACGATCAGGCGCGGCATGATGACCTCGCCGTCCATGGCGCAGCTCCGCGCGCGGCCCCAGAGCGCGGCCACGTACGCGCGCTGCGACTCGGCCCAGGCCTCCATAGCCGCGCGCCAGCCGCGGAGCTCCGCGCCGAGCTCGCCCGCACCCGCACCCGCACCCGCGGCCGCGCTCGGGGGCGGCGGCGGGACCCTGATACCTCCTTCACCTGCCGGGTCGGGCCGAGGGGCGAGCGGCTGCGGCGGCCGAGGACGTGAGGAGCGCGATCGAGTCGTCGGCGATGCGCTTCATCACCCGGTGCGCGTCCGCGATCACTCTCGGCATCCTTGCCAACCTGATCGAGCGACGACGAACGAACAAAAAGGATGCAGAAATCCCGCCACCATTCCGCATTTCCGCTAGTACCGTAGTAATTCGTTTGGATGGCCGTGTTCTTGCGGGGTCGAGCGAGCACGTACCCTCGGACAAGCTGCACGAGCTGCGGCCGGAGCTCATCGTCGCGCACCGCGGCGATCCTCCTGGACACGGCGTCGACGGAGGTGAGGGAGATGTCCAGCTTGGTCCCGAGGTCCCTGAAGGCGGCCCTCGTCTTCTCGATGGCGAACGGCTCGGCGCCATTGGCGTCCTGGCTCCTCACTCCTCAGCACCGCACACTTCTTCCCGTAGGCCAGCCGAACTCTCGCTCCACTGCCTTCAGTTCACGTAGCGAAATTCTCAAGCGCACTGATTAATTTCGGCACAAGTGTAAGAGATGAATCAGGGGAGAGCAGGGTGCACGTGCCGTGACTTCCCCGTACAGCCTGTTCTCCTGTTCTCTAGGGCCGGATGAAATACTTGTGTATCATCGGCTCGCTCGATTTATAGTCAGCTCGATTTGGATCATCTCGTTTAAATTTTTTTCACGAATTGAGCTCTTTGGTTCGTTAACAAGATAGCTTGATTTGTTAATGAGTCAGCTCATGATCTAAACGTGCTATCACATTTTAATAAAACAAAACTATATACATATCATTTACGTAATAATTAATGACCATGTTATATGTACGTGTGGTGTCTATGTCCTATTTAAATTAATTGATGAATTGTGTCTATGTGTTAAATTGGTCTATGCGAATATAAGTGTGGATTAAACTAATAAATATGTATGTGAATTGATGCATGGTGAGTTATGTTAATTTGATGTTATATTGATGTGGTCTACGAAATTATGAGTATAATTACTATTTACTAATGTTAAATTAGTTTAAAATTAAGTAGAAATTAATTATTATATTTTTTGACTCGCGAACAAGCCAAAACGAGAGACACTATGGCTCATTAGCTTAACGAGCCAAACCGATCTAACACATTAGCTTAATAAGCCAGCTCGAGCTCGAATGAGCTAAGTTGGTTCGATATTCACCTACTCTTCTCCCACTCGTATAGCCTGTCAAGGCTCTCCTTGTGGATCTGGAACAGCTCAGGATTTGTTCGGTTAGCTCTCAATCTATATGGATTAAGTGTGATTGGTTGAGTTTAAATCATAAGTAAGTCAAACTTATCCTTATTTTTATCTATTTTCATTCAATCTATAGGTAACGAGATTAACTGAACAAGACCTCAAATGGCTCCTGCGGTACCTGGGGGCGCCCTGCAACTCACCGTCGTCGTCTTGGGGACAAGTGGTTCAACTGTCTAGAAGAGAGCAACGGTCAATGCAACGTTGCAGAGACGGAGCACATACATCTTCTCTGGTAGGGGAAACCTCCAGCGGCATGGATACCCATCTGGCAGTGTCAAGAATCTTCATGAAATGGCCCTGGATGTCCCACATGGCATCTCCCATGCTTGTCGGGGGCCGGTCGACGTACACGGTGAAGCGGGTGTGTCATGCTGCTCGACTACTGCGCTTGCAAGCACTCTCAGCTCGTTGCTCACATGAATACATGATCCACCCTTTTCACCACCTCCTCCCACGCCGGCGAAGATGAAATTTCATCTTGTACCACAGTATTTATCCCTTTTTTCTACCATACTTTGCAATCTTTCCAAATCAGGAAATTGCAACAATAGGGGGTGCTATTAGAGAACAATTAGAGTTAGTTTGGAAACCTCATTTTTCCAAGAGATTTTTATTTTCCTATAAAAAAATAAACTAAATTTTTTTAGAAAAATAGAAATCCCTTGAGATAATATGGTTCTCAAACTAGCACTTAGCAAAAAAGTTTTTTTCCTTTTTTTATTTTGTCAAAGCCAGATATTTGGAAGACCTTGTGGCAGTTCTTCAGCCGGAGCCTCTAACAAACGAGCCGAGCCCTTAGACCATCTCCAGCAATTTACCCATATCCATATTCAAACTATACTGTACAAATAATACAATCTACAGTGTGCAATGGTGCAAAAGGTGTTTTTGATGATCATATGGGATGAACTACTGCACATTACACCTATATGGTCACTAAAACCACTGTTTTGCATCGTTTTGCATTGTAGATTGCACTGTTTATAGAGTTTAGTTTAAATATAAGTATAAATATGTGTAAGCTGCTAGAGATGGTCTTAGACTGCCATCAACGAGACCCCCTCCCCTGTCTGCCATAGGGTGGCCAGGAACGTCCAACGACCCACGCTAGTTTAGGGATGGTAATAGATCATGATCCAAATGTTTCTCCATAAAATTCATAAAATGGCAAGGATAAATTATAGTTCAAAAATAAATAGAAATAAGATCTAATCCTTAAATTTTAAGGTGTAAAATTTAGAACTTATTGTCACTCATACGCTCGTCAGGAGAAAGAAGAAAACCCCCCTCCCGTGAGGGGGTGCTCTAATCTCACCCATTTTGTTAATCTATGTTTTAATCACGAAATTAATCCTATTTATTATAACTACTCTATAATAATGTGTATTACTAAATATGTAGTACTCCGTATTTTTAAAACTCTAAAAACGCGGATGTATAAAAGACAAATAACTCAGTTATAAGGTAAAAGGGGAGCTAATAGTTGGAGAGGAGAAGAAATAGAGGGAAGAATAGTTAAAAGAGAGATATTTAAATATGAATAGAAGTACGAATGAGGGATTTTTGGAGGGAGAATGGTTGAAGATAGCCTTAGTCATGAGCTCACCCCCAAATATAAATACATCAAAAAACGAGCAGTCTAGCACTGAATGATGATCACAACTATAACTAGAATTTAGCATGCAGAGGTTGCCATCAACTCTTCCTAAATATTATTAATATACATCTAAAAACGAACACTGAATGACGATCACAACTATAACTAGAATTTAGCACGCAAAGGTTGCCAAAAGGGTTTACAGCCAATTAATGAGCTTGCACACAAAATGGTTACACATCACGATTATTTCCATGATAGACACCAACCGGGAATACAACACCAACATGGGCAGGTAGGGAGCTTCACTCAGAGCGTATTCCTCCCATGAAGGTTCTTGGGTCAGGGCAGGTTCCACTGAACTGAGCCTGCGAAAAGTCGAACCCTGGGTTCTACAAAGTGGTAGATACTGGAATTAGAAAAGATGCATGCGAAATGAAACTCAAAAGGCGTATGATAAGGCTGTTGTATGTCATATGAGACTTCTACATGCGTTATATAGCTGTTCTTACAAAGTGGTAGATACTGGAATTAGAAAAGATGCATGCGAAATGGAACTCAAAAGGCGTATGATAAGGCTGTTGTATGTCATATGAGACTTCTCTTATTGGAAGCAGCCATTTTCTATGGTTGCAGAATTTGTCAAGATCAGTTCTAGGAAATAACTGCCAGCAGTTTGAGTGTATTATCATAAAAACAATTCACTAAGTAACACCGATAACTGCACTATTAAGGAATGGACGGATGAACTGTAGCATACACAATATCAGAGTCAAAACATGCCCCTGAAAGTACTAAACTCTTGACTCAACCAAGTATTGTCCAATTCTAGCTTATTACATGACACCAACCATTTTCCACTCAAAGTTATCACACCCGAGTGAATCATGCATCTACATGGTTTTAGGCCTTTTATCAGTAACAATCGTGAGAGAAGGGCGGGCCTGGTGCAGCGGTAGAGCCTACCGTCTGTAACCGGAAGGTCCCGGGTTCGAGCCCCAGCCTCTGCATATTATGCGGGTAAGGCTTGGCGCTTAAAGATAACCTTCCCCAGACCCTGCACAGTGCGGGAAGCCTACGGCACTGGGTACGCCCTTTTTTATCAGTCACAATCGTGAGGTTAGTACAGATCATAGGAAAAGTGGTCAGCTCCAAATTCAGACTGGCTAGATATTGTTATTAGCTTGTTTACCAGACTCTGATTCAACCGTCTTAGCTACAAGGTGTAGTTACAGAGCAACTTATTTTAATGAGTTAAATGCATTGATGGCCCCCTAAACTTGTCAAGGGATGTCAATTAGATCCATAAACTTTGAAAATGCATTTAAAAGTCCTTGAACTTGTTAAGTGATGTACCATACATCTCTAAACTTGTAAAAATGGTGCATCATGGGTCCATTTCTGGACCATACCAGCCACTGTGGTGTACCACTTAACAAGTTCAAAGACCTAGAAATGTATTTCCAATGTTCGTGGACCTAAGTGGCATCCCGTGACAAGTTCAGAGATCGCTCATGCATTTAACTCTATTTTAATAGTACACAAATTTGAATGTGAAACTAATCTTGCCAAACAAGATTTTTCGATTGGATCTGTAATTTGACTTGAGGCATTAGCATGCAAAGCAGATTAGTATGGTCGGTGATTCAAAAATATCTGGCCCTGAGTTAGAAAATTAAAAACAACTCAACAAACTAAGAAAAGAAAGTCAAGCATGAAAGCATGAGATGGGAATGCGTGGCAATGAAACTAGTACAGGTGAGGGTGGGAGAGATCATACCTCTTCCTGAAACCTTTGGAGCATAAGCCGCTTTTGCTCTTGATCTGCAGCATATGGATCCAAAATCCCTTGCCCTTGTATTGGGGATGACCATGTTTTCCCCTTCTCTCTTTTTTGCAGTGTTATATGCATCTCAGCATCCTCTGTATTGTCATCACCATTGCCCATGTTAAAAATTATAGTTGAATAAGATGTATATGACTCAGATATCGTTACAGACATATCCCAATATCCATAGTACTAAATTTCATGTGAGTAGCACATGCTAGAATGCCCTTATGCATAATCTCATGTTATCACTAGCTCACAGCCTCACACTAAGTTTTTACTGGCTGTTCAAAAAATCATCACACCTCAGAAGCATCCTAATTGTTGATTCTAGCAAAGCATGTTGTCAAATTCACTTGATCTGTAGATTGGCAGAAACTACGTATTTTCCTACAGCCCTAAGTTTGGTACTTTTGCTCTAGTTCTGCACTAACTCAGATTATATAAAAAAACAGTCAACAACAACGAATACTTGATGCTAGCAAGTTTCTACAATAAACTATACAGACTGATAACTTGATAAGATCATCGGAATGGAACTAATATCGCATTCGCCATGAAAGATATATCCATATCATTATAATTATGATAAGTTGATAACTATACAGCAAAAGTAAGACTATAAAGGTCAAAGATGTGTGCTGGAGACATATTTTGTTGTCTAAAGTGACTAGTAAAACACAAAAGGGTACCAAATCAGGAGCAGCTGTACAGTTGTACTCATCAACAATGTCTGCTATCTAGCTCTCAACTAACCCTGGCAAAAACTAAAGCCACCCAATACTATCCAATGATTATCAGTATGGCTGCTAAGTAGTTTATTTGCATCAGCGAAGCAGGAGAATTGCTTTCATCAACTCTCCATTGTATTAATTGGTAAAAGCATCGTGCCAGTTTAACAATTATAAGCGCAAACAGCTTGTACCAACCGAACAGCAATTTCAAGAACACTTCTCACGAAGATGTCAGAAATACTACAGAAATCAATATCTACAGTACAGGCTCAGAAAAAGAAAAGGTGTGGTTTAGAAGAAAAAAAATGATGAGGTGCTCAAGAGCGATGAGTTCGGCCACACCTATTGTCCAGAACGACGAGTCGGTCTTCACGGGGTGCATCAGGTCATGCTGCAAAATCACCCAAAAAATTCAATCCCCAACAATACACGAGCAAATCTAGGGAATTGAGCGAGCCTTCAGAAAGAGCACAGACGTTGAGATATGGCGGGTTGCCGCGGATGCCGACCTCGACGTGGCTGGCCTGGATGGTGCAGTGGAAGAGCTTGGTGGGCACGCCCTTGGGGAGCTCGATGTACATGTTCACCTCCTCTAGCGTCTGGTCCCACTCGAACACCTTCTGCCCTGCTCATGGCGGGGATGGAGATCGAAACCTAAGGCAGAGGGGTCGGGTGCCCGGGGAAGGCAGGCTGTGGAGGATACCAGGGAGGGGAAGCGGCTCACCGTTGTGCACGAAGGTGTGGCGCTTCTCGGGGGCCAAATTCTCCGCCATGGCCGGCAACCGAGTGGAGTCCCCGAGGAGAAAATTGATTTTTAGGACCCGACATTTTTGACATTATGAAACATGTCACGCTCCCCTTCGTTAAAACGGGGTCGCTAAGAGATTCGACGATTTGAAACCCACTACAACCAGGGCCGTACCTGATTTTTGAGGGGCACAGAACAAAATTATAAACAGAGGTTCCAACACCATAAAAACTATTTTTACTATTATATATATCAACTAATTATACTTGATGTACCATAGAAAGACTTGAGCAGTAAAAATAGAAGTAAGATTATTACCTCAAATATATTGTAGAGATCAATTTAAAAATGTCTTCTAACATTTCTAGATGCAAAATCATCAATTATGGCTTCAATATTGACATCATCTAATAATTTCTTCTCAATACATAAAGTTGATAGCCTGTTTAACCTTTCTTGAGACATTATAGACCTTAAATAATTCTTCAATAACTTAAGCTTTGAGAAGCTCCTTTCAGCTGATGCCACAGTTATTGGTATAGTAAATAATATCTGATAAGCAACAGATATATTGGTATAGCAATCCATTCTCCTAACAAACTCAAAAATTTCCATAGAAGACATTGATCTATCTGGCAGTGTCATTTGTAATATTCTTAACTCTGATGTCAGATTATTTTCCTCAAAATCAAAAGAATCATCGACTAATATGCTCAGCAACTGTTCATGTTTTCTTAGTCTATCCCTCAATTCATTCCAACTGTTCATACCAGTAATATGCTCAGCACTATTTTCATGTTTTTTCAGTCTCTCACTAATATGTTTCCAATCTCTGTATCCATCATGTGCTAATGAACTTGTGCAACTATCAGAATTGAAAAGTTTACAACAGAAGCAAAACACTATATCAACATACTTTGAGTAAACTAACCATTTTCTGTCATGTTCCTCACCATTGCTTAATTTTTTAAAATAATGGGAATAGGAAAAATGCCTAGAGTTGTCATTCATTGGAAAGACAATATTCTTTTCTCTTATCGGTCCCTTCTCGACTAATGTATCTCTTGCTTTGTTATCAAGATTATTCCAATTTCTTGGATCATATACGTCTATAGTCACTACTGGCAGTTCATCAACACTACAGATTCTGTAGCAGTTGGATGAGATATATTATCATGGTCACTTACATTATGGTCTGTAGGTCCTTGGTATTCTGAATTCCCACCAATTTGTTTGTCCATCGGCTCCACAAGCACTATTGCTAATTCATTTGTGTTTCTCGGATCTCCCATATCCCTTTTAAGAAATTTATCTATGGCTCCTTTCTGTGACAAGACAAAATCCTCTGTGTGTTTTCTTCTTTTTCTTTTTTGGCTTCCTAATGCATATTTTCTAGGAGGCATGATGTCAACAACAATCTGCAAGAAATCAATAAAAATAAATTAATAAAACAATGTGCATAACTTAGAGAAAGAAAGAAAGAAAAAAAGCATATGAACTAAGAATTCGAGAGGCGGCAAGAAGAAATGGAGGAGGCTGGAGGCATACGGCAGGCAGCAAGCCAGCAGCGGCGGCAGGTAGACAGGCAGTGCAGCACAGCGGCAAGCAGTGCGGCAGGCACCAGGCAGGCGGCACCAGGCAGGCATGCAACAGGGACGTGCGGTGCGGCTGCTACTAACCTAGTTTCTATTCTATATTCCTATATTCCTATTGGACTTTGTGTGCGGTGGCCCCCTGGGGAGATGGGGGCCCAGGTCAGTCGCCCCTCCCGCCCTGCCTCAGGCACGACCCTGCACACGACGCGTAGACGTAGCTATAGACTTAAATTCTCTTTTAGGCGTCTCTAACATCCATTAATCCTTCATTGTGAGAATTAGTATGTGTGGACACGACTTCCGTCTATATCACCGTCAGTGTTGGTGTAGCCATCGCCCTTGAGTTTCTTCGATGAGCTCTCTTCTCTCTTCTTCCTTCCTATTCTCTACACTGCATACTCTCGATTGCGAGATCTCCCCGATTACAGTCTAGATCCTAGGCTTGGAGTACTAGCTGTTGTTACCATCTCTATTCTCCATTTCTTGCAGTGGAGCACGACCGACTGACCGGACTGTATTCTCGCCGTCTCCTCCATGGTTGCATCGGCCTCGGACACAGACGCCGAGGTGGACGAGACGTCCTCCTAGATACATCTCTTGTGTTGGTTGTGATAGACACTGTTGGTCACTCGTTTTCGATCGTTATACACAATAAAAAACAATGCAACACAATATTAAAGAGATTGACAACCTTCGTCACGAAAAAGTTAACCCTTCGAGATAACTCCTTCAGTGACGAAGGTAAATGTTAAGTGAATAAATAAACGTGCAAGGAATGCAAAAGAGTTCAAATATAATAATTCGATCAAGATATCTTCCGGATATATTTCCCTCAACCTGAATCAACTTTACAAGTGTACCTTCGGCGATTGCGGAAAGAATTATAAAGGGATGTCATGGAGAGAGAATTACAGAGCAATTGCATCGTTCACCAAGAAAGATGCTTTATGCAGAGTGAAAGTCGCCTAGAGGGGGGTGGATAGGCGGAATCTGAAATTTACAAACTCAAACACACTACAAGCCGGGGTTAGTGTTAGAATTAAATCTGAGTCCGAAAGAGAGGGAAAACAAATCAACCAAGAAATAAAGCGGATGAACACGGTGATTTGTTTTACCGAGGTTCGGTTCCAAAGAACCTAGTCCCCATTGAGGTGGTCACAAAGACTGTGTCTCTTTCAACCCTTTCCCTCTTTCTCAAACGGTCACTTAGACCGAGTGAGCTTTCTCCTTAATCAAACAGGTCACTTAGACCCCTCAAGGACCACCACACACTTGGTGTCTCTTGCTTTGATTACAAGTCACTTGAGAATAAGAGTGGGAGAAGAAGAAAGCACGATTGCAAAAGCCAAGCGACAAGAGCCACAAATAATACACAGATCACTCTCTCTCTCAAGTCACTAATCACTAACGATCACTTGTCTCAATTGTGGAACTTGGAGAGATTGGAAGCTTTGATTGTGTCTTTGAATGGATTGCTAGCTCTTGAATTGAATGTGAAGGATTGGAATGCTTGGGTGAAGTGAATGGAGGTGGTTGGGGTTGTATTTATAGCCCTCAACCACTTCCTAGCCGTTGCCCCCTTTCTGCCGACCGCGGACGGTCCGCGCCCCTCGTCCGGACGGTCTGCCCCTACACATCAACAGCTGAAATCGCAACGATCAGCAGTAACGGCTATATCAACGGCTACTATGCATTAAATGCGTCATCAGATGTCAGATAAAGCAGTCGCGGACGGTCTGGTCGTGCACCCCGGACGGTCCGCGAGGACGCTAAAATTACATTTTACCGAACCCGTCACCTTTGGGTTTTTCTGGTTTTCACCGAACGGACGGTCCGCGCCTGAGGCCGGATGGTCCGCGCTTGGTCTCGGACGGTGCTCGCTTCTCCATCGGACGGTCCGAAGTGTAGACTTGTGTTTTTGCAGTGTTCCTGTCCGAGGGTCACCTTGGTGCCGCGGATGGTCCGCCACAAGGGCCCGGACGGTCCGCGCGTAGGTGTTTTTCCAAAAAGCTTATTGTTGGGGGTATGCTTCGTAACAGAAGATCCTGAAGAAAGAAACACCTTCAGCGGATCCTCTCAAAAAGCAATGCCGAAGCTATCACCTATAAAGCTTCGGCATAGTGACATGACTCAAGACGAAGGAGTGAACCGACTTAAAGATGAAATGACCAATAGACCCATGATAGATTGTGCCATGATTGTAATCGATTGTAAAGGGCATAAATGTAATTTCACATAGGCTGCGCCCTGTGCCTATAAATAGATGAACAGTACCCCTGTACTGTTCACGCTATCTTGTAATTGCTCGCGCGCAACACTTGGATTTTTGCCTTCCATCAAACTGAAGGTATAAATGTAATTAAATATCATATTTAAATATCCAAGTTGGTATAATGATAATATATGAATGATATTATGTGTTTATTTGTGTTTATCTTTCATGTTTTATATGTTTTATCTTTCACTATCTTATAACCGTGATGATGAAGGTATGTCCTTCATGACCTTCGTCCGAAGGTCGTTATATCCTAAGGGAAATAATGCTTCGAAGGACGAAGGACATTAACATTTAATACTTTGTGTTGCCTTGTTCTTTACTCTTATCATTTGAGAACAAGTCCCCAACACTTATCCTGTCTGGAATAATCTACGGTATTCCGGACAGTCGACTTAAAATGGTTGTAGATGAACTTGTGCACCTGTGAAATGATCAACTGGGCAAACTGGTTAGTCCACAAGGTTTGTGATGGTCGTCAAACACCAAAAATCGTTTATAGGAAATATTGAGACTATTTCCCTTTCAATCTCCCCCTTTTTGGTGATTGATGCCAACACAAACCAAAGCAAATATAAAGCAAATCTCCCCCTGTTTCAAATGCTTTTCCTTTGACTTTAAACAAAACTCCCCCTGAATTGAAATTCTCCTCTTAGTTTTCAAGAGGGTTTTGATAGATACCAATTGAAAATAACACATACCAATTTGAAACATACCAATAAAAATGTTCAAAACACAATTTAAATATTAGGTGGTGGTGTGGTCCTTTTGCTTTGGGCTTAAAACTTTCTCCCCCTCTGGCATTAATCTCCAAAAATGGAGATTCGGAGAGCCCTTTTTACTTTCTCCGCATTGGTACAAAATAAGAGTGAAGGATTATACCAATTTGGAGTGATGTGGAGTGACGAGGAAGGGTAAATAATACCGATAGAGTGGAGTGGAAGCCTTATCTTTGCCAAAGACTCCATTTTCCTTTCAATCTACGACTTAGCATAGAAATGCACTTGAAAACACATTAGTTGCGTAGTCATGAAAGAGATGTTATCAAAGGTATATTAATGAGCTATGTGTGCAAAGTTTCAATCAAAATTCCGAGAATCAAGAATGTTTAGCTCATTCCTAAGTTTGGTAAAGGTTTTCTCATCTAATGGTTTGGTAAAGATATCGACTAATTGTTCTTTGGTGCTAACATAAGCTATCTCGATATCCCCCCTTTGTTGGTGATCCCTCAAAAAGTGATACCGAATGTCTATGTGCTTAGTGCGGCTGTGTTCAACGGGATTGTCCGCCATGCGGATTGCACTCTCATTATCACATAGGAGAGGGACTTTGCACAATTTGTAGCCATAGTCCCTGAGGGTTTGCCTCATCCAAAGTAATTGCGCACAGCAATAGCCTGCTGCAATGTACTCGACTTCGGCGGTAGAAAGAGCTACTGAGTTTTGTTTCTTTGAAGCCCAAGACACCAGAGATCTTCCTAGAAACTGACAAGTCCCTGATGTGCTCTTCCTATCAATTTTACACCCTGCCCAATCAGCATCTGAATATCCTATTAAATCAAAAGTGGATCCCTTGGGGTACCAAAGTCCAAACTTAGGAGTATAAACTAAATATCTCATGATTCTTTTTATGGCCCTAAGGTGAACTTCCTTAGGATCGGCATGGAACCTTGCACACATGCATACGGAAAGCATAATTTTCGGTCGAGATGCACATAAATAGAGTAAAGATCCTATCATCGACCGATATACCTTTTGATCTACGGATTTACCTCTCGTGTCGAGGTCGAGATGCCCATTAGTTCCCATGGGTGTCCTGATGGGCTTGTCATCCTTCATTCCAAACTTGTTGAGTATGTCTTGAATATACTTGGTTTGGCTGATGAAGGTGCCCTCTTGGAGTTGCTTGACTTGAAATCCTAGGAAATACTTTAACTCCCCCATCATAGACATCTTGAATTTTTGAAACATGATCCTACTAAACTCTTCACAAGTAGATTTGTTAGTAGACCCAAATATAATATCATCAACATAAATTTGGCATACAAACAAATCTTTTGCAATAGTTTTAGTAAAGAGAGTAGGATCGACTTTATCGACTTTGAAGCCATTAGTGATAAGGAAATCTCTTAGGCATTCATACCATGCTCTTGGGGCTTGCTTGAGCCTATAAAGTGCCTTAGAGAGTTTCTAAACATGGTTAGGGTACTCACTATCTTTAAAGCTGGGAGGTTGCTCAACATAGACATCTTCCTTGATTGGTCCATTGAGGAAGGCACTTTTCACGTCCATTTGGTAAAGCTTAAAGCCATGATGAGTAGCATAGGCAAGTAATATATGAATTGACTCAAGCCTAGCTACGGGTGCATAGGTTTCACCGAAATCCAAAACTTCGACTTGTGAATAACCTTTGCCTACAAGTCGTGCTTTGTTCCTTGTCACCACACCATGCTCATCTTGCTTGTTGCGGAATACTCACTTGGTACTTACAACATTTTGATTAGGACGTGGAACTAAATGTCATACCTCATTCCTCCTGAAGTTGTTGAGCTCCTCTTGCATTGACAACACCCAATCCAAATCCCTTAGTGCATCCTCTACCTTGTATGGCTCAATAGAGAAGACAAAAGAGTAATGTTCACAAAAATGAGCGACCCGAGATCGAGTAGTTACCCCCTTATGAATGTCGCCGAGGATGGAGTTCACAGGGTGATCTCTTTGAATCGCTTGGTGGACTCTTGGGTGTGGCGGTATTTGACCCTGATCATCTTCCTTGTCTTGATCAACTTCATCTCCCCCTTGATCATTGTCCTCCTCTTGAGGTGGCTCATCCTCTTGATCTTTATTTTCATCATCTTGAGCTTGATCCTCATCTTGAGTTGGTGGAGATGCTTGCATGGAAGATGATGGTTGATCTTGTGCTTGTGTGGGCTCTTCGGATTCCTTAGGACACACATCCCCAATGGACATGTTCCTTAGCGCGATGCATGGAGCCTCTTCATCATCTAATTCATCAAGATCAACTTTCTCCACTTGGGAGCCATTAGTCTCATCAAACACAATGTCACAAGAAACCTCAACTAACCCAGTGGATTTGTTGAAGACTCTATATGCCCTTGTGTTTGAGTCATAACCAAGTAAAAAGCCTTCTACAGCCTTAGGAGCAAATTTAGATTTTCTACCTCTTTTAATAAGAATAAAGCATTTGCTACCAAAGACTCTAAAATATGAAACATTGGGCTTTTTACCAGTGAGGAATTAATACGATGTTTTCTTGAGGATTCGGTGAAGATATAACCAGTTGATGGAGCAGCAGGCGGTGTTAATCGCCTCGGCCCAAAACCGGTCCGGAGTCTTGTAATCATCAAGCATGGTCCTCGCCATGTCCAGTAGAGTTTTATTCTTCCTCTCCACTACACTATTTTGTTGAGGTGTGTAGGGAGAAGAGAACTCATGCTTGATGCCCTCATCCTCAAGAAAGCCTTCTATTTGTGAGTTCTTGAACTCCGTCCCGTTGTCGCTTCTTCCCTTCTTGATACTTAATTCGAACTCATTTTGAGCTCGTCTTAAGAATCCCTTTAAGGTCTCTTAGGTCTAAGATTTTTCCTGTAAAAAGAATACCCAAGTGAAGCGAGAATAATCATCCACAATTACAAGACAATACTTACTCTCGCCGATGCTTATGTAAGCGATCGGGCCGAATAGATCCATGTGGAGTAGCTCAAGCAGCCTGTCGGTCGTCATGATGTTCTTGTGAGGATGATGGAAACCAACTTGCTTTCCTACTTGACATGCGCTACAAACCCTGTCTTTCTCAAAATGAACATTTGTTAGTCCCAAAATGTGTTCTCCCTTTAGAAGCTTGTGAAGATTCTTCATCCCAACATGGGCTAGTCGGCGATGCCAAAGCCAACCCATATTAGTCTTAGCAATTAAGCAAGTATCGAGTTCAGCTCTATTAAAATCAACTAAGTATAGCTGACCCTCTAATACTCCCTTAAATGCTACTGAATCATCACTTCTTCTAAAGACAGTAACACATATATCCATAAAAAGACAGTTGTAGCCCATTTTACATAATTGAGAAACAGAAAGCAAGTTGTAATCTAAAGAATCTACAAGAAAAACATTGGAGAGGGAATGATCAGGTGATATAGCAATTTTACCAAGTCCTTTGACCAAACCTTGATTTCCATCCCCGAATGTGATAGCTCTTTGGGGATCTTCGTTTTTCTCGTAGGAGGAGAACATCCTTTTCTCCCGTGACATGTGGTTTGTGCACCCGCTATCAATTATCCAACTTGAGTCACCGGATGCATAAACCTGCAAAATAATTTAGGCCTTGTTCTTAGGTACCCAAACGGTCTTGGGTCCTTTCACATTAGAAACAAGCACCTTGGGTACCCAAACACAAGTCTTGGAGCCCTTTTATTTGCCCCCAATATATTTGGCAACTACTTTGCCAGATTTGTTAGTTAAAACATAAGATGCATCAAAAGCCTTAAATAAAACGTTAGGTTCATTTGATGCAGTAGGATTTTTCTTTTTAGGAATTTTAATATGAGTGGAATGCCTAGAGCTAGATGCCTCATTCTTGTACATAAAAGCATGATGGGAAACAGAATGAGACTTCCTAGCATGAATTCTCCTAATGTTGTGCTCAGGATAACCAGCAGGATATAAAATGTAACCCTCGTTATCTTGAGCCATGGGAGCCTTGCCCTTAACAAAATTAGACAACTTTTTAGGGGCATTAAGCTTGACATTGCTTCCCTGTTGGAAACCAATGCCATTCTTGATGCCAGGGCGTCTCCCACTATAGAGCATGCTAATAGCAAATTTAAAATTTTCATTTTCAATTTCATGCTCATTAATTTTAGCAGTTAGTTGAGCTATGTGATCATTTTGTTCTTTAATTAAAACTAGGTGATCATGAATAGCATCAACATTAATGTCTCTACATCTGCTATAAATAGTAACATGGTCAACAATAGATGTAGAGGGTTTGCAATCATTTAATTCATCAATCTTAGCATGTAAAATAGCATTCTCATTTCTAAGATTGGAAATAGAAACATTGCAAACATTCAAGTCTTTAGCCTTTGAAATTAAACTAACATTTTCAATTTTAAGGCTAGAAATGGATTCATTCAATTTATCAATCTTAGCAATCAAACTAGCATTTTCATTTCTAAGATTGGCAATTGAATCATGACAACCATTTGATTTTTCAACCTTATCAATTAAACTAACATTCTCAGTTCTAAGGTTGGAGATAGTGTCATGGCAAATTCTAAGCTCTCTAGTCAAGTTTTCACATTTTTCTATCTTTTGAGCATAAGCATTTTTCACTTTAACATGCTTTTTGTTTTCCTTAATGAGGAATTCCTCTTGGCTATCCAAGAGTTCATCCTTCTCATGAATAGCGCATATTAATTCATTTAATTTTTCTTTTTGTTGCATGTTAAGGTTGGCAAAAAGACTAAGCAAGTTATCTTCATCATCACTAGAACTACCCTCATCACTAGATGTAGTATACTTGGGGGTGGTTCTAGCTTGTACCTTCTTTTTCTTGTCGTCCTTTGCCATAAGGCAGTTGTGGCCGACGTTGGGGAAGAGAAGTCCCTTGTTGACGATGATGTTTGCGGCATCCTCGTTGGAGGAGTCGGTGGAGCTCATGTCGGAGTCCCATTCCCGACACACGTGGGCATTGCCGCCCTTCTTCTTGTAGTACCTCTTCTTTCCCTTTCTCTTTCCCTTCTTATCGTCGCCCCTGTCACTATCACTTGACATAGGACATTTAGCAATGAAATGACCGGGCTTACCACACTTGTAGCACACCCTTTTGGAGTGGGGTTTGTAGTCCTTCCCTCTCCTTTGCTTGAGGATTTGGCGGAAGTTCTTGATGATGAGCGCCATTTCCTTGTTGTGAGCTTGGAGGCATCGATGGGGAGCCTACTTGATGTAGACTCTTCTTTCTTCTCCTCCGTCGTTTTGAATGCGACGGGTTGCACCTCGGGTGTGGAGGTGCCGCCTTGCTCTAAGTTGACGATTTGTTTGGAGCCTTTGATCATCAACTCAAAGCTCACAAACTTCCCAATTACCTCCTCGGGAGACATTAGCTTATATCTAGGATCACCACGTATTAATTGAACTTGAGTCGGATTACAAAAAACGAGTGATCTTAGAATAACCTTGACCATTTCCATTTGGTGCTCTCGAGGTTGCGCACTTGGTTCACCATGGTCTTTAGCCGGTTGTACATGGCTTGCGGCTCTTCTCCATGATTGAGGAAGAATCGACCGAGCTCTCCCTCGATCGTCTGTCTTTTGGTGATCTTGGTCACCTCGTCCCCTTCGTGTGCGGTCTTGAGGACGTCCCAAATATCTTTGGCGGTCTCTAACTCATGCACTTTGTTATACTCCTCTCGACTTAAAAAAGTGAGGAGTATAGTAGTGGCTTGGGAATTAAAGTGTCGTATTTGGTCGGCCTCGTCCGAATCATAGTCCTTATCCCCCACCTGTGGTACCTGCGCTCCATACTCAACAACATCCCATATGCTTTTGTGGAGTGAGGTTAGATGACCTTTCATTTTAACACTCCACATAGAATAATCTTCACCATCAAAAACCGGCGGTTTGCCTAATGGGACGGAAAGTAAAGGAGTGCGTTTAGAAATGCGAGGATAGCGTAGGGGGATCTTACTAAACTTCTTGCGCTCATGGCGCTTAGAAGTGACGAACGGCGTATCGGAGTCGGAGGTGGAGGGCGACGAAGAGTCGGTCTCGTAGTAGACCACTTTCTTCATCTTTTTCTTCTTGTCGCCACTCCGATGCGACTTGACGCGGGGAGGTGATTCCTCCCTTCCTTTGGCGCCAGACTCCCTTGATGGAGCCTTCCCATGGCTTGTGGCCATTTCCATCTCCCTCTTGGCGGATCCTCCCGACATCACTTCGAGTGGTTAGACTCTAATGAAGTACCGGGCTCTGATACCAATTGAAAGTCGCCTAGAGGGGGGGGGGGTGGATAGGCGGAATCTGAAATTTACAAACTTAAACACACTACAAGCCGGGGTTAGTGTTAGAATTAAATCTGAGTCCGAAAGAGAGGGAAAACAAATCAACCAAGAAATAAAGCGGATGAACACGGTGATTTGTTTTACCGAGGTTCGGTTCCAAAGAACCTAGTCCCAGTTGAGGTGGTCACAAAGACCGGGTCTCTTTCAACCCTTTCCCTCTTTCTCAAATGGTCACTTAGACCGAGTGAGCTTTCTCCTTAATCAAATGGGTCACTTAGACCCCGCAAGGACCACCACACACTTGGTGTCTCTTGCTTTGATTACAAGTCACTTGAGAATAAGAGTGGGAGAAGAAGAAAACACGATTGCAAAAGCCAAGTGACAAGAGCGACAAATAATACATAGATCACTCTCTCTCTCTCAAGTCACTAATCACTAATGATCACTTGTCTCAATTGTGGAACTTGGAGAGATTGGAAGCTTTGATTGTGTCTTTGAATGGATTGCTAGCTCTTGTATTGAATGTGAAGGATTGGAGTGCTTGGGTGAAGTGAATGGAGATGGTTGGGGTTGTATTTATAGCCCCCAACCACTTCCTAGCCATTGCCCCCTTTCTGCAGACCGCGGACGGTCCGCGCCCCTCGTCCGGATGGTCCGCCCCTGCACATCAACGGCTGAAATCGCAACGGTCAGCAGTAACGGCTATATCAACGGCTACTATACATTAAATGTGTCGTTAGATGTCAGATAAAGCAGTCACGGACGGTCCGGTCGTGCACCCCGGACGGTCCACGAGGACACTAAAATTACATTTTACTGAACCCGTCACCTTTGGGGTTTTCTCGTTTTCACCGACCGGACGGTCCGCGCCTGAGGCCGGACGGTCCGCGCTTGGTCTCAGACAATGCTCGCTTCTCCGTCGGACGGTCCGTAGTGTAGACTTGTGTTTTTGCAGTGTTCCTGTCCGAGGGTCACCTTGGTGCCGCGGACAGTCCGCGCGTAGGTGTTTTTCCAAAAAGCTTCTCCTGTCCGGAATAATCTACGGTATTTCGAACAGTCGACTTAGAATGGTTGTAGATGAACTTATGCACCTGTGAAATGATCAACTGGGCAAACTGGTTAGTCCACAAGGTTTGTGATAGTCGTCAAACACCAAAATCGATTATAGGAAAAATTGAGACTATTTCCCTTTCACAGAGCACTGTTCATCTATTTATATAGAGTCGTACAGCTTCGTACGATATTACATTCATGCCCTCATAGATTACACACAAAGTTTACATACATCACAGGGACAACATTGTCATTTGCTTTTAACAACTTGGATAACACCCTCTCCTTGTATCGCCTTCCTGTGTCGTTGTGATGAAGCTAACTTCGTTGTGCTTCCACCATTCTACGCCGAAGCTATTCTGATTCCGAAGCTCCTGTAACACTTAGTAATATGCTGATAACAAATGGTTAGCCGTGTTTTTGAGGACCTTCGGAAGACGAAGGTCCCCACAGTAGCCCCTTGCAGTATTAGTTTGTTTCTTTGTAACAAATTCAGACTACGAAACGAACAGATGCCTTTAGCCGAAGGTCCAAAAAAACATCTTCCCCTCGCTAGAATAGCGAAATCTTTCTGAACCGTGGGGGCCACTCTGCAGTAGTGTTTTGTATATATATATATATATATATATATATATATATATATATATATGAGGGTTGTGATAAAATATTTTTCGTGCTATCAATTTTCTGTTGGCTTTGTTGTTTAGCTTATTAATGTTGTAACCACGACGGTTTTTGAGCTGTCCTTTTGTTTTAACAAAAGTTGAGATGGTCTAATAAGAGAAGTGAGGACCCCGCAGTGGCTGGGTTTTACGAAGCTATGGAGAGGACTAATATTGAAAAAATAACCGATGAGATTTTAGCTGGACTGTCTGAAGATTCTGGTGACAGCGAGATTTTGATATTGACAACGGTAATGATGATGTCGTAGATCGGCCGTGGAGGTCGAGTCACGTGGTCTTCGGAAAATCAACCGTGAAGATAGGATATGTTGAGGCTATGAAGGGTAGATATTTTCATGATGTATCTATAATGAGAATCGGTGGTGAGAACACTATTCCTCTTCCTGAGAAAGATGAAGTAGTGTTTTTTGAAGCTTCATGAAAGTTGGGTTGTGGTTCCCCTTACAGAAGACGTTGGTTGAAGTCTTAAAAAAGTTTGAAATCTTTCTTCATTAGCTTACTCCTGAAGCCTTGATTAAGGTTGGGATTTTCATTTGGGTAATACGAAGCCAAGGACTGGAACCCGATGCTGATTGTTTTTGCAATATTCATGAGTTGTCCTACCAGACGAAGGCCACTGAAAAAGAGCAATATCATAATAACTTTGGATGTTATACCTTCGTGTACCAGTCGGATGCTAGGCATCATGTGCTAACCTTTCGAAAAAATGGTTGGGTTCATGGATGAAGTAGTGGTTTTATGTGAAGAATGACATGAGTCAAAGAAACGATATTAAGGATGTAATCCAGTGGCCTATCTGATCCTGCTTCGGATTGAGGAGGCCTGCTATCGTGAATACGGAAAGATCTCAAGGCTGCCTGGCGGCGTTTAATGTTGTGTGCAACTACATCAGCACTAGAGACTTAGTGCATGAGCACATAGTCTTCAAGGTATGGCCCCTGGTGTGACACCTCAGTGTCACCTAGGGTTTCTTCCTTAAGCTAACACAAACCATTATCACATGTGAATCAAATGAAGGGATGAACATCATGTAGGATTACGGGGAGGCTACGCTAGCGCAAAACAAAATTTTCATCCCCATAATACCAAGAACTACTGCGGTTATAGGTCATGGAATTACCACTAGACGCGCAGAGCAGCGGAAGACGTCTCGATGTAGACGAACGCGTCGAGCAGTGCCGTGCAGTCGCCGGCGTCCTTCACGTCCTCGCACGGTTCGTCCAAGTGCTCCAGATGTAGCACCTCCGAGGTATCCACACGTACAGGGAGGAAGCGCCGCGTACCGAACTGCTAGGTTCGCGACGGCGGCTTGGCGAGGGCGAGAGGTGGGCGGCGGCTGTTAGTCCGCTGGTGGCGAATTAGGTTATGCTTAACCGCGCCCCCGCCCCTCATTATATAGGCGTTATGGTGGGCTTCTGACGCCGAGGCCCATCATTAACCCTAAAGCCCAGTCTAATTTCGGATCTAATCCGAATTAGGCTTCCTTCCCCTTAAGTGTGTGACCCTATAGGTTCACGTACAAATAGACATAGGCCGAGTACTCTTACTTGGCCCAATAATTGACAGCGGCCTCTAGCAAGACATGTCAACTCCTATGTGTACGTAAAGATCATATCAGACGAACCATTGCGACATTACGTACATGCTGTTCCCTTTGTCTCACGATATTTGGTCTGGCTCTAAGCTGACCTCTCTTTCTCGATACTGTGAATTGGAATCCTTTCAATGGTTAACTCTTAACCCTAGCACGGCCATGCATTTCTTGATCCAATCACTCGAGGGGCCCAGAGATATCTCTCTCACAAAGAGAGGGACAAATTCCATCTTGACTGACCATGCCTCATAGCATGCTTCCTGACAAACCCAAAACTACCTTTATAACTACCCAGTTACGGGATAGCGTTTGATAGTCCCTAAGTAAGTCAATTCACATCTTGAGAACATGCGACAATCTCAGGTCTAAGGATACAGTATTCATGTTGCAAGAAGAGAACTATATTACAATATCTCACGTTGGGTCGGTCCAGCCTCATGTCATACATGCGCCCACATTATTAGTTTAACATCTCCATGTTCATGACTTGTGAAATGTAGTCATCAACTAATACATGTGCTAGTCATCGACTCTGACTAGGGACATCATTTAGAATAACCATATAAGTAAAGAATCTCACAAACAATTCACATAATTGCTAATCAATACAAGGTGCCTTCCATGGATATTCAATTAAGCAATATATATATCATGGATACAAAGAAATATGCTCATCTCTATGATTATCTCTAGGGCATATTTCTAACAGTCTCCCACTTGCACTAGAGTTAATCTAGAAGATATCTAATACCCATAGATCTCACGTGTGCCTCATGCTTAGGTTGTGGAAGAGGTTTTGTCAAAGGATCAGCAACATTCAAATCCGTATGTATTTTGCATATCTTTATCTCACCCCGCCTAATGAATTCCCGTATGAGGTGAAACTTCCGCAGTACGTGTTTGTTTTTCTGGTGGTTCCTTGGCTCCTTAGCTTGCGCAATAGCCCCATTGTTGTCACAGTAGAGGTTCAATGGGCTAGATGCATTAGGAAACACACCAAGCTCGATGAGGAACTTCCTTATCCAAACACCTTCCTTCGCAGATTCAGAAGCTGCAATGTACTCGGCTTCTGTTGTAGAATCAGTCACAGTCTCCTGTTTGGAACTCTTCCAACTAACAGCACCACCATTTATTGTGAACACAAAACCTGATTGCGATTTTAACTCGTCTGGGTCAGTTTGGAAGCTAGCATCGGTGTAACCAGTTACAACGAGCTCCTCCTTACCCCCATATACCAGGAACATATCTTTAGTCCTTCTTAAGTACTTAAGAATGCCTTTTACCGCTGTCCAGTGATCCTCACCTGGATCAGCCTGGTATCTACTTGTAGCACTTATAGCGTATGAAACATCTGGGCGTGTACTTATCATGGCATACATGATTGAACCAATTGCTGAGGCGTATGGTACCTTACTCATGCGCTCCCGCTCATTAGCCGTTGCAGGACATTGCATCTGGCTAAGGTGTTTACCATGTGACATAGGTATGAACCCTTTCTTGGACTGTTCCATGTTGAACCGTTTCAAAACCTTGTCAATGTACGTATCTTGACTTAATCCTATAAGCCTCTTCGACCTATCTCTATAGATCCTTATGCCCAAAATATATGCTGCTTCCCCTAAGTCCTTCATAGAAAAACTCTTTTTCAGTGAAGCCTTGACGGACTCCAGCATAGGAATGTCATTCCCAATCAATAATATGTCATCCACATACAAGATCAGAAATACAACAGCGCTCCCACTTTCCTTCTTGTAAACACAAGCTTCTTCTTCATTCTGATGAAAACCAAGCACTTTGATCACTTCATCAAAACGAATGTTCCAACTCCGAGATGCTTGCTTCAACCCATAAATGGATTTCTGAAGTTTGCATATCTTTCCAGCATTGATCGGATCGACAAAACCCTCGGGCTGTATCATATACACGTCCTCATCTAGGTTTCCATTAAGGAAAGCTGTTTTGACATCCATCTGCCAAATCTCATAATCGAAATATGCGGCAATAGCTAGAATGATCCGAATAGATTTAAGCATCGCTACTGGCGAGAATGTCTCGTCATAGTCAACTCCTTGAACTTGTCGAAAACCCTTTGCAACAAGTCGAGCCTTATAGATGTGAACATTTCCATCCATGTCTTTCTTCTTCTTATAGATCCATTTGCATTCTATAGGTCTAACACCATCAGGCGGGTCAACCAAATTCCAAACTTGATTTTCTCCCATGGAATCTATCTCGGATCTCATGGCGACATGCCATTTCTCGTAATCTGGGTCCATCATCGCTTCTGAATATGTTGCAGGTTCGTCGTTGTCTAACAACAACACTTCCCCATTGCCCAACAATAGCACTTCTCCTCGTGCCTCGTGAAGCCTTGCTGACCTTCGTGGTTGTGGTGGTGATTCTCTTGCCATAGACGTCTCAACTTGTTCTGCTACATTAGCATCACTTGTTGAATCTTGTCCCACTGGCTCATCCTGAACTTCTTCAAGATACACCTTTTGTTTACTTTTCTCTCTTTTGAGAAACTCTTTCTCTAAGAACACACCGTTCCGGGCGACAAACACTTTGCCCTCTGACCGGTGGTAAAAGTAATATCCTAAAGTTTCCTTTGGATATCCCACGAACATGCACTTGTCCGATTTTGGAGTGAGTTTATCCGACTGTAGTCGCTTGACGTAAACCTCACAACCCCAAATCTTCAGAAAAGACAAGCTGGGAGTCTTCCCAGTCCACATCTCATATGGTGTCTTAACTACGGACTTAGACGGTACCCTATTTAGTGTGAAGGCTGCTGTTTCTAGAGCGTATCCCCAAAACGACAAAGGTAGGTCCGACTGGCTCATCATTGATCGAACCATATCCAATAAAGTCCGATTACGTCGCTCAGACACGCCATTCCTCTGAGGCGTTCCAGGCGGCGTAAGCTGTGGAACAATTCCACAACTCTTTAGATGATTGCTAAACTCATGACTCAAATATTCACCACCACGATCTGATCGCAGTGCTTTAATTTTCTTGCCACGCTGATTTTCTACTTCATTCTGAAACTCTTTGAACTTTTCTAAGGATTCAGACTTGTGTTTCATTAAGTAGACATACCCATATCTACTAAAATCATCAGTGAAGGTTATGAAGTATTGGAATCCTCCCCTAGCTGTCGTACTCATTGGTCCGCACACATCAGTATGTATGAGTTCCAATAAATCTAACGTCCTCTCCGGTAAACCCGTGAAGGGCGCCTTGGTCATCTTACCAAGTAAGCAAGCTTCACATGTCTCGTATGATTCAAAATCAAACGAAGTTAAAAGCCCATCAGAATGAAGCTTCTTCATGCGATTCTCACTTATATGACCCAAACGACAGTGCCACATGTAGGTAGGACTTAAATCATTAGGCCGAGGCCTTTTAGCACTAATATTACAGATAGGTGCATCATCAAGATTTAAAATGAATAACCCATTCATAATGGATGCAAAAGCCACAAACATGCCATTCTTAGAGATCACACAACCATTGTTTTCACTCGCAAATGAATAACCATCCTTCATCAAACATGAAGGAGACATAATGTTTCGACTCATACTAGGAACTAGATAACAATTATTTAACTCCAAAATAAATCCTGATGGGAGGTGGAGTTGCATCGTCCCGACAGTCAACGCAGCAACTCTTGCATTATTGCCTACCCGGAAATCAACTTCTCCTCTTTTCACGCTTCTAGTTCTTATCATTCCCTGCATCGAATTGCAAATATGGGCAACCGATCCGGTATCAAATACCCAAGAATTAATATAAGAATCAGCAAGAAAAATTTCTGTAATGTGAATAGCAAGTGTACCTGTTGCGGCTGTACCCTTACCGCCGCGATCCTTAATAGAGGCCAAGTACTGCTTGCAATTCCTTTTCCAGTGACCAAGTTCTTTGCAATAAAAGCACTCTGCATCTGCAGCTGGTCCAGCCTTGGGCTTTTGATTTGGCTTGGATACTGTATCCTTTGCCTTGCCCTTCTTCTTTTGAGATTTACCCTTCTTCTTAAAGTTGGGTTTGTTTTGGACCGCCATCACATGGCCGCTGCTGCCAGCGCTTTTCTTTATGTCCCCCTCTGCTGTTTTCAGCATGCCACATAGTTTATTGAGGCCCCTCTCCGCCCCATGCATATGGTAGTTCGTGATGAAGTTTCCATAGCTGGGCGGAAGAGATGCTAAAATGAAGTCAGTGGCCAACTCTTGGCTTATTGGGAAGCCTAGCTTCTCCAACCTCTGACTGTAACCAACCATTTTGATTACATGTGGTCCAACTGCTGCGCCTTCTGCTAGCTTGCATTCCAGAAAGGCTTTGGACACATTGAACCTTTCAGTCCTAGCCTGAGTCTGGAACATATCCTTGAGCGCCACGATCATATCGTACACCTCATGGTTTTTCTCAAACTGCATCTGCAGCTCAGGCTCCATGCAAGCAAGCATTAGGCAACTCACTTCAAGATTAGTATCCATTGCTTTCTTGTAAGCGGTTTTAGCTGCAGCAGTTGCATTTTCACCAGGATCCTCTGGCAGTGGGGTGTCTAGAACGTCTTCCTTTTTTTCAGCCCTGAGAACAATTCTCAGGTTACGGATCCAATCCGTATAGTTTGTTCCATTTAACTTATCCTTTTCAAGAATTGATCGCAAAGTAAATGTTGGTGTGCTAGGTGCCATCTACAACAAAATAATGCAAAATACTAAGACAAAAATATCCATGACAGAGTAAATCATATTAAACATTTAATAGTCTACTCCCACTAAAATCAATATCCCTCGATTGATACTTAGTGATTCAGAACCCACAACTAACAAGTCTACTAGTGAGCTTTAGCATCACCGCTAGAAGACAAGGTAGATCGGTAAGCAACTCCTTGCTAATCATATCATATATATGACTCCTGTTGTTGGGTGACATCTCTATGTCTCGGCTCCCAACCTTATGCCTCAAAGTCCTTAACCATTAAGCTGACTTTGTTTAAGTTAACCAACCCTTTCTGCAGTTCGTATCCGATACAAACCTATCTAGTCAAGGAAAACTGGTGGCACCCTAATTTCATAGACCCACCACCAATTGTACAAGACTTATGATAGTGCAAGGTTTGGAGAGGCATTAAAGCTTAAACATTTATGAGGGATCGTCCTACTTATAACATCGCACGCAAGGAATTATATGCAATATAAACAAGTAGAACAATAAGAATGGCATTCACACAACAGTTGTGATTCGGTATGGCTTGTTTTCACATGGTGATCTCCATCTCCAATAATCTGTCCATCACGATGATCTCCATCTCCATGATATAGGTATGCCATCCTCCAGGTGATGAGTCCTTCAAGACCTATCTAACGTATGCTGGTAAACAAATTACATATACGCTTTGGATCATCACATGTTGACACGCAGGTCATTACATTAAATTTGGACAATACATGTGGCTCCAGCCGTATTGCCCTGGTCACGACACGCAGGTCATGAATAATTTGTTAACATGCATCATATACACATAATAGCCATACCGATCACATGTCCTGCAAAAATAGGTTAGACAAACACGTTTCTATACGTTCGCCACTACAGCAGATAGCCACGGCGGTCCCGCTGGCCGGTCAGCGGGCGGGGGGTCGAGGGGGGAGCCGCCCCCCGCGGGTCTCAGGGCAGCGCCCTGAAAACCTCACAGGATTCCATGCATCATATGTATGGAAATTCCACTGGAAATCTCATGCGGTTGATCAAATCAACCCAAATCCGAGACTTTCGACCCGAAGAAGATTACACTCATGACGTTGATCTGTTACGTCAATCTACTAGTTGTGTACGCAGTTAGCCCCGATGGTGATTCCAGCCGGTAGGGGCAAGTCGCGCACATAACAGAGAAGGACGAACTGATCTCTCCAGTCATATCCGATGTAATCGACTTCAACCCTTTATAACCGATTGATCTAATCAAACCGTGCATCAAGTAGATCCATCTCATGAACCTAGATCCAGACCTAAAACTACGCAGAACCTGCCTCTGATACCACTGTAGGATTACGGGGAGGCTACGCTAGCGCAAAACAAAATTTTCATCCCCATAATACCAAGAACTACCGCGGTTATAGGTCATGGAATTACCACTAGACGCGCAGAGCAGCGGAAGACGTCTCGATGTAGACGAACGCGTCGAGCAGTGCCGTGCAGTCGCCGGCGTCCTTCACGTCCTCGCACGGTTCGTCCAAGTGCTCCAGATGTAGCACCTCCGAGGTATCCACACGTACAGGGAGGAAGCGCCGCGTACCGAACTGCTAGGTTCGCGACGGCGGCTTGGCGAGGGCGAGAGGTGGGCGGCGGCTGTTAGTCCGCTGGTGGCGAATTAGGTTATGCTTAACCGCGCCCCCGCCCCTCATTATATAGGCGTTATGGTGGGCTTCTGACGCCGAGGCCCATCATTAACCCTAAAGCCCAGTCTAATTTCGGATCTAATCCGAATTAGGCTTCCTTCCCCTTAAGTGTGTGACCCTATAGGTTCACGTACAAATAGACATAGGCCGAGTACTCTTACTTGGCCCAATAATTGACAGCGGCCTCTAGCAAGACATGTCAACTCCTATGTGTACGTAAAGATCATATCAGACGAACCATTGCGACATTACGTACATGCTGTTCCCTTTGTCTCACGATATTTGGTCTGGCTCTAAGCTGACCTCTCTTTCTCGATACTGTGAATTGGAATCCTTTCAATGGTTAACTCTTAACCCTAGCACGGCCATGCATTTCTTGATCCAATCACTCGAGGGGCCCAGAGATATCTCTCTCACAAAGAGAGGGACAAATTCCATCTTGACTGACCATGCCTCATAGCATGCTTCCTGACAAACCCAAAACTACCTTTATAACTACCCAGTTACGGGATAGCGTTTGATAGTCCCTAAGTAAGTCAATTCACATCTTGAGAACATGCGACAATCTCAGGTCTAAGGATACAGTATTCATGTTGCAAGAAGAGAACTATATTACAATATCTCACGTTGGGTCGGTCCAGCCTCATGTCATACATGCGCCCACATTATTAGTTTAACATCTCCATGTTCATGACTTGTGAAATGTAGTCATCAACTAATACATGTGCTAGTCATCGACTCTGACTAGGGACATCATTTAGAATAACCATATAAGTAAAGAATCTCACAAACAATTCACATAATTGCTAATCAATACAAGGTGCCTTCCATGGATATTCAATTAAGCAATATATATATCATGGATACAAAGAAATATGCTCATCTCTATGATTATCTCTAGGGCATATTTCTAACACATCAAACAAAAAAATTAATAACAAAGGTTGAAGTAAGTCTTTTATCTTAAGAAATTCTCCTTAATCATGTCATGAACCTCAAGGTAAGAAGAACTTTCAAACCCTAATTAATCTTAAGTGGACCATTTAAGCACATAAAGGGTATTTGGGAAAAGACTTGGGAGAAAAATACAAATTTTGGTAAAAACCAAATAACAAAGTTTTAGTACACTAAATAACCAACAAAATATAGTAAAAAAGTTTTGCCATTTGAATTTTTCAAAATCCCTAAATCAGCCCCTGAACTAATGCACTTTGGAAAAATTCAGAAATTCAGAAATTTGAATTTCAGCCCCTTTCCAAAGATCAACCGCGTTCTCTGTTTTTCAAAACTTAAATCAAACAAGTCCAAATAGCAAAGTGGTGCCAAATTTCCTGGAACACACCATGACAAAGTTTGGAAACCTCTCTCCACCATTTGACACGATCTTGACATGGATTTTCCTCGGGACTCGACCTTGTGACACTGCCACCTTAGCGACGCGACAACTCTCTGTACACAGCCCCCAACCGCTTGACTGCCACACATAAACGACAAAGCTCTATCGGGAGAGCAAATCTAGTGCAATGATCATGCCCAAATACGCGAAGATCTCCAACCTATGAGCGTTTGAACTCGGGCAGAAGCAAAGAGCCACGTGCTCGACGCCGTGTCAGGCCGGCCGAGCGCGAACTGGCCACGGCAGCACGCGCCCCGCGCGTGGTCGCCCCGCCCCGCGCGTCTGCACCTCGCCCTAGCCTATAAATGCCACCAGAGGCCTTAGCCGTTTGCACTCGCGTACCCAAAGCCCCGCCCGAGCCAGAAATCACCGGAGTTTGCCATGGAAAGCAAGCACCACCGCCTGCCATCACTGCTCGAGCACGGCCGTTGTGGCCAGCCCCTTCTGTTGACCCCCAGCCTCGCCCCAGCCCTTGGACTGCTTCCCCGTGAAGCCGTGAAGCTTCTCCAAGCTTGAGCCGAGGCATTGCCTCACCGGAGAGGCGGATCCACCCTCGCCGGACTTCGGTCGCCCGCCGCCGCGCGTGGATAGAGCAATCCAGTGAGCCATTCTCCGATTCCTTGCACCACTGTCCTTCTTGACCTCTAGCGAAGCTCTCTGACCGGTTCACTTGGACAATCGCGCTGTGAGCAGGCCGGATTCCTCGCCGCCGATGAGCATCTCCGCCTGCGCACGTGGACCGGCCGACTCCGACCATTCCCGACGGTGACCCGCACATCGCCGTGACCCTCAGGACCTCCCCTACATCCTCGACCACCTCACCGGAGCAGTCTCACCGCCGGTAAGCCTCTCCGCTCCTTTCTTCCTCCGCGGCCACTGTTCCATCAGGGAAGGACCGCGAGTTCGATTTTACAAAACCCTAGGGGGTTTTCTGTAGAGCCGTAGACTCAAGTGAATAGTGCACCGAGGACCTGTCTATAATTCATTCAAAACCTTTCGCCAGGGACCCCAGCGCAAAACTATTTTTCCTTTAACCATTTCTAATTAATCTTTTTAAATTTAGCAGAGAATTTAGAAAATTTATATCTTGAGTTATATTCAACCAAATTTAGCCAAACCAATTTTGCTGGATTCAAAATATTATGAACTATCACATAAAAATACTGAACCTTATGCTTTCTGTTTTAATTTTTAGAGTTTGAAATTAATTAAAGAAACTGACCAAACCAATATTGAAGATTTAAGTAGGGTTATCTATTAAAAGCCATTTTTGTCCAAAACTTAAGAAAATCAGAAAGGTATTAGAAAATAATGAACAGTGAATGTAATTATTTTTCTGAGTCTACCAAGGTGATAGAGAACCTAGGAAAAATAAAGGGACCCCTAGTCCAGAACAGATTCTAGGTGAAATGTTTTATTAAGCATTATTTAAACTAGAAAAACAATTATTAGAATTATGAAATCAATTTCAAAATTGTTAAGAAAAATCCAGTGGACTTGTAACCACTAGAACCCCACTACAAAAATGATAAACACCCCAATCCATCATTTTAAGTAGGGTAAACAAATAGAACTTGATTTTAAACCATATTTCAATTAAATCATAAGCAAGCCAAAAAGTGTGCAACAATGAGAAAATAAATTTTTACTAGATTAGTAATGAAGTAGACCACAAGAGAAAAATTCAAAACCCAATTAAAAGCTACAAATAATACCCGTTGCCAATACTTCATGAAAAAGACCATTTAGTTCAAGAAATTCCTACCACCTTTCCCTTAAGCAAAAAGTTACCAAACTTCAGAATGATTGCTCTTGCACAAAGAAGAGGATAGGAAAAATTGGAAATCTGTTGTTTGATATCTTTCAAATATAGTGGTAGTAGAAAGCACCCCTTTGGCTAGAAACTTTGGAAAATCATAATAAAATAAATAATGAGTATTAGTGGCTAAAAATTTGTACAAAGTCATGTTATAACATCTAGATGCTAGCAAAAATAAGTCTTGGACAGTAAATTACTGTAAAAAGAAGGTTGTAGTTCAAAACACCCCCTCTGCCCTAATATTTGATAATTTTATACAGAGAGAACCAATCACTTTGTAAACCCCAAATTTTGAGACAGAGACTTATGCACCAGAAAAAAGCCACTGTAATTTTTGCATATTTTTTGGAAATTTATTAAGCTATCTTGTATTTCAAACCCACCTTAAAAGCATAAAAGAAATAGAAAATAAGAGAGGGAATAAGAAATCTCACTCTAATGATTCAGCTAAACACCTTAATAAACTCTCACTAAGACATTAAAGGGAAATCAGTGGAACACCAAAATAAACTTACCAATTAGCTTAACCAAGCTGACCCTAATTTGCTAAGTATACCACAAGAATCTTCAGTAGCAAGATTAAGCCCTACCTCATTAATTTGATCATTCACCATCAAAGTTTAATTGCAAATTTCATATCATGCCATGCATATATCTTACTCATTGCATTCATTAAAATGCAATCTCGCTGACGGAAAATACGTGCTCATCCCCGAGCAAGGAGTTGTCTGTCGGTGTTTTGGGTCCGACCGCACACCCGGGGTTGCCCCTCAAGGTGTTTTTAGGAGCAGGACGGTGTCGACGACTGTAGCAAAATGGTTCGTGCCAGATGCACGAGGGACAATGGACAATGTTTACAGGTTCGGGCCGTTTAGAGATGCGTAACACCCTACGTCCTGGTGAGTATGCTTGGTGAATGAGGTTACAGGAGAGCTCTCTGAATTGAGAATGCAGAGAGTTCGAGTGGGTGGCTAAGTAATAGGGTCGATCGTTCTGAAGGGGTGCCCCCTAGGCCTTATATACTCGACCGTGGGGCAATACATGTGGATATGATAACAACGTGTAGCTAAAAGATAGTGAACTGTTTGAGTTTATCTCCCTGTAGTTCTGCCGACTTATCCTCGCATGGCTCCGTTGCATGGGGGCTCCAGCGCAGGAAAGTCGGATCTCTATTGTGGTTGCTCGCTCAGCGTTGTGGGCTGTCCGGGTTTGCACTAATCCGGCCCTATGTCGATCTGCTTTGCTGGTTGTCCTTTCCCAGGCCCACGAAAGAATGACCTTACGATTTATTGGGCCCTTGGGCCTTTCGTGAGGTCTTTTACTCTTTTAGTGGACCCGGGGGATATCTATCCCCCACAAGCCCCCGATCTTTGGGTTAATTTAGAGGTAATCAGCCCAAAGATCCTAGGTCCAGCTTACGGGTGATTTGAAGAAAACGACTTCTTACTGTCTCCTCCTGCTTTGATCACTCGTAAACCGAAGCTTTGTTTCGTGCTTGTGCCTTAGAGGTCGACATTTCAATTTTTTGGACCCTGAACTTCATTGGGTGCACCAGAGGTGCACCCAATGGGTGTAGCCCCCGAGCTTCGAGTAGATTTTAGAAAATAATCTACTCGAAGGTCTTCACCAGAAATTATTTCCATTTGTACTCCTGCGTTTTGGTTGAGGGCCAGCCTTGTCTTTAACCTTGTCCCATGCCTTAGAAGTTGGCACTATCTTGGCTTGGAATGATAATCCATGGGGTGCACCTCCGGTGCACCCAATGGGTGTAGCCCCCGACCTTCAAGTGGATTTTTGAGGATAATCCATTCGAAGGTCTTCCTTTTGTGTCTTTTTGCTGAAGATTATCCTTTCTGTTTGTAAAAATTGGCATAAAGCTATCCGCATTATGCTTTGGAAGTCAGCATTATGTCATCAATATTATGCTTCAGAGGTCAGCATGTATTTTGTCCTTTGCAGCCGAGTTCGCAATCCATCCATATCTTGCTGGGTAGTGTAATTTATTTGCTCTGTGACTGATTGGACATTTGATGGACGTTCTCTGTCTAGTCTTCACGTCGCTTCTATCGGCCGTATTTTGTACTTCGCTGGCTATATTTGGCTTTCCTCTGATCCTTGCTGATATCTCATTTTTGTCTTGATGTATTCATTGCGTGCCCTGCACAGATGTGACCGTTCTAAAAAATATACTGATAATTTCTGGGCGTCCCCCCCAATGGGTGTGGGCAAGGGACGGCTTGGTACGCTGAGTATTTTTAGCCGGCTGCTTCTGAGTAGTAATGCGATGTGACGGTTGGTGTAATCATATCTTCCGTGCTATTGACTGAAGTCCCAATGGGTGTTGTGTTGCGTGAAACGGCGTCAGCCGCCTGATGTGTCTTCAGACGGGTTGGAGTGCTTATTGAATGCTTTGTGACTGTTCAGTGACCGCAGTTGGAGGTGAGCGGTTGCCTTCTCCTTCTATAAATAATGCCGTCGTCTCTCTGGCTTTTTCACATCTCCTGCTGTTCTCTGTTGCTTGCCTTTCTTCTCTCCCTTTTGCTTCCACCATGGGCAAGAACAACAAGCGCAAGCGTGAACCAACTCCTCCATCGGAGGAGTTTGGTGACTCGGAGTACTCAGAGGAGGAGTTCTCCTCTGAGTCTTAGGGGTCTCCGGCTCCCATACCCTTGCGTGAGTCGTCTGATGACTCAGACGACTCCCAGGGGCTTGCGGCGGAGGTCTGGACGTACATCCGGGCCGTCGAGCGCTCTAGGCTCGAGGGCTCGGATGAGTCGGAGTACTCCTCGGATGAGGAGGACTCGGACGGCGGCGACGAGGACGAGGATGACGACGACGACGACGACGACGAAGAAGGCGGTGGCGGCGGTGACGGTGACGGCAGGGGCAGGGGCGGCGGCAGCGGCAGCAAGGGCGGTGACAGCGGCGACAGCAGGGGCGGCGGCAGCGGTGGCGGCAGCAGCAGAGGCAGCACCAGGGGCGGCGGCGGCGGCAGCAACAGGGCAGCACCAGGGGCGGCAGCGGCGGCGGCAGCAACAGGGCCAGTGGCTAGATGCTACTGACCTTTTAGATATTAGTATAGTATAGTTAGAATAATGTAGTAGTAATTACTAGTGTAGAGTAGTATAGTGTAGTGTAGTAGTAGTAGCAGTAATGTAATGTAATGTAGTAGTAGTAATAGGGAAGTATCAACTCATAAAGAGTTGATTTGTAAGCATGATATCTTCCCTTTAATGAAGTAATGGTGTTGGTTTCTCTGTGGTGATTATCCTGCTCATTTGTGAAGCTGATTTCCTTGGAGTTTGCACGTAAATAACTCTGGCATCGCTTTGATGCTTTTAGAGGTAGCCGCCGAGTGACTGATCACGACGTTGGAGTTTTAGGGTCAACTGCCAAGCGACTTGAGGGCGACGTCAGCATTTTAGAGGTAATGCCGAGCGACTTGACACGATGTCAGAGTTTTAGAGTCAACTGCCAAGCGACTTGAGGGCGATGTCAGCATTTTAGAGGTAATGCCGGGCGACTGAACACGATATCAGCGTTTTAGAGACAACGCCGAGTGACTAGAGGGCGACGTCAGCATTTTAGAGGTAATGCTGAGTGACTTGACACGATGTCGGAGTTTTAGAGTCAACTGCCAAGCGTCTTGAGGGCGACGTCAGCATTTTAGAGGTAATGCCGAGCGACTGAACACGATATCAGCGTTTTAGAGGCAACGCCGAGTGATTAGAGGGCAACGTCGACGTTTTAGAGGTAACGCCGAGCGACTGAACTCGATATCAGCGTTTTAGAGGTACTGCCGAGTGACTGGAAGGCGACGTCAGGGTTTTAGAGGTAACGCCGAGCGACTGAACACGATGTCAGCGTTTTAGAGGTAACGCCGAGTGATAGCAGGCTGCATGGGCCACTTTGAGGATGATAGCCGAGTGATGAGGTGGCGTACCAGTGTTCTGGAAATAACTGACGGGTGATCACGTGGCACACCGGTGTTTTGGAAATAACCACCGGGTGCTGACTGGGCACTTTTTGAAACGGTATCTGGCTCGAGAATATCCCATAAGTGCTGCGCTTTTAGCCGCCTCTGCTTTCCGTGCCCTAGTTCTTGCTTTCTCGCTTCCGAATCCTCTCTGCAATTCGCCTCCCACTCTGCTCGCCGGTAGAATCGAGATGGCGCCCAAGAGGAAAGCCTCGAGTTCGTCTGCTGTGGTGATTCCTCCAATCGACCCCAACAGCCAACTGCCTTTCGCAGGTAACCACATGTCCGTCATCTCTGAGCCCGAGCTCCTCCATCTCGTGTCCATCGGGGTTCTTCCTCTGCGAGAGCTCTGCTCTTGGCGGATTTGCCATTGGGTTACTGTCCCAACTGAGGATACCCATGAGTCCGTTGTTTATGCTCCTTTCCTTCTCCGCGGTCTTGGCCTTCCCATTTCTCCTTTTTTCCGCGGCCTCCTTGATTTCTACCATCTCAACTTGACCCATCTGAATCCCAATTCTATCCTGCAAATCTCTATTTTCGTTCATTTATGTGAGGCCTTTCTTGGCGTGCTGCCGCATTTCGGACTGTGGAAGTACTTGTATCACTGTCGCCCTGGGATGGCCGGGGGACAACATCAATTGGTTGGGGGTGCCAGCTTGGAGATGCACCGCGGGAGGAAGACTGAGTATCTTGAGATCCCTCTCAAAGACAGTATCAAGGGATGGCGCTTGGAGTGGTTCATAGTTGAGAATTACGAAAATTCTCTCCCCTCCCAGTCGGGAAGACAACCGGATGTTCGCACCCCAAGCTGGACCGAGTCTCCCACAAATCAGAAGGTAGCTGAGGCAGGTGTGTTGTTAGCTGAGGTTGGATTGCTAAAAGAGAGGGGTCTGACTGCTGAAGCTGTGGTTGCTGATTTTGTCTTCAAGAATATTCAGCCATTGAAAGACAGGGCATACCCAGCTTATCTGTATCGAGGGCTAGCCGACTCAACTCGGGTTACCAACAGAAGAATTCCATCTGCCGACTTGGTGAGCCGACTTAAGATGATCCTTAGGGGCAAAGTGTCAAATGTTGGTGCTCCAGTGGCATACTCGGCCTGGAACCTGCCTCCTCCCAAAGCCTTTACCCTTTTTGTGTCGAATCCGCCTGTCACTGATGGCAGTTTGGGCCTTAGAGTGCGACCCTCTGCTAAAGAAGTTAGTGCCTTGGTTGCCTCGCTTGGGGAGATTCCTGATGATGAATGGCAGGTCCATTTTGAGGTGCCCCTGAACCCTAGTGATGCAGAGATAAGTGCTATGCTTGATTTGCTGGCTGAGGGTTCTTCCGACGCTGCTCCCGCTGGGGCGTTGGTAGTGGCACCCCTCCCAGAGGCTGATACAACTTTGGATACTCAGAAGCCTGTCAGTACTCGCCCGAGGCGCCCCTACCGAGCCAGTCAACCTGATCCTTCTGCTGATGAGCAGAAAAAGAAAAAGAGATGCCTTTGGCGAGTATCCAGTTTGGATCGGGATGTTGGTACCTCGGTTCCTGCTGCTGAAGAAATGCCTGTGACTGAATTTGCTGATGTTGATCCCAATGGGTGTACCCAATCCGCTGCTGATCCCAATGTGGGTGCTCCTTCTGTTGCTGATCCCAATGGGTGTGCTGCTTGTGTTGCCAATGTGGACGATGAGGAGGAGGAAGATGAAGTTCCTTTGACTCGGAAAAATAGTCGACAGTTCATCGTCAACGGTGAAAGTAGTGGAGTTCCCTCTCCTGCTTTGTCTGCTCTCATTGGCCTGCAAGAACTGTCCCTGGCCAATTTTGATCAGGCTCTTGAGGATATGGTTCCAGAGGATTTGTTATCGGAGCTAGTGGATGATGGTGTGACGGAAGTTTGTGTTGATGTGCCAGATGCTGGGTTGAGGTCATCCCATGCCTCGTCGACCTTGGAGCGCGATCTCGAGGGTCGGGAGACTGAATTGGATCGTTCTGGTCCCATGGAAGTAGCTGAGGGCCCATCAGCCTTAGAGGTGGCTACCGCAGAGAACCTGGACCCCCAGGGTGGTGTTGACACATGCCCAGCCCCTGAGGATGTTGCCGGGGATGACTTGGTTCGGGTGGGAAGTGTAAGCCACTGCCCAGCCCCCGAGGGTGCTGCCGGGGATGATCCGGCTCAAGTGGGCAGTGCAGACTATGACCCAGCCCCCGAGGGTGCCCGAGCGGGGTCTCCCTTCTGTACTTCCATGGACGTTCATGCGGGATCGCCTTCTCACTCCGGCTGTATGGTGGTAGCTCAAACCTTGGACCAGGAGGTCGCTTTAGAGGGCAGCGTCCCCGCTGACCGAGTGTTGGGCTCTGTTGATGGCGCCAAGTTGATTCCTGCTGATTCGTTGCAAGCTGCTTCGGGTAGTGGCCTTACGCCCGGTTATCAATTGATCTCTCCTGATTTGGGAATCCCTTCGTTCTTTTCCAACCTCCAGGTACTGTGATGTATTTTAGCTTGGTTTTTACATTGCACATGCTGCTGTCATTACGCTTATCTGTTCTCCTCATCAGGCTTTGGTGGACGGAATGGCTAGCCAGCTGAGGTTACAGGGTGCTTCTATCCTAGGAGTAGCTTCGTCGCTAGCATGTTGGAATCCAGTGTCACTTCAGCATCGTGTCTCTGAATTGGAGGCGACCAATGCTGGTTAGTGCTTTTCTTGCTTCTCTTTGTCTTCACTGTAGACTGCTTTACATTCTGACCCCTCCTTGTTTGATTGTCTTTTGCTAGGTATGACTCGGCAGATTTCCACTCTTGAGGAAAAACATTCCCGAGATCAGGCTGAATTGGCCCAGCGGTGCGCTGACTTCGAGGAAAAGTACTCTCAAAGTCAGACCGAACTAACTCAGGTCTCTGCTGCCTTAGATGATGCCAATGCACTGAGTTCTTCTCTTCACGCTCAGCTCAATTCTGAAAAGGTGATTCATGAAGCTGTGCTTTTCCTTGTTGTGCTCTTATTACTTGCTTGGTTTTTGAGGTAGTTGTCTTTTGTTTGCAGGAAGAAAAACGTATCCTTGCTGCTTCTCGTGACAGTCTTGACAGATTGTACCGTGATTCTAGCAACTCGCTGACTATCCTAGAGAGGAGTCATCGCTTCACCATGGAAGAGTTGGACAACCAACGCTGTAAGCTACAGGAATCCGCGGATGAAGTGACCCGGCTCAAGCAGTTGATATCAGCGAAGGACGCTACTATCAAAGAACTCCGAGCTTCCAAGAAATCCATCGCTCAAGAGTTAGAAACTGCTCGGTTGGCTGCCAAGGTCGCCGAAGAAACTTCTGTTACTCTCAGAGCCCAGCGCGATAGAGCCATGGACAAGGCTATTCGGGCGGGGCGAATCTTGATGAGGAGACCCGGCGTGGTTGTTCCCGAAGATATAAGGGCTGATGTGAGTGCTGCCCCTGATTCTTCGAGTCGTCCTTCCTGATCGATTACTCCTGAGAAAAATATCACAAAATAGAGAAACATTTTGCGTGCTTTGAGCGCGCGGTTAGCATGGTCAGACATTTGTTAGAGGATGTCATTTCAGTACTTAAACGACATTGTTGTTCTCATATTGTTTCAGAATTCATCAGTTCGTAAATTTGCAGTAGTAAAACGATGCGCGATGGTTTTGAAATTTGTTTGCGGGATATAGAAGTCATCCTTATATGCGTAATTATCATCACGTCAGATCGCATTAAGTCGCTGCTGACTTAAGTCGATCGCTTTTGTTAATAGGGCGTAGTGGTCACCCTGAACTGCGTAGGCGTGAGCATGTTGCATCGCCTTAAGTCGTTGCCGACTTAAGCCGATTGCTCCGTTAGCAGGGCATAGTGGTCACCCCGAGTTAAGTAAGCGTGAGCATGTTGTACCGCCTTAAGTCGTTGCCGACTTAAGCCGATTGCTCCGTTAGCAGGGTATAGTGGTCACCCCGAGTTAAGTAAGCGTGAGCATGTTGCACCGCCTTAAGTCGTTGCCGACTTAAGCCGATTGCTCCGTTAGCAGGGCATAGTGGTCACCCCGAGTTAAGTAAGCATGAGCATGTTGCACCGCCTTAAGTCGTTGCCGACTTAAGCCGATTGCTCCGTTAGCAGGGCATAGTGGTCACCCCGAGTTAAGTAAGCGTGAGCATGTTGCACCGCCTTAAGTCGTTGCCGACTTAAGCCGATTGCTCCGTTAGCAGGGCATAGTGGTCACCCCGAGTTAAGTAAGCGTGAGCATGTTGCACCGCCTTAAGTCGTTGCCGACTTAAGCCGATTGCTCCGTTAGCAGGGCATAGTGGTCACCCCGAGTTAAGTAAGCGTGAGCATGTTGCACCGCCTTAAGTCGTTGCCGACTTAAGCCGATTGCTCCGTTAGCAGGGCATAGCGGTCACCCCGAGTTAAGTAAGTGTGCAAGTCAATTGTGAACAAACTGAGTATCTTTGAAACCCCTTTTTTATTGATGACATATTTCCATTTTACAGAGTACATCGTCGTCCCGATAGCTTTTGAAATACAACTAGGGATAAAACTTCCTGAGGTGTTCTATGTTCCAGGAGTTCCCGACTTCTGTGCCATCCATCTGAGTGAGACGATATGATCCGGTTCGAGTGACTTCTGCTACTATGAAGGGTCCTTCCCATAAGGGCGATAACTTGTGCCGTCCCTCCCCCGTTAGAGTTCGGCGGAGGACGAGATCTCCTACTGAGAAGGATCGCTGTCGCACAGCCTTGTCATGATAGCGCCTTAGAGTCTGCTGGTACCGTGCTGATTGGATTACCGCATTCAGCCGTTCTTCTTCGAGTATATCAATGTCCTCCAGCCTGGTGGCCTCGACTTCTGCTATGTTTTCGAAGATCAACCTTGGTGCCCCGAACTTGAGATCGGCGGGTAGCACTGCCTCCGATCCATAGACCATGAAGAAAGGAGTGTTTCCATGCAGGGCTCGGCTAGGTTGGGTTCTTAGGCTCCAAACGACATAGGGCAATTCCCTTATCCACTTTCCTGCGAATTTTTCATTCTTATCGAAGACCTTTTTCCTGAGTGCCTCCAGTATCATCCCGTTAGCTCGCTCAACCTGCCCGTTGGCTCTTGGATGTGCTACAGATGCATACTTGATCTGAATGCATTTTTGCTCGCAGAAGTCGAAGAATTCTGAACTTGTGAAGTTGGATCCTAGGTCAGTTATGATGCTGTTTGGTATCCCGAATCTGAATATTATGTCTTGTATGAATTCCACGGCTTTAGCTGAGGTTAAAGAAGCAATGGGCTTGAACTCTATCCATTTAGTGAATTTGTCGATTGCTACCAATACATGAGTGTATCCTCCTTGAGCTTTCTTGAAAGGCCCAATCATATCCAGTCCCCAGCAGGCAAAAGGCCAAGTTACTGGTATGGTCTGCAGTTGCTGTGCTGGTAGGTGTTGTTGTTTTGACAAGTATTGGCAAGCTTCGCATCTCTGAACTAACTCGGCTGCATCACTCTTTGCTGTTGGCCAATAGAACCCTGACCTGAAGACCTTCCCGACTAGTGTTCTGGATGCTGCATGTATTCCACATTGCCCAGCATGAACCTCCTCCAGAAGTCGCTTCCCAGTAGATGGGGGGATGCACTTCATGAGGACGCCTGATGCACCCCTTCTGTACAATGTTTCCCCAATGAGTGTGTAGTGAGCCGACTGTCTGGCAATGCGCTCGGCTGAATTCTTGTCGTCCGGTTCCTCTTCGTTTCTTATATACTTGATGATTGGCCTTCTCCAGTCATCAGAGTCTGACTCGGGTTGATCTATAATATTACACTCTTCTGTTTGATCCATTGAGATGCTCGGCTGTAGTATTTCTTGCACAAAGACTCCAGGTGGGAACTGAGTTCGACTGGATCCTAGCTTGGACAACACATCGGCTGCTGTGTTCCGATCTCTTTCTACATGATGGAATTCCAGGCCCTCAAATTTGTCTTCCAGCTTTCGAACGGTAATGCAGTATTTTCCCATTGAATCGCTTGAACAATCCCACTCTTTGTTTATCTGGCTAATGACTACCAGAGAGTCTTTGTACACCATTAGTCTCTTGATGCCCAATGAAATGGCGATGTTCAATCCATGGATCAAAGCTTCATATTCGGCTGCATTGTTGGAGGCTGGAAATAGCAACTGGAGGGCATATTTGAGGTGCTCGCCTCCAGGTGCGATGAAGAGGATTCCCGCTCCTGCTCCCTGCAACTTCAGCGAGCCATCAAAATACATTCGCCACACTTCTGCAGTCTCTGGGTTATCTGGTACTTGCTGTTCAGTCCACTCTGATACGAAGTCAACCAGTGCTTGAGTCTTGATGGCAGTGCGAGGTCGAAACTCGATGTCATGAGATCCCAGCTCACAAGCCCATTTGGCTATTCGGCCAATGGCTTCCTTGTTGTGAAGAATATCCCCTATCGGAAAACCAGTGACTACTATGACTTTGTGGTCATCAAAGTAGTGACGTAGCTTGCGGGCAGTTAGAAGCACTGCATATAATAGCTTCTGAACTTGAGGATACTTTTTCTTTGAGGGGCCTAGAACTTCACTGATGAAGTAAACCGGATGTTGCACTGGGTAGGCATGTCCTTCTTCTGCTCGCTCGACTACCAACGCGGTGCTTACCACGTGAGTCGTGCAAGAGATATACAGTAGCAGATCTTCAGCTGGTTGAGTTGACGTAGCTCGTCGGGGCGGCTTCAGTACTGGTGGTGTGGTCAAGAATTTCTTCAGTGCATCTAGAGCTTCCTGTGCCTCTGAAGTCCACTGAAACTTATCCACCTTCTTGAGTAGCTTGTAAAATGGTAAACCTTTCTCCCCCAGCCTGGATATAAATCTGCTCAGAGCTGCCATACATCCAGTGAGTCGCTGAACTTTCTTTTGTGATCGAGGTGCTTCCATCTTCATGATAGCTTCAATTTTATCCGGATTAGCCTCAATTCGCCGATGGCTGACAATAAATCCGAGTAACTTTCCTGCTGGTACCCCAAAAACACATTTTTCGGGATTAAGCTTCCACCTATACCGTCTCAGACTGTTGAAAACCAGCTGTAAGTCTTCGATGAAGTTTTCCGAATTCTCTGTTTTGATTACCACATCATCTACGTAGGCCTCCACCCGCTTGCCCCAGTGATTGGCTAAGCACGTTTGAATGGCTCTCTGATAAGTCGCTCCAGCGTTTTTGAGGCCGAACGGCATGGAGGTATAGCAGAAAGCACCAAACGGAGTGATGAACGCTGTTTTTTCCTCGTCCTCTTTCGCCAAACTAATCTGATGGTATCCGAAATAGCAATCCAAGAAAGACAGCACAGAACATCCAGCGGTGGAGTCCACCACCTGATCTATCCTTGGGAGCCCAAAGGGATCCTTCGGACAATGTTTGTTGAGATCAGTATAGTCGATGCACATGCACCAATCCACTTTATTCTTTTTGAGTACAAGAACAGGGTTGGCTAACCACTCGGGGTGTAATACCTCTCTAATAAATCCAGCCGCGACCAAGCGAGCTAACTCGGCACGAATGGCCTCTCTCTTGTCAGGCGTGAAACGACGTAGCTTTTGCCGAATCGGCCTTGCTTGGGGATAGACTTTCAGTTTGTGCTCGGCCAGTTCTCTCGGGACTCCCGGCATATCCGCAGGTTGCCATGCGAATACATCTCGGTTATCTTGCAGAAACTGGACGAGCGCACTTTCCTATTTGTCGTCCAGGCTAGAGCTGATGATGGTAGTCTTGCGTTCATCAGCGAACCCCAGGTTGATCCTCTTGGTTTCTTCAGTCGGCCGCATAGAGGTCGTGGCCTGAGCTTCGTTTGCTGGTACTACGAGGTCCTCCTCAGGCTTAGAGTTCGCCTGTGCTGAAGAGACCGTCGACGGCTTGGTGGTGAGGGCTGCTTGGATGGCCACTCGGAAACACTCTGCGGCGCCTTGGAAGTCGGCGCGCACAGTTATGATTCCTTGCGGTCCTGGCATCTTCAGTATCATGTATGTGTAATGTGGAATGGCCATGAATTTGGCCAATCCCGGCCTCCCGATGATGGTGTTGTACCCGCAGTCGAAGTTCGCCACTTCGAACCTCAGGAACTCGGTTCTGTAGTTCTCCGGAGTTCCGAAGGTGACGGGCATGTAGATGTGGCCCAGCGGGTATTCCCCTTCCGTCGACACGATGCCGAAGAAAGGAGTGTCCGACTCGTGGAGCTCTTTGAGGTGAACTCCCAAGCCTTGGAGTGTCCGGGGGAAGGTGACATTAATGCTGCTCCCCCAGTCCACTAGCACCTTCTTCACCCGGCTCTCTCGGATCACCGGATCGACGAGGAGCGGGTATTTTCCTGGATGATCGAAGTTGAGCCATTGATCCTCCCGAGTGAAAGTGATCGGGTGCTCCGACCACCGGTATGGGGCGGGAGGACCAGTGGTCGCCACCAGTATCTGGCGGTCGTTGAGCTTTTGTTGTCTTTTGTTCTCTTGCGACCCATGTCCGCCAAAGATGACGTTGACCTCCCTGTCAACGCGTGGGAAGGCTCCTCCTGCTCCCTCCTCCTGCTGATGGGGTTGTCGTGGTTCATCGGGCCCTCCCCTCGGCGGAGGAGGAGGTTGAGGTTGGAAGGGTCGACCGTGCCCGATGGAGTGCTTGAAGTCCCGGCAGTTACGAAGGGTGTGGCGCATGTCCTTGTGGTACGGGCACTGGGCGTCGAGGATGTCGTCCAGCGTGCGCTCGCCTCCGCGGGGTCCTCCTCGGGCGCGAGAGGCAGGTGGTCCGGCGGCGTGCACTTCTTCGCGAGGTCTCTTCTCCCAGCGTTTGTTAGGTTGCTGGTTCGCGTCGCGTCGTGGTGCTGCCGGTGCGGGCTTTGCTCCTCCAATGAGGTCCTGTGCCCGCTCATCGGCGGTGATGTAGAGGTCGGCTTCTCGGAACAGCTCCTCGGAAGTAGTCGGCGCCTTCTGTAATATGGCTCGGACGAAAGCCGAGTCATTGGATCCTCGGTAGAAGTCTTCGATCACGGCCGCCTCCATGACCTCGGGGATACGGTTTCTCATGGTCTGGAACCTTTTGAGGTACGTCCGGAGAGTTTCGTCCCCCCGACGCTTGATGGATTTGAGATCCCACGGTTGCGCCGGCTTGTCGGAGAGGGACTGGAAATTGGCGGTGAAGCATCGACTGAAGTCGCCCCAGTCGTCGATGCAGTGTCGGGGTAGATGTCGCAGCCATTGCAGCGCGTCTTGCCCAAGGACAATGGGTAAGTATGCGGTCATCACGTCCTCGGACGCCCCGGCAGCTCGAGCAGCGGTAGTGTAGACGGCTAGCCAGCCCCCTGGATCCTGCTTAGGTTCATATTTGTCGACATTGGATACCTTGAAGTTGGGAGGCCATTGGATGGCCCTGAGGCGTGGAGTAAGAGCAGACACTCCGCATGTGTCCTCCTGTCGTCGGGGATGATGTCTGTCCCGGGGAGGGGAGTAGTTGTTGTGGTTCCTCGACCATCCCCGGGTTGTGCCGCCAGTTGTGGCCGTTGCCGACTCAGTTCTGGTGGCCTGGCTCCGAGCTGGGATGCCATGATCCCTGTCATACTCCTCCCGGCGGCGGATCTCGTTCTCATGCCGCCGTTCACGCGAAGCATTGATGGAGCTTCGCGCGTCTCGGCGACTGTTGATGGCGTGTCGTAGATCGTTCGGCGGGTGAGCGAGTGGTAGAAGATGGTTGGCCGCTTGGGTGAACAGTCGTCGGTAGCCCTCGGCGTCGGGAGTCCGAGGGAGTCCATCAGCTATCCGAGCTAGTACTCCTCCGACTTCGCTCGGCGTGTTCATGGCTCGGGCGAAGTCGGGGTTCAGGTTGCGCCCGAAGAATGGATTCTCCCGGCATTGCCTCGCGTCTTGCTCGGCTTGTTCCTGAGCCTGGTGGCGATCACGTCGTCGGGAGTTCCTTCGTTCTCTGAAGACGCGTTCCTCCGGAGTTTCTCCTATCTCTGAGACCTCGTCTCGCGAGACAGGCTGCTCCGGATCCCGTTCTCCGGCCGCGTGATGTTGTTGAATGTTCCTGCGCCGGTTCCTCTGTCGGCGGGATTCTCGTTGAGGCGGTTCCTCTCCGGGTGCAGTTGGCTCGTCGTCGGAGACGGTGGGCGACTCCACTCTCCCGATGAAGAGGACGTCGGGGTAGAATGGTGCTGCTGTCGTGGCGACCTTCTTTCCGTTCTCCTTTGAGGGCGGAGGAACGGAAAGAACAACTTGCTTCCCCTTGGTCTCCTTCTTCCTCGCGATCTGTGTCCATTCTTTTGTTGGGGAAGTAGACAGTGGAACTCTCCGGGTCAGCGGGTCCTCGACCCCTGACTTTTCGAAGACGATCTTTTCCCGGAGAGCTGGAGGTTGCGCTTCTCCGACATTTTCGGAGTTTGTTGGAGGAGACTTCTTTTCTGGCGGATCCGCAATGCGGTGTAGAGTTCCCTCTTCATCTGCCATGGATGATATTGCTCCGAAGCAGAATACGGATCCGGGACGAAGGGTGATCTTACTGCGGAAGGTGACAGCCATTGAGCTAGCTTGGATCGTCGACACACCCCCTACCTGGCGCGCCAGCTGTCGGTGTTTTGGGTCCGACCGCACACCCGGGGTTGCCCCTCAAGGTGTTTTTAGGAGCAGGACGGTGTCGACGACTGTAGCAAAATGGTTCGTGCCAGATGCACGAGGGACAATGGACAATGTTTACAGGTTCGGGCCGCTTAGAGATGCGTAACACCCTACGTCCTGGTGAGTATGCTTGGTGAATGAGGTTACAGGAGAGCTCTCTGAATTGAGAATGCAGAGAGTTCGAGTGGGTGGCTAAGTAATAGGGTCGATCGTTCTGAAGGGGTGCCCCCTAGGCCTTATATACTTGACCGTGGGGCAATACATGTGGATATGATAACAACGTGTAGCTAAAAGATAGTGAACTGTTTGAGTTTATCTCCCTGTAGTTCTGCCGACTTATCCTCGCATGGCTCCGTTGCATGGGGGCTCCAGCGCAAGAAAGTCGGATCTCTGTTGTGGTTGCTCGCTCAGCGTTGTGGGCTGTCCGGGTTTGCACTAATCCGGCCCTATGTCGATCTGCTTTGCTGGTTGTCCTTTCCCAGGCCCACGAAAGAATGACCTTACGATTTATTGGGCCCTTGGGCCTTTCGTGAGGTCTTTTACTCTTTTAGTGGACCCGGGGGATATCTATCCCCCACATTGTCCACGAGGAAGACCAGGAGCAAGCTCCCGAGACTGCCATCGAGGATCTCCCCGCAGCCCCAGCTATTGAAGGCAAGCCCTGGTTTTATGCATAACCGTTTAAATATATGCTACTTTACTACACTTAATGTTTGTAGGATTGTAATGTGCACTTAAGTGTAGGAGTTGCTTGAAACCTCTAGTTACATGAACTCAGGATTCCTTTTTGAGATGGATACTAGTATGCTAGATCGAGTAGCTGCTATGCTAATCAGGATCTCGGTAGAAGTCGAGTGATTTTTCTAGCACTCGCGCGAGGTTAGGAAGTGATTGTATTCATCTTGATAACGGGATCTATGATGGTCTATGGACTTGGATCCAGGGAGGATGCCTTGTCCCTGAGACGGGAAAAGGAATTAAGGATTAATGTGTGGATACCTGAGTCAAGCGTTTGAACGTACTAAACACATGTCGGGAAATATGGTAACCGGTAAACCTAGTACCTGAGTGAAGCCGGGCGTGGACTTTTCCCCTCACTTGTCCTGAGACTGGGTCTCCCATGCTAGCTATGGTGGGTACAAGTGCGGTCACTACACGGCGGCAGCCGGGGTTAGTGGAGCATTGTATGCCAAGGCGGTGAGCCCTGGCCGCGAACGGGGAATCGATGGGGATGGTTGACGTGTGTGGGGACGGAGTGCCCTTACATGTCGTGTGTTTAGGTTTACCTTGCAAGGATAAAAACTCGATTCGAATCGTCTGCTTCTCGCAGCTAATGAGACTGCTTGACCCCTTGTACTACATTGAGTAAGAAGTGAAATGAGGTTTACATGAGATAACTTGTTGATTGTACTAAATGCTTGTTACCATGTATGCCTAGAAGGAGCAAATTTAGCTAAGATAATGATGCTAGAATTTGAAAAGCTAAAATTTGATTTTAGACTCAGCTAGTGCTTTTGGCAAACCAAACCCCTCAGCCAAACATCTACATGGTCTAGAGGTAGAGGAGTAGTTTCCTCACACCGGGTAAGTCTAGCTGAGTATTAGTATACTCAGTCTTGCTCGTGGCATAATTTTTGCAGGTACGCTTCAGGATATGGTTGATGGTGTGACTTGGCCTACAACCCTGCCACCGGGTTGGACGGTCGAGTGGGATGCTGCTCCGGCAGGAGAGAAGCAGGAGGAGTAGTGGGGTAGGCCTTGCCCAATTCCTCGCTACCGACGATACCGATTATCCGCTGCATTTTATTTTGTGAACTTTTACCAGCTACTTGGAAAACTCCGATTTATGTAATAACTCCAGTACTTTAAATTGAGGTTTTTCCTGTTTTATTGTATTTCTTCTGTGACTCACCTTTGAGTGAGTTTGTGGTATTTGATCATGGTTAAGTGGCTTTATCAGACTAGATCTGAGGGACTGACGGGTTATTTCGATTTAAGTGTGTTACGACCCCTGAGGCATGACTTGGGCACTTAAGCTGGAATAATTCGGGCGGTTCTGCCACAGCTGGTATCAGAGCAAATACCACCACAGAGAAGCACAATAAACCATGAATACCAATTTTCGAAAATCTAAAACTTGCTTAGAAACTAGTATGACTCGTCAGGACTAGACCGCTAGACCTAGGACGAAAGGCCTTAGGAATAGAGGGAGAAATAGGTGGCTAAATAAGTAGGCCTTGTGGGCCAGTCCTTAGCTTTTTAAAGGATGCCCTAGGAGCACCCTTTATTTCGGAGAGGAGACGTTATTCTCAGCATGCATGCATTATAAAAAAACTAAAAGGGATTAGACACTAAAGAAAAAAATTGAGCTAACCCGCTTCTTTTTAAACCATCCAGGCTCTTTTATTTTCTTCCTTCCACCATAATCTTTACATCTGATCCCCTTCCACAGATGACTTCACCCACCCCCGCCAGTGGAGGAGACACTCGTTTCAGCTCTGACTTCCTTTCTCACGATGGCTTTCCTTCCATCTTGTGGGAAGTGCTTAACTCCGCCGGTTACCCTACGCCCCCCTTGTACACGGTGCAGCTGTACCAGGAGCATCGGGTACCTTGTTGCCGGGTCTGGCTGACCTTGGAGGCTCATCCCCTTCAGCCGGGTTGGTATTCTCTTGACTCTGAGACGATTGGATTCAGGACGGACGACACCACTGAAGCAGCAGCCATGAAGACTCTGACAACTTTCTGTGGCTACCATCCCTTGGAGATGGTTATGCACCCCTTGGGACTCTTCCCTGCTGAGAAGAAGGATGACCCCATGTGGTGCAACCGTGCGAGCCATGTGAAGGATGTGTGGGCGATGTATCCCGACTTGGTTGGGAGGGTCACTGTTCAGTGCATGAGTCCGCTGTACCACCTTCAGGGCCTGCAGAGCGACGCTATGGCACATCTTGCTAACCTCGCTCAAACCACCAAGCTCACCCTCGATAGCCGAGAAGACTTTGTGGTCGACTTGTCCTCCGAGTTGGTGGAGAAGGACCTATAGGTGGAAAGGCTGAGCCAGCGCATCGCCACCTTGGAGCAGCAGGTGGAGATCCTAGACAACACTATCGATGTCTTGGAGAACCAGCTCCATGATGTGCAGCAGGAACTCGAAGAAGCTAATGACCACCTGGACATGCATCACTTAGAGATGGAGGCCAATGAGGCCGAAAGCGAGGGAGAAGAGGCTCCTGAGGAGTTAGGACCAGCCCCTGGTGCCAATGTGACTACCTCCGCGATGCCCCCTTCACCCGCATCCAGTGTCGCTTCCACCGCTCAGGGTTGACCAGTCGCTTTGACGCTTTAGGCGGATAGAAACCTACGTGAGCTTAGTGATGGCAGATTTTGGGACTAGGCTTACGGGTACTTTCCCCTAATTGATGTAACCCTTGCGAACTTTTGAGATCTGTGGGATGTTTGTAACCATGTTATCTTCATTCGAACCTAATATTATGATTATGGCAATTTTCTTTCCATAAGAGATAATAGCATGTCATTCGAAATTGTGAATTGAGATAACAATGGCGACAATCTCTATTTTCATATGGCAGCTAGGCAGCGTCGCGGGCAAAACGAGCAAGTTCCCCCGCCACCTCCTCCAGCTCCCACAGTGCAGGAGCTGATGGCCCAGCAGAACGAGATTCTGTGACAGCTCTTGCAGCGCCAGCCCCACCCTCAGCAGTATGGTGGAGGCCAGCCGCAGCGACCTCCGGCAGCGGCAACCTACCAGGAGTTCCTGAGTATGCAGCCGCCCTTGTTCACCAAGGCAGAGGATCCGTTGGATGCCGACGTGTGGCTACGCGTCGTGGAATCCAAGTTTCCCCTCCTCACGGGAGACTGCCCTGATGATACCAAGGCTCGCTTCACCGCGCAGCAGCTTCGTGGCCCTGCTCGAACTTGGTGGGACCACTTCCGTGCTATGCTACCTGATGATCGTGAAGTGTCTTGGGAGGAATTTAAGACTGCTTTTAGAGGGCACCATATCCCAGCTGGAATTCTTGATCGCAAGTTGAATGAATTTCTGGCACTCAATCAAGGAACCCGCACGATATTGTAGTATGCTCAGGCCTTCAATGACCTGTGCCAGTACGCAGGCTATCATGTTGATTCCGACAAGAAGAAGAGAGACCGCTTCCACAGGGGTCTCAACACCAAGCTACGAGAACGTCTCAACACTGTCCGAGCTGATAGCTTCAATGAGTTGGTCAACCTGGCCATCTCCCAGGAGGACTGTATTGTAGCTCACCGGGCAGAGAAGAAGAGAAAGTCACCAATGGCAGCACCATCCACTCTGGCCCAGAGGTTCAGGATTGTTTCTCACAACCAGAGCAGGGGATTTCAACAGGAGGCAGGCAGATGGGTGATCAGGCCACCTCAGCAGCAGCAGCCGGCACCCACTCGTTTTCCAGCTCCCGCTCCAAGGAACAATCAGCCTCTGCAGCAGCAACAGTTCCGCCAGGGTAATGGGAACAAGTGCTTCACTTGTGGCAATGTGGGCCACTATGCCAAGAATTGCCCAAGAAATCAGCAGAGGTAGATGCCAGCACCAAATCAAGACAAGGGAAGAAAGCAGAAGGTGCAAGTCAGGCAAGGGAAGCTCAACTTCACTACTCTAGAGGAGTTACCTGAGGGAGCCCCCATCATGACTGGTATCTTTTCAGTTTTAATCACCCTGCACTAATTCTATTTGATTCTGGTGCTTCTCATAGTTTCATTAGCCAGAAGTTCAGTGCTAAATGTCAATTGCCTGTCTATCATACAAAAGGGTCATTCCTAATAGCCACACCTGGGGGTAAAATTGCAACCAACCAATTAAACCGGAGTGTGCCTATCTCAATGGGAAGTAAAATCTTCAAAACCACACTCCTAATTTTGGGATTGGAGGGTATGGACATCATTCTCGGAGCTGACTGGATGACTCATCATCGAGTAGTGATGGATGTAGCTGCCAGAGCTCTGGAGATTCGTTCCCCTACCTCTGAAGACCTTGTGTTATATCTACCAGCCAAGATTCTACTCAATCATGTGCTTTTGCTATGATGGAGTCACCTGTGAAGAAGATTCCAGTGGTCTGTGAGTATGCAGATGTTTTTCCTGATGAATTGTCAGGAACGCCACCAGACCGGGACATCGAATTCGCCATCGAGTTGCAACCGGGAACGACACCTATTTCCAAGAGGCCTTACCGGATGCCACCCGCTGAGTTGGCGGAATTGAAGAAACAATTGCAAGAATTGCTGGACAAGGGTTTTATTCGCCCAAGTACTTCGCCATGGGGATGTCCAGCCTTGTTTGTAAAGAAGAAGGATGAAAGCTTGAGGCTGTGCATAGATTACCGCCCCCTTAATGCGGTAACTATCAAGAACAAGTATCCTTTGCCTGGCATTGATGTTCTTTTCGATCAGTTGGTCGAAGCCAAAGTGTTCTCCAAGATAGACCTTCGCTCTGGCTATCATCAGATCAAGATACGGGCAAGTGATATTCTGAAGACCGCTTTCTCAACCAGATATGGGCTATATGAATTTTTGGTGATGTCATTTGGGCTAACCAATGCAGCAGCATATTTCATGTATCTAATGAATTCTGTTTTCATGTCCGAATTGGACAAATTCGTAGTGGTTTTCATCGATGATATCCTGGTGTACTCAAAGAACGAAGAAGAGCATGCCGGGCATTTGCATGTAGTGCTTCAACGTCTGCGAGAGCACCGTCTTTATGCCAAATTGTCAAAATGTGATTTTTGGCTAAAGGAAATCAAATTCTTGGGTCACACTATCTCTCAGGCAGGCATAACTGTTGATCCGGATAAGGTGCAAGAGGTGATGAACTGGAAGCCACCAACGACTGTCCGTCAGATTCGAAGTTTCTGGGATTGGCTGGTTATTACCGAAGATTCATTCTGGATTTCTCTCGAATTGCGAAGCCCATAACTGAATTGATGAAGAAAGAAGCCAAGTTTGTTTGGGGTCAGAAGTGCGAAGATGCCTTCCATACATTGAGGCAACATCTAACCACCGCACCGGTGTTAGCGCAACCCGACAGCAGCAAGCCATTTGATGTGTATTGTGATGCCTCTGGCACTGGACTGGGTTGTGTCTTGATGCAAGACAACCGAGTCATTGCTTATGCATCAAGAGCACTCAGGCCTCATGAGCAAAATTATCCCACTCATGACCTGGAGTTAGCAGCCATGGTCCATGCATTGAAAATGTGGAGACACTATTTGATGGGAACCCACTACAACATCTTCACTGATCATAAGAGCCTTAAGTATATCTTTACTCAGGCTGATCTCAACATGAGGCAGAGAAGATGGCTAGAGCTGATCATGGATTATGACCTGGAGGTACATTATCACCCAGGGAAAACGAATGTGGTTGCAGATGCCTTCAGTCAGAAATTGCAATGCAACTGTGTTATGATGGATTCTCGCATTAGCACCTTGTGTGATGAGTTGAGCAAAATGAAGATTGAAGTGATTCCTTCTGGTGCTTTGTCTCACATTTCCGTTGAGCCAGCTTTGCAAGACCAGATCATCATGGCCCAGCTCAGTGACAAGGGAGTGCAAATTATTAAGGAGAACCTCCATCAGAGGACAGAAAAGTATAAATGTTTCCGTCAAGATGGAAAGGGTATATTGTGGTTTGAAAGCAGATTGGTAGTTCCTAAAAATAAGGATCTCAAGAAGAAAATCTTGGATGAGGCCCATCTCTCCAAATTCTCCATGCATCTAGGGAGCACCAAAATGTACCATGATCTGAAGCCCTTGTATTGGTGGACCAGAATGAAGAGGGAGATAGCCCAATATGTATCAGAATGTGACACATGTCAGAGGATAAAGGCAAGCCACTTGAAATCAGCTAGAACTTTGCAACCCCTATCTATACCTTCGTGGAAATGGGATGACATCAGCATGGATTTCATTGTGGGTCTGCCCAACACCTCTCGTCATCATGATTCGATTTGGGTTATTGTGGACCGACTGACGAAAGTGGCACATTTTCTCCCAGTGCACACCACCGATAAGGCTCAAAAGTATGCAGAGTTGTACATTGACCGAATCGTGTGTTTGCACGGATTGCCCCGGACCATAGTATCTGACCGAGGAGCCCCATTTGTTGCCAGATTTTGGGAACAACTGTAAGAGTCTTTGGGAACCAAGCTAATCAGAAGTTTAGCTTACCACCCATAGACTGATGGTCAGATTGAGAGGGTAAATCAAATTCTTGAAGATATGCTGAGAGCTTGTGCGATCGATTGTGGCAAGAACTAGGATAAGCACCTCTCCTTGGCAGAGTTTGCTTATAACAACAGTTATCAATCCAACCTAAGGATGGCACCCTTCGAAGCTCTCTATGGAAGAAGGTGTAGAACACCCCTCAATTGGTCTCATCCTGGAGAAAGATAAGTTTTCGGACCTGATTTAGTGACTGATGCCGAAAGGAAGGTCAAACTAATCAGGAAGAATCTAGAAGCTGCTCAGGCCAGGCAAAAGAGTTACCATGATAAGAGAAGGAAACCTCTCCAGTTCGAGGTGGGAGATTTCATATATTTGAAGGTATCACCCACCAAGGGAGTGCAGAGATTTGAGATCAAAGGCAAGTCAGCCCCTTGTTACATTGGACCTTATTAGATCATAGAAGCATGTGGACCCGTGGCATACAAATTGAAGTTACCTCCAAAAATGTCTGCCATCCATAATGTGTTCCATGTATCTCAACTGAAGAAGTGTGTTCGATTATCGACCGAGATCATAGCAGAACCAGAATTGGAGATAGAGCTAGATCTATCGTACCAAGAGTACCCTTCCAAGGTTCTGGATTGCAAAGAAAGATCAACTTGGGCTAAATCGATCAAGATGTATAAGATCCAATGGAGTAATCACTCAGAAGAAGAGGCTACTTGGGAGACCGAGGAATTCCTGCGTTCCAACTTCCTCGATTGCCTACCTAAGGGAATTGGTACGTAATCATGCCCAACCCCTCCTCCCGCCCTTTGTATCTAAATTTCAGAAAAATGATCTTAATATAAAGAGAGTTAATTATAAGACAAGAAATAAAAGGACTTCCTTCTAAAGTTGTAAAGAGAATGACATTCGAAGAGCAGTTGCCTTAATAAATAAAGCATCCACTCTAAATAAGTCTCACCCTTCGCTTCACCCCGGGAGGACTCCGACCCGAATCTCGGGACGAGATTCCTTTAAGGGGGGAAGGCTGTGACACCCCAGTGTCACCTAGGGTTTCTTCCTTAAGCTAACCCAAACCATTATCACATGTGAACCAAATGAAGGGATGAACATCAAAACAAAAAAAATTAATAACAAATGTTGAAATAAGTCTTTTATCTTAAGGAATTCTCCTTAATCATGTCATGAACCTCAAGGTAAGAAGAACTTTCAAACCCTAATTAATCTTAAGTGGACCATTTAAGCACATAAAGGGTATTTGGGAAAAGACTTGGGAGAAAAATACAAATTTTGGTAAAAACCAAATAACAAAGTTTTAGTACACTAAATAACCAACAAAATATAGTAAGAAAGTTTTGCCATTTGATTTTTTCAAAATCCCTAAATCAGCCCCTGAACTAATGCACTTGGGAAAAATTCAGAAATTCTGAAATATGAATTTCAGCCCCGTTCCAAAGATCAACCGCGTTCTCTGTTTTTCAAAACTTAAATCAAACAAGTCCAAATAGCAAAGTGGCACCAAATTTCCTGGAACACACCATGATAATGTTTGGAAACCTCTCTCCACCATTTGACACGATCTTGACATGGATTTACCTTGGGACTCGACCTTGTGACACTGCCACCTTAGCGACGTGACAACTCTCTGTACACAGCCCCAAACCGCTCGACTTCCACACATAAACAACAAAGCTCTGTCGGGAGAGCAAATCTTGTGCAGTGATCATGCCCAAATATGTGAAGATATCCAACCTATGAGCGTTTGAACTCGGGCAGAAGCAAAGAGCCATGTGCTCGACGCTGTGTCAGGCCAGCCGAGCGCGGACTGGCCGCGACAGCGCGCGCCCCGCACGTGGTCGCCCCGCCCCGCGCGTCTGCACCTCGCCCTCGCCTATAAATGCCTCCAGAGGCCTTAGCCGTTTGCACTCGCGCACCCAAAGCCCCGCTCCAGCCAGAGATCACCGGAGTTCACCGTGGAAAGCAAGCACCACCGCCCGCCATCACTTCCCGAGCATGGCCATTGTGGCCAGCCCCTTCTGTTGACCCCCAGCCTCACCCAGCCCCTGGACCGCTTCCCCGTGAAGTCGTGAAGCTTCTCCAAGCTTGAGTCGAGGCATTGCCTCACCAGAGAGGCGGATCCACCCTCGCCGGACTTCGGTCGCCCGCCACAGCGCGTGGACAGAGCAATCCAGTGAGCCATTCTTGTAACACCCTGAATTTGGGGGTATAAAATTTCTTTGCTCATATTCACAAATTCAGGTGTTACTTCCCTTTTCTCATCCTTCCTCATTCTTTTCTTTCTTATTTCTATAGGAGAGAAGTGCTTATTTTATTTGTAATTATAGTTTATTATGTTAAGCCCTAAGGGAGTATGAATTGTTGCATCATGTTGAACCCTAGATTTCACTTTTGCTTGGTGCATAATTCTTTGAAAGTTTGATTTGAATTTGTGGCTCATTTGGATTTGAATCAATTGGAGAAAATAAAAAGAAAAAGAGAAAACAATTCCAGAATAAAAAGAAAAGGAAAAGAAGCCCACTCCCCCGCCCTCCTCGGCCTTTCGGCCCAGTCGGCCCAATCCCGCGCGCGCGCCCTCTTCCCCCCCGCTCTCTCTGCCCTGGCGGGCCCGCCCGTCAGCGCAGCCGCTTCTCGCGCGCCCGCCTCCGCTCTCCCCTCTCTCTCTGCTCGCGGGCCCGGGCTGTCAGCCCCGTCGTCCCCGCGTAACCGCCGCCGAGCTGCGCGCGCCCGCCTTCCCCGCGCCCACGTCGTGCGTGGAGCTCGCAACTGACCCGCCCCTGGCCACTTGAGCCCCGAGCCCCACTCGCCCTCTCCCCCTCCCCCATTTGCGCTCCAGTAGAACCTCTTCCCCCCTCGCTGCGCGCACGCAGAGTGCCGCCGCCATAACCCCCGCCGTCCCGAGCTCGGTTCCCCGTCGCCGTTGGAACTCCGCCGCGCCCTTTGCCCCGGTGAGCTCCGCCCCGACGTCCGCAACCCGGGACGCGCCCCAAATCCCTCTCCCCCTCCCTATTTCTCTCTGCCCGCGCTCACCCGCCGTTCCCCGTGCAGCCGCGGAGGTCCCCCACCGTCGCCCCGGGCCACCGTCGCGCCATTCCCGCCGCCGAGGAGTCCCCGGAGCCCGCCTTGAGGTAAGGGACCTCTCCCGCCCCTATCGACCTTTGTTTTGCTCTCTGCCGCGTGTAATTCCTCGCCGGAGTAGAGTAATCCCGCCGCCGAGCCGCTCCGCCGTGAACCGCCCCCCTCCGGTGCTCCTGCCCCGACCCAGACCCCACCAGAGGACTCCCCGTGCCCTCCCCAACCTTCCCGGCCACTCAGGTCGCCCCAGAGGCCCGCCAAACGCCCGCGCCCCTCGTCTCCGGCGAGCCCTTCGCCGCGGGGACGAGCGCCGCCGCCCCAGCTAGCCGTAGGAAAGACCCAGGCCGCCCACCCGATCCCCGCCGTTCATCCTAGATCGGGCGGCCCTGATTCAACTCGCCCGGACCCAATCCTGGCCGTCCGCCGGAGATCCAGTGGCCCAGGCCCACTTTCCCCGCACCCCGTCTCCCTGCCGTTTGGGCCCCGCCTGTCAGCCCGCCCCGCGCGCGCTCTGCCCGCCGGCCCCGCCTGTCAGCCTGCCCGCGCCCCGCGCTGCCCGCCCGGTCCCGCCTGTCAGTCGCCCAGGCCGCCGCGCGCTCGCGCGCCCGCCCGCAGGATCTAATCCTGGCCGTTCGCTTTAGATCTGACGGCCGTAGTAGCCCGATACCCCTTCGCCCGCGCGTTTTCTTAAAGAGACCCCCGGTTTTCTGGAATTTGAACCCGCCGTCCCTGGTTTCTCGCAGATAAGTCCCTGGACCTTTTATTTAATTCAAAATAGGTATTTAGGGTATAATTTTAATCCCCAAACTTGTAAAATTCATAACTTTGTCATATGAACTCCAAATGAGGTGCTTCAAATTGCAAAATGCTCATTATGTTTTTGTCTATCTATTCAAACAATGTTTCCCTGCTGTTTCCATGTACCAATTAATAGTTAATCACTAGGATAGGATTAAGACTATTGGAACCTTATTTGAGATAATTAGAAATTGGTAGACTTTAATAAAAGTTGGATTACTTAAGTTTATGGACCTAAACACCTAAGTTTAGGAGCTTAAAACCAGGTAATGATTTAATTCCACCACTGACTTAAACTTGATTAGTGGATAATGAATCACTTTGTATAGTCCTCTACTCCAGACCTAGGGAACACCAGAGTGCCTATCCCTTTTCAACTATGAACTTGTGATCTCTCTGCTGCATATGTTTGGAATGTTGCTTTTTGTTATCTTCCCAAGTGCATAGTGTGAATGATTACTTTACGTAGACAACGAGCAGTCTGTGTTTCCCGAGGAAGTTGCAGAGGAAGTCCCTGATCAGCAGTTTGGTGAAGGCAAGTGTCCTCTGTCCCATTATGTCCTATTCATTTATAACTTACTACCCCGCACTACTTACTTGAAACCTAAGGATTGACTAGCTTTACATTTTACTTTATCCTTGATGACCTTATGGGCTATTATGGTTAGCACTTTGCTATCGCTTTAACATAATCAATGAACATGATGTGACTATTTATGATACTATTATCCTGATGATGTTGATGATCTTGTGATACTCTAGGGGGCTCAGGCTGTTTCCTGAGTACCTCTCCGTAAGGACTGGTTCGTTGAGAGACCACCCGGGATAACAGTGCAACCATGAGGGTGAAATGGGATGCCCTTAGCTGATTAATTAGATGAACTAGAGGTGTAGTTGCTTAGCCGTCATGCCGTCAATGGGGTCCAGGCACAGTGCTTGCTCTGCCGAGGCTGAGTGCCGAGGTTCTTTCGTTTTGCTCTTTGTTAGTCACTTTCCTGCGGGGAGGGGTACTGTGTTTATCAAACTGGAGAAACCTAACGGGCAGCTATGATCTCTAGGGAATCTTTGTAAAAGCTACGTAGTGATGCCCTGCCGGACCACCTAGGTAGTGGTCAATCGGGATTAGCTCTCCCCGGGTAGAAAGGGAATCATGACTCATGGGTAAAGTGTGCAACCTCTGCAGAGGGTAGTGAAACTGGTATATCAGCCGTGCTCACGGTTAAGAGCAGCCTTGGGATCCTCTTTGATTAGAGATACAGATGGTTCGAGATACAAGGATTATGTTATGGTTTTGGTTCGACTATGATGATGTTGTTCCTCGATGAGGAAATGGTTTACGGGTTGGTTAATGCTAAAATATGGCTCCTACTAATGATAAATACCTGACCAACTAAAAGCAACTGCTTGAGCCTAACCCCACATAAAGCTAGTCCACTTCAGCCAAACGGGACATTTGCTGAGTACGTTGATGTGTACTCATCCTTGCTTTACCACAAAACACCAGGTTGTCCGCATTGTAACCACTGCTCAGGAGAAGGAGAAGCCGTGGAAGGAGACTTCCAGGAGTTCCAAGACTACGATGAATTCTAGGTGTGGGTTGGCGGCAACCCCCAGTCAGCTGCCTGTGAAGGCCTTATCTTTACTGCGTTTCGCTAGTACTTTGATTTACTTGTTAAGACAATGACTATGTGGATGTCTATGACTCGGTGATGTAATAAGTACTCTTTTATGTTATTATTCGAGCATTGTGTGATGATGTTCATTTATGTAATCGCTGTGTACGTGAGTTCTGATCCTGGCACGTACATAGTTCGCATTCGGTTTGCCTTCCAAAACCGGGTGTGACATAAGTGGTATCAAAGCCCATGCTGACTGTAGGACCGCTGACCTAGAGTAGCACTGGTCGTACTAAGGACTATTGACCCTCCCCCTCACCTTGACATCTGATGTTACTTCAAAAAGTCGGTCACCTCGACCAACCCTATGTTTTACTATCTATCTATACTATACCTTGTTAAAATTTTTATCTTATTCTATCTTGGGTTTATTCACTTGTCATATTAGTTCTGCTCTTACTCTTGTGCTTGCGATGTCTTTTGTAGATGGCTCGTCTTAGACACACTGCACGTAAGTCGGTGATTCCTTTCCTGCCGTCTCGACTTGCGGAGCGTCCTCTGCACCGCACCGTGTCTGGTCAGTCGAGTCACCTGGAGAGGCTGCACCACCGCCTGCGTGAGGAGCAGGAACGCCGGCGCCAGCACAGAGAGCAGCAGGGCTCTTCCTCCCCACCCCAGCGAGAGGTGGAGTCTGTGAGGCCCCGTTCCTCTGTGGCCCAGCTGGAGGCGCCCCCTGCACCACCGCGGGACGCCCCGGCTGTTGGAGGAGCTACTGGAGGAGACCCCGACGACAACGACTCAGACCACAGCACGGAGTCTTCTGAGCCGCAGGAGGCGGAAGGATGGGTCGCCCGACCCATCACCCGTGACGCCGCTCGCGGTTGTCACTTCCACGACGCACTCGACACCTTGCTGCGCCAGGCTTTCGACCGGCACACCTGGTCGATCGAGTATCGTTGTGTAGTCTACCAGCACAGTCGCGGGAGGTACCCGGACCGCTGGGAGGCTACCTGCCTAGTTCGCCGTCCGGAGGATGACCTCCGGGGTGCGGAGACCGTTTCGGAGCACTACTCTATCTCCGAGAGGGACACTGCAGAGGCGGCTATGCAGGATGCAGCACGACGTGCACTCTCCCAGTACTGTTCTTTGTTCGGTGGCGTGGCCGACGGTCTTAACCTTCGGTACTACCCCCGCCGTCCTACTGGCAGCACAGAGAGTGTGGTTGTCTCACCTGTTGGTGAGGCTAACCCTAGGTTGAGCAGCACAGTCAACCTAGTCGCAGTGCTTAACATTGAGCTGGATCACTCCCTGGACGAGCTAAGCAGGGCTCGAACGGAGATTGCGGAGTTGCGTGCTGAGTTGGCAGAGCGCCATCACCAGGAGGGTGGTTCTCCCGCTCCTGTTGGGACTCAGCACCCTTACCGCTCACCGCCACGTGGTCATCACACTTATGGTTCCCCTGTCTGTAAGACCAGGATAGATCTAGATCCTTAGATCGTTAGCGTCGGAGTTTGTAATAATTCTTAAGTCAGATGTCTCAGTCTTAGGTAGTCAGTTTAGTTTGCTTATTAGTTGCTTCCATTTAGTTTAGTTTGCTTATCAGTTGTTTGCATGCTTGTTATGATGAACCCGTGTTGGATTTGGATCTTTGTAATGACTGTAGCCAACATGAGGGTTTCCCCTGCAGTTTGGCTTAGCTAGTAATGTTAATGAAGCCAGTTGTTTAGTTGGGAAACCATTTACTCTTACTTTCCTTTCTTATCCGAGAAGCTGTGTTGAATCATGAATGAGGATCAGTGAAGCTCTTTGTTCACTCAGTGTCATGAAGAATTCTGTATCCTCTTTTCTTATGCTGAAGGGTTGTAAGATCAATGCTGATGTATGAATGCCTTCCACAGATGTCTTACAACAGGCGCCGATGCAACAGGCGTGCTCAGCAAGAGCAGCATGACCAGCAGGAGGAACAACAGAGGCAGCCTCCCCCACCACCCCCGATGTCAGTGGAGCAGATGTTCTTGATGCAGACCCAGGCAGTGCAGGCCATTGGGCAGACTCTGGCAGCCATGCAGCAGGCTCAACAGCAACCTCAACCCCAATTGCAAGTGCAGATGCCCCAGATGCCACGGGATAGGCGTGGTGAGTTCATGAGAGGGCACCCTCCTACCTTCACCCATTCTGCTGACCCCATGGATGCAGAAGACTGGTTGCGCGCAGTGGAAAGAGAACTGCGCACCGCCCAATGTGATGACAGGGAGAAGGTTCTGTATGGTCCCCGCCAGCTAAGGGGAGCAGCCCAGTCCTGGTGGGAGTCCTACCTCGCCACCCATGCTGACCCTGAAGCCATCACTTGGGAGGAATTCAGCGAGAATTTCTGTCGGTACCATGTGCCAGAGGGACTGATGATCGTGAAGAAGGAGGAGTTTCTGGCTCTGAAGCAGGGACCCCTGTCTGTTAGTGAGTACAGAGACAAGTTTCTGCAGCTGTCTCGTTATGCACCCGAGGATGTCAACACTGATGCTAAGAGGCAGTACAGGTTCATGAGAGGTTTGGTGGATCCCCTGCATTACCAGCTGATGAATCATACCTTCCCAACCTTCCAGCACCTGATCGATAGGGCAGTGATGACTGAGAAGAAGCGTAAGGATATGGAAGATCGGAAGCGCAAGATGAGTGGACCCCAGACCGGAGGCATCAGCCGTCCACGTTTCTCAGGCAGTTCGTCTCAGCAAGGCAGGCCTGGTCACCCACAGGTATATCAGAATCAGAATCAGCGTCCGCATCAACAGCAGTTTCAGAGGCAGTACCCACAGCAGCAGCAGCAGTATCGTCAGCACAGCCAGCAGGGAGGTAATCAGTATCAGAAGCAGAACAACCAGGCACCTCGCCTTCCTGCCCCAGCCGCGAATCAGAACAACCAAGCAGCCCCAGCACAAGGAGGAGGCAGAGGATGTTTCCATTGTGGAGAACAAGGCCACTGGGCGATGCAGTGCCCAAAGAAGATGGCTCAGTAGCAGACCAACCCCAATGCTCCAACAAGGCAAGGTGTACTGCAGCCGGCAGCAGGCAATCGTAACCAAGCGTACAACCGTGGAAAGGTGAACCACTTGGAGGCCGAAGCAATCCAGGATGCACCAGATGTGGCAGTAGGTATGTTCTCAGTCGAATCTCATCCCGCAAAAGTGCTATTTGATACTGGTGCAACTCATTCATTTGTCACTGCAACATGGGTAGAATTGCATAACATCTCAGTAGAGGCAATGATGCCGCCCATGAGGATTAATTCGGTTGGTGGCAAGGTGCAAACAGATAAAATATGCTCAAATATAATGGTGGAAATAAGGGGGATAGGATTCCCCAGTGACTTAATAGTAATAGACACCCCTGGGATAGATGTTATTCTAGGGATTAATTGGTTAATGAAGTATGAGGCAAATGTTAGTTGTGACAAGAGGACCGTAACATTGAAGTCCCCGTCAGGAGAAGAGGTAGTGGCTGAGCTATGGATGCCTAAATCAGAAGAGGGAGCCTGTCACCAGATTTCAGTTGATAGTAAAGAGCCCAACCCGCTCAAGGCTATCAAGGTTGTGTCGGACTTTCCGGATGTGTTTCCCGAGGAGCTAACGGGCATGCCACCCGAGAGAAAGGTTGAATTTGCCATAGAGCTTATCCCTGGTACCGCCCCCATTTCCAAAAGAGCCTATCGAGTGTCTGGACCAGAATTGGTGGAACTCAAGAAGCAGATAGATGAGATGTTAGAGAAGGGTTACATCTGGCCCAGCACCTCGCCTTGGGTCGCTCCAGTGTTGTTTGTAGAGAAGAAAGATGGTACCAAAAGGATGTGCATAGACTACAGAGCCTTGAATGAAGTCACTGTCAAGAACAAGTACCCCCTGCCAAGGATAGAAGATCTGTTTGACCAGCTCAGAGGTGCCAGCGTATTCTCGAAGATAGATCTGAGGTCAGGCTACCATCAACTCAGAATCCGACCCTCGGACATACCGAAGACAGCATTCATCACCAAGTATGGGTTATATGAGTTCACAGTTATGTCCTTTGGATTGACAAATGCGCCAGCCTTCTTTATGTACCTGATGAACAACGTGTTCATGGACTATCTAGACAAGTTTGTGGTAGTGTTCATCGATGACATTCTCATATACTCTCAAAGTGAGGAAGATCATGTGGAGCATTTGAAGAAGTGTCTGCGAGTACCAGAAGAACAGTTGCCAGTGGAGGGTTTGGAGGTCCAGGAGGATCTGACATACATAGAGAAGCCAACGCAGATTCTGGAGTTTGCAGACAGAGTCACCCGGAGGAACACCATCAGGATGTGCAAAGTCAGATGGGGCCACCACTCTGAGGAAGAAGCAACCTGGGAACGAGAAGATGATCTGAAGGCCAAATACCCTGAACTCTTTGCTGACCAACCTTGAATCTCGGGGCGAGATTCTTTTAAGGGGGGTAGGTTTGTAACACCCTGAATTTGGGGGTATAAAATTTCTTTGCTCATATTCACAAATTCAGGTGTTACTTCCCTTTTCTCATCCTTCCTCATTCTTTTCTTTCTTATTTCTATAGGAGAGAAGTGCTTATTTTATTTGTAATTATAGTTTATTATGTTAAGCCCTAAGGGAGTATGAATTGTTGCATCATGTTGAACCCTAGATTTCACTTTTGCTTGGTGCATAATTCTTTGAAAGTTTGATTTGAATTTATGGCTCATTTGGATTTGAATCAATTGGAGAAAATAAAAAGAAAAAGAGAAAACAATTCCAGAATAAAAAGAAAAGGAAAAGAAGCCCACTCCCCCGCCCTCCTCGGCCTTTCGGCCCAGTCGGCCCAATCCCGCGCGCGCGCCCTCTTCCCCCCCGCTCTCTCTGCCCTGGCGGGCCCGCCCGTCAGCGCAGCCGCTTCTCGCGCGCCCGCCTCCGCTCTCCCCTCTCTCTCTGCTCGCGGGCCCGGGCTGTCAGCCCCGTCGTCCCCGCGTAACCGCCGCCGAGCTGCGCGCGCCCGCCTTCCCCGCGCCCACGTCGCGCGTGGAGCTCGCAACTGACCCGCCCCTGGCCACTTGAGCCCCGAGCCCCACTCGCCCTCTCCCCCTCCCCCATTTGCGCTCCAGTAGACCCTCTTCCCCCCTCGCTGCGCGCACGCAGAGCGCCGCCGCCATAACCCCCGCCGTCCCGAGCTCGGTTCCCCGTCGCCGTTGGAACTCCGCCGCGCCCTTTGCCCCGGTGAGCTCCGCCCCGACGTCCGCAACCCGGGACGCGCCCCAAATCCCTCTCCCCCTCCCTATTTCTCTCTGCCCGCGCTCACCCGCCGTTCCCCGTGCAGCCGTGGAGGTCCCCCACCGTCGCCCCAGGCCACCGTCGCGCCATTCCTGCCGCCGAGGAGTACCCGGAGCCCGCCTTGAGGTAAGGGACCTCTCCCGCCCCTATCGACCTTTGTTTTGCTCTCTGCCGCGTGTAATTCCTCGCCGGAGTAGAGTAATCCCGCCGCCGAGCCGCTCCGCCGTGAACCGCCCCCCTCCGGTGCTCCTGCCCCGACCCAGACCCCACCAGAGGACTCCTCGTGCCCTCCCCAACCTTCCCGGCCACTCAGGTCGCCCTAGAGGCCCGCCAAACGCCCGCGCCCCTCGTCTCCGGCGAGCCCTCCGCCGCGGGGACGAGCGCCGCCGCCCCAACTAGCCGTAGGAAAGACCCAGGCCGCCCACCCGATCCCCGCCGTTCATCCTAGATCGGGCGGCCCTGATTCAACTCGCCCGGACCCAATCCTGGCCGTCCGCCGGAGATCCAGCGGCCCAGGCCCACTTTCCCCGCACCCCGTCTCCCTGCCGTTTGGGCCCCGCCTGTCAGCCCGCCCCGCGCGCGCTCTGCCTGCCGGCCCCGCCTGTCAGCCTGCCCGCGCCCCGCGCTGCCCGCCCGGTCCCGCCTGTCAGTCGCCCAGGCCGCCGCGCGCTCGCGCGCCCGCCCGCAGGATCTAATCCTGGCCGTTCGCTTTAGATCTGACGGCCGTAGTAGCCCGATACCCCTTCGCCCGCGCGTTTTCTTAAAGAGACCCCCGGTTTTCTGGAATTTGAACCCGCCGTCCCTGGTTTCTCGTAGATAAGTCCCTGGACCTTTTATTTAATTCAAAATAGGTATTTAGGGTATAATTTTAATCCCCAAACTTGTAAAATTCATAACTTTGTCATATGAACTCCAAATGAGGTGCTTCAAATTGCAAAATGCTCATTATGTTTTTGTCTATCTATTCAAACAATGTTTCCCTGCTGTTTCCATGTACCAATTAATAGTTAATCACTAGGATAGGATTAAGACTATTGGAACCTTATTTGAGATAATTAGAAATTGGTAGACTTTAATAAAAGTTGGATTACTTAAGTTTATGGACCTAAACACCTAAGTTTAGGAGCTTAAAACCAGGTAATGATTTAATTCCACCACTGACTTAAACTTGATTAGTGGATAATGAATCACTTTGTATAGTCCTCTACTCCAGACCTAGGGAACACCAGAGTGCCTATCCCTTTTCAACTATGAACTTGTGATCTCTCTGCTGCATATGTTTGGAATGTTGCTTTTTGTTATCTTCCCAAGTGCATAGTGTGAATGATTACTTTACGTAGACAACGAGCAGTCTGTGTTTCCCGAGGAAGTCGCAGAGGAAGTCCCTGATCAGCAGTTTGGTGAAGGCAAGTGTCCTCTGTCCCATTATGTCCTATTCATTTATAACTTACTACCCCGCACTACTTACTTGAAACCTAAGGATTGACTAGCTTTACATTTTACTTTATCCTTGATGACCTTATGGGCTATTATGGTTAGCACTTTGCTATCGCTTTAACATAATCAATGAACATGATGTGACTATTTATGATACTGTTATCCTGATGATGTTGATGATCTTGTGATACTCTAGGGGGCTCAGGCTGTTTCCTGAGTACCTCTCCGTAAGGACTGATTCGTTGAGAGACCACCCGGGATAACAGTGCAACCATGAGGGTGAAATGGGATGCCTTTAGCTGATTAATTAGATGAACTAGAGGTGTAGTTGCTTAGCCGTCGTGCCGTCAATGGGGTCCAGGCACAGTGCTTGCTCTGCCGAGGCTGAGTGCCGAGGTTCTTTCGTTTTGCTCTTTGTTAGTCACTCTCCTGCGGGGAGGGGTACTGTGTTTATCAAACTGGAGAAACCTAACGGGCAGCTATGATCTCTAGGGAATCTTTGTAAAAGCTACGTAGTGATGCCCTGCCGGACCACCTAGGTAGTGGTCAATGGGGATTAGCTCTCCCCGGGTAGAAAGGGAATCATGACTCATGGGTAAAGTGTGCAACCTCTGCAGAGGGTAGTGAAACTGGTATATCAGCCGTGCTCACGGTTAAGAGCAGCCTTGGGATCCTCTTTGATTAGAGATACAGATGGTTCGAGATACAAGGATTATGTTATGGTTTTGGTTCGACTATGATGATGTTGTTCCTCGATGAGGAAATGGTTTACGGGTTGGTTAATGCTAAAATCTGGCTCCTACTAATGATAAATACCTGACCAACTAAAAGCAACTGCTTGAGCCTAACCCCACATAAAGGTAGTCCACTTCAGCCAAACGGGACATTTGCTGAGTACGTTGATGTGTACTCATCCTTGCTTTACCACAAAACACCAGGTTGTCCGCATTGTAACCACTGCTCAGGAGAAGGAGAAGCCGTGGAAGGAGACTTCCAGGAGTTCCAAGACTACGATGAATTCTAGGTGTGGGTTGGCGGCAACCCCCAGTCAGCTGCCTGTGAAGGCCTTATCTTTACTGCATTTCGCTAGTACTTTGATTTACTTGTTAAGACAATGACTATGTGGATGTCTATGACTCGGTGATGTAATAAGTACTCTTTTATGTTATTATTCGAGCATTGTGTGATGATGTTCATTTATGTAATCGCTGTGTACGTGAGTTCTGATCCTGGCACGTACATAGTTCGCATTCGGTTTGCCTTCCAAAACCGGGTGTGACAATTCTCTAATTCTTTGCACCACTGTCCTTCTTGACCTCTGGCGAAGCTCTCTGACTGGTTCACTTGGACAATCACGCCGTGAGCAGGCCGGATTCCTCGCTGCCGACGAGCATCTCCGCCTGCGCACGTGGATCGGCCAACTCCGACCATTCCCGACGGTGCCCCGCACATCGTCGTGACCCTCAGGACCTCCCCTACATCCTCGACCACCTCACTGGAGCAGTCTCGCTGCCGGTAAGCCCCTCCGCCCCTTTCTTCCAGCGCGGCCACTATTCCATTAGGGAAGGACCGCGAGTTCGATTTTGCAAAACCCTAGGGGGTTTTCTGCAGAGCCGTAGACTCAAGTGAATAGTGCACCGAGGACCTATCTGTAATTCATTCAGAACCTTTCGCCAGGGACCCCAGCGCAAAACTGTTTTTCCTTTAACCATTTCTAATTAATCTTTTTAAATTTAGCAGAGAACTTAGAAAATTTATATCTTGAGTTATATTCAACCAAATTTAGCCAAACCAATTTTGCTGGATTCAAAATATTATGAACTATCACATAAAAATACTGAACCTTATGCTTTCTGTTTTAATTTTTAGAGTTTGAAATTAATTAAAGAAACTGACCAAACCTTTTAAAAAGGAAGAAAATTAGTTATGCTTCTGTGCTGAACTTAAGAAAATTTGTAGAAGTTAAAACCCCATTTAGACACTGGTTAAAAATATTGAACACCCCAGTATTGAAGATTTAAGTAGGGTTATCTATTAAAAGCCATTTTGCCCAAAACTTAAGAAAATCAGAAAGGTATTAGAAAATAATGAACAGTGAATGTAGATATTTTTCCTAGTCTACCAAGGTGATAGAGAACCTAGGAAAAATAAAGGGACCCCTAGTCCAGAACAAATTCTAGGTGAAATGTTTTATGAAGCATTAATCAAACTAGAAAAACAATTATTAGAATTATGAAAACAATTTCAAAATTGTTAAAAAAATCCAGTGGACTTGTAACCACTAGAACCCCACTACAAAAATGATAAACACCCCAGTCCATCATTTTAAGTAGGGTAAACAAATAGAACTTGATTTTAAGCCATATTTCAATTAAATCATAAGCAAGCCAAAAAGTGTGCAACAATGAGAAAATAAATTTTTACCATATTAGTAATGAAGTAGACCACCAGAGAAAAATGCAAAACCCAATTAAAAGCTACAAATAATACCCATTGCCAATACTTCATAAAAAAGACCATTTAGTTCAAGAAATTCCTACCACCTTTCCCTTAAGCAAAAAGTTACCAAACTTCAGAATGATTGCTCTTGCACAAAGAAGAAGATAGGAAAAATTGGAAATCTGTTGTTTGATATCTTTCAAATATAGTGGTAGTAGAAAGCACCCCTTTGGCTAGAAACTTTGGACAATCATAATAAATAAATAATGAGTATTAGTAGCTAAAAATTTGTACAAAGTCATGTTATAACATCTAGATACTAGCAAAAATAAGTCTTGGACAATAACTCACTGTAAAAAGAAGGTTGTAGTTCAAAACACCCCCTCTACCCTAATATTTGATAATATTATGCAGAGAGAACCAATCACTTTGTAAACCCAAATTTTGAGACAGAGACTTATACACCAATAAGAAGCCACTGTATTTTTTGCATAATTTTTGGAAATTTATTAAGCTATCTTGTAGTTCAAACCCACCTTAAAAGCATAAAAGAAATAGAAAATAAGAGAGTCAGGAATTGATTGTATTCATCTTGATAACAGGATCTATGATGGTCTATGGACTTGGATCTAGGAAGGATGCCTTGTCCATGAGACGGGAAATGAAATTAAGGATTAATGTGTGGATACCTGAGTCAAGCGTTTGAACGTACTAAACACATGTCGGGAAATATGGTAACCGGTAAACCTAGTACCTGAGTGAAGCCGGACGCGGACTTTTCCCCTCACTTGTCCTGAGACTGGGTATCCCATGCTACCTATGGTGGGTACAAGTGCGGTCACTGCACGGCGACAGCTGGGGTCAGTGGAGCATTGTATGCCAAGACGGTGAGCCCTGGCCGCGAATGGGGAATCGATGGGGACGATTGACGTGTGTGGGGACAGAGTGCCCTTACATGTCGTGTGTTTAGGTTTACCTTGCAAGGATAAAAACTCGATTCGAATCGTCTGCTTCTCACAGCTAATGAGACTGCTTGACCCCTTGTACTACATTGAGTAAGAAGTGAAATGAGGTTTACATGAGATAACTTGTTGATTGTACTAAATGCTTGTTACCATGTATGCCTAGAAGGAGCAAATTTAGCTAAGATAATGATGCTAGAATTTGAAAAGCTAAAAATTGATTTTAGGCTCAGCTAGTGCTTTTGGCAAACCAAACCCCTCAGCCAAATAGCTGCATGGTCTAGAGGTAGAGGAGTAGTTTCCTCACACCGGGTAAGTCTAGATGAGTATTAGTATACTCAGCCTTGCTTGTGGCATAATTTTTGCAGGTACGCTTCAGGATATGGTTGATGGTGTGACTTGGCCTACAACCCTGCCACTGGGTTGGACGGTCGAGTGGGATGATGCTCCGGTAGGAGAGGAGCAGGAGTAGTAGTGGGCTAGGCCTTGCCCAATTCCTCGCTACCGACGATACCGATTATCCGCTGCATTTTATTTTGTGAACTTTTACCAGCTACTTGGAAAACTCCGATTTATGTAATAACTCCAGTACTTTAAATTGAGTTTTTTCCTGTTTTATTGTATTTCTTCTGTGACTCACCTTCGAGTGAGTTTGTGGTATTTGATCCTGGTTAAGTGGCTTTATCAGACTAGATCCGAGGGACTGACGAGTTATTCCGATTTAAGTGTGTTACGACCCCTAAGGCGTGACTTGGGCACTTAAGCTGGAATAATTCGGGTGGTGCTGCCACACCTGGCTGCCGAATGGGAAATGTTGAAGGATGCTGAAGCTTATGCAAATGCCGGAAAAAGCAGTTTGGTTCATCTTAAGTATACTTATCGATACAAGAATCAATTTGGTGAGCCAGATGATGATTGGCTCGATGACATTGAAGCAACAAGTGATGAATTGTTAGGGGCCTATATGAAGCCTGAGGATGAAGCCATGTATGTTGCCTTCGGTGCCCAAGGAAAACTAAGATTGAACAAGGTTTTTGATGCTATTGGATTCATTTACCCTGATTACTGCTTCCCTGCTCGAAAGAGGGGGTCAAAAAGGAAAAATGCATTGAAAACTTCTTCTACTGTGCCAAAGCCAAAGAAAACAAAAATTCTAACTCACCGGTCGAAGTCATACTTTTTAGAGAGGGCTGCAAAACTGTGTGCTGCAGGGACTTCAAAGACAGAAGCTGCCAAAGGTGCTCTCCTGGCTTCGGAGGTAATACCTTTTCTTTTCCTTTGATTTGCCTCAAAACACTTCTGGTCTAATATGACTTTTGGAATTTCTTGAGCAGATGATGAAAGGAATCGAGGCAACTACAGTGAGTGCCCCAGCTCCCATTCATTTGACACTAGCTTCAGAAAAGAGCCATGGCCAAAACAACTGAAGGTTCAAGAACTGTCGAAGGCGCCATCGCTATCACAGATAACAACTGCTCCAATGGGAACTCCTAGGAAGGGGAAGAGAATGGCCAATGTTCTTGAATCTATTTTGAGGCCTTCGAAGATGGCGACACCTGCACTACCGAAGGTTTCTGAGGACAAGGCCGATGAACCGATGGTCGGTATTGCAGATTCTTCTTCTGACTTAGGCAAGGCTGGACCTTTGGAGCCCACTCAATCAAAAGAAAAATCTAAGAGCCTACCAGAGAAAGTGACAACGCCATTACTCAAAACGACACCACATGAAAATCTTGACTTCATTATCCGCCATGCTTCGGGAAAGCAACTGACGAAGGAACAAATTGCCGAAGTTTAACATTATGCTAGAGATCTGAGGTATCCTCGAGGGTCCTTAGTTTATGGAGGCAAAAAAATATGATTACCAGTACTGCTTTCTTAATAACAAAGAGATTGATGTCTGCCGGTAAATGATGGATGACATGGGTTACCTAAAGCTTGAGCTTGGGCTATCCTTAATGCCGAAAGACCATCTAGTAGATTGCTTGGCATAAAATAGCTTAAATATTTGTGTTTACTTTCCTTTTCTATCTTTTGATAATTATTTTAGGTAAAGTATTTACTTTGTTTTCTTTTTGCTACCATTAGGGACTTACCTTGAGTAAAGCTTTAAAAGCGCAGAAGGAATGCGAAGATGAAAGCACTCAAATAGCCTTCGAAAACCTATGCTCAGAAGTTATAACTCTTCGGAATGAGGCCCTTGAGAAAGACAAGATTCTTATTGAAAGGTAAATGTGCCCTTGGGCCATTTCTAGTATATTTTGGTGATTAAGTGTCCAACACATATTAAGCGGGTTATCATATGCCAAATGATGAATGAAGTGCAAATCAACAAAGAAGGTATGTTTCTAGACTTAGTACATTTGTTTTGGGCACTAATGAAGTTACCTAAGTGCTAGAAACAGGAAAAGAGAAAGATTGGAAGAGAGTGCCTGTGTGCAGCCAAGACTCAACACAGTCTGGCACACCGGACTGTCCGGTGGTGCACCGGACAGTGTCCGGTGCGCCAGGCTGGTCTCCGGCAAACTGGCCACTCTCGGGAAAACTTTGGCGGCGTACGTCTATAATTCACCGGACTGTCCGGTGGTGCACCGGACAGTCCGGTGAGCCAACGGCCGCCAGCGCATCGGTCGGCCGCTAAATCCGCGGGCGACGCGTGGCCCGCTCCAACGGTCGGCAGGGGGCACCGGACTGTCCGGTGTGCACTGGACAGTGTCCGGTGCGCCAACCAACCTGAAGTTGCAACGGTCGGCTGCGCCAGGAATGGAAGGAAATCGCGCACCGGACATGAACAGTGGTTGTCCGGTGGCACACCGGACTGTCCGGTGCGCCACCCGACAGAAGGCAAGATTAGCCTTCCAAGAATGCCTCCAACGACTCCTAGCTGTCTTGGGGCTATAAAAGGGACCCCTAGGCGCATGGAGGAGTCACCCAAACATACTTTGAGCATACTAAGTCTTCCACACTCCATCTTTGCACACTTGATTGACTTTGTTAGTGATTTGAGCTCTGTTCTAGTAGTGAACTCGTTGTGCTTCATTCGAGCTCAAGTCTTGGCTTGTGTGTGTGCGTATTGCTGCAGATTTGTGTGTGTTGCTTCCCACCCTTACTCTTGTGCTCTCACTTTGATATCTGTTGTAAGGGCGAGAGACTCCAACTTGTGGAGATTCCTCGCAAACGGGAAAAGATATAAGCAAAGAAGAACACCGTGGTATTCAAGTTGATCATTGGATCACTTGAAATGGGTTGAGTGCAACCCTCGTCCATCGGGACGCCACAACATGGAGGTAGGCAAGTGTTATACTTGCCGAACCACGAGATAAACTCGCTTGTCTTTTGTGATTGTTTTTCTATGATACTTGTGTGTTCGCAAGAGCTTGCTACTTAGCCATTCTAACACTTAACCAAGTTTTGTGGCTATTAGTTGTTGAATTTTACAGGATCACCTATTCAGCCCCCTCTAGGTGCTCTCAATTGGTATCAGAGCCGTTCTCTTCATGAAAGGGACTAATCGCCCGGAGAGATGGATCCTAAGGGAAAGGGGATGGTGGTCAACGACAAGGAGAAGGAGTCCTTCCTCAACGAGCCTAGAGATGACAAGCTCACTGACTCTGGCTCAAGTCATAAGAAGATGGACGAGAAGAAGAAGAGGTGCATCAAGAAGATCGTCTACTACGACAGCGACGAGTCTTCTTCTTCCCCAAGAGACAACGACTACGACGAGAAAAAGAAACCGGTTAACTCAAATTTTTCATTTGATTATTCTCATATTCCGTATAATTCCCATGCCCATTTGCTTTCTATTCCTCTTGGTAAACCTCCACACTTTGATGGAGAGGACTACTCTTTTTGGAGTCACAAAATGCGTAGTCACCTTTTCTCTCTTCATCCTAGTATTTGGGAGATAGTTGAGAATGGAATGCAATTTGATAGTACGGATAACCCTGTATTCATTAATGAACAAATTCATAAAAATGCACAAGCTACCACTGTTTTGTTAGCATCGTTGTGCAGGGATGAATACAACAAGGTGAGCGGCTTGGACAACGCCAAGCAAATATGGGACACCCTCAAGATATCGCATGAGGGGAACGACACCACCATGATCACCAAGATGGAGTTGGTGGAAGGCGAGCTGGGAAGGTTCGCAATGATCAGGGGAGAGGAGCCAACACAAACGTATAATAGGCTCAAGACCCTGGTCAACAAGATCAGGAGCTATGGAAGCACGAGATGGACGGGCCACGACGTCGTCCGACTTATGCTCAGGTCTTTTACTATCATTGACCCTCATCTTGTGAACCTAATCCGTGAGAATCCTAGGTACACAAAGTTGACGCCCGAGGAGATACTCGGAAAGTTTGTGAGTGGGCGTATGATGGTCAAGGAAGCAAGATATGTTGATGATGCATTGAACGACCCAATGCCCATCTATGAGCCTCAACCCGTTGCACTCAAGGCAACAAGCAGCAGCAGAGAGGCGCTACCTAGCAAGGTGGCACAAGTTGAGGCTGCCGGGCCAAATGAAGATGAAATGGCCCTCATCATCAAGCGCTTCAAGATGGCGCTAAAAGGACGCAAGGAGCATCCCAACAAGAGCAAAGCAAAGGGAAAGCGCTCCTATTTTAAATGTGGTAAGACTAGTCATTTCATAGAAAATTGTCCCAATAATACTAATGACCAGGAACAAGAAAAGAGTGGGAAGAGGGAAAAGAAGAAGGCCTACAAGAAGGCGAAGGGCGAGGCGCACCTTGGCAAAGAGTGGGATTCAGATTGCTCTTCATCCGACTCCGACGACGAAGGACTCACCGCCTCGACCTTCAACAAGTCGTCTCTCTTCCCCAACGAGTGTCATACTTGCCTCATGGCAAAGGAGAAAAAGGTAAGCATTCGAGAAACCCCTAAGTATTCTACTTCTAGTGATGAGGATTCTAGTGATGATGAAGTAGACTATACTAGCTTGTTCAAAGGATTAGATAGAGCTAAAGTAGAAAAGATTAATGAATTGATTGATGCTTTAAATGAAAAAGTTAGACTACTAGAGAGGCAAGAGGACATTTTGTATGAGGAACATGACAAATTTGTTAGTGTTCAAAAGTCACTTGCCTTAGAAATTAAGAGGAATGAATTACTATCTTCTGAGTTATCTACTTGCAATGAATCTATCTCTAGTTTAAAGACTTTGAATGATGATCTAATTGCTAAGCTAGAAGTAGTTAATAAAACTAGTTCTTGTGTAGAGCATGTTGTCATTGGTAATAGGTGTAAGGATTTTGATGTTGATGCATGTGTTGAACACCTTACTTCTATTACAAAATTAAATGGTGAAGTGGCAAGTCTTAATGACCAACTTAAGACTTGCAAAAATGACTTTGATAAGTTAAAATTTGCTAGGGATGCCTACACCATTGGTAGACATCCCTCAATTAAGGATGGACTTGGCTTTCGAAAGGAAGCCAAGAACTTAACAAGCCAAAGGGCTCCCATTCCCAATAAGGAGAAAGGGAAGACCCCTATGGCTAGTAGTAATCTAAAGAATCATGCTTTCATGTATAATGATAGAAAATTTTCTAGAAGTTCTCATTACAATAGGAGTTATAATGCTTTTGATTCACATGATATGATTGCTTCGAGTTCCAACGTGCATGGTAGAAGTAGGCCTAAGAAGGGAAATGTTAGTCATCATGTGCCTAGGAAAATGCATAATGAATCTGCTACTGTTTTTCATGTCTGCAACACTTATTTTGTACTTTCATGTAAAAATAAGAAAGTGGTTGCTAGGAAGTTGGGGGCCAAATGCAAGGGAGACAAGACTTGCATTTGGGTCCCAAAGGATATTGTGACTAACCTTGTAGGACCCAACAAGAGTTGGGTACCTAAAACCCAAGCCTAAATTGTCTTGCAGGTTTATGCATCCGGGGGCTCAAGCTGGATTATCGACAGCGGATGCACAAACCACATGACGGGGGAGAAGAAGATGTTCACCTCCTATGTCAAGAACAAGGACTCCCAAGACACGATTATCTTTGGAGATGGGAACCAAGGCAAGGTCAAAGGCTTGGGCAAGATTGCCATCACAAATGAGCACTCTATTTCTAATGTATTTTTAGTAGAGTCGCTAGGCTATAATCTCCTGTCTGTTAGTCAATTGTGCCACATGGGCTACAATTGTTTGTTTACAAATGTTGATGTATCTATCTTTAGAAGGAGTGATGGTTCATTAGCATTTAAGGGTGTACTAGATGGCAAACTCTACTTAGTTGATTTTTCGAAAGAGGAGGCCGATCTAGATGCATGCTTAATCGCTAAGACTAGTATGGGCTGGCTGTGGCATCACCGTCTAGCACATGTTGGGATGAAGAACCTCTACAAACTTCTAAAGGGAGAGCATGTGTTAGGACTAACAAATGTATTTTTGAAAAAGATAGACCTTGTGCAGCTTGTCAAACAGGCAAACAGGTGGGAAGCACTCATCACAGCATGAATGTGATGACCACATCAAGACCTCTGGAGCTACTTCATATGGACCTCTTCGGACCCGTCGCCTACCTCTGCATCGAGGGAAGTAAGTATGGTCTTGTTATTGTTGATGATTTTTCCCGCTTCACTTGGGTATTCTTTTTGCAGGATAAATCAGAAACCCAAGGGACCATAAAGCGCTTTCTAAGGAGAGCTCAAAACGAATTTGAGCTCAAGGTGAAAAAGATAAGAAGCGACAATGGGTCCGAGTTCAAGAACCTACAAGTGGAGGAGTACCTTGAGGAGGAAGGAATCAAGCACGAGTTCTCCGCTCCCTACACACCACAGCAAAACAGTGTGGTAGAGAGAAAGAACAGGACACTTATAGACATGGCAAGGATGATGCTTGGAGAATTCAAGACGCCCGAGCGGTTTTGGTCGGAAGTTGTAAACACAGCTTGCCACACCATAAACCGGGTCTACCTTCATCGCCTCCTCAAGAAGACCTCGTATGAACTTCTAATCGGTAACAAACCCAACGTATCATACTTTCGTGTATTTGGGAGCAAATGTTACATTCTAGTGAAGAAAGGTAGAAATTCTAAATTTGCTCCCAAAGCTGTAGAAAGGTTTTTACTAGGTTATGACTCAAATACAAAGGCGTATAGAGTCTTCAACAAATCATCGGGTTTGGTTGAAGTCTCTAGTGACGTTGTATTTGATGAGACTAATGGCTCTCCAAGAGAGCAAGTTGATCTTGATGATGTAGATGAAGATGACGTTCCAACGGCCGCAATTCGCACCATGGCGATTGGAGATGTGCGACCACAGGAACAACAAGAGCAAGATCAACCTTCTTCCTCAATGATGGTGCATTCCCCAACTCAAGACGATGAACAGGATCCTCAAGAGGAGGCATGTGATCAAGGGGGAGCACAAGAAGACCAAGTTATGGAGGAAGAAGCACCACGGGCCCCTCCAACTCAAGTCCGAGCGACGATTCAAAGGAATCATCCCGTCGATCAGATTCTGGGTGATATAAGCAAGGGAGTAACTACTCGCTCAAGACTAGCTAACTTTTGTGAGCATTACTCGTTTGTCTCTTCTATTGAGCCTTTCAGGGTAGAAGAGGCCTTGCAAGATCCGGACTAGGTGTTGGCCATGCAGAAAGAGCTCAACAACTTCAAGCGAAATGAAGTTTGGAGCCTGGTGCCATGTCCAAAGCAAAATGTTGTGGGAACCATGTGGGTGTTCCGCAACAAGCAAGACGAGCACGGGGTGGTGACAAGAAACAAGGCTCGACTTGTGGCAAAAGGTTATGCCCAAGTCGCAGGTTTGGATTTTGAGGAGACTTTTGCTCCTGTGGCTAGGCTAGAGTCTATTTGCATTTTGTTAGCCTATGCCGCTCACCATTCTTTCAGGTTGTTTCAAATGGATGTGAAGAGCGTTTTCCTCAACGGGCCAATAAAGGAGGAGGTGTACGTGGAACAACCCCCTGGCTTTGAGGATGACAGGTAGCCCGACCATGTTTTTAAGCTCTCTAAGGCGCTCTATGGACTTAAGCAAGCCCTAAGAGCATGGTATGAATGCCTTAGAGATTTCTTAATTGCTAATGCTTTCAAGGTTGGGAAAGCCGATCCCACTCTTTTCACTAAGACTTGTGAAGGTGACCTTTTTGTGTGCCAAATTTATGTTGATGACATAATATTTGGTTCTACTAATCAAAAGTCTTGTGACGAGTTTAGCAGGGTGATGACACAGAAATTTGAGATGTCGATGATGGGTGAGTTGAACTACTTCCTTGGGTTCCAAGTGAAGCAACTCAAGGACGGTACCTTCATCTGATCATCTCCCAAACGAAGTACACTCAAGATCTTCTCAAGAGGTTTGGGATGAAGGACGCCAAGTCCGCGAAGACACCGATGGGAATCGACGGGCATGTCGACCTCAACAAAGGAGGTAAGTCCGTTGATCAAAAGGCATACCGGTCTATGATAGGTTCCTTGCTTTATTTATGTGCTAGTAGACCGGATATTATGCTTAGCGTATGCATGTGTGCTAGATTTCAATCCGATCCAAGGGAATGTCAACTTGTGGCCGTTAAGCAGATTCTTAGATATTTAGTTGCTACGCCTTGCTTTGGGATCTAGTATCCAAAGGGGTCTACCTTTGACTTGATTGGATACTCAGACTCCGACTATGCTGGATGCAAGGTTGATAGGAAGAGTACATCAGGGACGTGCCAATTCCTAGGAAGGTCCCTAGTGTCCTGGAGTTCTAAGAAACAAACCTCCGTTGCCCTATCCACCGCTGAGGCCGAGTATGTTGCCGTAGGACAGTGTTGCGCGCAACTGCTTTGGATGAGGCAAACCCTCTGGGACTTTGGCTACAATCTGAGCAAAGTCCCACTCCTATGTGACAATGAGAGTGCAATCCGCATGGCGGATAATCTTGTTGAACACAGCCGCACTAAGCACATTGACATCCAACATCACTTTTTGAGAGACCACCAGCAAAAGGGAGATATAGAAGTGTTCTATATTAGCACCGAGAACCAGCTAGCCGATATCTTTACCAAGCCTTTAGATGAGAAAACCTTTTGCAGGCTGCATAGTGAGCTAGATGTCTTAGATTCGCATAACTTGGATTGATTTATAGCATACATGTGTTTTATTCCTTTGATCAAGTTACTTTATGTGGCGGAACTGTCCGAATTATTCCAACTTAAGTGCATAAGTCCCGCCTCAACGGCTAGACCACACTTAAATGGGAATAACCCGTCAATCCCTCGGATCTAGTCCGACGAGGCCACTGACAGGATCAAGTACCACAATCTCACTCAATGGTGAGTCACAGAGCAAATACAATAAAGCATAAAACCATACATTAAGGAGTATTAAACATATTACATCATCATCGGGGTTTTAGCAAAAGTAGTCATTATTGTTCGAAGTGCAGCGGAATAAAACTAATGATAAATAAACAGAGAGATGGGGAAGCCTGTCCCATCACTCCTCATGCTCCTCCTCAGCCGAGGCAGGATCCCACTCGACTGTCCAACCCGGTGGCAAGATGGACGGCCAAGTCACTCCAACAACCATGTCCTCCAGAGAACCTGTAAAAATTATGCCACAAGCAAGGCTGAGTATACTAATAATCAGCTAGACTTACCCGGTGTGAGGAGTCTACTCCTCTACCTCTAGATATGCAGCTGTTTGGCTGTGGGGTTTGGTTGCCAAAAGCACTAGCTGAGTTTATAAATCAAGTTTTAGCTTTGTCAAATTTAAGTGTGACTCTCTTAAGGCTAAAAGTGTACTATCTACCCATACATGGTATCAACATATTTAGCAATCAACATCTTGTGTCAACTCATCACATTTTCACTTGTTACTCAATGTAGCAGCATGGATCAAGCAGTCTCATTAGCTGCGAGAAGCAGACGATTCGAATTGAGTTTTTATCCTTGCAAGGTAAACCTAAACACACGACATGTAGGGGCACTCCGTCCCCACACACATCAACCGTCCCCATCGATTCCCTGGCAACAGATCAGGGCTCACCGCCTTGGCGTACAATGCCTCACTGACCCGACTGCCATCGTGCAGTGACCACACTTGTACCCACCATAACCGGAATGGGAGACCACGTCTCAGGTCGCGTGAGGGGTAAAGTCTGCGGGCAGGTTCACTCAGGTACTAGGCTTACCGATTTACCATATTTCTCGGTATGTGTTTAGTACATTCAAACGCTTGACTCACGGTACCACACCTTAATCCTTATTCCAATTTTCATCCCGTGGACCACCAATTCCCATGGATTGTTGTCCACCAACCAACATCATTATGATATGAAAGTGGGCACAATCAATTCCTGACCTCGCGCGAGTGCTAGAAAAATCACTCGACTTCTACCGAGATCCCTAATTAATAAAGCAGCTACTCGGCCTAGCGTACTAGTATTCATCTCAATAGGATTCCTGAGATCATGCAGCTAAGGTTTCAATCAACTCCTACACTTAGGTGCACGATACAAGCCTACAATCATTAAGTGTATTAAAATAGCATATAAAACAGGTCATGCATAAAACCGGGGCTTGCCTTCCAAAGCTGTGGCAGGCAGATCCTCTGGTGCAGGCTCTGGTGCTGGATCCGGGGCTACCTCCTGAGCAACACCTTGCTCCGGCACGAGGTCGTACTCTCCGTTAGCGAGGTTGTAGTCTATCGAATGCAATGAAGATGTATGTCATGATTATGCATGATTTAACAACATTATGCTAAAGGAAGAAAAAAACTAAGTTAGTTAGTAACTTAGGGTTTCTAGGTCATACGTGGCTTTTAGTGGTTTATGCTTATCACTCTAGGTTTAGGTTTTGTTAAGGATAAGCATAGTGGATTTGTATTTCACTCATATATTTCAGTGGGCAATTTACAAAGGGTTTTAGGGTGACACTAATTTCCACCATTCATTTTCCCCTTCTTTATTTTCTATTTATGAATTCTAGTGTGGGTTTGAACTACAACAGTGGTTTAACTTTTTCCAAAAATTCTGTAAAAATTACAGTGGGTTACCCTTGGTCACTATAGTCTGTTCTATGAATTTGATGTACAGAATAAAAAGAGTATGCCTTGGACAAAAATAACAAAGGTTGGGCAAAGGGGGTCACTTTGCACTACAACTCTTAACTAGTTGTGGGTTCTGTACTAAGGGTTATTTTTGCTAGTTAATATGGGTCATAACATGCTTCTGTGCCAAAAATCATAAAGGGCTACTTAGTGGATTTTTAGTTATGATTTTCTAAGGTTTAATGCCAAAAAGACACTTATAACTAACTTACTAATTGAAAAATGTCAAACAACAGAACTTTCATTTTTCCTAGGTTCTTCTTAGCAAAGGAATAGTCATTCCTAAGGTAGGGGTGTTTTCTCCTTAGGATTATTTTCTTAGGACTTTTTAAAGTTTTCTCTATTTTTCATGAATAATTGAGAGTGTAATTTCTTTCCATTGGACTATGGGTTAATAGATTTTTCTTGTGAACTACATGACTTAGGCATGCTAGGAAAAATATGGTTGCCCTCTGGTTTTCATTTTTAATCCCTTTTCTTAATTTTCCTAAGTTTGAGCATAAACAAGCTTTAGTGAACAAACCCTCCTTAACCTTGTACACTGGAGTGTTTACTAATTTTAAATAGTGTTACTACTAAGTTAGTGTCTCCACTATTTTTCTTACCCTGGTCTAACAATATTTCTATTTTTCCTTCTAATATTAAGTTTTCAGCAGTTTTCTTATTTAATTCAAAACTCTAGAAAATAATACAGGAACTATGGGTTTTACTATTTTTATCTGATAGTTCATATTTCCCAAAGTCTAGCAAAATTGGTTTGACAATTTTTGGATGATTATTCTTCAAGTTATGCATTTATTAAGTTCTCTGCCATATTTAAAAGAAAAATAAATTCGAAAATGGAAAAGAATACAGGTTTGCGCTGAGGCCCCTGAGTTTTCTCTCCCTCTTCTCTTACAAAACAGTCCTCGGTCTACTATTGGCATGGGTCACTGACATTACACAAAACCCCCTGGACCTAGCCGAAATCTAACCCGCACTCCCTGGCTGGCTTAAACAGTACCCGCGGCATAGATTACGGCGGCGAGGCTTACCGGTGGCAGTAGAGCTCCGGCGGGGTGGTCAGTGACGTCGGGGAGGTCACGACGGTCACGTCGGTGTGCGAGTCGGCGTCGGAGGTGGTCGGAGCTACCCTGGCCACGAGCACAGGCGGCGGGGGTCGTCGACGGCTCCTGTTCCGGCCAAACCACGATGGTATAGTTCAATTAAAGTGCACGAGGAGCTCCACGGGGTGATGTAGAGGCCATGCACACAACGAATTGGGAAATGGTGCAGAGGCTTACCCGGTCCACGTGCTCCGGCGGGGTTTCGAACTCCGGCGAGCACGATTGTGCTATTCCGGTGGCGCGGGTCCTCGGTTCAAGCTCGTGCAAGCTTCACGGCCTCCCAGGGGAGCTATCCGAGGGCTTGGATCGAGCGGAGGAGGGTGGGAAAAGGGTTGGCCACGATGGTTGCCCTCGGGCGGCTCTAGCGGGTCACGGGGAGGTTGCCGGAGCTATGGGCGAGCTCGGGGGAGTTAGGCGTGGTACGGAGGAGGCAACGGGGAAGACAGCTGGGCTCTGGGACGGGCTTTATAGCCATGGCGCGGGCGTGGTCACGGGCGTCCGCGGGCGCGCGGGGGTTCACGCACGGGCGTGCTCTGAGCATGCCCCCGAGTGTCAGCCCGCGTCGAACACGTGGGAGCTTGCTTCTGCCATGGTTCAACGGCGGATTTGAGCACCTTAGCGTGCATATCTTGGCAAAACCACTGTGTACGGTCTCTTCCCTGCTCCATATCCTACCTTTTTGATGTGAGTTCCAAGCCAAGATACGGTCGGGGTATGGAGATAGAGGGGTGAGAAGTTGCCTATGTCATAGCTGTCCAAACCGGGACAAAAGCTATGCCAAGTCATGTCAAACGACTTAGGGTAGGGGTCAACTTTCTCCAGGACATTTTAGAGGTAATTTGGCGCCACTTTGTCAATTGGGTCGAATTGTTTTGAAGTTTGAATGAGGGTGAACATGTGTGATCTTTGGTCCAGGGTTGGTTTTGGACTTAGAAAAATCCTGAATTTTCTTTTGTGCTCAACCCTTTGGCGAACCTTTTGGGGCTTTTCTGAATTCTTTTTGGGGTCACTTTCTTACTATTAATTGCAGGGTATTAAGGGTACTACAACTTTTATAAATGGCCCAAGTCAAGATCATGGGGTTTTCATAACCTTTTGGTCACACTTACTTATAGTGCTTCTCTTGTCCAAAGGGGTTTGAATTAGGGTTTGGGCAAAACTCCCCATTATGTGTGCAAGATAAGTTAGGGTATGGTATCTAAGATGGGTTGCACATGCTTAGGACCTTGAGTTCCAAGTTTGAGGTGCTTTGCTCTATTTCAACCACATGTGATGATGGGCTTGGCTTGTGTAGTCTTAAGTGAAAACCCTAAGTAACACCTGAGGTGTTACACTTTATGCATTTATGAGATTTGTTGTTTACTTCTGGTGCTCAAGTTGTGCAAGGGATCCCCAGACCTCACAAGTCCATGTGTGAGTAATGCACATATTTAGGGGGAGAAGTGCTACGACTTGATCCTTTGAGACTAACATTTGTGTTGAGTTTACTTAATGTAGCCTCAAAGGTGATTGAAAGGGAAATGTGAACTTGGACCATGCAAAGACTTCCAATGCACTACGGTATTAACTCCAAGTTCATATCTACGCTCTTATTGCCTTTTTGCTCTTAATTGACAAATTTGGTGAGGTAATGAGGTTAAAGGGCCAAGAATGATCCTGTTTTGGTTCTTAATGCCAAAGGGGGAGAAAATAAGGCCAAAGCAAATGGATCAGCTACCACTTGTGAAATTTTAAAAAGAGTATAGTAGAACTTTTTGTCAAAATTTGGTCTCTTGTGGGGAGAATGTTTGATTATGGGAAAAAGGGGGAGTTTTTGGCTCTTAATCATTTTTACTCTTGGATTATCTCTCTTTGTGCCCAAACAAGTGTGTTTGACTTAGAGATAGGAAAATGAATTTGATTTGCAAAAACAAACCAAGTGGTGGCAAAGAACGATCCAAATATGCCAAATCTTGTCAAAGACTATTTTTGTTCTCAATTGCATTGATGTTGCACTTCTATTTGTTGCTTTTTTGATGTGTTGGCATAAATCACCAAAAAGGGGGAGATTGAAAGGGAAATGTGCCCTTGGGCCATTTCTAGTATATTTTGGTGATTAAGTGTCCAACACATATTAAGCGGGTTATCATATGCCAAATGATGAATGAAGTGCAAATCAATAAAGAAGGCATGTTTCTAGACTTAGTACATTTGTTTTGGGTACTAATGAAGTTACCTAAGTGCTAGAAACAGGAAAAGAAAAAGATTGGAAGAGAGTGCCTGTGTGCAGCCAAGACTCAGCACAGTCTGGCACACCGGACTGTCCGGTGGTGCACCAGACAGTGTCCGGTGCGCCAGGCTGGTCTCCGACGAACTGGCCACTCTCGGGAAAACTTCGATGGCATACGACTATAATTCACCGGACTGTTCGGTGGTGCACCGGACTGTCCGGTGAGCCAACGGCCGCCAGCACAACGGTCGGCTGCCAAATCCGCGGGCGACGCGTGGCCCGCTCCAATGGTCGGCAGGGGGCACCGGACTGTCCAGTGTGCACCGGACAGTGTTCGGTGCGCCAACCAGCCTGAAGTTGCAATGGTCGACTGCGCCAGGAATGGAAGAAAATCGCGCACCGGACATGAACAATGGTTGTCTGGTGGCACACCGGACTGTCCGGTGCGCCACCCGACATAAGGCAATATTAGCCTTCCAAGAATGCCTCCAACGGCTCCTAGCTGCTTTGGGGCTATAAAAGGGACCCCTAGGCGCATGGAGGAGTCACCCAAGCATACTTTGAGCATACTAAGTCTTCCACACTCCGTCTTTGCGCACTTGATTGACTTTGTTAGTGATTTGAGCTCTGTTCTAGTAGTGAACTCGTTGTGCTTCATTCGAGCTCAAGTCTTAGCTTGTGTGTGTGCGTATTGCTGCAGATTTGTGTGTGTTGCTTCCCACCCTTACTCTTGTGCTCTCACTTTGATATCTGTTGTAAGGGCGAGAGACTCCAACTTGTGGAGATTCCTCGCAAACGGGAAAAGAGATAAGCAAAGAAGAACACCGTGGTATTCAAGTTGATCATTGGATCACTTGAAAGGTGTTGAGTGCAACCCTCGTCCATCGGGATGCCACAACGTGGAGGTAGGCAAGTGTTATACTTGCCAAACCAAGGGATAAACTCGCTTGTCTTTTGTGATTGTTTTTTGTGATACTTGGGTGTTTGCAAGAGCTTGCTACTTAGCCATTCTAACACTTAACCAAGTTTTGTGACTATTAGTTGTTGAATTTTACAGGATCACCTATTCACCCCCCCTCTAGGTGCTCTCACTTATTTCTTTAATCGAGGAGCTCAAGACGAGTCAAGCTAATTTGACTAAATTCTCTGAGGCAGATCAAAAAAATTTCAAAGCTTGAAAAGGAAAAAGAAGCTGACGCAAGACGCATAGCCGACTTAGAATATGCTTTATTTGCTCAAGTAGAACTGCACAAATCTGAAGTGACAAGGCTGGAAAAGAAACTTGATGAAGTCACTGAGAACTTTAATGTTGAATAGGAGAAGCGTGAAATATCTGACATGGAACGATCCAGAGTGCAAAAGAATGTTGAAGAGCTTCGTCAAGCAAAGGAAGAATGCTTCTCTGTTGCTATGCAATGTTCTAACAAATTGAAAAAAGCTTTTGCTGAAGTTGGCACATTCTCAATTGAGCAGAATTTTATATGTGGAGACCCCGAAGGTGTGATTAAATGGATTGAAGATGAGATTTAAGCCTTTGACGAAGTCTTGACTAGCAGAGGGGAATTTTGTGCTTGTGTGGGTGCTCGAGGGGTCGTGTCATTGCTCAAAAAGCTGGCTATGAACATGTGAAGGCTGTAATTTAGCTAGAATTCTCAGTTTTAGTGAATGATATTAGAGAACCTTTAGCCGAAGCTATCACCCTTGGCGGGAAATTTTACTCTGAAGCGTGGATGAACGGTGGAAGGGAGATAGCAGACGAATCTATCAAACAAAGCGAAGAAGAATCCCATCTAGCTTCAGAGGAAGCAAGAAAAGCTGAAGAAGGTGTAGAGCGTGAAAGACATATAGGTATGCTTGTCACATTTTAGCTTCGTGGGTGTTGTAGCTTCGTGTCTAACAAAACTACACTTTTATGTAGCGGAACTTTCTCCCCCCCCCGGAACCATATGATCCTGACATTGATCCAGCTCTAAAGGGGTTCCTTGATGAATTCAAGATAGTAAACGCGGTGATAGATGAAGCTGTTGATAGACTTCTAAACAAAGTTGCATAAAAAGTCCTGAAGGAAGATGACTAAAACATTGTAGAATTTGTGTGTTGCTTTTATGCGAAAAACAATTGTAAACCATGTGTGATTCATCGTGTAATATATTTCTTTGTGTAGCATGAAATTATCGTATGTGTCGTTTTTGAGCCGAAGGCAAAAAAACACTTTCCCTTCTTTTCACGCTTCATAAAGAAAATCCCTTTTGCCGAAGGTCTTGTAAATTCATAGCGAATACTGTTGCCGAAGTAACTACATTGGCCCCTTCTTTGTCTTGTTTGAGGACAACCGTTAGATTCCTCCCTTCGTTGTCGAAAATCATTGTAGAATCTGATGTATTTATCCATCTTTTGGAGAAACTTTTCTAGGGTTTGGGGGGCAAGCGAAAATAGGGTTCAGTGGTTTTCCCACTAGGGGAGATATACTTTTTCTTCTCTTCTCCCTGTGGAAAATAGGCTTGAGTCATTTTCCAGCTATATGAGACAAACATTTTTCAAAAAGAAATCCACTTTCTTAGCGAAATATTGTGCCGTTGGGCCTGGACGAAGTCCCTTGATCATGGCCTCAATGACGATCTCATTTGGCACTATTGGCACCTGAGCTCTGAGGCACAAGAACCTTCGGACATATGCCTGCGGGTACTCCTCGTGATCCTGTGTGCACTGGAATAGTGCTTGAGCGGTCACTGGCTTCATCTGAAATCTCTAAAAGCTAGTGACCAACATATCCTTCAACTTCTGCCATGATGTGATTGTTCCTAGCATGAGAGAAGAATATCAGGTTTGAGCAACACTTCTAACTGCCGTGACGAAGGACTTTGCCATGACAGTCGTGTTGCCACCATACGATGATATGGTCGCTTCGTAACTCATCAGAAACTGCTTTGGGTCTGAGTGACCATTGTACATGGATAACTGAGGTGGCTTGTACGATGGTGGCCATGGGATAGCCTGCAACTCTATAGCTAGAGGGAAAGTGTCATCAAAAGCAATGTTATCATGGTGAAATCATCATACCACATGTCATCATGGTTGGGGCCTTCTTGACAAAGGTCTCTTTGTTATGGTTTGTGCCCTTGCGCAGTATTTTGTGCAATATATTGCATTTCCTTGGCTGCTTCGCCAATCTTCTTTTGGAGCTCAGACAACCGAAGCAAATGTTCCCTTTTTACCTATTTATGAATAGCTTCTAAGTTGTAGATTTCTTGGTCTAGCTCCTCGTCTTGTGGTGTTGGGCTAGTAGCTTTCCTCTTCTTGCTTCGGGCCTCCCTTAGAAGGAGCCCATCTTGATTGGTGTCCAGGGGAGCGAGAACAACCCTTGGCGCCGTTGTCTTCTTCGGTGACATGACGAAGGTGCTTGTAGAATTCTCTTGATGAAGGTGGTTGTTGAGTTCACCGGAGGTAGGCGCCAATGTAGGTCACTCATTTTTATCGCTATACACAATCAAGAACAAGGCAACACAGTATTAAAGAGATTGACAACCTTCGTCACGAAGAAGTTAACCCTTCGAGATAACTCCTTCGGTGACGAAGGTAATTGTTAAGTGAATAAATAAATGTGAAAGGAATGCAAAAGAGTTCAGATATAATAATTCGATCAAGATATCTTCCTAATATATTTCCTTCAACTTGAATTAACTTTACAAGTGTACCTTCAACGGTTGCAGAAAGAATTACAACATGGATACCATGGAGAGAGAATTATAGAGCAATTGCAACGTTCACCAAGAAAGGTGCTTTATGCAGAGCACTGTTCATCTATTTATAGGGAGTCGTACAACTTCGTATGATATTACATTCATGCCCTCATAGATTACACACAAAGTTTACATACATCATAGGGACAACATTATCATTTGCTTCTAGCAACTTGGATAACACCTTCTCTTTGTATCGTCTTCCTGTGTCGTTGTGACGAAGCTAACTTCGTTGCGCTTCCACCGTTCTGTGCCGAAGCTATTCTGATTCCGAAGCTCCTGTAACACTTAGTATTGTGTTGATAACAAATGGTTAGCCATGTTTTTGAGGACCTTCGGAAGACGAAGCCCCCCAAAAGACACTTGTAAGATTTGTTCTTGCTTCTACCATCAAGAGAATTTAACCATATTTGTACATTCATGCATGTACTAGTGTGAGGCATTGGCTTGTCTTCTGTATCCTCAGTTACATTAGGACAAATGGATGGCAACAAGGCAAGATGTGACTGCTCTATGTTTATAGTAAAGACAGCTCTGTATTGAACGTGATTTTATTTAGTTGAGCTCTATTGTGTAGGACAATGAGATTGTACAAGAAAAATCTATGTTTGATTGGGATTCTATGGTTCTCGGTGGTTTTTGGGAGGAAGAAGGGAGACATGATGTTCCTAGTGAGATGCATATGTATTCTCAACTTAGACTTATTGAAGAGTACGAGGCTGAGGAAAATAGAAGAGATGAAGCCTTAGGAGGTGGTACAAGTAACTTGGATCAATCAGACCATATTGATTTGGGAGACCACAATATAGACCAACCATGTGAAGTCTACCTACCAGACAAGAAGAGAGTTATGTATGATAAAATAAATCCCTCAATGCAACCAGACAGTTTGTTTCCAAACATGAAGGAATTTCAAATTGCTATGAGGCAGTATGCCATAAAGCATGAGTTTGAGCTTCGAATCGATGTTACTTCGATAACTCGATACGTTGGCTATTGCAAAGGTGGTGATTGCCCTTGGAAGATTTATGCATGGGAGGAAAATAAAGGATTACCAACCATCATAGTATATTATTTCCTCTTTTGCAACCAATCATTTTGTAATTTTGGTTTGTTGGTTACTAAATCGTGAACCGATAATTTGCAGATTGTTGTACTGCATGACATGCATACTTGCACATCTAGTGGAAGGAGGAAGACGATAACACCAAGTAGTGGATGGGTAGCATTTCACGGTATTCCACTACTTATGAAGAAACCCCAAATGGGTGCTAAGGAGTTGAAAGAAACACTACAAGGAGTTCATAATATCACTATTGGATACGACACTATTTGGAAGGGGAAGGAGAAGGCATTGAAAGAGTTGTTTGGTAGTTGGGAGGAGAGTTTCAAGCTACTTTTTTCTTGGAGGGAGGCAGTACTTGCTAAGGCGTCTAACGGTATTGTCGAGATTGAGGAAACACTAGCAACACATTATACAGAAAGGAACACATTATACAACACATTATGCATTGTTAATCGGTGAACAAAACACACACTAGACAAACAGTAGTATGCACTAGAAAATGGTGAAAAGGGACACATTATCCACCTCCCTTCCCATTTCTTCACACAATATATAGTTACAGAATTATGCCTTACTAACTGGTTAACAAATAGGAAACACTAGCTACCTCCCTTTCAAAACTCTTCTACTGCATGTAGCACCCTATAGGCCGTGCATCTCATCATCCATTGGGGATCTCCAAGAAAATAAACGGAATTGAGAAATATTACCAAAGCATCAGCACTGGCATCAGCATAAACAAAATGTAAAGAAAATGGACCTCGACCCATTTGACTAATTGATTTTGGTGTTTTATGATCAACATAGCCCATGGACTAATATGTTTGCTAGTATTTGTATTTGTAGCTCATAGGATGCGAAGAGGATTGGACTGAGGCGCTGAGGATGCAACACCTCAAAAGAAGACCTAAAAATATATGTAGAAGTCCAAGACTCAAGACCATAAAGAAGCCCAAAAATAGTGAAGAAATCCAAGAAGTGGGCAGTCAGCCAGAGCTCTGGTGGCGCACATGACATGTCCGGTGTGCACCAGACAGTCTGCTCAGATAGGTACGCAAACTGGACTCTCGGGTGCTGTAGCACCGGACTATCCAGTGTGCACCGGACAGTCTAGCCAACAGTTGACTACAACTTTTATCAAAGGTCGACTTCTACAGATCTCAATGGTCGGCTGACGAGGCCAGGACACTCGACTGTCTGGTGCGCCCCACAGTCACCTTTCTGCCCAACAACTATAATTGAGGGGAGGCTATTTATACTCCTCCAACCGGTCATTTGAAGGTGTGGGAGTCGAAGCAACATACTAACACATGTTATAGACATTTCCAAGTGCTGAAAGACCCTAAGTGCTTAATAAAATCACTCGGTGGTTAGCATGGATGCTTTGCAAAGTGCTTAGGTTAGTTAGACCGCTTATGCGCTTGCTCTAGGTGATTCATAATTAGTTGAGTGAGTTTAGAAAAACCCACAAAACCCCTCAACTCTAGTATGAGCTGTTGCAATTGTACCGAGTGGGGGCAAGAGTCTTGCGAGACCGTGACAACCGAGTTTGTGTCATGGCTGCCACCATGTACCTGAGAGAAAGAGACCCGCGATGTTTCGGCCAGAATCTCGATAGTGGAGACAACGGGGAGCGTTCGAGAGGAGCCGGAAGCGGAGCACCACTTATGCGTGGAGAAGGCCCGTGGCTCTCTACGGGGTTACTCAACCATGATGCTTGGCCCTCGTGTGGGCTACCCTTTGTGTAGGGGCACCAACGAGGATTAGTCGGGACCTTGCATGGTTTCGGATACCTCGGTAAAAATATCGACGTCATCCACGAGAGTTTGCATATCTACCCTTGCTCTTTACCTTCCACATTTACATTAAGTACTTAAGTTTCAATCTCTCCTTTCTAGTTAGAATATTTAGGATTGGAACTTAGGTTTGTGGTAGAGATAGCAACAATTAAACAAAACCTAGATTGCTTATGCAACAACATGAATGCAATAACCAAGACACTTCTAGGGCTCACGCCAACATAGAACAAAATAACTCTCTATTGTTTTAATAAAGAGAAAAGAAAATGGAAGAAAGGAAAGAGTAACACCTGAATTTTGATTACAGAGCAAAGAAATTTTTATACCCCAAAATTCAGGGTGTTACAGACGGGCTTGAGCAAGATGGAGATTTTTCCTGAGGTCGAGGCTGGGTCGGCATATGGATATGCAGTCGTGCTTGGAGTGGTTGAAATAGCAGTCGGAGTGGTCTCCTGCGAGATTTGCGCGAGGGTTGGTGGCATTGATGCTGTCGGCGTTTCGACCCCGGGGGGGTCCCTGGACCGACGAGTAAATTTGTCGCTGCGTGTCCCAGCCCAGATGAGTTGGCGCGAGATGGAACATAAGGGGGAAACGCGGCTCGTGTTATCTCGCACTAGGGGGGTGTGCTCGTAGTAGGGGTTACAAGCGTTCGCGAGGGAGAGAGAGTGAGCCTGTTCATTAGCTCGTTCCCCCGCGCCACCCTCCCGCATGAAGGCCCTGGACCTCCCTTTTATAGATGCAAGAAGAGGGTCCAGGTGTACAATGGGGGGTGTAGCTATGCGCTAACGTGTCTGGCAGAGAGGTGCCTGAGCCCTGTGTACATGCCAACGTGGCTGTCGGAGAGGTGCTAGAGCCCTGTGTACGCGGTAACGTGGCCGTCGGAGAAGTGCCTGAGCCCTGTAGAAGCACAGCTGTCGGTGCTGCTGGGATCTTGCTGACGTCTCCTTGCTTCCGTAGGGGGTTGAGAACCACAGTCGTCATGGACGCACGTGGGGAGCCATCATTACTTGTTACCGGGGCGAGCCAGATGGGACGCCGGTCTTGTTCCCCCATAGCCTGAGCTAGCTAGGGGTAGGGTAATGATGTATCCCCCGTGGCACGGTCGGTCCGAGCCCAAGGTCGGGCGAAGCGGAGACTTCTCCTGAGGCCGAGGCCGGGGTCGAGTGAGGACGTGATTCCTCCCGAGGCCGAGGTTGAGGCTGAGCCCTGGGGTCGGGCGAGGCGGAGACCTCCTTCCGAGGCCGAGGCCTAAGGTCAGTCGAGGCGGAGCTTCCTGTTGCGCCCGAGGCTGAACTTGGGTGTTGTCAGCCTCACCCTGGTGGGTGGCACAGCAGTCGGAGCAGGGCGAGCGGCGCTGTTTTCCTGTCAGGTCGGTCAGCGAAAGGGTGAAGTGACTACGGTCACTTCGACCTTGCCGACTGAGGCACGTGTGTCAGGATAAGGTGTCAGGCGATCCTCGCATTGAATGCGCCTGCGATACGGTCGGTTGGAGAGGCGATTTGGCCGAGGTTGCTTCTCGACGAAGCCTGCCCGAGTTGGGCCTCGGGCGTGCCGAGGGTGCGCCCACTGCCTGAGGAGGCCCTCGGGCAAGACGTAACTTCGTCCGGGACTACAGTTCCCGCCCGAGGCTGGGCTCGGGCGAGGCAAGATCGCGTCCCTTGGGTAGACGAAGCCTTGACCTGAATCATGCCCATCAGTCTCTGCAGCTTGTGCTGATGGTGGTTACCAGCCGTGTTTAGGAGTGTTGGGGGTACCCCTAATTACGGTACCCGACAGTAGCCCCCGAGCCTCGAAGGGAGTGTTGGTACTCGCTTGGAGGCTTTGCCACACTTTTTTGTGAGGGGACCGGCCTTTCTCGGTTACACTTTATTCCGGTGGGTGCGCGCAAGCGCACCAACTGGGTGTAGCCCCCGAGGCCTCAGATGAGTTGTTTGACTCCTCTAAGGTCTTAATGCCTTTCGTGATGCCTTGGCCGGCCTGGTTGTTCCCTCATGCGATCTGATTGTAGCCCGGGTGCATGGTCAGGTTCCGAGTTTTTAGGCTGGTTTGTTGACGCTGTCAACGGTTTGGCCGTAGCCGGTTTGTGAGAGCAGCCCCCGAGCCTCTGCACGGAGCAAGAGGACGATCAAGGACTGTCTCGACTTTTATTATACGCCCCTTTGTCGCATTTCCACAAGGAGTAAGGGGGGAAGCGCCATGTTGCCCTCGGAGGGCGCCGAACATGGTGTCTCCAGTGAGTTGCTAACGGGTGATCCGAGTGGACGCCCGTGCCCCGTTCGATAAGGGTCGGCTAGTGGCCCAGAGGCGCGCTCCAAAAGTACCTGCAGGTGATTTGCTGGACCCAGACCTATTCGATAGGGTTCGAGGGCTCGATGCCTCCCTCTAGTGGGATTCCATTACAAAATCGCTCCTGCTGGTCTCAGAAATGTCCTAGGGTACCTCGGGAGAGTAGCCCGAGCCTTGGCCATGTAACGGACATACCCAGAGTCATCCCTCACTCTGCGTGCTCTGGGGCGGCTGTCGAACCCTTCCGAGGGGCCAGCCTTTGAACCCCTAATCAGTAGTGGGCGCGGAGCCCGAGTGCTCTGGGGCGGCTGTCGAACCCTTCTGAGGGGGCAGCCTTCGAACCCCTGATCAGTAATGGGCTTGAAGCCCAAGTGCTCTGGGCGGCTGTCGAACCCTTTCGAGGGGCCATCCTTCGAACCCCTAATCAGTAGGAGGGCTCGGTTCCCGCTTCCTTCACGGAGAAGGATCCCTTTCGAAATATCCCCTTTCCCGGTCCCTGTTAGCAAGAGAGAGAAAGGGGAAGAGGAAAAGGATGTGAATTTAAATAAAGTGGCGCACCTTTTTTGACGCGGTCATCATGGCGGAGGTGAAACGACGCCCGCTTCGCCTGCCAAAGGTGTCGCTCGCCCTGCCGAGGAGTTAATGCGACGGGACAGGCGGTTCGCGGGGCGGTCGCGTGCGCGAGTCGTTCGAGGAACGGAACACGGGCGCGTTGTCTTCACGCCGTGGGAGAGGGCTCTCCTGCCGCTTCAGGAAGGGACGCAAGCCTGCAGGCGATTTGACCGCTGCTTCCGCTCGTCTGCTGCTGCCATTAGTGCTGGTCCACTTTTGGCCACATCAACCGTCGCGCCTCCTCCCACGACTGACTGACCTGTGATCGTTGTGCTCGATTGGCACTGTTGGGTCATGCGCAAGGCTTCCTCGAGTCGCGGCACCGGTTCCGCAGTCGAGAAGGCGCGACATTGGCGCAAGTGGTGGTGCGGTTTCTTGCACGTAGTAACCGACGCGCCAGTCACATGACGTGTGGGCCTGGGCCTCCATGCTGGATGCGATGAAGCCGAAGGGGTGCGCCCTCGTGGTGCGGTTGCACACCACCTGCATGGCGGTTCGCCCTTTCGACCACTGGTTTCGGCGAGGATGGAGGAGTGCTTTTAACCGCGGGGCGGTTACACGCTCCGCGTGCGGCGGTTTGGCTTCTTCCGTTTCGAGTCAGCTTGCATGACGTGTGGGACCCAGCCTCCGTGTCGTAGGGGGAGGACCCTGGAGCACGTCGGTGAAGACTTTGCCCGTGACGCTTGAGGATGCGAGTGGGGAGAGCCGCCTTTAAAAAGGGATTGATCCCCCGGGCGGTAGCCATGCCTTCGCACTCCCCTCATGCATCGCGCCCTTCCATCTTCCGAACCCCCGGATTGGGAGCACCCGTGTTGCCTTCGTCTTGCTGCCGTTGGAGGAGCGCGACTTCGCGGGGGTTGGCACCCTTCAGCCATCGCTCGGCTTCAAGGATTTTCATCATGCAGCTCGGCTGCATTCCCTCACCAATGGTCATCCAAGATGATGACCACCAGCTTCGTGGTGGGGAGAAGCAAGCCGGGTTGCGGCCTCTGCCCCGCCCTCAGCTTCAAGGATGTTCATCATCCAGGCTGGGGAGGGGGGTGCACCGAGTTGGGCCCTGCCTCCGCGTGGGCTGGCGACCCGCTTCGTCCTCCGACATTTAGGGGAGAAGGGCATACTCCAGCTCTGCGGAGGAGGCGTCCTCTAGCCATGCGGGGGAAGGCGAACTGCTGCTGCTTGGACAAGGTGCAGCTGTCCGTCCTCCACCTCGGGCGACGATCGTGCCGCGCGCGGGCCGGCCACGTCCAGGTCCTCCCTATGCCGTCGGCTGCACAACGCGTCGTACGCCGCAAGGGCGGTACTCGTGTTCTGGGACGGTCCCGTTCTTGTTCTCGTGGCAAGAACGGGAGTGAGGACCTACTGGTGCGCTTTGGGGCGGCCGCCGCTCGCTAGTGCGGTGTTGGTGGGCAGGTGGCCGCTGTCGTCGGTGCTAAGGTGGTGGTCGCCATAGGTGAGGCTGCCTATGCCGAAGCGGTTGCTTCCGCCGACGACACCGTCAATGCCACCTGCGCTCCGGGCCTCCGGCTCTTTGGCTTTAATGGCTGGTTCTCGTCTCCCGTGAGGGGACGTGAAAGAGGGCCTTCCAGCGATAGCATTTGCCCTGGGGCCATCGCTGCTGCTATCTTGCCGTCCGAGACGGAGGTCGTTACCGCGCTGTTGGTGCAGCGGTCGCCGGCGAGCCACCCGGAGTTTGTTGTCCCGCAGGCCCTCTGGTGTAGAGGTTGTTCATACTCGCGGGAGTGGAACCGGAGTTCCGTTTGTAATGGTAGCCTGAGTATGGGTATTTGTTCATTGTGGCTGTCGAGGCCTGAACATCTGGGTATTTGAGTGTAATACCGTGTTTCTCCCTCATTTCGAGCACTAGGACTTGCCTGTCGGCTAGCTGAACCGCTTAACCGAGCGTGAGTTGCCTTGCGCGGAAGGTGACGAGTGAGGTATCCGTATCTCGGAGGCGTAGGAGTCCCTCGGCTCGGTCGGCCTTGCCGCTCAAGGCTTCTCTTGCTCAGTTTTAGAACCTTCGGCCGCTCTACGATGAGCCAAAGTCGGAGGCAGCGGTGTCGGCGTGGACAGAGGCGGAGTCGGCTCGAAAAGAGGCTTCGTCGGCCCGGGAGCACGTGGCTTCCCTGGTCGAGGAGGTGCGGCAGCGGCGGCTGGAGCTTGGCCAGGTTGTCCGCTAGCAGGACCAACCCCGGAGTCATGCTGCCGAGGCCGTGAGCCGGGCTGAGGTCCTCGGGGGACAGCTGGTTGAAGCTATGGAGCGGCCGGCCGAGGCGTCCGCTCGGGCTGGAACCCTTGCGGAGAACCTGACCATGAGGGCCCGAGCGCGATGCTAGCGTCTTCCCTTGGGGTGGAGATCCTTCCGCCCGTATCACCGTCCGAGGCTGGGCCAGGTTCCGCCGACGGTGGAAACGACGCCGAGGGTGCTGCTGCTCCCTCTGCCGATGTCTGAACCTGCAGGAACAATTTGTCTGAAGTATGCGTATGTTTTTCGCGGCCGCTGGGGCCTAAACATTTTAACGCCGGATTATAAAGTTGCGTTTTCTTTCCTCTTGTTTCGTGTGTTTGGACTTGTTTGGTAGCAGAGTCCCTTGTTCGAGCGTGAGTTACTTTTTGCGGAAGGTGATGAGTGAGGTATCCGTATCCCGGAGGCGTATGAGTCCCTCGGCTTGGTCGACCTTGCCGCTTACGTGTACTCTCATCGTTTTTATGACCCCGCTATCAAAGCAGTCAAAACGGCATGAAAGTCGTTCTGGGAGAAAAGTTTTCAAGCATTAGGACTTGTTCGATAGCAGAATCCCTCGTTCGAGCGTGAGTTACTTTTCGCGGAAGGTGATGAGTGAGGTATCCGTATCCCGGAGGCGTAGGAGTCCCTCGGCTCGGTCGGCCTTGCCGCTTACGTGTACTCTCGTCGTTTTTAGGACCCCGCTATCGAAGCAGTCGAAACGGTACGAAAGACGTTCTGGCAAAAGGCTTTTTCGAGGAAAATTTTGATGCAGAGGGGGTTCCCCCCTTCTAGCCCCCGAGGGAGGGTCGGGCATTGCCGAGGCAAGGCTGACCCTTCCTTGACGGTTAGACTTTATTTATGTATGTAAAGAGAATGAGGAATATTAACGACTTGAAACATCTTAAGGGTAGAAGCGACGTAGCTGTTGGATGTTCCAAGCGTTGCTATAGACCTCGCCTTGATCGTTGGCCAGCTTGTATGTTCTGGGCTTCAAAATCTTGGCGATGGTGAACGACCCTTCCTAGGGAGGAGTAAGCTTGTGGCGCCCTCGGGCGTCCTGCTGCAGCCGAAGTACCAAGTCTCCCACCTGGAAGCCTCGGGGCCGAACCCCTCGGGTGTGGTAGTGTCGCAGAGACCGCTGATACCGCGCTGAGTGCAGTAAGGCCACGTCCCGAGCCTCTTCGAGCTGGTCCAGTGAGTCTTCTCGGCTGGTCTAGTTGCTTCGGTCGTCGTACGCCTTTGTCCTCGGGGAACCGTATTCTAAGTCTGTGGGTAAGATAGCCTCGGCCCCATAGACTAGAAAGAACGGTGAGAAACCCGTGGCTCGGCTTGGCGTCGTCCTCAGACTCCAGACCACCGAGGGTAGCTCTTTCATCCACCGCTTGCCAAACTTGTTGAGGTCGTTGTAGATCCTCGGCTTAAGTTCCTGCAAAATCATACCATTGGCACGCTCCACCTGCCCATTCGTCATGGGGTGAGCTATGGCGGCCCAGTCCACACGGATGTGGTGGTCCTCGCAGAAGTCCAGGAACTTCTTCCCAGTGAACTGCATGCCATTGTCGGTGATGATGGAGTTCGGGACCCCAAAGCGATGGATGATGTTTGTGAAGAACGCCACCGCGTGCTCGGACCTGAAGGTGGTTAGGAGTCGGACCTCGATCCACTTGGAGAATTTGTCGATGGCGACCAGCAGGTGCGAGAAGCCCCCGGGTGCCTTCTACAAGGGACCGACGAGGTCCAGACCCCACACAGCAAACGGCCAGGTGATGGATATTGTCTGCAGGGCCTAAGCGGGCAGGTGCATCTGTCTCGCGTAGAATTGATACCCTTGGCAGGAGCGTACAATCCTAGTGGCATCGGCCACCGCGGTCGGCCAATAGAAACCTTGTCGGAAGGCATTTTCCACGAGGGCTCGAGGTGCTGCATGGTGACCGCAAGCCCCCGAGTGTATTTCTTGCAATAGCTCCTGTCCTTCGGCGACGGATATGCATCGTTGGAGAATGCCTGAGGGGCTGCGGTGGTAGAGCTCCTTTTTATCACCTAGTAAGACGAACGACTTGGCGCGCCGCGCCAGTCACCGAGCTTCGGCCTTGTCGAGGGGTAGCTCTCCTCGGAGGAGATATTCCAGGTACGGGGTCTGCCAGTTTTGGTTTGGCACAACCCCATTCTGCTCTCCCTCGATGCGCAAGGCCTCACCCTCGGCGGCCGAGGATACCTCGGGCTGGGTCGAGGCCTCCTCGGGCTGGGCTGAGGCCCCCTCGGGCTCGGGCGTGTCGTCGATCTTGACGGAGGGTTGATGTATGTCTCTGGAGAAGACGTCAGGGGAAACCATTGTCCGCCCCGAGGCTATTTTCGCCAGCTCATCCGCAGTCTCGTTGTACCGTCGAGCGATGTGGTCGAGCTCCAGCCCGTAGAACTTGTCTTCCAGGCATCGAACTTCATCGCAGTAGGTCTCCATCTTCGGGTCGCGGCAGTGGGAGTTCTTCATGACTTGGTTAATGACAAGCTGTGAGTTGCCGCGAGCGTCGAGGCGCCGAACCCCTAGCTCGATGGCGATGCGCAACCCATTAACCAGAGCCTCGTACTCGGCCATGTTGTTTGACGCCGGGAAATGGAGGTGCAGCACGTAGCGGAGATGTTTCCCAAGGGGTGAGATGAAGAGCAGGCCAGCACCTGCTCCTGTTTTCATCAGCGACCCATCGAAGTACATGGTCCAAAGTTTCGGTTAGATTGGAGATGTTGGCAATTGGGTGTCGACCCATTCAGCCATGAAGTCCGCCAAGACTTGGGACTTTATGGCCTTCCGAGGAGCGAACGAGATTGTCTCGCCCATGAGCTCCACTGCCCACTTTGCTATCCTACCCGAGGCCTCTCGGCACTGGATGATCTCCCCCAGGGGGAAGGATGACACCACAGTCACCGGATGAGACTCAAAGTAGTGTCGCAACTTTCGCCGCGTCAGAATTACTGCATACAGTAGTGTTGGGGGTATGCTTCGTAGCCGAAGATCCTAAAGAAATGAACACCTTCGGCAGATCCTCTCCAAAGCAGCGCCGAAGCTATCGACTATAAAGCTTCGGCACAGTGACATATCTCAAGACGAAGGGGTGAACCGACTTAAATATGAAATGACTTAAAGACCCATGATATTCTGTGCCATTATTGTAGTTCATTGTAAAGGGTATAAATGTAATTATATACAGGCTGTGAACTGTGCCTATAAATAGGTGAACAGTACCCATGTACTGTTCACGCGCTCTCCTGTAATCACGCCTTGAGCATTTGTTTTTGCTTCACGCTGGTATTTTTGCTTTCCTTCAAGCCGAAGCATTTGAGAACAAGTCCCCAACATTGGCGCCCACCTCCGGTGAACTCACTTCCACTTTCTTGAGACAATGGCTTCGTTCAAGAACCAAGCTAGAACTGCTTCGGCTCCGAAGCTGATTCTCCCGATAACAGGCGGTTCATGCTTAGAGCCGGCTAACAAGAAACAGAAGAAGGAGGCACAGAGAAGAGTACAACATGTAGGGGTACAAGGACCCTTCATCAAGTCAAGATGGTCTCACATTCCAATTACCTTCTCTCAAGAGGATCTTCAGCTCAAGGATTACCCACACAATGATGCTATGGTTATCTCTTGTGTGATCAAAGGATTTCTGGTCCACAATGTTTTGGTTGATACAGGCAGTGCAGCGGATATTATATTTGCTAAGGCCTTCAGACAAATGCAAGAGCCCGAAGACAAGATTCATGATGCTACGCACCCTCTTTGTGGCTTCGGAGGAAGACAGATTGTAGCGCTCGGTAAGATTACCATGCCAGTGACCTTCGGATTCGTCAACAATACAAGGACTGAGCAAGTTGTGTTTGACATTGTCGACATGGAGTATCCTTACAATGCTATAATCGGTCGCGGAACACTCAATGCTTTCGAAGCAATTCTTCATCCAGCATATCTTTGCATGAAGATACCTTCGGATCAGGGACCTATTGCTATTCATGGGAGTCAGGAAGCTGCCAGAAAGGCCGAGGGGAATTGGACTGATTCAAAAGCAATCCACAATATAAATGAAGCCGAAGCTTGTGAGCAGTACAAGTACAGAAGGGAGAAGGCTGCTTCGGCCGATCAGCCGAAACCCATGCTTTTATGCGAAGATATCGCAGAGCAGAAGGTGCTGCTGGGATCTCAATTGTCTGAGCAACAAGAGAAAACCTTGATAAGGTTTCTCTTCAACAACAAGGATGTTTTTGCATGGTCAGCTAATGATCTTTGCGGAGTCAACAGGGATGTTATTGAACACTCGCTCAATGTTGATCCATCCTTCAGACCCAGAAAGCAGAGGCTTCGGAAGATGTCTGATGACAAGGCCGAAGGTGCTCGGAATGAAGTGAAAAGACTCCTCAGCGCCGGAATTATCAGAGAAGTAAAATACCCAGAATGGCTGGCTAACACTGTTATGGTAAAAAAGGCCAATGGCAAATGGAGGATGTGTATTGATTTTACTGATCTCAACAAGGCCTGTCCGAAGGATGAGTTTCCATTGCCAAGGATAGATTCCCTAGTTGATGCAGCAGCTTCATCAGAGCTTATGAGTCTGCTGGATTGTTATTCAGGCTATCATCAAATTTGGATGAAGAAGGAGGATGAGCCAAAAACCAGCTTCATAGCCCCTAGTGGAACATATTGTTACCTTCGGATGCCTGAGGGGCTCAAGAATGCTGGAGGAAGCTTCAACAGAATGACAGCGAAGGTTCTTCATTCTTAGATAGGCAGAAATGTGCTAACCTATGTTGATGATATCATTGTAAAAAGCACGAAGCAAGAAAATCACATTGCTGATCTGCAGGACACCTTCGCTAATCTTAGACAGGCCGGTCTAAAGCTGAATCCAGAAAAGTGTGTCTTCGGAGTAAAGAAGGGGAAATTCCTTGGTTGCTTAGTTTCAACAAAGGGGATTGAGGCTAATCCAAATAAAATCGAAGCTATCCTTCGAATGGAACCACCAAGCACAAAGAAGGGGGCTCAACGATTGATAGGAAGACTAGCATCTCTCAACAGATTCATATCTAGATCAGCAGAGAGAAATTTACCATTCTTCGAAGTGCTAAAGTCAGCCGAAGTTTTTCAATGGGGATCAGTTCAGCAGAGAGCCTTCGAAGAGCTGAAGCAATATTTGATAGACCTAACAACGTTAACTCCACCAACGCCAGGGGCTCCTCTGTTGTTATATGTGGCAGCTTCGCACTCAGCGGTAAGTGCGGCACTTGTCCAAGAGAAGCTTGAAGGGCAAGTCAAAAATCAAGCCCCAATATACTTTGTATCCGAAGTTCTTGTTTATCAAAGAAAAATTATACAGAATTGGAGAAGGTGTTGTATGTTGTTTTGATGGCTTCCAGGAAGCTTCGGCACTATTTTCAAGCATACAATATAATTGTTCCTTCTTCACAACCATTGAAGGATATTATGAGAAATAAAGAAACTACTGGAAGGGTTGGAAAATGGGCTGCAGAACTCAATGAATTTTGCATTGACTATGTGCACAGATCTTCGATTCAGACCCAAGCGTTAGCAGACTTCATTGCTGACTGGACGCCAGGGGCTCAGGAAGAAGAAGCGAGTAAAGATGCCGAAGTCTGGACAGTATTCTGCGATGGTTCTTGGGGAACCTTCGGGGCAGGAGCAGCCGCTGTGTTGGTCGCACCCTCCAAAGTTAAAACTTGCTATGCAGCAAGGCTTGATTTCAGCTGCACAAATAACATTGCTGAGTACGAAGCTTTGCGTTTGGGCCTTCGAAAGTTAAAGGCAATGGGAATTAGAAGGGCCGTTCTTAAAACTGATTCCCAGGTTATTTCTGGTCATATTGACAAGAGTTGCAAAGCAAGAGACCCGAAGCTGGAGAAATATTTAGACACGGTTCGAAGGATCGAAGCTTCCTTTGAAGGATTTTCTGTCAAAAATATCCCTCGAGGAGAAAATGAACATGCTGATTTGCTAGCCAAGTCAGCAGCACAGGGGTTGCCTTTACCTTCGGAAGTATTTTTTGAAACAATAAAAGCACCTTCGGTTAAACTTCTTGAAAGAGCAGTCCTCAGTATATCTCCTGTTTATAGTGAAGATTGGAGAACTGAGATCATCTCTTTCCTTCAGGGTAACTTTCTTTCAGATGACGAAGCTTATAACAAGAGAATAGAGGCAAGAGCTCGACCATATGTCATAATAGAAGGGGAGCTGTACAAGCATGGGGTCTATTCTCCATTACTCAAATGTTTATCCAGAGCCGAAGGTATAGAATTAATGAAGGAAATACACGCAGGCCTGTGTGGATCTCACATTGGATCTAGGCCTTTGTTGGGAAAAGTTTTTCGTTAAGGATTTTATTGGCCAAAGGCAGCTTCGGATGCAGCGGAATTGGTCCAAAAGTGCGAAGGTTATCAGAAATGTGCAAGAGATCAAAAACAACCTTCGTCTCTAACTCAGTTAATACAACCCACTTGGCCATTGCAAAGGTGGGGTCTTGATTTGTTAGGTCCGCTACCACCAGCACAAGGGAACTTAAGATATGTTGTAGTGGCAGTGGAATATTTCTCTAAATGGATTGAGGCAAAGCCTCTAGCCACAATTACTTCGGTTACTATTCAAAAGTTTTTCTGGCAAAATATTGTCTGTCGCTTCGGAGTGCCGAAGGCCATCACTGTGGACAATGGAACGCAGTTTGATTCCGAAGCTTTCAGAGAATTTTGTGAACAAATTGGCACGAAGATCCATTTTGCATCAGTTCGGCATCCGGAGTCAAACGGACTTGTTGAAAGAGCTAATGGCATCATAATGACAGGAATAATGAAGTTAATCTTCAATCAGCCCAGGGGAAAATGGCCAGATGAATTAATCAAAGTAGTGTGGAGTCACAACACAACAATATCAAGATCAACAGGTTTTACACCATTCAAATTGTTGTTTGGTGACGAAGCAATAACTCCGGAAGAAGCAAAAGCAGGTTCAATAAGAACAGTAGCTTCGGCAGAAGACGAAGCTGAAGCTGATTACTCTATGGAAAAAGATGCTATAGAAGGGATCAGGCTGCAAGCTATAGAGAATATCAACAAATATCAAGCCGAAACAATAAGATGGCGTGACAGAAAGGTTCGGCTAAAAAATATTAAGCCTGGACATTTGGTACTTCGGAGAGTCGCCAACCCAGACACAGTAGGCAAGCTACAGCTGAAGTGGGAAGGACCTTTTCTGATAGTATCTTCGTCAAGACCCAGTTCTTACAGACTGAAGGATATGGACGGCAACAACGTTCCTAGATCATGGAATGCGGATGAGCTTCGGCGATATTATGTCTAGCTTGATGTAATTTTTTATATTCTTTTTCATGGCACTCTTTTCCTTTCTAAAGGGGGAGAAAGGTTTTTAATGGGGCCATAGCATGTAATTTCTCTTTTTTATTTTCAGCTCTATAAGAGCAAAATCCCCCAAAGATGTAAATGTAAAAGCTGAGAGCGCACCATCGAGTGCAAAGGAAAAAGAAAAGGAATCACAGAGAAGCTCAAAAGTCATTCCCAAGGGAATGCAGAGCTTACAACGAAAAGTCAACGTTGATTCCGCCGAAGTAAAAGGCGAAGAAGCTCCTAAGGGAGGCTTACAGCGAAAAGTCAACGCTGATTCCGCCAAAGTAAAAGACGAAGAAGCTCCTAAGGGAGGCTTACAGCAAAAAGTCAGCGCTGATACACCGAAAAATAAACGGTGAAGCCGAAAAATAAGCGGCAAAGAAGATTTGAGTCATTCCCAAGGGAATATGGCTTCGAATATGTATTTGAACATTCATTTGCACGATACATTACATCATGACATTTGCATTCATAAACATTCACTTAGACATGCATAGGATCATCATCAGCATAACATGCAAAACTTGCTTCGGTTCCGAAAGGAAGGCAACTTTATGCTTCGCTGTGTACGCAAAGAAGGGAAGGTGTTTTTCGCATATGGCTCAAAAGTATTAATTTCGTCCACACCAAAGCATTTCATACATGGACGGAAAAGTAAGATTATATTACAGAGCAAGACTCAGATTACATCATACTTTATACAAGTTATTACAGAAGTTTTTTTTGAGCTACTTTTACAGGTTATTCAAGCTTCGATACTATCTTTGGAGCTTCGTTCTTCTACTCTACAGCTTCAGCTTTAGTCTGGTCAATCTGCACGAAGGTATTATAAGCTAAATTCAAAAATTCAAAGGAAAAGGTAAGGATAAGGTATGATTTTGTTACCAGCTTGAGGTGACTCCGAGCTTCATCACTAGCTTTGCTCCGACCACCCTTTGTCCATACTAACTTTATAAATCTATTTGCAATACTCCGAGCCAGATTGGGAACATTATCTAGGTCTGCTGGTGACAGGCTGAAGTTGGGTCTATTAACAATCTTGCCGTGTCCACAGCCAAACTTCAAAAAAGCAACAACTGTGCCCCGAGAAGCTGCCAGAGCACAAAAGTCGCTATGCCCAGCTATAACTTCGTCAAGATCATTAATTTCACCTTCAATGTGCTCGAAGGCACCAGGCAGGTCTTCAGCTGAAGGAGTAAACTCTTCACTACTGGCTCCAACAAAATGGAACACTTGCCTCAACTGATGAATGCATCGAGTGCAGAACTCCAAGCACTTATTTTGAAGATTTTTCAAAGATTCTTTTAGTTCCAAGTTTCTTTGAGCTTCGGCTTCAAGCTTTGCATCAAGCTTCAGTTTCTCTTGTTCAAAATTTTCTGATTGGGAAAGAAGCTTCGAATTTAATTCTGTTATTTTTGCTTCAGCATCCACTAGTAAGCCTTCGACTGTTTGTAGCTCGAGGTCTTTCTTCTCGATGGCAGCAGATTGCTCCTTTATTTTGTTTTCTAAATTTCCAATTATAACTTCTTGCCTTTTATCCTCTAAGTCTTGCTGCATTTTTAGCGCCTTGCTCAAAAGTATGCTCTGTGGATAAATAGTCTTCGTTAGAAAATATCTTCGTATTACAAATAATAAGAGTTAGATACAAAATGTTTACCTTGAAATTAGAATAGAACAAGCTGCCGACAATATGTTGTCGACGGTAGCGGCTGATATCCGCTTCAAGCTTCGGGAAGCCGATACTCTTTGGTAAAGTACCGACAACCTTCGCACCGGTTTGGTCTCGTATGCAGCCTAACCCTTCATCATCAATACCACCAAAGAGAAGCGCCCCCGGCCGATATCCACAAGATATAGCATACTCTTTTAATTCCTCTTTTTCAGCTTCAGTCAGCTCCGGGCCAACTAAGTTTCGAAAGTCAAAAGTTTCATCTTCGGAGATATCTTCGGTTATTCCTTCTTTTCCGGGTTTGGCAGCCGTGGTCTCTTCGGTGGCTGCAGCAGTTTCTTCAGCGGCCATGTTCAGCAGCATTTTATCTATATCAGCGGCTATGCACTCTAAATTAATACCTTCGGAGTTAGCATCTTCGGCTCTGGTCTCTTCTGCGGCAGTCTCCGAAGGTACAGCTTCAGTAGCTGTCATACTTTCAATTGCCGGCACCTTCGGAGCTGGAGCTCTTGGTGGTGTTGTTTCAATCACTTCTGTCACGGTAACAATCCTTTGTCTTTTTGGCCTAGATGCCTTTGTCTTTGTTGGCTCCTTTTCATTATGAAAAAGCTTCGTTAGATGAAGCCCCAATGGACTTAGTTTGACAGGCAGAGTTTCAGTCATTACCTTTAGAATTTCCTCTATTTCAGCATCAGAAGGTGTCGTAGAAGTCTTCTCTTCTTCATTAATTGATTTTTGTACCGGGATCGAGTCCTTTCTTTTCTTCGAAGTTAACACTTTCGATTCAAACTTTTGTTTCTTCTTTTTTGATTGATCTTCGTCGTCTTTGATCAAAGCGCCAGCTACTTTTTTCCTTTTCTGCCCTTCGGCACCCTTGTCGAATCGCTCATAATCAGAATATTCAAAGCCTATAGCATCCAGCACTCTGTTTAGCCTTCGTTTCGGCCGGGTGCCGAAGGCTGCTGTCATCAATTGATCCTCTTTTTTAGAATAATTCCCAAGAATTTCAGTGCACATTATTTCGATAGTTTCAAGCCATTCTTGGCAGGGTGCTTTGAAATATTTCTTGAACTTATAGTGGTAGGGCAGTCGGACAAGCTCCCCCTCTTTCTTCTCTCCTTCAAGCTTCGGCGTAGCCCATTCCTTCATAGTTGGAAATATTTTGAAAGCCAGAAATTCCTGCACTAAATCTCTAGTGCCAATGTGCTCTGTGATAATCCTGAATTCCGCCAGCGCAGTTTGGGTTGGACCCTCTAGTGTCATATTGCATTGGGGTATGGTCTCTCCGAAGGTCAGTTCAAGCGGACTCTGGATCAGCTTCTCCTTGTCATCGTCAACCTTGACGTAGAACCATTCCGATTTCCAGCCTGCAGGCCACTTGCTTCGGTAGCTGATCACAGGAAATTTTGTAGTTTTCCGATAAGCAAAATTGTAACAACCAAAATTTTCATGTAGCCCATCCTTCCTGGCCTTGGTTTGATAATGTAGCTCGTGCACCCGGTAGAAACCTTCGACAAACGGTTCCACCCCCTGGCTTCGGAGAGCCCAAATATAAACACTAAGCCTAACGATGGCGTTAGGAGTTAGTTGATGAAAGTGGATCCCAAACTTTTTTAGCACATCAGCAATCATCTTATTTAAAGGAAATCTTAAACCAGCTTTGAGGAAACTCTTGAAAATCACTATTTCAACTTTCTCTGGCTTCGGAGTAGTTTCTTCTCCACCGAAGCGAATCAGCTCTTTCTTATCTTCGCTAAAATAGCCCGACTTCACCATCTTAGGAAAATCAGTTTTGGAGATGGTCGACTTTCCGAAGTCCAGGTGGCTAGGCTTGCTCGGCACTGCGATGTTGTAATCATCTTCAGAATCGGTCTCTTCAATATCTGCTTGTTCTGCTTCAGCAGCAGGGACGTCTTCCGGTGTTACTAACCTAGATCGCTTCATTGCTTCCGAGATAGGAACAGTTTCCACAACTTCGGTTTCATCTCCCTCGCGATCGACTCTTGCAGTAGAGCGAACTCTGGCCATTTGATTATGATTTACTTGAAATTTTTTGAGTTGGCTTTTTTGTCTTTTCCGAAGCTCTTACACTTGCGCCGAAGCAAATTTTGTATGAGCGCAATGATCAAGCTTCGGCTATGACTAAAAATTGGGCAACAAAACAGTACAATAGCAATGAATGTTGTGGTAACTTCACACCTACCCGTCTGTTTATATAGTGCTGCAGGTGGGAAGGTGAATCGGCAAGGTCTCTAGCACCGAACAAATAGTCACCCGCACTCACTGAACGGTGGGCCACATAGCTCGAGAAGATGAATCGCTGGCGAGCGTGTAATTGGTGCAAGATGGGTCGCGCGTCCGATGATTATTTTAATCGTTTCTCGCCAACGAGCTCAGGGAAGGTGTTTTTTGGATCTTCGGCATCCCGAAGCTTAGAAGATTTTTCACGGATCAAGCTCATTACGAAAAACGATCTAGCGCCGCGAAGGGGCTACTGTTGGGGGTATGCTTCGTAGCCGAAGATCCTAAAGAAATGAACACCTTCGGCAGATCCTCTCCAAAGCAGCGCCGAAGCTATCGACTGTAAAGCTTCGGCACAGTGACATATCTCAAGACGAAGGGGTGAACCGACTTAAAGATGAAATGACTTAAAGACCCATGATATTCTGTGCCATTATTGTAGTTCATTGTAAAGGGTATAAATGTAACTATATACAGGCTGTGAACTGTGCCTATAAATAGGTGAACAGTACCCCTGTACTGTTCACGCGCTCTCCTGTAATCACGCATTGAGCATTTGTTTTTGCTTCACGCTGGTATTTTTGCTTTCCTTCAAGCCGAAGCATTTGAGAACAAGTCCCCAACAAGTAGCTTCTGAATTTGCAGGTAGAGGATCTTGGTCCCGGATAGCACTTCACTGATGAAGTAGACCGGCCTCTAGATGAGTAGTGCATGCCCTTCTTCTCGTCTCTCGACTACGATCGCGGCGCTGACCACCTGAGTGGTTGCGGCTATGTAGATCAAGAGGGCTTCTCCCGTAGCGGGGGGCACCAAGATGGGCGCGTTTGTAAGGAGCGCCTTTAAGTTTCCAAGGGCTTCCTCGGCCTTGGGGGTCCAAGTGAAGCGCTCGGCCTTCCTTAAGAGGCGGTACAAGGGTAGGCCTTTTTCGCCGAGGTGCGAGATGAAGCGGCTCAGAGCCGCAAGGCATCCCATGACCCTTTGTACTCCTTTCAAATCTTTGATAGGCCCCATGTTGGTGATGGCCGCGATTTTCTCCGGGTTGGCCTCGATGCCCCGCTCGGAGACGATGAACCCCAGGAGCATGCCTCGGGGGACTCCGAAGACACACTTTTCAGGATTGAGCTTCTTGCCCTTCGCTCTCAGACACTTGAATGTCGTTTCAAGGTCAGAGAGGAGGTCGGAGGCTTTCCTCGTCTTGACAACGATGTCATCGACGTAAGCCTCGACCGTTCGGCCGATGTGCTCTCCGAACACGTGGTTCATGCACCTTTGGTATGTTGCACCTGCATTCCTCAAGCCAAATGGCATAGTAGTATAATAGTACATGCCAAAAGGTGTGATGAAAGAAGTCGTGAGCTGGTCGGACTCTTTCATCTTGATTTGATGATAACCTGAATAGGCATCGAGGAATGACAGGGTTTCGCACCCAGCAGTGGAATCCACAATTTGGTCGATGCGAGGGAGGGGGTAGGGAACCTTCGGACATGCCTTGTTTAGACCAGTGTAGTCTACGCACATCCTCCACTTCCCACCTTTCTTTTTCACAAGCACAAGGTTAGCTAACCATTCGGGATGGAATACCTTTTTGATGAACCCTGCGGCCATCAGCTTGTGGATCTCCTCGCCTATGGCCCTGTGCTTTTCTTTGTCAAAGCGGCGCAGAGGCTGCTTCACGGGTCAGGCACCGGCTCGGATATCCAGTGAGTGCTCGGCGACATCCCTCGGTATGTCGGGCATGTTCGAGGGACTCCACGCAAAAACTTTGGTGTTTGCGCGGAGAAAGTCGACAAGCACTGCTTCCTATTTGGGGTCAAGCTCGGAGCCGATCCGGACTTGCTTGCAGGCGTCGTTGCTGGGGTCGAGAGGGATGGACTTAACCGCCTCAGCCGGTTCGAAGTTGCCGGCGTGGCGCTTCGCATCACGCACCTCCTTGGAGAGGCACTCCAGGTCGGCAATGAGGGCCTCGGACTCGGCGAGGGCCTCAGCGTACTCCACGCACTTCACGTCGCATTCATACGCGTGTCGATACGTGGATCCGATGGTGATGAACCCGTTGGGGCCTGGCATCTTGAGCTTGAGGTACGTGTAGTTGGGGACGGCCATGAACTTGGCGTAGCACGGTCTCCCCAGCACCGAGTGGTAGGTTCCTCGGAACCCGACCACCTCGAACATGAGGGTTTCCCTGTGGAAGTTGGAGGCAGTTCCGAAGCAGACGGGCAAATCGAGTTGCCCAAGGGGGAGGATGCGCTTTCCGGGGACGATCCCGTGAAAGGGCGCCGCACCAGCCCGGATCGTGGACAGATCGATCCCCAAGAGCCCGAGGGTCTCGGCGTAGATGATGTTGAGGCTGCTGTCCCCGTCCATGAGGACCTTGGTGATCCTGGCGTTGCCGATGACAGGATCGACAACGAGCGGGTACCTTCCTGGGCTCGGCACGCAGTCGGGGTGGTCGCCTTGGTCGAAGGTGATGGGCTTGTCGGACCAGTCTAGGTAGACTGGCGCCGCCACCTTTACCGAGCAGACCTCCCGGCGCTCCTGCTTGCGGTGCCGAGCCGAGGCGTTCGCCACTTGCCCACCGTAGATCATGAAACAGCCGTGGACCTCGAGGAACTCCTCTTTCTTGTCGCCCTCTTTCTTGTTGTTGTCTTGGCCTTTGCCATCTCCCGCCGGTGGCCCGGCCTTATGGAAGTAGCGCCGAAGCATGACGCATTCCTCAAGGGTATGCTTGATGGGACCCTGGTGATAGGGGCACGACTCCTTGAGCATCTTGTCGAACAGGTTGGCCCCTCCGGGAGGCTTCCATGGGTTCCTGTGCTCGACAGCAGCGATGAGATCCGCGTCAGCGGCGTCGCGCTTTGCTTGCGCCTTCTTTTTGGCCTTCTTCTTCGTGCCCCGCTCGGCGGACGCCTCGAGGACGTCTTCCTGCTGCCGTCCCTGAGGCTGCTTGTCCTTCCGGAAGATGGCTTCGACCGCCTCCTGACCAGAGGCGAACTTGGTGGCGATGTCCATCAACTCGCTCGCCTTGGTGGGAGTCTTGCGGCCCAGTTTGCTCACCAGGTCGCGGCAAGTGGTGCCGGCGAGGAACGCCCCGATGACATCCGAGTCGGTGATGTTGGGTAGCTCGGTGCACTGCTTTGAAAAACGTCAGATGTACTCTCGCAGGGATTCCCCTGGCTGCTGGCGGCAGCTTCAGAGATCCCAGGAGTTCCCAGGGCGCACGTACGTGCCCTGGAAATTCCCAACGAAAGCCTTGACCAGGTCGTCCCAGTTGGAGATCTGTGCGGGAGGCAGATGCTCCAGCTAGGCCTGGGCAGCGTCGGAGAGGAACAGGGGGAGGTTGCAGATGATGAGGTTGTCGTCGTCTGTCCCTCCCAGCTGGCAGGCCAGCCGGTAGTCCGCAAGCCACAACTCCGGCCTTGTTTCCCCCGAGTACTTGGTGATGGTAGTCGTGGCCCGGAACCGGGTCGGGAACGGCGCCCGTCGTATGGCCCGGCTGAAGGCTTGCGGACCCGGCGATTCGGGCGAGGGGCTCCGATCCTCCTCAATGTCGTAGCGTCCCCCACGCCTGGGGTGGTAGCCTCCGCGCACCTTCTCGTCGAGGCGGACTCGACGGTCGCGGCGGTGGTGCTCGTTGCCGAGGCGACTCGAGGCTGCAGGCATCGCGTCCCGCGTGCGCCCGGTGTGGACCGAGGCCTCCCCGCATGGGTCAGAAAGTCATTGCGCGATGCTCTAGGGGGCACCCTTGCCTTCGAGAGGTAGAGCTTTCGGCTCGTCGGACCGCGGCATCCTCCAGGAGATACTTGAGTTCTTCCTAGATACGCCGCCCCTCGGTGGTGGATGGCTCCGGCATTGCTCGGAGTAGTATTGCCGCTGCAGCTAGATTCTGGCCGACCCCGCTGGAGGCCGGGGGCAGCCTTGCCCTGGCATCATCAACGATACGACGCTGGACGTCCCGGGCCTGATGACGCGCTTCTCCGGCAAGTGCTCGGCCTGCCCACTCCTGCTCGATGTTTTGCCGAAGCTGCACAAGTTGCCCTGCTTCCTCGTCAAGCTTGGCCTGCATCTCGCGAATTTGCTCGAGATGTGTGTCCTGACCCCCCGCAGGGACTAGGACCACATCTAGCTCCCGCAGGATGTCAACGTGAGGCGTAGGCCCAGGGGGATCGTCATCCTCCGGCATACCGAGGTGGTTTCCTTCGTCTGACCCCCTAGATCGACGTGGAAACATTCGCGACTTGGGCCACAACCCTCATCGTCAAGGCTGTGGCCATCATCGGAGCAATCGGAGAGGCAGTAGTCACATGTGGTCATGAAGTCTCGCATGGCACTGGGATTACTGAGCCCGGAGAAATCCCAACTGGAGTCGGGACCGTCCTCTTCCTCAGAACCCGGGGGCCCATAGGTTGAGACGGCCATCAGTTGGTCCCAGGTTGACCACATATGGTACCCTGGAAGGTTACGGTATGCCTTTACGAAAGCGCTCACCGAAGCGGGGTCGCTTGTTGGATCGAAGCTGAATCTAAAAGGCACAGGGTGGAAAACGGACGGTACCTCTTGATCGATGGACGGTGACGAAGTCGCGTCGGGGACGGACTGCACTGTTATCTCAGGTACGAGGCTAACGCCCAGCAAGCCCTTCGCAAGTGTGCTGGCATCATCTGTTCGCTTGAGGTTGGCACGTTGCGGGGAAACGACATCTGTCGTTGTCTCAGGTGCGAGGACAATGCCCGACATGTCCCCCGCTGGGGTGCCGGCGTCGCCGACTCGCTCGACAGCCGACAAGGTGCTGCCTCCTGCCTGGCCATGGTTGCCCCGTCTCCTCCTCCTGCGGCAACGAGGGTGGCGGGACAAACTCGGATGATGTTCTTCCACCACGGGGGGAAGGCGCCGTTGAGTTCGCCGCCGCCGGGCGAGCTGACGACCATCGTTGTTGTTGTCGCGCTGCGGGGGGAGGAGTACCATGTCGTAGCTGCCGTCGAGGGACATGAACTCGAGACTCCCGAAGCGGAGCACCGTCCCGGGCTGAAGAGGTTGCTGGAGACTACCCATCTGGAACTCAACGGGAAGTTGTTCGTTAACACGCAGCAGGCCCCTACCTAGCGCGCCAACTGTCGATGTTTCGACCCCGGGGGGTCCCTGGACCGACGAGTAAATTTGTCGCTACGTGTCCCAGCCCAGATGGGTTGGCACAAGATGGAACACAAGGGGGAAACGCGGCTCATGTTATCTCGCACCAGGGGGGTGTGCTCGTAGTAGGGGTTACAAGCGTTCGCGAGGGAGAGAGAGTGAGCCTGTTTGTTAGCTCGTTCCCCCGCGCCACCCTCCCGCATGAAGGCCCTGGACCTCCCTTTTATAGATGCAAGGAGAGGGTCCAGGTGTACAATGGGGGGTGTAGCTATGCGCTAACGTGTCTGGCAGAGAGGTGCCTGAGCCCTGTGTACATGCCAACGTGGCTGTCGGAGAGGTGCTAGAGCCCTGTGTACGCGGTAACGTGGCCGTCGAAGAAGTGCCTGAGCCCTGTAGAAGCACAGCTGTCGGTGCTGCTGGGATCTTGCTGACGTCTCCTTGCTTCCGTAGGGGGCTGAGAACCACCGTCGTCATGGACGCACGCGGGGAGCCATCATTACTTGTTACCAGGGTGAGCCAGATGGGACGCCGGTCTTGTTCCCCCGTAGCCTGAGCTAGCTAGGGGTAGGGTAATGATGTATCCCCCATGGCGCGGTCGATCCGAGCCCAAGGTCGGGCGAGGCGGGGACTTCTCCTGAGGCCGAGGCCGGGGTCGGGTGAGGACGCGATTCCTCCCGAGGCCGAGGTTGAGGCCGAGCCCTGGGGTCGGGCGAGGCGGAGACCTCCTTCCGAGGCTGAGGCCTAAGGTCGGTCAAGGCGGAGCTTCCTGTTGCGCCCGAGGCGGAACTTGGCTGTTGTCAGCCTCACCCTGGTGGGTGGCACAGCAGTCGGAGCGGGGCGAGCGGCACTGTTTTCCTGTCAGGCCGGTCAGCGAAAGGGTGAAGTGACTGCGGTCACTTCGACCTTGCCGACTGAGGCACGTGTGTCAGGATAAGGTGTCAGGCGATCCTCGCATTGAATGCGCCTGCGATATGGTCGATTGGAGAGGCAATTTGGCCGAGGTTGCTTCTCGATGAAGCCTGCCCGAGTTGGGCCTCAGGCGTGCCGAGGGTGCGCCCACTGCCTGAGGAGGCCCTCGAGCAAGACGTAACTTCGTCCGGGACTACAGTTCTCGCCCGAGGCTGGGCTCGGGCGAGGCGAGATCGCGTCCCTTGGGTAGACGAAGCCTTGACCTGAATCATGCCCATCAGTCTCTGCAGCTTGTGCTGATGGTGGTTACCAGCCGTGTTTAGGAGTGTTGGGGGTACCCCTAATTACAGTACCCGACAGATGCCGACACTGAAAGTAGATTAGACCGCAGTCGCATCATTCCATTGTTGACTTTGGAGCGCGATCGGCATGCGGAGCCTCAGACGAACCGTGATTTTGGTTCTGCGTGACCTTGGAGGTCACAGAGCATGTTTGCTCTGTGATTCACTAGTACTCAGGTGTCTTGGAACAATTAGGGATGTAATCTAGGTACCCCTAATTATGGTACCCGACAAGTACCCAATTCAAATGATATCTTTAGATTATACATATTGTTCAAGAGTAGTTTATTTTACACACAAACTGAGTAAGATGTTTGGAACGCTGAAGAATTACTGATGAGATGTTAGAAATGAACTCTGAAGAATTTTGTTGAGTGATAACCTCCGAAATATTTGGAGTGACAACAAAGTTAAAAGTCGCATAGACGGGGGTAAATAGGCGAAACCTGTGATTTACAAACTTTAAGCACACAATAAGGCCGGGGTTAGCGTTAGAATTAAATCGGTGAACGGGAGATAGTTCGCCTTGCCAAGAGTTGCTCAATCAATGCGGATAACCTTTGGAGCAAACTCAAATCAATATGGTCAAGGGAACTTTAGAGAGAGGAATGAGGGGAAACAAACCAAGTAAAGATCAATGCAAGTGAACACAGTGATTTGTTTACCGAGGTTCGGTTCCAAAGAACCTAGTCCCCGTTGAGGCCACAAAGGCCGGGTCTATTCCAACCCTTTCCCTCTCTCAATCGGTCACACAGACCGGTCGAGCCTTCTCCTTAATCACTTGGGTCACTAAGACCTCGCAAGGATCACCACACACTTAGGTGTCTCTTGCTAGCTTTACAAAGCACTTAGAAGAATGAGAATAAGAAGGTGTTGGGGACTTGTTCTCAAATGCTATAAATCGAGAACGAGGCAACACAAAAACAGGTTATTTGTTAATGCCCTTCGTCCTTTAGAACATTATTTCCCTTAGGATATAATGATCTCCAGACGAAGGTCATGAAGGACATACCTTCTTCATCGCATTATATGTTAATAAAAGGAGAAGCATATGAAATGTAAGAGATAACATGAGCAATTATATAGCATTATCAACTCATCTCTATTTTATATCATAAAAAGGTAGAAATAATATTGAATTACATGTGTACCTTCAGCTTGACAGAAGGTAAAAAAGTACAAGTGTGACGCACGAGCAAATACAAGTCAGCGTGAACAGTATGGGGGTATTGTTCATCTATTTATAGGCACAGGACACAGCCTATGAGAATTTACAATTATGCCCTTTACATTTACTATTGGCTTATAGAAAAATCTATGAGGACTGAACAACCTTTTCCCTTTTAAGTCGGTTCCCTTTTCTGCGATTTAGCCGAAGCTCCCTTTCGCACAGCTTCGGAGCGACGGCAACCTTCATCACGATCAAGCCCCTCATCGTGTATGCTTTTATCATGAATCCGAAGATACCTATCCATAAACCATACTTGGAAGACATTGTTAAATTATGTTTTTGAGGACCTTCGGAGAACGAAGGCCCCCAACAGTAGCCCCTCGCAGTATTAATTTGTTTAAGATAACGTATTCAGACTGCGACATGGATGAAGGCCTTAAGCCAAAGGTCCAAAAAACACCTTCCCTTTGCTAGAATAGCAACAGTCAATGACAAACGGGACCCTCCAATTTGGAGCGCGTCGATCGTATAAATAAGAACTCACCCTGAGCACATTTGGTACGCTACTTGCCGCTTGCTTTGTTTGCTCAATTTTTTAGCTCTTGCTTACCAACGCTTGCTTAGTTTCTCAGACTTCCTAAGCTTCGGTTTTAAGGATGCATTTTTGCCATTTCCGAAGAAAAGATGTCTCAAGACAAGAAAGTTGCTGCTGAGACGAAGCTGAGCGAAGAGGAGAAGCTCCTTGAGGAGAAGACTGCTGGATTTGTTGAGTCAATAGCAAAAACAAATACAGAGAAGATTACTAAAGAGATACTAGAAGGCTTGTCTAAAGATACTGATGATAGCGACAGCTATGATGTGGAAAGTGGAGGCGAAGACTGTGAAGATCGGCCCTAGCGACCAAGTCATGCAGTCTTCGGGAAATCAACTATCAAACAGAGTCATCTTGATAATATGAGAGGAAGGTATTTTTGAGATATGTCTATTGTGAGGGCTGACGTAGACAGAGCTGTTCATGCTCCCGAAGAAAACGAAGTTGTGATCTTCTGAAGCTTCTTCAAAGCTGGACTTCGGTTCCCGTTGAGCAGATTTGTGGTTGAAGTTTTAAAGACATACCAGATTTTCCTTCACCAGATCACTCCCGAAGCAGTTATTAGAATGGGGATCTTCGTCTAGGCTATGAGAAGCCAAGGTCTAGAGCCAAGTGCAAGATGTTTTTGCAGTATGCATGAACTTTCGTATGAGACGAAGGCCTGGGGTAAAGAACAATATCATAACAATTTCGGTTGCTATAGCTTCGTTGCTCGCTCTGGCGCAACCTACCCAGTGCCAACGTTTCGGAAGAGATGGCCCGGGGCCTGGATGGAAGAGTGGTTTTACGTGAAAAATGATTTGAAGGCGAGAGAAGACATTAAAGAAATCATCATGCGCCCCATCTGGTCCCGCTTCGGCCTCCGAAAGCCGAAGGTAGAAATTGATGAGGCAGCCGAAGCATGCCGAAGGGCCTTCAGCACAGTTTGCTCTTTTATTTGGACAAGAGACTTAGTTCAAGAACATGTAGCCTACAGGATATGGCCGCTGATAGACAGCTGGGAAATGCTGAAAGAAACCATCACTAACCCTAGCGAAGGCGGCCTGGTTCGATTGAAATACACTTTAGGTTTGGAGACCAATTTATCGAACCAGATGATGACTGGCTGAAGTGTGTTGAAAATACTAGCGATGAGTTACTTGGAGCATATTCCAAGTCCGAAGATAATGCACTATCTGCGGCCTTCGGGAGCCGAAAAAAGAAAAGATTAAATAGGGTTTTTGATGCTATTGGATTTGTGTACCCTGACTATCGCTACCCGCCACGGGGGCAGAAAAGAAAGGGTGTAACCTCTGGAAAGGTTGCCGCTTCGGCTGCTCCAAGCGAGCCTGCGCCGAAGAGTAAAAAGTTGAAAGTCCTCACCCACCGGCCCCGTTATATTGAGCCAGCCGTGGTGCCCGAGTTTGGCGGGAAAACTTCTTCAGCTGTTGCTCCAAAGGAGCCAATTCCTTCTACACAGAAGGCTGAAGAACCGGCCACCATGCCGAAGGCACCCTCAGCCGAGCAAGCGGAGGCAAAGACTGGTAAAGATAAGGCCGAAGAGCCAAAGACTGAAGGAAAAAAATGTTAGAAGTTTTAAGCCCTTCGGCGGAAGTAACAGTGTCGAAGATACAAAAAGGTCTTGCGGCCACTCCTAAAAGAAAAAGGATGGCAAGTGTACTAGATGTGCTAGAGTCAGTAAAGGCTTCAAGTTCTATTCCTTCAGGGAAAATTGCCGAGGCTTCAAAAATGCAAATCGAAGCTGAAACAAGACCGGCCGAAGTTGAAGCTGCAGTGAGCCAGGCTAGTGCCGAAGCTGGGCCTTCAGAGCCTGCTGATAAAGAACCCTCAGAAATTGAAGAGAAGGCAGCAGAGGAAGAGGCTATAGAGCAGAGTTTGCCTGAGAAAACTGTCGCTCCTGCTCCTGAAGCTTTAAAAGAAAGTATTGAATATATCATTCATCATGCTTCGGGAAAAAGACTCTCTAAAGAAGAAGAACGAGAAGCTCAACACTGTGCCCAGAAGCTGAAATATCCGAAGGGGGCATTAGTGTTCAACGGAAGCGGAGAAGAGGATTTTTTGTACTGTCTCCCGGACAACAAAGAGATAACTATCTGCCGGAAGATGAGCAGAAGCTTCGGATTCCCAACATTAGAAGATGGGCTTTCAGTACTGTCGAAGGATGAATTGGCCGACAGTTTAGCGTATAATAGTATAAAGGTGTGAAAATCAATTTTTATACTTAAAAACGAATTTTTTTCATTTGTTTATACTTAATACTATGCTCCTTTTGCAGGGCTTGATCCTTAGCAATGCCCTTAGGTCATAGAAAAATATCGAAGACGAAGGATGCACAATAGCTCTGAACAACCTTCATTCGGAAGTAATTGAACTAAGGAACAAAGGCCTTGAAAAAGATAAAATATTAATTTCATTGGTGAGCAAAATAAAAGAAGACGAGGCTAGTTCCGAAGCTCAAGCTGAGGCCCAGAAAAGTGAAATTGAAGACCTTCGAAAACAGTTAGCCGAGGCCAAATTAAAATGTGTTGTTGCCGAAGCTGATCGAGAAGCCAGTGAGTACTGGAAAAATTATTTTGAAAAAACAGTTGCAGAACTTCGCGCATCAAAAGAAAGATGCTTTGAAAAATCTGTGGAATGCGTAAAAAAGATAAAGACTAGCTTTGCCAACGTGGGCGCGTACTCAAGCGAAGACAACTTCATACGGGGCGACCCTGAGGGCGTAATCGAGTGGATCAGCGGTAAAGCCGAAGCTTTTGAAGAGATTTTGAGTGACCGCGGGGACGTCTGTGCATTCTCTGGTGCGAGGGGAGTTGCAGCCATTTTGGAGAAGGCAGGTTGCGAACATGTTAAAACCTTGGCCCAGGCCGAAGCTGCCTTCTCCATCGACGATACGAAGGACCCCTCGGCCGAAGCAAGCTCAATAGGCGGAAAATTTTTCACTAATATATGGGAAAATGGCGGCCGAGGGATGGCCCATGAAATAATGAAGAAGAGCGAAAAAGATATTCATGACGCTCGAGAAACAACGAAAGCAGCTGAAAAAGCTGCGGAACTTGAAAGACGCATAGGTATTAGTTAATGGCTTTTAACTTTGTTGTTTATTTTTGTGACTTCGAACTAATTTATGTCTTCTACCGCAGCTGAACTATCTCCTCCCCCCGAGCCATTCAACCCACTGGCCGACCTAGAAACAAAGAAAGCAATAGAAATTATTAATATGGCCGAAGCTATTGTAGACGAAGTTGTTACCAAACTGCTGACCGAAGCTGCAGAAAAAGTTTTGAAGGAAGAAGAGTAGCTATTGTAAAAACATTTCTAGAATACTAATGTAACATTTGCTGAACTTTGGTTGTAATATTTGATGCTTATAGATTTGAATGTAATATATGAATGATTTGTAATTCAGCTCTTTGCGATGCATGAAACTTTATGTACATACCGTTTTTGAGCCTTCGGCGAAAAAAACACCTTCCCTTCTTTTCATGCTTCGTAAAGAAGAGCTTTTATGCTTCGTAAAAACCATCCATACTTTGTAAAACATCAATGCTTCGTAAACAATAGATCCCTTTTTCCACATCAGAACTGATGAAGCTGTGATTCTCAGCTTACTTTGTGCCTTGGCATCTTTTCATTTTTTGTAAAGCACTGCCCGAAGATCGGCCTTGTTTTCAATTGATGTCATTGATGTGATATGATGTATGATGTGATGCTATGCGATATGATGCGATGATATGATGCAAAGAATGATGCTAATGCCGAAGACACATACCCACGCTGAAACACAATATCTGTGTCCCCTTAGGAACCATCAAAAATCTCTTTGCCGTTTATTTTTCGGCTTCACCGCTTATTTTTTTGTGTAAGTTCTGCATCCCCTAAGGAACGTCTTTTGAACTTCTTCGCCTTCTATTTCAGCGGTATTCGCGTTGACTTTTCGCGCTTTGCCTTATATTTCGGTGGTATTTGGCTCTGCATTCCCTTTGGAATGACTTTTAAGCAGAAAACTTACACTGCGCTCCCTTGGGAATGGCTTTTTGAAGCTTCGGCAAACTTACGTTGCGCTCTTTAAGAACGACTTTTTGTAGCTTCGGTGAAACTTTCACTGCGATTTTTAGCTCTGCATTCCTGAAGGAATATCTCTTTGTAGTTTTGGCATTCTCGTAAGTCTGTGACGAAGGTATATTTCATTTTGACATAAACGAAGCTAGTATAGAAAATTAAAAAATAACAAGAAAACTAGGTTTACATTGATATTGTTCCTTATTAAAAAGAAAACGACAATGAATGTAAAACGGTGCCAAAGGTAGGATATCTCTCAATATATGTGTTTTGATTCTGGCACAGTACTATTAACTATGCGAGCTTCGGACCCCTCCCTGAAATCTTGCTGCTGATGGGTCTGTTGACTCCCTTCTGGCTGCTGACCTCGTGAGTAGGTAGGCTGTAGTGGCGGCGGAGGTGGAAGTTGTGGCCAAGAAACTTGCGGCTGACTAGCCGAAGCAACAGAAGCTGCGGGATGATTACCCACATATTCTGGTATGTAGGGTGAATGACAGGAAGCAGTGTGCAGGACCTGCTTCGGTTGACTTTGCCGGGCTTCGGCTTCTGCAATCTCTTTTTGCTTCTGGATGGTGATTTGACACGTTCTTGTATTGTGGCCCTTGTCTTCACCACAAAATAGGCAGTAGATCTTCCTGGGCTGGTCCCCATATCTTCCTCCGGAGCCCCTAGCGCCTCTGCCTCTTGGAGCTGGCGGCGGGAAAGAGCTTTGTTGCTGCCCCGAAGCTTGCGAAGAATACTGCGGCCTCTGCTGTTGACCTCCTCTATCATCACTCTAGGTGGAGTTGTGAATTGACCTGACGTGCCTCGGGTGGATTCTTCCTCCGAAGCCCCTGGTCATTTCAGAGAACCTGTATGCTTCCTTCCTTCTTTGGCGGAAGTCATTATCAGCCCGGATGTACTCATCCATCTTCTGAAGCAGCTTCTCTAGAGTCTGTGGGGGCTTTCTAGCGAAATACTGAGCAGTAGGTACTAGACGAAGCCCCTTAATCATGGCTTCAATGACAATTTCATTGGGCACTGTAGGCGCTTGTGCTCTAAGACGCAATAACCTTCGGACATATGTCTGGAGGTACTCCTCATGATCTTGCGTGCATTGAAACAAGGCCTGAGCTATGACTGGCTTCGTCTGGAAGCCTTGGAAACTTGTCACCAGCATATCCTTGAGCTTCTGCCACGAAGTAATGGTCCCTGGCCGAAGAGAAGAATACCATGTTTGGGCCACATTCCGAACTGCCATGACGAAGGACTTGGCCATGACAGCTGCATTGCCTCCATATGAAGATATAGTTGCTTTATAACTCATCAAAAACTGCTTCGAGTCTGAATGCCCATCATACATAGGAAGCTGAGGTGGCTTGTATGATGGGGGCCATGGAATAGCCTGCAGTTCTGCTGCCAAGGGAGAAGCGTCATCAAAAGTAAAGGTATCATGATTAAAATCATCATACCATCCATCATCGTTGAACAAGCCTTCTTGATGAAGCTACCTGTGTTGGGGCCTTCGATCTTGTTCGTCTTGAGCAAGATGGCGTACTTCTTCAGTGGCTTCGTCGATCTGCCTTTGAAGATCAGCCAGTCGGGCTATCTTCTCCTTCCTCTTTTGTACTTGCTGATGGATTATCTCCATGTTTCAGATTTCTTGGTCCAACTCCTCCTCCTGGAGTATTGGACTAGTGGCCTTCCTCTTCTGGCTTCGGGCCTCTCGAAGAGAAAGGGTCTCCTGATTTGGGTCCAGTGGCTGCAGTGCGGCAGCCCCTGGCGCTGAAGCTTTCTTCGATGGCATGACGAAGGTCAGTGCTTGTCGAAGGTGGTCGAAAAGGTGCCAATGTTGGGGACTTGTTCTCAAATGCTATAAATCGATAACAAGGCAACACAAAAACAGGTTATTTGTTAATGCCCTTCGTCCTTCGGAACATTATTTCCCTTAGGATATAATGATCTCCAGACGAAGGTCATGAAGGACATACCTTCTTCATCGCAGTATATGTTAATAAAAGGAGAAGCATATGAAATGTAAGAGATAACATGAGCAATTATATAGCATTATCAACTCATCTCTATTTTATTATCATAAAAAGGTAGAAATAATATTGAATTACATGTGTACCTTCGGCTTGACAGAAGGTAAAAAAGTACAAGCGTGACGCACGAGCAAATACAAGTTATTTATAGGCACAGGACACAGCCTATGAGAATTTACAATTATGCCCTTTACATTTACTATTGGCTTATAGAAAAATCTATGAGGACTGAACAACCTTTTCCCTTTTAAGTCGGTTCCCTTTTCTGCGATTTAGTCGAAGCTCCCTTTCGCACAGCTTCGGAGCAACGGCAACCTTCGTCACGATCAAGCCCCTCATCTGTATGCTTTTATCATGAATCCGAAGATACCTGTCCATAAACCATACTTGGAAGACATTGTTAAATTATGTTTTTGAGGACCTTCGGAGGACGAAGGCCACCAACAGAAGGAGAAAGCAATCTAAGCAACAAGAGCAACAAAAGATCGCAAATGATCATCTCACAAGTCTCTAGGCAATAGAGTTGATTTTGGAGCTTAGAGTGGATTGAATGCTTTGATTGTGTCTTTGGAGTGTTTGCCTTTGCTCTTGCAATGAATGTGAAGTTCAGAAAACTTGGATGGCTTGAATGGAGGTGGTTGGGGGTATTTATAGCCCCAACCACTATTCTAGTCGTTGTTGTCAATGGCGCACCGGACAGTCTGGTGTTGCAACGGACAGGGCACTATTCACTATCCGGTGCGTGCCACGTCAGCACACCGTTGGGGTTTGGAGTAGTTGACCGTTGAAGTCTTCTGTCCTCTAGTGGCACCGGACAGTCCGGTGGCACACCCGACATGTCCGGTGCGTTTTGACTTCGCTGCTCTGACTTCTGACTGCGCATTGTTTACTTTTGCAGTCGACCGTTGGCGCATCAGACTGTTGCTCCATTGGCTCACCGAACAGTCCGGTGAATTATAGCAGAGCGACTCCAGGGAAAACCTGAGAGCGGGCCAGTTGATGGGGTCCTCGGCTTGGGCACCGGACAGTGTCCGGTGCGCCACTGGCAACACCAATGCTAGTCTTTGCTCCATACGTTGTTGATTTCCCAACTTAGCTTTTTTCTTGGTTTATGTTGAACTTTATGCACCTGAGATAAATGATGACTAGGCAAACTAGTTAGTCCACGTGGTTTGTGATGGACGTCAAACACCAAAATCGATTATAGAAAATGATTAAGCTCATTTTCCTTTCAATCTCCCCCTTTTTGTGATTGATTCCAATACAAACCAAAGCAAATATAAAGAGTAGGAATGTAACTAGTTTGCAAGTTTGACAGAAGTGCATAAGTTGCTTAGAATTTAAACCAATTGAAAGAATTTCTACATATGTCTAAGTAAATATGATTGCTTTCTTCTATTTAACATTTTGGACCACTTTTGCACCACTTTGCTTATTTTTGCAAATCTTTTGGAAAAGTCTTTTCAAATTCTTTTGCAAATAGCCAATGGTATGAGAATATGATTTTAAAAAGCATTTTTAAGATTTTGAACATTCTTTCCTATTTCAAATGCTTTTCCTTTGGCTAAACAAAAGCCCCCCTGAAAAAGTTCTCCCTTTAGCTGTCAAGAGGGTTTTTGTAATTGAAATGATTTCCATTTTTGAAATAGATACCAACTGAAATTATACCAATTGAAATTTTGAAACCAAATGAAATACCAATTGAAATTTTGAATTTGAAAATGGTGGTGCGGTCCATTTGCTTTGGGCCTAATACTTTCTCCCCCTTTGGCATTAAGCGCCAAAAATGAAGAAACTTGAGAGGCCTTATAATCCTCCCCCTTTGGAAAATAATGGATATGAGTGAAAGTTTATACCAATTGGAGGTCTATGAGTAAGGCAAAGGATAAATGATACCGACAGAGTTGAGTGGAAGCCTTGCCTTTGCCTAATACTCCATTTCCCTCTCAATTGAAGACTAATCATAGAAATATACTTGAAAACACATTAGTCTTAGCCTTGGCACAAGAAGAATAAGAAATATGTATTTGTACCATATGAAAGAGACATGATCAAAGGTATATAAATGAGCAATATGTGCAATGTTTCAATCAAAGTTCTGATAATCAAAAATATTTAGCTCATTCCTAAGTTTGCTAAATGTCTTTTCATCTAGTGGCTTGGTAAATATATCAGCTAATTGGTTGTAGGTGCTAACATAAGCAATTTCGATATCCCCTTTTGTTGGTGATCTCTCAAAAAGTGATACCGGATGTCTATGTGCTTAGTGCGGCTATGTTTAACGGGATTATCCGCCATGCAGATTGCACTCTCATCATCACATAGGAGAGAGACTTTGCTCAACTTGTAGTCATAGTCCCTGAGGGTTTGCCTCATCTAAAGTAATTATGCACAACAGTGTCCTGTAGCAATATACTCGGCTTCAGCGGTAGAAAGAGCTACTGAGTTTTGTTTCTTTGAAGCCCAAGACACCAGGGATCTCCCCAGAAACTGACAAGTCCCTGATGTGCTCTTCCTGTCAATTTTACATCCAGCATAATCGACATCAGAATACCCAATTAAATCAAAGGTAGATCCCTTGGGGTACCAAAGCCCAAACTTAGGAGTGTAAACTAAATATCTCATGATTATTTTCACGGCCCTAAGGTGAACTTCCTTAGGATTTGTCTAGAACCTTGCACACATGCATAAAGAAAGCATAATATCCTGTCGTGAAGCACATAAATAGAGTAAAGAACCTATCATCGACCGGTATACCTTTTGATCTATGGAATTACCTCACGTGTTGAGGTCGAGATGCCCATTTATTCCCATGGGTGTCTTGATGGGTTTGGCATCCTTCATTCCAAACTTCTTAAGTATGTCTTGAATGTACTTAGTTTGGCTAATGAAGGTGTCTTCTTGGAGTTGCTTGATTTGGAATCCAAGGAAATACTTCAACTCCCTCATCATAGACATCTCGAATTTCTGTATCATGATCCTACTAAACTCTTCACAAGACGACTTGTTAGTAGACCAAAATATAATATCATCAACATAAATTTGGCATATAAACAACTCTTTAGGAATAGTTTTAGTGAAGAGAGTCGGGTCAGCTTTTCCAACTTTGAAGCCATTAGTGATAAGAAAGTCTCTCAGGCATTCACACCATGCTCTTGGGGCTTGCTTGAGCCCATAAAGCGCCTTTGAGAGCTTATAAACATGGTTAGGATACTCACTATCTTCAAATCTAGGAGGTTGCTCAACATATACCTCTTTCTTGATAGGGCCATTGAGGAAGGCACTCTTCACATCCATTTGATATAACTTAAAGCCATGGTAAGTAGCATAGGCAAGTAATATACGAATTGACTCAAGCCTAGCTACGGGTGCATAGGTTTCATCAAAATCCAAACCTTCGACTTGTGAATAACCTTTGGCAATAAGTCGGGCTTTGTTCGTAGTCACCACACCATGCTCATCTTGTTTGTTGCGGATTACCCACTTGGTACCTACAACATTTTGGTTAGGACGTAGAACTAAATGTCATACCTCATGCCTCGTGAAATTGTTGAGCTCCTCTTGCATTGCCACCACCCAATCCGGATCTCTTAGTGCATCCTCTACCCTGTATGGCTCAATAGAAGACATAAAAGAGTAATGTTCACAAAAATGAGCAACTCAAGATCTAGTGTTTACCCCCTTGTGAATATCACCAAGTATGGTGTTGACAGGGTGATCTCTTTGAATTGCTTGGTGGACTCTTGGGTGCGGTGGTCTTTGACTTTGAATCTCTTGATCATCTTCTTTGTCTTGATCATCTTCATCTCCTCCTTTATCAATGTCTTCCTCCTAAGGTGGCTCATCGTCTTGATCTTGATCTTCTTCCTCTTGAGCCAATTCCTCATCTTGATTTGGTGGAGATGCTTGTGTGGAAGATGATTGTTGATCTTGTGTTTATGGAGGCTCTTCGGATTCTTTTGCGCACACATCTCCAATAGACATGTTCCTTAGCGCAACGCATGGAGCCTCTTCATCATCTAATTCATCAAGATCAACTTGCTACACTTGGGAGCCATTAGTCTCATCAAACACAATGTCACAAGAAACCTCAATCAATCCAGTGGACTTGTTGAAGACTCTATATGCCCTTGTGTTTGAGTCATAACCAAGTAAAAAGCCTTCTACTACTTTAGGAGCAAATTTAGAATTTCTACCTCTTTTAATAAGAATAAAACATTTGCTCCCAAAACTCTAAAATAAGAAACATTGGGCTTTTTACCAGTGAGGAGTTCATATGATGTTTTCTTGAGGATTCAGTGAAGGTAGAGCCGGTTGATGGAGTAGCAAGCGGTGTTAATCCCCTTCACCCAAAACCGATCTGGTGTCTTGTATTTATCAAGCATGGTCCTTGCCATATCCAAAAGAGTTCTATTCTTCCTCTCCACTACACCATTTTATTGAGGTGTGTAGGGAGAACATAACTCATGCTTAATACCCTCCTCCTCAAGAAATCCTTCAATTTGAGAGTTCTTAAACTCCGTTCCATTGTCGCTTCTAATCTTTTTGATTCTCAGTCCGAACTCGTTTTGAGCCCATCTCAATAATCTCTTTAAGGTCTCTTGGGTTTGAGATTTTTCCTGCAAAAAGAATACCCAAGTGAAGCGAGAATAGTCATCCACAATAACAAAACAGTACTTACTCCCACCGATGCTTATGTAAGCGATCGGGCCGAATAGATCCATGTGGAGTAACTCAAGCGGCCTGTCGGTTGTCATGATGTTCTTGTGTGGATGATGAACTCCAACTTGCTTTCCTGCTTGACATGCGCTACAAATCATGTCTTTCTCAAAATGAACATTTGTTAGTCCTAAAATGTGTTCTCCCTTTAGAAGCTTGTGAATATTATTCATTCCAACATGGGCAAGTCGACGATGCCAGAGCCAACCTATATTAGTCTTAGCAATTAAACAAGTGTCTAGTTTAGCATTGTTATAATTAAAATCAACTAAATATAGCTGATCATCTAACACTCCTTTAAATGCTATTGAATCATCACTTCTTCTAAAGATAGTAACACCAATATCAATGAAGAGAGTTGTAGCCCATTTTGCATAATTGAGAAACAGAAAGCAAGTTGTAATCTAGAGAATCTACAGGAAAAACATTAGAAATGGAATGGTCATGAGATATAGCAATTTTACCCAAACCTTTGACCAAACCTTGATTTCCATCCTCAAATGTAATAGCTCTTTGGGGATCTTCATTTTTCTCATATGAAGAGAACATTCTTTTCTCCCCTGTCATGTGGTTTGTGCACCCGCTATCGATTATCCAACTTGATCCACTGGATGCATAAACCTACAAAATAAATTTAGGCCTTGTTCTTAGGTACCCAAACGGTCTTGGGTCCTTTTACATTAGAAACAAGCACATTGGGTACCCAAACACAAGTCTTGGGACTCTTGTGTTTACCCCCAACATATTTGGCAACTACTTTGCCTGATTTGTTAGTCAGCACATAAGATGCATCAAAGGTCTTGTTGGGGGTATGCTTCATAGCCAAATATCCTAAAGAAAGAGAACACCTTCAGAAGATCCTCTCAGGAGCAAGCGCCGAAGCTATTACCTATAGAGCTTCGGCATAATGACAGATCTCAAGACGAAGGGCCGAACCGACTTAAAGATGGATTGACTTAAAGACCCATGATGTTTTGTGTCATTATTGTAGTCGATTGTAAAGGACATAAATGTAATTTTACACAGGCTGCACCCTGTGCCTATAAATAGGTTAACAGTACCACGACACTGTTCACGCAATCCTGTAATCATTAACGCATTACGCTGGAATTATTTTCTATCAGAGGCGAAGGTATAAACGTACCTAGATATTATGTTTCAACATTTAAGTTCATATTATGAAATATATGAGTAATGTAATTTGTTTTTCCTATAATGTTTAATATTTTATATTTTATTTCGTAATGATGAATGTTTAACCATGAAGGTATGACCTTCGTGGTGTTTTGTCTGTGACCTTCGTTCGAAGTTCATTAAATCCATGGGGATATAATGCTTCAGCGAACGAAGGGCATTATTATTTAACATTTCCTGTGTTGCCTTGTTCTTAATTCATAGCATTTGAGAACAAGTCCCCAACATTGGCGCCCACCTCCGGTGAACTCACTTCCACTTGTTTGAGCTGATGGCTTCGCTCAACAACCAAGCTGGAGCTGCTTCGTCCCCAAAGCTGGTACTCCCGATAACAGGCGGTTCATGTTCAGAGCTAGCTAACAAGAAGCAGAAGAAGGAGGCACAGAGAAGGGTACAGCATGTCGGGGTGCAAGGACCCTTCATCAAGTCAAGATGGTCTCACATCCCAATTACCTTCTCTCAAGAGGACCTTCAACTCAAGGATTACCCTCACAATGATGCTATGGTTATTTCTTGTGTTATCAAAGGATTTCTGGTCCATAATGTTCTGGTTGACACAGGCAGTGCAGCGGATATTATATTTGCTAAGGCCTTCAGACAGATGCAAGAGCTCGAAGATAAGATCCATGATGCTACACATCCCCTTTGTGGCTTCGGAGGAAGGCAGATTGTAGCACTCGGCAAGATCACAATGCCAATGACCTTCGGATTTATCAACAATACAAGGACTGAACACGTTGTGTTTGATATTGTTGACATGGAATACCCTTACAACGCAATCATTGGTCGTGGGACTCTCAATGCTTTTGAAGCAATTCTTCACCCAGCATATCTTTGCATGAAGATACCTTCGGATCAAGGACCTATTGCTATTCATGAAAGTCAAGAAGCTGCCAGAAAAGCCAAAGGAAACTGGACAGATTCAAAAGCAATCCATAATATAGATGGAGCTGAAGCTTGTGAGCAATACAAGTACAGAAGGGAGAAGGCTGCTTTGGCTGATCAGCCGAAGCCCATGCTTTTATGTGAAGATATAGCAGAGCAGAAGGTGTTGTTGGGGTCTCAATTGTCTGAGGAGCAGGAGAAAACCTTGACAAGGTTTCTGTTCAACAATAAAGATGTCTTCGCATGGTCGGCCAATGATCTCTATGGTGTGAACAGGGATGTCATTGAGCACTCGCTCAATGTTGATCCATCCTTCAGACCCAGAAAGCAGAGACTTCGGAAGATGTCTGATGACAAAGCCGAAGGTGCTCGGAATGAAGTGAAAAGACTTCTTAGTGCTGGCGTCATTAGAGAAGTAAAGTACCTAGAATGGTTAGCCAACACTGTCATGGTGAAGAAGACCAATGGTAAATGGAGAATGTGCATTGACTTTACTGATCTCAATAAGGCTTGTCCGAAGGATGAATTTCCGTTACCAAGAATAGATTCTCTAGTAGACGCAGCAGCTTCGTCAGAGCTCATGAGTCTACTAGATTGTTATTCAGGCTACCATCAAATCTGGATGAAGAAAGAAGATGAGCCAAAAACCAGCTTCATAACCCCCAGTGGTACATATTGTTATCTTCGGATGTCTGAGGGGCTCAAGAATGCTGGAGGAAGCTTCAGCAGAATGACAGCGAAGGTCCTTCATTCTCAGATAGGCAGAAATGTGCTAACATATGTTGATGATATCATAGTAAAACGCACGAAGCAAGAAAATCACATTGCTGATCTGCAGGAGACATTCGCTAATTTTAGGCAAGCTGGTCTGAAGCTGAATCCAGAAAAATGTGTCTTCGGAGTAAAGAAAGGGAAATTCCTTGGTTGTTTGGTTTCAACAAAAGGGATCAAAGCTAATCCAAATAAAATCAAAGCTATCCTTCGGATGGAGCCGCCAAGCACAAAGAAAGGGGCTCAACGGCTAACAGGAAGACTGGCATCTTTGAATCGATTTATATCCAGATCAGCAGAGAGAAATTTACCATTCTTTGAAGTGCTGAAGTCAGCCGAAGTTTTTCAATGGTGATCAGCTCAGCAAAAAGCCTTCGAAGAGCTGAAGCAGTATCTGATAGATTTAACAACCTTAACTCCACCAGCGCCAGGGGCTCCTCTGCTGCTGTATGTGGTAGCTTCGCACTCTGCAGTAAGTGCGGCGCTTGTCCAGGAGAAGCTTGAAGGACAATTGAAAAAGCAGGCTCCAGTATACTTCGTCTCCGAAGTTCTCAGTTTATCAAAGAAAAATTATACAGAATTGGAGAAGGTGTTGTATGCCGTCTTAATGGCCTCCAGGAAGCTTCGATATTATTTTCAAGCATACCATATAATTGTTCCTTCATCACAGCCTTTGAAGGATATTATGAGAAACAGAGAAGCTACTGGAAGGATTGGAAAGTGGGCTGCGGAACTCAACGAGTTCAGCATTGATTATGTGCATAGATCTTCGATTCAGTCCCAGGCGCTAGCAGACTTCATCGCTGACTGGACGCCAGGGGCTCAGGAGGAAGAAGCAAGTAAAGATGCCAAAGCTTGGATAGTGTTCTACGATGGCTCCTGGGAACCTTCGGGGCAGGTGCAGCTGCCGTTTTAATTGCACCTTCCAAAGTCAGAACATGCTATGCAGTAAAACTTGATTTCAGCTGCACAAATAATATTATTGAATACGAAGCTTTGCTTTTGGGGCTTCGGAAGTTGAAGGCAATGGGGATAAGAAGGGCGGTTCTCAAAACCGATTCCCAAGTTATTTCTGGTCATGTTGACAAAAGTTGCAAAGCAAGAGATCTGAAGCTTGAGAAATATTTGGATACAGTTCAAAGGCTTGAAGCTTCCTTCGAAGGGTTTTCTATCAAGAATATTCCACGAGGAGAAAATGAGCACGCTGATCTACTAGCCAAGTCAGCGGCACAGGGGCTGCCTTTACCTTTGGAAGTATTCTTTGAAACAATAAAAGCACCTTCGGTTGACCTTCTTGAAAGAGCAGTGCTCAATATATCTCCTGTTTATAGCGAAGATTGGAGAACTGAGATCATGTCTTTTCTCCAGGGCAATTTCCTTTCAGATGACGAAGCTTATCATAAGAGAATAGCGGCAAGAGCCCATCCATATGTAATAATAGAAGGGGAGTTATACAAGCATGGAGTCTGTTCTCCATTACTCAAATGTTTATCCAGAGCTGAAGGTATAGAGCTGATGAAAGAAATACATGCAGGGCTATGTGGATCTCACATTGGATCTAGGCCCTTGCTGGGTAAAGTTTTTCGTCAAGGATTTTATTGGCCGAAGGCAGCTTCGGATGCAGCAGAATTAGTCCAAAAATGCGAAGGTTGTCAAAAATGTGCAAGAGATCAGAGACAACCTTCGTCTCTAACTCAATTAATATAGCTCACTTGGCCATTGCAAAGGTGGGGCCTTGATTTGCTAGGCCCACTTCCACCAGCACAAGGGAATTTAAGATATGTTGTGGTGGCAGTAGAATATTTTTCTAAGTGGATTGAGGCGAAGCCCTTAGCCACAATAACTTCGGTCACTGTTCAAAAGTTTTTCTGGCAAAATATTGTGTGTCGCTTCGGAGTGCCGAAGGCTATCACTATGGACAACGGAACACAGTTTGATGCCGAAGCTTTCAAATAGTTTTATGAACAAATTGGCACGAAGATCCATTTTGCATCGGTGCGACATCCGGAGTCAAATGGACTTGTCGAAAGAGCTAATGGCATTATAATGACAGGAATAATGAAGTTAATCTTCAACCAGCCAAGGGGGAGTGGCCAGACGAATTAATCAAAGTGGTGTGGAGCCACAACACAACAATATCAAGGTCAACAGGTTTTACACCATTCAAATTGTTGTATGGTGACGAAGCAATAACCCTAGAAGAAGCTAAAGCAGGATCAATAAGAACAGTGGCTTCGGCAAAGGACGAAGCTGATTATTCTGTGGCAAAGGATGCTATAGAAGGGATCAGGCTTCAGGTTGTGGAGAATATCAATAAATATCAAGCCGAAACAATAAAATGGCGTGACAGAAAAGTTTGGTTAAAAAATATTAAGCCAGGACACTTGGTACTTCGGAGAGTTGCCAACCCAGATACAATAGGCAAGCTACAATTGAAGTGGGAAGGACCTTTTCTGGTAGTATCTTCATCAAGACCCTGTTCCTACAGGCTGAAGGATATGGACGGCAACGACATTCCTAGATCTTGGAATGCGGATGAGCTTCGGCGATATTATGTGTAGCCTGATGTAATCTTTTTTATTCTTTCCTATGGCACCCTTTTCCTTTCCAAAGGGGGAGAAAGGTTTTTAATGGGACCATAGCATGTAATTTCTCTTTTTCTTATATCAGCTCTACAAGAGCAATATCCCCCGAAGATGTAAATGTAAAAACTGAGCATGCACCATCGAGTGCAAAGAGAAAAGGAAAAACAGGGATAAGCTCGAAAGACGTCCCTAAGGGGATGCAGAGCACGACGAAGCTACAAAAAGCCGTTCCTAAGGGAGCGCAGCATAAGTTTTCTGCTCAAAAGTCGTTTCTAAGGGAATGCAGAGCTTACAGCGAAAAGTCAACGCTGATTCCGCCGAAGTATAAGGCGAAGCGCGAAAAGTCAACGTGATACCGCCGAAAGTAAAAGGCGAAGAAGTTCAAAAGACGTTCCTAAGGGAATGCAGAACTTACAGCGAAAAGTCAGCGCTGATACACCGAAAAATAAGCGGTGAAGCCGAAAAATAAACGGCAAAGATTTGTTATTCCTAAGGGAATAAGAGTTTTGATTGTGGTTTCGTATGTGTCTTTGAACATTCATTTACACGATACATTACATCATACATTTGCATTCATAAACATTCACTTAGACATACATAGGATCATCATCATCACAACATACACACTTGCTTCGGCTTTAAAAGAGAAGGCTTCGGAAAAAAGGAAAAAGAGGCAATTTTATGCTTCGCTGTGTACGAAAAGAAGGGAAGGTGTTTTTCACCTTCGGCTCAAAAATATTAATTTCGTCCACATCAAAGCACTTTATACATTGACGGAAAGGTAAGACTATATTACAAGGTATGGATAAAGTCCACGAAGTGAGATTTAATTACATTATACTTTATACAAGTTATTACATAAGTTTTTTGAGCTATTTCTACAGACTACTCGAGCTTCGTCAGCATTCATGGAGCTTCGTCTTTTTACTCTGTAGCTTCAGCTTTGGCTTCGTCATCCTGTATGTAAGTATTATAAGCTAAATTCAAAATTCAAAGGAAAAGGTAAGCATAAGGTATGATTTTGTTACCGGCTTAAGGTGGCTTCGAGCTTCGTCACCAGCTTTGCTTCGTCCACCCTTTGTCCATACTAATTTTATAAATCTATTCGCAATACTTCGAGCAAGGTTGGGAATGTTATCTAAGTCTGCTGGTGACAAGCTGAAGTTGGGTCTATTGATAATCTTCCCGTGTTCACAGCCAGACTTCAGAAAGGCAACAGATGTGCCACGAGAAGCTACCAGGGCACAGAAGTCACCATGCCCAGCTATAACTTCGTCAAGATCATTAATTTCACCTTCAATATGCTCGAAGGCACCAGGCAGGTCTTCAGCCGAAGGAGTAAACTTCTCGCTGCTGGCTCCAACAAAATAGAACACCTGCTTCAGCCATTGAACGCATCGATTGCTGAATTCTAAACATTTATTCTGAAGGCTTGACAAAGATTCTTTCAGCTCTGAACTTTTTTGGACTTCGGCCTCAAGTTTTGCATCAAGCTTTAGCTTTTCTTGTTCGAAGTTTTCTGATTGAGAAAGAAGCTTCGAATTTAATTCTGTTATTTTGGCTTCAGCATCCGCTAATAAGCCTTCGGTTGTTTGAAGCTCGAAGTCTTTCTTTTCGATAGCAACTGATTGCTCTTTTATCTTGTTCTCTAAGTTCTCAATTATAACTTCGTGTTTTTTATCCTCTAAGTCCTGCTGCATTTTTAAAGCCTTGCTCAACAGCATACTCTGCGAACAAATAACCTTCGTTAGAAAACATCTATGTTATTAAAAACAATAAAAGTTAGAGAAAAGTTGTTTACCTTGAAATTGGAATAAAATAGACTACCGACAATGTGTTGTCGTCGGTAGCGGCTGATATCTACTTCGAGCTTCGGGAAGCCGGTACTCTTTGATAGAGTACCGATAACTTTTGCGCCGGTCTGATCTCGTATGCAGCCCAACCTTTCGTCATCAATGCCACCGAAGAGAAGCGCTCCCGGCCGATACCCGCAAGATATAGCATATTCTTTTAGTTCTTCTTTTTCAGCTTTTGTCAGCTTTTGGCCAACTAAGTTTTGAAAATTAAAAGCTTCATCTTCCGAAGTCATTTCTTCCTTCTCGGGTTTTGCGGTCGTAGTCTCTTCGGTGACTGCGTCAGCCTCTTCTGCAGCAGCTTCTTCCGCGGCCATGTTTAGTAGCATTTTGTCTATATCAGCAACCATGCTTTCTAAATTAATATCTTCGGATTTGGCATCTTCGGCTCTGGCCTCTTCTGCAGCAGCCTCCGAAGGAACAGCTTCAATAGCTGTCATGCTTTCAACAGCCGGCATCTTCGGAGCTGAAGCTCCTGGTGGTGTTGCTTCAATGACTTCTATCACAGTAACGATTCTTTGCCTCTTTGGCCTAGGTGCCTTCGTTTTTGCGGGCTCCTTTTCCTTCTAAAAAAGCTTCGTCAGATGCAGTCCCAGTGGACTTAGTTTGACAGGCAAAGTTTCAGTCATTACCTTTAAGATTCCCTCTACTTCGGTAGCAGAGGATGTCGCAGAAGTCCTTTCTTTTTCATCAATTGATTTTTGCTTCGGAGTCGAAGCCTTTCTTTTCTTCGGAGCAACTGTTTTCGCCTCAGACTCTTGTTTTTTCTTCTTCGGTTGATCTTCATCGTCCTTATTCAGAGCACTAGCTACTCTCTTCCTTTTTTGGCCTTCGGCACCCTTGTCCAGCCGCTCGTAGTCAGGATATTCAAAATCTATAGCATCCATCACTCGGTTTAGCCTTCGTTTCGGACGGGTGCCGAAGGCCGCAGTCATCAATTGGTCTTCTTTTTTAGAATAATTTCCAAGTATTTCGTTGCACATTACTTCGATTGTATCCAGCCATTCTTGGCAAGGCACTTTGAAATGTCTCTTGAATTTGTAATGGTAGGGTAGTCGGATAAGTTCTCCTTCCTTCTTTTTTCCTTCAAGCTTCGGCATGGCCCACTCTTTCATAGTTGGAAACACTTTGAAAGCCAAAAATTCCTGCACTAAGTCCCTAGTGCCGATGTGCTCTGCGATAACCCTAAATTCAGCTAACGCAATTTGGGTTGGACCCTCTGGTGTCATATTGCACGGGGGTCTGGTCTCTCCGAAGATCAACTCTAACGGACTCTGAACCAGCTTCTCTTTATCATCGTCAACTTTGACGTAGAACCATTCAGATTTCCAGCCAGCTGGCCACTTGCTTCGGTAACTGATCACGGGAAATTTTGTAGTCTTGCGGTAGGCAAAATTGTAGCAGCCGAAGTTTTCATGTAACCCATCCCCTCTAGCCTTGGTCTGATAATGCAGCTCGTGCACTCGGCAGAAACCTTCGGCAAATGGTTCCACCCCTTGGCTTCGGAGAGCCCAAATGTAAACGCTAAGCCTAACGATAGCGTTAGGAGTTAGCTGATGAAAGTAGATCCCAAACTTCTTCAACACATCAGCAATCATCTTATTCAAAGGGAATCTGTAACACCCCTGGTGTTACTGCAACTAAAACTTGAGCATGACATCATAAGCATTGGCATTGCATATGTTTGACACACCTAGAGTGCATTCACTAGGTAAAAATTCAAACAAGTTGTATTGTTATAGTACTTTGCAAATAGGACCCTGGGTAGGGAACTTAACCCTAAACAGGGATTAAAGGGGTAAAACTTAAACCAAATTGAGAAAACCTAAAGGCTTTAGGGAAATAGTCATAAAATGTCCCCAAAAATAAAGTTGAATCACATTTATACCCCTGGGATACCAAAAACCTCAATTAGAACCCTGGAAAACCCTAACTCCAAACCCTAGGGGCCTATGTGCAAAATTAGTCCACTTTTGGACTAAAGTGCAAAAACCAAGTTGAATAACTATCTTAAGTCATTTGGGTCACAAATATGTGAGTTTGCAAGTTAAACCCTGAATTTTGGACCTATTTGCAAAAGGACCCTATTTGTGTTCTAAAGCTAAGTCTGAAATTCAGTGTTGTGAGCTCAACTTTGGCACCTTGCAACTTTTAAATTCTAGGGATTTTGCCCTAGGTCACCACATAAATGTTGTAAAGCAAACAAAGGAGAACAATTTTGCTGAAGAGGGCAAGCCATATTCTTGTGAGAAATTTGGAGATAATCATGCTCAAACTTTGGCTGTCAGGCTGATTTGGTCTGAATTTTCAGACTAACAGTGAACTACCACCAACTTCAAGCCCAATTTCAGACATGATTCAATGACTTTTTGTGACAACACCATCTAGCAAAGTTGTAGTTGGTATAGTGCTCTACAAGTTTGCTGCAGAGTTGGACTTGTGTTGTCATTGGAAATTAAGAGAAAATTAGGCTCTAAACTTGACTGTCAGGCTGTTTAAGTTCTGGACTTCAGACAAACACTGCAACTGCAAGCACTTTGGGCATGAATTAATGCATGATCGAGCAAGTATTTGCCTAGGATTGCTATACCAAGATTATAGCTGGATCCTAGGGCTACAACTTTGCTAAAGAGTGTCGATCATGTTGATATATAAAATCAAGAGAAAATCTGCCCTAAATCCTGGCTGTCAGATGACTGAAGAACAAACGCCATGGTACAGTAACTGAGTGGATCAGACCGCCCGTGCGGCAAACTCACCGTCGGCGACCTCTTTGCGCCAAAATTCGTGCCGCCGCCGTCCGGGTTCGTGGGCGGTAGGGAATGGATAACGTCGGGGAGGGATAACCCATACGTGGCGCCACCGCCCTAGCCCAGCCGGAGTCTTCACCGGCGGCCACCGTGACCATTGAATTTTGCCACGGTGTCGCCCATGCCTCCATCTCCCTCACTGTATCTCTTTCCGACGTGGTAGGCATGCGCTTGCGCTACTATCCGTGGCCGGGGGTCATCTGTTGGGCTGTCGTGCCTATAAATTGAGCAAGGAGCCACGGCGAGGTGCTTTCATCTCCACCAGTGAAGCTCAGTCGAAGTCAAATTCGCACTGCCCTCTCCATCTTCGCCCAAATTGATTGCACGCAATGAAAACACAGCTTCTTACGGCCCTGTAGCCTCAATCCCCAACCCCAATTTCAACCAGAGCCGCCGTGACACTGATATCCCCCTTTCTCTGTCTCCGGCGAACGTAAAGCCCTGCGCTCCGTGGCTAGCCCTCTCTGGTAAGTCCCTGTCCGATTCAAGCCTTGTTTTAGCAGCTCTATGTGTTCATGAAGCTCCTCGTTGTGGCCGTTTAACCAATTCGAGCGTGGATAATTGAGAACACGGGATTGACACCGCGGTTTCCGCCGTGCACGTGGATAGGCCGTTCTCAGTGCGTTCTTGTCAAATTGATGCATGTTCCTAGGTCTCCTTAAGCCAGTAATGCCTCCCCGGTAGTTAGCCGTAACAGTCGTCGCCGGCCATGGCCGGTACGGACCACGTCAGGGACGAACGACGAGTGCGCCATGGCCAGGGGTGTTTTTGGAGAAGAGATAGAAGATCGAGGGTTTATTTGCAACCTGTCAGCGACACAAGAAATAGTGAAAGAACTCATTCCCAGTTAGTTAAATACTCGGGGGTCTCTGTGCAAAGCCGCCAGCGCGCGCGGGCGCACGCAGGCGCGCTTCTGTCCACGGATGGGCCATCTGGGCTGAATGCAGCCCAGCACTGTTCAATCTTTTCACTTTTCTTTTTCTGTCCAACTTTAAAAATCTGTAGAAAATTATAGAAAAATGTTAAAAAATGTCAAACCAATTTTGTTAGATTCCTAATTTTTCTTAGAATTTAATAAAAATAGTTTCATGATTTTTAGATTAAATAAAATTTTAGGGCATTTAAAATAGCTTAAAGAAATAGTTCTGGAATTTTAGAGAATTAATAGTATTGCCAAAAATGTTCAAAATTTTTATATGAACTCCCACATTATTTAGAAGCCTTGGGTAGAGTTTGAATTGATTTGGACCTTGTTTGATAACTAGAACCCAAAACCCCCCTGCCCTTTGAACTCCTTTACTGACTCCGGAAACCCTAAGTTCTCGGAGTTCCGTGAAGGAAAGTTGTATTCAAGACTTAGTTAATAAATCTTTATTATCTTTGCACTGTCATGAGCATTACATGGCATTCATTCTTATATATATATATACCTATATGGTTATATTTAGAAAACAAAGAGAGTGAAGTGACTCAAGAGAAGACACCACCACCTTTGGAATCTCAGGCAGGGACTTGGCTCTACTTCAACATCTGCGGGTCCGAGCCTGACTCACCTACTAACGAAGGCAAGCCCCGGTGCATGCAACCCCTTTCCTTGCGTTTTTAAATAATTTTCGCACACTTTAAGTCTAGTGAAATGTGCATTAGGTTCATAGGAGTTGCTTGAAACCCTTTGATGCATTGCTTTCCTTGATATCCATACCTTTATAGATACTTCTGTGAAGTATCAAATTATGATTTACAAAAATGCTTAGCCTTGCTTAGATCTTGTGGATAGAGGTTGTCCTTAGCCTAGCTCGAGAAAGGATGACTTCTACCTGCAAGAATATTTTCATTTGGAGCAATGGTGGGATCTTACTGCAAAGTTCCCTATGATGCTCTTTTCATCCTAAGGAACAGAAACAATCCTAGGGATGGAAATACTTAAATTGAGACTTGGGTTAGGAACAGGTGATGTTCTACCCAGGTTGATTAAGGATTGGATGCGTATGTAGGCTTGATGATCGAGGACCCTTTAACTGGTCACATGCCTCGTCATGGGTAAGCCTTGCCTCGAGCAGACTAAGGCCAGAATAAGATAACACGAAATGGGCGTGGAGCGGTGGCGAGAGTAGCGTGTACCCTCCGTGGCAAGAGGCTGGACGTTGGTGTATCTGTGCTCTCGGTTTGCGTGAACCTGATCTGGTCTTAAGAACCCCGGTGGCGGGTTGACATATGCAAGGGTTAAGTGCTACATATGTCGTGTGATTGGAGATCCTCATCTGAGTATAATCGATTCGGATTGTCGTACCTTCGCGGTTATGAAGACTTGGTCACTGACCTACAACCTAAGTCAGGATGTGAACATTATGAATAAAAAGGATGTTGTATTGATGAGATGATGAAATTAGACTAGATGCAAACAGAGTCTATTGATATTTAATCTGGCGTTAAAATATTGAAAGTAAGGACTCACTTTAGTAAGCTATTTCTGCAAAAGTATCTAAGTTGATTCTTGCTAAAGCCTCTCCTTGATTCCTATTTATCCAGCATACCCTTGAGAGTCTTTTCCTTAGTCGGGTAAGACTTGCTGAGTAATTCCATACTCAGGGTTTATCCCTCCGTTGTTTTTAGGTGAGGAAGCGACAAATTTTTGTTGCTTTTGCTCCAACGTGGTGTCAAATGAAGAAAAACAAGAGTGAAGATGCGGGAGGACGTGGTCCTCCATAAGAACCTTTGCTTGATAGTTATCGGGAGGAGTTTTTGCCTCCCCTGGTATGTGTAATGATACTACCCTGCACTCGTTTTATAGCTCTGGTCTGTAATAAACAACTCGATCTTACTTTTTAAATAAATGTAAGTTATGTAATCGCTTCTGCATTTCTTTATCTCTGATGTTCTGTAATGTCTGCAAGACGGGTGAAACGTTCCTGGAAAGGCAAGAAAGAAGATACCGAACTTGTCAAGTAGTTCAGGGGCACCTACAGGGTTGTCTGAGGTCCGTTGGACAAGGACAACTGTAGGTGGGCCTAATTACTTGGGAGGTTCTGTCACAGCTGGTATCGGAGCGTAGCCCTTCTTTGCAGATATTATGAGGCATCTTCAAAAGGATTTTCTAAAAGTCTTACCTAGAAACTCTCTTCTCTTCTTACCTAACTATTCTGAAGAGTTCATCTTAAAGACCAGATAGGAAGAGTGCAATGTATAGAAGGTTGAATCAACTAAGGTTGATTCTGTACTTACACATGCATCATGCTAAGAATTATGCTAATAAAATTTTCCCCCTTAGAGAAATGTTGTCGCGCACCAGAAAGACCGTGCGCAAATCTACTAGACCCATTGGCATACTCCGCCATTAACTTGCCCCAAGACCTGAAGAAAGTAGCAGTGGTAGCAACGATCCTATCGGGGATCTGGAAGCACAAGTTGAACTGCTTCAATCAGAACTCCGTCACAGGAATGATCTATGGGTCGCGGATGCAGCCATCTGCTACTTGCAAGACCAACTCGCGAAACGAGATCTAGCGCTCGATTGGGCGGTTAACTCTCGTCCATTCGCCTGGGCTAAGGAAGCCAAAGCTCGAGCCGCGTGGAGGAGCTTAGCTTAGCCATGGATAACTTGCAGGTCTGTTATAATACATTACATGAAGAAGTTCATGGGTTGTATTCACAACTTCACCCGAACGTCCCTGCGAATCCTGTCGGGATGGAAGCCGGACCTTCTCATGTAGCGGGAGAAGCCCTTGATGGTGCCCTAGACCTTTTCAGGCCCCCTCCTCTATGAAGATTGGTTGATGAATGGTCTTCTACGCCCGACAGTAAAGCTACCAAAAGTGAGAAGAAGTGGCTTATCAAGTGCCCGTAACATTGGCCGGACGGGACTTTCCTACAAATATGATTGTTCCAAAAGGCCAAGACATAGATGTCATCTTGGGCATGAACTGGTTAGCCCAGCATAAAGCAATTCTCAACCCTGATCTGAGAACCATCAGGTTGAGTTATGACCAATAGAGAGTTGGTGATTTGATTGCCTAAATCTAAGATTAGGCTATATTAGTATTTAGTGAACCATGACCCGACCCAAAGTTGAATTTTCTGATATCACTCCATGACCAAACACATACAAATCAATGCTTAGATAATTTCTTTGATGGACCTAAAGTATACATGGACTTCAAACAAGGATCTCAAGTCATGTCTCCTTTTTGCACCATTCTCCTATTCGGTTGCTGCAGGTTGTAGTCTCTAGTATAGTTGGCCTCTCCTTGCGGATCGCCATGTTGCTTTATTAACCCAACCTAGGAAAGACATGTCCGACTATTTTCTTGAATTTGATGCCTTTGGTTCCTTCATATCTATCGAAGGCATACCAACTTAATCCTTGACCTTGTGCTCTCTGCGATGGACATAGAATTATGCTTGGACTATTAACAATCTCCCATCGTACTTCTTTCATCAAGTTCAGATTATGGCCATGCCTTGGGCCATGATCTATTTGGCGCTCTACTTGTAACCATCTTTACTGGTAGAGTATCTCTTTGTATAGTCACCCTTGCTCAGTCCATTGGTGTCGCGTGAGATTTCTTATTGGTTATGTCTGGTAATGGTGTTATGACTAAAATCGGTGACACCGCGCTGAAACCGAGGGCCTCCTGTGGGTGCACACACATGGTTGCGCTACTTGGCACGCGCTAGTATCACAGTTAGTAGTCATAATCCATTATAAGACTATATTGATATGTTATCTCTACACAAATTATACTTACCACGTGAGATTCATTATCGGTGTTAGTTTTGTAATAGTGTCATGGTTAAGGACTTATGATACTGCGGCGAAACTGAGAGCCTCCGGTAAATGTGCACACAGGATTTTGCTGCTTGGCGCATGTAGGTATCGAGGTCTCTAGTCATGATCCATTATGGAGTTACACTGATGTGTTATCTTCCATTGACCTTTCCCTTGAAACAATTTTTTATGTTGTTTGTGAAGAGATCAAGCAACATCTGTCATTTCCGTTGGATCAAAAGGGCATACCACTTTCGTGTGTGGTCTTATTTCTTTTGATCTTGGCAGTGACTACTCATACAAGTTCCCTTTGCATCCTTTGTGTAAAGGTGAAGCCTTGGAGCTTTTTAGTGTAAGAAAACAACTGATTAGCTCTCAAAATAGAGATATGTTTCCCCTGCTGCTGAAATGAAAGAGTTTGTTCATTCGCTCTCTTATTTAATCCATGTATTCCCTAAATATGTGGATAATTCATCTCGCATGAGAAAAATGGATGAACAACTTGACCAAATAGATTTTTACCCACATACATAACCTCTTATTACCAAAGAGTGGACTCTCAACCCCTTGGCTTACCAATGGTATTGAGAGGACTTGCTCAATGTCAAAAGTAGTTCCACAAGTTGGTTTTGACTAACTTGTAACTGCCCAATGAACGCATGCTGAGTTTAGAGATCGTTTTATCGAGTTGTCTAAACTCACTTTGGTTCAACTCACCCTAAAGAAAGTGCTTATCAAAATCAAATTAAGTTGACCAGTAACCACTTAATTATCGCTCTAGTCGCGCCTCGACCGTCTCACGCGTGCTTTTCCTGCATATGTGATCATGCCGATCCATGACTAGTGCTGGATAAAATGGACTGGTTGCAAAGTCCGCATTTATAGATCTCTCCGCTGGTAATTTTTCTTGAATCTATATCACCCTTCGTGGACTTGGATTCCCCGGCTGACACGAGTTATCCGTGATGTTATTCGACATTCACACCCGTCTCGTGTGCTATGAACTTACTGTAACCACTTGTTGGTAAACCTCTTTTGTGTTTTACCCAAGATGGTGCATCTAATTCTATTTGGGTAAAGTTGTATAATTGCCACCCAACAGACTCAGATAGTACAGTGTCATCAGAAGAAGCAAATTGCACATAGGGAACCTTATGTGTTCTTCTGGCTAACATCGTCTTTATTGGTGGACGAAAATGAAGATTGAAATTGCACGTTATATGGCTAGGTGTGACACTTGCAGACGTGTCAAGGCCATACACATGAAGACTGCTGGTCCATTACAATCTTTACCTATCCCAGCATGGAAATGGGAAGGTATTAGTATGGACTTCATTGTGGGATTACCCAGAACTACAAAAGGGTATGATTCTATCTGGGTTATAATTGATCGGCTTATGAAAATTTCTCATTTTCTGCCAGTCAAGACAGATCACCCGGTTACTGTCTATGCCCAGTTGTACATTGCCCGTATTCTTAGTTTGCATGATGTTCCAAAAAACCATAGTGTCGAATCGTGGACCTCAATTTGTAGCCAAGTTTTTGGAAGCACTTCACAAATCCTTGGGTACTAAGTTGCTCCATAGTTCGGCCTACCATCCTCAAACCAGTGGGCAGACTGAGAGGGTAAACCAAATACTGGAAGATATGCTACGGGCATGTGTTCTGGAATTCCCACAGAAATGGGATGAATGTTTGCCATTAGTGGAGTTTTCATATAATAATAGCTATCAAGAAAGCATCAAGATGGCACCCTTTGAAGCTTTATATGGACAACGATGTCGTACTCCGCTAAATTGGTCTGAACCTGGCAAAAGGTACTTCTTCAGACCTGATATGGTGAACGAGACCGAAGAAAAAGTTCAAAGAATAATTCATAAATTGAAGAAAGCTCAAGCTCGTTAAAAGAGTTATGCAGACAAACGACGAATGCCCTTATACTTCCTTATGGGAGACTATGTCTACTTGAAAGTTTCACCAATGAAGGGGGTATAACGTTTCGGGGTTAAAGGAAAGCTTGCACCCCGGTACATTGGTCCATTCCCTATACTTGAGCAATGTGGACCAGTGGCATATCGACTCCAACTACCCGAGACATTGTCTGCTGTGCATAGTGTGTTCCACGTGTCCCAATTGAAGAAGTGTCTTCGGATTCCCGATCGAACCGTTGAAGTAACAGATGTTGTCCATGAACCAGACTTGACATACTCTGAGCACCCTATTCGAGTCTTGGGTCAAAAGGACAGGGTTACCCGGAGAAAAACTCTCGAGTTTTATAAGATACAGTGGAACCAACATTCCGAAGATGAGGCTACATGGGAAACTCAAGACTTTTTAGATAAGAATTTCCCAGGCTTTTTAGCCTCTTGTGAATTGTAAAGCCTGTATAGCTGTTGTAATAAAGAAGTGACCCCCACATCACCCCTACCTTATACCAGAAATAAGGGAATAAAAATGTGACACATTTCCTTTTCCATTACTTACCCTAGGACTTTTAATCTCGGGACGAGATACTTTTATGGGGGGAAGGATGTAACACCCCTGGTGTTACTGCAACTAAAACTTGAGCATGACATCATAAGCATTGGTATTGCATATGTTTGACACACCTAGAGTGCATTCACTAGGTAAAAATTCAAACAAGTTGTATTGTTATAGTACTTTGCAAATAGGACCCTAGGTAGGGAACTTAACCCTAAACAGGGATTAAAGGGGTAAAACTTAACCCAAATTGAGAAAACCTAAAGGCTTTAGGGAAATAGTCATAAAATGTCCCCAAAAATAAAGTTGAATCACATTTATACCCCTGGGATACTAAAAACCTCAATTAGAACACTGGAAAACCCTAACTCCAAACCCTAGGGGCCTATGTGCAAAATTAGTCCACTTTTGGACTAAAGTGCAAAAACCAAGTTGAATAACTATCTTAAGTCATTTGGGTCACAAATATGTGAGTTTGCAAGTTAAACCCTGAATTTTGGACCTATTTGCAAAAGGACCCTATTTGTGTTCTAAAGCTAAGTCTGAAATTCAGTGTTGTGAGCTCAACTTTGGCACCTTGCAACTTTTAAATTCTAGGGATTTTGCCCTAGGTCACCACATCAATGTTGTAAAGCAAACAAAGGAGAACAATTTTGCTGAAGAGGGCAAGCCATATTCTTGTGAGAAATTTGGAGATAATCATGCTCAAACTTTGGCTGTCAGGCTGATTTGGTCTGAATTTTCAGACTAACAGTGAACTACCACCAACTTCAAGCCCAATTTCAGACATGATTCAATGACTTTTTGTGACAACACCGTCTAGCAAAGTTGTAGTTGGTATAGTGCTCTACAAGTTTGCTGCAGAGTTGGACTTGTGTTGTCATTGGAAATTAAGAGAAAATTAGGCTCTAAACTTGACTGTCAGGCTGTTTAAGTTCTGAACTTCAGACAAGCAGTGCAACTGCAAGCACTTTGGGCATGAATTAATGCATGATCGAGCAAGTATTTGCCTAGGATTGCTATACCAAGATTATAGCTGGATCCTAGGGCTACAACTTTGCTAAAGAGTGTCGATCATGTTGATATATAAAATCAAGAGAAAATCTGCCCTAAATCCTGGCTGTCAGATGACTGAAGAACAAACGCCATGGTACAGTAACTGAGTGGATCAGACCGCCCGTGCGGCAAACTCACCGCCGGCGACCTCTTTGCGCCAAAATTCGTGCCGCCGCCGTCCGGGTTCGTGGGCGGTAGGGAATGGATAACGTCGAGGAGGGATAACCCATACGTGGCGCCACCGCCCTAGCCCAGCCGGAGTCTTCACCGGCGGCCACCGTGACCATTGAATTTTGTCGCGGTGTCGCCCATGCCTCCATCTCCCTCACTGTATCTCTTTCCGACGTGGTAGGCATGCGCTTGCGCTACTATCCGTGGCCGGGGGTCATCTGTTGGGCCGCCGTGCCTATAAATTGAGCAAGGAGCCACGACGAGGTGCTTTCATCTCCACCAGTGAAGCTCAGTCGAAGTCAAATTTGCACTGCCCTCTCCATCTTCGCCCAAATTGATTGCACGCAATGAAAACACAGCTTCTTACGGCCCTGTAGCCTCAATCCCCAACCCCAATTTCAACCAGAGCCGCCGTGACACCGATTTCCCCCTTTCTCTGTCTCCGGCGAACGTAAAGCCCTGCGCTCCGGGGCTAGCCCTCTCTGGTAAGTCCCTGTCCGATTCAAGCCTTGTTTTAGCAGCTCTATGTGTTCATGAAGCTCCTCGTTGTGGCCGTTTAACCAATCCGAGCGTGGATAATTGAGAACACGGGATGGACACTGTGGTTTCCGTCGTGCACGTGGACAGGCCGTTCTCAGTGCGTTCTTGTCAAATTGATGCATGTTCCTAGGTCGCCTTAAGCCAGTAATGCCTCCCCGGTAGTTAGTCGTAACAGTCGTCGCTGGCCATGGCCGGTAAGGACCACGTCAGGGACGAACGACGAGTGCGCCATGGCCAGGGGTGTTTTTGGAAAAGAGATAGAAGATCGAGGGTTTATTTGCAACCTGTCAGCGACACAAGAAATAGTGAAAGAACTCATTCCCAGTTAGTTAAAAACCCGGGGGTCTCTGTGCAAAGCCGCCAGCGCGCGCGGGCGCACGCAGGCGCGCTTCTGTCCACGGATGGGCCGTCTGGGCTGAATGCAGCCCAGCACTGTTCAATCTTTTCACTTTTCTTTTTCTATCCAACTTTAAAAATCTGTAGAAAATTATAGAAAAATGTTAAAAATGTCAAACCAATTTTGTTAGATTCCTAATTTTTCATAGAATTTAATAAAAATAGTTTCATGATTTTTAGATTAAATAATGAATTTTAGGGCATTTAAAATAGCTTAAAGAAATAGTTCTGGAATTTTAGAGAATTAATAGTATTGCCAAAAATGTTCAAAATTTTTATATGAACTCCCCACATTATTTAGAAGCCTTGGGTAGAGTTTGAATTGATTTGGACCTTGTTTGATAACTAGAACCCAAAACCCCCCCCTGCCCTTTGAACTCCTTTACTGACTCCGGAAACCCTAAGTTCTCGGAGTTCCGTGAAGGAAAGTTGTATTCAAGACTTAGTTAATAAATCTTTATTATCTTTGCACTCTCATGAGCATTACATGGCATTCATTCTTATATATATATATACCTATATGGTTATATTTAGAAAACGAAGAGAGTGAAGTGACTCAAGAGAAGACACCACCACCTTTGGAATCTCAGGCAGGGACTTGGCTCTACTTCGACATCTGCGGGTCCGAGCCTGACTCACCTACTAACGAAGGCAAGCCCCGGTGCATGCAACCCCTTTCCTTGCGTTTTTAAATAATTTTCGCACACTTTAAGTCTAGTGAAATGTGCATTAGGTTCATAGGAGTTGCTTGAAACCCTTTGATGCATTGCTTTCCTTGATATCCATAGCTTTATAGATACTTCTGTGAAGTATCAAATTATGATTTACAAAAATGCTTAGCCTTGCTTAGATCTTGTGGATAGAGGTTGTCCTTAGCCTAGCTCGAGAAAGGATGACTTCTACCTGCAAGAATATTTTCATTTGGAGCAATGGTGGGATCTTACTGCAAAGTTCCCTCTGATGCTCTTTTCATCCTAAGGAATAGAAACAATCCTAGGGATGGAAATACTTAAATTGAGACATGGGTTAGGAACAGGTGATGTTCTACCTAGGTTGATTAAGGATTGGATGCGTATGTAGGCTTGATGATCGAGGACCCTTTAACTGGTCACATGCCTCGTCATGGGTAAGCCTTGCCTCGGGCAGACTAAGGCCAGAATAAGATAACACGAAATGGGCGTGGAGCGGTGGCGAGAGTAGCGTGTACCCTCCGTGGCAAGAGGCTGGACGGTGGTGTATCTGTGCTCTCGGTTTGCGTGAAACTGATCTGGTCTTAAGAACCCCGGTGGCGGGTTGACATATGCAAGGGTTAAGTGCTACATATGTCGTGTGATTGGAGATCCTCAGCTGAGTATAATCGATTCGGATCGCCGTACCTTCGCGGTTATGAAGACTTGGTCACTGACCTACAACCTAAGTCAGGATGTGAACATTATGAATAAAAAGGATGTTGTATTGATGAGATGATGAAATTAGACTAGATGCAAACAGAGTCTATTGATATTTAATCTGGCGTTAAAATATTGAAAGTAAGGACTCACTTTAGTAAGCTATTTCTGCAAAAGTATCTAAGTTGATTCTTGCTAAAGCCTCTCCTTGATTCCTATTTATCCAGCATACCCTTGAGAGTCTTTTCCTTAGTCGGGTAAGACTTGCTGAGTAATTCCATACTCAGGGTTTATCCCTCCGTTGTTTTTAGGTGAGGAAGCGACAAATTTTTGTTGCTTTTGCTCCAAGGTGGTGTCAAATGAAGAAAAACAAGAGTGAAGATGCGGGAGGACGTTGTCCTCCATAAGAACCTTTGCTTGATAGTTATCGGGAGGAGTTTTTGCCTCCCCTGGTATGTGTAATGATACTACCCTGCACTCATTTTATAGCTCTGGTCTGTAATAAACAACTCGATCTTACTTTTTAAATAAATGTAAGTTATGTAATCGCTTCCGCATTTCTTTATCTCTGATGTTCTGTAATGTCTGCAAGACGGGTGAAACGTTCCTGGAAAGGCAAGAAAGAAGATACCGAACTTGTCAAGTAGTTCAGGGGCACCTACAGGGTTGTCTGAGGTCCGTTGGACAAGGACAACTGTAGGTGGGCCTAATTACTTGGGAGGTTCCGTCACAGAATCTCAAACCAGCTTTGAAGAAACTTTTAAAAACTACTACTTCATCTTTTCCTGGCTTCGGAGTAGTTTCCTCCCCACTAAAGTGAATCAGCTCTTTCTTTTCTTCATTAAAATAGCCCAATTTCAACATCTTAGGTAGGTAACCTTCGGAGATGGTGGATTTCCGAAATCCAGATGGCTGGGTTTGCTTGGCACCGCGCTGTTATAATCATCTTCAGACTCGGTTTCCTCAACATCAGCTTGCTCTGCTTCAGCGGCAGGGACGTCCTACGATGTTACTAGCCCAGACCGCTTCATTGCTTCAGAAATCGGAACAGTCTCAGTAGCTTCGGTCTCATCTCCCTCACGATCAACCCTAGCAGTGGAGCGAACTCTGGCCATTTGATTATGACTTTCTTGAAATTTTTGTTGTTGACTTTTTTTTATTTTCCCGAAGCTCTTCCTCTTGTGACGAAGCAGAATCAAAAGCGAAGTTTCGTTTGAGCATGATGATTAAGCTTCGGCTATGACTAAAATTTTGGCAGCAAAACAGTGCAATAGCAATGAATGTTGTGGTAACTTCACACCTACCCGTCTGTTTATATAGTGCCGCAGGTGGGAAGGTGAATCGTCAAGGTCTCCCGCACCGAACAAACAGTCACCCGCACTTGCTGAACGGTGATCGCTGGGGCGCGCGTAACTGCTGCAAGATGGGGCCACCGCGCGCGCGATGATTATTTTAATCGTTTCTCGCCAACGAGCTCAGGGAAGGTATTTTTTGGATCTTCGGCGTCCCGAAGCCTAGAAGATTTTTTCACGGATCAAGCTCGTTACGAAAAACGATCTAGCACCGCGAAGGGGCTACTGTTGGGGGTATGCTTCGTAGCCGAAGATCCTAAAGAAAGAGAACACCTTCGGAAGATCCTCTCAGGAGCAAGTGCCGAAGCTATTACCTATAGAGCTTCGGCATAATGACAGATCTCAAGACGAAGGGCCGAACTGACTTAAAGATGGATTGACTTAAAGACCCATGATGTTTTGTATCATTTTTGTAGTCGATTGTAAAGGACATAAATGTAATTTTACACAGGCTGCACCCTGTGCCTATAAATAGGTGAACAGTACTCGGCACTGTTCACGCAATCCTGTAATCATTAACGCATTACGCTGGAATTATTTTCTGTCAGAGGCGAAGGTATAAACGTACCTAGATATTATGTTTCAACATTTAAGTTCATATTATGAAATATATGAGTAATGTAATTTGTTTTTCCTATAATGTTTAATATTTTATATTTTATTTTGTATTGATGAATGTTTGACCACGAAGGTATGACCTTCGTGGTGTTTTGTCTGTGACCTTCGTTCGAAGTTCATTAAATCCATGGGGATATAATGCTTCAGCGAACGAAGGGCATTATTATTTAACATTTCCTATGTTGCCTTGTTCTTAATTCATAGCATTTGAGAACAAGTCTCCAACAGGTCTTAAATGAAATATTATGCTCATTTGATGCATTGACAATTTTCTTTTTAGGCATTTTGATATTAGTTGAATGTCTAGAACTAGAAGCCTCATTTCTATACATAAAAGCATGATGAGAAATATTATGAGGTTTTCTAGCATGAATCTTCCTAATCTTATGCTCAGGATAGTTTTTAGGATATAAAATGTAACCCTCTTTATCCTGAACCATAGGAGTCTTACCATTAACAAAATTAGAGAGTTTGTTCTTGGGGGCATTAAGCTTGATGTTGCTTTGGCTCCCTTGTTGGAAGGCAATGCCATCCTTAATGCCAAGGTGTCTCCCATTATAAAGCATGCTTCGAGCAAATTTAAATTTTTCATTTTCTAATTCATGCTCGGCAATTTTAGCATTTAATTTTGCTATGTGATCATTTTGTTTTTTAATTATGGCAAGGTGATCATCTATACAATCAATATTAACATCTCTACATCTAGTGCAAATGGTGACATGCTCAACAGTAGATGTAGAATTATTGCAGGTATTCAATTCTTTTATCTTAGCATTTAAACTAGTATTTTCATCTCTAAGATAGGAAATTGAGTCATTGCAAATGTTAAGCTCTTTAGATAAGTTCTCACATTTTTCTACTTCTAGTGCATAAGCATTCTTCAATTTAATAAGTTTCTTATTTTCCTTAACGAGCAAGTCTTCTTGGCTTTACAAGATATCATCCTTCTCGTTAATGGTTTCTATTAATTCATTTATTTTCTTCTTTTGATCCTTAGTAAGGTTAGCAAAAAGAGAAGTTAAATCGTCATTATCATCACTAGAGCTACCCTCATCATCGTGTAGTATATTTGGGGGTATCTCTAGAGTGTACCTTTTTCTTTTTGCTGTCCTTAGCCATTAGGTACTTGTGGCCGACGTTTGGGAAGAGAAGTCCCTTGTTGATGGCGATATTGGCGGCGTCCTCGACGGAGGAGGAGTCGGTGGAGCTCTCATCGGAGTCCCATTCCCGCCCCATGTGCGCCTCGCCACCCTTCTTCTTGTAGTACCTTTTCTTCTCCATCTTTTTCTTCCCTTTCTTGTCATCGTCCTGGTCACTATCACTTATATATGGACATTTAGCAATAAAGTGACCGGACTTACCACACCTGTAGCACACCCTCTTGGAACGAGGCTTGTAGTCCTTCCCCTTCCTTTGTTTGAGGATGTGTCGAAAGCTCTTAATGATAAGAGCCATCTCCTCGTTGTCGAGCTTGGAGGCATCGATTGGTAGTCTACTTGATGTAGACTCTTCCTTCTTTTCTTCCGTTGCTTTGAATGCAACGGGTTGCACCTCGGGTGTGGAGGTGGCACTTTGCTCTAAGTTGACAATAGTTTGGAGTCTTTGATCATAAGCTCAAAGCTCACAAACTTGCCGATCACTTCCTCGAGAGACATCTGTTTATATCTAGGATCTCCACGAATTAATTGCACTTGAGTGGGATTACAAAAAACAAGAGATCTAAGAATAACCTTGACCATTTTATGGTCATCCCATTTTGTAACACCCCTGGTGTTACTGTTACTAAAACTTGAGCATAACACCATGAGCATCAGCATTTCATATGTTTGATACACCTAGAGTGCATTCACTAGGTAAAAATTTCAAACAAGTTGTATTGTTATGGCATTTTGCAAATAAGACCCTAGTGTAGGGTACTTAATCTTAAATAGGGTTCTGAGGGGTTAAACAACACCCAAATGGAGAAAACCCTAAAGATTAAGTGAAATAGTCATAAAATATTACTAAGGATGGGTTTAAGTTACATTTACACCCTTGAAATACCAGAAACCCTAATTGAAACCCTGGAAAACCCTAAAACCAAACCATAGGGGGTTAAGTGCAAAATTAGTCCACTTTTGGACTAAAGTGCAAAAACCAGGTTAATAAAGCATCTTAAGTACTATGGTTCACAAATATGTGGATTTATAAGCTAAACCCTGGATTTTGGACCCATTTGCAAAAGGGACCCCATTTGGGTTCTATGCTAAGTCTGAAATTAGTGTTATAAGTTCAAATTAGTAAGAATACTGTCGGTGTTTCGACCCCGGGGGGTCCCTGGACCGACGAGTAAATTTGTCGCTACGTGTCCCAGCCCATATGGGTTGGCGCGAGATGGAACACAAGGGAGAAACGCGACTCGTATTATCTCGCACCAGGGGGTGTGCTCGTAGTAGGGGTTACAAGCGTTCACGAGAGAGAGAGAGAGAGAGAGTGTGAGCATGTTCGTTGGCTCGTCCCTCCGCGCGACCCTCCCGCATGAAGGCCCTGGACCTCCCTTTTATAGATGCAAGGAGAGGGTCCAGGTGTACAATGGGGGGTGTAGCTATGTGCTAACGTGTCTGGCAGAGAGGTGCCTGAGCCCTATGTACATGCCAACGTGGCTGTCGGAGAGGTGCTAGAGCCCTGTGTACGTGGTAACGTGGCCGTCGGAGAAGTGCCTGAGCCCTGTAGAAGCACAGCTGTCGGTGCTGCTGGGATCCTGCTGACGTCTCCTTGCTTCCATAGGGGGCTGAGAACCACCGTCATCATGGACGCACGCGGGGAGCCATCATTACTTGTTACCGAGGCGAGCCAGATGGGACGCCGGTCTTGTTCCCCCGTAGCCTGAGCTAGCTAGAGGTAGAGTAATGATGTATCCCCCGTGGCGCGGTCGGTCCGAGCCCAAGGTCGGGCGAAGCGGAGACTTCTCCTAAGGCCGAGGCCGGGGTCGGCGAGAACGTGATTCCTCCTGAGGCTGAGGTTGAGGCCGAGCCCTAGGGTCGGGCGAGGCGGAGACCACCTTCCGAGGCCGAGGTTGAGGCCGAGCCCTAGGGTCGGGCGAGGCGGAGACCTCCTTCCGAGGCTGAGGCCTAAGGTCGGGCGAGGCGGAGCTTCCTGTTGCGCCCAAGGCTGAACTTGGCTGTTGTCAGCCTCACCCTGGTGGGTGGCACAGCAGTCGGAGTGGGGCGAGCGACGCTGTTTTCCTGTCAGGTCGGTCAGCGAAAGGGCAAAGTGACTACGGTCACTTCGACCTTGCCAACTGAGGCACGTGTGTCAGGATAAGGTGTCAGGCGATCCTCGCATTGAATGTGCCTGCGATATGGTCGGTTGGTGAGGCGATTTGGCCAAGGTTGCTTCACAACGAAGCCTGCCTGAGCTGGGCTTCGGGCGAGTCGAGGGTGCGCCTGTCGCTTGAGGAGGCCCTCGGGCGAGGGGTGAATCCGTCTGGGACTACTGTTCCTGCTCGAGACCGGGCTCGAGCGAGGCAAGATCGCGTCCCTTGGTAGACGAGGCCTTGACCTGAACCGCGCCCATCAGTCTTTGCGGTTTGTGCTGATGGTAGTTACCAACCGTGTTTAGGAGTGTTGGGGGTACCCCTAATTACGGTACCCGACAGTAGCCCCCGAGCCTCAAAGGGAGTGTTGGTACTCGCTTGGAGGCTTTGCCACACTTTTTTGCGAGGGGACCGGCCTTTCTCGGTTACACTTTGTTCCGGTGGGTGCGCGCGAGCGCACCCGCCGGGTGTAGCCCTCGAGGCCTCGGAGGAGTGGTTTGACTCCTCTGAGGTCTTAATGCCTTTCGTGACGCCTCGGCCGGCCTGGTTGTTCCCTCATGCGGCCTGGCCGTAGCCCGGGTGCATGGTCAGGTTCCGAGTTTTTTGGTTGGTTTGTTGACGCTGTCAACGATTTGGCCGTAGCCGGGTTTGCGAGAGCAGCCCCCGAGCCTCTACACGGAGCAAGAGGATGATCAAGGACTGTCTCGACTTTTATTATACGCACCTTCGTCGCCTTTCCACAAGGAGGAAGGGAGGAAAGCGCCATGTTGCCCTCGGAGGGCGCCGAACATGGTGTCTCCAGTGAGTTGCTAACGGGTGATCCGAGTGGACGCTCGTGCCCCATTCGATAAGGGTGGGCTAGTGGCCCAGAGGCGCGCTCCAAAAGTACCTACAGGTGATTTGCCGGACCCGGACCCGTTCGATAGGGTACGAGGGCTCGATGCCTCCCTCTGGTGGGATTCTGTTACAAAATCGCTCCTGCTGGTCTCGGAAATGTCCTAGGGTACCTCAGGAGCGTAGCCCGAGCCTCGGCCATGTAACGGACGTACCCAGAGTCATCCCTCACTCTGCGTGCTCTGGGGTGGCTGTCGAACCCTTCCGAGGGGCCAGCCTTTGATCAGTAGTGGGCGGGAGCCCGGGCGCTCTGGGGCGACTGTCGAACCCTTCCGAGGGGCCAGCCTTCGAACCCCTGATCAGTAATGGGCTTGGAGCCTGAGTGCTCTGGGGCGGCTGTCGAACCCTTCTAAGGGGCCAGCCTTCGAACCCCTGATCAGTAGGAGGGCTCGGAGCCTACTTCCTTCGCTGAGAAGGATCCCTTTCGAAATATCCCCTTTCCCGGTCCCTGTAGCAAGAGAGAGAAAGGGGAAGAGGAAAAGGATATGAATTTAAATGGTGTGGCGCACCTTTTTTGACGCGGTCATCATGGCGAAGGTGAAACGACGCCCGCTTCGCCTGTCAAAGGTGTTGCTTGCCCTGCCGAGGAGTTAATGCGACGGGACGGGCGGTTCGCGGGGCGGCCGTTGCGTGTGCTCGAGTCGTTCGAGGAACGGAACACGGGCGTTTCGCCTTTGAGTTTGAATTTCGCGGCGAGTTCGGGCGAAGTTTTGAATGGATCTCGCCCGGGCCTTTATATACCCAGAAGAGGGACCGGCGGCGATTCTTTACCCTGCCATTTGTGCTCGCCTTCTGCTTTGGTTTCCGCAACCTAAGAGAGTAGCCGAGGAAAAGAAAACTGCGCACCTCATCCCCTCCGCCTCCATCACCTTCGTTTGGCGATGGCTGACAAGGTGACCGTCGTTCCGCCGCGCGACCCGTGGCCTTCCTCCACCGTCGTCGTGGGGGACCTGGAGGCCCTTGTCGCCGATGGTTTGCTCCGTCCCCTCTCCAGTGGGCCACAGCCGGAGTGGATGGTCCCAAGCGAGGCCGACCCGACTCCGCCGTCGGGGTACGTGGTCAGCTTTATCCCCTTCCATCAGCGGCGGTTTGGAGTGCCAGTGAGCCGCTTCATGCGGGCACTTTTGCACTACTACGGGGTGGAGCTGCACAACTTCAACCCCAACTCCATTGCGCAAGCGGCCATCTTCGCGGTGGTTTGCGAGGGTTTTTTGGGGATTGACCCTCACTGGGATCTGTGACCCATCTCTTCTCTACGGAGCTCTTTGCCTTGACAACGGGGGAAAAGAAGGTCCGTATGGCGGTGCGGGCCGGTGGCTGCACCCTCCAGTTGAGGCAGGGGCGCGCGCAGCAGTACATCCACGCCACCCTTGTGTCTTCGAACAAGGGATGGCAGCGCCGGTGGTTTTACCTCCAGAACGACGACGGGAGGCTCGCATTGTTTTCTCAACGAGTGGTGACCGCCGCCGGCAGCAACTGACACTGAGGGGCCACGCGCGAAAAACAGGAGAAGCTACAGCCTCTTCTGGAGGCCCTGTTGAGGTTACGAGATGGGGGTCTTACCACCGCGAGGGTCGTCGCCGCTACCCATCGCCGGAGGGTGCTTCCTTTGGCGGAGCGGCGGTTGCCGCTTTTGGAGATGAAGCCAGGGGTCGATTTGGAGGGCTCGCAGATGTCCTCGGCTTCCCTCCCCGTCAACGACCTCCGCAGGCGGGTAGCGGGTACGGTAGGGAGGCTGGATGTCGGCGCCCTTACCCAGCCCGCGATGCGCCCCGACCACGGGTATGTTTCTCTGGTAAGTGCCCGATCCTTCTTCTGTTTTGCACTGAGTCGCCTTTGATTCTTACTGTTGGGGTTTTTGTTCGTCCTCAGGGGTTGAGGTTTTACAAATCCTCCCTGCCACCGGTCCCGGAGGACGCGGTGGACCGAGCCACGCGGAGGACCGATGTGGAGAAGAAAAAGGAGAAGAAGGACGCGGAAAAGGCCCAGGCCCGCGAACGGATGCGGGCTCGGGTAGCCTTGGAGAAGCGTCGTCGGAGGCAGGAGAGGGACGGGCTCCCGAGGGAGCCATCGCCGGAGACGCCTGACGATGATGACGATGATGATGATGATGACGAGGGCGACGACATGGCGGCCCGTCTTGGCCTCAGTCCGGATCTGAGGCTGGGCCAGGGGTCGCCGAGCCAGCCAAGTGGGCTGGCGCCATCAGCATCTGGGGCCGGAACATCAAGGTCCCGGTACGAGGAGCGGAGGCAGGCCGGGGGGGTACTTGACCCCTTGGCCGAGGTAACTGAGGTGACTCCGGGGAGTCAGGTCGATCCGCTCGCTCCCCAAGAGCAAGCGCCCGCGCCGGCTATACAGGAGGTTGATCCTCGGGCCGTCGTAACGATGCCTGGGCAGGCCATCCCTCTGGCGCCTCGGGCGCCCGAGGTGGGAACGGCGCCGAAGCCCGCAGCGGGGCAATCCTCGGCAGCGCCTGCGGGGACCGAGGCCCGAGGGGCCTCCTCGCAGGCACGATTGGCCTTGGTCCGGAGCGGGTAAGTATCTGAGGATACCTCTGTTTTGGCTCTTTCTCCATGTGCCCTGATCTTGCTTTATCTCTTCCTTTCAGCAAACGGAGGCAGGGCTCGGCTGGTCTGGCCCCCCGAAAGGCCCTTAAGATAGTGCCGGCTTCTGCAGCCAGTGCCGCGGCGCGCCATGCCGGTTGGCTGGCTTCCGCACAAGACGCCCTCGAGCGGGGGCCTAGGCGGCATGAGTTGCCATGGGGCAAGCCTCCTAGGCTGACCCCTCCATCGGGGCGGCCATCATGCCGGGGGAGGCTACTGACGTGGCCGCGGCCCCGAGCCCACCTGTCGTGTTGCCGGCGCCGGCATCAACTCCTGCCAAGGTCGTCGCTGATTTGCCCGTGGAGCCGCCCGTAGCCGCTGATGTTGGGATGGCTGAGGCGCCGCTGCTCGAGGTCGTCTCCGACCTCCCCAGTCTCGGCCATAAGGAGAGGGCGGTCACCGTTGCCGAGGTCGGTGATCGGAGGCCTGCCTCTTTAGCCGAGGGGAGGCCCAGTACATTGACAGCGATGGTACCCGATGCATCGACTATAGGAGGTCCCGACGCCTTGGAGGAGGGGCGCGCAGAACCGCGGCCCGTCTTGGGGAGCAGCGACCTTATCCTCGCGCGGTGCAACCCTAATGAGTGGTGTGGGCAGGCGCTCCGGTTCTGGAGCCGCGGCGCCTCGGAACCCCTCTTCGTCCTCAACGATGAGCGGGAGGAGCAGTCTCGGGATGAGCTCTGTGAGTATGCCGAGGCGGCGATGGGGTCGCTTCGGTCGACCATGGAGATCCTTTCCAGGGACGTTCCCAGGGTCCTCCAGGTAAGGATTTTAGGCATACCCCTTGTGTGACCAGGGTATTTTTGTAACACCCTGCTTTCCTTCCTCAGGGACTAGCGGATGTGAGCACCGCCAAGTCACTGTTCATCCGTCGCGAGAGCGGCGTCTAGGGTTCGCTGTGGTCCCAGAGGGCCGCGCTTGTCGAGGCTAATGAACGCCTCGCCCAACGGAGCACCGAGGTGGCGGACCTTTGGGTGCTCCGTGATGAGCTGAAGGCGGAGGCAACGGCGGCGCAGGCAGAGGCGGCGTCGGCACGGACGGAGGCGCAACAGTGGCAGCTGGAGCTTGGCCGGGTCATTGGCGAGCGGTACCAATCTCAAAGCCAGGCTGCCGAGGCTGTAGGCCGGGCTAAGGCCCTTGGGGTCAGCTGGCCGAGGTGTCTGCTCGGGCCGGAGCCCTTGCGGAGGACCTAGCCGTGGCCGTCGGGTCTGCTCAGTCCGCCCAAGCCGTAGCCTCGGAGCAGCGTGCCCGGGCCGAAGGTATGTTTCGACCACTTTGTGACTTTGATTCAGCTTCATTCTTCAACTCGTGTCTGAAGAATTTTGTTCGGCTGTCTGCAGAGTTCGGTATGGCTCTTAACGAGTCCGTCAAGGCGCTTGCCCAGGCGGCTGAGCAGAAGGAGGCCGACCGCGTGGCCATGTCCGAGGCTATCTCGGCCTTTTGCCAGGCCTTTGACCTCGATGACGTCCCCTCGGGTAGCTCCCCCCAGAGTCGCCTGCGGGCCTTGGGCGGCCATGTGCGCAGCAGACTCCGTGGGGCGCTGTACCACGGTGTTAGGCAGGCCTTCGCCGTGCTCGCTTCCCACTACGACGTGGATCTGGAGCGGGTCAGCGAGGGGTACTGCCTACCCGATGAAGATGAGGCTGCCTTAGCCGAGGTCCAGAGGCTTGACGCGGCCGTAGCGGGCCCAAGCGCGGTGCTGGTGTCCTCCTTCGAGGTGGAGATCCTTCCGCTCGCGTCGCCGTCTGGGGCCGAGCCAGATCTTGCCGAGGGTGGAGACGACGCCGAGGGTGCCGCTCCTCCCCCTAGCGATGTCTGATTCTGCCGGAGCAGTTTGTTTGGAGTATGCATGTGTTTTTCACGGCCGCCAAGGCCTAAACATCTTATTGTCGTGTTATAAACCTGCGTTTCCTTTCCTCTCGTTTCGAGTATCCGGACTTGTTCGTCGGTAGCAGAATCGCTTATCCGAGCGAGAGTTACTTTTCGCGGAAGGTGACGAGTGAGGTATCCGTATCGCGGAGGTGTAGGAGTCCCTCGGCTCGGTCGGCCTTGCCGCTTACGTGCGCTCTTACTCGCTTGCAGGATTCTGTTATCAATATAGTCGGAAACCACGAAAGTCGTTTTGGTAGAAAACTTTTCCGAGGAAAATTTTGACGCAGAGGGGGTTCCCCCCTTCTAGCCCCCGAGGGAGGGTCGGGCTTTGCCGAGGCAAGGCTGACCCTTCCTTGACGGTTAGACTTTGTTTATGTATGTAAAGAGAACGAGGCATATGAACGACTTGAAACATCTTAAGGGTAGAAGCGACATAGCTATTGGATGTTCCAAGCGTTGTTGTAGACCTCGCCTTGATCGTTGGCCAGCTTGTATGTCCCGGGCTTCAAAATCTTGGCGATGATGAACGGCCCCTCCCAGGTGTAGGAAACGGGTGACGCCTAAGAGGGGGGTGAATTAGGACTTCTAAAACTTTTACTAAACTAGGCCACAATTAAATCCCTAGAGCAAAACCTATGCAAATAATCAAAACTAGAATGTGCAAACTCGATTTTGTCTAAGTGTTGCTGTCTCTACCGCAAAGGCTAAGTTTCAATCTACAATAATAAGTATGACAATAAGATTGAAACTTAAATGCTTAATATAAATGCGGAATGTAAAGAGCTAAGTAGAGAAGCAAACTCTCGTGGAAGACGCCGGTATTTTTACCGAGGTATCCGGAACCACGCAAGGTCCCGACTAATCCTCGTTGGTGCCCCTACGCAAAGGGAAGCCCACGCGAGGGCCAAGCACCACGGTCGAGTAACTCCGTAGAGAGCTGCGGGCCTTCTCCACGCGCCAGTGGTGCTCCGCTTCCGGCTCCTCTCGGACGCTCCCCGCCGTCTCCACTATCGAGCTTCCGGCCGAAACGCCGCGGGCCTCGTTCCCTCCGGTACACGGTGGCGGTCGTGACACAAACGCGGTTGTCACGGTCTCGCAAGACTCTCGCCCCACTCGGTACAATTACAATGGCCCACGCAAGAGCCGAGGGGTTGTGTGGTTTGTCTAAACTCACTCAACAAACTAGGATTCACCTAGAGCAAGCGCTAATGCGGTCTAACTAACCTAAGCACTTCGCAAAGCACCTACGCTAATCACCGAGTGATTCTATTAAGCACTTGGGTGTTTGAGCACTTGGAAATGTCTACAATATGCCTTGGTATGTTGCTTGGGCTCCCACACCTGAGAATGGCCGGTTGGGGTGGTATTTATAGCCTCCACACCCCCAACTAGCCGTTGGACAGAAAGCAGCAGCTTTCTGTCGTCGGGTGCACCGGACAGTCCGGTGCACCACCGGACACTGCATAGTAGATGTCCGGTGCACGCCACGTCAGCCGACCGTTGGCGCCTGTAGCAGTCGACCGTTGGATCCGACCGTTGCCTTCTGCCCGTTGGCACACCGGACAGTCCGGTGCACACTGAACAGTCCGGTGCTACAGCCAGAGAGCGCCTGTCTACGGCCTCTCTGCGCAGACTGTCCGGTGCCTCACCGGACAGTCCGGTGCACACCGGACACCAATGTCCGGTGCGCCACCAGGCGCTGGCTGACAGCCCTCATCTTGGATTTCTTCGCTGATTTCTTCGGGCTTCTTTGTTCTTGAGTATTGGACTCCTATGCATCTTTTTATGTCTTCTTTTGAGGTGTTGCATCCTCATTGCCTTGGTCCAATTCTCTTTGCATCCTGTGAACTACAAACACAAACACTAGAAAACTTATTAGTTCACGGATTGTGTTGTTCATCAAAAACCAAAACTCAATTAGCCAAAAGGCCCGGGGTCCATTTTCCTTACAATCTCCCCCTTTTTGGTGATTGATGACAACACAACCAAAGCAAGCAAATAATACAAGTATTTGAATTAAAATGTGCAATCTACTTGCTAAGATGCATGATTGTCCCCACAATGTGATATTATGGACTTAAGCCTCCCCCTAACTCCATAATTCACTTACTTCCTATTTTTGGACCAAATAACCAAAACCACTTGAAAAGCCATTTGTAGATATAAAATTTTAAATTGGTGGTGTTTGGTGTTTGATAAAGTTTTCATTGCTTTGGTCCCTAAACTTCTCCCCCTTTGGCATCAACCACCGAAAAGGAAGACATTAAAAGCATGTAGGAAGTAAATAAAAGCTTGCCCTCAACAAGAATTGTATCAAATGATATCACTAGAAGGATATTAAAATAAACCATATGAATGATACCAGTTGAAAGGAACTCCCCCTAAATGAGTGTTCTCTTTAGAAAGAAGTTTCTCCCCCTTTTTTAGAGATGAAGAAATACTCCCCCTGACAGAGATCCTCTACTTAGGAAAAAGCATGTGAAAAATTAGAGGTGCAAGACATGGTTTGAAAAGACTAACTTCCCTTATGCATAGGTAACAGAATATGAGTTAACTACTTATGCATTTTTAGCAACATGGAAGCATATGATATGAAATATAGTCTAATCAAATATTGGAGAAGACATGTAAATGATACTGAATGTAGTCTCAAAAGATACCAATTGAAGATCAATGGCGAGCTTGAGAGACATGAGAGTTCTTGGAGATTTCGCAGTGGAAGATTGTTGTCTTTCTCCGGGGACTTCATTTTCCTTACAATGAGACTATCACATGAAATAGACTTGAAAAGGTGTTAGTCTCAAAGTGTTAGATTATAGAGTAACCTCCCCCTAAAGGTGTGCATATAAGTTTTGAATACTTGTAGAAGACATGCACTTTGATTTGATATCAAGAGGGGCAAATTATCCATAATCCAAACTTTGGCACATATAAGTTAAATGATACACTTTGTAGAAATCAAAATTTTCAATTGATGCATCATTTACTATGGAGTGATATAAAAGCTATGTGCCGTGCTTTAACTAAACATTTTAAGCCATGTAGGTTTGCTTAAGTATATGAATTTAAAAACTAGCAATCCTACCATATGATTTACCTAGTATGCATGATTTTGAACAAAAGTACATAACAAATGTAATACTAGGCAAGAAAGGTAAACTAGATAAAAGATAAATAGATACGCATATCTAAAAACGAGAAATACAATAAAACTAGTTACCTTAGTCATGGGTGGGAAATTTGGGTCCAAAAATTTTCACTAACCCACTTGGCAATAAACTTGATCCAATATGATGTATCCCATGATATACATCCCAATTTAGCCAAGTCTCCAAATTTCCCGAGGACCTTCGGTCCACTCACTTCCCTTTCGGGATCCAAACCTTCTTGATGCTTTTCATGGTTGAAATTATCTCCTTTGGCACCCAGATGCGTTTGGCCCCCTTTCCTTTGTTGGCTTGCTTGTTGGCCTTGATTGCTATCACCTTTTCGTTATTTTTCTTCTTGATCAAATATGGTGTAGCGTCCTTTTTGTTCACCTTTTTGATGTAAGTGTTTGAGATTTTGCTTGATGGCTTTTGCTTGAGCTTTTGTCTTTGTTTATCCCCGGTCATGGCCTTGCATTGGAAAGACTTGTGGCCTTTCTTGTGGCATAGCCTACAAATCATAGTTTCTCCCTCCATAGGCTTGTTCACTCCCGCAGTGATGTTATCCTGTGGAGGTTGGATTTGTTTGGCTTTGCCTTTCTTGTCATACAAAGCCTTGCCAAGGCGAGCCACTTCTTGCTTTAATTGTTCATTTTCCTTTGCAACCTCATCCGTACATGTCTCTACAACAATATTCTCAACAACGACTTGGTTGCAGGGGTTAGAATCATCAATTAAATCAAAGCAGGAAGTAGAAGCATCTTTCTTAATTATTTCAGGTATTTCAACTAAAGATGCTGCTGGGGTGCTACCAATGTTTTCTAGCTTAGTAGTTAGCTCATTGTTGTGTATGCTAAGAATTTCCATTTTCTCTAGCAAATTTTCAATAGCTTCTTGGGAGCTAGCTAACTTAGCCTTAAGTTTTTCATTCTTTTTAATAAGGCTATCATCGGTAGCAGTGGATGGAGCACTAGATTCTAATAGCTCAATTTTAGTTGATAGCTCACTATTTAAGTTTGCAAAAGTTTCAAATTTTTCTAGCAAACCTTTGTAATCATTTTGAGAGCTAACCAACTTATTTTTCAAAGTTTTAAGTTGAGCTTTTTGCTTAGTGCAAACATCCTGGAAAAATTCTACGGCTTCCGCAAGCTCATCTAGAGAGGGCTTTCCCTCACCTTCATCATCACTACTACTTTCATCACTAGAGGATGGAATGCTTTTGTTACCTCTTGCCATAAGGCATTTGTGTGATGACCGTGATGATCGTGACGAGGACCGGTGGCTGCGCGTCCTTGGAGGTTCATCTTCACTTGAAGAATCATCCCAAGTTCTAACACTTGTTAGCGCCTTGCCTTTGCTCCTCTCCTTTTTGGGCTTGGCCATATTTGGACAGTTGTCCCTGAAGTGGCCCTTCTCCCCACATGTGAAGCATCCTCTCTTCCTTTGCTTTTTCCTGTCAATGTTAAAGAGAAGATCCTCGACCTGCAGGGGCACACCCATTAGATTAATCTTGCAGATCATCCTCATTACCTTTCCGACGCGTCGGATTGTTTCTTCGTCCTCGGAGGATGATGTGCATGGTTGATTATCTTCATCATCATCACTTTCTTCTTCTTCCTCTTCTTCACTTGAGGGACTTGGAGTGGGAGCCTTCTTTTTGCCCTTCCTTTCATCACATGCAAAAGCATATGGCCTTGAGGAAGTTGGCTCCTCTCCCCGACTCATTTTTCGCGACATCTCAAAGGCTGCAATTTTCCCAATCACAATGGTCGGGGTCATGTTGCTCAAATCCTCCATGTTGTGAAGGATGGTGATGATGCTCCCATATCTTTGTTGTGGTAGCAGGGAGATAATCTTCCTCACAATGTCCGCATCACCTAGCTTATTAATGCCAATAGAATTGAGCTCATTGATAATTAGATTCAAACGAGAATACATATCTCTAACAAGCTCATCATCTTTCATAGCAAAAGAATTATACTCATTCAAGACTAGGCAATGTTTTTGCTCACGGACATTGGATGTGCCATCATGGAGCTCATGCAATTTTAGCCAAATCTCATTAGCAGTTCTCAAGGTAAATACTTGATTAAAAATATCCATGCTAAGAGATTCATACAAGCAATTTTTGGCTCTAGCATTTAAATGAATTTCTTTTTCCTCACTCGTGGTGGGTTTCTCGGGATTCTTGAGAGGTTTCATCCCGTCACGAGTGACTCTCCAAACACCTAGATCAACGGCCTCTAGGTAACAAGCCATTCTAGCACTATAATATGGGAAGTTAGTGCCGTCGAAGTGTGGTGGCCTATGGGTATCCATCCCTTCCTCTAAACAAGCGTCGGCTCATTTAGCGGTGAAGCTAAAGCGTTTCAAATGAGCCAAACCTGCTCTGATACCACTTGTAGGAAACGGGTGACGCCTAAGAGGGGGGGTGAATTAGGACTTCTAAAACTTTTACTAAACTAGGCCACAATTAAATCCCTAGAGCAAAACCTATGCAAATAATCAAAACTAGAATGTGCAAACTCGATTTTGTCTAAGTGTTGTTGTCTCTACCGCAAAGGCTAAGTTTCAATCTACACTAAATAAGTATGACAATAAGATTGAAACTTAAATGCTTAATATAAATGCGGAATGTAAAGAGCTAAGTAGAGAAGCAAACTCTCGTGGAAGACGCCGGTATTTTTACCGAGGTATCCGGAACCACGCAAGGTCCCGACTAATCCTCGTTGGTGCCCCTACGCAAAGGGAAGCCCACGCGAGGGCCAAGCACCACGGTCGAGTAACTCCGTAGAGAGCCGCGGGCCTTCTCCACGCGCCAGTGGTGCTCCGCTTCCGGCTCCTCTCGGACGCTCCCCGCCGTCTCCACTATCGAGCTTCCGGCCGAAACGCCGCGGGCCTCGTTCCCTCCGGTACACGGTGGCGGCCGTGACACAAACGCGGTTGTCACGGTCTCGCAAGACTCTCGCCCCACTCGGTACAATTACAATGGCCCACGCAAGAGCCGAGGGGTTGTGTGGTTTGTCTAAACTCACTCAACAAACTAGGATTCACCTAGAGCAAGCGCTAATGCGGTCTAACTAACCTAAGCACTTCGCAAAGCACCTACGCTAATCACCGAGTGATTCTATTAAGCACTTGGGTGTTTGAGCACTTGGAAATGTCTACAATATGCCTTGGTATGTTGCTTGGGCTCCCACACCTGAGAATGGCCGGTTGGGGTGGTATTTATAGCCTCCACACCCCCAACTAGCCGTTGGACAGAAAGCAGAAGCTTTCTGTCGTCGGGTGCACACACTGCACAGTAGATGTCCGGTGCACGCCACGTCAGCCGACCGTTGGCACCTATAGCAGTCGACCGTTGGATCCGACCGTTGCCTTCTGCCCGTTGGCACACCGGACAGTCCGGTGCACACCGGACAGTCCGGTGCTACAGCCAGAGAGCGCCTGTCTGCGGCCTCTCTGCGCAGACTGTCCGGTGCCTCACCGGACAGTCCGGTGCACACCGGACACCAATGTCCGGTGCGCCACCAGGCGCTGGCTGACAGCCCTCATCTTGGATTTCTTCGCTGATTTCTTCGGGCTTCTTTGTTCTTGAGTATTGGACTCCTATGCATCTTTTTATGTCTTCTTTTGAGGTGTTGCATCCTCATTGCCTTGGTCCAATTCTCTTTGCATCCTGTGAACTACAAACACAAACACTAGAAAACTTATTAGTTCACGGATTGTGTTGTTCATCAAACACCAAAACTCAATTAGCCAAAAGGCCCGGGGTCCATTTTCCTTACACCAGGGAGGAGTAAGCTTATGGCGTCCTCGGGCGTCCTGCCGCAGCCGAAGTACCAAGTCTCCCACCTGGAAGCCTCTGGGCCGAACCCCTCGGGCGTGGTAGCGTCGCAGAGACTGCTGATACCGCGCCGAGTGTAGTAAGGCCACGTCCCGAGCTTCTTCGAGCTGGTCCAGTGAGTCTTCTCGGCTGGTCTGGTTGCGTCGGTCGTCATACGCCTTTGTCCTCGAGGAACCGTATTCTAAGTCTGTGGGCAAGATAGCCTCGGCCCCATAGACTAGAAAGAACGGCGAGAAACCCGTGGCTCGGCTTGGCGTCGTCCTCAGACTCTAGACCACTGAGGGTAGCTCTTTCATCCATCGCTTGCCAAACTTGTTGAGGTCGTTGTAGATCCTCGGTTTAAGTCCCTGCAAAATCATACCGTTGGCACGCTCCACCTGCCCATTCGTCATGCGGTGAGCTACGGCGGCCCAGTCCACACGGATGTGGTGGTCCTCGCAGAAGTCCAGGAACTTCTTCCCAGTGAACTATGTGCCATTGTCAGTGATGATGGAGTTTGGGACCCCAAAGCGATGGATGATGTTCGTGAAGAACGCCACCGCCTGCTCGGACCTGATGCTGGTTAGGGGCCGGACCTCGATCCACTTGGAGAATTTTGTCAATGGCGACCAGCAGGTGCGAGAAGCCCCCGGGTGCCTTCTGCAAGGGACCAACGAGGTCCAGACCCCACACAGCAAACGGCCAGGTGATGGGTATTGTCTGCAGGGCCTGAGCGGGCAGGTGCGTCTGTCTCGCGTAGAATTGACACCCTTGGCAGGAGTGTACAATCCTAGTGGCGTCGGCCACCGCGGTCGGCCAGTAGAAGCCTTGTCGAAAGGCGTTCCCCACGAGGGCTCGAGGTGCTGTATGGTGACCGCAAGCCCCCGAGTGTATTTCTTGCAATAGCTCCTGTCCTTCGGCGACAGATATGCATCGTTGGAGAATGCCTGAGGGGCTGCGGTGGTAGAGCTCCTTTTCATCACCCAATAAGACGAACGACTTGGCGTGGCGCGCCAGTCGCCGAGCTTTGGCCTTGTCGAGGGGTAGCTCTCCTCGGAGGAGATATTCCAGGTATGGGGCCTACCAGTTCGGGCTAGGCGTGACCCTATTCCGCTCTTCCTCGACGCGTAGTGCCTCCTCGGGCTCGGGCGTGTCGTCGATCTTGACGGAGGGTTGATGTACATCTCTGGAGAAGACGTCCGGGGGAACCGTTGTCCGCCCCGAGGCTATTTTAGCCAGCTCATCCGCAGTCTCGTTGTACCGTCGAGCGATATGGTTGAGCTCAAGCCCGTAGAACTTGTCTTCCAGGCGCCAAACTTCGTCGCAGTAGGCCTCCATCTTCCGGTCGCGGCAGTGGGAGTTCTTCATGACTTGGTCAATGACAAGCTGCGAGTCGCCACGAGCGTCGAGGCGCCGAACCCCTAGCTCGATGGCGATGCTCAACCCATTAACCAGAGCCTCGTACTCGGCCACGTTGTTTGACGCTGGGAAATGGAGGCGTAGCACGTAGCGGAGATGTTTCCCGAGGGGTGAGATGAAGAGCAGGCCAGCACCTGCTCCTATTTTCATCAGCGACCCATCGAAGTACATGGTCCAAAGTTCCGGTTGGATCGGAGCTGTTGGCAATTGGGTGTCGACCCATTCCGCCAGGAAATTCGCCAAGACTTGGGATTTTATGGCCTTCCGAGGGACGAATGAGAGTGTTTCGCCCATGAGCTCCACTGCCCACTTTGCTATCCTACCTGAGGCCTCTCGGCACTGGATGATCTCCCCCAGGGGAAGGATGACACCACAGTCACCGGATGAGACTCGAAGTAGTGTCGCAACTTTCGCCGCGTCAGAATTACTGCGTACAGTAGCTTCTGAATTTGCGGGTAGCGGATCTTGGTCTCGGATAGCACTTCACTGATGAAGTAGACCAGCCTCTGGACGAGCAGTGCATGCCCTTCTTCTCGTCTCTCGACTACGATCGCGGTGCTGACCACCTGAGTGGTTGCGGCTACGTAGATCAAGAGGGCTTCTCCACAGCGGGGGGCACCAAGATGGGCGCGTTTGTAAGGAGCGCCTTTAAGTTTCTGAGGTCTTCCTCGGCCTCGGGGGTCCATGTGAAACGCTTGGCCTTCCTTAAGAGGCGGTACAAGGGTAGGCCTTTTTCGCCGAGGCGCGAGATGAAGCGGCTCAGAGCCGTAAGACATCCCATGACCCTCTGTACTCCTTTCAAATCCTTGATCGGTCCCATGTTGGTGATGGCCGCGATTTTCTCCGGGTTGGCCTCGATGCCTCGCTCGGAGACGATGAACCCCAGGAGCATGCCTCGGGGGACTCCGAAGACACACTTCTCGGGATTGAGCTTCACGCCCTTCGCTCTGCAGGCGTCCCTGAGGCTGCTTGTCCTTCCGGAAGATGGCTTCGACCGCCTCCTGACCAGAGGCGAACTTGGTGGCGATGTCCATCAACTCACTCGCCTTGGTGGGAGTCTTGTGGCCCAGTTTGCTCACCAGGTCGCGACAAGTGGTGCCGGCGAGGAACGCCCCGATGACATCCGAGTCGGTGATGTTGGGCAGCTCGGTGCGCTGCTTCGAAAACCGCCGGATGTACTCTCGCGGGGATTCCTCTGGCTGCTGGCGACAGCTTCGGAGATCCCAGGAGTTCCCAGGGCGCACATACGTGCCCTAGAAATTTCCAGCGAAGGCCTTGACCAGGTCGTCCCAGTTGAAGATCTACGTAGGAGGCAGATGCTCCAGGCAGGCCCAGGCGGCGTCGGAGAGGAACAGGGGGAGGTTGCGGATGATGAGGTTGTCATCGTCCATTCCTCCCAGCTGGCAGGCCAGCCAGTAGTCTGCAAGCCATAACTCCGGCCTTGTTTCCCCCGAGTACTTGGCGATGGTAGTCGGGGCCCGGAACCGGGTCGGGAATGGCGCCCGTCGTATGGCCTGGCTGAAGGCTTGCGGACCTGGTGGTTCGGGCGAGGGGCTCCAATCCTCCTCACTGTTGTAGCGTCCCCCACGCCTGGGGTGGTAGCCTCGGCGCACCTTCTTGTCGAGGCGGGCTTGACGGTCGTGGCGGTGGTGCTCGTTGCCGAGGCAACCCGGGGATACAGGCGTCGCGTCCCGCGTGCGCCCGGTGTGGACCGAGGCCTCCCGCATGAGTCGGGAAGTCGTTGCGCGATGCTCCGAGGGGGCACCCTTGCCTTTGGGAGGCAGAGCTTTCGGCCCGTCGGACCACGGCATCCTCCAGGAGATTCTTGAGTTCTCCCTGGATACGCCGCCCCTCGGTGGTGGATGGCTCCGGCATTGCTCGGAGTAGTATTGCCGCTGCAGCCAGATTCTAGCCGACCCCGCTGGAGGCCGGGGGCAGCCTTGCCCTGGCATTGTCAATGATACGGCGTTGGACGTCCTGGGCCTGATGACGCGCTTCTCCGGCGAGTGCTCGGCATGCCCACTCCTGCTCGATGTTTTGCCGGAGCTGCACAAGTTGCCCTGCTTCCTCGTCGAGCTTGGCCTGCATCTCGCGGATTTGCTCGAGCTGTGTGTCCTGACCCCTCGTAGGGACTAGGACCACAGCTAGCTCCCGCAGGATGTCAACGCGAGGCGCAGGCCCAAGGGGATCGTCATCCTCCGGCATACCGAGGTGGTTGCCTTCATCGTGACCCCCTAGATCGACGTGGAAACATTCGCAACTTGGGCCACATCCCTCATCGTCAAGGCTGTGGCCATCATCGGAGCAATCGGAGAGGCAGTAGTCACATGCGGTCATGAAGTCTCGCATGGCACTGGGATTACTGAGCTCGGAGAAATCCCAACCGGAGTCGGGACCATCCTCTTCCTCGGAACCCGGGGGCCCATAGGTTGAGACGGTCATCAGTCGTTCCCAGGTTGACCACATATGGTACCCCGGAAGGTTAGGATATGCCTTTATGAAAGCACTCACCGAAGCGAGGTCGCTTGGTGGATCGAAGCTGAATCTAAAAGGCACAGGGTGGAAAACGGACGGTACCTCTCGATCGATGGATGGTGATGAAGTCGCGTCGAGGACGGACTGCACCATTATCTTAGGTACGAGGCTAACGCCCAGCAAGCCTTCATGAGTGTGCTGGCGTCATCTGTCCGCTTAGGGTTGGCACGTTGCGGGGAAACGACATCCGTCGTTGTCTCAGGTGTGAGGACAACGCCCGACATGTCCTCCACTGGGGTGCCGGTGTCGCCGACTCGTTCGACAGCCGACGAGGTGCCGCATCCTGCCTGGCCACGGTTGCCCCGCCTCCTTCTCCTACGGCGAGGAGGGTGGCGGGACAAACCCGGATGCTGCTCTTCCGCCACGGGGGGAAGACGTCGTCGAGTCCGCCGCCGCCGGGCGAGCTGACGACCGTCGTGGTTGCTGTCGCGCTGTGGGGGGAGGAGTACCATGTCGTAGCTGCCGTCGAGGGACATGAACTCAAGACTCCTGAAGCGGAGCACCGTCCCGGGCTGAAGAGGTTGCTGAAGACTACTCATCTGGAACTCAACGGGAAGTTGTTCGTTAACACGCAGCAAGCCCCTACCTGGCGCGCCAACTGTCGGCGTTTCGACCCAGGGGGTCCCTGGACCAACGAGTAAATTTGTCGCTGTGTGTCCCAGCCCAGATGGGTTGCGCGAGATGGAACACAAGGGAGAAACGTGGCTCGTATTATCTCGCACCAGGGGGGTGTGCTCGTAGTAGGGGTTACAAGCGTTCGCGAGAGAGAGAGAGTGAGCCTGTTCGTTGGCTCGTCCCTCCACGCGACCCTCCCGCATGAAGGCCCTGGACCTCCCTTTTATAGATGCAAGGAGAGGGTCCAGGTGTACAATGGGGGGTGTAGCTATGCGCTAACGTGTCTAGCAGAGAGGTGCCTGAGCCCTGTGTACATGCCAACGTGGCTGTCGGAGAGGTGCTAGAGCCCTGTGTACGCGGTAATGTGGCCGTCGGAGAAGTGCCTGAGCCCTGTAGAAGCACAGCTGTCGGTGCTGTTGGGATCCTGTTGACATCTCCTTGCTTTCGTAGGGGGCTGAGAACCACCGTCGTCATGGACGCACGCGAGGAGCCATCATTACTTGTTACCGGGGCGAGCCAGATGGGACGCCGGTCTTGTTCCCCCGTAGCCTGAGCTAGCTAGGGGTAGGGTAATGATGTATCCCCCGTGGTGCGGTCGGTCCGAGCCCAAGGTCGGGCGAGGCGGAGACTTCTCCTGAGGCCGAGGCCGAGGTCGGGCGAGGACGCGATTCCTCCCGAGGCCGAGGTTGAGGCCGAGCCCTGGGGTCGGGCGAGGCGGAGACCACCTTCCGAGGCCGAGGTTGAGGCCTAGCCCTGAGGGCTGGCGAGGCGGAGACCTCCTTCCGAGGCTGAGGCCTAAGGTCGGGCGAGGCAGAGCTTCCTGTTGCGCCTGAGGCTAAACTTGGCTGTTGTCAGCCTCACCCTGGTGGGTGGCACAGCAGTCGGAGCGGGGCGAGCGGCGCTGTTTTCCTATCAGGTCGGTCAGCGAAAGGGCGAAGTGACTATGGTCACTTCGACCTTGCCGACTGAGGCACGTGTGTCAGGATAAGGTGTCAGGCGATCCTCGCATTGAATGCGCCTGCGATATGGTCGGTTGTTGAGGCGATTTGGCCAAGGTTGCTTCACAACAAAGCCTGCCTGAGCTGGGCTTTGGGCGAGTCGAGGGTGCGCCCGTCGCTTGAGGAGGCCCTCGGGTGAGGCGTGAATCCGTCCGGGACTACTGTTCCTGCCCGAGACCGGGCTCGGGTGAGGCGAGATCACGTCCCTTGGTAGACGAGGCCTTGACCTGAACCACGCCCATCAGTCTTTGCAGTTTGTGCTGATGGTGGTTACCAGCCGTGTTTAGGAGTGTTGGGGGTACCCCTAATTACGGTACCCGACAAATACACCTTAGGGCACCACATCAACTTTATAGCTCTATGAAAGGAGAACAACTTTGCTTAAGAGTGTAAGCATAGTTATTGAGAAGAAATTAGAGATAAGTAAGCCCAAAGTTGGACTTTCAGGCTGTTTGAAGTCTGAAATTGGATTACCAGTGGCTTTGAGTCATCTTTGGAGCTCTACAGATTATGATCTTCAAAGAATCTGCCCGGGATTACTATAACAAAGTTGTAGAGCTATTAAAGAGGAATAGCTTTGCTGCAGATATTAAGTCTTGGTACCATATGAAAATTGGAGTTACTTTGATCAAATGATGGGCTGTCAGACGCAGTTTTTCTAAATCCCATGGTACAGTGCCTGAACGGATCAGAGCAACCGCGCATCTCACCACCGACGACCGCCGCCGCGATTCGTGCCACCGCCATTGCGATTCACGCCGCCGATGACCCGATAAGGCTGCCATGTAATAGCTATGCGCCTGGAGATGACTCTGGTGACTCACCGTCGTATCCCCCTTGCTTTGCGGCCTGAGCAGATAAGCTCGCCGGTGACAGCCGTCGCACGGCTTGGCGCCACGTGCCCTGGAACCTCCATCGGATCGCCGTGAACCGCTGTAACCCTCTGTCCATCGCCGGAGTGACAGCCACGGTGACCGGACACTAAGCACTTGCGCCAGTAACCTTTCCCCTCCTCCGACCGTCGTGCGTCTCGCCCAAATTCATCAGTCGCCGCTTAACAATCCTATAAATTGATGATCGGGGCTGTTGCGCCATGTAATCACGAAGCCAACGCACCAGCTATTGCTTCAAATCACCCACCAGATACCATGAATTCCTTACTTCCCCCAAACCGATTCATCCCACCGCAAGAACACCCTTGCCGTGGCTAGCGCAATTCAGGTTTGTTCTTACCCTCTGCTCCCTCGTTTAAGCAGTCTCATGCGTCTGTGATGCTCACCGACCCACCCAATTGAATTAGACCGCCACCAATCTTCGGGAACGCGCTGTTCTTTGGATCACCCGCACTGTCACCGTGGCCAGAGCGTTTTAGTGCGCCATTGGTGAAATTGATTTAGGGGAAACTTCGGTGGAGATGTGAATTAGGTGCCAGTCGATAGAGAGCGCCAGTCTTTGCGTGAATTGGCTAGTGCACGAGCTCGTCGGAGCTCTGCACGACGTTGCTCGTCGTTAGGGACTCGGGTTGCGAAGGATTAGAAGTTCTGGGGTGTTTCTGTAAACTGTCAGTGACTCCCTGAAATAGTGCGCGGGTTTCTTCTGTGGTTATTCAAGGCGCCAGGGTCTTTGGTGCAAAGTTGCACGTGAGCGCGGACGCGGACGCGCGCGCTTCTTCTGTAGTTGGGCCGTCCTGGGCTGAATTAAGCCCAGCACTATTCATTGTCTTTTCTTTTTCTTTTTCTACCAGAGTTAAAACAATTCTGAAAAATAGTAGAAAAATGGTAAAAATGTCAAACCAATTTTGTTAGATTCCTAAATTTCCATAGAATTTAATAAAAATAGTTTTATGATTTTTAGGACAAATAGGGAATTTTGGGTCATTTAAAATAGCCTAAAGCATTGCTTCTGGATTTTTAGAAAATAGATAATAATTCCAAAAATGTCCAAACTTTCTATTTGAACTCTAAACATTATTTAGAAGCCTTGGGTAGAATTTGGTTTGATTTGGACCTTGTTTGATACTAGAATCCAAAACCCTAACCCCCCTACTCTTTGAACTTCACCGTTGACTCCGGAAACCCTAAGTTCTCGGAGTTCCGTGAAGGAAAGTTGTATTCAAGACTTTAGATAATAAACTATTATTATCTTTGCACTCTCATGAGCATTACATGGCATTCAGTCTTATATATATATATATATATATATATGGTTATATTTAGAAAACGAGGAAGAAGTTGAGATAGAAGAAGAGAAGACTGCACCCCCACCACCTGCGGAACATCACGCAGGGAATTGTTTTTACTTTGACATCTGCGGATCCAAGCCTGACTCACCTATAAACGAAGGCAAGCCTCGGTGCATTTGCCACCTCCTTGTGTTTTAAAAATCTTTTTCACTTGCTTGATGCATTAGGTGATAGGAGTTGATTGCTAAAACAATTCCTGCATTACCTTCCTTGGATTTGATTACCTTCCTTGAAGTCCATGTTTTACAAAAAGATTTTGATGCTTAGCTTTGCTCTAGAAAAACAAAAGGTTTTTGTTTTTACAAAAGATGATGTGGCAAAGTGGATGGGATGTTTTCGAAAATAAAACTTGATGATGGATCCATCAAGGCCTTGATGGGTTCAACATCGGAAAAGATGTACCTCTGTCAGGTACCAAACTTTGGGTTGAAATGATTAAGCTGAGACCGGGCGGGTGACTTGCACGAGAAGAGAGTCTCGGTGTAGTGTCTCCGTCTGAGTCGATTAAGGACCGTCTCGATGTAGGTTTGCTGACCGAGGACCCTTTAACTGGTCACATGCCTCGTCATGGGTAAGCTTTGCCTCGGGCAGACTAAGGCCAGAATAAGATAACACGCAATGGGCGTGGAGCGGTGGCGAGAGTAGCGTGTAACCTCCGTGACAAGAGGCTGGACGGTGGTGTATCTGTGCTCTCGGTTGACGTGAACCTGATCTAGTCTTAAGAACCCCGGTGGCGGGTTGACATATGCAAGGGTTAAGTGCTACATATGTCATGTGATCGGAGATCCTCAGCTGAGTATAATCGATTCGGATCGTCGTACCTTCGCGGTTATGAAGACTTGGTCACTGACTTATACGTAGAACTCCAGCAAAGATGAAGGGTTTGTTAAGAAATTGGCTAGTGCAGGTCAAGTGATTGAACTAGGGTAGAAAGAACTCTAGTTACAGGTAATTTTACTTAAACTTGACAAATAAAACTGGATTTTTAAGGATCCACCTTTAGTAAGCATTTTTGCAAACAGAGTCTTTGATCATTGAGAAACCTTACCTTAACTCCCTTATAACCAGCATACCCTTGAGAGTCTTTTCTTTAGTCGGGTAAGACTTGCTGAGTAATTCCATACTCAGAGTTTTATTCCCCGTTGTTTTTAGGTGAGGAAGCGACAAACTTTTGTTGCTTCTGTTCTAAGGTGGTACCGAAGGAAGAACACCAGGAATGAAGTTGCGGGAGGAAAGGATCCTCCATAAGAACTTTTGTTTAAAACCTTATCGAGAGGGGTTTTTGCCTCCCTTGGTGTGTAATAATATTACTCTGCACTCATAGGATATATTCTGGTCTATAAATATTCAACTCTATCTTACTTTTAAATAAAGGTAAGTTCATGTAATTGCTTCCGCATTCTCGTAACTTCGATGCTTGTAATGTCTGCGTGACGGGTGAAACGCTCTTCGGAAAGGTAAGAAAAGCAGATACCGAACTTATCAAGTGATTCAGGGGCACCTGCAGGGTTGTCTGAGGTCCGTTGGACAAGGACAACTGTAGGTGGGCCTAATAACTTGGGAGATTCCGTCACACATTTGGTGCTCCCGAGGTTGCACACTTGATTGACCATTATTTTGAGTCGGTTGTACATTGCTTGCGGCTCCTCTCCTTTGTTGAGGACAAATCGACCGAGCTCTCCCTCGATCATTTTGAGTTTGGTGATCTTGGTCACCTCGTCCCCTTCGTGCTCTGTTTTGTGGACGTCCCAAACCTCTTTGGCATTTTTCAACCCTTGCACCTTATTATACTCCTATCGACGTAAGGAAGCGAGGGGTATAGAAGTTGCTTGGGAATTAAAATGCCTAATTTGGGTGGCTTCATCCGAGTCGTAGTCCTCGTCGCCCACCTGTGGTGCCTGCGCTCCAAACTCAACAATATCCCAAATGCTTTCGTGGAGTGAGGTTAGATGGTGCCTCATTTTATCACTCCACATACAATAATCTTCACCATGAAAATATGGTGGTTTGCCTAGGGGTACCGAAAGTAGAGGAGCGCATTTAGGAATGCGAGGATAACGAAGAGGCATCTTACTATACTTCTTATGCTCGTGGCACTTCAAAGTTGTGGACTCGGCGCCGGATGGGGAAGGTGACGAAGAGTCAGTCTCGTAGTAGACCACCTTCTTCATTTTCTTTTTCTTCTTGTCACCCTTCCTATGTGACTTGATGGAGGAAGTGGATTCCTCCTTGTATTTGTCACCGGACTCCCGTGACGGAGTCCTTCTTGAGCCTTCGACCTTGTCGCCGGTGACTATCTCCCTCTTGGCGTGATCTCCAAACATCACTTCGAGTTGTTAGACTCTTAATGAAGCATTGGCTCTGATACCAATTGAAAGTCGCCTAGAGGGGGGTGAATAGGCGAAACATGTGATTTACAAACTTTAAGCACGCACTAAGGCCGGGGTTAGTGTTAGAATTAAATCGGTGAACGGGAGATAGTTTGCCTTGCCAAGAGTTGCTCAATCAATGCGGATAACCTTTGGAGCAAACTCAAATAAATATGGGCAAGGGAACTTTAGAGAGAGGAATGAGGGGAAACAAATCATGTGAAGATCAATGCAAGTGAACATGGTGATTTGTTTACCGTGGTTCGGTTCCAAACAACCTAGTCCCCGTTGAGGAGGCCACAAAGGTCAGGTCTATTCCAACCCTTTCCCTCTCTCAATCGGTCACACAGACCGGTCGAGCATTCTCCTTAATCACTTGGGTGACTAAGACCCCGCAAGGATCACCACACACTTAGGTGTCTCTTGCTAGCTTTACAAAGCACTTAGAAGAATTAGAATAATAAGGAGTAAGCAATCCAAGCAACAAGAGCAACAAAAGAACACAAATGATCCTCTCACAAGTCTCTAGGCAATAGAATTGATTTTGGAGCTTGGAGTGGATTGAATGCTTTGATTGTGTCTTTGTTGGAACTTGCTCTCCTATGCAAGTTGATCCAACGGGGAAGTGGAGAGAGTGCTAACAAGGTTTTGATTCGGGATGGCAATAGCTCTGTTAATCTAGCCTTTCAAGGGCACTGTACGGGGGTATTTATAGGTGCCCGAGTGCCCAATGTCTTGATGTAAGGACGTTTATGCCCTCCGTCACCTGGATTATCCCCAGAATATTCCCATAAGGGAGGGTTACAGACTGTCATTACAGAAAAGCTATTACAAATCGGGCCCGTAACACGCTTCTCCGTGCGGGGCCTGTTACAATGGGTCAAATCCCACGTGGGCCTCCAGGTTGGGTGAGGACGCGGGACGAGAAGACTTCGTCGTAGGCCTTCGTCTTGCGGTGAGGAGGGCGGAGGGTGGTTCATGTCGTCATCTTGCCTCTGATGGTGCAGCGAGGTGGCGAAGGCCTAGAGCGAAGGGTAGCGTCTTCGCCTTCGCCCCAACATTTGCCCTCCGAGGGACCGGTTCGACTAAGTCATCTGGTGCCGAAGACGTCGCTAGATGGTGGAGACGCTGCCCTTGCTCGAAGTGGTTCCGCGAGGGGTTTTGATGTGACCGTTGACAGACGTGGTACTGTTGGATTGCGGGCTTCCCGAAGCGTCACGTCCTGTGTATAAAAAGGGGGGCGGCGCGACTCAGGCTCTCTTACCTTTCTATGCACCCCCAAACCCTAGCGTTTTGAACTTGTTTGCCCGCTCGCCTGCCCTCCTTGCTCCTGTTCATCGGAGATCTGGCCCATGTCAAGCAGACTGCGCGCCGCCACCGACGGTGCGTAGCCATGCCGTCTTCTTCTTCATCCGCAGCGAATACGCCGCCGGGCAAATCGTCGTCTGAGGAAACCATGAGCGATCTGGCGGCGGTGGAGCTGCACCCGGGCCACACGGTGGAGTTCGGCGTTTCGTGGATCTCCTCGGTTAGCGTGCAAGACATGAAGCAGCTGGGGTATTTTGGGAACGGAGTTGGCCGAGTTCTAGGGGCGGAGGAGATTTCGGAGCTGGAGTGTGAGATTGTTGTGTTCGAGGCATTTTTTACTGCGGGCCTTCGGTTACCCGCGCATCGTTTTGTGACGGAGGTGTTGCAGAGGTTTGAGGTGCAGATTCATCAATTGACACCTAATGCCGTGGTAGCTCTGGCGAAGTATGTCTGGGCAGTGACTTCGTATGGCGGTCAGCCCTCCGTAGAGGTCTTCGCCAAAAATTATTGTTTGCACTGGCAGAAGAGGAAAGTTGGAAACAAGATTGCACAATTTGGGCATGCACCTTTATGCTGAGGACTGGCAAGACTTCGGCGGAGGTTGTGGAGCTGGTTCCTTGCGCCCGCAACAAGTGGGGCAATTGGTATGATTATTGGTTTTATGTGGCGGGAGGCGAAGTCGAAGACCTCATGGGACTCCCGGCGGCCGTGATGTGATCACACTGCTATGTGGCTTTCCCACTGTTTGACATGGCGGAGGATGATAGTGATGAAGGGGCCCTTCATTGCGCTGCCCGCATGAGTAGCAGGCACGATTTAGTTGAGGAATTCATCGGCTACGAAGTGTGGCCCTTGGTGCATGGTTGCGCATTGGGCGAAGTATGCCCTTGCTAGATGCCCTCCTTGGGCGAGCAGCTAGTGCGAAGTCCTGCCTTCGCGTTGGATCTGCGTGGTCGGGATCCCGCCGCATTCGTGCGTGAGGTGGAAGACGGGGTTGTGCGGATTGTGGGGCGTTATGTGCCGAGGACGGAGGCTCTGCAGAGTTGGGATATCCGTGGATCCAACGTTCGCCTGAATAGAGTCTTCGAACTGAACCGCTTGCCATACAGCGGCTATCCCGGGGATGACGCTGTCGACCGCCGCAGGAAAAGACCAGTGGCCGAGTCTGAGGAAGGCCCTTCGCAGGAGGCTGCCCCAGCTGCGAAGAAGAGGAAAATAGGTACTGCAGTGGGGGGACTGGGGGTCTCTGATAGTTTTGTTGTGGAGTTGATGTGGACGTGCGCAACCCTCGGGGGAGGGATGTCTTTGCTCGAACTCCGGGAGTCTTCGACGCGGATGTTGAAGGTTACCGGGGGTCGATGGCCAAAGAATGTTCTGATCCCCCGCACGGCTGGCGAAGACTTTTTTACATCTCGTATGGCTCGCGACTTGAAGATTTTTCCTTACGGGTGGAATATTGTTGTTGTTGTATCGGCAGTGATGGAGAAGGATCGTAAAGACACTGCTCAGAAGCGTCGGGCGATCGTTAGGATCGGGGATCCTTTCCGCGAGGCGAAGAAGGCGTGGGGAGCCGCCAAGTCTACCGCCCCAAGCAGTAGTAAGCCATTTCCGGCTGCGAAACCGGCCGCCCCCGGGCCCAGCAAGGCTTCGGCTGGTGTGAAGGCTGCTGCTTCTGGCGCGGGCAAGCCACCCTCAGGCGGGCCCGCGAAGGGGCGAAGGCTACCTTCACCGGCGCGTACGGACGAGGCGGCGGCGCGTGTTGCCGACTTCGACACGGACATCTGTATCGGGGATTATTTACTTGGTAAGTTTTTTTGGAAGTCTTTAACCGATCTCATGGTACAGGGTCGGATATGGGGCAACTAGCTGTTGTCCCGCCTCCGGTGGCGGCCACTTCGCCAACGGCAGTGGTTGGGGCGAAGGGTGCCACGCGGGACTTGTGGGCCACCTTCTACGCGAGCGGCGAGATTCTGTCGGCCGCTGCCGCTAAGGACGTGGCGGGCTCCATATCCGAGCAACTGAGGCAAGCGTCGCTACAGCTGTCGCAGCAGCTGAAGCATGTAAGTTGTGTTGGACTTTGATGGTTGCTGTTTTTATGAGGGTGTGGATCTCATGAGTTTATGTGGTAGGCGGCCGACTTCGCCGACCACGTCGCGTCGGGTGCCTTGACTGCGGAGTTTGCTACCGAGGTCGAGAATCTCTGGGCGCAGCATGCGGATGTTGTGCGGGAGAAGTCGGCTGCGGAAGGCAAAAGCCGTAGGCTGACGAAGAGGGTGACCGCTATAGAGGCTGAGAAGGCGGATCTCTGGCGCCAGCTGGTGGAGGAGAGGAGGGAGGTGAACAAGGCCATCGCTGATGCGCAGGCTACGCAAGCCGAGGCCAAAGTGGCGCGGGCTAAGGGCAGTCTCGCCTGCCAATGCGCCGAGGAGCTGGAGGCGAGGCAGAACGCCCTGCGCAACCGCGTGGACAAGGTCGAGGCCTCGACGCGCACGGAAGTCGAGCGGACGCATGCGCAGTTCGTGGACGCGTACCGAGAGCTGGGTGCACGGACCGCTGCCTTCGAAGCGCCCGACCAAGAAGCGGGCCTTCGCTTCCTTGAATGGTTGCAAGAGGAGCTGGGGGTTCTCCCGACCATTGTGACTGGTCTCATGTCCTTTGCCTCCCTCGTCACCTGCGAGGGGGCCGTGAATGCTTTGTCCCGCGAGGGGTGCAGGCATTACGAGGTCTTTGACCAGTCGGATGAAAACTTTGAACGTGAAATCTTCAAGGTCGAGGACCCTGTGCTGAAGCAGTCGGCGGGGGCGCTCTTCGACAGGATGTGGGGCCCGCACCGCCGAGATACGGTCCAGGAGCGGTCCGACCGGGCAATAGATCAAGTAAAGGCTATATTTTTTGTGTGGTTATATGTGTGGGTATGTGTGTTTTTGCTGAATAAGTGTGTTGTTGCTGCAGATGGCGCATGCCGAAGGCGTCGAGGACCTTGGTGGTCTACACGGCGCGCTACCCGAGGCCACAGAGGTGGATCCGACGCCGCCATCTGATGTCGGCGAGGGCCCCTCATCGACTGCAGCCGGCAAAGACCCCGCACCAGCCCCTGCGCCGACATGTGAGGACCCCTCGAAGGCGGTGGCCGAACCAGCTACCGAAGACCCCGTGGCGGTGGCCGAGCCTTCGCAAGTGTAGGAATAGGGGTTAGGGATTGCATGTCAACTTTTGTCTGTGTCATACTGAACCTCGGTTGCTGCGCAGGTTCCGACGTTTGGGCCTGCGCAAGCAACCACTACTGACAATACTGATTTTGCGGCGAAGACTTCAATTGTAGTTCCCGCCGATGATAATGTGCCTGGCTCTATGTCTGAATGTTTTGAGTCCGACGGTGAGTCTGGGAGTTTGTTTCCTTGGACGGAGGAGTCCTCGGATGAAGGCTTAGATTATTTTATTGTGTTGGATGTGGCTGCGGCGGAGACTTCGCCGCGTGTGGAGGGTGCTGAGGATCTTCCCGGTGTGAGTACTGGGTGTAGGCGGCGAAGGGTGATGGGAAAACAGAGTGTGGGTGAATTTTCGCGAAGCGGCAGGCGTCGTCGCATGGGGATGGAGCGTGGCCGACTTCGGGTAAACGGGGTTGGTAAACGAGAATTGTTGTCCTCGCCGATTGGGGCGGGCATAGGCGAGGGGGATCTTCGTGAGCTTTTTGAGGGTGAGGAATTGAGGATAATGTTGTTTAATTACAGGGAGATGGGTATCATTCTGAAGGTTGAGCCGATGTAACAGGCGATGCCCTCGCCGTGTGTGTGTAATAGGCGATGCCCTCGCCGTGTGTATGTAATTGTAATGGTGATGTGGCCTGTTGGCCGTATTCGTACACTTGTGTTGTTCCGGCTGCGTACGTGGGCGGCTTTGTGCGGAGTATCTTTGTAATGATACACTTCGATTAACGTTATTCCGGGTGCGCCCTTAACTGTTGCGCTGTCTTTTGAATAAAAGACTTCGATTAACGCTCTTGTCGTGCTGTTCCGGCTGCACCCTTAGGCGACTTTTGCTCAGAATGTCTTGTAAAGAAAAGACTTTGAATAACGCTCTTGTTGAGCTATTCCGGCTGCACCCTTAGGCGACTTTTGCGTGGAGTGTCTTTTGAAGAAAAGACTTGGAATAACACTCTTGTTGAGCTATTCCGGCTGCACCCTTAGGCGACTTTTGCGCGGAGTATCTTTTGAATAAAAGACTGATTAACGCACTTGTTGTGTTGTTCCGGCTGCACCCTTAGGCGACTTTTGCGCGGAGTGTCGCACGCGAGGGTAGTCTGCACTGCCTCTCGCGGTGATTTCGGAGTGGTCGAATGCCGAAGACCGTTGATGCGGTCTTTTTCGACATGTTGCATCTTAGTTTTTGCGGGGGATTTTTGCAAATATATTACATGGCTCCGCCTCATTAAAAATCTCACCCCCCAGGAGGAAAAGAGTGCGGGTCTGAATAATGTTGTTTGGTGAATTACAAGGGCGCGCAGGCCCTGAAGACTTAGACAAAAAATTTGCGTAGATTGTCAATATTCCAGGAATGGTCTAGGTCTTCGTCGGATGGCGTTGTTAGCCTGTATGCGCTGGGGGACGCCTTTGACTTGACGATGAATGGACCTTCCCACTTTGGCTCCAGCTTGCCCTGTGACTCTATCCGGGTGGTTCAGACGAGTACGAGGTCTCCTTCGTTAAATTCTCTTGGGACGACTGCGTGGTCGCGCCAGGCCTTCGTTTGAGCTTGGTATTTGTTGAGGGCCTACAGGGCAAAGACGCGGTCTCCGTCGATGAGGTCTTTGGACATAGGTTCGTCGACATCAGGGACGGCTGATGCACTTGTTCGAGGTGACCCATGCTTTATTTCTTGCGGGGTCATGGCCTCTAATCCATATAGTAGTCGAAAAGGAGTGAATCCAGTTGCCCGGCATTCGGTTGTGTTGAGTGCCCAGACTACTTCAGGTAGCTGGTCGGCCCATTTACCCTTCCTGTCGTCGAGAAGCCTCTTCTTGATAGCAGTGAAAATCTTGCCGTTGGCGCGCTCGACGACGCCGTTAGATTGCGGGTGATATACTGAGGCGAAGGCAAGCTTGGTGCCGATGGAGAAGCAGAAGTCCCTAAAATCCTAGCTGCCAAACTGTTTGCCATTGTCGACTGTGAGCTCGGATGGGACTCCGAATCGGCAAACAATGTTTTGCCAGAAGAATTTCTGGGCAGTCTTCGACATTATTGTGGATACTGCCCTTGCCTCGATCCACTTGGTAAAATACTCGACGGCGATGAAGGTGAACTTGAGGTTCCCTTGAGCCGTGGGTAGTGGCCCAACAATGTCCAGCCCCCAGTGTTGAAGTGGTCATGTGTGGGCGATCAGCTTTGTGAATTGCGAAGGGTTGCTCGATCAGGGAGAAAACTTTCGGCAGGCTTCGCACGACCTCATGACCTGATTCGCGGCACAGATTAAAGCGGGCTAGTAGAACCCTTGACGGATCACCTTAGCAGCGAGGGCCCTAGGCCCCGAGTGAGAGCCACAAGTTCCGCTGTGGACTTCGCGTAGGATCTGGATGCCTTCAGCTTCGGTGACGCATTTAAGCATGGGTTGACTGACCCCCTTCTTGTATAGTTGGCCCTCAATGATTGCGAAGTCCCGGCTTCGGTGCTTGAGGCGCTTGGCCTCGTTGACGTCGCTTGGATGGTAATATCCTTGCAGGAACAGGGTTATTGGGACCCGCCAATCTTCGGTCATGATGAGGTTGACTATGCGATGGCCCTCGGTGTCGTTGGTTATTTGTAGACCCTCTGGACTGCGGACGGCTGGCATGCGGATGACGTGGTAGAACACGTCAGACGGCAAGGCTTCGCCTCTGGCGGCTGCTTTGGCCAATGCGTCGGCTTCCTCGTTCTTGGCTCGGTCCACATGCTGCAATGTAAAGCCCATAAATTGTCTCTCAAGACTGCGAACAGCCGTGAGATACTGCATGAGTGCGGGGTCTTTTGCTGAATATTCTTTTTCGACCTAGTCGGCAACCACTTTGGAATCTGTTTTGATTATGCAGGTGGTGACACGAAGCGCTCTTAGCTTGCGAAGACCCAAGCTGATAGCTTCGTATTCTGCTACATTGTTGGTGCATCTGTCGGACTCCAAAGCAAAGCTGAGGCGTGCTGCATATCTGTGTTTGACCCCTGTGGGTGATGTGATGACTGCAGCTGCGCCTGCCCCCGCATGGCACCATGCGCCGTCACAGTGGATGGTCCATACTTTCTCTACAGGCTCGTCCTGCTGCGTTGCTAGCCCTGTCCAGTCAACAATGAAGTCTGCCAGGACTTGCGACTTGATTGTTGTCCTGGGTTCGAAGGTGATATGGTAACCGGAGAGCTTGGCTGCCCATTTGGCGATCCAGACAGACGCCTTCGGGTTGCGGAACAGCTCTCCCAGTCCCCTGTCCGAGGTGACCCGCACCTTGAATGCTTCGAAGTAGTGGCACAGCTTGCGTGAGGCCATGACAACTGCGTAGGAGATTTTTCCAACTCGGTCATGTTACACTTGGAGGCCGAGAGGACCTCGGACACGTAGTAGACTGGACACTGCCGAGTCGTGCCCTCCCTGTTTTGCTCTTGGACTAGGGCTGCGCTGACCGCATGTGGTGAGGCGGCGATGTAGAGCAGCAGCGACAGCGAAGGGTCTGGACTGGTGAGAATAGCCAAGTCTGACAGGTGCTGCTTGAGTGATGCAAAGGCTACCGCCTATTCTGGTCCCCACGCGAAGTCTTTCGCGCCACGCAGCGTCTTGAGGAAAGGTAGACTCCGCTCGGCGGACTTGGAGATGAATCTGTTCAGAGTGGCTAGTCTGCCTGTTATACGCTGGACATCCCTGGCTGACTGTGGGGGTGTCATGTTGATTATTGCATGAATCTTGGTCAGGTTGGCCTCGATCCCGCGGTGCGACACCAGGTAGCCCAGTATCTTCCCCTGGCGGACCCCGAAGACGCACTTCTCGGGGTTGAGGCGAAGTCGTGCGTCCCTCATGTTTGTGAATGTCTCTGTGAGGTCGGCCAGGTGATCCGCCTTATTTTTGTTGGCGACGACTATGTCATCCACATACATGAAGATGTTCCGGCCTACTTGGCTCTCGAGCACTGTTTTGGTGAGGCGAGAGAAGGTTGACCCAGCGTTCTTGAGTCCCTCCGGCATCCTGATGAAGCAATACGTGCCGAAGGGTGTAATGAAACTGGTACTGGCCTTGTCCTCCTCCTTCATATATATTTGGTGGTAGCCAGAGAAGCAGCCGAGGAGCGATATGACTTCGCATCTGGCCGCGCTATCGATGATCTTGTCGATCCGTGGTAGCGGGAAATTATCTTTGGGGCAGGCCTTGTTGGGACTGGTGAAGCCGATGCACATCCGCCACTTGCCGCTCTTCTTTTGCACCATGACTACGTTGGCGAGCCACGTAGGGTAGGCGACTGGCTCGATGAAATTGGCCTCCAGCAGGCGGTGTACTTCGGCTTTGGCGGCTTCTGTTATTTCATCGGACATTTTATGTAACCGCTGCTTTTTTGGGCGCACCGAAGGATTGATGCCCAGACTGTGCTCGATGACGGTGCGACTGACTCCGACCAGGTCAAGGGCGGACCAGGCGAAGACGTCCTTATCTCTGGAGAGACAGGAGATGAGTTTCTCCTCGTCTTGCGAAGTCAGGTCTTCGCTTATGATGACCGTTTGCTTGGGCGTTGCTGGGTCAAGGGGAACTGTCTTCGTTCCGTCATTGCTCTGCAGCTGTGCCTTTTCATGCTCGTTGGCGGCTAGGCGAGTAGCCTCGAGGACTTCGCGCTGCGTCGTAAGGCAGTGTACGCTCCGTTGACCGGGAACGAAGTCTCTCTCGATGTTACGCGCAGTCTGCTGGTTTCCGTACACCATTATTACGCCTTGCGGACCAGGAATTTTCATGCAGAGGTATAATCCGTGGATGGCTGCTTCAAATTTGTTGATAGAGCTCCGACCCATTATGGCGTTGTAGGGGTAGACCATGTCAACGATGTCAAAGGTGACCTGTTCGCTTCGCGCATTGGGCGCTACGCCGAAGGACAAGGGTAGCTCTATCTTACCCACAGGGAAGGTGCCCTTGCCACCGAAACCATATAGGGGATTGTCCGAAGGCTTGAGTAAACTGTGGTTGATGCCCATGCGGTCAAAGGCGTGGAGGAAGATGATATCCGCCTGGCTGCCGTTGTTAACTAAGACTTTGTGCAGGTCCTAGCCTGCCACACTGCAGTTGATTACCATGGCGTCAATGTGGGGTGCGCTGCGTAGGTCAACATCTCTAGCGTCGAAGGTCAGTGGCACATGGGACCACTTCGTTTGTACGACTGGGCCGGTGATGGCGACGTGGTTGATGCTTCGGTAGTGGTCCCTCTTTTGTCGCTTTGTGTCAAAGTCGACGCTGGACCCTCCAGTGATCATGTGGATGACTCCGCGATACGGCTGATCAGCGAAGTATTCCTGTTTTGGTGCTTGGGGTGATTTTGGTGGTGGATGTTTGGTTGATGCGGGTGCGGAGGCGGAAGTGGGGGTGGTACGACTTCTACCTCCTGGTGGTGTTGGTATATGTGGTTGGGTAGATGCTGGGCGGGGCCGTGGTTGTATGGTTGTGGGGGTGGTGTTGATATGTGTGCGCGACAACTCTTGGGTTGTCGGCGGGTTGTGCCCGAGACATCCTGTCCCTGGTGGCCTTCGTTTCCGGGCAATCCCTCGTTGGGTGCGCGCAGTCTTCGCCGTGAAACAGGCAGTAAAATCTGCACGGCTGCTGCGCCCGTCCTCGGGCCCGACCACGCGTGCCATTGCCGTGGCCCTGGGGGGATAATCTTGACAGCGAGGGGCTTCGTCGGTGGGGTGCTGGTTGGCAATATTATGCACCTGCTGCTGACTGCGGTTGTCCTGACCGGAGTCTGACTGCGAAGGTCTTGTCCATGTTCGGCTGGACTGCGGAGGGTCCTTGGGCTTTCGTTGAGACTCGACCTTGCGCTGGTGGATCTCTTCGGATCTAGCATACTTTTCAAACAACTGATAGAGTTCTTGGAGGTTTTTGGGTGGGTCCCTGATGCAGTGACTGTACAGGACGCCAGCCTGAAGGCCACTGATGGTGTAGTGTATGGCAATTTGGTCGTCGACCGAGGGCAGTTGTGACTTGAGAGTTAAGAACTTGCGGTAGTACTCCCGCAGGGTTTCTTTCTCCTGCTGCTTGCAGAGTGACAGTTCGGCCAAGGCATCGGTGTCTGGGCGGTACCCTTGGAAGTTGAGCAGAAATTTGTCCCGAAGACTTCTCCAGGAGTCGATGGACAATGGGGGCAACCTGGTGTACCAGGTCAAGGCCGGACCCTCGAGGGCGATGATGAAGGAGTTGGCCATTGTGGCGTCGTCCCCTCCGGATGATGCGACCGCGACTTGATAGCTCATGATGTACTGTGCTGGATCGGTGCTGTCGTTGTACTTGGGGTAGGTCCCTACCCTGAAGTTGGCGGGCCATGGTGACACTTGCAGTTGCGGCGCCAAAGGGCTCCGCTCATCAAGGTAGTTGATGCCTTGGAATGCTGCGGCGTGCGGGATGAAGGGTCCGCACTGAGGAATGAATAGGTCTCCGACTTGCGCGCGCTGTTGGAGGGGCGGGCCGTGCTGCAGATCATGTTGGCCTTCGCGCTGCATGAGCATAATCACTTGCTCGAGTTCCTGAGCCCTCTGCTCCTCGTCGCGTATCATCTGGCGCACCTTAGCCTGCACGGAGACGCGTTGGCGCTTGGCCTCGAGGATTTCTTTCTGCTTCTGGAGGTTGCAGTTCTTGATGCGCAGGGCCCACAGTTGTAGCTGTTCTTCTGCTGAAATGCCGATGACTTCACCGTCCTCTGTGGCGTCCTCGCCCTCTAGTGGAGCGAAGCCTGAGGGTGGTTTCTGTGGCTGTCCTCCGGAGCTGCAGGTGCGGAGGCTGCCTTCGGGAGTTGGTTGATCGTTGCGCTGTCTCTTGCTGACGGCGTCGTCTTCGCAGGCTTCTTGGTGGGTGGTGTCTGCAAGGGCCTTGCCCTTTTTCTCGGCTAGCAGCGCTGCCTTCGCTGCTTCGTCAACGAATGGGGCTGCCTTCGAGCTAGCTCTCTTGGGTGCCATCGCGGGTGGTTTGTCGTAGCACGAACGGTGGGCGCCAAATGTTGGAACTTGCTCTCCTGTGCAAGTTGATCTAACGGGGAAGTGGAGAGAGTGCTAACAAGGTTTTGATTCGGGATGGCAATAGCTCTGTTAATCTAGCCTTTCAAGGGCACTGTATGGGGGTATTTATAGGTGCCCGAGTGCCCAATGTCTTGATGTAAGGACGTTTATGCCCTCAGGCACCTGGATTATCCCCAGAATATTCCCATAAGGGAGGGTTACAGACTGTCATTACAGAAAAGCTATTACAAATCAGGCCCGTAACACGCTTCTCCGTGCGGGGCCTGTTACAATGGGCCGAATCCCACGTGGGCCTCTAGGTTGGGTGAGGACGCGGGACGAGAAGACTTTGTCGTAGGCCTTCGTCGTAGGCCTTCGTCTTGCGGTGAGGAGGGCGGAGGGTGGTTCATGTCGTCATCTTGCCTCTGATGGTGCAGCGAGGTGGCGAAGGCCTGGAGCGAAGGGTAGCGTCTTCGCCTTCGCCCAACAGTCTTTGGAGTGTTTGCCTTTGCTCTTGCAATGAATGTGAAGTTCAGAAAACTTGGATGGCTTGAATGGAGGTGGTTGGGGGTATTTATAGCCCCAACCACTATTCTAGCCGTTGCTGTCGATGGCGCACCGGATAGTCCGATGGTGCACCGGACAGGGCACTGTTCACTGTCCGGTGCGTGCCACGTCAGCACACCGTTGGGTTTGGAGTGGTTGACCATTGGATTCTTATGTCATCTAGCGGCACCGGACAGTCCGGTGGCACACCAGACATGTCCGGTGCGTTCTGATTTCGCTGCTCTGTTTTCTGACTATGCACTGTTCACTTTTGCAGTCGACCGTTGGCACATCAGACCGTTGCTCCGTTGGCTCATCGGACATGTTCGGTGCACACCAGACATTCCGGTGAATTATAGCGGAGCGACTCCAGGGAAAACCCGAGAGCGGCTAGTTGATGGGGTCCTCGGCCTGGGCACCGGACAGTGTCCGGTGCGCCACTGGCAGTACCAATACTAGTCTTTGATCCATACTTTGTTGATTCCCCAACTTAGCTTCTTTCTTGGTTTATGTTGAACTTTATGCACCTAAGATAAAATGATGATTAGGCAAACTAGTTAGTCCACGTGGTTTGTGATGGACGTCAAACACCAAAATCGGTTATAGGAAATGACTAGGTGAGTGCCCGTGCGTTGCAACGGAAACATATAATACCACAATAACTTATATACAAATGTGTGTTATATTGTTATAAGAAAAGATTTCATAATTCATTTGTGAACCTAGCCATACATAAATTTTGTTATTTTAATCTAGCTATCAAACAAACAACACATCAAAAGAATCAGTAATAGCTATCAAACTGGACATTCACTTGAGTTCACAAATATTTAAGATAACTACTTTTTAATACCTAAATACACAATTGAGAGTACGTAAATATCTTGCATCGGTCACTTGCTATTTGTTTCATGTCAATATCCCTATAGTAGTTCATTTCAACAATCCAAACCCACCTATAATTCTTCATAGTTGGGAAATTGTAGCTTGTCACGCAACAAGGGATTAGCTTCAATCAGCTTCTTCGGCTCAACAAGCATTATTGCTCTTGCACACCATACTTAGAAAGCTGCTGATTTTTCCTAATAACAAGGCAAGAGCAGAAATCACTCGTTGAGCAAGCTAGAAACAGCTAAAATCCATGACAACAGATCATGCATACAAAAAGACAAGGCTGTCTAGCCAACTCTTTACCTAAAGTTCTCCAATGTCAAAAGCTGTGTGATCTCCTTAAACAACTGATAGACATCCATATATCGTTTAAATTGAAAGATTATATCTTCAAACATTTCACCAAATAAACTGGTGACGGTGCATGTAAACAGGACAGAAATATCATTAATAAGAAAACATTACTTGGTGCTAATCACATGTGGATGTCTATGAAAAATTTGAAATATACATTTTCACACATAAAAGTTAAGTTTTTTGACAACAGAACAAACATCCTAGATAAGAATACCCTTCAATGACTTATTTATTAAGCACCGCGTGAAAATGTCAGATGTCATCAAGAAAAATATACACATGTTAATGCACACAAAACTTATCAATGTAACTAAAACCAAATAGCAATTTTGTAGAAAATGATGAGTTCTCTTTAGACACAAGGCCATATATGAGTATTAGGCACATGACAGTGGCAAACCTCTGCCTGCTTTCTGGCATGTAACAGCACTCCAAAAGCAACATGCATAACCTACGAATAGAATTACAAACTAAGTCAAATGAAAGGTCGCATTCATAAGAACAAGTAACATCTAGTAAGACATCCACATCCTTGAGTCACTGGAAGAAATAGATCAATTCTGAGTACTATTATCAAATGCAGTTCAAGCATTAGTTCAACATGAAGATGTACAAAGTACTTAAATACAAAAAAGCTAAATCAATCTAAAAATTAGCACAAAATAGTCCATTTTATACAATAAAATAGCAGCTTAAGGAAGAATACTTGTAACAATAAAAATTTTCGCAGCAATTAAATCTTTACATAGTAGAATGCAAAGCATAATTCAATCTATGCATGTTGTTTTAGTTTAAAGCAATAATTCATATGACGACTTGTCATACAGAGATGGCCTTCGACTGTAACATACACAGTGGCAACAGCTAAAAAATGCTATGTGAAACGGAGGGAGCAGGTGATCCCCTCACATCAATGTGTATCCTGTCATACTGAAATGGCCTGCAAAAATGCTATCGACCTCTAATTTGAGATAGCACATGGCAAGTAATATTCGTACATCTAAATTTTGAAGTATGGACAATTTATTGCAAAGATTCAGGGAAGCACCTTTGTACTGTAGGATTAGTATGTGAAAAAAATGGTGTTGTGCATAATGACTATTTTAAAGATTGTAAAGTGAAGCTTGTAAACCGAAGATTGTACATTAGAGATTGTAACCTGAATCTAAATTGAAGCTTGTAAGCTGAATTAAAGATTGTAAACTGAAGCTTGTAATGTGTTAGGGTAGCGGTCAGATCCTACCAGCAGCGCAACGGTTAGGTGATACATGTGGGTCCAGTAGCGCGCATCTATGGTGTTCCCTTCCACAAAAAAATAATATCAAAGTGGACACATTGTTCACGTTGGATATTAAACTAATAAAAAAAGGTAATACACTTGATTTTAGCCAAAAGACCGAAAAAGGTTATGTTGAAAAGAAATTTAACTCTCTTTTATAGCTAGTTGTACACCCACGTCAGCACGAGCCTCGTGCGGGAAGTCCAGCTTGACCTGCACCACATGCGTTAGGGGGAAAGGGTGTCATGTGCTAAAGAAATATGCAGGGCTGATGGCCTAATAAGTTCCATCAATTTTCTTTTCTAATACTAAATTATCACATTCTATGCATTAACAGATCCAAGAAAATAGTATCAAATGACCAATTCTGCAAGATAAGGATGATATAAATCAAATGTAAGAATCAATTTCAGCTACGACAAGTCAATGATACCATGGACCAAAGTCGCAATTGCATCATGTGCTTCTATTGAGACTATGGCAACATGGGTAAGTCTGTTACTTATAGGTGGTGGTTGAATCAGAATTTCAGAGCAGCTCTTGCCATTTCCAATGCTCCCTGATAGGTCTTGTTGCCCAAAGTGAAGCCACTGATATGAACAAACACAAAATGCTAGAAGTCAGTTTTTGCTAAAAGTCTTTCGTCTCTCATGCCCCTCCACTTTTCTAGCAGAGCCTTCCAGCTATTGAACCTATCAGGAGCAACTACGACTGCTTGGACTCGCCAACTCTTGCTCTCGTCCTGTAATTAAGCAGTGAAAATCAAATAAAGGTAGCAATGATAATGGGTTTTAAGAAGAAAAGATAAATAGGAAGGCTCAAAAATCTACACAAGCAATTTAAAATTCTATCAGTTCAGACATAAAAAGAAATTAATTACACGTAGCCTAAATGTTTCACGCGCCAGATCTTACATTGCTTATGAGATTCATTATGAAGCTAATAGATCAGAGGATACAAAATGTTGGGGAACTCAGAACAAGTAAAAGAAGTGTACATTTTAATTGTAGTAGTCAGCTACCAGTAAAAAAGTGTACACTTGAGCGGTCAGCAACCAGTGTGAAAGTATACAAAAGCCTAATTTCCTTTATTGGTCAAGAAACATTCATTTCAGGGTGACATCGTAGAATACTACAAACTACATCACGTTTTATCTTTCAATAGCAAGCGAAATAAGAAGCATCATGAATCTATGCTGGATTGCAATATGAGAAGAGAAGACTCTTACCTGATAAAACACATACTTGGTCAGAGGGTCAGTCGTTAGCACCTCTTCAAGCTCAAATAGATGAAGTTTCCACTGTTGTAAGATAAATCATCAGCTTACATGTTCAATATGGTAGTTGATCAAAGCACTTCTATAAGAAAGTTCAAAGATATAATGTCTAAATTAAATAGCTTGCTACAATCACTAAACATTGGTCAGCCCAAGTTTGCATATGGTACCTGAAGCACAGACCATGGATTTTCCTTTTTTTTAGGGGGCACGACAATTTTCAAATGTCCCATTTAGATCTGGTGTGGATATTGGTGAGATTCGGTCTGATATAACACAACAAGGTCAAGACTTTACCGGGCAGAATCTATGCAAAACCATGATTTCTCCACTTGGATCAATATTTCCTCTTGATAAAAAAACACTCCAGAATAATAGACCTTGCCGGTAACCATGATTTAACACTCCAGAAACTAAATAAAATAGCTTGTCATTAACAAAAGGCCTTATAGCTGCTCCACCAGCAATCATGTTCATCATCGGAGTCTCCACCTAGAATACACATAAGGTCAGATATTGAAGTGTCAACGTGAAAGAAACTGCACAATCTCTTAGCATGTGTGTCTATGCATAGGTCTATCTGAATGGGGAACAAGTAATTACTGATCATATGGCATGACATGAACCTTTACCATGAATTTTTGGAGTTTGATCCATATGATCTGCCGTGGCAAGAAAACCTGTGTGTCTATCAGTGTTTCATGAGAATGCTAGTCTTCACCTTTGATTGGGGTGAAATACTTATTCTCCGTTGTCTCCTTGTCGTTGCACTCTAGCTTCTCCAATCACCAGTCATACGATCCACAAATCACCAATCAAATCCCATTCTTCCAAATGCAAACCTTTCCTTAAGCACAATGAAATGCAATTTTAAATGCTAATAGCACAAGGAAAAATTATTAGATAACTTTAGGAAGGTAAGCAATCATAGTGAAAGACAAACATCTATTTTGCGATGATGGGAAAAAATGAGTAACACATCCGTGTACTGACCAAATAGGGAAACACTAGAAGAATCTTAAGGCAATAAAACCAAATTACGATGCAAAACACTTGAACTGGGTAACATTCCATCCAACCAAGAAACCACAACCACCATCAACAAAGATCCACTCAAACCTTTCAAAGCAAACCCTAATTCACAACATAGAAAAAATGAGCTTTTGATATTCCAAGCAGAACATTACAGAAAACGATTTAATTGAGATTCTACACCGAACCGTAAATTTAAGAGCTTCAACACACTAAACGATCGTAAATAGCCTCAGCACTATGCGATCAACATAACCAATATAACTACAAATACTTGAATTGGATCATATGAACAACTAAAGTTCCCGGTGGCCAGGCGCGCAGGAACTGAATCGAAAGGAATTCGAGTTGCAAGCACACTCAATACAAGCTGGATAAGTGGATAGTTGAAACCAGAGAAAACATTTTTTATGGAACACTCAATTTGTGTTGTTTGATAAAAAAAACTTCTGAGTTTGACAGATAACCCAATTGTTCACTTCTTTTTTTATTTTTTCTCATTTCTTTTGTGTTGGTAGTACATGATTTTCAAACTAATTTTAGTTTCTATGTCATTAACTCAACGGGAGCAATGGGGTTATCTGTACCAAATTAAACCTTTTTGGCAAATTCGAAACTCTTAGTATGGCAAATGCCTGACTCCAAGAGTCCCTGATAAGAATATCTCATTATATCGTTTCAAAAAAGAATATCTCATTATCGACCCATATGGTTAATTATTGTGGTTGTAATACACAAGTAGACAACCATGTTATGATAATACTGGTAGGCTTCAAATATGTGACTTTATTAGTATTACTCCAAGTAGAAGTGGCAAAAATGGTAGGGATACCAGGCACATATAGCGGAGAGGCCTTGGCTAAGCAGAGCAATAGAGGTGAGATACATAGTAAGGCTTTTTTATTCCATTGCTCGCCTGCGCACAATAGAGTTGAGATACATACAATGGAGAGGCCTTGGCAAACATGTGCTTTAAAACTGATTGTCCTCATTGATCGACTGGTGATATTACATAACCTCCACCTAAATATTCAAAAAGGCACATATCAGTGAAGTCTATGCAAATACAATAGTTTAGTTCCCACAGAGATTTGACTGAAAGTAAAGCATACATTTGCAGCCGTGATGTCGATGCTTGTTGGAGACATCGATGTCGTCGGAGCGTGCTGGAGGAGGTCCTTGCTCTTGTACCCCTGCTCTTCTTGCAGGGGCAGAAGGGGCCACAGAAGGTGTCATCCGGGTTGCGCACCCAGTGCTTGTCGGACTTGAGGAGGTCGAACGACTTATCCTTGTAGTTGCTCTCTGCATCTAAGTCATCCTCGTCAGGGTTGTCGGAGTCTTCCTCGGCATGAGCTCCTCATAGGGGTCTACGTAGCCGTCCATGTCGAGAACCATCCCTGGAGCCCGAGGATTCAACAGATACAATCCCTGCTCACAACAACAACTATTCTTTGTTGAATTTTTCGAATTAAAGAGGGGATGTTTCTCCCAAATGTTTGTCAACTCATGCATCGAGAGGAAATGGGAGGACTCACCTTTTCCCCCAAACGATCGAACTGGAGCACAGTCGCTGCAAATGGCAGCGAAACCTGATGCAATTGGGCGGAGAAACCTCTGGTCAATATCAGTCCGACGACGATTTTGCATTCTCTCGCACAAGGTTGAACACAATGACGCCGCCCTAGCTGGATCTATGGTGGCATGGCTAGCGGGGCGGGAGGGGCGGCAATCTCATTGGAGTGGGGGCCAGGCGCGGTAGTCCGGTCACAGCGTGCGGGGTGAGGGACGGGCGCTGGCAGCGCGGTGGCCGGGGGTTGCGCGTTGTCGTCGCGGTGGGGGTGGAGATATTGGGAGTGGTAGATCAGGGGTGAGGGACGGGCGCTGGCATACGTACAGAGACTCCATGGAAGGCGTCCACGCGATGCAGAGATTGGAAGCGGCAGATCCGGCGTGATCCGCGAGATCCGTGGCTGCCCGCTGGGTATGGGGGCGGAGCATGGGCGCCATCGTCGGGCGTCGGGGCGAGATCCACGCCTGGCCTGCTGGTCGTGGGGGTGGAGATGTCGGGTGCCATCCAGGCCGGTGGAGGGGATCACGACGTAGCGTCGATGGAAGGTTCTGGGAGGGGAAGGAAATCGGGCGCTGCAAGCGGGATTTCAGGCGCCGGAGGAATTCAGGCGCCGCGGGGCAGAACCGTGCACCACTTGTTTGTGTGGACGTCTACAATAGCATCTTATAGAATAGTAAAGATTAAGCCCATTTCCCTTTCAAAAGTCATATACATAATGTATTGTCTATTGATATATAATAATTGTACAGTCTTTAGCTAATTCATCATTCGAATTCGAATTGAAATTAGATCATTACATGTCATACAAGTTTTGCTGATCACCAAATATATATAATCCCACAACTAACTCAAATTCCTAGGACACTAATTTATGACCATCAGTGTAAACAGAAATGCCATGTCGCATAAAAGAACCAACATTGTGCATATAAAACAACATCCCTTATCTCACTAAATTAATGAACACATAAACTATTATGCTGCCATTTTGGAACATTTATGTTCCAGGAGGGTGTAGAGGCATCTCCTCACTTGGTTATTTTTTGTGTGCTTTTGGCCATAGATTTACTTCAGTGCGACGTCCTGAAACTCTTTTCCATAATAGAATAACTTTATTCACTTAGAAGTTCCGAAACCAAATTCTGCATGAAGTCGAGGTATCATAAGAATTTATTAAAACTTGAGGAATTGATCTTGTTTATTTTTCTGGGCACTTTAAATTGCAATGGGGATCCATGAATGAATACAAAGAGAAATAAAAGTAAACGGGGAACATACAAGAAATTAATACTAATCTTCCTTCTTTGAAAAACTAAATTCAACATAGATAGAAATTTCATCTGCATTGACCATAAGCTTAATAATTCTACTCCAAGAGTCCTCAGTAAACATTATGTTTGCGTTTTGCAAGTATTATCATCTGATGATTTATTACCACAACAATTCAGCGTCGTTGTTATTGTTATTACAACTCAGATGATTTATGGACCATAAGATAATGAACTATTATTAGTAGTAGTCAGTTGATGAGACCTACTGAAACACTTTTAGGCAATTTTAGACACGTTTAGCATCTGAGTTCATATCAGTATCACAACTATTAGAAATTAATTACAGGAAAAACATGCACAAAAATACAGAGGTAGAAAAAACTGTAACACATTATCGCCTAAATGTTCATATACACGTGGACATGAATTGACTAAAACACGTAGGTCGATTGCGAGACATGTCTGACACCATGAAAGATGATTGAGGCAACTTGCCTCTAGTTTGTCTTGTGAGAATGTTCATGACAACATCTTCTTCAGCATGGATGGGACCCTCATACTTTTGGATGGAACCAGAGAGTAAGTTTTTGTTTTTTTCATTATAGAGATGTACCAAAAACAACTTGGAGGAAAAACTTTTGAGTTTTGGTATACCGTTTCAAGAACTGTACAAATCCTTAATCAAACTGTAAAAAAACCCTCAAACAACATGATCTAGGAGCTGAAGTTACCTTGAGCTGTAGGTGCCTCCGTGGGGCAGGGAGGTCGTGTCCTACCATCACACAAATGATCTTTCTGAAAGGGGAACTATTTCGTCCATCCATGAAAAAGCTTGAATGCTGACTCAAAGCCTGATCCATTCTCAAAATTTTGGCCCTTGCCTCCTCGGGCCTACTGAATACCACATACTGTTAAGGAACTGATGATCCAATGATGTTGATCGCTGATAACACAAAAGGTTGTGTGAAACCTATCTTACAACTACTGGCAATGCGGAAGTAAATGGAAAGGTTGTAGACCAAGTACAGTTGACACAAATATATAAGCAACAAAGTTTGCAACCTCCCCAAGCAGTAGTTTCCAAACACAACACTAAGGAAGTTTAGTTGGATGGTACAGTAAGAAAATCCAGTTGGGATGATAAAGTTTAAATTCACAACAAGTTTTATGTGGAACATGCATAATTGTGGTTATCCCAAACCACCATAGCGGCCAGGAACGGTAAGTGTATCCTCCACCACCTGTAACACAAGATAGATGAGCCTGGTAAGTTGAAATTGCAGGACATTTGGCCATGAAAGAAAGAAATGTTTCTGGTAGCAAATTGAAAGAGACTACACGATCAGCAGAATTTATACTCGCCATATTTTCGTAAGGATAGATAGAAACAGGTAAAAACCCCATAAATAATTAACGACCATTCAACAAATCAGTAGAGGAAATATCGGAGGCAGGACTATAAAATTCACTCCTTCACAGAAGAAATTGATGAATCAGAGGATTCAAGAGGTCTTAGATTTTAGGAAGCGTGGGCATGGGCAGCAACACAAAGGATGTCAGTCATCGAGTGTAAAAAAGTACAAGAGCATTCTAAAGAAAATCAATAATCTATGGAGGGAGGGTCTGCACAAATGGAAAATGTGCAAATGAGATGGAGACAGAGAGGCCCGAGAGGTGAAGGTGTCGAGCGCGATGAGGGTGCGACCCGGGTGGGCACGCTCCTCCAGTGCGCGCGGCGGAGCTCGTTGCCTCATCGACGAGCGCGGAGAGGGCACGGTCGATGGACTTGAACGCACATTTCGACGCGTCATACCCCACGCGCCACCTAGAGTTCCAACCTGACTCACATCACAGCGCGAGCATCGTGGACGCGGGGTGGGGAGGGGGTTGGACGGTGTCTGTTGCGAACGGGGACGCGGATCCCGGGCATCGCGAACACAGCACCGAGGCTGAGAGGAATGGGGGCGGGGGCACACGGGGCCTCACCCTTGCGAATTTCTCCCTTAGTGGATCTATTTGGTTAGATTGTGGCTGCTACTATGAGCTATGAAAAAGGTTGATGTGAGTCGTGAACCGCTAAAAAGCTATAAATCCATGTGGTGGAAACTACTAAAAGTCAATATTTTTTCATATATATTTTCACGGTTCCACTCAAAAAGTCGCCAAAAGCACATGAAGAGTGTGTTTTTAATTTTCACTGCGAGAAAGTCATTTTTTAGAAAAAGTTGCTTTCTAAATTCGTACATTTCATTTAGTTTGTGAATTTTAGAGGTTAAAAGCCAAAATTAAAAGTCAAACCAAATACACTTTTATCCTTTTTATAGTAATATAGATATAGATTTAAATAAATAAATCAATTAAATTTAATAGAAAGTTAAATAAATTATAAATGGGAAGGGATACAAGTCACATCTCCTCACACCTCATCACAACACGAGACTCTGCTCCATATAAAATGGAGCCAAATAAAAATCGACGACGACATCTATTTAAGGCTGAATCTACCTCGCCTGCGTGGCCCTCCCCTCCTCCCCATCGCGTCCTCTCCGCTACACCTCGCCGATCGGATCGCGACGAGACGCCGCGCGATCCGACCTAGGCTGACGCCAACGACCACTCTCGCCGCCGGCGGTCATGGCGTACGGCGACCGCGTTACCACCTTCGAGGACTCAGAGAAGGAGAGCGAGTACGGCTATGTCCGCAAGGTCCGCGTCTCCCCCTCCTCTCCTCGTATCGCTCGCATTGCTTGCGCTAGATCCCGCTGCCCGATTTCGCGCGATCTCTTGTGGGCGCGGGCTGCACGGTACAGTGGCTGAGTCGTCGGAGTCTGGCGTGCTCGGATCGAGCTGAATTGCTGCCAGATTTGGTTACGTGCGGGTTCTCGGTTTGGGATTTAGGTGGTGTTGACGGTTACTGTTGTGGATCACTCGGGCGTGACTGGCCTTGTCCAGGTGGTGCTGGAATAGTGGGATGTAGTCAGAATTGGTGGGTGTGGCTTGGTCCAGTAGTTTTGGAGATTTGTGGAGTGGTATTTTCATTGTTTCTGTGCTATTGTTTGGTCCAATGGTCGAGTTGGTTTGCGTTGCCATGTAATTAGTCGAATTAGTGGATAATGCACATAACTTTACCTTTTTTATGTAGAAGCTAGATTCAATTGTTGAGCTTCTAATGCTTTGCATTTCTTGTACCTTCGATGCTATATCCTATATTTACCTACCTTGGGGAGATCACATCTTCTGCTGATTTTCTTCACTATCGTTATATATATAACAAGTCCATTTTGTTTATGACGAATTGATTAACCTTTATGCTGGGTTATTGCAGGTCTCTGGACCTGTGGTTGTTGCTGATGGAATGGGTGGTGCTGCCATGTATGAACTTGTCCGCGTCGGGCATGATAACCTCATCGGGGAAATTATCCGTCTTGAGGGCGATTCAGCTACAATCCAAGGTATACAACATGGCAGATCATCTAAAATACATTACTCGCCCTTGAGAAGTTCCTAGACATGGTGCTAACCTTGTAAGCGCTGTCATTTTGTGTTACAGTTTATGAGGAAACAGCTGGACTGATGGTTAATGACCCTGTTTTGAGAACGAGAAAGGTGTCTTATAGTTCATTTTTATTCTTACTATATCTTTTAATGCCATTGTTTTGCTATCCTTTAACACATAATGGCTATACCCATGCAGCCTCTATCAGTTGAATTGGGACCTGGAATTCTTGGAAATATTTTTGATGGTATCCAGGTGCGCTGAATGTGACAGGGTTCATTTTGCGGTCATCTACTTTTGTTCTTGTTTTTCTTTTAATTTGCCCTTACCTCTCCTCTATTGTGTTTGCAGCGCCCTCTAAAAACCATTGCCATTAAGTCAGGAGATGTGTATATTCCTCGTGGTGTTTCAGTTCCTGCCCTTGACAAAGATGCATTATGGGAATTTCAGCCAAAGAAACTAGGTAGTGACTTAATGTAGTACCACATTGTCCAAATGGTCTTGCATACTGTTTTTGTTATCTCTAAGTTGTATGTGATTTCTTGTTATATTTCCAGGTGTTGGAGATGTCATCACAGGTGGAGATCTATACGCTGTAAGTTCTTAACATTCATTCTGAAGACTAGCCGTCTATGATATGGACTATGGAGATGGATGCCGTTGACCTGTGTTTACATCCTAATGATTGCTGACTGTGTGTGTTGCAGACTGTCTTTGAGAACACATTGATGCAGCACCATGTTGCTCTTCCACCGGGTTCTATGGGGAAAATAAGTTACATTGCACCAGCTGGTCAGTACAACCTTCAGGTTAGTTGATGTTATGCCTTATAGAAAGTCTTATTGATGTAGTGTCTTCTACCTCTGAGCTTTAATCTCAATCCTTGCTATTGCTTTTTTATGCAGGACACAGTGCTAGAATTGGAATTTCAGGGCATAAAAAAGAATTTTACCATGCTTCAGGTGAAAAAAATGCTACTTCTCATGCAGAAGATCAAATTTCGTAAGGATTGAAGCATCCGCTTAATGTGTTTAATTCATTTCCTTGCAGACATGGCCTGTGCGTTCACCAAGGCCTGTTGCGTCGAAGCTTGCTGCGGATACACCTCTTCTGACAGGGCAGGTTTGTCTATAAGTTGCCTTAGCTTGGTTGTCTATAATTGTCAGTTTTTGCTAAAACTTGAAATCGCCAAGCATTTTCAGACGATGTTTCCCTTTATCTTACTCCATTAAATCTTGAAGTCTTGTATGCTTTCAAATGGTTTCAGCGTGTACTGGATGCACTATTCCCCTCAGTTCTGGGAGGCACTTGTGCTATTCCAGGGGCATTTGGTTGTGGTAAAACTGTCATTAGTCAGGCACTTTCCAAGGTGATTTCTCCTCACCCTTTACTACTGCTCCATATGTTGTAGCTGTACATATTTTTTCTTTTTTATTGTCCTGATGGTCTCATCTAGCTTCCCCTAATGTTATCTGCAGTACTCCAATTCTGAAGCTGTGGTTTATGTGGGCTGTGGTGAACGAGGAAATGAGATGGCTGAGGTTCTCATGGACTTCCCCCAGTTGACGATGACATTGCCTGATGGCCGTGAGGAGTCAGTCATGAAGAGAACAACCTTGGTGGCTAACACATCAAATATGCCTGTTGCTGCTCGTGAAGCCTCCATTTATACAGGTAAAACTCTGTTGCCTTGATATTTAACCTTTGGTCGTGTAGCCACAGATATCAAGTCTGAAACTCTTAGTGCTGTGGTAGGAAACATATCAATATCAGAAATATTTCACAGCAACTTAATCCATCTATTACCAAAATTGAAATATTTGGTTAGGACTAGGAGACAGTCTTGATGATATGGGTGCCTCTGTCCATCTGTCAGTTGTATCTCTGCTTGTCGCTGTTCGGTGTGGAGTTTCTGTTAACAATCATATTGTACCTTTTTCCCGCAGGAATTACAATTGCCGAGTATTTTCGTGATATGGGCTACAACGTTAGTATGATGGCTGACTCCACCTCACGATGGGCTGAGGCTTTGCGTGAGATCTCAGGGCGTTTGGTATGCTACTCATCTTCTGTCCTCAAATTGGTCTTTTAAAATAAGTAAATAAGAGATAACATAGTATAGAAAATGTTTTTTAAATAATCTCTGGTTCATCATGTGTCATGCCAACATGATCTTTAGTGATGTTTCTTACTCCGTCCATTCCAAATTGGAAGACGTTTTTGGCTTTTCTAAATACATAGCTTATGCATTTAGATATACAATGTCTAGATACATAGTAAAATCAATGTAGTAGATTTCTAGAAAACCCAAAACATCTTATAATTTAGAACAGAGGGAGTATTTGTCAATTACCTATATTTTTTTGTTGCTGCCTGAATCTGCTGTCACAATTTGGTATGATGTCCCATTTATGGTTCCATCATCTGGCCACATACCAAGATTGACCCATAAACTTATATGTAGGAGCATTACTACATATAATTTCAAAGTTAAATAGTATGTTATTAATTTGTGATTTATAAGCTTACATTTTGATACTGATAATTAAGAGAAATGAATGACTCGGATGGGGCAACGTTAAGTTGCAAACAGGCCCATAACACTAGTGAAGCAGTTTGAGCTATGAATGAATGACTCGGATGGGCCAACGTTAAGTTGCAAACAGGCCCATAACACTAGTGAAGCAGTTTGAGCTATGAGATAATATGAAATACTTCAAACTTCTGTTTTGTTGATCATTTTTCACATTTTATCTGTCTTCACAACTAATGGTGCATTTTCCTTGGTCCAGGCTGAAATGCCTGCTGATAGTGGTTACCCAGCTTACTTGGCTGCGCGTTTGGCATCCTTTTATGAACGTGCTGGTAAGGTGAAATGCCTGGGAAGTCCAGACAGGACTGGCAGTGTCACAATTGTTGGAGCCGTCTCTCCTCCAGGTGGTGATTTTTCAGACCCTGTTACCTCTGCAACCCTCAGTATTGTTCAGGTAAGACGGCTGCCAATTACTTCAATACTTCAGTCCCCCAATCATTGGTCCATCCTGATTTACAGTGTTTGTTGTTTCAATATATTGTTAAATCATGTGCTGCTTTTTTGCAGGTCTTCTGGGGTTTAGATAAAAAGCTCGCTCAAAGGAAGCATTTCCCATCTGTGAATTGGCTCATTTCCTATTCGAAATACTCCAAGGTTATTTCCTGAATTGTGTAAAACCTGTTTGCACATTTATTATCTCTAGAAGTTTCATGCAAAATATGGAGAATAATAAAGGAAATATAAAGGTTGTTGAAAATGTCTACATTATTGTGTGAAGTGGCAAGGATGCTCTATTGATTTATTTACCATAATGTTTAGTGTGTTTGTTTTCTTCTTTCCCTCTCAAATATTCACAGTTCTTCATTTGCTTGTGTTGTGTTCTTCTCCAGTGATGATGTTATGTGACCAAACCATTTTATGCCTTGCAGGCCCTTGAGTCCTTTTATGAGAAGTTTGATCCAGATTTCATTGATATTAGGACAAAAGCACGTGAGGTGTTGCAGAGGGAGGACGATCTAAATGAAATTGTGCAGGTAGGATTTGCTCATCATCTTTTCCATTTACTTGCACAAAATACCATGATGTTTGAACTTTTTTTCCTTATTATGTGGCATTGGCATGTTTTGTCATGCAGCATTCAAATGAAAATTTTTATCAATAGCACTCCATTGTCTTGATTGTGACTTCCGTGTGTTCAGCTTGTTGGTAAAGATGCGCTGGCAGAATCTGACAAGATTACACTGGAGACAGCAAAGCTACTGAGAGAAGATTATTTGGCACAAAATGCATTTACCCCGTGAGTCCCCTAGTTATTTCAACACATTTATATGACACCCGAATTTAAGGACAAATCCGAATGCATCTTACATGCGTGACAGGATCAAGTATCACACATATAATGATTCAGGGTACAGAAATCAATATCACATCTTTATTACATAATAGGATTTCTGTATAAAATAACTTAATAAAATACACTATATGGTGACAACGATCATCTACAACCATATTTGACTAGGAAACGACGGTCTAGACCTCTTCGAACTCATCTTCATCATTTTCCTTCGGTGGTATCTGTTCTTGACCTGGTTTGATTATAGCAAGGGTGAGCTCTCATACGATCATCGCTCAGCAAGTGTGGGTAAAAGTGTAGTGTAAGACTTACCAATGAGAATTGTTATGGCTGAGCATTGCTTTTAACTTTTGTTAGCCAAAATTTTATTAGAAATTACTAAGGGAGTGTTTGAATGCATTAGAACTAATAATTAGTTGGCTTAAAATTGTTAGTGGAATTAGCTAACTAACAAATATCTACCTAACTATTAACTAATTTACTAAAATTAGCTAATAGTTGAACTATTAGCTAGGGTATTTGGATGTCTGAACTAATTTTAGTCGCTAACTATTAGCTATAGTGCATTCAAACGCCCCTTAAGTATAAGTAAATACCATCCCGAATAAATGAGAGATCATAAGTAATAAAAATTCCCATAATGCAAATGCATGACAGGTTAAGTTTAGTTCCATCATTTAATCATGTGAGTGTCTGAGCCGCTCTTGACCGTGAGCACGACTAATACCAGTTTTACACTCTGCAGAGGTTGGACATCCGTCTAGCCAGGGTTTGCAAGGCCCTTAGACACTTCCGAGGTAAATGGCTAGGGATCCACTGCGAGACCTTTATAAAGTTCCGCTTGTTCGGAAAACCCCGCTATGGTTTCAGGCAAAAGGGAGCATAGTCCTTTTATCCACGGTCTGTAACCCTATCGCAGTAATTACAGACAACACTATGTTCTGCAGCGATTCACTCTCTGCTTGCCCTTTCGGGTAAGGTAATTTCTTACTAGTTTTCCTAATTAATTGGTCAAGGGCGTCCCATTCCACCCTTGTGGTAGCATAGTTTTCCCGGGTGGTTCTCTATGTTCCAATTAACAAAATGATCGTATCATGAACAAATGAATAATTCATTGACAATTAAACAGTCAACGATGGTAATAAGGCATGATCATGATTCATATATAATATAAATCTCAAAACCTGGTAGAGCAATAGCAAGACTACCCAATAATTCATTAGTATGCAAGGTGTAGGGCTGGTAACCTATTAGGTCCCATCAAGTTAACCTGTCAATGCAAGCAGGATGAGATCATGAGTAAATATTATTAGGTAAAAAATGTGATCAAGGACACAACTTGCCTTTTTAGTGCAACACCAGATATTTCCCCAAGTTTGGGCGTCAGGTTTCTCGTGACCTCGCTTCTACTCGTAGCAAAACATACATATAAGCAAATAATGAATAAAATAACATTACACCAAAGATGAAAACAAACCACACAATAATATTCTCTACGCGTTGATACGAATCCGTAGGTTCGAGAACCACTAAAATCGGAGTTACGGTTAAAATATATGGTTTTTTCTGAAGTTTTAGGTGATTAACTAATAAAAGTATATTCTATGTTAATTAATATAAATCATGTGAGAAAAATATTACTTTTTTTCTTGAAAGCGCAGGAGAACTGCGTGATATTATATTAAAGAAGAAAGACAGATACAGAAAAACAACTGGGGCCCCTACGGCGGCCAATAACAGGTATACAGAAACCCATCCATGACTAAAGAAAAAAATAACAAGAACTACCACAATGCTAGCTAACTAGCAGGGAGGCCCGGAATGGGGGCGGTGAGCAAAGACAACTTCTTTGCACCAGCCATCTCCCACAGGTGAACCTCCAACTCAACTCTTCTAATAGCATCAGCAATACTGGGGCTCTTATTGTCAAAAACACAGCCATTGCGCTGCTTCCATAAGGTCCAAACTCCTAGAATGACTAGAGAATTGAGGCCCTCCCTTGCAATTCCAGAGACCTTGGTACATAACGTTCTCCACCATTCAAGAAAAACACTATCCTCAGATTGGGGGGCAAGAAACTGAAGGTTCACTTGAAGAAGCAATTTAAACCAAAATTCTCGAGCAAAGACACATCCAATCAACATATGGTCCAAGGTTTCTTGATCCTGGTCACATAGTGGACATCTCTCTGGATGATCCATGCCTCTTCTCTGCAGCCTATCTGCTGTCCAAACCTTCTTGTGTGCGACCAACCACATAAAAAACTTGGTTTTTGGAGGAGCCCAAGTTTTCCATATTCTATGAAAAGGCTCAAACTCAGAAGATCCCAAAAAGAAACCCCTATATGCTTCCTTTGAGGAGAACTTTCCGTTTGCAGCTAGGCGGAAAAAATGCTTGTCTTCAACTTGAGGTCTTAGAACAATTGAGTCAATTAAATCCCACAAGATGAGAAATTCATTGATAATTCCAACAGAAAGAGCTCCTTGAATGTCAGAAATCCAGCTCTGATTAGAGATAGCATCCACCACTATTCTCTTGCTAACCCTTCTCTTAGGAATGATCCCAAATAATCGAGGGACTAAATCTGCAATTCTGTGACCCGATAACCACCTATTAGTCCAGAAAAAGGTTGTAGCCCCATTTCCAATCTCAGTTTGCATAGTCATTGAGAAGAAATCTTTCACTTTTTTAGGGACCTGGATAGCAAGAGAGGCCCACGGGCGAGTTGGCTCAGTTTTAGCCAGCCAAAGCCATCGCATTCTAAGAGACCATGCAAGTTCTTTTATGCTGGAAATGCCTAGACCACCCAATTCACGAGGCCTACAAACAATTCCCCAAGCCACGTGACAATGACCACCTTTTACATCTCTTCGGCCTCGCCACAGAAAACCTCGACGAATCTTATCAATGGCTTTAAGGGCCCAAGCTGGAAGGTCAACAACCATGGCCAAGTAGATCACCATCCGTGTGAGAACATGCTGGACGTGCACCTTTCGACCAGCTTTAGTCAATAACTCAGCCTTCCATCCAGAGAGTTGATTTGCAATCTTATCAATAATGGGTTGAACTTGGATTTTTTAAAGCTTTTTAATGGCAAGCGGTAAACCTAGATAACGGCAAGGGAATTCAGCTAACTCACAAGGCAACATATTCTTCAGCATAGCAAGGTCTTGATCTCCACATCTAATAGGGTACACGCTGCTTTTCTGAACATTCGTACGTAAACCCGAAGCATCTCCAAATAGCTGAAGGCAATCCAGAATAACATTGATATCCATGGCTGCCGGCCGAAGAAAGATCACCACATCATCCGCATAGAGAGAAACCCGGTGTTGCAATGCCCGAGGAGCAAGGGGCTGCAGCAATCCATCCTGTGCGGCCTTATTAATCAAAGAAGCCCAGAGTATCCATGACCAAGATGAACAAAAAAGGAGACAGAGGATCCCCCTGTCGGAGACCACGACGATGAAGAATAGGTTGTCCAGGTAAACCATTAAGTAACACCTGAGATGAGGAAGTCCATAGCAATCCACTAATAATATCTCTCCAGACTTGGCCAAAGCCCAAATGTTGTAAGACTTCCAGGAGGAAGGGCCATGAGACTGAATCAAAGGCCTTTGAGATATCAAGCTTTAGAAGCATCCTAGGTTGCTTTTGCTGATGGAGATAGCGGGTGGTTTGCTGCACCAACATATAGTTGTCTTGAATGAAACGGCCTTTAATAAAAGCACTTTGGTTAGGAGAAACCATATCATGAAGTCTTCCAGCCAAACGATTAGCAAGGACTTTGGTGAGCAATTTTGCAACACTATGAACTAAATTTATAGGTCTGAAATTTTTAACTTGATTAGCCCCCTCAAACTTTGGGATGAGGGTGATATAAGCAATGTTAAGGACCTGAAAATTGGCGAACCTTCTGCTCCCAACCGCCGAGAAAACAGCCATAACATCAGCCTTAATAATCTCCCAGCAGACTCTATAAAATTTGCCTGTGAACCCATCCGGCCCTGGAGCCTTATCCAAAGGAAGGTGTAAAATTGTGTCCCATACCTCCTTCTCCGTGAATGGTGCATCTAAGGCTGACAGATCATGGCAAGGAATTCCCAAACTTTCCAGAGAGATAGTTTGCTAATAAATAACTAATTCAACTTTTAATCTAAGTTATAACTTGATTAGAAGTCATATTTTAGTTAAATTATAGATGGATCAGAGTTAAAATGCTACATTAACTTAGATTAGGAGAGTTACTTTAATAAACATAGGCTAAACAAATTAGTTATTTATTTTTGAAAACATGTTGTATAATGAAATAATGTTGTTAATGTAGGCAATTTATTTACGAAGCTATCGCAACTTGAACGGACCAAATCAAAGTTAAAATGAGAAAGATATGAGCTAAATAAGTTTTAGGACTTGTTTTTAATTAAAATATAAATTCTAGGGACCTAACCGTGGTAACCAAGGACCTTTCTGTAATTTATTTTTAACTGATCTGGTCTGCGAGTTATTTCACTGGTTTTCGGGGGACTGTAGTAAAAGGCGCACAACTATTCTAACACAGCGAGATCTGGATCGCTCGATCTACATCTGACGCTCCAAGGTTTAACGGAGCGAGACGTTACCTTGCTTCTAATCGTGGCCGGACGTGATAAGATCGACGGTCCACGAAGGCACGCTCCTACTCTCTTTCCCCTCCGACGTACTTCACGGCGGCGTGAGCGCCACGGTGGAGACACTCCGACGACATGCGACCCGTCGCCCCTACGCGCCAAACTCCACGAAAATTGGTGCTACACGCAGAGGAGATAAGGACGAACTAGAAGGGTGGGTACTCATCGACATTCGGGGAGTTGGCAGTGCTAACAACGGCACATCGCAGAATCGAGCCGACGTTGGTCGACGGCGAGCAACTCCCGCACGCCCGACCCACAGCTCTGCATGGCGAGACCCGAGCTCCATCTGTGCACCCCGATGATGCACCCTGGCCCACCCCCGAGGCATCAGCATCGCGTATCGTTGTTCCTCCCATGGCGGCACTCGTTTCTCTCTGTTTCCTCTCTGTGCGTTCTCCGGTCGACGCTCTCGGCTCGGTTATGGAGAAGGGCACGTGAGACTCAGGTTATATATACCTCGGCGAGCGGAGTCTGCTCCACAGGGATTCAACCGATCCTCAACCAACACGCGGAATCGCCACGGCTGACGGTGGTGTTTGAGTGATTCTGTTGCACGAATTTGTGTGGCGTGGTCCGTGGAGGTGATGAGTCTGATAGCAGGGACCCATCCGCAGCGACACAAAGCGAGAGAGCAGAGGTGTGCGGCGCGGGTACACGGCTTGAGGGCGAGCCCCATCTGTTAGTGAAACCAGAGAAAAGGAAAAGGGGAGGGAGAGAAGTGGGCCGAGCGAGGGAGAGGGTAAGGGGCCGCATGGTGGGAAATCGGTAGTGGGACGCGGAAGGTTAGCAGGCCGGCGGGGAGAAGCACTGGCGTGGGTTCTAGCCTAAGTAAGGTTTTTTTTCTTTCCTTTTTTTCATTTTCTGTTTTCTTATCTATATTTCTATTCTATTTTCTATTTCAAATTTCAATTTAAATTTGGTTTGGAATTTCAAATTCAAGTTAAATGCACAATAGAAAAATTCCAGTATGATATGCAATTATAATTTATCAAGTTATTTATTTATTATCCTTTTTAGGAAAATGTTTTAAGTATGCAATTCACACTCAAATATAGTTATTTTAAGAAAATATTACTTTGGGGTGTAAAGTCAAATTAAAAGTTTATTTTAAAAAATATTACTTATTGTTGTAAAATGAAGTACTTCCTAATATACAATCTTCATCGGGAGACACTTTAATTTAATTATTTTTTGGAAAAAAAATACTAGACCAAAAATCAAGATTTTGGGTGTTACAATTTTCTACTCATATTTCTCCATTTTATTTTTTAAATAATTCTGACAAGTGTTGTTTAATATTAGATATGATAAGTTCTGCCCATTCTACAAATCCGTTTGGATGATGCGCAATATTATTCACTTCAACACATTGGCAAATCAGGTAAGCTCTCAACTAGCAGTACTTCTGTAATTTTTGAGTAAATGTTTTTCCTGCAGATTGTTTTGCAATGATCAAGGAAACTTATTAAACTTCTGATTGTTTCCTAACCGGTTATCATAATATATTATTGCTGTGAAAGGGCCTTCTGCTGAGTTGTTTAGATGGAATCAGGTCCTAAGTTTGGCCCGTGTGAGAACGGAATTTTAGGTTGTGGTTAATAAAATCTCCTCATCTATCTCACATTAAAGCACAGACCTAGGACCTGGCTCTGGCTCTGGCTCTGGTTGTGATTGTTCTTACATGGTCGTTTTTTATGGGTGGGAGAAGGGTTAGGGAGTTTTCTCACGTTGGTGGGACAAGGGTTCGAGAATTTTCTCAACCTGCGTGAGAATGTTTTCTTTTCAATGCAATATCCAGTGCTGTTTTATCCTCGCAGGTCGAATTTTTTATAAACTAATATTGCTCCACCTGCTATCCTTGTATTCTTTTGTCAAGATTTTTAATGACAAATTCCACCTGAGTGCTAGAAGGGGAATGTGTAGTCTTTGGAATGAGCTGCACTAATAAATAACTTGTGAAACAACATTTGTGGTTTATTAAGAATATTTTATATTCTTGTATTGTTTGTAGGCTGTGGAGCGGGCAGCTGGTACTGATGGCCAAAAGATAACATACGGTGTCATAAAACACCGTTTGGGCGATCTATTTTATCGCCTAGTGTAAGTATTTCTTTTTGACATATTTTCAACACTAATTTTGGCGGCATCGTCATGAAAGAATCCTTTTATTTATATACGAAATTACAGATCTCAAAAGTTCGAGGATCCTGCCGAAGGTGAAGAAGCTTTGGTCGGCAAATTTAAGAAACTGTATGATGACCTCACCACTGGTTTCCGCAATCTCGAAGACGAGGCACGGTGAACTAGTGTAGATTCTGTGTAAACAAGGACTGCCAAATGTTTTATAAGATACATAAATTGTAGATTGAGATCATCTGTAAGAATTATTCCCACCGTTGCACCATCTCTTCGCCACCACTGTTTTAGTCATCGGTGCCTGATGGGCACCCTGTTTATTTCATGTATCATTTATTGCTGTCATTGTAATAAGCGATGGGCATGATTGTAGTTGAATAAGTACAATGTCCATGTATTCAGACACCAGTATCGTGCTTATTTGTTTGTTAAAAAAACTATGTTGCCTTTTTGGGATTTGTTCGTGCTTATTGCATATGATGGTTTAAAAAAGACTAACGTATGAGTAAATAAACTTATTATGAGTGCTTGAGCATAATCCGGGTGGATTTTATTTTTCTAAGGGCTTGTTTGGAACCTAATTTTTCTAAGGGCCCGTTTGTTTCGTTGAAATTGAATTCCATTTTAATAATTATAATTTAGACAAAGCTAATTAAGTTTATATATTTATATATGTAATATATTTGAATAATATCCTAAATCATATGAGAGAGATAGTTATATACTACATTTATGTTATATCGAAGCAAGTAGAAGAGTGCTATAAGTTGTGCATCGGAAAAATAGTATGTAAATCTATAGAATCAATTTCTATCTCTCACCTCATGAATTTGAGATAGGCTAATATGATAACTTTGAAAAGTGGTGGAATGTCACATTCTAAAAAAATAGTCTATTCTATTAGTAAGATTTCAATTCATCAAAATGAAAGGAAACAAACGGGACCTAAGAGATTTTTATTTTTTATGGGAAAATGAACTATTTTTTTTGGAAAAATAGAAATCGATTGGAAAAAATAGGTTTTTAAACTAGCCCTAAGCTGGTGTTCGAGGTGTTTGGTATGCCCTGCTCCACTCTAGAGCAGCTTTACTTTAAGGGTGTGTTTGGTTGAGGAGCCATTAGAGTAGAGCGACTATATTATAGTTTCTAAGAATTGAGCCATTTCATTTTGTGTTTGACGAGTAGAACGAAATCTCCATTTTTGTTTGGTTGAAAAGTAGAACAGAGCGGAGTCGCTCTATTCATTGTTTGGTTGAAGAGCCATATGAGTGTGAAGTGGAAGAGAGTGCTCGCGTCCGCGAGAGCGTTCGTATCCTGTCGTTTTGGTGGAGCGAGAGCACCCCAAATATGTCGGGGACCATAATTAGGGGTACCCCCAAGACTCCTAAACTCGGCTGGTAAACACCATTAGCACAAAAGCTGTAAAGGCCTGATGGGCGCAATACAGGTCAAAGCTCTGTCCGCTCAAGGAACACGATCTCGCCTCGCCCGAGGGCCTCCTCAAGCAACGGGCGCACCTTCGACTCGCCCGAGGCCCAGCTCGGGCAGGCTTCGCGGAGAAGCAACCTTGGCCAGATCGTCTCGCCAGCCGACCGGATCGCAGGAGCATTCAATGCAAGGATCGCCTGACACCTTATCCTGACGCGCGCCCCTCAGTCGATAAGGCCGAAGTGACCGCAGTCACTTCGCCCCTCCACTGACTGACCTGATAGGAAAACAGCTGTCGCCTGCGCTGCTCCGACTGCTGTGCCACCCGCCAGGGTGAGGCTGACAGCCGCCAAGTCCAACCTCAGGCGCCATAGGAAGCTCCGCCTCGCTCGACCCTAGGGCTCGGACTCCACCTCGACCTCGAAAGACGGTCTCCGCCTCGCCCGACCCCAGGGCTCGGACTCAACCTCGACCTCGGACGACTGTCTCCGCCTCGCCCGACCCCAGGGCTCGGACTCAACCTCGACCTCGGAAGACGGTCTCCGCCTCGCCCGACCCCAGGGCCCGGACTCAGCCTCGACCTTGGAGGAGTCACCGCCTCGCCCGACCTCGGGCTCGGACCGACCACGCCGCAGGGGGGTACATCATTACCCTACCCCTAGCTAGCTCAGGCTACGGGGAACAAGACCGGCGTCCCATCTGGCTCGCCCCGGTAAACAAGTAATGATGGCACCCCACGTGCTCCATGACGACGGCGGTTCTCAGCCCCCTACGGAAGCAAGGAGACGTCAGCAAGGACCCGACAGCCCCGACAGCTGTGCTTCTACAGGGTTTAAGCGCTCCACCGATGGCCACGACATCACATGAACAGGGCTCCAACACCTCTCCGATAGCCACGTCGGCATGTACATAGGGCTCTGGCTCCTCTCTGCTAGACACGTTAGCACACTGCTACACCCCCCATTGTACACCTGGGCCCTCTCCTTACGACTATAAAAGGAAGGTCCAAGGCCCTCGTACGAGAAGGTGGCCGCGCGGGAGGACGGGCTGACGAACAAGGCTCTCTCTCTCTCCCCCCCGCGAACGCTTGTAACCCCCTACTGCAAGCGCATCCGCCTTGGGCGCAGGACAACACGAGCCGCGGTTCCCCTTTTTGTTCCCCCTTGTGTTCCGTCTCGCGCGCGACCCATCTGGGCTAGGACATGCAGCGACAATTTACTCGTCGGTCCAGGCACCCCCCCGGGTCGAAACGCCGACAGTTGGCGCGCCAGGTAGGGGCCTGCTACGTGTTGACGAACAGCTTCCCGTCAAGCTCCAGATGGGTAGTCTCCAGCAACCTCTCCAGCCCGAAACACTGCTCCGTTTCGGGAGTCTCGAGTTCATGTCCCTCGACGGCAGCTACGACATGGTACTCCTTCCTCTGCCGCGCGACAACGACAATGGCGGCCTTCAGCCCGCCCGCCGGCGGCGGAATCGACGACGTCTTCCCTGCGTGGCGGAAGAGCAGCATCCAGGTCTGTCCCGTCACCTTCCCCGCCGACGGAGGAGGAGGCGGGGCAACCATGGCCAAGAAGGAGGCGGCGCCTCGTCGGCTGTCGAGCGAGTCGACGACGTCGGCGCCCCAGCGGGGGACACGTCGGGCGTTGACCTCGCGTCTGAGACGAAGACGAGCGTCGTTTCCCCGCAACACGCCAACCCCAAGCAGACGGACGACGCTAGCACGCTCGCAAAGGACTTGCTGGGCGTTAGCCTCGTACCTGAGATAACGGTGCAGTCCGTCCCCGACGCGACTTCGTCACCATCCGTCGATCAAGAGGTACCGTCTGTTTTCTATCCTGTGCCTTTTAGATTCAGCTTCGACCCACCAAGCGACCCCGCTTCGGTGGACGCTTTCATAAAGGCATACCCAAACCCTCCGGGGTACCATATGTAGTCAACCTAGGACCAACTGACGGCCGTCTCGACCTACGGGCCCCCGGGTTCCGAGGAAGATGACGAGCCCAACTATGGTTGGGATTTCTCCGGGCTCGGTAACCCCAGTGCCATGCGAGACTTCATGGCCGCATGTGACTACTGCCTCTCCAATTGCTCCGATGATGGCCACAGCCTTGACGGCGAGGACTGTGGCCCAAGTCGCGAATGTTTCCACGTCGATCTAGGGGGTCTCGACGAAGGCAACCATCTTGGTATGCCGGAGGACGGCGATCCCCCTAGGCCTACGCCTCGCGTTGACATCCTTCGGGAGCTAGTTGTGGTCCCAGTCCCTGCGGGGGGGTCAGGACAAACAGCTCGAGCAAATCCGCGAGATGCAGGCCAGGCTCGACGAGGAAGCCGGACAACTTGTGCAGCTCCGGCAGAACATCGGGCAGGAGTGGGCAGGCCGAGCTCCGGCCAGAGAAGCGCGTCGTCTAGCCCAGGACGTCCAGCACCGCATCGCCGACGATGCCAGGGCAAGGCTGCCCCGACTTCCAGTGGGGTCGGCCAGAACCTGGCTGCAGCGGCAATACTACTTCGAGCAATGCCGGAACCATCCACCACCGAGGGGCGGCGTATCCAGGGAGAACTCAAGAATCTCCTGGAGGATGCCGCGGTCCGACGAGCCGAAAGCTCTGCCTCTCGAAGGCAGGGGTACCCCTCGGAGCATCGCGCCGCGACTTCCCGATTCATGCGGGAAGCCTCGGTCCACACCGGGCACACGCGGGACACAGCGCCTGCAGCCCCAGGTCGCCTCGGCAACGAGCACCACCGCCGCAACCGTCGAGCCCACCTCGACGAGAAGGTGCGCCGAGGCTACCACCCCAGGCGTGAGGGACGCTACGACAGCGGGGAGGATCGGAGCCCCTCGCCCGAACCGCCCGGTCCGCAGGCTTTCAGCCGAGCCATACGACGGGCGCCGTTCCCGACCTGGTTCCAAACCCCGACTACCATCACCAAGTACTCGGGGGAGACAAGGCCGGAACTGTGGCTCGCGGACTACCGGCTGGCCTGCCAGCTGGGTGGAACGGACGATGACAACCTCATCATCCGCAACCTCCCCCTGTTCCTCTCCGACGCCGCCTGAGCCTCGCTGGAGCATTTGCCTCCTGCGCAGATCTCCAACTAGGACGACCTGGTCAAAGCCTTTGCCGGCAACTTCCAGGGCACATACGTGCGCCCTGGGAACTCCTGGGATCTCCGAAGCTGCCGCCAGCAGCCGGGAGAATCCCTGTGGGACTACATCACCGACTCAGATGTCATCGGCGCGTTCCTCGCCGGCACCACTTGCCGCGACCTGGTGAGCAAGCTGGGTCGCAAGACTCCCACCAGGGCAAGCGAGCTGATGGACATCGCCACCAAGTTCGCCTCTGGTCAGGAGGTGGTCGAGGCCATCTTTCGGAAGGACAAGTAGCCTCAGGGGCGCCAGCCGGAAGACGTCCCCGATGCGTCCGCTCAGCGCGGCACCAAGAAGAAGGGCAAGAAGAAGTCGCAAGTGAAACGCGACGCCGCCGACGCAGACCTTGTCGCCGCCGCCGAGCACAGGAACCCTCGGAAGCCTCTCGGAGGCGCCAACCTGTTCGACAAGATGCTCAAGGAGTCGTGCCCCTATCATCAGGGTCCCGTCAAGCACACCCTTGAGGAGTGCGTCATGCTTCGGCGCTACTTCCACAAGGCCGGGCCCCCGGTGGAAGGTGGCAAAGGCCACGACAACAACAAGAAGGAGGGCCACAAAGCGGAGGAGTTCCCCGAGGTCCACGACTGCTTCATGATCTACGGTGGGCAAGTGGCGAACGCCTCGGCTCGGCACCGCAAGCAGGAGCACCGGGAGGTCTGCTCGGTGAAGGTGGCGGCGCCAGTCTACCTAGACTGGTCCGACAAGCCCATCACCTTCGACCAAGGCGACCATCCCGACCACGTGCTGAGCCCGAGGAAGTACCCGCTCGTTGTCGATCCTATCATCGGCCACGTCAGGCTTACCAAGGTCCTCATGGACGGAGGCAGCAGCCTCAACATCATCTACGCCGAGACCCTCGGGCTCTTGCAGATCGACCTGTCCGCGATCCGGGACGGCGCGGCGCCCTTTCATGGGATCATCCCCGGGAAGCGCGTCCAACCCCTTGGGCAACTCGATCTGCCCGTCTGTTTCGGGACTCCCTCCAACTTCCGAAAGGAAACCCTCACGTTCGAGGTGGTCGGGTTCCGAGGAACCTACCACAAAGTGCTGGGGAGACCATGCTACACCAAGTTCATGGCCGTCCCCAACTACACCTACCTCAAGCTCAAGATGTCGGGCCCCAACGGGGTCATCACCGTCGGATCCACGTACCGACACGCGTACGAATGCGACGTGGAGTGCGTGGAGTACGCTGAGGCCCTCGCCGAATCCGAGGCCCTCATCACCGACCTGGAGAGCCTCTCCAAGGAAGTGCCAGACACGAAGCACCACACCGGCAACTTCGAGCCAGTAGAGGCGGTTAAGTAGGTCCCTCTCGACCTCAGCAACGACGCCTCCAAGCAAGTCCGGATCGGCTCCGAGCTCAACCCCAAATAGGAAGCAGTGCTCGTCGACTTTCTCCGCGCGAACACCGAGGTTTTTGTGTGGAGTCCCTCGGACATGCCTGGCATACCGAGGGATGTCGCCGAGCACTCGCTGGATATCTGAGCTGGAGCCCGACCCGTGAAGCAGCCTCTGCACTGACTCGACGAAGAAAAGCGCAGAGCCATAGGCGAGGAGATCCACAAGCTGATGGCTGCAGGGTTCATCAAAGAGGTATTCCATCCCGAATGACTAGCCAACCCTGTGCTTGTGAAAAAGAAAGGTGGGAAATGGTGGATGTGTGTAGACTACACTGGTCTAAACAAAGCATGTCCGAAAGTTCCCTACCCTCTGCCTCGCATCGATCAAATCGTGGATTCCACTGCTGGGTGCGAAACCCTGTCGTTCCTCGATGCCTACTCAGGGTATCACCAAATCAGGATGAAAGAGTTCGACTAGCTCGCGACTTCTTTCATCACACCCTTTGGCATGTACTGCTATATTACTATGTCATTTGGTTTGAGGAATGCAGGCGCGACATACCAAAGGTGCATGAACCACGTGTTCGGAGAACACATTGGTCGAACGGTCGAGGCTTACGTCGATGACATCGTAGTCAAGACGAGGAAAGCCTCTGACCTCCTCTCTGACCTTGAAACGGCATTCAAATGTCTCAAGGCGAAAGGCGTAAAACTCAATCTCGAGAAGTGTGTCTTCGGAGTCCCCCGAGGCATGCTCCTGGGGTTCATCGTCTCCGAGCGGGGCATCGAGGCCAACCCGGAGAAAATCGCGGCCATCACCAACATGGGGCCCATCAAGGACTTGAAAGGAGTACAGAGGGTCATGGGATGCCTTGCGGCTCTGGGCCGCTTCATCTCGCGCCTCGGCGAAAGAGGCCTGCCCCTGTACCGCCTCTTAAGGAAGACCGAGCGCTTCACTTGGACCCCCGAGGCCGAGGAAGCCCTCGGGAACTTAAAGGCGCTCCTTACAAGCGCGCCCATCCTGGTGCCCCCCGCTGCTGGAGAAGCCCTCTTGATCTACGTAGCCGCAACCACTCAGGTGGTCAGCGCCGCGATCGTAGTCGAGAGACGAGAAGAAGGGCATGCATTGCTCGTCCAGAGGCCGGTCTACTTCATCAGTGAGGTACTGTCCGAGACCAAAATCCGCTACCCGCAAATTCAGAAGCTACTATACGCGGTGATTCTAACGCGGCGAAAGTTGCGACACTACTTCGAGTCTCATCCGGTGACTGTGGTGTCATCCTTCCCCTGGGGGAGATCATCCAGTGCCGAGAAGCCTTAGGTAGGATTGCAAAGTGGGCGGTGGAAATCATGGGCGAGACAATCTCGTTCACTCCTCGGAAGGCCATCAAGTCCCAAGTCATGGCGGACTTCGTGGCTGAATGGGTCGACACCCAGCTTCCAGCAGCTCCGATCCAACCGGAACTCTGGACCATGTTTTTCGACGGGTCGCTGATGAAAACAAGAGCGGGCGCGGGCCTGCTCTTCATCTCACCCCTCGGGAAGCACCTTCGCTACGTGTTGCGCCTCCATTTCCCGGCGTCCAACAACGTGGCCGAGTACGAGGCCCTGGTTAACGGGTTGCGCATCGCCATCGAGCTAGGGGTTCGGCGCCTCAACGCTCGCGGTGACTCACAGCTTGTCAACGACCAAGTCATGAAGAACTCACACTGTCGCGACCCGAAGATGGAAGCCTACTGCGACGAGGTTCGGCACCTAGAAGACAAGTTCTACGGGCTCGAGCTCAACCACATCGCCCGACGATACAACGAGACTGCGGACGAGCTGGCTAAGATAGCCTCGGGGCAGACAACGGTTCCCCTGGACGTCTTCTCCCGAGACCTACATCAACCCTCCGTCAAGACCAACGACACGCCCGAGTCCGGGAAGGCCTCGGCTCTGCCCGAGGCGCCCTCGGCTTAGCCCGACTCAGCCCGAGGCACCCTCGGCTCAGCCCGAGGCACCCTCGGCCGCCGAGGGTGAGGCACTGCGCATCGAGGAAGAGCGGAATGGGGTCACGCCTAATCGAAACTGGCAGACCCCATACCTGCAATATCTCCACCGAGGAGAGCTACCCCTCAACAGAGCCGAGGTTCGGCGACTGGCGCGGCGCGCCAAGTCGTCCGTCTTGCTAGGTGACAGAAAGGAGCTCTACCACCGCAGCCCCTCAGGCATCCTCCAGCGATGCATATCCATCGCCGAAGGTCAGGAGCTACTGCAACAAATACACTCGGGGCTTGCGGTCATCACGCAGCACCTCGAGCCCTCGTTGGGAACGCCTTCCGACAAGGTTTCTACTGGCCAACCGCGGTGGCCGATGCCACTAGAATTGTACGCACCTGCCAAGGGTGTCAATTCTACGCAAGGCAGACGCACCTGCCCGCTCAGGCCTTGCAAACAATACCCATCACCTGGTCGTTTGTTGTGTGGGGTCTGGACCTCGTTGGTCCCTTGCAGAAGGCACCCGGGGGCTTCACGCACCTGCTGGTCGCTATCGACAAATTCTCCAAGTGGATTGAGGTCTGACCCCTAAACAGCATCAGGTCCGAACAGGCGGTGGTGTTCTTCACCAACATCATCCATCGCTTTGGGGTCCCGAACTCCATCATCACCGACAATGACACCCAGTTCACTGGCAGAAAGTTCCTGAACTTCTGCGAGGACCACCACATCCGGGTGGACTGGGCCGCCGTAGCTCACCCCATGACGAATGGGCAGGTAGAGCGTGCCAACGGCATGATTCTACATGGACTCAAGCCGAAGATCTACAATGACCTCAACAAGTTCGGCAGGCGATGGATGAAGGAACTCCCTTCGATGGTCTGGAGTCTGAGGACAACGCCAAGCCGAGCCACGGGCTTCGCGCCGTTCTTTCTAGTCTATGGGGCCGAGGCTATCTTGCCCACAGACTTAGCATACGGTTCCCCGAGGACGAGGGCGTACAACGATCGAAGCAACCAGACCAGCCGAGAAGACTCACTGGACCAGCTGGAAGAGGCTCGGGACATGGCCTTACTACACTCGGCGCGGTATCAGCAGTCCCTGCGACGCTACCACGCCCGAGGGGTTCGGTCCCAAGACCTCCAGGTGGGTGACTTGGCGCTTCGGCTACAACAAGACGCCCGAGGGCGCCACAAGCTCACGCCTCCCTGGGAAGGGCCATTCATCATCGCCAAGATTTTGAAGCCCGGAACATACAAGCTAGTCAACAGTCAAGGCGAGGTCTACAGCAACGCTTGGAACATCCGACAGCTACGTCGCTTCTACCCTTAAGATGTTTTCAAGTCGTTCATATACCTCGTTTACATACACAAATAAAGTCTAACCATCAAGGAAGGGTCAGCCTTGCCTCGGCAAAGCCCGACCCTCCCTCGGGGGCTAGAAGGGGGGAACCCCATCTGCGTCAAAATTTTCCTCGAAAAAAGTCTTTCTGTCATAACGTCTTTCGTGCTTTTCGACTACTTTGATAGTGGGATCCTGAAAACGACGGAGTACACGTAAGCGGCAAGGTCGACCGAGCCGAGGGACTCCTACGCCTTCGGGATACGGATACCTCACTCATCACCTTCTGCGATAAGTAACTCACGCTCGGATAAGTGATTCCGCTGACCGAACAAGTCTTAACGCTCGAAAACTTTTCTGCCGAAACGATTTTTCGTGCCTTCTTGACTATACCGATAACAGAATCCAGCGAACGAGTAAGAGTACACGTAAGCGGCAAGGCCGACCGAGCCGAGGAACTCCTACACCTCCGGGATACGGATACCTCACTCATCACCTTCCGTGAAAAGTAACTCTCGCTCGGATGAGCGATTCTGCTACCGACAAACAAGTCCTGATACTCGAAACAAGGGGAAAAGAAACGCAGCTTTACAACATGACGATGATATGTTTGGGCCTCGGCGGCCGCAAAAAACATACGCACACTATAGATAAACTATTCCTGCAGGTTCAGACATCAGTAGGGGGAGCAGCAGCACCCTCGGCATCGACTCCACCTTTGGCGGAATCCGACCCGGCCTCGGACAGCAACACGGTCGGAGGATCTCCACCTCGAAGGAAGATGTCAACACTGCGCCTGAGCCATCGCCGCCAGGATCTCCTCCAGGAACCTGGCCCGAGTAGACGGCCGGACCGGCCGCTCCGTAGCCTCAGCCAGCTGTCCCCCGAGGACGCCAGCCCGGCTCATGGCCTCGGCAGCCCGACTCCAGGGTTGGTTCCGCCAGTGGACGACCCGGCCAGGCTCCGGCCGACGAAGCTTCTTTTCGAGCCAACTCCGCCTCTGTCCATGCTCACACCGCTGCCTCTGGCTCCGGCTCATCACAGAGCGGCTGAGGGTTCTCTTTAACTGAGCAAGAGAAGCCTTGAGTGGCAAGGCCGACCGAGCCGAGGGACTCCTACGCCTCCGGGATACGGATACCTCACTCGTCACCTTCCGCGCAGGGCAACTCACACTTGGTTAAGCGGTTCGGCTAGCCGACATGCGAGACCTGGTGCTCGAAATGAGGAAGAAACACGGCTTTATGCCCAAATACACAGATGTTCAGGCCCCGACAGCCGCAATGAACATACACCGGCACTCAAGGTGCCATTACAAACGGAACTCCGGTTCCACTCCCGCGGGTATGAACAGCCTCCACATCGGAGAGCCTACGGGACGACAAACTCCGGGTGACTCGCCGGCGACCTCTTCAGCAGCAGCGATGGTCCCAGGGCGGACGCTACCGCTGGAAGGCTCTCGTTTGCGTCCCCACTCGAGGGACGAGAACCAGACATTAAAGCCAAAGAGCCGGAGGTTGGTCCGCGGGTGGCGCTGAAGGTCTCGTCGGCGGAGAAGCTTTCTCCAGCTGCCACCACCTCAGCACCGACGGTGGCGTCCACCTGCCCACCAACACCGCACCAGCGAGCGCCGGCCGCCCCAAAGCGCACCGGCAGGTCCTCACTCCCGTCCTCGCCACGAAAACGAGATTGGGACCGTCCCAGAACACGAGTGCCGCCCTCGCGGCGTACGACGTGTTGTGAGACCCCCTGGTGCGGCTGGCCACTGTCGCCCGGACAGAGGATGGAATGCTGCACCCTGGCTGGGCAGCAGCAGTTCGCCTTCCCCGGCATGGCTGGAGGACGCCTCCTCCACAGAGCTGGAGGATGGTTTCCACCCCCAGATGCCGGAGGAAGAAGCGGGACGCCAGCCCACACGAAGGCAGGCCCCGGCTCAGCTCGCCCTCCGCCCCAGCAAGGATGATGAAGATCCTTGAAGCTGAGGGCGGGGCAGAGGCCGTAGCTCGGCTTGTTTCTCCCCACCATCGAATGGGTGGTCACCGTCTTGGGTGACCATTGGTGAGGGGATGCAGCCGGGCTGCCTGATAAAAATCCTTGAAGCCGAGCGATGGCTGAAAGGTGCCAACTTCCGCGAAGTTGCGCTCCTCCAACAACAGCAAGACGAAAGCAACGCGGGCACTCCCCATCCGGGGGCTCAGAAGGCGGAAGGGCGCGATGCATGAGGAGAGCGCGAAGGCGTGGCTGCCACCCAGGAGGTCGGTCCCTTTTTAAAGGTGACTCGCCCCACTCGCGTCCTCAGGCGTCGTGGGCTAAGTCTTCACCAACGCGCTCAAAGGCCCTCCCCCTACGACACGGGGGTTGGGTCCCACACGACATGCAAGCTGGCCTGGGACAGAAGAAGCCAAACCACCGCGCGCGGAGCGTGTAACCGCCCAGCGGTTACAAGCACTCCTCCACCTTCGCCTAACCCAGCGGGTGAAAGGGCATACCACCATGCAGGCAGCATGCAACTGCACCACGGGGATGCACCCTTTCGACTTCAACGCACCCAGCATGGAGGCCCAGGCCCACACGTCATGTAACCGGCGCGCCGGTTACTACGTGCGAAAAACTGCACTGCCACTTACGCCAATACTGCGCCTTCTCGACTGCGGAACCGGTGCCGCGACTCAAGGCGACCCTGCGCATAGCCCAACAGTGCCAACCAGGCGCATCGGTCACGGATCAGTCAGCCGCGGGAGAAGGCGTGACGATCGATATGGCCAAAAGTGGGCCGACAGTAATGGCGGCAGCAGGCGAGCGGAAGCGGCGATCAAATCGTCTGCAGGCTCACGTCCCCTCCTAGGGCAGCAGAAGAGCCCTCTCCCACAGCGTGAAGACGACACGTCCGTGTTCCGTTCCTCGAACGGCTCGCGCAACGGCTGCCCCGCGAAACACTCGTCCCGTCGCATTAACTTCGCGGCAGGGCAGGCGACACCTTTGGCAGGCGAAGCGGGCAACGCTTCACCTCCGCCATAATGACCACGTCAAAAAAGGTGCGCCACATCGTTCAATTTCGTATCCTTTTCCTCTTCCCCTTTCTCTCTCTTGCTACAGGGACCGAGAAAGGGGATACTCCGAAAGGGATCCTTCTCTACGAAGGAAGCGGGCCCCGAGCCCTCCTACTGATCAGGGGTTCGAAGGCTAGCCCCTCGGAAGGGTTCGACAGCCGCTTCAGAGCACTCGGGCTCCGCGCCCATTACTGGTCAGAGGTTCGAAGGCTGGCCCCTCGGAAGGGTTCAACAGCCGCCTCAGGCCGCTTGGGCTCCGCGCCCACTACTGATCAGGGGTTCGAAGGCTGGCCCCCCGAAGGGTTCGACAGCCGCCTCAGAACACGCAGAGCGAGGGATGACTCTGGGTACGTCTGATACATGGCTGAGGCTCGAGCTACGCTCCCGAGGTACCCTAGGACATTTCCAAGACCAGCAGGAGCGATTCTGTAACGGAATCCCATCAGAGGGAGGCATCGAGCCCTCGGACCCTATAAAACGGGATCGGGTCCGGCAAATCACCTGCAGGTACTTTTGGAGCGCGCCTCTGGGCCACTAGCTGACCCTTATCGAACGGGGCACGGGCGTCCACTTGGATCACCCGTTAGCAACTCACTGGAGACACCATGTTCGGCGCCCTCTGAGGGCAACATGGCGCTTCCCCCCCTCCTCCTTGCGGAAAGGCAACGAAGGGGCGTATGATAAAAGCCGAGTCAGTCCTTGACCGTCCTCTCGCTCAGTGTGGGGGCTCGGGGGCTGCTCTCGCAAACTCGGCTCCGCCCAAACCGTTGACAGCGTCAACATACCAGCCCGAGAACTCGGAACCTGACTATGCACCCGGGCTACGACCAGTTAGCATGAGGGAACAACCAGACCGGTGTAGGCGTCACGAAAGACACTAAGACCTCGGAGGAGTCAAACCACTCCTCCAAGGCCTTGGGGGCTACACCCGGCGGGTGCGCTCGCGCGCACCCACCGGAACGAAATGCAACCAAGAAAGGCCGGTCCCCTTGCAAAAAAGTGCGACAAAGCCTCCAAGCGAGTACCAACACTCCCTTTGAGGCTCGGGGGCTACTGTCAGGGACCATAATTAGGGGTACCCTCAAGACTCCTAAACTCAGCTGGTAAACACCATCAGCACAAAGCTGCAAAGGCCTGATGGGCGCAATACAGGTTAAAGCTCCGTCCGCTCAAGGAACACGATCTCGCCTCGCCCGAGGGCCTCCTCAAGCAACGGGTGCACCTTCGACTCGCCCGAGGCCCAGCTCGGGCAGGCTTCGCGGAGAAGCAACCTTGGCCAGATCGTCTCGCCAGCCGACCGGATCGCAGGAGCATTCAATGCAAGGATCGCCTAACACCTTATCCTGACACGCGCCCCTCAGTCGACAAGGCCGAAGTGACCACAGTCACTTCGCCCCTCCACTGACTGACCTAACAGGAAAACAGCGTCGCCTGTGCTGCTCCGACTGCTGTGCCACCCGCCAGGGTGAGGCTAACAGCCGCCAAGTCCAACCTCAGGCGCCATAGGAAGCTCCGCCTCGCCCGACCCCAGGGCTCGGACTCCACCTCGACCTCGGAAGACGGTCTCCGCCTCGCCCGACCCTAGGGCTTGGACTCAACCTCGACCTCGGACGACGGTCTCTGCCTCGCCCGACCCCAGGGCTCAGACTCAACCTCGACCTCGGACGACGGTCTCCGCTTCGCCCGACCCCAGGGCTCGGACTCAACCTCGACCTCGGAAGACGGTCTCCGCCTCGCCCGACCCCAGGGCCCGAACTCAGCCTCGACCTCGGAGGAGTCACCGCCTCGCCCGACCTCAGGCTCGGACCGACCACGCCGCAGCGGGGTACATCATTACCCTACCCCTAGCTAGCTCAGGCTACGGGGAACAAGACCAGCGTCCCATCTGGCTCGCCCCGATAAACAAGTAATGATGGCACCCCGCGTGCTCCATGACGACGGCGGTTCTCAGCCCCTACGGAAGCAAGGAGACGTCAGCAAGGACCCGACAGCCCCGACAGCTGTGCTTCTAGAGGGTTTAAGCGCTCCACCGATGGCCACGACATCACATGAACAGGGCTCCAACACCTCTCCGACAGCCACGTCGGCATGTACATAGGGCTCTGGCTCCTCTCTGCTAGACACATTAGCACACTGCTACACCCCCCATTGTACACCTGGGCCCTCTCCTTACGACAATAAAAGGAAGGTCCAGGGCCCTTGAAAGTCGCCTAGAGGGGGGTGAATAGGGCAAATCTGAAATTTACAAACTTAATCACAACTACAAGCCGGGTTAGCGTTAGAAATATAAACGAGTCCGAGAGAGAGGGCGCAGAACAAATCGTGAGCGAATAAAGAGCGAGACACGATGATTTGTTTTACCGAGATTCGGTTCTTGCAAACCTACTCCCCGTTGAGGTGGTCACAAAGACCGGGTCTCTTTCAACCCTTTCCCTCTCTCAAACGGTCCCTCGAACCGAGTGAGCTTCTCTTCTCAATCAATTGGAACACGAAGTTCCCGCAAGGACCACCACACGATTGGTGTCTCTTGCCTCAATTACAAGTGAGTTTGATCTCAAGAAAGAATGAGAAAGAAAGAAGCGATCCAAGCGCAAGAGCTCAAATGAACACGACAAATCACTCTCTCTAATCACTAAAGCTTTGTGTGGAGTTGAGAGAGGATTTGATCTCTTTGGTGTGCCTTGTATTGAATTCTAGCTCTTGTAAGGTGTAGAAGAGTGGAAAACTTGGATGACTTGAATGTGGGGGTGGTTGGGGTATTTATAGCACCAACCACCAAACTTGACCGTTGGTGGAGGCTGCTGTCGACGGGCGCACTGGACAGTCCAGTGCGCCACCGGACACTGTCCGGTGCGCCAGCCACGTCACCTGGCCGTTGGGTTCCGACCGTTGGAGCTCTGACTTGTGGGCCCGCCTGGCTGTCCGGTGGTGCACCGGACAGGCCCTGTAGGCTGTCCGGTGTGCCACCCGCGCGTGCTCTGCTCCTCTGCGCGCGAAGGCGCGCATTTAATGCATTGCAGTCGACCGTTGCGCGCGAAGTAGCCGTTGCTCCGCTGTCACACCGGACAGTCCGGTGTGCACCAGACAGTCCGGTGAATTATAGCGGAGCGGATTCCCGAAGCTGGCGAGTTCAGAGTTGCTCTCCCTTGGGGCACCGGACACTGTCCGGTGGTGCACCGGACAGTCCGGTGAATTATAACGAAGCGCCTCTGAAAATTCCCGAAGGTAAGGAGTTCAGCTTGAAGTCCCCTGGTGCACCGGACAGTCCGGTGCGCCAGACCAGGGCACACTTCGGTTGTCCCTTGCTCACTTTGTTCGAACACATTCTTGGTCTTTTTATTGACTTATTGTGAACCTTTGGCACCTGTAGAACTTGTAGACTAGAGCAAACTAGTTAGTCCAATTATTTGTGTTGGGCACTTCAACCACCAAAATCAATTAGGAAATAGGTGTAAGCCTAATTCCCTTTCAATCTCCCCCTTTTTGGTGATTGATGCCAACACAAACCAAAGCAAATATAGAAGTGCATAATTGAACTAGTTTGCATAATTGTAAGTGCAAAGGTTACTTAGAATTGAGCCAATAGAAATTCATAAGATATGCATGGATTGATTCTTTTATTTTTAACATTTTGGACTACGCTTGCACCACATGTTTTGTTTTTGCAAAATTTTTGTAAATTCCTTTCAAAGTTCTTTTGCAAATAGTCAAAGGTAAATGAATAAAATTTTGAGAAGCATTTTCAAGATTTGAAATTTTCTCCCCCTGTTTCAAATGCTTTTCCTTTGACTTAAACAAAACTCCCCCTCAATGAAATCCTCCTCTTAGTGTTCAAGAGGGTTTTAAGATATCAATTTTGAAAATACTACTTTCTCCCCCTTTTGAACATAATGAGATACCAATTTGAAAATCATAGTTTTAAAATTAGGTGGTGGTGCGGTCCTTTTGCTTTGGGCTAATACTTTCTCCCCCTTTGGCATGAATCGCCAAAAACGGATACTTAGAGTGAAATATAAGCCCTTTCAACTACTTTCTCCCCCTTTGGCAAATAAAACATGAGTGAAGATTATACCAAAGATGGAGAGTTGCTCGGAGCGACAGCGAAGGATGAGTTATGGAGTGGAGTGGAAGCCTTTGTCTTCGCCGATGACTCCAATTCCCTTTCAATACACCTATGACTTGGTTTGAAATTCACTTGAAAACATATTAGTCATAGCATATGAAAGAGACACGATCAAAGGTATATTTATGAGCTATGTGTGCAGGACATCAAAAGAAATTCCTAGAATCAAGAATATTTAGCTCATGCCTAAGTTTGTTAAAAGATTGTTCATCAAGTGGCTTGGTAAAGATATCGGCTAATTGATCTTTAGTGTTAATGTATGCAATCTCGATATCTCCCTTTTGTTGGTGATCCCTTAGAAAATGATACCGAATGGCTATGTGTTTAGTGCGGCTATGCTCAACGGGATTATCCGCCATGCGGATTGCACTCTCATTATCACATAGAAGAGGAACTTTAGTTAATTTGTAACCATAGTCCCTGAGGGTTTGCCTCATCCAAAGCAATTGCGCGCAACAATGACCTGCGGCAATATACTCGGCTTCGGTGGTAGAAAGAGCTACGGAATTTTGCTTCTTTGAAGCCCAAGACACCAAGGATCTTCCCAAGAACTGGCAAGTCCCCGATGTGCTCTTTCTATTGATTTTACACCCCGCCCAATCGGCATCCGAATAACCAATTAAATCAAAAGTGGATCTCCTAGGATACCAAAGCCCAAACTTAGGAGTATGAACTAGATATCTCAAGATTCGTTTTACGGCCGTAAGGTGAGCTTCCTTAGGGTCGGCTTGGAATCTTGCACACATGCATACGGAAAGCATAATATCCGGTCGAGATGCACATAAATAGAGTAAAGAGCCTATCATCGACCGGTATACCTTTTGACCGACGGATTTACCTCCCGTGTCGAGGTCGAGATGCCCATTGGTTCCCATGGGTGTCTTGATGGGCTAGGCATCCTTCATTCCAAACTTGTTTAGAATGTCTTGAATATACTTTGTTTGGCTAATGAAGGTGCCCTCTTGGAGTTGCTTCACTTGAAATCCCAAGAAATACTTCAACTCTCCCATCATAGACATCTTGAATTTTTGTGTCATGATCCTACTAAATTCCTCACATGTAGATTCGTTAGTAGACCCAAATATAATATCATCAACATAAATTTGGCATACAAACAAATCATTGTTAAGAGTTTTAGTGAATAGAGTAGGATCGGCCTTTCCGACTTTGAATCCATTAGTGATAAGAAAATCTCTTAGGCATTCATACCATGCTCTTGGGGCTTGCTTGAGCCCATAGAGCGCCTTAGAGAGTTTATACACATGGTTAGGATACTCACTGTCTTCAAAGCCGTGAGGTTGCTCAACATAGACCTCTTCCTTGATTGGTCCATTGAGGAAGGCACTTTTCACGTCCATTTGGTAAAGCTTAAAGCCATGGTAAGTAGCATAGGCAAGTAATATACGAATTGATTCAAGCCTAGCTACGGGTGCATAGGTTTCATCGAAATCCAAACCTTCGACTTGTGAATATCCCTTGGCCACAAGTCGGGCTTTGTTCCTTGTCACCACACCATGCTCATCTTGCTTGTTGCGGAAGACCCACTTGGTTCCTACAACATTTTGATTAGGACGTGGAACTAAATGCCATGCCTCATTGAAAGGGAAATGTGCCCTTGGGCCATTTCTAAGTATTTTGGTGATTGAGTGTCAACACAAGTGCTTAAATGTGAATCAATGCCCATGGATGAACAAAGTGCAAATCTAGAGCAAAGGTATGTTTCTAAGTCTTAGTACATTGGTTTTGTGTACTAATATACTTGTCTTAGTATTAGAAACAGGAAGAAGAAGAAAAGAAGAGAGTTGGTTGTGTACAGCCAAGAGGCTGTTTCGGTCTGGTGCACCGGACAGTGTCCGGTGCGCCAGGCTGCCTCGGCCGAAGAGGCCGCTCTCGGGAATTTGCTGACGGCGTACGGCTAAAATTCACCGGACTGTCCGGTGTGCACCGGACTGTCCGGTGAGCCAACGGTCGGCCGGGCCAACGGTCGGCCGCGCGATCTGCGCGGGACACGTGGCCGAGCCAACGGTCGGAAGGGGGCACCGGACTGTCCGGTGTGCACCGGACATGTCCGGTGCGCCAACGGCTCCCGCATCTACAATGGTCGACTGCCCTGTTTAAGGAAGGAAATCGGGCACCGGACAGTGTCCGGTGTGCACCGGACTGTCCGGTGCGCCCGACGACAGAAGGCAAAGATGGCCTTCCAGATTTGTTCTCAACGGCTCCTAGCTGCCTTGGGGCTATAAAAGGGACCCCTAGGCGCATGGAGGAGAACACCAAGCATTCCTACAACATCCCTAAGCACCAAGACATCGATTCCACGCATTTGGTTCATTGTGATAGCATCTAGAGCTCTTGTTGAGTTGTGAACTCATTGAGTTGTGTTGCGAGCTCTTGTTGCGACTTGTGTGCGTGCTGTTGCTCTGATTTTGAGTCTTGTGTGCGTTGCTAGTTCTTCCTTACTCCGTATTTCTTTGTGAATCTTAAGTGTAAGGGCGAGAGGCTCCAAGTTGTGGAGATTCCTCGCAAACGGGATATTGAAAGGCAAAGCAAAACACCGTGGTATTCAAGTTGGTCTTTTGGACCACTTGAGAGGGGTTGATTGCAACCCTCGTCCGTTGGGACGCCACAACGTGGAGTAGGCAAGCGTTGGTCTTGGCCGAACCACGGGATAAACCACTGTGTCATCTCTGTGTTTGATCTCTTGTGGTATTGTGTTTTGTTGTGACTCCTCTCTAGCCACTTGGCAATTATTGTGCTAACACTTAACAAGTTTTTGTGGCTATAAGTTTAAGTTTTCACAGGATCACCTATTCACCCCCCCTCTAGGTGCTCTCAATTGGTATCGGAGCCGTTCTCTTCACAAAGGGACTAACCGCCCGAAGAGATGGATCCTAAAGGGAAGGGAATCGTGATCAACGACAAGGAGAAGGAGTCCTTCGTCAACGAGCCAAGGGATGACAAGTCCAACGACTCGGGCTCGGGCCACAGACGCAAAGATGGGAAGAAGAAGAAGACAAGACGCATCAAGGAGATCGTCTACTACGACAACGATGAGTCTACTTCCTCCCAAAAGGACGACGACCACAACGAATACGAGAGAAAGAAACTGGTTAATTCGAACTTTTCTTTTGATTACTCTCGTATTCCTCAAAGTACTAATGCTCATTTATTATCTATTCCACTTGGTAAACCTCCTCATTTTGATGGAGAGGACTACGGATTTTGGAGTCACAAAATGCGTAGTCACTTGTTCTCTCTCCATCCTAGCATATGGGAGATTGTAGAAAGTGGAATGCACTTTGATAGTACAGATAGTCCCATGTTTATTAATGAACAGATTCATAAAAATGCACAAGCTACTACTGTGTTGCTAGCCTCTTTGTGCAGGGACGAGTACCATAAGGTGAGCGGCTTGGACAATGCCAAGCAGATTTGGGACACCCTCAAGATCTCTCATGAGGGGAATGATGTCACCTTACTCACCAAGATGGAGTTGGTGGAGGGCGAACTTGGACGGTTCGCAATGATAAGGGGCGAGGAGCCAACTCAAACATACAATCGGCTCAAGACCCTTATCAACAAAATAAGGAGCTACGGAAGCACGCGATGGACGGATCACGACGTCGTCCGCCTAATGCTAAGGTCCTTTACTGTTCTTGATCCTCATTTGGTGAACAATATTCGTGAAAATCCTAGGTACACCAAGATGTCGCCCGAAGAAGTACTTGGGAAATTCGTTAGCGGGCGAATGATGATCAAGGAGGCAAGATACGTGGACGACGCCTTGAATGGTCCGATCAACGAGCCGCAACCCCTTGCTCTCAAGGCAACGAGGAACAAGGAAGCGCTATCGAGCAAGGTGGCGCAAGTTGAGGCGGCCGGGCTAAATAATGAGGAGATGGCCCTCATCATTAAGCGCTTCAAGACGGCGCTTAAAGGAAGCAAGGGACAGCCAAGCAAGACCAAAGCCAAGGGGAAGCGCTCGTGCTTCAAATGCGGTAAGATTGGTCATTTTATTGCTAACTGTCCCGACAATGATAGTGACCAGGAACACGGGAACAAGAGGGAAAAGAAGAAGCATTACAGGAAGGCCAAGGGCGAGGCACATATCGGAAAGGAGTGGGATTCGGATTGCTCCTCCTCCGACTCCGACAATGAAGGACTCGCCGCCACTGCCTTCAACAAGTCATCCCTCTTCCCCAACGAACGTCACACATGCCTTATGGCAAGGGAGAAGAAGGTATGTAATCAAAACAATGTCACTTATGATTCTTCTAGTGATGATGAGTCTAGTGATAATGAAATAGATTACTCTAGTTTGTTCAAGGGATTGGATAGAACTAAAGTAGATAAAATTAATGAATTGATTGATGCCTTGAATGAAAAAGATAGACTCTTAGAAAAACAAGAGGATCTTTTATATGAAGAGCATGACAAATTTGTAGAGGCGCAAAAATCTTATGCTTTAGAAGTTAAAAGAAATGAAGTGCTCTCTAGTGAATTATCTTCTTGTCATGAAACCATTACTACTTTAAAGAGTGTTAATGATGACTTAAATGCTAAACTAGAAGTAGCAAATAAATCTAATTCTTGTGTAGAACATGTTGTAATTTGTATTAGGTGTAAAGATTTTGACATTGATGCTTGTAGTGAACACCTAGTCTCAATTTCTAATTTGAATGATGAAGTGGCTAGTCTTAATGCCCAACTTAAGACTAGCAAAAGCGAATTTGATAAATTAAAATTTGCAAGGGATGCCTATACGATCGGTAGACATCCCTCAATTAAGGATGGACTTGGCTACAAAAGGGAAGCCAAGAACTTGACAAGCCATAAGGCTCCCATCTCCGCCAAGGAGAAAGGGAAGGCCCCTATGGCTACTAGTGCTAAAAAGAATCATGCCTTTTTGTATCATGATAGGAGACAAACTAGAAATGCTTATAGGAGTTATAATGCTTACGATGATTTTTCTCATGCTATGTTTGCTTCTAGTTCTTCATATGTGCATGATAAAAATGTTGGTAGAAGGAATGTTGTTCATAATATGCCTAGGAGAAATGTTGTTAATATTCCTAGGAAAGTTAATGAGCCTTCTACAATATATCATGCTTTGAATGCTTCCTTTGCAATTTGTAGAAAGGATAGAAAGGTGATTGCTAGGAAGTTAGGGGCAAAATGCAAGGGTGATAAAACTTGCATTTGGGTCCCTAAGACAATTGTGACTAACCTTGTAGGACCCAACAAGAGTTGGGTACCTAAGTCCCAAGCCTAAATTTGCCTTGCAGGTTTATGCATCCGGGGGTTCAAGCTGGATTATCGACAGCGGATGCACAAACCATATGACGGGGGAGAAGAAGATGTTCACCTCCTATGTCAAGAATAAGGATTCCCAAGATTCAATTATATTCGGTGATGGGAATCAAGGCAAGGTAAAAGGGCTAGGTAAAATTGCAATCTCCAATGAGCATTCTATCTCTAATGTGTTTTTAGTGGAGAGTCTTGGATATAATTTGCTATCTGTTAGTCAATTATGTCATATGGGATATAACTGTCTATTTACAAATGTAGATGTGTCTGTCTTTAGAAGAAGTGATGGTTCACTAGCTTTTAAGGGTGTATTAGACGACAAACTTTATTTAGTTGATTTTGCAAAAGAAGAGGCCGGTCTAGATGCATGCTTAATAGCTAAGACTAGCATGGGCTGGCTGTGGCATCGCCGCTTAGCACATGTGGGGATGAAGAACCTTCACAAGCTTCTAAAGGGAGAACATGTGATAGGTTTAACTAACGTGCATTTCGAAAAAGATAGACCTTGTGCAGCTTGTCAAGCAGGTAAACAAGTGGGAGGAGCACATCACAGCAAGAATGTGATGACCACTTCAAGACCTCTGGAGCTGCTGCATATGGACCTCTTCGGACCTGTCGCCTATCTGAGCATAGGAGGGAGTAAGTATGGTCTAGTTATTGTTGATGACTTTTCCCGCTTCACTTGGGTGTTCTTTTTGCAGGATAAGTCTGAAACCCAAGGGACCCTCAAGCGCTTCCTCAGGAGAGCTCAAAATGAGTTTGAGCTCAAGGTGAAGAAGATAAGGAGCGACAACGGGTCCGAATTCAAGAATCTTCAAGTGGAGGAGTTCCTTGAGGAGGAAGGGATCAAGCACGAGTTCTCCGCTCCCTACACACCACAGCAAAATGGTGTGGTAGAGAGGAAGAACAGGACGCTAATCGATATGGCGAGAACAATGCTTGGAGAATTCAAGACCCCCGAGTGTTTTTGGTCGGAAGCCGTGAACACGGCTTGCCACGCCATCAACAGGGTCTACCTTCATCGCCTCCTCAAGAAGACTTCGTATGAGCTACTAACCGGTAACAAACCCAATGTATCTTACTTTCGTGTATTTGGGAGCAAGTGCTACATTCTAGTGAAGAAAGGTAGAAATTCTAAGTTTGCTCCCAAAGTTGTAGAAGGGTTTTTGTTAGGTTATGACTCAAATACAAAGGCGTATAGAGTCTTCAACAAATCATCGGGTTTGGTTGAAGTCTCTAGCGACGTTGTATTTGATGAGACTAATGGCTCTCCAAGAGAGCAAGTTGTTGATTGTGATGATGTAGATGAAGAAGATGTTCCGACGGCCGCTATACGAACCATGGCGATTGGAGAAGTGCGGCCACAGGAACAAGATGAACGAGATCAACCTTCTTCCTCAACTATGGTGCATCCCCCAACCAAAGATGACGTACAGGTACCTCAAGTGGAGGCGCTTGAACAAGGGGGAGCACAAGATGATCAAGTGATGGAGGAAGAAGCGCAACCGGCACCTCCAACCCAAGTTCAAGCGATGATTCAAAGGGATCATCCTGTCGACCAAATTCTGGGTGATATTAGCAAGGGAGTAACTACTCGATCTCGATTAGTTAATTTTTGTGAGCATTACTCTTTTGTCTCTTCTATTGAGCCTTTCAGGGTAGAGGAGGCCTTGCTAGATCCGGACTGGGTGTTGGCCATGCAGGAGGAGCTCAACAACTTCAAGCGCAATGAAGTTTGGACGCTGGTGCCTCGTCCTAAGCAGAATGTTGTGGGAACCAAGTGGGTGTTCCGCAACAAACAAGACGAGCACGGAGTGGTGACGAGGAACAAGGCTCGACTTGTGGCAAAGGGTTATGCCCAAGTCGCAGGTTTGGACTTTGAGGAGACTTTTGCTCCTGTGGCTAGGCTAGAGTCCATTCGTATCTTGCTAGCATATGCCGCTCACCATTCTTTCAGGTTGTTCCAAATGGATGTGAAGAGCGCTTTCCTCAACGGGCCAATAAAGGAGGAGGTGTACGTGGAGCAACCCCCTGGCTTCGAGGATGAACGGTACCCCGACCATGTGTGTAAGCTCTCTAAGGTGCTCTATGGACTTAAGCAAGCCCCAAGAGCATGGTATGAATGCCTTAGAGACTTTCTAATTGTTAATGCTTTCAAGGTTGGGAATGCTGATCCAACTCTTTTTACAAAGACATGTGATGGTGATTTGTTTGTGTGCCAAATTTATGTCGATGACATAATATTTGGTTCTACTAACCAAAAGTCTTGTGAAGAGTTTAGCAGGGTGATGACGCAGAAATTCGAAATGTCGATGATGGGCGAGTTGAACTACTTCCTTGGGTTCCAAGTGAAGCAACTCAAGGACGGCACCTTCATCTCTCAAACGAAGTACACGCAAGATCTGCTGAAGCGGTTTGGGATGAAGGACGCCAAGCCCGCAAAGACTCCGATGGGAACCGACGGACACACTGACCTCAACAAAGGAGGTAAGTCCGTTGATCAAAAAGCATACCGGTCCATGATAGGTTCTTTGCTTTATCTTTGTGCTAGTAGACCGGATATTATGCTTAGCGTATGCATGTGTGCTAGATTTCAATCCGATCCTAAGGAGTGTCACTTAGTGGCGGTGAAGCGAATTCTTAGATATTTGGTTGCTACGCCTTGCTTCGGGCTCTGGTATCCAAAGGGGTCTACCTTTGACTTAGTTGGATACTCAGACTCCGACTATGCTGGATGTAAGGTCGATAGGAAGAGTACATCGGGGACGTGCCAATTCTTAGGAAGGTCCCTGGTGTCATGGAACTCTAAGAAACAAACCTCCGTTGCCCTATCCACCGCTGAGGCCGAGTACGTTGCCGCAGGTCAGTGTTGCGCGCAACTGCTTTGGATGAGGCAAACCCTCCGGGACTTTGGCTACAATCTGAGCAAAGTCCCACTCCTATGTGATAATGAGAGTGCTATCCGCATGGCGGAGAATCCTGTTGAGCACAGCCGCACAAAGCACATAGACATCCGGCATCACTTTTTGAGAGACCACCAGCAAAAGGGAGATATCGAAGTGTTTCATGTTAGCACCGAGAACCAGCTAGCCGATATCTTCACTAAGCCTCTAGATGAGAAGACCTTTTGCAGGTTGCGTAGTGAGCTAAATGTCTTAGATTCGCGGAACCTGGATTGAATTGTAGCATACATGTATTTATGCTTTTGATCATGTTCCTTTTTGCATTTTGTTGCTTATTATGGTGCTCAAGTTGTACAAACACTCCCTGGACCTCACAAGTCCGTTGCAAAGTGATGCACATGTTTAGGGGGAGATGTGTTACAACTTGACCCTTTGAGACTAACCATGTGCTTGAGTTGATGATTTAGTCTCGAAGGAGGATTGAAAGGGAAAAGGTGGACTTGGACCATGAAAGACTTCCACTGCACTCCGATGAGAGGGTAACTTATTCCAAGTTCATCTCATGAAATCTTATTGCCATTTGCTCTTAATTGAAGACTTTGGTGAGGCAATGGGGTTAAAAGGCCAAGATTGATCCCGTTTTGGTGCTTGATGCCAAAGGGGGAGAAAATAAAGGCCAAAGCGATAAATGGATCAGCTACCACTTGAGAGATTTTGAAAATAGTAAAATAGAGTTTTTGTTTTGTCAAACTCTTTTATTATTGTCTCTTATTGTCTCTCTTGTCAAAAGTTGGCTTCTTGTGGGGAGAAGTGTTGATTATGGGAAATAGGGGGAGTTTTTGAAATCTTTGATCAATCTCTTTTGGAATGACTCTCTTTATGCTTCAACATGTGTGTTTGACTTAGAGATAGAGATTTGAGTTTGATTTGCAAAAACAAACCAAGTGGTGGCAAAGGATAATCCATATATGCCAAAATTGAATCAAAATCAATTTGAGTTTTATTTGAAGTGATTTTGCACTTGTTCTAGTTGCTTTATGTTGTGTTGGCATAAATCACCAAAAAGGGGGAGATTGAAAGGGAAATGTGCCCTTGGGCCATTTCTAAGTATTTTGGTGATTGAGTGTCAACACAAGTGCTTAAATGTGAATCAATGCCCATGGATGAACAAAGTGCAAATCTAGAGCAAAGGTATGTTTCTAAGTCTTAGTACATTGGTTTTGTGTACTAATATACTTGTCTTAGTATTAGAAACAGGAAGAAGAAGAAAAGAAGAGAGTTGGCTGTGTACAGCCAAGAGGCTGTTTCGGTCTGGGGCACCGGACTGTCTGGTGGTGCACCGGACAGTGTCCGGTGGTGCACCGGACAGTGTCCGGTGCGCCAGGCTGCCTCGGCCGAAGAGGCCGCTCTCGGGAATTTGCTGACGGCGTACGGCTAAAATTCACCGGACTGTCCGGTGTGCACCGGACTGTCCGGTGAGCCAACGGTCGGCCTCGCGATCTGCGCGGGACACGTGGCCGAGCCAACGGTCGGAAGGGGGCACCGGACTGTCCGGTGTGCACCGGACATGTCCGGTGCGCCAACGGCTCCCGCATCTACAACGGTCGACTGCCCTGTTTAAGGAAGGAAATCGGGCACCGGACAGTGTCCGGTGTGCACCGGACTGTCCGGTGCGCCCGACGACAGAAGGCAAAGATGGCCTTCCAGATTTGTTCTCAACGGCTCCTAGCTGCCTTGGGGCTATAAAAGGGACCCCTAGGCGCATGGAGGAGAACACCAAGCATTCCTACAACATCCCTAAGCACCAAGACATCGATTCCACGCATTTGGTTCATTGTGATAGCATCTAGAGCTCTTGTTGAGTTGTGAACTCATTGAGTTGTGTTGCGAGCTCTTGTTGCGACTTGTGTGCGTGCTGTTGCTCTGATTTTGAGTCTTGTGTGCGTTGCTAGTTCTTCCTTACTCCGTATTTCTTTGTGAATCTTAAGTGTAAGGGCGAGAGGCTCCAAGTTGTGGAGATTCCTCGCAAACGGGATATTGAAAGGCAAAGCAAAACACCGTGGTATTCAAGTTGGTCTTTTGGACCACTTGAGAGGGGTTGATTGCAACCCTCGTCCGTTGGGACGCCACAACGTGGAGTAGGCAAGCGTTGGTCTTGGCCGAACCACGGGATAAACCACTGTGTCATCTCTGTGTTTGATCTCTTGTGGTATTGTGTTTTGTTGTGACTCCTCTCTAGCCACTTGGCAATTATTGTGCTAACACTTAACAAGTTTTTGTGGCTATAAGTTTAAGTTTTCACAGGATCACCTATTCACCCCCCCCCTCTAGGTGCTCTCACTCATTCCTAGTGAAGTTGTTGAGCTCCTCTTGCATCGCCACCACCCAATCCGAATCTTGTAGTGCTTCCTCTACCCTGTGTGGCTCAATAGAGGAAACAAAAGAGTAATGCTTACAAAAATGTGCAACACGAGATCTAGTGGTTACCCCCTTATGAATGTCGCCGAGGATGGTGTCAACGGGGTGATCTCGTTGGATTGCTTGGTGGACTCTTGGGTGTGGCGGTCTTGGTTCTTTATCCTCCTTGTCTTGATCATTTGCATCTCCCCCTTGATCATTGTCGTCATCTTGAGGTGGCTCATCTTCTTGATCTTCTCCTTCATCAACTTGAACCTCATTCTCATTTTGAGTAGGTGGGGATGCTTGCGTTGAGGAGGATGGTTGATCTTGTGCATTTGGAGTCTCTTTGGATTCCTTAGGACACACATCCCCAATGGACATGTTCCTTAGCGCGATGCACGGAGCCTCTTCATCACTTATCTCATCAAGATCAACTTGCTCTACTTGAGAGCCGTTAGTCTCATCAAACACAACGTCACAAGAAACTTGAACTAGTCCCGAGGACTTGTTAAAGACTCTATATGCCCTTGTGTTTGAGTCATATCCTAGTAAAAAGCTTTCTACAGTCTTAGGAGCAAATTTAGATTTTCTACCTCTTTTAACAAGAATAAAGCATTTGCTACCAAAGACTCTAAAATATGAAATATTGGGCTTTTTACCGGTTAGGAGTTCGTATGATGTCTTCTTGAGGATTCGGTGTAGATACAACCGGTTGATGGCGTAGCAGGCGGTGTTGACCGCCTCGGTCCAAAATCGATCCGAAGTCTTGTATTCATCAAGCATGGTTCTTGCCATGTCCAATAGAGTTCTATTCTTCCTCTCCACTACACCATTTTGTTGTGGCGTGTAGGGAGAAGAGAACTCATGCTTGATGCCCTCCTCCTCAAGGAAGCCTTCAATTTGAGAGTTTTTGAACTCCGTTCCGTTGTCGCTTCTAATTTTCTTGATCCTTAAGCCGAACTCATTTTGAGCCCGTCTCAAGAATACCTTTAAGGTTTCTTGGGTATGAGATTTTTCCTCCAAAAAGAACACCCAAGTGAAGCGAGAATAATCATCCACAATAACTAGACAGTACTTACTCCCGCCGATGCTTATGTAAGCTATCGGGCCGAATAGGTCCATGTGTAGGAGCTCGAGTGGCCTGTCAGTCGTCATGATGTTCTTGTGTGGATGATGAACACCAACTTGCTTCCCTGCCTGACATGCGCTACAAATCCTGTCTTTCTCAAAATGAACATTTGTTAGTCCCAAAATGTGTTCTCCCTTTAGAAGCTTATGAAGATTCTTCATTCCAACATGTGCTAGTCAGCGATGCCAGAGCCAGCCCATGTTAGTCTTAGCAATTAAACAAGTGTCGAGTTCAGCTCTATCAAAGTCTACCAAGTATAGTTGACCCTCTAACACTCCCTTAAACACTATTGAATCATCACTCCTTCTAAAGACAGTAACACCTACATCTGTGAAAAGATAGTTGTAGCCCATTTTGCATAATTGAGATACGGAAAGCAAATTGTAATCTAAAGAATCTACAAGAAAAACATTGGAAATAGAGTGGTCAGGAGATATAGCAATTTTACCCAATCCTTTGACCAAACCTTGATTTCCATCCCCGAATGTGATAGCTCGTTGGGGATCTTGGTTTTTCTCATAGGAGGAGAACATCTTCTTCTCCCCTGTCATATGGTTTGTGCACCCGCTATCGATGATCCAACTTGAGCCCCCGGATGCATAAACCTACAAAACAAGTTTAGTTCTTTGTTTTAGGTACCCAAATGGTTTTGGGTCCTTTGACATTAGACACAAGAACTTTGGGTACCCAAACACAAGGCTTTGACCCCTTGTGCTTGCCCCCAACATATTTGGCAACTACCTTGCCGGATTTGTTAGTTAAAACATAAGAGGCATCAAAGGTCTTAAATGAAATGTTAGAATCATTTGATGCCTTAGGAGTTTTCTTCTTAGGCAATTTTGCATGGGTTGATTGCCTAGAACTAGATGTCTCACCCTTATACATAAAAGCATGGTTAGGGCCAGAGTGAGACTTCCTAGAATGAATTCTCCTAATTTTGCTCTCAGGATAGCCGGTAGGGTACAAAATGTAACCCTCGTTATCCTGAGGCATGGGAATCTTGCCCTTTACAAAGTTAGACAATCTTTTAGGAGGTGCACTAAGTTTGACATTGTCCCCCTTTTGGAAGCCAATGACATCCTTGATGCCAGAGCGTCTCCCACTATAGAGCATGCTTCTAGCAAATTTAAATTTTTCATTTTCTAAGTCATGCTCATTAATCTTAGCATTAAGTTGAGCTATGTGATCATTTTGTTTCTTAATTAAAGCTAGGTGATCATGAATAGCATCAACATTAATATCTCTACATCTAGTACAAATGGAAGTATGCTCAATGGTAGATGTAGAGGGTTTGCAAGATTTTAATTCTATAACCTTAGCATGTAATATATCATTTTCACTTCTAAGGTTAGAAATAGTAACATTGCAAACATCAAAAATTTTAGCCTTAGCAATCAATTGTTCATTTTCATTTCTAAGGCTAGCAAGAGAATCATTCAACTTTTCAATCTTAGCAAGTAAATTAGCATTATCATCTCTAAGATTGGAAATTGAATCATCACAAACATTTGAATCAACCTTAGCAATAAGTTTAGCATTCTCATTTCTAAGGTTGTCAATAGTTTTATGGCAAGTGCTTAGCTCACTGAATAGTTTTTCACATTTTTCTACTTCTAGAGCGTAAACATTTTTAACCTTAACATGCCTTTTGTTTTCTTTAATAAGGAAGTCCTCTTGGGTGTCAAAGAGATCATCCTTTTTATGAATAGCGCTAATTAATTGTAACACCCTGAATTTGGGGGTATAAATTTTTTTCTAATATCCACCAAATTCAGGTGTTACTCTGTCATTTCTCTGCTTTCCTTATCTTTTTCCTAAAAGTGGAGAATTATTTTATTTTATATGTAGGTGTAAGACTAGTAAAATAGAGTAATAGAGGATTCTTGAATGTTGCATGACATGCTGGGGCACATGTTTTGATTGATGAACTTACTGGGTGTGTACTTATTTAACTTGTGTGTCATACTCGAGTTTGAATCTAAGTAGAAAGAAAAGAAAATGAGTAAGAGAAATCTATACTACCTATTAAGACTCTAAGGGGTAGGCTGCCTCCCCTGGTTCTGCCTTCGGTGCATCTAAGCCGTTCTTTGCCTTCGATGAATCTAAGCCGTTCTTCCACCACGATGCAACCGCGACCCCAACCCGCTCGTTCCCCTCCCCCTCCTCTCTTTCTCTCTCGCGCTTGACTCCCCCGCCGCCCCTTCCCGTCCCCACCCCGACGCCGTCCGCTCCCCATCCACCATCCCAGCGCGATGGCTGGGAGGACCGCGCCCGCCTCCCTCCCCTCCTTCTCCCTCACGCCCGACTCCCTCGCTGCCCCTTTATCCTGGATCTCGTCATGGACGCTACCACGACCAACGGTTCGACGGAGCAGGCGCCGCACTCTGCGCCACGGGACGGAGCCCGTCCCCACCCGACACCGGCCACCTCCACCCCGAGCTCCTCCGAGAAGTGAGTGATTTCCATTTCTTCGATTGGATGACGCGCGGTCGGGCCTCCGCACCTCTCTGTCCCCCTCCCCTCCCGCGGCGACAGCTTCCTCTAGGAGATGAGCGCGCCCGCCCCCGCGCGCACCACCACCACCACGCGTCCACGCCCCTCGTGCACCTTCTCGCCCGAGGTACGCACCCTGCACCCTACACCCTGTCAAACCCTAGCTATTATCTACTGGGTTTCTTTCTTGGTGTTGATAGTTTGTTGGAGATTAGGCGTTTGATTTCCTTTACAAAATAGGTTCAGTTTGAAATTGCGGCCAAAGCAATGTTTTCATGTGGTTTCATCAATTTTAGTTTCTATATTTACATGTGTTTGATTGTCCCTTGCCCTCGTTTAGATAGAGATTTCTATCAAGAGTATAGAAAGTTGGTGCCTGACAACTAGCTGCTTGCATTCATCCACCCCCTACTCTTATCTTGCAAAAGCCCACTTCTTGTGTTTTGCTTGTATATATATTAGGCTGGACCAAAGTGCGGTTAAGTAACCTCTAACAAATTGTCATGACATGAGCTGATTAGCGGTCTATTGTAAGCCCGCTCGGACTTACGAAAGTGGAGGTCACATTTCCATTCCACCAATGCATGTAGATTTTGGTTCAGACTTCCATCAGTGAATGAAAAAAGGAAAAGCAAGAGAGAATAGCAAGTACTTATATCAGTATAAAAATATACCAATGGGTAGTGAGCCTGCAACGTTGTGTACGTATACATGGGGAAAATATTTGGTTTGTGGCTTGTGTGAAAGGACAATTTAGGTTTGTATTCTATATCTGAGGACCATTCATAGCTTTCAGATTTTGTTATAATTGTCATCCCATGGTTCTGCTCGGAACAACTCTTTCTCCAGGATTGTTTTGGGACTGGTCATTGCGGGCATGTTGAGGGTATTTAGTTAAACAATTTTGTTATTATTTTAGATTGAGTACATCAACTCGCTGGTTGCTTACATTTTCTTGGTCCCTAGAGCTACTCACCTCGCTGGTTGTTTACATTTCCTTGTTCCTGGGATCCACTTTCCTAAAATGAATCTGTTTTAATCTTGTAACTGGAACTGGTGGATATTTTGATAGGGAAATTACGATGATTGATTTCTGGATTTGAGTTTCAGTTTTTTTTTTTTGCTTGTACTGGCCTCTTGAGATTGGAAGACTGGCGTTGTTGTGGGCTTGTGGCATTGGCTTCCTTTGTGGGTCTTTTTCTCATCTGATGTAAACAATATTTTTTAGTCTGGTAACGGTGCAAAGGCAAATGGGGCATCATCACATATCTAGGTCGTATTTTCGACAGACAGATATAAAACGGAGTGGGAATGCCTCGGTAGGATTGATTACTCTGTTTATTTTACTAAGAACGGAAGACTAAATCCATTATTAATTTTCTACTGTTGGATAATATGTTTTTTGCAGATTGATATCATGTCCAAGTTCTTCAAGCTGATGGTGGTAGGTGTTTTGCTTTGCTACTTTCTCATTGTTGAAGTTGTCTCCATGTTGTATTCACTAAAGAACCCCTATATTATTTATTTTGGAACAAACCTTTTTTGTTTTGTCCTAAAATGAGATCGAGCAAGAGCATTTTTCCTGTGGGTTGAGTAAATCTAGATTTTTGCTTTGCATGATGAGACAATCCAGAGAATGTATACCAATTATGATGTGTGCCTTTTATATTTATCTACATTACCCAATATAGCATATTATTCTTTGCTATCTTAGTCTATTATTACTCATGATATGGCATATTATTCTTTTTGCTTCTTGAAATAATTTAACCATAGTTCTTGGAGATGCTAGGATTCCAATGCGAGACACTGTCATCTCTTGTAGTGTCGGCTATATGTGTTCTACTCCTTTGCTCGATAAAGCACCTATTTCATATCTTTAGCAGTTGTCTTATGTCACTGTCGGTATCATATCCAAATTTGTATCCTTTTGTATGGTATGATAAGTCCAAAAGCTCTAAGATTTTTTTTGTCTTGTGCAGGTTCTACAATTAATGAATGATTTGAACGAAGTGTTCAAGATGCCGCTATCTCTTGTATTGAGGTTAGTTAATTCCATATTTGATATTGTCTGTGTATGCCTACTTCAGCCGACATTGTGTTTTTTCTAGACCCATGGTGACTGGTATGATCTCTATTTCTATTGGACTTGTTCAATTTCCCAATAGTTACATCCCATATTTACAAGCTGGAGAGATTGAAACATTTTTTATAACATCTTATCTATTAAAACTCCATGTCGTTTGCTCCACCAGGGGCTTCCAGTGCGCTTTTTCCCCTCGATCTCGTGTGATCTGAGTGTGAGAAGGTTGTTAAAATGTGCATCTACTCATATTTTTATTTTTACCAGATATGTGTCTAAATTTTCTTTCTTGTGTTTTAATACAGGCTTATAGTGTGCTTGAGGTTCTTCGACCTCTCTATAATTCCCCTAAGATACTGGAACAAAAGGTAACTGTTGCGATATATGTCAATCTTCAATTTCGTTGTCGCTTAGCAGTTGTTGGGCTTTGGTACCCAGTCTGTAATTTTGCTGATGCACCAGCGACACATATTTATCATTTTTTATTTTTAAATCAATAACAAAGCACAGGTACAATATAATCTTATATAGCTTTTAAGGTATGTAAACATCCACTTTAGTGATGCTAACAAATGTATAAAATAATAATAATTATTTTTTCATAGCAATATATTTTATCATATTGCATCTTAGTTCATGCTACCTGGATGTAAATGTGGTGCGGTTTAGTTTAATAAGATCTTCACTAATCACTACATAGTGCAGCACTGGGCTGTTAATATTTTTTGTACCATGTGTCATAAGCATGAGATGTTGCCTGTAGAGTACCAATGCTTTATTGCAGTCTTCCTCCTCGTCTGCCCCAATGTCGGCAAGTCAGCCCTCTTCAACAGGTGAGAGACACCTTAGGAAGGCATCGGTCATTGCCTCTCGCCTGTAGTTTCTATGCCGCTATGAGGGGTGGTGGCATTTCCTCAAATACGTTGCATGTATCACTGTAACTGTTCTTCCCCTTCCGTTACCATTAACCCATGCATCTAATTACTTGTATATTTTACGTTACCGTTTTCCTGTTCTCAACATTTCAGATTCTAGATGATGGTACGACAAATTATTTTAGGAGCGCTTTGACATAATTTAAAGCTTGGAAGGGAGCTTTCTATGATTTATTTTTCTGACTGTTTCGTCACATGTTCTTTCCCTAGATGAAAGTATTGATTTATTTTTGGTTCTGCAGGATCATTGCGTCTCTGCGAGCTAATCAGGTTGGGATACTTTGTTATGTTTGGACAGTTCTATGATTGGGAACTGTGCAGAATGTGACAGCATTTCTTATTTTAATGTGCATTGCAGTTCTGTGAGCGTCTCCCTAGCCCCAATGGCGAGTCAACTGTTGATTGTCATCAGATCTCAAAGATGCCAAATCTTGCATTCACCATTGCAAACAAGACTTTCACCTTAACACCAGAGCAGGTAACTCCCTACTTACAGTTTCTTCAGTGTTTGAATTAGTAGTGAAACCTTGTCTAGGGAACCATGATCTCATTTTCAAAGTTACAGTTCATTTATTGGATATTCTTTGGTGCAAACATATACTTCTTCTATTTCTCTTAAATCCACTGATTGCCTTTGTGCTGCAGTACATAGTGAAGTTGGAGCAAGCAGGACAAACTATCTGCATCAATGGGTTTATGGCATTTGACGTACCGCCTCCTCGTGGTCCTCTCTGCTACGCTAAACATATCTGTACTACTCTTAAGTGTGCAATGAGGGCGTCCACCGAGGGCATCACCGTGCCCCCGCTCGCCCCCTCCACGCCCGCGCCTGTCTGCATCCGCCCCCTTCGTCTCCCCGCAATGGCCGCGTCCCTACCTCATGTCTACGACGACAACTAGGTGCGTCCTGCCTGGTCCGATCTGCTCAATTTCGCCATCCCGCTTGTTTCGTGTTTGTTTCTTTGGTGGAGTTTTGATCGAGTGTTTGCTTTTTCTTGCATGGAAAAGCATCGCCACAAGAGTTTGTTCTGGTGCTCACATTGGTAAGTGTGGAACTTTCACCACAGGTTAAACATGAAGAAGTCATCGGGCTCGGGCTCGGTGTCGTTGGCGCGGAGCATCCCGGAGCTGTACGAGGAGAGGGGAGCCAGCAACCTCCGGGAGTTCGGGTTCCAGGAGCTCCGGGCCGCCACCAGCGACTTCAGCCGCCTGCTCAAGGTCGGCGAGGTGGCTTCGGGAGCGTTTACAAGGGCGTCGTCCGCCTTCCTGGCGGGCCCGCCGGCGGCACGGTAGTTGCCATAAAAAACTCAATCCCAATGGTCATCAGGTATGGTCGTGTGGATCAGTGTTTTCTTGGCTCACCTGTGTCAATACCATCTTGTCGTTGTTGATCACGAATTCGTCAGCATTTTTACAGTATATTGCCTACCATATACATTATCTCTGTGTGTGTGTGGGTGAACCCTACATCCCGTAGAAGTAGAACTACACAGGGTCTCTGTTTTTTGGATCATGAAATGGACTGTACCTTGCATGACTCTGTACAATTCATCTTGCTAATGTGTCTGTGAAGTATCTATCATTTTGCTAGCCCTGTTTCATTTCAGAAGTTCAAGGTTATCTCATTCTGGCATATCTCATTTGCCTGCTGATGAAGTGAAGCCTTTGGTTAAATATGATAATGATGAAGGTATTGTGTGAGATTCCCTTGTGTTATTTATTGTTAACGTTCTAATAATTCTGTATGGCATCATAATTCATTTAATTGATTGTAGATGCACACTCACCTGGTGGCCGTGGAAGGGGTCGTGGTGGTCGAGGCCGTGGGCGGGGCAGGGGCAGAGGTGGACGTGGTGAGGCTGAGTGCTGCAGAGTAAACCCTCAATTTGTCACATGTTCAATTATTCCTCACATGTTACGTTTCAGGAAATGGGTTCAATGAGTATGCTGATGCTGGTTGGGAAGACGATCACGCCCCTGCATATATGGGCAATGGATATGCCCGCGGAAGAGGTCGCAGTTTCAGGGGCCGTGGTAGGAGAGGCGACGACGATAACCAGCCTGAATACCAACATGTCGGAGGTTATTTCAAGAAGATCCAATTGAACCAAAAAGTGGAATAAAATTTCCAACATTTCTGGAAGACGACTCCAGTCCATCTGCAGCGGTATTTCCATTTTCTTTAAAACCATAACTTCTCTTAATCTGGAGGAATTGACTTCATTTTGTGTGTGTGTGTGTGTGTTCAATTGAAATCATTTTCAAGTTAGTGGTGTATTGCGATCAATACATAAATTGTACCAGTTGGGTACATGGTTTGTGATTTACTTTATGGCTATTCAAACTTGCTTCTTTGACAATTTTGAACTAAAAGTCTACATAATCGTATATAGTGTATACTGGTACTGATTTGTTATTATGCACTCGGTATCTGCACAATGCATTTTTAATGGTTTTGAAACATTGAAATTAAAGCGTATAATTTTGGTAATATTATTTCCAGATTCCGTATCATTTTGTATAAATTCTTCGATTTGATCCCTCCATGTGACGATTTCCATTGATAATTAAACCTTCAGGTCCTTGTTGGGATAGGTTTCAAAGGCATGAGAGTGATGAGGGTCAAAAATCTGAACCTCTACGCTTTTGGTTTATGTAAGACAGAATTTTTTAAATTGGTTCTGTTCCATGTCAGTTTGCCAATGAATACTAACAAACCTCTATTCATTACTGATTAAATTTTCTTATAGATATGCAACCAACTTCTATCCGTGAGAAGTTGGGTCCTAAGTATGCTTCATTTCCAACTGACAAGCTGATGGAGAACCCTGATTTCTATAGTAATCTTCTCAGGTATATTGATATATCCTTTTCATCATATTTCTCAGCTTCTTTTGCTTACCCTTAGCCTTAGGTTCCATTTGTAAATGAGATTTTTGAATCTGTTTCCTAGATCAAATCTCCTCTCTTAGTCAGGCCCTACTTGAGTTGGTGGCCATATATTTTAGGAAGTGCATAGGCTAGCACTGACTAATGTGGCTGTCCTTGTTAAGGAATGTAACTATGTAAGACCAAAGGTACCTATGGAGCAGCCACTGAGTTAGACATGTTATTGTGTTAGGTGGTTGCTGGGAGCAATACTTGCTACCAGTTGACATATTATCATTAAATTTCTGCTTATATCTGCATGTGTATTATGTCATCCATACCAGAATGCATGTGACACATAACACATAGGCGCTCATGCAAAGCTCACAACCTCATTTGCATATATACACCACTTATTAATCCTCAGAATACAAATATTTGTTGAGAGGGCAAGTAGATTGCAGGATTCTGGTTGTTTACAACGAATATGTTGTTTTGAAGCACATATGAAACTTGGTTCTTCTCCTTGTTACGTTTCAGGAAATGGGTTCAATGAGTATGATGATGCTGGTTGGGAAGACGATCACTCCCCTGCATATATGGGCAATGGATATGCCCGTGGAAGAGGTCGCAGTTTCAGGGGCCGTGGTAGGAGAGGCGGCGACAATAACCAGCCTGAATACCAACAGGTCGGAGGTTATTACGAGTGTTCATGCTCCAGCTTTAGGTGGGTAACCTCACAGGACACAAATGAAGTGTACAAAATATTTTCAAACAAAATTAAGCAAGGCCTGAAGATAATCTGAAGAGCTTTGTACAGGCGATTTTTTATCATTGTTGATCCTGATTCCTGATTCTTTTATTTTTTTCAACAACAGATTTTCACCATTTGTAATGGAACTGAAACCAGCCTCTCATCGAAGTGGAAACCTTTTTTTAGTCGTAAACATTTACATGGTTTATCCAGTGGTATGCTGATGAAAGATGCTAAGTTTCGCTTAATATAATGTATATGAAGGTCCTGTGTACGTCAAATTTTGTCCACATTGAACCAGTACGAATGACATCTTCCTTGAAAGTTATAGAAATGCTTCAAAGTTCAAATGGCATTCAGCATATTCCATGTGCTGCTATTTCAGCACTCATTTCTCGTGCTGGCAATGCAAACTGGAATAGGAAGGGTTTGCTCCTCATCCAATCGAATTGGGCACCGATGGTCAGTCAGACAGTCACCTACTCTACGTACTCTTTCTTTAGGGATGATAGCCTTCGGTTTTTTCAAAGCAACAGATAAATATGAACATGTCCTCTACCTATTATGGGAAGTGCTGCCAGTAATCCTGAAGAGATTAAAAATGTTTTAGTGTTCTCCGATGGATGTTGAGATAGAGTCTGGAAAAGGTTTAGGGATGGATGGAGCAAGCTTTGTCAACCGGAGAGAAAGAGTGTTCTTACCAAAGCGATTGCACAAGCAGTTCCGACGTACTATATATGTCCTGTTTTAAACTCTCACGAGAATTATACAAGATGTTTTTTTGGGCTTGGCACTTGGGATTTTTACCCGGGCTCAATAAGCGTATCACATGCTGATCGAAAACGAGGCCCGTGATGAGGCATGGGTGGACGAGCGCCAGATACAAAAGCCTACGAGCAAGACTGGTCGGATTTAAAGTATGCTAGGTCAAATTCCCATCCAGTATTTGTGTTTTTTATAGAGACTAGCACGTCACCCTCTGCCAACGGGGGACGACGTTCTCAACTCAAACACAGAATCATGTCGACACAGAGCACTCATGCTTAATTTTACGTGGAGCGGAGGACTCGTGGAACCATTCTCTAATCGGTTGCAATATGGCTCAGTGCGACAAGAGCCTATCGAGCTTAAATGCGCACGATTGAGGTCCCCAAGAGCGAGTATAATAAGATGACATAGATAGATAGTAAGAGGTGCTATGTTAGAATTATTTATGGAAACATAGAGAGAAGAAAAACGGATTGCTCATGAGCACCCAGTAAAAATGGCCTGCTCACTTACCCTAGATAATTTGTGAAAGAAAGAAGTAGATCAATTATTAAAGGCACATATTGTATTATGAAAGTTGTTATATAATTATTTTTTAATTGACTATCTATACTACTATATTAAGGCTGAAGAGGTAGTCTTCCTCCCCTTGTTCTGCCTTCTGTTAATCTGGACCGTCCATCCTATGGCCCCTACCCCGCCCGCGTGCGTCGCCCCCAGACCCCCCTCGGTCGTCTCCCCCTCCGCGCGAGCCACAACTGACCCCTCATCGCTTGCTCTCGCTATTGCTTCGTGGGTGAGCGAGGGGCTGTCGTGCGCGTAGGTGAAGGCCTACGGGCACTCGCGCTTGAAGAACTCCGAGTACTTGGAGGCGCGGCAGGTGTGCGGGCTGTTGTACATGTTGCGGCAGCATAGCTCGTCGATGCGGAAGGCCTCGCAGCCGCTCTTGCACGCAAGGATGCTGTCGGCCGAGGAGCGCAGCTACAGCTCGCCGGGGCAGCTCTCAGTGAGGTTTTCTTGCGGCAGGCGAGGACGGGACAGTTGTCGCGGCCCTCGTGCGGGGTCACGGACAGGCCCACATTGAAGTCGTCCACCACGCTCACGCCGTACGAGGTCTGGTCGTTGTCGTGGTGGAGGTTCACCCACGCTAGCGTCGTGGGCACCGCGTCGCCGAGCCCGCCGCAGTCCCCGTGGCGTAGTGGAGCTGCGCGCCGGCGCCGGCGTAGCCCGTGCGCGTCCAGATGCTGCCAGACCAGGGGTGGGCCGGCGCCAGGAACGACTTGTGGGAGAGCGGCGGGAGGAATCACAACTGTTGGTGCTTGCTGGTCGATTATCACCACTCCAATAGATACCATCAAGACTCGGCTTTAGATAAATTTAATTGTTCTTCTGAAAGTGTGATTATGTATCTTTGCAGAAACAGTTTCTGTGGTATTCGTCATGTTTTCTTTTTGCTAGCACCTTATTTCTGGTATAAGGAATCTAGCGTCCCATATTTTTGCTACTAGCTTATTTATTAGACAAGATTTTTGGACTAGGACGATGAATCATTGTAAGTGTTAGAAGATCACAGGGGTTTCCTTAGGTAGTTCTTCCTGAAATTTAGAAGTTGACATGCCTAGGCTATACTTTCTGACTTGTGAAATATCAGTAGCTTTAATATACATGATTTCAACTAGGCCCAAAGCTCCTCAATATACGATGGAGAAGGACATGTCCACTATGCTAGGTAGCTTGTGAAATCATGTTTTAGCACTTAACCTGGGTGACACAGGTTTGATCTTAAGCTTATTGTTCCTCTATGTCAGGTGCCTCAGTTTCACAACGACCACACCTATTATTCAATTTTAATATGACATTTCAAGGCTGGCACTACAACATTATAGTTATGGCATGTGCAAGTGAATGATGTCTACAATACTGTGGTGGTCAATACTGTGATGATCATGTTATACCTTAGGTATGCAGATTACCTTTGAGTTGGCTGTTTATCATATCACCTTTGTTACATAGGCTATGTACCCGAACTTAAAGTTAGTACAATTCTAGAATTCTGTGGTATTCCTCTTTTCATATTTTGACGACGATGTGCTCCTATATTTTCCTTTCTGAATACCAAATTCTTTAATGTGTCCTCTTGTGTGGAATCAAGTTCCTAATTTAGCTAGAGCAATACTTGAAAAGAGGAATCACAATTAGTTGTTTTTCATGTGATTGTATAACAATTTCTCGTAAATGAATATAATGCTGACTAATTTACTGTTTGTGTGAATATGTTTTGGCAAAACCTTCTAAGATGGTTCCTGACTAATTTATATGTTCCCGTTGCAACGCACGGGCACTGACCTAGTAGAAAGAAGAAAAGGGGTAAATCGTTCCTAGCCCAACTCCCCTTACAGCCGGCCCACCTCGCTGCCCTCGCCTGGACGGCCCAGCAGCGCGCGCGCTCTCCAGCCCCGCTCACGGCCCAGGCAGCAGGCAGCCGCGTGCAGCCCACCAGCGCGCCGCGCCAGCGCGTGCTCGCCCAGTCGCCAACCGCGTGGCCCCGCGCAACAGCCCAGCGCCCACGCGCACGTTTGCGCAGCTCACGCCGTCGCGCCATACTCACGTTCGCGTATGGAAGACAGAACTGACGCCACGATCTCGCCCACGACGCAGGGAAATCCGATGTCTGTGCCCACACTCCCCTTGCCGAACACCTGCGCACCCTCTCCTCTCCCCTCTATTTCTCCAGCCACTAGTACCCGACGCCTCCAAAACCAGTGCGCGGTCCATTCACAGCCGTTGTTCGTCGGACCCACGCCGTCACTGCTCGTCCACCAAGACCAGCGCCCTCTCGTTGCTCCTCACCTGGTATGTCCGCATCGTCGCTCCTACCTGCCGGCGCTGTCAAGCCTCCGCTGGTGCCACCGTGACCTGCCTTCTTCCTCGTCCCCGGCGGACTTTATCATCTCTGGTGAGCATTTTTCCCTTTCCTGTCCTTTGTTTCTGGTATTTCCTTCGCATGAAGCCGCCGTGGTCACACAGCCATGCCCTACTTCAAGCCACGCCGTGCGTGTCGCCTTGTTTGCTCCAGCAGCGCTCCGGCGAGCTGCCAGTGCCATCCTGCCCCGGTGAGCCAAGCTGCGCCCGCGCCTTTACGCCCAGCCGCGCTAGTGAGCCTCGTCGCGTCGTGTCCGTTGCTGCGTCCTCGCCCGCCCCCGGCGCGTGGGCCTCAGGCACCGCAGCAGCCAACCCCCGCCGATCTCCCGTCCGTGCGTTTGGGAGGAAGAAAACAAAACTGCCATGGACCTCACTCGCATGGCTGCATGCCAATTTCCCTTGCGTGTGTCCGCATTTGGAGGAGATGTTACTGCTAATGCTCGCGGTTGCTTGCCGCATGCCAATTCCCAGGCTATGCGTGGAGACTAAATCGCTTATGGACCCACATGCATGCACCCATGCCCTATGCAGCCATCCATGCGTGAATCATGCGGTGTGCAAATCTGCATGCGGTCAAAATCTGAAAACTGCCCACACACTAAATCCCACGGATCCTCTACGCATGGGCTCAGCATGGCCAAATGTGTAGTTATGTCTCTGGCCAATCACATTATGCCACGTCACAATTAATCCACAAATTATTAAATTCATGTCATCAGCACGTGTGATTTAAATCCGTTTCGTGCTGTTTAAGTCGCTTAACTTCGTAACCTCGTCGCCTTCATGTTAGTAACATTATTTTGTCGTGATACACTTTTTAATTAATCAATTGATTATTTATTTATCAGAGTTATTAAATTAGTAATTTACTTAAACTAATTTATAGTTATTAACTTGCGCTTTATAAATGCACGTCGACGTTATTAATATTAACTCAAACGTTTTGCCCTAATGTTCGTTTAATATAAATGCGACGTTTATTTAATTTATCTGGTGTATCGCGCGCGCGTTTTGCACGTGGTTATGTGCAAATCCGCGTGTCGTTCGCACTCGTCGTTTACGTTGTTTCGCGCGGTCGCGCGTGTTATTAAATCCGTTTCGACCCATTCGCGTTACGTTAATTTCATAACAATATCGTCAACATATTAATAATATTATTTCATCATGTCACGAGTCTATATTATTTAATTAGCTATTCATTCGATACTTATTAAAATGACCTTTTAATTAAAACTGTTTTATAGTTTTTAACTCGCGTTTTTATAAATAAATGTTAGTTAACTTGATTAATACCATCTTAAATATTTTAATTAATTATTTGTTTGTTGTTGTTCGCGCATGACATCGTTTGCGCGTCATCGTGTTGTTCGTGCGCGTAGTCACGTTGACTCGCGCGTTGTTGCGCGCATTGTTTCGCGTGTAATCGTGTGTTGTTTGCGCGTCGCCGTTGTTCGTTCGCGTGTATCGCGCGTGCTGTTCGTACGTGTTGTCACACGTCGTTTACGTGCGTCGCGTGTGCCATTTACACGTGTCGCTTACCTTGCCACACGTCGTTATCGCGTATCTCGCGTGTCGATCACATGTGTCGCGCGGAGTCCGCACGTGATAATAAATTGTTTTCGCTTATAAACACTCATGTTAATAAGGTTAATTCGTCATGTCATATATTTTAGATAATCAACTTAAGGTTTGCGTGACTAATATTTATTAGATTAATATCTCGGTTAGATTAAATGTGTAATGTTTAATTTGCGCTTTTCAAAATAAACATTAATATGGCAAATGTTAATCTAACTACTTTTTATTTACTTAATATTTGTTTAATATAAACGCGACATCTATTTAGTTTTTCTCGCCTGTCAGGCATGCTGTTCCGCACGTGGTGCGTTCTCGTTCACGTTGGTCGCGCACGCTGTTTCGTGTGTCGTCAGCGTGCTATGTCGCGCGTGCCGCGCTTGGTGCGAGCGCTAGGGCGCGTGGTGCGGTCGTGCTGTTTCACCCGTTACGTATTTCGTCTCGCTCCGCTAATTCGTCCCGCTTAGAGTCGCTGATGTTATTTAAATTACTTATTTAACTAAGAATTGTTGGTGTGGTCAGCTAATTAAAATTGTGCGATAGCTCTAGTTTTATTTTAAATAAATATCGATTAACATAATCAGATCAAACTAAATGTTATGATTAGTACTCGTTTAGTTTAGACACGATAACTTCTTGAACGTAGCTCCGCCTGTCGCGTTTCTTTTTCCTCGAGTGACCGTAGTAACACGCTCTATTTCGTTTTGCATATTTTATTATGTTCTTATTTGAATGGTGTAATGTTCTTATGCATATATATGTTTGTTTGTGCCTGTTTTATTCGCTGTGCGTCGCGAATAGATTGTGATCCGTTTCCGAGCTTCGAGGGATCAAAGATCGAGCGTTGGCGACCAAGTGATCCAGTTCTTCGAGTTCCACAAGGTTGAAGATCCTGAGCATCTGTTTGGTGAAGGCAAGTGTCCTCTGACCTATTATGTCTCATTTACTTTATAATGCACTGTCCCGCATACTATGAACAACCTAAGGATTTACTAGCTTTCTATTTACCTTGTCCTTGATTTACCTTTTGGGTTACTATGGTTAGCTACATGCTAGCCCTTTACTTTAATCAATGAACATGATGAGATACAATGATAATACTATGATTTTATTCTGGATATGATGATATACTTGTGGCATTTAAGGGGACTCGGGCTGTTTCTCGAGTACCTCTCCGTAAGGACCTGTTCGTTGAGAGACCACCCGGGATAACAGTGCAACCATGAGGGTGAAATGGGATGCCCTTAGCTAATTAATTGGAGGAACTAGAGGTGTAGTTGCTTCGCCGTCGTGCCGTCAATGGGGTCCAGACACAGTGCTTGCTTTGCCGAGGCTGAGTGCCGAGGTTCTTTCGTTTTGCTTTTGTTAGTCACCCTCCTGCGGGGAGAGGTACTGTGTTTATCAAACTGGAGAAACCTAACGGGCGGCTATGACCTCTAGAGAATCTTTGTAAAGGCTACGTAGTGATACCCGGCCGGACCACCTAGGAAGTGATCAATGGGGAGTCATGATCCCCGGGCAAAACGGGAATCACGACTCATGGGTAAAGTGTGCGACCTCTGCAGAGGGTAATGAAACTGATATATCAGCCGTGCTCACGGTTAAGAGCAGCCTTGGGATCCTCTTTGATTAGAGATACATATGATCGAGATACAATGGTTCTATTTATGGTTTTGGTTCGATGATGATAATGATGCTTCCTCGATGAGGAAATGGTTCACGGGTTGGGTATATGATAAAACTTGGCTTCCACTAATAATAAACACCTGGCCAACTAAAAGCAACTGCTTGAGCTTAACTCCACATAAAGCTAGTCCACCTCAGCCAAACATGACATTTGCTGAGTACGTTGATGTGTACTCACCCTTGCTTTCACAAAATATCATGTTGCCTTTGGTGCAATCTATGCTCAGGTAAATAAGAAGGTGTCAAGGCGGTTCTCCAGGAGTTCCAGGACTTCGACGAGTTCGAGGATTAGGCTAGCGACCTCCCCCAGTCAGCTGCCTGTGGTGGGTTTATTTACATTGGCTACGTTTCGATTCTGTGTACTTTGATTCGTATTATGTAAATGACTCTAGTCTTTAATATCATTATTTATTCTTTATTGTTATTCGAAGCATTGTGCTATGATGAGTCATTTATGTAATCGCTGTGTACGTGGATTTCTGATCCTGGCACGTACATGGTTCGCATTCGGTTTACCTTCCAAAACCGGGTGTGACATAAGTGGTATCAAAGTTGTGCTGACTGTAGGACCGCTGACCTAGAGTAGCATTGGCCGTTTTAAGGACTTATTTGTTATTACTTCACCTCATCCTTGATTCTGCTTCAAAATATTAGTCATACCGACTAATTCTATGTTGTGCTTCTATATGCCCCCTTGCCAAAAGTATTTTATTCTAGTATGGTCTATACTTCTCTCAATCCATTAGATCTGATCTCACTCTTGTGCTTGTGACATATTTGTAGATGACCCTGACCATAGATTTTTTGTCTTTTGGGATTCTTTCCTCTTCCATCATTAAGGTTCTACCATCTGGCGAACTCTAGTCCTTTGGTATTAACATACTCATATCTCTGAATTCTTTAATACTCTTGTTTCAAATACTTGCCTCTAAATTTCTACTACCTACTTAAACATTTCAGTTTATTTGTCCATGACCTTCCTGTCTTTTGAGACCCTTTCCTCTTCTATTGTTAAGTCGCTATCTTCCGGCAATTTCTTGTCTCTTGGTATCGGTATGCTCATCTCCTTAAAATCTCTCATACTCTCATTTTTTATGCTTACCTTTATATCCCAAGGTCTGGTTAAGATATTTTATTTTACTTGTCGTTGACCACCCTTGTTTCTTGACGATCCATGAGCGGTCATTTTATTTTGCACATCCTTAGCAATCTCGTTAATTCCTTGTAACTTCCTTCGGTAATGAATTTTTTACTTCAACTATTCTGTCGGAACCTCACTTATCTTATCCTTGTTTGTTTTCTCCACTTCGTCACTTTGCGATTCTTGCCTTAACTCTATCCATGGATTATGTTTTTCACCATTATCACCTTTATCCTTATCACCTTTATATCTTACCTTGATGTTTATCTTATACCGGTCTTTAAAATAACCTCTTTTCTATCTCAATCTGAGCATTGTACTTTACCTACTTTTCCCTTGGTTGTATCCTCTTCTTTGTCACTTGCGAGTTTTTAACTCTAACCTTTGTTGTGCTTTTGTTTGTCATTTCCTTTAACTTTGTCATCTCTCTGTCCTACCTTGGTGATTACGTTATGTCTGTTATCTAAAATCTCCAGTCTCCTATCCCAATTTGAGAGCGGTGTTTTACTTACCTCACCCTTGGCTATATCCTCTTCTTTACCGCGTGTAAGCTTGGGTGCAACTCCATTCTTTGTTGTACTCATACCACTAGCTCTTCAATACCTTCATATTTTCTCTCGTACCCTTGTCTGTTATCGCCTTTGACCCTTGCGATATTTTTGTCTTCTACCTAAATTCTCACCTTAAACTTATCCTTTAGAAGCCTCCCCTTTCTTTCAACCCAGTTTGAGAATTGTGAGTTACCCATCTCTTCCTTAATTTCTTTTCCCTCCTTGTCGCCTTACAGGTTATGTCCCTATTCCATCCTTTGATGTGTTTTTATTTGCTAACACCATTCCCTGGTCATCTATCGATCCTGCCTTGATACTCACCTTTAAGCCTACTTCTTAAAAATCCCCTCTCCTCCACCTCAATTGGAGAGTGGCAGTTTCTTATCTGGCCCTTGGACGTACCCTGTCTTTTTTCCATTTATAGGTCCCATCTTAACTTCATTCTTTATGGTACTCATATCCTTTGTCTTATGCCTATTTACCTCATCTCCTACATCCTTGTCCATTATCACCTTCAGACCCTCGTGATATCTATTCCCTTGCCTTCCTGCTTACATTGAACCTACCCTTTGAAGCCTCCTCTTTTCCATCCATCCCTGTTCGGGGATAATGCCTCATCTATTTCATCGTTGACTGCTCCCCTTTCTTTGACACCTTGCAAGTCATGTTTAAAATACATCCGATGTTGTGTGTTTGTCTGTTATCACCTTAACCTTTGTCATCCCTCGATCTTTACGTTGATCCTTATCATGTACCCATACTTTAAAGCTTGCTCCCCCATTCCAGTTCAAGAGTGTTGTCCTGTCCCTCCCCGCTCTTGTTCGTTCCCTATTCCCCTACCGCGTTGCAAATCTTGTCTCAACTCGATCGTTTGGTGTGCTTTTGTCTGTTACCTCCTTTACCTTTGTCATCACTAAATCTTTCCATTATGCCTACCTTTTGAAATATCATCCTTCCCATCTCGATTTGAGAATGATGTTTTACCTATCTTGACCTTGGTTGCATTCTCTCCCTTATCGGTTACAATCCTCACTTTAGCTCCATCCTTTATTATGCTCATGCCCCTATCCTGCATGTCTTATCATTCCCCTTGCCTTTTGATGGCCTTAGAATAGTTTCCCCTTGGTAAGGAAAGACCGCCATTTAATTAAAAGTAACGCATAGCAACGAGATGTTTGTTGTCGTATCCTTGTGTTGTTTGTCTTTGTGTGATGATTGATTTGCTTCTTTGTGATGAGTGTTGATGCGTTGTGGCCCTCGGTCCGCAATGACATCAGTTTAGTAGCTGAGTGCCATAGAGTTAGGTAGCTGGGTGATCTCCCCTTTCTCTCTTCAATCCGTCTATGCTTACCCTTTTCTATCTATATTTTTTCCTCTTGCACCTGTCCGATTGGCATTCTACAACCTCTTTTAATCAGTCAAGATCAGAGTCGGTATCACCTTCACCAAGTGCGTATCAACACTCCTGTTAAGGGGGTTAGTCGCTAACCCCAATGAAGACAATGCGATCAACATCAACCAACAAGATTGAAGTGGTGCAGCGAAAGCGTGTGTGGGTCCTAACCCACAGGTCCAAGAGATCCTCAAGGATTGCATCAGTTGGTCATGAACATCTGAAGGCCAAAGCAACCAGTCCATAAGTTAAAGTTGCCAGAGTCAAAGTCAACTCAAGAAAGTCGTGAACAACCAATAAACCAATCTCATTTTCGTGCTAGCCACTTCATGAATCTCGAGGGCGAGATTCCTGTTAAGGGGGTTAGATCTGTAACACCCTGAATTTGGGGGTATAAATTTTTTTCTAATATCCACCAAATTCAGGTGTTACTCTGTCATTTCTCTGCTTTCCTTATCTTTTTCCTAAAAGTGGAGAATTATTTTATTTTATATGTAGGTGTAAGCCTAGTAAAATAGAGTAATAGAGGATTCTTGAATGTTGCATGACATGCTGGGGCACATGTTTTGATTGATGAACTTACTGGGTGTGTACTTATTTAACTTGTGTGTCATACTCGAGTTTGAATCTAAGTAGAAAGAAAAGAAAATGAGTAAGAGAAATAGAAAGAAGAAAAGGGGTAAATCGTTCCTAGCCCAACTCCCCTTACAGCCGGCCCACCTCGCTGCCCTCGCCTGGGCGGCCCAGCAGCGCGCGCGCTCTCCAGCCCCGCTCATGGCCCAGGCAGCAGGCAGCCGCGCGCAGCCCACCAGCGCGCCGCGCCAGCGCGTGCTCGCTCAGTCGCCAACCGCGTGGCCCCGCGCAACAGCCCAGCGCCCACGCGCACGTTTGCGCGGCTCACGCCGCCACGCCCTACTCACGTTCGCGTATGGAAGACGGAACCGACACCACGATCTCGCCCACGACGCAGGGAAATCCGATGTCTGTGCCCACACTCCCCTTGCCGAACACCTGCGCACCCTCTCCTCTCCCCTCTATTTCTCCAGCCACTAGTACCCGACGCCTCCAAAACCAGTGCGCGGTCCGTTCACAGTCGTCGTTCGTCGGACCCACGCCGTCACTGCTCGTCCACCAAGACCAGCGCCCTCTCGTTGCTCCTCACCTGGTATGTCCGCATCGTCGCTCCTACCCGCCGGCGCTGTCAAGCCTCCGCTGGTGCCACCGTGACCTGCCTTCTTCCTCGTCCCCGGCGGACTTTATCATCTCTGGTGAGCATTTTTCCCTTTCCTGTCCTTTGTTTCTGGTATTTCCTTCGCATGAAGCCGCCGTGGTCACACAGCCATGCCCTACTACAAGCCACGCCGTGCGTGTCGCCTTGTTTGCTCCGGCAGCGCTCCGGCGAGCTGCCAGTGCCATCCTGCCCCGGTGAGCCAAACTGCGCCCGCGCCTTTACGCCCAGCCGCGCTAGTGAGCCTCGCCGCGTCGTGTCCGTTGCTGCGTCCTCGCCCGCCCCCGGCGCGTGGCCCTCAGGCACCGCAGCAGCCAACCCCCGCCGATCTCCCGTCCGTGCGTTTGGGAGGAAGAAAACAAAACAGCCATGGACCCCACTCGCATGGCTGCATGCCAATTTCCCTTGCGTGTGTCCGCATTTGGAGGAGATGTTACTGCTCATGCTCGCGGTTGCTTGCCGCATGCCAATTCCCAGGCTGTGCGTGGAGACTAAATCGCTTATGGACCCACATGCATGCACCCATGCCCCATGCAGCCATCCCTGCGTGGATCATGCGGTGTGCAAATCTGCATGCGGTCAAAATCTGAAAACTGCCCACACACTAAATCCCACGGATCCTCTACGCATGGGCTCAGCATGGCCAAATGTGTAGTTATGTCTCTGGCCAATCACATTATGCCACGTCACAATTAATCCACAAATTATTAAATTCATGTCATCAGCATGTGTGATTTAAATCCGTTTCGTGCTGTTTAAGTCGCTTTAACTTCGTAACCTCGTCGCCTTCATGTTAGTAACATTATTTCGTCGTGATACACTTTTTAATTAATCAATTGATTATTTATTTATCTGAGTTATTAAAGTAATAATTTACTTAAACTAATTTATAGTTATTAACTTGCGCTTTATAAATGCATGTCGACGTTATTAATATTAACTCAAACGTTTTACCCTAATGTTCGTTTAATATAAATGCGACGTTTATTTAATTTATCTGGTGTATCGCGCACGCGTTTTGCACGTGGTTATGTGTTGATCCGCGTGTCGTTCGCACTCGTCGTTTACGTTGTTTCGCGCGGTCGCGCGTGTTATTAAATCTGTTTCGACCCATTCGCGTTACGTTAATTTCATAACAATATCGTCAATATATTAATAATATTATTTCATCATGCCACGAGTCTATATTATTTAATTAGCTATTCATTCGATACTTATTAAAATGACTTTTTAATTAAAACTGTTTTATAGTTTTTAACTCGCGCTTTTATAAATAAATGTTAGTTAACTTGATTAATACCATCTTAAATACTTTTAATTAATTATTTGTTTGTTGTTGTTCGCGCATGACATCGTTTGCGCGTCATCGTGTTGTTCGTGCGCGTAGTCACGTTGACTCGCGCGTTGTTGCGCGCATTGTTTCGCGTGTAATCGTGCGCTGTTTGCGCATCGCCGTTGTTCGTTCGCGTGTGTCGCGCGTGCTGTTCGTACGCGTTGTCACACGTCGTTTACGTGCGCGCGTGTGCCATTTACACGTGTCGCTTACCTTGCCACGCGTTGTTAGCGCGTATCTCGCGTGTCGATCACATGTGTCGTGCGGAGTCCGCACGTGATAATAAATTATTTTCGCTTATAAACACTCATGTTAATAAGGTTAATTCGTCATGTCATATATTTTAGATAATCAACTTAAGGTTTGCGTGACTAATATTTATTAGATTAATATCTCGGTTAGATTAAATGTGTAATGTTTAATTTGCGCTTTTCAAAATAAACATTAATATGGCAAATGTTAATCTAACTACTTTTTATTTACTTAATATTTGTTTAATATAAACGCGACATCTATTTAGTTTTTCTCGCCTGTCATGCATGCTGTTCCGCACGTGGTGCGTTCTCGTTCACGTTGGTCGCGCACGCTGTTTCGTGTGTCGTCAGCGTGCTATGTCGCACGTGCCGCGCTTGGTGCGAGCGCTAGGGCGCGTGGTGCGGTCGTGTTGTTTCACGCGTTACGTATTTCGTCTTGCTCCGCTAATTCGTCCCGCTTAGAGTCGCTAATGTTATTTAAATTACTTATTTAACTAAGAATTGTTGGTGTGGTCAGCTAATTAAAATTGTGCGATAGCTCTAGTTTTATTTTAAATAAATATCGATTAACATAATCAGATCAAACTAAATGTTATGATTAGTACTCGTTTAGTTTAGACACGATAACTTCTTAAACGTAGCTCCGCCTGTCGCGTTTCTTTTTCCTCGAGTGGCCGTAGTAACACGCTCTATTTCGTTTTGCATATTTTATTATGTTCTTATTTGAATGGTGTAATGTTCTTATGCATATATATGTTTGTTTGTGCCTGTTTTATTCGCTGTGCGTCGCGAATAGATTGCGATCCGTTTCTGAGCTTCGAGGGATCAAAGATCGAGCGTTGGCGACCAAGTGATCCAGTTCTTCGAGTTCCACAAGGTTGAAGATCCTGAGCATCTGTTTGGTGAAGGCAAGTGTCCTCTGACCTATTATGTCTCATTTACTTTATAATGCACTGTCCCGCATACTATGAACAACCTAAGGATTTACTAGCTTTCTATTTACCTTGTCCTTGATTTACCTTTTGGGTTACTATGGTTAGCTACATGCTAGCCCTTTACTTTAATCAATGAACATGATGAGATACAATGATAATACTATGATTTTATTCTGGATATGATGATATACTTGTGGCATTTAAGGGGACTCGGGCTGTTTCTCGAGTACCTCTTCGTAAGGACCTGTTCGTTGAGAGACCACCCGGGATAACAGTGCAACCATGAGGGTGAAATGGGATGCCCTTAGCTAATTAATTGGAGGAACTAGAGGTGTAGTTGCTTCGCCGTCGTGCCGTCAATGGGGTCCAGACACAGTGCTTGCTTTGCCGAGGCTGAGTGCCGAGGTTCTTTCGTTTTGCTTTTGTTAGTCACCCTCCTGCGGGGAGAGGTACTGTGTTTATCAAACTGGAGAAACCTAACGGGCGGCTATGACCTCTAGAGAATCTTTGTAAAGGCTACGTAGTGATACCCGCCCGGACCACCTAGGAAGTGATCAATGGGGAGTCATTTGCCGGCCGGACCACCTAGGAAGTGATCCGCGTGTCGTTCGCACTCGTCGTTTACGTTGTTTCGCGCGGTCGCGCGTGTTATTAAATCTGTTTCGACCCATTCGCGTTACGTTAATTTCATAACAATATCGCCAACATATTAATAATATTATTTCATCACGCCACGAGTCTATATTATTTAATTAGCTATTCATTCGATACTTATTAAAATGACTTTTTAATTAAAACTGTTTTATAGTTTTTAACTCGCGCTTTTATAAATAAATGTTAGTTAACTTGATTAATACCATCTTAAATACTTTTAATTAATTATTTGTTTGTTGTTGTTCGCGCATGACATCGTTTGCGCGCCATCGTGTTGTTCGTGCGCGTAGTCACGTTGACTCGCGCGTTGTTGCGCGCATTGTTTCGCGTGTAATCGTGCGCTGTTTGCGCATCGCCGTTGTTCGTTCGCGTGTGTCGCGCGTGCTGTTCGTACGCGTTGTCACACGTCGTTTACGTGCGCGCGTGTGCCATTTACACGTGTCGCTTACCTTGCCACGCGTTGTTAGCGCGTATCTCGCGTGTCGATCACATGTGTCGTGCGGAGTCCGCACGTGATAATAAATTGTTTTCGCTTATAAACACTCATGTTAATAAGGTTAATTCGTCATGTCATATATTTTAGATAATCAACTTAAGGTTTGCGTGACTAATATTTATTAGATTAATATCTCGGTTAGATTAAATGTGTAATGTTTAATTTGCGCTTTTCAAAATAAACATTAATATGGCAAATGTTAATCTAACTACTTTTTATTTACTTAATATTTGTTTAATATAAACGCGACATCTATTTAGTTTTTCTCGCCTGTCAGGCATGCTGTTCCGCACGTGGTGCGTTCTCGTTCACGTTGGTCGCGCACGCTGTTTCGTGTGTCGTCAGTGTGCTATGTCGCACGTGCCGCGCTTGGTGCGAGCGCTAGGGCGCGTGGTGCGGTCGTGTTGTTTCACGCGTTACGTATTTCGTCTTGCTCCGCTAATTCGTCCCGCTTAGTGTCGCTAATGTTATTTAACTTACTTATTTAACTAAGAATTGTTGGTGTGGTCAGCTAATTAAAATTGTGCGATAGCTCTAGTTTTATTTTAAATAAATATCGATTAACATAATCAGATCAAACTAAATGTTATGATTAGTACTCGTTTAGTTTAGACACGATAACTTCTTGAACGTAGCTCCGCCTGTCGCGTTTCTTTTTCCTCGAGTGGTCGTAGTAACACGCTCTATTTCGTTTTGTATATTTTATTATGTTCTTATTTGAATGGTGTAATGTTCTTATGCATATATATGTTTGTTTGTGCCTGTTTTATTCGTTGTGCGTCGCGAATAGATTGCGATCCGTTTCCGAGCTTCGAGGGATCAAAGATCGAGCGTTGGCGACCAAGTGATCCAGTTCTTCGAGTTCCACAAGGTTGAAGACCCTGAGCATCTGTTTGGTGAAGGCAAGTGTCCTCTGACCTATTATGTCCCATTTACTTTATAATACACTGTCTCGCATACTATGAACAACCTAAGGATTTACTAGCTTTCTATTTACCTTGTCCTTGATTTACCTTTTGGGTTACTATGGTTAGCTACATGCTAGCCCTTTACTTTAATCAATGAACATGATGAGATACAATGATAATACTATGATTTTATTCTGGATATGATGATATACTTGTGGCATTTAAGGGGACTCGGGCTGTTTCTCGAGTACCTCTCCGTAAGGACCTGTTCGTTGAGAGACCACCCGGGATAACAGTGCAACCATGAGGGTGAAATGGGATGCCCTTAGCTAATTAATTGGAGGAACTAGAGGTGTAGTTGCTTCGCCGTCGTGCCGTCAATGGGGTCCAGACACAGTGCTTGCTTTGCCGAGGCTGAGTGCCGAGGTTCTTTCGTTTTGCTTTTGTTAGTCACCCTCCTGCGGGGAGAGGTACTGTGTTTATCAAACTGGAGAAACCTAACGGGCGGCTATGACCTCTAGAGAATCTTTGTAAAGGCTACGTAGTGATACCCGGCCGGACCACCTAGGAAGTGATCAATGGGGAGTCATTTGCCGGTCGGACCACCTAGGAAGTGATCCGCGTGTCGTTCGCACTCGTTGTTTACGTTGTTTCGCGCGGTCGCGCGTGTTATTAAATCTGTTTCGACCCATTCGCGTTACGTTAATTTCATAACAATATCGTCAACATATTAATAATATTATTTCATCACGCCACAAGTCTATATTATTTAATTAGCTATTCATTCGATACTTATTAAAATGACTTTTTAATTAAAACTGTTTTATAGTTTTTAACTCGCGCTTTTATAAATAAATGTTAGTTAACTTGATTAATACCATCTTAAATACTTTTAATTAATTATTTGTTTGTTGTTGTTCGCGCATGACATCGTTTGCGCGTCATCGTGTTGTTCGTGCGCGTTGTTGCGCGCATTGTTTCGCGTGTAATCGTGCGCTGTTTGCGCATCGCCGTTGTTCGTTCGCGTGTGTCGCGCGTGCTGTTCGTACGCGTTGTCACACGTCATTTACGTGCGCGCGTGTGCCATTTACACGTGTCGCTTACCTTGCCACGCATTGTTAGCGCGTATCTCGCGTGTCGATCACATGTGTCGTGCGGAGTCCGCACGTGATAATAAATTGTTTTCGCTTATAAACACTCATGTTAATAAGGTTAATTCGTCATGTCATATATTTTAGATAATCAACTTAAGGTTTGCGTGACTAATATTTATTAGATTAATATCTCGGTTAGATTAAATGTGTAATATTTAATTTGCGCTTTTCAAAATAAACATTAATATGGCAAATGTTAATCTAACTACTTTTTATTTACTTAATATTTGTTTAATATAAACGCGACATCTATTTAGTTTTTCTCGCCTGTCAGGCATGCTGTTCCGCACGTGGTGCGTTCTCGTTCACGTTGGTCGCGCACGCTGTTTCGTGTGTCGTCAGCGTGCTATGTCGCACGTGCCGCGCTTGGTGCGAGCGCTAGGGCGCGTGGTGCGGTCGTGTTGTTTCACGTGTTACGTATTTCGTCTTGCTCCGCTAATTCGTCCCGCTTAGAGTCGCTAATGTTATTTAAATTACTTATTTAACTAAGAATTGTTGGTGTGGTCAGCTAATTAAAATTGTGCGATAGCTCTAGTTTTATTTTAAATAAATATCGATTAACATAATCAGATCAAACTAAATGTTATGATTAGTACTCGTTTAGTTTAGACACGATAACTTCTTGAACGTAGCTCCGCCTGTCGCGTTTCTTTTTCCTCGAGTGGCCGTAGTAACACGCTCTATTTCGTTTTGCATATTTTATTATGTTCTTATTTGAATGGTGTAATGTTCTTATGCATATATATGTTTGTTTGTGCCTGTTTTATTCGCTGTGCGTCGCGAATAGATTGCGATCCGTTTCCGAGCTTCGAGGGATCAAAGATCGAGCGTTGGCGACCAAGTGATCCAGTTCTTCGAGTTCCACAAGGTTGAAGACCCTGAGCATCTGTTTGGTGAAGGCAAGTGTCCTCTAACCTATTATGTCCCATTTACTTTATAATACACTGTCCCGCATACTATGAACAACCTAAGGATTTACTAGCTTTCTATTTACCTTGTCCTTGATTTACCTTTTGGGTTACTATGGTTAGCTACATGCTAGCCCTTTACTTTAATCAATGAACATGATGAGATACAATGATAATACTATGATTTTATTCTGGATATGATGATATACTTGTGGCATTTAAGGGGACTCGGGCTGTTTCTCGAGTACTTCTCCGTAAGGACCTGATCGTTGAGAGACCACCCGGGATAACAGTGCAACCATGAGGGTGAAATGGGATGCCCTTAGCTAATTAATTGGAGGAACTAGAGGTGTAGTTGCTTCGCCGTCGTGCCGTCAATGGGGTCCAGACACAGTGCTTGCTTTGCCGAGGCTGAGTGCCGAGGTTCTTTCGTTTTGCTTTTGTTAGTCACCCTCCTGCGGGGAGAGGTACTGTGTTTATCAAACTGGAGAAACCTAACGGGCGGCTATGACCTCTAGAGAATCTTTGTAAAGGCTACGTAGTGATACCCGACCGGACCACCTAGGAAGTGATCAATGGGGAGTCATGATCCCCGGGCAAAACGGGAATCACGACTCATGGGTAAAGTGTGCGACCTCTGCAGAGGGTAATGAAACTGATATATCAGTCGTGCTCACGGTTAAGAGCAGCCTTGGGATCCTCTTTGATTAGAGATACATATGATCGAGATACAATGGTTCTATTTATGGTTTTGGTCTGATGATGATAATGATGCTTCCTCGATGAGGAAATGGTTCACAGGTTGGTTATATGATAAAACTTGGCTTCCACTAATAATAAACACCTGGCCAACTAAAAGCAACTGCTTGAGCTTAACTCCACATAAAGCTAGTCCACCTCAGCCAAACATGACATTTGCTGAGTACGTTGATGTGTACTCACCCTTGCTTTCACAAAATATCAGGTTGCCTTTGGTGCAATCTATGCTCAGGTAAATAAGAAGGCGTCGAGGCAGTTCTCCAGGAGTTCCAGGACTTCGACGAGTTCGAGGATTAGGCTAGCGACCTCCCCCAGTCAGCTGCCTGTGGTGGGTTTATTTACATTGGCTACGTTTCGATTCTGTGTACTTTGATTCGTATTATGTAAATGACTCTAATCTTTAATATCATTATTTATTCTTTATTGTTATTCGAAGCATTGTGCTATGATGAGTCATTTATGTAATCGCTGTGTACGTGAATTTCTGATCCTGGCACGTACATGGTTCGCATTCGGTTTACCTTCCAAAACCGGGTGTGACATTAATTCATTCAACTTTTCTTTTTGTTGCATGTTTAGGTTGGCAAAAAGAATGTGCAAGTTATCCTCCTCATTGCTAGCATTATTCTCATCACTAGAGGTTTCATATTTAGTGGAGGATCTTGATTTTACCTTCTTCCTTTTCCCGTCCTTTGCCATGAGGCACTTGTGGCCGACGTTGGGGAAGAGAAGACCCTTGGTGACGGCGATGTTTGTGACGTCCTCGTCGGAGGAGGAGTCGGTGGAGCTCTCGTCGGAGTCCCACTCCCGGCAAACATGGGCATCGCCGCCCTTCTTCTTGTAATATCTCTTCTTCTCTTTTCTTCTCCCCTTCTTGTCGTTGCCCCTGTCACTATCACTAGATAATGGACATTTTGCAATAAAATGACCAGGCTTACCACATTTGTAGCAAACTTTCTTGGAGCGGGGTTTGTAATCCTTCCCCCTCCTTTGCTTGAGGATTTGGCGGAAGCTCTTGATGATGAGTGCCATCTCCTCATTGTCGAGCTTTGAGGCGTCGATTGGTTGTCTACTTGATGTAGACTCCCCCTTCTTCTCCTCCGTCGCTTTGAATGCGACCGGTTGTGCTTCGGACGTGGAGGGGCCGTCAAGCTCGTTGATCTTCTTTGAGCCTTTGATCATCAATTCAAAGCTCACAAAATTCCCGATTACTTCCTCGGGAGTCATTAGTGTATATCTAGGATTGCCACGAATTAATTGAACTTGAGTAGGGTTAAGGAAAACAAGTGATCTTAGAATAACCTTAACCATTTCGTGGTCATCCCATTTTTTGCTCCCGAGGTTGCGCACTTGGTTCACCAAGGTTTTGAGCTGGTTGTACATGTCTTGTGGCTCCTCCCCTTGGCGAAGTCGGAAGCGACCGAGCTCCCCCTCGATCGTCTCCCGCTTGGTGATCTTGGTCACCTCGTCTCCTTCGTGCGCGGTCTTTAGCGTGTCCCAAATCTCCTTAGCACTTTTCAACCCTTGCACCTTGTTATATTCCTCTCGACATAGAGAGGCGAGGAGTATAGTTATGGCTTGGGAGTTGAAGTGTTGGATTTGGGCCACTTCGTCCTCATCATAATCTTCATCCCCTACGGATGGTACCTGTACACCAAACTCAATAACATCCCATATACTTTTGTGGAGTGAGGTTAGGTGATATCGCATCAAATCACTCCACCTAGCATAATCTTCACCATCAAACGTTGGTGGTTTGTGAAAGGGAAATAGGCTCAAACCTTTTCCTAAATAATTTTGGTGGTTAAATTGCCCAACACAAATAATTGGACTAACTAGTTTGCTCTAGATTATATGCTCTACAGGTGCCAAAGGTTCATCTACAACTATACTAAATCGACTGTCCAGAATACCGTAGATTATTCCGGACAGGAGAAGCTTTTTGGAAAATCAGGCCAAGCGCGGACCGTCCGGGCCCTTACGGCGGACCGTCCGCGACACCGCTTTGACTTCGACCAGGAACTATAAATCAGGGACAGTCCGAATAAACCACGGACCGTCCAGCTACAACGCGCGGACCGTCCAGCTATAATTCACGGACAGTCCGCAGGTGAAGACCTGGTTCAGCCCGAAGGTGACAAGTTGAGCAAAAGGAATTATATAGCTGGCGCGGACCGTCCGGGACCAAGGGCGGACCGTCCGCGTGGTGTCACCGAGGCAGATAGCCGTTGATCTAACCGTTGATCTGTCAGAAGTATCCGTTGAAGATGTCAGAATCGACCGTTGGAGGGTCGCGGACCGTCCGGGCCCTAGCCGCGGACCGTCCGCCAGTGCAATTTCTGGCAGATGCGCCCCAACGGCTATATGGGTGGTTGAGGGCTATAAATACCACTCCAACCCGCCACTTCATGGTGTGGGAGCCCAAGCAACATTCCAAGTCATCTAGTTGACATACTCAAGCCCTCCCAACCACATATATTCATTGATCCATCCTATACACAAGATTTAGACCACTACAACCAACACAAGTGCCACAAAAGAGAGAGCAAGCAATTGAGAGCTACTCAATTGAGTTTAGCCCTAGTGCCTTGTGAGATTCCTTGAGAGATAGTGTGTGCTACATCTTTGTGTTCATTTGCGCGTGGAGTTTTGACTCACATCGAACTTCCTCCAAAGTTTTGGAGGCTTGTAAAAGCTAGCAAGAGACACCAAAGAGTGTGGTGGTCCTTGCGGGATCGAGAGTGATCCTTGAGAAGAAGAAGAGCTCGCCGATCCTTGAGTGATCGGTGGAGAGAGGGAAAGGGTTGAAAAAGACCCGTCCTTAAGTGGACTCCTCAACGGGGACTAGGCCTTCGAGGGTCGAACCTCGGTAAAACAAATCACCTGTGTCTCGTATGCTTATTGCTTGTGATTTGTTTGTCTTTTCCCTTTCTAAGTTTCTCTTGCACTACTCTTGGCTAATTCTATTTGGTGTTGCTTTAAGTTAAACTCTCACTTAGTGAAGCAACACATTGCAAGAGAGAACTTGTGTTATTGCTCTTCTTGCCTAAGCCTTCTTGCTTTAATCTCATAAGCTTATTAGTAGTATTGATTTATCAATTCCGCATTATTTGAAAGCAATACTCTTTGCAAGCAAGGACTTAGTTTTTATACTCCGATAATTATATATCTTGTTCTAACCACTAATCAAGGGATCTAGTAGGGGGATAAAGTTTTAATTTTCAGGTTTCGCCTATCCACCCCCCCTCTAGGCGACTTTCAATTGGTATCAGAGCTAGACACTTCATCTTGAGTCTAACAACTCGAAGTGATGGCTCGTAGAAGATCCCAAAAGAACAAGAAGACTCCTCCATCGAACGTAACTCAAAAAGAGGTAACTCTTGAAATATTATTTGACGATTGTTCCAATTATGACTCATGGTCTACTAGTGTGATAAATGCTTTTAGAACCATAGATCCACGATTAGAACAAATTATAGTCAAGAGTATTTTTCCCTCTAATTTCAATGGAGAAATTAATTCCGAGGAGGATCAAAGATGTTATCGCTTAAACTATCTAGCTTTTGACATCTTAACTAATTCTCTTAGCAAAGAAGATTATCATGCCTTCATATCAAACTATGACGAATCCATCCATGATGCGCATGATATTTGGACTAGAATTAGAAGCAAATTTGATGAGTCCAAACATGATAGTTCATTTTGTGCTTCTACTTCCTTTGGTATTTGTGATACTAACCCTTGCAAGGAAGAAGAAGAAAATGAACGGGGGAGACCAAACGATGAATCCACCTCTCCAAAAGGTTTGTCTTCCCATTTCGATTCCCACATGTGTTGTGTGGCTAATGCAAATGATAGCGGAAGGACAAATGAGGATGAGGAGGAAGAAAGAAGCTTCTTGCATCTCTACGCTCGCCTAAGCCAAGAAGATAAGGCGGTCATGCTCAAACTTCTAGAAAGAGCGAGAGAGCAAAGCGAAGCTCGTCAAAGGCTAGAAGATGTTCTTTCCATGAAAATGCTACACTTTGACGAGTTGACTAAAGAACATGAGGAGCTAAAGTGCTCTCATGTTGATTTGGTCCAAAGGTATGAAACTATTTCAATTGAGCATGATAACGCTTTACATTGTATCGCTCAATTAGTAAATAGGAATACTTTGCTTAAGGACCAAGTAGAAAAGCTAAAAGTTGAAAATCTAGCTTTTCAAGAAAAATATGATATGCTTCTATGTTCTCATGAAAATCTTATGGATGATCATATCATATTAAACATTGCTCATGAGGTTGTGATAGAAAACTTAAAATCCCAACAACCTCACTCGTGCACATGTATTCAAATTGATACTATATTACCATGTGCTAATGCTTGTTGTTTGTCGACAAGCAAATCTTCCTTTGAGCTAGAAGTTGCAGGAACAAATGATAATTCATATCAAAAGCTCAAAGAAGAAAATTAGAGGCTAAAGAAGAGCTTGACACAACTAAAAGGGAAATGCATTGCCCAACCTTCTCAAGATAACCGTGATCACATGGTGAAGAAGCTTGAGACGGGAACAACTGTGGCATGCACTACATCCCTTGAAGAAAATGTCAAGGATTTGAGGATTGCAAAGAGGAAGAAACAAAAGATGAAATTCAACACCTCCTCCAAAAGCCTCAACCACGCCTTCACAAAAGGTAACATCCAAGGTAATGATCAAGCCACACTTCACATTAAGAGGTGTAGTGAATGCTTTGAAGAGGGGCACTTGATTAGGTCATGTCCCTACATTAAAAATAGCTTGATTATTAACAAGGATGATAGACTTTGTTTTAAATGCTCCAAGAAGGGACACTTGCTTAGATCTTGTCCCCATTTAAAACAAAAAGGCATAGGGTTAGAAAAGAAAGTTTTTACTAACCATGTAGCAGGCAACAAACAAGGAAAGAAGAAAACTTCAAATCTTGAAAAACGCCTATGCTACACATGCCGAAAAAAGGGACATCAATGCAAGGATTGTCCCATTGGTAACAATTTCACTCCTAACTTGTCATTTGATTCTCATGTGACTAGGCAACCCAAAATTGCAACTTGTGCTAGAAAGGTAATGAGTTTACCTAGTGCTAACACAAAGGACTTTTGGGTTCCTAAATCTTTGTTGACTAACCATGATGGACCCATCAAGCGATGGGGACCAAAATATGCTTGACAAGATTTGTAGGAGGAGATGATATGAAGCCTTGGGGTGCTTGAGAGAGTCCATTCAAGCTATCAATCTTCAATAATCTATATCCGTGATTGACCCAAGGTTATTCTTCAAACTACTACATCTTAGACTCATATCATCTCGAGGAAGTTATTGATGTTGTAGGAAATAAAGAATTATCTTATGCGGAAAAATCAAGGCCTACAACATGGAGGAAAACCAAAGGATGGTAACACGTATCTTTTAAGTGCAAGTATTTAAAATATCATTTCTTATGTGTCTTGTGTAGTCACATAGAAAAATTGAAGCACTTCAAATGTCTTTAAATTGATATTACCATTCTTTGAAGAATTTCCTCTCATATGGTAGTTTGCACTTTCATCATTTCCATACTATGACAATCTACATGCTTTAATTTATTGCTAGTATGTCATGGCATATCCTTCCTCTAATTATCTTGTTGTTGCCATGATTCTAGATATAGAGAGATATTTCATGTTCTTAAAGGAATAAGGTGTCATGTAAGGAATTCAAATCCTTAGGACACTTATAAAAGGAAAACTCTCTCTATAACTAGAATAGTGAGATTAATGATTTTATCTAAGTAACCCAAGTAGTCTCACTTATAGAGAATAGGTTTCTCTTTGGAAAAGCATGTAATCTAACATAAAAAGAAAAATCAATCCAATGACTTATGATATGCTTCTACTTACTTAAATTGGATTTGATTCTTTCACATTTATCGCTTTCCATATCATGAATTAGATTTATTCCCATAATCTTAAAGGATTATTTATGCTTGTTTTATGAGTTAAAATTGAGCATAACATCATCTATGGATAATCTAGTTCATGCTATGAAGTTTCCATGTTTTAGTAATCTAGCTTCTCATTCCTTATCAAAATGATTACAAAAATGGAAACGAGTGCTTGTGTTGCTACTAACATTTCTCTTGAGTTCAATTATGAAAAATCTACAAGAAAGAAAGTGCACAAGCCTCATGGGTTGATCTTCACCCAAAGGAAGAAAGGTAAAAGCAAAGGTATGGGAACTCATCTTCTTAAGTTTGGTTCCCATCTCAATGGGTATTTAATCTAAATTATCATATTCTACCCTTGTGAGGAATAGATTCTTTATTGATCCGAAATTAACTAAGTACGCATTCAATATCATTTTCATAAATGCGCTTGTCCATTAGAATCTAATTCATGCCTTTGCTATATGTTCTCATATTGACTTGCCTCCAAGTGATGATTAATAAATTCAATATGAAAAAGTAAATTTCCTGTGATTGGTCAAAATGTTTAGAGAGTGCATATTTCTTTTGATGTGCACTAATGTTAAGAAATTTACTTCATGTCTATGTGACTTATGGATGATGAATTGTTCTTTTCTTCTATCTAAAGAAACCATCATTCATCATTTACTCCCTTGTGCTATTAACATCTTTCTTGAGTATATTCAATAAGTTTGGAAGGAAAAAGAAACAACTACAAAGGGAGGACACTCACATGAAAGAGAAAGACATTAAGTGAAACAACACCTACTTGGACAATAAGTTTGTCAAAAACATCAATGGTGTGGTTGTGAGTATTCTAAATCTTTTTCATTGTGAGAATACAAGGCTTAAGTTGTTTATTGCAGATCTTATAAGCCTTGATCAAAGATAAATAGTGCTTCTCCCTATTTGCCTTTAAAAATGAGTGCATCCACCCAATTCTTTCATTCTTGATGCATATCTTTAGGAGGAGCCTATTTCTATATCTTTGTTATATTGAGACTAGCACGCTACCTTAGTAAACTCATATAGTCTCTTGTATGAGAACAAGTTTCTCATAAGGCATGCTACTACATTTCAATCCATCTTGGTAAAATAATGTCTCCTTTATCAAGGATTGTAGCTTTCAATATTAAAGTAGCATGTCTATTGGATTCTCCTATATTTGAGCTTGTTTAAAAAAATTTTTTGTGTCTATGTTGTTCTTTTGATTGCATCTGTTGTTTGATCATTGAATAACTTCAATTATCACTTATGCTTCTTAGTGCTTCATGCAATTTCAATTTGATTTCAATTGGTAATTTCAATCGACATCTATCTTGATATGCACTAAGTTAAAAGGAGAATTCATGATATATTTATGCAATTTGTGATCTTCTTGATATATAATAACATAACTTAGAAAAGAATCACAAGTTGTAGAACTCTCTCTTGTGCAAAATATTCTCATACATTGTCTTGAGTATAGGTCTTAAGCGACTAAGACTAAGGACAAAGCACAATGAAGAGAGCATCTCTATGTGAAGGTACAAAAGGGTAAAACTATTCAATCTTATTCATACATGTACCTAAATCTTCCTACATTCCTTGCATATCTTGTATAAAAGGAAGAGAAAGCATGCTCATGCATTAAACCCTGCTTCATACCTAGTTTAACTTCTCAAACATTCATTCTTGCATCTTTGTTTAAACTGGATGAAGTAATTTTATTGTCAAGGAGCTTAAAGCTTAACCTTGTAACGAGGATAAGCTGCCTTTGTTCAGAAGGTGGATGGTCCTTAAGCCTCCTTGAAATCCTTAAGGGTGAATGCTTGAGATATTTATAACATGCTTTCATAAGTGCATCAATTGTCATGAGCATTTGAGCATCACACCTATACTATGACACAATGCACTTCACATTCTCTATGATATAGATATGATCTCATTAACCTAAGTATGTGCACTTGGCATTTAAGACCAAAAATTTGTATTCCTCTCAAAGCACATATTTAGGGGGAGCAATCTATATCATATAAGAATTGTTTAAAGCTTAATTGACATATCCTTTTAATGATATCTTTTTCTTTTGGTACATTTGCATATTTCTTATCTCTCTTTATGCCAAGGCTAAGACTAATATGTTTTCATGAGCATCTCATGTATTAAGTCTTAGATTGAAAGGGAAATGGAGTATTCGGCAAAGACATCGCTTCCACTCAACTCCATTGGTATTATCCACTCTTTGCCGGTATCTTTGGTATAATCTTCACTCATGTTTTATTTGCCAAAGGGGAGAAAGTAGTTAAAGAAGGGCCTACATTTCACTCTAAGTATCCGTTTTTGGTGATTCATGCCAAAGGGGGAGAAAGTATTAGGCCCAAAGCAAAAGGACCGCACCACCACCCCCTAATTTCAAAACTAATGATTTTCAATTTGTAAATTTCAAATTGATATCTTATTGTGTTCAAAAGGGGGAGAAAGTAGTATTTTCAAAATTGATATCTTAAAACCCTCTTGAACACTAAGAGGAGGATTTCATTGAGGGGGAGTTTTGTTTAGTCAAAGGAAAAGCATTTGAAACAGGGGGAGAAAATTTCAAATCTTGAAAATGCTTCTCAAAATCTTATTTATTTATCCTTTGACTATTTTGCAAAACACTTTGAAAAGAATTTCCAAAAGAGTTTGCAAAAACAAAACAATTGGTGCAAGCATGGTCTAAAACATTAAATGTAAATTGGTCTAATTCCAAGTAACCTTTGCACTTACCTTATGCAAACTAGTTCAATTCTGCACTTATATATTTGCTTTGGTTTGTGTTGGCATCAATCACCAAAAAGGGGGAGATTGAAAGGGAAATAGGCTTAAACCTTTTCCTAAATAATTTTGGTGGTTAAATTGCCCAACACAAATAATTGGACTAACTAGTTTGCTCTAGATTATATGCTCTACAGGTGCCAAAGGTTCATCTACAACTATACTAAATCGACTGTCCGGAATACCGTAGATTATTCCGGACAGGAGAAGCTTTTTGGAAAATCAGGCCAAGCGTGGACCGTCCGGGCCCTTACGGCGGACCGTCCGCGACACCGCTTTGACTTCGACCAGGAACTATAAATCAGGGACAGTCCGAATAAACCACGGACCGTCCAGCTACAACGCGCGGACCGTCCAGCTATAATTCACGGACAGTCCGCAGGTGAAGACCTGGTTCAGCCCGAAGGTGACAAGTTGAGCAAAAGGAATTATATAGCTGGCGCGGACCGTCCGGGACCAAGGGCGGACCGTCCGCGTGGTGTCACCGAGGCAGATAGCCGTTGATCTAACCGTTGATCTGTCAGAAGTATCCGTTGAAGATGTCAGAATCGACCGTTGGAGGGTCGCGGACCGTCCGGGCCCTAGCCGCGGACCGTCCGCCAGTGCAATTTCTGGCAGATGCGCCCCAACGGCTATATGGGTGGTTGAGGGCTATAAATACCACTCCAACCCGCCACTTCATGGTGTGGGAGCCCAAGCAACATTCCAAGTCATCTAGTTGACATACTCAAGCCCTCCCAACCACATATATTCATTGATCCATCCTATACACAAGATTTAGACCACTACAACCAACACAAGTGCCACAAAAGAGAGAGCAAGCAATTGAGAGCTACTCAATTGAGTTTAGCCCTAGTGCCTTGTGAGATTCCTTGAGAGATAGTGTGTGCTACATCTTTGTGTTCATTTGCGCGTGGAGTTTTGACTCACATCGAACTTCCTCCAAAGTTTTGGAGGCTTGTAAAAGCTAGCAAGAGACACCAAAGAGTGTGGTGGTCCTTGCGGGATCGAGAGTGATCCTTGAGAAGAAGAAGAGCTCGCCGATCCTTGAGTGATCGGTGGAGAGAGGGAAAGGGTTGAAAAAGACCCGTCCTTAAGTGGACTCCTCAACGGGGACTAGGCCTTCGAGGGTCGAACCTCGGTAAAACAAATCACCTGTGTCTCGTATGCTTATTGCTTGTGATTTGTTTGTCTTTTCCCTTTCTAAGTTTCTCTTGCACTACTCTTGGCTAATTCTATTTGGTGTTGCTTTAAGTTAAACTCTCACTTAGTGAAGCAACACATTGCAAGAGAGAACTTGTGTTATTGCTCTTCTTGCCTAAGCCTTCTTGCTTTAATCTCATAAGCTTATTAGTAGTATTGATTTATCAATTCCGCATTATTTGAAAGCAATACTCTTTGCAAGCAAGGACTTAGTTTTTATACTCCGATAATTATATATCTTGTTCTAACCACTAATCAAGGGATCTAGTAGGGGGATAAAGTTTTAATTTTCAGGTTTCGCCTATCCACCCCCCCTCTAGGCGACTTTCAATTGGTATCAGAGCTAGACACTTCATCTTGAGTCTAACAACTCGAAGTGATGGCTCGTAGAAGATCCCAAAAGAACAAGAAGACTCCTCCATCGAACGTAACTCAAAAAGAGGTAACTCTTGAAATATTATTTGACGATTGTTCCAATTATGACTCATGGTCTACTAGTGTGATAAATGCTTTTAGAACCATAGATCCACGATTAGAACAAATTATAGTCAAGAGTATTTTTCCCTCTAATTTCAATGGAGAAATTAATTCCGAGGAGGATCAAAGATGTTATCGCTTAAACTATCTAGCTTTTGACATCTTAACTAATTCTCTTAGCAAAGAAGATTATCATGCCTTCATATCAAACTATGACGAATCCATCCATGATGCGCATGATATTTGGACTAGAATTAGAAGCAAATTTGATGAGTCCAAACATGATAGTTCATTTTGTGCTTCTACTTCCTTTGGTATTTGTGATACTAACCCTTGCAAGGAAGAAGAAGAAAATGAACGGGGGAGACCAAACGATGAATCCACCTCTCCAAAAGGTTTGTCTTCCCATTTCGATTCCCACATGTGTTGTGTGGCTAATGCAAATGATAGCGGAAGGACAAATGAGGATGAGGAGGAAGAAAGAAGCTTCTTGCATCTCTACGCTCGCCTAAGCCAAGAAGATAAGGCGGTCATGCTCAAACTTCTAGAAAGAGCGAGAGAGCAAAGCGAAGCTCGTCAAAGGCTAGAAGATGTTCTTTCCATGAAAATGCTACACTTTGACGAGTTGACTAAAGAACATGAGGAGCTAAAGTGCTCTCATGTTGATTTGGTCCAAAGGTATGAAACTATTTCAATTGAGCATGATAACGCTTTACATTGTATCGCTCAATTAGTAAATAGGAATACTTTGCTTAAGGACCAAGTAGAAAAGCTAAAAGTTGAAAATCTAGCTTTTCAAGAAAAATATGATATGCTTCTATGTTCTCATGAAAATCTTATGGATGATCATATCATATTAAACATTGCTCATGAGGTTGTGATAGAAAACTTAAAATCCCAACAACCTCACTCGTGCACATGTATTCAAATTGATACTATATTACCATGTGCTAATGCTTGTTGTTTGTCGACAAGCAAATCTTCCTTTGAGCTAGAAGTTGCAGGAACAAATGATAATTCATATCAAAAGCTCAAAGAAGAAAATGAGAGGCTAAAGAAGAGCTTGACACAACTAAAAGGGAAATGCATTGCCCAACCTTCTCAAGATAACCGTGATCACATGGTGAAGAAGCTTGAGACGGGAACAACTGTGGCATGCACTACATCCCTTGAAGAAAATGTCAAGGATTTGAGGATTGCAAAGAGGAAGAAACAAAAGATGAAATTCAACACCTCCTCCAAAAGCCTCAACCACGCCTTCACAAAAGGTAACATCCAAGGTAATGATCAAGCCACACTTCACATTAAGAGGTGTAGTGAATGCTTTGAAGAGGGGCACTTGATTAGGTCATGTCCCTACATTAAAAATAGCTTGATTATTAACAAGGATGATAGACTTTGTTTTAAATGCTCCAAGAAGGGACACTTGCTTAGATCTTGTCCCCATTTAAAACAAAAAGGCATAGGGTTAGAAAAGAAAGTTTTTACTAACCATGTAGCAGGCAACAAACAAGGAAAGAAGAAAACTTCAAATCTTGAAAAACGCCTATGCTACACATGCCGAAAAAAGGGACATCAATGCAAGGATTGTCCCATTGGTAACAATTTCACTCCTAACTTGTCATTTGATTCTCATGTGACTAGGCAACCCAAAATTGCAACTTGTGCTAGAAAGGTAATGAGTTTACCTAGTGCTAACACAAAGGACTTTTGGGTTCCTAAATCTTTGTTGACTAACCATGATGGACCCATCAAGCGATGGGGACCAAAATATGCTTGACAAGATTTGTAGGAGGAGATGATATGAAGCCTTGGGGTGCTTGAGAGAGTCCATTCAAGCTATCAATCTTCAATAATCTATATCCGTGATTGACCCAAGGTTATTCTTCAAACTACTACATCTTAGACTCATATCATCTCGAGGAAGTTATTGATGTTGTAGGAAATAAAGAATTATCTTATGCGGAAAAATCAAGGCCTACAACATGGAGGAAAACCAAAGGATGGTAACACGTATCTTTTAAGTGCAAGTATTTAAAATATCATTTCTTATGTGTCTTGTGTAGTCACATAGAAAAATTGAAGCACTTCAAATGTCTTTAAATTGATATTACCATTCTTTGAAGAATTTCCTCTCATATGGTAGTTTGCACTTTCATCATTTCCATACTATGACAATCTACATGCTTTAATTTATTGCTAGTATGTCATGGCATATCCTTCCTCTAATTATCTTGTTGTTGCCATGATTCTAGATATAGAGAGATATTTCATGTTCTTAAAGGAATAAGGTGTCATGTAAGGAATTCAAATCCTTAGGACACTTATAAAAGGAAAACTCTCTCTATAACTAGAATAGTGAGATTAATGATTTTATCTAAGTAACCCAAGTAGTCTCACTTATAGAGAATAGGTTTCTCTTTGGAAAAGCATGTAATCTAACATAAAAAGAAAAATCAATCCAATGACTTATGATATGCTTCTACTTACTTAAATTGGATTTGATTCTTTCACATTTATCGCTTTCCATATCATGAATTAGATTTATTCCCATAATCTTAAAGGATTATTTATGCTTGTTTTATGAGTTAAAATTGAGCATAACATCATCTATGGATAATCTAGTTCATGCTATGAAGTTTCCATGTTTTAGTAATCTAGCTTCTCATTCCTTATCAAAATGATTACAAAAATGGAAACGAGTGCTTGTGTTGCTACTAACATTTCTCTTGAGTTCAATTATGAAAAATCTACAAGAAAGAAAGTGCACAAGCCTCATGGGTTGATCTTCACCCAAAGGAAGAAAGGTAAAAGCAAAGGTATGGGAACTCATCTTCTTAAGTTTGGTTCCCATCTCAATGGGTATTTAATCTAAATTATCATATTCTACCCTTGTGAGGAATAGATTCTTTATTGATCCGAAATTAACTAAGTATGCATTCAATATCATTTTCATAAATGCGCTTGTCCATTAGAATCTAATTCATGCCTTTGCTATATGTTCTCATATTGACTTGCCTCCAAGTGATGATTAATAAATTCAATATGAAAAAGTAAATTTCATGTGATTGGTCAAAATGTTTAGAGAGTGCATATTTCTTTTGATGTGCACTAATGTTAAGAAATTTACTTCATGTCTATGTGACTTATGGATGATGAATTGTTCTTTTCTTCTATCTAAAGAAACCATCATTCATCATTTACTCCCTTGTGCTATTAACATCTTTCTTGAGTATATTCAATAAGTTTGGAAGGAAAAAGAAACAACTACAAAGGGAGGACACTCACATGAAAGAGAAAGACATTAAGTGAAACAACACCTACTTGGACAATAAGTTTGTCAAAAGCATCAATGGTGTGGTTGTGAGTATTCTAAACCTTTTTCATTGTGAGAATACAAGGCTTAAGTTGTTTATTGCAGATCTTATAAGCCTTGATCAAAGATAAATAGTGCTTCTCCCTATTTGCCTTTAAAAATGAGTGCATCCACCCAATTCTTTCATTCTTGATGCATATCTTTAGGAGGAGCCTATTTCTATATCTTTGTTATATTGAGACTAGCACGCTACCTTAGTAAACTCATATAGTCTCTTGTATGAGAACAAGTTTCTCATAAGGCATGCTACTACATTTCAATCCATCTTGGTAAAATAATGTCTCCTTTATCAAGGATTGTAGCTTTCAATATTAAAGTAGCATGTCTATTGGATTCTCCTATATTTGAGCTTGTTTAAATTTTTTTTTGTGTTTATGTTGTTCTTTTGATTGCATCTGTTGTTTGATCATTGAATAACTTCAATTATCACTTATGCTTCTTAGTGCTTCATGCAATTTCAATTTGATTTCAATTGGTAATTTCAATCGACATCTATCTTGATATGCACTAAGTTAAAAGGAGAATTCATGATATATTTATGCAATTTGTGATCTTCTTGATATATAATAACATAACTTAGAAAAGAATCACAAGTTGTAGAACTCTCTCTTGTGCAAAATATTCTCATACATTGTCTTGAGTATAGGTCTTAAGCGACTAAGACTAAGGACAAAGCACAATGAAGAGAGCATCTCTATGTGAAGGTACAAAAGGGTAAAACTATTCAATCTTATTCATACATGTACCTAAATCTTCCTACATTCCTTGCATATCTTGTATAAAAGGAAGAGAAAGCATGCTCATGCATTAAACCCTGCTTCATACCTAGTTTAACTTCTCAAACATTCATTCTTGCATCTTTGTTTAAACTGGATGAAGTAATTTTATTGTCAAGGAGCTTAAAGCTTAACCTTGTAACGAGGATAAGCTGCCTTTGTTCAGAAGGTGGATGGTCCTTAAGCCTCCTTGAAATCCTTAAGGGTGAATGCTTGAGATATTTATAACATGCTTTCATAAGTGCATCAATTGTCATGAGCATTTGAGCATCACACCTATACTATGACACAATGCACTTCACATTCTCTATGATATAGATATGATCTCATTAACCTAAGTATGTGCACTTGGCATTTAAGACCAAAAATTTGTATTCCTCTCAAAGCACATATTTAGGGGGAGCAATCTATATCATATAAGAATTGTTTAAAGCTTAATTGACATATCCTTTTAATGATATCTTTTTCTTTTGGTACATTTGCATATTTCTTATCTCTCTTTATGCCAAGGCTAAGACTAATATGTTTTCATGAGCATCTCATGTATTAAGTCTTAGATTGAAAGGGAAATGGAGTATTCGGCAAAGACATCGCTTCCACTCAACTCCATTGGTATTATCCACTCTTTGCCGGTATCTTTGGTATAATCTTCACTCATGTTTTATTTGCCAAAGGGGAGAAAGTAGTTAAAGAAGGGCCTACATTTCACTCTAAGTATCCGTTTTTGGTGATTCATGCCAAAGGGGGAGAAAGTATTAGGCCCAAAGCAAAAGGACCGCACCACCACCCCCTAATTTCAAAACTAATGATTTTCAATTTGTAAATTTCAAATTGATATCTTATTGTGTTCAAAAGGGGGAGAAAGTAGTATTTTCAAAATTGATATCTTAAAACCCTCTTGAACACTAAGAGGAGGATTTCATTGAGGGGGAGTTTTGTTTAGTCAAAGGAAAAGCATTTGAAACAGGGGGAGAAAATTTCAAATCTTGAAAATGCTTCTCAAAATCTTATTTATTTATCCTTTGACTATTTTGCAAAACACTTTGAAAAAAATTTCCAAAAGAGTTTGCAAAAACAAAACAATTGGTGCAAGCATGGTCTAAAACATTAAATGTAAATTGGTCTAATTCCAAGTAACCTTTGCACTTACCTTATGCAAACTAGTTCAATTCTGCACTTATATATTTGCTTTGGTTTGTGTTGGCATCAATCACCAAAAAGGGGGAGATTGAAAGGGAAATAGGCTCAAACCTTTTCCTAAATAATTTTGGTGGTTAAATTGCCCAACACAAATAATTGGACTAACTAGTTTGCTCTAGATTATATGCTCTACAGGTGCCAAAGGTTCATCTACAACTATACTAAATCGACTGTCCGGAATACCGTAGATTATTCCAGACAGGAGAAGCTTTTTGGAAAATCAGGCCAAGCGCGGACCGTCCGGGCCCTTACGGCGGACCGTCCGCGACACCGCTTTGACTTCGACCAGGAACTATAAATCAGGGACAGTCCGAATAAACCACGGACCGTCCAGCTACAACGCGCGGACCGTCCAGCTATAATTCACGGACAGTCCGCAGGTGAAGACCTGGTTCAGCCCGAAGGTGACAAGTTGAGCAAAAGGAATTATATAGCTGGCGCGGACCGTCCGGGACCAAGGGCGGACCGTCCGCGTGGTGTCACCGAGGCAGATAGCCGTTGATCTAACCGTTGATCTGTCAGAAGTATCCGTTGAAGATGTCAGAATCGACCGTTGGAGGGTCGCGGACCGTCCGGGCCCTAGCCGCGGACCGTCCGCCAGTGCAATTTCTGGCAGATGCGCCCCAACGGCTATATGGGTGGTTGAGGGCTATAAATACCACTCCAACCCGCCACTTCATGGTGTGGGAGCCCAAGCAACATTCCAAGTCATCTAGTTGACATACTCAAGCCCTCCCAACCACATATATTCATTGATCCATCCTATACACAAGATTTAGACCACTACAACCAACACAAGTGCCACAAAAGAGAGAGCAAGCAATTGAGAGCTACTCAATTGAGTTTAGCCCTAGTGCCTTGTGAGATTCCTTGAGAGATAGTGTGTGCTACATCTTTGTGTTCATTTGCGCGTGGAGTTTTGACTCACATCGAACTTCCTCCAAAGTTTTGGAGGCTTGTAAAAGCTAGCAAGAGACACCAAAGAGTGTGGTGGTCCTTGCGGGATCGAGAGTGATCCTTGAGAAGAAGAAGAGCTCGCCGATCCTTGAGTGATCGGTGGAGAGAGGGAAAGGGTTGAAAAAGACCCGTCCTTAAGTGGACTCCTCAACGGGGACTAGGCCTTCGAGGGTCGAACCTCGGTAAAACAAATCACCTGTGTCTCGTATGCTTATTGCTTGTGATTTGTTTGTCTTTTCCCTTTCTAAGTTTCTCTTGCACTACTCTTGGCTAATTCTATTTGGTGTTGCTTTAAGTTAAACTCTCACTTAGTGAAGCAACACATTGCAAGAGAGAACTTGTGTTATTGCTCTTCTTGCCTAAGCCTTCTTGCTTTAATCTCATAAGCTTATTAGTAGTATTGATTTATCAATTCCGCATTATTTGAAAGCAATACTCTTTGCAAGCAAGGACTTAGTTTTTATACTCCGATAATTATATATCTTGTTCTAACCACTAATCAAGGGATCTAGTAGGGGGATAAAGTTTTAATTTTCAGGTTTCGCCTATCCACCCCCCCTCTAGGCGACTTTCAGTTTGCCTAATGGGACGGAAAGTAAAGGCGTATGTTTAGGAATGCGAGGATAGCGTAGGGGGATCTTACTAAACTTCTTGCGCTCATGACGCTTAGAAGTTACGGACGGCGTGTCTGAGCCGGAGGTGGATGGCGACGAGGAGTCGGTCTCGTAGTAGACCACTTTCCTCATCTTCTTCTTCTTGTCACCGCTCCGACGCAACTTGTGTGAAGGGAATTTCTTTTCCTTCCCTTTCCCTTTGTTGCGGGACTCTTCCGATGAAGCCTTCCCGTGGCTTGTAGCGGGCTTGTCGCCGGTCTCCATCTCCCTCTTGGCGTGTTCTCCCGACATCACTTCGAGCGGTTAGGCTCTAATGAAGCACCAGGCTCTGATACCAATTGAAAGTCGCCTAGAGGGGGGGGGGGTGAATAGGGCGAATCTGAAATTTACAAACTTAATCACAACTACAAGCCGGGTTAGCGTTAGAAATATAAACGAGTCCGAGAGAGAGGGCGCAGAACAAATCGTGAGCGAATAAAGAGCGAGACACGATGATTTGTTTTACCGAGGTTCGGTTCTTGCAAACCTACTCCCCGTTGAGGTGGTCACAAAGACCGGGTCTCTTTCAACCCTTTCCCTCTCTCAAACGGTCCCTCGGACCGAGTGAGCTTCTCTTCTCAATCAATTGGAACACGAAGTTCCCGCAAGGACCACCACACGATTGGTGTCTCTTGCCTCAATTACAAGTGAGTTTGATCTCAAGAAAGAATGAGAAAGAAAGAAGCGATCCAAGCGCAAGAGCTCAAATGAACACGACAAATCACTCTCTCTAATCACTAAAGCTTTGTGTGGAGTTGAGAGAGGATTTGATCTCTTTGGTGTGTCTTGTATTGAATGCTAGCTCTTGTAAGGTGTAGAAGAGTGGAAAACTTGGATGACTTGAATGTGGGGGTGGTTGGGGTATTTATAGCCCCAACCACCAAACTTGGCCGTTGGTGGAGGCTGCTGTCGACGGGCGCACTGGACAGTCCGGTGCACCACCGGACATTGTCCGGTGCGCCAGCCACGTCACCTGGCCGTTGGGTTCCGACCGTTGGAGCTCTGACTTGTGGGCCTGCCTGGCTGTCCGGTGGTGCACCGGACAGGCCCTGTAGGTTGTCCGGTGTGCCACCCGCGCGTGCTCTGCTCCTCTGCGCGTGCAGGCGCGCATTTAATGCGTTGCAGTCGACCGTAGCGCGCGAAGTAGCCGTTGCGCGCATTTAATGTGTGCACCGGACAGTCCGGTGAATTATAGCGGAGCAGATTCCCGAAGCTGGCGAATTCAGAGTTGCTCTCCCTTGGGGCACCGGACACTATCCGGTGGTGCACCGGACAGTCCGGTGAATTATAACGAAGCGCCTCTGAAAATTCCCCCCGAAGGTAAGGAGTTCAGCTTGAAGTCCCCTGGTGCACCGGACATTGTCCGGTGGTGCACCGAACACTGTCCGGTGGCACACCGGACAGTCCGGTGCGCCAGACCAGGGCACACTTCGGTTGTCCCTTGCTCACTTTGTTCGAACACATTCTTGGTCTTTTTATTGACTTATTGTGAACCTTTGGCACCTGTAGAACTTGTAGACTAGATCAAACTAGTTATTCCAATTATTTGTGTTGGGCACTTCAACCACCAAAATCAATTAGGAAATATGTGTAAGCCTAATTCCCTTTCAGCCCTCGTACGAGAAGGTGGCCGCGCGGGAGGACGGGCTGACGAACAAGGCTCTCTCTCTCCCCCGCGAACGCTTGTAACCCCCTACTGCAAGCGCATCCGCCCTGGGCGTAGGACAACACGAGTCGCGGTTCCCCTTATTGTTCCCCCTTGTGTTCCGTCTCGCGCCGACCCATCTGGGCTGGGACACGCAGCGACAATTTACTCGTCGGTCCAGGGACCCCCCGGGTCGAAACGCCGACAAAATATTTTTCATATATATACTCCATGAGCCACTCTACTCTTCTCTGCTGGAAACCAAACATCCAAAAAAGAATGTAGTCGTTTCATTCCTCTCCGCTCCTCAACCAAACACACCCTAAAGCTCTGTGTAGAGCAGCTCTACTCCAGAATTTAGATTGTTTTCTTATAACCAGTGACGAGTAAATAACTTTAAACTCTATGTCTAAGTTGTTTTTTAAGTTTTCAGAGTAGCAAAAGAGGTATTTTAAAAATATGTACTACAACTCCGAAAATTCTATGGAGTTTATAACTCTAAAATTATAATGTTTGGCAGGTTCTGAATAGCTCCTTGGTGTTTGGATGAGGTGTTTCTCGTAACCAAACAAGCTCTCAATGTACTACTCTAAAGTTATGCTTTGCAAACGTTATTTGAATGGACAGGTTGTTGGCTGTTGTTGGACTACATGTGTGAACTTTGTGCACGGTTTCTACAAGGTGCCCCTCCCTCTTGGGAGTTGTCATGTTTGGGGGAGAGAGAGCTTACCAATTGGCCCGATTAACGCTTGACATTCTTTTTATACTTCCTGTTTTAATTTATAATTTATTTGACTTTTTTTAAAGTTTGATGACTCACTTTATTAAAATAATATAAATATTATTAATTTTACCTGAAATTATTTAGCATAATATATTTTAAGTATGATTTTATTTTTTTTTGCAAAAAATAAATAATATAAGCGGATCAAACTTGTTAAAAAAATCAAACTAATTATAAATTAGTACGGTGGAAGTATATGCGAGGACCGTTATGTGGAATCGCCATGTGTTTGCACCTCTTATATCATTTCCATTTTGACAAAATACTAAAATGCATCAAACTAATAATTGGACTCAACAAAAAATGTAAATTCCATTGACTATTTGAATGCAACTAAGCTAATTCCTTAAATTTTCTATATTGATATCAACATCAGTGGAGGGGATGCAGCCATGTAGTTTGTGTACTACTACGCTTTAACGTTCACGGTAAGGTGTGTCTAAAAAACTAATCAACAACAAAATAAAGGTCAAAACTGACGGTGTCACGGTCACATCAAAGTAACACGTACAACTATAAATTGACTAGAAACCAAGTTAAGAACAGCCACTACAATATATATTATTTTATGAACATAGATTTAGAGAGTGTTTGTTTGGATTATAATCCACCCAGATTATATAATCTAACTTATTTGAACTAACACTTAGTTCAGAGTTTAGGGTAAATATATTATGCTTAATATATTTTGCATAATATATTTTAAGTATGGTTTTAGATAATAAATTACATTATTAATGAATTCTTACCATATAGTTACATTTTGATCAACTTGAAGACATATAAAAGTTTGAATAACAACATATAAAATATTTACATAATAAATATTTATATAGGAAAATATCACATTTTTCTTCGGTCCATATGATGTTCTAAATTTACAACGACCCACCATGATTAAAGTGAAAAACTAAAACCTAGACGTTAAACCCTACAACCAGATAGAAAATTGTAGGCTTTGCCATAAACCCATGGGTGAAGCTCCGGACCTGTTTTAACACCTTAACAAAAATAGTTAAATCATGACCATGTAAAAACTTATGAAGGCCCAACATAAAAAAATAATATGTTTTCCTTTGATCCAACACTAGTATTGAGTTTAAAAAGTTAATATTTAAATGTTAAAATTCTACAATTAGATGAAAAACCACGTAAGGCCTTTTCGGTTATTTCAATTCCATGTGGATTGTGGTGTATTAGAATGGATTGATATAGATTTAAACCGATTCAATAACACTCAATTCATATGGATTAACGGTGAAATGAACAAGACTTAAATCTTCTTGTAAATCCACATGTGAGGGGTTTTAGGTTTGTGGTAACGTCCTATCAAAATAGTGAAGTCACGATAAGATAAAAAGATGTACAAGTTTACGTTATTTTCTCTAATATCTTCAAGGTGACTCAAAATAGTGCAAAAAATTAAAATGCTACACCATTTAAAGTGTTTAGGGCATAAACCAAATTGAGCTCCAACAGTTAACCTTTTAGATCATTATTTTAGAAAGTAAATTACATTATTAAGAAAGAAAATATTGAGAATGATGTAAAAACAAGGATAAAACACTAATATGGAGTGTAGTATATTTAAATCACCTCATGGTTTGTATATATTCTTTTGATAAAAAAATAATAATATAGAGCTATATTTTACACTGGTTTAAGATATTGTTGGAGATGCTTTGCATGCTACTATTGTGACACTACAAGAGAGGTTGTGACGGAAGTGAAAATTTAAAACTACACATCTAAACCTTACAATTATATCCTTAGACTGTTTTCGGTGGATAAAATAGAGGACATATAATTATAGATGACATTGTTTGACACTGTTTATAAAATGAAATTTAAAATAGAGGATGATATAGGTGATAGAATAGAGGAGCTGCTAGAGACAACCTTACACAGTTACACTTAACTTAATCTAATATTTTGATAAAATACTTAAGAGAACATATCTGGTGCATTTAGAAGTTTAGTGCACATGGTGCATATATTAAATCATCACCAGTCATCTTAGATCTAACGTCTCAAGTTGTTTAAAATATTTTGCTAAGGGCACCATTCAACGTGATGGGGTAGTGGTGTAAGATGTTATTTGTAAATTATAACGATCAACCAGATACATTAGATCTGTGATAGATAGTGATGATTTAATATGTGCCACCATATGCATTAAGCTTTCATATGTACTAGATATGTCCTCAATAGTTAAATCACCGTAAAAAAACATGAAGGCTGAAATTTTAAAAGTATTCCCTTGTATCAAAATAAAATTCGTTTTTGACTTTTTAGTAAATTCATATAATACTTGGTGTATGTGTTATATATATATATATATATATATATATATATATATATATATATATATATATATATATATATATATATATATATATGTTTATATTCAACATCATCTAGTTGAATATATACATAAAAATCAAAGAGCCAAAACGATTCACGTAGTATTACATTTTCATGCGAATGCTAATACGAACGATCATGATAAAAAGGGAAAAAAATCTAAAGTCTAACAATCCGATAAAAAAGACCGTGTGTAAGTGTAACCCATCCGTGGGGACTAGCCATAAGCTCATACGCCTTTTAACAGAATAGTTAAATCCACTCCGCCATTAATTAACCTCTCTCCTTCCTCGCCCCTTCCCCTCCACGACTCCACTACCACCACCTTCACCTTGTCTCCCACAACCGCCGCGCGCAAGCCCTAGCCCGATCTCGCCGGCGACAGACACCAGATCTCGCCGCCCGTTGCGCGCCGATACGCGCCCCGCCGGATTCACCGCTCCTCGCGCTGCAGCACGCCCGGGCCTGGGTAAGTTTATCGCGTCGGTTGAGCTCGACCAGGCCCTCCTACTCCCCTCGCATTGGGCTGGGGGTGGTCCGGGGACGGTTTCGTCCTGCAGAGGCTTCATGCTTGCTCCTGCGTGTCCTGGTCATGGCGTCTCGGTTTTCGCGAATTATCCAGGCGATTTTTAGCGTTTGTTTTGGTTTGATTGGGGTGGTCATGCCTGGGTTAGGATTCGGAACGCGGAGCGTGCTGATGTTGGCAGAGTGGGATGTAGTTTGGATTCGTCCACCGTCTATGGTGGGCATGCTTTGATTTGTGCAAGGGGAATCGCCAATTGTTTTTGTTGTTCTGATCGATGGGACAGTTAAACGATTTAGAACTATTAGTTTTGGCCGTCAGAATCGTGTTAAACCGACTGTATGTAGTCACAGGGCCAAACAAGTTGGAACATCATAGTGACTGACGTAAGACAGTAGCGGATCTCGTAGGTTGTAGTATGGGGGGTCATGTGCTATAGGCTTGTAGTACTGCATCTTGCACAATTTGCTTGCTGTTTTTGATAGTGGCGTGACTTGGAGCTTTCCCAGTTCGTGGATTAACGCTGTGGGTACCTTGCATTGCAGAAAAAGAGGCAACTCTGGGGGAATAACGGATTTCACCTTGTTTACAGGTTACTGCGTGACATGTAGTATTGTATAATTGGAGGTTGTCACCATCACCACAAAGCATATGTTGTGATTTGTCGATGGCGAGGAGATGAAACAGGTGTAGGGGCGGAGCAGCAAGGACATGACAGCCATGCCGCATCCGCGCCACCGAGGCGCTGCTAAGAAGCCCATGTGGATCATAGTGCTATTGTCTTTGGTTTGTGTTGCACTTATGGGGGCCTATGTCTACCCACCACGGCGCTACTCCGCATGCTACTTCTTTGCTTCGAGTGTCTGTACTCCGTTCAAGGATTGGCTACCTGCTGTTGCTCGTGAGCGAACTGATGAAGAGATAGTTTCATCGGTGGTTATTAGGGATCTTCTTTCAATGCCTATGGCTATGTCAAAGAACCCAAAGATTGCCTTTATGTTCTTGACACCGGGTTCATTGCCTTTTGAGAAGTTGTGGGAGAAATTTTTACAGGTGTGGTTCTTAATATACCCATCATCTAATATTGGAGTTAATAAACATGAAGTTTGTATTATGTCTGCTGTACCATCACCATTTTGTAATAGTTTATTTAGTTTGCTTGAAATTCTTTGCACAGGGTCATGATGGCCGATATTCTATCTATATCCATGCATCTCGTGAAAAACCTGTACATTCTAGCTCTCTTTTTGTTGGGCGTGAAATTCACAGTGAAAAGGTACTCCCTCGCACCCCCCTTACAAGTGCTTTAGTTTGTTTTATCTGTAAACATGTAATCATGCCTTGACAATTCTTGTGATTGTTGAAAATGGTGCATTTCCTGCTCTTTTGGCTTGCAAATCTTGTAAGCTGGTAACCCCAGCCGTAGTTTTTGTGTGAGTTCAAACATTGTTTGTACTCTTATACACTTTCTATAAAGCATCAGGGTTTACCTCTGCTAAAAAAAGAAAATGGTTAATTAGCGGGTATTTAGGACACTAATAGATCGACCATTTTGTCGCCAGAAACTTTAATAGAGCCTATCTGTCTAAGGCTGCCATTGTGTATGGCATGGCCAAGACTAAAGCAGGAGGACATGATGATCTATAGATTCAATTCCATGTGATTCAACAATGTCTATTTAAAGTAGAGCAAATAATGCTAAGTTGCTAACTATATAACAGAAATCAACCAGACAGTTTGCTGATCTTGAATCAGGACAGTTTTCAAGGGCAATTTGGATTCTTCAGAGGTTTTATGATGCCCATCTTAGTGACCAAATTTGTCAGCCTGACATGCATTGTTTTCAGATCATCCGACTAATCACGATTAGTCGGGCTGATCGGTACTCAGTGCTCGATAAGGGGGGTCGATTCAATCAGGTGATATGATCCTCCATATCGTTCGACTAGTCGGCGATATGTAGCGATTAATCGTCTGGTTAGCGATCAGTCACGTTAATTACTCAGGTTCAGAGTTTAAGACTTTAGTTAAGACTTCAGACTTCAGTTGTATGATGATCTCATATAGGTGTAGTAAGTTGTAGAATTGTAGTTTCAGAACTGTTGCTGGAGATGTACTGCTGTTTTGGACTATTCAAGTATTCATACTGCTGTTTTGGACTATTTAAGTATTCATACTGCTATTTTGGACTATTTATACTGCTGCCTTGTCTATACTTGTCCTTGTCCTGACTCCTGAGCAAGTCTCTGTACTATATAAGTATATATCTATATATAGTGCTATATATGTCCTGGAAATACATAGGACGGCCAGGGGACGATTAGGGTCGATCAGGGGCGACTAATCGCCCTGATCGTCGCCTAATCGCGCCTAATCGTCTGATCGCCTAGTGGCATCGATCAGACGATCAGGCGATCTGAAAACAATGAGTGACATGTATGGAGTCATTTATTTTTAATGTCTACTATTAAGAGTTTTTCTTACAGGCTTTATGAAGCTACAATGGGATTTAAATGAAACAATGGAGTTAGGACCATTAGTTGTTAAGGCACTGGGGGTTAACAACGGTGAGACAGGGGAAGGGTTGGATGCTATAACACTGCGAGTAGAGATTAGAGAAAAAGAAAGGCCAATATGTCAGGGCCTAGGAGGCCCACGGAGGGGCTGCGGCAGCAGTAGCCATGGGCCCTCCAAGAGGGATTAGATAAGGATAGTTAGAGATAAGATTAGAAGATTAGTTGAGATTATCTAGGAGATTAGTTGAGGTATCTAGGAAGGTTATCAGTTAGTAGTTGTTGAGAGTTTTTAGGAGAGTTTTAAAGAGATAAGGATCTCTAGCTAGATAGGGGTGACTAGCTGGCCTATTTATGTAATCAATGAATGAGAAATAAAGTAGACAAGAATTAGAAGGGAGAAACCCTCCTCTTGCTCGGCCGTGGGCAGAGGCCCCGGCCGACGTTCCTACCCATCGATACCTCTCTTCAATCCCTTACCGATCTAGCGACCATAATACAATATGTGAGGGAAACTGAAATGATATAAAAGCAGCTGGGTTAGTTTTCAAGAGCTATAAGTGAGATTACTTCTGCATTGAATGGACTTAAATGTGGGTACGCTTTTAATCTAGCTTCAACTTTTGTTTTAGGCTTTATGGAACACATTGAACACTGTCTTCTAAAGTTTCACTGATACAAATGATTCTTGCCATTTCTTGTATATGTTGCTTTCTTTTCTCTGACATTATTCTATTAATTTTTGGTACATGTTTGCTTCTGTGGAATGTAACACTTAAATGTCACTGAACTGCAGGTAGTATGGGGGAGGATTTCAATGGTTGATGCAGAGAAGAGGCTGTTAGGAAATGCATTGGAAGATGTTGATAATCAATTTTTCGTCTTGCTTTCTGACAGGTTCTAAATGATTTTGCAGGCAAAAGAGAGCTCTTTTCTCAATTCTTTTGCTAGTAATTTAATAAACCTTTTTCTTGTATGACAGCTGTGTTCCACTACATACATTTGATTACATATATAATTATCTGATGGGAACCAATGTCAGTTTCATTGATTGGTAAGATTGCTACAACTTATATTCTTATGTCAGCAGGAATACATGTATATTTGAGAATTAGTGAAACTGCTGCTTATTTCCCCTATTGCTGACTAGACATCTATTTCAAATTCACTTGAAGTCTTATTTTTGTGGTAAATTTTATGAATATTTTAGTGAGGAATATTTCTATGTTCTATCTAGGGATGGCAACGGGGAATTCCTCGTCGGGTTTTAGCTCCCCAAACCCGTCCCCGCGACGAAAAAATTTCCCCGTGGGGATCCCCACGAACGCTTGCGGGGGACATTTCTTCCCCATCCCCGTTCCCCGCGGGGATAAATCCCCATCGGGGATCCCCATCCCCGCTTAAATTATAATTTAATTGTACTTCATTTGTTATTAATGTAAAACATTGTCACTTATACACATTGTTAGATGTAAAAATCATTATGTACACATTAAAATCAATGTAGTTGTACAACGGGTAATCTCTTGACAAGATAATTCTTTATTTTTATCATTAACTATTACATAAAAATATTGTCACATGTAAGTTTAACGGGTCCCCGCGGGGAACGGGGATGGGGAATGCATCTCCATCCCCGTCCCCGTTTACCCGTCGGGGGAGAATTTTCCCCCGTTTACATCCTCGTGGGGGAAGAAACTCCCCCATCCCCATCCCCTAATAGAGGAATTCCCCGCGGGGAATCGGGGATCGGGTCCCCATTGCCATCTCTAAGTTCTATCATGCACATTGCTTTTCAGGGACAATGGTATTCTTGGCATGTATGTTACTATTACTAAAACGAAATGCATGCATGATGTAATAATGATAGTCTAGATAAGATATGCCTTTTGTTCTAGAGAGTAATTCAATGAGTTATCCCAGTTTTATCTAACTTAATTAACTGAAATGAAAATAAGTTCACATGTTTATTCCATGTTGTCAGCTTCTTCGATCCTGGCCCACATGGAACTGGAAGGTATACGATGGAAATGCTTCCTGAAATAGAACAGAGGGACTTCAGGAAGGGTGCCCAGGTACATGTTTAATAGAATATTAGAATGATTGGTGCTTCAAAATATTCATCATTCTGTTGTTTTATAATCGCTGTCTTATAATCAGGACATGGCAGTTCATATTGATGCGCGATCACATTTTTTCATGCTTTTGTTGAATATTTATTTGTGCTTGCTGCAGTGGTTTGCTATAACACGAAGGCATGCTTTATTGATTCTGGCAGACAACCTTTACTACAATAAGTTCAAGCTGTACTGCAAGGTATGTTCCCTCACATATGCATTCTTTAATTTAATGAAACTGGATGCAAATTATGCATTCAATAGTTTCTTATAGTGCTTCGTGATCACTATGTTTTGTATGCTAACTGCAAAATGAAGCCAACAACAGTGCTTCGTATAGTAGTTTATAGGTGGCTAAAATTAGGAAAATTGTGGTTCTAACTGCTTCTGGCAATAAGGCTAGTGAGTTAAAAGGGAGCCTACCCACAAAACCCAAAGAGAGTTTGCTTTTCATTTATTGTGTTAGTGTGCAACTACAGCAGCTTGATTAATAACTGACAGAGCTGAGTATGTTACATCTCCTACCAATTGTCACATGACAGGCTACCAGCATTTCATGCTACATATATTTGTTACCACAACCAGTGATCATGGGTTTAACCGCATTAGAACAATTCATGATATCTTAAAACTGTTGGAACCGGCCCCTACCCAAGGACACTCTCCCTACCTCGCTCACTCACAGATGCAAAGAAGATGAGCAGTAGTTTTCTCCGGCGACGAACGCCTGTTTCTTGGCACTTTTATTCACTGGGTCTGGCAACGAATACAGAAGAGTATAGGGGCTACATATAGGCCACGGACTGCCAGGAGCACGTCTCCACGTCCGGCCTTCTTGGCTTCTTGCCATGCCGCATGACCCGCTCAACACCTCCGTGAGTCACCCACTCACCTGGAGACTCGGTATCCTACATGCAGATCGGCACCATGCACACCAGTACACCTCCTAGAGACCCGTACGTGACACACACGTACATACACGAGCTGCACCTAAACACTCTACGCGCTACGCACTCACATACATCACACACATGACGTGTTTATTTTCCAACAAACTCCTCCTAAACACGACAAGTCGTGTTCCGCCATTACAGCAACGTCGGCTCGTCCTCCACGTTGACAAGGAGTGCCTTCTCTTTCTTCTTCGCGCGACAGTCACGTGCCATGTGCCCCCGCTCGCCGCACTCGAAGCAGCGCCCGCGATAGCGTCTTTTGCCGCGCCTGCTCATGCCTGAGAGTGCTGCTGGTGTCGTCGTCACTATTGTCATGGTCATTACCGCCGCCATTCCCGCGACGCCCATTTCCGCTGCGTGCATGCTCCTTCCCGCATTGTCGACGATGTGCCTCCCACTGCTCCTCCGTGAGCAGCAGCTGTTCAACGCTCTCCGCAATAGCCTGCTTTGCGTCGTCGTTGTCTGCGTCCTCCGCCACGCGGAGTCGGCTGACAAGCTCTTCAATCGTCGTCGTGTTGAGGTCGGTGAGCATCTCGATCGCCACGGCCACCTGCTTGAGACGCTTGGGGACGACGCGGAGGATCTTCTTCACGACGCGATGGTCCTCCAGCGTCTCGCCCATCTCTCGAAGGCTTGCGACGAGGCCGTTGATCCGCAACGCGAAGTCACCAACGCTCTCACCATCGCGGAAGCCGATGTTCTCGTACTCTTTCCACAAGCGTTGCACGCTCGTGGCCTTCACCCGGTCATCGCCGATCCTCATTGACCTCACCGCCTCCCACGCTTCTTTCGCCGTCTTCTTCACGGCAAGCCCCGCCTTCATCTCCGGCAGCACTGCGCGCAGGATGGCGGCCATTGCCCGCCGATCCTTGGGACGCTCCTTGCACACGGCCTCCACCGCGTCCCACGGTTCCATCGCCTCCAGCAGACCTGCATAACCAACGCCCACTCGTGGTAATTCGCCTTGGTCAGCAGCGGGAGCTCAACGGAGCTACTGTTGATGACGCGCTCCATCGCGGCACTCGTCGAGCCCATGCCGTCGAACATCTTGAGGCCATCCTTTGCCGGCGGCGTCTCCATCCTAGCTCTGGTACCAAATGTTGGAACCGGCCCCTACCCAAGGACACTCTCCCTACCTCGCTCACTCACAGATGCAAAGAAGATGAGCAGTAGTTTTCTCCGGCGACGAACGCCTGTTTCTTGGCACTTTTATTCACTGGGTCTGGCAACGAATACAGAAGAGTATAGGGGCTACATATAGGCCACGGACTGCCAGGAGCACGTCTCCATGTCCGGCCTTCTTGCCATGCCGCATGACCCGCTCAACACCTCCGTGAGTCACCCACTCACCTGGAGACTCGGCATCCTACATGCAGATCGGCACCATGCACACCAGTACACCTCCTAGAGACCCGTACGTGACACGCACGTACATACACGAGCTGCACCTAAACACTCTACGCGCTACGCACTCACGTACATCACACACATGACATGTTTATTTTCCAACAAAAACTTGGTTTTAGCTAAGCAATTGTTATTTGCAGCCAGCAGAAGGACGCAACTGTATTGCTGATGAGCATTATTTGCCAACCCTCTTCAATGTTAGTAATTATTTTTAACTCTGTTATTTACCTTTTTTCCCTCGACCCCTTGCTTCCCTTTTTTTAGTACAGTTGTGTTTATTCTTTAGATGGTTGACCCTGGTGGAATAGCTAACTGGTCAGTGACTCATGTTGATTGGTCCGAGGGAAAATGGCATCCAAGGTCATATAGAGCTGCAGATGTTACATATCAACTCTTAAAGAACATAACGGTACACCTTTATCTTGCTAAGGCCTTGTTTGGTTATTCCAATTCCATGTGGATTCGAGTGTATTGGAATGAATTGGGATGAATTTTGACTTGCTATTGATTTAAACCGACTCAATACTACTCAATCCACATGGAAGCCTTAGGGCTTGTTCGGTTCGCTCTCAATCCATGTGGATTGAGTGCAATTGAGTCGGTTTAAATCCATAACAAGTCAAAATCCGTCTCGATCCCGCCCAATACACTGCAATCCATAACAAGACAAAATCCTAAGTGGAAAAAATACGTTCCCACTTGCCCTCAACTCATTGTGTTTCATACTAATTTGTTTGCTCTACTTTGTGCAGTCTGTCAATGAGAATGTTCACATTACAAGTGATGATAAAGTAAGCATATCAGTCCTTATCTCTCAAGCACAACATAGGATTTTGCTATTACCTCTTTACTCGGATTTGGTGATGATTCCTGCATTACTGTAGTTATACAAGAGCACTTGAGAATATTTGATGTTTTCGTATGCAAAATAGGCCAAGAACACTCAAGGTGTCAACCTTTATTTTTGGATGGTTAATTTAGGCCAATGCGGCCTGTTCAAAGTAAATGCACATGATTACTTTTTTGATGGTGCATTAAGATAATTTCCCTTTAAAAATGACACTTAATTCCAATCACTAGCCGGTATGCGGAAGAATGTCCTACTCAAATAATTCAGCAGATTTTGAACTTGGAAAATACTGTATCCATTGCATCTATCTTAGCTGGCATGCTGAAGAATGTCCCACTCAAATAGTTTAGCAGATTTTGAAATTGAAAATACTATATTGTAGCATTTTTGTTGAATATTGATGTATTGCCTCTTCATCGCAGAAAGTTGTGACACAGACCCCATGTATGTGGAATGGAACAAAAAGACCCTGCTATCTTTTTGCTAGAAAGTTTTACCCAGAATCTTTGAACAACCTGCTGAAGCTATTCTCCAGTTACACATCGGCTTGAGTTCTACATGATTCTTTTGGCATTTTGCCTAGGAGATTCCTCTAGGATTTATCTTTTTGTGCTTCATGTAAATTGTGGAATTGATACTTAGAGGCTTAACAGAGTTACAGATCCAGGGCCTTGATGTAATTCTGAGTCCCTTGGTAGGGCTGAGGTGATGTTTGTTTATTATTGACGCTGCCCTCCCTGTCATTCGTGGTGCTCTCTGTATGACTATGTTTCTTTTAGCCCTTCACTTTTTTCTCTTCTCTTTTATTCTTAGATTCCTAGCTCCCATATTCTGAGTAACAGGGGTTTTGTCAGTTCTTACTGTTATTATAAGATTATTTTTTTGTAGACACGAAGATATTATGAAATCAGTTACACTAATAGTTTAACCTGGTCTTGTGAGTTACAGTGACAGTTTTACTCTTGTGATGAGTATGACAGCATGGTTACATTATAGTACACCGGAACTTCTAGTTCATTAAAAACTATTCAGCATAGTACTGGTACTAATGTTATATTTCAAGATTTGGATATTGCAAAAGAAAGACAATATACAACACCTCCACTTAGCGAAGGAACAAGTGCTGTACAGGTTTGCTGCTCTACCAATTGAATGATCAGACTCAGAAGTAGCAACCAGTTCAGAGAAAAACTGAGTTGCTCTGTTTTGCAGGAGCACCCATTGGGGCAAGGTCACTGAAAGGATCACCAAATGGGTTCGAAGCTCCAGATGTAGGCACAGAGTACTGATACTGGTGGTGATACATGTTTGGCATTGGCATTGCCAACGTCTGTTGATGCTGCTGAAAATACTGCTGCTGCTGTGGCTGGAAATACAGCTGCGCCTGGTAATACTGCTGCGCCTGGTAATACTGCTGTTGGTTCTGAGCCATCAGTGCCAACTGCACATTAGCCGGTGGTGCAAATCTGCTAGACATGGTGAACGGATCGCTGGCATTGGTGCAGAAAGGGTTGGCTGCTCCTAGGCTACCGGTGTAGGTCGCGCCGGCGATCTGCTGCCTCCTGGCCTCGTCTTCGTAGAGGCTGTCAAGTAGCAGCTTGTCAAAGCCTCCAGCCTGTTGATCAGATGAAATTCTATGTATAAGTGATTTTATCTCTGGGTTACTCTGAATTTGCCCCCGAGGTGGATATCTGAAAAGCAGATTTTAGAGCAAGGACTGTGCATACCAAGTTGGTCTCAACTGCTTGGCTTGTATGGGTGCTTGGAGCATTGACCAGTGCCAGCTCCCACCCAGACGAATTGACATCAAACATACTTTGAGATGCTGGCGGCTTGTAGTCACCTACAACCAAAACCAGAACAAAAAAAAAAACTCATGGTATTTCCGTCTCATTTCATCACTTAATAGCAGCAATGCAGATTCAAGGATTATTTGACAGTTTGGTATTCAAACTGTGCCAATAATATTACAACTAGTACTTGTGATATACGATACCTGGTGCTACAATAGCGAGTGCCAATGCATTGCTTTGTTCGAGTTCCAGAGCCGAAGGATTCACCTCTGCTTCCAGGTTCTGCACACACGCAAACCCAAGAACATAAAGCCATTCGGATATACATACACTAGAGAAGTGAATCAGGTAAAAGATTGGAGAATACTAGTAGATCTCCAGTCGTTTGCTGTGGGTGGGGTTCTGGATCAGGCACAGGCTGAGGTTCTGGTTTTTGACTCGGTTCTTCTTTCTCCTCTTCCACAGCATTTTCGGGTTCCTCTGGAGCTTCTTGCTCGTAGGTCAGTAGCTTCGGCTCCTCGCTCTCCTGCTTTTGCAGCATCAAGAGAGTCACAAAACAGAGCAGATCCAGTACTTGTTTCTCAAAAGGAGATGCGCTCACCTCACTCTTGATCGAGGGTCGGGGTGCTTCTCTGATGTACTCTTCCATCGTTGCAAGAAACGATGCGGGTGGCTGCAGAACAGTCGTGATGACTGATGAGCACATACTCTAACAACTCTAAATCAAGACGGCAATATCAAGATGTAGAGATAAAGTAACTAACCTGCCTGAGAGTAGGAAACTGGAACGTCCTGGCAAGCTCAAGCTGTTTGCAGAAGTCATAGAACTCGGCAAGGTTCTCTGCCTGTGAATGGATTTGACAGACCAAAACTACTTTATTCTGAGAACTATTTGGTAAGATCGGCATGCCAAGAGAAATTTACATACCTGCAGGCCAGCTCGTTTGTAAATCGCCAGAGCGTTGATTGCGTCGTACTTCGGCATTTCGAAGAACTGGATCAGACCGGCCAGAGCAAGAAAATTATCATCACGATTCGGCGACAAAGAAAACCATGGTTCATGTGGTAGAATTGCTACTTTACCATATCGACGAGATTGATGATGCCATCGTTAATTGAGCAGTAGATCTTGAAGCTCTCCTTCAGAACCTAAAGATCGCAAGAGCTGGATAAGAGAGAGCTAGTAGAACACAAAATATCTTGCAAGCAAGATGGGGAATGATTGGCAAGAAATGAGATGTCTGCAGTTGCAGGCTTGCAGCTTACCAGGGCTAGTGCGTACTGAATAAGGTAATTTGAGCAGGCAGCGCCTTCAGGCTGGAATTGACAAAGAAGGGGGTAACTAGTGCAACAGGCATTCAACAAGCAAGCTTAAACAACTTATTAAGAAAGCCTAGCAGGAGAGGTTTGGCGTGTCAGACCTGGACGCCGACAACCCTGAAAAGCAGCTGCTGCAGTGCAGGCAACTGCTCCAAGAGTTCCGGGCTAGGCAGGGTCCTGGTTTTACTATGTACCTGTTTTTTTTTTCAGGATGACGGAACATGTACACAGCCATAAGACGAAAAGTCTCTACACCATCAAAGTGCCGTGCATCAAATTTCAGAAGACAGAAAAAGAGGACCTTGCTGGAAGTCTGGGGATATCTGACGAGACGCTCGGTTTCGATGTCGTATCTGAGAACCCTGAGGCACTCGAGCCGTTCCTCCAGGAAGCATCCATAGGCGCGAATCCATGCGGAGCAATCCCAAGCTGACAAGTCAAGGATGGATGGATTGGTTCATCATTCGGCAGGGCAACGGAAATTACAGAGACTCCCAGCCAGCAGGATGGTAGTACAAGAAACTCGCCTGACTGGCTCGAGTCGTCCTTGAAATTGGCTATGTGCAAGATGTTCCCTCTGGATGAGTAGGCCAGGAACTCTTCCTTGAACATGGGATCGCCCTCCCTCAGAAGCCTATGCACCACTATCAATGTCTTGAGCGCAACCTGTGACGCGAACGTTGGATATGCGTTAGTTAAAACCATGGGTTCGACACATGGCGCGGTCGAAGGAATCATCAGTAAAAAGTGGCAACGAGGAAGAACACGCACTATCCAGTTCTTTGTCTTGGACAATCTCCTTGACAATGCGTATATGCAGTACGAGAGGTCTGCGCGAGGGCGGTTTGCTGAGGTCGCCAAGAGTATTTCTGCGCCGCAAGACGAGAATCAGAATGCCACACAAATTGGGGGTGGGGTGGGGGGTGGGACAGGAAGGAAGATCCATCCAATGTAGAAGACGGAGGGGGGACAGGATGACTAGTACTCACTTCTGACGTGCCGTTCCTTGGGAGGGCATTCAACATGGTTGGTTGCCTTCACAATTGCAATATCCAATTCCTTTTTTTTCCCAGACAAACAGAGAGGGCATCAGACAGACAGTTGGTGAGAACTCGGAATCCACGGTAACCGGATCGCGATCGCCATGGCTCACCTTGAATTCGCTGTTGACCTTGGCGAGGCCGACCTTGGTGGAGTCCTTGAGGGCGCCGTAGGCCTTGCGCCACGACCCCATCAGGCCGTGATCACCCAACCCACGATGCGCCCTCTTCGTCCTCTCTCACCTCGCCTCCTCCCTCCCTCCTTCCAATCTCTAATGCCACCTCGCCGCCACCCCCTGCTGCTTCCCCCCATACCTGCACGCCTTCCCACCGCACACCTCTCTCGCTAATTTTAGCCTGCGGTTGGTGGCGGTGGTCCAGCAGAGGGAGAAAGAGAGGGAACGAGGGATGCCTTGCCGCCATTTGTATCTGCCCGAACCGGTATGCGTGGGATGTGGGAGGGAGGAGGACGAAGACAGACGCGCTCCGCCGTCTCTGCCTTGTGGGCCTTACGTGGGCCTCATGGCTTAAAATGCCATGCCCCAGCAACTACACGAGTCAACACAGGCCCGGCCCGGCCCGGCCCGGCCCAAGAACCCCCATCTCTCGATTCCTCCAACAAATTCCCCTTTCCCTTACTCCCCATCCCCACCCACCCACGCCGACGAGCAAACCCTAGCGAGCGAGAGAGCCCGGAGCCGAGAGACCAGCCAGCCATGGCGCTGCGTGCCCTGTACAACGAGATCCGGAGCATGAAGGTCCGCGACGTGCCGGCTTACCTGAAGCCGCGCTTGACCTGGGACAACGTCAAGAAGAGCGCCGACCAGGCCGTCGACCGCTACATCGAGAAGTACATCGACACGAGCTCGCCGGACCCTCTCTACCACGTCTGCATCGGAGGGATGATCTTCTCCTACTTCGTCAATCTGCCCTGGGAGCGCGCCCACCTCGCCCACCTCGAGGAGATGGAGAGGACCGGTGGGAAGCACTAGATCCGCTGCCCCGTCCCTCGCCGGCAGCGCGGGAGGTGAGTCCGCGGCTCCCTGTCTCTCCTTTCCCAATAGTATCCGATCTGGCCGTGGCTGGCGCACCGCGGATCGCTCCGATCCGATCCGACCAGCTTGCTCTCGACTAATTGCATCTGGATGGACGAGTTCAAGCCTTGCACATTCGGCACGCGATAGGCCTTAGTGCAGAGCATTGCTGGCTATAGATCGGTGTGTTTGTTGTGATTAATATTTGCCTACGGCCGCTAGTTTTACCGATGATTATTTGCTTGTGTTTGTGCAATGTAGTGCGCCTTTCCCTAGAAATTTTGAGCTATCCTTCGCACCCATTCTGCTCGCAAGGGGTGCAGGGATTCAGTTGACGATGAATGCAGGCAAATTTAAATCGGGTGTTCATGGATTGCAGTCTTTAAAAAATATTCATGTATTGCATCTAACTATTGGCTTGTGATCACATTTTTTTATTGATCGTACTGCTGTAGTTTTGTTTATCTATATTGTGTGTACCTGCTCAGGAAACTCAGATGTGTGACTGTCATATCACAGCGCAACAATGGATTCCTGCTTAACAGATCTGTCTCCTTAATTCACTTCGAATTTGTGCTACTCGTCTTGTTGAGTGTAAAAGTCTGAGTCAACATCTGGAGATATGTGAAATGGTTAGTTAGCAAATAGGTTTACTGCTTTGTTGAAGAAGCCTTATGAAAACTTACTATTTCCAGCAATTTGATTCCAGTTTTTTTGTTTGACTTCCAACAAATGTACCATTGACCTGTAGGGCTCTGTCTGTGGAAGTGAGAAAATATATCTGTTTCTAAGGCCCTGTTTGGAACCTTTAGAGCTAGCTGCTAAAATTAGTTGTAGATGTTCCAAACACCCTCAGCTAATACCCAGCTAATTGTTAGCTAACCCATAGCTAATAATTAGTTCATTAGCTGGTTCAACCCAGCTAATAATTTGTTAGCTAGCTAACAATTAGCTCTATGGGTTCCAAACAGGGCCTGAACCAAATAGCCAAATTGTGTTTGAACTCGAGCTTTGTGTCATAGGGTATAGAAGCTTGGTGTGGCCCGCTTTGTATAGGGGACCTAAACGCTGCCCATTACACAACAACAACAACAAAGCCTTTTTGTCCCAAACACGTAGGGGTAGGCTAGAGATGAAACCCCATATGAAAACCTCAGAGCTCAACCCCCAAAGAAGAGAAAAGGGAGACAAAGGCAAAGGAGAACCGAAAAACGACGAAACGGGGAAACACATAAAAAGAGATAAAACCCACAAGAACCAGCAAGATCTAAAGGGGCACAAGAGAAGGTCAAACGATTAAGGAGGAAAAGCGAAACTACAAATCAGGGTTCTGGCATGTGAATTGCACACTTCCACCCCTTCCTATCCACGACGAGCTCTTTATCAATATTCAACTCCTTCAGGTCCCTCTTCACAGCCTCTGTCCACGTCAAGGTTGGTCGACCTCTACCTCTCTTCACATTCTCGGGACGCCTAATTATTCCGATATGCACTGGTGCCTCTTCAGGTCTTCGTTGGATATGTCCAAACCATCTCAAACGATGTTGCATAAGCTTCTCCTCAATTGGCGCCACTCCTACTCTCTCCCGTATATCATCATTCCGGACTCGATCTCTCCTTGTGTGGCCACATAGCCAGCGCAACATACACATCTCTGCCACACTTAGTTGTTGGACATGTCGTCTTTTAGTGGACCAACATTCTGCTCCATACAACATAGCCGGCCGGATTGCTGTCCTGTAGAATTTGCCTTTTAGTTTGTGTGGCACCCGGGGGTCGCATAAGACACCCGCAGCTTGCTGCCACTTCAACCATCCAGCTTTAATTCTATGACTGACATCCTCATCGATGTCTCCCTCCTTCTGAAGCATTGATCCTAAGTAACGAAAAGTGTCTTTCTTGGGTACCACTTGCCCATCAAGACTAACATCGCCATCCTCATACCCCATGGCACTGAAATCACACTTCATATACTCTGTTTTAGACCTACTAAGCCTAAAACCTTTTGCTTCCAGCGTCTGCCTCCATAATTCCAACTTTTGCGAAACACCACTCCTACTCTCCTCAATAAGTACCACATCATCGGCAAAAAGCATACACCACAGTATATCTCCTTGTATGTCCCTTGTGACCTCATCTATCACCAAAGCGAAAAGATAAGGGCTCAAAGCCGACCCTTGATGTAGTCCTATGTTAATTGGAAAGTCATCGGTGTCTCCATCACTTGTTCGGACACTTGTCACAACATTAGTGTACATATCTTTAATAAGATTAATGTACTTTGTTGATACTTTGTGTTTTTCCAAGGCCCACCACATTACACTCCTAGGTACTTTGTCATAAGCCTTCTCCAAGTCTATGAAGACCATATGTAGGTCTTTCTTTTGTTCTCTGAATCTCTCCATAAGTTGTCTTAGTAAGAAAATGGCCTCCATAGTTGATCTCCCAGGCATGAAACCAAACTGATTTTGGGTCACACTCGTCATCTTCCGCAGGCGGTGTTCAATGACTCTCTCCCATAGCTTCATTGTATGGCTCATGAGCTTAATTCCACGGTAATTAGTACAACTTTGAACATCTCCTTTGTTCTTGAAGATTGATACTAACGTACTCCGCCGCCACTCGTCGGGCATTCTGTTTGTCCGAAAGATGGTGTTGAAAAGCTTAGTCAGCCATACTATCGCTATGTCTCCAAGGCATCTCCATACCTCGATAGGGATACCATTAGGGCCCATCGCCTTTCCTACCTTCATCCTTTTTAGCGCCTCCTTAACTTCATATTCTTGTATCCTTCGTACAAAACCCCTGTTGTTGTCATCGAATGGTTCGTTCAATTCTATTGTAGAACTCTCATTCCCTCCATTGAACAATTTGTTGAAGTACTCCTTCCATCTGTTCTTGATCTCTTCATTCTTCACTAATAGTTGGTTTGCTTCATCCTTGATGCATTTGACTTGGTTGACATCCCTTGTCTTCCTTTCACGAATCTTGGCCATCCTATAGATATCCTTTTCTCCCTGCTTTGTGTCCAACCGTTGATAAAGGTCGTCATAGGCTTGACCCCGGGCTCTACTAACCGCTCGCTTTGCAGACTTCTTCGCTATCCTGTACTTCTCTATGTTGTCTGCACACTTGTCATGTATGTGAATATCTATGTTCCATTCTGAGAAGGATGGTCTCATGACGGTGGCATTGACATCAATGAAATGGATTAAAAGTGGTTGCTAAATACTGCCTATTATGTACGTGATTAGTTACATCCTGGGAGGGGGTGGTGTCCAACTAAGCATTGACATCAACGAAATTGGTTAAAAGTTTGCTTAATGTGACTTAGAAAGGACTTGATCTCAAAAAGAAAGGACATAAGAGGTTGATATTCCAGACTATGGTATCAGGAAAATGCACGTTTATTTGGCAAGACATGATATGTGCTGTGTGGTAGATGATATCTTCGCCCATTTGTTCGTGCATCATCTGCGCCTTTTACTGTTGGGATGTTGATCGATCAAAGGCTCTCTTTGGAACATCAAAGGCCCTCTTTGGAACGCTGGAATTTTTCCCATTACCTGTGTTTTTCCAGTGAAAATGAACTAATTCCTGTGAAATTTCTATATGATTTCTCTCAAATCCCTACCTTCAAAGGGGACCTAAAGGCTGTTCTACCTTCCAATCGAAGACCACTATGTGACACCTATTCTTTCTATTTGTTTCAGGACGGGTGACTTTCATGGGGTCCATTCAGGCTGATGGCTTCTGTTTTCTTCTGCTGTTGAGCTACTGGAGTCATGTTACTTTGGTCGTTGGTTTTGTACCCAGACAGCAAGAAACTGTCCAGCTTATTGTCTTGTTCCTCGCGTCTTGTCATAAGTAACTTCAAACAAAGGAGTGCATGCATTGTGATTAAAAACGTTTTCAGCAATTGAGTACGAATATTCTCTTTTTTTTTGTAATTTTTACTCCAGACTCCAGTCATATTTGCTGCATTGCTGGACCATCGTGTGTTATTCGTAGTTGTATCCATCTTCAGCTATTATTACGTCGGTCACTAATTAAAATCAACTTTGAGTTGATTTGGTGACAAGGGGATTAGAGGGGATTGAGGAGAAAATTAGTTTATAGGTGATAGAGATTGAGGAGGAAATTAGTTTATAGGTAACGGTGGTGGATATCAATTTTATGGCTCGTTACTATAACAAGCTAGCTAGGTTTGGCTTGTTGTACTAATAAGTTAAACATTTAGCTTGGTTTAGCTTGTAGAGCTCGGGTTCAGCTTGTTAGAGAGCTCGAGTCAGACAGGTGAGTCACACCAAAAATACAAAGATCTGTGTAAATAAATACTAGTAAGTGCACGTGTGTTATAACGGCACACAAATTATTCTCTGGCAACAACCAATAAAGAATTAAACTAATATAAATCAATTTATTAAACTAATATAAATCAATTTACAATACAATGTGAAAATCATAAAAAACAAAATCTAAGAAGTGAGTACAATGTTTGTGTATTGCGAGGATTGTAATGGTAATGAAGTGAATATACATTAAAATTCATACCAAAAGGACATGAATAGCAAGTGAGAGCAAAAACTCTGAATCTTTGTTTCTTATCCTAAACTTGAGTATTTGCAAATAACATCACTCAAAGTAGCCTAGAGGGGGGGATTGAATAGGCTAATCTGAAAATTTTCACAACAAACTTAGAAAGATTGTTAAATACACAGTTCGACTGGTGCATGCCGGTTCAACAGCTACGTGCGCAAGTTGAACCACTCTGAACCAATCCAACTGTTTTATAAACTTTAGACTAAAATATACTCGAAAAAGTATTTCGCAAGTTCTTGAGAGAAGTAAGATATAGCTAAGTGAGGATGAAAAGATGAATATGTAAATACTATTTTACTTCTAGATAAACTCTACGGAAAAAACTTTATGTCAATCTTGCAAGTAAAAATATCTCAAGTTAAAACAAGCAAGAACACAAGACACAAGATTTAATCCGAGGTTCGGCCACACCACAAAGGTGTCCTACTCCCCGTTGAGGAGCCCAGAAAGGGCCGGGTCTTTTTCAACCCTAATCCTCCAAAAGCCAACCACAAAGGTCAAGGCAATCTCTTCTTATCTTAGCTCAAAGAGCGGGTGATACAAACTTCTTGGGGTCGTCCACAAATTTGGAGACTCCCAAGCAATCTCAAAAGATCTTGAAACCTAGGGTTTCAAGAACACCAAGAACGCACAAGAGGGGTTTGCACAAGCTCAAGTCTTTGTAAAAGAGATGGGAGAGGGAAAAAAATCGTGAGCACAAGCACAAACCTCACACCCAAGAGCTCCTCCAACAAGGTTGAATCTTGAGGAAGATTTAAGTGTGTGAGAGATGGAGAGATGAGTGCTTTGTCTCAAGTTAGGTGAGCAATAAATGAGTGAGTGTTCAGCCGTATTGAAGAAGAGAGAGAGAGGGGTCTATTTATAGCCACGGCTCAAAAACTAGCCGTTTGACCAAAAACCCCGCTGAAAACCGGTTGAACCGCCCCCTGACAGGTCAGCAGTCTGTCTGCTAGTCTGACTGCCAGACTGACTGGCAGACTGACCTGCAAGCGGGTCAGACAGGCCAGGACCGGTTGAACCGCCCCCTGACACCCCTGGCGACCTGACTGCCAGTCTGACTTGCAGACTGCAGATCAGAAGTCAGAGGGTCAGAGACCAGTTGAGCTGCCCCCCAGGACCAGTTCAGCTGGTCTAGACCAGAGAGTTTTGGAGAGAAAACCCCAGCTCAGCTGCCCGGGGGCAAGTTCAGCTGAGTTTGGTCAAAGAGGTCCACAACTGAAGTTGAAGTTCAGCTGGAGTTGAAAGTTCAACTCAGCTGAAGTCCAGCTCAGCTGAAAAGCTCAGCTGCAGCTGAAGAAGCTCATCACAGCTGAAGTTAAGTTCAGCTGTACTTCAGCTGGAAAGCTCAGCTGCAGTTGAAGAAGTTCAGCTGCTTTTCAGCAAGAACACTCTAAGTTTCTCAACCCAAACCATGGTCAACCAAATAATGTTAAAGAGATTTTTGGTTTTCAAAAATAGCTTTTGAATTAGAGGACTTGAGCTATAGCAAACACCTATACATGTGCGGAAAAGAACAAGGAAGAATTACATCATGCAACACAAGATTTTACATAAATTTTATACGTCCGTTGCATGAAGTCCTTGGTGCTTCCTTAAGTTCCTGTTTCCTTCTAATCAAACACTGAGAACAAAAACTGTTAGTACCCTTATTTGTTTTGTCATTAAATCACCAAAACCCTCACTTGGGGTTGATTGCACTTACAATCTCCCCCTTTTTGGTGATTGATGCCAAAACAATTAAGGTCAAAAAGATATACATTTGCAATAGAAAATTTCTTTTGAATGATTGTATGTAGATGGCTCCCCCTAAATGTGTGCACGATTGTGAATCCAACGTTTTGACATAATATGTCATGTGAGCAACACATTTAGAGATAGTGATAAAAACCATACTAAATACAATCATCCGAGGGGTGCAAGAGTGTCATAACAGGAGTTGTGATGCACATGACTATCTCTAAATACACATTATTTTTACTTCATAGCAGAGTAGTCATTACAAACTGATAGGACAAAAGATGATGGCCAGAAGACCATCATATTACTTTGAATAACAACCCAACAGTTTTATTTCATACAATGGTAAAAGGGTACAAGCCACAACAGTGGCCAAAAACAAAAATAATCCAAAAGAAAACCGAAAGAACCACAAACTAGAAAGGACCACAAACTAGAGGTTGGATTTTCTCCCCCTTTTTGGCAACAAGTACCAAAAACGAAGAGAGAGAAAAGGATACAAGAATCAATATCCTTCAGGAGGAGGATATGACGGAGGATATGATGGAGGATATGAAGTGTAGTCAGGAAAGAGGGTCCTCATCACGTCCTCCTCAAATGTGGAGTCCCGAGGTGGCTCATCAGCCGCAGAAAAAACAAATGCCGAAGATGTACGATGATCAGGAGGAGGTGGAGGGGTGGTGATGGTAACCAGAGCCGGATGGCCTAGGGTCACCAGGAATGGGTCCCGGACCCAGGTAGGGAGGCGGAGGGTGGGAGGATGATTGACCCGGATCCCCATGGTAGGGAGGCGGGGCAAACTCCTCGCGATCATCAACATAGGCTTCTTCTTCTTCATCGTCTGCAGACATAAATGGCACCCCGTAGGCCTGCTGGTGCCACTCATTGATCTCCGGGGGAGGAGGATGGAGAGGCACGTCAGGCGAGCGAGGGACAAAAGGCATGCCCATGGTGGAAGCTTGACGACGAAGATTGTCGTCAGTCTCCCGCTGACGCCGTGCCACCTCATGGACATCAGCAGAAATGTTGCAGCACATGGAGAAAAATGCCGCAAACCCATGGACCAAGCGAGCACCCATCCCTCGGCCACGACCTCGACCACGACCACGAGCACGTGGCATGGGAGATCCGCGGCCAGGAGAGGGACGCGAGGCAACAACGGAGTGAGAGGAAGATGGATGATGGGGAGGTTGGGGAGGTGGCTCAGTGGAGGAGGCAGGGCCTCCAGACCGTGAGGGAGCCCGCTTCGTACGGGCAGCTGGGTTGGAGGAATCAACCTAGTAGGGTACGTAGCGGGAGTGTTTGACGGGTTTTTCGAAGTGGGTCTGGGTGACCACTTCGATCATCTTCATGATAAAGGGTGCATGAAGACACCCTCTGAGAGGAGACCAGGAAGCACGGACGATCTCTTCCCAGATCATGTCAAACACATTGATGCGGGCGAGACTGTTTGGAGCAAGGAGGAGGAGGAAGACTCGACTCTCCCTAAGGACGTTCATTTGATTTCCGCCCTTCGGGAGAACGGTCATCCGGGACAAAGAATTAATGTACCTGTAGTACCTATGCATGTTAGCGGTCGTCCAGAACTCCCGCTCATTAGAGACATGAATAAATTCCATCTCTTCCCGCATGGGCAGCCGAATGTTATGCACTCGCATGTTGCTGCCCTAAATATCTGCATCAGAGAAGCCCAGAATATGGGCAAAACGACGATAACTGACTTTGTGCCAGTTACCCTGGATGAAGAAATACATGACTGGGTAATCATACCCATCGGCTTCCTCATCTACTTTCTTTATCCAGAGGGTGACATAGAACTGAGCTACCACCTCGTCGTTCCAGGGGTATTCCATGGTCATAATGTTTCGTAACCCCTTTCTCTCTAAGTTTTCGAGAGCTGATGTCATGTCAGCATCTCCCATATTCTCACAACCCTCCCAGTCTATAAACATATGTGTGACGACTGAGTGTTTCTTGGAAAGAATGACAGAATTGTAGAAGTCAGCCTGGAAAAGATTCCAGAACCTGTTTCTTGTGTATATTTGGTTTGGCATAGAAAAGTACCTTCCTTGAGCTGTTTGACTTGAAATCCCAGGAAGTATTTAAGCTCGCCCATCATAGACATCTCAAACCTGTTTGTCATTACTTTGCTAAACTCTTCACAAAATTTTTCATTAGTACTACCAAATATAATGTCATCAACATATATTTGGCACACAAATAATTCATTGTCAACTTTGCGAGTAAATAATGTAGAGTCAGCTTTTCCTATTGTAAACCCATTCTTAATTAAAAAATCTTTAAGACAGTCATACCAAGCTCTAGGGGCTTGTTTAAGCCCGTAGAGTGCCTTGTGAAGTAGATAAACATGATTTGGCTTCTTTGGATCTTCAAAACCCGGTGGTTGCTCCACATATACCTTCTCTTGTAGTGGTCCATTTAGAAATGCGCTCTTGACATCCATTTGATATAGCTTGAAATCATGGTTAGTAGCATAGGCAATTAATATTCTAATTGATTCTAACCTTGCTATTGGCGCATATGTTTCACCAAAATCAAGTCCTTCCACTTGAGTGTAGCCTTGGGCAACCAACTGTGCTTTGTTTCTTGTAACCACGCCATGTTCATCTTGTTTGTTCCTAAAGACCCATTTAGTCCCAATCACATTTTGTTTGGGTCTTTGGACTAAGGACCAGACTTCATTCCGGGTGAAGTTGTTCAACTCCTTTTGCATGGCAATTATCCAATCCGGATCACCCAATGCTTCTTCAACCTTAAGTGGCTCAAGAGAGGAAACAAACGAGTAAAATTCACAAAAATTAGCTAAACGAGATCGAGTTGTTACCCCTCTCCTGATGCTACCCAGGATGTTGTCCACCGGATGATCCCTTTGAATTGTATGATGGACTCTAGTATGAGGCACTGATGGTTGTCTTTGTATTTGCTCCTCCTCATCATTCACTTGATCAAGAGGCACTTCACCATCAATACTTTCGTGTTCATCTTCTACCACTGTTGGCATCCTTTGATGATTTTCTTCATGGCTTGGATGACTTGAGGTTGATGGGTTTGCTTGGGTGGAGACTTTGTCACTCACCACCTTTGCACCCACATCAACAACCTCATTGGTCATCCAGAAAGTTCCTTCCTCATCATCCTTTTCTTGAGGTCTCACTTCACCTATTGCAAGTTTCTTTATGGCCTCACAAGGTAGTTCTTCATTTCCTGCAGTGTCATTAGAAACATGCCCTTGCGAGCCATTAGACTCATCAAATGTCACGTCTATCGCTATTTCAACAAGACCGGTGGTATTGTTGAAAACACGATATCCATGCGCATTTGATGCATAACCAAGCAAGAAGCCCTCGTCCACTCTAGGAGCAAATTTTGAGCTCTTGACTTTCTTGTTAAGAATAAAACACTTACAACCAAATACTCTAAAATAATCAACTTTAGGTTTGTTACCAGTGAGAAGCTCATAAGCAGTCTTTTTATAGATCTTGTGAAGATAGAGACGGTTGATTGCATGACAGGCGGTGTTGACTGCCTCTGCCCAAAAGTTGTCAGGTGTCTTGTACTCATCCAACATGGTTCTAGCTGCTTCAATTAAAGTTCGGTTCTTTCTTTCCACAACACCATTTTGTTGTGGAGTGTAAGGAACCGAGAACTCATGTTTGATTCCTTCTTCGCCTAAGAATTCTTCGACACCTGTGTTCTTGAATTCCGTCCCATTATCACTTCTCACTTTCTTGATTTTAAGCTCAAACTCATTTTGAGCTCTCCTCATGAATTTCTTCAATATCTCTTGAGTTTCACCTTTATCACTTAAAAAGAAAACCCAGGTGAATCGAGAAAAATCATCAACAATGACTAAACCATACTTACTACCACCAATGCTAATGTAGGCCACAGGTCCGAAGAGGTCCATGTGAAGAAGCTCCAATGGCCTCTTTGTTGTGACCACATTCTTTGATTGATGTGGGACTCCATGTTGCTTTCCTGCTTGGCATGCGCCACAAACCCTATCTTTCTCAAATACAACATTTGTTAGTCCAATGATGTGATTATCCTTTTGAAGTTTGGCCAAATTCCTCATACCGACATGGGCTAGCCGGCGATGCCGTAGCCAACCCTTGTCGGACTTTGCCACTAAACAAGTCTCAGGCGTCACTTTACTTGTTGTGAAATCAACAAGATAAAGCTTGCCCTTCAAGCGACCAGTAAAGGCAACTGAGGAGTCCTCCCTTCTAAGGATCTTCACATCCACATCAGAAAATAAACAATTATAACCCATTCCACAAAGTTGTGAAACGGACAACAAGTTGTAGCTTAAAGAATCTACCAATAAAACATTTGAAAGTGATTGTTGGTCAGAGATAGGAATTTTACCAATACCAATCACCTTACTCTTGCCACTATCTCCAAACACAATTTCTTGTGCTTCTTGAGTTAGTTGCAATGAATGAAACATGTCTTTCTCCCCGGTCATGTGATTTGTACATCCACTGTCAAGCACCCAACTTGACCCACCAGAGGAGTAGACCTGCAAAACAAGTTTAGACTATGCTTTTAGGTACCCAAATTGAATTGGGTCCTACAGTGTTAGTTATAGCCTTGGGTACCCATACACTTCTTTTCATGACTTTTCTTTTAGTATAGGCACCCACATATTTGACAACCAATTTCCCTAAATCCCAAGTCAACATATAATCACAAAGATAAGAGTGAGAAATGAGAGCATTAAATTATTGTCCACTTGAGGATCCCACTTCCTTCATCTTACTCTTTGTGGAACTCAAGTTTACCTTTACTTGAGGTGACTTGTCATTTGAGGAGTGAATCCTCCCCAAGGCATCATATAGGGTGGTTCCCTCTATGAACTTGGGGGATCTCCACCCCTTATGCACTGTGCTAGGGTTTTCCTTGGATGAGTTGAACCCAAGCCCCCTTCTTCCATTGTTGGGCTTTAGGGACTTGAACTTGGGTTCAACTTTCTTTAACCCATCATTGCTAGATCATCTTTTCAAAATACCTTTGACCTTCACCTGTGGGCTATTCTTCCTTGCATGGTTAGTTAGACAACAAGAAGCATGATATTTGGCACAATGTTTGCAAAAATTATCATTTAAGGAGCTAGACTTCGATTCAATCACTAAAGATGAGGCATTGATGTTCTTGCACTTTTCAAGTTGCACTTGAAGTTCTTGATTTTGAACATTCAAGCTTAACATGCTTGTTTCAAGTGCATTCTTTTCATTTGCAAGATTAGCTATAGAGGTTTTCATATTAATTACTTCTTTATCTTTATTCTCTATAGTTATCTTGACTAAAGATACTTCCTTAGTCAAGACATCTAGCATTTCATCTTTATTGTGAAGCAATTCTTGAAGCTCTAGGTTTCTTTCCTTTTCAAGGATAAGCAAGTCTTCTTGAGCATCAAGAGTTGCTTTTCTTTTATCTAGCTTCTCCATTAATTTGGTGATAACATTGTATCCATTCAAGCCAAATTCTTTAATCATTTTATTTTTCATGGCAATTTGTTCATCATCATCATCATTTGGAAAATCATTATTAAATAAGGTTATCTTATCTCCTTTTGCCATGAGACAAGTTGGAGTGTAGGAGTCGTCTTGTAGGTTGGTGAAGAGTTGCGAGCTTGATGTAGATTGGATGGCCACGTTTGCCACCACTTCCTCTTCCTCGGAGCTAGAACTCTCTTCATCGGAGTTCCATTCTTCACCAATATGGGCTTGACCATATTTCTTCTTCTTGAAGTATCCCTTGGTCTTGCCTCCCTTTTTAAACTTGTCCTTCTTGTATTCCTTCTTGGCTTCTTGTTCCTTCTTGTTACGACAATCCGCTATGAAATGACCGGTTTGGCCACATTCATAGCATGCCCTATTCTTTCCTTTCCTTTGGAACTTGTCATTCTTCCTTACAAATTTCTTGAATGTTTTGATGAACATAGCTGTGTCTTCATCACTTGAGCTATCTTCATCACTTGAGGTCTCGACCACTTTCTTTGCTTTGTGGTCTTTGTTCTTCTTGGGGTTGTCTTGTTCATTTGTGATCAAGGCATGAGAGTCTCTTGTCTTGATGGGGGCTTCTTCGGACTCGTGTTGTTGAATTTTTGCAAATAATTGATGAGGCGTCATATCCTCATAGTCATCACGATCCCTTATCATCCTTGCAAGACTCTTATCCTTTTCTTTATATGCTCTCATGAATAATCTTGTGACCTTGGAGTCAATCCAATCTTCACTTCCAAGTACTCTTATTTTGTTGACCAACACCATCAACCGATCAAAGAGTGATTGAAGCGACTCACTCTTTGTCCAATCATATCTTGCAAGCTCACTTTCCAAAGCTTCAACTCTATGTCTCTTAGCTTTGGGATCTCCTTCATGTGACATTTTAAGAATATTCCAAATGTCACGGGCATCTTCTCTTCCTTGAACTTCCCGGTATTCTTCCGGACAAAGACTTCCTTTAATTATGCTCACTGCTTGAGCATTGCGATGAACCTCTTGCATCATTTCCGGAGTCATCTCTTCTCCTTGGGCGGGCTTATACATACCTACATTAACAATCTCCCAAAGACTAGGATGCACACCGATTAAATGCGACTTCATCTTGTCGGCCCACTCGTCATAGTTCAACTCACTAAGAGTTGGTAACTTTCCAAGTGGGGCGGAAGAGAAGTTGGGAATATAATTTCTAGAGTAATCGAATTGAACTTTGCTAAATTCGTTACCTTTGCTTTTGGTAGATGATCCTTCGGTGTTGAGACTTACCTTGCTCAATACCTTAGACACCAAAAGATCCACTAGATCGTCATTGTAATCAAATGTTCCCTTACCTTTATCTTCTTTGGCCTTTCTTCTTGATTCTTCTTCTTCGACCTTTTTCTTAGCATCTTCCTCTTTCATTTTGAGGAACATTCTCTCGGCAATCTTCATGGCGAGGTCGAGGACCTTGGGGTCCACTTCCTCACCGGAAGATGTGATGGGGATTTCCTCGAGGAGAGGATCCACATGGTCCCGTTGAGTAGACATGATCGTTTCCTCACGCGGTTAAGCGTAAAACGAGGTACGAAGCTCTGATACCAATTGAAAGTAGCCTAGAGGGGGGGGTGAATAGGCTAATCTGAAAATTTTCACAACAAACTTCGAAAGATTGTTAAATACACAGTTCGACTGGTGCAGGCCGGTTCAACAGCTACGTGCGCAAGTTGAACCACTCTGAACCAATCCAACTGTTTTATAAACTTTAGACTAAAATCTACTCGAAAAAGTATTTCGCAAGTTCTTGAGAGAAGTAAGATATAGCTAAGTGAGGATGAAAAGATGAATATGTAAAGGCTATTTTACTTCTAGATAAACTCTACGGAAAAATCTTTATGTCAATCTTGCAAGTAAAAATATCTCAAGTTAAAACAAGCAAGAACACAAGACACAAGATTTAATCCGAGGTTCGGCCACACCACAAAGGTGTCCTACTCCCCGTTGAGGAGCCCACAAAGGGCCGGGTCTTTTTCAACTCTAATCCTCCAAAAGCCGACCACAAAGGTCAAGGCAATCTCTTCTTATCTTAGCTCAAAGAGCGGGTGATACAAACTTCTTGGGGTCATCCACAAATTTGGAGACTCCCAAGCAATCTCAAAAGATCTTAAAACCTAGGGTTTCAAGAACACCAAGAACGCACAAGAGGGGTTTGCACAAGCTCAAGTCTTTGTAAAAGAGATGGGAGAGGAAAAACATATCGTGAGCACAAACACAAACCTCACACCCAAGAGCTCCTCCAACAAGGTTGAATCTTGAGGAAGATTTAAGTGTGAGAGAGATGGAGAGATGAGTGCTTTGTCTCAAGTTAGGTGAGCAATAAATGAGTGAGTGTTCAGCCATATTGAAGAAGAGAGAGAGAGGGCTCTATTTATAGTCACGACTCAAAAACTAGCCGTTTGACCAAAAACCCCGCTGAAAACCGGTTGAACCGCCCCCTGACAGGTCAGCAGTCTGTCTGCCAGTCTGACTGCCAGACTGACTGGCAGACTGACCCGCAGGCGGGTCAGACAGGCCAGGACCGGTTGAACCGCCCCCTAGGGCGGTTGAACCGCCCCCTGACACCCCTGGCGACCTGACTGCCAGTCTGACTGGCAGACTGCAGATCAGAAGTCAGAGGGTCAGAGACCAGTTGAGCTGCCCCCCAGGACCAGTTCAGCTGGTCTAGACCAGAGAGTTTTGGAGAGAAAACCCTAGCTCAGCTGCCCGGGGGCAAGTTCAGCTGGGTATGGTCAAAGAGGTCCATAGCTGAAGTTGAAGTTCAGCTGGAGTTGAAAGTCCAACTCAGCTGAAGTCCAGCTCAGCTGCAGCTGAAGAAGCTCATCACAACTGAAGTTAAGTTTAGCTGGAAAGCTCAACTGCAGTTGAAGAAGTTCAGCTGCTTTTCAGCAAGAACACTCTAAGTTTCTCAACCCAAACCATGGTCAACCAAATAATGTTAAAGAGATTTTTGGTTTTCAAAAATAGCTTTTGAATTAGAGGACTTGAGCTATAGCAAACACCTATACCTGTGCGGAAAAGAACAAGGAAGAATTACATCATGCAACACAAGATTTTACATAAATTTTATACGTCCGTTGCATGAAGTCCTTGGTGCTTCCTTAAGTTCCTGTTTCCTTCTAATCAAACACTGAGAACAAAAACTGTTAGTACCCTTATTTGTTTTGTCATTAAATCACCAAAACCCTCACTTGGGGTTGATTGCACTTACAATCACATATATTGTATATCTAAAAACCAACTAAACAATGATGCACTTAATAATTAGCATCTAGTTAGGTGCCTATGCGCTGCAACGACATACAAAATATTTGACAAAATGCTAGTACACAACGATTACATATAGTAAAGTTCTCGTGTGTTGCTACGATTTTCATATATATGTACATTTGATTATAGAGTATAAAATATAAAGACATGTGTATTTTCCAATTAAATGTTTAACTGTGGATCTGGCCGAGACGACAAATTGATTACAAAGTAATATAAGAGACTTTTTTAAATGACGAGTAAATTAAGAATTCATGCGAGTAAGCAAATCATATTTCTGAACCTTCTATGCTGCACACATACTTGCAAACTTGCATTAAGTATTAGCAAATGAAGGTAGAACACAGAAAGCGTTCATGCACTTAAGGACGTTAGTTCTTATTGATACAACAATCTGCAGAAGAACAACTTTGTCGTTCCAGTCTGGGTTTTCCTCAAGAAACTTTTCAAATGCCAGAATCTTTTGTAGAATTCCCTTAATCATGTCAAGTTGATCAACACCAAGCATTACCTATCACATTATCAAAGAACACAACTATATGAAGGATAATAATATATTCAACGCCAGCAAAAAGATAAAATTCAAAGTGAAAGGAGTTACAAATGTAACAATAACGTGCATGAAGTGGGGAAAGGCAAAAAATAGTGACGGTTAAAGGATGAAGAAGAGTACTTAAAACTACTAAAATATACAAGGTAGACCTAAGCGGAATAAAAGAAAAAACAGTAGCAGTATCCTGTCACCAAGAGAGGCGATGATCAGCTAGCATTAGACAAGAAAAGAAAAAGATGACTTACAAGGCATTCAGCACCCACAGTACTGTAGAGTGCATGGTATGCTAAACTGATAAGTACATAATACATTAGGGAGCACAATAGAAATACTGCTGCTTATCAATATAAAATGTAGGGAAATGTAGTATCACAATACCACTCAGCTATAACCACAGTCCACGGTAAATTGGCCAGCTATTTTTATCAGTACATTTATTTAGATACTGTGTAAGGTCTTTGATGCATACCTTTGGTCGCTAATAGCTTACAGAACATATTCTTAGAGTCCTTCAAATATATTATATTCTGCAAGTGTTTTTTCTAATACATATCTACCCTACATGTCTCCAACAAAGTTAATGATGTTTAGTCTTATGTTTACTCTGTATTGTCATAAGCGATATGTTTTTGAGACCAGAGGTAGTATAAAGCTTCAGACTAATATGGTATTTATTCTTCAGAGGTGAACACTTTTGATTTTTCATTATAGTCATCTAGAAGCAAACTGCAATAATTCACTGCAATAATTCATATATTCAGAAAAGTTCTCTTATTCTTGTATTCTTGGGCCCCATGCACAACAAATCCTTATCCTAATACCAAGTCATGACCAGAGATACCATTTTGAATTCGTCACAGGATTGTCATCAATTCCTTATGCTTGCCAACAACATCAAACACTTGAAAGACCATATTCAAAATTATATAAATGAACAATTGGATATAGATATTTCCATGTGCAACCTAATATATAGATGAACTTGTTTTCTATCTGATTTCTTGCAATAATTGATTTTGACTTTGTTCTAGAGTAAGTAAAGGGCAAGTGTTTTCATACCTTTCGACAGGCAAAACGTTGTGTCAGTTCACTAATGTGCCTTTTTACTACTGGAAGCTCCAATTGCTCCCTTGAAAGTTGAAACTATCAGAGTATATCCCAGTAGGAAACTAAAGATTTCAGCCAAGTGAATGAAAAGAATCATTCACTAATTTCGAAAATACATTTTGGATAATGTAACACCCTAAATTTGGGGTATAAAATTTCTTTGCTCATATTCACAAATTCAGGTGTTACTCCTCCCTTCACACCTTTCCCAATCTCCTCTTTCTCTTTTCTATAGAGGAAGGATGGTTATTTCTTTATTTGTAATTATAATCTAGTAGGCTAAACTCCAAGGGAGTATAAAATGTTGCATCATGTTGAACCCTAAACTTCACTTTTGTTTGATGCATATGCTTGAGGGTGCTAATTTGAATTTGTGGCATATTTGGAATTGAATCAAATGGAGTAAATAAAAAGAAAAGGGAAAACAATTGCTAAAATAAAAGAAAAAGGAAAAGTGGCCCACACCCCCTGTTCCCCTCGGCCTTTCGGCCCAGCCGGCCCATCCCGCGCGCGTGCCCTTTCCCCCCCTTCCTCTCTCTGTCCTGGCGGGCCTACCTATCAGCGCGGCCGCTTTCCCCGCGCGTGCGCCCGCTCCCTCGCTCTCTCTGCTCGCGGGCCCCCTCTGTCAGCTCCCTCGTCCCCGCGTAACCGCCCTTCCGAGCTGCGCGTGCCGAGGACTCCGCGCCCACGTCGCGCGTAGAGCTCGCAACCGCCCCGCCCTCGGCTACTTGAGCCCCAGAGCCCCGCTCACCCTCTCCCTCCCTCATTTGCGCACCTGCAGAACCCCTTTTCAACCTTCCCCCACGCTGCGCGCACGCCAGAGAGGAGCCGCCGTTGCCCGCCGCCGTCCCGAGCCCGTTTCCCCGTCGGCGTCGGAGCCCCGCCGTGCCCTCTGCCACGGTGAGCTTTGCCTCGACGTCCGCAACTCGGGACACACTCCAATTTCTCCTCTCCCTCCCTGATTTCCTCTGCCCACGCTCACCCGCCGTCCTCCGCGCAGCCGCCGTGGTCCGCCACCGTTGACCCGAGCCGTCGTCGCGCCTTCGCCGCCACTGAGAGGTCCCTGGGGTACACCTTGAGGTAAGGAACCTCCCCTGCCCTCTCCTTTTCCCTCCCTTGCTCCCTGCTGCGCTTAATTTCTCGTCGGAGTCGGTTGGCGCCGCCGCCGAGCCATCTCGCCGTGGGCCGCCACCCTCTGGTGCCCCTACCGCGATTTAGCCCCCGCCAGTAAGTTCCCCGCGCCTTCCCCAATCTCCCAGACCATCCCGGTCGCCCTAAGACCCGTGGAGCCCCCGCGCCCCTTGTCTCCGGCGAGCTTCCCCGCCGCGGGTACGGGCACCGCCATCCCTGCTGGCCGGAGAAGGGTACGGAAGCTGGCCGCCTGATCCCCGCTGTCCATCTCAGATCGGACGGTCCCTTTTTAAATAACCCGAGCCTAATCTTAGCCGTCCGCCTGGGATCTGACGGCCCAGAGCCGCCCCCCGCCTTCCTGTCGCCGGGCCCCGCCTGTCAGTCGCCCGCGCCCGCTCTGCCCGCGCGGCCTCGCCTGTCAGCCGCCCACGCTCGCTCTGCCCACGCGGCCCCGCCTGTCAGCCGCTCGCGCGCCTACCCGCCGATCTAACCCCGAGCGTCGATCCGAGATCCAACGGCCGAAGGAGCCCGATACCCCTTCGCCCGCGCAAACTTCTTAAAGAGACCCCCGGTTTTTTGCAAATTAACCCGCCGTCCCTGGAATTTCGTAGTTAGGTCCTCGGACCTTTTATTTAATCAGGAATAAGTATTTAAAGAGTATTTTTAATCCCTAATCTTGTAAAATTCATAACTTTGTCATATGAACTCCAAATTAGGTGCTCCAAATTGCAAAATGTTCATAATATTTTTATCTACCTGGTTAAAACAATGTTTGCCTGCTGTTTTTATGTCCCAATTAATAGTTGATCTTTAGTTTAGAATTAGTGTTATTGGAACCCTAATAGAAATAAAATAAAGATAGTAGACTTTAATAAAAGTTGGAGTACTTAAGTTTATAGACTTAACACCATGTAATTATTTAACCCACCACTAAACTAACTTTATCTGAACAATATGATAGTGACATAGACCTGGTTAGTGGATAATAAATCACTTTGTATAGTCATCTACCCTAGACCTAGGGAACACCATATTGCCAATCCTTTTCTATTGTGAACCTGTGATCTCTCTGCTGCACATGTTTGGTATATTGTTTTTTTGTTATTTCCCAAGTGCATAGAATGAATGATTACTTTGCGTAGACAACGAGCAGTCTGTGTTTCCCGAGGAAGTTGCAGAAGAAGTCCCTGAGCATTAGCTTGGTGAAGGCAAGTGTCCTCTGTCCCATTATGTCCCATTTACTTTATAATACACTGTCCCGCATACTATGAACAACCTAAGGATTTACTAGCTTTCTATTTACCTTGTCCTTGATTTACCTTTTGGGTTACTATGGTTAACTACATGCTAGCGCTTTACTCTAATCAACGAACATGATGAGAATTACTTTATGATACGATGTTTTTATTCTGGATACGATGGTGATATACTTGTGGCATTTTAGGGGACTCGGGCCGTTTCCCGAGTACCTCTCCGTAAGGACCTGTTCGTTGAGAGTCCACCCGGGATAACAATGCAACCATGAGGGTGAAATGGGATGCCCTTAGCTAATTAATTAGAAGAACTAGAGGTGTAGTTGCTTCGCCGTCGTGCCGTCAATGGGGTCCAGGCATAGTGCTTGCTCTGCCGAGGCTGAGTGCCGAGGTTCTTTCGTTTTGCTTTTGTTAGTCACCCTCCTGCGGGGAGAGGTACTGTGTTTATCAAACTGGAGAAACCGAACGGGCGGCTATGACCTCTAGGGAATCTTTGTAACAGCTACGTAGTGATACCCTGCCGGACCACCTAGGAAGTGATCAATGGGGATTAGCTCTCCCCGAGCAAAACGGGAATCACGGCTCATGGGTAAAGTGTGCGACCTCTGCAGAGGGTAGTGAAACTGATATATCAGCCGTGCTCACGGTTAAGAGCAGCCTTGGGATCCTCTTTGATTAGAGATACTCCGGATGCACCTCAGATGATGACTCTAATGATGATGGTTAAAGATAGTGACTTTAATTATGTATTTTAGTATTTCCTCTCTGAGGAGGTACTTTTTGGGATTATAACTTGGGTTTTATGATAAAATCTGGCTTCCACTAACAATAAATACCTGACCAACTAAAAGCAACTGCTTGAGCCTAACCCCACATAAAAGCTAGTCCACTTCAGCCAAACGGGGCATTTGTTGAGTACGTTGATGTGTACTCATCCTTGCTTTACCACAAAACACCAGGTTGTCCACATTGCAACCACTGCTCAGGAGAAGACGAAGTCGTGGAAGGAGACTTCCAGGAGTTCCAAGACTACGACGAGTTCTAGGTGTGGGTTGGCGGCAACCCCCAGTCAGCTGCCTGTGAAGGCCCTATCATTACTGCGTTTCGCTTAGTACTTTGATTTATCCGTTAAGTTGATGACTATGTGAATGTCTCTGACTCTGTGATGTAATAAGTTAATACTCTTTTATGTTATTATTCGAGCACTGTGCGATAATGTTCATTTATGTAATCGCTGTGTACGTGAGTTCTGATCCTGGCACGTACATAGATCGCATTCGGTTTGCCTTCTGAAACCGGGTGTGACATAAGTGGTATCAATGCCGTGCTGACTGTAGGACCGCTGACCTAGAGTAGCACTGGTCGTACTAAGGACTATTGATCTTCATTCTCACCTTGATCTCTGGTGTCACTTCAAAAGTCGGTCACCTCGACCAACACTATGTTTTACTACATATATATATATATATATATATATATATATATATATATATTATATTATACCTTGCTAAAATTTTATTTTGTTCTGTCTATGGTTTACTCACTTGTCATATTAGTTCTGTTCTTACTCTTATGCTTATGGTGTCTTTTGTAGATGGCTCGTCTTAGACACACTGCTCGTAAGTCGGTGATCCTTTTCCTGCCGTCTCGCCTTGCGGAGCGTCCTCTGCGCCGCACCGTGTCCGGTCAGTCGAGTCACCTGGAGAGGTTACACCACCGCCTGCGTGAGGAGCAGGAGCGCCAGTGTCAGCAGAGGGAGCAATAGGGCTCTTCCTCCCCCCCTGAGCAGGAGGTGGAGTCCGTGAGGCGCCGTTCCTCTGTTCCTCAGCTGGAGGCGCCCCCTGCACCACCGCAGGACGCCCCGACTGTTGGAGGAGCTACTGGAGGAGGTCTTGGAGGAGACCCCGACGACGACGACGACTCAGACCACAGCACCGAGTCCTCTGAGCCGCAGGAGGCGGAGGGATGGGTCGCCCGACCCATCACCCGTGACGCCGCTCGCGGCTGTCACTTCCACGATGCACTCGACACCTTGTTACGCCAGGCTTTCGACCGGCACACTTGGTCGATCGAGTACCATTGTGTAGTCTACCAGCACAGTCGCGGGAGGTACCCGAACCGCTGGGAGGCTACCTGCCTAGTTCGCCGTTCGGAGGATGACCTCCGGGGTGCAGAGGCCGTTTCGGAGCATTACTCCATCTTCGAGAGGGACACTGCAGAGGCGGCTATGCAGGACGCAGCACGACGTGCACTCTCCCAGTACTGTTCCTTATTCGGTGGGGTGGTCGACGGTCTTAACCTTAGGTACTACCCCCGCCGTCCTACTGGTAGCACAGAGAGTGTGGTTGTCTCGCCTATTGGTGAGGATAACCCTAGGTTGAGCAGCACAGTCAACCTAGTCGCGGTGCTTAACACCGAGCTGGACCACTCTCTGGACGAGCTGAGCAGGGCTCGAACGGAGATTGCCGAGTTGCGTGCTGAGCTAGCAGAGCGCCGCCACCAGGAGGGTGGTTCCCCCGCTCCTGTTGGGACTCAGCACCCTTACCGCTCGCCTCCACGTGGTCACCACACTTATGGTTCCCCTGCCTGTAAGACCAGGATAGATCTAGATCCTTAGATCGTTAGCGTCGGAGTTTGTAATAAATTCTTAAGTCAGATGTCTCAGTCTTAGATAGTCAGTTTAGTTTGCTTATCAGTTGTTTCCATTCAGTTTAGTTTGCTTATCAGTTGCTTACATGCTTGTTATGATGAACTTGTGCTGGATTTGAATCTTTGTAATGACTGTTGCCAACATGTGGGTTTCCCCTGCAGTTTGGCTTAGCTAGTGATGTTAATGAAGTCAGTTATTTAGTTGGGAAACCATTTACTTCTACTTTCCTTTTTATCTGAGAAGCTGTATTGGATCATAATGAGGATCAGTGAAGTTCTTTGTTCACTCAGTGTCATGAAGAATTATGTATACTCTTTTCTTATGCTGAAGGATTGTAAGTCAATGCTGATGTGTGAATGTCTTCCACAAATGTCTGACAACAGACGCCGATGTAACAGGCGTGTTAAGCAAGAGCAGCGTGCCCAGCAGGAGGAACATCAGAGGCAGCCTCCCCCGCCACCCCCGATGACAGTGGAGCAGATGTTCTTGATGCAAACTCAGGCAGTGCAGGCTATTGGGCAGACTCTGGCAGCCATGCAGCAGGCTCAACTAGGGGTGAAAACGGGACAGATACGGACGGATACTAGGTCATCTCATATCCTACCCTAATACAATTTTCTCGGATACAGGATCAGATACAGATAGTTAAAATCCGGGACGGATACAGGACGGGATCGGGTAATAAATAGGGCGGGTAAGAAACGGATATCAGATATTACCCGGATAGATAACGGATATTAGTTGGATAGTCTGTCCTGATGAAAAAGCCAAATATTGACAAAATGGACACATACAATTCAAGTTACTAACCACAAGTTCATTATAGAACTAAAAACACAATTTCAAAAAAAATCAGCAGCATATCCCCTCTTTTAGGCATACTCCACAAGTCCACAAGTATATAACAAATAGTAGATATTTCACACAGGTTCATTATAGAAGAAACAACACAATTTTAAAAGTAAATCAGCAGCATACCCCGTCTTTTATGTATAATCCACAAGTTCACAATTCCACAAATATATAATAGATAGTGGATATTTCACACAAGTTCGGTGCAACATTAAAAGAGATACACAACATGCTACATAGTTTATTACAAAAGCGCAAACAACATAGCGAAGGGTCTAATTTCAATGTATCAAGTCGCCGCAATATCATCTTCGTCCAAGTCCATTGCATTCATATCTTCACTTATGGTTCTAATTTCAGTTTCTAAATCTGAAATTGTTGAGAACAAAGAACATAGTAGTAAGCGTCATCAAGTCACATGCACATAAATAAACAAATACAAATGAATGACAAACACATGTATAATGAAATCAAACCTTTCTCCGAAGCAATCTTCCAATCCTTGGTACAAACCAAGGCCTCAATAATTTCAGGTTTAAGTTTTGAACGAAAGGCATCAACAATACGTCCACTAGAGCTAAATGCTGACTCCGAAGCAACAGTAGAAACTTGCATAGATAACACATCACGAGCAAGGGTCAAAAGGATAGGAAGATTTGTCACTTGCCCCCTCCACCAAGATAGGATATCAAATGGAGCATCACCTTCATTGACCTTCACCAAACCCTCACTCATATACACATCCAATTCTGAAACCTTCTTCACATTGTTTGCTGCTGCATACAACTCATCAAGATCAACCTCATCCTCATCCTCATCATCCATGAAAGAACCATTTTTGTGTGGAACAGGTTCACTCTCCTTGGAGGTAGAAGCCATATTGATGTTTGATGAATAAAAAGCAAATAACTCATTGATGACATTAATGAAAGACATCTTCTCTAGCTCAGCCCTCTCACTATCATACATCTTAGACATGTACAACTCCACCATTTTATGTTTGTACCTAGGATCAAGAAATGCCCCCACTGCTAAAGCCATATTGTTCATGTCCCAATATTTATCGAACTTCTCTTTCATAGAGAATGCCATTGTATAAATTATGACATCACTGCTCTCACACCATCTTGCAATAGCCATCTTAATCTCAGAAAACTTGCGAAAGAAATGATTTGCAGTGGGATATGAAGTGCCAGAAAAAAGTAATGTGACATCATAGAACTTTTTCAAACACTTGTTGATATTTATTGCATTCAACCAATCATCACTTGAAGGAACCATATGACCAAATCTATCCTTATCTTTTTTAGCAAGACGATCAAAAGCATCCTTATAGTAAATAACATCTCTAACCATAATATATGTAGAATTCCATCTTGTAGCAACATCTAAGGAAAGGGCTTTCTTAGTGTCTAGATCACATTCTTTAGCACATTTTTGAAATGCCTCAAATTGCAAAGGTGACCTCTTGATAGCTGTTATGAACATTCTAATGTTTGCAATAGCATTTCCCATTACTGCTAAGCCATCTTTAGCAACAAGGTTCAATATATGATTTGCACATCTAACATGAAAGAACTTTCCACCACATATAAGCAAGTCTTTAGCATTATCTATCACTATATCAACTGCAACCTTGTTTGCCGCAGCATTATCCAAAGAAAGAGCAAACATTTTCTTATCAAGGTTCCAATTGAGCACATTTGCAAAAAAATATCACTCAATTTTATCCCACCATGGCTGCCTTCTACATGCATAAAATTGATAATCCTTTTTTGCATGTTCCAATTATCATCAATCTAATGTGCTGTGACACATAAGTACGACTTGTTTTGTATAGATGTCCATCCATCCATAGTAAAACTAACACGACATGTCAGCTTTTTGAATTGTGCATACAACATATTCTTTTCCTCTTTATAAAGTTGCATGATCTCTTTACGAACAGTGATACGAGACTTGAAAGGAAAGGATGGCCGTAGTGATTTGATAAATTTCACAAAATACTTGTGTTCGGCAACAATGAATGGATATTCATGCATGATGATGGCATAATATAGACGTCTCACACTGGCTTTCTCATCATATTTATATGTCGCTATGTCATTCCCACTCTGACTTAGCTGTTGTTGACCCTTCACAAGACAATGTTTCAATTTTAAGTGGTTACTAAAAGCCTTTGTACCATTTGAAGCATCAGCCTTAGCTTTATGTGAACATCGAAGACATTTTGCCCACTTTTGCTTAACACTGGAACCATCAGGTTGCTCAACATCTATTTCATACCTTGTGAAATGTTGCCAGACCCATGAAGTGAGTCTTTTCCCAATTTGGCCATCTACTTGTTTTTCATCGTCGCCGACACTTGCTTGGGCACTTGCTGGTATGCTCACACTTGCTGGTATGCTTGCACTTGCCCTTACACTTGAACTTGCACTTGCGTTTGCACTAGCGGTAGCACTTGCAATTGCAGGTTGCACAACTACAACAAAAACATTTTTTATTGAAAATTGAAACTTGCAGCCTATGAAAAGAAAATGCACAAAGTCATTACCTTCAGCTGATTTTTGCATTAAAACCATAAGTTCATTCTTGCTTGATGTGACCTTGAATGCAGATGCCATTAGCTTGCTGCTAGTAGGGGTACCGATTGGCTTCTTGGTTTTCATCTTGGAGATACTCATTGGCATTTGACCTTTATCCTTGTTCATAGCGGGAACTGTCACTGTTGGTACTAGTTTCCGTTGTTTCACAACACGATGGTCATTCACATACATGTACTTCTTCTTTCTCAGACCAACTTGCTGTTGGACGATGGCATTCTCACCACTAGCAATAGGGGCATCATCAGCATGGTCCTCTACTATCTGATCATTGTTACTGGCATTAGCATCACCCTCAAATGGATATTCCATTTCATCATCATTTAAACCATCCTCCATCTCAGTGATGTGATTTACATCCATGGTGCTGCCAATTCCTAAATAAAATAAGAGATTCTCAGTGACATGAAAACTGATTTACATCCTCCATCTCAGTGACATGAACACCTGACTAAACAAAATAAGAGATGCTCGGACAGTGAATGTGGATGCTGACCTTTCTAGTGGCTGATTTGGGGAAGCTCTGAAGCTGATAGTCGCCACTCGCCGGAACAACTGGGACTACGAACACTGGAACAGGTGCAGTAAACCTGAGTGTCGGATGGAAACAGGCGAACTGCCATGAGCGGGGTGGAGACTCACCTGTAGAAGGGCCGAGCGGCGTACCGGCGCGACGGTGTACCAGCGCTTCCCTGTGGCGACGACGGCTTTGGCATAATGGCAGTCCAGTCGTCCGGGCCTCCGGCTGGCCGCTGGTGCCTGGCGGGCGGCGGCTAGGGCTAGCTACGGCCGTGCGGGTGCGGCGTCTGCGTCTGTCTCCGTGAGTCCGTCTGTCCGTGGACCGTGCGTCTGTCTCCGTGCGTCTGTCTGGTCGTCCAAACAAATGGCCGGATGGGCTGCCGACTGGGCCTGTTTGCAGTAGCATGTGCATGAAACGAGCATGGGCCAAGACATTCCACGCACAGGCACTAGAAAATTGAAATGAGCATGCATGAGCCGAGAGCCCGAGACGTTCCACGTACAGGCACAATGCACACAGGAACTGAAGCGGCTACCCGCTAACCGGGTACCCGTATCCTACCCGTACTTCTCGGGTATTTGCCGGGTAGTGGTCATCCTGTATCCTACCCGTATCCGACTGATGCATATCCGGGTAGTATCCGTATCCGACCCGTATACAAAAATACCCGTATCCGGTACCCGAAAAATCGGGTATTTTAAGTACCCGTATCCGGTACCTGCCGGGTAATCCCGTCCCGTTTTCACCCCTAGGCTCAACAGCAACCCCAACCCCAGTTGCAAGTGCAGATGCCCCAGATGCCACGGGATAAGCGTGGCGAGTTCATGAGAGGGCACCCTCCTACCTTCGCGCACTCTGCCGACCCCATGGATGCAGAAGACTGGCTGTGTGCAGTGGAAAGGGAACTGCGCACCGCCCAATGTGATGATAGGGAGAAGGTTCTGTATGGTCCCCGTCAGCTAAGGGGAGCAACCCAGTCCTGGTGGGAGTCCTACCTCGCCACCCATGCTGACCCCGAAGCCATCACTTGGGAGGAATTCAGCGAGAGTTTCCGCAGGTACCATGTTCCAGAGGGACTGATGATCGTGAAGAAGGAGGAGTTTCTGGCTCTGAAGCAGGGACCCCCTGTCTGTTAGTGAATACAGGGACAGGTTTCTACAGCTATCTCGTTATGCACCTGAAGACGTCAACACTGATGCTAAAAGGCAGTACAGGTTCATGAGGGGTTTGGTGGATCCCCTGCATTACTAGCTGATGAACCACACCTTCCCCACCTTCCAGCACCTGATCGATAGGGCAATCATGACCGAGAGGAAGCGCAAGGATATGGAAGATTGGAAGCGCAAGATGAGTGGACCACAGTCCGGGAGCAACAGTCGCCCCCGCTTCTCAGGCAGTTCATCTCAGCAAGGCAAGCATGGTCACCCACAGGGATACCAACATCAGGGTCAGCGCCCGTACCTGCAGCAGTCTCAGAGGCAGTACCCACAGTAGCAGCAGTATCGTCAGAACAACCAGTAGGGAGGTAACTAGTATCAGAGGCAGAACAACCAAGCACCTCGCCTTCCTGCCCCAGCAGCGAATCAGAACAACCAAGCAGCCCCAGCACAAGGAGGAGGCAAAGGATGCTTCCACTGTGGAGAGCAAGGTCACTGGGCGATGCATTGCCCAAAGAAGATGGCGCAGCAGCAGACAAATCCCAATGCTCCAGCAAGGCAAGGTGTACCTCAACAGGCAGCAGGTAATCGTGGCCAAGCGTACAACCGTGGGAAGGTGAACCACTTGGAGGCCGAAGCGATCCAGGATGCACCAGATGTGGCAGTAGGTATGTTCTCAGTCGAATCTCATCCAGCAAAAATGTTGTTTGATACTGGTGCAACTCATTCATTTGTCACTGCAACATGGGTAGAAATGCATAACATCTCAGTAGAGGCAATGATGCCGCCCATGAGGATTAATTCGGTCGGTGGTAAAGTGCAAGCAGATAAAATATGCTCAAATATAGGGGTGGAAATAAGGGGGATAGGGTTCCCCAGCGACCTAATAGTAATAGACACCCCTGAGGTAGATGTCATCCTAGGGATGAATTGGTTAATGAAATATGAAGCGAATGTTAGCTGTGACAAGAGGACCGTAATATTGAAGTCCCCGCTTGGAGAGGAGGTAGTGGCTGAGCTAAGGATGCCTGAAACAGCGAAAGGAGATTATCACCAGATTTCGGTTGATAGCAAGGAGGCCAACCCGCTTGAGGCTATCAGGGTTGTGTCGGACTTTCCAGATGTGTTTCCCGAAGAATTAACGGGCATGCCACCCAAGAGAAAGGTCGAATTTGCCATAGAGCTTATCCCTGGTACCGCCCCCATTTCTAAAAGAGCCTATCGAGTGTCTGGACCAGAATTGGTGGAACTCAAGAAGCAGATAGATGAGCTATTAGAAAAGGGTTACATCAGACCAAGTACCTCGCCTTGGGCCGCTCCAGTATTGTTTGTAGAGAAGAAAGATGGTACCAAAAGGATGTGCATAGATTACAGAGCCCTAAATGAAGTCACCGTTAAGAACAAGTACCCCCTGCCAAGGATAGAAGATCTGTTTGACTAGCTCAGAGGTGCCAGCGTATTCTCGAAGATAGATCTGAGATCAGGTTACCATCAACTCAGAAACAGACCCTCAGACATACCGAAGACAACATTCATCACCAAGTATGGGTTATATGAATATACAGTTATGTCCTTTGGTTTGACAAATGCGCCTGCCTTCTTTATGTATCTGATGAACAATGTGTTCATGGACTACCTAGACAAGTTTGTGGTAGTGTTCATCGACGATATTCTCATATATTCTCAAAGTGAGGAAGAACATGTGGAGCATTTGAAGATGGTATTGCAAAGGCTACGAGAGCATCAGTTGTATGCCAAGCTGAGTAAATGCGATGTCTGGATTCATGAAGTCTTGTTTTTGGGTCACATCATAAACCAAGATGGGTTGGCTGTGGATCCAAAGAAAGTAGCAGATATAATGAACTGGAAAGCACCGAAGGATGTTCGTGGAATCAAGAGTTTCATTGGAATGGCCGGATACTATAGGCGTTTCATCGAAGGCTTTTCAAAGATTGCTAGACCAATGACAGCGTTGCTAGCGAAGAAAGTTGAGTTTAAGTGGACCCAAAAGTGCCAAGAGGCATTTGAAGAACTGAAGAATAGATTGACTACAGCACCTGTGTTGGTTCTGCCTGATGTTCACAAGCCATTCTCGGTATACTGCGATGCTTCCTACACCGGATTGGGATGTGTGCTAATGCAAGAAGGAAGAGTTGTAGCATACTCATCTCGACAGCTGAAGATCCATGAGAGAAATTATCCCACACACGACCTGGAGTTGGCAGCAGTGGTTCATGCTTTAAAGACATGGATACATTACCTGTATGGGCAGAAGTGCGACATCTACACAGATCACAAAAGTCTGAAATACATATTCACCTAGTCAGAGTTAAACATGAGGCAGCGAAGATGGTTGGAATTGATCAAAGACTACGAGTTAGAGATACATTACCATCCAGGCAAAGCCAATGTTGTTGCAGATGCTCTGAGCAGGAAGATCCAAGTCAATATGATGGCCACGTACCCAATGTCATATGAGTTAGCCAAGAAGTTCGACAGACTGAGTCTTGGTTTTCTGAACAGTACACAAGGAGTAACAGTGGAATTAGAGCCCACCCTAGAGCGGGAGATCAAAGAGGGGCAGAAGGATGATGAAAACATCAACAAGGTCCGACAGTTGATCTTAGAAGGAAGAGGCAAAAACTTTCGAGAGGATGAAGAGGGAGTAATATGGTTCAAGGACCGATTGTGTGTTCCCAACATCAAACCTATTCGGGAGCTGATCCTCAAGGAAGCTCATGAGACAGCCTACTCCATACACCCTAGAAGTGAAAAGATGTATCAGGATTTAAAAAGGAGGTTTTGGTGGTATGGCATGAGAAGAGAAATCGCAGAATATGTCGCCGTCTGTGATAGCTGCCAAAGAACCAAAGCAGAGCATCAGAGGCCCGCCGAACTGTTGCAGCCATTGCAAATTCCTCAGTGGAAGTGGGATGAGATCGAGATGGATTTTATAGTTGGCCTACCTCATACCCGGGCCGGCTATGATTCCATCTGGGTGGTTGTGGACCGCTTAACAAAGGTGGCCCATTTCATACCTGTGAAGACAACATACACCGGAGCAACATTAGCTGAGTTATACATGTCCCGGATAGTCTGCCTACATGGTGTGCCGATAGGGGTGGTAATGGATCGTGATCCAAATAGTTCTTCACAAAATGTCAAAGCCCTAAATAAATTATAGTTCAAAAATGACTATAAATAGAGCCCGATCCTAACCCGCTTTGATCCTTAAATCTTATAGTGCAAAATTTATAGCCCATTGTCAACCCTATGTGCCGAAGAAGATAGTGTCAGATCAAGGAACACAATTCACCTCTCATTTTTGGCAGCAGCTACAAGAAGCTTTGGGCACACATTTGAACTTCAGCTCGGCTTATCACCCGCAGACAGACAGTCAGACTGAAAGAACCAATCAGATCCTAGAAGATATGTTGAGAGCCTGTGCGTTGCAAGACAAGTCAGGATGGGACAAAAGGTTACCTTATGCGGAATTCTCCTACAACAATAGTTACCAGGCCAGCTTGAAGATGTCACCGTTTTAGGCGCTCTATGGACGGAGTTGTAGGACTCCGCTGCATTGGGACCAGCCTGGAGAGAGACAGGTGTTTGGCCCCGACATTTTGCTTGAGGCCGAAGAGAATATCAAAATGGTTCGGGAGAATCTGAAGATAGCACAATCAAGGCAACGAAGCTATGCTGACAGAAGGAGAAGAGAACTGAGTTTTGAAGTGGGAGATTACGTCTATCTGAAGGTGTCGCCTATCAGAGGAGTCAGAAGGTTCGGAGTCAAGGGCAAGTTAGCACCTCGGTACGTTGGACCATATCAGATTCAAGCAAAGCGTGGAGAAGTGGCCTACCAGCTCAACCTACCAGAAAGTTTGTCGGCAGTGCACAATGTGTTCCACGTGTCGCAATTGAAGAAGTGTCTGCGAGTACCAGAAGAACAGTTGCCAGTGGAGGTCCAAGAGGATCTGACATACATAGAGAAGCCAACGCAGATTCTGGAGTTTGCAGACAGAGTCACCCGGAGGAACACCATCAGAATGTGCAAAGTCAGATGGGGCCACCACTCTGAGGAAGAAGCAACCTGGGAACAAGAAGATGATCTGAAAGCCAAATACCCCGAACTCTTTGCTGACCAACCTTGAATCTCGGGGCAAGATTCTTTTAAGGGGGATAGATTTGTAACACCCTGAATTTGGGGTATAAAATTTCTTTGCTCATATTCACAAATTCAGGTGTTACTCCTCCCTTCACACCTTTCCCAATCTCCTCTTTCTCTTTTCTATAGAGGAAGGATGGTTATTTCTTTATTTGTAATTATAATCTAGTAGGCTAAACTCCAAGGGAGTATAAAATGTTGCATTATGTTGAACCCTAAACTTCACTTTTGTTTCATGCATATGCTTGAGGGTGCTAATTTGAATTTGTGGCATATTTGGAATTGAATCAAATGGAGTAAATAAAAAGAAAAGGGAAAACAATTGCTAAAATAAAAGAAAAAGGAAAAGTGGCCCACACCCCCTGTTCCCCTCGGCCTTTCGGCCCAGCCGGCCCATTCCGCGTGCGCGCCCTTTCCCCCCTTCCTCTCTCTGTCCTGGCGGGCCCGCCTGTCAGCGCGACCGCTTTCCCCGCGCGTGCGCCCGCTCCCTCGCTCTATCTGCTCGCGGGCCCCCTCTGTCAGCTCCCTCGTCCCCGCGTAACCGCCCTTCCGAGCTGCGCGTGCCGAGGACTCCACGCCCACGTCGCGCGTAGAGCTCGCAACCGCCCCGCCCTCGACCACTTGAGCCTCAGAGCCCCGCTCACCCTCTCCCTCCCTCATTTGCGCACCTGCAGAACCCCTTTTCAACCTTCCCCCACGCTGCACGCACGCCAGAGAGGAGCCGCCGTTGCCCGCCGCCGTCCCAAGCCCGTTTCCCCGTCGACGTCGGAGCCCTGCCGTGCCCTCTGCCACGGTGAGCTTTGCCTCGACGTCCGCAACTCGGGACACGCTCCAATTTCTCCTCTCCCTCCCTGATTTCCTCTGCCCGCGCTCACCCGCCGTCCTCCGCGCAGCCGCCGTGGTCCGCCACCGTTGACCCGAGCCGTCGTCGCGCCTTCGCCGCCACCGAGAGGTCCCTGGGGTACGCCTTGAGGTAAGGAACCTCCCCTGCCCTCTCCTTTTCCCTCCCTTGCTCCCTGCTGCGCTTAATTTCTCGTCGGAGTCGGTTGGCGCCGCCGCCGAGCCATCTCGCCGTGGGCCGCCACCCTCCGGTGCCCCTACCACGATTTAGCCCCCGCCAGTAGGTTCCCCGCGCCTTCCCCAATCTCCCAGACCATCCCGGTCGCCCTAAGACCCGCGGAGCCCCCGCGCCCCTTGTCTCCTGCGAGCTTCCCCGCCGCGGGTATGGGCACCGCCATCCCTGCTGGCCGGAGAAGGGTACGGAAGCTGGCCGCCCGATCCCCGCCGTCCATCTCAGATCGGACGGTCCCTTTTTAAATAACCCGAGCCAAATCTTAGCCGTCCGCCTAGGATCTGACGGCCCAGAGCCGCCCCCCTGCACCCCGCCTTCCTGTCGCCGGGCCCCGCCTGTCAGCCGCCCGCGCCCACTCTGCCCGCGCGGCCCCGCCTGTCAATCGCCCGCGCCCGCTCTGCCCACGCGGCCCCGTCTGTCAGCCGCTCGCGCCCTCGCGCGCTCGCGCGCCTGCCCGCCGATCTAACCCCAAGCGTCGATCCGAGATCCAACGGCCAAAGGAGCCCGATACCCCTTCGCCCGCGCAAACTTCTTAAAGAGACCCCCGGTTTTCTGCAAATTAACCCGCCGTCCCTAGAATTTCGCAGTTAGGTCCTCGGACCTTTTATTTAATCAGGAATAAGTATTTAAAGAGTATTTTTAATCCCTAATCTTGTAAAATTCATAACTTTGTCATATGAACTCCAAATTAGGTGCTCCAAATTGCAAAATGTTCATAATATTTTTATCTACCTGGTTAAAACAATGTTTGCCTGCTGTTTTTATGTCCCAATTAATAGTTGATCTTTAGTTTAGAATTAGTGTTATTGGAACCCTAATCGAAATAAAATAAAGATAGTAGACTTTAATAAAAGTTGGAGTACTTAAGTTTATAGAATTAACACCATGTAATGATTTAACCCCACCACTAAACTAACTTTATCTGAACAATATGATAGTGACATAGACCTGGTTAGTGGATAATGAATCACTTTGTATAGTCATCTACCCTAGACCTAGGGAACACCATATTGCCAATCCTTTTCTATTGTGAACCTGTGATCTCTCTGCTGCACATGTTTGGTATATTGTTTTTTTGTTATTTCCCAAGTGCATAGAATGAATGATTGCTTTGCGTAGACAACAGGCAGTCTGTGTTTCCCGAGGAAGTTGCAGAAGAAGTCCCTGAGCATCAGCTTGGTGAAGGCAAGTGTCCTCTGTCCCATTATGTCCCATTTACTTTATAATACACTGTCCCGCATACTATGAACAATTTAAGGATTTACTAGCTTTCTATTTACCTTGTCCTTGATTTACCTTTTGGGTTACTATGGTTAACTACATGCTAGCGCTTTACTCTAATCAACGAACATGGTGAGAATTACTTTATGATACGATGTTTTTATTCTGGATACGATGGTGATATACTTGTGGCATTTTAGGGGACTCGGGCTGTTTCCCGAGTACCTCTCCATAAGGACCTGTTCGTTGAGAGACCACCCGGGATAACAGTGCAACCATGAGGGTGAAATGGGATGCCCTTAGCTTATTAATTAGAAGAACTAGAGGTGTAGTTGCTTCGCCGTCGTGCCGTCAATGGGGTCCAGGCACAGTGCTTGCTCTGCCGAGGCTGAGTGCCGAGGTTCTTTCGTTTTGCTTTTGTTAGTCACCCTCCTGCGGGGAGAGGTACTGTGTTTATCAAACTGGAGAAACCTAACGGGCGGCTATGACCTCTAGGGAATCTTTGTAACAACTACGTAGTGATACCCTGCCGGACCACCTAGGAAGTGATCAATGGGGATTAGCTCTCCCCGGGCAAAACGGGAATCATGGCTCATGGGTAAAGTGTGCGACCTCTGCAGAGGGTAGTGAAACTGATATATCAGCCGTGCTCACGGTTAAGAGCAGCCTTGGGATCCTCTTTGATTAGAGATACTCCGGATGCACCTCAGATGATGACTCTAATGATGATGGTTAATGATAGTGACTTTAATTATGTATTTTAGTATTTCCTCTCTGAGGAGGTACTTTTTGGGATTATAACTTGGGTTTTATGATAAAATCTGGCTTCCACTAACAATAAATACTTGACCAACTAAAAGCAACTGCTTGAGCCTAACCCCACATAAAAGCTAGTCCACTTCAGCCAAACGGGGCATTTGCTGAGTACGTAGATGTGTACTCATCCTTGCTTTACCACAAAACACCAGGTTGTCCACATTGCAACCACTGCTCAGGAGAAGACGAAGTCGTGGAAGGAGACTTCCAGGAGTTCCAAGACTACGACGAGTTCTAGGTGTGGGTTGGCGGCAACCCCCAGTCAGCTGCCTGTGAAGGCCCTATCATTACTGCGTTTCGCTTAGTACTTTGATTTATCCGTTAAGTTGATGACTATGTGAATGTCTCTGACTCTGTGATGTAATAAGTTAATACTCTTTTATGTTATTATTCGAGCACTGTGCGATGATGTTCATTTATGTAATCGTTGTGTACGTGAGTTCTGATCCTGACACGTACATAGATCGCATTCGGTTTGCCTTCTGAAATCGGGTGTGACAGATAACTTGTAAATAATCAACATGACAAATAAATGTGCATAATGCATTATCAAGGGTATGGAATAAGGTTACTGTTAGAGGTAATAATTGTATATTAGGGCTCACCCTAGAGGGTAGCTATATAGTGTTTGTACATGAGCCACATGGGCCTAGCCATATACTCTAACACCCCCCCGCAGTATGAACATCCGTCGCAGCGGAGTTTACAGACTGGACTCGAAAAGAAGAAGTACATCACACAATAGGATCCCCCCACAGACTCAACTAGCCACTACTGATGTTGAGGCTGGAGCGAAACTTGGCGAAGGTCGAGGACAGAATACCCTTGATCAAGATGTTGGCAAATTGGGAGGTGGTCGGGACGTGGAGGACCCGAACATCACCGACGACGACCAGATCTCGGACAAAGTGTAGATCGATCTACACATGCTTGGTCCGCCGATGCTGCATCGAGTTGGTGGAGAGGTAGACGGCGCTGACGTTGTTGCAGTAGACCAACATGCTCATGGAGAGGGGACTATGGAGCTCGGCGAGGAGCTGCCGGAGCCACGCAGCCTCCGCCATGCCATTGGCCACGACACTATACTCCGCCTCGGCACTCGAGCGGGAGACGACCGGCTGGCGCTTCGACGACCAGGACACCAGGTTACCGCCTAAGAAGATGGAGTAGCTGGAGGTGGAGCGCCGAGTGTCCGGACACCCGGCCTAGTCAGCGTCGGTGTAGACGACCAGCTCGGAGGAGGTAGACCGGTGAAGAAGTAGCCCGTAGTCGATGGTGCCCCGGAGTAGCGGAGGAGGCGCTTGAGAGCTGCGAGGTGGGGCTCTCGGGGGTTGTGCATATGGAGACAGACCTACTACACGGCGTAGTAGATGTCCGACCTAGTGAAGGTGATGTACTGAAGGGCACCGACAAGACTCCTATACCCGGTGGGGTCCTCGACAGGGTCACCCATGGCCTCAGAGAGCTTCGCCTGCGTGTCACTAGGGTAGAGCAGGGCTTGCAGTCACTCATCTTGGCCTGCTCCAGAATGTCAAGAGTGTACTGCCGCTGGTGAAGTAGGAGTCCTGAGAGGCGAGGCTTAGTAGTGACCCCTAGGAAATGGTGAAGCACGCCCAGATCCTTGACCGGAAACTCCCACTGAAGCGCGTCGACGAGGCGGCGAAGAAGTGACTGACTCGAGGCGGTGAGGACAATGTCATCCACGTAGAGGAGCAAGTAGGCAGTCTCTGCTCCATGATGGTGGATGAACAGAGACGTGTCTGACTTGGCCTCCACGGAGCCCAGTGTCACCAGTAACGTAGCCAGTCTAGAGTGCCACGCCCTAGGGCCCTGCTTGAGGCCGTAGAGGGACCTGTTGAGCCGACAGACCATGTCAGGGCGAGAGGAGTCCACGAACCCTGCCAGCTGACAACAGTAGACGGTCTCGGTGAGGGCACCGTGCAGGAAGGCGTTCTTGACGTTGAGCTGGTGAACTGGCCAGGAGCGAGCAAGGGCCAGCGAGAGCACCGTGCGGACGGTGGCCGGCTTCACAACTGGGCTGAAGGTCTCATCGTAGTCGACTCCGGGGCGCTGAGTGAAGCCCCGAAGAACCCAGCGAGTCTTGTACCGCTCCGAGGTACCATCGGCCTGCCGCTTGTGCGTCCATATCCACTTGCCGGTGACGACGTTGGTGCCGGCGGACGGGGCACCAGATCCCATGTCTGGTTGGCGACGAGCACCGCGTACTCCTCCTCCATCGCCCGACGTTAGTGGGGGTCCAGCAGGGCGGTGCGAACAGAAGAGGGTACCAGAGAAACCTGTGAGTCTCCGGTCGTGGCCGCCTGGACTCGGGGCGGCAGGGTACCAGCCACGTGCCATGTCACCATTGGGTGGACGTGCCGCGGGTCGCGGTGAAGGAGCGGTGGGTGGTACACCGGCGACTCGACACGTGCCGCGGGTGGCCGTGGCGGGGGTGTAGGTGTCCCGGGCGGGGACTGGGCCACTGGTGGGGACGACGACGGCGGTGGTGGAGGTGTGAACCCCGGCGGCGGCAGCCGACGCTGGTAGATCCGCACCGGCTGGGCGAAGCGGACCGGAGGGGTCGGTACTGACGGCCCCATAGGCGGTGCAGTCCCACCACCCCTGCTCGGCCCAGGGGCGATCGGAGATGGGGCCCCGTGGAGAGGCGACACCACCTGTAACATCCCAAAATCCCAACCCAGGTTTGAAACCCTACCCCCCCCCTAATTTTCCCCCTTCATTTTATTCTTCTCCCTTAACCCTACCCCTAGGTCACCCCATCATTTGCATGCACTTAAAATGACTTGAAGCACCTCACATAGACCATATTTATCACCAAGTTCATTTAGAGAAATTTTGATAAGAGAAAAAGAAACAAAAGTAGAAAAGAAAAGAAAAAGGAATGGAATAAGAAAAGGAAAAAGGAAAAATCCTCTCCCCTCCCTCGGCTGGGCCGAATCTCAGCCCAACTCGCGCGCGCGCTCCGCCCCCACTCTCTTCCGGCCCAGGCGGCCCAACCCGCGCGCCGCTCCCACCCCCCGACCACTGGGCCCCGCCTGTCAGCACCTCACCTCTCTCTCTCGCGCGAACCTCTCTCGCGGACAACCCGACCCCACCCGTCAGCTCCTTCTCCCTCGCCCATCCCTCACCGGCGCGATCGCCGCCGAGCGCCCCTCGCTTCGTCGCCTCGCCATTAATGCCCGCCAGCCCCCGCGACAAACTCCGCCACTGTGCTTGAGCCGACCACTCACCCCCGGCCTGCCCGAGCCGTCCCAATCGGCGTTAGCGCCATTCCCGTACCCATGGCGAGCTCGCCGGTGCTCGCCGTCTCCCCCATCCCCCCTCCCTCCCCCGAGCGCCTATAAAAGGGCCCGCTCGAGCACCGTCTTCGCCACACAACGCCAGCCATCCTCACTGCCCTCCTCCCCGAGCCGTTCAAGCGAGCGCCGCCGTGCCCCCTGCCTTGCTCCGGTGAGCTCCTTTCCCCCTCTCTAGCATCTCTCTGTTCAATTAAGCTATGGCCAAAGCTCCGCCACACACTCGCGATCACTCGACGCCACTTTGCCCCCCCGTCATGGCCGGAAACCTCACCGGCGGCTTCGCCGCCGCAGGCGCCCGCCACTACGTCGTGGACCGGCCGCCATAGGCCCCCGCAGGCCAAATTCGCCCCACCATCGTGACCCACTCCAACCGCCCGTGCTTCGCCACCCCTTCCCTGCCAGAGGACCGGACCGACGGCAGAGAACCGCCGCGGAGCTCGCCGCCGACCGGCCCGGTCGAGCCCCCTCCCCTCCGTTACCAGTAGCGCCGTCAGCCCCCCCTCTCTCTCCCTGGCTGGTGGGCCCGCGCTACGGCGCCGTCCCCGCCGCCGTCCCCTCGCTGCTGGGCCGTTTGGGCCGCAAAGCGCGCCCGCGCCCGCACGCCTTGTGGGCCAAATTTCCTCCCCGGCCCGGTTGAGTGGAGAATCCCTTTCCTTTTTCTTTTTCCTACTTTTCTTTCCCAATTTCATATATATATTTAGATACTAATATTTTATGCACCAAAAATTGTCTAAATAAATTATTAGGGCACAAAAATAATAAAGTATAATAACTTGCACACCCCACAAAGGTCACTATGTTTGATGTATTGTTATTGTCTTGTTTAATTAGCGGAAGAGGGATCCGATCCTCCGGAACTCTTAGCTCCGGAAGAAGGGCAGGAACCCGACCCCTCCGAGATTAACCTTTTGTGCCAGGAAAGCTTCAACGAAGGCAAGTCCATCCTTCCCTTGATGCATTATTTACCTATTTCTCTCTACCACTGCCTAAGCCTGGATTATGGGATGGGAATCGAATTGCATGGTAAGCATGAGAGAGCCCGCATTAACTATTACTTCCGTTAAAAGATATGGGACAAGTAAAAAGGGGGTATAAGTGAAATGTTTTCCAAAAGAGTGCGATGAAGGGTACTCACCCTCATCACCTGGTGAAGTAGGATGATCAGGGACTCCCTGGTTTAGGGGAGGGCCTAAGGCGTTGGCTCAGCTGGTTTAGGCGTGAGCAGAAGGATCATCCTCTCATATAAGGACCGGTTTGTCATCTTTCATTACCTGTACTCTCAAAAAGTACAACCACTCGAGGCTGTGTGGGCAGCCACTCAATCTGAACTCGTACGGTCCCACCCCAGGGTTATGAAGGCTGGGGTAGCACCGGGAGGATAAGGAAGGGGAATGTTTTGTCCAGTTTGGGCATGGTGGTGGCCTGACTCCTTCCGGTATAACCGTTAAGGTTCGGACGTACAAGGAAGGAAAGAGTTTCGGATTCGAGTCTCATTGGCCATGAGATCGCAGAGCCGGACTAGTGGGTAAAGTGTACCCCTCTGCGCAGAGTCTAAACCTATTCGAATAGTCCGTGTCCACTGGTATGGACGAGTCTGGTATGGTATGACAATTAGTGTTTCTACTACAACTGGGAACAGGGAAATGCGTGTGTAGGTTCTGGATAGAAAATGGTACCACGGGAGCGGGAAGCTCAGTGGTGGTCAAGCAAGTGTTACTTCTATTGTCTTGGGAAAACCCTAAACATTGAGTACCGCCTTTCTATGAAAAAGTATGAGTGACTTCAACTCCACCATATAAAGCATGTACAATATAGGTCACTTTCTCGTTACGGGAGCCGGGTGGGCTTGCGGAATACCTAGTGTATTCACCCAGATTTATTTATGTTTTTCAGCAGCTGAAGACTTTTTTTCTGCTATGCTTGATTGATGGGGGCTGTGTCTTCACCCAGTTCTGCCTGTGGCCTGGGCTATTTTATCTTCCACTGCGCTTTATGTTTTTCGGCTCACTTTCGAGCTTGTATCCCCGGTATTGTAATAACTTTATTCAGACTCTGTAACTATTTGAAGTAATGAATGTGGTTACTAGCCTCCTGGGACTAGTAATTATATCACATTTGAGTCCCAAAGGATCGGGACGCTTCAGGTGGTATCAGAGCCTATAGGACTGGCCGTAGACCACAGCCCTGACCTTAAAAGTTGCCTCAACAAGAAAACACCTCTTACCTCCAAGAAACCCTCTTTCCCCTTTTCCCCGATATTAATAGACCTTTCTTTTCGTCTACCAGATGGAAAACCCTTGGGTGATTAGGACTTCCTATTGCTCAGAGGAGGAAGGCTTTCCTCACCTTCTTCGAAGCTGCACACTGCGCTTGGGGATCCGCAAGAAGCCCGAATATGTCTGGAAAGAGTACCGTGAAAATGGAATGGAAAAGTGCTCTATGGCAGTCTACTTGGGAGAAAGCCGGAACTACCCAAACCACCCTCCTTTCCAAATTACCTTCATCGGGCACCGCTTCCCAGACACATGCCAGAGCGTTGCTCGAAAAGCCCTCAAACAACTGTGCCAAAACTATAACCAAGAGATCTTTGAGACTCCCCTCCGATATTTCCCACCCAGCAACAAAAACACCCCAACCTGGAAGAAAAGACTCCAGGCTCTTTCAGGAGGAGATCCCATAGAAGATGATCCCACTATCGTCTACATGGCCGGATACCTCCACACCGTCGACAACCACTACGATGAGCTCTCCTCCCATTGTACCCACCTAAACTCCCGAGTGGAAAGCCTAGAGCAGCAAGTCAAAGAGCTTACGCAAGAGAAGGCATCTCTCCAGGAGAGTCTCAGCATAGTGGAAGGCGAGGAAGCCAACACCCGTGAAGCCTATCGGACCTTGAAGATAGACTTTGACAAGAAGCTAAAGGCACTCGCCCCCAAAAAGAAGATCCAGAAGAAGACCACTCACCAAGGATGCCAGACAGAGAAGAAGAAGAAGAAGGCCCCTCTAGCCCTACCTCCCCCCAGAATCGATGACTGGTCCGACGAAGAAGATGTATCCCTAGCCAGCCTCGATGATCTTCTCAAGGCATTTGGGGACACCTTAGACAAGGAACTCGCTAGCACCTCGAAGAACGCCCTCATGTAGTCTTCCCCTGTAGTAGTCTTATGCTTGTAATGTGATGGTGTGATGAATAAAATAACTTGGTTGAGAACAATTTGCATATGCATGATAGTGACTCTCTTCCCTGGCAGATGGCTTTGGATAAAACCACGCCTACCGCCTCAGGGATTGGAGCAGGTTTTCCCCGAAGAGCTGAAGGGGAAGTCGTTAGAGAGGAAAGTGAAACCCACCTCCCCGCACCTCCACCCCTACCCTTAGACCTAGCCCAAGTTCTATCCAATCAGACCCGACTCATCGAGGTCCTCACTCGAAATCTGGAAAATCAACGGCCAAATGGTGGAAGACCGCAAGACAGAATGGGGGACTTCCTGAGACTCAAACCTCCCACGTTCGTCGGATCAAGCAACCCCCTCGATGCAGACGATTGGATGCGCACGATCAAAAGGAAGCTGGAAGCCATTGGTTGCCCAGAAAATCAGCGTGTTCAACTGGCTGCCCACCAACTCTCTGGGATGGCCTTAGCCTGGTGGGACACCTTCAACGTCACCATCAGAGATGCTACCTGGGCGGAATTTGAAGCAGCTTTCCGGGAGCACCATGTGCCCCAAGGATTGGTACAGCTTAAGGAGGACGAGTTCCGAGATTTGACTCAAGACGGAAGATCTGTCAGTGAATATGTGCACAAGTTCACGGAGTTAGCCCGCTACGCGCCAGATGATGTCAATACTGAGAGCAAGAAGATGGCCCGTTTCCTTAAGGGACTCAGGCCAGAGCTCAAGACAATTCTGGCTAGCCAAGACTTCCTCAACTTCTCTCACCTTTCCAACAAGGCCATGCAAGTTGAAAGAGCTAAGGAGGAAGAAAAAGGACATCTCAAAAGGAAGTTCCAGGTTCTCCGGGCACAACAGCAGGACCGGCACCCGAAGACTCGATCATTTGGGTTTCCACCCAAGGGGCCCAACTTCAGTAGGCCAGCTGGACCCACTCCGTCACGATTCAGCCAGCAGAGTCAGAGCTCTTTCCATTCTCCCTCGGTGGCAAGCAACCAACCTCTGGCAAATGCATGTTGGCACTACGGTGATCCAAGTCACTTCAAGAACAACTGTCCGCAGCTGAAGCCACAGGGACCCGCCTACTCCAACTCGGTAAATGGCCCCAAGAATACCTCGGCACCCGCCCCCAAGGCGCCCTCCGCCGTCAGCCAGCAGAACAAGACTCCGTACCAAGGAAGGGCACGTGTAAATCACGTCGATGCCCAGGAAGCTCAGCAGGCTCCGGGAGTAGTACTCGGTGAGTTCCTTGTTGAATTTACTCCCGCTACCATACTTTTCGATTCTGGAGCATCCCACTCTTTCATAGCCACTAGCTTTGTGGAAAAATATGGCATTCCCTCTACTCCCCTAGAGATTCCTTTGGTCACCCGAACCCCAGGGTCCGACCTCCTATGCCAGCTAAAATGTTCCCAAGTCAGAATCCTTTTAAGTGGGGTAGTATTCCTGGCAGACTTAACCGTCTTGCCATCCAAGGGAATTGATGTAATCCTAGGGATGGATTGGCTAACTAAACACAAAGGCATCATCAGTTGCGCAGACAAGACAGTCCTCCTCACCGACCAGCAGGGAAAGTCAGTCTCTTGCCAGGCACAGCCACCCGCCAGTGACCCAATGATGTTCAATATAACAACGGAAAGTATATCAGTAGTGGAAGAATTCGTGGACATATTTCCAGAAGAATTGCCAGGGATGCCACCAGAAAGAGAAGTGGAGTTTTACATAGATCTGATTCCTGGAACAGCACCCATCGCAAAGAGACCATACCGCATGGCTCCAACCGAGTTAGCAGAACTAAAGCTTCAAATCTCAGAACTTCAGCAAAAGGGGTACATTCGTCCCAGCTCATCACCTTGGGGAGCACCAGTCCTGTTTGTCTCCAAGAAGGACGGAAGCATGAGAATGTGTATTGATTACCGATCGTTAAATGAGGTTACCATCAAGAACAAGTACCCACTTCCTCGGATTGACGACCTCTTCGATCAGCTTCAAGGAGCCAAGTACTTCTCCAAGATAGACCTGAGGTCTGGTTACCACCAATTGAGGATCAAGGAAGCGGACATCCAAAAGACTGCATTTGTCACCCGGTACGGGCAATATGAATTCACAGTAATGCCGTTCGGACTGACAAACGCACCCGCCTTTTTCATGAACCTCATGAATAAAGTGTTTATGGAAGAGCTAGATAAGTTTGTCGTAGTCTTCATCGACGACATCCTTATTTACTCAAAGAACCGCGAAGACCATAAGCGTCACCTTCGGATCGTCCTTGGAAAACTCAGAGCACACCAACTTTATGCCAAACTCAGTAAATGTGAATTCTGGTTGGAAAAGATAGCCTTCCTTGGGCATATCTTAACCGCAGAAGGGATAGAAGTGGACCCTTCCAAAGTAGAAGCAGTGTCAAAATGGAGGCAACCAACCAACGTCAGTGAAGTTTGAAGCTTCCTAGGAATGGCAGGGTATTACCGCCGCTTCATCAAAGGATTCTCCAGCATAGCAAGACCAATGACAGAACTTCTCAAGAAAGACCACAAATTTGTGTGGACCCCAAAATGTGAAGGAAGTTTCCAAATCATAAAGGAGAAGCTTACAACGGCACCCGTTCTATCACTGCCAGATATTCATCAAGATTTTGTCGTCTTCTGTGATGCCTCAAGGCAAGGCTTAGGGTGTGTGCTAATGCAGAACGAGAAAGTCATTGCTTACGCATCGCGCCTACTCAAGCCGCACGAGCAGAATTACCCCACCCATGATCTGGAATTGGCAGCCATAGTGCATGCCTTAAAGATATGGAGGCATTACCTAATCGGAAATAAATGCCATATTTTCACCGATCACAAGAGTCTGAGGTACATATTCACTCAACCTGATCTCAACCTCCGTCAGCGAAGATGGTTAGAGCTGATCAAGGATTATGACCTCGAAATTCACTATCACCCCGGGAAGGCCAATGTGGTGGCCGACGCTCTCAGTCGAAAACCATTCGGAATAAAAGGGACCAACTTTTTAGAAGACTGGAAGGAAGAATCGGCACAACTAAATGCATGTCTGGGAAACAACGACAGTCTCAAAGTCAAGCCAATGCTAGAAGACCTCATTTGCAAAGCTCAACATCTAGACCCAGAGACGGCAAGGCTTGTGGAGAAAGCCCGCAAGGAACAACTCCCGGACCTCAGGACAAATAACCAAGGAGTCCTTTGGTTCAAACACCGTCTGTGTGTACCAAAAGGGGAGGCCCGAGAAGTCCTACTCAAGGAAGCTCACGACTCGGCCTACTCCATCCACCCCGGAACTACCAAGATGTACCTGGACCTCAAGACCAGATACTGGTGGAAGGGGATGAAGAAAGAAATAGCTCAGTATGTGGCCCGATGTGACATCTGCCAACGAACAAAGGCCGAACACCAAAAACCTGCTGGCCTATTACAACCCCTCCCGATACCTGAATGGAAGTGGGAAGAAATAGGCATGGATTTCGTAACCGGACTACCCCGGACGCAAAAAGGGAATGATTCCATCTGGGTAATAATAGACCGCCTCACCAAGGTAGCCCATTTCATTCCAGTGAAAACTATCTTTGGAGGAGCCACCCTTGCCCGGATCTACCTCAAAGAGATAGTCAGACTCCACGGCATCCCAAGGAAGATAGTGTCAGACAGAGGAACCCAGTTCACATCCAAATTCTAGACAAGCCTTCAGAAAGCTATGGGCACCAAGCTAGATTTCAGCACCGCGTACCACCCTCAGACAGATGGGCAGACAGAAAGGGTCAACAAAGTCCTTGAAGATCTGTTAAGAGCATGTGTTTTAGCTTTTGATAGAAGTTGGGAGTCCAGTCTACCCTACGCAGAGTTCTCCTACAACAATAGCTATCAGTCCAGCATCAAGATGTCACCATTCGAAGCACTGTATGGACGAAAATGCCAGACCCCTCTCATGTGGTCCAACGTGGGGGAAAAAGCACTAAAAGGACCTGCCTTTGTCAAGGAGGCAGAGGAGAAAGTTGCACTGATCCGCAGAAGGTTGCTTGAAGCTCAGAGTCGACAGAAGAGTTACGCAGACAACAGGCGGAGGGAACTCCGATTTGAGGAAGGAGACTTCGTCTACCTTAAGGTTTCTCCAATGCGTGGTGTCAGGAGGTTCCAAGTCAAAGGGAAGCTAGCCCCACGTTTTGTAGGTCCCTATCCCATTATTGGCAAGGTAGGACCCGCAGCATACCGCCTGGAACTACCAGAATCCATGTCCGACATCCACAATGTGTTCCACGTATCCCAGCTCCGCAAATGCCTGCAAGCACAAGAAAGTCACCTCGAAGAAGAGACAGTGCAGATTCAGAAAGATCTTCAATATCGTGAGAAACCAGTGAAGATTCTTGATTCAGCAGTCAGAAAGACCCGCACCTCAGAAGTAAAGCTCTGTAAAGTTCAGTGGAGCAGAGAAGGAGAAGAGGAAGCCACCTGGGAGAGTGAGGACTTCTTGAGGAGGGAATACCCTTATCTTTTCCCAAATCCAGTCTAATCTCGAGGGCGAGATTCCTTTAAGTGGGGTAGGTTTGTAACATCCCAAAATCCCAACCCAGGTTTGAAACCCTAACCCCCCCTAATTTTCCCCCTTCATTTTATTCTTCTCCCTTAACCCTACCCCTAGGTCACCCCATCATTTGCATGCACTTAAAATGACTTGAAGCACCTCACATAGACCATATTTATCACCAAGTTCATTTAGAGAAATTTTGATAAGAGAAAAAGAAACAAATGTAGAAAAGAAAAGAAAAAGGAATGGAAGAAGAAAAGGAAAAAGGAAAAATCCTCTCCCCTCCCTCGGCTGGGCCGAATCTCAGCCCAGCTCGCGCGCGCGCTCCCCCCCACTCTCTTCCGGCCCAGGCGGCCCAACCCGCGCGCCGCTCCCACCCCCTGACCACTGGGCCCCGCCGGTCAGCACCTCACCTCTCTCTCTCGCGCGAACCTCTCTCGCGGACAGCCCGACCCCACCCGTCAGCTCCTTCTCCCTCGCCCATCCCTCACCGGCGCGATCGCCGTCGAGCGCCCCTCGCCTCGTCGCCTCGCCATTAATGCCCGCCAGCCCCCGCGACAAACTCCGCCACTGTGCTTGAGCCGACCACTCACCCCCGGCCTGCCCGAGCCGTCCCAATCGGCGTTAGCGCCATTCCCGTACCCATGGCGAGCTCGCCGGTGCTCGCCGTCTCCCCCATCCCCCCTCCCTTCCCCGAGCGCCTATAAAAGGGCCCGCTCGAGCACCGTCTTCGCCAAACAACGCCAGCCATCCTCACTGCCCTCCTCCCCGAGCCGTTCAAGCGAGCGCCGCCGTGCCCCCTGCCTTGCTCCGGTGAGCTCCTTTCCCCCTCTCTAGCATCTCTCTGTTCAATTAAGCTATGGCCAAAGCTCCGCCACACACTCGCGATCACTCGACGCCACTTTGCCCCCCGTCATGGCCGGAAACCTCACCGGCGGCTTCGCCGCCGCAGGCGCCCGCCATAGGCCCCCGCAGGCCAAATTCGCCCCACCATCGTGACCCACTCCAACCGCCCGTGCTTCGCCACCCCTTTCCTGCTAGAGGACCGGACCGACGGCGGAGAACCGCCGCGGAGCTCACCGCCGACCGGCCCGGTCGAGCCCCCTCCCCTCCGTTACCAGTAGCGCCGTCAGCCCCCCCTCTCTCTCCCTGGCTGGTGGGCCCGCGCTACGGCGCCGTCCCCGCCGCCGTCCCCTCGCTGCTGGGCCGTTTGGGCCGCAAAGCGCGCCCGCGCCCACGCCCGCACGCCTTGTGGGCCAAATTCCCCCCCGGCCCGGTTGAGTGGAGAATCCCTTTTCTTTTTCTTTTTCCTATTTTTCTTTCCCATTTTCATATATATATTTAGATACTAATATTTTATGCACCAAAAATTGTCTAAATAAATTATTAGGGCACAAAAATAATAAAGTATAATAACTTGCACACCCCACAAAGGTCACTATGTTTGATGTATTGTTATTGTCTTGTTTAATTAGCGGAAGAGGGATCCGATCCTCCGGAACTCTTAGCTCCGGAAGAAGGGCAGGAACCCGACCCCTCCGAGATTAACCTTTTGTGCCCGGAAAGCTTCGACGAAGGCAAGTCCATCCTTCCCTTGATGCATTATTTACCTATTTCTCTCTACCACTGCCTAAGCCTGGATTATGGGATGGGAATCGAATTGCATGGTAAGCATGAGAGAGCCCGCATTAACTATTACTTCCGTTAAAAGATATGGGACAAGTAAAAAGGGGGTATAAGTGAAATGTTTTCCAAAAGAGTGCGATGAAGGGTACTCACCCTCATCACCTGGTGAAGTAGGATGATCAGGGACTCCCTGGTTTAGGGGAGGGCCTAAGGCGTTGGCTCAGCTGGTTTAGGTGTGAGCAGAAGGATCATCCTCTCATATAAGGACCGGTTTGTCATCTTTCATTACTTGTACTCTCAAAAAGTACAACCACTCGAGGCTGTGTGGGCAGCCACTCAATCTGAACTCGTATGGTCCCACCCCAGGGTTATGAAGGCTAGGGTAGCACCGGGAGGATAAGGAAGGGGAATGTTTTGTCCGGTTTGGGCATGGTGGTGGCCTGACTCCTTCCGGTATAACCGTTAAGGTTCGGACGTACAAGGAAGGAAAGAGTTTCAGATTCGGGTCTCATTGGCCATGAGATCGCAGAGCCGGACTAGTGGGTAAAGTGTACCCCTCTGCGCAGAGTCTAAACCTATTCGAATAGTCCGTGTCCACTGGTATGGACGAGTCTGGTATGGTATGACAATTAGTGTTTCTACTACAACTGGGAACAGGGAAATGCGTGTGTAGGTTCTGGATAGAAAATGGTACCACGGGAGCGGGAAGCTCAGTGGTGGTCAAGCAAGTGTTACTTCTATTGTCTTGGGAAAACCCTAAACATTGAGTACCGCCTTTCTATGAAAAAGTATGAGTGACTTCAACTCCACCATATAAAGCATGTACAATATAGGTCACTTTCTCGTTACGGGAGCCGGGTGGGCTTGCGGAATACCTAGTGTATTCACCCAGATTTATTTATGTTTTTCAGCAGCTGAAGACTTCTTTTCTGCTATGCTTGATTGATGGGGGCTGTGTCTTCACCCAGTTCTGCCTGTGGCCTGGGCTATTTTATCTTCCACTGCGCTTTATGTTTTTCGGCTCACTTTCGAGCTTGTATCCCCGGTATTGTAATAACTTTATTCAGACTCTGTAACTATTTGAAGTAATGAATGTGGTTACTAGCCTCCTGGGACTAGTAATTATATCACATTTGAGTCCCAAAGGATCGGGACGCTTCACCACCGGACCCGGGCAAGACACCGGGTCGAGAGTAGGACCAACAGGTGGTGAGCGAGTACCTGCAGAGAGAGTAAGGATAGGTGGCTCAACCACCATGTCAGTCAGAAAGAGAGTGAAGAGGTCAAGGTCAGGGTCGGAAGAGGGTGGTGTGGTGGTGGAGGAGTAGGGAAAGACGGACTCATCAAACACCACATGGCGAGAGATGAGGACCCGACGAGAGGAGAGGTCAAAGCAGCGGTAGCCCTTGTGGTCCGGGGAGTAGCCGAGAAACACACAGAGGGTGGAACGGGGTGCTAGCTTGTGAGGAGCAGTGGCAGCGATGTTCGGGTAGCAAGCACACCTGAAGACACGAAGGTGGTCATAGCGCGGAGGGGTACCAAAGAGTGCCTGGTGAGGAGTGGGGGCCGGGCACGTAGTGGAAGGAAGACAATTGAGGAGGCAGGTAGAGGTGTGGAGGGCCTCGGCCCGGAAACGTGCCGGTAGGTGCGCCTGGAGAAGGAGAGTGCGGATGGTGTCGTTGGTCGTGCGGATCATGCGCTCCGCCTTGCCGTTCTGGGAGGAGGTATACGGGCAAGACATCCGCAACTGCATCCCGTGGGAGAGAAAGAAGTCACGGGAGGTGGAGTTATCGAACTCCCGACCATTGTCACATTGAACGGCCTTAATGGTGAGGTCGAATTGAGTGGACACCCAGGCGAAGAAGTGGCGAAGGGCGGGGAAAGTCTCAGACTTGGCACACAAAGGAAAAGTCCACACATAATGAGAAAAATCATCAAGCACCACAAGATAGTATTTGTAGCCTGACATACTGGTAATAGGTGAAGTCCACAAATCGCAGTGTACAAGATCAAATGCATGAGTAGCATGCGAGGAAGAAGAAAAAAAAGGAAGACGAACATGGCGGCCTAACTGGCTCACATGACAAAGATGCTCATCATGTGATCTAGTACATGGGATAGTGGCACTACGAGTAAGCTGCATCAAGGCATCGCGTCCGGGGTGACCAAGGCGACGATGCCAGGTGGTAGAAGACGTGGTGGTAGCAAAAATAGCAGCTGTGTTAGGTGACGAAGATGAAGAAGATGTGGCATGCGGAAGCCGAAGGGTGTAGAGGGGGCCGGTGCTATCACATCTGAGGAGGGGCCGTCGAGTTGCCGAGTCCTTCACAGTAAGACCAGAAGAGTCAAACTCAACAGAACAAGAATTATCAGCAGTAAACCGATGAATAGAAAGAAGATTGACCAAAGAAGGAGCGACAAGAACATCGGGAATGCGAAAAGAGCCGGGAGGGCCGGCAGCACCCACAGATGTGACAGGAAGACACGAGCCATTCACCACCATGATGGACGAAGGGACAGAGGAAGAAGGAGGGCGATCATAGGTGAGTATACCAGGGTCGGGAGTGGTGTGGTAGGTAGCACCGGTGTCCGCGATCCACTCGAGACCCATCGGCGGAATCAGAGTGGGAGTCTGGAAGGCAGCCAGGGCGGCCGCGTCCCAACCAACCAACCCGGACGATGGAGTAGCAAACGGCGTGGGCCACGACGAAGCGGCAGGCGTCGAGGTCCAGGGCGACGGATAGGCGAAGGCGAACCCCGGTGGTGAGGTGAACCCCGACTGCGCACCAGCGAACATGGCCGCCGGGGGACAAGCCTCAGAACCTGGGCCCTGGAACGACCACATGGAGATGCGCCCTGACCACGGGTGGTGGAAAGTGGGACAAGGGGCACCATGCTGGGGTCCCGGCGTCGGTGCGTTGCCACGGGCACCACCGCTGGAACCACCACCACCGTGGCCACCACCGCGGCGACGACCACCACCGCCCCTGCCTCCGCCACCTCGACCCCCGCCGCCCATGCTTGAGCCAGGGGCAGACTGTGCCGGAGTAGGTGGACGAGTCGAGGTGAAAGCGGCCAGTGCTGTCGAGGAGGACGAGAACCCCGGGCCGGAGATCGATGCATCCTGAGTACCCAGAGTGATCTCCTCCAGGGCAAGGTCATCGCGGACCTGGAGGAAGGTAGGGAAGGGGTGCTGGCGCATGATCAACGACCGGAGGTGGGTGTAGCGATCGCTGAGGCCGCGGAGGACGTTGAGGACTAGGATGCGGTCCTCTATAGGACAGCCCAGATCGCCAAGTGAGTCCGCCATGGTCTTCATCTTGTGGAAGTACTCACTGACGCTGAGGTCCCCTTGGACGAAGGTGCGGAAGGCTGCGTCGAGGCGGAAAGCCCGAGCAACAACATTGCCCAGGAACTGGCCCTCGATGGCAAGCCAAGCAGCCCGAGCGTGAGGAAGGTTCCAGAGGAGGCTGTGGAGGTCAACGGAGATCGTCCCCACGATCCAGGTGAGCACGATGCTGTTGAGGCGCACCCACGCGGCAGTCGGCGCCACGCCGGTGGGGTCGCAGAGGACATGGTCATCCAGAGCGTAGCGGCGAAGGGTGAGGAGGAGTAAGTCCCGCAAGCATGCGTAGGACGACGACTCAGGCTTCAGGACGACAGGAACCATTAGGCGAATGTTCTGGACACTCCTAGCCTGAAGGTGGAGCTGAGCCAGGAGCGGGTCAGCCGGGTCATGCCAGAGCACCGTGGGGGTGGTGCGGGGCCCGGTTCTGACGGTCGGTGCGGTCGAGACGTCGTACACGCCGCCCACGGTGTCAGAGGTGGTGGCCCCGCCGTCGTGGGCCACAGGCGAGGCGAGGAGCTATTCCGCCGTGACAATCTGAGCAGCGATAGCATCGGCGGCTTCGCGCTCGCGCTCCGACTCGAGGGTCGCTTCCCGCAAACGGGCCTGTCGCGCCGCGTGCTCCGCACGGGCAGCGGTGAGGGCGGCGACGGTGTATCCCTGGTAGGCGATCGGTGGAGGAGGCGGCTGATCGACGATAGGATGTGGATCGACGACCAACGACAGGGGGATAGGCGGGGGAGGATCCTCCAGACCGGCAACACCCACGGGAACCGCATCCGCCACAACCGCAAGGGCCGAGTGAAAGGGAAATAGTCTCAACATTTCCTATAATAGATTTTGATGTTTGATGACCATCACAAACCTTGTGGACTAACCAGTTTTGCCTAGTTGATCATTTCACAGGTGCATAACTTCATCTACAACTATTCTAAGTCAACTGTCTGGAATACCGTAGATTATTCCGGACAGGAGAAGTTTTCTGGAAAAAACAGACTAAGCGCGGACCGTCCGGGCCTTTGCGGCGGACCGTCCGCGACATCATGATGACCCTCGGACAGAACCAATGCAAAAATCCAAGTCTACACTATGGACCGTCCCGAGGAAAAGCAAGCACCGTCCGAGACCACGCGCGGACCGTCCGGCCTCAGGCGCGGACCGTCGATAGGTGAGGAACCGAAAAACCCGAAGGTGACGGGTTCAGTAAAATGAATTATAGCGTCCTCGCGGACCGTCCGGGGTGCACGACCGGACCGTCCGCGACTGCCTTTATCTGACATCTGACGACGCATTAAATGCAAAATAGCCGTTGATATAGCCGTTACTGCTGACCGTTGCGTTTTCAGCCGTTGATGTGCAGGGGCAGACCGTTTGGACCAGGGGCGCGGACCGTCCGCGGTTGGCAGAATTGGAGCAACGACTAGGAAGTGGTTGGTGGCTATAAATACAACCCCAACCACCTCCATTCAAATCATCCAAGCATTCCAATCCTCTACATTTAATACAAGAGCTAGAAATCCATTCCAAGACACAATCAAAGCTTCAATCTCTCCAAGTTCCACAATTGAGACAAGTGATCATTAGTGATTAGTGACTTGAGAGAGAGAGAGAGTGATCCGTGTGTTATTTGTCGCTCTTGTCGCTTGGTGTGTTGCAATCGTGCTTTCTTCTTCCTCATTCTTTATCTTCAAGTGACTTGTAATCAAAGCAAGAGACACCAATTGTGTGGTGGTCCTTGTGGGGTCTAAGTGACCCATTTGATTAAGGAGAAAGCTCACTCGGTGTAGGTGACCATTTGAGAGAGGGAAAGAGTTGAAAGAGATCCAGTCTTTATGACTACCTCAACGGGGAGTAGGTTTGTAAGAACCGAACCTCGGTAAAACAAATCACCGTGTCATCCGCTTTCATTTGCTTGTGATTTGTTTTCGCCCTCTCTTTCGGACTTGATTATATTTCTAACGTTAACCCGGCTTGTAGATTGTGCTTAAAGTTCATAAATTTCAGATTTGCCTATTCACCCCCTCTAGGCGACTTTCAATTGGTATCAGAGCTCGGTACTTCATTAGAGTCTAACTACTCGAAGTGATGTCGGGAGCATCCGCCAAGAGGGAGATCGGGACCGGCGGCGACATGTCCGCAAGCTCGGGGAGAACCCACTCAAGGGAGTCCGGCCACAAGCACAAGGAGGAATCCTCTTCCTCCATCAAGACACAACGGAAAGGTGACAAGAAGAAGAAGATGAAGAAAGTGGTCTACTACGAGACCGACTCTTCGTCACCTTCCACCTCCGGCTCCGAATCGACATCCGCCACTTCTAAGTGCCATGAGCGCAAGAAGTATAATAAGATGCCCCTCCGCTATCCTCGTATTTCAAAACACACTCCATTACTTTCCGTCCCATTAGGCAAACCACCGGTTTTTGAATGTGAAGATTATTCTATGTGGAGTGATAAAATGAGGCATCACCTAACTTCACTCCATAAAAGCATATGAGATATTGTTGAGTATGGAGCGCAGGTACCGAAGAAAGGGGACAAGGACTATGATTCAGAGGAGGTCGACCAAATCCGGCACTTTAACTCCCAAGACACTACTATACTCCTCGCCTCTCTAAGTCGAGAGGAGTATAATAAAGTGCAAGGGTTGAAGAGTGCCAAAGAGATTTGGGACGTGCTCAAGACCGCGCACGAAGGAGATGAGGTGACCAAGATCACCAAGCGGGAAACGATTGATAGGGAGCTCGGTCGGTTCATGCTCAACCAAGGAGAGGAGCCACAAGCCATGTACAACCGACTCAAGACCTTGGTGAACCAAGTGCGCAACCTCGGGAGCACAAAATGGGATGACCATGAAATGATCAAGGTTATTCTAAGATCACTCGTTTTTCTTAATCCCACTCAAGTTCAATTAATTCGTGGTGATCCTAGATATAAGCTAATGTCTCCCGAGGAGGTTATATGAAAGTTTGTGAGCTTTGAATTGATGATCAAAGGCTCCAAACAAATCATCGAGCGAGGCGCCACCTCCACACCCGAGGTGCAACCCGTCGCATTCAAAGCGATGGAGGAGAAGAAAGAAGAGTCTACGTCAAGTAGGATCCCCATCGACGCCTCCAAGCTCGACAACGAGGAGATGGCGCTCATCATCAAGAGCTTTCGCCAAATCCTCAAGCAAAGGAAGGGGAGAGATTACAAGCCCTGTTCCAAGAAAGTTTGCTACAAGTGTGGTAAGCCCGATCATTTTATTGCTAAATGTCCATTATCAAGCGATAGTGACAGGGGCGATGACAAGAAGGGAAGAAGGAAGGAAAAGAAGAAGTATTATAAGAAGAAAGGCGGCGATGCCCACGTGTGTCGGGAATGGAACTCCGATGAGAGCTCCACCGACTCCTCCTCCGACGAGGACGCCGCTAACATCACCGTCACCAAAGGCCTTCTCTTCCCCAACGTCGGCCACAAGTGCCTCATGGCAATGGATGGCAAAAAGAAGAAGGTAAAATCTAGAGCTTCCACTAAATATGCAACATCTAGTGATGAGGCTAGCTCTAGCGATGATGAGGATGATTTGCTCACACTTTTTGCCAACCTCAACATGCAACAAAAGGAAAAATTGAATGAATTAATTAGTGCTATTCATGAGAAGGATGAACTTTTGGATATCCAAGAGGACTTCCTTATTAAGGAAAATAAGAAGCATGTTAAGGTTAAAAACGCTTATGCTCAGGAAATAGAAAAATGTGAAAAATTGACTAGTGAGCTTAGCATTTGCTATGATACTATCTCCAGCCTTAGAAATGAGAATACTAAATTAATTGCTAAGGTTGAGAAGTTAAAAGTATGTGTTGATTCTCTTGTCAACCTCAAAAATGATAATGCTAGTTTGATTTCTAAAATTGACAAGTTGAATGAATCACTTTCTAGCCTTAAGATTGAGAATGATAATTTAATTGCTAAGGCTAAGGATTTAAATGTTTGCAATGATTCTATTTCCAATCTTAGAAATGAGAATGCCATGTTACATGCTAAGATTGATGAATTAAATGCTTGCAAACCCTCTACATCTACTGTTAGCCATGTTTCCATTTGTACTAGATGTAGAGATATTAATGTTAATGCTATCCATGATCACCTAGCTTTAATTAAACAACAAAATGATCGCATAGCTCAACTTAGTGCTAAAATTAATGAGCATGACTTAGAAAATGAAAAATTTAAATTTGCTAGAAGTATGCTCTATAGTGGGAGACGCCCTGGCATTAAGGATGACATTGGCTTCCAACAGGGAGACAATGTCAAGCTTAATGCCCCTAAGAAATTGTCTAACTTTGTTAAGGGCAAAGCTCCCATGGCTCAGGATAATGAGGGCTATATTTTATATCCTGTTGGTTATCCCGAGCATAAGATTAGGAGAATTCATTCTAGTAAGTCTCACTCTAGCTCTCATCATGCTTTTATGTATAAGAGTGAGGCATCTAGTTCTAGGCAATCCACTCATGTTAAATTGCTTAAAAGAAATCTCCTATTGTATCAAATGAACCTAATGTTTTATTTAAGACTTTTGATGCTTCTTATGTTTTAACTAACAACTCAGGCAAAGTAGTTGCCAAATATGTTGGGGGCAAACACAAGGGCTCCAAGACTTGTGTTTGGGTACCCAAGGTGCTTGTTTCTAATGTGAAAGGACCCAAGACCTTTTGGGTACCTAAGAACAAGGCCTAAACTTATTTTGTAGGTTTATGCATCCGGGGGCTCAAGTTGGATCATTGATAGCGGGTGCACAAACCACATGACTGGGGAGAAAATAACGTTCTCCTCTTATGAGAAAAACCAAGATCCCCAAAAAGCTATCACATTCGGGGATGGAAATCAAGGTTTGGTCAAAGGACTTGGTAAAATTGCTATATCACCTGACCATTCTATTTCCAATGTTTTTCTTGTAGATTCTTTAGATTACAATTTGCTTTCTATTTCTCAATTATGCAAGATGGGCTACAATTGTCTTTTTATGGATATAGTTGTTACTGTCTTTAGAAGAAGTGATGATTCAGTAGCATTTAAGGGAGTATTAGAGGGTCAGCTATACCTAGTTGATTTTAATTGAGCTGAACTTGATACTTGCTTAATTGCTAAGACTAATATGGGTTGGCTCTAGCATCATCGACTAGCCCAGGTTGGGATGAAGAATCTTCACAAGCTTCTAAAGGGAGAGCACATTTTGGGACTAACAAATGTTTATTTTGAGAAAGACAGGGTTTGTAGCGCATGTCAAGCAGGGAAGCAAGTTGGTGTTCATCATCCACACAAGAACATCATGACGACCGACAGGCCTCTAGAGCTACTCCATATGGATCTATTCGGCTTGATAGCTTACATAAGCATCGGCGGGAGTAAGTACTGTCTAGTTATTGTGGATGATTATTCTCGCTTCACTTGGGTGTTCTTTTTGTAGGATAAATCTCAAACCCAAGAGACCTTAAAGGGATTCTTGAGACGGGCTCAAAATGAGTTTGGCTTAAGGATCAAAAAGATTAGGAGCGACAATGGGACGCAGTTCAAGAACTCACAAATAGAAGGGTTTCTTGAGGAAGAGGGCATCAAGCATGAGTTCTGTTGGAACTTGCTCTCTGGTGCAAGTTGATCCAACGGGGGTGTGTAGCAACACAAACAGGGTTTTTGCACGAGACGACAATAGCTCTGTTAATCTAGCCTCTCAAGGGCACTGTGCGGGGGTATTTATAGGTATCTGAGTGCCTAGCGTCCGGTGTTAAGGACGCATGTGCCCTTAGTCACCTAGGTTATCCCCGGAATATTCCCATAAAGCGGGGTTACAGACCGTAATTACTGGGAGACCTTTACAAATTAGGCCCGTAATGCGCAGCGGCCACGCAGGGCCTGTTACAATGGGCCGGATCGCACGTGGGCCTCCATGTTGGACGAGGTCGCAGATGAGACGACCTCGTCACAGGTCTTCGTCCGATGTCGTGGGGAGCGAAGGGTGAGTCTGCCCGTCGTCTTGTCTCCATTGGTACAGCGAGGACGGCGAAGGCGTCGAGCGAAGGATGGCGTCTTCGCCTTCGCCTCAACATTTGCCCTCCGAGGGACCAGTTCGACTAAGTCATCTGGTGCCGAAGACATCGCTAGATGGTGGAGACGCTGCCAAATGTTGGAACTTGCTCTCTGGTGCAAGTTGATCCAACAGGGGTGTGTAGCAACGCAAACAGGGTTTTGCACGAGATGGCAATATCTCTATTAATCTAGCCTCTCAAGGGCACTGTGCGGGGGTATTTATAGGTATCTGAGTGCCCAGCGTCCGGTGTTAAGGACGCATGTGCCCTCAGACACCTAGGTTATCCCCGGAATATTCCCATAAAGTGGGGTTACAGACCATAATTACTGGGAGACCTTTACAAATTAGGCCCGTAATGCGCAGCGGCCATGCAGGGCCTGTTACAATGGGCTGGATCGCACGTGGGCCTCCATGTTGGACGAGGTCGCAGATGAGACGACCTCGTCATAGGTCTTCGTCCGATGTCATGGGGAGCGAAGGGTGAGTCTGCCCGTCGTCTTGTCTCCATTGGTACAGCGAGGACGGCGAAGGCGTCGAGCGAAGGGTGGCGTCTTTGCCTTCGCCCCAAAATTTGCCCTCCGAGGGACCAGTTCGACTAAGTCATCTGGTGCCGAAGACGTCGCTAGATGGTGGAGACGCTGCCCTCGCTCGAAGTGGTTCTGCGGGGGTTTTTGACATGACCGTTGATTGACGCCGTACTATTGGATTGCGGGTTTCCCGAAGCGCCGCGCCCTGTGTATAAAAGGGGGCGGGGGGGCGGCACGTTTTGAACTTTAACTTTCCGCGTACCGCGAAAACCCTAATCGCCTTTTCAAACCGCTCGTTGCTCGTCTGCCCTCCTTGCTCTTGCTCGTCGGAGATCTGGCCCGTGTGAAGCAGACCGCCCGCCGCCGCCGACGGTACGTAGCGATGCCGTCCTCTTCCTCTTCTGCTGCCGCTATGCCGCCGGCCGACGCGTCGTCTGAGGAGACGCTGAGCCATGTGGCGGCGGAGGAGTTGCGCGCCGGTGACACAGTGGAGTTCGAGGTGTCACGGATGTCCTCGGTTCGCGTGCAAGACATGCAGCAGCTTGGTTATTTTGGCGGCGGAGTGGGACGTGTCCCGGGGGCGGAGGAGGTCCCCGAGCCAGAAGGCGAGTTGGTTGTCTTCGAGGCTTTCTTCGCCGCTAGTCTTCGACTGCCCGCGCATCGATTCGTGGGAGAAGTCCTGCGCAGATTCAACGTCCAGGTCCACCAGCTGACGCTGAATGCTGTGGTGGCCCTGTCAAAATATGTCTAGGCGACGACTTCGTACATCGGGCAGCCATCGGTCGAAGTCTTCGTGAAGTATTATTGTCTGCACTGGCAGAAGAGGATGATCGGAAATAAGATTGCTCAATTTGGGTCCTGTACATTTACGCCGAAGACCGGCAAGACTTCGATGGAAGTCGTTGAGTTGGTTCCTTGCGCCCGCAATAAATGGGGCAATTGGTGGGAGTTTTGGTTCTATGTTGCCGAGGGCACAGTCGAAGACCATCCGGGGCTCCCCGTGGCCGAGATGTGCTTGCATTATTACTCAGCGTACCCGCAGTTTGAAGTGGCGGAGGAGGATGCAGACGAAGGGGCCCTGCGGTGCGCGGCCGGCATAAGTAGCGGGCGCGATTTGGTAGAAGAGTTTGTCGCGTATGGGGTGTGGCCCTTGGCGCGTGGCTGGGTGAAGTATGCCCTCGCCAGATGCCCTCCCGTGGCGGGATGTAGGTGTGGAGTCCCGCCTTCGCATTGGATTTGCATGGCCGCGATCCCACCGCATTCATGCGTGAGGTGGAGGATGGGGCGGTGCGGATTGTTGGTCGCTATGTGCCAAGAACGGAAGCCCAGTGTAGTTGGGATATACGCGGATCCAACGATCGCTTGAATAGGGTCTTCGAGTTGAACCGTCTGTCGTATGGTGGTTATCCCGGGCAAGACGTTGCTGACCGTCGCGGGAAAACACCAGCGGCGGAGACTGAAGACGACTCCGCGCCGGCGGCCGCCCCATCCTCCAAGAAGAGGAAGCTAGGTACTGCGAAGGGAGGACTTGGGGTCTCCGATAGTTTCGCTATGGAGTTAACGGGGACATGCGCGGCCCCCGGGGGAAGGATGTCTTCGCCCGAGCTCCGGGAGTCTTCGGCGCGGATGCTGAAGGTTACCGGGGGTTGGTGGCCTAAGAACGTTCCTATCCCCCGCGCGGCCGGCGAAGACTTTTTTACATCTCGCATGGTTCGTGATATGAAGGTGTTTCCTTATGGACGGAATATTGCTGCTGTTGTGTCGGCAGTGATGGACAAGGATCGTCAGGAGGCTGCGCAGAAGCGTCATCGTTAGGCTGCCCGAGGCTAGGCCGAAGAGGGCGCGGGGGACTGCGAAGTCTGCCGCCCCCGGCGGTAGCCAGCCGATGCTGGCGGCGAAGTCGTCCGCCCCTAGGTCCAGCAAGGTGCCGGAGGTCGCGAGGGCGGCCGGAGCCGGCGGAACCAAGTCCGCCTCGGCCGTAGCCGCGAAGACTCGAGAATTGCCCTCGCCGGGCAAGCGCGTTGCTGACTTCGGCACCGATATTAGCGTGGATGATTACCTCGTTGGTAAGTCGTTAGCTCTTATTTATTATTATTATTATTATTTTTTGACTATTGATACGTTGTAGGATCGGGTGAGGGGCAACTTGTTGTTGTTCCGCCTACGGTGGTGACCACGGTGCCTGCCGCGGTGCCTGGGGCGAAGGGTAGCGCTCTCAGCGCTGGTGGTGAGATTCCGGCGCTCACTGTCGTGAAGGACGAGGCGGGCACTGTGTCCCGCCGGCTGAAGGAGGCGTCGCAGCGGCTAAGTCAGGTGAGTTGAGCTAGACTTCGGTTTTTACCGGTTTCATTGGGATTGTGGTCTTATGTGTGTCTTGTAGGCGGCTGACTTCGCTGACCGCGTGGCGTCGGGGGCCCTAACGACTGTGGTGTCTGCCGAAGTCGAGAGGCTTCGGGCGCAGCATGCTGACGCCGTACGGGAAAAGTCGGCCGCCGATAGCAAGTGCCGCAAACTGGCGGAGAAGGTGGGCGCACTGGAGGGCGAGAGGACTGAAATCCGGCGCTAGCTGGCGGAGGAGAGGAGGGAGGCGAATCAGGCCCTCGCCAAGGCGCAGTCTGCGTAGGCGGAGGCCAATTTGGCGCGGGTGGAGGGTAGCCTCGCCAGGCAGCTCGCCGAGGAATGGGAGGAGCGGTTCAACGCTCTGCAGACCCGTGTGGAGAGGGCCGAGGCGTCTACGCGCTCGGAAGTTGAGCGGACGCGTAAATAGCTTATGGACTCATACCATGAGCTGGGCGCGTGTACCGCTGACTTCGAAGTGCCCGACCGAGAGTCGGGCCTTCGCTGCCTCGAGTGGCTGCAAGAGGAGTTGCAGGCGCTCCCGACCATTGTGGAGGGTTTTATGTCTTATGCCTCCCTCGTCACCTGCAAAGGGGCGATGAACGCGCTGTCCCGCGAAGGGTGCCGCCACTATGAGGTCTTCGACCGGTCTGATGAAGATTTTGAGCGCGAGATCTACAAGGTCGAGGACTTGGTGGTGAAGGAGTCCGCGGGGGCCCTCTTTGACCGGATTTGGGGCCCTCACGGTCGGGAGGTGGTTAGGGAGCGGTCCGACCGGGCGAGGGGCCAGGTAATGTTCGTCTTTTGTTTAGTGTTGTTGGATGTGGTTTCTACGTGGGCTTGCTGACTTGGTGTGCTGTGTTTTAGGCGGCGCGTGCCGAGACCGTGGAAGACTTCGGCTCTTTGAACAGCGCGCGGCCTGAAGTTGAGACGAACCCGGCGGCGGCCGAGGCTGAGGTCGTCCCGACGCCGCCCCCAGAAACCAGCGAAGGCTCCCTCGCTGCCTCTGCGGCTACTACGTCCGGCGGTGGCTCGTCGCCAACCGCTGTGACGAGGGCTGAGGATCCCCCGAAGACGGCGATGGAGCCAGCGGCGGAGGATCCCATGGTGGCTGAGCCTTCGCAGGTGGCTTAGTGGGTGTGTGTAGTTAGAGAATTTTGTCTAAGTTGCTGAACCTTGGTTGCTGCGCAGGTTAAAGAATTTGGGCCTGCGCACGCAACCGCTACTGCTAATTTTGTGGCGGCTTCGACCGTGGATGCTGGGAATGAATTGGATGAGTCTGCTTCTAAGTTTTCTAAATTTGGTGACTCTAGGAGTTCGGTTGAGTGGACGGAAGAGTCGTCGGATGAGGACTTGGATTACTTTGCGGCCTTGAATGTGGCTGCGGCGGAGGCTTCGCCGCGTGCTGCGGGTGCTGAACTTGTGCCTGGTCCGAGTGCTGGGCGTAGGCGGCGAAGGGCGGTTGCGAAGCGTAGAGTGAGTGAGGCGGATGGCGGTCGGCTTCGTGTGGGCAGGGCTGGTAAGCAGGAATTGTTGTCCTTGCCGGCCGTTGCGAGTGTAGGTGAGGGGGAGCTGCGGAGTATTTTTTAGGGTGAGGAGCTGAGGATAATGCTTTTTAACTATAGGGAGATGGGAATCATACCGAAGGTTGAACCAATGTAAGGTGTGATGCCCTCGCTATACATATGTAATAGCTTGTATGATGAGGATGTGCGCCTTCGCACGTTTGGCTATGCTCATAAAGGCCTTGCGCAGTTGGTCTAGTGTGTTTATATGTCGGTTCGGCGCGCCTGTAGTCGATTTTTCGCACTTGTTGTGCTTAGTCCGGCTGCACCCTTAGGCGACTTTTGCGCGGATAGTCTTTTTGACGAAGACTTCGATTTTTCGCACTTGTTGTGCTTAGTCCGGCTGCACCCTTAGGCGACTTTTGCACGGATAGTCTTTTTTGAGGAAGACTTCGATTTTTCGCACTTGTTGTGCTTAGTCCGGCTACACCCTTAGGCGACTTTTGCACGGATAGTCTTTTTGAGGAAGACTTCGATTTTTCGCACTTGTTGTGCTTAATCCGGCTGCACCCTTAGGCGTCTTTTGCGCGGATTGTCGCACGCGGAGGGTAGCTAGCGCTTCCCCTCGCGGTGACTTTGTATTGGTCGAATGTCGAAGACCGTCGACGCGGTCTTTTTTTGACGTAGATTTTTGCGGGGGATTTTTCACTTGTATATTACATGACTCCGCCTCGTTAAAAACCTCACCCCCCGGGAGGAAAAGAGTGCGGGCCAGAATAAGATTGTTTTTGTGAATTACAAGGGCGAGCTGGCCCTGATGAGTCAAACAAAAAATTTGCGCAAATTGTCAATGTTCGAGGAATGCTCCAAGTCCTCGCTGGATGGCGTTGCGAGCCTGTATGCGCTGGGGGATGCCTTCGTCTTGACGATGAAAGGGCCCTCCCACTTGGGCTCCAGTTTGCCCTTGGACTCTGTCCGAGCTGTTCGGACGAGTACGAGGTCCCCTTCGCTGAATTCCCTCGGGATGACTGCGTGGTCACACCATGCTTTTGTTTGGGCTTGGTACTTATTTAGAGCCTATAGGGCAAAGACGCGGTCGCCATCGATGAGATCCTTCGAAGTGGGTTCGTCCACGTCGAGGACAGCTGACGCGACTGTCCGCGGGGACCCGTGTTTTATTTCTTGCGGGGTCATAGCCTCCGATCCATATAGAAGGCGGAAAGGGGTGAACCCAGTCGCCCTGCACTCAGTCGTGTTTAGCGCCCAGACCGCTTCAGGTAACAAATCGGCCCATTTGCCCTTTTCTCGTCGAGGAGTATCTTCTTGATAGATGTGAAAATCTTGCCATTTGCGCGTTCCACAACTCCGTGGGACTGCGGGTGGTATACTGAGGCGAAGGCAAGCTTGGTGCCAATGGAGAAGCAGAAATCCTTGAAGTCTTGGCTGTCAAACTGCTTGCCGTTGTCAATTGTGAGTTCGAACGGTACTCCGAAGCGGCAAACAATGTTTTGCCAGAAGAATTTCTGTGCAGTCTTTTATGTTATTGTGGATACAGCCCTCGCCTCGATCCATTTGGTGAAATACTCGACAGCGATGAAGGTGAACTTGAGGTTCCCCTGAGCCGTGGGCAGGGCCCCGACAATGTCCAGGCCCCAGCGCTGGAGAGGCCATGTGTGGGCGATTAGTTTCGTGAATTGCGAAGGGCTGCCTGATCGAGGAGAAAACTTCTGGCAGGCTTCGCAGGACCTTGTGACCCGATTTGCGGCGCAGATCATTGCGGGCCAGTAGAAACCTTGACGGATCACCTTTGCGGCTAGGGCCCTTGGCCCTGCGTGAGAGCCGCAGGTACCGCTGTGGACTTCGCGCAGGATTTGGACGCCTTCGGTCTCGGTGACACATTTAAGCATTGGTTGACTGACCACCTTCTTGTAAAGCTGGCCTTCAATCAACGCGAAGTCCCGGCTTCGATGTTTGAGGCGCTTGGCCTCGTTGATGTCGGTTGGGTGGTAGTAGCCCTGTAGAAACAGGGTTATTGGTGCCCGCCAGTCTTCGGTCATAATAAGGTTGACTATGCGGTGGCCCTCGCTATCATTGGTTATTTGAAGCCCTTCGGGGCTCCGGACGGCTGGCATGCCGATAACATGGTAGAACACGTCAGAGGGCAGGGACTCGCCTCTAGCGGCAGCCTTGGTGATAGTAGACGCGGCCCAATCTTCCGTGAGATACGATAATTTGATTAAGTAGAGATCTCGACGTTGATGATCCAAGGCTCCGAGCAAACGGTTCCTCGCAATCACTACACCACGGCTCCGTTGGTTATCACCCGTGACACACGAATGACCTCGCCACGAAGGCTTATCCCTGCAAGCGCAATCAAGAACACAAGCAAGAACAGGAAAGAAACGCAACCAAAATTGTATTGATTACGGGAGGGGGGTCTCACAAGCCGATGACGGCGACACTGTTCGATGACAGAATTGATCTAAGCAAAACCCAAACCTAAATGTGGCGGCGGCTGCTGAATAAATAGAGGATTAGGGCGTGCGTAGCCCTGGACTTGCCCCTAATGGGCTCTGACGCGATACACGGCCCAACGGCCCAATAGACGGTGTCGCAGCACCAAAACAGAATCTGAACGCTGGCTTGTTTCGACGATTCCCGTTGACTCCGGATGAATTTTAGGGTGGAACCAGCTGGGTTGGTTAGATAATCTCGTTATCTTTCCAACCATATCCAGTCCGTCGCAATCGGAGTCCGGATGCATCTTGGGCGTCCATTTTAGTGCAGACTGGTCCTGGAACCCGAGATAGAGTCGCAGCCGACTCGGACTTGATCTCCTTCCTGTTGTGGACGCCCTTGCTGCTCCTCCTCAACACCTTGGCCTTTCCCAAGTCCTTGCTGGTCCTCTCCAAGGTACCTAATCATCAAAACATCCATGGCCCCAAGCGTAAGCTCTGAAACACAATTGACTAGGGTAGAACGTACCTGGAGATTTAGCTGTCGTGCACGAGATCGTGTTATCGGTCCATTCATTGTATATATAGAAGTGATGTCCTCATCATCCTCCTCTTGAATTGGAGTCATCCTCGACTCGGCCTCATCTTCGTCACCCATATATGGCTTCAAATCTGAAATGTTAAAGGTGGAACTAACCCCAAAATCTGGCGGCAACTCAAGTGTATATGCATTATCATTAATTTTTGCAAGAACTTTATAAGGACCTCAGCTCGTGGCATAAGTTTAGACTTTCTCAAATCAGGAAACCTATCCTTTCTCAAATGAACCCACACCAAGTCACCAGGTTCCAATTTCATTTCCTTCCTACCTTTATTAGCAGCAATACGATACTTTTCATTCATCTTTTCAATTTGCAACTTAGTTGTTTCATGTAACTTAAGAATAAATTCAGAACGTTGTGTAGCATCCAAGTTCACTATTTCAGAAGGTGGTAAAGGTAGCAAATCAATTGGGGCACGAGGATTAAAACCATATACTACCATAAATGGACTAAGCTTGGTTGTGGAATGAATCGATCTGTTATAAGCAAACTCAATATGTGGCAAACATTCCTCCCACAACCTCAAATTATCCTTCAAAATAGCCCGCAACATGGTAGATAAAGTGCGATTAACAACCTCTGTTTGCCCGTCAGTTTGGGGATGACAAGTAGTAGAAAACAACAACTTTGTTCCCAATTTAAACCACAAAGTTCTCAAAAAATGACTTAAAATTTAGCATCCCTATCAGAAACAATAATATTTGGCACACCATGCAAACGCACAATCTCAGTGAAGAACAAATCAGCAATATGTGAAGCATTATCAGTTTTGTGATAGGGTATAAAATGTGCCATCTTTGAAAAACGATCGACAATGACAAAAACACTATCACTCCCCCTCTTTGTTCTAGGCAATCCCAAAACAAAATCCATAGAAATATCCTCCCAAGGTGCACAAGGAACAGGAAGAGGCAAATAAAGACCATGGGGGTTAAGTCGGGACTTAGCTTTGTTGCACGTGGTGCAACGAGAGACGTAGCGCTCAACATCACGCCGCATCCGAGGCCAATAGAAGTGAGTAAACAACACATCCTCGGTCTTCTTAACACCAAAATGTCCCATCAAGCCACCTCCATGTGCTTCCTGCAAGAGTAGAAGACGAACAGAGCTAGCTGGAACACACAACTTGTTAGCACGGTAGAGAAGGCCTTCACGCAGCATAAATTTTTGCCACGTTCTTCCCTCTCTGCAATTTTCAAAAGCATCTTTGAAGTCCAAATCAGCAGCATATAATTCCTTTATAGTCTCCAAACCAAATATTTTATGATTAAGTTGGGACAACATAGTATAACGTCTAGATAGAGCATCAGCAATTACATTATCCTTTCCTTTTTTATTCTTAATAATGTAAGGAAATGATTCTATGAATTCAATCCATTTAGCATGTCGTTTGTTTAGATTAGATTGTCCCTTAAGATACTTCAAAGATTCATGATCCGAATGTATGACAAATTCTTTAGACCATAGATAATGTTGCCAAGTTTGTAAAACTCGTACTAAAGCATATAATTCTTTGTCATATGTAGAATAATTCAGAGTTGGACCATTCAATTTTTCACTAAAGAAAGCAACAGGTTTACCTCCTTGAATGAGCACTCCTCCAATCCCAATGCCGCTCGCATCACACTCGAGCTCGAATGTCTTGTCAAAATTAGGAAGTTGCAGCAGTGGTGCTTGTGTGAGCTTCGACTTGAGGGCATCAAAGGCTTGCTGTTGTGATGGTCCCCAACGAAATGACACTCCATTCTTTGTCAACTCGTGGAGAGGTGCTGCAATGGTGCTGAAATCCCGCACAAATCGCCTGTAGAATCCTGGAAGACCAAGAAAACTTCGAACCTGCGTGACCGTGGTTGGAAGTGGCCAGCTCGTGATGGCAACAATTTTTGCCTCATCCATCTCAATGCCCTGTGATGTCACAACATATCCAAGAAAAGACACACGATCGGTGCTGAAGGTGCACTTCTCAAGGTTACCAAATAAACGTGCATCACGCAAAACATCAAAAACAACACGTAAATGTTCAATATGATCATCATGAGACTTACTATAGATAAGAATATCATCAAAATATACCACCACAAATTTACCAATGAAAGCACGTAAAACCTCGTTCATCAATCTCATGAAAGTGCTAGGCGCATTAGTTAACCCAAAAGGCATGACTAACCACTCATAAAGACCGAACTTAGTTTTAAATGCAGTTTTCCATTCATCACCTAAAGACATACGAATCTGGTGGTATCCACTACGCAAGTCAATTTTAGAGAAAACAATAGAACCACTTAATTCATCAAGCATGTCATCCAATCTAGGAATAGGATATCTGTACCGAATTGTGATGTTATTAATGGCTCTACAATCAACACACATGCGCCAAGTGCCATCTTTCTTAGGAACCAAAAGAACAGGAACAGAACAAGGACTAAGGCTCTCACGAATGTACCCGCGGTCCAGAAGGTCTTGGACCTGGCACTGAATCTCCTTAGTCTCCTCGGGGTTGGTCCTGTAGGCAGCACGGTTGGGCAAGCTCGCCCCTGGAATTAAATCAATCTTGTGCTCAATGCCTCGCACAGGTGGCAATCCAGGGGGTATCTCGGAGGGAAACACATCCATATACTCTTGCAAAAGGTTAGCAATAGCAGTTGGCAAGACAATAGATGTATCATCAATGGAATAGAAAGCATTTTTGCACACTAAGGCATAGCAAAGTCCAAGAGAGGCATGTAACTCATCAAGATCAGATTTAGTGGCTAGCAAAGTAGGAGTTTTTAACTTAATAGGTTGCTGATTTTCAGAGTTCAAAACACCTTTTTGCTTAGCATTAGTCTTTTTCTCATGTTCAAAGTGGACAATCTCAGTGGGAGTCATAGGAAGCAACACAATTTTCTTTCCCTTGTGCATAAAAGTATATTTATTAGATCTACCATGGTGAATAGCATCAGTATCAAACTCCCAAGGACGTCCCAGTAAAAGAGAGCAAGCATCCATAGTCACCACATCGAAATCAGCAAAGTCATGGTAAGAGCCAATAGAAAAATGCACCCTTGCTGTTTTTGTTACCTTGAACTTACCGCTGTTGTTAAACCATTGAATGTGATAAGGGTGGGGATGCTCTCGTGTGGTCAAGCCAAGCTTCTTGACCACCTCAACGTTCACCAAGTTGTTGCAGCTACCACCGTCAATGATGGTATGTACACGGCAGTCCTTGACGATGAGGAACATGTTGAAAAGGTTGTGGCGTTGTCTGTTGTCGTCGTCAGTAGCCGTGGTACTCAAAGCTCGTTGCACAATCAAGGCCTTATAGGTCTCGATCGCTGTTGTACCAAGAACCTCTTCATCACCATCATAAGTCTCTGCAATGTTAGCTCCAACAGTATCTTCATCTTCAATATCAGAAGCACTAACATACCCACCATCACCAGTAGCAATGTATGCCCGTTTGCTGGGGCAATCTCGCTGAATATGACCAAGTCCCTGGCAGCGGTGGCACTTGATGTCGGAGGAGCGGCCTGTGGAAGAGGTGGTTGTAGCAGGTTTTGCTGCAACACCCGAAGGTACAGTGGAAGATGTGGACGTCCGTACGCCCGAAGATGATGACGCCTTGGCTGGCGTGGAGCAAAAGTGCTGCTCCTCCGTTGTTGACGACCCTGCAATTCTTTTTCTGCCAACATAGAAAGATGGAACAAGCGTTGTATAGAATGATATTCTTTATAATCAACAATATCCTGAATCTCCTGCCTCAATCCCCCATAAAACCTAACCATTTGATCCTCCGGATCCTCAACTACCCCACATCGTAGCATACCTTTCTGAAGTTCTTGGTAGTATTCCTGTACCGACATGTCTCCCTGATCTAAGCGTTGCAATTTTTTTCGAAGATCACGTCTATAAGAAGGGGGAACAAAGCGAGCTCGCATCTCCTCTTTTAACGCATTCCATGTTTGTGGTGCAGCACGTGTGTTAACAAGTTCATTCCACCAAATGATAGCAAAATCTCTAAATTCACTAGTGGCTTGTCTAACCCTATGCTGCTCAGGAACAAGATGGGAATTAAATTTTTGTTCTACCGTCATCTCCCAGTCTAAGTAAGCTTCAGCATCATAAGAACCCATGAACGGTGGAATAGAAAACTTAATCTTAGCAAATGGATCATGGTCTGGTTCAGGATTATGATGACGACGTCTACCATTACCTCCCATACCTTGTCGATTACGTGCGAGGCGTTGTCGCAGCGGTGCATAAACATCGTCGTCATCATCGTCGTCGTCCACAGGAGAGTGAGCTGGGGCTGGAGTTGGTGGTGGGGGACGAGCCTCCAGTACGTCCATGCGTGTAACAAGTTCAGCAACTCGTCGATCAAGCTGCTCATAGGATGTCGAGGCAAAGTCCTGGTATTTTTTAAAAGCTTCAGTCATCGCGCGCATCATCTCCTTCAATTCCATTTGAGAGACACAGTCATCATCGTTAAGTTTAGGCCCCTTGTCCTTGTCCATTTGATTCTTTGGTCCTGTCATTGTTAGCACAAAATAGAGACAAAAGGCAACAAACAATGTGAACCCTACAACTATCTCTCAGGGTGGTAGTGGAGGTGGTGGAATACAAATTATGAAGCGTCTTACCCCGCTCTTACAACGTTCTTACCAGCACTGCAGGTGGCAAACGGTGACCGGTGTGACTGTCCAACGAGCGTGGGTGTGATTGCAAAAGAGTACCTGTTCTGCTCGAGAGAAAATTGGAGCTATGGGAAGGCTAACTAAATATATATATGTGGCACACAAGTCAGTAACAGATAGCAATGCTGAATAAGTGTTCCAAGTACTCGTCCTAGTTGCTGGCCTAGAAAATGTAATAGAACAGTTGGACCAAAGCACAAGAAAGGAGGTACAAGTATCTAGTCGGAATGGCAGTTCTGTAAATAGGGCAGATTTTTCAGCACTAGTAGAAATCAAAGGCGCGTTTCAAAAGGAGTACCATCAAAAGAGCTCGAAATATTCTGAATTTTTTACCACTGATCCAAAAACACAAAGGATGGAAGCACACAAAATTTCACTTGAAACAGAGTTGTATTGTGGCCTAGAGAAATTCACAAAGGATCTCTGAAATTCCTGAAAACACTTAAACAATTTTTTTAATTATCTTCCCGATTTTTTTTTGAATTTTTTGACCAAACCAAACAGGCCGTAGGAGAGTTTGGGTCACCCCAGAATGGAGTCAAGAATCTGCTGTAAAATTTTGAGCTCAAACGGAGCACCGAGCGAAAAGTTATGCCCGTTTTATGGAAGGTACCTCAAGTTATGGTTTTCAAAGGCACAAATCGGTAGGAACCGAAGCGGCGGTTATGGAGCACAGGGTCAGTTTTAGAGATAGGATTTATTTTCTGGATATGGTCGGTTTAGATATAGGATCTGTTTTGTGGATATGGTCAGTTTTAGAGATAGGATCTGTTTTGTGGATAGGGTCGGTTGTAGAGATAGGATCTATTTTGTGGATAGGATCGGTTGTAGAGATAGGATCTGTTTTGTGGATAGGGTCGGTTGTAGAGATATGATCTGTTTTGTAGATAGGGTCGGTTTTGTAGGATGGAAGTGGATGGATACAATCAAACTGAACCAAAACAAATCTAATCCAGCAACCAAACTCAACTAGAACACGAACTCAGAACTGCGGACTCTAAAACTGAATTGTGCAAAGGCTAAGGCGATGGTTTTAGGTCGGAATAAACTGATCGTAATTTTTTTTGGCTTTTTGTGGACTATGGGACGAAACAAAACTAATCTAAAGGTAGAATTATACCTCACGGGCAACCTGGAAATCTGATACCAATTGATAGTAGACGCGGCCCAATCTTCCGTGAGATACGATAATTTGATTAAGTAGAGATCTCGACGTTGATGATCTAAGGCTCCGAGCAAACGGTTCCTCGCAATCAGTACACCACGGCTGCGTTGGTTATCACCCGTGACACACGAATGACCTCGCCACGAAGGCTTATCCCTGCAAGCGCAATCAAGAACACAAGCAAGAACAGGAAAGAAACGCAACCAAAATTGTATTGATTACGGGAGGGGGGTCTCACAAGCCGATGACGGCGACACTGTTCGATGACAGAATTGATCTAAGCAAAACCCAAACCTAAATGTGGCGGCGGCTGCTGAATAAATAGAGGATTAGGGCGTGCGTAGCCCTGGACTCGCCCCTAATGGGCTCTGACGCGATACACGGCCCAACGGCCCAACAGACGGTGTCGCAGCACCAAAACAGAATCTGAACGCTGGCTTGTTTCGACGATTCCCGTTGACTCCGGATGAATTTTAGGGTGGAACCAGTTGGGTTGGTTAGATAATCTCGTTATCTTTCCAACCATATCCAGTCCGTCGCAATCGGAGTCCGGATGCATCTTGGGCGTCCATTTTAGTGCAGACTGGTTCTGGAACCCGAAATAGAGTCGCAGCCGACTCGGACTTGATCTCCTTCCTGTTGTGGACGCCCTTGCTGCTCCTCCTCAACACCTTGGCCTTTCCCAAGTCCTTGCTGGTCCTCTCCAAGGTACCTAATCATCAAAACATCCATGGCCCCAAGCGTAAGCTCTGAAACACAATTGACTAGGGTAGAACGTACCTGGAGATTTAGCTGTCGTGCACGAGATCGTGTTATCGGTCCATTCATTGTATATATAGAAGTGATGTCCTCATCACTTGGCCAATGCGTCGGCCTCCTCATTCTTGGCCCGGTCCACATGCTGCAAGGTGAAACCCTTGAATTGTCTTTCGAGACTACGGATGGCCGCGAGGTATTGCATAAGTGCGGGGTCCTTTGCTGCGTAGTCTTTCTCGACTTGGCTGACGACCACCTTGGAGTCTGTTCTGATAATGCAGGTGGTGACACCGAGGGCTCTTAGTTTGCGGAAGCCGAGGATGACAGCTTCGTATTCTGCTATGTTGTTTGTGCATCTGTCAGATTCCAGAGCGAAGCTGAGGCGTGCCGCGTATCTGTGCTTGATCCCGGTGGGTGAGGTAATGACTGTAGCAGCGCCTGCCCCCGCATGGCACCATGCGCCGTCGCAATGGATTGTCCAAACCTTCTCTGCGGACGGGTCCGGCTGTGTTATTGGCCTAGTCCAGTCGACAACGAAGTCTGCCAGAACTTGTGACTTGATGGCTGTTCTGGCTCGAATGTGATGTGGTAGCCGGAGAGTTCGGCCGCCCATTTGGCAATCCGTACCGATGCCTCCGGGTTCCTGAACAATTCGCCGAGTTCCCTATCTGATGTGACTCGGACCTTGAAGGCTTCAAAATAGTGGCGCAATTTGCACGAAGACATAACAACTGCATAGGCGATCTTTTCCAGTTCCGTCATATTGCATTTTGATGGTGTGAGCACTTCGGAGACGTAATAAACTGGACGCTGCCTAATCGCGCCCTCTACTGTCTGCTCCTGAACCAGTGCCGCGCTGACCGCGTGCGGCGAAGCCACAACATAAAGCAACAGGGGTAGCGAAGAGTCGGGGCTCGTAAGTACTGCCAATTCTGATAGGTACTGTTTCAATGAGGCGAAGGCCACCGCCTGCTCTGGTCCCCAAGCGAAGTCTTTTGCGCCGCGGAGAGTTTTGAGGAAGGGGAGACTTCGCTCTACGGATTTGGAGATGAATCTGTTGAGGGCGGCCAATCTGCCTGTCAGGCGCTGGACGTCTCTGGCTGACTGCGGGGGCGTCATGTTGATGATGGCCTGAATTTTGATTGGGTTGGCCTCGATTCCGCGGTGTGACACCAGGTAGCCCAATATTTTCCCCTGGCGAACGCTAAAGACGCACTTTTCGGGGTTTAGGCGAAGTCGTGCGTCCCGCATGTTCGCAAACGTTTCGGCGAGGTCAGCAAGATGGTCCTCCTTACTTCTGCTGGCGACGACGATATCGTCCACATACGTGAATATATTTCTGCCGATTTGCCCCTCCAGCACCGTTTTGGTAAGCCGAGAGAAAGTGGACCCGGTGTTCTTGAGTCCCTCCGGCATCCTGATGAAGCAATACGTGCCGAAGGGTGTTATGAAGCTGGTGCTGGCCTTGTCCTCCTCCTTCATGTATATTTGATGGTAACCGGAGAAGCAGTCGAGGAGTGACATGACTTCGCACCCGGCCGCGCTATCGACTATTTTGTCGATCCGAGGCAGCGGGAAGTTGTCCTTTGGGCAGGCCTTGTTGAGACTGGTGAAGTCGATACACATCCGCCATTTGCCGCTCTTTTTTTGCACCATCACAACGTTGGCAAGCCACGTGGGGTAGGCCACTGGCTCGATAAATTTGGCCTCTAGGAGGCGATGTACCACGGCCTTGGCGACTTCTGTCTTCTCATCAGACATTTTGCGGAGTCGCTGTTTTTTCGGTCTCACCGAAGGGTCGATTCCCAAGCTGTGTTCAATGATGGATCGGCTGACCCCGACCAGGTCGAGGGCAGACCAGGCGAAGACGTCTTTGTTCTTGGACAAACAGCAGAGGAGTTTCTCCTCGTCGTGCAAAGTGAGGTCTTCGCTGATGGTGACCGTCTGCTTGGGCGTGGCCTGGTCGAGGGGAACCGTCTTGGTCCCGTCGTTGCTCTGTAGCTGTGCTTTGTCGTGTTCTTTGTCAGTCGGGCCGGCGGACGTGGGGACCTCGCGCTGGGCCGTGAGACAGTGCACATTTCTTTGTCCGGGGACGAAGTCCCGCTCTATGTTTCGTGCAGTCTGCTGGTTGCCGTAGACCATGATGGCGCCCAGCGGACCTGGTATCTTCATGCACAGGTAAAGTCCATGAATGGGTGCCTCAAACTTATTGATGGAGCCCCGGCCCATAATGGCGTTGTACGGATACACCATATCGACGATATCGAAGGTCACTTGCTCACTTCGGGCATTGGGTGCTACACTGAAGGAGAGGGGCAACTCTATTTTGCCGACGGGAAACGTGCCCTTGCCGCCGAAACCATACAGTGGGTTGTCCGAAGGCTTGAGCAGGCTGTGGCTTATGCCCATGCGGTCGAAGGCATGGAGAAAGTGTTAGAAATATGCCCTAGAGATAATCATAGAGATGAGCATATTTCTTTGTATCCATGATATATATATTACTTAATTGAATATCCATGGAAGGCACCTTGTATTGATTAGCAATTATGTGAATTGTTTGTGAGATTCTTTACTTATATGGTTATTCTAAATGATGTCCCTAGTCAGAGTCGATGACTAGCACATGTATTAGTTGATGACTACATTTCACAAGTCATGAACATGGAGATGTTAAACTAATAATGTGGGCGCATGTATGACATGAGGCTGGACCGACCCAACGTGAGATATTGTAACATAGTTCTCTTTTTGCAACATGAATCATGTATCCTTAGACCTGAGATTGTCGCATGTTCTCAAGATGTGAATTGACTTACTTAGGGACTATCAAACGCTATTCCGTAACTGGGTAGTTATAAAGGTAGTTTTGGGTTTGTCAGGAAGCATGCTGTGAGGCATGGTCAGTCAAGATGGAATTTGTCCCTCTCTTTGTGAGAGAGATATCTCTGGGCCCCTCGAGTGATTGGATCAAGAAATGCATGGCCGTGCTAGGGTTAAGAGTTAACCATTAAAAGGATTCCAATTCACAGTATCGAGATAGAGAGGTCAGCTTAGAGCCAGACCAAATATCGTGAGACAAAGGGAACAGCATGTACGTAATGTTGCAATGGTTCGTCTGATATGATCTTTACGTGCGCATAGGAGTTGACATGTCTTGCTAGAGGCCGTTGTCAATTATTGGGCCAAGTAAGAGTACTCGGGCTATGTCTATTTGTACGTGAACCTATAGGGTCACACACTTAAGGGGAAGGAAGCCTAACTTGGATTAGATCCGAAATTAGACTAGGCTTTAGGGTTAATGATGGGCCTCGATGTCAGAAGCCCACCATAACGCCTATATAATGAGGGGCGGGGGCACGGTTAGGATTAACCTAATTCGCCACCAGCAAACGAGTAGCCGCTCGCCTCTCGCCCTCGCCAAGCCGCCGTCGCGAACCTAGCAGTTCGGTACGCGGCGCTTCTTCCCTGTATGTGTGGATACCTCGGAGGTGCTGCATCTGGAGCACTAGGACGAACCGTGCGAGGACGTGAAGGACGTCGACAACTGCACGGCACTGCTCGACGCGTTCGTCTACATCGAGACGGCTTCCGCTGCTCTGTGTGTCTAGTGGTAATTCCATGACCTATAACCGCAGTAGTTCTTGGTATTATGGGGTTGAAAATTTTGTTTTGCGCTAGCGTAGCCTCCCCGTAATCCTATAGTGGTATCAGAGCCAGATTTTGCGTAGTTTTAGGTCTGGATCTAGGTTCATGAGATGGATCTACTTGATGCACGGTTTGATTAGATCAATTGGTTATAAAGGGTTGAAGTAGATTACATCGGATGTGACTGAAGAGATTAGTTCGTCCTTCTCTGTTATGTGCGCGACTTGCCCCTATCGGCTGGAATCACCATCGGGGCTAACTGCGTACACAACCAGCAGATTGACGTAACAGATCGACGTCATGAGTGTAATCTTCTTCGGGTCGAAAGTCTCGGATTTGGGTTGATTTGATCAACCGCATGAGATTTTCAGTGGAATTTCCATACATACGATGCATGGGACCGCCGTGGCTATCTGCTGTAGTGGCGAACATGTAGAAACGTGTTTGTCTAACCTGTTTTTGCAGGACATCTGTGATCGGTATGACTATTGTGTGTATATGATGCATATTAATGAATTATTCATGACCTGCGTGTCGTGACCAGGGCAATACGGCTGGAGCCACATGTATTGTCCAAATTTAATGTAATGACCTACGTGTCAACATGTGATGATCCAAAGCGTATATGTAATTTGTTTACCAGCATACGTTAGATAGGTCTTGAAGGACTCATCACCTAAAGGATGGCATACCTATATCATGGAGATGGAGATCATCGTGATGGACAGATTATTGGAGATGGGGATCACCATGTGACAACAAGCCATACCGAATCACAACTGTTGTGTGAATGCCATTCTTAATGTTCTACTTGTTCATATTGCATATATGTCCTTGCGTGCAATGATATAAGTAGGACGATCCCTCATAAATGTTTAAGCTTAAATGCCTCTCCAAACCTTGCACTATCATAAGTCTTGTACAATTGGTGGTGGGTCTATGAAATTAGGGTGCCACCAGTTTTCCTTGACTAGATAGGTTTGTATCGGATACGAACTGCAGAAAGGGTTGGTTAACTTAAACAAAGTCAGCTTAATGGTTAAGTACTTTGGGGCATAAGGTTGGGAGCCGAGACATAGAGATGTTACCCAACAACAGGAGTCATATATATGATATGATTAGCAAGGAGTTGCTTACCGATCTACCTTGTCTTCTAGCGGTGATGCTAAAGCTCACTAGTAGACTTGTTAGTTGTGGGTTCTGAATCACTAAGTATCAATCGAGGGATATTGATTTTAGTGGGAGTAGACTATTAAATGTTTAATATGATTTACTCTGTCATGGATATTTTTGTCTTAGTATTTTGCATTATTTTGTTGTAGATAAATGGCACCTAGCACACCAACATTTACTTTGCGATCAATTCTTGAAAAGGATAAGTTAAATGGAACAAACTATACGGATTGGATCCGTAACCTGAGAATTGTTCTCAGGGCTGAAAAAAAGGAAGACGTTCTAGACACCCCACTGCCAGAGGATCCTGGTGAAAATGCAACTGCTGCAGCTAAAACCGCTTACAAGAAAGCAATGGATGCTAATCTTGAAGTGAGTTGCCTAATGCTTGCTTGCATGGAGCCTGAGCTACAGATGCAGTTTGAGACAAACCATGAGGTGCACGATATGATCGTGGTGCTCAAGGATATGTTCTAGACTCAGGCTAGGACTGAAAGGTTCAATGTGTCCAAAGCCTTTCTGGAATGCAAGCTAGCAGAAGGCGCAGCAGTTGGGCCACACGTAATCAAAATGGTTGGTTACAGTCAGAGGTTGGAGAAGCTAGGCTTCCCAATAAGCTAAGAGTTGGCCACTGACTTCATTTTGGCATCTCTTCCGCCCAGCTATGGAAACTTCATTACGAACTACCATATGCATGGGGCGGAGAGGGGCCTCAATGAACTATGTGGCATGCTGAAAACAACAGAGGGGGACATAAAGAAAAGCGCTGGCAGCAACGGCCATGTGATGGCGGTCCAAAACAAACCCAACTTTAAGAAGAAGGGTAAATCTCAAAAGAAGAAGGGCAAGGCAAAGGATACAGTATCCAAGCCAAATCAAAAGCCCAAGGCTAGACCAGCTGCAGATGCAGAGTGCTTTTATTGCAAAGAACTTGGTCACTGGAAAAGGAATTGCAAGCAGGATCGCGGCGGTAAGGGTACAACCGCAGCAGGTACACTTGCTATTCACATTACATAAATTTTTCTTGCTGATTCTTATATTAAATCTTGGGTATTTGATACCGGATCGGTTGCCCATATTTGCAATTCGATGCAGGGAATGATAAGAAGTAGAAGCGTGAAAAGAGGAGAAGTTGATTTCCGGGTAGGCAATAATGCAAGAGTTGCTGCGTTGACCGTCGGGACGATGCAACTCCACCTCCCATCAGGATTTATTTTGGAGTTAAATAATTGTTATCTAGTTCCTAGTATGAGTCGAAACATTATGTCTCATTCATGTTTGATGACGGATGGTTATTCATTTGCGAGTGAAAACAATGGTTGTGTGATCTCTAAGAATGGCATGTTTGTGGATTTTGCATCCATTATGAATGGGTTATTCATTTTAAATCTTGATGATGCACCTATCTGTAATATTAGTGCTAAAAGGCCTCGGCCTAATGATTTAAGTCCTACCTACATGTGGCACTGTCGTTTGGGTCATATAAGTGAGAATCGCATGAAGAAGCTTCATTCTGATGGGCTTTTAACTTCGTTTGATTTTGAATCATACGAGACATGTGAAGCTTGCTTACTTGGTAAGATGACCAAGGCGCCCTTCACGGGTTTACCGGAGAGGTCATTAGATTTATTGGAACTCATACATACTGATGTGTGCAGAGCAATGAGTACGACACCTAGGGGAGGATTCCAATACTTCATAACCTTCACTGATGATTTTAGTAGATATGGGTATGTCTACTTAATGAAACACAAGACTGAATCCTTAGAAAAGTTCAAAGAGTTTCAGAATGAAGTAGAAAATCAGCGTGGCAAGAAAATTAAAGCACTGCGATCGGATCGTGGAGGTGAATATTTGAGTCATGAGTTTAGCAATCATCTAAGGAGTTGTGGAATTGTTCACAGCTTACGCCGCCTGGAACGCCTCAGAGGAATGGCATGTCTGAGCGACGTAATCGGACTTTATTGGATATGGTTCGATCAATGATGAGCCAGTCGGACCTACCTTTGTCGTTTTGGGGATACACTCTAGAAACAGCAGCTTTCACACTAAATAGGGTACCGTCTAAGTCCGTAGTTAAGACAACATATGAGATGTGGACTGGGAAAACTCCCAGTTTGTCTTTTCTGAAGATTTGGGGTTGTGAGGTTTACGTCAAGCGACTTCAGTCGGATAAACTCACTCCAAAATCGGACAAGTGCATGTTCGTGGGATATCCAAAGGAAACTTTAGGATATTACTTTTACCACCGGTCAGAGGGCAAAGTGTTTGTCCCTCGGAACGGTGTGTTCTTAGAGAAAGAGTTTCTCAAAAGAGAGAAAAGTAAACAAAAGGTGTATCTTGAAGAAGTTCAGGATGAGCTAGTGGGACAAGATTCAACAAGTGATGCTAATGTAGCAGAACAAGTTGAGACGTCTATGGCAAGAGAATCACCACCACAACCATGAAGGTCAGCAAGGCTTCGCGAGGCACGAGGAGAAGTGCTATTGTTGGGCAATGGGGAAGTGTTGTTGTTAGACAACGACGAACCTGCAACATATGCAGAAGCGATGATGGACCCAGATTCCGAGAAATGGCAAGTCGCCATGAGATCCGAGATAGATTCCATGGGAGAAAATCAAGTTTGGAACTTGGTTGACCCGCCTGATGGTGTTAGACCCATAGAATGCAAATGGATCTATAAGAAGAAGAAAGACATGGATGGAAATGTTCACATCTATAAAGCTCGACTTGTTGCAAAGGGTTTTCGACAAGTTCAAGGAGTTGAGTATGACGAGACATTCTCGCTAGTAGCGATGCTTAAATCTATTCGGATCATTCTAGCTATTGCCGCATATTTCGATTATGAGATTTGGCAGATGGATGTCAAAACAGCTTTCCTTAATGGAAACCTAGATGAGGACGTGTATATGATACAGCCCGAGGGTTTTGTCGATCCGATCAATGCTGGAAAGATATGCAAACTTCAGAAATCCATTTATGGGTTGAAGCAAGCATCTCGGAGTTGGAACATTCGTTTTGATGAAGTGGTCAAAGGGTTTGGTTTTCATCAGAATGAAGAAGAAGCTTGTGTTTACAAGAAGGAAAGTGGGAGCGCTATTGTATTTCTGATCTTGTATGTGGATGACATATTATTGATTGGGAATGACATTCCTATGCTAGAGTCCGTCAAGGTTTCACTGAAAAAGAGTTTTTCTATGAAGGACTTAGGGGAAGCAGCATATATTTTGGGCATAAGGATCTATAGAGATAGGTCGAAGAGGCTTATAGGATTAAGTCAAGATACGTACATTGACAAGGTTTTGAAACGGTTCAACATGGAACAGTCCAAGAAAGGGTTCTTACCTATGTCACATGGTATACACCTTAGCCAGATGCAATGTCCTGCGACGGCTAATGAGCAGGAGCGCATGAGTAAGGTACCATATGCCTCAGCAATTGGATCAATCATGTATGCCATGATAAGTACACGCCCAGATGTTTCATACACTATAAGTGCTACGAGTAGGTACCAGGCTGATCCAGGTGAGGGTCACTGGACAGCGGTAAAAGGCATTCTTAAGTACTTAAGAAGGACTAAAGATATGTTCCTGGTATATGGGGGTAAGGAGGAGCTTGTTGTAACTGGTTACACCGATGCTAGCTTCCAAACTGACCCAGACGAGTTAAAATCGCAATCAGGTTTTGTGTTCACAATAAATGGTGGTGCTGTTAGTTGGAAGAGTTCGAAACAGGAGACTGTGACTGATTCTACAACAGAAGCCGAGTACATTGCAGCTTCTGAATCTGTGAAGGAAGGTGTTTGGATAAGAAAGTTCCTCATCGAGCTTGGTGTGTTTCCTAATGCATCTAGCCCATTGAACCTCTACTGTGACAACAATGGGGCTATTGCGCAAGCTAAGGAGCCAAGGAACCACCAGAAAAACAAACACGTACTGCGGAAGTTTCACCTCATACGGGAATTCGTTAGGCGGGGTGAGATAAAGATATGCAAAATACATACGGATTTGAATGTTGCTAATCCTTTGACAAAACCTCTTCCACAACGTAAGCATGAGGCACACATGAGATCTATGGGTATTAGATGTCTTCTAGATTAACTCTAGTGCAAGTGGGAGACTGTTAGAAATATGCCCTAGAGATAATCATAGAGATGAGCATATTTCTTTGTATCCATGATATATATATTGCTTAATTGAATATCCATGGAAGGCACCTTGTATTGATTAGCAATTATGTGAATTGTTTGTGAGATTCTTTACTTATATGGTTATTCTAAATGATGTCCCTAGTCAGAGTCGATGACTAGCACATGTATTAGTTGATGACTACATTTCACAAGTCATGAACATGGAGATGTTAAACTAATAATGTGGGCGCATGTATGACATGAGGCTGAACCGACCCAACGTGAGATATTGTAACATAGTTCTCTTTTTGCAACATGAATACTGTATCCTTAGACCTGAGATTGTCGCATGTTCTCAAGATGTGAATTGACTTACTTAGGGACTATCAAACGCTATTCCGTAACTGGGTAGTTATAAAGGTAGTTTCGGGTTTGTCAGGAAGCATGCTGTGAGGCATGGTCAGTCAAGATGGAATTTGTCCCTCTCTTTGTGAGAGAGATATCTCTGGGCCCCTCGAGTGATTGGATCAAGAAATGCATGGCCGTGCTAGGGTTAAGAGTTAACCATTGAAAGGATTCCAATTTACAGTATCGAGATAGAGAGGTCAGCTTAGAGCCAGACCAAATATCGTGAGACAAAGGGAACAACATGTACGTAATGTTGCAATGGTTCGTCTGATATGATCTTTACGTGCGCATAGGAGTTGACATGTCTTGCTAGAGGCTGCTGTCAATTATTGTGCCAAGTAAGAGTACTCGGGCTATGTCTATTTGTACGTGAACCTATAGGGTCACACACTTAAGGGGAAGGAAGCCTAACTCGGATTAGATCCGAAATTAGACTGGGCTTTAGGGTTAATGATGGGCCTCGGTGTCAGAAGCCCACCATAACGCCTATATAATGTGGGGTGGGGACGCGGTTAGGATTAACCTAATTCGCCACCAGCAAACGAGTAGCCGCTCGCCTCTCGCCCTCGCCAAGCCGCCGTCGCGAACCTAGCAGTTCGGTACGCGGCGCTTCCTCCCTGTACGTGTGGATACCTCGGAGGTGCTGCATCTAGAGCACTAGGACGAACCGTGCGAGGACGTGAAGGATGTCGACAACTGCACGGCACTGCTCGACGCGTTCGTCTACATCGAGACGTCTTCCGCTGCTCTGCGCGTCTAGTGGTAATTCCATGACCTATAACCGCAGTAGTTCTTGGTATTATGGGGTTGAAAATTTTGTTTTGCGCTAGCGTAGCCTCCCCGTAATCCTACAGAAAGATGATGTTTGCTTGGCTGCCATTGTCGACTAGGACTTTGTGCAGGTCCCAGCCTGCCACGCTGTAGTTGATAACCATGGCGTCGATGTGGGGGGCGCTGCGCAGATCGACGTCTCGGGCGTCGAAGGTTAGCGGCACATGGGACCACTTCGTCTGTACGACCGGACCGGTGATGGCGACATGGTTGATGCTACGGTAGTGGTCCCGCTTCTGCCGCTTCGTGTCGAAGTCGGTGCTGGACCCCCCAGTGATCATATGAATGACTCCGCGATACGGCTGATCGGCGAAATCCTCTTGCTTTGGGGCATGGGGGTGGTGGATGTTTTGTTGTTGCTGGTGTGGAGGTGGGGGTGGGGGTGGGGGAGGTACGATTTGTACTTCCTGGTGGTGTTGGTATGCGTGGTGCGGGGGATGCGGAGCGGGGGCGTGGATGTATGGTGGAGGGGGTTGCTGATATGTGTGCGCGACAACTCTGGGGTTGTCGGCTGGTTGTGCCCGTGCCATCCTGTCTCTGGTGGCCTTCGTCTCTGGGCAGTCTCTGGTTTGGTGGGCGCAGTCTTCGCCGTGGAATAGGCAGTAAAATCGGCACGGCTGTTGCGCACGTCCCCGGCCCCGACCGCGAGTTCTGTTACCGCGGCCCTGGGGGGATATTCTTGGCGGCGGGGGGCTCGCCAGCGGGGTGCTGGTTGGCGATGTTGTGCACTTGCTGCTGATTGCGGCCGTCCCGACTGGAGTCTAGCTGCGAAGGCCTTGTCCACGTGCGGCTGGACTGCGGAGTATCTTTGGGTTTCCTTTGAGACTCGAGTTTGCGCTGGTGGAGTTCTTCGAATCTGGCATATTTTTCAAATAGCTGATACAACTCTTGGAGGCTCTTGGGCGGATCCCTGATGCAGTGGCTGTAAAGGACGCCGGCCCGAAGGCCACTGATGGCGTAGTGGATGGCGATTTGGTCATCGACCGAAGGCAGCTGTGACTTGAGGGTCAGAAACTTGTGGTAGTACTCCCGCAGAGTCTCTTTTTCTAGCTGCTTGCAGAGTGAAAGTTCAGCCAAGGCGTCGGTGTCTGGGCGGTACCCTTGGAAGTTGAGCAGGAATTTGTCCCGGAGGCTTCGCCAGGAGTTGATGGACAACGGGGGCAACCTAGAGTACCAGGTGAGAGCTGGGCCTTCAAGGGCGATGATGAAGTACTTGGCCATCATGGCGTCGTCCCCTCCGGAAGATGCAACGGCGACCTGATAACTCATGATGTACTGTGCTGGGTCAGTGCTGCCGTTGTACTTGGGATAGGTCCCTGCCCGGAAGTTGGCGGGCCAAGGTGTCACTTGCAGGTGTGGCACCAGGGGACTTCGCTCATCGAGGTAGTTGACACCCTGGAATGCCGTGGCGTGTGGGATGGCATGGTCACGGTGGGGGAAGTGTAGGTCTTCGACTTGTGCGCGCTGTTGCAGGGGTGGCCTGTGTTGCAGACCGAGGTGGCCCTCGCGCTGCATTAGCACGATCTCCTGCTCGAGCTCCTGGGCCTTCTGCTCTTCGTCGCGTATCATTTGCCGCACCTGGGCTTGTGCAGACACACGCTGGCGCTTGGCCTCAAGTATCTCTTTTTGCCTCTGGAGATTGCGGTTCTTGATACGCAAGGCGTGCAGCTGTAGCTGCTCTTCCGCTGAAACACCAAGGACTTCGCCGTCCTCTGCGACGTCCGCGCCCTCCGGTGGAGCGAAGCCTGGGGGAGGTTGCGGCTGTCCTTTAGAGCCGCGGGTGCGGAGAGCGTCGTCTTCGCAGGTGCGGAGAGCGTCGTCTTCAGTGGCCTCTTGGTGGGTGGTGTGGGTGAGGGCGAGGGCCTTGCCCTTTTTTGCGGCCAGCAGTGCTGCCTTCGCAGCCTCGTCAGCCTTCGAGCTAGCTTTCTTGGGTGCCATCGTGGGTGGTTTTTTCGTAGCACGAACGGTGGGCGCCAAATGTTGGAACTTGCTCTCTGGTGCAAGTTGATCCAACAGGGGTGTGTAGCAACGCAAACAGGGTTTTTGCACGAGATGGCAATAGCTCTGTTAATCTAGCCTCTCAAGGGCACTGTGCGGGGGTATCTATAGGTATCTGAGTGCCCAGCGTCCGGTGTTAAGGACGCATGTGCCCTCAGACACCTAGGTTATCCCTGGAATATTCCCATAAAGCGGGGTTACAGACCGTAATTACTGGGAGACCTTTACAAATTAGGCCCGTAATGCGCAGCGGCCACGCAGGGCCTGTTACAATGGGCCGGATCGCACGTGGGCCTCCATGTTGGACGAGGTCGCAGATGAGACGACCTCGTCATAGGTCTTCGTCCGATGTCGTGGGGAGCGAAGGGTGAGTCTGCCCGTCGTCTTGTCTCCATTGGTACAGCGAGGACGGCGAAGGCGTCGAGCGAAGGGTGGCGTCTTCGCCTTCGCCCCAACAAGTTCTCTTCTCCCTACACCCCTTAATAAAATGGTGTAGTGGAGAGAAAGAATAGAACTCTATTGGATGTGGCGAGAACCATGCTTGATGAATACAAGACTTCGAACCGTTTTTGGGCGGAAGCAATCAACACCGCTTGCTACGCCATCAACCGACTCTACCTTCACCGAATCCTGAAGAAGACATCATATGAACTCCTAACCGGTAAAAAACCCAATGTTTCATATTTTATAGTCTTTGGTAGCAAATGTTTTATTCTTGTTAAAAGAGGTAGAAAATCTAAATTTGCTCCTAAGGCTGTAGAAGGCTTTTTACTTGGTTATGACTCAAACACAAGGGCATATAGAGTCTTCAACAAGTCCATGGGACTAGTTGAAGTTTCTTATGACATTGTGTTTGATGAGACTAATGGCTCTCAAGTAGAGCAAGTTGATCTTGATGAGCTAGATGATGAAGAGGCTCCGTGCGTCGCGCTAAGGAACATGTCCATTGGGGATGTGTGTCCTAAGGCATTCGAAGAGCCCACACAAGCACAAGATCAACCATCATCTTCCATGCAAGCATCTCCACCAACCCAAGATGAAGATCAAGCTCAAGATGATGAAAATGAAGATCAAGAAGAGCCACCTCAAGAGGAGGACAATGATCAAGGGGGAGATGCCAATGATCAAGACAAGGAAGATGATCAGGGTCCAAGACCGCCACACCCAAGAGTCCACCAAGCGATACAACGAGATCACCCCGTGAACTCCATCCTCGACGATATTCATAAGGGGGTAACAACTTGATCTCGTGTCGCTCATTTTTGTGAACATTACTCTTTTGTGTCTTCTATTGAGCCATATAGGGTGGAAGACGCATTAAGGGATTCAGATTGGGTGTTGGCAATGAAAGAGGAACTCAACAACTTCACGAGGAATGAGGTATGGCATCTTGTTCCACGTCCTAATCAAAATATTGTAGGAACCAAGTGGGTCTTCCGCAACAAGCAAGATGAGCATGGTATGGTGACAAGGAACAAAGCCCGACTTATAGCCAAGGGATATTCACAAGTCGAAGGTATGGATTTTGGTAAAACCTATGCACCCGTAGCTAGGCTTGAGTCAATTAGCATATTACTTGCCTATGCTACTTACCATGGCTTTAAGCTTTATCAAATAGACATGAAAAGTGCCTTCCTCAACAGACCAATCAAGGAAGAGGTCTATGTTGAGCAACCTCCCGGCTTTGAAGATAGTGAGTACCTTAACCATGTGTATAAACTCTCTAAGGCGCTTTATGGGCTTAAGCAAGCCCCAAGAGCATGGTATGAATGCCTAAGAGATTTTCTTATCACTAATGGCTTCAAAGTCGGTAAAGCCGATCCTACTCTCTTTACTAAAACCATTGCAAATGATTTGTTTGTATGCCAAATTTATGTTGATGATATCATATTTGGGTCTACTAACAAATCTACTTGTGAAGAGTTTAGTAGGATTATGATTCAAAAAATCGAGATATCTATGATGGGGGAGTTGAAGTATTTCTTAGGATTTCAAGTGAAGCAACTCCAAGAGGGCACCTTCATCAGTCAAATGAAGTACATTCAAGACATACTCACTAAGTTTGGAATGAAGGATGCCAAGCCCATCAAGACACCCATGGGAACCAATGGGCATCTTGACCTCGACATGGGAGGTAAATCCGTAGATCAAAAGGTATACCGGTCGATGATAGGATCTTTACTCTATTTATGTGCATCTCAACCGGATATTATGCTTTCTGTATGCATGTGTGCAAGATTTCAAGCCGATCCTAAGGAAGTTCACCTTAGGGCCGTGAAAAGAATCTTGAGATATTTAGTTCATACACCTAAGTTTGGTCTTTGGTACCCCAAGGGATCCACCTTTGATTTAATAGGTTACTCAGATGCTGATTGGGCAGGGTGTAAAATTGATAGAAAGAACACATCAGGGACTTGTCAGTTTTTGGGAAGATCCCTGGTGTCTTGGGCTTCAAAGAAACAAAATTCAGTAGCCCTTTCTACCACCAAAGCCGAGTATATTGCCGCAGGCCATTGTTGCGCGCAATTGCTTTGGATGAGGCAAACCCTTAGGGACTATGGCTACAAATTAACCAAAGTCCCTCTTCTATGTGATAATGAGAGTGCAATCCGCATGGCGAATAATCCCGTTGAGCATAGCTGCACTAAGCACATAGCCATTCGGTATCACTTTTTGAGGGATCACCAACAAAGGGGAGATATCAAGATTGCTTATGTTAGCACCAAAGAACAATTAGCTGATATCTTTACCAAACCATTAGATGAGAAAACTTTTACCAAACTTAGGCATGAGCTAATCATTCTTGATTCTCGGAATTTTGATTGATACTTTGCACACATAGTTCATTCATGTACCTTTGATCATATCTCTTTCATGAGCTATGACTAATATGTTTTCAAGAAAATTCTTATGCTAAGTCATAGATTGAAAGGGAAATGGAGTTTTCGACGAAGACAAGGCTTCCACTCCACTCTATCGGTATCATTTACCCTTCGCCGTCACTCTGCATCGCTCTGCACTTTGGTATAATCTTCACTCATATTCATTACTCATACCTTTGGGGAGAAAGTAAAAGGGCTCTAAAGACTCAATTTTTGGCGATTAATGCCAAAGGGGGAGAGAGTATTATCCCAAAGCAAAAGGACCGCATCCACCACGCCAATTTCAAAAAAAATTCGAAACAAGTTTAAGTTTTTAAATGTTCTTCAATTGGTATCTTTGAAATTAGTATTCCTCTAAGAAATTCTATCTCAAACTATATCTATATTTTAAGAAGGAGTTTTTCAAAATTTGGTATCTAAAATATTTGACATTCTCTCAATTTGAAAAACCCTCTTGAACACTAAGAGGAGAATTTCATCAAGGGGGAGTTTTGTTTAAGTCAAAGGAAAAGCGTTTGAAACAGGGGGAGAAAATTTCAAATCTTGAAAATGCTTCTCGAAATCTTATTCATATACCTTTGACTATTTGCAAAAAGACTTTGAAAAGAATTTCCAAAAGAACTTGCAAAAACAAAACAAGTGGTGCAAATATGGTCCAAAATGTTAAAATTATCGTATCAAACTTATCTGCTTAGAAATGCTTTCATTTCAAAATAACTTATGCACATCTGTCAAAATGCAAACTTGTTACATTTCTACACTTTGTATTTGCTTTGGTTTGTGTTGGCATCAATCACCAAAAAGGGGGAGATTGAAAGGGAAATAGTCTCAACATTTCCTATAATAGATTTTGGTGTTTGACGACCATCACAAACCTTGTGGACTAACCAGTTTTGCCTAGTTGATCATTTCACAGGTGCATAAGTTCATCTACAACTATTCTAAGTCGACTGTCCGGAATACCGTAGATTATTCCGGACAGGAGAAGTTTTTTGGAAAAATAGACTAAGCGCGGACCGTCCGAGCCTTTGCGGCGGACCATCCGCGATACCAGGATGACCCTCGGACAAAACCAATGCAAAAATCCAAGTCTACACTACGGACCGTCCGGAGGAAAAGCAAGCACCATCCGAGACCACGCGCGGACCGTCCGGCCTCAGGCGCGGACCGTCCGATAGGTGAGGAACCAAAAATTCCGAAGGTGACGGGTTCGGTAAAATGAATTATAGCGTCCTCGCGGACCGTCCGGGGTGCACGACCGGACCGTCCGCGACTGCCTTTATTTGACATCTGACGATGCATTAAATGCAAAATAGCCGTTGATATAGCCGTTACTGCTGACCGTTGCGTTTTCAGCCGTTGATGTGGAGGGGCAGACCGTCCGGACCAGGGGCGCGGACCGTCCGCGGTTGGCAGAATTGGAGCAACAACTAGGAAGTGGTTGGTGGCTATAAATACAACCCCAACCACCTCCATTCATATCATCCAAGCATTCCAATCATCTACATTCAATACAAGAGCTAGAAATCCATTCCAAGACACAATCAAAGCTTCAATCTCTCCCAGTTCCACAATTGAGACAAGTGATCATTAGTGATTAGTGACTTGAGAGATAGAGAGTGATCCGTGTGTTATTTGTCGCTCTTGTCGCTTGGTGTTTGCAATCATGCTTTCTTCTTCCTCATTCTTATTCTTCAAGTGACTTGTAATCAAAGCAAGAGACACCAATTGTGTGGTGGTCTTTGTTGGGTCTAAGTGACCCATTTGATTAAGGAGAAAGCTCACTCGGTCTAGGTGACCGTTTGAGAGAGGGAAAGGGTTGAAAGAGACCCAGTCTTTGTGAGCACCTCAACATTGAGTAGGTTTGTAAGAACCAAACCTCGGTAAAACAAATCATCGTGTCATCCGCTTTCATTTGCTTGTGATTTGTTTTCGCCCTCTCTTTCGGACTCGATTATATTTCTAACGTTAACCCGGCTTGTAGATTGTGCTTAAAGTTCATAAATTTTAGATTTGCCTATTCACCCCCCCCCTCTAGGCGACTTTCACCGAGGCGGTGCCCGCAGCAGTGAGGGCCCCACCGACGGCGGTGGGCCCTGCCCCCACGTCGCCCCGAGCACAGGGGAGGCGGGAACGGACCCCCACGCCCCCACCACCAGCGCCTGCGCACCCGCAGGGGAGGCAGCGGCGGCGGTTGGGAGGGGGTAGGGAGGGGCCAGGGGGGCGCGCCCACCCACGGCGGCCGCAGCAGCGGCAGGGCCCGCGTGGCCCCCCACGGCAGCGACGGCGGCCCCACTGCCCGCGCGGCCAGGAGAGGAAGCGACGGCACGCCTGCCAGGGGAGGCGGCCCGCGCCCAGGAGGAGAGGGGTGGGAAGGTGGAGGGGGAGAGAGGAGGCTGCTCGCCAGCCATGGGGAGGAGCGGCGGCGACGCACGCCTGGGGAGGAGCGGCAGCGACGGCTATAGGGGAGAGGGAGGCGGCGACGACTGTAGGGGAGGGAGGAAAACCTGGGCTGATGATACCATGTTAGAGGTAATAATTGTATATTAGGGCTAACCCTATAGGGTAGCTATATAGTGTTTGTACATGGGCCACATGGGCCTAGCCATATACTCTAACAGTTACGATACACTTTAAGTACGTGTAGAACATATGGCTCATAAAAGCATCAGTTTTGTGTTTTACTACTGCAACCCTGGTTAGTCTTCCTTGATCTTCCACACACTCATGGGTACCCTCAAGTCCAAGTATTCTTTCAAGAGGCAGCTGGGAATAAAACAAAAGATGCCAAATAGGACATCTCCGAACAATAATTAAATAATATAATATAGATGCTATTGAATAGTGGTTATCTGGGTACACCATAAAAAGATGGCAACAAAATCATGATGAAAAGGAAATCAATCATTGGGTTGATGCCCTGCCACCGCATGTCTTTCCACTATTCTGAAACTAAGCTAGTGAGCTCTGTATCAGGAAAGGAGGCATTCCATAGAGCCCTAAGCGATTCCTAAATCCAAAGCACATAGTATAATAAAATTCACATGTCAACAACGGAGAAGGAATCAAGGAGGAGGCATGACTCCCTGTGCGGTCGTCCAGCTCCGTGACGATGCGCCTTCACCGGTGACTCTTGTGGACCAGAAGAGGTTCAGACTACAGAAATCAATGAAAAGCAAAGGCCAATCATACCTGGAGAATTCTAGCAAGCACTCGAGGGCTTCCCTTGAGGCGGAGCTTCGACCGCTTCTCGCGTGACGGCGGCAGCGCACGCGGGGTTGAGGCAATCGGGCGGCGGCATAAATGTTAGGGTTTAGCACCGGATCTGTATGTAGTCATAAGTCTCATGGGTTTATGGGCTGGCCAATCATACCTGAAGCATTCTAACTTCACATATATTGTAAATCTAAAAACCAGCCACGCCAAGAACTGGTGGCGCTGGCCACCAACCGGCCCTCCCTCTCCGGCAAAAATCATGGCGAGCAATGGCCCAATCCTACCTTCTTCACTGATCGACAATTGAAAAGGGGAGGGAGCAGTGTGCACAGCACATGAAGATTACCGCACGATGGCTAGAGACCAGGGGGCACGCGACCGAGGCGTAGCTGGAGCTTAGAGGAGAGCATGAAGGAGTCGCGTCCAAGAGGACTGCTGAGGAGGACGAACCTTTATATCTAAGGGAGAGGGGGGATTCGGATGGGACGGCGTCTCCCGCAACAGCCGGGCGCGGATGCCGGGGCGCAAGGCCGGGGCTGGCATGTGTGGCATGTGCGACGGATATTGCGTGAGGCCGGTGGCGCGGACGGTGTGGACAGCAGGGGCAAGGGTCAGGATGGCGCGACGGCTGTTGCATGAGGCCGGTGGCGGGGACGGCGCCGGGGCTGGCATGTGCGGTGGCTATAGGCCGGTGGCGGGGACGGCAGGGGCAAGGGTCGGGGTTTAGGGATGGCGCGACGGCTGTTGTGCTGTTGAGATGCTCGGCCCGGTGGTGGGGATGACGGGGACGCCAGGGGCAAGGGTTGGGGTTTAGGGATGGCACGGCGACTGTTGCGCGAGGCCGTTGAGATGCTCGGCGGGTTCATTTGAAAGAAGTATAAGGGTTTTTTTTTGCAAAAAAGATGACACAGGACGACCGTTGAAACTGGTGCTTTAAGTATAGTATAGACTAGTCAATAGTCAAGTGCCCGTGCGTTGCAATGACACGCAAATTATTCATGCACAATGATTACATAAAAACAAGTAACACATAATATGGATCACAATCTTACAAATTATACAAATCAATTTACAATCAAATGTGAATATACATTAAAATTCATACCAAAAGGACGAGAATAACAAGTGAGAGCAAAAATTCTGAATCTTTGTTTCTTATCCTAAACTTGAGTATCTGCAAATAAAATCACATATATTGTATATCTAAAACCAACTAAACACTGATGATGAAAGGGAAATAGTCTCAATATTTCCTATAATCGATTTTGGTGTTTGACGACCATCACAAACCTTGTGGACTAACCAGTTTGCCCAGTTGATCATTTCACAGGTGCATAAGTTCATCTACAACCATTTTAAGTCGACTGCCCAGAATACCGTAGACTATTCCGGACAGGAGAAGCTTTTTGGAAAAACATCTACGCGCGGACCGTCCGGGCCCTTGCGTCGGACCTTCCGCGGCACCAAGGTGACCCTCGGACAGGAACACTGCAAAAACACAAGTCTACACTACGGACCGTCCGACGGAGAAGCGAGCACCGTCCGAGACCAAGCGTGGACCGTCCGGCCTCAGGCGCGGACCGTCCGGTCGGTGAAAACTAGAAAACCCCGAAGGTGACAGGTTCGGTAAAATGTAATTTTAGCGTCCTCGCGGACCGTCCGGGGTGCACGACCGGACCGTCTGCGACTGCCGCACCTGACATCTGACGACGCATTTAATGCATAGTAGTCGTTGATATAGCCGTTACTGCTGACCATTGCGATTTCAGACGTTGATGTACAGGGGCGGACCGTCCGGACCAAGGGTGCGGACCGTCTGGATCAGGGGCGCGGACCGTCCGCGGTCGGCAGAAAAGGAGCAACGACTAGGAAGTGGTTGGGGGCTATAAATACAAGCCCAACCTCCTCCATTCACTACACCTAAGCACTCCAATACTTCACATTCAATACAAGAGCTAGCAATCCATTCAAAGACACAATCAAAGCTTCCAATCTCTCCAAGTTCCACAATTGAGACAAGTGATCATTAGTGATTAGTGACTTGAGAGAGAGAGTGATCTGTGTGTTATTTGTCGCTATTGTCGCTTGGCTTTTGCAATCGTGCTTTCTTCTTCTCTAATTCTTATTCTCAAGTGACTTGTAATCAAAGCAAGAGACACCAAGTGTGTGGTGGTCCTTGCGGGGTCTAAGTGGCCTATTTGATTAAGGAGAAAGCTCACTCGGTCTAAGTAACCGTTTGAGAGAGGGAAAGGGTTGAAAGAGACCCGGTCTTTGTGACCACCTCAACGGGGACTAGGTTCTTTGGAACCGAACCTCGGTAAAAGAAATCACCGTGTTCATCCGCTTTATTTCTTGGTTGATTTGTTTTCCCTCTCTTTCGGACTCGGATTTAATTCTAACGCTAACCCCGGCTTGTAGTGTGTGCTTAAGTTTATAAATTTCAGATTCCGCCTATCCACCCCCCTCTAGGCGACTTTCAATTGGTATCAGAACCCGGTACTTCATTAGAGTCACTACACCAAAATAGTGAACTTCCTAGAGCCTAAACCGTAGGAAGTTAGCCCTAAACTCTAGGAAGTTAGGTAAACTCTCGGAAGTTAAGCCATCCCGTCGGAAGTTTGGCTCTCGAAATTTTTTTGTCGGAAGTTAGCTTAACTTCCTAGAGCCCTCGAGGAAGTTATCTAACTTCCTATAGCCATAGAAGCCTTTCAGAAGTTAGTAGGTTCTCGGAAGTTAGTAGCTTCACGCCGTCAGCGCCGTCAGCTGACTAACTTCTTACGACTAACTTCCTACGGCTGACTGTAGCCCGGCCTCTAGGAAGTTAATTTGACCAGCATTACAAATGCCGTTTATTTTTATTTTACACCACATTCCACAACATAACAAATATATCAACAGCTATATAGCACAACATATTTTCACATAAAACATCTTACACACAATCACATAACAATATTTAAACCCATAGTCTCATCAATTACATCACAAAAGTCTCATCCGTAGTCATATTTATTATTTAGAAATAAATTATAGAATTACAATAGTATCCACATACAACGTCATTTTTCTTGTTCCGTACAAAGATTGTAAGGGAAAAATAGTATCAAAGCCATATTGAAATTTACTACCTCTCCATCCTGCATGTCTAGCGCAACTAAATCTTCACTGATTTGTGTCCATCCGTTCTTAGTCAACAAAGAACTTGCTTCACATTACTGCTTGGTGATAAGAAGACACCAACGCAAAGGATGCATCCAGCTTCTTTGCCAACCATGGTAGTTTCAAGATGCAGAGTTTTTATACGATTGTCTGTCTTCTTTACTTCCTTCAATTCATCCATACATTGTCAGCAATATCGGTGGCCAAAGGCCCCATGAAATACGAACGAGGGTTGAATCTCCAGCGGGCTGAAACTCCAAGTAACTAAACACATGCTCTAAAAGTCTGAAACATACTATTAAAAACCAACACATTTGGCAATGGCTGAATGTAGTGTTCACAGACATAAGCAGATTCAATTCATATTAACAAACGAAGTTACTAGCAACATAGAGTCTGACAAGGACTTACAACTCATTACAGGATGAAATAGAGACATAGTTGCATGCCCTAGCAGACAACCTTGTCATGCGTCATACCAGATTTCTTGCTTAAAAATTGATCAGCAACCTACAGCATGAAGAAAGGAACTAACATCATAAGGTTCAGTACAATAGTCTACAAATTTTCAGGTATGCACATGTTATCGTTAGTTCAAAAACCTAAAGAGTTCAAGCCAGCAAAATCAAACCCTTTAAAGAACAAAGGACTTGTTCATATCTACAAATAAACAAAGGAATGCAAAACAATGAATTGATGTTTTAAGAGAGTCATATATCCAAGTAAAGAATAGAACTTTGGACCATTTAGCCTGGTAAAATTGTACTATACTCCTGCAGTTAAGCTCCCATTTCTCCCAACCAACCATGCCCTAAAGGGTACCTTGTTGGATACTGCAAAGAAAAGAATTAGCTTGACATGCATGTTAGATATGAACAGAGCCACATAAGAATATTATTAAGGAACGATCCAATACATTAAATCGATTCAAAACTATGGAGATGCATCTAGTTGTTATATCATCCTTAATGAAATTCAATAAACGACAACAACACTTAATCTCGAGCAAGTTGGGGTAGCAAACCACCAACAAAAAAGATAGAAAAGGAGGTGTTTTAACCATAGATAGATGTATATAGTTGGGACATTTATATAAACCATTTTTTCTGGTAGGACTGCAAAAATTGAAGTGCAAGGCTGCAAGCATACAATGAAACAAAAGCACTGGAGTGATCGATATAGATGAACTGCAATGCAATAATAACATATCTATCTACAATCATTATTGCCACTTATATTTCAACAAAATCGTGTTCTATTGAATACTAATGGCATAAGTTTTTTTGAGCAAAGAATGCATGAGTAGGAGCATAATAGGGAACCATATGCATTGCATTGACTTTGAGAGATATTTCAGAGGAAGCCTAGCTATCAGGCTTATGGCTGTCACAAAGGCACTAGAGAAAATGTTGTCTGGGGCATTTGTTTAGGCAGCTTCCAGTCATTTATCTCTCTTCTAAATATAACGGAGAACCAACTAGGATTGTCTTGTGCTGGGAGCTAATTTCTCTTTCTTAATAAGAAGATGTGTGGCTCCTGCATATTTGCGAAAAAATAACACAGGGAACCAATATGCAATATATTATAGTGATTTAGCCATCCACATTTAAAATGCCTAATCTAGTATGTAGTTCATGATTTCTAAATACATCATAGTTCTTCACATATAGGTACAATCAGATATCCATGGTTGAATGTGACATCAACCACAGATGCATCAACCAGATCCACGCTTCATACAACACCAAACCAACTGAGCAGCCAAAACCAACAACGTGCACAGAATGTATTAAAAATAGACTAGATCCAACATTGAACTTAATTGTATCAAATCCCAGAATGTATTAAAAATAGACTGTGAATCACAAATGACCCAGAAAATAAAATGCAGCATCACAAAATTAACATTTATAGACAGTATAAATGAAAGAAGGGAATGAATAACATAGAAATACTATATTTCAAATTTTTTGATGCAGTCCTTGACAGATGGAAGTGTATTGCAGTCCAATAAACTAATGAGAATTACTGAGTACTAACCTTAACATACTTTTAACGAGGGGATCCAGTGGCTACTGCTGTGGACCGGCGCCGGTGGGGTAGCTCGCTGCCGAGGAGAGGGTGACGACCACCATGGCTGAGCTCGCCCATGGGGAAGAGATGGGGGCCGTGCACCACAGAGGAGCAGAGGTAGGGTGTCGTGAGGGAGGCGAGCCGCAGGGGAGGAGCTCGGCCATGGAGATGCAGGGCGACCATGGGAACATGCTGGAGCAGGGAGCGCTGGGGATGGAGGAGATGGCTAGGCGAGCACAAGTACGAACTCCATGGCGGTCGTCCAAGTTGCAGAGATGAGGGAGAGAGGAGCAGGGAGGGCGTCGTGGTTGGGACAGACGCCATGGGGGAGCTAGTCTTTGGAAGAAACCCCTGCGCACAGATCAGAGGGGGGCGAGCTAGAGCTGGGCGACGCCATGGAGAGGGTCAGGGAGCTGGGAACAGGAAGCAGGGGGACAGATCCGACCATGGCCAGGAGAGTACGCCGGTGAGGCTTGGTGGAGGAGCATCGGGCGCTCAAGGAAGAAGAGGCGGGGCGAGCAGTGAGATAGGAGAAGGGCGGCCGGTGCTGCTGGGGATAATTTTCAGAGAGAAAAGAATACGTGGGTGAGAGAAAGAGATAAGGAGATGGCAACTTCAAGAGATTTCTACGGCCGTGGAGGATAAAGGAACAAGCTAGAAGGTGGATGAAGCTAACTTCCTAGAGGCGGCCGTAGGAAGTTAGCTTTTCGGTTGAGTGGTCAAAAGCTGAAAGCTAACTTCCTAGATGAGGTCGTAGGAAGTTAGCATGGGCAGCTAACTTCCTAGAGGCGATCGTAGGAAGTTAGCTTTTCGTTTGACTGGTCAAAAGCTAAAAGCTAACTTCCTAGAGGAGGTCGTAGGAAGTTAGCCTGGGTAGCTAACTTCCTAGAGGCGACCGTAGGAAGTTAGCGGCCCGTTTGACTGGTCAAAAGCTGAAAGCTAACTTCATAGAGGATGTCGTAGTAAGTTAGCATGGGCAGCTAACTTCCTAGAGGCGGTCATAGGAAGTTAGCGCTCATTTGACTGTACCCGCGGATGAGAAACTGAAAGCTAACTTCCTAGAGGAGGTCGTAGGAAGTTAGCTGCTCATGCTAACTTCCTACGGCTGCCTCTAGGAAGTTAACGGCTCGTTTGACCGCATACATGGGTCAGCATATAAAAGTTAACTTCCTACAACTTTTATAAAATATCGTAGGAAGTTATGTTTATTTCCTAGAGCTAGCAGTTGCCTCTCGGAAGTTATTTATTTCCTACGGTTTGTTATAAAAGCTGTAGGAAGTTAAAAAAATCGTAGGAAGTGTATGATTTTGGTGTAGTGAGTCTAACCACTCGAAGTGATGTCGGGAGATCACGCCAAGAAGGAGATCGTGACCGGCGGCGACAAGTCCGCAAGCTCGGGAAGAACCCATTCGAGGGATTCCGGCCACAAGCATAAGGAGGAATCCGCTTACTCCATCAAGACATAATGGAGAGGTGACAAAAAGAAAAATATGAATAAAGTGGTCTACTACGAGACCGACTCTTCGTCACCCTCCACCTCCGGCTCCGAATCGACGTCCGTCACTTCTAAGCGCCATGAGCGCAAGAAGTATAGTAAGATGCCCCTCCGCTATCCTCGCATTTCTAATCGCACTCCATTACTTTCCGTTCCCCTAGGCAAGCCACCATTTTTTGATGGTGAGGATTATTGTATGTGGAGTGATAAAATGAGGCATCATCTAACCTCACTCCACAGAAGCATATGGGATATTGTTGAGTATGGAGCGTAGGTACCGAAGGTAGGGGACAAGGACTACGATTCGGACGAGGCCAACCAAATTAGGCACTTTAACTCCCAAGCCACAACTATACTCCTCGGCTCCTTGTGTCGAGAGGAGTATAATAAGGTGCAAGGGTTAAAGATGGCCAAGGAGATTTGGGACGTGCTCAAGACCGCGCAGGAGGGAGATGAGGTGACCAAGATCACCAAGCGGGAGACGATCGAGGGAGAGCTCGGTCGATTCATCCTCAACCAAGGATAGGAGCCACAAGCCATGTACAACCGACTCAAGACCTTGGTGAATCAAGTGCGCAATCTCGAGAGCACAAAATGGGATGACCATGAAATGGTCAAGGTTATTCTTAGATCACTCGTATTTTGTAATCCCACTCAAGTTCAATTAATATGTGGTGATCCTAGATACAAGCTAATGTCTCCCGAGGAGGTTATAGGGAAGTTTGTGAGCTTTGAGTTAATGGTCAAAGGCTCCAAACAAATCGTCGAGCAAGGCGGCACCTCCACACCCAAGGTGCAACCCGTCGCATTCAAAGCGACGGAGGAAAAGAAAGAAGAGTCTACATCAAGTAGACTCCCCATCGACGCCTCCAAGCTCGACAACGAGGAAATGATGCTCATCATCAAGAGCTTCTGCCAAATCCTCAAGTAAAGGAGGGGGAAGGATTACAAACCCCGCTCCAAGAAGGTTTGCTACAAATGTGGTAAGCCCGGTCATTTTATCGCTAAATGCCTATGTCTAGTGATAGTGACAGGGACAACGACAAGAGGGGGAAGAAGAAGGAGAAGAAGAGATACTACAAGAAGAAGGGTGGCGATGCCCACGTGTGTCAGGAATGGGACTCCGATGAGAGCACCACTAACTCCTCCTCCGACGAGGACGCCGCCAATATTGCCGTCAACAAGGGTCTCCTCTTCCCCAACGTCGGCCACAAGTGCCTCATGACAAAGGACGGCAAGAAAAAGAAGGTACAAGCTAGAACCACCCCAAGTATACTACATCTAGTGATGAGGGTAGTTCTAGTGATGATGAAGATAACTTGCTTAGTCTTTTTGCCAACCTTAACATGAAATAGAAAGAAAAATTAAATGAATTAATAAGTGCTATTCATGAGAAGGATGAACTCTTGGATAGCCAAGAGGAATTCCTTATTAAGGAAAACAAAAGGCATGTTAAGGTAAAGAATGCTTATGCTAAGGAAATGGAGAAAAATGAAAATTTGACTAAGGAGCTTAACATTTGCCATGACACCATTTCCAACCTTAGAACTGAGAATGTTAATTTGATTGCTAAGGTTGAAAAATCAAATGTTTGTCATAATTCAATTGTCAATCTTAAAAATGATAATGCTAGTTTAATTGCTAAGGTTGATAAATTGAATGAATCAATTGCTAGCCTTAAAACTGAGAATGATAAGTTAATTTCTAAGGCTAAAGATTTGAATGTTTGCAATGTTTTTATTTCCAATCTTAGAAATGAGAATGCTATTTTACATGCTAAGATTGATAAATTAAATGCTTGCAAACCCTCTACATCTACTATTGAACAAATTGCTATTTGTACTAGCTGTGAGACATTAATGTTGATGCTATTCATGATCACCTAGCTTTAATTAAACAACAAAATGATCACATAGAACAACTTACTACCAAAATCAATGAGCATGAGATAGAAAATGAAAATTTTAAATTTGCTAGAAGCATGCTCTATAATGGGAGACGCCCTAGCATCAAGGGTGGCATTGGTTTCCAACAGGGAAGCAATGTCAAGCTTAATGCCCCTAATAAATTGTCTAACTTTATAAAGGGCAAGACTCCCATGGCTCAGGATAACGAGGGTTACATTTTATATTTTGCTGGTTACCTGAGCACAAGATTAGGAGAATTCATGCTAGGAAGTCTCATTCTGTTTCCCATCATGCTTTTATGTACAAGAATGAGGCATCTAGCTCTAGGCAATCAACCCATGTTAAATTGCCTAAAAAGAAAACTCCTACTGCATCAAATGAACCTAATGTCTCATTTAAGACTTTTGATGCATCTTATGTTTTAACTAACAAATCAGGCAAAGTAGTTGCCAAATATGTTGGGGGCAAACACAAGGGCTCCAAGACTTGTGTTTGGGTACCCAAGGTGCTTGTTTCTAACATGAAAGGACCCAAGACTGTTTGGGTACCTAAGAACAAGGCCTAAAACTATTTTGCAGGTTTATGCATCTGGGGGCTCAAGTTGGATCATTGATAGCGGACGCACAAACCACATGACAGGGGAGAAAAGGATGTTATCCTCCTACGAGAAAAACGAAGATCCCCAAAGAGCTATTATATTCGGGGATGGAAATCAATGTTTGGTCAAAGGATGTGGTAAAATTGCTATATCACCTGACCATTCCATTTCCAAAGGATGGAAATCAATGTTACTCCATATGGATCTATTCGGTCCGATAGCTTACATAAGCATCGGCGGGAGTAAGTATTGTCTTGTAATTGTGGATGATTATTCTCACTTCACTTGGGTATTCTTTTCACAAGAAAAATCTCAAACCCAAGAGAACTTAAAGGGATTCTTAAGACGGGCTCAAAATGAGTTTGGATTAAGAATAAAAAATATAAGAAGCGACAACGGGACGAAGTTCAATAACTCTCAAATTGAAGGCTTTCTTGAGGAGGAGGGCATCAAGCATGAGTTCTCTTCTCCCTACACACCTAAACAAAATGGTGTAGTGGAGAGGAAGAATAGAACTCTACTAGACATGGCAAGGACCATGCTTGATGAGTACAAGACTCCGGACCGATTTTGGGCTAAGGCGATTAACACCGCCTGCTACTCCATCAACCGGCTCTACCTTCACCGAATCCTCAAGAAGACATCTTATGAACTCCTCACCGGTAAAAAGGCCAATGTTTCATATTTTAGAGTCTTTGGTAGCAAATGTTTTATCCTTGTTAAAAGAGGTAGAAAATCTAAATTTGCTCCTAAGGCTGTAGAAGGCTTTTTACTTGGTTATGACTCAAACACAAGGGCATATAGAGTCTTCAACAAATCCACTGGATTAGTTGAGGTTTCTTGTGACATTGTGTTTGATGAGACTAACGGCTCCCAAGTGGAGCAAGTTGATCTTGATGAGCTAGATGATGAAGAGGCTCCATGTGTCGCGCTAAGGAACATATCCATTAGGGATGTGTGTCCTAAGGAATCCGAAGAGCCCACTCATGCACAAAATCAACCGTCATCTTCCAATCAAGCATCTCCACCAACTCAAGATGAGGATGAAGCTCAAGACAATGAAGATGAAGATCAAGAGGATGAGCCACCTTAAGAGGAGGACAATGATCAAGGGGGAGATGACCATGACAAGAAAGATGAGCAAGAAATTTAGGGTCAAAGACCGCCACACCCAAGAGTCCACCAAGCGATTCAAAGAGATCTCCCCGTGAACTCCATCCTCGACGATATTCATAAGGGGGTAACCACTCGATCTCGAGTCGCTCATTTTTGTGAACATTACTCTTTTGTTTCCTCTATTGAGCCATACAGGGTAGAGGATGCATTAAGAGATTCAGATTGGGTGCTGGTAATGCAAGAGGAGCTCAACAACTTCACGAGAAATGAGGTATGTCATTTAGTTCCACGTCCTAATCAAAATGTTGTAGGAACCAAATGGGTATTCCGCAAAAAGCAAGATGAGCATGGTGTGGTGACAAGGAACAAAGCCTGACTTGTAGCCAAAGGATATTCACTAGTCAAAGGTTTGGATTTCGGTGAAACCTATGCACCCGTAGCTAGGCTTGAGTCAATTCGTATATTACTTGCCTATGCTACTCACCATGGCTTTAAGCTTTACCAAATGGATGTGAAAAGTGCCTTCCTCAATGGACCAATCAAGGAAGAGGTCTATGTTGAGCAACCTCCCGACTTTGAAGATAGTGACTACCCTAACCATGTTTATAAACTCTCAAAGGCGCTTTATGGGCTCAAGCAAGCCCTGTTGGGGGTATGCTTCGTAGCCGAAGATCCTAAAGAAATAAACACCTTCGGCAGATCCTCTCCAAAGCAGCGCCGAAGCTATCGACTATAAAGCTTCGGCACAGTGACATGTCTCAAGACGAAGGGGTGAACCGACTTAAAGATGAAATGACTTAAAGACCCATGATATTCTGTGTCATTATTGTAGTTCATTGTAAAGGGCATAAATGTAATTATACACAGGCTGCGCCTGTGCCTATAAATAGGTGAACAGTACCCCTGTACTGTTCACGCTCTCCTGTAATCACGCATTGGGCATTTGCTTTTGCTTCACGCTGGTATTTTTGCTTTTCTTCAAGTCAAAGGTACATTTGTAATTTGTTATCATTTCTATAATAATTAAATAGAAATGAGTTAATAATAATAATAATGTGTTTATATTATTTTTTCATATTTTACAAATCCTTCTTCATTATTTGTTGCGATTATGAAGGTATGTCCTTCATAACCTTCGTCCGGAATCCATTATATCCGAAGGGAAATAATGCTTCGAAGGACGAAGGACTATAACATTTAACAATTTCTGTGTTGCCTTGTTCTTAATTTATAGCAGTCAAGAACAAGTCCCCAACATTGGCGCCCACCTCCGGTGAACTCACATCCACTTGCTGAGTTGATGGCTTCGTTCAAAGCTGGAGTTGCTTCGGCCCCGAAGCTTGTGCTCCCGATAACAGGCGGTTCATGCTCAGAGCCAGCTAACAAGAAACAGAAGAAGGAGGCACAGAGAAGAGTACAACATGTAGGGGTACAAGGACCCTTCATCAAGTCAAGATGGTCTCACATCCCGATTACCTTCTCTCAAGAGGATCTTCAGCTCAAGGATTACCCACACAATGATGCTATGGTTATCTCTTGTGTGATCAAAGGATTTTTGGTCCACAATGTTTTGGTTGATATAGGCAGCGCAACTGATATTATATTTGCCAAGGCCTTCAGACAGATGCAAGAGCCCGAAGACAAGATCCATGATGCCACACATCCCCTTTGTGGCTTCGGAGGAAGGCAGATTGTAGCACTTGGCAAGATCACAATGCCAGTAACCTTCGGATTTATCAACAACACAAGGACTGAACAAGTTGTGTTTGATATTGTTGACATGGAATACCCTTACAATGCAATCATTGGTCGTGGTACTCTCAATGCTTTTGAAGCAATTCTTCATCCAGCATATCTTTGCATGGAGATACCTTCGGACCAAGGGCCCATTGCTATTCATGGAAGTCAAGAAGCTGCCAGAAGGGCCGAAGGAAACTGGACAGACTCAAAAGCAATCCATAACATAGATGGAGCTGAGGCTTGTGAGCAATACAAGTACAGAAGGGAGAAAGCTGCTTTGGCCGATCAGCCGAAGCCCATGCTCTTATGCGATGACATAGCAGAGCAGAAGGTGCTATTGGGATCTCAACTGTCCGAAGAACAAGAGAAAACCTTGATAAGGTTTCTGTTCAACAACAAAGATGTTTTTGCATGGTCAGCTAATGATCTCTGCGGAGTCAACAGGGATGTTATTGAACACTCGCTCAATGTTGATCCATCCTTCAGACCCAGAAAGCAGAGGCTTCGGAAGATGTCTGATGACAAGGCCGAAGGTGCTCGGAATGAAGTAAAAAGACTCCTCAGCGCCGGAGTCATCAGAGAAGTAAAATACCCAGAATGGCTAGCCAACATTGTTATGGTAAAAAAGGCCAATGGCAAATGGAGGATGTGTATTGATTTTACTGATCTAAACAAGGCTTGTCCGAAAGATGAGTTTCCATTACCAAGGATAGATTCCCTAGTTGATGCAGTAGCTTCATCAGAGCTTATGAGTCTACTGGATTGTTATTCAGGCTATAATCAAATTTGGATGAAGAAGGAGGATGAGCCAAAAACCAGCTTCATAACCCCTAGCGGAACATATTGTTACCTTCGGATGCCTGAGGGGCTCAAGAATGCTGGAGGAAGCTTCAGCAGAATGACAGCGAAGGTTCTTCATTCTCAGATAGGCAGAAATGTGCTAAGTTATGTTGATGATATCATTGTAAAAAACATGAAGCAAGAAAATCTCATTGCTGATCTGCAGGAGACTTTCGCTAATTTTAGACAGGCCGGTCTAAAGTTGAATCCAGAAAAGTGTGTCTTCAGAGTAAAGAAGGGGAAATTCCTTGGTTGCCTAGTTTCAACAAAAGGGATTGAGGCTAATCCAAATAAAATCGAAGCTATTCTTCGAATGGAACCACCTAGCACAAAGAAAGGGGCTCAACGACTGACGGGAAGACTTGCATCTCTAAATCGATTCATATCTAGATCAGCAGAGAGAAATCTACCATTTTTTGAAGTGTTGAAGTCAGCCGAAGTTTTTCAATGGGGGCCAGTTCAGCAGAAAGCCTTTGACGAGCTGAAGCAGTATTTGATAGACTTAACGACATTAACTCCACCAACGCCAGGGGCTCCTCTGTTGTTATATGTGGCAGCTTCGCACTCAGTGGTAAGTGCGGCACTTGTCCAAGAGAAGCTTGAGGGGCAAGTCAAAAAGAAAGCCCCAATATACTTCGTCTCCGAAGTCCTTAGTTTATCAAAGAAAAATTATACAGAATTGGAGAAGGTGCTGTATGCTGTTTTGATGGCCTCAAGGAAGCTTCGGCACTATTTTCAAGCATACAATATAATTGTCCCTTCTTCACAACCATTGAAGGATATTATGAGAAATAGAGAAGCTACTGGAAGGGTTGGAAAATGGGCTACGGAACTCAATGAGTTTTGCATTGATTATGTGCATAGATCTTCGATTCAGTCCTAGGAGTTAGCAGACTTCATTGCTGACTAGACGCCAGGGGCTCAGGAAGAAGAAGAAGCGAGTAAAGTTGCCGAAGCTTGGACAGTATTTTGCGATGCTTCTTGGGGAACCTTCGGGGCAGGAGCAGCCGCTGTGTTAGTTGCACCCTCCAAAGTTAAAACTTGCTACGCAGCAAGACTTGATTTTAGCTGCACAAATAACATTGCTGAGTATGAAGCTTTGCTTTTGGGTCTTCGGAAGTTAAAGGCAATGGGAATTAGAAGGGCGGTTCTTAAAACTGATTCCCAGGTTATTTCTGGTCATATTGACAAGAGTTGTAAAGCAAGAGACCCGAAGCTTGAGAAATATTTAGACATGGTTCGAAGAATTGAAGCTTCCTTTGAAGGGTTTTTTGTCAAAAATATTCCTCGAGGAGAAAATGAACATGCTGATTTGCTAGCCAAGTCAGCAGCACAGGGGCTGCCCTTACCTTCGGAAGTATTTTTCGAAACAATAAAAGCGCCTTCGGTTGAACTTCTTGAGAGAGCAGTCCTCAATATATCTCTAGTTTATAGTGAAGACTGGAGAACTGAAATCATCTCTTTCCTTCAGGGTAATTTTCTTTCAGATGATGAAGCTTATAACAAGAGAATAGAGGCAAGAGCTCGACCATATGTTATAATAGAAGGGGAGCTGTACAAGCATGGAGTCTGTTCTCCACTACTCAAATGTTTATCCAGAGCCAAAGGTATAGAATTGATGAAGGAAATACACGCAGGCCTGTGTGGATCTCACATTGGATCTAGGCCTTTGCTGGGAAAAGTTTTTCGTCAAGGATTTTATTGGCCAAAAGCAGCTTCGGATGCAGCGGAATTAGTCCAAAAATGCGAAGGATGTCAGAAATGTGCAAGAGATCAAAAACAACCTTGTCTTTAACTCAGTTAATACAACCCACTTGGCCATTGCAAAGGTGGGGCCTTGATTTGTTAGGTCCGCTACCACCAGCACAAGGGAACTTAAGATATGTTGTAGTGGCAGTGGAATATTTTTTTAAATGGATCGAGGCAAAGCCTTTAGCCACAATAACTTCGGTTACTGTTCAAAAGTTTTTCTGGCAAAATATTGTCTGTCGCTTCGGAGTGCCGAAGGCCATTACTGTGGACAATGGAACACAGTTTGATTCCGAAGCTTTCAGAGAATTTTGTGAACAAATTGGCACGAAGATCCATTTTGCATCAGTTCGGCATCCGGAGTCAAATGGACTTGTTGAAAGGGCTAATGGCATCATAATGACAGGAATAATGAAGTTAATCTTCAACCAGCCCAGGGGGAAGTGGCCGGACGAATTAATTAAAGTGGTGTGGAGCCACAACACAACAATATCAAGATCAACAGGTTTTACACCATTCAAACTGTTGTTTGGTGACGAAGCAATAACCCCAGAAGAAGCTAAAGCGGGATCAATAAGAACAATGGCTTTGGCAGAAGACGAAGCTGATTATTCTGTGGCAAAAGATGCTATAGAAGGGATCAGGCTTCAAGCTGTAGAGAATATCAACAAATATCAAGCCGAAACAATAAAATGGCATGATAGAAAGGTTTGGCTAAAAATATTAAGCCAGGACACTTGGTACTTCGGAGAGTCGCCAACCCAGACACGGTAGGCAAGCTACAGCTAAAGTGGGAAGGACCTTTTCTGGTAGTATCTTCGTCAAGACCCGGTTCTTATAGATTAAAGGATATGGACGACAACGACATTCCTAGATCATGGAATGCGGATGAGCTTCGGTGATATTATGTCTAGCTTGATGTAATTTTTTATATTCTTTTTCATGGCACCCTTTTCCTTTCCAAAGGGGGAGAAAGGTTTTTAATGGGGCCATAGCATGTAATTTCTCTTTTTCTTATTTCAGCTCTATAAGAGCAAAATCCCCCAAAGATGTAAATGTAAAAGCTGAGAACGCACCATCGAGTGCAAAGAAAAAAGAAAGGAAATAGGGAGAAGCTCAAAAGTCGTTCCCAAGGGAATACAGAGCTTACAGCGAAAAGTCAACGCTGATTCCGCCGAAGTAAAAGGCAAAGAAGCTCCTAAGGGAGGCTTACAGCGAAAAGTCAACGCTGATTCCGCCGAAGTAAAAGGCGAAGAAGCTCCTAAGGGAGGCTTACAGCGAAAAGTCAACGTTGATTCCGCCGAAGTAAAGGCGAAGAAGCTCCTAAGGGAGGCTTACAGCGAAAAGTCAACGCTGATTCCGCTGAAGTAAAAGGCGAAGAAGCTCCTAAGGGAGGCTTACAGCGAAAAGTCAGCGCTGATACACCGAAAAATAAACGGTGAAGCCGAAAAATAAGCGGCAAAGAAGATTTGAGTCATTCCCAAGGGAATATGGCTTCGAATATGTATTTGAACATTCATTTGCACGATACATTACATCATGACATTTGCATTCATAAACATTCACTTAGACATACATAGGATCATCATCAGCATAACATACAAACATGCTTCGGTCCCGAAAGGAAGGCAATTTTATGCTTCGCTGTGTACGCAAAGAAGGGAAGGTGTTTTTCGCCTACGGCTCAAAAGTATTAATTTCATCCACACCAAAGCATTTCATACATGGACGGAAAAGTAAGATTATATTACAAAGTAAAACTCAGATTACATCATACTTTATACAAGTTATTACAGGAGTTTTTTGAGCTACTTTTACAGATTATTCAAGCTTCGATACTATCTCTGGAGCTTCGTTCTTCTACTCTGCAGCTGCAGCTTCGGCTTGGTCAATCTGTACGAAAGTATTATAAGCCAAATTCAAAAATTCAAAGGAAAAGGTAAGCATAAGGTATGATTTTGTTACCAGCTTGAGGTGGCTCCGAGCTTCGTCACCAGCTTTGCTCCGACCACCCTTTGTCCATACTAACTTTATAAATCTATTTGCAATACTCCGGGCCAGATTGGGAACATTGTCTAGGTCTGCTGGTGATAGGCTGAAGTTGGGTCTATTAACAATCTTGACGTGTTCACAGCCAGACTTCAAAAAAGCCACAGCTGTGCCCCGAGAAGCTGCTAGGGCACAGAAGTCGCTATGCCCAGCTATAACTTTGTCAAGATCATTAATTTCACCTTCAATGTGCTCGAAGGCACCAGGCAGGTCTTCAGCCGAAGGAGTAAACTCTTCACTACTGGCTCCAACAAAATGGAACACTTGCTTTAACTGATGAATGCATCGAGTGCTGAACTCCAAACACTTATTCTGAAGATTTTTCAAAGATTCTTTCAGTTCCGAGTTTCTTTGAGCTTCGGCTTCAAGCTTTGCATCAAGCTTCAACTTTTCTTTTTCAAAATTTTCTGATTGGGAAAGAAGCTTCGAATTTAATTCTGTTATTTTTGCTTCAGCATCCACTAATAAACCTTCGGTTGTTTGTAGCTCGAGGTCTTTCTTCTCGATGGCAGCAGATTGCTCCTTTATTTTGTTTTCTAAATTTTCAATTATAACTTCTTGCCTTTTATCCTCTAAGTCTTGCTGCATTTTTAATGTCTTGCTCAAAAGTATACTCTGTGGACAAATAGCCTTCGTTAGAAAATATTTTCGTTACCACAAATAATAAGAGTTAGACACAAAATGTTTACCTTAAAATTAGAATAGAACAAACTGCCGACAATATGTTATCGACGGTAGCGGCTGATATCCGCTTCAAGCTTCGAGAAGTCGATACTCTTTGATAAAGTACCAACAACCTTCGCACCAGTTTAATCTCGTATGCAGCCTAACCCTTCATCATCAATACCACCGAAGAGAAGCGCCCCCGGCCGGTACCCACAAGATATAGCATACTCTTTTAATTCCTCTTTTTCAGCCTCTGTCAGCTTCTGGCCAACTAAGTTTCGGAAGTCAAAAGTTTCATCTTCCGAAGTATCTTCGGTTATTCCTTCTTTCTCAGGTTTGGCGGCCGTGGTCTCTTCGGTGGCTGCAGCAGTTTCTTCAGCGGCCATGTTTAGCAGCATTTTATCTATATCAGCGGTTATGCTCTCTAAATTAATACCTTCAGAGTTGGCATCTTCGGCTCTAGCTTCTTGTGCGGCAGCTTCCGAAGGTACAGCTTCAGTAGCTGTCATGCTTTCAATTGTCGGCACCTTCGAAGCTGGAGCTCTTGGTGGTGTTGTTTCAATCACTTCTATCACAGTAACAAGCCTTTGCCTTTTTGGCCTAGATGCCTTTGTCTTTGTGGGCTCCTTTTCATTATGAAAAAGCTTCGTCAGATGAAGCCCCAATGGACTTAGTTTGACAGGCAGAGTTTCAGTCATTACCTTTAGAATTTCCTCTATTTCAGCATCAGAAGATGTCGCAGAAGTCTTCTCTTCTTCATCAATTGATTTTTGTTCTGGGATTGAGTCCTTTCTTTTCTTCGAAGTTAATACTTTCGATTCAAACTTTTGTTTTTTCTTCTTTGATTGATCTTTGTCGTCTTTGCTCAAAGTGCTAGCTATTCTTTTTCTTTTCTGCCCTTCGGCACCCTTGTCGAGTCGCTCATAATCAGGATATTCAAAGCCTATAGCATCCAATACTCTGTTTAACCTTCGTTTCGGCCGGGTGCCGAAGGCTGCTGTCATCAATTGATCTTCTTTTTTAGAATAATTCCCAAGAATTTCGGTGCACATTACTTCGATTGTTTCGAGCCATTCTTGGCAGGGTGCTTTGAAATATTTCTTGAACTTGTAGTGGTAGGGCAGTCGGACAAGTTCTCCCTCTTTCTTCTCTCCTTCAAGCTTCGGCATAGCCCATTCCTTCATAGTTGGAAATATTTTGAAAGTCAGAAACTCCTGCACTAAATCTCTAGTACCAATGTGCTCTGCGATAATCCTGAATTCAGCCAGCGCAGTTTGGGTTGGACCTTCTGGTGTCATATTGCATTGGGGTCTGGTCTCTCCGAAGATCAGTTCAAGCGGACTCTAGACCAGCTTCTCCTTGTCATCATCAACTTTGACGTAGAACCATTCCGATTTCCAGCCTGCCGCCCACTTGCTTCGGTAGCTGATCACAGGAAATTTTGTAGTTTTCCGGTAAGCAAAATTGTAACAACCAAAATTTTCATGTAACCCATCCTTTCTGGCCTTGGTTTGGTAATGTAGCTCGTGCACCCGGCAGAAACCTTCGGCAAACGGTTCCACCCCTGGCTTCGGAGAGCCCAAATATAAACACTAAGCCTAACGATAGCATTAGGAGTTAATTGATGAAAGTGGATCCCAAACTTCTTTAGCACATCAGCAATCATCCTATTTAAAGGGAATCTCAAACCAGCTTTGAGGAAACTCTTGAAAACTACTATATCATCTTTTTTTGGCTTCAGAGTAGTTTCTTCTCCACCGAAGCGAATCAGCTCTTTCTTATCTTCGCTAAAATAGCCCAACTTCACCATCTTAGGAAAATCAGCTTCGGAAATGGTGGACTTTCCGAAGTTCAGGTGGCTAGGCTTGCTCGGCACTGCGATGTTATAATCATCTTCAGAATCGGTCTCTTCAATACCAGCTTGCTCTGCTTCAGCAGCAGGGATGTCTTCCGGTGTTACCAACCCAGATCGCTTCATTGCTTCCGAAATAGGAACAGTTTCAACAGCTTCGGTCTCGTCCCCTTCACGATCGACTCTTGCAGTAGAGCGAACTCTGGCAATTTGATTATGACTTACTTGAAATTTTTGGTGTTGGCTTTTTTGTCTTTTCCGAAGCTTTTACACTTGTGCCGAAGCAGATTCACAAGCAAGGTTTCGTCTGAGCACGATGATCAAGCTTCGGCTATGACTAAAAATTTGGCAGCAAAACAGTACAATAGCAATGAATGCTGTGGTAACTTCACACCTACCCGTCAGTTTATATAGTGAATCGGCAAGGTCTCCAGCACCGAACAAACAGTCACCCGCACTCACTGAACGGTGGGCCACATAGTTCGAGAAGGTGAATCGCTGGTGAGCGCGTAATTGGTGCAAGATGGGTCGCGCGTGCGACGATTATTTTAATCGTTTCTCGCCAACGAGCTCAGGGAAGGTGTTTTTTGGATCTTTGGCATCTCGAAGCCTAGAAGATTTTTCACGGATCAAGCTCGTCACGAAAAACGATCTAGCACCGCGAAGGGGCTACTGTTGGGGGTATGCTTCGTAGCCGAAGATCCTAAAGAAATAAACACCTTCGGCAGATCCTCTCCAAAGCAGCGCCGAAGCTATCGACTATAAAGCTTCGGCACAGTGACATGTCTCAAGATGAAGGGGTGAACCGACTTAAAGATGAAATGACTTAAAGACCCATGATATTCTGTGTCATTATTGTAGTTCATTGTAAAGGGCATAAATGTAATTATACATAGGCTGCGCCCTGTGCCTATAAATAGGTGAACAGTACCCCTGTACTGTTCACGCTCTCATGTAATCACGCATTGGGCATTTGCTTTTGCTTCATGCTGGTATTTTTGCTTTTCTTCAAGTCGAAGGTACATTTGTAATTTGTTATCATTTCTATAATAATTAAATTGAAATGAGTTAATAATAATAATAATGTGTTTATATTATTTTTTCATATTTTACAAATCCTTCTTCATTATTTATTGCGATTATGAACGTATGTCCTTCATAACCTTCGTCCGGAATCCATTATATCCCAAGGGAAATAATGCTTCGGAGGACGAAGGACTATAACATTTAACAATTTCTGTGTTGCCTTGTTCTTAATTTATAGCAGTCAAGAACAAGTCCCCAACAAGCCCCAAGAGCATGGTATAAATGCCTAAGAGATTTCCTTATCACTAATGGCTTCAAAGTCAGTAAAGTCGATCCTACACTCTTTACTAAAACTATTGCAAAAGATTTATTTGTATGCCAAATTTATGTTGATGATATCATATTTGGGTCTACTAACAAATCTACTTGTGAAGAGTTTAGTAGGATCATGATTCAAAAATTCGAGATGTCTATGATGGGGGAGTTAAAGTATTTCCTAGGATTTCAAGTCAAGCAACTCCAAGAGGGCACCTTCATTAGCCAAACCAAGTATATTCAAGACATACTCAACAAGTTTGGAATGAAGGATGCCAAGCCCATCAAGACACCCATGGGAACTAATGGGCATCTCGACCTCGACACGGGAGGTAAGTCCGTAGATCAAAAGGTATACCGGTCGATGATAGGATCTTTACTCTACTTGTGTGCATCTCGACCGGATATTATGCTTTCCATATGCATGTGTGCAAGGTTCCAAGCCGATCCTAAGGAAGTTCACCTTAGGGCCATAAAAAGAATCATGAGATATTTAGTTTATACTCCTAAGTTTGGACTTTGGTACCCCAAGGGATCCACTTTTGATTTAATAGGATATTCAGATGCTGATTGGGCAGGGTGTAAAATTGATAGGAAGAGCACATCAGGGATTTGTCAGTTTCTGGGAAGATCCCTGGTATCTTGGGCTTCAAAGAAACAAAACTCAGTAGCTCTTTCTACCGCCGAAGCCGAGTACATTGCCGTAGGCCATTGCTGTGCGCAATTACTTTGGATGAGGCAAACCCTCAGGGACTATGGCTACAAATTGAGCAAAGTCCCTCTCCTATGTGATAATGAGAGTGCGATCCGCATGGCGGATAATCCCGTTGAACACAGCCGCACTAAGCACATAGACATTCGGTATCACTTTTTGAGCGATCACCAACAAAGGGGGATATTGAGATTGCTTGTGTTAGAACCAAATAACAATTAGCCGATATTTTTACCAAACCATTAGATGAGAAAACCTTTACCAAACTTAGGAATGAGCTAAACATTCTTGATTCTCGGAATTTTGATTGAAACTTTGCACACATAGCTCATTAATATACCTTTGATCACATCTCTTTCATGACTATGACTAATGTGTTTTCAAGTGCATTTCTATGCTAAGTCGTAGATTGAAAGGGAAATGGAGTCTTCGACGAAGACAAGGCTTCCACTCCACTCTATCGGTATTATTTACCCTTCGCCGTCACTCCACATCACTCCAAATTGGTATAATCCTTATCGGCGTTTCGAACCCGCGAGGTCCGTCAGCCAACCAGTGAATTTGTTGCTGTGTGCCCCTGCCTAGATGGGTTGATGCAAGATGGAACACAAGATGGAAAATGAGGCTTATGTTATCCTGCACCGGGGTGCTCGTAGTAGGGGTTACAAGCGTCGCGCGAGGGAGCGAGGGCGAGAGCGAGAGAGAGAGACCCCGCTTTCAACGTGTCTGTGTCTCCACGTGCCCCTGCGCCCACCTCAACGTCCCCCCCTTCCCTAGGAAGGCCCTGGACATCCCCTTTTATAGATGCAAGGAGATGTCCAGTTGTACAACGGGGTGTAGCTATGTGCTACGTGGCTAGCGGGGAAATGCCTTGAGCCCTGTAGACGGGCTAACGTGGCCGTCAGGGAAGTGCCTTGAGCCCTGTAGAAGCACAGCTGTCGGCGTGGCATGGATCCTGCTGACGTTGTCTTGCTTCCGTAGGGGGTTGAGAGCAATCCGACGTCATGGGTGCACGTGGGGAGCCATCATTGCCTGTTACCGGAGTAACCTTAGATGGGACGCCGGTCTTGTTCCTTCATAGCCTGAGGCAGCTAGCTGGGAGTAGTGTAATGATGCATCCCCTGTAGAGTAGTCGGTCCGAGGCCTAGGTCAGGCGAGGCGGAGACTTCTCTCGAGGCCGAGGCCTGGGGTCGGGCGAGGCGGAGACCTTCTCCCGAGGCCAAGGCTGAGGCCGTGGCCTGAGGTCGGGCGAGGCGGAGACCTTCTCCCGAGGCCGAGGATGAGGCCGAGGCCGAGGCTTGGGGTCGGGCGAGGCGGAGCTCCCTGTTGCGCCCGAGGCCGAACTCGTGGAAGATCGTGACTCAGTTTTACCCTGGTGGTTGGCACAGCAGTCGGAATAGGGTGAATAGCGTTGTTTTCCCGTCATATCAGTCAGTAAAGGGGCGAAGTGACTGCTGTCACTTCGACCTTGCTGACTGAGGCACGCGTGTCAAGATAAGGTGTCAGGCGATCCCCGCATTAAATGGGCATGCAATACGGTCGATTAGGAGGGCGAACCGGCCGAGGTTGCTGCCCGACAAAGTCTGCCCAAGCTGGGCTTCAGGCGAGCCGAGGGTGCGCTCACTGCCTGAGGAGGCCCTCGGGTGAGGCGTGAATCCGCCTGGAACTACTGTTCCCGCCCGAGGCCGAGGCTGGGCTCGGATGAGGTCGCGACCCTTGGTAGACGAGGCCCTGACTTGAACCGCGCTTTATCAGCTGTTTATGGTTTGCTCTAAAGATGTTTTCCAGCCGCGTTTAGGAGTGTTGGGGGTACCCCTAATTATGGTACCTGACAGTAGCCCCCGAGCCTCAAAGGGAGTGCGGGCACTCGCTTGGAGGTTCTGCCGGATTTTTGTAAGGGGACCGGCCCTTCTCGGTTATATTTTGTTCTGGTGGGTGCGCGCGAGCGCACCCGCCGGGTAGCCCCCGAGGCCTCGGAGGAGTGGTTTGACTCCTCTGAGGTCTTAATTCTTTTTGCGATGCCTCGGTCGGCCTTGTTGTTCCCTCATGCGGCCTGGCCATAGCCCGGGTGCGCGGTCAGGCTCCGAGTTTTCACGCTGGTTTGTTGACGTGGTCAACGGTTTGGCCGTAGCCTGGTGCGAGAGCAGCCCCCGAGCCTCTGCACGGAGCGAGAGGACAATCAAGGACCGTCTCGACTTTTATTGTACGCCCCTTCGTCGCCTTTCTGCAAGGAGGAAGGGGGGAAAGCGCCATGTTGCCCTTGGAGGGCACCGAACATGGTGTTTCCAGTGAGTTGCTAGCGGGTGATCCGAGTGGACGCCCGAGCCCCATTCGATAAGGGTCGGCTAGTGGCCCAGAGGCGTGCTCCAAAAGTACCTGCAGGTGATTTGCCGGACCCGGACCCATTCGATAGGGTCCGAGGGCTCGATGCCTCCCTCCAGTGGGATTCCGTTACAAAATTGTTCCCGCTGGTCTTGGAAATGTCCTAGGGTACCTCGAGAGCGTAGCCCGAGCCTCGGCCATGTAACGGACGTACCTAGGGTCATCCCTGACTCTGCGTGCTCTGGGGCGGCTATCGAACCCTTCCGAGGGGCCAGCCTTCGAACCCCTGATCAGTAGAGGGCATGGAGCCCGCGTGCTCTAGGGCGGTTGCCAAACCCCGGAGGGCTTGGGGCTCGTTTCCTTCGCTGGGAAGGATCCTTTTTCGAAATCCACTCTTTCCCAGTCCCTGTGGCAAGAGAGAGAGGGAAAGAAAAAGGACATGAATTTAAATAAGGTGGCGCACCTCTTTTGACGCGGCCATCATGACGGAGGTGAAACAGCGCCCGCTTCTCCTGCCGGAGGTGTCGCTTGCCTTGCCAAGGAGTTAATGCGATGGGACAGGCGATTCACGGGGCGTCTGTTGTGCGTGCGCAAGCCGTTGAAGGAACAGAAAGACCATTTCACCTTCGAGTTTGAATTTCACGATGGGTTCGGGCGAAGCTTTGGGTGGACCTCGCCCGGGCCTTTATATACTCGGAAGAGGGACCGGTGGTGGTTCTTTACCCTGCCATTTGCGCTTGCCTCCTGCTTTGGTTTCCGCAACCTAAGAGAGTAGCCAGAGAAACGGAAACCACGCACCTCATCCCTTCCGCCTCCACCACCTCCGTTCGGTGATGGCTGACAAGGTGACCGTCATTCCGCCGCGTGACCCGTGGCCTTTCTCCACCGTCGCTGTGGAGGATATGGAGACCCTTGTTGCTGATGGTCTGCTCCGTCCCCTCTCCGCTGAGCCGCAGCCGGAGTGGATGGCTCCCGCGAGTGAGGCTGACCCGACTCTGCCGCCAGGGTATGTGGTCAGTTTCATCCCCTTCCATGAGCGGGGGTTTGGAGTGCCAGCGAGCCGGTTCATGCGGGCGCTCCTGCACCACTACGGGGTGGAGCTGCATAACTTCAACCCCAACTCTATCGCGCAAGTGGCCATCTTCGCGGCGGTTTGCGAGGGTTTTTTGGGGATTGACCCTCACTGGGACCTGTGGACCCATCTTTTTTCCGCGGAGTTCTTCGCCGCGACGACGGAGGCTAAGAAGGTCTGTATGGCGGTGCGGGCCGGTGGCTGCACCCTCCAGCTGAGGCCGGGGCGCGCGCAACAGTACATCCCTGCCACCCTTGCATCTTCGAACAAGGGGTGGCAGAACCGGTGGTTTTATCTCCGGAACGACGGTGGGATGCTTTCGCCGTTTTCTCAACGAGTGGTGACTGCCACCGGCACTAACTGGCGTTGGGGGGCCACGCGCGAGAAGTAGGAGAAGCTCCAGCCTATCCTGCAGGCCTTGCAGAAGTTACGAGATGCAGGCCTTACCGCTGCGGGGGTCGTCGCCACTATCCATCGTCGGAGGGTGCTCCCTTTGGTCGAGCGGCGGTTGCTGCTCACGGAGATGAGGCCGGGGGTCGATTCGGAGGACTCGCGGATGTCCTCGACCTCCCTTTCCGCCGACGACTTCCTCAAGCAGGTAACAAATACGGTAGGGAGGCTGGATGCTGGCGCTCTTAGCCAGCCCGCGATGCGTCCCGACCGTGGGTATGTGTCCCTGGTAAGTGTCTGATCCTCCTTCTGTTTTGCGTCGAGTTCTCTACGCCTTTGATTCTTACTGTTGGGATTTTTGTTCGTCCCCAGGGGTTGAGGATTTATAGACCCATCCGGCCACCGGTCCCGGAGGATGCGGCGGACCGAGCCGTGCGGAGGCTTGCCGCGGAGAAGGAGAAGGAGAAGAAGGACGCGAAAAAGGCCCGAGCTCGCAAGAGGATGCTAGCTCGGGAAGCCTTGGAGAAGCATCGTCGGAGGCAGGCGAGGGATGGGCTCCTGAGGGAGTCGTCGCCGGAGACGCCTGACGACGACGACGATGATAATGACGATGACGATAAAGACGACGACATGGCGGCCTGACTTAGCCTCAGCCCGGACCCGAGGCCAGGCCAGGGGTCGCCGAGCCAGCGTCCAAGTGGGCTGGCACCATCAGTGCCTGGGGCCGGGACACCAAGGTCCCAATCTGAGGAGCGGAGGCAGGCCGAGGGGGGTACTTGACCCCTTGGCCGAGGTAATTGTTGTGACTCCGGGGGGTCAGGCCGATCTGCCCGTCCCCCAAGAGCAAGTGCCCGCGCTGGCCGCACAGGAGGCCGGTCCCTCGGCCGTCGTGACAACGCCTGGGCAGGCCGCTCCCTTGGCGCCTCGGGCGTCCGAGGCAGAAACGGTGCCGAAGCCGGCGGCGGGGCAACCTTCGGCAGCGCCTGCGAGGGTAGGGGCCTCCCCACAGGCACGATTAGCCGTGGTCCAGAGCGGGTAAGTATCTGAGGATACCCCTATTTCGGTTTTTTCACTGTGTGTCTTGAACTTGCCGTCTCTCTCTTTCAGCAAGCGAAGGCAGGGCTCGGCTGGTCTGGCCCCAAGGAAGGCCCTTAAGACGAAGCCGGCTTCGGTGACCAGTGCCGCGGCGCGCCATGCCGGTTGGTTGGCCTCCGCACAAGGCGCCCTCCAGCGGGGGGCCCAGGCGGCACGAGTTGCCATGGGGCAAGCCTCCCCGGCTGACCTCCCTGTTGGGGTGGCCATCGTGCTGGGGGAGGTCACTGACGCGGCCGCGGCCTCGAGCCTGCCTGACTTGTTGTCAGCGCCGACATCGACCCCTGTCGGCGCCGACATCGGCCCCTGCCGGGGCCGTCGCTGATTCGTCCGCGGAGCCGCCCGTCACTGCCGACGTTGGGATGGTTGAGGCGCTGCCGCCCGTGGTCATCCCCGACCTTCCCATTCTCGGCCATGAGGAGGGGGCGGCCGTCGTTGCTGAGGTTGGCGATCGGAGGCTCGCCACCTTAGCCGAGGAGAGGCCCAGCACATCGACGGCGGTGGTACCCGATGTATCGGCTACAGAGGGACCTGACACCTCAGTGGAGGGGCGTGCAGTACCGTGGCCCGTCTTGGGGAGCAGCGGCCTTATCCCCGTGCAGCTCAACCCCAATGAGGGGGGTGGGCTGCCACTCCTGTTCTGGAGCCGCGCTACCTCGGACCCAGAACCCCTCCTCTCCCTCAACGATGAGCTGGAGGAGAGGTCTCGGGATAGTTTCCGTGAGTATACCGAGGCGGCGATGAGGTCGCTTCCGTCGACCATGGAGATCCTTTCCAGGGACGTTCCCAGGGTCATTCAGTCAATTGGATTACGCCATAAAACAAGCAGACAAATGAAAAGGATGTAGGCCAGACAGTAAAAGCACTACGCGCTTGTGCTCATAATAATGGGTGTGGGTGGAAGGAACATATAGAGCATTCAAGCAATGAAAAGCTTTAGTGGAAAATTAGACTGGTAGAGAAATTGAGAAATTGAGAACTGATAGTGGATTAGAATTTTGCAATAGTGAGTTTAATTCTCTTTGTGATCTTGATATTGCTAGACACAAGACTGTTCCAGGCACTCCCCAGCAGAATGGTGTTATTGAAAGAAAGAATCGTACTATTTTGGAATGTGTTCATTGCATGCTAGCAACTTTTCATCTAAAAGAGGTCTATATAGTAGAGATATAAAAATCGTGACTTATGATGGCTAACAAAACATTCGATAAAATGCTAGTGCACAACGATTACATAAAAACAAGCACCACATACATTATCGACCTCAATATCTGACAAATACTTTGGCAACAACTAATACATAACTAAACTGGTATGAATCAAATGTGTACTACAGTGTGAATGGCACAAAAACAAAGTCTAAGAAGTGAGGACTTCTTTGTACACTATATTCTTTGTATATGTCTCATTCGAGTTTTTGCTCAGAACCATTTCTCCAGCCGCAAGTATCTTTGCATTGCTTCTCGTTGTTGCTCATGATAAGGCAACATATAACTGTCCATGGGAGAAGACCGGATTTGGTAGATATACTCCAACGTGGGGTATTGTCTGTCCTTGTACTTTATTCACCGTCATAGCAAAGCTGAGTCTAAGAGGGAATTGAGTCCTCTTAAACTTGAAAGGAAAGATCTCATCATCATAAGGACATAAAGGAATGCGTGGTAGAAAAACTCTCTTCCCTCCATGTTGTCCTAAAACAATCTCGGCATCAATTGTATTTCTGTCAGGTCGGTTGCAACCAACCCCTATTGCCTCGTTAGGTTTCACCATAGTTGTGCAGGGGACTGCAAAAAAACAATGCTAATTATAGGGACAAGGAAAGAAAGATATTCAAATCTTCTCAGACTTTACTATGTGATTTGTGTCAGCAACAGAGGAAAAAAATGAACTGATACACAGATGGATCAATAACCATGATTACACAGATGGATCAATAACCATGATTATCTTGTACTGCTAAATGTCTAGAATTATACCTCTGAGTACCTGCATCTTTATTTCTAATCTACACATGTGGACCAGTACATAACTACACGTGTGATAATTGAATCAAATATATAAATAAATGATAATTTATAATTTCCATTTAATTATTTATACAGTTTTAAGCAATCGAAACAAATGCAATCCATAGGATGTCCTTTCCCTTCCCCACTAATTCAGAGGTACACACACAATATCCAAAAGAAGATCATAATAGGGTAGAACCACATATACCACTCGACAATTCACATCATTTCTATCTCTTGAAAATGCAGAATACAAATAAAATAACTCGCTATGTTACATCTGAATTCACAATGCAATTTAAGTAGAACAAAAAATTTTGGGCAGAAATAATTTAAGCAGGGCAAAAAAACGTTTTTAGACACATATTCATATTTCAACCTGCATCATATGAGCTTGTCGGAGGTGCTTATCTCAGAGGCAAAGCGATCTTGTTCTTCTGCACAGTAAATTATCCCGCAGGCATGGAGGTTCGGCTTGTGAGGTGGTGGGATATATGGATGGCGCGCTGCAAGCGTAGTTCGACGCGCGCTACGGGCATGCGGGGGTTCGGATCGGGGAGGCATATGTAGGTCGGCGTACCTACAGGCATGGGGGGTTCGGCGCGCAGGCGGGTGCGGTGGGTGCGACGACGGGTGCGGATCAAGGTTTTGGGACGTGGATGGCGGGTGCGGCGACGGCTTCTTGGACGCGCGGATGGCGGGGTTCGACAGCGGTTTCTGGGGTGCTTGTGCGGCGGCGTATGGCCAGAGGCAGATGGAAGACTCGCGGATGACCAGAGGCAGATGCAGGACGTGAAGTGTTGACCAGAGCGTTAATTTAGAAGAAATGTAGGGACTTTATTGTAAAATGATGACGCAGGACGACCGTTGAAACTGATGCTTTAAGTATAGTATAGATATAGAAATATATATAATAGAAAACAATTATAGTTTAAGTGTTTAATACTTTCTCCGTTCTAAATTATAATTTGTTTAATTTTTTTTGGCAAGTTTGATTGCTCGTCTTATTCAATTTTTTGGTAAAAAATGAAATTTCAAAGTCATACTTAAAGTATATTATCATATGTTAAATTCTATTACAATAAAAAATATTAATCATGGATATTTTAAATAAGACGATTAAGCAAATTATAAATTGAAACGGAGAGAATACTACAAATCTAAAACTATTAAAACTATTGTAACATTACTCTTATACTATCGTCCTAGGTTCTCACTTCAATATTAAATCGAAACCAAATATGCAATAGTTACAGATTTACAAATCCTTATTATAACAAGATAGTAATTAGTAATGTTGCTAGCAACTACAAGTACATAAAACCATAACCAATAATCAAATATTAAATATACAATACAAGTATGTACATATAATAGTGCAAATATTTAATTACATGACACATTCACATATGTTCAAATCACGGTTTATAACTACAAGGGCAAGACTAGACAAATCACAGACTATAACTACGAGGGTAAGACTATGAGACAACGCTGATGACTAAACAAACATGTATTGTGACTTTTGACTTGGCTCATCTGGTTCACAAACTGATACCAGCCAGTTTATTAGAGAAACGAGTTAGAATACTAGCTTAACTCGCTACAAAACTAAAATGAGCCAAGCTATTAATGAGCTGAGTTAAACAAGCTACGAGTATTTCATCCAATATATGAACATTTTGGTTTGCAAGGGATCTGTTAACTCAAATGAGCAGTTCGCCACCTGGTGTGTACGCAGCATTTCCGCGTTTTTTTATAACACTGGCCTCTTCAGTTTTTTTACAACACTTCCTATCGCCATTGGGATGGACAGTGACATACTAGTACACTACCAGCATTCTTTTACTACTATTCATACCAACATCACAATACAAGTTGAGAGTAGAAGTAGAAAAAAGGAAAGCTGGGTTAACACAAGTGTTGGCTCATTAATCGACTGATCATCGAACTATCTGTTCTGCATTGGGTTTACAAAGTCCATAACAGTTGCAACAAAACCTCGGCCAATTCAATTCAACAGATCCCATATAGGTATCCTGAGTTTTTCTTACATGCTCACCAGCCATATTTTGCTTGAGTTTCTGCTTTCGTAAGGATGCCTTTGGAGCGCCTCTCTGCAAGCTCCATCTCCTTCGACTTCATGTCGAAGTACAGAGAACCAATCTGGTGTTTCCTTTTATGCAACTTCGATGGCTTTCCTTTTGCTGAAGGGGCAGGCTGTTCACAAGGTAGAAAATCTTGGGTAAGGACCATAAAAACATTGGTGTGTTTACACAGTACATTTTCTTCATGCAAAAGGATGGATTGAATGGACCACTGATGAACAGAAATATTTTGAGCTGTTCTATAATCATTCAGCAAAACAAGCCAATTGTTGTACTACTAGAGAAAGCTGGATCTGCAAAAGCATGATTCTCATTGGAAAATCATATAGGATCCTTATAGGAAAATATATATTTTCCTGGCTAAGACTGTCTCCAGTGGATCACCTAAAATAGGGAATGCGGAACTGTAGCCAATACTGTTTGACACTATTTGCACTTTTGCAGAGTGAAATTTGAAATAGGGAATAAGATAGGAGATGGGATAGGGGATCTGCTGGAGATGGCCTAACCGTTACTGAAACTGTGGAACCATAGGTTGATACTTCAGTTCATGAAGTGAAAAGTGAAATCACATTGTTCAGGCAATCAAACTATAGGTGTAATAGGATTGGATACAGATGGATATTCCCATTTCATATTTGTTTTCATATTTTCTCTTCGAATTTGGATCAGATACGAATATTATCAAGTTGTGTCGATAAGATTTGAATGGATATCGATATCTTAAATATCCAATTTTGATAATACAGATACATATAAAGATCGGATACGGATCGAATAATGAGTACTCGGACTCAGATACGGATCTGATCTTAGCCCTCTTAGACAGATCGAATTCGAATACGGACGGATAATATCCATACCATTTACACTCCTAAACCGAGCCAATTCTTTTTTTCACAAAGGCTAACCTCTGTTCATTAATCAATTAAAAGAAAGTTAAAACCAACTCATAGCCTGTTCTTATTTCAACAGTATAAACCTAGTTTGGCATGATGAATTTCTCCATACACTGGGAGGAAAATGTATCAAACCTCTCAGATCTGGAGAAACATATACTTCATCACATGCAGGCAGATCTACGAGATGTTCGATGCTACACCCCTTGAGAGTTGTGTGTTTCATAATTCACAAAGCAGGGTGGATTCCAGCTACTTAATCCTTGCTCCCAAATTTGAGCAAATCAATGCAAGGGGTGCAGCATCAGATCATAACCAACAACAACAACAAAGCATCGGAGCATAACCCCTTTATTTTTTTCCTTGTGACAATAAAATTTACTTAAGCATAAAGCATCCCCCAAATGGGAAAAGACACAAATAGTAACACAATTTGCCTGCAATTCTGTATGACCATAAGCAAGCTTAACAAGCATAAATATTTATATGACAAATGTTTTATTTTTAAAAGTGCAAATAGAATGACTTTTAGCTTCATTAAAGTACAAAATGTAGCCATTTATTCCATTGAAGTGCTTTTTTTACAGCTACTACACCAAAGGACTGGCAACAAAACCATTGACAATACGACTTTCAGCCTAACATGCAATTTTAGTAGTCAAGTATTTTACTTGCTTCATGAATTTGATAAATCAAAATTACAATGTGGGAGCCTCTGGCACTGGGTATGCCTTTATGTGTACCTATTTTTCAAGTGATTGCTTCAAACCCATTATTTCTTCTGCAAAAATACTATTGTACGTTTGTGTCATATTAAGCACTGGGCTACAGTATCTGATACTGGCTCACAACGCGCAGGAGTAGCTTTTGTTTCTGGTGTTTGAGGAATGAGCATAGAGCAAATAATCTAGCTTTGCAGTCCCAATTATATCTACTGGATTTGGCACTAAGCAATTGAAAACACAAGCATATCATTCCTACCTCTCTTCCCTCCAATAAAGCATAAAGGTGCTCGGAAAAAGTAGAAAACGTTAGCAAAGAGTTATCAATACCTGATAACTAGGACCAAAGGCCAGCCCAGTGAGCTTGGACTTATCCTGCTTCGGTCTGTTCTTCATCAGCTCTGCTTGATTTACCTCTAAAATCTGGGCCGGCATATCATTCCTACCTCTCTTCCCTCCAATCCTACCCATCTCTGGTGGCAGTACTGGTTCTTGCACCGGTGGCAACGCCGTTGCTGCTACCTCATGACCATACCCTCCAGTATAATCTACCCCATATGGCACTGCCGCAACATGCTCGTATCCACTGCCATGCTCTCCTCCGTGCGAATGAGCATACCCTCCACTTTGGCCTTCTTCATATGCGGCATACTGTGTTCCATCCTCATAACTTGCACTGGCACTAGGATCCCAGCCATAATTCGCACCGTATTGGGCATAGTAGTTTGGATCCCATGCATAGGTTCCATATCCACTAGTGCTCCCAGCTCCAGCATCATGGCCTTGCTGCTGCTCTGCAGCTGCAGCATTAAAACTCGGCTGCTCCTGATGTTCCTCCTCCAGCTCTGGCGCAGGCATGTCGCCCTCACTGCCGCTATCCTCCGAATCGTCGTCATCGGACGCGCCAGTGCTGGGCCTTTCCGGGGCTCCTGTATTGGTAACCGAGCTTGAAGGCACGGCGTTGCTGAGATTTGGCTTCTCCGGCGCAGCCGTATCGATTGCCGACCTCCTGGCTCCAGCGCCAGAGCCGGAGCCGAGCCCGAGCGAGTGCTTCGGCGGCGGGAGGAACGAGGACACGGGCCCCAAGCCAGCAGACACGTGCGGCAAGCTCGCCTCGTTGTTGCTGGCGCGGCGCTTCTTGGCGTCGTCCTCGTCGTCGTCGGAGCTGTCGCCTGCGGACTGCAGGATCGGCTGCGGGCGGTACTGGACGACGCGCTTAGGGTTTCCTCCGGAAGTCTTGGGCGCCGGGATGGAGGAGAAGGTGGGGGCGTTGGCGGATTTGGGCGCCGAGAGAGAGGAGAAGAGCGGCTCGGGGGTGGATTTGGGCGCCGGGAGGGAGGAGAAGAGCAGGGCGGGGGCTGACTTGGGCTGCGGGAGCGAGAAGAGTCCGCCGGCGCGGCCACCGGAGGAGGCGGCGGGGGCGGTGGACGGGGCCTCGTCGGAGTCAGCGTCGTCGTCAGAAGAGGCGTAGGTGGCGAGGAGAGAGTCCATGGCGAGGCTGGGGCGGTGGCTTCGGTCGCCGGAGAAGAAACGTAGAAGCCGGCGACGCGCGCTAGAGATGAAAACGGTGCCAATATTTATTCGTTTTTTTCTCTTGTTTCGAGAAAATAAGATATAGAATCCGAAATGCAAATTTATATTTTTATTTTCAGTACGCCACCCAGGTGAGTCACTTCAGCTCACAAGACACCTCCATACTTGTTGCTTGTTCTTAAATATTATAGATCAAGAACAAGACAACACAACTGTTAATAATTAAAAACTTTTGTCCTTCGAATTATTATTCTCTTTCGGATAATGATCTTCAGATGAAGGTTATGAAAGACATATCTTTATCATTTTAACATAAGAATATGAATAATTAAGCAGTAGAACATAAAGAAAATAAAGATCATGATCATGAATCAGTAATATATTCGCATTTATATTCTGTGAATATGAGTAAATATCAATAATATTCATATTACATTAATACATTCAGCTTGACAAAAGGTAAGGTTACGAGAATGGCGCGAGAGTGATTACAATCCAGCGTCAACAGTACAGAGTACTGTTCATCTATTTATAGGCACGGGACGCAGCCCGGGTACAATTACATTCATGCACTCGAACATTTGTTTATAAGTAATTGGAGCTAATAAGGTCTATCTAGTCTTTTTTCCTTCTTTGCTTGGTCTGGGCCGAAGCTGTTGACCTTCGGCATCTTGCACTGTCGCCAAAGCCCTTGAGCTTCGTCTCGAGGAGTTGAGCCGAGGCTGAAGATAACTTCAGCAAGCTTTTGTATCATTTTGTCGAAAGTGTTTTTGCCTTGTAAGTTCGGCGGAGAAGATGACCCCCAACAGTAGCCTCTTCGTGGTGCTAGATCGTTTTTCATAACGAGCTCGATCCACGAAAAACACGAAGGCTTCGAAATGCCGAAGGTCCGAAAAAGACCTTCCCTGAGCTCGTTGCCGAGAAACGATTAAAATATTCCGTGCCTCGGGCGGTCCACCGCTCAGCCAGTGTAAGCGGTATGGCGGTTCGCCTTCTTCCCCTGCAGCACTATATAAACAGACGGGTTTGTGAGGAGTTACCACAACATTCATTGTCATTGCACTGTTGTGCTGTTAAAAATTTTAACCATAGCTGAAGCTTCCTGTATTGCATTTTCGAACAAGCGCTTCGTCACTTGAGATTAGCTTCATCTTAAAAAGCGTGAACAGTGAAATGGCCAGAGTACGATCCACTGCTAGGGTGTCTCGTGAGGGGGGCGAGGGTGCGTTGCATCATGTATCTTATCATCTCGCTCTTGCATTTGACTGAAGACCTTCGCAAAGATGATATCTGTTGCACTGGCTGTGTCCACTAAGACATTATGGACCAAAAATCCCTTAATGACACAAGATATGACCATTGCATTGTTGTGAGGATAATCTTTAAGCTGAAGGTCTTCCTGAGAAAAAAGTGACTGGAATATGAGACCACTTGGACTTGATGAAGGGTCCTTGCACTCCAACATGTTGTACCCTTCTCTGTGCTTTCTTCTTCTGTTTCTTGTTGGCTGGTTCAGAACTTGAGCCGCCTGTGATTGGAAGCACTAGCTTCGTGGCCGAAGATGCCACCGCTTAGTTGCTTTCTGAAGCCATCGTCACAGTTGTGGAAGTGAGTTCACCGGAGGTGGGCGCCAATGTTGGTCACTTGTTCTCAAATGCTATAGATTAAGAACAAGGCAACACAACTGTTAATAGTTAAAGACCTTCGTCCTTCAAAGCATTATTCCCTTTCGGATATATTGATCTTCAGACGAAGGTCATGAAGGACATACCTTCATCATTTTAACATAGGAATATGAATAATTAAGTAGTAGAACATAAAGAAATAAAGATCATAATCATGAATTAGTAATATATTCGCATTTATATTCTGTGAGTATGAGTAAATATCAATAATATTCATATTACATTAATACATTCCGCTTGACAAAAGGTAAGGATGCGAGAATGGCGCGAGAGTGATTACAATCCAGCGTGAACAGTACGGGGGTACTGTTCATCTATTTATAGGCACAGGATGTAGCCCGGGTACAATTACATTCATGCCCTCGAACATTTGTTTATCAATAATTGGAGCTAATAAGGTCTATCTAGTATTTTTTCCTTCTTTGCTTGGTCTGGGCCGAAGCTTGAAAGGGAAATAGTGTTTAATCTTTTTCTATAAATAATTTTGGTGGTTGAATGCCCAACACAAATATTGGACTAACTAGTTTGCTCTAGATTATATATTCTACAGGTGCTAAAGGTTCAACACAAACCAATAAAAAGATCAAGTTAGGGTTCAAAAAGAAAGGAGCAAAGAAACCCAAGTGTGCCCTAGTCTGGCGCACCAGACTGTCCAGTGTGCCACCGGACAGTGTCCGGTGCACTAGGACCGTATAGCTGCGAACTCGCCACCTTCAGGTTTCTGAGGTCGTGCTCCGCTATAATTCACCAGGCTGTCCGGTGTGCCACTGGACTGTCTGGTGCACCAGCGGAGCAACGGCTACCAGCGCAACGGTCGACTGCAACAGACACCTGCAAACGCTACAGTGCGCGGACAGTGCGCGCAGAAGTCAGAGCAGCCGCTAGAGGCGCACCGGACAGTGCACAGTATCTGTCCGGTGCGGCACCGGACTGTCCGATGCCAAAAGAAGACAAAGCTCCAACGGTCGAAACCGCCAGAACCCTAACGGTTGGGTGACGTGGCTGGCGCACTGGACAGCGTCCGGTGGCGCACCGGACTGTCTAGTGCGCCCATCGACAGCAGCCACCCCAACGGTTGTTTTGGTGGTTGAGGGCTATAAATACCCCCCAACCACCTCCACTCCAACCATCCAAGCATTCAACACATTGCATTCAATACGAGAGCAATAAACTCCACTCCAAATACACAATTCAAGTGATCGATCCGCTCAAAGTCCCCAATTCAACTCTAGCGCATTAAGACTTGTGAGAGGATCATTTGTGTTTCTTTGTTACTCTTGTTTGCTTGGCTTGGCTTTCTTTTCTTTCTCACTTCATACTCTCAAGTGCTTCTCTAGCAATCTATCCTTTTCATTTAGGGCATCAATTAATTCATTTATTTTGTCTACTTTATTTCTATCTAATCCTTTAAACAAATCAGTATAATCTACTTCATCATCAGATGATTCCACATCGCTAGAAGAAGAGTACTTAGGGGTATCTCGTATGCGTACCTTCTTCTCCTTTGCCATAAGACAAGTATGGTGTTCGTTGGGGAAGAGCGAAGATTTGTTGAAGGCCGAGGCAGCCAAACCTTCATCGTCGGAGTCGGATGAAGAGCAGTCAGAATCCCATTCCTTTCCAAGATGCGCCTCGCCCTTCGCCTTCTTGTAGGTCTTCTTCTTCTCTTTCTTCCCATGCCTTTCTTGTTCCTGGTCATTATCATTATCGGGGCATTGAGCTATGAAATGACCAGTCTTACCACATTTGAAGCAGGAGTGTTTTCCCCTTGACTTGTTTTTGTTGGGGTACTCCTTGTGTCCTTTTAGCGCGGTCTTGAAGCGCTTGATGATGAGTGCCATCTCATCTTCATTGAGCCCGACAGCCTCCACTTGTGCCACCTTGCTTGGTAGCGCCTCCCTGCTGCTGGTTGCTTTGAGAGCAAAGGACTGTGGCTCGTAGACGGGTAGTGGACCGTTTAGTGCATCGTCTACGTATCGAGCTTCTTTCACCATCATACGCCCGCTTACAAATTTTCTGAGTATCTCCTCGGGCGTCATCTTGGTGTACCTGGGGTTTTCACGAATAAGATTCACAAGATGGGGGGTCAATAACTGTAAATGACCTGAGCATGAGTCGGACGACATCATGATCCGTCCATCTTGTGCTTCCATAGCTTCGGATCTTGTTGACCAGGGTCTTGAGCCTGTTGTAGGTTTATGTTGGCTCGTCTCCCTTGATCATGGCGAATCTCCCCAGCTCGCCTTCCACCAGTTCCATCTTGGTGATCATGGTGCCATCATTTCCCTTATGAGATATCTTGAGGGTGTCCCATATTTGTTTGGCGTTGTCCAAGCCGCTCACCTTATTGTATTCATCCCTGCAAAGAGATGTTAGCAAAACAATAGTGGTTTGGGCATTTTTAAGAATTTGTTCATTTATGACCACAGGGTTATCAGTACTATCAAAGTGCATCCCATTCTCTACAATTTCCCAAATACTAGGGTGGAGAGAAAATAGATGACTACGCATTTTATGGCTCCAAAATGAATAGTCTTCTCCATCAAAGTGTGGAGGTTTTCCAAGGGGAATTGATAGTAAATGTGCATTTGAGTTGTATGGCATGCGAGAATAGTCAAAAGAGTAGTTCTGATTGACCGTTTTCTTTTTCGACGAAGAGTCGTCGTTGTCGTCTCTTGGTGAAGAAGAGGAGACATCGCTGTCGTAATAGATGATCTTCTTGATGCACCTCCTCTTCTTCCCATCCTTCTTCTTGTGACTCGAGCCTGAGTCAGTGGGCTTGTCGTCTCTTGGCTTGTTGAAGATGGACTCCTTTTCCTTGTCGTTGACCACCATCCCCTTTCCCTTAGGATCCATCTCTTCGGGCGGTTAGTCCCCTTAGATGAAGAGTACAACTCCGATACTAATTGAGAGCACCTAGAGGGGGTGAATAGGTGATCCTGTAAATTCAAATGCTAAATAGCCACAAACTTGATTATGAAGATGTTAGTGCGAGTTAATCAAATTTATGGAGCGAGCTCTTGCGAACACAAGCAATCACATAGAGGAGCAACACAAAAGACACGCGATTTTTATCTCGTGGTTCGGCCAAGTAACACTTGCCTACTTCCACATTGTGGCATCCCAATGGACGAGGGTTGCACTCAACCCCTTTCAAGTGATCCGATGATCAACTTGAATACCACGGTCTTTCCTTTGAGATCTTTTCCCGTTTGCGAGGAATCTCCATAAGTTGGAGCCTCTCGCCCTTACAAAGTTTTGATCACAAGAAGCACACGAGTAAGGGAGGGAAAACAACACACACAAGATTCAATCCGCAGCACACACACGCACACAAGCCAAGACTTGAGCTCAAAGCACAGCATAGGGAGTTCACAACTCGAACGGAGCTCAAATCACTAACACAACGAATCAAATGCGTGGAGGCGGAGTCTGGATGTCTTAGTATGCTTAGAGAATGCTTGGTGTCTTGCTCCATGTGCCTAGGGGTCCCTTTTATAGACCTAAGGCAGCTAGGAGCCATTGGACATCAATTTGGTAGGAAATTCTTGCCTTCTGTCGAGTGGTGCACCGGACAGTCCGGTGCACCACCGGACAGCCACTGTAGCAGTCCGGTGCTCATTTCCTTCCATAAGGGGCGCAGCCGACCGTTGGTCCTCGGGATCGGTTGGCGCACCGGACACTGTCCGGTGCACACCAGACAGTCCGATGTGCCCAACCGACTGTTGGCGCGGGCCACGTGTCGCGCGTTGATCGCGCGGCCGACCATTGGCCACTGGCGTCGTTGGCTCACCGGACAGTCCGGTGCACCACCAGACAGTCCGATGATTTATAGCCACGTCACCTTTCTCTTTTCCCGAGAGCGCCCAGTTGACGCTGAGCCAGCCTGGGGCACCGAACACTGCCCGGTGCACCACCGGACAGTCTGGTGTGCCAGGCCCGAGCTGGTGTTGGCTGAACTTTGCCAACTTTTCTCCAATTCAAATCTTCTTTTCTTGGCACTGTTTCTAGCACTTAGATAACCATGTTAGTATACAAAAACAATTCACTAGGTCTAGAAACATACCTTGTTCTTGATCTCACTCATTTTGCACATAAGAACTCACTCAATATGTGTTGGACATCTAATCACCAAAATACTTATAGAAATGGACCAAGGGCACATTTCCCTTTCACTAAGCGCCATGAGCTCAAGAAGTTTAGTAAGATCTCCTTACACTATCCCTGCATTTCTAAACACACTCCTTTACTTTCCGTCCCATTAGGCAAACCACCGGTTTTTTATGGTGAAGATTATTGTATGTGGAGTGATAAAATGAGGCATCACCTAACCTCACTCCACGCTAGCATATGGGACATTGTTGAGTTTGGAGCACAGGTACCATCAGTGGGAGACAAGGGCTACGACTCGGACGAGGTCGCCCAAATCCGGCACTTCAACTCCCAAGCCACCACTATACTCTTCGCCTCTCTATGTCGAGAGGAGTATAATAAAGTGCAAGGGTTGAAGAGCGCCAAGGAGATTTGGGATGTGCTCAAGACCGTGCACGAGGGAGATGAGGTGACCAAGATCACCAAACGGGAGAAGATCGAAGGGGAGCTCGGTCGTTTCGTCCTCAGCCAAGGAGAGGAGCCACAAGCTATGTATAACCGGCTTAAGACCTTGATGAATCAAGTGTGCAACCTCGGGAGCACCTGTCACACCCGGTTTTAGAAGGTAAACCGAATGCGAACCATGTATGTGCCAGGATCATCAATTCACGTACACAGCAGTTACATAACTAGACATCATCACACAGTGCTCAAATAATAACATAAAAGGGTAATAATAGTCGATTACATCATATGTCTGAGGCATCCACATAGTCTTTAACGATAATCAAAGTGCGGAAAAGAAACGTAGATACACACGGCCTACACAGGCAGCCGACTGGGGGTTTGCCGCTAACCCACGCCTAGAACTCATCGTACTCTTGGAACTCCTGGAAGTCCTCCTCCACGACTTTATCTTCACCTGAGCAGTGGTTGCAACGCGAACAACCTGGGGGGGGGGGTTTGGTGTGTAAAGCAAGGGTGAGTACACATCAATATACTCAGCAAAATGTCCTGTTTGGCTGTAGTGGACTAGCTTTATGTGGTGTTAAGCCAAGCACGCGGTTGCTTTTAGTTGGTCAGGTTATTATTACTAGTAAAAAGCCAGGTTTTAGTATTAACTCAAGTTATTAACCCAATGTACCCTTTCCAAACGGAAAGAATACCACTTACCATTACCATAGGCATAACCAAAACCATCATCCTCGTCACCACCTGTAAACCATACATCTCTGATCAAGTATCTCTATTCAATGGAGCTCCCTTGGCCACTCATAACCGCGAGCATGGCTAATATATCAGTTTCATAACACTCTGTAGAGGTTGCGCACTTTACCCACAAGCCGTGATTCCCTCTTGCCTCGGGCCAATCAAACCCTTAAACACTACCAAGGTGAATAGGCAGGGTCTCACTACGTAGCCTTTACAAAGATTCCCTAGGGCTGTAGCCGCCCGTTAGGTTTTTTAAATGCACCGCACCCCTCCCCAAGGGGCGAACCAACCTTGGCAGAGCGAGTCGCATACACCGAGCCCCATTAACGGCACGACGGCGAAGCGAACTACACCCAGTTCCTCTAATTACTCAGCTAAGGGTGTCCCACTCCACCCTCATGGTTGCACTGTTTTCCCGGGCGGTCATCCAACGAACCAGTCCTTACGGAGAGGCACTCGAGAAACAGCTCGAGTCCCCTTAAATGTCACAGTACCATCATCATAATCAAAAATGGAAAACAACGTATCATAGATAATCTCATCATGTTCATTGATTAATGTGAAGCGCTAGCATAAAGCTAAACCAAAATAACCCAACCAAAATAGGTAAACAAGGACAAGATAAACAAAAGCTAGTCAATCCTTAGGTATAAACTGTGTAAATGCGGGGAATGAATTATAAGATGTATAGGACATAGATGGGTCAAAGGACACTTACCTTCACCAACCGAGTGTTGCTCAGGGTCTTCACCTGCAACTCCTTCGGACTCCACCAACTGACCGTTATCTATACGAGTTTTAAACATACATTCCACAAATTTAATACAAAAGAACGGTACACCAAACAATAGAATGTAGTAAATAAATAGACGTTCGACGCAGGGCTCACACCTACAACTAAGCGAGGAAGGGAAAGTAACGGCCGAGGCTATGGCCGACGAGCGATCACGTCACACGATTATAAATTAAAATACTCGTCTAAATAGAACAGTATTAATTTAGCCATCGCGTTTAGCATAGGGTAAAGTCATGTTCCATGTTTAATTATTATGAAAAGATAAAGGTAAATTAAAAGGATTATCGTGTGGCGAAATGCGCGACACAACACTTAAATTGAATTAAGAAATAAAGGACTCGTCGCGCGACGGAGCGCGCAACGAGACACTTGCATTAATTATAAAGAGACGTTAAGCGTCGCACGACAAAACGCACGACGACATACGCCATCTAAACTGAATTTAAAACGAAACGTCGTGCGACCGGACGCGTGACGCCACACATTAAACAATCTGAAATTAGGATGAATCGTCGCGCGACGAAGCGCACGACGCAACACATCAATAGAATCTGAAATCAACTAATTCGCCGCGCGACGAAGCGCGCGACGCAACACATTCATTAAACTAAATTTAAAAACTAATTAAGCCGAGATTCGATCGCCACGCGCGCTGGGACTGCGCGCGCGGGAATGCGCTGGGCGAGCCGCGAGGGGCCGCGCTGCCAGGGGCCAGGGGGCGCGCGCCGGACAGGGGCCGTGACGGGGCCGAGGGGCGCCAGGGAGCCACGCCCAAGGGGCCGGGGGCCGGGCGAGGCCGCGCCGTCGCGCGAGGGGGCCGGGCAGGGCCACGCCGCGCGAGGGGAGCAGGGGGAGGGGTCGCGCCGCGCCAAGGGGCTAGGGGAGGGGCGCCGCCACGCGCTGGGGGTCGGGGGAGGGGGCCGCGCCGCACGCCAGGGGAGCCGTGCGTGCGAGGGGGCGGGGGGAGGGGTCGCGCGCAGGTGAGAAGAAGGGGAGGGGAAGAGAGAGGGAGAGGGAGAGGGGAGGGGAGCTCACCTCGGGGTCCAAATCTGGCGATCACCGTCTCCAAAACCTAGGGCACCACGGGGAGAGAGAGAGAGGTGGAGGAGAGGAGGTTGCTACGCGGGAAAATCAAATGAGAGAAAGGGAGATAAGGGAGGGGGGCGCACATGGGGGAGGGGCAGGGCATCGGGGGCGCGCGGGCCAGAGCGGGCCGGCTGGGCCGGGCTGGGTCGGGCTAGGTCGCGTCGCGGGGCAAAAACCCACGACACGCACAACCATAGATCAGAATCCAAATCGTGAAACGAGACTAAGCAAAACACGCGATTAAGCACGACATCAGACAAAGAAATATGATTCGGCATGATGCAACACCCTTGACAACTTAGGTTTTATTTATACGTAATACGGGCACCAGTCGCTACACCGCTTTGAAATTGGGAAGAAGGAGCGAAACATGAAGAGAAAAGTGAGTAACACATGAATTTGGTGAGTAAAAAGAAGAAAAAAATTCTACCCCCAAATTCAGGGCGTTACAAACCTATCCCCCTTAAAAGAATCTCGCCCTTGAGATTCAAGGTTGGCTAGCAAGGAGTTCAGGGTATTTGGCCATCAGATCATCTTCACGCTCCCAGGTTGCCTCTTTCTCAGAGTGGTGATCCCATCTGACCTTGCACATTCTGATCGTTTTCCTCCAGGTGACCCTGTCTGTAGTCTCAAGAATTTGCACTGGCTTCTCTATGTAGGTCAAGTCCTCCTGGACCTCCAGACCTTCCACTGGCAACTGCTCTTCTGGCACACGCAGACACTTCTTCAACTGAGACACATGGAAGACATCATGCACTGCGGACAAACCTTCTGGCAGACTAAGCTGATAGGCCACTTCTCCACGCTTTGCAATAATCTGATATGGACCAACATAGCGGGGTGCTAGCTTGCTGTTGGAACCTGCTCTCAGTCGCAAGGAGGCCAACAAGATTGAACAGTGATGACAACAGGGTTACGTGCTAGAAAGCAATAGCTCTGTTAATCTGGCCTCCCACGGGCACTGTGCAGGGGTATTTATAGGTACCTGAGCGCCCAGCGCCTTGTGCTAAGGACGCATGTGCCCTCAGCTACCTAGGTTATCCCCAGAATATTCCCATAAAGCGGGGTTACAGACTGTAATTACAGTGATGCCTTTACAAATTGGGCCCGTAACGCGCGGCGGCCACACAGGGCCCGTTACAATGGGCCGGATCGCACGTGGGCCTCTGAGCTGGACGAGGCCGCACTGTGGGATGACTTCGTCGCCGGTCTTCGTCTGGTGCCGATCAAGCGAAGGGTGTCCTTGCCTGTTTTGTCTGTCAGACCAGTGGCTGCAGCGAAGACTTCGAGCGAAGGGTGGCGTCTTTGCCTTCGCCCCAACATTTGCCCTCCGAGGGACCAGTTCGACAAAGTCACCTGGTGCCGAAGACGTCGCTAGATGGCGGAGACGCTGCCCTCGCTCGAAGTGGTTCCGCGGGGGTTTTTGATGTGACCGTTGATTGACGGCGTACTGTTGGATTGCGGGTTTCCCGAAGCGCCGCGCCCTGTTGGATTGCGGGTTTCCTGAAGAGCCGCGCCCTGCCTATAAAAGGGGGCGGGGGTCGGCGCTTTTTGAACTTCACTTTCTGCGCTCCGTGAAAACCCTAGCCGCCCGCCGTCTTGCTGCTCGTCTGCCCGCCGTGCTCTTGCTCGCCGGAGATCTGGCTCGAGTTAAGCAGACCGCCCGCCGCCGCCGACGGTACGTAGCGATGCCGACCTCCTCTTCTTCCGCTGCCGCTACGCCGCCGGCCGATTCCTCGCCGCCGGCCGCCGCCTCGTCTGAGGAGACGCTGAGTAGTTTGATGGCGGAGGAGTTGCACGCCGGCGATTCTGTTGATTTTGGCGTGTCGCGGATGTCGTCGGTCCGCGTGCAAGATATGCAGCGATTGGGTTACTTCGGCGGCGGAGTTGCTCGTGCCCTGGGGACGGAGGAAGTCCCCGAGTCGGAGGGCGAGTTGGTTGTTTTCGAGGCGTTCTTCGCCGCCGGTCTCCGCTTGCCTGCGCACCAATTTGTTGGTGAAGTCCTGTGCAGGTTCAATGTTCAGATTCATCAGCTGACACCGAATGCCGTGGTGGCTCTGTCGAAGTATGTCTGGGCGACGACTTCGTACGGCGGACAGCCATCGGTTGAGGTTTTTGCGAAGTATTATTGTTTGCACTGGCAGAAGAGGATGATTGGGGACGAAGTTGCTCAGTTTGGGTCCTGCACATTCACGCCGAAGACCGGCAAGACCACGATGTAGGTGGTGGAGTTGGTTCCTTGCGCCCGCAACAAGTGGGGCAACTGGAATGAATTTTGGTTTTACGTTGCTGAGGGTACCGTCGAAGGCCATGAGGGACTCCCCGTGTCCGAGATGTGTTCTCATTTTTACTTAGCGTACCCGCCCTTTGAAGTGGCAGAGGAGGATGTGGACGAAGGGGCCCTTCGTTGCGCCGCCGGCCTGAGCAGTGGGCGCGATTTGGTCGAAGAGTTTGTCGCGTACGGGGTATGGCCCTTGGCGCATGGCTGGGCGTTGGGCGAAGTGTGCCCTCGCCAGATGCCTTTTCACGGTGGGAGGGTGGTGCGAAGTCCTGCCTTCGCGCTGAATCTGCAAAACCGCGACCCGGCCGCCTTTGTGCGTGAGGCGGAGGATGGGGCGGTGCGGCTCGTTGGACGTTATGTGCCGAGGATAGAGGGCCAGCGCAGCTTTGATATCCGCGGGTCGAACGACCGTTTGAACAAGGTTTTTGAATTAAATCAATTGCCGTATGACGGCTATCCTGGTCAAGACGACGTGGACCGCCGTGGGAAGAAGCCGGTGGTGGAGACTGGAGACGACCCTGCGCCGGCGGCCGCCCCATCCTCTAAAAAGAGAAAATTAGGTACTGCTATGGGAGGACTTGGGGTTTCTGATAGTTTTGCTAGAGAGTTGATGAGGACGTGCGCGGCCCCGGGGGGAAGGATGTCTTCGCCCGAGCTCCGGGAGTCTTCGGCTCGGATGCTAAGGGTTACCGGGGGTTGCTGGCCTAGGAATGTTCCTATCCCCCACGCGGCCGGCGAGGACTTTTTTACATCTCGCATGGTTCGTGAATGGAGAGTTTTTCCTTACGGGCGGAATATTGCTGTTGTTGTGTCGGCAGTGATGGACAAGGACCGCCAGGGAGCAGCACAAAAGCGCCAGGCGGTTGTCAGGCTCGTTGAAGCTAGGCCGAAGAGGCAGCGGGGGTCTGCGAAGGCTGCGGCCCCCGGCGGAGGCAAGCCGCCGCTGGCGGCGAAGTCGGGCGCCCCTACGTCTAGCAAAGCGCCGGAGGCGACGGCGGGCGCCGGGGGCTCAAAATCGACGAAGGCAGTGCCGCCGGCTGGCAGAGTGGCGGAGGTCGCGAAGGCGGCCCGAGCGTTGCCGTCGGCAGGCAAGCGTATCGCCGACTTCGCCACCGATATTAGTGTGGAGGACTATCTTGGTGGTAAGTCGTTGGCTCCTCTTTTCTTTTTTTTATTTTTTATTATTATGATTATTTATTCGTCGATACGTCGCAGGGTCGGACGAAGGCCAACTCGCTATAGTTGCGCCTGCCGCAGCGACAACGACGGCTGCCGTAGCGCCGAAAGCGAAGGGCGGGGCTCTTAGCGCCGGAGTTGAGGTGGCGACCCTCGCGGCCGTCAAGGATGAGGCGGGCGCTGCGTCCCACCGGCTGAAGGAGGTGGTGGAGTCGCTAAGTCAGGTCCGCTGAGCCAGACTTCGCTTTTTTTGTCGTCGCGGTCTTATGTGTGTTGTGCAGGTGGCTGACTTTGCCAACCGCACGGCGTCGGGGGCCCTCACGGCAGTTGTGTCTGCCGAAGTCGAGAGACTTCGGACACAACATGCTGACGCCGTTCGAGAGAAATCGGCCGCCGACAGCAAGTGTCGCAAGCTGGCGGACAAGGTGGCCGCGCTGGAGGGAGAGAAGGCTGACCTTCGGCGCCAATTGGCGGGGGAGAGGAGGGAGACCAACGAGGCCCTCGCCAAAGCGCAGGCTGCGCAGGCGGAGACCAATCTGGCACGGGTGGAGGGCAATCTTGCCAGGGAGCGCGCCGAGCAGCTGCAGGAGCGGCTCATCGCCCTGGAGAGCCGCGTGGAGCGGGCCGAGGCCGCGGCGCGCGCGGAGGCCGAACGGACGCGCACTCAGCTTATGGATACATATCGTGAGCTGGGTGCGTGGACCGGTGACTTCGAAGTGCCGGACCAAGAGCTCAGACTTCGCTGTCTGGAATGGGTGTAGGAGGAGCTGCAGGCACTCCCCACTGTCGTGGAGGGGTTTATGTCGTACGCCTCTCTGGTCACCTGCGAGGGGGCGATGAACGCGCTCTCCCGCGAAGGGTGCCGGCACTTCGAGGTCTTCGACCAGGCCGATGAAGATTTTGAGCGAGATATCTATAAGGTTGAAGACCCCGTAGTGAAGGAATCCGTCGGGGCCATCTACGACCGGATGTGGGGTCCGCACGGTCGCGGGGTGGTCAGGGAGCGGGCCGAGACGGCGAGGGCTCAGGTAACGTTTTCGTTTGCTTGGCGTTTGTTGGATGTGGGCTGTGCGTGTGTTTGCTGAATTTTGTTTGTTTTGTCTTAGGCGGCGCGTGGAGAGCGGGTGGACGACTTCGGGGCGTTGAACAGCGCGCTGCCCGACCCGGAGCCGACCCCGGCGGAGGCCGTGTCTGGGGTCGCCATGGAGCCAACCCCGGAGACTGCGGAAGACGCACCGGATGCCCCCGCATCCGCTGCGGCCGGCGAAGACCTGCTCCCAAAGGTGGCCGAAGGCGCGCCTGATGCCCCCGCAGCTGCTGCGCCGAGTGCTGAAGATCCCGCGGCGGTGGCGGCGGAAACAACAGCGGAGGCGACGGCGGAGCCAACGGCGGAGGCTCCCGCAACGTCAGGGCCTTCGCAGGTGGCGTAGTGGGTGTAGAGGGTTGGGGAATTTTGGATATGTTGCTGAATTTTGGTTGCTGCGCAGGTTCAAGATTTTGGGCCTGCGCACGCAACCGCTACTACTAAATTTTTGGCGGCTTCGACCGCGGAAGGTGGTAATGAATGTGGTGGATCTGCATATGAGTTTTTTGATTTTGCTGACTCTGGGAGCTCGGTTGAGTGGACTGAGGAGTCGTCGGAGGAGGACTTGGACTACTTTGCGGCCTTGGATGTGGCTGCGGCGGAGGCTTCGCCACATGCCGCAGACGCACAAGATGTGCCAGGTCCTAGCACCGGGCGCCGACGACGAAGGGCGGTTGCGAAGCGTAGGGTTAGTGGGGAGGAGGGGGCTCGGCTTCGTGTGAGTAGGGCTGGTCGGCAGGAACTATTGTCTTTGCCGGCCGCCGCGAGTACAGGTGAAGGGGAACTGTGAAGTCTTTTTGCGGGTGAGGAGCTTATGATAATGTTATTTAATTATATGGAGATGGGAATTATTCCTAAGGTTGAGCCGATGTAGAGTGTGCGCCCTCGCTTGTATATATGTAAAGGTTTGTATGATGAAGTTGTGTGCCCTCGCTTGTTTGTGCCTGCGAAGGCGTTGCGTACTTTGTCTGGTGTGTTTTGTTATGCTGTGCTGGTGCGACAGCCTTCGCGGTAGACTTCGGCTTTTCCGCACTTGTTGTGCTTAATCCGGCTGCACCCTTAGGCGACTTCTGCGCGGACAGTCTTCGCGGTAGACTTCAGTTTTTTCGCACTTGTTGTGCTAGTCCGGCTGCACCCTTAGGCGTCTTTTGCGCGGATAGTCTTCGCGGTAGACCTTGGTTTTTTCGCACTTGTTGTGCTAGTCCGGCTGCACCCTTAGGCGACTTCTGCGCGGATAGTCTTCGCGGTAGACCTTGGTTTTTCGCACTTGTTGTGCTAGTCCGGCTGCACCCTTAGGCGACTTCTGCGCGGATAGTCTTCGTGGTAGACCTCGGTTTTTTCGCACTTGTTGTGCTAGTCCGGCTGCACCCTTAGGCGACTTCTGCGCGGATAGTCTTCGTGGTAGACTTCGGTTTTTTCGCACTTGTTGTGCTAGTCCGGCTGCACCCTTAGGCGACTTCTGCGCGGATTTGTCGCACGCGAGGGTGGCTAGCGCTTAGCCTCGCGGTGACCTCGAATTGGTCGAATGTTGAAGACCGTCGTCGCGGTCTTGTTTCGACGCATGCTTTTGCGGGGGATTTTTCACACATATATTACATGGCTCCGCCTCGTTAAAAACCTCACCCTCCGGGAGGAAAAGAGTGCGGGCCGGTACAAGATTGTTTTTGGCGAATTACAAGGGCGAAATCAGCCCTGATGAGTCAAACAAAAAATTTGCGGAGGTTGTCGATGTTCCAGGAGTGCTCCAGGTCCTCGCCGTTTGGCGTTGTGAGCCTGTAAGCGCTGGGGGAAGCTTTTGTCTTGACTATAAAGGGGCCCTCCCACTTGGGCTCCAGCTTGCCCTTGGACTCCGTCCGAGCTGTTCGGACGAGTACGAGGTCCCCTTCGCTGAACTCCCTCGGGATGACTGTGTGGTCGCGCCATGCTTTGGTCTGGGCTTGGTATTTGTTTAGAGCCTGTAGGGCGAAGACTCGGTCTCCGTCAATGAGATCCTTTGAAGTTGGCTCGTCCACGTCGGGGACGGCTGACGGAACTGTTCGCGGGGACCCATGATTTATTTCTTGTGGGGTCGTGGCCTCTGATCCGTATAGAAGGCGAAAGGGAGTAAACCCAGTTGCTCTGCACTCGGTCGTGTTTAGTGCCCAGACTGCCTCAGGTAACAAATCGGTCCATTTGCCCTTTTTTCATCAAGGAGCATCTTCTTGACAGCTGTGAAGATTTTCCCATTGGCGCGTTCCACGACCCCGTTGGACTGCGGATGATAAACTGAAGCGAAGGCAAGCTTGGTGCCGATGGAGAAACAAAAATCCTTGAAGTCTTGGTTGTCAAACTGCTTGCCGTTGTTAACTGTTAGTTCGGACGGTACTCCGAAGCGGCAAACAATATTTTGCCAGAAGAATTTTTGGGCAGTCTTTGATGTTATTGTAGAAACAGCCCTCGCCTCGATCCATTTGGTGAAGTACTTGACGGCGACGAAGGCGAACTTAAGATTCCCCTGAGCGGTGGGCAGGGGCCCGACAATGTCCAGGCCCCAACGCTGGAGAGGCCATGTATGGGCGATCAGCTTTGTATACTGCGAGGGGCTGCCTGACCGAGGAGAAAATTTCTGGCAGGCTTCGCAGGACCTTGAGACCCGATTTGCGGCGCAGATCATTGCGGGCCAGTAAAAACCCTGGCGGATCACCTTGGCAGCTAGGGCCCTTGGCCCTGCGTGTGAGCCGCACGTGCCACTGTGGACTTCACGTAGGATCTGCATGCCTTCGGTTTCGGTGACGCACTTAAGCATTGGCTGACTGACCCCTTTCTTGTAGAGTTGGCCTTCAATCAGTGCGAAGTCCCGGCTTCGATGTCTGAGGCGCTTGGCCTCGCTGACGTCGGTTGGATGATAGTACCCCTGTAGGAACAGGGTTATTGGTGCCCGCCAGTCCTCGGTCATGATTAGGTTTACTATGCGGTGGCCCTCGCTGTCATTAGTTATTTGGAGCCCTTCGGGGCTCCGGACGGCTGGCGTGCCGATGATATGAAAGAACACGTCGGAGGGCAAGGACTCGCCCCTGGCGGCGGCCTTGGCCAATGCGTCGGCCTCCTCGTTCTTGGCCCTATCCACATGCTGCAAGGTGAATCCCTTGAATTGTCTCTCGAGACTTCGGATGGCCGCGAGGTATTGCATAAGTGCGGGGTCCTTTGCTGCGTAGTCTTTCTCGACCTGGCCGGCAACTATCTTGGAGTCTGTTTTGATGATACAGGTGGTGACTCCGAGGGCCCTTAGCTTGCGGAGGCCGAGGATGACTGCTTCATATTCTGCTATATTGTTTGTGCATCTGTCGGATTCCAGAGCGAAGCTGAGGCGTGCGGCGTATCTGTGCTTGACCCCAGCTGGTGAGGTGACGACTGCAGCGACGCCTGCCCCCGCGTGGCACCATGCGCCGTCGCAATGGATAGTCCAAACCTTCTCTGCGGACAGGTCTGGTTGCGTTATTGGCCCAGTCCTGTCGACGACGAAGTCTGCCAGGACTTGTGACTTGATGGCTGTCCTGGGCTCGAAGCTGATGTGGTAGCCTGATAACTCGGCTGCCCACTTGGCAATCCTCACCGATGCCTCCGGGTTTCTGAATAATTCGCCGAGTCCCCTGTCTGAGGTGACTCGGACCTTGAATGCTTCAAAGTAGTGGCGCAGTTTGCGCGAAGACATAACAACTGCGTAAGCGATCTTCTCCAGCTCTGTCATGTTGCACTTGGACGGTGTCAGTACCTCGGAGACATAGTAAACAGGGCACTGCCTGACCACACCCTCAACTGTCTGCTCCTGCACTAGTGCCGCGCTGACAGCGTGCGGTGAAGCCGCGACGTAGAGCAATAGGGGGAGCAAGGAGTCGGGGCTTGTGAGGATGGCCAGCTCCGACAGATACTGTTTTAGTGAGGCGAAGGCCACTGCCTGCTCCGGTACCCAGGCGAAGTCCTTTGCACCGCGGAGTGTTTTGAGGAAGGGGAGGCTTCGCTCGGCGGACCTAGAGATGAATCTGTTGAGAGCGGCCAATCTGCCTGTCAGACGCTGGACGTCCCTGACGGACTGCGGAGGCGACATGTCTACGATGGCCTGGATCTTGGTAGGGTTGGCCTCGATGCCACGACGTGATACCAGGTAGCCCAATATTTTGCCCTGGCGAACGCCGAAGACGCACTTTTCCGGGTTTAGGCGGAGTCGTGCGTCTCGCATGTTCGCGAATGTCTCGGCGAGGTCAGCGAGATGGTCCTCCTTGTTCTTGCTGGCGACGACGATGTCGTCCACATATGTAAATATATTTCTGCCAACCTGCCCTTCGAGTACTGTTTTGGTGAGTCTGGAGAAGGTGGACCCGGCGTTCTTGAGTCCCTCCGGCATTCTGATGAAGCAATATGTGCCGAAGGGTGTTATAAAGCTGGTGCTAGCCTTGTCTTCCTCCTTCATGTATATCTGGTGGTAACCGGAGAAGCAGTCGAGGAGTGACATGACCTCGCATCCGGCCGCGCTATCGACTATTTTGTCGATCCGTGGCAACGGGAAATTGTCCTTTGGGCAGGCCTTGTTGAGACTGGTGAAGTCTATGCACATTCGCCATTTCCCGCTTTTTTTCTGCACCATTACAACATTTGAGAGCCAGGTGGGGTAAGCCACTGGCTCGATGAATTTAGCCTCTAGGAGGCGGTGCACCTCCGCCTTGGCAGCCTCTGTCTTTTCGTCGGACATTTTGCGAAGCCTCTGCTTTTTTGGTCGCACCGAAGGGTCAATTCCCAAGCTGTGCTCAATTATGGATCGGCTGACTCCGACCAGGTCGAGGGCGGACCAGGCAAAGACATCTTTATTCTTGGACAGGCAGCAGAGGAGTTTCTCTTCTTCATGCGAGGTGAGGTCTTCGCTGATAGTGACTGTCTGCTTGGGCGTGGCCTGATCGAGGGGGACAGTCTTGGTCCCGTCTTGGCTCTGCAGCTGTGCCTTGTCGTGCTGTTTATCGGTTGGGCTGGCGGGCGCAGGGACCTCACGCTGGGCCGTGAGGCAGTGCACGTTCCTCTGACCGAGCATGAAGTCCCGCTCTATGTTGCACGCCGTCTGCTGGTTGCCGTAGACCGTAATGGCGCCTAGCGGACCTGGTATCTTCATACATAGGTACAGTCCGTGGATGGCGGCTTCGAACTTATTGATGGAGCCCCGGCCCATGATGGCGTTGTATGGATATACCATATCCACGATATCGAAAGTCACTTGCTCACTTCGGGCATTGGGTGCTACACCGAAGGAGAGGGGCAACTCTATTTTGCCGACGGGAAAGGCGCCCTTGCCGTCGAAGCCATACAACGGGTTGTCCGAAGGCTTGAGCAGGCTGTGGCTTATACCCATGCGGTCGAAGGCGTGGAGGAAGATGATGTCCGCCTGACTGCCGTTGTTGACTAGGACTTTGTGTAGGTCCCAGCCTGCCACGCTGCAATTGATAACCATAGCGTCGATGTGGGGGGCGCTGCGCAGGTCGACGTCTCGTGCGTCGAAGGTTAGCGGTATGTGGGACCACTTCATCTGCACGACTGGGCCAGTGACGGCGACATGGTTGATGCTGCGGTAGTGGTCCCGCTTCTGCCGCTTGGTGTCGAAGTCAGTGCTGGACCCCCCAGTTATCATGTGAATGACTCCACGATATGGTTGATCGGCGAAGTCTTCCAGCTTTGGGGCATGGGGGATGTTCTGATGTTGCTGGTGTGGTGGTGGGGGTGGAGGAGGTACGATTTGTACTTCCTGATGGTGTTGGTAAGCGTGGTGCGGTGGATGCGGGGCGGCAGCGTGGATATATGGTGGAGGGGGTTGCTGGTAATTGTGCGCGACAATTCTAGGGTTGTCGGCTGGCTGCGCCCGTGCCATTCTGTCTCTGGTGGCCTTCGTTTCGGGGCAGTCTTTGGTTTGGTGGGCGCAGTCTTCGCCATGGAAAAGGCAGTAGAATCGGCGCGGCGGCTGCGCACGCCCTCGGCCCCTACCACGAGTTCCATTTCCGCGGCCCTGGGGGGGATATTCCTGGCGACGAGGGGGGTCAGCAGCGGGATGCTGGTTGGCGATGTTGTGCACTTGCTGCTGACTGCGGCCGTCTCGACCGGAGTCTGGCTGCGGAGTCCTCGTCCACGGGCGGCTGGACTGTGGGGCATCTTTGGGTTTCCGCTGCGACTCAACCTTGCGCTGGTGGAGCTCTTCGGATTTGGCATATTTTTCAAAGAGCTGATATAGCTCCTGGAGGTTCTTGGGCGGATCTCTGATACAGTGGCTGTAGAGGACGCCGGCACGAAGGCCACTGATGGCATAGTGGATAGCGATCTGATCATCAACGGAGGGCAGCTGTGACTTGAGTGTTAAAAATTTGCGGTAATACTCCCGCAGAGTCTCCTTTTCCAGCTGCTTGCAAAGCGAGAGCTCGGCCAAGGCGTCGGTGTCTGGGCGGTACCCTTGGAAGTTGAGCAGGAACTTGTCTCTGAGACTTCTCCAGGAATCAATGGACAGCGGAGGCAATCTAGTGAACCAGGTGAGAGCTGGGCCCTCTAGGGCGATGATGAAAGACTTCGCCATTATGGCGTCGTCCCCTCCGGCGGATGCAACGGCGACCTGATAACTCATTATGTATTGCGCCGGGTCGGTGCTGCCGTTGTACTTGGGATAGGTCCCTGCTCGGAAGTTAGCTGGCCAAGGCGTCACTTGCAGGTGTGGCGCCAGGGGATTTCGCTCGTCGAGATAGTTGACCCCTTGGAATGGCGCAGCGTGCTGGAAGGTGTAGTCGCGCTGGGGGAAACGCGGGTCTTCCGGTTGTGCTCGGTGTTGCAGGGGTGGCCCATGCTGCAGGCCGAGGTGGCCTTCGCGCGTGTCTTCCAGTTGTGCGCGCTGCTGGAGGGGGGCCCTTGCTGCAGGCCAAGGTGGCCTTCGCGCTGCATCAGCCTGATCTCACGCTCGAGGTCTTGGGCCTTCTGCTCTTCATCGCGTATCATTTGCCGCACTTTGGCTAGTGCGGACACGCGCTGGCGCTTGGCCTCCAGTATCTCTTTCTGCCTCTGGAGATTGCGGTTCTTGAGGCGCAGGGCGCGCAGCTGTAGCTGTTCTTCCGCTGAGACGCCGAGGATTTCACCATCCTCGGTGAGGTCCGCGCCTTCCAGTGGGGCGAAGCCTGGAGGTGGCTGCGATTGTCCTTCAGGGCCGCAGGTGCGGAAAGTGTCGTCTTCGCAGGTGCGGGGAACATTGTCTTCAGTGGCCTCTTGGTGGGTGGATTGGGTGAGGGCGAGGGCCTTGCCCTTTCTTGCGGCGAGCAGTGCTGCCTTCACAGCCTCGTCAGCCTTCGGGTTAGCTCTCTTGGGTGCCATCACGGGTGGTTTTCTCGTAGCACGAACGGTGGGCGCCAAATGTTGGAACCTGCTCTCAGTCGCAAGGAGGCCAACAAGAGTGAACAGTGATGACAACAGGGTTACGTGCTAGAAAGCAATAGCTCTGTTAATCTGGCCTCCCACGGGCACTGTGCAGGGGTATTTATAGGTACCTGAGCGCCCAGCGCCTTGTGCTAAGGACGCATGTGCCCTTAGCTACCTAGGTTATCCCCAGAATATTCCCATAAAGCGGGGTTACAGACTGTAATTACAGGGATGCCTTTACAAATTGGGCCCGTAACGCGCGGCGGCCACGCAGGGCCCGTTACAATGGGCCGGATCGCACGTGGGCCTCTGAGCTGGACGAGGCAGCACTGTGGGATGACTTCGTCGCCGGTCTTCGTCTGGTGCCGATCAAGCGAAGGGTGTCCTTGCCTGTTTTGTCTGTCAGACCAGTGGCTGCAGCGAAGACTTCGAGCGAAGGGTGGCGTCTTTGCCTTCGCCCCAACACTTGCCTTTGACTCCGAATCTTCTGACTCCTCTGATCGATGATACTTTTAGGTAGACAAAATCTCCAACTTCGAAACTCAGCTCTCTCCTTCTTGTGTCTGCATAGCTACGCTGCCTTGATTGCGCTGTCCTCAGGTTCTCTCGAACCATCTTGATGTTCTCTTCAGCTTCAAGCAAAATGTCTGGCCCAAACACTTGCTTTTCTCCAGGCTGATCCCATTGCAATGGAGTTGTACTACTCCTTCCATAAAGTGCCTGAAATGGTGATATCTTCAAGCTGGCCTAGTAACTGTTGTTATAGGAGAATTCTGCATAAGGCAATCTCTTGTCCCATCCGGACTGATCTTGCAACGCACAAGCTCTCAACATATCTTCAAGGATTTGATTGGTTCTTTCAGTCTGGCCGTCTGTCTGCGGAAGGTAGGCTGAACTGAAATTCAAATGTGTACCCAAAGCTTCATGCAACTGCTGCCAGAAATGAGAGGTGAACAGTGTTCCTCTGTCTGACACTATCTTCTTTGTCACACCGTGAAGACAAACGATCCGGGACATGTACAACTCCGCCAACACTGCACTGCTGCCAACTCTAGGTCATGGATTGGGTAATTCTTCTCATGAACCTTCAGCTGTCGGGACGAGTAAACCACAACTCTTCCCTCTTGCATCAACACACGCCTCAAACCAGTGTAACAAGCGTCGCAATACACTGAGAAGGGCTTGTGCACATCAGGTAAGACTAAGACAGGCGATGTAGTCAACTTATCTTTTAGCGTTTCAAAGGCTTCTTGGCATTTCTGGGTCCACTTGAACTCCACTTTGTTGCCTAGCAAAGTTGTCATCGGTTTCACGATCTTCGAAAACCCTTCAATGAATCGTCGATAATATCCGGCCATTCCAATGAAGCTCTTGATTCCTCGGGCATCTGTTGGCGCTTTCCAGTTCAGAATATCTGCCACTTTCTTCGGATCCACAGCTAATCCATCTTTGTTAATTATGTGACCCAAGAACAGGACTTCATTGATCCAGAACTCGCACTTACTCAACTTTGCATACAGCTGGTGCTCTCGCATTCTCTGCAATACCATCTTCAAATGATTCACATGCTCTTCTTCACTTTGAGAAAATATAAGAATATCATCAATAAATACCACCACAAACTTGTCAAGATAATCCATGAATACACTGTTCATCAGATTCATGAAGAAGGCTGGTGCATTCGTTAGACCAAAAGACATAACAGTGAACTCATACAACCCATACTTGGTAATGAATGCCGTCTTCGGAATGTCTGAGGGTCCGATCCTGAGCTAATGATAACCTGACCTCAGATCTACCTTTGAGAACACGCTGGCTCCTCTCAACTGGTTGAACAAATCTTCTATTCTGGGCAAGGGGTACTTGTTCTTAATCGTGACCTCATTCAGAGCTCGATAATCGATGCACATCCTTCTGGTGCCATCTTTCTTCTCCACGAACAGGACATGGGCGGCCCAAGGCGAGGTGCTTGGCCATATATAACCTTTCTCTGACAGCTCATCGATCTGCTTCTTGAGTTCAACCAACTCTGGTCCAGATACCCTATAGGCTCTTTTAGAGATGGGGCGGTGCCAGGAAGAAGCTCTATGGCAAACTCAACTTTTCGCTCAGGTGCCATACCTGGTAAGTCTTCCGGGAACACATCTGGGAATTCGGACACCACTTTGATAATCTCGAGTGAATCTGGCTCTTTGCTATCAATAGCCATCTGATGACAACTTCCTTTCCTTGGCTCAGGTGAGATTAACTCGGCTACCACTTCTTCTCCTAGTGGGGACACCAACTTAATTGTCCTCTTATCACAGCTGATAATTGCTTGTTACTTATCTAGCCAATTCATCCCAAGGATGACATCTATTCCCTGAGTACCCATTACTATGAGATTAGCGGGAAACGCTACCCCCCTTATTTTCACACTTACATTCAAGCAAATGCTATCGACTCGAATTTTACCACCGGCTGAGTCAATTTGAATGAGTGTTGACATGGTAGTTATTGGAAGATTATGTGCTTCTACCCATGATACAGTAATAGATGAATGTGTTGCTCCAGTATCAAATAACACTTCTGCAATATGGGAGTCGACTGGAAACATACCTACTGTCATGCCGGGGGTTTCCTGAACTGCTTCACCTCCAAGTGATTCAGTCTCCCATGGTTATAGCGTGGCTCAGAGCGGTTGCCTGCTCCAGGCTGAGACACATTCTGCTTTGCTGGTGCACTAGGGCCTGATTGCTGCTGGGTTGCCTTCTTCGGACATTGCATCACCCAATGGCCTTGCTCTCCACAATGGAAACATGCTCTGCTTCTACCTTGAACTGGGGCTGCTTGACTGCTCTGGTTGGTTGTTGGGGCGGGGAGGCGAGGTGCCTGCTGATTCTGCCTCTGGAACTGACCTCCTTCCCGACTAGTTGTTCTGACGATTCTACTACTGGTGCTGGGGGTACTGCCTCTGAAACTGCTACTGTTGAGGTGGGCGCTGGTTCTATCTGAACTGCTGAGGTGGGTTGCCTGAGAAACGAGGGCGATTGCTGCTTCCAGGCTGAGATCCACCAATCTTGCGCTTGCGATCCTCCATCTCCTTGCGCTTCTTCTCGGTCATGATCGCTCTGTCGATCAGGTGCTGAAATGTGGGGAAGGTATGATTCATCAGCTGATACACCAGAGGATCAACTAAGCCTCTCAAGAAGCGATACTGCCTCTTGGCATCTATGTTGACATCCTCAGGAGCATAGCGGGTTAGCTGCAGAAACTTGTCTCGGTACTCACTGACAGACATAGGCCCTTACTTGAGCGCCAGGAACTCCTCCTTGTTTACTGTCATCAGACCTGTTGGAACATGGTTTGGCGGAAATTGTCTCTGAATTCCTCTCAGGTAATAGTGTCGGGGTTGGCATGGGTGGCGAGATAGGACTCCCACCAAGCCTGGGCTGCTCCTCTCAACAGATGGGGACCATACAGAACCTTCTCTCTGTCATCGCACTGAGCGGTGTGCAACTCCCGCTCCACAGTGCGCAGCAAATCTTCAGCATCCATGGGGTCAGAAGAGTGAGCGAACACTGGGTGATGACCTCTCATGAATTATGCACGCTTGTCTCTGGGCATCTGAGGCATCTGAGGCTGAGGTGGTGGCTGCTGCTGCTGCTGCTGAATGGCGGCCAGAGTCTGACCAATGGCTTGGACTGCCTGAGTCTGCATCAAGAACATCTGTTCGATGGTCATCGGAGGCGGTGGTGGCAGCTGCTGACGGGGTGCCTCATCTTGTGGGGCTGCCTGCTCTTGCTGAGCACGCCTTCCTCCTCTGCGCCTGTTGTCTGACATCTGCAGAATGCAATCTCACATCAGAATTGATCTCGCAACTTGCAACATAAGAAAAGATTATAGAATTCTTCCACAATACTGAACAGATGAACATCTTCACTGACTTCCAACACAGGCAAACACAGCTTCTCAGATAAAGAGGAAAGTAGAACAAAAGGGCTTCCCAACTAGATAACTAATTTTTATTAACATTTAACAGGTAAACCAAAGTGCAGGGGATACCCACACCCTGGCGACAGTCATTACAAAGATCCAAATCCAACATAGTTCATCATGACAAACATAAAGGCACAGGATAAGCAAACTACCCTGTCTAACTAAGACTAACTAAGAGTAAGACTAATGCTAAGACTATAACTTCTATATATATTTTTGCATTAATTACAAGATCTGACGCTGACGATCTATGGTTCTAAATTTATCTTGGTCCTGCAGTCGGGGTTACTATAAGCATGGTGTCCACGCTGAGGTGAGTGGTACGGGTGCTGAGTCCCGACGGGAGCGGGGGAGCCATCCTCCAGGTGATGATGCTCCACGCGCTCAGCCCGCAGCTGGGCGATCTCAGCACGAGCCCTACTCAACTCATCTAATGCATGGTCCAGCTCCGTGTTTAGCACGACGGCTAGGTTGACTGTGCTGCTCAACCTAGGATTGTCCTTACCGATAGGTGAGACAACCACGCCTCCTGTGCTGCCAGATGGGCGGCGAGGGTAATACTTTAGGTTAAGACCATCGGCTACCCCACCGAGCACTGAGCAGTAGTGCGAAAGCGCACGTCGTGCGGCATCTTGCATGGCCGCCTCAGCTGAGTCCCGCTCAGAGATAGAATAGTGCTCTGAACAAACCTCCGCACCCTGGAGATTGTTCTCCGGACGGCGCACCAACCAAGTCGCCTCCCAACGGTCCGGGTAACCCCCGCGACTATGCTGAAAGACAACATAACGATACTCGATAGACCAAGTGCGCCGGTCGAGTGCCTGGCGTAGCAAGGTGTCGAGCGCATCGTGATAGTGACACCCGCGAGCGGCATCGCGAGTGATGGGTCAAGCAACCCATCCTTCCAGCTCCTGCTCCTCTAAAAGGTCAGTGTTGTGGCTCGAGCTAATGTCGCCACCTCCGTTGTCTGGGTCTCCTCCAACAGCTACTCCAGTGGCTGGGGAGCTCAGTGGTGGTGCAGGGGGCGCCTCCAGCGGAAGCACAGGGGAGCAGCTCCTCACAGACTCTATCTCCTGCTGAAGCGAGAAAGAAGAGCCTTGCTGCTCCAGCTCCTATCGTCGACGCTCCTGCTCCTCGTGCAGGCGATGGTGCAGCCTCTCCAAGTGGCTAGACTGACCAGTCACTGGACGGCGAAGCGGACGCTCAGTGAGACGAGAAGGCAAGAAAGGAATGACTGACTTCCGTGCAGTGTGTCTAAGACGAGCCATCTACAAAAGACACCATAAGCATAAAAGTGAGAACAGAACTAATATGACCAGCAAGTAGACCATAAATAAATGAGGAATTAGAATAAAACAAAATTTTCAGCAAGGTATAATAATATATAGTAGAACATAGGTTTGGTCGATATGACCAACTTTTTGAAGGGGAACCAAAGTCAAGGTGATAATAGGGGTCTATAATCCTTAGAACAACCATTCTACTCTAGGTTAGCAGTCCTACAGTCAGCATGGCTTTGATACCACTTATGTCACACCCGGTTTTAGAAGGTAAACCGAATGTGAACCATGTACGTGCTAGGATCAGCAATTCACGTACACAGCAGTTACATAACTGGACATCATCACACAGTGCTCAAATAATAACATAAAAGGGTAATAATAGTCAATTACATCATATGTCTGAGACATCCACATAGTCTTTAACGATAATCAAAGTGCGCAAAAGAAACGTAGATACACACGACCTACACAGGCAGCTGACTGGGGTTTTGTGGGGGACAGATATCCCCCGGGTCCACTAGAAGGCTAGAAGACCTCGCGAAAGGCCTTGGGCCTATTGTTTCACAAGGCCATCCCTTCATGGGCCTGGGGAGGAATGTCTGGCAGAGTGGATCGACGCAAGATTGGATCAACTCGAGCCCAGGCGGCCCAATGGATTTAAGCATTATCCACAGCAGTGATCCGATTCTCCCGCGCTGCGCCCTCAGGCATCGGAACTGAATGATGATAAGTCGGCAGAATTATAGGAAGATAAGCTCAGTCGGTTCACTACTACTTAGGCGCACGTTGTTATCATATCCGCATGTAACGCCCCACTGTGGAGTATATAAGGCCTAGGGGGCACCCCCTCAAAGGACAACTCATTCATTAGCTGTCTACTCAGCTCTCTAGTATCCCTCATACTAGAGAACTCCCCTGTAACCCACCACATAAAAGATCCACACCAGGAAGTAGGGTGTTACGCCTCTCTAAGCGGCCCGAACCTGTATAAAATCGTCCACTGTCTCTCATGCATCTAGCACGAACCATCGAGCTATACTCGGTAACACCGTCCTACTCCAAAAAGCACCTCGAGGGGCAACCTGGGTGCGCGATCGAACCCAAAACACCGACAGCTGGCGCACCAGGTTGTGACAGAACCTCCCAAGTCATTAGGCCCACCTACAGTTTTCCTTGTCCAACGAACTTCAGACAACCCTGCAGGTGCACCTGATCACTTGACAAGTTCGGTATCTGAATTCCTTACCTTCCCAAGAGTGTTTTACCCGTCACGTAGACATTACAATACATCGGAGATATGGAAGTGCAGAAGCAATTACAATAACTTACTTTTATTGAAAAGTAAGACATAGTTATATATTTACAGACCAGAACATAATATATGAGTGCTGAGTATTATTATTACAAACCATGGGAGGCAAAAACTCCTCCTGAATAAGCAGTAAAAAGTTTTTAACGGAGGGCCTTCCCTCCCGTAGCTCTAGTCTTGGTTCTCTTCTTTGGGTACCACCTTTGAACAAAAGCAACAAAAGTTTGTTGCTTCTTCACCTAAAACAACATGGGACAAAGCCCTAAGTACGAAGTGTACTTTCGCAAGACTTACCCGACAAAGTAAAAGACTCTCAAGGATATGCTGGCTTGTAAGGGAGTCAAGGTAAGGCTCATCAATAATAAATGACTCTGTTTGCAGAAATGCTTACTAATAGTGGATCATTAAAAATCCAGTTTTATTTGTCAGATTAAGTAAAATTACCTGCAACTAGAGTTCTTTCTACCCTAGTTCAATCACTGGACTTGCACTAGCCAATTTCTTAACAACCCTTCATCTTTACTGGATTTCTACGTATAGGGCAGTGACCAAGTCTTATTATCCGCGAAGTTACGGCAATCCGAATCGATTATACTCAGCTGAGGATCTCCAATCACACGACATATGTAGCACTTAACCCTTGCATATGTCAACTCGCCACCGGGGTTCTTAAGACCAGATTAGGTTCACGCCAATCGAGAGCATAGATACACCACCATCCAGCCTCTTGCCACAGAGGGTACACGCTACTCTCGCCATCTCTCCACTCCCATTGCGTGCTATCTTATGCTGGTATTAGTCTGCCCGAGGCAAAGCTTACCCATGACGAGGCATGTGACCAGTTAAAGGGTCCTCGGTCATCAAGCCTACATCGACACGGTCCTTAATCGACTCAGACAGAGACACTACACCGAGACTCTCTTCTCGTGCAAGTCACCCACCCGGTCTCAGCTTAATCATTTCAAACCCAAAGTTTGGTACCTGTCAGAGGTACATCTTATCCGATGTTGAACCCATCATGGCCATGATGGATCCACCATCAAGTTTTATTTTCAAAAACATCCCACCCACTTTGCAACATCATCTTTTGTGAAAACAAAACATTTTGTTTTGCTAGAGCAAGGCTAAGCATAAGAAAAACCTTTTGTAAAACATGGAATTAAAGGAAGGTAATCAAATTCAAGGAAGGAAATGCAGGAATTGGTTTAGCACACAACTCCTATCACCTAATGCATCAAGCAAGTGAGAAAGATTTTAAAAGGAACAAGGAGGTGGAAAATGCACCGGGGCTTGCCTTGTGTTACTGGTGAATCAGGCTTGGTCCCGCAGATATCAAAATAGAAACAGCTGCCTGCCTGATGTTCCTCAGGTGGTGGTGGTGGTGTCCTTGCTTCTTCTTCTTCTTCCTCTTTGTTTTCTAGATATAGCCAAATATAATAATGAATGCTCTTGTAATGCTCATGAAGATGCAAAAATAATAAAAGTTTGTTATCTAAAGTCTTGAGTACAACTTTCCTTCACGGATCTCCGAGAACTTAGGGTTTCCAGAGTCAACAGTGAAGTTCATAGGGCAGGGACTAGGGTTTTAGGTTCTAAGCATCAAACATGGTCCAAATCATATCAAAATCTGCCCAAGGCTTATAAATATTATTTATAGATTACCCTAAAAATTTAGTGAATTTTGGATTTATTATTTATTCTTTAAAAATTCAGAAGCATGGTCTTTGGCTGTTTTAAATACTCTATAATTTCTTATATGGACTAAAAATCATGAAACTATTTTTATTAAATACCATAGGAAATTAGAAACCTAGCAAAATTGGTTTGGTATTTTTAGGATTTTTCTATAATTTTCTAGAATTTCTTTAGCTCTGGTAGAAAAAGAAAAAGGAAAGCTATGAATAGTATTGGACCGAAAGCGGCCCAAGTCAGCCCACTACAGGAAGAAAGCGCCTGCGCGCGCCCGTACTTCCAGTCTTGCAGAAACCCCCCTTGGTTTGAATAACTACGGATGAAACCTGTGCACTATTTAACTAAGTCACTGACGCTTTGCGAAAAGGCCCTCTCCTTTCTATCTCTTCACAGCTTACAATCCCCGACGACGAACGGCGCTGGGCTGCACTCCGGCGATCTTATACCGGCGAAATTACTTGCGGACTGACGCCCTACTTTGGCAGAAACCAAATTCAAGACCCGCCGATCATTTCCCCTCACTCAATTTCACGACTACGACTCTAAATCATCCTGTCCACGGAGACAGCGCGGACAAAGGATGAACACGGGCGTTCACGGTAATCCAGGGTGGTCTAGTTCAATCAAAGGGGTCGAACAACATTAGGGGGTCTTAAGGAGACTAGAACAAACGTCCAGGGAGCTTGAACTAACCTGGAGCAAGCTGACCACGGTGAGGTCTCTTTCGCGGTAGCGGAAACATGGATTGGGGAAACTGAGCAATTCACGGGCGCTAGTGGACAATTGAAGACAAGACTTGGCGGCTTAGATGTGTGATAACCCTGCGGAGCTCACGACGGGCTCAATTTATAGCAGGCAAGAGCGGTGGCCGGTGAATTTGGATTGAGACGCGCGGCGGTCGGAGGAATGGGAGGTCACTGGCGCAGTGGATTCGTGGAGAATACCATGGCGGGCTCCCTGGCGATGATCGGATGGCTTAAGCGAGTCACGGCGATGCGGTAAATGTGCCCAGGCACGTGGCGCAAGGCCGTGAAGTGGCTGTCTCCGGCGAACACATCCGAAGCATCCGTGACTAGCTCGGTACGGTGGTCGGAGTAATTTAGTGGCCGGAGTATATCCACGGGGATGATATTTACTCAACCCCAAGCGCTATCCAACCGATCCGAGCATGAATCACGGCGGCGAAAGCATGAATCCGCGCGTGGCTCGTCGGCGGCGAGGGACAGAGCTGGCGACCTGATTGGGACACTGTACCATCGGAACTGCGATTCAGAGCTCCTGACAGCCCAACTGGTAGCATCCAGAACACAAATTTCTATATAAGAACTTGCTAATTCGCCAGTAGTAAACTTGCAGCCCTTCATACCAGCTGCAATTTTGTTATAGCAACAACCACCAAACGAGCAATACATCTAGCTCAAAATGGCTCTCAAACCTAGTTCTAGGCCACTGTCAGTCTGATTTCAGACCTAAGACAGCCTGACAGGTCAACTTGGAGTAAAATTTTCTCCAAATTTCTTATGTAACCCAAGCATAATCTCTGTAGCAAAGTTACTCTCCTTACATAGCTCTACCAATTTGATGTACTGACCTAGGGCAAACTCCTCCTAATTTGGAAGTTACAAAGCTTCAAAGTTGAGCCAATTCTCTGAATTTCAGACTTAATCCCAATAAAGCTCAAATGTGGTTTTTTGCAAATAGACCCAAACTTAGGGTTTAAGTTGCAAATCTCCAAACATGTGAACCATATGAGTTAATATACCCTATTTTCATGGTTTTTGCACTTTAGTCCAAGAGTGTGCACATTTTGCAAATAACCCCCTAGGGTTTTAGTTCAGGGTTTTCTAGGGTTCTCTTTAGGGTTTTGGTGCTTCTAGGGTTTGAATACCCTGTATGTCTATTCATGGTGACATTTTATGACTACTTCAATTGAGTTTTGAAGTTTTCTCTTGTTTAGGCTTTGGTTACCCCTTTAAGCCCAATCTAGGGTTAACACTGTACCCTATGGTTTCACTTTATGAAATGCCACATCAATACAACTTGTTTGAAATTTTTGCCTAGTGAATGCACTCTAGGTGTGACAAGCACATGAAATGTCAATGCTTATGATGTTATGCTCAAGTTTTAGTAACAGTAACACCAGGGGTGTTACATCCTTCCCCCCATAAAAGAATCTCGTCCCGAGATTAAAAGTCCTAGGGCAAGTAATGGAAAAGGAAACACGACACGTCTTTATTTCCTTATTTTTGGTACAAGGCAGGGGTGGTATGGGGCTCATTTCTTTATTACAACAATTGTACACACTTTTCAAATTACATGAGGCTAAAAAGCCTGGGAAATTCTTTTCTAAAAAGTTCTGAGTTTCCCATGTAGCCTCATCTTCTGAATTCTGGTTCCACTGTATCTTGTAAAACTTGACAGTTTTCCTTCGGGTAGTTCTGTCCTTTTGATCCAAGTCTCGAACAGGATGCTCAGAATATGTCAAGTCTGGTTCTAAGGCAACATCTGTTACTTCAATGGTTCGATCAGGAACCCGAAGACACTTCTTCAATTGAGACACGTGGAACACATTATGTACTGCAGACAAGGTTTCAGGTAACTGGAGTCGGTATGCCACTGCTCCATATTGTTCAAAAACAGGAAAAGGGCCAATATACCAGGGTGCAAGCTTCCCTTTAACCCCGAAATGTGACACACCCTTCATCGGTGAAACTTTTAGGTAGACATAATCTCCAACTAGAAAGTACAAGGGTTGTCGTCGCTTGTCTACATAACTCTTCTGACGAGCTTGAGCTTCTTTCAAATTATGAATTATTCATTGAACTTTTTCTTCGGTCTCCTTTACCATATCAGGCCTGAAGAAATTTCTTTCACCTGGTTCATACCAGTTTAACGGAGTACGACATCGTCGTCCATATAAAGCTTCGAAGGGTGCCATCTTAAAACTTTCTTGATAGCTATTATTATATGAGAACTCCGCTAATGGTAAACAATCATCCCATTTCTGTGGGAATTCCAGAACACATGCTCGCAACATATATTCAAGTATCTGATTTACCCTCTCAGTTTGTCCGCTAGTTTGAGGATGATAGGCCAAACTATGGATCAATTTAGTACCCAAGGATTTGTGAAGTTCTTCCTGGATACAAATTGAGGTCCACGATCTGACACTATAGTCTTCGGAATACCATGCAAACTGAGAATGCGAGCAATATACAGTTCTGCATATGCGTTTACCGGATACTTTACTTTGACTGGAAGAAAATGGGTGATCTTTGTAAGTCGATCAATGATAACCCAAATAGAGTCGAATCCTTTTGCTGTCCTGGGTAATCCCACAATAAAGTCCATACTAATATCCTCCTATTTCCATGTAGGGATAGGTAGAGATTGTAATGGACCAGCAGCCTTCATGTGTATGGCCTTGACACGTCTACAAGTGTCACATCTTGCCACATAGCGTGCAATTTCAATCTTCATCTTTGTCCACCAATAATGTTGTTTCAGATCATGATACATCTTAGTGCTTCCGGGATGAATAGAATAGCGACTAAGATGTGCTTCATCCAAAATTTGCGGGTGGACCTCATCATTTTAGGCACAACTATACGGTTGTTAAACCATACAATACCTTGATCATCTCTTCTGAAGCAGTTGGCTTTACCAGCTTCTATTTTCTCATGAATGTTCTTCATTCCCTCATCATTTCTTTGTGCGTCAATTATTCTTTACAGGATGACTGACTCAAGCTTCAAATGATTTGAAGTTCCATGCTGAATCATCCCCAGGTTCAGCTTCTCCATTTCTTGGCATAACGTAATGTCAGAAGTCTCCATGGTAAGGCAATGACAGAAAGCCTTACGACTTAACGCATCTGCCACTACATTTGCTTTGCCTGGGTGATAGTGAATCTCTAATTCATAATCCTTGATCAGCTCAAGCCATCTTCTTTGTCTCATATTGAGCTCTGACTGGGTAAAAATGTACTTCAAACTTTTATGGTCTGTATAAATGTGATAGACATTCCCCAGTAGATAATGACGCCATATTTTTAGGGCATAAACCACCGCAGCTAACTCCAGGTCATGAGTTGGGTAATGTTCCTCATGCCGGCGCAACTGCCTTGAAGCATAAGCTATTACTCGGCCTTCTTGCATTAGAACACAGCCGAGACCACTGCTTGATGCGTCACAATACACATCAAAGGGCTTTTCAATGTCCGGTTGAGCCAATACTAGAGTAGTGGTTAATAATACTCTCAGGTGCTCAAAGGCTTCATTACACTTTGAAGACCAATTAAATTTAGTATCATTCTTCAATAAACTTGTGATTGGTTTCACAAGCTTGGAAAAATCTGGTATGAATCGGTGGTAATAACCAGCTAGTCCAAGGAAACTTCAGACTTGATGTACAGTGGTTGGGGGTTTCCACTCCAAAATATCCTTGACTTTGCTGGGATCCACCGCAATCCCCTTGGCAGATAATACATGTCCCAGAAATTGAATCTCCTCCAGCCAGAATGCGCACTTACTGAACTTAGCATATAATTGGTGTTCCCTTAAGCGTGTTAATACGATCCGCAAGTGCTGAGCATGCTCCTCTTCATTCTTAGAGTATATTAAGATATCGTCAATGAATACCACCACAAATTTGTCCAACTCGGGCATAAATACCGAGTTCATCAGATATGTGAAGTGGGCAGGAGCATTTGTCAGTCCGAAAGACATAACCAGATATTCAAATAATCCATACCGCGTGGTGAATGCGGTCTTTGGTATATCTTCGGGTCGGATACGGATCTGATGATAACCCGACCTGAGGTCAATCTTGGAGAATACCCGAGCTCCAGTAAGTTGATCAAATAGAATGTCAATCCGGGGAAGAGGGTACTTATTCTTGATGGTGACCTCATTAAGAGGTCTATAGTCCATGCACATCCGCAGTGTTTGGTCCTTCTTCTTGACGAAGATGGCTGGACAACCCCAAGGTGATGAACTTGGTCGGATAAATCCTTTTTCAAGTAGATCTTGTAATTGGGTCTTGAGTTCTGCCAGTTCATTTGGAGGCATTCGGTATGACCTTCTAGAAATAGGAGTCGTACCGGGATTCAACTCAATCACAAACTCTACATCTCTTTCTGGAGGCAATCCAGGCAGATCTTCTGGGAAGACTGAAAGGGAAATAGGCTTACACCTTTTCCTAATTGATTTTGGTGGTTGAATTGCCCAACACAAATAATTGGACTAACTAGTTTTCTCTAGATTATAAGTTTTACAGGTGCCAAAGGTTCACAACAAACCAATAAAAAGTCCAAGAAAGGGTTCAAACAAAGAGAGCAAAAGACAACCCAAAGGCAGCGCTAGTCTGGCGCACCGGACTGTCCGGTGTGCCACCGGACTGTGTCCGGTGCACCAGGGAACCCAACTCCAAACTTGCCACCTTCAGGAATTCTGGGAGCCACTCCGCTATAATTCACCGGACTGTCCGGTGTAGCACCGGACTGTCCGGTGTGCTAGCGGAGTAACGGCTACACAGCGCCAACGGTCGTCTGCAGAGGAATAGTAAAAGTGAACAGTGCATGCCTGCGCGTGTAGAAGTCAGAGCAGCGCCAGAAGGCGCACCGGACAGTGAACAGGACCTGTCCGGTGCACCACCGGACTGTCCGGTGGCCCAGTTGTCAGAAGCATCAACGAACAGAATCCAACGGCTTGGTGACGTGGCTGGCACACCGAACAGTGTCTGGTGGCGCACCGGACTGTCCGGTGCGCCATACGACATCAGCCTTCACCAACGGTTCTTTTGGTGGTTGGGGCTATAAATACCCCCCAACCACCACACTTCAATGCATCCAAGTTTTCAGCCTTCAAACCTCATACAAGAGCTCTAGACTTCATTCAAAGACACAAACAAGAGATCAAATCCTCTCCCAAGTCCAAAGATCATTCCAATCAAATAGTGACTAGTGAGAGAGACAATTGTGTTCATTTGAGTTCTTGCGCTTGGATTGCTTTTCTTCTTCATTCTTTCTTGTTTCCAACTCAATTGTAATAAAGGCAAGAGACACCAATTGAGTGGTGGTCCTTGTGAGGACTTAGTGTCCCGTTTGATTGAGAAGAGAAGCTCACTCGGTCTAGGTGACCGTTTGAGAGAGGGAAAGTGTTGGGGACTTGTTCTCAAATGCTAAGAGTTAAGAACAAGGCAACATAAAAAGTGTTAAATTTTAGAGTCCTTCGTCCTTTGAGACATTATCTCCCTTCGGATATAGTGAACTCCGGACGAAGGTTGTGAAGGAAAAACCTTCGTAAGCACAATAAATGATGAGGAAGAATTCATATGTAAGATACGAAAAATAACATAAAAACTTAAACATTATTATCAATTTATTTTTATTTGCATTACCATATCAACAATAACAAATTATAAATGTACCTTCGGTTTGAAGGAAAGCAAGGGTACAAGCGTGATGCAAAAAGCGAATGCCAAGTCAGCGTGAACAGGACGGGAGTACTGTTCATCTATTTATAGGCAAGGGACGCAGCCCATGTAAAATTACATTCATGCCCTTTACATTTGCTAATAACTCTATAATAATTCTTCGAGGTCTAATTTGCCTTTTCATCTTTAAGTCGGTTCCCCTTTTCTGCTGCCATGCCGAAGCTTTCCTGCGCACAGCTTCGTGATTACCTTGTCCTTCGTCATAATCACCTTTCGTCTCGCTCAGGCTTCGTCCTGACCATGCTCTGTATGCTCATGATCCGAATCCGAAGATACCTGTTCACATATTTCACTTGGAAAACATTGTCAAATTATGTTTTTGAGGACCTTCGGAAGCCGAAGGCCCCCAACAGTAGCCCCTCACAATATTAATTTGTTAGAGTGATAAATTCAGATTGCGGCATGGACGAAGGCCTTAAGCCGAAGGTCCGAAAAAACACCTTCCCTTTGCTAGAATAGCAACAGTCATTGACAAGCGGGACCCTCCAGTTTTCAACGCACTAGGCGTATAAATAAGAGCTCACCATGGGTTCATTTGACACGCTTTCTTGCCATTTGCTCTTGCTCACCCAACTTTTAGCTCTTGCGCACCAACACTTGCTTGGCTTTTTTTAAAAAAAAATTTAAGCTTCGGTTTCGAGAGCACTTTCTCAGCATTTTCGAAGATGTCTGAAGATAAGAAAGCTGTCGCTGAAACGAAGCTAAGCCTTTGTGAGGAGATGAATCTCGGCTTTCTTGAATCAATAGCAAAGACAAATACAGAGAAGATTACTAGGGAGATTTTAGAGGGTTTGTCTGAAGACATTGGTGACAGTGACAGCTATGATGTGGAAAGTGGTGGTGAAGATTTCGAAGATCGACCTTGGCGACCAAGCCATGCAGTTTTTGGAAAATCAAGCATTAAACAAAGCCATCTTGCCAATATGAGGGGTAGATATTTTCGGGATTTATCTATTGTGAGGGCTGATGAAGGAGAGAAAACTTGTCCGACTCCCGAGGAGAATGAAGTCGTGATATTCCGAAGCTTCTTTAAGGCTGGACTTCGGTTTCCTTTGAGCAGTTTCGTGGTAGAAGTTTTGAAGATATTTGAAATCTGCCTCCATCAAATTACTCCCGAAGCAATCATAAGGATGGGAATCTTCGTATGGGCCATGAAGAGCCAAGGTTTGGAGCCAAATGCAAAAAGTTTCTGCAGTATGCATGAGTTATTGTATGAGATGAAACCATGGGGTAAGGAGCAATATCACAACAATTTTGGCTGTTATAGCTTCGGTGCCCGCTCTGGGTCAAGCTGTCCCGTGCCAACTTTTCGGAAGAGATGGCCTGGGGACTGGATGAAGGAATGGTTCTATGTGAAGAACGACTTGAAGACACGAGAAGATATTAAAGATATCATCATGCGCCCCATCTAGCAGCGCTTCGGCCTTCGAAAACCGAAGGTGGACATTGACGAAGCAGCTGAAGAATGCCGGAGAGCCTTCGGTGTAGTTTGTTCTTTCATCGGGACGAGGGATTTGATCCAGGAGCATATTGCCTTCAGAGTATGGCCACTTGTGGAAAAGTGGGAAATGCCAAAAGAAACCATCAGCAAACCTGACGAAGGTGGACTAGTTAGGCTAAAATATACCTTCAGATATGGAGATCAATTTGTCGAGCCAGATGATGACTGGCTGAAATGTATTGAGGCCACAAGCGATGAACTGCTTGGACCATACTCGAAGGCAGAAGATACTGCACTGTCTGCAGCCTTCGGAGGCCGAAAGAAGAAAAGATTCAATCAAGTATTTGATGCCATTGGGTTCGTCTATCCTGACTACCGTTACCCATCACGGGGTCAAAAAAGGAAAGATACAGCTTCTGCGAAGGAAGTTGCTTCAGCCGCTCCTAGTGAGCCAGCGCCGAAGAGGAAAAAGATGAAGGTTCTTACGCACCAGCCACGCTATATTGAACCGGCCACAGTGCCTGAATTTGTCGGTGAAACCTCTTCGGCCCCCGAAGCCAAGGAGCCGACTCCCCTGCCGAATATTGAAGAGCCGGTCGTAATACCGGAGATAGAGAAAATAGAAGAACCGAAGGCTAAAGAAACAAAGACATCTGAAATTTTAAGTCCTTCAGCACAAGTTGAAGTACCAAAAAGCCAAAAGGGTCCAGCAATGACCCCCAAAAGAAAAAGGATGGTTAATGTACTGGATGTATTGGAGACAATAAAGTCTTCAAGCACTACTCCAAAGAAATTTGCCGAAACTCCCGAAGTGCAAATCGAAGCCTTTGGTGCCGAAACTTCAAAGCACCAAGCTGAGACTGAAGCTGGGCCTTCAGAGCCCGCCAAGGTGAAATCCTTGGGAACCAAAGAAACAGAAGCAGCAGAACAAATTTTGGCTGAAGAAACTGGCACTGCCGCCCCCGAAGCATTTTCCGAAGCTTTCAATTATATTTTACGACATGCTTCGGGGAAAGAGTTGACTGAAAAAGAAAAGCAAGAGGCTCAGTTCTATGCCCAAAAACTGAAATATCCAAAGGGGGCATTGATATTCAACAGCAACGGAGAAGAAGACTTCTTGTATTGTCTCCCTGACAGCAAGGAGATTTCTGTCTGTCGGGAGATGAGCAAGAGCTTCAAATTCCCAACATTAGAAGACGGGCTCTCGGTGTTGTCAAAAAACGAGCTGGCCGACAGCTTGGCATACAATAGCTTAAAGGTGAAAAAATGAGATCTTTATATTATTTCTTGAAACCAAAATTTTTTGTTTGCCTGAACTTATTAACGCATTTTTACAGGGCCTTATACTTAGCAATGCCCTCAGGGCACAAAAAGATGCCGAAGACGAAGGATGTACCATAGCCTTGAGCAACCTTCGTTCCGAAGTAATTGAACTAAGGAACGAAGGTCTCGAAAAAGATAAAATATTACACTCGTTAGTGAATAAAATAAAAGAAGACGAAGCTGCTTTCAAAGCTCAAGCTGAGGCTCAGAAGCGCGAAATTGAAGATCTTCAGAAACAGCTAGTCAGAGCTAAAGAAGAGTGCACACTTGAAGAAACAAAACGAGAAATCAGTGAACAATGGGTCAATCATTTAGAAAAAAACGTTGAAGAGCTTCGTGCATCCAAGAAAAGGTGTTATGAAAAATCTATAGAATGTGTTAAGAAAATAAGAACCAGCTTCGCCAGCGTTGGCGCATTCTCAAGTGAGGAAAACTTCATAAGGGGTGACCCCGAAGGCCCAATTGGATGGATCAGCCACGAAGCTGAAGCTTTTGAAGAAGTTTTGAATAGCCGCGGAGACATATGTGCCTTTTTGGGTGCCAGGGGGATTGCCACTATTTTGGAGAGGAAAGGCTGTGACCATGTGAAATCCTTGGCACAATCTGAAGCCGCCTTATCTTCTGAAGATATAAAAGACCCCTCGGCCGAAGCGAGCCTGGTCGGTGGAAAATTTTTCACCGACATCTGGGACAATAGTGGCCGGGAGATGGCCCAAGAAATTATACGAAAAAGCGAGAAAGGTATTCATGACGCTAGAAAAGTAGCAGAGGCCGCTGAGAAAAGTGCGGATCTCGAAGGGCAAATAGGTATTCACTAGTAGTTTTTGGCTCTTTGTTGTAATGTTTTGATTTCGAACTTGTTTACACTTTGTAACACAACCGCACTTTCTCCTCCCTCAGAGCCTGTCGAGCCATCGGCGGTCCCCCATGCGAAAGGGGACGACGAAATTAGAAAAATGGCCAAAGCTATCATGGATAAAGTTGTTGATCAACTACTAAACGAAGATGCAGAAGTAGTTCTAAGGGAAGATTAGATGTTATTGTAAAAATATTTGGAATGTAATATTTGTTGAACAATATGTGTAATATTTTGTAACTTTGCATGTAATATATAATCTATTTATGGTTCAATTCTTTACGATGCATGAAACTTTACATACATACCGTTTTTGAGCCTTCGGCGAAAAAACACCTTCCCTTCTTTTCATGCTTCGTAAATAATATCCGTATTTCATAAAAACATCCAATCGTCGTAAAATCAGTAACCAATAGATCTTTTCATTTCGGAGTTTGACGAAGGTATGCTTCTTCGATAATTATTCTTGTGCCTTGGCACTGTTTTTTTGAAACAATCTTCGAATATCAACATTGAACCCCCTTCTTGCGTCATTGATGCAATATGATGTATGATGTTATGCTATGCAAATGATGTGATGATGTGATGTTATGCAAAATGATATTTGCCGAAGATCGACGTTTATTTTTCACTGTAAGCCTCCCTTAGGAGCTTCTTCGCCTTTTACTTCAGCAGAATCAGCGTTTATTTTTCGCTGTAAGCCTCCCTTAGGAGCTTCTTCGCCTTTTACTTTCAGCGGAATCAATATTTATTTTTCGCTGTAAGCCTCCCTTAGGAGCTTCTTCGCCTTTTACTTTCAGCGGAATCAGCGTTTATTTTTCGCTGTAAGCTCTGCATTCCCTTCGGAACGACTTTTGAGCAGAAAACTTACGCTGCGCTCCCTTAAGAACGACTTTTTGTTATTTCGAAGGTTCTTCCTGTAACCATAAATTCTTATGCTTCGGGAACTTCGCCATTCTGCGGAGAAGGTATATTTTTACTATGGCGAAAACGAAGCTATTACAAGAAATTGAAAACGACAAGAGGCACTTAGGCTTCAATAATTGTTCCTTATTAAAAAGAAAATGATACTGAATGCAAAAACTGCTGCCAAGGTAGGATATTTGTTAGTAAATATGCTTCGATTCTAGCACAGTACTATTGACTGTGCGAGCTTCGGACTCTTCTCTGAAGTCCCGTTGGAGATGGGTATGCTGACTCCCTTCTGGTTGCTAGCCTCGTTGCATTGGTGGTGGCGGTGGAGGCTGTTGCCAAGATGCCTGAGGTTGGCTTGCCGAAGCAACAGAAGCTGCAGGGTGGTTGCCTACATACTCTGGAATGTAAGGCGAATGGTACGAAGCAGTATGCATGACTTGCTTCGGCTGGCTCTGTTGGGCTGCAGCTTCTGCTATCTCCTTTTGTTTCTAGATGGTAACATGGCACATCCTAGTGGTGTGACCCTTGTCCTCACCACAGAATAAGCAATAAATTTTCCTGGGTTGATCCCCAAATCTTCCTCCGAAGCCCCTGGCACCTCTGCCCCTTGGAGCTGGAGGCCAAGGATAACTCTGCTGCTGCCCCGAAGCCTAGAAGGAATATTGCGGCCTCTGTTGCTGGCTTCCCCTGTCATCAGTCTGAGTGGAATGAATCGATCTGACATGTCTGGGATGAAACCTCCCTCCGAAGCCCCTGGCTATTTCGGAGAATCTGTAAGCTTCCTCCCTTCTCTGTCGAAAGTCATTGTCAGCGCGGATGTATTCATCCATCTTCTGAAGCAATTTCTCCAGAGTCTGAGGGGGTTTCCTGGCAAAGTATTGGGCTGAAGGTCCCGGTCGAAGCCCTTTAATCATGGCCTCAATGACAATTTCATTGGGCAGTGTTGGTGCTTGTGCCCTCAGGCGTAAGAACCTTCAGACATACGCCTGAAGATATTCTTCGTGATCTTGGGTGCACTGGAATAAGGCTTGAGCGGTGACCGGCTTCGTTTGAAACCCTTGGAAACTGGTGATCAACATATCCTTCAGCTTCTGCCATGATGTGATTGTTCCTGGCCGAAGAGAGGAGTACCAGGTTTGTGCAACGTTCTTGACAGCCATAATGAAAGACTTCGCCATGACTGCAGTATTGCCACCATAGGAAGATATTGTTGCTTCATAGCTCATCAGGAACTGCTTCGGATCTGAATGTCCGTCGTACATGGGGAGTTGAGGTGGCTTGTAAGATGGAGGCCAAGGTGTAGCCTGCAGTTCTGTTGACAGAGGAGAAGCATCATCAAAAGCAAAATTTCCATGATGAAAATTCTCATACCAATCCTCCTCATTGAAGAAACCCTCCTGATGAAGCTCTCTGTGCTGAGGCCTTCGGTTCTGCTCATCCTGAGTAAGATGGCGAACTTCTTCGGAGGCTTCGTCTATCTGCCTCTACAAGTCGGCTAGCCTAGCCATCTTTTCCTTCTTCCTTTGGACCAGCTGATGGAGCATCTCCATATTTCTAATCTCTTGATCCAAGTCATCCTCCTGAGGCGTTGGACTAGTGGCCTTCCTCTTCTGGCTTCGGGCCTCCCAAAGAGAGAGGGTCTCCTGGTTGGGGTCTAGCGGTTGCAGAGCGGTAGCCCCTGTTGCTGAAGCTTTCTTTGGCGGTATGACGAAGGTATATGCTTGCTGAAGGTGTTCAAAACTCAAAAAGTGGAAGTGAGTTCACCAGAGGTGGGCGCCAATGTTGGGGACTTGTTCTCAAATGCTAAGAGTTAAGAACAAGGCAACATAAAAAAGTGTTAAATTTTAGAGTCCTTCGTCCTTCGAGACATTATCTCCCTTCGGATATAGTGAACTCCAGACGAAGGTTGTGAAGGAAAAACCTTCGTAAGCACAATAAATGATGAGGAAGAATTCATATGTAAGATACGAAAAATAACATAAACACTTAAACATTATTATCAATTTATTTTTATTTGCATTACCATATCAACAATAACAAATTATAAATGTACCTTCGGTTTGAAGGAAAGCAAGGGTACAGGCGTGATGCAAAAAGCGAATGCCAAGTCAGCGTGAACAGTACGGGAGTATTGTTCATCTATTTATAGGCAAGGGACGCAGCCCATGTAAAATTACATTCATGCCCTTTACATTTGCTAATAACTCTATAATAATTCTTCGAGGTCTAATTTGCCTTTTCATCTTTAAGTCGGTTCCCCTTTTCTGCTGCCATGCCGAAGCTTTCCTGCGCACAGCTTCATGATTACCTTGTCCTTCGTCATAATCACCTTTTGTCTCGCTCAGGCTTCGTCCTGACCATGCTCTGTATGCTCATGATCCGAATCCGAAGATACCTGTTCACATATTTCACTTGGAAAACATTGTCAAATTATGTTTTTGAGGACCTTCGGAAGCCGAAGGCCCCCAACAGAAAGGGTTGAAAGAGACCCGGTCTTTGTGACCACCTCAACGGGGAGTAGGTTTGCAAGAACCGAACCTCGGTAAAACAAATCACCGTGTCATCCGCTCTTATTCGCTTGTGATTTGTTTTTGCCCTCTCTTTCGGACTCGATTATATTTCTAACGCTAACCCCGGCTTGTAGTTGTGCTTAAACTTTATAAATTTCAGATTTGCCTATTCACCCCCCTCTAGGCGATTTTCAAGAACTCAAAATGAGTTCAGCTTAAGGATCAAAAAGATTAGAAGCGACAACGGGACGAAGTTCAAGAACTCACAAATAGAAGGCTTCCTTGAGGATGAGGGCATCAAGCATGAGTTCTCTTCTCCCTACATGCCACAACAAAATGGTGTAGTGGAGAGGAAGAATAGAACTCTACTTGACATGGTGAGGACCATGCTTGATGAATACAAGACTTCGGACCGGTTTTGGGCGGAAGCAATCAACACCGCTTGCTACGCCATCAACCGTCTCTACCTTCACCGAATCCTCAAGAAGACATCATATGAACTCCTCACCGGTAAAAAGCCCAATGTTTCATATTTTAGAGTCTTTGGTAGCAAATGTTTTATTCTTGTTAAAAGAGGTAGAAAATATAAATTTGCTCCTAAGGCTGTAGAAGGCTTTTTACTAGGATATGATTCAAACACAAGGGCATATAGAGTCTTTAACAAGTCCACTGGACTAGTTGAAGTTTCTTGTGACATTGTGTTTGATGAGACTAACGGCTCTCAAGTAGAGCAATTTGATCTTGATGAGCTAGATGATGAAGAGGCCCCGTGCGTCGCGCTAAGGAACATGTCCATTGGGGATGTGTGTCCTAAGGAATCCGAAGAACCTCCACAAGCACAAGATCAACCATCTTCCTCCATGCAAGCATCTCCACCAACTCAAGATGAGGACCAAGCTCAAGAGGATGAAAATGAAGACCAAGAAGATGAGCCACCTCAAGAGGAGGACAATGATCAAGGGGGAGATGCCCATGATCAAGACAATGGAAGATGATGACGGTCCAAGACTGCCTCACCCAAGAGTCCACCAAGCAATACAGAGAGATCACCCCGTGAACTCCATCCTCAGCGATATTCATAAGGGGGTAACCACTCGATCTCGCATTGCTCATTTTTGTGAACATTACTCCTTTGTGTCTTCTATTGAGCCATACAGGGTGGAAGATGCATTAAGGGATTCAGATTGGGTGTTGGCAATGCAAGAGGAGCTCAACAACTTCACGAGGAATGAGGTATGGCATTTAGTTCCACGTCCTAACCAAAATGTTGTAGGAACCCAGTGGGTCTTCCGCAACAAACAAGATGAGCATGGTGTGGTGACAAGGAACAAAGCCCGACTTGTGGCCAAGGGATATTCACAAGTCGAAGGTTTGGATTTCGGTGAAACCTATGCACCCGTAGCTAGGCTTGAGTCAATTCACATTTTACTTGCCTATGCTACTTACCATAGCTTTAAGCTTTATCAAATGGACGTGAAAAGTGCCTTCCTCAATGGACCAATCAAGGAGGAGGTCTATGTTGAGCAACCTCCCGGCTTTGAAGATAGTGAGTACCCTAACCATGTTTATAAACTCTCTAAGGCGCTTTATGGGCTCAAGCAAGCCCCAAGAGCATGGTATGAATGCCTAAGAGATTTTCTTATTGCTAATGGCTTCAAAGTCGGAAAAGCCAATCCTACTCTCTTTACTAAAACAATTGCAAATGATTTGTTTGTATGCCAAATTTATGTTGATGATATCATATTTGGGTCTACTAACAAATCTACTTGTAAAGAGTTTAGTAGGATTATGATTCAAAAATTCGAGATGTCTATGATGGGGGAGTTGAAGTATTTCTTAGGATTTCAAGTCAAGCAACTCCAAGAGGGCACCTTCATTAGCCAAACAAAGTATATTCAAGACATACTCACCAAGTTTGGGATGAAGGATGCCAAGCCCATCAAGACACCCATGGGAACTAATGGGCATCTCGACCTCGACACGGGAGGTAAATCCGTAGATCAAAAGGTATACCGATCGATGATAGGTTCTTTACTCTATTTATGTGCTTCACGACCGGATATTATGCTTTCCTTATGCATGTGTGCAAGATTCCAAGCCGATCCTAAGGAAGTTCACCTTAGGGCCATAAAATGAATCTTGAGATATTTAGTTTATACTCCTAAGTTTGGCCTTTGGTACCCCAGGGGATCCACTTTTGATTTAATTGGTTATTCAGATGCTGATTGGGCAGGGTGTAAAATTGATAGAAAAAGCACATCAGGGACTTGCCAGTTCTTGGGAAGATCTCTGGTGTCTTGGGCTTCAAAGAAGCAAAATTCTGACGCTCTTTCTACCGCCGAAGCCGAGTATATTGCCACAGGCCATTGTTGCGCGCAATTGCTTTGGATGAGGCAAACCCTTAGGGACTATGGTTACAAATTAACCAAAGTTCCTCTCCTATGTGATAATGAGAGTGCAATCTGCATGGCGGATAATCCCGTTGAGCATAGCCGCACTAAACACATAGTCATTCGGTACCACTTTTTGAGGGATCACCAACAACGGGGGGATATCGAGATTGCATATATTAACACCAAAGAACAATTAGCCGATATCTTTCAAGCCATTAGATGAGAAATCATTTACCAAACTTAGGCATGAGCTAAATATTCTTGATTCTAGGAATTTTGATTGATGTTTTGCACACATAGCTCATGTATATACCTTTGATCATCTCTTTCATGTGCTATGACTAATGTGTTCTTCAAGTGCATTTTATGCTAAGTTCATAGATTGAAAGTGTTGGGTCTATGCTTCGTCGCCGAAGGTCTTCAAGGGAGAAGCGGCTTTCGGCTGAAGCTGTTTGTATGAGATGGCCGAAGGTTCCTCTTCATGAAGCTTCGACATTATAAACCGACTTAAAGATAGAATAACTTTTTAGTCCATAAAGGTCTGAGTCAATGTTGTAAGCTTTTATAAGGGGCATACTTGTAATTCCTCACAGGCTGCGTCTTGTGCCTATAAATAGTGAACAGTATTCCGTTACTGTTCACGCGTTCTATTAATTGCAATAGCATCTTCCGAGAACCAACCTTTGTCAAGGCAGAGGTATTATTGTTCGATAATTGGATACATTAAGTAAATATGATATAATTCGTCTATGATTTATTTCCCCTTTTATATCCTTTATTTTATGTTATCTTATACGATCTATTAAAATTTTATTACGAAGCTATGAGCTTCGTAATTATGTTTTCATCAACCTTCGTTCAAGGCTCATTATCCTCAAGGGAATAATGTTTCATAGGCTAAGGATATTAACCTTTAATATTTTATGTTGCCTTGTTCTTAATTCATAGCATTTGAGAACAAGTCCCCAACATTGGCGCCCACCTCCGGTGAACTCACTTCCACTTTTTTGAGCTGATGGCTTCGTTCAACGACCGAGCTGGAGCTGCTTCGGACCCGAAGCTGGTGCTCCCAATCACAGGTGGTTCGTCTTCAGAGCCAGCTAACAAGAAACAAAAGAAGGAAGCACAGAGAAGGGTACAGCATGTTGGGGTGCAAGGACCCTTCATCAAGTCAAGATGGTCTCACATTCCTATTACCTTCTCCCAAGAGGACCTTCAGCTCAAGGATTACCCACACAACGATGCTATGGTTATCTCTTGTGTTATTAAAGGATTTCTGGTCCACAATGTCTTGGTTGACACAGGCAGTGCAGCTGATATCATATTTGCTAAGGCCTTCAGACAAATGCAAGAGCCAGAAGATAAGATTCATGATGCTACACATCCTCTCTGTGGCTTCGGGGGGAGACAAATCGTAGCATTGGGCAAGATCACCATGTCAGTAACCTTCGGATTCATCAACAACACTAGAACTGAGCAAGTTGTGTTCGACATTGTTGACATGGAATACCCTTACAATGCAATTATTGGTCGTGGCACCCTCAATGCTTTCGAAGCAATTCTTCATCCTGCCTATCTTTGCATGAAGATACCTTCGGATCAGGGACCCATTGCTATCCATGGAAGTCAGGAAGCTGCAAGAAGGGCCAAAGGAAATTGGACTGACTCAAAAGCAATCCATAACATAGATGGAGCTGAAGCTTGTGAACAGTACAAATTCAGAAGGGAGAAAGCAGCTTCAGCAGATCAGCCGAAGCCTATGCTCTTATGTGAGGACATAGCAGAGCAGAAGGTGCTGTTAGGCTCTCAATTATCCGAAGAGCAAGAGAAAACCTTGATAAGGTTTTTGTTCAACAACAAAGATGTTTTTGCATGGTCAGCTAATGATCTCTGCGGAGTTAATAGGGATGTTATTGAGCACTCGCTCAATGTTGATCCATCCTTCAGACCCAGAAAGCAAAGGCTTCGGAAGATGTCAGATGATAAGGCCGAAGGTGCTCGCAACGAAGTCAAAAGACTCCTCAGTGCAGGAGTTATCAGAGAAGTAAAGTACCCAGAATGGCTAGCCAACACTGTCATGGTAAAAAAGGCTAATGGCAAGTGGCGAATGTGTATCGATTTTACAGATCTTAACAAGGCTTGTCCGAAGGATGAATTCCCATTGCCAAGGATAGACTCTTTAGTTGATGCAGCAGCTTCTTCGGAGCTCATGAGTCTGTTAGACTGTTATTCAGGCTATCATCAAATCTGGATGAAGAAGGAAGATGAGCCAAAGACTAGCTTCATAACTCCAAGTGGCACATATTGTTATCTTTGGATGCCTGAGGGGCTCAAAAACGCTGGAGGAAGTTTCAGCAGAATGACTGCGAAGGTTCTCCAGTCTCAGATAGGCAGAAATGTGCTAACTTATGTTGATGACATCATTGTAAAAAGCACGAAGCAGGAGAATCATATTGCTGACTTGCAGGAGACCTTCGCCAGTTTCAGACAAGCTGGCCTAAAGTTGAATCCAGAAAAATGTGTCTTCGGAGTAAAGAAGGGAAAATTTCTAGGATGCTTGGTTTCAACAAAGGGGATTGAAGCCAATCCAAGTAAGATCGAAGCTATACTTCGGATGGAGCCACCAACTACAAAAAAGGGGGCTCAAAGATTGACAGGAAGGTTGGCATCTCTCAATAGATTCATATCCAGATCAGCAGAGAGGAACCTACCATTCTTCGAAGTGCTGAAGTCAGCCGAAGTCTTTCAATGGGGACCAATCCAGCAGAAGGCCTTCGAAGATCTGAAGCAGTATTTAATAGATTTAACAACATTAACTCCACCTGTGTCAGGGGCTCCTTTATTATTATATGTGGCAGCTTCGCACTCAGCGGTAAGTGCAGCACTTGTCCAGGAGAAGCTTGATGGCCAAGCCAGGAAACAGGTCCCAGTATATTTTGTATCTGAAGTTCTCAGTATATCAAAGAAAAACTACACAGAATTAGAGAAGGTGTTATATGCTGTTTTGATGGCATCCAGGAAGCTTCGGCACTATTTTCAAGCTTACAACATAATTGTTCCTTCTTCACAACCTTTGAAGGATATTATGAGGAATCGAGAAGCTACTGGAAGAATTGGAAAATGGGCCGCAGAGCTCAATGAATTTTGTATTGAATATGTTCACAGATCTTCGATTCAGTCCCAGACTTTGGCAGACTTCATTGCTGACTGGACGCCAGGGGCTCAGGAGGAAGAAGCAAATAAAGACGCCGAAGCATGGACAGTGTTTTGTGATGGATCTTGGGGAACCTTCGGAGCAGGAGCGGCTGCTGTGTTGGTTTCGCCTTCCAAGATCAAAACTTGTTATGGGGCAAAGCTTGATTTTAGTTGCACAAATAACATTGCCGAGTACGAAGCCTTGCTTCTAGGTCTTCGGAAGCTAAAAGCAATGGGAATCAGAAGGGCTATACTCAAAACTGATTCCCAGGTTGTTTCGGGTCATATTGACAAGAGTTGCAAGGCTAAGGATCCGAAGCTTGAAAAATATCTGGATATGGTTCGAAGAATTGAAGCTTCCTTCGAGGGATTTTCTGTCAAAAATATCCCTCGAGGGCAAAATGAGCATGCTGATTTGTTAGCCAAGTCAGCAGCACAGGGGCTGCCCTTACCTTCGGATGTGTTCTTCGAAACGATAAAAGCACCTTCGGCGGAACTTCTTGAAAGAGCAGTCCTCAATATATCTCCTGTGTATAGCGAAGATTGGAGAACTGAGATCATCTCTTATCTTCAGGGCAAATTCCTTTCAGATGACGAAGCATATAACAGGAGGATAGAGGCAAGAGCTCGTCCATATGTCATGATAGAAGGGGAGTTGTACAAGCATGGAGTTTGTGCTCCGCTACTCAAGTGTTTATCCAGAACCGAAGGTATAGAGTTGATGAAAGAAATACATGCAGGCCTCTGTGGATCTCACATTGGATCCAGGCCGTTACTTGGAAAAATTTTCCGCCAAGGATTTTATTGGCCGAAGGCAGCTTCGGATGCAGCGGAATTAGTTCAAAAGTGCGAAGGCTGTCAGAAATGTGCACGAGAACAAAAACAACCTTCGTCCCTAACACAACTCATACAACCCGTTTGGCCATTGCAAAGGTGGGGCCTTGACTTGTTGGGTCCGTTACCACCAGCCCAGGGGAACCTAAGATATGTTGTAGTGGCGGTGGAGTATTTTTCTAAATGGATTGAAGCAAGGCCTTTAGCCACAATAACTTCGGCCACTGTCCAAAAGTTTTTCTGGCAGAATATTGTTTGCCGTTTCGGGGTACCAAAGGCTATTACTGTGGATAATGGAACATAGTTCGATTCCGAAGCTTTTAGGGATTTCTGTGATCAGATTGGTACGAAGATCCATTTTGCGTCAGTCAGACATCCGGAGTCAAATGGACTCGTTGAAAGAGCCAATGGCATTATAATGACAGGAATAATGAAGTTAATCTTCAATCAACCCAGGGGAAAATGGCCAGATCAGTTAACTAAAGTGGTGTGGAGCCACAATACAACAACATCAAGGTCTACAGGATTTACTCCATTCAAGTTATTATTCGGCGACGAAGCAATAACTCCGGAGGAAGCTAAAACCGGATCAATAAGGGTAATGGCTTCGGCAGAATCTGGTTCCGAAGCTGCTTATTCTGTGGAAAAAAATGCTTTAGAAGGGATCAGGCTACAAGCTGTGGAGAACATCAATAAATATCAAGCCGAAACAATTAAATGGCGAGATAGAAAGGTTCGGTTAAAGAATATTGAGCCAGGGCACTTGGTGCTTCGGAGAGTGGCCAACCCAGAAACAGTGGGCAAGTTGCAGTTGAAATGGGATGGACCTTTCTTAGTGGCATCTTCGTCAAGACCCGGTTCATACAGGTTGAAGGATATGGACGGCAATGACATTCCTAGGTCTTGGAATGCGGATGAGCTTCGGCGATATTATGTATAACTCGATGTAATTTTTCATATTTTTTATTTTTCTTTCATGGCACCCTTTTCCTTTCCGAAGGGGGAGAAAGGTTTTTAATGGGGCCAGCACATGTAATTTTCTTTTTTAATTCTATAAGAGTAAAATCCCCCAAGGAATGTAAATGTAAAAGCTGAGAACGCACCATCGAGTGCTGAAAAGTAAAAAGAGAAGAAGCTCCAAAGTCGTTCCTAAGGGAATGCAGAGCTTACAGCGAAAAGTCAACGCTGATTCCGCCAAAAGTAAAGGCGAAGAAGCTCCAAAGTCGTTCCTAAGGGAATGCAGAGCTTACAGCGAAAAGTCAACGCTGATTCCGCCAAAAGTAAAGGCGAAGAAGCTCCAAAGTCGTTCCTAAGGGAATGCAGAGCTGAGGTGTGATTGTTCTTAAAAAAATAATGGCTATGAGTATGTCTTCGGAATACATATTTGGCCGTTCATTTGCACATCACATTACATCATAGCATTTGCATTCATAAACATTCATCCAGGCATATGTAGGATAATCATCTCCATGGCATAAGTGGTTGCTTCGGCAAAAAGAAAAAAGAAGGGGAAGAAAGAGCTTCGTGTACAAAAAGGAGAGCTTCGGGAAAAAGAAAAATGTTGTTTTTTATGCTTCGCTGCGTACGAAAAGAAGGGAAGGTGTTTTTTCGCCTTCGGCTCAAAAGAAAATTTCGTCCACATCAAAGCATTTCTCATACATCAATGAAAGGTTAAGGGTATATAACAAGGTATGAACTGAATTCGTTAAAGACAAGTTTTAGTTACATTTACAAAAGTTATCTCAAAAGTTTCTCAAGTACTGTCTACAGTCTACTATCTAATCTCCAAGGAGCTTCGGCTTCGGCATCATTCTTGATCATCAGCTTCGGCTTCGTCATCCTACATGAATAAGGTCGTTGTAAGTCAAAATCAAGCTTGCAGTAAAAGGTAAGCACAAGGTATGGTTTCTTACTGGTTCAAGATGGCTTCGAGCTTCGTCTCCAGCCTTCTCTCGCCCACCTTTTGTCCATATCATTTTTACAAATCTATTCGAGATACTTCGGGCGAGATCAGGAATGTCATCCAGTATTGATGGTGATAGAGTGAAATTTGGCCTATTGACAATTTTTCCATGATCACAGCCAGCCTTCAGGAAAGCTGCAGCAGTGCCTCGAGAAGACACCCAGGCACAGAAGTCACCATGCCCAGCTATGACTTCGTCGAGCTCGTCAATCTCCCCCTCAATATGTTCGAAGGTTTTCGGTAGATCTTCAGCTGAGGGGGTGAATTTTTCACTGCTGGCTCCAACTGAGTAAAAAATATTTCTTAATCGTTGAATGCATTTGTTGCTAAATTCCAAGCATTTTTCTTGAAGACTTGTCAGTAGTTTTCTCAAATTTGAATTTTGTTGAGCTTCGGCTTCAAGTTTTGCAGTAAGCTCTAGCTTTTCTCGCTCGAACTGTTCAGACTGGCGGAGAAGCTTCGTGTTCAGTTCTGTTATTTTTGCTTCAGCTTCTGCCAATGAACCTTCAGCTGCCTGGAGCTCAAAGTTCTTTTTCTCAATAACATCCGATTGCTCTTTTATTCTGTTTTCCAAATTTTCAATTATAACTTCGTGCTTCTTATCTTCAAAATCTTGCTGCATTTGCAAGGCTTTGCTCAACAACATACTCTGCACAAGAACAACCTTCGTCAGACATGTTTTCATTATTAGAAACAATAAGAGCTAAGGTAAAAGTAGTTCACCTTGAAGTTGGAGTAAAATAAACTACCGACGATATGTTGCCGTCGGTAGCGGCTGATGTCTGTTTCTAGCTTCGGAAAGCCGATACTCCTGGACAGAGTACTGATAACTTTGGCTCCTATTTGATCTCGAATACAATCTAAATTTTCATCATCAACGCCTCCGAAGAGGAGTGCCCCAGGTTTGTATCCACAGGATTTAGCATACTCTCTAAGCTCTTCTATTTCAGCTTTTGATAGTTGTTCTCCAACTAAATTCTGGAACATGAAGGCTTCGTTTTCTGAAGCTTCATCAGCGATTTCTTTTCCTTTCCCCGACGCTGCGGTCACGGCCTCTTCGGCGGCGGTCGTAGCTTCTTCTGCAGCCATGTCTAGCAGTATTTGGTCAATGTGTTTAATTGTGCTCTCCAGGTTCAAATCTTCAGCTGAGGCAGCTTCAGCAGCTGCGGCCTCCGAAGGTGCAATTTCAATATCTGTCCCCTCTGCAGTCGCTGGTATTTTCTGGGTTGAAGCTCTTGGCGGCGTCTTGTCGATCACCTCTGTCACGGTGATAATTCTTTGTTTCTTTGCCTTGATTGTTTTCTTCGATTTTTCGGGCTCCTTGTCCTTCTGAAAAAACTTTGTCAGTTGAGGGCCCAGTGGACTTAGCTTCGCAGGTAAGGATTCGGTCATTACCTTCAGAATTTCCTCAACAACAGCAGCAGAAGGTGATGCGGGGGTTTCTTCTGCTTCGGATATTTGTTGCTTCGGAGAAGAAGCTTTCCTCTTCTTCGGAATTTTCTTTCTTAATGGTTCTTTTTCTTCATTCATGGCCTCAGTTATCCTTTTTCTTTTTTGGCCCCCAGCACCCTTGTTCAGATTTTCATAATCAGGGTAATCAAAGCCCAAGGCGTCCAACACTCGATTTAGCCTTCGCTTCGGACGGGTGCCGAAGGCTGCGGTCATCAATTGATCTTCTTTTTTGGAATAATTGCCAAGTATTTCATTACACATTGCTTCAATCGTATCTAGCCACTCTTGGCAAGGTGCTTTAAAGTACTTTTTAAACTTGAAATAGTAAGGTAAACGTACGAGTTCACCTTCTTTCTTTTCCCCCTGTAGCTTCGGCATTTCCCATTCTTTCAAACTGGGAAAAACTTTAAATGCTAAAAACTCTTGAACCAGGTCCCTTGTGCTGATATGCTCTGCAATAATTCTGAATTCACTCATTGCTTGTTGTGTTGGACCTTCGGGTGTCATGTTGCAGCGAGGGCGGGTTTCTTCGAAGATTAATTCTAGCGGGCTTTGTACAAGCTTTTCCTTGTCGTCATCAACCTTGACATAGAACCACTCTGATTTCCAGCCTGCTGCCCACTTGCTTCGATAGCTAATTACAGGAAACTTTGTAGTTTTCCGATAGGCGAAATTATAGCAACCAAAATTATCGTGCAATCCATCTTTTCTAGCCTTTGTTTGATAATGCAACTCGTGAACCCGGCAAAAGCTGTCCGCAAATGGTTCCACTGATTGGCTTCGGAGTGCCCAGATATAAACAATAAGCCTAACGATAGCGTTAGGGGTCAGCTGATGAAAATAGATGTCGAACCTTTTCAACACCTCTGCAATAATCCCATGAAGGGGGAACCTTAATCCAGCCTTTAGAAAGCTTTTGAAAATAACAATTTCATCTTTCTCCGGTTTTGGGGTAGTCTCTTCTCCACCGAAGCGCAAAAGCTTCTTCTGATTTTCAGTGAAAAAGCCCGATTTTACCATCTTAGACAGATCAGCCTTCGAAACAGTAGATTTCCCGAAGTCCAAGTGACTCGGCTTGCTTGGCATGGCAATGCGATAATCATCTTCAGAATCAGTTTCCTCAATATCTTCTTCCTCTGCTTCAGCGATTGCTTGTTCTGCTTGTTCTGCATCATCATGAGGGATCTTTTCCGAAGTCACTAGCCCGGATCGTTGCATGGCTTCGGAGATAGGGAGAGTCTCCGAAGCTTCAGTTTTGTCCCCCTCGCGCTCAACCCTAGCGGTAGAGCGGACTCTGGCCATTTAATTATGAACTTGTGAAACTTTAATATTTTCTTCCTCCGAAGCAGGCTTCAAACTGGAGCTTCGTTCGATTCCGACAGACAAGCTTCGGCGATGGTTAAAAATTTTGGCAGGAAAACAGTGCAAATAGCAATGAATGCTGTGGTAACTTCACACCTACTCGTCTGTTTATATAGTGCTGCAGGTAAGAAGGCGAAGCGCCAGAATTTTTACACCAGGCGGACACCCGCTTGCGCTCGCTGCGCGGTGGACCGCAGGGACAAACAGTAACTCTGCAAGGTGGGACCGCTACGTGCTGGGAAATTGAATCGTTTCTCGGCAACGAGCTCAGGGAAGGTGTTTTTTGGACCTTCGGCTCCCCGAAGCTTAAGAGACTTTTTTCACGGATCAAGCTCGTTACGAAAAACGATCTAGCACCGCGAAAGGGGCTACTGTTGGGTCTATGCTTCGTCGCCGAAGGTCTTCAAGGGAGAAGCGGCTTTCGGCTGAAGCTGTTTGTATGAGATGGCCGAAGGTTCCTCTTCATGAAGCTTCGACATTATAAACCGACTTAAAGATAGAATGACTTTTTAGTCCATAAAGGTCTGAGTCAATGTTGTAAGCTTTTATATGGGGCATACTTGTAATTCCTCACAGGCTGCGTCTTGTGCCTATAAATAGTGAACAGTATTCCGTTACTGTTCACGCGTTCTATTAATTGCAATAGCATCTTCCGAGAACCAACCTTTGTCAAGGCAGAGGTATTATTGTTCGATAATTGGATACATTAAGTAAATATGATATAATTCGTCTATGATTTATTTCCCCTTTTATATCCTTTATTTTATGTTATCTTATACGATCTATTAAAATTTTATTACGAAGCTATGAGCTTCGTAATTATGTTTTCATCAACCTTCGTTCAAGGCTCATTATCCTCAAGGGAATAATGTTTCATAGGCTAAGGATATTAACCTTTAATATTTTATGTTGCCTTGTTCTTAATTCATAGCATTTGAGAACAAGTCCCCAACAGAAAGGGAAATGGAGTCTTCGGCGAAGACAAGGCTTCCACTCCACTTCATCGAATTATTCATCCTTCGCCGTCGCTCCACACCGCTCTCCAATTTGGTATAATCTTCACTCACATATTATTTGCCAAAGGGAGATAAAGGATAAGGGCTTATATTTCACTCACAAGTATCCATTTTTGGCGATTCATGCTAAAGGGGGAGAAAGTATTAGCCCAAAGCAAAAGGACCGCACCACCACCAATTTCAAAAATTTGTATTAAAGAAGTGCTTTTAAAGATTTTCAAATTGGTATCTTATTTTTGATATAATTTCAAAATGGTATCTTATTTTTGATATAATTTCAAGTTGGCATACCCTCTTCAAAATAAATATCTAAAACCCTCTTGAACACTAAGAGGAGGATTTCATTAAGGGGGAGTTTTGTTTAGTCAAAGGAAAAGCATTTGAAACAGGGGGAGAAAATTTCAAATCTTGAAAATGCTTATCAAAATCTTATTCATATACCTTTGACTATTTGCAAAAGACTTTGAAAAAGAATTTCCAAAACTTTGCAAAACAAAACAAGTGGTGCAAGCGTAGTCCAAAATTTTAAATAAGAAGAAAGCCATCCATGCATATCTAGTAGAAATAATTATTGGCTTCATTCCAAGCAACCTTTGCACTTACCTTATGCAAACTAGTTCAATTCTGCACTTTTATATTTGCTTTGGTTTGTGTTGGCATCAATCACCAAAAAGGAGGAGTTTGAAAGGGAAATAGGCTTACACCTTTCCTAATTGATTTTGGTGGTTGAATTGCCCAACACAAATAATTGGACTAACTAGTTTGCTCTAGATTATAAGTTTTACAGGTGGCAAAGGTTCACAACAAACCAATAAAAAGTCCAAGAAAGGGTTCAAACAAAGAGAGAAAAAGACAACCCAAAGGCAGCCCTGGTCTAGCGCACCGGACTGTCCGGTGTGCCACCGGACAGTGTCCGGTGCACCAGGGAACCCAACTCCAAACTTGCCACCTTCGGGAATTCTGGGAGCCACTCCGCTATAATTCACCGGACTATCCGGTGTAGCACTGGACTGTCCGGTGTGCCAGCGGAGTAACGGCTACACAGCGCCAACGGTCATCTGCAGAGCAACAGTAAAAGTGAACAGTGCGCGCCTGCGCGCGCAGAAGTCTGAGCAGCGCCAGAAGGCGCACCGGACAGTGAACATGGCCTGTCCGATGCACCACCGGACTGTCCGGTGGCCCAGTTGTTAGAAGCTCCAACGGTCAGAATCCAACGGCCTGGTGACGTGGCTGGCACACCGGACAGTGTCCGGTGCGCCATACGACAGTAGCCTCCACCAACGGTTCTTTTGGTGGTTGGGGCTATAAATACCCCCCAACCACCACACTTCAATGCATCCAAGTTTTCAGCCTTCAAACCTCATACAAGAGCTCTAGACTTCATTCAAAGACACAAACAAGAGATCAAATCCTCTCCCAAGTCCAAAGTTCATTCCAATCAAATAGTGACTAGTGAGAGAGACAATTGTGTTCATTTGAGTTCTTGCGCTTGGATTGCTTTTCTTCTTCCTTCTTTCTTGTTTCCAACTCAATTGTAATCAAGGCAAGAGACACCAATTAAGTGGTGGTCCTTGTGGAGACTTAGTGTCCCGTTTGATTGAGAAGAGAAGCTCACTCGGTCTAGGTGACCGTTTGAGAGAGGGAAAGGGTTGAAAGAGACCCGGTCTTTGTGACCACCTCAACGGGGAGTAGGTTTGCAAGAACCAAACCTCGGTAAAACAAATCACCGTGTCATCCGCTCTTATTCGCTTGTAATTTGTTTTCGCCCTCTCTTTCGGACTCGATTATATTTCTAACGCTAACCCCGGCTTGTAGTTGTGCTTAAACTTTATAAATTTCAGATTTGCCTATTCACCCCCCTCTAGGCGACATTCAAAGACGTCTGGGAACTCACATACTACCGGAATATCTTGGATCTCCGGTATAATGGCTTCATATACACTGCCACATGGTTTAGCTGGAATAGCTACGGGGATAGATAGAAGAATCTCTTCTTGGCCATAACTCAACCTGATGGTTCTCAGATCAGTGTTGAGGATTGCTTTATGTTGGGCTAACCAATTCATGCCCAAAATTACATCTATGTCTTGGCGTTTTAGAACAATCATGTTTGTTGGAAAGTCTCGTTCAGCCAACGTTACGGGCACTTGGTAAGCCACTTCTTTAGTATATATTTGTCCCCCGGGCGAATGAATAGTAAACGCTTCCCTTGATTCAGTATATAGGATGCAATGTTTCTCCACAAACTTCTTGCTTATGAAAGTATGCGAAGCACTAGAATCAAAGAGAATAATTGCAGGGTGATTGGCCACTAGAAACGTACCCATCATAATCGGTTCGCCTTCCGGTGTTGTGGCCACTTGAGTATAATAAATCCATCCCATTTTCCTTGTACTTTTGTCCGCAGTATTGTTTGCCGCATTTCCCTTGGCTTGAGCGGAATTCCCAGAACTCTGCTGATTATTTGATCGATTCTGCTTTGGGTATGGACAGTCCTTGATAAAATGTCCGGACTTTCCACAATTAAAGCAGCATGTTGAAGAGCTTGGGAGAGCAGGGAAACGAGTGTCAGGGACACCTGGCTGATTTGTAGCGGTGGGGGTAGCGGTAGGACGGATAAAAACCGGTTTCTTGAAAGGGTAGGAGGGTGGGCGCGATGAAGAACGATTCTGGTTAAAAGGTCGAAATACCAACCTTTGTCTTTTCTCAGACCCCTGATTGGGCCTATCGCCTCCATTCCCCTTTGATTTTCTGGAGCCTGCGTATTTGGCCTCAACTGCCAGCGCTGTGCTGACAGCCCTTCCATAAGAAAGATCAATGCAGGTGGCCATCTTTCGTTGCATTCGATCATTCAGGCCTCTCATGAAGCAATTTCTCTTCTTTAAATCCATGTTGACTTGATCGATAGCATATTGGGACAAGTGGTTGAATTTATTGAGATACTGAGTGACAGCATCCCCACCTTGCTTGAGCTTCATAAACTCCTCCTGCTTCATATGAAGGACCCCTTCCGGTATATAGTGCTCCCGGAAAGCCAACTTGAACTCGTCCCATGTAATTTGATGACCGGCCGGCTGAACGGCAACATAATTTCCCCACCATGTGCTGGCAGGGCCTCGCAATTGTTGTGCTGCAAACAAGGGCTTTTGAGTCTCCGTACATCGGAGAAGCCCGAACTTCTGTTCAATAACGCGGATCCACTCATCCGCTTCTAGAGAATCTTCCGCCTTGACAAACAATGGAGGACATGTCTCTGAGAAATCCAGATATGATGTTTCACGGGGTCCTTGCGGATACGCTCGCCCGCCTTGTTGCTGCATTTGTTGCCCCACCATTTCCCGCAGGAAACAGGTGTTGTCAGTTGTGGCATTAACTAAGGCAGCAATGGCCTCAGCTAATGTTGGAGGTACTGGGGGTGGATTCGGGGTTGCTTCCCTCCCACGGGAGGTTCCTACCCCATCCGGTGTGCGAGTCTTAGACGGCATCTGAGACAAAGAACATTTAAAGAAATATGATATGCCAAAACAAACCATCCATTTCACATTACTAAAAAGGGTAATGTTACAGACTTGTATTTTACAACAGGATTACATTACCTATTACACATTATTACTACTTCTATACTACACTACTCTTGCTTCTTGTCGCTTTTGGTAGCCTCGCTGTCAGGCGTAGGAGACCACTGGTCGACCAAATTCATTGAAGGAGGGGGCCTGAAAAGGTCTAGTTCTCCTCCAAGGGCTTCTCCTGCTGCTCCAGATGGTCCGACTCCCATCCCGACAAGATTCGCAGGGACGTTCGGGTGCAGTTGTGAATACAACACATGAACTTCTTCATGTAGTGTATTACAATAAACCTGCAAGTTATCCACAACTGAGCTAAGCTCTTCCACGCGGGCTCGAGCTCTAGCTTCCTTTGCCCAAGCTAGTGAACGAGAGTTCACAGCCCAGTCGAGCCCTAGATCCCGTTCCGCTAGTTGGTCTTGTAGGTGGCGGATGTCTGTTCTCAATTCATTTATTCTTTCACCATCCATGACCCATATATCGTTCCTGTGACGGAGTTCTGATCGAAGCTGATCAACTTGGGCTTCCAGATCCCCGATTGGATCGTTACTACCACTGCTACTGTCTTCATGTCTCGGGGCAAGTTGATGACTGGGTACGCCAAACGGCCCAGTAGACTTGTGCGCGGTCTTTCTCGTCCACGGCGGCATATCTCCATGAGGGGAAAATCTTATTAGCATAGTTTTTAGCATGATGCATGTATAATTACAGAATCAACCTTAGTTGATTCACACCTTCTATACATTGCACTCTTACTATCTGGTCTTTAAAATAAACTCTTCAGAAGATACTTAGATCAGAAGGGAAGAAAATTTCTAGATAAGTCTTTGAAAATTCATTTTGAAGATGTCTCATAATATCTGCAGAGATGGGCTTCATTCCGATACCAGCTGTGATAGAACCTCCCAAGTCATTAGGCCCACCTACAGTTGTCCTTGTCCAACGGACTCCAGACAACCCTGCAGGTGCACCTGATCACTTGACAAGTTTGGTATCTGAATTCCTTACCTTCCCAAGAGTGTTTTACCCGTCATGCAGACATTACAATACATCGGAGATACGGAAGTGCGGAAGCAAATACAATAACTTACTTTTATTGAAAAGTAAGACAAAGTTATATATTTACAGACCAGAACATAATATATGAGTGCTGAGTATTATTATTACAAACCATGGGAGGCAAAAACTCCTCCCGAATAAGCAGTAAAAAGTTTTTAACGGAGGGCCTTCCCTCCCGCAGCTTTAGTCTTGGTTCTCTTCTTTGGGTACCACCTTTGAACAGAAGCAACAAAAGTTTGTTGCTTCTTCACCTAAAACAACATGGGACAAAGCCCTGAGTACGAAGTGTACTTTCACAAGACTTACCCGACAAAGTAAAAGACTCTCAAGGATATGCTGGCTTGTAAGGGAGTCAAGGTAAGGCTCATCAATAATCAATGACTCTGTTTGCAGAAATGCTTACTAATAGTGGATCCTTAAAAATCCAGTTTTATTTGTCAGATTAAGTAAAATTACCTGCAACTAGAGTTATTTCTACCCTAGTTCAATCACTGGACCTGCACTAGCCAATTTCTTAACAACCCTTTATCTTTACTGGATTTCTACGTATAGGGCAGTGACCAAGTCTTCATATCCACGAAGTTACGGCGATCCAAATCAATTATACTCAGCTGGGGATCTCCAATCGCACAACATATGTAGCACTTAACCCTTGCATATGTCAAATCCCCACCGGGGTTCTTAAGACCAGATCAAGTTCACGCCAACCGAGAGCACAGATACACCACCGTCTTGCCTCTTGCCACGGATGGTACACGGTACTCTCGCCATCTCTCCACTCCCATTGCATGTTATCTTATTCTGGTATTAGTCTGCCCAAGGCAAAGCTTACCCATGATGAGGCATGTGACCAGTTAAAGGGTCCTCGGTCATCAAGCCTACATCGGCACGGTCCTTAATCGACTAAGACGGAGACACTACACCGAGACTCTCTTCTCGTGCAAGTCACCCGCCCGGTCTCAGCTTAATGTAACACCCGGTTTTAAAGGGACAAATCCGGGTGCATCTCATACATGCGCCAAGAAGACAACATATATAATAACAGAGTGTATAGAGATAAATGTCATAAAACATCAGAGTACTTATTACATAGCGGAAGTCTTATTACAAAATAAAATAATAAAGATAAAGCGAACTAAGGATCGTCGGCGCCAATGTCGACCGAGACACGCCACCTAGATCAGATCGAACTCCTCAGTGTTAGGCGGCTCCTCCTGAACCACCTGATCATCTCCTGTGGGGGGGGGGTGTGAGACAGCAAGGGTGAGCTCACACATGATCATCGCTCAACAAGTTGTGGGGAATAATGTGACACGAACTCACCAAAGGTGGGAGCTCATGTGAAGTGTAAGGCTGATCAATGATAGGGGTTAAAGCTGAGCATTGCTTTTAAGTAGTTGGTCAAAATTTTATTAGCAGTTACTAAGTGTAAGTAAATACCAAACCATAAGTAAAGTAATAGAACAAAATTAATAACAAACCCATGCAATGCAAATGACAAAATTGAATTTAAGTTCCATAATTTAAACATCAGAGAGTCCTGAGCTGCTCATGACCGTGAGCTCGGCTAGTATACCAGTTTTACACTCTGCAGAGGTTGTACCCTTTACCCACAAGTCATGTTACCCATCTGCCAAGGGGTCATGAATCCCATACACCTCTACCTAGGAAGCGCGGCAGGGCAACACTACGAGGCCTTTACAAAGTTCCACTAGCTTCCGAAAACCCGCTACAGTTTATGGGAAGATCCAGTACAGGGTTCCTGGCTGACCGCCATCGCAGCAAAATCAACCAGGGACCTCCCCGCACTGACCTCTCCCCTACTGCCCTTGCCCCTTTCGGGTAAGGTAGTCTTCCACTAGATTTCCTAATTAGTCAGCCAAGGGCGTCCCATTAAACCCTTGTGGTGGCACGTGGTTCTCAAGTTAAGCTCTATGTTCCAATTAACATTAATGATCTCAACATGAACATAAATAGAATAACAAAAATAACTGGAACATAGAGGTAATAAATGATTATCCCAAAACCATGTAAAGCAATAGCAAACTACCCAAGTGATTCAGGGGTGAACAAGGTAATGAGATAAACAATCTAGGGTAACCTATTGGGTCCCATCAAAATTAACCTATGCATGGATAAGTGATATTAAAGAACATTATTGGGTAAAAAGTGGTCAAGGGCACAACTTGCCTTCAATGAGCTCCTGCTCAGCTACCTCTACTTGATGAACCTCAGAATCCACAGTGGCTTGCTCGTCTACTCGCATCAACACAATACATACATAGTATAGCACAAATTAACATCACATCAAACATGCAAATAAAATATACAGTAAAAATCTATACATTAAAATGAGATCATAGGAACTGGAATCACTAAATTTGGAGTTATGGAATTCAAGTTATGAATTTCCTAAGGTTTAATGTGATTAAAATAGGATTAAATGTTAAATTAATTTTCTTACTGTGTTCATGTCAAAACAGAGATATTAAATGATAGAGAATATTATTACAAAATTTTAGAAATTGGAATGGTTCAATTTGGACCAAAAATGGAATTTCTATGAATTTTACAAGTTTCTAGATTTGTTTTTGTATTAAAAATGAATTTCTAATATTATTTCTCGGTTTTTTAAACGTCTCTGGACTGGGCCTCAATTTTTAGAAAAACCAGGGGCTACGGTGAAATATTTTCTAGACTCAGCGCACAGTGGCCAAGGACGGCGGGTTTGTTTATCTAAAACTCAGGGGGCCATTGTGTTAATTTACGCCCGCGAAGGGGTATCGTGATATCCCCACCGTCTGATCGGTCACTGGCGGCCCAGATTAGTTTGGTACATCCCGCGAACCGGTATTCCAATTCCGCCCTTGGATTTGAATCGCACGGTCCAAGATCGATGCACGACAGTAACGCGAGATCGGATCCACTCCGCCGGTTTCCAAACGGACGGTCCCGATCCAAAGCCGACCGATTACCCCTTCCACCTAATCCTGTTCATCCAAATGGAATCCAACGATCCCGGATTGATCCCCCGAAAGGGGAACCCCGATTAAATCATAGCCGTTCGCGCAGATCGGACGGTGCCGATCCATCGTCCCCAAACAACACCCCCCCCCCCCCCGACGGCACGGCGCGCCGCCGATGCACAGGCGACTCCGGCGATGCCAATTGAGCTTGCTACTGTGTTATTCTCCAATTACAAGATCCTACGCACCCGCAAGGAGGAAACGGATCGATTGGGAGTTACCTTAACGGTGATTAGCTGCCGGTTGTAGCCGCCCACGCACCGGGTGAGGATGCGGCCGAGAGCGAACAACGGTGAGCAATTGCCGTTGGCCCGACGATCCCCAAACCTTCCGGTTGACACCCACACAATCCACACGCGCCAGAGGACTCCAATCTCGCCTTTCCCGAAGCAAGGACGGCAACGCTCTCGGTCTGACCCACTCTGGCGGCGCCTGGTGATTAGTTGGGTCGCGGCACAAGCTGGGAGGCGGGTTAGGGTTTTGGTGCACGCGCTTTATGGTCGGGTAATCGCGCATGGAGAAGATCCCGGGACGTGACCCGCCATGCTCGGGGTTGGTTGACGGGGAGGACGGACGGAGTCCGCGCACGAGTTCGTTCCGAAGCTCCCGGTGTTGGAGATGGGCCTGACAGCGGGGTCCGCGGAGCAGTGAGACCGAGCGCGCGCGACCGACGAGTGGAGGAGTGCGGTGTTCAGGCTGACGGTGTGGGCCCCGATCGTCAGCGTGAGGCCGAGGAGCAGCGCGCGCAAGGCAACAGTAGCCGGGCCGCGCGGCGTGGTTTCTGGCTGCTGGGCCAAAAGTGGGGCAGTCGGCCCAAGTACTCTTTTATTCTTTTTCTTTTTATCATTCCTTCCTATTTGCTTCATTTCCAAGTTTGGCTTGAATATGCACTTTGAATTCAAACTTTTGTGCAAATTTTTATCCTCCAATCATATTGTAAAATGAAAATACAAATTTTGTAAATATTAGCAAATTATTTATATCTTTGTATTACTCCTCTTCTTCTCATTTTTGAGAACCCTATTTTTGGTTTAGGGTTAGACTTAACTTCTAGTATTTATTATCTTATCACCTTTATCATTTTATTAATGCACAAACATAACTCCAATATGATGCACTTTTTTTCTTATTTGTTTATTTTAGAATCATTTGTTTTGATAAATCCCTTAAATTTTGAGTATGCTCTTTTCATGATGCAAATGAGGCACATAGAATTGAGGAGTTCTCTCTATTATTCTTGGTATAAAATTTTGAGTATTACACTTAATCATTTCAAACCCAAAGTATGGTACCTGTCAGAGTACATCTTATCCGATGTTGAACCCATCATGGCCATGATGGATCCACCATCAAGTTTTATTTTCGAAAACATCCCACCCACTTTGCAACATCATCTTTTGTGAAAACAAAACATTTTGTTTTGCTAGAGCAAGGCTAAGCATAAGAAAAACCTTTTGTAAAACAGGGAATTAAAGGAAGGTAATCAAATTCAAGGAAGGAAATGCAGGAATTGGTTTAGCACACAACTCCTATCACCTAATGCATCAAGCAAGTGAGAAAGATTTTAAAAGGAACAAGGAGGTGGCAAATGCACCGGGGCTTGCCTTGTGTTACTGGTGAATCAGGCTCGGTCCCGCAGATATCAAAATAGAAACAGCTGCCTGCCTGATGTTTCTCAGGTGGTGATGGTGGTGTCCTTGCTTCTTCTTCTACTTCCTCTTTGTTTTCTAGATATAGCCAAATATAATAATGAATGCTCATGTAATGCTCATGAAGATGCAAAAATAATAAAAGTTTGTTATGTAAAGTCTTGAGTACAACTTTCCTTCATGGATCTCCGAGAACATAGGGTTTCCGAAGTCAATAGTGAAGTTTATAGGGCAGGGACTAGGGTTTTAGGTTCTAAGCATCAAACATGGTCCAAATTATATCAAACTCTACCTAAGGCTTCTAAATATTATTTAGAGATTACCCTAAAAGTTTAGTGAATTTTGGATTTATTATTTATTCTTTAAAAATCCATAAGCATGGTCTTTGGTTGTTTTAAATACTCTATAATTTTTTATTTGGACTAAAAATCGTGAAACTATTTTTATTAAATACTATAGGAAATTAGAAACCCAGCAAAATTGGTTTGGTATTTTTAGGATTTTTCTACAATTTTCTAGAATTTCTTTAGCTCTGGCAGAAAAAGAAAAAGGAAAGCTATGAACAGTTTTGGACCGAAAGCGGCCCAAGTCAGCCCACTATAGGAAGAAAGCGACCGCGCGCGCCCATACTTCTAGTCTTGCAGAAACCCCGCTCGGTTTGAATAACTACGGAAGAAACTCGTGCACTATTTAACTGAGTCACTTACGCTTTGCGAAAAGGCCCTCTCCATTCTATCTCTTCACAGCTTACAATCATCGACGACGAACGGCACTAGGCCGCACTCCGGCGATCTTATACCGACGAAATTACTTGTGGGATGGCGCCCTACTTTGGCAGAAACCAAATTCAAGACCCACCGATCATTTCCCCTCACTCAATTTCACGACTACGACTCTAAATCATCCTGTCCACGGAGACAGCGCAGACAAAGGATGGACACGGGCGTTCACGGTAATCCAGGGTGGTCTAGTTCAATCAAAGGGGTCGAACAACATTAGGGGGTCTTAAGGAGACTAGAACAAACGTCCAAGGAGCTTGAACTAACCTGGAGCAAGCTGACCACGGTGAGGTCTCTTTCGCGGTAGCGGAAACACGGATTGGGGAAACTGAGCAATTCACGGGCGTTATTAGACAATTGAAGACAAGACTTGGCGGCTTAGATGTGTGATTACCGTGTGGAGCTCACGACGGGCTCAATTTATAGCAGGCAAGAGCGGTGGCCGGTGAATTGGGATTGAGACGTGCGGCGGTCGGAGGAATGGGAGGTCACTGGCGCAGTGGATTCGTGGAGAATACCGTGGCGGGCTCCCCGGCGATGATCGGATGGCTTAAGCGAGTCACGGCGATGTGGTAAATGTGCCCAGGCACGTGGCGCAAGGCCGTGAAGTGGCTGTCTCCGGTGAACACATCCGAAGCATCCGTGACTAGCTCGGTACGGTGGTCGGAGTAATTTAGTGGTCGGAGTATATCCACGGCGATGATATTTACTCAACCCCAAGCGCTATCCAACTGATCCGAGCACGAATCACGGCGGCGAAAGCACGAATCCGCACGTGGCTCGTCGGCGGCGAGGGACAGAGCTGGCGACCTGATCGGGACACTGTACCATTGGAACTGCGATTCAGAGCTCCTGACAGCCCAACTGGTATCGTCCAAAACACAAATTTCTATATAAGAACTTGCTAATTCGCCAGTAGTAAACTTGCAGCCCTTCATACCAGCTGCAATTTTGTTATAGCAACAACCACCAAACGAGCAATACATCTAGCTCAAAATGGCTCTCAAACCTAGTTCTAGGCCACTGTCAGTCTGATTTCAGACCTAAGACAGCCTGACAGGTCAACTTGGAGTCAAATTTTCTCCAAATTTCTTATGTAACCCAAGCTAAATCTCTATAGCAAAGTTACTCTCCTTACATAGCTCTACCAATTTGATGTACTGACCTAGGGCAAACTCCTCCTAATTTGAAAGTTACAAAGCTTCAAAGTTGAGCCAATTCTCTGAATTTCACACTTAATCCCAATAAAGCTCAAATGTGGCTTTTTGCAAATAGACCCAAACTTAGGGTTTAAGTTGAAAATCTCCAACCATGTGAACCATATGAGTTAATATACCCTATTTTCATGGTTTTTGCACTTTAGTCCAATAGTGTGCACATTTTGCAAATAACCCCCTAGGGTTTTAGTCCAGGGTTCTCTTTAGGGTTTTTGGTGCTTCTAGGGTTTGAATACCATGTATGTCTATTCATGGTGACATTTTATGACTACTTCAATTGAGTTTTGAAGTTTTCTCTTGTTTCGGCTTTGGTTACCCCTTTAAGCCCAATCTAGGGTTAACACTGTACCCTAGGGTTTCACTTTATGAAATGCCACATCAATACAACTTGTTTGAAATTTTTGCCTAGTGAATGCACTCCAGGTGTGACAAACACATGAAATGTCAATGCTTATGATGTTATGCTCAAGTTTTAGTAACAGTAACACCAGGGGTGTTACACAGGTAGGGGGTGTGTCACTGATCCAAGCTAGCTCAATGGTCGTCACTTTCCAGCACAAGATCACTGTCCACCTTGGATCAATGTTCTGCTTCGGAACCATCTCATCTGTGGCAGACAAAGAACGAACTCTACATCGCATAGCGGATCTGCCAGAGAGAAAACCTTCCTCGATAATCTCCGGGAAAACCGGAACGAAGCAGGAAATAACGCAACCTCCAGCGCTCCGAGAGAAGACTACCACCTGCAAGCCAGGAGCGAAAAATTCATTCACCCGAAGAACCCTGTTGTCCACCTCATCCACAGAAGAGTGGTCACGAATTACGAGGAAAAAAAGAAACAAAGACCCATCAAGCCGCCCTTCTGGTGCCTCTGCCCTCAAAGGAGAACAGAAAGAAGCTTGTCGTCATGACAACTCCGTTCTACCCCGACGTCCTCTTTATCGGGGGAGAGCGGAATTGTCCCCCATCTCCGACGACGAACCAACTGTGCCTAGGGAAGAACCTCCTCAGCGGGAAGCTCGTCGACGAAGGAACCGACACCGTAACGCCCAGCGACATCATGAAGCCGGAGAACGAGATCCGGCGCAGCCTATGACGCGAGACAAGATCTCGAAGGTGGGAGAAACTCCAGATGAACGAGTCTTCAGGGAGAGGAGGAATTCCCGCCGATATGATCGTCGACAAGCTCAAGAGCAGGCCGAGCAGGAGGCGAGACAACATCGAGAGAACCCTCTTCTCGGACGAAATTTGAACCCCGACTTCGCCCGAGCCATGAACACACCGAGCGAGGTCGGTGGAGTGTTGGCTCAGATAGCCGATGGCCTCCCCCAGACTCCAGACGCCGAGGGCTATCAGCGGCTACTTACTCGAGCAGCTAACCACCTTCTACCTCTCGCTCATCCTCCGAGCGATCTACGACACGCCATCAATAGTCGATGGGACGCACAGAGCTCCATGAATGCTTCGCGCGAACGATGACATAAGAATGAGATTCGGCGTCGAGAAGAGTATGATCGGGGTCATGGCATCCCTGCGCGAAGTCAGGCCACTAGGGTTGATTCGGCAACAGCTTCAACTGGCGGCACAACCCGAGGACGGTCAAGGCAGCACATCGACAACTCTTCTCCCCAGGACCGACACCACAATCATCAACAGGAGGATACGTGCGGAGTATCGGCGCTTACTCCATGTCTCAGGGCCATTCAGTGGCCCCCTAACTTCAAGGTCTCCAACATTGGCAAGTACGAGCCCAAGCAAGACCCGGGGGCGCTGGTTGGCTGTCTACACCATCGCTGCCCGGGCCGCTAGGGCAACTGAAGACGTGATGACTGCATATTTGTCCATCGTCCTTGGGCAAGATGCGTTGCAATGGCTACGACACCTGCCCCGACACTGCATCGACGATTGGAGCGACTTCAGTCGGCGTTTTATCGCTAACTTCCAATCCCTCTCTGACAAGTCGGCGCAGCCATGGGACCTCAAATCCATCAGGTGCCGAGGGGATGAGACTCTTCGGTCATACCTCAAAAGGTTTCAGACCATGAGAAATCATATCCCCGAGGTTGTGGAAGCATCAGTGATCGAGGACTTCTATCGGAGATCTAATGACTCGGCCTTCGTCCGAGCCATACTGCAAAAGGCGCCGACTACCTCCGAGCAGCTATTCATGGAAGCGGACCTCTACATCATCGCCAACGAACGAGCTCATGAACTCATCGGAGGAGCAAAGCCTGCACCGCCGGCACCACAACGCGACGTGAACCAACAACCCGACAAGCGTTGGGAGAAGAGGCCTCACGAAGAAGTCCACGCCGCAGGACCACCCGCCTCTCGTGCCTGAGGGGCACCCCGCGGAGGCGAACGTACATTGGACGACATCCTCGACGCCCAATGTCCGTACCATAAGGACATGCGCCACACCCTCAGGAACTGCAGAGACTTCAAGCACTCCATCGGGAACGGCCGACCCTTCCAACCTCTGCCACCTCCCCCACCACGAGGAGGACCCAGAGAACCTCGACAACCTCAACAGCAGGAAGGGAGAGGAGGCGGAGCATTCCCACGCGTCAACGGAGAAGTCAACGTCATCTTCGGTGGACATGGGTCGCAAGAGAGCAAGAGGCAGCAGAAGCTCAACGACCGTCATATACTGGTGGCGGCCACCGGCCCTCCTGCCCCGTATCGATGGTCCAAACACCCGATCACCTTTACTCGGGCGGATTAGTGCCTCAACTTCGATCACTCGGGCAAATATCCGCTCCTCGTCGATCCGGTGATCCGAGAGAGCAGGGTAAAGAAGGTGTTAGTGGACAGGGGAAGCAGCATCAACATCACCTTCCCCCGGACACTCCAAGGCTTGGGAGTCGCACTCAAAGAGCTCCACGAGTCAGACACTCCTTTCTTTGGCATTGTGCTGACTGAAGGAGAGTACCCACTCGGACACATCTACATGTCGGTCACCTTCGGAACTTTAGAAAACTACAGAACCGAGTTCCTAAGGTTCGAGGTGGCAAGTTTTGACTGTGGATACAACGCTATCATCGGCAGGCCAGGATTGGCGAAATTCATGGCCATTCCACACTATACATACATGATATTGAAGATGTCGGGACCACAAGGGATCATCACTATGCGCGTTGACTTCCAAGGCGCCGCAGAATGCTTTCGAGTGGCCATTCAGGCGGCCCTCACCACCAAGCCATCGACAACTTCTTCCGCGCAGGCGAACTCAAAGCCTGAGGAGGACCTCGTAGTACCCGCAAATGAAGCTCAAGTCGTGACCTCTATGCGGCCGACTGAGGAAACAAAAAGAATCAACCTCAGGTTCGCTGATGAACGCAAGACCTCCATCATCAGCTCCAGTCTAGATGACAAATAGGAAGGCGCGCTCGTCCAGTTTCTGCAAGATAACCGAGACGTATTCGCATGGCAACCTGCGGATATGCCGGGAGTCCCGAGAGAGCTGGCCGAGCACAAACTGAAGGTCTATCCCCAGGTGAGGCCGACCTGACAAAAGTTGCATCGTTTCACGCCCGACAAGAGAGAAGCTATCCGTGCCGAGCTAGCTCGCTTAGTCACACGGGTTCATTAGAGAAGTACTGCATCCTGAGTGGTTAGCAAATCCTGTTCTTGTACTCAAAGAATAAAGTGGATTGGCGCATGTGTGTCGACTATATAGATCTCAACAAACACTGTCCGAAGGATCCCTTCGGACTTCCTAGAATAGATCAGGTGGTAGATTCAACCACCGGATGCTCTATACTGTCATTCTTGGATTGCTACTCGGGATACCATCAAATCAGCTTGGCAAAAGAAGACGAGGAAACAACATCATTCATTACCCCGTTTGGAGCTTTCTGCTATACCTCCATGTCATTCGGCCTCAAGAACGCTGGAGCGACTTACCAGAGAGCCATTCAAACATGCTTAGCCGATCACTGGGGCAAGCGGGTAGAAGCCTATGTTGATGATGTAGTGATTAAGACAGAAAACTCAGAAAACTTCATTGAGGATTTCTAGCTGGTCTTCAACAGTCTATGGCGATACCGGTGGAAGCTTAATCCAGAAAAATGTGTCTTTGGAGTGCCAGCAGGGAAATTGCTCGGATTCATTGTCAGCCACTGAGGAATTGAAGCTAACCCAGAAAAGATTGAAGCTATCATGAGGATGGAAGCACCACGGTCACAGAAGAAAGTGCAAAGGCTTACTAGATGCATGGCAGCTTTAAGCAGATTTATATCAAGGTTAGGAGAAAAAGGCCTACCATTCTACAAACTGCTCAAGAAGGTGGGCAAGTTCCAGTGGACCTCAGAAGCTCAGGAAGCCCTTGATGCACTGAAGAAGTTCCTGACCACACCACCAGTGCTAAAACTGCCCCGTCGAGCCACGCCAAACCAGCCAGCAGAAGATCTTGCACGACTCACGTGGTGAGCACCGCGTTGGTAGTCGAGCGAGCAGAGGAAGGACATGCATATCCAGTACAACATCCCATCTACTTCATCAGTGAAGTTCTGGGACCCTCCAAAAAGAAGTATCCTCAAGTTCAGAAACTATTGTATGCAGTACTTCTAACTGCACGCAAGCTCCGTCACGACTTCGACGACCACAAAGTCATAGTAGTCACCGGATTTCCAATAGGGGATATTCTCCACAACAAAGAAGCCATTGGGAGAATAGCCAAGTGGGCCTGCGAGCTAGGAGCTCACGACATTGAGTTTCGACCTCGTACTGCAATAAAGACTCAGGCACTAGTGGATTTCGTGTCAGAGTGAACCGAGCAACAAGTACCAGATAACCCGGAGACTGCAGAAGTATGGCGGATGTATTTCGATGGCTCGCTGAAGCTGCAGGGAGCAGGCGCAGGGATCCTCTTCATTGCCCCTGGAGGTGAACAACTCAAATATGCTTTTCAGTTGCTATTCTCAGCATCCAATAATGCAGCAGAATATGAAGCTCTGATCCACGGATTGAACATTGCCATATCGCTGGGCATCAAGAGGTTGATGGTCTATGGAGATTCATTGGTGGTCATAAGTCAGATAAATAAAGAATGGGATTGCTCGAGTGACTCTATGGGCAAGTACTGCACAGCCGTCCGGAAACTGGAAGACAAATTTGAAGGGCTAGAATTTCATCATGTGGAAAGAGATCGCAACGCGGCAGCAGACGCGTTGTCGAAACTAGGATCCAGTCGGACTTAGGTCACACCCGGAGTTTTCGTCCAGGAGGTGCCACGCCCGAGCATTTCCCTAGATCAAGCAGAAGAGTGCAATGTTTTGGGCCAGCCAGATCAGACTCTAATGATTGGAGGGAGCCTATCATCAGATATATAAAGAATGAAGAGGAATCGGATGATAAAGCCGCAGCAGAACGAATCGCAAGGCAGTCATCCCACTACACCCTGATTGGGGATGCACTGTACAGAAGGGGCGCAACAGGAGTCCTCATGAAGTGCATTCTTTCGGTTACTGGGAAGCAACTGCTAGATGAAATCCACGCTGGACAGTGCGGGATACACGCAGCATCCAGGACTCTGGTTGGGAAGGTCTTCAGGTCTGGTTTCTACTGGCCGACAGCGAAGAGTGATGCAGCCGAGTTAGTCCAAAAGTGTGAAGCTTGCCAATTCTTATCAAAGCAGCAACATTTACCAGCACAACAACTGCAGACCATACCCGTAACATGGACATTTGCATGCTGGGGACTGGACATGATTGGACCTTTCAAGAAAGCTCAGGGAGGATACACTCACATGCTGGTCGCCATTGACAAATTCACCAAATGGATAGAATACAAACCCATTGCTTCTAACTTCAGCCAAGGTAGTGGAATTCATACAAGATATAATATTCAGGTTTGGGATAACAAATAGCATCATAACCGACCTGGGATCCAATTTCACTAGCTCTGAATTCTTTGATTTCTGCGAACAATGGAGCATCCAGATCAAATATGCATCAATAGCACATCCAAGAGCCAACGGTCAGGTAGAAAGGGCTAATCGAATGATATTGGAAGCACTCAGGAAGAAAGTCTTCGACAAGAATGAAAAGTTCGCGGGAAAATGGATCAGAGAGTTGTCATATGTAGTTTGGAGCTTAAGAACTCAACCAAGTCGAGCTTTGCATGGAAATACTCCTTTCTTCATGGTCTATGGTTCGGAGCCAGTGCTACCTGCCAACCTCAGGTTTGGGGCACCAAGGCTGGTCTTCGAAAGCATAGCTGAGGAAGAGGCTACCAGATTAGAGGATATTGACATATTGGAGGAAGAGCGATTGAATACAGTAATTCAGTCAGCTAGATACCAGCAAACCCTGAGGCGCTATCATGACAAGGCCATACGACATCGATCCTTTGTAGTGGGAGACTTGGTCCTTCACCGAATTCTAACGGGGGAAGGACGGCACAAATTTTCACCACTATGGGAAGGACCATTTGTAGTAGCAGAAGTCACTCGGCCAGGATCATATAGGCTTACTCAAATGGATGGCACAGAAATAGGGAATTCATGGAATATAGAGCATCTCAGGAAGTTTTACCCTTAGCAAGATTTCAAAAGCTATCGGGGGAGCATTGTATTCTGTAATTGGTAAATACCTCATCAATAAAAGATTTCATTCTCAAGGGCACTCGAACTGTTTATTATCAATCAGCATGCTTACTCGACTTAGGGTGACCACTATACCCTACTAACAGAGCAATCGACTTAAGTCGGCAGTGACTTAAGACGGTGCAACATACTCACGCTTACTCGACTTAGAGTGACCACTATACCCTACTAACAAAGCAATCGGCTTAAGTCGGCAGTGACTTAAGACGGTGCAACATGCTCACGCTTACTCGACTTAGGGTGACCACTAAACCCTACTAACGGAGCAATCAGCTTAAGTCGGCACTGACTTAAGATGGTGCAACATGCTCACGCTTACTCGACTTAGGGTGACCACTAAACCCTACTAACGGAACAATCGGCTTAAGTCGGCAGTGACTTAAGACGGTGCAACATGCTCACGCTTACTCGACTTAGGGTGACCACTATACCCTACTAACGGAGCAATCGGCTTAAGTCGGCAGTGACTTAAGACGGTGCAACATGCTCACGCTTACTCGACTTAGGGTGACCACTATACCCTACTAACGGAGCAATCGGCTTAAGTCGGTAGTGACTTATCACTGTGCAACATGCTCACGCTTACTCAACTTAGTGTAACATGCTCGCGTTTACTCATCTTAGGGTGATCTCTATGCCTTACTAGCTGATCGATTAGCATAAATTAGAAAAAGATTCCAAAACCAGCACACTGCACTTACTTCTACAATCATTCATGACGATTGTTGAATTCTCACAACAGAAACAAAACGTTATGGTTTTCAGCTGAGTATCTTCTAAACACAGCAAAATATCTCTACTTGGCAATGTCTTTTACAAGAGCTATCGAGGAGGAAGGGAGACTCGAAGCATCAGGCGCAGCCTTAACATCCGCCACAATGTCATCAGGAACAACTACACTAGGCCTTCTCATCAAGATTCGTCCCACGCGAATGGCTTTATCCATAGCCTTGTCACGCTGGGTCTTCAAAACAACACAGTTGTCCTCTGCGACCTTGGCAGCCAATCGAGCGGCCTCTAGCTCCTAAGCGACTGATCTCTTGGAGGTACGCACATCTTTAATGACAGAATCCTTGCTTGACACCAGCTTCCTGAGCCACAGGATCTCATCCAAGGATAATTGCTGTTCATGGCGATGATGATCTAGATCTGTCATGGTAAAGCGGTGGCTCCTCTCCAAGATTGTTAGGGAATTGCTGGCGTCACGATACAACCCATCCAGATTGTCACGAGAAGCTACAAGTGCTTGTTTCTCCTCCTGCAGACAAGAATTAACTCTCAAATATCCAGAAATCAGTAAAAGCACAACAGATCCAATTAAGTAAGCTTACCTCGTTAACCGCCCTTTCAGAGTCAAGCTGAGCATTAAGAGAGGAATTCAAGGAATTTGCATCGTCTAAAGAAGCAGAAACCCGAGCCAGGTCGATCTGACCTTGGGAATATCTCTCCTCAAGCTCAGAATACCACCGGGTTGAGTCGGTTTGATGCTGAAGATGTCTCTCCTCGAGCTCAGAATACCGTCGGATCATATCTTACAAAAAAGCAGCCGAAGAAAAGATACATGGTTAAAAACAAATTGACACTTTCAAATCAGCAAATAGAGAAGCAAAGATACCAACCAGCATTCGACACTTTCAAATCAGCTATCTGTTTTTGAAGCAGCAATGGATTCCACTGCGTTAGAGACAGAGCTCCTTCTGGGATAGTAGCGCCATATGATTTCAATTGACCAGACATCCCATCAACCAAAGCCTGTTATTAAAAACAAATGAGTACAAAGAAAGTGATCTACCAGGAGGAATGATGCAATGAAAAAAGCTAATTTACCTGAAGATTAGAAAAGAATGAAGGCAATCCCAAGTCATGAGAAGCTGTGTTGTAACTCGACGAAGGAAGATCAACTGGAACAATCTGAAAAGCATCATTGAGGGTTGATTCAGCTCCACCAGCAGATATCAAAATCCTGTCATCCGGTGCGCCGACCTCTAAGGCGACTCCCTCACTTGAAGCTAGAGAAGTATGCATCACTATCACTCCATCAGAATGTGGTGGAGACGACCCGGCATGGACATCCATGGAGGTATGGGAAGCAGAGCTCGCTCGGACACCCTCGGGGGCTGGGTTGCAGCTTGCACTGCCATCGGAGTCGGATCACTACCGACAACACCCTCGGGGGCTGGGTTGCAACTTGCGATACCCACCTGAGACAGATCATTACCGGCAACACCCTCGGGGGCTGGGTAATCGCCAGCACCACCTTTGGGGGCTGAGTTTTCTACAACAGCCACCTCTAAGACTAAAGGATCCTCAGTCACCTCCATGGGAGTCAGGCAATCTTGACCAACTTCTTGACACCAAAGACCGCCTTCCAAGGTCGACAACGTGCGAGATGCTGCACGGGATACCTCTAATCCCACATCTGGAATGTTAGAACAAACATCCATCATATCACCATTAGTCGTCTCTGACACCATATCCTCAAGAATGACATCCTCAAGGGTCTGATCAAAATCTGTTATAGATAAATCCTGAAGGCTAACAAGAGTAGACAGGGCTGGAGAAGGAATATCACTATCTCCCCTACTACCTCTGTAGAGTCGGGTATTCTTGCGAATTAGTGGAACTTCTTCTTCATCATCGTCCTCATCAAAAATGCGGACAACAGATGGTGCAGGATCACACCCATTGGGCTCAGCTGCAACAGGATTACACCCATTGGGTTCAGCTTCAGTAGGGTCACACCCATTGGGGTCAGTCGGTGCACGGTCACACCCATTGGGGTCAACTTCAGCAGGTACACCGCCAGTGGGATCAACTCCAGTAAAGACCTCTGCCTGTACTTTTTTAGCAACAGGAGCAGAAGAGCCAGCACCCTGATCCAAGCATGACAATCGCCGAAGCCATCTCTTTTTCTTTTTCTTTTCTTCAGCAGGCACAGCCGGACGACTGACCTAGCAACGACTCTTTGGGCGGGTACCCTCAGGCTTTTGCGCATCCACTGTTTTGTCAAGCTCTGGTATAACTACAACAACCATTGTTTCAGTAGGGCCCGAGTCAGATGATTCTCCAGCCAACATGTCAAGCATAGCATTCATTTCTGCATCATCTGGACTCGCTGGCATCTCAAAATGAACTTGCCTCTCATCATTGGGAAGATCACAAAGACAAGCAACTAAGACCTCAATATCTTCGGGAGAGGGTCGCACTCTAAGACCCAGGCCACTATCACCAGCAGGAGGATTGGACATGAAACTAAAAAGGACTTAGGAGGTGGCAGATTCCAAGCAGAGTAGGCAACAGGAGCACCAACATTTGATACTTTGCCTCTCAAGATCATGTCTAGCCGGCTCACCAAATCCTTAGCAGGAATTCTCTTATTAGTAACCCGAGTGGAGTTGGTAACACCACTGTACAAGTAAGCCGGGTATGCTCTGTCCTTCAGAGGCTGGATGTTCTTAAAAATAAAATCAGCAACCACAACTTCGGCGGTCAGACCTCTTTCCTTCAGCAAACAGACTTCAGCAAGCAGAACCTTAGCCTTTGTTACTTCCAGGGCAGTAGGAGACTCAATCCAACTTGGAGTGCGCACATCTGACTGTCTTCTCGACCGAGGAGGGAGGGACTTGCCGTGGTTTTCCACAATAAACCACTCAAGACGCCACCCTTTAATGTTGTCCTTAAGCAGAATATCAAGATATTCCGTTTTCCTTCCGCGCCGCATCTCCAGACTCGCACCACCCACGAGTTGGTGCTGACCCCCAGCCATCCCAGGTCGACAATGGTACAGATACTTCCATAAACCAAAGTGGGGAAGAACTCCGAGGTAGGCCTCGCACAGATGAATAAAGATAGAGATTTGCAGAATGGAATTGGGATTCAGATGAGTTAGGTTTAGATTGTAAAAGTCAAGGAGACCGCAGAAGAAGGGAGAAATGGGAAGAGCAAGGCCGCGGATAAGAAAAGGAACATAAACAACAAACTCGTGGGTATCCTCTGTTGGGACAGTAACCCCATGGCAAATCCGCCAAGAACAAAGCTCTTTCGGAGGAAGAATTCCAACATCGACAAGGTGAAGGAGATCTGATTCCAAGACAACAGACATGTGGTTACCTGCGAAAGGCAACTAGCTGTTGGGGTCAATGGGAGGAATGACCACTGCAGCAGAATTTTGGTTCTTCCGCTTGGGCGCCATCGCAATCTCGTTAGCGGATTGAAGGGAAGCAAAATCAGAGGGAAGCAGAGTAATGTTTGGAGGCAGAAATGTGAAGTTAGGGCTCATAACGCAGAGGCGTGCAGCGACGTGATATAAGTGGGGTTTCCCAGGTCAGACACCGTTTCTAAAAAGTGCCAAGTCATCACGCGGAAAAAGCAAGACACCCTGACATAACTCGGCAGTTACCTCTAAAGCGCCAACGTGGCCCGACATAACTCGGCAGCTACCTCTAAAGCGTTGATGTGGCCTGGCATAACTCGGCAGCTACCTCTAAAGCGCCAACGTGGCCTAGCATAACTCGGCGGCTATCTCTAAAGCATCGACGTGGCCCAATGTAACTCGGCTGTTACTTCTAAAAACGCCGACATGGTCCAGAGCAGCTCGACAGTTATTTCTAAAAAAATGCCGGCAATGCATAACTCAGCCGTTTTCTCCATGAAAACGCCAGCAGAACCAAATGCGACTCAGCAATTACTAGTCATTACTCGGGTGTTATCTATAAGAACAACGGCAACGCTAGAAATGAATACAAGCTATCGATTGACTATAAAAGAGCGATGGAAAAGCAAAAAGGAGAGACTCAGAACAAGCCGAAATTTTCTTCAATATATTGATAAGGGAAGTCCTTCCACAAACTCAAAGACAAACTCATTATGAGTCGGCCTTCCTTCCCTTTTTCGCTACATTACACTACTACACCATCACATTACCTACACTACTCTATACTACTAACTACTACTACATTATTTCACTATTACTAATACTACTTCTACTGCTACTTATCTATACTAGTATTTAAGCCAGCGGCGCTTTGCCACTGGCCCTGCCGCTATCGCCGTCGTCCTTACCGCTGCCGCCGTTGTCCTTGCCGCTGTCGCTGTCACCCTTGCCGTTGTCACCCTTGTCGCTGTCGTCGCCCTCGTCATCGCCGTCGCCACCGCTCCCCTCCTCGGACGAGTCGAAGGAGTCCTCTTCGTCCGAGGAGATCTCCGACTCATCCGAGCCCTCGAGCCCCGAGCGCTCGACGGCCCGGATGTACGTCCACACCTCGGCGGCGATCCCCTAGGAATCGTCTGAGTCATCGGACGACACCGGGGGAGAGACGTAGGCTGGTGACCCCTCGGACTCGGAGGAGAACTGCTCCTCCGAGTACTCGGAGTCTCCGAAGTCCTCGGAGGGGGGACTCGGCTTGCGCTTCCGCTTGTCGCCGGAGTGGTGCGATGAACTTCCGTCTTTCTTACTCTTGCCCATGGTTGAGTAGAAGAGAAGAGAAAAGAGGAGAATAAGCAACAAATGGCCGAGAGATGTGTGAAGACACCAGTGAAGCAAGTGCTCTATTTATAGGGGCGGGAAGCAACTGCTCATCTCCTACCACGGTCACTGAATAGTTGCAAATATTCAATATGCAATTCAAATCGTCTAGAAACAAGTCAGGCGGCAGACGCCGTTTCACGTAGCATGACACCCATTGGGACTGAAGTCAACTGCTTGGACGTTATGATTACACCCTGCGGTCACGTCAAGTTACTATTCAAGGGCAGTTTGCTAAACGCTCAGCGCACCAAGCCGTCCTTTGGCTACACCCATTGGGGGGGGACGTCCAGGAATTTTCAATAGATTTTCCCAAGCAGTCGCATCCATACATTATATGCAATGAATATATCAATACAGAAGTAAGATATCGATAGAGATCGGAGGAAAGCCAAAAATAGCTACTGAAGTACAAGTCTAATCAACAGAAGCATTGAAGCATGAAGCGAAATGAAGACCAGCCAAAGTGCTATCTACCGGACATCCAATCTGTCGCCGATCAAATAAATTTCAAACCTAACAGGACATGGGTAGACCGCATTGCTGATCTCAAAGGCAAAACTATATGCTGATCTCTAAAATATAAAGCGGATGATATAATGCTAAATTCTAAGGCATTCAACGAAGATAAAATGATGATTTCTAAAAGCATGAGATGAAGACCTTTAAGTGGATTATTTTCATTAATCCACTCAAAGCTCGGGGGCTACACCCATTGGGTGCACCTCCGGTGCACCCAATGAATCATCAATCCCAAAAGACAGAATGCTGATCTCTAAAGCATGAACTGATGATGAAATGCTGATTTCTAAAGCATAAGACAAGGATGAACCAACGACTTCTAAAAGGCAGGAAATGAAGACCTTTGAGTGGATTATTTTCAGTAATCCACTCAAAGCTCGGGGGCTACACCCATTGGGTGCACCTCCGGTGCACCCAATGAATCTTCAACTTCCAAAAACGAAGTGCTGATCTCTAAAGCATAAGCTGACCGATCAAAGCTCAGAAGCAACGACTTGACAAGCGTACTGTTAAAGCATCCACATTTTAAAATCAAAACTGCAAGCTGGACCTAGAATCTTTGGGCCGATTATTTCAAAATCAACTCAAAGATTAGGGGCTTGTGGGGGACAGATATCCCCCGGGTCCACTAGAAGGCTAGAAAACCTCGCGAAAGGCCTTAGGCCCATTGTTTCGCAAGGCCATCCCTTCGTGGGCCTGGGGAGGAATGTCTGGCAGAGTGGATCGATGCAAGATTGGATCAACTCGAGCCTAGGCGGCCCAATGGATTTAAGCATTATCCACAGCAGTGATCCGATTCTCCCACGTTGCGCCCTCTGGCGTCAGAACTGAATGATGATAAGTCGGCAGAATTATAGGAAGATAAGCTCAGTCGGTTCACTACTACTTAGGCGCACGTTGTTATCATATCCGCATGTAACGCCCCACGGTCGAGTATATAAGGCCTAGGGGGCACCCCCTCAAAGGACAACTCATTCATTAGTCGTCTACTTAGCTCTCTAGTATCCCTCATACTAGAGAACTCCCCTGTAACCCACCACATAAAAGATCCACAACAGTAAGTAGGGTGTTACGCCTCTCTAAGCGGCCCGAACCTGTATAAAATTGTCCACTGTCTCTCGTGCATCTAGCACGAACCATCAAGCTACAGTCGGTAACACCGTCCTACTCCAAAAAGCACCTCGAGGGGCAACCTCGGGTGTGCGGTTGGACCCAAAACACCGACAGGGTTTGCCGGGCCTAGAACTCATCGTACTCTTGGAACTCCTGGAAGTCCTCCTCCACGACTTCATCTTCACCTGAGGAGTGGTTGCAACGCGGAAAACCTAGGGGGGTTTGGTGTGTAAAGCAAGGGTGAGTACACATCAACATACTCAGCAAAATGTCCCGTTTGGCTGTAGTGGACTAGCTTTATGTGGAGTTAAGCCAAGCAGTTGCTTTTAGTTGGTCATGTTATTATTACTAGTAGAAAGCCAGGTTTTAGTATTAACACAAGTTATTAACCCAATGTACCATTTTCAAACGGAAAGAATACCACTTACCATTACCATAGGCATAACCAAAACCATCATCCTCGTCACCACCTGTAAACCATACATCTATGATCAAGTATCTCTAATCAATGGAGCTCCCTTGGCCGCTCATAACCGCGAGCACGGCTGATATATCAGTTTCATAACACTCTACAGTGGTTGTGCACTTTACCCACAAGCTATGATTCCCTCTTGCCTCGGGCCGATCAAACCCTTAAACACTACCAAGGTGAATAGGCAGGGTCTCACTACGTAGCCTTTACAAAGATTCTCTGGGGCTGTAGCCACCCGTTAGGTTTCCTAAATGCACCGCACTCCTCCCCAAGGGGCGAACCAACCTTGGCAGAGCGAGCCGCATACACCGAGCCCCATTAACGGCACAACGGCGAAGCGAACTACACCCCAGTTCCTCTAATTACTCAGCTAAGGGCGTCCCACTCCACCCTCATGGTTGCACTGTTTTCCCGGGCGGTCATCCAACGAACCAGTCCTTACGGAGAGGCACTCGAGAAACAGCTCGAGCCCCCTTAAATGTCACAGTACCATCATCATAATCAAAAGGGAAAACAGTGTATCATAGATAATCTCATCATGTTCATTAATTAATGTGAAGCGCTAGCATAAAGCTAAACCAAAATAACCCAACCAAAATAGATAAACAAGGACAAGATAAACAAAAGCTAGTCAATCCTTTGGTATAAACTGTGTAAATGCGGGGAATGAATTATAAGATGTATAGGACATAGATGGGTCAAAGGACACTTGCCTTCACCAACCGACTGCTGCTCAGGGTCTTCACCTGCAACTCCTTCGGACTCCACCAACTGACCGTTATCTATACGAGTTTCAAACATACATTCCACAAATTTAATACAAAAGAACGGTACACCAAACAATAGAATGTAGTAAATAAACAGACGTTCGATGCAGGGCTCACACCTACGACTAAGCGAGGAAGGGAAAGTAACGGCCGAGGCTACGGCCGACGAGCGATCACGTCACACAATTATAAATTAAAATACTCGTCTAAATAAAACAGTATTAATTTAGCCATCGCGTTTAGCATAGGGTAAAGTCATGTTACATGTTTAATTATTATGAACAGATAAAGGTAAATTAAAAGGATTGTCGCGCGGCGAAATGCGCGACACAACACTTAAATTGAATTAAGAAATAAACGACTCGTCGCGCGACGAAGCGCGCAACGAGACATTTGCATTAATTATAAAGAGACGTTAAGCGTCGCGCGACGAAACGCATGACGGCATACGCCATCTAAACTGAATTTAAAATAAAACGTCGCGCGACCGGACGCGCGACGCCACACATTAAATAATCTGAAATTAGGATGAATCGTCGTGCGACGAAGCGCACAACGCAACACGTCAATAGAATCTGAAATCAACTAATTCGTCGCACGACGAAGCGCGCGACGCAGCACGTTCATTAAACTAAATTTTAAAACTAATTAAGCCAAGATTCGATCGCCACGCGAGCTGAGGCTGCACGCGCGGGAATGCGTTGGGCGAGCCGCGAGGGGCCGCGCTGCCAGGGGACAGGGGCTGCGCCGGGGACCATGCTGCCCGGGGGCAGCGGCCGCGCGCAGGGGCGCCAGAGAGCCGCGCCCGAGGGGCCGGACGAGGTTGTGCCGCCGCGCGAGGGGGCCGGGTGGGGCCACGCCGCCGCGCACGGCCGGGCAGGGCCACGCCGTGCGAGGGGAGCAGGGGGAGGGGCCGCACCGTGCCAAGGGTCTAGGGGAGGGGCGCCGCCGCGCCGCGCGCCAGGGGAGCCACGCGCAGGGGTCGCGCGTAGGGGAGAAGGGGAGGGGAAGAGAGAGAGGGAGAGGGAGAGGGGAGCTCACCTCGGGGTCCAAATCCGGCGATCACCGTCTCCAAAACCTAGGGCACCACGGGGAGAGAGAGAGGTGGAGGAGAGAAGGTTGTTGCGCGGGAAAATCAAATGAGAGAAAGGGAGAGAAGGGAGAGGGCGCGCATGGGGGAGGGGCACGGCGTCGGGGGCGCGCGGGCCAGAGCGGGCCGGCTGGGCTGGGCTGAGCCGGGCTGGGTCGGGCTGGGTCGCATCGCGGGGCAAAAACCCACGACACGCACAACCACAGATCGGAATCCAAATCACGGAACGAGAGTAAGCAAAACACATGATTAAGCAAGGCATCAGACAAAGAAATATAATTCGGCATGATGCAACACCCATGACAACTTAGGTTTTGTTTATACGTAATACAGACACCAGTCGCTACACCGCTTTGAAATTGGGAAGAGAAAAGAGAGTAACACCTGAATTTGGTGAGTAAAAAGAAGAAAAAAATTCTACCCCCAAATTCAGGGCGTTACATCACCAAATGGGATGACCATGAAATGGTCAAGGTTATTCTAAGATCACTCGTTTTTCGCAATCCTACGCAAGTTTAATTAATACGTGGTGATCCTAAATATAAGCTAATGTCTCCTGAGGAGGTTATAGGAAAGTTTGTGAGCTTTGAATTGATGATCAAAGGCTCCAAACAAATCATCAACTTGGAGCAAGGCGGCACCTCCACACCCGAGGTGCAACCCATCGCATTCAAAGCGACGGAGGAGAAGAAAGAAGAGTCTACATCAAGTAGGCTCTCCATCGATGCCTCCAAGCTCGACAACGAGGAGATGGCGCTCATCATCAGGAGCTTCCGTCAAATCCTCAAGAAAAGGAGGGGGAAGGACTACGAACCCCGCTCCAAAAGGTTGTGCTACAAATGTGGTAAGCTCGGTCATTTTATCGCTAAATGCCCTATGCCTAGTGATAGTGACAGGGACAACGACAAGAGAGGGAAGAAGAAGGAGAAGAAGAGGTACTACAAGAAGAAGGGCGGCGATGCCCATGTGTGTCGGGAATGGGACTCCGATGAGAGCTCCACCGACTCCTCCGACGAAGAGGATGCCGCCAACATCGCCGTCAACAAAGGTCTCCTCTTCCCCAACGTCAGCCACAAGTGCCTCGTGGCAAAGGACGGCAAAAGGAAGAAGGTAAAATCTAGAGCCTCCACCAAATATACAACATCTAGTGATGAAGGTAGCTCTAGTGAAGATGAGGAAAATTTGCTTATCCTTTTTGCCAACTTTAACATGCAACAGAAAGAAAATTTCAATTAATTGATAGGTGCAATTCATGAGAAGGATGAACTCTTGGATAGCCAAGAGGAATTCCTTATTAAGGAAAACAAAAAGCATGTTAAAGTTAAAAATGCTTATGCTCAGGAAGTTGAAAAATGTGAAAATTTGACTAAGGAGCTTAGCATTTGCCATGACACTATTTCCAGCCTTAGAATTGAGAATGTTAATTTAATTGCTAAGGTTGAAAAATCAAATGTTTGTCATGATTCAATTGCCAATCTTAGAAATGAAAATGCTAGTCTAATTGCTAAGATTGATAAGTTGAATGAATCAATTTCTAGCCTTAAAATTGAAAATGCTAGTTTAATTTCGAAGGCTAAAGATTTAAATGTTTGCAATAATTCTATTTCCTTTCTTAGAGATGAGAATGCTATATTACATGCTAAGATAGAAGAATTAAATGCTTGCAAACCCTCTGCATCTAGTATTGATCATGTTACTATTTGTACTAGATGTAGAGATATTAATATTGATGCTATTCATGATCACCTTGCTTTAATTAAACAACAAAATGATCATATAGCTAAATTAACTAGTAAAATCAATGAGCATGAGATAGAAAATGAAAAATTTAAATTTGCCAAAAGCATGCTCTATAATGGGAGACGCCCTGGCATCAAGGATGGCATTGGTTTCCAACAGGTAAGCAATGTCAAACTTAATGCCCCTAAAAGATTGTCTAACTTTGTTAAGGGCAAGGCTCCCATGGTTCAGGATAACGAGGGCTATATTTTATATCCTAATGGTTATTCCGAACACAAAATTAGGAGAATTCATGCTAAGAAGTCTCATTCTGTTTCTCACCATGCTTATATGTATAAGAATAAGGCATCTAGCTCTAGGAATTCCACTCATATTAAAATGTCTAAAAAGAAAACTCCTAGTGTATCAAATGAACCTAATTATTCATTTAAGACCTTTGATGCTTCTTATGTGCTTACTAACAAATCAGACAAGATAGTTGCCAAATATGTTGGGGGCAAACTCAAGGGCTCCAAGACTTGTGTTTGGGTACCCAGGGTGCTTGTTTCTAATGTGAAAGGACCCAAGACCGTTTGGGTACCTAAGAACAAGGCCTAAATTGTTTTGCAGGTTTATGCATCCGGGGGCTCAAGTTGGATAATTGATAGCGGATGCACAAACCACATGATAGGGGAGAAAAGGATGTTCTCCTCATATGAGAAAAATGAAGATCCCCAAAGAGCTATCACATTCGGGGATGGAAATCAAGGTTTGTTCAAAGGACTTGGTAAAATTGCTATATCACCTGACCATTCTATTTCCAATGTTTTTCTTGTAGATTCTATAGATTACAATTTGCTTTCTGTATCTCAATTATGCAAAATGGGTTACAACTGTCTTTTTACGGATATATGTGTTATTGTCTTTAGAAGAAGTGATGATTCAGTAGCATTTAAGGGAGTATTAGAGGGTCAGCTATACTTAGTTGATTTTAATAGAGCTGAACTCGATAATTGCTTAATTGCTAAGACTAATATGGGTTGGCTCTGGCATCGTCGACTAGCCCATGTTGGGATGAAGAATCTTCACAAGCTTCTAAAGGGAGAGCACATTTTGGGACTAACCAATGTTCTTTTTGAGAAAGACAGGGTTTGTAGCGCATGTCAAGCAAGAAAACAAGTCGGTACCCACCATCCACACAAGAACGTAATGACTACGGACAGGCCACTGGAACTACTCCACATGGATCTATTCGGCCTGATTGCTTACATAAGCATCGGCGGGAGTAAGTACTGTCTAGTAATTGTGGATGATTATTCTCGCTTCACTTGGGTATTCTTTTTGCAGTAAAAATCACAAACCCAAGAGACCTTAAAGGGATTCTTGAGACAGACTCAAAATGAGTTCGGATTGAGAATCAAGAAGATAAGAAGCAACAATGGGACGGAGTTCAAGAACTCTCAAGTTGAAGGCTTTCTTGAGGAGAAGGGCATCAAGCATGAGTTCTCTTCTCCCTACACACCTCAACAAAATGGTGTAGTGGAAAGGAAGAATAGAACTCTACTGGACATGGCAAGGACCATGCTTGATGAGTATAAGACTCCGGACCAGTTTTGGGCTGAGGCAATTAACACTGCCTACTACTCCATCAACCGGATCTACCTTCACCGAATCCTCAAGAAGACATCATACGAACTCCTCACCGGTAAAAGCCCAATGTTTCATATTTTTAGAGTCTTTGGTAGCAAATGCTTTATTCTTGTTAAAAGAGGTAGAAAATCTAAATTTGCTCCTAAAGCTATAGACGGCTTTTTACTTGGTTATGACTCAAACACAAGGGCATATAGAGTCTTCAACAAATCTACCGGATTAGTTGAGGTTTCTTGTGAAATTGTGTTTGATGAGACTAATGGCTCCCAAGTGGAGCAAGTTGATCTTGATGAGCTAGATGATGAAGAGGCTCAGTGCGTCGCGCTAAGGAACATGTCCATTGGGGATGTGTGTCCTAAGGAATCCGAAGAGCCCACTCATGCACAAGATCTACCATCATCTTCCATGCAAGCATCTCCACCAACTCAAGATGAGGATCAGGCTCAAGACAATGAAGATGAAGATCAAGAGGATGAGCCACCTCAAGAGGAGGACAATGATTAAAGGGGAGATGAAGTTGATCAAGACAAGGAAGATGATCAAGAAGTACAGGGTCCAAGACCATCACACCCAAGAGTCCACCAAGCGATTCAAAGAGATCACCCTGTGAACTCAATTCTCGGTGACATTCATAAGGGGGTAACCACTCGATCTCGAGTCGCTCATTTTTGTGAACATTACTCTTTTTGTGTCCTCTATTGAGCCATACAGGGTAGAGGATGCACTAAAAGATTTGGATTGGTGTTGGCAATGCAAGAGGAGCTCAACAACTTCACGAGGAATGAGGTATGGCATTTAGTTCCACGTCCTAATCAAAATGTTGTAGGAACCAAGTGGGTATTCTGCAACAAGCAAGATGATCATGGTGTGGTGACAAGGAACAAAGCCCGACTTGTAGCCAAGGGTTATTCACAAGTCGAAGGTTTGGATTTCGGTGAAACTTATGCACTCGTAGCTAGGCTTGAGTCAATTTGCATATTACTTGCCTATGCTACTTACCATGGCTTTAAGCTTTACCAAATGGACGTGAAAAGTGCCTTTCTCAATGGACCTATCAAAGAAGAGGTCTATGTTGAGCAACCTCCCCGGCTTTGAAGATAGTGAGTACCCTAACCATGTTTATAAACTCTCTATTGGGAGCCTTCATCTTCCGAAGGTCCTCAAAAACACGACTAACATATTTTCCAAGTATAATATATTCACAGGGACCTTTGGCCTTGGGATGAAGGTGTACACAATATGAAAAGCGCGGTCTGGGAGAAGGATGAACCAGTTCCGAAGCTACGTATGTAGAAGCTTCGGCTTAGCGGTGGAAAATGGAACTGACTTAAAAGGGGAAAGGTTGTCTAGTCCTCGATAGATTACCCCTTAGTCAATAGTAAATTTCAAAAGCATGGATGTAATTTTACATAGGCTGCGTCTTGTGCCTATAAATAGATGAACAGTAGCAACGTACTGTTCACGCTGACTTGTATTCACTCGCACGTCACACTTGGATTCTTACCTTCTGTCAAGCCAAAGGTACAAATGTAATTCAATATCATTAATGTTTATTCATGGTTATTTAACAAGAATACAAATAATATAATGATTTAAGATGATTATTCGTATTCTTTATATGTAATTTATGCTCTCGTTTTCTATTACATGCTGAGATGATGAAGGTATGCCCTTCATGACCTTCGTCTGAAGATCATTATATCCTGAGGGAGATAATGTTTTGAAGGACGAATGCCCTTAACCATTAACATTTGTGTTGCCTTGTTCTTAACTCATAGCATTTGAGAACAAGTCCCCAACATTGGCGCCCACCTCCGATGAACTCATTCGACCACCTTCGGCAAGCTGTGACCTTCGTCATGCCGCCGAAGAAAGCTTTAGCACTGGGGGCTGCATTGCAGCCACTGGACGTCAACCAAGAAACACTGCATGAAGCTAGAAGCCAAAAAAGGAAGACTACAAGTTCAACGCCTCAGGAGGAGGAGTTGGACCAAGAAATAAGGGACCTCGAAGCCATCCATCAATAGGTCCAGAGGAAGAAGGAGAAGATGCTTCGTCTTTTCGATCTTCAGAGGAGATCGATGAGGCTGCTGAGGAAATGTGTCATCTCACTCAAGATGACCAGGATCGAAGACCTCAACGCAGAGAGCTTTGTCAGGACAATTCCTATGATGATGATGAATGGTATGATGATTTCCATCATGGAAATTTTGCTTTTGATGATGCTTCTCTTCTCTCAGTAGAACTGCAGGCTACCCCAAGGCCCCCATCATACAAGCCACCTCAGCTCCCTATGTATGATGGGCACTCAGACCCGAAGTAGTTTCTAATGAGCTACAAAGCAACCATATCTTCATATGGGGGCGACACAACAGTCATGGTGAAATCCTTCGTCATGGCAGTCAAAAATGTCGCACAAACCTGGTACTCTTCTCTCCAGCCAGGAACAATCACATCATGGCAGAAGCTGAAGGACATGCTGATCACCAGCTTCCATGGGTTTCAGACAAAGCCGGTCACTGCTCAGGCTTTGTTCCAGTGCACGCAAGACCACGAAGAATACCTCCAGGCGTATGTCCGAAGGTTCTTGCGTCTGAGGGCACAAGCACCAACAGTGCCCAATAAAATTGTCATTGAGGCCATGATCAAAGGGCTTCGGCCAGGACCTACGGCTCAATACTTTGCCAGGAAACCCCCTCAGACCCTGGACAAGCTTCTTCAGAAGATGGATGAGTACATCCGGGTTGATAATGATTTTCGCCAAAGAAGAGAAGAAGCCTATAGGTTTTCTAAAATGACTAGGGGCTTCGAAAGAAGAATTCACCCTAGGCATGTCAGATCAATCCATAACTCCAGTCAGAGTGATGACAGAGGAAGCCAGCTGCAAAGGCCACAACACAGCTCTCAATCCTCAGGACAACAGCAAAGCTCTTTCAGGCCACCAGCCCCAAGGGGCAGGGGCGGCAGGGGCTTCAGAGAAAGGTATGGGGATAAGCCCAGAAAGCTCTATTGCTTATTTTGTGGTGAAGACAAGGGCCACACTACAAGAACATGTCAGGTCACCATTCAGAAGCAAAAGGAGATTGCTGAAGCAGAGGCGCGGCAGAATCAGCCGAAGCAGGTCTTACATACTGCTTCATGCTATTCTCCATACGTACTAGAATATGTAGGTAATCAACCTGCAGCTTCTGTTGCTTCGGCAAGTCATTCACAAGCTTCATGGGCCCAGCTTCCATTACCACCACCATTGCCACATACTCACACCCGAAGCCACCAGCTAGAAGGGCATCAGCACACCCAACAGCAGTGCGACTTCCGAGAGGAGTCCGAAGCTTGTACAGTCAATAGCACTGTGCTAGAATCGAAGCATATATATTGAGGAATATCCTACTTTTGATGTATCTTTATATTTTATGCCATTTTATTTTTTGTACGAGAAACTGAAAGGGAAATGTGCCTTTGGGCCATTTCTAAGTATTTTGGTGATTGAGTGCAAACACAAGTGCTTAAATGTGAAAATATGCCTAAGGATGATTAAAGTGCAAATCACAAGTTAAGGTATGTTTCTAAGCCTTAGTACATTGGTTTTGTGTACTAATATATTTGTCTAAGTGTTAGAAACAGATAGAAGAAGAGAAGAGAAGACTTGGCTGTGTACAGCCAAGGGGCTGCTTCGGTCTGGGGCACCGGACTGTCCGGTGGTGCACCGGACAGTGTCCGGTGGTGCACCGGACAGTGTCCGGTGGTGCACCGGACAGTGTCCGGTGCGCCAGGCTGCCTCGGCCGAAGAGGCCGCTCTCGGGTTTTTCTCCGGCGACTTCGGCTAAAATTCACCGGACTGTCCGGTGTGCACCGGACTGTCCGGTGAGCCAACGGTCGGCCGGGCCAACGGTCGGCCGCGCGATCGGCGCGCGACACGTGGCCGAGCCAACGGTCGGAAGGAAGCACCGGACTGTCCGGTGTGCACCGGACTGTCCGGTGCGCCAGATCTGCAACGGTCGGCAACGGTCGGCTTCGCTTTTTATGGAAACAAATCGGGCACCGGACAGTGTCCGGTGTGCACCGGACTGTCCGGTGCGCCACGAGACAGAAGGCAAAGATGGCCTTCCAGATTTGTTCCCAACGGCTCCTAGCTGCCTTGGGGCTATAAAAGGGACCCCTTGGCGCATGGAGGAGTACACCAAGCATTCCTACAACTCTTCTAAGCACCAAGACACCAATCTCACGCATTCGTTTCATTGTGATAGCATATAGAGCTCTTGTGGAGTTGTGAACTCTTTGTGTTGCGTTGCGAGCTCTTGTTGCAACTTGTGTGCGTGTTGTTGCTCTGATTTTCGAGTCTTGTGTGTGTTGCTCATTCCCACCTTACTCCGTATTTCTTTGTGAACTCAATTGTAAGGGCGAGAGACTCCAAGTTGTGGAGATTCCTCGCAAACGGGAAAAGATCAAAGGAAAGAAAAACACCGTGGTATTCAAGTTGATCATTGGATCACTTGAGAGGAGTTGAGTGCAACTCTCGTCCGTTGGGACGCCACAACGTGGAGTAGGCAAGTTTTGTACTTGGCCGAACCACGGGATAACCACCGTGTCAACTCTGTGATTGCTTTCTTGTGGTTATCGTGTTTTGAGCTCTCTCTAGCCACTTGGCCATACTTGTGCTAACCCTTAACAAGTTTTTGTGGCTTAAGTTTTGAACTTTTACAGGATCACCTATTCACCCCCCCCCCCTCTAGGTGCTCTCAATTGGTATCAGAGCCGTTCTCTTCAAGAAAGGGACTAACCGCCCGAAGAGATGGATCCTAAGGGGAAGGGAATTGTGATCAACGACAAGGAGAAGGAGTCCTTCGTCAACGAGCCAAGGGATGACAAGTCCAATGACTCGGGCTCGGGCCACAAGCGAAGAGATGGGAAGAAGAAGAAGACAAGACGCATCAAGGAGATCGTCTACTACGACAGCGATGAGTCCTCTTCTTCCCAAAAGGACGACGACCACGACAAACAAAGGAAACCGGTTAATTCTAACTTTTCTTTTGACTACTCTCGTATTCCGCAAAGTTCAAATTCACATTTGCTTTCTATTCCACTCGGCAAGCCCCCACACTTTGATGGGGAGGACTACGGATTTTGGAGCCACAAAATGCGTAGTCACCTATTCTCTCTCCATCCTAGCATATGGGAGATTGTAGATAGTGGAATGCACTTTAATAGTTCGGATAGTCCTATATTCATTAATGAGCAAATCCATAAGAATGCACAAGCTACTACTGTTCTTCTAGCCTCATTGTGCAGGGATGAATATAATAAAGTGAGTGGCTTGGATAACGCCAAGCAAATATGGGATACCCTCAAGATCTCTCATGAGGGAAATGACGCTACCTTGCTCACCAAAATGGAGTTGGTGGAGGGCGAGCTTGGACGGTTCGCGATGATAAGGGGCGAGGAGCCAACTCAAACATACAACCGGCTCAAGACCCTTGTCAACAAGATAAGGAGCTACGGAAGCACGCGTTGGACGGATCACGACGTCGTCCGCCTAATGCTCAGGTCATTTACCGTTCTTGATCCTCATCTCGTGAACAATATTCGTGAGAATCCCAGGTACACGATGATGACGCCCGAAGAAGTACTTGGAAAATTTGTGAGCGGGCGGATGATGATCAAGGAGGCAAGATACGTCGACGACGCGTTGAACGGTCCACTCCACGAGTCTCAACCCATTGCTCTAAAGGCAACAAGGAGCAAGGAGTCGCTACCTAGCAAAGTGGCACAAATTGAGGCGGCCGGTCTTAATGAAGAAGAAATGGCCCTCATTATCAAGAGATTCAAGACGGTGCTAAAGGGTCGCAATGGACAGCCGAGCAAGACTAAAACCAAGGGGAAGCGATCATGCTTCAAATGCGGTAAGCTTGGTCATTTTATTGCTAACTGTCCTGATAATGAAAGTGACCAGGAAAAGGGAAACAAGAGGGAAAAGAAGAAGCATTATAAGAAGGCAAAGGGCGAGGCGCATCTAGGCAAGGAGTGGGACTCGGATTGCTCCTCGTCCGACTCCGACAATGAAGGACTCGCCGCCACCGCCTTCAACAAATCAACCCTCTTCCCCAACGAGCGTCACACATGCCTTATAGCAAGGGAGAAGAAGGTATGTACTCGCAACTCTACCTATGCTTCTTCAAGTGAGGACGAATCTAGTGATGAGGATGAAGTAGATTATTCATGTTTGTTCAAGGGCTTAGATAGATCTAAGATAGACAAAATTAATGAATTAATTGATGCCTTGAATGAAAAGAATATACTTTTAGAAAAGCAAGAAGATCTGTTGTATGAAGAACATGATAAGTTTGTAGAGGCTCAAAAATCTCTTGCATTAGAAATTAAGAGGAATGAAATGCTTGCTTGTGAAGTGTCAACATGCCATGATTCTATTTCTAACTTAAAGAGCATAAACGATGATTTAAATGCTAAACTAGTAGAAACAAATAAATCCAACTCTTGTGTTGAACATGTTGAAATTTGCACTAGGTGTAAGGATGTTGATATTAATGCCTGTAGTGAACACTTAGTTTCCATTTCAAAATTGAGTGATGAAGTGGCTAGTCTTAATGCTCAACTTAAGACTAGCAAAAGTGATTTTGAAAAACTAAAATTTGCTAGGGATGCCTACACGGTTGGTAGACACCCCTCAATTAAGGATGGACTTGGCTTCAAAAGGGAAGCCAAGAACTTAACAAGCCATAAGGCTCCCATTCCCGCCAAGGAGAAAGGGAAGGCCCCTATGGCTACTAGTGCTAAAAGGAACCATGCATTTTTGTATCATGATAGAAGACAAACTAGAAATGTAAGTCATGATGCTTTTGATTCATATGTTTATGATTCTCATGCCATGTTTGCTCCTAGTTCCTCTTATGTGTATGATAGAAATGTTACTAGGAGAAATGTTGTTCCTAAAAGAAATGCTATTCATCATGTGCCTAGAAGGAATGTTATTCATGCTCCTAGGAAAGTAGTGAATGAACCTTCTACAATTTATTGTGCTTTGAATGCTTCATTTGCAATTTGTAGAAAGGATAGAAAAGTAATTGCTAGGAAGTTAGGGGCAAAATGCAAAGGTGATAAAACTTGCATTTGGGTCCCTAAGGAAATTGTGACTAACCTTGTAGGACCCAACAAGAGTTGGGTACCTAAGTCCCAAGCCTAAATTTGCCTTGCAGGTTTATGCATCCGGGGGTTCAAGCTGGATTATTGATAGCGGATGCACAAACCATATGACGGGGGAGAAGAAGATGTTCACCTCCTACGTCAAGAATAAGGATTCCCAAGATTCAATCATATTCGGTGATGGGAATCAAGGCAAGGTAAAAGGGTTAGGTAAAATTGCAATTTCTAATGAGCACTCTATCTCTAATGTGTTTTTAGTAGAGTCACTAGGATATAATTTACTATCTGTTAGTCAATTGTGCAATATGGGATATAACTGTCTGTTTACAAATATAGATGTGTCTGTCTTTAGAAGAAGTGATGGTTCACTAGCTTTTAAGGGTGTATTAGACGGCAAACTTTATTTAGTTGATTTTGCAAAAGAAGAGGCCGGTCTAGATGCATGCTTAATGGCTAAGACTTGCATGGGCTGGCTGTGGCATCGCCGCTTAGCACATGTGGGGATGAAGAACCTTCACAAGCTTCTAAAGGGAGAACACGTGATAGGTCTAACCAATGTTCAATTCGAAAAAGATAGACCTTGTGCAGCTTGTCAAGCAGGGAAACAGGTGGGAGGAGCGCATCACAGCAAGAATGTGATGACCACTTCAAGACCCCTGGAGCTGCTGCATATGGACCTCTTCGGACCCGTCGCCTATCTAAGCATAGGGGGAAGTAAGTATGGTCTAGTTATTGTAGATGATTTTTCCCGCTTCACTTGGGTGTTCTTTTTGCAGGATAAGTCTGAAACCCAAGGGACCCTCAAGCGCTTTCTCAGGAGAGCTCAAAATGAGTTTGAGCTCAAGGTGAAGAAGATAAGGAGCGACAACGGGTCCGAGTTCAAGAACCTTCAAGTGGAGGAGTTCCTTGAAGATGAAGGGATCAAGCACGAGTTCTCCGCTCCCTACACACCACAGCAAAATGGTGTGGTAGAGAGGAAGAACAGGACGCTCATCGACATGGCGAGGACGATGCTAGGGGAGTTCAAGACCCCCGAGTGCTTTTGGACGGAAGCCGTTAACACTGCTTGCCACGCCATCAACAGGGTCTACCTTCATCGCCTCCTCAAGAAGACGTCGTATGAGCTACTAACCGGTAACAAACCCAATGTATCGTACTTTCGTGTATTTGGGAGTAAATGCTACATTCTAGTGAAGAAGGGTAGAAATTCTAAGTTTGCTCCCAAAGCTGTAGAAGGGTTTTTATTAGGTTATGACTCAAATACAAAGGCGTATAGAGTCTTCAACAAATCATCGGGTTTGGTTGAAGTCTCTAGCGACGTTGTATTTGATGAGACTAATGGCTCTCCAAGAGAGCAAGTTGTTGATTGTGATGATGTAGATGAAGAAGATGTTCCGACAGCCGCTATACGAACCATGGCGATTGGAGAAGTGCGGCCACAGGAACAAGATGAGCAAGATCAACCCTCTTCCTCAATTATGGTGCATCCCCCGACTCAAGACGATGTACAGGTTCATCAAAAAGAGGCGTGTGATCAAGGGGGAGCACAAGGTGATCAAGTGATGGAGGAAGAAGCACTACCGGCACCTCCAACCCAAGTTCGAGCGATGATTCAAAGGGATCATCCCGTCGACCAAATTCTGGGTGATATTAGCAAGGGAGTGACTACTCGGTCTCGATTAGTTAATTTTTGTGAACATTACTCTTTTGTCTCTTCTATTGAGCCTTTCAGGGTAGAAGAGGCCTTGCTAGATCCGGACTGGGTGTTGGCCATGCAAGAGGAGCTAAACAACTTCAAGCGCAATGAAGTTTGGACACTGGTGCCTCGTCCGAAGCAAAATGTTGTGGGAACCAAGTGGGTGTTCCGCAACAAACAGGACGAGCACGGGGTGGTGACGAGGAACAAGGCTCGACTTGTGGCAAAAGGTTATGCCCAAGTCGCAGGTTTGGACTTTGAGGAGACTTTTGCTCCTATGGCTATGCTAGAGTCAATTCGAATCTTGCTAGCATATGCCGCTCACCATTCTTTCAGGTTGTACCAAATGGACGTGAAGAGCGCTTTCCTCAATGGGCCAATCAAGGAGGAGGTGTACGTGGAGCAACCCCCTGGCTTTGAGGATGAACGGTTCCCCGACCATGTGTGTAAGCTCTCTAAGGCGCTCTATGGACTTAAGCAAGCCCCAAGAGCATGGTATGAATGCCTTAGAGACTTTTTACTTGCTAATGCTTTCAAGGTTGGGAAGGCCGATCCAACTCTTTTTACAAAGACATGTGATGGTGATTTGTTTGTGTGCCAAATTTATGTCGATGACATAATATTTGGTTCTACTAACCAAAAGTCTTGTGAAGAGTTTAGCAGGGTGATGACGCAGAAATTCGAGATGTCGATGATGGGCGAGTTGAACTACTTCCTTGGGTTCCAAGTGAAGCAACTCAAGGACGGCACCTTCATCTCCCAAACGAAGTACACGCAAGATCTGCTAAAGCGGTTTGGGATGAAGGACGCCAAGCCCGCAAAGACTCCGATGGGGACCGATGGACACACCGACCTCAACAAAGGAGGTAAGTCCGTTGATCAAAAAGCATACCGGTCAATGATAGGTTCTTTGCTTTACTTATGTGCTAGTAGACCGGATATTATGCTTAGCGTATGCATGTGTGCTAGATTTCAATCCGATCCTAAGGAATGTCACTTAGTGGCAGTGAAGCGAATTCTTAGATATTTAGTTGCTACGCCTTGCTTCGGGCTCTGGTATCCAAAGGGGTCTACCTTTGACTTAGTTGGATACTCAGACTCCGACTATGCTGGATGTAAGGTCGATAGGAAGAGTACATCGGGGACGTGCCAATTCTTAGGAAGGTCCCTGGTGTCATGGAACTCTAAGAAACAAACCTCCGTTGCCCTATCCACCGCTGAGGCCGAGTATGTTGCCGCAGGACAGTGTTGCGCGCAACTACTTTGGATGAGGCAAACCCTCAGGGACTTTGGCTACAATCTGAGCAAAGTCCCACTCCTATGTGACAATGAGAGTGCTATCCGCATGGCGGAAAATCCTGTTGAACACAGCCGCACAAAGCACATAGACATCCGGCATCACTTTTTGAGAGACCACCAGCAAAAGGGAGATATCGAAGTGTTTCATGTTAGCACCGAGAACCAGCTAGCCGATATCTTTACCAAGCCTCTAGATGAGAAGACCTTTTGCAGGCTGCGTAGTGAGCTAAATGTCTTAGATTCGCGGAACTTGGATTGAATTGTAGCATACATGTGTTTATGCATTTGATCAGGTTCATTCTGCATTTTGTTGCTTATTGTGGTGCTCAAGTTGTACCAACACTCCCTGGACCTCACAAGTCCGTTGCAAAGTGATGCACATGTTTAGGGGGAGATGTGTTACAACTTGACCCTTTGAGACTAACCATTTGCTTGAGTTTGCTTGACTTAGTCTTGAAGGAGGATTGAAAGGGAAAAGGTGGACTTGGACCATGAAAGACTTCCACTGCACTCCGATGAGAGGGTAACTAATTCCAAGTTCATCTCATGAAATCTTATTGCCATTTGCTCTTAATTGAAGACTTTGGTGAGGCAATGGGGTTAAAAGGCCAAGATTAATCCCGTTTTGGTGCTTGATGCCAAAGGGGGAGAAAATAAAGGCCAAAGTGATAAATGGATCAGCTACCACTTGAGAGATTTTGAAAATAGTAGAATAGAGTTTTTGTTGTGTCAAAAGCTTTTATTGTCTTTTATCGTCTCTATTGTCAAAAGTTGGCTTCTTGTGGGGAGAAGTATTGATTATGGGAAATAGGGGGAGTTTTTGAAATCTTTGATCAATCTCTTTTGGAATGACTCTCTTTATACTTCAACATGTGTGTTTGACTTAGAGATAGAGATTTGAGTTTGATTTGCAAAAACAAACCAAGTGGTGGCAAAGGATGATCCATATATGCCAAAATTGAATAAAACCAATTTGAGTTTTTATTTAAAGTGATTTTGCACTTGTTCTAGTCGCTTTATGTTGTGTTGGCATAAATCACCAAAAAGGGGGAGATTGAAAGGGAAATGTGCCTTTGGGCCATTTCTAAGTATTTTGGTGATTGAGTGCAAACACAAGTGCTTAAATGTGAAAATATGCCTAAGGATGATTAAAGTGCAAATCACAAGTTAAGGTATGTTTCTAAGCCTTAGTGCATTGGTTTTGTGTACTAATATATTTGTCTAAGTGTTAGAAACAGATAGAAGAAGAGAAGAGAAGACTTGGCTGTGTACAGCCAAGGGGCTGCTTCGGTCTGGGGCACCGGACTGTCCGGTGGTGCACCGGACAGTGTCCGGTGCGCCAGGCTGCCTCGGCCGAAGAGGCCGCTCTCGGGTTTTTCTCCGGCGACTTCGGCTAAAATTCACCGGACTGTCCGGTGTGCACCGGACTGTCCGGTGAGCCAACGGTCGGCCGGGCCAACGGTCGGCCGCGCGATCGGCGCGCGACACGTGGCCGAGCCAACGGTCGGAAGGAAGCACCGGACTGTCCGGTGTGCACCGGACTGTCCGGTGCGCCAGATCTGCAACGGTCGGCAACGGTCGGCTTCGCTTTTTATGGAAACAAATCGGGCACCGGACAGTGTCCGGTGTGCACCGGACTGTCCGGTGCGCCACGAGACAGAAGGCAAAGATGGCCTTCCAGATTTGTTCCCAACGGCTCCTAGCTGCCTTGGGGCTATAAAAGGGACCCCTTGGCGCATGGAGGAGTACACCAAGCATTCCTACAACTCTTCTAAGCACCAAGACACCAATCTCACGCATTCGTTTCATTGTGATAGCATATAGAGCTCTTGTGGAGTTGTGAACTCTTTGTGTTGCGTTGCGAGCTCTTGTTGCAACTTGTGTGCGTGTTGTTGCTCTGATTTTCGAGTCTTGTGTGTGTTGCTCATTCCCACCTTACTCCGTATTTCTTTGTGAACTCAATTGTAAGGGCGAGAGACTCCAAGTTGTGGAGATTCCTCGCAAACGGGAAAAGATCAAAGGAAAGAAAAACACCGTGGTATTCAAGTTGATCATTGGATCACTTGAGAGGAGTTGAGTGCAACTCTCGTCCGTTGGGACGCCACAACGTGGAGTAGGCAAGTTTTGTACTTGGCCGAACCACGGGATAACCACCGTGTCAACTCTGTGATTGCTTTCTTGTGGTTATCGTGTTTTGAGCTCTCTCTAGCCACTTGGCCATACTTGTGCTAACCCTTAACAAGTTTTTGTGGCTTAAGTTTTGAACTTTTACAGGATCACCTATTCACCCCCCCCCCCCTCTAGGTGCTCTCAGAAACAAGTAACGAAGGACTTAATTTCCATTTCTTGTAATAATTGCGCTTACATCTATGAGTAAAATATACCTTCCTCACATATTTCCGAAGCTTGAAAGACGTCTCTAAGGAAACTAAGTAAATTCCGAAGCTCAAAAGTCGTTCCTAAGGGAATGCAGAGCCAAAATTACGATCTGAAGCTGAGAAAGTCGTTCCTACGGGAGCGCAGTGTAAGTTTTCTGCTCAAAAGTCGTTTCTAAGAGAATGTAGAGCCAAAAAATTATGATCTGAAGCAGCAAAAGTCGTTCCTAAGGGAGCGCAGCGTAAGTTTTCTGCTCAAAAGTCGTTCCTAAGGGAATACAGAGACAAATACCACCGAAATATAAGGTGAAGAAGCTCAAAATTCGTTCCTAACGAGATGCAGAGCTTAAATACCACCGAAATAGAAGGTGAAGAAGCTCAAAAGTCGTTCCTAAGGGGATGCAGAGCTTAAAGACTCAAAAGACGTTCCTAAGGGGATGCAGAGTCTTGTATATTTCAGTACATGCACGCATGTGTGTATCTTCGGCATCATCATCATTTTGCATCATGTCATCATATCATTTCGCACAACATTACATCATACATCATATCGCATCAACGACACAAAAATTGGATACAAAGCAAACCTTTGGCAATACTTTGTTAAAATGGAAATATGCTGAGGCACGAAGTGAACTTCAGGAAATACAGTTTTATTAGACTTGCCATGGAAGGGGCTTCTTTCTTTACGAAGCATGAAAATAAGGGAAGGTGTTTTTTCGCCGAAGGCTCAAAAACGATATGTGCGTAAATTTCATGCATCGTAAAGAAATATATTACAGTAATTTACATGTCCCATTAATTGTTCCATACATCAAACATTACAAAAGTATTATTACAATAAAGTCTATTCTTCACTAAGAATTTTTTCTGTGGCTTCGTTCAATAGTTTATCGACGACTTCGTCGATAATGGAGTTAGCAATGCCTATTATATCCAGCGCTTCCTTCATCTCCGGATCAGCCACGGGGTTGTATGGCTCCGGCAGCGGTGACGGTTCAGCTGTAGTAGGTAAACTATTAGTTCGAAGCCACAAAGTAAGTACCGAAGCTAAAATTAAAAAAACAATACCCATGCGCCTTTCGCGTTCAGCAGCCTCTTCAGCTCGCCTAGCTTCATCTCGGGCGTCATGGGTGTCTTTTTCATTCTTTTTTATAATTTTGTTGGCCAATTCTCGACCACCGTTCACCCAGACATCAGAATAAAACTTTCCACCCACCAAAGTCGCTTCGGCTGAAGGGTTCTTCGTGTCATCTATAGAGAAGGCGGCTTCGGCCTGAGCTGTAGCTTTGACGTGATCGCATCCAGCCTTCTCCAGAATAGCTGCAATTCCCCGAGCGCCGAAGAAAGCACAAATATCCCTGTGATCGCTCAGGATTTCGTCGAAAGCTTCGGCTTCCCCGCTTATCCACTCAATGACGCCTCTGGGGTCGCCTCGAATGAAGTTCTCCTCAGAGGAATAAGCACCTACTTTTGCAAAGCTGTTTTTCAAATTTTTCACGCAATCCAAGGATTTTTCGAAGCACCTTTCCTTGGACTCGCGAAGCTCCTCAATATTTTTCTCTAGCCTAGCTTGCGACCATTCACTAATCTCTTTGCTGGCTTTTGCAACTGCATAGTTATCATTAGCCTCGACGAGCTTTTTCCAAAGTTCTTCGATCTCGGCTTTTTGAGCTTCGGCCTGAGCATTGTATCTAGCTTCATCTTCTTTCACTTTACTCACCAATGAAATTAAAATCTTGTATTTCTCCAAAGCTTTGTTTCTCAGCTCGATTACCTATGAGCGAAGGTTGTTGAGAGCTATTGTGCAGCTTTCATCTTCGGCGTTCTTTTGTGCCCTCAAGGCATTGCTAAGAATTAAGCCCTGCAGGAAAAAGAAAGAATTAAGCATGACAATGAAATACTTCATTTCCAACTTTAAAGTTAACAGCTTTTGTACCTTTATACTGTTCTATGCGAGGCTATCCGCAAGGTCATCCTTAGGCATGGCGGCGAGGCCAGTCTCGAGCTTCGGAAATCCCATACTTTTGGCTATCTCCCGGCAGACGAATATTTCTTTGTTGTCCGGAAGATAGTACAGGAAATCATCTTCGTCCGTGCCATTGAACACTAAGGCCTCCTTCGAATATTTTAATTTTCGGGCATAGTGTCTGGCTTCTAAGATTTCTTCTTCGGATAATCTTTTCTCCGAAGCATGTCGAATAATGTAATCAACATCTTCGGACGAAGCTTTGGGGGCACAAGATTTAGCTTTTTCTATCACGTCCTGCCCCGCTGCCATGCCGGTATCCAGAGTTTGTTGCTCAGCCTTATCCTTAGACACGGCAGGCTTCGTCTCAATGGGCACTGAAGGCCCAGCTTCGGCTTCGACTGGGTTGTGGCAGCTTCAACAACTTTCTTTGTAGGAGCAGGAGTCAAGGCTTTTCTGGTCTCCATGATAGCGTCTAGCACGCTGGCCATTCTCCTTCTCTTGGGAGTTGTGGCGGGAGCCTTTGTTACCTTCGGCAATTCTGGGCTCAGAATTTTTAGCATTATCACTGTTTTTTCCAATTCTGACTCTCTGGCCACATCATCTTTGGCTTTGGCTGGCCCGACTATAGGCACCTTCGGCACTACAATCGATCCTTTAGCGCTCTGAGCAGTGGAAGCAGCTTGTTTTGCTTCGGCAACGGAGGAGGTCCCTTCACCAAATTCAGGTGCTACGGTCGTTTCAATATATCAAGGCCGGTGGGTTAAAACCTTTATTTTCTTGCCCTTTGGCACAGCAGTGGTGGCCGAAGTGGCAGTTTTCCTCTTTTTTCCTTGCCTTCTCAAGGGGTAGCAGTAATCAGGATATATGAAGCCAATTGCATCAAAAACCCTGTTCAATCTTTTCTTGCCCTGACTCCCGAAGGCTGAGGACAAGGCATCATCCTCGGCTCTGGTATATGTCCCAAGCAACTCGTCGCTAGTAGCCTCAATGCATTTCAACCAGTCATCATTTGGTTTATCAAATCGGTCCCTGAATCTGAAGGTATATTTCAATCGAGCTAGTCCACCTTCGCTGGATTCAATAGTAGTCTCCTTCAGCATCTCCCAGCTATCCACAAGTGGTCATACTCTATAGGCTATGTGCTCTTGAATTATGTCTCTCGTGCCAATGAAAGCACAGACATTGATAAAAGCCTTGTGAGACGCTTTGGCATCACTTTCAATAGCCACCTTCGGCCTTCAAAGGCCGAAGCGAGACCAGATAGGGCGCTGGATAATTTCCTTCATATCCTCCCTCTCAATCAGATTATTCTTAACATAAAACCATTCCTCCATCCAGGCCCCAGACCATCTTTTCTGGTATGTTGGAACCGGGTAGCTTGCATTAGAGCGAGCAATGAATTCGTAACAACCGAAGTTGTTGTGATACTGCTCCTTGCCGGTGGCCTTTGTCTCGTACAAAAGTTCATGCATACTACAAAAACACTTCGCACTCGGTTCCAACCATTGGCTTCTTACAGCCCAAACAAACATGCCCATCCTAATTATAGCTTCGAGAGTAAGTTGATGAAGAAAGATCTGAAATATCTTTAGCACTTCAACCAAGAATCTGCTTAACGGGAACCGAAGACCCGCCTTCAAAAATCTTTTGTAAATAACCACTTCATTTTCTTCAGGAGCAGGGGCAGTGTTGTCTCCTCTAACTCTCACAATAGACATGTCATGAAAGTATCTTCCTCTCATAGCGTCAACATGACTTTGCTTAATAGTTGACTTTCCGAAGATGGTATGGCTTGGTCGCTAGGGCCGATCCTCAGAATCTTCATCTCCACTTTCCACATCAAATTCATCACTGTCATCAGAATCTTCAGATAAATCTGCCATTATCTCCTTTGTGATTTTCTCTGTATTTGTTTTTGTCATGGATTCATAAAACCCAGCAATAAAAGGATCTGCAACCTTCTTCTCCTCATACATCTTCTCCTCCTCGGATATCTTCTTCTCCTCAGATATCTCTTCAGATATGGAACAAACACTTGTCTTTAAGACGAAGCTCGAAAATCAGGCGAGAATTAATAAGCAAGAGTTAAAAATCTGAGAAAATAACGCAAGCAATAGAAATGGCACATCAAATGTCGCCGCTGTGGGCTTCTATTTATACGCCTAATGCATTGCAACTTGGCGGGCCCCTTTTGTCATTGACTTTCGCTATTCTAGTGAAGGGAAGGTGTTTTTTCGGACCTTCGGCTTAAGGCCTTCGTTCATATCGCAGTCTGAATTTGTTTTTACAAGAACAAATTAATACTACAAGGGGCTACTGTTGGGGGCCTTCATCTTCTGAAGGTCCTCAAAAACACGACTAACATGTTTTCCAAGTATAATATATTCACAGGGACCTTCGGCCTTGGGATGAAGGTGTACATGATATGAAAAGCACGGTCTGGGAGAAGGATGAACCAGTTCCGAAGCTACGTATCGAGAAGCTTCGACTTAGCGGTGGAAAATGGAACCGACTTAAAAAGGGAAAAGGCTATCTAGTCCTCGATAGATTACCCCTTAGTCAATAGTAAATGTCAAGGGCATGGATACAATTTTACACAGGCTGCATCCTGTGCCTATAAATAGATGAACAGTAGCACCGTACTGTTCACGCTGACTTGTATTCACTCGCACGTCACACTTGAATTCTTACCTTCTGTCAAGCCGAAGGTACAAATGTAATTCAATATCGTTAATTTTTATTCATGGTTATTTAACAAGAATACAAATAATATAATGATTTAAGATGATTATTCGTATTCTTTATATGTAATTTATGCTCCTGTTTTCTATTACATGCTGAGATGATGAAGGTATGCCCTTCATGACCTTCGTCTGAAGATCATTATATCCTGAGGGAGATAATGTTTCGAAGGACGAAGGCCCTTAACCATTAACATTTGTGTTGCCTTGTTCTTAACTCATAGCATTTGAAAACAAGTCCCCAACACTCTCAAAGGCGCTTTATGGGCTCAAGGAAGCCCCAAGAGCATGGTATGAATGCCTGCGAGATTTCTTATCACTAATGGCTTCAAAGTCGGTAAAGCCGATCGTACACTCTTTACTAAAACTATTGCAAAAGATTTGTTTGTATGCCAAATTTATGTTGATGATATCATATTTGGGTCTACTAACAAATCTACTTGTGAAGAGTTTAGTAGGATCATGATTCAAAAATTCGAGATGTCAATGATGGGGGAGTTGAAGTATTTTCTAGGATTTCAAGTCAAGCAACTCCAAGAGGGCACCTTCATCAGCCAAACAAAGTACATTCAAGACATTCTTAACAAGTTTGGAATGAAGGATGCTAAGCCCATCAAGACACCCATGGGAACCAATGGGCATCTCGACCTCGACACGGGAGGTAAATCCGTAGATCAAAAGGTATACCGGTCGATGATAGGATCTTTACTCTATTTATGTGCATCTCGACCGGATATTATGCTTTACGTATGCAAGTGTGCAAGGTTCCAAGCCGATCCTAAGGAAGTTCACCTTAGGGATGTTAAAAGAATCATGAGATATTTAGTTTACACTCCTAGGTTTGGACTTTGGTACCCCAAGGGATCCACTTTTGATTTAATAGGATATTCAGATGCTGATTGGGCAGGGTGTAAAATTGATATGAAGAGCACATCAGGGACTTGTCAGTTTCTGGGGAGATCCCTGGTGTCTTGGGCTTCAAAGAAACAAAACTCAGTAGCTCTTTCTACCGCCGAAGCCGAGTACATTGCCATAGGCCATTGCTGTGCGCAATTACTTTGGATGAGGCAAACCCTCAGGGACTATGGCTACAAATTTAGCAAAGTCCCTCTTGAAAGGGAATTAGGCTTACACCTAGTTCCTAATTGATTTTGGTGGTTGAATTGCCCAACACAAATAATTGGACTAACTAGTTTGCTCTAGTGTATAAGTTATACAGGTGCCAAAGGTTCACACTTAGCCAACAAAAAGACCAAAAATGGGTTCAACAAAAAGAGCAAGGGATAACCGAAGGCAGCCCTGGTCTGGCGCACCGGACTGTCCGGTGTGCCACCGGACAGTGTCCGGTGCACCAGGAGACTCCAAGCTGAACTTCGTACCTTCGGGAATTTTCAGAGGCGCTTCGCTATAATTCACCGGACTGTCCGGTGCACCACCGGACAGTGTCCGGTGCCCCAGAGGAGAGCGACTCTGAACTCGCCAGCTTCGGATTTCCGCTCTGCTATAATTCACCGGACATGTCTGGTGCACACCGGACTGTCCGGTGAGCCAGCGGAGCAACGGCTACTTCGCGCCAACGATCGTCTTTAACGCATTTAATGCGCGCCAGCCCGCGCAGAGGAGCAGGGCACGCGCGGGTGGCACACCGGACAGTCTACAGGACTTGTCCGGTGCACCACCGGACAGCCAGGCGGGCCCACAAGTCAGAGCTCCAACGGTCGGAACCCAACGGCCTGGTGACGTGGCTGGTGCACCGGACAGTGTCCGGTGGCGCACCGGACTGTCCGGTGCGCCATGCGACTGCAGCCTCCACCAAACGGCTAGTTTGGTGGTTGGGGTTATAAATACCCCCAACCACCCCCACATTCAAGACATCCAAGTTTCTAAACTTCCAACCACTTACAAGAGCTAGGCATTCAATACAAGACACACCCAAGTGATCAAATCCTCTCCCAATTCCACAAAAGCATTAGTGTTAAGAGAGAGTGATTTATTGTGTTCTTTTGAGCTCTTGCGCTTGGATTGCTTTCTTTCTCATTCTTTTCTTGTGATCAAAACTCAATTGTAACCGAGGCAAGAGACACCAATTGTGTGGTGGTCCTTGCGGGGAAGTTTTGTTGCTGGTTGATTTGAGAAGAGAAAGATCACTCGGTCCGAGGGATCGTTTGAGAGAGGGAAGGGGTTGAAAAAGACCCGGTCTTTGTGGCCTCCTCAACGGGGAGTAGGTTTGCGAGAACCAAACCTCGGTAAAACAAATCCTTGTGTCTCACTTCCTTACTCGCTTGCGATTTGTTTTTACGCCCTCTCTCGGACTCGATTATATTTCTAACGCTAACTCGGCTTGTAGTTGTGATTAACTTTGTAAATTTCAGTTTCGCCCTATTCACCCCCCCTCTAGGCGACTTTCAATTGGTATCAGAGCCTGGTGCTTCATTAGAGCTTAACCGCTCGAAGTGATGTCGGGAGAACATGCCAAGAGGGAGATGGAGACCGGCGACAAGCCCACTACAAGCCACGGGAAGGCTTCATCGGAAGAGTCCCGAAAGAAGGGGAAGGGGAAGGAGAAGAAAGCCTCTTCCCACAAGTCGCATCGAAGTGGCGACAAGAAAAAGAAGATGAGGAAAGTGGTCTACTACGAGACCGATACTTCATCACCTTCCACCTCCGGCTCCGACGCGCCCTCTGTAACTTCTAAGCGCCATGAGCGTAAGAAGTTTAGTAAGATCCCCCTACGTTACCCTTGCATTCCTAAACATACGCCTTTACTTTCCGTCCCATTAGGCAAACCACCAACCTTTGATGGTGAAGATTATGCTAGGTGGAGTGATTTAATGCGGTTTCACCTAACCTCACTCCACAAAAGTATATGGGATGTCGTTGAGTTTGGTGTACAGGTACCATCCGTAGGGGATGAGGATTACGATGAGGACGAGGTGGCCCAAATCGAGCACTTCAACTCCCAAGCCACTACTATACTCCTCGCCTCTCTAAGTCGAGAGGAGTATAACAAGGTGCAAGGGTTGAAGAGCGCCAAGGAAGTTTGGGACGTGCTCAAGACCGCTCACGAGGGAGATGAGCTAACCAAGATCACCAAGTGGGAGACGATCGAGGGGGAGCTCGGTTGCTTCCGGCTTCGCAAAGGAGAAGAGCCACAATACATGTACAACCGGCTCAAAACCTTGGTGAACCAAGTGCGCAACCTCGGGAGCAAAAAGTGGGATGACCACGAGATGGTTAAGGTTATTCTTAGATCACTTATTTTCCTTAACCCTACTCAAGTTCAATTAATTCGTGGTAATCCTAGATATACACTAATGACTCCCGAGGAAGTAATCGGGAATTTTGTGAGATTTGAGTATATGATCAAGGGCTCAAAGAAAATCAACGAGCTAGATGATCCCTCCACATCCGAAGCACAACCGGTCGCATTCAAGGCGACGGAGGAGAAGAAGGAGGAGTCTACACCAAGTAGACAACCAATCGACGCCTCAAAGCTCGACAATGAGGAAATGGCACTCGTCATCAAGAGCTTCCGCCAAATCCTCAAGCAAAGAAGGGGGAAAGATTACAAGCCTCGCTCCAAGAAGGTTTGCTACAAGTGTGGTAAGCCCGGTCACTTTATAGCAAAATGTCCTATTTCTAGTGACAGTGACAGGGGCAACGACAAGAAGGGGAGAAGAAAGGAGAAGAAGAAATACTACAAGAAGAAGGGTGGCGACGCCCACGTATGCCGCGAGTGGGACTCGGATGAGAGCTCCTCCGACTCCTCCTCCGACGAGGACGCCACCAACATCGCCATCAACAAAGGCCTTCTCTTCCCCAACGTCGGCCACAAGTGCCTCATGGCAAAGGACGGCAAAAAGAAGAAGGTTAAATCTAAATCCTCCACTAGATATGAGTCCTCTAGCGATGATAATGCTAGTGATGAGGAAGATAATTTGCGTACCCTTTTTGCCAACCTAAACATGCAACAAAAAGAAAAATTAAATGAATTGATTAGTGTTATTCATGAAAAGGATGATCTCTTGGACTCTCAAGAGGACTTCCTTATTAAAGAAAACAAAAAGCATGTTAAGGTAAAAAATGCTTATACTCTAGAAGTAGAAAAATGCGAAAAATTATCTAGTGAGCTAAGCACTTGCCATGAAACCATTGACAACCTTAGAAATGAAAATGCTAATTTGTTAGCTAAGGTTGATTCATATGTTTGTAATGTTTCAATTCCCAATCCTAGAAATGATAATGATAATTTGCTTGCTAAGATTGAAGAATTAAACATTACTCTCGCTAGCCTTAGAAATGAAAATGAAAAATTGCTTGCTAAGGCTAAAGATTTTGATGTTTGCAATGCTACCATTTCCGACCTTAGAAGTAAAAATGAGATATTGCATGCTAAGGTTGTAGAATTAAAATCTTGCAAACCATCTACATCTACCATTGAGCACACTTCTATTTGTACTAGATGTAGAGATGTTGATATTGATGCTATTCATGATCACATGGCTTTAATTAAACAACAGAATGATCATATAGCAAAATTAGATGCTAAAATTGCCGAGCATGAACTTGAAAATGAAAAATTTAAATTTGCTCGTAGTATGCTTTATAGTGGGAGACGCCCTGGCATTAAGGATGGCATTGGCTTCCAAAAGGGGGACAATGTCAAACTTAATGCCCCTCCTAAGAAATTGTCTAATTTTGTTAAGGGCAAGGCTCTCATGCCTCAAGATAACGAGGGTTATATTTTGTACCCTGTTGGTTATCCTGAGAGCAAAATTAGGAGAATTCATTCTAGGAAGTCTCACTCTGGCCCTAACCATGCATTTATGTATAAGGGTGAGACATCTAGCTCTAGGCAACCAACCCGTGCTAAGTTGCCTAAGAAGAAAACTCCTAGTGCATCAAATGACCATAGCATTTCATTTAAAACTTTTGATGCTTCTTATGTGTTAACTAACAAATCCGGCAAAGTTGTTGCCAAGTATGTTGGGGGCAAACACAAGGGATCAAAGACTTGTGTTTGGGTACCCAAAGTTCTTGTTTCTAATGCCAAAGGACCCAAAACCATTTGGGTACCTAAAGTGAAGAACTAAACTTGTTTTGTAGGTTTATGCATCTGGGGGCTCAAGTTGGGTAATCGACAGCGGGTACACAAACCACATGACAGGGGAGAAAAGATGTTCTCCTACGAGAAAAACCAAGATCCCCAAAGAGCGATCACATTCGGGGATGGAAATCAAGGTTTGGTCAAAGGATTGGGTAAAATAGCTATATCTCCTGACCATTCTATTTCCAATGTTTTTCTTGTAGATTCTTTAGATTGCAATTTGCTTTCCGTTTCTCAATTATGTCAAATGGGCTACAACTGTCTTTTTACTGATGTAGGTGTCACTGTCTTTAGAAGAAGTGATGATTCAATAGCATTTAAGGGTGTGTTAGAGGGTCAGCTATACTTAGTAGATTTTGATAGAGCTGAACTCGACACATGCTTAATTGCTAAGACTAACATGGGTTGGCTCTGGCACTGCCGACTAGCCCATGTTGGGATGAAGAATCTTCATAAACTTCTAAAGGGAGAGCACATTTTAGGATTAACAAATGTTCATTTTGAGAAAGACAGGATTTGTAGCGCATGCCAAGCAGGGAAGCAAGTTGGTGCTCATCATCCACACAAGAACATCATGACGACTGACAGGCCACTGGAGCTTCTACACATGGATCTATTCGGCCCGATTGCTTACATAAGCATCGGCGGGAGTAAGTACTGTCTAGTTATTGTGGATGATTATTCTCGCTTCACTTGGGTTTTTTTTTGCAGGAAAAATCTCACACCCAAGAGACATTAAAGGGATTCTTGAGACGGGCTCAAAATGAGTTCGGCTTAAGGATCAAGAAAATTAGAAGCGATAACGGGACGGAGTTCAAGAATTCTCAAATTGAATGCTTTCTTGAGGAGGAGGGCATCAAGCATGAGTTCTCTTCTCCCTACACGCCACAACAAAATGGTGTAGTGGAGAGGAAGAATAGAACTCTATTGGACATGGCAAGAACCATGCTTGATGAGTACAAGACTTCGGATCGGTTTTGGGCCGAGGCGGTCAACACCGCCTGCTACGCCATCAACCGGTTGTATCTACACCAAATCCTCAAGAAGACATCATACGAACTCCTAACCGGTAAAAAGCCCAATATTTCATATTTTAGAGTCTTTGGTAGCAAATGCTTTATTCTTGTTAAAAGAGGTAGAAAATCTAAATTTGCTCCTAAGACTGTAGAAGGTTTTTTACTAGGATATGATTCAAACACAAGGGCATATAGAGTCTTTAACAAGTCCTTCGGACAAGTTGAAGTTTCTTGTGACGTTGTGTTTGATGAGACTAACTGCTCTCAAGTAGAGCAAGTTGATCTTGATGAGATAGGTGATGAAGAGGCTCCGTGCATCGCGCTAAGGAACATGTCCATTGGGGACGTGTGTCCTAAGGAATCCAAAGAGCCTCCAAATGCACAAGATCAACCATCCTCCTCCACGCAAGCATCTCCACCAACTCAAAATGAGGATGAGGCTCAAGTTGATGAAGGAGAAGATCAAGCAAATGAGCCACCTCAAGATGATGGCAATGATCAAGGGGGAGATGCAAATGATCAAGACAAGGAGGATGAAGAACCAAGGCCGCCACACCCAAGAGTCCACCAAGCAATCCAACGAGATCACCCTGTCGACACCATCCTCGGCGACATTCATAAGGGGGTAACCACTAGATCTCGTGTTGCACATTTTTGTGAGCATTACTCTTTTGTTTCCTCTATTGAGCCACACAGGGTAGAGGAAGCACTACAAGATTCGGATTGGGTAGTGGCGATGCAAGAGGAGCTCAACAACTTCACTAGGAATGAGGTATGGCATTTGGTTCCACGTCCTAATCAAAATGTTGTAGGAACAAAGTGGGTTTTCCGCAACAAGCAAGACGAGCATGGTGTGGTGACAAGGAACAAAGCTCGACTTGTGGCCAAGGGATACTCCCAAGTCGAAGGTTTGGATTTCGGTGAAACCTATGCACCCGTAGCTAGGCTTGAGTCAATTCGTATATTATTGGCCTATGCTACTTACCATGGCTTCAAGCTCTACCAAATGGACATGAAGACTGCCTTCCTCAATGGACCGATCAAAGAAGAGGTCTATGTTGAGCAACCTCCTGGCTTTGAAGATAGTGAGTACCCTAACCATGTTTATAAACTCTCTAAGGCACTTTATGGGCTCAAGTAAGCCCCAAGAGCATGGTATGAATGCCTTAGAGATTTTCTTATCACTAATGGATTCAAAGTCGGAAAGGCCGATCCTACGCTCTTTACCAAAACACTTGAAAATGATTTGTTTGTATGCCAAATTTATGTTGATGATATTATATTTGGGTCTACTAACGAATCTACATGTGAAGAGTTTAGTAGGATCATGACACAAAAATTTGAGATGTCAATGATGGGGGAGTTGAAGTATTTCTTAGGATTTCAAGTAAGACAACTCCAAGAGGGCACCTTCATTAGCCAAACGAAGTATACTCAAGACATTCTAAGCAAGTTTGGGATGAAGGATGCCAAGCCCATCAAGACACCCATGGGAACCAATGGGCATCTCGACCTCGACACGGAAGGTAAGTCCGTGGATCAAAAGGTATACCGGTCGATGATAGGTTCTTTACTCTATTTATGTGCATCTCGACCGGATATTATGCTTTCCGTATGCATGTGTGCAAGATTCCAAGCCGGCCCTAAGGAAGCTCACCTTACGGCCGTAAAACGAATCTTGAGATATTTGGCTTATACTCCTAAGTTTGGGCTTTGGTATCCTAGGGGATCCACATTTGATTTAATTGGTTATTCCGATGCCGATTGGGCAGGGTGTAAAATTAATAGAAAGAGCACATCGGGGACTTGCCAGTTCTTGGGAAGATCCTTGGTGTCTTGGGCTTCAAAGAAGCAAAATTCCGTAGCTCTTTCTACCGCCGAAGCCGAGTATATTGCCGCAGGCCATTGTTGCGCGCAACTACTTTGGATGAGGCAAACCCTTAGGGACTACGGTTATAAATTAACCAAAGTTCCTCTTCTATGTGATAATGAGAGTGCAATCCGCATGGCGGATAATCCCGTTGAGCATAGTCGCACTAAACACATAGCCATTCGGTATCATTTCTTAAGGGATCACCAACAAAAGGGAGATATCGAGATTGCATATATTAACACTAAGGTTCAATTAGCTGATATCTTTACCAATCCACTTGATGAACAAACTTTTAACAAACTTAGGCATGAGCTAAATATTCTTGATTCTAGGAACTTCTTTTGTTGATTTGCACATATAGCTCATTCATATACCTTTGATCATATATCTTTCATGTGCTATGACTAATGTGTTTTCAAGTGAATTTCAAAACAAGTCATAGGTGTATTGAAAGGGAATTTGAGTCATCGGCGAAGACAAAGGCTTCCACTCCGCTCCATAACTCATCCTTCGTCGTCGCTCCGAGCAACTCTCCGTCTTTGGTATAATCTTCACTCATGTTTTATTTGCCAAAGGCGAGAAAGTAGTTTCAAAGAGGGCTCTAATGATTCCGTTTTTGGCGATTTATGCCAAAGGGGGAGAGAGCATGAGCCCAAAGCAAAAGGACCGCACCACCACCTAATTTTAAAAAGAGTTTTTCAATTGGTATGATTTTTCAAATTGGTACCTCATTGTGTTCAAAAGGGGGAGAGAATAGTATTTTCAAAATCAGTATCTTAAAACCCTCTTGAACACTAAGAGGAGAAATTCATTAAGGGGGAGTTTTGTTTAGTCAAAGGAAAAGCATTTGAAACAAGGGGAGAAAATTTCAAATCTTGAAAATGCTTCGCAAAATCTTATTCATTTATCTTTGGCTATTTGCAAAAGAACTTTGAAAAGAATTTGCAAAAACAAAACATATGGTGCAAACGTGGTCCAAAATGTTAAAAATAAAAGAAACAATCCATGCATAACCTATGAGTAGTTATATTGGCTCAACTCTAAGTAACCTTTGCACTTACATTATGCAAACTAGTTCAATTATGCACTTCTATACTTGCTTTGGTTTGTGTTGGCATCAATCACCAAAAAGGGGGAGATTGAAAGGGAATTAGGCTTACACCTAGTTCCTAATTGATTTTGGTGGTTGAATTGCCCAACACAAATAATTGGACTAACTAGTTTGCTCTAGTGTATAAGTTATACAGGTGCCAAAGGTTCACACTTAGCCAACAAAAAGACCAAGAAATGGGTTCAACAAAAAGAGCAAGGGATAACCGAAGGCAGCCATGGTCTGGCGCACCGGACTGTCCGGTGCACCACCGGACAGTGTCCGGTGCACCAGGGGACTCCAAGCTGAACTTCGCACCTTCGGGAATTTTCAGAGGCGCTTCGCTATAATTCACCGGACTGTCTGGTGCACCACCGGACAGTGTACGGTGCCCCAGAGGAGAGCGACTCTGAACTCGCCAGCTTCGGATTTCCGCTCCGCTATAATTCACCGGACATGTCTGGTGCACACCGGACTGTCCGGTGAGCCAGCGGAGCAACGACTACTTCACGCCAATGGTCGTCTGCAACGCATTTAATGCGCGCCAGCGTGCACAGAGGAGCAGGGCACGCGCGGGTGGCACACCAGACAGTCTACAGGACTTGTCCGGTGCACCACCGGACAGCCAGGCGGGCCCACAAGTCAGAGCTCCAACGGTCGGAACCCAACGGCCTGGTGACGTGGCTGGTGCACCGGACAGTGTCCGGTGGCGCACCGGACTGTCCGATGCGCCATGCGACTGCAGCCTCCACAAACGGCTAGTTTGGTGGTTGGGGTTATAAATACCCCCAACCACCCCACATTCAAGACATCCAAGTTTCTCAACTTCCAACCACTTACAAGAGCTAGGCATTCAATACAAGACACACCCAAGTGATCAAATCCTCTCCCAATTCCACAAAAGCATTAGTGTTAAGAGAGAGTGATTTATTATGTTCTTTTGAGCTCTTGCGCTTGGATTGCTTTCTTTCTCATTCTTTTCTTGTGATCAAAACTCAATTGTAACCGAGGCAAGAGACACCAATTATGTGGTGGTCCTTGCGGGGAAGTTTTGTTCCCGGTTGATTTGAGAAGAGAAAGATCACTCGGTCCGAGGGACCGTTTGAGAGAGGGAAGGGGTTGAAAAAGACCCGGCCTTTGTGGCCTCCTCAACGGGGAGTAGGTTTGCAAGAACCGAACCTCGGTAAAACAAATCCTTGTGTCTCACTTACTTACTCGCTTGCGATTTGTTTTTACGCCCTCTCTCGGACTCAATTATATTTCTAACGCTAACTCGGCTTGTAGTTGTGATTAACTTTGTAAATTTCAGTTTCGCCCTATTCACCCCCCCCCCTCTAGGCGACTTTCACCTCTCCTATGTGACAATGAGAGTGCAATACACATGGCGGATAATCCCGTTGAACACAGCCGCACTAAGCACATAGACATTCGGTATCACTTTTTGAGGGATCACCAACAAAGGGGTATATCGAGATAGCTTATGTTAACACCAAAGAACAATGCTGATATCTTTACCAAGCCATTAGATGAGAAAACCTTTAGCAAACTTAGGAATGAGCTAAATATACTTGATTCTCGGAATTTTGATTGAAACATTGCACACATAGCTCATTTATATACCTTAGATCATATCGCTTTCATGTCTACAACTAATGTGTTTTTAAGTGTATTTCTATACTAAGTCGTAGATTGAAAGGGAAATGGAGTCTTCGGCGAAGACAAGGCTTCCACTCCACTTTATCGGTATCATTTACCCTTCGCCATCACTCCACATCACTCTCAAATTGGTATAATCTTCCACTCATATTTACTTGTACCAATGGGGAGAAAGTAAAAAAGGGCTCACAAAGTCTCCATTTTTGGCGATTAATGCCAAAGGGGGAGAAAATATTAGCCTAAAGCAAAAGGACCGCACCACCACCCTTCGAAATTTTTTTAAGATGATATATTTCAAATTGGTATGATGATTTTCAATTGGTATATTTTCAAAACTAGCATCTCAATATATTTCGAATTGATATCTATTAAAACCATCTTGAAAGCTAAGAGGAGAATTTCATTCAGGGGGAGTTTTGTTTAGTCAAAGGAAAAGCATTTGAAACAGGGGGAGAAAATTTCAAATCTTGAAAATGCTTCTCGAAATCTTATTCATATACCTTTGACTATTTGCAAAAAGACTTTGAAAAGATTTTCCAAAAGAATTTGCAAAAATAAAACAAGTGGTGCAAGCGTGGTCCAAAATGTTAAATAAAAGAAAGCAACCATGCATATCTAGTAAAACTATAAATTGGTTTAATTCCAAGCAACCTATGCACTTACCTTATGCAAACTAGTTCAATTCTGCACTTATATATTTGCTTTGGTTTGTGTTGGCATCAATCACCAAAAAGGGGGGATTGAAAGGGAAATAGGGTTTAACCTTTTTCTATAAATAATTTTGGTGGTTGAATGCCCAACACAAATATTGGACTAACAAGTTTGCTCTAGATTATATATTCTACAGGTGCTAAAGGTTCAACACAAACAAATAAAAAGATCAAGTTAGGGTTCAAAAAGAAAGGAGCAAAAAACCCAAGTGTGCCCTAGTCTGGCGCACCGGACTGTCCGGTGTGCCACCGGACAGTGTCCGATGCACCAGGACCGTACAGCTGTGAACTCGCCACCTTCGGGTTTCTGAGGCCGCGCTCCGTTATAATTCACCGGACTGTCCGGTGTGCCACCGAACTGTCCGGCGCACCAGCGGAGCAACGGCTACCAGCGCAACGGTCGACTGCAACGGACACCTGCAAACGCTACTGTGCGCGCAGAAGTCAGAGCAGCCGCCAGAGGCGCACCAGACAGTGCATAGTACCTGATCGATGCAGCACCAAACTGTCCGGTGCCACAAGAAGACAAAGGTCCAATGGTCGAAACCGCCAGAACCTTAACGGTTGGGTGACGTGGCTGACGCACGGGACTGTCCGGTGCGCCCATCAATAGCAGCCACCCCAACGGTTATTTTGGTGGTTGAGGGCTATAAATACCCCCCCCCCCAACCACCTCCACTCCAACCATCCAAGCATTCAACACATTGCATTCAATACAAGAGCAATAGACTCCACTCCAAAGACACAATTCAAGTGATCGATCCGCTCAAAGTCCCCAATTCAACTCTAGCGCATTAGGACTTGTGAGAGAATCATTTGTGTTTCTTTGTTGCTCTTGTTTGCTTGGCTTGGCTTTCTTTTCTTTCTCACTACTTACTCTCAAGTGCTTTGTAAGCGAGGCAAGAGACACCAATTGTGTGGTGATCCTTGCGGGGTCTAAATGACCCGTGAGATAAAGGAAGAAGCCTTACTCGATCTAAGTGACCATTTGAGAGACGAAAAGGGTTGAAAGAGGCACGGTCTTTGTGACCACCTCAATGGGGACTAGGTTCTTTAGAACCGAACCTCAGTAAAACAAATCACTGTGTCATCCGCTTTATTTTCTTGGTTAATTTGTTTTCCCCTCTCTCCCGGACTCGGATTTTATTCTAACGCTAACCCCGGCTTGTAGTGTGCTTAAAGTTGTAAATTTCAGTTTCCGCCTATCCACCCCCCCCCTCTAGGCAACTTTCAAAGCTATTGACCTTCGGCATCTTGCACTGTAGCCAAAGCCCTTGAGCTTCGTCTCGAGGAGTTGAGCTGAGGCTGAAGATAACTTCGGCAAGCTTTTGTATCATTTTGTCAAAGGTGTTTTTGCCTTGAGGACCTTCGACGAAGAAGAAGACCCCCAACAGTACCCTCGCTTCCTTGTGCAAGGAAGAGTAAAACAAAGTGAAAGGATTGAAGAGTGTCATAGAAATTTGGGACATCCTTAAGACGGCGCATGAAGGTGATAAAGTCACTAAGATCACCAAGCGAGAAACAGTTGAGGGAGAACTTAGTCGATTCGTCCTCAACAAAGGAGAAGAGTCACAAGATATGTACAACTAGCTCAATACTATGGTGAACCAAGTCCGCAACCTCGAGAGCACCAAGTGGGATAACCATGAGACGGTCAAGGTTATTCTAAGATCACTAATTTTTCATAACCCCACTCAAGTGTAATTAATCCATAAGAACCCTAGGTATGAAAAATGTCTCTCGATGAGGTGATTGGCTAGTTTGTGAGCTTTGAACATAAGGTCAAAGACTCCAAACACATTGTCAACTTGGAGCAAGGAGGCGCCTCTACACTGAACCGCAACCTGTTGGACTCAAGGCAACGGAAGAGAAGAAGGAGGAGCCCACACCAAACAAAAGACTCTTAATTGATGCCTCCTAGATCAACAACAAGGAGATGGCTCTTATCATTAAAAGCTTCCAGTAAATCCTCAAGCAAATGAAGGGAAAGGTCTACAAACCTTGCTCCAAGAGGGTGTGCTACCGGTGCGATAAGTCCAATCATTATATTGCTAAATGTCCATATGCAAGTGATAGTGACAGTTACAACAACAAGAAAGTGAAAAAGAAAATGGAGAAGAAGTACTACCACAAGAAGAAGGGCAGCGAGGCGCACATTGAAAAGGAGTTTGACTTGAAAGTTCCCTTTATCTAGGAACATGATCTAGATGTCGCCTAGAGGGGGTGAATAGGTGAATAAAAAATAACACTTAAAAACTGAAAATTCTTACTCTACTCGAAGACTGGATCACAGTGGAATGAAAGACCTTTCGAGTAGGTCGCAATGGAATTGAAGTTCCTGTCTCAAAATACCCTGCACTTCAAAGACAACTTGTACCACAGATGAGTATTGAAGTGCAAGTATAAAAATCAATCAAGATAGAGAGCATACAAGCACATGGATTTATCTCGTGGTTCGCCCAAGTCTTAAATGCTTGCCTAATCCTCGTTGGAGTTAACCACACCTTGGCTTAGAGTCTATTTCAACTGCTTCCTCCGTTTGCTCAGATCTGTCAGTGCGAGCCTTCCACTATGTTGATGTCAGTTACAATGATGTCGTGGCTGCTTACAATCTTCTGGACAGCACTCCAGTAGAGTAACAATGCGCCCAAGATCTTGCTCTAGCTCTCAACAGTACTTCCCCTCTCTATAAAGGCTTATAACTTTTCCTCTACACAAACTAGAGAGGTACACAAGAGTGGAAGAGAAAGAATTGATCACAATGATGTATGGACTTGTTGGCTGCACTTGTGTGCTCCAAATGGGTGCCTAGGGCTCCTTTTATAGCCCCAAAAGAGCCCCTAGTTGTTGCCCCTTTCCTTGCAAAGATCTCAATCCTGAGAAAAACTGTCACTTTTGGAGGGGCACCAGACTATCCGGTGCCACCTCCGGATTGTCCAATGCCACCTCTGGACTGTCTGGTGCTCCACTGGAACTCACTGTCCTAGGATTTGATTGCCTTCTTCCTTTTGTGCTGACGGGCATCATACTGTCCGGTGCACCACCGGACCGTCCGGTGTGTTAGCTAGTCGTTGCCGTTGGGAAGCTGTTAGAGGTAGCCATTGGAGGGTCTCGAACTGTCCGGTGACTCGGCCCGGACCGTCCGGGATTTATAGCAAAAATCCTGAGGCCGAGGATTTAGGCCGTATGCACCAGCGGACTGTTCGGTGCAGCCCAGACAGCTGCACACTTTAAGTGTTATTTCCTCCTTTTCATCTCCACTTGCTTTCAACTTTTGGGAGTACCTTCCTGTGACTTAGACAAATACATTTAGAGTATAAACCAATTGACTAAGTCTCAAAAGGTTACCTCTTTTCATATCTTCTCCTAGCTTTTCTGTTTCACCTTAAACAGAGCTCCAAATGACACTTTCTCTACAAACATGGTTAGAGAGGAAAACCAAAGTGCCATACACTTAGTAGAAGGTGCATGCAACATATTTGGACACTCAAACCTGCATACTTAACCTTTGTCATCATTTTCCTCCTTTTGTACTGTTTGAGGTCGATGTTGGACTCCAAAACTCCAAGTCTCCAAGACTTGATTCAGCTTGTCATATATGAGCTCCAACACCCTGCATAGGTCAAATAGAACATATCCAAACACAACAACAACTCAAACTCAAAAATTAACTCTTTTGGGTTGCTTATAGGTTCTGTCTTTGACACTACTTCTCCTAGTGATCTTGCTCTATTTCTTGAGCTTGATCTTGAACCTTATGACTTACACCACATAACCATAGATGTTATCTCATTGGTTGTAAGTCATGTCCTTAGATAGTGATTCTCGATGCACCATATCTTTTCTCAACTCGATCAATCCTTGACATTACAAGTCTTCTTCTTCACCCCTGGCTTTGGGTTGCTCGGTCGCCTTGACCTTCTCCTGTGCACTCAGTACCTCAAAACTCTTCTTGCCTCCATCCTTGGCTTGGCCAGTTGTCTCCAAGATATGCACACCAAGTTTCACATTAGCAATGTTCTCCTTCACTTGTGATGTCCACAACCATAATCAACTCAGTCTTTGGACCATCACTCTTGAACACTTGTGTTGAACTTTACAAGCTTTACACTAAGCACCTGTCCAACACTTAACACACATGTCAGTCCTTTAATTGGGTTGTCATCCAAACCACCAAAACCTACAAGAGAGGTTTCAGGACTACGACGAGACCTCCACCGACTCCTCCTCTGACGTCGCCAACATCGCCATCAACAAGGGACTTCTCTTCCCCAACATCGACCACAAGTGTCTCATGACCAAGGATGGGAAAAGAAGGTAAAATCTAGAACCACTCCCAAATACACTACTTTCGATGATGGGGTGATTATAGTGACAATGAAGAAAACCTATCCAAGCTTTTCAAAGGCCTCAACCCCAAGCAAATTGAGAAAATTAATGAATTAGTGAGCTCTATCAATAAAAAGTATGTTGTATTAGAATGTCAAGAACATTTTCTCACTAAGGAACATGATAAATATGTTAAGCTTGAGAAGGCCTTGGCCCATGAAAAAGAAAAACACAAAAACTTGACTAATGAGCTAAAAACTTGCAATGGGTTCACACCAACCGAGAGCATAGTACCCCATCATTCATCCTCTTGCCAGGTGGATACACAATACTCTCGCGATCTCTCCACTCCCATTGTGTGTCAACATTTCTGGTATTGGTTAAGCTGAGATTAGGCTTGACCTGTCCCATACCAGGGCATGTGGCCAGCTAAAAGGTCCTTATCAGGAGGCCAACAATCGGAGCAGTCCTTAAACGACATAGACATGCGACCTTTCCTGCTCAACGTCTGGTCTCATTTTAAACTATTTCTCAAAACTTGTACTTGTCAGAGGTACCTTGCTGAAATGATGAATTCATCAAGGCCTTTTGATGCCTTCATCATTCTAAACCTTTTTTCTTTTGTAAAATAGGATTCATAGATCAAAAATATTTTTGTTCCTATAAGCATAGCTAAGCATATCTAAACTTTGAAAAAACAGGTATCAAGGATGGTAAGCAATATTCCAATAGGAGGTAATGCATCAAATTTTTAACACCCAACTCCTATCACCTAATGTATCATTTAAGGTGAGGAAAGCTTTGTAAATACAAGGAAAGGTAAAATGCACCGGAGCTTGCCTTGAAAATAAGGAGATTCTGGTTCCTCTATACGAATATCACAATTAGAATTATTATCAACTAGAGGAGCCTCAACTTCTGGAGCTATTTCTTCTTCTTATATAATCTCTTCTAGGTGTTCTACAAGTCAAAATGATAATGAATGTTCATGTGATGATATGCTCATGACTGCTCATGCTAATTCAAGAAGGTATAGAAAACTAGACTTGATTAACACTAAAGATTATTAACTTTGGGGTAACAATATGTTTTCTAACCAAACAAATTCCAAATAAGTTCAAACTTTACCTAGAGGTTAAAATTACCACATTTAGCACTCTTTAACCACTTAAAATTCATTATTTGCATAAAAAATCCTAAAACCATTTTTACCATAAACTTTGTAATTTTATGAACACAACAAAAATGGTTTCACAATCTTTGCATTTTTCTACAATTTTGGGTAGATTTTACAAACTCTCAGCAAAAAAATGAGAAAGCATGAACAGAGCTGGGTCGAAACATGCGCGCGCGACCCACGGCCGGCGATGTCATATTACACCGAGACCCTTGTAGAAGCAGCTAACTAATAAAGGGTGTGTTTGGTTTGAGTGATGAAGTGATCCATCTTCTTCTCATTTCTCATATTTTTATTTGGTTTGTTGAATAGAATGAGTTGATCCATCACCACTCTATTCCTCATAAGCTAATAATTAGTATATATATGATGAGTGAGTTGATTCCACCAAAATTGATGGAATGAACTTATGATGTATTACCTCATGAAGCATTAGGTGACTCCACAAACCAAACACACCAAAAGAGTCCCAGGCACTATTCAAACGTTTCGCTAACGTTCAAACCCCCCCCCCCCCCCCCCCCCCCCTCTCTCTTTCGCAAACTTAGGCCCCCGACCCCAACTCCGGCGAACACCGGTCGATCACCGCGCAAACCCGCCGGCGACAACCCTCTCTGACGAGGGCAAACATACCCACGCAACCCCCGAACCTAAACTACCATAACCCCTTGGTTAATCGGACCCTAGTGACCAAGATTTCTTCTGACCACGGCGGCGGCGGTCATGATGAACCGGCGACGGTGTCCCCAAGTTCTAGGTGTGGTAGAGTTCAATTGAGGAGCATGGGTAGAATCAGTGACTCACCCCAACCACGGTGCTCACGCGATTTTGCTCGGGCATCCACTGAGGCAGTCGGTCGACGGAGAGCTAAGACACGTGGCATTGCCCGACGGCGAGACCATCGTTTCGGTGAACTACAAGCGATAGAGTTCAAAAGGAAGACTCGGTGAGCATCACGGATACACAGGGATCACGAAACACGAGCAAGGCGGACAAGTTACCCCTTAGAAAGAGCTAGCCGCGGTGAAGGGCCAAAACGACCGGCATGGTCACCAGACATAGGGAGGACTTCGCGCACAGACTTGGACAAAGCAACAAGATGACCGAGGTGGCTGGGGGGTTAACACGGACGTAAAGAATAGTGAACAAGCCATTGGAGCAATGGGAGCACGGACATAGCAAGGTTCAGTTTGTACCCAACTACAATGGCATGGAGTCAAAAGAACTGAATTCCCATGATTTTTTTGGGGCTTAACATAGAGGGAAACAAGGCTAGCACATCCAACTTCTCTACTGCATGGTCATCACGCAAGGGCAAGGGCATAGGGAGGTGAATGACAGGGAGCCAATAGTAGTCGGCCAGGGAGAGACAGAGAGCACATTTACAGGATAGATTTCACCCCTTCAATGCTATCCCTAGGGCAGTGAAGTTTATCCCAAGTTACCCCCTCCCCCAAGCTCAAGTTTCACTTATCTGCTATACACCAGAAGCAACTAGAGATGGTAGTGGAGGGAGATCTTTTTCAGATATTTGCAACTCAACTCTGAACCCACACAATTCGACTGCAGTACCAGGTTTATCCCTTCTTTTCTCCAGTTCTGGATAAGGACGGACCACTCTCATTACACCAACCTTGTTCACCAAGCCACAAAAAAGGTCTAAACATGGCTACAAATCACTGAAATTCAGGACAACTAACGAGTTAAGTCTGAAACTCAGAGTCTGACAGCTCCACTTTGGATAGGTTATTCACCTAGTTCCATATGGTTTTATGACTAAAGTAGCTAACCAAGTTTGTACTCCTATTGAAGCTCTACAAGTTTGCCATAATGACTATCAGCCAAAACCTTATGGATTTAAAACTACAAAGGCTCAAAGTTAGCTAGTTGGCACTGATTTTCAGTTCTCCAAATCTGAGCCAAATCTGAATTTTGTAAATTACCCCAAATTTTTCTACAAAACTTGAAATTCTCTAAACATGAAAGTTATTTAGTTTTATAAACTCTACAGCTTTGATATTTTGACTTTTGACCAAATATGGCTAGATCACAAAATTCACTTTTGGCTCTAAACTAGGGTTTCTAAAATTGAGTTTTCCATTCCCTACTAAACATAACATCACACTTAATTTGATCTTTATCCTAGTGAATGCATTCTAAGTGTAACACGACAAGATGATGCTAGTGCACATGATGACATGTTAAGATTTTAGTTGTCGTAACACCAGGGGTGTTACAGTTTGAGAGAAGAGAAGGGTTCAAAAAGACCCGAGCTACGTGACATCCTCAACGGGGAGTAGATTCTTTGAAATTGAACCTCGGTAAATAAATTGCCGTGTTCATTTGTGTGATCATTTACTTTACGATTCGATTCTTCCTCTCCCCTCTCTCTAGTTCTCTTGCTTGTGATCGTTCTAAGTTTGCTCCCAAAATAACCCGTAATTGATTGAGCAACTCTAAGTAAGAAAAACTTCTCTTCCTTAAATGGGCCAAATATCTGGGCAGGGGCGGCCTTGTCTGGGTGGAGTTATACGTGTACAAATGGGTCGCCTCGTCCGACCTGGTGATAGAGATGTCCAAATGGGCCGTGCCCGTCGGGCGGCCCGTGGCACGGCACGGTTTTGGCCCGTCACGAACACGGCATGACCCGTTAGTCGGGCCGGCCTTGGGCCGCTGCCGTGGCACGCCGTGCCGGCCCGAGCACGGCCCGGTTTTTTTATTTTATTTTCCAGTGCATTTATTTGTATATTAGAAACAACTTTAATAGTTTAGACACAAAAAAAGTTTGGTTTAGTTGGCTAGAGTGGTGTAGCTAAGCATTTTAAACCCTCCAACCAAGGTTCAAATCCTAGCAAAGCTTATTTTTAGTCTGTTTTTTACTTATTTTTCTTCCCACCCGGTCAAAGCACGGCGGGCCTTAACGGGCTGCGGGCCGGTCCGGCACGACCCGTCAACCTAACGGGTCGAAACGTGCCGGGCCGAAGGCGGGCCCGTGTCGGGTCAGCACGGCCCACCCATTTATACATCTCTACCTGGTGAAGCTCGTACCGCCAGACACGGTTGGAAAATTAGGTTGAGCCTTCCAAGCCCGCATGCTCATTTTCTTGCATAGACCTAAACAGATCGGCCCGATCCGGTGAGCACGAAAAAAGCCAATCGAAAAACGGGCTAAATGGACCGGACGGAACTAGCACGTCGGACTCATTTTTCTGTTCGGGCTCGGTCCGCTTATTTGTGGCAGGCCAGTCCGAGCATATATAAATCGGGCCGAGCCGGGCTCTTACCCGGTAAAAAAAGGGGCTTCTCGTGCTTCCTGTAGGTGGAGTGTCCGTCCGGCGGGTGATTTCCCCGCTCCGCCCTAGCCTTACGCGCGTGCGGACTAGAGTGGACAGAGCGACCGAAGCGAGTCACGCCGCGGTCTGCTTGGCCGTCTACCGCACGCTCGCGGTGTGCGATGGCGATGGCGAGTCGCCGACGCGTTCGGTGTCTCGAGCTGTGAGGCCCCCTGCGCGAGCGGGTGGTTCCACGCTACCGCCCTGCGCACGCACACGCGTTCTCACGAGGATCAGAGACGAGCCGTGGCCCGTGGCCGTTGCTGTTCAACTGTGTCGCAGTTACCAAATTCGAAGAGCACGCCGCAACCACTACGTCGAAACGAGCGGCAGCGGACAAGGTTGGACGAACTCCTGGCCTGGGTGACAGACGACAGCGACTCCTTTTTCCCCCCTTAAAAAAAAGCATGGCTGAGAGAGAGAGCATCCGGAAGAAGGCCTTGCCGCCGAAGCTAGCACACACGGTCCACATGTGGTTTTTAGTCCCGATTAACAAACAACTTTGATGCGCGCGCATTGGGCAAAGAAAATATCCAGCCAATGGCCCAATGCGCCCCCACCAGGCCACCACAGCATCGTCCCAGACCACATGAGTGTATGTTGTGTAATCAAGTCAAATCAAATCGGCTTGACGAGAGGCAGCCAACCAGCCACACGATCAATCCCTTGGACCCTCGCTCGTACGCCTACGATATATTTATTTGATTAAGAAGAAAAAGAACAAACAAACAAACGTCGCCCACACGTTGTTACATTTTTCTCCCGAGTCTATCTCGGAGGTCCGGCTCGGTACACAGTGCAGGTGCAGCGGCGGCACGGCAGCAACGGACGTGGGCCCGTCTGGATCAGGAACTCAGGAGCACTCGGCCCATCCCTCCTCGTGGTCCTCCTGCCGGGCGTCCGGCCGGCGCGCCATCCACGACGCGGCGGTCAGCACCAGCCGCGCCGGCACGTGCGCGGCGGCCTCCAGCCGCTGGAGCAGCGAGGCCTCCTCCCCTCCATTGCCTCGGCACCCGGCGGCGACCTCCGACCAGAGCGCGCCGGCCATCCCGACGCGGAGCGGCACGCGGGCAGCGGCCACGCCCCGGCCGAGCGCCCGGAGCGCGGCGGCCGCCGCCGCGGCGCGCCGGCGCGCCGGCCCCGCCGCGAACCCCATCCGCTTGGCCCACCCCTCCAGGACCGCCTCCGCGCGCGGCCGCCGCGCACGAGCCGGAGCCCTCCTCCCCGCCGTCCTCGAAGGGCACGGAGCCGGTGCCGTGGCGGCCGACTCCGCGGAGTCGGCCGTGGACACGCAGGAGGAGCCGCTGGACGCGGCCGACGACGCCTCGGGGTCGGCGGCCCGGCGCGGCACCAGGCGCCGCCTCACGTGCCTGGACGCCAGGAAGTTGGCGCCGTGCACCTTGGCGTCGCAGCGCAGGCAGAGGAACGCCGAGTCCGCGGCGCAGTGCACGGCCGCCGCGCCCCCGCAGAGCTCGCACCGCGTGCCGGTGCCGTGCTTCTGGCCCGCCGCCGCGGAGTCACGAGCAGCGCCCATTCCCGACGTCCTCCCGCTTCCTGCCTCCTCGGACTTCGGAGCCTTGGTGTTCGTCGCCCTCGTCGGTCGTAGTCCTCCGGCCTCTGCGCGCGGAGCTGGTGCCTGGTGGTTTGCAGCGGATGATGAACGGATCGCCTGTACCGGGAGCGCCGGACGACACGCGGCCGGCTTATATGCAGGTCTCCGCGCGCGAGGCGTTTCGTCCTTCGGCGAAACCGGCCGGCGGTACAAGTGGCGAGTCGGCGCAAGCCTGGGGCCTGGGGGGTGGAATGGAAACCGTGGGCGCGGAGCCGCGGACGGAGGCTTCGGCCGGGAAGCAGCGTGGCTCTGGAGGCTTTAGGCCGCGCGTATGGCCGGCATTTAAAGGGGCCCCGCCCAGCTCACAGCCCGCGGCCGAGGCTGGTAGTGGCCGATGGCTACTGACCGTGGGCTGGTCGTGCTCACTCGCCGGCCACCACACGTCCACACATATGTACTCGTACTCCCTCCTCCGTCTCTGCCTCGTTGACTGTCGCAACGAAATGAGTATTGATCAATTTTTATTAAATTTGACTAACTTTGTAAAAAAAATAGTAGACCTCGTTTAGATCTTTATAGTAAAAAAAATAAAAAACGATAAATTTCAAAATAAAATAGTCCAGTCTATTAAGTATATTTCAAATCCTCCAAAATGAAACGATTCAAACGTCGGTGGTCTATGTAATAATTTCAATTATAGGCCCTGTTGGGATCTAAAGGCTAGAGCTAGTTTGGGAACTAGCCCAAAAGTAGCCAAACAGGAGGGCTAGAGCCAGTTTTTTGCAACTAGCCCACCCAAAAAACTCTCCGCACCAAGGGGTGATTATTGGGGCTAGTTTGTTGGAAGGCCCATCAAAATCCTTTTTTCTCTCTTATCCTTCCGCACGGGATCCGCATGTTCCTGGGTCCGTTTCTTTTCTTCGATACGCAGGGAAGGACCGGCGTCGCCGTCCTCGAGCAGGTCAGCCGTCGCCTCCCTCCGTTCCCTCAGCCTCCTCCCTCTTTTCTTGATCCATGAAAAGGTAGTGGAGGGGCACGGCTGGCCACATTGGAAAGAACAGGAAAACAACGGATTTGTTTTGGCTAATTTCTTATTGAATGCATTTTAGACTATTGTAATTTACTAATTTATCTACTGTGATTGGCTCATTTTGTTACTGCATATGCAGACTCACCGTTGCCATGGACGGCGATGCCTTCGACCTCAACTCGCAGGCGCCGGACACATATCAAGGTTGTGGTTGATAAGAGTAAGAGGATTCCATATTTGAACAGGCACAATGAGACCAGTCAAAATGTGCTTGTTGTTTGTGATTTTAACATGAGATTTACCTTTGTGTTGTCGGGATGGCCTGGTTCAGCACATGACATGAGAGTTTTCAAAGATGCCATAACTACTCATCACCACAAATTTCCACATCCACCACCAGGTTTTCTTACTTCACCTTTCTTGCAACAATTTTAAACCAATTAAACTAGTTCATCTAAGTCTCATCGTTTACCTTTCAAAATATGTAGGCAAGTATTATGTGGTTGATGCGGGTTACCCAAATCGTCCGGGATACCTTTCACCATACCGGTGTACAAGGTACCATGTCGAGCAATGGCATAACGGCCCACCGCCCCAAGGTATGAAAGAAGTCTTCAACCATGCACATGCCAAAGTTAGAAATGTGATAGAAAGAAGTTTTGGAGTGTTGAAGATGAAGTTTAGGATTTTGTTGAACATGCAAAGATTTCCAGAGGACAAGTGAAAGTCGCCTAGAGGGGGGGTGAATAGGACGAAACTGAAATTCTCAAAAATAATCACAACTACAAGCCGGGTTAGCATTAGAGATATAATCAAGTCCGCGAGAGAGGGCGCAAAACAAATCGCAAGCGAATGATGAAGTGAGACACGTGAATTTGTTTTACCGAGGTTCGGTTCTCTCAAACCTACTCCCCGTTGAGGAGGCCACAAAGGCCGGGTCTCTTTCAACCCTTCCCTCTCTCAAACGGTCCCTCGGACCGAGTGAGCTTTCTCTTCTCAAATCAACCGGGAGCAAAAACCTCCCCGCAAGGACCACCACACAATTGGTGTCTCTTGCCTTGGTTACAAGCGAGTATTGATCTCAAGAAAGAATTAAAGAGAGAAAGCAATCCAAGCGCAAGAGCTCAAATGAACACGGCAAATCACTCTCACTAGTCACTTAGGCTTTGTATGGAATTGGAGAGGATTTGATCTCTTTGGGTGTGTCTAGAATTGAATGCCTAGCTCTTGTAAGTGGTTGAGAAGTGGAAAACTTGGATACAATGAATGGTGGGGTGGTTGGGGTATTTATAGCCCCAACCACCAAACTTGACCGTTGGTGGAGGCCGTCTGTTCGATGGCACACCGGACAGTCCGGTGCACACCGGACAGTCCGGTGCCCCAGCCACGTCACCAGTGCCGTTGGAAATTGACCGTTGGAGTTCTGACTTCTGGGCCCGCCTTGATGTCCGGTGGCGCACCGGACATGCACTGTTCACTGTCCGGTGCGCCAGCATGGGCGTGCCTGACCTCTGCGCGCGCTGGCGCGCAATAAATGCGCAGCAGGTAGCCGTTGGCGCCTGAAGTAGCCGTTGCTCCGCAGATGCACCGGACAGTCCGGTGAATTATAGCGGAGCGGCTGGAGTGAAAACCCGAGGCTGGCGAGTTCCTGAGGACGACCTCCCTTGGAGCACCGGACACTGTCCGGTGTACACCGGACAGTCCGGTGAATTTTAGCGGAGTAGCCTCTGGAAATTCCCGAGGGCGACGAGTTTGAGCTGAAGTCCTCTGGTGCACCGGACACTGTCCGGTGCGCCAGACCAGAGGAGCCTTGGTTGCTCCTTTGCCCTTTTGTTGAACCCAACCTTTGGTCTTTTTATTGGCTAAGTGTGAACCTTTTGCACCTGTATAACTTATACACTAGAGCAAACTAGTTAGTCCAAAGATTTGTGTTGGGCAATTCAACCACCAAAATTATTTAGGAACTAGGTATAAGCCTAATTCCCTTTCAATCTCCCCCTTTTTGGTGATTGATGCCAACACAAACCAAAGCAAATTCAAAAGTGCATAATTGAACTAGTTTGCATAATGTAAGTGCAAAGGTTGCTTGGAATTGAGCCAATATAAATATTTACATGATGCGCAAGGATTGTTTCTTTGTTTTTGACATATTGGACCACATTTGCACCATATGTTTTGTTTTTGCAAAAATCTTTTGTAAATCTTTTCAAAGTTCTTTTGCAAATAGTCGAAGGTAAATGAATGAGAGTTTGCAAGGCATTTTCAAGTTTTGAAGTTTTCTCCCCCTGTTTCAAATGCCTTTCCTTTGACTATACAAAACTCCCCCTCAAATAAATTCTCCTCTTAGTGTTCAAGAGGGTTTTAAGATATGAAGTTTTGAAAATACTACTTGCTCCCCCTTTAGAACACAAAGAGATACCAATTTTGAAATTTTCAACCAATTGAAAATCATATGTTAAAATTAGGGTGATGGTGATGGTGCGGTCCTTTTGCTTTGGGCTCATATTTTCTCCCCCTTTGGCATGAATCGCCAAAAAACGGAGTCATTAGAGCCCTTTTGATGACTATTTTCTCCCCTTTGGCAAATAAAACATAGGAGTGAGAATTATACCAAAGACGGAGAGTGGAGCGGAGTGACGGCGAAGGATGAGTAGTAGAGTGGAGTGGAAGCCTTGTCTTCGCCGAAGACTCCAATTCCCTTTCAATATACCTATGACTTGGTTTGAAATACACTCGAAAACACATTAGTCATAGCATATATAAAAGAGACATGATCAAAGGTACACTTATGAGCTATGTGTGCAGATTAGCAAAAGAAATTCCTAGAATCAAGAATATTAAGCTCATGCCTAAGTCTGGTAAAAGATTGTTCATCAAGTGGCTTGGTAAAGATATCGGCTAATTGATCTTTAGTGTTAATGTACGAAATCTCGATATCCCCCTTTTGTTGGTGATCCCGAAGAAAATGATACCGAATGGCTATGTGTTTAGTCCGGCTATGCTCGACGGGATTGTCGGCCATTTTGATTGCACTCTCATTATCACATAGAAGAGGAACTTTGGTTAGTTTGTAACCATAGTCCCGCAGGGTTTGCCTCATCCAAAGCAATTGCGCGCAACAGTGGCCTGCGGCAATGTACTCGGCTTCGGCGGTAGAAAGAGCGACCGAATTTTGCTTCTTTGAAGCCCAAGACACCAAGGATCTTCCCAAGAACTGGCAAGTCCCCGATGTGCTCTTCCTATTAATCTTGCACCCCGCCCAATCGGCATCCGAATAACCAATCAAATCAAATGTGGATCCCCGAGGGTACCAAAGCCCAAACTTAGGAGTATAAGCTAAATATCTCAAGATTCGTTTTACGGCCGTAAGGTGGGATTCCTTAGGGTCGGATTGGAATCTTGCACACATGCAAACTGAAAGCATAATGTCCGGTCGAGATGCGCATAAATAAAGCAATGAACCAATTATCGACCGATATACCTTTTGATCCACGGACTTACCTCCCGTGTCGAGGTCGAGATGCCCATTGGTTCCCATGGGTGTCTTGATGGGCTTGGCATCCTTCATCCCAAACTTGTTTAGAATGTCTTGAGTGTACTTTGTTTGGCTAATGAAGGTGCCCTCTTGGAGTTGCTTTACTTGGAATCCTAAGAAATACTTCAACTCCCCCATCATAGACATCTCGAATTTCTGTGTCATGATCCTACTAAACTCTTCACATGTAGACTCGTTAGTAGACCCAAATATAATATCATCAACATAAATTTGGCATACAAACAAGTCATTTTCAAGAGTTTTAGTAAAGAGTGTAGGATCGGCTTTGCCGACTTTGAAGCCATTTGCAATAAGGAAATCTCTAAGGCATTCATACCATGCTCTTGGGGCTTGCTTGAGCCCATAAAGCGCCTTAGAGAGCCTATAAACATGGTTAGGATACTCACTGTCTTCAAAGCCGGGAGGTTGCTCAACATAGACCTCCTCCTTGATTGGTCCATTGAGGAAGGCACTCTTCACGTCCATTTGATAAAGCTTGAAGCCATGGTAAGTAGCATAGGCTAATAATATGCGAATTGACTCAAGCCTAGCTACGGGTGCATAGGTTTCACCAAAATCCAAACCTTCGACTTGTGAATACCCCTTGGCCATGAGTCGAGCTTTGTTCCTTGTCACCACACCATGCTCGTCTTGTTTGTTGTGGAAGACCCACTTGGTTCCTACAACATTTTGGTTAGGACGTGGAACTAAATGCCATACCTCGTTCCTCGTGAAGTTGTTGAGCTCCTCTTGCATCGCCATCACCCAATCCGCATCTTGAAGTGCTTCCTCTACCCTGTGTGGCTCAATAGAGGAAACAAAAGTGTAATGTTCACAAAAATGTGCAATACGAGATCGAGTGGTTACCCCCTTATGAATGTCGCCGAGGATGGTGTCGACGGGGTGATCTCGTTGTATTGCTTGGTGAACTCTTGGGTGTGGCGGCCTTGGTTGTTCATCCTCCTTGTCTTCATCATTTGCATCTCCCCCTTGATCGTTGCCGTCATTTCGAGGTGGCTCATCTTCTTGATCTTCTTGTTCAACATCTTGAGCCTCATCCTCAATTTGAGTTGGTGGAGATGCTTGCATGGAGGAGGATGGTTGATCTTGTGCATGTGGAGGCTCTTCGGATTCCTTAGGACACACATCCCCAATGGACATGTTCCTTAGCGTTATGCATGGAGCCTGTTCTTCACCTATCTCATCAAGATCAACTTGCTCTACTTGAGAGCCGTTAGTCTCATCAAACACAACGTCACAAGAAACTTCAACAAGTCCTGAGGACTTGTTAAAGACTCTATATGCCCTTGTGTTTGAGTCATAACCTAGTAAAAAACCTTCTACAGTTTTAGGTGCAAATTTAGATTTTCTACTTCTCTTAACAAGAATAAAGCATTTGCTACCAAAAACTCTAAAATATGAAACATTGGGCTTTTTACCGGTTAGGAGTTCATAGGATGTCTTCTTGAGGATTCGGTGAAGATATAACCGGTTGATGGCGTAGCAGGCGGTGTTGACCGCCTCGGCCCAAAACCGATCCGGTGTCTTGTACTCATCAAGCATGGTTCTTGCCATGTCCAATAGAGTTCGATTCTTCCTCTCCACTACACCATTTTGTTGTGGAGTGTAGGGAGAAGAGAACTCATGCTTGATGCCCTCTTCCTCAATGAAGCCTTCGATTTGAGAGTTCTTGAACTCCGTCCCGTTGTCGCTTCTAATTTTCTTGATCCTTAAGCCGAACTCATTTTGAGCCCGTCTCAAGAATCTCTTTAAGGTCTCTTGGGTATGAGATTTGTCCTGTAAAAAGAACACACAAGTGAAGCGAGAATAATCATCCACTATCACAAGACAATACTTACTCCCGCCGATGCTTATGTAAGCAATCGGGCCGAATAGATCCATGTGAAGTAGCTCAAGCGGCCTGTCGGTCGTCATGATGTTCTTGTGTGGATGTTGGGTGCCAACTTGCTTCCCGGCTTGGCATGCGCTACAAATCCTGTCTTTCTCAAAATGAACATTTGTTAGTCCTAAAATGTGTTCCCCCTTTAGAAGCTTATGAAGATTCTTCATTCCAACATGGGCTAGTCGGCGGTGCCAGAGCCAACCCAAGTTAGTCTTAGCAACTAAGCAAGTGTCGAGTTCAGCTCTATCAAAATCTACCAAGTATAGCTGACCCTCTAACACTCCCTTAAATGCTATTGAATCATCACTTCTTCTAAAGACAGTAACACCTACATCAGTAAATAGACAGTTGTAGCCTATTTGACATAATTGGGATACGGAGAGCAAATTGTAATCTAATGAATCAACAAGAAAAACATTTGAAATGGAGTGGTCAGCAGATATAGCAATTTTACCCAAACCTTTGACCAAACCTTGATTACCATCCCCGAATGTGATCGCTCGTTGGGGATCTTGGTTTTTCTCATATGAGGAGAACATCCTTTTCTCCCCTGTCATGTGGTTTGTGCACCCGCTGTCGAGTATCCAACTTGAGCCCCCGGATGCATAAACCTACAAAACAATTTTAGTTCTTGATTTTAGGTACCCAAACAGTTTTGGGTCCTTTGGCATTAGAAACAAGAACTTTGGGTACCCAAACACAAGTCTTGGAGCCCTTGTGTTTGCCCCCAACAAACTTGGCAACTACCTTGCCGGATTTGTTAGTTAAAACATATGATGCATCAAAAGTTTTAAATGAAATAGCATGATCATTTGATGCAATAGGAGTTTTCTTTCTAGGCAACTTAGCACGGGTTGGTTGCCTAGAGCTAGATGTCTCACCCTTATACATAAAAGCATGATTAGGGCCAGAGTGAGATTTCCTAGAATGAGTTCTTCTAATTTTGCTCTCAGGATAGCCGGCAGGGTATAAAATGTAACCCTCGTTATCCTGAGGCATGGGAGCCTTGCCCTTAACAAAGTTAGACAAGTTTTTAGGAGGGGCATTAAGTTTGACATTGTCTCCCCTTTGGTAGCCAATGCCATCCTTGATGCCAGGGCGTCTCCCATTATAGAGCATACTTCTAGCAAATTTAAACTTTTCATTTTCTAAGTTATGCTCGGCAATTTTAGCATCTAATTTAGCTATATGATCATTTTGTTGTTTAATTAAAGACATGTGATCATGAATAGCATTAATATCAACATCTCTACATCTAACACAAATAGAAGTGTGCTCAACGGTAGATGTAGAGGGTTTGCAAGATTTTAGTTCTACAACCTTAGCATGCAATATTTCATTCTTACTTCTAAGGTCGGAAATAGTGGCATTGCAAACATCAAAATCTTTAGTCTTAGCAATCAAATTTTCATTTTCTAATCTAAGACTAGCAAGAGAAATGTTCAATTCTTCAATCCTAGCAAGCAAATTGTTGGGGACTTGTTCTCAAATGCTATGAGTTAAGAACAAGGCAACACAGAAAATGTTAAACATTAAGATCCTTCGTCCTTCGAAGCATTATTTCCCTCAGGATATAACGATCTCCGGACGAAGGTCATGAAGGATTAACCTTCATCACTACAATATACATTAGTAAAAGACGAAGCATATGGAACATAAAAGATAGCGTGAACAATCATATAACATTATTCATTTAACTTTATTAACTCATCATAAAGAAATAGAAACAATATTGAATTATAAATGTACCTTCGGCTTGGAAAGAGATGAAAATACAAGTGTGACGCAAAAGCAAATGCCAAGTCAGCGTGAACAGTACGGGGGTACTGTTCACCTATTTATAGGCACGGGGTTCAACCCATACAAAATTACATACATGCCCTTTACATTTGGTGATAATTCTATAGCATTCTATCGAGGTCTAAATGGCCTTTTCATCTTTAAGTCGGTTCCCCTTTCTGCGAACATGCCGAAGCTTTCCTGCTTCACAGCTTCGGCACTGTGTCAACCTTCGTATCTTTTGAGCTTCTCCCTTTCTGATTCAAGTCCGAAGATACCTGTTCACACATTATACTCCAGAAACATTGTTAAATCATGTTTTTGAGGACCTTCGGAAGCCGAAGGCCCCCAACAGTAGCCCCTCGCAATATTAATTTGTTTGAAATAATAAATTCAGATTGCGATATGAACGAAGGCTTTATGCCGAAGGTCCGAAAAAACACCTTCCGTTTGCTAGAATAGCAACATTCAATGACAAGTGGGGTCTTTCAACTTTTCAACGCATCAAGCGTATAAATACGGCCATACCGCAATCTTATTTTGCACGCTTTCTGGCCAACCACTCCTGCTCACTCATTTTTTAGCTCTTGTGCACTGTGATCTGCTAAGTTTTTAGCTTCGAAGCTTCGGCTTTTAGAAACAGTTTTTTAGCGCTTCCGAAGATGTCTGAAGCTGCTAAGAAGGCTGCTGCTGAGATGAAGCTGAGTCTTGATGAAGAGAAGAACCTAGGGTTTCTTATAGCGATGTCGAAGTCCAACACAGAAAAGATTACCAAGGAAATTCTGGAGGGGCTGTCTGAAGATACTGGTGACAGTGAAAGTTATGATATGGACAGCGGTGGCGAAGACTCCGAAGATCGCCCCTGGCGACCAAGCCATTCAGTTTATGGTAAATCAACTATCAAAGAGAATCATCTTGTTAATATGAGAGGAAGGTATTTCCGGGATCTGTCTATTGTGAGGGCGGACGAAGGGGAAAAAACTTGTCCACACCCTGAAGAAAATGAAGTTGTGGTGTACCGAAGCTTTTTGAAAGCTGGATTGCGATTCCCCTTGAGCAGCTTCGTCGTGGAGGTGTTGAAAATCTTCGAAGTCTATCTTCATCAACTTACTCCCGAGGCAATTATAAGGCTAAATATCTTCGTGTGGGCCGCGAGGAGTCAAGGTCTGAAGCCTGACGCAAGAAGCTTTTGTAATGTTCATGAATTACTATATGAAACAAAGCCTTGGGGCAAAGAACAGTACCATAACAACTTTGGCTGCTACAGCTTCGTTTCTCGGTCCGGGGCAAGCTGTCCCGTACCAACCTTTCGGAAGAGATGGCCCGGGGATTGGATGACAGAATGGTTTTATGTGAAGAATGACTTATCAGCACGAGAAGACATCAAAGGTATAATTATGCGTCCTATTTGGCAAAGCTTCGGCCTTCGGAGGCCGAAGGTTGAAATGAACGAAGCCGCCGAAGAGTGCCAAAGGGCCTTCGGCGTTGTCTGCTCTTTTATAGGAACAAGGGACTTAGTACAAGAACATATCGCCTTCAGGGTGTGGCCGCTTGCTGAGAAATGGGAAATGCCACAAGAAACCATAAAAGAGGCCGACGAAGGTGAGCTTGTGAGACTGAAGTACACGTTCAAATTTGGAGATAAATTTATTGAGCCAGATGATGAGTGGTTGAAAAGCATTGACAATTTAAGTGATGAGCTACTCGGGACCTACTCGAAGGCTGAAGATAATGCAATGTCAGCAGCCTTCGGAGGCCGAAAAAAGAAGAGACTGAATCGGGTATTTGATGCCATTGGGTTTGTCTACCCTGATTACTGCTATCCCATTCGAAGGCAGAAGAGAAAAAACACAATCTCTGCAAAAGAAGAAGCTGCAGCTGCTCCTAGCGAGCCAGAACCCAAAAGGAAAAAGATAAAGGTTCTTACGCAACGGCCTCGTTATATTGAACCAGCTTCGGTGCCGGAGTTTACCGGGAAAACTTCTTCAGCCACCGAAGCTGAAAAACTAATCGAGCCAGCCTTGTTGCCAGAGATCGCAGAAACGGCCGAAGTGCCACCAAAGATAGAATCAGAACAATCAAACATTTTGTTGTCAGAAACAAAAGAGAAAACCGAAGCGCCGCTCACAGAAAAAATTGAGGAAGTAAGAGAAGCAACTGAGGGCTCCAAAACATCAGAAGTTTTGAGTCCTACAGCAATCATTGGGACAGCAAAAAACCAAAAGGGGCCATCAGTGACCCCAAAAAGGAAAAGAATGGTAAATGTACTAGACGTCTTGGAGACAATTAAGTCTTCAAGCACAATTCCAAAAAAGAGTGTTGAAGTTGCTGAAGCTTCTACTGAAGCTTCGGCTCAACAAGCTGAAGCTGAAGCTGGGCCTTCAGAGCCCTACAAGGAGCAACCTTTTGAAGCCGAAGCAATAAAAATTCCAGAACCAGTATTAGTTGAAGAAACTGACACCGCCATCCCCGAAGCACCTGCCAGCACGCGTGATTACATGATACGACATGCTTCGGGGAAGAAGCTATCTGAAGAAGAAACTCATGAAGCTATCCATTATGCAAAGGAACTAAAATATCCGAAGGGGGCAATAATATTCAATGGAACGAATGAAGATGACTTCTTATACTGCCTGCCTGACAACAAAGAGCTATCTGTCTGCCGAGAAATGGCCAGAAGTATTGGTTTCCCGAAGCTTGAATCTGGATTGAGCGCCATGACGAAAGAAGATCTCGCAGACAGTCTCGCGTACAACAGCCTGAAGGTACGGGAATTAAACACTTGAGAAAAAACCCCCTATTTTTTTTTACGCAACACATTCCTTTTTTCTTATATGAATTCTTTTTTCATATAGGGCCTGATCCTAAGCAACGCGTTAAGAGCGCAAAAGAGCGCCGAAGATGAAAGTTATGAAATTGCGTTTAATAATTTACGCTCCGAAGTTATCAAACTGAGAAACGAAGCTTTGGAAAAAGATAAAATTCTGCTTACACTGGTAGATAAAGTGAAAAAAGACGAAGCTGCTTCAAAGGCCCAGGCCGAAGCTCAAAAACGCGAGATTAAAGATCTTCAGAAACAGCTGGCTAGAGTTAAAGAGGAGCGCGCGCTTGAGGAAACGAAACGAGAACTTAGTGATTTTATGGTCAACAAATTGGAATCAAAAGTTAAGGAGCTTCGCACATCTCAGGGGAAATGCTATGTCAAATCTGTAGAATGTGTGAATAAAATTAAATCCAGCTTCGCCAGCGTAGGCGCCTTTTCCAGCGAAGAGAATTTCTCTCGAGGCAATCCCGAAGGTCCGCTGGAATGGATTAGCCACGAAGCAGAGGCCTTCGAAGAGATTCTGAATAGTCGTGGCGACATATGTGCTTTTTTCGGGCGCCAGAGGAATTGCTTCCGTCTTAGAGAAGAAAGGTTGCGAACATGTAAAATTTTTAGCTCAATCCGAAGCTACCTTATCTACCGAAGACATCAAGGACCCCTCGGCCGAAGCGAGCGTGGTTGGTGGCAAATTTTTTACTGATATCTGGAACGACGGCGGCCGAGGAATGGCGCGAGAGATCATTGAAAGAAGCGAAAAAGGCATTCACGATGCTAGAAGAGTAGCAGACGCTGCCGAAAGGAGTAGGGAGCCCGAAGGACAGTTAGGTACCAACTAGTCGTTCTTGTTGCGTTGTAATTTTCATTTTAAACTTTGCTCACGATTTGTAAAAGTACTGAAGAAGTGTTCTCTTCGCTCAGAAACTGTTGGACGATCTGCCGACCCCCACACAAAAGGGGATGAAGAAATTAATCAAATGGCCGAAACTATCATGGACAAGGTTGTTGACCAACTTCTGAATGAAGCCGCCGAAGCAGTATTGAGGGAAGATTAGGTGCTATTTGGAAAAAACATTTAAAGTGTAATCTATGCAACACTTTGTACATTTGAATGTAATATACAAGTCTCTTTTCATTATTGAATTCTTTACGATGCATGAAACTTTAAATACATACCACTTTTGAGCCTTCGGCGAAAAAACACCTTCCCTTCTTTTCATGCGTCGTGAAGAAGATAGCCTTCGTCAAAATTATTCTGATGAAATGACATCGATGCCTCGTGAAAACATTTTCCGAAGCTATTTTCCGAAGCTATGCAACTTTGATATTGATCTGATAAAGTTCACCCATGTTTCGTGAAGATATTCCCCGAAACTGTATTCCGAAGCTATACAATTTCAATGTCACTTTTTTTCAAAGCATCCCTTCGAAGGTTGAGAGTGTCCCCTTCTCTTGCCAAATGCGATATGATGTATGATGCTTATGTTATGCAAAATGATGTGATGATGTTATGTTATGCATGTGACATTTGTTCCGAAGACACACATAAAATATATTCGTAAGCTCTGCATTCCCTTAGGAACGTCTTTGGAGCTTCTTCGTCTTTTACTTAGACGGCATCAGCGTTGACTTTTCGCTGTAAGCCTCCCTTAGGAGCTTCTTCGTCTTTTACTTAGACGGTATCAGCGTTGACTTTTCGCTGTAGGCTCTGCATTCCTTTAGGAACGACTTCTGAGCAGAAAACTTACGCTGCGCTCCCTTTGGAACGACTTTTTGTGACTTTATAAACTTACTCTGCGTTCCTTAGAACGACTTTTTGTTACTCCGAAGGATTTTTAGTCCGAAGGTCCTTCTTGGTAACGGAAGAAATTTTAGGCTTCGGCAACTTAGGCCTGTGAATCAAATAAATTTTTCTCGTGGAAACAACGAAATTATTACATGGAAACTATCAATGTTTTTTGCTTCACAGAAAATAAAACTGAATATAAAAGACTGCTATCAAAGGTAGGATATGTCAATAAATGTGCTTCGACTCTGGCACAGTGCTGTTGACTGTGCGAGCTTCGGACTGTTCTCTGAAGTCCCTCTGCTGTGGAGCGTATTGACTCCCTTCTGGCTGTTGACCTTGCTGCAATGGAGGTGGAGGCGGAAGCTGCTGCCAGGAAGCTTGAGGTTGACTTGCCGAAGCTACAGAAGCCGCAGGGTGGTTGTCTATGTATTGTGGGACATAAGGCGGATGAAACGAAGCAGTATGCATAACCTGCTTCGACTGAGCTTGTTGAGATGCAGCTTCGGCTAGTTCCTTTTGCTTCTGGATTGTAACATGGCACGTCCTAGTGGTATGGCCCTTGCCCTCTCCACAGAATAGGCAAAACAGTCTCCTTGGCTGATCTCCGAATCTTCCGCCGAAGCCCCTGGCGCCTCTGCCTCTTGGAGCTGGTGGTCGAAAGGAAGTTTGTTGTTGCCCCGAAGCCTGTGAGGAGCACTGCGGCCTGTTTTGCTGACTCCCCTTATCATCATTCTGAGTGCTGTGAATGGAACGGACATGCCTCGGGTAGTATCTTCCTCCGAAGCCCCTGGTCATCTCAGAAAATCTGAAGGCCTCCTCCCTTCTTTGGCGAAAGTCATTGTCGGCACGAATGTACTCATCCATCTTTTGGAGCAATTTCTCCAAGGTCTGAGGAGGCTTCCGAGCAAAGTATTGAGCTGCAGGTCCAGGACGAAGCCCCTTGATCATGGCTTCGATAACGATTTCATTGGGCACCGTTGGTGCCTGCGCCCTCAATCGTAAGAACCTTCGGACATACGCCTGAAGGTATTCTTCGTGATCCTGAATACACTGGAAGAGGGCTTGAGCTGTAACCGGCTTCGTTTGAAATCCTTGAAAGCTGGTCAGTAACATATCCTTCAGCTTCTGCCATGAAGTGATTGTTCCTGGCCGAAGGGAGGAATACCATGTCTGAGCAACATTCCTGACGGCCATGACGAAAGACTTCGCCATGACTGCAGCGTTGCCCCCGTACGAAGACACTGTTGCTTCGTAGCTCATCAAGAATTGCTTCGGGTCGGAGTGGCCGTCAAACATGGGGAGCTGGGGTGGCTTATAGGTTGGAGGCCAAGGAGTAGCCTGCAGCTCAGCAGACAGAGGAGAAGCATCATCAAAAACAAAATTTCCCTGATGGAAATTATCATACCAGTCGTCTTCGTTGACGAAGCCCTCCTGATGAAGGTCTTTCTGATGAGGCCTTCTGTTCTGCTCATCGTGAGTGAGATGGCGAACTTCCTCAGAAGCTTCGTCAATTTGCCTTTGCAACTCAGCTAGGCGGGCCATCTTCTCCTTCTTCCTCTGCACTTGTTGATGTAGCATCTCCATCTCTCTGATTTCTTGGTCTAGCTCTTCTTCCTCAAGCGTCGGGCTAACAGCTTTTCTCTTCTGGGTTCTGGCCTCCCGAAGAGAGACGGTCTCCTGGTTGTGGTCCAGCGGTTGTAGTGCTGCAGCCCCAGCCGCTGAAGCTTTCTTCGGCGCCATAGCGAAGGTCTATAGCTTCCGAAGGTGTTCACGAAGACTCGAAGTGGAAGTGAGTTCACCGGAGGTGGGCGCCAATGTTGGGGACTTGTTCTCAAATGCTATGAGTTAAGAACAAGGCAACACAGAAAATGTTAAACATTAAGATCCTTCGTCCTTCGAAGCATTATTTCCCTCAGGATATAACGATCTCCGGACGAAGGTCATGAAGGATTAACCTTCATCACTACAATATACATTAGTAAAAGACGAAGCATATGGAACATAAAAGATAGCGTGAACAATCATATAACATTATTCATTTAACTTTATTAACTCATCATAAAGAAATAGAAACAATATTGAATTATAAATGTACCTTCGGCTTGGAAAGAGATGAAAATACAAGTGTGACGCAAAAGCAAATGCCAAGTCAGCGTGAACAGTACGGGGGTACTGTTCACCTATTTATAGGCACGGGGTTCAACCCATACAAAATTACATACATGCCCTTTACATTTGGTGATAATTCTATAGCATTCTATCGAGGTCTAAATGGCCTTTTCATCTTTAAGTCGGTTCCCCTTTCTGCGAACATGCCGAAGCTTTCCTGCTTCACAGCTTCGGCACTGTGTCAACCTTCGTATCTTTTGAGCTTCTCCCTTTCTGATTCAAGTCCGAAGATACCTGTTCACACATTATACTCCAGAAACATTGTTAAATCATGTTTTTGAGGACCTTCGGAAGCCGAAGGCCCCCAACACAAATCATCATTATCATTTCTAGGGTTGGGAATTGAAACATTGCAAACATGAGAATCAACCTTAGCTAACAAATTAGCATTTTCATTTCTAAGGTTGTCTATTGTTTCATGGCAAGTACTTAGCTCACTAGATAATTTTTGACATTTCTCAATTTCTAGAGCATAAGCATTTTTAACCTTAACATGTTTCTTATTTTCCTTGATTAGGAAGTCCTCTTGGGAGTCCAAGAGATCATCCTTTTCATGGATAGCACTAATTAGCTCATTTAATTTTTCCTTTTGTTCCATGTTAAGGTTGGCAAAAAGGACACGCAAATTATCTTCCTCACCACTAGCATTATCATCACTAGACGATTCATATTTAGTGGAGGAGTTGGATTTAACCTTCTTCCTTTTGCCGTCCTTTGCCATGAGGCACTTGTGGCCGACGTTGGGGAAGAGAAGTCCCTTGGTGACGGCGATGTTGGCGGCGTCCTCGTCGTCGGAGGAGTCGCTTGAGCTTTCATCGGAGTCCCACTCCCGACAAACATGGGCATCGCCGCCCTTCTTCTTGTAGTACCTCTTCTTCTCCTTTCTTCTCCCCTTCTTGTCGTCGCCCCTGTCACTATCACTTGATAATGGACATTTAGCAATAAAGTGACCGGGCTTACCACACTTGTAGCAAACCTTCTTGGAGCGGGACTTGTAGTCTTTCCCTCTCCTTTGCTTGAGGATTTGGCGGAAGCTCTTGATGACGAGTGCCATTTCCTCATTGTCGAGCTTGGAGGCGTCTATAGGTTGTCTACTCGGTGTAGACTCCTCCTTCTTTTCCTCCGTCGCCTTAAATGCCACCGGTTGCGCCTCGGACGTGGAGGGTTCGTCAAGCTCGTTGATTTTCCTTGAGCCCTTGATCATACATTCAAAGCTCACAAAATTCCCGATAACTTCCTCGGGGGTCATTTCAGTATATCTAGGATTACCACGAATTAATTGAACTTGAGTAGGGTTAAGGAAAATGAGTGATCTCAAAATAACCTTAACCACCTCGTGGTCATCCCATTTCTTGCTCCCGAGGTTGCGCACTTGGTTCACCAAGGTCTTGAGCCGGTTGTACATATCTTGTGGCTCCTCCCCTGGGCGAAGACGAAAGCGACCGAGCTCCCCCTCGATCGTTTCCCGCTTGGTGATCTTGGTGAGTTCATCACCCTCGTGCGCGGTTTTGAGTAGGTCCCAAATCTCCTTTGCATTCTTCAACCCTTGCACTTTGTTGTATTCCTCCTTGCTTAGAGAGGCGAGGAGAATGGTTGTGGCTTGGGAGTTGAAGTGCTCGATTTGGGCCACTTCATCCGTATCATAGTCTTCATCCCCTACGGATGGTACCTGTACACCAAACTCAACAACATCCCATATACTTTTGTGGAGTGAGGTTAGATGAAATCGCATTAAATCACTCCACATAGCATAATCTTCACCATTAAAAGTTGGTGGTTTGCCTAATGGGACGGAAAGTAAAGGTGTATGTTTAGGAATGCGGGGGTAGCGTAGGGGGATCTTACTATACTTCTTACGCTCTTGGCGTTTAGAAGTGACGGACGGCGCATCGGAGTCGGAGGTAGATGTTGATGAAGTGTCGGTCTCATAGTAGACCACCTTCCTCATCCTTTTGTGCTTGTCCCCACTCCGACGCGGCTTGTAAGAAGATTTTTCTTTCTTCTCTTTGTGGTGAGAAGAAGATTTCTTCTCCTTCCCTTTGTTGGAGGAGATCTTCTTCTTCTCCTTCCTCTTGGTGCGGGACTCTTCCGATGAAGTGCTCCCGTGGCTTGTAGTGGGCTTTTCGCCGGTCTCCATCTCCTTCTTGGCGTGATCTCCCGACATCACTTCGAGCGGTTAGGCTCTAATGAAGCACCGGGCTTTGATACCAATTGAAAGTCGCCTAGAGGGGGGGGGGTGAATAGGACGAAACTGAAATTCTCAAAAATAATCACAACTACAAGCCGGGTTAGCGTTAGAGATATAATCAAGTCCGCGAGAGAGGGCGCAAAACAAATCGCAAGCGAATGATGAAGTGAGACACGTGGATTTGTTTTACCGAGGTTCGGTTCTCTCAAACCTACTCCCCGTTGAGGAGGCCACAAAGGCCGGGTCTCTTTCAACCCTTCCCTCTCTCAAACGGTCCCTCGGACCGAGTGAGCTTTCTCTTCTCAAATCAACCGGGAGCAAAAACCTCCCCGCAAGGACCACCACACAATTGGTGTCTCTTGCCTTGGTTACAAGCGAGTATTGATCTCAAGAAAGAATTAAAGAGAGAAAGCAATCCAAGCGCAAGAGCTCAAATGAACACGGCAAATCACTCTCACTAGTCACTTAGGCTTTGTATGGAATTGAAGAGGATTTGATCTCTTTGGGTGTGTCTAGAATTGAATGCCTAGCTCTTGTAAGTGGTTGAGAAGTGGAAAACTTGGATACAATGAATGGTGGGGTGGTTGGGGTATTTATAGCCCCAACCACCAAACTTGACCGTTGGTGGAGGCCGTCTGTTCGATGGCACACCGGACAGTCCGGTGCACACCGGACAGTCCGGTGCCCCAGCCACGTCACCAGTGCCGTTGGAAATTGACCGTTGGAGTTCTGACTTCTGGGCCCGCCTTGATGTCCGGTGGCGCACCGGACATGCACTGTTCACTGTCCGGTGCGCCAGCATGGGCGTGCCTGACCTCTGCGCGCGCTGGCGCGCAATAAATGCGCAGCAGGTAGCCGTTGGCGCCTGAAGTAGCCGTTGCTCCGCAGATGCACCGGACAGTCCGGTGCACACCGGACAGTCCGGTGAATTATAGCGGAGCGGCTGGAGTGAAAACCCGAGGCTGGCGAGTTCTTGAGGACGACCTCCCTTGGAGCACCGGACACTGTCCGGTGTACACCGGACAGTCCGGTGAATTTTAGCGGAGTAGCCTCTGGAAATTCCCGAGGGCGACGAGTTTGAGCTGAAGTCCTCTGGTGCACCGGACACTGTCCGGTGCGCCAGACCAGAGGAGCCTTGGTTGCTCCTTTGCCCTTTTGTTGAACCCAACCTTTGGTCTTTTTATTGGCTAAGTGTGAACCTTTTGCACCTGTATAACTTATACACTAGAGCAAACTAGTTAGTCCAAAGATTTGTGTTGGGCAATTCAACCACCAAAATTATTTAGGAACTAGGTATAAGCCTAATTCCCTTTCAACAAGCAAACTAGAACTATTGTTGCATGTATGGCTCTTCACAATTTTATTCGAGAGAGTAGAATTGCGGATCGAGAATTCGAAGCATGTGACGCCGATGAAAATTATAACCCAATGCCTAGTTCTGCAGCATCAACATGGCCAGAAGACGAACCTCTTGTTGAAGATGTCAACATGAATGCCTTCCGTGATGACTTAGCTCATGCTTTGTTTCATAGAGTGTAATTTTTTTAATATTGATTAAGGACTTGTATGTTCGTATGGGACATCGCATTTGTATACAGAAATTAAACTTATTGTGATTTGGATGTTTGATTTGTGAAAATAATTTTATTTGTGTTATTTGTGTGTGGGAGAAGCCACACAAGAGTTTGCCACACTAAATCCGGATAAGGAAAGGTTTAAATGAGACAAATGATTATAAAATAGCATTTATTGTAAACTAGCCCTTAGATCCAAACACGTAGAGGGCTAGAGCTAGTTTGGGCTAGAGTTAGAGCTAGAAACTAGCTCTAGCTCTAGCCGGGCTTGAAGAATCCAAACAGGGCCTATATATTCAATATCACTATTTTCTATATATTTGATAAAATTCGTGAGGCCGCGATCGGCAACATTATTTAGGTCCCGTCAGGATAGCTCCACCCTCCAGGTCCAGAAAATGTAATGGAGTTGGTGGAGCGGGTCATTATATTCTCCAGAAAATCATGGAACTGAAGCTGTAAGCATTTAGAAGAAATTTAGGTAAGCCGTTTCTTTTATTATTTAAATAAAAATATTTTTAAAACTATTTAAATTAATATTATAAACTACAGCCCTACACTAGAACGGGCACCCCTTATAATGGAGTAAGTAGGTTTTATTTGGCATAGCTCCAACAACAACTTTATGAGCTATTGTGACTTGTTTTTATTTTTGGTTAAACACCTTTTATTTTCAAAACAACTTTATGTATTAATCTCTTTTTTTGTCTTCTGTATAATTATGAAGAGAGGTAAGAGGTGAAGCTGAAAAGGTAGTTTTTTTTATTTCTCTCTCTCTCTCTCTTTGAGATATATACGAAGTTATTTTGCCAAACAGTTTGTTTAAAAAAACAGCTTGGCTTCCTGAAAAAGCTACTCGAAAGGCAAAAAAAAATTTATATAAAAAACAACAAACTTTAACAATAAGGCTTAAGCCGTGCCAAACCCAAAAGTAATGAGGGTGTCCTAGCAAGGCATTCGCAATTCGCGTCGCTGGTGGTGTGGACGTGTGGTGGAGGCGTGGCGTGGAGCGGAACTGGCTGGGGAAAGAATGTGCCGCCACGTCAGTTACCCAGGTGCGGTTGATCTTGGGCGTGTCGGGAATGTGGTCCGGCCACCGGCTCGGATCGTAGGAGAGGTTGTTGAACGCCTCCTCTCTGTGGTCTCTGTTTGGGGACGTCTCACTCTCACCGCCCGTGCGCGGTACGGAGTTGGGTTTTGACTCGTACTGTACCCGCTGAGACATGCACTGGATGCACCCGAGGAGTTGCAACAGGCTCCAGAACTGAAATTCCAACTCTGCTCCCTCCAGTTCATCTTTCAGTTCATCCTGTAAGCTGAGGCATGCACCGGATGCACCCGAGGAGATGCAGTTACCTCGAACCGAATCACGATTGAATTCCGCGGAAGGCACCACGCCACGCCACTGCTAGGCTTGGCCCGCGCGCAGATCCACCTTCCTACATTCAGAGGCGGGCCTAGAGAGGTTTCATGGGTATTAATCGAATAGCCAAGTTTTTGTGATCTATAGTAATTTATCAATAATGTTGGGGACTTGTTCTCAAATGCTAGGAGTTAAGAACAAGGCAACATAAAAAATGTTAATCGCTAAAGTCCTTCGTCCTTCGAAGCATTATTTCCCTTAGGATATAATGATTTTCGGACGAAGGTGATGAAGAGCGTGCCTTCATAAATTTATTATACAGTGACGAAGGATAAAATGTAGAGAATATAAGAGATAACATAAATAATTATATATTACTATCAGACATAGACATAAACGTCTTTGAATTACAAATGTACCTTCAATTGGAAGGAGATGATAGTACAAGCGTGACGCAAAAAGCGAATGCCAAGTCAGCATGAACAGTACGGGAGTACTGTTCACCTATTTATAGGCGCGGGACACAACCCATACAAAATTACATTCATGCCCTTTACAGTTGATAATAACTCTATAGTAATCTGTCGAGGTCTAAATAGCCTTTTCATCTTTAAGTCGGTTTTACTTTCTGTTGTCACGCCGAAGCTTTCCTGCCCACACCTTCGGCGCTGTACCAACCTTCGTATTATTCTGGTCTACTGTGATGCCGACTCGAGTCCGAAGATACCTGTTCACACATTATACTCCAGAAATACTGTTAAATCCTGTTTTTGAGGACCTTCGGATGCCGAAGGTCCCCAACAGTAGCCCCTCGCAATATCAATTTGTTTAAAATAATAAATTTAGATTGCGACATGGACGAAGGCTTTACGCCGAAGGTCCGAAAAAACACCTTCCCTTTGCTAGAATAGCAACATTCACTGACAAGCGGGGTCTTTCAATTTTCAACGCACTTGGCGTATAAATACGGTCATACCGCAAACTCATTTGACACGCTCTCTGGCCAACTGCTCCCGCTCACTCAATTTTTAGCTCTTGTGCACTAAGATTTGTTAAGCCTTTAGTTTCAAAGCTTCGGTTTTGAAAATAGTTTTTAGTGTCTCCGAAGATGTCTGAGGATAAGAAGACTGCTGCTGAGATGAAGCTGAGCCTGGACGAAGAGAAAAACTTGGGGTTTCTTATAGCGATGTCAAAGACCAATACAGAAAAAATCATCAAGGAGATTCTGGAAAGTTTGTCTGAAGATACTGGTGACAGTGACAACTATGATGTGGACAGTGGTGGTGAAGACTCCGAAGATCGTCCCTGGCGACCAAGCCATTCAGTTTATGGTAAATCAACTATCAAAGAGAATCATCTTGTCAACATGAGAGAAAGGTATTTCCGGGATTTATCCATTGTGAGGGCCGACGAAGGGGAAAAAACGTGCCCACACCCTGAAGAGAATGAAGTCGTAGTGTACCGAAGCTTTTTGAAAGCTGGACTGCGATTTCCCTTGAGCAGCTTCGTCGTGGAGGTGTTGAAAATCTTCGAAGTCTATCTTCACCAACTTACCCCCGAAGCAATCATAAGGCTGAATATCTTCGTGTGGGCCGTGAGAAGCCAAGGTCTGAAGCCTGATGCAAAAAGCTTCTGCAATATACACGAATTATCATACGAAACAAAACCTTGGGGTAAGGAACAGTATCACAATAATTTTGACTGCTACAGTTTCGTTTCTCGGTCCGGGTCAAGCTGCCCCGTGCCAACCTTTCGGAAGAAATGGCCCGGCGACTGGATGACAGAATGGTTTTATGTGAAGAATGATCTGACAATACGAGAAGATATCAAAGGTATAATCATGCGCCCTATCTGGCAAAGCTTCGGCCTTCGGAGGCCGAAGGTTGAAATGAATGAAGCTGCCGAAGAATGCCAGAGGGCCTTCGGCGCAGTCTGCTCTTTCATTGGAACGAGAGACTTAGTACAAGAGCATATTGCCTTCAGGGTATGGCCGCTCGCGGAGAAATTGGAAATGCCACAAGAAACCGTAAAAGAGGCCGACGAAGGTGGACTTATCAGGTTGAAGTACACTTTTAAATTTGGAGATAAATTCGTTGAGCCAGATGATGACTGGTTAAAAAGTATTGAAAATTTAAGTGATGAATTGCTTGGGGCTTATTCGAAGGCCGAAGACACTGCAATGTCAGCAGCCTTCGGAGGCCGAAAAAAGAAGAGGCTGAATCGGGTATTTGATGCAATCGGGTTTGTCTACCCTGACTATTGCTATCCCATTCGAAGGCAGAAAAGAAAAAACACAACCTCTGCAAAAGAAGAAGCTGCAACTGCTCCTAGCGAGCCAGAACCGAAAAGAAAGAAGATAAAGGTTCTTACACATCGGCCGCGCTATATTGAACCAGCTTCGGTGCCTGAGTTTACCAGAGAAACTTCTTCGGCCACCGAAGCTGAAAAACCAGCCGAGCCAACCTTGTTGCCAGAAGTCGCAGAAACAGCCGAAGTGCCAACAAAGATAGAATTGGAACAATCAAAGATTTTGTTATCAGAAACGAAAGAGAAGGCCGAAGCGCCGTCCACAGAAAAAATGGAAGAGGTAAAAGAAGCAACTGAGGGATCCAAAACATCAGAAGTTTTGAGTCCTGCAGCGAACATTGAGACAGTAAAAAATCAAAAAGTGCCAGCAGTGACTCCGAAAAGAAAGAGAATGGCTAATGTGCTAGATGTACTGGAAACGATCAAATCTTCAAGCACACCTCCGAAGAGGGCTGCTGTCATTCCTGAAACAACAACTAAAATTTCTGGTTCTAAAGCTCCAAGGCAAGAGACTGAAGCCGAAGCTGGGCCCTCAGAGCTTGCAAAGATAAAATCCTTGGAAAGTGAGGTAGAAAAAATAACAAAGCCAACTTTTGTTGAAGAAACCGGTGTCATTGCCCCCGAAGCATCCCCCAAAGTTCGTGATTATATTGTTCGTCATGCTTCGGGGAAAAAACTATCAGAAAAAGAAGAGCAAGAGGCCCAGCACTACGCCCAAAAACTGAAATATCCAAAGGGGGCGTTAATATTCAATGGCAGTGGAGAAGAAGACTTCTTGTACTGTCTCCCCGACAGTAAGGAAATTTCTGTCTGTCGGGAGATGAGCAGGAGCTTCGGATTCCCAACTTTAGAAGATGGGCTCTCGGTGCTGTCGAAGAACGATCTGGCCGACAGCCTAGCTTACAATAGCTTAAAGGTGCGACAAATGAAATCCTTGTATTTTTTGTTGAGTCCAAAATTTTTCGTTTGTTTAAACCTATTGACGCAGACATATTTTTCTTTACAGGGCCTGATACTTAGCAATGCCCTCAGGGCACAGAAAGATGCTGAAGACGAAGGGTGTTCTATAGCCCTGAGCAACCTTCGTTCCGAAGTTATTGAACTGAGGAACGAAGGTCTCGAGAAAGATAAAATGTTGCACTCATTGATAAATAAAATAAAGGAGGACGAAGCTGCTTTCAAAGGTCAAGCTGAAGCTCAGAAGCGAGAAATTGAAGATCTTCGGAAACAACTGGCCAGAGCCAAGGAAGAACGCATACTTGAAGAAACAAAGCGAGAACTCAGCGACCAATGGGCTGATCACCTAGAAATGATTGTTGAAGAGCTTCGTTCGTCCAGAAAGAGATGCTATAACAAATCTATAGAGTGTGTTAAGAAGTTAAAAGCTAGCTTCGCCAGGGTTGGCGCCTTCTCAAGCGAAGAAAACTTTACGAGAGGCAATCCCGAAGGTCCCATCGAATGGATCGGCCACGAAGCTGAGGCCTTCGAAGAAATTTTAAATAGCCGAGGAGATATATGTGCCTTCTCTGGTGCCAGAGGGATTGCCACCATCTTAGAGAAGAAGGGCTGCGAACATGTAAAAATTTTAGCACAGTCCGAAGCTGCTTTGTCCTTTGAAGGTGCAAGAGATCCTTCGGCCGAAGCTAGCATAATTGGTGGAAAGTTTTTTACCGATATCTGGGATAATGGTGGCCGAGAAATGGCCGGAGAAATTATTCGAAGAAGTGAAAAGGGCATTCACGATGCTAGAGAAGTAGCTGAGGCTGTTGAAAAGAGCGCAGAGGCCGAAGGTCATTTAGGTATTAACTAATAGTTTTTATTGTGTTGTAATCTTTAGGCTTTAAGATTTGTTTGCGATTTGTAATAGCAATGTAGCCGTATCCTGTCTTACTTCAGATCCTGCTAAAACGTCTTCGGGCCCTCAGCCAAAAGGAGACGACGAAATTAAAAAGATGGCTGAAGATATTATGGACGAAGTCGTCAATCGGCTCCTGAACGAGGCTGCAGAAGTCGTTTTGAGAGAAGATTAAGTATTTTTGCGAAAACTTCTGAAATGTAATATACTGTAACATTTTGTAACCCCAAATGTAATATACCTATTTGTGTTAGTCAATTCTTTACGATGCATGAAACTTTACACGTACCGCTTTTGAGTCTTTGACGAAAAAACACCTTCCCTTCTTTTCATGCTTCGTGAAGAAAAATTTATCTTTGTCACAACAATATCCAATGTTCTGATGAATAATATCCAGGCTTCGTGAAGATTTTTTCCGAAGCTACACTTCCGAAGATCAATAATGTATCTTTTTGTGACTATGATTTCTCCCTTTTTTCAAAGCGTTCTTCTGTAGATTGATAATGTGTCCACCTCTTGTGCCATGTGCAAAATGATGTATGATGCTTATGCTATGCGAAATGATGCGATGATGTTATGTTATGTGAGATGATGTTTATTCCGAAGATACATACGCATCCCTGCAATAAAACACAATCTTTTATAAGCCTCCCTTAGGAGCTTCTTCGCCTTTTACTTCAGCGGAATCAGCGTTTATTTTTCGCTGTAAGCCTCCCTTAGGAGCTTCTTCGCCTTTTACTTTCAGCGGTATTCGCGTTGACTTTTCGCGCTTCGCCTTTTACTTAGGCGGTATCAGCGTTGACTTTTCGCTGTATGCTCTGCATTCCCTTTGGAACGACTTTGGAGCAGAAAACTTACACTGCGCTCCCTTTGGAACGACTTTTTTGTGACTTCGGCAAACTTACTCTGCGTTCCTTAGAACGACTTTTTGTTGCTTCGAAGAATTTTCGATAGTTCGAAGGTCCTCTTTGTTATCACAAGTCTTTGGACTTTAATCAATATAAGACTGTGAAGAAAATATATTTTCCTTGTAGGAATCAACGAAACTAATTACATGAAACCTAAACAATGTCCTTTATTACAGAAAATAAAACTGAATGAAAAGGATTGCTATTAAGGTAGGATATTTGTCAATAGATGTGCTTTGACTCTGGCACAGTGCTATTGACTGTACGAGCTTCGGACTGCTCTCTGAAGTCCCTCTGGTGTGGAGCATACTGGCTCCCTTCTGGCTGCTGGCCTTGTTGCAACGGAGGTGGAGGCGGAGGCTGTTGCCAAGAAGCTTGAGGCTGACTCGCCGAAGCAACAGAAACTGCAGGATGATTGCCCACATATTCTGGAATGTAGGGCGAATGATACGAAGTTGTATGCATGACCTGCTTCGGCTGAGCTTGTTGTGCTGCTGCTTCAGCTATTTCCTTTTGCTTCTGAATAGTAACATGGCACATCCTGGTAGTATGGCCTTTGTTCTCACCGCAGAATAAGCAAAAGATTCTTCTCGGTTGATCGCCAAATCTTCCACCAAAGCCCCTGGCGCCTCTGCCTCTTGGAGCTGGTGGTCTGAAGGAGCTTTGCTGTTGCCCCGAAGCCTGTGAGGAACATTGTGGCCTTTGCTGTTGGCTTCCTCTATCATCATTTTGTGTAGAGTTATGAATTGATCTCACGTGCCTCGGGTAGAACCTCCCTCCGAAGCCCCTGGTCATTTCAGAAAACCTGAAAGCCTCCTCCCTTCTTTGGCGAAAATCATTATCGGCCCGAATGTACTCGTCCATCTTCTGGAGCAGCTTTTCCAAAGTTTGAGGAGGCTTCCGAGCGAAGTACTGAGCTGACGGTCCTGGCCGAAGCCCCTTGATCATGGCCTCAATGACAATTTCATTGGGCACCGTTGGTGCCTGTGCCCTCAAACGCAAGAACCTTCGGACATACGCCTGAAGGTATTCTTCGTGATCTTGGGTGCACTGGAACAGAGCCTGAGCAGTGACCGGCTTCGTCTGAAATCCTTGGAAGCTAGTTAACAACAAGTCCTTCAGCTTCTGCCATGAAGTGATCGTTCCTGGTCGAAGGGAGGAATACCAGGTTTGAGCCACACTCCTGACAGCCATAACGAAAGATTTGGCCATGACTGAAGCATTGCCACCATACGAAGATACTGTTGCTTCGTAGCTCATCAAAAACTGCTTCGGGTCTGAGTGGCCATCGAATACGGGAAGCTGGGGCGGCTTGTAGGACGGAGGCCAAGGTGTAGCCTGCAGCTCAGCGGACAGAGGAGAAGCATCATCAAAAACAAAATTCCCATGATGGAAATTGTCATACCAGTCATCTTCGTTGAGGAAACCCTCCTGATGAAGATCTTGGTGTTGAGGCCTTCGGTGCTGCTCATCCTGGGCAAGATGACGAACTTCTTCAGAGGCTTCGTCTATCTGCCTCTGCAGTTCAGCTAGCCTGGCCATCTTTTCTTTCTTCCTCTGTACTTGTTGATGAAGCATCTCCATATCTCTGATCTCTTGATCTATCTCGTCCTCTGGTGGTGTCGGGCTGACAGCCTTCCTTTTCTGGCTTCGGGCCTCCCGCAGTGAGACTGTCTCCTGATTGTGGTCCAGTGGTTGCAGAGCTGCAGCCCCAGTCGCTGAAGCCTTCTTCGGCGCCATGATGAAGGTTTATGATCGCCGAAGGTGTTCAAAAAACTCAGAGTGGAAGTGAGTTCACCGGAGGTGGGCGCCAATGTTGGGGACTTGTTCTCAAATGCTAGGAGTTAAGAACAAGGCAACATAAAAAATGTTAATCGCTAAAGTCCTTCGTCCTTCGAAGCATTATTTCCCTTAGGATATAATGATTTTCGGACGAAGGTGATGAAGAGCGTGCCTTCATAAATTTATTATACAGTGACGAAGGATAAAATGTAGAGAATATAAGAGATAACATAAATAATTATATATTACTATCAGACATAGACATAAACGTCTTTGAATTACAAATGTACCTTCAATTGGAAGGAGATGATAGTACAAGCGTGACGCAAAAAGCGAATGCCAAGTCAGCATGAACAGTACGGGAGTACTGTTCACCTATTTATAGGCGCGGGACACAACCCATACAAAATTACATTCATGCCCTTTACAGTTGATAATAACTCTATAGTAATCTGTCGAGGTCTAAATAGCCTTTTCATCTTTAAGTCGGTTTTACTTTCTGTTGTCACGCCGAAGCTTTCTTGCTCACACCTTCGGCGCTGTACCAACCTTCGTATTATTCTGGTCTACTGTGATGCCGACTCGAGTCCGAAGATACCTGTTCACACATTATACTCCAGAAATACTGTTAAATCCTGTTTTTGAGGACCTTCGGATGCCGAAGGTCCCCAACAAATAATATACATAAATTGTGTTAGACCACTAATTTCTTTAATCTTTTGAATTTCTAAATACTCAATCTCAAATGTCTGAGCCTATTTCTGCCTACATTCAACTTATCAGTAGATGGCCAGCATATATACCACGTTATTTAAGCCGGCCGATCAGCCTATCTTTCAGCTAGCAACCGTAAGATTAATGTGTGGGTGCATGACGCTTAGTGCTCCTCCATATAAACCTCAAAGCTAATTAGGTCTGTGCAGAGGCTCCTCCTTGCGGAAAGGCGACGCAGGGGCGTATGTAAAAAAGTCGAGTCTGTCCCTGATCGCCCTCTCGCCCTGTGCAGAGGCTCGGGGGCTGCTCTCGCAAACCCGGCTCCGGCCACACCGTTGACAGTGTCAACATACCAGCCCGAGAACTTGGGACCCGACCGTTGAAAGGGAAATGTGCCCTTGGGCCATTTCTAAGTATTTTGGTGATTGAGTGCCAACTCAAGTGCTTAAAATGTGAATTTATGCAATGGATGAACAAAGTGCAAATCAAGAGCAAAGGTATGTTTCTAAGTCTTAGTACATTGGTTTTGTGTACTAATATATTTGTCTAAGTGTTAGAAACAGGAAGAAAAAGAAAAGGAAAAAGGTGGCTGTGTACAGCCAAGGGGCTGTTTCGGTCTGGGGCACCGGACTGTCCGGTGGTGCACCGGACAGTGTCCGGTGCACCAGGCTGCCTCGGCCGAACAGGCCGCTCTCGGGAATTCGCCGACGGCGTACGGCTAAAATTCACCGGACTGTCCGGTGTACACCGGACTGTCCGGTGAGCCAACGGTCGACTAGGGCCAACGGTCGGCCGCGGATTCTGCGCGCGACACGTGGCCAAGCCAACGGTCGGAAGGGGGCACCGGACTGTCCGGTGTGCACCGGACATGTCCGGTGCGCCAACGGCTCCCTGATCAGCAACGGTCGACTGCGCTGTTTAAGGAAGGAAATCGGGCACCGGACAGTGTCCGGTGTGCACCGGACTGTCCGGTGCGCCCGACGACAGAAGGCAAGATCAGCCTTCCAGATTTGCTCTCAACGGCTCCTAGCTGCCTTGGGGCTATAAAAGGGACCCCTAGGCGTATGGAGGAGATAACCAAGCAACCTTTGAGCATTCTTGATCATCCACACTCAGTCTTTGCGCATCCGTTTGTGATTCTAAGTGATTCGAGCTCTGTTCTTGTGAGAAACTGTGAGATAGTCTTTGAGCTCGATTCTTGGCCGTGTGTGTGCGCGTTTCGCTGTGGATTTGTGTGTGTTGCTTCCCTCCCTTACTCCGTGCTTCTTTGTGAATCTTAAGTGTAAGGGCGAGAGACTCCAATTTGTGGAGATTCCTCGCAAGTGGGATAAAGATAAGCAAGGCAAAATACTGTGGTATTCAAGTGGGTCTTTGGACCGCTTGAGAGGGGTTGATTGCAACCCTCGTCCGTTGGGACGCCACAACGTGGAGTAGGCAAGTTTTGTACTTGGCCGAACCACGGGATAAATCACCGTGTCTCCTCTGTGTTGAATTCTCTGTGATTGTCGTATTGTGCAAGATCTTCTCTTTAGCCACTTGGCAATTATTGTGCTAACCCCTAACAAGTTTTTGTGGCTATAAGTTAAGTTTTTACAGGAGCACCTATTCACCCCCCCCCTCTAGGTGCTCTCAATTGGTATCGGAGCCGTTCTCTTCACAAAGGGACTTACCGCCCGAAGAGATGGATCCTAAGGGGAAGGGAATTGTGATCAACGACAAAGAGAAGGAATCCTTCGTCAACGAGCCGAAGGACGACAAGCCTACCGACTCTGGCTCGGGGCATAGACGAAAGGAAGGGAAGAAGAAGAAGACAAGGCGCATCAAGGAGATCATCTACTACGACGATAGTGATGAGTCTACTTCTTCCCAAAAGGATGATGACAACGACTATAAAAAGACGGTCAATTCGAACTTTTCATTTGATTATTCTCGTATTCAACATAGTTCGAATTCACATTTGCTTTCCATTCCTCTCGGCAAACCTCCACACTTCGATGGGGAGGACTACGGATTTTGGAGTCACAAAATGCGTAGTCACTTATTCTCTCTCCATCCAAGCATATGGGAGATTGTGGAGAATGGAATGAAATTTGATAGCTCGGATAGCCCTTTGCTTATAAATGAACAAATTCATAGAAATGCACAAGCTACTACTGTTCTCTTAGCGTCTTTGTGCAGGGAAGAGTACAATAAGGTGAGCGGCTTGGACAATGCCAAGCAGATATGGGACACCCTCAAGATCTCTCACGAGGGGAACGACATCACCATGCTCACCAAGATGGAGTTGGTGGAGGGCGAGCTTGGACGTTTCGCCATGATAAGGGGAGAGGAGCCAACTCAAACTTACAACCGGCTCAAGACCCTTATCAACAAAATAAGGAGCTACGGAAGCACGCGTTGGACGGATCACGACGTCGTCCGCCTAATGCTCAGGTCCTTTACCGTTCTTGATCCTCATCTCGTGAACAATATTCGTGAGAATCCCAGGTACACGATGATGACGCCCGAGGAAGTACTTGGAAAATTCGTGAGCGGGCGGATGATGATCAAGGAGGCAAGATACGTCGACGACGCGTTGAACGGTCCACTCCACGAGCCTCAACCCATTGCTCTAAAAGCAACAAGGAGCAAGGAGGCGCTACCCAGCAAGGTGGCACAAATTGAGGCTGCCGGTCTTAATGATGAAGAGATGGCTCTCATCATCAAGAGATTCAAGACGGCGCTAAAAGGTCGAAAGGGACAGCCAAGCAAGGCCAAGACCAAGGGAAAGCGATCATGCTTCAAATGCGGTAAGCTTGGTCATTTTATTGCTAACTGTCCCGAAAATGATAGTGACCAGGAGCAAGGGAAAAATGGGAAGAGAGAGAACAAGAAGGTTTATAAGAAGGCCAAAGGCGAAGCACACCTTGGAAAGGAGTGGGATTCGGATTGCTCTTCGTCCGACTCCGACGACGAAGGACTCGCTGCCACTGCCTTCAACAAATCGGCTCTCTTCCCCAACGAGCATCACACTTGCCTCATGGCAAGGGAAAAGAAGGTGATCACTCGTAATGCTAATACTTATGATTCTTCTAGTGATGATGAATCCAGTGAGGATGAAATTGATTACTCTAGTTTATTCAAGGGATTGGATAGAACTAAGATAGCTAAGATTAATGAATTGATTGATGCCTTAAATGAAAAGGATAGAATCTTAGAGAAACAAGAAGACCTTTTATATGAAGAACATGATAAATTTGTTAGTACACAAAATTCACTTGCTCTAGAAGTTAAAAGAAATGGAATACTTTCTTGTGAACTTTCTACTTGTAATGAAACCATTTCTTCTTTAAAAGGTGAAATTAATGTTTTAACTGCTAAACTAGAAGTAGCAAGTAACTCGTGTGTTGAAAATATTACAATTTGCACTAGGTGTAAGGATTTTGATGTTAATGCTTGTAGTGAACACTTAGTTTCAATTTCAAAACTAAATGATGAAGTGGCTAGTCTTAATGCTCAACTTAAGACTAGCAAGAGTGAAGTTGATAAAATAAAATTTGCAAGGGATGCCTACACAGTGGGTAGACACCCCTCAATTAAGGATGGTCTTGGCTTCAAGAGAGAGGCCAAGAACTTAACAAGCCATAAGGCTCCCATCTTCGTCAAGGAGAAAGGGAAGGCCCCTATGGCTAGTAGTGCTAAAAGGAACCATGCTTTCTTGTACCATGATAGGAGACATGCTGGAAATGCTTATAATGATTTTGATTCACATGTTTATGATTCTCATGCCATGTTTGCTTCTAGTTCTTCCTATAAGCATGATAGAGATATGTGTAGGAGAAATGTTGTGCATATGCCTAGGAGAAATTCTGCTCATGTTCCTAGAAAAGTTGTGAACAAACCTTCTACCATTTATTATGCTTGCAATGCTCCCTTTGCTATTTGTAGAAAGGGTAAGAAGGTAATTGCTAGGAAGTTAGGGGCAAAATGCAAGGGAGACAAAACTTGCATTTGGGTCCCTAAGGAAATTTGCACTAACCTTGTAGGACCCAACAAGAGTTGGGTACCTAAGTCCCAAGCCTAAATTTGCCTTGCAGGTTTATGCATCCGGGGGATCAAGCTGGATTATCGACAGCGGATGCACAAACCATATGACGGGGGAGAAGAAGATGTTCACTTCCTACGTCAAGAATAAAGATTCCCAGGATTCAATTATATTCGGTGATGGGAATCAAGGCAAGGTAAAAGGGTTAGGTAAAATTGCAATTTCTAATGAGCATTCTATCTCTAATGTATTTTTAGTAGAGAGTCTTGGATATAATTTGCTATCTGTTAGTCAATTATGTCAGATGGGGTATAACTGTCTATTTACAAATGTAGATGTGTCTGTCTTTAGAAGAAGTGATGGTTCACTAGCTTTTAAGGGAGTATTAGACGGCAAACTTTATTTAGTTGATTTTGCAAAAGAAGAGGCCGGTCTAGATGCATGCTTAATAGCTAAGACTAGCATGGGCTGGCTGTGGCATCGTCGCTTAGCACATGTAGGGATGAAGAACTTTCACAAGCTTCTAAAGGGAGAACACGTGATAGGTTTGACTAACGTGCATTTCGAAAAAGATAGACCTTGTGCAGCTTGTCAAGCAGGTAAACAAGTGGGAGGAGCGCATCACGGCAAGAATGTGATGACCACTTCAAGACCTCTGGAGCTGCTGCATATGGACCTCTTCGGACCCGTCGCCTATCTGAGCATAGGAGGGAGTAAGTATGGTTTAGTTATTGTTGATGACTTTTCCCGCTTCACTTGGGTGTTCTTTTTGCAGGATAAGTCTGAAACCCAAGGGACCCTCAAGCGCTTCCTCAGGAGAGCTCAAAATGAGTTTGAGCTCAAGGTGAAGAAGATAAGGAGCGACAACGGGTCCGAATTCAAGAACCTTCAAGTGGAGGAATTTCTTGAGGAGGAAGGGATCAAGCACGAGTTCTCCGCTCCCTACACACCACAGCAAAATGGTGTGGTAGAGAGGAAGAACAGGACGCTAATCGACATGGCGAGGACTATGCTTGGAGAGTTCAAGACCCCCGAGCTCTTTTGGTCGGAAGCCGTGAACATGGCTTGCCACGCCATCAACAGGGTCTACCTTCACCGCCTCCTCAAGAAGACGTCGTATGAACTTCTAACCGGTAACAAACCCAATGTATCGTACTTTCGTGTATTTGGGAGCAAGTGCTACATTCTAGTGAAGAAGGGTAGAAATTCTAAGTTTGCTCCCAAAGCAGTAGAAGGGTTTTTGTTAGGTTATGACTCAAATACAAAGGCGTATAGAGTCTTCAACAAATCATCGGGTTTGGTTGAAGTCTCTAGCGACGTTGTATTTGATGAGACTAATGGCTCTCCAAGAGAGCAAGTTGTTGATTGTGATGATGCAGATGAAGAAGACGTTCCAACGGCCGCCATACGCACCATGGCGATTGGAGAAGTGCGGCCACAGGAACAAGATGAGCAAGATCAACCCTCTTCCTCAATTATGGTGCATCCCCCGACTCAAGGCGATGAACAGGTTCATCAAAAGGAGGCGTGTGATCAAGGGGGAGCACAAGATGATCACGTGATGGAGGAAGAAGCGCAACCGGCACCTCCAACCCAAGTTCGAGCGACGATCCAAAGGGATCATCCCGTTGACCAAATTCTGGGTGACATTAGCAAGGGAGTAACTACTCGGTCTCGATTAGTTAATTTTTGTGAACATTACTCTTTTGTCTCTTCTATTGAGCCTTTCAGGGTAGAAGAGGCCTTGCTAGATCCGGACTAGGTGTTGGCCATGCAAGAGGAGCTAAACAACTTCAAGCGCAATGAAGTTTGGACACTGGTGCCTCGTCCCAAGCAAATTGTTGTGGGAACCAAGTGGGTGTTCCGCAACAAACAGGACGAGCACGGGGTGGTGACGAGAAACAAGGCTCGACTTATGGCAAAAGATTATGCCCAAGTCGCAGGTTTGGATTTCGAGGAGACTTTTGCTCCTGTGGCTAGGCTAGAATCAATTCGTATCTTGCTAGCATATGCCGCTCACCATTCTTTCAGGTTGTTCCAAATGGATGTGAAGAGCGCGTTCCTCAACGGACCAATCAAGGAGGAGGTGTACGTGGAGCAACCCCCTGGCTTTGAGGATGAACGGTACCCCGACCATGTGTGTAAGCTCTCTAAGGCGCTCTATGGACTTAAGCAAGCCCCAAGAGCATGGTATGAATGCCTTAGAGATTTCTTAATTGTTAATGCTTTCAAGGTTGGGAAAGCCGATCCAACTCTTTTTACAAAGACATGTGATGGTGATTTGTTTGTGTGCCAAATTTATGTCGACGACATAATATTTGGTTCAACTAACCAAAAGTCTTGTGAAGAGTTTAGCAGGGTGATGACGCAGAAATTCGAGATGTCGATGATGGGCGAGTTGAACTACTTCCTTGGGTTCCAAGTGAAGCAACTCAAGGACGGCACCTTCATATCCCAAACGAAGTACACGCAAGATCTGCTAAAGCGGTTTGGGATGAAGGACGCCAAGCTCGCAAAGACTCCGATGGGAACAGACGGACACACCGACCTCAACAAAGGAGGTAAGTCCGTTGATCAAAAAGCATACCGGTCTATGATAGGTTCTTTGCTTTACTTATGTGCTAGTAGACCGGATATTATGCTTAGTGTATGCATGTGTGCTAGATTTCAATCCGATCCTAAGGAGTGCCACTTAGTGGCGGTGAAGCGAATTCTGAGATATTTAGTTGCTACGCCTTGTTTCGGACTCTGGTATCCAAAGGGGTCCACCTTTGACTTGGTTGGATACTCAGACTCCGACTATGCTGGGTGTAAGGTCGATAGGAAGAGTACATCAGGGACGTGCCAATTCTTAGGAAGGTCCCTGGTGTCGTGGAACTCTAAGAAACAAACCTCCGTTGCCCTATCCACCGCTGAGGCCGAGTATGTTGCCGCAGGACAGTGTTGCGCGCAACTACTTTGGATGCGGCAAACCCTCAGGGACTTTGGCTACAATCTGAGCAAAGTCCCACTCCTATGTGATAATGAGAGTGCTATCCGCATGGCGGAGAATCCTGTTGAGCACAGCCGCACAAAGCACATTGACATCTGGCATCACTTTTTGAGAGACCACCAGCAAAAGGGAGATATCGAAGTGTTTCATGTTAGCACCGAGAACCAGCTAGCCGATATCTTCACTAAGCCTCTAGATGAGAAGACCTTTTGCAAGTTGCGTAGTGAGCTAAATGTCTTAGATTCGCGGAACCTGGATTGAATTGTAGCATACATGTATTTATGCTTTTGATCATGTTCCTTTTTGCATTTTGTTGCTTATTGTGGTGCTCAAGTTGTACAAACACTCCCTGGACCTCACAAGTCCGTTGCAAAGTGATGCACATGTTTAGGGGGAGATGTGTTACAACTTGACCCTTTGAGACTAACCATGTGCTTGAGTTTGATGATTTAGTCTCGAAGGAGGATTGAAAGGGATAAGGTGGACTTGGACCATGAAAGACTTCCACTGCACTCCGATGAGAGGGTAACTTATTCCAAGTTCATCTTTAGACTCTTATTGCCTTTGTATTCTTACTGAAGATTTTGGTGAGGCAATGGGGTTAAAGGGCCAAGATTGATCCCGTTTTGGTGCTTGATGCCAAAGGGGGAGAAAATAAAGGCCAAAGCGATAAATGGATCAGCTACCACTTGAGAGATTTTGAAAATAGTAGAATAGAGTTTTTGTTTTGTCAAAAGCTTTTATTGTCTCTATTGTCAAAAGTTGGTTTCTTGTGGGGAGAAGTGTTGATTATGGGAAATAGGGGGAGTTTTTGAAATCTTTGATCAATCTCTTTTGGAATGACTCTCTTTATGCCTCAACATGTGTGTTTGACATAGAAATAGAGATTTGAGTTTGATTTGCAAAAACAAACCAAGTGGTGGCAAAGGATGATCCATATATGCCAAAATTGAGTCAAAATCAATTTGAATTTTATTTGAAGTGATTTCGCACTTGTTCTAGTTGCTTTATGTTGTGTTGGCATAAATCACCAAAAAGGGGGAGATTGAAAGGGAAATGTGCCCTTGGGCCATTTCTAAGTATTTTGGTGATTGAGTGCCAACTCAAGTGCTTAAAATGTGAATTTATGCAATGGATGAACAAAGTGCAAATCAAGAGCAAAGGTATGTTTCTAAGTCTTAGTACATTGGTTTTGTGTACTAATATATTTGTCTAAGTGTTAGAAACAGGAAGAAAAAGAAAAGGAAAAAGGTGGCTGTGTACAGCCAAGGGGCTGTTTCGGTCTGGGGCACCGGACTGTCCGGTGGTGCACCGGACAGTGTCCGGTGCACCAGGCTGCCTCGGCCGAACAGGCCGCTCTCGGGAATTCGCCGACGGCGTACGGCTAAAATTCACCGGACTGTCCGGTGTACACCGGACTATCCGGTGAGCCAACGGTCGACTAGGGCCAACGGTCGGCCGCGGATTCTGCGCGCGACACGTGGCCAAGCCAACGGTCGGAAGGGGGCACCGGACTGTCCGGTGTGCACCGGACATGTCCGGTGCGCCAACGGCTCCCTGATCAGCAACGGTCGACTGCGCTGTTTAAGGAAGGAAATCGGGCACCGGACAGTGTCCGGTGTGCACCGGACTGTCCGGTGCGCCCGACGACAGAAGGCAAGATCAGCCTTCCAGATTTGCTCTCAACGGCTCCTAGCTGCCTTGGGGCTATAAAAGGGACCCCTAGGCGCATGGAGGAGATAACCAAGCAACCTTTGAGCATTCTTGATCATCCACACTCAGTCTTTGCGCATCCGTTTGTGATTCTAAGTGATTCGAGCTCTGTTCTTGTGAGAAACTGTGAGATAGTCTTTGAGCTCGATTCTTGGCCGTGTGTGTGCGCGTTTCGCTGTGGATTTGTGTGTGTTGCTTCCCTCCCTTACTCCGTGCTTCTTTGTGAATCTTAAGTGTAAGGGCGAGAGACTCCAATTTGTGGAGATTCCTCGCAAGTGGGATAAAGATAAGCAAGGCAAAATACTGTGGTATTCAAGTGGGTCTTTGGACCGCTTGAGAGGGGTTGATTGCAACCCTCGTCCGTTGGGACGCCACAACGTGGAGTAGGCAAGTTTTGTACTTGGCCGAACCACGGGATAAATCACCGTGTCTCCTCTGTGTTGAATTCTCTGTGATTGTCGTATTGTGCAAGATCTTCTCTTTAGCCACTTGGCAATTATTGTGCTAACCCCTAACAAGTTTTTGTGGCTATAAGTTAAGTTTTTACAGGAGCACCTATTCACCCCCCCCCCTCTAGGTGCTCTCAACCGTACACCCGGGCTACGGCCAGCTCGCATGAGGGAACGACCAGACCAGCCGAAGCATTACGCGAGGCATTAAGACCTCGGAGGAGTCAAACCACTCCTCCGAGGCCTCGGGGGCTACACCCGGCGGGTGCGCTCGCGCGCACCCACCGGAACAAAACGCAACCGAGGAAGGCTGGTCCCCCTTGCAAAAAAGTGCGACGAAAGCCTCCAAGCGAGTGCTAACACTCCCTTCGAGGCTCGGGGGCTACTGTCGGGGACCATAATTAGGGGTACCCTCAAGGCTCCTAATTCTCAGCTGGTAACCCCCATCAGGATAAAGCTGCAAAGGCCTGATGGGTGCGATTAGGTCAGAGATCAGTCCATTCGAAGGACCCGATCACGCCTCGCCCGAGCCTAGCCTCGGACAAGGGCAGCCGACCCCGAAGGACCTCCGTCTCGCCCGAGGCCCCCCTCCAGCGGCGAACATATTTCCGGCTCGCCCGAGGCCCTGTCTTCGCCAAGAAGCAACCCTGACCAAATCGCCGCACCGACCGACCAAATCGCAGGAGCATTGAATGCAAAGGTGGCCTGACACCTTTATCCTGACGCGCGCCCCTCAGCCGATAGAGCCGAAGTGACCGCCGTCACTTCGCCGCTCCACTGACCGGTCTGACAGAAAGACAGCGCCGCCTGCGCCGCTCCGACTGCGGTGCCACTTGACAGAGTGAGGCTGACAGGCAGTCAGGCCCGGTCGCAGGCACCATAGGAAGCTCCGCTCCGCCCGACCCAGGGCTCGGACTCGGGCTAAGCCCCGGAAGACGGCGAACTCCGCTCCGCCCGACCCAGGGCTCGGACTCGGGCTAAGCCCCGGAAGACGGCGAACTCCGCTCCGCCCGACCCAGGGCTCGGACTCGGGCTAAGCCCCGGAAGACGGCGAACTCCGCTCCGCCCGACCCAGGGCTCGGACTCGGGCTAAGCCCCGGAAGACGGCGAACTCCGCTCCGCCCGACCCAGGGCTCGGACTCGGGCTAAGCCCCGGAAGACGACGAACTCCGCTCCGCCCGACCCAGGGCTCGGACTCGGGCTAAGCCCCGGAAGACGGCGAACTCCGCTCCGCCCGACCCAGGGCTCGGACTCGGGCTAAGTCCCAGAAGACGGCGAACTCCGCTCCGCCCGACCCAGGGCTCGGACTTGGGCTCAGCCTCAGAAGACGACGAACTCTGCTCCGCCCGACCCAGGGCTCGGACTTGGGCTCAGCCTCAGAAGACAACGAACTCCGCTCCGCCCGACCCCCGGGGCTCGGACTCCGCCCCGGCCTCAGCCGTCGGTCTCCGCCTCGCCCGACCCAGGGGCTCGGACTCGACCTCGGCCACGGAAGACAGACTCGACCTCGGCTTCGGAGGAGCTTACACATCACCCAACCCAGGGCGCAGACCAGCCACGTCAACAGGAGGCGCCATCATCACCCTACCCCGAGCTGACTCGGGCCACGGGAACAAGACCGGTGTCCCATCTGGCTCGCTCCGCCAGATAGGCAATGATGGCGCCCCACATGCTCTGTGACGACGGCGGCTCTCAGCCCCCTTACGGAAGCAAGAGGACGTCAGCAAGGACTCAACAGCTCCGACAGCTGTCCCTCCGCCAGGCTCCGGTACTCCTCCGACGGCCACGACATCACACCAGCTGGGTGCCAAAATCTCTCCGGTTGCCACAACGGCATGTACTTAGGGCGCTAGCTCTCCTCCGCTAGACACGTAGCACTCTGCTACACCCCCCATTGTACACCTGGATCCTCTCCTTACACCTATAAAAGGAAGGACCAGGGCCCTCTTAGAGAAGGTTGGCCGCGCGGGGACGAGGACGAGACAGGCGCTCGCTTGAAGCCGCTCGCTCCCTCTCCCGCGTGGACGCTTGTAACCCCCTACTGCAAGCGCACCCGACCTGGGCGCGGGACGAACACGAAGGCCGCGGGATTCCCACCTCTCTCACGCTGGTCTCTGGCCACCTCGCTTCCCCCCTTCGCGCTCGGCCTCGCGTCGACCCATCTGGGCTAGGGCACGCGGCGACATTCACTCGTCGGCTTAGGGACCCCTCGGTCTCGAAACGCCGACATTATTCTTGCGAGAACTGTTTATGGCAAAGAGAGGAGACTCTTTATCATCTGTTCCTCAGATGCAATTTTGTGAAAGCTTGCTGGAACTCAATTGGCATAACCCCACCCAGAATTTCTAATCCTGAGGAGGCATCAGCGAACCTTAAACACCAGCTTAACGTCCCCTTCTCTATGGAGATTATTATTCTCATGACATGGAGCATCTGGAAAAGCCGAAATGAGTGGCTGTTTTCAAACAAAGATCCTTCGGTTCATCACTGTACACAAGAATTCTGTAAGGAGCTGCGGTTGATCATGCATAGAGCGCGTGGGAACTTCGACATCTCCATCCCGAATTGGCTGAGTTTGTGGCAGACATAGAAGTAGTTCTTCCTAATCCATTGCATTTAAAACTCTTATTTAGATCTTTCGGTTTAACTTTTGTAAAGAGGCTAAGTTATAATATTTTTTTTCTCATCTTCAATAAAATTCTCAGTAGAGGCCCCCTCCTGATTCTTAAAAAAAAGCATTAGAAACTCGCATCGCTGGTGGTGTAGACGTGTGGTGGACTGGTGGAGGCGTGGCGTGCCGTGGAGCGGAATTGGGGAAAGAATGTGCCGCCACGTCAGTTGCCAGGTGCGGTTGATCTTGGGCGTGTCGGGAATGTGGTCCGGCCACTGGCTCGGATCGGAGGAGAGGTTGTTGAACGCCTCCTCTCTGTGGTCTCTGTTTGGGGACGTCTCACTCTCACCGTCCGTGCGCGGTACGGAGTTGGGTTTTGACTCGTACTGTACCCGCTGAGACATGCACTGGATGCACCCGAGGAGTTGCAACAGGCTCCAGGAGCTGAAATTCCAACTCTGCTCCCTTCAGTTCTTCCAGTTCATCTTTCAGTTCATCCTGTAAGCCCGAGGAGATGCCGTTACCTCGAACCGAATGACGATTGAATTCCGCGGAAGGCACCACACCACGCCACGGCTAGGCTTGGCCCGCGCGCAGATCCACCTTCCTACATTCAACTTCTCAATAGATGGCCAGCATATATACCACGTTATTTAAGCCGGCCGATCAGCCTATCTTTCAGCTAGCAACCGTAAGATTAATGTGTGGGTGCATGACGCTTAGTGCTGCTCCATATGAACCTCGAAGCTAATTAGGTCTGAAAGTCGTTATATGTTACAGCAATTGGTCCATTCACACTGAACCTCTTGTGTTAAGCTAATTAACCGCGTGGCTAGACATCAGAATATCACCGATAAACGCTGCAGCTGGCCGGCATGGTTCCTGTTGTTTATAATAGCGACATTGATTACCAATCAATCAATTACTAATTAATATTGTGGCACTCTGTGGCCCGCTGCGGGTTGAGGTGACATGTGGAATACAAGCGGCCACGGTTAACGTGTGGCGTAGTACTAGTAGTCAGGTGGTGGTGGTGCAGAGGCAACTAATCATATACAGGACAGGCAAGGCAGCGGTCGATCGTAGAGCGATCCCTGTCCACAAAACCTCGTCTGGCTCGAAGGCCCCATGCACTCCGCAGCAGCCAGCAGGGGCCTCTCGACGGCCCGCTCCGTTCTGGAAGGCCCGCCTACTGCCTGTGCCAGCTCGACCGGCCCATCCCTTTCGGGTTCTAGAACCTATCCCGTTTGGGGAATCTCCGATTTTAAAGAAAACAAAATCTCCTCTATCCGGCTAGCCCGTGTGTATTATTGCTTAGAAAAGAATGTTATCTCATGCTAGTTGCTAGGTAGATATAGGAAATTAGGAATAAATAATCGTACTTTTTTTTCCTTTCCGAATACCTGATATGCATGATGGGTTCATAGATTAATCTGGATAATCGCCCCCGCTTTCCATTTGAGGACGCGGTCCAACAAGGGCGGGCAGCGATATGTGTGCATCGTCATCACTTAGCTAGCTACAGGTACAGACTTGTGCTAACGATCGGTCCCGTCGTGCCACAGCGAATTCCCGACCTGATCCGGTCCGGTCCAATCGTCTGGTGGTAGCTAGCTAGGTCACGTCATCATGCATGGCAGAAAATATCTGAGCCGAAGAAGGGAAAGGGAAAGTTAGGTGTGGCTGAGATAGCCAGCCGTGCGAGTGCGCCTGTCCATGTACTTGTTGTGCCAACCAACCCGTGGGTGGGGCCGCGTGGGAGAATATAATAAGATACTCATCGCGCGCGCTCTTGTGGTGGGTGATCGTGATCCGGGGGTTCCACTGGCTGCCTCCCGCCCCCCGCCCCGCCAGAAATATCTCGGGGGCCCTCCCAGCCGTGGCCTAGGGTTGGTTGGCGCCGATCGAGTCACTCGCGTGGCTAGTGGCGACGCCGACGCGGACGGAGCCTCGTCCGCTCGCTCAGGCCACCACACACACACACAGCAAGTCGTTCCACCTGTTCGTCTCGTCTGTCTGACACCACACACAGCAAGTCGTTGGTAACGGGTCACGCGCCACCACGTTATTGTCGCGGCTTGCCGCCTACAGTCGCAGTACGTACAAAAGTGTACTGTTCCGCGTGATCTGCTTTTGCTTTCCTTCGACGGCCCATTTGCTCGCATCACCTCCCTCCTCCTCGTGCACTTTCTTCTTTTTTTGTGCACATTCCAGACAAACATTAGACCGTCTCCAGAAAAAAAAACCGCTGAACATTGTTTTGTATTGTATACTGTTATGTCAACGGATCGTAGAGTTTAAAATAGGGAAGAATATGAGTATGATAGGAAGCCGCGCTGAAGACGGCTAATGCTGAAAGATGTATCATCTGATGCGGATACAAACTCAAATTATACTACTTTTCATGCAGTCATGGTGGATGATATCAATCCCTCCGTAGTGGTGGGCACCTGCCCTTAGAGCCTAGGTGGCCAGTAGCGGATCTGCGTCCGGAGCTGCCTAGGCTGCAGCCCCCGATCGCGGCCCAATACAAGCGAATAGGCTCATTCTATCACGTTCACGTCCACAGTCCGCTCCTCACTCCTCAGTCCTCCCTACAGCAGCCACCAGCCACGTGCCCGCGTCACGTCCAACCGCGGAGCCGTCGCTCGTCGTCTCGGGGTCTCACCGTCTCCGCCTCCTCTCGCCCTCTCTGTATCGCTATCGTGGTCGTGGACTCGTGGGCGCTGGCCCCGCAGACCCGCCTCCGGTTGTGGGCGCTCGTCGTCTCTGGTCGTCGTCTAGCCCGTCTTCGCTCGCCGTCTCCGGTCGTGGCCTCGTGGGCGCTCGCCGTCTCAACAGACATGCCTTATGGACCAACTTCTCTTATCCATTGATGATGTTAGAAATGATGATGGATTTAGAGATTGTAATGATCTTGGACACCTTGCTACAAATATGGTTAAAACAGATAGACACACATGTTTCAGTTTAGTGTATCGTCTTGTTGAGCTTGCATTAATCTTGCCAGTGGCAACTGCAACTGTTGCGAGGGCCTTCTTTGCTATGAACATTATCAAGACTGAAAGAAGAATAAAATGAGTGATGAATGGATGAATAACAACATCATGATGAGGACATCAACACCAACACGAGCACATCTACACCAGCAGCACCTTCTCCAGCCCAGGCACCATCTTCCCCAGTCCAGGCGCCACCCCTTCCACCTGGGTCAGTGACTCGGGCCCGTGCAAGAGAATTGAACTACATTATGCTGTTAAAGAACGAAGGCCCGGAAGAATAGACGACCAGCCCAACTGCGGCCCATAATGGACGACCTAAGGTTGGCCGCCCCTAGGGGCTGCGCCCCCTCTCTATTTATCCAGGAGCTGCGCCTCCTTTATTTCTGGAGTTTTGTTTTACGTTAGCTTTAGCTACTCTCGAACACGCGCAAATCTGCGCTGTCTTCGTGTATTCAGAACTCCACCCTCGAGTAATAGATTAGATTGCTCGCATATTTTTCTTGTTCGTTCTTCGATTGCGCACAGGAAACGATCTTCGTGATTAGGCCGATCTCGCATCAGCAAGGTCGGTAACCACAGGGAGTTGGTTCAGCGATTGCATTGGCGCCTCGGGCTTGCTCGTCGTAGTCGGATCGCAAGGGTCATCTTCCGCCAAATCAGAATTATCTCTACTCGCCGAAAGATCGGGCACCTCAGCTACATCAATTGGTATCAGATTTTCAGGTTGATCGGTGAGTTTATCGAGTGTTTTTTTCCTACAGTCCACAAAACCACATAAAAATTCAGGTTAGACCTTATCCCAACACCCTTTTGAGCCTCGCACTTTCTTTCAATAATCTGCATTGTTGAATTTGTGTGCTTTCGCGTCATTTGTTGCTGGTTGCATTGTGTTCTTCCACCATTCAAACCCTAGCGCCGCCACCATCTCCCCTTTGATCACGCCACAAACCGAGTCAACATCGTTTCCTTGTTTTTCTCCTTCGGTTACGTAAAAAAAAACAGAAAAAACAAACCGAGTCAACAGCCGTTTCCTTGTTTTTCTCCTTCGGCTACGAAAAAAAACAGAAAAAAAACAAACCGAGTCAACATCGTTTCCTTGTTTTTCTCCTTCGGTTACGTCAAAAAAACAGAAACAAAAAACAACGAAGGAGAAAGGATACGGTTGTTTCATCCCGGTCGTTTGAAAACATAACTTGAGGTACCTTCCTTAAACCGGGCATAACTTTTCGCTCGGGTGTCCAAAAAATCTGAAATTTTTACAGGAGCTAGTTGACACCATTCTGAGGCCGGTCAAACTCACCTTCGGTCTGTTTGGTTTCGACAAAATTGTCAAAAAATTTCAGAAAAATAAAGAAAAAAAATCCGTCAAAGTTCTCGCACGCTTTTCAGAGAACTTCCTGATTTTCTGTAGACCACATCTGATCTCTGTTTTAGGTGAAACTTCGTCTAGCTCCTATTTTGTTGCTTCTTGTGCTGAGAAAAATATCAAAAAAATCATACAAAAAAGAAAAACAAAATCACTTGTGATTCCTACTAGTGGCCTCGCTAGTACAATATTTACGGTACTGCCATTCTGCTAGTTCCATCCGTCCTTTGCACTTGTGGCCAGCAATATAGTTTCGTGTTCTGCACTATAATTCAACTTTGCATTATTGTTTGATTGTGCTAATCATTGACTTGAGTGCAGCCTACCCAGAACTCCACATATTTCTACGACGAGCAGACTTCTGTTTCTCCAGGCAATCGCTCATCCAATCTTTCACCGGTTCCACCTGTTGGTTGCAGTTCACCACTGTGGCTTGGTAAGAACGGATAAGAATTTGATAACAGAACTAGTGTGAGCACCTTGTGAGCAGTACACCCCTGTTTTTGTCGTTGTTTTTTTCTTCTTCTTTTGGTGTTTTGGTGTTTGCGCTAACTATGGCAGGAGCACACGACACGGTGGATGCCCAGTTGCTGGAAGTAAGGGGACAAGTTGATGGACTTGCTGATGACATTAGGACGATGCATGAACGGCTTGATTCAACGGTCACTTCGACGACCGAGCGTTTCAACCAGCTTGACCTTGCTCAAACGGCGACTCGCACCACACTCGACACCATCCTGGCACGCCTTGATGCGTTGACCACAAAGATGGAGCAGGACTACGGCAGTGACACTGAGTGGGAAGATGGAGATCACCGTGGTCGTGCACGCCGTGTGGTTCGTCATCCCCCTAATGACTTATTTTCTAAGATTAAATTTAAAATTCCACCTTTTAATGGCAAATATGATCCTGCTGCATATCTTGATTGGGAGTTAGAGGTTGAACAAAAATTTTCATGCCATGATATTGCTGCACATTCTCAGGTTAAAGCTGCTATTAGTGAATTTACTGATTTTGCTTTAATTTGGTGGCGTGAGTTTAAAATAAAACATCCCACTACCATTCCAACCACTTGGGATTAGTTGAAAGCTGCGATGCGACATCGATTTGTGCCTTCGTATTATGCTCGTGATTTGCTTAATAAAATGCAGCGTTTTCAGCAAGGCTCTCAATCTATTGAGGACTATTTCCAGGAGTTACAAAAAGGTATGATTCGTTGTGGGATATTAGAGGACAACGACGCTGCTATGGCACGTTTTCGTGGTGGTTTAAACCGTGAAATCCAAGATATACTTGATTATAAGGAATATTATGATATGACTACTTTATTTGAATATGCTTGCAAAGCTGAACGTGAAGTGCAGGGACGCCGCTCGAAGCCATATTCTAACCCTTTTGCAGGACGAAGCTCGACATCCACCTCAGCACCAGTTCCCCCTGCGCCATCCACGTCCACCACTACTCCACGCGAGAAGACGACCAAACCAGCCAGCACTGCCCCACCCACAGGTCGTACACGGGATATTCAGTGTCATCGCTGTAGAGGATTTGGCCATGTGATTCGGGACTGCCCAAACAAGCGCACTTTGCTCATTCGTGACGATGGTGAGTACTCTTCCGCTAGTGATTCTGAAGAAATTGAACATGCACTACTTGCCACTGACCATGCAGCTAAGGCGGAGGTACATGTCAACCCGGGCGACGCTGATAGGTATGAAAGTCTTGTTGTGCAGCGTGTTCTCAGTACACAGGTCGCTTTGTCCGAGAAGAATCAACGACACACTCTGTTTCATACAAAGGGTGTTGTGCAGGAGCGGTCAATTCGCATCATTATCGACAGTGGCAGTTGCAACAATTTGGCGAGTACCATGCTGGTCGAAAAGTTATCGTTACCCACTCGTAAGCATCCAAACCCATATCACATTCAATGGCTTAATGATGGTGGTAAAATAAAAATCACACGTTCCGTGCGTGTTCATTTCTCCATGGGTGCTTATTCTGATTTTGTTGATTGTGATGTTATTCCCATGGAAGCATGCTCTTTGTTACTTGGTCGACCTTGGCAATATGATACTGATAGCTTGCATCATGGTCGTTCGAATCATTATTCTTTCATTTTTAAGGGTCAGAAAATAATTATACATCCAATGACACCTGAACAAATTGTTAAAGATGATCTTGCCCGAGCTGCTATAACTGCTAAACAACTTGATCCATCGCCCTCTGTTCCTTCTGAAATCAAGTTGAAGGCTCCTGTTTTACTTGCTACACGTGCTGATTTTGATGATCTACACGGTGCTCATTTGCCATGCTATGCACTTATATGCTCTAGTGTCCTCATTTCACTTGATGATGCACCATCTTTGGCTATTCCCCCTATGGTTGCTAACCTTTTGCAGGAGTACGCTGATGTCTTTCCCAAAGACTTACCACCGGGTCTCCCACCACTTCGTGGCATTGAGCACCAGATCGACCTCATTCCCGGCGCACAGCTTCCGAACCGCGCACCGTACCGTACAAATCCGGATGAGACGAAGGAGATTCAGCGCCAGGTACAGGCGTTGCTTGACAAGGGATACATTCGTGAGTCTCTTAGCCCTTGCTCTGTTCCTGTGTTACTTGTTCCCAAGAAAGATGGGTCATGGCGTATGTGTGTAGACTGTCGTGCTATTCGTTATCGATATCCTATACCACGCCTTGATGATATGCTAGATGAGCTTAGTGGTGCCATTATTTTCACTAAGATTGATTTGCGTAGTGGTTACCACCAGATTAGAATGAAACTGGGTGATGAATGGAAAACGACTTTTAAAACGAAATTTGGTTTATATGAATGGTTGGTTATACCGTTTGGATTGACTAATGCTCCCAACACTTTTATGCGAGTGATGAATGAAGTTCTAAGGCCCTTCATAGGATTGTTTGTGGTTGTTTATTTTGATGATATTCTTATTTACAGCAAATCTAAGAAAGAGCATTTGGAACATTTAAGTGCTGTTTTTGATGCATTGCGTGCTGCCCAGTTATTTGCTAACATGGAAAAATGCATCTTTTGTACACGACGTGTCTCGTTTCTTGGTTATGTTGTTACTCCACAGGGCATTGAGGTGGATAGCAGCAAGATTGCTGCCATTCGGGAGTGGCCTACACCGACGACGGTCACACAAATTCGGAGCTTTCTTGGACTTGCCGGTTTCTACCGCAGATTTGTTCGTGATTTTAGCTCCATTGCAGCGCCTCTACATGAGCTTACAAAGAAAGATGTGCCATTTGCTTGGAGTGATTCCCAGGAGGAAGCGTTCAGCACTTTGAAAGATAAGTTAACCCAAGCTCCCCTATTGCAATTGCCTGATTTTAATAAAGTGTTTGAGCTTGAATGCGATGCTAGCGGTATTGGGCTAGGTGCTGTTTTGTTACAAGAAGGAAAACCAGTTGCTTATTTTAGTGAAAAATTAAGCGGTGCTAGTCTGAAATATTCTACTTATGATAAGGAGCTTTACGCTTTAGTGCGCACTTTGCATACATGGCAGCACTATCTTTGGCATCGTGAGTTTATAATCCATTCTGATCATGAGGCTTTAAAACATATTCATACCCAAACAAATCTGAACCGTTGTCATGCTAAATGGGTAGAATTCATTGAGTCCTTTCCTTACATTATTAAACACAAGAACGGGAAGGACAATGTTATTGCTGATGCTTTGTCTCGTCGCTATACCATGCTGTCACAGTTAGATTTTAAAATCTTTGGTTTGCACACTGTGAAAGATCAATATGTTGATGATGCTGATTTTAAAGATGCTTTCGGCCATTGTATTAATAGGAAACCATGGGGCAAATTTCACATACAGGATGGGTTCCTGTTTCGCGCTAACAAGTTGTGTGTTCCAGCTAGCTCGGTTCGTCTTTTGTTGTTACAGGAAGCACATGGAGGCGGTCTCATGGGGCACTTTGGCGTCTACAAGACACATGAGGTGTTGGCTGCCCACTTCTTTTGGCCTCGGATGCGCGCTAATGTTGAGCGCCTTGTTGCACGCTGCACTACTTGTCAGAAAGCTAAGTCACGGTTGAACAACCATGGTTTGTATATGCCTTTGCCTGTTCCTACTTCCCCTTGGATTGATATTTCGATGGATTTTGTTTTGGGATTGCCTAGAACTAAGAAGGGGAGGGATAGCATTTTTGTGGTTGTTGATCGATTCTCCAAAATGGCTCATTTCATACCTTGTCATAAGACTGATGATGCTAGCAATGTTGCTGAATTGTTTTTTAGAGAGATTATTCGTTTGCACGGTAGTCCCAATATAATAGTCTCGGATCGTGATGCTAAGTTTCTGAGTCATTTTTGGAGATCTCTGTGGAATAAATTGGGAACTAAATTGCTGTTTAGCACCACTTGTCACCCTCATACTGATGGTCAAACTGAGGTAGTTAATCGAACTTTGTCTACCATGCTTAGGGCTGTTTTAGACAAAAAATTGAAACATTGGGAGGATTGCTTGCCTCATGTTGAGTTTGCTTATAATCATGCAACCCATTCTTCTACAAAGATGTGCCCGTTTCAAATTGTTTATGGTTACATTCCTAGGGCGCCTATTGCTTTGTTTTCGCTTGATGCTGCGGACGCCCCACACATAGATGCTCTTGCACATGTTGAACAAATGATTAATCTCCATGAACAAACTCAACAAAACATTGCTGCTGCTAATGCTAAATATCAGATTACTGGTAGTAAAGGCCGGAAACTAGTTACTTTTGAACCTGGTGATATGGTTTGGTTGCATTTGAGAAAGGATCGTTTTCCTACTTTGCGTCGTTCTAAATTGATGCCTCGTGCTGCTGGTCCTTTTAAGATACTAACCAAGATTAATGATAATGCTTATACCCTCGACCTGCCTGCGGAGTTTGGTGTTTCCACTAGTTTTAATGTTGCAGATTTGAAACCGTATGCGGGAGAAGACGAGGAGTTGCCATCGAGGACGACTTCAGTTCAAGAAGGGGAGGATGATGAGGACATCAACACCAACACGAGCACATCTACACCAGCAGCACCTTCTCCAGCCCAGGCACCATCTTCCCCAGTCCAGGCGCCACCCCTTCCACCTGGGCCAGTGACTCGGGCCCGTGCAAGAGAATTGAACTACATTATGCTGTTAAAGAACGAAGGCCCGGAAGAATAGACGACCAGCCCAACTGCGGCCCATAATGGACGACCTAGGGTTGGCCGCCCCTAGGGGATGTGCCCCCCCTCTATTTATCCAGGAGCTGCGCCTCCTTTATTTCTGGAGTTTTGTTTTACGTTAGCTTTAGCTACTCTCGAACACGCGCAAATCTGCGCTGTCTTCGTGTATTCAAAACTCCACCCTCGAGTAATAGATTAGATTGCTCGCATCTTTTTCTTGTTCGTTCTTCGATTGCGCACAGGAAACGATCTTCGTGATCAGGCCGATCTCGCATCAGCAAGGTCGGTAACCACAGGGAGTTGGTTCAGCGATTGCATTGGCGCCTCGGGCTTGCTCGTCGTAGTCGGATCGCAAGGGTCATCTTCCGCCAAATCGGAATTATCTCTACTCGCCGAAAGATCGGGCACCTCAGCTACATCACATGATATGCTATATTGAGCGGGATATGTTTGTAGATATTCAAGATGAAAAGATTTTGAAGCATTTTCAAGGCTTAAGAACTCAGAAGATAAATTTACCTCGTAGCATCAACTCATGAACGATATGTATTGATTATTGTATTCCTAGAATTCGTATCGACTTACTTTTGGGCTACATATTTCTTGAATGTTTAGATTATATCTTGCTTCTTGTGTCATATTAAACATCAATTATATTTTTTGTTTGGTTTAAAAAAGTTTATAGCCTTAGCTTAGTAGCCCCCTCTTGGATCAATCCTGGATCCGCCACTGGGTGGGCCCCCAAGGCACGAGGTTCTGATAGTAGACGTCTATAATAGTTGAAGATATATAGGGTGTTGTTGTTTTCTGTCCAAGGTGACATAACTTGTCTAAATTTTCTGTCTACGATTAGTTCTTTAATTCGAGCGACTACGTTGTGGCGCCCTTAGGCAAGAAAACCAAACATGCCCTTTTTAGGACAATGATAGATATAGATTGTATGTATTGGAAGTGGAGGAACTATACTATTAGATAAAGGCAACAATTTACAAAAGGGGCATTGGATGCCTGACCATCATGCTCTAGGTGGTTGCCTCGTATGACTTTTGGATTTGTCATATTTTTTGGGGGTGGCGGGATCGAACGATGGCGTGAACATGCTTAACTAGCCGTTGTTGTTCACTAACGTATTCAAAGGTGAAGCACAGAGTGTGAACGCCACGATGAATGGTCACGAGTACAACCAAGGGTGCTACTTCGTCGATGACATTTGTCCTCCGCGGCTAATGTTTATGAAGATCATTCCCTTCCAATGGACTCTAGAACAACTGAAAGTTGCCTAGAGGGGGGGGGGGTGAATAGGCAAGTTAAAACTTTTTCAACAAAAACTAGAAGCAAACTGGGTAAAACTGAATTGATCTCGAAATTCACCCAGTTAACTTTGGAAATGAGATGTTCTAAATGATCCACAGGGTTCAAAGTAGTAGATTTGAGAAGGGCACTTCTCAAAATCCACACACCAAAAAGATATAAACAAATCTTTCACGGAATGGTGAGAGAACGAAGAACACAAACAAACACAATGAGCAAGAATACAAGAAACACAAGATTTATCCCGAGGTTCGGTCACACCACCAAGGTGCCCTACTTCCTCGTTGAGGCGCCCACAAAGAGTCAGGTCTCTTTCAACCCTAATCCTCTCTTTGCCGACCACAAAGGTCAAGCCCACACACTAATCTTTGCTCAAACGAGCGGGTAATACAAACTTTCTTGTGGTCTTCCACAAGATTTAGAGACTCACAAGAGACACCTAGTCGTCTAGGAGCTAGAAGCTCCAAGAGTAATGAATCCATAAAGAACTCGATGTAGTACCAAAGCTCGAATCAAGAAGCGCAAGAAGGATTTAGAGATGAAGCACCAAAATCACAGCTCTTCAATCTCACTCAAAGATTTCTCTCCAAAGATTTGAAATGGGAGAGGCAAGAGGTGTGTGAGAGAGAGTGGGAGGTGTTTCTCAGGTTGGGAATGAAGTTTTGTGCATGCTCTTCTGTGGGGAAGAGTGTGGGAGGTATATATATAAAGGTGCCCCCAAAAGCTGGTGGCCGTTGGGGAAATCTGACTGAAAACAGTTGAACTGGTTCTAAAATCGGTTGAACCGGATTCCACCAGGGGGTTTCCGGTTCACTGGCGGACTCAGCCAGAGACTAGACCGGACTCAAATTCGGTTGAGCCGGACCAAAATTCGGTTGAACCGGTTGCAAATCCGGTTGACCCGGGCCAAAATTTGGTTGAACCGGGCAAAATTCGGTTGAACCGTTTTTCCAAAAATCTACACACGACTTTTTCTGACAGGACTGACTGGCTGACTGGCAGTGACAGAGGGGAACAGTGCAGAAACCGGTTAACCGGTTGTAATTCCGGTTGAACCGATTTTTGAAACTGTTGCACAGATTTCGAGAAAACTGAAGTGAAACAAGGGTAAAATGGAAGTTTTAGATCAAGGGTTTTGAGCTTTAGTACCAACACCAACCTTCTTTATGGATCCCCTTGATAGTACGACGATTCCTATACTCAAGTTAAATAAAATATAATTAAGTAAACTCCTTGAGTCATTGGTGTCTCAAGTGTGATTTCTCCATGGTGTTGCTTCAAAAGGATCACAAACATCTTTGTCTCACCTTTTGAAGCAAACATAAATCGAGCCTGTGACTTGTGCCATTTCACCATATATGTCACCTTACTGATGCATCAACATGTTGTAACTCTTTATAGCTGATTAGTTCATCGACTTAGTGCAAGTACTCTCTTCTTCACCTTAGCCATGGTACCTCGGTCTACAAGCCGTCGCTTGGCCTTCACCTTCGCTTAGTTCCTCGAAGCCCTTTCCTTGCTATCTTCACCCTATCAAGCCATTCTTGAGTCACATCCTATTGAGCATCCATTGAGAGAATCATTTCTTCAATATTGTGAACCTTGCTTGAATGTCATCTAGATATAACTGCTAAGATCAATCAAGCTCTAGTTTGATTCTCATATATTCATATATGTACTAATAGTAATATGGTCAAGCCAATTCACGATTCCTCATATCTTATTCACTTTGGCTTGACCAATCCTCTTAATCACTTCAACCTCTATTATGATCATATTTATGCATAGTGATTTCTCAGGACTTGTCCATATATTCAAACCAATATAGAGACCATATTATATCCATTTGCATTGTCTCACTGGTTATTTGACCTTGTGTTCAACCTTGTTCACTGATCATTATACACTATTCAAGTATGTTCATCATACTGAATTTCCTGTTCAACACTTAGCAAACTTGTTAGACCTTTAAATGTGTTGTTATCCAAATCACCAAAACTCACAAAAGGGATGACTGCACTTTCAATCTCCCTCATTTTTGGTGATTGATGACAACACATTTAAAGCTTACATAAGATTTGATAAATAAGATTTTGAATCCTATGATATATTTTCCTCCCCCTAAATATGTGCATTTCAGAAAATACCAATTTTGTACTCAAATGCCAAAAGCACATATTTGGGTCAAAGAGTGAAGACAACTTATATCATACTATTCATAGGGTGCTTTGTGTCATAAAATAAACATGATGCTCATTACATAGTAATCAACTTTCTACATCTTATGTTTTTTCTTATGATTCCCCCTTTTGTTAATTATACTCCCCTTTTCAAAAGTCTTCTAACACATAGTTACATAGGACTAAAGGTAGGCTTTAATGCACAATTTGTCCCCCTTTGTCATAAATCTCCAAAAAGGATACAAAGGATATAATGGGAAGAAATTTTGATTAAGCAAGATTTAAACACGCTATCATGAAAAGGGTCCTTAGATGGCACAAAGGTAATGGATAAGTGTCAAAAGTGATGTACCTTTGTGATTTACCTTTTCAAGGGATTTCCAGACTTGTGTTGGATTTAGAATTCATTAGCAAGCTCTTGTTGGCATAAATGTGACATAGGTCCAAGATATCAAATGAATATTGTCATACTAATTCGAAAGATAAATCTTGATACCTGGAGTCTAGATGTCACCTAGCATTTTCTTATCACAACAAGAGGCAACATGAAAATTTCACAAGTATGGATTGTACAACTAGTGACCATGTACGAAAAATACCAATTGAAAAACACCAATTGATACAATTTGATAGATGAACAGATCACTAATTGCATATTACACTAAGTTCTCCTCAAGATTTATTGCACACATATATATGAATTCAATTGATACCAGTTGAGAGTACTTATTTGTAATTTAAAGTACCATTGGCATAAAATGAGTATCAATTGAACATAATCATGCAACATAAGAAACATGTGCGCTATTTAATCAATTAATTTCTAGACAGGAGAATTTATAAGCTATGCTACTTCAGATATTTGTAATCCAAAAAGATGTGATACATATTTACCAATTTTAGATGACGTTGGAGTAGCATATACAAGAGAAACTCATTCTCTTATGAAATGTATAGAAGATACATTTATTGGAGCAAAGAATCTTTGGTACCCATCAAAATTTGCAGTGGAAGCGATTGTCTTTGCTTGAAGATTCCTTTCTAATTTGAGACTACACACATAATAGACTTGAAAATAAAGTTAGTCTCAAAGATTCAAATTATAGACCATTCTCCCCCTAAATGTGTGCATACAAGTGATGAATACTTGTTTAGCTTATGCACTTGGACTTGTGAGGCCAGGGGATTAAGTTATACAATTTGAACCTTGGTATAAATAAAGTATGAAAATGTGAAATTGTACCAATTGAAGGAATTACTCATAATCAAAAGGTATACTAATAGACATGATATGCAATATTTTAAACCAAGATTCTTGAGAAGTTAGCATGTTTGAGTCATACCTCACTAAAATGACTTAAAACTAATTTATGACATCACCACAAGAGGTATTAATCACATATCTAGAGATTCTTTAATCGTCACCACAATTGCAACCTTATGGTGTGACTTAAGACATTGCATATACATGCACACACTAGCATGTAAGAGCCTAGATACACAAATGTTATACAATAGTTTATGGAATGACACACCTTTGTTTTATGCCACATGTTCTCTATTATAATCATGAATTTCCATCTTAGCTTTTGATAGGCTTGACATTTCAAAGAGAAACTTATCCTCTTCAAACGATCAAGAGAAACTCATTTTCTTGATAGGTTCAAGAGAAACTCATTTTAATTTCTATGGAACCATTCATCCTCATTTGATGTTCTCCAAGGTGTGAGACTACACAACATGAACTTGAAAGAAATCATTAGTCTCACAAGATATAGGCTAAACTCTCCCTCAATTTGTGCATGCAAGAGTACACAGAGTACACTTATGCACATTAACAATACGAGGTTAAAGGAGATGTTTGCACTATATCTTGGTTTAACATAACATGCTTTACATAGATGATGAAAATTAAACCAATTGAAAGTTTAAGAACTGAAAGTATATCAATTGAAATCCTGAAGGGTAAAGCATGCTAATATGAACCTCAAACCTCATAATGAAGGATATTATATGATTATGACACTACTTCATTATTTGGTTTGTAGGATAGTTCAACTCCCTTCTTGATTCACTGTGATCTCTTTTATTTTTGTGATTTCATCCAATCAAGTGATCTTGAACTTCATTCATGTTTGCTTGATTCGATCATACTTGATATGAGACCAAATGAAACTCAATGATTGAAAGAACCAAAACTCTTATATTTGTAGATTTTGAATCCATCTTGAAAGCACTTGGAAGGACCTTGTTGAAACACTTAGAAAAGAGAGCATTAAAAACACAAGGGAGGGTTTCACAAATGATGATCCTTATATGTGGATGGAAAATGAATCATCATTCTTGAAACCCAAAAGGATAGACTAAATTCCTTTAAATTAGTGCACACATATAGTTGATGTCAAAGTTATATGCACTATTGAACATTTTATAATGCAATGAATTTAACCTATACTATGGTACATCCCACTAAGGATAGAATACTAAAAACAACTGAAGGAGAGGAAGTTTTCATACCTTGGCTTCTTATCAACTTCATCTTACTTTAGTTGGATAATATCCTTTAAGCTTGTGATTTATCCAATTTAAAACAAGCACCATCTCTTAACATAGGTTTTCTATGGATAAACTCAACACAAGAGATGGCATTAGTAGCACAAGCACTAGTTTCTTATTTAGCAACCCTTTATATGTGAAAGGCAAACGAGTTGCTAAAATAGAGAAACCTCATAATATGCACAATATATTTTGAATGACATGGATAATATGCATGGTTTTTCAATGAATTTTAAAGGGCTGACTTAATCCATATTATGGTGAGTGTCTAATATAGAAGAATCAAATCCAAATTAACTAGATAGAGAATATGTCACCTAATTTTGGATTGTTGACCATATGATAAGATTCATTTTTCTTCCAATTGGACTTTTACTTCATAATCAACAATTGATGTATACCCTCAAGTGCTCCCTCTTCCTTAGTGGCTACACAAGTCATAAAGGAGGTAATAATTGAAAAAAATATGCACTTGAGATTCAATTGTTTCCACCCTTGCTACTATCTCCAAATATGATTTATACACCCATTATCGAGCACCCAACTTGATTCATTTAAGGAGTGATCCTGCAAAACAAGTTTAAGCTTCGTATTTTGGTACCCAATTTGAATTGGGTCCTTTGAGATTAGTAGTAAGAGCCTTGGTACCCACACATTCCTTATTGTGGTCTTTCTCTTTGTGTAGGCATCCACATATACTTGACAACCATCTTACTATGGTTCCAAGTTAATATGTAAACTCATAGATAAGAGTTAGAGTTAAGAATATGAGCCTTTTCTCCTTTTCTTGATACATCATTGTGTTGCCTTCTTGATGATGAACCTAGCTTGACCTTGGGTGCACCTAGCTTATCAAGGTTAGTCGCACAAGCATTCATATCATAAAGACAAGTTATACATGGAATTTACAACTTAGTGATCCAATCCTAGTGTGAAGCATATGGATACTGATTGAAGTAGATTCCTAAGATATCAATTTGTAGGTTTCCAAAATTTAGATAGTATGGATCATTAATAGTACCTTTTACAGTTTAAAATCATATCCATGTTAGTGCATATGTATGTGATGAATATCAACAAAAAGGATTCTTATGCACTTTTAGAATTAACGATAAGGGAATTTTAAACTGCATCAAGAGTAACTATTTAGAAAACAAAGATTACAATCCATATGAATGAGATACAAATTTATCATTTTGGATTGTCTTAGTATAGCTTAATCAAGTGAAACTTATTCTCTATGACACAAGATATATAGCACCTAGAGGGGGGGGTGAATAGGTGATCCTGTGAAACTTGAAACTTAATCCACAAAAACTTGATTAGACGTTAGCACAATGCCAAGTGGCTAGAGAGGAGTCTCAACAAAACACAACAACCACAAGAGATCAATCACAGAGATGGCACAGTGGTTTTATCCCGTGGTTCGGCCAAGACCAACGCTTGCCTACTCCACGTTGTGGCGTCCCAACGGACGAGAGTTGCAATCAACCCCTCTCAAGCGGTCCAAAGACCCACTTGAATACCACGGTGTTTTGCTTGCTTTACTATATCCCGTTTGCGAGGAATCTCCACAATTGGGAGTCTCTCGCCCTTACAAAGATGTTCACAAAGAAGCACGGAGTAGGGGTGGGATTAGCAACTCACACAAGACACAAAGATCACAGCAAATACGCACACACAAGACCCAGACTTAAGCTCAAAAGACTAGCACACTAGAATGGAGCTCAAATCACTAGAATGTCGAACAAGTGCGCAAGAATGGAGTGTAAGTGATCAAGAGTGCTCAAAGAATGCTTGGTGTACTCCTCCATGCGCCTAGGGGTCCCTTTTATAGCCCCAAGGCAGCTAGGAGCCGTTGAGAGCAATCCAGGAAGGCAAATCTTGCCTTCTGTCGACTGGCGCACCGGACAGTCTGGTGCACCACCGGACACTGTCCGGTGCGGATCTCTTTCCCTATTTGGCGAAGCCGACCGTTGGTGCCTTGGAGCCGTTGGCGCACCGGACACTGTCCGGTGCACACCGGACAGTCCGGTGCCCCCTTCTAGCCGTTGGCTCGGCCACGCGTCGCGCCCGGATTAAGCGGCCGACCGTCGGCCCGGCGACCGTTGGCTCACCGGACACTGTCCGGTGCACACCGGACAGTCCGGTGAATTATAGCCGTACGCCGTTTATTTCTTCCCGAGAGCAGCAAGTTTGCCTGAGCTAGCCTGGCGCACCGGACACTGTCTGGTGCACCACCGGACACTGTCCGGTGCACCACCGGACAGTCCGGTACACCCAGACAGAGCTGGCTTTGGCTGAACACGGCCATCTCTTTTCCAATTCGATTTCTCATGTTTCCAGCACTTAGACACAATACATTAGTCCATAAAACAATGTACTAAGTCTAGAAACATACCTTTTGACATGATTTGCACTTTGTCCACCACATTGCATAGATTAACACAAAAGCACTTGCGTTGGCACTCAATCACCAAAATACTTAGAAATGGCCCAAGGGCACATTTCCCTTTCAATCTCCCCCTTTTTGGTGATTTATGCCTAACACAACATAAAGCAACTAGAACAAGTGCAATATCAATGCAAATGAGAACTCCAAATTGTTTTGATTCATATTTGGCATATATGGATCACTCTTTGCCACCACTTGGTTTGTTTTTGCAAATCAAACTCAAATTTCTATCTCTAAGTCAAACACACATGTTAAGACATAAAGAGAGTCATTCCAAGAGAAATTGATTCAAGATTTCAAAAACTCCCCTTTTTCCCATAACCAACACTTCTCCCCACAAGAAGCCAACTTTTGACAATAAAAGAGTTTTGACAAACCAAAAGCTCTATTCTACTATTTTCAAAAACTCTCAAGTGGTAGCTGATCCATTTATTGCTTTGGCCTTTATTTTCTCCCCTTTTTCCCATAACCAACACTTCTCCCCACAAGAAGCCAACTTTTGACAATAAAAGAGTTTTGACAAACCAAAAGCTCTATTCTACTATTTTCAAAAACTCTCAAGTGGTAGCTGATCCATTTATTGCTTTGGCCTTTATTTTCTCCCCCTTTGGCATCAAGCACCAAAACGGGATCAATCTTGGCCCTTTAACCCCATTGCCTCACCAAAATCTTCAACTAAGAGTAAAAAGGCAATAAGAGTACCAAGATGAACTTGGAAAAGTTACTCTTTCATCGGAGTGCAGTGGAAGTCTTGCATGATCCAAGTCCACCTTTTTCCCTTTCAAACCTCTTTTGAGACTAAAATAAGCAGACTCAAGCACACGGTTAGTCTCAAAGGGTCAAGTTGTAGCACATCTCCCCCTAAATTTGTGCATCACTTGCAAAGGACTTGTGAGGTCCGGGGAGTGCTTGTACAACTTGAGCACCATAAATACACAAAATGTATTAAGGAATATGATCAAAGGCATAAACACATGTATGCTATAAATCAATCCAAGTTCCGCGAATCTAAGACATTTAGCTCACTACGCAACTTGCAAAAGGTCTGCTCATCTAAAGGCTTGGTAAAGATATCGGCTAGCTGGTTCTCGGAGCTAACATGAAACACTTCGATATCTCCCTTTTGCTGGTGGTCTCTCAAAAAGTGATGCCGGATGTCTATGTGCTTTGTGCGGCCGTGTTCAACAGGATTATCCGCCATGCGGATAGCACTCTCATTATCACATAGGAGTGGGACTTTGCTCAGATTGTAGCCAAAGTCCCTGAGGGTTTGCCTCATCCAAAGTAGTTGCGCGCAACACTGTCCTGCGGCAACATACTCAGCCTCAGCGGTGGATAGGGCAACGGAAGTTTGTTTCTTAGAACTCCATGACACCAGGGACCTTCCTAAGAATTGGCACGTCCCCGATGTGCTCTTCCTATTGACCTTACATCCAGCATAGTCGGAGTCTGAATATCCAATCAAGTCAAAGGTAGACCCCTTTGGATACCAGATCCCGAAACAAGGCGTAGTGACTAAATATCTAAGAATTCGCTTTACAGCCACTAAGTGACACTCCTTAGGATTGGATTGAAATCTAGCACACATGCATACGCTAAGCATAATATCCAGTCTACTAGCACACAAGTAAAGTAAAGACCCTATCATAGACCGGTATGCTTTTTGATCAACGGACTTACCTCCTTTGTTGAGGTCGGTGTGTCCGTCGGTTCCCATTGGAGTCTTTGCGGGCTTGGCGTCCTTCATCCCAAACCGCTTGATCAAGTCTTGCGTGTACTTGGTTTGAGAGATGAAGGTCCCATCCTTGAGTTGCCTCACTTGGAACCCAAGGAAGTAGCTTAACTCGCCCATCATCGACATCTCAAATTTCTGAGTCATCACCCTGCTAAACTCTTCACAAGACTTTTGGTTAGTAGAACCAAATATTATGTCATCGACATAAATTTGGCACACAAAAAGATCACCATCACAAGTCTTAGTAAAAAGAGTTGGATCGGCTTTCCCAACCTTGAAAGCATTAGCAATTAAAAAGTCTCTAAGGCATTCATACCATGCTCTTGGGGCTTGCTTAAGTCCATAGAGCGCCTTAGAGAGCTTACACATGTGGTCGGAGTACCATTCATCCTCGAAGCCAGGGGGTTGCTCCACGTACACCTCCTCCTTGATTGGCCCGTTGAGGAAAGCGCTCTTCACATCCATTTGGAACAACCTGAAAGAATGGTGAGCGGCATATGCTAGCAAAATACGAATTGATTCTAGCCTAGCCACAGGAGCAAAAGTCTCCTTGAAAGTCGCCTAGAGGGGGGGTGAATAGGGCGAAACTGAAATTCTCAAAAATAATCACAACTACAAGCCGGGTTAGCGTTAGAAATATAAACGAGTCCGCGAGAGAGGGCGCAAAACAAATTGTAAGCGAATAAGAAGTGTGACACGCAGATTTGTTTTACCGAGGTTCGGTTCTCGCAAACCTACTCCCCGTTGAGGAGGCCACAAAGGCCGGGTCTCTTTCAACCCTTCCCTCTCTCACACGGTCCCTCGGACCGAGTGAGCTTCTCTTCTCAAATCACTTGGGAATCAAACTTCCCGCAAGGACCACCACACAATTGGTGTCTCTTGCCTCAATTACAAGTGAGTGTTTGATCACAAGAAAGAATGTCAAAGAAAAGAAGCGATCCAAGCGCAAGAGCTCAAATGAACACTACAAATCACTCTCTCTAGTCACTAAGGCTTTGTGTGGAGTTGGGAGAGGATTTGATCTCTTTTGGTGTGCTTTGCAATGAATGCTAGCTCTTGTATAGTGGTTGGAAGCTGGAAAACTTGGATGCAATGAATGGTGGGTGGTTGGGGTATTTATAGCCCCAACCACCAAACTAGCCGTTTGGTGAGGCTGTCTGTTCGATGGCGCACCGGACAGTCCGGTGCACACCGCACATGTCCGGTGCGACAACCACGTCACCAAAGCCGTTGGGATTCGACCGTTGGAGCTCTGACACTGGGTCCGCCTTGATGTCCGGTGGTGCACCGGACATGAACTGTAGATTGTCCGGTGCGCCTGTTCCCGCTTGCCTGACGACTGCGCGCTTCTGGCGCGCATTAAATGCGTCGCAGGTAGCCGTTGGCGCCGAAATAGCCGTTGCCTCGCTGTTGCACCAGACAGTCCGGTGTACACCGGACAGTCCGGTGAATTTTAGCGAAGCAGCTGAAGTGAATTCCCGAGGCTGACGTGTTCCGGAGGCCACTCTTCCTTGGAGCACCGGACATGTCCGGTGTACACCGGACAGTTCGGTGAATTATAGTGGAGTTGCCTCTGGAATTTCCCGAAGGTGAGCAATTCGAAGTTGGAGTCCTCTGGTGCACCGGACATGTCTGGTGGCACACCGGACAGTCCGGTGCGCCAGACCCCTGCTCCTTTGTCGAACCAAATACTTGGTATTTTTATTGGCTAAGTGTGAACCTTTGGCACCTGTATAACTTATACACTAGAGCAAACTAGTTAGTCCAATTATTTGTGTTGGGCAATTCAACCACCAAAATTATTTAGGAACTAGGTGTAAGCCTAATTCCCTTTCAATCTCCCCCTTTTTGGTGATTGATGCCAACACAAACCAAAGCAAATGTAAAAGTGCATAAATGAATTAGTTTGCATAATGTAAGTGCAAAGGTTGCTTGGATTTGAGCCAATATAAATACTTGCAAGATATGCATGGATTGTTTCTTTATTTTTAACATATTGGACCACATTTGCACCACATGTTTTGTTTTTGCAAATTCTTTTGTAAATTCTTTTCAAAGTCCTTTTTCAAGATAGTTGAAAGTCGCCTAGAGGGGGGGGGGGTGAATAGGCGGAACCTGAAAATTAAAACTTTGTCCCCCAACTAGATCCCTTGATTAGTGGTTAGAACAAGATATACAAATATCGGAGAATAGAAACTAAGTTCTTGCTTGAAAAGAGTATTGGTAAATAATGCGGGAGAGATAAATCAATACAACTAATAAGTTATAGAATAACAAAGCAAGAACCCTTAGATGAGAAGAGCACTAGGACAAGTTCTTTCTTGCAACGTGTTGCTTTCACTAAATGGGAATTTAACTTGAAGCAACACCAAATGATATTAGCAAATAATGGAGCAAGAAAACTTAGAACAAGGGAAAACAAACAAATCACAAGCAATAAACACAATGGACACGGGTGATTTGTTTTACCGAGGTTCGGCCCTCGAAGGCCTAGTCCCCGTTGAGGAGTCCACTTAAGGACGGGTCTTTTTCAACCCTTTCCCTCTCTCCCCTGATCACACAAGGATCGGTGAGCTCTTCTTCTTCTCAAGGATCACTCTCGATCACGCAAGGACCACCACACACTTTGGTGTCTCTTGCTAGCTTTTACAAGCCTCCAAAACTTTGGAGGAAGTTCGATGGGAGTCAATACTCCACGCACAAATGAACACAAGGATGTAGCACACACTATCTCTCAATGATTCTCACAAGGCGCTAGGGCTAAACTCAATTGAGTAGCTCTCAATTGCTTGCTCTCTCTTTTGTGGCACTTGTGTTGGTTGCAGTGGACTAAATCTTGTGTATAGGATGGATCAATGAATATATGTGGTTGGGAGGGCTTGAGTATGTCAACTAGATGACTTGGAATGTTGCTTGGGCTCCCACACCTTGAAGTGGCCGGTTGGGGTGGTATTTGTAGCCACCAACCAAAACTAGCCGTTGATGAAGGCTGTCTATCGCATGGTGCACCGGACAGTCCGGTGCACACCGGACATGTCCGGTGCGCCAGCCACGTCACCAAAGCCGTTGGGTTCTGACCGTTGGAGCTCTGACTTCTGGGCCCGCCTGGATGTCCGGTGGCGCACTGGACATGTACTGTAGAGTGTCCGGTGCGCCACTACGCACGTGCCTGACTTCTGCGCGCTCTGGCGCGCATTAATTGTTGTTGCAGGTGACCGTTGGCGCAAAGTAGTCGTTGCCCCGCAGTTACACCGAACAGTCCGGTGAACACCGGACATGTCCGGTGAATTATAGCGGAGCAGCCGTTGTAGTTTCCCGAAGCTGGCGAGTTCCTGAGGCCGCTCTTCCTTGGAGCACCGGACACTGTCCGGTGTACACCGGACAGTCCGGTGAATTATAGCGGAGTTGCCTCTGGAATTTCCCGAAGGTGACGAGTTTGAGTTGGAGTCCTCTGGTGCACCGGACAGTCCGGTGCGCCAGACCAGAGGTGCCTTCGGTTGCCCCTTTGCTCTTTTGTTGAACCCAATACTTGGTCTTTTTATTGGCTAGGTGTGAACCTTTGGCACCTGTATAACTCGTACACTAGAGCAAACTAGTTAGTCCAATTATTTGTGTTGGGCAATTCAACCACCAAAATTATTTAGGAACTAGGTGTAAGCCTAATTCCCTTTCAATCTCCCCCTTTTTGGTGATTGATGCCAACACAAACCAAAGCAAATATAGAAGTGCATAATTGAACTAGTTTGCATAATGTAAGTGCAAAGGTTGCTTGGAGTTGAGCCAATATAAATACTTACAAGATATGCATGGATTGTTTCTTCATTTTTAACATTTTGGACCACGCTTGCACCACAGATTTTGTTTTTGCAAATTCTTTTGTAAATCCTTTTCAAGGTTCTTTCGCAAATAGTCAAAGGTAAATGAATAAGATTTTACGAAGCATTTTCAAGATTTGAAATTTTCTCCCCCTGTTTCAAATGCTTTTCCTTTGACTAAACAAAACTCCCCCTAAATGAGATCCTCCTCTTAGTGTTCAAGAGGGTTTTGATATATCATTTTTGAAATACTACTTCCTCCCCCTTTTGAACATAATAAGATACCAATTTGAAATTGACCAATTGAAAATCTCCAATTTTAAAGTTAGGTGGTGGTGCGGTCCTTTTGCTTTGGGCTCTTACTCTCTCCCCCTTTGGCATGAATCGCCAAAAACGGAATCATTAGAGCTCTCTTCTTTCTCTCCCACTTTGGCAAACAATTGAAATATTCAATTGAAATAGAGATATGAGTGAAGATTATACCAAAGTGGAGAATTATGCGGAATATCGACAAAGAGCGGATAATACCGATGGAGTTGAGTGGAAGCGTCGTCTTTGCCGAATACTCCATTTCCCTTTCAATCCTATGACTAAGCATGAGAATATACTTGAAAACACATTAGTCATAGACATAAAAGAGATATGATCAAAAGGATATGTCAAATTAAGTATGATCATAATTTTATATGACATAGATTGCTCCCCCTAAATATGTGCATGGAGAGGAACATATATTTTGGCCTTAAATGCCAATTGCACATAATTAGGTTAATGAGAACATATCTATATTATACGGAATGTGAAGTGCATTGTGTCATAGTATAAGTGTGATGCTCATGACAGTTTATGCACTTATGAAAGCATGTTGTAAATATTTCAAGCATTTTTCCTTAAGGATTTCAAAGAGGCTTAAGGACCATCCATCTTCGGAATAAAGGCAGCTTATCCTCGTTACAAGGTTAAGCTTTAAGCTCTTTGACAATTAAATTACTTCATCTAGTTTCAACAAAGATGCATTAAAGCATGAATGAATTTTTGAGAAGTTAAACTAGATATGAAGCAGGGATATGCATGAACATGCTTTCTCTTCCTTTTAAACAAGATATGTAAATAGAAAAGGAAGATTTAGGTACAAGTTTAAATGAAAGGAGATAGTTTTACCTTTTTGTACCTTTACATAGGGACGCTCTCTTCATTGTGCTTTGTCCTCAGTCTTAGATGCTTAAGACCTATTCTTAATGACAATATATGGAAATATTTTGCACAAGAGAGAGTTCTACAACAAGTGATCTTCTCAAGTTATTGTTAGCATATATCAGATGGATCACAAGTTGCATAAATGTATCATTAATTCTCCTTTTAACTTAGTGCATATTAAGAGAGATATCGATTGATAGTATATACGGCACTAAGAAGCATGATTGTTGATTGAAGTCATTCAATGATCAAACAAATAACAAATGTGATCAAAAGAACAACATACGCATCAGATTATCAATTAAGCTTAGAGTAGGAGAATCCAGCAAATATGCTACTTTAGAGCGAAAGACAAGAATTTTAAAAAAAGTAGCATACTTCATGAGAAACTCATTCTCATGCATGAGACTATATGAAATTACTAGGATAAAGTAATAGTCTCAACATAATCAAGATATAGAAAGAGGCCCCCCTAAAGATATGCATCAAATATTTGAATGAGTGCATTTACTTTAAAGACAAATAGAGAGAAGCATTATACATCTTGATCAAGGCTCATTAAATTTGAAATAAACGACTTGAGCCTAGAATTCTCATTATGAAAGAATTTAGAATACTCACAACCACACCATTGATTGTTTTGTAGACCTTATTATCCAAGTAGGTGGTGTTGTTCTTGATGTCCTCCTCTTTCATTTGAGAGTCCTCCCTTTATAGTCGTTTCCTTTTCCTTTCAAACTTATTGAAAATACTCAAGAAGGATGTTAATAGCACAAGGGATTATATGATGAAAGATGATCTCTTTAGATAGGAAATATAGACAGTTCATCATTCATAAGTCACACAGACATGAAATAAAATCCTTAACATTAGTGCATTTCATTTGAGAAATATGAGTGAGCACCTTTTAAGCATTTTAATAATCATTGGAGATTTTACTTTATCATATTGAATTTAGTTAATCATTACTTGGAAGCAAATCAATATGATAACATATATAAATATCGCAAAGGTATTAAATAGATTCTAATGGACATGTGAGATTGAATGTACGTCTACCTGATTTAGCTCCAATAAAGAATCTATTCCTCACATGGGTAGAATATGATAATTTTGGTTAAATACCCATTGAGATGGGAACCAAACTTAATTAAGAAGATGAGTTCCCATACCTTTGCTTTTACCTTTCTTCCTTTGGGTGAAGATCAACCCATGAGGCTTGTGCACTTTCTCTCTTGTAGATTTTCATAATTGAGGTCAAGAGAAATGTTAGTAGCAACACAAGCACTAGTTTCCCTCTTTGAAATTATTTTTGATAGGAAATGAAAAGCTAGATTACTAAAAGCATGGAAACTTCATAGCAAGAACTAGATTATCCATACATGATGTTATGCTCAATTTTAACTCATAAAAAAGCATAAACAATCCTTTAAGATTATGGGAATAAATCTAATTCATGATATGGAAAGCGATAAATGTGAAAGAATCAAATCCAATTTAAGCAAGTAGAAGTGCATCATAAATCATTGGATTGATTTTTCTTTTCATGTTAGATTACATGCTTTTCCACAGAGAAACCTATTCTCTACAAGTGAGACTACTTGGGTTACTTAGATAAAATCATTAGTCTCACTACTCTAGTTATAGAGAGAGTTTTCCTTTTATAAGTGTCCTAAGGATTTGAATTCCTTACATGACACCTTATTCTTTTAAGAACTTGAAATATCTCTCTATATCTAGAATCATGGCAATAATAGAATGACTATCGAAAAACATGTCATGAGACTTGCAATAATTTAAAGCATGTAGATTGCCATAGAATTAGAAATGATGAATATGCAATCTACCACATGAGAGGAAATTCTTCAAAGAATGGTGACGTAATTTTAAGAGACTTGAAGTGCTTTATTTTTCTATGTGACTACATAAGACACATAAGAAATGATATTCTAAAATACTTGCACTTAAAAGCATAAATGTTACCATCCTTTGGCTTTCCTCCATGTTGTAGGTCTTGACTTTTCGTCATAGGATTAATTCTTTATTTCCTACAACATTAATATCTTCCCGAGATGATATGAGTTTTAGACATAATAATTTGAAATAACCTTGGGTCAATCTTGGATATGTAGATCACTGTAGATTGATAGCTTGAGTTAATAAAAATTGAATTGACTCTCTCAAGCATCCCAAAGCTTCATACCATCTCCATCTCCTGCAAAGCTTGTCAAGCATGTTTTGGTACCCATCGCTTGATGGGTCCATTATGGTTAGTTAACAAAGATCTAGGAACCCAAATGTCCTTTGCGCTAGCGTTTGGCAAATTCATTGCCTTTCTAGCACAAGTTGCAATTTTGGATTGCCTAGTTATATATGAATCAAATGACAAGCTATGAGCGGAGGAGTTACCAATGGGACAATCCTTGCATTGATGTCCCTTTTCCCGGCATGTGTAGCATAGGCGCTTTCCAAGTTTTGAAGATTTCTTCTTTCCTTGTTTGTTGCTTGCTACATGGTTAGTAAAAACTTTCTTTTCTAACCCTATGCCTTTTTGTTTCAAATGGGGACAAGATTTAATAAAGTGTCCCTTCTTTGAGCATTCAAAACAAAGTCTATCATCCTTGTTAATAATCAAGCCATTTTTAATGTAGGGACAAGACCTAATCAAGTGTCCCTCTTCAAAGCAGTCACTACACCTCTTATTTCTCTTAATGTGAAGTGTGGCTTGATCATTACCTTGGATGTTACCTTGTATGGAGGCATGGTTGAGGCTTTTGGAAGAGGTATTGATTTTCTTCTTTTGTTCGCTCCTCTTGGCAATCCTCAAGTCCTTGACATTTTCTTCAAGGGATTTAGTCCATGCCACTGTTGTTCCCGTCTCAAGCTTCTTCACCATGTGACCATGGTTATCTTGGGAAGGTTGGGCAATGCATTTCCCTTTTAGTTGTGTCAAGCTCATCTTTAGCCTCTCATTTTCTTCTTTGAGCTTTTGATATGTATCATCTTTTGTTCCTGCAAATTCTAGCTCAAAGGAAGGTTTGCTTGTCGACGGACAACAAGCATTAGCACATGGTAATATAGTCTCAATTTGAATACATGTGCATGTGTGAGGTTGTTGAGATTTTAAGTTTTCTATCACAACCTCATGAGTAATATCTAATATGATATGATCATCCATAAGATTTTCATGAGAGCATAAGAGCATATCATATTTTTCTTGAAAAGCTAGATTCTCAACTTTTAGCTTTTCTACTTGGTCCTTGAGCAAGGTATTCCTATTTACTAATTGAGCGATACAATGTAAAGCGTTATCTTGCTCAATTGAAATAGTTTCATATCTTTGGACCAAGTCAACATGAGAGCACTTTAGCTCCTCATGTTCTTTAGTCAACTCATCAAAGTGTAGCATTTTTATGGAGAGAATATCTTCTAGCCTTTGACGAGCTTCGCTTTGCTCTCTAGCTCTTTCTAGAAGTTTGAGCATGACCACCTTATCTTCTTGGCTTAAGAGAGCGTAGAGTTGCATGAAACTTCTTTCTTCCTCCTCATCCTCATTGATGCTCTTCCTATCATTTTCATTAGCCACACAACATATGTGGGAATCGAAATGGGAAGGCAAACCTTTTGGAGAGGTGGATTCATCGTTTGGTCTCCATCGATCATTTTCTTCTTCTTCCTTGCAATGGTTAGTATCACAAATACCAAAGGAAGTAGAAGCACAAAATGAACTATCATGATTGGACTTATCAAATTTAGTTTTAATTCTAGTCCAAATATCATGCACATCACAAATAGGTTTATCATATTTTATTATGAAGGCATGATAATCTTCTTTGCTAAGGGATTTACTTAAGATGTCATAAGCTAGATAGTTTAAGCGAATACATCTTAAATCTTCTTCCGAGGCATTTTCCCTAGCATAGTTAGGAGGAATAATACTCTTGTCTAAAATTTGTTCTAATTGTGGGTCTATGATTCTAAAGGCATTTATCACTCTAGAAGACCATGAATCATAATTAGAACAATCGGAAAGTAATATCTCAAGAGTTACCTCCTTGTTCTCCTTCGGAATTGTCTTCTTGTTCTTTTGGGATCTTCTACGAGCCATCACTTCGAGTTGTTAGACTCAAGATGAAGTGCCTAGCTCTGATACCAATTGAAAGTCGCCTAGAGGGGGGGGTGAATAGGCGGAACCTGAAAATTAAAACTTTGTCCCCCAACTAGATCCCTTGATTAGTGGTTAGAACAAGATATACAAATATCGGAGAATAGAAACTAAGTTCTTGCTTGAAAAGAGTATTGCTAAATAATGCGGGAGAGATAAATCAATACAACTAATAAGTTATAGAATAACAAAGCAAGAACCCTTAGATGAGAAGAGCACTAGGACAAGTTCTTTCTTGCAACGTGTTGCTTTCACTAAATGGGAATTTAACTTGAAGCAACACCAAATGATATTAGCAAATAATGGAGCAAGAAAACTTAGAACAAGGGAAAACAAACAAATCACAAGCAATAAACACAATGGACACGGGTGATTTGTTTTACCGAGGTTCGGCCCTCGAAGGCCTAGTCCCCGTTGAGGAGTCCACTTAAGGACGGGTCTTTTTCAACCCTTTCCCTCTCTCCCCTGATCACACAAGGATCGGTGAGCTCTTCTTCTTCTCAAGGATCACTCTCGATCCCGCAAGGACCACCACACACTTTGGTGTCTCTTGCTAGCTTTTACAAGCCTCCAAAACTTTGGAGGAAGTTCAATGGGAGTCAATACTCCACGCACAAATGAACACAAGGATGTAGCACACACTATCTCTCAATGATTCTCACAAGGCGCTAGGGCTAAACTCAATTGAGTAGCTCTCAATTGCTTGCTCTCTCTTTTGTGGCACTTGTGTTGGTTGCAGTGGACTAAATCTTGTGTATAGGATGGATCAATGAATATATGTGGTTGGGAGGGCTTGAGTATGTCAACTAGATGACTTGGAATGTTGCTTGGGCTCCCACACCTTGAAGTGGCCGGTTGGGGTGGTATTTGTAGCCACCAACCAAAACTAGCCGTTGGTGAAGGCTGTCTGTCGCATTGTGCACCGGACAGTCCGGTGCACACCGGACATGTCCGGTGCGCCAGCCACGTCACCAAAGCCGTTGGGTTCTGACCGTTGGAGCTCTGACTTCTGGGCCCGCCTGGATGTCCGGTGGCGCACCGGACATGTACTGTAGAGTGTCCGGTGCGCCACTACGCGCGTGCCTGACTTCTGCGCGCTCTGGCACGCATTAATTGTTGTTGCAGGTGACCGTTGGCGCAAAGTAGCCGTTGCCCCGCAGTTACACCGGACAGTCCGGTGAATTATAGCGGAGCAGCCGTTGTAGTTTCCCGAAGCTGGCGAGTTCCTGAGGCCGCTCTTCCTTGGAGCACCGGACACTGTCCGGTGTACACCGGACAGTCCGGTGAATTATAGCGGAGTTGCCTCTGGAATTTCCCGAAGGTGACGAGTTTGAGTTGGAGTCCTCTGGTGCACCGGACAGTCCGGTGGTGCACCGGACACTGTCCGGTGGCACACCGGACAGTCCGGTGCGCCAGACCAGAGGTGCCTTCGGTTGCCCCTTTGCTCTTTTGTTGAACCCAATACTTGGTCTTTTTATTGGCTAGGTGTGAACCTTTGGCACCTGTATAACTCGTACACTAGAGCAAACTAGTTAGTCCAATTATTTGTGTTGGGCAATTCAACCACCAAAATTATTTAGGAACTAGGTGTAAGCCTAATTCCCTTTCAATAGTCAAAGGTAAATGAATAAGATTTTGAGAAGCATTTTCAAGATTTGAAATTTTCTCCTTTTTTTGAAATGCTTTTCCTTTGACTAAACAAAACTCCCCCTCAAATAAATTCTCCTCTTAGTGTTCAAGAGGATTTTAAGACATCAAGTTTTGAAAATACTACTTGCTCCCCCTTTTGAACACAAAGAGATACCAATTTGAAATTTGCCAATTGAATATCATTAATTTTTAAAATTAGGGTGGTGGTGCGGTCCTTTTGCTTTGGGCTCATACTTTCTCCCCCTTTGGCATGAATCGCCAAAAACGGATACTTGGAGTGAGATATAAGCCCTTTGTAATACTATCTCCCCCTTTGGTCATAAGTAAATGAGTGAAGATCATACCAAAGATGAAGTCCTTTTGCTTTGAACTCTCCCCCAAAAGATGGAGAGATGCTTGGAGTGACAGCGAAGGATGAGTTACGGAGTGGAAGCCTTTTGTCTTCGCCGAAAACTCTAATTCCCTTTCAATACAACTATGACTTGGTTTGAAATAGACTTGAAAACACATTTAGTCATAGCATAGAAAAGAGACATGATCAAAGGTATACGTATGAGCTATGTGTGCAAATTAGCAAAAGAAATTCCTAGAATCAAGAATATTGAGCTCATGCCTAAGTTTGGTAAACGTTTGTTCATCTAATGGCTTGGTAAAGATATCGACTAATTGTTCTTTGGTGTTAATATATGCAATCTCGATATCCCCCTTTTGTTGGTGATCCCGAAGAAAATGATATCGAATGGCTATGTGTTTAGTGCGGCTATGCTCAACAGGATTATCCGCCATGCGGATTGCACTCTCATTATCACATAGCAAAGGGACTTTGGTTAATTTGTAACCGTAGTCCCGCAGGGTTTGCCTCATCCAAAGCAATTGCGCGCAACAATGGCCTGCGGCAATGTACTCGGCTTCGACGGTAGAAAGAGCAACCGAATTTTGCTTCTTTGAAGCCCAAGACACCAAGGATCTTCCCAAGAACTGGCAAGTCCCCGATGTGCTCTTCCTATTTATTTTACACCCCGCCCAATCGGCATCCGAATAACCAATCAAATCAAATGTGGATCCCCGAGGGTACCAAAGCCCAAACTTAGGAGTATAAGCTAAATATCTCAAGATTCGTTTTACGGCCGTAAGGTGTGATTCCTTAGGGTCGGCTTGGAATCTTGCACACATGCATACAGAAAGCATAATGTCCGGTCGAGATGCACATAAATAAAGCAATGAACCAATCATCGACCGGTATACCTTTTGATCGACGGATTTACCTCCCGTGTCGAGGTCGAGATGCCCATTTGTTCCCATGGGTGTTTTGATGGGCTTGGCATCCTTCATTCCAAACTTGGTTAGAATATCTTGAGTGTACTTTGTTTGGCAAATGAAGGTGCCCTCTTGGAGTTGCTTGACTTGGAATCCTAGAAAATACTTCAACTCCCCCATCATAGACATCTCGAATTTCTGTGTCATGATCCTACTAAATTCTTCACAAGTAGATTCGTTAGTAGACCCAAATATAATATCATCAACATAAATTTGGCATATAAACAAATCATTGTCAAGAGTTTTAGTGAATAAAGTAGGATCGGCCTTGCCGACTTTGAAGTCATTTGCAATAAGGAAATCTCTAAGGCATTCATACCATGCTCTTGGGGCTTGCTTGAGCCCATAAAGCGCCTTAGAGAGCCTATAGACATGGTTAGGATATTCACTATCTTCAAGCCGGGAGGTTGCTCAACGTAGACCTCTTCCTTGATTGGTCCATTGAGGAAGGCACTTTTCACGTCCATTTGATAAACCTTGAAGCCATGGTAAGTAGCATAGGCCAATAATATACGAATTGACTCAAGCCTAGCTATGGGTGCATAGGTTTCACCGAAATCCAAACCTTCGACTTGAGAGTATCCCTTGGCCACAAGTCGAGCTTTGTTCCTTGTCACCACACCATGCTCATCTTGCTTGTTGCGGAAGACCCACTTGGTTCCTACAACATTTTGATTAGGACGTGGAACTAAATGCCATACCTCATTCCTCGTGAAGTTGTTGAGCTCCTCTTGCATCGCCATCACCCAATCCGAATCTTATAGTGCTTCCTCTACCCTGTGTGGCTCAATAGAGGAAACAAAAGAGTAATGCTCACAAAAATGTGCAACACGAGATCGAGTGGTTACCCCCTTATGAATGTCGCCGAGGATGGTGTCGACGGGGTGATCTCGTTGGATTGCTTGGTGGACTCTTGGGTGTGGCGGCCTTGGTTGTTCATCCTCCTTGTCTTGATCATTTACATCTCCCCCTTGATCGTTGTCGTCATCTTGAGGTGGCTCATCTTTTTGATCTTCAACTTCATCAACTTGAGCCTCGTCCTCATTTTGGGTTGGTGGAGATGCTTGCGTGGAGGAGGATGGTTGATCTTGTGCATGTGTAGGCTCTTCGGATTCTTTAGGACACACATCCCCAATGGACATGTTCCTTAGCGCGATGCACGAAGCCTGTTCTTCACCTATCTCATCAAGATCAATTTGCTCTGCTTGAGAGCCGTTAGTTTCATCAAACACAACGTCACAAGAAACTTCAACTAGTCCTGAGGACTTGTTAAAGACTCTATATGCCCTTGTGTTTGAGTCATATCCTAGTAAAAAGCCTTCTACAGTTTTAGGAGCAAATTTAGATTTTCTACCTCTTTTAACAAGAATAAAACATTTGCTACCAAAAACTCTAAAATATGAAATATTTGGCTTTTTACCGGTTAGGAGTTCATAGGATGTCTTCTTGAGGATTCGGTGTAGATATAACCGGTTGATGGCGTAGCAGGCGGTGTTGACTGCCTCGGCCCAAAACCGATCCGGTGTCTTGTACTCATCAAGCATGGTTCTTGCCATGTCCAATAGAGTTCGATTCTTTCTTTCCACTACACCATTTTGTTGTGGCGTGTAGGGAGAGGAAAACTCATGCTTGATGCCCTCCTCCTCAAGAAAGCCTTCTATTTGTGAGTTCTTGAACTCCGTCCCGTTGTCGCTTCTAATTTTCTTGATCTTTAAGCCGAACTCATTTTGAGCTCGTCTCAAGAATCCCTTTAAGGTCTCTTGGGTATGAGATTTTTCCTGCAAAAAGAACACCCAAGTGAAGCGAGAATAATCATCCACAATAACTAGACAGTACTTACTCCCGCCGATGCTTATATAAGCGATCGGGCCGAATAGGTCCATGTGTAGGAGCTCCAGTGGCCTGTCACTAGTCATGATGTTCTTGTGTGGATGATGAGTGCCAACTTGCTTCCCGGCTTGGCATGCGCTACAAATCCTGTCTTTCTCAAAATGAACATTTGTTAGTCCTAAAATGTTGTCACACCCGGTTTTAGAAGGCAAACCGAATGCGAACCATGTACGTGCCAGGATCAGTTATTCACGTACACAGCAGTTACATAATATGGACATCATCACACAGTGCTCAAAATAGTATTAATAAGGGAAATAGTCGGTTACATCATACGTCTGGGACGTCCATATAGTTCTTACAATAAATCAAAGTGCGGAAAAGAAACGTAGATAACCGCGGCCTTCACAGGCAGCCGACTGGGGGTTGCCGCTAACCCACTCCTAGAACTCGTCGTAGTCTTGGAACTCCTGGAAGTCTCCTTCCACAGCTTCATCTTCGCCTGAGCAGTGGTTGCAATGCTGACAACCTGGGGGGGGGGGGTTTGGTGTGTAGAGCAAGGGTGAGTACACATCAACATACTCAGCAAGTATCCTGTTTGGCTGTAGTGGACTAGCTTTATGTGGGGATAAGTCAAGCAGTTGCTTTTAGTTGGTCAGATTATTACTTACTAGTAGAAAGCCAAGTTTTAGCATTACCCAAGTTATTAACCCGATGTACCCTTTCCAAACGGAAAGAATACCACTTACCAGCACCATAGTCATAACCAAAACCATCGATCTCATAACCACCTGTACCACAGTGTCTCTGATCAAGTACCACTAATCACTGGAGCTCCCTTGGCCGCTCATAACCGTGAGCACGGCTGATATATCAGTTTTCAAACACTCTGCAGAGGTTGTGCACTTTACCCACAAGCCGTGATTCCCATTCTGCCCGGAGATCATGACTCTCCATTGATCACTACCAAGGTGACCCAGCAGGGCATCACTATGTAGCCTTTACAAAGATTTCCCGGGGCTGTAGCCACCCGTTAGGTTTCCTAAATGTACCGCACTCCTCCCCAAGGGACAAATCAACCTTGGCAGAGCGAGCCGCATACACCGAGCCCCATTGACGGCACGACGGCTAAGTGAACTACACCCCGGATCCTCTAATTATTCAGCTAAGGGCACCCCATTCTACCCTCATGGTTGCACTGTTTTCCCGGGCGGTCATCCATAGAACAGGTCCTTACGGAGAGGCACTCGAGAAACCGCTCGAGCCCCCTTGAGGCCACAAGTACAACATCATAAGAGAAGGGAAAACAGCGTATCATAGATAATCTCATCATGTTCATTGATTATAGTTGAGCAATAGCATAAAGCTAAACAGTAATAATCCAACCCAAGTAGGTAATCAAGGACAGGGATAACAAAAGCTAGTCAAACCTTAGGTATAAATATGTAAAGCGGGAGGTGAATTAAAGAATGAATAGGACAGAGATAGGTCAAGGGACACTTGCCTCCACCAACCGACTGCTGCTCAGGGGCTTCTCCCGCGAGTTCTTCGGGCTCTTCAACCGGATCGTTCTCTATGCGAGCGCAAACATACATACATCCACATATTTAATACAAAAGAACAGTACACCATACAATAGAATGCAATAAGTAAACAGACGTTCTACGCGGGCTCGCGAGTACGGTTAAGAGAGAAAGAGGAAAAGACAGTCGAGAAACGATCACGTTACATGATTACAAATTAACCACTCGCTTAATGGAAGGAAATTTAATGTAGACACTATGTTTAGCGTAAAGTAAAGTCATGTTTCGTGTCTAATTATTATAAGCAGGTGGAGATAAATAAAAAGGATGGTCGCGCGGCGAGACGCGCGACAAAGCTCTCTAAAACAAATTAAAAAGTTAACGACTCGTCGTGCGACCGAGCACGCAACGAGACACTTCGCCTTAGTTACGAGGAGACGTTAAGCGTCGCGCGACGAAGCGCACGACGGCATACGTCAACTAAACTGAGTCCAAAGTGGAACGTCGCGTGAATACACACGCGGCGTTACACCTTAAACAACCTGAAACAAAAATGGATCGTCGCGCGACGAAGCGCACGACGCAACACAAGATAGAATCTGAAATTAGACAAACCGTCGCGCGGCGAAGCGCGCGACGCAACACGCTAATTAACGAATAATCACCGCGAGCGCGGGCGAGCGAAGATACGGACGGGCGAGGCCGGGACGGGAACGGGCGGCCGAACGGGGGGAAGGGCGGTTGAACCGGTCCAGGGGCGGTTGAACCGGCCGGGGCCGCGCCGGGGGCCGCGCCGGGGACGCGAACCGGCGAACAGGGGCGGGCGGGATCGCCGCCGCGGGGTCGGGGGACGGGCGGGGGCGGGCGAGGTCGCCGGGGTCGGGGGAGGGGAGGGGGAGGCCGCCGGGGGCTAGGGAGGGGCAGGCGAGGCCGCGGGAGGGAGGCCGGGCGGGGGAGCCGGGGACGGGCGCCGAGCGGGCGAGCCGGGCGCCGCCGGGGAGGGGCCGAGCGGGGAGGGCCGAGCGGGGAGCCGCCGTGGGACGGGCAGGGGCAGGCGGCCGAGCGCCGCCGGGGAGCCGAGGGGGCCGAGCGGGGGCCGCACGCCGCCGGGAAGGGAGGCCGGGCGGGGAGCCGCCGCGGGAGGGGAGGCCGGGGTTGGGCGCCGCCGCGCCGAGCAGGGGCGGGGACGGGCGGGGTCGCGCGCGGGCAGGGGGAGAGGGAGGGCGCGCGCGGGGGGGGAAGAAGAGGAGGGAGAGGGAGAGAGAGAAGAGAAGGGGAGGGGAGGGGAGCTCACCTCGGGGTCCAAAATCCGGTGATCGCCGTCTCCAAACCCTAGGGCACCACGGGGAGAGAGAGGTGGGAGAGGGAGAGGGAAGTTGTTTGCGCGGGAGATCCAAATGAGGGAGAGAGAGAGGATGGGGGCGCAGGGGGGGGTTGGGCGCCAGGGGCGCGCAAGCCGGGGCGGGCCGGGCCGGCTGAGCTGGGTTGGGCTAAGTTGGGCTGGGCCGAGCCACTTCGTGGATTGAAAACCCACGACGCGCGCGGACCACTAAACGGACTTAAAACGCGAATCAAAATCCGGAACGGAACGAGACGAACAATCAACCTCAGACAAAGAAATGTGCTTCGGCATGATGCAACACCCATGACACTTAGGTTTTGGTTTATACATGACACGGACACCTGCCGCTATACTGGTTTGAAATTGGGAAGAAGGAGCAAACGGGGAAAGAGAAGAGAGAGTAACGCCCGAATTTGGTGAGAGAAAAGAAGAAAAAATTCTACCCCCAAATTCAGGGCGTTACAAACCTATCCCCCTTAAAAGAATCTCGCCCTCGAGATTCAGGGTTGGCTAGCAAAGAGCTCAGGGTATTTAGCCATCAGATCATCTTCACGCTCCCAGGTTGCTTCTTCCTCAGAGTGATGATTCCATTTGACTTTGCACATTCTGATGGTCTTCCTTCGGGTGACTCTGTCTGCAACCTCAAGGATTTGCACTGGCTTCTCAACGTAGGTCAAGTCCTCCTGGACTTCAAGACCTTCCACTGGCAACTGCTCTTCTGGCACACGCAAGCACTTCTTCAACTGACACACATGAAAGACATCATGCACAGCAGACAAATTCTCGGGCAAACTGAGCTGATAGGCCACTTCTCCACGTCTTGCAAGAATCTGATACGGACCAATGTAGCGGGGTGCTAGCTTGCCTTTCACTCCGAATCTTCTGACTCCTCTGATCGGTGACACTTTCAGATAGACAAGTCTCCGACTTCGAAACTCAGCTCTCTTCTTCTTGTGTCTGCATAGCTTCGCTGCCTCGATTGCGCTATCTTCAGATTCTCTCGAACCATCTTGATGTTCTCTTCGGCTTCAAGCAAAATGTCTGGCCCAAACACTTGCTTCTCTCCAGGCTGATCCCATTGCAACGGAGTTCTACAACTCCTTCCATAAAGTGCCTGGAATGGTGACATCTTCAAACTGGCCTGGTAACTGTTGTTATAGGAAAACTCTGCATAAGGCAATCGCTTGTCCCATCCGGACTGATCTTGCAACGCACAGGCTCTCAACATATCTTCAAGAATTTGATTGGTCCTTTCGGTCTGGCCATCTGTCTGCGGATGATAAGCTGAACTGAAATTCAGATGCGTGCCCAAGGCTTCATGCAACTGCTGCCAGAAGTGAGAGGTGAACTGCGTTCCTCTGTCTGACACTATCTTCTTTGGCACACCATGAAGACAAACGATCCGAGACATATACAATTCTGCCAATACGGCACTGCTATAGTTGGTCTTGACAGGTATGAAGTGGGCTGACTTGGTCAAGCGGTCCACTACTACCCAAATGGAATCGTAGCCGGCTCGAGTGCGAGGCAATCCGACTATGAAATCCATACCGATTTCATCCCATTTCCACTGAGGGATCTGCAACGGTTGCAACAATCCAGCAGGTCTCTGGTGTTCTGCCTTAATTCTTCGGCAACTATCGCACATAGCCACATGCTCTGCGATTTCCCTCTTCATTCCGTACCACCAGAATTTCTTCTTCAGATCCTGATACATCTTCTCACTGCCAGGATGAATCGAATAGGCTGTCTCATGAGCTTCCTTAAGAATCAACTCCCGAATAGACTGGACATTGGGAACACACAAGCGGTCTTTGAACCATATCACGCTTTCTGCATCTTCTCGAAAATCTTTGCCTCTGCCATCTAGAATCAGTCGCCGGATCTCACTGATTTTCTCATCATTCTTCTGCGCTTCTTTGATTTCGCGCTCCAAGGTAGGTTCCAACTCAACTGTGACTCCTCGCGAATTGTTCAGAAATCCGAGACTCAACCTGTCAAACTCCTTGGCCAACTCATAAGGCATCGGACGAGCAACCATCAGATTGACTTGACACTTTTTGCTCAAAGCATCTGCCACTACGTTTGCTTTGCCTGGATGGTAATGAATCTCCAACTCATAATCTTTGATCAACTCTAACCATCTTCGTTGCCTCATGTTCAATTCTGACTGAGTGAATATGTACTTCAGACTCTTGTGATCTGTGTAAACATCGCATTTCTGTCCATACAAATAGTGCCTCCATGTCTTCAGTGCGTGAACCACTGCTGCCAACTCTAGATCATGGATGGGGTAGTTCTTCTCATGAATCTTCAGCTATCGGGACGAGTAAGCCACAACTCTTCCCTCTTGCATCAACACACATCCCAAACCCGTGTAACAAGCATCACAATACACCGAAAAGGACTTGTGCACATCAGGCAAGACTAGGACAGGCGCTGTAGTCAACTTCTCTTTCAGCGCTTCAAAGGCCTCTTGGCATTTTTGGGTCCACTTGAACTCAACTTTGTTGCCTAGCAACGCTGTCATTGGTTTCGCAATCTTCGAAAACCCTTCAATGAATCGCCGATAATATCCGGCCATTCCAATGAAGCTCTTGATTCCTCGAGCATCTGTTGGCGCTTTCCAGTTCAAAATGTCTGCCACTTTCTTCGGATCCACAGCCAATCCTTCTTTGTTGATTATGTGACCCAAGAACAGGACTTCACTGATCCAGAACTCACACTTGCTCAACTTTGCATACAACCGGTGCTCTCGCAATCTCTGCAATACCATCCTCAAATGATCTGCATGCTCTTCTTCGCTTTGAGAATAAACCAGAATGTCATCAATGAATAACACCACAAACTTATCAAGATAATCCATGAATACACTATTCATCAAGTTCATAAAGAACGCTGGCGCATTGGTCAAACCAAAAGACATCACTGTGAACTCATACAAACCATACTTGGAAATGAATGCCGTTTTCGGAATGTCCGAAGGTCGGATCCTGAGCTGATGATAACCTGACCTCAGATCAATCTTGGAGAACACACTGGCTCCTCTCAACTGGTCGAACAGATCTTCTATTCTGGGCAAGGGATACTTGTTCTTGATCGTGACTTCATTCAAAGCTCGGTAATCGATACACATCCTTTTAGTGCCATCTTTCTTCTCCACAAATAGGACAGGGGCGGCCCAAGGCGAGGTGCTTGGCCGAATGTAACCTTTCTCTGACAGCTCATCAATTTGCTTCTTAAGTTCATCCAACTCTAGTCCAGATATTCTGTAAGCTCTCTTGAAGATAGGGGCGGTTCCAGGAAGAAGCTCTATGGCAAACTCAACTTTCCGCTATGGTGGCATACCCGGTAAGTCCTTTGGAAACACATCCGGGAACTCAGACACTACCTTGATACTCTCAATTGGGTCTGCTTCACTGCTATCAACGGCTATCTGATAACAACTTCCTTTCTTTGGCTCAGGCGAGACTAACTCAGTCACCACTTCCTCTCCTAGTGGGGACACCAACTTGATGATCCTTTTATCACAACTGATAACTACCTGATACTTATCTAGCCAATTCATCCCTAGGATGACATCTATTCCCTGAGTACCCATTACTATAAGGTTGGCGGGAAACGCTATCCCCCTTATTTCCACACTTATATTCAAACAAATGCTATCGGCTCGAATTCTACCACCGGCTGAGTCAATTTGAATGGGGGTTGACATGGTAGTAATTGGAAGATTATGTGCTTCTACCCATGATGCAGTAATGAAAGAATGCGTTGCTCCAGTATCAAATAACACTTCTGCAATATGGGAGTCGACTGGGAACATACCTACTATCATGCCGGGGGTCTCCTGAACTGCTTCAGCCTCCAAGTGATTCAGCCTTCCATGATTATAGCGCGGCTGAGAGCAATTGCCTGCTCCAGACTGAGGCACATTCTGCTTTGCTGGGGCATTGAAGCCTGACTGCTGCTGGGCTGCCTTCTTCGGACATTGCATCACCCAGTGGCCTTGCTCTCCACAGTGGAAACATGCTCTGTTTCCAACCTGAGCTGGTGCTGCCTGATTGCTCTGCTGGTTTGCTGGGGCAGGAAGACGAGGTGCCTGCTGATTCTGCCTCGGAAACTGACCTCCTGACGGATGGTTCTGACGGTTCTGGTACTGATGCTGAGGATACTGCCTTTGGAACTGCTGATGCTGCTGAGGTGGACGCTGGTTCTGCCTGAACTGCTGAGGTTGATTGCCTGAGAAACGAGGACGACTGCTGCTTCCAGGCTGGGGTCCACTGATCTTGCGCTTACGATCTTCCATCTCCTTGCGCTTTCTCTCCGTCATGATTGCTCTGTCAATCAGGTGCTGGAATGTTGGGAAGGTGTGATTCATCAGTTGGTACTGCAGAGGGTCAACCAAGCTTCTCAGGAAACGGTACTGCCGCTTGGCGTCGGTGTTGACATCTTCAGGAGCATAGCGAGACAGCTACAGAAATCTGTCTCGGTATTCACTGACAGACAATGGCCCTTGCTTGAGGGCCAGGAACTCCTCCTTCTTCACTGTCATCAGACCTGCAGGAACATGGTACTGACGAAAACTACTTCTGAACTCTTCCCAAGTGATAGCGTCAGGGTGGGCATGGGTGGCGAGGTAAGACTCCCACCATGACTGGGCTGCTCCTCTCAACAGACGGGGACCATACAGAACTTTCTCCCTGTCATCGCACTGAGCGGTATGCAACTCCCGCTCCACAGTGCGCAGCCAATCTTCAGCATCCATAGGGTCAGAAGAATGAGCGAACGTTGGTGGATGACCTCTCATGAATTCAGCACGCTTGTCTCTGGGCATCTGAGGCATCTGAGGCTGAGGTGGGGCCTGCTGTTGCTGCTGCTGCTGCTGAATGGCGGCCAAAGTCTGACCGATGGCTTGAACTGCCTGAGTCTGCATCAGAAACATCTGCTCGATGGACATCGGGGGCGGGGGCGGCAGGTGCTGCTGCTGGGGCACCTCATCCTGCGGAGCGGCTCGCTCCTGCTGAGCACGCCTTCCTCCTCTGCGCCTGTTCTCTGACATCTGCAGAATGCAACCACACATCAGAACTGATCTGGCAAATCTTGCAGCATAAGGAAAGAGAATAGAATTCTTCAACAGCACTGAACAGATGAGCATCTTCACTGATCTCTAACACAGACCACACAGCTTCTCAGATAAAGAGGAAAGTGGAATAAAAGGTTTCCCAATTATATAACTAACTTTATTAACATAATAGGTAAACCAAAATGCAGGGGATACCCACACTCTGGTGACAATCATTACAAAGATCCAAACCAAACATAGTTCATCATGACAAACATAAATGCACAGGATATAGCAAACTACCCTGTCTAACTAAGACTTAACTAAGAGCGAGACTAACGCTAAGACTGAAGCTTCCATGTATATATTTCGTATTAATTACAAGATCCAACTCTAACGATCTATGGTTCTAGATTTATCTTGGTCTTGCAGTCGGGATTGCCATAAGACTGGTGTCCACGCTGAGGTGAGCGGTACGGGTGCTGAGTCCCGACGGGAGCGGGGGAACCACCATCCAAGTGACGACGTTCCGCGCGCTCAGCCCGCAGCAGGGCGATCTCAGCACGAGCCCTACTCAGCTCGTCTAATGCATGGTCCAGCTCCGTGTTTAGCACGGCGGCTAGGTTGACTGTGCTGCTCAACCTAGGATTGCCCTCACCGACAGGTGAGACAATCACGCCTCCTGTGCTGCCGGATGGACGGCGGGGGTAATACTTCAGGTCAAGACCATCAGCTACCCCACCGAAAACCGAGCAGTAGTGCGAAAGCGCACACCGTGCAGCATCTTGCATGGCTGCCTCAGCTGAGTCCCGCTCAGAGATAGAATAGTGCTCTGAGCAGGCCTCTGCACCCTGGAGACTGTTCTCCGGACGGCGCACCAAGCAGGTTGCCTCCCAGCGGTCCGGGTAGACCCCGCGACAGTGCTGGTAGACCACACAGCGATACTCGACGGACCAAGTATGCCGGTCAAATGCCCGACGTAGCAGGGTGTCGAGCGCATCGTGGAAGTGACACCCGCGAGCAGCGTCGCGAGTGATGGGTCGAGCAACCCATCCTTCCGGCTCAGGGTTAGCAGAGAAGTCGGTGTCGTGGCTCGAGCTGTCGTCGCCTCCATCGTCGTCTGGATCTCCTCCAGCAGCTGCTCCAGAGGCTGGGACGCCCAGTGGTGGTGCAGGGGGCGCCTCCAGAGGAAGCACAGGGGAGCAGCTCCTCACAGACTCTATCTCCTGGTGGAGCGAGAAAGAAGAGCCCTGCTGCTCCTGTCGTCGACGTTCCTGCTCCTCACGCAGGCGGTGGTGCAGTCTCTCCAAGTGGCTGGACTGTCCGGCCACGGGACGGCGAAGCGGACGCTCAGCAAGGCGGGAGGGTAAGAAGGGGATGACTGACTTTCGTGCAGTGTGTCTAAGTCGAGCCATCTATAAAAGACATCGCAAGCAAAAGGGTGAGAACAGAATTAATATGACCAGCAAATAATGAATCATAAGTAAATGAAGGATTAGAATAAAACATGATTTTCAGCAAGGTATAATATATAGTAGAACATAGGTTTGGTCGGTATGACCAACTTTTGAAGGGATATCAAAGTCAAGGAAGGGACAGAGGTCTATAGTCCTTAGAACGACCATTCTACTCTAGGTTAGCGGTCCTACAGTCAGCACGGCTCTGATACCACTTATGTCACACCCGGTTTTAGAAGGCAAACCGAATGCGAACCATGTACGTGCCAGGATCAGTTATTCACGTACACAGCAGTTACATAATATGGACATCATCACACAGTGCTCAAAATAGTATTAATAAGGGAAATAGTCGGTTACATCATACGTCTGGGACGTCCATATAGTTCTTACAATAAATCAAAGTGCGGAAAAGAAACGTAGATAACCGCGACCTTCACAGGCAGCCGACTGGGGGTTGCCGCTAACCCACTCCTAGAACTCGTCGTAGTCTTGGAACTCCTGGAAGTCTCCTTCCACAGCTTCATCTTCGCCTGAGCAGTGGTTGCAATGCTGACAACCTGGGGGGGGTTTGGTGTGTAGAGCAAGGGTGAGTACACATCAACATACTCAGCAAGTATCCTGTTTGGCTGTAGTGGACTAGCTTTATGTGGGGATAAGTCAAGCAGTTGCTTTAGTTGGTCAGATTATTACTTACTAGTAGAAAGCCAAGTTTTAGCATTACCCAAGTTATTAACCCGATGTACCCTTTCCAAACGGAAAGAATACCACTTACCAGCACCATAGTCATAACCAAAACCATCGATCTCATAACCACCTGTACCACAGTGTCTCTGATCAAGTACCACTAATCACTGGAGCTCCCTTGGCCGCTCATAACCGTGAGCACGGCTGATATATCAGTTTTCAAACACTCTGCTGAGGTTGTGCACTTTACCCACAAGCCGTGATTCCCATTCTGCCCGGAGATCATGACTCTCCATTGATCACTACCAAGGTGACCCAGCAGGGCATCACTACGTAGCCTTTACAAAGATTCCCCGGGGCTGTAGCCACCCGTTAGGTTTCCTAAATGTACCGCACTCCTCCCCAAGGGACAAATCAACCTTGGCAGAGCGAGCCGCATACACCGAGCCCCATTGACGGCACGACGGCTAAGTGAACTACACCCCGGATCCTCTAATTATTCAGCTAAGGGCACCCCATTCTACCCTCATGGTTGCACTGTTTTCCCGGGCGGTCATCCATAGAACAGGTCCTTACGGAGAGGCACTCGAGAAACCGCTCGAGCCCCCTTGAGGCCACAAGTACAACATCATAAGAGAAGGGAAAACAGCGTATCATAGATAATCTCATCATGTTCATTGATTATAGTTGAGCAATAGCATAAAGCTAAACAGTAATAATCCAACCCAAGTAGGTAATCAAGGACAGGGATAACAAAAGCTAGTCAAACCTTAGGTATAAATATGTAAAGCGGGAGGTGAATTAAAGAATGAATAGGACAGAGATAGGTCAAGGGACACTTGCCTCCACCAACCGACTGCTGCTCAGGGGCTTCTCCCGCGAGTTCTTCGGGCTCTTCAACCGGATCGTTCTCTATGCGAGCGCAAACATACATACATCCACATATTTAATACAAAAGAACAGTACACCATACAATAGAATGTAATAAGTAAACAGACGTTCTACGCAGGCTCGCGAGTACGGTTAAGAGAGAAAGAGGAAAAGACAGTCGAGAAACGATCACGTTACATGATTACAAATTAACCACTCGCTTAATGGAAGGAAATTTAATGTAGACACTATGTTTAGCGTAAAGTAAAGTCATGTTTCGTGTCTAATTATTATAAGCAGGTGGAGATAAATAAAAAGGATGGTCGCGCGGCGAGACGCGCGACAAAGCTCTCTAAAACAAATTAAAAAGTTAACGACTCATCGTGCGACCGAGCACGCAACGAGACACTTCGCCTTAGTTACGAGGAGACGTTAAGCGTCGCGCGACGAAGCGCACGACGACATACGTTGACTAAACTGAGTCCAAAGTGGAACGTCGCGTGAATACACACGCGGCGTTACACCTTAAACAACCTGAAACAAAAATGGATCGTCGCGCGACGAAGCGCACGACGCAACACAAGATAGAATCTGAAATTAGACAAACCGTCGCGCGGCGAAGCGCGCGACGCAACACGCTAATTAACGAATAATCACCGCGAGCGCGGGCGAGCGAAGATACGGACGGGCGAGGCCGGGACGGGAACGGGCGGCCGAACGGGGGGAAGGGCGGTTGAACCGGTCCAGGGGCGGTTGAACCGGCCGGGGCCGCGCCGGGGACCGCGCCGGGGCCGAAGGCCGCGCCGGGGGCCGCGCCGGGGACGCGAACCGGCGAACAGGGGCGGGCGGGATCGCCGCCGCGGGGTCGGGGGACGGGCGGGGGCGGGCGAGGTCGCCGGGGTCGGGGGAGGGGAGGGGGAGGCCGCCGGGGGCCGGGGAGGGGCGGGCGAGGCCGCGGGAGGGAGGCCGGGCGGGGGAGCCGGGGACGGGCGCCGCCGGGGAGGGGCCGAGCGGGGAGGGCCGAGCGGGGAGCCGCCGCGGGACGGGCAGGGGCAGGCGGCCGAGCGCCGCCGGGGAGGGCCGAGCGGGGCCGAGCGCCGCCGGGGAGCCGAGGGGGCCGAGCGGGGGCCGCACGCCGCCGGGGAGGGAGGCCGGGCGGGGAGCCGCCGCGGGAGGGGAGGCCGGGGTCGGGCGCCGCCGCGCCGAGCAGGGGCGGGGACGGGCGGGGTCGCGCGCGGGCAGGGGGAGAGGGAGGGCGCGCGCGGGGGGAAGAAGAGGAGGGAGAGGGAGAGAGAGAAGAGAAGGGGAGGGGAGGGGAGCTCACCTCGGGGTCCAAAATCCGGTGATCGCCGTCTCCAAACCCTAGGGCACCACGGGGAGAGAGAGGTGGGAGAGGGAGAGGGAAGTTGTTGCGCGGGAGATCCAAATGAGGGAGAGAGAGAGGATGGGGGGGCGCAGGGGGGGTTGGGCGCCAGGGGCGCGCAAGCCGGGGCGGGCCGGGCCGTGTCGGTGTTTTGGGTCCGACCGCACACCCGGGGTTGTCCCTCGAGGTTTTTTTAGGAGTAGGACGGTGTCAACGACTGTAGCAAAATGGTTCGTGCCGATAGCACGAGAGACAATGGACAAGATTTACAGGTTCGGGCCGCTTAGAAGTGCGCAATACCCTACGTCCTGGTGAGTATATGAGCGTGGTTACAAGAGGACTCTCTGGATTGAGTGCACAGAGAGTTTACGTGGGTGGCTAAGAATAGAGTCGATCCTTCTGAAGGGGTGCCCCCTAGGCCTTATATACTCGACCGTGGGGCAATACACTTGGATATGATAACAACAAGTAACTAAAAGATAGAGAACCTCTCGAGTTTATCCTGCGTGATCCTCCCCGACTTATCCTCGCACGGCTTCGTTGCATGGGAGCTCCAGCGCGGGAAAGTCGGGTCTCCGTTGCAGCCGCTTGCTCAACAATGTGGGCCATCCGGGTTTGCACCAATCTGGCCTCATGCCGTTCTCCCTTGCTGGTTGTCTTTCCCCAGGCCCACGAAAGAATGACCTTACGAATTATTGGGCCCTCGGGCCTTTCGTGAGGCCTTTTACTTCTTTAGTGGACCCAGGGGATATCTATCCCCCACAAGCCCCCGATCTTTGAGTTGATTTAGAAGTAATCTACTCAAAGATCCAAGGTCCGAAAAATAATTTCCTGTTGCTTACTCTTGCTCTGATCACTCGTTCGACCGAAGTTTAGTTTTGAGCTTGTGCCTTAGAGGTCGGCAATTTGGATTGTAAGATTCTGGACTTTATTGGGTGCACCGAAGGTGCACCCAATGGGTGTAGCCCCCGACCTTTGAGTAGATTTTAGAAGATAATCTACTCGAAGGTCTTCTTCCCAAGGTTATCTCCATTCGCGCTCCTGCATCTCGGTTGAGGATTGGTCTTTTCAACCTTGCTCTACGCCTTAGAAGTCGACGTTATATCGGTTTATAATGATACTCCATGGGGTGCACCGGAGGTGCACCCAATGGGTGTAGCCCCCGACTTTCAAATGGATTTTTTGAGGATAATCCATTCGAAGGTCTTCCTTTTGCTTGAAAAAATTGGCACGAAGCCATTCGCATTATGCTTTGGAAGTCAGCATTATGTCATCAAAACTTTGCTGCAGAGGTCAGCATATATTTTGTCTTTAGCAGCCGAGTTTGTAATCCATCCATATCTTGCTAGGTGGTGCAATTTATTTGCTTCTGCGATTGATTGGACGTTTGACGGACGTTCTCTGTCTAGTCTTCACGTCGCTTCTGTCGGCCATATCTTGTACTTTGCTGGCTATATTTGGCTTTCCTCTGATCCTTACTGATATCTCATTTTTGTCTTGAGGTATTCACTGCATGTCCTGCACGGATGTGACCGTTTTGAAAAATATACTGAAAATTCCTGGGCGTCCCCCCCCCCAATGGGTGTGGGCAAGGGACGGCTTGGTACGCTGAGTGTTTTAGCCGACTGCTTCTGAGTAGTAATGCGATGGGACGGCTAGTGTAATCATATCCTTTGCACTGTTGACTGGAGTCCCAATGGGTGTAGTGTTGCATGAAACGGCGTCCGCCGTCTGACGTGTCTTCAAATGGGTGGGAGTGCTTATTGAATGCCTTGCGACTGTTCAGCGACCGCGGTTGGAAGCGAGCGGTTGCTTTTCCCTTCTATAAATAACCCCTTTGCTTCTCTGGTTTTTTTTTGCATCTCTTCGTTGCTCTTTACTGCCTTCTTCTCCTCCCTTCTGTTTGCTTCCACCATGGGCAAGAACAACAAGCGCAAGCGTGAGCCGACTCCTCCATCGGAGGAGTTTGGTGACTCGGAATACTCAGAGGAGGAGTTCTCCTCTGAGTCCGAGGGGTCTCCGGCTCCCATCCCCCTGCGTGAGTCGTCTGATGACTCAGACGACTCCCAGGGGCTTGCGGCGGAGGTCTGGACGTACATCCGGGCCGTCGAGCGCTCCGGGCTCGAGGGCTCGGATGAGTCTGAGTTCTCCTCGGACGAGGAGGACTCGGACGGCAGCGAGGGCGAGGATGACGACGACGACGACGGCGACGACGACGACGGTGGCGACGGCGGCGGTGATGGCGGCAACGGCGGCGGAGGCGGCGGCGGCAAGGGCGGCACCAAGGGCGGCAGCAGCGTGGGCAGCACCGGAGGCGGCGGCGGCAAGGGCAGCGGCAGCAGGGCCAGTGGCTAAACGCCACTGGTCTTTAGATATTAGTATAGTTAGAATAATGTAGTAGTAATTAGTGTAGTTTAGTAGTAGTAGTAATGTAGAGTAGAAGTAGGGAAGCACCAACTCGCGAAGAGTTGGTTTGTAAACTCATTAACTTCCCTTTAATGAAGAACTGTCGTTGACCCCCCTTTTCGGTGACTCGTTGTTGCTTTTTCTGAATGTTGAACTGATTCTTTTGATATAGTAGAAACAACGCCGAGCGATGTGAAGGTTGACATCAGCGTTTTAGAAGTAACACCAAGCAATCGAACACAAGACCAGCGTTTTAGAGGCAATGCCGAACGATAGAAGGTCGGCATCGGCATTTTAGAAGTAATGCCGAGCGACAGAATACGAGCCTGGCGTTATAGAGGCAACACCGAGTGTTTAAAGGTCGACATCGGCATTTTAGAAGTAATGCCGAGCGATTTGGACACGAGGTCGGCATTTTAGAAGCAACGTCGAGTGATGGAAGGTCGGCGTCGGCATTTTAGAAGAAATGCCGAGCGATTGAACACGTGGTCGGCGTGTTAGAGGACACGCCGAGTGATTGGAGGTCGGCGTCGGCATTTTAGAGGCAACGCCGAGCGATTGAACACATGGTCGGCGTTTTAGAGGCAACGCCGAGTGATGGAAGGTCGGTCGTCGGCATTTTAGAAGTAATGCCGAGCGATTGAACACGTGGTCGGCGTGTTAGAGGACACGCCGAGTGATTGGGGGTCGGCGTCGGCATTTTAGAGGCAACGCCGAGCGATTGAACACGTGGTCGGCGTTTTAGAGGCAACGCCGAGTGATGGAAGGTCGGCGTCGGCATTTTAGAAGTAATGCCGAGCGATTGAACACGCTGTCGGCGTGTTAGAGGACACGCCGAGTGATTGGAGGTCGGCGTCGGCATTTTAGAGGCAACGCCGAGCGATTGAACACGTGGTCGGCGTGTTAGAGGACACGCCGAGTGATAGCCAGCTTCACGAGTTACTTTGAGGATAATAACCGAGTGATGAAATGACACGTCGGCTTTCTTGGAAATAACTGTCGGATATCCACGTGGCATGCTGGGATTTCGGAAATAACCGCCGGGTGATGACTGGGCACTTTTTGAAAGGGTATCTGGCTCAAGAATATCCCTTAAGAGTCGCGCTTTTAGCCGCCTTTGCTTTCCGTGCCCTAGTTCTCGCATTTCCGCATCTGAATCTTCTCCGCCACTCGCCTCCTACTCTGTTTGCCAGCGAGAAGCAAGATGGCGCCCAAGAGGAAAACCGCGAACTCGTCTGCTGCAGTGATCCCCGCAATCGACCCCAACAGTCAGTTACCCTTCGCAGGTAACCATACGTCTGTTATTTCCGAAGCTGAGCTCCTCCGTCTTGTCTCCATCGGGGTTCTTCCTCCGCGGGAACTCTGTTCTTGGCGGATTTGCCACGGGACTACCGTCCCAACCGAAGATACCCACGAGTCAGTAGTTTATGCTCCTTTTCTTCTCCGCGGCCTCGGCCTTCCAATCTCTCCTTTTTTCCGTGGCCTTCTTGACTTTTATCATATCAACTTGACCCACTTGAACCCTAATTCCATTCTCCAAATCTCCATTTTCGTTCACCTATGCGAAGCTTATCTCGGCGTGCTGCCGCATTTTGGTTTATGGAAGTATCTGTATCAGTGCCGTCCTGGGATGGCCGGGGGGCAACATCAGTTGGTCGGAGGTGCCAGTTTGGAGATGCGTCGTGGGTGGAAAACCGAGTATCTCGAAATACCCCTCAAAGACAGCATTAAAGGTTGGCGTCTGGAGTGGTTTATAGTTGATAACTATGGAAATTCTCTCCCCTCCCGGTCAGGAAGACAGCCAGACGTTCGTACTCTGAGTTGGACTGAGTTTCCCACGGATCAAGAGGTGGCCGAGGCAGGCGTGTTGCTTTCTGAAGTCGGATTACTGAAAGAGAGAGGCCTGACTGCTGAAGCTGTGGTCACGGATTTTGTTTTCAAGAACATTCAGCCGCTGAAAGACAGGGCTTATCCGGCATATCTTTATTGAGGGCTGGCCGACTCAACCCGAGTTACCAATAGGAGAATTCCTTCTGTTGACTTGGTAAGCCGACTTGAGATGATCCTCAGGGGTAAAGTCTCAAACGTTGGTGCTCCAGTGGCTTACTCGGCTTGGAACCTTCCTTCTCCCAAAGCTTTCACCCTTTTTGTGTCCAATCCACCCGTGACTGATAGCAATTTGGGTCTTAGAGTGCGACCTTCTGCCGAGGAAGTCAGTACTTTGGTTGCTTCGCTCGGGGCAATTCCTGATGATGAACGGCAGGATTATTTCGAAGTGCCTCTGAACCCCAGTGATGCTGACATAAATGACATGCTTGATCTATTAGCCGAGGATTCGTCCGATGCTGCTCCTGATGGTGCCTTGGCAGTGGTGCCCCTTCCAGAGGTTGATACAACTTTGGATGTCCCAAAACCTGTCAGTACTCGCCCGAGGCGCCCTAGCCGAACCAGCCAGCCCGAGCCTTCTGCTGATGAACAAAAGAAGAAGAGAAGACGCCTGCGGCGAGTATCTAGTTTTGATGAGGACGCCAGTACCTTAGCTCCTGCTGCTGAAGAAGTGCCTGCAACCGGCCTTGCTGACACTGATCCCAATGGGTGTGCTCCATCTACTGCCGACCCCAACGGGGGTGCTGTTTGCGTTGTCACAGTGGAAAATGAGGAGGAAGAAATTGAAGCTCCATTAACTCAGAAAAATAGTCGGCAGTTCATCGCCAGTGGTGGAAGTAGCGGAGTTCCTTCTCCTGCTTTGTCTGCCCTTATTGGTCTGCAAGAACTGTCCCTGGCCAACTTTGATCAAACTCTAGAGGACATGGTGCCAGAGGATTTGCTATCAGAGCCTGTGGATGTTGACGCAACAGAGATCTGTGCTGTCGTGCCTGATGCTGGGTTGAGGTCATCTCGTGCCTCGTCGACCTTAGAGCGCGATCTCGAGGGTCAGGATGCTGACTTGGATTGTCCTGGTCCCATGCAAGTGGCTGAAGGCCTGTCAACCTTAGAGGTGGTTACTGCAGAGAGTCTGGGTCCCAAGAATGGTGCTGATATATGCCCAGCCCCCGAGGATGTCGCCGGGAGTGACTTAGCTCGGGCGAAGAGTGTAAGCCACTGCCCAGCCCCCGAGGGTGTTGCCGGGGATGATCCGGCTCAAGTGGGCAGTGCCGACCGTGACCCAGCCCCCGAGGGTGCCCGAGCAGGGTCTCCTTCCTGCACTTCCATGGACGTTCACGCGGGTTCGCCTCCACATTCTGGCTGCATGGTTGTAGCCCAAATTCCGAATCAGGGAGTTGCTTTAGAGGGCAGCGTTCCCGCTGATCTGGTGTTTGGCTCTGTCGAAGGCACTGAACTGATTCCTACTGATCCGTTGCAAGCTGCTTCGGATGGTGGTCTTGCACCTAATTATCCACTGATCTCTCCTGATTTGGGAATACCTTCGTTCTTCTCCAACCTCCAGGTATTTGTGCTGTATTGTAGCTTGATCCCTACATTGCATGAACTGTTGCCATTATACTCATCTGTTCTTCTCATCAGGCTTTAGTGAATGGGATGGCCAGCCAGCTGAGATTGCAGGGTGCTTCTGTCCCGGAAGTGGCTTCGTCTCTTGCGTGCTGGAATCCAGTGTCGCTTCAACGTCGTGTGTCCGAGTTGGAGGCAACAAATGCTGGTTGGTGCTCTTTTCCTTCTTCTTCTTTGCCTTTGTTCGTGGATTGTTTTACCTTCTGACCTTATTTCATTTGATTACCCCTTGATAGGAATGACTCGGCAGATTGCAGTTCTTGAAGAAAGACATTCCCAAGATCAAGCTGAAATGGCTCAACGGTGCGCTGACTTCGAGGAGAAGTATTCTCAAAGCCAGACTGAACTGAATCAAGTCTCCGCTGCTTTGGATGACGCCAACGCTCTGAGTTCTTCTCTTCATGCTCGGCTTGACTCTGAAAAGGTAACTTACGAGACCGTGCCTCACCTTGCTATGCCCTTATTACTTGCTTGGATTCCGAAGGAGTTGATTTTTGTTTGTAGGAAGAGAAACGTATCCTTGCTGCTTCTCGCGACAATCTGGACAGATTGTATCGTGATTCTAGCAACTCGCTGACCATCTTGGAGAGGAGCCACCGTTTCACAATGGAGGAACTAGACAATCAGCGTTGCAAGCTGCAGGAATCTTCGGACGAAGTGACCCGCCTTACGCAGTTGCTATCAGCAAAGGATGCCGCCATCAAGGAACTCCGAGCTTCTAAGAAGTCCATTGCTCAGGAGTTGGAAACCGCTCGGCTGGCCGCTAAGGTTGCCGAAGAGACTGCAGCTACTCTCAAAGCCCAGCGCGATAAAGCCATGGACAAGGCTATTCGGGCAGGACGAATCTTGATGAGGAGACCCGGCGTGGTTGTTCCTGAGGACATAAGGACTGACGTGATCGCTGCCCCTGATTCCTCAAGTAGCCCTTCTTCGTCGGTCGCTCCTGAGAAAGACATTGCCAAATAGAAAACATTTTGCGTGCTTTGCGCGCGCGGTTAGCATAATCAAGTATCTGTTAGAGGACATCAGCTCAGCATTCGAATGATATAATTACTCTCTTATTGTATCAGAATTCATTAGTTCATAAATTTACAGTAATGAAAACGACGCACGATGATTATGAGATTTGTTTGCGGGATATAGAAGTCATCCCCTTAATTGCATGGGCATGAGCGTGTTGCGCCGGCTTAAGTCGTTGCCGACTTAAGTCGACTGCTTCGTTAGCAGGGCATAGTGGTCACCCCAAGTTAAGTGAGCGTGAGCATGTTGCACCGCCTTAAGTCGTCGCCGACTTAAGTCGATTGCTCCGTTAGCAGGGCATAGTGTCCACCCCGAGTTAAGTAAGCGTGAGCATGTTGCACCGCCTTAAGTCGTCGCCGACTTAAGTCGATTGCTCCGTTAGCAGGGCATAGTGGTCACCCCGAGTTAAGTAAGCGTGAGCATGTTGCACCGCCTTAAGTCGTCGCCGACTTAAGTCGATTGCTCCGTTAGCAGGGCATAGTGGTCGCCCCGAGTTAAGTAAGAATGCAAGTCAATCGTAGATGAACTGAGTATCTTTGAAAACCTCTTTTTTATTGATGACATATTTCCACTTTACAGATTACATCGTTATCCCAGCAGTTTTGAGATACAGCTAGGAATAAAACTTCCTGAGGTGTTCTATATTCCAGGAGTTCCCAACTTCTGTGCCATCCATCTGAGTGAGACGATACGATCCGGGCCGAGTGACCTCTGATACTATGAAAGGCCCTTCCCATAAGGGCGACAACTTGTGCCGTCCCTCCCCCGTTAGAATTCGGCGGAGGACGAGATCTCCTACTGAGAAGAATCGTTGCCGCACAGCCTTGTCATGATAGCGTCTTAGAGTCTGCTGGTATCGTGCTGATTGGATCACTGCATTTAGCCGTTCCTCCTCGAGTACATCAATATCCTCTAATCTGGTGGCTTCAGCTTCTGCTATACTGTCGAAGATCAACCTTGGTGCCCCGAACTTGAGATCAGCAGGTAGCACTGCCTCCGACCCATAGACCATGAAGAAAGGAGTGTTTCCATGCAGGGCTCGGCTAGGTTGAGTTCTCAGGCTCCAAACAACATAAGGCAGCTCTCTTATCCACTTTCCTGCGAATTTTTCATTCTTATCAAAGACTCTTTTCCTGGGTGCCTCCAGTATCATTCCGTTGGCTCGCTCAACCTGCCCGTTGGCTCTTGGATGTGCTACAGATGCGTACTTGATCTGAATGCTTTTTTGCTCGCAGAAGTCAAAGAATTCTGAGCTGGTGAAGTTGGATCCTAAGTCAGTGATGATGCTGTTTGGTATCCCGAATCTGAATATTATATCATGTATGAATTCCACGGCCTTAGCAGAGGTTAAAGAAGCAATGGGCTTGAACTCTATCCATTTAGGGCTTGTTCGGTTATTCCCAATACACATGGATTGGATGGGATTGGAAAAAATTGTGAAGAAGTTTGACTTGTTTGGGATTCAAACCCATCCAATCCCGCTCAATCCACATGGATTGAGAGCTAACCGAACAAGCCCTTAGTGAATTTGTCAATCGCCACCAGTACATGAGTATATCCCCCTTGAGCTTTTTTGAAAGGTCCAATCATATCCAATCCCCAGCATGCGAAAGGCCAAGTTACTGGTATGGTCTGTAGCTGCTGTGCTGGCATGTGCTGTTGCTTTGACAGGTATTGGCAAGCTTCGCATCTCTGAACTAACTCGGCTGCATCGTTCTTCGCCGTCGGCCAATAGAATCCTGACCTGAAAACCTTCCCGACTAGTGTTCTGGATGCCGCATGTACTCCACACTGCCCTGCATGGACTTCCTCCAGAAGTTGCTTTCCGGTGGACGGGAGAACGCACTTCATGAGGACGCCTGACGCGCCCCTCCTGTATAATACCTCCCCAATGAGTGTATAGTGAGCTGATTGTCTGGCAATGCGCTCTGCCGAGTTCTTGTCATCTGGTTCTTCTTCATTCTTTATATACTTAGTAGTCGGTTGCCTCCAGTCATCAGAGTCTGACTCGGGTTGATCTATGATGTTGCACTCTTCTATTTGATCCGTCGAGATGCTCGGCTGGAGAATTTCTTGCACGAAGACCCCGGGCGGGACCTGAGTTCGACCGGATCCGAGCTTGGACAGTACATCGGCCGCCGTGTTCCGATCTCTTTCTATATGATGAAACTCCAGACCCTCGAATTTATCTTCTAGCTTTCGGACGACGGCGCAGTATTTTCCCATTGAATCACTTGAACAATCCCATTCCTTGTTTATCTGACTGATGACTACCAGAGAATCTCCATACACCATCAGTCTCTTGACGCCCAATGATATGACGATGTTTAATCCGTGTATCAAAGCTTCATACTCGGCTGCGTTGTTAGAGGCCGGGAATAGCAATTGGAGGGCATACTTGAGGTGCTCGCCTCCAGGTGCGGTGAAGAGAATCCCTGCTCCTGCTCCCTGCAGCTTCAGCGAACCATCAAAATACATTCGCCATATTTCTGCCGTTTATGGATTGTCTGGAACTTGCTGTTCTGTCCATTCTGATACGAAATCAACCAGTGCTTGAGTCTTGATGGCAGTGCGAGGTCGGAACTCGATATCATGGGATCCCAACTCGCAAGCCCACTTGGCTATTCGGCCAATGGCTTCCTTGTTGTGAAGAATGTCCCCTATTGGAAAACCAGTAATTACTTATGACTTTGTGATCGTCAAAGTAGTGGCGCAGCTTGCGGGCAGTTAGAAGTATTGCATATAATAGCTTCTGAACTTGAGGATACTTTTTCTTCGATGGGCCTAGAACCTCACTGATGAAATAAACAGGATGCTGTACTGGATAGGCATGCCCTTCTTCTACTCGCTCGACTACCAACGCGGTGCTTACCACGTGAGTCGTGCAAGAGATGTACAACAACAAATCTTCAGCCGGTTGAGTTGATGTAGCTCGCCGAGGTGGTTTCAGTACTGGTGGTGTTGTCAAGAATTTTTTCAATGCATCTAGAGCTTCTTGTGCTTCTGAAGTCCATTGAAACTTATCCACCTTCTTGAGTAGTTTGTAAAACGGCAAGCCTTTCTCCCCCAGCCTGGATATAAATCTGCTTAGAGCTGCCATACATCCGGTGAGTCGCTGAACCTTCTTCTGTGACCGAGGAGCTTCCATCTTCATGATAGCTTCAATCTTATCTGGATTAGCCTCAATTCCCCGGTGGCTGACGATAAATCCGAGCAACTTTCCTGCTGGTACCCCGAAAACGCATTTTTCAGGATTGAGCTTCCATCTATATCTTCTTAGGCTGTTGAAAACCAGCTGTAAATCTTCGATGAAGTTTTCCGAATTCTCAGTTTTGATCACCACGTCATCAACGTAAGCCTCCACACGCTTGCCCCAGTGATCGGCTAAGCATTTTTGAATGGCTCTCTGATAAGTCGCTCCAGCGTTTTTGAGGCCGAACGACATGGAGGTATAACAGAAAGCACCAAACGGGGTGATGAACGCCGTTTTTTCCTCGTCTTCTTTTGCCAAACTAATCTGATGATACCCAGAATAGCAATCTAAAAAAGACAGCACAGAACACCCAGCGGTGGAATCCACCACCTGATCTATCCTCGGGAGCCCGAAGGGATCCTTCGGACAGTGTTTGTTGAGATCGGTATAGTCGACGCACATGCGCCAATCCACTTTATTCTTTTTGAGTACAAGAACAGGGTTGGCTAACCACTCGGGGTGTAATACTTCTCTAATAAATCCAGCCGCGACCAAGCGAGCTAACTCGGCACGAATGGCCTCTCTCTTGTCTGGCGTGAAACGACGCAGCTTTTGCCGGATCGGCCTCGCCTGAGGATAGACTTTCAATTTGTGCTCGGCCAACTCCCTCGGGACTCCCGGCATATCCGCAGGTTGCCATGGGAATACGTCTCGGTTATCTTGCAGGAACTGGACGAGCGCGCTTTCCTATTTGTCATTCAAACTGGAGCTGATGATGGCCGTCTTGCGCTCATCAGCAAACCCCAGGTTGATTCGCTTGGTTTCTTCAGTCGGCCGCATAGAGGTCGCGGCCTGAGCTTCGTTCGCCGGTACCGTGGGGTCCTCCTCAGGCTTAGAGTTCGACAATGTAGAAGGAACCGTCGACGGCTTGGTGGTGAGGGCTGCTTGAATGGCCACTCGGAAACACTCTGCGGCGCCTTGGAAGTCGGCGCGCACAGTTATGATTCCTCGTGGTCCCGGCATCTTCAGTATCATGTATGTATAGTGCGGAATGGCCATGAATTTGACCAGTCCCGGCCTCCCGATGATGGCGTTGTACCCGCAGTCGAAGTTCGCTACCTCGAACCTCAGGAACTCGGTTCGGTAGTTCTCCGGAGTTCCGAAGGTGACCGGCATGTAGATGTGGCCCAGCGGGTATTCCCCTTCCGTCGGCACGATGCCGAAGAAAGGAGTGTCCGACTCGTGGAGCTCTTTGAGGTGAACTCCCAAGCCTTGGAGCGTACGGGGGAAAGTGACGTTGATGCTGCTCCCCCCGTCCACTAGCACCTTCTTTACCCGGCTTTCTCGGATCACCGGATCGACGAGGAGCGGGTATTTGCCTGGATGGTCGAAGTTGAGCCACTGATCCTCCCGAGTGAAAGTGATCGGGTGCTCCGACCACCGGTATGGGGCGGGAAGACCGGTGGTTGCCACCAGTATCTGGCGGTCGTTGAGCTTTTGTTGTCTTTTGCTCTCCTGCGACCCATGTCCGCCGAAGATGACGTTGACCTCCCTGTCAACGCGCGGGAAAGCTCCTCCTCCTCCTCCCTCCTCCGGCTGATGGGGCTGTCGTGGTTCACCTGGTCCTCCCCTCGGCGGAGGAGGTGGTAGGGGTTGGAAGGGTCGGCCATGCCCGACGGAGTGCTTGAAATCCCGGCAGTTGCGGAGAGTGTGGCGCATGTCCTTATGGTACGGGCACTGGGCGTCGAGGATGTCGTCCAGCGTGCGCTCGCCTCCTCGAGGCCCTCCTCGGGCGCGAGAGGCGGGTGGTCCGGCAGCGTGTACCTCTTCACGAGGCCTCTTCTCCCAGCGTTTGTCGGATGGCTGGTTCGCGTCACGTCGTGGTGCTGCCGGTGCAGGCTTTGCTCCTCCGATGAGATCCTGGGCCCGCTCGTCGGCGGTGATGTAGAGGTCGGCTTCCCGGAACAGCTCCTCGGAGGTAGTCGGCGCCTTTTGTAGTATGGCTCGGACGAAAGCCGAGTCGTTAGATCCTCTGTAGAAGTCCTCGATCACGGCCGCCTCCGTGACCTCAGGGATGCAGTTTCTCATGGTCTGGAACCTTTTAAGGTATGACCGGAGAGTCTCATCCCCCCGGCGCTTGATGGATTTGAGGTCCCATGGTTGCGCTGGCTTGTCGGAGAGAGACTGGAAGTTGGCGGTGAAACGTCGACTGAAGTCTCCCCAGTCGTCGATGCAGTGTCGGGGTAGATGTCGTAGCCACTACAGCGCATCTTGCCCAAGGACGATGGGCAGATACGCGGTCATGACGTCCTCGGATGCTCCGGCAGCCCGAGCAGCGGTGGTGTAGACGGCTAACCAACCCCCTGGATCCTGCTTGGGTTCATATTTGTCGACATTGGATACCTTGAAGTTGGGAGGCCATTGGATGGCCCTAAGGCGCGGAGTAAGGGCGGATACTCCGCATGTGTCCTCCTGTCGTCGGGGATGACGTCTGTCCCGGGGAGGGGAGTGGCGGTGGTGGCTCCTCGACCGTCCCCGGGTGGTACCACCAGTTGAAGCTGTTGCCGACTCTGTTCGGGTGGCCTGGCTTTGAGTCGGGAAGCCATGATCTCGGTCATATTCCTCCCGACGGCGAATTTCGTTCTCATGCCGCCGTTCGCGCGAAGCATTGATAGAGCTTCGCGCGTCTCGGCGACTGTTGATGGCGTGTCGCAAATCGTTCGGCGGGTGAGCGAGCGGTAGAAGATGGTTGGCCGCCTGAGTGAACAGGCGTCGGTATCCTTCGGCGTCGGGAGTCCGAGGAAGTCCGTCAGCTATCCGAGCTAGAACGCCGCCGACCTCACTCGGCGTGTTCATAGCTCGGGCGAAGTCGGGGTTCAGGTTGCGCCCGAAGAGCGGATTCTCCCGGCGTTGCCTTGCATCTTGCTCGGCTTGCTCCTGAGTCCATCGGCGATCACGTCGTCGGGAGTTCCTTCGTTCCCTGAAGACGCGTTCTTCCGGAGTTTCCCCTATCTCTGAGACCTCGTCTCGCGAGACAGGCTGCTCCGGATCCCGTTCTCCAGCCACGTGATGTCGTCGAACGTTCCTGCGTCGGTTCCTCCGTCGGCGGGATTCTCGTTGAGGTGGTTCTTCTCCAGGCGCGGTCGGTTCGTCATCAGAGACGGCGGGCGACTCTGCTCTCCCGATGAAGAGGACATCGGGGTAGAACGGTACTGCTGTCGCGGCGATTTTCTTTCCATTCTCCTTTGAGGCCGGAGGAACGGGAAGAACGACTTGCCTCTCCCTGGTCTCCTTCTTCCTCGCGATCCGTGTCCATTCCTTCGTCGGGGAAGTGGGCAGCGGAGTCTTCCGGGTCAGCGAGCTTCCAGCTCCAGCCTTCCCGGAGACAATCTTTTTCCGAAGAGCCGGAGGTAGCGTCTTTCCGGCATTTTCGGAGTTTGTTGGAGGAGACTTCTTTTCCGGCAGATCCGCGAGGCGATGTAGAATCCCCTCTTCATCCGCTACAGATGAGATTGTCCCGAAGCAGAATACAGATCCGGGACGCACGGTGATCTTGCTGTGGAAGGTGACGGCCATTGAGCTAGCTTGGATCGTCGACACACCCCCTACCTGGCGCGCCAGCTGTCGGTGTTTTGGGTCCGACCGCACACCCGGGGTTGTCCCTCGAGGTGTTTTTAGGAGTAGGACGGTGTCAACGACTGTAGCAAAATGGTTCGTGCCGATAGCACGAGAGACAATGGACAAGATTTACAGGTTCGGGCCGCTTAGAAGTGTGCAATACCCTACGTCCTGGTGAGTATATGAGCGTGGTTACAAGAGGACTCTCTGGATTGAGTGCACAGAGAGTTTACGTGGGTGGCTAAGAATAGAGTCGATCCTTCTGAAGGGGTGCCCCCTAGGCCTTATATACTCGACCGTGGGGCAATACACTTGGATATGATAACAACAAGTAACTAAAAGATAGAGAACCTCTCGAGTTTATCCTGCGTGATCCTCCCCGACTTATCCTCGCACGGCTTCGTTGCATGGGAGCTCCAGCGCGGGAAAGTCGGGTCTCCGTTGCAGCCGCTTGCTCAACGATGTGGGCCATCCGGGTTTGCACCAATCTGGCCTCATGCCGTTCTCCCTTGCTGGTTGTCTTTCCCCAGGCCCACGAAAGAATGACCTTACGAATTATTGGGCCCTCGGGCCTTTCGTGAGGCCTTTTACTTCTTTAGTGGACCCAGGGGATATCTATCCCCCACAGGCCGGCTGAGCTGGGTTGGGCTAAGTTGGGCTGGGCCGAGCCACTTCGCGGATTGAAAACCCACGACGCGCACGGACCACTAAACGGACTTAAAACGCGAATCAAAATCCGGAACGGAACGAGACGAACACTCAACCTCAGACAAAGAAATGTGCTTCGGCATGATGCAACACCCATGACACTTAGGTTTTGGTTTATACATGACACGGACACCTGCCGCTATACTGGTTTGAAATTGGGAAGAAGGAGCAAACGGGGAAAGAGAAGAGAGAGTAACGCCCGAATTTGGTGAGAGAAAAGAAGAAAAAATTCTACCCCCAAATTCAGGGCGTTACAAATGTGCTCTCCCTTTAGAAGCTTATGAAGATTCTTCATTCCAACATGGGCTAGTCGGCGGTGCCAGAGCCAACCCAAGTTAGTCTTAGCAACCAAGCAAGTGTTGAGTTCAGCTCTATCAAAATCTACCAAGTATAGCTGACCCTCTAACACTCCCTTGAATGCTATTGAATCATCACTTCTTCTAAAGACAGTAACACCTACATCAGTAAATAGATAGTTGTAGCCCATTTGACACAATTGAGATACGGAAAGCAAATTGTAATCTAAAGAATCTACAAGAAAAACATTGGAAATAGTATGGTCGGGTGATATAGCAATTTTACCCAATCCTTTGACCAAACCTTGATTTCCATCCCCGAATGTGATAGCTCATTGGGGATCTTGGTTTTTTCATATGAGGAGAACATCTTCTTCTCCCCTGTCATGTGGTTTGTGCACCCGCTGTCGAGTATCCAACTTGAGCCCCCGGATGCATAAACCTACAAAACAATTTTAGTTCTTGACTTTAGGTACCCAAACGGTTTTGGGTCCTTTGGCATTAGAAACAAGAACTTTGGGTACCCAAACACAAGTCTTGGAACCCTTGTGTTTGCCCCCAACAAACTTGGCAACTACTTTGCCGGATTTGTTAGTCAACACATAAGATGCATCAAAAGTTTTAAATGAAATGCTATGATCATTTGATGCAATAGGAGTTTTCTTTCTAGGCAACTTGGCACGGGTTGGTTGCCTAGAGCTAGATGTCTCACCCTTATACATAAAAGCATGGTTAGGGCCAGAGTGAGACTTCCTAGAATGAGTTCTCCTAATTTTGCTCTCGGGATAACCGACAGGGTACAAAATGTAACCCTCGTTATCCTGAGGCATGGGAGCCTTGCCCTTAACAAAGTTAGACAAATTTTTAGGAGGGGCATTAAGTTTGACATTGTCTCCCCTTTGGAAGCCAATGCCATCCTTGATGCCAGGGCGTCTCCCATTATAGAGCATACTTCTAGCAAATTTAAATTTTTCATTTTCTAAGTTATGCTAGGCAATTTTAGCATCTAATTTTGCTATATGATCATTTTGTTGTTTAATTAATACCATGTGATCATGAATAGTATTGATATCAACATCTCTACATCTAGTGCAAATAGAAACATGCTCAACGGTAGATGTAGAGGGTTTGCAAGATTTTAATTCTACAACCTTAGCATGTAGTATATCATTCTCATTTCTAAGGTTAGAAATAGTAACATTGCAAACATCAAAATCTTTAGCCTTAGTAATCAATTTCTCATTCTCATCTCTAAGGCTAGCAAGAGAAACATTTAACTCATCAATCCTAGCAAGAAGTTCAACATTATCATCTCTAGGATTGGGAGTTGAAACATTACAAATATGAGAATCAACCTTAGCAATTAATTTGGCATTTTTATTTCTAAGGTTGGCAATGGTCTCATGGCATGTGCTTAGCTCACTAGATAATTTCTCACATTTTTCTACTTCTAGAGCATAAGCATTTTTAACCTTAACATGCTTTTTATTTTCCTTGATTAGGAAGTCCTCTTGGGAGTCCAAGAGATCATCCTTCTCATGGATGGCACTAATTAATTCATTTAATTTTTCTTTTTGTTGCATGTTTAGGTCGGCAAAAAGGGTTCGCAAATTATTTTCCTCATCACTATCATTATCATCACTAGAGGATTCATATTTAGTGGAGGATTTAGATTTAACCTTCTTCCTTTTGCCGTCCTTTGCCATGAGGCACTTGTGGCCGATGTTGGGGAAGAGGAGTCCCTTGGTGACGGCGATGTTGGCGGCGTCCTCATCGGAGGAGGACTCGGTGGAGCTCTCGTTGGAGTCCCACTCTCGGCAAACATGGGCATTGCCGCCCTTCTTCTTGTAGTACTTCTTCTTTTCTCTCCTATTTCCCTTCTTGTCGTCGCCCCTGTCACTGTCACTAGACATAGGACATTTTGCAATAAAATGACCGGGCTTACCACACTTGTAGCAAACCTTCATGAAACGGGATTTGTAATCCTTCCCCTTCTGTTGCTTGAGGATTTGCCGAAAGCTTTTGATGATTAAGGCCATCTCCTCATTGTCGAGCTTGGAGGCGTCAATTGGTTGTCTACTCGGTGTAGACTCCTCCTTCTTCTCCTCCGTCGCCTTAAAGGCCACCGGTTGTGCCTCGGACGTGGAGGGTTCATCAAGCTTGTTGATCTTCTTTGAGCCTTTAATCATACATTCAAAGCTCACAAAATTCCCGATTACTTCCTCGGGAGTCATTAGTGTATATCTAGGATTACCACGAATTAATTGAACTTGAGTAGGGTTAAGGAAAATAAGTGATCTCAAAATAACCTTAACCACCTCGTGGTCGTCCCACTTCTTGCTCCCGAGGTTGCGCACTTGGTTCACCAAGGTTTTGAGCCGGTTGTACATATCTTGTGGCTCCTCCCCTTGGCGAAGACGAAAACGACCGAGCTCCCCCTCGATCGTTTCCCGCTTGGTGATCTTGGTGAGTTCATCACCCTCGTGCGCGGTCTTGAGTAGGTCCCAAATCTCCTTTGCATTCTTCAACCCTTGCACTTTGTTGTATTCCTCCTTGCTTAGAGAGGCGAGGAGTATGGTTGTTGCTTGAGAGTTGAAGTGCTCGATTTGGGCCACTTCGTCCGTATCGTAGTCTTCATCCCCTACAGTGCTCCCAACTCAACAACATTCCATATACTTTTGTGGAGTGAGGTTAGATGAAATTTCATTAAATCACTCCACCTTGCATAATCTTCGCCATCAAAGGTTGGCGGTTTGCCTAATGGAACGGAAAGTAATGGAGTAGGTCTAGATGTACGAGGATAGTGTAAGGGGATCTTACTAAACTTCTTGCGCTCTTGGCGCTTAGAAGTTACGGACGGCGCATCGGAGTCGGAGGTGGATGTTGATGAAGTGTCGGTCTCGTAGTAGACCACTTTCCTCATCCTCTTGTGCTTGTCGCCTTTCCGATGCGACTTGTGGGAAGAAGATTTTTCCTTCTTCTCTTTGTGGTGTGAAGAAGAAGATCTTTTCTCCTTCCGTTTGGAGGAGTCCTTCTTCTTCTCCTTCCTCTTGGTGCGGGACTCTTCCGATGAAGTGCTCCCTTGGCTTGTAGTGGGCTTGTCGCCGGTCTCCATCTCCCTCTTGGTGTGATCTCCCGACATCACTTCGAGCGGTTAGGCTCTAATGAAGCACCGGGCTCTGATACCAATTGAAAGTCGCCTAGAGGGGGGTGAATAGGGCGAAACTGAAATTCTCAAAAATAATCACAACTACAAGCCGGGTTAGCATTAGAAATATAAACGAGTCCGCGAGAGAGGGCGCAAAACAAATTGTAAGCGAATAAGAAGTGTGACACGCAGATTTGTTTTACCGAGGTTCGGTTCTCGCAAACCTACTCCCCGTTGAGGAGGCCACAAAGGCCGGGTCTCTTTCAACCCTTCCCTCTCTCACACGGTCCCTCGGACCGAGTGAGCTTCTCTTCTCAAATCACTTGGGAATCAAACTTCCCGCAAGGACCACCACACAATTGGTGTCTCTTGCCTCAATTACAAGTGAGTGTTTGATCACAAGAAAGAATGTCAAAGAAAAGAAGCAATCCAAGCGCAAGAGCTCAAATGAACACTACAAATCACTCTCTCTAGTCACTAAGGCTTTGTGTGGAGTTGGGAGAGGATTTGATCTCTTTTGGTGTGCTTTGCAATGAATGCTAGCTCTTGTATAGTGGTTGGAAGCTGGAAAACTTGGATGCAATGAATGGTGGGTGGTTGGGGTATTTATAGCCCCAACCACCAAACTAGCTGTTTGGTGAGGCTGTCTGTTCGATGGCGCACCGGACAGTCCGGTGCACACCGGACATGTCCGGTGTGATAGCCACGTCACCAAAGCCGTTGGGATTCGACCGTTGGAGCTCTGACACTAGGCCCGCCTTGATGTCTGGTGGTGCACCGGACATGAACTGTAGATTGCCCGGTGCGCCTGTTCCCGCGTGCCTGACGACTGCGCGCTTCTGGCGCGCATTAAATGCGTCGCAGGTAGCCGTTGGCGCCGAAATAGCCGTTGCCTCGCTGTTGCACCGGACAGTCCGGTGTACACCGGACAGTCCGGTGAATTTTAGCGAAGCAGCTGAAGTGAATTCCCGAGGCTGATGTGTTCTGGAGGCCGCTCTTCCTTGGAGCACCGGACATGTCCGGTGTACACCGGACAGTCCGGTGAATTATAGTGGAGTTGCCTCTGGAATTTCCCGAAGGTGAGCAGTTCGAAGTTGGAGTCCTCTGGTGCACCGGACATGTCCGGTGGCACACCGGACAGTCCGGTGCGCCAGACCCCTGCTCCTTTGTCGAACCAAATACTTGGTATTTTTATTGGCTAAGTGTGAACCTTTGGCACCTGTATAACTTATACACTAGAGCAAACTAGTTAGTCCAATTATTTGTGTTGGGCAATTCAACCACCAAAATTATTTAGGAACTAGGTGTAAGCCTAATTCCCTTTCACTCCTCAAAGTCCAAACCTGCGACTTGGGCATAACCTTTTGCCACAAGTCGAGCTTTGTTCCTCGTCACCACCCCGTGCTCGTCCTGTTTATTGCGGAACACCCACTTGGTTCCCACAACGTTTTGCTTGGGACGAGGCACCAGTGTCCAAACTTCATTACGCTTGAAGTTATTGAGCTCTTCCTGCATGGCCAGTACCCAGTCCGGATCTAGCAAGGCCTCTTCTACCCTGAAAGGCTCAATAGAAGAGACAAAGGAGTAATGCTCACAAAAATTAACTAATCTAGAACGAGTAGTTACTCCCTTGCTAATATCACCCAAAATTTGGTCGACGGGATGATTCCTTTGAATCGTCGCTCGAACTTGGGTTGGAGGTGCCTGAGGTGCTTCTTCCTCTTCAACTTGAACATCCTGTGCTCCCCCTTGATCACACACCTCCTCTTGATGAACCTGTTCATCGTCTTGAGTTGGGGGATGCACCATTGTTGAGGAAGAAGGTTGATCTTGCTCCAATTGTTCCTGTGGTCGCACATTGCCAATCGCCATTGTGCGCATAGCGGCCGTTGGAACGTCTTCTTCATCTACATCATCAAGATCAACAACTTGCTCTCTTGGAGAGCCATTAGTCTCATCAAATACAACGTCGCTAGAGACTTCAACCAAACCTGATGATTTGTTGAAGACCCTATACGCCTTTGTATTTGAGTCATAACCTAATAAAAACCCTTCTACAACTTTGGGAGAAAATTTAGAAGTTCTACCTTTCTTCACAAGAATATAACACTTGCTCCCAAATACACGAAAATAAGACACATTGGGTTTGTTACCAGTTAATAGCTCATACGAAGTCTTCTTGAGGAGGCGGTGAAGGTAGACCCGGTTGATGGCGTGGCAAACCGTGTTCACGGCTTCCGACCAAAAGCGCTCGGGGGTCTTGAACTCTCCAAGCATAGTCCTCGCCATATCGATGAGTGTCCTGTTCTTCCTCTCTACCACACCATTTTGTTGTGGTGTGTAGGGAGCGGAGAACTCGTGTTTGATCCCTTCCTCCTCAAGGAACTCCTCCACTTGAAAGTTCTTGAACTCGGACCCGTTGTCGCTCCTTATCTTCTTCACCTTGAGCTCAAACTCATTTTGAGCTCTCCTGAGGAAGCGCTTGAGAGTCCCTTGGGTTTCAGATTTATCCTGCAAAAAGAATACCCAAGTGAAGCGGGAAAAATCATCAACTATAACAAGACCATACTTACTTCCTCCTATACTTAGATAGGCGACGGGTCCGAAGAGGTCCATATGAAGCATCTCCAAGGGTCTTGATGTGGTCATCACATTTTTGGTGTGATGAGAGCCTCCCACCTGTTTCCCTGCTTGACAAGCTGCACAAGGTCTATCTTTTTCGAAATGTACGTTAGTTAGACCTATCACGTGTTCTCGCTTTAGAAGCTTGTGGAGGTTCTTCATCCCCACATGTGCTAAGCGGTGATGCCACATCCAGCCCATGCAAGTCTTAGCAATTAAGCATGCATCTAGATCGACCTCTTCTTTTGCAAAATCAACCAAATAAAGTTTGCCGTCTAGTACACCCTTAAAAGCTAGTGAACCATCACACCTTCTAAAGACAGACACATCTACATTTGTGAATAGACAATTATATCCCATATTGCATAATTGACTAACAAATAACAAATTATATCCAAGCGACTCAACTAAAAACACATTAGAAATAGAGTGCTCGGATGAAATAGCAATTTTACCTAACCCTTTTACCTTGCCTTGGTTCCCATCACCGAATATTATTGAATCTTGGGGATCCTTGTTCTTGACGTAGGAAGAGAACATCCTCTTTTCCCCCGTCATGTGGTTTGTGCATCCGCTGTCGATAATCCAGCTTGAACCCCCGGATGCATAAACCTGCAAGGCAAATTTAGGCTTGGGTCTTAGGTACCCAACTCTTGTTGGGTCCTACAAGGTTAGTCACAATGGTTTTAGGGACCCAAATGCAAGTTTTATCTCCCTTGCATCTTGCCCCTAATTTCCTAGCAATTACCTTCCTATCCCTTCTACAAATGGCAAATGAAGCATTACAAGCATGATATATTGTAGAAGGTTCATTAATTTTCCTAGGAACATTAACACCATTTCTCCTAGGCATGTGATTAATAGTATTTCTCCTAGCTATATTTCTACCATGCATATAGGAAGAACTAGAAGCAAACATAGCATATGAATCATAAACATGTGAATCAAAAGCATCATAACTTCTATTTGCATTTCTAGCATTTCTCCTATCTTGATATATAAAAGCATGGTTCCTTTTAGCACTACTAGCCATAGGGGCCTTCCCTTTCTCCTTAGCGGGGATGGGAGGCTTATGGCTTGTTAAGTTCTTGGCTTCCCTCTTGAAACCAAGTCCATCCTTAATTGAGGGGTGTCTACCAATCGTGTAGGCATCCCTTGCAAATTTTAACTTATCAAATTCGCTTTTGCTAGTCTTAAGTTGGTCATTAAGACTAGCCAATTCATCATTCAATTTGGAAATTGAAACTAGGTGTTCACTACAGGCATCAATGTCAAAATCTTTACACCTATTGCAAATCATAACATGTTCTACACAAGAGTTAGATTTACTAGCTATTTCTAGCTTAGCATTTAAATCATCATTTATGCTCCTTAAGCTAGAAATTGTCTCATGGCAAGAAGATAGTTCACAAGAAAGCATTTCATTTCTTTTAACTTCTAAAGCATGAGATTTTTGTGCCTCTACAAATTTGTCATGCTCTTCATATAAAAGGTCCTCTTGTTTCTCTAAAAGTCTATCCTTTTCATTCAAGGCTGTTGGAGCGAAGGCAAAGACGCCACCCTTCGCTCGAGGCCTTCGCTGCAGCCGCTGGTCCGCCGGAGGCAAAGCGGGCAGGGACACCCTTCGCAGGACTCGGCGCTTTGACGAAGGCCTGCGGCGACGACCTCACACGGCGCGGCCTCGTTCAGCCCCAAGGCCCACGTGTGATCCGGCCCATTGTAACGGGCCCCGCGTGGCCGCCTCTGTATTACGGGCCTGACTTGTAAAGGCAAACTTGTAATTACAGCTTGTAACCCTGCTTTATGGGAATATTCCGGGGATAAACTAGGCGTCTGAGGGCACATGCGTCCTTAACACAAGACGCTGGGCACTCAGACACCTATAAATACCCCCGCACAGTGCCCGTGAGAGGCTAGATCAACAGAGCTATTGCCCCCGTGCACGTAACCCTGTTGTCGCCATTGTTCACCCCCGTTGGCCCACTTGCAGCAGAGAGCAAGTTCCAACATTTGGCGCCCACCGTTCGTGCTACGACAAAACCACCCGCGATGGCACCCAAGAGAGCTAACCCCAAGGCTGACGAGGCTGCGAAGGCAGCACTGCTGGCCGCAAGAAAGGGCAAGGCCCTCGCCCTCACCCAATCCACCCACCAAGAGCCCATTGAGGACAATGTTCCCCACACCGGCGAAGACGACACCTTCCGCACCTGCGGAACCGAAGGACAGTCGCAGCCGCCCCCAGGCTTCGCCCCACTGGAAGGCGCCGACCTCACCGAGGATGGTGAGGCCCTCGGCGTCTCAACAGAAGAACAGCTGCAGCTGCGCGCCCTGCGCCTCAGGAACCGCAATCTCCAGAGGCAGAAAGAGATACTGGAGGCCAAGCGCCAACGTGTTTCCGCATTAGCCAAAGTGCGGCAAATGATACGCGACGAGGAGCAGAAAGCCCAAGACCTCGAGCGCGAGATCGCGCTGATGCAGCGCGAAGGCCACCTCGGTTTGCAGCAAGAACCACCCCTCCAACAACGCGCTCAGCCGGAGGACATGCGCGAAGGCTACCTCGGCCGACAGCACGGCCAACCCCTGCAGCACCGGGCGCAGCCGGAGAACCCGCGTTTCCCCCAGCATGACTACGCCCCCCAGCACGGCGCGCCATTCCAAGGGATCAACTACCTCGACGAGCGAAGTCCCCTGGCGCCACACCTGCAAGTGACGCCTTGGCCAGCCAACTTTCGAGCGGGGGCATACCCCAAGTACAACGGCAGCACCGATCCGGCGCAATACATCATGAGTTACCAAGTCGCCGTTGCATCAGCCGGAGGGGACGACGCCACAATGGCAAAGTCTTTCATCATCGCCCTAGAGGGCCCAGCACTCACCTGGTTCACCAGATTGCCCCCGCTGTCCATTGATTCGTGGCGAAGTCTCAGGGACAAGTTCCTCCTCAACTTCCAAGGGTACCGTCCAGACACCGACGCTTTGGCCGAGCTCTCGCTTTGCAAACAGCTGGAAAAGGAGACTCTGCGGGAGTATTACCGCAAGTTCTTAACACTCAAGTCACAGCTGCCCTCTGTCGACGATCAGATCGCTATCCACTACGCCATCAATGGCCTTCGGGCCGGCGTCCTCTACAGCCATTGTATCAGGGATCCACCCAAGAGCTTGCAGGAGCTATATCAGCTCTTCAAAAAATATGCCAAATCCGAAGAGCTCCACCAGCGCAAGGTCGAGTCGCAACGGAAACCCAACAGTCAGACTCCGCAGTCCAGCCGCACGTGGACAAGGACTTCGCAGCCAGACTCCAGTCGAGACAGCCGCAGTCAGCAGCAAGTCCACAACATCGTCAACCAACAGCCTGCTGCTGACCCCCCTCGCCGCCAGGAATATCCCCCCAAGGCCGCGGAAATGGAACGCGCGGCAGGGGTCGAGGGCGGGCGCAGCAGCCGCCGCGCCGGTTCTATTGCCTTTTCCACGGCGAAGACTGCGCCCACCAGACCAAAGACTGCCCCGAGACGAAGGCCACCAGAGATAGAATGGCGAGGGCGCAGCCGGCCGACAATCCCAGAATTGTCGCGCATAACTACCAGCCACCCCCTCCACCATACGTCCACGCCCCCGCTCCGCATCCACCGCACCACGCTTACCAACATCATCAGGAAGTACAAATCGTACCTCCTCCACCCCCACCACCACACCAGCAACACCAAAACATTCCCCATCCCCCAAAGCAAGAAGACTTCGCCGATCAACCTTATCGCGGAGTCATTCACATGATAACAGGGGGGTCAAGCACCGACTTCGACACCAAGCGGCAGAAGCGGGACCACTACCGCAGCATCAACCATGTCGTCGTCACTGGCCCAGTCGTGCAGACGAAGTGGTCCCACATACCGCTAACCTTCGACGCGCGAGACGTCGACCTGCGCAGCGCCCCCCACATCGACGCAATGGTCATCAACTGCAGCGTGGCAGGTTGGGACTTACACAAAGTCCTTGTCGACAACGGCAGTCAGGCGGACATCATCTTCCTCCACGCCTTCGACCGCATGGGTATAAGCCACAGCTTGCTGAAGCCTTCGGACAACCCGTTGTATGGTTTCGGCGGCAAGGGCACCTTTCCAGTTGGCAAGATAGAGTTGCCCCTCTCCTTCGGTGTAGCACCCAATGCCCGAAGTGAGCAAATAACCTTCGACATTGTCGACATGGTATATCCATACAACGCCATCATGGGCCGAGGCTCCATCAACAAATTCGAAGCCGCCATCCACGGGTTGTACCTATGTATGAAGATACCAGGCCCGCTGGGCGCCATCACAATCTACGGCAACCAGCAGACGGCGCGCAACATAGAGCGGGACTTCGTGCCCGGTCAGAGAAATGTACACTGTCTCACGACCCAGCGCGAAGTCCCTGCGCCGGCTAGCCCAACCGACAAGCAGCACGACAAGGCACAGTTGCAGTGCCAAGACGGGACCAAGACTGTCCCCCTCGATCAGGCCACGCCCAAGCAGACTGTAACTATCAGCGAAGACCTCACGTCACTTGAAGAAGAGAAACTTCTCTGCTGCCTGGCCAAGAATAAAGATGTCTTCGCCTGGTCTGCCCTCGATCTGGTCGGAGTCAGCCGAGCCATAATCGAACACAGCCTGGGGATTGACCCTTCGGTGCGACCCAAAAAGCAGAAGCTTCGCAAGATGTCAGACGAAAAGACAGAAGCCGCCAAGGCGGAGGTGCATCGCCTCCTGGAGGCTAAATTCATCGAGCCGGTGGCTTACCCCACGTGGCTCTCCAATGTTGTGATGGTGCAGAAGAAAAGCGGAAAATGGCGCATGTGCATAGACTTCACCAGTCTCAATAAGTCCTGCCCAAAGGACAATTTCCCGTTGCCACGGATCGACAAAATAGTCGATAGCGCGGCCGGATGCGAGGTCATGTCCCTCCTCGACTGCTTCTCCGGCTATCACCAGATATACATGAAGGAGGAAGACAAGGCCAGCACCAGCTTTATAACACCCTTCGGCACTTATTGCTTTGTCAGAATGCCGGAGGGTCTCAAGAATGCCGGGTCCACCTTCTCCAGACTCACCAAAACGGTGCTCGAAGGGCAGGTCGGCAGAAATGTATTCACATATGTGGACGACATCGTCGTCGCCAGCAAAAATAAGGAGGACCACCTCGCCGACCTGGCGGAAACATTCGCGAGCATGCGAGATGCACGACTCCGCCTAAACCCGGAAAAGTGCGTTTTCGGTGTCCGCCAGGGCAAGATATTGGGCTACCTGGTGTCCCGCCGAGGCATCGAGGCCAACCCAACCAAGATCCAGGCCATCGTCGATATGTCGCCTCCGCAGTCCGCCAGGGACGTCCAGCGCCTGACAGGCAGGATGGCCGCCCTCAATAGATTCATCTCCAGGTCCGCCGAGCGAAGTCTCCCCTTCCTCAAAACCCTCCGCGGCGCGAAGGACTTCGCTTGGGGACCGGAGCAAGCAGCGGCCTTCGCCTCATTAAAACAGTACCTGGCGGAGCTGGCCATCCTCACAAGCCCAGACTCCTCGCTCCCCTTATTGCTCTATGTCGCGGCTTCGCCGCACGCGGTCAGCGCGGCACTAGTGCAGGAGCAGACAGTCGAAGGCGCAGTCAGACAGTGCCCTGTTTATTATGTCTCCGAAGTCCTGACACCATCCAAATGCAACATGACAGAGCTGGAGAAGATTGCTTACGCAGTTGTTATGTCCTCGCGCAAGCTGCGCCATTATTTTGAAGCATTCAAGGTCCGAGTCACCTCGGACAGGGGACTCGGCGAACTATTCAGGAACCCGGAGGCATCAGTGAGAATCGCCAAGTGGGCAGCCGAGCTCTCCGGCTACCACATCAGCTTCGAGCCCAGGACAGCCATCAAATCGCAAGTCCTGGCAGACTTCGTCGTCGACTGGACTGGGCCAGTAACACAGCCGGACCCATCCACAGAAAAGGTCTGGACTATCCATTGCGACGGTGCATGGTGTCATGCGGGGGCAGGCGTCGCTGCAGTCATCACCTCACCAGCCGGAGTCAAACACAGATATGCAGCACGCCTCAGCTTCGCTCTGGAATCCGACAAATGTACAAACAACATAGCAGAGTATGAAGCAGTCATCCTCGGCCTCCGCAAGCTAAGGGCCCTCGGAGTCACCACCTGTATCATCAAAACAGACTCCAAGATAGTCGCCGGTCAGGTCGAAAAAGACTATGCAGCAAAAGACCCCGCGCTCATGCAATACCTCGCGGCTATCCGAAGTCTCGAGAGGCAGTTCAAGGGATTCACCCTACAGCATGTGGACAGGGCCAAGAATGAGGAGGCCGATGCATTAGCCAAGGCCGCCGCCAGGGGCGAGCCCCTGCCCTCCGACGTATTCTTTCACACCATCGGCACGCCAGCCGTCCGGAGCCCCGAAGGGCTCCAAATAACAAATGATAGCGAGGGCCACCGTATAGTCCACCTAATCATGACCGAAGACTGGCGGGCCCCAATAACCCTGTTTCTACAGGGATACTATCACCCAACCGACGTCAATGAGGCGAAGCGCCTCGAGCATCGGAGCCGGGACTTCGCGCTAATCGAGGGCCAATTATACAAGAAGGGGGTCAGTCAGCCAATGCTTAAATGTGTCACCGAAACCGAAGGCATCCAAATCTTGCGCGAGGTCCACAGTGGAACTTGCGGCTCGCACGCGGGGCCAAGGGCCCTGGCTGCTAAGGTGATCCGACAAGGGTTTTACTGGCCTGCAATGATCTGCGCCGCAAATCGAGTCGCAAGGTCCTGCGAAGCCTGCCAGAAGTTCTCTCCTCGGTCAGGCAACCCCTCGCAATACACAAAGCTGGTCGCCCATACATGGCCTCTTCAGCGCTGGGGCCTGGACATCGTTGGGCCCTTGCCCACCGCTCAGGGGAACCTCAAGTTCGCCTTCGTAGCCGTCGAATACTTCACCAAGTGGATTGAAGCGAGGGCTGTGTCCACAATCACATCAAAGACCGCCCAAAAATTCTTTTGGCAGAACATTGTTTGCCGCTTCGGAGTACCGTCCGAGCTAACAGTTGACAACGGCAAGCAGTTTGACAATCAAGATTTCAAGGATTTCTGTTTTTCCATTGGCACCAAGCTTGCCTTCGCTTCAGTCTATCATCCGCAGTCCAACGGAGTCGTGGAGCGTGCCAATGGGAAAATCTTCACAGCCATCAAGAAGATGCTCCTCGACGAGAAAAAGGGCAGATGGACCGACTTGCTACCGGAGGCAGTCTGGGCGCTGAACACAACCGAGTGCAGGGCGACCGGGTTCACTCCTTTCCGCCTTCTATACGGATCAGAGGCAATGACCCCGCAAGAAATAAAACACGGGTCTCCGCGCACAGCTCCGTCAGCCACCCCTGACGTGGATGAGCCAACCTCCAAAGATCTCAATGACGGAGACCGGGTCTTCGCCCTGCAGGCCTTAAACAAATACCAAGCCCAGACCAAAGCATGGCGCGACCGCGCAGTCATCCCAAAGGAGTTCAGCGAGGGGGACCTCGTACTCGTCCGGACAGCTCGGACGGAGTCCAAGGGCAAGCTGGAGCCCAAGTGGGAGGGCCCCTTCATAGTCAAGACAAAAGCTTCCCCCAGCGCTTACAGGCTCGCAACGCCAGATGGCGAGGACCTGGAGCACTCCTGGAACATTGACAACCTTCGTAAATTTTTTGTTTAATTCCTAGGGCTGAGTTCGCCCTTGTAATTCACCGCAAACAATCTTGTACCGGCCCGCACTCTTTTCCTCCCGGGGGGTGAGGTTTTTAACGAGGCGGAGCCATGTAATATATGTGAGAAAAATCCCCCGCAAAAGCATGTGTCGAAAAAAGACCGCGACAACGGTCTTCGGCATTCGACCAATTCGAAGTCACCGCGAGGCTAAGCGCTAGCCACCCTCGCGTGCGACTAATCCGCGCAGAAGTCGCCTAAGGGTGCAGCCGGACTTAGCACAACAAGTGCGCAAAAATCAAAGTCTATCGCGAAGACTATCCGCGCAGAAGTCGCCTAAGGGTGCAGCCGGACTTAGCACAACAAGTGCGCAAAAATCAAAGTCTATCGCGAAGACTATCCGCGCAGAAGTCGCCTAAGGGTGCAGCCGGACTTAGCACAACAAGTGCGCAAAAATCAAAGTCTATCGCGAAGACTATCCGCGCAGAAGTCGCCTAAGGGTGCAGCCGGACTTAGCACAACAAGTGCGCAAAAATCAAAGTCTATCGCGAAGACTATCCGCGCAGAAGTCGCCTAAGGGTGCAGCCGGACTTAGCACAACAAGTGCGCAAAAATCAAAGTCTATCGCGAAGACTATCCGCGCAGAAGTCGCCTAAGGGTGCAGCCGGACTTAGCACAACAAGTGCGCAAAAATCAAAGTCTATCGCGAAGACTATCCGCGCAGAAGTCGCCTAAGGGTGCAGCCGGACTTAGCACAACAAGTGCGCAAGAATCGAAGTCTATCGCGAAGACTAACCGCGCAGAAGTCGCCCAAGGGTGCAGCCGGACTTAGCTCCACAAGTGCGCAAAAATCAAAGTCTATCGCGAAGGCTTTTCGCGCAGAAGTCGCCTAAAAGGCGCAGCCGGAGCCTACCGCAAAAACCGCCCAAGGGCGCAGCCGACCCAGTATGGCAAAAGCAGAAGCGACAGCAAGACCAATTATAATCACACTGGCACAGCACAATCAATCACACCAGTCAAAGTACACAGCGCCCTCGCAGGCACAAGCACGCGAGGGCACACTACTCCATTTTACAAACCCTTGCACATACACAAGCGAGGGCACCACGCCCTACATCGGCTCAACCTTAGGAATAATCCCCATCTCTCTATAATTAAATAACATTATCCTAAGCTCCTCACCAGCAAAAAGGCTTCGCAGCTCCCCTTCCCCCACACCCGAGACGGCCGGCAAAGACAGCAGCTCCTGCCGACCAACCCTACTAACGCGAAGCCGAGCCCCTTCCTCCGCACTAATCCTACGCTTCGCAACCGCCCTTCGTCGTCGGTGCCCGGTGCTAGGACCGGGCACGCCTGGCGCGTCCGCAGCATGTAGCGCAGCCTCCGCCGCAGCCTCGTCCAGGGCCGCAAAATAGTCCAAGTCCTCCTCCGACGACTCCTCGGTCCATTCAGCCGAGCTCCCAGAGTCAGTAAAATCAAAAAACTCAGAAACAGACCCACCACATTCATTTCCACCTTCCGCGGTCGAAGCCGCCAAAAAACCAGTAGTAGCGGTTGCGTGCGCAGGCCCAAAATCTTGAACCTGCGCAGCAACCAAATTTCAGTACATCATCCAAAAATCCCTCAACCCTAAACACCACCTACGCCACCTGCGAAGGCCCTGCCGCTGCGGGAGCCTCCGCCGCCGCCTCCGCCGTTGTCTCCGCTGGATCTTCAGCGCCCGGCACAGCAGCTGCGGGGGCATCAGACGCGCCTTCGGCCACCCTTGGGAGTAGGCCTTCGCCGGCCGCAGCAGGTACAAGGGCGCCTGGTGCATCTTCCGCGGTCACCGGGGCGACTCCAGTGGCGGCCTCCGCAGGGGTGGTCTCCGGCTCAGGCGGCGCGCTGTTCAGCGCCCCAAAATCGTCCACCCGCTCGCCGCGCTCCGCCTAAGACAAAACGTACAAAAATTCAGCAAACACACGCACAAACCGCATCCAGCAAGCACCGAGTAAACGACAACGTTACCTGAGCCCTTGCAGCCTCGGCCCGCGCCCGGACCACCTCTCGACCGTATGAACCCCACATCCGGTCATAGAGGGCCCCGGCGGACTCCTTCACCACGGGGTCTTCGACCTCAAAGATATCTCGCCCAAAATCTTCATCCACCTGGTCGAGGGCCTCAAAGTGCCGGCAGCCTTCGCGAGAGAGCGCGTTCATCGCTGCCTCGCAGGTGACCAGGGAGGTGAACGACATCAACCCCGCCAAGACAGTGGGGAGCTCCTGCAGTTCCTCCTGCACCCACTCCAGACAGCGAAGTCCGGCCTCTCGCTCCGGCACCTCGAAGTCGCTCGTCCGCACACCCAGCTCGCGATATGAAGTCATGAGCTGCGTGCGCGTCCGTTCGGCCTCCGCTCGCGCCGCGGCCTCGGCCCCCTCCGCGCGGCTCTCGAAGGCAGCAAGCCGCCGCTGCAGCTCCCCGGCGAGCTCCTTGGCGACATTGCCCTCCGCCCGCGCCAGCCTGGCCTCCGCCTGCGCAGACTGCTCCTTGGCGATGGCTTCGTTGGCCTCCCTTCTCTCCTCCATCAGCTGGCGCCGGAGGTCTGCCTTCTCCTTCTCAAGGGCGGCCACCTTCTCCGCCAGCTTGCGGCACTTGCTGTCGGAGGCCGACTTCTCACGGACAGCGTCCGCGTGTTGCGTCCGAAGTCTCTCGACCTCGGCAGACAACGTCGCCGTAAGGGCCCCCGACGCAGTACGGCTGGTGAAGTCAGCCACCTGCAGAACACACATAAGGCCCGTGTTAAAAAAAAAAAAAAAAGCTCGGCAGACCTGACTCAGCGCCTCCATTGCTCCTTTCAGCCGGCGGGTCGCCGCGTCCGCCTCGTCTCTGACCAACGCGAGGGCAGTCACCTCGCCTCCAGCGCCAAGGGTCTCTACCCCCGCCTTCGGCGCTGGCGCAGCCGTCGCGACCGCCGCGCCAGGCACAACTAGAGCGAGCGGGCCCTCGTCCAACCCTGCAACGCATCAACAGATTAAAAAAAAAATGTGTGTGTATACATATAGACTCACCCCCAAGATAATCCTCCACATCAATCTCAGTGCCGAAGTCGGCAACGCGTTTGCCGGGCGGCGGTAGCGATCGGGCCGCCTTCGCAGCCTCCGCCACTCCGCTGGCGGACGGCACCACCTTCGACAGCTTGGGGCCTCCGGCGCCCACCGTCGCCTCCGGCGCCTTGCCAGGCGCGGAGGCACCCGCCTTCGCCGGCAATGGCGGCTTGCCTCCGCCGGAGGCCTCAGCCTTTGATGCTCCCCGCTGCCTTTTCGGCCGGGCTTCATGAACCCTCACGGTCGCCTGGCGTTTCCGCGCCGCCGCTTGGCGATCCTTGTCCATCACTGCCCACACAACATGACCGATATTTCGCCCATAAGGAAAAACTTTCCACCGACGAGCCATACGAGATGTAAAACAGTCCTCTTCATCCCAGGGGATAGGAATGTTTTTAGGCCAGCAACCCCCGGTAACCCTCAGCATCCGAGCCGAAGACTCCCGGAGCTCGGGCGAAGACATCCTCTCCCCCGGGGCCGCACACGTCCTCATTAACTCTCTAGCGAAACTATCAGACACCCCAAGCCCTCCCATCGCAGTACCTAATTTTCTCTTTTTCGAAGAGGTGGCGGCCGCCAGCGCAGGGTCGCCTCCGGCCTCCACCGCCGGTTTCTTCCCGCGGCGGTCTGCTTCGTCCTGACCAGGGTAGCCGTCGTACGGCAGTTGATTTAATTCAAAGACCCTGTTCAAGCGATCGTTTGACCCACGGATATCAAAACTGCGCTGGCCTTCCGTCTTCGGCACGTAGCGCCCCACGAGTCGCACCGCCAAGTCTTCTGCATCACGCACGAAGGCGGCCGGGTCACGGTTCCGCAAACTCAGTGCGAAGGCAGGACTTCGCACCTCCCTTCCTCCGTGAAAGGGCATCTGGCGAGGGCATACTTCGCCCAGCGCCCAGCCGTGCGCCAAGGGCCAGACCCCGTACGCCGCAAACTCTTCAACCAAATCACGCCCGCTGCTCTGACCGGCGGCGTACCGAAGGGCCCCTTCGTCTGTATCCTCTTCTGCCACTTCGAAAGGCGGATACGCAGAGTAATAGTGAGAACACATTTCGGACACAGGGAGCCCTTGATGGCCTTCGACAGTAGCCTCAGCAACATAAAACCAAAACTCATTCCAACTGCCCCACTTATTGCGGGCGCACGGGACCAACTCCACTACTGGCATCGTGGTCTTGCCGGTCTTCGGCGTGAAAGTGCACGACCCGAACTGCGCAACTCCGCCCTCAACCACCCTTTTCTGCCAATGCAAGCAATAATTCTTCGCGAAAACTTCAACCGACGGCTGCCCGCCGTACGAAGTCGTCGCCCAGACATACTTCGCCAGCGCCACTATGGCGTTCGGCGTAAGCTGATGTATTTGAACACTGAATCTGCGCAGGACTTCGCTGACAAACCGGTGCGCAGGCAGGCGGAGTCCGGCGGCGAAGAACGCCTCGAAAACAACCAACTCGCCCTCCGGCTCGGGGACTTCCTCCGTCCCCGGAGCACGAGCGACTCCGCCGCCAAAGTAGCCCAACCGCTGCATATCTTCAATACGGCCTGACGTCATCCGTGACACACCGAATTCAACAGAGTCGCCGGCGCGCAACTCTTCCACCATCGCGTTACTCAACGTCTCCTCAGACGAGGCGGCGGCCGGCGGCGTGGCGGTGGCGGAAGAAGAAGAGGATGGCATGGCTACGTACCGTCGGCGGCGGCGGGCGGTTTGCTTCACTCGAGCCAGAACGACGGCGAGCAAAGGGAGCAGCGGAGGAAAAGGAGCAGCAAGACGGCGGGCGGCTAGGGTTTTATGGAGCGCGGAAAGCCGAATTCAAACAGCGCCGCCCCCGCCCCCTTTTATAGGCAGGGCGCGGCTCCTCGGGAAACCCACAACCCGACAGGCCGCGACGCTTCGGGAAACCCGCAATCCAACAGTACGCCGTCCATCAACGGTCACATCAAAAACCCCCGCGGAACCACTTCGAGCGAGGGCAGCGTCTCCGCCATCTAGCGACGTCTTCGGCACCAGGTGACTTTGTCGAACTGGTCCCTCGGAGGGCAAATGTTGGAGCGAAGGCAAAGACGCCACCCTTCGCTCGAGGCCTTCGCTGCAGCCGCTGGTCCGCCGGAGGCAAAGCGGGCAGGGACACCCTTCGCAGGACTCGGCGCTTTGACGAAGGCCTGCGGCGACGACCTCACACGGCGCGGCCTCGTTCAGCCCCAAGGCCCACGTGTGATCCGGCCCATTGTAACGGGCCCCGCGTGGCCGCCTCTGTATTACGGGCCTGACTTGTAAAGGCAAACTTGTAATTACAGCTTGTAACCCTGCTTTATGGGAATATTCCGGGGATAAACTAGGCGTCTGAGGGCACATGCGTCCTTAACACAAGACGCTGGGCACTCAGACACCTATAAATACCCCCGCACAGTGCCCGTGAGAGGCTAGATCAACAGAGCTATTGCCCCCGTGCACGTAACCCTGTTGTCGCCATTGTTCACCCCCGTTGGCCCACTTGCAGCAGAGAGCAAGTTCCAACAAAGGCATCAATCAATTCATTAATCTTATCTATTTTAGTTCTATCCAATCCCTTGAACAAACAAGAGTAATCTATTTCTTCATCACTGGACTCATCATCACTAGAAGAATCATAAGTGGCATTGTTTCGAGTACATACCTTCTTCTCCTTCGCCATGAGGCATGTGTGACGCTCGTTGGGGAAGAGGGATGACTTGTTGAAGGCGGTGGCGGTGAGTCCTTCATTATCGGAGTCGGATGACAAACAATCCGAGTCCCACTCCTTGCCAAGGTGTGCCTCGCCCTTAGCCTTTTTGTATGCCTTCTTCTTCTCCCTCTTGTTCCCCTATTCTTGGTCACTATCATTATCGGGGCAGTTAGCGATAAAATGACCAATCTTACCACACTTGAAGCATGAGCGCTTCCTCTTTGTCTTGGTCTTGCTTGGCTGCCCCTTGTGACCCTTTAGCGCCGTCTTGAAGCGCTTGATGATGAGAGCCATCTCTTCATCATTTAGCCCTGCCGCCTCAACTTGTGCCACCTTGCTAGGTAGCGCCTCCTTGCTTCTTGTTGCCTTGAGAGCAAAGGGTTGAGGCTCATTGATTGGACCATTCAATGCGTCATCCACGTATCTCGCCTCCTTGATCATCATTCGCCCGCTCACGAACTTCCCAAGAACTTCTTCGGGCGACATCTTGGTGTACCTAGGATTTTCACGAATATTGTTCACCAGATGTGGATCAAGTACAGTAAAGGACCTTAACATTAGGAGAACGACGTCGTGGTCCGTCCATCGCGTGCTTCCGTAGCTCCTTATTTTGTTGATGAGGGTCTTGAGCCGGTTGTATGTTTGGGTTGGCTCCTCGCCCCTTATCATTGCAAATCTCCCGAGCTCGCCCTCTACCAACTCCATCTTGGTGAGCAAGGTGACGTCGTTCCCCTCATGAGAGATCTTGAGGGTGTCCTAGATCTGCTTGGCATTGTCCAAGCCGCTCACCTTATGGTACTCGTCCCTGCACAAAGAGGCTAACAACACAGTAGTAGCTTGTGCATTTTTATGAATTTGTTCATTAATAAATATAGGACTATCCGAGCTATCAAATTTCATTCCATTCTCAACAATCTCCCATATACTTGGATGGAGAGAGAATAGGTGACTACGCATTTTGTGACTCCAAAATCCGTAGTCCTCTCCATCAAAGTGTGGAGGTTTGCCAAGAGGGATGGAAAGCAAATGTGCATTTGAGCTATGCGAAATATGAGAGTAATCGAAAGAAAAGTTCGAATTAACCGTCTTTCTTTTGTCATAGTCGTTGTCGTCGTTGTCCTTTTGGGAAGAAGTGGACTCATCGCTGTCGTCGTAGTAGATGATCTCCTTGATGCGTCTTGTCTTCTTCTTCTTCCCATCTTTGCGTTTGTGGCCCGAGCCCGAGTCGATAGGCTTGTCATCCTTCAGCTCGTTGACGAAAGACTCCTTCTCCTTATCGTTGATCACAATTCCCTTCCCCTTAGGATCCATCTCTTCGGGCAATTAGTCCCTTTGTGAAGAGAACGGCTCCGATACCAATTGAGAGCACCTAGAGGGAAGGGTGAATAGGTGATCCTGTGAAACTTGAAACTTAATCCACAAAAACTTGATTAGACGTTAGCACAATAATGCCAAGTGGCTAGAGAAGAGTCTCAACAAAACACAACAACCACAAGAGATCAATCACAGAGATGGCACAGTGGTTTTATCCCGTGGTTCGGCCAAGACCAACGCTTGCCTACTCCACGTTGTGGCGTCCCAACGGACGAGGGTTGCAATCAACCCCTCTCAAGCGGTCCAAAGACCCACTTGAGTACCACGGTGTTTTGCTTGCTTTACTATATCCCGTTTGCGAGGAATCTCCACAACTTGGAGTCTCTCGCCCTTACAAAGATGTTCACAAAGAAGCACGGAGTAGGGGAGGGATTAGCAACTCACACAAGACACAAAGATCACAGCAAATACGCACACACAAGACCCAGACTTAAGCTCAAAAGACTAGCACACTAGAATGGAGCTCAAATCACTAGAATGTCGAACAAGTGCGCAAGAATGGAGTGTAAGTGATCAAGAGTGCTCAAAGAATGCTTGGTGTACTCCTCCATGCGCCTAGGGGTCCCTTTTATAGCCCCAAGGCAGCTAGGAGCCGTTGAGAGCAATCCAGGAAGGCAAATCTTGCCTTCTGTCGACTGGCGCACCGGACAGTCTGGTGCACCACCGGACACTGTCCGGTGCGGATCTCTTTCCCTATTTGGCGAAGCCGACCGTTGGTGCCTTGGAGCCGTTGGCGCACCGGACACTGTCCGGTGCACACCGGACAGTCCGGTGCCCCCTTCTAGCCGTTGGCTCGGCCACGCGTCGCGCCCGGATTAAGCGGCCGACCGTTGGCCCGGCGACCGTTGGCTCACCGGACAGTCCGGTGAATTATAGCCGTACGCCGTTTATTTCTTCCCGAGAGCAGCAAGTTTGCCTGAGCCAGCCTGGCGCACCGGACACTGTCCGGTGCACCACCGGACAGTCCGGTGCACCCAGACAGAGCTGGCTTTGGCTGAACACGGCCATCTCTTTTCCAATTCGATTTCTCTTGTTTCCAGCACTTAGACACAATACATTAGTCCATAAAACAATGTACTAAGTCTAGAAACATACCTTTTGACATGATTTGCACTTTGTCCACCACATTGCATAGATTAACACAAAAGCACTTGCGTTGGCACTCAATCACCAAAATACTTAGAAATGGCCCAAGGGCACATTTCCCTTTCAATAATGTTCTCCCACTAGATATGTGCATCAAGTATTTGAATGACTTGCCACATGCACTTTCAATTCGGTTAAAAGTCTCATGAGGAGTATATTACATATCATGATCAAGGCATGACAAATTTGCAATGAATTAACTTATGCCTAAGAATACTTACCACCATATAAAATGTACCATTTGTTATACCAATTTGACAGATCTTACTATCTGTGGTGGTGTCACCTTAGTATTCTTCTTTTCATCATTTGTGGAGACTTCCTTCTTTGTTATCTCTTTTCCTTTTAAAACTAGTCGATAAAACACTTTGAAAAGAGGTATTAGTAGTACAAGGAAGTATTTAATGAATGATGATATCTATATATGAATGGCAAACAAATCATCATTTATGAGGCGTAAAGGCATAAATTAAATTTCTTTTAAGTTAATGCACATGGAGCAGTGAATTCACAATATGCACTAATTTACAAATTTAAGACAAAAGGAATTTAACCTTCATATTGACATTCCTTTCCATATAATATATTATTACCAATTGAAAGAATGCCACTTGGAAGGAACTACTATTGATCAACTACCAATTGAAGCAATTTGTTCCATACCTTTGCCTTGAGCATTCCTAATCTTTCTTTTAGGTGAAGATTAACCTTTAAAGCTTGTGATTTTACCAATTGAAAGAGCACAATCTCTACTTATGAATTTCCATGAAATATCTTAAAAGAGATTATATTAGTAACACAAGCAATAGTTTCCTATTTAGCAACCTCTAGTATATGAATGACAAGAAGGTTACTAAAACAAGTAAACCTCATGATATGAACTAAATTACCCTTACAAGCATCATGCATAACATCAATTGTAAAAAAGATGAAAGTAGCATGATTATTTAATTAAGTTTACATGGCAAGTTTAATTCATAGCATGGTGAGTGATTAATGTAGAAGACTCAAAACCAATTTAAACAAGAATGAATACTTCACATAGTATTGGTTCGATCTTCTTTGAATGTTGAATGGCACACTCCATTTGGGAAACACATTCTCATGTTGTGAGACTACATAAACACTTGGATAGAAACATTAGTCTCACAACTCTAGTCATATAGAGAATTCCCTTTTGGTAAGTGCTTTAAGAATTTGAATTTCTTACTTAGCACTCTATTCATTTAAGAACATGGGATAATACTCTTTATGTCTAGGTCATGGCAATAATATGATGATTAACTTGAAATATGCCACAAGATACATACAATCAATTTAAAGCATGTAGATTGTTACAATATAAAAATATGAACTTGCAATCTACCATATAATTAGATCCTTTCCAAAGCAAGGTAAAATCTTTTAAGTTCATTCTCAAGTGCTTCATTTTTCCTATGTGGCTACAAAAGACACAAAGGAATATACCAATTAAAAGCAATGTGCACTTAAGAATTAATTGTTACCATCCTTTGGATATCACTTGGTTGTAGGCCTTTTGCTTGATTCCCACAAATATTAATCCTTATTCCCTACAACACAAGTTCTTGCTAGAGATGAATATGAAGTTAGTGATATAACAACTCAATTCAGCTTTGGGTCAATCTTAAAGGATAGACAATGTAAGATTGATAGCTTGAGATAAGAATTGAGTTAAACCGCTCAAGCACCCCAAAGCTTCATATCATCTCTGGGTACCTGCAAAACTTATTAAGTACATTTTGGTACCCATTTTTGGATGGGTCCACCAAGGTTAGCTAATAAGTACTTAGGCACCCAAATGGCCTTTGTGCTAGTTTTAGGTGAACTAATTTCCTTTCTAGCACAAGTGTCATTTTTGGGTCTCCTAAGCGAATATGAATGAATTGACATGGTAGGCTTAGGATACTTACTCATTGGACAATCCTTGCAAAGGTGTCCCTTTCTTCGGCAAGTGTAGCAAATATGATTTTTAATTTTGCAAGACTCCTTCTTTTCTTGCGTCTTGTTTGCTACATGGTTAGTGAGCCTCTTTCTTTCCAAAGTTAAGTCACTATCTTTTATGTTGGGATATGACGTAATCTCATGTCCCTTCTCATGACATTGATAACACTTTCTAGTGCATCTTCTCTTATTTGGAAGAGTGGCTTGTTTGTTACCTTGTGTGGAGCATGTGGAGGCATGGTTGTGGCACTTGTCATGAGCTTTGGCTTTCTTCTTTTGATGTTTGCTCATGCCTTTCTTAGGGAACTCAACATTCTTTTGAAGGGGGTTTGTGCATGCTGCGGTTGTCCCCTTCTCAAGCTTCTTCACCATGTTACCACGGTTATCGTGAGAAGGTTGAGCATGACACTTTCCCTTCAAAAGAGTTAAGCTCCTTCTTAGCCTTCCAACTTCTTCCTTGAGCTCTTTATTTTCTTGTGTGATAGAAATATCACTAATTCCTGAAATTTCTAGCTCAATGGAAGATTGGCTTTCTTGAGAGCAACATTTGTTAGCACATGATAATATAGTTTCTATTTGAGTACATGTGCATATGTGAGGTTGGTATGATTTCAAATTAGTTAACACAACCTCGTGAGCCATTTCTAGCATGATATGTGAATCTATAAATTTATTATGAGAGCACACAAGCATATCATGTTTTTCTTGCAAAGCTAGATTTTCAATATTTAGCTTTTCTATCGTGTTCTTGAGCATAGTATTTTCTTTTTCTAATTGAGCAACACATGATAAAGCATTTGAAGTACTAGTTTGCTCAATTGAAACCTTTTCGTACCTTTGGACCAAATGATCATGAGAGCACTTTAGCTTCTCATGCTCTTTGGTCAACTTCTCCAAGTCTTTGATTTTTTCGATGAGGATATCTTCTTGCTTATGAAGCATTTCCTTTTGTTCTTCTGCTCTTTTCATGAGTTTGATCAAGCTCATCCGATTCTTCTTGCTTAGTTGAGCAAAGAATTATTGAAGATCATTCTCATCTTCACTATCACTTTCATGCTCCTCCTCGCCCTCACTTTCGCTTTCACTGTCACTCCCATTAGCGACAAAGCACATATGAAAAGTGGATTTGAAAGACGAACCTTGTGAAGAGGTGGATTCGTCGTTTGGTCTCCATCGATCATTTTCTTCTTCTTCAATCTTGTTCTTCGCCTCATCTTCCTTCATTTTGAGGAACATCCTTTCGGCGATTCTCATGGCAAGATCTATTGCCCTTGGATCAACATCTGCACCAAAAGATGAAGTCGAGACAACCTCAACTTTCTCAAGCTTAGTAGCACTTTCATTTCTTAGTCCCCCCGACATGATCTTTTCCTCACACGGTTAAGCGTTAGAACGAGGATTAGACTCTGATACCAATTGAAAGTTGCCTAGAGGGGGGGTGAATAGGCAAGTTAAAACTTTTTCAACAAAAACTAGAAGCAAACTGGGTAAAACTGAATTGATCTCGAAATTCACCCAGTTAACTTTGGAAATGAGATGTTCTAAATGATCCACAGGGTTCAAAGTAGTAGATTTGAGAAGGGCACTTCTCAAAATCCACACACCAAAAAGATATAAACAAATCTTTCATGGAATGGTGAAAGAACGAAGAACACAAACAAACACAATGAGCAAGAATACAAGAGACACAAGATTTATCCCGAGGTTCGATCACACCACCAAGGTGCCCTACTTCCTTATTAAGGCGCCCACAAAGAGCCGGGTCTCTTTCAACCCTAATCCTCCCTTTGCCGACCACAAAGGTCAATCCCACACACTAATCTTTGCTCAAACGAGCGGGTAATACATACTTTCTTGTGGTTTTTTACAAGATATGGAGACTCACAAGAGACACCTAGTCGTCTAGGAGCTAGAAGCTCCAAGAGTAATGAATCCACAAAGAACTCGATGTAGTACCAAAGCTCGAATCAAGAAGCGCAAGAAGGATTTAGAGATGAAGCACCAAAATCACAGCTCTTCAATCTCACTCAAAGATTTCTCTCCAAAGATTTGAAATGGGAGAGGCAAGAGGTGTGTGAGAGAGAGTGGGAGGTGTTTCTCAGATTGGGAATGAAGTTTTGTGCGTGCTCTTATATGGGGAAGAGTGTGGGAGGTGTATATAAAGGTGCCCCCAAAAGCTGGTGGCCGTTGGGGAAATCTGACTGAAAAACGGTTGAACCGGTTCTAAAACCGGTTGAACCAAATTCCATCAGGGGGTTTTCGGTTCACTGGCGAACTCAGCCGGAGACTGGACCGGACTCGAATTCGGTTGAGCCAGACCAAAATTCGGTTGAACCGGTTGCAAATCCCAGTTGAGCCGGGCCAAAGTTCGGTTGAACCGGGCCAAAATTCGGTTGAACCGTTTTCCAAAAATCTGCACACGACTTTTCCTGACAGGACTGACTGGCAGACTGGCAGTGACAGAGGGGAACAGTGCAGAAACTGGTTGAACCGGTTTTAATTCTGGTTGAATTGATTTTTGAAATTGTTGCACAGATTTTGAGAAAACTAAAGTGAAACAAGAGTAAAATGGAAGTTTTAGATCAAGGATTTTGAGCTTTAGTACCAACACCAACCTTCTTTATGGATCCCCATTGATAGTACGACGATTTCTATACTCAAGTTAAATAAAATATAATTAAGTAAACTCCTTGAGTCATTGGTGTCTCAAATGTGGTTTCTCCATGGTGTTGCTTCATAAGGATCACAAACATCTTTGTCTCACCTTTTGAAGCAAACACAAATCGAGCATGTGACTTGTGCCATTTCACCATATATGAGTTCAAATCATGGCTTCAAGTCACCTTACTGATGCATCAACATGTTGTAACTCTTTATAGCTAATTAGTTCATCGACTTAGTGCAAGTACTCTCTTCTTCACCTTAGTCATGGTACCTCGGTCTACAAGCCGTCGCCTGGCCTTCACCTTCGCTTAGTTCCTCGAAGCCCTTTCCTTGCTATCTTCACCCTATCAAGTCATTCTTGAGTCACATCCTATTGAGCATCCATTGAGAGAATCATTTCTTCAATATTGTGAACCTTGCTTGAATGTCATCTAGATATAACTGCTAAGATCAATCAAACTCTAGTTTGATTCTCATATATTCATATATGTACTAATAGTAATATGGTCAAGTCAATTCACGATTCCTCATATCTTATTCACTTTGGCTTAACCAATCCTCTTAATCACTTCAACCTCTATTATGATCATATTTATGCATAGTGATTTCTCGGGACTTGTCCATATATTCAAACCAATATATAGACCATATTATATCCATTTGCATTGTCTCACTGGTTATTTGACCTTGTGTTGAACCTTATTCACTGATCATTATACACTATTCAAGTATGTTCATCATACTGAATTTTCTGTTCAACACTTAGCAAACTTGTTAGACCTTTAAATGTGTTGTTATCCAAATCACCAAAACTCACAAAAGGGATGACTGCACTTTCAACAACGAATGTTTGCTTCATGTCAACAGTCCTTCGTTTTCCAAAGTTATGCAGGGTCAGGATCCCACCCACTATTTGGCAAACCAAGATGTGAGTAGCATCATGTGATTTACTGTAAATTCCGTGGCCTCTGATCAGAAAATGCATACGATCAGTTGATCACAACAATTGCGTTGGTCTCGAATGTTCTCACGACATTAGTCGCGGTTGCCACTTGGGTGGGTGTGAGTCCACTTGGTCGATGGGGAACTAATTGTTCAATGTATATATCGCGATTCGTTCCAGCACCAACAACAGGATGATGCGATGGGTGTGGACCAGCTTATCTAAATCAGGCGGGCCACGGGGCCACGTCAGGCAGGCATCCCGATGGAAATAGATGGACCACTAGAGGCAGATGCATAATGCATAGATAGTACTCCTGTTTTCCTGCCTGAGATTCAGTGGGGGTACAAGTACAAGGCAAAACTGTTCGGTGCATTGCACATCCAGTTGCGACCATCCTCATGGCATGGTAAACTGCTCCTCATGGCATGATAAACTGCTCTCTATAAACAGCTGCGGCTCGCAACTCCCCTAGTCCGTTAGATCACGATCTAACCATATGTCATATCTACATATCTACGGTTGGATCATAATCTTGCGGACTAGGATACTCGTTTGGTGCGCTTGCACCTTAGACCTGATTGCGCAGCAGTCGTTGACACTTACACATAGAGCATATATCACCAAATATTTCTCCAGCGAGATAGGAAGGAGGGCAAACTTTCTAGATTTTGTGATACAAAGCATTTGCCCTGCTTAAAGCCCAAAAGGCAAAAGATGATACTATCAGTTCAAGCATACAAAACTGTAAGCCAAAATATACTCCTGGGCAGTGGTAACTAGAATCGAGTTTTCTGTTACCAGTGTAACCTGGGGAAACGAAGAAGAAATAAGCTAAAAAAGTGTTCAACAGACAACAGCCAGAAATCCAGAACCTGACAGTGCATGCTACAAGACGCAACATGACAGATCAAGCTTGCAATCAACCACAGGGTGCCATCTATCAGTTAAGAACGGATCAATACAAAAGTTTATCTAATCCCCAATCAGCATAGTTGAACACTGTCATAACTTATTCTACATCTTGAAGAAACCACACGAAGAAAAGTCAGGAACCAAGCACACCACGCATACCTAGCAGAGGTGCTTTCGCTTCAAGGAGGAGAATCTTCATGTACAGGTCAGAAAAAGGTTGCTTTGCCTCTGCAAAGAATCAGCAAGCCAGTTCTTTTCCCAGGAGAAACATAGGTCTCAAGACAAGCTAAAAGCACCATATTTGACATAACTAGCTATAATGTAATAATAAAGTAATAAAAAATTGGAATTAGTTACAAGAGATACACTGCCTGCAGGTGAAATTATCATGTCTAGAGGAGCTCAGGAATATCTGCTAGCAACAATGAGAAGCCATATCTCACTGGTTGTGCCATACTACCACAGTACCACTACACCTTTCCAGAAGCAAATGGGGCTCCAAAATGGCATGTACACTAGCCGCAATATCGTCCAACATAAATACTGAGAGTGCCCCTGGCACTGCGCTGAGGATGTATGAATCTTCACTGGCCACACGACTGAGGCTAGATGTTTTACCTTTTTTTTAGATAAAGGAAACAAACGTTCTGGCGTCTCCACAAGTGCATACAGTCAAGCTAGATGTTTACTGTTCCCCCTTTATCTGTCACTCTGATACCGCACCACTAGCACCTACAATCCTAGCTAGGTCTTGGACGATTTGAGACATTGCTGGCCTGAATTCTGGTCCCGGCTGCATAATAAAAGTGTGAACCTTGAATGCATCTTGGTATTTTTAGAAAAGAGCGCTAACCAGAATGCAATATTGAATAGAAAAATAAAAACAAATACAAATACTTCATTCGATGATCTGAACATGACCGGATGTTTAAAAAGAACTACGAAACATATACATGCAATAGAATAACTTAGATGTCTGAAATCTTGGACTTCCAGCAGGGGAGGAGAGAAGCAGACACTCAACACGCTGGAAAGGCTGGAACTCAGGTGAGCAGACTATGCTTGTGTTGATAAGCTGTTGTAAACAAAGATCTATTTCTACAGGACATAGTTGGCAGCTAACTGAAACAAACAAAAGCTACTAATGCTGTATAATTAAAGTATTAACACAACACAAGGGTTATTATAACATGAAACATGTGACCTTCACATATGATTAATTCTAATATGAGTAAACTCCTGCAAGTTAACCAGAATGCTTATGATGGCTGTGCTCTAACTGTAGAGAGGTAGGGAATAAACAGAGCATGTAAGCTTAAGAAGCTTAGAATTACCTGAATACACTGACTGATGATGTCTGCAAAACGTGACAACAGTATCACAGAACACTCTCCTCGGATAGAAGGATCAACCATCTTTGACAGGGACTCCATGTCATGAAGCTGAGAATTAGCCCATCGAACAAGATGTTGTTCATCACGTGGACGAGAACTGCATATTCCAACATAAAGAAGTACTAAAAATGAATTTTTAGGAGAGAAGTGATTCAAATAATTGCAAAAGGCTCTTGTTCAACATGCATATTGCAATGGATCTCTGACCTGTCATATGGCTTACGACCAGTAAGAAGTTCTAGCATCACCACACCCAAACTATATACGTCGCTTTGACGAGTAAAAGGCTCAGATTCATGGATTTCAGGTGCTTCATAATTGAGTAGAGCTCTCATACGGCCTGATAGCTGAGATAAAAGGGAATACTATTATAAAAAGTTTTACGTTCATACTCCCAAAGAAGTAAAGAAGAAAATATTAATGATAACCAAGTAATCTAGGTAAGTCAATTTCCATTTGTTTTTCTGACAGATCAAGGCATAAAATAGTTAAGATGTGGCAAAGGCTATCCAAGCTTGGAAGGAAATCATTTGATGAGATCTTATATGTATCATTGGTTGGGGAGCTGCTAGCTGTATATGCATCAGTATTCTCAATGTTTGCATGCTCTTTGTGCACGTCCGTGATCCGTGCACCATGAAGTGTATGCGCTATGAGTTCAGTTCTTTCAGCCACAATTTTGTATTATTGATAACGGCAAAGCTGAATCGAAGAGGTTACCTGTGTAACAGAACCAGACGCCATCAATTGTGCCAGCCCACATTCAGCAACACGCACTGAGCATCTATTGTCGAGGAGCACGTTGGCTGGTTCAAAATTCTGGTGTACTACAGGAGGTTCACAGGTGTCATGGAGATACCTGGAAGAAAAGCGTGAATAGTAAATATTAAGATTGTGATAGTCATCTCTTGACAAGCTAAGTTTAACACAAACAAGGTCATGGATATAATATCTAAGTTGAATACAGCTTACTCTAAGGCTTTTGCTGCATGAAGAACAATGTGGAGGCGAGCATTCCAGGATAATGGTTCATCTAGATCCTCCCCTTCATGTAGTACATCATGTAATGTTTTTCTACTGAAGTAGTTATACACGAGTAACCGCTGTTCATATTCAGCACAATATCCAACTAATTCAAGAATGTTAGGGTGTCTAATATCTGATATACGAGCAACCAACTCTAGAAAGTCATCTACTGGTATTCTTCCATTAGCATTATCAATCTTCATAACTTCCAGTAACTGCATAGGACAAAAAAGATTCAGTATAAATCACTCACTGAGTAAAAGAAGCAATACTTGATACATACTTTGCCTTCAGGAAGTTCTGCCAAATACACTTTCCCCAATCTACTCTCCCTTATCAAATTTTGCTCTTGAAAACTATTTGTATATTGCTGAAGTGATGCCACCGAAAAGGATGTTGCAGATGTCGAGGGACCAGTCCTTGGCGGGGTGCTAACTCTTTTTTCTGGAAGTACAATGGGATTTACAGTTACTTTTTCAACAGGAGGTGGTGATGGCAGTCGTGGAGGCGGAGGTGGCGGTGGCGGTGTTGGGGGCGGTGGTGGTGGGGGCGGAGGTGGAGGTGGAGGTGGTGCTGCAGCAAAGATCTCTGATTCTGTTCGTTCCAAATTAATTACACGCTCTTTTCTCTTTTCAGGAGGCTTCTCAATGGCAACTGCAAACAGCTTATGGTTAGTACATATACATCTATACTTGAAACAGCATTATAGTAACAAAAGAATTGATTGGTCAGATTTGCAAGCATATATACCTGGTACAGCTAAATTTATTTCTCGGGGCTTCTTTCTTTCAGGAACCTCAGATGAACCTGTTAGTCAAACTAAAAAATCATGTATCATGGTATGAAAACAACAGAAGAAAACACATAAATACATTGCAGAATGATCAATTAAAGTTGACCTTTTTTGGCTTCATGTTTAGACTGCACCGAAGCTTGCTTGCTTTTTGGCTCCTCAACCCTCTGGTGCACCCTACCTAATTGAGACGTGGAATAATCACGTCTAGACTGTCTTTCTTGATACTTGGACAGGCAAAAGATTACCAACAGCACTAGAACTATGAATAGTACAATAGCAAGAAGAACATATCCAACAGTTCTGAGGGGTGAAGACTTGTTCTTCTTGGATGATGGAGAGTTGCTATTTCGAGCAGTAGATCCACTAGAAGAGTTTGATGCTGCACTAGATGGTGGCGGAGATCCTGAAGGGGATGAAGAAGACGATGGTGTTTGTGTTGGTCTAGAGCCTGTAGGTGTTGAAGAGGGTGAGGTAGAGGGAGCTATGCTGGTATTAAAAGGATTCCCATCATTTCTGTAGGCAAAAGAAGTTAATGAGTTATATGTAACTGGCCCAATCATCAAAGTGTTGAAGGATAGGACAGAATGTAGAGAAAAAAACAGGACTAATTGGGCTGCACCAAGAAGTTTGCAATAGGTAAAGGAAAAGTATCTCACTTGAAGTTTGGTATGTTCAGCAGCTTCGGAGGAACTGGTCCAGAAAACATATTATTCTCTACATTTCTGTTTAGATGTTCATAAATTATCAGAAAGAGGTATAAATATCGTATGCATGACAGAACATTTAGGATAATAAATTATTTGGAATGTGAATTTAACATCAATTGGATTTAGACTAGAAAACAATTATATGCCCCATGCATCATGTGAAAGGAATGTTGGTATATAATTCATACAAAAGGCTGCTGTTTGTTGTAGAAATCTGGTAGGCCAGAAACAAACATTTATGTATCCACTTTTCTGGGAAATAACTGGACCCAGAAGCAGAACTAGTCAATTATATTAAAAGGCCTATATCAACGTCTGGAAATACATGACTTGACCAACTGAGCTAGCTCAGCTTCCTGTTCAATTAGCAAAAGGCTCCACAAAAAAAGTGAAATATCTTACTTTGTCAATGTTTTTTTTTCCTTTTCCATTTAGCAAAACTATGCTAAATGTGCAGTTACAATGGCTATACTGTGAACTATACTTATGCCTGAAAGCCTTATGTTCGGTTGATCTCATTCAAATCGATCAAGGGACCGAGTTGGACACCGCACGTGCACCCTGATCAGGGCACAACAATGTGCTGGTTGCGGCTCCCTTTCACATCACGTACATAAATAGGCTAGAGGCCGACATGCGAACCATTGTTCGTCGTACCCCATTCGTCATACACTCACACAGATTGGTCGGATCTCTATACGGTTAGTAATGGGAAGGCCACCATCGTCGTGTTCATCGCTCTCAGCTCATCAGGCTTCGACTTGCATGACGTCTCCTCCCAACCTCGAAAGAATAATTCTATGTTCTACGTTTTCTAGTGGCTAGGGTTACGAGCCAAAATCTTAGAACTCTAACGCCTTAGAGAGCACTGAAAGGCTATGGCCTTTGTCGAGGAAATTCAAGGTGGCTTCGCTAATACAACATATAGTTACTACATTGCAAGTCTAGAGCTAATTAAAGTCACTTATCATCGTAACCTACAGTTTAGGTTTAAAGCAATAGACATAAAGAATATTACTTGGAGGCTGTTATGACAAGTAGAGTGCCAGACAGATTAGATGGGTTTGGTTTGTTAGAAAAAAGAGATAAGTTAGATTAATTTGGTTAGGATAAGGATCGCTTGCTTAGGGGTCAAGCTAGAGATAGAGATCATTTGGGGTCAAGTAAGCCTCTCTATATAAGGAGAGAAGATATATCAATTTAATCAAGCAAGAATTAAGAAGGAAAACCCTTCCCTCTTGGTTGATCGTGAGCAAGGTCTCCGACCAGCCCCCTTCCGCTCCCTCAACACTAGACACTGCCATAACAACCATAACAATTTGGTATCGGAGATGCCAAGCTCCAACCATGGCGATGACGACATGACATCCGCGGCCACCGCCACTGCTCAGCAACAGACGACAGAGACTTTGGCCAAATCCATGGCTAACCTGTAGCGCTAGCTTAGCAGCTTTGCAACCTAGTTGAGCTCCCTCTCATCTCCTGTGTAAGCAACAGAACTCTTACTCTCATCGAGAAGATGACACTACGAGTTGGGCCAATTTTCTGTTTATTTTCTCAAATACTACACAATGCCATATACCTCTGTATCCTTGGCCCCGGTGATCACCAAGTCGTCGACATAGACACCCACCAACACGACATTTCTCCATTGCCCCGCTGATAGATGGTCGCCTTGTGCGGGCATGGCATGAAGCCTATCCTCTTGAGCGTGGAATCCAGCTTGGCATTCCACGCCCTCGGTGTCTGTCGCAAGTCGTAGAAGGTCTTGCACAGGCGCAACACCTTGCTCTCCTTGCCAGGGATCACAAAACCTGGCAGTCATGCCTGGAGAACGTGGTGGTGAAGAGCTAGTTGTAGCCGGAACTAGAGAGCATGGCACTGGAGTCGGTGGAGACTTGAGGGCTGGGGTAGACCTACTCAGAGAAGAAGAGTTGCCTACTCCCCCAGCTCCGGCTACAGCCTCAGCCTCTCCTCCATCGGAGTGAGAGCTGGGTTGCAATTGGTGAGCTCAGCCAACTCAACAATGTGCTTGGCGTAGACAGTCTGGCGAAGTGTGATTCCGGAGTCGCCCTGGTGCACCTCAATTCCCAGGTAGAAGAGATGTCCCAGATCACTCATCTGGAAGGTGGCATTTATCTCTTCCTTGAACGCTACCACCTCTGCATCCTTGGCGTCGATGATCACTAAGTCGTCGACATAGACACCCACCAACACGGCATTTCTCCATTGCCCCGCCGATAGATGGTCACCTTGTGCGGGCATATCATGAAGCCTATCCTCTTGAGCGTGGAATCCAGCTTGGCATTCCACGCCCTCGTTGTCTGTCGCAAGTCGTAGAGGGTCTTGCACAGGCGCAACACCTTGCTCTCCTTGCCAAGGATCACAAAACCTGGCAGTCGTGCCTGGAGAACGTGGTGGTGAAGAGCTAGTTGTAGCCGGAGCTGGAGAGCATGGCACTGGAGTCGGTGGAGACTTGGGGGCTGGGGTAGACCTACTCAGAGAAGAAGAGTTGCCTACTCCCCCAGCTCCCTCAAAGTGGACGTAGTCGATGGTGAAGTCGTCATACATCGGAGTCGTGCCGTCGTTCAATGCCTTGTCCCATGCCCATCCTCGCCCTTCGTCAAACACTACGTCATGCGCCGTGTGCACACGATGTGTTCCTGAATCAAGGATGTGGTAGGCCTTCGAGCCCTCCGTGTAGCCAATGAACACCCTCAGGGTGCTTCTGTCGTCGAGCTTGCCGATGTGGCCAAGCTCATTCATGAACGCGAGACAGCCGAAGACCAGTAGACGAGAGACCGTCGGCTTGCGCTCATGCCAAGCCTCGTACAGTGTCATCCCGTTGAGTGCCTTGGTGGGCGAGCGGTTGAGGATGTAGACCGTTGTCACCACCGTCTCTCCCCAGAAGACAACCGACATTCTCCTCTGCTTGAGTAGAGCCCGAGCCATCCCCACAATCGTCTGGTTGCGCCGCTCGACGACGCCGTTCTGTTGCCGGTTGTACGACGCGGAGTAGTGGCGTTGAACGCCCTCATCCGCGCAGTACGACGCAAACTCAGCCGCCGTGAATTCGTTGTCGTTGTCGGTGCACAACACCAGTGTTATTAAAACTACGTTTAAACGATGTTTAAACTACGTTTAAACGTCAAAACTTTAATTAGAGGTTGAAACCACGTTTTAGCGTTTTGGCGTTCTAAACTGTAAAACGCAGTGTTTTATGCATTTTAGACCATTAGCTACTTTTTGGGCCTAGTCTATTAGTTACTTTTGAGATTCAATCCAGCTCATGGGTGAAGTTTTGGTAAGCCACTAACCTCTCTATTTTGGTATTTAACTTCATATTATTGTCTGAAATTATGATGTATTGGTATTTTGCTTGTGTTGTTTAAAACTACGTTTAAACAAAGTTTAAACGTTTAAAAGTCAAAATTTCACCCATGAGCGTTCCAACGTTTTACCGTTTTAATAACCTTGCACAACACACGTAGCTTGCGGTCGCATTCCGCCTCCATAGCGACCTGCACACGCCTGGTGGCGTTCACAGCCTCTCCCTTGCTGCCAAGGATCATCACCCACATGTAGCGGGAGAGGTCGTCAACGAGCAGCAAAAGTAGTGTCGTCCTCCTGGTGTGGCTGGTGTCACGGGGCCACACAAGTCCCCATACACGAGCTCGAGCCTCTCCTTGGCTCGGAAGCTCGACTGCTAGGGAAAGGGGACTCGTCTCTGCTTTGTCAACACGCATGCATCGCAGAACTGCTCCACATAGTTATGGCACGGCAGGCCTCATATCATCTCCTTAGCACTGAGCCGCTTCAGGGCCTCGAAGTTAAGGTGCCCGGAGCGCTCGTGCCACTGCCGTGCCCCGTCGTCTCGATGAGCAGCAAGGCAGCAAGGCTGTGCCACCTTCACGCTGAGGATGTAAAGCCGATTTGGACTCCTGCGTACCTTGGCAAGAAGGCGACGAGAGGGGTCCCAGATCCTTATGACTGCATGCTCGACCTCCACACGTGAACCGTTCTCATCTAGCTATCCCAAGCTGATGATATAGTTTCTCAACGCGGGGATGTAGTAGACTCCAATGAGCAGCCTGTGTTCACCAGACACGGCGGTGAAGACGGCTGAGTCGGCGCCCTTGATCTCTATGGCGGAGGCATCCCCAAACTTGACGGAGCCTCGGACGCTAGAGTCAAGCTCAGTGAAGAACTCCCATCGGCCGGTCCTGTGATGAGTGGCGCCGGTGTCGAGGCACCATCCTTCGATCATGTCTTTGCTGGAGCCGTCGCCGAGGAAAGCGTGTGCTTTCGACTCATCAAGCTGGAGTGCCGTTGGAGATAACTCGATGCTTGCGTGTGCTAGGAGCATAGCCTCCTCCTCTGTCTCTGCCTCCGCCTGTGCGATGTTGGCTTGGCCGCGTCGTGGCTATCAATAGTCCCTAGCCTAGTGGCCAAGCTTGCCACAGTTGTGACAACCTTCATCTTGTGCCGACTTCTTGTTGCCGATGGCGTCGCCTTGGGCGCCTCCACGGGCACCACCCTCAGCATGTCCTCGCACCCTGGCCTAGGCGCCTCCACGCGTCTTGCCCCGTCTGCGGCCACGTGTCGAGAAGGAGGACTCCCCCTTCTTGTCACCCTGGCAGGCCTCCCACTGCTCCCGAGTGAGAAGTAGCTTCCCATCGATGGTGATAGGCCCAGAGAGACCCTATGGATCGTCGCCGTCGATGACCTTAAGACGATCTATCGCCTCTTCGATCGTCATCATGGAGAGGTCTAGCAGAGATTCGATTGAGCGAACGATCTGCTTGTACTTCTCAGGGATGCAACGGAAGAGCTTCTCGACAGCTCTCTCCTCATCGTAGGTGTCGTCATCGAACTGCACCATCTTCTGCAACAGAGTGTTGAGGCGGAGACCAAAGTCATCAACATCCTCACCTGGTTTGAAGGCCAGGTTCTCCCACTCTTTGCGAAGTGCCTGCAGTGTGGTCTTGCGGGCACGGCCGCTACCGATGTGGGTCGCAGCGATGGCGTCCCAGGCCTCCTTGGAGGTCCGCTTCTGGGAAAGTAAAAAATACATCTCGGGCGGGACTGCAGCAATGAGGGCATCCAGCGCCCGTCGATCCTCGTAGTAGTCGACATCGACGTATCGAATTGTTTCCCACATGTGGAGAACCCAGAGCCGTACCCTCATCACCGCAGCCCACTCGACCTAGTTGGTCTTGGTGAGCGTAGGCCACCCACCGCTAGAACCAATGTCCTTGACAACAGCTTGGACCCCGCGGTGACCATGGTACCGATCCGGGGAGGGAGAGCCACACTGCATGCAGAGACCGCGATCTCCGTCGACCCGGCCGCCGCCACCGGGAGCACCCCTGGCGTGTTTATGCCTATCTGGGCTGCCGCCACGTGCGTTCTCGCCTGGAGTGCCCTCGGCGCGTCTACGCCTATCTGGGCTGCCGCCACGCGCGTCCCATGGGGAGGCACGACTGCCCATTGTACCGCCTGCTCTTGCGCTACCTCCCTTGCTAGCCTAAGCTCGTCATTGGTGCCGCCGTCGCCGGAAATAGAGGTGTCAGAGCTATTGCCGCGTAGAGCCTCGAGCTCTGCCTCCGCCACACGTGCAGCATCCGCCGCCTCCGTTGCTTCTACTTCTGCTCTCGCTGCTGCCAGTTCTGCCACCGCCAGCTGTGCTGCCCTCGCCGCTGTCGCTGCAGCCGCTGCTGCTGCTCGCTCGTGTTCTTGTGCCGCGGCGATCTCGGCCTCCTGCTGGCGCCGCGCACTCGAAGTGATCGAGCGTAGGGACATGGTGTGCTAGTGATGGGTCACTGCGTGTGGAAGATGTTGTCTCAGACGAAAGACTGCTCGTCCGAGCAGGAGAGGAAGGAACAGTTGGAGCTCTTGCTGCCGACTGAGTATGTAAAGAGGCGCGGGAAGAGATGAGCAAGAGATGTTTAGGCTGCATGATAGTTTGGCTCTGATACCAATTGTAAGCAACGAGACTCTTACTCTCATCGAGAGGAAGACACTACGACTTGGGGCAATTTTTCGTTTATTTTCTCAAACACTACACAATGTCATACCCATCTAAGGGTTGGAGACACATATTTATAACCCTATGGACTACACTACACACTACACAATACACAACACACTACACAATACACAACACACTACACAAAAGGTGTTGTCCTCTAGTCTGCAGCACTAGAGATGTTGTCCCTATTGTCCTCTATATGCTAAAGGCGATGTTGTTGTTGTCCCTGAGATGCACGTTGTCATCGCAGTAAAAAAGGAGCTGCAACAAGAACTGCGGTCCTCCACAAGACACCCACAAATGCTCAAGACTTATTACATCAATATCCACATAACCACAACCACCGCCTCCATGCCCTTCGCCTCTGCCACCATGCCCACCACCATGTCGTTGTACTCCTACGCTGCCGCGCAACCGTCCGACATTACCATCCACCAAATATCATTCCCTCACTCTCCATCGTCATCCTAGATCCCTACGACCTACGTGGGACCGGGCCAACCGTCGATCCCACACCACCCACGCACATCGTATCGCACTTCCACAAACTCTTTCCCCACCTTCGACGACAAAGAGGACCCCTTGCTAGCTCAACCGCTACGACCAGTTCTTCTGCGGCCAATGCACACTTGAGGGGGACAAGGTCTGGCTTGTCTCGTACCACATGATCCGCGTTGCACAGATTCGATACTATATGATGGACCACGACTCGACAAAGCAGTCCTCCTAGCCTCACTTCAAAGAGTTGTGCCACCAGCACTTCGGGGCAGCAGTATGCCACAACCCCTTGGGCACCCTAGCATGCCTGCACTTTCGCACGACTATCGAGGAGTACCAGGAGCGCTTCTTGAACATGTGCCACACCGAGCACCTGTCGCCTACCCAGTAGGTCCAACTCTTCACCGCGGAGCAACTAGACTGCCTCTATGTTGACGTCGAGCTTACCGACCCCACTGATATTCACAGACCATGAGGCGACACACGCTTATGAGCCTCGCGCCCAGGTCCCCAACAATGCGCCAGGGGCAAACCAACCCCGGCAATACCGCTCCCCATCTCTCCTTTCACAGGCTGCGCCCACGTCTAGAACTCCGAGCACGCCCATGACACCCTCATCACAGCCTGTTGGTGCGCCTGCACCAACAACCGTGCGCCCATTTCGGTGCCTCACACCACCAGAGCTGGTGGAAATGTGCCTATCCTTCTCGTGCTTGGGCCAACACATCATTCGGTGGGGCATCGGCGTACCACGACGTGATAACACTACTCCATCTGCCTTCGTCATCACAGTCGCCACCCCGCCCATGCTTGACCACCCACTCTAGGCATTCTAGGAGGTATTTGTCGCGCCATCCGACCTACCAAGCCATGCCCTTGCGACCACACGATCCACCTCCACACGGGGACAACACCCATTGCTCTACGACCCTACCGGTATACCCACAACTCCAGAAGGACGAGGTCAAGCGGCAGTGCACTGCAATGCTAGACCAAGGCGTCATCCGGCCCAGCACATCCGCATTTTAGCACCAGTGTTGTTCATGAAGAAGCCGAACAACTCGTGGTGGTTCTGCATAGACTACAAGGTGGCGTGAACAAGCAACCATCTGTCGGGGGCATGGGGTTCCTTGCAGGCGCGCACTGCATAGTGCCATTGTATTTCGTCACTGACCTTCGTGAGGGCGTCTCCACCGAACGTTGTTGCGACCACTCCTAGGTCTCGACACCCACCAAACTACGCCATGAAATCCAAGTGGTCGTACATGTTAATGTATATGTATACTAGTGTATTTTCTTGTACTCTAGGGTTCTCCTTGTAAAGTGTACACATGTACTTTTGCCCTTTGGGCCCTATGGAATACACAAGTTGCCATTTTCTCTTCATCCATAACATGGTACAAAGATAGGGTTACCTTGCAGTCGTCGGCCGCTGTCTCCGGCCACCTGCCTGTCGTCGCTAGCCACCTCCGGTCATGCCCGGCCCGCGTCCGGCCGTGCCTGGTCGCTCGCCAGCGCGCTCCCGCCAGTATGCTCCCCGCCGCCGGCCACCTCGCCTCTGTTGTCTGCACCCGACTGCACCATCTTGCGCATGGTCGTGCCATCCCGCGCCCGGCCGCTCGCCACTGCTCGCATGCAGTTGCGCCTGTCCACGCCCGGCCCCTGCCAGCGCGCTCGTCCCACCTCGAGTTGCCTTTCCTGCTCGCTCGACTACTGTCCTTCCCCTCCGGTTGCTCATATCCTACGCTTGAGCGCGCGCCGCAGTCCTTCGCCTACCGTTGCGTCCACTGTTTCCCTAGCATGGCGGCTCCTTGTTCTGCCCCTCTTATGCAACTTCCCTGTGTTACCTTTGATGGAACCAATTTTCGAGAATGGTCCACTATGCTTTATGTTTGTCTCAATAGCCACCGCATTTGGGGTCACCTTACTGGTCTATCTCCTCCTCCGGTACCGGCACATCTAGAGGAGCCCACTGTCGGGGTTGATAATGTTCCTTCTTCTGCTCAAGTCATGGAGGATTATGCTCATGAGTTGAGCAATACATGGCTGACTTAGCTGTTTATAATGCTTGGCTTGCTGATGAGGCTCGGGCGACTCAGAGTATTCTTGGCAGTATGAAGGTGGAATTTGCCATGGATCTGTCTACTCTGCCCACCACTCAGGCGATGTGGGAGCGGGCACAAGCTCTCTACCAGCCGAGCAGCACTACTCTCTACATCTCCACTCTGAAGCTCGCTAGCTCTACTCGTCAGCAGGACTCCTCTGTTGATGTCTTCTACCTCGAGTTGGCTGGTGTGTGGCGCCAACTCGACTCGTTGGAGCCACCGTACTGTCGGACTTGTCCCTGTTGTGTCCTCCGACATGGGCACAACAGTGTTCCTCGCCTCCACGAGTTTCTCCTGCGTCTCCGTTTGGAGTTTGAGCAACTTCGGGCTCAGCTCCTCGCTCGTTCTCCTTTGCCACCCCGGTTGAGGCGGTCACCTTAGCCTGGGCTGAGGAGATCCGTCTTCGTGGTGTGTTGTCGTCTTCCTCGACAGTTCTTGCTGCTCCGACTGCGTCGCTTGCTCCAGTTCCTACATCTACTTCGGCTCCTGCAGTGGTCCCTCTTGCTCCAGGGGGCGTTGCTGCAGCTGTCATCTGCCGCTACTGCAAGGCAACGACACATACCATCGAGAAGTGCAGGCGTCGTCCTCCATGCCATCGTGGGGGTGCCCCAGTCCTGCTGCCCCTGCCTCGCCTCAGTTGCCTCCTGACTGGGCCCTCGACCTGACTAGGCGCATGGAGCGCCTTTGTGCTAGTTCGTCAGCTTCCTCTGTGGTCTCCTTGGTTGCTGCTCGTGTGCCCCCGCTAGGGCAGCCGCGTGGTGCCTCGTCGTCATGTACTATCGTGCCCTAGATTCTTGACTCAGGAGCTTCTTTTCACATGACTCGTGATTCTACTTCTAACATCCTCTGTTCCTCCTCAGTTCTGGGCTGAAGCTGTGCCTACAACTGTTTACCTTGTGAACATTCAACCTTCAGTTGCTCTATATGGTGTCACTCCTCTTGTGCGCCTCTTTGGTCGGCCACCACAATATAGTCACCTTCGTGCTTTTGGTTGTATTGCCTTTGTCCTTCTTCAACTTCGTGAGAGGACCAAGCTCACTGCACAATCCGTTCAGTGTGTCTTCCTTGGCTGTGACTCTGAGCGTAAGTGATATCGTTGTTGGGACCCTGTCGCTCGCCGCATTCGAGTATCCCGGGATGTGACCTTTGATGAGTCACGTCCTTTCTTTACTCCTGGTTTGTCCTCTTCTTCCTCTCCTTCCAAGTCTGTTGATTTCCTCCACTTGGTTCCACCTCCTACCACCTTGTTGCACGTGATTTTCAACAAGAGTATGGGCGTGACTATGAGGAGACCTTTGCTCCTATTGCTCATCGGACCACTGTTCATACTCTTGTTGTTGTTGCCTCTATTCATCGGTGGGCTATCTCACAACTTGACATGAAGAACGCTTTCCTTCATGGTGAGTTGCATGAGGAAGTCTACATACATCCCCCGCCTGGTTACCTTGTTCCTGATGGTCATGTATGTCGGCTTCGTCGTTCTCTCTATGCCTCAAACAGGCTCCCCGTGCCTGGTTTGAGCGCTTCACCTCTGTTGTCACTGTTGCTGGCTTTATTGCAGCAAACATGATCCTGCTCTCTTTGTTCACACTTCATCTCGAGGTCGCACCCTCATTCTTCTCTATGTTGATGATATGTTGATCACTGGTGATGATATTGATTACATTGCCTTCGTCAAGGCACGACTCAGTGCGCAGTTCCACATGTCTGACTTGGGTCCTCTTAGCTTCTTCCTTGGGATTGAGGTCACCTCCACACCTGATGGCTATTACCTCTGTCAGCGCAAATACATTCAGGACATCCTTGATTGTGCTAGTCTTACTGATCATCGTTCTGTGGACACTCTCATGGATCGTCACCTTCATCTTCGTGTCACTGATGGTGTTCATGTTGTTGATCCCACTCGCTATCATCATCTTGTTGGCAGTCTTATCTACCTTGGCATAACTCGTCCTGACATCTCCTATGTTGTTCACATTCTGAGTCAGTTCATGTCTGCACCCACTACTATCCACTATGGTCACCGTCTTCGTGTTCTTCGGTACCTTCGTGGCACCATTGATCGTCGTTTCTTCTTTTCTAGCACCAGCTCTCTGCTTATTCTGATGCGACTTGGGGTATTGATCCTTCAGATTTTAGGTACATCTCTGTCTATTGTGTCTTTCTTGGATCCTCCTTGGTTTCATGGAAGACCAAGAAACAGACTGCTATTGCTCGTTCCAGTGCTGAGGCTAAGTTGTGTGCCTTGGCTTGTGGGGTGGCTGAAGTGACATGGCTTTGATGGTTGTTGGCTGACTTTGGGATTTCTCTTACTACTCCTACGACTGTGCACTGTGATAGTACCGATGCTATTAGTATTGCTCAGGATCCAGTGAAGCATCAACTCACTATTGGCATCGACTGTTTTTATCTTCAGTCTGCAGTTCAGGATCATGTGGTTTCCCTCCAGTATGTGCCTTCAGAGTTACAACTTGTGGATTTGCTTACAAAGGCCCATACAAGAGCTCAACATAGTTTTCTTCTTTCCAAACTCAGTGTTGTTGATCCATCATGAGTTTGAGGGGGGGTTAGTGTATATGTATACTAGTGTATTTTCTTGTACTCTAGGGTTCTACCTGTAAAGTGTATACATGTATTTTTGCCCTTTGGGTCCTATGGAATACACAAGTTACCATTTTATCTTCATCCATAATAGTACACATGCAACTACATCGTTCGGATGGTGCCCTTCTAAGTATCACGTCTCTAGGGTAACATCGACATCTGCAGCCACGACCACCATCATAGCTGAAAGACGAGCTGTTGGTTAAGGCTTCCGAGTAACACCTCCAGGTCCTGGGTTCGATCCCCTCGGGGGCGAATTTCTGGCTTGGTTAGAAAAATCCCCTCACTGTGCCCCCGCCCGCTCCTGGGTTACGTCCTGCGCGCCACCCTCCGACTGGGCTGTTGCAGAGTGGGCGGTGACGCTAGTGATGGGGGGCAGGGTTCGGGGATTTTCTTGGCCGGGACCATGTTTCGGTCTCTTCTTAATATAATACTGGGAGGGCGGTCTTTCCCTCCCCGGCCGAGTTTTTTTTTGAAGGGTGAAATAGTGTTATGAAAACTAGAGTGTCAAACATATTAGATGGGTTTGTTAGGAAAGAGAGATTATATCAGTTTGATTTATTAGAGATAATTTAGATTGATATGGTTATGATAAGAATCGTTTGTTTAGGGGTCAAGTAAGAGGGATCACTTGCTTAATGGTCAAGTAAGCCTCTCTATATAAGGAGAATAGATATATCAATCTAATCAAGCAAGAATTAAGAAGAAAAACTTTTCCCTCTTGCTCGGTCATGGGCAAGGCCCCAGGTCGGCCCCCTTGCGCTCCCTCAACACTAGCCACCGCCATAACAACCATAATAGAGGCAGTATTTTTTTGTTAAACCAGCAGGTAACTGACCAAATAATTGCAGATGTTCTGCTTGATTTGTAGATTGTGATGAACTGTAATAAATGAACAAGTTAATTGACAACAGAGAAGGGAGTGTAGACATACAAGTCTTTGAGGGGGAGATCCTGCAAGACATTAAGGGTACCAGATAGTTGATTATCTTGCATGTGCCTGTGCAATAGAACATCCTGGAAGAGTAAGTACAAGGTAAGAGGGTAAAAATAGAAGAAACAGTTGTAGAATTACAATGTAGTCAGTGATGTCAAGCTTCCCAATGAAGGTGGTAATGGACCACTGAAGTTGTTGGAAGAAATATCCCTGTGAACAAAGGTCAGGTGCCATCAAGCGGTTTGCATGGTGGGATGGAAGGAGGGAGGGAGAACATACAGATTTACAAGTCCCGTGAGGGAATCAAATGCATCTGGTAGCTTTCCATCTAGATGGTTATCATTCAGTGACCTGGTAAAAGAGGATCTTGACTCTTGAGTCGATTAACTGATGAAAGTAGAAAACAATAGTATGGTCTTGTCGTTTCGGAGGAAAAAGATAAGAGAATTAGGAATTACATGGCTGTTAGACTATGGAGTTCTGATAATGACATTGGAATGCTTCCAGTTAGTTGGTTATCTGAGAGAAACCTGCAGTAGCGAGGAACAAAATAGCCCATCATCTAACCAGAACTAAAGAAAATTTCAAGAGTAAGGATATTGCATACAGATTCTGCAGTGTGACAGGTAGATCTTCTGGTATGGTTCCACCGATATTGTTGTTGCTAAGATTTCTACAATGACAACAAAGAAAACAATCACCTGCTTGATGAGATACGAGTACAACATAACTTAAACCTGTATATAAAGTGTCCTCTCTTCACATGTTTAAACAGTACAACAGAATTGGTACAGCCATTACCATTGGTAAAAAATTGTAAAGACCATGCCCTTACATTTCAGTTATTGAAGTGAAGTTCCCCAGGCTGCCTAGCTGTCCTCCCAGATTTGCAGCATTGAAAACTCTGCAAACAATGAGTTCATAAAAGCACAAAATAGAAAAGTCTTATTGGCAAAAGGTGACATAGAATATCTGGCGTACATTGAGGTTATACTTGAGCCGGTACATGTGACACCCTGCCAGCTCTCACCACAGGGATCTCCAGCACTAGCAGACCATCCTGGCAGCTTTGGTGATCCAAGTGCAACATAAAGTCCATTTATAGCAGAAACTGCATGTGAAAGAAAAGCAATGAGCCAATGATAAGCAATGTTGTGATGTGGACTCTAGTCGCCCAGGCACCGACTAGTTGATTAATTGTGACTAAGCATCGACTAGTCATGATTAGTTTGGGTCTAGTCAACGAGTCGCCCAGAACAGCTTAAATAAGGTACTTAGCATAGCATGTTAGGATTTAGCGATTGGCATTCAGGCAGCATAACAGGCAGCCAACCTTACATGCAAGTGCTAAACAAGAGTGTTTACTGCTGCACATTAGCGAAAAGGCCTCTAGCCGAGTTGTTTAGGTGATGTGAGTAGCACTCCTCAGGTCCTAAGTTCAACTCCGCGTGAGAGCGAATTTCAGGTTGAGATGAAAAAAATCTACTCGTTTGTCCCACATCAAAGCACAGGTCTAAGGCTCGCCCCCGGTTGCGATCGTTATCACATGGGCTACAGTGTCGCTGTGTATGAGTGGGGCAGGGGTTTAAGGATTTTCTCGGGCTGCATGATGAAGTCTTCTTCTTAATACAACTATGATCCCGGGGGAGGGAAGGGGCTGATGGTGGCGGCCACGCAAGTGAGGGGGAGGGGCGGCAGGGTCACGGGGGAAGGAGAGAGATGATCCAAATAATATTGTCCATTGGGTTTGAGTGAATAAGGGAGAGGAGGTTATGCAGCGATCTGAACCGTTGGTTTTGATGGTGTGTTAAGTCCGAATGCAATTTGTTTGGTGAATTTAGTGGATGTTATGGGTGTGGGGTGATTTGGTTGGGTGGATTTTGCAAAAATTAAACTGGTGGATTATATAGTGGTATAGATGTCCGAAGATTGTCCTACCACCCGCAGGTCGATTTTTTTACTGCTGCACATTAAAGTCCTCAAGGATGTCTCCAGCAGATCGTACATATAGTCATGCAAAACATTGTTTTGCACTATACAATGTATTGTTCACAGAGTGAAGTTTGAAATGGGAGATGGAATGAGAGGTATGATCGGTAAGTTGCAGGAGATAGCCTAATAACTTAATAATATCTTAAATATGAAAGATATGCTAGTAACTAATACTAAAACAAACTATGAAAGACAGCTTGTCAATTGTCATCATCAAAAGCCCAGTTTGCAGCACATGCTGCACATCAGTATTCAGCCATCCAAAGCAATATCCAATTGGAAAGTCCCTCCTCCTTTAATCCTGACTCCAGATTCATCCTCCATTTCTTCATCTTCTTGAGTTAGAAAGATGGGACCATGGCCCTGTTTGTTTGGGCTTTTTTCAGCTTCTGGCCACCAAAAGCTGTTGCGCACTGCCAAACGCCCCAGCTATTCAGCCCGCTTCTATAAGAATCGTTTTAGTAAAAATCGTCTAAAATCAACATGAACACAAAATCGGCCGAGTCGTCGCGATAGTAGGAATTCATCGCTTTCTAGATCCTGAACCATTTGAACCACTTCATCTTACTCCGCACGTAATCCCCTCCAGTGTTTACAAGTCGTCCGACTAGTCGGGCTGGTCGCCTGGAAGAGGGCGATTAGGAGGACGACGCGATTAGGGTTTCTAGTCGTCCTAGTCGTCCGACTAGTCGTCGACCTGGGCGATTAGTCGTCTGGTCGAACGCTTCCTGGTCGTTTTTTGTCGTTGCAATTTTGGTACTGGGCTTCACTCAGGTTTTTGGCCCATCTACAGTAGCCCGCCCCTCCAAAAACGCTCCCAGCCGCCAGAAACCCGCCAGTACCCCTCCCAGCCGCCAAAAACCCTACTCCTCTCCTCTGTCCTCTCTGGTTTCTGCCGACGTCTCTGCTCCAGCCTCCAAGTGCTCCAGCCGTCCAGCGGCGTCCAGTACTCCAGTGCTCCGGCATCTGTGCTGCTGCTGATGCATTTTGTTTGGATGCTGATCTGCTCTAGGTAGCAGCCAGTAGCAGCCAGCAGGTAATGCAGTACTTTTTACTGAATTACTGCAAGTAATTATGCCAATATTACTTTCAGTTTGAAATTTGGACTTTGGATGGATTCAGTTTTACACTTTTATTGAATTACTACTAGTTTGCTACTAATTATGCCTATATTATTGCAGAAATGCAGTGTTTATATAGTTAATATATAGTTATATACATATACATATGTCCTTAAATCTATAGGACGACTAACGGACGACCAGAGGTCGACCAGGACCGATTAGGTCGACTAATCGTCGCCCTAATCGCGATTAGTCGCCTGGTCGCGCCTCTCGCTCGACCAGCTGGTCGCCCGACTTGTAAACATTGATCCCCACGATACTCAGATTTTTCTCATAGCCAGATTCTTATAAAAGTTGGCCAGAAAAAGCTGAATCAAACAGGTCACATGTCCGCCACCAATAAGTGCATCCTCCTCGCTGTTTTCATCATCTTCATTGGTGTTTTCACTTCCAGCAACCATTGACCGCAGGCTCAATTCAGCTGGCAGCTAGGTCAAAACCAGAGGATATGCGATACAGCTAGTATATATAGGTGGTGGTATGGTCCTTGAATGCTACCCAACTGACCTGCTGAAGCCCAAGTTGCTTTCTACAGGCTGATTGTTCGACTAGAAAGCACCAACTGGTTGTGGCTAGTCAATGATTGGTCATCTGGTCAAGCAACCAGTGACTAGGAAAACTAATTGAATTGCTTCACCTAATCGATGTCCAAGGGCCGATTTGTCGATGAGTTGGTTAATCGAGCAATTTGAAAACATTGATGATGAGGCATAATAAACACAACAAATGCCTCAGTATGCAACCATACTTAATCAAGCAATCTACATGCATACCAAAGGGCTTTATTCGTTAAAGGTTCCAATTACTTCTAACAAAATTCAGAACTGTATATAACATGTATGGAGCACACTGTCATGAACTAATCCTCATTAGTCATTTACATTTTGTATTAACTCAACTCTCTGCTGCCAAGACCTCTGTCTGAAACAGGTACTGAGCGCATTGCCCGCGAAAGCAGTCATTTGGTCTTTTGCCATTCACCAGAAATCCGGCTCTCTGCCACTCTAAGCTCATCCTGTGTGTACACCATTTACCAACTCCTGAGAGTCTGATGAGACTATAAGCTCAAGTGCTCCACCAAGATCAAAGTTCCCAATGTACCACGGCAGCCTTCAAAAAATTGCACTACACATCTATTTGTCCTTGACTATTTTCAACAGCCACTGAATCTCTAGGAAGCAGTCGCGCTCCTCCCCCGTTGCTATCCACGGATGACGACAACAAATTCATAACACAGGAAGCCGATGCCACCAAATCCTTCCAGGACCATAAACATCGCTCTCAATCCCAAGGCCGAAAAGCACAAGCCGATTGCCGCGTATCATCCATCACTTTGGTTGCTTCCGCAGGCATGCGAGCACGAATTCAACGCCTCCATCAACCCCTCAGGTACGAAATCAGTACGCTGTGAACCCGCGCTACCAAAACGGCTGAATCAACCAGCTCAGCAAAATTCAATTCACATTTCTCAGCACCCACCCACCTAATCCGCAGTGCAACAGTACTACACCACCAAAATCAAATCATCTGATTTATAGTGTCAGTACGCATCCGAATTCCATCACCCTCAGCAACAGTAAACTCCAATCATCACTTCACCGCGCAAACAGCGAAACCCAACCAGACAAACATGCAAGCGACCACGAACCAGTCGGCAGCCCGTGCAGGCAGCTGGTGCGTGCAAACTGCCAACTTACAATCAAGCGGAGGAAGTGAGACAAGAAGCGAGCAGAGCAGGGTGGGTTACCGTCGCCGGCGTCGGTGACCGCGCGCGCCAGCCGCGGCAATGTGGCAGCGGCGATCAGCAGCAGGACGAGGACCGGCGCCGCCCCGAGGCGGACGCACCGGCCGCCCCCCGCCGCCCCCATCACTCGGTCGGGGGCCGGACGAACTCTCGCGCCAGCTAACAGCGCAGCGCCACCTCCGCGCAGCAGCACGGACGCATCAGCCGCCGCGGGCGGTGGCGATCGCGGATACCGAGGCGGCTTGCGTAGATCTAGAGAGAGAGAGAGGGTGGGGGAGAGGTGGATTCTCTGAGGTTTGCTTTCCCGGAGCACGATTCTCCCCTTACGCTCTGCCCCCGTCTGTTTTTGTTGGCTTCTAGAATCTAGCTGTAAGGAGTGGAGAGATAGAGAGAGACTGGGAGTGGCGGCGAAGTGAGAGAAAGGCAGCGGAGGAGGGATGGGGGAGCGTCAAGCGTGGGGGAGCAAGCAACGGGCGTGAAAAGATGGAGAGAGAAAGGGTGGGTACTGTGTGGGAGTGCTGACTGGTGAGGTGAGCGGTGGTGAGGAAAGCAGTGGAGGGAAAGCTTTTTTTACGACAAATGTACCCAACTAGTTAATCAAATTTTACTAAAAAGTTTACTTGAAGTCCTAAACAACTGGAGTAATAGTTTATTAGTTCATAGAACTCAGCTATTAATAGCTAACAACCAGTATGAACTCAACTATTAAGAGCTAACAACTACTCAAGTAGTTCACTAATTTTTAGCTAGATATTTTTAAGTCATAGATAACAAGTAGTTCTAATCTATTTAAAATAGGGTCTATTACACCAGTACAAAAGTACCTGCAGCCACTCCCTCAGTTATCTCCCGCAGTCATATTCTTTCCTTTGTGCACCAAAGAAAAGCGCCAACTGTAACGCCTTTCTTTCCCTTGCTCACTTTATCCAACGAACGAGTTTTTTTTATCTTGTCATCGTATCAACGGGATGGAAACGGGTCAGCTGAACTAAAAACCCGCTCACGATCATACTTGTGAGTTTATTTAGGGTGTGTTTGGTTGCATTGACAGAATGGATGGAACCAGATGATCCCTCAAATAAGGTTGTTTGGTTTAGGGTCAGTGGCTGGGACAGGACTATCCAAGTGTTGTCCACAGTTATCTCTCAAAATTAGAGGAATAAGAGAGGACGTCAGGGGACGTCTCTGTCCTGGCTGTCCCGCAACCAAACGCACCCTTAAACCCACCTATAATCATATCTACGAGTGCAATTCCAAACTCTCACCGAACCTGTCGGGTTTAGGTGGATTTCGAATCACTCACGGGTTTTAAATTAGTGTACACTTTTAAATAATAATTCAGCTATAAGCAATTAAATATTGCCGTGGTTTTAGAAATCGGAGAAACAATATAATTTATGTTCGGTGGAGGAGGCTAGCGTGGACTCACACCGAGTGATGAATTAAGTGACTAGAGAGGATTATACTGGTTTAGACTCGCACCCTACGTCCAGTGTAGTGTTGATCGTTGTATTGCTCTTGGAAGCGTGTTATAAAGAGAAGTGTGAGAACGAGAGAAAGGAAGAACTCTGGCTGAATGCCCCTCACACTCTCCTTAGTTTAAAAGAGTAGGGGGCAAAAAAACCGTAATCCGCTACCTAAACCTAAATTATCCGAACCCGATTTTTATTTAAGAATTTCAGATAACAACTTTAAAAACCCAAATTAATTTAGATAATTCGGCTACCATCCTCCGGTACCCGAAATACCCCGAACTCACTACCCATGAGTCGTTTGCTGTTTAGAAAGCGAGTTTTCCATTGTTTTCTAGATAGGGGAGAGAGGGAGTACGTACATTGGTAGCATTGCACATTTTTTTCTTCCTGATCCCGTTGAGTATATTTGATGTACAACTAAAATACTAAATTGCTGGGACTAAGAGGGTGGTTGTTTGAGATTATAATTTGTCTAAATTATATAATTCAATAAATTTTAAACTAAATGTTAGGGGGTGTTTGTTGGGATTATAATCTGTCTAGATTATATAATCTAACAAATTTTGAACTAAGTGTTAGTTTAAAATTTGTTAAATTATAAATCTGGATAGATTATAATCGCAAATAAACATATCTTTAGTTTAAAATTTGTTGAATTATACAATTTGAACAGATTATAATCGTAAACAAACACCCCCTACACTATACCACGGAACATTATTTGCAACTTATGGTCTGTCGGTAAAATCAGTTTTACCGACGAACTATAGGTTGGTAAAGACCTTTACCGACGGACCACGAACGTCGTTGCAAGCTGTGTCGGTAAAACTTTTACCGACCGACCGTTGTTTTACCGACTTATCTTCCGTCGCTAAAAGAGAAGTTTTACCGACGCTTCATCATTTGGTAATAATAGTATTACCGACTCTCTAAGAGTTGCAGCTGCCATGTAAGGTCCATGTTCATTGTTCAATACAGAGGAACTAGCTTCTCCATGTAAGGTCCATGTTCTATACCCTTTTAAAAATCCATCACAAATCAAGTGTTCTCGAACTTCAATAGCCTCCCGCCAAAATGAGTTGACACACTTCCTACAAGGGCATAAAATCTTGCTTCCTACCGCTGAATTTTTTAATGCAAAAGCTAGAAAACTATTCACCCCTTGTGTATAGGCCTTTGTCTCCCTACATGCAATTTCTATGTTAAATATCAAGATAACCACGTAGCACATTTTTTTAGTTATTGTGAAAAAAAGTTGTATTGTACCTAGCCACATTGTCGATCCACGATTTATCCATGTGTGTTATTACGGATATGATAGAGCTTCTAAGAACATATAACAAGCATAAAAACTTTGCTGCATACACTCAAAGATAATGAACAAACACACAATTGAACCGGAAACAAGGTAAATTAGTTGAACTTACCTTACACTAGAGCTCGACAATCTCCTAGTTGTTTTTGGATTTTCTGAACTACAACACCTTCCTTTCCTTGCTGCCCCTGCCGTACCAAAGATTTGTAGGATCTTGTGTTTATTATCAGCTATTCTTATGCTAACATATCAGCTACATAACAAGAAGAAGGAAAAAACAAGTTTGCAGTGAACTCACACGAATCTGTTTTGCTAGGCTTAATATTGCAAGAACCTTGAACCAACTTTTAATCCTGCATGCAAGAAAGAACAAAAATGTTGAATACATGCTAGAGAAAAAAATGTTGCAAGCTAGAGAAAAAAAATGCAGCCAGCATGAACTAAAATCCTCCGTGGAAAAAAATGTAGCTAACAAAGGTCGGTAAAAATCCTCCGTGGTATAGTGCTAAGGCTATATTTGTTTCTATCTTAGATTATATAAGTTGGATTATGGTGGAAAAATAGTAAGGTAAGATAGCACTTTGGATACACGAATAAGCTAGTATTGTCTATGATAGCTTATTTCAGTTTATTTATGATCCTAAAGTGATATTTTACTTTTCTACTATTTTATCATAATCTAACTTATATAATTTAGAAGGGAAGTAAACGCCATAAAAGTCAAGGGCAGGCGTCTTGTTGCGTTTTTTATAAGCTGCATGCTAAGCAATGTAAGGAACATAAACTGACTGTTTATGCTGATTTTCATCCTGATCCGTTCAATATACTTGATGGACAACTAAAATTGATGGGACTGGAAGGCGTTGTTGTTATGGTGTGCTGCTGCATTTTTTATAAGTTGCATGCTAAGCAATGTAAGTACCATAAGCTGACTGTTGATACTTAATGATGAGTAGCATCGAGTAAATTGTTGATGCTGAGCGATATAAGGACTGAGTAGTCACACCCGAATTTAAGGGTTAAATTCGGGCGCGAATTAAATATGTGCTAGGATCAAGTCTCACACATATGATGACTCATAATACAGAAACGAATGTCACATCTTTACTATATAATAGAGTTCTGTACAAAATAATTAAATAATTAATCATAAGAAGACAACGATCCAACAACCATAGTTGACTGGGAGACGACGGCCTAGACCTCTCACGAACTCATCGCGACATCCTTCATATTCTTCATCTTGTGGTACATGTTATTGACCTAGAACGGTGAGCTCACATATGTTCATCGCTCAATAAGTTGTGAGAAATAATGTGCATGAGCTCACTTATGGTGGAAGCTTATGTGAAGTGTAAGATTTACTAAAGAAGATGATTAAAGCTAAGCATTGCATTTAAAGTTGGTCAAATTTTTATTAGCAATTACTAAGTATAAGTAGATACCATCCCAATAAAATAAGAGATCACAATTAATAATAAAACTCACAATGCAATGCAAATGACATATTAAGTTTAGTTCCATAAGTTATTCATGTGAGGGTACGAGCCGCTCATGAGCGTGAACACGACTGATATATCAGTTTTATACTCTGCAGAGGTTGTGCATCTTTACCCACAAGTCGTGTTACCCATTTACCATGGGGTCATGAATCCCATACATCTCTACCCAAGAGACGAGGCAGGGTAGCACTATAAGGCCTTTACAAAGTTACACTACCGGAATCGAGTGCTTTGCCGAGTGCCTGAAGCACTTGACAAAGCCTAAAAAACACTCGGCAATGTCTTTGCCACTCGACAAAGAGATCTCGGCGAACAGTACATCGACAATGACTTCTTTGTCGAGTACTTTTTATCGGGCACTCGACAAAGTCTTTACCGAGTGTCACTCGGTACTCGGCAAAGAAAAGTGGTCGTCATGGCATCTGGTAACGGAGGCGGTTTCTAAGAAGGGCAATATAGAAATCCATCGTCTGAAAAGCCATCGCAGCATGACCGACCCGAGAACCTCCCTATACAGTCAACTCCTCTACAGCCCTTGCCCCTTTCGGGTAAGGTAGTCCTCCAATATCTTTTCTAATTAGTCATCCAAGGGCGTCCCATACCACCCTTGTGGTAGCACTGTTTTCCTGGGTGGTTCTCTATGTTCCAATTAACACAATAATCTTATCATGAACAATATAATCAAGTTACAATGATAAAGCATGATCATATGTCATATAACATTGCTTCCCAAAAACCAGGTAGAGCATAGCTAGTCTACCCAATAATTCATTTGCAAGGTGTGGGGTAAACAAAACTAGGGTAACCTATTTGGTCCCATCAAATTAACCTGAGCATGTCACAGTGATCAACAGGAACATTATTAGATAAAGAAGAGTGATCAAGGGCACAACATACCTTTTGGGTGCAACTCCAAGTACTTCACCAAGTTGGTCTTCGAGTTTCTCATGACATCGCTGCTACTCGTAGCAACACATACAAATAGATAAGGAGTACATAGAAATAACATTACAACAAACATGAGAACAAACTGCATAGTAATATTCTATGCACCGCTACGAGATCGTAGGTTCAAAAACCACTAAAATCGGAGTTACGGTTAAAAATATATAATTTTCTAAAGTTTAAGGTGATTAAAGAGTAAAACTAATTTGTCTTTAATCTAGGTTATAACTTGATTAGATATCGCATTTTAGTCAGATTATAAGTATAGTCGGATTAACTTTGATTGGAAAGATTAATCTATTACACATAAGTTAATCAATATCTATTTATAAAAGTTATGTGACATGACAAAATAATGTTGTTATCTCGTAGGCGATTTTATTATGAAGCTATCGCGACTTGAACGGGTACAATCGGAGTTAAGGTGTAAAGGTTATGACTGAAACACGTTTTAGGACCTTTTTATACTAGGAAATACTATTCGGGGTGTTTTTGTGAACACCAGGGGCTATTTTGTGAATTCTAGGACCCCCAAAGTAAATCTTTGTCTACGGCCAAGGATGGTAGGTTCTATTTCTATATATATTAGGGGTTCTTTAGCAAATTTGCTAAGGCGAAGGGGTATCCTCTAATATGAGCTGTCCGATCTTAATCCGGGGGTCCGGATTAGATCCATGTTTTTATGAACCAGCACGCACTATGACCCGCCCGATCAAAGATCGATGCTTCACATCGAAAACATCAAAGTGTTACCTATACTCTAATCTCATCCACCCATCAAGAGACCAATGAACCAGATCACATAACTGAACCAGTAACTCTAGGATCTAATCCTAGCCGTTAACCAAGCGATCGACAGACGCAACCACACCTCCCTCCCTAGCAGAACATGGTGGCGCCGCAGGGCATACCCGCGACCGAGCTTCACCGGTGGGCACGTGGTCCGACACCCAAACGTCCCAAACCTGAAATTGACCGGTGCTAAACATAGAGGGGGAGATGGCGAGTCGTGTTACCCATTTGCCACAGGGTTGTACGGACCCATACACCTCTACCGAGGAAGCGAGGTAGGGTAGCACTACGAGGCCTTTCCAAAGTTCCACTAGTTCGAGAATACCCACTATGGTTTCAGGAAGAAGGAAGCATAGGAATCCCTCGTCCGAACTACCATCGCAGTAGTTCAACCCGAGAACCTCCTTATACTCTGCAGCGGCGCCTCCCCGCTTGCCCCTTTCGGATAAGGTAATCTCTCCCTAGCTTTCCTAATTACTTGGCCAAGGGCGTCCCATTCCACCCTTGTGGTAGCACTGTTATCTCAAGTTAAGCTCCATGTTCCAATTAACACAATGATCTTGTCATGAACAATAATTAAAACAATAGCATAATTGGAACATGATCATAATTCAAATGTAACATTAATCCCAAAACCAGGTAGAGCAATAGCAAATCTACCCAATAGTTCATATGTTTGCAAGGTGTGGGATAGACAATGCTAGGGATACCTATTAGGTCCCATCAAATTAACCTGAGCATGTCACAGTGATTAACATGAACATTATTAGGTAAAGAAGAGTGATCAAAGGCGCAACTTGCCTTAGACTCGAGATTGAAGGTACTAGGCTGGTCTTCAGATTCTCGTAACCTCACTGCTACTCGTAGCAATACAAACAAACATGGTATAGCAGAAATTAACATCTTATCAAATAGAAGAACATAATGCATAATAATGATCTACACATCGTAACTAGATCCTAGGTTTGACCACTAAATTTGGAGTTACGGTTATAAAGTTATGATTTTCCGAAGGTTTAAGTGTCTACTATAAAACAAATGAGGTACAAGATTTTAACCATAGGTTTCATGGTAATACAAGGTTACTAGATGATAAACAATATTAATATGAGCTTAATGCAACTGGAATGGATCAAAAAGGAGTTAAAATGAATTATTTATGAATTAAACAAGTTTTTGGAATTGTTTTTATACTAGAAATCATTTCTCAAATTAATTTATCCTGTTTGTTTACTCTCTAGGCTGCGGGCATAAAATTTTGAGAGTTCAGGGGCTAAATTGCAAAAAATTGGACCCAATTGTAATGCTTCTAACACTCCTCTGGACGAGGGGTTTATTTCTTGAAAACAGAGGGACTCTTTTGCAAGGTACGCTAGCCGAAGGGGTATGAGTAGATCACGGCCGTCCGATCAAAAATGGACGACGTGGATTAGATCGGATCATTCCCGAACCAGTACAAGATACCGCGCTCAAGATCAGAGATCAACTGTGTGGATTTAAAGACCAGGGACCCAGTTCCACCGATTGGATTTGGATCGAACGACACTATCCAAGCGCAACGAAGGGGTATGCGGCTTTTAATCACAGCCGCCAGTGTCACAATGGACGGTGATAGATCTGCCTTCCCACACCGACCTAGAGTGCGGCGGCACGGCTCGCCTCCAGGGTGGAGAGATGGCCCGAGGTCGGCAAAACCACGCAAACAAGCCCTAAATTCTAATCCACGATGTGCAATATGTAATAAAGGACCTAACAAACTCGAGGGGGGGTTCCTCACCGGTAGCGATGAAGCACCGGGGTCCGACCACGGAGAATCGCGGCCCGCGGCGGAGCAACTTAAAGTCGCCTAGAGGGGGGTGAATAGGTGAAACCTGAAAAATATAAACTTTGAACACACATTATACTTAAGATTAGTGTTAGAAATAATTCAGAGTGCGGAAGATAGTTTCTCTTGCAATGAGTTGCTCAATCAATGCAGATAACTTTGGGAGCAAACTCAAAATGATGTGAGCAAGATAACTTTTAGAGAGAGAGGAGAGGGGAGAAACAAATCGAGCGATGAAGATCAACAGAAATGAACACTATGATTTGTTTCCGGAGGTTCGGTCTAAAAGAACCTAGTCCCTGTTGAGGAGGCCACAAAGGTTGGGTCTATTCCAACCCTTTCCCTCTCTCAATCGTTCACTTAGACCGGTTGAGTGCTTCTTCTTAATCACACGGGTCACTAAGACCCCGCAAGGTTCACCACACAATTAGGTGTCTCTTGCTTGCTTTACACTTCACTAAAAAGGTTGAGAAAGAGATGAAGAAAGCACGATTACGAAAACAAGCAACAAGAGCAACAAATGAAACACGGATCACACTCTCTTAAGTCACTAATCACTAATGATCACTTGTCTCAATTGGGAAACTTGGAGAGATTGGAAGCTTTGAATGTGTCTTGGTGAAAGTTGCCTAGAGGGGGGTGAATAGGCAAGCATAAATTTTTCCAACAAAAACTAGAAACGAACTGGGTAAAACCAGTTCAACCGGTTTGCATGAGCTCAACTAAAGAATGAGATGTAAACTGAATTAATCTTGAAATTCACCGAGTTAACTTTAGAAATGAGATGTTCTTGTTGATCCACAGGGTTCAAAGCAGTAGATCTGAGAAGGGCACTTCTCAAAATCCACACACCAAAAAGATATAAATAAATCTTCCACGGAATGGTGAGAGAACGAAGAACATGAACAAACACAATGAGCAAGAACACAAGAGACACAAGATTTATCCTGAGGTTCGGTCACACCACCAAGGTGCCCTACTTCCTCGTTGAGGCGCCCACCAAGAGCTGGGTCTCTTTCAACCCTAATCCTCCCTTAGCCGACCACAAAGGTCAATCCCACACACTAATCTTTGCTCAAACGAGCGGGTAATACAAACTTTCTTGTGGTATTCCACAAGATTTGGAGACTCACAAGAGACACCTAGTCGTCTAGGAGCTAGAACCTCCAAGAGTAATGAATCCCCAAAGAACTCGATGTAGTACCAAAGCTCGAATCAAGAAGAACATGAAGGATTTGGAGATGAAGCACAAAAATCGCAGCTCTTCAATCTCACTCAAAGATTTCTCTCCAAAGATTTGAAATGGGAGAGGCAAGAGGTGTGTGAGAGAGAGTGGGAGGTGTTTCTCAGGTTAGGAATGAAGTTTGAGTCGTGCTCCTGTGTGGGGGAGAGAGGTAGGAGTGAGTATATATAGGTGGGGCTCCAAAACTAGCCGTTTTTGACTTTTTTGCACAAAAACCGGCTGAACTGGTTTCCATCAAACTGAATTATGGTTCAGTGAACGACTGAGCTGGTGGCTGGACCGGAGTCAAAACCGGCTGAGCTGGTCCAAAACCAGCTAAGCTGGTTTTTGAATTCCAGCTGAACCAGCCTGAAAACCAGTTGAGCCATTATTTGAATACCAGCTGAACCAGCCTAAAAACGAGCTGAACCAGTATTTTCTAGAGAGCAATTTTGGACAAGATAAACTTAAAAAGGTTGTACTACATACTTTCACTAAGGATTAACAATGGTAAAATAGTAGTTTTGGATCAAGGATTTTGAGCTTTAGTACCAACACCAACATTCTTTTTGGATCCCCTTGATAGTACAACGATTCCTATACTCAAGTTAAATAAAATATAATTAAGTAAACTCCTTGAGTCATTGGTGTCTCATGTGTGATTTCTCCATGTCGTTGCTTCATAAGGATCATAAACATCTTTGTCTCACCTTTTGAAGCAAACACAAATCAAACCATGTGACTTGTACCATTTCACCATATATGAGTTCAAATCATGGCTTCAAGTCACCTTACTGATGCATCAACATATTACTCCCTCCTTCCCATGAAACAAGGCGTTTAAGATTCTCAATTTTTTCCCATGAAACAAGGCATGCGGTGGTTTTCTAGCTAATGTGGACGCATGTGCCCTTGCTCTGCATATGATTAAAGAGTAAATGACAGCGAGGAAGTTTATGGCAGTTTTCTGCATGGCGCTAATAAATTCCTTTGCCTGCCACCGCATAATGAGTCAGGAAGCGAATGAACGCGCTCAAAATTCCTTTGGTCGGCAACATGGTCGTGTTTGGTTCAGCTTTTGGGGGGCTTCTGGTCGCCAGAAGCTAGAAGCTGAACCAAACGCCTAGATTCTGGGGTGGCTTCTGGTGGAAGCGCTTCCCCCCGCAGCCGTTATACCGTCGCCCGCGAGAAGCGCCAAAAAGGCCGCTTCGGCTGGATGGTCGGCCGATTCTTCTAACCCCCTCCCCCACCCACCGCATACACAGAGGGCACGGCCTCGCGTCGAGGGGACGAGCGCCAGGGAGGCTCGGCGCCTGGCGACAAACTCGGAGCGCGGGTCCTGGGCGCAGCACATGACAGGAGAGTGGCGGGGGCAAGCGGCGCTTGAGGAGCGGCTCGACCAGGCGGCGGCACAGGCAAGAGGCGAGCATTGGGGAAGACGAGTCCGGTGAGGAGGCAAGCTGTGGAGGAGTTCGGCACAACACCCAGGGTGGCTGCGCTGGTGAGCTCCGGCGGGGACCGAGCTCGAGCAGGACGGTCCGGTGTGGCTGAGCGCAGAGGGAGGAACGACGGTGAGGGTCTGGGCGTGCGAGCTGGTGATGAGGACGAAGCGCCGGGCCCAGGCAGCGCACAGCTAGGAAGCTTCGACGGCGCGATGGCCATGGAGGGAGCCTTGCCTGGCTGCGGCTTGATTGGAGAAGAGGCAGGATGGACGCGTGAACCATGTTGGAGTTACGATTGGAGTTATATTGTAATGAACTGTACTTGTTTTAATGTAATGTTCTTGTTGGTTCGGTTTATTTATCGGTTTCTTTTTTTTCAAAAAAATCAACAATCTCAGAATCTACGTATCCAAACACCTAGATTCTAACCATCAGCTTCTCTCCACAGCAGGTGAACAAAACACCCAGATTCTAACCATCAGCTTCTCCCCAAAGCCAGCTTTTCAGAAAAGCTGGTCAGAAAAAAGCCGAACCAAACAGGCCATAATCTATTCCTTGCATGCATGGCGCTAATATATTTCCATCCATGCAATTTTCTGCATGTGCATGTCCATAATTATCTGCCCACGATTCTCTCACATGCCCACAAATTTCTCCTCCACACTTGCAGCCAGGGGCAACCAGTGGAAAAAACAAAGCTACGCTAATTTTCATGCAAAGCCTTTAGACGCCTTGTTTCATGGGAAGGAGGGAGTATAACTCTTCATAGCTGATTAGTGCAAGTACACTCTTCTTCACCTTAGCCATGGTACCTCGGTCCACAAGCCGTCGCTTGGCCTTCACCTTCGCATAGTTCCTTGAAGCCCCTTCCTTGCTATCTTCACCCTATCAAGCCACTCTTGAGTCATATCATATTGAGCATCTATTGAGAGAATCATTTCTTCGATATTGTGAACCTTGCTTGAATGTCATCTAGATATAAATGCTAAGATCAATCAAGCTCTAGTTTGATTTTCATAGAAGCATATATGGACTAACAGTAATATGGTCAAGCCAATTCATGATTCCTCATATCTTATTCACATTGGCTTGACCAATCCTCTTAATCACTTCAACCTCTATTATGATCATATTTATGCATAGTGATTTCTTAGGTCTTCTCGATATATTCAAACCAATATAGAGACTGTATTATATCCATTTGCATTGTCTCATTGGTTATTTGACCTTGTGTTGAATCTTTGTTCACTGATCATTATACACTATTCAAGTATGTTCATCATACTGAATTTCCTGTTCAACACTTAGCAAACTTGTTAGACCTTTAAATGTGTTGTTATCCAAATCACCAAAACTTACAAAGGGGATGAATGCACTTTCACTTGGAATGGATTGCTAGCTCTTGTATTGAATGTGTATGAGTGAGTGCTTGGATCAAGTGAATGGAAGTGGTTGGGGTTGTATTTATAGCCTCCAACCACTTCCTAGTCGTTGCTCCTTTCGTGCCGATCACGGATGGTTCACGCTCCTGGTCCGGACGGTCAGCCCCTCCACATCAACGGCTGAAATCGCAACGATCAGCAGTAACGGCTATATCAACGACTATAGTGCATTTAATACGTCGTCAGATGTCAGATAAAGCAGTCGCGAACGGTCCGGCCGTGCACCCCGGACGGTTTGCGAGGACGCTAAAAATGAACTTTACCGAACATGTCACCTTCGGGGTTTTCTGGTTTTACAACGACCGGACGGTCCGCGCCTGTGGCCGGACGGTCCGCGCTTGGTCTCAGATAGTGCTCACTTCTCCTTCGGACGGTCCGTAGTGTTAACTTGTGTTTTTGCAGTGTTCCTGTCCGAGGCTCACCCTGGTGTCACGGACGGCCCGCCGCAAGGGCCCGGACGGTCCGCGCATATGTGTTTTTCCAAAAAGCTTCTCCTGTACGGAATAATCTACGGTATTTCGGACAGTCGACTTAGAATAGTTGTACATGAACTTATGCACCTATGAAATGATCAACTAGGCAAACTAGTTAGTTCACGTCAGACACCAAAATCGATTATAGGAAATGATTAAACCCATTTCCCTTTCAATCTCCCCCTTTTTGGTGATTGATGCCAACACAAACCAAACCAAATATAAGTGTAGGAATGTAACTAGTTTACAATTTTGATAGATGTACATAAGTTACTTTGAATTTAAACCAACTAAAAATATTTCTAAGAATATATGATTGCTTTCTTCTAGTTTAACATTTTGGACCACATTTGCACCACTTTGCTTGTTTTTGCAAATCTTAAGGAAAAGTCTTTCCAAATTCTTCTGCAAATAGCTAGTGGTATAAGAATATGATTTCAAAAAGTATTTTTCAAGATTTTTAAAATTCTCCCCCTGTTTCAAATGCTTTTCCTTTGGCTAAATAAAAGCTCCCCCTGAAGAAGTTCTCCCCTTCGCTGTCAAGAGGGTTTTTACAATTGAAATAATTTCTTCCCCTTTGTGAAATAGTTTTTGAAAATTTGAAAATAGGTGGTGGTGCGGTCCTTTTGCTTTGGGCCTATTAATTTCTCTTCCTTTGGCATTAATCGCCAAAAACGAAGAAACTTGATAGGCCTTTTAATTCTCCCCCTTTGGGCCTATTTTCTCCCCCTTTGGTAAAAGGATATGAGTGAAAGTTTATGAGGAGGGCAAATGATAAGTGATACCAATAGAGTTGTAGTGGAAGCCTTGCCTTTGCCGAATACTTCATTTCCTTTTCAATCTAAGACTAATCGCATAAATACTCATGGAAGCACATTAGTCTTAGTTTTGGCACAAGAAGAATAAGAAATATGCATTTGTACAAAGGAAAGAGACATGATCAAAGGTATATAAATTAGCAGTATGTGCAATGTTTCAATCAAAGTTCTGAGAATTGAGAATATTTAGATCATTCCTGTGTTTGCTAAAAGTCTTTTCATCTAGGGGCTTGGTAAAGATATCAGCTAATTGGTTGTGGGTGCTAACATAAGCAATTTCGATATCCCCCTTTTGTTGGTGATCTCTCAAAAAGTGATACCGGATATTTATGGGCTTAGTGCGGTTGTGTTCAACGGGATTATCCGCCATGCGGGTTGCACTCTCATTATCACATAGGAGAGGGACTTTGCTCAATTTGTAGCCATAGTCCTTAAGTGTTTGCCTCATCCAGAGTAATTGTGCACAACAGTGTCCTGCAGCAATATACTCGACTTCGGCGGTGGGTAGAGCTACTAAGTTTTGTTTCTTTGAAGCCCAAGACACCAGGGATCTTCCTAGAAACTAACAAGTCCCTAATGTGCTCTTCCTATCAATTTTACATGGCATAATCGGCATCGGAATACCCAATTAGATCAAGGGTAGATCCCTTGGGGGTACCAAAGCCCAAACTTATGAGTGTAAACCAAATATCTCATGATTCTTTTCACGGCCCTAAGGTGAACTTCCTTAGGATTTGCCTGGAACCTTGCACACATGCATACAAAAAGCATAATATCCGATCGTGAAGCACATAAATAGAGTAAGGATCCTATCATCGACCGGTATACCATTTGATCTACGGATTTACCTCCTATGTCGAGGTCGAGATGCCCATTTGTTCCCATGGGTGTCTTGATGGGTTTGACATTCTTCATTCCAAACATCTTGAGAATATCTTGAATGTACTTAGTTTGGCTGATGAAGGTGCCCTCTTGGAGTTGCTTCATTTGGAATCCAAGAAAATACTTCAACTCCCCCAGCATAGACATGTCGAATTTCTGTATCATGATCCTACTAAACTCTTCACAAGATGACTTGTTAGTAGACCCAAATATAATATCATCAACAAAAATTTGGCATATAAAAAAGTCCTTAGCAATAGTTTTGGTGAAGTGAGTAGGGTCAGCTTTTTATAACTTTGAAGCCATTAGTGATAAGAAAGTCTCTTAGGCATTCATACCATGCTCTTGGGGCTTGCTTGAGCCCATAAAGTGCCTTTGAGAGCTTATAAACATGTGAAGGATACTCACTATCTTCAAAGCCGGAAGGTTGCTCAACATATACCTCTTCCTTGATAGGGCCATTGAGGAAGACACTCTTCACATCCATTTGATATAACTTAAAGTGATGGTAAGTAGCATGGGCAAGTAATATACGAATTGACTCAAGCCTAGCTACGAGTGCATAGGTTTCATAAAAATCCAAACCTTCGACTTATGAATATCCTTTGGCCACAAGTCGGGCTTTGTTCCTTGTGACCACACCATGCTCATCTTGTTTATTGCGGAATACCCATTTGGTACCTACAACATTTTGGTTAGGACGTGGAACTAAATGTCATACCTCATTCCTCATGAAGTTGTTGAGCTCATCTTGCATTGCCACCACCCAGTCTGAATCTCTTAGTGCATCCTCTATCCTGTATGGCTCAATAGAAGACACAAAAGAGCAATGTTCACAAAAATGAGCAACTCGAGATCTAGTGGTTACCCCCTTGTGGATGTCACCAAGTATGGAGTTGACGGGGTGATCTCTTTGAATTGCTTGGTGGACTCTTGGGTGCGGTGGTCTTTGTTCTTGAATTTCTTGATTATCTTCCTTGTCTTGATCATCTTCATCTCCACCTTGATCAATGTCCTCCTCTTGATGTGGCTCATCGTCTTGATCTTCATCCTCTTCTTGTTGAGCCATGTCCTCATCTTGAGTTGGTGGAGATGCTCGTATAGAAGATGATGGTTGATCTTGTGCTTGTGAAGGCTCTTCGGGTTCTTTTGGACACACATCCCCAATGGACATGTTCCTTAGCACGAAGCATGGAGCCTCTTCATCATCTAGTTCATCAAGATCAACTTGCTCCACTTGGGAGCCATTAGTCTCATTAAACACAATGTCACAAGAAACTTCAACTAATCCAGTGGACTTGTTGAAGACTCTATATGCCCTTGTGTTTGAGTCATAACCAAGTAAAAAGCCTTCTACTACTTTAAGAGCAAATGTAGAATTTCTACCTCTCTTAATAAGAATAAAGCATTTGCTCCCAAAAACTCTAAAATAAGAAACAATGGGCTTTTTACCAGTGAGGAGTTCATACGATGTTTTCTTGAGGATTCGGTGAAGGTATAGTCGGTTGATGGAGTAGCAGGCGGTGTTAATCGCCTCCGCCCAGAACCGATCCGGTGTCTTGTACTCATCAAGCATGGTCCTTGCCATATCCAAAATAGTTATATTCTTCCTCTCTACTACACCATTTTGTTGAGGTGTGTAAGGAGAAGAGAACTCATTCTTGATGCCCTCCTTGTCAAGAAATCCTTCAATTTGAGAGTTCTTGAACTTTTTCCATTATTGCTTCTAATCTTCCTGATTCTTAATCCGAACTCATTTTGAGCTCGTCTTAAGAATCTCTTTAAGGTCTTTTGGGTTTGAGATTTTTCCTGCAAAAAGAATACCCAAGTGAAGCGTGAAAGTTGCCTAGAGGGGAGTGAATAGGCAAAACCTGAAAATTATATACTTTGAACACGCACTATGCCCAAGGTTAGTGTTAGAAATAATTCGGAGTGCGGAAGATAGTTCTGCTTGCTAGGAGTTGCTCAATCAATGCGGATAACTTTGGAAGCCAACTCAAATCAATATGAGCAAGGGAACTTTTAGAGAGAGGAAAGAGGGGAAACGAATCAAGTGGAGATCAACACAAATGAACATGGTGATTTGTTTACCATGGTTCGGTTCCAAAGAACTTAGTCCCCGTTGAGGAGGCCACAAAGGTCGGGTCTATTCCAACCCTTTTCCTCTCTCAATCGGTCACACAGATCGGTCGAGTGTTTCTTCTTAATCACTTGGGTCACTAAGACCCCGCAAGGATCACCACACACTTAGGTGTCTCTTGCTTGCTTTACAAAACACTTGGAAGGTTTAGAAGGTGAAGAAGAAAGCACGGTTACGAAAACCAAGCAACAAGAGCGACAAATAACGCACGGATCACACTCTCTCAAGTCACTAAGCACTAGTGATCACTTGTCTTAATTGTGGGACTTGGAGAGTTTGAAAGATTTGAATGTGTCTTGGAATGGATTGCTAGCTCTTGTATTGAGTGTGAATGAGTAGAGTGCTTGGATCTGGTGAATGGAGGTGGTTGGGGTTGTATTTATAGCCTCCAACCACTTTCTAGCCGTTGCTCCTTTTCTGTCGACCGCGGACGGTTCACGCCCTCTGTCCGCACGGTCCGCCCCTGCACTTCAACGGCTAAAATCACAATGGTCAACAGTAACAGCTATATCAATAGCTATAGTGCATTTAGTGCGTCAGATGTCAGATAAAGTAGTCACGGACAATCCGGCCGTGCACCCCAGACGGTCCGCGAGGACGCTAAAATACATTTTACCGACCCCGTCACCTTCTGGTTTTTCAACGGTGGAACGATACGCGCCTGAGGCCGAACGGTCCGTGTCTGAGGCCAGACGGTGCTCGCTTCTCCTTCGGATGGTCCGTAGTGTTAATTTGTGTTTTTGCAGTGTTCCTGTCCGAGGCTCACCCTGGTTTCGCGGACGGTCCGCGCATAGGTGTTTTTCCAAAATGCTTCTCCTGTCCGGAATAATCTACGGTATTCTAGACAATCGACTTAGAATAGTTGTAGATGAACTTATGCACCTGAGAAATGATCAACTAGGCAAACTAGTTAGTCCATAAGGTTTGTGATGGTCGTCAAACACCAAAATCGATTATAGGAAATGTTGAGGCCATTTCCCTTTAAATCTCCCCCTTTTTGGTGATTGATACCAACACAAACCAAAGCCAATACAAAGTGTATAAATGTTACTTGTTTGCATTTTGACAGATGTACATAAGTTACTTTGAAATGAAAGCATTTCTAAGCATATATGTTTGATTTGATATTTTTAACATTTCAGACCACATTTGCACCACTCCGCTAGTTTTTGCAAATCTTTTGTAAACGTCTTTTCAAATTCTTTTTCAAATAGCCAATGGAAAGAATATGATTTCAAAACGCATTTTCAAGATTTTGAAAATTCTCCTCCTGTTTCAAATGCTTTTCCTTTGGCTAAATAAAAGCTCCCCTTGAAGAAGTTCTCCCCTTAGCTATCAAGAGGGTTTTGCAATTGAAATAATTTCTTCCCCTTTGTGAAATAGTTTTTGAAAATTTGGAAATGGGTGGTGGTGCGGTCCTTTTGCTTTGTGCCTATTAATTTCTCTACCTTTGGCATTAAGCGCCAAAAACGAAGAAACTTGAGAGGTCTTTTAATTCTCCCCCTTTGGGCCTATTTTCTCCCCCTTTGATAAAAGGATACGAGTGAAAGTTAATGAGGAGGGCAAATGATAAGTGATACCGACAATGTTGTAGTGGAAGCTTTGCCTTTGCTGAATACTTCATTTCCCTTTCAATCTAAGAGTGATCATGGAGATACTCATGAAAGCACATTAGTCTTAGACTTGGCACAAAAAGAATAAGAAATATGCATTTGTACCAAATGAAAGAGACATGATCAAAGATATATAAATGATCAATGTGTGCAATGTTTCAATCAAAGTTCCGAGAATCAATAATATTGAGTTCATTACTAAGTTTGCTAAAAGTCTTTTCATCTAGGGGCTTGGCAAAGATATCGGCTAATTGGTTGTGGGTGCTAACATAAGCAATTTTGATGTCACCTTTTTGCTGGTGATCTCTCAAAAAGTGATATCGGATGTCTATGTGCTTAGTGCGGTTGTGTTCAATAGGATTATCCGCCATGCAAATTGCACTCTCATTATCACATAGGAGAGGGACTTTGCTCAACTTATAGTCAAAGTCCCTAAGGGTTTGTCTCATCCAAAGTAATTGTGTGCAACAGTGTCCTGCAGCAATATACTCAGCTTCGGTGGTGGATAGAGCTACTGAGTTTTGTTTCTTTGAAGCCCAATACACCAGGGATCTTCCCAAAAACTAACAAGTCCCTGATGTGCTATTCCTATCAATTTTACATCCGGCATAATCGGCATCAGAATACCCAATTAGATCAAAGGTAGATCCCTTGGGGTACCATAGCCCAAATTTAGGAGTGTAAACTAAATATCTCATGATTCTTTTCACAGCCCTAAGGTGAACTTACTTAGGATTTGCCTGGAACCTTGCACACATGCATACAGAAAGCATAATATCCGGTTGTGAAGCACATAAATAGAGTAAGGATCCTATCATCGACCGGTATACCTTTTGATCTACGGATTTACCTCCCGTGTCGAGGTCGAGATGCCCGTTTGTTCCCATGGGTGTCTTGATGGGTTTGGCATTCTTCATTCCAACTTCTTAAGAATGTCTTGAATGTACTTAGTTTGGCAGATGAAGGTGCCCTCTTGGAGTTGCTTGATTTGAAATCCAAGGAAATACTTCAACTCCCCCATTATGGACATCTCGAATTTCTGTATCATAATCCTACTAAACTCTTCACAAGATGACTTGTTAGTAGACCCAAATATAATATCATCAACATAAATTTGGCATGTAAACAAGTCATTAGCAGTTGCCTTAGTGAAGAGAGTAGGGTCAGCTTTTCCAACTTTGAAGCCATTAGTGATAAGAAAGTCTCTCAGACATTCATACCACGCTCTTGGGCTTGCTTGAGCCCATAAAGCGCCTTTGAGAGCTTATAAACATGAGAAGGATACTCACTATCTTTAAAGCCGGGAGGTTGCTCAACATATACCTCTTCCTTGATGGGGCCATTGAGGAAGGCACTCTTCACGTCCATTTGATATAGCTTAAAGTGATGGCAAGTAGCATGGGCAAGTAATATACGAATTGACTCTAGCCTAGCTATGGGTGCATAGGTTTCATCAAAATCCAAACCTTCAACTTGTGTATATCCTTTGGCCACAAGTCGGGCTTTGTTCCTTGTCACCACACCTTGCTCATCTTGTTTGTTGTGGAACACCCATTTGGTACCTACAACATTTTAGTTAGGACGTGGAACTAAATGCCATACCTCATTCCTCGTGAAGTTGTTGAGCTCCTCTTGCATTGCCACCACCCAGTCCGGATCTCTTAGTGCATCCTCTATCTTGTATGGCTCAATAGAAGACACAAAAGAGTAATATTCACAAAAGTTAGCAACTCAAGATCTAGTGGTTACCCCCTTGTGGATGTCACCAAGAATGGAATTGATGGGGTGATCTCTTTGAATTGCTTGGTGGACTCTTGGGTGTAGTGGTTTGTGATCCTGAATCTCTTGATCATCTTCCTTGTCTTGCTCATCTTCATCTCCCCCTTGATCAATGTCCTCCTCTTGAGGTGGCTCATCGTCTTGATCTTGATCCTCGTCCTCTTGAGCCAATTCCTCATCTTGAGTTGGTGGAGATGCTTGTATGGAAGATGATGGTTGATCTTGTGCTTGTGGAGACTCTTCGGATTACTTTGGACACACATCCCCAATGGACATGTTCCTTAGCGCGACACACGGAGCCTCTTCATCATCTAGTTCATCAAGATCAACTTGCTCCACATGGGAGCCATTAGTCTCATCAAACACAATGTCATAAGAAACTTCAACTAATCCATTGGACTTGTTGAAGACTCTATATGTCCTTGTGTTTGAGTCATAACCAAGTAAAAAGCCTTCTACTACTTTAGGAGCAAATTTAGAATTTCTACCTCTCTTAGTAAGAAACATTGGGCTTTTTACCTGTGAGGAGTTCATATGATGTTTTCTTCAAGATTCGGTGAAGGTAGAGTCGGTTGATGGAGTAGCAAGCTGTGTTAATCGCCTCCGCCCAAAACCGATTTGGTGTCTTGTACTCATCAAGCATGGTCCTTGCCATATCTAAGAGAGTTATATTCTTTCTCTACACAACACCGTTTTGTTGAGGTGTGTGGGGAGAAGAGAACTCATGCTTGATGCCCTCCTCCTCAAGAAATCCTTCAATTTGAGAGTTCTTGAACTCCGTTCCATTGTCGCTTCTAATCTTCTTGATTCTCAATCCGAATTCATTTTGAGCCTATCTCAAGAATCTCTTTAAGGTCTCTTGGGTTTGAAAATTTTCTTGCAAAAAGAATACCCAAGTGAAGCGAGAATAATCATCCACAATAACAAGACAATACTTACTCCCGTTGATGCTTATGTAAGCGATCGGGTCGAATAGATCCATGTTGAGTAGCTCAAGCGGCCTCTCGGTCGTCATGATGTTTTTGTGTGGATGATGGACTCCAACTTGCTTCCCTGCTTGGCATGCGCTACAAATCCTGTCTTTCTCAAAATGAACATTTGTTAGTCTTAAAATGTGCTCTCCCTTTAGAAGCTTGTGAAGATTCTTCATCCCAACATGAGCAAGTCGGCGATGCCAGAGCCAGCCCATATTAGTCTTAGCAATCAAGCAAGTGTTTAGTTCAGCATTGTTATCATTAAAATCAACTAAATATTGCTGACCATCTAACACTCCCTTAAAAGCTACTGAATCATCACTTCTTCTAAAGACAATAACACCAACATCAGTAAAAAGACAGTTGTAGCCCATTTTAAATAATTGAGAGACTAAGAGCAAGTTGTAATCTAAAGAATCTACAAGAAAAACATTGTAAATGAAATGGTCAAGAGATATAGCAATTTTACCCAAACCTTTGACCAAACCTTGATTTCCATCCCCGAATGTGATTGCTCTTTGGGGATCTTCATTTTTCTCATATGAGGAGAACATCCTTTTTCTCCCCTGTCATGTGCTATCTATTATCCAACTTGACCCGCCGGATGCATAAACCTACAAAACAAATTTAGGACTTGTTCTTAGGTGCCCAAATTGTCTTGGGTCCTTTAACATTAGAAACAAGCACTTTGGGTACCCAAACACAAGTCTTAGGACTCTTGTGTTTGCCCCTAACATATTTGGCAACTACTTTGCCTGATTTGTTAGTAAGCACAAAAGATGCATCAAAAGTCTTAAATGAGATGCTATGTTCATTTGATGCATTGATAATCTTCTTTTTAGGCATTTTGATATGAGTTGAATGCCTAGAGCTAGAAGCCTCATTACTATACATAAAAGCATGATGAGAAATAGAATGAGGTTTTCTAGCATGAATCCTCCAAATTTTGTGCTCAGGGTAGTTCTTAGGATATAAAATGTAACCCTCTCTATCCTAAACCATGGGGGCCTTACCCTTAACAAAATTAGAGAGTCTGTTCTTGGGGGTATTAAGTTTGATGTTGCTTTGGCTCCCTTGTTGGAAGCCAATGCCATCCTTAATGCCAGGGCGTCTCCCATTATAAAGCGTGCTTCGAGCAAATTTAAAATTTTCATTTTCTAATCCATGCTCGATAATTTTAGCATTTAATTTGGCTATGTGATCATTTTGTTCTTTAATCATAGCAATGTGATCGTTCATAGCATCAAAATTAATATCTCTACATCTAGTGCAAATGGTGACATGCTCAACGGTAGATGTAGAAACATTACTAGCATTCAATTCTTATATCTTAGCAATTAAATCATCATTCTCAGTTCTAAGACAAGAAATTGAAACATTACAAATGTTAAGCTCTTTAGTCAAATTCTCACATTTTTCTACTGCAAGAGCATAAGCATTTTTCAAATTAACAAATTTTTTATTTTTCTTAACGAGCAAGTCCTCTTGGCTTTCCAAGATATCATCCTTCTCGTTAATGGTTTCTATTAATTCATTTATCTTTTTCTTTTGGTCCTTGGTAAGGTTAGCAAAAAGAGAAGTTAAATCATCATTATCATCACTAGAGCTACCTTGATCATCGGAAGTAGTGTATTTGGGGGTATCTCTAGATTGTACCTTCTTCTTGTTGTTGTCCTTAGCCATGAGGCACTTGTGGCCGACGTTGGGGAAGAGAAGACCCTTGTTGACGGCGATGTTGGTGGTGTCCTCGTCGGAGGAGGAGTCGGTGGAGCTCTCGTCGGAGTCCCATTCCTGCCCCACATGTGTGTCACACTCGGTTTTGGAAGGCAAACCGAATGCGAACCATGTACGTGCCAGGATCAGAAACTCACGTACACAGCGATTACATAGTTGGACATCATCACACAATGCTCAAAGTAAATAGCGGAAAGGTACTTTATTTACATCAAGATGTCCAAGACATCCACAGAGTCTAATACATAGCCATAGTCTTTAACATTCATATCAAAGTGCGGAAATAAGTAACGTAGTAGATAAGACCTACACATGCAGCTAACTGGGGGTTTGCCACTAAGAAAAACTAGAATTCGTCGTAGTCCTGGAACTCCTCAAAGTCCTCCATGTTGCCAGCATCACCTTTTGAGCACTGAGTACAGTGGGGACAACCTGGGATGGAGTGGTTTGCAAAGCAAGGGTGAGTACACATCAACGTACTCAGCAAATGTCCCATTTGGCTAAAGTGGACCAGCTGTATTTGAAGTTGAGGTTAAGCAGTTGATTTTAGTTGGTCAAGTATTTATTACTTAATAGTAGAGCCAAGTTTTAGTAATAAACCTATTTATTACCCAAAAGTACTCCCTCCAAGAGGAAATACCAGACATCGTAATTATATCACCATCATTAATCATCGTAAAAGTAACCAAAGTTCTTCTAATCAAAGAGGATCTCAAGGCCGCTCTTAACCATGAGCACGACTGATATATCAGTTTTCTAACACTCTGTAGAGGTCGCACACTTTACCCACAAGTCGTGATTCCCATTCTGCTCGGGGTTCTAGCCTCCCCATTGATCACTACCAAGGTGACCTAGCAGGGTATCACTACGTAGTCTTTATAAAGATTCCCTAGAGGTCATAGCCACCCGTTAGGTTTCTCCAGTTTGATAAACACAGTATATCTCCCCAAAGGAATGGTGACTAACAAAACCAAATCGAAAACCTCTGCAACCAGCCTCGGCAGACCAAGTACTGTACCCGGACCCCATTGACGGCCCAACGGCGAAGCCAACTACTCCTCTGGTTCTTCTAATTAATCAGCTAAGGCTGTCTCATTCCACCCTCATGGTTGCACTGTTATCCTGGGTTGTCACTCCCCAAACAGGTCCTTACGGAGAGGTACTTAGGAAACCGTCTGAGTCCCCTTAAAGTATCACAAGAACATAATCGAGATAACATCATCGTATCATAAGTATTCACATCATGTTCATTGATTAAGGTAAAGCAATAGCATAAAGCTAACCATGATAACCCAAAAGGTAAACAAGGATAAGGTAAATACAGACTAGTCAATCCTTAAGTTTCAATAATGTAATGCGGGACGGTGAATTATAAAATAGATAGGACATAATAGGCCAGAGGACGCTTGCCTTCATCAGGTTGTTGCTCAGGAAGATCTTCGGCAACACACTCAGGAACCACGGGCTGCTCGTTGTCTAAATAAAGTGATCATACATTCAATACATTTGGTAAATGACAAATGAACAGTACATCGATCATGTACAAACATTGGGAACACATCTCAAAAGGTAAAGTATTAATTCAAAAAGAGAGTTCAAATTATAAGATGAACTTATCTTATTTAGGAGTTGATTATTCTTCAAGTGTTGTCCATGATTACATAATCTAATTCTATTCATTTTATTCAGACCTAAAAGTTAAACCAGAGATAAATTCATACAATACACATTATTAATCTCACAAGATTAAATATCCATTAACCACTAGGGTTTATTTTTATTTATTTTATTAAGTGAATAATTCAACACATACACTAAACTATAGTCTAGGTATAAAATTAAAGTGCACAGACTGTGGATGTACATAATTTATTTGAATAGAGAATATTCTTATGAACATTTTGCAATTTGAATCACCAAATTTGGAGTTCATATGAAATAAACAAGTTTTGAAGTTTGAAATATGAAAATAGGTCTAATTCTGTAACTATTTAAAACTACAGGGGTCTCTTTAAAAGAACACAGGGGCCTGCGCGTAAAGTCTAAGGACGGCGGGTTCTATTACTCGAAAACTTAGGGCCTCTTTAGCTAAAATTACACGCGAAGAGGTACGGGGTGTTCTCGGCCATCGGATCAGCGAGCAACAGCCAGGATTAGATCTGGCCGAGTGAACGCGCTCAAGCGAACGCGGGAGCGGCTGACCAGTGGGCCAGGGGCATCAGCGGCCTGGGGCGAGACGACCTGACCGGTCGGCCCCAGCTGCCGGGCGCGGGTGAGGGAGAGAGAGGAGAATGGTCAGATCTGGATCGGGCGGTCAGGATTAGATCTGGCCTAATTGAAACCGGGTCGTCCGATTAGGGTTGGGCAGACAGGATGCACGCCAGGGGGCTTTGTCTCCGCTGGGAAGCCAGGGGCGGCGCTCCCCGCGGGCACGGCGGCGCGATCGCCGGAGGCGAGGTAGACTGGGTCCTCTAGGGCGCGAGGGGTCAGTTCGGGTAGCTAGAGAGGTTAGGGAGGGTCTGGCAAACACTACGGCGGGGTCGGTTTTGTGTGAACGGGGCTGAGGCGACCAGACAGCGGAGGGGAGTCCTCGGCGGGCCAAGGATACTCCGGTGAGCGATCACGGGCAGGTAAATGCGAGACAAGGGAAAATAAGGGTGGGGCTTGAGAGCACCTAGAGGGGGGGGGTGAATAGGTGATCCTGTAAAACTTAAACTTATAGCCACAAAAACTTGTTAAGTGTTAGCACAATAATCGCCAAGTGGCTAGAGAGGAGTCTCAACAAAACACAATACCACAAGAGATCAAACACAGAGATGACACAGTGGTTTATCCCGTGGTTCGGCCAAGACCAACGCTTGCCTACTCCACGTTGTGGCGTCCCAACGGACGAGGATTGCAATCAACCCCTCTCAAGCGGTCCAAAGACCAACTTGAATACCACGGTGTTTTGCTTTGCCTTTCAATATCCCGTTTGCGAGGAATCTCCACAACTTGGAGCCTCTCGCCCTTACACTTGAGATTCACAAAGAAATACGGAGTAAGGAAGGAACTAGCAACGCACACAAGACTCAAAATCAGAGCAACAGCACACACACAAGTCGCAACAAGAGCTCGCAACACCACTCAATGAGTTCACAACTCAACAAGAGCTCTAGATGCTATCACAATGAACCAAATGCGCGGAATCGATGTCTTGGTGCTTAGGAATGTTGTAGGAATGCTTGATGTCATCCTCCATGCGCCTAGGGGTCCCTTTTATAGCCCCAAGGCAGCTAGGAGCCGTTGAGAGCAAATCTGGAAGGCTGATCTTGCCTTCTGTCGACTGGTGCACCGGACAGTCCGGTGCACACCGGACACTGTCCGGTGCCCGATTTCTTTCCTTAAACGGCACAGCCGACCGTTGGCCGCCAGAGAGCCGTTGGCGCACCGGACATGTCCGGTGCACACCGGACAGTCCGGTGCCCCCTTCTAGCCGTTGGCTCGGCCACGTGTCCCGCGCAGATCGCGCGGCCGACCGTTGTCCCGGCAGACCGTTGGCTCACCGGACAGTCCGGTACACACCGGACAGTCCGGTGAATTATAGCCGTACGTCGCCGGTAAATTTCCGAGAGCGGCCAGTTCGCCCGAGTCAGTCTGGCGCACCGGACACTGTCCGGTGCACCACCGGACAGTCCGGTGCTCCCAGACTCAGCAGAGTCTTGGCTGCTCGAGCCAAGACATTTCCAATTGGATTTCTCCTGTTTCCAGCACTTAGACACAATACATTAGTCTTCAAAACAATGTACTAAGGCTTAGAAACATACCTTTACTCTTGATTTGCACTTTGTCCATCCATGGGTATAGATTCACATTTAAGCACTTGTGTTGGCACTCAATCACCAAAATACTTAGAAATGGCCCAAGGGCACATTTCCCTTTCAATCTCCCCCTTTTTGGTGATTTATGCCAACACAACATAAAGCAACTAGAACAAGTCCAATGTCACTTCAAATAAAACTCAAATTTATTTTGATTCAATTTTGGCATATATGGATCATCCTTTGCCACCACTTGGTTTGTTTTTGCAAATCAAAACTCCAATTTCTATCTCTAAGTCAACCACACATGTTAAGTCATAAAGAGAGTCATTTCAGGAGTATTTGATTCAGGATTCCAAAAACTCCCCCTTTTTCCCATAATCAACATTTCTCCCCACAAGAAGCCAACTTTTGATAAGAGAGACAATAAAAGAGTTTTGACAAAACAAAAAACTCTATTCTACTATTTTCAAAATCTCTCAAGTGGTAGCTGATCCATTTATCACTTTGGCCTTTATTTTCTCCCCCTTTGGCATCAAGCACCAAAACGGGGTCAATCTTGGCCCTTTAACCCCATTGCCTCACCAAAATCTTCAATTAAGAGCAAATAGGCAATAAGAGTTAAAAGATGAACTTGGAAAAGTTACTCTTTTCATCGGAGTGCAGTGGAAGTCTTGCATGGTCCAAGTCCACCTTTTCCCTTTTAATTCTCCTTCGAGACTAAAACAAGCACACTCAAGCATATGGTTAGTCTCAAAGGGTCAAGTTGTAACACATCTCCCCCTAAAACTGTGCATCACTTTGCAACGGACTTGTGAGGTCCAGGGAGTGTTTGTACAACTTGAGCACCATACTAAACAACAAAATGCAAGAAGGAACATGATCAAAAGCATAAATACATGTATGCTACAATTCAATCCAAGTTCCGCGAATCTAAGACATTTAGCTCACTACGCAGCCTGCAAAAGGTCTTCTCATCTAGAGGCTTGGTAAAGATATCGGCTAGCTGGTTCTCGGTGCTAACATGAAACACTTCGATATCTCCCTTTTGCTGGTGGTCTCTCAGAAAGTGATGCCGGATGTCAATGTGCTTTGTGCGGCTGTGTTCAACAGGATTTTCCGCCATGCGGATAGCACTCTCATTGTCACATAGGAGTGGGACTTTGCTCAGATTGTAGCCAAAGTCCCGAAGGGTTTGCCTCATCCAAAGTAGTTGCGCGCAACACTGTCCTGCGGCAACATACTCGGCCTCAGCGGTGGATAGGGCAACGGAGGTTTGTTTCTTAGAGTTCCACGACACCAGGGACCTTCCTAAGAATTGGCACGTCCCTGATGTACTCTTCCTATCGACCTTACATCCAGCATAGTCGGAATCTGAGTATCCAACCAAGTCAAAGGTAGACCCCTTTGGATACCAGAGCCCGAAGCAAGGCGTAGCAACCAAATATCTAAGAATTCGCTTCACCGCCACTAAGTGACACTCCTTAGGATCGGATTGAAATCTAGCACACATGCATACGCTAAGCATAATATCCGGTCTACTAGCACATAAATAAAGTAAAGACCCTATCATTGACCGGTATGCTTTTTGATCAACGGACTTACCTCCTTTGTTGAGGTCGGTGTGTCCATCGGTCCCCATCGGAGTCTTTGCGGGCTTGGCGTCCTTCATCCCAAACCGCTTGTCACACCCGGTTTTGGAAGGCAAACCGAATGCGAACTATGTACGTGCCAGGATCAGAACTCACGTACACAGCGATTACATAAATGAACATCATCACACAATGCTCGAATAATAACATAAAAGAGTACTTATTACATCATAGAGTCATAGACATCCACATAGTCATTGTCTTAACAAGTAAATCAAAGTGCTAGCGAAACACAGTAAAGATAAGGCCTTCACAGGCAGCTGACTGGGGGTTGCCGCCAACCCACACCTAGAATTCGTCGTAGTCTTGGAACTCCTGGAAGTCTCCTTCCACGGCTTCGCCTTCTCCCGAGCAGTGGTTACAACGCGGACAACCTGGTGTTTTGTGGTAAAGCAAGGATGAGTACACATCAACGTACTCAGCAAATGTCCCGTTTGGCTGAAGTGGACTAGCTTTATGTGGGGTTAGGCTCAAGCAGTTGCTTTTAGTTGGTCAAGTATTTATCATTAGTAGAAGCCAGATTTTAGCATTAACCAACCCGTGAACCATTTCCTCATTGAGGAACAACACTATCATAGTCGAACCAAAACCATAACATAATCCTTGTATCTCGAACCATCTGTATCTCTAATCAAAGAGGATCCCAAGGCTGCTCTTAACCGTGAGCACGGCTGATATATCAGTTTCACTACCCTCTGCAGAGGTCGCACACTTTACCCATGAGTCATGATTCCCTTTCTGCCCGGGGAGAGCTAATCCCCATTGACCACTACCTAGGTGGTCCGGCAGGGCATCACTACGTAGCTTTTACAAAGATTCCCTAGAGACCATAGCTGCCCGTTAGGTTTCTCCAGTTTGATAAACACAGTACCCCTCCCCGCAGGAGAGTGACTAACAAAGAGCAAAACGAAAGAACCTCGGCACTCAGCCTCGGCAGAGCAAGCACTGTGCCTGGACCCCATTGACGGCACGACGGCTAAGCAACTACACCTCTAGTTCATCTAATTAATCAGCTAAGGGCATCCCATTTCACCCTCATGGTTGCACTGTTATCCCGAGTGGTCTCTCAACGAACCAGTCCTTACGGAGAGGTACTCAGGAAACAGCCTGAGCCCCCTAGAGTATCACCAGATCATCAACATCATCAGGATAACAGTATCATAAATAGTCACATCATGTTCATTGATTATGTTAAAGCAATAGCAAAGTGCTAACCATAATAGCCCATAAGGTCATCAAGGATAAAGTAAAATGTAAAGCTAGTCAATCCTTAGGTTTCAAGTAAGTAGTGCGGGGTAGTAAGTTATAATTGAATAGGACATAATGGGACAGAGGACACTTGCCTTCACCAAACTGCTGATCAGGGACTTCCTCTGCAACTTCCTCGGGAAACACAGACTGCTCGTTGTCTACGTAAAGTAATCATTCACACTATGCACTTGGGAAAATAACAAACAAAAAGCAACATACCAAACATATGCAGCAGAGAGGGATCACAAGTTCATAGCAGAAAAGGATGGGCACTCTGGTGTTCCCTAGGTCTGGGGTAGAGGACTATACAAAGTGATTCATTATCCACTAATCAGGTTTAAGTCAGGGGTGGGATTAAATCATTACAGGGTTTTAAGTTCCTAAACCTAAGTGTTTAAGTCCATAAACTTAAGTACTCTAACTTTTATTAAAGTCTACCAACTTTTAATTATCTCAAATAGGGTTCTAATAACCTTAATCCTATCCTAATGATTAACCATTAATTGGTACATGGAAACAGCAGGGAAACATTGTTTAAATAGATAGACAAAAACATCATGAGCATTTTGCAATTTGAAGCACCTAATTTGGAGTTCATATGACAAAGTTATGAATTTTACAAGTTTGGGAATTAAAAATATACCCTAAATACCTATTTTGAATTAAATAAAAGGTCTAGGGACTTATCTGCGAGAAACCAGGGACGGTGGGTTCAAATTCCAGAAAACCGGGGGTCTCTTTAAGAAAACGCGCGGGCGAAGGGGTATCGGGCTACTACGGCCGTCAGATCTAAAGCGAACGACCAGGATTAGATCCTGCGGGCGGGCGCGCGAGCGCGCGGCGGCCTGGGCGACTGACAGGCGGGACCGGGCGGGCAGCGCGGGGCGCGGGCAGGCTGACAGGCGGGGCCGGCGGGCAGAGCGCGCGCGGGCGGGCTGACAGGCGGGGCCGGCGGGCAGAGCGCGCGCGCGGGCGGGCTGACAGGCGGGGCCCAAACGGCAGGGAGACGGGGTGCGGGGAAAGTGGGCCTGGGCCGCTGGATCTCCGGCGGACGGTCAGGATTGGGTTTGGCCTGATTAAAACGGGGCCGCCCGATCTGGGACGGACGGTGGGGATCGGGTGGCCGACCTGGGCTTATCCTACGGCTAGCTAGGGCGGCGGCGCTCGTCCCCGCGGCGGAGAACTCGCCGGAGACGAGGGGCGCGGGCGTTTGGCGGGGCTACGAGGCGACCTGAGCGGCCGGGAAGGTTGGGGAGGGCACGAGGAGTCCTCTGGTGGGGTCTGGGTCGGGGCAGGGGCACCGGAGGGGGGCGGTTCACGGCGGAGCGGCTCGGCGGCGGGATTACTCTACTCTGGCGAGGAATTACACGCGGCAGAGAGCAAAACAAAGGTCGATAGGGGCGGGAGAGGTTCCTTACCTCAAGGCGGGCTCCGGGGACTCCTCGGCGGCGGGAATGGCGCGACGGTAGCCCGGGGCGGCGGTGGCGGACCTCCGCGGCTGCACGGGGAACGGCGGGTGAGCGCGGGAAGAGAGAAATAGGGAGGGGGAGGGGGAACTTGGGCGTGTCCCGGGTTGCGGACGCCGGGGCGAAGCTCACCGTGGCAACGGACACGGCGGAGCTCCAACGGCGGCCGGGAAACGAGCTCGGGACGGCGGGGATTTGTGGCGGCGGTGCTCTGGCGTGCGCGCAGCGAGGGAGAGGTGGAAGAGGGGTCCGCTAGAGCGCAAATGGGGGAGGGGGCGAGGGCGAGTGGGGCTCGGGGCTCAAGTGGCCAGGGGCGGGTCAGTTGCGAGCTCCACGCGCGACGTGGGCGCGGAGAAGGCGGGCGCGCGCAGCTCGGCGGCGGTTACGCGGGGACGACGGGGCTGACAGCCCGGGCCCGTGAGCAGAGAGAGAGGGGAGAGCGGAGGCGGGCGCGCGAGAGGCGGCTGCGCTGACGGGCGGGCCCGCCAGGGCAGAGAGAGCGGGGGGGGGGAGAGAGAGAGCGTGCGCGGGATGGGCCTAGCTGGGCCGAAAGGCTGAGGGGGGCGGGGGAGTGGGCTTCTTTCCTTTTTCCTTTTATTCTGGAATTTGTTTTCTCTTTTCTTTTTATTTTCTCTATTTGATTCAAATCCAAATGAGCCACCAATTCAAATTAAACTTTCCAAGAATTATGCACCAAGCAAAAGTGAAATCTAGGGTTCAACATGATGCAACAACTCATACTCCCTTAGGGTTTAACCATATTAAACTATAATTACAAATAAAATAAGCACTTTTCTCCTATAGAAATGAGAAAGAAAAGAATGAGGAAGGATGAGAAAAGGGAAGTAACACCTGAATTTGTGAATATGAGCAAAGAAATTTTATACCCCCAAATTCAGGGTGTTACACCGCTTTAGCAAGTCTTGCGTGTACTTTGTTTGGGAGATAAGGTGCCGTCCTTGAGTTGCTTCACTTGAAACCCAAGGAAGTAGTTCAACTCGCCCATCATCGACATCTCGAATTTCTGCATCATAACCCTGCTAAACTCTTCACAAGACTTTTGGTTAGTAGAACCAAATATTATGTCATCGTCATAAATTTGGCACACAAAAAGATCACCGTCGCAAGTCTTAGTAAAAAGAGTTGGATCGGCTTTCCCAACCTTGAAAGCATTAGCAATTAAGAAGTCTCTAAGGCATTCATACCATGCTCTTGGGGCTTGCTTAAGTCCATAGAGCGCCTTAGAGAGCTTACACACGTGGTTGGGGTACCGTTCATCCTCGAAGCCAGGGGGTTGCTCCACGTACACCTTCTCCTTGATTGGCCCATTGAGGAAAGCGCTCTTCACATCCATTTGGTACAACCTGAAAGAATGGTGAGCGGCATATGCTAGCAAGATACGAATTGATTCTAGCCTAGCCACAGGAGCAAACGTCTCCTCAAAGTCCAAACCTGCGACTTGGGCATAACCTTTTGCCACAAGTCGAGCCTTGTTCCTCGTCACCACCCCGTGCTCGTCCTGTTTGTTGCGGAACACCCACTTGGTTCCCACAACATTTTGCTTGGGACGAGGCACTAGCGTCCAAACTTCATTTCTCTTGAAGTTGTTGAGCTCCTCCTGCATGGCCAATACCCAGTCCGGATCTAGCAAGGCCTCCTCTACCCTGAAAGGCTCAATAGAAGAGACAAAGGAGTAATGCTCACAAAAATTAACTAATCGAGATCGAGTAGTTAATCCCTTGCTAATGTCACCTAGAATTTGGTCAACGGGATGATCCCTTTGAATCATCGCTCGAACTTGGGTTGGAGGTGCCGGTTGTGCTTCTTCCTCCATCACATGATCATCTTGTGCTCCCCCTTGATCACATTCCTCTTGATGAACCTGTTCATCGTTTTGAGTTGGGGGATGCACCATTGTTGAGGAAGAAGGTTGATCTTGCTCCAATTGTTCCTGTGGTCGCACATCACCAATCGCCATGGTGCGCATAGCGGCCGTTGGAACGTCTTCTTCATCTACATCATCAAGATCAACAACTTGCTCTCTTGGAGAGCCATTAGTCTCATCAAATACAACGTCGCTAGAGACTTCAACCAAACCCGATGATTTGTTGAAGACTCTATACGCCTTTGTATTTGAGTCATAACCTAACAAAAACCCTTCTACAGCTTTGGGAGCAAATTTAGAATTTCTACCCTTCTTCACTAGAATGTAGCACCTGCTCCCAAATACACGAAAGTAAGATACATTGGGTTTGTTACCGGTTAGTAGCTCATACGAAGTCTTCTTGAGGAGGCGATGAAGGTAGACCCTGTTGATGGCGTGGCAAGCCGTGTTCACGGCTTCCGACCAAAAACGCTCGGGGGTCTTGAATTCTCCAAGCATCGTCCTCGCCATATCAATTAGCGTCCTGTTCTTCCTCTCTACCACACCATTTTGCTGTGGTGTGTAGGGAGCGGAGTACTCGTGCTTGATCCCTTCCTCCTCAAGGAACTCCTCCACTTGAAGGTTCTTGAACTCGGACCCGTTGTCGCTCCTTATCTTCTTCACCTTGAGCTCAAACTCATTTTGAGCTCTCCTGAGGAAGCGCTTGAGGGTCCCTTGGGTTTCAGACTTATCCTGCAAAAGAACACCCAAGTGAAGCGGGAAAAGTCATCAACAATAACTAAACCATACTTACTTCCTCCTATGCTTAGATAGGCGACGGGTCCGAAGAGGTCCATATGTAGCAGCTCGAGGGGTCTTGATGTGGTCATCACATTCTTGCTGTGATGCGCTCCTCCCACCTGTTTACCTGCCTGACAAGCTGCACAAGGTCTATTTTTTTCGAATTGTACGTTAGTCAAACCTATCACGTGTTCTCCCTTTAGAAGCTTGTGAAGGTTCTTCATCCCCACATGTGCTAAGCGGCGATGCCACAACCAGCCCATGCTAGTCTTAGCAATTAAGCATGCATCTAGACCGGCCTCTTCTTTTGCAAAATCAACTAAGTAAAGCTTGCCGTCTAATACACCCTTAAAGGCTAGTGAACCATCACTTCTTCTAAAGACAGACACATCTACATTTGTAAAAAGACAATTATATCCCATATTGCATAGTTGACTAACAGATAGCAAATTGTAACCAAGAGATTCAACTAAAAACACATTGGAGATAGAGTGCTCATTAGTAATTGCAATTTTACCTAACCCTTTTACCTTGCCTTGATTCCCATCACCGAATATAATTGAATCTTGGGAATCCTTATTCTTGACGTAGGAGGTGAACATCTTCTTCTCCCCCGTCATATGGTTTGTGCATCCGCTGTCGATAATCCAGCTTGAACCCCTGGATGCATAAACCTGCAAGGCAAATTTAGGCTTGGGTCTTAGGTACCCAACTCATGTTGGGTCCTACAAGGTTAGTGCAAATATCCTTAGGGACCCAAATGCAAGTTTTGTCTCTCTTGCATTTTGCCCCAAACTTCCTTGCAACTATTTTCCTATCCTTTCTACAAATAGCAAAGGAAGCATTTAAAGCATGATAAATTGTAGAGGGTTCATTCATTACTTTCCTAGGAACATTAACAACATTTCTCCTAGGCATATTATGAACAACATTTCTCCTACCAACATTTCTATCATGCACATAAGAAGAACTAGAAGCAAACATGTCATGAGAATCAAAAGCATCATATGCGTTACATCTCCTATAAGCATTTCTAGATTGTCTCCTATCATGGTACATAAAGGCATGGTTCTTTTGCACACTACTAGCCATAGGGGCCTTCCCTTTCTCCTTGGTGGAGATGGGAGCCTTATGGCTTGTCAAGTTCTTGGCTTCCTTCTTGTAGCCAAGTCCATCCTTAATTGAGGGGTGTCTACCAATTGTGTAGGCATCCCTTGCAAATTTTAGCTTATCAAAATTACTCTTGCTAGTCTTAAGTTGAGCATTAAGACTAGCCAATTCATCATTAAGTTTGGAAATTGAAACTAGGTGTTCACTACAAGCATCAATGTCAAAATCTTTACACCTATTGCAAGTTTCAACAATTTCTACACAAGATGTTGATTTACTAGCTATTTCTAACTTAGCATTCAAATCATCATTAACACTTTTTAATTTAGAGATGGATTCATGACAAGTAGATAATTCACTAGAGAGCATTTCATTCCTTTTAATTTCTAGAGCAAGAGAATTTTGTGCACTAACAAATTTATCATGCTCCTCATATAAAAGATCCTCTTGTTTTTCTAGTAATCTATTCTTGTCATTCAAAGCATCAATCAACTCGTTAATCTTATTAATTTTAGATCTATCTAATCCCTTGAATAAGCATGAGCAATCTATCTCATCATCATCACTAGACTCATCCTCACTTGAAGAAGCATAAGTACTAGTATCATGAGTGCTTACTTTCTTCTCCCTTGCCATGAGGCAAGTGTGACGCTTGTTGGGGAAGAGGGATGACTTGTTGAAGGCGGTGGCGGCGAGTCCTTCATTGTCGGAGTCGGAGGAGGAGCAATCCGAATCCCACTCCTTTCCGATATGTGCCTCGCCCTTGGCCTTCTTGTAATGCTTCTTCTTCTCCCTTTTGTTCCCCTTTTCCTGGTCACTTTCATTATCGGGACAGTTAGCAATGAAATGACCAATCTTACCACATTTGAAGCACGAGCGCTTCTCCTTTGTCTTGGTCTTGCTTGGCTGTCCCTTGCGACCTTTAAGCGCCGTCTTGAAGCGCTTAATGATGAGGGCCATCTTCTCATTATTTAGCCCGGCCGCCTCAACTTGCGCCACCTTGCTTGGTAGCGCCTCCTTGCTCCTCGTTGCCTTGAGAGCAATGGGTTGAGGCTCATGAATAGGACCGTTCAACGCGTCGTCCACATATCTTGCCTCCTTGATCATCATTCGCCCGCTTACGAACTTCCCCAGAACTTCTTCGGGCGACATCTTGGTGTACCTAGGATTTTCACGAATATTGTTCACCAAATGAGGATCAAGAACGGTAAAGGACCTTAGCATTAGGCGGACGACGTCGTGATCCGTCCATCGCGTGCTTCCGTAGCTCCTAATTTTGTTGATAAGGGTCTTGAGCCGGTTGTATGTTTGAGTTGGCTCCTCGCCCCTTATCATTGCGAACCATCCAAGCTCGCCCTCCACCAACTCCATCTTGGTGAGCAAGGTGACATCATTCCCCTCATGAGAGATCTTGAGGGTGTCCCAGATCTGCTTGGCATTGTCCAAGCCGCTCACCTTATGGTACTCGTCCCTGCACAAAGAGGCTAGCAACACAGTAGTAGCTTGTGCATTTTTATGAATCTGTTCATTAATAAACATGGGACTATCCGTACTATCAAACTGCATTCTACTTTCTACAATCTCCCATATGCTAGGATGGAGAGAGAACAAGTGACTATGCATTTTGTGACTCCAAAATCCGTAGTCCTCTCCATCAAAATGAGGAGGTTTACCAAGTGGAATAGATAATAAATGAGCATTAGTACTTTGAGGAATACGAGAGTAATCAAAAGAAAAGTTCGAATTGACCGGTTTCTTTCTCTCGTATTCGTTGTGGTCGTCGTCCTTTTGGGAGGAAGTAGACTCATCGCTGTCGTAGTAGACGATCTCCTTGATGCGTCTTGTCTTCTTCTTCTTCCCATCTTTACGTCTGTGGCCCGAGCCCGAGTCGTTGGACTTGTCATCCCTTGGCTCGTTGACGAAGGACTCCTTCTCCTTGTCGTTGATCACGATTCCCTTCCCTTTAGGATCCATCTCATCGGGCGGTTAGTCCCTTTGTGAAGAGAACCGCTCCGATACCAATTGAGAGCACCTAGAGGGGGGGGGTGAATAGGTGATCCTGTAAAACTTAAACTTATAGCCACAAAAACTTGTTAAGTGTTAGCACAATAATCGCCAAGTGGCTAGAGAGGAGTCTCAACAAAACACAATACCACAAGAGATCAAACACAGAGATGACACAGTGGTTTATCCCGTGGTTCGGCCAAGACCAACGCTTGCCTACTCCACGTTGTGGCGTCCCAACGGACGAGGATTGCAATCAACCCCTCTCAAGCGGTCCAAAGACCAACTTGAATACCACGGTGTTTTGCTTTGCCTTTCAATATCCCGTTTGCGAGGAATCTCCACAACTTGGAGCCTCTCGCCCTTACACTTGAGATTCACAAAGAAATACGGAGTAAGGAAGGAACTAGCAACGCACACAAGACTCAAAATCAGAACAACAGCACGCACACAAGTCGCAACAAGAGCTCGCAACACCACTCAATGAGTTCACAACTCAACAAGAGCTCTAGATGCTATCACAATGAACCAAATGCGCGGAATCGATGTCTTGGTGCTTAGGAATGTTGTAGGAATGCTTGATGTCATCCTCCATGCGCCTAGGGGTCCCTTTTATAGCCCCAAGGCAGCTAGGAGCCGTTGAGAGCAAATCTGGAAGGCTGATCTTGCCTTCTGTCGACTGGTGCACCGGACAGTCCGGTGCACACCGGACACTGTCCGGTGCCCGATTTCTTTCCTTAAACGGCACAGCCGACCGTTGGCCGCCAGAGAGCCGTTGGCGCACCGGACATGTCCGATGCACACCGGACAGTCCGGTGCCCCCTTCTAGCCGTTGGCTCGGCCACGTGTCCCGCGCAGATCGCGCGGCCGACCGTTGTCCCGGCAGACCGTTGGCTCACCGGACAGTCCGGTGCACACCGGACAGTCCGGTGAATTATAGCCGTACGTCGCCGGTAAATTTCCGAGAGCGGCCAGTTCGCCCGAGTCAGTCTGGCGCACCACCGGACAGTCCGGTGCTCCCAGACTCAGCAGAGTCTTGGCTGCTCGAGCCAAGACATTTCCAATTGGATTTCTCCTGTTTCCAGCACTTAGACACAATACATTAGTCTTCAAAACAATGTACTAAGGCTTAGAAACATACCTTTACTCTTGATTTGCACTTTGTCCATCCATGGGTATAGATTCACAATTAAGCACTTGTGTTGGCACTCAATCACCAAAATACTTAGAAATGGCCCAAGGGCACATTTCCCTTTCAGGGCTAGGACAGTTACCTTAAGGGGAGTCCCGGAAACGCACAAACAGAGGCTAGGGCGCGGCGAGAACGCGGGTCGACGGTGGCGGTTCTCCAGTTGCACAAAAAGTGCTCCGGTGAGCGTGGCCCGAACGAACCAGAGGGGGAAAGGACGGACCGAAGGGTGTCCCGAGCTGCGGGTGATGCGGCGGAGCTTACCGAGGGAACGCGCGTGATGAGGGCTCAACGACGGTCGTGGAACGGCAACGGTCTTCAGTGAGCAGCGACGGAGCTTGTCTGGTTGCGCGCGTAGGGCGAGAGAGCGGGCGAGAGAGCTCGGTTGAAGGTGTAAGTGAGCAGGGGGAAGTGGGCGAGCGGGGCACGGGTTCTAAAGGGGTGGGGGCGTGCGGAGGAGGCCGGAGAACGCGTGGACGTGGGCGCGTCCACGGCGGGGGAAGTGGGCGGGAGGTTAGGGACGGGCTGACGGGTGGGGACCGTGGGGCAGAGAGAAAGCGAGCGCGTGCGAAAAGAAGCGGCGCCAACAGGTCAGCCCCACATAGCAGCGAGAGGGAGAGAAGAGGTGCGCGGGCTAGCGCCGACAGGCGGGCTCCGCCTGTCAGGGACCGAGGGCGCGCGGGCGCGAGCGCGCGCGAGGGGCTGGGCCTGATGGGCCGACTTGGACTGAATTGGCTTTTCCATTTTCTAAGGAATTTCTAATTGCTTTTCTAATATTTTCTCTAGGGTTTTAAATTCAAATTCAAACCAAGTTTCAAATTCAAACTAAATCAAAGATGTGCAACAATTCAAAGAATATTTGGAGCTCAGCATGATGCAACATTTCATGACTCATATTGTTTGGACAAAATAAAATAATTAATCCCTCACCAGCTAAATCTACCCAAAAGAAAAAGAGAGAGAAATTAGAGAGAGAGAGAAGAGTAACACCTGAATTTGATTGATAATTAGAAAGGAATTTTATACCCCCAAATTCAGGGTGTTATAGACCTATCCCCCTTAAAAAGAATCTCGCCCTCAAGATTCAAGGTTGGCTAGAAAAGAGTTCAGGGTACTTGGCTTTCAAATCATCCTCTCTTTCCGAGGTTGTTTCTTCTTCTGAGTGATGGCCCCATTTAACTTTACACATACGGATAGTGCTCCTCCGAGTGACCCGATCTACTGTCTCCAGAATTTGAGTTGGCTTCTCAATATACATCAGATCCTCTTGAACTTCAAGGTCCTCTATTGACAACTGCTCTTCTGGTACTTGCAAGCATTTCTTCAGCTGAGATACTTGAAATACATCATGCACGGCTGACAGATTTTTTGGTAAGCTAAGTTGATATGCCACTTCTCCACGTCTTGCTTGAATCTGGTACAACCCGATATATCGAGGTGCTAGCTTGCCTTTGACTCCAAACCTTTTGGTTCCTCTGATGGGTGACACTTTCAAGTAGACATAATCTCCCACTTCAAAACTCAGCTCTCTTCTTCGGGTGTCAACATAGCTTCGTTGTCTGGACTGCGCTGTCTTTAGATTCTCTCGAACCATTTTGATGTTTTCTTCAGCTTCAAGCAAGATATCTGGACCGAACACCTGCCTTTCGTTGGGTTGGTCCCAATGCAACGAAGTTCTGCAATTCCTCCCATACAGTCTTGGAATGGGGACATCTTCAGACTGGCCTGGTAGCTGTTGTTGTAGGAGAATTCTGCATATGGTAGCCTCTTGTCCCAGCCTAACTTGTCTTGCAAAGCACAAGCTCTCAACATGTCTTCTAGAATCTGGTTGGTTCTCTCAGTCTGACCATCTGTCTACGGGTGATAAGCTGAACTGAACTTCAAGTGTGTGCCCAAAGCTTCGTGTAGATGCTGCCAAAAATGAGAAGTGAACTAGGTGCCTCTGTCTGATACTATCTTCTTTGGAACGCCATGCAAGCACACAATTCGAGACATGTATAACTCTGCCAACACTGCACTGTTATAGGTTGTCTTGACTGGTATGAAATGAGCCGTATTTGTTAAACGGTCCACTACTACCTATATGGAGTCATAACCAGCTCGAGTGCGGGCCAGACCAACTATAAAGTCCATCCCAATTTCATCCCATTTCCACTGAGGAATCCACAACGGCTGCAACAAACCTGTGGGTCTCTGATGCTCTGCCTTGATCCTCTGACAATTGTCGCATCTGGCAACATACTCTGCTATCTCCCTTTTCATATTGTACCGTCAGAATCTCTTTTTCAGGTCTTGGTACATTTTCTCGCTACCAGGGTGTATAGAATATGCTATCTCTTGAGCTTCCTTGAGAATTAGTTCCCGGATTGATTTGATGTCGGGAACGCACAACCTATCCTTGAACCATACCACTCCTTCAGCATCTTCATGAAAATCTGGACCTTTCCCATCGATGATCAGATGTCGGATCTTGTTGATCTTCTCATTGTCTTTCTGACCTTTCCTGATGTCTTGTTCTAGAGTGGGTTCCAACTCGACTGTCACTCCTTGAGTGTTGTTCAGAAATCTGAGACTCGGCCTGTCGAATTCCTTTGCTAGCTCGAACGGCATCGGGTGAGCGGCCAACATATTAACTTGACTCTTTCCGGTCAGAGCATCCACAACCATGTTTGCTTTGCTCGGGTGATAATGTATTTCCAGCTCATAATCTTTGATCAACTCTAGCCATCTTTGCTGCCTCATGTTTAGCTCAGACTGAGTGAATATGTACTTGAGGCTCTTGTGATCCGTGTAGATATCACACTTCTGCCCATATAAATAGTGTCTTCAGGTCTTCAGTGCATGAACCAGTCCTGCTAGCTCCAGATCATGAGTGGGGTAATTCTTCTCATGAACCTTCAACTGGCGGGACGAGTATGGTACTACTTTCCCTTCCTGCATTAACACACATCTCAGTTCGGTGTACGAAGCATCACAATATACTGAGAATGGCTTATGAACATCTGGCAGAACCAATACAGAGGCTGTTGTCAACTTCTGCTTCAACATCTCTAATGATTCTTGGCACGCGGGGGTCCACTTGAACTCAACATTATTTGCCAGCAAGGCTGTCATTGGCCTAGCAATCTTGGAGAAACCTTCAATGAAACGCCGATAATAACCGACCATTCCAATGAAACTCTTGATTCCTCGGGCACCTTTCAGTGCTTTCCAGTCCAAAATCGCTGCTACCTTCTTTGGATCCACAGCTAGTCCATCTCGGTTTATGATATGACCCAAGAACAGAACTTTGCTGATCTAGAACTCACACTTGCTAAGCTTGGCATACAACTAGCAATCTCATAGCCTCTGGAGTACCTTCCTCAAATGTTCCTCATGCTCTTGCTCATTCTAGGAATATACAAGAATATCATCAATGAACACCACTACGAACTTGTCGAGGTAATCCATGAACATGCTGTTCATCAGGCACATGAAGTAAACTGGCTCATTCGTCAAACCGAATGACATGACCATGAACTCATATAGTTTATACTTGGTGATAAATGTTGTCTTCGGCACATCTGAAGGTCGAATTCTGAATTGATGATAACCTGACCTCAGATCTATCTTTGAGAACACACTGGCTCCTCTCAACTGGTCAAATAGGTCCTCGATTCGAGGCAGGGGGTACTTGTTCTTGAAAGTGACTTCATTCAAGGATTTGTAATCAATGCACATCCTCTTTGTACCATCCTTCTTCTCCACAAATAGCACTGGGGCTGCCCAAGGTGAAGTACTTGGTCTGATATAGCCTTTCGCCAACAACTCATCAATTTGCTTCTTGAGTTCCACCAACTCTTGTCCGGACACTCGATAGGCTCTCTTGGATATAGGGGTGGTGCCTGGGATAAGCTCTATGACAAATTCAACTTTCCTTTCAGGTGGCATGCCGGGTAACTCCTCAGGAAACACATTGGGGAATTCCGACACAATTCTAATATCCTCAATTGGATTGGCCTCCTTGTCATCTACTGATAAATGGTGACAGGCTCCTTCTTCTAGTTCAGGCAAGTACAGTTTGATTACTACTTCTTTTCCGGATGGGAACACCAACTTGACTTTTCTCTTATCACAATTGACATTGGCCTTGTTTCTGTGTAGCCAAATCATCCCTAGGATGACATCTAACCCTTGAGTATCCATTAGTTCTAGGTTAGCGGGGAAGTCTATCCCCTTTATTTCAACCCTTAGATTCGGACAAATCCTATCGGACTGAACTTTTCCCCCAACTGAATTAACTCTTAAAGGTGGACTCATTGGTTCTATGGGGATGTTATGTGCTTCTACCCAAGATGTAGAAACAAAAGAATGCATGGCACCAGTGTCAAATAATACTTTTGCTGGATGGGATTCGACTGGAAACATACCTACTGCCACGTCCTAAGCATCCTAGATTGCTTCGGCCTCTAGGTGGTTCACCTTTCCACGGTTGTAAGCCTGGCCACGGTCTCCTAGTGCTTGTTGTGGTGCTCCTTGTCTTGCTGGGGTATTGACTGCTGGCGACTGATGAGCTGCTTTCTTTGGACAGTTCTTCTCCCAGTGGTTTTGTTCTCCACAATAAAAGCATGTGCGGCCTCCTACTTGCGATGGGGCTGCTTGGTTGTTCTGGTTGGCTACAAGGGCAGGAAGGCGAGCTGCCTGGTTGTCTTGACGCTGGTACTAATTTCCTCCCTGATGGTTTCTTTGACGGTACTGCTGCTGCTGCTGAGGAAACTGCCTCTGGTATTTGTGCTGGTGCTGACGCTGATGCTGGTTGTAACACCCCTGGTGTTACTAACACTAAAACTTGAGCATGACATCATGTGCATTGACATTTCATATTGTTTTTACACCTAGAATGCATTCACTAGGTAAACATTTCAAAGAAGTTGGGATGATAGGGCTTGGTGTGCTATAAACCCTAGGGTAGCGTACTTAACCCTGAATTAGGACTTATGGGTGAAAGTGAAGCTTAAATGAGTAAAAATCTCATGAGACATGAGAAATGATCACAAGGTATCACAATTGATGGACTTTAGTGGCACCAAAACCCTAATGTGTCTAAAACCCTAAAAGAACTTTAGAAACCCTAATTAAAACCCTAGGGGGTAGATGCAAATTTTGTGCACTTTTGGACCAAAGTAATAGAACACCACAAATCATGTGTTTTTCACATTTGAGGATTTGCAAGTTAAGTAGTGGGATTTGGACTTATTTGCAAGAAGTACCCCATGAACCCCATATGTTTAAGTCTAAATTCAGTTAAATGGGATCAACTTTGAAGCTCTACATCTCAGAATTCTTGAGGATTTTGCTCTCGGTCAATATAGCAAACTTGTAGAGCTATATAAGGAGAACAAATTTGATTAAGTGAATAAGTCCTAGTGCTACATGAAAGTGGGAGAAAAATAGACCTGAAGTTGGTCTGTCAGTCGAGTGTAACTCTGAAACTGGACTGACAGGGAACTAGGACCAAGTTTGGGAGCTATTTTGAGTATGATTCAGTGAGAATTTAAGTATGGTTTCTATAGCAAGATTAAAGCTGTATTATAGGACAAGAACTTTGTTATAGAGGGATTAACGAGTTGCCACATAGAAATTGGAGATTAATGCCCTGCAAATTTCTCTGTCAGACAGACTGAATGGAGTTTTGATTGTACAGTAACTAAAGAAGATCTTTGGTGCATTGCACCTTGCCACCGGCGACCCCCCGCGCCTGGATTCGCGCCGGTGATGCGATTCGTGCCCGTTGGCGCACGGATAACGCCTCGGGGTGAAAAGATCTTCACCGCAGATGAGATCAGGAGCTAGCCATCGTACCCACTTGACTTATCGTCGGTCTAGATTGCCTCGCCGGAGTTTGTCGCCCGCCGCTTGGGTGCCACGCGTCTGAGAGGTTTAACAAGTCGTAGTAAACCTGTGTTGCAAGCCCATCCATCGCCGGAGGCCTTGCCACGGTGACTGCCACGATAACCTACTCCGGTGACTCTTCCTTCTCTTCGGCCACCAGCGCGCCATTCCAAAATTAGGAGCCACTGCCCTTGGACACTATAAATTGAGCATACCACTAGCTCCGTTAGGTAATCACGAAGCCAGAGCACCTGCTCCTGCCTCCGATTAGCCACCATAGCTCCCTAATTCCTCTTTTCCCCCAAATCGGTTTTCTGCACCCCGTGAACACCTCGCCGTGACCAGACTTCTGTAGGTTAGTTCAAGCCTCCTTGATTAATGTTCTAGCCTCCCTCAAGTCCTCTGGTACGCATAGACTCATTGGATTGAACTAGACCGCCCTAGATCACCAAGAACACATTTGTTTGTTCTCGGTTTTCGCCGTTGTCGTGGACAGAGTGTTCCCAACCTGGAATTGTGCAATTAGTTGAGGGATTCGTGTCGCTGGGGGTTGAATTAGGGGTCGAGCAAAGGAGGGGCCGAGCTGTTGCGTTTTCTGGCCGGGATAAGCTCGCCGGAGCCACTGCTCCGCCATCCGTGGTCGGGGATCTCACCTTGTGAAGAAATAGAAAGGGAGGGGCCTTAGTGCAGATGTCAGTGAGACAGTGAAATAGTGGAAAGGATTCTTTACGGGGTTTTCAAACAGCCAGGGGCCTCTGTGCAAAGATGACACCACGGGCGCACGCGGGCGGGCGCGCGTTTCCCTAGACGTGGGCCGACTTGGGCCGGTTTCAACCCATTACTATTCACCTTTTCCCTTTTCTTTTTCTGCCAGACTTAGGAAATACATAGGAAATTATAGAAAAAATGATAAAAATATGAGACCAATTTTGTTGAACTCCTATATTTCTCTAGTATTTCATAAAAATAGTTCCAAGATTTTTAGTCCAAACCAGGAATTATTTAGTATTTAAGTAGGCCTAAACTTAGACTTTTGGAATTTTAGAAATTACTTGATGACTCCAAAAATCATAAAACTTTTTGGATAAACTTAATTTAATAATTAGAACCCATGGGTAAAGTTTGACATGTTTTGGACATTATTTGATCTCAAAACCTAAAACCCTAGCTCCTTAGAATAAAACTGTCTAACCCTACTAAAGTGTTAACCTAGAAGACCCTAGTTTCCCTGGTACACCGTGAAGGAAAGTTGTATTCAAGATACAACTTGATGTACCTCTATTATCATTGCATTTTCATAAGCATCACATGAGCATTCATGGTTATGTATATGGTTATGTATAGAAAACGAGGAAGAAGTAATTGTTAAAGAAGAAGAGACTGCACCACCAACTGAGAATCCAACTGCCGGGAACTATTTTTATTTTGATATCTATGGAATAGAGCCTGACTCCCCTACAACACAAGGCAAGCCTCGATGCATTTGCCACCTCCTTGCCGTTTTAAAATCTTTATCACCTTATATGATGCATTAGGTGATAGGAGTTGTGTGCTAAACCAGTTACTGCATTTCCTTCCTTGGAACTATTTACCATTCCTTGATTACCTGTTTTATGAAAAGGTTTTCTAATGCTTTGTCCTTCTTTAGAAAAACAAATGTTTTGTTTTAAAATAAAAGGTGATGCTTCACAATGGATGGGATGTTTTCAAAAATAAAACTTGATGGTGGATCCATCATGGCCGTGATGGGTTCAACATCAGAAAAGATGTACCTCTGCCAGGTACCAAACTTTGGGTTTAAATGATAAAGCTGAGACCGGGCGGGTGACTTGCACGAGAAGGGAGTCTCGGTGTAGTGTCTCTGTCTGAGTCGACTAAGGACCGTGTCGATGTAGGCCTGCTGACCGAGGACCTTTTAACTGGTCACATGCCTCGTCATGGGTAAGCTTTGCCTCGAGCAGACTAATACCAGAAAGGCCAACACACAATTAGAGTGGAGAGATGGCAAGAGTAGCATGTACCCTCCATGGCAAGAGGCTGGACGGTGGTGTATCTGTGCTCTCGGTTGGCGTGAACCTGGTCTGGTCTTAAGAAACCCGGTGGCGAGTTGACATATGCAAGGGTTAAGTGCTACATATGTCGTGTGATTGGAGATCCTCAGCTGAGTATTAATTGATTCGGATCGCCGTTACTTCTCGGACTTGAAGACTTGGTCACTGACTTACACGTAGCATTCCAGTGAACTAAAAGGGGTGATAAAAGACGACCAGTGTAGGTCAAGTGCTTAAACTAGTTTAGAAAGAACTCTAGTTACAGGTAATGACTTAACTTGCTATTAAAACTGGATTTTAAGGATCCACTATCAGTAAGCATTTCTGCAAACAAAGTCATTGATATTTGATCAGCCTTACCTTGACTCCCTCAAGCCAGCATATCCTTGAGAGTCTTTTCTTTTGACGGGTAAGACTTGCGAAAGTACACTCCGTACTCAGGGTTTTCGAACCCATGTTGTTGTAGGTGAGGAAACAACATGCTTTTGCTATTTTTGTTCTAAGGTGGTGCCCAAGGAAGAATCCCAGCAGTGAAGTCGCGTGAGGATGTTGACCTCCCACTTGAAAAACAATATACTTTTATGCGGGAGGGGTTTTTGCCTCCCGAGTCTGTAATAAAAATACTTTATGCACTCCTCAATACCCTGGTTTTGTAATAACAATAATACTTTTTCTCTATATTTGAATGAATGTAAATTAAGTTATTGTAATTGCTTCCACTATTGTTTCCTCCGATGTGATGTAATATCTGCGTGACAGGTGAAGCGTTCTTGGGCGAGGAAAGGAGGATATAATTACCGAACTTGTTGAGTATTTATGTGCATCTACAGGGTTGTCCAAGGTCCGTTGGACAAGGGCAACTGTAGGTGGGCCTAATAACTTGGGAGGTTCCGTCACACTGGTGTTGGTGACCTTGCTTGAATTGCTGGCGTGGGTTGCCTAAGTAGTGGGGACAACTGCTACTCCCGGCTTGGGATCCACCAATCTTGTGTTTCCTATCCTCCATTTCCCGGCGCTTCGTTTCAGTCAGGATTGCTCTGTCGATCAAATGCTGGAAGTTGGGGAAAGTGTGGTTCATCAGCTAGTAGTGAAGAGGGTCAACCAATCCTCTCAAAAAACGATATTGCCTCTTAGCATCCATGTTGACATCTTCTGGGGCGTAGCATGACAGCTAAAAAAACTTGTCCCTGTACTCACTGACCGACATGGGACCTTGCTTCAAAGCTAGAAACTCCTCCTTCCTTACTATCATCAGTCCTTCAGGCACATGGTAACGACAGAAGTTGTCCCTGAACTCCTCCCAGGTGATGGCTTCAGTGTCGGCATGGGTGGTGAGGTAAAACTCCCACCAGGACTGTGCTACTCCACTTAGAAGACGGGGACCATACAGAACCTTTCCATGATCGTTGCACTGGGCAGTGTGCAACTCGCGCTCCACAATACACAGCCAATCTTCAGCGTCCATGGGATCAGCAGAATCGGCAAAGACAGGGGGATGTCCCCTCATGAATTCTGTCCGCTTGTCTCTGGGCACCTGAGGCATCTGAACTTGCACTTGGGGCTGAGGTGGGGATGGCTGCTGTTGCACCTGTTGCATTGCTGCTAAGGTTTGACCAATTGCTTGGACTGCCTGAGTTTGCATCATGAACATCTACTCAACTGTCATCGGGGGTGGTTGTGGTAACTGCTGCTGCTGGGCTGCATCCTCCTGGGGTGCCTACTGTTCTGGCTGAGCAAGCCTTGCACCTCTGCGCCTGTTCTCAGACATCTGTAGAAAGCACACACACATATCAGATCTGAGTCTACAGTCTTTCAGCATAAGAAAAGATATATGGAAAACTTCATAGTACTGAATAACTGATCATCTTCACTGACAGCTTCTCAGATAAAGAGGAAAGTGGAAATAAAGGGATTACCCAACTAAATAACTGACTTTATTAATAACTACACCAAGTTGCAGGGGATACCCACACCTTGGTGACAATCATTACAAAGATCCAACTTCATTACATGTTCATCACGATAAACATCCTAGCATATGTTAAGCAAACTAACTCTAACTAAGACTGAATAAGACTAAGATACTAAATTAATCATTATTACAGACTTCGACTCCGTCGATCTATGGATCCAAATCTATCTGGGTCCTGCATTCTGGGGTACCATACTCGAAGCGACCACGGGGCGGTGAATGGTAAGGGTGCTGAATCCTGACAATGACGGGAGAACCACCATAAAGATAGTGGCGTGCTATGCACTCAGCACGCAATTTCGCAACCTCCGCCTGAACATTGCCCAACTCGTCAAGGGCGTGATCCAACTCGGTGTTGAGCAAGGCGGCTAGGTTGACCATGCTGTTCAGCCTAGGATTGCCTTCACCAACAGGCGAGACAATCACACCTCCAGCACTGCCGGTCAAACTACGAGGGTAGTACTTCAGGTCAAGGCCATCAGCTACCCCGCTGAACAACGAGCAATACTGCGAAAGTGCACATCGTGCTGCATCTTGCATGGCTGCCTCGACAGTATCCCTCTCAATGATATAATAGTGCTCTAAGAAGGCCTTTGCACCCTAGAGATCATTGTCTGAACGATGCACCAAGCAAGTAGCCTCCCACTGGTCAGGGTATAACCCGCGACGATGCTGGTAGACTACGCAGCAAGGTGTCGAGAGCATCGTGGAAGTGACACTCGTGAGCGACGTCGCAAGTGATGGGTCTAGCGATCTATCCCTCCGGCTCCTGCTCCTCCGAGAGCTCTGTGTCGTGGCTCAAACTGCCACCGGCGTCGTTGTCGTCAACCTCAGGGTCTCCTCCAACAGACAGGATGCCTGTGGTGGTGCAAGGGGCATCTCTGGCTGAGGTGCTGGGGAAGACTGCTTCCCAGACTCCACCTCCTGCTAAGGCGAGGGGGAAGAGTCCTATTGCTCTTGCTCCTAGCGTTGGTGCTCCTGCTCCTCGTGCAAGCAACGATGCAGTCTCTCCAGGTGACTGGACTGACCTGGCACCGTGTGGCGCACTGGATGCTCCGCTAAGCGAGAAGGCAAAAAGGGGATCACTGACTTATGTGCAGTGCACCTAAGACGAGCCATCTACAAAAGACATCGTAAGCACAAGAGTGAGAGTAGAACTATAAGACCAGAAAGTAAACAGAAAGAAAAGTGAGACAAAATTTTGTGAGATAAGTAAATAACATAGAATTGGTCAAGATGACCAACTTTTGAAATGACACTAAGGTCAAGGTAAGAGTAGGGGTCTACAATCCTTAGGGCGACCATTCTAGTCTAGGTTAGCGGTCCTACAGTCAGCAAGGCTTTGATACCACTTATGTTACACCCGATTTTGGAAGGCAAACCAAATGCGAACCATGTACGTGCCAGGATCAGAAACTCATGTACACAATGATTACATAATTGGACATCATCACACAATGGTCAAAGTAAATAGCCGAAAGGTACTTTATTTACATCAAGATGTCCAAGACATCCACATAGTCTAATACATAGCCATAGTCTTTAACATTCATATCAAAGTGCGGAAATACGTAATGTAGTAGATAAGACCTACACATGCAGCTGATTGGGGGTTTGCCACTAAGAAAAACTAGAACTTGTCGTAGTCCTGGAACTCCTCAAAGTCCTCCATGTTGCCAGCATCACCTCCTGAGCACTAAGTACAGTGGGGACAACCTGGGGTTGGGTGGTTTGTAAAACAAGGGTGAGTACACATCAACATACTCAACAAATGTCCCGTTTGGCTAAAGTGGACTAGCGGTATATGCAGTTGAGGTTAAGCAGTTGCTTTTAGTTGGTCAAATATTTATTACTTAATAGTAGAGCCAAGTTTTAGTAATGAACCCAGTTATTACCCAAAAGTACTCACATCTTGTTCATTGATTAAGGTAAAGCAATAGCATAAAGCTAACCATGATAACCCAAAAGGTAAACAAGGATCAGGTAAATATAGACTAGTCAATCCTTAACTTTCAATAATGTAATGCGGGACGGTGAATTATAAAATAGATAGGACATAATAGGCCAGAGGACGCTTGCCTTCATCAGGTTGTTGCTCAGGAAGATCTTCGGCAACACACTCAGGAACCACGGGCTGCTCGTTGTCTAAATAAAGCGATCATACATTCAATACATTTGGTAAATGACAAATGAACAGTACATCGATCATGTACAAACATTGGGAACACATCTCAAAAGGTAAAGTATTAATTCAAAAAGAGAGTTCAAATTATAAGATGAACTAATCTTATTTAGGAGTTGATTATTCTTCAAGTGTTGTCCATGATTACATAATCTAATTCTATTCATTTTATTCAGACCTAAAAGTTAAACCAGAGATAAATTCATACAATACACATTATTAATCTCACAAGATTAAATATCCATTAACCACTAGGGTTTATTTTATTTATTTTATTAAGTGAATAATTCAACACATACACTAACCTATAGTCTAGGAATAAAATTAAAGTGCACAGACTGTGGATGAACATAATTTATTTGAACAGAGAATATTCTTATGAATATTTTCCTATTTGAATCACTAAATTTGGAGTTCATATGAAAAAGATATGAAATAAACAAGTTTTGAAGTTTGAAATATGAAAATAGTTCTAATTATGTAATTATTTTAAAGTACAGGAGTCTGTTTAAAAGAACACAAGGGCCTGCGCGTAAAGTCTAAGGACGACGGGTTCTATTACCCGAAAACTCAGGGTCTCTTTAGCTAAAATTACACGCGAAGGGGTACGGCGTGTTCTCGGACATTGGATCAGCGAGCAACGGCCAGGATTAGATCTGGCTGAGCGAACGCGTGCGCGCGAACGTGGGCGCGGCTGACTAGCGGGCCAGGGGCGTCAAAGGCCTGAGGCGAGATGGCCTGATCGGTCGACCCCAGCTGTTGGGCGCGGATCAGGGAGAGAGTGGAGAACGGTCAGATCTAGATCGAGCGGTCGGGATTAGATCTGGACTAATTGAAACCGGGTCAACCGATTAGGGTTGGGCGAACTGGATGCACGCTAGGGGCTTTGTCTCCGCCGGGAAGCTAGGGGCGGCGCTCCCCTCGGGCACGCCAGCGCCATCACCGGAGGCGAGGCGGACTGGGTCCCCTAGGGCGCGAGGGGTCGATCCAGATAGCTGGAGAGGTTGGGGAGGGTCTCGCGAACACTATGGCGGGGCCGGTTTTGTGTGAACGGGGCTGAGGCGACCAGACGACGGAGGGGAGTCCTCGGCGGGCCGAGGGATACTCCGACGAGCAATCGCGGATAGGTAAATGCGAGACAAGGGAAAATAAGGGCGGGGCTAGGACAGTACCTTGAGGGGAGCCCCAGGAACGCACGAACAGAGGCTGGGGCGCGGCGAGAACGCGGGTCGATGGCGACGACTCTCCGGCTGCGCAAAAAGTGCTCCGGTGAGCGCGACCCGGACGAACCAGAGGGGGAAAGGACGAACCAAAGGGTGTCCCGAGCTGCGGGTGATGCGGCGGAGCTTAACGAGGGAACGGGCGCGACGAGGGCTCAACGACAGTCGTGGAATGACGGCTGTCTTCGGTGAGCGGCGGCGGAGCTTGTCTGGTTGCGCGCGTAGGGCAAGAGAGCGGGCGAGAGAGCTCGACTAAAGGCGCAAGTGAGCAGGGGGAAGTGGGCGAGCGGGGCTCAGGCTCTAAAGGGGCGAGGGCATGCAGAGGTGGCCGGAGAACGCGCGGACGTGGGCACGTCCACGGCGGGGGACGTGGGCGGGAGGTTAGGGACGGGCTGACGGGTGGGGGCTGCGGGGCAGAGAGAGAGAGAGCGAGCGCGTGCGAAAAGAAGCGGCGCCGACAGGTCGGCCCCACAGAGCAGCGAGAGGGGGAGAGGGAGAGAAGAGGTGCACGGGCTGGCGCCAACAGGCGGGGTCCGCAAGTTAGGGACCGAGGGTGCGCGGGCGCACGCGCGGTGTTAGGCCTGATGGGCCAACTTGGGCTGAATTGGCTTTTCCATTTTCCAGGGAATTTCTAATTCTTTTCTATTTATTTTCTCTAGGGTTTTAAATTCAAATTCAAACTAAGTTTCAAATTCAAACTAAATTAAACATGTGCTACAATTCAAAGAATATTTGGAGCTCAGCATGATACAACATTTCATGACTCATATTGTTTGGACAAAATAAAAGAATTAATCCCTCACCAATTAAGCTAAATCTACCCAAAAGAAAAAAGAGAGAGAGAAATTAGAGAGAGAGAGAGAGAAGAGTAACACCTGAATTTGGTTGATAATTATAAATAAATTTTATACCCCCAAATTCAAGGTGTTACAATGCGCCTCGTCGCCCTTCTTCTTGTATTATCTTTTCTTCTCCATCTTTCTCTTCCCCTTCTTGTTGTCGTCCGTGTCACTTGTATATGGACATTTAGCAATAAAGTGACCGGACTTACCACACCTATAGCATACCCTCTTGGAACGTGGTTTGTAATCCTTTCCCTTCCTTTGTTTGAGGATTTACTGAAAGCTCTTAATGATAAGAGCCATCTCCTCGTTGTTGAGCTTGGATGCATCAATTGGGAGTCTACTTGGTGTAGACTCTTCCTTCTTCTCTTCTGTTGCTTTGAATGCAACGGGTTGCACCTCGGGTGTGGAGGTGGCGCCTTGCTCCAAGTTGACAATGTGTTTGGAGTCTTTGATCATTAGTTCAAAGCTCACAAACTTACCAATAACTTTCTCGGGGGGACATCTGTTTGTATCTAGGATCTCCACGAATTAATTGAACTTGAGTAGGATTATGAAAAACAATAGATCTTAGAATAACCTTCACCATTTTATGGTCATCCCATTTGGTGCTCTCGAGCTGCGCACTTGGTTGACCATTGTCTTGAGCCGGTTGTACATTGCTTGTGGCTCCTCTCCTTTGTTGAGGACGAATCGACCGAGCTCTCCCTCGGTCGTTTCGCGCTTGGTGATCTTGGTCACTTCGCTCCCTTCATGCGATGTTTTGAGGACGTCCCAAATTTCCTTGACATTTTTCAACCCTTGCACCTTATTAGACTTCTCTCGACACAAGGAGACGGGGAGTATAGAAGTTGCTTGGGAACTAAAATGCCTTATTTGGGCGGCCTAATCGGAGTCGTAGTCCTCGTCGCCCACCTGTGGAGCTTGCTGTAACACCTTGAATTTGGAGGTATAAAATTTCTTTCTAATTATCACCCAAATTCATGTGTTACTCTTCTCTCTCTAGTTTCTATCTATCCCTAGATTCTCTCTCTCTCTCTCTTCCTTTTAAGTAGAATTAGCTTAAGTTAGTAGAGGCTAATTATTTATTTTTGCCGAAACATTATGGGTCATGACATGTTGCATCATGCTGAGCTTAAATATTCTTTGAATTGTTGCACATGTTTGAATTAGTTTGAACTTGAAACCTAATTTGAATTTGGAATTGAAAATCCTAGAGAAAAGAAATAGAAAAGGAATTTGGAAATTCAGGAAAAAGGAAAAGCCATTCTGGCCCAAACCAGCCCAGCTCGGCCCAGCCAGGCCGCACGCCCGCGCGCATGCTGCCCCTGACAGGCGAGCCCTGCCTGTCCTCGCCTGTCAGCGGCAGTTTGTCCCACGCTCCCTTCACCCTCGCGCTCGCTGCCCAGTGGGGCCAATCTGTCGGCGCCAGTTGCTTCACTCGCGTGTCCCTCTTCTTTCTCTGTCCCGTGGGCCCGTTCTGCCAGGCGCTGAGTCGTTGCCCCGCGCGCCCCTTCTCTCTCTCTCTCTGCGCCGTGGGCCTTCCCTGTCAGCTCCGCCCTCCCCGCGCCCGCCGTGGACCAGCGAGTGCGCACTCGCGCACGTCGCTGGGATCCTCGGCCACGTAGATCTGCGCACGCCCCAGCTCCTTTTGAGCCCCTGCCCGTGCCCGCACTCACTCCCCTGCCTCATTTCACGCAGTCCCGCCCTCGCTCGCGCTCTGCTCATGCCGCCAGACCTCGCCGAAGACCCGCGCCCGCCTCCCCGACCATCTGCTTCGCGGGAGGCCACGCCGATCGACCCCGAGCTCCGCTCCGAGGTGAGACTCCCGCCCCCGTGCTTGTTTTACTCTATTCGCGCCTGCCCTTAGCCAATTTGGCCTCGCCGGCGTGTGGCCGCGCCTGCTCGCCGCGCCCTCACGGTGTCCGGCCACCCCGACCCCGTTCAGTGCCCCAGCTTTGGCCCAGAGTGTTCCCCCACCTCTACTGGAACTAGCCCGAGCCCTATCACGGCCGATTGCCTCCCCTGGTGGCCGGAATTCATCACTAGAGTTACTCCAGCCTGCCCGAGGCCTTCTCCCCGCTGTTCTCTCCTCTCTGTCCTCGGTCTCGTGGCCACAACCCCGCCATCAAGTTTGCCGAGTCATCTTCCCCCTCTCTGACCAACTCCAGCGACCCCGGAACCCCCCTAGCACGCGCTTGCCCCAACTCCGGCGACTTCACTGCCGCGAAGAGGAGCAGCGCCGCCTGCAGCCGTTCACCCCCCCCCCCCGGTCTGATCCCCTCCATTCGATCTTGATCGCATGGCCCAGATCGCGGGATAACGCTTCACACACGCACGCCCTGCACCCCTGGCCCGCCTGTCAGCGCCTGTGTCCCCTAGCGCTGGGCCCATTCGGTTAGTGCACTCTCCCCTCGGTCGCTGACACCCCCTGGCTCGCCTGTCAGCGCTCGCCCGCCCGCGCGCGCCCTCGGCCGCAGATCTAATCTCGGCCGTCGGTTCCTGATCTAACGGTTGGAATCACCTGATACCCCTTCGCGCGGTAGTTTTATTAAAGAGACACTCGATTTGTTTAGAATCAACCCGACGTCCCTGGTTTTCGCGCGCAGGCCCCTGTATTCTTGCAGATTGAACCCTGGACTTTTAAATATTCATAGAATTAGACCTAATTTCATATTTTGAATTCCCAAACTTGTTTATTTCATATCTTTTGCATATGAACTCCAAATTTAGTGATTCAAATTGCAAAATGTTCATAGTATTATTCTCTGTTCAAATAAATTAGTTCCATTTACACCCTGTGCTTTCTAATTTTATGGATAACTATTAACTAGTATATGTATACATTTGGTGTATTTAATAAAATAAAAAGGGAAACCCCTAGAGATTAAAACATGCTTAATCTTGTGAGATTAATAATGTGTATTACATGAATTCATCTCTGTTCTAATTTTTAGGTCACAATAAAATAAATTGAACTATGTTATGTATTTGTGGGTAATACCTAGAGAAATAATAATCTATTTCTAAAAAGGTTAGTTTATGTTATAATTCATGTTATACTTTGGCCTCATTATTCCTTATTGTGTTTTTTTAAGATGCATTCCTATGTTTGTACATGTTTGGTGTGCTGTTCATTTGTACTTTCCAAATATATTGAATGCATGCTCGCTTTATTTAGACAACGAGCAGTCCGAGGTTCCTGAATGTGTTGTTGGAGACCTCCCTGAGCAACAACCTGGTGAAGGCAAGTGTCCTCTGACCTATTATGGCCAACATACTTTATGATTCACTGTCCCGCATTACATTATTTAAACCTAAGGATTGACTAGTTTGTATTTACCTTATCCTTTTTTACCTTTTGGGTTATCATGGTTAGCATTTTGCTATTGCCTTAACTTTAATCAATGAACATGATGTGAACATTTATGATACAATACTGTTATCTTGATTATGCTGATGATCTTGTGATACTCTAGGGAGCTTAGGCCTTTTTCCTGAGTACCTCTCCGTAAGAACCTGTTCATGGAGTGACCACCCGGGATAACAGTGCAACCATGAGGGTGGAATGGGACGCCCTTAGCTGATTAATTAGATGCACCTAGGGGTGTAGTTGGCTTTGCCTATGGGTCGTCAATGGGGGCCAGGGCGTAGTGCTCGCTCTACCAAGGGGGGTGCAGAGGTTCATTCGATTTGGTTTTGTTAGTCACCCACCTTGGGGAGGTGTACGACGTTTGTACGACTGGCGAAACCTAACGAGCAGCTATGCACCAGCGGAGTCTTTGTAAAGGCTACGTAGTGTATCCCTGGCCATTCACCTCGGTAGTGAAGATAGGGTCTATACAACCTAGGCTGGGAAGGGATCATGACTCGTGGGTAAAGTGTGCAACCTTTGCAGAGTGTTAGAAATTGGTATATCAGCCAAGCTCACGGTTAAGAGCAGCCTTGGGATCCTCTTTGATTAGAAGAACTTTGGATACTTTTATGATGATGGTTAACAGTGGTGTTATAAATCTGATCTATGGTATTTCCTCTTTTGAGGGAGTACTTTTGGGTAATAACTGGGTTTATTACTAAAACTTGGCTCTACTAATAATAATAATTACTTGACCAACTAAAAGCAACTGCTTAACCTCAACCCCATATACAGCTAGTCCACTTTAGCCAAACGGGACATTTGCTGAGTACGTTGATGTGTACTCACCCTTGCTTTACAAACCACCCCACCCCAGGTTGTCCCCATTGTACTCAGTGCTCAGGAGGTGATGCTAGCAGCATGGAGGACTTCGAGGAGTTCCAGGAGTACGACCAGTTCTAGTTTATTATTAGTGGCAAACCCCCAGTCAGCTGCCTGTGTAGGCTTATCATCTATGTTTCGTTTCTCCGCACTTTGATAGTTATGCTAAAGACAATGATTATGTAATAGACTCTATGGATGTCTTGGACATCTTGTTGTAATAAAGTACCTTTCCGCTATTTATTTCGAGCATTGTGTGATGATTTCCAATTATGTAGTCCCTGTGTACATGAGTTCTGATCCTGGCACGTACATGGTTCGCATTCGGTTTGCCTTCCAATAACGGGTGTGACACCTGCACTCCAAACTCAACAATGTCACATATGCTTTCATGGAGTGAGGTTAGATAGTGCCTCATTTTATCACTCCACATACAATAATCTTCACCATCAAAATATGGTGGTTTGCCTAGGGGTACGTAAAGTAGAGTAGCGCGTTTTGGAATACGAGGATAGCGCAGGGCATCTTACTATACTTCTTGCGCTCTTGGCGCTTCGAAGTTGTAGACTCAGCACCAGATGTGGAAGGTGATGAAGAGTCGGTCTGGTAGTAGACCACCTTCTTCATTTTCTTTTTCTTCTTGTCACCCTTCCTATGTGACTTGATGGAGGAAGCATATTCCTCCTTGTCTTTTTCGTCGGCCTCCTTTGACGGAGTCCGTTCATCATTCTTCCTTCCCGAGGCTTCGGGCTTTTCCCCGGTGACCATATCCCTCTTGAGGTGTTCTCCCGACATCACTTCGAGTTGTTAGACACTAATGAAGCGTCGGGCTCTGATACCAATTGAAAGTCACCTAGAGGGGGTGAATAGGTGAAACCTGAAAACTATATACTTTGAACACGCACTATGCTAGGGGTTAGTGTTAGGAATAATTTGCAGTGCGGAAGATAGTTCTCCTTGCAATGAGTTGCTCAACCAATGCAGTTAACTTTGGGAGAAAACTCAAAATGATGTGAGCAAGATAACTTTTAGAGAGAGAGTAGATGAGAGAAACAAATCGAGTGATGAAGATCAACACAAATGAACACGGTGATTTATTTCCCGAGGTTCAGTTCCAAAGAACCTAGTCCCCATTGAGGAGGCCACAAAGGCGGTCTATTCCAACCCTTTCCCTGTCTCAATCGCTCACTTAGACCAGTTGAGTGCTTGAAGCGTCCCGATCCTTTGGGACTCAAATGTGATACAATTACTAGTCCCAGGAGGCTAGTAAACACATTCCTTTCTTCAAATAGTACAGAGTTTCGAATAACAATTATTACAATACCAAAATACAAGCTCTAGTGAGCCTGGAAACAAAGGCACGGTGGAAGATCATCTAGCCCAAGCCATAGGCAGACTGGGTGCAGACACAGCCCCTTCTCATCGAACATAGCGGAAAATAAGTCTTCAGCTGCTGAAAAACATAAATAAATCTAGGTGAATACACTAGGTATTCCGCAAGACCACCCCACCCGTAAAGAGATAGAGACCTATACCGTACATGCTTGGTATGGTGGAGTTGAAGTCACTCTTTTCTTTTTCAGAGAAAGGCTATACTTTGATGGTTTACCCCAGAGAGAGAAGTAGCACATTTTCACACTCAACCACCACTGAGCTTCCCACTCCCGTGGTATTACTTTTATTTCCCAAAAACACCCACACACACTTCCCTGTTTACGAAGATCAAAAACACTAATTGCCATACCATACCAGACTCGTCCATACCAGTGGACACGGACTATTCGAATAGGTTTCAAACTCTGCGCAGAAGGGTACACTTTACCCACTAGTCCGACTCTGCGATCTCATGGCCAATGAGACCCGAATCCGAATCTCTTTCCTTCCTTGCACGTCCTTACCTTAACGGTTATACCGGAAGGTGTCAGGCCACTGCCATGCCCAAACCGGACAAAACATTCCCCTCATTATCCTCCAGGTGCTCCCAGCCATCATAACCCTGGGGTTTGGACCGTACAAGTTCAGATTGAGTGATTGTCCACACAGTCTCGAGTGGTTGTACTTGTCATGAGTATAGGTACTGAAGGATGACAAACCGGTCCTTATATGAGGGGACAATCCTTCCTGCTCACACCTAACCCGGCTGAGCCAACACCTGAGGCCCTCCCCTAAACGAGGGAGTCCCTGACCATCCCACTCAAAAGGTGATAAGGGTGAATACCCTTCATCATACACTTTTTGAAAACATTTTCCTTTTTAGAAAAACCACCATTTCTTCGACCCACATTTAGTTCCCAAAAGATATTCTTTAATGCAGGCTATCACTCAACTCACAATGCATAGAACCCAACCCATATCCCTGGCTTAGGCAGTGGTAGAAAGAATAGGTAATTCATGCATCAAGGGAAGAATGGACTTGCCTTCATCGAAGTTTTCTTGGCACGAAAGGTCTACTTGCGAGAGGTCGGGCTCCTGCCCTTCTTCCGAAGCTACGATTTCCGAAGGGTCGGATCCCTCTTCGCCTAGCAAAAACAGGCAATAAACACTACATCAACCATGGTGGCTTAGTGAAGTGTGCCAAGCTTTAAATATTATTATTTTGGTCATAGAAAATATTTGGACTATTTTTGGTGCATAAAATATCAACATATATACATATATATGAAAATAGGAAAAGAAAAAGGGAAAAGGAAAAAAAGGAAAAGGTTTCCTGGTTAGCTGGGCCCGGGGGGAATTTCCACCCAGCGAGCTCGCTTGCGCGCGTGACCACGCGGGCGGCTGGCCCAACTCGGCCTGCCAACGGGAGCAGCGAGGGGACAGCGCCATGGGCGCGGGCCCACGTGCCAGCGAGGGGGAGGGGAAATGGCGTTAGGGGGTCGAGACGGGGGCGTCCGGCCGGGAGGAAAAACCGATCGCCGGAGCTCGACGGTGGTTCTCCGCTGGTGATCCGGTTCCGGGTGGTTGGGGAGGTGGCAAAGCACAGGTAGGGGTAGGGGGGTCATGGTGGAGGGGTCAATTTGACCGATAGGCACTTGGGATGGCCGGTCCATGGTGAGGTGGCGGGTTCTTGCGGCGGCGAGGTCGGCAGTGGGGCTTCTAGGCGCGATAGGCGAAGGAGAAGGGCGGGCTATGCTTGTGGCACAGTGGCGAAGCTCTTAAACTATAACAATTAGACTTTAAGCCACTAGAGAGGGGAGAGAGAGGCTCACCAGAGAGGGGAGGGACGACGGCGCCGAGCTCGATTGGGCCCAAGGAAGGGGAGGGAGCGGCCGAGGCTGGTGCGAGGAGATGAGGGGCTCGGGGCGGTCCTTTTATAGGCGACCGGGGAGGGGGAGGAGGAGGTGGCATGCACCGGCGAGGCGCGCTTGCGACAGCGATGATGACGCACAGTGGTGGCGACGGGATGGCTCGGGCAAGCGGTGGTGACGGGATGGCTCGGTCATAGGGCACGGGGACGCAAGGCGCCAAACCTTGCTGGTGGGTGAGTAATGGCGAGGAGACGGGGCAGGCGGTGGCCGGCGACGATCACGTCATTGGCCGATCATGGGCGAGAGAGAGGGGGCTGACGAGCGGCACCGGGTTGTCAGCGGAAGAGCGGGTGCGAGGGAGAAAGAGAGGGTGCGGCTGACGGGTGGGGTCAGGTGGTCAACGGGGGAGGGAAGGGCGTGGCATGCGGGCGGGCGCGCATGAGATGGGTCTCATGGGCCGTGGGAGAGGGGGAGAAAGACTTGGGCCAGAATCGACCCAGCCGAGGGGGAGGGGATTTCCCCTTTTTTTTCTTTTTCTATTTCTTTTTCCTTAACCCCTTTTTCCTTTAAACAAAAATTTATATAAATTTCCTAGGTGTCCAAAATGAAATATTCTATGTGAAGTGTTACTAGAAATCATGGTGTATGCATATGATGAATAAAATGCTTCATGAGATGGGGTCTTATGGGATAATAAGGGGGGTTAGGAGTTTAGGGTTTCTAACCTCGTGATCAAAATTGGGATGTTACAGACCTACCCCACTTAAAAGAATCTTGCCCTTAAGATTCATACTAGGTTTAAGAAAAGGTAAGGGTATTCCTTCCTCAAGGAGTCCTCACTCTCCCAAGTAGCCTCTTCTTCTCCTTCTCTGCTCCACTAGACTTTACAAAGCCTTACTTCTGAGTCTCAGGTCTTTCGAATGGCTGAATCGAGAACCTTCACTGGCTTTTCTCGGTACTGCAGGTCCTTTTGAATCTGAACTGACTCTTCTGCGATGTGACTCTCTAGTACTTTCAAGCATTTGCGGAGCTGAGATACACAAAATACATTATGGATATCTGACATGGACTCTGGCAATTGAAGGCGGTAAGTTGTGGGCCCTATTATGTCGATGATAGGATAGGGGCCGACAAATCGCGGAGCTAGCTTCCCTTTTGCTTGGAATCTTTTGACTCCCCGCATTGGGGAGACCTTGAGGTAGACAAAATCTCCTTCCTCGAAACTGAGTTCTCTCCTTCTGTTATCTGCGTAACTCTTTTGCTGACTCTGAGCTTCGAGTAGTCTTTGCGAATCAGGGCAACTTTCTAGGGTCTTCTCCCCTACGTTGGACCACATCAGAGGGGTCTGGCACTTTCTTCCATACAAGGCTTCAAAAGGTGACATCTTGATACTGTCTTGGTAACTGTTGTTATATGAAAATTCTGCATACGGCAAACTGGACTCCCAGTTTCTGTCGAAGGTCAACACACAAGCTCTCAATAAATCCTCGAGGACTTTGTTGACTCTTTCTGTCTATCCATCTGACTGGGGTGGTAGGCGGTGCTGAAGTCTAGCTTTGTGCCCATAGCTTGTTGAACGCTCAACCAAAATTTTGAGGTGAATTGTGTTCTCTTGTCTGACACTATTCTTCGTGGGATGCCATGAAGTCTGACTATTTCTTTGAGATAAATCCGGGCAAGGGTGGCTCCCCCGAAGGTAGTTTTTACTAGAATGAAGTGAACTACCTTGGTAAGACGATCAATTATAACCCAGATAGAATCATTCACCTTTTTGGGTCCGGGGCAGTTCGATTATGAAATCCATGCATGTTTCTTCCCACTTCTATTTGGGCACTGGGAGGGGTTGCAGTAGGCCTGCAGGCCTCTGATGCTCTGCCTTAGTTCATTGACAAGTATCACACCGGGCCACATACTGAGCTATCTCCTTTTTCATTCCTCTCCACCAGTATCTGGTCTTGAGGTCTAGGTACATCTTGGTAGTCCCTGGGTGGATAGAATAGGCTGAGTTGTGGGCCTCGTCGAGCAGGATTCCTCGTGCCTCTCCTTTCGGCACACAGACGGTTTCTGAACCAAAGGGCCCCCTTTTCATCTGTCCTGAGATCCGGAAGTTGTTCCTTGCTAGCCTTTTCTGCAAGTCCTGCCATCTCGATGTCCAAACGCTGAGCCTTGCATATGAGATCTCCCAGCATCGGTTTAACTTCCATGCTTCCATTTTCTCCCAAACAAGCATTTAGCTAAGCTGATTCTCTCTTCCAGTCTTCCAAGAAGTTGGTTGCTTTCTCCCCGAAAGGTTTTCGGCTGAGGGCGTCTGCTACTTGAAAGGGAAATACACTTACACCTTTTCCTAAATGATTTTGGTGGTTGAATTGCCCAACACAAACAATTAGACTAACTGGTTTGCTCTAGATTATAAGTTTTACAGGTGCCAAAGGTTCACAACAAACCAATAAAAAGACCAAGAAAGAGTTCAAATAAAGCGAGCAAAAGACAACCCAAAGGCTGCCTTGGTCTGGCGCACTGGACTGTCCGGTGCACCACCAGACAGTGTCCGGTGCACCAGGGAGAATCCCTCTGAACTGCTCAGCTTCAGGAATTCGGGGAGCCCCTCCACTATAATTCACCGACTGTCCGGTGTGCCAAGAGGAGCAATGGCTCCAAGCGCCAACGGTCGTCTGCAATGGCTACAGTGAACAGGAACAGTGCAGACTGCGCGTAGAGTCAGAGCAGGCGTCAGAAGGCGCACCGGACAGTGAACAGTGACTGTCTGGTGCACCAGCGGACTGTCCGGTGGCCCACCTGTCAGAAGCTCCAACGGTCGGAACCCAACGGCCTGGTGACATGGCTGGCGCACCGGACAATGTCCGGTGGCGCACCGCACTGTCCGGTGCGCCATACGACAGCTGCCTCCACCAACAGTCATTTTGGTGGTTGGGGCTATAAATGCCCCCCAACCACCACACTTCAATGAATCCAAGTTTTTCAGCCATCAAACCTCATACAAGAGCTTTAGACTTCATTCAAAGACACAATCAAAGAGATCAAATCCTCTCCCAAGTCCGGAATCACTCCAAACAAATTAGTGACTAGAGAGAGAGACATTTGTGTTAATTTGAGCTCTTGCGCTTGGATTGCTTTTCTTTTTCCTTCTTTCTTGTTTCCAACTCAATTGTAATCAAGGCAAGAGACACCAATTGTGTGGTGGTCCTTGTGGGGACTTAGTGTCCCGATTGATTGAGAAGTGAAGCTCACTCGGTCTAAGTGACCGTTTGAGAGAGGGAAAGGGTTGAAAGCCCGTCTTTTTGACCACCACAACGGGGAGTAGGTTTGCAAGAATCGAACCTCGGTAAAACAAATCACCGTGTCATCCGTACTTATTCAGTTGTGATTTGTTTTCGCCCTCTCTTTCAAACTCGTTTACATTTCTAACGCTAACCCCGGCTTGTAGTTGTGCTTAAACTTTATAAATTTCAGATTTGCCTATTGACCCCCCCCCTCTAGGTGACTTTCAGTTGGTACCAAAGCCCGGTACTTCATTAGAGCCTAACCGCTCGAAGTGATGTCGAGAGCATCCGCCATGAGGGAGATCGGGACCGGCGACAAGTCCGCAAGCTCGGGGAGAACTCACTCAAGAGAGTCCGCCCACAAGCACAAGGAGGAATCCTCTTCCTCCATCAAGTCCCAACGGAAGGGTGACAAGAAGAAGAAGATGAAGAAGGTGGTCTACTACGAGACCGACTCTTCGTCACCCTCCACCTCCGGCTCGGAATCGGCATCCGCCACTTCTAAGCGCCATGAGCGCAAGAAGCCCCTTCGCTACCCTCGTATTTCAAAACACACTACATTACTTTCTGTTCCATTAGTCAAACCACCTATGTTTGAAGGTGAAGATTATTCTATGTGGAGTGATAAAATGAGGCATCACCTAACCTCACTCCACAAAAACATATGGGATATTGTTGAGTATGGAGCGCAGGTACCAAAGAAGGGGGACAAGGATTATGATTCGGAGGAGGTCGAACAAATCCAACACTTCAACTCCCAAGCCACAACTGTACTCCTCGCCTCTCTAAGTCGAGAGGAGTATAATAAGGTGCAAGGGTTAAAGAGTGCAAAGGAGATTTGGGACGTGCTCAAGACCGCACACGAAGGAGACGAGGTGACCAAGATCACCAAGCGGGAAACGATCGAGGGGGAGCTCGGTCGCTTCATGCTTCACCAAGGAGAAGAGCGACAAGCCATGTACAACCGGCTCAAAACCTTGGTGAACCAAGTGCGCAACCTCGGGAGCACCAAATAGGATGACCATGAAATGGTCAAGGTTATTCTTAGATCACTTGTTTTTCTTAACCCTACTCAAGTTCAATTAATTCATGGTGATCCAAGATATAAACTAATGTCTCCCGAGGAAGTGATAGGAAAGTTTGTGAGCTTTGAACTCATGATCAAAGGCTCCAAAAAATCATTGAGCGAGGTGCCACCTCCACACCCAAGGTGCAACCCGTCGCCTTCAAAGCGATGGAGGAGAAGAAGGAAGAGTCTACACCAAGTAGGCTTCCCATCGACGCCTCCAAGCTCGACAACGAGGAGATGGCTTTAATCATCAAAAGCTTTCGCCAAATCCTCAAGCAAAGGAAGGGGAGAGATTACAAGCCCCGTTCCAAGAAGGTTTGCTACAAGTGTGGTAAGCCCGGTCATTTTATTGCAAAATGTCCATTATCAAGTGATAGTGACAGGGGCGACGACAAGAAGGAAAAGAGAAGAGAAAAGAAGAGGTACTACAAGAAGAAGGGCGGCGATGCCCATGTTTGCCGGGAGTGGGACTCCGACGAGAGCTCCTCCGACGACGAGGACGCCGCAAACATCGTCGTCACCAAAGGCCTTCTCTTCCACAACGTCGGCCACACGTGCCTCATGGCAAAGGACGGCAAGAAGAAGAAGGTAAATTCAAGATCCTCCACTAAATATGCAACTTCTAGTGATGAGGATAATTCTAGTGATGATGAGGATAACTTGCTTACTCTTTTTGCCAATCTTAACATGCAACAAAAAGAAAAATTAAATGATTTGATTAGTGCTATTCATGAGAAGGATGAACTCTTGGATAGTGTCGGCGTTTTGAGACCGGGAGGTCCCTGGGCCGACGAGTGAAATGTCGCCGCGTGCCCCAGCCCAGATGGGTCGGCGCGAGACGGAGCGCGAAGGGGGGAAGAAGGTAGCCGGAGCGAGAGAGGGAGAGAGGTGGAAATCCCACGGCCTTCGTGTTTGTCCCACGCTCGGGTCGGGTGCGCTTGCAGTAGGTGGTTACAAGCGTCCACGCGGGAGGGGAGCGAGCGGCCTCACGCGAGCGCCTGTCCCGTCCTCTTCCCCGCGCGGCCAACCTTCTGTAAGAGGGCCCTGGTCCTTCCTTTTATAGGCGTAAGGAGAGGATCCAGGTGTACAATGGGGGTGTAGCAGAGTGCTAACATGTCTAGCGGAGGAGAGCTAGCGCCCTAAGTACATGCCATCGTGGCAGCCGGAGAGGTTTTGGCACCCGGTTCGTGTGGTGTCGTGGCCGTCGGAGGAGCGCTGGAGCCTGGCAGAAGGACAGCTGTCGGGGCTGTCGAGTCCTTGCTGACGTCCTCTTGCTTCTGTAAGGGGGCTGGGAGCCGCCGTCGTCATAGAGCATGCGGGGCGCCATCATTACTTGTCTGGCGGAGCGAGCCAGATGGGACGCCGGTCTTGTTCCCCGTAGCCTGAGTCAGCTTGGGGTAGGGTAATGATGGCGCCTCCTGTTGACGTGGTCGGTCCGTGCCCTAGGTTGGGCGAAGTGGAAGCTCCTCCGAGGTCGAGGTCGAGTCTGTCTTCCGAGGCCGAGGTCGAGTCCGAGTCCCTGGGTCGGGCGAGGCGGAGACCGTCGGCGGAGGCCAGGGCTGAGTCCGAGCCCTGGGGTCGGGCGAAGCGGAGTTCGTCGTCTTCCGGGGCTGAGCCCGAGTCCGAGCCCTAGGTCGGGCGAGGCGGAGACCGTCGGCGGAGGCCAGGGCTGAGTCCGAGCCCTGGGGTCGGGCGAAGCGGAGTTCATCATCTTCCGGGGCTAAGCCCAAGTCCGAGCCCTGGGTCGGGCGGAGCGGAGTTCGCCGTCTTCCGGGGCTGAGCCCGAGTCCAAGCCCTGGGTCGGGCAGAGCGGAGTTCGTCGTCTTCCGGGGCTGAGCCCGAGTCCGAGCCCTGGGTCGGGCGGAGCGGAGTTCACCGTCTTCCGGGGCTGAGCCCGAGTCCGAGCCCTGGGTCGGGCGGAGCGGAGTTCGCCGTCTTCCGGGGCTGAGCCCGAGTCCGAGCCCTGGGTCGGGCGGGGCGGAGTTTCCTATGGTGCCTGAGGCCGGGCCTGACTGCCTGTCAGCCTCACTCTGTCGAGTGGCACAGCAATCGGAGCGGCGCAGGCGGCGCTGTTCTTCTGTCAGGCCGGTCAGTGGAGCGGCGAAGTGACTGCGGTCACTTCGGCTCTGTCGACTGCTGGACGTGCGTCAGGATAAAGGTGTCAGGCCACCTTTGCATTAAATGCCCCTGTGATTTGGTCGGTTGGCATGGCGATTTGGCCAGGGTTGCTTCTTGGCGAAGACTGGGCCTCGGGCGAGCCGGAAGTATGTTCGTCGCTGGAGGGGGGCCTCGGGCGAGACGGAGATCCTCCGGGGTCGGCTGCCCTTGCCTGAGGCTAGGCTCGGGCGAGGCGTGATCGAGTCCATCGAATGGACCGATCCCTGACTTAGTCGCACCCATCAGGCCTTTGCAGCTTTGTGCTGATGGGGGTTACCAGCTGAGAATTAGGAGTCTTGAGGGTACCCCTAATTATGGTCCCCGACAGTAGCCCCCGAGCCTCGAAGGGAGTGTTAACACTCGCTTGGAGGCTTTTGTCGCACTTTTTTGCAAGGGGACCGGCCTTTCTCGGTTGCGTTTTGTTCCGGTGGGTGCGCGCGAGCGCACCCGCCGGGTGTAGCCCCCGAGGCCTCGGAGGAGTGGTTTGACTCCTCCGAGGTCTTAATGCCTCGCGCAATGCTTCGGCTAGTCTGGTCGTTCCCTCATGCGAGCTGGCCGTAGCCCGGGTGCACGGTCGGGTCCCAAGTTCTCGGGCTGGTATGTTGACGCTGTCAACGGTTTGGCCAGAGCTGGGTTTGCGAGAGCAGCCCCCAAGCCTCCGCACAGGGCGAGAGGACGGTCAAGGACAGACTCGACTTTTTAACATACGCCCCTGCGTCGCCTTTCTGCAAGGAGGAGGGGGGAAAGCGCCATGTTGCCCTCGGAGGGCGCCGAACATGGTGTCTCCGGTGAGCTGCTGGCGTGTAATCCGAGTGGACGCCCGTGCCCCATTTGTTAGGGGTCGGATAGAGGCCCGGAGGCGCGCTCAAAAGTACCTGCGGGTGATCTGCCGGACCTGGTCCCCTGTCGACGGGGTCCGAGGGCTCGATGCCTCCCTCTGATGGGATTCCGTTACAAGATCGTTCCCGCTGGTCTCGGATATGTCCTAGGGTACCTCGGGAGTGTAGCCCGAGCCTTGGTTATGTATCGAACGTACCCATGGTCATCCCTCGCTCTGTGTCTGAGGCGGCTGTGAACCCTTCGAGGGCCAGCCTATGAACCCCTGATCAGTAGTGGGCGCGGAGCCCGAGTAGCCTGAGGCGGCCGTTGAACCCTTTCGAGGGGCCGGCCTTCGAACCTCTGACCAGTAGTGGGCGCAGAACCCACGCGCTCTGAGGCGGCTGTTGAACCCCTCCGAGGGGCCAGCCTTCGAACCTCTGATCAGTAGGGAGGCTCGGAGCCTGTTTCCTTCACGGAGAAGGGTCCTTTTCGGGGTATCCCCTTTCCCGGTCCCTGTTGTAAGAGAGAGAAAGAGGAAAAAGGAAGAGGATACAAAATCGAATGACGTGGCGTACCTCTTTTGACGCGGTCATTATGGCAAAGGCGAAGCGTCGCTCGCTTCCCCTGCCAGAGGCGCCCCCTTTCCCGCCGCGAAGTTAATGCGACGGGGCGAGCGGTTCGCGGGGCGGTCGTTGCGCGTGCGCGAGCCGTTCGAGGAACGGGACACGGGCGCGCCGTCTTCAATCCGTGAGAGAGGGTTCTCTCACTGCCCCAGGATGGGACGTAAGCTTGGCTGACGACGTGACCGCTGCTCCCGCCCTCCTGCCACCGCCATTACTGCCGGCCCATTTTTGGCCGTATTGACCGTCGCGCCTAGCTGGCACTGCTGGGTCGTACGCAGGGTCGCCTTGAGTCGCGGTACTGGTTCCGCAGTCGAGGAGGCGTGGCAGTGGTGCGAGTGGCGGTGCAGTTGCTTGCACGTAGCGACCGGCGTGCCGGTTGCGTGACGCGTGGGCGTGGGCCCCCATGCTGGGTGCGTTGGAAGTTGGAGGGGCGCACCCACTTGGCGTGGTTGCATGTCGCCTGCATGGCTGCCCGCCCTTTTGCCCGCTGGTCTGGGTGAAAGTGGAGGAATGCTCGTAACCGCTGGGCGGTTGCATGCACCGCGCGCGATGGTTTGGCTTCTTCTGCTCTGGGCCAGCTTGTGCGACGCGTGGGAGCCAGCCCCCGCGCCGTAGGGGGAGGACCTTGGAGCGTGTTGGAGAAGACTCAGCCCACGACGGCTGGGGACGCAAGTAGGGAGAGTCGCCTTTAAAAGGAGGGTGACCCCCTTGAAAGGCGACCATGTCTTCGCGCTCCCTTATGCATCGTGTCTTTCCATCTTCCGAGCCCCCGGATGGGGGACACCCGCAGTCCTTCCGCCTTGTCGTTGGAGGAACGCAACTCTGTGGGAGTTGGTACCTTTCAGCCATCGTTCGGCTTCAAGGATTTTCATCAGTCAGCCCGGCTGCATCCCCTCGCCGGTGGTCACCCAAGACGGTGACCACCAGCCCCTGGGTGGGGAGAAGCAAGCCGGGCTGCGATCTTGGTCCCGCCCTCAGCTTCAAGGATGTTCATCATCCTCGCTGGGGCGGGGGCCAGGCTGAGCCGGAGCTCTACCTCCCGCGCAGGTTCGTGGGTCAGCCTCTCCTTCAGCATTCAAGGGAGAGGGCGCTCACTGGCCCTGCGAGCGGGGCGGACTTCGATAACGCGGGGCTAGCCGACGGCGGGCGTCGTCAGCTTCAGCGTGTTGGGCTCGCCGGCTTGGCGCCCGGTGCCCCCTCCTGCCGCGAGGGCGGTTGTCGCGCCGTGCGCACGGGAGGACCGCCCAAGACGTCGCGCGCTGCTAGGGCGGCGTTCGTGTTCTGGGGCGGTCCTGCCTTTCCACCGGTACGGTGCCCCGCCGCGGAGGTCGGTGCTCCACTCGTCGGGCAGGATCTGAGTGGGGACCTGCCGGAGGGCCGACGGCTCCTGTCGTTGGTGCCGAGGTGCGGGCGGCTCGAGAAGTCCCCGTCGCCGACGGGATCACCGCCACCATCCGCGTTTCGGGCCTCTGGCTCTTTGTACTTGTCCTCGCCCCTCGAGCGTCGGCGTGGGCGAGGGCAAGGTTGCAGCAGCGTCCGCCCTGAGGCCATCGCTGCTGCAGTTTGGCCACCCGGAGCGGGGGTCGTTGTCGCTGCTGCCGGAACGAGCGACGGCGAGCCATTCGTCGATCTTCTGTTGCTCCGCAGGCCCCCCAATCGTGTGGGGTTGTTCGTACCTACGGAGGTGGAACCGGAGTTCTGTTTGTAGTGGCACCTTGAATGCCGGTCTTTTGTTCATTGTGGCTGTCGGGGCCTGAACGCGTATGTATTTTTGACGCAGAGCCGTGTTTTTTCCTCATTTTCGAGCACTAAGACTCGCCTGTTGGTTTTCTGAACCGCTTCACCAAGCGTGAGTCGCCCCGTACAAAGGTGACGAGTGAGGTATCCGTATCCCGGAGGCGTAGGAGTCCCTCGGCTCGGTCGACCTTGCTGTCCGAGGCTTCTCTTGCTTAGTTAAAGGAACCCCTCGGCCGCTCTTCGACGAGCCGAAGCTAGGGGTAGCGGTGTCAGCACGGACAAAGGCAGAGTTGGCTCGAAAAGAAGACTTGGTCGGCCGGAGCCTAGCCGGGTCGTCCGTTAGCGGGACCGACGCCGGAGTTCATTTGCCGAGGCCTCGGGTCGGGCTGATGTCTTCGGGGGATAGCTGGCCGAGGCCTCGGGGTGACCAGCCGAGCCGCCTGCTCGAGCCGGATTCTTGGAGGAGACCCTGGCGGCGATGGCCCGGGCGTGATGATGAAGTCGTCCTTCAGAGTGGAGATCCTCGGACCGCGTCGCTGTCCGAGGCTAGGTCAGACCTCGCCGAAGGTGTAGTCGACACCGAGGGTGCTGCTGCTCCCTTCAACTATCGAGATCCGAGCCTGCAGGATCGGATTATCTTGTAGCGTGTGTTTTCTGCGCCGCCGAGGCCCAAACACACCATCGCCGTGTTGTAAAGCTGCGCTTCTTTTCCTCTTGTTTTGAGTATCTGGACTTTTTCGTCGGTAACAGAATTGTCTGTGCGAGCGAGAGTTGCTTTTCACGGAAGGTGATGAGTGAGGTATCCGTATCCCAGAGGCGTAGGAATCCCTCGGCTCGGTCGGCCTTGCCGCTTACGCGCACTCTTGCCCGTCCATAGGGTTCTGTCACCGACGCAGTCGAGAAGGCCCGAAGAATCGCTTCAGCAGAGGAGCTTTCGAGCGTGAAGACTTGTTCGGTCCGCGGAATCACTTATTCGAACGTGAGTTACTTATCGCAGAAGGTGATGAGTGAGGTATCCGTATCCCGGAGGCGTAGGGGTCCCTCGGCTCGGTCAGCCTTGGCTGCTTACGTGTACTCCGTCGTTTTCAGGATCCACTTTCGATGTAGTCGAAAAGCACGAAAGACATTCCGGCAGAAAGGATCTTTTTTCGAGGAAAATTTCGATGCAGAGGGGGTTCCCCCCTTTTAGCCCCCGAGGGAGGGTCGGGCTTTGCCGAGGCAAGGCTGAAAGCGTAGAAGTGACGTAGTTGTTGGATGTTCCAAGCGTTGTTGTAGACCTCGCCTTGACTGTTGGCCAGCTTGTACGTTTCGGGCTTCAGAACTTTGGCGATGACGAACGGCCCTTTCTAGGGAGGTGTAATCTTGTGCCGCCCTCGGGCGTCCTGTCGCAGCCGAAGCACTAGGTCGCCCGCCTGGAGGTCTCAGGACCGGACCCCTCGGGTGTGGTAGCGTCGCAGGGACTACTAGTACCGCGCCGAGTGTAGTAAGGCCATGTCCCAAGCCTCTTCCAGCTGGTCCAGCGAGTCTTCTCGACTAGCTTGGTTGCTTTGGTCGGCGTAGGCCCTCGTCCTCGGGGAACCGTATTCTAAGTCTGTGGGCAAGATGGCCTCGGCCCCATAGACTAGAAAGAACGGCGTGAAGCCCGTGGCTCGGCTCGGCGTTGTCCTCAGGCTCCAGACCACCGAGGGGAGTTCCTTCATCCATCGCTTGCCGAACTTGTTGAGGTCGTTGTAGATCCGAGGCTTGAGTCCTTGTAGAATCATGCCGTTGGCACGCTCTACTTGCCCATTCGTCATGGGGTGAGCCACGGTGGTCCAGTCCACCCGGATGTGGTGATCCTCGCAGAAGTCCAGGAACTTTCTGCCGGTGAACTGGGTGTCGTTGTCGGTGATGATGGAGTTCGGGACCCCGAAACGATGGATGATGTTGGTGAAGAACGCCACCGCCTATTCGGACCTGATGCTGTTTAGGGGTCGGACCTCGATCCACTTGGAGAATTTGTCGATGGCGACCAACAGGTGCGTGTAGCCCCCGGGTGCCTTCTGCAAGGGGCCGACGAGGTCCAGACCCCACACAGCAAAAGGCCAGGTGATGGGTATCGTCTGCATGGCCTGAGTAGGCAGGTGGGTCTGCCTTGCGTAGAACTGACACCCTTCGCAGGTGCGGACAATTCTAGTGGCGTCGGCCACCGCCGTTGGCCAGTAGAAACCTTGTCGAAAGGCGTTTCCAACAAGGGCCCGAGGTGCTGCGTGATGGCCGCAAGCCCCCGAGTATATCTCTTGTAGGAGCTCCTGGCCTTCGGCGATGGAAATGCATCGCTGGAGGATGCCTGAGGGGCTACGGTGGTAGAGCTCTTTCCCGTCCCCCACCAAGACAAACGACTTGGCACGCCGCGCCAACCGCCGAGCTTCGGCTCGATCGAGGGGTAGCTCTCCTCGGTGGAGATATTGCAGGTACGGGGTCTGCCAGTTTCGATTAGGCGTGACCCTGCTTCGCTCCTCCTCGACGCGCAGTGCCTCACCCTCAGGGGCCGAGGGTACCTCGGGCTGAACCGAGGGTGCCTTGGGCCGAGCTGAGGGTGCCTCGGGCCGAACCAAGGGTGCCTCGGACTGAGCCGAGGGTGCCTCGCGCTGGGCCGAGGGTGCCTCGGGCTCGGACGTGTCGTCGATCTTGATGGAGGGTTGATGCAGGTCTCGGGAGAAGACGTCTGGGGGAACCGTTGTTCGCCCCGAGGCTATTTTAGCCAGCTCGTCCGCAGTCTCGTTGTAGCGCGGGGCGATGTGGTTGAGCTCGAGCCCGTTGAACTTGTCTTCCAGGCGCCGAACCTCATCGCAGTAAGCTTCCATCTTCGGGTCGCGACAGTGGGAGTTCTTCATGACTTGGTCGATGACGAGTTGTGAGTCACCACGAGCGTCGAGGTGTCGGACCCCTAGCTCGATGGCGATGCGCAACCCGTTGACCAGAGCCTCGTACTCAGCCACATTGTTGGACGCCGAGAAGTGGAGGCGTAGCACGTAGCGTAGGTGCTTCCCGAGGGGCAAGATGAAGAGCAGGCCTGCGCCTGCTCCTGTCTTCATCAGCGACCCGTCGAAAAACATGGTCCAGAGTTCCAGTTGGATCGGAACCGCTGGGAGCTGGGTGTCGACCCACTCAGCCACGAAGTCCGCCAAGACCTGGGACTTGATGGCCTTCCGAGGGGCGAACGAGATCGCTTCGCCCATGATTTCCACCACCCACTTTGCGATTCTACCCGAGGCCTCTCGGCACTGGATGATCTCCCCTAGGGGGAAGGATGACACCACAGTTACCAGATGAGACTCGAAGTAGTGTCGCAACTTCCGCCGCGTCAGGATCACCGCGTACAGCAGCTTCTGAATTTGTGGGTAGGGGATCTTAGTCTCGGACAGTACCTCGCTGATGAAGTAGACTGGCCTCTGGACGGGCAATGCATGCCCCTCTTCTCGTCTCTCAACCACAATCGCGGCGCTAACCACCTGAGTGGTCGCGGCGACGTAGATCAAGAGGGCTTCTCCGGCAGCGGGGGCACCAAGATGAGCACGTTCGTGAGGAGCGCCTTCAGGTTCCCGAGGGCTTCCTCGGCCTCAGGGGTCCAAGTGAAGCACTCGGCCTTCCTTAAGAGGCGGTACAGAGGCAGGCCTCTTTCGCCGAGGCGTGAGATGAAGCGGCTCAGAGCCGCAAGACATCCCATGACTCTCTGTACGCCTTTCAAGTCCTTGATGGGCCCCATGCTGGTGATGGCCGCGATCTTCTTCGGATTGGCCTCGATGCCCCGCTCGGAGACAATGAACCCCAAGAGCATGCCTCGGGGAACCCCAAAGACACACTTCTCGGGATTAAGCTTCACGCCTTTCGCCTTGAGACATCGGAATGTCACTTCAAGGTCGGAAAGGAGGTCTGAGGCTTTCCTCGTCTTGACTATGATGTCATCGACGTAGGCCTCGACCGTCCGGCCAATGTGTTCGCCGAATACATGGTTCATGCACCGCTGGTACGTCGCACCCGCATTCCTCAAGCCGAACGTCATGGTGACATAGCAGTACATGCCGAAGGGCGTGATGAAAGAAGTCGCGAGCTGGTCGGACTCCTTCATCCTGATTTGGTGATACCCTGAGTAGGCATCGAGGAAATACAGGGTTTCGCACCCAGCAGTGGAATCCACGATTTGATCGATGCGAGGCAGAGGGTTGGGAACCTTCGGACATGCTTTGTTTAGACCAGTGTAGTCTACACACATCCGCCATTTCCCTCCTTTCTTTCTCACAAGCACAGGGTTGGCAAGCCATTCGGGATGGAATACCTCTTTGATGAACCCTGCCGTCATTAGCTTGTGGATCTCCTCGCCTATGGCTCTGCGCTTTTCTTCGTCGAATCGGCGCAGAGGCTGCTTGACGGGTCGGGCTCCGGCTCGGATATCCAGCGAGTGCTCGGCGACATCCCTCGGTATGTCGGGCATGTTCGAGGGACTCCACGCGAAAACGTCGGCGTTTGCACGGAGAAAGTCGACGAGCACTGCTTCCTATTTGGGATCGAGCTCGGAGCCGATCCGGATCTGCTTGGAGGCGTCGCTGCTGGGGTCGAGGGGGACGGACTTAACCATCTCTGCTGGCTCGAAGTTGCCGGCGTGGCGCTTCACGTCTGGCACCTCCTTAGAGAGGCTCTCTAGGTCGGCGATGAGGGCCTCGGATTCGGCGAGGGCCTCGGCGTACTCCACGCACTCCACGTCGCATTCGAACGCGTGTTTGTACGTGGGGCCGACGGTGATGACCCCGTTGGGGCCCGGCATCTTGAGCTTGAGGTAGGTGTAGTTGGGGACGGCCATGAACTTCACGTAGCATGGCCTCCCCAGTACTGTGTGGTAGGTTCCTCGGAACCCGACCACCTCGAACGTGAGGGTCTCCCTTCAGAAGTTGGAGGGTGTTCCGAAGCAGACAGGAAGGTCGAGTTGTCCGAGGGGCTGGACGCGCTTCTCGGGGTGATCCCATGGAATGGCGCAGTGCCTGCCCGGGCCGAGGATAGATCAACACGCAGGAGCCCGAGGGTCTCGGCGTAGATGATGTTGAGGCTGCTGCCTCCGTCCATGAGGGCCTTGGTGAGCCTGACGTCACCGATGACGGGGTCGACAACGAGCGGGTATTTCCCCGGGCTCAGCACGTGGTCGGGGTGGTCGGCTTGGTCGAAGGTGATGGGCTTGTCGGACCAGTCTAGGTAGACTGGCGCCGCCACCTTCACCGAACAGACCTCCCGACGCTCTTGCTTGTGGTGCCGAGCCGAGGCGTTTGCCGCTTGCCCACCGTAGATCATGAAGCAGTCGCAGACCTCGGGGAACTCTCCTGCCTGGTGATCTTCCTTCTTGTTGTCGTCGCGAGCCCTGCCACCCTCCGCGGGTGGCCCGACCCTGTGGAAGTGGCGCCGAAGCATAGCGCACTCCTCAAGGGTGTGCTTGACGGGCCCCTGATGATAGGGGCACGGCTCCTTGAGCATCTTGTCGAAGAGGTTGGCACCTCCGGGGGGTTTCCGAGGGTTCTTGTACTCGGCGGCGGCGACAAGGTCCGCGTCGGCGGCGTCGCGTTTTGCTTGCGACTTCTTCTTGCCTTTCTTCTTGGCGTCACGCTGAGTTGACGCCTTGGGGGCGTCTTCGGGTGGGCGGCCCTGGGGCTGCTTGTCCTTCCGGAAGATAGCCTCAACCGCCTCCTGGCAAGAGGCGAACTTGGTGGCGATGTCCATCAGCTCGCTCGCCCTGGTGGGGGTTTTGCGACCCAGCTTGCTGACCAGGTCGCGGCAAGTGGTGCCGGCGAGGAACGCGCCGATGACATCTGAATCGGTGATGTTGGGCAGCTCGGTGTGCTGCTTCGAGAATCGCCGGATGTAGTCACGGAGAGACTCTCCCGGCTGCTGTCGGCAGCTTCGGAGGTCCCAGGAGTTTCCAGGGCGCACGTACGTGCCCTGGAAATTGCCGGCGAAGGCTTGGACCAGGTCGTCCCAGTTGGAGATCTGCCTCGGAGGCAGGTGCTCCAACCAGGCGTGGGCGGTGTCGGAGAGGAACAGGGGGAGGTTGCGGATGATGAGGTTGTCATCGTCCGTTCCACCCAGTTGGCAGGCCAGCCGGTAGTCTGCGAGCCACAGTTCCGGTCTCGTCTCCCCCGAGTACTTTGTGATAGTAGTCAGGGTTCGGAACCGGGTCGGGAACGGCGCCCGTCGTATGGCGCGGCTGAAAGCCTGCGGACCGGGTGGTTCGGGCGAGGGACCTCCGATCCTCCCCACTGTCGTAGCGTCCCCCACGCCTGGGGTGGTAGCCTCGGCGCACCCTTTCGTCGAGGTGGGCCCGACGGTCGCGGTGATGGCGCTCGTTGCCGAGGCGACACGGGGCCGCAGGCGCTGTGTCGCGCGTGCGCCCGGTGTGGACCGAGGCTTCCCGCATGAATCGGGAAGTCGTGGCGCGATGTTCCGAGGGGTACCCCTGCCTTCGGGAGGCGGAGCTTTCGGCCCGTCGGACCGCGGCGCCCTCCAGGAGATTCTTGAGCTCTCCCTGGATTCGCCGCCCCTTGGTGGTTGATGGCTCTGGCATCGCGCGGAGAAGCATTGCTGCTGCAGCCAGGTTCTAGCCGACTCCACTGGAAGCGGGTGGCGGCCTTACCCTGACATCGTCGGCGATGCAGTGCTGGATACCCTGGGGTAGATGACGCACTTCTCCGGCCGGAGGTTGGCCCGCCCATTCCTGCCCGATGTCCCGGCGGATCGGCTCAAGCGTTCCTGCTCCCTCGTCGAGCCTGGCCTGCACCCCGCGGATTTGCTCGAGCTGTGGGTCATGACCCCCCGCCTGAACGGGTACCACAGCTAGCTCCCGTAGGATGTCAACGCGAGGCACAGGTCTAGGGAGATCACCGTTCTCCGGCATGCCAAGATGGTTGCCTTCGGAGGGACCCCCTAGATCGACGTGGAAACATTCACGACTTGGGCCGCAGTCCTCGTCGCCGAGGCTGCGGCTACCGTCGGAACAGTCGGAAAGGCAGTAGTCGCATGCGGTCATGAAGTCCCGCATGGCACTGGGGTTACCAAGTCCGGAGAAATCCCAACAGAAGTCGGGCTCGTCATCTTCCTCGGACCCCGAGGGCCCGTAGGTCGAGACGTCCGTCAGCCGGTCCCAGGGTGACCGCATACGAAACCCCAGAGGGTTTGGACTCGCCTCTACGAGAGTGTCCACCAAAGCGAAACCGCTTGGCGGGTCGAGGCTGAATCCAAAGGGCGTGAGATGGGAATCGGTGGGTACCTCTTGGTCGACAGGCGGTGACGGAGTCACGTCAGGGACGGACTGCACCGTCGTCTCAGGTACGAGGGTGACGCCCAGCAGGTCCTTCGCGAGCGTGTTGGTGTCATCCGTTTGCTTGGGATTGGCGTGTTGCGGGGAGACGGCGCTCGTCTTCGTCTCAAACGCGAGGTCGATGCCCGACGTGCCCCCCGTTGGGGCGCCGGCGCCGTCGACTCGCTCGACAGCCGACGAGGTGCCGCCTCCTGCTTGGCCTTAGTTGCCCCGCCTCCTCCTCTGTCGGCGGGGGAGAGGGCGGGGTGAGCTCGAATGTCGTCCTTCCACCACGCGGGGAAGACGTCGTCGATTCCGCCGCCGGCGGGCGGGCTGTCGACCGCCATTGTCGCTGTCGCACGGCGAGGGAAGGAGTATCATGTCATAGCTGCCGTCGAGGGACATGAACTCAAGACTCCCGAAATGGAGCACCGTCCCGGGCTGGAAAGGTTGCTGGAGACTGCCCATCTGGAGCTTGACGGGAAGTTGTTCGTCAACACGCAGCAGGCCCCTACCTGGCGCGCCAACTGTCGGCGTTTCGAGACCGGGGGGTCCCTGGGCCGACGAGTGAAATGTCGCCGCGTGCCCCAGCCCAGATGGGTCGGCGCGAGACGGAGCGCGAAGGGGGGAAGAAGGCAGCCGGAGCGAGAGAGGGAGAGAGGTGGAAATCCTGCGGCCTTCGTGTTTGTACCGCGCCCGGGTCGGGTGCGCTTGCAGTAGGGGGTTACAAGCGTCCACGCGGGAGGGGAGCGAGCGGCCTCACGCGAGCGCCTGTCTCGTCCTCTTCCCCGCGCGGCCAACCTTCTGTAAGAGGGCCCTGGTCCTTCCTTTTATAGGCGTAAGGAGAGGATCCAGGTGTACAATGGGGGGTGTAGCAGAGTGCTAACGTGTCTAGCGAAGGAGAGCTAGCCATCGTGGCAGCCGGAGAGGTTTTGGCACCCGGTTCTTGTGGTGTCGTGGCCGTCGGAGGAGCGCTGGAGCCTGGCGGAAGGATAGCTGTCGGGGCTGTCGAGTCCTTGCTGACGTCCTCTTGCTTCCGTAAGGGGGCTGGGAGCCGCCATCGTCATAGAGCCTGCGGGGCGCCATCATTACTTGTCTGGCGGAGCGAGCCAGATGGGATGCCGGTCTTGTTCCCCGTAGCCTGAGTCAGCTTGGGGTAGGGTAATGATGGCGCCTCCTGTTGACGTGGTCGGTCCGTGCCCTAGGTTGGGCGATGTGGAAGCTCCTCCGAGGTCGAGGTCGAGTCTGTCTTCCGAGGCCGAGGTCGAGTCTGAGCCCCTGGGTCGGGCAAGGCGGAGACCGTCGGTGGAGGCCAGGGCTGAGTCCGAGCCCTGGGTTGGGCGAAGCAGAGTTCGTCGTCTTCCGGGGCTGAGCCCGAGTCCGAGCCCTGGGTCGGGCGAGGCAGAGACCGTCGGCGGAGGCCAGGGCTGAGTCCGAGCCCTGGGCCGGGCGGAGCGGAGTTCGCCGTCTTCCGGGGCTGAGCCCGAGTCCGAGCCCTGGGTCGGTCGGAGCGGAGTTCGTCGTCTTCCGGGGCTGAGCCCGAGTCCGAGCCCTGGGTCGGGCGGAGCGGAGTTCGCCGTCTTCCGGGGCTGAGCCCGAGTCCGAGCCCTGGGTCGGGCGGAGCGGAGTTCGCCATCTTCCGGGGCTGAGCCCGAGTCCGAGCCCTGGGTCGGGCGGAGCGGAGTTTCCTATGGTGCCTGAGGCCGGGCCTGACTGCCTGTCAGCCTCACTCTGTCGAGTGGCACAGCAGTCGGAGCGGAGTAGGCGGCGCTGTCCTTCTGTCAGATCGGTCAGTGGAGCGGCGAAGTGACTACGGTCACTTCGGCTCTGTCGACTGGAGGACGTGCGTCAGGATAAAGGTGTCAGGCCACCTTTGCATTAAATGCCCCTGTGATTTGGTCGGTTGGCGTGGCGATTTGGCCAGGGTTGCTTCTTGGCGAAGACTGGGCCTCGGGCGAGCCGGAAGTATGTTCGTCGCTGGAGGGGGGCCTCGGGCGAGACAGAGATCCTCCGGGGTCGGCTGCCCTTGCCCGAGGCTAGGCTCGGGCGAGGCGTGATCGAGTCCATTGAATGGACCGATGCCTGACTTAGTCGCACCCATCAGGTCTTTGCAGCTTTGTGCTGATGGGGGTTACCAGCTGAGAATTAGGAGTCTTGAGGGTACCCCTAATTATGGTCCCTAACAGATAGCCAAGAGGATTTCCTTATTAAGGAAAACAAAAAGCATGTTAAGGTTAAAAATGCTTATGCTCTTGAGGTAGAAAAATGTGAAAAATTAACTAGTGAGCTAAGCACTTGCCATGACACTATTTCTAGCCTTAGAAATGAAAATGCCAAATTATATGCTAAGGTTGAGAAATCAAATGTTTGTGGTGATTCAATTGTTAATCTTAGAAATGATAATGCTAGTTTAATTGCTAAGATTGACAAATTGAATGCATCTCTTTCTAGCCTTAAGATTGAAAATGAAAAATTAATTGCTAAGGCTAAAAATTTAAATGTTTTCAATGATGCTATTACCAATCTTAGAGATGAGAATGCTATTTTACATGCTAAGATTGTTGAATTAAATGATTGCAAACCCTCTACATCTACGGTTGATCATGTTTCTATTTGCACTAGATGTAGAGATGTTAATGTAGATGCTATTCATGATCACCTTGCTTTAATTAAACAACAAAATGATCATATAGCTACATTAACTGCTAAAATCAATGAGCATGACTTAGAAAATGAAAAATTTAAATTTGCTAGAAGCATGCTCTATAGTGGGAGACGCCCTGGCATTAAGGATGGCATCGGCTTCCAACAGGGAAACAATGTCAAGCTTAATGCCCCTCCTAAAAGATTATCTAATTTTGTTAAGGGCAAGGCTCCCATGGTTCAGGATAACGAGGGTTACATTTTATACCCTGCCGGTTATCCCGAACACAAAATTAGGAGAATTCACTCTAGGAAGTCTCACTCTGGCTCTCATCATGCTTTTATGTATAAGAGTGAGGCATCTAGTTCTAGCCAATCAACCCATGCTAAATTGCCTAGGAAGAAAACTCCTATTGCATCAAATGATCATAACATTTCATTTAAGACCTTCGATGCTTCATATGTTTTAACTAACAAATCAGGCAAAATAGTTGCCAAATACGTTGGGGGCAAACACAAGGGGTCAAAGACTTGTGTTTGGGTACCCAAGGTGCTTGTTTCTAATGTCAAAGGACCCAAGACCGTTTGGGTACCTAAGAACAAGGCCTAAACTTGTTTTGTAGGTTTATGCATCCGGGGGCTCAAGTTGGATAATTGATAGCGGGTGCACAAACCACATGACAGGGGAGAAAAGGATGTTCTCCTCCTACGAGAAAAACCATGATCCCCAAAGAGCTATCACATTTGGAGATGGAAATCAAGGTTTGGTCAAAGGACTTGGTAAAATTGCTATATCACCTGACCATTCTATTTCCAATGTTTTCCTTGTAGATTCTTTAGATTACAACTTGCTTTCTGTCTCTCAATTATGCAAAATGGGTTACAACTGTCTTTTTATGGATATAGGTGTTACTGTCTTTAGAAGAAGTGATGATTCAGTAGCATTTAAGGGAGTGTTAGAGGGTCAGCTATACTTAGTTGATTTTAATAGAGCTGAACTCGACACTTGCTTAATTGCTAAGACTAATATGGGTTGGCTCTGGCACCGCCGACTAGCCCACGTTGGGATGAAGAATCTTCATAAGCTTCTAAAGGGAGAACACATTTTGGGACTAACAAATGTTCATTTTGAGAAAGACAGGGTTTGTAGCGCATGTCAAGCAGGGAAGCAAGTTGGTGTTCATCATCCACACAAGAACATCATGACGACTGACAGGCCGCTTGAGCTACTCCACATGGACCTATTCGGCCCGATAGCTTACATAAGCATCGGCGGGAGTAAGTATTGTCTAGTTATTATGGATGATTATTCTCGCTTCACTTGGGTGTTCTTTTTGCAGGATAAATCTCAAAACCAAGAGACCTTAAAGGGATTCTTGAGATGGGCTCAAAATGAGTTCGGCTTAAGGATCAAAAAGATTAGAAGCGACAACGGGACAGAGTTCAAGAACTCTCAAATTGAAGGCTTCCTTGAGGATGAGGGCATCAAGCATGAGTTCTCTTCTCCCTACACGGCACAACAAAATGGTGTAGTGGAGAGGAAGAATAGAACTCTACTTGACATGGCGAGGACCATGCTTGATGAGTACAAGACTTCGGACCGGTTTTGGGCAGAAGCAATCAACACTGCTTGCTACGCCATCAATCGTCTCTACCTTCACCGAATCCTCAAGAAGACATCATATGAACTCCTAACCGGTAAAAAGCCCAATGTTTCATATTTTAGAGTCTTTGGTAGCAAATGCTTTATTCTTGTTAAAAGAGGTAGAAAATCTAAATTTGCTCCTAAGGCTGTAGAAGGCTTTTTACTAGGATATGATTCAAACACAAGGGCATATATAGTCTTTAACAAGTCCACTGGACTAGTTGAAGTTTCTTGTGACATTGTGTTTGATGAGACTAACAGCTCTCAAGTAGAGCAAGTTGATCTTGATAGGCTAGATGATGAAGAGGCTCTGTGCGTCGCACTAAGGAACATGTCCATTGGGGATGTGTGTCCTAAGGAATTCGAAGAGCCTCCACAAGCACAAGATCAACCATCTTTCTCCATGCAAGCATATCCACCAACTCAAGATGAGGATCAAGCTCAAGATGATGAAATTGAAGATCAAGAGGAGCCACCTCAAGAGGAGGGCAATGATCAAGGGGGAGATGCCAATGATCAAGACAAGGAAGATGACGACGGTCCAAGACCGCCTCACCCAAGAGTCCACCAAGCAATACAACGAGATCACCCCATGAACTCCATCCTCGGCGACATTCATAAGGGGGTAACCACTCGATCTCGTGTTGCTCATTTTTGTGAACATTACTCTTTTGTGTCCTCTATTGAGCCATACAGGGTAGAAGACGCATTAAGGGATTCAGATTGGGTGTTGGCAATGCAAGAGGAACTCAACAACTTCACGAGAAATGAGGTATGGCATTTAGTTCCACGTCCTAATCAAAATGTTGTAGGAACCAAGTGGGTCTTCCGCAACAAGCAAGATGAGCATGGTGTGGTTACAAGGAACAAAGCCAGACTTGTGGCCAAGGGATATTCACAAGTCAAAGGTTTGGTTTTCGGTTAAACCTATGCACCCGTAGCTAGGCTTGAGTCAATTCGTATATTACTTGCCTATGCTACTTACCATGGCTTTAAGCTTTATCAAATGGACATGAAAAGTGCCTTCCTCAATGGACCAATCAAGGAGGAGGTCTATGTTGAGCAACCTCCCAGCTTTGAAGATAGTGAGTACCCTAACCATGTTTATAAACTCTCTAAGGCGCTTTATGGGCTCAAGCAAGCCCCAAGAGCATGGTATGAATGCCTAAGAGATTTTCTTATTGCTAATGGCTTCAAAGTCGGCAAAGCCGCTCCTACTCTCTTTACTAAAACAATTGCAAATGATTTGTTTGTATGCCAAATTTATGTTGATGATATCATATTTGGGTCTACTAACAAATCTACTTGTGAAGAGTTTAGTAGAATCATGATTCAAAAATTCGAGATGTCTATGATGGGGGAGTTGAAGTATTTCTTACGATTTCAAGTGAAGCAACTCCAAGAAGGCACCTTCATCAGCCAAACAAAGTACATTCAAGACATACTCACCAAGTTTGGAATGAAGGATGCCAAGCCCATCAAGACACCCATGGGAACTAATGGGCATCTCGACCTCGACACGGGAGGTAAATCCGTAGATCAAAAGGTATACCGATCGATGATAGGATCTCTACTCTATTTATGCGCTTCACGACCGGATATTATGCTTTCCGTATGCATGTGTGCAAGATTCCAAGCCGATCCTAAGGAAGTTCACCTTAGGGCCGTGAAACGAATCTTGAGATATTTAGTCTATACTCCTAAGTTTGGCCTTTGGTACCCCAGGGGATCCACTTTTGATTTAATTGGATATTCTGATGCTGATTGGGCAGGGTGTAAGATTGATAGAAAGAGCACATCAGGGACTTGTCAGTTCTTGGGAAGATCTCTGGTGTCTTGGGCTTCAAATAAGCAAAATTTTGTCGCTCTTTCTACCGCCGAAGCCGAGTACATTGCCACAGGCCATTGTTGCGCGCAATTGCTTTGGATGAGGCAAACCCTTAGGGACTATGGTTACAAATTAACCAAAGTTCCTCTCCTATGTGATAATGAGAGTGCAATCCGCATGGTGGATAATCCCGTTGAGCATAGCCGCACTAAACACATAGCCATTTGGTATCACTTTTTAAGGGATCACCAACAACGGGGGGATATCGAGATTGCTTATATTAACACCAAAGAACAATTAGCCGATATCTTTACCAAGCCACTAGATGAGAAAACATTTACCAAACTTAGGCATGAGCTAAACATTCTTGATTCTAGGAATTTTGATTGATATTTTGCACACATAGCCCATTTATATACCTTTGATCATCTCTTTTATTTGCTATGACTAATGTGTTCTTCAAGTGCATTTCATGCTAAGTTATAGATTGAAAGGGAAATGGAGTTTTCGGCGAAGACAAGCCTTCCACTCCACTCCATCGAATTATTCATCCTTCGCCGCCACTCCGCACTGCTCTCCAAATTGGTATAATCTTCACCCCTATATTATTTACCAAAGGGGGAGAAAGTTTGAAAAAGGGCTTATATTTCACTCACAAGTATCTGTTTTTACGATTCATGCCAAAGGGGGAGAAAGTATTAGCCCAAAGCAAAAGGACCGCACCACCACCGATTTCAAAAATTTATAGTCTTTCAATTTGTATTAAAGAAGTGTTTTTAAAGACTTTCAAATTGGTATCTTATTTTTGATATAATTTCAAATTGGTATACCCTCTTTCAAAATTAATATCTAAAACCCTCTTGAACACTAAGAGGAGGATTTCATTAAGGGGGAGTTTTGTTTAGTCAAAGGAAAAGCATTTGAAACAGGGGGAGAAAATTTCAAATCTTGAAAATGCTTCTCAAAATCTTATTCATATACCTTTGACTATTTGCAAAAGATTTTGAAAAAGAATTTCCAAAACTTTGCAAAACAAAACAAGTGGTGCAAGCGTGGTCCAAAATTTTAAATAAGAAGAAAGCCATCCATGCATATCTAGTAGAAATAATTATTGGTTTCATTCCAAGCAACCTTTGCACTTACCTTATGCAAACTAGTTCAATTCTGCACTTTTATATTTGCTTTGGTTTGTGTTGGCATCAATCACCAAAAAGGGAGAGATTGAAAAGGAAATAGGCTTACACCTTTTCCTAAATGTTTTTGGTGGTTGAATTGCCCAACACAAACAATTAGACTAACTAGTTTGCTCTAGATTATAAGTTTTACAGGTGCCAAAGGTTCACAACAAACCAATAAAAAGACCAAGAAAGGGTTCAAATAAAGAGAGCAAAAGACGACCCGAAGGCTGCCCTGGTCTGGCGCACCGGACTGCCCGGTGCACCACTGGACAGTGTCCGGTGCACCACGGAGAATCCCTCTGAACTGCTCAGCTTCGGGAATTCAGGGAGCCCCTCCACTATAATTCATCGGACTGTCCGGTGTGCCAAGTGGAGCAACGGCTCCAAGCGCCAACGATCGTTTGCAACGGCTACAGTGAACAGGAACAGTGCGGACTGTGCGCGTAGAGTCAGAGCAGGTGTCAGAAGGCGCACCGGACAGTGAACAATGACTATCCGGTGCACCACCAGACTGTTCGGTGGCCCACCTGTCAGAAGCTCCAACGGTCGGAACCCAATGGCCTGGTGACGTGGCTGGAGCACCGGACAGTGTCCGGTGCGCCATACGACAGCTGCCTCCACCAACGGTCATTTTGGTGGTTGGGGCTATAAATGTCCCCCAACCACCACACTTCAATGAATCCAAGTTTTTCAGCCATCAAACCTCATACAAGAGCTTTAGACTTCATTCAAAGACACAATCAAAGAGATCAAATCCTCTCCCAAGTCCGGAATCACTCCAAACAAATTAGTGACTAGAGAGAGAGAGACATTTGTGTTCATTTGAGCTCTTGCGCTAGGATTGCTTTTCTTCTTCCTTCTTTCTTGTTTCCAACTCAATTGTAATCAAGGCAAGAGACACCAATTGTGTGGTGGTCCTTATGGGGACTTAGTGTCCCGATTGATTGAGAAGAGAAGCTCACTCGGTCTAAGTGACCGTTTGAGAGAGGGAAAGGGTTGAAAGAGACCCGGTCTTTGTGACCACCTCAACGGGGAGTAGGTTTGCAAGAATCGAACCTCGGTAAAACAAATCACCGTGTCATCTGTACTTATTCGCTTGTGATTTGTTTTCGCCCTCTCTTTCGGACTCGTTTACATTTCTAATGCTAACCCCGGCTTGTAGTTGTGCTTAAACTTTAAAATTTCAGATTTGCCTATTCACCCCCCTCTAGGCAACTTTCACTACTACATTGGCCTTTCGGGGGTGGTAGTGGATCTCGATGTCATAATCCTTAATCAGCTCTAGCCATCTTCGCTGACGGACGTTGAGATCTGGTTGGGTGAAAATGTACTTCAGGCTCTTGTGATCGTTGAATATATGACATTTGTTTCCAATCAGGTAATGTCTCCATATCTTCAGAGCATGCACTATGGCTGCTAATTCCAAATCATGAGTTAGATAATTCTGCTCTTGAGGCTTGAGTAGGCGAGAAGCATATGCGATGACTTTCTCATTCTGCATAAGTACACATCCCAAACCTTGTCTTGAAGCATCATAGAAGATGACAAAACTTTGGTGGATGTCTGGCAGTGTCAAAACTGGCGTGGTTGTAAGTTTCTTCTTGATGACTTGGAAACTTTCTTCACACTTTGGGGTCCACACAAAATTTGTTGTCTTTCTTGAGGAGCTCGGTCATGGGTCTTGCTATGATGGAGAATCCTTTGATAAAATGGCGGTAGTATCCCGCCATTCCCAAGAAGATTCGAACTTCACTAACGTTGGATGGCTGCTTCCATTTGGACACTGCTTCTACCTTGGATGGGTCCACTTCTATCCCTTCTGCTGTTAATATATGCTCGAGGAAGGCTATCTTTTCTAACTAGAATTCGCATTTGCTGAGCTTGGCATAGAGTTGATGTGCTCTGAGTCTTCCGAGGACAATCCGGAGATGATGCTCATGATCCTCATGACTCTTGGAGTAGATAAGGATGTCGTCAATAAAGACTACGACAAACTTATCTAACTCTTCCATAAATACTTTATTCATAAGATTCATGAAGAAGGTGGGTGTGTTGGTTAGTCCAATGGGCATTATTGTGAACTCATACTGTCCGTACTGGGTGACAAATGTCGTCTTCTGAACGTCTGCTTCCTTGATTCTCAACTGATGATATCCTGACCTTAGATCAATCTTGGAGAAATACTTGGCCCCATGAAGTTGGTCAAAGAGGTCGTCAATCCGAGGTAGTGGATATTTATTCTTGATTGTAACTTCATTTAAGGATCAGTAATCAATGCACATTCTCATGCTTCCATCCTTCTTGGTGACAAACAAGACTGGGGCTCCCCAAGAAGATGAACTAGGATGAATGTACCCTTTCTGTTGAAGTTCTGCGATCTAGAGCTTCAGTTCTGCCAATTCTGTGGGAGCCATGTGGTACGGTCTCTTTGCGATTGGTGCAGTGTCTGGAAGGAGATCAATGTAGAATTCTACCTCTCTTTCCGGAGGCATTCCAGGCAATTCTTCTGGGAACACATCCATGAATTCTTCTACCACAGATATTTGGACTATTTTTGGTGCATAAAATATCAACATATATACATATATATATGAAAATAGGAAAAGAAAAAGGGAAAAGGAAAAAAGGAAAAAGGTTTCTTGGTTAGCTGGGCCCGGGGGGGATTTTGGTTCAGCGAGCGCGCTCGTACGCGCGGCCACGCGGGCGGGCAGGCGGGCCAACTCGGCCTGCCAGCGGGAGCGGTGCGGGGACGGTGCCATGGGCGCGAGCCCACGTGCCAGCGAGGGGGGGGGGAAATAGCGTTAGGGGGAGGCGAGACGGGGGGGTCCAGTCATGAGGAAAAACCGATCGCCGGAGCTCGACAGTGGTTCTTCGTCGGAGATCCGGTTCCGGGTGGTTGGGGAGGTGGCGGGGTCAATTTGATCGATAGGCACTTGGGATGGTCGGTCCACGGCGAGGTCGCCGGTGGGGCTTCTGGGCGCGATAGGCGAGGAGAAGGTCGTACTATGCTTGTGGCGCAGTGGCAGAGCTCATGAACTATAACAATTAGACTTTAAGCCACCAGAGAGGGGAGAGAGAGGCTTAGCGGAGAGGGAGGGACGACGGCGCCGAGCTCGATTGGGCCCAGGGATGGGGAGGGAGCGGCCGAGGCTGGTGCGAGGAGATGAGGGGCTCGGGCGGTCCTTTTATAGGCGGCCAGGGAGGGGGGAGGAGAAGGTGGCGTGCACCGGCAAGGCGCGCTTACGACGGCAATGATGGCACACAGTGGTGGCGACGGGATGGCTCGGGCAGGCGGTGGTGACGGGATGGCTCGGTCACAGGGCACGGGGATGCAAGGCGCCAAACCTTGCTGGTGGGTGAGTAGTGGCGAGGAGATGGGGCGGGCGGTGGCCGGCGACGGTCGCATCGTTGGCCGATCACGGGCGAGAGAGAGGGGGCTGACGAGCAGGATCGGGTTGTCAATGGAAGAGCGGGTGCGAGGGAGAAAGAGAGAGTGTGGCTGACGGGTGGGGTCAGGCGGTCAACGGGGGAGGGAAGGGTGTGGCGCGCGGGCGGGTGCGCGGGAGATGGGCTGCGTGGGCCATGGGTGGGGGTAGAGGCGCGAGCGCGCGAGATAGGGGGAGAAAGACTTGGGCCAGAATCGGCCCAGCCGAGGGGGAGGGGATTTCCCCTTTTTTTTCTTTTTCTATTTCTTTTTCCTTAACCCCTTTTTCCTTTAAACAAAAAAATTATATAAATTTCCTAGGTGTCCAAAATGAAATATTCTATGTGAAGTGTTACTAGAAATCATGGTGTATGCATATGATGAATAAAATGCTTCATGAGATGGGGTCTTATGGGATAATAAGGGGGAGGTTAGGAGTTTAGGGTTTCTAACCTCGGGATCAAAATTGGGATGTTACAGTGCTTCTTCTTAATCACACGGGTCACTAAGACCCCGCGAGGATCACCACACAATTAGGTGTCTCTTGCTTGCTTTACAATTCACTAAGAAGGTTGAGAAAGAGATGAAGAAAGCACGATTACGAAAACCAAGCAACAAGAGCAACAAATAAAACACGAATCACACTCTCTCAAGTCACTAATCACTAATGATCACTTGTCACAATTGGGAAGCTTTGAATGTGTCTTGAAATGGATTGCTAGCTCTTGTATTGAATGTGTATGAGTGGAGTGCTTGGATCAAGTGAATGAAAGTGGTTGGGGTTGTATTTATAGCCTCCAACCACTTCCTAGTCGTTGCTCCTTTCCTACCGACCGTGGACGGTCCGCGCTCCTGGTCCGAACGGTCCAGCCCTGCACATCAACGGCTGAAATCACAACGGTCAGCAGTAACGGCTATATCAACGGCTATAGTGCATTTAATGAGTCATCAAATTTCAGATAAAGCAGTCGCGGACGGTCCGGTCGTGCACCCCGAACGGTCCGCAAGGATGCTAAAAATGAATTTTACCGAACCCGTCACCTTCGGGTTTTTATTGTTTTACAACGACCGGACGGTCCGCGCCTGAGGACGGACGGCCCGCGCTTGGTATCGGACGGTGCTCGCTTCTCCTTCGGACGGTCTGTAGTGTTAACTTGTGTTTTTTCAATGTTCCTATCTGAGGCTCACCCTAGTGTCGCGGACGGTCCGCCACAAGGGCTCGGACGGTCCGCGCATAGGTGTTTTTCCAAAAAGGTTCTCCTATCCGGAATAATCTACGGTATTCCGAACAGTCGACTTAGAATAGTTGTAGATGAACTTATGCACCTGAGAAATGATCAACTAGGCAAACTAGTTAGTACACGTGGTTTGTGATGGACGTCAGACACCAAAATCGATTATAGGAAATGATTAAGCCTATTTCCCTTTCAGCAACAACTCCGACCAGTAATCGCAAGGGTCCCGGTGGCAAAACTCCCGTGCAATTGTCACACACCCTTCCCTAGGGTCTGGGCAAGCACCAGGGCACGAGCAACAAGGCGTGGTGGCGACCAATCCACAGGGAGGCCTCGGCGCCAGTCCTCTTCTCCGCTCTCTCTCACGGTGGCGACGGAAGCTTGCACACAGCGAATAGATGGAGGAGGGGGACCCGACTTCCGATTTTAAAGATGCTAGCGAGTCGGTCCAGGGGTGGTGTTGGTCACTTGTTCTCAAATTCTACGAGTTAAGAACAAGGCAACACAAATGTTAATGGTTAAAGACCTTCGTCCTTCGAAGCATTATCTCTCATAGGATATAATGATCTTCAGACGAAGGTTATGAAGGATATACCTTCATCATCTCAATATATAATGAAAAGCAGGAACATATGACACATATCAAGAATATGAATAATCATATCAAATCATTAAATTATCTATATTCTCATCATATAATCATGAATAAACATTAACGATACTGAATTACATTTAAACCTTCGGCTTGACAGAAGGTAAGAATCCAAGAGTGACGTGCGAGTGAATACAAGTCAGCGTGAATAGTACGGGGGTACTGTTCACCTATTTATAGGCACGGGACACAACCCGGTCAAAATTACATTTATAACCCTGATAACTAATCATGACACAAATCATCAGGAACTAAGCAGTCTTTTCCTTTTTTTTTAAGTCGGTGATGCCCTTCGTCTCAGTCGTGTCATCATGCCGAAGCTCCCTTGATTACAGTTTCGGCATATACCTTCGTGTTGTGCCTGCTTGCATATGGCCTTGCCAAAGGTGTTTTTGCTTAGAGGACCTTCGGCGAAGAAGAAGGCCCCCAAAAGGTGGCGACAATGGAACCCTGGATCTGTGAGAGAATCGTGGCCTCGCCCGACCACGCGCGCGAGTTTGTTGAGCGAGGTGGTCGCGGCAGGGATGACAGGACGTCCCACTGCTCGATGACGGCACCAATCGAGCTAGCACGAGCGAGACCGATAGGTGGGTCCGTGCGACAGAAGCAGGTGCACGGGCAGGCGCGCGTGTGGATACGATCTCTGATGAACGAGCTAGACCCGTCAGGGAGAGTGACACGGTGGTTCAACTGTCAAGCGGGCCCATGCGGTCGGTGTCGCGTTAGTGGATTGGGCCACGCGGGTGTGTGCCGAGTTGGGCCATGGGATGAGGAAGTGGCCCAGTGAAGGTAAGCTTTTCCTTTTCCTTTTTCTTTATTCTTTTTTCCTTTTTATATTTCAAATTCGAATTTGATTCTAGTTCACCTCAAAATTCTAAAACGCATCAGAACATGTTTTGCATAAATATTTTGTTTATTCTTTTAATATTTGTTTATTCATGCATATTTTAAACTACATAGTTAATAAAAGGAATATCCCACTTGTTTTAAAACACATGAGAAATCTTCTTGTTATTATATACCTAAATCATATGTCTCATCTATTATTACATAATTTTATACTAAAGGGTAGTTTTATCTCAACCTATCTAGAGAATATCTTCAATTATTTTATCCCAAAAGAAGAATTTAACTCATAATTCTTCTATAATTTAATTTCTAAGTATCTTTTATTTTAGTCCTTTATTTACGAAATATATTTATTTTGGGACATTTTTACTTATAAATTCTAAAGTAGAATTTTAGGTGTTACAACATGAGAACTAGAATTGTTGATATTTGTTTATGTTGTTGTTTAATTTGTATTATTAACTATTATCACCTCCGCATCAACGCGGGAAAAGGAGTTGGAATTTGTGGGGAAAGGCCCATGAGTAGGAGGTGTTTGGTTCCTCTTACTAAAATTTAGTCTCTATCATATGATGTTTGAATACCAATTATATGTATTAAATATAATCTAACTGTAAAACTAATTACAGAGATAAAGACTAAACATCGAGACAAATTTATTAAACATAATTAATGCATGATCCGCTCGTATTATGCTAGTAAACATTTGCTAATTAATCATGGATTGATTAACCATAATAAATCAGTTTTGTCATTTAGGAGTAATCTTTATTTGTGCAATCAATTTTATAATTATTCTATATTTATCCATAATTGGCATTCAACATTTTACGTGACACAAACTGAATTTTGCTCAGGGAACCAACCAAGTTCTGAAAATGTGGTGTGCGGCTTCTGGATTTGCGGGTCGTTGTCAATTTTTTTTATTATCCCCGCGCGGCACAATTGATGATGGAACTGGGGGCAGCCGAACAGGGGAGTGGGGGCCCTGCTGACGTAGAGCTCGGATGGATCCATTTGGAGTTTGGCAGCGTTCGCGTGCGGATCGTCGGTGCACGTTTTCCTCTTTTCGCCCGTCGCCTATGCTTCCGTACAGGATAGTACTGCTCCGTCTTTCATTCACATCAACAATTTTCTTTTGGAGGACAGAACAATCATAGGAAAGACATAGGTAATAGTCAGAGGGCGAAGTTTCACCATTCGAGTGCAACAGCAAGCAGAAAGCCACACCGCCCTGCGACTGCGACGGCGGTGGCTGGCGGCAAGCGCGGCCGACGAGCCGTTCCTTTCCGTCGCCTTGGCCCACTCTCGCTCGACTTTGCTCGTGGATTTAGACTAAATTATCATCTAAAAATATTCTTCTTCCTTTTATAGTACGCTCTAAAAGATTACATTATCTATATTTTTATTATCTTCAACAACATCTTTTAATTCCGGTCCTCTATATCTATAATGTTTACTGATTTCATTTCACAAATATATTGTTTATCGGTAGTTAAAACAACACTACATATGTTGAGAAATTAAAATACGCTATACAGTACATATTGATTTTATAGTGAAGTTAATATTAGTTCATATTTAAGCAAATAGTTTACGAGACATTTGTATTATTTTTTCCCAATTCGTATATGCAATAAAAACAATTCTTTCTACGCTATAAAAAATGAATTAGGAACATGATTATAATAATTGCATTTTGCAACCTACATTAGTAATCGTTTTTCATAACGAAAAAACTACCGTCTATGTCCATGTCTATATACGTATTGGATATAAACTGATAATACTAATATAATAATCTCAGTTAGCAAAAGTGTTGCTACCATTAGGTTTACACAAAAAAGATTAAAATTAACCGCTGAGACGAACAACAATTTAAGAGCGGGCTCTAGGCTGAGCCGACGGATAGCACGCGCACGAAGACCCTCTACATTTAGCGTTCGTTCGCCGTAGACAATTTATATTTTACCGATCTAGTATCTTGTTAAAAACGATAGCTAATGTTTCATACGTTAAATTTAGAGTACATAATCATTTAACTCGTTGAAGACATTCTTAGCTGCAGGTACAGGCGTACAGTACAGGAAGCCCTCAACGAAGTTCGAACCACGGGCCCTCGCCACTGGCCATCCAGCAGTCACACGAACAGCATAATCACTGATTCTCCAGAACATGACTGTGCAGTGCAAGCGCGTACAAAAATAAAAGACAATGGATGCACTAGTACTGTACGCATTTGGTAATTTGTATACATGTACCTTGGCACATTACATTTACAGCGCATGGGAGATTAAGTTGCGATCGGCCATTAACTTAAAATATTATGTCATAGTAAGGCCTTACTAAAAATTAGTCTATTTAATTTAGTCTCATTAGTTCCTAAATTGCCAAACAGTTAGATTAAAACAGTGACTAAACTATTTTAGTCTCTAGTTCCTTAAGTGATGACTAAAGTAGACTAAACTATATTAATTCTATCATTTGCCCCTCATTTATTTCAGTTTGACTAATATCAAGAGAATGTTAAGAAGCATTTTGGCATTCTAAATACTTTTATTCTTTGGAACTAAACATGGTAGAGAGTAGAGACTAAACTTTAATCCCCTGCCTAAACTTTAAGTCCATAAATTAAAGGAACCAAACAGGCTTTAAGGCTTGCCTATTAGTATAAGCCAGCAATAGATCCAAGCTAATAAAAAAGAAGAGAGGAAGATTTTTGTGTTTTGAGATAGCGGTGCATTTGTGGAATATGCGAGACTATCTCTTGAGTTAACGTCAATCTCTTGTTTCTTTTCGCACAATTCAATGTTAGAAAATTGATTTAGGCCTTCTTCATTTGTGTCGGATTTGTGGAGGACAGATATTCCCCGGATCCACTAGAAGGCTAGAAGATCTCGCGAAAGACTCTGAGCTCATTACTTCGCAAGGTCATCCCTTCGTGGGCCAGAGGAGGAATTACTGGCAGAATGGATCGACATAAGATTAGATCAACTCGAGCCCAGACGGCTCATTGGTTTAAACGTTATCCGCGGCATTGATCCGATTCTCCCGCGCAGCACTCTCAGACGTTGGAACTAAACGAGAATAAATCGGTAGGATAATAGAGAGATAAGTTCAGTTGGTTCACTATTACTTAGGAGCACATAGTTATCATACCCGCATGTAACGCCCACGGTCGAGTATATAAGGCCTAGGGGGCGCCCCAACAAAAGACAGGTCACTCATTAGCCATCTACTCAATTCTCTAGCATCCCTCATACTAGAGAACTCCCCTGTAATCCACCACATAAAGAGCCACACCATGAAGTAGGTTGTTACGCCTCTCTAAGCGGCCCGAACCTGTATAAAATTGTCTATCGTCTCTCGTGCGCCCAACACGAACCATCGAGCTACAGTCGGTAACACCGTCCTACCCAAAAGCACCTCGAGGGGTAACCTCGGGTGCGCGGTCAGGTCCCAAACACCGACAGCTGGCGCGCCAGGTAGGGGGTGTGTCGCTGATCAAAGCTAGCTCAATGGCCATCACTTTTCAGCACAAGATCGCTCTCCGCCCTGGATCCGTGTTCTGCTTTGGAACCATCTCGTCTGTGGCAGACGAAGAAGGGATTCTGCATCGTATAGCGGATCCACCGGAGAAAAAGCCTTCCTTAAAAATCTCCGGGAAAGCCGAAACGAAGCAGGAAATAGCGCAACCTTCGACGCTCCGGGCGAAGACTACCTCCTACAAGCCAGGAGCAGAGAATTTGTTCACACGGAGAACCCCGTTGTCCACCTCATCCACGGAAAAATGGACACGGATTACAAGGAAAAAAAATAAACAAACGAGATAAAGGCCTGTCAAGCTGCCCTTATGGTACCTCCGCCCTCAAAGGAGAACAGAAAGAAGCTTGTCGCCACAGCAACTCCATTCTACCCCGACGTCCTCTTCATCGGGGGGAGAGTGGAATGGCCCCCCATCTCCGACGACGAACCAACCGTGCCTGGGGAAGAACCTCCTCAGCGGGAAGCTCGTCGATGAAGGAACCGATGCCGTAATGCCCGGCGATATAATGAAGTCGGAGAACGAGACCCGGCGCAGCGTGTATCACGAGATGAGATCTCGGAGGTGGGAGAAACTCCAGATGAACGAGTCTTCAGGGAAAGGAGGAACTCCCGCCGACGTGATCGTCGGAAAGCTCAAGAGCCGAGCAGGAGGCGAGACAGCGTCAAGAGAACCCTCTCTTTGGACGAAACCTGAACCCCGACTTCGCCCGAGCCATGAACACACCGAGCGAGGTCGGTGGAGTGTTGGCCCGAATAGCCGATGGCCTCCCCTGGACTCCAGACGCCGAGGGCTATCGGCGGCTACTCACTCGGGCAGCTAATCATCTTCTACCTCTCGCTCATCCTTCGAGCGATCTACGACATGCAATCAACAGTCGGCGGGACGCACGGAGCTCCATCAATGCTTCGCGTGAATGACGACATGAGAATGAGATCCAGCGCCGAGAGGAGTATGATCGAGATCACGGCATCCCTGCACGAAGTCAAGCCACCAGGGTTGAGTCAGCAATAGCTTCAACTGGCGGCACGACCCGGGGACGATCGAGGCAGCACATCGGCAACTCCCCTCCCCGGGACCGACACCACAATCGTCGACAGGAGGACACGTGTGGAGTATCAGCGCTCACTCCGCGTCTCAGGGCTATTCAGTGGCCCCAAACTTCAAAGTCTCCAACGTCGACAAGTACGAGCCTAAGCAGGACCCAGGAGGCTGGTTGGCTGTCTATACCACCGCTGCCCGGGCCGCTGGGGCAACTGAAGATGTGATGACCACGTACTTGCCCATCGTCCTCGGGCAAGATGCGTTGCAATGGCTATGACACCTACCCCGACACTGCATCGACGATTGGAGCGACTTCAGTCAGCGTTTAATCGACAACTTCCAATCCCTCTCTGACAAGTCGGCGCAGCCGTGGGACCTCAAATCCATCAGGCGCCGAGGGGATGAGACTCTTTGGTCGTACCTCAAACATTCCAGACCATGAGAAATCGTATTCCCAAAGTTGCGGAAGCAGCAGTGATCGAGGACTTCTACCGAGGATCTAATGACTCGGCCTTCGTCCGAGCCATACTACAAAAGCGCCGACCACTTCCGAACAGCTGTTCAGGGAGGCGGACCTCTACATCACCGCCGACGAACGTGCCTAGGACCTCATCGGAGGAACGAAACCCGCTCCGTCTGCACCACGGCGCGACGTGAACCAGCAAACCGACAAACGCTGGGAGAAGAGGCCTCGTGAAGAAGTCCATGCCGCCGGACCACCAGTCTCTCGCGCCCGAGGGGCACCCCGCGGAGGCAAACGAACATTGAACGACATCCTCGACGCTCAGTGCCCGTACCACAAGGATATGTGTCATACTCTTCGGAACTGCAAGGACTTCAAGCACTCCACGAGAATGGCCGACCTTTCCAACCTCTACCACCTCCCCCACCATGAGGAGGACCCGGAGAACCTCGACAACCCTAGCAGCAGGAAGGGGGAGGAGGCGGAGCATTCCCGCGCGTCGATGGAGAAGTCAACGTCATCTTCGACGGACACGGGTCGCAAGAGAACAAGAGGCAGCAAAAGCCCAACGATCGCCAGATACTGGTGGCGGCCACCAGTGCTCCCACCCCATATCGATGGTTCGAACACCCGATCACCTTCACTCGGGCGGATCAATGGCTCAACTTCGATCATCCGGGCAAGTACCCGCTCCTCGTCGATCCGATGATCCGAGAGAGCAGAGTAAAAAAAGTGTTGGTGGATAGGGGAAGCAGCATCAACGTCACTTTCCCTCGGACACTCTTAGGCTTGGGAGTTGCACTCAAAGAGCTCCACGAATCAGACACTCCTTTCTTTGGCATTGTGTCGACTGAAGGAGAATATCCACTCGGACACATCTACATGTCGGTCACCTTCGGAACTCCGGAAAACTATAGAACCGAGTTCCTGAGGTTCGAAGTAGCGAGCTTCGACCGTGGATACAACGCCATCATCGGCAGGCCGGGATTGGCAAAATTCATGGCCATTCCGCACTATTCATACATGATATTGAAGATGTCGGGACCACAAGGAATCATCACCGTGCGCGCTGACTTCCAAGGCGTCGCAGAATGCTTCCGAGTGGCCATTCAGGCGGCCCTCACCACCAAACTACCGACGACTTCCTCCGTGCAGGCGAACTCAAAGCCTGAGGAAGGCCTCGCGATACCTGCGAATGAAGCTCAAGCCGTGACCTCTATGCGGCCAACTGAAGAAACAAAGAGAATCAACCTCGGGTTCGCTGACGAACGCAAGACTGCCATCATCAGCTCCAGCCTGGATGAGAAATAGGAAGGCGCTCGTCCAGTTTCTGCAAGATAACCGAGACGTATTCACATGGCAGCCTGCGGATATGCTGGGAGTCTCGAGAGAAGTGGTCGAGTACAAACTGAAGGTCTATCCCCAGGCGAGGCCGATCTGACAAAAAGTTGTGCCGTTTCATGCCTGACAAGAGAGAAGCTATTCGTGCCGAGCTAGCTCGCTTAGTTGCAGCAGGATTCATTAGAGAAGTACTGCATCCTGAGTGGTTAGCAAATCATGTTCTTGTACTCAAAAAGAATAAAGTGGATTGGCGCATGTGCGTCGACTATACAGATCTCAACAAACACTATCCGAAGGATCCCTTCGGACTTCCTAGAATAGATCAGGTGGTAGATTCGACCGTCGGATATTCTATGTTGTCATTCCTGGACTGCTACTCTGGATACCATCAAATCAGCCTAGCAAAAGAAGACGAGGAAAAAACTGCATTCATTACCCTGTTTAGAGCTTTCTGCTATACCTCCATGCCGTTTGGCCTCAAGAACGCTGGAGCAACTTACCAGAGAGCTATTCAAACATGCTTAGTCGATCACTGGGGCAAGCGGGTAGAAGCTTATGTTGATGATGTGGTGATTAAGACAGAAAACTCAGAAAACTTCATTGAGGATCTGCAGCTGGTCTTCAACAGCCTGAGGCGGTACCAGTGGAAGCTCAATCCAGAAAAATGTGTCTTTGGAGTGCCAGCAGGGAAGTTGCTCGGATTCATTGTCAGCCACCAAGGAATTGAAGTTAACCCGGAGAAAAAATTGAGGCCATCATGAGGATGGAAGCACCATGATCACAAAAGAAAGTGCAAAGGCTTACTAGATGCAAGGCAGCTTTGAGCAGGTTTATATCAAGGTTAGGAGAAAAAGGCCTACCATTCTACAAATTGCTCAAGAAGGTCGACAAGTTCCAGTGGACCTCAGAAGCTCAGGAAGCTCTTGATGCACTGAAGAAGTTCTTGACCACGCCACCAGTGCTAAAGCCACCACGCCGAGCCATGCGAGATCAGCCGGCGGAAGATCTGCTGTTGTACATCTCTTGCATGACTCACGTGGTGAGCACCGCGTTAGTAGTTGAGTGGGCAGAGGAAGGGCACGCATATCCAGTACAGCATCCCATATATTTCATCAGTGAAGTTCTGGGACCCTCTAAAAAGAAGTTGAAAGTCGCCTAGAGGGGGGTGAATAGGGCGAATCTGAAATTTATAAACTTAAGCACAACTACAAGCCGGGTTAGCGTTAGAAATAAGAACGAGTCCGAGAGAGAGGGTGAAAAACAAATCGCGGGCAAATAAAGCGTGAGACACAAGGATTTGTTTTACCGAGGTTCGGTTCTTGCAAACCTACTCCCCGTTGAGGTGGTCACAAAGACCGGGTCTCTTTCAACCCTTTCCCTCTCTCAAACGGTCACTTAGACCGAGTGAGCTTCTCTTCTCAATCAAATGGAACACAAAGTTCCCGCAAGGACCACCACACAATTGGTGTCTCTTGCCTTGGTTACAATTGAGTTTGATCACAAGAAGAATGAGAAAGAAAAGAAGCAATCCAAGCGCAAGAGCTCAAATGAACACAAATATAACTCTCTCACTAGTCACTATTGATTGGAGTTGTCTTTGGACTTGGGAGAGGATTTGATCTCTTTGGAGTGTCTAGAATTGAATGCTATAGCTCTTGTAATGTGTTGAAGATGGAAAACTTGGATGCCATTGAATGCGGGGTGGTTGGGGTATTTATAGCCCCAACCACCAAAATATGGCCGTTGGAAGGCTGCTGTCGTATGGCGCACCGGACAGTCCGGTGCGCCAGCCACGTCAGCCAACCGTTAGGGTTCGACCGTTGGAGCTCTGACTGGTGGGGCCTCTGGGCTGTCCGGTGGTGCACCGGACAGGTCCTGTAGACTGTCCGGTGCGCCGTCTGGCGCTGCTCTGACTCTAGCGCATACTGTAGCGCATTGAATGCATTGGCAGATGACCGTTGCGCGCGAAGTAGCCGTTGCTCCACTGGCACACCAGACAGTCCGGTGTGCACCAGACACTATCCGGTGCTTCACCGGACAGTCCGGTGAATTATAGCGGAGCGACCTCCCATTTTCCCGAAGGTGGCAAGTTCAGCGTCGAGTGCCCTGGTGCACCGGACATTGTCTGGTACACTGTCCGGTGGTGCACCGGACACTGTCCAGTGGTGCACCGGACAGTCCGGTGCGCCAGACCAGGGTGCCTTTTGGGATGTCTTTTGCTCTCTTTGTTTGAACCATTTCTTGGTCTTTTTATTGGCTTATTGTGAACCTTTGGCACCTGTAGAACTTATAGACTAGAGCAAACTAGTTAGTCCAATTATTTGTGTTGGTGAATTCAATCACCAAAATCAATTAGGAAAAAGGTGTAAGCCTAATTCCCTTTCAATCTCCCCTTTTTGGTGATTGATGCCAACACAAACCAAAGCAAATATAGAAGTGCATAATTGAACTAGTTTGCATGATTGTAAGTGCAAAGGTTGCTTAGAATTGAACCAATAAATATTTTCATAAGATATGCATGGATTATTTCTTTATTTTTAACATTTTGGACCATGCTTGCACCACATGTTTTGTTTTTGCAAAATCTTTTGTAAATTCTTTTCAAAGTCCTTTTGCAAATAGTCAAAGGTAAATGAATAAGATTTTGAGAAGCATTTTCAAGATTTGAAATTTTCTCCCCCTGTTTCAAATGCTTTTCCTTTGACTAAACAAAACTCCCCCTTAGAGAAATCCTCCTCTTAGTGTTCAAGAGGGTTTTGCAATTTTCAAAGATACTACTTTCTCCCTTTTGAACGCAATAAGATACCAATTTAAAAACCTTTATTTTTAAATTTAGGTGGTGGTGCGGTCCTTTTGCTTTGGGCTAATACTCTCTCCCCCTTTGGCATGAATCGCCAAAAACGGATACTTGAGTGAAATATAAGCCCTTTTGTAAATACTTTCTCCCCCTTTGGTGAACAAAATATGAGTGAAGATTATACCAAAGTTGGAGAGTTGCTCGGAGCGACGACGAAGGATGAGTAATTTGATGGAGTGGAGTGGAAGCCTTTGTCTTCGCCGAAGACCCCAATTTCCTTTCAATCTATGACTTGGTTTGGAATACACTTAAAAACACATTAGTCATAGCACATGAAAGAGATATGATCAAAGGTATATTTATGAGCTATGTGTGCAAAACATCAAAAGAAATTCCTAGAGTCAAGAATATTTAGCTCATGCCTAAGTTTGTTAAAAGTTTGTTCATCTAGTGGCTTGGTAAAGATATCGGCTAATTGTTCCTTGGTGTTAATATATGCAATCTCGATATCTCCCTTTTGTTGGTGATCCCTAAGAAAATGATACCGAATGGCTATGTGTTTAGTGCGGCTATGCTCAACGGGATTATCCGCCATGCGGATTGCACTCTCATTATCACATAGAAGAGGAACTTTGGTTAATTTGTAACCATAGTCCCTAAGGGTTTGCCTCATCCAAAGTAATTGCGCGCAACAATGGCCTGCGGCAATATACTCGGCTTCGATGGTAGAAAGAGCGATGGAATTTTGCTTCTTTGAAGCCCAAGACACCAAGGATCTTCCCAAGAACTGGCAAGTCCTCGATGTGCTCTTTCTATTAATTTTACACCCCGCCCAATCGGAATCTGAATAACCAATTAAATCAAATGTGGATCCCTGAGGGTACCAAAGCCCAAACTTAGGAGTATAAACTAAATATCTCAAGATTCGTTTTACGACCGTAAGGTTAGCTTCCTTAGGGTCGGCTTGGAATCTTGCACACATGCATACGGAAAGCATAATGTCCGGTCGTGAAGCACATAATTAGAGTAAAGAGCCTATCATCGACTGGTATACCTTTTGATCGACGGATTTACCTCCCGTGTCGAGGTCGAGATGCCCATTGGTTCCCATGGGTGTCTTGATGGGCTTGGCATCATTCATCCCAAACTTGTGTAGAATGTCTTGAATATACTTCGTTTGGCTAATGAAGGTGCCCTCTTGGAGTTGATTCACTTGAAAACCCAAGTACTTCAACTCCCCCATCATAGACATCTCGAATTTCTGTGTCATGATCCTACTAAATTCCTCACATGTAGATTCGTTAGTAGACCCAAATATAATATCATCAACATAAATTTGGCATACAAACAAATCATTGTCAAGAGTTTTAGTAAATAAAGTAGGATTGGCCTTTCCGACTTTGAAGCCATTAGTGATAAGGAAATCTCTTAGGCATTCATACCATGCTCTTGGGGCTTGCTTGAGCCCATAAAGCGCCTTAGAGAGTTTGTAAACATGGTTAGGGTACTCACTATCTTCAAAGCCGGGAGGTTGCTCAACATAGACCTCTTCCTTGATTGGTCCATTGAGAAAGGCACTTTTCACGTCCATTTGGTAAAGCTTAAAGCCATGGTAAGTAGCATAGGCAAGTAAAATGCGAATTAATTCTAGCCTAGCTACGGGTGCATAGGTTTCACCGAAGTCCAAACCTTCGACTTGTGAATATCCCTTGGCCACAAGTCGGGCTTTGTTCCTTGTCACCACACCATGCTCGTCTTGCTTGTTGCGGAAAACCCACTTGGTTCCTACAACATTTTGGTTAGGACGTGGAACTAAGTGCCATACCTCATTCCTAGTGAAGTTGTTGAGCTCCTCTTGCATCGCCACCACCCAATTCGAATCTTGTAGTGCTTCCTCTACCCTGTGTGGCTCAATAGAGGAAACAAAAGAGTAATGTTCACAGAAATGAGCAACACGAGATCGAGTAGTTACCCCCTTTTGAATATCGCCGAGGATGGTGTTCACGAGGTGATCTCGCTGAATTGCTTGGTGGACTCTTAGGTGTGGCGGTTTTGGAACTTGTTCATCTTCCTCATCTTGATCATGGGCATCTCCCCCTTGATCATTGCTCTCCTCTTGAGGTGGCTCAACTCCTTGATCTTCTCCTTCATCATTTTGAGCCCCATCCTCATCTTGAGTTGGTGGAGATGCTTATGTGGAGGAAGATGGTTGATCTTGTGCATGTGGTGGCTCTTCGGATTCCTTAGGACACACATCCCCAATGGACATGTTCCTTAGCTCGACGCATGGAGCCTCTTCATCACCTATCTCATCAAGATCAACTTGCTCTACTTGAGAGCCGTTAGTCTCATCAAACACAATGTCACAAGAAACTTCAACTAGCCCAGAGGACTTGTTAAATACTCTATATGCCCTTGTGTTTGAATCATATCCTAGTAAAAAGCCTTCTACAGCCTTAGGAGCAAATTTGGATTTTCTACCTCTTTTAACAAGAATAAAACATTTGCTACCAAAGACTCTAAAATATGAAACATTGGGATTTTTACCGGTTAGGAGTTCATAAGATGTCTTCTTGAGGATTCGGTGTAGATACAACCGATTGATGGCGTAGCAAGCGGTGTTGACCGCCTCGGCCCAAAACCGATCCGAAGTCTTGTATTCATCAAGCATGGTTCTTGCCATGTCTAATAGAGTTCGATTCTTCCTCTCCACTACACCATTTTGTTGTGGCATGTAGGGAGAAGAGAACTCATGCTTGATGCCCTCCTCCTCAAGGAAGCCTTCGATTTGGGAGTTCTTGAACTCCGTTCTGTTGTCGCTTCTAATTTTCTTGATCCTTAAGCCGAACTCATTTTGAGCCCGTCTCAAGAGTCCCTTTAAGGTCTCTTGGGTATGAGATTTTTCCTGCAAAAAGAACACCCAAGTGAAGCGAGAATAATCATCCACAATAACTAGACAGTACTTACTCTTGCCGATGCTTATGTAAGCTATCGGGCCGAATAGGTCCATGTGTAGGAGCTCGAGGGGCCTGTCAGTCGTCATGATGTTCTTATGTGGATGATGAACACCAACTTGCTTCCCTGCCTGACATGCGCTACAAATCCTGTCTTTCTCAAAATGAACATTTGTTAGTCCCAAAATGTGTTCTCCCTTTAGAAGCTTGTGAAGATTCTTCATTCCAACATGTGCTAGTCGGCGATGCCAGAGCCAGCCCATGTTAGTCTTAGCAATTAAGCAAGTGTCGAGTTCAACTCTATCAAAATCTACTAAGTATAGCTGACCCTCTAACACTCCCTTAAATGCTATTGAATCATCACTTCTTCTAAAGACAGTAACACCTGTATCCGTAAAAAGACAGTTGTAGCCCATTTTACATAATTGCGAAACTGAAAGCAAGTTATAATCTAAAGAATCTACAAGAAAAACATTGGAAATGGAGTGGTTAGGAGATATAGCAATTTTACCCAATCCTTTGACCAAACCTTGGTTTCCATCCCCGAATGTGATAGCTTGTTGGGGATCTTGGTTTTTCTCATAGGAGGAGAACATCTTCTTCTCCCCTGTCATGTGGTTTGTGCACCCGCTATCGATGATCCAACTTGAGCCCCCGGATGCATAAACCTACAAAACAAGTTTAGTTCTTGATTTTAGGTACCCAAATGGTTTTGGGTTCTTTGACATTAGATACAAGAACTTTGGGTACCCAAACACAAGTCTTTGACCCCTTGTGCTTGCCCCCAACATACTTGGCAACTATCTTGCCGGATTTGTTAGTTAAAACATAAGATGCATCAAAAGTTTTAAATGAAATGTTATGATCATTTGATGCACTAGGAGTTTTCTTCTTAGGCAATTTAGCACAGGTTGATTGCCTAGAACTAGATGTCTCACCCTTATACATAAAAGCATGATTAGGGCCAGAGTGAGACTTCCTAGAGTGAATTCTCCTAATTTTGCTCTTAGGGTAACCGGCAGGGTACAAAATGTAACCTTCGTTATCCTGAGGCATGGGAGCCTTGCCCTTAACAAAGTTGGACAATCTCTTAGGAGGGGCATTAAGTTTGACATTGTCCCCCTTTTGGAAACCAATGCCATCCTTGATGCCAGGGCGTCTCCCACTATAGAGCATGCTTCTAGCAAATTTAAATTTTTCATTTTCTAAGTCATGCTCGGCAATTTTAGCATCTAATTTTGCTATATGATTATTTTGGTGTTTAATTAAAGCCATATGATCATGAATAGCATCAATGTTAATATCTCTACATCTAGTGCAAATAGTGACATGCTCAATGTTAGATGTAGAGGGTTTGCAAGAATTAAGTTCAACAATCTTAGCACGTAAAATATCATTGTTATCTCTAAGATCGGAAATGGAAGCATTGCAAACATCTAATTCTTTAGCCTTAGCAATTAATTTTTCATTTTCAACCTTAAGGCTAGCAACAGAGACATTCAATTCTTCAATCTTAGTAAGCAAGTTAACATTATCATCTCTAAGATTGGGAATTGAAACATCACAAATATTAGAATCAACCTTAGCAATTAGTTTAGCATTTTCATTCCTAAGGTTGACAATAGTATCATGGCAAGTGCTTAGCTCACTAGATAATTTTTCACATTTTCTAATTCTAGAGCATAAGCATTTTTCACCTTAACATGCTTCTTATTTTCCTTAATTAGGAAGTCCTCTTGGGTGTCCAAGAGTTCATCCTTCTCATGAATAGCACTAATTAATTCATTTAATTTTTCTTTTTGTTGCATGTTTAGGTTGGCAAAAAGGGTGCGCAAGTTATCCTCCTCATCACTAGAATGATCTTCATCACTAGAGGATGCATATTTAGTGGAGGATTTTGATTTTACCTTCTTCCTTTTGCCGTCCTTTGCCATGAGGCACTTGTGGCCGACGTTTGGGAAGAGGAGTCCCTTGGTGACGGTGATGTTGGCGGCGTCCTCGTTGGAGGAGGAGTCGGAGGAGCTCTCGTCGGAGTCCCACTCGCGACACACATGGGCATCGCCGCCCTTCTTCTTGTAGTATCTCTTCTTTTCTCTCCTCTTTCCCTTCTTGTCGTCGCCCCTGTCACTATCACCAGACAATGGACATTTAGCAATGAAATGACCGGGCTTACCACATTTGTAGCACACTTTCTTGGAGCGGGGCTTGTAATCCTTCCCCCTCCTTTGCTTGAGGATTTGGCGGAACCTCTTGATGATGAGCGTCATTTCCTCGTTGTCGAGCTTAGAGGCGTCGATGGGTTGTCTACTTGATGTAGACTCCTCCTTTTTCTCCTCCGTTGCCTTGAATGCGACCGGTTGTGCTTCGGACGTGGAGGGGCCATCTAGCTCGATGATTTTCTTTGAGCCTTTGACCATCAACTCAAAGCTCACAAAGTTTCCTATTACTTCCTCGGGAGTCATTAGTGTATATCTAGGATTACCACGAATTAATTGAACTTGCGTAGGGTTAAGGAAAACGAGTGATCTTATAATAACCTTAACCATTTCATGGTCATCCCATTTTGTGCTCCCGAGGTTGCGCACTTGGTTCACCAAGGTCTTCAAGCGGTTGTACATGTCTTGTGGCTCTTCCCCTTGGCGAAGCCGAAAGCGACCGAGCTCCCCCTCGATCGTCTCCCGCTTAGTGATTTTGGTCACCTCATCTCCTTTGTGCGCGGTCTTGAGTACGTCCCAAATCTCCTTAGCGCTTTTTAACCCTTGCACCTTGTTATACTCCTCTCGACTTAGAGAGGCGAGGAGTATAGTGGTGGCTTGGGAGTTGAAGTGCCGGATTTGGGCGACCTCGTCCGAATCATAGTCTTCATCCCCCGGTGATGGTACCTGTACTCCAATCTCAACAACATCCCAAATGCTAGTGTGGAGTGAGGTTAGGTGATGCCTCATTTTATCACTCCACATATTATAATCTTCACCATCAAACATAGGTGGTTTGCCTAAAGGGACGGAAAGTAATGGAGTACGCTTGGAAATGCGAGGGTAGTGTAGGGGAATCTTACTAAACTTCTTGCGCTCATGACGCTTAGAAGTTACGGACGGCGTGTCGGAGCCGGAGGTGGATGGCGACGAGGAGTCGGTCTCGTAGTAGACCACCTTCCTCATCTTCTTCTTCTTGTCACCGTTCCGACGTGATTTGTTGTGTGAAGGGGATCCCTTCACCTTGTTGGCGGACTCCCCGGATGGGGCCTTCCCATGGCTTGTGGCGGGCTTCTCGTTGGTCCCAAACTCCCTCTTGGCCGATGCTCCCGACATTACTTCGAGCGGTTAAGCTCTAATGAAGCACCTGGCTCCGATACCAATTGAAAGTCGCCTAGAGGGGGGTGAATAGGGCAAATCTGAAATTTATAAACTTAAGCACAACTACAAGCCAGGATAGCGTTAGAAATAAGAACGAGTCCGAGAGAGAGGGTGAAAAACAAATCGCGAGCAAACAAAGCGTGAGACACAAGGATTTGTTTTACCGAGGTTCGGTTCTTGTAAACCTACTCCCCGTTGAGGTGGTCATAAAGACCGGGTCTCTTTCAACCCTTTCCCTCTCTCAAACGGTCACTTAGACCGAGTGAGCTTCTCTTCTCAATCAAATGGAACACAAAGTTCCCGCAAGGACCACCACACAATTGGTGTCTCTTGCCTTGGTTACAATTGAGTTTGATCACAAGAACAATGAGAAAGAAAAGAAGCAATCCAAGAGCAAGAGCTCAAATGAACACAAATATCACTCTCTCACTAGTCACTATTGATTGGGGTTGTCTTTGGACTTGGGAGAGGATTTGATCTCTTTGGAGTGTCTAGAATTGAATGCTATAGCTCTTGTAATGTGTTGAAGATAGAAAACTTGGATGCCATTGAATGTGGGGTGGTTGGGGTATTTATAGCCCCAACCACCAAAATATGGCTATTGGAAGGCTACTGTCGTATGGCGCACCGGACAGTCCGGTGCATCACCGGACACTGTCCAGTGCGCCAGCCACATCAGCCGACCGTTAGGGTTCGACCGTTGCAGCTCTGACTGGTGGGGCCTCTGGGCTGTCCGGTGGTGCACCGGACAGGTCCTGTAGACTGTCCGGTGCGCCTTCTGGCGCTGCTCTGACTCTGGCGCGTACTGTAGCGCATTGAATGCATTGGCAGACGACCGTTGCCTGCGAAGTAGTCGTTGCTCCGCTGGCACACCGGACAGTCCGGTGTGCACCGGACAGTCCGGTGAATTATAGCGGAGCGGCCTCCCATTTTCCCGAAGGTGGCAAGTTCAGCGTCGAGTGTCCTGGTGCACCGGACACTGTCCGGTGGCACACCGGACAGTCCGGTGCGCCAGACCAGGGTGCCTTTTGGGATGTCTTTTGCTCTCTTTGTTTAAACCCTTTCTTGGTCTTTTTATTGGCTTATTGTGAACCTTTGGCACCTGTAGAACTTATAGACTAGAGCAAACTAGTTAGTCCAATTATTTGTGTTGGTCAATTCAATCACCAAAATCAATTAGGAAAAGGTGTAAGCCTAATTCCCTTTCAGAAGTATCCTCAAGTTCAAAAACTATTGTACGCAGTACTTCTAACTGCTCGCAAGCTCCATCACTACTTTGACGACCACAAAGTCATAGTAGTTACCGGGTTTCCAATAGGGGACATTCTTCACAACAAAGAAGCCATTAGAAGAATAGCCAAGTGGGCCTGTGAACTAGGAGCTCACGACATTGAGTTTCGGCCTCGCACTGCAATAAAGACTCAAGCACTAGTTGACTTCGTATTAGAATGGACCGAGCAGCAAGTACCAGACAACCCGGAGGCTACAGAAGTATGGCGAATGTATTTTGATGGCTCGCTGAAACTGCAGGGAGTGGGTGCAGGGATCCTCTTCATTGCCCCTGGAGGTGAACAACTCAAATATGCTCTCCAGTTGTTATTCTCAGCATCAAATAATGCAACAGAATATGAAGCTCTGATCCACGGATTGAACATTGCCATATCACTGGGCATTAAGAGGTTGATGGTATACGGAGATTCACTGGTGGTCATAAGTCAGATAAATAAAGACTGAGATTGCTTGAATGATTCTATGGGCAAGTATTGTACAGCCGTCCAAAAACTAGAAGACAAGTTTCAAGGGTTAGAATTTCATCATGTGGAAAGAGATCGTAATGCAGCAGCAGACGCGTTGTCGAAACTAGGATCGAGTCGAGCTCAGGTCCCACCCGGAGTTTTCGTCTAGGAGGTGCCACGCCCAAGCATTTCCTCAGATCAGGCAGAAGAGTGCAATGCTTTGAGCCAACAAGACTCAGACTCTAATGACTGGAGGGGGCCTATCATCAGGTATATAAAGAATGAAGAAGAATCGGATGACAAAGCCGCAGCAGAACGCCTCGCAAGACAGTCAGCCCACTACACCCTCATAGGGGACACACTGTACAGAAGGGGTGCAATAAGAGTCCTCATGAAGTGCATTCCCTCGGTTACTAGGAGGCAACTGCTAGATGAGATTCACGCCGGACAGTGCGGAATACACGTAGCATCCAGAACTCTGGATGGGAAGGTCTTCAGGTCTGGTTTCTACTGGCCGACAGCAAAGAGTGATGCAGCCGAGTTAGTCCAGCGATGTGAAGCTTGCCAATTCTTATCAAAGCAACAACATTTACCGGCACAACAACTGCAGACCATACCCATAACATGGCCATTTGCGTGCTGGGGACTAGACATGATTGGACCCTTCAAGAAAGCTCAGGGAGGCTACACTCACGTGTTGGTCGCCATTGACAAATTCACCAAATGGATAGAATACAAACCCATTGCTTCTCTAACTTCAGCCAAGGCAGTGGAATTCATACAAGATATAATATTCAGGTTCGGGATACCAAATAGCATCATAACCGACCTGGGGTTCGATTTCACTAGCTCTGAATTCTTTGATTTCTGTGAACAACGGAGCATCCAGATCAAATATGCGTTAGTAGCACATCCAAGAGCCAATGGTCAGGTGGAAAGGGCTAATGGAATGATACTGGAAGCACTTAGGAAGAAAGTCTTTGACAAGAATGAAAAGTTTGTAGGGAAGTGGATCAGAGAATTACCTTATGTGGTTTGGAGCCTAAGAACTCAACCCAGTCGAGCTCTGCATGGAAACACCCCCTTCTTCATGGTCTATGGTTCGGAGGCAGTGGTACCTGCCGACCTCAGGTTTGGGGCACCAAGGCTGGTCTTCGAAAGCATAGTTGAAGCGGAAGCTACTAGGCTAGAAGATATTGACGTACTGGAAGAAGAGCGATTGAATACAGTAATTCAGTCAGCTAGATACCAGCAGACCCTGAGGCGCTATCATGATAAGACTATACGACATCGATCCTTCGTAGTGGGAGACTTGGTCCTTCGCCGAATTCTAACGGGAGAAGGACGGCACAAATTATCGTCGCTATGGGAAGGGCCATTCATGGTGTCGGAGGTCACTCGGCCAGGATCATATCGGCTTACTCAAATGGATGGCACGGAAGTGGGGAATTCATGGAATATAGAGCACCTCAGGAAGTTTTACCCTTAGCGAGAACTATCGGAGCAGCGTTGTATTCTGTAAATGGAAAATACATCGTCAATAAAAGATTTCTCTCTCAAAGGCACTCAAACTATTGGTTATCCATCGACTTCGACTTGATTAAACTTGGAATCAACACACTTACTCGACTTAGAGTGACCACTATACCCTACTAACAGAGCAATCGGCTTAAGTCGACAATGACATAAGACGGTGCAACATGCTCGCGCTTACTCGACTTAGGGTGACCACTATACCCTACTAACGGAGCAATCGGCTTAAGTCGGCAATGACTTAAGACGATGCAACATGCTCGCGCTTACTCGACTTAGGGTGACCACTATACCCTACTAACGGAGCAATCGGCTTAAGTCAGCAATGACTTAAGACGGTGCAACATGCTCACACTTACTCGACTTAGGGTGACCACTATACCCTACTAACGGAGCAATTGGCTTAAGTTGGCAATGACTTAAGACGGTGCAACATGCTCGCGCTTACTCGACTTAGGGTGACCACTATACCCTACTAACGGAGCAATCAACTTAAGTCGGTAATGACTTAAGACGGTGCAACATGCTCGCGCTTACTCGACTTATGGTGACCACTATACCCTACTAACGGAGCAATCGGCTTAAGTCGGCAATGACTTAAGATGGTGCAACATGCTCGCGCTTACTCAACTTAGGGTGACCACTATACCCTACTAACAGAGCAATCGACCTAAGTCGGCAATGACTTAAGACGGTGCAACATGCTCACGACTACTCGTCATAAGGCAACCGCTATGCCTTACCAGCTGATTAATTGGCATAAATTAAGAAAAGACTCCAAAACCAGCACGCCGCACTTACTTTTGCAATCGTTCATGACGACTGTTGAATTCTGACAACAGAAACAAAATGTTATAGTTTTCAGTACCAAGAACACATTCTAGTACCCTATCCACCGAGTATCCAAGCACACTGATCATGCAACCATATAATTCACGAATGCATTCAGTATCTTCTAAACACGTCGCTACGGCAAAACATCTCTATTTGGCAATGTCTTTCGCAGGGGCAATCGAGGAGGAAGGGCGACTCGAGGCATCAGGCGCAGCCTTGACATCAGTAACAATGTCATCAGGAACAACTACACCGGGCCTTCTCATCAGGATTCGCCCCACGCGAATGGCTTTGTCCATAGCCTTGTCATGCTGGGCCTTCAGAGCGGCACAGTTGTCCTCTGCAACTTTGGTAGACAGTCGAGCAGCCTCTAGCTCCTGGGCGACTGATCTCTTGGAGGCACGCAGATCTTTGATGATGGAGTCCTTGCTTGACACCAACTGTCTAAGCCGCAGAATCTCATCCTGGGATACTTGCAGTTCACGACGATGATGATCTAGATCTGTCATAGTAAAGTGGTGGCTCCTTTCCAAGATGGTTAAGGAATTGCTGGCATCATGATACAACCTATCCAGATTATCACGAGAAGCTGCAAGTGCTCGTTTCTCCTCCTACAAACAAGAATCAACTCTCAAGCATCCAGTAAGCAGTAAAGCACGGCAGATCCAATTAAGTAAGCTTACCTTGTTAGCCACCCTTTCAGAGTCAAGCTGAGCATTAAGAGAGGAATTCAAAGAATGCATGTCGTCCAAAGAAGCAGAAACCCAAGCCAGGTTGATCTGACCTTGGGAATACTTCTCCTTAAGCTCGGAGTACTGTCGGGTTGAGTCGGCTTGATGTTGAAGATGTTTCTCCTCAAGCTCAGAGTACCGTCGGGCCATATCTGACAAAAAGTAGTCAAAGAAGGATACACGGTTAAAAAACAAGTTGATCAATCAGCCAAGGAAGAAACAAAGGTACCAACCAGCATTTGACGCTTTCAAATCAGTTATCTGTTTCTGAAGCAGCAATGGATTTCACTATGTTAGAGACAGAGCTTCATCTGGGATAGTGGCACCATGTGATCTCAATTGAGCAGACATCCCGTCAACCAAAGCCTGTTATTAAAAACAAATGAGTACAGAGAAAATGATTTAGTAGGAGGAACGACAGAACGAAAAGAGCTAAGTTACCTGAAGATTAGAAAAGAATGAGGGCAATCCCAAGTCATGAGAAGCTGTGTTGTAGCTTGACGAAGGAAGATCAACCGGAACAATCTGAAGAGCATCGTCGGGGGTTGATTCAGCTCCACTAGCAGATATTAGAATTCTGGCATCCGGCTCACCGACCTCCAAGGCGACTTCCTCACTCGAAGTTAAAGAAGCATGCATCGCTATCACTCCATCAGATCATGGTGGAGACGACCCAACGTGGACGTCCATGGAGGTGTGGGAAGGAGAACTCACTCGGACACCCTTGGGGGCTGGGTTACAGCTCGCACTACCCATCGGAGCCGGATCACTACCGGCAACACACTCGGGGGCTGGGTTGCAGCTTGCGCTACCCACCAGAGCCGGATCATTACCGGCGACGCCCTCGGGGGCTAGGTAACCGCCAGCACCACCCTTGGGGGCTGGGTTTTCTGCAACAGCCACCTCTAAGGCTGAAGGATCTTCAGTCACCTCCATGGGAGTCGGGCAATCCTGACCAACTTCTTGACACCGAAGACTGCCTTCCAAGGTCGACGATGCGCGAGATACTGCCCGGGATACCTCTAATCCCATGTCTGGAATGTCAGAGCAAACATCCATCATATCACCAGCAGTCAGTTACGACAGCATATCTTCAGGAATGACATCCTCATGGGCCTAATCAAAATCTGTTATGGATAATTCTTGAAGGCTAACAAGGGCAGACAGAACTGGAGAAGGAATATCACTATCCCCCCTACTACTTCTGTAACGCCGGCTATTCTTACGAATTAGCGAAACTTCTTCTTCCTCTTCTTCGTCCTCATCAAAAATACGGACAATAGCTGGTGCACGATCACACCCATTGGGTTCAACTTCAACAAGGTTACACCCATTGGGGTCAGCTTCAATAGGATCACACCCATTGGGTTCAGCTGGTGCACGGATACACTCGTTGGGGTCAGTTGGTGCACGGTCACACCCATTGGGGTCAGTTTCAACACGTATACCACCATTGGGATCAACTACAGTAAAGACCTCTGCTGGTACTTCTTCGCAAATAGGAGCAGAAGGGCCAGCATCCTGGTCCAAGCATGACAGTCGCCGAAACCGTCTCTTTTTCTTCTCCTCCTCAACAGGCGCAGTTGGGCGGCTGACCTAGCAAGGACGCTTTGGGCGAATACCCTCAGGCTTTTGGGTGTCCATTGTTTTGTCAAGCTCTAGTATAACCGTAACAGCCATTGTTTCAGCAGGGGCTGAGTCAGAAGATTCTCCAGCCAACATATTGAGTACAACATCTATTCCTGCATCATCTAGACTCGCTGGCATCTCAAAATGAACTTGCCTCTCATCATTGGGAAGATCACAAAGAGAAGTAACCAGGGCCTCAATATCTTCAAGAGAGGGTCGCACTCTAAGACCTAGACCACTATCACCAGCAGGAGGATTGGACACGAAATTGAAAAAGGACTTAGGAGGTGGCAGATTCCAAGCAGAGTAGGCAACAGGAGCACCAACATTTGATACTTTGCCTCTCAAGATCATGTCTAGTCGGATCACTAGATCCTCAGCAGGAATTCTCCTATTAGTAACCCGAGTCGAGTCAGTAACACCACTATACAAGTAAGCTGGGTATGCTCTGTCCTTCAAGGGTTGAATATTCTTAAAAACAAAGTCAGCAACCACAGCCTCGGCGGTCAGACCTCTCTCCTTCAGCAGACAGATTTCAGCAAGCAGAACCATAGCTTCTATTATTTCCAAGGCAGTAGGAGACTCATTCCAACTCGGAGTGCGCACATCTGGCTGTCTCCTCGATCGAGGGGGGAGGGACTTGCCGTGGTTTTCCACAATAAACCACTCAAGGCGCCACCCTTTAATGCTGTCCTTGAGAGCAATGTCAAGGTATTCTGTTTTCCTCCCACGGCACATCTCTAGACTCGCACCACCGACGAGCTGGTGCTGCCCCCTAGCCATCCCAGGTCGACAGTGATACAAATACTTCCATAAACCGAAGTGAGGAAGAATTCCGAGGTAGGCCTCACATAGATGTACAAAGATAGAAAATTGCAAGATAGAATTGGGATTCAGATGAGTCAGGTTTAGATTGTAAAAGTCAAGGAGACCACGGAAGAAGGGAGAAATGGGAAAAGCAAGGCCGCGGATAAGAAAAGGAACGTAGACAACAGACTCGTGGGTATATTCTGTCGGAATAGTGACCCCACGACAAAACCGCCAAGAACAAAGCCCCTTCGGAGGAAGAACTCCAACATCGACAAGGTGGAGGAGATCCTATTCCGAGACAACAGACATATGGTTACCTGCGAACGGCAACTGGCTGTTGGGGTCGATGGGAGGAATGACTACCGTAGCAGAATTCTGGTTCTTCCGCTTGGGCGCCATCAACAGATGAGTGGCTTGAGGAAGAAATGTGAAGTTAGGGCTCAGAACTCAGAGGCGTGCGGCGACATGATATAAATGGGGTTTTCCAGGGTTGGACACCGTTTCTAAAAAGTGATAAGTCATCACTCGGGAAAACAAAATTTCTGACATAACTCGGTTGTTATCTCTAAAACACTGACGTCGTCAAGCACTACTCGGCTGTTACCTCTAAAATGCCGACGTGGCCTAGTGTAACTCGACTGTTACCTCTAAAAAAACGACGACGTGGCCCAGAGTAACTCGGTTGTTACCTCTAAGATGCCGACGTCGTCAAGCGTAACTCGGTTGTTACCTCTAAAAACGCTGACGTGGCCCAGAGTAACTCGGCTGTTACCTCTAAGACGCCGACGTCGTCAAGCATCACTCGGCGATTACCTCTAAAACGTCGACGTGGCCCAGCGTAACTCGGCTGTTACCTCTAGACGCTGATATGATCTAGCATAACTCGGCTGTTACCTCTAAAACGCCGATGTGGTCTAGAGCAGCTCGGTTGTTACCTCTGAAACGCTGATGTCATCAAACACCACTCGGCAGTTACTTCTAAAAGACGCCGGCAATGCCTGCCATAACTTAGCCGTTTTCTCTATGTAAATGCTGGCAGAACCAAATACGACTCAGCAATTATCAGTCGTTACTCGGGTGTTATCTCTAAGAACAACGGCAGCGCCAGGCATGAAGACAAACTATCGATTGACTATAAAAGAAGAACGATGGAAAAGCGAAAGGATGCTCAGAACAAGCTGAAACTTTCTTCAATATATAAAGGAGGGAAGTTCTTCCACAAACTTGAAGACCAACTCATTATGAGTCGGCCTTCTTTCCCTTTTTCGCTATATTACATTACTACGTCACTACACTACTCACACTACACTATACTACTAACTACTTGAAAGGGAAATGTGCCTTTGGGCCATTTCTAAGTATTTTGGTGATTGAGTGCCAACACAAGTGCTTAAATGTGAATCTATACCCATGGATGGACAAAGTGCAAATCAAGAGTAAAGGTATGTTTCTAAGCCTTAGTACATTGTTTTGAAGACTAATGTATTGTGTCTAAGTGCTTGAAATAGGAGAAATCGAGTCAGAGAAAAGTTGGCTGTGTACAGCCAAAAGGCTGTTCGGTCTGGAGCACCGGACTGTCCGGTGGTGCACCGGACAGTGTCCGGTGCGCCAGACTGACTCGGGCGTACTGGCCGCTCTCGGGAATTTACCGGCGACGTACGGCTATAATTCACTGGACTGTCCGGTGTGCACCGGACTGTCCGGTGAGCCAACGGTCGGTCGGGCCAACGGTCGGCCGCGGAATCTGCGCGCGACACGTGGCCGGGCCAACGGTCGGAAGGGGGCACCGGACTGTCCGGTGCGCCAACGGCTCCCTGATCTGCAACGGTCGGTCGCGCCATTTTAGGAAGGAAATCGGGCACCGGACAGTGTCCGGTGTGCACCGGACTGTCCGGTGCACCCGACGACAGAAGGCAAGATTGGCCTTCCAGATTTACTCTCAACAGCTCCTAGCTGCCTTGGGGCTATAAAAGGGACCCCTAGGCGCATGGAGGAGAATACCAAGCAACCTTAGAGCATTCTTGATCATCCACACTCAGTCTTTGCGCATTCGTTTGTCATTCTCAGTGATTCGAGCTCCGTTCTAGTGAGAACTTTGAGATAGCCTTTTGAGCTCGATTCTTGGCCGTGTGTGTGCGCATTTTGCTGTGGATTTGTGTGTGTTGCTTTCCTCCCTTACTCCGTGCTTCTTTGTGAACTTCAAGTGTAAGGGCGAGAGACTCCAAGTTGTGGAGATTCCTCGCGAACGCGATAAGAAAAGAAAAGCATAACACTGTGGTATTCAAGTTGATCATTGGATCACTTGAGAGGAGTTGAGTGCAACTCTCGTCCGTTGGGACGCCACAACGTGGAGTAGGCAAGTGTTGTACTTGGCCGAACCACGGGATAAACCACTGTGTCTTCTCTGTGTTGAACTCCTTGTGGTTATCGTATTGTGCAAGATCTTCTCTCTAGCCACTTGGCATTAACTGTGCTAACACTTAATCAAAGTTTTGTGGCTTAAGTTTTTAAGTTTACAGGATCACCTATTCACCACCCCCCCTCTAGGTGCTCTCAATTGGTATCGGAGTCGTTCTCTTCAAGAAGAGGGACTAACCGCCCGAAGAGATGGATCCTAAGGGCAAGGGGATAGTGATCAACGATAAGGAGAAGGAGTCCTTCGTCAACGAGCCCAAAGATGACAAGCCTACCGACTCCGGCTCAGGTCATAGACGAAAGGAAGGGAAGAAGAAGAAGACAAGGCGCATCAAGGAGATCGTCTACTACGACGACAGCGATGAGTCTACTTCTTCCCAAAAGGACGACGACCACAACGACTACGAGAGAAGGAAACCGGTTAATTCGAACTTTTCCTTTGACTACTCTCGTATTCCGCAAAGTTCAAATTCACATTTGCTCTCCATTCCACTCGGCAAGCCCCCACACTTTGATGGAGAGGACTACGGATTTTGGAGCCACAAAATGCGTAGTCACTTATTCTCTCTCCATCCTAGTATATGGGAGATTGTAGATAGTGGAATGCACTTTGATAGTTCGAATAGTCCTATATTCATTAATGAGCAAATCCATAAGAATGCACAAGCTACTACTGTTCTTCTAGCTTCATTGTGCAGGGATGAATATAACAAAGTGAGCGGCTTGGATAACGCCAAGCAGATCTGGGACACCCTCAAGATTTCTCATGATGGAAATGACGTTACCTTGCTCACCAAAATGGAATTGGTGGAGGGCGATCTTGGACGGTTCGCGATGATAAGGGGCGAGGAGCCAACTCAAACATACAACCGGCTCAAGACCCTTATCAACAAAATAAGGAGCTACGGAAGCACGCGATGGACGGACCACGACGTCGTCCGACTAATGCTAAGGTCCTTTACCGTTCTTGATCCTCATTTGGTGAATAATATTCGTGAGAATCCCAGGTACACCAAAATGTCGCCCGAAGAAGTCCTAGGAAAATTCGTCAGCGGGCGAATGATGATCAAGGAAGCGAGGTACGTGGACAACGCCTTGAATGGACCGATCAACGAGCCGCAACCCCTTGCTCTCAAGGCAACAAGAAGCAAGGAGGCGCTACCTAGCAAGGTGGCACAAATCGAGGCGGCTGGTCTTAATGATGAAGAGATGGCCCTCATCATCAAGAGATTCAAGACGGCACTTAAAGGTCGCAAGGGACAGCAAAGCAAGACCAAAGCCAAGGGGAAGCGCTCATGCTTCAAATGCGGTAAGCTTGGTCATTTTATTGCTAACTGTCCCGATAATGAAAGTGACCAGGAACAAGGGAGCAAGAGGGAGAAGAAGAAGGCATACAAGAAGGCAAAGGGCGAGGCACATCTAGGCAAGGAGTGGGATTCGGATTGCTCCTCCTCCGACTCCGACAATGAAGGACTCGCCGCCACTGCCTTCAACAAGTCATCCCTCTTCCCAAACGAGCGTCACACTTGCCTCATGGCAAGGGAGAAGAAAGTAAGCACTCATGATACTAGTACTTATGCTTCTTCAAGTGAGGATGAGTCTAGCGATGATGATGAGATAGATTACTCATGCTTATTCAAGGGATTAGATAGATCTAAAATTGATAAGATTAATGAGTTGATTGATGCTTTAAATGACAAGAATAGATTACTAGAAAAACAAGAGGATCTTTTATATGAGGAGCATGATAAATTTGTTAGTGCACAAAAATCTCTTGCTCTAGAAATTAAAAGAAATGAAATGCTCTCTAGTGAATTGTCTTCTTGTCATGAAACCATTGCTACTTTAAAAAGTGTTAATAATGATTTAAATGCAAAACTAGAAGTAGCTAGTAAATTTAGTTCTTGTGTAGAACATGTTACAATCTGTAAGAGGTGTAAAGATTTCGATGTTGATGCTTGTAGTGATCATTTAGTTTCAATTTCCAAATTAAATGAGGAATTGGCTAGTCTTAATGCCCAACTTAAGACTAGCAAGAATGAATTTGATAAGCTAAAATTTGCAAGGGATGCCTACACGATTGGTAGACACCCCTCAATTAAGGATGGACTTGGCTACAAGAGGGAAGCCAAGGACTTGACAAGCCATAAGGCTCTTATCTCCACCAAGGAGAAAGGGAAGGCTCCTATGGCTAGTAGTGCTAAAAAGAACCATGCTTTTATGTACCATGATAGGAGTTATAATGCTTATGATGATTTTGATTCTCATGCCATGTTTGCTTCTAGTTCTTCCTATATGCATGGTAGAAATATGTCTAGGAGAAATGCTATTCATCATGTGCCTAGAAAGAATATTATTCATGCTCCTAGGAAAGTAGTGAATGAACCTTCTACAATTTATTGTGCTTTAAATGCTTCCTTTGCTATTTGTAGAAAGGATAGGAAAATAGTTGCTAGGAAGTTAGGGGCAAAATGCAAGGGAGACAAAACTTGCATTTGGGTCCCTAAGGATATTTGCACTAACCTGGTAGGACCCAACATGAGTTGGGTACCTAAGACCCAAGCCTAAATTTGCCTTGCAGGTTTATGCATCCGGGGGATCAAGCTGGATTATCGACAGCGGATGCACAAACCATATGACGGGGGAGAAGAAGATGTTCACCTCCTACGTCAAGAATAAGGATTCCCAAGATTCAATCATATTCGGTGATGGGAATCAAGGCAAGGTGAAAGGTTTAGGCAAGATTGCAATATCAAATGAGCACTCTATCTCTAATGTGTTTTTAGTTGAGTCTCTTGGATATAATTTACTATCTGTTAGTCAATTATGCAATATGGGATATAACTGTTTATTTACAAATGTAGATGTGTCTGTCTTTAGAAGATGTGATGGTTCACTAGCTTTTAAGGGTGTACTAGACGGCAAACTTTATTTAGTTGATTTTGCAAAAGAGGAGGCTGGTCTAGATGCATGCTTAATCGCTAAGACTAGCATGGGCTGGCTGTGGCATCGCCGCTTAGCACATGTGGGGATGAAGAACCTTCACAAGCTTCTAAAGGGAGAACACGTGATAGGTTTGACTAACGTGCAATTCGAAAAAGATAGACCTTGTGCAGCTTGTCAAGCAGGTAAACAAGTGGGAGGAGCACATCACAGCAAGAATGTGATGACCACCTCAAGACCTCTGGAGCTACTGCATATGGACCTCTTCGGACCCGTCACTTATCTAAGCATAGGGGGAAGTAAGTATGGTTTAGTCATTGTGGATGATTTTTCCCGCTTCACTTGGGTATTCTTTTTACAGGATAAGTCTGAGACCCAAGGAACCCTCAAGCGCTTCCTAGGGAGAGCTCAAAACGAGTTTGAGCTCAAGGTGAAGAAGATAAGGAGCGACAACGGGTCCGAATTCAAGAATCTTCAAGTGGAGGAGTTCCTTGAGGAGGAGGGGATCAAGCACGAGTTCTCCGCTCCCTACACACCTCAGCAAAATGGTGTGGTAGAGAGGAAGAACAGGACGCTCATAGATATGGCGAGGACTATGCTTGGAGAGTTCAAGACCCCCGAGTGCTTTTGGTCGGAAGCCGTGAACACGGCTTGCCACGCCATCAACAGGGTCTACCTTCACCGCCTCCTCAAGAAGACTTCATATGAGCTGCTGACTGGTAACAAACCCAATGTATCGTACTTTCGTGTATTTGGGAGTAAATGCTACATTCTAGTGAAGAAGGGTAGGAATTCCAAATTTGCTCCCAAAGCCGTAGAATGGTTTTTATTAGGTTATGACTCAAATACAAAGGCGTATAGAGTCTTCAACAAGTCATCGGGTTTGGTTGAAGTCTCTAGCGACGTTGTATTTGATGAGACTAATGGCTCTCCAAGAGAGCAAGTTGTTGATTGTGATGATGTAGATGAAGAAGATGCTCCGACGGCCGCTATACGAACCATGGCGATTGGAGAAGTGCGGCCACTGGAACAAGATGAACGAGATCAACCGTCTTCCTCAACTATGGTGCTTCCCCCAACTCAAGACGATGAACAGGTTCATCAACAGGAGGCGTGTGATCAAGGGGGAGCACAAGATGATCATGTGATGGAGGAAGAAGCGCAACCGGCACCTCCAATCCAAGTTCGAGCAGTGATTCAAAGAGATCATCCCGTCGACCAAATTTTGGGTGACATTAGCAAGGGAGTAACTACTCGATCTCGATTAGTTAATTTTTGTGAGCATTACTCCTTTGTCTCTTCTATTGAGCCTTTCAGGGTAGAGGAGGCCTTGCTAGATCCGGATTGGGTATTGGCCATGCAGGAGGAACTCAACAACTTCAAGCGCAATGAAGTTTGGACACTGGTGCCTCGTCCCAAGCAAAATGTTGTGGGAACCAAGTGGGTGTTCCGCAACAAACAGGACGAGCACGGGGTGGTGACGAGGAACAAGGCTTGACTTGTGGCAAAAGGTTATGCCCAAGTCGCAGGTTTGGACTTTGAGGAGACTTTTGCTCCTGTGGCTAGGCTAGAGTCAATTCGCATCTTGCTAGCATATGCCGCTCACCATTCTTTCAGGTTGTACCAAATGGATGTGAAGAGCGCGTTCCTCAACGGGCCGATCAAGGAGGAGGTGTACGTAGAGCAACCCCCTGGCTTCGAGGATGAACGGTACCCTGACCACGTGTGTAAGCTCTCTAAGGCGCTCTATGGACTTAAGCAAGCCCCAAGAGCATGGTATGAATGCCTTAGAGACTTCTTAATTGCTAATGCTTTCAAGGTTGGGAAAGCCGATCCAACTCTTTTTACTAAGACTTGCAATGGTGATCTTTTTGTGTGCCAAATTTATGTCGATGACATAATATTTGGTTCTACTAACCAAAAGTCATGTGAAGAGTTTAGCAGGGTGATGACGCAGAAATTTGAGATGTCGATGATGGGCGAGTTGAACTACTTCCTTGGGTTCCAAGTGAAGCAACTCAAGGACGGCACCTTCATCTCCCAAACAAAGTACACGCAAGACTTGCTGAAGCGGTTTGGGATGAAGGACGCCAAGCCCGCAAAGACTCCGATGGGGACCGACGGACACACCGACCTCAACAAAGGAGGTAAGTCCGTTGATCAAAAAGCATACCGGTCAATGATAGGGTCTTTACTTTATTTATGTGCTAGTAGACCGGATATTATGCTTAGCGTATGCATGTGTGCTAGATTTCAATCCGATCCTAAGGAGTGTCACTTAGTGGCGGTGAAGCGAATTCTTAGATATTTTGTTGCTACGCCTTGCTTCGGGCTCTGGTATCCAAAGGGGTCTACCTTTGACTTGGTTGGATACTCAGATTCCGACTATGCTGGATGTAAGGTCGATAGGAAGAGTACATCAGGGACGTGCCAATTCTTAGGAAGGTCCCTGGTGTCGTGGAACTCTAAGAAACAAACCTCCGTTGCCCTATCCTCCGCTGAGGCCGAGTATGTTGCCGCAGGACAGTGTTGCGCGCAACTACTTTGGATGAGGCAAACCCTTCGGGACTTTGGCTACAATCTGAGCAAAGTCCCACTCCTATGTGACAATGAGAGTGCTATCCGCATGGCGGAAAATCCTGTTGAACACAGCCGCACAAAGCACATTGACATCTGGCATCACTTTCTGAGAGACCACCAGCAAAAGGGAGATATCGAAGTATTTCATGTTAGCACCGAGAACCAGCTAGCCGATATCTTTACCAAGCCTCTAGATGAGAAGACCTTTTGCAGGTTGCGTAGTGAGCTAAATGTCTTAGATTCGCGGAACCTGGATTGATTTATAGCATACATGTGTTTATGCCTTTAATCATGTTCATTCTGCATTGTGTTGCTTATTATGGTGCTCAAGTTGTACAAGCACTCCCCGGACCTCACAAGTCCCTGTGCCAGTACTGCACATATTTAGGGGGAGATGTGTTACAACTTGACCCTTTGAGACTAACCGTTTGCTTGAGTTTGATTGTTTTAGTCTCAAAGAAGGTTTGAAAGGGAAAGGTGGACTTGGACCATGAAAGACTTCCACTGCACTCCGATGAGGGGGTAACTTATTCCAAGTTCATCTTTAAACTCTTATTGCCTATTTGCTCTTAATTGAAGATTTTGGTGAGGCAATGGGGTTAAAGGGCCAAGATTGATCCCGTTTTGGTGCTTGATGCCAAAGGGGGAGAAAATAAAGGCCAAAGCAATAAATGGATCAGCTACCACTTGAGAAACTTTGAAAACAGTAGGATAGAGCTTTTGGTTTGTCAAAACTCTTGCATTGTCTCTTTTGTCAAAAGTTGGCCTCTTGTGGGGAGAAGTGTTGATTATGGGAAAAAGGGGGAGTTTTTGGAATCTTGAATCAATTTTCTTTGGAAAACCTCTCTTTATGTCTCTACAAGTGGATTTGACTTAGAGATAGGATTTTGAGTTTGATTTGCAAAAACAAACCAAGTGGTGGCAAAGGATGATCCATATATGCCAAATTGAATCAAAATAAATTTGAGTTTTATTTGAAGTGATATTGCACTTGTTCTAGTTGCTTTATGTTGTGTTGGCATAAATCACCAAAAAGGGGGAGATTGAAAGGGAAATGTGCCTTTGGGCCATTTCTAAGTATTTTGGTGATTGAGTGCCAACACAAGTGCTTAAATGTGAATCTATACCCATGGATGGACAAAGTGCAAATCAAGAGTAAAGGTATGTTTCTAAGCCTTAGTACATTGTTTTGAAGACTAATGTATTGTGTCTAAGTGCTTGAAACAGGAGAAATCGAGTCAGAGAAAAGTTGGCTGTGTACAGCCAAAAGGCTGTTCGGTCTGGAGCACCGGACTGTCCGGTGGTGCACCGGACAGTGTCCGGTGCGCCAGACTGACTCGGGCGTACTGGCCGCTCTCGGGAATTTACCGGCGACGTACGACTATAATTCACCGGACTGTCCGGTGTGCACCGGACTGTCCAGTGAGCCAACGGTCGGTTGGGCCAACGGTCGGCCGCGGAATCTGCGCGCGACACGTGGCCGGGCCAACGGTCGGAAGGGGGCACCGGACTGTCCGGTGTGCACCGGACATGTCCGGTGCGCCAACGGCTCCCTGATCTGCAACGGTCGGCCGCACCATTTTAGGAAGGAAATCGGGCACCGGACAGTGTGTGGTGTGCATCGGACTGTCCGGTGCACCCGACGACAGAAGGCAAGATTGGCCTTCCAGATTTGCTCTCAACGGCTCCTAGCTGCCTTGGGGCTATAAAAGGGACCCCTAGGCGCATGGAGGAGAATACCAAGCAACCTTAGAGCATTCTTGATCATCCACACTCAGTCTTTGCGCATTCGTTTGTCATTCTCAGTGATTCGAGCTCCGTTCTAGTGAGAACTTTGAGATAGCCTTTTGAGCTCGATTCTTGGCCGTGTGTGTGCGCATTTTGCTGTGGATTTGTGTGTGTTGCTTTCCTCCCTTACTCCGTGCTTCTTTGTGAACTTCAAGTGTAAGGGCGAGAGACTCCAAGTTGTGGAGATTCCTCGCGAACGCGATAAGAAAAGAAAAGCATAACACTGTGGTATTCAAGTTGATCATTGGATCACTTGAGAGGAGTTGAGTGCAACTCTCGTCCGTTGGGACGCCACAACGTGGAGTAGGCAAGTGTTGTACTTGGCCGAACCACGGGATAAACCACTGTGTCTTCTCTGTGTTGAACTCCTTGTGGTTATCGTATTGTGCAAGATCTTCTCTCTAGCCACTTGGCATTAACTGTGCTAACACTTAATCAAAGTTTTGTGGCTTAAGTTTTTAAGTTTACAGGATCACCTATTCACCCCCCCCCCCCCCTCTAGGTGCTCTCACTACTACTACATTATTCCACTACTACTAATACTATTTCTACTACTAGTTATCTATACTAATATTTAAACCAGTGGTGCTTTGCCACTGGCCTTGCTGCTGCCGCTGTCACCCTTGCCGTTGCCTCCGTCGCCCTTGCCGTCGCCGTCGCCATCGCCGCCGCCGTCGCCATCGCCGCCGCCGTCGCCTCCATCGCCACCATCATCCTCGCCGTCACCGCCGCTCTCCTCCTCGGACGAGTCGGAGGAGTTCTCCTCGTCTGAGGAGATCTCCGACTCATCCGAGCCCTTGAGCCCAGAGCGCTCGATGGCCCGGATGTACGTCCACACCTCGGCAACGATCCCCTGGGAATCGTCCGAGTCATCGAACGACACCGGGGTAGAGGCGTAGACCGGGGACCCCTCGGACTCGGAGGAAAACTCCTCCTCTGAGTACTCGGAGTCACCGAAGTCCTCCGAGGGGGGACTTGGCTCGTGCTTCCGCTTGTCGCCGGAGTGGTGCGACGAACTTCCGCCCTTCTTGTTCTTGCCCATGGTTGATCGGAAGAGAAGAGAAAAGTGGGAGAATAAGCAACAAACGACCAGGAGATGTGTGAAGACACCAGCGAAGCAGACAGTCTATTTATAGAGGCGGGAGGCAACCGCTCATCTCCTACCACGGTTACTGAACAGTCGCAAGTATTCAATAAGCCATTCAAATCGTCTGGAAACAAGTCAGTTGGCAGACGCCGTTTCACGTAACACGACACCATTGGGACTGAGGTCAACTACTTGGACGATATGATTACACCTCGCGGTCACGTCAAGTTACTACTCAAGGGCAGTTTGCTAAATGCTCAGTGCACTAAGACGTCCCTTGGTTACACCCATTGGAGAGGGGACGCCTAGGAATTTTCAATAGATTTTCCCAAGCAGTCACATCCATACAGTATATGCAATGAATATATCAAGACAGAAGAAAGATATCGATAGAGATCGGAGGAAAGCCAAAAATAGCTACTGAAGTACAAGTCTAATCAACAGAAGCATTGAAGCACGAAGCGAAATGAAGACCAGCCAAGAGCCATCTACCAGACGTCCAATCTGTCGCCGATCAAATAAATTTCAAACCTAACAGGACATGGGTAGATCGCGCTGCTGATTTCTAAAGCAGGAATTGAAGACAACAGGCTGATCTCTAAAAGCATAAGCTGACGATATAATGCCGAATTTTAAGGCATGAGATGAAGACCTTTGAGTAGATTATTTTCAGTAATCCACTCAAAGCTCGGGGGCTACACCCATTGGGTGCACCTCCGAAGGCAGAATGCTGATCTCTAGGGCATGGAACGACGATGAAATGCTGATTTCTAAAGCATAGGACGAAGATAAACCAATGACTTCTAAAAAGCATGAGATGAAGACCTTTGAGTGGATTATTTTCAGTAATCCACTCAAAGCTCGGGGGCTACACCCATTGGGTGCACCTTCGGTGCACCCAATGCATCCTCAACTCCTAAGGACAAGATGCAGATCTCTAAAGCATAAGCTGGTAACCGAGCACTAATTTCTGAAATATAAAGTGAAGACCGCTGAAAGAGCCGAAGGAGATAACAGAAGTTTGTTTTGACCGGACTGATCAGAGTTCAGAAGCAACAACTTGACAGGTGCACTTTCAGAGCATCCTCAATCTAAAATCAAAACTGCAAGCTGGACCTAAAATCTTTGGGCCGATTGTTTGAAAATCAACTCAAAGATTGGGGGCTTGTGGGGGACAGATATCCCCCGTGTCCACTAGAAGGCTAGAAGGTCTCGCGAAAGACTCTGGGCCCATTACTTCGCAAGGCCATCCCTTCGTGGGCCAGGGGACGAATTACTGGCAGAATAGATCGACACAAGATTAGATCAACTCAAGCCCAGATGGCTCATTGGGTTTAAACGTTATCCGCAGCATTGATCCGATTCTCCCGCGCAGCACTCTCAGACGCCGGAACTAAACGAGGATAAATCGGTAGGATAATAGGGAGATAAGTTCAGTCGATTCACTATTACTTAGGAGCACATAGTTATCATACCAGCATGTAACGCCCCACGGTCGAGTATATAAGGCCTAGGGGGCACCCCAACAAAAGACAGGTCACTCATTAGCCATCTACTCAATTCTCTAGCATCCCTCATACTAGAGAACTCCCCTGTAATCCACCACATAAAGAGCCACACCATGAAGTAGGGTGTTACGCCTCTATAAGCGGCCCGAACCTGTATAAAATTGTCTATCGTCTCTCGTGCGCCCAGCACGAACCATCGAGCTACAGTCGGCAACACCATCCTACCCAAAAGCACCTCGAGAGGTAACCCCGGGTGCGTGGTCGGGTCCCAAACACCGACAGGATTGGTGGGTCGGAACGATTTCTAACCGGATTGCTTCTCTAATTTATATAAACTTTGATTAGCTGGAACGATTCCGAGTGCAATCCGACACAAACGAACAAGGCCTTAGACAGCTCTAACCCAACCCACTTGAGACATCCTTATTATCAGTGTCGCACTTGGGACCTTAGAAAGGCATAAAGATAGATCCCATCATAAATAGAAAGCGATAGAGATGTTTTTGCAACGAATTAATAAAACCATTGCAAGATGTAAGTTAGCAGACGACGTGTGTTAAGAGTATCTTCATCAACTCACCAATACTTCATCCTTGATAGTATGGTATCGGTGGTCACGAAATTAATTTTTTAAGATTATTAGGGGAGATACCCTAGCATATCATCAACAATTTCCCCCACTGTGAGACATATCTATGAAAGATCAAGATTTATCTATCTTCTCTTCCTTTCCCCTTTATTTTCCTTTTACGACAACATCGGATACCTAGTCTGCATGCCTAGTGTCGACCCCTACCATAGTCATGTCATCTCTACCCCCGCCATTGCTACGCCTAGCCATGGCTGCTCGCATGAAGGCAATGGTTATGGCTCACTAGAGCGTCGCTTGCTCATGCGGATGGACCCCATGGTTGCAATAGCACTTGCATGGATGCATTGGGCATGGCTCACACCTCCAAATCACGGTAGTCGCAACAACACTCTAGTGGCGCTGGCTTGGACAAAGGCGAGTCCATCTGCAAAAGCTAGACGAAGCCACAAAGACAACAATCTTGGATCATGGTGTGTAGAAAAGAAGAAGTTGTTGTGAGGGTATATTCGGGAGATTCAACTCCCTCTTTGTTCGAGGGGTGGAGAGTTTTTACCATCAAAAACAAAGAAAGTTATCAGGAACTGCTGGAGCAAGAAAAGAAGCATATCTTCTCTAATATGACAGATATATAGGAATAAAGAGTCTCATTGAAGAACTGTTGAAGATGCTCTAACAATCATCTTGTACGGTCAGAGCGACATTTTGTTATCATGAAATAGAGTGACATGTATTCACTGAAGACATGTTAAATGCAATTAAATAACAATTCAATACTTAATTAGGGTACTCTCATCACCGTAAAAGAGAGCAATCCATATTTGAATCAAACTAAATGCACTTAAATAAATTAAGTCACATTGAACTGTAAAAAGCAGTGTAGCCTATAAAAAAACAATAGCAACTCCCATGATTAATATAAAAATGTATTATATGTTTAAATGCTTCCAAATAAATTCTATGATTAATGTAGTAGCGCTGCTACTGCTGCTGCTACTAATAATAATAATAATTATTATTATTATTATTATTTAATAATAATAATAATAATTATTATTATTATTATTATTACTTCCTCTATCCGAGAAAATGATACACATATTTTTGTTATGAAAAAAGTCACATATGACAGCTTTCGGCGATTAATATATCATACTATATTTTTTAAAAAAAATCAATACCATCACACGATCACTTTGAATAGAGATCTATTTCAAGCAAGTATTGTGTCCTAAACTTCTGTTAGATTCGAAAAGTTGTTGGTCAAAATTTAAATACGTATATGACTATCGTTTGAAGGCAGATGGAGTAACCGGTATTAGAAGCATCATTGGTTTTTTTAGAGATTTAAAGCCAGTTTAGAAAGTTAAATCTCCTCGGAGAATCTATGAGATTAAGAAGGGAAATGCCTTTATTTTCTCAATCTCATGGATTTCCGGTGGAAATTTAAGTTTTTAAATTAGCTCTTAGTTAGATTTTAAATTATTTAACGGAACCCCACATTTTTCCCGGAAGAGGTTCTTCTTCAAGCGAAAGAAAAAAAACAAAAAGGAGAAAATTTTTATGCTGCAACATCACATCGGTTAATTTGGGAACCCTGTTTTTCTAAAAAATTTTGATTACTCTAAAATATTAGTTTATTTTTCTTTAAAAAATAAGAAAATGGCGTTGTCAGACTAGACGTTAGACTATAAAAAGCGTTGTTTCTGTGCTGCCGCTAGTTGTTGTGGCAGCTGTGGACCCTGTTTGTTTCGGCTTTTAGCAACTTCTGGCCATTAAAAGCTGCTGTGGACTGCCAAACGTTCAGCTTTTCAGGCAGCTTCTATAAAATTCGTTGGGGGCAAAAACCATCCAAAATCAACATAAACACATAATCGGTTGAGTCGTTGTAATAGTAGGAATCCGTCACTTTCTAGATTCTGAGCCCTATGAACAACTTTATCTTTCTCTACCTGTAATTGTAATGATACTCAGATTCTCCTCATAGCCAGATTCTCTCCACAGCCAGATTTCAGAAAAGCTGGTCAGAAAAAGCTGAACCAAACAGGCACGTGGTGTAGGCCTAGTGCCCCACCGAGAACTTTTTTTTACCGGCGAGCCCAGGCATCGTGTCTCGTCCGTCGTCAGGCAGCAGCACGTGCGGCGGGAGACGTTTGGTGTGAAGGCATCAGCGGCGGAACGGCGTACCTCACGTCACATGGCCTGCCTGATGCCCTGATGGCCCTGGTCCAACGCAAGCAGCCAAGCAGGCGCAGTGGTCAGTGGCGCAGAGGAGAGGGGCACACAATCGTTCATTCAGTTTTTTTTTCTCGTATCTTCTGACGTAGTGATGTGGCTCGCGAGAAGAAAAACACCAGCAGGGATTAAAGAAGTGCGTTTACCAACCGTCCAACCACGGCAATAAGGCAATAATCAATCTTTTTTTACGGACTCGGTCGGCTGAAATTACTACTGTATTTACTAGCCCCTCAGGCCTCAGCCAAACTTTTTTGCTACTCTGGAAAACAAGCTAAGCGACGGATGTACATCATGCCAACGGCAGCAGGTCGGTATTCGGCAAGGTTTGGCTTGAGCCCAGCGCGCGCGCACACACGCAGGAAAAAAACAATTTAGACTCTATTTAGGATATCTCGAGTTTCAGAAAAACTGATGGAGTTAATGAAGCAGATTATTAGGTGCTCTAAAAATTATAAAACTAGAGTTATAAGACTTTAAAAGATATTTATATAAATCATAAAACTAAAAATATTTTTAAAACTATTTAAATTAATATTATAAACTATAACTCCATGTTCGAACCGGAATCTGAAGCCATTTCAAACACATCCCTCAGTATTAATGAAACATTGGCTCGAAAGAGAGGCGTCCATATTGACGTCGCTAGCCTGGCTCCGAATCGTAATCCTTCAGAATGGGACAAGTAAAGTAAGACTGTCTTCAGCGGTTACCGCTAAATTTCTCTCCCTATATCTCACTCACGTGTCACGTCAGCGTTCTGTTCCCTCCTATATCTTTACCCTGTACAGCGGTTCCCCCTAAATCCTTCCCCTATACCCCACTATAATCATAAAATACCATTTTTCATACATATTCACCATCTATTATCAATTTTTTCTCAACTAATAAATACTATTGTACACACAAACCAAGGCAAGGGGAGCCCTTGAGGTACTCCTTGATGTAGCATGCTCATCCACCCGCCGCTAGTACTGTAGCACCGGTAGGGGCAACCGTTGTAGCGTTTAGGGGTGGCCTGTAGCCGTCACGGAGAGGGGAGGGGGACGCTACCGTTGAAGATAGTCTAAGCAATTGGCTGATCCTTATCTCGACGTGGGGCCATCCCACGGGCGCATGCATGCATCAGCATCATCAAGCCGCCACAGCGCACGTACGAGTACGAAAGCCAAGCCGCGCGCGTGATAGGTGCCTTGTTAGGTCAGGTGGACGATTCCAGGTCCAGACCACTGGGCGATTAGCAATGATGTGACAACATCAGTCACGTCACGTCTGCTTCTCGCGGGAACAGCTTATTGAGAAATGTGTTTGTATTAGCGATTGATGCGGTCGATTAGCAGCTCGGCAGAACTGATTTATGAAGTGACATATGTAGGAGGACTATCATTGTCCATGGTTAAGGATAAAAACGGTCACAAACGATGGAAAAGACAGCTAAATTGATTTTGTTTTAATTTTTTTATACGACGAAAACCAACTATACGGGATCCGAATTGTCGTTTTTTAGAAAACGATAAACTCTAATCGGAAAGATAAATGTTTTGTAGTTTCTACAAATACATAATAAAGTGGTATATTACCTATTTTTTAAGATATTAAAATACACAAACAATTATTCATCATCATTCATATTATTTAGAGTAATTAATTGCAACTTTTGTTTTTTTCTCTTATTCTTTCACTTGAACACAATAAAAGCTTGTAACTTGCATAAATTATATGCTAAATGCATCTCACATTATATATAAATGGTTAAAACGGTATCATCACGACTCAGAAACGAAAATATGAAAACGATAAAGAAACTAGCTAGATTGTTTTCGTATAATTTCTAATCAATTTCCAAACAATTCGAAAACGAACAGGAAAAATATTTGGAACGGGACGATACAGGATTTTCCCGGCTCGTTTTCATCCCTATTCATGGTCGGTAAAAACTACGGTCGGGTGTTATCTAGGGTAAAAACAGGTCGGGTATGTTCAACGTACCGGATACGGATATTGCAAATTCATGTTTTTTCGATACTGATTCAAATATTTTTTATATTCGGAGTGGATATGAGTAGTACCCAGATAGTGTAGCTTTGGATTCGGGTCGGATATAGAGCGAGGTCTACCCAGTAAATACTCGGATATTCGGATCGGATACGTGTACCCGGGTTTCTATTTCTGCGTAATATGATTATAAAAACAAAACTTTTACATATGAACACGAACGAAGATAAAGTTTATATGAAAATTTTAGAGCTCGGATAGATCTATAACTTTATAGTACATCACATTTTTGTTTGAACAAATCTTCACGTAGAAGTCATTGAAATAATGTCTAAATTTATATCAAAATAACAAACTACACATATATGTGTATCTCTAATACTCCAAAGCTTATTAACGTTGTAATTTGTTTATTTTTTAAACAAATACAAGGTATTTGTGCCTATGATAATTTGCTATACGTGTGTATACATATGTATATGTATGCTAATAGGGCTGGAAAATTAGCTCAAAGCTCGTGAGCCGGCTCGAGCTCGGAGCGGCTCGCGAGCCTCGAACGAGCCGAGCCGAGCCCCTTCTTTGAGCTCGTTTTTGCAGCGAGCCGAGCCGAGCTGGCTCGTTCCAGCTCGTAGGTCGCGAGCCTTGCAAAAATGATCAATTTATGGAATAATAATGAATATTATATAATTTTATGGATAATAGCTCGTTTTTAGTCTTTGATGATGAATATATTACAAGTTATAATTAAATTTACTCATAATGTAGAATGGTGATTCTATATTTCAAATTTATATAATGTTAATTCACCAAATAATGCAACGATAAGTACCAGAATATGGCTCGCGAGCCAAGGTCGAGCCGAGCCTCTTTCGCCAGCTCGTGGAATGGACGAGCCGAGCCGAGCTCGGCTCGGCTCGTTTTCAGCCCTGCTAATTACGATGGTAACACATATAAACTATCTCGAGTTGTATTAAACTATTGTATGATTTAAACCTTGTCATTATATTTGAAATATTGTGTTGTATTACATTATATATGTCATTTGAAAACTATCTTTTGTATGCTAATTACGATGGTAACACATATAAACTATCTCGTGTTATATTGTGCTATTCAAAACTTGTCATTATGTTTGAAATATTGTGTTGGAATATTGTATAATCTAAGTGTATTGTTATATTGTCATGTTGACCTATGTGTTTATATAATGTTTGTGTGTAATTATTTTATGCACGAACTAAATTCTAGTAAATGATAAGTGATTTATGTATTATCCAACAAGTATTCGATACCCAACTAAATAATATCTGTATTCGTCACTTAGATTGTCTCCAACTAAGACCTTTAAATGATCTTGTACGCTAATTATAGATGAGTTGGGCGTCCGGTATTGCCCCTAACAAAAGGGGTTTTTTTACATTGGTCCTCTTAGTATCGCCACACTACTCATTGATATCCTTAGTTTTTCTTCTTACTCAGTTTTACCCGGCGCTCGTTCCATTTGCTCAGAAATGCGCCTGGACGTCATCTCCGCCCACTTTAACGTTGCTTACGGGACGGGCCCACTACAAACTTTCACTCTCTCCTACGCTTGCGCAGTCTCTTCTTCTCCGATCCCGACTCCAACTCTCCCTCTCTCCTTCGCCTGGCACATCCTCGGCGGCGCGGCAGCCTGCTTCTTCACCGGCGCGGCGGCCTGCTTCTTCACCGGCGTGGATCTCCAGCGCTCCTCGAGCTGGAGCAGGCAGGCGTGCCGGTCTTCTCCAGGCGGGTGGATCTTCACCGGCCCGGTAGCCTCTTCTTCACCGGCGTGGCGGCCTACCGGGCGGACGGATCCGCGGTCGATCTCCAGCTGCTCCGCGGCCTGAGCTCCGGGCGGACGGATCCGCGGTCCAGCGACTCCGCTGCTTCTGCTGCTCCGTGTCTCCAGCGGATCCGTGCCTCTGCTGCTCGGCGTCCTGAGCTCCGGTCATCTCGCGCTGTTGCTTGCTCCTTGAATCCGCACACATGTGATTGGTCAAATAAATTTTCTTTGTTAGAACATATGTCACTTACATATAGCGTTGTGGATTGTGTCAGTGGTAAGGTGTTTAGGGTGCTGGGTTCGATCCTTCTAGGGTCTATTTTTTGCAATTTGTCCAATTAAACTATATTCACCGAATCAGAGATCCGATTAAACTATAAACTTTTGCATAATCCACTGAATTTTTTACCTTAAGCAAATAAGGCCAAAACATAAGTCCACGCCAAGTTTCACTATTTTTGACCAAATTTTCTATCTATTTGTTTTTTTTGGCTAGGAAGGCATGTAACTCACAAAAAATAGTAAATAGTCCAAAAAAGGGACATCTATGCATGAAGTAAGTTTGTAGAGGCTAGATGAACAAATAGTACAAATTTCAAGGAAGAAAACAAACAAAACTAAGAATTGTAGCTCAAACCATGTAGTTGTAGCCCAATGTCATGAAACTTAGTGAGATATGTGTCCGTTTGTGAAGCACCTATATTCACACTTTTGTATAATCCTCTGGATTTTTAAACTTAAGCAAATAAGGCCAAAACATGAGCCCATGCCAAGTTTCACTTTTTTGCCCAAATTTGCTATTTATTTATTTTTTGGCTAGGAAGGCATTTAACCCACAAAAATAGTAATTAGTCCAAAAAAGGGACATCTATGCATGAAGTAAGTTTGTAGAGGCTAGATGAACAAATAGTACAAATTTCAAGGAAGAAAACAAACAAAACTAAGAAATGTAAATCAAACCATGTAGTTGTTGTCCAATGTCATGATGTCATGAAACTTTGAGATATGTGTCCATTTGTGAAGCACCTATATTCAACCTTTCGCATAATACTTTGAATTTTTTACCTTAAGCAAATAAGGCCAAAACATGAGTCCATGCCAAGTTTCACTATTTTTTGACCAAATTTGCTATTTATTTATTTATTTTTGGCTAGGAAGGCATTTAACCCACAAAAAATAGTAAATATTCCAAACAAGGGACATCTATGCATGAAGTAAGTTTGTAGAGGCTAGATGAACAAATAGTACAAATTTCAAGGAAGAAAATAAATAAAACTAAGAAATGTAGCTCAAACCATGTAGTTGTAGTCCAATGTCATGAAAATTAGTGAGATATGTGTCCGTTTGTGAAGCACCTATATTCAAACTTTCGCATAATCCTCTGAATGTTTTACCTTAAGCAAATAAGGCCAAAACATAAGTCCATGCCAAGTTTCACTATTTTTTGACCGAATTTACTATTTATTTATTTATTTTTGGCTAGGAAGGCATTTAACCCGCAAAAAATAGTAAATAGTCCAAAAAAGGGACATCTATGCATGAAGTAAGTTTGTATAGGCTAGATGAACAAATAGTACAAATTCCAAGGAAGAAAACAAATAAAACTAAGAAATGTAGCTCAAACCATGTAGTTGTAGTCTAATGTCATGAAACAAATTCCATCCGCCCGGTAGGCCGCCGCACCGCGTCCGAAGATCCGCCAAGCTATATTTGTCTGCGCCCCATAGTCTAAGTTTCATGACATTAGACTATAACTACATGGTTTGAGCTACATTTCTTAGTTTTATTTGTTTTCTTCCTTGGAATTTGTACTATTTGTTCATCTAGCCTATACAAACTTACTTCATGCATAGATGTCCATTTTTTGGACTATTTACTATTTTTTGTGGGTTAAATGCCTTCCTAGCCAAAAAAATAAATAAATAAATAGTAAATTTGGCCAAAAATAGTGAAACTTGGCATGGACTTATATTTTGGCCTTATTTGCTTAAGGTAACAAAGGATTATGCAAAAGTTTGAATATAGGTGCTTCACAAACGGACACATATCTCACTAAGTTTCATGACATTAGACTACAACTATATGGTTTGAGCTACATTTCTTAGTTTTATTTGTTTTCTTCCTTGAAATTTGTACTATTTGTTCATCTAGCCTCTACAAACTTACTTCATGCATAGATGTCCCTTTTTTGGAATATTTACTATTTTTTGTGGGTTAAATGCCTTCCTAGCCAAAAATAAATAAATACTAGCAAATTTGGTCAACAAATAGTGAAACTTGGCATGGACTCATGTTTTGGCCTTCTTTGCTTAAGGTAAAAAATTCAGAGGATTATGCGAAAGTTTGAATATAGGTGCTTCACAAATGGACACATATCTCACTAAGTTTCATGACATTGGACAACAACTACATGGTTTGATTTACATTTCTTAGTTTTGTTTGTTTTCTACCTTGAAATTTGTACTATTTGTTCATCTAGCCTCTACAAACTTACTTCATGCATAGATGTCCCTTTTTTGGACTATTTACTATTTTTTGTGGGTTAAATGCCTTCCTGGCCAAAAATAAATAAATAAATAGTAAATTTGGTAAAAAAAAAATAGTGAAAATTGGCATGGACTTATGTTTTGACCTTATTTGCTTAAGGTAAAACATTCAGAGGATTATGCGAAAGTTTGAATATAGGTGCTTCACAAACGGACACATATCTCACTAAGTTTCATGACATTGGACTACAACTACATGGTTTGAGCTACATTTCTTAGTTTTATTTGTTTTCTTCCTTGAAATTTGTACTATTTGTTCATCTAGCCTCTACAAACTCACTTCATGCATAGATGTCCCTTTTTGGACTATTTACTATTTTTGTGGGTTACATGCCTTTCTATCCAAAAATAAATAAATAAATAGCAAATTTGGTCAAATAATAGTGAAACTTGGCATGGACTCATGTTTTGGATTTATTTGCTTAAGTTAAAAAATTCAGAGAATTATGCAAAAGTGTGAATATAGGTGCTTCACAAACGAACACATATCTCACTAAGTTTCATGACATTGGACTACAACTACATGGTTTGAGCTACATTTCTTAGTTTTATTTGTTTTCTTCCTTGAAATTTGTACTATTTGTTCATCTAGACTCTACAAACTTACTTCATGCATAGATGTCCCTTGTTTGGAATATTTACTATTTTTTGTGGGTTAAATGCCTTCCTAGCCAAAAATAAATAAATAAATAGCAAAATTGGTCAAAAAATAGTGAAACTTGGTATGGACTCATGTTTTGGCCTTATTTGCTTAAGGTAAAAAATTCAGAGGACTATGCGAAAGTTTGAATATAGGTGCTTCACAAATGGACACATATCTCACTAAGTTTCATGACATTGGACAACAACTACATGGTTTGATTTACATTTCTTAGTTTTGTTTGTTTTCTTCCTTGAAATTTGTACTATTTGTTCATCTAGCCTCTACAAACTTACTTCATGCATAGATGTCCCTTTTTTGGACTAATTACTATTTTTGTGGGTTAAATGCCTTCCTAGCCAAAAAATAAATAAATAGCAAATTTGGGCAAAAAAAGTGAAACTTGGCATGGGCTCATGTTTTGGCCTTATTTGCTTAAGTTTAAAAATCCAGAGGATTATGCAAAAGTGTGAATATAGGTGCTTCACAAACGGACACATATCTCACTAAGTTTCATGACATTGGACTACAACTACATGGTTTGAGCTACATTTCTTAGTTTTGTTTGTTTTCTTCCTTAAAATTTGTACTATTTGTTCATCTAGCCTCTACAAACTTACTTCATGCATAGATGTCCCTTTTTTGGACTATTTACTATTTTTTGTGGGTTACATGCCTTCCTAGCCAAAAAACAAATAGATAGAAAATTTGGTCAAAAATAGTGAAACTTGGCGTGGACTTATGTTTTGGCGTTATTTGCTTAAGGTAAAAATTCAGTGGATTATGCAAAAGTTTATAGGTGAATTTAATTGGACAAATTGCAAAAAATAGACCCTAGAAGGATCGAACCCAACACCCTAAACACCTTACCACTGACACAATCCACTGCGCCATATGTAAGTGACATATGTTTTGACAAAGAAAATTTATTTGACCAATCACATGTGTGCGGATTCAAGGAGCAAGCACCAGCGCGAGACGGCCGGAGCTCAGGATGTCGAGCAGCAGAGGCACGGATCCGCTGTAGACACGGAGCAGCAGAGGCAGCAGAGTCACTGGACCGCGGATCCGTCCGCCCGGAGCTCAGGCCACGGAGCAGCAGAGGCACGGAGCAGCCGGAGATCGACCGCGGATCCGTCCGCCCGGTAGGCCGCCACGCCGGTGAAGATCCACCCGCCTGGGGAAGACCGGCACGCCTGCCTGCTCTAGCTCGAGGAGCGCTGGAGATCCACCCGCCTGGAGAAGACCGGTAGGCTGCCGCGTCTGCCTGCCTGGACAAAACCGGCAGGCCGCTCCGTCGAAGAATCAGGTCGCTGTGCCTTCGAAGAATCAGGCCGCGGCGCCGGTGAAGAAGCAAGCCGCGACACCGAGGATATACCAGGGCACCAGGCAGCGGAGATCCGTCCACAACCGGTAGGCCGCGCGCCGAAGATCTGCCAGGCGCCGGAGATCCGTTCGTCCGCGGATCCGTCCGCTCGGTAGGCCGCTGCAGGCCTCCGCGTCGTCGAAGAAGCAGGCCGCCGCGCCGGTGAAGAAGCAGGCTGCCACGCTGCCGAGGATGTGCCAGGCGAAGGAGAGAGGGAGAGTTGGAGTCGGGATCGGAGAAGAAGAGGCTGCGCAAGCGCAGGAGAGAGTAAAAGTTTGTAGTGGGCCCGTCCTGTAAGTAATGTTAAAGTGGACGGAGATGACGTCTAAGCGCATTTCTGAGCAAATGGAACGAGCGCTGGGTAAAACTGAGTAAGAAGAAAAACTAAGGATAGCAATGAGTAGTGTGGCGATACTAAAGGGACCAATGTAAAAAACCCTAACAAAAGCCGCTAAATCGTTCGCTAAAATATAGCGGGGCTTACTCGTCCAGCAAATCTGGTGGACCGGCGAGCGATCGCTATACAATGTTTCGCTCGCGCGCGCCCTCCTGTCCACTCCCGTGCAACCGATGGTAGAAGAAGACGCACATGTCGACGTCGTTGTCAGCGGTGGTTTCCACCACGCTGAGCAGTCGACATACAATACACGAGCAGCCGCCTCCGTCGGCTGGTCGCGGGCCTCCAAGACGCGACAGCGCTGGCCACGAGCACTGATCCGGACGCGACGGTGGTGGCCGTCGTGTGATCAAGCTCGGACTCCGCGACGGCGCACAAGAGCTCGGCCGTGCCATCCACCAGTCCGCCGCATACGGTGCCGCGCTCGTCCGCGCCCAGTGCGCACACGAAGTGTGGCCCGCGGCGGAGCATACCCCCGGTGAGCAAGGCACCATGGCCGTCGGGTCGAGCTCGAATACTGGGTCAGGGCGGAGGACCTCGAGCACGACATACCCCTCCACGCCGCACTCGCTCATGTGTTTGGTGGCTTTGGCCCAGACGATTTGGAGAAAACGATGCAGGTCGGGGGAAATGCAAAAAAAAACCATTTGTAATATGTAAACCAATTAAAATGTTGTCGATAAATATGGATTCAAAAATTTCTATTAACAGACGTTGGTGAAAAATATAGAAGATTAGATAGAGAGAAACAGATTTAGAGGATGATGCTGGTGATGAGGAAGGTATAGAGGATAAAATCTTTTAGAATATACTGTAAAATATAAATAATATTTATTTAGGGGATAAAATTTATAGAAAGTTGCTGGAGACAGCTTTATCTAGGGAGTTCTTATCCGTCCGAATAAATATCTAGTCCCAATATCTGTATTCGTACTGTTTCTAACTATCCGATTCCGAATCCGATCGAGATAAGTATCTGCCTGTTTGTTACTCTAGTGTTATCCATATCACCCTACCGGATTGAAATTGCTAGTGACTCCGACTCAGGATTGCGTGTGCAAATTTGTTAGATTTTTAGGACATGTACAACTTCATCAAGTGGTTTTTAGGGGTTAAGAAAAAAATAAAGAGACGTTCCATGATTTTATATACTTATTTTATTTTAACTATATTTATTATGATCTAAGAACTCAAAATTATATTATACAGTTTTTAGTTATCTTTTATATTTAAAAAACCGTTTTAGTGCATGTTTGCTGGCGCTTGCTGGTGTCAAGCAGAGATGAGTGATGCGGATGCTGAATTGCTGATGCGTGCAATATGTTTTACGGTAAAAAACTTTTACCTCAAGGCTGAAAGCGAATATTCGGAAAAGTGAAGGGGAGGGGAGGGGATGGGATGGTGGGCCGAGAAAAGAAATAATTCCTGACGGATTCCATCATACGGACACGGCCACAGCCCACTTGGGCCCTCCATTCTCCACCTTCTCTGCTTTGCTCCGAGAAAACGGTAATGTCCTATTGCGCCGGTGGTCCAAAGTCCAAAGCATGTTTTATATACTGACTGTAAGTTTACATTTTTTTTTCTTTTTTTCCTTCTACGTTATCATTTAGTTCTTTGACATCCGGTTGTTATATATTTGCTCTGACGACGGACAAGACGCCACCCGACACTTCATCCGTCACACCTCTAGACTCTAGATTGTAGAGGACCGGAGCGGATCTATGTAGTAGTGAGGGCACAACCGCACAACCCCTGCTGACCTGCTCATTTATATGTTGTACATGGTAGAGTATAGATTTTCATCATAGAGTTTCCAGCCCATTTGAACTTAAATATCCTTGTTCTTATATTTTAGGGTTTGTTCTTATAAGAGCATCTTCAAGAGAGGTTCTAAAATAGGTCATATTTTAAAATATAGGAGTGAGATCAAAAAATAGCTTTCCAACAAAGTCACTATTTCATAAATTTTAATTAAATTAATATAGGAGTTTAACTCCTAGGTCTCAAATATGCTACCTTGACCGAGGGACCTATCTCTTCTCCAACCAACTTCCACCGCTTGCTCTGGCAGTGGTACCCACCCGACGCCCGCCTCCCTTCCTTCGTGCATCGGCGATCCGCGCTACCCACCGGAGGTCGCCTCCCTCCCCACTCTGCACGACGAACCCCCATATCGAGCCTACACCCGCATCATTCCCATCTCCCAGGTGCCATGGTCTCGTTCCGCACAGGGAGCTCTGCCCCCGGACCCGCCGGCCGCCTCCCTCACCACCCGCACGACGAGGCAGACCGACTGACGTGCCACCTGCACGATGAGCCCAGACTCATCGGCGCATTCCTCCCCACCCGCCGGTGCGTCCATTCCTAGCCGCCGGTGCACCACGCTCATCACCCGGTCGGCACGCCAATCAACTACGGCCAACTCCTCAGTGAATGTTCCAAAGTGCGCTGGCCTTGTTTTATGATTTCTCATATATCTCTCCATCTTCTGTGACTTGCCTGATTCCTGTGTTCCCAGCTGCTCAGTGAATGTCGCTATTTCTTTATGTGTTGCTAGCATCTATTATTTAGATTGCGAGACGAGCTTGAACTCTGCAATAGATTTATGACATGTTTTTTGTTTCAGCTCCATTGCAAGATTTTAATTGTTTTAGCTCCAGTACAAGCTCGCTTTGCTCCAGTACTTCAATAATCCGAGAATAGAACTGTAGGATTGCGTGAAGGAGTCTCTGCATATCAGCCGGACATGGAGGATTGCAGTCGGACGCCGGCGGAGTGATGTGACCGATGTCGTGCTGAGAAACAATACCTATGTAGCGGTGTGTTGGCACCCATCTGGGTCTCAATCAGTGTGAGGTGTATCTGTGGCTGTGCTCTCTGCGGAGGTGCGCATGGTCTGTAGCCTGGGGTCAGATAGTCTGTGACCTGGCAGCAGGAGCGAGGTTCTCCACATCGAGTTGGACAGTCCGCACGTGCGCAGAGGCGATGGCTTTCGCAACAGCACCTGGATCTAACTATCAGGAGGGATCCCGTCATGGAGGAGAGTTCCGAGGGTTTTTCTTGGGATTGACACCTCCAGACGACGCAGAGTCGAATCGAGGTGAAGACGGCTACATTATTGTCTACTCCTAAGGAAAAAGTAAAGGAACAGAAGATATAATGATTTGGTTCGATTGTTAGCGCTTCAATTGCCCGTACCCCTTCAATTATATAATGGGGAGGTATGGACCTATTACTAGGCGTTCTCCAACAACTCCCACAAGTTTAGAGGGATAAACACACGTGAAGATAGGAGTTAATCCGCTTGATCTGATCTAATCACAGACTATCTGCTTCTAAGGGCGGACTGTCCGCAGGCTAGACCATCTCGGCTTTAGGGCCGGACCGTCCAGTTGTGCTCAGTGCCACAAACAGCGGTCAACACATGCCCCTTGCCTTTTGGGGAAGCCAAGCGAACCAAAAGCACTAGTGTTGGCTACAAACAACTCGATGTGACAACATTGGTTTTTCTAAGCATCTTGCCACATACTAAGATGATATTGCTTCAGAAATGACCATTCAACGCCTTGGGCGGGTTCTCGCCTTGCAAAGTTTGCAACATGTAGGCATTACCTGCTATCACCTATGTGATTCTGAAAGAGCCTTCCCAGCTTGGTGACCATTTGTCGAATTTCTGGTCTCTACTTCTTAATGGCAAGATGGTCTTTCGTACTATATCTCCAACTTGAAATGATTTAGCCTTGACCTTATTGCTATAAGCTTTGCCAACCATGATCTTGTCTTTCTCGATCTCTCCTAGAGACACCCATCTTTTATCTATTACTTCGTCGATATTGTCCATCATCAAATTATAATAATCCTCGACAGTTAGATCGTTCTGCCTGGCTGAAAGTCGCCTAGAGGGAGGGTGAATAGGCAAATCTGAAATTTATAAACTTTAAGCACAACTACAAGTCGGGGTTAGCGTTAGAAATATAAGTGAGTCCGAAAGAGAGGGCGAAAACAAATCAACCAAAGAAATAGAGCGGATGACACGGTGATTTGATTTACCGAGGTTCGGTTCTTGCAAACCTACTCCCCGTTGAGGTGGTCACAAAGACCGAGTCTCTTCCAACCCTTTCCCTCTCTCAAACGGTCACCTAGACCGAGTGAGCTTTTCTCCTCAATCAAATGGGTCACTTAGACCCCACAAGGACCACCACAACTTGGTGTCTCTTGCTTTGATTACAAAGGTGTTGAGAACAAGAATGGGGAAGAAGAAAAGCGATCCAAGCGACAAGAACTCAAATGAACACAAAAATCTCTCTCTCACTAGCCACTAATTGTTTGGAGTGATTTTGGACTTGGGAGAGGATTTGATCTCTTGTTTGTGTCTTGGAGTGAAGTATAGAGCTCTTGTATTGAATGCAATGGCTGAAAACTTGGATGCATTGAAGTGGTGGTGGTTGGGGGTATTTATAGCCCCAACCACCAAACCAACCGTTGTGGTTGGGCTGCTGTCGATGAGCGAAGTGGAGAGCGATGCAGAGTGATGGCGAAGTGTAAATAATACTGGTAGAGTGGAGTGGAAGCCTTGTCTTCGCCGAAGACTCTATTTCCCTTTCAATCTATGACTTAGCATGAAATACACTTGAAAAACACATTAGTCATAGTAAATGAAAGAGATATGATCAAAGGTATATAAATGAGCTATGTGTGCAAAATATCAATCAAAATTCCAAGAATCAAGAATGTTTACCTCTTCCTAAGTTTGGTAAAGGTTTTCTCATATAATGGTTTGGTAAAGATATCGGCTAATTGTTCTTTGGTGCTAAGATAAGCAATCTCGATATCCCCCCTTTGTTGGTGATCCCTCAAAAAGTGATACCAAATGGTTATGTGCTTAGTGCGGTTGTGCTCAACGGGATTATCCGCCATGCGGATTGCACTCTCATTGTCACATAGGAGAGTGACTTTGCTAAATTTGTAACCACAGTCCCTAAGGGTTTGCCTCATCCAAAGTAATTGCGCGCAACAATGGCCTGCGACAATGTACTCGGCTTCGGCGGTAGAAAGAGCTACTAAATTTTGTTTCTTTGAAGCCCAAGACACCAGGGATCTTCCCAAGAACTGACAAGTCCCTGATGTGCTCTTTCTATCAATTTTACACCCTATCCAATCAGCATCTGAATAACCTATTAAATCAAATGTGGATCCCTTGGGGTACCAAAGACCAAACTTAGGTGTATGAACTAAATATCTCAAGATTCTTTTCACGACCCTAAAGTGAACTTCCTTAGGATCGGCTTGGAATCTTGCACACATGCATACGGAAAGCATAATATCCGGTCGAGATGCACATAAATAGAGTAAAGATCCTATCATCGACCGGTATACCTTTTGATCTACGGATTTACCTCCCGTGTCGAGGTCGAGATGCCCATTGGTTTCCATGGGTGTCTTGATGGGCTTGGCATCCTTCATTCCAAACTTGGTGAGTATGTCTTGAATGTACTTTGTTTGGCTGATGAAGGTGCCCTCTTGGAGTTGCTTCACTTGAAATCCTAGGAAATACTTCAACTCCCCCATCATAGACATCTCGAATTTTTGAATCATAATCCTACTAAACTCTTCACAAGTAGATTTGTTAGTAGACCCAAATATGATATCATCAACATAAATTTGGCATACAAACAAATCATTTGCAATGGTTTTAGTAAAGAGTGTAGGATCGGATTTGCCGACTTTGAAGCCATTAGTGATAAGGAAATCTCTTAGGCATTCATACCATGCTCTTGGGGCTTGTTTGAGCCCATAAAGCGCCTTAGAGAGTTTATACACATGGTTAGGATACTCACTATCTTCAAAGCCGGAAGGTTGCTCAACATAGACCTCTTCCTTGATTGGTCCATTGAGGAAGGCACTTTTCACGTCCATTTGATAAAGCTTAAAGCCATGGTAAGTAGCATAGGCAAGTAATATGCGAATTGACTCAAGCCTAGCTACGGGTGCATAGGTTTCACCGAAATCCAAACGTTCGACTTGTGAATATCCCTTGGCTACAAGTCGAGCGTTGTTCCTTGTCACCACACCATGCTCATCTTGCTTGTTGCGGAAGACACACTTGGTTCCTACAACATTTTGATTAGGACGTGGAACTAGATGCCATACCTCATTACTCGTGAAGTTGTTGGGCTCCTTTTGCATTGCCAACACCCAATCCAAATCTCTTCATGCGTCTTCCACCCTGTATGGCTCAATAGAAGACACAAAAGAGTAATGTTCACAAAAATGAGCGACACGAGATCGAGTGGTTACCCCCTTATGAATGTCACCGAGAATGGAGTTCACGGGGTGATCTCTTTGAATCGCTTGATGGACTCTTGGGTGTGGCGGTCTTGGACCCTGATCATCTTCCTTGTCTTGATCAACTTCATCTCCCCCTTGATCGTTGTCCTCTCCTTTAGGTGGCTCATCTTCTTGATCATCTTCTTCATTGTCTTAAGCCTGATTCTCATCTTGGGTTGGTGGAGATGCTTGATTTGAAGATGATGGTTGATCTTGTGCTTGTGGAGGCTCCTCGGATTCCTTAGGACACACATCCCAATGGACATGTTCCTTAGTGCAACGCACAGAGCCTCTTCATCATCTAGCTCATCAAGATCAACTTGCTCTTCTTGAGAGCCATTAGTCTCATCAAACACAATGTCACAAGAAACTTCAACTAGTCCAGTGGACTTGTTAAAGACTCAATATGCCCTTGTGTTTGAGTCATAACCAAGTAAAAAGCCTTCTACATCCTTAGGAGCAAATTTAGATGTTCTACCTCTTTTAACAAGAATAAAACATTTGCTACCAAAGACTCTAAAATATGAAACATTGGGATTTTTACCGGTTAGGAGTTCATATGATGTCTTCTTGAGGATTCAGTGAAGGTAGAGTCGGTTGATGGCGTAGCAAGCGGTGTTGATTGCTTCCGCCCAAAACCGATCCGAAGTCTTGTACTCATCAAGCATGGTCCTCGCCATGTCAAGTAGAGTTTTATTCTTCCTCTCTACTACACCATTTTGCTTAGGTGTGTAGGGAGAAGAGAACTCATGCTTGATGCCCTCGTCCTCAAGAAAGCCTTCTATTTGTGAGTTCTTGAACTCCGTCCCATTATCGCTTCTAATCTTTTTTTATCCTCAAGCCGAACTCATTTTGAGTCCATCTCAAGAATCCCTTTAAGGTCTCTTGGGTTTGTGATTTTTCCTGCAAAAAGAACACCCAAGTGAAGCGAGAATAATCATCCACAATTACAAGACAATACTTACTCCCGCTGATGCTTATGTAAGCTATCGGGCCGAATAGGTCCATGTGGAGTAGCTCAACCGGTCTATCGGTAGTCATGATGTTCTTGTGTGGATGATGGGTACCAACTTGCTTCCCTGCTTGACATGCGCTACAAACCCTGTCTTTCTCAAAATTAACATTGGTTAGTATCAAAATGTGTTCTCTCTTTAGAAGCTTGTGAAGATTCTTCATCCCAACATGGGCTAGTCGGCGATGCCAGAGCCAACCCATATTAGTCTTAGCAATTAAGCAAGTATCGAGTTCAGCTCTATTGAAATCAACTAAGTATAGCTGACCCTCTAATACTCCCTTAAATGCTACTGAATCATCACTTCTTCTAAAGACATTAACACCCATATCCGTAAAAAGACAATTGTAGCCCATTTTGCATAATTGAGAAACTGAAAGCAAGTTGTAATCTAAAGAATCTACAAGAAAAACATTGGAAATGGAATGGTTAGGTGATATAGAAATTTTACCAAGTTCTTTGATCAAACCTTGATTTCCATCCCCGAATGTGATAGCTCTTTGGGGATCTTCATTTTTCTCGTAGGAGGAGAACATCCTTTTCTCCCCTGTCATGTGGTTTGTGCACCCTCTATCAATTATCCAACTTGAGCCCCCGGATGCATAAACCTACAAAACAAATTTAGGCCTTGTTCTTAGGTACCCAAACGGTCTTGGGTCCTTTCACATTAGAAACAAGCACCTTGGGTACCCAAACACAAGTCTTGGAGCCCTTGTGTTTGCCCCCAACATATTTGGCAACTACTTTGCCTGATTTGTTAGTAAGCACATAAGAAGTATCAAAAGTTTTAAATGAAACATTTGGTTCATTTGATGTAATAGGAGATCTCTTTTTAGGCAATTTAACATAGGTTGATTGCCTAGAGCTAGAAGCCTCCTTTGTATACATAAAAGCATGGTGTGAAACATTATGAGATTTCCTAGCATGAATTCTCCTAATTTTGTGCTCGGGATAACCAGCAGGATATAAAATATAGCCCTCGTTATCCTGAGCTATGGGAGCTTTGCCCTTAACAAAGTTAGACAATTTCTTAGGGGCATTAAGTTTAACATTGCCTCCTTGTTGGAAGCCAATGTCATCCTTAATGCCAGGGCGTCTCCCACTATAGAGCATGCTTCTAGCAAATTTAAATTTTTCATTTTCTATCTCATGCTCATTAATTTTAGCACTAAGTTGAGCTATGTGATCATTTTATTGTTTAATTAAAGCTAGGTGATCATGGATAACATCAACATTAATGTCTCTACATATAGTACAAATAGTAACATGATCAACACTAGATGTAGAGGGTTTGCAAGCATTTAATTCATCAATCTTAGCATGTAACATGGCATTTTCATTTCTAAGATTTGAAACAATATCATTGCAAACATTTAAATTTTTAGCCTTAGTAATCAATTTATCATTTTCAATCTTAAGGCTAGCAATTGATTCATAAAACTTGTCAATCTTAGCAATCAAACTAGTATTAACATTTTTAAGTTTGACAAGGGAATCATCACAAACATTTAATTTCTCAACCTTAGCAATTAAATTAGCATTCTCAAATCTAAGGTTGGATATAGTGTTATGGCAAGTGCTTAGCTCACTAGTCAATTTTTCACATTTTCTACTTCCTGAGCATAAGCGTTTTTAACTTTAACATGCTTCTTGTTTTCCTTAATAAGGAATTCCTCTTGGCTATCCAAGAGTTCATCCTTCTCATGAATGGCTCCTATCAATTCATTTAATTTTTCTTTTTGTTGCATGTTTAAGATGGCAAAAAGAGCAAGTAAATTATCTTCATCATCACTAGATGTAGTATACTTGGAGGTGGTTCTAGCTTGTACCTTCTTTTTCTTGCCATCCTTTGCCATGAGGCACTTGTGGCCGACGTTGGGGAAGATGAGGCCTTTGTTGATGGCGATGTTGGCGGCATCCTCGTCGGAGGAGTCGGTGGAGCTCTCATCGGAGTCCCATTCCCGACACACGTGGGCATCGCCGCCCTTCTTCTTGTAGTACCTTTTCTTTTCCTTCCTCCTTCCCTTCTTGTCGTCGCCCCTGTCACTATCACTTGATAAAGGACATTTGGCAATAAAATGACCGGGCTTACCACACTTATAGCAAACTTTCTTGGAGCGGGGCTTGTAATCTTTCCCCCTTCTTTGCTTGAGGATTTGGCGGAAGCTCTTGATGATGAGCGCCATTTCCTCGTTGTTGAGCTTGGAGGCGTCGATGGGGAGCCTACTTGACGTAGACTCTTCTTTCTTCTCCTCCGTCGCTTTGAATGCGATGGGTTGCACCTCGGGTGTGGAGGTGGCGCCTCGCTCGATGATTTGTTTGGAGCCTTTGATCATCAATTCAAAGCTCACAAACTTTCCTATAACCTCCTCGAGAGACATTAGCTTTGTATCTAGGATCACCATGAATTAATTGAACTTGTGTAGGATTAAGAAAAATGAGTGATCTTAGAATAACCTTGACCATTTCATGGTCATCCCATTTTGTGCTCCCGAGGTTGCGTACTTGATTCACCAAGGTCTTGAGCCGGTTGTACATGGCTTGTGGCTCCTCCCCTTGGTTGAGCATGAATCGACCGAGCTCCCCCTCGATCGTTTCCCGCTTGGTGATCTTGGTCACCTCATCCCCTTCATGTGCAGTCTTGAGTACGTCCCAAATCTCTTTGGCACTCTTCAACCCTTGCACCTTATTATACTCCTCTCGACTTAGAGAGGCGAGGAGTATAGTAGTAGCTTGGGGGTTGAAGTGCTGGATTTGGTCGACTTCCTCTGAATCATAGTCCTTGTCCCCTACCTTTGGTACCTGCGCTCCATACTCAACAATATCCCATATGCTTTTGTGGAGTGAGGTTAGGTGATGCCTCATTTTATCACTCCACATAGAATGATCTTCACCGTAAAAACCGGTGGTTTGCCTAATGGGACGAAAAGTAATGGAGTGCGTTTGGAAATGCGAGGATAGCGGAGGGGCATCTTACTATACTTCTTGCGCTCATGGCGCTTAGAAGTGACGGACGCTGATTTGGAGCCGGAGGTGGAGGGGGACGAAGAGTCGGTCTTGTAGTAGACCACTTTCTTCATCTTCTTCTTCTTGTCACCTTTCCGTTGTGACTTGATGGAGGAAGAGGATTCCTCCTTGTGCTTGTAGCCAGACTCCCTCGAGTGGGTTCTCCCCGAGCTTACGGACTTGTCGCCACCGGTCCCGATCTCCCTCTTGGCGTGATCTCCCGACATCACTTCGAGTGGTTAGACTCTAATGAAGCACCGACTTTGATACCAATTGAAAGTCGCCTAGAGGGGGGGGGTGAATAGGCAAATCTGAAATTTATAAACTTTAAGCACAACTACAAGTCGGGGTTAGCGTTAGAAATATAAGGGAGTCCGAAAGAGAGGGCGAAAACAAATCAACCAAAGAAATAGAGCGGATGACACGGTGATTTGTTTTACCGAGGTTCGGTTCTTGCAAACCTACTCCCTGTTGAGGTGGTCACAAAGACCGGATCTCTTTCAACCCTTTCCCTCTCTCAAACGGTCACCTAGACCGAGTGAGTTTTTCTCCTCAATCAAATGGGTCACTTAGACCCCACAAGGACCACCACAACTTGGTGTCTCTTGCTTTGATTACAAAGGTGTTGAGAACAAGAATGGGGAAGAAGAAAAGCGATCCAAGGGACAAGAACTCAAATGAACACAAAAATCTCTCTCTCACTAGCCACTAATTGTTTGGAGTGATTTTGGACTTGGGAGAGGATTTGATCTCTTGTTTGTGCCTTGGAGTGAAGTATAGAGCTCTTGTATTGAATGCAATGGCTGAAAACTTGGATGCATTGAAGTGGTGGTGTTTGGGGGTATTTATAGCCCCAACCACCAAACAACCGTTGGGGTTGGGCTGCTGTCGATGGGCGCACCGAACAGTCTGGTGCACCACCGGACACTGTCCGGTGCGCCAGCCACGTCACCCAACCGTTAGGGTTTGACCGTTGGAGCTCTGACAGCCTGGGCCACCGGACAGTCTGGTGCCGCACCGGACAGGCACTGTTCACTGTCCGGTGCGCCTTCTGACGCCTGCTCTGACTCTGCGCAAACTGTCCGCGCACTGTAGCGCTTTTCAGGTTTCCGTTGGAGTCGACCGTTGCGCTGTAGTCGTTGCTCCGCTGGCACACCAGACAGTCCGGTGCTGAAAGGGAAATAGGGTCAAACCTTTTCCTAAATGATTTTGGTGGTTGAATTGCCCAACACAAATAATTGGACTAACTAGTTTTGCTCTAGATTATAAATTCTACAGGTGCCAAAGGTTCACAATAAACTAGTACAAAGTTAAAATAAAGGGTTCAAAAAGAAAGGAGCAAAGCAACCAAAGGTTGCCCTGGTCTGGCGCACCGGACTGTCCGGTGCACCACCGGACAGTGTCCAGTGCACCAGGGAGATCCACTCTGAACTGCTCAGCTTTGGGTTTCTGGGGAGCCACTCCGCTATAATTCACCGGACTTTCCGGTGTGCCAAGCGAAGCAACGGACGCCAGCGCAACGGTCGAGTTCAACGGTCGGCTGACAACGCTACAGTGCGCGGACTGCGCGCGTAGAGTCAGAGCAGGCGTCAGAAGGCGCACCGGACAGTGAACAGTACCTGTCCGGTGCACCACCGGACTGTCTGGTGGCCCCACATGTCAGAGCTCCAACGGTCGAACCCTAACGGTTGGGTGATGTGGCTGGCGCACCGGACAGTGTCAGGTGGCGCACCGGACTGTCCGATGCGCCCTTCGACAGCAGCCTTCCCCCAACGGCCACTTTTGTGGTTGGGGCTATAAATACCCCCAACCACCACACTTCAAGGCATCCAAGTTTTTCAGCCAACACATTCAATACAAGAGCTAGTGCATTCAATACAAGACACAATTAGATTGAATCAAAGCCTCTCCAAGTCCCATTTCCACTCAAAGCAATTAGTGACTAGAAGAGAGAGTTTTGCCCATGTTCTTTGAGCTCTTGCGCTTGGATCACTTTTCTTCTTCCCCATTTCTTGTTCTCAACATCTTTGTAATCAAATAAAGAGACACCAATTGTGTGGTGGTCCTTGTGGGGACTAAGTGTCCCAATTGATTGAGGAGAAAAGCTCACTCGGTCTAGGTGACCGTTTGAGAGAGGGAAAGGGTTGAAAGAGACCCGGTCTTTGTGACCACCTCAACGGGGAGTAGGTTTGCAAGAACCGAACCTCGGTAAAACAAATCACCGTGTCACACTCTTCATTTGCTTGTGATTTGTTTTCGCCCTCTCTTTCGGACTCGCTTTTATTTCTAACGCTAACCCCGACTTGTAGTGGTGTTTAAAGTTTATAAATTTCAGATTTGCCTATTCACCCCCCTCTAGGCGACTTTCAATTGGTATCAAAGCCCGGTACTTCATTAGAGCCTAACCGCTCGAAGTTATGTTGGGAGCTCACGCCAAGAAGGTGATGGTGACCGGCGACAAGCCCGCCACAAGCCACGGGAAAGCTCCATCGGGGGAGTCCGGCAACAAGAAGAGGGAGGAATCACTTCCCCACGTCAAGTCGCATCGGAGTGGCGACAAGAAGAAGAAAATGAAGAAAGTGGTCTACTACAAGACCGATTCTTCGTCGCCTTCCACCTCCAACTTCGACACGCCGTCCGTCACTTCTAAGCGCCATGAGCGCAAGAAGTTTAGTAAGATCCCCTTACGTTATCCTCGCATTTCCAAACACACTCCTTTACTTTCCGTCCCACTAGGCAAACCACCGGTTTTTTATGGTGAAGATTATTGTATGTGGAGTGATAAAATGAGGCACCATCTAACCTCACTCCATGCTAGCATTTGGGACATTGTTGAATTTGGAGCGCAGGAACCATCCGTGGGGGATGAAGGCTATGACTCGGATGAGGTAGCCCAAATCTGGCACTTCAACTCCCAAGTCACTACTATACTCCTCGCCTCTCTAAGTCAAGAGGAGTATAATAAGGTGCAAGGGTTGAAGAGTGCCAAAGAGATTTGGGATGTGCTTAAGACCGTGCACGAAGGAGATGAGGTGACCAAGATCACCAAGCGGGAAACGGTCGAGGGGGAGCTTGGTCGATTTATGCTCGACCAAGGAGAGGAGCCACAAGCTATGTACAACCGGCTCAAGACCTTGGTGAACCAAGTGCGCAACCTCGGGAGCACAAAATGGGATGACCATGAAATGGTCAAGGTTATTCTTAGATCACTCGTTTTTCTTAATCCTACTCCAAGTAGGATCAATTCATGGTGATCCTAGATATAAGCTAATGTCTCCCGAGGAGGTTATAGGGAAGTTTGTGAGCTTTGAGTTGATGATCAAAGGCTCCAAACAAATCATCGAGCGAGGCGCCACCTCCACACCCGAGGTGCAACCCGTCGCCTTCAAAGCAACAGAGGAGAAGAAGGAAGAGTCTACGTCGAGTAGGCTTCCCATCGACGCCTCCAAGCTTGATAATGAGGAGATGGCGCTCATCATCAAGAGCTTCCGCCAAATCCTCAAGCAAAGGAGGGGGAAGGATTACAAGCCCCGCTCCAAGAAAGTTTGCTACAAGTGTGGTAAGCCCGATCACTTTATAGCAAAATGTCCATTATCAAGTGATAGTGACAGGGGCAACGACAAGAAGGGAAAGAGGAAGGAAAAGAAGAGGTACTACAAGAAGAAGGACGGCGATGCCCATGTTTGTCGGGAGTGGGACTCCGATGAGAGCTCCATCGACTCCTCCTCCGACGAGGACGCCACAAACATCGCCGTCAACAAGGGTCTCCTCTTCCCCAACATCGGCCACAAGTGCCTCATGGCAAAGGACGACAAAACGAAGGTAAAATCTAGAGCCTCCACTAAATATGCAACATATAGTGATGAGGAGAACTCTAGTGATGATGAGGATAACTTACTTGCTCTTTTTGCCAACCTAAACATGCAACAAAAGGAAAAAATGAATGAATTAATAGGTGCTATTCATGAGAAGGATGAACTCTTGGATAGCCAAGAGGATTTCCTTATTAAAGAAAACAAGAAGCATGTTAAGGTTAAAAATGCTTATGCTCAGGAAGTAGAGAAGTGTGAAAAATTGACTAGTGAGCTAAGCAATTGCCATGATATTATCTCAAACCTTAGAAATGAAAATGCAAAATTAATTGCTAAGGTTGAGAAGTTAGATGTTTGTGATGATTCAATTGTTAGTCTTAGAAATGATAATGCTAGTTTGATTACTAAGATTGACAAGTTGAATGCATCACTCTCTAGCCTTAAAATTGAGAATGAAAAATTAATTGCTAAGGATAAAGACTTAAATGTTTGCAATATTTCTATTTCCAAACTTAGAGATGAGAATGCTATTTTACATGCTAAGATTGATGAATTAAATGTTTGCAAACCATCTACATCCACCATTGAGCATGATACTATTTGTACTAGATGTAGAGACATTAATGTTGATGCTATCCATGCTCACCTAGCCTTAATTAAACAACAAAATGATCACATAGCTCAACTTAATGCTAAAATTAATGAGCATGACTTAGAAAATGAAAAATTCAAATTTGCTAGAAGCATGCTCTATAATGGGAGACGCCCTGGGATTAAGGATGGCATTGGCTTCCAACAGGGAGACAATGTCAAGCTTAAAACCCCTAAAAGATTGTCTAATTTTGTTAAGGGTAAGGCTCCCATGGCTCAGGATAACGAGGGTTACATTTTATATCCTGTTGGTTATCCCGAGCACAAGATTAGGAGAATTCATTCTAGGAAGTCTCACTCTGGCTCTCATCATGCTTTTATGTATAAGAGTGAGGCATCTAGCTCTAGGCAATCAACCCATGTTAAATTGCCTAAAAAGAAATCTCCTATTGCATCAAATGAACTAAATATTTCATTTAAGAGATGCTTCCTATGTTTTAACTAACAAATCAGGCAAAGTAGTTGCCAAATTTGTTGGGGCCAAACACAAGAGCTCAAAGACTTGTGTTTGGGTACCCAAGGTGCTTGTTTCTAATGTGAAAGGACCCAAGACCATTTGGGTACCTAAGAACAAGGCCTAAACTTGTTTTGTAGGTTTATGCATCCGGAGGCTCAAGTTGGATCATTGATAGCGGGTGCACAAACCACATGACAGGGGAGAAAAGGATGTTCTCCTCCTATGAGAAAAACCGTGATCGCCAAAGAGCTATCACATTTGGGGATGGAAATCAAGGTTTGGTAAAAGGACTTGGTAAAATTGCTATATCACATGACCATTATATTTCCAATGTTTTTCTTGTAGATTCTTTAGATTACAACTTGCTTTCAGTTTCTCAATTATGCAAAATGGGCTACAATGGTCTTTTTACGGATATAGGTGTTATTGTCTTTAGAAGAAGTGATGATTCAATAGCATTTAAGGGAGTGTTAGAGGGTCAGCTATACTTAGTTGATTTTAATAGAGCTGAACTCGACACTTGCTTAATTGCTAAGACTAACATGGGCTGGCTCTGGCATCGCCGACTAGCCCACGTTGGGATGAAGAATCTTCATAAGCGTCTAAAGGGAGAGCACATTTTGGGACTAACAAATGTTCATTTTGAGAAAGACAGGATTTGTAGCGCATGTCAAGTAGGCAAGCAAGTTGGTGTCCATCATCCACACAAGAACATCATGACGACCGACAGGCCACTTGAGCTACTCCACATGGACCTATTCGACCCGATAGCTTACATAAGCATCGGCGGGAGTAAGTATTGTCTAGTTATTGTGGATGATTATTCTCGCTTCACTTGGGTGTTCTTTTTGCAGGATAAATCTCAAACCTAAGAGACCTTAAAGGGATTCTTGAGACGGGCTCAAAATGAGTTCGGCTTAAGGATCAAAAAGATTAGAAGCGACAACGGGACGGAGTTCAAGAACTCTCAAATTGAAGGCTTTCTTGAGGACGAGGGCATCAAGCATGAGTGTAGTGGAGAGGAAGATTAGAACTCTACTTGACATGGCGAGGACCATGCTTGATGAGTACAAAATGGTGTAGTGGAGAGGAAGAATAGAACTCTACTTGACATGGCGAGGACCATGCTTGATGAGTACAAGACTTCGGACCGGTTTTGGGCGGAAGCAATCAACACTGCTTGCTACGCCATCAACCGACTCTACCTTCACCGAATCCTCAAGAAGACATCATATGAACTCCTAACCGGTAAAATGCCCAATGTTTCATATTTTAGAGTCTTTGGTAGCAAATGTTTTATTCTTGTCAAAAGAGGTAGAAAATCTAAATTTGCTCCTAACGCTGTAGAAGGCTTTTTACTTGGTTATGATTCAAACACAAGGGCATATAGAGTCTTTAACAAGTCCACTGGACTAGTTGAAGTTTCTTGTGACATTGTGTTTGATGAGACTAACGGCTCTCAAGTAGAGCAAGTTGATCTTGATGAGCTAGATGATGAAGAGGCTCTGTGTGTCGCGCTAAGGAACATGTCCATTGGGGATGTGTGTCCTAAGGAATCTGAAGAGCCTCCACAAGCACAAGATCAACCATCTTCTTCCATACAAGCATCTGCACCAACTCAAGATGAGGATCAAGCTCAAGAGGATGAAAATGAAGATAAAAAAGAGCCACCTCAAGAGGAGGACAATGATCAAGGGGGAGATGCCAATGATCAAGACAAAGAAGATGATGAGGGTCAAAGACCGCCTCACCCAAGAGTCTACCAAGCGATACAACGAGATCACCCCGTGAACTCCATTCTCGGTGACATTCATAAGGGGGTAACCACTTGATCTCGTGTCGCTCATTTTTGTGAACATTACTCTTTTGTGTCTTCTATTGAGCCATACAGGGTGGAAGACGCATTAAGGGATTCAGATTGGGTGTTGGCAATGCAAGAGGAACTCAACAACTTCACGAGGAATGATGTATGACATCTTGTTCCACGTCCTAATCAAAATGTTGTAGGAATCAAGTGGGTCTTCCGCAATAAGCAAGATGAGCATGGTGTGGTGACAAGGAACAAAGCCCGACTTATAGCCAAAGGATATTCACAAGTCGAAGGTTTGGATTTCGGTGAAACCTATGCACTCGTAGCTAGGCTTGAGTCAATTCGTATATTACTTGCCTATGCTACTTACCATGGCTTTAAGCTTTACCAAATGGACGTGAAAAGTGCCTTCCTCAATGGACCAATCAAGGAAGAAGTCTATGTTGAGCAACCTCTCGGCTTTGAAGATAGTGAGTACCCTAACCATGTGTATAAACTCTCTAAGGCGCTTTATGGGCTCAAGCAAGCCCCAAGAGCATGGTATGAATGCCTAAGAGATTTCCTTATCGCTAATGGATTCAAAGTCGGCAAAGCCGATCCTACTCTCTTTACTAAAACTATTGCAAATGATTTGTTTGTATGCCAAATCTATGTTGATGATATCATATTTGGGTCTACTAACAAATCCACTTGTGAAGAGTTTAGTAGGATAATGATTCAAAAGTTCGAGATGTCTATGATGGGGGAGTTGAAGTATTTATTAGGATTTCAAGTGAAGCAACTCCAAGAGGGCACCTTCATCAGCCAAACCAAGTACACTCAAGATATACTTACCAAGTTTAGAATGAAGGATGCCAAGCCCATCAAAACACCCATGGGAACCAATGGGCATCTCGACCTCGACACGAGAGGTAAATCCATAGATCAAAAGTTATACCAGTCGATGATAGGATCTCTACTCTATTTATGTGCATCTCGACCGGATATTATGCTTTCCGTATGCATGTGTGCAAGATTCCAAGCTGATCCTAAGGAAGTTCACCTTAGGGCCGTGAAACGAATCTTGAGATATTTAGTTCATACACCTAAGTTTAGTCTTTAGTACCCCAAGGGATCCACTTTTGATTTAATAGGTTATTTAGATGCTGATTGGGCAGGGTGTAAAATTGATAGAAAGAGCACATCAGTGTCTTGTCAGTTTTTGGGAAGATCCCTGGTGTCTTGGGCTTCAAAGAAACAAAACTCAGTAGCTCTTTCAACCGCCGAAGCCGAGTACATTGCCGCAGGCCATTGTTGCGCGCAATTGCTTTAGATGAGGCAAACCCTTAGGGACTATGGCTACAAATTAACCAAAGTCCCTCTCCTATGTGATAATGAGAGTGCAATCCGCATGCGGATAATCCCGTTGAGCACAACCGCACTAAGCACATAGCCATTCGATATCACTTTTTGAGGGATCACCAACAAAGGAGGGATATCGAGATAGCCTATGTGAGCACCAAAGAACAATTAGCCGATATCTTTACCAAGCCATTAGATGAGAAAACTTTTAACAAACTTAGGCATGAGCTAAACATTCTTGATTCTAGGAATTTTGATTGATATTTTGCACACATAGCTCATTTATGTACATTTGATCATCTCTCTTTCATTTGCTATGACTAATGTGGTTTTCAAGTGTATTTCATGCTAAGTCATAGATTGAAAGGAAAATGGAGTCTTCGGCGAAGACAAGGCTTCCACTCCACTCCATCGTATTATTTCTCCTTCGCCGTCACTCCGCATCACTCCGCATCACTCTCCACATTGGTATAATACTTCACTCATATATTATTTGCCAAAGGGGGAGAGAGTTTGAAAAGGGCTCTAAAGACTCTGTTTTTTGCGATTCATGCCAAAGGGGGAGAGAGTATTAGCCCAAAGCAAAAGGACCGCACCACCATGCCAATTTAAAAAAATTTCAAAACAAGTCTAAGTCTTAATGTTGTTTTCAATGAGTATTGTGTTTGTGATATATTTCAAAAATTGGTATCTAAAACCCTCTTGAACACTAAGAGAAGAATTTCATTGAGGGGGAGTTTTGTTTAGTCAAAGGAAAAGCATTTGAAATAGTGGAAGAAAATTTCAAATCTTGAAAATGCTTCTCGAAATCTTATTCATTTACCTTTGACTATCTGCAAAAAGACTTTGAAAAAGAATTTCCAAAAAAACATTTGCAAAAACAAATCAAGTGGTGCAAGTATGGTCCAAAATGTTAAAATAAAGAAAGCAATCCATGCATATCTTATGAAAATGTAAATTGGTTTAATTCCAAGTAACCTTTGCACTTACCTTATGCAAACTAGTTCAATTCCGCACTTATACATTTGTTTTGGTTTGTGTTGGCATCAATCACCAAAAAGGGGGAGATTGAAAGGGAAATAGGGTCAAACCTTTTCCTAAATGATTTTGGTGGTTGAATTGCCCAACACAAATAATTGGACTAACTAGTTTTGCTCTAGATTATAAGTTCTACTGAAAGGGAAATGTGCCTTTGGGCCATTTCTACAATATTTTGGTGATTAAGTGTCCAACACATAGTGAGTGAGATATTATTGTGCCAAACAAGCAAAAGGTGCAAGTCATGTAACAAGGTACGTTTCTAGACTTAGTACATTGTTTTGAGTACTAACACATATTGTCTAAGTGCTAGAAACAGAGAAACAAAGAAAAGAAAAGAGATGCAAAAGACTTTGCTTGGTACAACCAAAGTCCAGCTCGGCTTGGCACACCGGACTGTCCGGTGGTGCACCGGACAGTGTCCGGTGCGCCAGGCCGCTCTCAAGAGAATTTGGCTATAATTCACCAGACTGTCCGGTGGTGCACCGGACTGTCCGGTGAGCCAAAGGCCACCAGCGCAACGGTCGGCCGCGCAATTTGCAGGCGACGTGTGGCCCGCGCCAACGGTCGGCAGGGGCACCGGACTGTCTGGTGTGCACCGGACAGTGTCTGGTGCGCCAACTGCCACGAATTTGCAACGGTCGGCTGCGCCAGAATAGGAAGGAGATCGCGCACCGGACATGAACAGTGTCTGTCTGGTGGTGCACCGGACTGTCCGGTGCGCCACCCGACAGAAGGCAATGATAGCCTTCCTTGTTGGCCTCCAACGGCTCCTAGCTGCCTTGGGGCTATAAAAGGGACCCTAGGCGCATGGAGGAGCCACCCAAGCATTCAAGAAACATTCTAAGCCTCCAAGACTCCAACTTCGCGCATTTGATTCTTTGAGATAGTGACTTGAGCTCCATTTGAGTTGTGAACTCCGAGAGTTGTGTTTTGAGCTCAAGTTGTGACTTGTGTGCGTGATTGTGATGTGTTTTGAGTCTTGTGTGTGTTGCTCTCCCCTCCCTTACTTCCGTACATCTTTTGTGATCTTCATTGTAAGGGCGAGAGGCTCCAAGTTGTGAAGATTCCTCGCAAACGGGAGAAAGACAAAGAAAGGAAAAACCGTGGTATTCAAGTTGATCATCGGATCACTTGAAAGGGGTTGAGTGCAACCCTCGTCCATTGGGACGCCACAACGTGGAAGTAGGCAAGTGTTACTTGGCCAAACCACGGGATAAAAATATCGTGTCTCTTGTGTGCTTTACCTTGATTATTTGTGTTCACAAGAACTCGTTTCAAGCTACTTAGCCATTCTAACTTACATAACAAAGTTTTGTGGCTATTAGTGTTGAATTTTACAGGATCACCTATTCACCCCCCTCTAGGTGCTCTCAATTGGTATCAGAGCAGTTCTCTTCACGTAAGGGACTAATCGCCCGAAGAGATGGATCCTAAGGGAAAGGGGATGGTGGTCAACGACAAGGAAAATGAGTCCTTCCTCAACGAGCCTAGAGACGACAAGCCCACTGACTCTGGCTCAAGTCACAAGAAGAAGGACAGGAAGAAGAAGAGGCGCATCAAGAAGATCGTCTACTACGACAACGATGAATCTTCTTCTTCACCAAGAGACGACGACGATGACGATCCTTCTTCAAAGAAAAAGACGGTTAATCAAAATTACTCTTTTGACTATTCCCGCATGTCGTACAATACAAATGCACATCTACTCTCTATTCCACTAGGAAAACCTCCACACTTTGATGGAGAGGACTACTCATTTTGGAGTCATAAAATGCGTAGTCATCTATTTTCTCTTCATCCTAGCATTTGGGAAATAGTGGAAATTGGGATGCATTTTGATAGCACTGATAACCCTGTATTCATTAATGAACAAATTCATAAGAATGCCCAAGCTACTACTGTCTTGTTAGCTTCGCTTTGCATAGATGAATACAATAAAGTTAGCGGCTTGGACAACGCCAAGCAAATCTGGGATACCCTCAAGATCTCACATGAGGGAAATGATGCCACCGTGATCACAAAGATGGAACTGGTAGAAGGCGAGCTGGGGAGGTTTGCCATGATCAGGGGAGAAGAGCCAACTCAAACATATAACCGGCTCAAGTCCCTGGTCAACAAGATTAGGAGCTATGGAAGCACAAGATGGACGGACCACGACGTCGTCCAACTAATGCTAAGGTCATTTACCGTAATTGACCCCCATCTTGTCAACCTTATTCGTGAGAATCCCAGGTACACCAAGATGATGCCCAAAGAGATTCTTGGGAAGTTTGTGAGTGGGCGCATGATGGTGAAGGAGGCTCGATATGTGGACGATGCACTAAACGGTCGACTACCCGTCTACGAGCCTCAACCTGTGGCACTTAAGGCTACTAGCAGCAGGGAGACGCTACCAAGCAAGGTGGCACAAGTGGAGGCCGCAGGCCTCAACGAAGATGAAATGGCGCTTATCATCAAGCGCTTCAAGACCGCATTGAAACGATGCAAGGAGTACCCCAACAAGAACAAAACAAGGGGAAAGCACTCCTGCTTCAAATGCGGTAAGACTGGTCATTTCATAGCACAATGTCCCGATAATGATGATGACCAGGAACAAGAAAAGCACGGGAAGAGGGAGAAGAAGAAGGTCTACAAGAAGGCGAAGGGCGAGGCGCACCTTAGTAAAGAATGGGATTCAGACTGCTCTTCATCCGGCTCCGACGATGAAGGACTGGCAGCCTCGGCCTTCAACAAATCTTCGCTCTTCCCCAACGAACGCCACACCTGCCTCATGGCCAAGGAAAAGAAGGTGAGTGTTCGAGATTCCCCCAAGTACTCTACTTCTAGTGATGAAGATTCTAGTGATGATGAAATAGATTATACTGATTTATTTAAGGGCTTAGATAGAGCTAAAGTAGATAAAATCAATGAGTTGATTGATGCTCTAAATGAAAAGGATATATTGTTAGAAAAGAAGAGGATATTTTATATGAGGAGCATGATAAGTTTGTTAGTGTGCAAAAATCTCTTGCTTTAGAGATTAAAAGGAATGAAATGCTATCTTCTGAATTATCTGCTTGCCATGAAACTGTGTCTGGTTTAAAGAGTGTAAATGATGATTTAAATGCTAAGCTAGAGGAAGCAAATAAATCTAGTTCATGTGTAGAGCATGTTAGTATTTGTAATAGATGTAAGGATTTTGATGTTGATGCTTGTGATGAACACCTTATGTCTATTACCCAATTAAATGATGAGGTGGCAAGTCTTAATGCTCAACTTAAGACTTACAAAATTAATTTTGATCAATTAAAATTTGCTAGGGATGCCTACATTGTGGGTAGACACCCCTCTATTAAGGATGGACTTGGTTTTCGAAAGGAAACCAAGAACTTAACAAGCCAAAAGGCTCCTGTTCTCAACAAGGAGAAAGGGAAGGCTCCTATGGCTAGCAGTTCTAAAAAATGTCATGCTTACATTTATGATAGAAAATTTTCTAGAAATGCTCATAGGAATTATGATGCGTTTAATTCACATGCTATGTTTGCTTCTAGCTCTACTTTCGTGCATGGTAAACCTAGGAGAAATCTTGTTATGCATCATGTGCCTAGGAAAGTATGTAGTGAACCTTCTACTATTTACCATGCTTGCAATACTTCGTTTGCAATTTTTTGTAAGAATGAGAAAGTAGTTGCTAGGAAGTTGGGATTCAAATGCAAGGGAGATAAGACTTGTATTTGGATTCCAAAGGCTATTGTAACTAACCTTGTAGGACCCAACAAGAGTTGGGTACCTAAAACCCAAGTGTAAATTACCTTGCAGGTTTATGCATCCGGGGGCTCAAGCTGGATTATCGACAACGGATGCACAAACCACATGACGGGGGAGAAGAAGATGTTCACCTTCTACGTCAAGAACAAGGATTCCCAGGATACGATCATCTTTGGAGATGAGAATCAAGGCAAGGTAAAAGGCTTGGGCAAGATAGCTATCACCAACGAGCACTCCATTTCAAACGTATTTCTAGTAGAGTCGCTTGGTTACAATCTCCTGTCTGTAAGTCAATTGTGCCACATGGGCTACAATTGTTTGTTTACAAATGTTGATGTTTCTAACTTTAGAAGGAGTGATGGTTCATTAGCATTTAAGGGTGTATTAGACGACAAACTCTACTTAGTTGATTTTTCAAAAGAGGAGGCCGATCTAGATGCATGTTTAATAGCTAAGACTAGCATGGGCTGGCTGTGGCATCGTCGTCTAGCACATGTTGGGATGAAGAACCTTCATAAACTTCTAAAGGGAGAATATGTGTTAGGACTAACCAATGTCTGCTTTGAGAAAGACAGACCTTGTGCAGCTTGTCAGGCAGGGAAACAGGTGGGAAGCACTCATCACAACAAGAATGTGATGACAACATCAAGACTATTGGAGCTTCTTCACATGGACCTCTTCGGACCCATCGCCTATCTCAGCATCAGAGGAAGTAAGTATGGTTTAGTAATTGTTGATGATTTTTCCCGCTTCACTTGGGTATTCTTTTTGCAGGATAAATTAGAAACCCAAGGGACCCTCAAGCGCTTTCTAAGGAGGGCTCAAAACGAATTTGAGCTAAAGGTGAAAAAGATAAGGAGCGACAACGGGTCCGAGTTCAAGAATCTACAAGTTGAGGAGTATCTTGAGGAGGAAGGTGTCAAGCATGAGTTCTTCGTTCCCTACACACCACAACAAAACGGTGTGGTAGAGAGGAAGAACAGGACGCTTATCGACATGGCGAGGACGATGCTTGGAGAGTTCAAGACGCCCGAGCGGTTTTGGTCGGAAGCTGTGAATATAGCTTGCCATGCCATAAACCGGCTCTATCTGCATCGTCTCCTCAAGAAGACCTCCTACAAACTCCTTACCGGTAACAAACCCAATGTCTCTTACTTTCGTGTAGTTGGGAGCAAATGCTACATTTTGGTGAAGAAAGGTAGACATTCCAAATTTGCTCCCAAAGCTGTAGAAGGGTTTTTACTAGGGTATGACTCAAATACAAAGGCGTATAGAGTCTTCAACAAATCATCGGGTTTGGTTGAAGTCTCTAGCGACGTTGTATTTGATGAGACTAATGGCTATCCAAGAGAGCAAGTTGATCTTGATGATATAGATGAAGATGATGTTCCGACGGCCGCAATACGCACTATGGCGATTGGAGATGTGCGACCACAGGAACAACAAGAGCAAGATCAACCTTCTTCCTCAACGATGGTGCATCCCCCGACTCAAGATGATGGACAGGTTCATCAAGAAGAGGCGTGTGATCAAGGGGGAGCACAAGAAGAACAAGATTTGGAGGAAGAAGCACCACTGGCCCCTCCAACTCAAGTCCAAGCGATGATTCAAAGGAATCACCCCGTTGACCAGATTCTGGGTGACATAAGCAAGGGAGTAACTACTCGCTCAATATTAGCTAATTTCTGTGAGCATTACTCGTTTGTCTCTTCTATTGAGCCTTTCAGGGTAGAAGAGGCCTTGCAAGATCCGGACTGGGTGTTGGCCATGCAGGAAGAGCTCAACAACTTCAAGAGGAATGAAGTTTGGAGCCTAGTGCCACGTCCAAAGCAAAACGTTGTGGGAACCAAGTGGGTGTTCCGCAACAAGCAAGATGAGCACGGGGTGGTGACAAGAAACAAGGCTCGACTTGTGGCAAAAGGTTATGCCCAAATCGCAGGTTTGGATTTTGAGGAGACTTTTGCTCCTGTGGCTAGGCTAGAGTCTATTAGAATATTATTAGCCTATGCCGCTCACCACTCTTTTAGGTTGTTTCAAATGGATGTGAAGAGCGCTTTCCTTAACGGGCCAATAAAGGAGGAGGTGTACGTGGAACAACCCCTTGGCTTTGAGGATGACAGGTACCCTGACTATGTGTGTAAGCTCTCTAAGGCGCTCTATGGACTTAAGCAAGCCCCAAGAGCATGGTATGAATGTCTTAGAGATTTCTTAATTGCCAATTCTTTCAAGGTTAGGAAAGTCGATCCCACTCTTTTCACTAAGAATTGTGACAGTGACCTTTTTGTATGCCAAATTTATGTCGATGACATAATATTTGGTTCTACTAACCAAAAGTCTTGTGAGGAGTTTAGCAGGGTGATCACCCAAAAGTTTGAGATGTCGATGATGGGTGAGTTGAACTACTTTCTTGGATTCCAAGTGAAGCAACTCAAGGATGGCACCTTCATCTCCCAAACGAAGTACACTCAAGATCTTCTCAAGCGGTTTGGGATGAAGGACGCCAAGCCCGCAAAGACACCTATGGGAACCGACAGACATGTCGACCTCAACAAAGGAGGTAAGTTCGTTGATCAAAAGATATACCGGTCTATGATAGGGTCATTACTTTACTTATGTGCTAGTAGACCGGATATTATGCTTAGCGTATGCATGTGTGCTAAATTTCAATCTGACCCAAGGGAATGTCACCTTGTAACCGTTAAGCGAATTCTTAGGTATTTAGTCGCTACGCCTTGCTTCGGGATCTGGTATCCAAAGGGGTCTACCTTTGACTTGATTGGATATTCAGACTCCGATTATGCTGGATGCAAGGTTGATAGGAAGAGTACATCAGGGACGTGCCAATTCCTAGGAAGGTCCCTGGTGTCTTGGAGTTCAAAGAAACAAACCTCTGTTGCCCTATCCACCGCCGAGGCTGAGTATGTTGCTGCAGGACAATGTTGCGCGCAACTACTTTGGATGAGGCAAACCCTCCGGGACTTTGGCTACAATCTGAGCGAAGTCCCACTCCTATGTGACAATGAGAGTGCAATCCGCATGGCGGATAATCCTATTGAACACAGCCACACTAAGCACATAGACATCCGGCATCACTTTCTGAGAGACCACCAACAAAAGGGAGATATCAAGGTTTTCCATATTAGCACCGAGAACCAGCTAGCCGATATCTTTACCAAGCCATTAGATGAGAAAACCTTTTGCAGGCTGCATAGTGAGCTAAATGTCTTAGATTCGCGTAACTTGGATTGATTTATAGCATACATGTGTTTTATGCCTTTGATCACGTTACATTATGCATTTATGTGATTTATTGCTTATTTATGGTGCTCAAGTTGTGCAAGGGATCCCCGAACCTCACAAGTCCATGTGTGAATGATGCACATATTTAGGGGGAGAAGTGCTACAACTTGACCCTTTGAGACTAACCTTTGTGTTTAAGTGTACTTGATGTAGTCTCAAAGGTGAATTGAAAGGGAAAGGTGAACTTGGACCATGCAAAGACTTCCACTGCACTCCGGTATTAGTGTACTCACCTCCAAGTTCATTCTTATGATCTTATTGCCTTTTTGCTCTTAATTGACAATTTTGGTGAGGCAATGGGGTTAAAGGGCTAAAAATGATCCCGTTTTTGTGCTTAATGCCAAAGGGGGAGAAATTAAGGCCAAAGCAAATGGATCAGCTGCCACTTGTGAATTTTTGAAAACCATAGAGTTAGAACTTTTGATTTGTCAAAATACTCTTATTGCAAAATTTGGTGTCTCTTGTGGGAAAATTTATGATTATGGGAAAAAGGGGGAGTTTTTGGCACTTGATCAAATTTTCCATTGGAATATCTCTCTTTGTGCCCAAACAAGTGTGTTTGACTTAGAGATAGGAAAATGAATTTGATTTGCAAAAACAAACCAAGTGGTGGCAAAGAAGGATCCAAATATGCCAAATTAGAATAAAAAACAATTTGGTCTTCAATTTGAATCGATGTTGCATGTTTTGCATTGCTTTTTGATGTGTTGGCATAAATCACCAAAAAGGGAGAGATTGAAAGGGAAATGTGCCTTTGGGCCATTTCTACAATATTTTGGTGATTAAGTGTCCAACACATAATGAGTGAGATATTATTGTGCCAAACAAGCAAAAGGTGCAAATCATGTAACAAGGTATGTTTCTAGACTTAGTACATTGTTTTGAGTACTAACACATATTGTCTAAGTGCTAGAAATAGAGAAACGAAGAAAAGAAAAGAGATGCAAAAGACTTTGCTTGGTACAACCAAAGTCCAGCTCGGCTTGGCACACCTGACTGTCCAGTGGTGCACCGGACAGTGTCCGGTGCGCCAGGCTGAACTCCGGTGAACAGGCCGCTCTCGGGAGAATTTGGCGGTGTACGACTATAATTCACCGGACTGTCCGGTGGTGTACCGGACTGTCCGGTGAGCCAACGGCCGCTAGCGCAACGGTCGGTCGCGCAATCCGCAGGCGATGCGTGGCCCGCGCCAACGGTCGGCAGGGGGCACCAGACTGTCCGGTGTGCACCGGACAGTGTCCGGTGCGCCAACTGCCACGAATCTGCAATGGTCGGCTGCACCAGAATAGGAGGGAGATCGCGCACCGGACATGAACAGTGTCTGTCCGGTGCGCCACCCGATAGAAGGCAAGGATAGCCTTCCTTGTTGGCCTCCAACGGCTCCTAGCTGCCTTGGGGCTATAAAAGGGACCCCTAGGCGCATGGAGGAGCCACCCAAGCATTCAAGAAACATTCTAAGCCTCCAAGACTCCAACTTCGCGCATTTGATTCTTTGAGATAGTGACTTGAGCTCCATTTGAGTTGTGAACTCTGAGAGTTGTGTTTTGAGCTCAAGTTGTGACTTGTGTGCGTGATTGTGCTGTGTTTTGAGCCTTGTGTGTGTTGCTCTCCCCTCTCTTACTTCCGTACATCTTTTGTGATCTTCATTGTAAGGGCGAGAGGCTCCAAGTTGTGGAGATTCCTCGCAAACGGGAGAAAGACAAAGAAAGGAAAAATCGTGGTATTCAAGTTGATCATCGGATCACTTGAAAGGGGTTGAGTGCAACCCTCGTCCATTGGGACGCCACAACGTGGAAGTAGGCAAGTGTTACTTGGCCGAACCACGGGATAAAAATCGCGTGTCTCTTGTGTGCTTTACCTTGATTATCTGTGTTCACAAGAACTCGTTTCAAGCTACTTAGCCGTTCTAACTTACATAACAAAGTTTTGTGGCTATTAGTGTTGAATTTTACAGGATCACCTATTCACCCTGTCACACCCGGTTTTAGAAGGCAAACCGAATGCGAACCATGTACGTGCCAGGATCAGTTATTCACGTACACAGCAGTTACATAATATGGACATCATCACACAGTGCTCAAAATAGTATTAATAAGGGAAATAGTCGATTACATCATACGTCTGAGACGTCCATATAGTCCTTACAATAAATCAAAGTGCGGAAAAGAAACGTAGATAACCGCGGCCTTCACAGGCAGCCGACTGGGGGTTGCCGCTAACCCACACCTAGAACTCGTCGTAATCTTGGAACTCCTGGAAGTCTCCTTCCACAGCTTCATCTTCGCCTGAGCAGTGGTTGCAATGCTGACAACCTGGGGATGGGGGGGTTTGGTGTGTAGAGCAAGGGTCAGTACACATCAACATACTCAGCAAGTATCCTGTTTGGCTGTGGTGGACTAGCTTTATGTGGGGATAAGTCAAGCAGTTGCTTTTAGTTGGTCAGATTATTACTTACTAGTAGAAAGCCAAGTTTTAGCACTAACCCAAGTTATTAACCCAAACGTACTCCTTTCCAAACGGAAAGAGTACCACTTACCATTACCATAAGCATGATCATAACCATCAATCTCATAACCACCTGTACCAAAGCATCTCTGATCAAGTACCACTAATCATTGGAGCTCCCTTGGCCGCTCATAACCGTGAGCATGGCTGATATATCAGTTTTTCAAACACTCTGTAGAGGTTGTGCACTTTACCCACAAGTCGTGATTCCCATTCTGCCCGGAGATCATGACTCTCCATTGATCACTACCAAGGTGACCCAACAGGGCATCACTACGTAGCCTTTACAAAGATTCCCAGGGGCTGTAGCCACTCGTTAGGTTTCCTAAATGCACCGCACTCCTCCCCAAGGGGCGAACCCAAACTTGGCAGAGCGAGCCGCATACACCGAGCCCCATTGACGGCACGACGGCTAAGTGAACTACACCCCGGATCCTCTAATTATTCAGCTAAGGGCACCCCATTCCACCCTCATGGTTGCACTGTTTTCCCGGGCGGTCATCCATAGAACAGGTCCTTACGGAGAGGCACTCGAGAAACCGCTCGAGCCCCCTTGATGACCACAAGTACCACATCATAATAAGAGAAGGGAAAACAGCGTATCATAGATAATCTCATCATGTTCATTGATTAGAGTTTAAGCAATAGCATAAAGCTAAACAGTAATAATCCAACCCAGATAGGTAAACAAGGACATGGATAACAAAAGCTAGTCAATCCTTAGGCATAAATGTGTAAAGCGGGAGGTGAATTAAATAATGAATAGGACATAGATAGGTCAGGGGACACTTGCCTCCACCAACCGACTGCTGCTCAGGGGCTTCTCCTGTGAGTTCCTCGGGCTCTTCAACCGGATCGTTCTCTAAGCGGGTGCAAACATACATACATCCATCCATCGAAATTAGGAAACCAACAGTACACCATACAAGAGAACAAGTAAAGCAAATATGCATAGAATACCACATACGATAATGAATTTACCTTGGTTAGAAAGGAATGAGGGAAAGTTTCGCAGGGGTTGAGGCTTATGCTCGAGGGACACTACGGGTAGACGAAAGACTAGACGTCACGTGCTCTAGTTTTAATTAGTTTTAACAAAAGAATTAGCTACATGCACTAATGTAATCGCAACCACTTTTAGTAGATTAACATTGAACGAGATAGATGATTAGTTATACGAATTAACTAACGTAACCAATTTCCAAATTGAGACTCCTATCTTATTAATATAAACGACGTGATTAGCGCATATAGGAGACGGGGGGGGGGGTAGACGAGGGGTTAGGGGGTAGACGAGGCACGACGAGTCGTGCCAAGGCACGCGCACTACGCGGGCACGCACGCGAGGCCGCACGCACACGCCGCGGACTAACCGTACGCACGTCGGAGCCGTGCGCTAGCCGAGCTCAAAGCCGCGCGCCATAGGCACGCTGGGCCAAGCTCAAGACCACGCAGGGGCCGACACGACGCGAGCGAGGCACGGCGGGGGCGAGCGGGCAAGCACGCCGGGGAAAGCGAGCGCGGGCGAGCGAGGATACGGCCGGGCGAGGCCGAACGCGGGGATGGGCGGCCGAGCCGGGGCACGGGGGCGGTTGAACCGGGGGGGGCGGCCGAGCTCGCCGGGAGGCGGCCGAGCTCGCCGGGAGGGGCGGTTGGGCCGGGCCGGGGCGCGAGCGGCCGAGCCGAGGCCGGGGCAGCCGAGGCCGGGCGCGAGCGGTCGAGGCCGGGCGCGGGGCAGGGCGGGGTAGAGGCGGGACGCCGGGGGCGCGGGCGGCCGAGCTCGCCGGGAGCGGGCGGCCGAGCTCGCCGGGCGCGGGGAAGGGCGGGGCGCGGCCGGGCGGGACGCCGGGGGCGCGGGCCGGGCGGGGTCGCCGGAGCGGGGCCGAGGCGGCCGAGCTCGCCGGAGGGGGCGGGGGCGCGGCTTGGCGGCCGAGCTCGGGGCGCGGGCGCCGGGGCGGGGTAGGGGAGGGCGCGGTCGGGCGGCTCGCCGGCGCGCGCGCGGGCGCGGGGCCGGGGACGGGGAGCGCGGGGCCGGGCGCGGGACGGGGCGGTGTGCCGGGCGCCATGGCCGCGAGCGCCATGGCCGCGAGCGGCCGGGCCGAGCCGAGCGGCGGGGGCGCGACCGGCCGAGCCGGGGGCCAAGGCGGGCGGCGCGGGTGAGAGCACCTAGAGGGGGGGGGTGAATAGGTGATCCTGTAAAAACTTAAACTTATAGCCACAAAACTTGATTAGTTGTTAGCACAGTTTATGCCAAGTGGCTAGAGAGGAGTCAAAACACAATAACCACAAGAATCCAATCACAGAGATGACACAGTGGTTATCCCGTGGTTCGGCCAAGTACAAAACTTGCCTACTCCACGTTGTGGCGTCCCAACGGACGAGAGTTGCACTCAACTCCTCTCAAGTGATCCAATGATCAACTTGAATACCACGGTGTTCTTGCTTTTCTTTTCTCAATCCCGTTTGCGAGGAATCTCCACAACTTGGAGCCTCTCGCCCTTACAAAAGATGTTCACAGAGAATCACAGAGCAAAGGAGGGATTAGCAACTCACACACGACACAAAGATCACAGCGAATACGCACACACAAGACCCAGACTTGAGCTCAAAAGACTAGCACACTAGAACGGAGCTCAAATCACTAGAATGTCGAACAAGTGCGCGAGATTGATGTGTGAGTGATCAAGAGTGCTCAAGGAATGCTTGGTATACTCCTCCATGCGCCAAGGGGTCCCTTTTATAGCCCCAAGGCAGCTAGGAGCCGTTGGGAACAAATCTGGAAGGCCATCTTTGCCTTCTGTATCGTGGCGCACCGGACAGTCCGGTGCACACCGGACACTGTCCGGTGCCCGATTTGTTTCCATAGAAAGCGAAGCCGACCGTTGCCGACCGTTGCAGATCTGGCGCACCGGACAGTCCGGTGCACACCGGACAGTCCGGTGCTCCCTTCCGACCGTTGGCTCGGCCACGTGTCGCGCGCCGATCGCGCGGCCGACCGTTGGCCCGACCGACCGTTGGCTCACCGGACAGTCCGGTGCACACCGGACAGTCCGGTGAATTTTAGCCGAAGTCGCCGGAGAAAAACCCGAGAGCGGCCTCTTCGGCCGAGGCAGCCTGGCGCACCGGACACTGTCCGGTGCACCACCGGACACTGTCCGGTGCACCACCGGACAGTCCGGTGCCCCAGACCGAAGCAGCCCCTTGGCTGTACACAGCCAAGTCTTCTCTTCTCTTCTTCTATCTGTTTCTAACACTTAGACAAATATATTAGTACACAAAACTAATGTACTAAGGCTTAGAAACATACCTTTACTTGTGATTTACACTTTGTTCATCCATGAGCATATTTTCACATTTAGGCCCTTGTGTTTGCACTCAATCACCAAAATACTTAGAAATGGCCCAAGGGCACATTTCCCTTTCAATCTCCCCCTTTTTGGTGATTTATGCCAACACAATATAAAGCAACTAGAACAAGTGCAAAATCACTTTAAATAAAAACTCAAATTGGTTTTATTCAATTTTGGCATATATGGATCATCCTTTGCCACTACTTGGTTTGTTTTTGCAAATCAAACTCAAATCTCTATCTCTAAGTCAAACACTCATGTTGAAGTATAAAGAGAGTCATTCCAAAAGAGATTGATCAAAGATTTCAAAAACTCCCCCTTTTTCCCATAATCAACACTTCTCCCCACAAGAAGCCAACTTTTGAAAATAGAGACAATAAGAGACAATAAAAGCTTTTGACAAAACAAAAACTCTATTCTACTATTTTCAAAATCTCTCAAGTGGTAGCTGATCCATTTATCACTTTGGCCTTTATTTTCTCCCCCTTTGGCATCAAGCACCAAAACGGGATCAATCTTGGCCTGTTAACCCCATTGCCTCACCAAAGTCTTCAATTAAGAGCAAATGGCAATAAGATTTCATGAGATGAACTTGGAATTAGTTACCCTCTCATCGGAGTGCAGTGGAAGTCTTTCATGGTCCAAGTCCACCTTTTCCCTTTCAATCCTCCTTCGAGACTAAATTATCAAACTCAAGCACATGGTTAGTCTCAAAGGGTCAAGTTGTAACACATCTCCCCCTACACATGTGCATCACTTTGCAACGGACTTGTGAGGTCCAGGGAGTGTTTGTACAACTTGAGCACCATAATAAGCAACATAATGCAAAAAGGAACATGATCAAAAGCATAACTACATGTATGCTACAATTCAATCCAGGTTCCGCGAATCTAAGACATTTAGCTCACTACGCAACCTGCAAAAGGTCTTCTCATCTAGAGGCTTAGTGAAGATATCGGCTAGCTGGTTCTCGGTGCTAACATGAAACACTTCGATATCTCCCTTTTGCTGGTGGTCTCTCAAAAAGTGATGCCGGATGTCTATGTGCTTTGTGCGGCTGTGTTCAACAGGATTTTCCGCCATGCGGATAGCACTCTCATTATCACATAGGAGTGGGACTTTGCTCAGATTGTAGCCAAAGTCCCTGAGGGTTTGCCTCATCCAAAGTAGTTGCGTGCAACACTGTCCTGCGGCAACATACTCGGCCTCAGCGGTGGATAGGGCAACGGAAGTTTGTTTCTTAGAGTTCCATGACACCAGGGACCTTCCTAAGAATTGGCACGTCCCCGATGTACTCTTCCTATCGACCTTACATCCAGCATAGTCGGAGTCTGAGTATCCAACTAAGTCAAAGGTAGACCCCTTTGGATACCAGAGCCCGAAGCAAGGCGTAGCAACCAAATATCTAAGAATTCGCTTCACCGCCACTAAGTGACACTCCTTAGGATCGGATTGAAATCTAGCACACATGCATACGCTAAGCATAATATCCGGTCTACTAGCACATAAATAAAGCAAAGAACCTATCATTGACCGGTATGCTTTTTGATCAACGGACTTACCTCCTTTGTTGAGGTCGGTGTGTCCGTCGGTCCCCATCGGAGTCTTTGCGGGCTTGGCGTCCTTCATCCCAAACCGCTTTAGCAGATCTTGCGTGTACTTTGTTTGGGAGATGAAGGTGCCGTCCTTGAGTTGCTTCACTTGGAACCCAAGGAAGTAGTTCAACTCGCCCATCATCGACATCTCGAATTTCTGCGTCATCACCCTGCTAAACTCTTCACAAGACTTTTGGTTAGTAGAACCAAATATTATGTCATCAACATAAATTTGGCACACAAACAAATCACCATCACATGTCTTAGTGAAAAGAGTTGGATCGGCCTTCCCAACCTTGAAAGCATTAGCAATTAAGAAATCTCTAAGGCATTCATACCATGCTCTTGGGGCTTGCTTAAGTCCATAGAGCGCCTTAGAGAGCTTACACACATGGTCGGGGTACCGTTCATCCTCGAAGCCAGGGGGTTGCTCCACGTACACCTCCTCCTTGATTGGCCCGTTGAGGAAAGCGCTCTTCACATCCATTTGGAACAACCTGAAAGAATGGTGAGCGGCATATGCTAGCAAGATTCGAATTGACTCTAGCCTAGCCACAGGAGCAAAAGTCTCCTCAAAATCCAAACCTGCGACTTGGGCATAACCTTTTGCCACAAGTCGAGCCTTGTTTCTCGTCACCACCCCGTGCTCGTCCTGTTTGTTGCGGAACACCCACTTGGTTCCCACAACATTTTGCTTCGGACGAGGCACCAGTGTCCAAACTTCATTGCGCTTGAAATTGTTTAACTCCTCTTGCATGGCCAACACCCAGTCCGGATCTAGCAAGGCCTCTTCTACCCTGAAAGGCTCAATAGAAGAGACAAAGGAGTAATGCTCACAAAAATTAACTAATCGAGATCGAGTAGTTACTCCCTTGCTAATGTCACCCAGAATTTGGTCGACGGGATGATCCCTTTGGATCGTCGCTCGAACTTGGGTTGGAGGTGCCGGTTGCGCTTCTTCCTCCATCACGTGATCATCTTGTGCTCCCCCTTGATCACACGCCTCCTTTTGATGAACCTGTTCATCGTCTTGAGTAGGGGGATGCACCATAATTGAGGAAGAGGGTTGATCTTGCTCATCTTGTTCCTGTGGCCGCACTTCTCCAATCGCCATAGTTCGTATAGCGGTCGTCGGAACATCTTCTTCATCTACATCATCACAATCAATAACTTGCTCTCCTGGAGAGCCATTAGTCTCATCAAATACAACGTCACTAGAGACTTCAACCAAACCCGATGATTTGTTGAAGACTCTATATGCCTTTGTATTTGAGTCATAACCTAACAAAAACCCTTCTACAGCTTTGGGAGCAAACTTAGAATTTCTACCTTTCTTCACTAGAATGTAGCACTTGCTCCCAAATACACGAAAGTAAGATACATTGGGTTTGTTACCGGTTAGTAGCTCATACGAAGTCTTCTTGAGGAGGCGATGAAGGTAGACCCTGTTGATGGCGTGGCAAGCCGTGTTCACGGCTTCCGACCAAAAACGCTCGGGGGTCTTGAACTCTCCAAGCATAGTCCTCGCCATGTCGATTAGCGTCCTGTTCTTCCTCTCTACCACACCATTTTGCTGTGGTGTGTAGGGAGCGGAGAACTCGTGCTTGATCCCTTCTTCTTCAAGGAACTCCTCCACTTGAAGGTTCTTGAACTCGGACCCGTTGTCGCTTCTTATCTTTTTCACTTTGAGCTCAAACTCATTTTGAGCTCTCCTGAGGAAGCGTTTGAGGGTCCCTTGGGTTTCAGACTTATCCTGCAAAAAGAACACCCAAGTGAAGCGGGAAAAATCATCAACAATAACTAAACCATACTTACTTCCCCCTATGCTTAGATAGGCGACGGGTCCGAAGAGGTCCATATGCAGCAGCTCCAGGGGTCTTGAAGTGGTCATCACATTCTTGCTGTGATGCGCTCCTCCCACCTGTTTCCCTGCTTGACAAGCTGCACAAGGTCTATCTTTTTCGAATTGAACATTGGTTAGACCTATCACGTGTTCTCCCTTTAGAAGCTTGTGAAGGTTCTTCATCCCCACATGTGCTAAGCGGCGATGCCACAGCCAGCCCATGCAAGTCTTAGCCATTAAGCATGCATCTAGACCGGCCTCTTCTTTTGCAAAATCAACTAAATAAAGTTTGCCGTCTAATACACCCTTAAAAGCTAGTGAACCATCACTTCTTCTAAAGACAGACACATCTATATTTGTAAACAGACAGTTATATCCCATATTGCACAATTGACTAACAGATAGTAAATTATATCCTAGTGACTCTACTAAAAACACATTAGAGATAGAGTGCTCATTAGAAATTGCAATTTTACCTAACCCTTTTACCTTGCCTTGATTCCCATCACCGAATATGATTGAATCTTGGGAATCCTTATTCTTGACGTAGGAGGTGAACATCTTCTTCTCCCCCGTCATATGGTTTGTGCATCCGCTATCAATAATCCAGCTTGAACCCCCGGATGCATAAACCTGCAAGGCAAATTTAGGCTTGGGTCTTAGGTACCCAACTCATGTTGGGTCCTACAAGGTTAGTGCAAATATCCTTAGGGACCCAAATGCAAGTTTTGTCTCCCTTGCATTTTGCCCCTAACTTCCTAGCAACAATTTTCTTATCCTTTCTACAAATAGCAAAGGAAGCATTTAAAGCATAATAAATTGTGGAAGGTTCATTTGCTATTTTCCTAGGAGCATGAATAACATTCCTTCTAGGCACATGATGAATAGCATTTCTTTTAGGAACAACATTTCTCCTAGTAACATTTCTATCATACACATAAGAGGAACTAGGAGCAAACATGGTATGAGAATCATAAACATATGAATCATAAGCATCATGACTTACATTTCTAGTTTGTCTTCTATCATGATACAAAAATGCATGGTTCCTTTTAGCACTAGTAGCCATAGGGGCCTTCCCTTTCTCCTTGGCGGGAATGGGAGCCTTATGGCTTGTTAAGTTCTTAGCTTCTCTCTTGAAGCCAAGTCCATCCTTAATTGAGGGGTGTCTACCAATTGTGTAGGCATCCCTTGCAAATTTTAGCTTATCGAAATCATTCTTGCTAGTCTTAAGTTGAGCATTAAGACTAGCCAGTTCATCATTAAGCTTGAAAATTGAAACTAGGTGTTCACTACAAGCATTAATGTCAAAGTCTTTACACCTAGTACAAATTTCAACATGTTCTACACAAGAATTGGATTTGTTTGCTACTTCTAATTTAGCATTTAAATCATTGTTGACACCTTTCAAAGTAGAAATGGTTTCATGACAAGTAGATAGTTCAAAAGAAAGCATTTCATTTCTCTTAACTTCTAAAGCATAGGATTTTTGTGCCTCAACAAATTTATCATGCTCTTCATACAACAAATCCTCTTGCTTTTCTAAAAGTATATTCTTTTCATTCAAGGCATCAATTAATTCATTAATTTTGTCTATCTTAGATCTATCTAAGCCCTTGAACAAACATGAATAATCTACTTCATCCTCATCACTAGATTCGTCCTCACTTGAAGAAGCATAGGTAGAGTTGCGAGTACATACCTTCTTCTCTCTTGCCATAAGGCATGTGTGACGCTCGTTGGGGAAGAGGGTTGATTTGTTGAAGGCGGTGGCGGCGAGTCCTTCATTGTCGGAGTCGGACGAGGAGCAATCCGAGTCCCACTCCTTGCCTAGATGCGCCTCGCCCTTTGCCTTCTTGTAATGCTTCTTCTTTTCCCTCTTGTTCCCCTTTTCCTGGTCACTATCATTATCAGGACAGTTAGCAATAAAATGACCAAGCTTACCGCATTTGAAGCATGATCGCTTCCCCTTGGTCTTAGTCTTGCTCGGCTGTCCATTGCGACCCTTTAGCACCGTCTTGAATCTCTTGATAATGAGGGCCATTTCTTCTTCATTAAGACCGGCCGCCTCAATTTGCGCCACCTTGCTGGGTAGCGCCTCCTTGTTCCCTGTGGCTTTGAGAGCAAAAGGTTGCGGCTCGTTGATCGGTCCATTCAAGGCGTCGTCCACATACCTTGCCTCCTTGATCATCATTCGCCCGCTGACGAATTTTCCTAGTACTTCTTCGGGCGACATTTTGGTGTACCTGGGATTCTCACGAATATTATTCACCAAATGAGGATCAAGAACGGTAAAGGACCTGAGCATTAGTCGGACGACGTCGTGGTCCGTCCATCGCGTGCTTCCGTAGCTCCTTATTTTGTTGATAAGGGTCTTGAGCCGGTTGTATGTCTGAGTTGGCTCCTCGCCCCTTATCATCGCGAACCGTCCAAGCTCGCCCTCCACCAACTCCATTTTGGTGAGCAAGGTAGCGTCATTTCCCTCATGAGAGATCTTGAGGGTATCCCAGATTTGCTTGGCATTATCCAAGCCACTCACTTTATTATATTCATCCCTGCACAATGAGGCTAGAAGAACAGTAGTAGCTTGTGCATTCTTATGGATTTGCTCATTAATGAATATAGGACTATCCGAACTATTAAAGTGCATTCCACTATCTACAATCTCCCATATGCTAGGATGGAGAGAGAATAGGTGACTACGCATTTTGTGGCTCCAAAATCCGTAGTCCTCCCCATCAAAGTGTGGGGGCTTGCCGAGTGGAATAGAAAGCAAATGTGAATTTGAACTTTGCGGAATACGAGAGTAGTCAAAAGAAAAGTTAGAATTAACCGGTTTCCTTTGTCTGTCGTGGTCGTCGTCCTTTTGGGAAGAAGAGGACTCATCGCTGTCGTAGTAGACGATCTCCTTGATGCGTCTTGTCTTCTTCTTCTTCCCATCTCTTCGCTTGTGGCCCGAGTCCGAGTCATTGGACTTGTCATCCCTTGGCTCGTTGACGAAGGACTCCTTCTCCTTGTCGTTGATCACAATTCCCTTCCCCTTAGGATCCATCTCTTCGGGCGGTTAGTCCCTTTCTTGAAGAGAACGGCTCCGATACCAATTGAGAGCACCTAGAGGGGGGGGGTGAATAGGTGATCCTGTAAAAACTTAAACTTATAGCCACAAAACTTGATTAGTTGTTAGCACAGTTTATGCCAAGTGGCTAGAGAGGAGTCAAAACACAATAACCACAAGAATCCAATCACAGAGATGACACAGTGGTTATCCCGTGGTTCGGCCAAGTACAAAACTTGCCTACTCCACGTTGTGGCGTCCCAACGGACGAGAGTTGCACTCAACTCCTCTCAAGTGATCCAATGATCAACTTGAATACCACGGTGTTCTTGCTTTTCTTTTCTCAATCCCGTTTGCGAGGAATCTCCACAACTTGGAGCCTCTCGCCCTTACAAAAGATGTTCACAGAGAATCACAGAGCAAAGGAGGGATTAGCAACTCACACACGACACAAAGATCACAGCGAATACGCACACACAAGACCCAGACTTGAGCTCAAAAGACTAGCACACTAGAACGGAGCTCAAATCACTAGAATGTCGAACAAGTGCGCGAGATTGATGTGTGAGTGATCAAGAGTGCTCAAGGAATGCTTGGTATACTCCTCCATGCGCCAAGGGGTCCCTTTTATAGCCCCAAGGCAGCTAGGAGCCGTTGGGAACAAATCTGGAAGGCCATCTTTGCCTTCTGTATCGTGGCGCACCGGACAGTCCGGTGCACACCGGACACTGTCCGGTGCCCGATTTGTTTCCATAGAAAGCGAAGCCGACCGTTGCCGACCGTTGCAGATCTGGCGCACCGGACAGTCCGGTGCACACCGGACAGTCCGGTGCTCCCTTCCGACCGTTGGCTCGGCCACGTGTCGCGCGCCGATCGCGCGGCCGACCGTTGGCCCGGCCGACCGTTGGCTCACCGGACAGTCCGGTGCACACCGGACAGTCCGGTGAATTTTAGCCGAAGTCGCCGGAGAAAAACCCGAGAGCGGCCTCTTCGGCCGAGGCAGCCTGGCGCACCGGACACTGTCCGGTGCACCACCGGACACTGTCCGGTGCACCACCGGACACTGTCCGGTGCACCACCGGACAGTCCGGTGCCCCAGACCGAAGCAGCCCCTTGGCTGTACACAGCCAAGTCTTCTCTTCTCTTCTTCTATCTGTTTCTAACACTTAGACAAATATATTAGTACACAAAACTAATGTACTAAGGCTTAGAAACATACCTTTACTTGTGATTTACACTTTGTTCATCCATGAGCATATTTTCACATTTAGGCCCTTGTGTTTGCACTCAATCACCAAAATACTTAGAAATGGCCCAAGGGCACATTTCCCTTTCAGCGGGGGAGGGCGCCGGGGAGAGGAGAGGGAGGAGGGAGAGGGAGGAGGAGGGAGGGGCCTCACCGGAGGGGAGAACGGCGGCGGCGGCGGGGAGCGGCGGCGGCGCGGGGCGCGGGGGAGGGCGCCGGTTAGGGTTTGGGGAGAGAGAGGGAGAGGGAATGACGGGCGGGGCCCGCGGGAGGATTTTTGGAAAAAAGAAAAGAGGTGGGGGGCGGCTGGGCCGGCTGGGCCCAAAGGGGGGGAAGGGGGGCGCGCGGGTGGGCCGGCCGGGAGGCCCACGCGGGAGGGGAGGGGGAGGCGGCTTGGGCCGGCCAGGAGGCCCACGCGGGGGGGAGAGGGGGGGATCGCTTGGGCCGAAATGGGAAAGGGAGAGAGTGAGAGAAAAAGAAAAGGGTTTTCTTTTTCTAAAATCTAATTTTCTTTGGATGAATGCTTTCACATTTTAATCAATCAAAAAAATATGCATGGTTTGGCATGGTGCATCACAGAAAATAAAGTGTTTTAAGGTTTTGCTTCACACGAGGTCTAAAGCCAAAACCCGCTGCGACTTTGGAACAGATCAAGGCTTAGCGAGAAGAAAAGGGAAAAGGAAAGAGTAACGCCTGAATTTGGTGAGAGAAAAGAAGAAAAAAAATCTACCCCCAAATTCAGGGCGTTACAAACCTATCCCCTTAAAAGAATCTCGCCCTCGAGATTCAGGGTTGGCTAGCAAAGAGCTCAGGGTATTTAGCCATCAGATCGTCTTCACGCTCCCAGGTTGCTTCTTCCTTAGAGTGATGATCCCATCTGACTTTGCACATTCTGATGGTCTTCCTTCGGGTGACTCGGTCTGCAACCTCAAGGATTTGCACTGGCTTCTCAACGTAGGTCAAGTCTTCCTGGACTTCAAGACCTTCCACTGGCAACTGCTCTTCTGGCACACGCAAGCACTTCTTCAACTGAGACACATGAAAGACATCATGCACAGCTGACAAATTCTCGGGCAAACTGAGCTGATAAGCCACTTCTCCACGTCTTGCAAGAACCTGATACAGACCAATGTAGCGGGGTGCTAGCTTGCCTTTGACTCCGAACCTCTTGACTCCTCTGATCGGTGACACTTTCAGATAGACAAAGTCTCCGACTTCGAAACTCAGCTCTCTTCTTCTTGTGTCTGCATAGCTTCGCTGCCTCGATTGCGCTATCTTCAGATTCTCTCGGACCATCTTGATGTTCTCTTCGGCTTCAAGCAAAATGTCTGGCCCAAACACTTGCTTTTCTCCAGGCTGATCCCACTGCAACGGAGTTCTGCAACTCCTTCCATAGAGCGCCTGAAATGGTGACATCTTCAAACTGGCCTGGTAACTGTTGTTATAGGAAAACTCTGCATAAGGCAATCTCTTATCCCATCCGGACTGATCTTGCAACGCACAGGCTCTCAACATGTCTTCAAGAATTTGATTGGTCCTTTCGGTCTGGCCATCTGTCTGCGGGTGATAAGCTGAACTGAAATTCAGATGGGTGCCCAAAGCTTCATGCAACTGCTGCCAGAAATGAGAGGTGAACTGCGTTCCTCTGTCTGACACTATCTTCTTCGGCACACCATGAAGACAAACGATCCGAGACATATACAACTCTGCCAATATTGCACTGCTGTAGTTGGTCTTGACAGGTATGAAGTGGGCTGACTTGGTCAGACGGTCCACTACTACCCAGATGGAATCGTAGCCGGCTCGAGTGCGAGGCAATCCGACTATGAAATCCATACCAATTTCATCCCATTTCCACTGAGGGATCTGCAACGGTTGCAACAATCCGGCAGGTCTCTGGTGCTCTGCCTTAATTCTTCTGCAACTATCGCACATAGCCACATGCTCTGCGATTTCCCTCTTCATTCCGTACCACCGGAATTTCTTCTTCAGATCCTGATACATCTTCTCACTGCCAGGGTGAATCGAATAAGCTGTCTCATGAGCTTCCTTAAGAATCAATTCCCGAATGGACTGGACATTGGGAACACACAAGCGGTCTTTGAACCATATCACGCCTTCTGCATCTTCTCGAAAATCTTTGCCTCTGCCATCTAGAATCAGTCACCGAATCTCACTGATTTTCTCATCATTCTTCTACGCTTCTTTGATTTCGCGCTCCAAGGTAGGTTCCAACTCAACTGTGACTCCTCGCGAATTATTCAAAAATCCGAGACTCAACCTGTCAAACTCCTTAGCCAACTCATAAGGCATCGGACGAGCGACCATCAGATTGACTTGACTCTTTCTGCTCAAAGCATCCGCCACTACATTTGCTTTGCCTGGATGGTAATGGATCTCCAACTCATAGTCTCTGATCAACTCTAACCATCTTCGTTGCCTCATGTTCAACTCTGACTGAGTGAATATGTACTTCAGACTCTTGTGATCTGTGTAAACATCGCATTTCTGTCCATACAGATAGTGCCTCCATGTCTTCAGTGCGTGAACCACTGCTGCCAACTCTAGATCATGGATTGGGTAATTCTTCTCATGAACCTTCAACTGTCGGGACGAGTAAGCCACAACTCTTCCTTCTTGCATCAACACACATCCCAAACCTGTGTAACAAGCATCGCAATACACCGAGAAGGGCTTGTGCACATCAGGCAAGACTAGGACAGGTGTTGTAGTCAACTTCTCTTTCAGCGCTTCAAAGGCCTCTTGGCATTTCTGGGTCCACTTGAACTCAACTTTGTTGCCTAGCAACGCTGTCATTGGTTTCGCAATCTTCGAAAACCCTTCAATGAATCGCCGATAATATCCGGCCATTCCAATGAAACTCTTGATTCCTCTAGCATCTGTTGGCGCTTTCCAGTTCAAAATGTCTGCCACTTTCTTCGGATCCACAGCCAATCCTTCTTTGTTGATTATGTGACCCAAGAACAGGACTTCACTGATCCAGAACTCACACTTGCTCAACTTTGCATACAACTGGTGCTCTCGCAATCTCTGCAATACCATCCTCAAATGATCTTCATGCTCTTCTTCGCTTTGAGAATAAACCAGAATGTCATCAATGAATACCACCACAAACTTATCGAGATAATCCATGAATACACTATTCATCAAGTTCATGAAGAACGCTGGCGCATTGGTCAAACCAAAAGACATCACTGTGAACTCGTACAAACCATACTTGGAAATGAATGCCGTCTTCGGAATGTCCGAGGGTCGGATCCTGAGCTGATGATAACCTGACCTCAGATCAATCTTGGAGAACACGCTGGCTCCTCTCAACTGGTCGAACAGATCTTCTATTCTGGGCAAGGGATACTTGTTCTTGATCGTGACCTCATTCAAAGCTCGATAATCGATGCACATCCTCTTGGTGCCATCTTTCTTCTCCACAAATAGGACAGGGGCGGCCCAAGGCGAGGTGCTTGGCCGAATGTAACCTTTCTCTGACAGCTCATCAATCTGCTCCTTAAGCTCAACCAACTCTGGTCCAGATATTCTGTAAGCTCTCTTGAAGATAGGGGTGGTTCCGGGAAGAAGCTCTATGGCAAATTCAACTTTCCGCTCTGGTGGCATACCCGGTAAGTCTTTCGGAAACACATCTGGGAACTCGGACACAACCTTGATACTCTCGATCGGGTCTGCTTCACTGCTATCAACAGCCATCTGATAACAACTTCCTTTCTTTGGCTCAGGCGGGACTAACTCGGTTACCACTTCCTCTCCTAGTGGGGACACCAACTTGATTGTCCTTTTATCACAACTGATAACTGCCTGATACTTATCTAGCCAATTCATCCCTAGGATGACATCTATTCCCTGAGTACCCATTACTATAAGGTTGGCGGGAAACGCTATCCCCCTTATTTCCACACTTATATTCAAACAAATGCTATCGGCTCGAATTCTACCACCGGCTGAGTCAATTTGAATGGGGGTTGACATGGTAGTAATTGGAAGATTATGTGCTTCTACCCATGATGCAGTAATGAAAGAATGCGTTGCTCCAGTATCAAATAACACTTCTGCAATATGGTAGTCGACTGGGAACATACCTACTATCATGCCGGGGGTCTCCTGAACTGCTTCAGCCTCCAAGTGGTTCAGTCTTCCATGATTATAGCGCGGCTGAGAGCGGTTGCCTGATCCAGGCTGAGACACATTCTGCTTTGCTGGGGCATTGGGGCCTGACTGCTGCTGGGCTGCCTTCTTCGGACATTGCATCACCTAGTGGCCTTGCTCTCCATAGTGGAAACATGCTCTGTTTCCAACCTGAGCTGGTGCTGCCTGACTGTTCTGCTGGTTTGCTGGGGCAGGAAGGCGAGGTGCCTGCTGATTCTGCCTTTGAAACTGACCTCCTGACTGATTGCTCTGACGGTTCCGGTACTGGTGCTGAGGATACTGCCTTTGGAACTGCTGATGCTGCTGAGGTGGACGCTGGTTCTGCCTGAACTGCTGAGGTTGATTGCCTGAGAAACGAGGACGATTGCTGCTTCCAGGCTGGGGTCCACTGATCTTGCGCTTACGATCTTCCATCTCCTTCCTCTTTCTCTCTGTCATGATTGCTCTGTCAATCAGGTGTTGGAATGTCGGGAAGGTGTGATTCATCAGTTGGTACTGCAGAGGGTCAACCAAGCCTCTCAGGAAACGGTACTGTCGCTTGGCGTCGGTGTTGACATCTTCAGGAGCATAGCGAGACAACTGCAGAAACCTGTCTCGGTACTCACTGACAGACAATGGTCCTTGCTTGAGGGCCAGGAACTCCTCCTTCTTCACTGTCATCACACCTGCAGGCACATGGTACTGACGAAAGCTACCTCTGAACTCTTCCCAGGTGATGGCGTCAGGATGGGCATGGGTGGCGAGGTAAGACTCCCACCATGATTGGGCTGCTCCTCTCAACAGACGGGGACCATACAGGACTTTCTCCCTGTCATCGCACTGAGTGGTATGCAACTCCTGCTCCACAGTGCGCAGCCAATCTTCAGCATCCATAGGGTCAGAAGAATGAGCGAACGTTGGTGGATGACCTCTCATGAATTCAGCACGCTTGTCTCTGGGCATCTGAGGCATCTGAGGCTGAGGTGGGGCCTGCTGCTGTTGCTGCTGCTGCTGCTGAATGGCGGCCAAAGTCTGACCGATGGCTTGAACTGCCTGAGTCTGCATCAGAAACATCTGCTCGATGGACATCGGGGGCGGGGGCGGCAGGTGCTGCTGCTGGGGCACCTCCTCCTGTTGAGCGGCTCGCTCCTGCTGAGCACGCCTTCCTCCTCTGCGCCTGTTCTCTGACATCTGCAGAATGCAACCACACATCAGAACTGATCTGGCAAATCTTGCAGCATAAGAAAAGAGAATAGAATTCTTCAACAACACTGAACAGATGAGCATCTTCACTGATCTCCAACACAGACCACACAACTTCTCAGATAGAAAGGAAAGTGGAATAAAAGGGGTTTCCCAACTATATAACTAACTCCATTAACATAATAGATAAACCAAAATGCAGGGGATACCCACACTCTAGTAACAGTCATTACAAAGATCCAAACCAAACATAGTTCATCATGACAAACATAAATGCACAGGATATAGCAAACTACCCTGTCTAACTAAGACTAACTAAGACCGAAACCAACGCTAGGACTGAAGCTTCTACGTATATATTTCGTATTAATTACAAGATCCAACTCTAACGATCTATGGTTCTAGAGTTATCTTGGTCTTGCAGTCGGGGTTGCCATAAGACTGGTGTCCACGCTGAGGTGAGCGGTACGGGTGCTGAGTCCCGACGGGAGCGGGGGAACCACCATCCAGGTGACGACGTTCCGCGCGCTCAGCCCGAAGCAGGGCGATCTCAGCACGAGCCCTACTCAGCTCATCTAATGCATGGTCCAGCTCCGTGTTTAGCACGGCGGCTAGGTTGACTGTGCTGCTCAACCTAGGATTGCCCTCACCGACAGGTGAGACAATCACGCCTCCTGTGCTGCCAGATGGACGGCGGGGGTAATACTTCAGGTCAAGACCGTCAGCTGCCCCACCGAAAACCGAGCAGTAGTGCGAAAGCGCACGCCGTGCAGCATCTTGCATGGCTGCCTCAGCTGAGTCCCGCTCAGAGATAGAATAGTGCTCTGAACAGACCTCTGCACCCTGGAGACTGTTCTCCGGGCAGCGCACCAAGCAGGTTGCCTCCCAGCGGTCCGGGTAGACCCCGCGACTGTGCTGGTAGACCACACAGCGATACTCGATGGACCAAGTATGCCGGTTAAATGCCCGACGTAGCAGGGTGTCGAGCGCATCATGGAAGTGACACCCGCGAGCAGCGTCGCGAGTGATGGGTCGAGCAACCCATCCTTTCGGCTCAGGGTTAGCAGAGAAGTCGGTGTCGTGGCTCGAGCTGTCGTCGCCATCTCCGTCGTCTGGGTCTCCTCCAGCAGCTACTCCAGAAGCTGGGGCGCCCAGTGGTGGTGCAGGGGGCGGTTCCAGAGGAAGCACAGGGGAGCAGCTCCTCACAGACTCTATCTCCTGCTGGAGCGAGAAGGAAGAGCTCTGCTGCTCCTGTCGTCGACGCTCCTGCTCCTCACGCAGGCGGTGGTGTAGTCTCTCCAAGTGGCTGGACTGTCCGGCCACGGGACGGCGAAGCGGACGCTCAACAAGAGGCGGGAGGGTAAGAAGGGGATGACTGACTTTCGTGCAGTGTGTCTAAGTCGAGCCATCTACAAAAGACATCGCAAGCAAAAGGGTGAGAACAGAATTAATATGACCAGCAAATAATGAATCATAAGTAAATGAAGGATTAGAATAAAACATGATTTTCAGCAAGGTATAATATATAGTAGAACATAGGTTTGGTCGGTATGACCAACTTTTGAAGGGATATCAAAGTCAAGGCAGAGACAGAGGTCTATAGTCCTTAGAACGACCATTCTACTCTAGGTTAGCGGTCCTACAGTCAGCACGGCTTTGATACCACTTATGTCACACCCGGTTTTAGAAGGCAAACCGAATGCGAACCATGTACGTGCCAGGATCAGTTATTCACGTACACAGCAGTTACATAATATGGACATCATCACACAGTGCTCAAAATAGTATTAATAAGGGAAATAGTCGATTACATCATACGTCTGAGACGTCCATATAGTCCTTACAATAAATCAAAGTGCGGAAAAGAAACGTAGATAACCGCGGCCTTCACAGGCAGCCGACTGGGGGTTGCCGCTAACCCACACCTAGAACTCGTCGTAATCTTGGAACTCCTGGAAGTCTCCTTCCACAGCTTCATCTTCGCCTGAGCAGTGGTTGCAATGCTGACAACCTGGGGATGGGGGGGTTTGGTGTGTAGAGCAAGGGTCAGTACACATCAACATACTCAGCAAGTATCCTGTTTGGCTGTGGTGGACTAGCTTTATGTGGGGATAAGTCAAGCAGTTGCTTTTAGTTGGTCAGATTATTACTTACTAGTAGAAAGCCAAGTTTTAGCACTAACCCAAGTTATTAACCCAAACGTACTCCTTTCCAAACGGAAAGAGTACCACTTACCATTACCATAAGCATGATCATAACCATCAATCTCATAACCACCTGTACCAAAGCATCTCTGATCAAGTACCACTAATCATTGGAGCTCCCTTGGCCGCTCATAACCGTGAGCACGGCTGATATATCAGTTTTTCAAACACTCTGCAGAGGTTGTGCACTTTACCCACAAGCCGTGATTCCCATTCTGCCCGGAGATCATGACTCTCCATTGATCACTACCAAGGTGACCCAGCAGGGCATCACTACGTAGCCTTTACAAAGATTCCCCGGGGCTGTAGCCACCCGTTAGGTTTCCTAAATGCACCGCACTCCTCCCCAAGGGGCGAACCCAAACTTGGCAGAGCGAGCCGCATACACCGAGCCCCATTGACGGCACGACGGCTAAGTGAACTACACCCCGGATCCTCTAATTATTCAGCTAAGGGCACCCCATTCCACCCTCATGGTTGCACTGTTTTCCCGGGCGGTCATCCATAGAACAGGTCCTTACGGAGAGGCACTCGAGAAACCGCTCGAGCCCCCTTGATGACCACAAGTACCACATCATAATAAGAGAAGGGAAAACAGCGTATCATAGATAATCTCATCATGTTCATTGATTAGAGTTTAAGCAATAGCATAAAGCTAAACAGTAATAATCCAACCCAGATAGGTAAACAAGGACATGGATAACAAAAGCTAGTCAATCCTTAGGCATAAATGTGTAAAGCGGGAGGTGAATTAAATAATGAATAGGACATAGATAGGTCAGGGGACACTTGCCTCCACCAACCGACTGCTGCTCAGGGGCTTCTCCTGCGAGTTCCTCGGGCTCTTCAACCGGATCGTTCTCTAAGCGGGTGCAAACATACATACATCCATCCATCGAAATTAGGAAACCAACAGTACACCATACAAGAGAACAAGTAAAGCAAATATGCATAGAATACCACATACGATAATGAATTTACCTTGGTTAGAAAGGAACGAGGGAAAGTTTCGCAGGGGTTGAGGCTTATGCTCGAGGGACACTACGGGTAGACGAAAGACTAGACGTCACGTGCTCTAGTTTTAATTAGTTTTAACAAAAGAATTAGCTACATGCACTAATGTAATCGCAACCACTTTTAGTAGATTAACATTGAACGAGATAGATGATTAGTTATACGAATTAACTAACGTAACCAATTTCCAAATTGAGACTCCTATCTTATTAATATAAACGACGTGATTAGCGCATATAGGAGACGGGGGGGGGGGGGGTAGACGAGGGGTTAGGGGGTAGACGAGGCACGACGAGTCGTGCCAAGGCACGCGCACTACGCGGGCACGCACGCGAGGCCGCACGCACACGCCGCGGACTAACCGTACGCACGTCGGAGCCGTGCGCTAGCCGAGCTCAAAGCCGCGCGCCATAGGCACGCTGGGCCAAGCTCAAGACCACGCAGGGGCCGACACGACGCGAGCGAGGCACGGCGGGGGCGAGCGGGCAAGCACGCCGGGGAAAGCGAGCGCGGGCGAGCGAGGATACGGCCGGGCGAGGCCGAACGCGGGGATGGGCGGCCGAGCCGGGGCACGGGGGCGGTTGAACCGGGGGGGGGGGGGGGGGCGAGCTCGCCGGGAGGCGGCCGAGCTCGCCGGGAGGGGCGGTTGGGCCGGGCCGGGGCGCGAGCGGCCGAGCCGAGGCCGGGGCAGCCGAGGCCGGGCGCGAGCGGTCGAGGCCGGGCGCGGGGCAGGGCGGGGTAGGGGCGGGACGCCGGGGGCGCGGGCGGCCGAGCTCGCCGGGCGCGGGGAAGGGCGGGGCGCGGCCGGGCGGGACGCCGGGGACGCGGGCCGGGCGGGGTCGCCGGAGCGGGGCCGAGGCGGCCGAGCTCGCCGGAGGGGGCGGGGCCGCGGCTTGGCGGCCGAGCTCGGGGCGCGGGCGCCGGGGCGGGGTAGGGGAGGGCGCGGTCGGGCGGCTCGCCGGCGCGCGCGCAGGCGCGGGGCCGGGGACGGGGAGCGCGGGGCCGGGCGCGGGACGGGGCGGTGTGCCGGGCGCCATGGCCGCGAGCGGCCGGGCCGAGCCGAGCGGCGGGGGCGCGACCGGCCGAGCCGGGGGCCAAGGCGGGCGGCGCGGGGGAGGGCGCCGGGGAGAGGAGAGGGAGGAGGGAGAGGGAGGAGGAGGGAGGGGCCTCACCGGAGGGGAGAACGGCGGCGGCGGCGGGGAGCGGCGGCGGCGCGGGGCGCGGGGGAGGGCGCCGGTTAGGGTTTGGGGAGAGAGAGGGAGAGGGAATGACGGGCGGGGCCCGCGGGAGGATTTTTGGAAAAAAGAAAAGAGGTGGGGGGCGGCTGGGCCGGCTGGGCCCAAAGGGGGGGAAGGGGGGCGCGCGGGTGGGCCGGCCGGGAGGCCCACGCGGGAGGGTAGGGGGTAGGGATGGCAATTTTACCCGCGGGTTCGGATATCCGTCGGATATCCGACCCGTCGGGTACAGGTTCGGGCACGAAATTTGACCCGTGGGTCTTACCCGTACCCGACCCGATTTTATTATGGGTTGGGTACGGATTTGATTTCTTACCCGCGGGTACCCGATGGATATCCGAAAATAGTGATTTTAGATTTTCAACCTACCAGTACGCTAGCTAGCCATCCACCCTCGACAACTCATCCTACTGCCATCCCTCCCTGTCTGCTGATGCTTCTGATCTGGTTCTAGTACTAGTGCTAGTACATTTGATAAAGTGCCAGTACGTAGTACCAGTGCTATCTAGTACAAGTACTTGAGCTAAGAGAGTGTTAATACACCAGACGACTATGCTAGCTACCCTCCGATTTTGACGAGTTGGAAGTTTATTAACAAAAAACATTAGCAACACATGTCCAGGGCTACAACTACATGACTGCACTGTGCAATAACATTATGTGCCTCCGATGATCATGGCGATGTGCGACACTCAGAACTGCACTAGACTTCATTTAGGGAGAATGCACCAAGCTGCTATACCCGACGGATACCCGATATCCGCCCGATACCCGATGGGTACGGGCACGGGTACAAAATTTTACCCGTGGATATAGTCATAGGCGGATATGGATAATCCCCGCGGGTATGGTCGCGGGCGGGTATTTACTCTACCCGATCCGAACCCGACCCATTGCCATCCCTAGGAGGGGGAGGCGGCTTGGGCCGGCCAGGAGGCCCACGCGGGGGGGGGGGGGGGGGGGGGGGGGGAGAGGGGGGGGGGGGGCGGCTTGGGCCGAAATGGGAAAGGGAGAGAGTGAGAGAAAAAGAAAAGGGTTTTCTTTTTCTAAAATCTAATTTTCTTTGGATGAATGCTTTCACATTTTAATCAATCAAAAAAATATGCATGGTTTGGCATGGTGCATCACAGAAAATAAAGTGTTTTAAGGTTTTGCTTCACACGAGGTCTAAAGCCAAAACCCGCTGCGACTTTGGAACAGATCAAGGCTTAGCGAGAAGAAAAGGGAAAAGGAAAGAGTAACGCCTGAATTTGGTGAGAGAAAAGAAGAAAAAAATCTACCCCCAAATTCAGGGCGTTACACACCCCCCCTCTAGGTGCTCTCATCTACAGGTGCCAAAGGTTCACAATAAACCAATACAAAGTTAAAAGAAAGGGTTCAAAAAGAAAGGAGCAAAGCAACCAAAGGCTGCCCTGGTCTGGCGCACCGGACAGTGTCCGGTGCACCAGGGAGATCCACTCTGAACTGCTCAGTTTCGGGTTTCTGGGGAGCCACTCCGCTATAATTCATCAGACTGTCCGGTGTGCCAAGCGGAGCAACGGTCGCCAGCGCAACGGTCGAGTTCAACGGTCGGCTGACAACGCTACAGTGTGCGGACTGCGCGCGCAGAGTCAGAGCAGGCGCCAGAAGGCGCACCGGACAGTGAACAGTACCTGTCCGGTGCACCACCAGACTGTCTGGTGGCCCCACATGTCAGAGCTCCAACGGTCGAACCCTAACGGTTGGGTGACGTGGCTGGCGCACCGGACAGTGTCCGGTGGCGCACCGGACTGTCTGTTGCGCCCTTCGACAACAACCTTCCCCAACGACCACTTTTGTGGTTGGGGCTATAAATACCCCAACCACCACACTTCAAGTCATCCAAGTTTTTCAGCCAACACATTCAATACAAGAGCTAGTGCATTCAATACAAGACACAATTAGATTGAATCAAAGCCTCTCCAAGTCCCAATTCCACTCAAAGCAATTAGTGACTAGAAGAGAGAGTTTTGCCCGTGTTCCTTGAGCTCTTGCGCTTGGATCGCTTTTCTTCTTCCCCATTTCTTGTTCTCAACATCTTTGTAATAAAAGCAAGAGACACCAATTGTGTGGTGGTCCTTGTGGGGACTAAGTGTCCCAATTGATTGAGGAGAAAAGCTCACTCGGTCTAGGTGACCGTTTGAGAGAGGGAAAGGGTTGAAAGAGACCCGGTCTTTGTGACCACCTCAACGGGGAGTAGGTTTGCAAGAACCGAACCTCCGTAAAACAAATCACCGTGTCACACTCTTCATTTGCTTGTGATTTGTTTTCGCCCCTCTCTTTCGGACTCACTTTTATTTCTAACGCTAACCCCGGCTTGTAGTGGTGCTTAAAGTTTATAAATATCAGATTTGCCTATTCACCCCCCTCTAGGCGACTTTTAGGTGCTACACCGGACAGTCCGGTGAATTATAGCAGAGTGGCTTTTCTAGAAACCTGAAGGTGGCGAGTTCGAGTTGATCCACCCTGTCCGGTGGCACACCGGACAGTCCGGTGCGCCAGACCAGGGCACCCTTCGGTTTCTTTTGCTCCTTTCTTTTTGAACCCTAACTCAGATCTTTTTATTGGTTTTTGTTGAACCTATGGCCCCTGTATAACATATAATCTAGAGCAAACTAGTTAGTCCAATTGTTTGTGTTGGTCAATTCAACCACCAAAATTATATAGGAAAAGGTTTGACCCTATTTCCCTTTCACTAGCAAACTTAACAACATTTATACTTATATCCACATACAAGACAACCTCCTATCCATAAACAAGCTCAAAAGGAGAGACTTTAGTAGCACAGTTGTTAGATATTCTATGAGCTTGACGAATGAGTCTGCTGGCAGCGGATGCGCACATGGGGTGGGAGGGCGGATGAGTCGGCAGTTGCGTCGGAAGGAGCGGGTAGCAGCTCGGACTGGGAGACGAGGACATTGATTGTTGGCAGATTAAACAAGTGGAGGGCTGAGGTGCACGTACGAACAATCTTGATTTGATGGCTATATATAGACGTCATAGATCCATGGGAGGCAAAACAAGGGGGTGACAGGCTACCCCTTGCAGCTTTAATATAGTAAAAGTATAGATTTAGGACCTATTTTTAAGACTCTCTCTTAGAGATGCTCAAGGAGTGCTCTCTAGGTGTGGTAATGGATCACGATCCAAATGTTTATTCACAATTTCTTAGGCCCCAAAAATAATTTTAGTACAAAAATGAAAATAAATAGAGCATGATCATAATTCTATCCTTTAATTTTATAGTGTAAAATTTAGAGTCTATTGCCATTCTTAATGCTCTCACTCTTATTTTTGTTCTAGGTCCGCCTTGGAGGACCGGTGACAGGAAGCAAAGGAATTGCGCCGCGACCACGACTCAATAGTAGACAGTGGTAGTGGCTAGCACTCTCTTTTTAACCCTCGGTGACAAAAAGGGTGTTTGGTCTTTTTAGTAAGTTCAGTTCGTGTTATATCAATGTTTGAATATTAAATATACATTTAATAAGATTTAATATTTTTTCTTTTAGTTTTTATCTGTGTAATTAGTTTTATAATTAGATTATATTTGATATCGTAATTATCATTCAAATATTCGATGTGATAGAGATCAAACTTTAACTTTAGTTTTGTGACAGAGATCAATACGTTGTGTACCCGCCGGATTATCCATCTCCCTAGACTCCACCAATGGCGTAACTATACATTGACTACCAAGTCAAAAAGTACCTTTTCATCCAGCGCATGATCCTTAAAAGGTTCTTCGTAGAATCAGTAGCCCTGTCACTACCTTTTAATTTCTTCCACATCCATAAACCAAAGTACCAAACTGGCCACCAGTGCGTCAGTAACCACAACGGTTGTACATAGCTTTAGGCCCTTTTAGCTCACCAACGACTCGTCGTGCTTTGTACATGCAACTGACCAAGTTCCTGCCAACCTTTCTTTTTGCATCGCAAATTCATCTTGTTTCCTTTGTGCTCATGCAACGGTCAAATCAGATCAGTAACGACGGAATTTGACTAGGTCGCCGAAACGAGGATCCAGTGAGTTTTGTGGCTGCTGCCTGCCACGCCGTTGGGCCTGAAGCCCAACGGCTCGTGACGCGAGGCCCAACCGCCCAAGTAGAGTCAGCGCTCACCCAGCAGCCAGCGCAGCTCCCTGCGGCAGCCGGCTATAAAAGGGCGGTGGTTGATAAACCCTAACCAAATCCACCGTGCTCGCTACCTCCAGCCGCCTGCGCCGCCCGCCGGCCACCGCCGCCTCGTCGTCGCAGAATTTCTCCTCGCTTATCTTTTCTCCATCTCTTTCGGATTTTGAATCTGGGAGGAAATTCGCGGTCCGGTGGAAAATCTGTTGGATTTGTTCGTTTGAAATTTCCATCTGTGTTTTTCTTTTCGGTATGAAGTAGTTGCAAAGATGTATGCTTTCTGAATTTTTTCGTCTGAATCAAACCCGGCTCTATATTATGAGTCAACAGCAGGCGCCGTTCGATGGCGTCCTGACTGCCGCGTGGAGCCCAGAGTGACGCCCAAGCCAGGAGAAGATTGTTTGGAGATCCATCTTCCTTTTAGTTCCAAGCCACAATACCTGGCCACACCTCGGCGCAAGCTCGCCTCGCCCAAGTAGCTTCGTCTCTTTTGCGTTCGGAATCCGAGTTTGTTTTGGTTTTTTGTTTTGTTTTTTTGTTTTGGTTTCTTGGATCTGGTTCTTGGGACGGCATCATTAGACGAACGGGTGCCCTCCGGCGATCCATGGAGGTTTTTGCCCTTTGCAAGGTGCCCAGATAGACGCCTACACACGATTGGACGAGGGGCATCAAGCGTCATGTACGTTTCTGCCTCGTCCAAATTTCATATGGCTATATCATCTGTCGATCCGGTTTCCTTTTTCTATTTCTTGTTCGGCGGTTCGGTTCCTCTGTGTCGCATCAGTTTTTTCTTTTGTTTTTGCAACTGAAACAGTTAATGAAATGTAACGGATCTGAGAAACGTGATTCACATCTGTTAATCTGGAACGTTGCGTCAGCGATTGGTTAAGGCATTCTGCAAAAACTAAAATTTGCAATGTGATACATATGATTTCGAATTAATTACTTATGGAATCTACGAAATGGATTACGTAAAACATTTAACCTAGAACTACAGCTAATGGAGGGGATTTGTGAATAATGCGTTCTCAACTGAAACAGTAGAGATGACGAAATGATTACACCTTATATAGCAGATAGAAAGACTGCTAAGCTGGAAAATTTTAGAAATCGTCCATTTGAGCTTGTATACAACAGTGACCTCATAGAGAGGTGTTTTGAATGGACTAAAGTCAATAGTTACTTACTAATATTAGTTATGTGTATCCAAACGTCGTTGCAACTTATAATTAGTTATATCTCAAATATTCATTAGTTTCTAGCTACCTCACACCGGCTAAAACCAGCTAACACTTTATTCAATTATTCTTATCAATTATAAAAGAGAAATCCACCTAATTCCACTAAATCCATATGGATTGAGAGACAAACGCTCTAATTAGTATTGACAATTTCTCCCCATCGACCTGCGACCGCCGCGAGATGCCTCGCCCCGGTAGGGCACGCCGATGTCTCGCCGGCATCCTGTCTCCGCTGGTCCTCCACCGCTGCAGCCCGACGCCACCGCCATCCCCATACGCCGCTGCCGTCGACCCCAGTGAGAGATATCGTCGTACCATCCGCCCTACAACTTACCATGGTTTAGATAGTAGCTTCAGATAGTCCAAATGGTAATTTGTAAAATACGTGCGTAACATTCTGTATAATACTAGTAGAGAAGGCATCGCAGAGGCTCGGGCTCAACAGCTGGATCAAATTTTCAGCTCTAATCAAGCTAAACTGTGAGCAAAGTTTGCCCTCCAACAACAACAACAGTTTCTTGTAAAGTAACGAGATTATTAGACGGGGATATAAACCAAACAGGTTCTATAATGCTGAGGAGGCTTACCTGAATGGCTCTTTAGCTGTTGTGTGCGGGTATGGCCTAGTCCCTACTATGGACATGGATTTTGACGGACACTACCAATGGTGACTGGATCAAGCCGTATAGCATAACATTTGATCAACCTATCCTGCTCCTGCGCATCCCGTGTTGGTCCTAGATGACTAGAGGCTAGTCATATGTATGGAAGAGAAGGGATTACTACAGATTTATAACCCAAGAAGGAACACTTTTACAGATGTTTTGAAGCTGGAGCACTGCTCTTCAATAAGTTTGTATACTGTGAAACAAATATCTCATGTAACCAAACCAATTTTGCTGGGAGTGGATTTGTGGGTGCTTTTTAGCTGTATGACAAGTACCTTGTTATCTTAGCTATGGCTACCTTTTTGTAATGTTGGACTCCTCTATTTGATGAGATATATTCTGAGTATTGATTGTTTGTATATATTCGTTCGTTACTGACTGCTTGGTCTCTCTAATTGCAGCTATGTTCTTCGATTTCGATGAGGCTAAGTACCACACAACCCCTATCAGGTCTCCCTCAAATCGTGTGAATAATACGTTGTACAGGGAAAACTAAAATTTTCTATGTTATACATATGATTTCGAATTAGTTACTTATGGAAAACTACGAGATGATGCAGTTAATGGAGGGGATTAGTGAATAATGCGTTCTCAACTGAAACAAGAGAGACGACGAACTGATTACACTTTAGGCCTTGTTCGGTTATTGATATTACATGTGTATTGGAGTGTATTGGGTAATGATTGAGATGAATTTTGACTTGTTATGGATTTAAACCGGCTCAATCCCACCCAATACATGTGGATTATCACCAAAACGAACAAGCCCTTATATGTAAAGTTATTGTGTTACATCTTTACTTCAACAATCACTTAGCATTAGCAGACAGAAACGCTGCTAAGCTGGATAATTTTAGAAATCGGCCATCTGAGCTTGTATCCATTAACAAGGGCATCGGAGGTTAAAGTCCCTGACAAAAAAAACGACAGTATTTCACAAGTACTAATATATTGTTCACAGTTAGAACAACGAGATCCTAGGGTTTGTTTGAATGCAATAGTTAGTTGACAAAAATGATATTAGGTGGTGTTGGTAACTGAACACTGCTTATAGAATGATGTACATGGTCACACTAAAAAAACAAACAACCTTCCAAAACCGCAATAGAGCGCAACTCATTTATCCGTACACATCCACCAGCTCATTCTACAGTGTTCATAGAGAGTGGACACAGAAAGATGTAGAACAAGGGTGTCTATAGAGCCGATGATGGACTCTTAACCAGCGACACCGCTTCATATCCAGAAGACAACACACTCCTTCAGATCGGTGGGATGTTCGAAAAAGAGAAGCCCTTGTAACCCTTGTAAGCATAGTAGGCGCGATTCTTGTGTAATAGAACCCAAGGATGAACATGACAACGCCCAACATCATGAAGAAAATTCATGATACAACATAAAGGGGTGTACATCAGGAAAACATGCGATAACTGTTGTGGTATTTCCCACCCCCGCGTTCAAATGAAACTATACCTAAACCCATGTCGTGTATGCAACTTCGAGGCAATCAAATGCACTCGGTACTGTGATGGTTTGTTGACACACTACCCTATAGGCCATAGGCAGACAAAAAATCAGTAATTTCCTACAGCGGATATAGGCTAGTTCAACCAAATTGGCACCCAAACTACGGCGATGCACAATCAACCCTAAGCCTGCCTAAGCATCCCATCCAAATCGAAGATCGATGTCATCCTAATGATAGGTAATTGTAGGAAAATAAGTCGCATCTCTTTGTAAAGTCATATTACTCGCAGAAGCAGCATTAACAGGCGGTGAGTTCCTGAAATACCAAGGGAACTCGCAAGAAAGCGAACTCGAGCTTCTCACATCTGAAAGTCGCCTAGAGGGGGGGTGAATAGGGCAAAATTGAAATTTACAAAATTAATCACAACTACAAGCCGGGTTAGCGTTAGAAATATAATCGAGTCCGCAAGAGAGGGTGCAAAACAAATCGGAAGCGAACAAAGAGTGTGACACGCGGATTTGTTTTATCGAGGTTCGGTTCTCGCAAACCTACTCTCCGTTGAGGTGGTCACAAAGACCGGGTCTCTTTCAACCCTTTCCCTCTCTCAAACGGTCCCTCGGACCGAGTGAGCTTTTCTTCTCAATCACTTGGAACACAAAGTTCCCACAAGGATCACCACACGATTGGTGTCTCTTGCCTCAATTACAAATGAGTTTGATCTCAAGAAAGAATGAGAAAGAAAGCAATCCAAGCACAAGAGCTCAAAAGAACACAACAAATCACTCTCGCTTAACACTAAAGCTTTTGTGGAATTGGGAGAGGATTTGATCACTTGGGTGTGTCTTGTATTGAATGCATAGCTCTTGTAAGTGGTTGGAAGGTGGAAACCTTGGATGACTTGAATGTGGGGTGGTTGGGGGTATTTATAACCCCAACCACCAAACTAGCCGTTTGGTGGAGGCTGCTGTCGCATGGCGCACCGGACAGTCCGGTGCACCACCAGACACTGTCCGGTGCGCCAGCCACGTCACCAGGCCGTTGGGTTCCGACCGTTGGAGTTCTGACTTGTGGGCCCGCCTGACTGTCCGGTGGTGCACCGGACAAGTCCTGTAGACTGTCCGGTGTGCCACCCGCGCGTGCCCTGCTCCTCTGCACGCGCTGGCGCGCATTTAATGCGTTGCAGTCGACCGTTGGCGCGAAGTAGCCGTTGCTCCGCTGGCTCACCGGACAGTCCGGTGTGCACCGGACATGTCCGGTGAATTATAGCGGAGCGGAAATCCGAAGCTGGCGAGTTCAGAGTCGCTCTCCTCTGGAGCACCGGACACTGTCCGGTGGTACACTAGACAGTCCGGTGAATTATAGCGAAGCTCCTCTGAAAATTCCCGAAGGTGCGAAGTTTGGCTTGAAGTCCCCTGGTGCACCGGACACTGTCCGGTGGCACACCGGACAGTCCGGTGCGCCAGACCAGGGCAGCCTTCGGTTGTCCCTTGCTCTTTTGGTTGAACCCATTTCTTGGTCTTTTTATTGGCTAAGTGTGAACCTTTGGCACCTGTATAACTTATAGACTAGAGCAAACTAGTTAGTCCAATTATTTGTGTTGGGCAATTCAACCACCAAAATCATTTAGGAAATAGGTGTAAGCCTAATTCCCTTTCAATCTCCCCCTTTTTGGTGATTGATGCCAACACAAACCAAAGCAAATATAGAAGTGCATAACTGAACTAGTTTGCATAATGTAAGTGCAAAGATTGCTTTGAATTGAGCCAATATAAATACTTATAGAATACGCATGGATTGTTTGATTTTACATTTTGGACCACGCTTGCACCACATGTTTTGTTTTTGCAAATTCTTTTGTAAACCCTTTTCAAAGTTCTTTTTGCAAATAGTCAAAGGTAAATGAATAAAAGTTTTAGAAGCATTTTCGAGATTTGAAATCTTCTCCCCTTGTTTCAAATGCTTTTTCCTTTGACTTAACAAAACTCCCCCTTAATAAATTCCTCCTCTTAGTGTTCAAGAGGGTTTTGATGTTATTTTTGAAGAGGGTATACTAGTTTGAAATTATATCACAAATAAGATACCAATTTGAAAATCCTTCTTTAAAACCAATTGAAAGACTAAAATTTTGAAATTGGTGGTGGTGCGGTCCTTTTGCTTTGGGCTCATGCTCTCTCTCCCCCTTTGGCATTAATCGCCAAAAACGGAATCATTAGAGCCCTTTCATAACTACTTTCTCCCCTTTGGCAAATAGAACATATGAATGAAGATTATACCAAAGCCGGAGAGATGCTTGGAGCGACGACGAAGGATGAGTTACGGAGTGGAAGCCTTTGTCTTTGCCGAAGACTCCAATTCCCTTTCAATACACCTACGACTTGGTTTGAAATATACTTGAAAACACATGAGTCATAACACATATAAAAGAGACATGATCAAAGGTATATGAATGAGCTACGTGTGCAAATCAACAAAAGAAGTTCCTAGAATCAAGAATATAGCTCATGCCTAAGTTTGTTAAAAGTTTGTTCATCAAGGGGCTTGGTAAAGATATCGGCTAATTAATCTTTAGTGTTAATATATGCAATCTCGATATCTCCCTTTTGTTGGTGATCCCTTAGAAAATGATACCGAATGGCTATGTGTTTAGTGCGGCTATGCTCAACGGGATTATCCGACATGCGGATTGCGCTCTCATTATCACATAGAAGAGGAACTTTGGTTAATTTGTAACCGTAGTCCCTAAGGGTTTGCCTCATCCAAAGTAGTTGCGCGCAATAGTGGCCTGCGGCAATGTACTCGGCTTCGGCGGTAGAAAGAGCTACGGAATTTTGCTTCTTTGAAGCCCAAGACACCAAGGATCTTCCCAAGAACTGGCAAGTCCCCGATGTGCTCTTCATATTAATTTTACACCCCGCCCAATCGGCATCCGAATAACCAATTAAATCAAAAGTGGATCCCCTAGGATACCAAAGCCCAAACTTAGGAGTATAAGCCAAATATCTCAAGATTCGTTTTACGGCCGTAAGGTGAGCTTCCTTAGGGTCGGCTTGGAATCTTGCACACATGCATACGGAAAGCATAATATCCGGTTGAGATGCACATAAATAGAGTAGAGAGCCTATCATCGACCGATATACCTTTTGATCCACGGACTTACCTTCCGTGTCGAGGTTGAGATGCCCATTGGTTCCCATGGGTGTCTTGATGGGTTTGGCATCCTTCATCCCAAACTTGCTTAGAATATCTTGAGTATATTTCGTTTGGCTTAGGAAGGTGCCTTCTTGGAGTTGCTTCACTTGAAATCCTAAGAAGTACTTCAACTCCCCCATCATAGACATCTCGAATTTTTGTGTCATGATCCTACTAAATTCTTCACATGTAGATTCGTTAGTAGACCCAAATATAATATCATCAACATAAATTTGACATACAAACAAATCATTTTCAAGTGTTTTGGTAAAGAGTGTAGGATCGGCCTTTCCGACTTTGAATCCATTAGTGATAAGGAAATCCCTAAGGCATTCATACCATGCTCTTGGGGCTTGCTTGAGCCCATAAAGCGCCTTAGAGAGTTTATAGACATGGTTAGGGTACTCACTATCTTCAAAGCCGGGAGGTTGCTCAACATAGACCTCTTCCTTGATCGGTCCATTGAGGAAGGCACTCTTCACGTCCATTTGATAAAGCTTGAAGCCATGGTAAGTAGCATAGGCTAATAATATACGAATTGACTCAAGTCTAGCTACGGGTGCATAGGTTTCACCAAAATCCAAACCTTCAACTTGGGAGTATCCTTTGGCCACAAGTCGAGCTTTGTTCCTTGTCACCACACCATGCTCGTCTTGTTTGTTGCGGAAGACCCATTTGGTTCCTACAACATTTTGATTAGGACGTGGAACTAAGTGCCATACCTCATTTCTAGTGAAGTTGTTGAGCTCCTCTTGCATCGCCACCACCCAATCCGAATCTTGAAGTGCTTCCTCTACCCTGTGTGGCTCAATAGAGGAAACAAAAGAGTAATGCTCACAAAAATGTGCAACACGAGATCTAGTGGTTACCCCCTTATGAATGTCACCGAGGATGGTGTCGACAGGGTGATCTCGTTGGATTGCTTGGTGGACTCTTGGGTGTGGCGGCCTTGGTTCTTCATCCTCCTTGTCTTGATCATTTGCATCTCCCCCTTGATCATTGCCGTCATCTTGAGGTGACTCATTTCTTTGATCTTCTCCTTCATCAACTTGAGCCTCATCCTCATTTTGAGTTGGTGGAGATGCTTGCGTGGAGGAGGATGGTTGATCTTGTGTATTTAGAGGCTCTTCTGATTCCTTAGGACACACATCCCCAATGGACATGTTCCTTAGCGCGATGCATGGAGCCTCTTCAACACCTATCTCATCAAGATCAACTTGCTCTACTTGAGAGCCGTTAGTCTCATCAAACACAACGTCACAAGAAACTTCAACTTGTCCGGAGGACTTGTTAAAGACTCTATATGCCCTTGTGTTTGAATCATATCCTAGTAAAAAGCCTTCTACAGTCTTAGGAGCAAACTTAGATTTTCTACCTCTTTTGACAAGAATAAAGCATTTGCTACCAAAGACTCTAAAATATGAAATGTTGGGCTTTTTACAGGTTAGGAGTTCGTATGATGTCTTCTTGAGGATTCGGTGTAGATATAACCGGTTGATGGCGTAGCAAGCGGTATTGACCGCCTCGGCCCAAAACCGATCCGACGTCTTGTATTCATCAAGCATGGTTCTTGCCATATCCAATAGAGTTCTATTCTTCCTCTCCACTACACCATTTTGTTGTGGCGTGTAGGGAGAAGAGAACTCATGCTTGATGCCCTCCTCCTCAAGGAAGCCTTCAATTTGAGAGTTCTTGAACTCCGTCCCGTTGTCGCTTCTAATTTTCTTGATCCTTAAGCCGAACTCGTTTTGAGCCCGTCTCAAGAATCCCTTTAAGGTCTCTTGGGTATGAGATTTTTCCTGCAAAAAGAACACCCAAGTGAAGCGAGAATAATCATCCACAATAACTAGACAGTACTTACTCCCGCCGATGCTTATGTAAGCTATCGGGCCAAATAGATCCATGTGAAGGAGCTCCAGTGGCCTGTCAGTCGTCATGATGTTCTTGTGTGGATGATGAACACCAACTTGCTTCCCTGCTTGGCATGCGCTACAAATCCTATCTTTCTCAAAATGAACATTTGTTAATCCTAAAATGTGCTCTCCCTTTAGAAGCTTATGAAGATTCTTCATCCCAACATGGGCTAGTCGGCGGTGCCAGAGCCAACCCATGTTAGTCTTAGCAATTAAGCATGTGTCGAGTTCAGCTCTATCAAAATCTACTAAGTATAGCTGACCTTCTAACACACCCTTAAATGCTATTGAATCATCACTTCTTCTAAAGACAGTGACACCTTCATCAGTAAAAAGACAGTTGTAGCCCATTTTGCATAATTGAGAAACAGAAAGCAAATTGTAATCTAATGAATCTACAAGAAAAACATTTGAAATAGAATGGTCAGGAGATATAGCAATTTTACCCAATCCTTTGACCAAACCTTGGTTACCATCCCCGAATGTGATAGCTCGTTGGGGATCTTGGTTTTTCTCGTAGGAGGAGAACATCTTCTTCTCTCCAGTCATGTGGTTTGTGCACCCGCTATCGATGATCCAACTTGAGCCCCCGGATGCATAAACCTACAAAACAATTTTAGTTCTTGACTTTAGGTACCCAAATGGTTTTGGGTCCTTTGGCATTAGACACAAGAACTTTGGGTACCCAAACACAAGTCTTTGATCCCTTGTGTTTTCCCCCAACATAATTGGCAACTACTTTGCCGGATTTGTTAGTTAACACATAAGAGGCATCAAAAGTTTTAAATGAAATGCTATGGTCATTTGATGCACTAGGAGTTTTCTTCTTAGGCAACTTAGCACGGGTTGGTTGCCTAGAGCTAGATGTCTCACCCTTATACATAAATGCATGGTTAGGGCCAGAGTGAGATTTCCTAGAATGAATTTTCCTAATTTTGCTCTCAGGATAACCGGCAGGGTACAAAATGTAACCCTCGTTATCTTGAGGCATGGGAGCCTTGCCCTTAACAAAGTTAGATAATTTCTTAGGAGGGGCATTAAGTTTGACATTGTCCCCCTTTTGGAAGCCAATGCCATCCTTGATGCCAGGGCGTCTCCCACTATAAAGCATACTACGAGCAAGTTTAAATTTTTTATTTTCAAGTTCATGCTCGGCAATTTTAGCATCTAATTTTGCTATATGATCATTTTGTTGTTTAATTAAATCCATGTGATCATGAATAGCATTAATATCAACATCTCTACATCTAGTACAAATAGAAGTGTGCTCAACGGTAGATGTAGATGGTTTGCAAGATTTTAATTCTACAACCTTAGCATGCAATATATCATTTTTACTTCTAAGGTTGGAAATAGTAGCATTGCAAACATCAAAATCTTTAGCCTTAGCAAGCAATTTTTATTTCTAAGGTTGTCAATAGTCTCATGGCAAGTGCTTAGCTCACTAGATAGTTTTTCACCTTTTTCTACTTCTAGAGCGTAAGCATTTTTAACTTTAACATGTTTCTTGTTTTCTTTAATAAGGAAGTCCTCTTGGGAGTCCAAGAGATCATCCTTCTCATGGATAGCACTAATCAATTCATTTAATTTTTCTTTTTGTTGCATGTTTAAGTTGGCAAAAAGAGTGCGCAAATTATCTTCCTCATCACTAGCATTATCATCGCTAGAGGACTCATATCTAGTGGAGGATTTGGATTTAACCTTCTTCTTTTTGCCGTCCTTTGCCATGAGGCACTTGTGGCCGACGTTGTGGAAGAGAAGTCCCTTGGTGATGGCGATGTTGGCGGCGTCCTCGTCGGAGGAGTTGGAGGAGCTCTCATCCGAGTCCCACTCGCGGCATACATGGGCTTCGCCACCCTTCTTCTTGTAGTATTTCTTCTTCTCCTTTCTTCTCCCCTTCTTGTCGTCGCCCCTGTCACTGTCACTAGAAATATGACATTTTGCTATAAAGTGACCGGGCTTACCACACTTGTAGCAAACCTTCTTGGAGCGGGGCTTGTAATCTTTCCCCCTCCTTTGCTTGAGGATTTGGCGGAAGCTCTTGATGACGAGCGCCATTTCCTCGTTGTCGAGCTTTGAGGCGTCGATTGGTTGTCTACTCGGTGTAGACTCCTCCTTCTTCTCCTTCGTCGCCTTAAATGCGACCGGTTGTGCTTCAGATGTGGAGGGATCATCTAGCTCATTGATTTTCTTTGAGCCCTTGATCATGTACTCAAAGCTCACAAAATTCCCGATTACTTCCTCGGGAGTCATTAGTGTATATCTAGGATTACCATGAATTAATTGAACTTGAGTAGGGTTAAGGAAAATAAGTGATCTAAGAATAACCTTAACCATCTCGTGGTCATCCCACTTTTTGCTCCCGAGGTTGCGCACTTGGTTCACCAAGGTTTTGAGCCGGTTGTACATGTCTTGTGGCTCTTCCCCTTTGCGAAGCCGGAAGCGACCGAGCTCCCCCTCGATCGTCTCCCGCTTGGTGATCTTGGTTAGCTCATCTCCCTCGTGCGCGGTCTTGAGCACGTCCCAAACTTCCTTGGCGCTCTTTAATCCTTGCACCTTGTTATACTCCTCTCGACTTAGAGAAGCGAGGAGTATAGTTGTGGCTTGGGAGTTGAAGTGCTCGATTTGTGCCACCTCGTCCTCATCGTAATCCTCATCCCCTACGGATGGTACCTGTACACCAAACTCAACAACATCCCATATACTTTTGTGGAGTGAGGTTAGATGAAATCGCATTAAATCACTCCACCTTGCATAATCTTCAGCATCAAAAGTTGGTGGTTTGCCTAATGGGACGGAAAGTAAAGGCGTATGTTTAGGAATGCGAGGATAGCGTAAGAGGATCTTACTAAACTTCTTGCGCTCATGGCGCTTAGAAGTTACGAGGGCGCGTCAGAGCTGGAGGTGGAAGGTGATGAAGTATCGGTCTCGTAGTAGACCACCTTCCTCATCTTCTTTTTCTTGTCGCCACTCCGATGCGACTTGTGGGAAGAGGCTTTCTTCTCCTTCCCTTTCCCCTTTTTGCGAGACTCTTCCGATGAAGCTTTCCCGTGGCTTGTAGTGGGCTTGTCGCCGGTCTCCATCTCCTTCTTGGCGTGATCTCCCGACATCACTTCGAGCGGTTAGGCTCTAATGAAGCACCGGGCTCTGATACCAATTGAAAGTCGCCTAGAGGGGGGTGAATAGGGCGAAACTGAAATTTACAAAATTAATCACAACTACAAGCCGGGTTAGCGTTAGAAATATAATCGAGTCCGTGAGAGAGGGTGCAAAACAAATCAGAAGCGAACAAAAAGTGTGACACGCGGATTTGTTTTACCGAGGTTCGGTTCTCGCAAACCTACTCCCCGTTGAGGTGGTCACAAAGACCGGGTCTCTTTCAACCCTTTCCCTCTCTCAAACAGTCCCTCGGACCGAGTGAGCTTTTTTTCTCAATCACTTGGAACACAAAGTTCCCACAAGGATCACCACACGATTGGTGTCTCTTGCCTCAATTACAAATGAGTTTGATCTCAAGAAAGAATGAGAAAGAAAGCAATCCAAGCGCAAGAGCTCAAAAGAACACAACAAATCACTCTCGCTTAACACTAAAGCTTTTGTGGAATTGGGAGAGGATTTGATCACTTGGGTGTGTCTTGTATTGAATGCATAGCTCTTGTAAGTGGTTGGAAGGTGGAAAACTTGGATGACTTGAATGTGGGGTGGTTGGGGGTATTTATAACCCCAACCACCAAACTAGCCGTTTGGTGGAGGCTGCTGTCGCATGGCGCACCGGACAGTCCGGTGCGCCAGCCACGTCTCCAGGCCGTTCGGTTCCGACCGTTGGAGTTCTGACTTGTGGGCCCGCCTGGCTGTCCGGTGGTGCACCGGACAAGTCCTGTAGACTGTCCGGTGTGCCACCCGCGCGTGCCCTGCTCCTCTGCGCGCGCTGGCGCGCATTTAATGCGTTGCAGTCGACCGTTGGCGCGAAGTAGCCGTTGCTCCGCTGGCTCACCGGACAGTCCGGTGTGCACCGGACATGTCCGGTGAATTATAGCGGAGCGGAAATCCGAAGCTGGCGAGTTCAGAGTCGCTCTCCTCTGGAGCACCGGACACTGTCCGGTGGTACACTAGACAGTCCGGTGAATTATAGCGAAGCTCCTCTGAAAATTCCCGAAGGTGCGAAGTTTGGCTTGAAGTCCCCTGGTGCACCGGACACTGTCCGGTGGCACACCGGACAGTCCGATGCGCCAGACCAGGGCAGCCTTCGGTTGTCCCTTGCTCTTTTGGTTGAACCCATTTCTTGGTCTTTTTATTGGCTAAGTGTGAATCTTTGGCACCTGTATAACTTATAGACTAGAGCAAACTAGTTAGTCCAATTATTTGTGTTGGGCAATTCAACCACCAAAATCATTTAGGAAATAGGTGTAAGCGTAATTCCCTTTCAGCATCTAGATGAGAGATATAAAGGTAGAGGTGGAGGAAACGAAGAAGAGTAATGGGTGGGGACGGCGACCTTGGACTGACTGTGGGTGCGGTCCCCTCCGACGCGGTTGACAGCCATGAGGAGCCTACCGATGGCGTCGAGCGCCCCGAAGGCCAGTAGCACGATGGCGAAGGGGATCTCCTTGACATGCGCCCCGCGCGAGCTCCTGATGACGCTGACGACGAGGTCATCCTCGTCGCAGATGGAGAAGGCGTGGTCCACGTACGCAATGCCCAACGCCAACCCATACCCTAGGTGGGTGAGAAGGTTCTGGACCTTTGTTGTTAGATTTGGAGGTGTTGGGGGTGGGTGGGTGATGAATGCGGATAAGTAGGGAAGAGGAGGACACGACATGCGAGCAAGCACGGGGAGGGAGGAAGGCATATAACTTTTTTAAGAAGAGGTCAGTCTCGAGCCTCGAGTGTGTGGCTTTATGCGACGCAATTCCGCTGCTGCCGCGTGTAGGTTCGTTGGTTTTGTTGGAACTGCCCCGCGCCTTCCTAACTAGCCGCGAGTCGTTAAACTATCTTTAGTAGTTACTCATATTCATACCCATATTTAAACTTCACTCTGCGAACAGTGTGAAACATTACAAAACAATGTTTATAGGTAAACTTTGGGTGAATTGCTGGAGTCTACTTTACATAGACCGGTTGGCACCTAGCACCACACATCCACACCAACGGACTCACTTCCGTGCGATGCCCGCCCCGTCCGCTTCTGTTGAGATGAGAGCTCCACCTCCACGCTCAGCTCGTTGTTTGGCTCCTGCCTAATGGCACCTTCCAACAACGACTAAGATGACTACTGTCGGCGTTTCGACCCCGGGGGGTCCCTGGACCGACGAGTAAATTGTCGCTGCGTGTCCCAGCCCAGATGGGTCGGCGCGAGATGGAACACAAGGGGGAAAACCGCGACTTCATGTTATCCTGCACCCAGGGCGGATGCGCTTGCAGTAGGGGGTTACAAGCGTTCGCGAGAGAGGGAGAGAGCCTCGTTCGTCAGCCCATCCTCCCGCGCGGCCACCTTACGTACGAGGCCCTGGACCTTCCTTTTATAGATGTAAGGAGAGGGTCCAGGTGTACAATGGGGAGTGTAGCAATGTTCTAACGTGTCTAGCAGAGAGGAGCCAGAGCCTTATGTACATGCCGACGTGGCTGTTGGAGAGGTGTTGGTGCCCTGTTCATGTGATGTCGTGGCCGTCGGAGGAGCGCTTGAGCCCTGTAGAAGCATAGCTATCGGGGCTGTCGGGTCCTTGCTGACGTCTCCTTGCTTCCGTAAGGGGCTGAGAACCGCCGTCGTCATGAGAGCACGCGGGGTGCCATCATTACCTGTTTACCGGGGCGAGCCAGATGGGACGCCGATCTTGTTCCCTGTAGCCTGAGCTAGCTAGGGGTAGGGTAATGATGGGCCCCCTTGTAACGTGGTCGGTCCGAGCCCAAGGTCGGGCGAGGCGGTGACTCCTCCGAGGTCGAGGCTAAGTCCGAGCCCTGAGGTCGGACGAGGCGGAGACCGTCTTCTGAGGTCGAGGTTGAGTCCGAGCCCTGGGGTCGGGCGAGGCGGAGTCTGTCGTCTGAGGTCGAGGCGAGGGCCGAGCCCTGGGGTCGGGCGAGGCGGAGCTTCCTATGGCGCCTGAGGCTGGGCTTGGCTGCTGCCAGCCTCACCCTGGCGGGTGGCACAGCAGTCGGAGCAGGGCAGGCGACGCTGTCTTCCTGTCAGACCAGTCAGTGGAGGGGCAAAATGACTGCGGTCACTTCGGCCCTGTCGACTGAGGAACGTGCGTCAGGATAAGGTGTCAGGCGATCCTTGCATTGAATGCTCCTGCGATACGGTCGGTTGGCGAGGCGATCTGGCCAAGGTTGCTTCTCCGCGAAGCCTGCCCGAGCTGGGCCTCGGGCGAGTCGAAGGTGCGCCCGTTGCTTGAGGAGGCCTTCGGGCGAGGCGTGAATCCACCTGGGTCTACTGTTCCCGCCCGAGGCTGGGTTCGGGCGAGGCGAGATCGTGTCCCTTGAGTGGATGGAGCCTTGACCTGTATTGCGCCCATCAGGCCTTTGCAGCTTGTGCTGATGGTGGTTACCAGCCGAGTTTAGGAGTCTTGGGGGTACCCCTAATTATGGTCCCCGACAGTAGCCCCCGAGCCTCAAAGGGAGTGTTGGTACTCGCTTGGAGGCTTTATCGCACTTTTTTGCAAGGGGACCGACCTTTCTCGGTTACATTCTGTTCCGGTGGGTGCGTGCGAGCGCACCCGCCGGGTGTAGCCCCCGAGGCCTCGGAGGAGTGGTTTGACTCCCCCGAGGTCTTAGCGCCTTTCGTGATGCCTCGGCCGGTCTGGTTGTTCCCTCATGCGATCTGATCGTAGTCCGGGTGCATGGTCAGGTTCCGAGTTCTCGGGCTGGTATGTTGACGCTGTCAACGGTTTGGCCGGAGCCGGGTTTGCGAGAGCAACCCCCGAGCCTCCGCACAGAGCGAGAGGACGGTCAAGGACTGACTCGGCTTTTATCATACACCCCTTTGTCGCCTTTTCGCAAGGAGGAGGAGGGGGGAAGCGCCATGTTGCCCTCGGAGGGCGTCGAACATGGTGTCTCCAGTGAGTTGCTAACGGGTGATCCGAGTGGACGCCCGTGCCCCGTTCGATAAGGGTTGGCTAGTGGCCGAGAGGCGCGCTCCAAAAGTACCTGCAGGTGATTTGCCGGACCCGGTCCCGTTTGATAGGGTCCGAGGGCTCGATGCCTCCCTCTGATGGGATTCCGTTACAGAATCGCTCCTGCTGGTCTCGGAAATGTCCTAGGGTACCTCGGGAGCGTAGCCCGAGCCTCGGCCATGTATCGGACATACCCAGAGTCATCCCTCGCTCTGCGTGTTTTGAGGCGGCTGTCGAACCCTTCGGGGGGCCAGCCTTCGAACCCCTGATCAGTAGTGGGCGCGAAGCCCGAGTGGCCTGAGGCGGCTGTCGAACCCTTCCGAGGGGCCAGCCTTTGAACCTCTGACCAGTAGTGGGCACGGAGCCCGAGTGCTCTGAGGCGGCTGTCGAACCCTTCCGAGGGGCCAGCCTTCGAACCTCTGATTAGTAGGAGGGCTCGGGGCCCGCTTCCTTCGCAGAGAAGGATCCCTTTCGGAGTATCCCCTTTCCCGGTCCCTGTAGCAAGAGAGAGAAAGGGGAAGAGGAAAAGGATACGAAATTGAACGATATGGCACACCTTTTTTGACGCGGTCATTATGGCGGAGGTGAAGCGTCGCCCGCTTCGCCTGCCAAAGGTGTCACCTGCCCTGCCGCGGAGTCAATGCGACGGGACGAGTGGTTCGCGGGGCAGCCGTTGTGTGAGCCGTTCGAGGAACGGAACACGGGCGCGTCGTCTTCACGCCGTGGGAGAGGGCTCCCCTGCTGCTCCAGGAGGGAACGTGAGCCTGCAGATGATTTGGCTGCTGCTTCCGTCTGTCTGCTGCCGCCATTACTGCCGGCCCACTTTTGGCCATATCGACCGTCGCGCCTTCTCCCGCGGCTGACTGACCCATGATCGATGCGCTTGGTTGGCACTGCTGGGCCGTGCGCAGGGTTGCCTCGAGTCGCGACACCGGTTTCACAGTCGAGGAGGCGCGACATTGGCGTAAGTGGCGGTGCAGTTTTTCGCACGTAGTAACTGTCGCGCCAGTTACATGACGTGTGGGCCTAGGCCGCCATGCTGGATGCGTCGAAGTCGAAAGGGTGCATCCCCTTGGTGCAGTTGCATGCCGCCTGCATGGCGGTCCGCCCTTTCACCCGCTGGTTTAGGCGAAGATGGAGGAGTACTTGTAACCGCTGGGCGGTTAAACGCTCCGCGCGCGGCGGTTTGGCTTCTTTTGTCCTGGCCAGCTTGCATGGCGTGTGGGACCCAGCCCCCGTGTCGTAGGGGGAGGACCTTGGAGCGCGTTGGTGAAGACTTAGTCCGCGACGCCTGAGGACGCGAGTGAGGAGAGTCGCCTTTAAAAAGGGATCGACCCCCCGGGTGGTAGCCATGCCTTCTGTCTCTCCTCATGCATTGCGTCCTTCTGCCTTCCGAGCCCCCGGATGGGGAGCGCCCGCGTTGCTTTCATCCCGTTGTGGGAGGAGCGCAACCTCGTGGAGGTTGGCACCTTTCAGCCATCGCTCGGCTTCAAGGATTTTCATCAGGCAGCCCGGCTGCATCCCCTCACCAATGGTCACCCAAGACGGTGACCACCAGTTCGATGGTGGGGAGAAGCAAGCCGGGCTGCGGCCTCTGCCCCGCCCTCAGCTTCAAGGATCTTCATCATCCTTGCTGGGGAGGAGGGCGAGGCGAGCCGGGGCCTGCCTTCGTGTGAGCTGGCGTCCCGCTTCTTCCTCCGGCTTCTGGGGGTGGAAACCATCCTCCAGCTCTGCGGAGGAGGCGTCCTCCTGCCATGCCGGGGAAGGCGAACTGCTGCTGCCCAGCCAGGGTGCAGCATTCCGTCCTCTGTCTGGGCGACGGTGGCCAGCCGCACCGGGGGGTCTCACAACACGTCGTACGCCACGAGGGCGGTACTCGTGTTCTGGGACGGTCACATTCTCGTTTTCGTGGCGAGGACGGGAGTGAGGACCTGCCGGTGCGCTTTGGGGCGGCCGGCGCCCGCTGGTGCGGTGTTGGTGGGCAGGTGGACGCCGCCGCCGGTGCTGAGGTGATGGCAGCTGGAGAAAGCTTCTCCGCCGATGAGACCGTCAGCGCCACCCGCGGACTGACCTCCGGCTCTTTGGCTTTAATGTCTGGTTCTCGTCCCTCGAGTGGGGACGCGAACGAGAGCCTTCCAGCGGTAGCGTCCGCCCTGGGACCATCGCTGCTGCTGCAGAGGTCGCCGGCGAGCCACCCGGAGCTTGTCGTCCCGCAGGCTCTCCGATGTGGAGGTTGTTCATACCCGCGGGAGTGGAACCGGAGTTCCATTTGTAATGGCATTTTGAGTGCCGGTGTATGTTCATTGTGGCTGTCGGGGCCTGAACATCTAGGTATTTTGGGTGCAATACCGTGTTTCTTCCTCATTTCGAGCACCAGGTCTCACCTGTCGGCTAGCTAAACCGCTTAACCAAGTGTGGGTTGCCCCGTGCGGAAGGTGACAAGTGAGGTATCCGTATCCCGGAGGCGTAGGAGTCCCTTGGCTCGACCGGCCTTGCCGCCCGAGGCTTCTCTTGCTCAATTAAAGAAAACCCTCGGCCGCTTTGCGATGAGCCGGAGCCGAAGGCAGCGGTGTCAGCGTGGACAGAGGCGGAGTCGGCTGGAGAAGAAACTTCGTCGGCCCAAGAGCAGGGGACTTCCCAGGCCGAGGAGGCGTAGCAGTGGCGGCTGGAACCTGGCCAGGTCGTCCACTGGCGGGACCAACCCTGGAGTCGGGCTGCCGAGGCCATGAGCCGGGCTGATGTCCTCGGGGGTCAACTGGCTGAGGCTACGGAACGGCCGGTCGAGCCGTCTGCTCGGGCCGGGTTCCTGGAGGAGACCCTGGCGGCGATCGCCCAGGCACGGTGCTGACATCTTCCTTCGAGGTGGAGATCCTCCGACCGTGTTGCTTGTCGAGGCCGGGTCGGATTCCGCCGAGGGTGGAGTCGATGCCGAGGGTGTTGTTGCCCCCCTATTGATGTCTGAACCTGCACGATCAGTTTATCTGTAGTGTGCGTATGTTTTTTGTGGCCGCCGAGGCCCAAACATATCATCGTCGTGTTATAGAGTTACGTTTCTTTTCGCCTTGTTTCGAGTATCAGGACTTGTTCGTCGGTAGCAGAATCGTTTATCCAAGCGAGAGTTACTTTTCACGGAAGGTGATGAGTGAGGTATTCGTATCCCGGAGGCATAGGAGTTCCTCGGCTCGGTCGGCCTTGCCGCTTACGTGTACTCTTACTCGTCCGTAGGATTCTGTTATCGATACAGTCGAGAAGGCACGAAAAATCATTCTGCCAGGAAGGTTTTTGAGCGTTAAAACTTGTTCGGCAGCAGAATCGCTTATCCGAGCGAGAGTTACTTATCGCAGAAGGTGATGAGTGAGGTATCCGTATCCTGGAGGCGTAGGAGTCCCTCGGCTCGGTCGGCCTTGCCGCTTACGTGTGCTCCGTTGTTTTCAGGATTCCACTATCAAAGTAGTCGAAAAGCGCGAAAGATGTTCTGACAGAAAGACTTTTTTCGAGGAAAATTTTGACTTAGAGGTGGTTCCCCCCTTCTAGCCCCCGAGGGAGGGTCGGGCTTTGCCGAGGCAAGACTGACCCTTCCTTGACGGTTAGACTCTTTTTGCGTATGTAAAGAGAACGAGGTATATGAACGACTTGAAAACATCTTAAGGGTAAAAGCGACGTAGCTGTCGGATGTTCCAAGCGTTGCTGTAGACCCCGCCTTGACTGTTGGCCAGCTTGTATGTTCTGGGCTTCAAAATCTTGGCGATGATGAACGACCCTTCCCAGGGAGGTGTGAGCTTGTGGCGCCCTCGGGCGTCTTGTCATAGCCGAAGCACCAAGTCCCCCACCTGGAGGTCTCGGGACCGAACCCCTCGGGCGTGGTAGCGTCGCAGAGACTGCTGATACCGTGCCGAGTGTAGTAAGGCCATTTCCCGAGCCTCTTCTAGCTAGTCCAGTGAGTCTTCTCGGCTGGTCTGGTTGCTTCGGTCGTCGTACGCCCTTGTCCTCGGGGAACCGCATTCTAAGTCTGTGGGCAAGATAGCCTCGACCCCATAGACTAGAAAGAACGGCGTGAAGCCCGTGGCTCGGCTTGGCGTCGTCCTCAGATTCTAGACCACCGAGGGGAGTTCCTTCATCCATCACCTACTGAACTTGTTGAGGTCATTGTAGATCCTCGGCTTGAGTCCCTGCAAAATCATGCCGTTGGCACGCTCTACCTGCCCATTCGTCATGGGGTGAGCTACGGCGGCCCAGTCCACCTGGATGTGGTGGTCCTCACAGAAGTCCAGGAACTTCCTGCCAGTGAACTGGGTGCCATTTTCGGTGATGATGGAGTTCGGGACCCCAAAGCGATGGATGATGTTGGTGAAGAACGCCACCGCCTGTTCGGACCTGATGCTGTTTAGGGGTCGGACCTCAATCCACTTGGAGAATTTGTCGATAGCGACCAGCAGGTGCGTGAAGCCCCCGGGTGCCTTCTGCAAGGGACCGACGAGGTCCAGACCCCACACAGCAAACGACCAGGTGATGGGTATTGTTTGCAAGGCCTGAGCGGGCAGGTGTGTCTGCCTTGCGTAGAATTGACACCCTTGGCAGGTGCGTACAATCCTAGTGGCGTCGGCCATCGCGGTTGGCCAGTAGAAACCTTGTCGGAAGGCGTTTCCAACGAGGGCTCGAGGTGCTGCGTGATGACCGCAAGCCCCCGAGTGTATTTCTTGTAATAGCTCCTGACCTTCGGCGATGGATATGCATCACTGAAAGTAGCCTAGAGGGGGGGGGGTGAATAGGCTAATCTGAAAAATTTCACAACAAACTTCGAAAGATTGTTAGATACACAGTTCGACTGGTGCAGGCCGGTTCAACAGCTACGTGCGCAAGTTGAACCACTCTGAACCAATCCAACTGTTTTATAAACTTTAGACTAAAATCTACTCGAAAAAGTATTTCGCAAGTTCTTGAGAGAAGTAAGATATAGCTAAGTGAGGATGAAAAGATGAATATGTAAAGGCTATTTTACTTCTAGATAAACTCTACGGAAAAATCTTTATGTCAACCTTGCAAGTAAAAATATCTCAAGTTAAAACAAGCAAGAACACAAGACACAAGATTTAATCTGAGGTTCGGCCACACCACAAAGGTGTCCTACTCCCCGTTGAGGAGCCCACAAAGGGCCGGGTCTTTTTCAACCCTAATCCTCCAAAAGCCGACCACAAAGGTCAAGGCAATCTCTTCTTATCTTAGCTCAAAGAGCGGGTGATACAAACTTCTTAGGGTCGTCCACAAATTTGGAGACTCCCAAGCAACCTCAAAAGATCTTGAAACCTAGGGTTTCAAGAACACCAAGAACGCACAAGAGGGGTTTGCACAAGCTCAAGTCTTTGTAAAAGAGATGGGAGAGGAAAACCAAATCGTGAGCACAAGCACAAACCTCACACCCAAGAGCTCCTCCAACAAGGTTGAATCTTGAGGAAGATTTAAGTGTGAGAGAGATGGAGAGATGAGTGCTTTGTCTCAAGTTAGGTGAGCAATAAATGAGTGAGTGTTCAGCCGTCTTGAAGAAGAGAGAGAGAGGGGGGTCTATTTATAGTCACGGCTCAAAAACTAGCCGTTTGACCAAAAACCTCGCTGAAAACCGGTTGAACCGCCCCCTGACAGGTCAGCAGTCTGTCTGCCAGTCTGACTGCCAGACTGACTGACAGACTGACCTGCAGGCGGGTCAGACAGGCCAGGACCGGTTGAACCGCCCCCTGACACCCCTGGCGACCTGACTGCCAGTCTGACTGGCAGACTGTAGATCAGAAGTCAGAGGGTCAGAGACCAGTTGAGCTGCCCCCCAGGACCAGTTCAGCTGGTCTAGACCAGAGAGTTTTGGAGAGAAAACCCCAGCTCAGCTGCCCGAGGGCAAGTTCAGCTGGGTATGGTCAGAGAGGTCCATAGCTGAAGTTGAAGTTCAGCTGGAGTTGAAAGTTCAACTCAGCTGAAGTCCAGCTCAGCTGAAAAGCTCAGCTGCAGCTGAAGAAGCTCATCACAGCTGAAGTTAAGTTCAGCTGGAAAGCTCAGCTGCAGTTGAAGAAGTTTAGCTGCTTTTCAGCAAGAACACTCTAGGTTTCTCAACCCAAACCATGGTCAACCAAATAATGTTAAAGTGATTTTTGGTTTTCAAAAATAGCTTTTGAATTAGAGGACTTGAGCTATAGCAAACACCTGTACCTGTGCGGAAAAGAACAAGGAAGAATTACATCATGCAACACAAGATTTTACATAAATTTTATACGTCCGTTGCATGAAGTCCTTGGTGCTTCCTTAAGTTCCTGTTTCCTTCTAATCAAACACTGAGAACAAAAACTGTTAGTACCCTTATTTGTTTTGTCATTAAATCACCAAAACCCTCACCTGGGGTTGATTGCACTTACAATCTCCCCCTTTTTGGTGATTGATGCCAAAACAATTAAGGTCAAAAAGATATATATTTGCAATAGAAAATTTCTTTTGAATGATTGTATGTAGATGGCTCCCCCTAAATGTGTGCACGATTGTGAATCCAACGTTTTGACATAATATGTCATGTGAGCAACACATTTAGAGATAGTGACAAAAACCATACTAAATACAATCATCCGAGGGGTGCAAGAGTGTCATAACAGGAGTTGTGATGCACATGACTATCTCTAAAAACACATTATTTTTACTTCATAGCAGAGTAGTCATTACAAACTGATAGGACAAAAGATGATGGCCAGAAGACCATCATATTACTTTGAATAACAATCCAACAGTTTTATTTCATACAATGGTAAAAAGGGTACAAGCCACAACAGTGGCCAAAAACAAAAATAATCCAAAAGAAAACCGAAAGAACCACAAACTAGAAAGAACCACAAACTAGAGGTTAGATTTTCTCCCCCTTTTTGGCAACAAGTACCAAAAACGGAGAGAGAGACAAGGATACAAGAATCAATATCCTCCAGGAGGAGGATATGACGGAGGATATGATGGAGGATATGAAGTGTAGTCAGGGAAGAAGGTCCTCATCGCGTCCTCCTCAAAAGTGGAGTCCCGAGGTGGCTCATCAGCCGCAGAAAAAACAGATGCCGAAGATGTACGATGATCAGGAGGAGGTGGAGGGTGGTGGTGGTAACTAGAGCCGGATGGCCTAGGGTCACCAGGAATGGGTCCCGGACCCGGGTAAGGAAGCGGAGGGTGGGAGGATGATTGACTCGGATCCCCATGGTAGGGAGGCGGGGCAAACTCCTCGCGATCATCAACATAGGCTTCTTCTTCGTCATCGTCTGCAGACATAAAAGGCACCCCGTAGGCCTGCTGGTGCCACTCATTGATCTCCGGGGGAGGAGGATGGAGAGGCACATCAGGCGAACGAGGGACAAAAGGCATGCCCATGGTGGAAGCTTGACGACGAAGATTGTCGTCAGTCTCCCTCTCACAACGTGCCACCTCATGGACATCAGCAGAAATGTTGCGGCACATGGAGAAAAATGCCGCAAACCCATGGACCAAGCGAGCACCCATCCCTCGGCCACGACCTCGACCACGACCACGAGCACGTGGCATGGGAGATCCGCGGCCAGGAGAGGGATGCGAGGCAGCAGCGGGGTGAGAGGAAGATGGATGATGGGGAGGCTAGGAAGGTGGCTCAGTGGAGGAGGCAGGGCCTCCAGACCGTGAGGGAGCCCGCTTCGTACGAGCAGCTAGGTTGGAGGAATCAACCCAGTAGGGTACGTAGCGGGAGTGTTTGACGGGTTTTTCGAAGTGGGTCTGGGTGACCACTTCGATCATCTTCATGATAAAGGGTGCATGAAGACACCCTCTGAGAGGAGACCAGGAAGCACAGACGATCTCTTCCTAGATCATGTCAAACACATTGATGCGGGCGAGACTGTTTGGAGCAAGGAGGAGGAGGAAGACGCGACTCTCCCCAAGGACGTTCATTTGATTTCCGCCCTTCGGGAGAACGGTCATCCGGGACAAAGAATTAAGGTACCTGTAGTACCTATGCATGTTAGCGGTCGTCCAGAACTCCCGCTCATTAGAGACATGAATAAATTCCGTCTCTTCCCGCATGGGCAGCCGAATGTCATGCACTCGCATGTTGCTGCCCTAAATATCTGCATCAGAGAAGCCCAGAATATGGGCAAAACGACGATAACTGACTTTGTGCCAGTTACCCTGGATGAAGAAATACATGACTGGGTAATCATACCCATCGGCTTCCTCATCTACTTTGTTTATCCAGAGGGTGGCATAGAACTGAGCTACCACCTCGTCGTTCCAGGGGTATTCCATGGTCATAATGTTTCGTAACCCCTTTCTCTCTAAGTTTTCGAGAGCTGACGTCATGTCAGCATCTCCCATATTCTCACAACCCTCCCAGTCAATAAACCTATGTCTGACGACTGGGTGTTTCTTGGAAAGAATGTCAGAATTGTAGAAGTCAGCCTGTAAAAGATTCCAGAACCGAGGGTCCTGGACACTAGGATGACGAGGAGTGAGAGTAGGGTTGGTGAACCTCAGGCGCTGAAAGGTGTCTATTCCCTTCAGAGAGAAGTCGACGGGAGGTTCATGCGGACCGCGGGTGACGTTCGCCGGATGCATGTGCAGTCCGGTGACGTAGAGAGCATGAGGCGCCGGAAGGTCGACGAAGTCGTCGAAAGCCCCATCCTCCTCCTGGCAGGGAGCATACCCAGAGGAAGACGTGCTACGACGAGGACGAGAGGCGCCAACCTTTTGGCGTCTCCCGCGAGTCGGCTGCGAGGGCATGGAAGAGCCCTCACCATCCATCCGACCAGAGCCATGTCCTCTCTTAGAGAGGGAGCGACGAGGCGGAGGAGAGGGGACGGGAGATTCCTCCTGAATCTCGTCCGAGTCGCTGCTAAACTCAATCACTGAAGGGTTGCGACGACGCACCATGATTGAAAAGGTGGTGAAACTGTGAACCGGTTGAGGTGTGTGAAAGAGAGGCTCTAAATGTTGTGAAGCGACTAAGGCGAGAGTGGATGAAGTGGGAGAAGAGAAGGGGAGTGTCAAATATATATAGGCAGATGAGCTGGTCCTCAGGACCGGTTCAACCGCCCCCATGGGCCAGTTCAACTGGTTCTGACCAGTGTGGTCAGAGAGCCAGAAACAGCAGAGGGAAGACGCCAAAAATTCAAATTTCTGACGCTGGATTCTGAAAAAGTGTACTGCAGAGATTCCATGCGCCACAAAAAATCAAAACAAAGTGTCTGAGCAGATGAGACCGGACGGCAAAAGAAAAAAACTGCGCAAAAGAAAAGTTCTGCGCGCCCTGCATTTGAGCATGGCTGTGGATAAAAAACAAAAATCAGCATGGCTCGACAGTAGAGTGTGGCTGTGACCGGTCAAAAAAATCTGTGCGCGCAGCAGCTGTTGACCGGAAGCGACTTGGGCAAAAAAAAAGAATCGCTGGCTCCCCTGCAGAGTTGAAGCGACCGGACAGAGGAAAAAAAAATAAAAGAATCGCTGGCTCCCCTGCAGAGTTGAAGCGACCGGACAGAGGAAAAAAAATAAAAGAATCACTGGCTCCCCTGCAGAGTTGAAGCGACCGGACAGAGAAAAAAAAAGTTTCTGCATGCGCAGCAGCTGCTGACCGGACAGCCCCAAATAAAAATTTCTGGCGCGCGGGCTGACAACGCTGTGCAGAAGCGTCCAAAAAAAGGTTCTGCGCGCGCCCTGACATTTCATGCACTGCTGGATGAAATAAAAAAAAAGAGCTGCTGACCGGATAAAAAAAGTTGCGCGCACAGACGCTGCTGAGCGGCAGCGAGCGGAAAAAAAATAGTAATCTGCGCGCCCAGCAGAGTGGAAGTGACCGGTAAAAAAAAATGCTGCGCGTCATGCATAGTGGATTGGACCGGACAAAAGAAAAGAGTCTGCATGGCATGCTGCGCTGAAAAACAAAGAAAAATACTGCGCGACTGAAAAAGCTGCAGCTCACAGACCTGCGCGGACAGAACTGCACTGACCGGTCAGAGACCGGTTCAACCGGTCCACAACGCCGGTTCAACCGGTTTTGACCAGGATGGTCCTGGTGAAATCTGGTTAAAAACAGCTGAGCTGAAGTTCAGCTCCGAAGTTCAGCTAGCCTCCTCCAGCTGAACTAGAAAGTTCAGCTGGTCAAGCCAGTTGAGCCCTTAAAAAAAATCTTAGCACTAAAATTCATTCAAATTTTAACATTTCCACCAAGTTTTTGAAAGATCATCACAAAGCTTTAAGACTATCAATCAAAAATAGTGAATCAAACAATCTGTGTGTCCGTTTTCAAGTTAAGTTACGAGAATCCAAGATATTTAATTCACTCCTAAGAAAGCAAAACCTAGTCTCATTGAGGGGTTTTGTGAAGATATCGGCTAGTTGATTTTCGGTGCTCACATGAAACAATTCGATATCTCCTTTGGCTTCGTGGTCTCTCAAGAAATGGTGTCTGATGTCAATATGTTTAGTTCTAGAGTGTTGCACAGGGTTGTTTGCAAGTTTTATGGCACTCTCATTGTCACACAAAAGTGGAATTTTGTTAAACTCACAACCAAAGTCTCTAAGGGTTTGCTTCATCCATAACAACTGTGCACAACATGCCCCAGCTGCTATGTACTCAGCTTCTGCAGTGGAAAGTGCAACACAATTTTGTTTCTTGGAACTCCATGATACTAAGGATCGCCCAAGGAATTGGCAGGTCCCAGTAGTGCTTTTTCGATCTACTTTGCAACCGGCATAATCTGAGTCAGAATAGCCAAGTAAATCGAAAAGGGAGCCTTTGGGATACCATAATCCTAGGTTTTGGGTGTGAACTAAGTATCTTAGAATTCTCTTAACTGCTACAAGAGGGCAATCTTTAGGGTTTGCTTGAAAACGTGCACACATGCAAACACTCAACATTATATCAGGTCTAGATGCACATAAGTAAAGCAGTGATCCTATCATTGATCTATATAATTTTTGATCTACAGGTTTACCTTCCTCATTTAGGTCGAGATGTCCATTTGATGACATTGGAGTCTTGGCGTGTTTTGCCTTTTCCATGCCAAACTTCTTGAGCATATCTTGTGTATATTTGGTTTGGCATAGAAAAGTACCTTCCTTGAGCTGTTTGACTTGAAATCCCAGGAAGTATTTAAGCTCGCCCATCATAGACATCTCAAACCTGTTCGTCATTACTTTGCTAAACTCTTCACAAAATTTTTCATTAGTACTACCAAATATAAAGTCATCAACATATATTTGGCACACAAATAATTCATTGTCAACTTTTCTAGTAAATAAGGTAGAGTCAGCTTTTCCTATTGTAAACCCATTCTTAATTAAAAAATCTTTAAGACAGTCATACCAAGCTCTAGGGGCTTGTTTAAGCCCGTAGAGTGCCTTGTGAAGTAGATAAACATGATTTGGCTTCTTTGGATCTTCAAAACCCGGTGGTTGCTCCACATATACTCTCTCTTGTAGTGGTCCATTTAGAAATGCGCTCTTGACATCCATTTGATATAGCTTGAAATCATGGTTAGTAGCATATGCAATTAATATTCTAATTGATTCTAACCTTGCTACCGGCGCATATGTTTCACCAAAATCAAGTCCTTCCACTTGAGTATAGCCTTGGGCAACCAACCGTGCCTTGTTTCTTGTAACCACACCATGTTCATCTTGTTTGTTCCTAAAGACCCATTTAGTCCCAATCACATTTTGTTTGGGCCTTTGGACTAAGGACCAGACTTCATTCCGGGTGAAGTTGTTCAACTCCTCTTGCATGGCAATTATCCAAATTTGGATCACCCAATGCTTCTTCAACCTTAAGTGTTTCAAGAGAGGAAACAAACGAGTAAAATTCACAAAAATTAGCTAAACGAGATCGAGTTGTTACCCCTCTCCTGATGCTACCCAGGATGTTGTCCACCGGATGATCCCTTTGAATTGTATGATGGACTCTAGGATGAGGCACTGATGGTTGTCTTTGTATTTGCTCCTCCTCATCATTCACTTGATCAAGAGGCACTTCATCATCAATACTTTCGTGTTCATCTTCTACCACTGTTGGCATCCTTTGATGATTTTCTTCATGGCTTGGATGACTTGAGGTTGATGGGTTTGCTTGGGTGGAGACTTTGTCACTCACCACCTTTGCACCCACATCAACACCCTCATTGGTCATCCAGAAAGTTCCTTCCTCATCATCCTTTTCTTGAGGTCTCACTTCACCTATTGCAAGTTTCTTTATGGCTTCACAAGGTAGTTCTTCATTTCCTGCAGTGACATTAGAAACATGCCCTTGCGAGCCATTAGACTCATCAAATGTCACGTCTATCGCTATTTCAACAAGACCGGTGGTATTGTTGAAAACACGACATCCATGCGCATTTGATGCATAACCAAGCAAGAAGCCCTCGTCCACTCTAGGAGCAAACTTTGAGCTCTTGACTTTCTTGTTAAGAATAAAACACTTACAACCAAATACTCTAAAATAATCAACTTTAGGTTTGTTACCGGTGAGAAGCTCATAAGCAGTCTTTTTGTAGATCTTATGAAGATAGAGACGGTTGATTGCATGACAGGCGGTGTTGACCGCCTCTGCCCAAAAATTGTCAGGTGTCTTGTACTCATCCAACATGGTTCTTGCAGCTTCAATTAGAGTTCGGTTCTTTCTTTCCACAACACCATTTTGTTGTGGAGTGTAAGGAACCGAGAACTCATGTTTGATTCCTTCTTCGCCTAAGAATTCTTCGACACCTGTGTTCTTGAATTCCGTCCCATTATCACTTCTCACTTTCTTGATTTTGAGCTCAAATTCATTTTGAGCTCTCCTCATGAATTTCTTCAATATTTCTTGAGTTTCACCTTTATCACTCAAAAAGAAAACCCAGGTGAATCGAGAAAAATCATCAACAATGACTAAACCATACTTACTACCACCAATACTAATGTAGGCCACAGGTCCGAAGAGGTCCATGTGAAGAAGCTCCAATGGCCTCTTTGTTGTGCCACATTCTTTGATTGATGTGGGACTCCATGTTGCTTTCCTCCTTGGCATGCGCCACAAACCCTATCTTTCTCAAATACAACATTTGTTAGTCCAATGATGTGATTATCCTTTTGAAGTTTGGCCAAATTCCTCATACTGACATGGGCTAGCTGGCGATGCCATAGCCAACCCTTGTCGGACTTTGCCACTAAACAAGTCTCAGGCATCACTTTACTTGTTGTGAAATCAACAAGATAAAGCTTGCCCTTCAAGCGACCAGTAAAGGCAACTAAGGAGTCCTCCCTTCTAAGGATCTTCACATCCAATCAGAAAATAAACAATTATAACCCATTCCACAAAGTTGTGAAACGGACAACAAATTATAGCTTAAAGAATCTACCAATAAAACATTTGAAAGTGATTGTTGGTCAGAGATAGGAATTTTACCAATACCAATCACCTTACTCTTGCCACTATCTCCAAACACAATTTCTTGTGCTTCTTGAGTTAGTTGCAATGAATGAAACATGTCTTTCTCCCCGGTCATGTGATTTGTACATCCACTATCAAGCACCCAACTTGACCCACCAGAGGAGTAGACCTGCAAAACAAGTTTAGGCTATGCTTTTAGGTACCCAAATTGAATTGGGTCCTACAGTGTTAGTTATAGCTTTGGGTACCCATACACTTCTTTTCATGACTTTTCTTTTAGTGTAGGCACCCACATATTTGACAACCAATTTCCCTAAATCCCAAGTCAACATATAATCATAAAGATAAGAGTGAGAAATGGGAGCATTAAATTGTTGTCCACTTGAGGATCCCACTTCCTTCATCTTACTCTTTGTGAAACTCAAGTTTACCTTTACTTGAGGTGACTTGTCATTTGAGGAGTGAATCCTCCCCAAGGCATCATATAGGGTGGTTCCCTCTATGAACTTGGGGGATCTCCACCCCTTATGCACTGTGCTAGGGTTTTCCTTGGATGAGTTGAACCCAAGCCCCCTTCTTCCATTGTTGGGCTTTAGGGACTTGAACTTGGGTTCAACTTTCTTTAACCCATCATTGCTAGAGCATCTTTTCAAAATTCCTTTGACCTTCACCTGTGGGCTATTCTTCCTTGCATGGTTAGTTAGACAACAAGAAGCATGATATTTGGCACAATGTTTGCAAAAATTATCATTTAAGGAGCTAGACTTAGATTCAATCACTAAAGATGAGGCATTGATGTTCTTGCAATTTTCAAGTTGCACTTGAAGTTCTTGATTTTGAACATTCAAGCTTAACATGCTTGTTTCAAGTGCATTCTTTTCATTTGCAAGATTAGCTATTGAGGTTTTCATATTAATTACTTCTTTATCTTTATTCTCTATAGTTATCTTGACTAAAGATACTTCCTTAGTCAAGACATCTAGCATTTCATCTTTATTGTGAAGCAATTCTTGAAGCTCTAGGTTTCTTTCCTTTTCAAGGATAAGCAAGTCTTCTTGAGCATCAAGAGTTGCTTTTCTTTTATCTAGCTTCTCCATTAATTTGGTGATAACATTGTATCCATTCAAGCCAAATTCTTTAATCATTTTATTTTTCATGGCAATTTGTTCATCATCATCATCATTTGGAAAATCATTACTAAATAAGGTTACCTTATCTCCTTTTGCCATGAGGCAAGTTGGAGTGCAGGAGTCGTCTTGTAGGTTGGTGAAGAGTTGCGAGCTTGATGTAGATTGGATGGCCACGTTTGCCACCACTTCCTCTTCCTCGGAGCTAGAACTCTCTTCATCGGAGTTCCATTCTTCACCAATATGGGCTTGACCATATTTCTTCTTCTTGAAGTATCCCTTGGTCTTGCCTCCCTTTTTGAACTTGTCCTTCTTGTATTCCTTCTTAGCTTCTTGTTCCTTCTTGTTAGGACAATCCGCTATGAAATGACCGGTTTGGCCACATTCATAGCATGCCCTCTTCTTTCCTTTCCTTTGGAACTTGTCATTTTTCCTTACAAATTTCTTGAATGTTTTGATGAACAGAGCTGTGTCTTCATCACTTGAGCTATCTTCATCACTTGAGGTCTCGACCACTTTCTTTGCTTTGTGGTCTTTGTTCTTCTTGGGGTTGTCTTGTTCATTAGTGATCAAGGCATGAGAGTCCCTTGACTTGATAGGGGCTTCTTCGGACTCGTGTTGTTGAATCTTTGCAAATAATTGATGAGGCGTCATATCCTCATAGTCATCACGATCCCTAATCATCCTTGCAAGACTCTTATCCTTTTCTTTATATGCTCTCATGAATAATCTTGTGACCTTGGAGTCACTCCAATCTTCACTCCCAAGTACTCTTATTTTGTTGACCAACACCATCAACCGATCAAAGAGTGATTGAAGCGACTCACCCTTTGTCCAATCATATCTTGCAAGCTCACTTTCCAAAGCTTCAACTCTATGTCTCTTAGCTTTGGGATCTCCTTCATGTGACATTTTAAGAATATTCCAAATGTCACGGGCATCTTCTCTTCCTTGAACTTTCCGGTATTCTTCCGGACAAAGACTTCCTTGAGCATTGCGATGAACCTCTTGCATCATTTCCGGAGTCATCTCTTCTCCTTGGGCGGGCTTATACATACCTACATTAACAATCTCCCAAAGACTAGGATGCACACCGATTAAATGCGACTTCATCTTGTCGGCCCACTCGTCATAGTTCAACTCACTGAGAGTTGGTAACTTTCCAAGTGGGGCGGAAGAGAAGTTGGGAATATAATTCCTAGAGTAATCGAATTGAACTTTGCTAAATTTGTTACCTTTGCTTTTGGTAGATGATCCTTCGGTGTTGAGACTTACCTTTCTCAATACCTTAGACACCAAAAGATCCACTAGATCGTCATTGTAATCAAATGTTCCCTTACCTTTATCTTCTTCGGCCTTTCTTCTTGATTCTTCTTCTTCGGCCTTTTTCTTAGCATCTTCCTCTTTCATTTTGAGGAACATTCTCTCGGCAATCTTCATGGCAAGGTCGAGGACCTTGGGGTCCACTTCCTCACCGGAAGATGTGATGGGGATTTCCTCGAGGAGAGGATCCACATGGTCCCGTTGAGTAGACATGATCGTTTCCTCACGCGGTTAAGCGTAAAACGAGGTACGAAGCTTTGATACCAATTGAAAGTAGCCTAGAGGGGGGGTGAATAGGCTAATCTGAAAATTTTCACAACAAACTTCGAAAGATTGTTAGATACACAGTTCGACTGGTGCAGGCCGGTTCAACAGCTACGTGCGCAAGTTGAACCACTCTGAACCAATCCAACTGTTTTATAAACTTTAGACTAAAATCTACTCGAAAAAGTATTTCGCAAGTTCTTGAGAGAAGTAAGATATAGCTAAGTGAGGATGAAAAGATGAATATGTAAAGGCTATTTTACTTCTAGATAAACTCTACGGAAAAATCTTTATGTCAACCTTGCAAGTAAAAATATCTCAAGTTAAAACAAGCAAGAACACAAGACACAAGATTTAATCCGAGGTTCGGCCACACCACAAAGGTGTCCTACTCCCCGTTGAGGAGTCCACAAAGGACCGGGTCTTTTTCTACCCTAATCCTCCAAAAGCCGACCACAAAGGTCAAGGCAATCTCTTCTTATCTTAGCTCAAAGAGCGGGTGATACAAACTTCTTAGGGTCGTCCACAAATTTGGAGACTCCCAAGCAACCTCAAAAGATCTTGAAACCTAGGGTTTCAAGAACACCAAGAACGCACAAGAGGGGTTTGCACAAGCTCAAGTCTTTGTAAAAAAGATGGGAGAGGAAAACCAAATCGTGAGCACAAGCAGAAACCTCACACCCAAGAGCTCCTCCAACAAGGTTGAATCTTGAGGAAGATTTAAGTGTGAGAGAGATGGAGAGATGAGTGCTTTGTCTCAAGTTAGGTGAGCAATAAATGAGTGAGTGTTCAGCCGTCTTGAAGAAGAGAGAGAGAGGAGGGTCTATTTATAGTCACGGCTCAAAAACTAGCCGTTTGACCAAAAACCCTCTGAAAACCGGTTGAACCGCCCCCTAGGGCGGTTGAACCACCCCCTGACAGGTCAGCAGTCTGTCTGCCAGTCTGACTGCCAGACTGACTGGCAGACTGACCTGCAGGCGGGTCAGACAGGCCAGGACCGGTTGAACCGCCCCCTGACACCCCTGGCGACCTGACTGCCAGTCTGACTGGCAGACTGCAGATCAGAAGTCAGAGGGTCAGAGACCAGTTGAGCTGCCCCCCAGGACCAGTTCAGCTGGTCTAGACCAGAGAGTTTTGGAGAGAAAACCCCAGCTCAGCTGCCCGAGGGCAAGTTCAGCTGGGTATGGTCAGAGAGGTCCATAGCTGAAGTTGAAGTTCAGCTGGAGTTCAGCTGAAGTCTAGCTCAGCTGAAAAGCTCAGCTGCAGCTGAAGAAGCTCATCACAGCTGAAGTTAAGTTCAGCTGGAAAGCTCAGCTGCAGTTGAAGAAGTTTAGCTGCTTTTCAGCAAGAACACTCTAGGTTTCTCAACCCAAACCATGGTCAACCAAATAATGTTAAAGTGATTTTTGGTTTTCAAAAATAGCTTTTGAATTAGAGGACTTGAGCTATAGCAAACACCTGTACCTGTGCGGAAAAGAACAAGGAAGAATTACATCATGCAACACAAGATTTTACATAAATTTTATACGTCTGTTGCATGAAGTCCTTGGTGCTTCCTTAAGTTCCTGTTTCCTTCTAATCAAACACTGAGAACAAAAACTGTTAGTACCCTTTTTTGTTTTGTCATTAAATCACCAAAACCCTCACTTGGGGTTGATTGCACTTACAATCACTGGAGGATGCCTGAGAGGCTACGGTGGTAGAGCTCCTTTTCTTCACCCAGCAAGACAAACGACCTGGCGTGTCGCGCCAGTCGCCGAGCTTCGGCTCTGTCGAGGGGTAGCTCTCCTCGGTGGAGATATTACAGGTACGGGGTATGCCAGTTTCGATTAGGCGCGACCCCATTCCACTCTTCCTCGACGCGCAAAGCCTCACCCTCGGGGGCCGAGGGTGCCTCGGGCTGGGCCGAGGACTCCCCGGGCTCGGGCGTGTCGTCGGTCTTGACGGAGGGTTGATGTAGGTCTCGAGAGAAGACGTCCGGGGGAACCGTTGTCCGCCCCGAGGCTATTTTAGCCAGCTCGTCCGCAGTCTCGTTGTATCGTCGAGCGACGTGGTTGAGCTCGAGCCCGTAAAACTTGTCTTTCAGGCGCCGAACCTCGTCGCAGTAGGCTTCCATCTTCGGGTCGCGGCAATGGGAGTTCTTCATGACCTGGTTGATGACAAGCTACGAGTCGCCACGAGCGTCGAGGCGCCGGACCCCTAGCTCGATGGCGATGCGCAACCCGTTAACCAGGGCCTCGTACTCGGCCATGTTGTTGGACGCCGGGAAATGGAGGCGCAGTACGTAGCGGAGGTGCTTCCTGAGGGGTGAGATGAAGAGCAGGCCCACGCCCGCTCCTGTTTTCATCAGCAACTCGTCAAAAAACATGGTCTAGAGTTCCGGTTGGATCGGAGCTGCTGGAAGCTAGGTGTCGACCCATTGAGCCACAAAGTCCGCCAAGACTTGGGACTTGATGGCCTTCCGAGGAGCGAACGAGATTGTCTCGCCCATGATCTCCACCGCCCACTTTGCAATCCTACCCGAGGCCTCTCGGGACTGGATGATCTCCCCCAGGGGGAAGGATGACACCACAGTCACCGGATGAGACTCGAAGTAGTGTCGCAACTTTCGCCACGTCAGAATTACCGCGTACAGTAGCTTCTGAATTTGCGGGTAGCGGATTTTGGTTTCGGACAGTACCTCACTGATGAAGTAGACCGGCCTCTGGACGAGCAATGCATGCCTTTCTTCTCGTCTCTCAACTACGATCGCGGCGCTGACCACCTGAGTGGTTGCGGCTACGTAGATCAAGACGGCTTCTCCGGCAGCGGGGGGCACTAGGATGGGCGCGCTTGTAAGGAGCGCCTTTAGGTTCCAGAGGGCTTCCTCGGCCTTGGGGGTCCAAGTGAAGCGCTCGGTCTTCCTTAAGAGGCGGTACAGGGGTAGGCCTCTTGCGCCGAGGCGCGAGATGAAGCGGCTCAGAGCCGCAAGGCATCCCATGACCCTCTGTACTCCTTTCAAGTCCTTGATAGGCCCCATGTTGGTGATGGCCGCGATTTTCTCCGGGTTGGCCTTGATGCCCCGCTCGGAGACGATGAACCCCAGGAGCATGCCTCGGGGGACTCCGAAGACACACTTCTCGGGATTGAGTTTTACGCCTTTCGCCTTCAGACACTTGAATGTCATTTCAAGGTCAGAGAGGAGGTCGGAGGCCTTCCTCGTCTTGACTACGATGTCATCGACGTAAGCCTCGACTGTTCGACCAATGTGCTCTCCGAACACGTGGTTCATGCACCTTTGGTATGTCGCACCCACATTCCTCAAACCGAATGGCATAGTAATATAGCAGTACATGCCAAAGGGTGTGATGAAAGAAGTCGCAAGCTGGTCGGACTCTTTCATCCTGATTTGGTGATACCCTGAGTAAACATCGAGGAACGACAGGGTTTTGCACCCAGCAGTGGAATCCACGATTTGATCGATGCGAGGCAGAGGGTAGGGAACCTTCGGACATGCTTTGTTTAGACCAGTGTAGTCTACACACATCCTCCATTTCCCACCTTTCTTTTTCACAAGCACAGGGTTGGCTAGCCATTCGGGATGGAATACCTCTTTGATGAACCCTGCAGCCATCAGCTTATGGATTTCCTCGCCTATGGCTCTGCGCTTTTCTTCGTCGAATCGGCGCAGAGGCTGCTTCACGGGTCGGGCTCCAGCTCGGATATCCAGCGAGTGCTCGGCGACATCCCTCGGTATGCTAGGCATGTCCGAGGGACTCCACGCAAAAACCTCGGCATTCGCGCAGAGAAGGTCGACGAGCACTGCTTCCTATTTGGGGTCGAGCTCGGAGCCGATCCGGACTTGCTTGGAGGTGTTGTTGCTGGGGTCGAGAGGGACGGACTTAACCGCCTCAGCTGGCTTGAAGTTGCCGGTGTGGCGCTTCGCATCTGGCACCTCCTTGGAGAGGCTCTCCAGGTCGGCGATGAGGGCCTCGGATTCGGCGAGGGCCTCAGCGTACTCCATGCACTCCACGTCGCATTCGTACGCGTGTCGGTACGTGGATCCGATGGTGATGACCCCGTTGGGGCCCGACATCTTGAGCTTGAGGTAGGTGTAGTTAGGGACGACCATGAACTTGGCGTAGCATGGTCTCCCTAGTACTGCATGGTAGGTTCCTTGGAACCCGACCATCTCGAACGTGAGGGTTTCCTTTCGGAAGTTGGAGGGAGTCCCGAAGCAGACGGGCAGATCGAGTTGCCCAAGGGGTTGGACGCGCTTCTCGGGGATGATTCCGTGAAAGGGCGCCGCACCGGCCTGGATCGCGGACAGATCGATCTGCAAGAGCCCGAGGGTATCAGCGTAGATGATGTTGAGGCTGCTGCCTCCGTCCATGAGGACCTTGGTAAGCCTGATGTTGCCGATGACGGGATCGACAACGAGCGGGTACTTCCCCGGGCTCGGCACGCGGTCGGGGTGGTCGCCTTGGTCGAAGGTGATGGGCTTGTCGGACCAGTCTAGGAAGACTGGCGCCGCCACTTTCACCGAGCAGACCTCCCGGCGCTCTTGCTTGCGGTGCCGAGCCGAGGCGTTCGCCACTTGCCCACCGTAGATCATGAAGCAGTCGTGGACCTCGGGGAACTCCTCTGCCTTGTGGCCCTCCTTCTTGCCGTTGTCGTGGCCTCTGCCACCTTCCGCCGGGGGCCCGACCTTGTGAAGTAGCGCCGAAGCATGACGCACTCCTCAAGGGTGTGCTTGACAGGACCCTGATGATAGGGGCACAACTTCTTGAGCATCTTGTCGAACAGGTTGGCGCCTCCGGGAGGCTTCCGAAGGTTCCTGTGCTCAGCGGCGGCGACAAGGTCTGCGTCGGCGGTGTCGCGTTTCGCTTGCGACTTCTTCTTGCCCTTCTTCTTGGTGCCGCGCTGAGCGGACGCCTCGGGGACGTCTTCTTGCTGGCGACCCTGAGGCTGCTTGTCCTTCCGGAAGATGGCCTCGACCGCCTCCTGACCAGAGGTGAACTTGGTGGCGATGTCCATCAGCTCGCTCACCCTGGTGGGAGTCTTGCGACCCAGCTTGCTCACCAGGTCGCGGCAAGTGGTGCCGGCGAGGAACGCGCCGATGACATCTGAGTCGGTGATGTTGGGCAGCTCGGTGCGCTGTTTCGAAAATCACCGGATGTAGTCCCGCAGGGATTCTCCCGGCTACTGGCGGCAGCTTCGGAGATCCCAGGAGTTCCTAGGGCACACGAATGTGCCCTGGAAGTTGCCGGCGAAGGCTTTGACCAGGTCGTCCCAGTTGGAGATCTGCACAGGAGGCAGATGCTCCAGCTAGGCTCGGGCGGCGTCGGAGAGGAACAGGGGGGTTGCGGATGATGAGGTTACCATCGTCCGTTCCACCCAGCTGGCAGGCCAGTCGGTAGTTCGTGAGCCACAGTTCCGACCTTGTTTCCCCCGAATACTTGGTGATGGTACTCGGGGTTCGGAACCGGGTCGGGAACGACGCCCGTCGTATGGCCCGGTTGAAAGCTTGTGGACCGGGTGGTTCGGGCGAGGGGCTCCGATCCTCCCCGCTGTCGTAGCGTCCCCCACGCCTGGGGTGGTAGCTTCGACGCACCTTCTCGTCGAGGTGGGCTCGACGGTTGCGGCGGTGGTGCTCGTTGCCGAAGCGACCCGGGGCTGCAGGCGTTGCGTCCCGCGTGCGCCCGGTGTGGACCGAGGCTTCCCGCATGAATGGGGAAGTCGCGACGTGATGCTTCGGGGGTACCCTTGCCTTCGGGAGGCAGAGCTTTCGGCCCGCCGGACCGCGGCATCCTCCAGGAGATTCTTGAGCTCTCCCTGGATATGCCGCCCCTCGGTGGTGGATGGCTCCAGCATCGCTCGAAGTAGTATTGCTGCTGCAGCCAGGTTCTGGCTGACCCCACTGGAAGCCGGGGGCAGCCTTGCCCTGGCATCGTCGGTGATGCGGTGCTGGACGTCCTGGGCCAGATGACGCGCTTCTTCGGCTGGTGCTCGACCTGCCCACTCCTGGCCGATGTTCTGCCGGAGCTGCACAAGTTGTCCTGCTTCCTCATCGAGCCTGGCCTGCATCTCGGGATTTGCTCGAGCTGTGTGTCCTGACCCCCCATAGGGACTGGGACCACAGCTAGCTCCCGAAGGATGTCAACGCGAGGCGCAGGCCTAGGGGGATCGCCGTCCTCCGGCATACCAAGGTGGTTGCCTTCGTCGAGACCCCCTAGATCGACGTGGAAACATTCGCGACTTGGACCACAGTCCTCGTCGTCAAGGCTGTGGCCATCATCGGAGTAATCGGAGAGGCAGTAGTCACATGCGGCCATGAAGTCTCACATGGCACTAGGGTTACCGAGCCCGGAGAAATCCCAACCAGAGTCGGGCTCGTCATCTTCCTCGGAACCCGGGGGCCCGTAGGTCGAGACGGCCGTCAGTCGGTCCCAGGTTGACCACATATGGTACCCCGGAAGGTTAGGATATGCCTTTATGAAAGCGTCCACCGAAGCGGGGTCGCTTGGTGGGTCGAAGCTGAATCTAAAAGGCACAGGGTGGAAAACGGACGGTACCTCTTGATCGACGGATGGTGACGAAGTCGCGTCTAGGACAGACTGCACCGTGATCTCAGGTACGAGGCTAACGCCTAGCAAGTCCTTCACGAGCGTGCTGGCGTCATCCGTCCGCTTGGGGTTGGCGTGTTGCGGGGAAACGACACTCATATTTGACTCAGACGCGAGGTCAACGCCCGACGTGTCCCCCGCTGGGGCGCCGACGTCGTCGACTCGCTCGACAGCCGACGAGGTGCCGCCTCCTGCTTGGCCATGGTTGCTCCGCCTCCTCCTCCTGCGGCGGGGAAGGTGATGGGACAGGCCTGGATTCTGTTCTTCCGCCATGGGGGAAAGACGTCGTCGATTCCGCCGCCGGCGGGCGGGCTGACGGCCGCCATTGTCGTTGTCGCGCGGCGGAGGAAGGAGTACCATGTCATAGCTGCCGTCGAGGGACATGAACTCGAGACTCCCAAAACGGAGCAGCGTCCCGGGCTGGAGAGGTTGCTGGAGACTACCCATCTGGAGCTTGACGGGAAGCTGTTCGTCAACACGCTGCAGGCCCCTACCTGGCGCGCCAACTGTCGTCGTTTCGACCCCGGGGGTCCCTGGACCGACGAGTAAATTGTCGCTGCGTGTCCCAGCCCAGATGGGTCAGCGCGAGATGGAACACAAGGGGGAAAACTGCGGCTTCGTGTTATCCTGCGCCCAGGGCGGATGCGCTTGCAATAGGGGGTTACAAGCGTTCGCGAGAGAGGGAGAGAGCCTCGTTCGTCAGCCCGTCCTCCCGCGCGGCCACCTTACGTACGAGGGCCCTGGACCTTCCTTTTATAGATGTAAGGAGAGGGTCCAGGTGTACAATGGGGAGTGTAGCAATGTGCTAACGTGTTTAGCAGAGAGGAGCCAGAGCCTTATGTACATGCCGACGTGGCTGTTGGAGAGGTGTTGGTGCGCTGTTCATGTGATGTCGTGGTCGTCGGAGGAGCGCTTGAGCCCTGTAGAAGCACAGTTGTCGGGGCTGTCGGGTCCTTACTGACGTCTCCTTGCTTCCGTAAGGGGCTGAGAACCGCCGTCATCATGAGAGCACGCGGGGTGCCATCATTACCTGTTTACCGAGGCGAGCCAGATGGGACGCCGGTCTTGTTCCCTGTAGCCTGAGCTAGCTAGGGGTAGGGTAATGATGGGCCCCCTTGTAACGTGGTCGGTCCGAGCCCAAGGTGGGGCGAGGCGGTGACTCCTCCGAGGTCGAGGCTGAGTCCGAGCCCTGGGGTCGGGCGAGGCAGAGACCGTCTTCCGAGGTCGAGGTTGAGTCTGAGCCCTGGGGTCGGGCGAGGCGGAGTCCGTCGTCCGAGGTCGAGGCGGGGGCCAAGCCCTAGGGTCGGGCGAGGCGGAGCTTCCTATGGCGCCTGAGGCTGGGCTTGGCTGCTGTCAGCCTCACCCTGGCGGGTGGCACAACAGTCGGAGCAGGGCAGGTGGCGCTGTTTTCCTGTCAGGTCAGTCAGTGGAGGGGCGAAATGACTGCGGTCACTTCGGCCCTGTCGACTGAAGAACGTGCGTCAGGATAAGGTGTCAGGCGATCCTTGCATTGAATGCTCCTGCGATACGATCGGTTGGCGAGACTATCTGGCCAAGGTTGCTTCTCCGCGAAGCCTGCCCAAGCTGGGCCTCGGGCGAGTCGAAGGTGCGCCCGTTGCTTGAGGAGGCCTTCGGGCGAGGCGTGAATCCACCTGGGTCTACTGTTCCTGCCCGAGGCTGGGTTCGGGTGAGGCGAGATTGTGTCCCTTGAGTGGACGGAGCCTTGACTTGTATTGCACCCATCAGGCCTTTGCAGCATGTGCTGATGGTGGTTACCAGCCGAGTTTAGGAGTCTTGGGGGTACCCCTAATTATGGTCCCCGACAACCACAATCTTTTTGCACCTGACTCTAAACGACTTGCGATATGGCTCAGTCACCCCTAGACAACCACATCTCTTTCCCATTAATCTTTCAGCGTAGCTCATCGTCCAATATCCACTCCTCATGTTCTCGTCTGATGTTGTCCTTTTAGCACCCTCTACATATACTCTAGTGTTTGGTGACGACAAAGTTGCATCCCCATAGAATACCATGATGCAACAACTATCACTTTAGTTGTTGTCACTGTCATACGTGTTACTCATGTAGGGTGCCATACACACACTAGAGTGGGTGTGACTACAACCACGATGTTTGGATCTAGCGCTGTGGGAGTAGAGCTCCATGACACGACGTATCACCCCTCATCAGTGATAGCACATTGTCAAATAGGCTCTCCTGAGAAGCCATGATGCCTCTCCTATCAAGGTGTCATGCTGCCATCTTAGAGCAACTTCCTCATAATTTTAAACTAGACTAAGATTTTAAGAAATTTACAACTGAACCAAGCGGGGCTTAAGTACGATTAAATATATTATACCTTATAAAAATATTCTAAATAAAAAGTATACCATGAGTCCTCTCATAGAATGTGGAAAGAGAGCTCCATCGACTTCCACTGATTTTGCCTAGAGTTACTATAATGGATAATTGGTTGGTTGCGGGTTTTAATTACACCATAACTTATCCATTCTAGCTCTCTTGCACATTCTAATAGCTAAAGAAAATACATTTGCCTGTGAGAAAGAATCTTTGCCTAATGAAGAACTTGAGAATTGATAACCACTTGGTTAGCGACCTTGTTGGCACATTGAGAGTAGCTAGTGTACACCAATGTCTCATTAGCCTTGGTTAGGTCAAGTAATAAGTTTTTGCTTGTTATTCTTGGCGATCAGTATCATCTAGTTAGTTTGGTAGGAAGTGAGAGTACAATGATCATACAAAAAGCCTATGTGTAATCGAACTCGATCTTGTACATGCTTATGAGTGGTTCATCGTGCTGGTGCAGCGAAATACTAGCTTGTAGTGAGCACTTGGTCCTTACGCAGATCAAGAGGAGTAAACACCCTTGCGTGGGTGCTCCAACGAGAACTAGTAGACAATGGTGACTCTCTGATACCTCGACTATATATCGGAGAGTTCCTAATCCTATCTGTACTTTACGCATTTACATTTGAACAATTTCTTTCAAAGGTTTATATTGCTACAAGTGCCATGCTAGCATAGAATTGGAACTTAGGGTACCAAACTCTTTACCACATTATTAGACACAAAGTGTGAAGTTGGACTTGATTATAAGTTTTAAATCATGATTTTTTTAGAAAAGCTCAATTCACCTAGAGGTATCTTGATCCTTTTAGTGATGCTCAATTAATATACAAGCTTGTAATCTTGTTCACCTTTATATTCATTAAACTAGCACACTCAAAGAAGATGTAGGGTATTATACATCTTGTGACCCCAACCTCTATAAAATGTCTGTGTGCTGGTAACTAGGGTGCACTTATATATCAACGTCCCTCTAACATGTGCTCCTTCCATAATTCATAAACTTTTTCTTTCTCGGTACTTAGGGTTCCTTAATGTCATACCATGATGACACATAGAAAGAGATAAAAAACATAAATAAATAAACATAATAAAAGATATAATAAAGCGTAATGGAAATAAAAAACATGAAATAGAGGAAAACTAAGAAGAACATCACATAAATACTATTTGACTAATCTAACTATAATACATTATAATACATCTCATGAGTACTATATGAATATAAAAAATAATTATAAAATATCCTATTTTTACTATATGAAAGTCACATATATAGAATATTGAAAGGAAAATTGGGTTAACCATTTCCCATAATTAATTTTGGTGGTTGACAACCAACAAAAACACATGGACTAACTTAGAGTCACATGGATTAACCATTTCCTATAATTCATCTATTACAGGTGCATAAGGTTCAACACAAACCAAGAAAGAAATCAAGTTAGGGACACAATTAAAAATGGAGCAAGACTTAGAGTGTGCTGGAAAATGGTGCACCGGACACTGTCCGGTGGGCCAACCAGGCGCCCTCCGAACCAGCCACACTCGGGTTTCTATCAGGCGCGCTCCGCTATAATTCATAGAATTGTCCGGTGTGCCACCGGACTGTCCGGTGAGCCAGCGGAGCAACGACTCCCTGCACGCCAACGGTCGACTGTGCAGAGTGTACAGTGATGAACAGTGCCGCGCAGAAGTCAGAGCAGTAAAGTCAGAGGTCACCGGACTGTCCGGTGTGGCACTGGACTGTCCGGTGCAGCAAGACGACAAGGCGTCCCAACGGTCAACTGCTCCGAACCCTAACAGTTGCGCTGAAGTGGCGTGCATCGGACAGTGCACAGTGACTGTCCGGTGTGACCATCGCCCGCAGAAATCAGACAACGGCTAGAAGTGGTTGGGAGGCTATAAATACCCCCCAACCACCTCATTCACTCCAATCCAAGACTTCTGAAATCTTCATTCATTGCAAGAGAAAAAGCCAACACTCCAAGACACAATCAAAGCAATCAATCCACTCAAAGCTCCAAAATCAACTCTAGTGCATTAGGGCTTGTGAGAGGATCACTTGTGTTCTTTTGTTGCTCTTGTCGCTTGGTTTGGCCTTTTTTGCCTTCTTATTCTCAAGAGACTTGTAATCGAAGCAAGAGACACCTAAGTGTGTGGTGGTCCTTGTGGGGTCTAAGTGACCCGTGAGATTAAGGAAAAGGCTCACTCGGTCTAAGTGACCGTTTGAGAGAGGGAAAGGGTTGAAATAGACCTGGTCTTTGTGACTTCCTCAATGGGGACTAGGTTCTTTGGAACCGAACCTCAGTAAAACAAATCATCATGTTCACTCGCTTTGATTCTCGTTTGATTTGTTTTCCCTCTCTAACATTTTCTTGCTAGTATTAATTTGAGTTGGCTCCCATACGTCATCCGCATTCTTAGAGCAACTCTTAGCAAAAGAAACATTCTTTTGATTTGAATTTAATTCTAACGCTAACCCCGGCCTTAGTGTGTGTTTAAAGTTGATAAATTTTAGGTTTCGCCTATTCACCCCCCTCTAGGCGACTTTCAATTGGTATCAGAGCAGTGCTTCATTAAGAGCCTAACCAACTCGAAGTGATGTCTGGAGATCACGCCAAGAGGGAGATCATGACCGGCGAAAAGCCCGCAGGCTCGCGGAGGACTCTCTTAAGGGAGTCCGGCAACAAGTATAAGGAGGAATCCTCTTCCTCCATCAAGTCACATCAGAGAGGTGACAAGAAGAAGAAGAAGATGAAGAAAGTGGTCTACTACGAGACCGACTCTTCGTCACCCTCCACGTCCGGCACCGAGTCGTCGACTACTTCTAAGCGCCATGAGCGCAAGAAGTATAGTAAGATGCCCCTACGCTATCCCCGTATTTCAAAGCAACTTTCTGTACCCCTAGGCAAACCACCATATTTTGATGGTGAAGATTATTGTATGTGGAGTGATAAAATGAGACACCATCTAACCTCACTCCACGAAAGTATTTGGGATATTGTTGAGTTTGGAGCGCAGGCACCAAAGGTGGGGGACGAGGACTACGACTCAGACGAGGCCGCCCAAATTCGGCACTTCAACTTCCAAGCAACTTCTATACTCCTCGCCTCCTTGTGTCGAGAGGAGTATAATAAGGTGCAAGGGTTGAAGAATGCCAAAGAAATTTGTGACGTCCTCAAAACCGCGCACGAAGGGGACGAGGTGACCAAGATCACCAAGCGTGAGACGATCGAGGGAGAACTCAGTCGATTCATCCTCAACAAAGGAGAAGAGCTACAAGCTATGTACAACCGGCTCAAGATGATGGTCAACCAAGTGCGCAACCTCGGGAGCACCAAGTGGGATGACCATGAGATGGTCAAGGTTATTCTTAGATCACTTGTTATTCGTAATCCCACTCAAGTGCAACTAATCCGTGGAGACCCTAGATATAAACAGATGTCTCCCGAGGAAGTGATTGGCTAGTTTTTGAGCTTTGAACTTATGATCAAAGACTCCAAACACATTGTCAACTTGGAGCAAGGCGCGACCTCTACACCCGAGGTGCAACCCGTCGCATTCAAAGCGACAGAAGAAAAGGAGGAGTCTACACCAAGTAGGCTTCCAATCGACGCCTCCAAGCTCGACAATGAGGAGATGGCGCTCATCATCAAGAGCTTCCGCTAAATCCTTAAGCAAAGAAGGGGAAGGATTACAAGCCCAGCTCCAAGAGGGTGTGCTACCGGTGTGGTAAGTCCGGTCATTTCATACCTAAATGTCCAATTTCTAGTGAAAGTGACAAGGACAAAGTCAAGAAGGGGAAGAAGAAGGAGAAGAAGAGATACTACAAGAAGAAGGGCGGCGATGCGCACATGTGCCGGGAATGGGTCTCCGACAAGAGCTCCACCGACTCCTCCTCCGACGAGGACGCTGCCAACATCGCCGTCAACAAAGGTCTCCTCTTCCCCAACGTTAGCCACAAGTGTCTCATGGCTAAGGACGGCAAGAAGAAGAAGGTACACTCTAGAGCCAACCCCAAATATACTACATTTAGTGATGAGGGTAGCTGTAGCGATAATGAGGATGATTTACTTTCTCTCTTTGCCAACCTTAGCATGGAAAAAAGAAAAAAAAATGAATGAATTAATTAATTGAGACCATCAACAAGAAGGATGATCTCTTGGAATGCCAAGAGGACTTGCTCGTTAAGGAAAATAAAAAAATTGTTAAGTTGAAAAATGCTTATGCTCAGAAAGTAGAAAAATGTGAAAATCTGTCTAAGGAGCTTAGCATGTGCAATGATTCTATTTCATGTCTTAGAAATGAAAATGCTAGTTTAGTTTCTAAGATTAAAAAATTGAATGTTTTCAATAATTTAATTTCTAGTCTTAGAATTGAGAATGATAATTTAATGCTAAGATTGAGGAATTGAGTCCTTGCAAAGCATCTACATCTACTGTTGAAAATGTTACCATTTGTACTAGATGTAGAGATATTAATGTTGAAGCTATTGATGATCACCTTTCTATGATTAAACAACAAAATGATCACATAGCTACATTAAATGATAAAATTGCCGAGCATGAGTTAGAAAATGGAAAATTTAAATTTGCTAGAAGCATGCTCTATAATGGGAGACGCCCTGGCATTAAGGATGGCATTGGATTCCAACAAGGGAGTCAATCCAATGTCAAGCTTAATGCCCCTAAGAAATTGTCTAATTTTGTTAAGGGTAAGGCTCTCATGGTTCAGGATAGAGAGGGCTACATTTTATACTCTGCAAACTATCCTAAGCATAAAATTAGGAAAATTCATGCTAGGAAACCTCATACTATTTGTCACCATGCTTTTATGTATAAAAATGAGGCTTCTAGTTCTAGGCATACCACTCATATTAAAATGCCTAAAAAAATTTCCTAATACATCAAATGAGCATAATGTTTCATTTAAGACGTTTGATGCTTCCTATGTTTTAACTAACAAATCAGGCAAAGTAGTTGCCAAATATGTTGGGGGCAAACACAAGAGTCCAAAGACTTGTGTTTGGGTACCCAAGGTGCTTGTTTCAAATGTGAAAGGACCCATGACCATTTGGGTACTTAAGAACAAGGCCTAAATTTGTTTTGTAGGTTTATGCATCCGGTGGTTCAAGTTGGATAATTGATAGCGGGTGCACAAACCATATGACACGGGAGAAAAGGATGTTCTCCTCATATGAGAAAAATGAAGATCCCCAAAGATCTATTACATTCGGGGATGGAAATTCAGGTTTGGTCAAAGGTTTGGGTAAAATAGCTATATCCCCTGACCATTCTATTTCCAATGTTTTTCTTGTAGATTCTTTAGATTACAACTTGCTTTCTGTTTCTCAATTATGCAAAATGGGCTACAACTGTCTATTTACTGATGTAGGTGTTACTGTCTTTAGAAGAAGTGATGATTCAGTAGCATTTAAGGGAGTGCTAGATGGTCAGCTATACTTAGTTGATTTTAATGATAACCAAGCTGAACTAGACACTTGCTTAATTGCTAAGACTAACATGGGTTGGCTCTGGCATCGCCGACTTTCCCATGTTGGGATGATGAATCTCCACAAACTTCTAAAGGAAAAACACATTTTAGGACTAACCAATGTTCATTTTGAGAAACACATGATTTGTAGCGCATGTCAAGCAGGGAAGAAAGTTGGAATCCATCATCCACACAAAAACATCACGACAACGGACAGGCCACTTGAACTACTCCACATGGACCTATTTGGCCCGATCGCTTACATAAGCATCGACGGGAGTAAGTACTATGTAGTTATTATAGATGATTATTCTCGCTTCACTTGGGTATTCTTTTTGCAGGAAAAATCTCAAACCCAAGAGACCCTAAAGAGATTCTTAAGACAGGCTCAAAATGAGTTCAGATTGAGAATAAAAAAAGATAAGAAGCGACAATGGGACGGAGTTCAAGAACTCACAAATTGAAGGATTTCTTGAGGAGGAGGGCATCAAACATGAGTTCTCTTCTCCCTACACACCTCAACAAAATGGTGTAGTGGAGAGGAAGAATAGAACTCTAATGGATATGGCCAGGACCATGCTTGATGAGTAAAAGACACCGGACTGGTTTTGGGCTGAGGCGATTAACACCGCCTGCTACTCATCAACCGGTTATATCTTCACTGAATCCACAATAAGACATCATATGAACTCCTCACTAGTAAAAAGCTCAATGTTTCATATTTTAGAGTCTTTGGGAGCAAATTCTTTATTCTTATCAAGACAAGTAGAAGTTCTAAATTTGTTCCTAAAGCAGTAGAAGGCTTTTTATTAGGTTATGACTCAAACACAAGGGCATACAGAGTTTTCAACAAATCCACTGTATTAGTTGAAGTTTCTTGTGACATTGTGTTTGATGAGACTAATGGCTCCGAAGTGGAGCAAGTTTATCTTGATAAATTAGATGATGAAGAGGCTCCATGTGTCACACTAAGGAACATGTCCATTGGAGATGTGTGTCCTAAGGAATCCGAAGAGCCCACACAAGCACAAGATCGACTGTCATCTTCCATGCAAGCATCTCCACCAACTCAAGATGTGAACCAGGCTCAAATTGATGAAGATAAAGATCAAGAGGATGAGCCACCTCAAGAGGAGGACATTGATCAAGGGGGAGATGAAGATAAGGAAGATCATCAAGAAATTAGGGATCAAATACCGCCACACCCAAGAGTTCACCAAGCATTTCAAAGAGGTCACCCCGTCAACTCTATTCTTGGTGACATTCACAAGGGGGTAACTACTAGATCTCGAGTTGCACATTTCTGTGAACATTACTCTTTTGTGTCTTCTATTGAGCCATACATGATAAATGATGCACTAAGAGATCCGGATTGGGTGGTGGCAATGCAAGAGGAGCTCAACAACTTCACAAGGAATGATGTATGGCATTTAGTTCCACGTCCTAATCAAAATGTGTCGGTACCAAATGGGTATTCCGCAACAAGCATAATGAGCATGGTGTGGTGACAAGGAACAAAGCCCAACTTGTGGCTAAAGGTTATTCACAAGTCGAAGGTTTGGACTTTGATGAAACTTATGCACCCGTAGCTAGGCTTGAGTCAATTCGTATATTACTTGCCTATGCTACTTACCATGGCTTTAAGCTTTATCAAATGGACGTAAAAAGTGCCTTCCTCAATGGACCTATCAAGGAAGAGGTCTATGTTGAGCAACCTCCCGGCTTTGAAGACAGTGAGTATCCTAACCATGTGTAAAAACTCTCAAAGGCGCTTTATGGGCTCAAGCAAGCCCCAAGAGCATGGTATGAATGCCTGCGAGACTTTCTTATCACTAATGGCTTCAAAGTCGGTAAAGTCGATCCTACTCTCTTCACTAAAACTATTGAAAAAGACTTGTTTATATGCCAAATCTATGTTGATGATATTATATTTGGGTCTACTAACAAGTCATCTTGTGAAGAGTTTAGTAGGATAATGATACAAAAATTCGAGATGTCTATGATGGGGGAGTTGAAGTATTTCCTTGGATTTCAAATCAAGCAACTCCAAGAGGGCACCTTCATCAGCCAAACCAAGTACATTCAAGATATACTTAAAAAGTTTGGAATGAGGAATGGCAAACCCATCAAGACACCCATGGGAACCAATGGGCATCTCGACCTCGACACATGAGGTAAATCCATAAAATCAAAAGGTATACCAGTCGATGATAGGATCTTTACTTTACTTATGTGCATCTTGACCGGATATTATGCTTTCTGTATGCATGTGTGCAAGGTTCTAGGCAAATCCTAAGGAAGTTCACCTTAGGGCCGTAAAAAGAATCATGCAATATTAAGTTTACACTCCTAGGTTTGGGCTTTGGTACCCCAAGGGATCTACCTTTGATCTAATTGGGTATTCCGATGCTGATTATGCCGGATGTAAAAATGATAGGAAGAGCACATCAGAGACTTGTCAGTTTTTGGGAAGATCCCTGGTGTCTTGGGCTTCAAAGAAACAAAACTCCATAGCTCTTTCCACCACCGAAGCCGAGTACATTGACGCAAGACATTGTTGTGCGCAATTACTTTGGATGAGGCAAACCCTTAGGGACTATGGCTACAAATTGAACAAAGTCCCTCTCCTATGTGATAATAAGAGTGCAATCTGCATGCCGGATAATCCCGTTGAACACAGCCGCACTAAGCACATAGACATCCGGTATCACTTTCTGAGGGATCACCAACAAAAGGGGATATCGAAATAGCTTATGTAAGCACCCATAACCAATTAGCCGATATTTTTACCAAGCCATTAGATGAGAAAACTTTTAGCAAACTTAGGAATGAGTTAAATATCCTTGATTCTCGGAACTTTGATTGAAACATTGCACACATAGCTAATTTATATACCTTTGATCATATCTCTTTCATTTGGCACAAATGCATATTTATTATTATTCTTGTGCCAAGGCTAAGACTAATGTGCTTTCAGGTATGTCTCTATGATTAGTCTTAGATTGAAAGGAAATGGAGTCTTCGGCAAAGACAAGGCTTCCACTCCAACTCTAACGATCTCACTTACCCTTTGCCGTTGCTCCTACAACTCTCAATGGTATGACCCTTCATTCGTATTTAGTTTACCATTTAGGAGAGAGTATTAGGCCCCAAAGGGGGAGAAAAATGCAAATGGGCTCTCAAGTTCTCCGTTTTTGGAGATTAATGCAAAAGAGGGAGAAAGTATTAAGCCCAAAGCAAAAGGACCGCACCACCATTTCAAAAAATTAAATGACTTTTTCAATTGTTGTATTTTTCCAAATTGGTATATAATTTCCAATTGATATGTGTAAATAAAATTTTAAATTGGTATCTATTTAAAAACCCTATTGAAAGCTAAGAGGTGAATTAATTCAGGGGGAGCTTTTATTTAGTCAAAGGAAAAGCATTTGAAATAGAGGGAGGAATTTCAAATCTTAAAAATGCTTCTTGAAATCACATTCTTATACCTTTGACCATTTGTAAAAGATTTTGAAAAGATTTTCTAAAACAATTGCAAAAACAAAACTAGTGGTGTAAATGTGGTCCAAAATATTAAATAAAAGAAAGGCAATCCATTCACTCTTAGTCATATGTCTAAATCTTTCATTGGTTTAATTCTAAGTAACCTATGCACAATCATCTCAATTGCAAACTAGTTACATTTCTACACTCTTCATTTGCTTTGGTTTGTGTTGGCATCAATCAGCAAAAAGGGGGAGATTGAAAGGGAAATAGGGTTAACCATTTCCCATAATTAATTTTGGTGGTTGACGACCAACACAAACACATGGACTAACTAGTTTGTCTAGAATTCATCTATTACAGGTGCATAAGGTTCAACACAAACCAAGAAAGAAATCAAGTTAGGGACACAATTAAAATTGAAGCAAGACTTAGAGTGTGCTAGAAAATGGTGCACCGGACACTGTCCGGTGCGCCAGCCAGGCGCCCTCTGAACCAGCCACTCTCGAGTTTCTGCCAGGCGCACTCCACTATAATTCACCGGACTGTCCGGTGAGCCAGCGGAGCAACGACTCCCTGCGTGCCAACGGTCGACTGTGCAGAGTGTACAATGATGAACAGTGTCGCGCATAAGTCAGAGCAGCAAAGTCAGAGGTCACCGGACTGTCCGGTGTGGCACCGGACTGTCCGGTGCAGCAAGACGACAAGGTGCCCCAACGGTCAACTGCTCCAAGCCCTAGCAGTTGCGCTGATGTGGTGCGCACCGGACAGTGCACAGTGACTATCCAGTGGCGCACCGGACTGTCCGGTGCGACCATCGCCAGCAGAAATCAGCCAACGGCTAGAAGTGGTTGGGAGGCTATAAATACCCCCAACCACCTCATTCACTCGAATCCAAGCTTTCTGAAATCTTCATTCATTGCAAGAGCAAAAGCCCAACACTCTAAGACACAATCAAAGCAATCAATCCACTCAAAGCCCCAAAATCAACTTAGTGCATTAGGGCTTGTGAGAGGATCACTTGTGTTCTTTTGTTGCTCTTGTCGCTTGGTTTGGCCTTACCTTTTCCCTTCTTATTCTCAAGATACTTGTAATCGAAGCAAGAGACACCTAAGTGTGTGGTGGTCCTTATGGGGTCTAAGTGACCCGTGAGATTAAGGAAAAGGCTCACTCGGTCTAAGTGGCCGTTTGAGAGAGAGAAAGGGTTGAAATAGACTCGGTCTTTGTGACCTCCTCAACGGGGACTAGGTTCTTTGGAACCGAACCTCGGTAAAACAAATCATCGTGTTCACTCGCTTTGATTCTCGTTTGATTTGTTTTCCCTCTCTAACGTTTCCTTGCTAGTATTGATTTGAGTTGGCTCCCATACGTCATCCTCATTCTTAGAGCAACTCTTAGCAAGAGAAACATTCTTTTGACTTGAATTTAATTCTAACGCTAACCCCGGCCTTAGTGTGTGTTTAAAGTTGATAAATTTCAGGTTTCGCCTATTCACCCCCCCTCTAGACGACTTTCAAATAGCATATAAAAAGCAAAATAAATAAATAAATAAGGTAATAAAAATAGAGTAAATAATAAATAAAAGTTTAGATAAAACAAAATTAAAATCAGAAAATAAAAAAATGCTTAAAGGGAAAGATAAAGGAGAAATAAATAGAAAAAATAAAACTTGCAACGAAAAATGAAATAAATATATATGAATTAGGATTGGACAAAATAACTATAGCTCTTCAGCTCGTTTGACTCGTGGTCAAATCGGATGAGCTCGACTCATTTCAGTTATTTAGTGAGCTGAGCTAACATGTCATATTCTCATATAAGTTTGTTAATGAGCTAGTATTAGCCAGCAAAATCGGTTGATGGAGATGTTCTAAAGAAGGACAAGAAGTGATTGCTGCTAGCCATAGGACTAGGCAAAAAACCTGTGACCCGTAACTCGAACCCGAAATACCCGAAACCCATGTAAGGAAAATGGACCCCGGGCCATTTGTCTCAATAGGTTTTGGTGTTTGACGATCAACATAACATGTGGACTAATGTGTTTGCTAGTGTTTGTGTTTGTAGTTCACAGGATGATAAAGTTACTTGGACCAAGGCATTGAGGAAAGCAACACCTCAAAAGAAGACATTATGAAGATTCAGTGAAGTCCAAGAAACAAAGTGTTGCCACTAGCGGACTGTCTGGCTATCATCATCGGACTGTCCGGTGCCACACGCCGGACTATCCGCTGCACCCAGAAACAGTAGTCCAACGGCTAGTTTTAGGTGGCACTAGTGGAGAGAAGCCACCGGACTGTCCGGTGTGACGTCCGGACTATCCGGTGTAAAATCCTACGCTCCAACGGTCGTCAGCGATGTTAGACCAACGGCTAGGCGCACCGGACTGTCCTGTGTGCAAGAGCACAACTTTTCTCCAACGACTAGTTTTGTGTTGGGGCTATAAATACACCCCAACCGGCCATTCCAAGGTGCAGGAGCCCAAGCAACATACCAAGGCATATAGTAGACATTTCCAAGAGCTCATACACACAAGTGCTTAATAGAACCACTCAGTGATTAGCGTAGGTGCTTTGCGAAGTGCTTAGGTTAGTTAGACTGCTTTAGCGCTTGCTCTAGCTGAACCATAGTTAGTTAAGTGAGTTTAGAAAAACCACACAACCCCTTGGCTCTTGTGTGAGCTGTTGTAATTGTACCGAGTGGGGCGAGAGTCTTGCGAGACCATGACAACCGCGTTTGTGTCACGGTCGACACCGTGTACTGGAGGGAACGAGGCCCGCGGCGTTTTGGCCGAAAGCTCGACAGTGGAGACGGCGGGGAGCGTCCAAGAGGAGCCAGAAGCGGAGCACCACTTGCATGTGGAGAAGGCTCGCGGCTCTCTAAGGAGTTACTCGACCGTGGTGCTTGGCCCTTGTGTGGGCTTCCCTTTACATAGGGGCACCAACGAGCACTAGTCGGGACCTTGCGTGGTTCCGGATACCTCGGTAAAAATACCGGCATCATCCACGAGAGTTTGCATCTCTACCATGCTCTTTATCTTCCGCATTTATATTAAGCATTTAAGTTTCAATCTTGTCTATATACTTATATTGTTGTACATTGAAACTTAGCCATTGGGGTAGAGATAACAACACTTAGACTAAACCTAGTTAGCACATTCTAGTTTGGTTAATTGCATAGATTTTGCTATAGGGATTTATTTGTGGTCTAGTTTATTGAAAGTTTTAGAAGTCCTAATTCACCCCCTCTTAGGTGTCACCTGTTTCTTTCAATTGGTATCATAGCCTAGTTTGGCTCATTTGAAAAGCTTTAGCTTCACCACTAAAAGAGCCGACACTTTTTTAGAGAAAGGGGATGGATACCCATAGGCTACCACACTTCGACGGCACTAACTTCCCATATTATAGTGCTAGAATGGCATGTTACCTAGAGGCCGTTGATCTAGGTGTTTGGAGAGTCACTCGTGACAGGATGAAACCACCCAAAAATCCCGAGAAACCCACCACAAGTGAGAAAAAAGAAATTCATTTAAATGCTAAGGCCAAAAATTTCTTATATGTATCTCTTAGCATGGATATGTTTAATCTAGTTTTTACATTGCAAACCGCTAATGAGATTTGGCTAAAATCGCATGAGCTCCATGACGACACATCAAATGTCCGTGAGCAAAAACATTGCCTAGTCTTAAGTGAGTATAATTCTTTTGCTATGAAAGATAATGAGCTTGTTAGAGACATTTATTGTCGTTTGAATCTAATCATCAATGAGCTCAATTCCATTGACATTAATAAGCTAGGTGATACAGACATTGTGAGGAAGATTATCTCCCTGCTACCACAACAAAGATATGGGAGCATCATCACTATTCTTCACAACATGGAGGACTTTAGTACAATGACCCCGACCATTGTGATTGGGAAAATCGCGGCCTTTGAGATGTCGCGAAAAATATGTCGGGTAGAGGAGCCAACTTCCTCAAAGCCATATGCTTTTGCATATGATGAAAGGAAGGGTAAAAAGAAGGCTCTCACTCCAAGTTCCTCAAGTGAAGAAGAGGAGGAAGAAGAAAGTGATGATGGTGAAGATAATCAACCATCAACATCATCCTCCGAGGATGAAGAAACAATCCGACACGTCGGAAAGGTAATGTGGATGATCCGCAAGATTAATCTAATGGGTGTGCCCCTGCAGGTAGAAGATCTTCTCTTTAACATTGATAGGAAAAGGCAAAGAAAGAGAGGATGCTTCGCATGTGTGGAGAAGGGACACTTCAGGGACAACTGTCCAACTATGGCCGAACCCAAAAAGGGGAGGAGCAAAGACAAGGCGCTAACAAGTGTTAAAACTTGGGATGATTCTTCAAGCGAAGATGAACCTCCAAGGACGCGCAGCCACCGGTCCTCATCTCGCTCATCACGGTCATCACACAAGTGCCTTATGGCAAGAGGTAAAATGAGTATTCCATCCTCTAGTGATTGTAACACCTGAAATCCTATTTTGGGATTTATATTTTTTTCATAAAGATTAAGGATCAAAAGAACTCTTAATAAAAAATGTAAATCACTATATCCTTAAACAAGCAAGTAATAAATAGGGACTATATTTAAATATGTTTGAAATAATTCTATTTGAAAGGGATAAGTCTTTACGAAATCGTTATGTTTTGAAGCATGAATAATAAATACATAAAAAAAACTATATGTAGGTTTGCATCCATGTTGGATTCTGATTGTGCATTCAATTTGAAATGAAAACCCAAAACCCACATTTGAATTTGGGACCAAAATTGAATTTTAGAGATGAAATCAGAAAATAAGAAAAAAAATATAGAAAAGACTCACCTAACCTGCGCTGTGGGCCAAAATCACCACCGGCCCACCAACCCAGGCCAACTGCGTAGCTCAAATCGGCCCGCGGTGGCTTGGCACTGGCAGCGGACCCACCTGTCGGCCACCTCTTGGGCGCGCGCCTGACCTCAGCCCGGATACCCACTGGTCAACCGCGCAACCAAACCCGTCTTCCTCGCGGCGACTTCGTGGTGGGCCCCTTGCGCCAGAAGCGCCTTCCTCCTCGCGCGCATCTGACGGGGAGATATCGACAGGTTGTTGGGAGTGGCGAGATTTGTGCGACCGTTGCGACAGGGCAACAACCCCGCAGACTCTGCCTCGTCTGATGGACTTCTCCCCCATGCAGCTCACCATGGTCGTTGGGGGATCTCCGTACCAGCCGCGCAGAATTCACCGAGGAATTCGGCCATACCGTTGCCTCGGCCATTGCTGTATATATAGAACCCTTGGGCCGTCTCGACCGATTGACTCGTTCCCTAGCACCACCCACAAGCCATCGGGGAGGAGAGTCTGGTGGACGGATTGCGGGGCGCGGTGGGCGGAAGTCTGACGCCAGTGGAAAGCGCCACCGTTTGAGGGTCGTCGTCGGTCGGGGAGCTTCGCTTCGGTTCGGTGATAGCTTCCGCGGCATCGACGTCGGGTTGGGTGCGTCCGGCGCCAACGAATTTTACACCGGATCACCTCCGTTCGCCGTGAACCTGGGAGCTCGGCGTACAACTCTGGACCGCATCCTGCCGTGGGCGGGTGCCTTCGCGGCCTACTACTCTGGTATAATTTCACCCCTAGCTTTGCCTCCCTCTGCTCCTCGCGATGCCCTAAACCGCATAAGAAATAGCGCCGGGGGACTTCGATTTGGAACTCACCGGCATAAACGCCGCCGTCGCGAGCTTGTGCCCCGCCGTGCTCAGCTGTTGCCTCACGGTGGATGACGAAGGCCCCTGCGCCGTCCGTCCAAGGATGGGCGGACACGATTAGATCTAGAACCCAATCGGCTGTGGCCGTCAGATTTGTGCGAGCGGCTGTGATCGATCCCTGGGCGTACCGCTTTAGGATGAATATGGACCATAGATTCCGGATCCAACGGTGGTGATTGCATATCGGTTGGGTGATGTGTCTTTCTAATCCGAGCCCTCAAACGCCGATCCAACGGCTGAATTCTACTTGTACCCCTTCGTCTTGGACGATTTGCTAAAGAGACCCTTCCTTTTTCAAAAATCAACCCGCCATCCTACGCGGTGTTCTCTGTGTCTGGGGAGAACTTATGGATTTGCCCTTGGTGTTCTCTGTAATTAGTGATCGGTCCAGAGAACTAAGGAAATAGATAATTAAATATGGAAAATGATTCTTAATTCAAAAATAATTCTAGAAACTTGTATAATTAATATTAAATTCATTTTAACTCCAAATTGATCCATTCCAGTGACATTAATTTTGTTTTGATATTGTCTATCAACTAGTAACACTGTTTAGCCATGAAACTAGAATTAAAATTGTTCATTAGGATTAATCTATTCTAAGCACTAAATAATTTCGAAAATTCATAACTTAATAATCGTAGCTCCGAATTTAGTGATTCTTGTTCCTACGATCTTGTAGCGACGCGTAGACTATTATTATGCAGTTTGTACTTATGTTTGGTGTAATGTTAATTTTTTCTATACATGTTTGTTTGTATTGCTACGACTAGCAGTGAGGACACGTGTCATCTGAAGAGCAAGTTGATACCTGGAATCTCAAGTCCTAGGCAAGTTGTGCTCTTGATCACTTTCTTTTTACCCACTCATGTTCTAATTAATCATAATGATCTGCATAGGTTAATTTTGATGGGACCCAATAGGATACCCTAGTTTGTCTATCTTTATACCTTGTTTACCACTGAACTTTCTGGGTAGTACTTGCTAGTGCTATATGTGGTTTTGGGTATGGAGATACATTATTCATGATTACACTTTTGTTATCAGTTGTTATTTACTGTTCATGATAAGATCATTATGTTAATTGGAACATGGAGAACCACCCGGGAAAACAGTGCTACCACAAGGGTTTAATGGGACGCCCTTGGTTGATTAATTAGGAAAGCTAGTGGATGACTACCTTACCCGAAAGGGGCAAGGGCAGTAGGGGAGTGGTCAGTGTAGGGAGGCCCTTGGGATGATTTTGCTGCGATGGCGGTCATGCGAGGGATTCCTGCATTGGAGGTTCCTATAAACTGTAGCGGGTTTTCTGAAGCTAGTGGAACTTTGTAAAGGCCTCGTAGTGTTACCCTGCCTCGCCTCCTCGGTAGAGGTGTATGGGATTGGTCGTCTCTTGGCAGATGGGTAACATGACTTGTGGGTAAAGATGCGCAACCTCTGCAGAGTGTAAAACTGGTATACTAGCCGTGCTCACGGTCATGAGCAGCTCGGACACTCACATGATTAAATTATGGAACTTAAACTCAATTTGTCATATGCATTGCATCGCAGGTGAGGTTGTTACTTTTGTTCTACTACTTAATTGGGCTGGTATTTACTTATACTTAGTAATTGCTAATAAAATTTTGACCAACTTTAAAAGCAATGCTCAGCTCTAACCATCATCTTTGGTAAGCCTTACACTTCACGTGAGCTCCCATCTTTGGCGAGTTCATGCACATTATTCCCCACAACTTGTTGAGCGATGAACGTATGTGAGCTCACTCTTGCTGTCTCACACCCCCCCCACAGGTCAAGAACAGGTACCGCAGGATGAGGCGCATGGAGGATGATGTGACAAGTTCGTGAGAGGTCTAGGTCGTCGTCTCCCAGTCAACTTTGGGTTGTTGGACCGTTGTCTCCTTTTGATGTAATTATTTATTTATTTTGTATAGAACTCCTGTTATATAGTAAAGATGTGACATTCGATCCTGTGCCACTATACATCATATGTGTGAGACTTGGTCCCAGCACACTTGGTGTTTATGTTCGTGCCCGGGTCTTGGTGCCCCGAAACCCGGGTGTGACAGTGATGAAAGTAGCAGTGATGATGAAGGTGAGGGAAAGCCCTCCGTAGATGAGCTTGCGGAAGCCGTTAAATTTTTCCAGGATGTCTGCACTAAGCAAAAGGCTCAACTTAAAACTTTGAAAAATAAGTTGATTAGCTCTCAAAATGATTACAAAAGTTTGCTAGAAAAATTTGAAACATTTGCAAATTTGAATTGTGAGCTATCAACTAAAATTGACCAATTAGAGTCTAGTGCTTCATCCATTGCTACCGATGATGGCCTTATTAAAAGGAATGAAAAACTTAAGGCTAAGTTAGCTAGCTCCCAAGAAGCTATTGAAAACTTGCTAGGAAAAAATGAAATTCTTATCATTCACAATAATGAGCTAACTACTAAGCTAGAAAATATTGGTAGCACCCTAGGGGCATCTTTAGTTGAAATTCATAAAATTATTAAGAAAGATGCTTCTATTTCTTGCTTTGATTTAATTGATGATTCTAACTCCTGCAACCAAGTTCTTGTTGAGAATATTGTTGTAGAAACATGTTCGAATGAGGTTGAAAAGGAAAATGAGCAATTAAGGCAAGACGTGGCTCGCCTTGGCAAGGCTTTGTATGACAAGAAAGGCAAAACCAAACAAATCCAACCTCCATAGGATAACACCACTGCGGGATTGAACAAGCCTATGGAGGGCGAAACTGTGATTTGTAGGTTATGTCACAAGGAAGGCCATAAGTCTTTCCAATGCAAGGCGAAGACCGAGGATAGGCAAAAGCAAAAGCAAAAGCTCAAGCAAAAGACAACAAGCAAAATCTATAACACCTACATCAACAAGGTGGACAAAAAGGCTGCTACACCATATTTGATCAAGAAGAAAAAGAATGGAAAGGTGATAGCAATCATGTCCAACAAGCAAGCTAACAAAGGAAAGGGAGACAAACGCATCTGGGTGCCAAAGGAAATAATTTCAACCATGAAAAGCACCAAGAAGGTTTGGATCCCGAAAGGGAAGTGAGAAGTCCGAAGGATGTCGGGGAATTTGGAGACTTGGCAAAATTGGGATGTATATCTTGGGATACATCATAATGGATCAAGTCTATTGCCAAGTGGGTAAGAGAATACTTTGGACCCAAATTTCCCCACCCATGACAAAGGTAACTAGCTTTATTGTATTTCTTGTTTTTAGATATGTGTATCTATTTTCATATATCTAGTTTTACTTTTCATGCCTAGTATTTCAATTGGTATTTACTCTTGTTTAAATGCATACTAGGTAAATCATATGGTAGGATTGCTCACTTTCAATTCATACTCTTGAGGAAATACATGATTTAAAATGGTAAGCACGACACAAAGCTTATTTAATATTCCTAAGAAAATGATACATCAATTGATATTGTGAAATATTTCAAATGGTATGCTTTCAATTGGTATCATTAAACTTATATGTGCCAAAGCTCGGATTATAGATAATTTGCCCCTCTTGATATCAAAACAAAGTGCATTTCTCCTACTAGAATTCAAAAACTTGTATGCACACTTTCAGGGGGAGGTTACTCTATAATCTAAGACTTTGAAACTAAAACCTTTCTCAAATCTATTTTTGTAGTAGTCTCATTGTAAGGAAAATGAAGTCCCCGGAGAAAGATAACAAGCTTCCACTGCAAATATACAAGAACTCTTATGTCTCACAAGCCTACCATTTGTCTTCAAATGGTCCACCATTGTTTTTCAATTGGTAACTTTGAGACTACATTTGTCATCATTTACATGTCTTCTCCAATATTTGGATAGACTATATTTCATATCTTATACTTCCCATGTTGCTTTACATGCATAAGTGGTTAAATCAAATTCTGTTACCTACGCATAAGGGGAGTTAGTCTAATCAAATCATATCTTGCACCTCTATTTTCACATGCTTTTTCCTAAGTATAAGATCTCTGTCAGGGGAGTATTTCTTCGTCTCAAAAAAAGGGGGAGAAACTTCTTTCCAAAGGAGAACACTCATTTAGGGGGAGTAATCTTTTACTGCTTAAATTGTTGAATCTTTTAAGAGGGCAAGTCCTATTTGCTTCCTACATTCTTTTAATGTCTTCATTTTCGGTGGTTGATGCCAAAGGGGAGAAGTTTATAAACCAAAGCAATGAAAATTGTATCAAACACCAAACACCACCAAATTAAAATTTTGATTCTTCAAGTGGTTTTGTCTCTTTTGTTTAAAATAGGAAGTAAGTGAATTATGTAGTTAGGGGGAGGCTTAAGTCCATAATATCACAATGTGGGGACAAACATGCATCCTAGCAAGTAGATTGCATAACTACATTCAAATGTTTGTAATATTTGCTTGCTTTGGTTGTGTTGTCCTCAATCACCAAAAAGGAGGAGATTGTAAGGAAAATGGACCCCGGGCCATTTGGTTCAATAGGTTTTGGTGTTTGATGATCAACATAACCTGTGAACTAATGTGATTGCTAGTGTTTGTATTTGTAGTTCACATGATGCTAAAGTTACTTAGACCAAGGCATTAAGAAAAGAAACACCTCAAAAGAAGACAATATTAAGATCAAGTGAAGTCCAAGAAATAAAGAAAGTGTTGCCACTGGCGGACTGTCTGGCTGAGAGCACCAGACTGTCCGGTGCCACAACCGGACTATCCGATGCACCTAGGAACAGTAGCCCAATGGCTAGTTCCAGGTGGCATTGGTAGAGAGAAGCCATTTGACTGTCCGGTGTGATGTCCGGACTGTCCGGTGTAAAAGCATGCGCTCTAACAGTCGTCTGCGATGTCAGACCAACGGCTAGGCGCACCGGATAGTGAATAGTGCACTGTCCGGTGCACCACCTGACTGTCCGGTGTGCCGCAGAGAGCACAACTTTTCTCCAACGACTAGTTTGTGTTGGGGGCTATAAATACACCCCAACCTGCCATTCCAAGGTGCGGGAGCCCAAGCAACATACCAAGCCATATAGTAGACATTTCCAAGAGCTCATACACCCAAGTGCTTAATAGAATCACTCGGTGATTAGTGTAGGTGCTTTGCGAAGTGGTTAGGTTAGTTAGACCACTTTAGTGCTTGCTCTAGGTGAACCCTAGTTAGTTGAGTGAGTTTAGAAAAACCACACAACCCCTCGGCTCTTGGGTGAGCCGTTGTAATTGTATCGAGTATGGCGAGATTCTTGCGAGACCGTGACAACCGCGTTTGTGTCACGACCGCCACCATGTACCGGAGGGAACGAGGCCCATGGTGTTTCGGTAGAAAGCTCGATAGTGGCGACATCGGGGAGCATCTGAGAGGAGCCAGAAGCGGAGCACCACTTGAGCGTGGAGAAGGCACACGACTCTCTACGGAGTTACTCGACTGTGGTGCTTGGCCCTCGTGTGGGCTTCCCTTTGAGTAGGGGTACCAACGAGAACTAGTCAGGATCTTGCATGGTTCCGGATACCTCGGTAAAAATTTCAACGTCATCCATGAGAGTTTGCATCTCTACCTTGCTCTTTATCTTTCACATTTATATTAAGCATTTATGTTTCAATCTTGTCTTTATACTTATATTGTTGTAGATTGAAACTTAGCAATTGCGGTAGAGATAGGAACACTTAGACTAAACCTAGTTTGCACATTCTAGTTTGATTAATTGCATAGATTTTGGTCTAGGGATTTATTTGTGGCCTAGTTTATTGTAAGTTTTAGAAGTCCTAATTCACCCCTCTTAGGCATCACCTGTTTCTTTTAACCTGAATTTCGTTCAGGAATTTCGGGTGACAACATGTAAAACCCGAATTTGTTGGTACCTGAATTATCCAAACTTTCATGTGACCTGTAGTTATGTCATTGTTAATTATCAATTTGTGCATCTGTAATTATGTGTAAGTGTGTATATGTTATCACCAGATTTCAGTCGGGTCCGTGGCAGGCTGCAACACAGGATGGGTCGAGAAGAGCGACCATAGGTGCAGAAGAGCATTTCCCCGCGCGAGAATATCCAAGGATAAGCAGCCACAAAATTAGTGACTATAAGTTAGCTTAAGAATAGGGAGATAAGGCATGTCTGTTACACTAGGGTTGAAGAGTCCACTGTACTATAATTATGTACATGTAAACACTCATTAGGATGATCGTAAATCCTCACACGTTTTGTGACCGCAAGCTTTGGCACATCGCTGCCCCTATTCTCAAGATTCTCTAGGGCCGGTTCAACTAGTTTTGACCAAAGAGGTTTGGAGAGAAAAACCAAGTTGTACTGGCCCTAGGACAAGTTCAACTGGTTTTAACTAGAGTGCTCCTCAGTTCAAGTCAAGTTGAACTGTCCTGAAGGCAAGTTCAACTCAGTTCAAGTCAAGTTGAAATGTCTTGAAGACAAGTTCAACTCAGTTCAAGTCAAGTTAAACTAGCTTGAAGACAAGTTCAACTACTTTTAAGTAGGAAGGTTCTCTGTCTCTCAAACCTCACTCAAGTTGAACTCACAGAGTGTGCAAAAGATTTGGTTTTCAAAATAGCTTTTGAATTCTAGGGGCGATTCAACCGATGTTAGGGTTAGAAGACTGTTCTGACGTCTGTCTGCCAGTCTGACTAGCTGACTGACTGTCAGGCTTACATGTCATGCCGGTTGAACTGGCTCAGTTTCTGGCAGTTGACTTCATTCAAAGTACACCTTTTTGAACATGGTCTGGCTCTAGTAAAAACCAGTTCAATTGGTGTTGAGGTAAGTTCAACCGGTCTCACGCAGAAAGTTCCAACCCAACAACTCTATTTGAGGAGACTCTATAATTACTCCCTCTCATCTCTCTCCTCATTTACTGTCACTCCCTAGCATTCAAAGCCAACCTAACTTGAGACAAAGCTGACACCTCTCTCTCACACCCAAATCACTCCCTCTTCACTTGATCAAGGGACCCATTGGTGTGAGGTTTGAATCCGTGGCTTTTGGATTTGGTTTTCCTCTCCTTCCCTCTCTCATATCTTGAGCTCTTTGCAAACACCTCTTGTTCAAATTTGTTGTTCTTGGAACCTTCGAGTTCCTAGACGGATTGAGGTTGCTTGGGAGTCTCCAAACTTGTGGACGACCCTAAGAAGTTTGTATCACCCGCTCGTTGAGCAGATTTGATAAAAGGTTTTGCCTTGACCTTTGTGGCTCGCTTGTGGAGGATTAGGGTTGGAAAAGACCTGGCCTTGTTGGGGGCCTACATTGCCGAAGGTCCTTAAAACACTTGTACTACATAATCAAATGTGTTCCAGGTGTATAATGAAAGCCAGACGAAGTCGGTCTTCGGCTATTTTAGGTGTATAATATAGGCTAAATGAAGCTGGCCTTCGGTTGAAGCAATGAAGGAAAGCTTCGTCTACACGCACAAGTAACGAAGATACGGGTCGAGGTAGCCAGCCTCGACATGAAAGGGGCCTTGGATGAAAAACAACGAAGAGGGCGCAATGAATGCAAGGAAAGGGAAAAGACAACAATGTCCCTACGACATTTGTAAACAATGAGTGTAAATCCTTAAGGGACGTGATTGTAATTTTGTAAAAAAGCCGTTCATCTTCCCTATAAATAGATGAACAGTGCCCTGCATAAAGTACATTTTCGAGGGCCACAACTTCGTGTTGCTTAGCCTTCAAAGAGCCTTCATGCCACCTTGTGTTAAGGAGCAGAAGGTATGCATGTAAACTCATTTACTACAAAGGAAGATGGAATAAAAATGCTAAGGCAAAGAAGATGAATTTCATACTCCATCATGCAATAATATTTCATTCTACGTCACTTCATTTACATCTCCTTTTGAAGACCTTTGTCCTCCACATTAACACTTCAAAGAAGTGTTAGGTCAAGGACGAAGGTTCACATACTTAACTTGTGTTGCCTTGATTTTCAACGCCTTCAGGGGATTGAAATCAAGTACACAACATTGGCGCTCATCGTCGGTGATTCCACGACCACATCAACATACACCATGCTGCCAAAGAAAACAACGGGGAGTAGGACACCTTTGTGGTGTGACCGAACCTCGAGATAAATCTCATGTCTTATGTTCTTGCTTGGATTTGTGGTTGTGATTCATCTTTGGCTAGAAAGGCTTCATGTGTGGTTCTTCATGTGGATCTTGTAGAGCCTCTCCACTTGTATTTCTCACCACCTCGTTTAGTTTATCCCCAACACTCTTATCTTAAATAAATATCTCATTGTCTTAAAGTGTTGTTCCTAGTCTAGATCCATTTCTACAGTTGGACTGGTCCAGAGTGGTTCTGAAAGTCGCCTAGAGGGGGGTGAATAGACGAAATCTGAAATTTATAAACTTTGAACACGCACTTCACCTGGGGTTAGGGTTAGAAATAAATAATATTGAATTAGCCCATTTTCCATAATTGAGAAACAAAAAGCAAGTTGTAGTGATAGTCATCTAGAGGGGGGGTGAATAGGCGAAACCTGAATTTATAAACTTAAACTTGCATTAAGGCCGAGGTTAGCATTAGAATTAAATTAGAGCACGGAAGATAGTTCTCCTTTCTTAGAGTTGCTCAATCAATGCGGATGACCTTTGGGAGCAAACTCAAATCAATATGAGCAAGGGAACTTTTAGAGAGGGAAAACAAATCAAGTGAAGATTGACGAGTGAACACAGTGATTTGTTTTACCGAGGTTCGGTTCCAAAAGAACCTAATCCCCGTTGAGGAGGCCACAAAGACCGGGTCTATTTCAACCCTTTCCCTCTCTCAGTCGGTCACTCAGACCGGTTGAGAGCTTCTTCTTAATCTCACGGGTCGCTAAGACTCTGCAAGGATCACCACACAATTAGGTGTCTCTTGCAAGCTTTACAAAACACTTAGGGCCCATTTGTTTGATTGGAATTGGGCTGAATTGGAATTTAATTCTTGGGCTGACCTGTTTGGCAAACTATAGAATTGGAAACTAACTTTCCATCCATTTCTTGGGCCTGAATCAGAAGCCTCTAAAACTTTCTTAACCTAAAATCAGGAAACAGATTCCTGACTCATTCTGGTCCTCAGCGCCGCCGCACCGCCTCCTAACTCGTCTCCTCCCCGAGCGTCGAGCTGTCGCCTCCTCTGACTCGTCTCCTCCCCGAGATCTGCTGCAGTAATGTCGCTTGCTCCCCACCCCTTCTCCTCTTCTCTAATATTCCCGTTTGGTGCCTCAGTTGTGTTCTTCACCCCCGCGCCTTCCATCGAGTGCTGACGCCGCGGGTTTGACTGTAGCACTGGTACACCTTCTTCTTCAGCCGCTCAAGGTCTCGGTCGAGCCGTCCGCCTCACCCTACAGCTACTGGTCGAGCCAGTCGCTCGTCACCTTGAGCTACGACAGCCGGGCCACAATCCTCTCGTCGCCGTCCACACCCTTGGGCTGTCCTCGCATGCGTTCCTGCTTCCACCCTCCATCACGAATCCTGACTCGAGTGTGTCCTCTAGGAAGCTCAGAAATTCAGATTCGCCCTCCTCCACCTCCTCTCCCTGCTCTTTGATCTCGCCCTCGCTTCTTCCTCCCCGGTCGGCCATTAGTTCCAGCGACTGCTTCTATTTGATTGCGAATTGCTCTGTCTATCTGTGTCGTGGATCGAGTTGCTTCCGGAGGCGACGCGGTGATGTTCTGCTCGTGCGCATGATGCAGCTGGGAGCCCTGCTTTGTCGACTCTATTTCTCCTTGCACTGATTCAGTGAGTGATTCTGTTGTTCCCTCTTCACTGTCTTGTTGACGGCTCCTTGAATTCTGTCATTTTCTTTACATAGCAGTACTTTGTTCAGATCATCAGACAAAAACGGTTTGAGTTATTACAAAGCTTAGTAGAGACTAAATGCGGTTGTCAGTCGGACCAGGGAAAATCAGCAGAGTTTTCAGCTTTTCTTTAGTCTCTACCGATGTGCTGGTTGACCATATCAGGCCACATGTTTCGCAGTGCATATATATATATACACACACACACACTTGTGAAAGACGTATGTTCCCCCAGTGCATATTCGCATTGCATTGCTTTATTTAATTTGCCGGTCTTGCATGCACCGTATACATATACATATCATTCTGTTCTCCTGTTCTTATGATGTATGGTTTATCTGCTGTAGATGCCTCACAACAACTTAGAATTGGTTAGAACAAATTTGGAGGAAATGAGAGAGAGGCATAGGAAGAAGAGGCTGAGAGTAAGGAAGAGAGAACCGATAAAGAGCTTACTTCATCAACAACCTCAGGAAGCTTGAAGAGGCAACAGTCCAGTGATTCCTTCACCTCAATGATGGCGGAGAAATTAGACAAGTTCACTGAAGCTATAAAGGATGAAGCTCCAAAAGGCCCGACATCAAAAGAAATTTTTAGCACATTGGAGGAGATAGATGGGTTAGATGAAGACACATTTTTAGACTTGTTTGATATCTTAACAGGTGATGCGTGCAAGTACGAGTCCTTATTGGCACTTCCATTGATTCTGAGGAAAAGATGGTTGTTGAAGCAACTTAAAAAGTGAACCGATTTGTGGTTGGGTGAATTGAACTGTTGTTGGGTGTGTTGATGTTGATGTCTTAATTTATGTTGGGTGAATGGAACATCACATTGAGTAGCAAGTAATGTGTTCCAATGATATGTAGACATTTGAGACAAACCTGCATTATTATTACTATTCTCGTGATGCATGCTGCTTGATAAATTGTAGGGTGAAAACTTGTCTCTAATCTATTGCACATGTATATGACTCATCAAGGCACATGTGCACACAAGAAACATGTGTATTTTATTGTGTACAAGTTGATGTGGTTAATTCCCTCCAAATATGTAAATTCCATATATAATTATCCAAACAAGATACTGAATTTGATTCATGGAAAAGAATTCCATTAGCATCCAAACAAAAAAAATGAATTGAATCAAATTCTAAGGAATTACTTTCTTTAGGAATCTAATATCTAGAATGTTATTCATGGAATGAGTTTCATTTCCAAGGAAATAAACGGGCCCTTAGAGAGTTTAGAGAGAGATGAAGAAAGCACGATTAAGGAAACCAAGCAACAAGAGCAACAAATGAAACACGAATCACACTCTCTCATGTCGCAAATCACTAATGGTCACATGTCTCAATTGTGGAACTTGGAGAGATTGGAAGCTTTGATTGTGTCTTGGAATGGATTGCTAGCTCTTGTACTGAATGTGTATGAGTGGAGTGCTTGGATATGTTGAATGGAGGTGGTTGGGGTTGTATTTATAGCCACCAACCACTTCCTAGCTGTTGCTCCCCTTCTGCCGACCGCGGACGATCCGCGCCCCTGGTCCGGACGGTCCGTCCCTGCACATCAACGGCTGAAATCGCAACGGTCAGCAGTAACAACTATATCAACGGTTATAGAGCATTTAATGTGTTGTCAGATGTCAGATAAAGTAGTCGTGGACGGTCCGGCCGTGCACCCCGGACGGTTCGCGAGGACGCTAAAAATGAATTTTACGGAACCCATCATCTTCGGGTTTTTCTGGTTTTACAATGATCGGACGGTCCGTGCTTGGTCTCGGACGGTGCTTGCTTCTTCATCGGACGGTCTGTATTGATAACTTGTGTTTGTGTAGTGTTCCTGTCTGAGGCTCACCCTGGTGTCACGGACGGTCCGCTGCAAGGGCCCGGACGGTCCGCGCATAGGTGTTTTCCGAACAGTCGACTTAGAATAGTTGTAGATGAACTTATGCACGTGAGAAATGATCAACTAGGCAAACTGGTTAGTCCACAAGGTTTGTGATGGTCGTCAAACACCAAAATAAATTATAGGAAATGTTGAGGCTATTTCCCTTTCATGTAGTCTAGAGAATCTACAAGAAAAACATTAGAAATGGAATGGTCAGGAGATATAGCAATTTTTCCCAAACCTTTTACCAAACCTTGATTTCCATCCCCGAATGTGATCGTTCTTTGGGGATCATCAGTTTTTTCATATGAGGTGAACGTCCTTTTCTCCCCTGTCATAGTTTGTGCACCCGTTGTCGATTATCCAACATGTTCCACCGGATGCATAAACCTACAACACAGATTTAGGCCTTGTTCTTAGGTACCCAAACGGTCTTGGGTCCTTTTACATTAGAAACAAGCACCTTGGGTACCAAACACAAGTCTTTGGGCTCTTGTGTTTGCCTCCATCATATTTGGCAACAACCTTGCTTGATTTGTTAGTAAGCACAAAAGATGCATCAAAAGTCTTAAATGAAATGCTATGTTCATTTGATGCATTAACAGTCTTTTTCTTAGACATTTTGATATGAGTTGTATGCCTAGAGCTAGAAGCCTCATTACTGTACATATAAGCATGATGAGAAATAGAATGAGAATTTCTAGCATGACTTCCTCTAATCTTATGCTTAGGATAGTTCTCGGGGGTATAAAATGTAACCTTACCTATCCTAAACCATGGGAGCTTTGCCCTTTACAAAATTAGAAAGCTTGTTCCTAGGGGCATTAAGTTTGATGTTGCTTTGGCTCCCTTGTTGGAAACCAATGCCACCCTTAATGCCAGGGCGTCTCCCATTATAGAGCATACTACGTGCAAATTTAAATTTTTCATTCTCCAGTTCATGCTCAGCAATTTTAGCATTTAATTTAGCTATGTGATCATTTTGTTCTTTAATCATAGCAGGGTGATCATTCATAGCATCAATATTAATATCTCTACATCTAGTTCAAATAGTGACATGCTCAATATTAGATGTAGAAACTTTGCAAGCATTCAATTCTTCAATCTTAGCAATTAAACTAGCATTTTCAGTTCTAAGACAAGAGATTGAATCATTGCATGTATCTAGCTCTTTAGTCAAGTTTTTCCATTTTCTACTTCAAGAGCATAAGCATCTTTTAGCTTAACAAATTTTTTATTTTCCTTAACAAGCAAGTCCTCTTGGCATTCCAAGATATCATCCTTCTCGTTAATGGTTTCTATCAATTCATTAATTTTCTTCTTTTGTTCTTTGGTAAGGTTTGCAAAAAGAGAAGTCAAATCATCATCATTATCACTAGAGCTACCCTCATCATCGGAAGTAGTGTATTTGGGGTATCTCTAGAATGTACCTTCTTCTTTTTGCTGTTCTTAGCCATAAGGCATTTGTGACCAACGTTGGGGAAGAGAAGGCCTTTGTTGACGACGTCCTCGTCGGAGGAGTCGGTGGAGCTCTCGTCGTAGTCCCATTCCCGCCCCATGTGTGCCTCGCCACCCTTCTTCTTGTAGTATCTTTTCTTCTCCATCTTCTTCTTCCCTTTCTTGTCATCTTTCCTGTCACTATCACTTGTATATGGACATTTAGCGATAAAATGACCAGACTTACCATACCTGTAGCAAACCCTCTTGGAGCTGGGTTTGTAGTCCTTCCCCTTCCTTTGTTTGAGGATTTATCGAAAGCTCTTGATGATAAGAGCCATCTCCTCATTATCGAGCTTGGAGGCGTCAATTAGGAGCCTACTTGTTGGTGTAGACTCTTCCTTCTTTTCTTCCATTGCTTTGAATGCAATGGGTCGTACCTTGGGTGTGGAGGTAGCGCCTTGCTCCAAGTTTACAATATGTTTGGAGTCTTTGATCATAAGTTCAAAGCTCACAAACTTTCCGGTCACTTTCTCGGGAGACATCTGTTTATATCTAGGATCTCCATGGATTAGTTGAACTTGAGTGGGGTTACGAAAGACAATATATCTTAGAATAACCTTGATCATTTCATGGTCATCCCACTTGGTGCTCCCAAGTTTGCGGACTTGGTTCACCATCATCTTGAGCCGGTTGTACATTGCTTCTGGCTCTTCTCCCTTGTTGAGGACGAACCGACCGAGTTCTCCCTCGATCGTTTTGCGCTTGGTGATCTTTGTCACTTCATCTCCTTCGTGTGCCATTTTGAGGATGTCCCAAATTTCTTTAGCACTCTTCAATACTTGCACCTTGTTGTACTCCTCTCGACACAAGGAAGCGAGGAGTATAGAGGTGGCTTGGGAGTTGACGTGCCTTATTTGGGCGGCCTCATCAAAGTCGTAGTCCTCGTCGCCCACTTGTGGTGCCTGCGCTCCAAACTCAACAATATCCCAAATACTTTCGTACAATGAGGTTAGATGGTGCCTCATTTTATCACTCCACATACAATAATCTTCACCATCAAAATATGGTGGTTTACCTAGGGGAACAGAAAATAAAGGAGTGCATTTAGGAATGCGAGGATAGCGAAGAGGCATCTTACTATATTTCTTATGCTCATGGCACTTCAAAGATGTGGACTCGGCGTCGGATGTGGAAGGTGAGGAAGAATCGCTCTCGTAATAGACCACCTTCTTCATCTTCTTTTTCTTCTTGTCACCTTTCCTATGTGACTGGATGGAGCCGGTGGATTCCTCCTTGTGCTCCTTATGCTTGTCGTCGGCCTCCTTTGACGGAGTCCTTTCTTCGTTCTTCTTTCCCGAAGATCTAGGCTTTTCCCCGGTGACCATCTCCCTTTTGACGTGTTCTCCCGACATCACTTTGAGTTGTTAGACTCTAATGAAGTATCAACCTCTGATACCAATTGAAAGTTGCCTAGACGGGGGGGGGGGGGGGTGAATAGGTGAAACCTGAAATTTTATAAACTTAGAACACACACTTCACCCGAGGTTAGGGTTAGAAATAAATAATATTGAATTCAGAGTGCGGAAGATAGTTCTTCTTGCTATGAGTTGCTCAATCAATGCGGATAACTTTGGGAGCAAACTCAAAACAATGTGAGCAAGAGAACCTTAGAGAGAGAGGAGAGGGGAGAAACAAATCAAATGGTGAAGATCAACACAAGTGGACACGGTGATTTGTTTCCTGAGGTTCGGTTCCAAAGAACCTACCCCCGTTGATGTGGCCACAAAGGTCGGGTCTATTTCAACCCTTTACCTCTCTCAATCGGTCACTTAGACCGGTCGAGTGCTTCTTCTTAATCTCACGGGTCACTAAGACCTCGCAAGGATCACCACACAAATAGGTGTCTCTTGCTAGCTTTACAAATCAGTTGGAAAGATTAGAGAGAGATGAAGAAAGCAACCAAGCAACAAAAGAAACACAAATCACTTTCTCTCAAGTCACTAAACACTTTTGATCAATTGACTTGATTATGGAACTTGGAGAGAATCAAATGGCTTTGACTGTGTCTTTGGAGTGTATTCTTTGCTCTTGTATTGAATGAAGAGAGTGGAATGCTTGGATGGCTTGAATGATGGTGGTTGGGGGTATTTATAGCCCCAGCCACTATTCTAGTTGTTGGCTGACTGCTCTTTCGATAGGCACACCGGACAGTCCGGTGGTGCACCGGACACATCACTGTTCACTATCCGGTGCGTGCCACGTCAGTCGACTGTTGGGGTTTAGAGCTATTGACTGTTGAAGACTTCTGTCCTTTTGGTGTATCGGACAGTCCGGTGCGATATGACATCGCAGACTGTCTTCTAACCTCTGATGGTCAGATTGCTGCACAGTCGACTGTTGGTGAAGTGGACCGTTGCTTCGTGGTCTCACCGGACAGTCCAGTGGCACACCAGTCAGTCCGGTGATTTTTAGTGGACGAGTGCTGAGAAAACCCGAGAGCGGCAAGTTCACGGAGAGCTCCAGCCAGGGCACTGGGCACTATCCGGTGCACACCGGACAGTCCGGTGCGCCACTGGCTGCAACAATTCTGATTTGCTTCGAACTTGTAGAATTGTCCCAAGGTCATTTTCTTTGTGTGTGTATATAAACTTTATGCACCTGATAAAAATATTAACTAGGCAAACTAGTTAGTCCATATGGTTGTGATGGACGTCAAACACCAAAATCGATTATAGGAAATGTTGATGCCATTTCCCTTTCAGGTTCAACATGCCCCCATACCGGTTGAACCTGCCTACACCAATTGAACTATTTATTTGATATTAATTTGAAGTTTGTGGTGAAAATTTCAGGTTTAGCCTATCCACCCCTCTAGGCTACTTTCACACACCACCCTGATCGCGTCTTGCCATTAGGGTGGTGTTGTTCTTATTAATTATATCTTTGTGTTTTCTCGTACTAAAGCGTTTTTATGGCGAGATGCACTAGATATCGTAGTATTTAGGGGGGTGCATTGACAGGATCGTTACGTATGCATGTTATCGGTCGATTGTGAACGTTGTGCCGCCTTCACACGAGTTCTTGAGCGCGAGAGCGGCGTCTTGTTTTGTCCTCGCTTGGTGGATCCAATCTGTCATGGTTAGTCTTTGGTTTATCGAAGATATGTCCAATATCCATATGGCTAGGCCTTGCATGAGGGTTGGATGTTCCGGTGACGTGCCGGGTGGCTGGCTTCGGTTTGGGCAGGGATCGTTGTGGGAGTTGGCTCATGCTGATTCTTAGGCCTCTAATCTAATCGGCGTTCAGGTGCCTACCATGATCGCTAGGCCTAATCAAGTGTAGGATGTTTCGGATGTGTGGTGAGGCTTTAACTGTAGTGGGTCGAACCCGCCTATCGTGGATGGAGCAGAGTTTCTAAGGCCATCGACTCCCTACGCCACCAAGGCATGAATCCGGTGCGAGCCCGGGGAGAGTGATCGACCCTTTACAGCCGATACGACCTAGGGAGGAGGGGGCGAACATGGCTCGGACTAACGTTCGTACATGTTTTTGCATGCAGGGAACCTATTCGGAGCATGTCGACACCTTGCTGATCGAGTATAGGTCGTGTGTCATGCCAGACGAACCTTGAAGCCTAGCCATATGCTAGGATCTAGGCCGTTGACCGAGGAACCCGAGCCTACCAGCAGCCCCGGGAGCCTTCCGGCTTCTCGTGTCGCCTGTTGTCTCTCGCCGATTAGATTCGGGTGGCAACAGTATGACTTATGAACTTGTGATCATAGATTTCATGTTTTTTAAGTGCATGTATATCATTATTAAAACTATATTTTTTTTAATTTAATAGGGTGTTAATTTAGCTGCCACAACTGTTCGGGAATACCCGAATCCGAACCCAAAATTTTGGGTACCTGAATTTTTGGGTATTGTAAAACCCGTTGTAATTTCAAGTACCGATTCTTAGAATCCAAAATTTAAATTACCTAAATTACCCAGCCCAAATTTTTCGGGTAACCAGAACGCCCACCCCTAGCTAGCCTCATTGATGACTACTTGGGTTTGATGGCCTAGTGTTTAAAATTTTGTATACTAGATTGTTGCATTGCGTTACATATCATTTACGCATGAACAGATGAACATGTTTACATATATGTGCTTGTGGCATGTGGTAAACTGGTATGTGTAATTGTGTATGCGAGTTAAACTAGTGAACATGTGTATTGCGTACTTATGTTGAATGAACAGATGAGTGAACTATGTTAGTTTGTTGTTAAATTAATGTGGTCTGTAAAAATATGAGCAACATTACTCCTTTATCTAATGCACTGTATAATCCACCAATTTAAACTATACACCAAGATATGTCCAATATCCATATGGCTAGGCCTTACATGAGGGTTGGATGTTCTGGTGACGTGCCGGGTGGCTGGCTTCGGTTTGGACAGGGATCGTTGTGGGAGTTGGCTCATGCTGATTCTTAGGCCTCTAATCTAATCGGCGTTCAGGTGCCTACCATGATCGCTAGGCCTAATCAAGTGTAGGATGTTTCGGATGTGTGGTGAGGCTTTAATTGTAGTGGGTCGAACCCGCCTGTCGTGGATGGAGCGGAGTTTCTAAGGCCATCGGCTCCCTACGCCACCAAGGCATGGATCCGGTGCGAGCCCGGGGAGAGTGATCGACCCTTTATAGCCGATATGACCTGGGGAGGAGGGGGCAAACATGGCTCGGACTAACGTTCGTACATGTTTTTGCATGCAGGGAACCTATTCGGAGCATGTCGACACCTTGCTGATCGAGTATAGGTCGTGTGTCATGCCAGACGAACCTTGAAGCCTAGCCATATGTTAGGATCTAGACCATTGACCGAGGAACCCGGGCCTACCAGCAGCCCCGGGAGCCTTCCGGCTTCTCGTGTCGCCTGTTGTCTCTCGCTGATTAGATTCGGGTGGCAACAGTATGACTTATGAACTTGTGATCATAGATTTCATGTTTTTTAAGTGCATGTATATCATTATTAAAACTATATTTTTTCTAATTTAATAGGGTGTTAATTTAGCTGCCACAACTGTTCGGGAATACCCGAATCCGAACCCGAAATTTTGGGTACCCGAATTTTCGGGTATTGTAAAACCCGTTGTAATTTCGAGTACCGATTCTTAGAATCCAAAATTTAAATTACCTAAATTACCCAGCCCAAATTTTTCGGGTAACCAGAACGCCCACCCCTAGCTAGCCTCATTGATGACTACTTGGGTTTGATGGCCTAGTGTTTAAAATTTTGTATACTAGATTGTTGCATTGCGTTACATATCATTTACGCATGAACAGATGAACATGTTTACATATATGTGCTTGTGGCATGTGGTAAACTGGTATGTGTAATTGTGTATGCGAGTTAAACTAGTGAACATGTGTATTGCGTACTTATGTTGAATGAACAGATGAGTGAACTATGTTAGTTTGTTGTTAAATTAATGTGGTCTGTAAAAATATGAGCAACATTACTCCTTTATCTAATGCACTATATAATCCACCAATTTAAACTATACAAAACTTAGGGTGTGTTTGGTTTGGCTTTTGGCTTTGGCTTTTGCCCCCTAAAAGCCAAAAGCCAACCAAAGGGCTGAATCCAGGAAGCAGCTTTTTCTAAAAGCCGACTTTCTCGTAGTGCAAAACTGAAAGCACCCCTAGACCTGCTTTTAGTGGCTTTTGGATGGAACTGTGAAAACATATATCGAAGAAATTTTAACGATTTTTAGTGGTTTCCACCAAACGATTTTTAGCTTTTTAACAGCACACAGCCTACAGCAGCTTTTTCCACAGCTCACAGCCCACAGCAACTTTTTCCACAGCCACAGCCCAACCAAACAGACCCTTAGCCAACTGACACCCACACCTATAGCATCCACTAAATCCACCAAAAAACACCAATCTTAACACACAATCAAGACCAACATTTCAGATCGTTGTATAAACCTCTCTCTTACCCACTCAAATCTAATAGACAATATTATTTAGATCAACCCTCCCCCTCCCCCTCCTCCTTCCCGGCGACCCCGCCGCCCCCAGCCTACCCCTTCTTCCCCTTTGACACCACCGCCCCTCCCCCTTCCTTCACTCGCGTTGTTGCCGTCATCGACTACTCCACTCTTCAGGATCGTAGTGTTAACACGACCTATATGCTAGTGATGTTAAATTGGTTTAGAGTTAACGAGCAACTGATTATGTTGGCATATATATGTATGTATATAGCTTTTCTATGACTCGTGAGCTAAATGAGCCAGCTTGATCTAGAAAACGAGCCAACCCGAGTCGGTTCTCTGGCTCGGTTCCTTAACGAGTTGAGCCAAGCCAAGCTAGCTCGATATCTAGCCTTATATGGATCCTATGTAAAGAATCAAGATCATGCAGCATCTCACGAACACAATATTTATAGAAATAAATAATCAAACCAAAATAAACTAGATGGAAAGGAAAACTAAAATCTAGAATAATTTTTTAAAAAAAACATGTACAACATATACATATGATATGTATTTCATGTAAGTAAAAAAACAAACAAACAAATTGAAAATAATTAATAAAAATAAATTATTAGAGTAATTTAATGAAATACATGAAACAGATAAAATAAAAAGAAAAGAGAAAATGAAAGGCAAAATAAATAGAAGAAAAAAACTTAAGAAATTAATTAAGTAGAGTAAAATAAAAAAATAAATGAAAGTAGTATAAAAATATAAAAAAAGAAATATACCATATAAACCAAAAAGTAAAGAAAGAGTACATAGATCACATGGGCCACTCGCCATCCCAGCTCAACAAGCCAACGCTCTTACAGCCCAGCACTCTTTCTTTACGGTCAAGAAACCGCGGCGGCAGCAGGCCAACAACATGGGCTTCGAAGCAGGTCTAAGCAAGATGCACAGAGCGACAACAGCGACTCGTGGTGCGAGTTGTAAGGGGCAAGGAAATTTCGGTGATCAGTGTGCACTGAACACCGAACCGAAATAATGGACATCGAAATAGTCGGTTTCTTAAGGGCTGTTTGGTTTGTTGATTCATCTTCCACAATTTACCACGTCTAATGTTAGCAAGTTAGGCATACGTTTGGTTTAGAGCTACAATTATGACAAGATTTTTTTTCTGCTATGTAGGTCTCATTCGTCAATAACTTGTAAAAGCGTGACAATATTACACTATACAAATAATGCTACTCCTATGACCAACTAATCAGACGTGTGATTTTTTTCAAAGACACAACAGTCCTAGTCCTCAGAAGGTTCATCAGAGAACGCACGCTTATTGTGATATCAATTAATGTCGTTCTGAGTAAGTGGAGGATTAGAATGATAATACATTTTGTTGCTTCTATAGCAAATATATAGCTGTTAAACATGTCCCCTTTTATTCGTCACTGTTATCATGCCAGGCTCTCTATCAACCTATATTGAGCGCTTATTTGATACTGAAATAAATTTGAGAGGATGAGAACAAAATATTCTATTGCTGACAGGGAATGTGGTTTGTCGCTGACCTATTTGGATTGGATCACAAGAAACGAGTTTGTGTTTAACAGTTTTCAACCAGAATTTTTTTTTGTTTTCATATATTATTCAGGGGACACGTACATGGACTCTAGTTATTGCTATATATACCGAGGAACTGAAGGATCATCCAGTACACTGTTTTCTTGACAGTCCACATGTCGTCTATGGAATCCACATGTCAACAGTACAACATTCTCTACATACATACGTATAAAAGAGCACTTTCTTCCTCACAGTCACAGAGGCAGTGTCGCTCCACTGCTGCCCTCCATGACCATCTCAGACCGACCGTCCTCATCCTTCCCCCAGCAGGCACTGCATGGCTGCATGAGCTGCCACGCTGCTCACCAGAGAGATCTCACGCCGCGAGTAGGTGCCCCCTACAGACAGTGCAGTGGTTAGGGGACAAATGCAAGGACACTTGAGGTCGACGAGCATGCTGATTGCTGCATGCAAGGAAAGCACCTTCACTTTGGCGGCTAGACCCTTCGTTTTTGCGCCATGATGGGCAGCCATTGTTGACTCCCACTGCACACTGATCAGCTCAAATCTCCTCAAGCGCAACCTACATGTCCTAACACTGCCATGCCATGCGTATAGCAACTTTTAAACAACACACACTTTCCATCTTCCACATGCCTCGCGAGAGACATATATATATGAGCCACTAGCAGCTTTAGTTTGAGGGTCAAATCCAGTTTCACAGTACTAGCAGCTGACACAGCGTCATAAATATATGACACTGTTAACTTTTTTTTGAATGGAGGAGGTAGTAAAAGGCAGCATCATGTCATTTTGTTAGTGCTATGAAGTGGAGAAGAGCATAATCAAAAGCGAGCTCGTAATTTTGTGGGCAACAAGTAAAAAAAGTGGTAGTAAAGATTAAAGGAAAAAAGAGCCGATATAAAAGAGAAAAAGGCATGGGAAAAGGGCCCCGGCCCAGCCCACAAAAGGGGGAACGCCTTTTACTTATTACGCAAGGCGTAAATGTTCCGCAATACTAGTGTGTTCGCATGCAACAGTGTATTCGTACACGACACTAGTTTCTTGCCAGTATCAATATGTCCTCGGTGTTGGTTCTAGAAATAATTAAATAAATAAATAAATAAACATATAAGTGTTTTTATATATTTGTATATATAGAGTGTTAATGTGTGTGTCCACGCATTACATGATGTGCCTGGCCCCACTCGTCAACTTGCACGCCGGAGCTGCGGCGGCGTGCAAACCCTCGAGATGAACCTCGAGGCGAAGAAGGATGAGGGACATCCTTTATCACGTTGCTGCACAGGCCATTATGCTTGTCGATCCATGGATCATGGATGTCACCTCCCCCATTCATGCCCATATGGCCCATGGGCAGTCACTTTCGCCTGCGGGGAGAGCCATATGCACTGTCTCACTCTGTCAGGACAGGAAAACTGTTTCGAGTACAAATAACCATATGCATCCTAATTAACTTCTATCTTCTGCCACTATATTTAAGCCCCGAAATATACTTCCTCGACTCTGACTTACAGGTCACATTAAAATTTAGATACTAGATCAAATATGTCAAACCTACGCGAAAAAAGTGGAAGGTCGTGAGCGGCTCGACCTCAGAATGGCTCGAGCCAGCCGAGCGGAGCCATGTTTTCGAGCTCGTTGAGGCAACAAGCCGAGCCGCTCTGGCTCACGAGCTGCACAAAATTAATCAACTTACACAATAATGATGGATATTGAATAATTTTATAAATATCTGACTCGTTTCTTAGTCTTTAATGATGGATATATGACAATTATAATTTATATTATTTGTAATTTTGTATTATGATTATTTATTTCACATTTATATACTATTATTTCATTGTATAATGCAATATTAGTTTTTAAGGTGCAGCTCGCGAGCCGAGCCGGCTAGCGAGTCTCCTTTTATAGCTCGTTGAGTAGGCGAACTGAGCCGAGCTCGATCACTTAGCGAGTCACACTGAGACTCGATCCGAGCTCAGCTCGGTTTGACTCGTTTTCAGCCCTACTTAAGCGTCTTCTGAATTGTTATTATTGTTAAAATTATCTACCAGAAATAATGCTCATTATGACAATTATATATTGTAACATGGCAGGTGGAATTTTTGTTTGAACTATATAATCTACTCCAGTTGAAATTTGCTCCATTTGTCCTTTTCATTTACCACAATGTTTTTTTTTCGAAATGGACATATATACATATAGTGGACTTTTCACAAGCGACCAACGCTGAACTTTCTGCCAGATGTTTTTTCCCCAGAAAATACTGCTGCAGCAGCGGCACTAGCAGTTGTTGGGCCGAGACAGAATCATTGAATCCCCTGCAGCAGTGAGCCCACGTACGGTGTTCAGATCTGAGCGAGCTGAGTGCCATTAACTGCCTTTTCTATCCAGATCTATTCTCTTCCCCCTTCAAGCCTCCTCTGTGAATTGACCTTGCCCATGCACGCATCCCTTTTTAGGCATCAAAAGGACCGAGGCAAGAGGACGCCCTTTGGAAGCTCTGTCAGGCTCCTTTCCTCTCCCGGGCACGGCAGCAGGGCTCCACTGCTCCAGCTATCACCTACAAATTCTTCCTTGCTTTGTTGCTCCCTAGTCTCTCTCTATCCCACACTCACGCACCTAGAGAGACTAATGGTGTCTTTGGTTTGGTTTGATTTTGGTTTTCCCCCCTAAAAGCCAAAAGGCAAACCAAAAGCCTAGATTCAGGAAGCACTTTTAAAAAAAACGACTGCAAAATTGAATGCAGCTCGGGACCTACTTTTAGTGGTTTCCGGATGAAACTTTTAAAATATATATGTAAGAACTTTTAGTTATTTACAACAAACGTTTTTTTAGTTTTTTAACAGCTCACAACAATTTTTAACAGCTCACATCACACAACAATTTTTTTCATAGCCACAATTTAACCAAAAAGACCTTAAAACTGCCGCTGTTGTGCTTCGTTGAGATGGACTAATTAATAAGACTAGGAACTTATTTAAAAGGAAAACAAGAGTCAATTGATTTGATAACACGAAACTAACATGAAAGAATTCACTCGATTGACGATCTCAAAATGCCCTTGCCTTTGATCAAGAAAATGAAATTACCTAGCTAGCCTTGCAACAAGCGAACTCAAGGCTCACGAACCATGTAGCATGCATAAGCCATATAGATAAGTTGTCATCTCCTAACAGCACAACATGAATTCACCTAATCACGCAACGGTGACTAGGGGAGCCGGCACACGAAAATATCATATATAGGGGATCCAGAGCTCTGGGTTCAAGTTCAGTTCAGCGATAATACATGTACAATTGTGGCCATTCAAACCGCCCCAACTTAAACTAGACTGGAGTAAGCTAGCTGGAGTTTAGTTGCATGATAAACTAGACTAAACTAACCTAGACATGCATGCTGTTGGTCATCGCTTCAGCTCTCCTCTGGTCCTGGTTCCTGGAGAGCCTGGAGCTGCGGCACGGCATGCATGGAGCCATGGACAACAGCTAGCCACGGCGCCATGGACGACGCGTGAGTGCCTGACCAGTGACCTCGATGCATCCATCGATCTGCATGCATATATCGCATAGTACAAGGCTACAAGCTAGCTAGTCAGCCATCAACTACGACGTGACCAAGGAAGCAGCTAGCGTACGTACACGTGCACGCACGCCTACGGCCGCGCGCGCGCGCCGTCTCATGAGCCCACGACGTGCACGCGGATCTTCTTGCTCGCGGGCGACGACGCCGGCGGGCACGGCGAAGAGGCGGGCCGGGCGACAAACACCGCGGCAAGAACGTCGGGCGGGACGGTGTCGAACCACCGCAGGGGCGCGGGGCGCAGCGCTGTCGCCGACCCGCCAGCAGTAGCAGAGCAGCTGCACGCTCGGTGATGCGTCGGCGGCGGCAGCTTCCTCTTGGCCGGCCTCGGCTTCCTCGGCGCTGGCGGGCAGGTCGACGGCGCCCGCAGCACGCTGGCCGCGGACTTGGGCGTGGTGCAGCCGCCGTCGAGGTTGGCGGCATTATCGTCAGCGCCGCCGTCCGGCCTCGGCGTTGGCGGCGCTGCTGCCGCCGTCCGGATCGGCGGTAGCTGCAGGTGGGTGGGCGGCGTCAGCTCGAGTTCGAGGCCCATATATTAATTAATAACGAACCGGGAGGAAATGGTCGCGGGAGCTGTGGAGCTGGAGCAGTGATTGATCGAGAGGTGGCAATGGCGGTGGGCCGGTGCGCGCGTGGAGGAGGCTGAGGTCGAGGCCGAGGCGAGCAAGAAGCACGGCAGGGTTGCGCGGGTGGCGCTTAAGTAGGGGAGAACGGGGCGGGGGGAGCAGGCGTGGAGGGCAGGCAGGAAGGGGTGGGATGGCAGTGATTATGGCGGCGATCGAGAGGAGTGAGAAAGAAGCGGCAGGCAGGAAAGGAGAGAATAATGGAGCAGAATTATATGGGAGGAGCCGGCCTGCACCCTGAGATGCCAAAGGCGTCTCGAGAGGGAGAGAGAATCTATGGTCGATGCAAGCGAATGATTGTGAGAGGAATATACTGTATCAAAGCGGGGTGAATAATGAACTCAGCTGCAGGAGAACAAAGCTCAATTCTGAGGCCAGGAACTGAGCCGTAGAAGTTCAGTGGTAGCTCTCGTTGTTACTACGAATTGCTGGTTCTCTTCAATCTCTATCCTCCACAGTTTAACGTACAAGACAGGACTAACAAAGAAATTATGAGAATTAAAGCAAAGGTGCAACAAGACCTTGAAGTGTCCACCTACATAGCTAGGAAACACATTTCTTGAATTTCAAGACAGGAAATGTGAAATGGCCCTGTACAACCTTCCCTTAATAATTTTGATTAACAAAAATTACTATCTTAACAATGCGATAATTAAATTCATGTAGGGACCATTTATTCTGTATGATGATTTATCTTAAAATTGAAAGGGTAATGGTCCTTAACTCCCTAGATTATCCAAAGAGCACTGCACGTATAAAAGATTCTTGACACTTATACATCAGTAAGTCAAGATATACATGTATACTTTTCAATATTTCCATATTGTTGATGATAGTTTGGAAATAACTTGGTAATTTTGTTCGAGCTCTGCAGCGCAGCGTAAACAGGTGGTATAAGTTCATGAGTGAAAAATATGATATAAAACAACAATGAAAATTGTTTCCATACTGATCAAATATGTGGTAAATTTTAAATAAATATCATGCATATATATATAGTGTGTGTATATAGAAACTAAATAACCACTTTTCACTTATATATAGTTCTAGAAGAAACCATTAGTATCAAACCTCTCTAGGTACTACTTGTACGAGTTTCTTAGATAAAACGAGCAATATACCATGAGCCCCAATGAAGTAACAAATAGTCATATGTGAAATCTTGTCATTAGTGTTATGCAATAGTAACTTGTAAATATACGATGACTATAAAAACTTTTGTAGGTATACCACTACCATCAATCGAATATACACCTTTGAGTTAGCACAACCTGAGTACTTGGTGGAAAAAAGAACAACATGGGCTAGCGAAATATGAAACTGAGCCATGAGGACCCCCCCCAAATGCTCTCTATATGTCCTTCAACGCACCCTCCTAACATACAACAAACATCCATTTCTTTAGAGTGTATGGGAGGGAAATTCTCTTCACAAACATCAGCCACCAAGGTGGATGCCATTGGCGAGGTAGTACCTTTGGTTGTACTCTTGTACATTCTCCACAAATTTCACATTTTGTGCTTTTCCATTGAGCACATCAGTGAATGAAGGCAATTGGTTGAGCATGTTGATGTCATTATTCAATCTCGCTACCTCAAGAAAGCATGATGAATCCATAAGTCATGTGAGCAACTGCCTCGACCATGATGATCGAGGATCCAATTTCACCCTAGTAAATCATCATTTCCATCCAACAAGGCAATTCCTCCCGTTCCAATACATACAATCTATACTCCTTATGATACTAGGAAATTTTGTCTCTTCCTCCTTAGCTAAAAGATGCCTAAGATCATCAATAGTGGGGCAAAGACTACACTCGTCATCAAAATATGAAATGACATCCTGAAAGTAGCCTAGAGGGGAGAGGGTGAATAGGCTACACTTGAAATTTTCATCACAAACTTTAAAATAAAGTCAAATTACCAGTACAACTGGTGCATGCCAGTTCAACTGGTACCAGGTGCGGTGAAACCACTCTGAATCAGATCAACCACTCTGAACCAGGAGCAACTTCACAAAATCCACACACACACACACAAAGGATCGCTAGAATCCTTGCTTGCTAAAGATGGAACACAACGAATGAACAAAACAAGAACTCAAGAACACGAGATTTATCCCAAGGTTTGGTCACATTACAAAGGTGCTCTACTCCCCATTGAGGAGCCCACAAAGGGACGAGTCTTTTCTAACCCTAATTCTCCCTTAGTCGACCATAAAGTTCAAGGCAAACACTTTCTCAATCTTGCTCAACGAGCAGGTGATACAAACTTCTTAGGATCATCTAAAAATCCAGAGACTCCCAGGCAACCTCAACCATCAAGGAACACAAGGTTTCAAGAGTAACAAATCCACACAAGTTGATGTTTGCAACAAGCTCTAATGAGGGAGAAAGAGGGAAGAATGAAAACCAAGAGGGAAGAATGAAAACCAAGTCACTGAATCAAAGAACTCAAACCTTACACCAAGTGCTCCTTTAATCAATCAAAGAGGGAGAGGTTTGGGGTGTGAGAAGAGAAGTTAATGCTTTTGTTTGAAGTTTGTAAAGGAGTAAAGACGTGGAAGTGAACAGGGTAAGTCAAAGAGAGCAAAAGTGGTATAAGTATCCACCTCTCAAAAGTTCCTAGCCGTTTGGACTTTCTGCGCAAAAACTAGCTAAGCTGCACCTAGAGGCTGATTGAGCTGGGTTCTACTAGAGATAGTCTAGGCTCAACTCACAAGTTGAACATCCAGGTCGACCGAACTCACCATAGCTGAGCTAGGTTTGGGGGCAGCCTGAGCCGGTTTTCACCAGAGACGATCTTGGTCGACACCCCAGTTAAGAAGCCAGGTCGATCAAGGTCACCTCGGTTCAGCCAGCCTAGGACCTTGGCTGAGCTAGGATTGACTAGAGGGGAACTCGGTCCATACCTCGGTTGACCAGCTGGTCAGCCGAGCTTACCTCGGTGAGGCACCCCTGGGGGCCAGTTGAGCCAATTTCGACCAGAGAGCTCCTCTGGGCAATCCTAGCTGAACTGCCCTAGGGGCAAGCTCAGCTAGAATTTGCCAAGGAGATTTCTCTAGCTGGTGAACACTGGAAGGTCTACCTTGCACATCACAATCCAAACAACAAGATATCTATGTAGGTTTTGAAGGGGAGAATTTTTGAGCTTATTCCAAACACTTTACCTTTTGTGGATCCCGCTTAATTGTATGGCGATTCCTACGACTCAAAGGATATAAATTTAAATGAACCCTACCATGGAACCATTAGAAACATGTCTAGATATGTGAAGAATTGGGTGATTCCTTTTAATCACATGCTTCTCTTTTTGCTTTACAATATCACATGTGCTCCCACTTAATTTGCAATAACTGTACATGCTAGGAGTAAACTTATTAGAGTCTTTATTTGTTTTGTCATTTGATCATCAAAACCCTCTAGAGGTTGATTGCACTCACAATTTCCCCTTTTTTGTGATTGACGCAAAAAGAAATAAAGGGGATAGATAAAAATTTAAGTTTAACCAAACTTTTGGATTTCCGTGTATTTGAGACTCCTCCTAATTGTGTGCATATGATGAACTTTCAAGTTGACCTAATATATCAATTATGCATCACATTTAGAGGTGGAAGAATCACTTAATACACAAGAATCAGAGGGGTGCAAAACTATGTTAGATATAATCTGTGATAAAGCATATGATATGTTATACACCAAGCAACCAAAATATGCCAAAATATGACATGAAAGATCATAATACATAGTGGAATCTCAAACGAAAGAAGTTCCCTAATTTACTATTACAATAAATGATGGATGTTCCATTAAGAGTTCCACAACCATCACAAATGTTTTACGACCATTTCAACCATCACAATTGTTCATGCATCATAAATATTACAAGCGACATTACATAAATAGTTAGAAAGAGGGGCAACCCACTCACTAGATCCCCTTACTAGATCAAACTCAACCTTCTCCCCTTTTTGGCACCAAACACCAAAAAGAGCGAAGAACACTCACTAATCGCCAAGAGGGAGAGGACCACCAAATGAGCTAGGAGGAGGATATGAAGGGAAAAGATGCTCAGCCAGCTCATCTACAAAAGATGACTCTCGAGGAGGATCATCAGCAGGAGGAGGAGCTGAGGTAGAAGGCCCCTGATAAGCTAGAGGAGGGGCATGAGAGGAGGGACGAGGGTCACTAGGAGCAGCAGCAGCCGGACCAAAAACACCACCACCATCATCAACAAAATCTTCTTCATCTTTAGGAGTCATGAATGGGACACCATAATGTTGCTGGTGCCACTGGTCAATGTTGTCATGCACGGTGTGAATATGAACTTCAGGCTGGCGAGGGGGCATCTGAACACCCAAGGAGGTCGCTAGGTGGCGCAAGTCATCGTACTTCGCTCTTTATTGCCGAGCAATCTCATGATTGCTAGGACCGATGTCGCGATATATGGAGAAGAGTGCAACGTTGCCACAAGCATGGCGAGATCCCAGACCTCTCCCTCGCTCGTCGTGGTCCATAGGACGAGAGGCGGCAACAGCACAAGAGGAAGAAGAATGGCAAGGAGTAGAAGAAGGGGGCTCATTAGAGGAAGATCCCTGCCCAGCAGATCCAACAGGAGCCCTCTTCAAATGAATGACATGATTATTGAGGTCAATCCAGTAAGGATTGTAAGGCACATGCTTAAACTCCTCATATGATTGCTGGTTCACGATCTCAATCATCTTCATAATGAAAGAGAAACCAGGTGACATGGATGATTTCCTACCAAATCATATCAAACACATTGATTTTGTCCTTGATGTTGGGCTTCATAAAGGTAAGCAACACCCTGCTTTCACTTAGCACATTCATCTGATTTCCTCCTTTTGGAATAAGCGCCATCCAGAAAACAACATTGAGGTACCTGTAGTACCTATGCATGTTGGTATATTCCAATAATTCATCATGCTCAAAAATATGCAATTCTATCAACTGCTCTCTCTCTGGTACGCGATACTCATGAATGTGAACTTTGTTGCCAGCTATGTCATTGTCTAAAAATCCCAAGATGTGAGAAAACCTCATGTAGCTCACCTTAAACTATCTCTCCTCAATGTTGAAATTCATGTAAGGGTGAGAGTAGTTGCTTTCCTCATCAGCCAACTAAATCCATATAGTAGAGTAGAACTAAGCAATTACCTCAACATTCCAATCATATGCAAGGGTCATGATGTCCTTCATGTTCTTCTCCTTGCAAGCCCTCATCGCTTTTGTCATAGCCGTATCTCCCATACGCTCGCACTCAACCTAGTTGATTGGATGCTAGTTGATGATGGACTGATTCTTCTTGGCCATGATCACAATATTATAAAAATTAACATGCATCATGATCTACAAATGATTACCTTCAATCCTTACGTCGCGATGATGAAGCATCGAATTTTAAAATCACATTTCTTTTAGGAGGTGTACCGCCACTTGCACTGAAGTTAGTGACTTGCTCATTTGTAGGGCGACGAGCCCCAACTTGATGAAGACACAATGCTTGGACCAGAGGAGCGTCAGGAGGGGGAAGGTCAACCATGTTGTCCTTACCACCCTCATCATCGTTGAATGGCTCCCTAACATGAGGGTTGGGAGCCGGACGTGCACGACTGGACGTGGTGCAATGCACCCGTCCACGTGTAGCAGAGGTCTCAGAGGGCCCAACATCATCTGGCTCCAATTGGCCCGAACCTCGTCCCCTCTTGGATTGGGAACGGCAATGAGGCTCCACTTGGACGTCTTCTTGCACTTGTTGAATTTCCTCCTCTAAATCGGACTCGACTGTCACACCCGGAATTAAGGGCAAACTCGGGAGCATCTTAAATGTGTGCTAGGATCAAGTCTCACACATATGATGACTCATGGTACAAAAATTAATGTCATATCTTTATTATATAATAGAATTCCGTACAAAGTAGCTAAGTAAAAAACATCATATGACTATAGCATTAATTCACATATGATTGTCACATTCTCACTCAACCTAAATACACAATTCAAAACTCCAGCATGAAGTGCAAAGAATATATTTTATATTTTATTTTAGTTCTATTGTCTATAAAACATGTAATAAGAAATGATTCACACATTATCCTTTTTAGGAACAATAATATTTTTTTAATGTGTGGCGGAACCGCCCGAATTATTCCAACTTAAGTGCCTAAGTTCCGCCTTAGAGACTAGACCACACTTAAATAGGAATAAACTGTTAGTCCCTCGAATCCAGTCCGACAAGGCCACTAACAGGATCAAGTACCACGTACTCACTCGAAGGTGAGGCACTGAGCAAATACAATAAAGCATAAACCATACATTAAGGAGTACTTAAATTTATTACAACATCATCAGAGTTTATCAAAAGTAGTGATCATTATTCGGAATGCAGCGGAATATAACTAACGGTAAATAAACTGAGGGATGGGGAAGCCTGGCCCATCACTCCTCATGCTCCTCCTCTACTGAGGTAGGGTCCCACTCGACTGTCCAACCCGATGGCAAGATGGACGGCCAAGTCACTCCAGCAACCATATCCTCCAGAGAACCTGTAAAAATTATGCCACAAGCAAGGCTGAGTATACTAATACTCAGCTAGACTTACCCGGTGTGAGGAGTCTACTCCTCTACCTCTACACATGCAGCTGTTTGGCTGAGGGGTTTGGTTTGCCAAAAGCACTAGCTGAGTCTAAAATCAAGTTTAGCTCTTCAAGTTTTAGTGTGACTCTCTTAAGACTAAATGTGTACCTATCTAATCATACATGGTATCAAGCATTTAGCAATCAACATCTTTTGCCAAATCAACACATTTCCACTTGTTACTCAATGTAGCAGCATGGATCAAGCAGTCTCATTAACTGCGAGAAGCAGACGATTCGAATCGAGTTTTTAAACCTTGCAAGGTAAACCTAAACACACGATGTGGCGAGGCACTCCGTCCCCACACATATCAACCGTCCCCATCGATTCTCCGTCAGCAGAGAGGGGCTCACCGCCTTGGCGTACAATGCCTCACTGACCCCGACTGCCATCGTGCAGTGACCGCACTTGTACCCACCATAACCAGAATGGGAGACCACGTCTCAGGTCGCGTGAGGAGGACAATCTGCTGCCAGGTTTACTCAGGTACTAGGCTTACCGATTTACCATATTTCTTGGCATGTGCTTAGTACGTTCAAACGCTTGACACACGGTACCACACCTTAATCCTTATTCCAATTTCGGTCTCGTAGACGACGTATCCCCATGGACCGTTGTCCACAGACCATCATCATTACGATATACAAATGGATACAACCAATTCATGACCTCGCGCGAGTGCTAGAAAAATCACTCGACTTCTACCGAGGTCCCTAATTAGTAAGCAGCTACTCGACCTAGCATACTAGTATCCATCTCATAAGGAATCCTGAGTTCATGCAACTAGGGTTTCAGTTAATTCCTACACATAAGTGCACAATACAAGCCTACAAACATTAAGTGCAGTAAAATAGCATATATAACAGTTATGCATAAAACCGGGGCTTGCCTTCCAAAGCTGGGGCAGACAGATCCTCGATGACAGGCTCTGGTGCTGGCTCCTGGACTACCTCCTGAGCAACTCCTTGCTTCGGAACAAGGATGTACTCTCCGTCAGCGTGATTACAGTCTATCGAATGCAATGAATAAGATATATGCATATTAATGATATGGCAATTTGCAATTACTAAGTATAGTAAATCAATACTAAAATAGTGGTACACTAGGGATTTCCTTTGTTGGCCTTAAGAGTTTCATACATTCATTTTAGGGTCTTGAATGAACTTACAATTTCAGTCATCCCTTAGATTTTTTTTGATTTGGCTCTTTGAGGAATTAAGGTTGCACCCCACTAAATTCCCCAAAAATTCTCATTTTACTTTCTATTAGGTTTTCTTATTGAGTTCCTTTGAACTATCATGGCAAGTTAACATTTTCCAAAAATGTTACAAAAATTACAGTGGGTAAACATTGACCTCTGTGGTTTATTCTAAAAATTTGAAGTTGAAATTAATTTAGATACTCCTTGTGCAAAATTAACCAAAGTAAGGGTAAAAGGGCACTTTACACTATAGCTCTGCTTTAGGTGAGGTTTCTGCACTAAATTTGTTTTTTTCCATGATTCCTAGGTGATAACAGGTCTTTGTGTTAAAAATCACAGAAAAGACTCACTGGATATTTAGTTGTGATTTTCTAAAGTTTAATGCCAAAAAGGTACTTATAACTAACTTGCTATTTGAAAAATGTTCAAACAACAGACTTATATTTTTCCTAGATTCATATCAGCATATTATTAGTTATCCCAAGGATTGGGGTGGGTTCTCCTCAGGATTATTTTTCTAGGAATTTTCTAAGTTTTTCTGGTTTTCATGAATGAAATGTGGTGCATTTCTTTTGTACTAACAGAGGGCTTAACAAAATTTTCTAAAGAACTATGGTAATGAAGTAAGCTAGCAAAAATGTGGTTGCCCCCTGGTTCTTATTTTAAACTCCCTTTTCTATTTTCTTTAACTTTGAACCAAAGTAAGTTTAAATGGTAAACCCTTCCCTAATCTGGTGTACTGAGGGGTTTATTATTTTTAAACAAGCTAAATAGTGGTTAAGTACCTCTCTAATTTTTCTTAACCCCAGTCTAAAATGTAGCTATTTTTCCCTTCTTTATTTAGCTTTTGGTCAGTTTACTATTTAAATCTAAACTTTAAAATTTTCTGCAGTACTCAGGGTGTTTGGTATTTTTCCTAAGTAGTTCATATTATTTAGAACCTAGCAAAATTTGTTCAACCAAATTTGGTTGGATAAAACTGAAGTTACGAATTTTGCAAGCTCTGTCTACATTTAAATGAATAATATTTAAAAGGTTTTATGAAAAACCAGCTTACACCGAGGCCCCTGGACTTTCCCTAAACTAAGTCTTTAAACTATACCCCTGCGGGACTATTCATATGAGTCACTAACTATTCAAAAACCCCTTGGCTTCTTCTTTTTCCCCGAGCTCCCTCTCCCTTTGAAATAGTAACCGCAGGGAATAAACAGGGTGGCGCGGCTTACCGGCGGCGAGGAAGGTCCGGCGAAGGGTAGGGTTAGCTCCGGGAGGTCCTAGCGGTCACGTCGAGGTGCGGCTCGTCGACGGTGATGGCCGGAATCAGTTGGGCCACGTGCGCAGGCGGTCGGGCTCGTCGGCGGCGTATGCTCCGGCCTACTCACGACGGTATCGTTCAATCCAATGGCACAAGAAGCTTCACGGGGTGCTAAGGATGCTACCCGTGCAAGGAATTGAAGAAAGGCTCACCGTGGAGCTCGGTCTACGTGCGCCGGCAGTCGGGTGAAGTCCGACGACGTCGATCCGATGCCTCCGGTAAGGTAGAGTCTAATCCCCAACTCTGGAAGCTTCATAGAGGTCCGTAGAGGCTATCCCGAGGGTTGGACGGGGCAGGGAATGGCTAGAGTGGTCGGTCTACGGTGGCCATGGCTTGTGCGGCCGCTGGCACCTTGCTCATGGGGCGAACTCCGTTCGAACTCAAGCTTGGGTTGGGTCAGTGGCACGCGGGGGTGTACGGTCGAGGCCGGGATGGCTTTTATAGGCGCGGGCGTGGCATGGATGCGAGGTTGGCGCGGTGCGGGGCTGCACGAGTGGGCGGAGCGCCAAGGGCGTGTTCTGGCGTGCCCGAACGCGTCGAACACGTGGGCGTTTGTTTCTGCCGCTGTTCAAGCGTTTGCAGGGATTACAAACGTGCGAATCCTGCCAAGGGTCTTGTGCAAATCTCTTCCTGGCGCCTAGGGCTAGCTACTATGTGTGAGTTCCAATGGAAGATATGCCCTAGCTTGGGAGATATGCGGGCGCCAAGTTGGGTCTGTCGGCACTGTTCAACCCGAGACAAAACTGATGTCAAACCTTGTCAAATGGTCTTGGCTTCGGTTCAAATTTTTCCAGTGTGTGCCTTAGGTAATTTGGCCGCTTTTCGATATTTGGACCAAGGGGTTTTGGCGTCAGCACAAAGGTGAACACCTTTGACCTTTGGTCTAGGGTGGTTTTTGGGACTTAGAGAGATTTTTAAAGGCTCAAGTGTGGTTTCCACTTGGTGAACTAAATTGAGGTTTTGTTGGGCCTTTTTGCAATCTTTTTCTTACTAAATTTTGTAGCTTTACTAATGCTCTTCATCTTTAGTAAAGGTCATTTTTTGTGTTTTAATTATTGGCCCATCCTTACCCTTTTAATCCCATGGCTAGGGTTTAAGGGCTTAAGAAGGAATTAGGGCTTTAGAGTCTTGTTTGTGGGTGAACATTGTATGAAGGATAGAATTTCTTTCTTGTTGTGGAAAATGTTTATCTTAACCATGATTCTAAAACTTTTAATGCCCTCACTCTCCATTTTAGCAAAAGTTTGTGTAGGACATAATGTGCTTCTTTGGCAGGGCTTTGGGTAACACCAGGGGTGTTACAGCCCTCCCCCCTTAAAGGAATCTCGTCCCGAGATTTGGGTAGGGATTCTTTAGTGGGGTACCAAGAAGGTGTGTGTTGGTGTGTTGCAGTTTCCTTTAACCAAGTTTCTCTATTTAACTGCTCTTCGAATGTCATCCTCTTTGCAACTTCAGAAGGAAGTCCTTCTAGATTTATTTTCCCATCTTACTCTACTCTTATTAACTATGTTTCTCTTACATTTAGATTCGAAGGGCAGGTGGGGATGGGTGTTTTTGGGTTACGTACCGATTCCTTTAGGCAGAAAGTCAGGGAAACGAGAGTGTAGAAAATCCTCAGTCTCCCACATAGCCTCTTCTTCTGAATGGTTGCTCCACTGAATCTTATACATTTGGATTGACCTTTCTCGAGTGGATCTTTCTTTTTGGTCCAATACCTTGACGGGGTGCTCTTGATAAGACAAGTCCGGTTCTATCTCCAACTCTGGTTCAGGTAGCACTTCCGTGGGTAAGCGGACACACTTCCGTAGCTGAGATACGTGGAATACATCATGAATTGCTGACATATGAGGTGGCAACTTCAACTGGTATGCTACAGGTCCACAAGTCTCCTTGATCTCATAGGGCTCAATATAGCGAGGAGCCAACTTGCCCTTGATTCCAAACCTCTGAACACCTTTGGTGGGTGACACCTTAAGGTATACTTGATCTCCCACTTCGAATTGTAGAGGTTTCCTTCTCTTATCATGATAGCTCTTCTGTCTGGCCTGAGCAGCTTCCAAGTTCTTTTTAATGACCCTGACCTTCTCCTCGGCTTCAAGTACTAAGCCAAGTACAAAAATTTCCCTCTCTCCAGCTTGTGACCAATTTAGCGGTGTTCTACACCTTCTCCCATACAAGGCCTCGAAAGGTGCCATCTTTAGGCTAGACTGGTAGCTGTTGTTATATGAGAATTCCACCAGAGAAAGGCACTTGTCCCAATTCTTCCCATAGTGCAACACACATTCCCTCAACATGTCTTCCAAAATCTGATTTACCCTTTCTGTCTGACCATCTGTCTAAGGATGGTATGATACGATGAGCTTCTTATCACATGGGTTCCCAGTGACTCTTGCAGTTGCTCCCAAAAACGTGCTACGAACGGTGCTCCTCTATCTGACACGATAGTCCTTGGTATTCCATGCAAACGCACTATCTGGTCAATATAGATTTCTGCATACTTCTCTGCCCTGTGGGTGGTATGTACTGGCAAGAAATGAGCGTCTTGGTTAACCTATCCACAATGACCCAAATAGAGTCATGGTGTCGGGATGTATTGGGCAAACCCACAATAAAATCCATGCTGAGGTCCTCCCATTCCAAGATGGTATGGGAAGAGGCTGTAAGGTACCTGCTACCTTCAAATGGCTAGCCTTGATTCTTTGGCAAGTGTCACATTCAGATACATACTTAGCAATTTCCCTCTTCATTCTGGTCCACCAATACAAAGATCTGAGATCATGATACATCTTGTTACTGCCGTGGTGCATGGAAAATTTGGAAAGATGAGCTTCATCCAATATTTTCTGCCTGAGTTCTGGATTCTTAGGAACAACTAATCGGTCTTCAAACCATAGAACTCCCTTGCTGTCCTGACGAAAGCATTTGTACTTATCCACCTTTTGTTCAAGCATCTCCTTAATGACTTGAACACCCTTGTCACCAATCTGTGCCATGACTATTTGCTCATGTAGAGTGGGCTCTACTGAAATATAACTCAAGGTACCTGGGGAAACAACTTCCTTGTTCAGCTTGGGCAACTCATCACACAAAGTGGCGACCTTAGAGTCCATAGTTACACAGTTACACTGGGATTTTCGACTTAAGGCATCTGCCACAACATTGGCCTTGCCAGGATGGTAATGCACTTCCAAATCATAGTCCTTGATCAATTCCAACCATCTTCTCTGTCTCATATTAAGATCAGCCTGAGTGAAAATATACTTGAGACTCTTGTGGTCAGTATAGATGTTACAATGAGCTCCCATCAAATAATGTCTCCATATCTTCAGAGCATGAACTACAGCTGCTAACTCCAGATCATGTGTGGGGTAGTTCTGCTCATGAGGCCTAAGTGCTCGGGATGCATAAGCAATAACTCTGTTGTCTTGCATCAAGACACATCCCAATCCAGTGCCTGAAGCATCACAATAAACATCGAAAGATTTGGTGTTGTCAGGTTGTGCTAGCACGGGTGATGTTGTCAGATGCTGCCTCAATGTATGAAAGGCATCTTCACATTTCTGACTCCATTCATACTTTACTCCCTTCTTCAACAATTCAGTCATTGGCTTTGCAATCCTGGAGAAATCTGGAATAAATCGCCGATAATATTCTGCCAATACCAGAAAACTCTGAATCTGTCGTACGGTGGTAGGAGGCTTCCAATTCATCACTTCTTGTACTTTCTCAGGATCAACTGATATCCCATCCTGATAAATGGTGTGACCTAAGAATTTAATTTCCCTTAGCCATAAATCACATTTGGACAACTTAGCATATAAGCGATGATCGCGCAGTCGCTGAAGTACGATGTGTAAATGCTCAGTATGCTCGTCTTCATTTTTTGAATAGACCAAGATATCATCAATGAAAACCACCACAAACTTGTCCAGCTCTGGCATAAACACTGAGTTCATCAAATACATGAAGTATGCCAGGACATTGGTCAGCCCGAAAGACATCACCAAGTACTCATAAAGTCCATATCTAGTAGAGAAAGTCGTCTTCGGAATATCGCTGGCCCTGATCTTGATCTGATGATAGCCAGAGCGAAGGTCTATCTTGGAAAATACCTTGGCTCCCACCAACTGATCAAACAATACATCAATGCGAGGCAACAGATACTTATTTTTGATTGTCACCGTATTGAGAGGGCGGTAATCAACACACAATCTCAAACTCTCATCCTTCTTTTTCACGAACAAGGCCGGACATCCCCATGGTGACGTACTTGGGCGAATGAATCCCTTGTCTAGCAACTCTTGTAACTGCTTTTTCAATTCTACCAACTCTGCTGGAGGCATCCTATAGGGTCTTTTGGATATAGGGGCAGTTCCGGGTTGCAGTTCAATTGCAAATTCTATATCTCTGTCGGGTGGCATCCCTGTCAATTCATCGGGAAAAACATCGGGGTACTCACAAACCACTGAAATCGTCTCAACGGTTGACTCTATCAGGGCGAAGGCACATGAACGGGTACAACCCTAGTTAGGCAAATATAACGTGATTTCGCCACCAGTAGGTGAGTGTATCTCAATGGCCCTTGCTGCAATATCAATCACTGCCTGATGTCTGGATAACCAGTCAGTTCCTAAGATGATATCCACACTATCCAACCCCAAGATAAGGTGGGTGGTTCTAATTATAAGACTACCAAATTTTATAGGCACCTGCCTGTTGATTTGATAGGTGGCAACCATGCCTCCTAGTGTTGAAATGGTAATACCCCCATTTGTGTGATGAAAAGGCAACTGGCATTTGGCACTAAATTTTGCACTGATAAAACTGTGTGATGCACCCGAATCAAAAAGAATGACTGCAGGATAATTCAAAACGGAAAAGATACCAGTCATGACGGGTGCTCCCTCTGGAATATCAGCCAAGGTGGTGAAGTTCAACCTGCCTTGTCTCACTTGCACCTTCTGCCTCTTACCTTGGTTCTGATTAGAATTCTGCCCCGGCCTCTGTTGGTTTTTGGGGCAATTATTGGCGTAGTGTCCAGTGCCGCCACAAGTGAAACATCTGTTGTCATTGGCCTGACGGTTTTGCTGCTGTGGCTGGTTGTTGTTCCTCTGAACTGGGGACTGAGAGCGGTTGGGTGCCTGCTGCTGCTGTTGTGGTCGGATCACCCACCGTCCTTGCTGCTAAGGTCCCCTACTCTGAGTGTCGGACATAATCCGGAAATGCTGAGGCTGAGCCAAAGGTCCTGCCATAGGGGTCTTCCTCTTCTTTTCTGCCTGGCGAGCTGTGATGCAGTCTTCGTGAGAAATGGCCATGTTGACTAACTCATTGTAGCTATTGGCTCTGACTGTGTTGAGATGGTCGTGGAGCTTAGTACTGAGGCCCCTCCTGAACCTGTCCCTCTTCTTCTCATCAGTGTCAGCATGGTAGCCTGCGTACTGACACAGGTCATTGAAGGCTTGGGCGTACTGTAACACTGTATGACTCCCCTGAGTAAGTGCCAGAAACTCATTAAGCTTGCGGTCCATGATGCCTGCTGGTATGTGATGTCCTCTAAATGCTGCCTTGAACTCTCCCCATTCCACCACGTGATCAATCGGCTGCATAGCGAGAAAGTGATCCCACCATGTTCGCGCGGGTCCGCGAAGCTGCTGGGTGGCGAAATGAACCTTGGCCACATCTGAACAAACCCCATTAAGCAGTGGGAATTTGGATTCCACCACCCTGAGCCATACATCAGCATCAAGTGGATCCTCAGCCTGAGTGAACAATGGTGGCTGAGTGCTGAGGAACTCCTGATAGGTGGCCGCTGCTGGGGGACGCTGATGGTGATCACCACCACCATAGTGCTAGGGTGGTGGCTGACGCTGGGCTAGCCATCGCAGAATCTCATTTTGTTGAGCCATCAGTCCTTGCATGGTAGGAGGCGGTGGCAGGGGTGGAGGAATGCGCTCATTCAGTCCACGGCGCGCTCTTCCTGCCATCTGAAATTTAGAATGCTCTTAATATCATTCCTTGAAATCAGGGATTGCACATGGTAAGAGATTTTAAAGACAAGGGTTGTAAAATGTCAAATATTTCCTTGCATTTTCATAAGAGGTACCACATGACATAACTTTCCTTCATAACTTAAAATAGAAATCATCCATCATTCACCAAGCTAAAAGAGTTTTCTAACAGTTACAACAGTGTTCAAAATACTCGACTCTCTCTTGCCTAGAACCTTCTAGGTGCAAAAGCTACGCTAGTTTCGAGGAGTTCTACTGCTGCACACCTCTAACCCCATTTCTTAATCCTAATGGGCAAACGAGGCAACACTAGACTCGGGGGAAGGTGGTCTCCCTGAGCCAGCAGTGTCCAAGCTAGATGCAGGCTCTGGCTCCTCTCCTCCCTTGATGTCGACATCCTCGCCGGCTCCTTCTGCCTCCATGTCTTGAATTTTCTGATGGTGCATATCCAAGTGCTGATTGGCTTCCTCAAGTTGTTGTTGCGTGGTCAGGAGCTGATCCTCGAGAACCTCGATGGTGTTCTCCCTGGCCCCTACTTGCTCCTCAAGCTCTTGGATTTGGATGGCCATCTGCTCCACCTGTAGGTCTTTTTCCACCAGCTCAGTGGACAGGTCCACCACAAGGTCCTCCCTGTTATCCAGGGTGAACTTGGTAGACTCCACCAATCCCATCAGTTGTGGCATTGCCTCACCTCGCACTGCTTGCAGATGATATAGGGCATTCATGCACCGCACCGTCAGGTGAGTAGTCTGCCTTGGGTAAAGAGCCCACACATCCTTGGCATGCTCCACTCGATCCTTCCACATTTGGTCATCCTCCTTTTTAGCGGGGAACAAGCCAATGGGATGAGTTGACAGCTCCAAGGGGTGAAAGCCACAAAAGGTCGTCAGCCCGTGGAGAGCAATGGACTCGATGGTATATTTAGCCCTGAACTCGAAAGACTCGGAATCCAACGAACGCCAGCCCGACTGCAAGGGATGAGGCTTCAAGGCCATCCTCACCCTACAACGGGTACCCGGTGCTCCTCGAACAACTGCACCGCATACTAGGGAGGCATCGTATAACCGGCTCCCTGCAGCACCTCCGACAAAATGCGGGGAAAACCCTCGTGTGCAAGTCTGTATGTGTGGGAATGTGCGTTTCCGCCTTCCGAGGATTCGTGAGAAGTCATCTGTGTAAGGGTAAGTGTAAGCGAAAAATAAAAAGAATTACAAAAATAAAAGGGAATTAGTGCTTGGCTTTCCCAAGGTTACGTTGAGATCATTGAGGCATACTTAATTTTTATTACGGTGCCTCTTGGATTACATAGCTTTTAAAATTCTTGACCAGTTACTAAGTGGTTTGAACATAATGATGCATGCATGCTCGTTTTAAGCGACCTCACATCAACCTATAGGGACAGAGAAACCTCCATCCATTATTATAGTAGCCTGTAGGGCACATTCAAATAGCCACCTAGCTACCCATCTAGCATCCTAAGGCTTCACGTTATATGTCCATCCTTATCATCTTACCGATCTATCCAACATTTGTTTCTATCAAGTTTTACTCTTTGAAAAAGTTGGTAATTATGATTTATTGATTCCTTTGTGGTGGTACAAGCTCTGATACCAGCTGTAGCGGAACCGCCCGAATTATTCCAACTTAAGTGCCTAAGTCCCGCCTTAGAGGCTAGACCACACTTAAATAGGAATAAACTATCAGTCCCTCGGATCTAGTCCGACAAGGCCACTAACAGGATCAAGTACCATGTACTCACTCAAAGGTGAGGCACAGAGCAAACACAATAAATCATAAACCATACATTAAGGAGTACTTAAATTTATTACAACATCATTGGAGTTTATCAAAAGTAGTGATCGTTGTTCGGAATGCAGCAGAATATAACTAACGGTAAATAAACGGAGGGATGGGGAAGCCTGGCCCATCACTCCTCATGCTCCTCCTCTGGTGAGGTAGGGTCCCACTCGACTGTCCAACTCGGTGGTAAGATGGACGGCCAAGTCACTCCAGTAACCATATCCTCCAGAGAACCTGTAAAAATTATGCCACAAGCAAGGCTGAGTATACTAATACTCAGCTAGACTTACCCGGTGTGAGGAGTCTACTCCTCTACCTCTAGACATGCAGCTGTTTGGCTGAGGGGTTTGGTTTGCCAAAAGCACTAGTTGAGTCTAAAATCAAGTTTAGCTTTTCAAGTTTTAGTGTGACTCTCTTAAGACTAAATGTGTATCTATATAATCATACATGGTATCAAGCATTTAGCAATCAACATCTTTTGCCAAATCAACACATTTCCACTTGTTACTCAATGTAGCAGCATGGATCAAGCAGTCTCATTAACTGCGAGAAGCAGACGATTCGAATCGAGTTTTTAAACCTTGCAAGGTAAACCTAAACACACGATGTGGCGAGGCACTCCGTCCCCACACATATCAACCGTCCCCATCGATTCTCCGTCAGCAGAGAGGGGCTCACCGCCTTGGCGTACAATGCCTCAATGACCCTGACTGCCGTCGTGCAGTGACCGCACTTGTACCCACCATAACCGGAATGGGAGACCACGTCTCAGGTCGCGTGAGGTGGGCAATCTGCTGCCAGGTTCACTCAGGTACTAGGCTTACCGATTTACCATATTTCTCGGCTGTGCTTAGTACGTTCAAACGCTTGACACACGGTACCACACCTTAATCCTTATTCCAATTTCCGTCTCGTAGACAACGCATCCCCATGGACCGTTGTCCATAGACCATCATCATTACGATATACAAATGGATACAACCAATTCATGATCTCGCGCGAGTGCTAGAAAAATCACTCGACTTCTACCGAGATCCCTAATTAGTAAGCAGCTACTCGACCTAGCATACTAGTATCCATCTCAAAAGGAATCCTGAGTTCATGCAACTAGGGTTTCAGTCAATTCCTACACTTAAGTGCACAATACAAGCCTAAAAACATTAAGTGCAGTAAAATAGCATATATAACGGTTATGCATAAAACCGGGGCTTGCCTTCCAAAGCTGGGGCACGCAGATTCTCGATGGCAGGCTCTGGTGCTGGCTCCTGGACTACCTCCTGAGCAACTCCTTGCTCCAGAACGAGGATGTACTCTCCGTTAGCGAGATTACAGTCTATCGAATGCAATGAATAAGATATATGCATATTAATGATATGACAATTTGCAATTACTAAGTATAGTAAATCAGTACTAAAATAGTGGTACACTAGGGGTTTCCTTTGTTGGCCTTAAGAGTTTCATACATTCATTTTAGGGTCTTGAATGAACTTACAATTTCAGTCATCCCTTGGATTTTTTTTTGTTTTGGCTCTTTGAGGAATTAAGGTTGCACCCCACTAAATTCCCCAAAAATTCTCATTTTACTTTCTATTAGGTTTTCTTATTGAGTTCATTTGAACTACCATGGCAAGTTAACATTTTCCAAAAATGTTACAAAAAATACAGTGGGTAAACATTGACCTCTGTGGTTTATTCTAAAAATTTGAAGTTGAAATTAATTCTAAACATTGACCTCACGAGGCGAACTCCGGCGAACTCAAGCTTGGGTTGGGTTAGTGGCGCGCGGGGGTGTACGGTCGAGGCCGGGATGGCTTTTATAGGCACGGGCGCGGCGCGGGGCTGCGCGCGTGGGCGGAGCGCCGAGGGCGTGTTCTGCCGTGCCTGAACGCGTCGAACACGTGGGCGTTTGTTTCTACCGTTGTTCAAGCGTTTGCAGGGATTACAAACGTGCGAATCTTGCCAAGGGTCTTGTGCAAATCTCTTCCTGGCACCTAGGGCTAGCTACTATGTGTGAGTTCCAATGGGAGATATGCCCTAGCTTGGGAGATATGCGGGCGCCAAGTTGGGTCTGTCGGCACTGTTCAACCCGAGACAAAACTGATGTCAAACCTTATCAAATGGTCTTGGCTTCGGTTCAAATTTTTCCAGTGTGTGTCTTATGTAATTTGGCCACTTTTTGATATTTGGACCAAGGGGTTTTGGCGCCAGCACAAAGGTGAACACCTTTGATCTTTGGTCTAGGGTGGTTTTTGGGACTTAGAGAGATTTTTAAAGGCTCAAGTGTGCTTTCCACTTGGTGAACTAAATTGAGGTTTTTGTTGGGCCTTTTTGCAATCTGTTTCTTACTAAATTTTGTAGCTTTACTAATGCTCTTCATCTTTAGTAAAGGTCCCTTTTTGTGTTTTGATTATTTGCCCATCCTTACCCTTTTAATCCCATGGCTAGGGTTTAAGGGCTTAAGAAGGAATTAGGGCTTTAGAGTCTTGTTTGTGGGTGAACATTGTATGAAGGATAGAATTTCTTTCTTGTTGTGGATAATGCTTATCTTAACCATGATTCTAAAACTTTTAGTGGCCTCACTCTCCATTTTAGCACAAAGTTTGTGTAGGACATAATGTGCTTCTTTAGCCAGGGCTTTGGGTAACACGAGGGGTGTTACATAATGTGTGATTAAGAAGTTTAAATAAAAAAATAATATACTTTACTTATTTATTTTAGGAGGAGATAATGTGGAATTTCTATCATGAATTATTTTAATTAAAATACTTTATATAGTGATAGCTTATAAAGGAAATAATAAATAGATTGAAAGTCTTCCTTTTATTTATTGTTTCAACTTAAATTTCAGTTTCAAAGTTTGGATCTAAGTTTCGCTACCAACTCTTAATATTATTATTCATTTACTCTTAGAGAGATATACTTTATAAAGGAACAAAATCATTGTTAGAAGTTATTTTATCTTCACCCTTTTGGAGTAATTCTCTTAAATTACCAAAATGTGATTTTGGGTGTTACAAATACGATCGAGGGATTGCGACGACGCACCATCTTGCACAACAATAAACAAGGAATCACAAGGAGGGAGCAACGAGATCAAGAAGAACATAAGAGTGCTAATAGGTTTGAGATGTCTATGATTAGTCATAACGCTACTAAATTCCTCACAAAATTCTTTGTTAGTACTACCAAATATGATGTCATCGACATATATTTGGCACACAAATAATTCATAATCAAATTTGCAAGTGAAAAGGCAAGAGTTAGCTTTGCCTATTTCAAAGCCATTTTAAGAAGCTCTTTAAGCATTCATACCATGCTTTAGAGGCTTGGTTGAGCCCATAAAGCGCCTTATGGAGTTGGGAGACATGGATTGTCTTCTTTGGATCTTCAAAGCCCGTGGTTGCTCGACATAGACCAACTCTTTAGTGGTCCATTTAGGAAGGCAATCTTGATGTCCATTTGGTAGAGCTTGAAATCATGGTTAGTTGCATAGGCAATTAATATTCTAATTGACTCTAACCTTGCAATCAGTGTGTATGTCTCTCCAAAGTCAAGTCCCTCCACTTGTGAGAATCCTTGAGCGACCAACCTTGCCTTGTTCCTTGTCACCACGCCATGCTCATCTTGCTTGTTGCAGAAGACCCACTTTGTGACAATTACATTTTGCTTTGGTCTCTACACCAAGGACCAGACTTCATTCAGTGTGAAGTTGCTGAGCTCCTCTTGCATAGCAATCACCCAATCCAAACCTCCTAGAACTTCTTCTATCTTAAGTGGATCAAGAGTGGAAACAAACAAGTAAAATTCATAAAAAATTGTCAATCTAGAATGAGTTGTTACCCCTCTCTGATGCTACCTAGGATGTTGTTAATGGGATGATCTCTTTGCACGCTTTGATGAACACAAGGATGTGGCACTAAAGGTTGATGTTGAATGTGCGCATCATCCTCATCTTCTTTGCAATATTCAACTCTAATTGTTTATTGTGGTGGTGGAGTATCTTCTTATTGCTTTGGTTGACTTGAGGTTGACGGGTTTACTTGGATGGAGGGTTGATCACTCTCCACCCTTGTATTTCCATTTACAACCTCATTTGTCATCTAAATATTCACTCCATATTCATCCATCTCTTGTGGTTTCACTTCTCCTATGGAAAGCTTCTTTATTGCCTCACAAGGTGGTACCTCATTACCTATCACATATTTAGCAACATTCCCTAGAGCCATTAGATTCATCAAATGTCATGTCTATCACGATTTCAACAAGACCAGAGTTATTGTTGAAAATACGATACCCATGAGCATTTGGTGCATAACCAAGCAAGAAACTCTCATCCACTTTAGGAGCAAACTTTGAGATCTTAGCTTTGTTGTTAAGAATAAAACATTTACAACCAAAAAATCAAAAATAATCACCTTTTGGTTTGTTACCGGTGAGAACCTCGTAGGCCCTTCTTGTAGATATTGTGGAGATAAAGTCGGTTGATTGCATGGCATGCGGTGTTGACTGTTTCGACCCAATAGTTATCCGGTGTCTTGTACTCATCTAGCATCATTCTTGTGGCCTCTGTGAGAGTGTGGTTCTTTCTCTCCACAACACCATTTTGTTGTGGAGTATACGGAACCAAAAAAACTCATGCTTGATGCCCTCTTCATTTAGATACTCATCAACACACGTGTTCTTGAACTCTGTCCAGTTGTCACTTCTCACCTTTTTTTATCTTCAACTCAAATTCATTTTGAGCTTGCCTCATGAACTTATTTAGGATCTCTTGAGTTTCACCTTTTTCACATAGAAGAATACCCATGCAAAGCGAGAACAATCATCAACGATAACTAAACCATATTGTTACCACCAAAGCTAATGTAGGCCACTAGTCCGAAGAGGTCCATATGTAGTAGCTCTAATGGTATCTTGGTGGTGACCACATTCTTTGGATTATGTGGAGCACCATATTGTTCCCTTGCTTGACATGCTCCACATGCCCTACCTTTCTCAAATACCACATTTGTTAGTCCAATGATCTGATGATCCTTTTGAAGTTTGGCCAAGTTCCTCATGCCAACATGAGTTAGCCAGTGATGCCAAAGCCAACCCTTGTCGGATTTTGCCACTAAACATGTCTCGGACGTTACTTTACTTTATGTGAAATCAATAAAGTAAAGCTTGCCTTTCAAGCGTCCTATAAAAGCAACAAAGGAATCGTCCCTTCTAAGGATTTTCACACCCACATCGGCAAATAGACAATAAAAGCTCATTCTACAAAGTTGTGAAATAGACAAAAAAATGTAGCTCAAAGAATCAACTAACAAAACATTTGAAAGTGATTGATGATTTGTGATAGGAACGTTACCAATACCAACACTTAACTCTTGCCACTATCGCCAAACACAAGTTCTTGTGATTCTTCGGTTAGTTGCAAAGAGTGAAATATGTCCTTCTCCCCAATCATATGCTTTGTGCATCCATTGTCAAGTACCCAACTTGACCCTCTGGAGGAGTAAACCTACAAAACAAATTTAAACTATACTTTTAGGTACCCAAATTGAATTGGATCCTTGAGTGTTAGTAATAGCTTTGGGTACACACACTTATTTTAATTGCTTTTCTTTTAGTGTAGACGCCCACATATTTGACGTCCATCTTATCATGGTCCCAAGTCAACATGTTATCACAAAGATAAGAGTTTGAGATAGAGATAGGAGCCTTTTATCTATTTGTAGAAGTAGTTCCCTTCATCTTACTCTCTGTGTCACCCATATTTACCTTGTCATGGGTTTGGATTGGTGTGTTGTTTGAGGAATGAATCCTTCCCAAAGCATCATATAAGGTAGTACCTTCTATGAACTTGAGAGATTTCCACCCCTTGTGCTCTAGACTATGGTTTCCCTTCAATGAGTTGTAGCCAAGTCCCCTCTTTCCATGCTTGTTTCTTATGGGGTTATGCTTGAGCTTGAACTTTTCTTAACCCATCAATGTTAGAGCACTTCCTCATGATTTGCTTGGCCTCACTCCTTGGAGTACCTTTGTTTACATGGTTAGCCTAAGAACAACTTGCATGATCTTTTAAGCAATGTTTGCAAGTTTTAGTGTTGGAGGAGCTAGCATTAGAATCAATTATTAGAGATGAGGTGGTGGTGTTCTTGAGATTGTCAAGATGCACTTGAAGTTTTTGATGACCAATTGTCAAACATGATAAGTTTGATTCAACTGCATTCTTCGCATTTCCAAGATCAATCATGGAGGTTCTTATAAGAGAAAGTTCAACATCTTTCTTCCCCATGGTAGCTTTGGCTAAGGATAAATCCTTAGTCAATGCTTCCATCATCCCATCCTTACTAATAACCAACTCTTGAAGATCTAGGTTTCTTTCCTTCTCAAGGATAAGCAAGTCTTCTTGAGCCTCAATAGTTGATTTTATTTTATCTATCTTCTCCATAAGTTTAATGATTATGTTATAACCATTTGTACCAAATTCACAAATCAATTTATTTTTCATGCCTAATCCATCATCATCATTAGTAGAACTTGCAATGAATAAATGTACCTTATCTCCCTTGGCCATGAGACACATGGGAGTGAAGGAGTTGTCATTGGAGAGGTTGGTGAAGAGGCATCGTGTTGATGAAGAATTTTGAATAGCAACATTTGCCATTCCTTCTTCTTCCAAGCTAGAACTCTCCTCATTGGAGTTCCATTCTTCACCGATGTGAGCTTGACCATATTTCTTTTTCATGTAGTAGTTGTTGGTCTTCTCTCCTTTCTTGAACTTGTCCTTCTTGTATTCCTTCTTGCCTTTTTGGTCTTTCTTGTTTGGGCAATCCGCTATGAAGTGGCCAGTTTTGCCACACTCATAGCAACCTCTCTCATTTCCTTTGAAATATGTCACGTCCTCTAACAAATTTCTTAAAACTTTTGATGAACATGGCCGCATTTCCATCACTTGAGCTCTTAGTCACCTTCTTGCACTTGTGAGCTTTGGTTTCTTCCTTGCCCAAAGATGCTTTCTTGAATAAATCTTGTTCATTGGCAACCAAGGCATTTGAGTCCCTTGTCTTTGTTGGTGCTTCCTTTGACTCATGTTGTTGTATCTAGGCAAACAATTGATGAGGTGTCATCTCCTCATAGTCATCATGATCTTTAATCATTCTTGTCAATCTTGTATCCTTTTCCTTATATGCTCTCATGAATAGCCTAGTAACCTTTGAATCACTCCAATCGTCGCTTCCAAGCACCCTAATTTTGTTCACTAATACCATTAACCTATCGAATAATGATTGAAGTAATTCTCCCTTGATCAATCATATCTAGCATATTCACTTTCCAAAGCCTCAATCCTATGCCTTTTTGCCTTGGAATCACCTTCATGTGACAATTTTAGGATGCTACAAAAGACTTGAGCATCCTCCCTTCCTTGAACTTTGTGGTACTCTTCCGCACTCAAAGTTTCTTTGATAATGCTCACGGCTTGAGCATTCTGATGCATGTCTTGCATCATCTTTGGGGTCATCTCTTTGCCTTTGGTACGCTTGCAAATACCTACATGCACAATCTCCCAAAGACTAGGATGCACACCAATAGACGAGACTTCATCTTGTTGGCCCACTTATCATAGTTCAACTCACTAAGAGTTGGAAGTTTTCCGAGGGGCGCCGAAGAGAAGTTGGGCATAAAATTATGAGAGTAATCGAATTGAACTTTATGGAAATTGTTACCCTTGTTCTTGGATGAGAACTCTTTGGTGTTTGAACTTACCCTCTTCATTACCTCAGACACCAAGAATTCAACCAAGTCATCAGTGTATTCCATCTTCTTTCCTTTCTCTTCTTATTCGGCCTTTCTTCTTGCTTTTTCTTCACCTCACCCTCTTTTATCTTGAGGAACATTCTTTTGGCTACCATCACGGCAAGATCGAGGACTTGTGGATCAAATTCTTTGCTAGAGGTTGAGGGTGAGGTACCCCAACTTCTTCAGCGTAGACCTTGTCGGAGTTTGTTGGAGCCTTTAACAAGATCGTTTCCTCACGTGGTTAAGTGCTAAAAACAAGGATTAGGCTCCGATACCAATTGAAAGTAGCCTAGAGGGTGTGAATAGGCTACACCTGAAATTTCACCACAAATCTCGAAATAAAGTCAAATTACCAGTTCAACTGGTATAGGTCGTTTCAACCGCTACCAGGGCAGTTGAACCACTCTGAACCAGTTCAACTGTGAGAATAGATCTAGGGTGTGTACAACACAGAGAATAATGAGAGATACTTTTAACCAACAAACTCTAAAGATAATCTAGATGAAAAAGGTGATGGATCAGAGTGGGGCAACTCCACAAAATCTACACACACAAAGAATTGCTCCAATTCTTGCTTCCTAAAGATGAAACACAACGGATGACCAAAGTAAGAACTCAATAACACAAGATTTATCCAGAGGTTTGGCCACACCACAAAGGTGTCCTACTCCCCGTTGAGGAGCCCACAAAGGCTTGGGTCTTTTCTTATGAGGACATCACACCCATACAAACAATGCATGGACCGACAACACGAGCATGTGCATGAAAGCTGAATCCCCAGGTTCGTTCTAACCTAGTCAATTGTGTTTTAGAGTTTACACTTGGTACCATGGATGTTTTAATGATTAGTAACTTTGGAGAGGACCATCAAGGACTTAGAAAAGGCTAAGGTGTCGAGGAGGAGGAGCAAGGGCATCCACAACAGGAAGGAGATCAAGTCCAACTTGGCTGAGATTCCATACGGGAATCGTCGAAACAAGTAAACGCTCAGATTTTGTTTTGGTGCTACGACACAATCTGTTGGGTCGTGTATCGTGTTGGAGCCCATTAGGGGTACCTCCAGAGGTTGTGCACTCCCCTAACCTCTATTTTAGCAGCAGTCGCCGCCACATTAGGGTTTGGGTTTTGCTTAGATCATATCTGTCATCGAACAATATCGTCATTCATTGGTTTGTGAGAGCCCACCACGTAATCAATGCAGTTTTGATTGTGTTCTTTTTGTTCTTGCTTGTGATCTTGATTGCGCTTGCAGGGATAAGCCTTTGTGGCAAGTCACTCGTGTGTCAAGGGTGATAACCAATGGAGCAGTGGTGTAGTGATTGCGAGGATCTGTTCGCTCGGAGCCTTGGATCATCAACGTCGAGATCTCCACCAATCAAGTTATCGTACCTCATGGAAGATCGGTCCTTCGTCCTCTATCATTTTCCAACCCTAATCCTCCCTTAGTCGACCACAAATGTCAAGGTAAAAACTGTCTCAATCTTTCTCAATGAGCAGGTGATACAAACTTCTTGGGGATATGACAAGGAAAACAAAAAATAAAAAGGAAAATGAAAATGAAAATGAAAAAAGAAAAAAAACTAGTGCTATATGGGCTGATTCTCTCTCCCCGCTGGTCTAAATCCCATTTCATAGCACCGACACATGAGGCCCATCCATTAGCCGAACGCTCGCCTCTGCTGGATGGCATGTGGGCTCCACCACTTAGCTTTCCGCACATGCTCCGTGTCACTGGTTGTGGGGCCAACATGACATATTCGTCTTCCATGAAGGATCATAACCTCCATGAGCATATTGCCATGAACCCCAACTGAATCCGTAGATTTCGTAGCCATAGGTCGTGGCTTCGAGCATATCAAACGTGGGCACCTCATGACCCCTCCCATCCATGTTGAGTTGATGCCATGGACACCGTGCACACCATGCAAACAGAGTCGAAGACACCGCAGAAAGGAGAGAGATCTGCCGCAGTTAAAGCCCACAACATCCACTCTATCGCCTGAGTCTCGGTAAGTGTTCGGATGATTACTGGCGCACATCACCTGAGTCTGTGGCCTTGCTCGGTGAGGAGAACAGATGGGGAAGAGAGAAATTGCTCACCGAAGCAATTTGGCCATCGTGATGCCACCATTAGACACGACCAGCATCCTCCACCGCGACAACTCTGGTAAGAAACGTGCCATAACATTCGCCTTGTTGTGCTCTTTCTCTTGCACCGAATAGATTTAAGAGTGGAGCGATGGGCTCCATGCCGGTGATGGCACCGTCGCGGCTAGCCCCTACCACCGTTTGACCTCGATGGGGGAGGAGGGAGAAGACAAAGTCGCTCGATCCCAAACCATCATCCAAGATTAGATCAAAGGTGATGGCTTGTGAACCGTAGATCTCGAAGTGTGCGACTGTGATTAGATCGTGCATACGCCTTCCTGATATTAAATCAAGGCCCTAGATCCAAGATTGGATGGCCCAGAGAGCTCCGAGTTATAAAATACACGCCAGTTTTTAATTAAGTCCCTAACATATGTTAGAATTCGGTCACGGTCATGCTTAGTTCAGAAATCCTTGCAAACTGGACCTAAGCTTTATGATTTTAAGCCTATACCTTCAAGAAATCGTACCCACCATCCCTGCTAAGGTAAAATAAATAAATAAAATGGATAACCAAATAAAAACCTATGCAAATTGATTTTTATATAAAAATGAATCTAGTAACCTAGAAAATCTGTAACCCCTTTGTTTTAACTCTTATTTTAGTTGTTCTCGAACCTACGGTTCCGTCTCAACGCGTAGAATATTATTATGCAGGTTGTTCTCATGTTTGGTGTTGTTGGGGTCTTGTTCTCAAATGCTATGAGATAAGAACAAGGCAACACAAGATATTAATGGTTAAAGACCTTCGTCCTTCGAAGCATTATCTCCCTTAGGATATAATGATCTTCAGACGAAGGTTATGAAGGACGTACCTTCATCATCTCAGTATTATAATAATGAAAGTAGAAGTGTATGAAACATGGAAAATAACATGGATAACCATATGACATTATTAGGATATTTTTATTATATCATCATGAACAAACATGAATAATATCGAATTACATTTGTACCTTCGGCTTGACAGAAGGTGAAAATCTAGGTGACGTGTGAGTGAATACAAGACCGCGTGAACAGTACGGGAGTACTGTTCTTCTATTTATAGGCACAGGATGCAGCCTGTGTGAAATTACATTCATGCCCTTCATACTCACTATTGACTTAAGAACAAACTATCGAGGACTGGATAGCCTTTTCCTCCTTAAGTTGGTTCCTCTTTCTGTTACTGAGCCGAAGCTTTTCTCGTGCGCACCTTCAGCGCTGGTTCAATCCTTCATTCCAATCCTGCTTTCCATTATGTATATGCTTTTAACTCGAGACCGAAGGTACCTGTTCACATGTTACACTTGGAAAACATTGTTAAATCATGTTTTTGAGGACCTTCGGAGGACGAAGGTCCCCAACAGTAGCCACTCGCAGTATTAATTTGTTTAAGATGACGATTTCAGACTGCGACATGGACGAAGGCCTTAAGCCGAAGGTCCAAAAAACACCTTCCCTTTGCTAGAATAGCAACAGTCAATGACAGACGGGACCCCCCAATTTGGGACGTGTTGAGTGTATAAATAAGAACTCACACCAGCCACATTTGATACGCTACCTGTGCCATTTGCTTTATTTTCTCAATTCATAGCTCTTGCTCACTAACGCTTGCTATTTTTTCAAGCTTTCTGAGCTTCGGTTAAAAAGACGCATTTTTGTCATTTCTGAAGGAGAAATGTCTCAAGACAAAAAGGTTGCTGCTGAGACGAAGCTAACTGAAGAGGAGAAGCTTTTTGAGGAGAAGAAGGTTGTGAATCCTTACATTGCTGGATTTATCGAGTCAATGGAAAAACAAATACAGAGAAGATTACTAAGGAGATACTAGAAGGCATGTCTGAAGATACTGGTGATAGTGATAGTTATGGTGCGGAAAGCGGGGGCGAAGATTCTGAGGATCGGCCCTGGAGGCCAAGTCATTCGATTTTCGGAAAATCAGCCATCAAACAAAGTCACCTTGAGAACATGAGAGGAAGATACTTTCGGGATATGTCTATTGTAAGGGCTGGTGGAGACAACAACGTCCCTGCCCCCGAGGAAAACGAAGTTGTGATTTACCGAAGCTTCTTCAAAGCTGGGCTTCGGTTCCCACTGAGCAGGTTTGTAGTTAAAGTGCTGAAAACCTACCAAATCTTCCTTCATGAGATGACCCCCGAAGCCATATTGAGGATGGGAGTCTTCGTCTGGGCAGTAAGAAGCCAAGGGATAGAGCCAAGCCTGAAGTGTTTCTGCAGCATGCACGAACTTCTGTATGAGATGAAGGCCATGGATAAAGAACAGTATCACAACAACTTTGGTTGTTATGGATTTATCGCCCGTCCCAACGCAAGCCACCCAGTGCCAACATTTTGGAAGAGATGGCCCAGAACTTGGATGGAAAAATGGTTTTATGTGAAGAACGACTTGACAGCGAGGGAGGACATCAAGGAGGTTATCATGCGCCCCATATGGTCCTGCTTCGGTCTCCGAAAGCCGAAGGTTGAAATTGATGATGCCGCTGAAGCATGTTAGAAGGCATTTGGTACTGTCTGCTTCTTCATTGGTACAAGAGATTTAATTCAAGAGCATATGGCATTCAGAGTATGGCTGCTTGTAGAGAGCTGGGAAATGCCGATGGAGACCATCACCGAGTCTAGCGAAGGTGAACTGGTCCGGCTGAAGTATACATTCAGGTATGGGGATATGTTCGATGAGCCAAACGATGACTGGCTAAAATGCATCGAAGCTACAAGTGATGAACTGCTTGGATCATATTCCAAGGCAGAAGATAATGCATTATCCACAGCCTTTGGAAGTCGGGGAAAGAAGAGATTGAACAGAGTTTTTGATGTCATTGGCTTCGTTTACCCTGACTACCGCTATCCGCTGCGAGGACAGGGAAAAAAGAGGAAAGCTGCTCCTTCGGCCACCCTAGACAAGCCTGTGCCGAAAGGGAATAAATTGAAGGTCTTAACTCACCGGCCACGCTACATCGAACCGGCTGTGATACCTGAACTTGACAAAGGGACCTCCTCATCTGCCAAGACAAAGGAAACCGTTCCTCCCGTGCGGAGGACTAAAGAGTCAGCTACAATGCCGAAGCTACCTATGGTTAAGCTAGTTGAACCGAAGGCTGACAAAGATAAAACTGAAAGGACAAAAATTGTAGAGATGCCAAGAATGCCAGAAGTTTTAAGCCCTTCAACAGAGGCAACAGTGCCGAAGATGCAAAAAGGCTCTGCCGCAACTCCTAAAAGGAGAAGGATGGCGAATGTGCTAGATGTTGTATTAGAAACAGCAAGAACCTTGAATCTTACTCCTACCAGAAAAATTGCCAAAATTTCCAAGGCGCAACCCGAAGCTGAAACGAAACAGTCAGAAGTCGAAGCTATAATAATTCAAATTGAAACTGAAGCTGGGCCTTCAGAGCCCACTGAGATAAAGCATGCCAGAATTGAAGAAAAAGCAACAGACAAAAAGGCCACAGAACAAATTTCGTCTGAAAATGTTGCAACTCCTGCTCCCGAAGTTTTAAAAGAGAGCATTGATTACATCATCCGCCATGCTTCGGGAAAGGGACTTTCTCAGGAAGAAAAACGAGAAGCTCAACATTATGCCCAAAAATTGAAATACCCGAAGGGGCATTAGTGTTCAATGACAGTGGGGAAGAAGATTTTTTGTACTGTCTCCCAGATAATAAAGAGATATCCGTCTGCCGAGAGATAGGTAGAAGCTTCGGATTTCCAAAGCTGGAAGATGGCCTTTCAATATTATCAAAGGATGAACTGGCTAACAGTTTAGCGTATAATAGCATAAAGGTATAAAAGCCAATTTTGTACTTTGAAAACGAAATATTTCATTTGTTTATACTTAATCTTGTCCTCCTTTTGCAGGGCTTAATCCTTAGCAATGCCCTTAGAGCACAGAAAAACATTGAAGATGAAGGATATACAATGGCTCTAAAAAACCTTCGTTCAGAGGTGATCGAGTTAAGGAACGAAAGCCTTGAAAAAGACAAAATTTTGATTTCATTGGTAAACAAAGTGAAAGAAGATGAAGCTAGTTCCAAGGCTCAAGCTGAGATTCAAAAGAATGAGATCGAAGACCTTCGGAAACAATTGGCATAGGCCAAAGAAAAATGCGCTCTCGCAGAAGCTAATCGAGAGGTCAGCGAATATTGGAAAAACTATTTAGAGAAAACAGTTGAAGAACTTCGCGCATCCAAGGAAAGATGTTTTGAAAAATCTTTGGGCTGCGTGGAGAAGATAAAGGCTAGCTTCGCCAACGTGGGCGCCTATTCAAACGAAGATAACTTCATACGAGGCGACCCTAAAGGTGTTATCGAGTGGATAAGCGGAGAGGCCGAAGCTTTTGAAGAAATTCTAAGTGATCGCGGGGATGTCTGTGCGTTCTCCGGTGCAAGGGGAATTTCAGCCATCCTGGAGAAGGCGGGTTGCGACCATGTCAAAACCCTAGCCCAGGCTGAAGCTGCCTTCTCCGTGGATGACACAAAAGATCCCTCAGCTGAAGCAAGTTTAATGGGCGAAAAATTTTATAGTGACATCTGGATAAATGGTGGCGGAGAAATGGCTCACGAAATTATGAAGAAAAGTGAAAAAGACATCCATGACGCCCGAGTACAAGCTAAGCAAGCTGAAGAAGCTGCAGAGCGCGAGAGGCGCATAGGTATTGTTTCGCGACATCTAGCTTCGGCATTTGATTTCGTGACTTCGGACTGATTAATTTTTTCTACTGTAGCTGAACTATCTCCTCCTCCGGAACCGTTCGACCCCCTGGCTGACCCAGAAACGAAGAAAGCAATAGAGATCATCAATATGGTCGAATCTATTGTTGACGAAGTTGTTAACAAGTTGTTAAATGAAGTTGCGGAGAAGGTCCTGATAGAGGATTAGTAGTTATTGTAAAAACATTTTTAGATGATCACTGTAGTTTTGCTGTAACAAGACTGGAATATTCGATATGCATATTTTTGAATCTAATATGTAAATTATTTGTAATTCAGTTCTTTGCGATGCATGAAACTTTATATACATACCGTTTTTGAGCCTTCGGCGAAAAAACACCTTCCCTTCTTTTCATGCTTCGTAAAGAAAAAGATCCGAGGTTCGTGAAAATATACATGCTTCATAAAAACATCCCATCTTGGTGAACAAAGGATCCCTTCTTTTACAATAGAGCTGATGAAGTTGTATTTCTCAGCTTGCTTTGTGCCTTAGCACATTTTCATTTTTTATAAAGCAGTCTCCGAAGGTCGACTTCATATTCAATTCATGTCATCGGTGCAATATGATGTATGATGTGATGCTATGCGGGATGATGTGATGATATGATGCAAAGGATGATGCTAATGCCGAAGATACACACCCACACGCCCACACTGGAACACATCATTTCTGCGTCCCCTTAGGAACGATCGGAAACTCTTTGCCGTTTATTTTTCGGTTTCACCGCTTATTTTTCGGTGTAAGTTCTGCATCCCCTTAGGAACGTCTTTTGAACTTCTTCGCCTTCTATTTCGGCGGTATCACCGTTGACTTTTCGATGTAAGTTCTGCATTCCCTTAGGAACGTCTTTTGAACTTCTTCGCCTTATATTTCGGCGGTATTTGGCTCTGCATTCCCTTTGGAATGACTTTTGAGCAGAAAACTTACACTGCGCTCCCTTAGGAACGACTTTTTTGTAGGTTCGTCAAAACTTACGCTGCGCTCCCTTAGGAACGTCTTTTTTTATAGCTTCGGTATTTATCTAGCTTTGTATTCCCTTATGAACGACTTTTGAGCTTCGACAATTTTTTAGCTTCGTAAATCTGTGAAGAAGATATATTTCATTTTAATAGAAACGAAACTATTACAAGGAATTAAAACTAAATTTATGTTACTTGTTCCTTATTAAAAAACAAAAATGACATAGAATATGATAAATTTTTCAGAGGTAGGATATCTCTCAATAAATGTGCTTTGATTTCGGCACAGTACTATTGACTGTGCGAGCTTCGGATTCCTCCCTGAATTCCTGTTGCTGTTGAGAGTGCTGGTGCCCTTCTGGCTGCTGGCTTCGGGAATAGATCGGTTGTAGTGGTGGTGGGGGTGGGAGTTGTGGCTAGGAAGCCTGTGAATGGCTAGCCGAAGCAACAGAAGATGCAGGATGATTGCCCACATACTCTGGTATGTAGGGAGAATGGCACGAAGCAGTGTGCAAGACCTGCTTCGGCTGATTCTGCCGAGCTTCGGCTTCTGCTACCTCCTTTTGCTTCTGAATGGTGATTTGGCACATTCTTGTAGTATGGCCCTTGTCCTCACCACAGAATAAACAATAGATCTTTCTAGGCTGATCCCCAAATCTTCCCCCGAAGCCCCTGGCGCCTCTGCCCCTTGGAGCTGGTGGCCTGAAAGAGCTTTGTTGTAGCCCCGAAGATTGTGAGGTGTATTGCGACCTCTGAGGCTAACTCCCTTTGCCATCACTCTGAGTGCAATTATGGATTGACCTGACATGCCTCAGATGGATTCTTCCTCCGAAGCCCCTGGTCATTTCCGAGAATCTGTAAGCTTCCTCCCTTCTTTGGCGGAAGTCCTTGTCAGCCCGGATGTACTCATCCATTTTTTGGAGCAGCTTCTCCAGAGTTTGTGGAGGCTTCCTGGCGAAGTACTGAGCTGTAGGTCCTAGCCGAAGGCCCTTAATCATGGCCTCAATGACAATTTCATTGGGCACTATGGGCGCTTGTGCCCTCAATCGCAAGAACCTTCGGACATACACCTGGAGGTATTCCTCATGGTCTTGCGTGCATTGGAACAGGGCCTGAGCTGTGACTGGCTTTGTCTGAAAAACTTGGAAACTGGTCACCAGCATGTCCTTAAGCTTCTGCCACGATGTGATAGTCCCTGGCCGAAGAGAAGAATACCATGTTTGGGCTACATTCCGGACTGCCATGACGAAGGACTTCGCCATGACTGCAGTATTGCCCCCATACGAAGATATAGTTGCTTTGGGTCTGAGTGCCCATCATACATGGGAAGCTGAGGTGGCTTGTATGACGAGGGCCATGGGGTAGCCTGCAGTTCTGCTGCCAAGGGAGAAGCATCATCAAAAGTAAAGGTATCATGATTAAAATCATCATACCATCCATCTTTGTTAAATAAGCCTTCTTGACGAAACTCCCTGTGTTGGGGCCTTCGGTCTTGTTCATCTTGAACAAAATGGCGCACCTCTTCAGTAGCTTCGTCGATCTTCCTTTGAAGATCAGCCAACCGCGCCATCTTCTCCTTCTTCCTTTATACTTGCTGATGGATGATTTCCATGTCCCTGATCTCTTGATCCAATTCCTCCTCCTAGAGTGTTGGACTAGTGGCCTTCCTCTTCTGGCTTCGATCTTCTCGGAGAGAAAGAGTTTCCTGGTTTGGGTCAAGTGGCTGCAGTGCAGCAGCCCCTGTCGCTGAAGCTTTCTTCGATGGCATGACGAAGGTCAGTTCTTGCCGAAGGTGGTCGAAAGAGTTCACCGGAGGTCGGCTCCAATGTTGGCGACTTGTTCTCAAATGCTATGAGATAAGAACAAGGCAACACAAGATATTAATGGTTAAAGACCTTTGTCCTTCGAAGCATTATCTCCCTTAGGATATAATGATCTTCAGACGAAGGTTATGAAGGACGTACCTTCATCATCTCAGTATTATAATAATGAAAGTAGAAGCGTATGAAACATGGAAAATAACATGGATAACCATATCACATCATTAGGATATTTTATTATATCATCATGAACAAACATGAATAATATCGAATTACATTTTTACCTTCGGCTTGACCGAAGGTGAAAATCCAGGTGACGTGCGAGTGAATACAAGACCGCGTGAACAGTACGGGATTACTGTTCATCTATTTATAGGCACAGGATGCAGCCCGTGTGAAATTACATTCATGCCCTTCATACTCACTATTGACTTAAGAACAAACTGTCGAGGACTGGATAGCCTTTTCCTCCTTAAGTCGGTTCCTCTTTCTGTTACTGAGCCGAAGCTTTTCTCGCGCGCACCTTCGGCGCTGGTTCAATCCTTCGTTCCAATCCTGCTTTCCATTCTGTATATGCTTTTAACCCGAGACCGAAGGTACCTGTTCACATGTTACACTTGGAAAACATTGTTAAATCATGTTTTTGAGGACCTTCGGAGGACGAAGGCCCCCAACAGGTGTAATGTTATTTGTATTCATTATTTGCTTATTTGTATGTATCGCTACAAGCAGAAGCAAGGTTGCAAAGAATCTGAAGCCCAACAATGAGAAGTACCTGGAGTTGCACCAAAAAGGCATGTTGTGTCCTTGATCACATTATTTGACCTAACAATATTTATGATTCTATTAATCATCGCTGCACAGTTAGGTTAAATTGTTGTGCGACCTAACAGGTTACTGTCACACCCGGATTTAAGGGCAAACCCGGGCACATCTCAAATGTGTGCTAGGATAAAGTCTCACACATATGATGACTCATGGTACAAAAATAAATGTCACATATTTATTACATAATAGGGGTTCTGTACAAAAATAACTAAATAGATTACATCATATGACGACAACGATACTCCTCAACCAAAGTTGACTGGGAGACGACGGTCTAGACCTCTCCGAACTCATCCTAGGATCCTTCATGCTCCTCATCTTGTGATACATGTTCTTGACCTAGTGTGATTGTAGCAAGAGTGAACTCATATATGTTCATCACGTGGCAAGTGTGGGGAATATTGTGCATGAGATCGCTGACGGTGGGGGCTCATGTGAAGTGTGGGGCTTACCAAGGAAAATGGTTAAGGGTGAGCAATTCTTTTAATGAGTTGTTCAAAATTTTATTAGCAATTACTAAGTATAAGTGTATACCAACCCAATTAAATAATTCATCACAATTAATAACAAATCCTACAATGTAATGCAAATGATAGGTTAAGTTTAATTCCATGAGTTACTCATATTAGGGTTTGAGCCGCTCTTGTCTATGAGCACGACTGATATACCAGTTTTACACTCTACAGACGTTGGTATCTACTTATACTTAGTATCTGCTAATAAAATTTTGACCAACTCTAAAAGCAATGCTCAGCTTTAACCATCTCCTTTGGTAAGCCTTACACTTCATATGAGCGAACCTTTGGTGAGTGTAACACCCTGAATTTGGGGTATAATTTCCTAATATCCACCAAATTCAGGTGTTACCCCCTCTCTTTCATTGTTTTTTTTCTTTTACCTAAATAGTGGAGAGCTATTATATATATACATGTGTTAATTTTGAATAAAAAACATTGGTGTGTTGCATTCCTTGGTGAAGACCAGTTTTTGTTTGCTTGAAATAGCCTTGGTAGCGTATCCGTTCAAGAAAAAAAGAGAAAATATAAAATTTGGATGATCTAATGTAAATAAATATATTCATATATGTGTATATATATACCTATATATATAAGAAATAAAAAAACAAACAAACACACGCACACATGTATATCACGTTCATCCCATTTCCTAGGCATGTCACCCGGCTTCTTCTTTCGCTTTGTCTCACTTCCAAGCGGACCCCGAAAGGCATCAATGCCTCCCATCTATATCCTGGAGTCCAGACGTTCGTGTGTTCTCTGTCATCGCCATAGTCGTGGCCTAGCTGGCCCCATGCAGCCGCGTCCTACGCTTCTCAGCGCACGCGCGTACGCAGACCGTAACCACGCCCTCCCCCTGGGCTCACGCGGCAGCTGCAGGCCGCAAGAAATCCGGTCTCAGGAACCGCCCTCCCGCGATGCACTCGTGCTTCCACGAAGCGAGAAAGGAGGCAGCAGTTTCTCTGATCCGCTCCCCTGCACGTCTCATCTCCTGTGCAGCGCCCTTGGTGTCTTGGCACCCATGGCATGCGCATCATCGCCTGGCCAAAGCCGCGCTGCACCGGAGCCTCGCCACGCCGCAAACGTCGACGCCGACGAGCCCTTCTACGGTGAGCCCGTCGTCTCCGGTGAGTTCCTTCCCTTCTCTGTTCTTCATTTCCGTTTTTCTCGGTGTCATGCTGCTTAGTCCTGCTCCTGCGTATGTGCCCCGCTGCGTAGCCTCGTCGTCTCGTCTATGCTGCCATGCGCAACACCTCATCGTGAGGTGCGCCGTGCAACCGTATCACGCCCTCGCAGCCTCTACGTTGTGCCTTGCAGCAGCCGTCGTCACGCGTCGGAGTCCTGCTGCGTCTCGTCGCGGTTGTTGTGCCTCGCAGCACTGCACTCACCAACCTGTGAGCTCGCCTCGTCGTCGTGCGCCTGCGTCGCGCCCAGACATGCCCTGGCCTCGCCGTCGCGCCGGAGTCACCATCTTGCTGGAGCCGCGTGTCTAGAAACCGCCACGTCGCGCCCATCGTCGTTTTTACGCTGCCTACTAAAAATATACTAACTTTTGCGTTAGATATTCATTTTATTTCTGTTCAGGTTGCGATAACTTCATAAGGATGTCGTGCACACGTTAAACATATTATTTTGTCATGACGTATGCTTGTTTTATTTGCTTAATTGTCAGTTTGTCCGTTGGTTTTTAACGTAGCAATTTAGTCAAAACTAGTTTATGGTTTTAAGTTCCACTTTTATAAATATAGGCAAACTTCATTAATACTAGCTTAAATACTTTATTTATTTGTTTGTTGTTGCATCGTTTGCATGACATCTGTTAGTGGTTCTCGTGTGTCGTTTGTGCTGTGTACGAGTTATTCTCGCGTGTTGCGCTCGCCGTCGTCGCGCTTCGTGCGTGGTGCTCGTTGTCGTGTTATTCGCGCACGGCGTCGAGCTGTTTGCGTTCTGTCACGCGTGCTGTTTAGCGCAGTGTCGCGCGTCATTCGCGTGGGTCGCGCGTTGTTCGCGCGCGCCATTCGCACGTGTGGCTCTCATCGTCGGCGTGCTGTTCGTGCGCCTGGTTCGTGCGTCGTTCGCTCGTATCGCGTGTTGTCCGCACACGATATTAAACAGTTCACTTATAATCACTCATGTGAGTTAACTAGTTATTTATTTAATGATCCACAATTAAAATAGTGAGTTAATGAATACTAAGTAATTTTAGTTTATATTTCATAAATAGCAATTAATATAGTTACGTCGAATTAAATATTCTAATTAATACTTGCTTAGTGTAAACACGCTAACCCCTCGACCGTAGCTTTGACTATCGCGGTTCTTTTACTCGCGTAACCGTAGAAGCGCTCTCCATTTTATATTGTTCGCTTTTATAATATTTTATCTTGTATGATGTAATGTTCTCATGCAAGTATAAGTTTGCTTGTGCCTGTTTGTATTCGTTGCGAGTCGCGAATAGAGTGCGATCCATTTCTGAGCTTTGAGGAATCGACGGTCAAGCTTCGGCGACCAAGAGATCAAACTCTTCGAGTTCTACGAGCCTGAAGATTTTGAGCATCTGTTTGGTGAAGGCAAGTGTCCTCTGACCTATTATGTCCCATTTAATTTATAATTCATCAACCCGCATACCATGATCAACTTAAGGATTGACTAGAATTCTATTTTCCTGTCCTTGTTTACCCTTTGGGAATTGGTTACTATGATTAGTATTATGCTACTGCTTTACTTTAATCAATGAACATGATGTGAACACTTATGATACGATGTTGTCATTATGATTATGATGTTGGATCGGTGATACTTTAGGGGCTCGAGCGGTTTCTCGAGTGCCTCTCCATAAGGACCTGTTCGTTGGATGACCGCTCGGGAAAATAGTGTAACCATGAGGGTGGTATGGGACGCCCTTAGCTAATTAATTAGAGGAACTGAGGTGTAGTTTGCTTCGCCGTCGTGTCGTCAATGGGGCTCGGTGTATGCGGCTCGCTCTGCCGAGGGTGGATTGCCCCTTGGGGAGGAGTGCGGTACATTTAGGAAATCTAACGGACGGTTACAGCCTTAGGGAATCTTTGTAAAGGCTTCATAGTGAATCCTTGGCCATTCACCTCGGGAGTGAATAAGGGTCTTGCAAGCCCGAGTGTTGGGGACTTGTTCTCAAATGCTATGAGTTAAGAACAAGGCAACACAAAAAAATGTTAAACGTTAAAGCCCTTCGTCCTTCGAGGCATTATTTCCCTTAGGATATAATGATCTTCGAACGAAGGTTATGAAGGACATACCTTCATCGATGCAACATATAATAATGAAGAAAGAATCATATGAAATATAAAAGATAACATGAACAATTATATATCAACTCATTTCTATCTTATTACTATGGAAAAATAGAAATGATATCAAATTACAAATGTACCTTCGGCTCGAAAGAAGGTAAGGGTACAAGTGTGACGCAAAAGCAAATGTCAAGTCAGCGTGAACAGTACGGGAGCACTGTTCATCTATTTATAGGCACGGGACGCAGCCCATGTACAATTACACTCATGCCCTTCACATTTGCTAATGACTCTATAGTAATCCATCGAGGTCTAAATACCCTTTTCCCTTTTAAGTCGGTTCCCCTTTTTGCTACCATGCCGAAGCTGCCCTACGCAGCTTCGGCTCTACGCCAACCTTCGTATTCTATGTACTTCTTCAGATTGTGGTTCTGATCCGAGTCCGAAGGTACCTGTTTATGTATCATACTCCAGAAACATTGTTAAATCATGTTTTTGAGGACCTTCGGAAGACGAAGGCCCCCAACAGTAGCCCCTCACAGGGTTAATTTGTTAGAATAACGAATTCAGATTGCGATATGGATGAAGGCCCTAAGCCGAAGGTCCGAAAAAACACCTTCCCTTTGCTAGAATAGCAATCAGTCAATGACAGGCGGGGCCCTCCAACTTGGAGCGCGCTGGGCGTATAAATAAGAACTCACCCCGAGCACATTTGGTACGCCTGCTTTGCTTTGCTTGATTTCTTAGCTCTTGCTTTCCAACAGTTGCTTAGTTTCTTAAATTTTCTAAGCTTCGGATTTAAGGACATATTTTGCCAGTTCTGAAGATAAGATGTCTCAAGATAAGAAGATAGTTGCTGAAACGAAGCTAACCGAAGAGGAGAAGCTTCTTGAGGAAAAGACTGCTGGGTTCATTGAGTCAATTGCAAAGACAAATACAGAAAAGATTACAAAAGAAATTCTAGAAGGCTTATCTGAAGATACCGATGACAGCGATAGTTATGATGCGGAAAGTGAGAGCACCTAGAGGGGGGTGAATAGGTGATCCTGTAAAACTTGAACTTAATGCCACAAAAACTTGGTTAAGCGTTAGCACAGTATTGCCAAGTGGCTAGAGAAGAGTCTTAGCGAAACACAATAACCACAAGAGAATAAACACAGGTAGACACAGTGGTTTATCCCGTGGTTCGGCCAAGTACAACACTTGCCTACTTCCACGTTGTGGCGTCCCAACGGACGAGGGTTGCAATCAACCCCTCTTAAGCGGTCCAAAGACCCACTTGAATACCACTGGGTTTGCTTTCTTTTCTATATCCCGTTCGCGAGGAATCTCCACAACTTGGAGTCTCTCGCCCTTACAAAGATGTTCACAAAGAAGAACGGAGTAAGGGAGGGATTAGCAACTCACACAAGACACAAAGATCACAGCAAATACGCACACACAAGACCCAGACTTAAGCTCAAAAGACTAGCACACTAGAACGGAGCTCAAATCACTAGAATGTCGAACAAGTGTGCAAGAATGGAGTGTGAGTGATCAAGAGTGCTCAAGGAATGCTTGGTGTTCTCCTTCATGCGCCTAGGGGTCCCTTTTATAGCCCCAAGGCAGCTAGGAGCCGTTGAGAGCAATCCGGGAAGGCAATTCTTGCCTTTTGTCGCCTGGCGCACCGGACAGTCCGGTGCACCACCGGACACTGTCCGGTGCGGATCTCCTTCCTTATTTGGCGAAGCCGACCGTTGGCGCCTGGGAGCCGTTGGCGCACCGGACACTGTCCGGTGCACAACGGACAGTCCGGTGCCCCCTCCCGACCGTTGGCTCGGCCACGTGTCTCGCGTGGATCGCGCGGCCGACCGTTGGCTCACCGGACAGTCCAGTGCACACCGGACAGTCCGGTGAATTATAGTCGTATGCCGTTAATTCCTTCCCGAGAGCAGCAAGTTCGCCTGAGCCAGCATCGCGCACCGGACACTGTCCGGTGCACCCAGACAAAGCTGACTTTGGCTGAAACAAGGCTATCTCTCTCCAATTTGTTTTCTCCTGTTTCCAGCACTTAGACACAATACATTAGTCTTCAAAACAATGTACTAAGTCTGAGAAACATACCTTTTGACTTGATTTGCACTTTGTCCACCACTTTGCATAGATTAACACAAAAGCACTTGCGTTGGCACTCAATCACCAAAATACTTAGAAATGGCCCAAGGGCACATTTCCCTTTCAATCTCCCCCTTTTTGGTGATTTATGCCAACATAACATAAAGCAACTAGAACAAGTGCAATATCAATGCAAATGAAGACTCAAGGTTGTTTTGAATCATATTTGGCATATATGGATCACTCTTTGCCACCACTTGGTTTGTTTTTGCAAATCAAACTCAAATTTCTACCTCTAAGTCAAACATACTTGTTAAGACATAAAGAGAGTCATTCCAAGAGAAATTGATTCAAGATTTCAAAAACTCCCTTTTTCCCATAATCAACACTTCTCCCCACAAGAAGCCAGCTTTTGACAATAAGAGCAATTAAGAGTATTTTGACAAACAAAAACTCTAACTCTATTATTTTTAAAATTCAAGTGGTAGCTGATCCATTTATTGCTTTGGCCTTATTTTCTCCCCCTTTGACATCAAGCACCAAAACGGGATCAATTTTGGCCCTTTAACCCCATTGCCTCACCAAAATCTTCAATTAAGAGTAAAAGGCAATAAGATCATAAAGATGAACTTGGAATAAGTTACCTTATCATCGGAGTGCAGTGGAAGTCTTGCATGGTCCAAGTCCACCTTTTTCCTTTCAATCCTCCTTCGAGACTAAATCAAGCAAACTCAAGCACATGGTTAGTCTCAAAGGGTCAAGTTGTAACACATCTCCCCCTAAATATGTGCATCACTTTGCAACGGACTTGTGAGGTCCGGGGAGTGCTTGTACAACTTGAGCACCATAAATAAGCAACAAAATGCAAAAGGAACATGATCAAAGGCATAAACACATGTATGCTATAAATCAATCCAAGTTTCGCGAATCTAAGACATTGAGCTCACTACGCAACTTGCAAAAGGTCTGCTCATCTAAAGGCTTGGTAAAGATATCGGCTAGCTGGTTCTCGGAGCTAACATGAAACACTTCGATATCTCCCTTTTGCTGGTGGTCTCTCAAAAAGTGATGCCGGATGTCAATGTGCTTTGTGCGGCTGTGCTCAACAGGATTTTCCGCTATTCGGTAGCACTCTCATTATCACATAGGAGTGGGACTTTGCTCAGATTGTAGCCGAAGTCCCGGAGGGTTTGCCTCATCCAAAGTAGTTGCGCGCAACACTGTCCTGCGGCAACATACTCGGCCTCAGCGGTGGATAGGGCAACGGAAGTTTGTTTCTTAGAGTTCCACGACACCAGGGACCTTCCTAAGAATTGGCACGTCCCTGATGTACTCTTCCTATCGACCTTACATCCAGCATAGTCAGAATCTGAATATCCAATCAAGTCAAAGTTAGACCCCTTTGGATACCAGATCCCGAAGCAAGGCGTAGCGACTAAATTTCTAAGAATTCGCTTCACGGCCACCAAGTGACATTCCCTTGGATCGGATTGAAATCTAGCACATATGCATAAGCTAAGCATAATATCCGGTCTACTAGCACATAAATAAAGTAAAGACCCTATCATAGACCGGTATGCCTTTTGATCAACAGACTTACCTCCTTTGTTGAGGTCGGTGTGTCCGTCGGTTCCCATCGGAGTCTTTGCGGGCTTGGCGTCCTTCATCCCAAACCGCTTTAGCAAGTATTGCGTGTACTTCGTTTGGGAGATGAAGGTGCCATCCTTGAGTTGCTTCACTTGGAACCCAAGGAAGTAGTTCAACTCTCCCATCATCGACATCTCGAATTTCTGCATCATCACCCTGCTAAACTCTTCACAAGACTTTTGATTAGTAGAACCAAATATTATGTCATCGACATAAATTTGGCACACAAAGAGATCACCATCGCAAGTCTTAGTGAAAAGAGTTGGATCGGCTTTCCCAACCTTGAAAGCATTAGCAATTAAAAGGTCTCTAAGGCATTCATACCATGCTCTTGGGGCTTGCTTAAGTCCATAGAGCGCCTTAGAGAGCTTAAACACGTGGTCGGGGTACCGTTCATCCTCGAAGCCAGGGGGTTGCTCCACGTACACCTCCTCCTTGATCGGCCCGTTGAGAAAAGCGCTCTTCACATCCATTTGGTACAACCTGAAAGAATGGTGAGCGGCATATGCTAGCAAGATACGAATTGATTCTAACCTAGCCACAGGAGCGAAAGTCTCCTCAAAGTCCAAACCTGCGACTTGGGCATAACCTTTTGCCACAAGTTGAGCCTTGTTCCTCGTCACCACCCCATGCTCGTCCTGTTTGTTGCGGAACACCCACTTGGTTCCCACAACGTTTTGTTTGGGACGAGGCACCAGTGTCCAAACTTCATTGCGCTTGAAGTTGTTGAGCTCTTCCTGCATGGCCAACACCCAGTCCGGATCTAGTAGGGCCTCTTCTACCCTAAAAGGCTCAATAGAAGAGACAAAAGAGTAATGCTCACAAAAATTCACCAATCTAGAGCGAGTAGTTACTCCCTTGCTAATATCACCCAAAATTTGGTCGACGGGATGATTCCTTTGTATCGTCGCTCGAACTTGGGTTGGAGGTGCCTGTGGGGGACAGATATCCCCCGGGTCCACTAGAAGGGTAAAAGACCTCACGAGAGGCCCAAGGGCCCAATAAATCATAAGGTCATTCCTTCGTGGGCCTGGGAAGGGACAATCAGTAAAGCAGGTTGACGTAAGGCCGGATTGGTGCAAGCCCGGACGGCCCAAAGCATTGAGCAAGCGACCACAACAAGGATCCGACTTTCCCGCGCTGGAGCCCCATGCAATGGAACCAGGCGAGGATAGGTCGGCAGAATCATAGGAAGATAGACTCAAACAGTTCACTATCTTTTAGGTGCACATTGTTATCATATCCACGTGTATTGCCCCATGGTCGAATATATAAGGCCTAGGGGGCACCCCTTCAAAAGGATCGATCCCATTACTCAGCCACCCACCTTAACTCTCCACGTTCTCACTCTAGAGAGCTACCTTGTAACCCATTACACAAAGCATACTCACCAGGACGTAGGGTGTTACGCATCTCTAAGTGGCCCGAACCTGTAAATATTGTCCATTGTCCCTCGTGCATCTGGCACGAACCATTTTGCTACAGTCGGCGACACCGTCCTACTCCTAAAAACACCTCGAGGGGCAACCCCGGGTGTGCGGTCGGACCCAAAACACCGACAGCTGGCGCGCCAGGTAGGGGGTGTGTCGACGATCCAAGCTAGCTCAATGGCCGTCACCTTCCACAGCAAGATCACCCTCCATCCCGGATCTGTATTCTGCTTTGGAACAATCTCATCCATAGCAGATGAAGAGGGAACTCTACACCACATTGCAGATCCGCCGAAAAAGAAGTCTCCTCCAACAAACTCCGAAAATACCGGAGAAGCGCAACCTCCAGCTCTCCGAAAAAAGATCGCCTTCAGAAAGTCAGGGGCCGAGGGCCCACTGACCTAGAGAACTCCACTGTCTACTTCCCCGATGAAAGAGTGACACAGGTCGCAAGGAAGAAAGAGGCCGGGAGAAAGCAAGTTGTTCTTTCCATTCCTCCGCCCTCAAAGGAGAACGGAAAAAAGATCGTCACGACCGCCGTACCATTCTACCCCGACGTCCTCTTCATCGGGAGAGTGGAGTCGCCCCCCGTCTCCGACGACGAGCCGACCGCGCCCGGAGAAGAACCACCTCAGCGGGAATCCTGCCGACGGAGAAACCGGCGCCGAAACATTCGGCGACACCACGAGGCCGGAGAACGGGATCCGGAGCAACCTATCTCGCGGGACGAGGTCTCGGAGATAGGAGAAACTCCGGAGGAACACGTCTTCAGAGAACGAAGGAACTCCCGACGACGTGATCGCCGCCGGGCTCAGGAACAAGCCGAGCAAGATGCAAGGCAATGCCGGGAGAATCTACTCTTCGGGCGCAACCTGAATCCTGACTTCGCCTGAGCCATGAACACGCCGAGTGAAGTTGGGGGAGTACTGGCTCGGATAGCTGATGGACTCCCTCGGACTCCCGACGCCGAGGGCTATCGACGACTGTCCACTCAGGCAGCCAACCATCTTCTACCGCTCGCTCACCCGCCGAACGATCTACGACACGCTATCAACAGCCGTCGGGACGCGCAAAGCTCCATCAATGCTTCGCGTGAACGATGGCATGAGAATGAGATCCGCCGCCGGGAGGAGTACGACAGGGATCATGGCATCCCAGCTCGGAGCTAGGCCACCAGAACTGAGTCGGCAATGGCCTCAACTGGTGGTACTACCCGGGGACGGTCGAGGAACCACAACAACTACTCCCCTCCCCGGGACAGACATCATCCCCGACGACAGGAGGACACGTGTGGAGTGTCTGCTCTTACTCCACGCCTTAGGGCCATCCAATGGCCCCCTAACTTCAAGGTATCCAATGTCGATAAATATGAACCTAAGCAGGATCCAGGGGGATGGCTAGCCGTCTACACCACCGCTGCTCGGGCCACCGGGGCGTCCGAGGACGTGATGACCGCGTACTTACCCATTGTCCTCGGGCAAGACGCGCTGCAATGGCTGCGACATCTACCCCGACACTGCATCGACGACTGGGGCGATTTCAGTCGACGCTTCACCGCCAATTTTCAGTCCCTCTCCGACAAACCGGCGCAACCATGGGACCTCAAATCCATCAAGCGCCGGGGGGACGAAACTCTCCGGTCATACCTCAAAAGGTTCCAGACCATGAGAAATCATATCCCTGATGTCACGGAGGCGGCCGTGATCGAGGACTTCTACAGAGGATCCAATGACTCGGCTTTCGTCCGAGCCATATTACAGAAGGCGCCGACTACCTCCGAGGAGCTGTTCCGGGAAGCCGACCTCTACATCACCGCCGACGAGTGAGCCCAGGACCTCATCGGAGGAGCGAAGCCCGCACCGGCAGCACCACGACGCGACGCGAACCAGCAACCCGACAAACGCTGGGAGAAGAGACCTCGCGAAGAAGTACACGCCGCCGGACCACCAGCCTCTCGCGCCCGAGGAGGACCTCGCGGAGGCGAGCGCATGTTGGACGACATCCTCGACGCCCAGTGCCCGTACCACAAGGACATGCGCCACACTCTTCGGAACTACCGGGACTTCAAGCACTCCGTCGGGCACGGCCGACCCTTCCAACCTCTACCTCCTCCTCCGTCGAGGGGAGGGCCAGAAGAACCACGACAACCCCAGCAGCAGGAGGAGGGAGGAGGAGGAGCTTTCCCGCGCGTTGACAGGGAGGTCAACGTCATCTTCGGCGGACACGGATCGCAAGAGAATAGAAGACAACAAAAGCTCAACGATCGCCAGATATTGGTGGCGACCACCGGTCCTCCCGCCCCATACCGGTGGTCGGAGCACCCGATCACTTTCACTCGGGCGGATCAATGGCTCAACTTCGATCACCCAGGCAAATACCCGCTCCTCGTTGATCCGGTGATCCGAGAGAGCAGGGTGAAGAAGGTGTTAGTGGACGGGGGGAGCAGCATCAACGTCACCTTCCCCCGGACACTCCAAGGCTTGGGAGTTCACCTCAAAGAACTCCACGAGTCCGACACTCCTTTCTTCGGCATCGTGCCGACTGAAGGAGAATACCCGCTGGGCCACATCTACATGCCCGTCACCTTCAGAACTCCGGATAACTATAGAACCGAGTTCCTGAGGTTCGAAGTAGCGAACTTCGACTGCGGGTACAACGCCATCATCGGGAGGCCGGGATTGGCAAAATTCATGGCCATTCCGCATTACATGTACATGATACTGAAGATGCTAGGACCACGAGGAATCATAACTGTGCGCGCTGACTTCCAAGGTGCCGCAGAGTGTTTCCGAGTGGCCATCCAAGCGGCCCTCACCACCAAACCGCCGGCGACTTCTTCGGCGCAGGCGAACTCTAAGCCTGAGGAAGACTTCACAGCACCGGCGAACGAAGTTCAAGCCGCGACCTCTATGCGGCCGACTGAAGAAACTAAAAGGATCAACCTGGGGTTCGCTGATGAACACAAGACTGCCATCATCAGCTCCAGCCTAGACGACAAATAGGAAGACGCGCTCGTCCAGTTTCTGCAAGATAACCGAGACGTATTCGCATGGCAACCTGCGGATATGCCGGGAGTCCCAAGAGAACTGGCCGAGCACAAACTGAAGGTCTATCCCCAGGCAACGCCGATCCGGCAAAAACTACGTCGTTTCACGCCCGACAAGAGAGAGGCCATTCGCGCCGAGCTAGCTCGCCTGGTCGCGGCTGGATTTATTAGAGAGGTGTTACACCCCGAGTGGTTGGCCAACCCTGTTCTTGTACTCAAAAAGAATAAAGTGGATTGGCGCATGTGTGTCGACTATACTGATCTCAACAAACATTGTCCAAAGGATCCCTTCGGGCTCCCAAGGATAGATCAGGTGGTAGACTCCACCACTGGATGTTTTGTGCTATCTTTCCTGGATTGCTATTCCGGATACCATCAGATTAGCTTGGCGAAGGAAGACGAGGAAAAAACAACATTCATCACTCCGTTTGGTGCTTTCTATTACACCTCCATGTCGTTTGGCCTCAAAAACGCTGGGGCGACTTATCAGAGAGCCATTCAAACATGCTTAGCCGATCACTGGGGCAAGCGTGTGGAAGCCTACATAGATGATGTGGTAATCAAAACAGAGAACTCGGAAAACTTCATTGAAGACTTACAACTGGTTTTCAACAGTCTACGACGGTATCGATGGAAGCTTAATCCCGAAAAATGTGTTTTTGGGGTACCAGCAGGAAAGTTACTCGGATTTATTGTTAGCCACCGGGGAATTGAGGCTAATCCTGATAAGATCGAAGCTATCATGAAAAATGGAAGCACCACGATCACAAAAGAAGGTTCAGCGACTTACTGTATGTATGGCAACTATGAGCAGATTTATATCCAGGCTGGGAGAAAAAGGTTTACCATTTTACAAGCTACTCAAGAAAGTGGATAAGTTTCAGTGGACCTCAGAAGCACAGGAAGCTCTAGACGCGCTGAAGAAATTCTTGACAACACCACCAGTACTCAAGCCGCCACGGCGAGCCACATCAACTCAACCAGCTGAAGATCTGCTGTTGTATATCTCTTGCATGACTCATGTGGTAAGCACCGCGTTGGTAGTCGAGCGAGCAGAAGAAGGACATGCCTACCCAGTGCAACATCCCGTTTACTTCATCAGTGAAGTTCTGGGGCCCTCAAAGAAAATGTATCCTCAAGTTCAGAAGCTATTGTATGCAGTACTTCTAACTGCCCGCAAGCTACGTCACTACTTTGACGACCACAAAGTCATAGTAGTCACTGGCTTTCCAATAGGGGATATTCTTCACAACAAGGAAGCCATTGGCCGAATAGCCAAGTGGGCCTGTGAGCTGGGATCTCATGACATTGAATTTCGACCTCACACTGCCATCAAAACTCAAGCGTTGGTTGACTTCGTATCAGAGTGGACTGAACAGCAAGTACCAGATAACCCAGAGACTGCAGAAGTATGGCGAATGTATTTTGATGGCTCACTGAAGCTGCAGGGAGTAGGAGCAGGAATTCTCTTCACCGCACCTGGAGGCGAGCACCTCAAATATGCCCTCCAGTTGTTGTTTCCAGCCTCCAACAATGCAGCCGAGTACGAAGCTCTGATCCATGGATTGAACATCGCCATATCATTGGGCATCAAGAGACTGATGGTGTACGGAGACTCTCTGGTAGTCATAAGCCAGATAAACAAAGAATGGGATTGTTCAAGCGATTCAATGGGAAAGTACTGCACTGCCGTCCGAAAACTGGAAGATAAGTTTGAGGGTCTGGAATTTCATCATGTAGAAAGAGATCGGAACACGACGACCGATGTATTGTCCAAGCTAGGATCCAGTTGAACTCAGGTCCCACCTGGAGTCTTTGTGCAAGAAATACTACAGCCGAGCATCTCAATGGATCAGGCAGAAGAGTGTAATATCGTGAATCAACCAGATTCAGACTCTGATGACTGGAGAAGGCCAATCATCAGGTATATAAAGAATGAAGAGGAACCAAATGACAAAAATGCGGCCGAGCGTATCGCCAGACAGTCGGCTCACTACACACTCATTGGGGAGACATTATACAGAAGGGGTGCATCAGGTGTCTTCATGAAGTGCATTCTCTCATCTACCGGGAAGCAACTTCTGGATGAGGTCCATGCTGGGCAATGTGGAATACACGCAGCATCCAAGACACTAGTCGGGAAGGTCTTTAGGTTAGGATTCTATTGGCCAACAGCGAAGAATGACACAACCGAGTTAGTTCAGAGGTGCGAAGCTTGCCAGTACTTGTCGAAGCAACAACATCTACCAGCACAGCAATTGCAGACCATACCGGTGACTTGGCCTTTCGCATGCTAGGGACTGGATATGATTGGACCTTTCAAGAAAGCTCAAGGAGGATACACTCATGTACTGGTAGCAATCAACAAATTCACCAAATGGATAGAGTTCAAACCCATTGCTTCTTTAACCTCAGCTAAGGCCGTGGAATTCATACAAGACATAATATTCAGATTCGGGATACCAAACAGCATCATAACTGACCTAGGATCCAACTTCACAAGTTCAGAGTTCTTCGATTTCTGCGAGCAAAAAAAGCATTCAGATCAAGTATGCTTCTGTAGCACACCCAAGAGCCAACGGGCAGGTTGAGCGAGCCAACGGGATGATATTGGAGGCACTCAGGAAAAAGGTCTTCGATAAGAATGAAAAGTTCGCAGGAAAATGGATAAGGGAATTGCCCTACGTCGTTTGGAGCCTAAGAACCCAACCTAGCCGAGCTCTGCATGGAAACACTCCTTTCTTCATGGTCTATGGGTCGGAGGCAGTGTTACCCGCCGATCTCAAGTTCAGGGCACCAAGGTTGATCTTCGAAAGCATAGCAGAAGCCGAAGCTACTAGGATGGAGGACATCGATATACTCGAGGAAGAATGGCTGAATGCAGTAATCCAATCAGCACGATACCAGCAGACTCTAAGGCGCTATCACGACAAGGCCATGCGACAGCAATCCTTCTCAGTAGGAGATCTCGTCCTCCGCCGAATTCTAACGGGGGAGGGACGGCACAAGTTATCGCCCTTATGGGAAGGACCCTTCATAGTAGCAGAAGTCACTCGGCCAGGATCATATCGTCTCACTCAGATGGACGACACAGAAATTGGGAACTCCTGGAATATAGAACACCTCAGGAAGTTTTATCCCTAGCCGTATTTCAAAGGCTATCGGGACGACGATGTACTCTGTAAAATGGGAAATATGCCATCAATAAAAAAAGCTTCAAAGATACTCAGTTTGTTCATGATTGACTTGCATTCTTACCTAACTCGGGGTGACCACTATGCCCTGCTAACGAAGCAATCGACTTAAGTCAGCAACGACTTAAGCCGGTGCAACATGCTCGCGCTTACTTAACTCACGGTGACCACTATGCCCTGCTAACGGAGCAATCGACTTAAGTTGGCAACGACTTAAGCCGGTGCAACATGCTTGCGCTTACTTAACTCAGGGTGACCACTATGCCCTGCTAACGGAGCAATCGACTTAAGTCGACAACGACTTAAGCCGGTGCAACATGCTCGCGCTTACTTAACTCAGGGTGACCACTATGCCCTGCTAACGGAGCAATCGACTTAAGTCGGCAACGACTTAAGCCGGTGCAACATGCTCGCGCTTACTTAACTCAGGGTGACCACTATGCCCTGCTAACGAAGCAATCGACTTAAGTCGGCAACGACTTAAGCCGGTGCAACATGCTCGCGCTTACTTAACTCAGGGTGACCACTATGCCCTGCTAACGGAGCAATCGACTTAAGTCGGCAACGACTTAAGCCGGTGCAACATGCTCGCGCTTACTTAACTCAGGGTGACCACTATGCCCTGCTAACGGAGTGAAAGGGAATTAGGCTTACACCTAGTTCCTAAATTATTTTGGTGGTTGAATTGCCCAACACAAATCTTTGGACTAACTAGTTTGCTCTAGTGAATAAGTTATACAGGTGCCAAGGTTCACACATAGTCAATAAAAAGACCAAGTGTTGGGTTCAACAAAAGAGCAAAGGGCCAACCGAAGGCACCTCTGGTCTGGCACACCGGACTGTCCGGTGCACCAGAGGACTCCAACTCGAACTCGCCACCTTCGGGAATTTCCAGAGGCACTTGCGCTATAATTCACCGGACTGTCCGGTGTACACCGGACAGTGTCCGGTGCGCCAAGGAAGAGCGGCCTCAGGAACTCGCCAGCTTCGGGAATCTCCAACGGCTAGTCCGCTATAATTCACCGGACATGTCCGGTGTGCACCAGACTGTCCGGTGCAACTCCGGAGCAACGGCTACTTCACGCCAACGGCTACCTGCGACGGCATTTAATGCGCGCGCAGCGCGCGCAGAAGTCAGAATCGCCCATGCCGGCGCACCGGACAGTGAACAGTGCATGTCCGGTGCGCCACCGGACATCAAGGCGGGCCCAGAAGTCAGAACTCCAACGGTCAATTTCCAACGGCACTGATGACGTGGCGGGGGCACCGGACATGTCCGGTGTGCACCGGACTGTCCGGTGCGCCATCAAACAGACGGCCTCCACCAATGGTCAAGTTGGTGGTTGGGGCTATAAATACCCCAACCACCCCACCATTCATTGCATCCAAGTTTTCCACTCCCCAACTACTACAAGAGCTCTAGCATTCAATTCTAGACACACCAAAGAGATCAAATCCTCTCCATATTCCACACAACGCCCTAGTGACTAGAGAGAGAGATTTGCTTGTGTTCTTTCGAGCTCTTGCGCTTGGATTGCTTTCTTCTTTCTTGATTCTTTCTTGTGATCAAACACTCACTTGTAATTGAGGCAAGAGACACCAATTGTGTGGTGGCCCTTGCGGGAAGTTTGATTCCCAAGTATTTTGAGAAGAGAAGCTCACTCGGTCCGAGGGACCGTTTGAGAGAGGGAAGGGTTGAAAGAGACCCGGCCTTTGTGGCCTCCTCAACGGGGAGTAAGTTTGAGAGAACCGAACCTCGGTAAAACAAATCCGCGTGTCTCACTTCATTATTCGCTTGCGATTTGTTTTGCGCCATCTCTCGCGGACTCGTTTATATTTCTAACGCTAACCCGGCTTGTAGTTGCGTTTATATTTGTAAATTTCAGTTTCGCCCTATTCACCCCCCCCCCCCCCTAGGCGACTATCAATTGGTATCAAAGCCTGGTGCTTCATTAGAGCCTAACCGCTCGAAGTGATGTCGGGAGATCACGCCAAGAAGGAGATAGAGACCGGCGAAAAGCCCACTACAAGCCACGGGAGCACTTCATCGGAAGAGTCCCGCACCAAGAGGAAGGAGAAGAAGAAAAACTCCTCCAACAAAGGGAAAGAGAAGAAATCTTCTTCTCACCACAAAGAGAAGAAGGAGAGATCTTTCTCTCACAAGCCGCATCGGAGTGGGGACAAGCACAAGAGGATGAGGAAAGTGGTCTACTACGAGACCGACACTTCATCAACATCGACCTCCGACTCCGATGCGCCCTCCGTAACTTCTAAACGCCAAGAGCGTAAGAAGTTTAGTAAGATTCCCTTACACTATCCTCGTACATCTAGACATACTCCATTACTTTCCGTTCCATTAGGCAAACCGCCAACCTTTGACTGTGAAGATTATGCTAGGTGGAGTGATTTAATGAAATTTCATCTAACCTCACTCCACAAAAGTATATGGAATGTTGTTGAGTTTGGAGCGCAAGTACCATCCGTAGGGGATGAAGACTATGATACGGACGAAGTGGCCCAAATCGAGCACTTCAACTCTCAAGCTACAACCATACTCCTCGCCTCTCTAAGCAAGGAGGAATACAACAAGGTGCAAGGGTTGAAGAATGCAAAGGAGATTTGGGACCTACTCAAGACCGCGCACGAGGGTGATGAACTCACCAAGATCACCAAGCGGGAAACGATCGAGGGGGAACTCGGTCGCTTCCGTCTTCGCCAAGGGGAGGAGCCACAAGACATGTACAACCGGCTCAAAACTTTGGTGAACCAAGTGCGCAACCTCGGGAGCAAGAAGTGGGATGACCACGAGGTGGTTAAGGTTATTCTTAGATCACTCATTTTTCTTAACCCTACTCAAGTTCAATTAATTCGTGGTAATCCTAGATATACTCAAATGACCCCCGAGGAAGTTATCAGGAATTTTGTGAGCTTTGAATGCATGATCAAAGGCTCCAAGAAGATCAACGAGCTTGATGAACCCTCCACGTCCGAAGCACAACCGGTGGCATTTAAGGCGACGGAGGAGAAGAAGGAGGAGTCTACACCAAGTAGACAACCAATTGACGCCTCCAAGCTCGACAATGAGGAGATGGCTTTAATCATCAAAAGCTTTCGCCAAATCCTCAAGCAACGGAAGGGGAAGGATTACAAATCCCGTTCCAAGAAGGTTTGCTACAAATGTGGTAAGCCCGGTCACTTTATCGCTAAATGTCCATTATCAAGTGACAGTGACAGGGACAACGACAAGAAGGGCAAGAGAAGAGAGAAGAAGAAGTACCACAAGAAGAAGGGCGGCGATGCCCATGTTTGCCGGGAGTGGGACTCCAACGAGAGCTCCACCGAGTCCTCCTCCGACGAGGACGCCGCCAACATCGCCGTCACCAAGGGACTCCTCTTCCCCAACGTCGGCCACAAGTGCCTCATGGCAAAGGACGGCAAAAGGAAGAAGGTTAAATCTAACTCCTCCACTAAATATGAATCTTCTAGTGATGATAATGCTAGTGGTGAGGAAGATAATTTGCATATCCTTTTTGCCAACCTTAACATGGAACAAAAAGAAAAATTAAATGAGCTAATTAGTGCCATCCATGAAAAGGATGATCTCTTGGACTCCCAAGAGGACTTCCTAATCAAGGAAAATAAGAAACATGTTAAGGTTAAAAATGCTTATGCTCTAGAGGTAGAAAAATGTAACAAATTATCTAGTGAGCTAAGCACATGCCATGACACCATTAACAACCTTAGAGATGAAAATGCTAGATTAATTGCTAAGGTTGATTCTCATGTTTGTATTGATTCAATTCCTGATCTTAGAAATGATAATGATGATTTGCTTGCTAAGATTAAGGAATTAAATGATTCTCTTGCTAGCCTTAGAGTAGAAAATGAAAAATTGCTTGCTAAGGCTAAGGATTTTGATGTTTGCAAAGTTACTATTTCCAACCTTAGAAGTGAGAATGATATATTACATGCTAAGGTTGTTGAATTAAAATCATGCAAACCCTCTACATCTAATGTTGAGCATGTTTCTATTTGTAATAGATGTAGAGATATTGATGTTAATGCTATTCATGATCACATGGTCTTAATTAAACAACAAAATGATCATATAGCATTATTAGATGCTAAAATTGCCGAGCATAACTTAGAAAATGAAAAATTTAAATTTGCTAGAAGTATGCTCTATAATGGGAGACGCCCTGGCATCAAGGATGGCATTGGCTTCCAAAGGGGAGACAAGGTCAAACTTAATGCCCCTCCTAAAAGATTGTCAAATTTTGTTAAGGGCAAGGCTCCCATGCCTCAGGATAACGAGGGTTACATTTTATACCTTGCCGGTTATCCCGAGGACAAAATTAGGAAAATTCATTCTAGGAAGTCTCACTCTGGTTCTAACCATGCTTTTATGTATAAGAGTGAAACATCTAGTTCTAGGCAACCAACCCATGCTAAGTTGCCTAAGAAGAAAATTCCTATTGCATCATATGATCATAACATTTCTTTTAAAACTTTTGATGCATCTTATGTTTTGACTAACAAATCCGGCAAGGTAGTTGCCAAATATGTTGGGGGCAAGCACAAGGGATCAAAGACTTGTGTTTGGGTACCCAAAGTTCTTGTGTCTAATGCCAAAGGACCCAAAACCATTTGGGTACCTAAAGTCAAGAACTAATCTTGTTTTGTAGGTTTATGCATCCGGGGGCTCAAGTTGGATACTCGACAGCGGGTGCACAAACCACATGACAGGAGAGAAAAGGATGTTCTCCTCCTACGAGAAAAACCAAGATTCCCAACGAGCTATCACATTTGGGGATGGAAATCAAGGTTTGGTCAAAGGTCTTGGTAAAATTGCTATATCTCCTGACCATTCTATTTCCAATGTTTTTCTTGTAGATTCTTTAGATTACAATTTGCTTTCTGTTTCACAATTATGTCAAATGGGCTACAACTGTCTCTTTACTGATATAGGTGTCACTGTCTTTAGAAGAAGTGATGATTCAATAGCATTTAAGGGTGTGTTAGAGGGTCAGCTATACTTAGTAGATTTTGATGGAGCTGAACTCGACACATGCTTAATTGCTAAGACTAACATGGGTTGGCTCTGGCACCGCCGACTAGCCCATGTTGGGATGAAGAATCTTCATAAGCTTCTAAAGGGAGAACACATTTTAGGATTAACAAATGTTCATTTTGAGAAAGACAGGATTTGTAGCGCATGCCAGGCAGGGAAGCAAGTTGGAGCCCATCATCCACACAAGAACATCATGACGACCGACAGGCCGCTTGAGCTACTCCACATGGACCTATTCGACCCGATTGCTTACATAAGCATCGGCGGGAGTAAGTACTGTCTAGTTATTGTGGATGATTATTCTCGCTTCACTTGGGTATTCTTTTTACAGGAAAAATCTCAAACCCAAGAGACCTTAAAGGGATTTTTGAGAAGGGCTCAAAATGAGTTCGGCTTAAGGATCAAGAAAATAAGAAGCAACAACGGGACGGAGTTCAAAAACTCTCAAATCGAAGGCTTTCTTGAGGAGGAGGGCATCAAGCATGAGTTCTCTTCTCCCTACACCCCACAACAAAATGGTGTAGTAGAGAGGAAGAATCGAACTCTATTGGACATGGCAAGAACTATGCTTGATGAGTACAAGACACCGGATCGGTTTTGGTCCGAAGCGGTCAACACCGCCTGCTACGCCATCAACCGGTTATATCTTCACCGAATCCTCAAGAAGACATCATATGAACTCCTAACCGGTAAAAAGCCCAATATTTCATATTTTAGAGTTTTTGGTAGCAAATGCTTTATTCTTGTTAAAAGAGGTAGAAAATCTAAATTTGCTCCTAAAACTGTAGAAGGCTTTTTACTAGGATATGACTCAAACACAAGGGCATATAGAGTCTTTAACAAGTCCTCAGGACTTGTTGAAGTTTCTTGTGACGTTGTGTTTGATGAGACTAATGGCTCTCAAGTAGAGCAAGTTGATCTTGATGAGATAGGTGAAGAACAGGCTCCGTGCATAGCGCTAAGGAACATGTCCATTGGGGATGTGTGTCCTAAGGAATCCGAAGAGCCTCCACATGCACAAGATCAACCATCCTCCTCCATGCAAGCATCTCCACCAACCCAAAATGAGGATGAGGCTCAAGATGTTGAACAAGAAGGACAAGAAGATGAGCCACCTCAAAATAACGGCAACGATCAAGGGGGAGATGCAAATAATCAAGAAAAGGAGGATGAGCAAGAACCAAGGACGCCACACCCAAGAGTCCACCAAGCAATTCAACGAGATCACCCCGTCGACACCATCCTCGGCGACATTCATAAGGGGGTAACCACTAGATCTCGTGTTGCACATTTTTGTGAGCATTACTCTTTTGTTTCCTCTATTGAGCCACACAGGGTAGAGAAAGCACTTCAAGATTCGGATTGGGTGGTGGCGATGCAAGAGGAGCTCAACAACTTCACAAGGAACGGGGTATGGCATTTAGTTCCACGTCCTAACCAAAATGTTGTAGGAACCAAGTGGGTCTTCCGCAACAAGCAAGACGAGCATGGTGTGGTGACAAGGAACAAAGCACGACTTGTGGCCAAAGGATACTCCCAAGTCGAAGGTTTGGATTTCGGTGAAACCTATGCACCCGTAGCTAGGCTTGAGTCAATTCGTATATTATTGGCCTATGCTACTTACCATGGCTTCAAGCTTTATCAAATGGACGTGAAGAGTGCCTTCCTCAATGGACCGATCAAGGAGGAGGTCTATGTTGAGCAACCTCCCGGCTTTGAAGACAGTGAGTACCCTAACCATGTCTATAGGCTCTCTAAGGCGCTTTATGGGCTCAAGCAAGCCCCAAGAGCATGGTATGAATGCCTTAGAGATTTCCTTATTGCAAATGGCTTCAAAGTCGGCAAGGCCGATCCTACTTTATTCACTAAAACTCTTGACAATGATTTGTTCGTATGCCAAATTTATGTTGATGATATTATATTTGGGTCTACTAACGAATCTACATGTGAAGAATTTAGTAGGATCATGACACAAAAGTTTGAGATGTCTATGATGGGGGAGTTGAAGTATTTCTTAGGATTTCAAGTTAAGCAACTCCAAGAGGGCACCTTCCTTAGCCAAACGAAGTATACCCAAGACATTCTAAGCAAGTTTGGAATGAAGGATGCCAAGCCCATCAAGACTCCCATGGGAACTAATGGGCATCTTGACCTCGACACGGGGGGTAAGTCCGTGGATCAAAAGGTATACCGGTCGATGATTGGTTCATTGCTTTATTTATGTGCATCTCGACCGGACATTATGCTTTCCGTTTGCATGTGTGCAAGATTCCAATCCGACCCTAAGGAATCCCACCTTACGGCCGTAAAACGAATCTTGAGATATTTGGCTTATACTCCTAAGTTTGGCCTTTGGTACCCTCGGGGATCCACATTTGATTTGATTGGCTATTCGGATGCCGATTGGGCGGAGTGTAAAATTAATAGAAAGAACACATCGGGGACTTGCCAGTTCTTGGGAAGATCCTTGGTGTCTTGGGCTTCAAAGAAGCAAAATTCGGTCGCTCTTTCCACCGCCGAAGCCGAGTACATTGCCGCAGGTCATTGTTGCGCGCAACTACTTTGGATGAGGCAAACCCTGCGGGACTACGGCTACAAATTAACCAAAGTCCCTTTGCTATGTGATAATGAGAGTGCAATCAAAATGGCCGACAATCCTGTCGAGCATAGCCGCACTAAACACACAGCCATCCGGTATCATTTTCTTAGGGATCACCAACAAAAGGGGGATATCGAGATTTCTTACATTAACACTAAAGATCAATTAGCTGATATCTTTACCAAGCCTCTTGATGAACAAACTTTTACCAAACTTAGGCATGAGCTCAATATTCTTGATTCACGCAACTTCTTTTGCTAGATTGCACACATAGCTCATTTATATACTTTTGATCAAATCTCTTTTATATGCTATGACTAATGAGTTTTCAAGTCTATTTCAAACCAAGTCATAGGTATATTGAAAGGGAATTGGAGTCTTCGGCAAAGACAAAGGCTTCCACTCCGTAACTTATCCTTCATCGTCGCTCCAAGCCACTCTCCATTCTTGGGGGAGAGAGCAAAAGGACTTCATCTTTGGTATAATCTTAACTCATTTGTTTATGACCAAAGGGGAAGAAATTACTTCGAGGGCTCTAATGATTCCGTTTTTGGCGATTCATGCCAAAGGGGGAGAGAGTATGAGCCCAAAGCAAAAGGACCGCACCACCACCAATTTCAAAAACTTAGTTTTTCAAAGAATATTTTTTCAATTGGTATCCCATTGTGTTCAAGGGGGAGAAAGTAGTATTTCAAAAATGATATATCAAAACCCTCTTGAACACTAAGAGGAGGATCTCATTTAGGGGAGTTTTGTTTAGTCAAAGGAAAAAGCATTTGAAACAGGGGGAGAAAATTTCAAATCTTGAAAATGCTTTGCAAAATCTTACTCATTTACCCTTGACTATTTGCAAAAGAACCTTGAAAAGGATTTACAAAAGAGTTTGCAAAAACAAAACTATGGTGCAAGCGTGGTCCAATATGTTAAAAACGAAAGAAACAATCCATGCATACCTTGTAAGCATTTATATTGGCTCAATTCCAAGCAATCTTTGCACCTACATTATGCAAACTAGTTCAATTATGCATCTCTATACTTGCTTTGGTCTGTGTTGGCATCAATCACCAAAAAGGGGGAGATTGAAAGGGAATTAGGCTTACACCTAGTTCCTAAATTATTTTGGTGGTTGAATTGCCCAACACAAATCTTTGAACTAACTAGTTTGCTCTAGTGAATAAGTTATACAGGTGCCAAGGTTCACACATAGTCAATAAAAAGACCAAGTGTTGGGTTCAACAAAAGAGCAAAGGGCCAACCGAAGGCACCTCTGGTCTGGCACACCGGACTGTCCGGTGTGCCACCGGACATGTCCGGTGCACCAGAGGACTCCAACTCGAACTCGCCACCTTCGGGAATTTCCAGAGGCACTTGCACTATAATTCACCGGACTGTCCGGTGTACACCGGACAGTGTCCGGTGCGCCAAGGAAGAGCGGCCTCAGGAACTCGCCAGCTTCGGGAATCTCCAACGGCTAGTCCGCTATAATTCACCGGACATGTCCGGTGTGCACCGGACTGTCCGGTGCAACTCCGGAGCAACGGCTACTTCGCGCCAACGGCTACCTGCGACGGCATTTAATGCGCGCGCAGCGCGCGCAGAAGTCAGAATCGCCCATGCCGGCACACCGGACAGTGAACAGTGCATGTCCGGTGCGCCACCGGACATCAAGGTGGACCCAGAAGTTAGAACTCCAACGGTCAATTTCCAACGGCACTGATGACGTGGCGGGGGCACCGGACATGTCCGGTGTGCACCGGACTGTCCGGTGCGCCATCAAACAGACGGCCTCCACCAACGGTCAAGTTGGTGGTTGGGGCTATAAATACCCCAACCACCCCACCATTCATTGCATCCAAGTTTTCCACTCCCCAACTACTACAAGAGCTCTAGCATTCAATTCTAGACACACCAAAGAGATCAAATCCTCTCCATATTCCACACAACGCCCTAGTGACTAGAGAGAGAGATTTGCTTGTGTTCTTTCGAGCTCTTGCGCTTGGATTTCTTTCTTCTTTCTTGATTCTTTCTTGTGATCAAACACTCACTTGTAATTGAGGCAAGAGGCACCAATTGTGTGGTGGCCCTTGCGGGAAGTTTGATTCCCAAGTATTTTGAGAAGAGAAGCTCACTCGGTCCGAGGGACCGTTTGAGAGAGGGAAGGGTTGAAAGAGACCCGGCCTTTGTGGCCTCCTCAACGGGGAGTAAGTTTGAGAGAACCAAACCTCGGTAAAACAAATCCGCGTGTCTCACTTCATTATTCGCTTGCGATTTGTTTTGCGCCCTCTCTCGCGGACTCGTTTATATTTCTAACGCTAACCCGGCTTGTAGTTGCGTTTATATTTGTAAATTGCAGTTTCGCCCTATTCACCCCCCCCCCTAGGCGACTATCACGGAGCAATCGACTTAAGTCGGCAACGACTTAAGCCGGTGCAACATGCTCACGCTTACTTAACTCAGGGTGACCACTATGCCCTGCCAACGGAGCAATCGGCTAAAGTCGGCAGCGACTTAAGCCGGTGCAACATGCTCGCGCTTACGTAACTCGGGGTGACCACTATGCCCTATTAACAAAGGCAAACGACTTAAGTCAGCGGCAACTTAAGGTGATCTGACGCGCTTATGACTACTCATATAGGGATGACTTCTATATCCCGTAAACAAGTTTCAAAACCATCACACAACATTTTACTACTGTAAATTTACATACTGTTGAATTCTGAAACAATATGAGAATAACAATATCATTCAAGTGCTAAACTGATGTTCTCTAACAAATGTCTGACCATGCTAACCGCGCGCTCAAAGCACGCAAAATATTTCTCTATTTCGTGATATCTTTCTCAGGGGCAACCGACGAGGAAGGGCGACTTGAGGAATCAGGAGCAGCATTCACGTCAGCCCTTATATCTTCAGGAACAACCACGCCAGGTCTCCTCATCAAGATTCGCCCCGCCCGAATGGCCTTATCCATGGCTCTGTCGCGCTGGGCTCTCAGAGTAATGGAAGTTTCTTCAGCAACCTTGGCAGCCAACTGAGCGGTTTCTAGCTCCTGGGCGATGGATTTCTTGGAAGCACGGAGTTCTTTGATAGTAGCATCATTCGCCGATATCAATTGCTTGAGCTGAATCACCTCATCCGTAGATTCCTGCAGCTTACAGCGATGGTTGTCTAACTCCTCCATGGTGAAGCGATGACTCCTCTCCAGGATGGTCAGCGAGTTGCTAGAGTCGCGATACAGTCTGTCAAGATTGTTGCGAGAAGCAGCAAGGATACGTTTTTCTTCCTACAAACAAAAGTCAACTCCTTCAAGCATCAAGCGAGCAATAGGAACACAATAATGCAAGGCATAGTTCCATAAGTCACCTTTTAAGAATCAAGCTGAGTGCGAAGGGAAGAGCTCAATGCATTGGCGTCATCTAGGGCAGCAGAGAGCTGAGCTAGTTCAGTCTGGCTTTGAGAATGCTTTTCTTCAAAATCAGAGCACCGCTGGACCAGTTCAGCCTGATCTCGAGAATGTTTTTCTTCAAGAGTGGAAATCTGCCGAGTCATATCTAGCAGGAGACAATCAAACAAAAGGGGTCAGAATGTAAGGCAGTTCAATAATAAAGACAAAGAGAAGCAAAAAAGCACTAACCAGCATTGGTCGCCTCCAAGTCAGAGACACGATGTCGAAGTAACACTGGATTCCAACGTGCAAGAGACAAAGCTCCTTCTAGAACAGGAGCACCCTGCAACCTCAGCTGGCTAGCCATCTCGTCCACCAAAGCCTGATAAGGAGAACAGATGAGTGTAATGATAGCAGGTCATGCGGTGTAAGAATCAAGCTAAAATATATCACAGTACCTGGAGGATGGAAAAGAACGAAGGGACTCCCAAATCATGAGAGATCAGTTGATGACCGGGCGTAAGGTCGCCACCCGAAGCAGCTTGCAATGAACCAGCAAGAACCAACTTAGTGCCATCAACAGAACCCAAAACTGGGTCAACGGGGACGCTGCCCTCTAAAGCGACTCCCTGGTCCAAAGCTCGGGCTACCACCATGCAACCGGAATGCGGAGGCGATCCCGCATGAACGTCCATGGAAGCACAAGAGGGAGACCCCGCTCGGACACCCTCGGGGGCTGGGTCACGGTTTGCGCTGCCCACTTGAGCCGGATCATTTCTGGCAGTACCCTCGGGGGCTGGGCAGTGGCTTGCGCTTTCCACCCGAGCCGAGTCATCCCCGGCAACATCCTCGGGGGCTGGGCAAGTGTCAACACCGTCCTTGAGGACCAAGTTCTCTGCAGTAGCCGCCTCTAAGGCTGATGGACCCTCAGTTACTCCCATGGGACCAAGATGATCCAAGTCAGTCTCCTGACCCTCAAGACCGCGTTCTAAGGTCGATGAGGCACGGGATGATCTCAACCCAGCATCGAGAACATCAGCACAAACCTCCATCACACCATCATCTGCTGGCTCTGATAACAGATCCTCTGGAACCATATCCTCAAGAGTCTGATCAAAATTCGCCAGAGACAATTCTTGCAGACCAATGAGAGCAGACAAAGCAGGAGAAGGAACTCCACTACTTTCACCACTGGCAACGTACTGCCGACTGTTCTTTCGAGTTAGAGGGACCTCGTCCTCTTCCTCCCCGTCGTCTTCACCAGCAACACAGGCAACACACCCATTGGGGTCAGCAGCAGATGGAGCACCCCCATTGGGGTCAGCAGCAGGTAGAGCACCCCCATCGAGTTCAGCGTCAGTAAATTCAGGAACGGGCACTTCTTCAGCAGCAGGAACCGAAGGACCAACATCCCGATCCAAACTAGATACTCGTCGGAGACGTCTCTTTTTCTTTTTCGGCTCGTCAGCAGAAGGATCAAGTTGATTGGCTCAGGAAGGGCGCCTTGGGCGAGTACTGACAGGCTTCTGAATATCCAAGGTTATATCAGTTTCTGGGGGAGGTGCCACCACCAACGTCCCAGCAGGAGCAGCATCAGAAGAGTCCTCAGCCAGCAAATCAAGCATAACACTTATTTCTGCGTCACTAGGATCCAGAGGCACCTCAAAATGGACCTGTCGTTCATCATCAGGAATTCCCCTGAGTGAAGCAACCAAGACGCTAATTTCTTCAGCAGAGGGTCGCACTCTAAGGCCCAAACTGCCATCAGTGACAGGTGGATTCGACACAAAAAGAGTGAAGGCCTTGGGAGGAGGCAGGTTCCAGGCTGAATATGCCACTAGGGCACCAACATTTGATACCTTGCCTCTAAGAATCATCTCAAGTCGGTTCACCAAGTCTACAGAGGGAATTCTTCTGTTGGTGACCCGAGTTGAGTCAGCTAGGCCTCGGTACAGGTAAGCCGGGTATGCCCTGTCTTTCAACGGCTGAATATTCTTGAAAACAAAATCAGCAACCACAGCCTCAGCAGTCAGACCCCTCTCCTTCAGCAGCCCAACTTCAGCTAGCAAAGCACCTGCCTCAGCTACCTCCTGATCAGTGGGGGATTCGGTCCAACTTGGAGTACGAACATCCGGCTGTCTTCCCGACCTAAGGGGGACAGAATTTCCATGGTTCTCAACAATAAACCACTCCAAGCGCCATCCCTTGATACTGTCTTTGAGAGGGATTTCAAGATATTCAGTCTTCCTCCCGCGACGCATCTCTAAACTAGCACCCCAACCAGCTGATGCTGCCACCCGGCCATCCCAGGGCGACAGTGATACAAGTACTTCCACAACCGAAAATGTGGCAGCACGCCAAGAAAAGCTTCGCACAAATGAATGTAAATGGAAATTTGCAGAATGGAATTGGGATTCAGATGGGTCAGGTTAAGGCGATAGAAATCAAGGAGGCCACGAAAAAGGGAGAAATGGGAAGACCGAGACCGCGGAGAAGAAAAGGAACGTAAATTACGGATTCATGGGTATCCTCTGTCAGGACAGTGACCCCATGACAAACCCGCCAAGAACACAGCTCCCTCGGGGGAAGAACCCCGATGGACACGAGGTGGAGAAGGTCGGGCTCGGAGACAACAGACATGTGGTTACCTACGAAAGGCAACTGACTGTTGGGGTCGATTGGGGGAATCACTGCGGCGGATGAACTTGAGGTTTTCTTCTTGGGCGCCATCTCAATTCTACCGGCGAACAGGGTGGAAGACGAATTGCAGAGAGGATTTGGAGGCAGGAAAGCAAGAACTAGGGCACGGAAAGCAGAGGCGGCTAAAAGCGCAGTACTTATGGGATATTCCCGAGTCAGATACCGTTTCTAAAAGTGCCCAGTCAGCACCTGACAGTTACTTTCAAAACACCAGCGCGCCACATTGTCGCCCGGTGGTCACTTCCACATCATCACTCAGCTATTACCCTCAACATGGCCACCGCAGCCCGTTCTAGCTCGGCCGTTATCTCTAAAACTCCGATGTTACCTTCAGTCGCTCGGCAGTTACCTCTAAAACTCTGACGTCGTCATCAGTCACTTGGCGTTACCTCTAACATGCCGACGTCGTCTTTAGTCGCTCGGCAGTTACCTCTAAAACTCCGACGTCGTTCTCAAGTCACTCGGCGTTACCTCTAAAACTCTGACGTCGTCATCCAGGAAGCAGCTTTTTTCTCGTAGTACAAAACTGAAAGCACCCCTGGACCTGCTTTTAGTGGCTTTTGGATGGAACTATGAAAATATATATCGAAAAACTTTTAACGACTTTTAGTGGTTTCCACCAAACGATTTTAGCTTTTTAACAGCTCATAGCCTACAACAGCTTTTTCCACAGCTCACAGCCCACAGCAACTTTTTCCACAGCCACAGCCCAACCAAACAGACCCTAAAATCATCATACCATCCATCGGTGTTGAACAAGCCCTCTTGATGAAGCTCCCTGTGCTGGGGCCTTCGGTCTTGCTCGTCTTGAGCAAGGTGACATACTTCTTCAGTAGCTTCGTCAATCTGCCTTTGTAGGTCAGCTAGTCGAGCCATCTTATCCTTCTTCTTTTGCATTTGCTGATGAAGCATCTCCATATTTCTGATTTCTTGGTCCAACTCGTCCTCTTGGGGTGTTGGACTGGTGGCCTTCCTCTTCTGGCTTCGGGCCTCTCGAAGAGAAAGGGTCTCCTGGTTTGGGTCCAGCGGCTACAGAGCGGCAGCCCCTGTCACTGAAACTTTCTTCGGTGGCATGACGAAGGTCAGTGCTTGCCGAAGGTGGTTGAAAAGGATTCATCGGAGGTGGGCGCCAATGTTGGGGACTTGTTCTCAAATGCTATGAGTTAAGAACAAGGCAACACAAAAAAATGTTAAATGTTAAAGCCCTTCGTCCTTCGAGGCATTATTTCCCTTAGGATATATAATGATCTTCGAACGAAGGTTATGAAGGACATACCTTCATCGATGCAACATATAATAATGAAGAAAGAATCATATGAAATATAAAAGATAACATGAACAATTATATATCAACTCATTTCTATCTTATTACTATGGAAAAATAAAAAAGATATCAAATTACAAATGTACCTTCGGCTCGAAAGAAGGTAAGGGTACAAGTGTGACGCAAAAGCAAATGCCAAGTCAGCGTGAACAGTATGGGAGCACTGTTCATCTATTTATAGGCACGGGACACAACCCATGTACAATTACACTCATGCCCTTTACATTTGCTAATGACTCTATAGTAATCCATCGATGTCTAAATAGTCTTTTCCCTTTTAAGTTGGTTCCCCTTTCTGCTACCGTGCCGAAGCTCCCCTGCGCACAGCTTCGGCTCTACGCCAACCTTCATATTCTTTGTACTTCTTCATATTGTGGTTCTGATCCAAGTCCGAAGATACCTGTTTATGTATCATACTCCAGAAACATTGTTAAATCATGTTTTTGAGGACCTTCGGAAGACGAAGGCCCCCAACACCGAGCTAGAGAGGGAATCACGGCTTGTGGGTAAAGTGTGCAACCTCTGCAGAGTGTTATGAAACTGATATATCAGTCGTGCTCGTGGTTATGAGCGGCCAAGGGAGCTCCATTGATTAGAGATACTTTGATAAAAGATGTTTGATTTACAGGTGGTGATGAGGACGACGGTTATGAGTATGCTTATGGTAGCGTTTCTGGTATTCTTTCCATTTGGAAAGGGTACTACTTGGTTAACAATTCGGGTTAATGCTAAAACCTGGCTCTCTACTAATAATAATAACCTGACCAACTAAAAGCAACCGCTTGACTTAACCCCACATAAAGCTAGTCCACTATAGCCAAAACAGGACAATTGCTGAGTATGTTGATGTGTACTCACCCTTGCTTTACACACCAAACCCCCCTAGGTTGTCCATGTTGCAACCACTTCTCAGGAGAAGATGAAGCCGTGGAGGGAGACTTCCAGGAGTTCCAAGAGTACGATGGGTTCTAGGCGTGGGTTAGCGGCAAACCCCCAGTCGGCTGCCTGTGAAGGCCGTGTTTATCTACGTTTCGTTTTTGTTTTGATTATTGTTAAAGACTATGTGGATGTCTCAGACATCATGATGTAATTGACTATTACTATCTTCTATGTTATTATTTGAGCATTGTGTGATGATGTCCAGTTATGTAACTCTTGTGTACGTGAATTGCTGATCCTGGCACGTACATGGTTCACATTCTGTTTGCCTTCTAAAAACCGGGTGTGACATAAGTGGTATCAAAGCCTTGCTGACTGTAGGACCGCTAGCCTAGAGTAGCATTGGCCGTTTTAAGGACTTATTGACTATTACTTCACCTCATCCTTTTTGTTGCTTCAAAATATTAGCCACATCGACTAATTCTATGTTGTGCTCCTATATGCCACCTTGACAAAAGTATTTTATTCTAGAATGGTTTATATTTCTCTCAATCTATTAGATCTGATCTCACTTTTGTGCTTGCGACATCTTTGTAGATGACCCCCGACCATAGCTTTTAGTCTTTTGGGATTCTTTCCTCTTCCATTATTAAATCACTACCATTTGATCATCTCTATTCCATTGGTATTGACATGCTCGTATCCATGGAATCTTCAATACTCTTGTTTCAAATACTTACCTATTAGAACTCTGTTGCCCACTTAAACATTCTAGTTTATATGTTTACAATCTTCTTGTCTTTTGAGGCCTTTTCCTATTCCGTTGTTAAGTCATTATCTTTCAGCAATTTCTATTCCCTTGTTCATATGATGCTCGTATCCTTGGCGTCTTGTATACTCCTATATCTTTATATATGCTTATCTTCATACCTTAATGTTTGTTTAAGACATTACAGCTAACATGCCCTTGACTAGCCTTGTTTCTTAATGATTCATGAGCGGTCGTTTTATTTTGCACATCCTTGGCAATCTCGTTAATTCCTTGTAACTTCCTTTGGTAATGAATTTTTACTTCAACTCTTCTGTCGGAACCTCACTTATCCTATCCTTGTTTTTTTTCTCCACTTCGTCACTTTGCAATTTTTGCCTTAACTCTGTCCATGGATTATGTTTTTCACCATTAGCACCTTCATCCTTATCACCTCTATATCTTACCTTGATGTTTATCTTAGACCGGTCTTAAAAATATCCTCTTTTCTATCTCAATCTGAGCATTGTACTTTACCTACTTTCCATTGGTCGTGTCCTCTTCTGTGTCGCTTGCGAGTTTTTAACTCTATCCTTTGTTGTGCTTTTGCTCTTCATTGCCTTTACCTTTCTCATCTCTCGGTCTTACCTTGGTAATTACACTATGTCCGTTCTCTAAAATCTCCAATCTCCAACCAATTTGAGAGCGGTGTTCTACTTATCCCACTCTTGGCTATATCCTCTTCTTTACCGTGTGTAAGCTTTGGCGCAACTCCATTCTTTGTTGTACTCATACCACTGGCTCTCCAATGCCCTCATCTTTCCTCACATACCCTTGTCTGTTATTGCCTTTGAACCTTGTGATATTGATGTCTTCTACCTTAATGCTCACTTTGAACTCACCCTTTGAAGCCTCCCCTTTCTTTCGACCCAACTTGAGAGCTGTGAGTTACCTAGCTCTCTCTTGATTTCTTTTCACTCATTGTCGCCTTACAGATTATGTCCCAATTCCATCCTTTTATGTGTTTTTATTTGTTATCACCATTCCCTGGTCATCTATCGATCTTGCCTTGATACTCACCTTTATTCCTACTTCTTAAAAATCTTGTCTCTTCCACCTCAATTTGAGAGTGGCAATTTTCATGTCTGACCCTTAGACGTACCCTCTCCTTCTCCATTTGCAGGTCCGGTCTTAACTCCATCCTTTATGGTAATTATATCCTTTGTCTTATGCCTAATTACCTCCTCTCCTACATCCTTGTCTGTTATTACCTTTAAAACCCTTGTGATATCTATGCCCTTGCCTTCCTGCTTACCTTGAACCTACCCTTTGAAGCCCCCTCTTTTCCATCACTGTTCAAGGATAATGCCTCATCTATTTCATCATTGACTGCTCCCCCTTCTTTGACACCTTGTAAGTTTTGTCTAAAATACATTCATTGGTTGTGTGTTTGTTTGTTATCACCTTAACCCTTGTCATCCATCGATCTTTACCTTGATGCTTATCATGTACCTACATTTTAAAGCCTCCTCTCCCATTTGAGTTCAGGAGTGTTGTCTTACTCCTCCTCGCTCTTGTTCGTTCCCTATTCCTCTGTCGTGTTGCAAGTCTTGTCTTAACTCGATCTTTTGGTGTGCTTTTGCCTGTTACCTCTTGTACCTTTGTAATCACTAGATCTTTCCATGATGCTTATCTTATGACTACCTTTTGTATCACCATCTTTCCCATCTCGATTTGAGAATGGTGTTTTATCTACCCTGACCTTGGTTGCATTCTCTCCCTGTCGGTTACAATCCTTGCTTTAGCCCCATCCTTTATTATGCTCATGCCCCTATCCTGCATGTCTTATTATTCCCCTTGCCTTTCGATGGCCTTAGAGTAGTTTCCCCTTTGTAAGGAAAGACCACCTTCTAGTTAACATTAACATGTAGCAACGAGATGTTTGTTGTTATATGCTTGTGCTGTTTGTCTTTGTGTTATGACTGATTTGCTTCTTTGTGATGAGTGTTGGTGTGTTGTGGCCCCTGGGTCCGTAATGGCATCAGTTTACTAGCTGAGTTCCATAAAGTTAGGTAGTTGGGTGCTCTCCCGTTTCTTTCTTTAATCCATCTATGCTTACCTTTTCTACCTATATTCTTTCCTCTTGCACCTATGTAATTGGCAACCTCCAGCACCTCTTAATCAATCAAGATCAGAATCGACAACATCTTCACCAAGTGCATATCAATGCTCCTATTAAGGGGGTTAGCCGCTAACCCCAATGAAGACAATGCGATCAGCATCAACCAACAAGATCAAAGTGGCACAACGGAAGCGTGTGTGGGTCCTAACCCACAAGTCCAAGAGATCCTCAAGAATTGCATCAGTGGTCTCGAGTATCTGAAGGTCAATGCAACAAGTCCACAAGTTAAAGATGGCGGAGCCAAAGCTGAGTTAGAAGAAGCTATGAAAGATCAATGAACCAATCTCATTTTCTTTCTAGCCTATTCTTGAATCTCGAGGGCGAGATTCCTGTTAAGGGGGTTAGATTTGTAACACCCTGAATTTGGGGGTATAAAATTTCTTTCCTAATATCCACCAAATTCAGGTGTTACCCCCTCTCTTTCATTGCTTTTCTTTTCTTTTACCTAAATAGTGGAGAGCTATTATACACACACACACATATATATATATATGTGTGTGTGTGTGTGTGTGTTAATTTTTGAATAAAAAACATAGGTGTGTTGCATTCCTTGCTGAAGACCAGTTTTTGTTTGCTTGAAATAGCCTTGGTAGCGTATCCGTTCAAGAAAAAAAGAGAAAATATAAAATTTGGATGATCTAATGTAAATAAATATATTCATATATGTATATATATACCTATATATATAAGAAATAAAAAACAAACAAACACACGCACACATGTATATCACGTTCATCCCATTTCCTAGGCATGTCACTCCCGCTCCTTTCGCTTTGTCTCACTTCCAAGCGGACCCCACATGGCATCAATGCCTCCCATCTATAGCCTGGAGTCCAGACGCTCGTGTGTTCTCTATCATCGCCATAGTCGTGGCCTAGCTGGCCCCATGCAGCCGCGTCCTACGCTTCTCAGCGCACACGCGTACGCAGACCGTAACCACGCCCTTCCCCTGGGCCCACGCGGCAGCTGTAGGCCCCAAGAAATCCGGTCTCAGGAACCGCCCTCCCGCGATGCACTCGTGCTTCCACGAAGCGAGAAAGGAGGCAGCAGTTTCTCTGATCCGCTCCCCTGCACGTCTCATCTCCTGTGCAGCGCCCTTGGTGTCTCGGCACCCGTGGCATGCGCATCGTCGTCTGGCCAAAGCCGCATTGCACCGAAGCCTCGCCACGCCGCAGACGTCGATGCCGGCGAGCCCTTCTACGGCGAGCCTGTCGTCTCCGGTGAGTTCCTTCCCTTTTCTGTTCTTCATTTCCGTTTTCGGTGTCATGCTGCTTAGTCCTGCTCCTGCGTATGTGCCGCGCTGCGTAGCCTCGTCGTGTCGTCTTTGCTGCCGTGCGCAACACCTCATTGTGCGCTGCGCCGTGCAACCGTCTCGCGCCCACGCAACCTCTACGTCGTGCCTCGCAGCAGCCGTCGTCACGCGTCGGAGTCCTGCTGTGTCTCGTCGCGGTTGTTGTGCCTCGCAGCGCTGCACTCGTCGACCTATGAGCTCACCTCGTCGTCGTGCGCCTGTGTCGTGCCCAGACACACCCTGGCCTCGCCATCGCGCCGGAGTCACCGTCTTGCTGGAGCCGCGTGTCTAGAAACCGCCACGTCGCGCCCATGGTCGTTTTTACACTATCTACTAAAAATATACTAACTTTTGCGTTAGATATTCATTTCATTTCCGTTCAGGTTGCGATAACTTCGTAAGGATGTCGTGCACACGTTAAACATATTATTTTGTCATGACGTATGCTTGTTTTATTTACTTAATTGTCAGTTTGTCCGTTGGTTTTTAATGTAGCAATTTAGTCAAAACTAGTTTACGGTTTTAAGTTCCACTTTTATAAATATAAGCTAACTTGATTAATACTAGCTTAAATACTTTTATTTATTTGTTTGTTGTTGCATCATTTGCACGACATCTGTTAGTGGTTCTCGTGTGTCGTGTGCGTTGTGTACGAGTTATTCGCGCGTGTTGCGCTCACCGTCGTCGCACTGTTCGCGTGTGGTGATCGTTGTCGTGTTATTCTCGCATGGCGTCGAGCTGTTTGCGTTCTATCGCGCGCGCTGTTTAGTGCAGTGTCGCGCGTCATTCACGTGGGTCGCGCGTTGTTCACGTGCGCCGTTCGCACGTGTGGCTCTCGTCGTCGGCGTGCTGTTCGTGCGTCGTTCGCTCGTATCACGTGTTATCCGCACACGATATTAAATTGTTCACTTATAATCACTCAAGTGAGTTAACTAGTAATTTATTTAATCATCCATGATTAAAATAGTGAGTTAGTCAAAACTAAGTAATTTTAATTTATATTTCATAAATAGCAATTAATATAGTTACGTCGAATTAAATATTCTAATTAATACTTGCTTAGTGTAAACACGCTAACCCCTCGACCGTAGCTTCGACTATCGCGGTTCTTTTCCTCGCGTAACCGTAGAAGAGCTCTCCATTTTATATTGTTCGCTTTTATAATATTTTATCTTATATGATGTAATTTTCTTATGCAAGTATATGTTTGCTTGTGCATGTTGGTATTCGTTGCGCGTCGCGAATAGAGTGCGATCGATTTCTGAGCTTCGAGGAATCGACGATCAAGCTTCGGCGACCAAGAGATCAACCTCTTCGAGTTCTATGAGCCTGAAGATCCTGAGCATCTGTTTGGTGAAGGTAAGTGTCCTCTGACCTATTATGTCACATTTAATTTATAATTCATCAACCCGCATACCATGATCAACTTAAGGATTGACTAGAATTCTGTTTTCCTGTCCTTGTTTACCCTTTGGGAATTGGCTACTATGATTAGTATTATGCTACTGCTTTACATTAATCAATGAACATGATGTGAACACTTATGATACGATGTTGTCATTATGATTATGATGTTGGACTGGTGATACTTTAGGGGGCTCGAGCTGTTTCTTGAGTGCCTCTCCGTAAGGACCTGTTCGTTGGATGACCGCCCGAGAAAACAATGCAACCATGAGGGTGGTATGGGACGCCCTTAGCTAATTAATTAGAGGAACTGAGGTGTAGTTTGCTTCGCCGTCGTGCCGTCAATGGGGCTCGGTGTATGCGGCATGCTCTGCCGAGGGTGGATTGCCCCTTGGGGAGGAGTGTGGTACATTTAGGAAACCTAACGGGCGGCTACAGCCTCAGGGAATCTTTGTAAAGGCTTCATAGTGAATCCTTGGCCATTCACCTCGGGAGTGAATAAGGGTCTTGCAAGCCCGGGCTAGAGAGGGGATCACGGTTTGTGGATAAAGTGTGCAACCTCTGCAGGGTGTTATGAAACTAATATATCAGTCGTGCTCGCGGTTATGAGCGGTCAAGGGAGCTCCATTGCAGGGCCGTGCACATGCATGTGCACCCTGTGCGCCGGAACAGGGCCTTCACTTTTTTTGGGCCCCAAATATCTGGCCCATTAGTAATACTAATTAGGTTTAGTCATTAGCATTTGCTATTTATTAATTTTGGAGATTCCTATGGCTGCTCGGCTGCTTTTATCTCTGCCAGGCGACGGCAAGCTTCTGGCTTCTGCCTTCTACGGTTCTACCATCCTCGTTGCTGGCTTCTGCCTTCTACTGTTTTACATGTGACTTGCTGGCTTCCGTTGCTGGCCCTGCTGGCCTGCTGCACGTTGCTCGCTGGCGGCTGCGCTGCCAGGTGCCAGTGCTGTGCTCCAGTGGTTGCACATCCGTGGATCTTGATCTGTCCGTGTTTCGTCCGATCAATCCGTGTCTTCCTCTAAAATAAAGCCATCAAATCATAAGGTAACATCCTACATATGCATTGTATATTTAATTGTCTAACTTTGTTAATAAAATAAGATATTGATTATTTTATTCATCTCGTATGCATGCATATTAAATATTAATAATTCAAGATCCAATTATTGGCGTTATGTCTTCTGCCAATCGATCTAGAAAATATGATTCTGGTTATCAAAAGCGTAAGAGAAAACAAAGAATAGACGATCTAACTCAAACTTAGAAGGGAGCTATGGATAGATTTATTATAAAAGAATCGCAAGTATCCTCTGATAATCATTCACTTGATTGAGACCTTGCAATTGGTAATAACGATGTTATTAATGATACTATAAATGATCAGATAGAGGCGGAGAATAATGTTGAGATTGAGGATATTATTATTGATGCCGATGATTCTTTTCAGCCTGATATATTTGATCCAAGATATTGGGATTCTCTTGATTCTAAACAGATTGATATTTTAGTGCAAAAGGGTCCTAGAAAGGACTTATCAATTCAGAAAGGTCCGAGAGATAAATATTCTAGAAGGTTTTCTACATTATTCTATAATAGAATTCTACCAAATGGAGAACTTTGTGATAGAGATTGGCTTGTTTATTCTAAGGAACTTGACAGAGTCTTTTGCTTTGGTTGTAAATTGTTTCCAAAAGGTCATCGAAAAGGTCAGTTGGCAAATGACGGGTATAATGATTGGATACATCTTGGCGCTAAGCTTAAAGAGCATGAGACAAGTCCTGATCATAATTTGAGTATGGTCACTTGGTATGAATTGCGCAATAAATTGGCAAAGGATGACACTATTGATAAAACTGCCCAGCGACAACTTGAGAAAGAAAAGGACCATTGGAGAAAGGTTTTATTTAGAATTGTTTGCATTGTAAAGTTTCTTGCCAAGCATAATCTAGCCTTTCGTGGTTCTAACAGTAAGTTGTATGATGATAGCAATGGGAATTTCTTGGGCTTAGTAGAGATGTTGGTTGAATTCGACCCAATTATTCAAGAGCATGTTCGCCGTATTACAAATGAAGAAACTCAAGCTCATTATCTTGATAATAAGATTCAGAATGAGTTGATACACTTGCTTGCTTCTGCTATTAAGTCTGAAATTATTAAGAAAATAAAGAGGGCAAAATATTTTTCTGTAATACTTGATTGTACCCCTGATGCAAGCCATCAAGAACAAATGTCCTTAATAATTGTAATACTCAAAAGTGTAATAAAAAAAGAGAGAGATAGTCTCAATAGTTTGTGACCTCTACTATTCATTACATGTGATCACCACTAGTTAAAAGCGGATAATGAGAACCAAGAACACATAAATAACCTGTGCATCATGCTGGATCTTACTTTATGTGCATTTTTGTGATGATATAAAAATATGGTTAAAATAATAATAATAATAATAATAATAATAATAATAATAATAATGTTAATACCCCAATGGGAAATTAAATCCTAAAAGAAATTCTAGAAATTGGAAAAGAAGAAAGGAAATTCTAGAATTGAAACCAAAAGGAGAAAAAAATATAAAAATAATATATATAATAATATGTCTTCAAAGTAGTACTATTTATGGCACAACATCATCTGAGAAAAATTGGTCACAATAGTTTGAATTAAATTTGAATACAACTTGAATTTGAAAAGAGAGAGAAAAGAAAATAAAAGAAAAAGAAGAAGAAACCCTGTTTGGGCTGGCCCCACGAATTCGGCCCACCACGAAAATCACCCCGCGCGGCCCAGATTGCTCTACCGCGCGCGCGCCACCCTGACAGAATGGACCCGCGGTCAGCCGCTTCCCTCGCTCGCGCCTTACTCTGCGGTAGCGGGCCCACAGGGCAGACACTCAACGGCGCGACTCCGTCTTCCTCACGCGACGACCACCTCCGTGCATGTCGTGCGCCACCCGTAGGCATCGGGATTCCGTTGAGGTCCGCTCCGACCTGGGGATAAGAACCCCTGGGCGCCTTGCAGTTCCTCCGCCGACTCGCCCCCATGATCCCTTGCCCTCTCCACTCCACAGCTCCCCTAGGTCCGTCGTCGCCGTTCTCTAGCTTTTCTAACTCGCGCGCAGAAGACCGGGAGATCTCGCCCCAAGCACGAATCGACCGCCATTGACGGCCTAAACCTACCCCGCCGCCTGCTGGGAAGTGTTGGTCGGGCGGTCACCGTGTAGGGGTCGCTGGGCAGGGCGCAATTGCCCACCGGACTTCATTTCTCCGCCGCTGTCCGCCTCATGTCGTGGCCGGCGTCACCGAGGCATCGAGCACCGGTAATAAGCCCATACTTGTCTTCGTTATGCATTGCGCATCGTGTAGCTATGAAGAATTAGAAAAACGCGCAGCGGGAAAACGTGATTGGCTCCACCGGTCATGGGCGCCGCCGTGCGGGGATATCGCCACCGACCGGAGTTGGTGTAGTAGAGTCGGGGTCGTGTGGCCGTTGGATTCTTAACCAACGGCAAAGATCATATCAAGGGATACTGCTTCGGTGGATTAGATCACAGCCGTCCGATTCTAGTCCGGCGCAAGTTATGCTTTGGCGCCATTTCAAAATCATGATCGTCCGATCAGGATCGAGCGGACCGGATTGAGTATCGGTTCGATGTCGTCCGAATGTGATCTGGGCCCTCCACATCTACTCGAGCGGCCGAAATCAAAACATACCCCTTCGGTCGTTCGATTTATCAAAAGAGCCCCTCTGTTATTTGGTATTCAACCTGCCATCCCTAGTAGCAGTACTCTGAGTCCTGGAACATCTTGCGCAGGGGCCCCTGACCTTTCTGAAAATTGAGGCCCAGTCCAGAGTGGATTAAAAATAGAGAAATAAAATTAGAAATTCGTTTTTAATACAAAAACAAATCTAGAAACTTGTAAAATGCATAGAAAATTCATTTTAGCTTCAAATTGAACCATTCCAATTTCTAAAATTTTGTAATATTATTTTCTATCATTTAGTGTCTCTGTTTTGACATGAAAACAGTAAGAAGATTAATTTCTCATTTAATCCTATTTCAAGCACATTAAACCTTTAGAAATTCATATCTAAAAATCTATAACTCTAAATTTAATAATTCTTGTTCCTAGGTTCTTATTTTAATGTGTAGAATTTTATTGTGTAATTTATACACATGTTTGGTGCAATGTTAATTTTTGCTATACTATGTATGTATTGTGTTGATGCGAGTAGACGAGCAAGCCACTGTAGATCCTGAGGTTCAGCAAGTAGAGATAGCTAAGTAGGAGCTCATTGAAGGCAAGTTGTGCCCTTGATCACTTTTTTTTTACCTAGTCATGTTCTGATTAATCATAATGATCTGCATAGGTTAATTTTGATGGGACCCAATAGGTTACCCCAGTTTGACTATCTTTATACCTTGATTACCACTGGACTTTTTGGGTAGTACATGCTATTGCTTTATGTGGTTTTGGGTATGGAGATACGCTATTCATGATTACACTTTTTATTATCTGTTTATTATTTACTGTTCATGATAAGATCATTATGTTAATTGGAACATGGAGAACCACCCAGGAAAACAGTGCTACCACAAGGGTTTATGGACGCCCTTGGCTGATTAATTAGGAAAGCTAGTGGATGACTACCTTACCCGAAAGGGGCAAGGGCAGTAGGGGAGTGGTTAGTGTAGGGAGGCCCTTGGGATGATTTTGCTGCGATGGCGGTCATGCGAGGGATTCCTGCATTGGAGCTTCCTATAAACTGTAGCAGGTTTTCTGAAGCTAGTGGAACTTTGTAAAGGTCTCGTAGTGTTACCTTGCCTCGCCTCCTCGGTAGAGGTGTATGGGATTGGCCGTCTCTTGGCAGATGGGTAACATGACTTGTGGGTAAAGATGCGCAACCTCTGCAGAGTGTAAAACTGGTATACTAGCCGTGCTCACGGTCATAAGCAGCTCGGACACTCACATGATTAAATTATGGAACTTAAACTCAATTTGTCATATGCATTGCATCGCAGGTGAGATTGTTACTTTTGTTCTACTACTTAATTGGGTTGGTATTTACTTATACTTAGTAACTGCTAATAAAATTTTGACCAACTTTAAAAGCAATGCTCAGCTCTAACCATCCTCTTTGGTAAGCCTTACACTTCACATGAGCTCCCACCTTTGGCGAGTTCATGCATATTATTCCCCACAACTTGTTGAGCGATGAACGTATGTGAGCTCACTCTTGTTGTCTCACACCCCCCACAGGTCAAGAACAGGTACCGCAGGATGAGGCGTATGGAGGATGCTGCGATGTGTTCGTGAGAGGTCTAGGTCGTCGTCTCCCAGTCAACTTTGGGTTGCTGGACCGTTGTCTCCTATTAATGTAATTATTTATTTATTTTGTATAGAACTCCTATTATATAGTAAAGATGTGACATTCGATCCTGTGCCATGATTCATCATATGTGTGAGACTTGGTCCCAGCACACCTGGTGATTATGTTCGCGCCCGGGTCTTGGTGCCACAAAACCCGGGTGTGACAGAAGTGGTATCAGAGGAATGTTGACTGTAGGATGAAACCTAGATAGAACTGGAAACCATTGTCTACTTACCTTTGCAACTCTGATCCTTTTCTAAACTCATCTTAATCTTTTCTTATCTATTTCCGCTTTACTCTGATTACTCTTACCTTTTCACTCTAAAGACAAAAGTGGATTTCACACTTTGAAATCTTATGCCTAAAGTGACCTTTAGGAATAGGAGACCTAATCTTAGGAACAAAAACAAAACTATTTTATAAGTGTCTATGTATTTGAATGTTTGTTCTTATGGTACTTGTTTGATTCGGATCTTTGATTGAGTGTGATGAGTTGTGGAGTAATGTCCATAATTACATCTGCATATACATATAGAAAAAAATGCTTATAAAGATAACTAGATAAACTAAATTATCTCTCATTAAAGTATCTAGCCTAACAATATTCATCTCATCTTGAAAGATTCTATCTTACACTCATAGATCCATCTTATCTTAAGAGATATTCTATTACCTTAGTAGATTCATCTTATCTTGAAAATATGTAATCTTATCCTAGTAAATCTAATTGACCTCAAAAGATTCTACCTTATCCTTATGAATTCATCTTGACCTAATTAGTATATTTATCCCAGTCTAGAATATCAATCATGATCTAATCCAAAGTAATTAGATATTGTCTAGACTAATCTGGTGATACCGATCTAGATCCCATCTAATCTAATATGATCTAATCTAAAGTGAGATACATAAATAGGTTAGTTAATACTGGTGAAATAGATTAGACCCTATAAACATGTTTTGGGCCTAAGTTAGTGCCTTAGACCAACTCGGCCATACACCAACAACTTGACCTACATAATAGGAGACATAATCTATCCAACTAAACAATCAAACCAAATTCTGACTAATCTCATTTAACTCATAGCCACCTACTAAACTAGTTGCTCCACCTACTACTTTGTCTTAACTACATGTACCTAATTCAGATAACAACTTCAAGAACAAAGATCGAATATGATCGGCTTCATCAAATCAAGGAAGGATAAGATTCAAGCTAGATCGTCAAGGGAATCAAGATCCACAATCTTGGATGGAGTCTTTTCTTACCCTACTCCTTCTTACCCAAACCTACATATGCTTTAAAAATATCTTTTACCCTACATAATAAAGTGGATATACATATACCCATGTTTTCGTAATCACATGCTAATTTGTATTATAAACTTGAACAAAAAAATCTTTTGGTATTAAAACCCCTTAGAAATTGAAACATAGACTACAAACCAAACTTGTTGCATCCTCTTTCTTACAAATCTCGAGGACGAGATTATTTTTAAGGGGGGTAGGATTTGTAATACTCAAAAGTGTAATAAAAAAGAGAGAGATAGTCTCAATAGTTTGTGACCTCTACTATTCATTACATGTGATCACCACTAGTTAAAAGCGGATAATGAGAACCAAGAACACATAAATAACCTGTGCATCATGCTGGATCTTACTTTATGTGCATTTTTGTGATGATATAAAAATATGGTTAAAATAATAATTATTATTATTATTATGTTAATACCCCAATGGGAAATTAAATCCTAAAAGAAATTCTAGAAATTGGAAAAGAAGAAAGGAAATTCTAGAATTGAAACCAAAAGGAGAAAAAAATATAAAAATAATATATATAATAATATGTCTTCAAAGTAGTACTGTTTATGGCGCAACATCATCTGAGAAAAATTGGTCACAATAGTTTGAATTAAATTTGAATACAACTTGAATTTGAAAAGAGAGAGAAAAGAAAATAAAAGAAAAAGAAGAAGAAACCCTGTTTGGGCTGGCCCCACGAATTCGGCCCACCACGAAAATCACCTCGCGCGGCCCAGATTGCTCTACCGCGCGCGCGCCACCCTAACAGAATGGACCCGCGGTCAGCCGCTTCCCTCGCTCGCGCCTTACTCTGCGGTAGCGGGCCCACAGGGCAGACACTCAACGGCGCGACTCCGTCTTCCTCGCGCGACGACCACCTCCGTGCATGCCGTGCGCCACCCGTAGGCATCGGGATTCCGTTGAGGTCCGCTCCGACCTAGGGATAAGAACCCTTGGGCGCCCTGCAGTTCCTCCGCCGACTCGCCCCCATGATCCCTTGCCCTCTCCACTCCACAGCTCCCCTAGGTCCACCGTCGCCGTTCTCTAGCTTTTCTAACTCGCGCGCAGAAGACCGGGAGATCTCGCCCCAAGCACGAATCGACCGCCATTGACATCCTAAACCTACCCCGCCGCCTGCTGGGAAGTGTTGGTCGGGCGGTCACCGTGTAGGGGTCGCTGGGCAGGGCGCAATTGCTCACCGGACTTCATTTCTCTGCCGCTGTCCGCCTCATGTCGCGGCCGGCGTCACCGAGGCATCGAGCACTGGTAATAAGCCCATACTTGTCTTTGTTATGCATTGCGCATCGTGTAGCTATGATGAATTAGAAAAACGCGCAGCGGGAAAACGTGATTGGCTCCACCGGTCATGGGCGCCGCCGTGCGGGGATATCGCCACCGACCGGAGTTGGTGTAGTAGAGTCGGGGTCGCGTGGCCGTTGGATTCTTAACCAACGGCAAAGATCATATCAAGGGATACCGCTTCGGTGGATTAGATCACAGCCGTCCAATTCTAATCCGGCGCAAGTTATGCTTTGGCGCCATTTCAAAATCATGACCGTCCGATCAGGATCGAGTGGACCGGATTGCGTATCGGTTCGATGTCGTCCCAATGTGATCTGGGCCCTCCACATCTAATCGGGCGGCCGAAATCAAAACATACCCCTTCGGTCGTTCGATTTATCAAAAGAGCCCCTCTGTTATTTGGTATTCAACCCGCCATCCCTAGTAGCAGTACTCTGAGTCCTGGAACATCTTGCGCAGGGGCCCCTGACCTTTCTGAAAATTGAGGCCCAGTCCAGAGTGGATTAAAAATAGAGAAATAAAATTAGAAATTCGTTTTTAATACAAAAACAAATCTAGAAACTTGTAAAATGCATAGAAAATTCATTTTAGCTTCAAATTGAACCATTCCAGTTTCTAAAATTTTGTAATATTATTTTCTATCATTTAGTGTCTCTGTTTTGACATGAAAACAGTAAGAAGATTAATTTCTCATTTAATCCTATTTCAAGCACATTAAACCTTTAGAAATTCATATCTAAAAATCTATAACTCCAAATTTAATGATTCCTGTTCCTAGGTTCTTATTTTAATGTGTAGAATTTTATTGTGTAATTTATACACATGTTTGGTGCAATGTTAATTTTTGCTATACTATGTATGTATTGTGTTTATGCGAGTAGACGAGCAAGCCACTGTGGATCCTGAGGTTCAGCAAGTAGAGATAGCTGAGCAGGAGCTCATTGAAGGCAAGTTGTGCCCTTGATCACTTCTTTTTACCGAGTCATGTTCTGATTAATCATAATGATCTGCATAGGTTAATTTTGATGGGACCCAATAGGTTACCCCAGTTTGACTATCTTTATACCTTGATTACCACTGGACTTTTTGGGTAGTACTTGCTATTGCTTTATGTGGTTTTGGGTATGGAGATACGCTATTCATGATTACACTTTTTATTATCTGTTTATTATTTACTGTTCATGATAAGATCATTATGTTAATTGGAACATGGAAAACCACCCGGGAAAACAGTGCTACCACAAGGGTTTATGGACGCCCTTGACTGATTAATTAGGAAAGCTAGTGGATGACTACCTTACCCGAAAAGGGCAAGGGCAGTAGGGGAGTGGTCAGTGTAGGGAGGCCCTTGGGATGATTTTGCTGCGATGGCGGTCATGCGAGGGATTCCTGCATTGGAACTTCCTATAAACTGTAGCAGGTTTTCTGAAGCTAGTGGAACTTTGTAAAGGCCTCATAGTGTTACCCTGCCTCGCCTCCTCGGTAGACGTGTATGGGATTGGCCGTCTCTTGGCAGATGGGTAACATGACTTGTGGGTAAAGATGCGCAACCTCTGCAGAGTGTAAAACTGGTATACTAGCCGTGCTCACGGTCATGAGCAGCTCGGACACTCACATGATTAAATTATGGAACTTAAACTCAATTTGTCATATGCATTGCATCGCAGGTGAGGTTGTTACTTTTGTTCTACTACTTAATTGGGTTGGTATTTACTTATACTTAGTAACTGCTAATAAAATTTTGACCAACTTTAAAAGCAATGCTCAGCTCTAACCATCCTCTTTGGTAAGCCTTACACTTCACATGAGCTCCCACCTTTGGCGAGTTCATGCACATTATTCCCCACAACTTGTTGAGCGATGAACGTATGTGAGCTCACTCTTGCTGTCTCACACCCCCCACAGGTCAAGAACAGGTACCGCAGGATGAGGCGTATGGAGGATGCTGCGATGTGTTCGTGAGAGGTCTAGGTCGTCGTCTCCCAGTCAACTTTGGGTTGCTGGACCGTTGTCTCCTATTAATGTAATTATTTATTTATTTTGTATATGTTGGGACCATGCTTCGTCGCCTAAGGTCCTGCAGGAAGAAACAGCTTCGGCTGAAGCTATCCGCATATAACGACCGAAGGTTCCTCTTCATGAAGCTTCGGAATTACAAACCGACTTAAAAGTAGAATGACCTTTTAGTCCATAAATGTTTGAGTCGTTGTTGTAAACTTTTATGAGGGGCATAATTGTTATTCCTCACAGGCTGTGTCCCGTGCCTATAAATAGTGAACAGTATTCCTTTATTGTTCACGCATTCCTGTAATTGCAATCGCATCATTCTGGAATCAACCTTTTGCCAAAGCAGAGGTATAATTGTATCTAATATTTGAATACATTAAGTTGATATAATGTGAAAGTGATGTTGTTCGTTCATAATTTATTTGTCTTTAATGCTTCATATTTCATATTACTTTATATAATTTATTAGAGTTCGATTACGAAGATTTAACCTTCGTAATTGTATCGTCTTAAACCTTCGTCCGAGGTGCATTAATCCTTAAAGGAATAATGCTTCATTGGACGAAGGGTATTAGCATTTAACATTTTATGTTGCCTTGTTCTTAATTCATAGCATTTGAGAACGAGTTCCCAACATTGGCGCCCACCTCTGGTGAACTCACTTCCACTTTTCTGAGCTAATGGATTCGTTCAATATTCGAGCTGGAGTTGCTTCGGTTCCGAAGCTGGTACTCCCGATAACGGGCGGTTCAAGTTCAGAACCAGCCAACAAGAAACAGAAGAAGGAAGCACAGAGAAGGGTACAACATGTCGGGGTGCAAGGACCCTTTGTCAAGTCAAGATGGTCTCACATTCCTATTACCTTTTCCCAAGAGGACCTTCAACTCAAGGACTACCCACACAATGATGCTATGGTTATCTCTTGTGTTATCAAAGGATTTCTGGTCCACAATGTTTTGGTTGATACAGGCAGTGCAGCTGATATCATATTTGCTAAGGCCTTCAGACAGATGCAAGAGCCCGAAGATAAAATTCTTGATGCCACACATCCCCTCTGCGGCTTCGGAGGAAGGCAGATTGTAGCACTTGGCAAAATCTCAATGTCAGTGGCCTTCGGATTCATCAACAACACAAGGACTGAGCAAGTTATGTTTGATATTGTTGACATGGAGTACCCTTACAATGCAATCATTGGTCGTGGTACTCTTAATGCCTTCGAAGCAATTTTGCATCCAGCTTATCTTTGCATGAAGATACCTTCGGACCAAGGGCCCATTGCTATTCATGGAAGTCAAGAAGCTGCCAGAAGGGCCGAAGGAAATTGGACAGACTCAAAAGCAATCTATAATATAGATGGAACTGAAGCTTGTGAGCAGTACAAGTTCAGAAGGGAAAAAGCTGCTTCGGCTGATCAGCTGAAACCCATGCTCTTGTGTGAGGATATAGCAGACCAGAAGGTGCTATTGGGATCTCAATTGTCCGAAGAGCAGGAGAAAACCTTGATAAGGTTTTTGTTCAACAATAAAGATGTTTTTGCTTGGTCAGCTAATGATCTATGCGGAGTTAATAGGGATGTTATCGAGCACTCGCTCAATGTTGATCCATCCTTCAGACCCAGGAAGCAGAGGCTTCGGAAGATGTCTGATGATAAGGCCGAAGGTGCTCGGAATGAAGTAAAACGACTCCTCAGCGCCGGAGTTATTAGAGAGGTAAAATACCCAGAATGGTTAGCTAACACTGTTATGGTGAAGAAGGCCAATGGTAAATGGAGAATGTGCATCGATTTTACTGATCTCAATAAGGCCTGTCCGAAGGATGAGTTCCCATTGCCAAGGATAGATTCTTTAGTTGATGCAGCAGCTTCATCAGAACTTATGAGTTTGCTGGATTGCTATTCAGGCTATCATCAAATTTGGATGAAGGAGGATGAGCCAAAAACCAGCTTCATAACCCCTAGTGGGACATACTGTTACCTTCGGATGCCTGAAGGGCTCAAGAATGCTGGAGGAAGCTTCAGCAGAATGACAACAAAGGTTCTCCATTCTCAGATAGGCAGGAATGTCCTAACTTATGTTGATGATATCATTGTAAAGAGCACGAAGCAGGATAACCACATTGCTGATTTACAAGAGACCTTTGCTAATTTTAGACAGGCTGGTCTAAAGCTGAATCCAGAAAAATGTGTCTTCGGAGTAAAGAAGGGGAAATTTCTTGGTTGCTTAGTTTCAACAAAGGGAATTGAGGCCAACCCAAGTAAAATCGAAGCTATACTTCGAATGGAGCCACCAAGTACAAAAAAGGGGGCTCAAAGATTGACAGGAAGGCTAGCATCTCTCAATAGATTCATATCCAGATCAGCAGAAAGAAATCTACCATTCTTCGAAGTGCTGAAGTCAGCTGAAATCTTTCAATGGGGACCAATCCAGCAGAAGGCTTTGAAGAACTAAAACAGTATTTGATAGATCTAACAACACTAACTCCACCTACGCCAGGGGCTCCTTTGTTATTATATGTGGCAGCTTCGCACTCAGTGGTAAGTGCAGCACTTGTTTAGGAGAAGCTTGAAGGCCAAGTTAAGAGGCAGGCCCCAATATATTTTGTATCTGAGGTTCTTAGTTTGTCAAAGAAAAATTATACAGAGTTGGAGAAGGTATTGTATGCTGTCTTGATGGCCTCGAGGAAGCTTCGGCACTATTTTCAAGCTTACAACATAATTGTTCCTTCTTCACAACCTCTGAAGGATATTATGAGGAACCGAGAAGCCACCGAAAGGATTGGAAAATGGGCTGCAGAGCTCAATGAATTTTGTATTGAATATGTTCATAGATCTTCGATTCAGTCCCAGGCGTTAGCAGACTTCATTGCTGACTGGACGCCAGGGGCTCAGGAGGAAGAAACAAATAAAGACACCGAAGCATGGACAGTGTTTTGCGATGGGTCTTGGGGAACCTTCGGAGCAGGAGCGGCTGCTGTGTTGGTTTCACCTTCCAAAGTTAAAACTTGTTATGCGGCAAAACTTGATTTTAGTTGCACAAATAACATCGCCGAGTATGAAGCTCTGCTTTTGGGTCTTCGGAAATTAAAGGCAATGGGAATCAGAAGGGCCATCCTTAAAACTGATTCCCAAGTTATTTCTGATCATATTGACAAAAGTTACAAAGCAAGAGACCCGAAGCTTGAAAAGTATCTAGATACAGTCCGAAGGGTTGAGGCTTCCTTCGAAGGTTTCTCTATCAAAAATATTCCTCGTGGAGAAAATGAATACGCTGATTTATTGGCTAAGTCAGCAGCCCAGGGGCTGCCTGTACCTTCGGAAGTATTTTTTGAAACAATAAAATCACCTTCGGTCGAGCTTCTTGAAAGAGCAATCCTTAACATATCCCCTGTTTATAGTGAAGATTGGAGAACTGAGATCATCTCTTTTCTTCAGGGTAATTTTCTTTCAGACGACGAAGCTTATAACAGGAGAATAGAAGCAAGAGCTCGACCATATGTTATAATAGAAGGGGAGTTATACAAGCGCGGGATCTGTTCCCCATTACTCAAGTGCTTATCCAGATCCGAAGGTATAGAGTTAATGAAGGGCATACATGCAGGTCTGTGTGGATCTCACATTGGATCTAGGCCCTTGCTTGGGAAAGTTTTTCGCCAAGGATTTTATTGGCCAAAGGCAGCTTCGGATGCAGCGGATTTAGTTCAAAAGTGCGAAGGTTGTCAGAAATGTGCAAGAGATCAAAAACAACCTTCGTCTTTAACTCAATTAATACAACCCACTTGGCCGTTGCAAAGGTGGGGTCTGGATTTGTTAGGTCCATTACCACCAGCACAGGGGAACTTAAGATACGTGGTGGTGGCAGTGGAATATTTTTCCAAATGGATTGAGGCGAAGCCCTTAGCCACAATAACTTCGTTTACTATTCAAAAGTTTTTCTGGCAGAACATTGTTTGTCGCTTCGGAGTGCCGAAGGCTATCACTGTGGATAATGGGACACAGTTCGATTCTGAAGCCTTCAGAGAATTTTGTAATCAAATCGGCACGAAGATCCATTTTGCATCAGTCCGACACCCAGAATCAAATGGACTTGTTGAAAGAGCCAATGGGATCATAATGATAGGAATAATGAAGTCAATCTTCAATCAGCCGAGGGGAAAGTGGCCAGACGAGTTAATCAAAGTGGTGTGGAGTCATAACACAACCATCTCAAGATCAACAGGCTTCACACCCTTTAAACTATTATTTGGTGACGAAGCAATAACCCCAGAAGAGGCTAAAAAAGGATCAATAAGGACAGTAGCTTCGGCAGAGGGCGAAAACGAAGCTGATTGTTCTGTAGAAAAAGATGCTATCGAAGGGATCAGACTCCAAGCTGTGGAAAACATCAATAAATATCAAGCTAAAACAATAAAATGGCGTGATAGAAAGGTCAAGTTGAAGAACATTGAACCAGGACACTTGGTACTTCGAAGGGTAGCTAACCCCGAAACAGTAGGCAAATTACAGCTGAAGTGGGAGGGTCCCTTTTTGGTAGTATCTTCGGCAAGACCTGGTTCTTACAGGTTGAAGGATTTGGACGGCAATGACATTCCCAGATCGTGGAATGCGGATGAGCTTCGGAGATATTATGTTTAGTTTGATGTAATTTTTTATATTCTTTTTCGTGGCACCCTTTTCCTTTCCAAAGGGGGAGAAAGGTTTTTAATGGGGCCACAACATGTAATTTTTCTTTTCCTTATTTCAATTCTATAAGAGTGATATCCCCCAAAAATGTAAATGTAAAAGCTGAGAACGCACCCTCGAGTGCAAAGAGAAAGAAAAGAAAACAGGGAGAAGCTCAAAAGTCATTCCTAAGGGAATGCAGAGCTTACAGCGAAAAATAAACGTTGATTCCGCCGAAAGTAAAAGGCGAAGAAGCTCCTAAGGGAGGCTTACAGCGAAAAATAAACGCTGATTCCGCCGAAAGTAAAAGGCGAAGAAGCTCCTAAGCGAGGCTTACAGCGAAAAATAAACGCTGATTCCGCTGAAAGTAAAAGGCGAAGAAGCTCCTAAGGGAGGCTTACAGCGAAAAGTCAACGCTGATACACCGAAAAGTAAACGGTGAAGCCGAAAAGTAAACGGCAAAAAGATTTTTATCATTCTTGAGGGGACGAAGGGCCGTGCTTATGGTTTTTTGAGCATGTGTCCTAATATTCATTTGCACATAACATATCATCATGTCATTTGCATTCATGAACATCCATTTAGACATATATAGAATCATCATCATGCTACACAAAAAAGATAGGTGCTTCAGAAAGAAGAGAAGGGAAAAAGATTCGAAGGAAAAATTTTCTATGCTTCGTTGTGTACGAAAAGAAGGGAAGGTGTTTTTCGCCTTCGGCTCAAAAGAGAAGTTTCGTCCACAGCAAAGCAGACTGGATGCGGTTAAAGGAGACAAAATATATTACAAGGTATGTACAAATTTACATAAGTAACTTCATATCTATATTACAAAAGTCTCTCCAAGAATTTTTGCAGGAAAGCACATTATAAGCAATTTTAAGCTTCAGCTAAAGCTTCGTCTTCAGTTTTGTCAAACTTCAGCACTGTCAATCTTCAGCTTCGTCATCCTGTATATATCAAACAACACAGTAAGAAAGGTACAAATTTCAAAGGAGAAGGTAAAAGTAACAAACATAAGTTTTATACCGGCTTAAGATGGCTTCGAGCTTCGTCGCCTGCCATTTTCCGCCCGCCACTTACCCAGATCTGGGTCATAAATCTATTTCCGATGCTTCTGGCTAAGCTTGGGATATCTAACAAATCTGAAGCTGATAGGTTGAAGTTTGGTCTGTTCACAGTGTTTCCATGTGTGCAGCCAGCCTTCAAAAAAGCAGCAGTTGTGCCCCGAGAAGCTACCAGGGCGCAGAAGTCAGCGTGCCCACCAATAACTTCATCAAGGGCATCAACTTCGCCTTCAATGTGTTCTAATGTTCTTGGCAAGTTTTCAGCTGAAGGTGTAAATTTCGAAGAGCTAGCTCCGACAGAGTGAAATACATCCTTCAGCCGTTGCACACATCGGATGTCGAAGCTTAAGCATTTTTCCTGAAGTTCTGTAAAGGATTTCTGCAGAATTGAGTACTTATCCACTTCAGTCTTCAGGCTTGCTTCAAAATATTTCTTTTCTTGCTCGAATTTTTCTGATTGACGGAGCAATTCATTCTTTAATTTGTCATTTTCAGTTTGGACTTCAGCCAAAGAGCCTTCCATGGTCTGAATAATAAAATCCTTCTTTTCTAGTGCACCTTCGTGCTCTTTGACCATGATTTCAAGATCTTGAATTGCGACGACTTTCTTTTTCAGATTGGCTTCATGATTTTTAACTTTTTCAGCCAAATCTTGAATGATGGTTTTGTTTTTCTCGTCCTCCAGATCTTGTTGCATCTTCAGAACTTTGCTTAATAATATGCTCTGTCGAGATGATCTTCGTCAGAACATGACACAAAAGTTAAATAATAATAGTAATAAAATAATAAAAAATATTCGTTACCTTGAAGTTAGCATAAAGCAAACTTCCGGCGATATGTTGTCGTTGGTAACGGCATAAGTCCGTTTCCAGCTTCGGCAAGCCAATGCTTTTGGAAAGGGTTCTAACAATTTTGGCTTCGATGTGGTTCCGAAGGCATCTTAATTTCCCTTCGTTGACCCCACCAAAAAGCATAGCCCCTGATTTGTATCCGCAAGATATGGCATATTTATTCAATTCCTCCTTTTCGGCGTCCGTTAATTCTTGTCCGAGCAAATCTTGAAAGTTAAAATCTTCTTCTTCTGAAATTTCATCAATTTGTTCTTTCTCCTTCTCAGTTGTCGTATTCACTGTAGCCACGGTAGCTTCCTCTTCAGCCATTTTCAGCAGTATGTTGTCAATAACTTCAAGAGTGGTTTCCAGGTTCGACTCTTCGGTGGCCCCGGCTTCAGCCCCGGTAGCTTCGGCTTCGCCGGATTCAGCTTCAGTAGTTTTCATTTCCGTAGCTTCGGCTTTGGCAGTTTCAGCAAAAACAATTTTTGACACTGTTGCCGGTGGCGGCGTCTGGTGGATCACATCTGTTACTTGAATAATTCTCCGCTTTTTTGGCTTCGCAGGACTTTCTACTGCCGAAGCTGCCTTGTCCTTCTGAAAAAACCTCGTCAGTTCCAGTGCCAGCGGACTTAGCCTGAAAGGCAAAGGTTCAGTCATTACCTTCATAATTTCTTCTACTTCAGCAGCAGAAGGAGAAGCAGGAGTTTCTTCTTCTTGGACCGGCGTTTCCGGCTCTGGCGATGCACTTTTTCTCTTTTTTATCGTAGCCACCTTCGGCTCAGGATTTAACTCTTCAGCACTAATGTTATCAGAATCTTTCTTTTTCTTTTTTGCTGCCTTGATGACTTCTTCGTCAGTAGTGCTAGCAATCCTTTTTCGCTTCGGGCCCCCAGCATCTCCGCCCAGTCGACCGTAGTCAGCATATTCAAATCCTATGGCATCAAGTACCCTGTTCAGCCTTCGTTTCGGCCGAGTGCCGAAGGCCGCTGTCATTAGTTGGTCCTCTTTCTTAGAGTAATTCCCAAGAATTTCATTGCTCATTATTTCAATTGTATCAAGTCATTCTTGGCAGGGTACTTTAAAGTATTTCTTGAATTTGTAATGATAGGGCAGTCGGACGAGTTCCCCCTTCTTCTTTTCCCCTTTAAGCTTCGGCATTGTCCAATCTTTCATAGTTGGAAAAACCCTGAAGGCCAAGAATTCCTGCACTAAATCTCTAGTGCCAATATGTTCTGCAATAATTTTGAATTCGCCCAGAGCAGCCCAAGTTGGACCTTCTACTTCCATTCTGCATCGGGGTCTTGTTTCTCCGAAGGTTAGTTCAAGAGGGCTCTGAACCAGCTTCTCTTTGTCTTCGTCAACTTTGACATAAAACCATTCTGATTTCCAGCCGGCCGGCCACTTGCTTCGGTAGCTGATCACGGGAAACTTTGTGGTTTTCCGATAAGCAAAGTTATAGCAACCAAAATTTTCGTGCAATCCATCTTTTCTGGCCTTTGTTTGGTAATGCAGCTCATGAGCTCGACAGAAGCTATCAGCAAATGGCTCCACCGCCTGGCTTCGGAGAGCCCAGATATAGACGCTGAGCCTGACAATCGCGTTGGGAGTCAGTTGGTGAAAATAGATGCCAATTTTTTGCAGCACATCAGAGATCATCCTATTTAAGGGAAATCTCAACCCAGCTTTTAGGAAGCTCTTGAAAATGACTATTTCATCCTTTCCTGGCTTCGGGGTAGTTTCTTCCCCCCCGAAGCGAAGTAGCTTCTTCTCATTCTCACTGAAATAACCTGACTTCACCATCTTGGAGAGATCAGCCTTGGAGACAGTCGACTTTTCGAAGTCCAAGTGGCTGGGTTTGCTTGGCACGGCAATATGGTAATCGTCATTGGGATCAGCTTCCTCAATATTTCCTTCTTCTGCTTCGGCAACAACTTCTTCTGTCTCGGCAACAGTCTGCTCTGCCTCGGTAGTACGGATTGCTTCTGAGGTCACCAGCCCAGATCGTTGCATCGCTTCGGAGATAGGAACAGTCTCCGATCCTTCAGCTTTGCCTCCCTCACGCTCAACCCTAGCGGTAGAGCGCACTCTGGCCATTTAATTCTGAATTTTTTGGGAACTAAAAACTTTTTCTTCCGAAGTTTTTTCTTCTGACGAAGTAGGCTTTAAACTGGAGCTTCGTTTGATTGCGAGAGTCAAGCTTCGGCTATGGTTAAAATTTTGGCAGCAAAACAGTGCAATAGCAATGAATGCTGTGGTAACTTCACACCTACCCGTCTGTTTATATAGTGCTGCAGGTAAGAAGGTGAATCGTCAGGATTTTTACACCAGGCGAACAGTTGCTTGCACCCGCTGCACGGTGGACCGCAGAGACCAAATAGTAACTCTGCAGGGTGGGACCGCTATGCGCTCGGAAACTGAATCGTTTCTCGACAACGAGCTCAGGGAAGGTGTTTTTCGGACCTTCGGCTTCCTGAAGCCTAAGAGACTTTTTTCACGGATCAAGCTCGTTACGAAAAACGATCTAGCACCGCGAAGGGGCTACTGTTGGGACCATGCTTCGTCGTCGAAGGTCCTGCAGGAAGAAACAGCTTCGGCTGAAGCTATCCGCATATAACGACCGAAGGTTCCTCTTCATGAAGCTTCGGAATTACAAACCGACTTAAAAGTAGAATGACCTTTTAGTCCATAAATGTTTGAGTCGTTGTTGTAAACTTTTATGAGGGGCATAATTGTAATTTCTCACAGGCTGTGTCCCGTGCCTATAAATAGTGAACAGTATTCCTTTACTGTTCACGCATTCCTGTAATTGCAATCGCATCATTCTGGAATCAACCTTTTGCCAAAGCAGAGGTATAATTGTATCTAATATTTGAATACATTAAGTTGATATAATGTGAAAGTAATGTTGTTCGTTCATAATTTATTTGTCTTTAATGCTTCATATTTCATATTACTTTATATAATTTATTAGAGTTCGATTACGAAGATTTAACCTTCGTAATTGTATCGTCTTAAACCTTCGTCCGAGGTGCATTAATCCTTAAAGGAATAATGCTTCATTGGACGAAGGGTATTAGCATTTAACATTTTATGTTGCCTTGTTCTTAATTCATAGCATTTGAGAACGAGTCCCCAACAGTATAGAACTCCTATTATATAGTAAAGATGTGACATTCGATCTTGTGCCATGATTCATCATATGTGTGAGACTTGGTCCTAGCACACCTGGTGATTATGTTCGCGCCCGGGTCTTGATGCCACAAAACCCGGGTGTGACAATAATAAGATATGTGGATTTATCTTAAAATCATGCCAACATTGAAGAGTCTTTTCTAGGATTTTTAGATGTCAATGATACAACTGGACAAGGTCTTTTTGATGTGCTACAAAATGAACTAAAGATTCTTGATCTTGACACAGATAATGTGAGAGGACAAGGCTACAATAATGGGGCAAACATGAATGGATGCAAAAACGGAGTTCAAAAGAAACTTTTGGATTTAAATCCTAGAGCTTTCTATTCTGCTTGTAGTTGTCATAACCTTAATTTAACACTTTGTGACATGGCCAACACATGCGGGAAAGCTAAGGATTTCTTTGGAATCATCCAACGCATATATACAATATTTGCTAATTCCATTAAGAAATGGCAGATTCTAAAAGATAACATAACAGGATTGACTCCTAAGTCAGTATCAGCTACATGTTGGGAGAGTCGCATTGAAAGTGTTAAAGCTATCAGATTTCAATTTGCAGATTTTCGGGAGGCTCTACTTCAGGTGCTTTATACTTTTATATTTATTTGATACTTTCATGTTTGTCCAATTATAACACATACTTTTTTTATACTAGGTGGCAGATGCTGGCAATGATGTGAAAACGAGCAGCGAGGCTAAAGGTTTGGCTAATAACGAACTTGGAGAGTATGAATTTATAGTTGCAATAGTCATTTGGTATGAGGTACTATTTGTTGTCAATATAGTAAGCAAGCACTTGCAAGCCAAAGATATGCTCATTGATGATGCTATTGATAAAGTGCAAGGGTTGATTTCTTTCTTCAAAAATTATAGAGAAATTGGTTTCTTAGAAGCATTACAGACAGCCAAAGACATTGCACATGAGATGGATATTGACACATCTTTTCGTAAAAGACGGGAGATTAAAAGAAAGAGACATTTTGATGAAAACCCTGATGAGGCAAATATTGCACACAGTCTCTAGAGGAATCATTTAGAATCACCTATTTTCTACCTATTGTTGATCAAGCAGTTTCCTCACTTACAAGGAGATTTGAACAGTATCAAGGCTATCAGAAAATTTTTGGATTCTTATTTAATTCTGAAGTATTGCAATCATTAGATAATGAGAGCCTACATTCTTCTTGTGATAATCTGAAGACTGCCCTAAACAAAGAGGGACAATCTGATATTGATGCTAAAGAATTGTATGCGGAGTTGAAGTTTCTTTAGAATTTCATTCCAAAAGAAAAGATGGGGCCTATGGAAATTCTAAATTTTTCAAAGCTACATGATTCTTTTCCTAATGCAAGTATTGCTTACAGAGTTCTATTGACCATTCCTGTGACTGTTGCTTCAGCAGAACGAAGTTTTTCTAAACTGAAACTATTGAAGTCCTACTTACGTTCTACAATGACACAACAAAGACTTACTGATTTAGCCACAGTAGCACTTCAGAGTGAATTGTTGGATAAGATTGAATATGATCATATTGTTGAGGAATTTATTTCAAGGAACACAAGGAGAATGAAGTTGTTCAAGTAAAATTTATGTAACCAAGAGTTTAATAGGTATGCTTTTCATAAAATTCATTTCTATGTTGTATTATAATATTTATATTATTATACTATTAGTTTTTAGTGATTTTGTAAAAAAGGGCCTCTATTCAATATTTTTGTACAGGGCCTCACTTTTTCCTGGCATGGCCCTGCTCCATTGATTAGAGATACTTTTATTAGAGATGTTTGATTTATAGGTGGTGATGAGGATGATGGTTATGATTATGCTTATGGTAACGTTTCTGGTATTCTTTCCATTTGGAAAGGGTACTACTGGGTTAACAATTCGGGTTAATGCTAAAACCTGGCTCTCTACTAGTAATAATAACCTGACCAACTAAAAGCAACTGCTTGACTTAACCCCACATAAAGCTAGTCCACTACAACCAAAACGGGACAATTGTTGAGTATGTTGATTTGTACTCACCCTTGCTTTACACACCAAACCCCCCAGGTTGTCCACATTGCAACCAGTGCTCAGGTGAAGATGAAGCCGTGGAGGGAGACTTCTAGGAGTTCCAAGAGTACAATGGGTTCTAGGCGTGGTTTAGCGGCAAACCCCTAGTAGGCTGCCTGTGAAGGCCCTGTTTATCTACGTTTCATTTTCGTACTTTGATTATTGTTAAAGACTATGTGGATGTCTCATACATCATGATGTAATCAACTATTACTATCTTCTATGTTATTATTTGAGCACTGTGTGATGATGTCCAGTTATGTAACTACTGTGTGCGTGAATTGCTGATCCTGGCACGTACATGGTTCGCATTCGGTTTGCCTTCTAAACACTGGGTGTGACAGTGAGTTCATGCACATTATTCTGCACAACTTGTCAAGCGATGGACATATGTGAGCTCACCCTTGTTGTACTCACATCCCCTAAGTCAAGAACAAGTACCACTGGATGAGGCGCATGAAGGTTGCTGTGATGAGTTCGTGAGTGGTGTAGGTCGTCGTCTCCTAGTCAACTAGGGTTGCTGGATCGTTGTCTTCGTATGATGTGATTATCAACTATTTTGTACAGAATTCCATTATATATTAATGATGTGACATTCGTTTCTGTACCATGAGTTATCATATGTGTGAGACTTGATCCTAGCACACTTGGTGATTATTCACGCCCGGGTTTGGTGCCCCTAAAACCCGGGTGTGACAGAAGTGCTATGAGAGCAATGTTGATTGTAGGACGTAACCTAGATAGAACTGAACAACCCTTATCTACTTGATTACTCTTACATTTTCTCTTCTAAAGACAAAAGAGGATTTCACACTTTGAAATCTTGTACCTAAAGTGACCTTTAGGAATAGGAGACCTAATCTTAGGAACAAAAACAAAACTATTTATGTAGGTATCTATATGCTTGAATGTTCTGTTCTTATGATAACTATTTGATTTGGTTCTTTGATTGAGTGTGATGAGTTGTGGAGTAATGTCCACAATTGCATCTGCATATACATATAGGCATAAAAAATGTGTTATAAGATAACTAGACAACCTAGATTATCCCCCATTAAAAATATATTTAGCTTAATAGATCCATTTCATCTAGTAGAGATACCTTATCCTAATAAGATACATCCTACCTTAAAAAGATTCTATCTTATTAGCCCATCTCAACCCAACCACTTCGCTTATCTCATCATGAAGTAACAACCATGATCTAATCCAAAATTAACTAGATATTATCCATCTAAGCTAGCCATACCAATCTAATCTAGATCCCATCTAAGCTACTATGATCTAATCTAAAGTGAGTTACTTAACCAGTTAGTTAATCCTAGTGAAATAGATTAGATCCTACTCCTATAAACATGTTTTAATCCAAAACTAGTGCCCTAGACCGATTCGACCATACACACCTACCTAACCTACCTATTGGAGTTCCTAATTCACCTACCCCAAACCTAAGAGCAACGTTAACCGTGTTTGACCTACTCATCCCATGTACCTCAGCTATCTTAAATTTATCGAATGGCAACACCAAGACCTAAGAAGAAATAGATCAACCTCGATAAGGAAAGTTATGAGTCGAACCCGATCTTCAGATGAATCAAGATCCACCGTCCGAGATGTAGTCTTTCCTTGCCCCAACCCTTCGTACCACAACTTATCCTTACTCTAACCATCTCTCATCTTAATAAGTGGCTTGACATAAAAGACATCCATGCTTTCCTAACCACCTACTACTTAGAAAGAAACTTTCTACTCTTGATCTCATTTGGAAATTAGAAGACAAACTACAAAACTTTTGCATCCCATTTTCTTAGTAATCTCAAGGACGAGATTATTTTTAAGGGGGGTAGAATTGGTAACGCCCAAAAAAATCTACTTCGAGACCTAGTTGATAGTATTCCAAGATTTAAGTCTTTTATAATAAGAGATTAAATAAAAGACCCTCATATAATTTAAACCAACCTTTGTTGAATAATATGATTAGAGACATTCTCCAAAAGAATTAAGTTTAATAAATACATTAATAAATATTATACACTAGAAAATCTTCTCTTTTAAATAACTATGAACATAATTTTAAATGGACTATACATTCAAGGAAGTAGTTTTTACTTTATGTGTGTGCATTGTATACTTAAAATATTTGGATAAAATAAACAAAACTAAAACATATATATGTCTTTATGCACATCATGTTGGAGTTTTATTTGCTGGTGCATTTAATCTTGGAAACCTTGAACTTTGAATAAAATTTGATTTTCGAATTTGAAATTGGGATAAAACTGAAAACATAAATCATAAAAAGAAAAGGTAAAACCTACTAGCTTCTGAGGGCCAGAATACCTTCCTTAGCCCAATATATCGCGCGACCCAACTCCACTTTGCCACCACCAGCCCTATCACCGCGCTCGCTAATACCTGGGGCCCGCGCGTCTGCCTGCATGCTCGTTTTGGCTCGGCCCAACAAGAAGCTCCTTCATGCTGGCCCATGTAACTATTTCCCTTTATCTTTTCTTAATCGCCGCATGTATATATGCCACGTGGGCCACCCATGCTAGGATCGTCCCTTCGCCAAATAAACAAGCTCTTGTGCGATTTGGTTGCGTGGAATTCGGGCGAAGTCCGCTCGTTTCTCCCAGCCGGGCTTCTCTGCGATGAGTATATATATACGCACGTACTTTACCCACCACTTATCCAAGCCAACCAAGCAAACTCCACAGGGGCATCATGCAGGAGCACCATCGGTGCGGACAGATAGGAAGGGAGAAGCCACCATGGTCCATCAACATCACGACGACGTCGAGGCTTCGACGAAGAGAACTGGTGCCCTCTCGGTTGTGCAAGAGCGCGACCAAAAGCTAGCCATGGCGTGTTGCCGTGGAGTATTGTGGCGGAACTGCCCGAATTATTCCAACTTAAGTGCCCAAGTCCCGCCTTAGAGGCTAGACCACACTTAAATGGGAATAACCCGTCAATCCCTCGGATCTAGTCCGACACGGCCACTGACAGGATCAAGTACCACAATCTCACTCGAAGGTGAGTCACAGAGCAAATACAATAAAGCATAAAACCATACATGTCACAATGTTAAATTATTACATCACCATCATCATCATCGGAGTTTTTGCAAAAGTAACCATCATTGTTCGAAGTGCAGCGGAATAAAACTAACGGTAATTAAACAGAGAGATGGGGAAGTCTGTCCCATCACTCCACATGCTCCTCCTCAGCCGAGGCAGGGTCCCACTCAACAGTCCAACCCGGTGGCAAGGTGGACGGCCAAGTTATCCCAGCAACCATCTCCTCCAGAGAACCTGTAAAAATTATGCCACAAGCAAGGCTGAGTATACTAATACTCAGCTAGACTTACCCGGTGTGAGGAGTCTACTCCTCTACCTCTAGACATGCAGCTGTTTGGCTGTGGGGTTTGGTTGCCAAAAGCACTAGCTGAGTTTCTAAATCAAGATTTTAACTTAGTCAAAGTTAAGTGTGACTCTCTTAAGGCTAAAAGTGTACTATCTATTCATACAAAGTAGCAAACATTTTAGCAATCACATCTTATATCATCTCCGCATCATTCCACTTGTTACTCAATGTAGCAGCATGGATCAAGCAGTCTCATTAGCTGCGAGAAGCAGACGATTTGAATCGAGTTTTTATCCTTGCAAGGTAAACCTAAACACACGACATGTAGGGGCACTCCGTCCCCACATACATCAATCGTCCCCATCGATTCCCCGTCAGCAGAGAGGGGCTCACCGCCTTGGCGTACAATGCCTCACTGACCCCGACTGGCCGTCGTGCAGTGACCGCACTTGTACCCACCATAACCGGAATGGGAGACCTCGTCTCAGGTCGCATGAGGAGGGCAATCTGCTGCCGGGTTCAATCAGGTACTAGGCTTACCGATTTACCATATTTCTCGGTATATGTTCAGTACGTTCAAACGCTTGACTCACGGTACCACACCTTAATCCTTATTCAAATTTTTATCCCGTAGACAACCAATCCCCATGGATTGTTGCCCACAACCAACATTAGTACGATATGAAAGTGGGTACAATCAATGTCCTGACCTCGCGTGAGTGCTAGAAAAATCACTCGTCTTCTACCGAGATCCTACTTAATAAAGCAACTACTCGACCTGTCATACTAGTATTCATCTCAAAAGGATTCCTGAGATCATGCAACTAGGGTTTCAAACAATTCCTACACCTAAGTGCACAATCATTCCTACAATCATTAAGTGAAGTAAAATAGCATAAATAACAGGTTATGCATAAAACCGGGGCTTGCCTTCCAAAGCAGTGGCAGGCAGGTCCTCTGGTGCAGGATCGGGTGCTGGATCTGGGCTACCTCCTGAGCAGCTCCTTGCTCCGGCACGAGGATGTACTCTCCGTCAGCAAGATTACAGTCTATCGAAATGCAATGAACATGTATGTCATGATTATGCAAGATTTAAGAACATTAAGCTACAGAAACTAAGTCAAGAATTAACTTAGGGTTCCCTGGTTATGTGGGTCTTCTAGTGGTATATATATACATAGACTTATTACCTTTTAGGTTTAGGTTTTCTTTTAGGATAACATAGTGGATTTGCATTGTCTTTATAGATTTCAGTGGACAAATTTACAAAGGTCTTAGGATGACATTAATTTCCATTATCCATTTTCCTTTCTTTAATTTCCATTTAGGGTTTCTAGTGTAGGTTTGAACTACGACAGTGTTTTAATAATTTCCAAAAATTCTGTAAAAATTACAGTGGGTTGTCACTTGCTATTCTAGCTTGTTTTAAGAATTTGAGGCTTAAAGTACAAAAGCTAGGCTTTAAACAAAAATAACAATAGTTAGGCAAAATGGGCCACTTTACACTACACCTCTTAGTTAGGGGTAGGTTCTGTCCTAAAGGTTATTTTTGCTGGCATCCCATAGTAATAATAGGCCTTTGTGCTGAAAATCACAGAAAACTAAGGGGTGGTTATTTAGTTATGATTTTCTTAAGTTTAATGTCAAAAAGGCACTTTCTACTACATTATTATTTGAAAAATGTCAAACAGCAGATTTCATATTTTTCCTAAGTTCTTTCTAGTAAAACAATAGTTATCCCAAGGGTGGGGGTGTTTTTACCTTGGGGTTATTTTTGTAGAGTTTTTCTAAGTTTTACTTGTTTTATTAAAACAAAAGAGATCTTACTTATTTTACACTAAAACAAGGTATGATATATTTTTCCAGTGAACTATATTGAATAAGTAACCTAACAAAAATAGAGGTACTCTCTGGTTCATTAATTAAATCACATTTTCTATTTTTCTTACCCTTAAGCATATTATAAAATAAGGGGTAAAAACTAACTTAATGGAGTGGACAGAGAGGTTTAACATTTTTTTTGGGTTAGTAGGTAGATATAAACTTCTCAAAATTTTTCTAACCCTGGTCAAACAATATTCCTATTTTTCCTTCTAATATTGAGTTTTGAGTAGTTTTCTTATTTAATTTAAAACTTCAGAAAGAAATACAGAAACCATGGGTTCTATTATTTTTATCTGATAGTTCATAAATTCCAGAATTTAGCAAAATTGGTTTGAATATTTTTGGATGATTATTTTTCAAGTTATGCATTTATTTAGCTATCTGTTATAACAAAAAGAAAAGAAATTCGAAAATGGAAAAGAAAACAGGTTTACGCTGAGGCCCCTGGGGTTTTTCCTTTTCTTTTCTCACAGAACAGCCCTTGGTCCACTATTGGCTTGGGTCACTGACATTGCGCAAAGCCCCCTGTACTTAATTAAAATCTAACCCGCGCTCCCTGACCGGCTTAAACAGTACCCGCGGCAAGGTTTACGACGGTGGGGCTTACTGTCACACCCGTTTCCCAAGGGACAGAGCCGGGTGCATAGCATATGTGTGCCAGGATCTATTTCCACACATATGTTGACGTCACAAGTGTAATATATCAAAAGAACAATGCATAAAAGCGTAAGTAACGATTTTATTAACATATTACACTTCGAACAGACATAATGTCTTAACCTTTATTCATCAAAGTACAGCGAAACATGGACATCCATCCACAGGAAGATGACCGGGGGTATCACTAGACTAGCATCCATGGAGTTCAGCATCATATCTTCATCTGCAAACTTCTGATCAAAATTAAGCAAGGGTGAGCTCACTTATGGTCGGGGCTCAGCAAGTGGGGGAAAAACTAATGCAGGTCTAACAAGGTGAGGCTGAGGTTGAGCAGTAAGCATTTTAGTTGGTCAACATTTTATTAACAACACCTGTCTTACTAATAAGTGTGAATCCCAAGTATTCCCATTAAGCAAAGATACAAGAGTATATCAAAAACACTTAAGTGAAACCACTTAAGCAAATCATTGGTAGATCATCGGATCTCGATTTATTTCCATCTTCAAGTTCAATTATCATGTGAGGAGTCCAGGCCGCTCATAACCGTGAGCACGGCTGATATATCAGTTTTACACTCTGCAGAGGTGGCGCATCTTTACCCATGAGTCGTGATTCCCTTCTAGCCCGGGTTAGCTAGACCCGTATTCACTTCCGAGGTGAATGGCCAGGGTCTCACTACGAGGCTTCTCCCTAGAGTCCTCATTACGCAAATGCTGGAAATGGTCAAACTGCATAAGGCACACCTACCGTAACCAACTTATAGTCCAGACTACAGGGTAAAGCTTTAGGAACTATGCCCGTATCCAATCTGCCTGAGCCAGAACTATAAGCGCTTGCCAGATGCCCCCGTTCCGGTCGACCACGACCAGCACCCAACATAAGACTTCCCTAGTTATTTAGCCAAGACCAGAGCCATGATAGTTCTCATGGTAGCACTGTTTTCCCGGGTGGTCACTCCATGTTCCAATTAATATGCAATAATCTTGTTTAACCATCGGGTTAACAACAATAAAGTAAACTTACCATTTGGAACATTAATATCATAAGCGGGAGTGACTGCATAAAGTTAAGTTGTAGCAATAGCATAGCTACAAAGGTAAAGTATAATTCCCAGGTTTGATCAAGGAATAAGGTTGGAAATGTTATCTAAATAGGTAACCCGTCAAATTATGCATATATATCCAAAAGAATAAACTTTATTAAATGTATTGTTTGGGATCAAACAGAGTATGCAGAGGGAGAAGTCCACTTGCCTTGCTTATAGAAAACTTGAGGTTCTTCCACGGATAGGAATAGATCTTGATCCTTAACTACTAGATCAACCACTAAATATCACACAAACAAACAAGAACAAACACCACTCAATAACATACAACATTCACCATACGTAAAGCTAAAAGAAAGCCTAACAAAAAGAGCGTTTGCTTTTCAAAAACGTCACAGGTAATTGTTATAATAAGTAAGTATTCTTTTCAAAAATGTGTGATCTATACTTTATAAAACAAGACATGAGCTTAAAATATCTTAATTAAAATATACAAATATTAAGTTCACCAATTTAATCTTTTGTAAAACGTCATATGTGATATGTCTAAGATTAAGGGTTTATAAGATGATAAAATACGTTATAACAATATTAAACCTTTGTAACCTTTTTAGAAAAGATATATATTATATATCTAAGGTTAATGAGTTGTGAAACACATTATTAAACATTAATTGATGAGAAGCTAATATATAAGCCTAAACATGTTTTATGTGGAAAGATAAAACAATAATTATCGTTTCTTTTATTTAAGAAAATATATAGCCTATTTTTATTAATAAGTCTATAATCAAAACAATATATGTGTAAACTACTACTTTAATTACCACACAACATGAGTTATTAATTAATCCATTTTAACATTCTTAGAAAAGCTATATGGCATATTACTACTATAAATCATATTATTATATATAACTTAAAATGTACATTTAAGACTAAATAATTTTTATGTGAAAGGATAATGAATAATCATCATTTTATTAGGAAAACACCTATCCTAAGTTTGTTAAGAAAACTATATTTAAAGGCAATATATAAAGTGACATTTTAGTTATAAAAAGAACTTAAACACTAATTAAAATGCTTATCACATAATTGTGAAACTAACAAAATCATTTCTTATTTGGGTTCCAAATGTATATTTTATAATAAACAGTAACATGCATCTACACATAAATAAAGGTAGACTAGGAGGGGTAGCTAATATATTTACATTTTTGTATACATGTCATTATAAATAATTATCTCTTGTTTTCTTTATTACAAAACATAAGGCTATAAATCTTTTTAATTTCTTAATTTCAAAACTACACGTTACAACAAACACAATACAAATTAATTTATAAAAACATATAAATTATTCAAACTATAAATTCAACTGATCAGCGCGCGCACTAGTACATAGCTATGTAAATACTATTTAATTTATTTGGATATTGAATACGTATTTTATGAATAAATCAATGTCGCAAGAATTAATACATTATTAACCATAGCTTCTAGGAGGTAGATTAGAAATATGACATTTTTCTACCTTTGGCGGACGCGAGGAAGATGAGCGCAACAGCAACAAGGCAACAGCGAGGGCACGACACCGTACGACGCAGGGGGCTCTGGCGAGGTTGCCGCAGGTCGACGACGTCACAGCGCAGGGTGAATTCACGATGCTGGCGAGTGGTTCGGTGGGCAGGGAACGAGCGCGAACGTCGTGCTGCGTGGACGGAGCTCCGATGGGGTTCCACGGACAGCGGGGCGGATGGCGAGGAACGACAAGCTCCGGTGAGTCTCTACGGACTCTGGTGATGACAGGGACGAACTAGAGAGTGGGGAGCGTGTGAGAGAGAGAGCTCGGGGAGGAAGGAGAAGAGAGGAGCTCGGCGGATTTTATAGGGAGAGGGCGCTGGGGAGAAGAGAAAGGGCGGCCATGGCTTAAAGGCACCATTGATGAAGAGAGGGATTAATGGGAGGAGAAACGGCGCCAATAACTCATAGAAACGGTCGGGTTGACGCTCCATTAACTCGAGGAGACGAACGGACGGGGCTCGGCGCGGATGTGGCGGGTCGGCTGTGCAGCTCGGTCGGCCGGGGCGTCGGGCGAGGTCGGACTTCCTAGTGCGGGTGCGCGGCTCGTCGGCGGCTTCTGCGGGCGGAGTCGCGGCTCGGCGTCGGCCGTCCCTGGCGCGGGCGCGTCGGGGCTTGCTCCTGGCGCGGGTAGCGTGCGGCGCTGGTCTGGGGCACTTGGGTGCGCGCGGGTGGGCGCGAGATGGAGGCACGAGTAGCAGAGAGTGGTAGCAGAGAAGCATTGCGTGCCCACACGAGTAGTCCAGAGGAGTCAAAGGGATGTAGAAGGAAGAGATGACGAGGGGGTCCCAGCTGCAAGTGATACAAGGCGTGGGAGGGAGGATAAAAGAGATCTGGACCCACACGTCATGGCTCAGAGGGGACGTCAGACGTGGGATGGAGAGGCCGAGCGTTTCTTTTTGTTTTCTAAATCCTTTTTCTTTTAAATATTCAGAAATTAGTAGAAAACGTGAAGTACTTACTATGTTACAAAATTTTAAAGAAAGAGGTAACTCATACATATATAACGTGAGGAACTTACTATATTACAAATTTCTTGCGAAGCTCATATATTTTTATGAAGAGATCCACACCAAAAAAATAAATCCAAACAAACATATGTAAATATATATTTCTGAAATTGGAATAAATTCAAGAATATTACTAACTGAAAATAGAGAAAAAATACGATTTTAGGAAAAGTATATTATTTAAATAAAACGACTTCATATAAAAAATGAAATCAAATAAAATGGAAAATTTTATATTACTTATAAACAAAAATTAACGTAACAAAATACATATTCCAAAAAAACAATATTTTAGCAATTCATTATTGTTTTGTAAAATGAGATTGTCTTCACAAGATCAAATCCCAAGATTGGATTTGCAAATCAATTCAAACAAAATATATGCTTCGGCATGAGTGCAACAAACACTTGTTAAAATTTTATCTATTCAAGAATTGTTCAAATTATTTATATTACCATTTTACTATTAGAAATCATAAGTATTTTTTCCTTTCTATTGAAAAATAATAATATAAACTAAGTTATCTTCAATTGATGGTTTTAGGGTGTTACAAAATCTACCCCTCTAAAAAAATCTCGTCCTCGAGATTAGGGAAGGCTAGCAAGAAAACAATGGTGATATATGGTTACTCGTAGGTTCATGGTTCACATTGAACTTCTCCAAACTTAAGGAACTTCCTTACTTCTTTGCTCCGCAATGAATGCTAATCAAGCGACCTTCATCATCATACTTATAAAATGGTGGGTCTTCTGAATTATTGCTTAGGTCATGCTTTGTAGCTTTCTTCTCTAGTCGGTCCAGACGCTTCTTGGGGCATTCACGAATAATGTGTCCTTCATTTTTGTAGTAGTAGCAAGCACCTCTTGCTTTGAGTTCTTTGCGAGTCAACTTTGCTTGACCAACAGGGGGTGAGGGTTGACTGGGTGTCTGTATCTCATGTAGCTGAGCCTGACTTGATTCTTCTGTTTGGGTATCCATGTGTTTCGTGGCTTTTGCTTGAGGTGGACTAATCATGTATCCAAACATTTTTCTATTCCTTTTGTTGTTCTTCATTCCATTCATCGAATATCTTTGGGACTCATTTTTCTCGTTCATAGTTGTTAAGGTAGGAATATTGTCGTTGGTACCATTTACTTCCTTTCCATTGGGGTTGGGGTTCATCATCTAGTCAGAGGGTAAAAGAGTTAGTGAGACAGACTGCATAACAGGCTTGTATGACATTAAGATAAAGAGCTAACACAACGTTTTAATTTCCAATATAAGATTAGTTAAGGAACAAGGATGGTTTCAGATTTCTACTAGCTTCATCATACTTTGAGAGTTTACATGTGTTATATTCCTTAACAAAGATCTTTTTGAACCTTATAGATTTCAGAGCATGATATCCAAATCATCTTTCTAATCCAAGAGTATTCTTTGAGTATAAATTGAGAGAAAGACTTGAGCGGAATTTTAGGGCAACTAGAGTATCACATTGCTTCAGATGACACCATACTTTATTTTCTTTATAAAGAGGCAAAACACAATAGGTGCGAGAGATTCTCCAAATTTATTCATATATCACTTAACACAATTACAAAGCTTGAAAGGGCAACACTTTGACGTTTTTTTTCTTTGTGGGACATACTCCTTCTTCTAGCTAAACGATATATTATTCTTCCTTGTCAGATGTACCAATCTTCAGGGCTGGAGATCGATCGTCTTCAACTACTATTCTTTCTCCAGATGGAGTTTCCAAACACATGGTTCTCTCAGTATGTTGGATTACTGCCTTAGTTCTTTGTAACCAATTCTTTCCAAGAATCACATCCTTTCCCATTGACTCTATCACTAGGAGATCAGCTGAAAAATCTACCCCGTTGATTTTAATACTTACTTTCGGACATATGTAGTTCGCTAACACTTTCCTTTCAGGTGTACTGATGGTCTTTCTTGATCTTAAGAGGCACTTAAAGATACCATACTTTGTTGCAAACTGGGCACTGATAAGAAAATGTGTTGTATGAGGATCATACAACACGGTGGCGATGGTTGTGTGAATGACTAGTGTTCCAAAAATTACTGCATCATCATATGGAATGGTTCCTGTCACTGCATAACTTATCTTTCCTGTGGTCTCTTTCCGTTGTTTATTCTTGGTTGATGCATGGGTTTGAGGGTGTTGTCTTTCCTTTTGGACCTTATTGATCTCCACATCCTTCTTAGGACAACCATTAACAAGATGGCCGGTATCACCACAGCCAAAGCAAGCATGACTTGATAAGTTACATGGTGGAGTTGTCTTTACTATGTTGGTAGAAGTTTCTATGCATTTTTGTTCACATTCCATGTCTGAAGACTGAGATAGCTTCATCTCGGAGGTGATCTGTAGTGAACTCTTCTCAGGACAATTACGGAAGTAATGACCTTCATGTCCACATTGATAGCAAGCTTTTCTTGAAGTTATCTCTTGACTTATTTCCATGTTTCCCTTTTCGTTTCTTGGACCTGATGCGACGACGAGGCTGAAACTGTGTGCAAGTAATAGTCCATCCATCCATGTAACACTCATGTGTTTCTTTTTGGAGCTGGGCATCCTTGTGATGTTTCCTTTTTTTGGAGTACTTTGCAATTCATCAACTGACAATGCATTAGGTATGAGAGAATCTGCTATTAGTTGTTCTTGAGGAGACATATGTCTTTTTATGCTAGAAAATAAAATCTGGTTCTTCTGTTTTGTAGTTTCACTTTCGTTTGTACTGATCTGGCGACAAGGAATTCCATAGTACTCACAACAACAACATGTTCCAAGGTCACTTGTTTGTTGGTTTGGTTGTGCATCCTTTTGTGTCTTGAATGTCTGTTCATCAGCTATTTTATTTATAGTGTTGTTTTGACTTGCCAAAACACCGCATTCTTTACACTTAGTGACATCACTTGTAGTTGACATTCCAAGGTCTGACATCTGTATGGGTATGGAAGAATGGAAGGGACGAAAGGGTTGAGTAAAGACAGATTATAGAGAGCAGAGAAAACTCATCTATCTAAGGTTTTTTTCTAGCTAACTGATGCCATTGTGGACAAAAGTCACACAGTACACCAACAATCATTTCAAAGAAGCAAATCAAACATGAACACAAAGGACAATGAACTCAAGCATACCAGCACAACACAATCCAATTCTACTTATTCAACCAAAACAAAAGGTGAGTTTGGAATAAGAAAGATATTATAAAGTCAAGGAGTGAGGTAAGAAATAGCAAGGAGTTAGACAAGACATATTTGTTGGTGGCCAAGAGTGAAATAAGATAACCATGAACTAGTAAAGCAAGGATAAATGATATAACCAAGGATTATGAAACGAGTTAGGGAGAAAGCTTTATCAAGGAGACAAAATAGAGAGGCATTATCAAGGAGAAAAGTAGGGAGACAAAGAATTCAATATATCAAGGTAGATATTGCCCAAGGAAGGCAATACAATGGCAAGAAAACAAAAGTATAAGAAGTCAAGGGTTATATAACAATATTAGGGATTAGAAAACCACTATAGTATAATATAATATCGCCATTACCGATCTAGTCGAAAATCTTAATATTAAAGAACAATCCTATCAACCTAACCAAGAAGTCTGGTAATAGATCCAAAGGATCCATAACAAAACTTCTTGCGGAGTGGGGATAAGACAGAGAATAGGGCATTGTTGATAGCTTCTAAAAGGTTTCTTCTGGCAAACTTCGCTTCAAGTTCCGCAATCCTAGCTTGATCATCTTGCAATGCTTCTCATTAGAACCTTCTGATAGATGAAGAATCAGACAAGAAGGGTTGAAGATAAAAGAGACGAGTTTTGATATAAAGTAAGTTTTTATGGAGATAATTAAGTCAAGTTTAGAACGATTGACTGGGCTTTCCATTTCTAACTAATCTAGCGACCTACGGTCACATTGGCCTCTGATACCACTTTTGTCACACCCGTTTCCCAAGGGACAGAGCCGGGTGCATAGCATATGTGTGCCAGGATCTATTTCCACACATATGTTGACGTCACAAGTGTAATATATCAAAAGAACAATGCATAAAAGCGTAAATAACGATTTTATTAACATATTACACTTCGAACAGACATAATGTCTTAACCTTTATTCATCAAAGTACAGCAAAACATGGACATCCATCCACAGGAAGATGACCGGGGGTATCACTAGACTAGCATCCATGGAGTTCAGCATCATATCTTCATCTGCAAACTTCTGATCAAAATTAAGCAAGGGTGAGCTCACTTATGGTCGGGGCTCAGCAAGTGGGGGAAAAACTAATGCAGGTCTAACAAGGTGAGGCTGAGGTTGAGCAGTAAGCATTTTAGTTGGTCAACATTTTATTAACAACACCTGTCTTACTAATAAGTGTGAATCCCAAGTATTCCCATTAAGCAAAGATACAAGAGTATATCAAAAACACTTAAGTGAAACCACTTAAGCAAATCATTGGTAGATCATCGGATCTCGATTTATTTCCATCTTCAAGTTCAATTATCATGTGAGGAGTCCAGGCCGCTCATAACCGTGAGCACGGCTGATATATCAGTTTTACACTCTGCAGAGGTGGCGCATCTTTACCCATGAGTCGTGATTCCCTTCTAGCCCGGGTTAGCTAGACCCGTATTCACTTCCGAGGTGAATGGCCAGGGTCTCACTACGAGGCTTCTCCCTAGAGTCCTCATTACGCAAATGCTGGAAATGGTCAAACTGCATAAGGCACACCTATTGTAACCAACTTATAGTCCAGACTACAGGGTAAAGCTTTAGGAACTATGCCCGTATCCAATCTGCCTGAGCCGGAACTATAAGCGCTTGCCAGATGCCCCCGTTCCGGTCGACCACGACCAGCACCCAACATAAGACTTCCCTAGTTATTTAGCCAAGACCAGAGCCATGATAGTTCTCATGGTAGCACTGTTTTCCCGGGTGGTCACTCCATGTTCCAATTAATATGCAATAATCTTGTTTAACCATCGGGTTAACAACAATAAAGTAAACTTACCATTTGGAACATTAATATCATAAGCGGGAGTGACTGCATAAAGTTAAGTTGTAGCAATAGCATAGCTACAAAGGTAAAGTATAATTCCCAGGTTTGATCAAGGAATAAGGTTGGAAATGTTATCTAAATAGGTAACCCGTCAAATTATGCATATATATCCAAAAGAATAAACTTTATTAAATGTATTGTTTGGGATCAAACAGAGTATGCAGAGGGAGAAGTCCACTTGCCTTGCTTATAGAAAACTTGAGGTTCTTCCACGGATAGGAATAGATCTTGATCCTTAACTACTAGATCAACCACTAAATATCACACAAACAAACAAGAACAAACACCACTCAATAACATACAACATTCACCATACGTAAAGCTAAAAGAAAGCCTAACAAAAAGAGCGTTTGCTTTTCAAAAACGTCACAGGTAATTGTTATAATAAGTAAGTATTCTTTTCAAAAATGTGTGATCTATACTTTATAAAACAAGACATGAGCTTAAAATATCTTAATTAAAATATACAAATATTAAGTTCACCAATTTAATCTTTTGTAAAACGTCATATGTGATATGTCTAAGATTAAGGGTTTATAAGATGATAAAATACGTTATAACAATATTAAACCTTTGTAACCTTTTTAGAAAAGATATATATTATATATCTAAGGTTAATGAGTTGTGAAACACATTATTAAACATTAATTGATGAGAAGCTAATATATAAGCCTAAACATGTTTTATGTGGAAAGATAAAACAATAATTATCGTTTCTTTTATTTAAGAAAATATATAGCCTATTTTTATTAATAAGTCTATAATCAAAACAATATATGTGTAAACTACTACTTTAATTACCACACAACATGAGTTATTAATTAATCCATTTTAACATTCTTAGAAAAGCTATATGGCATATTACTACTATAAATCATATTATTATATATAACTTAAAATGTACATTTAAGACTAAATAATTTTTATGTGAAAGGATAATGAATAATCATCATTTTATTAGGAAAACACTTATCCTAAGTTTGTTAAGAAAACTATATTTAAAGGCAATATATAAAGTGACATTTTAGTTATAAAAAGAACTTAAACACTAATTAAAATGCTTATCACATAATTGTGAAACTAACAAAATCATTTCTTATTTGGGTTCCAAATGTATATTTTATAATAAACAGTAACATGCATCTACACATAAATAAAGGTAGACTAGGAGGGGTAGCTAATATATTTACATTTTTGTATACATGTCATTATAAATAATTATCTCTTGTTTTCTTTATTACAAAACATAAGGCTATAAATCTTTTTAATTTCTTAATTTCAAAACTACACGTTACAACAAACACAATACAAATTAATTTATAAAAACATATAAATTATTCAAACTATAAATTCAACTGATCAGCGCGCGCACTAGTACATAGCTATGTAAATACTATTTAATTTATTTGGATATTGAATACGTATTTTATGAATAAATCAATGTCGCAAGAATTAATACATTATTAACCATAGCTTCTAGGAGGTAGATTAGAAATATGACATTTTTCTACCTTTGGCGGACGCGAGGAAGATGAGCGCAACAGCAACAAGGCAACAGCGAGGGCACGACACCGTACGACGCAGGGGGCTCTGGCGAGGTTGCCGCAGGTCGACGACGTCACAGCGCAGGGTGAATTCACGATGCTGGTGAGTGGTTCGGTGGGCAGGGAACGAGCGCGAACGTCGTGCTGCGTGGACGGAGCTCCGATGGGGTTCCACGGACAGCGGGGCGGATGGCGAGGAACGACAAGCTCCGGTGAGTCTCTACGGACTCTGGTGATGACAGGGACGAACTAGAGAGTGGGGAGCGTGTGAGAGAGAGAGCTCGGGGAGGAAGGAGAAGAGAGGAGCTCGGCGGATTTTATAGGGAGAGGGCGCTGGGGAGAAGAGAAAGGGCGGCCATGGCTTAAAGGCACCATTGATGAAGAGAGGGATTAATGGGAGGAGAAACGGCGCCAATAACTCATAGAAACGGTCGGGTTGACGCTCCATTAACTCGAGGAGACGAACGGACGGGGCTCGGCGCGGATGTGGCGGGTCGGCTGTGCAGCTCGGTCGGCCGGGGCGTCGGGCGAGGTCGGACTTCCTAGTGCGGGTGCGCGGCTCGTCGGCGGCTTCTGCGGGCGGAGTCGCGGCTCGGCGTCGGCCGTCCCTGGCGCGGGCGCGTCGGGGCTTGCTCCTGGCGCGGGTAGCGTGCGGCGCTGGTCTGGGGCACTTGGGTGCGCGCGGGTGGGCGCGAGATGGAGGCACGAGTAGCAGAGAGTGGTAGCAGAGAAGCATTGCGTGCCCACACGAGTAGTCCAGAGGAGTCAAAGGGATGTAGAAGGAAGAGATGACGAGGGGGTCCCAGCTGCAAGTGATACAAGGCGTGGGAGGGAGGATAAAAGAGATCTGGACCCACACGTCATGGCTCAGAGGGGACGTCAGACGTGGGATGGAGAGGCCGAGCGTTTCTTTTTGTTTTCTAAATCCTTTTTCTTTTAAATATTCAGAAATTAGTAGAAAACGTGAAGTACTTACTATGTTACAAAATTTTAAAGAAAGAGGTAACTCATACATATATAACGTGAGGAACTTACTATATTACAAATTTCTTGCGAAGCTCATATATTTTTATGAAGAGATCCACACCAAAAAAATAAATCCAAACAAACATATGTAAATATATATTTCTGAAATTGGAATAAATTCAAGAATATTACTAACTGAAAATAGAGAAAAAATACGATTTTAGGAAAAGTATATTATTTAAATAAAACGACTTCATATAAAAAATGAAATCAAATAAAATGGAAAATTTTATATTACTTATAAACAAAAATTAACGTAACAAAATACATATTCCAAAAAAACAATATTTTAGCAATTCATTATTGTTTTGTAAAATGAGATTGTCTTCACAAGATCAAATCCCAAGATTGGATTTGCAAATCAATTCAAACAAAATATATGCTTCGGCATGAGTGCAACAAACACTTGTTAAAATTTTATCTATTCAAGAATTGTTCAAATTATTTATATTACCATTTTACTATTAGAAATCATAAGTATTTTTTCCTTTCTATTGAAAAATAATAATATAAACTAAGTTATCTTCAATTGATGGTTTTAGGGTGTTACAAAATCTACCCCTCTAAAAAAATCTCGTCCTCGAGATTAGGGAAGGCTAGCAAGAAAACAATGGTGATATATGGTTACTCGTAGGTTCATGGTTCACATTGAACTTCTCCAAACTTAAGGAACTTCCTTACTTCTTTGCTCCGCAATGAATGCTAATCAAGCGACCTTCATCATCATACTTATAAAATGGTGGGTCTTCTGAATTATTGCTTAGGTCATGCTTTGTAGCTTTCTTCTCTAGTCGGTCCAGACGCTTCTTGGGGCATTCACGAATAATGTGTCCTTCATTTTTGTAGTAGTAGCAAGCACCTCTTGCTTTGAGTTCTTTGCGAGTCAACTTTGCTTGACCAACAGGGGGTGAGGGTTGACTGGGTGTCTGTATCTCATGTAGCTGAGCCTGACTTGATTCTTCTGTTTGGGTATCCATGTGTTTCGTGGCTTTTGCTTGAGGTGGACTAATCATGTATCCAAACATTTTTCTATTCCTTTTGTTGTTCTTCATTCCATTCATCGAATATCTTTGGGACTCATTTTTCTCGTTCATAGTTGTTAAGGTAGGAATATTGTCGTTGGTACCATTTACTTCCTTTCCATTGGGGTTGGGGTTCATCATCTAGTCAGAGGGTAAAAGAGTTAGTGAGACAGACTGCATAACAGGCTTGTATGACATTAAGATAAAGAGCTAACACAACGTTTTAATTTCCAATATAAGATTAGTTAAGGAACAAGGATGGTTTCAGATTTCTACTAGCTTCATCATACTTTGAGAGTTTACATGTGTTATATTCCTTAACAAAGATCTTTTTGAACCTTATAGATTTCAGAGCATGATATCCAAATCATCTTTCTAATCCAAGAGTATTCTTTGAGTATAAATTGAGAGAAAGACTTGAGCGGAATTTTAGGGCAACTAGAGTATCACATTGCTTCAGATGACACCATACTTTATTTTCTTTATAAAGAGGCAAAACACAATAGGTGCGAGAGATTCTCCAAATTTATTCATATATCACTTAACACAATTACAAAGCTTGAAAGGGCAACACTTTGACGTTTTTTTTCTTTGTGGGACATACTCCTTCTTCTAGCTAAACGATATATTATTCTTCCTTGTCAGATGTACCAATCTTCAGGGCTGGAGATCGATCGTCTTCAACTACTATTCTTTCTCCAGATGGAGTTTCCAAACACATGGTTCTCTCAGTATGTTGGATTACTGCCTTAGTTCTTTGTAACCAATTCTTTCCAAGAATCACATCCTTTCCCATTGACTCTATCACTAGGAGATCAGCTGAAAAATCTACCCCGTTGATTTTAATACTTACTTTCGGACATATGTAGTTCGCTAACACTTTCCTTTCAGGTGTACTGATGGTCTTTCTTGATCTTAAGAGGCACTTAAAGATACCATACTTTGTTGCAAACTGGGCACTGATAAGAAAATGTGTTGTATGAGGATCATACAACACGGTGGCGATGGTTGTGTGAATGACTAGTGTTCCAAAAATTACTGCATCATCATATGGAATGGTTCCTGTCACTGCATAACTTATCTTTCCTGTGGTCTCTTTCCGTTGTTTATTCTTGGTTGATGCATGGGTTTGAGGGTGTTGTCTTTCCTTTTGGACCTTATTGATCTCCACATCCTTCTTAGGACAACCATTAACAAGATGGCCGGTATCACCACAGCCAAAGCAAGCATGACTTGATAAGTTACATGGTGGAGTTGTCTTTACTATGTTGGTAGAAGTTTCTATGCATTTTTGTTCACATTCCATGTCTGAAGACTGAGATAGCTTCATCTCGGAGGTGATCTGTAGTGAACTCTTCTCAGGACAATTACGGAAGTAATGACCTTCATGTCCACATTGATAGCAAGCTTTTCTTGAAGTTATCTCTTGACTTATTTCCATGTTTCCCTTTTCGTTTCTTGGACCTGATGCGACGACGAGGCTGAAACTGTGTGCAAGTAATAGTCCATCCATCCATGTAACACTCATGTGTTTCTTTTTGGAGCTGGGCATCCTTGTGATGTTTCCTTTTTTTGGAGTACTTTGCAATTCATCAACTGACAATGCATTAGGTATGAGAGAATCTGCTATTAGTTGTTCTTGAGGAGACATATGTCTTTTTATGCTAGAAAATAAAATCTGGTTCTTCTGTTTTGTAGTTTCACTTTCGTTTGTACTGATCTGGCGACAAGGAATTCCATAGTACTCACAACAACAACATGTTCCAAGGTCACTTGTTTGTTGGTTTGGTTGTGCATCCTTTTGTGTCTTGAATGTCTGTTCATCAGCTATTTTATTTATAGTGTTGTTTTGACTTGCCAAAACACCGCATTCTTTACACTTAGTGACATCACTTGTAGTTGACATTCCAAGGTCTGACATCTGTATGGGTATGGAAGAATGGAAGGGACGAAAGGGTTGAGTAAAGACAGATTATAGAGAGCAGAGAAAACTCATCTATCTAAGGTTTTTTTCTAGCTAACTGATGCCATTGTGGACAAAAGTCACACAGTACACCAACAATCATTTCAAAGAAGCAAATCAAACATGAACACAAAGGACAATGAACTCAAGCATACCAGCACAACACAATCCAATTCTACTTATTCAACCAAAACAAAAGGTGAGTTTGGAATAAGAAAGATATTATAAAGTCAAGGAGTGAGGTAAGAAATAGCAAGGAGTTAGACAAGACATATTTGTTGGTGGCCAAGAGTGAAATAAGATAACCATGAACTAGTAAAGCAAGGATAAATGATATAACCAAGGATTATGAAACGAGTTAGGGAGAAAGCTTTATCAAGGAGACAAAATAGAGAGGCATTATCAAGGAGAAAAGTAGGGAGACAAAGAATTCAATATATCAAGGTAGATATTGCCCAAGGAAGGCAATACAATGGCAAGAAAACAAAAGTATAAGAAGTCAAGGGTTATATAACAATATTAGGGATTAGAAAACCACTATAGTATAATATAATATCGCCATTACCGATCTAGTCGAAAATCTTAATATTAAAGAACAATCCTATCAACCTAACCAAGAAGTCTGGTAATAGATCCAAAGGATCCATAACAAAACTTCTTGCGGAGTGGGGATAAGACAGAGAATAGGGCATTGTTGATAGCTTCTAAAAGGTTTCTTCTGGCAAACTTCGCTTCAAGTTCCGCAATCCTAGCTTGATCATCTTGCAATGCTTCTCATTAGAACCTTCTGATAGATGAAGAATCAGACAAGAAGGGTTGAAGATAAAAGAGACGAGTTTTGATATAAAGTAAGTTTTTATGGAGATAATTAAGTCAAGTTTAGAACGATTGACTGGGCTTTCCATTTCTAACTAATCTAGCGACCTACGGTCACATTGGCCTCTGATACCACTTTTGTCACACCCGTTTCCCAAGGGACAGAGCCGGGTGCATAGCATATGTGTGCCAGGATCTATTTCCACACATATGTTGACGTCACAAGTGTAATATATCAAAAGAACAATGCATAAAAGCGTAAATAACGATTTTATTAACATATTACACTTCGAACAGACATAATGTCTTAACCTTTATTCATCAAAGTACAGCAAAACATGGACATCCATCCACAGGAAGATGACCGGGGGTATCACTAGACTAGCATCCATGGAGTTCAGCATCATATCTTCATCTGCAAACTTCTGATCAAAATTAAGCAAGGGTGAGCTCACTTATGGTCGGGGCTCAGCAAGTGGGGGAAAAACTAATGCAGGTCTAACAAGGTGAGGCTGAGGTTGAGCAGTAAGCATTTTAGTTGGTCAACATTTTATTAACAACACCTGTCTTACTAATAAGTGTGAATCCCAAGTATTCCCATTAAGCAAATATACAAGAGTATATCAAAAACACTTAAGTGAAACCACTTAAGCAAATCATTGGTAGATCATCGGATCTCGATTTATTTCCATCTTCAAGTTCAATTATCATGTGAGGAGTCCAGGCCGCTCATAACCGTGAGCACGGCTGATATATCAGTTTTACACTCTGCAGAGGTGGCGCATCTTTACCCATGAGTCGTGATTCCCTTCTAGCCCGGGTTAGCTAGACCCGTATTCACTTCCGAGGTGAATGGCCAGGGTCTCACTACGAGGCTTCTCCCTAGAGTCCTCATTACGCAAATGCTGGAAATGGTCAAACTGCATAAGGCACACCTATTGTAACCAACTTATAGTCCAGACTACAGGGTAAAGCTTTAGGAACTATGCCCGTATCCAATCTGCCTGAGCCGGAACTATAAGCGCTTGCCAGATGCCCCCGTTCCGGTCGACCACGACCAGCACCCAACATAAGACTTCCCTAGTTATTTAGCCAAGACCAGAGCCATGATAGTTCTCATGGTAGCACTGTTTTCCCGGGTGGTCACTCCATGTTCCAATTAATATGCAATAATCTTGTTTAACCATCGGGTTAACAACAATAAAGTAAACTTACCATTTGGAACATTAATATCATAAGCGGGAGTGACTGCATAAAGTTAAGTTGTAGCAATAGCATAGCTACAAAGGTAAAGTATAATTCCCAGGTTTGATCAAGGAATAAGGTTGGAAATGTTATCTAAATAGGTAACCCGTCAAATTATGCATATATATCCAAAAGAATAAACTTTATTAAATGTATTGTTTGGGATCAAACAGAGTATGCAGAGGGAGAAGTCCACTTGCCTTGCTTATAGAAAACTTGAGGTTCTTCCACGGATAGGAATAGATCTTGATCCTTAACTACTAGATCAACCACTAAATATCACACAAACAAACAAGAACAAACACCACTCAATAACATACAACATTCACCATACGTAAAGCTAAAAGAAAGCCTAACAAAAAGAGCGTTTGCTTTTCAAAAACGTCACAGGTAATTGTTATAATAAGTAAGTATTCTTTTCAAAAATGTGTGATCTATACTTTATAAAACAAGACATGAGCTTAAAATATCTTAATTAAAATATACAAATATTAAGTTCACCAATTTAATCTTTTGTAAAACGTCATATGTGATATGTCTAAGATTAAGGGTTTATAAGATGATAAAATACGTTATAACAATATTAAACCTTTGTAACCTTTTTAGAAAAGATATATATTATATATCTAAGGTTAATGAGTTGTGAAACACATTATTAAACATTAATTGATGAGAAGCTAATATATAAGCCTAAACATGTTTTATGTGGAAAGATAAAACAATAATTATCGTTTCTTTTATTTAAGAAAATATATAGCCTATTTTTATTAATAAGTCTATAATCAAAACAATATATGTGTAAACTACTACTTTAATTACCACACAACATGAGTTATTAATTAATCCATTTTAACATTCTTAGAAAAGCTATATGGCATATTACTACTATAAATCATATTATTATATATAACTTAAAATGTACATTTAAGACTAAATAATTTTTATGTGAAAGGATAATGAATAATCATCATTTTATTAGGAAAACACTTATCCTAAGTTTGTTAAGAAAACTATATTTAAAGGCAATATATAAAGTGACATTTTAGTTATAAAAAGAACTTAAACACTAATTAAAATGCTTATCACATAATTGTGAAACTAACAAAATCATTTCTTATTTGGGTTCCAAATGTATATTTTATAATAAACAGTAACATGCATCTACACATAAATAAAGGTAGACTAGGAGGGGTAGCTAATACATTTACATTTTTGTATACATGTCATTATAAATAATTATCTCTTGTTTTCTTTATTACAAAACATAAGGCTATAAATCTTTTTAATTTCTTAATTTCAAAACTACACGTTACAACAAACACAATACAAATTAATTTATAAAAACATATAAATTATTCAAACTATAAATTCAACTGATCAGCGCGCGCACTAGTACATAGCTATGTAAATACTATTTAATTTATTTGGATATTGAATACGTATTTTAAAATAAATCAATGTCGCAAGAATTAATACATTATTAACCATAGCTTCTAGGAGGTAGATTAGAAATATGACATTTTTCTATCTTTGGCGGACGCGAGGAAGATGAGCGCAACAGCAACAAGGCAACAGCGAGGGCACGACACCGTACGACGCAGGGGGCTCTGGCGAGGTTGCCGCAGATCGACGACGTCACAGCGCAGGGTGAATTCACGATGCTGGCGAGTGGTTCGGTGGGCAGGGAACGAGCGCGAACGTCGTGCTGCGTGGACGGAGCTCCGATGGGGTTCCACGGACAGCGGGGCGGATGGTGAGGAACGACAAGCTCCGGTGAGTCTCTACGGACTCTGGTGATGACAGGGACGAACTAGAGAGTGGGGAGCGTGTGAGAGAGAGAGCTCGGGGAGGAAGGAGAAGAGAGGAGCTCGGCGGATTTTATAGGGAGAGGGCGCTGGGGAGAAGAGAAAGGGCGGCCATGGCTTAAAGGCACCATTGATGGAGAGAGGGATTAATGGGAGGAGAAACGGCGCCAATAACTCATAGAAACGGTCGGGTTGACGCTCCATTAACTCGAGGAGACGAACGGACGGGGCTCGGCGCGGATGTGGCGGGTCGGCTGTGCAGCTCGGTCGGCCGGGGCGTCGGGCGAGGTCGGACTTCCTAGTGCGGGTGCGCGGCTCGTCGGCGGCTTCTGCGGGCGGAGTCGCGGCTCGGCGTCGGCCGTCCCTGGCGCGGGCGCGTCGGGGCTTGCTCCTGGCGCGGGTAGCGTGCGGCGCTGGTCTGGGGCACTTGGGTGCGCGCGGGTGGGCGCGAGATGGAGGCACGAGTAGCAGAGAGTGGTAGCAGAGAAGCATCGCGTGCCCACACGAGTAGTCCAGAGGAGTCAAAGGGATGTAGAAGGAAGAGATGACGAGGGGGTCCCAGCTGCAAGTGATACAAGGCGTGGGAGGGAGGATAAAAGAGATCTGGACCCACACGTCATGGCTCAGAGGGGACGTCAGACGTGGGATGGAGAGGCCGAGCGTTTCTTTTTGTTTTCTAAATCCTTTTTCTTTTAAATATTCAGAAATTAGTAGAAAACGTGAAGTACTTACTATGTTACAAAATTTTAAAGAAAGAGGTAACTCATACATATATAACGTGAGGAACTTACTATATTACAAATTTCTTGCGAAGCTTATATATTTTTATGAAGAGATCCACACCAAAAAAATAAATCCAAACAAACATATGTAAATATATATTTCTGAAATTGGAATAAATTCAAGAATATTACTAACTGAAAATAGAGAAAAAAATACGATTTTAGGAAAAGTATATTATTTAAATAAAACGACTTCATATAAAAAATGAAATCAAATAAAATGGAAAATTTTATATTACTTATAAACAAAAATTAACGTAACAAAATACATATTCCAAAAAACAATATTTTAGCAATTCATTATTGTTTTGTAAAATGAGATTGTCTTCACAAGATCAAATCCCAAGATTGGATTTGCAAATCAATTCAAACAAAATATATGCTTCGGCATGAGTGCAACAAACACTTGTTAAAATTTTATCTATTCAAGAATTGTTCAAATTATTTATATTACCATTTTACTATTAGAAATCATAAGTATTTTTCCTTTCTATTGAAAAATAATAATATAAACTAAGTTATCTTCAATTGATGGTTTTAGGGTGTTACACTTACCGGCGGCAGTAGAGCTCCGGCGGGGTGGTCAGTGACGTCCGGGAGGTCGCGACGGTCACGTCGGTGTGCGGGTCGGTGTCGGAGGTGGTCGGAGCTACCCTGGCCACGAGCACAGGCGGCGGGGGTCGTCGGCGGCTCCTGCTCCGGCCAAACCACGGCGGTATAGTTCAATTAGGGTGCACGAGGAGCTTCACGGGGTGACACAGAGGCCATGCGCGCAACGAATTGGAAAACGGTGCATGGGCTTACCCGGTCCACGTGCGCCGGCGGGTTCTTGAACTCCGGTGAGTACGATTGGGCTACTCCGGTGACGAGGGTCCCCGGGTCAAGCTTGAGCAAGTCTCACGGCCTCACCAGGAAGCTAACTGAGGGCCTAGATCGAACGGAGGAGGACGGGAGAGGGGCTGGCCACGGTGGTTGCTCTCGGGCGGCACTGGCGGGTCGCGGGGAGGTCGCCGGAGTTAATGGCTGGCTCGGGCAAGTCCGGCGAGGTACGGAGGAGGTAACGGGGAAAGCAACCAAGCACTGGGGCGGGCTTTATAGCCGTAGCGCGGGCGTGGTCACGAGCGGCCGCGGGCGCGCGGGGGTTCGCACACGGGCGTGCTCTGAGCGTGCCCCCGGATGCCAGCTCGCGTCGAACACGTGGAAGCTTGCTTCTGCCATGGTTCAACGGCCGATTAGAGCGCCATAGCGTGCGTATCTTGGCAAAGTCACTGTGTACGGTCGCTTCTCTGCTCCAAATCCTATCTTTTCGCTGTGAGTTCCAAGTCGAGATATGGTCGGGGTAGGGAGATAGAGAGGGGAGAAGTTTGCTGTGTCAGCTAAGCCCGAACCGAAACAAAAGGGGTGTCAAGTCGTGTCTAGCGCCCTAGGGTAGGCGTCATCTCTTTCCAGGGTGTTCTAGGGTTAATTTGGCGCCATTTTGTCAATTGGGTCGAAAGGTTTTGAAAAGGGGATTAAGGTGAACATGTGGAATCTTTGTGCAAGGGTTAGTTTTTGTACTTAGGCAAAAACTGAATTCTCCCTTGTGCTGAACCTTAGGTGAACTTTTTAGGACTTTTCTGAAAACTTTTTGGGGGTACTTCCTTACTATTAATTGTAGGTTATGAAGTATATTACAACTTTTATATTTGGCCCAAACCATGATCATAAGGTTTACCTGATCTTTTGATCATAGCTTCAATTAGGGTTCCCATTGCCTATGGGGGGTCTTGCTTTAGGGTTTTGGGAGATCCCCACTTAGATGTGCATGATAAGCTAGGGCATGACATCCAAGGTGGATTACACTTGCTTAGGACCTAGAATTCCAAGTTTGGTATACTTTGCCCAATTCAATCTTCATGTGATAATAGGTAAAAAGGGGGTAACCTTGGGGTGGACACCCTGAGTAACACCTGGGGTGTTACAGCCCTCCCCCCTTAAAGGAATCTCGCCCCGAGATTTCAGGTAGAGCCCTTTGGAGGGTGCTTGAAGGTGTGCTGGTGTTGTTTTCCCCCTTTATACATAAGTTTCTCTTATTTACTTCTCTTCGAATGTCATCCTCTTTGCAACTTCAGAAGGAAGCCCTTCTTAAGTTAAATCCACAACTTAGACTATCCTTGTTATCTAAGTTTTTCTTATAATTGGATTCAAAGGGCAGGTGGGGGGGTTCTGGGGTTACGTACCGACTCCTTTGGGCAGAAAGTCGGGGAAGCGAGAGCGTAGAAAATCCTCAGTCTCCCATGTAGCTTCTTCTGCTGAATGGTGACTCCACTGAACCTTGTACATTCTGACTGTCCTTGCCCGAGTTGATCTTTCCTTCTGATCTAATACCTTGACGGGGTACTCTCGGTAGGATAAGTCTGGCTCTATCTCAATGTCTGGTTCTGGCAGTACTTCAGTGGGTAGGCGAACGCATTTCCGCAACTGAGATATATGGAACACATTGTGAACTGACGACATGTGAGGTGGTAATTCCACTTGATAGGCTACGGGTCCACAAGCTTCCTTGATCTTGTAGGGTCCAATATAGCGAGGAGCTAACTTGCCCTTGATCCCGAATCTCTGAACACCCTTGGTGGGTGATACCTTAAGATAGACATGATCTCCCACCTCAAACTGTAGAGGTTTCCGCCTCTTATCATGATAGCTCTTTTGCCTGGCCTGAGCAGCTTCCAAGTTCTTGGTAATAACTCTGACTTTTGCCTCTGCCTCGAGTACCAAGTCTGGCCCAAAAATTTCCCTTTCTCCAGCTTGAGACCAATTTAGTGGGGTCCTACACCTTCTCCCATATAATGCCTCAAAAGGTGCCATCTTCAGACTGGATTGATAACTGTTATTGTAAGAAAACTCCGCCAAAGACAGACACTTGTCCCAATCTTTTCCGTAGTGTAGTGCACATGCTCGCAACATGTCTTCCAAAATTTGATTCACCCTTTCTGTCTGGCCATCTGTTTGGGGGTGGTATGCTGAGCTTCGGATGACATGGGTCCCAAGTGACTCTTGCAATTGCTCCCAAAATCGTGCCACAAACGGTGCTCCTCTGTCAGATATAATGGTTTTGGGAATACCATGCAACCTTACTATCTGATCAACATAAATTTCAGCGTATTTCTCTGCCCTATGGGTGGTATGCACTGGCAAGAAATGAGCAGTCTTGGTCAACCTGTCCATGATAACCCAAATTGAATCATGGTGCCTGGAGGTATTGGGTAATCCCACTATGAAGTCCATACAAATGTCCTCCCATTTCCAAGATGGTATGGGAAGGGGTTGCAAAGGGCCTGCTGCCTTCAAGTGACTAGCCTTTATCCTCTGGCAAGTATCACACTCGGATATGTACTTGGCAATTTCTCTTTTCATTCTAGTCCACCAATATAAAGATCTGAGATCATGGTACATCTTGTTGCTACCAGGGTGCATGGAGAATTTGGAAAGGTGAGCTTCATCCAGTATCTTCTTTCTGAGCTCAGGGTCCTTGGGAACAACCAATCGATCTCCAAACCATAGAATTCCCTTGCTGTCCTGTCGGAAACACTTGTATTTCTCTGCCTTTTGCTTGATCATATCCTTGATAACCTGAACACCCTTATCCTCAACCTGTGCCCTGACTATCTGTTCTTGCAATGTGGGCTCCACCGAGATATAGCTTAGGTTACCCGAAGAAACAACTTCCAGGTTCAGCTTGCACAACTCATCACACAGGGTGGTCACTCCCACATCCATGCTCATACAATTACACTGGGCCTTTCTGCTCAAGGCATCTGCCACAACATTGGCCTTCCCTGGGTGGTAATGCACCTCCAAATCATAGTCCTTGATTAACTCCAACCATCTCCTTTGCCTCATGTTCAGATCTGCCTGAGTGAAGATGTATTTGAGACTCTTGTGATCAGTGTAGATGTTACAGTGAGCTCCCATCAAGTAGTGTCTCCATATCTTTAGAGCATGGACTACCGCTGCCAATTCTAGATCATGTGTAGGGTAGTTCTGCTCATGGGGCCTGAGTGCCCGGGAAGCATAAGCAATCACTCTGTTCTCTTGCATCAAGACACATCCCAAACCAGTACCAGAAGCATCACAGTAAACTTCAAATGGCTTGGTATTGTCGGGTTGAGCTAGCACTGGGGCTGTTGTCAGATGCTGCCTCAAGGTATGGAATGCACCTTCACACTTTTGGCTCCACTCAAATTTGACTCCCTTCTTCAACAGTTCAGTCATTGGTTTGGCAATTCTGGAGAAATCCGGAATAAATCGTCGGTAATACCCTGCCAATCCCAGGAAACTCCGAATCTGCTTCACTGTAGTCGGGGGTTTCCAGTCCATTACCTCTTGTACCTTCTCAGGATCAACTGATATCCCATCCCGAGAAATTGTGTGACCCAAGAATTTAATCTCCTTCAGCCAGAACTCACATTTAGACAACTTAGCATAAAGATGATGATCGCGCAGTCGCTGAAGCACAATGTGCAGGTGCTCAGTATGTTCGTCCTCATTCTTGGAATAGACCAGAATATCATCAATGAAAACGACCACGAACTTGTCCAATTCTGGCATAAACACTGAGTTCATCAGGTACATGAAATAAGCCGGGGCATTGGTCAGCCCAAAAGACATCACCAGAAACTCATATAGTCCATATCTGGTAGAGAAAGCCGTCTTGGGAATATCGCTGGCACGGATCTTGATCTGATGGTATCCTGAGCGAAGGTCTATCTTGGAGAATACCTTGGCTCCAACCAACTGATCAAACAGAACATCAATGCGGGGCAGCGGGTATTTGTTCTTTATAGTCACCGCATTGAGAGGACGGTAGTCAACACACATCCTCAAACTCTCATCCTTTTTCTTCACAAATAAAGCTGGACATCCCCATGGTGAAGTGCTTGGACGAATAAACCCCTTGTCCAACAATTCTTGCAATTGTTTCTTCAATTCCGCCAATTCCGCGGGAGGCATCCTATAGGGTCTCTTGGAGATAGGAGCAGTCCCGGGTTGCAATTCGATGGCGAACTCAATATCTCGGTCAGGTGGCATCCCTGGCAATTCGTCTGGGAAAACATCTGGGTAGTCGCAGACCACTGGGATCTTTTCCACCGGGGATTCTATCATAACAAAGGCACAAGATCGGGTACAACCCTGGTCGGGTAAATATAAAACAGTCTCGCCATAAGCAGGGGAATGAATTTCAATGGCTCTGGCTGCAATGTCCAATACTGCCTGATGCCTGGTCAACCAGTCAGCTCCCAAAATAATATCCACGCTGTCCAATCCTAAGATGAGAAGGGTGGTTCTAATCACCAGACTACCAAATTTTATAGGCACTTGCCTGTTGATTTGATAAGTGGCAACTCTGCCTCCTAGCGTTGAAATTGTAATGCCCCCATCGGTATGGTGAAAGGGCAACTGGCACTTGGCACTAAACTTAGCACTGATAAAACTATGCGATGCGCCCGAATCAAATAAAATAATCGCAGGATAATTCAAAACTGTAAAGATACCAGTCATGACGGGTGCTCCCTCTGGAATGTCAGCCATGGTGGTGAAGTTCAGCCTGCCCTGCCTCACTTGCACCTTCTGTCTCTTGCCTTGGTTCTGATTGATATTCTGCCCCTGCCTCTGCTGGTTCCTGGGGCAATTCTTGGCATAATGCCCAGTGTTGCCACAAGTGAAGCATCAGTTGTCATTTGCCTGCCGGTACTGCTGCTGCTGCTGATTGCTCCTCTGAGCTGGAAATTGGGTGCGGTTGGGTGCCTGCTGCTGCTGCTGCGGTCGGATCACCCATCGCCCTTGCTGCTGCTGGGGTCCCCTGCCCTGGGTGTCAGACACAATCCTGAAGCGTTGTGGCTGAGCTGAGGGTCCTGCCACAGGGGTCTTCCTCTTCTTCTCTGCCTGTCTAGCTGTAATACAGTCCTCTTGGGAGATAGCCATGTTGACCAACTCATTATAGCTGTTGGCCCTGACGGTGTTGAGACGATCTCGGAGCTTAGTGCTAAGCCCCCTCCTGAACCTATCCCTCTTCTTCTCATCTGTATCTGCATGATATCCCGCATACTGGCACAAGTCATTAAAGGCCTGGGCATACTGCAACACTGTCCTGTTGCCCTGAGTGAAAGGGAAATGTGCCTTTGGGCCATTTCTAAGTATTTTGGTGATTGAGTGCAAACACAAGTGCTTAAATGTGAAAATATGCCCAAGGATGATCAAAGTACAAATCACAAGTTAAGGTATGTTTCTAAGCCTTAGTACATTGGTTTTGTGTACTAATATATTTGTCTAAGTGTTAGAAACAGATAGAAGAAGAGAAGAGAAGACTTGGCTGTGTACAGCCAAGGGGCTGCTTCGGTCTGGGGCACCGGACTGTCCGGTGGTGCACCGGACAGTGTCCGGTGGTGCACCGGACAGTGTCCGGTGCGCCAGGCTGCCTCGGCCGAAGAGGCCGCTCTCGGGTTTTTCTCCGGCGACTTCGGCTAAAATTCACCGGACTGTCCGGTGTGCACCGGACTGTCCGGTGAGCCAACGGTCGGCCGGGCCAACGGTCGGCCGCGCGATCGGCGCGCGACATGTGGCCGAGCCAACGGTCGGAAGGAAGCACCGGACTGTCCGGTGTGCACCGGACTGTCCGGTGCGCCAGATCTGCAACGGTCGGCAACGGTCGGCTTCGCCATTTAAGGAAACAAATCGGGCACCGGACAGTGTCCGGTGTGCACCGGACTGTCCGGTGCGCCACGAGACAGAAGGCAAAGATGGCTTTCCAGATTTGTTCCCAACGGCTCCTAGCTGCCTTGGGGCTATAAAAGGGACCCCTAGGCGCATGGAGGAGTATACCAAGCATTCCTACAACTCTTCTAAGCACCAAGACATCAATCTCACGCATTCGTTTCATTGTGATAGCATATAGAGCTCTTGTGGAGTTGTGAACTCTTTGTGTTGCGTTGCGAGCTCTTGTTGCGACTTGTGTGCGTGTTGTTGCTCTGATTTTCGAGTCTTGTGTGCGTTGCTCATTCCCACCTTACTCCGTATTCTTTGTGAACTTAATTGTAAGGGCGAGAGACTCCAAGTTGTGGAGATTCCTCGCAAACGGGAAAAGATCAAAGGAAAGAAAAACACCGTGGTATTCAAGTTGATCATTGGATCACTTGAGAGGAGTTGAGTGCAACTCTCGTCCGTTGGGACGCCACAACGTGGAGTAGGCAAGTTTTGTACTTGGCCGAACCACGGGATAACCACCGTGTCAACTCTGTGATTGCTTTCTTGTGGTTATCATGTTTTGAGTTCTCTCTAGCCACTTGGCCATACTTGTGCTAACCCTTAACAAGTTTTTGTGGCTTAAGTTTTGAACTTTTACAGGATCACCTATTCACCCCCCCCTCTAGGTGCTCTCAATTGGTATCAGAGCCATTCTCTTCAAGAAAGGGACTAACCGCCCGAAGAGATGGATCCTAAGGGGAAGGGAATTGTGATAAACGACAAGGAGAAGGAGTCCTTCGTCAACGAGCCAAGGGATGACAAGTCCAATGACTCGGGCTCGGGCCACAAGCGAAGAGATGGGAAGAAGAAGAAGACAAGACGCATCAAGGAGATCGTCTACTACGACAGCGATGAGTCCTCTTCTTCCCAAAAGAACGACGACCACGACAAACAAAGGAAACCGGTTAATTCGAACTTTTCATTTGATTATTCTCGTATTCCACATAGTTCGAATTCGCATTTGCTTTCCATTCCTCTTGGTAAACCTCCACATTTTGATGGGGAGGACTACGGATTTTGGAGTCACAAAATGCGCAGTCATTTATTCTCTCTCCATCCAAGCATATGGGAGATTGTAGAGAATGGAATGAAATTCGATAGCTCGGATAGCCCTATGTTTATCAATGAACAAATTCATAAAAATGCACAAGCTACTACTGTTCTCTTAGCATCTTTGTGCAGGGAAGAGTACAATAAGGTGAGCGGCTTGGACAATGCCAAGCAGATATGGGACACCCTCAAGATCTCTCACGAGGGGAACGACATCACCATGCTCACCAAGATGGAGTTGGTGGAGGGCGAGCTTGGACGATTCGCCATGATAAGGGGAGAAGAGCCAACTCAAACTTACAACCGGCTCAAGACCCTTATCAACAAGATAAGGAGCTACGGAAGCACGCGTTGGACGGATCACGACGTCGTCCGCCTAATGCTCAGGTCATTTACCGTTCTTGATCCTCATCTCGTGAACAATATTCGTGAGAACCCCAGGTACACGATGATGACGCCCGAAGAAGTACTTGGAAAATTTGTGAGCGGGCGGATGATGATCAAGGAGGCAAGGTACGTCGATGACGCGTTGAACGGTCCAATCCACGAGCCTCAACCCATTGCTCTCAAGGCATCGAGGAGCAAGGAGGCACTACCAAGCAAGGTGGCGCAAATTGAGGCGGCCGGGCTTAATGATGAAGAAATGGCTCTCATCATTAAGCGCTTCAAGACGGTGCTAAAGGGTCGCAATGGACAGCCGAGCAAGACTAAGACCAAGGGGAAGCGATCATGCTTCAAATGCGGTAAGCTTGGTCATTTTATTGCTAACTGTCCTGATAATGAAAGTGACCAGGAAAAGGGAAACAAGAGGGAAAAGAAGAAGCATTATAAGAAGGCAAAGGGTGAGGCGCATCTAGGCAAGGAGTGGGACTCGGATTGCTCCTCATCCGACTCCGACAATGAAGGACTCGCCGCCACCGCCTTCAACAAATCAACCCTCTTCCCCAACGAGCGTCACACATGCCTTATGGCAAGGGAGAAGAAGGTATGTACTCGCAACTCTACCTATGCTTCTTCAAGTGAGGACGAATCTAGTGATGAGGATGAAGTAGATTATTCATGTTTGTTCAAGGGCTTAGATAGATCTAAGATAGACAAAATTAATGAATTAATTGATGCCTTGAATGAAAAGAATATACTTTTAGAAAAGCAAGAGGATTTGTTGTATGAAGAGCATGATAAATTTGTTGAGGCACAAAAATCCTATGCTTTAGAGGTTAAAAGAAATGAAATGCTTTCTTTTGAACTATCTACTTGTCATGAAACCATTTCTACTTTGAAAGGTGTCAACAATGATTTAAATGCTAAATTAGAAGTAGCAAATAAATCCAACTCTTGTGTTGAACATGTTGAAATTTGCACTAGGTGTAAGGATGTTGATATTAATGCCTGTAGTGAACACTTAGTTTCCATTTCAAAATTGAGTGATGAAGTAGCTAGTCTTAATGCTCGACTTAAGACTAGCAAAAGTGATTTTGAAAAACTAAAATTTGCTAGGGATGCCTACACGGTTGGTAGACACCCCTCAATTAAGGATGGACTTGGCTTCAAGAGGGAAGCCAAGAACTTAACAAGTCATAAGGCTCCCATTCCCGCCAAGGAGAAAGGGAAGGCCCCTATGGCTACTAGTGCTAAAAGGAACCATGCCTTTTTGTATCATGATAAAAGACAAACTAGAAATAGAAGTTATGATGCTTTTGATTCATATGTTTATGATTCTCATGCCATGTGTGCTCCTAGTTCTTCTTATGTGTATAATAGAAATGTTACTAGGAAAAATGTTGTTTCTAAAAGAAATGTTGCAAATGTTCATAGAAAAGTAGTGAATGAACCCTCTACAATTTATTGTGCTTTGAATGCTTCATTTGCAATTTGTAGAAAGGATAGAAAAGTAATTGCTAGGAAGTTAGGGGCAAAATGCAAAGGTGATAAAACTTGCATTTGGGTCCCTAAGGAAATTGTGACTAACCTTGTAGGACCCAACAAGAGTTGGGTACCTAAGTCCCAAGCCTAAATTTGCCTTGCAGGTTTATGCATCCGGGGGTTCAAGCTGGATTATCGACAGCGGATGCACAAACCATATGACGGGGGAGAAGAAGATGTTCACCTCCTACGTCAAGAATAAAGATTCCCAAGATTCAATTGTATTCGGTGATGGGAATCAAGGCAAGGTAAAAGGTTTAGGTAAAATTGCGATTTCTAATGAGCATTCTATCTCTAATGTATTTTTAGTAGAGAGTCTTGGATACAATCTGCTATCTGTGAGTCAATTATGTCATATGGGATATAATTGTCTATTTACAAATATAGATGTGTCTGTCTTTAGAAGAAGCGATGGTTCATTAGCTTTTAAGGGTGTATTAGACGGCAAACTTTATTTAGTTGATTTTGCAAAAGAAGAGGCCGGTCTAGATGCATGCTTAATAGCTAAGACTAGCATGGGCTGGCTGTGGCATCGCCGCTTAGCACATGTGGGGATGAAGAACCTTCACAAGCTTCTAAAGGGAGAACACGTGATAGGTTTGACTAACGTGCATTTCGAAAAAGATAGACCTTGTGCAGCTTGTCAAGCAGGTAAACAAGTGGGAGGAGCACATCACAGCAAGAACGTGATGACCACTTCAAGACCCCTGGAGCTGCTGCATATGGACCTCTTCGGACCTGTCGCCTATCTGAGCATAGGAGGAAGTAAGTATGGTTTAGTTATTGTTGATGACTTTTCCCGCTTCACTTGGGTGTTCTTTTTGCAGGAAAAATCCGAAACCCAAGGGACTCTCAAACGCTTCCTCAGGAGAGCTCAAAATGAGTTTGAGCTCAAAGTGAAAAAGATAAGAAGCGACAACGGGTCCGAGTTCAAGAACCTTCAAGTGGAGGAGTTCCTTGAAGAGGAAGGGATCAAGCACGAGTTCTCCGCTCCCTACACACCACAGCAAAATGGTGTGGTAGAGAGGAAGAACAGGACGCTCATCGACATGGCGAGGACGATGCTAGGAGAGTTCAAGACCCCCGAGTGCTTTTGGACGGAAGCCGTGAACACGGCGTGCCACGCCATCAACAGGGTCTACCTTCATCGCCTCCTCAAGAAGACGTCGTATGAGCTACTAACCGGTAACAAACCCAATGTATCGTACTTTCGTGTATTTGGGAGTAAATGCTACATTCTAGTGAAGAAGGGTAGAAATTCTAAGTTTGCTCCCAAAGCTGTAGAAGGGTTTTTGTTAGGTTATGACTCAAATACAAAGGCGTATAGAGTCTTCAACAAATCATCGGGTTTGGTTGAAGTCTCTAGCGACATTGTATTTGATGAGACTAATGGCTCTCCAAGAGAGCAAGTTGTTGATTGTGATGATGTAGATGAAGAAGATGTTCCGACGGCCGCTATACGGACCATGGCGATTGGAGAAGTACGGCCACAGGAACAAGATGAACGAAATCAACCTTCTTCCTCAACTATGGTGCATCCCCCAACCGAAGATGACGAACAGGTACCTCAAGTGGAGGCGCTCGATCAAGGGGGAGCACAAGATAATCATGTGATGGAGGAAGAAGTGCAACCGGCACCTCCAACCCAAGTTCGAGCGATGATTCAAAGGGATCATCCCGTCGACCAAATTCTGGGTGACATTAGCAAGGGAGTAACTACTCGATCTCGATTAGTTAATTTTTGTGAGCATTACTCTTTTGTCTCTTCTATTGAGCCTTTCAGGGTAGAGGAGGCCTTGCTAGATCCGGACTGGGTGTTGGCCATGCAAGAGGAGCTAAACAACTTCAAGCGCAATGAAGTTTGGACACTGGTGCCTCGTCCGAAGCAAAATGTTGTGGGAACCAAGTGGGTGTTCCGCAACAAACAGGACGAGCACGGGGTGGTGACGAGGAACAAGGCTCGACTTGTGGCAAAAGGTTATGCCCAAGTCGCAGGTTTGGACTTTGAGGAGACCTTTGCTCCTGTGGCTAGGCTAGAGTCCATTCGTATTTTGCTAGCATATGCCGCTCACCATTCTTTCAGGTTGTACCAAATGGATGTGAAGAGCGCTTTCCTCAACGGGCCAATCAAGGAGGAGGTGTACGTGGAGCAACCCCCTGGCTTCGAGGATGAACGGTACCCCGACCACGTGTGTAAGCTCTCTAAGGCGCTCTATGGACTTAAGCAAGCCCCAAGAGCATGGTATGAATGCCTTAGAGACTTTTTACTTGCTAATGCTTTCAAGGTTGGGAAGGCCGATCCAACTCTTTTTACAAAGACATGTGATGGTGATTTGTTTGTGTGCCAAATTTATGTCGATGACATAATATTTGGTTCTACTAACCAAAAGTCTTGTGAAGAGTTTAGCAGGGTGATGACGCAGAAATTCGAGATGTCGATGATGGGCGAGTTGAACTACTTCCTTGGGTTCCAAGTGAAGCAACTCAAGGAAGGCACCTTCATCTCCCAAACGAAGTACACGCAAGATCTGCTAAAGCGGTTTGGGATGAAGGACGCCAAGCCCGCAAAGACGCCAATGGGGACCGACGGACACACCGACCTCAACAAAGGAGGTAAGTCCGTTGATCAAAAAGCATACCGGTCAATGATAGGTTCTTTGCTTTACTTATGTGCTAGTAGACCGGATATTATGCTTAGCGTGTGCATGTGTGCTAGATTTCAATCCGATCCTAAGGAGTGTCACTTAGTGGCGGTGAAGCGAATTCTTAGATATTTGGTTGCTACGCCTTGCTTCGGGCTCTGGTATCCAAAAGGGTCTACCTTTGACTTAGTTGGATACTCAGACTCCGACTATGCTGGATGTAAGGTCGATAGGAAGAGTACATCGGGGACGTGCCAATTCTTAGGAAGGTCCCTGGTGTCATGGAACTCTAAGAAACAAACATCCGTTGCCCTATCCACCGCTGAGGCCGAGTACGTTGCCGCAGGTCAGTGTTGCGCGCAACTACTTTGGATGAGGCAAACTCTCCGGGACTTTGGCTACAATCTGAGCAAAGTCCCACTCCTATGTGACAATGAGAGTGCTATCCGCATGGCGGAGAATCCTGTTGAGCACAGCCGCACAAAGCACATAGACATCCGGCATCACTTTTTGAGAGACCACCAGCAAAAGGGAGATATCGAAGTGTTTCATGTTAGCACCGAGAACCAGCTAGCCGATATCTTCACTAAGCCTCTAGATGAGAAGACCTTTTGCAGGTTGCGTAGTGAGCTAAATGTCTTAGATTCGCGGAACCTGGATTGAATTGTAGCATACATGTAGTTATGCTTTTGATCATGTTCCTTTTTTGCATTATGTTGCTTATTATGGTGCTCAAGTTGTACAAACACTCCCTGGACCTCACAAGTCCGTTGCAAAGTGATGCACATGTTTAGGGGGAGATGTGTTACAACTTGACCCTTTGAGACTAACCTTGTGCTTGAGTTTGATAATTTAGTCTCGAAGGAGGATTGAAAGGGAAAAGGTGGACTTGGACCATGAAAGACTTCCACTGCACTCCGATGAGAGGGTAACTAATTCCAAGTTCATCTCATGAAATCTTATTGCCATTTGCTCTTAATTGAAGACTTTGGTGAGGCAATGAGGTTAAAAGGCCAAGATTGATCCCGTTTTGGTGCTTGATGCCAAAGGGGGAGAAAATAAAGGCCAAAGCGATAAATGGATCAGCTACCACTTGAGAGATTTTGAAAATAGTAGAATAGAGTTTTTGTTGTGTCAAAAGCTTTTATTGTCTCTCTTGTCAAAAGTTGGCTTCTTGTGGGGAGAAGTATTGATTATGGGAAATAGGGGGAGTTTTTGAAATCTTCGATCAATCTCTTTTGGAATGACTCTCTTTATACTTCAACATGTGTGTTTGACTTAGAGATAGAGATTTGAGTTTGATTTGCAAAAACAAACCAAGTGGTGGCAAAGGATGATCCATATATGCCAAAATTGAATAAAACCAATTTGAGTTTTTATTTAAAGTGATTTTGCACTTGTTCTAGTTGCTTTATATTGTGTTGGCATAAATCACCAAAAAGGGGGAGATTGAAAGGGAAATGTGCCTTTGGGCCATTTCTAAGTATTTTGGTGATTGAGTGCAAACACAAGTGCTTAAATGTGAAAATATGCCCAAGGATGATCAAAGTACAAATCACAAGTTAAGGTATGTTTCTAAGCCTTAGTACATTGGTTTTGTGTACTAATATATTTGTCTAAGTGTTAGAAACAGATAGAAGAAGAGAAGAGAAGACTTGGCTGTGTACAGCCAAGGGGCTGCTTCGGTCTGGGGCACCGGACTGTCCGGTGGTGCACCGGACAGTGTCCGGTGGTGCACCGGACAGTGTCCGGTGCGCCAGGCTGCCTCGGCCGAAGAGGCCGCTCTCGGGTTTTTCTCCGGCGACTTCGGCTAAAATTCACCGGACTGTCCGGTGTGCACCGGACTGTCCGGTGAGCCAACGGTCGGCCGGGCCAACGGTCGGCCGCACGATCGGCGCGCGACACGTGGCCGAGCCAACGGTCGGAAGGAAGCACCGGACTGTCCGGTGTGCACCGGACTGTCCGGTGCGCCAGATCTGCAACGGTCGGCAACGGTCGGCTTCGCCATTTAAGGAAACAAATCGGGCACCGGACAGTGTCCGGTGTGCACCGGACTGTCCGGTGCGCCACGAGACAGAAGGCAAAGATGGCTTTCCAGATTTGTTCCCAACGGCTCCTAGCTGCCTTGGGGCTATAAAAGGGACCCCTAGGCGCATGGAGGAGTATACCAAGCATTCCTACAACTCTTCTAAGCACCAAGACATCAATCTCACGCATTCGTTTCATTGTGATAGCATATAGAGCTCTTGTGGAGTTGTGAACTCTTTGTGTTGCGTTGCGAGCTCTTGTTGCGACTTGTGTGCGTGTTGTTGCTCTGATTTTCGAGTCTTGTGTGCGTTGCTCATTCCCACCTTACTCCGTATTCTTTGTGAACTTAATTGTAAGGGCGAGAGACTCCAAGTTGTGGAGATTCCTCGCAAACGGGAAAAGATCAAAGGAAAGAAAAACACCGTGGTATTCAAGTTGATCATTGGATCACTTGAGAGGAGTTGAGTGCAACTCTCGTCCGTTGGGACGCCACAACGTGGAGTAGGCAAGTTTTGTACTTGGCCGAACCACGGGATAACCACCGTGTCAACTCTGTGATTGCTTTCTTGTGGTTATCATGTTTTGAGTTCTCTCTAGCCACTTGGCCATACTTGTGCTAACCCTTAACAAGTTTTTGTGGCTTAAGTTTTGAACTTTTACAGGATCACCTATTCACCCCCCCCCCTCTAGGTGCTCTCACTGAGTGAGTGCCAAAAACTCATTGAGCTTTCTGTCCATAATTCCGGCTGGTATATGGTGTCCTCTGAAAGCTGCCTTGAACTCCCTCCACTCCACCTCTCGGTCCTCTGGCTGCATAGCAAGAAAATGATCCCACCAAGTCCTTGCGGGTCCGCGAAGCTGCTGGGTGGCGAACCTGACTTTGGTGACCTCTGAGCAAACTCCATGGAGCAGTGGGAATTTGGATTCCACCACTCGCAGCCACACATCTGCATCAAGTGGGTCCTCCGCCCTTGTGAACAGTGGAGGCTGTGTGCTAAGGAATTCCTGATAGGTGGCCGCCGCGGGGTGACGCTGGTGGTCTCCACCACCATAATGCTGGGGTGGTGGCTGACGTTGAGCCAGCTGCCTCAGGATCTCATTCTGCTGAGCCATGAGCTCCTGCAGGGTGGGAGGTGGTGGCGGCGGTGGAGGAACATGCTCGTTCTGGCCACGACGCTGCCTTCCGGCCATCTGAAAAACCACATACTTACTTAACACCACAGTTCCAATTTCAAGATTTTATCATGGGGAAAAAGTTAAAACAGCATGATAAACTCCGACTTCAACAAAAGGGATTTTAAAGGGGCATAAATTCTTCCTTCCAAATTTAAACTGATAATAGCATCCATCAAACAAGCTCCCAAGAGAGTTTAACATGATTACATCAAATTGTTCCAAAATGACTCAACTCTATCTAGCCTAGTACCCCAAGGGTGCAAAAGCTAAGCTAGCTGCGAGGAGTCCGACTATCCAACTTCTAAGCCTATCCTGAACACCTAGTGAGCGAACGAAGCAACGCTCGACTCGGGGGAAGGTGGTCTTCCCGAGCCAGCAGTGTCTACACTAGAGGCAGGCTCATCTCCTCCCTCAATGTCGACGTCCTCGTTGGCCTCCTGGTCCTGGATCTCCTGGTGGTGCATGTCCAGGTGCTCGTTAGCCTCAGCAAGCTGCTGCTGAGTGTTAATGAGCTGATCCTCTAGGACCTCGATGGTGTTCTCCCTGGTGCCTACCAGCTCCTCCAACTCCTGAATATCAGTGGATAGCTGCTCCACCTGCAAATCCTTCTCCACCATTTCTTGAGATAAATCAACCACAAGTTCCTCTCTGTTGTCCAATGTAATCTTTGTTGCCTCCAGTAGTGCCATCAGATGGGACATTGCCTCACCGCGCATCACTTGCAGACGGTACAAAGCATTCATGCACCGTACTGTCAAGTGCGCAGTCTGACCTGGGTAGATGGCCCAGATATCCTTGGCATGCTCCACCCGATCCTTCCACATTGGGTCGTCCTCCTTCTCAGCGGGGAACAAGCCAATGGGGTGGGTAGCCAGCTCCAAGGGATGGAATCCGCAGAAGGTAGTCAATCCATGCAGAGCGATCGCCTCGATCGTATCCTCTGCTCGGTATCCGAAAGACTCTGAGTCCAAGGAGCGCCAGCCTGGCTGCAGGGGATGAGGCTCCAAAGTCATCCTCACCCTACAGCGGGGCACCCGGTGCTTCTCGAACTGCTGCACCGCGTACTGAGGGGGTGTCGTGTATCCAGCCCCCTGAAGTACCTCCCACAAAATGCGGGGAAAGCCCTCTCGTGCAAGTCCGTCAGTGTGGGTCAGTGCATTTCCGTCATCGGAGGATCCGTGGGAAGTCATCTGTGTACGGTTAAGCGTAAGTAAAAGAAAAAGAATTATAAAAAGAACAAGGAAAAGTAAAACTCAGCCTTTCTCTAGTTAAGTAGAAAGGCACTAGGGACCTAGTTGGTTGTTATCTTGTTTTTAAGTCCTTTACTCAGTTATCCATTGCTTAGTTATAAATGCATGCATGCTCGTCCTGAACGACCTCACAACAAGATAAAAGGAATAGGGAAGAACTCCCATCCTGTAAAAGTGGCCTGTAGGGCCTAGTTTCTTAGCCACCTAGCTACCCTTCTATTATCCTAAGGCTTCACGTCCTAGGTCTATCCTGCTCGCCCTGCTATCTATCCAACATTGTTTCTATCAAATTTTACTTGGAAAATTGATGGTATTTACATTTTATTGATTACTCTGTGGTGGTACAAGCTCCGATACCAGCTGTGGCGGAACTGCCCGAATTATTCCAACTTAAGTGCCCAAGTCCCGCCTTAGAGGCTAGACCACACTTAAATGGGAATAACCCGTCAATCCCTCGGATCTAGTCCGATACGGCCACTGATAGGATCAAGTACCACAATCTCACTCGAAGGTGAGTCACAGAGCAAATACAATAAAGCATAAAACCATACATGTCACAATGTTAAATTATTACATCACCATCATCATCATCGGAGTTTTTGCAAAAGTAACCATCATTGTTCGAAGTGCAGCGGAATAAAACTAACGGTAATTAAACAGAGAGATGGGGAAGCCTGTCCCATCACTCCACATGCTCCTCCTCAGCCGAGGCAGGGTCCCACTCAACAGTCCAACCCGGTGGCAAGGTGGACGGCCAAGTTATCCCAGCAACCATCTCCTCCAGAGAACCTGTAAAAATTATGCCACAAGCAAGGCTGAGTATACTAATACTCAGCTAGACTTACCCGGTGTGAGGAGTCTACTCCTCTACCTCTAGACATGCAGCTGTTTGGCTGTGGGGTTTGGTTGCCAAAAGCACTAGCTGAGTTTCTAAATCAAGATTTTAACTTAGTCAAAGTTAAGTGTGACTCTCTTAAGGCTAAAAGTGTACTATCTATTCATACAAAGTAGCAAACATTTTAGCAATCACATCTTATATCATCTCCGCATCATTCCACTTGTTACTCAATGTAGCAGCATGGATCAAGCAGTCTCATTAGCTGCGAGAAGCAGACGATTCGAATCGAGTTTTTATCCTTGCAAGGTAAACCTAAACACACGACATGTAGGGGCACTCCGTCCCCACATCAACCGTCCCCATCGATTCCCCGTCAGCAGAGAGGGGCTCACCGCCTTGGCGTACAATGCCTCACTGACCCCGACTGGCCGTCGTGCAGTGACCGCACTTGTACCCACCATAACCGGAATGGGAGACCTCGTCTCAGGTCGCATGAGGAGGGCAATCTGCTGCCGGGTTCAATCAGGTACTAGGCTTACCGATTTACCATATTTCTCGGTATATGTTCAGTACATTCAAACGCTTGACTCACGGTACCACACCTTAATCCTTATTCAAATTTTTATCCCGTAGACAACCAATCCCCATGGATTGTTGCCCACAACCAACATTAGTACGATATGAAAGTGGGTACAATCAATGTCCTGACCTCGCGCGAGTGCTAGAAAAATCACTCGTCTTCTACCGAGATCCTACTTAATAAAGCAACTACTCGACCTGTCATACTAGTATTCATCTCAAAAGGATTCCTGAGATCATGCAACTAGGGTTTCAAACAATTCCTACACCTAAGTGCACAATCATTCCTACAATCATTAAGTGAAGTAAAATAGCATAAATAACAGGTTATGCATAAAACCGGGGCTTGCCTTCCAAAGCAGTGGCAGGCAGGTCCTCTGGTGCAGGCTCGGGTGCTGGATCTGGGGCTACCTCCTGAGCAGCTCCTTGCTCCGGCACGAGGATGTACTCTCCGTCAGCAAGATTACAGTCTATCAAAATGCAATGAACATGTATGTCATGATTATGCAAGATTTAAGAACATTAAGCTACAGAAACTAAGTCAAGAATTAACTTAGGGTTCCCTGGTTATGTGGGTCTTCTAGTGGTATATATATACATAGACTTATTACCTTTTAGGTTTAGGTTTTCTTTTAGGATAACATAGTGGATTTGCATTGTCTTTATAGATTTCAGTGGACAAATTTACAAAGGTCTTAGGATGACATTAATTTCCATTATCCATTTTCCTTTCTTTAATTTCCATTTAGGGTTTCTAGTGTAGGTTTGAACTACGACAGTGTTTTAATAATTTCCAAAAATTCTGTAAAAATTACAGTGGGTTGTCACTTGCTATTCTAGCTTGTTTTAAGAATTTGAGGCTTAAAGTATAAAAGCTAGGCTTTAAACAAAAATAACAATAGTTAGGCAAAATGGGCCACTTTACACTACACCTCTTAGTTAGGGGTAGGTTCTGTCCTAAAGGTTATTTTTGCTGGCATCCCATAGTAATAATAGGCCTTTGTGCTGAAAATCACAGAAAACTAAGGGGTGGTTATTTAGTTATGATTTTCTTAAGTTTAATGTCAAAAAGGCACTTTCTACTACATTATTATTTGAAAAATGTCAAACAGCAGATTTCATATTTTTCCTAAGTTCTTTCTAGTAAAACAATAGTTATCCCAAGGGTGGGGGTGTTTTTACCTTGGGGTTATTTTTGTAGAGTTTTTCTAAGTTTTACTTGTTTTATTAAAACAAAAGAGATCTTACTTATTTTACACTAAAACAAGGTATGATATATTTTTCCAGTGAACTATATTGAATAAGTAACCTAACAAAAATAGAGGTACTCTCTGGTTCATTAATTAAATCACATTTTCTATTTTTCTTACCCTTAAGCATATTATAAAATAAGGGGTAAAAACTAACTTAATGGAGTGGACAGAGAGGTTTAACATTTTTGTTTGGGTTAGTAGGTAGATACAAACTTCTCAAAATTTTTCTAACCCTGGTCAAACAATATTCCTATTTTTCCTTCTAATATTGAGTTTTGAGTAGTTTTCTTATTTAATTTAAAACTTCAGAAAGAAATACAGAAACCATGGGTTCTATTATTTTTATCTGATAGTTCATAAATTCCAGAATTTAGCAAAATTGGTTTGAATATTTTTGGATGATTATTTTTCAAGTTATGCATTTATTTAGCTATCTGTTATAACAAAAAGAAAAGAAATTCGAAAATGGAAAAGAAAACAGGTTTACGCTGAGGCCCCTGGGGTTTTTCCTTTTCTTTTCTCACAGAACAGCCCTTGGTCCACTATTGGCTTGGGTCACTGACATTGCGCAAAGCCCCCTGGACTTAATTAAAATCTAACCCGCGCTCCCTGACCGGCTTAAACAGTACCCGCGGCAAGGTTTACGACGGTGGGGCTTACCGGCGGCAGTAGAGCTCCGGCGGGGTGGTCAGTGACGTCCGGGAGGTCGCGACGGTCACGTCGGTGTGCGGGTCGGTGTCGGAGGTGGTCGGAGCTACCCTGGCCACGAGCACAGGCGGCGGGGGTCGTCGGCGGCTCCTGCTCCGGCCAAACCACGGCGGTATAGTTCAATTAGGGTGCACGAGGAGCTTCACGGGGTGACACAGAGGCCATGCGCGCAACGAATTGGAAAACGGTGCATGGGCTTACCCGGTCCACGTGCGCCGGCGGGTTCTTGAACTCCGGTGAGTACGATTGGGCTACTCCGGTGACGAGGGTCCCCGGGTCAAGCTTGAGCAAGTCTCACGGCCTCACCAGGAAGCTAACTGAGGGCCTAGATCGAACGGAGGAGGACGGGAGAGGGGCTGGCCACGGTGGTTGCTCTCGGGCGGCACTGGCGGGTCGCGGGGAGGTCGCCGGAGTTAATGGCTGGCTCGGGCAAGTCCAGCGAGGTACGGAGGAGGTAACGGGGAAAGCAACCAAGCACTGGGGCGGGCTTTATAGCCGTAGCGCGGGCGTGGTCACGGGCGGCCGCGGGCGCGCGGGGGTTCGCACACGGGCGTGCTCTGAGCGCGCCCCCGGATGCCAGCTCGCGTCGAACACGTGGAAGCTTGCTTCTGCCATGGTTCAACGGCCGATTAGAGCGCCATAGCGTGCGTATCTTGGCAAAGTCACTGTGTACGGTCGCTTCTCTGCTCCAAATCCTATCTTTTCGCTGTGAGTTCCAAGTCGAGATATGGTCGGGGTAGGGAGATAGAGAGGGGAGAAGTTTGCTGTGTCAGCTAAGCCCGAACCGAGACAAAAGGGGTGTCAAGTCGTGTCTAGCGCCCTAGGGTAGGCGTCATCTCTTTCCAGGGTGTTCTAGGGTTAATTTGGCGCCATTTTGTCAATTGGGTCGAAAGGTTTTGAAAAGGGGATTAAGGTGAACATGTGGAATCTTTGTGCAAGGGTTAGTTTTTGTACTTAGGCAAAAACTGAATTCTCCCTTGTGCTGAACCTTAGGTGAACTTTTTAGGACTTTTCTGAAAACTTTTTGGGGGTACTTCCTTACTATTAATTGTAGGTTATGAAGTATATTACAACTTTTATATTTGGCCCAAACCATGATCATAAGGTTTACCTGATCTTTTGATCATAACTTCAATTATGGTTCCCATTGCCTATGGGGGGTCTTGCTTTAGGGTTTTGGGAGATCCCCACTTAGATGTGCATGATAAGCTAGGGCATGACATCCAAGGTGGATTACACTTGCTTAGGACCTAGAATTCCAAGTTTGGTATACTTTGCCCAATTCAATCTTCATGTGATAATAGGTAAAAAGGGGGTAACCCTGGGGTGGACACCCTGAGTAACACCTGGGGTGTTACAAGTATCTCGCCGGAGAAAAAGATCTGCCACAGCCACGAGGAAACAGTGACCCGCTGGGGCCATCCTCAATCGTGACGTCATTGACGATAAACCCTCCACCCATTGACTCGCCATTGTCCCCACGCTATTTTGCACCTTTCCTCATGGGTGGTGGAATAAAAGATCATCGAGGCAGTGTGCGCCGGCGAGGCCCGCCACCACAGGGAACAGAAGTCATCGTGCCTGTGACCGGGGGAGGAAGAAGGGAGGATAGCCGTGCGATGAGAATTTAACGTTTAGGATTAGAGTTGTGGCATACCGCTTCGATGTTCGATCATAGCCGTTGATCGGCGTATTCACGATGGAGATTAGATCATGCCATAGTATATGATGGACCGTAGGATCAGATTTGGATGGCACAGAGCAAAGCTGGGTTATCATTTCGGCCAGATGTGATGGGAACCGTCTGATCTTGATCGGAGGGGCTTGGATGGATCTAGAAACCATAAAATCCACGCCATAGGTTTTGGATCCTATGGCCACAATCGTGGGCCGCTTCGGCTAGTATACGATCTGATCTCCGCCGCTGACCAACGATCCAACGGTCCCGATTCGCCGATACCCCTTCGGCAGGACAGATTTCTAAAAGAGCCCCTGGACTTTTGATGAACTAACCCGCAGTCCAGAATGTTGATAAGATCATTGCATAGATGTCCTAGAATTTACAAAATAAACCCTGAACTCTTCTGAAATAGAAGTCGCAGCCCAAAAAAATATAAATAAATCTAAAAAAGTGATTACTAGTTTTAAAATAAATGTAGAAACTTGCAAAAATCATATATCTCATATCTTAGCTCTGATTTAATCTGTTCAAATTGCATTGGCTTTGTAATAAAATTTCCCACACATTAGTAACATTGTTTTATCATGTAACATGTTTTGAAAATTGATGAAGTACTTGATTAACTTCTCTAATTACAGCGAAAGCAATATTTTAATCTAGTATATGTCTATAATTTGACTGAGATATGATTTCTAACTAATTTATAACTTAGAATAAGGTTCAATTAAGTTATTTAATTGTAGTATCTTTATCACATGAATTATAGTCAACATAGAATATAGTTTTATTGTTTAATCACCTAAATCTTTGGAAAATCATATACTCTTAACTGTAACTCTGAATTTAGTGGTTTTCGAACCTACGACCTCATAGCAAAGCGTAGATTATTCTTATGTGGTTTATTCTCAATGTTATTTTTATGTACTTGTCTGTTTGTATGTATTGCTACGAGTAGCAGCGAAGCTACGAGTCACCGAAGACCAACTTGGTGAAGTACCTGGAAATTCGAGTTACAGGCAAGTTGTGCCCTTGATCACTCTTCTTTACCCAATAATGTTGTTGTTAATCATTGTGACATGCTCAGGTCAATTTGATGGGACCTAATAGGTTTCCCTAGCATTATTTATCCCACACCTTGCAGACAAAAGACTAATTGGGTAATTTCGCTATTGCTCTACCTGGTTTTGGAAAATTAATGTTATATTATGATCATGTTCCAGATATTCTGTTGTTTTAATTATTGTTCATGACAAGATCATTGTGTTAATTGGAACATGGAGCTTAACTTGAGATATCTGTGCTACCACAAGGGTGGAATGGGACACCCTTGGCTGACTAATTAGGAAAGCTAGTGGAGGACTACCTTACCCTAAAGGGGCAAGGACAGTAGAGGAGCTACGTATAGGGAGGTTCTCGGGTCAATCAAGCTGCGATGGCTTTTCGGACGAGGGATTCCAATATTGCCCTTCTCAGAAACCATAGCGGGTTTTCTGAAGCTAGTGGAACTTTTAAAGGCCTCGTAGTGGATCCGTAGCCATTCACCTCGGAAGTGTCTAAGGGCCTTGAAAACCCTAACACGACTTGTGCCTAAAGGGTGCAACCTCTGCAGAGTGTAAAACTAGTATATCAGTCGTGCTCACGATCAAGAGCAACTCAGGACTCTCGCATGATTAATTTATGGAACTAAACTTAATCTGTCATATGCATTGCATCGCGGGTGTTATTATTAATTGTGAACCCTTATTTAATTGGGTTGGTATCTACTTATACTTAGTAACTGCTAATAAAATTTTGACCAACTCTAAAAGCAATGCTCAGCTTTAACCATCTCCTTTGGTAAGCCTTACACTTCACATGAGCTCCCACCTTTGGTGAGTTCATGAACATTATTCCCCACAACTTGTTGAGCGATGAACGTATGTGAACTCACCCTTGTTTTACTCACATCCCCTAGGTCAAGAACAGGTACCACTGCACGAGGCGCATGAAGGTTGATGTGATGAGTTGGTGACTGGTCTAGGCCGTCGTCTCCTAGTCAACTAGGGTTGCTGGATCGTTGTCTTCGTATGATGTAATTATTTAACTATTTTGTATAGAATTCCATTATATATTAATGATGTGACATTCGTTTATGTACCATGAGTCATCATATGTGTGAGACTTGATCCAAGCACACATTTGGTGAAGTTCGCGCCCGGGTTTGCACTACACGACGGTTCACTTACAGCGACCTACGGTTGGTTGCTAAAACGGCCTTCAGCGACCTACGGTTGGTCGCTAAAAACTTTTAGCGACCCATAAGGATGGTCGCTGTAAGTGCCGTCGCTAAAGGCTTTAGCGACCGACATCTCTTTAGCGACCGACCGTCCGTTGTTAATATTGTATATTTAGCGACCAACTGTGGGTTGTTGTACTATAGATTTAGCAACCAATCGTGAGTCGTTATACTATACATTTAGCAACCAACAGAAAGTTGCCCCTAGTTATAGTCGTTAATAATGATAATATATCATTAATTAGCATTAACAACTGTTATATATATACAAAAGCATCACAAATCACCAATTTTTATACACATAATCACATAGATATACAAATTTAATTAGTATTGCACAATGATAGATCCACATACATAAACCATCAACAGGCACCACAACAAAATCATTCACAAAACCTACACATGTTATTATGTTTTGCACATATTTGCAAACACTTTACAAAATCATTCACAAAAGTACTAACGTTTCAAGTGATTCGCAAAAGCTTTCACAAAAGCACTCCAACTTCTTGTATCCTCTTGTTTTAAGGCACAAGCTTGTAGGGGTTGTGATGTCGCCACTTACTTGATGCTAACAAGACATTTCCTTCACCAAAGCCATCTTCAACACTTCGCCCATAAAAAAGATCAATTGTCATTTTCAATTGCATGTCTGCAAGACAAGTGATAATTGCAATAAGTAAATTATAATCTACATTTATATAATCTAGACTACCAAACAACTACATATAGACATATAGTAGACTACCAAACAACTACATCTATCCTCCACAAGCCGGTCAGGTAATCCTCAAGGACATGGCCAGTGACCCCAGCCCTAAGGGGAGCGATGGCCCCAGGCGGTCAGATAGCAGGCGCCCAGCTGATCACCTTTCAAAGGGAATAACATCCCTAGGTGGCGTCGGGCAGGTGTCTAGCCGGCCAGGCGACCGCCGCTCTCATCCCCCATCTGTTGGTATGCTAGCTGCTGCAGTGAGCCAATGAGGTACAGGATGTTCTATGGTCTAGAACTTCAGTTCATGTTCATCCCACTTTGATTGCCAATTCCAATTTTTTGGCATGAATAATTGATTCTAAATTGCTACATAGAGTGGCATTTGTTTACATCCATGGAAGATAAAAAAATACTAAAGTGCCTTTTGTCCACAAGAAACACTATGTTATATGTCATCCCGATCATTTTAAATGTATCCTATTATTTCTATTCATCATTACATCTATTAAGTTGTTTATTTAGTTTATGACTGATAAAAATTTCTACCTTTCAGTTATTTAGCCCCCCTTTGATCCACTTATAGATCCGTCAAAGGGTATTGTGAATATTCTGGTAATTAAACTAGCACACCGACATACAACTGAACAGTAATGAAAATAAAAGCAAAATGATAAGAACACTAAACATGGTACATGACTGAACTGAACATCATGATCCAACAAAAGTAACAATTCGCAATGAAGGATCCAACTATGGCCCTACACTATACCACAAAGCCAAGGGTATGCTACTCTGATTAAGCAGATGCATTCCTTATTGCTCCATAACAAGAAACAACTGTCGCTATGCAACCGACTACAAGGTTCCAGCCCAGCACTATACTGAAATAAAGTTTGAAAATATACTATATATTGGACACTGCCATCACCATCCTCACCGTCGTTACAACCAGTAGCATCGGCTAATTCTTCCTGGATTTCAGTTCTCCAATCTGTTCCTCTGTAGCCTTCAGAGCATCGCCGAATTTGCTTATGATCTAAGAGGGCAATCAGGCTGTCAGTCTCATGATGGTTAGATGATTGTATCAGTAAGGCAAAAAGTGACTGTAAAATGGTCTTACTTCTTCGACTTCATTGGGAGTCATGATCAGCGGGGGTGACAGCATGATGCTGTCCCCAGCCACCCTGATGAGCATCCCACGCTTCTCGCACTCCGTGCCAAATATCGAACCAACACCTGGAGTTACCAGTCGTAATAAAATCAATATACTGTCACCATTAATCAACTCGGCAAGGTTTCTTCTAACTCTGGGGATAGTGACAAATTTTGCCTCGACATGCTACGCTAATTCATAACATTAAGTTAACTCTTCAGAGAACAATTTTGGGCCGCCTTAAAGTTGGATTACTTCTGAAATGTTTGAAAAGGGGACATGAGATCAATAAAACAACGAACCCCATTCAGCTGGAAATGGATCATTTGGAGATTTGTTGTCGACAAATTCAGTTCCAAGTATCAGTCCCAGACCGCGTATCTGTATGGAGGAGCAACCAATGTATCAGTATAAACAAGAAGAAAGGATCCTCTGAAGTATGTAAAAGTAAGAATTTTCTCATTTAGATGTGCACCTCCCCAACAATTGGGCTGCCTAAGAAGGCCTTGATTCCCTCCTGGAACCTTGGAGCAATTTTGTTAACGTGTTCTACAATATTCCTTTCCCTAACGACCATTATATGAAGGATTAATCAGACACATATATACAGAATAGATTTACCATGATGGGATTAGATTTACCAAGTTTATTGCTCTGAGAATAGTTTACATCCGTTATTTCTGGGCTAACGAGAATTGCTCCAATTGGCATATATGCAGAAGAAAGAGCCTACTAGGGGGAAAAGTGCATTAAGTTCACCATTAATTTTATAAAGAAGTTCTCTTGTAATTAATAAGTATTTTATATTGAACTAACCTTGGCTATGGAAACAAGATCTGGTTTAATATTATACATATCACATCCAAACATTGTCCCTAGTCTTCCAAATGCAGTAATGACCTAAAACAAGATGTTGACTTAGTAAATTCTCGACCTCTCCTCCACGAACAAGCCGTGACGCAGAGACCTAATGGAATCACGTAAGAAGCAGAACAATATGCCACTAGTTGAAGAAACAATCAAATCGAACCAAAGTGGAGATCTTTACAAATTAATTCGAGATAATAACTAGGCAAACCACTATACCATAGTTTCATTCAATAGGATGGGAGAGCAGGCGATTCGAGCTGTTGATTGGGAATCTCAACGAGCTGCTCACCTGCAGATTGGAATTGGATCGATGGATGGACCGCGGACGCCCGCACGCCGATTGGATCTCCTCCTCCTTGGACGGCTGCTAACTGGGTTGGGATGGGACAGGAGCCTTCCTCGCCACAGCCGCCGTGTCGTGCTGCTCCTCTTCTCCGAGACGCTGGGAGCCTCGATTGGAGACGTCTGGAAGACGGGAGGTGGAGAGGTATGACGTGACGGAGTTTCGTCGTCGAACTCCACCGGCGCGCTGAACCTTCAGCTCGGCCTGCAGGAGGACGCTGGGAGCTTCGGCTGTGGCGGGGCAGGAACGCGCTCGCGACAACAAACGGCGGCTGCCCTAGGTTTAGGTGGCGACCGGTTAGGGTTAGGGGAGTGCGGCTGGGCTTTAATGGGCCGATTTGGTTAGGTTTTGTTTTTTTTCTTTTTTTATTTCCTTTTCTAAATTTGAAATATATTTTTAAATAACCCTAAAATTTATAGTAATTAAACCAAAATTATTTATAAATAAAATATTAATTTTGTGTTAATAATTATTATATTTTTTATTTACTAGGATTTTCATTTAAGAAGAAATGTTATTCAATAACCAAAAATCAATCATGGGCAATAAAAAAATTATTCCAAATGCAAATACATAACAAACACTTAAAAGAAAATTCATTACCATAAATATCTTTAATAACTAAATGCATTATTTTTATTTTATGATTTTTATGGTGTTACAGTTTTCTTTTCCATAATTCTTTTTTTCTTTTCTACAATTGTTTTTTTCTTTACTACAATTTAGCTATCAATGTTTACTTGTTTTAATTAATTTTTAGTCACTAACATCTATAGGTACGTTCAGGCTATAAGATTTGATAGTGATCCTTGCTCTATAGCGACCGACCGCTAGTCCCCGACAACATCTATAGCGACCAACCATAAGTTGTTACATTTCTAGACTTTTAGCGACCAATCGACCGTTGCTATAAAAGGATTTAGCGACTGACCGTCGGTCCCTAACCTTTAGCAACCAACAGTTGGTACCTAATAAGGGTCGCTAAAGATCAACCGTCGTGTAGTGTTGGTGCCCCTAAAACCCGGGTGTGACACCGAGATCGAAAATTAGGTCAAGGCCATCACGACGTTGTCGTCGGGGTCCTTGATGGATGAAGGTCTCCCTGTCCTTTGTCAAAAGATGTTGTGAGTAATTTGGTGAGTACTTTCTCCCTCGCCTCCTCTTGCTCCCTCGGTTTTCCCGGTGGTAACAATCGACTGGGTTTTCACAGGAGTTGGACCTTTGGAGCCTTGCCTTCTGCCCTTCCTGCAAATGCCACCATAAAGGCGGAGCAGAAGTGGAAGAGGCAGGCGGAGGCAGAGAACTTTGTGACATGCCAGAAATGCCATCGAGCAAAGGAGGAAAAGAAGGCTACACGCCTTACCCGCACGGAGCCTGGAGGAGCATCACTCCCTCCACCTACACGAAAGACATGACCACCATGGATTTTTGGAGGGATGGAGGTCCCTGCGCCGACGGTGGCAAGAAAGTCAAGAAAGCCGAACATGAAGTGGCTCCCTACAGCGAAAGTATCGCCACTGGTGAGTGCTGGTGAGCGAGCCATTGGAGTGATGAGTGCCTTTTGGCACACTAATGGTCCCCTACATGGCGCGCCAACTATCATGGTTTCAGAAACCAGAGGACAATAGAATTTGTGTTCGGAGGGGAGAGCTAGCGCGGATTCACTCCGAATGGTGAATCGCAGGGATTCGAAGAGAGGGGTTGTGAGACGGTAGGTTATACTAGTTCATGCTTGTGCCCTAGTACAGTGTAGTGTTGATCGTAGTATTGTCTGAATAGTGTTATAGCTTGTGCGTGTGTTTTGAGAAGGAGGAGGGCCTACCCTTTTATAGTTCAAGGGTAGACCTTACAACAGGGACTTGTTTGCTATTCGTAAGGGGGCGCTCTGCCACCACGGGTTGAGGTAGAATTCCCGATATCGTCCGTAGGGCCATGCATAGCCGTACTGTCGATATGGCGTATTGTCCTGCCTGCCTACCATACGGGACCCTGTAGTGAGTCCTTCGTTGGTGTCTTCGTAGAAGTGTGTGGTGGGTCAAATGGGTCAGCCCATGACGCAATCGTGCGCAGCGCAGCTCTGTCTGTCGTCATGAGCCCCACATCACCTGCCCACATACGTTGGCATAAGCTTGGCATGGCACATCGTCAGGTCTTCCCTTATATGTGGGCCACTGTTTGTACTCTGTGGCTAAGGTCCCCTTGCGACTGAGGTTGACTGACCCCACAAGTTAGTGGGGGCACATCTGAGGTCGTACGTGGAGGTGTCCGATCGTGCTTGATAGTGACCTCCCAGTGCTCCTTTGGTGTCCTGCACGTATGTCTGGACGTGGGTTGGTGATGACATGTCTTGTCGGATGTTGTCGCGGGTCAACAACATTGGGCTGGGTCCTTCGCCTTGCAGGGTTGGCTGGTTCGGAGTTGGTCGGCCGCCTCGCGGGGTTGCTCGGTGGAGAGTTGCTCGGCCACTCCGCCATGCAGGGTTGCTTAGAGGAAAGTTGGTTGGTCGCTCCATCTCGCAGGGTTGCTTGGTAGGGAGTTGGTCGGTTAATGGGCCAGAAGATGGTTGTGGGCTTACTTTTGGGTACCCCATTCCCGACACATCCGATTGGTATATGACCTAAGACGTTTCCAACCGTTCATTTATATGGTCACCTAAAATATTGTTCTGTATTGTAGACTATACTAAGTAAAGTTTGAATATAGAGATAGAGAGAGTAAACTCTTAGCTGACCGTCTTAACAAACCGATTGGTACCAAGCAAGGCTGGCTTCAATACGGTTGAAAGCGACCGCCGGAGCTACCGATTAGCAGGCAACTACAACTACTCCGTACTCGCCGGCCGGCCGAACCCTGGCCTGCTGGACATTAGGGATGAAAACGGGACGGGTACCCGGAACAGGTATCGGATACGGTTACCAAAACGGGACGTAATTACGGATACGGATACAGGTATTTTGTTTGTCGGGACGGATACGGGTATTACCCGGATATTGAACCTCGGATACGGGTAGGATACGGAATCACTAATACCCGGGCAGTACCCGAAAATCTCGGGTCGGATATGGGTACCCGGAATTTGGGTACCCGTTTTTTCTTTTTCTACATAATAGAGTTATAAAATCATAACTTTTACATATGAAATCGGATGAATATGAAATCGGATGAAGATAAAGTTTATATGAAAATTGTAGAGCTTGAAGAGATCTATGACTTTGTAATACATCAATTTTTTGTTTAAACAATATTTAATAATTTAATTGTATTTTGATAATTTTCTATGACAAGAAATTAATAATACATAAATAGCCTAAAAATCGTGAAATTTTACGGAGATACAACATATGTCCATATGTAACCATAAAAAATATTTGGATCATAAGATCTATAAGATGTCCACGTTTCTTTCCTTTCACTTTCACTTATTTGTATGAGTTACATGTGAAATTAGTGTAAGTATCCAAGTTTCAACATAATCAGTACTTCACTTTATCATTTTCATACGAGGACTTGAGTTATCTTCATATAAAATGTTTATTAGTTTTTGTAACTTATTTGCAATTTTTAGTGAAACTAGAATATTTTATGAATTTTAAATATTGCGGTGTTGGTTCTATAATGTCCTTGCGATAAGCAACTTTGAACTGCATGATGTCAATTTTCACTACACGACGGTTGATCTTTAGCGACCCTTATTAGGTACCAACTGTTGGTTGCTAAAGGTTAGGGACCGACGGTCAGTCGCTAAATCCTTTTATAGCAACGGTCGATTGGTCGCTAAAAGTCTAGAAATGTAACAACTTATGGTTGGTCGCTATAGATGTTGTCGGGGACTAGCGGTGGGTCGCTATAGAGCAAGGATCACTATCAAATCTTATAGCCTGAACGTACCTATAGATGTTAGTGACTAAAAATTAATTAAAACAAGTAAACATTGATAGCTAAATTGTAGTAAAGAAAAAAAAGAATTGTAGAAAAGAAAAAAAGAATTATGGAAAAGAAAACTGTAACACCATAAAAATCATAAAATAAAAATAATGCATTTAGTTATTAAAGATATTTATGGTAATGAATTTTCTTTTAAGTGTTTGTTATGTATTTGCATTTGGAATAATTTTTTTATTGCCCATGATTGATTTTTGGTTATTGAATAACATTTCTTCTTAAATGAAAATCCTAGTAAATAAAAAATATAATAATTATTAACACAAAATTAATATTTTATTTATAAATAATTTTGGTTTAATTACTATAAATTTTAGGGTTATTTAAAAATATATTTCAAATTTAGAAAAGGAAATAAAAAAAGAAAAAAAACAAAACCTAACCAAATCGGCCCATTAAAGCCCAGCCGCACTCCCCTAACCCTAACCGGTCGCCACCTAAACCTAGGGCAGCCGCCGTTTGTTGTCGCGAGCGCGTTCCTGCCCCGCCACAGCCGAAGCTCCCAGCGTCCTCCTGCAGGCCGAGCTGAAGGTTCAGCGCGCCGGTGGAGTTCGACGATGAAACTCCGTCACGTCATACCTCTCCACCTCCCGTCTTCCAGACGTCTCCAATCGAGGCTCCCAGCGTCTCGGAGAAGAGGAGCAGCACGGCACGGCGGCTGTGGCGAGGAAGGCTCCTGTCCCATCCCAACCCAGTTAGCAGCCGTCCAAGGAGGAGGAGATCCAATCGGCGTGCGGGCGTCCGCGGTCCATCCATCGATCCAATTCCAATCTGCAGGTGAGCAGCTCGTTGAGATTCCCAATCAACAGCTCGAATCGCCTGCTCTCCCATCCTATTGAATGAAACTATGGTATAGTGGTTTGCCTAGTTATTATCTCGAATTAATTTGTAAAGATCTCCACTTTGGTTTGATTTGATTGTTTCTTCAACTAGTGGCATATTGTTCTGCTTCTTACGTGATTCCATTAGGTCTCTGCGTCACGGCTTGTTCGTGGAGGAGAGGTCGAGAATTTACTAAGTCAACATCTTGTTTTAGGTCATTACTGCATTTGGAAGACTAGGGACAATGTTTGGATGTGATATGTATAATATTAAACCAGATCTTGTTTCCATAGCCAAGGTTAGTTCAATATAAAATACTTATTAATTACAAGAGAACTTCTTTATAAAATTAATGGTGAACTTAATGCACTTTTCCCCCTAGTAGGCTCTTTCTTCTGCATATATGCCAATTGGAGCAATTCTCGTTAGCCCAGAAATAACGGATGTAAACTATTCTCAGAGCAATAAACTTGGTAAATCTAATCCCATCATGGTAAATCTATTCTGTATATATGTGTCTGATTAATCCTTCATATAATGGTCGTTAGGGAAAGGAATATTGTAGAACACGTTAACAAAATTGCTCCAAGGTTCCAGGAGGGAATCAAGGCCTTCTTAGGCAGCCCAATTGTTGGGGAGGTGCACATCTAAATGAGAAAATTCTTACTTTTACATACTTCAGAGGATCCTTTCTTCTTGTTTATACTGATACATTGGTTGCTCCTCCATACAGATACGCGGTCTGGGACTGATACTTGGAACTGAATTTGTCGACAACAAATCTCCAAATGATCCATTTCCAGCTGAATGGGGTTCGTTGTTTTATTGATCTCATGTCCCCTTTTCAAACATTTCAGAAGTAATCCAACTTTAAGGCGGCCCAAAATTGTTCTCTGAAGAGTTAACTTAATGTTATGAATTAGCGTAGCATGTCGAGGCAAAATTTGTCACTATCCCCAGAGTTAGAAGAAACCTTGCCGAGTTGATTAATGGTGACAGTATATTGATTTTATTACGACTGGTAACTCCAGGTGTTGGTTCGATATTTGGCACGGAGTGCGAGAAGCGTGGGATGCTCATCAGGGTGGCTGGGGACAACATCATGCTGTCACCCCCGCTGATCATGACTCCCAATGAAGTCGAAGAAGTAAGACCATTTTACAGTCACTTTTTGCCTTACTGATACAATCATCTAACCATCATGAGACTGACAGCCTGATTGCCCTCTTAGATCATAAGCAAATTCGGCGATGCTCTGAAGGCTACAGAGGAACGGATTGGAGAACTGAAATCCAGGAAGAATTAGCCGATGCTACTGGTTGTAACGACGGTGAGGATGGTGATGGCAGTGTCCAATATATAGTATATTTTCAAACTTTATTTCGGTATAGTGCTGGGCTGGAACCTTGTAGTCGGTTGCATAGCGACAGTTGTTTCTTGTTATGGAGCAATAAGGAATGCATCTGCTTAATCAGAGTAGCATACCCTTGGCTTTGTGGTATAGTGTAGGGCCATAGTTGGATCCTTCATTGCGAATTGTTACTTTTGTTGGATCATGATGTTCAGTTCAGTCATGTACCATGTTTAGTGTTCTTATCATTTTGCTTTTATTTTCATTACTGTTTAGTTGTATGTCGGTGTGCTAGTTTAATTACCAGAATATTCACAATACCCTTTGACGGATCTATAAGTGGATCAAAGGGGGGCTAAATAATTGAAAGGTAGAAATTTTTATCAGTCATAAACTAAATAAACAACTTAATAGATGTAATGATGAATAGAAATAATAGGATACATTTAAAATGATCGGGATGACATATAACATAGTGTTTCTTGTGGACAAAAGGCACTTTAGTATTTTTTTTATCTTCCATGGATGTAAACAAATGCCACTCTATGTAGCAATTTAGAATCAATTATTCATGCCAAAAAATTGGAATTGGCAATCAAAGTGGGATGAACATGAACTGAAGTTCTAGACCATAGAACATCCTGTACCTCATTGGCTCACTGCAGCAGCTAGCATACCAACAGATGGGGGATGAGAGCGGCGGTCGCCTGGCCGGCTAGACACCTGCCCGACGCCACCTAGGGATGTTATTCCCTTTGAAAGGTGATCAGCTGGGCGCCTGCTACCTGACCGCCTGGGGCCATCGCTCCCCTTAGGGCTGGGGGTCACTGGCCATGTCCTTGAGGATTACCTGACCGGCTTGTGGAGGATAGATGTAGTTGTTTGGTAGTCTACTATATGTCTATATGTAGCTGTTTGGTAGTCTAGATTATATAAATGTAGATTATAATTTACTTATTGCAATTATCACTTGTCTTGCAGACATGCAATTGAAAATGACAATTGATCTTTTTTATGGGCGAAGTGTTGAAGATGGCTTTGGTGAAGGAAATGTCTTGTTAGCATCAAGTAAGTGGCGACATCACAACCCCTACAAGCTTGTGCCTTAAAACAAAAGGATACAAGAAGTTGGAGTGCTTTTGTGAAAGCTTTTGCGAATCACTTGAAACGTTAGTACTTTTGTGAATGATTTTGTAAAGTGTTTGCAAATATGTGCAAAACATAATAACATGTGTAGGTTTTGTGAATGATTTTGTTGTGGTGCCTGTTGATGGTTTATGTATGTGGATCTATCATTGTGCAATACTAATTAAATTTGTATATCTATGTGATTATGTGTATAAAAATTGGTGATTTGTGATGCTTTTGTATATATATAACAGTTGTTAATGCTAATTAATGATATATTATCATTATTAACGACTATAACTAGGGGCAACTTTCTGTTGGTTGCTAAATGTATAGTATAACGACTCACGATTGGTTGCTAAATCTATAGTACAACAACCCACAGTTGGTCGCTAAATATACAATATTAACAACGGACGGTCGGTCGCTAAAGAGATGTCGGTCGCTAAAGCCTTTAGCGACGGCACTTACAGCGACCATCCTTATGGGTCGCTAAAAGTTTTTAGCGACCAACCGTAGGTCGCTGAAGGCCGTTTTAGCAACCAACCGTAGGTCGCTGTAAGTGAACCGTCGTGTAGTGTTTACCGGTTTCCTTTCTTACATCTGATCTATAACTTATGGATGGTTGGACAATTAATATCATCGGATGAACTACCCGACAATTATCCGGTACCTACCCGAGTAGTATCCATTATCCGTTTCTTACCCGTCCGGATTATTACCCGGTCCCGTCCTGTATCCGTCTCGAATCTTAACTACCCGTATCTGGTTCCGTATCCGAGAGAAATACATTACGGTAGGATACAGGATGATTCTATATCCGGTTATATTCGTCCCGTTTTCATCCCTACTGGACATGCAGCTACCTGCGCGTGCATTCGTTCCAATTCAACCGGCCATCGCGCATTCGCGCGCCGACCACCGACGGTGCACTGTTGCGCCTGACGGAAGCGACGACGAGGTGAAGGCGAGTGAATGCACGCACATCGGGCCGTACGGGGGACCCTGAATTCCTGCCGCCAGGCTAGTAGCTCGTGCGTGAGTCGTCGGCATCTGCATGCATGCAGAATCCGATGAACAATGGAGCGCGACGCGTCCGTGTTCATGTGTCTATCTGGAAACTCCCAAGCCATCCATCTTTGCTTCGTTCCTTGTCACTATATATATGTCAGGTCCATCCGTCCATGCATGGATGCATCTCATCAATTTTGTCGTTGTCCGTGTGGAGTATACAGACAGCAGTGTTTATCATTTCCGGGGACCAGATCGATGAGTATCCACTGAACCAAGCAGAGCGACAAATTAAAGAGCAAGCCGCAAGCGTCAAGCGAGCGCGGGTCAGTTGGTGGCAAGCACACGAACATTCTGAGTAATCTCAAGACAATTATATATACACACACTAACATTCTATCAGTTTATCTCAGTCGCATGCATGGTTAGGTTTTTGTGGTAGCAAAACATGTAAATCCAGGCTCGATCAATCATGTCTCGGTGGACACTCGCATTTACAACTTGTTTTGTTTTATTAGTGGTAGGAGCATGCAACTCCCTCTCAAAATAAGATCCTTCCTTTTTATTCGAGAGCTTATTCTACTTTTAAGGGTTTTTGTTTTTTAACTAAACTCTATGAAAAAAATCATCAAAACTAAAACCCTCAAATTCAATGAAACATAGAATGACCCCTAGACGACTTATTTATGTGTCTGGACCCTTTGTTCGACGCTGAGATAACACAGCTCAAAGCCATAGCCTATGGCGTCGAGCACCCTGACCCGCTGGCACGCGAGTGCTGACGCGGCGACGACGTGGCACCTAGCTCGACACCATAGATCTTGGTGCGAGCTAGGCATTACAGATCTTTGCGTCGAGCTAGGAAGACCTATAAATCGGTCGTTTTCTGGTCGAGAGCTGTGTCCAGCCATTTGAATCCTACGTTTCAATCTTCTTCCATACCGCCCAGAGGTGCTCCAATCTTCGTATTCGAGTTGAAAAACTTTGAAAACCAAGGTATGTTGTCTCACTGATTCATTTGTTACGTATATTGCGTTGTATGGTTTCGATTAATTAGTTTTGATTATTGCTCATATTTCTATTAGTTATGATTCCTAGGAATAATGGTTCATATGATGGCTACAGTTTGGTAGATAGTTTGTGAAAGACTTGTATTTATAAGTTAAAATCATTTCTCGTTTGAGTACTCCACGTAGGCACGTTAGTGTCGTGCGAATGGCTCATAGACCTGGTCCCAGCGGTAGGGAGCCGACGGCCGTAGTCAGTGCCCGGCTATGACGAACCACTCATGAGGAGCGAACTCTCTCGAACGACCGACGGGTATGTGTGACCACATCCACAGCTGGAGTAGGTACACACAACCTCCTAAGCTCGTGGACCTCGATGATCGACGACAGACCTCGCAAAAGTTGCCTACAGAGGAAGGCCAACACTCCAGAAGCCCATCTGTAACCTCCTGTCGTGTCCTAGTCAGTCAGGGAGGGCAGAAACATCCACGACCGGCGGTGCGACGGTCGGGCGCTGGCTAGCCTGGGTGGGGCGCAGGCGGGTGGCGCCGGTCGGGCCGGTGAGGCACAGCCGGTAGGCGGGCAGCGGTTCGATCGGTGGGCTTGGACTGAGAATGGAGAAAGGAGAGACGACGCCTGAACCTAAATCCTAGCTCGGCGCCAAGATCTGTGGTGCCAAGCTAAGGGGCACGTCGGCGTCGCGTCAGCCATTACTGGCCATCACGACAGTTATCTCGGTGCCACAGCCTTTGGCGCTGAGATGTGTTACCTCGGCGCCACGCGTCGAGCAAAGGGTCCAAAAACGACATTAATTCATATAGGGGTCTAAACGTGAAATTTAAAAAAATGTGCTAAAATAAAAACAATCGGTATAGAATGATGCATACGACCTATTTGCCATCCTCTTTCCTACCTTCTTTTATTTCTCCTCATTGACAAACATGGTCATGCTAAGAGTAAGTTTAATAATATAGTCAACTGCTGGCTATAAGGACCTTTGTAGTCTATCTTATAGCCGATATATATAGAGTTAGCCTTTTACAATTAATATATGTTTCACTTGTCTCTTTCACAAAATTCCTGGCTCCCGTGTATAATTAAGCTAGCTATTAGTTTGTATCCCGCTCCTCCTCTCTTTCTTCTATGTCAGCATTTAATCGGCTTACGGCCAGCTATTATACTTGTTGTAAGAACACGACTAGTAAGACACATAGCCATGCTAAGGGCATGACCGGAAGAGAAGGACCGAAGGAGTCAGGGAGGGGCGCCATCGGGAGGTGGCGGTCTTTGGGGTGGGGGTTAACCGCAGAAAGCTAAAAGGAGGGATTCGTCGGGTGTGGATATGACATCAATTTTGAATTTAAGCAATGCACAAATCAACAACAAGGTGTTTACGGTGATATGACAATCAATCTCCAGTTATCAGTTTGTTTTCCTGTTTATGAGCATTCATAGAGGTAGAATCTATGGGCATACGTACTCCGATTTTGTGAAACAAGTCGTTTTGGGTATCGACAGTCTAAATAAACCTTCGGTCGCTACCTTTTGCTATAAAATATAGTGAATATACAGTAGTCAAAGATTAAAATGTTTGATTCAAGACAACCGCAGAGCAGCCGCTGTACACGATCTGCCTCCATTCCTCTGTGGCTCTGCCAGTTGCTCCAACGGGCTGATGCATGGTTGGTTCTGCACTCCTGCAGGCGGCAGCTACCTCTCCATGATGATGCATGGTGGCACACCATGCATTGTCCAGAGCTCTTTCTGCCAGGTGAGGTGGGGGCACACACGGCACAACAGCATCCGGTGTGTTACAGGATCCAAGGCCTTGTAAATTAGTACTCCATTTCAGTGAGTTCACCAAGGTTAAGTCAGTACCCTATTGAGCCGATCCCTCTCCGCGGTTCCCATTAGCTCCACCAGGCTTCTCGTCGACTGTTTCCACTAATGAAAAAGTCCGCTGTGCATCTCGTCCAGGGAAAGCAGGCATCATGATTTCCTCCGGGCCGGGGAAGCATGGATGACCACCATGTGCCCTACTTATTGGCTCCGCGACATGCTTAGGCACGTCCCCCCTAAACAAATCGAGAGACAATTTGCACGCATTGCATGCCTTACCTTGGTACTTTTGCAAAAGGTTGCATTTGATACTTCGCCCCTGTGACATGCTTAGGCATGTTGTTTTCGAAGCTTTATATCAACTCAACGTAACCGTATTGTTTTTGAAAAATAATAAAAGTTTCCTTTATATAAAACACAAACAGTAAAAATTTCCTTTATAAAAAAACATAGCTCCTCTTGGGAATATGTATGGCCGTACCATGTGCTCACAGCTACCCCCCCCCCCCCCCCCCCCCCTTGTATCACATCAATGATGGTCACCATCAGAATTTGCTTATCTTAGGGCACCATAAATATTTTTGTTATCACATACCGCCAATAATAGTGGATTTACACTCGCAATACATACCACCAGTCAATTTCTGAAATACAATTATGGCATAGCAAAGGCAACTCTAACAAAATCAGCCAATTACTATTAGAGTGTTTGACAAAATGTTCTTGATTGCATCTAAAAGTAAAAATGATATTAGCGAAAAGGAGCTACACTCCACTCCTGCCAAGAAAAACTGTTTATAGCGCCTTCCCCAAATGATTCTGGGACCGACTGCACAACTTGTGCAATAAACCACTGGAGGTCCTGACCTTCGTTAGGCTACAATAAACATATTTTGTTTACAGTGTTCAAATTCTAGATCACGAGTCAGCAGAGGTTTACCTCCCCGATTGCTGACTACAGCCATAGAATTCATAGCCAGGCAACAAGGTAGGATGGTTAGAAAAATCAGCACCCAAAATTAGCCAACACCATCTATGTGCACCAACACTAACACCTGATAATTTCGAGAAGTTGCTCAAGAACAGCTTCACACTGGTACTTCCATTCTGTCATCCTGAGTCTGTTGTGCTGCACTCTCGCCACCTGCACATTAAGGGGTCCAAAGAAGGTTACATATATTCATCAAGTATACAATAATGGCTGTTCCAATAAACAAGCAACGTAAGAAGCAAACTGCAGCTCATGCAGATGCACTACAGTCCCAATACCTAACCAAAAAAAAAGACTAGATGAGAATGTGAGATCCTTACGTTTAGGCCAACACCTTACAATGAGATCCTTCAATTCAGTCCTCGGAACTGGAATGAATTTTCCAACAAAAGCCAAGGGCCAACTGCATAGCCAGGCAATAGTTAATTACAAGCAAGCTACAATCAACCCTCTAGGATACCTATCAGAAATTAAAGCTCATCTGTTTAAATTCAAACAGCTAGCAGATAAATAATTAGACAATCAAATAATCCTAGAAATTATACGAAACTAAAATGACAGAAGCCACCACTGCCAAGATATATGACCGCAGCCTGTGGATCAGGACAGCAATATCATTGTGTGAAAAGAGGAAAGAGAAGAATGTAGTGGACTCCACAGAAGGGAAGAGACTAGGGTGCTGCGGTTTGACCCAATCGTCCTCCCTGACACAAACTTTTATTTAAACGAATCTGACATGAAGTTATAGCTACAAATTGTTCTCATCATAATAATACACAATAGGGATATCACCCGCCAACATAAGCAAAACCACCAGCAACACTGGGTCCAAAATTAAAATGTAACTGGTGGTACAAGTTCAGGAATAGGATGTTTGATGTTGTATATATGGAGGTCGCCTGTTCGGATGGATGTTGCCCACAAGTTCAGGAGGCTATTAGATCTCTCAATCAAATTATTTAAGAAAACATAGCTTACACCTACAAAACAATCAAGGTTCTTAAAGTGGAAAAGGTATCTTACCTTAGAAAAGCAATAACTACAGAAACAAGCCAAAGCTTCCAGTTGAGTCTCACTGTTGATGTAAATTTCCCGAGGAACTCAATAATTATCACCTGATGTAAACAAGGCATGCCAGCAGGTGTTATGTCCTTATAATCCTGAATTTATTGCTAAAACTATCTACAACCCCTTCATACCTGCATCACAACAGTTATGCTCACTACTGCCAAGAAAAGATGATTTCTTGAAACTCCGGAAAAGATGTTCAGTTCTTCTGGTTTACGAGAATTGACCTCATTAAACACCTATTGGGAAATGTGAAGTCAAGAATTCAGGGTTCATCAATTCCAAGAATGGTTTACACATATGCTAGTGGTTAATTACATATTACTACCTCCGTTCTCATATATTTGTCACCCGTTAGTTCACTTTTGAACTAAAACGCGACAAACGGAGGGAGTATATTACATGCTTCTAATGAAGACAAATCTAAGAATAAAAGAAATCAGTTGTCCAAAAATTTATTACCTGGCACAATACAAATGTGTTGAATATAAGTGTATTTTTCACTTTACTAGAGTGTCCTAGTGTGTCATGAGTCAAATGCAAAAGATCCCGACCCCTAAAGTTGAGAGTCAGAAGAACAGCAACTTGAAAGACAGCCTGTGGTTACATAAACATCAATATTCAGCAAAAAGTAGTTCAGTCACAGTTTAAAGTTAGGAAACATCTGGCAGGATCTCAGTACCTGAATAAACAAGTTTCTCCACATGATATTAGTCACAAGAGGTTCTCTACATCAAATGCACAAGAATGTTAGCCATTTAAGCATATACAACAAACAATTATGAAAAAACGTCATGGATCTTTAGTTTTAACTTAATCTAAAATGAAATCATATAAAGAATATGCTATTTCTTGGGTGATGTGCTTCCTTCACCAGGAAATCACATTTTCAATGCAGACATAGTATAGCCTTAAGAAAGATATATGTCAAGCTAAAAGGTGATGCTCAGTAAAAGGTTATACAGACCCTGATGAACTAGTAACAAGTAATAAAAAATACAAGTGACAAATAAGTAATAACAATAAACACGTCATTAAAAAAACTCAAGCAACCTAGGAGTAACTAGCAGATGGGGTAATATCCTAGTGGTGAAGACGGCAGGGTACCTGTCACCAAGTCACAGGTTCAAACCCTGACCCTGGGTTTTGGTAATCTCTCTCCGTCTAGAGATGAGATCATGAGATCTCCTTTGCCGATTGGTGGCGGAAAGTAAGTAAGAAGATTCATAAAAGCAAGAGAAAGGGTATGAACAGCGTCATCATTTTGGGGGCCTGGTGTTTATGGATTCACCATAACAAGGCAGTCTTCAATTGAGAGAACTCTTCGCTGAGCACTATCAGATGCGTCTTTATTGATGAGATGGGGTGTTGGATTAAGGCCGGAGCTAAACATCTTCAGAGTTTAGGCCTTGAGGTCACGCTTAATATACACATGGCCTAATTTTGTCGGGGGAGGATGTGGTGTGTTTGGGTGTTTTTATTTGGCCTGTTCAGCGCTCTGTACCTTGGTCCATTTTGGACCCTTTCTTCTCTAATTAAATGATGTGCAGCTCTCTTGTGCTTTCGGAAAAAAAAACCTGACCCTGCACAGAAAAAATCCCCTCGTTGTTCATCATCCACTCTCAGGCTACGACTCAGCTATGCTTCACCCATGCGTCTTTATTGATGAGATGGGGTGTTGGATTAAGGCTGGAGCTAAACATCTTCAGAGTTTAGGCCTTGAGGTCACGCTTAATATACACATGGCCTAATTTTGTTGGGGGAGGATGTGGTGTGTGTTTGGGTGTTTTTATTTGGCCTATTCAGGGCTCTGTACCTTGGTCCATTTTGGACCCTTTCTTCTCTAATTAAATGATGTGCAGCTCTCCTGCGCTTTCGGAAAAAAAACTGACCCTGCACAGAAAAAATCCCCTCGTTGTTCATCATCCGCTCTCAGGCTACAACTCAGCTATGCTTCACCCTCGGGCCTGGGTGGGCCTTTGTAGAGTGGGCAACTTAAATCGGCCCATTAGTGATGGGAGGATAGGGTTCGGGGGTTTCTCGGTTGGGACCGTTGTTGCTGCCTTCTATTAATGAGATACCGTGAGGGTGGTTCAGCCGAGTTTTTAACCTAGGAGTAACTAGGTGGCATTGTACAACAACAGCAGAGCCAAGAAAGACTTTTAGTCCCAAGCAAGTTGGACTGAAACCACGGGTCAAGGTTTAGACATATGGATAGTTGTTTCCCATAAACTCCTATTCAAGGCTATTTCTCTGGATACATTCCATCCATTCAAGTCTCTTTTTACTATCTCTTTACATGTTGTAACACCTCGTCCAATCCCTGGACTGGCGGTACTTACTCCTGGCAGCTCTCTAGGATCATATATTGTACCCACAGACCAACACGAGTCTTTTGTGCGCACTTTGCCCTCACTCATGCCCACCCGAGAAAACTTCCAGGTCCATCACCCATTTGAAATTGCTCCAAGCCAAGCACGCTTAACTTGGAGGTTCTTTCGAGATAGGCTTCCGAAAAAGAAGATGCACATTATTGGTATGAATTCTCTATTAATTCTATTACGCCTTGGGCCAGGATATCCCATCACAGGGGCCAAGATATCACAATCCACCCCCCTTAGAAGACCGACGTCCTCGTCGGTCAACCTCAATCCAGAAACCTCCCCTCTTTGCCACGTCTGTATGTCTAGTGTCGTCATATGCCATGTCATGTGACCACTCTGGGCCTACATGCGTCATACGCCATATACCCAAACCCCCTAGCCCACACACGCCCGTGAAACCGCGAGGGTCGGCTCTGATACCACTTGTAACACCCCGTCCAATCCCTGGACCGACGGTACTTACTCCTGGCAGCTCTCTAGGATCATATATTGTCCCCACAACCAACACGAGTCTTTTGTGGCGCTTTGTCCTCACTCATGCGCACCCGAGAAAACTTCCCGGTCGGTCACCCATTCGAAATTGCTCCAAGCCAAGCACGCTTGATTCTTTCAAGATAGGCTTCCGAAAAAGAAGGTGCACCTTATTGATATGAATACTCTATTAATTCTATTAAGGCTTGGGCCAGGATATCTCATCCCAGGGGCCAGGATATCACACATGTCAACTGTTAGAGTGGACACACTAACCAGTTCAACCCAAAAGCTTAAGCTTATGGGAGAAGGTAGTCAATCCACTTATACACTTCAACACTCCCACTCACGTGTAACCAGAGAGAAAGGCACAAACACAGCCAGAGAGAAAGGTGCAAACATGGAAATAAATGGGTAGAAGCACAAATAAAGCCTCTGTCAGGATTCGAACTCGAGACCTCTAGCTTTGATATCATGTTAGAGTGGACGCACTAATTAGTTCAACCCAAAAGATTAAACTTATGGGAGAAGGTAGTCAATCCACTTATACACTTCAGCATCAACTTCGGCCCTCACCTGCCTCTGTTCCCATTGCCATCATGCCTTAGGATCCCACTACACACCAATGCCTCTAGTTGTCTCCGTTGGTCTTCGCAAAAAGCATATACCAAAGAATATCGTCTTGTATATCACTTGTGACCTTATCCATCACCAAGGCAAAAAGATAAGGTCTCAAAGTTGACCATTGATGTAGTCCTACTCTAATATAGAAGTCATATGTGTCACCATCACTTGTTCGAACACTAGTCACAACATCATTGTACATGTCCTTAACGAGTCCAACGTACTTCGTTGGAACTTTATGTCTGTCCAAAACCCACCACATAACATTCCTTGTTATTTTGTGATAAGCCTTCTCCAAGTCAATAAAAAGTTAAAAACCATGTGTAGGTCCTTCTGCTCCCTACACTGCTCCATCACTTGTCTTAATAAAAAAATGACTTCCATGATTGGTCTTTCGGCCATGAAACCACATTGGTTCATAGAGATCCTCGTTATTCCTCTCAGAGCATGCTCGATAACTCTCGCAAATAGCTTCATAGTATGACTCATCAACTTAATTCCTCCATAATTGGTACAATTTTGAGTATCTCTATTCTTATAGATCGATAACGATATACTTCTCCACTTTTCACACATCTTGTTCGGCCGAAAGATATGATTGAACAACTTGGTTAGAAATACTATAGATGTACCCAAGGCATCTCCATGCCTCAATTAGATACCATCCGGGCCCATCGCCCTAACCCTTTCATCCTTTTTAATGCCTCTCTAACCTTAGATTCTTGAATCCTACACACAAAGCGCCTATTGGTGTCATCAAAAGAGTCACCCAACTAAAAGAGCGTGTCCCATTCTTTCCATTGAACAATTTGACAAAATGTCCCCGCCATCCATGTCTGATCCAATCCTCCTTCACCAAGAGGTGCTCCATTTTATTCTTAATGCACTTAACTTAGTTGAAATCCCATGTCTTCTCTCACGGACCCTAGCCATCCTATATGTCCTTCTCTCCTTTGTAATCAAACGTTGGTAAAGATCCTCATACGACCAATCCTTTGCCACACTTATAGCTCGCTTTGTTGTCTTCTTTGCTACTTTATATACTTCTCTATCTTCCGAATGCAAGTTGTCATCTTCTCCACATGTTATTTGTGTCGTATTCCTTCCAATTGCCCTCTTTGATGACCCTTTCCTTGAAGTCTTTTGTCATCTCCCCTTTCAATTTCCACCATTTTGTTCTCGCAATCTTGACTTGTGTTGTATCCTGACAGAGGGGCCCGAACAAAGGAGATGGCAAGAGTGTTACAACACGACAAATGCAGAACAGTGGTTCTCAAATGTCTCAATCATCTCGTCACCCTGTCCAGCTGAGGGTATTAATAGGGTGACCAACGGGCCACCCCCTAAAGTACGGGCTTGCTCTCGGCTACCTGCTGCATTCTAAGAATATCTTGTACAACAGTGTTGTTAGGGGCGGTTACAGACCTCATGTTACAAACACCTAATTACATACCCACACTAGAATTGGGGCATATTTGCTACCGACAGGTAGGCCTTCCATAGCAAGAGGGGCCCAACGCTGTTGTAGCCTCGACGTTGTTCATCGACCCTCCAAGTGGGGGAAGTCTTTGAAGCCTCCGACAGGGACCATGTGTGATGCCCGAGTGACGAGGTCTAAGTCTTCGACTTGCTAATCGGCGAGGTGTTCGATAGCGCTTCCACGTCTTTCGATCGATCGTTCAGATGGTTGACGTCGTTGATGGAGTCCGCCTATTTACTGTCACATTCTTCACCCAGAGCAGAGACCTCATCGTGGCCTTCGCAGCCTTCAACATAAAGGTAGTGATCGTAGGTTTGGTGTGTCATATTGAAGGGTCTATCCCCCACGAGGCAAAGTCTCCTTGGTAGCCCTCGTGACCCACGAACCCTGTGCTCATAGGAGCGAAAACTGACGATTGATTAGGCAGAGTCGGCTGGACCGATGATCGAGGTCCCGTTCGACCTTTTCCCCAACAGTAGCCCCCAAGGGCAAGGCTCAACTTGATGAGTCAATCCCGAAGACTAGGTGCTAGTTCAAACACTACCCTCGATCATTGGTGAGCAATTTCAGGGAGCGATATCTTTGTGACCATTGGCTGGCTGATTGATTTGGTTGATTGAGTTTTGTCATCATTGTTTTTATTTTTGGGTTTTTTGACCTATACAAGGTGTCGCTCGGTTAGGGTTTGGGTTACGCATTTCACTTTCACTATTGTTGTCTTCCTCGCACACGCTGCTTGTGCATGTCGCCATTTTTGTCGTATAGCTCGAACTGAAGCCTTGCCCACACTAGCGCGCATCAAGCAAATAGTTCAATCACACCACCGATATGTGATGCCGTCATCCTTTTCGTTGAGTTCTAGCAGCAATCTGGTTGTGCCACGTCGATGGACACTATTCTGACGGTCGGTTCGTCGTCCTTGGAGGTTGTGTCGTCTACCGCAATGTCACCAGTTGAGGGCTCCTCGAGGAGGCGGAACGATGTGGGAGGGGAGTCGTATGTTTTTTAGCGTTCACGTATCAGGGAGGGTTGCGTCACAGAGATGGAGCAACTGCATCACTTTGTTGCGTGGCTAGACGTGCCCCCGGGTTGAAGACCAAACCGGAGCCACAAGGCGAAGTCATGGTCTTCAAAGTGTTTTTTGTGGTCGTACTTCGGTTGTCATGCCACAAGTTTTTTTTCTCGAACGAGCAAGAGAACTACACATCATTATATTAAGAAGAAAAAGATGGTCCAAAATGGACCCCGGTACAAGAATACCCTCCTAAGGAGGTTTAAAACAAGAAATAGGAAACTATCCATGATCTTAGAAGAAACAATTACAACCCTACAACAAGCAGCTAAGAGACACGAGTGGTGGCTGCAAGAAAGGAGAGACCCTTAGCTCCCGCCATTTCCCACAAATGTTCTTCCTCCCTTGCCTTACAGAGAGCTGCGGAAACACTAGGAGATAATCCATCAAAGAAAATTCTATTCCGGTGATTCCAAAGAATCCAGGCACCCAAGGCAATAAGATAATTGAGACCCCTCATAGCCATATCTCCAGAACTTTTGTCAATCTTCTCCCACCATCCCATAAAAGGCTCAGTAATGCCACAAGTTTGTGGCTGAAGTTTTGTCAAGGTTTGATGTGCAGCTACACCAGCTTACCCCGAACGCCATCGTGGCCCTCAAGAAATATGTTTGGGCTACGATAAAGTATGAAGGTGAGCCATTCGTTGAGATCTTCACAAAACACTATTGTCTGCAGTGGCAAAAGAAGATCGTCGACGGGAGGATTATTCAGTTTGGGAGCTGCATGTTCACTCCAAAGATCGGGAATACCTCGACGGCCATCATTGAGCTAGTGTCATGTGCTAAAAACCGGAGGGGCCGCAACTGGACGAAAATGTGGGTTTTCCATGAAGGTTGACGAGGGCGAGGACACCATTTGTTGGCCGAAGGCGAGTGAGATGGTGCCTCACTGGTACACTTCGCTTCCCCGATACGAGGTGGAGGGTGATCGGGATGAAGTCGCATTCCACCGGGCATCCATCAATAGCAGCGGCAGGAATTTAGTTGAGGAATTTTTGGTGTGCGGGATATGGCCACTGAGCCACGGTTAGACAATTGGCGAGGTCCAACAACGTGAAATGCCACCCAAGGGACTTAAGGTGTGGAGTCCCCCCTTCAACATCGGTTTGATGGGAAGACCTGAGAAAGACTTCATCACCAAATGTGAAGAGGCTTGTAAACTTGTTGGAAAATTTACGGATGTTGAAACTTCGAGAAGCCATGATATCCATGACAGATGTGATATGGTCTCCGCTCCTGGACAGAGCCTCTGTTATGGCCTTCGCACCCCTCGTTGGTTCTTTGGATGTGCTCTTCGATGCAAAGGGACCCTTCGTTGTTTGGTCCTTGTTGGTTGTTGATGATGTTGATTTGGGCATATAACACCATACCAAGTTTGACCGGTTCATCTTATTCAAAAAATTCATAATTATTATTAATTTTTATTGTGATATCTTTTAGCATATAATATACTTTAAGTATGGTCTATTTTAGACCTTCTATTTCTATCCTCTTAATATATTTACTGCAGTTCTCCTATGCATTTCAGAAAAAAAAAGTATGGCTTTGGTTTTTTTTGCTGTCAAAGTTGGCAAAAAAAGGTCAAACGTAATATAAATTGGAACAGAGGGAGTAGAATTTTCTTGCCTCCCTCACCTATACTAGAAGATGGAGGTGAACACATGCAATGCAACATGATGTAACCAACCGAAAGCATTCTTACTTTATGTTTGCAAGTGCAGAGGACAACCAAACAAAAAAATATTGCACATATTTATGGTGGATTAGGTTATGCTGCATGCAGGCTAGGCCTAGTGGAGGCAATCAATCACACTCATAATAATGATTCAAAATAAAAAGACTTCTAACCTCCGTCCAACTGGTGGCCGCCTCATAAGTTGATCTGTTGGTGGTTCAGTAGCCAAAGCAAGAGCACCGAGTGTGTCCATGATGAGATTAACCCAGAGAAGCTGTATAAAAAACAAAAGGAAGCTAATATTTGTTGGTGTCCAACTTTCAAATAGAAGCTTAATACTTTAACTACACTTTGTTCATTAACAACTTGGTTTGGTCCGTGGCAAGTTGGCAATACTGTCACAGTACTTATCATTGACAGAAAGTGCAGTTATCAGGGTGATCCAATCCTCTTTCCATGGACCAAACCAAATGCAAGATTTTTTTATGGGTGGTGACTAGAGATAAGTACTGGACTGCAGGCAGGTTATCCCAGAGATCTCCCCGTTCCAAGCAATGTATTATTTGTGACCAAGGAGACAGTGCAGCATATCCTCCTAATTGTGTTTTTGCTAGGCAATTTCGGCATAATTTGCTAGCCCTCTTGGGTTTGAGCAAACTGTACGTAGAAGGAACAAGAGCCCTCTTGGGTTAAAAACTTAAAATACCAATACAGACGAATAGATGTTATTTAATATAGCAGTGATTATTTAAAAAATCATACTACATATGTTTATCCAAACCTGAACAGCATTTAGAGGAACATTTCCTGAGGAAACAGCAGCAACAACATTGATGACAAGAGCTGCAACATTTACGGTAAGCTGGAACTGAATAAACTTTTGGATATTTGCATAAACAGAGCGACCCCAGCGAACCACCTAGAATATAAAAGATAAAGAACATGTAAGACAACGTTGTATTAGGCATGTGCGCGTATTATCAAGATCCTTAGATTCTAAAAATAGGCCAAACCTTCACAACAGAAGAAAAATTGTCATCCAGAATTATTATGTCTGAGCTCTCTTTGGCTACTTCTGTTCCTTGGATGCCCATAGAAAGACCAATATCTGCCTGATAAGTGGGAATAATGATAAGATTGAGAAGGGGAAGAAACCTCAACATGTTAGAAGTGCTGTATTACCAAATAGTGCTTCATATAATCACATGCATGTTGAATTCTTGTATTCATTTAAAATATGAACTCCCAAATTGAATGTACCTCATGCAATGCAGGAGCATCATTCGTTCCATCACCAGTAACAGCTACAACATGGCCTATTTTCTTAAGAGCTTTTACTAGGAGAAGTTTGTCATTAGGAGAGGATCGTGCCATCACCTGCAACGTATTGTTGATAGATTGTTAGTCCTAGTGATAGTCAACAGTAAGAACGCATAATCAACAATATAAAGTGTGATCCAAGGACCAAAAACAAAAGACCTGTCCATTTACATGATGAAATAAAGAGTCAAAAACTGCCTCGGCAAATCCAGCTAGCAGCTAGAGGAAACCTAAAAAGGTGAACATTTTGTATCTTACTGGCTTGTGGAACACAGATTCAGTCGTTTCAAAATTTCATATTTTATCTAGCATTAACGATAGAGCATGACATATTGTAACAGGACGACAGAACATAGGATATCAGAAGTCAAGAATAGGGACACTGGCAGTCAGTACTAGAGGAATAGTAGCAACCACAAGAACCAAGCTTAGCAATGACAAACACCACACTCGAATATCCTTGACTCAATCAACCCAAACTAAATTATGTTGCATAGTGCTACCTCCGTGGTGCCATCCCAAATTATACGTTGTTTCAACTTTCTTTTTTTTTCTCGAACACGCAGGAGAGCTGCGATAATTCCATTAGAAGAAGAAAAGAAGAAAACAATATATACAAAGACCTAACACACCACTCACACACGCACACACAACAACAAGAGGTAAAAACCACCTCCTAGCCGGGTTTGAACACAAAAGCTAGGTCTGAAAGACGGGTCAAGCCTTTGGTCCCCGCAAAACATCACATATTGAACTCATCACCGGCTGAGGTAAGCAATATAGCTATAGAAGGCTGAGCACCTAGATATACGCCTAGATATATGCTATGTCTACTAGAAAAGCCAAAACAACCTATAATTTGAAATAGAGGGAGTATAAATACATAATATTAATATATAGATAACTGTGAATGCCAAGATAGGGGTGCCTCTTTCCTTGAAGAGGCTTGGGAAACAGCACCTCCAACCGCTCATTGATAAAATTGCGGGTCGTCTTCCCAGCTGGAAAGCTGATCTGTTAACCAAAGCTGGAAGATTGATCCTTGTCCAGGCAGTCTTGTCGTCAATGACTATTTATTTAACTATGGCCATGGATCTACCTACTTGGATGATTAAAGCAATTGACAAAATCAGAAGAAGTTTCTTGTGGAGAGGAAGGAAGAATGCTTTGGGAGGTCATTGTATGGTAGCCTGGAGCAAGGTTACTAGACCAAAAAAGCTTGGGGGGTTGGGCATTCGGACCTGCAAAAAATGAATTGGGCTCTTAGGCTGCGCTGGCTCTGGCTGCAAAAAACTGATCCTGACCGGCCTTGGGCTTCCTTTAATATAAAAGCTCACCCTTCAGTGAAGGCCTTCTTCTCGGCAGCGGTTTCCTCGGTGGTGGGCAACGGTAAAAACACTTTGTTTTGGACTGATAAATGGATTGATGGTCAGAGTCTCTGTCAGTTGGCCCCTCACCTGGTCAAGACGGTCTCTTCTAGGGCTAAAAAGAGGAGTGTCCACAATGCTCTCACAACAAGGGAATGGGTGCAGGACATTCGAGGTGCTATCACCCTTAATGTTCTATCTGAATTCTTCAAAGTTTGGGATCTCACCGCTCACTGGGATTTACAACAGGATCATGAGGATAAGCACATATGGCTACTCTCTAGCTCAGGTCTTTATTCCACCAAATCGGCATACACTGGTTTCTTTTTTGGATCAACAAATTTTAACCCCTGGGAGAGGATTTGGAAGGCCTGGGCGCCTGGAAAATGCAAGTTCTTCATGTGGCTGGTGGCTCATGGTCGCTGCTGGACAGCTGACCGTCTGGCAAGAAAGGGGCTGCCTCACCCTCATCTCTGTCCGTTGTGTGATCAGGAGGAGGAGACCCTAAACCATCTGCTAGTTTCCTGCGTCTTCTCACATGATGTTTGGTTTCAGATTCTGAAATTTGTCCGTTTGCAGCACCTGGCTCCTAACCTTGCGACCTCTTCCTTTGAGGTTTGGTGGGAAGAAGTTGTCTCGGTCCCAGGTGATCCAACGTTTAGGGGGCTGTCAAAGGGCCTCAATTCTTTGATCATTCTTGGGGCTTGGGCCATTTGGAATCACCGCAACCGTTGTGTCTTCAATGGGGAGCAGCCTTGTTCTACCATGGTCATCAAGTGGGTCAGGGAGGAGTCTCACAACTGGTGTAGGGCTGGAGCCAATGGATTAGATAGCATCCTTTCCGCTCCAGCGCACTAATCGGCGTCCTTCTTTCTTGGTCATGAGTGCTGTTGGTCATAATATCATTGTACTCCTAGCTATCCTTGAGTGTGTGTGGGTGTGTGGGTTTGTTTGGCTTGTATGAGGTTTCATACCCTCACCTTTTTTTCCTCTTAATATAATGATACGTAGCTCTCCTGCGTTTTCGAAAAAAAAAAGATAACTGATCCCCATTAAACTATGCAGCATGATATCAAATATATAAACAGTAGGTCCATAGTCCTTTTTGTTCGATCAATACAGGCAAAGACAACATGCACAAAATATATCAGAATGATTAATTGACCAAATACCCTAAAACGTGTATTAGAACTTGTTTGGATGTTGTCAAATTCACCTCAATCCACGTGTTGGGGTGGAATTTAGTCCAAGTTCCACTCCAATCCACCCCTACACATGTGGACTGATGTGAATCCGAGTACATCCAAACAAGGCCTTAATCATTATATTAATAAACTAGAAATCAGCAAAAATGTGTTAGTCTTACAGAAATCTTGTCAGCAACATTCTCCCTTTCAGTATCATCGTAAGCACGGAAAACTCTTCCCTCTATTATAGCTTGTGCAGATGCCTCTGAGTCATCGAGTATTCCACACTCAAGAGCTATTGCTTTAGCTGTCTTCAGATTATCTCCAGTTACCATTCGTACCTATTTATTTAGGAGGAATTTAGAAACCACATAAGCCAGGCCAGATTCATGATGACTTCAATAGTGCAGACAAAATTTTAGGAAAAATAACATGGCCAACATTCATGTGCTTTTACAGCCATTAAAACCAAATAAACAAATTTTGTATCTAAAGATAATAGAAAAATACACATGTTAGAAGGTTCATTCATTTTACCATTTTGAATTGCATCTCAAAACAGAAAAATAAAATTATTATACATCATAATGAGCTAACCAGTAAAAGAGTACAAATTCATGAAAACTTCACGAAAGCTGGTTTTCTAACATGGGTTTATATGATGGATAATATTTAGGAACAATTGGATCTATACCATTAAAAGATCCAAACTTTAGATATATACCATGGACCCCACATGTCATTGACTCATGTGGACCCACATGTAAGTGAGATAGTAATGGTATGGATCCAAAGTGGTGATCTTTTAATGGTATGGATCCAAATTTCCCTAATATTTAATAATGAAATGTTATGCAAGAAACCTCAGCACACTTATTTCTGAGACATATGGCTTATATTATTTCAAAAAATCCTCAAATGTTTGTTTAGGAATGAACACACACAAATGCACACCTTAACACCAGCCTTTTTGCACAGTTCGACAGCGTCTCTTACTTCAGGGCGACAAGGATCCTACAAATAAACATGGAAAACTCAGCAACAAGCAATAGAATTCAACACTTGCAAGTTCATAATCATATACCTTCATCCCTATGATTCCAATAAGAGTCAATTCATTATCTGGCAATTGCCAGTTGATTCTTTGCTCCTCACTTGGAACATCCTTCATATCAAGATTTCGATAAGCAAAAGCAATACATCGAAGACTTTGCTCAGCCATATCTTCTATAAGTTTCTTGAGTTGATTAGCCTGAAAGATCGATGTGAAAATGAGAAGTTTCAAAATAAATCTATTCTCAAATCTGCAATTATGGCTTTCCAGGGTCATTCCCAAGATGATTTTTACCATGTTATTGTTAGGGTTTAGGGTTTAGGATCTGTCGCTGTTGTGGCCTTCCCGGCCTAATCCGACGTCTTCATGGCTGGATCTGACGCTGTCGTGTCCTTCGCGGGCGGATCTGTCGCTATTGTGGCCTTCACGGGCGAATCCGTCGTTGTCCCTTCTGTTCCGCCGCCTCCCATGGCCGGAGGCTGGCGCTGTCCCTCTGGCGGGCACGGCCACCTGACCGGCGCATACGCGTGCGCTGCCGCCAGCCTCCCCGACGACCGAACAAGAGAAGCAAGAAGGATCACGCTTCTGATATCCTTTTTGTTGTGTCGCCCCGCCTACCGTCGACGCTCGACCGTCGACCCCCCCCCCCCAAAGCACGAGGCTAATGTTGTGTGTCTCCAAGCCGCAGCTGCGCACCACATCGACTTCGGCTACCTCGGCATCCAGGGGCTATCATCAACACAGAGTACGCACCAGTCTCTACTGCAGCCACAACATCCGCACCCTCACGACGCTACAACTGCGAGGGATTTTAGCCCGTCGACTCCTACCAATGGCTTCTGCTCCAGTCTCATCGTTTGTGGTGCTCCCGTTGCGACTGTTGGGGGATGTTAGAGTGTGTGTTCCTTGTATGTGTAGGTGGGCTGGTACAAAAGTTGGGCTGCCGGCCCATTAGGGTTAGGGTTTCCTTTGGGTCTATATATATGTAACCATCCTCTATCCAATATACAGGGTTCCATTCTCTTACATTGACTGCCACTATATATTTGTAACCCTTTCCTATGCAATGCAATCATCAATTTCTAGTAGCATTTCCATTCTATCATGGTATCACCTAACCTCTTCCGCTGCTTCTCCCTACCAAACACTAACCCTAGCCACCGGTTACTATGACCACAGTTCCTGCGGACACTGTCCATCTTCTTCCCCGCACATGGTGCCTCCTCCATGTGCCTCATGCCACAGTCGCCGCCCTCACACCTCTCTTCTCCCCGAGGAAGAGCCCCCCCCCCACCTCTCCCAGGCAACCAAACCGGTGGTGTGCGTATCTCCCAATCTAGCGGCCCACACCCACCCCAATCCGCCGTTGACCGACGCGTCCGGGCTAGATTTGGCGCTGCTAAAGGATCCACGTCCGCTGCCACTCACCCCATGATCGCTAAGCTCCAAGGCACTGTCATGCCTCCCGCCGCTGCAGCCACTAGTCATCATCCGTCGTAGCCTGGGCGAGTGGACCATCTTCGTCAATGCAACATCCTCCATGTGCTCCATCACGCCATGGCCCCTGCGCCCGTATGGGAGCCCCACCGCTCGACCCGACGTGCCTCAACCATCTTTGTCAGCGCGACATCTTTCTACACCACTCTCTGTCGTGTCGTGGCCCCTGACCCACGCGGGAGCCCTTGTCGCTCGACCCGGCGCGCCCCAATGCCACGCAACTCCACCCGGCTACAACTGATCCCTCATAATCGGCGTTGCGTCAGGACATGAACGAACTCCTCGAGGACCGCCTCCCGACCTCCACTCCTAGCATTGCCTCTGTCGCTACGACCCCTCCGTCCTAACCAGCTTTCCCTCCCTGCTCTCCAATCCCCAGGCACATCCCCTCCTATGTTGTCATTATAGGTGGCCAGACGGGCCGGGCTATACGGGCGGGCACGACCACGATCGTTTTGGCATGGCACGACACGATAGTATTCGTGCCCGAGCCGACACGAGACCTGTTATGGGTAATGCTTGGGTTGAAAGCAAGCCCGTCGGGTGGCCCACGCACGGCCCGTTTAGCGCTGGCCCGTTAAGCCCGTTATCTGGCACGAATAGCCCAATAGACCCAGCATGTCCCATTTACAGCCCGTCTAAATAGAAACATACTATACCAATTATCGGGTAACGGGTATCCCTAGTCGGCCCGCCCCCTATTCATCTACGACATGTTTACTGACATCCCCCGAAGGCCCACCCCCGACCCATTTCATATATATATAAGGGCGAACTCACGAACCCTAACCCTAATTCGTCGGCACAAGTACCCGACTGTCGGGCCTTGGTCATCCTCATCCACTCGTCCTCTCCTGTCCAGGCCTCAGCCAACGCCCACCTCCCGTCGCACGTCGCCCTCCCGCAGCTTTCCAATTCTCCACGACTGTGAGATGGAGTCTCTGACGGGATCTCTTCCACCACATGCAAGCAGTCGAGATGTTGTCCCTGGCCAAGGATTCAGAGCAAGCTACTGCTCGGCAGCAACACAATGTGGAGAACAAAGAACGTGAAGAGATCCCGCAACTACTATTCACCGTTATGATTCCCAGCTATGATGTCTGAAGTCTGAACTGCTACTGCTATTCACTGTTATGAAGTCTCAAACTGTTATGTTGAACAATTGATTTGTTATGAGTGATTTCTGTTATTCTAAAAATGTTATGATTTCTGATATGAATCATGGTGATCTCTGATCTGTTTGTGACTTTGTGCCTAAAACTGTTATGAAGTCTCAAATATGAAGTTGAATTGTATTTGTATGAATCCTGGTGATCTGTTTGTGACGTGCCTATGGATTGTGTGGTCTATGTACTGTTGTGAAGCGGGCATTGGGCCAGCACAGCCCAATTAAGAGTAACAGTGTCGTTCTTGGGCCAATGCTCAGGCCCACGTGCCGACACGACATGATCCTATTTGTAAGTGTCGTACCTTGGCCCGACTAAAATGGTCTGGCCCATCATCGACTACAGCAAAAACCTCCTACGCGCGAACTGTGGCGCCCTCATCGATTCCCATGCAGTCATGTTCCGCCTCAACAATGCTCGCATATCAGGCTACACCGTGCACGTCGACAGCAAGACCAACTTCTCCTTCATCAAATGCAACATCCTTCACCTCTGCATGCACCGTCTCGGCCGCTCTGCTCCCGTCAACCCTCGTTCCACGTGAGAACGTTCCGGGCGTGGGCTCATCCCCCCTCCCTACGACTGCTACCTCGACACTCGTCCTTCGCTCCACCGCGGTCCACGTGCCACCCTACTTTGTGCATGTCTCCCTTCATGACGAGTAGCATCTTTGAGACACGTTTGTGGCATTTGACCAGAACATGAACCCGGTTCTCCATAACTGTGGCAAGCTCTGCCACACTCCGGCCTCTGTCCAACCGCAGGAGAGGCGCCACGCACCTAGGTCATTAGTGTTTTAGGATGTCGCGATCGTCTCCATGACGATAGACGTGTCGCCGTCACCATCGACCATGCATGCCGTCAGCCTGCTCACCACTAGCGACCACGGCGGCCATCCCGGAGGTAGTAGGAATGCCTCCCCTGGCTCTCTCTCCTCATGGTCCATGACACCACACTGTCGCAGCCCACTCTAGCTACTCCTACCGACTTGGTTGCCGACTCTAGCGCCTCGTACCAAAACCACTTCTGGCCCTAGCACTGTCTCTTTCCACCATCCTCACAACCTCACCTTAACTTCTCCCATTGTTGTCGGTAATGACTAATGAGTCAACTTTATCTGTCACCTCAATAGGTGACTCGGTCCTTCCTAGTTAATTGTACCTCAGCAGCATTCTTGTTGACTCCAACATCATATAGAACCTTCTCTCATCCCATCGCTTCACCACCGACAACCACTGCTCTATGGAGTTTGATCTCAGGGGCTCACCATAATGGATCTTACCACTTGTGGTGTGGTCGCTCGCTACGACAACTTGGCCCTCTATCCTAGTCACTTGCCTACCCCACCTCCCTTATCACATGTTGCTACACCCTACGCCCCTGTTGTTGTTGACTATGCCCCCACATGGCATCATTGTCTTGGCCACCCTTATCACGAGTCCTCTCAAAACTCGAGCACCTCGGCCAACCCACAGGGGGTGTTAGAGACTGTGTACTGATTAGGATAATGGGTTGTGATTATGTGAGTGTTGTCTATGTAATGGGCCTAGGCCCAACTACTGCTGTTATTAATACATCTCCCAACCAGGGTTTAAGTTCCTCTAACAAATGTCTCCTCGTAATATATGCCATATCACTGCTTAAAACCCTTAGTCACAAACTGGGCTTTATATCTGTCAAGCGCTCCATTCCATCTATCATCCCTTTGATTCTATATACCCACTTGCAGCCAATGACATTCTTGACCTCATCAGCAAAAACTAGATACCAAGTGTTATTTTTCAGCAGCGTGTCAAATTCAACATTCCATGGGATTCTTCCAATTGTCATCACCTAGAGCTTCAGCCAGGTCTTGAGGTTCACCAGTGCTGGCAAAACTGTCATATTTAATACGAGTAATTTTCTCATCTTCTAATCTAGCCCGAGGATCCTAGACAACTAGGGCTATAGCCTATGTTTAGCATATTCTAACAGTTATCCTTACATGTCCAGCAAAAATACTTATCACATTTAAGTTTACAGCCTTTGATGCATATATTTGACCAAAAGTTTCTACTAGAATATATTTTTAAAATCCATCAAATTTATAAGATTTTGCCAATATTTTGCAATAAAATTCTACACATATAATATATTTTTCATCTTGCATGTTTTCAAACTAAATAATTTCTAAGTTATTCATGCTTGTAGTTTATTAAGGTTTAACTAAATATTGTCGTAAATGACAAGTTCTTATGATAGAAGATAGTTTTTAAAATTTGACAAAGATCTTGTCCAAAACGACATGTTTTTATGACTGAATGTAACATTATGGAGTAGCTTAAAGAACGACCCAAGAACAATAATTAAACGGATGAAGGCTCTAGGTGAAGTTATAGTCTTCTATATGTGTGCCTTGTTGTTGCTCTTCTACAGGGTCCTAGAATGAAATCTACTTAGGAATGAATGAGGCAAGTGGGAACCTGAAGGAGCCAGTGTTTCTACCTTATCAGGTGTCATTTCATGTGTTGAGCCATCCACATTGAGCCAACTTGTGCACAAGGCAAGAACAATTTCAGCAGCTCCTTTCCAGTGTACATGAACATTTGAATCTCTCTGAAAATGGCACATGAACAAGATTACTGCTCCCTTCAATGGAATTAAGTGCCTCTGGAATGCTTTGGGTCAACAGATTTCAAATGGGAAGGGTACTAGATCTTCAATATGAAAACAATGAGTTCATTTGTCTCAAGAATACTTCAGCAGTGTCATATTATTAAGCACCAACAAATGGCAAGGGATGGTTGAGAAGAGAAAAGCAATCTCAATATATAAGATGCAACAATTTATCCTAAAGTAATATTTGGAACTCAAACAACATACAGGAACAGAGCTAGAATAGGAGTAAATTTCAGAATATGCATCATTTAAGTTATATGTATTTAGCAAAATCTATAAAAAATACTTCACCAACACAGAAAGCTGGCATCAATCATTTCAACAAATAGGACACCAGAAAACAGGAATAATCTAAAAGTAAACAAGAGTTCAAACAGACAATAAAGACAAAGTGAAAAACAAATGCAGATGCAATTACCGCAACCACTGCAACCCCAGCGCGCTTTTTTTCGGAGTTGAAAGGAGAGACATGAATTATAGAAGATCGTGATCTCTCCTCAGCAAATTTCATACGAAGCTATGAGGTACCAGCAGGACAAGGAAAAAATGTAGTTATCAGAAATGAAATTATTTTAACAATATCAACAGAAATAGAAGTTTTAGTAGCTAATGAACTTACATCAAGACCCCAAGATAGGATAGCCTTTTCTGTTGGTGAACCAGTTACCTCGACGCTACCATCCTGATAAGCCACAATTTAGGACATTATAGAAGGGATACAAATATGCAAATATGATATTTTATAGCAGAAAGATAAAGACCATTCTAAGTAGCATCGATGATAACAGAAGCAATAAAGAAACTGACATACAGGGACAACTGCTAAGAAATTAGATATGGCAAATGTAGAAGACAAAATCACAAAATACATCCCAGAATAACGAATTCAGCAGTAAACAGACTGAAATTTAAAAAAAAAAAAACTTAGCCACCCACCAAGAATGGTCCCCTCAAGTCGCTAGGCATCTTTGTTGATTAGAGATTTTGATTCAAGATTCAACCAATTTGGTGGGCAAAGCCTTTTGCTGTAGCACCAGACATTTTCTTAAAATGGATTCAAGGATCTCTCTTTTACAGACATGAACCTACTCCTAAGTCCTATGCAGCCTATCTCCACTTCACTAAGCCGCAAATCTCTTACTTCCCAAATAAATAGATTTTTTCACGAACACGCGAGAGTTGTATATCATTATATTAAGTAGAAAAAGGTTTGTAACCCACACACCAAATAACCATATATCATTATATTAAGATAAAGGTTTGTACCCCACACACGAATAACCAGACACACAGCAACGAAAAAACTACATGCTTGACAGTAAAATTAAAACTTTCCCAAATAAATAGATGAAAACCCAATTAACTGGTCATTGATCTAGGAACTGTTCATTTAGATTTTTTTTCCAAACACGGGACGAAAACTAAATGAAGACAAAAAAATCCCTCCCACCTACACACCCACTGAAAAAAAAAGTTTCCATGCAGTGTTCGTGGGACAGCACCACAGAATCAACAAGCCAAGTTCAAAGCTGAATACAAAGTAGCTGCAACTGTCTTACAAAATTATTCCATAAAGAACTATTTAAGTTCACCTTTGTAATCAAATGCAGTAAATGTAGTTGTGTGATCAGAATGCAACATTACCTGTGCCTCAAACACACTGCCTGAAGTATTCTGTGCAATTCCTTCAAGTAGAAGTGAGGCTACAGTAGATGACAGTTTATCAACATTAGCAGGAGGTTGCAGCTTTACTTCACCGACAATCGATTGCATAACAGTCATCTTGAACAACAAAAAGTTCCGGGGTCAAACAATCACAAAACCAGAGGCAATTTACTAGATAGTACCAACTAATAAAGAATAATTACAAGGACCATTTCAAAATAAAAACAACTAACCTGGTTTAATGTTAATGTACCAGTCTTGTCACTACAAATAGTTGTCGCTGAACCCATTGTTTCACAGGCAGAAAGCCTCCGAACCTGAAATTGTCATGCTTGGCAACATGTTATAACTGGAAGAATACAGCATAATCTAATCTGGAGAAATATGTACCAGTGCTTTGTCGGCCATCATTTTTCGCATGGAATAAGCCAGACTGGTGAAATGGGAAAAGAACATTGAGAAATTAAAATAAAATGAAATATTAAAGAAAACACCAGAATATATCAGCTCACGTTAGTGTGACAGCCAGTGGTAAGCCCTCAGGTACAGCGACGACAACAATAGTTACCTAGATGATTCAGCAATATAAGATTTAACAAAAAAATAAGTCTACAATGTACTAAAAGCATCCATTACATACCGCAACAGTTAGTATCTTTATTGAACCAAATATTGCAGATTTCACACTAGTGTGCCTCTTAACAAATTGAACAGAGCCATCTGAATCTGTAGTATGTCCTGTAAAATATCTGGAAGCAAAGAAAAAATTTCTGATTTGACATATATACAGCAGATTTACAACAGAAAAAAAAAGACATGTGGTATGTGTCATTTTGAGCCCTATAGGATAAAACTAAGGGGTGTTTCGTTCTAGGGACTAAAGTTTAGTATGTGTCACATCAAACGTTTGAATGGCTATTATAACTTTACGAGTATTAAATATAGTTTAATTATAAAACTAATTACATCGCTGAAGGCTAAACGACGAGACAAATTTATTAAGCCTAATTAATACATGATTATATACACAGACATGTTTACTGTAGTATCACGTGATCGAATCATGGACTAATTAGGTTTAATAGATTTGTCTTATCGTTTAGTCCATGTTTGTGTCATTAGTTTTATAATTAGACTATATTTAATACTTCTAACTAGCGTCCAAACATCCGATGTGATAGAGACTAAAGTTTAGTAAGGGAAACAAACGGGGGCCTAAGTGTTGGAACACAAAAAAGGGAAATAATAAGTCTAACGTTGTTTGTCTCGCTCTCACACATCAATCAGTTCTAATAGATAAGGAACATTATATTGTCAGTGATGTCTGCAATATGCTTTGTAGTGTTTTAGCAGTTCCAGAATAATTAAAGGGCAAAAAAAGTGTTGTGAATCAGCATGACAGCCTGCCCTTCAACTGTAGGGTTATTACCTGAGCTATTCGAATTTTAATTGTCAAGACTTCCAGATATTGTTATTACCTTGCAAAGAGGACTACGAGGACCATAGCAGCAACAGAAAGGCCTGCAATACCTATGAATGTTGCTACTCCATTCAACCGCACCTTAAAGAAAAAAGATAAGCCCGTGAAGTACACCATAAAATGTAAGTAAGGCTTCAGAGTATCAAAGCACAATTCCTGATCAAATCATCAGTGGAAGATAAAAGGTGAAACCTGCAGAGGAGTTTCTTCATTGTTGTCTTCTGAAATGCTGGCCATTAATAAACCCCATTCGGTGTTAAGGCCAACAGCCGTTACCTGCAAAGAACTGGAAATGTTCATACACAAAAACATCCAGGCCTGATTGCAAAGCATGTTAATTGTTAGACTCTGTGTGTGTGTGGGGGGGGCACCACTGTTGGGGTGCCGGCCCATTAGGGTTAGGGTTTTGTGTCTATATATGTAACCACCACCTCTATGCAATACAATCAAGAGTTCCATTTGCCTACATGGTATCGGACTAGGTTTTCCCCTTCTCACACCCCCAGCCGCCGGTCTCCCACTCGCTGCCCCCGGGAGGCTATTCCTTCCCTCTCGGGGGGGGGGGGGGGGGGGGGGGGGGGGGGGGGGGGGGTTGGCCTCCCTTCCACGCAATTCCTTCATCATGGTCGCTATTGTTCTATTTCCCAGTCAGACACCAGCCTCCCACCCGCGCTCGCCTCCCACTGTAGTAGTGCCACGTCCGCCGATCGTCGTCCTCCAGCCGGCGCCCGCGGCCGGGATCTGCTCCAGCTCACCGTCAGCCTCCACGTCACTCTGGCGAACCTCCACTCGTCTTCCGCCTCCACTGGCTCTCCTCCCCCTCGGTCGTGGACCCGCCAATGCGCCGCTCGCCTCCCTCCTCCGCCTGGTCGCGGCGCCGCCCCGTGCCGAATCTGCGTGCCGCCATTGTCGAGCCAGCCCCCCCCCATCGGGATCTGCGTCGCCGGCAAGGGGATGGCGGCTCGAGCCCAGAGCACGCGCCCGCCAGCAACAGACCACGCCGACGTCGGCCTCTCCGCGCCGCCCGTGCGCCGGACCAAGCGCGCGAGCCCGCTCTTCATCCCCGTCGACGCGGCCGCCTCTTCCTTGCTCCCTGGCGGCTTGGCCACTGCCCCCGGCACGACCACCTGCACCACCTCCACGACCACAATGGCCCCTCCCGCCGGCATTCCTCCCCTGGCCACCGGCCAAACCGGTTGTTGTGTCACCGCGCAGGCGTGTAGGCAAGCCGTTGTTGCCTCTCGGGCGTGCTAGCAGGCTGCTGCTTCCTCACGGGCGCGCGTGCCGTTCGGATCCGTGACGGCGTCACCCGAATCTCCCCTGACCGGCCCCTAGCTCGCCCGCCGCTGACCCTCACGCAGCATGCTACGCCAGCCTTCCAGTCGTCAGTGCGCGCCCCTCCCTCTCTGTTGCACGCCTGCTGCTGCGCATCAACTCTCTAGCGTCGTCCACCTCCTCCCTGTCCGTACCAGCGCCCAGCAAGGTCCCATGCCTCTCCTTCAAGCTTCTCTCATCGCCGACATCAAACCACCCCTTGCCAGGTCCAAAGCAAGCCCCTGCCAGGCTAGACACGCCCCATCGCCCACTCCTTCATCGCCTTCGTTGGATCTGTCGCTGTCATGGCCTTCCCGGTCGGATTCACCGTCGTGGCAGCCATCCCGGCTAGATCTGTCGTCCCTTTGGTCGGATCGCCGTCTTCCAGACTGGATCCATCGTTGTTGTGGCCTTCTCGGCCGGATCCACCATTAACCCTTCTATTCTGTCATGGGCGCGGGCACGGCCACCATGAACGGCGCAGACGCGTGCGCTGCCGATGGCCTCCCTGGCGGGGCTCCTCGACGTCCGGACGATCGAAGAAGCAAAGAAGGTCGGCATGTTGGTGCTCTTTTGTGTGTCGCACTGCGAATGTCGACCCCTCCCGAAGAACAAGCTACAGCTATGTGTCTCTCGACCACTACCACCTTGACTTCGGCATTCAGGGGTTATCGTCTTCTTGGAGTGCACACCAGTCTCTACTCCAGCCGCAACATTCGCACCCTCACTACGCTACGACTGCCAAAGAGAGAGAGGGTGGCGCATCCTGGAGGGTCGACTGCCAAGTCAAAGGTGGGAGCATCGTGAGGGTCCAAATGTTGTGGCTGGAGTAGAGACCGGTGTGCACTCCGTGTAGATGATAGCCCCTGGATGCCGAGGTAGCCAAAATCAAGGTGGTCGTGGTCATAGCTAACGCGAGGGAAGTCGTCGTGGCGAGCAAACGATAGCGCAAAGCCTAGGTATGTCCTCCACCAAAGTGGGAACAGCTCAAGACGACATGCCAAAGAGAGAGGGTGGCGCTAACAACGACGGATCCAGTCAAAGAGGCAGTGGATCCGACCGAGAAGGCCGCGACAACGACGGTTCTAGCCGTGGCGGTGGCGAAGAAGGGGACAGCGGGGCAGATCCAGCCAGGCAAGAGGGAGCGGCACCGGTGACGCGACGGTAGGGTCAGGGAGGCTCAAGCCGGCAGGGCATCGAATCTGGGGTTACGATGGCACCTGTGGGGGCGTTCCCATCGGCTCCCAGGCCGGATCCACTCACCTCCAGACCAGAGCCAACAGGGGGACGACGCGGAGAGAGGCAGGGAAGAGAGGGCCGCAAGGGCCATGGCCGGCGGTAGCTCTGCTGCTGCCAGCGACAGGTTCGGGGAGGCAGAGGGGTGGGGATCGTCACCGGGAGTGAAGGACGAACCTCCTGGGGACGACAGCGCAGAAGCAGGTGGTGGCCTCTCACTTCTCAAGTTGGGGGTAGCGGCTACAGGGAGGAGAGGGAAACCTGAGCCCTAGTACCATGTTGGAATGAGGGAAACCTTGAGATTCAACATCTATTGCATAGAGGACGGTTACATATATAGACCCAGGGGAACCCTAACCCTAATAGGCCGGTAGCCCAACGGTGGTGCCAGCACATCTACGCATACATGGATAATATAGGAACACACACTCTAACAGTTGTGGACTCCGATGGGCCTACGACTGGAGGGGCGTCGACTCATGGTTGCACAGTTTTAAACCCTCAAACAAAGAAACCAGTGTTTTAACCTTTAAGCATGAGCGCCATACTATGGATTTCATCGGCAATTATGCACCATGAATACAATGAAAGGTTATTTTGTCCACATCGTGAGGTTGAGGTCTAGCGATATATTAGGCCTTAATCGTTTAGACTATCTCCAGCAGCTTACCCATCCCAATACAAATATTCAAACTCCACTCTGCGAATAGTGCAGTCTACAATGCACAACAATGCAAACAAAGTGTTTTCGGTTAACTATGGGCAAACTGTTGGACACGGTCTTAGAATTGGAATGCGTGAGTAAACAAAAAGCAGGTCATTATACCATCGACAATTTGGAAACCATGACAGAAGGGTGCAAAAAGGAACTAGGAGAAATACTAAAGGAGGACTAAATGCAGTGACCAAGCAGGGGAAGCTGAGGTAAAGTGATGAATCAGCAAGGGAGCTGCTGAGCCATATAGCGGTAGCTCAAGTTCATGTAGGAATTAGCATGCTACAGGAAGGAAAATGTATGGCAACATAAGTGACCTAGTAATGTGGGAGGCCTGTCAAGGTAGGAAGGAGGGAGTGCGGGAGAAAATAAATAAATGGAATACCAAGCGTCACCAAGAATGTGGTACAGGTACAATGCCACATTCATCATCCAGGGAACAAGGGGATAATTTCGTCTCGACCTTGGCAAAACATTTGTTAAACAATATTTCATATTCCTCAACAGTTGTTTTTGAAGGACCTCGTCGTTCTTTAAATGATAGAGGAATGCCATTTGTGGTGTTCGACTGGTGCTCCTGCTCTTAAGGAGCTTATCTTGAGGTCGCTTGTTCCAAGCCCTTATGTAGAAGAGTGAACTGTTGTATTAATAGGAGATGGGGTACATATATATAGGGACTGAACCCTAACCCTAATGGTCGGCAGCCCAACAGTGGTGCCGGCCCACACACACACACACAGTCTAACATCCCCCCGCAGTCGCAACGGGGACACCACACACGATGAGACTGGAGTAGAGGCCGAAGGTAAGAGCCGACGGGTTGAAATCCCCCCGCAGTCGCAGCGTCGTGATGGTGCGAATGTTGCGGCTGGAGTAGAGACCGGTGTGTGCTCCAAGAAGACGATAGCCCCTAGATGCCGAGGTAGCAGAAGTCGAGGTGGTCACGGTCGGGAGACACGCAGCAGAAGCCTGTTCTTCGGGAGGAGTCGACGTTCGAGCGTCAACGATCGACGAGGGCGACACAACAAAAGAGCACCGGTAGGCTGACCTTCTTGCTTCTTCGATCGACCAGACGTCAAGGAGCCCTGCCAGGGAGGCCGACAGCAGCGCACGCGGCTGCGCCGGTCATGGTGTCCGCGCCCGCGGCAGAATAGAAGGGGAAACGCCAAATCCGGCCGGGAAGGCCACGGCAGCGACGGATCCAGCCGGGAAGACGTGATCCAGCTAAAGGGACGACGGATCGAGCAGGGAAGGTCGCAGCAACGGGGATCCGGTTGGGAAGACCGCGACAGCGACGGATCCAACGAAGGCGATGAAGGGGGGGTGGGCGGCGGGGTGGGTCCAACCGGGCAAGGGCCTGCGCCGGACCTGGCAAGGGGTGTTGACGACACCGGTGACGGGAGAAGCTCAAAGTGGGAGGCGATGCTGGGGCGTCAGCGCGAGCAATTAGGAGGTGGCTAGCGCGATGACAAGGGGTTGCACGGGCGGAGATGCCGACACAGGGGAGAGGCGCGCAGGGTATCCATGCCGGGGAAGAGGTGGCCGGCACTGGTGAGGACGGTGCGCGGGAGCGAGAGCGGTCGAGGGGAAACAAGGGAGGGAGGCACGCGGCAGGGGAGAAGGACCACCCCGAGAGGGTTGGATGAGCCTCCCGGGGCGGCGGCGCGGAAGCCGGTGGTGGCTGGGAGGTAAAACTCGGCTCACTGCCCTGGAACCTAGGAGCAGCAACGGGGAGGTCTGGCCATGGTTGTGCACTAAGCAGAGAAGGGGTTGGAGATCCAGCGCCATGGACGAAGGAAGGGGGAGTTTGGACCCTGCTGTTGGCAGAGGTGAAGGGGAGATGTGGGGAGGTGCTCACGGTGGGACCCTGTCGGCTAGCGTGACGGCGTCCATGGCATGGCTGAGAGCCGGCGCCGGCGAGGTCGAGGTCGAGCGGCTGGGCAGGAGCTCGGCCAAGAAGACCAGGAGGCGGTGGCTGCTGGAGAGCGGCAGGCCGGCATGGCCATGGGAGCGCTCAGATCTGGGCGGCGGGTGGGAGACCGCGGTCGGCGGGCGTGCACCCAGCCCAAGAGTCCGCCCTCCAGAATTCGGCCCTCCGCCGAGCCGCCGGTGCCGCTGCGCTCAGTCGCACGTCTGCAAGCGGGCTCGGGCGCAGCCATGGCGCGGCTCCTCCGGCCGGGGGCGGCCCTGGCGCAGGCTCGCGGCCTCCGGCCTGGGGAAGGGGAGCCACCGGCGGGAGGGGAGGGGCGGACGCACAGGTGAGCCCGAGCGAGGAGGGGCTGTCGCGGCCGGCGCGGCCAGGGCCAGCGGCGACACGTCCTGGGCACGCCGCAGTGGGTGGCCGGCGACTGAGAAGGGGGCCGCCCCGGAAGGGAAGGATGAGCCTCCCGGGGCGGCGGCGGGGCGGCTGTAGAGGTTGGAGGAGGGAGGTGGTGGCTGTGGGGTGGAAGCAGAGAGGTGACGGTTGTGGGAGGAGGAACCCTAAATCTAATCCTCTGATACCATGTAGAAGAGTGAACTGTTGTATTGATAGGAGATGGGGTACATATATATAGGGACTGAACCCTAACCCTAATGGGTCGGCAGCCCCACAGTGGTGCCGGCCCACACACACACACATACACACAGTCCAACACCTTAGGCTATCTCCAGCAGCTTACTCATCCACATCTCATATTTCAAACTCAACTCTGTAAACAATACGGTCTACACTGCAAAACAGTGTTTTGAACTCTATAGGCACGATCTGCTGGTCATAGCCTTAGTGACCTAGTATGGCGAATGGGCCTCTAGCCGAGTTGGTTAGGTGGTCTGAGTAGCACTCCTCGGGTCCTAGGTTCGACTCCTCGTGGGAGCGAATTTTAGGATGTGGTTAAAAAAATCCCCTCGTCTGTCCCATGCCAAAGCACGGGTCTAAGGCTCAGCCCCGGTCGCAGTCGTTCTCACATGGGATTCGATGCCGCTGTGTATGGGTGGGGCAGGGGTTCGGGGGTTTTCTCGACCTGTGTGAGAAGGTCTTCTTCTTAGTACAATACTCAGGGGTTGTCTTACCCCCCACAGGTCGAGTTTTTTTTGACCTAGTATGGCAAGCACGTCATGATCAGGGTTTTATTTTGGTAGTGGTGCAAATTTCTTTTACCTATGGATTAGAGTAAGTAGGGTATGTTGGGAAGGTTTATTCTAGTGCTCACATTTGTAAGATTTCCTTTCTTAGTGAAATGACACGCAACTCTCCTACGTTGTTCGAGAAAAAAATGTTCCTTGACTCAATTGACATAGGAACTTGGTGAATACAGATATAGGTGTTGAAATGTGGACGCGCTAACCAGTTAAGCTTTTGGGTTTAACTAGTTAGTGCGTCCACTCTAACATGGTATCAGAGAGCCAGAGGTCTCGAGTTCGAATCCTGCAGAGGCTTAATTTGTGCCTCCAACCATTTATTTCCACGCAAAGTTATTAAGGCGTCGCTAAAGTGACACCTAAGCGATAAGGAGACCGAGAGAAGCAAGTCGTCATGTCGCCTTGCCGCAAGAGTAAGGCATGCAGGGAAGCGACGACGGCGGCGCGCGGGTCACGGCAGCGCTGGTCAAGCGTCGATTGGTAAAGTAGTGGAGTGACCTGGGCCGAGAAACAACGGTCTGATGGCTCGTATGTCCTTAATCTCCTTTATTTTTCTTTTTACGTCTCTATTAAACCAGTAAATCTATTAGTTATGTATTTATTTTTTCCTAATCTTCTACTGTCTATTAGTTACGTTGGATTTTAAGTCTATTATGTTGGTTTATGTTAAACTTGTACTCCTATTTGGTACTATTATCCCTACATATTTATATATTAGTAAGGCGTCGCCTCGCTTTACTCCTTACCGCTAAAAAGGTAAAAGGGGATCGGCCAGCTTACCTCACCTTACTGCCTTAACAACTATGTTTCCACGTTTGCGCCTTTCTCTCTGGATGCACGTGAGTAGGGTGTTGAAGTGTATAAGTGAATTGTCTACCTTCTCCCAACAGCTTAAGCTTTTGGGTTGAACTGGTTAGTGCGTCCACTCTAACAATAGGATACCCTTTATAATTGCAAGTTGTTAAGGTATAATAGTCAATGGTGTTAGTTCTTAACACAAGTAACCCACTAGAAATATTCTCAGGAGTGGGTAAACATACACTTATACAATATAAACTGAGCCTAGCTTCTTTTTCTTCAAAAACATGTAGTTTCCAGAACAAAACAAAAAACAAGCAAGGAGTAAGGAGGCAGAATACAATCACTCACCAACATGGTGCCATAACCATCAGCAACTTTTGATCCAGCCATTAAAAAGGGTGACTTCTGATCTTTCATAACCTAAATGAACAAGCATTGTTTAGTGCGTTTATTAACCATGGGGAAACTGATTCTAGGTAGAGTATAAACTGTAAAATGTGCCTTACAATCTTGCTTTCCCCAGTCATACTAGACTCATCAATGGCAAGAGAATGACCACTGATTACAACACCATCAGCTGAGACCTAAAAATGACATTTCGATACGATTGTAATGTCAGGAACACAAACATTAGCCATACGTCAAAGCAAATTATAGTTGCTTCCTTACCTGATCACCAATTTTTAAAGCCACGATATCACCGACTACAATATCAAATATTGATACTTGTATCCTTCTACCACCCCTAATAACCTGAACAACACAGCATGATGGAACTAAATTAGAGTGCTACAACTACAATCTATTGACTCAAACTTGTATCGTAGTTTCACTTCACAAACCTCCACTTGTATGTTTTGCTTCTCCTCATTGAGGTGTTGGAACTGCAGCGACTGCTTGTAGTCACTAACAGCTACCACAATAAGAGAAGAAAATAGTTAGGGGTGGAACTTTTATTCCCAATGGAAAATTGTTCAGCGAAGGCGAAGAACAGGCACTAAAAAACTAAACAGCAACCTGGAAGCATATTAGTAAAGATTCAATCCTGCGCACTACAAACATATTATTGAAAGTAAGAATAAACACAAATCTGAATTCTGCCTCCCAAAAATACAGCATTTACTCAGATTGTTCAAGGATAAGTGAACCCATTATCTGCATCATCCTATTATATTCTATTGCTTACAGCAGTAATGAATACAGATATTAGAGGATCAAAAACAAGCATCATACCAGTAACGACTATCACAAGAAAGACTGCAAATGCAATACTAGTGCCATCATACCAGCCTTCTTTTGTGCCCTGGTGAAATGCTTGGAGTTAGAACTAATAAACAAAACATATGTTTAAAAGCATAATTGTATAAGCAAAGTGCTCAATTAAAACATTGTTTCTGGAAGCTTATATAAAAGATTTCAGATTCATAAGCAGATAAGCATAAATAGCAATGATCGACAAACGATAGCATAAGAACAGGAAAAAACATAGGATAGACTAAAGGAATTGACCTCAGTTGCAATGCCCAGTACTAAAGAAATTACTGCAGCTATGATAAGGATAACTAGCGTCATATCCTGGCAGGCCTCCCAAAGAAAAACCTGTAGAAACAGAACCACCCCCACCAAAAGAAAAAAAAATGTTAACTGTTAAAGCAATAACTTTAATAGAGTAATCACAGTTAAATCGGGTAACGAAGCTTGCCCAAAAGCTCCTTCCTTTCTTGCGAGGATATCTGTTAGGCCCAAAAGCATTTGCCCTGCATGACAAATCTGCCTCATCGCCATGAATTCCCTTCTCTAGGTTGGTTTTCAGTAAATTTGCGAGCCCTATGACCTAAATTTCAAAGCAGACAGTCATGCCTTAATTGGCTGTCCATAAATTGGAGGCTGAAATTTACTTTCAAAGATAATGATACATGCCCCTCCATATTCTTGCAGAGCAGAATAATTATGATCCCTAGTCATCACTGTCAGCTGCTCCTCTCCAATTCCAAAATCTCGTGGGAGAATTTCTGCATAAAAAGAACGGTAATCAAGTATTACAAAAGTAGTATTGCCATTTTTATACAACTACACGTAAATATGTCGTTAGGTCCTCAAATTAGTAGCGATCAATCCTTGACAAAGATGTTTTCCATGGGAACAAATGTCACTGATAATTACAACCAAGATATTGACACTTGTACTCTCCGTAAAACCAAAAACTAAAAGGCATATATTATCCAAAACAGTTACCTGGTAACTCTGTTTCATGAGTCTGCTTTTCCCCAGCCTCTTTGAAAAGTAAAGCGGCCTGATTGCATTCAAACTCAAATCCATCAAACAAAGAAGGTGCAGCATTGTATAAACATGTATTCCAGGAACATAAGACAGAATGAATACCCGTATGACTTGGGCATGGGCCCTTATCTTCCTTCTTATTTGTTCCTTCTCCTCCTCCTTTTTTAGGTCAAGGGTGTATCTGAATCGTCGAGAAGCATTCAGGACAAGTGCAGCTTGCTGCCAAAGCAAAAAAACACAATAAGAACGCGTAAAAATTAGTGAACAGATAAAAACAGTTATGACTGCATGTACAGCAGCACTAGTTGAAGTAATTATTGGAAATTTCAGAACAAGCATGTCTGAAGCACAGAAAACCATGCATGAAGGTGGATCTGCTGGCGGCTCTGTCTATCATTCACCAAGGCAATGTTCAGAGGTTGGGACAGCTGAATTCCTCCTACATTATTTTGATCCCTAAAAAAGATGGATGCTTCTTCGGCTGGTGATTTCAGGCCAATTAGCCTAATTCATAGTGTTGCTAAGTTGGTCACAAAATTACTCGCTAATCGTTTGGGCCCTCGTCTACATGAACTGGTAGAATCTAATCAAAGTGCTTTTATCAGAGGAAGGTCGATTCATGATAATTTTATGTTGGTCCAACAATCGATCAAATCCCTTCAAAAGAGAAAGGTTGCTAGCCTGTTTCTGAAGTTGGATCTGTCCAAGGCCTTTGACTCGGTTTCGTGGGCTTTTCTTCTTGAAGTTTTATCTCACATGGGGTTCGGTCCTATTTGGCGCAATCTGATTTCAAATCTGCTGGCTTCATCTTCTATGCAAGTGCTATTGAATGGGTCTCCTGGGAACCATATAAGGCATCAGAGAGGTCTTCATCAGGGAGACCCACTCTCCCCTATGTTGTTCGTGCTGGCCATGGATGTTCTTAGCAGTCTCTTTAGGGCTGCTGAATGTAGGGGATTGCTTCATAGCTTGGAAGGGGCAGGAGTCCGTAACAGGCTGCTGAATGTAGGGGATTGCTTCATGGCCCTTTTTGTTAAACCCATTGAAGACGATCTGAAATGTGTTAGATTGATATTAAATTGTTTTGGGTCGGCCTCCGGATTGGTTACCAATATGAATAAGAGTTATGCTATTCCTATTAGATGTGAGGAGCATGTGGTTCAAGAGGGCTGCAATGTGCTGAGGTGCAGTTTGGCCGCATTCCCTTGTTCTTATTTGGGTCTGCCAATTTCAGACAGGAAACTGAAGCGGATTGATCTTATGTTGTGGATAGATAAGATTGCAGACAGACTCCCTAATTGGAAGGCTCGTTTACTGAACCTGGCCAGGAGGACAACATTGGTGCGGTTTGTGTTATCGGCCATCCCGATTTACCTTCTTATTGCCATAAAAATTCCCAAATGGGTTATTAAATCAATTGACAAGATTCGAAGAGGGTTTCTTTGGAAAGGGTGAAAGGAGGTGAATGGTGGAAGTTGTATTGTACCCTGGGAAATTGTGACAAGGCCACTAAGTTTAGGGGGTCTTGGTGTTCCTAATTTGCAATTGAAGAGTTGGGCATTGCAGGCTAAATGGCTATGGTTAGAAAATACTGACCCAACTAGGCCGTGTATTGGTTTGAGTATCCCCGTGCAGCAGCAAGTTAGACAACTTTTTAAATCTTCGGTGGTCTCTGTGGTAGGGAATGGGACCAATACTTTTTTCTGGTCAGACAGATGGTTAAATGGGCAGATGATACAAGATTTTGCCCCTGAAGTTGTCCGTATGGTGAGTAGCAGGCCCTTTAATTCAAGAACTGTTGCTCAGGTGCTGCATAATTGGCAATGGGTTTGCGATATTGTGAATCATTCATCTTTGATTGGACTACAGCAGTATTTGCAGCTGTGGGATGCTTTAAGTGGAGTGGTGCTTAACCAGGAGGAGGATAGACATGTGTGGGTGCACTCGAGCTCTGGAGAATTCTCAAAATCTTGTTATTCGACGTTTTTTATGGGAGCTATTTCTTTTCAGCCATGGAAATGGGTGTGGAAGTCGTGGGCACCCCCTAAATGCAAATTTTTCGTTTGGCTGGCAATAAGGAATAAATGCTGGACTGCTGATAGACTTCAGAGGAAAGGACTACCACACCCGGTGGTTTGTCCCTTATGTGACCAAGAGCAGGAAACTATCTTGCACCTCTTGTGCCCGTGCAGTTTTGCTAGACAATTTTGGCATATTATATTTTCATCTTTGAGGATGGGCCATCTTACGCCTGCTAGAGAGGCGGGCTCTTTTGTGGATTGGTGGGACAAGGTGCAAAGGGGAGTACCCAAACAAATCAGAAAAGGTATTCATAGTCTCATTATCCTGGGGGCCTGGTGTTTATGGCTGCATCGCAATAAGGCGGTATTTGATGGTGTCAGCCCTTCCTTGAGCACCATTCAGAGGCTTCTTATGAATGAGGTGGAGTGTTGGTGTATGGCTGGTGCGAAGCAGCTTGAGAGTCTTGGCCTCCTAGCTGCCTTTGCTAAGGTCAGGGCTATTTCTAGTGCATAATGTTGTGAAAGTTGGAGATAAGAATAGGTTTTGTTTGTTTTTCCTTTGTTTTTTTTTTTTTTGCTTGTTATGGCATTGTACTGTGGTCCACTTCGGACCTTTCTCTCTTTCAATATAATGATGTGCAGTTCTCCTGCGCGTTCGAGAAAAAAAAATTGTTTCCCGAAATTGTTGTTTGTTAAAAGTTAAAACTAAGAAGGTACACACTCTTCTCTTAAAACAAGGGTGTTTCAATGTGTTCTTTGTTAATAGAATCTGCACAATCCAGCTATTTGACAATCAATCTGAATTGGTCATATGCCCAAAGCAAATGATATCACTATAACTTAGTTTTGTAACATTATAATTTTACCAAATGTCACTAACATAGTAATATTTTGGAAAGCGTGAAAGTCATTAACATCAAACAAAAGGAATAGAGAGTGATTTACTGTTAGTCAGCGACATTACCACGTTCACATTGGTTGAACCATGCGACAACATGGTGGATTTGAATCTGAAGGTATCTCACAGGAAGCTATGGAGGAATATACCAAACTCTTCTCGCACCCCCTTTCGCAAGTTCAGGTGGAGGCCCTTTCTGCCTTATTTGGTTGGCCACCCCATCTGATCTGGACTCTGGAGTTCTAACCCCACTCCCTCCCCCCCTTTCTTTTCCCAGTTTGGTAGTTGTACCCCTTTTTTAATGGATCCTGCAAAATTTCTGATTTGAAATGTGAGAGGCGTGATGTTATGGTCGCTAGATCGATGAGGGGTTGGAGAGGGGTATTGTTGGGCAAGAACGTCGGTCGGCGGCCTCTGACCACGGCCGAGCAAGAGGAGGGTTTCTCTCTTCTAATTCTTGCCTACTTTATTTCTCATCCATTGATTACATAAATAGGCCAGCTGGCCGCCCCTATCTAGCTAGAGATCCTTATCTCCTTAAAACTCTCTTAAAAACTCTCAACAACTACTAACTGATAACCTTCCTAGATAATCTCAACTAATCTTCTAATCTTATCTCTAACTATCCTTATCTAATCCCCCTTGGAGGGCTCATGGCTGCTGCTGTCGCAGCCCCTCCGTGGGCCTCCTTAGGCCTTGACACTACACCCCCCTGGACAAGCAACTTGTCCTCGAGCTGCAGCATCCAACAAACGACCTGTAATGATCTAACCTGTCACCGAAAAATGAATATTTTACATCTCGACTCATCATTTAATTATTCTAGATATATTGCAACTGCAAGCATCATCCTGTGTCCAGGAAACGTTGCACAGCGAAGAGGAGAGCGCGGGCTGGAACCATAGAGGTAAAGACACGGCAGCCTTTGGAGGCGGGCCCGTGGAGGCCAATGTTGGTGTTGCTTCCAGCAAGTGAATCTCGTGCAATGCAGCCCCTCATGGTCCTGCGGCCACCAGTGCGCAAAGGGTGGTGTGGCTGGAGCAGATGGTGGCGAGGCCAGCAGACCCTCTTATACGAAGGAGAGTAGTCGTGGTAGTTTCCCGGTCGACGCAGATGAGGGCCAGCGCCAGACGGAGCGTTGCAGAGGGTCGTCATGTCTTGCAGCCTCTTGTACGCAGAAGTGAACAACCACCACGTTGCTCGGGCACGTTAGTGCAGCTACGACTCCTCCGCAATGGAGCACCCCCATCATCTGCTTCACCCGCCGACGCGCTAGGAAACCGCGTGTTGCAGCCAGCAGGTGGACGGTCGCTGCCATCTGTCGCGGAGCAAGCACCCTCTCTTGGACATCGCTCTTGGGGTCAAGGGTAGCGGTGATGGATGCCCCTGATGACGGGGGTGATGTCGACGATGAGGGCACGACAAATGTGGCAGCAAAAGTCGCCACTGCTGCGAGGGAACCAAAGCGTTGCTAGCACATGATCTTGAACTGTGGCCACGTGACCTCACGCTCGTCGCGTTCCAGCCGCCAGAATCACGTATGTGCGTGGCCGGTGAGGTGATACGATGCCAGCCAGGCCTTGTCGGACTCCAGAGTGCGCTGGCTCCAGAAGAACTGCTCGCAGCCGTTGAACCACCCCAGAGGGTCGCCGCTGCCATAGTAGATGGGGAAGGAGGGGGTGCTTCAGTCGTCGACATGGTAGCAGCAGCGAGGGTCAGCGCCAGGGGCTGGTACACCGGTCCTGGTATGGTTGTCTGGCGTCGTCAACCATGCAACTGGTGATGAAGACGGGTCTGAGGGCGCAACGCAACTGGTAGGCATCGCCGCCCACGAAGATGTAGGTGCCGGAGCGGGCGACGACAGCCAGGCCGCTAGTGCTGGCGTGCTGCTGGAGAGCGCCATGTTGAATGCATTGAGCTTCGCAAACAGATCATCGAAGTACGCCTGGTCGGGAACCCAAGGACCCACGAGAGGCAAAGGCGCAGCCGTGGGCCGCTCGTACTGCGTGACGTTGGTGTAGGGGTTCCAGTAGTAGAGGTAGCTGGTGATGCCGTCGACGAGGCCGCGCCACGCCTTGGCAGCGACGGGTCTTCTGGCGCGTACAACGGGGCTGCGCGCCTGGACGAGCCACTACCGCTCGACATCGGGTCCGGTTGGTTCTAGGCAACCCGCAGTGGCGCCCACAGCATGGTGCGGAGGTGGCGTCCCGACGGCGCGGGGCGGAGGCGTCCCAACGGCGCGGAGGGTGACGCAACCTGCCGGTGTGGAGGTGGCGGCGGTGGACCCAGAGCGGCGAGGCCTCCGGCGTGGAAGTGGCCTGGTGGGGGCGCTGAGTGGGTCACCGAGCTGCATGCGAGGGATCGCGCGTCGGCGCTGGCGGGTCGGTTGTACGCGCGCTGGTTGAGGTGTGGTGGTGAGCGACGACGTAGATGTGGCGGACACACGGCGGAGATGTGGTGGCGGCTCTGTGTTGTGGGCGAACAGCGCAGGAACAAGCGCGGTGAAAGGGCGATGGGGAAAAATTGGCTCCGAATACCAGGTGTTATGGTCGCTAGATCGGTGAGGGATTGGAGAGTGGTATTGATGGGCAGGAACGTCGGTCGAGGGCCTCTGCCCACGGCCGAGCAAGAGGAGGGTTTCTCACTTCTAATTCTTGCCTACTTTATTTCTCATCCATTGATTACATAAATAGGTCAGGTGGTCGCCCCTATCTAGCTAGAGATCCTTATCTCCTTAAAACTCTCCTAAAACTCTCAACAACTACTAAATGATAACTTTCCTAGATAATCTCAACTAATCTTCTAGAAAATCTCAACTAATCTTCTAATCTTATCTCTAACTATACTTATCTAATTCCCCTTGGAGGGCCCATGGTTGCTGCTGCCGTAGCCCCTCCGTGGGCCTCCTTAGGCCCTGACACCTAAATTTCTCTGTTAGGCAAGATACTGTTAGGGAAATGGACTCTGCCCATATTGATGTAGTCTGTGTTCAAGAAACAAAAAATGCAAAGCATAACTGCGAGAACTGTCCTATCTATGTTGGGTGCTGATTTCCCTAATTATGTGCACCTCCCATCTGTGGGGGCTAGTGGGGGTATACTAGTTGCATGGAGAAGACATGTTGGGCACACTGGTCAACAGAGAGTCGATAATCACAGCATCTCAATTCAGTTCTGTAAGGCAGATGGGCAAGCTTGGTGGATTACTTGTGTTTATGGTCCTCAAGGTGACGGAGAAAAAATTCAGTTCCTTCAAGAGCTGAGAGATGTCAGAGCTGCTTGTGATGGTTCGTGGATGATCGCAAGCGACTTCAACCTCATTTACAGCTCTGCTGATAAGAATAACTCTAATTTCAATAGATCCATGATGGGTCGTTTCAGAAGCACAATAAATGACCTTGCTCTGAAGGAGATTCCCCTACATGGGCATAAGTTCACATGGTCAAATCAGAAAGAGCATCCTGTCCTAGTCAAATTGGATAGAGTTTTTGTTTTGGCCTGGGAACAGCTTTTTCCAAATGTCCTCCTTCAGAGCGCCTCCTCACATGATTCTGACCACTGTCCACTTCTTCTGGGCCTTAATGAGAATATGTCGGGGAAAAGACGGTTCCATTTCGAGGCTTTCTGGCCAAAGATTGAAGGTTTCCATGAGGTGATCAAAGAAGCGTGGAATTCAGTTGAAAATTCCAGATGTCCTTTCCTGGCCTTGGACAAGAAGCTAAGGGTCGCTGCTAGAAGCTTACAAAGCTGGAGTGCTAAACGTGTAGACCATATCAGAACACAGCTAGCTATGGCAAAAGAACTGCTACACAGACTTGAAATAGCTCAAGATCATAGAGATCTCTCCCCGGCTGAAATCTGGCTCAAAAACAGACTCAAAAAACACTCCCTTCTGTTGTCATCCTTCAAGCGTACCATGGCAAGGCTTAGATCAAGAATTACATGGATAAAAGAAGGGGATGCAAATACTAAGTTCTTCCATATACATGCTAGACACCGCAAGAGAAAGAACTTTGTCGCCAAATTGATTGAAGGTGATCATATCCTCACCGAGCATGGGGAAAAGGCTGCTGCAGTTGACCAATTCTATAATAATCTCATTGGGCAAAGTGGCCATAGAAATAGGAGAATTGTTCTGGAAGCTCTTGGGCTACCTAGGCATGATTTAATTGGTTTGGATTCTCCTTTTTTCTGAGCAGGAGGTTTGGGAGACCATCAAGGGGTTACCCTCGGATAAAGCCTCTGGGCCAGATGGCTTCACCGGTTTATTTTATAAAGTGTGTTGGAGCATTATAAAGGATGATGTTATGGCTGCTGCATTGGCGGTTTGGGACAGGAGATTGAACAGCTTCTACAAACTCAACTCTGCCTACATTGCTATGATTCCAAAAAAAGAAGGGGCTGATCAGATCAAGGATTTCAGGCCAATTAGTTTGGTCCACAGTTTTGCAAAACTGAATATCAAGATCCTTGCTAATAGGTTGGCACCAAAGTTAAATGAAATGGTGTCTCCAAACCAGAGTGCTTTCATAAAAGGGAGGTTTATCCAAGACAACTTCATGTTAGTTCAGCAAACCTCAAGATTGTTGTACCAACAAAAGTTGTCCAGGCTACTCTTCAAAATTGATATCCCTAAGGCCTTCGATTCTGTTTCCTGGCCTTTCTTAATTGAGGTAATGCAACATTATGGTTTTGGGCAGATTTGGAGAGACATGATTTGTGGCCTGCTTGCTTCCTCTTCTACACAAGTTTTACTCAACGGTCTCCCTGGCAAGCATGTTCAACACATGAGAAGCCTTAGGCAGAGAGATCCCCTTTCCGCCATGTTTTTTATCCTAGTTGTGGATGTCCTTGGATTTCTCTTTTCTAAGGCTGAGGAGGCAGATTTGTTGCAACAATTATCAAGAAGAAAGTTACATCTCTACTACTTATTAAGGCGGTAAGGGGTAGGCTGTCATTCCGTGTTCTGCCATTCTCATTCCCGCACTGTCTTTCTCATTCTTCCCTCCCCGCAAAGCTCATTCCCATTCCCATTCTCGGCTGTCATTCCGTGTTCTGCCAGTGTTCTGTCATTCCCATTACCCCCTCCCCGCACTGTCTTTCTCATTCCCCCTCCCCGCAAATCTCATTCCCATTCTCACGTGCATCCCACGCCTAGCTAAAATTAAATTAAAAAAACACAAATGTGGCTTCAATGGGATTCGAACCTGCGACCTCTCAAGCAAATGTGCCCGTAGCTATCACTACACCACATGTGTGTTTATGTCAATATTTGTTACAGTAAAAATATATACTACATCTCTCTCAAAGCCCACCTGCTACCTTTGCACAATGTGTAGTAGTAGATAATTATCAACGAGATTCCTGAATTATATTTTTGAATGGAGGGAGTAGTATTTAAACAAGAGCTTTGCATGCAATTTCTTTTGTTTGAATAATGTTTTCAACTTAAATTCTTTTTTATATGTGTGACATTTATTCTCCGTAATATTTTTACATGGCTCTGACTTGTGAGTCATTTTCATAAACCAACGCCAAAGATGAATCCATGTTTCTTACTTGGAAACCCCGAACAAACACCACTGGCAGGAGGCGCTCGTGTTGGCGTCGCTCATCGACGACGAAAAGAAGCTTGGCGACTGCCAGTTCGACCTCTGGAAGCAGTACTACGTGACCGCATGCGTCGCTGTGTTCGGCAAGCTCCGGCGCAGCCGCCGCTTGGACTCGGTCCAGAGCGGCTGCATCGCGCTGTCCATCTTCAAATAGGGGGACCTCATGGTCGTCGCCAACGCCGGCGACTCTCGGGATGTTCTGGGCACCGCATCCGACAACGGCGCCAACCGTCCAGCTCATCATCCACCTGAAGCTCAACCTCCCACGTAAGTCACTACTGACCGGCCATAAATTCTTGTGCGCTGGGACGACGGTCGTTGCTGACGTTGTGTGAGTGTCCTCGAACAAGATTTATGTAGAGGAGTAGCACATCCGGTGGTGCAACGGCTAGGCGTACTATTTCGCTGATGAGCCCGGGGTGCACTTCGTTTGGCAGCCCAGCCAAGAGTCATCGGTACTCGTCATGTCGTGCGCGTTCGACGACTACTATATCAAGGACTATGGCGTCATCTTAGCACCAGAGGTGACGCAGAGGAGGACCGACAACAATGACCACTCGCCATCGTTGGGGTAGCTTTTGTGCCGGCCTGCCTTTAATTCTCTTCGCAAACACATACACTTGCTTTTTTGTTTAAGCAAGCGTGTATGGTGGTGCGTACCTGATGACTGACAATGTACGAGGAAACTTCTACCGACAGGTGTGACACGTGCTCTTCAATGATGAGACCATGCAAATCGTGGCATATATCGAAGTCTGCATGATACTGATGGTTGCAATAGAGTAGTGAAACATCTAAATTAAAATAACAAAATTTATGTATGGATAGGATTACAAATGGATTATGAAATAATTTTTATAACAATATAAGACACATTTTGTATATAAGTTATTATGTTATTATATGTTCTCGTTGCAACGCACAGGTACTCACCTAGTAAAATTTCTATGTATGCAGATGATGTGGCCCTCTTCCTCTATCCTTCTGCTGAAGACATTAACATTACCTTGGATATTTTACATCTTTTTGGGGAGGCCTCTGGGCACAAGAATAATGCAGAAAAATCTAATGTCTACCCCATCCAATGTTCACCTGAAGCTATAGTGGAAATTTAGAACCTGCTCCCCTGTGAGGTTGCTACTTTTTCTTATAAATACCTGGGTCTTCCTCTTTCTCTGCGCAAGCTGACCAAGCAGCAGGTCCAACTGTAGAAGGATAGGAGATTGGAGAAGACACCACACCCTGCAGTGGGGTGGTGACGTTCATATATATAGCCAATGTGGCTGAGTGTACATGGCAGGTGCCAATCACAGTACATGGCAGGTGCCAATCACAATACATGGCAGGTGCTAATCACACTGATTGTGGACTTGCCTAATATGAACTTGCCTAATATACACTTGCTATATATATCTATCAGCCTCCCGCAGTCGAAGCGTCAGGATTCCGGATGCAAAGACTGGATCGGAAATCCTCAAATAGCTGAATTGGCAGGCCTTTAGTCATGATATCAGCGAATTGATACTTGGACGGCACATGGAGAACTCGGACCTCACCGAGAGCCACCTTCTCACGGACGAAGTGGATGTCAATCTCGATGTGCTTGGTACGGCGGTGATGGACCAGGTTGGCTGTCATGTAGACGGCGCTGATGTTGTCACAGTAAACGACTGTGGCGACCTTCAAGGGAAGATGAAGTTCCTGAAGGAGTTGTCGAAGCCAACAGCATTCTGCGACCACATGAGCAACAGCCCTGTACTCGGCCTCCGCACTGGACCGTGACACGGTGGTTTGCCGTTTGGAGGACCAGGAAATCAAATTGTCGCCGAGGAAGACACAGAAGCCTGATGTGGAGCGACGAGAGTCTGGGCACCCAGCCCAGTCAGCATCGGAGTATGCAATCAGCTTGTCGACGGGTCCAGTGCCTATGTGGAGACCGGTCGATAGAGTGCCCTTCACGTACCGAAGAATGCGCTTGATCAACGCGAGGTGAGGCTCGCGCGGGTCATGCATGAACAGGCACACTTGCTGCACAGCATATGCCAGGTCGGGGCGGGTGAGCGTCAAGTACTGAAGAGAGCCCGCGAGACTTCGGTACGCGGCGGGGTCGGTGACAGGAGCGCCCTCCATGGCAGAGAGCTTGGCACGAGAGTCAACAGGCGTCGACGTCGAGTGACACTCGGCCATGCCCGCCTTCTGAAGAAGGTTGACAGCATACTGTCGCTGGCTGAGGAAGAGACCGTCGGAAGAGCGAGTGACGGATATCCCCAAGAAGTGATGGAGCTCCCCAAGGTCTGTCATGGCAAACTCAGAGTGAAGCTTGTCGATGAGTCGTCGAAGTAGAGTAGCCGAAGATGCTGTGAAAACGATGTCGTCGACGTACAGCAGTAAGTAAGTTGTGGACTTGCCCTCAGTGAAGATGAAGAGCGAGGCGTCGGTGGCAGAGGCGACGAAGCTGAGCTGTCGAAGGAACGTGGCAAAGCGTTGGTGCCACGCCCGAGGGGCCTGCTTGAGCCCGTAGAGTGAGCGTTGAAGAAGGCAGACAGCGTCAGGGCGTGCCGGGTCAACGAAGCCAGGAGGCTGCTGACAGTAGACCGTCTCATTCAGGTGGCCGTGAAGGAATGCGTTCTTCACGTCCAACTGGTGGATGGGCCACTGGCGAGAGGCCGCGATGCTGAGGACGACCCGAATGGTGGCAGGCTTGACGACGGGGCTGAAGGTCTCGTCGTAATCGACGCCTTGGCGCTGGGTGAAGCCGCGGACCACCCAGCGAGCCTTGTGGCGGGCCAGGGTGCCATCGGAGTGGAACTTATGCCTGAACATCCATTTGCCGGTGACCACGTTGGCACCGGGTGGACGGGGAACAAGACACCAGGTGTTGGTTTCGACAAGCGCCTTGTGCTCTTCAGCCATAGCCTCACGCCATTGGGGGTCCGCAAGGCCCCCCCGGTAGTCACGGGGAATCGGCGAGGCAGTGGAGACGGTGACGACGTGAGCTGCCGGTGGGAATCCGTATCGGTCGACAGGCTTAAGCGAGCCTGTCTGTAGCCGTGTCACCGGACGACTCGAGGTGAGAGGCGGCGGGATCGAAGAAGCCGCCACAGCCGGAGCCGGAACCGGCTGTACAGTAACAGCGGTCGCCGGCTGTGCAGGAACGGCGGGCGCCGTCTGTGCAGCAACCGCGGGCGCCGGTGGTGGTACCTCCAGCTCTGGTGGAAGTGGCGGAGCAGCAGCACGGCGTCGAGTGTACACCCGTAGGGGTGGAGGGCCGGCCGGAGCAGGCTGAGTCGGAGCAGGGGCAAGAACTTGGCCAATCTGGAGGATGGCTGGGTCCTCAGCGAGCTCCTCCAAGTGAGCTCGATGTTGCGGCTGCTCAACGTCGGCTGGCAACGGAGCGACCGCATGGGGTTCCGTGGCAGCAGTGCGGGGCATCGGCGCGGTATGACCTGTAACAAGAAAATCCAGAGAGCTGGGAAGCGCACTGGTGGAGTCAGCACTAAAGGGAAATCGCATCTCGTCGAAGACAACATGACAGGAAATGATAATTCGTCTAGTGGTGAGGTCAAGACAGCGGTAACCCTTATGGGAAGGGGGGTATCCGAGAAATACACAAGCTGTGGAGCGTGGTGCCAGCTTGTGTTTGGAGGTGGCTGTGAGGTTGGGATAGCAAAGGCAACTGAAAACACGAAGAATGGTGTAGTCAGGGGGTTGCTGGTAGAGTTGCTCAAAGGGAACTTTATGGCCAATGGCTGAGCAGGGACGTCTGTTTAGGAGATAGGTGGCTGTAGCTAGCGCCTCTGCCCAGTATTGGGGCGGCATGTGAGCATGGATGAGCAGTGTGCGGCAGATATCGTTCAGAGAACGAATGATGCGTTCAGCTTTGCCATTTTGAGAGGAGGTGTAAGGGCAGGAGAGGCGTGAGTGAATGCCGCTGGATGCAAAGAATGTGGTGAGGGCATTATTAACAAACTCAGTGCCATTATCAGCCTGTATAGCCTTGATAGGGAGGCTGAACTGTGTGTGGACATAAGCGCAAAAATTAATGATGTGAGAGGCTACCTCGGACTTGCGGACTAGAGGGAAAGTCCAGCAAAAGTGTGTGAAGTCATCGAGGATGACTAGGTAGTACTGCGCACCAGAGACACTGGCAACGGGAGAGGTCCAAACATCACAGTGAATAAGCTCAAATGGTAGAGATGAAACTGAACTGGAATTTCCGAAGGGCAGCCGCACGTGCTTGCCAAGTTGGCATGAATGACATAGAGTATGAGCGGACTTGTTACATGAGATGGAATTATTTTGTCTAAGCAAATTTAGGGCAGCAGCTCCTGGATGACCAAGACGATGGTGCCAGAGGTTGGTGGAGGTGGCGAGGTTGGCTTGGGGGGTGGCAGGGATGGTGTAGAGGCCGTCAGAGCTATTAGAGCGGAGAATCATGCGTCTGGTCTGCAGATCCTTGACAGAAAAACCAAACGCGTCAAATTCGATAGTGCAATTGTTGTCACGAGTAAATTGGCGAACTGAAAGTAAGTTGCGCACTAGAGATGGGACAACTAGAACATTGCGAAGCGAAAAGGATGAAGTGCTGCCAGGCAATGTGGAGGTGCCAGAGCAAGACACAGGAAGGTGATGACTGTTGCCAACAGTGATGGATGGGACAGAGGAGGGTTGACGGGAGAGAAGTATACCATCCGTGTTGTGCATGTGGGAGGTGGCGCCAGAGTCCATGACCCAGCCGGAGTTCTGGAGCGCCATTTGGTTCAGGGCGGCGATGAGGCCGGCCTGATCCCACACCGGGGAAGGAGGTGGCGGTGCAGCGAAGTGGGCCTGTGGGTTGGCACCCATGAGGCCCTGGTTGCGCCCATCTTGGCCGCCCTGCTGCCAGCTGCCGGTCTTGGGGCCTTGCTGCCAGCCACCACTTGAAGGAGCACCGCCCTGGGAAGCCCATGGGTTGTAGCAGAACCATGGCCCCATGGGGCGGTTGCCCCCGGTTTGGGCATTGCTGCCTTGCTGCCAGCCGCTGTTGGCGTTGCCCTGGCCGCGCCAGCTGCCTTGCTTCTTGCTGCCTTTGCCTTTCCTGTTGCCCCCACCCCCGGAGGCCTTGGGAGGAGCACCGGTGGGAGCAGCGTAGGAGGAGCGGCATCCCGTGGAGGTGCAGGTGGAGCCAGAGGCAGCCACCATGGCGGATGCTGCGGTGATCTTCTCGTCATTGGCGAGACGCAGCTCTTTAAGGGAGAGCATCTCGCGGGCCCTGGAGAAGGATGGCAGGACAGCAGAATTTGCGATGTCGTCGGCAGTGCCGCTGAAGCGCGGGTTGAGGCCGCGGAGGAGGCTGAGGACGAGTCGGGCGTCTTCGATGGTTTCGCCGACGTCCCGTAGGGCAGCAGCCTTGATCTTGAGTCGCTGGCAGTACTCATCGATCGTCAAGTCGCCCTGCTTCAAAGAGTGAAACTCCTCAAGCAGGAAGACAGCGCGGGGCGCTCGATTGGAGCGGAAGAGGCCTTCAATCGCCACCCAAAGTTCGTGGGCGGACTGGTTCTCGTCGGTGATAGCAAGATCAAGAACCGAGTCGGCGACGGTGTTCAAGATCCAGCTGCGGACTGTGCACTCAGAAATGTCCCACGATTGATCACCGGCTGGAGGAGGAGGCCCGTCGATGTGGGGACGAAGACTGAATTTCCCACACAGGGCCTTGAAGAAGGACGCCCACTTGGTGAAATTGGGATTCTTCATCTCCAAAGTTACCGGAATGTGGGTCTTAACGTTGACGGCGGTGTAGGGGTGGATGACGACAGCCTGCGGCGCTGGTGGTGGTGGTGCAGCGGCGGCTGCGGCCTCGGCAGCAGCGGCGGCAGCGGCTGCGGCCTCGGCAGCAGCGGCGGCAGCGGCTGCGGCCTCGGCAGCAGTAGCAGCGGTGGCTGCAGCGGCAGCGTCGTCACCAGGCATCGTAGGTGGCTGCGAACAGGGGGAGTGGCGCACAGCCTGAGGTGGACGGTGGCGTCAGAGGACAGCCACCGGGAAGGTGGAGGTGGGGAGATGCGGAAGCAGAAGGTCCAGGATCTAATTGATCTTGGTCTGTGATACCATGTAGAAGGATAGGAGATTGGAGAAGACACCACACCCTGCAGTGGGGTGGTGACGTTCATATATATAGCCAATGTGGCTGAGTGTACATGGCAGGTGCCAATCACAGTACATGGCAGGTGCCAATCACAATACATGGCAGGTGCTAATCACACTGATTGTGGACTTGCCTAATATGAACTTGCCTAATATACACTTGCTATATATATCTATCACCAACCTTTTGTTGAGAGAATTGCTGATCAACTGCCCAATTGGAAAGCTGATTTGATGACCAGAGCAGGAAGAAGGGTTCAAGTGCAGCATGTGCTTACTGGTATGACTGTGTACCTTGCAATGGCAATTGACATACCCCATTGGGCCTTGGATGCAATTGATAGAATTAGAAAGGGCTTTCTGTGGATAGGAAGAAAGGAAGTTAGAGGGGGACACTGTTTGGTGGCTTGGGGAAAAGTCTGTAGACCCCTTCATTTGGGGGGCTGGGAATCTCAAGTCTTCCTGAGTTGGGATTGGCTCTTAGAATGAGATGGCTTTGGCTTCAAAAAACAGACTCTAGAAGGCCTTGGATTGGGCTCCCTATACAGGTTACTAGCAAGGCCAGAGCTTTCTTTTCTAAGGTCCTCATCTCTGAGGTGGGGAATGGTTCAAACACTCTCTTCTGGACTGATAACTGGTTGCAGGGAAGGAGCGTCTCTACTTTGGCTCCTAGGCTGTTCTCCATAATCCCGAAGAGAATCACAAAAAGGAGAACAGTCCAAGAAGCCCTATTGAACATGAACTAGATAGCTGATATTAAAGGCGCACTATCAGTGGGAGTTCTGGCAAATTACTTGAAGCTTTGGGAATGCCTTTCAGGAAGAGCTACAACCAAATACAGAGGATAGGCATACTTTTAGTATTGCACCTGATGGAAAATACTCAGCAAAAGCTGCTTACAATGGTCTATTCCTAGGTTCCTGCACTTTTGGTCACTACAAGAGCGTCTGGAAATCCTGGGCTCCGCCTAAGTGTCGTTTTTTCATCTGGTTGGCTGCTCAAAACAGATGTTGGACTGCTGACAGACTAGCCAAGAGGGGGCTGAATCACCCATATAGTTGTCTGCTATGTGACCAGGAGCCTGAAACTATTAACCACCTGCTGGTCTCTTGTGTTTTACAAGGACGTACTAGTACAAGTTACTGAGAAAGTTTGGGTTGCACAGTTTGACCCTTGAGCCGAGGCATATTTCCTTCCTGGACTGGTGGGAGGAATCTGCTGAGCAAGTCCATGGGATGGTTATGAAAGGTCTGAACTCACTTATAATCTTGGGGGCCTGGATGATCTGGAACAATCGAAACCGATGTGTTTTTGATGGTCTGGCTCCTAGTCTTCCCTCCATCCTTGCGCGGTCTGATGAGGAGAGAAGAAAATGGGAGCTTGCTGGGACCAGGGGTCTCTCCTTCTTGGCAGCCCCTCTTCATGAGGCCTGACCACCCCCCCCCCCCCCGGAGTTTTAGTGGGTAGTGTGAGTATTTATTCATGGATGTTTTCATTTATGTGTGATGTCGGCCTCCATAGGGAGGTTTCTATCTTGTAACCCAGGTCTTCTTACACCTTTCTTTTCTTCTTGAATATATATAAAAAGCGCAGCTCCCCTGCGCTTCCGAGAAAAAAAAACATGGTGGATTTGAAGCACTGGAATTCAGGCCAAGGACATTACAGCAATTTTCTTCATGGATGAACACCATGAATATCAAATGCTTCATCCAGAGAAAACTCCGTTTCTTCAGAAGGAATGCTAATGTCAATTTGGCAAGCCCTGGTGTACAGGTGGACTTCTATCTGGCTCACATAGCATAAAAGATGTTAACAAATGAAACCAACTAGCTAACCCTGAAGTTGTTTCATGTCTTGAAGGCAATTCAATCATTTGTTTTAGAAACTAGTATGATAAATTGCATCTTTCTTTCAAAGGAGGACGTATTATAGATGGTGAATGGTCATAGGTGGATTTTGTTGTGTAAACTGTCAACTCCTACAGTTTCTTATTGTATTCAATCAAATATATGTGAGATGGTTTTGTCGTGTCATCTCTATGGTTTCTCTGCCCAGATTGTATCCATTCTAAAACCTTTGATTTTTACCTGAATGAAATGCACTAGGGTCCTTAAACATTTTATAGATTCCAACTTAGGCCCATAAATAAACTTTATGTATCGAAAATTAAAGGACCCAGAGCCTGAGAGTCTATGGACCTAGTTGAGAATTTGAGAAAAGTTAGGGACCCTAGTGCATTTTACTCTTTATCTTGGTATTAACAAGAAGCAATGTTGTATTTACTTCTTGGTATCAAATCCACCGAATAGACTAATCCAATATACAAACAAAAAGGGCGTCACCAAATTCAGACTTGACAGTCCTTGCTATTAGTTTACAACACATGCTCTTGGACCAAAGGATGCTATGAGGGCTGCGAATTTGAAGTATCTCATCAGGAAACAAAAACAATAGTACAGCATCTGGCAATAGCCAGAGAAAGCAAAATATTAGACTTACAGGTGGTAGTTCATCTCACTAATTTTTCTTTTGGGTAATCACAAAAAAAGATTTGGGTTGGGTGATGAACTGATTTGGAATGAGCAGTTAGTGTTTACAGCATTCAGCGGTACTAACAATAATGTCCTAAACAATACTCCCTCCGTCCCAAAATATATTTAGAGCCCTCTTTTTTTCTATCCACGTCCATTTGAATGATAATGAACGTAGACATATACGAACTGCATATTTTAAGTAATGAATGTAAAACGAATAATATTTTGGGGCCAGAGGAGTAATTCACTAAATCAGACATCAACACATACATTAATGATTCTAATAATTGTCAAAATTCCGCATCATACCAATACCAATATTTAGTAACGTGGACAAAAGTAAACCACATTACCCACCACCACCCAGAATTACAGAAAGCGGCTACAACAAAGCAGGCACTCAAGTGAGCGTAGGAGAAGGCAGAGGGCACAGCACAGCGAATTCAAATTGCGGCCGGGAATGGGGTCAGGTACTCACCCTCCAGCGCCGCAGCCGCTCGACGGGGGCGCGCTTGGCGGGGATGTCGAATGGGTCAGCGTCGGGCCCACGCACGTCGATGCCCAGCACGTCGGCGCAGTCGTCGTCGTCGATCTCGTCGCGCCGCCGCTGGTACCGCCCGGGCGACGCCTCGGGCGCCTGCCCCCCTGCCATCGCCGCGCCGCTTGCTCAGGAGAGATGACACCGCGCCCCTCCCCGATCTGCAGCCACATTCCGCACCAGCACATCAGTCAGTCAGCAAACCACGAATTCCGAGAGCCCCAGCAGCGAGCGGGAGCGTCCACGCGTGACGACTGGGCAGTACGGCAGCCACCTCGGGGCGGGCGGGCGGGCCGACGGACGGACGGACGCGCGCGCGGTGAAAGCTACAGGGCTCCGGCGACGCGGCGGGTGGCGTGGCGGGAAGGCGAGGGGACTGGAGGGGAGGTGGGGTAGTGGCCTAGTGGTAGTGGGGGAGAAGACGTGCGGCGGAGGAAACGAAGCGGGCGGGGGACCAAATCGGGCGCTTGTCTCGCTCGCTTTCCCGTTTCCGCGTTGCTTCCTCGCTCGCTCCCTCCCCTGCTTTTTTTTCGCGCTTCACGCTCCCGGATCCTCGCTCGCTCGCGCGCTTCTCTTTTCCTTTTGATGCGGTGCTTTAAACGCGCTCGAGTCGAGATCACCGCGGGGAGGCGCGGTTTGGGTGACAGATCGGTTTCCTTTCGAGAGTGTTTCGGCGGGCGCGGACGCCGGGAGAGAGAAGAGGCGAGCGAGAAACGGAGAAAGGAAGCCGGAGAGGGAGACGGGGCCCGCCCGCCCAGGAACCACGCGCTGGCGCTGGCACTTGTGAGGGTGGCGACTAGAGTGAGAGACGCTCGAGTCCAGTCGCGGTCGTGGGTGACCTCACTGCACCGGCGGACCGGCCCCTCGGCCCTCGCCCAGTCGCCCTCTCTATACGTGCACGAGCCCCCGCGGACGCAAGTCGCACAACCGAATCACTAGCTAGCGGCCTAGCGCGGGGGCAGCGTGGAGTACGTTTTGACTCGCACGCGTACGCGTTCGCGCATGGTGCAGCGTGGAACGGACGTTGCTGTCGTGCGTGGTGTGGCCGGAGGCGATTGGGCGGTTTGAACCGGCAGTGGAGTCTGTATGTCACGCCTCTTTGCATGGCTTGACTTGATGGTGATATAAAGGCCATGCATGTATTTGTCTTTGCCAGGCCGATAGTGCCATTTAAAAAAGAAAAAAGAAAAGAACAGTCGCCTTTTTCCGTTTCATCTTATGGCATCACGTGGCTAACCAACCCGTGTTTTTGTATTTACTTGCATATAGCTCATAATAATGCTACAATCTCATAAAAGATAGGAGAAAGGTCAGCAACGGCGATAGTGACGACGCGAGTGAGGGGAGGACGAGGTTGGGGTTGGCAGGGTCGGGGGAGAGAGGCAGGGATGATGGATAGTCCAAACAATATTGTCCATTGGATTTTATTGAATAGGGGATAGATGATTATTCTACGATCTAAGTCGCGTGGTTTGTAAAGTTTAAACTAGTAGATCATATAGTGTTACAGTTACACTGAGGAAGTAGATTGGATGGCGGATCGACCCAACGCGCGTGCACATCACGTGATGCATAGGGTAGATGCCTCTTCCACGGCCACTGTTATCATGAAATGCATCTTCCAACTGGACATGCAAATTAGTTATGCATTTTGTATATCCTTGTTGAGGAGATGCAAAAAAAAGGAACAATTGGATCTATACCATTAAAAGATTCAAACTTTAGATATATACCATGGACCCCACATGTCATTGACTCATGTGGACCCACATGTAAGTGAGATAGTAATGGTATGGATCCAGAGTGGTGATCTTTTAATGGTATGGATCCAAATTTCCCAAAAAAAAGCCTAACCTATCTCCACGATGCATCTCACTCGGCACACAGTGAAGCCACATGCGTTTTGTTAGAAGCATTAAATGTGAAGTAATTTTGCCTAGTGTGTGCCTAAATGCATGTCCCGGTTAGATACGCCTCCCTTTTGCTGCCTAGTGTGTGCCTAAATGCATATCTCGGTTGGATACACCTCCCTTTTGCGTCGCCACTAGGGATGGCAATGGGTCAGGTTCGGATCAGGTATGGTAAATATCCGCCCGCGACAATACCCGCGGGTATTACTCATACCCGCCCGCGACTATACCCGCGGGTAGAATTTTATATCCGTGCCCGTACCCATCGGGTATTGGGCGGGTATCGGATACCCGCGGGTATAATTACACTGCACGGGCAGCCAGGGACGCCGGACGCAGGGCCCGCGTTCTACGGTGTTGGGCGGGCTGGGCACTGCCGCACTCGCCTGGATCTCGCTCCTCGGCTCCTCGCTGGCAGAGTGGCGGTGGCGGCCAGGTGGCTAGGGCAGGGACCGCGACAGTAGTAGGACGGCCAAGCGGAACTGCGTGAAGTTGGCGAGGATGAGCGAATTGTTGGGCGCAGTGGCGACGGCCTGCTCGTATCTCTGCTGCGTAAGCGTGTGCTCGGCATGGTCCTCGGTCTCCAGCTCAGCCTCCACCGGCGCGACGAGGCCTTTCAGCACGTCCAGCTCCTCGACGCGCGCTGGCCTACATCTTGGAGGCCTCCGCGAGCATCATTTCCCAGATGGCCTCCTCCGTCGTGTTCTGCTTTCTGGCGGCTGGTGGTTGTGAGTTCGTGCGTGACTGCGTAAGATGAGAGAGAGACTAGGGTTTGGTTCCTGGGTGATTGAATAAATGATATTGGGCCGGCCGGTTTCTGGTGGGCTGAAAATGAAAACTAAAAATTTCGGATATCCACCAAGACCCGCGTTTAAAATATTAAACCCGTACCCAACCCGATTTTATCACGGGTCGGGTTTGGGTGAGACCCGCAGGTTAAATTTCGTACCTGTACCCGAAACCGACGGGTCGGATATCCGTGGATACCCGAACCCGTGGGTAAAATTGTCATCCCTAGTCGCCACGTAACATTGTAGCAACACGCAACAGGACCACTTTGTCTCCCATTTTGCTTGTGTGCGTTGGTGTCGATCTAATAGGTTGCAAGTGATGTTATTGCTTCCTCTTAAGTTGATTGAGTGGCATATGGAGATGGAGAAAACAAAATGTGCATTTTTACAATTTCATTTTTATTTTTTGTGGTGCAAGTGATGATATTGCTTCCTTTTATGTTGTTAATGTATACAGATGATAAATTTGAACTAGAGACAAGACATTGGGTTTTTTTCTAAAAAACATCAACTCCATCCATGACACTATCTTTCTGTAGAGAAATTTATGTTTAGGATATGACTATGATTTATCTCCTCCATTCCAAATTACAATACATTAAACTTTTTGTAAGAGTTAAAACATCTTAAGTTTAACTAAAATTATAGAAAAAATACAAAAATTCACGACATCGAATAGATAAACTACGATGATATAATCAATGAAGAAATCAATACTACTTGTTAAGTATCATAAAAATTATTATTTTATTATTATATAAATTTGGTCAAAATTTAAGATGATTTGGCTCTTCAATGAAATTAAAATGACTTCTAATTTAGGGCGGCGGAGGGAGTAAAACTTATCAAATATTATTTCCCATGCTTTGTCCATTTGTGTGTGGCATTTTTACTACAACCCTGTAATAATTTTGGTCTATACCTAATATATGCCCCTTGATTTTTTTTAAATCCTAACTCTTTCTAGATTATATTATAAAAGTTATGCCTAAATAGTGCAGGTTGCACGTGTCCAAAGTTATATTATAATATATTCCTGGCGCAAAACAAATGAAATAAGCAGTTTTAGAAAACTACTGTGATATTTTCAAATATTGTAGTGTTATATATATAATAGTGTTTGACAAGCTAGCTAAAATTTCTATTTTTAAAATTAAAGTATTGTAAATATTGTAGTTGTTTTAAGGCATTCTAAATTTATATTTATACCCTAATTTTCAAAACTTTAGTATTTTAAACGTGATACTGCAATAACTAAAATATACTATAATATTTTAAAAAATATGGTTTTCAAAATCTTTGTTCCCAAACAGGACCTAAGCTGCATATTTGCAAATAGAACACTGGGTTTCAGATGTTCAGACTTCAGAGTGTAACATACCAGTCCAGCCAGCAAAACATGTACTTGCCCTGCAAACTACCTGACAACCATACCATTCCTAGATCAGCGTTCATCGTGCTTCGACGCGAGAAAACTGACCCGAGCCAATACTTTAACCGAAGAGTGCATAGAAAGACTCACCACAAGCCGTGAGCCCGTGAGAGACCGTCAAACGGTCAAAGAGTAAGTGATGATATAGGCCCTGTTTAGCACAGCTTATTTTCAGCTTCTTCACAAATTTAAGCTGAAGTTCTGCCAAACAGGCAGCTTCTGCAGCAGCTTATCAGTTCAGCTGCTTCTCAAAATGAACTAAAAGCAGCCAACAAGCAGAAGCTGCTTTTTACCAGCTTATCAGATAAGCTGCTTTTTCAACAAGCAGCAGCTGTCCCAAACAGGACCATAGTATTAACCTTGACTGTCAAAGGCTAAAATATAGCGCGTCATGGAGACAGGGAGTTTATATGGAAGCGCCAATTTTGAAGCTTACAAAATACTACTATCACAGAGCGAAACATTTTTTTTCTAAAAATATTTTGTTCCCTCCACTCAGAATCAAAGTTTTCTATCTGTTCCAACTTCACGCGCTCTTTTTTTTCTATACTCGCACGCGGGCGTCGCCGATATGAGATTTCATCCTCCTCTTTCCGTTGGACACTGTTGAAGCAATAGGCTACTTTGTTAATTTGTTTGTCCTAATAAAAACAAACTCGGCCCAACTCCAGCCCACAGAGCTTAGGCCGGCTAGTTGGTATAGGTCATATTACTATATTTCTCTGCTCTAAAAAGAATATTTCATCTTAGTCAGTAGTCACCGAAATGTTATACTATATTCAACGATTCTCCACGGTCACAACTACTCTATATATAACATATACCAACTATCATATATTATATCATATTTTTACCTCACTTTCCTATCTCCTATGCATATGCAACTGCATCGGTCCCATACTGGACCCACATCTGTCTTAGTTAGCGTAGGTGAGAGAGTGCGCTGGATTTGGGGTCGATGGAGTCGGAGAGAGAGAGAGAGAGTAGAGTAGGGTGTAAGGTAAATCAGTGCAGCCTCTACTTTACGGTAAAATTTTAGGGGAGCTTTTTCAGCTCCCCACTACAGACAGCCTTAGCTCGAATCATCATGTTGATTGGGGTACAGTTATGGACCAAACCTCATCAGCGGGTCTGAATTGAATCAGGCCTGATCTATCCTGCCCAACAAGGCAACAACCCTCAAAATGATCCCAAACAAAAATCCATCAAAACCATGTTCATGTCCCCAATCTCTATCTCTACTACCGTAATATAGTAGTTTCTCCCTTTGTACGTCGTTCGCCTCTCCCATGTGCACATGCGAAAAATAATTTCTCCTCATGCAACTGCGAAAATCCAAAAAATACGCTACCACTAGGGTTTAAACACAAGTCACAAGGAACAAACTACCGTCTCCTAACCACTGCACCACTTTGTTGGTTTGTGTTATATAAAAGATATGTACTATAAATATACACATTAATAATTTAAAATAAAAATCGTGTTGGACCGGGACAACATTACAGGCCGATAAGACAACCCAAGCATAGCACGAACCCACTTTAAATCATATTGAACCAGACTGTGGCACTATTAAATGAGTTGTGTCTTATGCTAGCCCGCGAGGCATAGCTTATTTGGTCATCTGTCCAATACCTCCTCCCTCATTGTTCCTGATCTTGCGAGCATAAAAAAGCGAGATAAAAAACTTCATCTTGTCTAACCCCACGCCTCATACTTCGTCATTCGCACTCAACTAGTCTATGAGTTTGTATCGTGTTTGAATAACTATCTCATTTTAAAATGTCTGCCGATATGATATATAGAAACCATAGCGATGCATGCGCAACTAACTAGTAGAGTAATATTATTGGTGATTATCAATATTAGTCACCAATACATCAACCCTAATAATGCTTACATGTGGGAACCTACATGTTGGTACCTTTTTCAACCCGTCTTCTCCATTTTTCTAGCCTTCTGCAACCTTCTCATCTACGACAGCCTCCTTCCTGGCCTCGTCACATCCACGTCGGCCCTAGCCCTAGCCTTGGGCACTGATTAGGTGGTTTTGGCCCCACGACGTGCCATGCCATCTTTGACTGTAGAGACCAGTCGATCACATCCTCGTGCCATTTGTCATGGTCTTTGATGAAGGAGGCCTCGAGAAGCACCCTCCACGCGTGTTTTTGCTCTTGCGATATTGAAGAGGAGGATGTTGGTGGTGTCCTTGCTCGTCAACGACTTCTGTTCTAAAACCATGTGACGAAACTGACGTCGCTTTCGAGATGTGCTCGTCGAAGTTGATGTGAACTAAACCTTACATAGGCAAGAAGTCGTAGTCGTTGTATGACCCGCTCTATTTAGTAGATATAACTCTCCATTTAATTGGGGAGAAGGGCATTTTTGGGGGAATAAAGAGGCTATTAGGGATCTGCTATAGTAAGAAAATAGTCATATGTCGCTTAATATAATAATTTTAGGGGGTTATGGAGTCTTAGATCGTCTCTAGTGGTATCCTCTATATTCGTCCATAATAATTTTTTAAAAAAGATTAAGTCCTTCATTTCTTGTTTATCTTTAATAATATTATCTATATCTTATCCATGAAAGACCTAAATTAAAGACGTATTTTTGCTTTAGATTTTTATAATTATGTATCTGTCGTACCCTAAAATATTTAAATATATTTTAGTTTTGTTTAATCTGTTATCTAAAATATAAAAATATATAGAATAGAGAAGATAATCTCTCTATATAACATAAAAGAGTGTCCACCATATTCAGACGACGTTTTAGAGAGTACAGTATTGTGGAATTCAGACTTACCGGAGCTGCTCGAGATGCTCTCAGTAGTCAGTCCTTGAGTATTTTGTCTACTTTTACTGTGAAACAGTCTGAACTCTGAAAGGCCAAGCTGACCCCAGTACTAGCCGGGTCGCTTTGTGATTGGATCTGCGGCGTCAGCTATGGATGCCTAATCCTCTAGGTCAAGCAAGAATCCCTGGTGCATAAAAGTGAACTACAGAGCGAAAGCAGAACTACTGAAAAGAAAAGCTAAGAAACGAATCAACCCTGGCCGGGTCACCGTCGTCGCTACGACGCTACCGGCGCCGACGCTGCTACTGGGTCTCGGCCACAGGCCGGGGAAGGAACACTTTTACATACCTCGCGGCGGCGACGGCGGCCGGATGGATCGAGAAGAAACGGCCCGATGCTAGCTGCTCTTCTCGCTCGTCGGAGTAGCACGCTAGTTTGCACGGGACGACGGCCGGACGTACAGCAGCTATAGTTTTATAGGCTCTGTGTTGTACTTATGCCGAGGAAGCTTTAGCTTGTTTTGCCTGAAGCCCTCTCGTGTGGATTTTTGGTTCGTGTGTGAGTGCTACTGGTCTCGCGTTGCTGTGGTTTTTATCCGGTTGGGGCTTTGATTAGATCTATTGTCGAACATTAATCAGTCATACCTTTTCATTTATATAAGACACCGTTTGTTTCGTTGGAATTGAATTCTATTTTAATAATTATAATTTAGACAAAACTAATTAAGTTTATATATTTATATATGTAATATATTTATATATTATTCTAAATCATACTAGAGATAGTGTTATATATTATATTTATGTTATAGCGAATCAAGTAGAAGAGTGTGTTATAAGTTGTGCATAGGAAAAACAACATGTAAATCTATAGAATCAATTTTCATCTCTCATCCCATAAATTTGAGATAAACTTATATGATAATTTTGGAAAGTGGTGGAATGTCAAATTCCAAAAAATAGTCTATTTCATTAGTAAGATTTTAATTCCTCAAAATGAAAGGAAACAAACAGGAGATAAGAGATTTGTATCCATTATAAGTCGATTCCATACAAATTCTGTTCATGCGTGTACCGTCCGATTATAGGACCGAACCGTGGACATGACATAAACTGTGCTCAACACAAATCAACTGAACGCGGATTTGGGTTTTTGATGGTGCTACATGAATATATGTCGATCTTACTACTGTGCGTGTCATGATGCTACAGCACCGGCGCACACATGCAACGGCATTCGTCTGCTTTACAGCCATTGGATTCCGATATGACATGCAGTGCAGGAATTCTGGAACTATGGAAGTTTCAAGTGAGTTGCCCGTTGTACTGGAACTTTGGTGCCTGTCGTTGCATGATGCACGCATGCATGGTCAGCATCGGTAACGAAGGTGTATGATAGGCTGATGGCTGTATACATGTTCAAACGGACAACACGGTAAGAACGAACTAGCTAGTCGTGTACGTGTTGTGCTGTTTGTCGTATTTAATATAAGGTCCTTTTAGAACTTATAGAGCTAATAATTACTCCCTCAATTTCCTATATTAAAGTCACGATTGTATATGCTAAGTTAAATGTTTTCAACTATAATCATTAATAAACAATATTCATAAATATTGACTTAATAAAAATGAAACTATTAAATTTATATTAAAACTGTTGGCGTGTCCAGTACAGCTGGTCAATATAGATCAGATTGGGTTTAACCCAACTATCGTCTCTTTAATCGGGCTCTTGATCGGGAGGGCCCACACTAACCTCGGTTGGAGCCCCCAGACATACGACGCTATAAATATAGGACTAAGTGATCGTAGGAAAAACTAACTCTAGTACCTCACCCCAAAACCCTAGTCTCTAGAGACCCCATCGCCTAGGCGTCGGAGTGACTGGAAACACTACAACCCACAACAGCTCAGATTTGATGCATGCTGGTTCTCGGCAGGGCAACGATATGAAGACGGCAACTGCGACAACTCTCTAACAACAACAAGAAAGGTGTGTTTCCCTATTCCTCTCAGTAGATCAGATCTACTCGTCATCGAGGTTTTCCTTTCAGTCACGGATTGGTATTCTAGGGACTTAGAAGTCGATCCTAAGCACCATAGAATCTAACAATGGTATCAGAGCCATTCTAAGACCCCTAGATCTCTTAATCCGCATCGGTTTTATGAGATCACAGAAAGGTCTCTGATCAATGTGATTTAACTCATTTTTAATCATGTTCATCACCCGAGAACAGACAGATTAGAACTAGAAAGAATAGATAGAGAGAATTTTAGATCTCTCAGGTTAGGGTTTAACCTAACCCTAAATCTAGGGTTTTGACCACTAGAATAGACACGAGGTCTCGGCCATGAACCCGTGATTCATTCACGGTCTAGGGTTAGGGTTTGAATACCTAAACCCAATTCAAAAAAATCAAGTCAGAGATCGTACTCAAGGACTTTGGATCTATGAATTCGTAGCCAAGAAATAAATAAAAAAGGGAAACCCCATCAAGGTTAGGGTTTAGAAACCCTAGTTGGATCTTCCCATCAAGAGAACCGGTCGGTTCATGTGCACAGAGACACTTCTCGAGCACTCGTGTGCACAAAGATAGCACACATGCATTCGGGTTGGCAGATAAAAAAACAATGAAAGAACAAAAGAACAGCTGTCACACCCGGATTTTTGGGCACCAAGATCCGGGAGCGAACATAATCACCAGGTGTGCTGGGACCAAGTCTCACACATATGATGAATCATGGCACATGATCGAATGCCACATCTTTACTACATAATAGGAGTTCTATACAAAATAAATAAATAATTACATTATAAGGAGACAACGGTCCAGCAACCCAAAGTTGACTGGGAGACAACAGCCTAGATCTCTCACGAACACATCGCAGCATCCTCCATGCGCCTCATCCTGGGGTACCTGTTCTTGACCTGTGGGGGGTGTGAGACAACAAGAGTGAGCTCACATACGTTCATCGCTCAACAAGTTGTGGGGAATAATGTGAATGAACTCGCCAAAGGTGGGAGTTTATGTGAAGTGTAAGGCTTACCAAAGAGGATGGTTAGAGCTGAGCATTGCTTTTAAAGTTGGTCAAAATTTTATTAGCAATTACTAAGTATAAGTAAATACCAACCCAATTAAGCAGTAGAACAAAAGTAACAACATCACATGCGATGCAATGCATATGACAAATTGAATTTAGTTCCATATATTAATCATGTGAGGGTCCGAGCTGCTCATGACCGTGAGCACGGCTAGTATACCAATTTTACACTCTGCAGAGGTTGCACATCTTTACCCACAAGTCATGTTACCCATCTGTCAAGGGATCGCGACTTCCCATACACCTCTACCGAGGAGGCGAGGCAGGGTAACACTACGAGGCCTTTACAAAGTTCCACTAGCTTCAGAAAACCCGCTACAGTTTATAGGAAGCTCCAATGCAGGGTTCTTGCCTGACCGCCATCGCAGCAAAATCAACCAAGGACCTCCCTACACTAACCACTCCCCTACTGCCCTTGCCCCTTTCGGGTAAGGTAGTCCTCCACTAGCTTTTCTAATTAATCAGCCAAGGGCGTCCATAAACCCTTGTGGTAGCACTGTTTTCCCGGCTGGTCGCTCCATGTTCCAATTAACATAATGATCTTATCATGAACAGTGATAATAAACAGATAATAAAAGTATAATCGTGAACAATGTATCTACATACCCAAAACCACATAAAGCACTAGCAAGTACTACCCAAAAAATTTAGTGATAAACAAGGTATAAAGATAGACAAACTAGGGTAACCTATTGGGTCCCATCAAATTTAACCTATGCAGATCATTATGATTAATCAGAACATGGCTGGGTAAAAAGAAGTGATCAAGGGCACAACTTGCCTGGCACTTGAGATCCAGGTACCAACTTGCTCTTCAGCTGACTCGTGACCTCACGCTAGTCGTAGCAATACAGACAAACATGGTATACGCAAAATTAACATCACACCAAACATAAGAACAAAATACATATTAATAATCTACCTATTAAAATAAAGTCATAGGAACAGGAACCATTAATTTTGGAGTTATATATTTTAAGTTATGAATTTCCAAAGATTTTATGCATTTAATATAGGGTTAAGTGAGAAATAAATTTTAATGTGTATTTCTTGTAAACACAGTGGTACTATTTGATAGAGAATGATATTACAAAATTACAGGAACTGGAATGGATCAATTCGGACTTAATATGAATTTTCTATGAATTATACAAGTTTCTAGCATTTATTTTCTCATTAAAAATCATTTTCTAATTACTTTTACTGGATTTCTAATTCTCTGGACTGGGCGCATAAATATCAGAAACTACAGGGTCTAACTAGCAATTATTCCCCAGACTAAGGATTCCCCACATTGTGGATAGCAGGTTGTTAAACTAAAACTATGAGGTCTCTTTTGCAAAACGGCGGAGCCGAAAGGGTATAGGTACATGACCGACGTTAGATCTACAATTGAGGGCTCAGATTAAAGCTGTCTTCAATCCGAACCGGTATGCGATCGACATCGTTGGATCGGAGATCAACGGTGTGGATTTTAAATATCAGAGGTCCGTTTTTACACGTTTGATTCGATCGAACGGCTCTCACATACCAACGCGAGTGGGCACGACATCAGCTAATCCTCACCGTTCACCATAAATCGACGGCAATCGGGTCATCCCCCCACCAGCCCATCTCCAGGCAGCGGCGGCGGTGAGACCGAGCTCCACCCAGGGAGTTCGCCAGAGTTCCTCCCCGCCCAGAACACAGAGACCCTAAATCCTAAACGCGGACGACGCTATACACTGAGGGAAGGAAGGCGAAGTGATGGAGAGCTCATTACCGTGATTCGGTTAGCAGGATTCCCTGGCCACGGAGGTCAGTGGTGCTGCGGCGGAGGACCCTCACCGGTGAAGAAATCCCGAGCTCGGGCGCCCCCGTAGATGCAATCACAAGCTTCAGTGTGACCCCGTGAAGCTTCCCAACCAGATCACGGCCTCCAATTGCAGATGTCGGCAAGGTTCTATGGTGGCGGCGGCTCCAAGTCCTCTGTGCTCTCGGTGTCGTGCTTGTTTGCGAGGACCAGGGGGTTGCAAGCATGGTTTATATCGCCTCAAGGATTTGTGGTGGCCGACGGATTACGCGGAGTCCAACCACCCAGCAAACGCGCGAAGGTCGGTGATGGCGGAGTCCGATTTGTCGGGGATCTCGGCGAGCAGTTGGGGAAAGATGGAGCTGACGCCCTGGGCCCACGTGGCAGAGGCTGGCGTGAGGCAAGCGACGACTGCCGCACGGTCCCACCACCAGCGGTAGCGGGCGCGACCCTGAGCGCGCATGGGCGAAAGTGACTGGCAATGCGGGCCCGGCGCGTAGAGAAAGGCTCCAACGCGCGTGCGGCAGGAATGCACTGACGAGGTGGGGCCAGGCCTGTCAGCGCGCGATGCGAGCGCGGCGTGGGGACAGGAGACCGCCCGTTGGGGCCCACCAGTCAGCCCGTGAGGCAGGCGCGGGAAAAGCAGTCGGGCTGACCAAGCGCGGGATGGTCGGTGGGCCGAGGCCAGATTCGGCCCAGGCACAAGCAGGGGTGTTTCTTTTATTTATTTTTATTTTCATTTTCAAATCCACTTTCAAATTTGGTTTTGGATCTCAAATTAAATGCACAATCATAAGAACCAACATGAGATGCCATTATATTTGTATATATATATATATTTATTTATATTCTATTTTGCAAGTATTTCTAGCTATGAAATTTTCACATATGCGACACACAAATAATTTTGAATGTGTGATCAAAGCTAAAAAGTTTAATTTAGAAGAACACAAATATTCATTATATATGTATATATATATTGTGAAAAGTAAGGTTTAATATAAAGAATTACCTTAGGTTGGACACATTTCTTTACAAGTATTTTATCTATACAGTTTATTCAACAAATACCTCTAGTCTTACGATGATTCTTTTCTCCCATCTTTTCTTAGAAAACATTTTTATTTAGTTCCTGAGATGAATTTTCTCTAGATTCCAAAAATAGGGTTTTAGGGTGTTACAACAGCCGAACTGAAGACAACGCTCCACCCAACAAATCACATAAACGCTCAAGAGTGAGCCGCCAAACTCGATCGCCGCAAATTACATCAAGTCACATTTCATACAACATTCATTCACAGTGGTTAGGATCGAGTTGTAGAAGAAGAATCCGGGTTCAAAGGAGCGCAAGACGAACATATTAGTGTCCACGTCGTCACCCCGACCGATGGTGGCGCGCCCTCCCGAGGGGACACACTCGCCGGCGGTAAGAGCCCATAGGGCTTCTCCTTTTCGGTACCGTCAGGGGCACCGTCGGCCAGGCGCCTGTGCACCATGGCGGTCGGGTGAACAGAGGAGGCAGAGAAAGTGTGCAGTCCGGCTAGAAAGAAGAGGGAGAAGAGGCGCATGTGAGAAGGCTCAAGGTGGCGAGTCGCAGAGAGCAGCGCCGTCAGCCAGAAACAGAGATTGCTGCGGCTGGGGAGGAGGTCAAGAGAGTTAGGGTTTTCTCTCCCTCCAATTTTCACTCTTATAATAGGGCACAGTGGAAACCTGGACCATCGGATCGGATCCGACGACCTTGATCTAGACAGGAGGGGGGCTGCCGCGCGTGGGCCACTTTGGCGGCCCACGCTCAGGTTGTGGCCTGGGCGCGCCCACCTCCCACAACCAGGCCGCATGGGCGTCCTGAGCTGGGATGAATGGACTAAGAATGACGATTTTGTTTTTTCCAGCGAATTAAATTTTGTTTTATTTATTTCCTAGAATATAAACACAAAAAGAAATTAGAAAACCAGTAAAGAAAATTCAGAAATATGTCAGATTTTTTTTCGAGGTATAGAAAATTTCAGAGATATTTATGGACTATTTTATTCCGCTGCGTACTTTGGTACTTTATTCAGTATTTTATGCATTTTTTCAGTGGATTATGAAACCAACATGGATTAATTTATTGTCTAAATTGCATAGAATTCAGAAAATTTGCGACAATTGAATATTCTAACCAACGTTAGATATTGTTACCACATTTTGAAGAGAAATATCTTTTTCTAGATCAACGATGGTTTAGAATTTTAGAACTATATTATTATTTGTTTTTCTATGCATTATTGTTTATTATGAAGCCTACGTGGATTAATTCTCATTAAGTGCATATAAATTCAGAAATGTTTTTGTGGAGACTGAATATTTTGACCAACGTCGAATATTGTTGCCACATTTTATACAAGATTTAAGTTTTCTAGACCATCCAACGATGTTTTAGAATTTTAGAACTAGAAAATTTGTAGATCAGACATGATTATTATTTGACCAATGTCGAATATTTAATTCATGCAAGCTATATGTTTCAATATTTACTTCAGATGTCCTAAATATTTTCTATTTTACTTTGCAAAAGTGCACATTCTGGCTACTAGTTGGTCAGACAAGACAGATTAAACCGCTACGTGGTATTTATTACCACTTATGGCGGGAAAAGATTGAAATGATAACTACAATGGGTGAGATAGATTACTTATTGTGGTTATGTGAAACCCACCAAGCCTACAGTAGGCCCATTTTTATGACCTTAAGATGTTACAGTACAACATCGATAAGGTCATATATATATATAAAAATGTAATGTACTTGATCACAATAAGAGTCTCATCAAGGATCCTATTGAGGGTGCTATTTCAGAATATGAGACATTTCATGTTCAGTATAACACAAGTGTAAAGGACAAGTGCAATATAGATCAACTTATGGCACGATGTGCCTAGAAGGAGGAAAGGTTGATGAGTCAAATAAGTGATTCTATCAATTTTCCCAAACTAAATATCCCTAAAAAGAACAAGAACTCTAAGAAAAGTTAAATAATAAGATCAAGCATGATCACAGGCTTCTATAAGCCACAATTAGACAATTTTTCAGACCCCCTGAGATCTGCCTCAAGAAGATAGGACATTACAATAGAAAGTGTCCAGAATTCTTGCAATAGCTGTTATAGAATGCAATTCCATACAAACCTAAGGCTCCTAGAGGGCCAAAAAACAGTTACAATGGTTAACAGAAAGCAAACAGACACTTAACTTCAGTTTTGTGATTAGACGATCAGCACATCCACTGCCACTTGGTGACATGCATTGTGTCTTATTTAGTTTGATAATAAAGATACTGGTATCGCCATCCAATGAGACATGCTTTATTTATCTTTGCACAGTGTTGTTGTCAACGTCTTACATATACCAGAAAACAATCCAGCCAACAGTGGCAGGAGTAAGAAAATGAAGTGATGGAGAAACCTCGTCGAAATATGGCACTATCATTTGGGCCATATTTCGAGGGGGAGAAAAGAATGTCTCATTAAGGGATGGATTCTCCATCACCTAGACTTCACAGACTTAGAGCAATGCAGAGATTGCATGTACAGTACAAGAGTGTTAGAAATTATTTATATAGATATATGTGGTCCTGCCGACGTTTCGACCCCGGGGGGTCCCTGGACCGACGAGTAAATTGTCGCTGCGTGTCCCAGCCTAGATGGGTCGGCGCGAGACGGAACACAAGAGGGAAAACAGTAAGGGGAACCGCGACCTCGTGTTGTCCTGCACCTAGGGCGGATGCGCTTGCAGTAGGGGGTTACAAGCGTTCGCGAGGGAGAGAGAGAGAGCGAGAGCCTTGCGCGTCGGCCCGTTCTCCCGCGCAGCCACCTTCTCGTATGAGGGCCCTGGACCTTCCTTTTATAGATGTAAGGAGAGGGTCCAGGTGTACAACGGGGAGCGTAGCAATGTGCTAACGTGTCTAGCGGGGAGGAGCCAGATCCCTATGTACATGCCGACGTGGCTGTTGGAGAGGTGTTGCTGCCCTGTTCATGTGATGTCGTGGCCGTCGGAGGAGTGCTTGAGCCCTGTGGAAGCACAGCTGTCGGGGCTGTCAGATCCTTGCTGACGTCTCCTTGCTTCCGTAAGGGGCTGAGAGCCGCTGTCGTCATGGAGCACGCGGGGTGCCATCATTACTTGTTTTACCGGGGCGAGCCAGATGGGACGCCGGTCTTGTTCCCCGTAGCCTGAGCTAGCTAGGGGTAGGGTAATGATGGCCCCCCTGTGACGTGGTCGGTCCGAGCCCGAGGTCGGGCGAGGCGGTGACTTCTCTGAGGTCGAGGCTGAGTCCGAGCCCTGGGGTCGGGCGAGGCGGAGACCGTCTTCCGAAGTCGAGGTTGAGTCCGAGCCCTAGGGTCGGGCGAGGCGGAGGCCGTCTTCCGGAGTCAAGGTTGAGTCTGAGCCCTGGGGTCGGGCGAGGCGGAGACCGTCTTCCGAGGTTGAGGTGGAGTCCGAGCCCTGGGGTCGGGCGAGGCGGAGACCATCTTCTAGAGTCGAGGTTGAGTCTGAGCCCTAGGTCGGGCGAGGCGGAGACCGTCTTCCGGAGTCGAGGTTGAGTCCGAGCCCTGGGGTCGGGCGAGGCGGAGACCGTCTTCCAGAGTCGAGGTTGAGTCCGAGCCCTGGGGTCGGGCGAGGCGGAGCTTCCTATGGCGCCCGAGGCTGGACTTGGCTGCTGTCAGCCTCAGCCTGGCGGGTGGCACAGCAGTCGGAGCAGGGCAGGCGGCGCTGTTTTCCTGTCAGGTCGGTTAGTGGAGCGGCGAAGTGACTGTGGTCACTTTGGCCCTGCCGACTGAGGAGCGCGTGTCAGAATAAGGTGTCAGACGATCCTTGCATTGAATGCTCCTGCGATACGGTCGGTTGGCGTGGCGATCTGGCCAAGGCTGCTTCTCCGCGAAGCCTGCCCGAGCTGGGCCTCGGGCGAGTCGAAGGTGCGCCCATTGCTTAAGGAGACCCTCGGGCGAGACGTGAATCCTCCTGGGTCGGCTATCTTTGCCTGAGGCTGGGCTCGGGCGAGGCGAGATCGTGTCCCTTGAGTGGACGGAGCCTTGACCTGAATTGCGCCCATCAGGCCTTTGCAGCTTTGTGCTGATGGGGGTTACCAGCTGAGATTAGGAGTCTTGGGGGTACCCCTAATTATGGTCCCCGACAGTAGCCCCCGAGCCTCGAAGGGAGTGTTGGTACTCGCTTGGAGGCTTTTGTCACACTTTTTTGCAAGGGGACCGGCCTCTCTCGGTTGCATTTCGTTTCGGTGGGTGCGCGCGAGCGCACCCGCCGGGTGTAGCCCCCGAGGCCTCGGAGGAGTGGTTTGACTCCTTCGAGGTCTTAATGCCTTTCGTGATGCCTCGGCCGGTCTGGTTGTTCCCTCATGCGAACTAGTCGTTGCCCGGGTGCATAGTCAGGTTTCGAGTTCTCGGGCTGGTATGTTGACGCTGTCAACGTTTTGGCCGGAGCCGGGTTTGTGAGAGCAGCCCCCGAGCCTCCACACAGAGCGAGAGGACGGTCAAGGACTGACTCGGCTTTTTTCATACGCCCCTTCATCGCCTTTCCGCAAGGAGGAGGGGGGGGGAAGCGCCATGCTGCCCTCGGAGGACGCCGAACATGGTGTCTCCAGTGAGTTGCTAACGGGTGATCCGAGTGGATGCTCGTGCCCCGTTCGATAAGGGTCGGCTAGTGGCCCAGAGGCGCGCTCCAAAAGTACATGCAGGTGATTTGCCGGACCCAGTCCCGTTTGATAGGGTTCGAGGGCTCGACGCCTCCCTCTGATGGGATTCCGTTACAGAATCGCTCCTGTTGGTCTCGGAAATGTCCTAGGGTACCTCGGGACCGTAGCCCGAGCCTCGGCCATGTATCGGACGTACCCAGAGTCATCCCTCGCTCTACGTGCTTTGAGGCGGCTGTCGAACCCTTCGGGGGCCAGCCTACGAACCCCTAATCAGTAGTGGGCACGGAGCCTGAGTGGCCTGAGGCGGCTGTGGAACCCTTCCGAGGGGCCAGCCTTCGAACCTCTGACCAGTAGTGGGCGTGGAGCCCGAGTGCTCTGAGGCGGCTGTCGAACCCTTCTGAGGGGCCAGCCTTCGAACCTCTGATCAGTAGGGGGGCTCCGGGCCCGCTTCCTTCGCGGAGAAGGATCCCTTTCGGAGTATCCCCTTTCCTGGTCCCTGTAGCAAGAGAGAGAAAGGGGAAGAAAAAAAGGGATATGAAATTGAACGACGTGGCGTACCCTTTGTTTTTGACGCGGTCATCATGGCGGAGGTGAAGCGTCGCCTGCTTCGCCTGCCAAAGGCGCCGCCTGCCCTGCCGCAGAGTTAATGCGATGGGACGAGTGTTTCGCGGGGCAGCCGTTGTGCGAGCCATTCAAGGAACGGTCGTTTCGCCATCGAGTTTTGGATTTCGCGGCGGGTTCGGGCGGAGTGTTGAATGGGTCTCGCCCGGGCCATTATATATTCGGAAGAGGGACCGGTGGTGGTTCTTTACTCTGCTGCTCGCCTCCCGCTTAGGTTTCTGCAACCTGAGGGAATAGCCAGAGAAAGAAAACCGCGCACCTTGTCCGCTCCGCCGTCACCTCCTTCGCTTGGTGATGGCCGACCGGGTAACCGTCGTTCCGCCGCGCGACCCGTGGCCTTTCTCCACCATCACGGCGGTCGATCTGGAGGCCCTTATTGCCGATGGTTTGCTTCGTCCCCTCTCCGGTGACCCGCAGCCAGATTGGATGGCCCCTCCGAGCGGAGCCGCCCCGTCCCCGCCGTCGGGGTATGTGCTGAGTTTCGTCTCTTTCCATGAGCGGGGGTTCGGAGTGCCAGCAAGTCGCTTCATGCGGGCGATTCTGCATTTCTACGGGGTGGAGCTGCACAATCTCAGCCCCAACTCCATCGCGCAAGTAGCCATCTTCGCGGCGGTTTGCGAAGGGTTTTTGGGGATTGACCCCCACTGGGATCTGTGGACCCATCTCTTCTCCGCGGAGCCCTTTACCTTGACGACGGGGGAAAGGAGAGTTCGCATGGCAGTGCGGGCCGGCGGCTGCATCCTCCAGTTGAGGCAGGCGCGTGCGCAATAGTACATCCCTGCCATCCTTGTGTCTTCGAACAAGGGGTGGCAGCGCCGGTGGTTTTACCTTCGGAACGACGATGGGAGGCTCCCGTCGTTTTCTCAACGAGTGGTAACCACCGCCGGCAGCAACTAGCGCTATGGGGCCCCGCGCGACAGATAGAAGAATCTCTAGCCTCTTCTGGAGGCCTTGCAGGAGTTGCGAGACGGAGGGCTTACCGCCGCGGGGGTGGTCACCGCCATCCATCACCGGAGGGTGCTCCCCTTGACGGAGCGGCGGCTGCTGCTTTCGGAGATGACACCGGGGCTCGGCTTGGAGGGTTCGGAGATGTCCTCGGTCCCCCTCCCCGCCGATGACCTCCACAGGCGGGTAGCCGGCACGATATGAAAGTTGGACGCCGGTGCTCTTACCCAGCCCTCGATGCGTCCCGAGCGCGGGTGCATATCCCTAGTGAGTGTCCGCTCCTTCTTCCTTCTTGTGTCAGATTGCCCTTGGTTCTCACAGCCGAGATTTTCGTCCGTCTCCAGGAGTTGGGGTTTCACAAACCTTTTCTGTCACCGGTCCCGGAGGATGCGGTGGACCGAGCCGCGTGGAGGGTTGCTGCGGAGAAGAAGAAGGACGCAAAAAAGGCTCAGGCCCGCGAGCGGATGCGGGCTCGGGACGCCTTGGAGAGGCGTCGTCGGAAGCAGGAGAGGGACGTGCTTCCGAGGGAGCCGTCGCCGGAGACGCCTGACGACGACGACGATGATGACGATGACGACGAGGACGATGACATGGCGGCCCGCCTCGGCCTCAGTCTAGATCTGTGGCTGGGCCCGGGGTCGTCGAGCCAGCCCCCGAGTGGGCTGGCGCCGTCAGTATCCAGGGCCGGGGCATCAGGGTCCCGGTCCGAAGAACAGGGGTAGGCCGAGGGGGTACTTGACCCCTTGGCCGAGGTGGTTGAGGTGACCCTGGGGAGTCAGGCCGACCCGCCTGTCCCTGAAGAGCCGTTGCCCATGCCGGCAGCACAGGAGGCAGATCCTCAGGTCGCCGTGTCTGCGCCTGGGCGGACCGTCCCTTCGGCGCCCCAGGCGCCCGAGGCAGGGATGGTGCCGAAGCCGGCAGCGGGGCAAACCTTGGTGGTGCCCGCGGGGACCGAGGCTCGAGGGGCCTCCCCGCAGGCACGATTGGTTGTGGCCCAGAGTGGGTGAGTATCTAAGGATACCTCTGTCCCGATTCCTTCTTCGTATGTCCTAATCCTGCCTTTCCTTTTCCTCCCAGCAAACGGAGGCACGACTCGACCGGCCTGGCTCCCCGGAAGGTCCTCAAGACAGCGTCGGCTTCTGCAGCCAGTGCCGCACAAGGCCTCGCCGGCCGGCTGACCTCCTCACAAGATGCCCCAAAGCGGGGGGCTCAAGCGGCGCGAGTTGCCGTGGGGCGGGCCCCTCAGGCTGACCCCTCTACTGTGGCGGCCGTCGTGCCGGGGGAGACTACTGGCGCGGCCGCGGCCTTCACACCACCTGATGTGTTGCCGACGCCGGCACCAGCCTCGGCCGAGGCTGTTGCCGTTCTGCCCGTGGGGCCATCCGTCGCCGCCGATGCTGAGATGGCTGAGGCGCTGCTACCCGAGGCCGGTGATCGGAGGCCTGCCCCCTTAGTCGAGGAGGTACTTGATGCGCCGACCGCAGGGGGTGCCGACGCCTTGGAGGAGGGGGGCGCAGAACCGCGGCCCGTCCTGGGGAGCGGCGACCTCATCCTTGTGCGGCGAGGTCCCAATGAACGGAGTGGGGAGAGGCTCCGGTTCTGGACCCGTGGTGCCTTGAAACCCCTCTTTGTTTCTGACGATGAGCGAGAGGAGTAGGCTTGGGACGAGCTTCGTGAGTGTGCTGAGGCAACGGTGGGGTCGCTTCGGTTGACCTTGGAGGTCCTTTCCAGGGACGTTCCCAGGATCCTCCAGGTAAGGATTCCAGGCATACCTTTCATGTGATCAAGGCATTCTTTGTGACGCCCTGCTTCCCTTCCTCAGGATCTGATGGATCTGAGCACCGCCAAGTCGTCGTTTATCCGCCGCGAGGCCGACGTCTGGGGTTCGCTGCGGTTCCTGAGGACCACGCTTGCCGAGGCCACCAAGCACCTCTCCCAACGGAGCACCGAGGTGGCAGACCTTCGGTTGCCCTGTGACGAGCTGGGGGCAGAGGCAGCGGTGGCGCGCGCAGAGGCGCAGCGGCGACAGTTGGAGCTTGGCTAGGTCATCGGTGAGCGAGACCAATTTCGAGGCCGGGCCGCCGAGGCTGAAAGTCGGGCTGAGGCCCTTGGAGGCCAGCTAGCCAAGGCGTCTGCTCGGGCCAGAGCCCTTGCGGCGGACCTGGCCGTGGCCGTCGGGTCTGCTCAGTCCGCCCAAGCCGCAGCCTCGGAGTAGCGTGCCCGGGCCAAAGGTATGTCTTGGCTGTTTTGAGATTTTGATTCAACTTCATTCTTCAACTCGTGTTTGAAGACTTCTGTTTTGGCTGTTTGCAGAGCTCGAGTCTGCCCTTAACGAGTCCGCCAAGGCAGTTGCCCAGGCGGCTGAGCAGAAGGAGGCCGACCGCGTGGCCATGTCCGAGGCTGTCTCGGCCTTCTGCCAGATCTTTGGTCTTGACAACGTCCCCTCGGGGAGCTCCCCCCTGAGTCGCCTGCAGGCCTTGGGTGACCACACGCGCGGCAGACTCCGCGAGGCGCTGCGTCACGGCGTTAGGCGGGCCTTCGCCGTGCTCGCTTCCCACTACGATGTGGATCTAGAGCGGGTCAGCGAGGGGTACTGCCTTCCCGACGAAGATGAAGCTGCCCTGGCCGAAGTTCAGAGGCTTGATGCGGCCGCCGCGGGCCCAAGCGTGGTGTTGGCGTCCACTTTCGAGGCGGAGAACCTTCCGCTTGCGCCACCGTCCGAGGGCGGGGCGGATCTCGCCGAGGGTGGAAACGAAGCCAAGGGTGCAGCTCCTCCCCCGGGCGATGCCTGATTCTGCCAGAGCAGTTTATTTTGAATATGTATGTGTCTTTCGCGGCCGCCAAGGCCTGAACACTTTGTCATCGTGATATAAAGCTGTGTCTCTTTTCCTCCTGTTTTGCGTATCCGGACTTGTTTGTCAGTAGCAGGATCGCTTACCCAAGTAAGAGTTATTTTTCGCGGTAGGTGACGAGTGAGGTATCCGTATCCCGAAGGCGTAGGAGTCCATCGGCTCGGTCGGCCTTGCCGCTTACGTGTACTCTTACTCGTCCGTAGGATTCTGTTATCGATATAGTCGAGAGGGCACGAAAAATTGTTTCGGCAGAAAAGCTTTCGAGCGTTAAGACTTGTTCGGCCAGCGGAATCGCTTATCCGAGCGTGAGTTACTTATCGCGGAAGGTGATGAGTGAGGTATCCGTATCCCGGAGGCGTGGGAGTCCCTCGGCTCGGTCGGCCTTGCCGCTTACGTGTACTCCGTCGTTTTCAGGATCCCACTATTGAAGGAGTCGAAAAGCACGAAAGATGTTATGGCAGAATGACTTTTTCTGAGGAAAATTTTGACGCAGAGGAGGTTCCCCCCTTCTAGCCCCCGAGGGAGGGTCGGGCTTTGCCGAGGCAAGGCTGACCCTTCCTTGATGGTTAGACTTTATTTGCGTATGTAAACGAGGTATATGAACGACTCGAAAACATCTTAAGGGTAGAAGCGACGTAGCTGTCGGATGTTCCAAGCGTTGTTGTAGACCTCGCCTTGACTATTGGTGTCACACCCGGTTTTAGAAGGTAAACCGAATGCGAACCATGTACGTGCCAGGATCAGTTATTCACGTACACAGCAGTTACATAACATGGACATCATCACACAGTGCTCAAAATAGTATTAAAAGGGGAAATAATAGTCGATTACAGCATATGTCGGAGACGTCCATATAGTCCTTACAATAAATCAAAGTGCGAAAACGAAACATAGATAAACGCGGCCTTCATAGGCAGCCGACTGGGGGTTGCCGCTAACCCACGCTTAGAACTCGTCGTAGTCTTGGAACTCCTGGAAGTCTCCTTCCACAACTTCATCTTCGCCTGAGCAGTGGTTGCAATGGTAACAACCTGGGGATGGGGGGGGGGTTTGGTGTGTAGAGCAAGGGTGAGTACACATCAACATACTCAGCAAGTATCCTATTTGGCTGTAGTGGACTAGCTTTATGTGGGGATAAGTCAAGCAGTTGCTTTTAGTTGGTCAGATTATTATTTACTAATAGAAAGCCAGGTTTTAGCATTAACCCAAGTTATTAGCCCGATGTACCCTTTCCAAACGGAAAGAATACCACTTACCAGCACCATAGTCATAACCAAAACCATCAGTCTCATTGCCACCTGTAAACCAAAGTGTCTCTGATCAAGTACCACTAATCACTGGAGCTCCCTTGGCCGCTCATAACCGCGAGCACGGCTAATATATCAGTTTTCAAACACTCTGCAGAGGTTGTGCACTTTACCCACAAGTCGTGATTCTCTCTTGCCTCGGGCCGATCAAACCCTTAAACACTACCGAGGTGAATAGGCAGGGTCTCACTACGTAGACTTTACAAAGATTCCCCGGGGCTGTAGCCGCCCGTTAGGTTTCCTAAATGTACCGCACTCCTCCCCAAGGGACGAATCAACCTTGGCAGAGCGAGCCTCATACACCGAGCCCCATTGACGGCACAACGGCGAAGCGAACTACACCCCGGATCCTCTAATTATTCAGCTAAGGGCACCCCATTCCACCCTCATGGTTGCACTGTTTTCCCGGGCGGTCATCCATAGAACAGGTCCTTACGGAGAGGCACTCGAGAAACAACTCGAGCCCCCTTGAAGACCACAAGTACAACATCATAATAAGAGAAGGGAAAACAGCGTATCATGGATAATCTCATCATGTTCATTGATTAGAATTGAGCAATAGCATAAAGCTAAACAATAATAATCCAACCCAGATGGGTAAACAAGGATATGGATAACAAAAGCTAGTCAATCCTTAGGCATAAATGTGTAATGCGGGAGGTGAATTAAAGAGTGAATAGGACAGAGATAGGTCAAGGGACACTTGCCTCCACGAACCGACTACTGTTCAGGGGCTTCTCCTGCGAGTTCCTCGGGCTCTTCAACCGGATCGTTCTCTATGCGAGTGCAAACAAACATACATACATCCATCCGTTGAAATTAGGAAACCAACAATACACCATACAAGAGAACAAGTAGCTTAAACATGCATAGAATATCACATACGATAATGAGTTTACCATTGTTAGAAAGAGACGAGGGAAGGTCTCGCAGGGGTTAAGGCTTATGCTCGAGATGCACTACGGGTAGACGAATAACTCAACGCTACGTGCCCTAGTTCTACTTAGCTCCAATTAGTTCTAACAAACAGATTAGCTACATGCATAATTCGAATCATGACCATTTCCAGTTGATCGATATTAAATGAGATAGATAATTACTTACATGAATTAACTAACGTAACCGATTTCTAAATTGAGTTTCCATTTATTAATTAAATAACGCGGTCACACACATAGAATGCACGGGGGGGGGGGGGTAGACGGGTGGCTCAGGGTAGACGATCGTGTCGAGGACGCGACAGGGCGCTATGCGTTGCGTCGCGGGCACGACGAGCCACGCTAACGCACCGTGCACCATGCGAGCATGTACGCGCAAGGCCGCGCTGACGTGTCGCGCACACGCCGGGGCCGAACCGCGCACGCGCTACGCAGGGGCACCACGGTCGCGCGAGTTGAAGTTGTGCCGGGCCGGGGCCTCGCTGCGCAGGGGCGAGACACGCCGATGAGGGCGGGACCGAGCCGCCGTGGCCGCGAGCCGCGGGTGCGGCGAGCTCGCCGGGGGCACCGTGCGAGCACGGGCCGCGCCAGGGCTTCGCGCGCACCGTCGTGGCCATGCCGGGGACCGGGGCTGTGCGGGCGGGCGAGGCCGCGCTACGCAGGGGAGGGCGCGCCACGCTGGGCGGGGGCCGAGGCCGGGCCGCGCGCCACGGCCGCGCCATGGCCGGCGAGCCGCGGGCGGGCAGCCATGGCTGGGCCGCACCCAAGCCGGGGAGGGAGCGGGGACGGGCGGGGCGAGGCCGGCGAGCCAAAGGCGGGGTTCGCCGCGGGCGGGCGAGGCCGGGCCTCGCCGGGGCCGAGCGCCACCGGGCGCGGGGAGCGGAGCGCGCCAGGCGGGGGCAAGGCCGGGCCACGCCGGGACGCTGCCACGGCCGGGCCGAGCGCCTCTGGGCGGGGGCGAGGGGGGGGGGGGGTCGTCGGGCGGGGCGGGGGCGGCACCGGGACGCCGTGCCATGGCCGCGGATGCCATGGCCGCGAGCGCCGAGGGCGGGGCCGCGCGGATGCTGGGCAGGCGGGATCGCGCCGGGGAGAGGGAGGGAGGGGAGGAGAGAGGGGAGGAAGAAGGGGAGGGGCCGGGGCTTACCACGGGCAGGCGGGGCGCCGACGGCGAGCGAGCTGGGGGCGGGCAGGGGAGCGGCGACGAGCTAGGGCAGAGGAACGGGAACGAGCAGGGGAAGAGAGAGGAAAGGGGGAGGCGGTTTGGGGAGGGCGCGACTGACGGGTGGGGCCCACCCAAGGCGGCGGCGGCGGCTTTCCAGGCGGGGGGAGCGGGCGAGCCGGCTAGGGCGGCTGGGCCGCCACGGGCCCAAAGCGCGGGGGCAGCTGGGCCGCGGCGAGGCCGGCCCATGGCGGGGGGAATGAAGGGGGGGGGGGGGGGGTGGCTGCGCGCCTGGCTGGGCCGCGCCAGCTGGGCCGCCCAGGTCGGCCGGGCTGAAAGGGGGAAGGGGGGAGAGAGAAGGAAAGGTTTTTCCCTTTTTTAATCTTTTTTCCTAAAAGCATGTTTTCACTAATTCAATCCACACGCAAAAGATATGCAGGGACCGGCATGGTGCAACAATCCAAATAAAATACCCTTAGGGTTTATTATTATTATACTACTTGGAGTTTTGGAAATAGGTAGGGTTTTAGCGAAAAGAAATAGGAAAGAGGGGTAACACCCAAATTTAGCGAGCGATATAGAAAGAAAAAAATTCAACTCGAAATTCGGGGCGTTACAAACCTATCCCCCTTAGAAGAATCTCGCCCTCGAGATTCAGGGTTGGCTAGCAAAGAGCTCAGGGTATTTGGCCATCAGATCATCTTCACGCTCCCAGGTTGCTTCTTCATCAGAGTGGTGATTCCATCTGACTTTGCACATTCTAATGGTCTTCCTTCGAGTGACTCTGTCTGCAGTCTCAAGGATTTGCACTGGCTTCTCAACGTAGGTCAAGTCCTCCTGGACTTCAAGACCTTCCACTAGCAACTGCTCTTCTGGCACACACAAGTACTTCTTCAACTGAGACACGTGAAAGACATCATGCACTGCGGACAGATTCTCTGGCAGACTGAGCTGATAGTCCACTTCTCCACGCCTTGAGAGAATTCGATACGGACCGATGTAGCGGGGTGCTAGCTTGCCTTTGACTCCGAACCTTCTAACTCCTCCGATCGGTGACACTTTCAGATAGACAAAGTCTCCAGCTTCGAAACTCAGCTCTCTTCTTCTTGTGTCTGCATAGCTTCGCTGCCTTGATTGCGCTATCTTCAGATTCTCTCGGACCATCTTGATGTTCTCTTCGGCTTCAAGCAGAATGTCTGGCCCAAACACCTGTTTTTCTCCAGGCTGATCCCATTGCAACGGAGTTCTACAACTTCTTCCATAGAGCGCCTGAAATGGTGACATCTTCAAACTGGCCTGGTAACTGTTGTTATAGGAAAACTCTGCATAAGGCAATCTCTTGTCCCATCCGGACTGATTTTGCAACGCATAGGCTCTCAACATATCTTCAAGAATTTGATTGGTCCTTTCGGTCTGGCCATCTGTCTGTGGATGATAAGCTGAACTGAAATTCAGATGTGTGCCCAAGGCTTCATGCAACTGCTGCTAGAAATGAGAGGTGAACTGCGTTCCTCTGTCTGACACTATCTTCTTTGGCACACCATGAAGACAAACGATCCGAGACATGTACAGCTCTGCCAATACTGCACTGCTGTAGTTGGTCTTGATAGGTATGAAGTGGGCTGACTTGGTCAAACGGTCCACTACTACCCAAATGGAATCATAGCCGGCTCGAGTGCGAGGCAATCCGACTATGAAATCCATACCGATTTCATCCCATTTCCACTGAGGGATTTGCAACGGTTGCAACAATCCAGCTGGTCTCTGGTGCTCTGCCTTAATTCTTCGACAACTATCGCACATAGCCACATGCTCTGCGATTCCCCTCTTCATTTCGTACCACCAGAATTTCTTCTTCAGATCCTGATACATCTTCTCACTGCCAGGGTGAATCGAATAGGCTGTCTCATGAGCTTCCTTGAGAATCAACTCCCGAATAGACTGGACATTGGGAACACACAAGCGATCTTTGAACCATATCACGCCTTCTGCATCTTCTCGAAAATCTTTGCCTTTGCCTTCTAGAATCAGTCGCCGGATCTCACTGATCTTCTCATCATTCTTCTGCGCTTCTTTGATTTCCCGCTCCAGGGTAGGTTCCAACTCAACTGTGACTCCTCGCGAATTGTTCAGAAACCCGAGACTCAACCTGTCAAACTCCTTGGCCAACTCATAAGGCATCGGACGAGCGACCATCAGATTGACTTGGCTCTTCCTGCTCAAAGCATCTACCACTACATTCGCTTTGCCCGGATGGTAATGAATCTCCAACTCATAATCTTTGATCAACTCTAACCATCTTCGTTGCCTCATATTCAACTCTGACTGAGTGAATATGTACTTCAGACTCTTGTGGTCTGTGTAAACATCGCATTTCTGTCCATACAGATAGTGCCTCCATGTCTTCAGTGCGTGAACCACTGCTGCCAACTCTAGATCATGGATTGGGTAATTCTTCTCATGAACCTTCAGCTGTCGGGACGAGTAAGCCACAACTCTTCCCCCTTGCATCAACACGCATCCCAAATCGGTGTAACAAGCATCACAATACACCGAGAAGGGCTTGTGCACATCAGGCAAGACTAGGACAGGCGCCGTAGTCAACTTCTCTTTCAGTGCTTCGAAAGCCTCTTGACATTTCTGGGTCCACTTGAACTCAACTTTGTTGCCTAGCAACGCTGTCATTGGTTTCGCAATCTTCGAAAACCCTTCAATGAATCGCCGATAATATCCGGCCATTCCAATGAAACTTTTGATTCCTCGGGCATCTGTGGGCGCTTTCCAGTTCAGAATGTCTGCCACTTTCTTCGGATCCACAACCAATCCTTCTTTGTTGATTATGTGACCCAAGAATAGGACTTCATTGATCCAGATTTCACACTTGCTCAACTTTGCATACAACTAGTGCTCTCGCAATCTCCGCAATATCATCCTCAAATGATCTGCATGCTCTTCTTCGCTTTGAGAATAAATCAGAATGTCGTCGATGAATACCACCACAAACTTATCAAGATAGTCCATGAATACACTATTCATCAAGTTCATGAAGAATGCTGGTGCATTGGTCAAACCAAAAGACATCACTGTGAACTCATACAAACCATACTTGGTAATGAATGCCGTCTTCGGAATGTCCGAAGGTCGGATCCTGAGCTGATGGTAACCTGACCTCAGATCAATCTTGGAGAACACACTGGCGCCTCTCAACTGGTCAAACAGATCTTCTATTCTGGGCAAGGGATACTTGTTCTTGATGGTGACTTCATTCAAAGCTCAATAATCGATACACATCCTTTTGGTGCCATCTTTCTTCTCCACAAACAAGACAGGGGCAGCCCAAGGCGAGGTGCTTGGCCGGATGTAACCTTTCTCCGATAGCTCATCAATCTGCTTCTTAAGCTCAACCAACTCTGGTCCAGATATTCTGTAAGCTCTCTTAAAGATGGGGGCGGTTCCAGGAAGAAGCTCTATGGCAAACTCAACTTTCCGCTCTGGTGGCATACCCGGTAAGTCCTTTGGAAACACATCTAGGAACTCGGACACACCCTTGATACTCTCAATTGGGTCTACTTCACTGCTATCGACAGCTATCTGATAACAACTTCCTTTCTTTGGCTCGGGCGGGACTAACTCGGTCACCACTTCCTCTCCTAGTGGGGACACCAACTTGATTGTCCTTTTATCACAACTGATAACTGCCTGATACTTATCTAGCCAATTCATCCCTAGGATGACATCTATTCCCTGAGTACCCATTACTATAAGGTTGGCGGGAAACGCTATCCCCCTTATTTCCACACATACATTCAAACAAATGCTATCAGCTCGAATTCTACCACCGGCTGAGTCAATTTGAATGGGGGTTGGCATGGTAGTAATTGGAAGGTTATGTGCTTCTACCCATGATGCAGTAATGAAAGAATGCGTTGCTCCAGTATCAAATAACACTTCTACAATATGGGAGTCGACTGGGAACATACCTACTATCATGCCGGGGGTCTCTTGAACTGCTTCAGCCTCCAAGTGGTTCAGTCTCCCATGATTATAGCGCGATTGAGAGCGGTTGCCTGTTCCAGGCTGAGGCACATTCTGCTTTGCTGGGGCATTGGGGCCTGACTGCTGCTGGACTGCCTTCTTCGGACATTGCATCACCCAGTGGCCTTGCTCTCCACAGTGGAAACATGCCCTGTTTCCATCCTGAGCTGGTGCTGTCTGATTGTTCTGCTGGTTTGCTGGGGCAGGAAGACGAGGTGCCTGCTGATTCTGCCTCTGAAACTGACCTCCTGACTGATTGTTCTGATGGTTCTGATACTGATGCTGAGGATACTGCCTTTGGAACTGCTGATGCTACTGAGGTGGATGCTGGTTCTGCCTGAATTGCTGAGGTTGATTGCCTGAGAAACAAGGACGGTTGCTGCTTCCAGGCTAGGGTCCACTGATCTTGCGCTTACGATCCTCTATCTCTTTACGCTTCCTTTCTGTCATGATTGCTCTGTCAATCAGGTGCTGAAACGTCGGGAAGGTGTGATTCATCAGCTGATAGTGCAGAGGGTCAACTAAGCCTCTCAGGAAATGGTACTGCCGCTTGGCGTCGGTGTTGACATCTTCTGGAGCATAGCGAGACAACTGCAGAAACCTGTCCCGGTACTCACTGACAGACGATGACCCTTGCTTGAGAGCCAGGAACTCCTCCTTCTTCACTGTCATTAGACCTGCAGGAACATGGTACTGACGAAAGCTTCCTCTGAACTCTTCCCAGGTGATTGTGTCAGGGTGGGCATGGGTGGCGAGGTAAGACTCCCACCATGACTGAGCTGCTCCTCTCAACAGACGGGGACCATACAAGACTTTTTCCCTGTCATCGCACTGAGCGGTATGCAATTCCCGCTCCACAGTGCGCATCCAGTCTTCAGCATCCATGGGGTCAGAAGAGTGAGCGAACGTTGGTGGATGACCTCTCATGAATTCAGCATGCTTGTCTCTGGGCATCTGAGGCTGAGGTGGTGCCTGCTGTTGTTGTTGCTGCTGCTGCTGAATGGCGGCCAAAGTCTGACCGATGGCCTGAACTGCCTGAGTCTGCATCAGAAACATCTGCTTGATTGACATCGGGGGTGGGGGTGGCAGGTGCTGTTGCTGGGGCACCTCATCCTGCTGAGCGGCTCGCTCCTGCTAAGCACGCCTTCCTCCTCTGCGCCTGTTCTCTGACATCTGCAGAATGCAACCACATATCAGAACTGATCCTGCAAATCTTGCAGCATAAGAAAAGGGTATAGAATTCTTCAACAACACTGAACAGATAAGCATCTTCACTGATCTCCAACACAGATCACACAGCTTCTCAGATAAAGAGGAAAGTGGAATAAAAGGTTTTCCCAACTATATAACTAACTCCATTAACATAATAGGTAAACCAAAATGCAGGGGATACCCGCACTCTGGTGACAGTCATTACAAAGATCCAAACCAAACATAGTTCATCATGACAACCATAAATGCACAGGATATAGCAAACTACCCTGTCTAACTAAGACTAACTAAGAGCGAGGCTAATGCTAAGACTGAGACTAAGACTAAGAGTAAAACTTCTATATTAAGCACTTATTACAAGACTCCACATTGACAATCTATGGTTCCAAGTCTATCTTGGTCTTGCAGTCGAGATTGCCATAAGGCTGGTGTCCACGCCGAGGTGAGTGGTACGGGTGCTGAGTCCCGACGGGAGCGGGGGAACCATCGTCCAAGTGACGACGTTCCGCGCGCTCAGCCCACAGCAGGGCGATCTCAACACGAGCCCTACTCAGCTCGTCTAGTGCATGGTCCAGCTCCGTGTTTAGCACGACGGCTAGGTTGACTGTGCTGCTCAACCTAGGATTGTCCTCACCAACAGGTGAGACAATCACGCCTCCTGTGCTGCCAGATGGACGGCGGGGGTAATACTTTAGGTCGAGACCGTCAGCTACCCCACCGAGAACCGAGCAGTAGTGCGAAAGCGCACGTCGTGCAACATCTTGCATGGCCGCCTCAGCTGAGTCCCGCTCAGAGATAGAATAGTGCTCTGAGCAGGCCTCTGCACCCTGGAGACTGTTCTCCGAACGGCGCACCAAGCAGGTCACCTCCCAGCGGTCCGGGTAGACCCCGCAACTATGCTGGTAGACCACACAGCGATACTCGATGGACCAAGTACGCCGGTTAAGTGCCCGACGTAGCAGGGTGTCGAGCGCATCGTGGAAGTGACACCCGCGAGCGGCATCGCGAGTGATGGGTCGAGCAACCCATCCTTCCGGCTCCTGGTCAGTAGAGAAGCCGGTGTCATGGCTCGAGCTGTCGTCGCCACCTCCGTCGTCTGGGTCTCCTCCAGCAGCTACTCCAGAGGCTGGGGCGCCCAGTGGTGGTGCAGGGGGCGCCTCTAGAGGAAGCACAGGGGAGCAGCTCCTCACGGACTCTATCTCCTGCTGGAGCGAGAAGGAAGAGCCCTGCTGCTCCTGTCGTCGACGCTCCTGCTCCTCATGCAGGCGGTGGTGCAGCCTCTCCAAGTGGCTGGACTATCCGGTCATGGGGCGGCGAAGCGGACGCTCAGCAAGGCGGGAGGGTAAGAAGGGGATGACGGACTTTCGTGCAGTGTGTCTAAGTCGAGCCATCTACAAAAGACATCGCAAGCAAAAGGGTGAGAACAGAATTAATATGACAAGCAAATAATGAATCATAAATAAATGAAGGATTAGAATAAAACACAATTTTCAGCAAGGTATAATATATAGTAGAATATAGGTTTGGTCGGTATGACCAACTTTTGAAGGGATACCAAAGTCAAGGCAGGGACAGAGGTCTATAATCCTTAGAATGACCATTCTACTCTAGGTTAGCGGTCCTACAGTCAGCACGGCTTTGATACCACTTATGTCACACACGGTTTTAGAAGGTAAACCGAATGCAAACCATGTATGTGTCAGGATCAGTTATTCACGTACACAATAGTTACATAACATGGACATCATCACACAGTGCTCAAAATAGTATTAAAAGGGGAAATAATAGTCGATTACAGCATACGTCGGAGACGTCCATATAGTCCTTACAATAAATCAAAGTGCAAAAACGAAACATAGATAAACACGGCCTTCACAGGCAGCCGACTGGGGGTTACCGCTAACCCACGCCTAGAACTCGTCGTAGTCTTGGAACTCCTGGAAGTCTCCTTCCACAGCTTCATCTTCGCCTGAGCAGTGGTTGCAATGCTGACAACCTGGGGATGGGGGGGGGGTTTGGTGTGTAGAGCAAGGGTGAGTACACATCAACATACTCAGCAAGTATCCTGTTTGGCTGTAGTGGACTAGCTTTATATGGGGATAAGTCAAGCAGTTGCTTTTAGTTGGTCAGATTATTATTTACTAATAGAAAGCTAGGTTTTAGCATTAACCCAAGTTATTAGCCCGATGTACCCTTTCCAAACGGAAAGAATACCACTTACCAGCACCATAGTCATAACCAAAACCATCAGTCTCATTGCCACCTGTAAACCAAAGTGTCTCTGATCAAGTACCACTAATCACTGGAGCTCCCTTGGCCGCTCATAACCGCGAGCACGGCTGATATATCAGTTTTCAAACACTCTGCAGAGGTTGTGCACTTTACCCACAAGCCGTGATTCCCTCTTGCCTCGGGCCGATCAAACCCTTAAACACTACCGAGGTGAATAGGCAGGGTCTCACTACGTAGCCTTTACAAAGATTCCCCGGGGCTGTAGCCGCCCGTTAGGTTTCCTAAATGTACCGCACTCCTCCCCAAGGGACGAATCAACCTTGGTAGAGCGAGCCGCATACACCGAGCCCCATTAACGGCACAACGGCGAAGCGAACTACACCCCAGATCCTCTAATTATTCAGCTAAGGGCACCCCATTCCACCCTCATGGTTGCACTATTTTCCCGGGCGGTCATCCATAGAACAGGTCCTTACGGAGAGGCACTCGAGAAACCGCTCGAGCCCCCTTGAAGACCACAAGTACAACATCATAATAAGAGAAGGGAAAACATCGTATCATGGATAATCTCATCATGTTCATTGATTAGAGTTGAGCAATAGCATAAAGCTAAACAATAATAATCCAACCCAGATGGGTAAACAAGGATATGGATAACAAAAGCTAGTCAATCCTTAGGCATAAATGTGTAATGCGGGAGGTGAATTAAAGAGTGAATAGGACAGAGATAGGTCAAGGGACACTTGCCTCCACCAACCGACTGCTGTTCAGGGGCTTCTCCTGCGAGTTCCTCGGGCTCTTCAACCGGATCGTTCTCTATGCGAGTGCAAACAAACATACATACATCCATCCGTTGAAATTAGGAAACCAACAATACACCATACAAGAGAACAAGTAGCTTAAACATGCATAGAATATCACATACGATAATGGGTTTACCATTGTTAGAAAGAGACGAGGGAAAGTCTCGCAGGGGTTAAGGCTTATGCTCGAGATGCACTACGGGTAGACGAATAACTCAACGCTACGTGCCCTAGTTCTACTTAGCTCCAATTAGTTCTAACAAACAGATTAGCTACATGCATAATTCGAATCATGACCATTTCCAGTTGATCGACATTAAATGAGATAGATAATTACTTACATGAATTAACTAACGTAACCGATTTCTAAATTGAGTTTCCATTTATTAATTAAATAACGCGGTCACACGCATAGAATGCAGGGGGGGGGGGGTAGACGGGTGGCTCGGGGTAGACGATCGTGTCGCGGACGCGACAGGGCGCTATGCGTTGCGTTGCGGGCACGACGAGCCACGCTAACACACCGTGCACCATGCGAGCACGTACGCGCAAGGCCGCGCTGACGTGTCGCGAACGAGTCGCGCACACGCCGGGGCCGAACCGCGCACGCGCTACGCAGGGGCACCAAGGCCGCGCGAGTTGAAGTTGTGCCGGGCCTGGGCCTCGCTGCGCAGGGGCGGGACATGCCGATGCGGGCGAGACCGAGCCGCCGTGGCCGCGAGCCGTGGGTGCGGCGAGCTCGCCGGGGGCACCGTGCGAGCACGGGCCGCGCCAGGGCTCCGCGCGCACCGCCGTGGCTATGGGAGATAGATATCCCCTGGGTCCACTAAAAGAGTAAAGGACCTCACGAAAGGCCCAAGGGCCCAATAAATCGTAAGGTCATTCTTTCGTGGGCCTGGGGAGAAACAACCGGCAAAGCAGAACGACATGAGGCTGGATTGGTGCAAACCCGGACGGCCCACAGCGTCGAGCGAATGGCTGCAACAGAGATCCGACTTTCCCGCGCTGGAGTCTCCTTGCAACGAAGCCATGCGAGGATAAGTCGGCGAGGGTTACGTAGGGATAATCTCAAGAGGTTCATTATCTTTTAGCTACTTGTTGTTATCTTACCCACGTGTACTGCCCCACGGTCGAGTATATAAGGCCTAGGGGGCACCCCTTCAGAACGATCGACCCTATCTTACTTAGCCACATACGTAAACTCTCTGTGCCTTCAACCCAGAGAGTCCTCTTGTAACCACATCCGAATTCTCATCAGGACGTAGGGTGTTACGCATCTCTAAGCGGCCCGAACCTGTAAATCTTGTCTACTGTCTCTCGTGCGATCGGCACGAACCATTTTGCTACAGTCGTTGACACCGTCCTACTCCTAGAAAACACCTTGAGGGGCAACCCCGGGTGTGCGGTCGGACCCAAAACACCGACAGCTGGCGCGCCAGGTAGGGGGTGTGTCGACGATCCAAGCTAGCTCAATGGCCGTCACCTTCCACAGCAAAATCGCCGTGCGTCCCAGATCTGTATTCTGCTTCGGGACAATCTCGTCCGTAGCAGATGAAGAAGGAATTCTACACCGCCTCGCAGATCTGCCGGAACAGAAGTCTCCTCCAACAAACTCCGAAAATGCTGGAAAGACGCTACTTCCGGCTCTTCGGAAAAAGATCGTCTCCGGGGAGGCTGGAGCTAGAAGCTCGCTGACCCGGAAGAGTCCGCTGTCTACTTCCCCGACGAAAGAATGGACACGGGTCGTGAGAAAGAAGGAGACCAGGGAGAGGCAAATCGTTCTTCCCGTTCCTCCGACCTCAAAGGAGAACGGAAAGAAAGTCGCCGCGGCAGCGATGCCGTTCTACCCCGACGTCCTCTTCATCGGGAGAGCAGAGTCGCTCGTCGTCTCCGACGATGAACTGACCGCGCCTGGAGAAGAACCGCCTCAGCGAGAATCCCGCCGACGAAGGAACCGACGCAGGAACGTTCGACGACATCACGCGGCCGGAGAGCGGGATCCGGAGCAGCCTGTCTCGCGAGACGAGGTCTCGGAGGTAGGAGAAACTCCGGAAGAACGCGTCTTCAGGGAACGAAGGAACTCCCGACGACGCGATCGCCGACGGATTCAGGAGCAAGCCGAGCAAGGTGCAAGGCAACGCCGGGAGAATCCGCTCTTCGGGCGCAACTTGAACCCCGACTTCGCCCGAGCTATGAACACGCCGAGCGAAGTCGGAGGCGTTCTAGCTCGGATAGCTGATGGACTTCCTCGGACTCCCGACGCCGAGGGATACCGACGCCTGTTTACTCAGGCGGCCAACCATCTTCTACTGCTCGCTCACCCGCCGAACGATTTGCGACACACCATCAACAGTCGCCGAGACGCGCGAAGCTCCATCAATGCTTCGCGCGAACGGCGGCATGAGAACGAAATTCGCCGTCGGGAGGAGTATGACCGAGATCATGGCTTCCCAACTCAAAGCCAGGCCACCAGGACTGAGTCGACAACAGCTTCAACTGGCGGTACCACCCGGGGACGGTCGAGGAACCGCCACCACTACTCCCCTCCCCGGGACAGACGACATCCCCGACGACAGGAGGACACGTGTGGAGTATCCGCACTTACTCCGCGCCTTAGGGCCATCCAATGGCCTCCCAATTTCAAGGTATCCAATGTCGACAAATATGAACCTAAGCAGGATCCAGGGGGTTGGTTAGCCGTCTACACCATTGCCGCTCGAGCTGCCGGAGCATCCGAAGACGTCATGACCGCATATCTGCCCATCGTCCTTGGGCAAGATGCGCTGTAGTGGCTGCGACATCTACCCCGACACTGCATCGACGACTGGGGAGACTTCAGTCGACGTTTCATCGCCAACTTCCAGTCCCTCTCCGACAAGCCGGCGCAACCATGGGACCTCAAATCCATCAAGCGCCGGGGGGATGAGACTCTCCGGTCATACCTTAAAAGGTTCCAGACCATGAGAAACCGCATCCCCGAGGTCACGGAGGCGGCCGTGATCGAGGACTTCTACAGAGGATCCAATGACTCGGTTTTCGTCCGAGCCATACTACAAAAGGCGCCGACTACCTCCGAGGAGCTGTTCCGGGAAGCCGACCTCTACATCACCGCCGACGAGCGGGCCCAGGATCTCATCGGAGGAGCAAAGCCTGCACCAGCAGCGCCACGACGTGACGCGAACCAGCCGTCCGACAAACGCTGGGAGAAGAGGCCTCGAGAAGAAGTACACGCCGCCGGACCACCCGCCTCTCGCGCCCGAGGAGGACCTCGCGGAGGCGAGCGCACGCTGGACGACATCCTCGACGCCCAGTGCCCGTACCACAAGGACATGCGCCACACCCTTCGAAATTGCCGAGACTTCAAGCACTCCGTCGGGCACGGCCGACCCTTCCAACCTCTACCGCCTCCTCCGCCGAGGGGAGGACCAGATGAACCACGACAGCCCCATCGGCAGGAGGAGGGGGGAGGAGGAGCTTTCCCGCGCGTTGACAGGGAAGTCAACGTCATCTTCGGCGGACATGGGTCGCAGGAGAACAAAAGACAACAAAAGCTCAACGACCGCCAGATACTGGTGGCGACCACCGGTCCTCCCGCCCCGTACCGGTGGTCGGAGCACCCGATCACTTTCACTCGGGAGGATCAGTGGCTCAACTTCGACCATCCAGGCAAATACCCGCTCCTCGTCGATCCGGTGATCCGAGAGAGCCGGGTAAAGAAGGTGCTAGTGGACGGGGGGAGCAGCATCAACGTCACCTTCCCCCGTACACTCCAAGGCTTGGGAGTTCACCTCAAAGAGCTCCACGAGTCGGACACTCCTTTCTTCGGCATCATGCCGACGGAAGGGGAATACCCGCTGGGCCACATCTACATGCCGGTCACCTTCGGAACTCCGGAGAACTACAGAACCGAGTTCCTGAGGTTCGAGGTGGCGAACTTCGACTGCGGGTACAACGCCATCATCGGGAGGCCGGGACTGGCCAAATTCATGGCCATTCCACACTATACATACATGATACTGAAGATGCCGGGACCACGAGGAATCATAACTGTGCGTGCCGACTTCCAAGGTGCCGCAGAGTGTTTCCGAGTTGCCATTCAGGCAGCCCTCACCACCAAGCCGTCGGCGGTTCCTTCTACATCGGCGAACTCTAAGCCTGAGGAAGGCCTCACGGTACCGGCGAATGAAACTCAGGCCGCGACCTCTATGCGGCCGACTGAAGAAACCAAAAGAATCAACCTGGGGTTCGCTGACGAGCGCAAGACGGCTGTCATCAGCTCCAGTTTGAACGACAAATAAGAAAGCGCGCTCGTCCAGTTTCTGCAAGATAACCGGGACGTATTCGCGTGGCAACCTGCGGATATGCCGGGAGTCCCAAGAGAACTGACCGAGCACAAATTGAAGGTCTATCCTCAAGCGAGGCCGATTCGGCAAAAGTTGCGTCGTTTCACGCCCGACAAGAGAGAGGCCATTCGTACCGAGTTAGCTCGTTTGGTCGCGGCTGGATTTATTAAAGAAGTATTACATCCCGAGTGGTTAGCCAACCCTGTTCTTGTACTCAAAAAGAATAAAGTGGATTGGCGCATGTGCGTCGACTACACTGATCTCAACAAACACTGTCCGAAGGATCCCTTCGGGCTCCCGAGGATAGATCAAGTAGTGGACTCCACAGCTGGATGTTCTGTGCTGTCTTTCTTAGATTGCTATTCCGGGTATCATCAGATCAGTTTGGCAAAAGAAGACGAGGAAAAAACGGCGTTCATCACCCCGTTTGGTGCTTTCTGTTATACCTCCATGCCGTTCGGCCTCAAAAACGCTGGAGCGACTTATCAGAGAGCCATTCAAACATGCCTAGCCGATCACTGGGGCAAGCGTGTGGAGGCTTATGTTGATGACGTGGTGATCAAAACAGAGAATTCGGAAAACTTCATCGAAGATTTACAGCTGGTTTTCAACAGCCTGAGGAGATATAGATGGAAGCTCAATCCTAAAAAATGTGTTTTCGGGGTACCAGCAGGAAAGCTGCTCGGATTTATTGTCAGCCACCGGGGAATTGAGGCTAATCCAGAAAAAATTGAAGCTATCATGAAGATGGAAGCTCCTCGGTCACAAAAGAAGGTTCAGCGACTCACTGGATGTATGGCAGCTCTGAGCAGATTTATATCCAGACTGGGAGAGAAAGGTTTACCATTTTACAAACTACTCAAGAAGGTGGACAAGTTTCAGTGGACTTCAGAGGCACAAGAAGCTTTAGATGCATTGAAGAAATTCTTGACAACACCACCAGTATTGAAACCGCCCCGGCGAGCTACGCCGACTCAACCGGCTGAAGATTTGCTGTTGTATATCTCTTGCACGACTCACGTGGTAAGCACTGCGTTGGTAGTCGAACGAGTGGAAGAAGGGCATGCCTACCCGGTACAACATCCTGTTTACTTCATCAGTGAAGTTCTAGGTCCCTCGAAGAAAAAATATCCTCAGGTTCAGAAGCTATTATATGCAGTACTTCTAACTGCCCGCAAGGTGCGTCACTACTTTGACGACCACAAAGTCATAGTAGTTACTGGTTTTCCAATAGGAGATATTCTTCACAACAAGGAAGCCATTGGCCGAATAGCCAAGTGGGCTTGCGAGTTGGGATCTCACGATATCGAGTTCCGACCTCGCACTGCCATCAAAACTCAGGCACTGGTTGATTTCGTATCAGAGTGGACAGAACAGCAAGTTCCAGACAATCCAGAGACAACAGAAGTATGGCGAATGTATTTTGATGGCTCGCTGAAGCTGCAGGGAGCAGGAGCAGGGATTCTCTTCACTGCACCGGGAGGCGAACACCTCAAGTATGCTCTCCAGTTGCTATTCCCAGCCTCAAACAATGCAGCCGAGTATGAAGCCTTGATACACGGATTAAACATCGCCATATCATTGGGCATCAAGAGATTAATGGTATATGGAGATTCACTGGTAGTCATCAGCCAGATAAACAAAGAATGGGATTGTTCAAGTGATTCAATGGGAAAATATTGCACTGCCGTCCGAAAGCTGGAAGATAAATTCGAGGGTCTGGAATTTCACCATGTAGAAAGAGATCGGAACACAGCAGCCGATATACTATCCAAACTCGGATCCGGTCGAACTCAGGTCCCACCCGGAGTCTTCGTGCAAGAAATCCTGCAGCCGAGTGTCTCGATGAATCAAGCAGAAGAGTGCAACGTCATGGATCAACCCGAGTCAGACTCTGATGACTGGAGGCAGCCGATTATTAAGTATATAAAGAATGAGGAAGAACCAGATGACAAGAATTCGGCAGAGCGTATTGCCAGACAATCGGCTCACTATACCCTCATTGGGGAGGTATTATACAGGAGGGGCGCGTCAGGCGTCCTCATGAAATGCATTCTCCCGTCCACCGGAAAGCAACTTCTGGAGGAAATCCATGCAGGGCAGTGTGGAGTACACGCGGCATCCAGAACACTAGTCGGGAAGGTTTTCAGATCAGGATTCTATTGGCCGACGGCGAAGAACGATGCAGCCGAGTTAGTTCAGAGATGCGAAGCTTGCCAATACCTGTCAAAGCAACAGCACATGCCAGCGCAGCAGCTGCAGACCATACCAGTAACTTGGCCTTTCGCATGTTGGGGACTGGATATGATTGGACCTTTCAAGAAAGCTCAAGGAGGATATACCCATGTGTTGGTGGCAATTGACAAATTCACTAAATGGATAGAGTTTCAGCCTATTGCTTCTTTAACCTCTGCTAAAGCCGTGGAATTCATACAAAGCATAATATTTAGATTCGGGATACCAAACAGTATCATTACCGACTTGGGATCCAACTTCACCAGCTCAGAATTCTTTGACTTCTGCGAGCAAAAGAGCATTCAGATCAAGTATGCATCCGTAGCACATCCAAGAGCCAACGGGCAGGTTGAGCGGGCCAATGGAATGATATTAGAGGCACTCAGGAAAAGGGTCTTCGATAAGAATGAAAAATTCGCTGGAAAATGGATAAGAGAGCTGCCTTATGTTGTTTGGAGCCTGAGAACCCAACCCAGCCGAGCCCTACATGGAAATACTCCTTTTTTCATGGTCTATGGGTCGGAGGCAGTGCTGCCTGCTGATCTCAAGTTTGGGGCACCAAGATTGATCTTCGAAAGCATAGCAGAAGCCGAGGCCACCAGGCTGGAGGATATTGATATACTTGAGGAAGAACGGCTGAATGCAGTGATCCAATCAGCACGGTACCAGCAAACTCAAAGGCGTTATCATGACAAGGCTGTACGACAACGCTTCTTTTCGATAGGAGACCTCGTCCTCCACCGAATTCTAACGGGGGAGGGACGGCACAAGTTATCACCCTTATGGGAAGGGCCTTTCATAGTAGCAGAGGTTACTCGGCCCGGATCGTATCGCCTCACCCAGATGGATGGCACAGAAGTTGGGAACTCTTGGAACATAGAGCACCTCAGAAAGTTTTACCCCTAGCTGTATTTCAAAATAGCTCGGGCGACCATGTACTCTGTAAAGTGGAAATATGTCATCAATAAAGATAGACTTCAAAGATACTTGGTTCGTTTATGATCGACTTGCACTCTTACTTAACTCGGGGTGACCACTATGCCCTACAAACGGAGCAATCGACTTAAGTCGGCAACGACTTAAGGCGGTGCAACATGCTCACGCTTACTTAACTTGGGGTGACCACTATGCCCTACAAACGGAGCAATCGACTTAAGTCGGCGACGACTTAAGGCGGTGCAACATGCTCACGCTTACTTAACTCGGGGTGACCACTATGCCCTACAAACGGAGCAATCGACTTAAGCCGGCAACGACTTAAGGCGGTGCAACATGCTCTCGTTTACTTAACTCAGGGTGACCACTATGCCCTAAAAACGGAGCAATCGACTTAAGTCAGCAACGACTTAAGCCGGTGCAACATGCTCACGCCTACTCAAACCCAGGGCGACCACTATGCCCTACCAACGGAGTTATTAGCTAAAGTCATTGATGGCTTAAGCCGGTATAGCATACTCGCGCTTATGCAATTCAGAGGATGACTTCCATATCCCACAAACAAACTTCATAATTATCGTGTAGCATTACCACAAATTTGCAAACTAATAAATTCTGATACGATAAGAAAGAAATCATAACATTCGAATGATAAACTGATGTCCTCTAAATGAATACTTGCTCATACTAACCGCGTGCTCATGGCACGCAAAGTGTTTCTCTATTTTCCAATATCCTTCTCAGGAACGACCGATGAAGAAGGGTGATTCGAAGAATCGGGGGCGGCATGCACGTCGGCCTTTATATCTTCAGGAACTACCACTCCGGGTCTCCTCATCAAGATTCGTCCCGCTCGAATAGCCTTGTCCATGGCTTTATCGCGTTGGGCTTTGAGAGTAGCAGCAGTCTCTTCGGCGGTTTTAGCGGCCAGCTGAGCAGTTTCTAACTCCTGGGCAATGGTTTTCTTGGAAGCTCGGAGTTCCTTGATGGTGGCATCCTTCGCTGATATCAATTGCTTAAGGCGGGTCACTTCGTCCACAGATTCTTGCAGCCTACAGCGTTGATTGTCCAGTTCCTCCATTGTAAAGCGGTGGCTCCTCTCCAAGATGGTTAGCGAGTTGCTAGAATCTCGATACAATCTGTCCAGATTATCGCGAGAAGCGGCAAGGATGCGTTTTTCTTCCTACAAGCAAAAACCAACTCATTCAGAATCCAAGCATGTAATAAGGCGAAGCATGGTTTCGTAAGTTACCTTTTCGGAGTCAAGCCGAGCATGAAGAGAAGAACTCAGAGCGTTGGCATCATCCAAAGCAGCGGAAACCTGATTCAGTTCAGTCTGGCTCTGAAGATACTTATCCTCGAAGTCAGCACACCGTTGAGCCATTTCAGCTTGATCTCGAGAATGTTTTTCCTCAAGGACTGCGATCTGCCGAGTCATTCCTATCAAGAAATAATCAAATGAAGTGAGGTCAGAAGGTAAAACAATCCACGAGCAAGGGTAAGGAAGAAGAAGAAAGGGCACTAACCAGCATTAGTTGCCTCCAACTCGGATACACGACGATGAAGCAACACTGGATTCCAACGCTCGAGAGATGAAGCCACTTCTGGGGTGGAAGCACCCTGTGATTTCAGTTGACTGGCCAATCCATTCACCAAAGCCTGATGAGAAGAACAGATGAGCATAATGACAGCAATTCATGCAACATAAAGATCAAACTAAAGCACAGCACAGCACCTGGAGGTTGGAAAAGAACGAAGGGATCCCCAAGTCAGGAGAAATCAGCTGATAATCAGGTGTCAGACCACCACCCGAAGCAGTTTGCAGTAGACCAGCAGGAGCGAGCTCAGTACATTCAGCAGAGCCTAACGCCAGACCAGTGGGGATGCTGCCCTCTAAAGCGACCCCCTGATCTGGAGTTTGAGCCACCACCATGCCGCCAGAGTGTGGAGGTGAACCCGCATGAACGTCCATAGAAGTGCAGGAAGGAGACCCTGCTCGGGCACCCTCGGGGGCTGGGTCACAGTCGGCACTGCCCACCTGAGCCGGATCATCCCCGGCAGCACCCTCGGGGGCTGGGCAGTGGCCTACACTCTTCGCCCGAACTAAGTCACTCCCGACGACATCCTCGGGGGCTGGGCATATATCAGCGCCATTCTTGGGACCCAGGCTCTCTGCCGTGACCACCTCTAAGGTTGACGGGCCTTCAGCTACTTCCATGGGATCAGAACGATCCAGGTCAGCATTCCGACCCTCGAGATCATGCTCTAAGGTCGACGAGGCACGGGATGACCTCAACCCAGCATCTGGCACGGCTGCACAAGTTTCTGTCGCATCAGCATCTGCAGGCTCCGATAGCAAGTCTTCTGGGACCATATCCTCTAGAGTTTTATCAAAGTCGGCCATGGACAGCTCTTGCAAGCCAATAAGAGCAGACAAAGCAGGAGAAGGAACTCCACTACTTCCACCGCTAGCAATGAATTGCTGACTGTTTTTCCGAGTTAAAGGAATTTCATCTTCTTCCTCTTCATCCTCTACAGCGGCAACACAAGCAGCACTCCCACTGGGATCACCAACGGTTTGGGCACACCCATTGGGATCAACGGCAGTTTGGGCACACCCATTGGGATCAACGACAGTTTGGGCACACCCATTGGGATCAGTATCAGTAAGACCGATAACATGCACTTCTTCAGCAGCAGGAGCTAAAATGCCGGCGTCCTCATCAAAACTGGATACTCGCCGGAGGCGTCTTGTCTTTTTCTTTTGCTCATCAGCAGAAGGCTCGGGGCGACTAGCTCGGCTAGGGCGCCTCGGACGAGTGCTGACAGTTTTTGAGACATCCAAAGTTGTATCAACCTCTGGAAGGGGCACCACTGCCAAGGTACCAACAGGAGCAGCATCGGACGAATCCTCAGCTAATAGATCAAGCATATCATTTATGTCAGCATCACTAGGATTCAGAGGCACTTCAAAATAAACCTGCCGTTCATCATCAGGAATCGCCCCGAGCGAAGCAACTAAAGAATTGACTTCCTCAGCAGAGGGTCGCACTCTAAGGCCCAGATTGCTGTCAGTCACAGGCGGATTTGACACAAAAAGGGTGAAATCTTTGGGAGGAGGCAGGTTCCAAGCCGAGTATGCCACTGGAGCACCAACATTCGAAACTTTACCTCTGAGGATCATTTCAAGTCGGCTTACCAAATCGACAGAAGGAATTCTCCTATTGGTAACTCGGGTTGAGTCGGCCAGCCCTCGGTAAAGATATGCCGGATAGGCCCTGTCTTTCAGCGGCTGAATGTTTTTGAAAACGAAATCTGTGACCACAGCTTCGGCAGTCAGACCTCTCTCTTTCAGTAATCCGACTTCAGTAAGCAACACGCCTGCCTCGGCCACTTCTTGATCCGTGGGAGACTCAGTCCAACTCAGAGTACGAACGTCTGGCTGTCTTCCTGAGCGGGGAGGGAGAGAATTTCCATAATTATCAATTATAAACCACTCCAGACGCCAACCTTTAATGCTGTCCTTGAGGGGTATCTCGAGATACTCGGTTTTACGTCCACGGCGCATCTCCAAACTGGCACCTCCGACCAACTGATGTTGCCCCCCCGCCATCCCAGGGCGACAATGGTACAGATACTTCCACAAACCAAAATGCGGCAGCACACCGAGGTAGGCTTCGCATAGGTGGACGAAGATGGAGATTTGGAGAATAGAATTAGGGTTCAAATGGGTCAAGTTGATATGATAAAAGTCAAGAAGGTCACGGAAAAAAGGAGAGATTGGAAGGCCGAGGCCGCGGAGAAGGAAAGGAGCGTAAACTACTGATTCGTGGGTATCTTCGGTTGGAACAGTAGTCCCGTGGCAAACTCGCCAAGAACAGAGTTCCCGCGGAGGGAGAACCCCGATGGAGACAAGACGGAGAAGCTCATCTTCGGAAATAACAGACATGTGGTTACCTGCGAAAGGTAACTGACTGTTGGGGTCGATTGGGGGGATCACCGCAGCAGACGAGCTCGCAGTTTTCCTCTTGGGCGCCATCTTGCTTCTCACTGGCGAAACAGAGTAGGAGGCGAGTGGCAGAGAAGATTCAGATGCGTAAATGCAAGAACTAGGGCACGGAAAGCAAAGGCGGCTAAAAGCGCGACTCTTAAGGGATATTCTTGAGCCAGATACCCTTTTAAAAAGTGCCCAGTCATCACCCGGCGGTCATCTCCGAAATTCCAGCATGCCACGTGGATATCTGACAGTTATTTCCAAGAGAGCCGACGTGCCACCTCATCACTCGGTTATTTTCCTCAAAATAACTTGTAAAGCTGGCTATCATTCGGCGTCACCTCTAAAACGCCGACCGCGTGTTCAATCGCTCGGCATTACTTCTAAAATGCCGATGCCGACCTTCAATCACTCGGCGTTACCTCTAAAACGCCGACAACGTGTTCAATCGCTCGGCATTACTTCTAAAATGCCGATGCCGACCTTCAATCACTCGGCGTTACCTCTAAAATGCCGACCACGTGTTCAATCGCTCGACATTACTTCTAAAATGCCGATGCTGACCTTCAAATCGCTCGGCATTACTTCTAAAATGCCGATGCCGACCTTCAATCACTCGGCGTTACCTCTAAAACGCCGACAACGTGTTCAATCGCTCGGCATTACTTCTAAAATGCCGATGCCGACCTTCAATCACTCGGCGTTGCCTCTAAAACGCCGACCACGTGTTCAATCGCTCGGCATTACTTCTAAAATGCCGACGCCGACCTTCACTCACTCGGCGTTGCCTCTAAAACGCCGACCACGTGTTCAATCGCTCGGCATTACTTCTAAAATACCGACGCCGACCTTCAATCACTCGGCATTGTTTCTAAAACGCCGACCCTGTATTCTGTCGCTCGGCATTACTTCTAAAATGCCGATGCCGACCTTCTATCATTCGGCATTGCCTCTAAAACGCGGATCTTGTGTTCGATTGCTTGGTGTTACTTCTAAAACGCTGATGACAACCTACACATCGCTCGGCGTTGTTTCTACAACATTAAAAGAATCGGTTCAACATTCAGGAAAAGCAACGACAAGTCATCGAAAAGGGGGGATCAACGATAGTTCTTCATTAAAGGGAAGTTAACGAGTTTACAAACCAACTCTTCACGAGTTGGTACTTCCCTACTTCTACTCTACATTATTACTACTACTAAACTACACTAATTACTACTACATTATTCTAACTATACTAAACTATACTAACATCTAAGAAGACCAGTGGCGTCTAGCCACTGGCCCTGCCCCTGCCGCCGCCGCCGCCCTTGGTGCTGCCCTTGCTGCTGCCACCCTTGGTGCTGTCCCTGCTGCCGTCGCCGCCGCCCCTGCCACTGCCGCTGCCGTCACCGTCGCCGTCGTCGTCGTCGTCGTCGTCGCCTTCACCCTCGTCGCCGCCGTCCGAGTCCTCCTCATCCGAGGAGTACTCCGACTCATCCGAGCCTTCGAGCCCGGAGCGCTCGACAGCCCGGATGTACGTCCAGACCTCCGCGGCTATCCCCTGGGAGTCGTCCGAGTCATCGGACGACGCCGGGGGAGAGACGGGGGCCGGAGATCCCTCGGACTCAGAGGAGAACTCCTCCTCTGAGTATTCCGAGTCACCGAACTCATCCGACGGAGGAGTCGGCTCGCGCTTACGCTTGGTGCCCTTGCCCATGGTGGAAGCAGACAGAAGGGAGGAGAAGAAGGCAGTAAGTAACAGCGAAGAGATGTGAAAAAACCAGAGAAGCAAAGGCGTTATTTATAGAGGGGAAAGCAACCGCTCACTTCCAACCGCGGTCACTGAACAGTCGCAAAGCATTCAATAAGCACTCCCACCCATCTGAAGACATGTCAGACAGCGGACGCCGTTTCATGCATCACTACACTCATTGGGACTCCAGTCAACAGCGCAAAGGATATGATTACACTAGCCGTCCCATCGCATTACTACTCAGAGGCAACCGGCTAAAACACTCAGCGTACCAAGCCGTTCCTTGCCCACACCCATTGGGGGGGGACGCCCAGGAATTATCAGTATATTTTTCAAAACGGTCACATCCGTGCAGGGCACGCAGTGAATACCTCAAGACAAAAATGAGATATCAACAAGAGTTAGAGGGAAGCCAAATATAGCCAGTAGAGTGCAACATATGGTCGACAGAAATGACTTGAAGACTAGACAGAGAACGTCCATCAAATGTCCAATCAGTCACAGAGCAAATAAATTACACTACCTAGCGAGATATGGATGGATTGCGAACTCGGCTGCAAAAGACAAAATACATGCTGACCTCTGAAGCATAATATTGATGACATAGCGCGGATGACATCATGTCAATTTTTTACAAGCAGAAAGGATAATTTTCAGCAAAAGGACACAGAAGGAAGACCTTCGAGTGGATTATCCTCAAAAATCCACTTGAAGGTCGGGGGCTACACCCATTGGGTGCACCTTCGGTGCACCCCATGGATTATCATTCTAAATCAATATAGTGCCGACCTCTAAGGCGTGGAACAAGATTGGAAAGATCAATCCTCAACTGAGATGCAGGAGCGCGAATGGAGATAATCTTTGGAGAAGACCTTTGAGTAGATTATCTTCTAAAATCTACTCAAAGGTCGGGGGCTACACCCATTGGGTGCACCTCCGGTGCACCCAATGAAGTCCAGAATCTTACAATCCAAAATGCTGATTTCTAAGGCACAGGCACAAAACTAAACTTTGGTCAAACAAGTGATCAGAGCAAGAGAAAACAGCAGGGAGTCATTTTTGGACCTTGGATCTTTGAGTTGATTACCTCCAAATCAACCCAAAGATCGGGGGCTTGTGGGAGATAGATATCCCCCGGGTCCACTAAAAGAGTAAAGGACCTCACGAAAGGCCCAAGGGCCCAATAAATCGTAAGGTCATTCTTTCGTGGGCCTGGGGAGAAACAACCGGCAAAGCAGAACGACATGAGGCTGGATTGGTGCAAACCCGGACGGCCCACAGCGTCGAGCGAATGGCTGCAACAGAGATCCGACTTTCCCGCGCTGGAGTCTCCTTGCAACGAAGCCATGCGAGGATAAGTCGGCGAGGGTTACGTAGGGATAATCTCAAGAGGTTCATTATCTTTTAGCTACTTGTTGTTATCTTACCCACGTGTACTGCCCCACGGTCGAGTATATAAGGCCTAGGGGGCACCCCTTCAGAACGATCGACCCTATCTTACTTAGCCACATACGTAAACTCTCTGTGCCTTCAACCCAGAGAGTCCTCTTGTAACCACATCCGAATTCTCATCAGGACGTAGGGTGTTACGCATCTCTAAGCGGCCCGAACCTGTAAATCTTGTCTACTGTCTCTCGTGCGATCGACACGAACCATTTTGCTACAGTCGTTGACACCGTCCTACTCCTAGAAAACACCTTGAGGGGCAACCCCGGGTGTGCGGTCGGACCCAAAACACCGACAGTGGCCACGCCGGGGACCGGGGCTGCGCGGGCGGGCGAGGCCGCGCTGCGCAGGGGAGGGCGCGCTGCGCTGGGCGGGGGCCGAGGCCGGGCCGCGCGCCACGGCCGCGCCATGGCCGGCGAGCGCGCCGCGCCGGCGAGCCACGGGCGGGCACCCATGGCTGGGCCGCGCCCAAGCTGAGGAGGGAGCGGGGACGGGCGGGGCGAGGCCGGCGAGCCAAAGGCGGGGTTCGCCGCGGGCGGGCGAGGCCGGGCCTCGTCGGGGCCGAGCGCCGCCGGGCACGGGGAGCGGAGCCCGCCAGGCGGGGGCAAGGCCGGGCCGCGCCGGGACGCTGCCACGGCCGGGCCGAGCGCCTCTGGGCGGGGGCGAGGGGGGAGTTCGTCGGGCGGGGCGGGGGCGGCATCGGGACGCCGCGCCATGGCCGCGGACGCCATGGCCGCGAGCGCCGAGGGCGGGGCCGCGCGGATGCCGGGCGGGCGGGATCGCGCCGGGGAGAGGGAGGGAGGGGAGGAGAGAGGGGAGGAAGAAGGGAAGGGGCCGGGGCTTACCACGGGCAGGCGGGGCGCCGGCGGCGAGCGAGCTGGGGGGCGGGCAGGGGAGCGGCGGCGAGCTAGGGCAGAGGAACGGGAACGAGCAGGGGAGGAGAGAGGAAAGGGGGAGGCGGTTTGGGGAGGGCGCGACTGACGGGGCGGTGGCGGCTTTCCAGGCGGGGGGAGCGGGCGAGCCGGCTGGGCCGCCACGGGCCCAAAGCGCTGGGGCAGCTGGGCCGCGGCGAGGCCGGCCCACGGCGGGGGGAATGAAGGGGGGGGGGGGGGCGGCGGCTGCGCGCCTGGCTAGGCCGCACCAGCTGGGCCGCCCAGGTCGGCCGGGCTGAAAGGGGGGAAGGGGGGGGGGGAGAGAGAAGGAAAGATTTTTCCCTTTTTTAATCTTTTTCCTAAAAGCATGTTTTCACCAATTCAATCCACACGCAAAAGATATGCAGGGACCGGCATGGTGCAACAACCCAAATAAAATACCCTTAGGCCCCGTTTGTTTCGTTGGAATTGAATTCCATTTTAATAATTATAATTTAGACAAAACTAGTTAAGTTTATATATTTATATATGTAATATATTTGTATATTATCCTAAATCATATGAGAGAGATAGTTATATACTACATTTATATTATAGCGGCGCAAGTAGAAGAGTGTACTATAAGTTGTACATCGGAAAAATAGCATGTAAATCTATAGAATCAATTTCCATCTCTCACCCCATGAATTTGAGATAGGCTTATATGATAACTTTGGAAAGTGGTGGAATGTCACATTCTAAAAAAATAGCATATTCCATTAGTAAGATTCCAATTCCTCAAAATGAAAGGAAACAAACGGGGCCTTAGGGTTTATTATTATTATACTACTTGGAGTTTTGGAAATAGGTAGGGTTTTAGCGAAAAGAAATAGGAAAGAGGGGTAACACCCGAATTTAGCGAGCGATATAGAAAGAAAAAAATTCAACTCGAAATTCGGGGCGTTACAATTGGCCAGCTTGTATGTTCCGGGCTTCAAAATCTTGGCGATGATGAACGACCCTTCCCAGGGAGGCATGAGCTTGTGGCGTCCTCGGGCGTCTTGTCGTAGCCGAAGCACCAAGTCCCCCACCTGGAGGTCTCGGGGCCGAACCCCTCGGGCGTGGTAGCGTCGCAGGGACTGCTGATACCTTGCCGAGTGTAGTAAGGCCATGTCCCGAGCCTCTTCCAGCTAGTCCAGTGAGTCTTCTCGGTTGGTCCGGTTGCTTCGGTCGCCGTACGCCCTCGTCCTCGGGGATCCGTATTCTAAGTCTGTGGGCAAGATAGCCTCGGCCCCATAGACTAGAAAGAACGGCGTGAAGCCCGTGGCTTGGCTTGGCGTCGTTCTCAGACTCCAGACCACCGAGGGGAGTTCCTTCATCCATCGCCTGCCGAATTTGTTGAGGTCGTTGTAGATCCGTGGCTTGAGTCCTTGCAGAATCATGCCGTTGGCACGCTCTACCTGCCCATTCGTCATGGGGTGAGCTAGGGCGGCCCAGTCCACCCGGATGTGGTGATCCTCGCAGAAGTCCAGGAACTTTCTGCCAGTGAACTGGGTGCCGTTGTCGGTGATGATGGAGTTCGGGACCCCAAAGCGATGGATGATGTTGGTGAAGAACGCCACCGCCTGTTCGGACCTGATGCTGTTTAGGGGTCTGACCTCGATCCACTTGGAGAATTTGTTGATGGCGACCAGCAGGTGCGTGTAGCCCCTGGGTGCCTTCTGCAAGGGACCGACGAGGTCTAGACCCCACACAGCAAACGACCAGGTGATGGGTATTGTTTGTAGGGCCTGAGCGGGCAGGTGCGTCTGCCTTGCGTAGAATTGACACCCTTGGCAGGTGTGTACAATCCTAGTGGTGTCGGCCACCACGGTTGGCCAGTAGAAACCCTGTCGGAAGGCGTTTCCAACGAGGGTCCGAGGCGCTACGTGATGACCGCAAGCCCCCGAGTGTATTTCTTGCAATAGTTCCTGACCTTCGGCGATGGATATGCATCGCTGGAGGATGCTTGAGGGGCTGCGGTGGTAGAGCTCCTTTCCGTCACCCAGCAAGATGAACGACTTGGCGAGCCGCGCCAGTCGCCGAGCTTCGGTTCTGTCGAGGGGTAGCTCTCCTCGATGGAGATACTGCAGGTACGGGGTCTGCTAGTTTCGATTAGGCGGGACCCCATTCCGCTCTTCCTCGACGCGCAGTGCCTCACCCTCGGGGGCCGAGGGTGCCTCGGGCTGAGCCGAGGGCGCCTCGGGCAGGGCCGAGACCTTCTCGGGCTCGGGCGTGTCGTCGGTCTTGATGGAGGGTTGATGTAGGTCTCGGGAGAAGACGTCCGAAGGAACCGTTGTCCGCCCCGAGGCTATCTTAGCCAGCTCATTCACAGTCTCTTTGTATCGTCAAGCGATGTGGTTGAGCTCGAGCCCGTAGAACTTGTCCTCCAGGCGCCGAACCTCATCACAGTAGGCTTCCATCTTCGGGTCGCGGCAGTGGGGGTTCTTCATGACTTGTTCGATGACAAGCTGCGAGTCGCCACGAGCGTCGAGGCACCGGACCCCTAGCTCGATGGCGATGCACAACCCGTTAACCAGAGCCTCGTACTCGGCCACATTGTTGGACGCCGGAGGCGCAACACGTAGCGGAGGTGCTTCCCGAGGGGTGAGATGAAGAGCCGGCCCGCGCCCGCTCCTGTTTTCATCAACGACCCGTCGAAAAACATGGTCCAGAGTTCCGGTTGGATTGGAGCTGCTGGAAGCTGTGTGTCGACCCATTCAGCCACAAAGTCCGCCAGGACTTGGGACTTGATGGCCTTCCGAGGGGCGAACGAGATTGTCTCGCCCATGATCTCCACCGCCCACTTTGCAATCCTACCCGAGGCCTCTCGGCACTGGATGTTCTCCCCCAGGGGGAAGGACAACACCACAGTCACCGGATGAGACTCGAAGTAGTGTCGCAACTTTCTCCGCGCCAGAATTACCGCGTACAGTAGCTTCTGGATTTGCGGGTAGCGGATTTTGGTCTCGGACAGTACTTCACTGATGAAGTAGACCGGCCTCTGGACGGGCAATGCGTGCCCTTCTTCTCGTCTCTCGACCACGATCGCGGCGCTGACCACCTGAGTGGTAGCGGCGACGTAGATCAAGAGGGATTCTCCGGCAGCGAGGGGCACCAAGATGGGCGCGCTTGTGAGGAGTGCTTTTAGGTTCCCGAGGGCTTCCTCGGCCTCGAGGGTCCAAGTGAAGCGCTCGGTCTTCCTTAAGAGACGGTACAGAGGTAGGCCTCTTTCGCCGAGGCGCGAGATGAAACGGCTCAGAGCCGCAAGGCATCCCATGACCCTCTGTACTCCTTTCAAGTCCTTGATGGGGCCCATGTTGGTGATGGCCACGATTTTATCTGGGTTGGCCTCGATGCCCCGCTCGGAGACGATGAACCCCAGGAGCATGCCTCGGGGGACTCCGAAGACACACTTCTCGCGATTGAGTTTTACGCGTTTTGCCTTGAGACACTTGAATGTCGTTTCAAGGTCAGAGAGGAGGTCGGAGGCTTTCCTCGTCTTGACTACGATGTCATCGACGTAAGCCTCGACCGTTCGACCAATGTGCTGTCCGAACACGTGGTTCATGCACCTTTGGTATGTCACGCCTGCATTCCTCAAACCGAATGGCATAGTAATATAGCAGTACATGCCAAAGGGCGTGATGAAAGAAGTCGCGAGCTGGTCGGATTCTTTCATCCTGATTTGGTGATAGCCTGAGTAGGCATCAAGGAATGACAGGGTTTCGCACCCAGCAGTGGAATCCACGATTTGATCGATGCGAGGCAGAGGGTAGGGAACCTTCGGACATGCTTTGTTTAGACCAGTGTAGTCTACACACATTCGCCATTTCCCACCTTTCTTTTTCACAAGCACAGGGTTGGCTAGCCATTCGGGATGGAATACCTCTTTGATGAACCCTGCAACCATCAGCTTGTGGATCTCCTCGCCTATGGCTCTGCGCTTTTCTTCGTCGAATCGGCGCAGAGGCTACTTCGCGGGTCGGGCTCCAGCTCGGATATCCAGTGAGTGCTCGGCGACATCCCTTGGTATGCCATGCATGTCCGAGGGACTCCACGCAAAAACCTCGGCGTTTGCGCGGAGAAAGTCGACGAGCACTGCTTCCTATTTGGGGTCGAGCTTGGAGCCGATCCGGACTTGCTTGGAGGCGTCGTTGCTGGGGTCGAGAGGGACGGACTTAACCGCCTCTGCTGGCTCGAAGTTACCGGCGTGGCGCTTTGCATCTGGAGCCTCCTTGGAAAGGCTCTCCAGGTCGGCGATGAGGGCCTCAGATTCGACGAGGGCCTCGACGTACTCCACGCACTCCACGTCGCATTCGTACGCGTGTCGGTACGTGGAGCCGACGGTGATGACCCCGTTGGGGCCCGACATCTTGAGCTTGAGGTAGGTGTAGTTGGGGACGACCATGAACTTGGTGTAGCATGGTCTCCCCAGCACTGCGTGGTAGGTTCCTCGGAACCCGACCACCTCGAACGTGAGGGTTTCCTTTCAGAAGTTGGAGGGAGTCCCGAAGCAGACGGGTAGATCGAGTTGCCCAAGGGGTTGGACGCGCTTCCCGGGGATGATCCCGTGAAAGGGCGCCGCGCCGGCCCGGATCGTGGACAGATCGATCTGCAGGAGCCCGAGGGTCTCGGCGTAAATGATGTTGAGGCTGCTGCCTCCGTCCATGAGGACCTTGGTAAGCCTGACGTTGCCGATGACGGGATCGACAACGAGCGGGTACTTCCCCGGGCTCGGCACGCGGTCAGGGTGGTCGCCTTGGTCGAAGGTGTTGGGCTTGTCGGACCAGTCTAGGTAGACTGACGCCGCCACCTTCACCGAGCAGACCTCCCGGCGCTGTTGCTTGCGGTGCCGAGCCGAGGCGTTCGCCACTTGTCCACCGTAGATCATGAAGCAGTCGTGGACCTTGGGGAACTCCTTTGCCTTGTGACCCTCCTTCTTGTCGTTGTCGGGGGCTCTGCCTCCTTCCGCCGGTGGCCCGGCCTTGTGGAAGTAGCGCCGAAGCATGACGCACTCCTCAAGGGTGTGCTTGACAGGACCCTGATGATAGGGGCACGACTCCTTGAGCATCTTGTCGAACAGGTTGGCGCCTCGAGGAGGCTTCCGAGGGTACCTGTGCTCGGCGGCGTCGCGTTCGCTTGCGACTTCTTGGTGCCGCGTCGAGCGGACGCCTCGGGGACTACTTCCGGCTGGCGCCCCTGGGCTGCTTGTCCTTCCAGAAGATGGCCTCGACCGCCTCCTGACCAGAGGCGAACTTGGTGGCGATATCCATCAGCTCGCTTGGCCTGGTGGGGGTCTTGCGACCCAGCTTGCTCACCAGGTCGCGACAAGTGGTGCCGGCGAGGAACACGCCGATGACATCTGAGTCGGTGATGTTGGGCAGCTCAGTGCGCTGCTTCGAAAATCACCGGATGTAGTCCCAGAGGGATTCTCCCGGCTGCTGGCGGCAGCTTCAGAGATCCCAGGAGTTCCCAGGGCGCACGTATGTGCCCTGGAAGTTGTCGGCGAAAGCTTTGACCAGGTCGTCCCAGTTGGAGATCTGCGCAGGGGGCAGATGCTCCAGCCAGGCTCGGGCGGCATCGGAGAGGAACAGGGGGAGGTTGCGGATGATGAGGTTGTCATCGTCCATTCCGCCCAGCTGGCAGGCCAGCCGGTAGTCCCCGAGCCACAGTTCCGGCCTTGTCTCCCCCGAGTACTTGGTGATGGTAGTCGGGGTTCGGAACCGGGTCGGGAACGGCGCCCGTCGTATGGCCCGGCTAAAAGCTTGCGGACCGGGTGGTTCGGGCGAGGGGCTCCGATCCTCCCCGCTGTCGTAGCGTCCCCCACGCCTGGGGTGGTAGCCTAGGCGCACCTTCTCGTCGAGGTGGGCTCGACGGTCGCGACGGTGGTGCTCGTTGCTGAGGCGACCCGGGGCCGCAGGTGCCGTGTTCCACGTGCGCCCGGTGTGGACCGAGGCTTCCCGCATGAATCGGAAAGTCGCGGCGCGATGCTCCGAGGGTACCCTTGCCTTCGGGAGGCAGAGCTTTCGGCCCGTCGGACCGCGACATCCTCGAGGAGATTCTTGAGCTCTCCTTGGATACGCTGCCCCTCGGTGGTGGATGGTTCCGGCATCGCTCGGAGTAGTATTGCTGCTGCAGCCAGGTTCTGGCCGACCCCTTTGGAAGTTGGGGGCAGCCTTGCCCTGGCATCGTCGGCGATGCGGTGCTGGACGTCCTGGGCCAGATGACGCGCTTCTCCGGCCGGTGCTCGGCCTGCCCACTCCTGCCCGATATTTTGCCGAAGCTGCACAAGTTGTCCTGCTTCCTCGTCGAGCCTGGCCTGCATCTCACGGATTTGCTCGAGCTGTGCGTCCTGATCCCCCGCAGGGACTGGGACCACAACTAGCTCCCGAAGAATGTCAACGTGAGGCGCAGGCCTAGGGGGATCACCGTCCTCTGGCATACCAAGATGGTTGCCTTCGTCGAGACCCCCTAGATCGACGTGGAAACATTCGTGACTTGGGCCACAGTCCTCGTCGCCGAGGCTGTGGCTACTATCGGAGCAATCGAAGAGGCAATAGTCACATGCGGTCATGAAGTCCCACATGGCACTGGGGTTATCGAGCCCGGAGAAATCCCAACCAGAGTCGGGCTCGTCATCTTCCTCGGAACCCGGGGGCCCGTAGGTCGAGACGGCCGTCAGCCGGTCCCAGGTTGACCACATATGATACCCCGGAAGGTTTGGATATGCCTTTATGAAAGCATCCACCGAAGCAGGGTCGCTTGGTGGGTCGAAGCTGAATCTAAAAGGCACAGGATGAAAAACGGACGGTACCTCTTGATCGACGGATGGTGACGAAGCCGCGTCGGGGACGGACTGCACCGTCATCTCAGGTACGAGGCTAACGCCCATCAAGTCCTTCGCGAGCGTGCTGGCGTCATTCGTCTGCTTGGGGTTGGCGTGTTGCGGGGAAACGACGCTCGTCTTCGTCTCAGACGCGAGGTCAACGCCCGACGTGTCCCCCGTTGGGGCGCCGGCGCCGTCGACTCGCTCGACAGCCGACGAGGTGCCGCCTCCTGCTTGGCCATGCCTGCCCCGCCTCCTCCTCCGTCGGCGAGGAAGGTGACGGGACAGACCCAGATGTTGCTCTTCCGCCACGCGGGGAAGACGTCGTCGATTCCACCGCCGGCGGGCAGGTTGACGGTCGCCATTGTCGTTGTCGCGCGGCGGAGGAAGGAGTATCATGTCGTAGCTACCGTCGAGGGACATGAACTCAAGACTCCCGAAACGGAGCATCGTCCCGGGCTGGAGAGGTCGTTGGAGACTACCCATCTGGAGCTTGACGGGAAGCTGTTCGTCAACACACAGCAGTCCCCTACCTGGCGCGCCAACTGTCAGCGTTTCGACCCCGGGGGGTCCCTGGACCGACAAGTAAATTGTCGCTGCGTGTCCCAGCCTAGATGGGTCGGCGCGAGACGGAACACAAGGGGGAAAACAGTAAGGGGAGCCGCGGCCTCGTGTTGTCCTGCGCCCAGGGCGGATGCACTTGCAGTAGGGGGTTACAAGCGTTCGCGAGGGAGAGAGAGCGAGAGCCTTGCACGTCGGCCCGTTCTCCCACGCGGCCACCTTCTCGTATGAGGGCCCTGGACCTTCCTTTTATAGATGTAAGGAGAGGGTCCAGGTGTACAACGGGGAGCGTAGCAATGTGCTAACGTGTCTAATGGGGAGGAGCTAGAGCCCTGTGTACATGCCGACGTGGCTGTTGGAGAGGTGTTGCTGCCCTATTCATGTGATGTCGTGGCCGTCGGAGGAGTGCTTGAGCCCTGTGGAAGCACAGCTGTCGGGGCTGTCGAATCCTTGCTTCCGTAAGGGGCTGAGAGCCGCCGTCGTCATGGAGCACGCGGGGTGCCATCATTACTTGTTTTACCGGGGCGAGCCAGACGGGACACCGGTCTTATTCCCCGTAGCCTGAGCTAGCTAGGGGTAGGGTAATGATGGCCCCCCTGTGACATGGTCGGTCCGAGCCCGAAGTCGGGCGAGGCGGTGAATCCTCCAAGGTCGAGGCTGAGTCCGAGCCCTAGGGTCGGGCGAGGCAGAGACCGTCTTCTGGAGTCGAGGTTGAGTCCGAGCCCTAGGGTCGGGCGAGGCGGAGACCGTCTTCCGGAGTCGAGGTTGAGTCCGAGCCCTAGGGTCGGGCGAGGCGGAGACCGTCTTCCAAAGTCGAGGTTGAGTCCGAGCCCTGGGGTCGGGCAAGGCGGAGACCGTCTTCCAAGGTTGAGGTGGAGTCCGAGCCCTGGGGTCGGGCGAGGCGGAGACCGTCTTCCGGAGTCGAGGTTGAGTCCGAGCCCTGGGGTCAGGCGAGGCAGAGACCGTCTTCCGGAGTCGAGGTTGAGTCTGAGCCCTGGGGTCGGGCGAGGCAGAGACCGTCTTCCGGAGTCGAGGTTGAGTCCGAGCTCTAGGGTCGGGCGAGGCGGAGCTTCCTATGGCGCCCGAGGCTGGACTTGGCTGCTGTCAGCCTCACCCTGGCGGGTGGCACAACAGTCGGAGCAGGGCAGGCGACACTGTTTTCCTGTCAGGTCGGTCAGTGGAGCGGCGAAGTGACTGTGATCACTTCGGCCCTGCCGACTGAGGAGCGCGCGTCAGGATAAGGTGTCAGACGATCCTTGCATTGAATGCTCCTGCGATACGGTCGGTTGGCGTGGCGATCTGGCCAAGGCTGCTTCTCCGTGAAGCCTGCCCGAGCTGGGCCTCGGGCGAGTCGAAGGTGCGCCCGTTGCTTGAGGAGACCCTCGGGCGAGACGTGAATCCTCCTGGGTCAGCTATCTTTGCCCGAGGCTGGGCTCGGGCGAGGCGAGATCGTGTCCCTTGAGTGGACGGAGCCTTGACCTGAATTGCGCCCATCAGGCCTTTGCAGCTTTGTGCTGATGGGGGTTACCAGCTGAGATTAGGAGTCTTGGGGGTACCCTTAATTATGGTCCCCGACAGGTCCTTTTCCAATTAGGACAGTAGATGGGTTCGACTTATTCATAACCTTCACAGATGACTACTCTCGCTATGATTATATTTACCCTTTTTAAGGGACAGATCATAAGCTTTAGACAAGTTTAAATAGTTCAAGGTTGAGGTAAAAAAACAACACGATTTGAACACAAAGATTGTCATATCAAATTGTGTGGGGGAGTACTATGGGCACCATACTGAGTATGGACAGGTCCCAGGATCCTTTCGCGAGGTTCCTAAGTGAAAACAATATTGTAGCTCTATATTCAACACCTGGTGAACCGCAACAGAATGTGGTTGCCTAAAGGCGTAATAGAACACTGATGGACATGGTAATGAGTATGCTTAGTTACTCTAACTTACCATTGGGTCTATGGATGGAGGTTTTAAAAACCGCTATGCACATACTCAACAAAGTTCCTAGCAAATCAGTGGCTAAAACTCCATATGAGTTGTGGACTGGCAGAAAGCCCACGCTCAACTACTTCCACATATGGGGTTATCCAGCAGAAGCTAGAATATTTAGTCCAGGACAGGAAAAGCTAGATGAGAGAACCACTAGCTACCATTTTATTGGCTACCCTGAGAGATCAAAGGTTTACAGATTCTACTGCCCAGGCAGACAAACCAAGTTTATAGAAACCAGACATGCCATTTTCCTCGAAGTGACTTGATCAAGAGGAGTAAGGTACTCAGAGAGGTTGACCTTCAGAAAAAGAGGACACATGTCCCGATTCCGATGGTTGAAGAACCATACTTTTCGATACCTGCCGTGGTTCCACTAACGATTGTAACGACTCGAGGTAAAACCCCTGCTACAAATATTGTATAACCAAGTGCAACTACTATAGAGCAAGTTACTTCACCTTCTGCACAATCTGGCTCTTCTAAGTCGGTTGCATAGGAGAGTTCACATGACAGTAGTACTGTTGCGCCAAGTGACGCACCAATGCGGGAGCCCCAGAACGAACCATACTAGAAACAAGTTTATGAAGGTCTCAAAGGTCTAGACGATCTGCGTTTCCTGATGATTATGGAGTTTACACAAGTGTAGACATAGAAAGCGATGAGTTTTATATGTGTGAGGACATCGATGCAGAAGGTGATCCCACTACATATGAAATAGCTATGAGAAGCGCAAATTAGTGGGTCTACAAGACCAAGCGTGACTCCAAAGGGAATATAGAAAGATACAAGGACATGTGGCCAAGGCGTTCACACAGTGAGAAGGCATTGACTACCATGAAACCTTCTCACTTGTCATAACAAAAGATTCATTTCAGATCATTATGGCATTAGTGGCTCATTTGATCTAGAGCTCCATCAGATGGATGTAATGACAACATCACTAAATGGAGAGTTAACAGAAAAACGTGTTCATGGCACAACCAAAGGGTTTTGTCGTGAGTAGTAAAAGAAAAACAAGGGATGTCACTTAAGGAGGTCCATTTCTGGATTAAAGCATTCCTCCAGACAGTCGTACATCAAGTCTGATCAGACTATCAGAAAGTTTGGTTTCGAGGAAAACGAGGAAGACAATTGTATTTATGCAAAGTCTAAGGAAAGGAAAGTATATCTTCCCTGTTCTGTATGTTGATGACATATTTTTAGCTAGTAGTGATAAAGATCTACTGGTGGAAACAGAAATTTTTCTTTCCTTGAACTTCGATATAAAAGACATAGGAGAAGCCTCTTATGTTCTAGAATAGAATTTCACAGAGATTGGCATAATGGTGTATTAGAACTCTCACAGAAGTCATACATAGAAAAGTACTAAAGAAGTACAGTATGCATCAATGTAAGGCCACGCCTGCGCTAATAGTCAAGGGTGATAAGTTTGGGAATCATCAGTGTCCCCAGATTCAGTGTCAGAAAGATCACATGAAGTTAGTACCATATGCTTCTACTATTAGAAGCATTATGTATGCTCAAATATATATTCGCCCTGACTTAGAATTTACTACCGGGATGCTTGGGAGATATCAGATCAACCCAGGTATAGAACACTGTTAAGCAGTTAAGAAGGCTCTAATGTACCTCCAAGGTACTAAAATGGTCTCATGCTAACAAACAGAAGATCTAGTTCCCTACTTTGAGGTATGAATTTACACTCTATGGGGAGTTATTTCTTATAAAAATTGCAAACAGACAACGATAGAATTGTCGACAATGCACGCTGAGTTTGTAGCATGCACGAGGCAATTGGGCAGGCAATAAAGATAAATAAATTCATACCCGGATTAAGAGTGGTTGATAGCATAGAGCGACCACTGAGAATTTACTGCGATAATGAGCCAGCGGTACCTTACTCCTATAACAACAAGTCATGTGGCGCTGCCAAGTTCATTGACTTTTAGTGTTATGTTGTTAATGAGTAGATTCAGGATCAAACCATAAAAGATGAGCATAACAGTAGATGGCAGATGCTAGCGGATCCGCTCACAAAAAGGTCTTCCACCCAACGTGTTAAGACAACACGTAGCCGACATGGGTTTAAGGGAATGCCTATGGTCTTGAATCATAGGGGCTACAGATTGCAACAAAATAAAGTGTCTTTTCGTTCTAAAGCAGGTGAGCATATTGTAGTCAATGAGTGCAGTGATACTTAATCGATCATTGTCACGCATTGGTCTCTATGTGTAAACTTGTCGAAGGATGGAATCCAGAAAAGTTGAGAATAAGGAATGTAGAGAACAAAGGGGAGATTGTTGGGTGTGTCCTCTACAACTAGTCCATAGAGACCGGATTGGGCTTAACCCAACTATCGTATCTTTAATCGGGCCCTTGATCGGGAGGGCCCGTACTAACCTCGGTTGGAGCTCCCAGGCACACGACGCTATAAATATAGGACTAAGGGGTCACAGGTAAAACTAACGCTAGTACCTCGACTCAAAACCCTAGTCCCTAGAGGCCCCCATCGCTTAGGCGTCGGAGTTACTGGAAACGCTACAACCCATAGCGGCTCGGATCTGATGCCTGCTGGTTCTCGGCAGGGCAACAATATGAAGATGGCAACTGCGACAACTCTCCAACAACAACAAAGGTGTGTTTCACTATTCCTCTCAGTAGATCAGATCTACTCGTCATCGAGGTTTTCCTTCCAATCACGGATTAGTATTCTAGGGACTTAGAAGTCGATCCTAAGCACCATATAATCTAACAAAAACATCTACCATAATATATATTTTCTATAATTTAAAATTATTTAATTTTATAGATATTGTTGGTTAAAGCTTTGAATCATTGACTTAGGACAAATCTTCGTAACTTTAAGATAGAGAACTGAGAGGGTAGCTGCTAAAATTAGTTAAAGAAATTCCAAACTTCCCCATCTAATAACCTAGCTAATTGTTCGCTACCTCATAAGTCACAACTAACAATTAACTTATTAGCTGACTTAATCTAGCTAATAATTTATTAGCTAGCTAACTATTAGTTCTAGTGATTTTCAAACATGACCTAAGGCACACAATTGTACTAGTCCTACGATATTAGATCTTATCTCGACCTAGTCATAACATAACAAATAAATAAATAAAAATATAGATTTACTTCGAGATCAACCCTGACCTGCAGGCATGCATTCACACGAGTGCACACAAATTAGAGAAAGAGGGAGCTCATAGGAGAACATCGATGCCACGCCTGAGGAACTAGGAGGAGGTTCATTAACTGTGTCTCGTTGAATCCCTCTAACAGACATGTATAGATAGATAATCCTTGCTTTGATTTGATAGTTGACACCATGCATGCACGTTAGAGGCAGCCAGGGAGGTTAATAATCCTTGCCAAAAGTTGGCGTCCAGACGCTGAACACAACAGCGGCACTCAAGACTGACCCGTGTCAAGCTGCAGTCAGTCATCGAAAAGGTGCAGTCCTATGCATGAGGCAGATTTATGAATCTCACTGTTCCGAGTCGTCTGCGAAGACCTTAGAGAAACTTCCGAGTAAATTTACCTGTCCATCGCCGTCTTTATATCAAGAAACTAACGGTGGATCTAGGTTTTTTAAGCTTTGCTATATCATTCGATAAAGTTAATTCCTTTTTCGTTCTGAAATAACAGTCGTTTTAGCTCTTGATTTTTATGTCTATATTTAAAAAAATGACGATAAGTCTAAAAACATATATATATATATATATATATATATATATATATATATATATATATATATATATATATATATATATACTGTATTTATATATTATACCTGGGTGCATTCAATATAGAGAATGCACCCAGGCCGAACCTATGTGCCAGGTCCGAGCCAACCGTCCCACTCAGGCCGGTTTCGTCCCTCCCGCACGCTCCGGACAGAATATTTTCACTTTCCCGCTCCCGCCCCTCTTTCTCCGTGAACGGCTCCTCCGCGAACGGCTCAACCTCTTCACATAAGTTGCAATCACACCAGACTTGCAGTTGCAATTACACCAGACAGCAGTTGCAATTACACCAGGCAGCAGTTGCAATCATTGTTTTGTTTAACAAATTTTTGGACATAGTTATATAGGAGTTGCAATCACACCAGACCAGCCGTTGCAATTACACCAGACAGCAGTTGCAATCATTGTTTGTTTAACAGATTTTTGGACATAGTTATATAAAAGTTGCAATCACACCAGACCAGAAGTTGCAATTACACCAGACCAGCAGTTGCAATCTTGTTTGTTTAATAGATTTTTGGACATAGTTATATAGAAGTTGCAATCACACCAGACCCACAGTTGCAATTACACCAGACCAGCAGTTGCAATCTTGTTTGTTTAATAGATTTTTGGACATAGTTATATAGAAGTTGCAATCACACCAGACCCACAGTTGCAATTACATCAGAGCAGCAGTTGCAATCTTGTTTATTTAATAGATTTTTGGACATAGTTATATAGAAGTTGCAATCACACCAGACCCACAGTTGCAATTACATCAGAGCAGCAGTTGCAATCATATTTTTTAACAAAATTTCTCAGAGTTATTCAAATGCGGGGGACAGAGACACGCTGACAGAGAGGCGCGCGGCGGCGCGGGGACAGGGAGACGCGCGGCGGCGCGAGAACAGGGAGGCGCTCGGCGGCGCGAGGACAGGGAGGCGCTCGGCGGCGGTGGGATTTAGGGGAGGAGCATCGAGGAGGCGGCGGCGGCGCGGGGAAAGGGATGCGCGCGGCGGCGCGGGGACAGGGAGACGCGCGGCGGCGCGAGAACAGGGAGGCGCTCGGCGGCGCGAGGACAGGGAGGCGCTCGGCGGCGGTGGGATTTAGGGGAGGAGCATCGAGGAGGCGGCGGCGGCGCGGGGAAAGGGATGCGCGCGGCGGCGGCGGGGGGCTAGGAGGCGCGCGAAAACGCCTGGGTGCATTCAATATAGAGAATGCACCCAGGTGCATTTTAGCAGCGCCGTATACTGTATTTATATATTACACCTGGGTGCATTCAATATAGAGAATGCACCCAGGCCGAACCTATGTGCCAGGTCCGAGCCAACCGTCCCACCCAGGCCGGTTTCGTCCCTCCCGCATGCTCCGGACAGAATATTTTCACTTTCCCGCCCCCGCCCCTCTTTCTCCGTGAACGGCTCCTCCGTGAACGGCTCCTCCGCGAACGGCTCAACCTCTTCACATAAGTTGCAATCACACCAGACTTGCAGTTGCAATTACACCAGACAGCAGTTGCAATTACACCAGGCAGCAGTTGCAATCATTGTTTTGTTTAACAGATTTTTGGACATAGTTATATAGGAGTTGCAATCACACCAGACCAGCCGTTGCAATTACACCAGACAGCAGTTGCAATCATTGTTTGTTTAACAGATTTTTGGACATAGTTATATAAAAGTTGCAATCACACCAGACCAGAAGTTGCAATTACACCAGACCAGCAGTTGCAATCTTGTTTGTTTAATAGATTTTTGGACATAGTTATATAGAAGTTGCAATCACACCAGACCCACAGTTGCAATTACACCAGACCAGCAGTTGCAATCTTGTTTGTTTAATAGATTTTTGGACATAGTTATATAGAAGTTGCAATCACACCAGACCCACAGTTGCAATTACATCAGAGCAGCAGTTGCAATCTTGTTTATTTAATAGATTTTTGGACATAGTTATATAGAAGTTGCAATCACACCAGACCCACAGTTGCAATTACATCAGAGCAGCAGTTGCAATCATATTTTTTAACAAAATTTCTCAGAGTTATTCAAATGCGGGGGACAGAGACACGCTGACAGAGAGGCGCGCGGCGGCGCGGGGACAGGGAGACGCGCGGCGGCGCGAGAACAGGGAGGCGCTCGGCGGCGCGAGGACAGGGAGGCGCTCGGCGGCGGTGGGATTTAGGGGAGGAGCATCGAGGAGGCGGCGGCGGCGCGGGGAAAGGGATGCGCGCGGCGGCGCGGGGACAGGGAGACGCGCGGCGGCGCGAGAACAGGGAGGCGCTCGGCGGCGCGAGGACAGGGAGGCGCTCGGCGGCGGTGGGATTTAGGGGAGGAGCATCGAGGAGGCGGCGGCGGCGCGGGGAAAGGGATGCGCGCGGCGGCGGCGGGGGGCTAGGAGGCGCGCGAAAACGCCTGGGTGCATTCAATATAGAGAATGCACCCAGGTGCATTTTAGCAGCGCCGTATACTGTATTTATATATTACACCTGGGTGCATTCAATATAGAGAATGCACCCAGGCCGAACCTATGTGCCAGGTCCGAGCCAACCGTCCCACCCAGGCCGGTTTCGTCCCTCCCGCACGCTCCGGACAGAATATTTTCACTTTCCCGCCCCCGCCCCTCTTTCTCCGTGAACGGCTCCTCCGTGAACGGCTCCTCCGCGAACGGCTCAACCTCTTCACATAAGTTGCAATCACACCAGACTTGCAGTTGCAATTACACCAGACAGCAGTTGCAATTACACCAGGCAGCAGTTGCAATCATTGTTTTGTTTAACAAATTTTTGGACATAGTTATATAGGAGTTGCAATCACACCAGACCAGCCGTTGCAATTACACCAGACAGCAGTTGCAATCATTGTTTGTTTAACAGATTTTTGGACATAGTTATATAAAAGTTGCAATCACACCAGACCAGAAGTTGCAATTACACCAGACCAGCAGTTGCAATCTTGTTTGTTTAATAGATTTTTGGACATAGTTATATAGAAGTTGCAATCACACCAGACCCACAGTTGCAATTACACCAGACCAGCAGTTGCAATCTTGTTTGTTTAATAGATTTTTGGACATAGTTATATAGAAGTTGCAATCACACCAGACCCACAGTTGCAATTACATCAGAGCAACAGTTGCAATCTTGTTTATTTAATAGATTTTTGGACATAGTTATATAGAAGTTGCAATCACACCAGACCCACAGTTGCAATTACATCAGAGCAGCAGTTGCAATCATATTTTTTAACAAAATTTCTCAGAGTTATTCAAATGCGGGGGACAGAGACACGCTGACAGAGAGGCGCGCGGCGGCGCGGGGACAGGGAGACGCGCGGCGGCGCGAGAACAGGGAGGCGCTCGGCGGCGCGAGGACAGGGAGGCGCTCGGCGGCGGTGGGATTTAGGGGAGGAGCATCGAGGAGGCGGCGGCGGCGCGGGGAAAGGGATGCGCGCGGCGGCGCGGGGACAGGGAGACGCGCGGCGGCGCGAGAACAGGGAGGCGCTCGGCGGCGCGAGGACAGGGAGGCGCTCGGCGGCGGTGGGATTTAGGGGAGGAGCATCGAGGAGGCGGCGGCGGCGCGGGGAAAGGGATGCGCGCGGCGGCGGCGGGGGGCTAGGAGGCGCGCGAAAACGCCTGGGTGCATTCAATATAGAGAATGCACCCAGGTGCATTTTAGCAGCGCCGTATACTGTATTTATATATTACACCTGGGTGCATTCAATATAGAGAATGCACCCAGGCCGAACCTATGTGCCAGGTCCGAGCCAACCGTCCCACCCAGGCCGGTTTCGTCCCTCCCGCACGCTCCGGACAGAATATTTTCACTTTCCCGCCCCCGCCCCTCTTTCTCCGTGAACGGCTCCTCCGTGAACGGCTCCTCCGCGAACGGCTCAACCTCTTCACATAAGTTGCAATCACACCAGACTTGCAGTTGCAATTACACCAGACAGCAGTTGCAATTACACCAGGCAGCAGTTGCAATCATTGTTTTGTTTAACAGATTTTTGGACATAGTTATATAGGAGTTGCAATCACACCAGACCAGCCGTTGCAATTACACCAGACAGCAGTTGCAATCATTGTTTGTTTAACAGATTTTTGGACATAGTTATATAAAAGTTGCAATCACACCAGACCAGAAGTTACAATTACACCAGACCAGCAGTTGCAATCTTGTTTGTTTAATAGATTTTTGGACATAGTTATATAGAAGTTGCAATCACACCAGACCCACAGTTGCAATTACACCAGACCAGCAGTTGCAATCTTGTTTGTTTAATAGATTTTTGGACATAGTTATATAGAAGTTGCAATCACACCAGACCCACAGTTGCAATTACATCAGAGCAGCAGTTGCAATCTTGTTTATTTAATAGATTTTTGGACATAGTTATATAGAAGTTGCAATCACACCAGACCCACAGTTGCAATTACATCAGAGCAGCAGTTGCAATCATATTTTTTAACAAAATTTCTCAGAGTTATTCAAATGCGGGGGACAGAGACACGCTGACAGAGAGGCGCGCGGCGGCGCGGGGACAGGGAGACGCGCGGCGGCGCGAGAACAGGGAGGCGCTCGGCGGCGCGAGGACAGGGAGGCGCTCGGCGGCGGTGGGATTTAGGGGAGGAGCATCGAGGAGGCGGCGGCGGCGCGGGGAAAGGGATGCGCGCGGCGGCGCGGGGACAGGGAGACGCGCGGCGGCGCGAGAACAGGGAGGCGCTCGGCGGCGCGAGGACAGGGAGGCGCTCGGCGGCGGTGGGATTTAGGGGAGGAGCATCGAGGAGGCGGCGGCGGCGCGGGGAAAGGGATGCGCGCGGCGGCGGCGGGGGGCTAGGAGGCGCGCGAAAACGCCTGGGTGCATTCAATATAGAGAATGCACCCAGGTGCATTTTAGCAGCGCCGTATATATATATATATATATATATATATATATATATATATATATATATATATATATACGTCAATTATTATATGAATTTATTAGTTCTCTAGAATAAATTTTAATTTGAGACAGACGAAGTATTTGCTTAATTCAATAATAATAGTCGACAATGCAATTGCATATTAGCATTTAACGTTGACGTCTCAATCGTTGTTGGCCGCTCGACGTTAGTTTGGGTTCAACGGTGGTCGACACCATCTGATGATGTAGCGGTACAAACGGTCGGTACCAAGTACCAACCAATCTGGCTTCAGCGTTGGTCCGTCTAGCCGACTGGTTAGTGGGCATGTTGATGGGTCTATCCGATTGGCACCGATCCTGTTGAAACCAAACTAGTCGTACTAACTAGCGCTAACGCATTGGAGACCGAACCAGTCTGAACTTAATCGATCGATACTGACCGTCTATTGCCACACGACAGCTCCTAATTAGTTCTTGCCATTTTGACCGTTTAGAGTTTAAGAAAAAAGTGAATCCACTATGAATAGAGGGAGTGTTTAGGTTCATTCATACCTCTCGTTCTCCAATCCACTTGCATTCTTCTCTATTTGTAGCATCCTACTCTCTGTTTCAGTATAAATCATGTGTGGAGTCTAAACTTTGAAACCTTCACCGACTTGCTCAATGAGCAATTTCCACAACAACACGAAAACCTCTACCAGAGTGGGCATATATTTTTCGATGGTTTTTCTCTCGTCCATTATTGCCGAGAGGATGTTCCTGCCGATGCTCCTCCTCTCGCACACGTGACCAATGAGAGCTTTCGCAACAAGTCTGGCGAAACCAACTTCAAGCCATAGTCATAAGAAAACGGGTACGGTGGTAGCGACCCTCGACTCGGAAACGTCGTCTCCGACTCGGATACGCAGGACCAATTTCGTTCCCACCGTGTAAAAGTCTCTCACAAGTAGCATACCACGTATCACGACCCTATCGATCCGGGAACTTTGCGACTATGCTTCAAGCTAGAGCACATGTGGCATGCTCTACGCCATCGGTCCAAGTGCTATACGCAACATGATGACGACGACTCCAGTGATGAGAGCAAAAGATCTCGTCTCAATTTGGACGACGATTATAGCTCCGCAACATCGAACAGTGTTAACCCACCATATCCTATCAATTATACCAGGACAAGAGCTCAAGGCAAAGGGAAGAAGGCAACAACGACTAGCTACGAGTCACTGAAAGGGAATTAGGCTTACACCTAGTTCCTATATAATTTTGGTGGTTGAATTGCCCAACACAAATCTTTGGACTAACTAGTTTGCTCTAGTTAATAAGTTATACAGGTGTCAAAGGTTCACATCAAGCCAATTAAAAGGACCAAAGTTGGGTTCAAATAGAGAGCTAAAGGCAACCGAAGGCACCTCTGGTCTGGGTGCACCGGACTGTCCGGTGTACACCGGACAGTGTCCGGTGCACCACCGGACATGTCCGGTGCACCAGAGGACTTCAACACAAACTCGCCACCTTCGGGAATTTTCAGAGGCAACTCCGCTATAATTCACCGGACTGTCCGGTGTACACCGGACATGTCCGGTGCTCCAAGGAAGGGCGGCCTCCGGAACTCGCCTGCCTCGGGTTTTCACTTCAGCTGCTCCGCTAAAATTCACCGGACTGTCCGGTGTACACCGGACTGTCCGGTGCATCCTCGGAGCAATGGCTACTTCGCGCCAACGGCTACCTGCAACGGCATTTAATGCGCGCGCAGCGCGCGCAGAAGTCAGAGTCGCCCATGTCGGCGCACCGGACAGTGAACAGTGCATGTCCGGTGCGCCACCGGACATCAAGGCGGGCCCAGAAGTCAGAACTCCAACGGTCAATTTCCAACGGCACTGATGAAGTGGCGGGGGCACCGGACTGTCCGGTGTGCACTGGACTGTCCGGTGCGCCATCGAACAGACAACCTCCCAACGGCCACTTTTGGTGGTTGGGGCTATAAATACCCCAACCACCCCACCATTCATGGCATCCAAGTTTCCAGCTTCCAACCACTATACAAGAGCTAGCATTCATTGCAAAGCACACCAAAAAGAGATCAAATCCTCTCCCAACTCCACACAAAGCCCTAGTGACTAGTGAGAGTGATTTGTAGTGTTCATTTGAGCTCTTGCGCTTGGATCGCTTCTTTTCTTTCGCATTCTTTCTTGTGATCAAACACTCACTTGTAATTGAGGCAAGAGGCACCAATCGCGTGGTGGCCCTTGCGGGAAGTTTGATTCCCAAGCGATTTGAGAAGAGAAGCTCACTCGGTCCAAGGGACCGTTTGAGAGAGGGAAGGGTTGAAAGAGACCCGGCCTTTGTGGCCTCCTCAACGGGGAGTAGGTTTGAGAGAACCGAACCTCGGTAAAACAAATCTGCGTGTCTCACTTCATTATTTGCTTGCGATTTGTTTTCCGCCCTCTCTCGTGGACTCGATTATATTTCTAACGCTAACCCGGCTTGTAGTTGTGATTATTTTTGAGAATTTCAGTTTCGCCCTATTCACCCCCCCTCTAGGCGACTATCAATTGGTATCGGAGCCCGGTGCTTCATTAGAGCCTAACCGCTCGAAGTGATGTCGGGAGATCACGCCAAGAAGGAGATGGAGACCGGTGAAAAGCCCACTACAAGCCACGGGAGCACTTCATCGGAAGAGTCCCGCACCAAGAGGAAGGAGAAGAAGAAGGACTCCTCCAAACGGAAGGAGAAAAGATCTTCCTCTTCTCACCACAAAGAGAAGAAGGAAAAATCTTCTTCTCACAAGTCGCATCGGAAAGGCGACAAGCACAAGAGGATGAGGAAAGTGGTCTACTACGAGACCGACACTTCTACAACATCGACCTCCGACTCCGATGCGCCCTCCGTAACTTCTAAACGCCAAGAGCGTAAGAAGTTTAGTAAGATCCCCTTACACTATCCTCGTACATCTAGACATACTCCATTACTTTCCGTTCCATTAGGCAAACCGCCAACCTTTGACGGTGAAGATTATGCTAGGTGGAGTGATTTAATGAAATTTCATCTAACCTCACTCCACAAAAGTATATGGAATGTTGTTGAGTTTGGAGCACAGGTACCATCAATAGGGGATGAGGATTATGATGAGGACGAGGTGGCCCAAATCGAGCACTTCAACTCCCAAGCCACAACCATACTCTTGGCCTCTCTAAATAGAGAGGAGTACAACAAGGTGCAAGGGCTGAAGAGTGCAAAGGAAATTTGGGACCTCCTCAAGACCGCGCACGAGGGTGATGAACTAACAAAGATCACCAAGCGGGAAACGATCGAGGGGGAGCTCGGTCGCTTTCGACTTCGCCAAGGGGAAGAGCCACAAGACATGTACAACCGGCTCAAGACTTTGGTGAACCAAGTGCGCAACCTCGGGAGCAAGAAGTGGGATGACCACGAGGTGGTTAAGGTTATTCTTAGATCACTCATTTTCCTTAACCCCACTCAAGTTCAATTAATTCGTGGTAATCCTAGATATACTCAAATGACCCCCGAGGAAGTTATCGGGAATTTTGTGAGCTTTGAATGTATGATCAAGGGCTCAAAGAAGATCAACGAGCTTGATGAATCCTCCACGCCCGAAGCACAACCGGTGGCATTCAAGGCGACGGAGGAGAAGAAGGAGGAGTCTACATCGAGTAGACAACCAATTGACGCCTCCAAGCTCGACAATGAGGAGATGGCTTTAATCATCAAAAGCTTTCGCCAAATCCTCAAGCAACGGAAGGGGAAGGATTACAAATCCCGTTCCAAGAAGGTTTGCTACAAGTGTGGTAAGCCCGGTCATTTCATTGCAAAATGTCCTATATCTAGTGACAGTGACAGGGGCGACGACAAGAAGGGAAAGAGGAGAGAAAAGAAGAGGTACTACAAGAAGAAGGGCGGCGATGCCCATGTTTGCCGGGAATGGGACTCGGACGAGAGCTCCACCAACTCCTCCTCCGACGAGGACGCCGCCAACATCGCCGTCACCAAAGGACTCCTCTTCCCCAACGTCGGCCACAAGTGCCTCATGGCAAAGGACGGCAAAAAGAAGAAGGTTAAATCTAAATCCTCCACTAAATATGAATCCTCTAGTGATGATAATGCTAGTGATGAGGAGAATAATTTGCGTACCCTTTTTGCCGATCTTAACATGCAACAAAAGGAAAAATTAAATGAATTAATTAGTGCCATCCATGAGAAGGATGATCTCTTGGACTCCCAAGAGGACTTCCTAATCAAGGAAAACAAAAAGCATGTTAAGGTTAAAAATGCTTATGCTCAACAAGTTGAAAAATATGAAAAACTGTCTAGTGAGCTAAGCACTTGCCATGAGACTATAGACAACCTTAGAAATGAAAATGCTAGATTAATTGCTAAGATTGATTCTCATGTTTGTGTTGCTTCAATTCCCAATCTTAGAAATGATAATGATGATTTGCTTGCTAAGATTAAGGAATTGAATGATTCTCTTGCTAGCCTTAGAGTAGAAAATGAAAATTTGATTGCTAAGGCTAAAGATTTTGATGTTTGCAATACTACTATTTCCAACCTTAGAACTAAGAATGATGTGTTGCATGCTAAGGTTGTAGAATTAAAATCTTGCAAACCCTCTACATCTACCGTTGAGCACACTTCTATTTGCACTAGATGTAGAGATGTTGATATCAATGCTATTTATGATCACATGGCTTTAATTAAACAACAAAATGATCATATAGCGATATTAGATGCTAAAATTGCCGAGCATAACTTAGAAAATGAAAAATTTAAATTTGCTAGAAGTATGCTCTATAATGGGAGACGCCCTGGCATTAAGGATGGCATTGGCTACCAAAGGGGAGACAATGTCAAAATTAGTGCCCCTCCTAAAAGATTGTCAAATTTTGTTAAGGGCAAGGCTCCCATGCCTCAGGATAACGAGAGTTACATTTTATACCCTGCCGGTTATCCCGAGGACAAAATTAGGAAAATTCATTCTAGGAAGTCTCACTCTAGTTCTAACCATGCTTTTATGTATAAGAGTGAGACATCTAGTTCTAGGCAACCAACCTGTGCTAAGTTGCCTAAGAAGAAAATTCCTATTGCATCAAATGATCATAACATTTCTTTTAAAACTTTTGATGCATCTTACGTTTTGACTAACAAATCCGGCAAGGTAGTTGCCAAATATGTTGGGGGCAAGCACAAGGGATCAAAGACTTGTGTTTGGGTACCCAAAGTTCTTATGTCTAATGCCAAAGGACCCAAAACCATTTGGGTACCTAAAGTCAAGAACTAAACTTGTTTTGTAGGTTTATGCATCCGGGGGCTCAAGTTGGATACTCGACAGCGGATGCACAAACCACATGACAGGGGAGAAAAGGATGTTCTCCTCATATGAGAAAAACCAAGATCCCCAACGAGCTATCACATTCGGGGACGGAAATCAAGGTTTGGTCAAAGGTCTTGGTAAAATTGTTATATCTCCTGACCATTCCATTTCAAATGTTTTTCTTGTTGATTCATTAGATTACAATTTGCTTTCCGTATCCCAATTATGTCAAATGGGCTACAACTGTCTATTCACTGATGTAGGTGTCACTGTCTTTAGAAGAAGTGATGATTCAATAGCATTTAAGGGAGTGTTAGAGGGTCAGCTATACTTGGTAGATTTTGATAGAGCTGAACTCGACACTTGCTTAATTGCTAAGACTAACATGGGTTGGCTCTGGCACCGCCGACTAGCCCATGTTGGGATGAAGAATCTTCATAAGCTTCTAAAGGGAGAACACATTTTAGGATTAACAAATGTTCATTTTGAGAAAGACAGGATTTGTAGCGCATGCCAAGCAGGGAAGCAAGTTGGTGCTCATCATCCACACAAGAACATCATGACTAGTGACAGGCCACTGGAGCTCCTACACATGGACCTATTCGGCCCGATCGCTTACATAAGCATCGGCGGGAGTAAGTACTGTCTAGTTATTGTGGATGATTATTCTCGCTTCACTTGGGTGTTCTTTTTGCAGGAAAAATCTCATACCCAAGAGACCTTAAAAGGATTCTTGAGACGGGCTCAAAATGAGTTCGGCTTAAGGATCAAGAAAATTAGAAGCGACAACGGGACGGAGTTCAAGAACTCTCAAATTGAAGGCTTCCTTGAGGAGGAGGGCATCAAGCATGAGTTCTCTTCTCCCTACACCCCACAACAAAATGGTGTAGTGGAGAGGAAGAATCGAACTCTATTGGACATGGCAAGAACCATGCTTGATGAATACAAGACTTCGGATCGATTTTGGGCCGAGGCCGTCAACACCGCTTGCTACGCCATCAACCGGTTGTATCTACACCGAATCCTCAAGAAGACATCCTATGAACTCCTAACCGGTGAAAAGCCAAATATTTCATATTTTAGAGTTTTTGGTAGCAAATGTTTTATACTTGTTAAAAGAGGTAGAAAATCTAAATTTGCTCCTAAAACTGTAGAAGGCTTTTTACTAGGATATGACTCAAACACAAGGGCATATAGAGTCTTTAACAAGTCCTCAGGACTTGTTGAAGTATCTTGTGACGTTGTGTTTGACGAGACTAACGGCTCTCAAGTAGAGCAAGTTGATCTTGATGAGATAGGTGAAGAACAGGCTCCATGCATAGCACTAAGGAACATGTCCATTGGGGATGTGTGTCCTAAGGAATCCGAAGAGCCTCCACATGCACAAGATCAACCATCCTCCTCCACGCTAGCATCTCCACCAACTCAAAATGAGGATGAAGCTCAAGTTGATGAAGTAGAAGATCAAGCAAATGAGCCACCTCAAGATGACGGCAATGATCAAGGGGGAGATGCAAATGATCAAGACAAGGAGGATGAAGAGCAAAGGCCGCCACACCCAAGAGTCCACCAAGCAATCCAACGAGATCACCCCGTTGACACCATCCTCGGCGACATTCATAAGGGGGTAACTACTAGATCTCGTATTGCACATTTTTGTGAACATTACTCGTTTGTTTCCTCTATTGAGCCACATAGGGTAGAGGAAGCACTACAAGATTCGGATTGGGTGGTGGCAATGCAAGAGGAGCTCAACAACTTCACTAGAAATGAGGTATGGCATTTAGTTCCACGTCCTAACCAAAATGTTGTAGGAACCAAATGGGTCTTCCGCAACAAGCAAGATGAGCATGGTGTGGTGACAAGGAACAAAGCTCGACTTGTGGCCAAGGGATACTCCCAAGTCGAAGGTTTGGATTTCGGTGAAACCTATGCACCCGTAGCTAGGCTTGAGTCAATTCGCATATTATTAGCCTATGCTACTTACCATGGCTTTAAGCTTTATCAAATGGACGTGAAAAGTGCTTTCCTCAATGGACCAATCAAGGAAGAGGTCTATGTTGAGCAACCTCCCGGTTTTGAAGACAGTGAGTATCCTAACCATGTCTATAAGCTCTCTAAGGCGCTTTATGGGCTCAAGCAAGCCCCAAGAGCATGGTATGAATGCCTTAGAGATTTCCTTATTGCTAATGGCTTCAAAGTCGGAAAAGCCGATCCTACACTCTTTACTAAAACTCTTAAAAACGACTTGTTTGTATGCCAAATTTATGTTGATGATATTATATTTGGGTCTACTAACGAGTCTACATGTGAAGAGTTTAGTAGGATTATGACACAGAAATTTGAGATGTCTATGATGGGGGAGTTGAAGTATTTCTTAGGATTCCAAGTAAAGCAACTCCAAGAGGGCACCTTCATTAGCCAAACGAAGTACACTCAAGACATTCTAAACAAGTTTGGGATGAAGGATGCCAAGCCCATCAAGACACCCATGGGAACCAATGGGCATCTCGACCTCGACACGGGAGGTAAGTCCGTGGATCAAAAGGTATACCGGTCGATGATTGGTTCATTGCTTTATTTATGTGCATCTCGACCGGACATTATGCTTTCCATTTGCATGTGTGCAAGATTCCAAGCCGACCCTAAGGAATCACACCTTACGGCCGTAAAACGAATCTTGAGATATTTGGCTTATACACCTAAGTTTGGGCTTTGGTACCCTCGGGGATCCACATTTGATTTGATTGGTTATTCGGATGCCGATTGGGCAGGGTGTAAGATTAATAGAAAGAGCACATCGGGGACTTGCCAGTTCTTGGGAAGATCCTTGGTGTCTTGGGCTTCAAAGAAGCAAAATTCGGTCGCTCTTTCTACTGCCGAAGCCGAATATATTGCCGTAGGCCATTGTTGCGCGCAATTGCTTTGGATGAGGCAAACCTTGCGGGACTACGGTTACAAATTAACCAAAGTCCCTTTGCTATGTGATAATGAGAGTGCAATTAAAATGGCCGACAATCCCGTCGAGCATAGCCGCACTAAGCACATAGCCATTCGGTATCATTTTCTTAGGGATCACCAACAAAAGGGAGATATCGAGATTGCATACATTAATACTAAAGATCAATTAGCCGATATCTTTACCAAGCCTCTTGACGAACAAACTTTTACCAAACTTAGGCATGAGCTCAATATTCTTGATTCTAGGAATTTCTTTTGCTAACTTGCCACATAGCTCATAAATATACCTTTGATCATGTCTCTTTTGTATATGCTATGACTAATGTGTTTTCAAGAGTATTTCAAACCAAGTCATAGGTATATTGAAAGGGAATTGGAGTCTTCGGCGAAGTCAAAGGCTTCCACTCCACTCCACTACTCTTCCTTCGCCGTCACTCCGAGCATCTCTCCAACTTTGGTATACTCTTCATTCATTTATTTTATGACCAAAGGAGGAGAAAATACTTCGAGGGCTCTAATGATTCCGTTTTTGGCGATTCATGCCAAAGGGGGAGAAAGTATGAGCCCAAAGCAAAAGGACCGCACCACCACCCATTTCAAAAAAAAATTTAGTGTTTTCCAAGAGTATTTTTCAATTGGTATCTTTTTGAGTTAAAAAGGGGGAGAAAATAGTATTTCAATCATCAAAACCCTCTTGAACACTAAGAGGATGATTTCATTTAGGGGGAGTTTTGTTTAGTCAAAGGAAAAGCATTTGAAACAGGGGGAGAAAATTTCAAAATTTAAAAATGCTTTGCAAACTCTTATTCATTTACCCTTGACTATTTGCAATAGAACTTTGAAAAGATTTACAAAAGATTTTTGCAAAAACAAAACATGTGGTGCAAGTGTGGTCCAAAATGTTAGAGAAGAAGAAACAATCCATACATATCTTGTAAGTACTTATATTGGCTCAATTCCAAGCAACCTTTGCACTTACATCATACAAACTAGTTCAATTATGCAATTCTATATTTGCTTTGGTTTGTGTTGGCATCAATCACCAAAAAGGGGGAGATTGAAAGGGAATTAGGCTTACACCTAGTTCCTATATAATTTTGGTGGTTGAATTGCCCAACACAAATCTTTGGACTAACTAGTTTGCTCTAGTTAATAAGTTATACAGGTGTCAAAGGTTCACATCAAGCCAATTAAAAGGACCAAAGTTGGGTTCAAATAGAGAGCTAAAGGCAACCGAAGGCACCTCTGGTCTGGGTGCACCGGACTGTCCGGTGTACACCGGACAGTGTCCGGTGCACCACCGGACATGTCCGGTGCACCAGAGGACTTCAACACAAACTCGCCACCTTCGGGAATTTTCAGAGGCAACTCCGCTATAATTCACCAGACTGTCCGGTGTACACCGGACATGTCCGGTGCTCCAAGGAAGGGCGGCCTCCGGAACTCGCCTGCCTCGGGTTTTCACTTCAGCTGCTCCGCTAAAATTCACCGGACTGTCCGGTGCATCCTCGGAGCAACGGCTACTTCGCGCCAACGGCTACCTGCAACGACATTTAATGCGCGCGCAGAAGTCAGAGTCGCCCATGTCGGCGCACCGGACAGTGAACAGTGCATGTCCGGTGCGCCACCGGACATCAAGGCGGGCCCAGAAGTCAGAACTCCAACGGTCAATTTCCAACGGCACTGATGACGTGGCGGGGGCACCGGACTGTCCGGTGTGCACCGGACTGTCCGGTGCGCCATCGAACAGACAGCCTCCCAACGGCCACTTTTGGTGGTTGGGGCTATAAATACCCCAACCACCCCACCATTCATGGCATCCAAGTTTCCAGCTTCCAACCACTATACAAGAGCTAGCATTCATTGCAAAGCACACCAAAAAGAGATCAAATCCTCTCCCAACTCCACACAAAGCCCTAGTGACTAGTGAGAGTGATTTGTAGTGTTCATTTGAGCTCTTGCGCTTGGATCGCTTCTTTTCTTTCGCATTCTTTCTTGTGATCAAACACTCACTTGTAATTGAGGCAAGAGGCACCAATCGCGTGGTGGCCCTTGCGGGAAGTTTGATTCCCAAGCGATTTGAGAAGAGAAGCTCACTCGGTCCAAGGGACCGTTTGAGAGAGGGAAGGGTTGAAAGAGACCCGGCCTTTGTGGCCTCCTCAACGGGGAGTAGGTTTGAGAGAACCGAACCTCGGTAAAACAAATCTGCGTGTCTCACTTCATTATTTGCTTGCGATTTGTTTTCCGCCCTCTCTCGTGGACTCGATTATATTTCTAACGCTAACCCGGCTTGTAGTTGTGATTATTTTTGAGAATTTCAGTTTCGCCCTATTCACCCCCCTCTAGGCGACTATCAGTCACCTATCATGGAGAAGAGTATGGTAAACAAGCTCTACATGACCAGCTAGAGGATGACTAAATTTAAATTGTTTGATCAATATACCAAAATGTCGGATCGCTCTATCGTCGACATATAGACGATGACACGAAAAAGGACCACAAATTAGCCTTAAGAAAGTTGACCAAGTAATTAAAATTATACGAAGAAGAAGATGCAAAAGAGATAGAAGAGAGAAGATGAAGGATATTAGTGTATGCCACTATAATTTTGATTAGAATCTTATTTGTTATCGCAAATGTCTTAATACCTTCTATGCCACTCGAATTCAAATTCTTAATCTTTGATGCTATCGCCAGTATCGTAGAAAGGTAAGAAAAGTTGCATATCCTTATCCTTTGTGATGATAAATAAGATATTTTATCCTTTGTGATGATAAATAAGGTATTTTATCCTTTGTGATGATAAATAAGGTACTGAGCAACATTATACCGATACGCTAAGAATTGTCCTGTCGTTGGAAAACTTGTCAGGTCAGACATTTAATAATTTACACAAATACACCAGAACCTCAATTTCGCGGAAGCTTCGCCTCCATCAGATCAGGACGACAGAGCAAAAGCTGTTTCTCCTTGACTTGCGAACTGCGATAGCCGTTGACGAGGGCATCCCCTACGGCCCTACTGCCCAGTGCCCATGGGGTGAAACCGCCGTTGCATTATGGTGCTACTAGCTACATGAAAGAGTCTGGCGCTGTCGTGCAGTCGTTCTCCTAGTGTTGTTTTTGCGACGGATGCAAATTGCAAACCGGTCAGGGTTTTTAAGCTTATCCTAGGCAACTGTGAACTACTCTCCTCTCCAAACCGTACGTTTCCAATGAGCTTTATCCTGAATGGCGCTACAATAAGGGGCTGTTGCGACTAAAGTTTAGTCGAGTGACTAAAGTTTAGTCCCTACATTATTTAGTTATAAGTACTAAAAATATTTAGAATGTATTAAAAGACTCATAAGAAAACTAAAATACTACTTAACATTCTCCTGTCATTAGTGCAACAGAAATAAATGAGTAGTAAAATGTTGAATTAATATAGTTTAATCCCTTTTAGTCACTCATTGAAGGACTAGAGACTAATCAGTTTAGTCCCTATTTTAGTTCCACCGTTTGACTATTTAGGAACTAAATGAGACTAAAATGGATAAACTAATCTTTAGTCCCTCGAACCAAACATGGCCTAAAAGTGATTTCACAAGACTTTGGGTCGTACATTGTCAATGAACTTTATACTAAATCGCGCTACAATAAAAAATGATTTCGCAAGACTTTAGGCTTTTTAGGCTTTGTGTGGGTACTCTAGTATTGATCCTAATACACGTATGTTGAGGTGGATTGTAGTATAAATTAGTTTAACTTACATTCCAATCCACCTCAATACTAGAATACCCAAACTAGCCCTTAGGATGTTTGGTTCTTCTCTAAGTCCTAAAAGTTTAGTGTCTATCGCATCGGATCTTTATATACCAATTACAAATATTGAACATAGGCTAATTACAAAACTAATTGCATAAATAATGAGGAATTTGTGAGACGAATCTATTAAGCTCAATTAACTTATAATTAGCGTATGTGAAGCCACACATGTGTTAATTATAGATTAATTAGGATTAGCAGATTCATCTCGTCAAGATATAACTTATGCAATTAAATTTATAATTAGTTTATGTTTAGTCAGTCTAATTAGCATCAAAATATTTAGCGTGACCCGAGCTAAACTTTAGTCCGTGGAACCAAATACCCCTTTAAAGGCACCGTATGTAAACTTGAGTTAAAATCCATTTTTATAATCATAATTGAGGTACAAATTAATTAAGTTAAGATAGCTAAATATAAACATATTTACATACTATTGTTGGTCATATAAGCAAGGTATTTATCTGCTACACTTGTACCGTAATGGAAGTGCCAAAGAACGTGCTATAAGCTACATATTAAAAACATAGCATGTAATCGATTTCTATCTTCTATCGTATAGACATGCTTATATCTAAACTTCAAAAAGTTGTTGTCATTAAGACATGACACCGCGGTATCGAGGGCACAAGAGAGAATCAAGGAGAGAAGAGTATAAACCTAGAACTGCTATAATAGAATGTTTACATGACAATATGCACATGCACGATGTAGATACGTTCAGGCCACCTAAGCGTAGATAGCATACATCCTATGTATGGTGGATGTATAGATACAAACATGAGTATAGCTTACATACTCAGGTAATGACCGAGCCAATGAATTACCGCATTTGAAGCACATGCGCTTTCCCCTTGATTTGTTCTTGTTGGGGTACTCCTTGCGTCCCTTCAAAGCGGTCTTGAAGCGCTTTATCACAAGCGCCATTTCATTTTCATTGAGGCCCACTACCTCAATTTGTGCCACCTTGTCGGGAAGCGCCTCCTTGTTGGCCATTGCTTTGAGGGTGATGGGTTGTGGCTCGTAGTGGGGGAGGGTCCCATTGGCGATGTCGTCGATGTACCTTGCCTCCTTCGCCATCATAAACTCACTCATGAATTTCCCAAGGGTTTCCTTAGGCGCTATCTTTGTGTACCTAGGATTCTCATGGATTATGTGCACAAGGTTAGGATCAAGAACGATAAATGACCTTAGCATTAGCTGTACGACGTCGTGATCCATCCGTCTTGTGCTCCCGTAGTTCCAGATTTGGTTCACCAGGGTCTTGAGCTTGTTGTACGTCTCAGTTGGCTCTTCACCCCTCTTCAAGGTGAGCTTCCCAAGTTCACCTTCGACGGGCTCCATCTTGGTGATCATCGTCATAGTGTTTCCCTCATGAGCGATCTTGAGTGTGTCCCAAATTTCTTTTGCATTGTCCAAGCCACTAACTTTATTGTATTCCTCCCTGCATAAAGAAGCTAGCAGCACAGTAGTGGCTTCACTACAGGAATCCACCTAATTCCCGTCGGCTAAGAACCGATGGGAATAAGCACCAAATCGACGGGAATAACTAATTCCCGTCGGCGGCAAGCCGACAGGTGTCAGATGTCGGGGATAAGGTTATTCCCGTCGGCCGCTGATGGGGATAAGTAATTCCCGTCGGCCACATACGAGCTGACAGGAATAAGCACTAATTCCCGTCGGCCAGCCTGGCCGACGGGAATTACCAATTAATGCCGTCGGCCGCACGGGCCGACGAGGATTAACAATTAATGCCCGTCGGTCCTCCGTACTGATGGGGGTTACTGGGCCGACGGGAATTAATCGTTAATTCCCGTCGGTTCGACCATAGCCGACGGGAGTTACTGGGCCGACGGGAATTAACCTATGCTGCAAAACCAGCACCAAATTAGGTCACTATTTCTCAACAATTGCACACATAACATATATTTCATCACATAGAATAGACACATGCATTGAGTTTACACACATAACATATATATCAATTCACACATCACAAACTTAACATCACCAACATAGTTTACACAAACATTTCAAATAGGACCAACGAGATAAGTTCAAGTGTTTAGTGCGCGAAAAACATAGCGTGCACGAGTTAAGAAACATGCACGAGTTCAAGTGTTTAGAGATAACCACCACTTGGATGGTTAGAGCTTTGACCGCTGCCGCCACCAGGAGGAGGGAACACGAAGAGGGAGTCAACAAATCCAGTCCCTACAGTGGGATCAGACCCACTACCACCCGCTTCGGGCGTAGCAAATATTAACATTTTTAATACAAATATCAAACATTAAATGCAAATATCAACAAGTATACAAGTGTATAAATTCATCGAGAGTTATCAAACGTACCCTATCTCCAGGTGAAGGTATATGTGTCGGAGGGGTGTTGAACTGTGGTGGTGGAGCTGGTGTGGATGCAAACTGGCTCCATTGTGGTGGCGGTGGAAAATTTGTTGTCATGCCCTGTTGCTGCATTAACTGTTAAACATATGCGTTACTATTGAAGATGTTATATTGAAATATAATAATTTAGAGTTCTGATTATGTATACTCACTTGATACATCGCTTGGTTATGTGCATTGCAAGCCTCCATAAATTCTCGTTGTTGTCTCATCTCCTCACGCATCCTCATAATCTCCAACTCATTCTCGTTCGGTCGACAAGAGCATGAGCTACGGGAAGACAAACCCGTCCTCTGAGATCTCACCAACGACGAGTCAATGAATTTGTCGAAGAGTGCGTATCTATAAGTGATTCAAAAATAGAGATTACCGCATAATCAATTTAGTGTCAACCATGTAATTTCATAAGTTAGAGCTTACCGTCCATGAGCTTTTCCACCACCACTTGCGTACACCACCGAGGGATCCACCGGTTCATGTCGCCAATCGAAGTCAGGGCCATGGTGACGAACCATCTCCTCCCCATATGCCGCCTATACATCATTCACAACCTTACAAATGCAGAAATTTCTATACTTTGAACGTTTGTACTTTTGGGCCAAAACTCACCAGCCGATCCATGGCTGTCTGGCTGCAGAGCTAGTCAGGGTTGGTAGGGTCTGGTCCTTTGTGGCCCTCCTGGTAGACCTCAATGTCACTAGGCTTTTGGCCACGCGTAGCTTCCAGTATAAACAAAAAACATCTTTAAGCAATCATACTATTTGGTGATCGACATAGCTAGATCAAATTTACCATTCTTTTAGCTTTTTGGAGCATGTCGTCACCGCCAAACTTGTGGTTAGGATTGGTTCCTCGACATTGCCTGTGATGCGCTGACACTTTCTGGAAGCATTCGGAAGCCCAATATTGACACCAAGCATAGTATGCATCAGGCACTGGCGCCATCCATGGAACCATCACCTGCACACACAATGTTACATATTATATCAATCACAACAATTAATAAAAAGGGTAAAACAAATTGAATACTAACCTCACGATATTGATCCTCAGTCAAATATATCTTTGAGGACCCTTCCTTTTTATTCAAGGGGCCTGCTTCTTCCGGATGATTTTGAAAATACAGGTTTGTAGCCTGAATTCTCGCATAGTATATGACATCCTTCACTAGCTTCTTTGCATTGTTTTGGAACACACATTCAGCGTGCCCCATGTAATCCTCTCCTTCAGGCAACCGATATCGAAGCTACAACATAAAGAATACAAATACAATGGTATAAGTCATAGAATTACAATATTAAGAAACAAAACAAAAATAATAAAAAATTCATACCCAAAAGTCATGACGCAAAAGTCCCTATCTGTCGGTGTGGTTTCATTCCTTTTTTAACTTGTACTTGTCCTAGGTACTGACGAGCACCTCATCGACGCTATCTCCGTCTGACACCTTCACTATACGAGGGTAGTGAAGGCGGCAAAGAGAACCCAACTGTCGGCGTTTCGACCCGGGGGGTCTCTGGACCGACGAGTAAAATTGTCGCTGCGTGTCCCAGCCCAGATGGGTCGGCGCGAGATGGAACACAAGGGGGGGGAGAACCGCGGCTTGTGTTATCCTGCGCCCAGGGCGGATGCGCTTGCAGTAGGGGTTACAAGCGTTCGCGAGGGAGAGAGAGAGAGCATGCGAGCCTGTTCGTCGGCCCGTCCTCCCGCACGATCACCCCCCTGTATGAGGGCCCTGGACCTTCCTTTTATATATGCAAGGAGAGGGTCCAAGTGTACAATGGGGGTGTAGCAATATGCTAACGCGTCCGGCAGAGAGGAGCCAGAGCCCTATGTACATGCCAACGTGGTTGTCAGAGAGGTGCTAGAGCCCTATGCATGCGGTGTCGTGGCCGTTGGAGGAGCGTTTGAGACCTGTAGAAGCACAGCTGTCGGGGCTACCAGGACCTTGCTGACGTCTCCTTGCTTCCGTAGGGGGCTGAGAACCGCCGTCGTCATGGACGCACGCGGGGTGCCATCATTACTTGTTTACCGGGGCGAGCCAGATGGGACGCCGGTCTTGTTCCCCGTAGCCTGAGCTAGCTAGGGGTAGGGTAATGATGTACCCCCTGTGGCGTGGTCGGTCCGAGCCTAAGGTCAGGCGAGGCAGAGACTCCTCCTGAGGCCGAGGCCACGGTGGGGTGAGGACACGATTCCTTCCGAGGTCGAGGTTGAGGCCGAGCCCAGGGGTCGGGCGAGGCGGAGACCATCCTCCGAGGTCGAGGTTGAGGCCGAGCCCTGGGGTCGGGTGAGGCGGAGACCATCCTCCGAGGTTGAGGTTGAGGCTAAGCCCTGGGTCGGGCGAGGCGGAGACCATCATCCGAGGTCGAGGTTGAGGCCAAGCCCTGGGGTCGGGCGAGGCGGAGACCATCCTCCTAGGTCGAGGTTGAGGCCGAGCCCTGGGGTCGGGCGAGGAGGAGACCATCCTCCGAGGTCGAGGTTGAGGCCGAGCCCTAGGGTCGGGCGAGGCGGGGGCCGAGCCCTAAGGTCGGGCGAGGCAGAGCTTCCTGTCGCGCCTGAGGCTGGAGTTAGCTGTTGTCAGCCTCACCCTGGCGGGTGGCACAGCAGTCGGAGCGGGGCAGGCGGTGCTGTTTTCCTGTCAGGCCAGTCAGTGGAAGGGCGAAGTGACTGCGGTCACTTCGGCCCTGCCGACTGAGGAACGTGCGTCAGGATAAGGTGTCAGGCGATCCTCGCATTGAATGCTCCTGCGATACGGTCGGTTGGCGAGGCGATCTGGCCAAGGTTGCTTCACTGCGAAGCCTGCCCGAGCTGGGCCTCGGGCGAGTCGAGGGTGCGCCCGTTGCTTGAGGAGGCCCTCGGGAGAGGCGTGAATTCGCCTGGGACTACTGTTCCTGCCTGAGGCTGGGCTTGGGCGAGGCGAGATCGCGTCCCTTGAGTAGACGGAGCCTTGACCTGAATTGCGCCCATCAGTCTCCGCAGCTTGTGCTGATGGTGATTACCAGCCGAGTTTAGGAGTGTTGGGGGTACCCCTAATTATGGTACTCGACAGTAGCCCCCGAGCCTCAAAGGGAGTGTTGGTACTCGCTTGGAGGCTTTGTCGCACTTTTTTACAAGGGGACTGACCTTTCTCGGTTACATTTTGTTCCGGTGGGTGCGTGCGAGCGCACCCGCCGGGTGTAGCCCCTGAGGCCTCGGAGGAGTGGTTTGACTCCTCTGAGGTCTTAATGCCTTTCGTGATGCCTTGGCCGGTCTGGTTGTTCCCTCATGCAATCTGATGGTAGCCCGGGTGCATGGTCGGGTTCCGAGTTTTCAGGCTGGTCTATTGACGCTGTCAACGGTTTGGCCGTAGCCAGGTTTGCGAGAGCAGCCCCCGAGCCTCTGAACGGAGCGAGAAGACGATCAAGGACTGACTCGACTTTTATCATACGCCCCTTCGTCGCCTTTCCACAAGGAGGAGGGGGGAAAGCGCCATGTTGCCCTCGGAGGGCGCCGAACATGGTGTCTCCAGTGAGTGGCTAACGGGTGATCCGAGTGGACGCCCATGCCCCGTTTGATAAGGGTCAGCTAGTGGCCCAGAGGCGCGCTCCAAAAGTACCTGCAGGTGATTTGCCAGACCCAGTCCCATTCGATAGGGTCCGAGGGCTCGATGTCTCACTCTGGTGGGATTCCATTACAAAATCGCTCCTGCTGGTCTCGGAAATGTCCTAGGGTACCTCGGGAGCGTAGCCCGAGCCTCGGCCATGTATCAGACGTACCCAGAGTCATCCCTCGCTCTACGTGCTCTGGGGCAGCTGTCGAACCCTTCGAGGGGCCAGCCTTCGAACCCCTGATCAGTAGTGGGCGCGGAGCCTGAGTGCTCTGAGGTGGCTGTCAAACCCTTCCGAGGGGCCAGCCTTCGAACCTCTGATTAGTAATGAGCCTGAAGCCCGAGTGCTCTGGGGCGGCTGTCGAACCCTTCCGAGGGGCCAGCCTTCGAACCCCTGATCAGTAGGAGGGCTCGGGGCCCGCTTCCTTCACGGAGAAGGATCCCTTTCGGAGTATCCCCTTTCCCGGTGCCTGTAGCAAGAGAGAGAAAGGGGAGAAGGAAAAGGATATGAATTTAAATGGCGTGGCGCACCTTTTTTGACGCGGTCATCATGGCGGAGGTGAAACGTCGCCCGCTTCGCCTGCCAAGGGCGTCGTTTGCCCTGCCGAGGAGTTAATGCGACGGGACGGGCGATTCGCGGGGCGGCCGTTGCGCGTGCGCGAGTCGTTCGAGGAACGGGCGTTTCGCCTTCGAGTTTGAATTTCGCGGTGGATTCGGGCGAAGTGTTGAACGGATCTCGCCCGGGCCTTTATATACTCGGAAGAGGGGCCAGTGGTGGTTCTTTACTCTGCTGCTCGCCTTCTGCTTTGGTTTCCACAACCTAAGAGAATAGCCAGAGAAAAGAAAACCGCGCACCTTGTTCCCTCCGCCTCCACCCGCTTCGTTCGGTGATGGCCGACAGAGTGACCGTTGTTTCGCCGCGCGATCCGTGGCCTCTCTCCACTGTCACGGTGGATGATCTGGAGGCCCTCGTCGCCGATGGCTTGCTCCGTCCCCTCTCCGGTGACCCGTAGCCGGAGTGGGTGGTCCCTGCGAGCGAGGCCGTCCCGACTCCGCCGCCGGGGTATGTGGTTAGTTTCGTCTCCTTCCACGAGCGGGGGTTCGGAGTGCCAGCGAGCCGTTTCATGTGGGCGCTCCTGCATTATTACAGGGTGGAGCTGCACAACTTCAACCCCAACTCCATTGCGCAAGCGGCCATCTTCGCGGCGGTTTGCGAGGGTTTTCTGGGGGTTGACCCCCACTGAAATCTATGGACCCATCTCTTCTCCGTGGAGCTTTTCGCCTTGACGACAGGGGAAAAGAAGGTCTGCATGGCGGGGCGGGCCGGTGGCTGCACCCTCCAGTTGAGGCAGGCGCGCGCGCAGCAGTACATCCCCGCCATCCTTGTGTCTTCGAACAAGGGGTGGCAGTGCCGGTGGTTTTACCTCCGGAATGACGATGAAAGGCTTCCGTCGTTTTCTCAACGAGTGGTGACCGCCGCCGGCAGCAACTGGCGCTGGGGGCCACACGCAAGAGACAAGAGAATCTCCAGCCTCTTCTGGAGGCCTTGCAGAGGTTGCGAGATGGGGGGCTCACCGCTGTGGGGGTAGTCGCCGCCATCCATCACCGGAGGGTGCTCCCTTTGGCAGAGCGGCGGTTGCCGCTCTCGGAGATGAAGCCGGGGGTTGATTTGGAGGGCTCGCAGATGTCCTCGGCTCCCCTTTCCACCGACGACCTCCGCAGACGGATAGCGGGCATGGTAGGGAGGCTGGATGCCGGCGCCCTTACCCAGCCCGTGATGTGTCTCGAGCGTGGGTACGTGTCCCTGGTGAGTGTTCGCTCCTTCTACCTTGTGCCGGGTCGCCTTTGATTCTTACCATCGGGATTTCTGTTTGTCTTCAGGAGTTGGGGTTTTTCAAGCCCTCCCTGCCACCGGTCCCGGAGGACGCGGTGGACCGAGCCACGCGGAGGGTCGCCGCGGAGAAGAAGAAGGAGAAGAAGGACGCGGAGAAGGCCCGGGCTCGCGAGCGGATGCGGGCTCAGCACGCCTTGGAGAGGCGCCGTCGGAGGCAGGAGAGGGACGGGCTCCCGAGGGAGCCGTCGCCGGAGACGCCTGACGACGACGACGATGATGACGAGGACGACGACATGGCGGCCCGCCTTGGCCTTAGCCCGGATCTGAGGCTGGGCCAGGGGTCATCGAGCCAGCCTCCAAGTGGGCTAGAGCCGTCGGCATCTGGGGCCGGGCCATCTAGGTCCCGGTACGAGGAGCGGGGGCAGGCCGAGGGGGTACTTGACCCCTTGGCCGAGGTAGTTGAGGTGACCCCGGGGAGTCAGGCCGACCCGCCTGTCCCCTAAGAGCAGTCGCCCGTGCCGGCCGTACAGGAGGTTGATCCTCAGGCCATCGTGACTGCGCCTGGGCGGACCGTCCCTTCGTCGCCCTGGGCTCCCGAGGCGGGAACGGTGCCAAAGCCGGCAGCGGGGCAAACCTCGGCAGTGCCTGTGGGAACCGAGGCCCGAGGGCCTCCCCGTAGGCATGATTGGCCTTGGTCCGGAGCGGGTAAGTATCTGAGGATACCTCTGTTTTGGCTCCTTCTTCGTGTGTCCTGATCCCACTTTATCTTTTCCTCTCAGCAAACGGAGGCAAGGTTCGATCGGTCTGGCTCCCCGGAAGGCCCTTAAGACGGTGCCGGCTTCTGCAGCCAGTGCCGCACCGTGCCATGCCGGTTGGCTGGCCTCCGCACAAGATGCCCTCAAGCGGGGGGCCCAGGCGGCACGAGTTGCCATGGGGCAAGCTCCCCAGGCTGACCCCTCCGTCGAGGCGGCCATCATGCCGGGGGAGGCTGCTGGCATGACCGAGGCCTTGAGCCCACCTGACGTGTTGCCGGCGCCGGCACCAGCTCCTGCCGAGGCCGTTGCTGTTTTGCCCGTGGAGCCACCCGTCGCCGCCGATGCTGGGATGGCTGAGGTGCCGCTGCTTGAGGTTGTCTCCGACCTTCCCAGTTTCGGCCATAAGGAGGGGGCGGCCGCTGTTGCCGAGGTTGGTGACCAGAAGCCCGCCTCCTTAGCCGAGGGGGTACCCGATGCGTCGACTGCAGGGGGTCCCGACGCCTTGGAGGAGGGGGGCGCAGAACCGCGGCCCGTCTTGGGGAGCGGCGACCTCATCCCCGTGCGGCGCGATCCCAATGAGTGGCGTGGGCAGGCGCTCCGGTTCTGGACCTGCGGCGCCTCAAAACCCCTCTTCGTCCTCGACGATGAGCGGGAGGAGCAGTCTCGGGATGAGCTCCGTGAGTATGCCGAGGCAGCGATGAGGTCGCTTCGGTCGACCCTGGAGATCCTTTCCAGGGATGTTCTCAGGGTCCTCTAGGTAAGGATTTCAGGCATACCTTTCGCGTGACCAGGGCATTTTTTGTGACACTCTGCTTCCCTTCCTTAGGATCTGACGGATCTGAGCACCGCCAAGTCGCTGTTCATCTGCCGCGAGACCGACGTCTGGGGTTCGCTGCGGTTCCTGAGGGCCGCGCTTACCGAGGCTACCGAACGCCTCGCCCAACGGAGCACCGAGGCGGCGGAGCTTCGGTTGCTCTGTGATGAGCTAGAGGTGGAGGCAGCGGCGGCACGGGCAGAGGCGGCGTTGGCACGGACGGAGGCACAACAGCGGCGGCTGGAGCTTGGCCAGGTCATCGGCGAGCGGGACCAATCTCAGAACTAGGCTGCCGAGGCTGTAGGCCGGGCTGAGGCCCTTGGGGGCCAGCTAGCCGAGGTGTCTGCTCGGGCCGGAGCCCTTGCGGAGGACCTGGCCGTGGTCGTCGGGTCTGCCCAGTCCGCCCAAGCCGCAACCTCGGAGCAGCGTGCCCGGGCTAAAGGTATGTTTTGGCCGCTTTGTGACTTCGATTCAGCTTCATTCTTCAACTCGTGTCTGAAGAATTCTGTTTGGCTGTTTGCAGAGTTCGAGTCAGCTCTCAACGAGTCCGCCAAGGCACTTGCCCAGGCGGCTGAGCAGAAGGAGGCCGACCGCGTGGCCATGTCCGAAGCTATCTCGGCCTTCTGCCAGGTCTTTGGTCTTGATGACGTCCCCTCGGGAAGCTCCCCCTAGAGTCGCCTGTGGGCCTTGGGCGGCCATGTGCGTGGTAGACTCCGCGAGGCGCTGCATCACGGAGTTAGGCGGGCCTTCGCCGTGCTCGCTTCCCACTACGACGTGGACCTGGAGCGGGTCAGCGAGGGGTACTGTCTACCAACGAAGATGAAGCTGCCTTAGCCGAGGTTCAGAGGCTTGACGCGGCCGTCGCGGGCCCAAGCACGGTGCTGGCGTCCTCCTTCGAGATGGAGATCCTTTTGCTCGCGTCGCCGTCCGAGGCTGGGGCGGATCTCGCCGAGGGTGGAGACGGCGCTGAGGGTGGAGACGAAGCCGAGGGTGCCGCACCTTCCCCGGGCGATGCCTGATTCTGCCAGAGCAGTTTGTTTGGAAAATGCATGTGTCTTTCACGGCCACCGAGGCCTAAACACTTTGTCGTCGTGTTATAAAGCTGCGTTTCTTTTCCCCTTGTTTCGAGTATCCGGACTTGTTCGTCAGTAGCAGAATCGCTTATCCGAGTAAGAGTTACTTTTCGTGGAAGGTGACGAGTGAGGTATCCGTATCCCGAAGGCGTAGGAGTCCCTCGGCTCGGTCGGCCTTGCCGCTCACGTGCGCTCTTACTCGTTTTGCAGAATTCTGATATCGATATAATCAGAAAGCACGAAAGTCGTTTTGGTGGAAAAGTTTTTTCGAGGAAAATTTTGACGCAGAGGGGGTTCCCCCCTTCTAGCCCCCGAGGGAGGGTCGGGCTTTGCCGAGGCAAGGCTGACCCTTCCTTGACGGTTAGACCTTACTTTTGTATGTATAGAAAACGAGGTATATGAACGACTTGAAAACATCTTAAGGGTAAAAGCGACGTAGTTGTCGGATGTTCCAAGCGTTGCTGTAGACCTCGCCTTGACTGTTGGCCAGATTGTATGTTCCGGGCTTCAAAATCTTAGCGATGATGAACGGCTCTTCCCAGACAGGAGTGAGCTTGTGGCACCCTCGGGTGTCTTGCCGCAGCCGAAGTACCAACTCTCCCACCTGGAGGTCTCGGGGCCGAACCCCTCGGGCATGGTATCGTCGCAGAGACTGCTGATACCATGCCGAGTGTAGTAAGGCCATGTCCTGAGCCTCTTCCAGCTGGTCTAGTGAGTCTTCTCGGCTGGTCTGGTTGCTTTGGTCGTCGTACGCCCTCGTCCTCGGGGAACTGTATTCTAAGTCTGTGGGCAAGATAGCCTCGGCCCCATAGACTAGGAAGAACGGCGAGAAGCCCGTGGCTCGGCTTGCCGTCGTCCTCAGACTCCAGACCACCGAGGGTAGTTCCTTCATCCATCGCTTGCCGAACTTGTTGAGGTCGTTGTAGATCCTCGGTTTTAGTCCATGCAGAAGCATACCGTTGGCACGCTCTACCTGCCCATTCGTCATGGGGTGAGCTACGGCGGCCCAGTCCACACGGATGTGGTGGTCCTCGCAGAAGTCCAGAAACTTCTTGCCAGTGAACTAGTTGCCATTGTCGGTGATGACGGAGTTCGAGACCCCAAAGCGATGGATGATGTTGGTGAAGAATGCCACCGCCTACTCGGACCGGATGCTAGTTAGGGGTCGGACCTCGATCCACTTGGAGAATTTGTCGATGGCGACCAGCAGGTGCGTGAAGCCCCCGGGTGCCTTCTGTAAGGGATCGACGAGGTCCAGACCCCACACAGCAAACGACCAGGTGATGGGTATTGTTTGTAGGGCCTGAGCGGGCAGGTGCGTCTGCCTTGCGTAGAATTGACACCCTTGGCAGGAGCGTACAATCCAAGTGGCGTCAGCCACCGCGGTCGGCCAGTAGAAGCCTTGTCGGAAGGCGTTCTCGACAAGGGCTCGAGGTGCTGCATGGTGACCGCAAGCCCCCGAGTGTATTTCTTGCAATAGCTCCTGACCTTCGGCGATGGATATGCATCGTTGGAGGATGCCTGAGGGGCTACGGTGGTAGAGCTCCTTTTCATCACCCAGTAAGACAAACGACTTGGTGTGCCGCGCCATTCGCCGAGCTTCGGCTTTGTCGGGGGGTAGCTCTCCTCGGTGGAGATATTGCAGGTACGGGGTCTGCCAGTTTCGATTAGGCATGACCCCATTCCGCTCTTCCTCGACGCGTAGTGCCTCACCTTCGGCGGCCGAGGATACCTCGGGCTGGGCCGAGGCTCCCTCGGGCTCAGGCATGTCGTCGGTCTTGACAGAGGGTTGATGTATGTCTCGGGAGAAGACATCCGGGGGAACCATTGTCCGCCCCGAGGCTATTTTAGCCAGCTCATCCGCAGTCTCGTTGTACCGTCGAGCGACGTGGTTGAGCTCGAGCCCGTAGAACTTGTCTTCTAGACGCCGAACCTCGTCGCAGTAGGCCTCCATTTTTGGGTCACGGCAGTGGGAGTTCTTCATGACTTGGTCAATGACAAGCTGCGAGTCGCCACGAGCATCGAGGCACCGAACCCCTAGCTCAATGGCGATGCGCAACCCGTTAACCAGAGCCTCGTACTCGGCCATGTTGTTTGACGCTGGGAAATGGAGGCGCAGCACGTAGCGGAGGTGCTTCCCGAGGGGTGAGATGAAGAGCAGGCCCGCACCTGCTCCTGTTTTCATCAGCGACCCATCGAAATACATGGTCAAGAGTTCCGGTTGGATCGGAGCTGTTGGAAGCTGGGTGTCGACCCATTCAGCCATGAAGTCCGCCAAGAACTAGGACTTGATGGCCTTCCGAGGAGCGAACGAGATTGTCTCACCCATGATCTCCACTGCCCACTTTGCTATCCTACTCGAGGCCTCTCGGCACTGGATGATCTCCCCAAGGGGGAAGGATGACACCACAGTCACCGGATGAGACTCGAAGTAGTGTCACAACTTTCACCGCGTCAGAATTACAGCATACAGTAGCTTCTGAATTTGTGGGTAGCGGATCTTGGTCTCAGATAGCACTTCACTAATGAAGTAGACCGGCCTCTGGACGAGCAATGCCTGCCCTTCTTCTCGTCTCTCGACGACGATCGTGGCGCTGACCACCTGAGTGGTTGCGGCTACGTAGATCAAGTGGGCTTCTCCTGCAGCGGGGGGCACCAAGATGGGCGCGCTTGTAAAGAGCGCCTATAAGTTTCCGAGGACTTCCTCGGCCTCGGGGGTCCAAGCGAAGAGCTCGGTCTTCCTTAAGAGGCGGTACAAGGGTAGGTCTCTTTCGCCAAGGCACGAGATGAAGCGGCTCAGAGCCGTAAGGCATCCCATGACCCTTTGTACTCCTTTCAAGTCTTGGATAGGCCCCATGTTGGTGATGGCCGCGATTTTTCTCTTGACTACGATGTCATCGACGTAAGCCTCGACCGTTCGGCCGATGTGCTCTCCAAACACGTGGTTCATGCACCTTTGGTATGTCGCACCTACATTCCTCAAACCAAATGGCATAGTAATATAGCAGTACATGCCAAAGGGTGTGATGAAAGAAGTCGTGAGCTAGTCGGACTCTTTCATCTTGATTTGGTGATAACCCGAGTAGGCATCGAGGAATGACAGGGTTTCGCACCCAGCAGTGGAATCCACGATTTGATCGATGCGAGGTAGAGGGTAGAGAACCTTCGGACATGCTTTGTTTAGACCAGTGTAGTCTACACACATCCTCCATTTCCCACCTTTCTTTTTCACAAGCACAGGGTTGGCTAGCCATTCGGGATGGAATACCTCTTTGATGAACCCTGCAGCCATCAGCTTGTGGATCTCCTCGCCTATGGCTCTGCGCTTTTCTTCGTCGAATCAGCGCAGAGGCTGCTTCACGGGTCAGGCTCTAGCTCGGATATCCAGCGAGTGCTCAGCGACATCCCTCGGTATGCCGGGCATGTCCGAGGGACTCCATGCAAACACCTCGGCGTTTGTGTGGAGAAAGTCGACGAGCACTGCTTCCTATTTGGGGTCGAGCTCGGAGCTGATCCAGACTTGCTTGCAGGCGTCGTTGCTGGGGTCGAGGGGGACGGACTTAACCGCCTCCGCCGGTTCGAAGTTGCCGGCGTGGTGCTTCGCATCAGGCACCTCCTTGGAGAGGCACTCCAGGTTGGCGATGAGGGCCTCGGATTCGGCAAGGGCCTCAGCATACTCCACGCACTCCACGTCGCATTTGTACGCGTGTCAGTACGTGGATCCGACGGTGATGACCTCGTTGGGGCCCGACATCTTGAGCTTGAGGTAGGTGTAGTTGGGGACGACCATGAACTTGGCGTAGCATGGTCTCCCCAGCACTGCATGGTAGATTCCTCGGAACCCGACCACCTCGAACGTGAGGGTTTCCTTTCGGAAGTTGGAGGGAGTCCCGAAGCAGACGGGCAGATCGAGTTTTCCAAGGGGCTGGACACGCTTCCCAGGGATGATCCCGTGAAAGGGCGCCGCACCGGCCCGGATCGTGGACAGATCGATTTGCAAGAGCCCGAGGGTCTCAACATAGATGATGTTGAGGCTACTGCCTCCGTCCATGAGGACCTTGGTGAGCCTGACGTTGCCGACGACGGGGTCGACGACGAGCGGGTACTTTCCTGGGCTCGGCACGCAGTCGGGGTAATCACCTTGGTCGAAGGTGATGGGCTTGTCGGACCAGTATAGGTAGACTGGTGCCGCCACCTTTACCGAGCAGACCTCCCGGTGCTCCTGCTTGCGGTGCCGAGCCGAGGCGTTCGCCACTTGCCCACCGTAGATCATAAAACAGCCGTGGACCTCGGGGAACTCCTCTGCCTTGTCGCCCTCCTTCTTGTCATTGTCTTGGCCTTTGCCACCTTCCGCTGGGGGCCCGACCTTATGGAAGTAGAACCGAAGCATGACGCATTCCTCAAGGGTGTGCTTGACGGGACCCTGGTGATAGGGGCATGACTCCTTGAGCATCTTGTCGAACAGATTGGCCCCTCTAGGAGGCTTCCGAGGGTTCCTGTGCTTGGCGGCAGCGACAAGATCTGCGTCGGCGGCGTCGTGTTTCGCTTGCGACTTCTTCTTGGCCTTCTTCTTCGTGCCACGCTGGGCGGACGCCTCGGGGACGTCTTCCTGCTGGCGTCCCTGAGGCTGCTTGTCCTTACGGAAGATGGCTTCGACCGCCTCCTGACCAGAGGCGAACTTGGTGGCGATGTCCATCAACTCGCTCGCCTTGGTGGGAGTCTTGCGACCCAGCTTGCTCACCAGGTCGCGGCAAGTGGTGCCGGCGAGGAACGCCCTGATGACATCTGAGTCAGTGATGTTGGGCAGCTCGGTGTGCTGCTTCGAAAATCGTCGGATGTAGTCTCGTAGGGATTCCCCTGGCTGCTGGCGGCAGCTTCGGAGATCCAAAGAGTTCCTAGGGCGCACGTATGTGCCCTGGAAGTTTCCAGCGAAGGCTTTGACCAGGTCGTCCCAGTTGGAGATCTGCGCAGGAGGCAGATGCTCCAGCCAGGCTCGGGCGGCGTCGGAGAGGAACAAGGGGAGGTTGCGGATGATGAGGTTGTCATCATCCGTTCCACCCAGCTGGCAGGCCAGCCGGTAGTCCGCAAGCCACAGTTCCGGCCTCGTTTCCCCCGAGTACTTAGTGATGGTAGTCGGGGCTCGGAACCGGGTCGGGAACGACGCCAGTCGTATGGCCCGGCTGAAAGCCTGCGGACCGGGTGGTTCAGGTGAGGGGCTCCGATCCTCCCCGCTGTCGTAGCGTCCCCCACGCCTGGGGTGGTAGCCTCGGCGCACCTTCTCGTCGAGGCGGGCTCGACGGTCGCGGCGGTGGTGCTCGTTGCCGAGGCGACCCGGGGCTGCAGGCGTTGCGTCCTGCGTGCGCCAGGTGTGGACCGAGGCTTCCCGCATGAATCGATAAGTCGCTGCACGATGCTCTAGGGGACACCCTTGCCTTCGGGAGGCAGAGCTCTCGGCCCGTCGTTGAAAGGGAAATGCGCCCTTGGGCCATTTCTAAGTATTTTGGTGATTGAGTGCCAACACAAGTGCTTTAATGTGAATTCATGATTGTGGATGGACAAAGTGCAAAACAAGAAGCAAAGGTATGTTTCTAAGTGCACACCGGACAGTCCGGTGAGCCAACGGTCGGCCGAGCCAACGGTCGGCCGCGCGATCTGCGCGGGACACGTGGCCGAGCCAACGGTCGGAAGGGGGCACCGGACTGTCCGGTGCGCCAACGGCTCCAAGTCTGCCAACGGTCGGCTTCGCTATTTAAGGAAAGAAATCTGGCACCGGACAGTGTCCGGTGTGCACCGGACTGTCCGGTGCGCCAGACGACAGAAGGCAAGGATGGCCTTCCAGATTTGCTCTCAATGACTCCTAGCTGCCTTGGGGCTATAAAAGGGACCCCTAGGCGCATGGAGGAGAACACCAAGCAACCTTAGAGCATTCTTGATCATCCACACTCAGTCTTTGCGCATTCGTTTGTCATTCTCAGTGATACGAGCTCCGTTCTAGTGAGAACTTTGAGATAGTCTTTTGAGCTCGATTCTTGGCCGTGTGTGTGCGCATTTTGCTGTGGATTTGTGTGTGTTGCTTCCCTTCCTTACTCCGTGCTTCTTTGTGAACTTCAAGTGTAAGGGCGAGAGACTCCAAGTTGTGGAGATTCCTCGTGAACGCGATAAGAAAAGAAAAGCATAACACTGTGGTATTCAAGTTGATCATTGGATCACTTGAGAGGAGTTGAGTGCAACTCTCGTCCGTTGGGACGCCACAACGTGGAGTAGGCAAGTTTTGTACTTGGCCGAACCACGGGATAAACCACTGTGTCTTCTCTGTGTTGAACTCTTTGTGGTTATCGTATTGTGCAAGATCTTCTCTCTAGCCACTTGGCATTAACTGTGGTAACGTTTAACCAAGTTTTGTGGCTTAAGTTTTTAAGTTTTACAGGATCACCTATTCACCCCCTCTAGGTGCTCTCAATTGGTATCAGAGCCGTTCTCTTCAAGAAAGGGACTAACCGCCCGAAGAAATGGATCCTAAGGGAAAGGGGATGGTGATCAACGACAAGGAAAAGGAGACCTTCGTCAACGAGCCCAATGATGACAAGCCCACCGACTCAGGCTCGGACCACAAAAGAAAAGACGGGAGGAAGAAGAAGACAAGGCGCATCAAGGAAATTGTCTACTACGACAGCGACGAATCTTCCTCCTCCCAAAAGGACGACGACGACCACGATTGACGAAAGACGGTTAACTCAAACTTTTCTTTCGATTATTCGCGCATCCCGCATAGTTCAAATGCTCAATTGCTCCCCATTCCACTTGGCAAGCCCCCTCACTTTGATGGAGAGGACTACGGATTTTGGAGCCACAAAATGCGTACTCACCTGTTTTCTCTCTATCCAAGCATTTGGGAGATTGTGGAAAGTGGAATGAAATTTGATAGCTCGGATAGCCCTGTGTTTATTAATGAACAGATTCATAAAAATGCACAAGCTACTACTGTGTTGCTAGCCTCTTTGTGCAGGGACGAGTATCACAAGGTGAGTGGCTTGGACAATGCCAAGCAGATCTGGGACACCCTCAAGATCTCTCATGAGGGAAACGACGTCACCTTGCTCACCAAAATGGAGTTGGTGGAAGGCGAGCTTGGACGGTTCGCGATGATAAGGGGCGAGGAGCCGACACAAACATACAACCGGCTCAAGACCCTTATCAACAAAATAAGGAGCTACGGGAGCATGCGATGGACGGATCACGACGTCGTCCGCCTAATGCTAAGGTCATTTACCGTTCTTGATCCTCATTTGGTGAACAATATTCGTGAAAATCCCAGGTACACCAAGATGTCGCCCGAAGAAGTTCTTGGGAAATTCGTTAGCGGGCGAATGATGATCAAGGAGGCGAGATACGTGGACGACGCCTTGAATGGTCCGATCAACGAGCCGCAACCCCTTGCTCTCAAGGCAACACGAAGCAAGGAGGCGCTACCTAGCAAGGTGGCACAGATTGAGGCGGCCGGACTTAATGATGAAGAGATGGCTCTCATCATCAAAAGATTCAAGACGGTGCTTAAAGGCCGCAAGGGACAGCCAAGCAAGACCAAAGCCAAGGGGAAACACTCATGCTTCAAATGCGGTAAGCTTGGTCATTTTATTGCTAACTGTCCCGACAATGATAGTGACCAGGATCAAGGGAATAAGAGGGAGAAAAAGAAGAACTATAAGAAGGCAAAGGGCGAGGCTCATCTTGGCAAGGAGTGGGATTCGGACTGCTCCTCGTCCGACTCCGACAATGAGGGACTCGCCGCCACTGCCTTCAACAAGTCATCCCTCTTCCCCAACGAGCGTCACACTTGCCTCATGGCAAGGGAGAAGAAAGTAAGCACTCCAAATACTAGTACTTATGCTTCTTCAAGTGAGGATGAGTCTAGTGATGATGATGAGATAGATTACTCATGCTTATTCAAGGGATTAGATAGAACTAAGGTAGACAAAATTAATGAATTGATTGATGCCTTGAATGATAGGAATATACTGTTAGAAAAGCAAGAGGATCTGTTGTATGAAGAACATGATAAATTTGTAGAAGCTCAGAAATCTCTTGCTCTAGAAATTAAGAGGAATGAAATGCTCTCTAGTGAATTATCTTCTTGTCATGAAACTATTGCTAAGTTAAAAAGTTTTAATGATGATTTAAATGCTAAACTAGAAGTAGCTAGTAAATCTAACTCTTGTGTAGAAATTGTTGAAACTTGTAATAGGTGTAAAGATTTTGACATTGATGCTTGTAGTAATCATTTAGTTTCAATTTCTAAATTAAATGAGGAATTAGCTAGTCTTAATGCCCAACTTAAGACTAGCAAGAATGAATTTGACAAGCTAAAATTTGCAAGGGATGCCTACACGATTGGTAGACACCCCTCAATTAAGGATGGACTTGGCTACAAGAGGGAAGCCAAGAACTTGACAAGCCATAAGGCTCCCATCTCCGCCAATGTTGGGCCTGTGCTTCGTCGCCGAAGGTCTTTTAGGAAGAAGCAACCTTCGGCTGAAGCTGTTTGTGTAAGATGGTCGAAGGTTCCTCTTCATGAAGCTTCGGTATTACAAACCGACTTAAAGATAGAATGACCTTTTAGTCCATAAAGGTCTGAGCCAATGTTGTAAACTTTCATAAGGGGCATACTTGTAATCTCTCACAGGCTGTGCCCTGTGCCTATAAATAGTGAACAGTATTCCTCTACTGTTCACGGATTCTTGTAATTGCAATCGCATCATTCGGGAACCAATCTTTGCCAAGGCAGAGGTATAACTGTATTCAATGATTCAACATATTAAGAAAATATAATATGACTCGTTTATGATTCATTTACCTTTGATACCCTTTATTTTATGTTATCTTATACAATCTATTAAAATTCAATTACGAAGACTTAGCCTTCGTAATCGTATTCTCCTCAACCTTCGTCCAAGGTTCATTATCCTCAAGGGAATAATGCTTCGTGGACGAAGGACGTTAACATTTAACATTTTATGTTGCCTTGTTCTTAATTCATAGCACTTGAGAACAAGTCCCCAACATTGGCGCCCACCTCCGGTAAACTCACTTCCACTTTTTCGAGCTGATGGCTTCGTTCAACGACCAAGCTGGCACTGCTTCGGACCCGAAGCTGGTGCTCCCGATCACAGGTGGTTCGTCCTCAGAGCCAGCCAACAAGAAACAGAAGAAGGAAGCACAGAGAAGGGTACAGCATGTTGGGGTGCAAGGACCCTTCATCAAGTCAAGATGGTCTCACATTCCTATTACCTTCTCCCAAGAGGACCTTCAGCTCAAGGATTACCCACACAACGATGCCATGGTTATCTCTTGTGTTATCAAAGGATTTCTGGTCCATAATGTCTTGGCAAGTTGTGTTTGACATTGTTGACATGGAATACCCTTATAATGCAATTATTGGTCGTGGCACCCTCAATGCTTTCGAAGCAATTCTTCATCCTGCTTACCTTTGCATGAAGATACCTTCGGATCAAGGACCCATCGCTATTCATGGAAGTCAGGAAGCTGCCAGAAAGGCCGAAGGTAATTGGACTGACTCAAAAGCAATCCATAACATAGATGGAGCTGAAGCTTGTGAACAGTACAAGTTCAGAAGGGAGAAAGTAGCTTCAGCAGATCAGCCGAAGCCTATGCTCTTATGTGAGGACATAGCAGAGCAGAAGGTGCTGTTAGGCTCTCAATTATCCGAAGAGCAGGAGAAAACCTTGATAAGGTTTTTGTTCAACAACAAAGATGTTTTTGCATGGTCAGCTAATGATCTCTGCGGAGTAAATAGGGATGTTATTGAACATTCGCTTAATGTTGATCCATCCTTCAGAACCAGAAAACAGAGGCTTCGGAAAATGTCAGATGATAAGGCCGAAGGTGCTCGTAACGAAGTCAAAAGACTCCTCAGTGCAGGAGTCATCAGAGAAGTAAAGTACCCAGAATGGCTAGCTAATACCGTTATGGTAAAAAAGGCTAATGGCAAGTGGCGAATGTGTATTGATTTTACAGATCTTAACAAGGCTTGTCCGAAGGATGAATTCCCATTGCCAAGGATAGACTCTTTAGTTGATGCAGCAGCTTCTTCAGAGCTCATGAGTCTGTTAGACTGTTATTCAGGCTATCATCAAATTTGGATGAAGAAGGAAGATGAGCCAAAGACTAGCTTCATAACTCCAAGTGGCACATATTGTTATCTTCGGATGCCTGAGGGGCTCAAAAACGCTGGAGGAAGTTTCAGCAGAATGACTGCGAAAGTTCTCCAGTCTCAGATAGGCAGAAATGTGCTAACTTATGTTGATGACATCATTGTCAAAAGCACGAAGCAGGAGAATCATATTGCTGACTTGCAGGAGACCTTCGCCAGTTTCAGACAAGCTGGTTTAAAGTTGAATCCAGAAAAATGTGTCTTCGGAGTAAAGAAGGGGAAATTTCTAGGATGCTTGGTTTCAACAAAGGGAATTGAAGCCAATCCAAGTAAGATTGAAGCTATACTTCGGATGGAGCCACCAAGTACAAAAAAGGGGGCCCAAAGATTGACAGGAAGGTTGGCATCTCTCAATAGATTCATATCCAGATTAGCAGAGAGAAACTTACCATTCTTCGAAGTGCTGAAGTCAGCCGAAGTCTTTCAATGGGGACCAATCCAGCAGAAGGCCTTTGAAGACCTGAAGCAGTATTTAATAGATCTAACAGCATTAACTCCACCTGTGCCAGGGGCTCCTTTATTATTATATGTGGCAGCTTCGCACTCAGCGGTAAGTGCAGCACTTGTCCAGGAGAAGCTTGATGGCCAAGCCAGGAAACAGGTCCCAGTATATTTTGTATCTGAAGTTCTCAGTATATCAAAGAAAAACTACACAGAATTAGAGAAGGTGTTATATGCTGTTTTGATGGCATCCAGAAAGCTTCGGCATTATTTTCAAGCTTACAACATAATCGTTCCTTCTTCACAACCTCTGAAGGATATTATGAGGAATCGAGAAGCTACTGGAAGGATTGGAAAATGGGCTGCAGAGCTCAATGAATTTTGTATTGAATATGTTCATAGATCTTCAATTCAGTCCCAGGCGTTAGCAGACTTCATTGCTGATTGGACGCCAGGGGCTCAGGAGGAAGAAGCAAATAAAGACGCCGAAGCATGGATAGTGTTTTGTGATGGATCTTGGGGAACCTTCGGAGCAGGAGCGGCTGCTGTGTTGGTTTCACCTTCCAAGGTCAAAACTTGTTATGCGGCAAAGCTTGATTTTAGTTGCACAAATAACATTGCCGAGTACGAAGCCTTGCTTCTAGGTCTTCGGAAGCTAAAAGCAATGGGAATCAGAAGGGCTATACTCAAAACTGATTCCCAGGTTGTTTCGGGTCATATTGACAAGAGTTGCAAGGCTAAGGATCCGAAGCTTGAAAAATATCTGGATATGGTTCGAAGAGTTGAAGCTTCCTTCGAAGGATTTTCTGTTAAAAATATCCCTCGAGGACAGAATGAGCATGCTGATTTGTTAGCTAAGTCAGCAGCACAGGGGCTGCCTTTACCGTCGGATGTATTCTTCGAAACAATAAAAGCACCTTCGGTGGAACTTCTTGAAAGGGCAGTCCTCAGTATATCTCCTGTGTATAGCGAAGATTGGAGAACTGAGATCATCTCTTATCTTCAGGGAAAATTCCTTTCAGATGACGAAGCTTATAACAGGAGGATAGAGGCAAGAGCTCGTCCATATGTCATGATAGAAGGGGAGTTGTACAAGCATGGAGTTTGTGCTCCGCTACTCAAATGTTTATCCAGAACCGAAGGTATAGAGTTGATGAAAGAGGTACATGCAGGCCTGTGTGGATCTCACATTGGGTCTAGGCCGTTACTTGGAAAGATTTTCCGCCAAGGATTTTATTGGCCGAAGGCAGCTTCGGATGCGGCGGAATTAGTTCAAAAGTGTGAAGGTTGTCAGAAATGTGCACGAGATCAAAAACAACCTTCGTCCTTAACACAGCTCATACAACCCGTTTGGCCATTGCAAAGGTGGGGCCTTGATTTGTTAGGTCCGTTACCACCGGCCCAAGGGAACCTAAGATATGTTGTAGTGGCGGTGGAGTATTTTTCTAAATGGATTGAGGCAAAGCCTTTAGCCACAATAACTTCGGCCACCGTCCAAAAGTTTTTCTGGCAAAATATTGTTTGTCGGTTCGGGGTACCAAAGGCTATTACTGTGGATAATGGAACACAGTTTGATTCCGAAGCTTTTAGGGATTTCTGTGATCAAATTGGTACGAAGATCCATTTTGCATCAGTCAGACATCCGGAGTCAAATGGACTCGTTGAAAGAGCCAATGGCATCATAATGACAGGAATAATGAAGTTAATCTTCAATCAACCCAGGGGAAAATGGCCAGATCAGTTAACCAAAGTGGTGTGGAGCCACAATACAACAATATCAAGGTCTACAGGTTTTACTCCATTCAAGTTATTATTCGGTGACGAAGCAATAACTCCGGAGGAAGCTAAAACCGGATCAATAAGGGTAATAGCTTCGGCAGAATCAGGTTCCAAAGCTGCTTATTCTGTGGAAAAAGATGCTTTAGAAGGCATCAGGCTGCAAGCCGTGGAGAACATTAATAAATATCAAGCCGAAACAATTAAATGGCGAGATAGAAAGGTTCGGTTAAAGAATATTGAGCCAGGACACTTGGTGCTTCGGAGAGTGGCCAACCCAGAAACAGTGGGCAAGTTGCAGTTAAAATGGGATGGACCTTTCTTAGTAGCATCTTCGTCAAGACCCGGTTCATACAGACTGAAGGATATGGACGGCAACGACGTTCCTAGGTCTTGGAATGCGGATGAGCTTCGGCGATATTATGTATAACTCGGTGTAATTTCTCATATTTTTCTTTTATGGCACCCTTTTCCTTTCCGAAGGGGGAGAAAGGTTTTTAATGGGGCCAGCACATGTAATTTCCTTTTTTAGTTCTATAAGAGCAAAATCCCCCAAGGAATGTAAATGTAAAAGCTGAGAACGCACCATCGAGTGCCAAAAAGTAAAGGCGAAGAAGCTCCAAAGTCGTTCCTAAGGGAATGCAGAGCTTACAGCGAAAAAGTCAACGCTGATTCCGCCAAAAGTAAAGGCGAAGAAGCTCCAAAGTCGTTCCTAAGGGAATGCAGAGCTTACAGCGAAAAGTCAACGCTGATTCCGCCAAAGGTAAAGGCGAAGAAGCTCCAAAGTCGTTCCTAAGGGAATGCAGAGCTGAGGTGCGATTGTTTTTAATGGCTATGAATATGGCTTCGGATACGTGTTTAGCCATTCATTTGCACATCGCATTACATCATAGCATTTGCATTCATAAACATTCATCTAGGCATCTGTAGGATAATCATCTTCATGGCATAAATGGTTGCTTCGGCAAAAAGAGGAAAAAGAAGGGGAAGAAAGAGCTTCGTACAAAAAGAAAAGCTTCGAAAAAAAGGAAAAATATTGTTTTTTATGCTTTGCGGCGTACGAAAAGAAGGGAAGGTGTTTTTTCGCCTTCGGCTCAAAAGAGAATTTCGTCCACATCAAAGCATTCCTCATACATCAATGGAAGGATAAGGATATATAACAAGGTATGAACAGAAGTTATCTCAAAAGTTTTAGTTACAAAAGTTATCTCAAAAGTTTCTCAAGTACTGTCTACAGTCTACTATCTAATCTCCAAGGAGCTTCGGCTTCGGCGTCATTTTTGAGCTTCGGTTTCGGCTTCGTCATCCTATAAAATTAAGGTCGTTGTAAGTCAAAATCAAGCTTACAGGAAGAGGTAAGCACAAGGTATGGTTTCTTACTGGTTCAAGGTGGCTACGAGCTTCGTCTCCAGCCTTTTCTCGCCCACCTTTTGTCCATATCATTTTTACAAATCTATTCGAGATACTCCGGGCGAGATCAGGAATGTCATCCAGGATTGATGGTGATAAAGTGAAATTTGACCTATTGACAATCTTTGCATGATCGCAGCCAGCCTTCAGGAAAGCTGCAGCAGTGCCTCGAGAAGCCACCCAGGCACAGAAGTCACCATGCCCAGCTATGACTTCGTCGAGCTCGTCAATCTCCCCCTCAATATGTTTGAAGGTTTTCGGTAGATCTTCAGCTGAGGGGGTGAATTTTTCACTACTAGCTCCAACTGAGTAAAAAACCTTTCTTAAGCGTTGAATGCATTTGTTGCTAAATTCCAGACATTTTTCTTGAAGGCTTGTCAATAGTTTTCTCAAATCTGAATTTTGTTGAGCTTCGGCTTCAAGTCTTGCATTAAGCTCTAGCTTTTCTCGCTCGAACTGTTCAGACTGGCGGAGAAGCTTCGTGTTTAGTTCTGTTATTTTTGCTTCAGCTTCCACCAATGAACCTTCGGCTACCTGGAGCTCAAAGTTCTTTTTCTCAATAACATCCGATTGCGCCTTTATTCTGCTTTCTAAATTTTCAATCATAACTTCGTGCTTCTTATCTTCAAAATCTTGCTGCATTTGCAAGGCTTTGCTCAACAGCATACTCTGCACGAAAACAACCTTCGTCAGACATGTTTTATTATTAGAAACAATAAAGTTAAGGGACAAGTAGTTCACCTTGAAGTTGGAATAAAATAAACTACCAACGACATGTTGTCGTCGGTAGCGGCTGATGTCTGTTTCTAGCTTCGGGAAGCCGATACTTTTGGACAGAGTACTGATAATTTTGGCTCCTGTTTGATTTCGAATACAATCTAATTTCTCATCATCAACGCCTCCGAAGAGGAGTGCCCCAGGTTTGTATCCATAGGATTTGGCATACTCTCTAAGCTCTTCTATTTCAGCTTTTGATAGTTGTTCTCCAACTAAATTTTGAAACATGAAGGTCTCGTTCTCTGAAGCTTCATCAGCAATTTCTTTTCCTTTCCCCGACGCTGTGGTCACGGCCTCTTCGGCGGCGGTGGTAGCTTCTTCCGCAGCCATGTCTAGCAGTATTTGGTCAATGTGTTCAATTGTACTCTCCAGGTTCAAACCTTCAGCTGAGGCAGCTTCGGCAGCTGCGGCCTCCGAAGGTGCAATTTCAATATCTGTCTCCTCTGCGGCCGCTGGTGTTTTCTGGGCTGAAGATCTTGGCGGTGTCCTGTCAATTACCTCAGTCACGGTAATAATTCTTTGTTTCTTTGCCTTGATTGTTTTCTTCGATTTTTCGGGCTCCTTGTCCTTCTGAAAAAACTTTGTCAGTTGAGGGCCCAGTGGACTTAGCTTCGCAGGTAAGGATTCAGTCATTACCTTCAGAATTTCCTCAATGACAGCTGCAGAAGGTGATGCGGGGGTTTCTTCTGCTTCGGATATTTGTTGCTTCGGAGAAGAAGCTTTCCTCTTCTTTGGAATTTTCTTCTTTACTGGTTCTTTTTCTTCATTCATGGCCTCAGTTATCCTTTTTCTTTTTTGGCCCCCAACACCTTTGTTCAGATTTTCATAATCAGGATAATCGAAGCCCAAGGCGTCCAACACTCGATTTAGCCTTCGCTTCGGACGGGTGCCGAAGGCTGCGGTCATCAACTGATCTTCTTTTTTAGAATAATTGCCAAGTATTTCATTGCACATCGCTTCAATCGTTTCCAACCACTCTTGGCAAGGTGCTTTAAAGTATTTCTTAAACTTGAAGTAGTAAGGTAAATGTACAAGTTCACCTTCTTTCTTCTCCCCTTGTAGCTTCGGCATTTCCCATTCTTTTAAACTGGGAAAAACTTTGAAAGCTAAGAACTCTTGAACCAAGTCCCTTGTGCTGATATGCTCTGCAATAATTCTGAATTCACTCATTGCTTGTTGTGTCGGACCTTCGGGTGTCATGTTGCAGCGAGGTCGGGTTTCTCCGAAGATTAATTCAAGTGGACTTTGTACAAGCTTTTCCTTATCGTCATCAACTTTGACATAGAACCACTCAGATTTCCAGCCTGCTGCCCATTTGCTTCGGTAGCTAATTACAGGAAACTTAGTAGTTTTCCGATAGGCGAAGTTATAACAACCAAAATTGTCGTGCAGTCCATCCCTTCTAGCCTTCGTTTGATAATGCAACTCGTGAACCCGGCAAAAGCTGTCCGCAAATGGTTCCACTGCTTGGCTTCGGAGTGCCCAGATATAAACAATAAGTCTAACAATAGCGTTGGGGGTCAGCTGGTGAAAATAAATACCAAACCTCTTCAGTACCTCTGCAATAATCCCATGTAGGGGGAACCTTAATCCAGCTTTTAGAAAGCTTTTGAGAATAACAATTTCACCCTTCTCCGGCTTTGGGGTAGTCTCTTCTCCCCCGAAGCGCAATAGCTTCTTCTGATTTTCAGTAAAAAAGCCCGATTTTACCATCTTGGCCAGATCAGCTTTCGAAACAGTAGATTTCCCGAAGTCCAAGTGGCTGGGTTTGCTTGGCATGGCAATGCGATAATCATCTTCAGAATCAGTTTCCTCCATATCTTCTTCTTCTGCTTCAGCGATTGTTTGTTCTGCTTGATCTGCATCATCATGAGGGATTTTTTCCGAAGTCACCAGTCCGGATTGTTGCATAGCTTCGGAGATGGGAACAGTCTCCGAAGCTTCAGTCTCGTCCCCCTCACGTTCAACCCTGGCAGTAGAACGCACTCTGGCCATTTAATTATGAACTTGTGGAACGTTAATACTTTCTTCCTCCGAAGCAGGTATCAAACTGGAGCTTCGTTCGATTCCGACAGACAAGCTTCGGCGACGGTTAAAAATTTTGGCAGCAAAACAGTGCAAATAGCAATGAATGCTGTGGTAACTTCACACCTACCCGTCTCTTTATATAGTGCTACAGGTAAGAAGGCGAGGCGCCAGGATTTTTACACCAGGCGGACACCCGCTCGCACTCGCTGCACGGTGGACCGCAGAGACCGAACAGTAACTCTGAAAGGCGGGGCCGCTACACGCTGAGAAATTGAATCGTTTCTCGACAACGAGCTCAGGGAAGGTGTTTTTTAGACCTTCGGCGCTCCGAAGCTCAAGAGACTTTTTTCACGGATCAAGCTCGTTACGAAAAACGATCTAGCACCGCGAAAGGGGCTACTGTTGGGCCTGTGCTTCGTCGCCGAAGGTCTTTTAGGAAGAAGCAACCTTCGGCTGAAGCTGTTTGTGTAAGATGGTCGAAGGTTCCTCTTCATGAAGCTTCGGTATTACAAACCGACTTAAAGATAGAATGACCTTTTAGTCCATAAAGGTCTGAGCCAATGTTGTAAACTTTCATAAGGGGCATACTTGTAATCTCTCACAGGCTGTGCCCTGTGCCTATAAATAGTGAACAGTATTCCTCTACTGTTCACGGATTCTTGTAATTGCAATCGCATCATTCGGGAACCAATCTTTGCCAAGGCAGAGGTATAACTGTATTCAATGATTCAACATATTAAGAAAATATAATATGACTCGTTTATGATTCATTTACCTTTGATACCCTTTATTTTATGTTATCTTATACAATCTATTAAAATTCAATTACGAAGACTTAGCCTTCGTAATCGTATTCTCCTCAACCTTCGTCCAAGGTTCATTATCCTCAAGGGAATAATGCTTCGTGGACGAAGGACGTTAACATTTAACATTTTATGTTGCCTTGTTCTTAATTCATAGCACTTGAGAACAAGTCCCCAACAGCCAAGGAGAAAGGAAAAGCCCCTATGGCTAGTAGTGTGCAAAAGAACCATGCTTTTATGTACCATGATAGGAGACAATCTAGAAATGCTTATAGGAGTTGTAATGCATATAATGCCCTTGATTCTCATGCCATGTTTGCTTCTAGTTCTTCTTATGTGCATGATAGAAATGTTGGTAGGAGAAATGTTGTTCATAATTTGTCTAGGAGAAATGTTGTTAATGTTCCTAGGAAAGTAAATGAACCTTCTACAATATATCATGCTTTAAATGCTTCTTTTGCTATTTGTAGAAAGGATAGGAAGATAGTTGCTAGAAAATTAGGGGCAAGATGCAAGGGAGACAAAACTTGCATTTGGGTCCCTAAGGATATTTGTGCTAACCTTGCAGGACCCAACATGAGTTGGGTACCTAAGACCCAAGCCTAAATTTGCCTTGCAGGTTTATGCATCCGGGGGTTCAAGCTGGATTATCGACAACGGATGCACAAACCATATGACGGGGGAGAAGAAGATGTTCACCTCCTACGTCAAGAATAAGGATTCCCAAGATTCAATTATATTCGGTGATGGGAATCTAGGCAAGGTAAAAGGGTTAGGTAAAATTGCAATTTCTAATGAGCACTCTATCTCAAATGTGTTTTTAGTTGAGTCTCTTGGTTACAATTTGCTATCTGTTAGTCAACTATGCAATATGGGATATAATTGTCTATTTACAAATGTAGATGTGTCTGTCTTTAGAAGAAGTGATGGTTCACTAGCTTTTAAGGGTGTATTAGACAACAAACTTTATTTAGTTGATTTTGCAAAAGAAGAGGCCGGTCTAGATGCATGCTTAATTGCTAAGACTAGCATGGGCTGGTTGTGGCATCGCCGCTTAGCACATGTGGGGATGAAGAACCTTCACAAGCTTCTAAAGGGAGAACACGTGATAGGTTTGACTAACGTACAATTCGAAAAAGATAGACCTTGTGCAGCTTGTCAGGCAGGTAAACAGGTGGGAGGAGCGCATCACAGCAAGAATGTGATGACCACATCAAGACCCCTCGAGCTGCTACATATGGACCTCTTCGGACCCGTCGCCTATCTAAGCATAGGAGGAAGTAAGTATGGTTTAGTTATTGTTGATGACTTTTCCCGCTTCACTTGGGTGTTCTTTTTGCAGGATAAGTCTGAAACCCAAGGGACCCTCAAGCGCTTCCTAAGGAGAGCTCAAAATGAGTTTGAGCTCAAGGTGAAGAAGATAAGGAGCGACAACGGATCCGAATTCAAGAACCTTCAAGTGGAAGAGTTCCTTGAGGAGGAGGGGATCAAGCACGAGTTCTCCGCTCCCTACACACCTCAGCAAAATGGTGTGGTAGAGAGGAAGAACAGGACGCTCATAGATATGGCGAGGACTATGCTTAGAGAATTCAAGACCCCCGAGTGCTTTTGGTCGGAAGCCGTGAACACGGCTTGCCACGCCATCAACAGGGTCTACCTTCACCGCCTCCTCAAGAAGACGTCGTATGAGCTGCTAACCGGTAACAAACCTAATGTATCGTATTTTCGTGTTTTTGGGAGTAAATGCTACATTCTAGTGAAGAAGGGTAGGAATTCCAAATTTGCTCCCAAAGCCGTAGAAGGGTTTTTGTTAGGTTATGACTCAAATACAAAGGCGTATAGAGTCTTCAACAAATCATCGGGTTTGGTTGAAGTCTCTAGCGACGTTGTATTTGATGAGACTAATGGCTCTCCAAGAGAGCAAGTTGTTGATTATGATGATGTAGATGAAGAAGATGTTCCGACGGCCGCTATACGAACCATGGCGATTGGAGAAGTGCGACCACAGGAACAAGATGAACGAGATCAACCTTCTTCCTCAACAAAGGTGCATCCCCCACCTCAAGACGATGAACAGGTTCATCAAAAGGAGGCGTGTGATCAAGGGGGAGCACAAGATGATCAAGTGATGGTGGAAGAAGCGCAACCCGCACCTCCAACCCAAGTTCGAGCGATGATTCAAAGGGATCATCCCGTCGACCAAATTCTGGGTGACATTAGCAAGGGAGTAACTACTCGATCTCGATTAGTTAATTTTTGTGAGCATTACTCCTTTGTCTCTTCTATTGAGCCTTTCAGGGTAGAGGAGGCCTTGCTAGATCCGGATTGGGTATTGGCCATGCAGGAGGAGCTCAACAACTTCAAGAGGAATGAAGTTTGGACACTGGTGCCTCGTCCTAAGCAAAATGTTGTGGGAACCAAGTGGGTGTTCTGCAACAAACAAGACGAGCACGGAGTGGTGACGAGGAACAAGGCTCGACTTGTGGCAAAAGGTTATGCCCAAGTCGCAGGTTTGGACTTTGAGGAGACTTTTGCTCCTGTGGCTAGGCTAGAGTCCATTCGTATTTTGCTAGCATATGCCGCTCACCATTCTTTCAGGTTGTACCAAATGGATGTGAAGAGCGCTTTCCTCAACGGGCCGATCAAGGAGGAGGTGTACGTGGAGCAACCCCCTGGCTTTGAGGATGAACGGTACCCCGACCACGTGTGTAAGCTCTCTAAGGCGCTCTATGGACTTAAGCAAGCCACAAGAGCATGATATGAATGCCTTAGAGACTTTCTAATTGTTAATGCTTTCAAGGTTGGGAAAGCCGATCCAACTCTCTTTACTAAGACATGTGATGGTGATTTGTTTGTGTGCCAAATTTATGTCGATGACATAATATTTGGTTCTACTAACCAAAAGTCTTGTGAAGAGTTTAGCAGGGTAATGACGCAGAAATTCGAGATGTCGATGATGGGCGAGTTGAACTATTTCCTTGGGTTCCAAGTAAAGCAACTCAAGGACGGCACCTTCATCTCCCAAACGAAGTATACACAAGATTTGCTGAAGCAATTTGGGATGAAGGATGCCAAGCCCGCAAAGACGCCTATGGGAACTGACGGACACACCGACCTCAACAAAGGAGGTAAGTCCATTGATCAAAAAGCATACCGGTCCATGATAGGTTCTTTGCTTTATTTATGTGCTAGTAGACCGGATATTATGCTTAGCGTATGCATGTGTGCTAGATTTCAATCCGATCCTAAGGAGTGTCACTTAGTGGCTGTGAAGCGGATTCTAAGATATTTGGTTGCTACGCCTTGCTTCGGGCTCTGGTATCCAAAAGGGTCTACCTTTGACTTGGTTGGATACTCAGATTCCGACTATGCTGGATGTAAGGTCGATAGGAAGAGTACATCAGGGACGTGCCAATTCTTAGGAAGGTCCCTGGTGTCGTGGAACTCTAAGAAACAAACCTCCGTTGCCCTATCCACCGCTGAGGCTGAGTATGTTGCCGCAGGACAGTGTTGCGCACAACTACTTTGGATGAGGCAAACCCTCCGGGACTTTGGCTACAATCTGAGCAAAGTCCCACTCCTATGTGATAATGAGAGTGCTATCCGCATGGCGGAAAATCCTGTTGAACACAGCCGCACAAAGCACATAGACATCCGACATCACTTTTTGAGAGACCACCAGCAAAAGGGAGATATCGAAGTGTTTCATGTTAGCACCGAGAACCAGCTAGCCGATATCTTTACCAAGCCTCTAGATGAGAAGACCTTTTGCAGGTTGCGTAGTGAGCTAAATGTCTTAGATTCGTGGAACTTGGATTGAATTGTAGCATACATGTGTTTATGCCTTTGATCATGTTCCTTTTGCATTTTGTTGTTTAGTATGGCGCTCAAGTTGTACAAACACTCCCTGGACCTCACAAGTCCGTTGCAAAGTGATGCACAGTTTTAGGGGGAGAAGTGTTACAACTTGACCCTTTGAGACTAACCATATGCTTGAGTTTGCTTGATTTAGTCTCGAAGGAGAATTGAAAGGGAAAAGGTGGACTTGGACCATGAAGACTTCCACAACACTCCGATGAAAAGAGTAACTTTTCCAAGTTCATCTTTAAACTCTTACTGCCTATTTTGCTCTTAATTGAAGAATTTGGTGAGGCAATGGGGTTACAGGGCCAAGATTGATCCCGTTTTGGTGCTTGATGCCAAAGGGGGAGAAAATAAAGGCCAAAGCAATAGATGGATAAGCTACCACTTGAGAAATTTTGAAAATAGTAGAATAGAGCTTTTGGTTTGTCAAAACTCTTGCATTGTCTCTTTTGTCAAAAGTTGGCCTCTTGTGGGGAGAAGTTTTGAGTATGGGAAATAGGGGGAGTTTTTGAAATCTTTGATCAATCTCTTTTGGAATGACTCTCTTTATGCTTCAACATGCGTGTTTGACTTAGAGATAGAAATTTGAGTTTGATTTGCAAAAACAAACCAAGTGGTGGCAAAGGATGATCCATATATGCCAAAAATGAATCAAAATAAATTTGAGTTTTATTTGAAGTGTTTTTGCACTTATTCTAGTTGCTTTATGTTGTGTTGGCATAAATCACCAAAAAGGGGGAGATTGAAAGGGAAATGCGCCCTTGGGCCATTTCTAAGTATTTTGGTGATTGAGTGCCAACACAAGTGCTTTAATGTGAATTCATGATTGTGGATGGACAAAGTGCAAAACAAGAAGCAAAGGTATGTTTCTAAGTCTTAGTACATTGGTTTTTGTGTACTAATATACTTGTCCAAGTATTAGAAACAGAAAGAAGAAGAAAAGAGAAGAGGTGGCTGTGTACAGCCAAAAGGCTGTTTCGGTCTGGGGCACCGGACTGTCCGGTGGTGCACCGGACAGTGTCCGGTGCGCCAGACTGACTCGAAGTGAACTGGCCGCTCTCGGGAATTCGCCGACGGTGTACGGCTAAAATTCACCGGACTGTCCGGTGTGCACCGGACTGTCCGGTGAGCCAACGGTCGGCCGAGCCAACGGTCGGCCGCGCGATCTGCGCGGGACACGTGGCCGAGCCAACGGTCGGAAGGGGGCACCGGACTGTCCGGTGTGCACCGGACATGTCCGGTGCGCCAACGGCTCCAAGTCTGCCAACGGTCGGCTTCGCCATTTAAGGAAAGAAATCTGGCACCGGACAGTGTCCGGTGTGCACCGGACTGTCCGGTGCGCCAGACGACAGAAGGCAAGGATGGCCTTCCAGATTTGCTCTCAACGGCTCCTAGCTGCCTTGGGGCTATAAAAGGGACCCCTAGGCGCATGGAGGAGAACACCAAGCAACCTTAGAGCATTCTTGATCATCCACACTCAGTCTTTGCGCATTCGTTTGTCATTCTCAGTGATACGAGCTCCGTTCTAGTGAGAACTTTGAGATAGTCTTTTGAGCTCGATTCTTGGCCGTGTGTGTGCGCATTTTGCTGTGGATTTGTGTGTGTTGCTTCCCTTCCTTACTCCGTGCTTCTTTGTGAACTTCAAGTGTAAGGGCGAGAGACTCCAAGTTGTGGAGATTCCTCGCGAACGCGATAAGAAAAGAAAAGCATAACACTGTGGTATTCAAGTTGATCATTGGATCACTTGAGAGGAGTTGAGTGCAACTCTCGTCCGTTGGGACGCCACAACGTGGAGTAGGTAAGTTTTGTACTTGGCCGAACCACGGGATAAACCACTGTGTCTTCTCTATGTTGAACTCTTTGTGGTTATCGTATTGTGCAAGATCTTCTCTCTAGCCACTTGGCATTAACTGTGCTAACGTTTAACCAAGTTTTGTGGCTTAAGTTTTTAAGTTTTACAGGATCACCTATTCACCCCCCTCTAGGTGCTCTCAGTCGTACCGCGACATCCTCCAAGAGATTCTTGAGCTCTCCCTAGATACGCCGCCCCTCGGTGGTGGATGGCTCTGGCATCGCTCGGAGTAGTATTGCCGCTGCAGCCAGATTCTGGCCGACCCCGCTGGAGGCCAGGTGCAGCCGTGCCCTAGCATCGTCAGCGATGCGGTGCTGGACATCCTGGGCCTGATGACGTGCTTCTCCGGCGAGTGCTCGACCTGCCCACTCCTGCTCGATGTTTTGCCGGAGCTACACAAGTTGTCCTGCTTCCTCGTCGAGCTTGGCCTGCATCTCGCGGATTTGGTTGAGCTGTGTGTCCTGACCCCCCACAGGGACTAGGACCACAACTAGCTCCCGCAGGATATCAACGCGATGCGCAGGCCTAGGGGGATCGTCGTCCTCCGGCATACCAAGGTGGTTGCCTTCGTCGAGATCCCCTAGATCGACGTGGAAACATTCGCGACTTGGGCCACAACCCTCGTTGTCAAGGCTGTGGCCATCATCGGAGCAATCGGAGAGGCAGTAATCACATGCGGTCATGAAGTCTCGCATGGCACTGGGGCTTTCCTCGTCTTGACTACGATGTCATCGACGTAAGCCTCGACCGTTCGGCCGATGTGCTCTCCGAACACGTGGTTCATGCACCTTTGGTATGTCGCACCTGCATTCCTCAAACCAAATGGCATAGTAATATAGCAGTACATGCCAAAGGGTGTGATGAAAGAAGTCGCGAGCTAGTCGGACTCTTTCATCTTGATTTGGTGATAACCCGAGTAGGCATCGAGGAATGACAGGGTTTCGCACCCAGCAGTGGAATCCACGATTTGATCGATGCGAGGCAGAGGGTAGGGAACCTTCAGACATGCTTTGTTTAGACCAGTGTAGTCTACACACATCCGCCATTTCCCTCCTTTCTTTCTCACAAGCACAGGGTTGGCAAGCCATTCGGGATGGTATACCTCTTTGATGAACCCTGCTGCCATTAGCTTGTGGATCTCCTCGCCTATGGCTCTGCGCTTTTCTTCGTCGAATCGGCGCAGAGGCTGCTTCACGGGTCAGGCTCCAGCTCGGATATCCAGCGAGTGCTCGGCGACATCCCTCGGTATGTCGGGCATGTCCGAGGGACTCCACGCGAAAACGTTGGTGTTTGCGCAGAGAAAGTCGACGAGCACTGCTTCCTATTTGGGTCGAGCTTGGAGCCGATCCGGATCTGCTTGGAGGCGTCATTGCTGGGGTCGAGAGGGACGGACTTAACCGTCTCCGCTGGCTCGAAGTTGCCGGCATGGCGCTTCACGTCTGGCGCCTCCTTGGAGAGGCTCTCCAGGTCGGCGATGAGGGCCTCGGATTCAGCGAGGGCCTCGGCGTACTCCACGCACTCCACGTCGCATTCGTACGCGTGTCGGTACGTGGGGCCGACGGTGATGACCCCGTTGGGGCCCGACATCTTGAGCTTGAGGTAGGTGTAGTTGGGGACGGCCATGAACTTGGCGTAGCATGGCCTCCCCAGCACTGCGTGGTAGGTTCCTCGGAACCCGACCACCTCGAACGTGAGGGTTTCCCTTCTGAAGTTGGAGAGAGTCCCAAAGCAGACGGGCAAATCGAGTTTTCCGAGGGGCTGGACGCGCTTCCCGGGAATGATCCCATGAAAAGGCGCCGTGCCTGCCCGGACCGAGGATAGATCGATCCGCAGGAGCCCGAGGGTCTCGGCGTAGATGATGTTGAGGCTGCTGCCTCCGTCCATGAGGACCTTGGTGAGCCTGACGTTGCCGATGATGGGGTCGACAACGAGCGGGTATTTCCCCAGGCTCGGCACGCGGTCGGGGTGGTCGCCCTGGTCGAAGGTGATGGGCTTTTTCGGACCAGTCTAGGTAGACTGGCGCCGCCACCTTTACCGAGCAGACCTCCCGACGCTCTTGCTTGCGGTGCCGAGCCGAGGCGTTCGCCACTTGCCCATCGTAGATCATGAAGCAGTCGTGAACCTCGGGGAACTCCTCTGCCTTGTGATCCTCCTTCTTATCGTTGTTGTGGGCCCTGCCACCTTCCGCAGGTGGCCCGGCCTTGTGAAAGTGGCGCCGAAGCATGGCGCACTCCTCAAGGGTGTGATTGACGGGCCCCTGATGATAGGGGCACGACTCCTTGAGCATCTTGTCGAAGAGATTGGCGCCTCCGGGAGGTTTCCGAGGGTTCTTGTACTCAGCAGCGGCGACAAGGTCCGCGTCGGCGGCGTCGCGTTTCGCTTGCAACTTCTTCTTGCCCTTCTTCTTGGTGCCACGCTGAGTAGACGCCTCGGGGACATCTTCCGGCGGGCGGCCTTGGGGCTGCTTGTCCTTCCGAAAGATGGCCTCAACCGCCTCCTGGCCAGAGGCGAACATGGTGGCGATGTCCATCAGCTCGCTCGCCCTGGTGGGGGTCTTGCGACCCAGCTTGCTCACTAGGTCGCGGCAGGTGGTGCCGGCGAGGAACGCGCCGATGACATCTGAGTCGGTGACGTTGGGCAGCTCGGTGCGCTGCTTCGAGAATCGCCGGATGTAGTCCCGGAGAGACTCTCCCGGCTGTTGGCGGCAGCTTCGGAGATCCCAGGAGTTCCCAGGGCGCACGTACGTGTAACACCCCAGGTGTTACTCAGGGTGTCCACCCAGGGCTACTCCATTTAACCTATTATCACATGAGAATTGGTTTGGGCAAATTACATCAAACTTGGAATTCAAGGTCCTAAACAAGTGCCAACCATCTTGGATATCATGCCCTAGCTTGTCATGCACATCCAAGGGGGGGGATTTCCCAAAACCCTAAAGCAGACCCCTCTTGGGCAATAGGAACCCTAATTGAAGCTAGGATCAAAAGGTCATGTAAACCTTATGATCATGGCTTGGGCCAAATATAAAAGTTGTAGTGTACTTCATAACCTACAAATGATAGTAAGAAAGTGACCCCAAAAAGATTTCAGAAAAGCCCCAAAAAGTTCACCCAAGGTTGAGCACAAGGGAAAATTCAGAATTTGCCTAAGTCTAAAAACTAACCCTTGAACAAAGATCCCACATGTTCACCTTAATCCAAAATTCAAAACACTTCGACCCAATTGACAAAGTGGCACCAAATTAACCCTAGAATGCCCTGGAAAGAGGTGACACCTACCCTAGGGTGTTTGACATGACTTGGCACCATTTTTGTCTTGGTTTGGACCTAGCTGACACAGCCAACTTCTCACCCCTCTATCTCCCTATCCCGACCATATCTTGACTTGGAACTCACATCAAAAAGGTAGGATATGGAGCAGGGAAGCGACTGTACACAATGACTTTGCCAAGATACGCACGCTATGGTGCTCAAATCCGCCGTTGAACCATGGCAGAAGCGAGCTCCCACGTGTTCGACGCGGGCTGACACCCGGGGGCGCGCTCAGAGCACGCCCGTGCGCGAACCCCCGCGCGCCCGCGGCCGCCCGTGACCATGCCCGTGCCACGGCTATAAAGCCCGTCCCAGTGACTCGGCTGCCTTCCCCATTGCCTCCTCCGTACCTCGCCTGACTTCCCTAAGCCAGCCCTTAGCTCCGGCGACCTCCCCGCGACCCGCCAGTGCCGCCCGAGAGCAACCACCGTGGCCAGCCCCTTTCCCGTCCTCCTCCGTTCGATCCAAGCCTTTAGATAGCTTCCTGGTGAGGCCGTGAAGCTTACTCAAGCTTGAACCGAGGACCCGCGTCACCGGAATAGCGAAACCGTGCTCGCCGGAGTTCTTCCCCCTGCCGGCGCACGTGGACCGGGTAAATCACTGAGCCATTTTCCGATTCAATGCACAGATAGCCTCTACATCACCCCAGGGAGCTCACCGTGCCGTTGGATTGGAATAGGTCGCCGTGGTTTGGCCGGTACACCCGCCGTCGACGAGGACACCCGCCTACGCGCGTGGACTGAGCGATTCCGGCTATCCCCGCCGGTGAGCGTACGTTGTTGTGACCGCCAGAGCCTCCCCGAGCCAACCCTGCCCTTCGCCGGACCTATCTCGCCGCCGGTAAGCCGCGCCACCCTTTTCTTTCCCGCGGGTACTGTTTAACTTAGGGGAAGGACCGCGGGTGAGAGGAAGAGAAGGTCAGGGGGCTTTTTGAACTGTCAGCGACCCAGAGGAATAGTGGCGCTGGGGTAGAACTGCGAAGGTTGATTTAGTTTAAACCCAGGGACCTCAGTGTAAACTGTTTTTCCAGGAAACTCTTATTAAATCTGTTTTTAAATTGAACATAGACTTTAAAAATTCATAACTTCTGTGTAGTTCATCCAAATTTGGTCAAACCAATTTTGCCAGACTTTAAAGAATGTAAACTACTTAAGAAAAATATAAAAACCCCTATGTACTACAGAAAACTTTAGGGTTCTAATTTAATTATTGTTTTGGCCATAAGCTAAATAATAGGGCAAAAATTAGTTGCACTATTTGACTAGGGTTAGAAAAATTTGGAGAAGTTTATATCTACCCACTGATCTGTTTAAAAATGTTAAACCTCTCTGTCCACCCCATTAAGTTAGTTTTTGTCCCTTATTTTACAATATGCTTAAGGTTAAGAAAAATGGAAAATGTGATTTAAATAATGAACCAGAAAGCACCCCTATTTTTGTTAAGGTACTTATTTAATATAGTTCACTGGAAAAATCTATCATACCCTAGTTTAGTATAAAATAAGTAGGGTACCTTTTAATTTAATAAAACAAGGATAACTTAGAAAAACCCTACAAAAATAAGCCTAAGGTGAAAACACCCCAACCCTTGGGATAACTATTGTTTTGTTAATAAGAACTTAGGAAAAATATGAAATCTGCTGTTTGACATTTTTCCAATGAAAACCTAAGCCTAAAAAGTAATAAGCATAACCCACTGGAAGCCCCGCATGACCAAGAAACCCTAAGTGACTATTTAACTTAGTTTTCTTTTTTAGCATAATGTTATTAATCCTGCATAATCATGACATACATGTTCATTGCATTCGATAGACTGTAACCTTGCTGACGGAGAGTACGTCCTCGTGCCGGAGCAAGGAGCTGCTCAGGAGGTAGCCCCGGATCCAGCCCCAGAGTCTGCATCAGAGGATCTGCCTGCCACTGCTTTGGAAGGCAAGCCCCGGTTTTATGCATAACCTATTATTTATGCTATTTTACTATACTTAATGATTGTAGGCTTGTTTGTGCACTTAAATGTAGGAGTTGTTTGAAACCATAGTTGCATGATCTCAGGAATCCTATTGAGATGGATACTAGTATGCTAGGACGAGTAGCTGCTTTATTAATTAAGATTTCGGTAGAAGTCGAGTGATTTTCTAGCACTCGCGCGAGATCAGGAAATTGGTTGTATCCACTTTCTTATCATAATGATGCTGGTTTGTGGGCAACAATCCATGGGGATTGGTTGTCTATGGGATAAAAATTTGAATAAGGATTATGGTGTGGTACCGTGAATCAAGCGTTTGAACGTACTAAGCACATGCCGAGAAATATGGTAAATCGGCAAGCCTAGTACCTGATTGAACCTGGCAGTGGACATATCCCCTCACGCGACCTGAGACGTGGTCTCCCATTCTGGTTATGGTGGGTACAAGTGCGGTCACTGCACGACGGCAGTCGGGGTCAGTGAGGCATTGTACGCCAAGGCGGTGAGCCCTGATCTGCTGACGAGGAATCGATGGGGACGGTTGATGTGTGTGGGGACAGAGTGCCCCTACATGTCGTGTGTTTAGGTTTACCTTGCAAGGATAAAAACTCGATTCGAATCGTCTGCTTCTCGCAGCTAATGAGACTGCTTGATCCATGCTGCTACATTGAGTAACAAGTGGAATTGTGCTGAGATGATACAAGATGTTGATTGCTAAAAATGTTTGCTACTATGTATGAATAGATAGTACATCTTTAGCCTTAAGGGAGTCACACTTAATTTTGACAAAGTTAAAAACTTGATTTAGAAACTCAGCTAGTGCTTTTGGCAACCAAACCCCACAGCCAAACAGCTGCATGTCTAGAGGTAGAGGAGTAGACTCCTCACACCGGGTAAGTCTAGCTGAGTATTAGTATACTCAGCCTTGCTTGTGGCACAATTTTACAGGTTCTCTGGAGGACATGGTTGCTGGAGTGACTTGGCCGTCCATCTTGCCACCGGGTTGGACTGTCGAGTGGGACCCTACCTCGGCTGAGGAGGAGCATGAGGAGTGATGGGACAGGCTTCCCCATCCCTCTGTTTATTTACCGTTAGTTTTATTCCGCTGCACTTCGAACAATGATGACTACTTTTGCAAAACTCCGATGATGATGTAATAATTTAATACTCTTTAATGCATAGTTTTATGCTTTATTGTATTTGCTCTGTGACTCACCTTCGAGTGAGATTGTGGTACTTGATCCTGTCAGTGGCCGTGTCGGACTAGATCCGAGGGATTGACGGGTTATTCCCATTTAAGTGTGGTCTAGCCTCAAAGGCGGGTGCTTAGGCACTTAAGTTGGAATAATTCGGGCAGTTCCGCCACAGCTGGTATCGGAGCTTGTACCACCACAGAGGAATCAATAAAATGTAAATACCACCCTTTTTCCGAAATAAAACTTGATAGAAACAATGTTGGATAGATAGTAGGACGAGCAGGATAGACCTAGGACGTGAAGCCTTAGGATGATAGAAGGGTAGCTAGGTGGCTAAGTGATTAGGCCCTACAGGCCACTTTTACAGGATGGGAGTTCTTCCCTATTCCCTTCATCTTGTTGTGAGGTCGTTCAGGACGAGCATGCATGCATTCTTGAAATTAAACAAATGAAAAATTAAGTAAGGACCTAAATACAAAATGATGACCAACTAAGTACCCCAGTACTATTTTAGCTAACTAGAGAAAGGCTGAGTCTTATTTTTTTTCTTGTTCTTTTTATAGTTCTTTTTCTTTTACTTACACTTAACCATACACAGATGACTTCCCACGGATCCTCAGATGATGGAAATGCACTGACCCACACTGACGGGCTTGCACGAGAGGGCTTTCCCCGCATTTTGTGGGAGGTACTTCAGGGGGCCGGATACACGACACCCCCTCAGTACGCGGTGCAGCAATTTGAGAAGCACAGAGTGCCCCGCTGTAGGGTGAGGATGACCTTGGAGCCTCATCCCCTGCAGCCAGGCTGGCGCTCATTGGACTCCGAGTCTTTTGGATACCGAGCTGAGGACACGATCGAGGCGATCGCTCTGCACGGGTTGACCACTTTCTGCGGATTCCATCCTTTGGAGCTGGCTACCCACCCCATTGGCTTGTTCCCCGCCGAAAGGGAGGACGACCCAATGTGGAAGGATCGGGTGGAGCATGCCAAGGATATCTGGGCCATCTACCCAGGACAGACTGCGCACTTGACCGTACGGTGCATGAATGCTCTGTACCATCTGCAAGTGATGCGCGGTGAGGCGATGTCCCATCAGATGGCACTATTGGAGGCAACAAAGATTACTTTGGACAATAGGGAGGAGCTCGTGGTTGATTTGTCCACTGAAATGGTGGAGAAGGACTTGCAGGTGGAGCAGCTATCCACTGATATCCAAGAGTTGGAGGAATTAGTGGGCACCAGGGAGAACACCATCGAGGTTCTCGAGGATCAGCTCATTAACACTCAGCAACAGCTTGCTGAGGCTAACGAGCACTTGGATATGCATCACCAGGAGATCCAGGATATGGAGGCCAACGAGGACGTCGACATCGAGGGAGGAGATGAGCCTGCCTCTAGTGTGGACACTGCTGGCTCAGGGAGACCACCTTCCCCCGAGTTGAGTGTTGCCTCGTTCGCTCACTAGGTGTCCAGGATAGAGTTAGACGTCAGTGATGGTAGGACTCCTCGCAGCTAGCTTAGCTTTTGCACCCTTGGGGTACTAGGCTAGATAGAGTTGAGTCTTTTTGGGACCCTTGATGTAATCGTGTTAAACTCTTTTGGAAACATGGCTGATGGATGTTATCAGTTTTAAATTTGGAAGGAAAGATTTATGCCTTTTTGAATCCTTTTGTTTAAGTTGGAATCTATCATTTTGCTTTTGACTCTTTTTCCCCGCGATTAAACCTTGAACTTGGAGATATGGTGTTAAGTATATATGTGGCTTTTCAGATGGCCGGGAGGCAGCGTCGTGGCCAGAATGAGCGCGTTCCTCCACCACCGCCACCGCCTCCCACTCTGCAGGAGCTAATGGCTCAGCAGAATGAGATCTTGAGGCAGCTAGCTCAGCGTCAGCCACCACCTCAGCACTATGGTGGTGGAGACCATCAGCGTCACCCCGCGGCAGCTACCTACCAGGAGTTCCTCAGTACCCAGCCACCATTGTTCACAAGGGCAGAGGACCCACTTGATGCAGATGTGTGATTGCGGGTAGTGGAATCTAAATTCCCGCTACTCCATGGAGCTTGCTCAGAGGTCACTAAAGTCAGGTTCGCCACCCAGCAGCTTCGCGGACCCACAAGGACTTGGTGGGACCATTTTCTTGCCATGCAGCCAGATGATAGAGAGGTGGAATGGAGGGAGTTCAAGGCAGCTTTCAGGGGACACCACATACCAGCCGGGATTATGGACCGAAAGCTCAACGAGTTTCTGGCACTCTCTCAGGGCAACAGGACAGTGTTGCAGTATGCCCATGCTTTTAATGACTTGTGCCAATATGCTGGATATCACACAGACACGGATGAGAAGAAGAGAGACAGGTTCAGGAGGGGGCTCAGCACTAAGCTCCGTGATCGTCTCAACACCGTCAGGGCCAACAACTACAATGAGTTGGTCAACATGGCTATCTCCCAGGAGGACTGCATCACAGCCCGGCAGGCAGAAAAGAAGAGGAAGGCCCCTATGGCAGGACCCTCCGCTCAGCCACAGCGCTTCAGGATTGTGTCCGACACTCAGAAGAGGGGACCCCAGCAGCAGCAAGGAAGATGGGTGATCCGACCCCAGCAGCAGCAACAACAGGCACCCAACCGCACCTAGTTTCCAGCTCAGAGGAACAATCAGCAGCAGCAGTACCGCCAGGCAAATGATAACAGGTGTTTCACTTGCGGCAACACCGGACATTATGCCAAGAATTGCCCCAGGAACCAGCAGAGGCAGGGGCAGAATGTTACTCAGAACCAAGGCAAGAGGCAGAAGGTGTAAGTGAGGCAAGGCAGGCTAAACTTCACCACCATGGCTGATATTCCAGAGGGAGCACCCATCATGACTGGTATCTTTACAGTTTTAAATTATCCTGCCATTATTCTTTTTGATTCTGGTGCGTCGCATAGCTTTATCAGTGCCAAATTTAGTGCCAAGTGCCAATTACCTTTCCACCACACCAATGGGGGTATCACAATTTCAACACCAGGAGGCAGGGTTGCCACCTACCAAATCAACAAGAATGTGCCTATAAGGTTTGGTAGTCTGATAATTAAAACCAACCTCCTCATTTTAGGTTTGGATAGTGTGGATATCATATTGGGAACTGACTGGTTGACCAAACATCAGGCTGTGATTGATATTGCAGCTAGGGCCATTGAGGTGCACTCATCCACTTGTGGTGAAACCATGCTATATTTGCCCGACCGGGGATGTACCCGTTCTTGTGCCTTCGTTATGATAGAATCCCCAGTGGAAAAGATCCTAGTGGTCTGTGACTACCCGGATGTGTTTCTGGATGAATTGCCAGGGATGCCACCTGATCGAGATATTGAGTTCGCCATCGAATTGCAACCCGGGACTGCTCCTATCTCCAAGAGACCCTATAGGATGCCTCCCGCAAAATTGGCAGAACTGAAAAAGCAATTGCAAGAATTGTTGGACAAGGGGTTTATTCGCCCAAGTACTTCGCCTTGGGGATGTCCCGCCTTGTTCGTAAAGAAAAAGGATGAAAGTTTGAGGATGTGTGTTGACTACCGCCCTCTCAATGCGGTGACTATCAAGAACAAATACCCACTGCCCCGCATTGATGTTCTATTCGATCAGTTGGTGGGAGCCAAGGTATTCTCCAAAATAGACCTTCGCTCGGGTTACCATCAGATCAAGATCCGTGCCAGCGATATTCCCAAGACGGCTTTCTCTACCAGATATGGGCTGTATGAGTTTTTGGTGATGTCTTCTGGGCTGACCAACGCCCCGGCTTATTTCATGTACCTGATGAACTCAGTGTTTATGCCAGAGTTGGATAAGTTCGTGGTCATTTTCATTGATGCTATTCTGGTCTATTCCAAGAATGAAGACGAACATACTGAGCACCTGCACATCGTGCTTCAGCGACTGCGCGATCATCGTCTTTATGCTAAGTTGTCTAAATGCGAATTCTGGCTGAAGGAGATCAAATTCTTGGGTCACACAATTTCTCAGGATGGGATATCAGTTGATCCTGAGAAGGTACAAGAAGTGATGGATTGGAAACCCCCGACTACAGTGAGGCAGATTCGGAGTTTTCTAGGATTGGCAGGGTATTATCGACGATTTATTCCGGATTTCTCCAGAATTGCCAAACCAATGACTGAACTGTTGAAGAAGGGAGTCAAGTATGATTGGAGCCAAAAGTGCGAAGATGCCTTTCATACTTTGAGGCAGCATTTGACAACAGCCCCAGTGCTGGCTCAACCTGACAACACCAAGCCATTTGAAGTTTATTGTGATGCTTCTGGTACGGGATTGGGATGTGTCTTGATGCAAGATAACAGAGTCATTGCTTATGCTTCCTGAGCACTCAGACCCCATGAGCAGAACTACCCCACACATGATCTGGAATTGGCAGCTGTGGTTCATGCTCTTAAGATATGGAGACACTACTTGATGGGAGCTCATTGTAACACCTACACTGATCACAAGAGTCTCAAATACATCTTCACTCAGCCAGATCTGAACATGAGGCAGAGGAGATGGTTGGAGTTAATCAAGGACTATGATTTAGAGGTGCATTACCATCCTGGCAAAGCCAATGTTGTGGCAGATGCTTTGAGCAGAAAGGCCCAATGCAATTGTATGAGCATGGATGCAAGAGTTACCACCCTGTGCGATGAATTGTGCAAGTTGAACCTGGAAGTTGTCTCTTCCGGTGACCTAAGCTATATCTCGGTGGAGCCCACATTGCAAGAGCAAATAGTCAGGGCACAGATTGAGGATAAGGGTGTTCAGGTTATCAAGGAAATGATCAAGTAAAAGGCAGAAAAATACAAGTGCTTCCGGCAGGACAGCAAGGGAATTCTATGGTTTGGAGATCGATTGGTTGTTCCCAAGGACCCAGAGCTCAGAAAGAAGATACTAGATGAAGCTCACCTTTCCAAATTCTCCATGCACCCTGGTAGCAACAAGATGTACCATGATCTCAGATCTTTATATTGGTGGACCAGAATGAAGAGGGAAATTGCCAAATACATATCCGAGTGTGACACTTGCCAGAGGATAAAAGCTAGTCACTTGAAGGCAGCAGGCCCTTTGCAACCCCTTCCCATACCATCTTGGAAATGGGAGGACATTTGCATGGATTTTATCGTAGGATTGCCCAATACCTCCAGGCACCATGATTCCATTTGGGTTATTGTGGACAGATTAACTAAGACTGCTCATTTCTTGCCAGTACACACCACCCACAGGACAGAGAAGTATGCAGAGATCTACATTGACCAGATAGTTCGTCTGCATGGGATACCAAGGACTATAGTCTCAGACCGAGGAGCACCATTTGTGGCACGATTTTGGGAACAATTGCAGGAATCACTTGGGACCCATGTCATACGAAGCTCAGCCTATCATCCCCAAACCGATGGCCAGACAGAAAGGGTGAATCAGATTTTGGAAGACATGTTGCGAGCATGTGCACTACACTATAGAAAGGATTGGGACAAGTGTCTTTCCTTGGCAGAGTTTTCTTACAATAACAACTATCAGTCCAGTCTGAAGATGGCACCTTTTGAAGCCTTATATGGGAGAAGGTGTAGGACCCCACTGAATTGGTCTCAAACGGGAGAGAGGGAAATTTTTGGGCCAGATTTGGTACTTGAAGCAGAGGCAAAGGTCAGAATCATCAAGAAGAACCTAGAAGCTGCTCAGGCCAGACAAAAGAGCTATCATGATAAGAGGCGGAAGTCTCTACAGTTTGAGGTGGGAGATCATGTTTATCTTAAGGTATCACCCACCAAGGGTGTCCAGAGATTCAGGATCAAGGGCAAGTTAGCTCCTCGCTACATTGGACCCTATGAGATCAAAGCAAGTTGTGGACCCGTAGCCTATCAATTGGAATTGCCACCTCACATGTCAGCAGTTCACAATGTGTTTCATGTATCTCAGCTGCGGAAATGTGTTCGCCTACCCACTGAAGTGCTACCGGAACCGGACATTGAGATAGAACCAGATTTGTCTTATCAAGAGTACCCCGTCAAGGTATTAGATCAAAAGGAGAGATCAACTCGGGCAAGATCGGTTAGAATGTATAAGGTTTAGTGGAGTCACCATTCGGCAGAAGAAGGTACATGGGAAACTGAGGATTTTCTATGCTCTCGCTTCCCCGACTTTCTGCCCAAAGGAGTCGGTACGTAACCCCAAAACCCCACCCCCACCTGCCCTTTGAACTCAATTATAAGAAAAACTTAGATAACAAGGATAGTCTAAGTTGTGGATTTAACTTAAAAAGGGCTTCCTTCTGAAGTTGCAAAGAGAATGACATTCGAAGAGTAGTTAACAAGAGAAACTTGAGTAAAGAAAAAGTAGCACACCTTCAGGCACCCCTCCAAGGGACTCTACCTCAAATCTCGGGACGAGATTCCTTTAAGGGGGGAGGGCTGTAACACCCCAGGTGTTACTCAGGGTGTCCACCCAGGGCTACCCCATTTAACCTATTATCACATGAGAATTGGTTTGGGCAAAGTACATCAAACTTGGAATTCAAGGTCCTAAACAAGTGCCAACCATCTTGGATATCATGCCCTAGCTTGTCATGCACATCCAAGGGGGGGGGGGATTTCCCAAAACCCTAAAGCAGACCCCTCTTGGGCAATAGGAACCCTAATTGAAGCTAGGATCAAAAGGTCATGTAAACCTTATGATCATGGCTTGGGCCAAATATAAAAGTTATAGTGTACTTCATAACCTACAAATGATAGTAAGAAAGTGACCCAAAAAGATTTCAGAAAAGCCCCAAAAAGTTCACCCAAGGTTGAGCACAAGGGAAAATTCAGAATTTGCCTAAGTCTAAAAACTAACCCTTGAACAAAGATCCCACATGTTCACCTTAATCCAAAATTCAAAACACTTCGACCCAATTGACAAAGTGGCGCCAAATTAACCCTAGAATGCCCTGGAAAGAGGTGACACCTACCCTAGGGTGTTTGACACGACTTGGCACCATTTTTGTCTCGGCTTGGACCTAGCTGACACAGCCAACTTCTCACCCCTCTATCTCCCTATCCCGACCATATCTTGACTTGGAACTCACAACAAAAAGGTAGGATATGGAGCAGGGAAGCGACCGTACACAGTGACTTTGCCAAGATACGCACGCTATGGTGCTCAAATCTGCCGTTGAACCATGGCAGAAGCGAGCTCCCACGTGTTCGCCGCGGGCTGACACCCGGGGGCGCGCTCAGAGCACGCCCGTGCGCGAACCCCCGCGCGCCCGCGGCCGCCCGTGACCACGCCCGCGCCACGGCTATAAAGCCCGTCCTAGTGACTCGGCTGCCTTCCCCGTTGCCTCCTCCGTACCTCGCCTGACTTCCCCGAGCCAGCCCTTAGCTCCGGCGACCTCCCCGCGACCCGCCAGTGCCGCCCGAGAGCAACCACCGTGGCCAGCCCCTTTCCCGTCCTCCTCCGTTCGATCCAAGCCTTTAGATAGCTTCCTGGTGAGGCCGTGAAGCTTACTCAAGCTTGAACCGAGGACCCGCGTCACCGGAATAGCGAAACCGTGCTCGCCGGAGTTCTTCCCCCCGCCGGCGCACGTGGACCGGGTAAATCACTGAGCCATTTTCCGATTCAATGCACAGATAGCCTCTACATCATCCCAGGGAGCTCACCGTGCCGTTGGATTGGAATAGGTCGTCGTGGTTTGGTCGGTACACCCGCCGCTGACGAGGACACCCGCCTGCACGCGTGGACTGAGCGATTGCGGCTATCCCCGCCGGCGAGCCGTACGTCGTTGTGACCGCCAGAGCCTCCCCGAGCCAACCCTGCCCTTCGCCGGACCTATCTCGCCGCCAGTAAGCCGCCACCCTTTTCTTTCCCGCGGGTACTGTTTACATTGGGGGAAGGACCGCGGGTGAGAGGAAGAGAAGGTCAGGGGGCTTTTTGAACTGTCAGCGACCCAGAGGAATAGTGGCGCAGGGGTAGAACTGCGAAGGTTGATTTAGTTTAAACCCAGGGACCTCAGTGTAAACTGTTTTTCCAGGAAACTCTTATTAAATCTGTTTTTAAATTGAACAGAGACTTTAAAAATTCATAACTTCTGTGTAGTTCATCCAAATTTGGTCAAACCAATTTTGCCAGACTTTAAAGAATGTAAACTACTTAAGAAAAATATAAAAACCCCTATGTACTACAAAAAACTTTAGGGTTCTAATTTAATTATTGTTTTGGCCATAAGCTAAATAATAGGGCAAAAATTAGTTGCACTATTTGACTAGGGTTAGAAAAATTTGGAGAAGTTTATATCTACCCACTGATCTGTTTAAAAATGTTAAACCTCTCTGTCCACCCCATTAAGTTAGTTTTTGTCCCTTATTTTACAATATGTTTAAGGTTAAGAAAAATGGAAAATGTGATTTAAATAATGAACCAGAGGGCATCCCTATTTTTGTTAAGGTACTTATTCAATATAGTTCACTGGAAAAATCTATCATACCCTAGTTTAGTATAAAATAAGTAGGGTACCTTTTAATTGAATAAAACAAGGATGACTTAGAAAAACCCTACAAAAATAAGCCTAAGGTGAAAACACCCCAACCCTTGGGATAACTAATTTTTTGTTAATAAGAACTTAGGAAAAATATGAAATTTGCTGTTTGACATTTTTCCAATAACAATGTAGTATAAAGTGCCTTTTTGACATTTAACTTTAGAAAATCATAACTAAATAACCATCCCTTAGCTCTCTGTGATTTTTAGCACAGAAGCTTATTATTGCTATTAAATGCTAGCAAAAATAACCTTTAGGACAGAACCCACCCCTAATTAGGAGATGTAGTGTAAGTGGCTCATTTTACACAACTTTTATTATTTTTGTCTAAAGCATAGCCTTTTTATTTTGAACCTCAACTTCCTAGAAGGGGCTATAGTGACAAATGACAACCCACTGTAATTTTTACAGAATTTTTAGAGAAAGTTAAGCTACTGTTGTAGTTCAAACCCCACTAGATTTCATAAATAGAAATTAAAGAAAGAAAAATGAATAATGGAAAGTAGAGTCATCCTAAAACCCTTGAAATTGTTCACTAAGGTATATAAAAAGGTAATACTACTTCCCTTTGATTATCCTCAACAATGAAAACCTAAGCCTAAAAAGTAATAAGCATAACCCACTGGAAGCCCCGCATGACCAAGAAACCCTAAGTGACTATTTAACTTAGTTTTCTTTTTTAGCATAATGTTATTAATCCTGCATAATCATGACATACATGTTCATTGCATTCGATAGACTGTAACCTTGCTGACGGAGAGTACGTCCTCGTGCCGGAGCAAGGAGCTGCTCAGGAGGTAGCCCCGGATCCAGCCCCAGAGTCTGCATCAGAGGATCTGCCTGCCACTGCTTTGAAAGGCAAGCCCCGGTTTTATGCATAACCTATTATTTATGCTATTTTACTATACTTAATGATTGTAGGCTTGTTTGTGCACTTAAGTGTAGGAGTTGTTTGAAACCATAGTTGCATGATCTCAGGAATCCTATTGAGATGGATACTAGTATGCTAGGACGAGTAGCTGCTTTGTTAATTAAGATTTCGGTAGAAGTCGAGTGATTTTCTAGCACTCGCGCGAGATCAGGAAATTGGTTGTATCCATTTTCTTATCATAATGATGCTGGTTTGTGGGCAACAATCCATGGGGATTGGTTGTCTACGGGATAAAAATTTGAATAAGGATTATGGTGTGGTACCGTGAATCAAGCGTTTGAACGTACTAAGCACATGCCGAGAAATATGGTAAATCGGCAAGCCTAGTACCTGATTGAACCTGGAAGTGGACATATCCCCTCACGTGACCTGAGACGTGGTCTCCCATTCCGGTTATGGTGGGTACAAGTGCAGTCACTGCACGACGGCAGTCGGGGTCAGTGAGGCATTGTACGCCAAGGCGGTGAGCCCTGATCTGCTGACGGGGAATCGATGGGGACGGTTGATGTGTGTGGGGACGGAGTGCCCCTACATGTCGTGTGTTTAGGTTTACCTTGCAAGGATAAAAACTCGATTCGAATCGTCTGCTTCTCGCAGCTAATGAGACTGCTTGATCCATGCTGCTACATTGAGTAACAAGTGGAATTGTGCTGAGATGATACAAGATGTTGATTGCTAAAAATGTTTGCTACTATGTATGAATAGATAGTACATATTTAGCCTTAAGAGAGTCACACTTAATTTTGACAAAGTTAAAAACTTGATTTAGAAACTCAGCTAGTGCTTTTGGCAACCAAACCCCACAGCCAAACAGCCGCATGTCTAGAGGTAGAGGAGTAGACTCCTCACACCGGGTAAGTCTAGCTGAGTATTAGTATACTCAGCCTTGCTTGTGGCACAATTTTACAGGTTCTCTGGAGGACATGGTTGCTGGAGTGACTTGGCCGTCCATCTTGCCACCGGGTTGGACTGTCGAGTGGGACCCTACCTCGGCTGAGGAGGAGCATGAGGAGTGATGGGACAGGCTTCCCCATCCCTCTATTTACTTACCGTTAGTTTTATTCCGCTGCACTTCGAACAATGATGACTACTTTTGCAAAACTCCGATGATGATGTAATAATTTAATACTCTTTAATGCATGGTTTTATGCTTTATTGTATTTGCTCTGTGACTCACCTTCGAGTGAGATTGTGGTACTTGATCCTGTCAGTGGCCGTGTCGGACTAGATCCGAGGGATTGACGGGTTATTCCCATTTAAGTGTGGTCTAGCCTCTAAGGCGGGGGCTCAGGCACTTAAGTTGGAATAATTCGGGCAGTTCCGCCACAGCACGTGCCCTGGAAGTTGCCGGCGAAGGCTTGGACCAGGTCGTCCTAGCTGGAGATCTGCCCCGGAGGTAGATGCTGAAAGGGAAATGTGCCCTTGGGCCATTTCTAAGTATTTTGGTGATTGAGTGCCAACACAAGTGCTTAAAGGTGAATCTATGCCCATGGATGAACAAAGTGCAAATCAAGAGCAAAGGTATGTTTCTAAGTCTTAGTACATTGGTTTTGTGTACTAATATACTTGCCTAAGTATCAGAAACAGAAAGAAGAAGAGAAGAGAAGAGTTGGCTGTGTACAGCCAAGAGGCTGTTTCGGTCTGGGGCACCGGACTGTCCGGTGGTGCACCGGACAGTGTCCGGTGCGCCAGGCTGGCTCGAGCGAAGTTGCCGCTCTCGGGAATTCGCCGACGACGTACGGCTAAAATTCACCGGACTGTCCGGTGTGCACCGGATTGTCCGGTGAGCCAACGGTCGGCCGGGCCAACGGTCGGCCGCGCGATCTGCGCGGGACACGTGGCCGAGCCAACGGTCGGAAGGGGGCACCGGACTGTCCGGTGTGCACCGGACATGTCCGGTGCGCCAATGGCTCCCGCATCTGCAACGGTCGGCTTCGCCATTTAAGGAAGGGAATCGGGCACCGGACAGTGTCCGGTGTGCACCGGACTGTCCGGTGCGCCCGACGACAGAAGGCAAGGATGGCCTTCCAGATTTGTTCTCAACGGCTCCTAGCTGCCTTGGGGCTATAAAAGGGACCCCTAGGCGCATGGAGGAGTACACCAAGCAACCTTAGAGCATTCTTGATCATCCACACTCAGTCTTTTCGCATTCGTTTGTCATTCTCAGTGATTCGAGCTCCGTTCTAGTGAGAACTTTGTGATAGTCTTTTGAGCTCGTTTCTTGGCCGTGTGTGTGAGCATTTTGCTGTGGATTTGTGTGTGTTGCTTCCCTCCCTTACTCCGTGCTTCTTTGTGAACTTTAAGTGTAAGGGCGAGAGACTCCAATTTGTGGAGATTCCTCGCAAGTGGGATAAAGATAAGCAAAGCAAAACACTGTGGTATTCAAGTTGATCATTGGATCACTTGAGAGGAGTTGAGTGCAACTCTCGTCCGTTGGGACGCCACAACGTGGAGTAGGCAAGTTTTGTACTTGGCCGAACCACGGGATAAATCACTGTGTCTTCTCTGTGTTGAATTCTTTGTGATTATCGTATTGTGCAAGACCTTCTCTCTAGCCACTTGGCAATTATTGTGCTAACACTTAACAAGATTTTGTGGCCATAAGTTTAAGTTTCACAGGATCACCTATTCACCCCCCCTCTAGGTGCTCTCAGATGCTCCAGCCAGGCTCGAGCGGTGTCAGAGAGGAACAGGGGGAGGTTGCGGATGATGAGGTTGTCATCGTCCGTTCGACCCAGTTGGCAGGCCAGCCGGTAGTTCGCGAGCCACAGTTCCGGCCTCGTCTCCCCCGAGTACTTTGTGATAGTAGTTGGGGTTCGGAACCGGGTCGGGAACGGCGCCCGTCGTATGGCCCGGCTAAAAGCCTGCAGACCGGGTGGTTCGGGCGAGGGACTCCGATCCTCCACGCTATCGTAGCGTCCCCCACGCCTAGGGTGGTAGCCTTGGTGCACCCTCTCGTCGAGGTGGGTTCGACGGTTGCGGTGGTGGTGCTCGTTGCTGAGGCGACCCAGGGCCGCAGGTGCTGTGTTGCGCGTGCGCCCGGTGTGGACCGAGGCTTCCCGCATGAATCGGGAAGTCGCGGCGCGATGCTCCGAGGGGTATCCCTGCCTTCGGGAGGTAGAGCTTTCGGCTCGTCGGACCGTGGCATCCTCCAGGAGATTCTTGAGCTCTCCCTGGATACGCCGCCCCACGGTGGTTGATGGCTCCGGCATCGCGCGGAGAAGTATTGCCGCTGCAGCCAGGTTCTGGCTGACCCCACTAGAAGCCGGTGGCGGCCTTGCCCTAACATCGTCGGCGATGCGGTGCTGGATGCCCTGGGGTAGATGACGCGCTTCTCCGGCTGGAGCTTGGCCTGCCCATTCCTGCCCGATGTCCCGGCGGAACGGCTCAAGTGTTCCTGCTCCCTCGTCGAGCCTGGCCTGCATCTCGCGGATTTGCTCGAGCTATGCGTCCTGACCCCTTGCAGGGACTGGGACCACAGCTAGCTCCCGAAGGATGTCAACGCGAGGCGCAGGCCTAGGGGGATCACCGTTTTCCGGTATACCAAGATGGTTGCCTTCGCCGGGACCCCCTAGATCGATGTGGAAACATTCACGACTTGGGCCGCAGTCCTCGTCGCCGAAGCTGCGGCTACCGTCGGAACAGTCGGAAAGGCAGTAGTCGCATGCGGTCATGAAGTCCCGCATGGCACTGGGGTTACCAAGTCTGGAGAAATCCCAACAAAAGTCGGGCTCGTCGTCTTCCTCGGAACCCGAGGGCCCGTAGGTTGAGACGGCTGTCAGCCGGTCCCAGGGTGACCGCACACCATACCCCGGAGGGTTTGGACATGCCTCTATGAAGGCTTCCACCGAAGCAAAGTCGCTTGGTGGGTCGAGGCTGAATCCAAAAGGCACGAGATGGGAATCAGTCGGTACCTCCTGGTCGACGGGCGATGACAAAGTCGCGTCAGGGGCAGACCGCACCGTCGTCTCGGGTACGAGGGTGACGCCCAGCAAGTCCTTTGCGAGCGTGCTGGTGTCGTCCGTCCGCTTGGAGTTGGCGTGTTGCGGGGAAACAACGCTCGTCTTCGTCTCAGACGCGAGGTCGACGCTCGACGTGTCCCCCGTTGGGGGCGCCGGTGCCGTCGACTCGCTCGACAGCCGACGAGGTGCCGCCTCCTGCTTGGCCTTGGTTGCCCCGCCTCCTCCTCCGTCGGCTAGGGAGGCGACGAGACAAACCTGAATGTTGTTCTTCCGCCACGTGGGGAAGACGTCGTCGATTCCGCCGCCGGCGGGCGGGTTGTCGGCCGCCATTGTCGCTGTCGCGCGGCGGGGGAAGGAGTATCATGTCGTAGCTGCCGTCGAGGGACATGAACTCAAGACTCCTGAAACGGAGCACCGTCCCGGGCTGGAAAGTTTGCTGGAGACTACCCATCTGGAGCTTGACGGGAAGCTGTTCGTCAACACGCAGCAGGCCCCTACCTGGCGCGCCAACTGTCGGCGTTTCGACCCGGGGGGTCCCTGGACCGACGAGTAAATTGTCACCACATGCCCCAACCCAGATGGGTCGGCGCGAGACGGAGCACGAAGGGGGGAAGCTAGAGGGAGACAGGCGTAAAAGGGGAAACCCGCGGCCTTCGTGTTGTCCCGCGCCCAGGTCGGGTGCGCTTGCAGTAGGGGGTTACAAGCGTCCGTGTGGAGGGAGCAAGAGGCGTGCACGCACCGTCCCGTCCTCTTCCGCGTGGCCAACCTTCTCGTAAGAGAGCCCTGGACCTTCCTTTTATAGGCGTAAGGAGAGGGTCCAGGTGTACAATGGGGAGTGTAGCAATGTGCTAATGTGTCTAGCAGAGAGGAGCTAGCGCCCTAAGTACATGCTGTCGTGGCAGCTAGAGAGGTTTTGGCACCCTGTTCATGTGATGTCGTGGTCGTCGGAGGAGCGTTGGAGCCTTGCGGAAGGACAGATGTCAGGGCTGTCGAGTCCTTGCTGACGTCTCCTTGCTTCCGTAAGGGGTTGAGAGCTGTCGTCGTCATGGAGCACGCAAAGCGCCATCATTATTTGTTTACCGGGGCGAACCAGATGGGACGGCGGTCTTGTTCCCCATAGCCTGAGCTAGCTAGGGGTAGGGTAATGATGGCCCCTCCTGTGACGTGGTCGGTCCGAGCCCTGGGTCGGGCGAGGCGGAGTTCGTCGTCTTTCGGGGCCGAGCCCGAGTCCGAGCCCTCGGGTCGGGCGAGGCGGAGTTCGTCGTCTTCCGGGGCCGAGCCTGAGTCTGAGCCCTAGGGTCGGGCGAGGCGGAGTTCGTCGTCTTTCGGGGCCGAGCCCGAGTCCGAGCCCTGGGGTCGGGCAAGGCGGAGTTCATCGTCTTCCGGGGCCGAGCCCGAGTCCGAGCCCTAGGGTCGGGCGAGGCAGAGCTTCCTATGGCGCCTGAGGCCGGGCTTGGCTGCTGTCAGCCTCACTCTGTCGAGCGGCACAGCAGTCGGAGCGATGCAGGCGGCGCTGTCTTCTTGTCAGGTCGGTTAGTGGAGCGACGAAGTGACTGCGGTCACTTCGGCTCTGTCGACTGATGAGCGCGCGTCAGGATAAGGTGTCAGGCCATCCTTGCATTAAATGCTCCTGCGATACGGTCGGTCGGCGTGGCGATCTGGCCAAGGTTGCTTCTTGGCGAAGACTGGGCCTCGGGCGAGCCGAAGGTGTGTCCGTTGCCTGAGGGGGCCCTCGGGCGAGACGTGAATCCTCCGGAGTCGGCTGCCCTTGCCCGAGGCTGGGCTCGGGCGAGGCGAGATCGTGTCCCTTGAGCGGACCGAGCCTTGACTTAATCGCACCCATCAGACCTTTGCAGCTTTGTGCTGATGGGGGGTTACCAGCTGAGATTAGGAGTCTTGGGGGTACCCCTAATTATGGTCCCCGACAGTAGAGTTGCATGAAGCTTCTTTCTTCCTCCTCATCCTCGTTTGTGCTTCCGCTATCATTTTCATTAGCCACACAACATATGTGGGAATCGAAATGGGAAGACAAACCTCTTGGAGAGGTGGATTCATCGTTTGGTCTCCATCGTTCATTTTCTTCTTCTTCCTTCAAAGGGTTAGTTTCACAAGGACAAAAGGAAGTAGAAGCACAAAATGAACCATCATGTTTGGACTCATCAAATTTGATTTTAATTCTAGTCCAAATATCATGCGCATCATGAATAGATTCATTATAATTTGATATGAAGGCATGATAATCTTCATTGCTAAGAGAATTACTTAAGATGTCATAAGCTAGATAGTTTAAGCGTATACATCTTTGATCTTCCTCGGAAGGATTTTTCTTATCACAACTAGGAGGTATAATACTCTTGTATAAGATTTGTTCTAATCGTGGATCTACAGTTCTAAAAGTGTTTAGCACCCTAGTAGCCCATGAATCATAATTAGAACAATCGGAAAGTAATATCTCAAGAGTTACCTCCTTGTTCTCCTTGGTCTTATTGTTCTTTTGGGATCTTCTTTGAGCCATCACTTCGAGTTGTTAGACTCAATATGAAGTGTCTAGCTTTGATACCAATTGAAAGTCACCTAGAGGGGGGGAGGGTGGATAGGCGAAACCTGAAAATTATAATTCTGAATACAAACTAGATCCCTTGATTAGTGGTTAGAACAAGATTCACAATTATCGGAGTATAAAACTAAGTCCTTTTCTTGCAACGAGTATTGTTTGCAAAGAGTGCGGAATTTAATCAAGAACAATACTACTAGGAATTTTGATGGAAAATAATGCGAGAAGGCTTAGATAAGAAGAAGATAAGCACAAGTTCTTTCTTGCAAGGAGTTGCTTCTCTAAATGAGAATTTAACTTGAAGCAACACAAAATGTTAGAAAAGAGTAGCAGAAGAGAACTTAGAAAGGGAGAGAACAAACAAATCACAAGCAATAAACACACGAGACATGGGTGATTTGTTTTACCGAGGTTCGGCCCTCGAAGGCCAAGTCCCCGTTGAGGAGTCCACTAAGGACGGGTCTCTTTCAACCCTTTCCCTCTCTCAACCGATCCCCAAGATCGGCGAGCTCTTCTTCTTCTCAAGGATCACTTAAGACCCCGCAAGGATCACCACACACTTAGGTGTCTCTTGCTAGCTTTACAAGCCTCCAAAACTTTGGAGGAAGTTCAATGGGAGTCAAAACTCCACGCGCAAATGAACACAAAGATGTAGCACACACTATCTCTCAATGAATCTCACAAGGCACTAGTGCTAAACTCAAATGAGTAGCTCTCTCTTGCTTGCTTTCTCTTTTGTGGCACTTGTGTTGGTTGTAGTGGTCTAAATCTTGTGTATAGGATGGATCAATGAATAGAGGTGGTTGGGAGGGCTTGGATATGTCAACTATATGACTTGGAATGTTGCTTGGGTTCCCACACCTTGAAGTGGCCAGTTGGGGTGGTATTTAAAGCCACCAACCAAATTGTAGCCGTTGGAGAAGGCTGCTGGCGATGGGCGCACCGGACAGTGTCCGGTGCGCCGCCACGTCATCTTGTCGTTAGGGCTTGGAGTTGGTCGACCGTTGGAGGCTTTGTCCTCATGTGGCACCGGACAGTCTGGTGCGACACCGGACAGTCCGGTGCCCCCTTGACCAACTGCTCTGACTTCTACCGCGTTCACTGTTCTGTACTGTTCACTGTCAGAGTCGACCGTTGCGCGCTGATAGCCGTTGCTCCGCTGGTGCACCGGACAGTCCGATGGCACACCGGACAGTCCGGTGAATTATAGCGGAGCTGCGCCTAGGAAACCCGAAGCTGCGGAGTTGAAGTCAATTCACCCTGGTGCACCGGACACAGTCCGGTGGCACACCGGACAGTCCGGTGCGCCAGACCAGGGCACAGTTCGGTTTCCTTTTTGCTCCTTTCTTTTGAAGCTTAACTTGTTCTTTTTGCTAGTTTTTGTTGAACCTTTGGCACCTGTAGAATGTATAATCTAGAGCAAGCTAGTTAGTCCAATTATTTGTGTTGGGCAATTCAACCACCAAAATCATTTAGGAAAAGGTTTGACCCTATTTCCCTTTCACTTGGGTTGGACGATCACATATCACGGCTAAGTCCATGCGTGCCTTGTCATTGTTTTTCATTTTATCAGGAAAATCCATGCATGTATTTATGAGGGCTTGGCAAAAGTTACTCTCTAGATGCATGACGTCGATGTTGTGCATCAAAATCAATGACTTGGCATAAGGAAGCTCCCACAAGCCACATATGTGAGTCCAGTTATGCTCCTCACCAAAACCTTGATACCTTTTCCCACTCTCATCTAGGACAAGTTTCCTATGCTCTTCTGTAATTTCTATCCCACTATGTTGCTTGGGCAGTCCCTTCGTGATGATGGTGCCCTTCCTAAACTCCTTTCTCTGCCTTCTGAAGGGGTGATTGAAGGGTAGAAAACATCTATGGCAATCAAAGTAACGTATCTTGCCACCAGCACTAAGACAAAAACAATATGTATCTTTAGCACAATAAGGACACGTCAATCTACCATGCACGCTCCATCCAGAGAAAATACCATACGCCATAAAATCATGAACCGAGAACAGATACGCAACACGAAGATTGAATTTCTGCTTCTTGAAGCAGTCATAGGCTTCCACTCCTTGCCATAGTTTCTTTAACTCTTCAATAAGTGGTTGAAGCATCACATTGAGGCGTACGCCAGGATGCTCAGACCTAGGTATAACAAGACATAGGAACATAAACTCATATTTCATGCAAAGAGCAGGTGGAAGGTTGTACGGTATGGCAATGACAGGCCAACATGAATACGACGCAGCAGTCATATTGAAAGGTGTGAAACCATTAGTTGTCAAGCTGATACGAACGTTTCTTGCATCGCTGGCAAAATCTGGATCAAAGTTGTCAAGAGCCTTCGATGCATCACCATCTGACGGGTGCACCATTAACCCATCTTGTCTGTCTGTACAATCTTTATGCCACCTCATGTGCATAGCGGTCTTCCTCGAGAGAAACAAACGTTTCACTCTAGGAGTGAGAGGCATGTACCGAAGCTGTTTATGTGCAACCTTTGTCACCACCTTCTCCCTTTCTTCATTTACAAGCTCCACGTAACTCGACTTCCCACATTTTAAGCATTTATGCTCACTATCATGTTCCTTCCAAAACAGCATACAGTTGTCCTGGCAAACATCAATCTTCTCATACTCCATACCAAGACCTTCAAGCAATTTCTTGGACTGGTACATGTCTTTGGGCATCTTGTGACCCGTAGGAAGAACCTCGCTAATCAAATCCACAAGCTCCTTGTAACAATTAATTGAGAATGCAAACTTGGAATTGACATCAGCCGGGTCACGAATTCGAGGACGGTCACGTCAGTGTGCCCGTGAAGAGGCTCTTCTAACGCTTTGAGGAGGTCGAAGAACTTCTGAACCTCCGGTGTAGGTCAATCATGATGATCTGGGGCCAGTTCAGGCTGCAGATCCTCAAGCATCTGGTCTATCTTGTCCACATCTTCACCGTTATCAACTTCTACTTCTGCTGCTCATTCAAGGCGTGACTCTCTGTGGAGATACCAGACCTTATAGCCTGGCACAAAACCATGCGAGCACAGGTGTAGTGTGACCTGCCTCTTGGTGTGGCTCGTCATATTTCTACATTTATTGCATGGATACCTAATATTATCTATTTGTGACAAAGCAGCTGCATGATCCAGAAACATCTGCATCTTGGCAAACCATTCACTTGTGTGACACCCACCCTTCTTGAAACCTTCATACATCCAATCACGTCTATCACCCATTATTGCGGCTGTGTGTACGAGTAAGAAGTGCGTGTGTGAGACATCCATGTTTCTACACGTCAGACATACATCTATAGGTAAGTAGTAAAACTATATATATACATAGCATAACTTCATCACATTAACATGATTAATACTTTCATAACATCAAATTCATTAAATAATAATATTTAAAATAGCTACTATTTGTTTAACACATCACATTCACCATCAAATTCATTAATTAATAACATAAAACAACACATTTTATATTTGCAACATAAAATTTAAAATAGCAACTACAATATATAAAGTCATATGAAGACTAATAACACTATTAATTAACAAATTTAAACAAACTCGAATCACATAACAGTTAACTCCCGTCGGTCACAAAAAACCGACGAAAATAAAACATTTTAATATATATAATATACCTCGCCTTGCACGGATGGCGGTGGTGGACGACGACAGTGGACAACAGTGGTGGATGACGCTGATGTGGCGACGACGGACGGCGTGGGGAGGCAGTAGCGTTGGGCGGCGCGGCAAACAGCGGCGACGGTTGGCGCGGCAACCCGGGGTGGCGGCGGGCGGGCTGGCGTGGCAAACGAGGGAGGTCGTGGCTACCGTGGCCGGCGGCGTGCGATGGACGTCTGGCAGGGCGGGCGGGCGGCGGCCATGGGCGGGCGCACGGGGCGGGCGCAGGGGGCGGGTGGGCGGCGACCGGCGGGGGCGCGGCTACCGGCGGCGGGCGGGCGGCACGGTGGGCGTGGAGGCACGTGGGCGGGAGAGGCGGCGGCTGCTCGGTAGAGCGAAAGAGAGAAGAAAGAGAAATGTTGACTGGTGTTGGGGACTTGTTCTCAAATGCTATGAGTTAAGAACAAGGCAACACAAAATGTTAAAGGTTAATGTCCTTCGTCCTTTGAAGCATTATCTCTCTTAGGATATAATGATCTTTAGACGAAGGTCTTGAAGGACGAACCTTCATCATCGCAGTATATGTAAATGAAAGAAGAAGCATATGAAATATAAGAGAGAACACAAATAATCATATGACATCTTTCATATTTCTTTATTATATCATCATGAATAAATATAGACAGTATTGAATTACATTTATACCTTCGGCTTGATAGAAGGCAAAAAGTACAAGCGTGACACACGAGCGAATACAAGTCAGCGTGAATAGTACGAGGGTACTGTTCATCTATTTATAGGCACAGGGCGCAGCCTGTGTAAAATTACATTCATGCCCTTCATGTTTACTATTGACTTAAGGACAATCTATCGAGGACTAGATAGCCTTTTCCTCCTTAAGTTGGTTCCTTTTTCTGTTGCTGAGCCGAAGCTTCCTTGCGCGTAGCTTCGTAGCTGGTTCAACCTTCGTCCCAACCATGCTTTTCATATTGTGTACAGCTTCATTCTGAGTCCGATGGTTCCTGTACATATATTACACTTGGGAAACATTGTTAATCATGTTTTTAAGGACCTTCGGAAGACGAAGGCCCCAACAGTAGCCCCTCACAGTATTAATTTGTTATAACAACGAATTAAGACTGCGACGTGAATGAAGGCCTTAAGCCGAAGGTCCGAAAAAACACCTTCCCTTTGCTAGAATAGCAACAGTGAATGACAAACGAGGTCCACCAAGTTGCAAAGCACTTGGGCGTATAAATATGAACCATAGCGGCGACCTTTGATACGCCATTTCTGCCATTTGTGCTATTTTCTCAAACTTTTAGCTCTTGTTCACTAGCTCTCGCCTAATTTTTCAAGCCTTTAGAGCTTCGTTTAAAGACACGTTTGCTTCAAATTTGAAGAGAAGAAGATGAGTGTAGAGAAAAAGATGACTGAAGAGAAGAAAACAACTGAGGAGACGAAGCTGTTTGAAGAGAAGAAGGTTGCGGATCCTTACATTGTTGGATTTATTGAGTCCATGACAATAACAAATACAGAGAAAATTACTATGGAGATCATGAAGGGTTTATCCAAAGATTCTGATGACAGCGATAGTTATGACGTGGAAAGTGGGGATGAAGACTCTGAGCATCGGCCGTGGTGCCCAAGCCATACTATCTTCAAAAAATCGACTATCAGGCAAAGTCATGTTGATGCCATGAGGGGGAGATATTTTCACGACATGTCTATTATCAGAGTTGGAGGAGACAGTTCTGGACCTGCTCCGGAGGAAAACGAAGTTGTTATACACCGAAGCTTCTTAAAGGCGGGTCTTCGGTTTCCGTTGAGCAAGTTTGTGGTTGAAGTGCTGAAGATATACCAGATCTTCCTTCATTAGATTACCCCCGAAGCTATAATTAGAATGGGGATTTTCGTCTGGGCTGTAAGAAGTCAGGGGCTAGAGCCAAGCGCGAAGTGCTTTTGCAGCATGCATGAGCTTTTATATGAGACGAAGGCTACTGGCAAAGAACAGTACCACAACAACTTCGGTTGTTATGGATTTATTGCTCGCCCCAATGCAAGCCACCCGGTGCCAACATTCTGGAAAAGATGGCCCGGGGCCTGGATGGAGGAGTGGTTTTACGTTAAAAATGATTTAAAGGCAAGGGAAGACATCAAATAAATCATTCAGCGCCCCATCTAGTCTCGCTTTGGCCTCCGAAGGCCGAAGGTGGAAATTGATGGCGATGTTAATGCCTGTCAGAAGGCCTTTAGCACTGTGTGTGCCTTCGTTGGCACAAGGGATTTGATCCAAGAGCCTATAGCTTTCAGGGTATGGCCACTTGTAGAGAGCTAGGATATGCCGAAGGAGACCACCGCCGACTCCAGTGATGGTGGCCTGGTCTGATTGAAGTATACCTTCAAATTTAGGGAGAAGTTTGATGAGCCAAATGATGACTGGCTGAAATGTATCGAAGCTACCAGCGATGAGCTACTTGGGGCATACTCCAAGGCCGAAGACAATGCCTTGTCCGCAACTTTCTGGGGTCGGGGCAAGAAAAGATTGAACAGGGTATTTGATGCTATTGGCTTCGTATACCCTGATTATTGCTACTCGCTACGAGGGCAAGGGAAAAAGAGAAAACCTGCCTCTTCGGTCACCCCAGCTGAGCCGAAGAGCAAAAAGGTGAAGGTTCTGACCCACCGGCCGTGTTATATTGAACCGGCTGTAGTACCTGAATTTGGCGTAGGGTCTTCTTCAGCTGCCGAAGCAAGAAAAACTGCTCCGATTGTGTAGAGCGCTGAAGAGTCGACTGTAGTGCCGAAGGTGTCTATAGTCGGGCCAGCCGAAGCTAAAGATGATAAGGCCGAAAAGCCACAGGTGGAAAAAGTGATAAAAATGCCAGAAATCCTGAGTCCACTAGAAGTGACAAATTTGTCGAAGATACATAAAGCTCCTGTTGCAACTCACACGAGGAGGAGGATGGCTAGTGTGCTAGACACTGTTATAGAGACTACGAAGGCCTTGAGCCCTGCTCCTAAAAAAATTGCTGAAGCTACCAAAGTCCAAGATGTGGCCGAAGCTAGGCCTTCAGCACCTATTGAGACGAAAATCGCCGCGCCTAAAGATAAAGCTGATCCACAGGCTTCAGACGTTGTCATGGCAGAAGGACCAGACGTAGGAGAAAAGGCAAAGTCTCCTGCTCCCGAAGCCGCTGTCGAGGATGCTGATTATATTTATCGTAATGCTTCAGGGAAAAAGTTGTCTGAAGAAGAAGTTCTGGAAGCCAGACATTGCACACGAAAGTTGAAATATTCGAAGGGAGCTTTAGTGTTTAACAGCACTAACGATGATGACTCCTTATACTGTCTCCCAGACAACAAAGAAATATCCGTTTGCCGGGAGATAGCTAAGAGCCGGGGATTCCCGAAGCTGGAAGATGGCCTTTCGATTTTGTCGAAGGATGATCTTGCTGACAGCCTAGCATACAATAGCATAAAGGTATGGAAGTTAACTTTGAATTTGAGAATGAAGTATTTTATTTGTTATACTCAATTCTTTCCTCCTCTTTGCAGAGCTTAATTCTTAGTAATGCCCTGAGGGCGGAGAAGAATATTGAAGACGAAGGCTATACGATGGCTCTTAATAACCTTCATTTAGAGGTGATTGAACTAAGAAACGAAGGTCTGGAAAAAGACAAAAATCTTGATTTCATTGGTGAACAAAGTAAAGGAAGACGAAGCTAATTTCAAGGCTCAGGCCGAAGCCCAAAAAACTGAAATTGAAGATCTTCGGAGACAACTGGCCGAAGCTAAGGAGAAATGCGCACTCGCACATGCTAATCAAGAAATCAGCGAATATTGGAAAAATTATCTAGAGAAGAATGTTGAAGAACTTCGCGGATCCAAGGAGAGGTGCTTTGAAAAATCCTTGGATTGCGTGAAAAAATTAAAAACTAGCTTCGCCAAAGTGGGCGCTTACTTTGCTGAAGAAAACTTCATACGAGGCGACCCCGAAGGCGTTATTGAATGGATAGGTGGAGAAGCCGAAGCCTTCAAAGAAATTTTGAGTGATCGCGGGGATGTTTGCGCGTTTTTCGGTGCGCGGGGGATTTCAGCCATCTTGGAGAAGGCCGGATGTGATCACATTAAAACCATGGCCCAGGCCGAAGCTGCCTTCTCCATAGATGACACGAAGGATCCTTCAGCCGAAGCAACTTTAATGGACGGGAAATTTTATAACGATGTCTGGGTGAACGGTGGACGAGAGCTAGCCCACGAAATTATAAAAAAGAGTGAAAAAGACACCCATGATGCTAGAGCAGAAGCAAAGCGAGCTGAAGAAGCCGCAGAACGTGAAAGGCATATAGGTATTATTTTTTGGCTTTTTTAGCTTCGATACTTGCTTTATGGTTTCGATCTAATCAATTTTCCTACTTCAACTGAACTACCTCCACCGCCGGAACCGTACGATCCCCTAGCTGATCCAGAAATGAAGGAAGCACTGGACATCATAAACATGACTGAATCCATTGTCGACGAAGTCATCAACAAATTACTGAACGAAGTTGTAGAGAAAGTCCTTAAAGAGGAATAGGTTTTATTGTAATAATATCTAGAATGTATGGAACAATTTAAGTAAGATTAAGCTTCTATTGTAACAAAACTATGTGACATTTGATGTATGTAACATTGAATCGAATATGTAAATTATTGTAATTTATTTTTTTGCGATGCATGAAATATGTACACATACCGTTTTTGAGCCTTCGGCGAAAAAACACATTCCCTTCTTTTCATGCTTCGTAAAGAAAGAGATCCCTTCTTATGACAAGGCTGTCAAAACTGTATTTCCCGAAGCTTACTTTGTGCCTTAGCACGTTTTCAATTTGACAAAGAATTTGCCGAAGATCGGCTTCGTATTCAATTCTTGTGTCGTTGACACAATATGATGTATGATGTAATGTTATGCGAAATGATGTGATGATATGATGCAAAATGATGAAGATGTCGAAGACACACACCCACACGCCCACACTGGAACACACAAGCTCTGCATCCCCTTAGGAACGACTTTTGAACTTCTTCACCTTCTATTTCAGTGATATAAGTTCTGCATCCCCTTAGGAATGTCTTTTGAACTTCTTCGCCTTCTATTTCGGCGGTATAAGTTCTGCATCCCCTTAGGAACGACTTTTGAACTTTTTTGCCTTATATTTTGGCGGTATTTGGCTCTGCATTCCCTTTGGAATGACTTTTGAGTAGAAAACTTACGCTGCGCTCCCTTAGGAACGACTTTTTTGTAACTTGGGCAATTTTGGCTCTGCATTCCCTTAGGAACGACTTTTGAGCACAAAACTTACGCTGCCCTCCCTTAGGAATGACTTTTTGTAACTTCGTTTATGTTGGCCATGCATTCCCTTAGGAACAACTTTTAAGCTTTATAGATCTGCGAAGAAGATGTATTTCATTCTGATAGAAGCAAAATCATTACAAGAAATTAAAACTAAGTTTTCATTGCTTGTTCCTTATTCAAAAAGCAAAATAGCCTAGAAAATAAAAGTATTTCAGAAGCAAGATATTGCTCAGTATATGTGCTTTGATTCTGGTATAGTACTATTGACTGTACGAGCTTCGGACTCCTCCTTGAAGTCACATTGTTGTTGGGAGTGCTGGCGCCCTTCTGGCTGCTGGCTTCGGGAATAAGTAGGTTGCAGTGGTGGTGGCGGTGGGAGCTGAGGCCAAAAAGCTTGTGAATGGCTTGCCGAAGAAATAGAGGCTGCCGGTTGGTTTCCCACATATTCTGGTATGTAAGGGGAGTGGCACGAAGCAGTGTGTAAAACCTGCTTCGGCTGATTCTGTCGAGCTTCTGCTTCGGCAATCTCCTTTTGCTTCAGAATAGTGATTTGACACGTTCTTGTAGTGTGGCCCTTGTCCTCACCACAGAATAAGCAATACACTTTCCTGGGCTGGTCCCCATATCTTCCTCCGAAGCCCCTGCCGCCTCTGCCCCTTGGAGCTGGTGGCCTAAAGGAGCTTTGCTGCTGTCCCGAAGACTGTGAGGTGTGCTATGGCCTCTGAAGCTTGCTTCCTTTGTCATCATTTTGAATGGAGCTGTGGATTGATCTGACATGCCTAGGGTGGATTCTTCCTTCGAAGCCCCTAGTCATCTTAGAAAATCTGTAAGCTTCCTCCCTTCTTTCCCGGAAGTCATTATCAGCCCGGATGTACTCATCCATTTTCTGAAGCAGCTTCTCCAGAGTCTGGGGGGGTTTCCTGGTGAAGTATTGGGCCGTAGGTCCTGGCCGAAGACCCTTGATCATGGCCTCAATGACAATTTCATTGGGCACTGTGGGCGCTTGTGCTCTTAGTCGCAAGAGCCTTCGGACATACGCCTGATGTTATTCCTCATTGTCTTGTGTGCACTAGAACAAGGCCTGAGCTGTGACTGGCTTTGTCTGAAAGCCTTGAAAACTGGTAACCAGCATGTCCTTGAGCTTCTGCCATGACGTGATTGTCCCTGGCCGAAGAGAAGAGTACCATGTCTGGGCCACGTTTCAGACTGCCATGACAGCTGCGTTGCCTCCATATGAGGATATTGTTGCTTCATAGCTCATCAAGAATTGCTTTGGGTCCAAGTGCCCATCGTACATGGGTAGCTGAGGTGGCTTGTAGAATTGTGGCCATGGAATAGCCTGCAATTCTACTGCCAGGGGAGAAGCATCATCAAAAGTAAAGCTACCATGATTAAAATCGTCATACCATTCATCTTCGTTGAATGAGCCCTCTTGACGAAGCTCCCTGTGTTGGGGCCTTCGGTCATGATCATCTTGGGTAAGATGACGCACTTCCTCAGCAGCTTCGTCGATCTTCTTCTGAAGGTCGGCCAGCTGGGCCATCTTCTCCTTTTTCCTTTGCACCTGCTGGTGAATGATTTCTAGGTCCCTGATCTTCTGGTCCAACTCTTCTTCCTGAAGTGTTGGACTGGTGACCTTTCTCTTTTGACTTCTGGCCTCTGGGAGAGAGAGAGAGTCTCCTGGTTTGTGTCCAGTGGCTGCAATGCAGCCCCTGGCGCTGTTATCTTCTTTGGCGGCATGACGAAGGTTGATGCTTTGCCGAAGATTGTGGACGTGAGTACACCGGAGGTGGGCGCCAATGTTGGGGACTTGTTCTCAAATGCTATGAGTTAAGAACAAGGCAACACAAAATGTTAAAGGTTAATGCCCTTCGTCCTTCAAAGCATTATCTCCCTTAGGATATAATGATCTTCAGACGAAGGTCTTGAAGGACGAACCTTCATAATCGCAGTATATATAAATGAAAGAAGAAGCATATGAAATATAAGAGAGAACACAAATAATCATATGACATCTTTCAAATTTCTTTATTATATCATCATGAATAAATATAGACAGTATTGAATTACATTTATACCTTCGGCTTGTTAGAAGGCAAAAAGTCCAAGCGTGACGCACGAGTGAATACAAATTAGCGTGAACAGTACGGGGATACTGTTCATCTATTTATAGGCACAGGGTGCAGCCTGTGTAAAATTACATTCATGCCCTTCATGTTTACTATTGACTTAAGGACAATCTATCGAGGACTAGATAACCTTTTCCTCCTTAAGTCGGTTCCTTTTTTTGTTGCAGAGCCGAAGCTTCCTTGCGCGTAGCTTCGTAGCTGGTTCAACCTTCATCGCAACCATGCTTTTCATATTGTGTACAACTTCATTCCGACTCTGAAGGTTCCTGTACATATATTACACTTGGGAAACATTGTTAATCATGTTTTTGAGGACCTTCGGAAGACGAAGGCCCCAACAACTGGCCGGGTGGTTAATTCGAATAACTCCCGTTGGCCGGAGTACAGGGCCGACGAGAGTTGAGTTATTCTCGTCGGCCTTGTTGACTGGCCACCGAGAATTATTTAATCGCCATCGGCTAGGGTTTTGACCAACAGGCATTAATTAATCGTCGTCGGCCTTCTTCTGGCCGACGGGGATTACGTTATTCTCGTTGGTCCGTGCGCTGGCCGACATGAATTAATGTAGCCGACGGGAATGCTTCGGATTCCTGTAGTGCTTGGGCATTTTTATGAATTAATTCTTGGGCATCAATAGAATTAAAATTTTCATCTTCACTATCTAGCAATTATATACCATTTTCAACTATGTTCCAAATGCTAGGATGAAGGGAAAATAAATGTCTACGTATTTTATGACTCCACCATGAAGAGTCCTCCCCATCAAAGTGAGGAGGCTGGCAAGATGTTTTAAAAGTAAATGTGCATTTGAATTATAAGGAATGTGTGAATAATTAAAAGACATTTTTGTGTAGTTTTGTTTAGCAATCTTTTTCTTGAAGGAGGAGGAGTCGTCATTGTCCTTGTGTAAAGAGGAAGATTTGTTGTCTAGTAGATGATCTTCTTAATGTGCTTCCTCCTCTTGCCCTCCTTGTTGTTTGACACCGAGTCGATGGGCTTCTCTTTCTTGGACTCGTTGTTCATCGTCTCCTTCTCATTGTTCACCTTGCTCTTCCCTTTGGCGTCGCTGCTAGACATCTCTTTGAATTGTTAGACCCAACAGAAGAGACTGACTCCGATACGAATTGAGAGCACCAAGAGGGGGTGAATAGGCGATCCTAGGAAATAGACTTAAAACAATACAAACTTGCTCTAATAATTAAGTTAGTGCAAACTAAAACCAAGGTTGGGTGAGAAGAAGAGAGAAAAGTTCCCTTCACTTGATTGCTCTTCCAAGATATGAATGATTCTAAGAGTAGTATTACAAGTGACTAGAGAGAACTTAGGAGGAAGAAAAAATTGCAATAAAGTAAATGAGACAAGAGACACGATGATTTTTATCCCATGGTTTGGTCAAGCATAACATGCTTGCCTACTCCATGTTGTGGTGTCCTAATGGACAAAGGTTTCACTCAACCCCTCTCAAGCGATCACAAAGATCAACTTGAGTGCCACAATCTTCCTTAATCACTTATATCTCGTTTGCGAGGAATCTCCACAACTTGGAGTCTCTCATAGCCTTACAAATGATCAAAATCATAACTTAGAGTAAGGGAGGGAGATAAAATATGCACACAAGAGAAAATCACAACAACACATGCTAGAAAGCAAAGACACGAGCACAAGAACGCAATGTCACAAGAACAGCTCTAAACAGGCGCTCGAATCTCACTAAAATTGCTAGAAGGCATGATCACAAAGTTTTGGAGTGTTGGTATCCTCTTGAGATGGTTGGGTGCAGGTTGGAGGCGCATAGGGGTCACTTTTATATCCCCAAGAGGCCTATGAGCCATTCCCTCCTTCATATGGAAGTCCCAAAAACTTCATGTTTGCGGGCGCACCAGACCGAGTCCTGTAGCCCCAGTCCGAGATCATGAAATGACCACCTTTCTTAGCGGACGGATACCAGATCATTTGGTGACGTCATCTAGACATTGATCCTCCATGCACCGTTGGAGGTAAATCCGGTGGCACACCTGTCGAGTACTCGGGAACTGGGTACCCAAAATAGGCCCATGGCCTCTTCAAAAATGGCCCATCTGCCGACCAAGTCTCTATGAAGCAACTCTGCGAGGCAGATCGACTGACCAACTATCCGATGACCAACTCCAATGACCAAATCTAATGACCTACTCTCCGCTAATAAGCTCTGACCGACCAACTAACCATCGAGCAACCCGACGAGGCAGAGATCTAAGTCCAGTGGTACTAATCCACGTCAGCTACGACATGACGCGTCATCATCAACACATGTCCGGACAAGCTCACACCAAATAGGATGGGCATCAGGGTCTCTACAATGACCCGTACATCGGAAGGACAGGACAATGCGCCACATCGAGCGTGCGCCTACACACGCTGGTAGGTGATGAAGGGCCCATGACGATAGGAGAAGCCACGCCACGTACAACCGCACTTTGAGACTGATCCATGGAACCCAATGCACACCATTACGTCCGGTGCGCCGCCACGTCACCCAACCGTTAGGGTTCTAAAGCAGTTGACCATTGGCGCCCTTGTCTTCTTGTGGCACCAGATAATCTGGTGGTGCACCGGACAGTCCGGTGCCCCTCTGATCCGCTGCTCTGACTTCTGTTGCGGTACTGTGCTGCACTGTTCATCCGTCAGAGTCGACTGTTGGCGCGAGTTAGCCGTTGCTCCGCTGGCACATCGGACAGTCCGATGGCACACCTGACAGTCCGGTGAATTATAGCAGAGCACGTCTGTGTTTTCCCGAGAGTGGCTGGTTCAACCCTGTACGGGCCTAGTGCACTAGACACTGTCCGGTGGCACACCGGACAGTTCGGTGCGCCAGCCCACATCACACTCAAGTCCTTTTGCTCCTTTTAAATTGGGTCCCTAACTTGTATGTTTTCTTGGTTTGTGTTGAACCTTATGCACCAGTAATACATGTATTCTAGAGCAAACTAGTTAGTCCATATGTCTGTGTTGGACATTCAACCACTAAAATTAATTGTAGGAAAAGGTTAACCCTATTTCCCTTTCGATCTCCCCCTTTTTGGTGATTGATGCCAACACAAACCAAAGCAAATATATGAAGTGCAGAAATGAACTAGTTTGCATTTTGGAATGTGCATAGGTTACTTAGAATTAAACCAATTGATAATCTCACTAGATATGAATGGAGTGCTTTTCTTTTATTTAACATTTTGGACCACATTTGCACCACTTGTTTTGTTTTTTTGCAAATCCTCTTGGAAAATCTTTTCAAAATCTTTTGCAAATAGTCAAAGGTATATGAATAAGATAGCAATAAGTATTTTCAAGATTTAAAATTTCTCCCCCTATTTCAAATGCTTTTCTTTTGACTAAATAAAACTCCCCCTGAATGAAATTCTCCTCTTAGCTTTCAAGAGGGTTTTTGAAATAGATACCAATTTGAAAATTAAAACAATACCAATTGAAGAAATAATTGCAAATTATATACTAATTGAAATTTTACTTTCACAAATCAAATGAGGCAAAATACCAATTGATATCAAATACTATTTTTGAGAATACATCAATTGAAATAGATACCAATTGAGAAATTTCCAAGACATAGATACAATGTGAAAAATATCAATTAAAACTTCATTTCGAAATTTTTTAAAATGGTGGTGGTGCGGTCCTTTTGCTTTGGGCTTAATATTCTCTCCCCCTTTGGCATTAATTGCCAAAAAACAGAGACTTTGAGAGCCCTTAGAACTTTTCCCCATTAGTACAAGTAAAATAAGAGTGAAGGGTTATACCAATTGAGAGTGGAGGAACAATGGCAAAGGGTAGTTGATACCGTTACAGTTGGAGTGGAAGCCTTGTTCTTTGCCGAAGACTCCATTTCCCTTTCAATCTATGACTTAGTATAGAAATATACTTGAAAATACATTAGTCATAGCCTTGGTACAATAATGATAAGAAATATGCATTTGCACCAAATGAAAGAGACATGATCAAAAGTATATAAATGAGCTATGTGTGCAATGTTTCAATCAAAATTTCGAGAATCAAGTATATTTAGCTCATTCCTAAGTTTGCTAAAGGTTTTCTCATCTAATGGCTTGGTAAAGATATCGGCTAATTGATTCTTGGTGTTTACATAAGATATTTCGATATCCCCCTTTTGTTGGTGATCTCTCAAAAAGTGATACCGAATATCTATGTGCTTAGTGCGGCTGTGTTCAACGGGATTATCTGCCATGCGGATTGCACTCTCATTGTCACATAGGAGAGGGACTTTGCTCAATTTGTAGCCATAGTCCCTAACAGTTTGCCTCATCCAAAGTAATTGCGCACAACAATGGACTGCGGCAATGTACTCGGCCTCGGCGGTGGAAATAGCTACTGAGTTTTGTTTCTTTGAATCCCAAGACACCAGGGATCTCCCTAGAAACTGACAAGTCCCTGATGTGCTCTTCCTATCAATTTTACACCCTGCCCAATCGGCATTGGAATATCCTATTAAATCAAAAGTGGATCCCTTGGGGTACCAAAGCCCAAACTTTGGAGTGTAAACTAAATATCTCATGATTCTCTTCATGGCCCTAAGGTGAACTTCCTTAGGATCGGCCTAAAATCTTGCACACATGCATACAGAAAGCATAATATCCGGTCGAGATGCACATAAATAGAGTAAAGATCCTATCATCGACCAATATACCTTTTGATCTACGGATTTACCTCCTGTGTCGAGGTCGAGATGCCCATTGGTTCCCATGGGTGTCTTGATGGGTTTTCCATCCTTCATCCCAAAATTCTTAAGTATGCCTTGAATGTACTTTGTTTGGCTGATGAAGGTGCCATCTTGGAGTTGCTTGATTTGGAATCCTAGGAAATACTTCAATTCCCCCATCATAGACATCTCGAATTTTTGTATCATGATCCTACTAAACTCTTCACATGTTGACTTGTTAGTAGACCCAAATATAATATCATCAACATAGATTTGGCATACAAACAAGTCTTTTGCAACAGTTTTAGTAAAGAGAGTAGGATCGACTTTTCTGACTTTGAAGCCATTAGTGATAAGAAAATCTCGCAGGCATTCATACCATGCTCTTGGGGCTTGCTTGAGCCCATAAAGCACCTTTGAGAGTTTATAGACATGGTTAGGATACTCAATATTTTCAAAGCCGGGAGGTTGCTCAACATAGACCTCTTCCTTGATTGGTCCATTGAGGAAGGCACTTTTCACGTCCATTTGGTAGAGCTTAAAGCCATGGTAAGTAGCATAGGCAAGTAATATGCGAATTGACTCAAGCCTTGCTACGGGTGCATAAGTTTCATCAAAGTCCAGACCTTCGACATGTGAATACCCTTTGGCCACAAGCCGGGCTTTGTTTCTTGTCACCACACCATGCTCATCTTGCTTGTTGCGGAATACCCATTTGGTACCTACAACATTTTGATTAGGACATGGAACTAAATGCCATACCTCATTCCTTGTGAAGTTGTTGAGCTCCTGTTGCATTGCCAGCACCCAATCCGGATCTCTTAGTGCATCCTCTACCCTGTATGGCTCAATAGAGAAAACAAAAGAGTAATGCTCACAGAAATGTGCAACTCGAGATCTAGTGTTACCCCCTTGTGAATGTCACCAAGGATGGAGTTTACGGGGTGATCTCTTTGAATTGCTTGGTGGACTCTTGGGTGTGGCGGTCTTTGACCCTGAATTCACTAGTACAATTTGGCTCTATACAAGCGGTAGGCTTTTTACATCACATGCGGTTCGGATAGAAAACCGCCTGGGATGTCCCAGGCTATTCGGACCGCCTGTGATGTATTAGTATCACAAACGGTTTTTGTTTCAGACCGCTTGTGGTGCTCGATTCGTTTCACAAACGGTCTGTAATGAAAAAACCGCCTGTGATTGTGATTTGATTACCATATTAATATTTTAATTTTTAACAAAAATATGCAAATACAATTTAAATGAATTTTAATAGCACACATAGATAACTAGCGAGATTTTAAATTAATTGGCAACCACAATGCATAGTCGATCATACATGCTAATAAATACAATTTGATTCATACAATTTTTCATGAACTACCATTTTCCGCATGTATGGCTTTAAGTTCTTATCAATTTTCTTTTCCACACGCTTGATTCTCTCTGGACCATTAAAGACGAACATCTCTTCATACTTATTGTATTCCTCATCTCCGTCTCCCACATTCTCAACTCCAACAATTTTTTGCTTTCCAGAAATAACTACATGCATCTTCTCATCTGCTGGATCGAGTACATAGAACACTTGTGCAACACATTCGGCGAGAACCCACGGGTCATCTTTATATCCTACTTTCTTTAAGTCTACCAGTGTGAGTCCGTAGTTATCCACTATCACCCCCACGGGATGTTGTACCCATTGGCACTAAAATAAGGGCATTTTCATGCTTGGGCCATAATCAAGTTCCCATATTTCCTCTATGAATCCAAAATATGTGGTCTTCTGTCCCTGTAGGTCAAAAGCATCGATATGAACACCACTATTTTGTGCAACACTTTTCATGTCTTTTGATTTAGTATAGAATGTGTACCCATTGATGTCATATGCTTGCCATGATATCACAAAACATGATGGCCCAGAAGCCAAATTCTTCTTTGTTTTCTCTTCCAAAGAGTCTCCGAATGGGATGTTTTTGTCCATTAACCATTCGCTGAAACGATGTTTGTGCTCCCTCATGATCCAGTCCTCTGTGCCATGACGGAAGGTTGTACATCGTTAAAGTCACGGGCCAGGTGCTATGTACACTTCTTTTTTCACCAAATGGATTCATTCCATCTGTACCCAAAGCAAATCTTACATTTCTGGTTTCTTTGGCAAACTCAGGATACATAAGATCGAAATTTTTCCATTGTGATGCATCAGCAGGGTGTCAAATATGTTTGTTATTCTGCTTGCGATTTTCAGCATGCCAACGCATAAGCTCAGCCTCCCTAGGATTTGAGAACAAACGTTTCAAGCGATCAATTACTGGAAGATACCATATCACCAAAGCTGGGATCTTTGACTTCTTTTCTCATCCATGTCATCAAAAGTGTCATCGTCACTTTCAAGTCCAATAGTGCATTTCTTGTTTTTATTTTTCTTTGGAAATTTTTTTACACACTCTTGATTGTAGCTCTTCTTGTATCGTCTGACATTGCAAACTGGGCATCTTGTTGCATTCTCAAAATTGCCACGATACAAAATACAATGGTTCGGACATGCATGAATTTTTTGCACACCCAGAGCTATGGGAGATATAAGCTTCTTCGCTTTATAAGTGCTTGTTGGTAGTTTGTTGGGTTTTGGTAGTAATTGGAACAGAAAATTCAAAAGATCTGTGAAGCTAGTATCAGACCATCTGGTGCTAGCCTTCAACTTAAGAAGTTCTAGAACTGTACGCAGTGTAGTAAACTCTTTGTCACAACCCTTTGATTCATCATATAAAGTTACTTTTGAGGCACTTTCCAGTCCCTCCATTTTAGGTAGCCCTTTCTGTGATCCCATAGAACTCAACATTTCTGGTTCCATATGGCGCAACATCTCTTCGCAATCAAATTCTTTAAAATCTTGATTGGCATCCACCGAATCCACTTTACCATCCACTTTATCTTCAATTCCGACAGCTCTCTCATCATTACCAGGCACTTCACACGGATCCAACTCACCATGTTCTGACCATATCGTGTAATTGTTTTTAAACCCTCTTTTTATCAGATGTGATTGGATAACTCCTGTATCTCTCCAAGCTATCTTATTATCACAATTGATGCACGAACATAATATCTCCTTACTCTTTCGCAAATTCGCGTGCTTGTTGGCCGCTTCAATAAAGCTTCTCAAATTTCGAATGTACGACAGATGTGGTCTTGGCACATTGTACATCCAACCTTGGTCCATTACCTATCCCTATATTGATTAACGTCAATAAAATCATTAATTAATTGAATTCATCCCTAAAACATGAAAAATAAATGTACATGAAAGTGAAACAAGATCATATCGAGAGGTACCTAGCACATGAACTACAAAAAATATTTAAAATATCCCTAATTAATTGAATTTAATCCCTAAATCATGAACGAAATGGTGTGCATGAAAATGAAACAAGATTGCTGCAATAGGTACCTTGAGGTGAGACAACTCTTAATGAAGAATCTTTAAATTAGATCAACTACAAGTACAAATCTTGGAATTCCTAAGTTTTTTTTCAATTCTGGTCTATATTACAAAATTGAGGCAAAAAATCGTATCAAAATGAGAAAAAAACAAACGGAGATCATATATATGCATAAACTCTTGAAATCAATCAATAAACTCAAAAACAAAACCTTCTCCCCGTAGATCTTAAAAAATCCGTCGCCGCTACAGTGCTGTGACTGTTCCTCAGAGATAGGGTTCTGCTGGAAACTGTGGGCTAGTCCTTTTATACTGTATACACATCACAGGCAGATTTTTAGAAAAACTGTTTGTGATATATAACATCACAGGCGCTTTTTTATTCTGACCGCCTGTGAAGTTAATCTATCACAGACGGTCGAAATAAAAAAGCGCTTGTGATGTTATATATCACAAGCATTTTTTCTAAAAAACCGCCTGTGATTGTCTACAATATAAAAGGTCTCGCTGGTTCCAGCAGGAACCCTAACTCTCCCATGGCTGAAACGCTTGTTGCGCCGCCAGGCTGATACTGCGCCACGCCGTCCCCGAGCCCAAGCGCCGCCGTCCTCGAGCTGCTTTTCTCAGGTTCGTCCTTGTTGCTAGTACCCGAATTTGTCTTCTTTGCAAACCGACGTCCAATGAGCCAGCCGCCCAGCCAACCGAAGCCGTCGAGGGAGAGGAGAACCAGCTAGCCGATGAGCGATGAGAGAGCTGGCGCGCGGGCGGGGTGGCTGATCGTTTCTGCCGCCGGGCACCATTGTCCAGTGACCACCACCCTGGCAATTGCAAGATGCTGTGTGGCAGCGGCACACCCGGACAGCCCTGATCTCATGAGGTATTTGGGCCTTGCAGGGAGCGATGCCGTCGATGGAATGGAACAGCTCCATCGGCGGAGGCTACGAAGGTGGAATGCATGCTTCCTGGTTTTGGTATAACTAATGCTTATTTAAGAGGTATATCTAACAATTAGTTAATCAACTAGTTGATCCATTCTAAATCGTTAGGTAATTTTAGCCGCTAGCTTCCCCTGGTTCCGCGTCTGCTTGGTCAGGCAAGTCATCATCCGTGCCACTGCCAGTGCCATGCATGCTTCCTGGTTTTGGTGTCTGCAAACTTTCTTGTCCCAAAAGGCATAGAGGATGCAGTAAGGAAGTCGATGCTCTCTGCTATGGCCAAGATGTTTCATGGGTGGAAGACCAAGATGAATAGGGATTTTGTTAAGAAGAATAAGGTTCCTCCGCCCAAGAAAATAGGGAAAATCACTCAAGCTCAGTGGGAGGAATTTGTTCGTCAGAAGACCGAACTGAAGGCCAAAGAATTGGGCAAAACTAATTCTCAGAGAGTGAAGATGAACAAACACCCCCATCGCCTGGGGTCAACCGGATATCACCATAAAGTTGTGCAGTGGAACAGGATAATCGAGGAACTTATAGCTAACGTCACTTTGGACCCAATATTAAAAGATATCGATGAGCGAGCTATTCGTTGGATCTTAGGTCGAGCAGGTTTGACTGAGGATGACAAACTTTTGCATCCAGAATTGGTAGGCGAAGTTTCGACAAAAATTCAAGAATATGCAGAAAAGAGAAAGAATGGCGAATTTAAGCCTCGGAGGGAGAATGACATACTAACTACAGCACTAGGCAATCCTAAACACACTGGACAGGCTCGGGGAATATCTTCTAAGATTTCTTGGAGAGAGGCGTTTCCAGAGTATGCAAAGTCATATAGGAAACACGAGAAGTCGAAAAGGACCCTTGAAGAGACTATTGATGAAAGGGTACAAAAGGCTATTAATGACGTGATGAAGAAAATGAAGAAAACATAATGCATATCATGTGAACTCAAGCCAGGCCACATGAGTCCACCTCTAGTACCTAGCAGCGTAGGATCTGTGCAAGACTTCGTATCGGGCACCAAGTACCCTGTAGACGATATTGTTGAGGACAAGCCTTGCTTTCTTCATATTCCAATCAATTGATCTGGGACAAAAACAAAACAAGCTTCTACTGGTTTGGTAAAACCAGGACTTGTTAACTACCAGGATAATCCTGTCCCGCCACACTATGCTATGGTCCAAGTTCTAGAGATCACAGACAATGGTTGTGAAGATTGGGAGATAGACTTTCCAGTTGAGGGGATCATAACTTTGCAGGAGGCAATGAATGAGTTGGTCCTTTGGCATCAACGCGACATCAAGTTGGGTGATGAGCCGATCTTAAGCCGTCTATCGCGTCATAAGTCACCAACGCCGAATTCAACACCAATGCAACAGAAAGATAGTTCGATCATTCCATACCCCATGGTGCAGGAAAATATAGCACCGACCTCCACAAAAACCGTTGAAACCATCATATCACCTCTTGTGAAGGAACTCGATGAGGGGGACATAGACAAAATTGTTCCTCAGAATGTCGACGCAAACATCAAAAAGGAAGCAAATGTTGACACCAATGTTGAAGGGCCAACTACTTCAAAGTAAATTCATCAGCGAATCACCACTGACAATGTCAAGAAACCATCAGAAGCAGTGACACGCTACCTGCAAAAATTGAAGAGAGTTATGATAGATCAATAAAAAGCGGAATCAGCATCTCGTGGAGTACGCACACGGTCCCAAATAGGCAATTTCAAAGTATGGAAAGAAGATGGAATGATTCATACTCGAGAATCATTACGTCTTAAAATCAATATCCCGATATACAAGAAGGAGGATGTTCCTCCTAAATTTGTGAATGGGAGGCCGTTCTTGATGATGGTGCAACTTTCTAAGTTGTCAACTCCGGAGATTAGAATGCATGAGTGGTACATGGTGGCTAGCAACAAATACAAACTCGAGGACTTCACATTTGTTGTGCCAGAAGATGCATTTTGGAGCAAAGATAATATAGATCCTGTGCGGCATTTATTCTTTGATGATCTGTGGTCGTTGTACCACCGAAAAAGGATGGAAACCAACAACTTAACCCTCTTTTGCTTGTAAGTACCTCTAAACTTTCATATTTGTTAGTTTTGTACACGGACACATAAACGAGAGTCTAACGATTAACACTTTTTACACGTAGGATGCAATACATGGATGATAAGAAGAAACAACTTAAGATAGGGTTTCTTGACCCGTTGATGATATCCCAAGCTCGCTACAAAGAAGTTGTTCGGAGACATGGAGAAGAATACAAAGACTTGGATGATGATGAATTTGAGAAAGCCGTCAAACAGAATTAGAGAAAGAAAATGAAGGTAATGGCGGCATACATTGGATGAGCCATGTATAATCATGTACAACATGGCAAGGACTTAATAATAGCTCCACACCACTTTAAGTAAGTTCTCGACATGGTTTTGAACTACAAATTATGGCAATCGTGATCTTAACATGTGTTTTCGTCTATGTCTATATAGTGACCACTACATTTGTATCATGATCTTTCCAAAGCATGGTAAAGTCGTGGTCTTCGACTCACTGAGAATGGAAAAGGATACGTATAATGACTTCTTGAAGATTTTAGAGAAGTATGATTATTATTGCACACTTGTACTTATTACAACTTAACAAATGTATTCTTAATCTCATAATGCTATTCTTATATGCATTGCATACCATTTTTATTGGAAAGATCTTGGCGGTGAACATCCAGAGGACAAGCCTAATTTGTCAATATCATTATTTCCATATGGTGACAAACAACCTCCGGGTACTGTCCTGTGCGGTTATTATGTATGCAAATGGTGTCGTGTCACCTTCAATTACATGGTCAATCGTGAGGATGTAAGTTCGCTATCATTGTCTATGTTGCAATTTTTATGTTATATTGTTGCTCATCACATTACTCTTAGCACTGCTTGCTTTTTGCTTTCATTGCAGGTTCCTAAATCCAAGATCAATGCTGAATGGTTAGAAAGAGATATGGTTTCCGTCGGCGTGGCTAAGGTTGTAAAAGACTTGCTTTACTTTATGCGCCGTGAAGTTCTTCATCAACAAGGGCTATTCTACAATACAAATGGAAATTTGCAACACTTCCCAGAACTAAGTTTGTACACGATATCACACAGTGTTTAGATCTTTAGTTTGGAACTTGAGATGTTCAGTTGTATATGGAACTTGAGATGTTGAGTTGTTGAGTTGTATATGGAACTTGATATGTGTATCATTGTGGTTTGGTACTAATACTAGTACTGTTATCGTTCTGTGAATGTGTTTTGTGATGTGTATGAATCTGATGTATGAATCTGGATTCTATATATTGATTTGTTATGAATATCATTTGTATATTAATTCTGTATATGAATCTGGAATCTGCATATGAATCTAGAATCTGTATATTGAAATACAGTCGGACCTATATTTAAAACCGCTTGTGGTATGTGTCTAACACAAGCGGCTAGGATTAGAAACCGCCTGTGATGTGTGTCTAACACAAGCGGCTAGGATTAGAAACCACCTGTGATGTGTGTCTATCACAGGCGGTTCCATTAGATAGAACCGCCTGTGATGTGTGTCTATCACAAGCGGTTTTTGATTGACCGCCTGTGATGTTGTTTTACATCACAGGCGGTGCACCACAAGCGGTTCCTGGAACCGCCTATGTAGAGGCTAACTAGACCGCCTGTATAGAGGTTTACTGTAGTAGTGATTTCTTGATCACCTTCCTTGTCTTCATTCTTTTCATCTCCCCCTTGATCATTGTCCTCCTCTTGAGGTGGCTCATCCTCTTGATCTTCATTTTCATCATCTTGAGCCTGATCCTCATCTTCAGTTGGTGGAGATGCTTAGTTGGAAGAAGACGGTTGATCTTGTGCTTGTGGAGGCTCTTCGGATTCCTTAGGACACACATCCCCAATGGATATGTTCCTTAGCACGACGCTTGGAGCCTCTTCATCATCTAATTCATCAAGATCAACTTGCTCTACTTGGGAGCCGTTAGTCTCATCAAACACAATGTCACAAGAAACCTCAACTAATCCAGTGGATTTGTTGAAGACTCTATATGCCCTTGTGTTTGAATCATAACCAAGTAAAAAGCCTTCTACAACCTTAGGAGCAAATTTAGATTTTCTACCTCTTTTAACAAGAATAAAGCATTTACTCCCAAAGACTCTAAAATATGAAACATTGGGCTTTTTACCGGTGAGGAGTTTGTATGATGTCTTCTTAAGGATTCGGTGAAGATATAACCGGTTGATGGAGTAGCAGGCGGTGTTAATAGCCTTAGCCCAAAACCGATCCGGTGTCTTGTACTCATCAAGCATGGTTCTTGCCATATCCAGTAGAGTTTTATTCTTCCTCTCCACTACACCATTTTGTTGAGGTGTGTAGGAAGAAGAGAATTCATGCTTGATGCCCTCTTCCTCAAGAAAGCCTTTAATTTGTAAATTCTTGAACTCCGTCCCATTATCGCTTCTTATCTTTTTGATCCTTAATTCGAACTCATTTTGAGCTCATCTTAAGAATCCCTTTGAAGAGTCTTGGGGCTGAGATTTTTCTTGCAAAAAGAACACCCAAGTGAAGCAAGAATAATCATCCACTATAACTAGACAGTACTTACTCCCGCCGATGCTTATGTAAGCTATCGAGATCCATGTGGAGTAACTCTAGTGGCTTGTCCGTCGTCATAATGTTCTTGTGTGGATGGTGGACTCCAACTTGCTTTCCTGCTTGACATGCGCTACAAACCCTGTCTTTCTCAAAATGAACATTTGTTAGTCCTAAAATGTGTTCTCCCTTAAGAAGCTTGTGAAGATTCCTCATTCCAACATGGGCTAGTCGGCGATGCCAGAGCCAACCCATATTAGTCTTAGCAATTAAGCAAGTGTCTAGTTCAGCTTGATTAAAATCAACTAAGTATAGCTGACCCTCTAGCACTCCCTTAAAAGCTATTGAATCATCACTTCTTCTAAAGACAGTAACACCTATATCAGTAAAAAGACAATTGTAGCCCATTTTACACAATTGAGAAACACAAAGCAAATTGTAATCTAAAGAATCTACAAGAAAAACATTGAAACTAGAATGGTCAGGAGATATAGCTATTTTACCCAAGCCTTTGACCAAACCTTGATTTCCATCCCCGAATGTGATAGCCCGTTGGGGATCTTCGTTTATCTCATAGGAGGATAACATCCTTTTCTCCCTTGTCATGTGGTTTGTGCACCCGCTATCGATTATCCAACTTGAACCACCAGATGCATAAACCTACAAAACAATTTTAGGCCTTGTTCTTAGGTACCCAAACAGTCTTGGGTCCTTTGACAGAAACAAGCACCTTGGGTACCCAAACACAAGTCTTGGAGCTCTTGTGTTTGCCCCCAACATATTTGGCAACTATTTTTCCTGATTTGTTAGTTAAAACATATGATGCATCAAAAGTTTTAAAAGAAACATTATGTTCTTTTGATGCAGTAGGAATTTTCTTTCTAGGCATTTTAACATGTGTGTTATTGCTAGAGCTAGAAGCCTTATTTTTATACATAAATGCATGGTGAGAAACAGTGTGAGGTTTTCTAGCATGAATCTTCCTAATCTTATGTTCGGGATAGTTTGTAGGATATAAAATGTAACCCTCATTATCCTAAACCATGGGAGCCTTGCCCTTAACAAAATTACACAATCTTTTAGGGGCATTAAGCTTGACATTGCTCCCCTGTTGGAAACCAATGCCATCCTTAATGCCAGGGCGTCTCCCATTATAGAGCATGCTTCTAGTGTCGGGTACCATAATTAGGGGTACCCCAACACTCCTAAACTCGGCTGGTAATCACCATCAGCACAAGCTACAGAGAATGATGGGCGCAATTCAGGTCAGGACTCTGTCTATTCAAGGGACGCGATCTCGCCTCGCCCGAGCCTAGCCTCGGGCAGGAACAGTAGTCCCAGACGAATTCATGCCTCGCCCGAGGGCCTTCCCAAGCAGCGGGCGCACCCTCGACTCACCCGAAGCCCAGCTCGGGCAGGCTTCGCAGTGAAGCAACCTTGGCCAGATCGCCTCGCCAACCGACCGTATCGCAGGAGCATTCAATGCAAGGATCGCCTGACACCTTATCCTGACGCACGTTCCTCAGTCGGCAGGGCCGAAGTGACCGCAGTCACTTCGCCCTTCCACTGACCGACCTGACTGGAAAATAGCGCTGCCTGCCGCGCTCCGACTGCTGTGCCACCCGCCAGGGTGAGACTGACAGCAGCTAAGTCCAGCCTCAGGCGCAACAGGAAGCTCCACCTCGTCCGACCCCAGGGCTCGACCTCAACCTCGGCCTCGAAGGATGGTCTCCGCCTCGCCCGACCCCAGGGCTCGGCCTCAACCTCGACCTCAGAAGGAATCGCGTCCTCACCCCACCCCGGCCTCGGCCTCAGGAGGAGTCTCCGCCTCGCCCGACCTTGGGCTCGGACCGACCACGCCACAGGGGGTATATCATTACCCTACCCCTAGCTAGCTCAGGCTACGGGGAACAAGACCGGTGTCCCATCTGGCTCGCCCCGGTAAACAAGTAATGATGACACCCCGCGTGCGCCCATGACGACGGCGGTTCTCAGCCTCTACGGAAGCAAGGAGACGTCAGCAAGGCCCCGGTAGCCCTGACAGCTGTGCTTCTACAGGGCTCAAGCGCTCCTCCGACGGCCACGACACCGCATGCACAGGGCTCTAAGCACCTCTCCGACAGCCACGTTGGCATGTACATAGGGCTCTGCCTCCTCTCTGCCGGACACGTTAGCATATTGCTACACCCCCATTGTACACCTAGACCCTCTCCTTACATCTATAAAAGGAAGGTCCAGGGCCCTCATACGGGAGGGTGGTCGCGCGGGAGGACAGGCCGACGAATAAGCTCTCTCTCTCTCTCTCCCTCGTGAACGCTTGTAACCCCCTACTGCAAGCGCATCCGCCCTGGGCGCAGGATAACACGAGCCGCGGTTCTCCCCCCTTGTGTTCCATCTCGCACCGACCCATCTGGGCTGGGACACGCAACGACAATTTTACTCGTCGGTCCAGGGATCCCCCGGGGTCGAAACGTCGACAGTTGGCGCGCCAGGTAGGGGCCTGCTGCGTGTTGACGAACAACTTCCCGTCGAGCTCCAGATGGGTAGTCTCCAGCAACCTCTTCAGCCCGGGACGCTGCTCCGTTTCGGGAGTCTCGAGTTCATGTCCCTTGACGGCAGCTACGACATGGTACTCCTTCCTCCGCAGCACGACAGCGACAACGGCGGCCGTCAGCCTGCCAGACGGCGGCGAACTCGACGACGTCTTCCTATCGTGGCGGAAGAGCAGCATCCGGGTCTGTCCCGCCACCTTCCTCGCCATAGGAGGAGGAGGCGGGGCAACTGTGGCCAAGCAGGAGGCAGCACCTCGTCGGCTGTTAAGCGAGTCGACGATGCCGGCACCCCGGCGGGGGACATGTCAGGCATTGACCTCGCACCCGAGACGACGACGAGTGTTGTTTCCCCGCAACGTGCCAACCCCAAGCGGATAGATGACACCAGCACCCTCGCGGAGGACTTGCTGGGCATTAGCCTCGTACCTGAGATAACGGTGCAGTCCGTCCCCTATGTGACTTTGTCACCGTTTGTCGATCAAGAGGTACCGTCCGTTTTCCACCCTGCGCCTTTTAGATTCAGCTTCGATCCACCAAGCGACCCCGCTTCGGTGGACGCTTTCATAAAGGCATATCCTAACCTTCCGGGGTACCATATGTGGTCAACCTGGGATCGACTGACGGCCGTCTCGACCTACGGGCCCCCGGGTTCCAAGGAAGATGACGAGCCCGACTCTGGTTGGGATTTCTCCGGGCTTAGTAATCCCAGTGCCATGCGAGACTTCATGACCGCATGTGACTACTGCCTCTTCGATTGCTCCAATGATGGCCAGAACCTTGACAACGAGGGCTGTGGCCCAAGTCGCGAATGTTTCCACGTTGATCTAGGGGGTCTCGACAAAGGCAACCACCTTGGTATGCTGGAGGACGACGATCCCCCTAGGCCTGCGCCTCGCGTTGACATCCTGCGGGAGCTAGCTGTGGTCCTAGTCCCTGTGGGGGGTCAGGACACACAGCTCGAGCAAATCCACGAGATGCAGGCCAAGCTCGACGAGGAAGCAGGGCAACTTGTGCAGCTCTGGCAAAACATCGAGCAGGAGTGGGCAGGTCGAGCACTCGCTGGAGAAGCACGTCATCAGGCCCGGGATGTCAGGGCAAGGCTGCCTCCGGCTTCCAGTGGGGTCGGCCAGAATGTGGCTGCAACGACAATTCTACTCCGAGCGATGCCGCAGCCATCCACCACCGAGGGGCGGCGTATCCAGGGAGAACTCAAGAATCTCCTGGAGGATGCCGCGGTCCGACGGGCTGAGAGCTCTGCCTCCCGAAGGCAAGGGTACCCCCGGAGCATCGCGCCGCGACTTCCCGATTCATGCGGGAAGCCTCGGTCCACACCGGGCGCACGCGGGACGCAACGCCTGCAGCCCCGGGTCGCCTCGGCAACGAGCACCACCGCTGCGACCGTCGAGCCTGCCTTGACGAGAAGGTGCGCTGAGGCTACCACCCTAGGCGTGGGGGACGCTACGACAGCGGGGAGGATTGGAGTCCCTCGCCCGAACCACCCGGTTCGCAAGCTTTCAGCCGGGCCATACGACGGGCGCCGTTCCCGACTCGGTTCCGAGCCCTGACTACCATCACTAAGTACTCGGGGGAAACAAGGCCAGAACTGTGGCTTGCGGAGTACTGGCTAGCCTACCAGCTGGGTGGAACGGACGATGACAACCTCATCATCCACAACCTCCCCCTGTTCCTCTCCGATGCCTCCCGAGCCTGGCTGGAGCATCTACCTCCTGCGCAGATCTCCAACTGGGACGACCTGGTCAAAGCCTTCGCCGGAAACTTCCAGGGCACATACGTGCGCCCTGGGAACTCTTGGGATCTCCGAAGCTGCCGCCAGCAGCCAGGGGAATCCCTACGAGACTACATCCGACGATTTTCGAAGCAGCGCACCGAGCTGCCCAACATCACCGACTCGGATGTCATCGGGGCGTTCCTCGCCGGCACCTCTTGCCACGACCTGGTGAGCAAGCTGGGTTGCAAGACTCCCACCAAGGCGAGCGAGTTGATGGACATCGCCACCAAATTCGCCTCTGGTCAGGAGGCGGTCGAAGCCATCTTCCGTAAGGACAAGTAGCCTCAGGGACGCCAGCAGGAAGACGTCCCCGAGGCGTCCGCCCAGCGCGGCACGAAGAAGAAGGCTAAGAAGAAGTCGCAAGCGAAACGAGACGCCGCCGACGCAAATCTTGTCGCCGCTGCCAAGCATAGGAACCCTCGGAAGCCTACCGGAGGGGCCAACCTGTTCGACAAGATGCTCAAGGAGTCGTGTCCCTATCACCAGGGTCCCGTCAAGCACACCCTTGAGGAATGCATCATGCTTCGGCGCTACTTCCATAAGGCCGGGCCCCCGGCGGAAGGTGGCAAAGGCCAGGACAACGACAAGAAGGAGGGCGATAAGGCAGAAGAGTTCCCCGAGGTCCACGACTGTTTCATGATCTACGGTGGGCAAGTGGCGAACGCCTCGGCTCGGCACCGCAAGCAGGAGCACCGGGAAGTCCGCTTAGTAAAGGTGGCGGCACCAGTCTACCTAGACTGGTCTGACAAGCCAATCACCTTCGACCAAGGCGACCACCCCGACCGCGTGCCGAGCCTAGGAAAGTACCCGCTCGTTGTCGACCCCGTCATCGGCAACGTCAGGCTCACCAAGGTCCTCATGGACGGAGGCAGCAGCCTTAACATCATCTACACCGAGACCCTCGGGCTTTTGCAAATCGATCTGTCCACGATCCGGGCCAGTGCGGCGCCCTTTCACGGGATCATCCCCGGGAAGCGCGTCCAGCCCCTTGGACAACTCGATCTGCCCGTCTGCTTTGGGGCTCCCTCCAACTTCCGGAAGGAAACCCTCACGTTCGAGGTGGTCGGGTTACGAGGAACCTACCATGCAGTGCTGGGGAGACCATGCTACGCCAAGTTCATGGCCGTCCCCAACTACACCTACCTCAAGCTCGAGATACCAGGCCCCAACGGGGTCATCACCGTCGGATCCACGTACCGACACGCGTACGAATGCGACGTGGAGTGCGTGGAGTACGCTGAGGCCCTCGCCGAATCCGAGGCCCTCATCGCCGACCTGGAGTGCCTCTCCAAGGATGTGCCTGATGCGAAGCGCCACGCCGGCAACTTTGAACCAGCGGAGGCGGTTAAGTCCGTCCCCCTCGACCCCAACAACGACGCCTGCAAGCAAGTCTAGATCGGCTCTGAGCTTGACCCCAAATAGGAAGTAGTGCTCGTCGACTTTCTCCGCGCGAACGCCGAGGTGTTTGCATGGAGTCCCTCGGACATGCCCGTCATACCGAGGGATGTCGCCGAGCACTCGCTGGATATCCGAGCTGGAGCCCGACCCATGAAGCAGCCTCTGCGCCGATTCGACGAAGAAAAGCGCAGAGCCATAGGCGAGGAGATCCACAAGCTGATGGCTGCAGGGTTCATCAAAGAGGTATTCCATCCCGAATGGCTAGCCAACCCTATGCTTGTGAAAAAGAAAGGTGGGAAATGGAGGATGTGTGTAGACTACACTGGTCTAAACAAAGCATGTCCGAAGGTTCCCTGCCCTCTTCCTCGCATCGATCAAATCGTGGATTCCACTGTTGGGTGCGAAACCCTGTCATTCCTCGATGCCTACTCAGGTTATCACCAAATCAAGATGAAAGAGTCCGACCAGCTCGTGACTTCTTTCATCACACCTTTTGGCATGTACTGCTATATTACTATGCCATTTGGTTTGAGGAATGCAGGTGAGACATACCAAAGGTGCATGAACCACGTGTTCGGAGAGCACATCGGCCGAACGGTCGAGGCTTACATCGATGACATCGTAGTCAAGACAAGGAAAGCCCCCGACCTCCTCTCTGACCTTGAAACGACATTCAAGTGTCTGTAGGCGAAAGGCGTAAAACTCAATCCCGAGAAGTGTGTCTTCGGAGTCCCCCGAGGCATGCTCCTGGGGTTCATCGTCTCCGAGCGGGGCATCGAGGCCAACCCGGAGAAAATCGCGGCCATCACCAACATGGGGCCTATCAAAGACTTGAAAGGAGTACAGAGGGTCATGGGATGCCTTGCGGCTCTAAGCCGCTTCATCTCGCGCCTCGGCGAAAGAGGCCTACCCTTGTACCGCCTCTTAAGGAAGACCGAGCGCTTCGCTTGGACCCCCGAGGCCGAGGAAGCCCTTGGAAACATAAAGGCGCTCCTTACAAGCGCGCCCATCTTGGTGCCCCCCGCTGCGGGAGAAGCCCTCTTGATCTACGTAGCTGCAACCACTCAGGTGGTCAGCACCGCGATCGTGGTCGAGAGACGAGAAGAAGGGCATGCATTGCTCGTCCAGAGGCCGGTCTACTTCATCAGTGAAGTGCTATCCGAGACCAAGATCTGCTACCCGCAAATTCAGAAGCTACTGTACGCGGTAATTCTGACGCGATGAAAGTTGCGACACTACTTCGAGTCTCATCTAGTGACTGTGGTGTCATCCTTCCCCCTGGGGGAGATCATCTAGTGCCAAGAGGCCTCGGGTAGGATAGCAAAGTGGGCAGTGGAGATCATGGGCGAGACAATCTCGTTCGCTCCTCGGAAGGCCATCAAGTCCCAAGTCTTGGCGGACTTCGTGGCTGAATGGGTCGACACCCAGCTTCCAACAGCTCCGATCCAACCGGAACTCTGGACCATGTATTTCGATGGGTCGCTGATGAAAACAGGAGTAGGTGCGGGCCTGCTCTTCATCTCACCCCTCGGAAAGCACCTCCGCTACGTGCTGCGCCTCCATTTCCCGGCGTCAAACAACGTGGCCGAGTACGAGGCTCTGGTTAACGGGTTGCGCATCGCCATCGAGCTAGGGGTTCGGTGCCTCGACGCTCATGGCGACTCGCAGCTTGTCATTGACCAAGTCATGAAGAACTCCCACTGCCGCGACCTGAAGATGGAGGCCTACTGCGACGAGGTTCGGTGCCTGGAAGACAAGTTCTACGGGCTCGAGCTCAACCACGTCGCTTGACGGTACAACGAGACTGCGGATGAGTTGGCTAAAATAGCCTCGGGGCAGACAACGGTTCCCCCAAACGTCTTCTCTCGAGACATACATCAACCCTCCGTCAAGACCGACGACAAGCCCGAGCCCGAGGAAGCCTCGGCCCAGCCCGAGGCATCCTCGGCCGCCGAGGGTGAGGCACTGCGCGTCGAGGAAGAGCAGAATGGGGTCACGCCTAATCAAAACTGGTAGACCCCGTACCTACAATATCTCCACCGAGGAGAGCTACTCCTCGACAAAGCCGAAGCTCGACGACTGGCGCGGCGCGCCAAGTTGTTCGTCTTACTGGGTGACGAAAAGGAGCTCTACCACCGCAGCCCCTCAGGCATCCTCCAACGATGCATATCCATCGCCGAAGGTCAGGAGCTATTGCAAGAAATACACTCTGGGGCTTGCGGTCACCACACAGCACCTTGAGCCTTAGTTGGAAATGCCTTCCGACAAGGTTTCTACTGGCCGACCGCGGTGGCTGACGCCACTAGGATTTACGCTCCTGCCAAGGGTGTCAATTCTACGCAAGGCAGACGCACCTGCCCGCTCAGGCCCTGCAAACAATACCCATCACCTGGCCGTTTGCTGTGTGGGGTCTGGACCTCGTCGGTCCCTTGCAGAAGGCACCCAGGGGCTTCATGCACCTGCTAGTCGCCATCGACAAATTCTCCAAGTGGATCGAGGTCCGACACCTAACCAGCATCCGGTCCGAGCAAGCAGTGGCATTCTTCACCAACATCATCCATCGCTTTGGGGTCCTGAACACCATCATCACTGACAATGGCACCCAGTTCACTGGCAAGAAGTTCCTGGACTTCTGCGAGGACAACCACATCCGTGTGGACTGGGCCGCCGTAGCTCACCCCATGACGAATGGGCAGGTAGAGCATGCCAACGGTATGCTTCTGCAGGGACTAAAACCGAGGATCTACAACGACCTCAACAAGTTCGGCAAGCGATGGATGAAGGAACTACCCTCGGTGGTCTGGAGTCTGAGGACGACGCCAAGCCGGGCCACGGGCTTCTCGCTGTTCTTTCTAGTCTATGGAGCCGAGGCTATCTTGCCCACAGACTTAGAATACGGTTCCTCGAGGACGAGGGCATAAGACGACCAAAGCAACCAGACCAGCTGAGAAGACTCACTGGAACAGCTGGAAGAGGCTCGGGACATGGCCTTACTACAGTCGGCACGGTATCAGCAGTCTCTGTGATGCTACCACGCCCGAGGGGTTCGACCCCGAGACCTCCAGGTGGGAGACTTGGTACTTCGGCTGCGGCAAGACGCCCGAGGGTTCCACAAGCTCACTCCTCCCTGCGAAGGGACATTCATCATCGCCAAGATTTTGAAGCCCAGAACATACAAGCTGGCCAACATTCAAGGCGAGGTCTACAGCAACGCTTGGAACATCTGACAGCTACGTCGCTTTTACCCTTAAGATGTTTCCAAGTCGTTCATATACCTCGTTCTCTTTACATTCAAAAGTAAAGTCTAACCATCAAGGAAGGGTCAGCCTTGCCTTGGCAAAGCCCGACCCTCCCTCGGGGGCTAGAAGGGGGGAACCCCCTCTGCGTCAAAATTTTCCTCGGAAAAAGTCTTTCTGCCAGAACATCTTTCGTGATTTTCGATTGCTTCGATAGCGGGGTCCTGAAAACGATGGAGTACACGTAAGCGGCAAGGCCGACCAAGCCGAGGGACTCCTACGCCTCTGGGATATGGATACCTCACTCGTCACCTTCCGTGATAAGTAACTCTCGCTCGGATAAGCGATTCTGCTGCCAAACAAGTCTTAACACTCAAAAACTTTTCTGGCAGAATGATTTTTCGTGTCTTCTCGACTATATCGATAACAGAATCCTGCGGACAAGTAAGAGTACACGTAAGCAGCAAGGCCGACCGAGCCGAGGGACTCCTACGCCTCTGGGATACGGATACCTCACTCATCACCTTCCGCGATAAGTAACTCTCGCTCGGATAAGTGATTCTGCTACCGAGGAACAAGTCATGATACTCGAAACAAGAGGATAGGAAACACAGCTTTATAACACGACAATAATATGTTTGGGCCTCGGCGGCCGCAAAAAACATACGCATACTACAGACAAACTGTTCCTGCAGGTTCAGACATCGACAGAGGGAACAGCAGCACCCTCGGCGTTGTTTCCACCTTCGGCGGGATCTGACCCGGCCTCGGACGGCGATATGGGCGGAAGGATCTCCACCTCGAAGGAAGATGTCAGCACCGTGCTTGGGCCATCGCAGCTAGGGTCTCCTCCAGGATCCCGGCCCGAGCAGACGGCTCGGCTGGTCGCTCCGTAGCCTCAGCCAGCTGTCCCCCAAAGGCATCAGCCTGGCTCACGGCCTCGGAAGCGTGACTCCGAAGTTGGTCCCGCTCACGGATGACCCGGCCAGGCTCCAGCCGCTGCTGCTACACGTCCTCGGCCTGGGAAGTCACCTGCTCCTGGGCCGACGAAGCCCCTTTTCGAGCCGACTCCGCCTCTGTCCATGCTGACACCGCTGCCTCCGGCTCCGGCTCATCGCAGAGTGGCCGAGGGTTCCTTAACTGAGAGCAAGGGAAGCCTTGAGTGGTAAGGCCTACCGAGCTGAGGGACTCCTACGCCTCCGGGATACGGATACCTCACTCTTCCCTTTCCGCACAGGGCAACTCACACTCAGTTAAGCGGTTCAGCTAGCCGACAGGCGAGTCCTAGTGCTCGAAATGAGGAAGAAACATGGTATTACGCCCAAATACACAGATGTTCAGGCCCAGACAGCCGTAATGAACATACGCCAGCACTCAAGGTGCCATTACAAACGGAACTCCGGTTCCACTCCCGCGGGTATGAACAACCTCCACATCGGAGGGCCTGCGGGACGACAAACTTCGGGTGGCTCGCCGGCGACCTCTGCAGTAGCAGCGACAACGACCTCCGTCTCAGGCGGCTAAACAGCAGCAGCGATGACCTCAGGGCAAATGCTGCTGTGGGAAGGCCCTCGCCCACGTCCCCACACGAGGGGCGAGGACAAGCCGTCAAAGCCAAAGAGACGGAGGTCTGTCCGCGAGTGGCCCCCCAGCCTGCACCGGCAGATCCCCACTCAAGTCCTCGCGGACGGGCAGGCACCGACCTCCGCGTGGAGGCATCGTGCCGAAGCGAGGACAAGACAATCCAAGAACACGAACGCTGCCCTAGCGGCGTGCGATGTCTTGGACGATCCCCCGGTACGCACGGCGCAATAGCCGCCCCCACAGTGAGCGGACGGCCACGCTCCGCCCCAGCGGTGGGAGGTGGCACCGGAAGCAGCGCCAGAGCCAGCTGAGCCAGCAAGCCAGGCACACTGGAGCTGACGACGCTTGCGGCCGGCCGTCCCCGCATTGTCAAAGTCCGCCCCTCCGCTAGGCTGGTGAGCGCCCTCTCCTCTGAATGCTGAAGGAAGAGGTGGCCCGCCAGCCCATGCGGGAGGTAGAACTCTGGCTCAGCCCGCCCCTGCCACAGCAAGGATGATGAAGATCCTTGAAGCTGAGGGCGGGGTAGAGGCCGCAGCCCGGCTTGCTTCTCCCCACCATCGAACCGGTGGTCACCATCCTGCGTGACCATTGGTGAGGGAATGCAGCCGGGCTGCCTGATGAAAATCCTTGAAGCCGAGCGATGGCTGAAGGGTGCCGACCTTCGCGAGGTTGCGCTCCTCCAACAGCAGCAAGACAGAAGCAACACGGTGCTCCCCATCCGGGGGCTCGGAAGGAGGAAGAGCGCAATGCATGAGGGGAGTGCGAAGGCATGGCTACCGCCCGGGGGATCGATCCCTTTTTAAAGGCGGCTCTCCCCACTCGCGTCCTCAGGCGTCACGGACTAAGTCTTCACCGACATGCTCCAGGGCCCTCCCCCTACGACACGAGGGCTGGGTCCCACACGTCATGCAAGCTGGCCCGGAACAGAAGAAGCCAAACCGCCGCGCATGGAGCGTGTAACCGCCCCGCGGTTGCAAGCACTCCTCCATCCTCGCCGAAACCAGCGGGTGAAAGGGCGGACCGCCATGCAGGTGGCGTGCAACTGCACCACGGGGACGCACCCCTTCGACTTCGACGCATCCAGCATGGAGGCCCAGGCCCACACGTCATGTAACCGGCGCGCCGGTTACTACATGCGAAAAACTGCACCGCCACTTGCGCCAATGCCGCGCCTTCTCGACTGTGGAACCGGTGCCGCGACTCGAGACAACCCTGTGTGACGGAACCTCCCAAGTAATTAGGCCCACCTACAGTTGTCCTTGTCCAACGGACCTCAGACAACCCCGTAGGTGCCCCTGAATCACTTGACAAGTTCGGTATCTGCTTTTCCCACCTTCCCCAAGAGCGTTTCACCCGTCACGCAGACATTACAAGCATCAGAGTTACCAGAATGCGAAAGCAATTACATAAACTTACCTATATTTAAAAGTAAGATAAAGTTGAATATTTACAGACCAGAATATATCCTAGGAGTGCAGAGTAATATTATTACACATACCAAGGGAGGCAAAAACTCCTCCCAAAAAGTTTTTAAACAAAAGTTCTAATGGAGGATCCTTTCCTCCCGCACTTCATTCCTGGCGTTCTTCCTTTGGTACCACCTTAGAACAGAAGCAACAAAAATTTGCCGCTTCCTCACCTAAAAAAACGGGGAATAAAACCCTGAGTATGGAATTACTCAGCAAGTCTTACCCGACTAAAGAAAAGACTCTCAAGGGTATGCTGGTTAAGGGAGTCAAGGTAAGGCTTCTCAATAATCAAAGACTCTGTTTTGCAGAAATGCTTACTAAAAGTGGATCCTTAAAAATCCAGTTTTATTTGTCAAGTTAAGTAAAATTACCTGCAACTAGAGTTCTTTCTACCCTAGTTCAATCACTTGACCTGCACTAGCCAATTTCTTAACAAACCTTTCATCTTTACTGGAGTTCTACGTATAGGGCAGTGACCAAGTCTTCATGACCGCGAAGGTACGGCGATCCGAATCGATTATACTCAGCTAAGGATCTCCAATCACACGACATATGTAGCACTTAACCCTTGCATATGTCAACCCACCACAGGGGTTCTTAAGACCGGATCAGGTTCACGCGAACCGAGAGCACAAATACACCACCGTCCAGCCTCTTGCCATGGAGGGTACACGCTACTCTCGCCACCGCTCCACGCCCATTCCGTGTTATCTTATTCTGGCCTTAGTCTACCCGAGGCAAAGCTTACCCATGACGAGGCATGTGACCAGTTAAAGGGTCCTCGGTCAGCAAGCCTACATCGACACGGTCCTTAATCGACTCAGACGGAGACACTACACCGAGACTCTCTTCTCGTGCAAGTCACCCGCCCGGTCTCAGCTTAATCATTTAAAACCCAAAGCTTGGTACCTGGCAGAGGTACATCTTTTCCGATGTTGAACCCATCAAGGCCTTGATGGATCCACCATCAAATTTTATTTTCGAAAACATCCCACCCACTTTTGCCACATCATCTTTTGTAAAAACAAAACATTTTGTTTTTCTAAAGCAAGGCTAAGCGTGAAAATCTTTTGTAAAATGGGTGATCAAGGAAGGTAATCAAATTCAAGAAAGGTAATGCAGGAATTGTTTTATCAATCAACTCCTATCACCTAATGCATCAAGCAAGTGAGAAATATTTTAAAAGCATCAAGGAGGTGGCAAATGCACCGGGGCTTGCCTTCGTTTATAGGTGAGTCAGGCTCAGATCCGCAGATATCAAAGTAGAAACAATTTTCAGCCTGAGATTCTAAAGGTGGTGGTGTCTTGTCTTCGGTTACTTCGACTTCTTCTTCGTTTTCTAAATATAACCATATAGGTATATATATAAGAATGAATGCCATGTAATGCTCATGAGAGTGCAAAGATAATAAGAATTTATTATCTAAAGTCTTGAATACAACTTTCCTTCACGGAACTCCGAGAACTTAGGGTTTCAAGAGTCAGTAAAGGAATTCAAAGGGCAGGGGGTGGGGTTTTGGGTTCTAGTTATCAAACAAGGTCCAAATCAAACCATATTCTACCCAAGGCTTCTAAATAAAGTGTAGAGCTCATAAAAAAAGTTTGGGCATTTTTGGAATTACCTTTTATTTTCTAAAAATCCAGAACTAATGTTTTAAGCTACTTTAAATACTCCAAAATTCCTTATTTAATCTAAAAATCATGAAATTATTTTTATTAAATACTATGAAAAATAAGGAATCTAGGAAAATTAGTTTGACATTTTTAGAATTTTTCTACCATTTTCTAGAATTTATTTGGATCTGGAAGAAAAAGAGAAGGGAAATCTGTGAATAGTACTGGGCCTGATTTAGTACAGGATGGCCCAACCACATCAGAAGTGCGCTTGCGCGTGCGCCCGCATGGCAATCTTGCAAAAGGGCCCTTGGCTTAATGAATAATCAGAAGCGGGACCGAAGCACTATTTAGCACGTCACTGACAACTGCAGAAAGGACCCTAAGTTTCTATTTCTTTACACTGCTTGATCCACGACGGCGTCGAGCGCTGTTGAGCTCCGGCGAGCACCTGGACCGGCCGGAGGGGGCCAAGACTGGCGGTCTACGTTGGTCTAAACCAAATTCAGGGCCTAGTGAAGGTTTTCCCCAAGTTAATTTCATAAACAACTACACCAATGTCTCTGGCCACGGTGAGCGCGCGGATGAACTAACAATCTACACGTTCCCGGTGATTCATGGGATCTTAGCTCAATTGGGCGAGTTGGTGAGCATCACCAGCACACAGAGATGCTAAAACAAGAACAAGGATGGTATGATTAAACCTGTGGAAGACTGGCCACGGTGAGCTCGGTTCTGCGGTGGCGGAAACTTGATTTGGGGGAAAACTAAAATTCAAGCTCTCTGACGAACGATTGGTAGTGCTTTTCGGTGGCTGGGTGTGTGATGACCTTGCGGGGCTGGCGGGGGCTTCAATTTATAGGGATCAACGGCGGTGGCCGGGAATTTCAGTGGGGACGCGCGGCGGTCGGAGGAGGAAGAAGAGTACTGGCGCAGTGGCTTGGTGTCTAGCGCCGTGGCAATTACTCCGGCGAGCCACGGAGAGTCGCAAAGGTTCACGGTGACACGGTGGAAACACTCGGGTACGTGGCACAAGGCCGGAAGACGGCGGTTCACCGACGAGCTTATCTGCTCAAGCCGCAAAGCAGGGGGGTACGACGGTGAGTCACCGGAGTGGCGTCCAGCGTACGGGGTGATGATCTTTTACCCCGCGATGCTATCCAGCAACTCCAGGCACGAATCCAGTCGCCGGTGACACGAATCGCGGCGAAGGATCGGTCGTCGGCGGTGGTAGACTGTCGCGCTGGTGTTCAGATCTTCATCAGGCACTGTACCATGGGATGCTCCATTTAGTTAACCTGACAACCATAGTTTAGGGCCAGATTTCTTCCAAATTTCTATGACAACACATCTAGATCTCTGCAGCAAAGTTGTTCCTCTATAATGGCTCTACAACTTTGTTATAGCAACCCTAGGTAAATTCTCACTGGATCATAGTCGGAATGGCTCTCAAACTGGGATCTAGGTCACTGTCAATCTGAAGTTCAGACGGTATCAGCCTGACAGCCTGACTTCAGGCTTAATTATCTCCAATATCTTCTCAACAACTATGCTTACACTCTTAAGCAAAATTGTTCTCCTTTGTTTGGTCTACAAGTTTGATGTGGTGACCAAGGGCAAATTCTCATTAATTTGATAGATACAAGGGCTCAAAGTTGAAGCAATCACACTGAAATTCAGACTTCATCACATGAGACAAGTGTGGCTCTTTTGCACTTAAGTCCAAATCTCAAGTTTTGGATTGCAAACCCTCATGATTGGGAACCATATGACTTAATATACTTATTTAACATGGTTTTTACATTTTAGTCCACAAGTGCACTATTTTTGCACATAGGCCCCTAGGGTTTGGATTTAGGGTTTTCCAGGGTTTGAACTAGGGTTTTTGGTATCTCAGGGGTATGAATGTAATGTAGATTCATCTTTGGTAACATTTTATGATTGTTTTATTTAAACCTTAGGGTTTTCTCAATTTGGGTCATGTTTTACCCTCCTGGTCCCTATTTAGGGTTAAGTCCCCTATTCCAGGGTTCTATTAACAAAATGCCATAACAATACAACTTGTGTGAAATTTTTACCTAGTAAATGCACTCTAGATGTGTCAATCATATGCAATGCCAATGCTTATGATGTTATGCAAAAGTTTTAGTTACAGTAACACCAGGGGTGTTACACCCTGCGCATGGCCCAACAGTGCCAATCGAGCACATCGGTCACGGGTCAGTCAGCCGCGGGAGAAGGCGCGACGGTCGATATGGCCAAAAGTGGGCCGGCAGTAATGGTGGCAGCTGGCGAGCGAAAGCGGCAGTCAAATCGTCTGCAGGCTCACGTCCCCTCCTGGAGCAGCAGGGGAGCCCTCTCCCATGGCGTGAAGACGACATGCCCGTGTTCCGTCCCTCGAATGGCTCGCGCAACGACCGCCCCGCGAACCACCTGTCCCGTTGCATTAACTTCGCGGTAGGGCAAGCGACACCTTTGGTAGGCGAAGCGGGCGACGTTTCACCTCCGCCATGATGCCAGCATCAAAAAAAGGTGCGCCACACCGTTTAAATTCATATCCTTTTCCTTCTCCCCTTTCTCTCTCTTGCTACAGGGACCGGGAAAGTGGATACTCCGAAAGGGATCCTTCTCCGCGAAGGAAGCAGGCCCCAAGCCCTCCTACTGATCAGGGGTTCGAAGGCTGGCCCCTCGGAAGGGTTCGACAGCCGCCCCAGAGCACTCAGGCTTCAGGATCATTACTGATCAGAGGTTCGAAGGCTGGCCCCTCGGAAGGGTTCGACAGCCGCCTCAGAGCACTCGGGCTCCGCACCCACTACTGATCAGGGGTTCGAAGGCTGGCCCCTCGAAGGGTTCGACAGCCGCCCTAGAGCACGCAGAGCGAGGGATGACTCTAGGTACGTCCGATACATGGTTGAGGCTCGGGCTACGCTCCCGAGGTACCCAAGGACATTTCCGAGACCAGCAGGAGCGATATTGTAACGGAATCCCACCAGAGGGAGGCATCGAGCCCTCGGACCCTATCGAACGGGACCGGATCCGGCAAATCACCTGCAGGTACTTTTGGAGCGCGCCTCAGGGCCACTAGCCGACCCTTATTGAACGGGGCACGGGCGTCCACTCGGATCACCCGTTAGCAACTCACTGGAGACACCATGTTCGGTGCCCTCCGAGGGCAACATGGCGCTTTCCCCCCTCCTCCTTGCGGAAAGGCGACAAAAGGGCGTATGATAAAAGTCGATTCAGTCCTTGATCGTCCTCTCGCTCTGTGCAGAGGCTCGGGGGCTGCTCTCGCACACCTGGCTATGGCCAAACCGTTGACAGCGTTAACAGACCAGCCCGAGAACTCGGAACCCGACCATGCACCCGGGCTACCATCAGATCGCATGAGGGAACAACCAGACCGGCCAAGGCATCGTGAAAGGTATTAAGACCTCAGAGGAGTCAAACCACTCCTCCGAGGCCTCGGGGGCTACACCAGGCGGGTGCGCTCACGTGCACCCACCAGAACATAATGTAACCGAGAAAGGCCGATCCCCTTGCAAAAAAGTGCGACAAAGCCATCAAGTGAGTACCAACACTCCCTTTGAGGCTCGGGGGCTACTGTCGGGTACCATAATTAGGGGTACCCCCAACACTCCTAAACTCGGCTAGTAATCACCATCAGCACAAGCTGCAGAGACTGATGGGCGCAATTCAGGTCAGGACTCCGTCTACTCAAGGGACGCGATCACGCCTCGCCCGAGCCTAGCCTCAGGCAGGAACAGTAGTCCCAGATGAATTCACGCCTCGCCCGAGGGCCTTTCCAAGCAGCGGGCGCACCATCGACTCGCCCGAAGCCCAGCTCGGGAAGGCTTCGCAGTGAAGCAACCTTGGCCAGATCGCCTCGCCAACCGACCGTATCGTAGGAGCATTCAATGCAAGGATCGCCTGACACCTTATCCTGACGCACGTTCCTCAGTCGGCACGGCCAAAGTGACCACAGTCACTTCGCCCTTCCACTGACTGACCTGACAGGAAAACAGCGCCGCCTGCCCCGCTCCGACTGCTGTGCCACCCGCCAGGGTGAGACTGACAACAGCTAAGTCCATCCTCAGGCACAACAGGAAGCTCCGCCTCGTCCGACCACAGGGCTCGGCCTCAACCTCAGCCTCGGAGGATGGTCTCCGCCTTGCCCGACCCCAGGGCTCGGCCTCAACCTCGACCTCAGAAGGAATCGCGTCCTCACCCCACCCCGGCCTCGGCCTCAGGAGGAGTCTCCGCCTCGCCCGACCTTGGGCTCGGACCGACCACGCCACAGGGGGTACATCATTACCCTACCCCTAGCTAGCTCAGGCTACGGGGAACAAGACCGGCGTCACATCTGGCTTGCCCCGGTAAACAAGTAATGATGGCACCCCGCGTGCGCCCATGACGGCGGCGGTTCTCAGCCCCCTACGGAAGCAAGGAGACATCAGCAAGGCCCCGGCAGCCCCGACAGCTGTGCTTCTACAGGGCTCAAGCGCTCCTCCGACGGCCACAACACCGCATGCACAGGGCTCTAAGCACCTCTCCGACAGCCACGTTGGCATGTACATAGGGCTCTTATTCCTCTCTGTCAGACATGTTAGCATATTGCTACACCCCCATTGTACACCTGGACCCTCTCCTTACATCTATAAAAGGAAGGTCCAGGGCCCTCATACGGGAGGGTGGTCTCGCGGGATGACGGTCCGACGAACAGGCTCTCTCTCTCTCTCTCCCTCACGAACGCTTGTAACCCCCTACTTCAAGCACATCCGCCCTGGGCGCAGGATAACACGAGCCGCGGTTCTCCCCCCTTGTGTTCCATCTCGCGCTGACCCATCTGGACTGGGACACGCAACGACAATTTTACTCGTCGGTCCAGGGACCCCCCAGGGTCGAAACGCCAACATCTAGCAAATTTAAACTTTCCATTTTCAAGTTCATGCTCATTAATTTGAGCAGTTAATTTAGCTATGTGATCATTTTGTTGTTTAATCATGGCAAGGTGATCATCCATAGCTTCTACATTAACATCTGTACATCTAGTACAAATAGAAACATGATCAACGGTAGATGTAGAGGGTTTGCATGTATTTAATTCTTCTATCTTAGCATTTAATTTAACATTCTCTTCTCTAAGACAGGAAATAGAATCATTGTAAACATTTAATTCTTTAACCTTAGAAACTAAGCTAGCATTTTCATCTCTAAGGCTAGAAATTGAATCCTGACAAATGCTAAGCTCCTTAGTTAAGTTATCACATTTTTCTACTTCTTGAGCATAAGCATTTTTCAGTTTAACAATTTTTTTGTTTTCTTTAATAAGGAAGTCCTTGTGGCAGAACCGCCCGAATTATTTCAGCTTAAGTGCCTAAGTCACACCTCAAGGGCCGCAACACACTTAAATCGGAATAACCCGTCAGTCCCTCAGATCTAGTCTGATAAAGCCACCTAACCAGGATCAAATACCACATACTCACTCGAAGGTGAGTCACAGAAGAGATACAATAAAACAAGAATCCTCAAATTAAAGTACTGAATTATTACATAAATTGGAGTTTTTCAAGTTGCTGGTAAGAGTTCATAAAATAAGATGCAACACATAATCGATGTCGTCGATAGCGAGGACATGTGCAAGGCCTAGCCCACTAGTCCCCGTGCTCCTCTCCTGCCGGAGTAGCATCCCACTCGACCATCCAACCCGGTAGCAGGGTGGTAGGCCAAGTCACACCATCAACCATATCCTGAAGCGTACCTGCAAAAATTATGCCACAAGCAAGGCTGAGTATACTAATACTCAGCTAGACTTACCCGGTGTGAGGAAACTACTCCTCTACCTCTAGACCATGCAGCTGTTTGGCTGAGGGGTTTGGTTTGCCAAAAGCACTAGCTGTTTCTAAAATCAATTCTTAGCTTTTCAAATTCTAGTATCATTATCTTAGCTAAGTTTGCTCCTTCTAAGCATACATGGTAACAAGCATTTAGTTCAATCAACAAATTGTCTCATGTAACCTCATTTCACTTCTTACTCAATGTAGTACAAGGGGTCAAGCAGTCTCATTAGCTGCGAGAAGCAGACGATTCGAATCGAGTTTTTATCCTTGCAAGGTAAACCTAAACACACAACATGTCAGGGTACTCCGACCCCACACATGTCAACCATCCCCATCAATTCCCCGTTCGCGTCCAGGCCTCACCGCCTTGGCATACAATGCTCCACTGACCCCGGCTGCCGCCGTGCAGTGACCGCACTTGTACCCACCATAGCTAGCATGGGAGATCCAGTCTCAGGTCACATGAGGGATAACGTCCACGCCCGGCTTCACTCAGGTACTAGGTTTACCGGTTACCATATTTCTCGACATGTGCTTAGTACGTTCAAAAACTTGACTCAGGTATCCACACATTAATCCTTAATTCTTTTTTCCCGTCTCATGGGCAAGGCATCCTCCCTGGATCCAAGTCCATAGACTAACATAGGTCCTGTTATCAAGATGAATACAATAAATTCCTGACCTCACGCGAGTGCTAGAAAAATCACTCGACTTCTACCAAGATCCTGATTAGCAGAGCAGCTACTCGACCTAGCATACTAGTATCCATCTCAAAAAGGAATCTTAAGTTCATGCAACTAGAGGTTTCAAGCAACTCCTACACTTAAGTGCACATTGCAATCCTACAAGCATTAAGTGTAGTAAAGTAGCATATAATAATACGGTTATGCATAAACTGGGGCTTGCCTTCAATAGCTGGGGCTGCGGGGAGATCCTCGATGGCAGCCTCGGGAGCTTGCTCCTGGTCTTTCTCTTGGACAGTTCCTTGCTCAGGGATGAGCACATACTCTCCATCAGCGAGATTACAATCTAATGAATGCAATGAGTAAGATACATGCATGGTATGATATGTGCTTTAGCAATTAAACTTTGATGGTGAATGGTCCACTTAAATTAGATAGAGTTTAATCTTGCTACTAATGATTTTTGGTGGTATACTTGGTAATTTAGATCACACTCAGTTAAACTAAGTGGTAAGTCCATTTTGGTGTTCCACTGAATTCTTTTTAAATCCTTAGCGAGAGTTGTCAAGATTTCAAGTTGAACTTATTGGGGCGAGGTTTATCTTTCCTTTCTTTCCCTCTATTTCTTTTATGTTTTTAGAGTGGGTTTGAACTACAAGTTGTCTTAATAAATTTCCAAAAATTCTGTAAACATTACAGTGGCTTCTTACTGGTGTATATTTCTTTGTCCTAAAATCTGGGGCTTTAAAAGTGAATAGTTCTTTCTAGATAAAATTATCAAATGTTAGGGCAGAAGGGGTGTTTTGAACTACAACTATCATTTACAGTAGGTTATTCTCTAAGACTTATTTTTGCTGGCATTTAGATGTTATAACATGACTTTGCACAAATTTCTAGCCATTAATATCCTTTAGTCATTTTACTATGATTTTCTAAAGTTTCTAGTCCAAGAGGTACTTTCTACTACCACTATATTTGAAAAATATCAAACAACAGATTTCTGATTTTTCCTAGCTTCTTCTTTGTGCAAGAGCAATCATTCTGAAGTTTGGCATCTTTTTGCTTAAGGGAAGAGGTGGTAGGAATTATTTGGATTAAATGGCCTTTTTCATGAAGTTTTGGCAATAGGTCTTATTTTGCATCTTTCAAATGGGTTTGCATTTTTCTCTGGTGGCCTATCTCATTATTGATCTAGCAAAATTTTATTTTCCCATTATTGCATTATTTTTGGGTTACTCATGATTTGTTTGAGATATGACTCATTATCAAGTTTTATTTGTTTACCCTACTTAAAATGATGGGCTGGGGTGGTTATCATTTTTGTAGTGAGGATCTAGTGGTTACAAGTCCACTAGATTTTTATTAGCAATTTTGAATTTGTTTTTATAATTCCAATAATTGTTTTCTAGTTGGAATAATGCTAAATAAAATACTTCACTTTAATTCTGTTCTGGACTAGTGGTCTTTTTATTTTTCCTAGGTTTTATGTTACTTAAGTAAGCTAGGAAAAATAATTGCACTCACTGTTCATTAATTTCTAATGCCTTTCTGATTTTCCTAAGTTTTGGGCAAAAATGGCTTTTAATAGATATCCCTACTTAATTTTTCAATACTAGGGTGCCCACTATTTTTAAACAGTGTTTAAATGGAGTTTGAACATCTACAAATTTTCTTACGTTCAGCACAGAAGCATAACTAATTTTCTTTAATTAAATAAGGTTTGGTCAGTTTCTGTATTTAATTCTAAACTCTAAAATTTAGAACAAAAAGTATGGGGTTCAGTATTTTTAATTGGTAGTCCATAATATTTAGAATCTAGCAAAATTGGTTTGACAATTTTTGGTTAAGTATTTCTCAAGTTATGAATTTCCTAAGTTCTCTGTTCATTAAAAAGATTAAACAAAAATGATTAAAAGGAAAACTACTTTGCAACGGGGTCCCTGGCGGGTGTTTTTATGTTTCCTTACAGACTAGTCCTTAGATCACTATTCAAATGTGTCGCTGACAGTTCAGAAAACCCCCTGGGGTCCTCTAAACCTAACCCGAGGTCCTTCCCCCAAATTAACAGTACCAGCGGCAGAGGAAAGGGTGGAGGGGCTTACCGGCGGCGAGACTGCTCCGGTGAGGTGGTCGAGGGTGTAGGGGAGGTCGTGAGGGTCATGGCGATGTGCGGGTCGCCGTCGGGGATGGTCGGAGTCGGCTGGTCCACGTGCGCAGGCGGGGGAGCTCATCGATGGCGAGGAGTCCGTCCTATCTAGGGCACAATTGACCAATTGAACGGGTAAGAGAGCTTTACCAGGGATCAAGGAAGGCGTGTGTGCGAGGAATTGAAGAACGGCTCACCGGATTGCTCGGTCTACGCGTGCAGGCGGGCGGCCGAAGTCCGGCGAGGACGCTCTTGGTTTTCCGGTGAAGTTCTGCCGGGTCCGAGGGCTGGGGAAGCTTCACAAGCTCTTGGCGAAGCTATCCGACTGGCTGGCGCGGCTTGGAAGCGACTAGAGTGGGCTGGCCACGGTGGCCGAGGCTCGGGTGGCAATGGCGGGCAGAAAATAGCTCGCCGGAGCTAAGGAGGGGCGTCTGGCCGGCGAAGGTGAGCACAGGGTGAGGTGAGGCGCGCCCGGGGAGGCTTTATAGACGCGGGCGAGCACGACTGAGGGCGGGGTTCTGACAAGCGCTCGGGGCGTGCGCGGGCGAACGCCAGTGCGCGCTCTGGCGCCTGGCACGGCGTCGAGCACGAGGCAGCGCAGAGAGAGGTCGAGTTCAAGCGTGGATTGGCTCCAAAACTTTGAGATTATGGCCATGATCCTGTTGAGAGATCTCTTCCTCTAACATTCCTTTGTCGTTTATGTGTGGAGGCTTGCAGGTTTTGCTGACTGGATCAAGAGATAGAGAGGGGAGAAATTTAGTTTGTCTCACTTCCGCGCACAGAGAGAAGATCGCGGGGTTGACGTGTCCAAGGCACGCGTCCCGATGCCATCTTCTAACATGAGATAGAGGGGTTAGTTAGGCACAATTTTGTCAATGGGGTCATTAGGATTTGAGCTAGGGATCAAGGTGAACACACTCGGTCTTTGGCTCAAGGGCTGAAATTCAGAATTCTGAATTTCAGAAATCCCTATTGAACCCTCACTTGAGAAGCTTGTTTGGAGTTTTTATTAAACTAATTTGGCCAAGCTTCCATAATCTTTATTGTAGCTTATTTAGTATACTTCAATGTTTATAATTGGCCTAGGCCATGATTTTATATCTTTCATGGTCTTTTACCCTTTTTCTTCAATTCTACTTAATTAGCTCACTTAGGGTTGGTATTAGGGTTTCAACATTTCTCCCTTTTTGAAAACTTTATTTGCTTGGAACATGATTCTTTAGGCATACACTTGGTAGATCTTTTATTCTTAAGTTAATTTGGTGCTCATGCTTAATTTGGCTCACATGAAATGTTAATTCTTGGGTTAGCACTGAGAGAAACCCTAGGTGACACTAGGGTGTCACAGCCTTCCCCCTTAAAGGAATCTCGTCCCGAGATTCAGGTCAGAGTCCTCCCGGGGTGAAGCGAAGGGTGAGACTTACAGGAAGTGGGTGCTCTATTATTAGGGCAAACTGCTCTTCGAATGTCATTCTCTTTGCAACTTTAGAAGGAAGTCCTTTTAAATTTTGTTTCATAATTACTTCATTTTGATTTAAGATTATATTTCTGAAATTTAGATTCGAAAGGAAGGAGGAGGGGTTGGGCATGATTACGTACCAATTTCCTTAGGTAGGCAATCGGGGAAGTTGGATCGCAAGAATTCCTCAGTCTCCCAAGTAGCCTCTTCCTCTGAGTGATTACTCCACTGGACCTTATACATCTTGATCGATTTAGCCCGAGTTGATCTTTCTTTGCAATCCGGAATCTTGGAAGGGTACTCTTGGTACGATAGATCTGGCTCTATCTCCAATTCTGGTTCTGCTATGATCTCGGTCGGCAATCGAACACACTTCTTCAGCTGAGATACATGGAACACATTGTGGATGGCAGACATAATTGGAGGTAACTTCAATTTATATGCCACGGGTCCACACGCTTCAATGATCTCATAAGGTCCAATATAACGAGGGGCTAGCTTGCCTTTGATTCCAAACCTCTGCACTCCCTTGGTGGGTGATACTTTCAAATACACGAAATCTCCCATCTCGAACTGGAGAGGTTTCCTTCTCTTATCATGGTAACTCTTCTGCCTGGCCTGAGCAGCTTCTAGATTTTTCCTGATTAGTTTGACCTTCCTTTCGGCTTCAGTCACTAAATCAGGTCCGAAAACTTCTCTTTCTCTAGGCTGAGACTAATTGAGTGGTGTTCTACACCTTCTTCCATAGAGAGCTTCGAAAGGTGCCATCCTTAGGCTGGATTGATAACTGTTGTTATAAGCAAACTCTGCCAAGGAGAGGTGCTTATCCCAGTTCTTGCCACAATCGATTGCACAAGCTCTCAGCATATCTTCAAGAATTTGATTCACCCTCTCAGTCTAACCATCAGTCTATGGGTGGTAAGCTGAACTTCTGATTAGCTTGGTTCCCAAAGACTCCTGTAGTTGTTCCCAAAATCTGGCAACAAATTGGGCTCCTCGGTCAGAAACAATAGTCCGAGGCAATCCGTGCAAACACACGATCCGGTCAATGTACAACTCTGCATACTTTTGAGCCTTATCAGTGGTGTGCATAGGGAGAAAATGTGCCACTTTCGTCAGTCGATCCACAATAACCCAAATCGAATCATGATGACAAGAGGTGTTGGGCAGACCCACGATGAAATCCATGCTAATGTCATCCCATTTCCATGAAGGTGTAGATAGGGGTTGCAAAGCTCCAGCTGATTTCAAGTGGCTGGCCTTTATCCTCTGACAGGTGTCACATTCCGATACATATTGGGCTATCTCCCTCTTCATTCTGGTCCACCAATACAAGGGCTTCAGATCATGGTACATTTTGGTGCTTCCCGGATGCATAGAGAATTTGGAGAGATGGGCTTCATCCAAGATTTTCTTCTTGAGATCCTTGTTCTTAGGAATCACCAATCTGCTTTTAAACCACAATATACCCTTTCCATCTTGGCGGAAACATTTATACTTCTCGGTCTTCTGATGGAGATTCTCCTTGATAATTTGCACTCCCTTGTCACTGAGCTGGGCCATGATGATCTGATCTTGCAAAGTTAGCTCAATAGAAATGTGAGACAAAGCACCAGAAGGAATCACTTCAATCTGCATCTTGCTCAACTCATCACACAAGGTGTTAATGCGAGAATCCATCAGAACACAATTGCATTGCAACTTCCGACTCAAGGCATCTGCTACCACATTGGCCTTTCCTGGGTGATAATGTACCTCCAGGTCATAGTCCTTGATCAGCTCTAGCCATCTTCTCTGCCTCATGATGAGATCAGCCTGAGTAAAGATATACTTAAGGCTCTTATGATCAGTGAAGATGTGCAGTGGGTTCCCATCAAATAGTGCCTCCACATTTTTAATGCATGAACCAATGCTGCCAACTCGAGGTCATGAGTGGGATAATTCTGCTCTTGAGGCCCGAGTGCTCTTGAGGCATAAGCAATGACTCGGTTGTCTTGCATCAAGACACAACCTAGTCCAGTGCCAGAGGCATCACAATACACATCAAAAGGCTTGCTGCTGTCGGGTTGCGCTAATACTGGTGTTGTGGTCAGGTGTTGCCTCAAAGCATGGAAGGCATCTTCGCACTTCTGACCCCAAACAAACTTGGCTTCTTTCTTCAATAACTCAGTTATGGGCTTCACAATTCGAGAGAAATCCGGAATGAATCTTCGGTAATAACCAGCTAATCCCAGAAAACTCCGAATCTGACGGACAGTCGTTGGTGGCTTCCAGTTCATCACTTCTTGCACCTTATCAGGATCAACAGCTATTCCTGCCTGAGAGATAGTGTGACCCAAGAATTTGATCTCCTTTAGCCAAAAATCACATTTCAACAACTTGGCATAAAGGTGGTGCTCTCGCAGACGTTGAAGCACTACATGCAAATGTCCGACATGTTCTTCTTCGTTTTTCGAGTACACCAAGATATCATCGATGAAAACCACTACGAATTTGTCCAATTTGGGCATGAAAATAGAGTTCATCAGATACATGAAGTATGCTGGTGCATTAGTCAGCCCAAAAGACATCACCAAGAATTCATACAACCCATATCTGGTTGAGAAAGTCGTCTTCGGAATATCACTTGCCTGTATCTTGATCTGATGGTAGCCGGAGCGAAGGTCTAACTTAGAAAATACTTTGGCCCCGACCAACTGGTCAAAAAGAACATCAATACGAGGAAAAGGATACTTATTCTTGATAGTCACCGCATTAAGAGGGCGGTAATCTATACACAGCCTCAGGCTTTCATCTTTCTTCTTTACAAACAGGGCTGGACACCCCCAAGGCGAAGTACTTGGGTGAATAAATCCCTTGTCCAGCAACTCCTGCAATTGCTTCTTCAATTCTGCCAACTCAGCGAGTGGAATTTGGTAAGGCCTCTTGGAAATTGGTGTCGTTCCCGGTTGCAACTCGATGGCGAATTCAATATCCCGGTCTGGTGGCATTCCTGGAAATTCATCAGAAAAGACATCTGCATACTCACAGACCACTAGAATCTTCTTTAGAGGTAACTCCGTCATAGAGAAAGCACATGACTGAGTAGAACCTTGACTGGGCAGAATTAAGGTGAAATTCCCACAGAACGGGGAATTGATTTCCACGATGCGGCTGGCTACATCAAGCACTACTTGGTGCAGGGTCATCCAATTAGCTCCCAGAATAATGTCCACATTTTCCAAACCCAAAACAAGAAGGGTGGTTTTGACAATGTGGCTTCCCAATTGAATAGGCACACTTTGGTTTAATTGATTAGTTGCAATTTTACCCCCAGGTGTGGCTATCATAAATGACCCTTTTGAGTGATAGAAAGGCAGTTGACATTTTGCACTGAACTTTTGGCTAATGAAACTATGAGATGCACCAGAATCAAACAGAATTAAAGCAGGTTGATTATAAACTGAAAAGATACCGGTCATGTTAGGGGCTCCCTCAGGTACTTCCTCTAGAGTAGTGAAGTTGAGCTTCCCTTGCCTGACTTGTATCTTCTGCTTTCTTCCCTTGTCTTGATTTGGTGCTGGCATCTGCCTCTGCTGATTTCTGGGGAAATTCTTGGCATAGTGACCCACATTGCCACAAGTGAAGCACTAGTTCCCATTGCCCTGGCGGAACTGCTGCTGCTGCGGAGGCTGATTGTTCTTTGGGGCAGGAGCTGGAAAGCGGTTGGGTGTCGGCTGCTGCTGTTGAGGTGGCCTGATCACCCATCTGCCTGCCTGCTGCTGAAATCCTCTGCTCTGATTGTGAGAAAGAATCATGAACCTCTGGGCCTGAGCGGATGGTGCGGCCATTGGTGCCTTTCTCTTCTTCTCTGCCCGGTGAGCTACAATACAGTCCTCCTCGGAGATGGCCAGGTTGACCAACTCATTGAAGCTATCAGCTCGAACAGTGTTAAGACGTTCCCGCAGCTTGGTGTTGAGACCCCTGCGGAAGCGGTCTCTCTTCTTCTCATCAGAATCAGCATGGTTCCTGCATACTCGCACAGGTCGTTGAAGGCCTGAGCATACTGCAATACCGTGCGGGTTCCTTGATTAAGTGCCAGAAACTCATTCAGCTTGCGATCGAGAATTCCGGCTGGAATGTGGTGCCCTCTGAAAGTAGTCTTGAATTCCTCCCAAGACACTTCATAATCAGCAGGGAGCATAGCACGGAAGTGGTCCCACCAAGTCCGAATAGGGCCGCGAAGCTGCTGCACGGCAAAGCGAGCCTTGGCATCATCAGGGCAGTCTCCCGTGAGGAGGGGAAACTTGGACTCAACGACGCGGAGCCACACGTCGGCGTCCAACAGATCCTCTGCCTTGGTGAACAAGGGTGGCTGCGTGCTCAAGAACTCCTGGTAGGTTGTCGCTGCCAGAGGTCGCTGATGCTGGCCTCCATGCTGCTGTGGGTGGGGCTTGCGCTGCAAGAGCTATCGCAGAATCTCATTCTGCTGGGCCATCAGCTCCTGCACTATGGGAGCTGGAGGAGGTGGCGGGGGAACCTGCTCGTTATGCCCGCGACGCTGCCTAGCTGCCATCTGAATACAAAGATTTTCGCCATTGTTATCTCAACTCACAATTTCGAACGACAAGCTATTATCCCATATGGAAAGAAAATGCCATAATCATAATATTAGGTTCGTAATGAAGATAACAAGGTTACAACATCCCACAGATTTCAAAAGTTCACGAGGGTTACATCAATTAGGGGAAAGTACCCGTAAGCCTAGTCCAAAATCTGACATTAACTAAGCTTGCATAGGTTTCTATCCTCCTAAAGCGTCAAGGTGACTGATCAACCCTGAGTGGTGGAAGCGACACTGGATGCGGGTGAAGGGGGCATCGTGGAGGTAGTCCCATTGGCACCAGGGGCTGGTCCTAACTCCTCGGGAGCCTCTTCTCCCTCGCTTCTGGCCTCATTGGCCTCCATTTCCAAGTGGTGCATGTCCAGGTGGTCATTAGCTTCTTCGAGTTCCCGCTGCACATCGTGGAGCTGGTTCTCCAAGACATCAATAGTGTTGTCATGGATCTCCACCTGCTGCTCCAAGGTGGTAATGCGCTGGCTCAGCCTTTCCACCTGCAAATCCTTCACCAACTCGGAGGATAAGTCGACCACAAAGTCTTCTCGGCTGTCGAGGGTGAGCTTGGTGGTTTGAGTGATGTTAGCAAGATGTGCCATAGTGTCGCTCTGCAGGGCCTGGAGGCAGTACAGCGCACTCATGCACTGAACAGTGACCCTCCCAACCAAGTCAGGATACATTGCCCACACATCTTTCACATGGCTCACACGGTTACAGCACATGGGGTCATCTTCCTTCTCAGCAGGGAAGAGTCCCAAGGGGTGCATCACCATCTCTAGGGGATGGTAGCCACAGAAAGTTGTCAGAGTCTTCATGGCTGCCGCTTCAGTGGTGTTGTCCATCCTGAATCCAATCGTCTCGATGTCAAGAGAACGCCAACCAGGCTGAAGGGGATGAGCCTCCAAGGTTAGCCAGACTCAGCAACAAGGTACCCGATGCTCCTCATACAACTGCACCGTGTACAAAGGGGGCGTAGGGTAACCTGCGGAGTTAAGCACTTCCCACAAGATGGAAGGAAAGCCATCGTGAGAAAGGAAGTCAGAGCTGAAACGAGTGTCTCCTCCACTGGCGGGGGTGGGTGAATTCATCTGCGGAAGGGTATCAAAGGAAAAGATTATGGTGGAAGGAAGAAAAATAAAAGAGCCTAGATGGTTTTAAAAGGAAGCGGGTTAGCTCAAGTTTTAATTCCCTTAGGTTTTATAATGCATGCATGCTGAAATCAACGTCTCCTCTCCGAATGAAATAAAAAGAGGGGCTCCTAGGGCACCCTTCAAAAGCTAAGGATTGGCCCACAGGGCCTAGTTACTTAGACACCTATTTCTCCCACTATCCCTAAGGCCTTTCGTCCTAGGTCTAGCGGTCTAGTCCTGACGATTCTTAGCAGTTTCTAAGCAAGTTTTAGATTTTGAAAATTGGTATTCATAGTTTATTGTCCTTCTGTGTGGGGGTATTTGCTCTGGTACCAGCTGTGGCAGAACCGCCCGAATTATTCTAGCTTAAGTGCCTAAGTCACGCCTCAAGGGCCGCAACACACTTAAATCGGAATAACCCGTCAGTCCCTCAGATCTAGTCTGATAAAGCCACCTAACCAGGATCAAATACCACATACTCACTCGAAGGTGAGTCATAGAAGAGATATAATAAAACAGGAATCCTCAAATTAAAGTACTGAATTATTACATAAATCGGAGTTTTTCAAGTTGCTGGTAAGAGTTCATAAAATAAGATGCAGCGGATAATCGATGTCGTCGATAGCGAGGACATGGGCAAGGCCTAGCCCACTACTCCTCGTGCTCCTCTCCTGCCGGAGCAGCATCCCACTCGACCATCCAACCCGGTGGCAGCGTGGTAGGCCAAGTCACACCATCAACCATATCCTGAAGCGTACCTGCAAAAATTATGCCACAAGCAAGGCTGAGTATACTAATACTCAGCTAGACTTACCCGGTGTGAGGAAACTACTCCTCTACCTCTAGACCATGCAGCTGTTTGGCTGAAGGGTTTGGTTTGCCAAAAGCACTAGCTGTTTCTAAAATCAATTCTTAGCTTTTCAAATTCTAGTATCATTATCTTAGCTAAGTTTGCTCCTTCTAAGCATACATGGTAACAAGCATTTAGTTCAATCAACAAACTGTCTCATGTAACCTCATTTCACTTCTTACTCAATGTAGTACAAGGGGTCAAGCAGTCTCATTAGCTGCGAGAAGCAGACAATTCGAATCGAGTTTTTTATCCTTGCAAGGTAAACCTAAACACACGACATGTCAGGGTACTCCGACCCCACACATGTCAACTATACCCATCGATTCCTCATTCGCATCTAGGCCTCACCGCCTTGGAATACAATGCTCCACTGACCCCGGCTGCCGCCGTGCAGTGACCGCACTTGTACCCACCATAGCTAGCATGGGAGACCCAGTCTCAGGTCGCATGAGGGATAAAGTCCACGCCCGGCTTCACTCAGGTACTAGGTTTACCGGTTACCATATTTCCCGACATGTGCTTAGTACGTTCAAAAGCTTGACTCAGGTATCCACACATTAATCCTTAATTTCTTTTTCCCGTCTCATGGACAAGGCATCCTCCCTGGATCCATGTCTATAGACTAACATAGATCCCGTTATCAAGATGAATACAATCAATTCTTGACCTCGCGTGAGTGCTAGAAAAATCACTCGACTTCTACCGAAATCCTGATTAGCAGAGCAGCTACTCGACCTAGCATACTAGTATCCATCTCAAAAAGGAATCTTAAGTTCATGCAACTAGAGGTTTCAAGCAACTCCTACACTTAAGTGCACATTACAATCCTACAAGCATTAAGTGTAGTAAAGTAGCATATAATAATACAGTTATGCATAAACCGCGGCTTGCCTTCAATAGCTGGGGCTGCGGGGAGATCCTCGATGGCAGCCTCGGGAGCTTGCTCCTGGTCTTCCTCTTGGACAGTTCCTTACTCGGGGATGAGCACGTACTCTCTGTCAGCGAGATTACAATCTAATGAATGCAATGAGTAAGATACATGCATGGTATGATATGTGCTTTAGCAATTCAACTTTGACGGTGAATGGTCCACTTAAATCAGATAGAGTTTTTCATGAAGTTTTGGCAATAGGTATTATTTTGCATCTTTCAAATGGGTTTGCATTTTTCTCTGGTGGCCTATCTCATTATTGATCTAGCAAAATTTTATTTGCCCATTATTGCATTATTTTTGGGTTACTCATGATTTGTTTGAGATATGACTCATTATCAAGTTTTATTTGTTTACCCTACTTAAAATGATGGGTTGGGGTGGTTATCATTTTTGTAGTGGGGATCTAGTGGTTACAAGTCCATTGGATTTTTATTAGCAATTTTGGATTTGTTTTTATAATTCCAATAATTGTTTTCTAGTTGGAATAATGCTAAATAAAACATTTCACTTTAATTCTGTTCTGGACTAGTGGTCTTTTTATTTTTCCTAGGTTCTCTATTACTTAAGTAGGCTAGGAAAAATAAATGCACTCACTGTTCATTAATTCCTAATGCCTTTCTGATTTCCTAAGTTTTGGGCAAAAATGGCTTTTAATAGATATCCCTACTTAATTTTTCAATATTGGGGTTCCCACTATTTTTAAACAGTGTTTAAATGGGGTTTGAACATCTATAAATTTTCTTAGGTTCAGCAAGAAGCATAACTAATTTTCTTTAATTAAATAAGGTTTGGTCAGTTTCTGTATTTAATTCTAAACTCTAAAATTTAGAACAGAAAGTATGGGGTTCAGTATTTTTAATTGGTAGTTCATAATATTTAGAATCTAGCAAATTTGGTTTGACAATTTTTGGTTAAGTATTTCTCAAGTTATGAATTTCCTAAGTTCTCTGTTCATTAAAAAGATTAAACAGAAATGATTAAAAGGAAAACTACTTTGCAACGGGGTCCCTGGCGTGTGTTTTTAAGTTTCCTTACAGACTAGTCCTTAGATCACTATTCAAATGTGTCGCTGACAGTTCAGAAAACCCCCTGGTTCCTCTAAACCTAACCCGAGGTCCTTCCCCTAAATTAACAGTACCTGCGGAGGAGGAAAGGGCGGAGGGGCTTACCGGCGGCGAGACTGCTCCGGTGAGGTGGCCGAGGGTGTAGGGGAGGTCCTGAGGGTCACGGCGATGTGCGGGTCACCGTCGGGGATGGTCGGAGTCGGCCGGTCCACGTGCGCAGGCGGGGGAGCTCGTCGGCGGCGAGGAGTCCAGCCTATCCAGGGCACAATTTACCAATTGAACAGGTCAGAGAGCTTTACCAGGGATCAAGGAAGGCGTGTGTGAGAGGAATTGAAGAACGGCTCACCGGATTGCTTGGTCTACACGCGCAGGCGGGCGGCCGAAGTTCGGCGAGGACAATCTTGGTTCTCCGGTGAAGTTCTGCCGGGTCCGAGGGCTGGGGAAGCTTCACAAGCTCTTGGCGAAGTTATCCGAGTGGCTGGCGTGGCTTGGAAGGGACTAGAGTGGGCTGGCCATGGTGGCCGAGGCTCGGGTGGTAATGGTGGGCGGAAAAGTGCTCGCTGGAGCTAAGGAGGGGCGTCTGGCCAGCGAAGGTGAGCATGGGGTGAGGTGAGGCGCGCCCGAGGAGGCTTTATAGACGCGGGCGAGCACGGCCGAGGGTGCGGTTCTGACAAGCGCTCGGGGCGTGTGCGGGCGAACACTAGTGCGCGTTCTGGCGCCTGGCACGGTGTCGAGCACGAGGCAGCGTAGAGAGAGGTCGAGTTCAAGTGCGGATTGGCTCCAAATCTTTGAGATTATGGCCATGATCCCGTTGAGAGATCTCTTCCTCTGACTTTCCTTTGTCATTTATGTGTGGAGGCTTGCAGGTTTTGCTGACTGGATCAAGAGATAGAGAGGGGAGAAATCTGGTTTGTCTCACTACCGCGCACAGAGAGAAGATCACGGGTTTGACATGTCCAAAGCACACGTCCTGATGCCATCTTCTGACATGAGATAGAGGGGTTAGTTAGGCACAATTTTGTCAATGGGGTCATTAGGATTTGAGCTAGGGATCAAGGTGAACACGCTCGGTCTTTGGCTCAAGGGCTGAAATTCAGAATTCTGAATTTCAGAAATCCCTATTGAACCCTCACTTGAGAAGCTTGTTTGGAGTTTTTATTAAACTAATTTGGCCAAGCTTCCATAATCTTTATTGTAGCTTATTTAGTATACTTCAATGTTTATAATTGGCCTAGGCCATGATTTTATATCTTTCATGGTCTTTTACCCTTTTTCTTCAATTCTACTTAATTAGCTCAATTAGGGTTGGTATTAGGGTTTCAACATTTCTCCCTTTTTGAAAACTTTATTTGCTTGGAACATGATTCTTTAGGCATACACTTGGTAGATCTTTTATTCTTAAGTTAATTTGGTGCTCATGCTTAATTTGGCTCACATGAAATGTTAATTCTTGGGTTAACACTGAGAGAAACCCTAGGTGACACTGGGGTGTCACAGTCCACTTGGCTATCCAAGAGTTCATCCTTCTCATTAATGGCCTCTATTAATTCATTCAATTTCTTCTTTTGGTCCATGCTAAGGTTGGCAAAAAGAGACATTAAATTATCTTCACTATCGCTAGAGCTACCCTCATCACTAGATGTTATATATTTGGGGGTGGATCTAGGTTGTACCTTCTTCTTCTTGCCATCCTTAGTCATGAGACACTTGTGGCCGACGTTGGGGAAGAGGAGGCCTTTGTTGACGGTGATGTTGGCGGCGTCCTCGTTGGAGGAGGAGTTAGTGGATCTCTCGTCGGAGTCCCATTCCCGACATATGTGGGCATCGCCGCCCTTCTTCTTGTAGTACCTCTTCTTTTCATTCTTCTTCCCCTTCTTGTTTTCGTCCCTGTCACTTTCACTAGATACTGGACATTTAGCAATAAAGTGTCCGGGCTTACCACACCGGTAGCAAACCTTCTTGGAGTGGGACTTGTAGTTTTTCCCTCTCCTTTGCTTGAAGATTTGGCAGAAGCTCTTGATTATGAGCGCCATTTCCACGTTGTCGAGCTTGGAGGCGTCGATTGGAAGCCTACTTGATGTAGACTCCTCCTTCTTCTCTTCTGTCGCTTTGAATGCGATGGGTTGCACCTCAGGTGTGGAGGTGGTACCTTGCTCCAAGTTGACAATATGTTTGGATTCTTTGATCATAAGTTCAAAGCTCACAAACTTGCCAATTACTTCCTTGGGAGATATCTGTTTATATCTAGGGTCTCCACGGATTAGTTGCACTTAACTGAGATTACGAAAAACAAGTGATCTAAGAATAACCTTGACCATTTCATGGTCATCCCACTTGGTGTTCCCGAGGTTGCGCACTTGGTTCACCATGGTTTTTAGCCGGTTGTACATTGCTCGCGGCTCTTCTCCTTTGTTGAGGACGAAATGACCGAGCTTCCCCTCGATCATCACCCGCTTGGTGATCTTGGTCACCTCGTCCCCTTCGTGTGCTGTTTTGAGGACGTCCCAAATTTCCTTGGCGGTCTTTAACCCTTGTACCTTATTATACTCCTCTCGACATAGAGAGGCAAGGAGTATAGAAGTTGCTTGGGAGTTAAAGTGTCGTATTTGGATGGCCTCGTCTGAGTCATAATCCTTGTCCCCCACTTGTGGTACCTGTGCTCCAAATTCAACTATGTCCCAGATGCTTTCGTGGAGTGAGGTTAGGTGATGCCTCATTTTATCACTCCACATACAATAATCTTCACCATCAAAATATGGTGGTTTGCCTAGGGGAATAGAAAGTAATGGAGCGCTCTTAGAAATACGGGGATAGCGAAGAGGCATCTTACTATACTTCTTGCGCTCATGGCGCTTAGAAGCGATAGATGACTCAGAGCTTGATGTGGAGGGTGACGAGGAGTCGGTCTCGTAGTAGACGACCTTCTTCATCTTCTTCTTCTTGTCACCTCTCCAAAGCGACTTGATGGAGGAAGAGGATTCCTCCTTGTTCTTGTTGCCGGACTCTCTTGAAAGTGTCCTCCCCGAGCTTGCGGCCTTTTCGCCGGTCATAATCTCCCTCTTGGCATGATCTCCCGACATCACTTCGAGTTGTTAGACTCTAATGAAGCACCGGACTCTGATACCAATTGAAAGTCGCCTAGAGGGGGGGTGAATAGGTGAAACCTGAAATTTATAAACTTAAACATGCACTAAGGTCGGGGGTTAGCGTTAGAGTTAAACTTAAGTCACAAAGAGAGGGAAAAACAAACCAACCAAGAAATAGGGCGAGTGAACACGGTGATTTGTTTTACCGAGGTTCGGTTCCAAAAAAACCTAGTCCCCGTTGAGGAGGTCACAAAGACCGGGTCTATACCAAACCTTTCCCTTTCTCAAACGGTCAGTTAGATCGAGTGAGCCTTCTTCCATAATCTCACGAGTCACTAAGACCCCGCAAGGACCACCACACACTTGGTGTCTCTTGCCTCGCTTATAAAGTACTTGAGAATAAGAATGGGAAAAGAAGAAAGGAAATCCAAGCAACAAGAACTCAAAAGAACACGAAAATCTCTTTCTCAAAAGCCACTAAGTGTTTGGAGTGAATTTGGGACTCGGAGAGGATTTGATCTTTTGTATTGTGTCTTGGAGTGAATGCTAGAGCTCTTGTATTGAATGTGATGTTCATAAAACTTGGATGCTTGGGGTTGTGGTGGTTGGAGGGTATTTATAGCCCTCAACCACCAAGGTAGCCCGTTGGGGAGGCTGCTGTCGATGGAAGCACCGGACAGTCCGGTGCGCCACTGGACAGGCACTGTGCCCTATCCGGTGCGCTGCCACATCACCCAACCGTTAGGGTTCTGGAGCAGTTGACCGTTGGCTCCCTTGTCTTCTTGTGGCACCAGACAGTCTGGTGGTGCACCAGACAGTCTGGTGGTGCACCGGACAGTCTGGTGCCCCACTGACCCGCTGCTCTGACTTTTGTCGTGGTACTGTGCTGCACTGTTCATCCATCAGAGTCGACCGTTGGTGCGAGTTAGCCGTTGCTCCGCTGGCACACCAGACAGTCCGATGGCACACCGGACAGTCTGGTGAATTATAGCGGAGCACATCTGTGTTTTCCCGAGAGTGGCTAGTTCAACCCTGTACGGGCCTGGTGCACCGGACTCTGTCTGGTGCGCCAGCCCACAGCCCACTCAAGTCCTTTTGCTCCTTTTGAATTGGGTCCCTAACTTGCACGTTTTCTTGGTTTGTGTTGAACCTTATGCACCTATAATACATGTATTCTAGAGCAAACTAGTTAGTCCATATGTTTGTGTTGGACATTCAACCACCAAAATTAACTGTAGGAAAAGGTTAACCCTATTTCCCTTTCATGCAGCTCGCCAACATCTGGCATGCCAGGGGTTGCAAGGGAAGCGCCAAGATTTGCATGGTCCACCATGATGATCATCAGCCGAGCCCGTGGCGCATGAAGTTGCCATCGTTGCCCACTAGCCATGCTCCACCCTCGACACCTATGGGAACGGCCCAAGTCGCTACTTAACCGAAGAAGTATGACGCCCATCGTCGCTCGGGCAGTTGGCAGGGCACCTGCACCATTCATCCAAAAGGTAGCATGAGAGTGAACTCTTCCTTTGTAATAGTATATCATTTACCTATGGTCCAGCCGGTGAGGTCCACCCTCATAAATCTAGTCTATGGAATTCATCGCACAGTTCTTATGCTCCTAGTGTGGTCCGCCCTCATAAACCCGGTCTCTGGCGTCCGTCACCTAACTCTTATGTGTCCAGTTATAAAGGAATAATTTGCTCTCAATTCAATCCTTTTCCTACTTTAATTTACATATATTATTTCCTCTAACCCTCACGTGGTTTCTAACTTCTGTTATGATCATGTAACTAGCTTGTCGCTTAGTTTGGGGGTCCCTTTGGTGTTGAACAAGGATCGAACTGCTAGGGACCTCTAGCTAGGGGAAAGGACCACATCCGCGAGGGTGGTCTAGAGCTGGGAAGTCGCTTAGTCTGGTTTCGTACCGTAAGCCTACACCCTCCACCCTAGAACAATTGTCCTAGTACCTCGGACTGGGTCCCTAAAGGTTCGGACCTCGACCAAACTTAACGGTTGGTTCCTAAAACTCTGCTCGACAAGCTCCAGGAGGCCCAAGGGTACAATACTAAGCATTGATCTTGAGTTGTGTTCTGGATCGATTTCTGGCTTGATCATGGCTTTAGAAGTGCATCACCGCATGGGGTACACTAGTAACAAGCAAGGCGGTTAACCATCCTATCATGCAACCTGTGCACGATACAATGAACGAGTCGTTTCACGTCCCATCAAGCCACATGCGCCAAACAGCATCATGATGGCCACATATTTTACCGTGCCACCACAGTAACTACTTCATATCGACCAGGTAAAAATAAAAAACTAAAACTCACCCCAACTTCTAACATAGAGTGAGGGATGGACCGAGCAAGCTCCGAGTGAGCCGCAAGCTAGGTGACCAGCCCATAGGTCATTTGCTCATGCCCACATCCAAGGTCGTACCTCACATTCTCCTACGGTGACCCGACTAATGGGGTGGCCATAGGGCCCCTCTTTGGTTGTCCAGACTTACCAAAGAGCCAATATAGAATCGAATAAGGAAGGACTCAATGAGATGCCACCAGCGGGTTGAGCCCCCAGTGGGACCACTCACCTAGACCTAATTCTACTGAAGGGTGGTCGGATCTCACTTGGATAACCCGTTCGTAGCTCGACGACCTTCTTTCCCGCATCGACTAGGTCGTTGGATGGAGACCCTTCCCTCAAAGAGACCTCAGAAGGCCTTCCAAGGGCGATGCATGCATATCAAGGATCAAGACCTTGGAAGATGACCTGCTCAGAGGATCACATCCCAAGACTACACCCGACTTTGGCACTAAACAGACTCACGCTCGCGTGACGACCATCGAAGGAAGGGTCCGCCACTAAATTTCCTAAGTACCGAATAAACCCCCAAGCAATCCACATGGATTGCTAGGAGGCTTGGAGGCTACATCTAGGAGATTTGCTTACACGCATCCGAGATTTTGGTCATCAATAAGAGATGAGAAAACCTAGACTCGCGCTCAGCGAGTGATGACCATCGTAGGAACAGTCCGCTCATAAACTGCTCAAATACCGAGTGAACCCCAAGCAATCCACATGGATTACTCGAGGGCTACATCTAGCAGATGCGCTTGCACGCACCCAATAATTTGGTCCTCAGCGAAAGCCTCCGTGCAAATCCAAGGTGTTACATGAATGCTCGGGGCTTGCTATCGAGTACTCAAGAACCGGGTACCTAAAATAGACCCATGACCTCTTAAAAACGACCCACCTTTCGACCAAGTCTCTATCGAGCAACTTTGTGACAGGACGCGTCACCATCAAGCCACGTCCGAACATTCACATAGCACGTCGAATGGGCATCAAGGTTTCTACAGTGACCTATACATTGGAAGGAAGGGACAACACGCCATACCGAGCGTGTGCCTGTGCACGCTGGTAGGTGACAAAGGGCCCATGACGACAGGAGAAGCCACGCCACATATGACCGCACTTTGAGAATATCTTTGGAACCTGTCGCACACCATTACGAAGATGTCAGCGATGGACTCGCTACAAGAGCCAGAGCAGGGGCGAGGATAACGCCATGCCGAGAGTACGACTACGCTCGACCCTATGTAGGACCCAACATGCCAACCAGGTGAGCAGATCTCTCTCTCCCTCCCTCTCTCTCTCCAGTAGAATACATGTCCCACTGTAAGGTCCTACCCTTGAGATATAAAAAAGAAGCCCCCTCCTTCGCCTACTCATGAGCACACTAGTTGTAACACGCCTCTCGGCAATACTACGATCAGCACTACACCAGACTAGGGTGCAAGCCTGAACCAGTATAACCCACCATCTCAAATCCATCGCTTGAGTCCCAGCGGCTCTCCATTCGAAGTGAGTCCATGGTAGCTTCCCCTTCGAACACAAATCTTCTTGTCCCCTCGTTTCCAAAACAATGACAACACCAGACCGAGTACTGTTCATAGTCTGGTGATTTTTAAAGAAAAATCCCAAGAGTGAACAGTTCTGTTGGGTTGCATGGACACGGTCTGGTGCTCCCCAGACCAAGTTAAGCTCTTTTATACCTATTCAAACGTCGGGTCAGTCGGGTTCGGGTTGGGTCAAGGTCAGGTCGTGGTCCATTTAACACGGCTCATACCCGAACCGCGCCTAGTGTCAGGTCGGGCCGGGTTGGCTCGTGACTCCCTGTTTGACGTGTTGGGTCGAGTTTTTTGGTTGGGTCGGGTTTTTTCGGGTTGGGTCAGATTTTGGGTCAAAAATCATGGCTTGTACCCGACCCATGAATTATTGTGGGTCAAAAATTATGGGTCGTACCTACACGTTCCATTGGTCGGGTCGGGTGTAACACTACAAAAACCATCAACTAAAAATAATGCATTTAGTTCATTAATGGTAAATATGGTAATGAATTTTTCTTTCAAGTGTTTGATTTTTATTTGCATTTAAATTAATTTTTGTTTGCTCATATTTGATTTTTGGATGTTTAGTAGAATTTCTTTCACATTGAAAATCCAATTAATTAATATAGAAATATTGGTCCAAAAATAAATATTTTAGTTATAAATAATTTTGGAATAATTATTATGATTTTTAGAATTATTTTAAAATATATTTATTTATATTTTTAAATAGAAAAGAAAAGAAAAAAAAGGAAAAACCGGAAACCCTAACCGAAACCGGCCCAAGCGGCCCAACCGCGCCCTTTTCCCCCCCTCTCTCTTACACGCGGGGCCCTTTTCCCTCCCATCCGTTGCCGCCTGGCCGCGTGCCCCCACGCGTGAGCGCGCCGCGCCGCGCCCGACCCCACGCCCGCCCTCGGTGTCCGCGCCCATTCGTTGCCCAAGCCGGAAACTGCCGCCCGTCCCTCTCTCTCCCTCCCCCACGTTCTCTCTCACTCAATGGCGTTAATGGCCGCCATTGATGGCCGTTAATGGCCATGGCCGGCTATTCTCCCCCGGCGTCTCTCCCTCTCCTCCCCTCTCTCTATAAAAGCCCAAGCTCTCCCTCTCTCCCTCCCCGAGCTCTCTCTCTCTCTCACGCTCTCTTCTCCGCCCTAGCTCGCTGTCGCGCCCGTCCTCCGTTTGCAGTTCACCGGAGCTTCACCGTCGAGCCCCGCCGTCCGAGCTCGCCGTCCGTGCCGGTCCCCAAGCCGCGACCTCGCTCACCCTGCCCGGCTGAGCCCCTTCTCCCCCATCGATCTCCATTCCCGGGTGTGAGCTCTAGCTCAAGGTAGAAGAAGCACATTTTGCATTTTAGTCCATCCCTACGTGTAAATAAAATTAATTCCGAGATTTTCAGTTAATTCTGAGATTTTCAATTTTTACTAATTATCGAAAAGAAACTCCGATGTATACGTGTAATCGTAAACAAGCCCCACAACAATATTTTGGACAGGTGTATTATTTTATATTTCAAAAAATAAATAATGTCACTATTCACTAACTTGGTGATTTTTATACTAGAAACGTTTACGATTAACTTCGCGTTAGCACATGGAACAATATTTGTTAGTATTGATTTAAGTATAATTTTATTGATATAAGAAAGTAGAAGAAGTAATAGGTCACGTATTTTCGGTCGGATGGAAATATAGATTTTACTAGTCATGATAAATGTATTCATAAGTATAGCACTTACTTACTTAGAATTAGTAAAATATTTATTTATATCATAATAACCATGATTATGTTACTAAAGTCCAATTAGTAATTTACATTAATTTTTAGAATATTAATGTTAGGTGATTTTAGAAATGAACATTTTTAGCGATACATAAGATTTCTATTTAGAAAGAAAAGGGATAAAACTCAAAATTCTATTATTAGTAATAAAGCATAAAGTTTGTTAATAATGTTTATCTATATCGTACTAGATAAAACTAGTGTCATAGTCACCTACTCATATTTTCACCAATAATAACTCAAAGTAGTAGTCATAGTGGATTAATAAGTATTTATGCTTTAAAACATATTTATGAGTATAATTGTGTGATGTATGAATGTGTATGTAATGATGAATGATTACGCATGTGATGGTGTATGTTTATTTATTTGGCGTACATATTCTTTTGTATGTACGATACGCAAATCGATGCTAGAAGTTGACTGTGAGGTAGACGAACCAAACTCGTTCGAGGACGACCCACAGGACACTTTCGTGCAAGGCAAGTGGATTCTCCCTCTGCATATTTTATTTGTACCCAAATAATGCATATAATAATGTTTACTTTTTGGATATATTGCATAATTTGATGGGATTTGCCTAAATAATGATTTCCTAGAATTACCAACCCTATTCCTTGAATTACCCTAGGATAAATGCTTTGCTTAGCAATTTTTGCTATTGCTCAACTTGATGAATATGATGTCACTCTTTTAAATGATACTATGTTCCGGAAATGAAGTTTTATTATGTTGTTAACCAGATGGTTAAACAAGAACATTTTGTGTTAAATGTAACATGGAGTGACCACCCAGGATAACAGTGCAACCATGAGTGCTATCATGGCTCTGGCTTTGGTAATTAGCTCTATAGACTTAGTGTTTAGCAACCCTACACTACAACCTTCAATGTCTTCTGTGACATTAAAATTACGTCACAAACAACAGTATTTTTGGCATACCTTACATGTTGGTGATGTCATTGTGACAAAAAGTACATCGTCACAGAAGGTGCGTGTTAAATTGAGTATTGTGACGAATAACAAAAAAACGTCATAGTAGTTTATGACGCAAACTACAAACGTTACTGATTCTATGACGCTCTAATTCATCATTAACTATGTATAAATACGTCACAATTTGTGCAGTTGTGCCTTGCCAGGTGGCAGATTACGTGGCAAGATGACATGGCAGTTGACGTGGCAGGTTGTTGGTCACTTGTTCTCAGATGCTATAAATCAGGAACAAGGCAACACAATTGTTATTGGTTAAAGATCTTCATCCTTCGAAGCAATATTTCCCTTTGGATATAATGATCTTCAGACAAAGGTCATTAAGGAAATACCTTCATCATTTTATCATATGAATAATTAAGCGATAGAATATAAGGAAATAAAGATCACAATTATAAATCAACAATATATTCATATTTATATATTCTGTGAATATGAGAAAATATGAATAATATATGTGTTACATTGATACCTTCGGCTTGACAGAAGGTAAGGATGCAAGAATGACGCGAGAGTGATTACAATCCAGCGTGAACAGTACGGGGGTACTGTTCATCTATTTATAGGCGCGGGACACAGCCCGGGTACAATTACATTCATACCCTCAAACATTTGTTTCTAAGTAATTAAAACTAGTAAGGTCTATCTAGTCCTTTTTCCTTCTTTGCTTGGTCTAGGCCGAAGCTATTGACCTTCGGCTTCTTGCACTGTCGCCAAAGCCTTTGAGCTTCATCTCGAGGAGTTGAGCCGAGGCTGAAGATAACTTCGGCAAGCTTTTGTATCATTTTATCGAAGGTGTTTTTGCCTTGAGGACCTTCGACGGAGAAGAAGTACCCCAACAATAGCCCCTTCACGGTGCTAGATCATTTTTCGTAATGAGCTCGATCCGCGAAAAACATGAAGGCTTCAGAATGCTGAAGGTCCGAAAAACACCTTCCCTGAGCTCGTTGCCGAGAAACAATTAAAATATTCTGCGCCTCGGGCGGTCCACCGTTCAGCCAGTGTAAGCGGTATGGCGGTTCACCTTCTTCTCCTGCAGCGCTATATAAACAGACGGGTTGGTGAGGAGTTACCACAGCATTCATTGCCATCGCACTGTTGTGCTGTTAAAAAGTTTAACAATAGCCAAAGCTTTCTGTATTGTATTTTCAAACAAGCGCTTCATCACTTGAGATCAACTTCGTCTTAAAATGCGCGAACACTGAAATGGCCAGAGTTCGATCCACTGCTAGGGTGTCTCGTGAGGGGGACAAGGCCGAAGCGACCGAAATAGCACCAATATCAGAAGTGATGAGACGATCGGGTCTTGTTGTGCCAGAGGAGTCTATGGCCGAAGGTACCTCCACTGCTAAAGCTGAATAGATCATTGCTGATGGAGGAAGTGAGAACGAAGGTGAAGAGGACAACACCATTCTGAGCCCAATGAAACCTAGCCATATTGAATTTGGTAAATCTACTGTGACGGCAGACGACATGGTTATGATGAAAAAATTGGGCTACTTTGGCGAAGCCGAGAGCAAGCTCGTCCGGTTTGCCAGGGAGGAGGTAGTTCCGCAGCCAAGGGAGGATGAAATTGTGGTTTTTAAGAGCTTCTTCAGGGCAGGGCTTCGATTCCCTCTTCATGAGATGATTGGAGAGGTTTTCAAAGAATTTTTAGATATACTTTCATCACTTGACATCCAATGCAATCGTTAGACTTAGTGTCTACATATGGGCTCTCCGAAGTCAGGGTATGAGTCCTAATGCCGAAGCTTTCTACTGGGTGCACGAGCTGCACTATCAAACGAAGGCCAGAGCGGATGGTCTTCATAAGAACTTCGGCTGCTACAACTTCGCATATCAGAAAGATACGAAGGCCCCGGTAATTGGCTATCGTACCAAGTGGCCGACCGGTTGGACAAGCGAATGGTTTTACAGAAAAGCAGACGAGAAGAAAAGGGAGAAGCTAATTACTATGGTCATGAGTCCATTGAAGTTAAGCTTCGAGATGACAAGGCCCTGTGCCACATGCAGCTTGGTCCCCCATGCTAGCTAGCCAAAGTAGAATTCAGAGTGGTAGCAGCCGAAATCAGCAATAGAGATCTAGTACAAGAGTACCTGGCAAATAGAATATTTCCGACCTCTAGTGGCTAGGGAATGCCTAAGAAAAAGGAGGGGGGTAAAAAGTACGAGCTTGTTCGACTCCCTTACCGATTTAAATTTGAGAAGCAATTCAAGAAGCCATGCAAAGAGTGGCTAGAAATGATCGAAACAATGTGCAACGAAATCCTTGGCAACTACACCAAAAAGGAAGACTAATTAATGATTGCCGCCTTCGGCACCTGGCCAAAACGAAGGCTGAATAGGGTGATGGACGCGTTAAACTTTGAATACCCGGATTACGAGAGGCTTGACAAAGGGGCTGAAGGGGTTAAAAGGAAAAGGATTGTCAGCATTCTGAGTAGGCAAGCTGCTCGGCTAGTGGAGGAGGATGAAAAAGTTTTGAGGAAATAAAAAATAGCTCATGAGCCAAAGGCGACAATTTCTAAAAAGCGAAAGCTTGACACAACACCCTCTTATGAGCCGAAGGTAGATGAGATAGGAGAAGAAGCTCCTCTAACGCCCTCTGCCGCCGAAGCAGCCAAAATCCTGAAGGTAATGAATGAATCCTCGCCCTTCAAGCTGCTAAGTCCTCTGGGATCAGAACTGACAAAATTTTTACAGAGGAAAGGATAGCCTTCGGCTATAGTGGAGAAAGCTAAAGAACAAAAGAAGCAACGAATTGTAAATGTAATGGAAGCAATTGAACAAACACCGCCCTCAGCTTCGGCGGCCAAAGTAGCGATTCCTACGGATGCCGAAGCTGAAGCTGAAGGTGTTGCTGAAGCCAAAGATGCTGATGAGGTCGAAACAACAATGTTAGATATTGATAGGCTTGTGTAAGATGTATTTGCAGATGTGACTGTGGAGACAAATGTAGCTCCAGAAGAAACCATGGCCACAGTGCCTGATAAAGGAAAAGGAATTGTTAAAACTCCTTCGCACGAAGGGGATTTTGACCTTCGGCAGCTGGGCGGTCAGGAGCTATCCGAGGAAGACAAGGAAGAGCTGAAAGAATATGAAATATCTTGTGGTTACCAGCCGGGATCTTTGCTCTTCGGCGGGGTTGATGAAAAAAATTTAGGATGTATACGCGACCGCGCCGGGGCGAAGATAATCGACACTCTATCTATGAGTGTCGGATTCCCAAAGCTAGAGGCCGACATCAGTGGTTACCGACGGTAACACATTGTCGGTAGCCTATTTTATTCCAATTTTAAGGTAAGATCTTCATCTAGATTTTTGTTACCTTCATGATAGATTGAGTGTTCTAACTTTAATTTGTTTGTAGAGCATGCTGCTAAGCAAAGCACTGAGAATGCAGCAGGATAGTGAGGACAGGAAACACGAAGTTATAGTTAAAGGATTAGAGGAAAAAATAAAGGAACTTGAAACTTCTCTAGAAGAAAAAAACTATCTTGCTGCAAACAGCCGAAAGTTCCCTCGCAGAATCACGATCCCAAAATACCAAGTTAAGCGAGGAACTGAACGAAGTTCGATTGATCTTGGATGAGAGTTCACGGCGCTTCAACCAGGAGACGAAGGAACTTAAAACAAGGGTCGAAGCCAAAACTGAGAAGAATATGAAGCTGGGCGAGTCTGTTAAGGACCTTCAGAATAAGTGTGTAGATTTTGCGACTCGATGTGCTGACCGGCTTAAGGGGATATTCAACTCAGTTGGAGCTGCTTCTGAAAAGTTTACCCCTTCGACCGAAGACATCCCTGGAGCCTTTAATCATATTGAAAACGAAGTTGAATCCCTCGACGAAGTTATAAGCGAGCACGGAAATTTCTGTGCCCTGGTAGCTTCTCGAGGCGCAGCTGCTGCTTTTATGAAGGTTGGATGCACTCACGCCAAGATGGTCAACAAACCAATTTTCAATCTTTCGACGTCAGTTGATATCCCCGCCGAAGCCCCGAAGTATAGGGAACAGATTCGTTACACATTTGGGCTAAGGGCGGGCGTGAGTTGGCTGGGGATGAAACTAGGAAACTGCTCAATTCAGTATGAATCTTTTACCGTCTTTTTACCTTGGTTTTCCTTTATTAAATTTCCGATTACCTTATACCTTCATCTATTTGCAGGAAGGTGGTGCCGAAGGTTGTTGAGCCAAAGCTTGTTCCGAAGGCCTGAAGACTCTTAGGACTTTCTTTTGTATCTATATGTAGAAAACTTAGGGTCTCTTTGCATTACTTGGCAAGGAATCGTAATTGTTAATTGAACAAAATATTGTACAAATTTGTGAATATCTTGTAATATAATTTTACCTTTTTGGTCCTCTATGAATTGCTTTGATATGGACAAAACCAACACTTGCAATTTTTGAGCCAAAGGCGAAAAACACCTTCCCTTCTTTTCGTTCACATCGAAGCATTTTTATCAAAGACGAATCACCTTCATACGCCATGAAGTTTTATCTGAGACGAAGCATCTCCATTTTCAATGAAGCATTTTTTTTCAGCAAAGACAGACATCTTCTGTCTTTTCCTGTTAGTACTTTATGTCATGATAATGATGATGATCCTACGAATGGCTAATGGATGATTGTATGAATGCAATAAATGATGTAATGAGCTATGCAAATGCATGCCAAAAACACACCCAGACTCTGCATCCTCTTAGGAACGACTTTAGAGTCTCTTCACCTTTTACTTAGGAGGTATTTCAGCTCTGCATCCCCTTAGGAACGACTTTGGAGCCAAGCTCTGCATCCCCTTAGGAACGACTTTGGAGCTTCTTCACCTTTTACTTAGGTGGCATCTTAGCTCTGCATTCCCTTAGGAACGACTTTTGAGCTTCGAAACTTACTCTGCGCTCCCTTAGGAATGACTTTGTAGCTTCTTCACCTTTCAGGTGATATTTTAGCTCTGCATCCCCTTAGGGACGACTTTTCAGCTTCTCCTTGTCCCTTTTTGCACTCGAAGGTGCGAATCTGGATGTTACAATTTACATATGGGGGAATTTTGCCTTTATATTGCATAGGCCTAAACAAAGAATGAAAATTACAACCTATGGCCCCATTAAAAACCTTTCTCCCCACTTGAAAGGAAAAGGATGTCACAGGAAAATAATAAAAAAAATTACATTGTTTACACATAATATCTTTGAAGCTCATCTGCATTCCAAGATCTTGGAATGTCATTTCCCTCCATGTCTTTCAACCTGTAAGAGCTAGGTCTTGATGAAGATACAACCAGAAAGGGTCCTTTCCATTTAAGCTAAAGCTTCCCCACTGTATTAGGGTTGGCCACCCTTCGAAGCACCAAATGACCTGGCTTGATGTTTTTCAATCTTACTTTTCTATCACGCCATTTGACTGTTTCAGCCTGGTATTTATTAATGTGCTCTATGGCTTGAAGCCTGGTCCCTTCTATGGTATCCTTTGTTACTTGGCAGTCGCCTTCGTCCTCTTTTGAAGCTAAAGTTCTTATTGAACCCGTTCTTGCTTCTTCCGATGTAATTGCTTCGTCACCGAACAGAAGTTTGAACGGAGTAAATCCCGTCGACCTTGATACATCAGTGTCGTGGTTCTAGACCACTTTTATTAATTCATCTGGCCACTTTCCCTTAGGCTAATTGAAGATTGACTTCATTATTCCTGTTATTATAATTCCATTTGCCCTTTCTACCAATCCATTTGACTCTGGATGCCTCAATTATGCAAAGTGTATTTTTTAACAATTTGGCTACAAAAGGCTTTGAAAGTCTCGACGTCGAACTGGGTTCCATTATCAACGGTGATAGCCTTCGGCACGCCGAAGCGACAAACGATGTTTTGCCAGAAGAATTTTTGTACTGTGGCCAAAGTTATTGTAGTCAAAGGCTTTGCTTCAATCCACTTAGAAAAATATTCCACCGCCACCACAACATATTTCAAGTTGCCCTGTGCCGGTGGGAGTGGTCCTAACAGATCCAAACCCCATCTTTGCAGTGGCCAAGTCGGTTGTATTAGTTGACCCAAAGACGAAGGTTGCTTCTGGTCTCTATCGCATCTTTGTCAAGCTTCAGATCTCTTGCCTTGCTACTTTTGTCCACATGACCCGATATAACTTGTGAATCAGTCTTGAGAACCGCGCTTCTTATACCCATTGCCTTAAGTTTCCGAAGCCCCAAGAGGAGGGCTTCGTACTCTTGAATATTATTTGTGCAGCTGAAATCCAATTTTACTACATAACAAGTTCTAACTTTGGATGGTGCTACTAGGACAGCAGCTGCCCCTACACCGAAGGTTCCCCAGGACCCATCACAAAATAACGTCCATGCTTCGGCATCATTTATTATTTCTTCATCCTGAGCCCCTAGTGTCCAATTGGCAATAAAGTCTGCCAACGCCTGAGATTGAATCAAAGACCTGTGTACATAATCAATGGTGAATTCATTGAGTTCTGTGGCCCATTTTCTAACCCTTCCTGTGGCTTCTCTGTTCTCATTATGTCCTTCAGGGGTTGTGATGAAGGCACTATTATATGATATGCTTGGAAGTAATGTCGAAGCTTTCTGGAGGCCATCAATACAGCATACAGTACCTTCTCCAATTCTGTGTAATTCTTCTATGATGGGCTGAGTACTTCGGAGACGAAGTATATCAGTGCTTGATTTTATATCTGGCCATCTTGTTTCTCTTGTACAAGTGCTGCACTGACCGCAGCATGAGAAGCAGCCACGTATAAAAGCTATGGAGTTCCTAATGAAGGTGGAGTTAAAGTTGTTAGATCTATCAAATACTGCTTCAGCTCTTCGAAGGCTTTTTGTTGGGCTGGACCCCATTGAAAGACTTCAGCAGATTTCAATATTTCAAAGAAAGGTAGATTCCTCTCTGCTGATCTTGAAATGAATCTGTTCAGTGATGCCATCCTTCCTGCTAACCTTTGAACCCCCTTTTTCGAATTTGGCGGCTCCATCCGAAGGATAGCTTCGATTTTTCTTGGGTTAGCTTCAATACCCTTTGTCGACACCAACAGCCAAGAAACTTGCCCTTCTTTACTCCGAAGACACATTTCTCTGGATTTAACTTAAGACCAGCTTGTTTGAAATTGGCAAATGTCTCTTGCAAATCAGCAACATGGTTCTCTTGTTTTGTGCTTTTTATTATGATGTCATCGACATATGTTAGCACATTTCTGCCAATTTGAGAGTGAAGAATTTTGGCAGTCATTCTGCTGAAGCTTCCTCCAACATTCTTGAGCCCCTCAGGCATCCGAAGATAACAATAAGTGCCACTAGGGGTTATGAAGCTTGTCTTCGGCTCATCGTCCTTTTTCATCCAGATTTGATGATAGCCTGAGTAGCAATCCAATAAGCTCATGAGTTCCGAAGAGGCTGTTGCATCCACTAAGGAATCTGTTCTTGGCAATGGGAATTCATCCTTCGGACATACCTTGTTGAGATCTGTAAAATCAATACACATTCTCCATTTTCCGTTAGCTTTCTTTACTATGACAGTGTTGGCCAACCACTCTGGTTATGTTACTTCTCTAATAACGTCGGCGCTTAGAAATATTTTTACTTGATTTCGTGTGCCTTGGCTTTGTCATCAGACATTTTCCAAAGCCTCTGCTTTCTTGGTCTAAAGGATGGGTCCACATTGAGTGAGTGTTTAATGATGTCTCTATTGACACCGCAGAGGTCATTGGCTGTCCAAGAAAAAAACATCTTTGTTGTTAAACAAAAATCTTAGCAAGGTCTTTTCTTGTTCATGAGATAGTTGAGATCCCATCATTACTTTTTACTCGGCTATGTCTTCACACAAGAGCATAGGCTTTGGTTGGTCTGCCGAAGCAGCCTTTTCTCTTTTGTGCTTATACTGCTGATAAGCTTTGGCTTTATCTATATTATGAATAGCCTTTGAATTCGTCCAACTTCCTTTGACTCTTGTTCCGAAGGTATCTTCATGCAAAGGTATGCTGGGTGGAGTATTGCTTCGAAGGCATTGAGCGTCCCTCGACCAATGATTGCATTGTATTGGTACTCCATATCAACAATATCAAAGACAACTTGCTCTGTCCTTGTGTTGTTAATGTAGCCGAAGGTGACTGGCATTGTTATCTTGCCAAGTGCCACTATCTGTCTCCCTCCAAAACCACAAAGAGGGTGTGTTGCATCATGTATCTTATCATCTGGCTCTTGCATTTGCCTGAAGGACTTCGCAAAGATGATATCTGCTGCACTGCCTGTGTCCACTAAGACATTATGGACCAAAAATTCCTTGATGACATAAGATACGACAATTGCATCGTTGTGAGGATAATCTTTAAGCTAAAGGTCTTCCTGGGAAAAGGTGATTGGAATATGAGACCACTTGGACTTGATGAAGGGTCCATGCACTCCAACATGATGTACCCTTCTCTGAGCTTCCTTCTTCTGTTTCTTGTTGGCTGGTTCAGAACTTGAGCCGCCTATGATTGGAAGTACTAGCTTCGTGGCCGAAGATGCTTGTAACACCCTGAATTTGGGGGTATAAAATTTCTTTCTTATGATCATCCAAATTCAGGTGTTACCCTTCTCTATCTCACTCTAGTTTCACTCTCTCTAGTTTTGTCCCTCTCTTTTTCTTTTAATTAGGGTTAGTTGAATTAGTGAAGGATTATTTATTTTTATTTTCCCAAAACATATGAGTCATGGAATGTTGCATCATATTGAGCATAAATATTCTTTGAATTGTTGCACATATTTGATTTGGTTTGAATTTGAAACTTGATTTGAATTTGAATTGAAAACCCTAGAGAAAAATAAATAGAAAAGGAAATAGAAATTCCAGGAAAAAGGAGAAGGCCAATTCGGCCCAAACCAGCCCACTAAGCCCAGCCCGCACCCACGCGCCCTCGGTGCCTGACAAGCGGGCCCCGCTTGTCGACGCCAACCCGAGCGCGCTCACTCCCTCTCTCTCTCTCTCGCTGCTATGTGGGGCCGAGGTGTCGGCGTCGTTCTCCCCCCTCGCACCCACTCTCTCTCTGTCCCGCTGTCCCCACCTGTGAGCCGTTCCTAACCTCTCGCCCACGATCTCCCCGCTGTGGACGCGCCCATGACCGCGCGTTCTCTGGCTACGTCCCCGCGCCCCTGCCCCTTTTGAGCCCCACGCCCTGATCGCCCACCTCCCCTCGCTCATTTGCGCCCTCTGCCAAACTCCCTCGCCCTCTCTCTCGCTCTGTCCATGCGAGCAGAGAGCTCCGCCACCGCCTGCCGTCGACTACTGGCCGTTCTGCGATCACTGTCGCGTATGTGGCCCGACCCGTGCCACGGTGAGTTCCGTCTCACCGTCAGCTGCTCGGGACACCCTTTGGTGTGCCCTTCCCCTCTCTGATTCGTCTGGTCCGCGCTCACCGGAGTGATCCTTGCCATGGCCGAGTCCGCCAGACCGCCCTGAACGCGCCCGAGCTAGACCCCAAGCCTCTGGAGCCCCGCCGTGGCCAGTCTCCTCGTCTCGGGCGAGCCCTCGCCGCGGGACCGAGCGGCGCCACCGCGCCTGTGTCCACCCCTGGCTATTAGATCTCGGGCGTCCGTCCGAGATCGGGTGGTTTAGATTTAACCTGAGCAGATCTAATCCCAGCCCTCCGATCTAGATATGACCGCCCCTCTCTCTCCCCCTCACACGCGTCCCTGCCCTTGAGCCCGGCTGGTCAGCCCTCCCTGGCTCGCTGACGCCCTGGCCCTACCTATCAGCCGCGTCCACGTGCCCACGCCCACGCGCGTGCCCGCGCGATATAATCCTGGCCGTTGATCTTGGATCCGACGGTCGAGATTGCCTCGTACCACTTCGCGTGTGAGTTTTGCTTAAGAAACCCCCAGGTTTTAAGAAATCAACCCGTCGTCCTCTGTTTTAGCGCGTAGACCCCTGGCTTCTTTTGAATAGCCCCCTGTATTTTTATTTAATCATAGATTTAGCCCTAATTTCATATTTCAAACTTCCAAACTTGTTTATTTCATATCTTTTTCATGTGAACTCCAAATTTAGTGGTTCAAATTGCAAAATGTTCATAAGATTATTCTCTGTCCAAATAAATTATGTTCAGTTATAGTATGTACACTTTAATTTTACACCTAGAATACAAGATTAATGTATATGTTAATTTATTCATTTAATGAAATAAATAAAATGAAAGCCCTAGAAGTAAAGTATATTTAATCTTGTGAGATTAGTGATATGCATTTCGTGAATTCATCTTTGGTTTAACTTTTAGGTCTCAATAAAATGAATAGAATTAGGTTATGTAATTGTGGACCACACTTAAAGAATAATCAATTCCTAAATGAGATTAGACCATCTTATAATTTAATCTCTTCCTTTGTTTAAATTACTACTTTACCTTTTTGAGATATGTTTCATACACTTAGAGAGTAATCAACTCCTGATTAAGATTAGTTCATTTTATAAGTTGATCTCATTCTCTTTTATTTGATACTATACCTTTTGAGATGTTTTCCAATGTTGGTATATGCTTGATGTGATGTTCACTTGTACTTTCCAAATGTATTGAATGTATGACCGCTTTATTTAGACAACGAGCAGCTCGTGGTTCCTGAGTGTGTTGCCGAAGATCCCTTTGAGCAACAACCTGGTGAAGGCAAGTGTCTTCAGACCTATTATGTCCTACTTTACTTTATAATTCACTGTCCCGCTTTACATTATTGAAACTTAAGGATTGACTAGTCTGTATTTACCTTACCCTTGTTTACCTTTTTGGGTTAATCATGGTTAGCTTATGCTATTGCTTTAACTTAATCAATGAACATGATGTGATTATTTATGATATGATGATGTTATCCCGATGATGTTCTTGTGATTACTTTAGGGGGCTCAGGTTGTTTCCTGAGTACCTCTCCATAAGAACCTGTTTGGGGAGTGACAACCCGGGATAACAGTGCAACCATGAGGGTGGAATGGGACGCCCTTAGCTGATTAATTAGAGGAACCATAGGAGTAGTTGGCTTCACCATAGGGCCGTCAATGGGGTCCGGGCACAGTACTTGCTCTGCCGAGGCTGGTTGCAGAGGTTCTTTTGATTTGGTTTTGTTAGTCACCCTTCCTTTGGGGAGATGTACTGTGTTTATCAAATTGGAGAAACCTAATGGGCGGCTATGACCTCTGGGAAATCTTTGTAAAGGCTACATAGTGAGACCCTGCTGGGTCACCTTGCTGAGTACGTTGAAGTGTACTCACCCTTGCTTTACAAACCACCCCACCCCAGGTTGTCCCCACTGTACCCTATGCTCAGGAGGTGAAGCTGGCAACATGGAGGACTTTGAGGAGTTCCAGGATTACGACGAGTTCTAGTTTACTTTAGTGGCAAACCCCTAGTCAGCTGCGTGTGTAGGCTTATCTTCTACGTTTTGTTTCTCCACACTTTTATATTATTGTTGAACACTATGGATATGTATTAGACTCTGTGGATGTCTCAGACATCTTGATGTAACTAAGTACCCTTTCCGCTATTTACTTTAAGCATTGTGTGATGATGTCCAATTATGTAATCGATGTGTACGTGAGTTCTGATCCTTACACGTACATGGTTCGCATTCGGTTTGCCTTCCAAAACCGGGTGGGACATAAGTGGTATCAAAGCCTTGCTGACTGTAGGACCGCTAACCTAGACTAGAATGGTCACCCTAAGGACTATAGACCCCTACTCTTACCTTGACCTTAGTGTCTTTTCAAAAGTTGGTTATCTTGACCAACTCTATGTTATTTACTTATCTCAAAAAGTTTTGTCTCACTTTTCTTTCTGTTTACTTTCTGGTCTCATAGTTCCACTCTTACTCTTGTGCTTACGATGTCTTTTGTAGATGGCCCGTATCAGGTGCACTGCACGTAATTCCGTGATCCCTTTTTGCCTTCTCGTCTGGCGGAGCGTCCACTGCGTTGCACGGTGTCAGGTCAGTCCAGTCACCTGGAGAGACTGCATCATCGCCTACACGAGTAGCAGGAGCACCGACGCCAGGAGCAGGAGCAGCAGGACTCTTCCCCCTCACCTCAGCAGGAGGTGGAGTCTGAGGGGCCGCCTTCCCCTGCACCTCAGCTAGAGATTCCCCCTGCACCACCACAGGGCATCTCGGCTGCTGGAGGAGACCGTGACGGAGATGGAGAACGACAACACCGGTGGTAGTTTGAGCCACGACACAGAGCGCTCGGAGGAGCCGGAGCCGGAGGGGTGGATCGCTAGACCCATCACTCGTGACGCCGCTCGCGGGTGTCACTTCCACGACGCTCTCAACACCCTACTGCGCCGGGCTTCGACCGACACACTTGGTCCATTGAGTACCGTTGTGTAGTCTACCATCATCGTCGCGGGTTATACCCGGACCAATGGGAGGCTACTTGCTTGGTGAGCCGTCCGGACGATGATCTCCAGGGTGCAGAGGCCTTCTCAGAGCACTACTCTATTACTGAGAGGGATACTGTCGAGGCAGCCATGCAGGATGCAACACGATGGGCACTTTCTTAGTATTGCTTGTTGTACAGTGGGGTAGCTGACGGCCTTGACCTGAAATACTACCCTCGTCGTTCGACCGGCAGTGCTGGAGGTGTGATTGCCTCGCCAGTTGGTGAGGGCAATCCCAGGCTGAACAACATGGTCAACCTGGCCGCCGTGCTCAACACAGAGTTAGACCACGCCCTTGACGAGTTGGACAAGGTTCGGGCGGAGGTTGCGGAATTGCGTGCTGAGTGCGCGGCACGCCACTATCTAGATGGTGGTTCTCCCACCCCTGTCGGGATTCAGCACCCTTATCGTTCACCGCCCGGTGGTCGCTTCGACTATGGTACCCCAGACTGCAGGACCCGGATAGATTTAGATCCATAGATCAATGGAGTCGGAGTCTGTAATAATGCTTAATTCAGTGTCTTAGTCTAGCCAGTCTTAGTTAGATTTAGTTTGCTTATCATGTGTCGGAATGCTTGTTATGATGGACATGTAATGATGTTGGATCTTTGTAATGATTGTCACCAAGGGGTGGGTATCCCCTGCAACTTGGTGTAGTTATTAATAAAGTCAGTTATTTAGTTGGGTAATCAATTTATTTCCACTTTATCTGAGAAGTTGTCAGTGAAGATGATCCTCTGTTCAATGCTATGGAGATTTTCGTATATCTTTTCTTATGCTGAAAGACTGCAGAGTCAGATCTGATATGTGTGTGGTTTCTATAGATGTCTGAGAATAGGCGCGGCAAGGCGTGCTCAGCCAGAACAGCAGGCACCTCAGGAGGATGCAGCCCAACAGCAGTAGTTGCCATCGCCACCCCCGATGACAGTTGAGCAGATGTTCATGATGCAAACTCAGGCAGTTCAGGCAATTGGTCAGACCTTAGCAGCGATGCAGTAGCTGCTGCAGCAGCCACCCCCACCTCAGCCTCCAGTGCAAGTCCAGATGCCACAAGTGCCTAGAGACAAGCGGGCAGAGTTCATGAGGGGCCATCCCCCTGTTTTTTCCCACTCTATTGATCCCATGGACACAAAAGATTAGCTACGTACCATGGAGCGTGAGTTGCACACTACTCAGTGCAACGATCGTGAGAAGGTGTTGTATGGTCCCCGACAGCTGAGGGGAGTAGCATAGTCTTGGTGGGAGCAGCATAGTCTTGGTGGGAGTCTTGGTGTTGTATGGTCCCCGACAGCATAGTCTTGGTGGAAGCCATTACTTGGGAGGAGTTAAGGGACAACTTCCGTTGCTACCATGTGCCCGAGGGACTGATGATAGTGAGGAAGGAGGAGTTTCTCGCCCTGAAGCAAGGTCTCCTGTCCGTCAGTGAGTACATGGATAAGTTTTTGCAGCTGTCACGTTATGCCCAAAGGACGTTAACACGGATGCTAAGAGGCAGTACCGCTTTCTGAGAGGATTGGTTGATCCCCTCCATTACCAGCTAATGAACCACACTTTCCCCACCATCCAACATTTGATAGACAGAGCAATCATGACTGAAAGGAAGCGTCGGGAGATGGAGGATAGGAAGCGCAAGATCGGAGGATCTTAGGCCGGGATAGCAGTCGTCCCTGCTACTCAGGCAACTCACCACAGCAATTCAAGCAAGGTCACCAGCACCAGCATCAGTGTTAGCACCAGCACCAGTACCATAGGCAGTTTCCTCAGCAGCAGCAGCAGTAGTACCGTCAGAACACCAAGTATGGAGGAAATCAGTACCAGCATCAGAACAACCATGCAGCTCGTCTTCTTGCCCCAACACCCAACCAGAATGGCCAAGCAGCCCCAACACAAGTAGGAGGTCGTGCATGCTTCTACTGTGGAGAACAAAACCACTGGGCAAAGAACTGTCCCAAGAAAGCAGCTCAGCAGCCGCCAACAGTCAATGCCCTAGCAAGACAAGGAGCGCCACAGCAAGCACCAGGAGGCCATGGTCAGGCCTACAACCGTGGAAAGGTGAATCACCTGGAGGCCGAAGCAATCCAGGATGCTCAGGACGTGGCAGTAGGTATGTTTCCAGTCGAATCCTATCCAGCAAAAGTACTATTTGATACTGGTGCCACGCATTCTTTTGTTTCTACATCTTGGGTAGAATCACATAACATCCCCATAGAACTAATGATCCCACCTTTAAGAGTTAATTCAGTTGGGGGAAAAGTTTAGTCGATAGGATTTGTCCGAATCTAAGGATTGAAATAAGGGGGATAGACTTCCCCGCTAGCCTAGTAGTAATGGGAACTCAAGGGTTAGATGTCATCCTAGGGATGAATTGGCTACATAGAAATCAAGCAACTGTCAGTTGTGACAAAAGAACAGTTAACTTGGTGTCCCCATCTGGAAAGGAAGTAGTAACTAAGCTGTACTTACCTGAACTAGAAGAAGGAGTCTGTCACCATTTATCAGTAGATGACAAGGAGTCCAATCCAATTGAGGCAATTAGGATTGTGTCAGAATTCCCTGATGTATTCCCTAAGGAGTTACCAGGCATGCCACCTGAAAGGAAAGTTGAATTTGCCATAGAGCTTATCCAGGCAACACCCCTATTTCCAAGAGAGCCTATCGAGTGTCCGGACCAGAGTTGGTGGAACTCAAGAAGCAGATTGATGAGTTGTTGGAGAAAGGTTATATCAGACCAAGTACCTCACCTTGGGCAGCCCTTGTACTATTTATGGAGAAGAAGGATGGTACGAAGAGGATGTGCATCGATTACAGAGCTTTGAATGAAGTCACTGTCAAGAACAAGTACCCTCTACCTCAAATTGAAGACCTATTTGGTCAGTTGAGAGGAGCCAATGTGTTCTCAAAGGTAGATCTGAGGTCAGGTTACCATCAGCTCAGAATGCGACCCGCAGATATACCGAAGACAGCATTCATCACTAAGTATGGATTATATGAGTTCATGGTTATGTCTTTCGGATGGACGAACGCGCCAGCTTACTTCATGTACCTGATGAACAGTGTGTTCTTGGCCTACCTCGATAAGTTCGTAGTGGTGTTCATTGATGATATTATCATATATTCCTAGAATGAGCAAGAGCATGAGGAACATTTGAGGAAGGTACTTCAGAGGCTACGAGATTGCCAGTTGTATGCCAAGCTTAGCAAGTGTGAGTTCTAGATCAGCGAAGTTCTATTCTTGGGTCATATTATAAACCGAGATGGACTAGTTGTGGATCCAAAGAAGGTAGCAGCGATTCTGGACTAGAAAGCACCAAAAGACATCCGAGGAATCAAGAGTTTCATTGGAAAGGCCGGTTACTATCAGCGTTTCATTGAAGGTTTCTCCAAGATTGCCAGACCAATGATAGCCTTGCTAGCAAAGAAGTTTGATTTCAAGTGGACCCCAGCGTGCCAAGAATCATTTGAAATGTTGAAGCAGAAGTTGACAACAACACCGGTGTTGGTTCTGCCAGATGTTCACAAGCCATTCTCGGTATATTGTGATGCTTCGTACACCGGACTGGGATGTGTGTTAATGTAGGAAGGGAAAGTAGTGGCATACTCGTCCTGACAATTGAAAGTTCCTGAGAAAAATTACCCCACTCATGATCTAGAGCTAGCAGCAGTGGTTCATGCACTGAAGACCTGGAGACATTATCTTTATGGGGCAGAAGTGTGATATCTACACGGACCACAAGAGCCTCAAGTACATATTCACTCAGTCAGAGTTAAACATGAGGCAACTTTTGGGGGCCTTCATCTTCCGAAGGTCCTCATAAACATGGCTAACATGTTTTCCAAGTATAATATATATACAGGGACCTTCGGCCTTAGGATGAAGCTGTACACGATATGAAAAGCGCGATTCGGGAGAAGGATGAACCAGTTCCGAAGCTACCTATGGAGAAGCTTCGGCTTAACATTGGAAAATGGAACTGACTTAAAGGGGAAAAGGTTGTCTAGTCCTTGATAGATTATCCCTAAGTCAATAATAAATGTCAAGGGCATGGATGTAATTTTACACAGGTTGCGTTCTGTGTCTATAAATAGATGAACAGTAGCACCGTACTGTTCACACTGACTGGTATTCACTCGTGTGTCACACTTGGATTTTCACCTTCTGTCAAGCCGAAGGTATAAATGTAATTCGATATTGTTCATGTTTATTCATGATGATATAATAAAAAGATATTGAGGATGTCATATGATTATTCATATTATTTTCCATGTTCCATATGCTTCTACTTTCATTATTATATACTGAGATGATGAAGGTATGTCCTTCATAACCTTCGTCTGAAGATCATTATATCCTAAGGGAGATAATGCTTCGAAGGACGAAGGTCTTTAACCATTAATGTTTTGTGTTGCCTTGTTCTTAACTCATAGCATTTGAGAACAAGTCCCCAACATTGGCGACCACCTGTGGTGAACTCACTCGACCACCTTCGGCAAGCTGTGACCTTCGTCATGCCACCAAAGAAAGCTTCAGTGCTAGGGGCTGCATTGCAGCCACTAGATGTCAACCAAGAAACATTGCGTGAAGCTAGGAGCCAAAAAAGGAAGGCTACAAGTCCAACGCCTCAGGAGGAGGAACTGAACCAAGAAATAAGGGACCTCGAAGCCATTCATCAACAGGTCCAGGGGAAGAAGGAGAAGATGCTTCGTCTCTCTAATCTACAGAAGAAGATCGATGAGGCTGATGAAGAAATGTGTCACCTCACTCAAGATGACCAGGACCAAAGACCTCAACGAAGAGAGCTTTGTCAGGATAATTCCTACGACGATGATGAGTGGTATGATGATTTCTATCATGGAAATTTTGCTTTTGATGATGCTTCTCCTCTGTCAGCAGAACTGCAAGCTACCCCATGGCCGCCATCATACAAGCCACCCCAGCTCCCCATGTATGATGTGCACTCAGATCCGAAGCAGTTTCTGATGAGCTACGAAGCAACCATATCTTCATATGGGGGCAACACTGTAGTCATGGCGAAATCCTTCGTCATGGCAGTCAAGAATGTTGCACAGACCTGTTACTCCTCTCTTCGGCCAGGAACAATCACATCATGGCAGAAGCTGAAGGACATGCTGATCACCAGTTTCCAAGGGTTTCAGACAAAGCCGGTTATGGCTCAACCTTTATTCCAGTGCATGCAAGACCACGAAGAATACCTCCAGGCGTATGTCCGAAGGTTCTTGCGTCTGAGAGCACAAGCGCCCACAGTGTCCAATGAAATCTTCATTGAGGCCATGATCAAAGGTCTTCGGCTAGGACCTACGGCTCAATACTTCGCCAGGAAACCCCCTTAGACTCTGGAGAAGCTGCTTCAGAAAATGGATGAGTACATCCTGGCCGATAATGATTTCTGCCAGAGGAGGGAAGAAGCTTACAGGTTTTCTGAAATGACTAGGGGCTTCGGAGGAAGAATCCACCCTAGGCATGTCAGATCAATTCACAGCTCTAGTCAGAGTGATGATAGAGGAAGCCAGTTTCAGAGGCCACAACATAGCTCACAATCTTCAGGGCAGCAGCAGAGCTCCTTTAGGCCACCAGCTCCAAGGGGCAGAGGCGGCAGGGGCTTCGGAGGAAGATATGGGGATGAGCCCAGGAAACTCTATTACTTATTCTGTGGTGAAGACAAGGGCCACACTACAAGAGCATGCCAGGTCACTATTCAGAAGCAAAAAGAAATTGCCGAAGCAGAAGCCCGACAGAATCAGCCGAAGCAGGTTTTACATACTGCTTCGTGCAACTCTCCCTATATACCAGAATACGTGGGTAATCAACATGCAGCTTTTGTTGCTTCGGCAAGTCATTCACAAGCTTCCTGGCCCCAGCTCCCACTACCACCACCGTTGCCACCTACTCATACCCGAAGCCAGCAGCCAGAAGGGCGCCAGCACCCCCAACAGCAATGCGGCTTCAGGGAGGAGTCCAGAGCTCGTACATTCAACAACACTGTACCAGAGTCAAAGCACATATAATGAGGAATATCCTACTTTTGAAGTACTTTTATCTTTTATGCCATTTTATTTTCTGTGTGAGAAACAAGTAATGAAGAACTTAGTTTCAATTTCTTGAAATAATTGTTCCTACACCAGAGTGAAATATATCTTCTTCATAGATTTACGAAGCTCGAAAAACGACTCTTAAGGGAACGAAGTAAATTTCGAAGCTCAAAAGTCGTTCCTAAGGGAATGCAGAGCCAAAAATTACGATCTGAAGCTTCAAAAGTCGTTCCTAAGAGAGCGCAGTGTAAGTTTTTTGCTTAAAAGTCATCCCTAAGGGAATACAGAGCCAAAAATTACAATCCGAAGCTGCAAAAGTCGTTCCTAAGGGAGCGCAACATAAGTTTTCTGCTCGAAAGTCGTTCCTAAGGGGATGCAGAGCCAAATACCACCAAAATATAAGGTGAAGAAGCTCAAAAGTTGTTCCTAAGGGGATGCAGAGCTTAAATGCCACCGAAATAGAAGGTGAAGAAGCTCAAAAGTCGTTCCTAAGGGGATGCAGAGCTTAAAGACTCAAAAGACGTTCCTAAGGGGATGTAGAGTCTTGTGTATTCTAGTGTGGGCGCGTGGGTGTGTGTCTTCAGCATCCTCATCATTTTGCATCATATCATATCATTTCGCATAACATTACATCATACATCATATTGCATCGACGGCACAAAAATTGAATACGAAGCAAATCTTTTGCAAATGCTTCATCAAAATGAAAATGTGCTGAGGCACGAAGTAAGCTTCGGGAAATATAGTTTTATCAGACTCGCTATAGAAGGGATTTCTTTCTTTACGAAGCATGAAAAGAAGGAAAGGTGTTTTTCGCCGAAGGCTCAAAAACGGTATGTGTGTAAATTTCACTCATCGTAAAGAAATATATTACAATAATTTACATGTCTCGTCCATTGTTCCATACACCAAATGTTACAAAGTGTTTTTACAATGAAGTTACAAAGTTTTATTACAACAAAGTCTACTCTTCTCTAAGGATCTTCTCTGTGGCTTCGTTTAATAATTTATCGACAACTTCGTCGATAATAGAATTTGCAAGGCTCATAACGTCTAGTGCTTCTTTAATCTCCGGATCGACTAGGCGATCGTACGGCTCCAGCAGCGGTGATAGCTCAGCTGTAATAGATAAACTATTAGTGCGAAACCATAAAGCAAGTACCAAAGTTAAAATTCAAAAAAAACCTATGCGCCTTTCACGCTCAGCAGCCTCTTCAGTTCGCCTAGCTTCTTCTCGGGCGTCGTGGGTGTCTTTTTCACTCTTTTTTATAATTTCATGGGCCAATTCTTGGCCGCTATTCACCCAGATATCAGAATAGAATTTTCCGCCTATCAAAGTCGCTTCGGCTGAAGGATCCTTTGTATCGTCTATGGAGAAGGCAACTTCGACATTCGCTACTGCTTTCACGTGTTCGCATCCATCCTCCAAAATAGCTGCGACTACCCGGGCGCTGGAGAAAGCACAAATATCTCCACGATCATTCAAAATCTCCTCAAAAGCTTTGGCTTCCCCACGTATCCACTCAATGACGCCTTCGGGTCGCCTCGAATGAAGTTTTCCTCAGAGGAGTAGGCACTAACTTTTGTAAAGCTGTTTTTCAAATTTTTCATGCAGTCCAAGGATTTTTCGAAGCATCTTTCCTTGGACTCGTGAAGCTCCTCAATATTCTTCTTCAGCCTGGCCTTCCACAATTCACTTATTTCTTGGCTGGCCTTCGCTACTTCACAATTTTCTTTGGCTTTGGCCAGTTGTTTCCAAAGGTCTTCAACCTCGGCTTTTTGGGCTTCGGCCTGAGCATTATACTTAGCTTCGTCTTCTTTCATTTTATTCACAAATGAATTTAAAATTTTATCTTTCTCAAAACCTTCGTTTTTCAGCTCAATTACTTCTGAGCGAAGGTTGCTGAGAGCTATTGTACAGCTTTCGTCTTCGACGCTTTTTTGTGCCCTCAAGGCATTGCTAAGAATCAAGCCCTACAAAGGAAAAGAAAGAATTAAGCATGACAATGAAATACTTAATTTCCAACTTTAAAGTTGACTTTTATACCTTTATACTATTGTACGCAAGGCTATCAACAAGATCATCCTTCGACATAGCCGAAAGGCCTTCCTCAAGTTTCGAAAATCCCATACTTTTGGCTATCTCCTAGCAAACGGATATTTCTTTGTTGTCCGGGAGACAGTACAGGAAATCATCTTCGCTGGTGCCATTGAACACTAAAGCCCCCTTCGGATATTTTAATTTTTGGGCGTAGTGTCTGGCTTCTAAGATTTCTTCGTTGGATAATCTTTTCCCCGAAGCATGTCGAACAATGTAGTCAACATCTTCGGCTGGAGCTTTGGGGGTAGGAGATTTTGCTTTTTCTGTCATATCTTGCCCTACTGCCATGCCGGTATCTAAAGTTTGTTGATCAGCTTTATCTTCAGGCGCGATAACCTTCATCTCAATGGGCACTGAAGGCCCAGCTTTAGCCTCGGCCCGGATTTTAACAGCTTCGGCAATTTTCTTTGTAGGAGCAGGGCTCAAGGCCTTTGTGGTCTCCATAACAGCTTCTAGCACGCTGGCCATCCTCCTCCTCTTGGGAGTTGCGATAGGAGCTTTTTGCACCTTCGGCAATTTTGCCTCGGCTGGTGGGCTCAGAATTTCTGGCATTTTCACTATTTTCCCACCTTTGGCGCTTCGGCCATATCATCTTAGCTTCGACTGGCCCAGCAGTAGGCACCTTCGGCACTGCAATGGACTCTTCAGCGCTCTGCACAATGGGAGCAGCTTGTTTTGCTTCGGCAGTTGAAGAGGTCCCTTCACCAAATTCAGGCACTACGGCTGGTTCAATATATCGCGACCGGTGGGTCAGAACCTTTATTTTCTTGCCTTGCGGCACAACAGTGGTGGCCGAAGCGACAGTTTTTCTCTTCTTCCCTTGCCTTCGCAGCGGGTAGTGATAATTAGGGTATACGAAGCCAATTGCATCAAATACCCTGTTCAATCTTTTCTTCCCTCGGCCCCCGAAGGCTGCGGACCAGGCATCATCTTTGGCCTTGGAATATGTCCCGAGTAGCTTGTCGCTGGTAGCTTCAATGCATTTCAACCAGTCATCATTTGGTTCATCAAACTTCTCTCTAAATCCGAAGGTATATTTCAATCGAACTAGGCCACTTTCACTGGATTCGACAGTAGTCTCCTTCGGCATATCCCAGTTCTCTACAAGTGGCCACACCCTATAGGCTATGTGCTCTTGGACTATATCTCTTGTGCCAATGAAGGCACAAACATTACTGAAGGCCTTCTGGCATGCTTCGATTTCACTTTCAATAGTGACCTTTGACCTTCGAAGGCCGAAGCGAGACCAGATGGGGCGCTGGATAATTTCCTTGATGTCTTCCCTTTTAATCAAATCATTTTTAACATAAAATCACTCCTCCATCTAGGCCCCGGGCCACCTTTTCCGGTATGTCGGCACTGGGTAACTTGCATTAGAGCGGGCAATGAACCCGTAGCAACCAAAGTTGTTGTGATATTGTTCTTTGCCGGTAGCCTTCATCTCATATAAAAGCTCGTGCATATTGCAGAAGCACTTTGCGCTCAGCTCTAGCCCCTGGCTTCTTACAACCCAGACAAACATCCCCATCCTAATTATAGCTTCGCGGGTAATCTGTTGAAGAAAGATCTAGAATATCTTCAATACCTCAACCACAAATTTGCTTAGCGGGAACCGAAGGCCTTAAGCGAAGGGAAGGTGTTTTTTCGGACCTTCGGCTTTAGGCCTTCATTCACGTCGCAGTCTGAATTTATTGATTAAACAAATTAATACTGTGAGGGGCTACTGTTGGGGGCCTTCATCTTCCAAAGGTCCTCAAAAACACGGCTAACATGTTTTCCATGTATGATATATATACAGGGACCTTCGGCCTTGGGATGAAGCTGTACATGATATGAAAAGCGCGGTTCGGGAGAAGGATGAACTAGTTCCGAAGCTACCTGTGGAGAAACTTCGGCTTAACATTGGAAAATGGAACTGACTTAAAGGGGAAAAGGTTGTCTAGTCCTTGATAGATTATCCCTAAGTCAATAATAAATGTCAAGGGCATGGATGTAATTTTGCACAAGTTGCGTCCTGTGTCTGTAAATAGATGAACAGTAGCACCGTACTATTCACGCTGACTGGTATTCACTTGTGTGTCACACTTGGATTTGCACCTTCTGTCAAGCCGAAGGTATAAATGTAATTCGATATTGTTCATATTTATTCATGATGATATAATAAAAAGATGTTGAGGATGTCATATGATTATTCATATTATTTTCCATGTTCCATATGCTTCTACTTTCATTATTGTATACTGAGATGATGAAGGTATGTCCTTCATAACCTTCGTCTGAAGATCATTATATCCTAAGGGAGATAATGCTTCGAAGGACGAAGGTCTTTAACCATTAATGTTTTGTGTTGCCTTGTTCTTAACTCATAACATTTGAGAACAAGTCCCCAACAGCAGCGATGATGGCTAGAATTGATCAAAGACTATGAGCTGGAGATTCATTATCACCCAGGCAAAGCAAATGTGGTTGCAGATGCTCTTAGCAGGAAGAGTAAAGTCAATATGTTGGCCGCTCACCTGATGCCGTTCGAGCTAGCAAAGGAATTCGAAAGGTTTATTCTCGGATTTCTGAACAACACTCAAGGAGTGATAATTGAGCTAGAGCCCACTCTAGAGCAAGACATCAGGAAAGGTCAGAAGGATGATGAGAAGATCAACGAAATCCGACAGATAATCATCGATGGGAAAGGTCCAGATTTCCGTGAAGATGCAGAAGGAGTGGTATGGTTCAAGGATAGGCTTTGCGTTCCCGATATCACATCGATCCGGGAACTGATTCTCAAGGAAGCTCATGAGACAGCATATTCTATACACCCTAGTAGCGAGAAAATGTACCAAGACTTGAAGAAGAGATTCTGGTGGTATGGTATGAAAAGAGAGATAGCAAAGTATGTGGCCAGATGCGACAGTTGTCAGAGGATCAAAGCCGAACATCAGAGAGCCGCAGGTTTGTTGCAGCCGTTGCAGATTCCACAGTGGAAATGGGATGAAATTGGGATGGACTTTATAGTCGGTCTGCCCCGCACTCGAGCTGGTTACGACTCCATCTGGGTAGTAGTGGACCGTTTAACAAAGGCGGCCCATTTCATACCAGTCAAGACCACCTATAACAGTGCAGTGTTGGCAGAGTTATACATGTCTCGGGTTGTGTGCTTGCATGGTACTCCAAAGAAGATAATATCAGATAGAGGCACCCAGTTTACCTCTCACTTTTGGCATCAGCTACATGAAGCTTTGGGTACACACTTGAAGTTCAGTTCAGCTTATCACCCGCATATAGATGGTCAGACTGAGAGAACCAACTAGATTCTTGAGGATATGTTGAGAGCTTGTGCTTTGCAAGACAAGTTAGGTTGGGACAGGTGTTTGGTCCAGAGATTTTGCTTGAAGCCGAAGAGAATATCAGGATGGTCCGGGAAAATCTGAAGGCAGCGCAGTCCAGACAGTGAAGCTATGCTGACTCTAGGAGAAGGGAATTCAGCTTTGGAGTGGGAGATTATGTCTACTTGAAAGTGTCACCCATCAGAGGAACCAAAAGGTTTGGAGTCAAAGGCAAGGTAGCACCTCGCTATATCGGGTCGTATCAGATTCAAGCAAGACGTGGAGAAGTGGCTTATCAACTCAGCTTACTAGAGAATCTATCCGTAGTGCATGATGTGTTTCAGGTGTCTTAGTTGAAGAAATGCTTGTGAATACCAGAAGAGTAGTTGCCAACAGAAGACCTTGAAGTTCAAGAGGATCTGACATACATTGAGAAGCCAACGCAAATTCTGGAGACAGCAGATCAGGTCACTTGGAGGAACACCATTAGGATGTGCAAGGTCAAATGGGGCCATCACTCAGAAGAAGAAGCAACCTGGGAAAGAGAAGATGATCTGAGAGCCAAGTACCCTGAACTCTTTGCTAGCCAGCCCTGAATCTTGAGGGTGAGATTCTTTTAAGGGGGATAGGTCTGTAACACCCTGAATTTGGGGTTTAAAATTTCTTTCTTATGATCATCCAAATTCAGGTGTTACCCTTCTCTATCTCACTCTAGTTTCTCTCTCTCTAGTTTTCTCCCTCTCTTTTTCTTTTAAATAGGGTTAGTTGAATTAGTGAAGGATTATTTATTTTTATTTTGCCCAAAACATATGAGTCATGGAATGTTGCATCATATTGAGCCTAAATATTCTTTGAATTGTTGCACATATTTGATTTGGCTTGAATTTGAAACTTGATTTGAATTTGAATTGAAAACCCTAGAGAAAAATAAATAGGAAAGGCAATAGAAATTCCAGGAAAAAGGAGAAGGCCAATTCGGCCCAAACCAGCCCACTAAGCCCAGCTCGCGCGCCCTTGGTGCCTGACAGGCGGGCCCCGCCTGTCGACGCCAACACGAGCGCGCTCACTCCCTCTCTCTCTCTCGCTGCTCTATGGGGCTGAGCTGTCAGCATTGTTCTCCCCCCCCCCCCCGCCACCCCCACTCTCTCTCTGTCCCGCCGTCCCCACCTGTCAGCCGTCCCTAACCTCTCGCCCACGATCTCCCCACTGTGGACACGCCCACGACCGCACGTTCTCCGACCACGTCCTCGCGCCCGTGCCCCTTTTGAGCCTCGTGCCCTGCTCGCCCACCTCCCCTCACTCATTTGCGCCCTCTGCCAAACTCCCTCGCCCTCTCTCTCGCTCTGCCCACGCGACCAGAGAGCTCCGCCACCGCCCGCCGTCGACTACTGCCCGTTCTGCGGTCACCGTCGCGTCTGTGCCCCGTCCCGTGCCACGGTGAGTTCCGTCTCGCCGTCAGCTGCTCGGGACACCCTTTGGTGTGCCCTTCCCCTCTCTGATTCGTCCAGTCCACGCTCACCGGAGTGATTCTTGCACAGCCGGAGCCCCACCGCCGTCGCCCTGTCATATCCTTGCGCCTCCGTTGTTGCTCCGTGACTCCAGCGCTTCCCCTCAAGGTGAGCAACCTGCCCGTACCCTTAATTTGGTCTTTACTGCTCTGTTGCTCGCGCGATTGCTCGCCGGAGCTGTCCCGCACCGCCGTTAGCCCACCTCGCCGTATGCAGCGCCCTTTGGTGCTCCCGCGCCGGCATGAGAGCCATGGCCGAGTACGCCAGACCGCCCTTAACGCGCCCGAGCTAGCCCCCAAGCCTCTGGAGCCCTGCCGTGGCCAGCCTCCTCGTCTCCAGCGAGACCTCGCCACGGAACCGAGCGGCGCCACCGCGCCTGTGTCCGCACCTAGTCGTTAGATCTTGGGCGTCCGTTTGAGATTGGGCAGTTTAGACTTAACCCGAGCGGATCTAATCCTAGCCCTCCGATCTAGATCTGACCACCCCTCTCTCCCCCCCTCACCCGCGCCCCTGCACCTGGGCCCGGCTGGTCAGCCCTCCGTGGCTCGTTGACGCCCTAGCCCCGCCTGTCAGCCGCGTCTGCGTGCCCGCGCCCGCGTGATCTAATCCTGGTCGTTGATCTTGGAACCGACGGTCGAGATTGCCCCGTACCCCTTCGCGTGTGAGTTTTGCTTAAGAAACCCCCTGGTTTTAAGAAATCAACCCGTTGTCCTCTGTTTTAGCGCGCAGACCCTGGCTTCTTTTGAATAGCCCCCTGTATTTTTATTTAATAACAGATTTAGCCCTAATTTCTTATTTCAAACATCCAAACTTTTTTTATTTCATATGTTTTTCATGTGAACTCCAAATTTAGTGGTTCATGTGACGGAACCTCCCAAGTCATTAGGCCCACCTATAGTTGTCCTTATCCAGCGAACCTCGGACAACCCTGTAGATGCACCTGATCACTCGGCAAGTTTGGTATCTGTATTCTTTACCTTTCCTAAGAGCGTTTCACCCGTCACACAGATATTACAACACATCGGAGGAACGAATAAGCGAAAGCAATTACAGTAACTTAATTTACATGAAAATATAGAAAGAGTGTTATTATTACAGGCCAGCGGTATATGAGTGCAGGAGTAATATTATTACAAACTCGGGAGGCAAAAACCCCTCCCGCTTATAAGTATAATGTTTTTAAAAGGAGGACAACTTCCTCCCGAGGCTTCACTCTTGAGATTCTTCTTTTGGCACCACCTTAGAGCAAAAGCAACAAAAGTTTGCTGCTTCCTCACCTACAACAACATGGGTTCAAAAACCCTAAGTACGAGGTGTACTTTCGCAAGTCTTACCCATCAAAATAAAAGACTCTCAAGGATATGCTGGCTTGAGGGAGTCAAGGTAAGGCTTAATCAAGAATCAAGACTCTGTTTGCAAAAATGCTTACTAATAGTGGATCCTTAAAATCCAGTTTTATTAGCAAGTTAAGTCATTACCAGAATCTAGAGTTCTTTCTACCCTAGTTCAAGCACTTGGCCTATACTAGCCATCTTTTTATCCACCCTTCTTGTTCACTGGAATGCTACGTGTAGGGTAGTGACCAAGTCTTCATGTCCGAGAAGTAACGGCGATCCAAACCGATTAATACCTAGCTAGCGATCTCCAATCACACGACATATGTAGCACTTAACCCTTGCATATGTCAACTCGCCACCGGGGTTCTTAAGACCAGATCAGGTTCACGCCAACCGAGAGCACAGATACACCACCGTCCAGCCTCTTGCCACGGAGGGTACACGCTACTCTCGCCATCTCTCCACTCCCATTGTGTGTTGTCTTATTCTGGTATTAGTCTGCTCGAGGCAAATCTTATCCATGATGAGGCATGTGACCAGTTAAAAGTCCTCAATCATCAAGCCTACATCGAGACGGTCCTTAATCGACTCAGACGAAGACACTACACCGAGACTCTCTTCTCATGCAAGTCACCCGCCCGGTCTCAGCTTTATCATTTTAAACCCAAAGTTTGGTACCTGTCAGAGGTACATCTTTTCCGATGTTGAACCCACCACGGCCATGATGGATCCACCATCAAGTTTTATTTTTTGAAAACATCCCATCCCACTTGAAGCATCATCTTTTGTCAAAACAAAACATTTTGTTTTTCTAGAGCAAGACTAAGCATTAGAAAAACCTTTTCATAAAATAGGTGGTCAAGGAAAGGTAATCAATCTTCCAAGGAAGGAAATGCATCAATTGTTTCGCACACAACTCCTATCACCTAATGCATCAAGCAAGTGAGAAAGATTTTAAAATAGCAAGGAGGTGGCAAATGCACTGGGGCTTGCCTTGTGTTATAGGAGAGTCGGGTTCTGCTCCACAAATATCAAAATAAAAGCAGTTCCCGGCAGGTGGGTCTTCAGGTGGTGGTGGTGCAACTCTTTCTTCTTCAACCACTACTTCTTCCTCGTTCTCTATATGTAATCATATATAACCATGAATGCTCATGTAATGCTTATGAAAATGCAGTAATAGAAAAGGTTTATCAATTTGTATCTTGAATACAATTTTCCTTCATGGTACTCCAGGAAACTAGGGTTTTTGGAGTCAGTATTTTATTTCATATGGTCGACACTACTTAGAAGATTAAGGTTTTGGGGTTTAAGTATCAAACATTGTCCAAATCATGTCTAACTTCACTCATGGGTTCTAAATACAATATTAGGATTATCCAAAAAGTTTAGTGATTTTTGGAGTTATTAAATAATTTCTAAAATTCCAGAGGTATAGGTTTAAGCCCTTTTAAATACTATATAATTCCTTATTTGGACTAAAAATCCTAAAATTATTTTTATTAAATACTAGAGAAATTTAGGAGTCCAACAAAATTGGTCTCATATTTTTGGCATTTTTCTAGGATTTTCTATGATTTCTTAAATCCTGGCAGAAAAAGAAAAAGAGAAAGGGTGAACAGTGGTGGGCTGAAACTGGCCCGAGTCGGCCCATGTACGGGGAAATACGCGCGCGCCTGCGCCCACGTTGCCGGTCTTGCGAAAAGGCCCCTAGTTAATCAAAGAACTAGTGAAGAACCCCTAGCCACTATTCATTGTCTCTCTAACAATTGCACAGAGGTCCTCCGACTTCTGTTTCTTCTCCAACCTAACCCATGGCCACGGCGCGCTCGCCATCGACCACCTTGTTGCTTAGACTAGCTATGACCGGCGTTGGCTGCCCAAATTAACTAATGCGCAAGCATTACCGACCCGAGGCGAACCTAGAACAAGCCTTAATTGAGTTAATACGGACCTGGATTGACCTGACCACGGTGACGGCGAATACCGAATACAAATCAAAGTGTTCCGGTTGATTGAGTGCGGTCAAGAACAAAGGCTTGAGCCGATGAGTATCATGAGCATGTGTGGGTGCTAAAACATGACCAAGGAGAGTGGGAGCAGACCTGGGAACGGCTGGCCACGGAGCGCGAAGAATTCGTGCCCGCTGGTGTTTGAGAAGGGGAACACGGCGCCCCGACGAGCTCTGGTGGAATTAGGGGGTCACGTTGATGCTATACGGTCGCAAAAGGGCTACTGATTCACTGTGCACAACTAATTTGGGGAGAGGTGGAGGAGGTAGTGCGAATTTTGGCTTCAATCGAGCTCATTGGTGAAATGGTGAGTGCCTCGCCGTGGTTCATGGCGCTATTTATAGGCACGACGGTCCGGCTAACGATCAGCGGCCACGAAACACGTCGTTAACACATGGCTACCACGTAAGGAAGAGGCACAGTGAGGTAAGGTGGTGGCGCGAGTGACACGGTGACAAAATACCGCGCCACGGCGAGGACCGGCGAAAAATCTCTGGCCTGGCTCTGGCTAGGCGCGTGGGACCGTGAATCAGCCCGTAGTTATCTTGTCACGGTCGTTCCTATCTCCACTTCACCTGCACACATCTGAAACAACAGTAACCAGAGATCTTTTCCTTCTGCAGATATTTTCGGTTCTCTGATCTTCATTGTTTTACTGAACCGGCCTCATTTCACCCTCTCTATCTCCTAATTCTTGTTAAGAACAGGGTGATCTTCATTAATAAAATTTGTTCACCAAACAACAGTCTTCAAGTTTACTATAGGATTCATGGATCAATTCTACTTAGATTCTTAGATTTGGTGCTCCCAAATCGACTGCATCTCACTGAGACCATGGTGTTCTGAATCTGGCTTTCAGTATTGCCCAGTTCGCATGGCTTGTTTTTGACAGAACAACTTCACACCACTAGTTCTTCGATTTTTGTACAGCAACATAGTAAGTTGACTGTACCAAAGTTATTCCCCTACAAACCAGATTTAACTTTGTTACAGAGGGTTTAGTTAAACACCCATTAAATCGAGCTCCACATGGTCCTAAAGTTGGTCCTATACAACTGATTTCTCTGAACATCACAGAGTCTTAGTTTGACAGCCAAACTTCAAACTTATTTATCTCTCATTTCTATGCAACACTAGTGCTTGTTCACTTAATCAAATTTGTACTCCTTACATAGCTCTACAAATTTGATATACTGACCATTAGCAAAATCCTCAAGAATCCTGAGATGTAGAGCTCCAAATTTAGCCCTATTCAACTGATTTTGGACTTAGGCACATGAGAGGTATAAAGTGTCTTTTTGCAAATAAGCCCAAATCTCATAATTTGATTTGCAAATCCTCAAATGTGTGAAACATATGATTTGAGGTGCACTAATACCTTGGTTTTTGCACTTTGGTCCAAAAGTGCACCAATTTTACACTTAGCCCCCTAGGGTTCTAATTTAGGGTTTTCTAGGGTCTTTTCAAGGTTTTTGGCACTTTAGGGTTTTGATGCCACTTAAGTCCTTCCAAGGGGATATCTTAGGATCATTTCTCATATCTTTTGAAGTTCTCTCATGCTTGGGCTTCCCTTATATCCATAAGCCCAGATTTAGGGTTAAGTACTTTATACTAGAGTTAACCACACATCAAGTCATAGCAGTCCAACATTTTTGAAATTTTTACCTAGTGAATGCACCCTAGGTGTGACAAACACATGATATGCTAATGCTCATGATGTTATGCTCATGTTTTAGTGACAGTAACACTAGGGGTGTTACATCCTCCCCCCCCATAGAAGAATCTCGTCCCGAGATTAAAAGTCCTAGGGCAAGTAGTGGAAAAGGAAACGCGTTATATTTTTATTTCCTTATTTCTTGTACAAGGCAGGGGGTGCTATGGGGTCTACTCCTCTTTTACAACAATTGTACATATCTCACAAATTGCATGAAGCTAAAAAGCCTGGGAAATTCTTTTCTAAAAAGTCTTGGGTTTCCCATGTAGCTTCATCTTTCGTATGTTGGTTCCATTGTATCTTATAAAATTTGAGAACTCTTCTTCGGGTAACCCTGTCCTTTTGATCCAGGACTCGAATAGGATGTTCCGAGTATGTTAAGTCTGGTTCCAAGGTAACATCCGTTACATCAATAGTTTGATCTGGAACCCGAAGACACTTCTTTAATTGGGATACATGGAACACATTTTGCATTGCAGACAATGTTTAGGGTAGTTGGAGTTGGTATGCCACCGGTCCACATCTTTCAAGAATAGGAAACAGACCAATGTACCGGGGTGCAAGCTTTCCCTTTACACCGAAACGAGATACACCCTTCATTGGCAATACTTTCATGTAAACATAATCTTCAACTTGAAAGTACAAGGGTTGGCATCGTTTGTCTGCATAACTCTTTTGTCGAGCTTGTGCTTCTTTCAAATTATGTATAATCCGTTGAACTTTTTCTTCCATTTCTTTAACCATATCAGGCCTGAAAACCCATCTTTCCCATGGTTCAGACCAATTCAATGGAGTACGGCACCGTCGTCCATATAAAGCTTCAAAGGGTGTCATCTTGATACTTTCTTGTTAACTATTGTTATATGAAAATTCTGCCAGTGGTAAATAGTCATCCCATTTCTGTGGAAATTCTAAAACACATGCTCGCAGCATGTCCTCAAGTATTTGATTTACCCTCTCAGTCTGTCCACTTGTTTGGGGATGATAGGCCGTACTGTGGAGCAACTTAGTACCCAGAGATTTGTGGAGTTCTTCCTAGAATTTGGATACAAATTGTTGTCCACGGTCTGACACAATTGTTTTTCGGACCCCGTGCAGACTAACAATACGAGCAATGTAAAGTTCTGCATATGTGATTACTGGATACTTTACTTTTACTGGAAGAAAGTGGGCGATCTTTGTAAGTCAATCAATGATAACCCAGATAGAATCAAATCCTTTTGCTGTCCTGGGTAATCCCACAATGAAGTCCATACTAATGTCCTCCCATTTCCAAGTTGGGATAGGCAAAGATTGCAGTGGACCAAAAGTTTTCATGTGTATGGCTTTGACACGTCTACAAGTGTCACATCTCGCCACATAGCGTGCAATTTCGATCTTCATTTTTGTCCACCAATAATGTTGCTTTAAATCATGATACATCTTAGTGCTTTCGGGATGAATGGAATATTGACTAAGATGTGCTTCATCCAAAATTTGCTGGCGGACATCATCATCTTTAGGCACAACTATGCAGTTATTAAACCATACCATGCCTTGATCATCCTTTCTGAAACAGTTTGCTTTACCGACTTTTATTTTCTCGTGAATATACCTCATACCCTTATCACTTTTTTGGACATCAATAATCTTTTGCAGAAGAACCGACTTTCAACTGGTTTAAGGTTCCATGCTGAATCATTCCCAGGTTTAATTTCTCCATTTCTTGACACAAGGTGGTGCCAGAGGTCTTTGCTGTAAGACAATGGCAGGAAGCCTTACGACTTAGTGCATCTGCCACCACGTTGGCCTTGCCTGGGTGATAGTGAATTTCTAATTCATAATCCTTAATCAGCTCAAGCTATCTCCTCTGCCTCATGTTTAGTTCTAACTGGGTAAAAATGTACTTCAAACTTTTATGATCTATATATATATATGGTAGATATTTCCCAGCAGATAATGACGCCATATTTTAAGGGCATGAACCACAACAGCTAATTCTATGTCATGAGTTGGATAATGTTCCTCATGCCGGCGCAACTGTCTTGAAGCATATGCTATAACTCGTCCCTCTTGCATTAAGACACATCCGAGGCCACTGCCTGATGCGTCACAATACACATCAAAAGGCTTTTCAATGTCTAGTTGAGCCAATACCGAAGCAGTGGTCAATAATACCTTCAGTTGCTGGAAGGGTTCGTTGCGTCTTGAGGACCAGTTAAATTTTGTATCATTCTTCAATAGACTTGTGATTGGCTTCACAAGCTTGGAGAAATCCGGGATAAATCTGCGGTAATAGCCAGCCAGTCTAAGGAAACTTCGAACTTGATGCACAATGGTTGGCGGTTTCCATTCTAGAATATTCGTGACCTTGGTGGGATCAACCGTAATCCCATTTGCAGACAATACATATCCCAGAAATTGGATTTCCTCCAGCCAAAACGCGCACTTGCTGAATTTAGCATATAATTGATGTTCCCTTAAGCGCGTTAATATGATCCGTAGATGATGAGCATGCTCCTCTTCATTCTTGGAATAAATCAAGATATCATCAATGAAGACCACCACAAATTTGTCCAACTCAGGCATAAATACCGAGTTCATTAGATATGTGAAGTGGGCAGGAGCATTCGTTAATCTGAAAGACAACCAAATATTCGAATAATCCGTCCCACGTAGTGAATGCGGTCTTGGGTATATCTTCGGGTCGGATACAGATCTGATGATAGCCCGACCTGAGGTCAATTTTAGAGAATACCCGAGCTCCAGTAAGTTGATCGAACAGGATATCGATCCGGGGAAGAGGGTACTTGTTCTTGATTGTGACCTCATTAAGGGGTCTGTAGTCCACGCACATTCGAAGTGTTTGATCCTTCTTCTTGACAAAGATTGCGGGACATCCCTAGGGTGACAAACTGGGCCGGATGAATCCCTTCTCCAGTAGATCTTGTAATTGAGGCTTGAGCTCTGCCAACTCATTTGGAGGCATTCGGTACGACATTCTAGAAATAGGAGCCGTACCGGGCTTCAGTTCAATAACAAATTCTACATCTCTTTCTAGAGGTAATCTGTAACGCCCTGAATTTGGGGGTAGAATTTTTTCTTCTTTTCTCTCACCAAATTCAGGCGTTACTCTTTCCTTGTTCCCTTTTCTTCTCGCTAAGCCTTGATCTTTTCTAAAAGTTATAGCGAGAATTAGCTCGACATCTTGTGTAACCAAAACCTAGAACTATTTTTGTTTGTTGCATCATGCCGGATTATGCACTCTTTTGTTTGTGGTTGAGTGAAGTGGAGAATTAGGCATATAAGAAATGTGGAAATTAGAAAAAAGGAAAGCCTTTTCTTTTTTCCCTCCCTCCCCTTCTCCCCTTTTGGCCCAATCGCCCCTTCCCCTTGGCCCAAGCGGCCCAGCCGCCCCCCCCCCCTCACCTTCCCGCGTGGGCCCCGCGGCGGCCCAGCCGCCCCTCCCTCGCCGTGGGCCGGCCTGGCGGCCCAGCCGCGCGCCCCCCCCCCTTTTGGGCCCAGCCGGCCCAACCGCCCCCTCCCCTTTTCTTTTTTCCAAAAATCCTCCCCGCGGGCCCCGCCCGTCATCCCCTCTCTCTCCCTTACCCTAACCCTAGCCGCCGCCGCCCCCTCCCAACCCCCGCGCCGCCGCCGCCCCTCCCCGGCGCCGCCGCCGCGCCGTCCTCCCCTTCGGTGAGGCTTCTTCCCCCCTCCTCCCTCCTCTCCTCCCCTCCCTCCTCCTTCCCTCCCGTCGGCGCCCTCCCCCGCGCCATGGGCGCGCTCGGCCCCGGCCCCGGCGAGCTCGGCCGCCCCGGCGAGCTCGGCCCCGTCCCCGACCTCGCCCGCCCGGCCGCTCGGCTCGGCCGCCCCGGCGCCCCCCGTCCCGCGCGAGCCCCGCTCGGCCCCGCTCCCGGCCGCCCCCGGCTCGGCCGCGCCCGGCCGCGCCCGCCCAGCCCCTCCCCGCATCGGTCCCGTGCTCGGTCGCCCCCGGCTCGGCTGCCCCGCGCTCGGCCACGCCCCTCGGCCCCGCCCCCGGCTTGGCCGCCCTCGGCCGCCTCGCCTCCGGTGAGCCCCGCGCCCGCTCCGCGTCGCCCCGGCTCGGCCGCCTCCCGGCGAGCTCGGCCGCCCCGCGCTCCGGCTCGACCGCCCGCCCCCGCGCCCGGCCTCGCCCGGCCGTGTCCTCTCCTCGTCCGTGCTTGCCCGCTCGCCCCGCTGTGCCTTGCTCGCGTCGTGACGGCCCCGGCGTGGCCTTGAGCTCGGCCCAGCGTGCCTATGGCGCGCGGCTTTGAGCTCGGCTAGCGCACAGCCCCGACATGCGCACGGCTAGTTCGTGGCGTGTGCGTGTGGCCTCGCGCGCGTGCCCGCATAGTGCGCGTGCCTTGGCACAACCCGTCGTGTCCCCGTCTACCCCCCCCCCCCGTACCCTATGCGCGCTAATCCCGTTGTTCATATTAATAAGATATGAGTCTCAATTTGGAAATTGGTTACGTTAGTTAATTTGTATAGCTAATCGTCTAACTCATTCAATATTAATCTACTAAAAGTGGTCACGTTTACACTAGTGCATGTAGCTAATTCTTTTGTTAGAACCAATTGGAACTAGAGCACGTGACGTCTAGTTATTCGTTTACCCGTAGTGCATCTCGAGCATAAGCCTTAACCCCTGCGAGACCTTCCTTCGTTTCTTTCTAACCAAGGTAAATTCATTATCGTATGTGATATTCTATGTGTATTTACTTTATTTGTTCTCTTGTATGGTATACTGTTTGTTTCCTAATTTGAATGGATGGATGTATGTATGCTTGCAATCGCATAGAGAATGATCCGGTTGAAGAGCCCGAGGAACTCGCAGGAGAAGCCCCTGAGCAGTAGTCGGTTGGTGGAGGCAAGTGTCCCTTGACCTATCTCTGTCCTATTCATTCTTTAATTCACCTCCCGCTTTACACATTTATACCTAAGGATTGACTAGCTTTTGTTATCCATATCCTTGTTTACCTATTTGGGTTGGATTATTATTGTTTAGCTTTATGCTATTGCTCAAACTCTAATCAATGAACATGATGAGATTATCTATGATACGATGTTTTCCCTTCTCCTATTATGATGTTGTACTTGTGACCTTTAAGGGGGCTCGAGCGGTTTCTCGAGTGCCTCTCCGTAAGGACCTGTTCTATGGATGACTGCCCAGGAAAATAGTGCAACCATGAGGGTGGAATGGGGTGCTCTTAGCTGAATAATTAGAGGACCCGGGGTGTAGTTCGCTTCGCCGTCGTGCCGTCAATGGGGCTCGGTGTATGCGGCTCGCTCTGCCAAGGTTGATTCGTCCCTTGGGGAGGAGTGCGGTACATTTAGGAAACCTAACGGGCGGCTACAGCCCCGGGGAATCTTTGTAAAGGCTACGTAGTGAGACCCTGCCTATTCACCTCGGTAGTGTCTAAGGGTTTGATCGGCCCGAGGCAAGAGGGAATCACGACTTGTGGGTAAAGTGCACAACCTCTGCAGAGTGTTTGAAAACTGATATATCAGCCGTGCTCGCGGTTATGAGTGGCCAAGGGAGCTCCAGTGATTAGTGGTACTTGATCAGAGTCATTATGGTACAGGTGGCTATGAGATCGATGGTTCTGGTTATGACTATGGTGCTGGTAAGTGGTATTCTTTCTGTTTGGAAAGGGTACATCGGGCTAATAACTTGGGTTAATGTTAAAACCTGGCTTTCTATTAGTAAATAATAATCTGACCAACTAAAAGCAACTGCTTGACTTATCCCCACATAAAGCTAGTCCACTACAGCCAAACCGGATACTTGCTGAGTATGTTGATGTGTACTCACCCTTGCTCTACACACCAAACCCCCCCCTCCCCAGGTTGTCAGCATTGCAACCACTACTCAGGCGAAGATGAAGCTGTGGAAGGAGACTTCCAGGAGTTCCAAGAGTACGACGAGTTCTAGGCGTGGGTTAGCGGCAACCCCCCAGTCGGCTGCCTGTGAAGGCCGCGTTTATCTACGTTTCTTTTCCGCACTTTGATTTATTGTAAGGACTATATGGACGTCTCAGACGTATGATGTAATCGACTATTATTTCCCTTTTTAATACTATTTGAGCACTGTGTGATGAGGTCCATGTTATGTAACTGCTGTGTACGTGAATTGCTGATCCTGGCACGTACATGGTTCGCATTCGGTTTGCCTTCTAAAACCGGGTGTGACATAATCCAGGCAGATCTTTAGGAAAGACATCCGGAAACTCACACACTACCAGAATATCTTGGATTTCCGGTATGATAGCTTCATAGACTCTGCCAAATAGTTTAGCTGGAATTGCTACAGGTATGGACAAAAGAACCTCTTCATGGCCATAGCTCAACCTGATGGTTTTTAAATCAGTATTGAGGATAGCTTTGTGCTGGGCTAACCAATTCATGCCCAGAATTATATCGATATCTTGGCCTTTTAGCACAATCATATTGGTGGGAAAATCCCGTTCAGCCAATGTTACTAGCACATTGAAGGCCACTTCTTTAGTAAATATTTGTCCCCCGGGCGAATGAATAATAAACCCATCCCTTGATTCAGTGCAAGGAATGCAATATTTTTCCACGAATTTCTTGCTTATGAATGTATGTGAAGCACCAGAATCAAATAGAATGACTGTTGGGTGATTGGCCACAAGAAACGTACCCATCATAACCGGCTCTCCCTCTAGTGTAGTGGCCACTTGAGTGTAATATATTCGCCCAGTCTTCTTAATATTCTTGCCCGCTGAATTATTTGCCATGTTTCCCTTGCCTTGATTTGAGCTCCCTGAGTTGTGTTGATTGTTGGATTTATTCTACCTCGAATATGGGCAGTCTTTGATGAAATGACCAGACTTCCCACAATTGAAGCAGCTAGTTGAGGAACTAGGGAGGGCAGGAAAACGAGCACCAGGGGCACTCGGCTGACTTGTAGAAGTGGGGCAGTGGTAGAGCGAATGAAGACAGGCTGTTTGAATGGGTAGGAGGGTGGGTGAGATGAAGAATGATTTTGATTGAAAGGTCGGATTACCAACCTTGGTCGCTTCTCAGGTCCCTGATTGGACCTATCACCTCCGAATCCCTTCGATTTTCCTTGGCCTGTATTCTTAGCTTCTGCTGCCAGCGCTGTGCTGACAGCCCTGCTGTATGTGAGATCTAGGCAGGTGGCCATTTTTCTTTGAAGCCGGTCGTTGAGGCCTCTCATGAAGCAATTCTTCTTTTTCAGGTCAGTATTTACTTGATCAATTGCATACTGGGATAAATGATTAAATTTGTTGAGATACTGCATGACAGTATCTCCTCCTTGCTTGAGTCGCATAAATTCCTCCTGTTTCATGTGTAGCACTCCTTCTGGAATATAGTGCTCACGAAACGCTAACTTAAATTCATCCCACGTGACCTGATGTCCGGTAGGTTGAATGGCCACAAAATTTCTCCACCAAGTACTGGCAGGGCCTCTTAATTGTTGAGCAGCGAACAATGGTTTCTTGGTTTCGGTGCAGCGGATTAGTCCAAATTTTTGCTCCATAACCCGTACCCATTCGTCGGCTTCCAGAGGGTCTTCGGCTTTAACGAAGAGTGGGGGACGAGTTTCAGAGAAGTCCAGATATGAAGTCTCTCGTGGTCCATGCGGAGGAGCCCTTCCGCCTTGTTGCTGGAATTGATTTCCTGCCATTTCGCGTAAAAAGCGGGTATTGTCGGCGGTCGCATTGACCAAGGCAGTGATAGCCTTGGCCAATGTTGGCGGTACAGGAGGTGGATTGGGCGTGTCCTCCCGACCACAAAAAGTACCCGCACTGTCATGCGCACGAGTCCTGCATGGCATCTGAGGCAAAGAAACATTTGGGAAAAATATAACATGCCAATATACACCATCATTTTACATTACCAAGATGTAATGATACAGACTCAAATGTACAACATGACTTTATTACCTATTTTACATTAGTATTATATCTAAACTATACTACTCTAGTATTTATCGTCTTTGGTTGCTTCACTGTCTGTTGTAGGGGACCGTTCGTCAGCCAGGTTCATAGAAGGAGGGGGCTTAAAAAGGTCCAATTTCCCACCTACCAAGTCCTTCACCTGCTGTTCCTGAGGGTCCGGCTCCCATTGCAACAGGGTCGGCAGGCACGTCTGGGTGCAGTCGCAAATAAAGTACATGGACTTCCTCATGTAAAGTATTGCAATACACCTGCAAGTTGTCAATGGCTGCATTAAGCTCTGCCGCACAAGCACGAGCTTTGGCATTCCGGTCCTAAGCAATCGAACGTGAATTGACAGCCCAATCGATTGCCAAATCTCGTTCAGCAAGCTCGTCTTGCAGATGTCTACCGTCAGCTCTCAACTCATTCATATGCTGACCATCTTCTACCCACACCCTGTTTCGGTGACGTAGCTCCATCCGAAGCTACTCCACTTGGGCTTCTAGGTCTCTGATAGGGTCATTACTGTCGCCGCTGCTCCCTTCATGTCTTGGAGCCAACTGATGCCGAGGTACGCCAATAGGTCCAGTGGACTTACGCGTTGTTTTCCTCGTACACGGCGGCATATCTCCATAAGGAGGAAAACTTTATTAGTATAGTTTTTAAACATGATGCATGCATAATTACGGAATCAACTTTCGTTGATTCCCAACCTCCTATACATTGCACTCTGTTACCTGGTCTTATAAGATGAGTACTTCAGAAAGTGGCAAGGTGAGAACGAAAGAACTTTTCTTGGATAAGTATTTGAAAATTCTTTTTGAAATGCCTCATAATATCTGAAGAGATGGGCTTCGCTTCGATACCAGCTGTGACGGAACCTCCCAAGTCATTAGGCCCACCTACAGTTGTCCTTGTCCAGCGGACCTCGGACAACCCTGTAGATGCACCTGATCACTCAACAAGTTCGGTATCTGTATTCTTTACCTTTCCCAAGAGTGTTTCACCCGTCACGCAGATATTACAACACATTGGAGGAACGAATAAGCGGAAGCAATTATAGTAACTTAATTTACATTAAAATATAGAAAGAGTGTTATTATTACAAACCAGCGGTATATGAGTGCAGGAGTAATATTATTACAACTCAAGAGGCAAAAACCCCTCCCGCTTAGAAGTATAATGTTTTTAAAAGGAGGACAACTTCCTCCCGATACTTCACTCCTGAGATTCTTCTTTTGGCACCACCTTAGAGCAAAAGCAACAAAAGTTTGCTGCTTCCTCACCTACAACAACATGGGTTCAAAAACCCTGAGTACGAGGTGTACTTTCACAAGTCTTACCCGTCAAAATAAAAGACTCTCAAGGATATGCTGGCTTGAGGGAGTCAAGGTAAGGCTTAATCAAGAATCAAGACTCTATTCGCAAAAATGCTTACTAATAGTGGATCCTTAAAAATCCAGTTTTATTAGCAAGTTAAGTCATTACCTGAATCTAGAGTTCTTTCTACCCTAGTTCAAGCACTTGGCCTATACTAGCCATCTTTTTATCCACCCTTCTTGTTCACTGGAATGCTACGTGTAGGGCAGTGACCAAGTCTTCATGTCTGAGAAGTAACGGCGATCCAAATAGATTAATACCCAGCTGGGGATCTCCAATCACACGACATATGTAGCACTTAACCCTTGCATATGTCAACTCGCCACCGGGGTTCTTAAGACCAGATCAGGTTCACGCCAACCGAGAGCACAGATACACCACCATCCAACCTCTTGCTATGGAGGGTACACGCTACTCTCGCCATCTCTCCACTCCCATTGCGTGTTGTCTTATTCTGGTATTAGTCTGTCAGAGGCAAAGCTTCCCCATGATGAGGCATGTGACCAGTTAAAAGGTTCTCAATCATCAAGCCTACATCGAGATGGTCCTTAATCGACTCAGACGGAGACACTACACCGATACTCTCTTCTCGTGCAATTCACCCGCCCGGTCTCAGCTTTATCATTTTAAACCCAAAGTTTGGTACCTGTGAGAGGTACATCTTTTCCGATGTTGAACCCATCACGGCCATGATGGATCCACCGTCAAGTTTTATTTTTGAAAACATCCCATCCCACTTGAAGCATCATCTTTTGTCAAAATAAAACATTTTGTTTTTCTAGAGCAAGACTAAGCATTAGAAAAACCTTTTCATAAAACAGGTGATCAAGGAAAGGTAATCAATCTTCCAAGGAAGGAAATGCATCAATTGTTTAGCACACAACTCCTATCACCTAATGCATCAAGCAAGTGAGAAAGATTTTAAAATAGCAAGGCGGTGGCAAATGTACCGGGGCTTGCCTTGTGTTATAGGAGAGTCGGGTTCTGCTCCACAAATATCAAAATAAAAGCAGTTCCCGGCAGGTGGGTCTTCAGGTGGTGGTGGTGCAACTCTTTCTTCTTCAACCACTACTTCTTCCTCGTTCTCTATATATAATCATATATAACCATGAATGCTCATGTAATGCTTATGAAAATGCAGTAATAGAAAAGGTTTATCAAGTTGTATCTTGAATACAATTTTCCTTCACGGTACTCCAGGAAACTAGGGTTTTTGGAGTCAGTATTCTATTTCATAGGGCAGACACTACTTTGAAGATTAGGGTTTTGGGGTTTAAGTATCAAACATTGTCCAAATCATGTCTAACTTCACTCATGGGTTCTAAATACCATATTAGGCTTACCCAAAAAGTTTAGTGATTTTTGGAGTTATTAAATAATTTCTAAAATTCCATAGGTATAGGTTTAAGCCCTTTTAAATACTATATAATGCCTTGTTTGGACTAAAAATCCTTAAATTATTTTTATTAAATACTAGAGAAATTTAGGAGTCCAACAAAATTGGTCTCATATTTTTGGCATTTTTCTAGAATTTTCTATGATTTCTTTAATCCTGGCAGAAAAAGAAAAAGAGAAAGGGTGAACAATGGTGGTCTGAAACTGGCCCGAGTCGGCCCACGTACGGGGAAATACGTGCGCGCCTGCACCCGCGTTGCCGGTCTTGCGAAAAGGCCCCTGGTTAATCAAAGAACTGGTGAAGAACCCCTAGCCACTATTCATTGTCTCTCTGACAATTGCACTGAGGTCCTCCAACTTCTGTTTCTTCTCCAACCTAACCCATGGTCACGACGCGCTCGCCGTCGACCACCTTGTTGCTCGGATTGGCCATGACCGGCGTTGGCTGCCCAAATTAACTAATGGGAAAGCATTACCGACCCGAGGCGAACCTATAACAAGCCTTAATTGAGTTAATACGGACCTGGATTGACCTGACCACGGCGACGGCGAATACCGAACACAAATCAAAGTGTTCCAGTTGATTGAGTGCGGTCAAGCACAAAGGGTTCAGCCGATGAGTATCACGAGCATGTGTGGGTGCTAAAACATGACCAAGGAGAGCGGGAGCAGACCTGGGAACGACTGGCCACGGAGCGCGAAGAATTCGTGCCCGCTGGTGTTTGAGAAGGGGAACACGGCGCACCGACGAGCTCTGGTGGAATTAGGGGGTCACGTTGATGCTATATGGTCGCAAAGGGCTACTGATTCACTATGCACAACTAATTTGGGGAGAGGTGGAGGAGGTAGTGCGAATTTTGGCTTCAATCGAGCTCACTGGTGAAATGGTGAGTGCCTCGCCGTGGTTCATGGCGCTATTTATAGGCACGACGGTCCGGCTAACGATCAGCGACCACGAAACACGTCGTTAACACATGGCTACCACGTAAGGAAGAGGCATAGTGAGGTAAGGTGGTGGCGCGAGTGACACGGTGACAAAATACCGCGCCACGGTGAGGACCGGCGAAAAATCTCCGGCCTGGCTCCAGCTAGGCGCGCGGGACCGTGAATCAGCCCGCAGTTATCTTGTCACGGTCGTTCCTATCTCCACTTCACCTACACACATCTGAAACCACAGTAACCAGAGATCTTTTCCTTCTGTAGATATTTTCTGTTCTCTGATCTTCATTGTTTTACTGAACCGGCCCCCTTTCACCCTCTCTATCTCCAAATTCTTGTTAAGAACAGGGTGATCTTCATTAATAAAAAATTGTTCACCAAACAACAGTCTTCAAGTTTACTATAGGATTCATGGATCAATTCTGCTTAGATTCTCAGATTTGGTGCTCCTAAATCGACTGCATCTCACTGAGACCATGGTGTTCTAAATCTGGCTTTCAGTATTGCCAGTTCGCATGGCTTGTTTCTGATAGAACAACTTCACACCACTAGTTCTTTGATTTTTGTACAGGAACATAGTAAGTCGACTGTACCAAAGTTACTCCCCTACAAACTAGCTGTAACTTTGTTACAGAGGGTTTAGTTAAACACCCATTAAATCGAGCTCCACATGGTCCTAAAGTTGGTCCTATACAACTGATTTCTCTGAACATCAAAGAGTCTTAGTCTGACACCCAGACTTCAAACTTATTTATCTCTCATTTCTGTGCAACACTAGTGCTTGGTCCCTTAATCAAATTTGTTCTCCTTACATAGCTCTACAAATTTGATATACTAACCATTAGCAAAATCCTCAATAATCCTGAGATGTAGAGCTCCAAAGTTAGCCCTATTCAACTGATTTTGGACTTTGGCACATGAGAGGTATAGAGTGTCTTTTTGCAAATAAGCCCAAATCTCATAATTTGATTTGCAAATCCTCAAATGTGTGAAACATATGATTTGAGGTGCACTAATACTTTGTTTTTGCACTTTGGTCCAAAAGTGCACCAATTTTACACTTAGCCCCCTAGGGTTCCAATTTAGGGTTTTCCAGGGTCTTTTCAGGGTTTTTGGTACTTTAGGGTTTTGATGCCACTTAAGTCCTTCCAAGGGGATATCTTAGGATCATTTCTCATATCTTTTGAAGTTCTCTCATGCTTGGGCTTCCCTTATATCCATAAGCCCAGATTTAGGGTTAAGTACTTTATACTAGAGTTAACCACACATTAAGTCATATCAGTCCAACATTTTTGAAATTTTTACCTAGTGAATGCACCCTAGGTGTGACAAACACATGATATGCTAATGCTCATGATGTTTTGCTCAAGTTTTAGTGACAGTAACACCAGGGGTGTTACAGTTCAAATTGCAAAATGTTCATAAGATTATTCTCTATCCAAATAAATTATGTTCAGTTATAGTCTGTACACTTTAATTTTACACCTAGAATACAAGATTAATGTATATGTTAATTATTTATTTAATGAAATAAATAAAATGAAAGTTCTAGAAGTAAAGTATATTTAATCTTGTGAGATTAGTGATATGCATTTCATGAATTCATCTTTGGTTTAACTTTTAGGTCTCAATAAAATGAATAGAATTAGGTTATGTAATTGTGGACCACACTTAAAGAATAATCAATTCCTAAATGAGATTAGACCATCTTATAATTTAATCTCTTCCTTTGTTTAAATTACTACTTTACCTTTTTGAGATATGTTTCAAACACTTAGAGAGTAATCAACTCCTGATTAAGATTAGTTCATTTTATATGTTGATCTCATTCTCTTTTATTTGATACTATACCTTTTGAGATGTTTTCCAATGTTGGTATATGCTTGATGTGATGTTCACTTGTACTTTCCAAATGTATTGAATGTATGACCACTTTATTTAGACAACGAGCAGCTCGTGGTTCCTGAGTGTGTTGCCGAAGATCCCTATGAGCAACAACCTGGTGAAGGCAAGTGTCCTTAGACCTATTTTGTCCTACTTTACTTTATAATTCACTGTCCCGCAATACATTATTGAAACTTAAGGATTGACTAGTCTGTATTTACCTTACCCTTGTTTACCTTTTTGGGTTAATCATGGTTAGCTTATGCTATTGCTTTAACTTAATCAATGAACATGATGTGATTATTTATGATATGATGATGTTATCCCGATGAGGTTCTTGTGATTACTTTAGGGGGGCGCTCAGTCTGTTTTCTGAGTACCTCTCTGTAAGGCCCTATTTGGGGAGTGACAACCCGGGATAACAGTGCAACCATGAGGGTGGAATGGGACGCCCTTAGCTGATTAATTAGAGGAACAAGAGGAGTAGTTGGCTTCGCCGTAGGACCGTCAATGGGGTCCGGGCACAGTACTTGCTCTACCGAGGCTGGTTGCAGAGGTTCTTTGATTTAGTTTTGTTAGTCACCCTTCCTTTGGGGAGATGTATTGTGTTTATCAAACTAGAGAAACCTAACGGGCGGATATGACCTCTGGGAAATCTTTGTAAAGGCTACGTAGTGAGACCCTACTGGGTCACCTTGGTAGTGATCAATGGGGAGGCTAGAACCCCGGGCAGAACGAGAACCATGACTTGTGGGAAAAGTGTGTGACCTTTGCAGAGTGTTAGAAACTGGTATATCAGTCGTGCTCACGGTTATGAGCAGCCTTGAGATCCTCTTTGATTAGAAGAACTTTGATTACTTTCATGATGATGATTAGCAATGATGGTTATAATTTTGATCTCTAGTATTTCCTCTTGGAGGGAGTACTCCTGGGTAATAGCTGGGTTTATTACTAAAAGTTGGCTCTAGTTGTAGTAATAAAACTTGACCAACTAAAAGCAACTGCTTAACCTTAACTCCACATACATCTAGTCCACTTTAGCCAAACATGACATTTGCTGAGTACGTTGAAGTGTACTCACCCTTGCTTTACAAACCACCCCACCCCAGGTTGTCCCCACTATACCCAGTGCTCAGGAGGTGAAGCTGGCAACATGGAAGACTTTGAGGAGTTTCAGGATTACGACGAGTTCTAGTTTACTTTAGTGGCAAACCCCAGTCAGCTGCCTGTGTAGGCTTATCTTCTACGTTTCGTTTCTCCGCACTTTTATATTATTATTGAACACTATGGATATGTAGTAGACTATGTGGATGTCTCAGACATCTTGATGTAACTAAGTACCCTTTCCGCTATCTACTTTAAGCATTGTGTGATGATGTCCAATTATGTAATCGCTGTGTACGTGAGTTCTGATCCTGGCACGTACATGGTTCGCATTCGGTTTGCCTTCCAAAACCGGGTGTGACAATGCTACAGCTTGGTTGCTTTGCGAAGCCATTGTCATAGTTGTGGAAGTGAGTTCACCGGAGGTGGGCACCAATGTTAGTCACTTGTTCTCAGATGCTATAAATCAAGAACAAGGAACACCATTGTTATTGGTTAAAGACCTTTGTCCTTCGAAGCATTATTTCCCTTTGGATATAATGATCTTCAGACGAAGGTCATGAAGGAAATACCTTCATCATTTTATCATATGAATAATTAAGCAATAGAATATAAGGAAATAAAGATCACAATTATAACCCAACAATATATTCATATTTATATATTCTGTGAATATGAGAAAATATGAATAATATTTGTGTTACATTGATACCTTCGGCTTGGCAGAAGGTAAGGATGCAAGAATGACGCGAGAGTGATTACAATCCAGCGTGAACAGTACGAGGGTACTGTTCATCTATTTATAGGCGCGGGACGCAGCCCGGGTACAATTACATTGATGCCCTCAAATATTTGTTTATAAGTAATTAAAACTAGTAAGGTCTATCTAGTCCTTTTTCCTTCTTTTCTTGGTCTGGGCCGAAGCTATTGACCTTCGGCTTCTTGCACTGTCGCCAAAGCCTTTGAGCTTCGTCTTAGGAGTTGAGCCGAGGCTGAAGATAACTTCGGCAAGCTTTTGTATCATTTTATCGAAGATTTTTTTTGCCTTGAGGACCTTCGACGGAGAAGAAGTACCCCAACATAGGTGATGTGGAAAAAATGTTTTGACGAATTCATTCATCACAGATGTTATGACGTGGCATGCCACATGGCAGCTGATGTGGCAAAATGTTGTGACAAAGATATTTGTCATAAATAATGACAAGGTGGCAATATATTTGTGACGATTTTTTCATCACAAAGTACGATGACGTGGTAGTATATTTGTGATGATTTTTTCATCATAAGACTTGATGAATTCATATCTTCATGTAATATTATGAAATCACATGCTAATAACCAAAACAATGCATTAATTAGTTCAACATTCACACAATTCATCCAAGAGATAATTCTATAACATAAAATTGTATGACTATAGATCCTGTAATTTTCAATCCAAAGAAAATCCTAAAACTTCAATTCAAAGTATGAAACTTCAAACATATTTCAAATTTATAAAACTGTAGTAGACTTAAGATGGAGGCACTTGGCTTCGATTGAAGCTTATCATTTGGCGGAGGAAAACATTATTTTCTTCCATCGATCTCTTCATATTGTCCATAGTCTCCTTTGAGGCCTGCGCCTGAGCCTTTAAGGTTTCGACTTCCTCCCGAAGTCCGTCTTTTTCTTGCCTCTCAGACTCCAATTGATCCTGAAGTTCTTGAACCTTTGCATAAATAGTTGTGAAGCTTTTCTTGGAGGTAGCTTGCAGACCAACATTCCGTAGGAACAAACTAGAGCCTGATAGCACTTCAGAAACAACTTCCGTAGGAGACATCTGTTGTTGTCCATCCTCAGCCGGTGCTGTCACCATTGCTTCCATGTCAACCTATTATAATATTATATGTTAGTATAACATAGTCCTAGTTGCAAGTTTTCAGTACAAATGTAAAAACAAAATGACTACTCACAATTGCTTTCTGAACATTTTTAGAAAAACTATTCTTCTTGCTGCAATGCATGTCCTTGAAAAGATCTATTGCACTCGGTTCAATATCCTTATATTTATGTTGCTTCTGAAATGAAAAAAGAATCTAGTGAGAATATAGACATGATATACAAGTTGGATTTTTACACCAATTTGGTTTGGTGTTGACAATATCCCTAGAGCTCCAAAATAAATTCTTCAAAAGAAATCTCTACAGTGGTGAAGCAACTTTGCAGTAGAAGCATATTCAATTCTTCAAAAGAAACACTGCAACAACAACATTGCAGCAGCAACAACAACCTTGCAGTAGTAGCAGCAACATAGCAGCACCAATATTGTAGCATATATTAAAATTCTTCAAAAGAAGCAGCATTGCAGCAGCAACAAGAGATATTTTAATTGTAGGAGGAGCAAGACAATTTGAATTCCCTTTGGATGTTTGGTGGACTTAATCAGAGATTTAGTTCCTCCATAGCAGCAACAAGTCAAATTTTCATTATACTACACCTTATCTCCTAGACAGATTCAGTTCATTTTTGTTACTATGGAACCTGAGTATTAGAACTTACCAAATAATACATCTAGAACATATATATGTAGCATATATTAAATTTCTTCAAAAGAAGCAATGATCAAATTGAGAATAGAATGTTTTCCCACACAGACAAATGTATATTCTTGCAACAAGTTGCTAAACTCTGCTATTTTTTAATATACTACACATCCACCTGGTCACAGAACCCATGAAGAAATCAATTGCTTTTGCATTTCAGCACTGGGTACTACTACAACATGGTTCCAAATTAACTTACCAATAAATAAGCTTTTGCAATGTAGAACTGGGATCTTGTGCATTGTTGATACCGTACGTTTTCACGATTAAGTTTATTCTTCATACAAGTATCATGTATATCAAATCGACATGTTATAAATAATATAGACAATTAGTAGTGCGAAATAGTATAGCAGTTTTCAGAGTGTAAATTAGTTGATTATTACATTGGTTTTCGCTAATTGTCTCTTTAAAATGATACATGAGCATGTCAAATACCTTGTGTTTTGTGGTAGACCCCTTCTCCAGTCCTCATCAGACATGCTTGGAATAGGCGATGAAGTCCTGACTTCATTAGCAGGTATCCCATTGAAATATTTTTGTTTCAGTCTATATCTCATTTGGCGCTGTCCACCCTTTAGCATATCTAGACATGCATCTTCCACTGCCTTGCTTTCATTGTACATGGTGAATTGAGCCTATTAAATAAATAATTTCATGAGCCATTGAAAATGTAAATTAACTCTAACTTGACAAATGAGTAAAAGTAACTTACAGTAACTTTTCCAATATAGTTTCTTATTGTAGGTTCATTCTGTTTCTTCTTGTACTCCTTCCAATTGTGAAATATTGGAACGTGTTGCCTCAATGTGATTCCCCCGTCTCATGCAAACTTAGCAGCTTGAAAAGGTGGCTCTGGCCTTTTGTTCCCTTCAGTAATCTGGATTGGAATCTTCATTCCCAGTCCTCTGCTTAACGATTTAAGTTGCTTGCCCATACTTTTTCTCCTTGGTATGATTTCTATTGTTCCTAGTCTTGACAAAAAAATGTTGTTGATGTAAGTGATGTTGCATATAGCTAAGCATTAGTTGTCATAAAACGGACTACAACATATGAGTAATTTTGTTCAAATTTGAGCTATACTAGATACCTAAACTCATACAGGAAAATATAAAAAAACAAATTCAAAAGGATAGCTCAATGTCTAAACAGTTAAGATGCCCACTTGCCTTCAACAACATTGTGGTTATCATCCTCCTCCTGTAACAAAGAATTATGCTCTGTAGCAATATATATGTTGTGGGTTGGGTCATGATCTGTGGTAGAATTTGAACTAGGATGCGAAGAAGCAACAAGAGTTTCAATCGATTCATGGTTTGTAGTAGGACATGAATTGGCTTGCGTAAGAATAGACAAGCTGTGGGTAGTTTCTTGGTTTATTTCAGCAATTCTTTGCCTAGTAACTCTAATTGTTCGCTCTTGTGGAGGTGCCACAATTCTTTTATTTCCTCCTGTTACTTTTGTTGAGATCTGATCACCATCGTTGGAGATGTTGGCACGAACACCCTTACGACTTTGGGATTCCTGAATATGTAAAATACAATAAGGATATGCAAATCAAATTGATTGTGAACCCAAATTTAAAGACAGATAATTGAGATGCTAAGAATTAATAAGTACCACGGATTACCTCTTCATTAGAACCATCGGTGTCTTCACCATCATATAAACTCCCTGATTGCTGAGGACAGTCTTGTATGTTGTTTGCAGTTGTAGCAGTCATCAATGATTTCAATTGTGCAAGGCCTAGTCGTTGAAATAATTGATTGTTCTACATCACATTCATAGCCCTTATTTTCTCATAATCAGCTAGCGCGGGTTCTGCGCATTTTAAAAAGTTAAATAAGACAAATAATAGTGAAATAGAATAAATAAAGAATATAATGTCAGCATGATAGAAAACAGTAATGGCGCTAATTATTTTAGAAGAGATAAGTTATATTTTCAGAAAAGGTAACAATTATAATTCAGAAAGTATAAATTAATTTAGACCATAACTTTTCATATTTGTAATAGTTTGAGTTCACTTATCTAGAGATGCAATCCAACATATGTGGAAATGAATGAAACGCATGCGCGTGAGGTTGGAAGCCTATAAAATAAAACTATAGAATAAAACTGCAAAATATGGAGAAGAACTAAAAATTAAAACTGCAGACTGCAAGTTGGAAGCCTGTTACCATTTTGGACTGCAACAGACATGTTTGGACTGAATTTAGTACTGAACACTGAAAAGCAAAATTTAGACCACACAATTCTAGCAGACAAGTTTGGAGCTAGACTTTAGTTTTTCAGAAATGATAACAATTGATCTAATAGTATTGACTGAAAAATAAAACTACAGAAATAGAATGTTTAAATGTTCTAACCAACCGTGATTAGTTCTTTATGTTTGTTTCAAACACACTACGGACTTGGAGCTATGTGAAACTGCAGTAGATCGACATGGATTTAACCAAACTTCATATATAGTGTTTCAAAAATATTGATTATTCTTTCTTACGTCTATAAGTGTCAGGGGAAGGAATCGCAATATAACAGAGAGGAAGCCAGTCACTAAGCGTTCCTAAATGAGATCCATTGACTCTATCTAGATGAACAGAGAGGAGATCGATTCATAAATGGTAAATACCTTCCGGTGTCTATAAGGTCCGTGTGGACCTCTTCCCTGGAGCCATGGTGGACCTGTCGTGGGGAGGCCAGATCAACAGCCACTGAATTCGATGCGGAAGATGAAATCGCCGTTGATGGATCCACTATTGCGGGTGGGAGGACGAAGGGGAAACCATGAGGAGGCGAGCGTGGTTACCGATAGAAAGTGCAAAAAATATGGAGGTGGGAGAGAAAAATGTGGAAGGTCAGGGAAGGGGGGGTGATATATTTTTTTTGGGTGGCGGCTGTTTTTATGGAGTATTGGTGCCAAATTTTACGTGGTAAATTTTCATAATAATGCTGACTAATTTATTATTAGGTATCTGAGTGGATTTCCGGTTTAACAAGAACAATAATGATGATGAACTCACATGTGTGGTGGCAATTGGGTCCAATAATGTGGTGCTTAACTTTATAATTAGCAGCGCTGTGAGAGGAGGGAGTGATATATACCTCGATGTCTTGGATTGTGACGAACAAGTAATAAAATAACATAACTCCAGTTCCTGCCTCTGTTTCCTTCCACCCTCTCCATACCGTGCTCCTTCTTCCTTCCTCGTCTGCCTCCAATCAGTAGCTAACAGCCTTCCAATGTATAAATGTAGCAACTTGATGTCCACTGTGACTAGGCACCACCAACTTTGGCGGCGGCGGCGGCCAAGGGAAAGCAATCGTATTTGCGTTTGGAAGAATGTGATGCCCTCGTTCACGTGACATAATGTTGTGCAATGAAGTAATACAAGAATACATAATTTATCGTACTACTGTGTCAAAAAAATCACATACATGGCATTGGCGTGGTGGGTTAAAAGATTTGGACCAAAAAGGTATGTCTTATGTTCAATTTACCTCCTTGTATTTTTTTTATTTTTCCCATATAAAATTCATAGTGCGGACGCCCGCCACGCCAAAAAAATAAATAAATGGAACAAAGAATCGAAACCTATAACTTGGAAAGGGGATATACAACACTATACCACCATACCAAATACCTGTACATTATAGATAGGAGAGACATTTTATATATATATATATATATATATATATAATTCGAGGTCTACTTGTACTGTATAAAACCCCGTATTAAGACACGAGCATCTGACTACTAAAGTTAACATAATACTAATATAATTGCGGGCAGTGGGTCCATCTTGGTGTTCCACGTGTTCTATCATAGAAAATTTAACAATGTTTTTTTATTTAAAAAATTTATAAATCTATGACAAATGTACATTGTCATGCAATATCAGTTCCAACCGATGTGGCAATAAAGCTAACATATTTACTAATATTGCCAATAGATATGGCAATGAGTCCATCTTAACTGTGTCCACATGTTCTATCATAAAAAATTAACATTCTTTTTTATTTAGATAAGTTATAAATATATGACAAATGTGCATTGTCATGCAATATCATCACAATTATAACAAAGAGCAAATTTATGACAATTTACACCTATGACAATTTAATATTGTTATATAATATCGTCACAAAGATGATTTTATAGCAATTCATGACGATTTTAATGACAGAAGTAAAATTTTCGTCACTAAACAGGATTACTTCATAGAAAGCGTCATAAAATGAAAGAAATTGTGACGAATGTCTATATTGTCATTAAATATTTGTCATAGAAGGCCTAAAATGTTGTAGTGCTACCTGAAAGATGGGCAAGAGGGGGCGGCAGTGGTTTGGTGGCAGCTCATGTTAACATGGGGTGGTAATCTTGGCTAAGTTATCTCACCCAGAGGGCCATCAATACTGACGTGGAAACCTTAGCGGGTGGCTTTGTACTAAGGATATTTTGTGAAAGCCTCATAATGGATCTCTAGCCATTCACCTCAGCAGTGTTTACGGGTCCGATCAACCCAGGCTAGATGGGATACATGGCTTGTGGGTAAAGTTGTACCACCTCTGCAGAGTGTAAAATTGATATATCAGTCGTGCTCACGGTTAAGAGCAACCTGGAGCCTCACATGATAATTGAACTTAAAGATAGAAAATAAATCCTGATATGATGATCTACCAGTGATTTGCTTAAGTGATTTCACTTAAGTGCTTTTGATATAATCTTATACCTTTGATTAATTGGGATATTTGGGATACACACTTATTAGTAAGACAGGTGTTGCTAATAAAATATTGACCAACTAAAATGCTTATCGCTTATCCATAGCCTACCTTGTTAACTTGCATTAATTTTCCCCCACTTGTTGAGCCCCGACCATAAGTGAGCTCACCCTTGTTAATATTTTGATCAGAGGGTGATGCTGAAGACTTCGCAAATGACGTTGATGAGTTTTGAGTCTAACGATGCACCAGTCACCTTCCTGTGGAAGAGTGTCCATGTTATTTCTGTCGTACTTCGATTATGATACTTGTTAAAGATACAATGATCCAGATGATGTAATAAAGTTACTCTACTCTCTTTACGCCTTTATTGCATTGTTTTTTGATATATTACACTTGTGACGTCAACATATGTGTGGAAAATGGATCCTGGCCCACATATGATATGCATTCGGTTTTGCCCCCAGAACCGGGTGTGACAGAAGTGGTATCAAAGCTATGCTGACTCTAGGTTGCTAGACTAGTTAGAAATGGAAGGCCTAGCCTATTCAAAACATGCTAATTTTGTTCTTACAAAATTACTTTATTAAACTTACCTCTTTAAAATTCAATTGAATTGACAATTTCTCTTGTAGATGGTTCGTACTATTCAAACCACTCGGATCAACACCAACTACATCACTCCGCTAGGACAAGTTCCTGTCTACTCAGTGGTAGTCGAGGAAATCCCTGTGGATCTCCCTCGCATTCGTGTGGAGAACGGAGTCATTCTGGAGGACAGCTCGGAGGAGTTTCTGCCTACGCCCACCCGTTGGCAAAATCACTAGCCTTCGCAGCTGGATCGTCAGCTTCAGCACCGCCAGCACCAGCAGTCCAAGCCCCTGCTCCTGGAGGCGATGACCCGGACGACTCTATGACGATGATGAAGATGATGACGAAGAAGAAGAAGATGAAGAGAACAGCAACGAGGAAGCCAACGAAGAACAGCGGGACCACTATGTGGGGTTATGGCCTGTCACTGAACATTACACCTCAATGTTCGCGACATGGCACTTCCCTAACCTGCTATAGGATGTTCTGCATGCGTTGGGAACCTACGTCCGACCCCTGTACGATATCAGACGAGTGTATGAGCCTCCTAGGGATTGCTACTACATCACTCGCATTCATGTCAGGATGATGGATGCAGGTGATAGAGGGTTTAGGACTTTGTCAACTCATGAGTCTCTAACGCCGCTATCCACCTACGCTGCTTCGGTCAGCGATGCTACTAGGCGAACTCTATGGTCCCTCAGCCACACCTATCGGCAGCAGTTGCACAACACAAAGTACAGGCATCTTCCTCTGCGTATTTGTGGAGAAAACCAGACCACCATTGTTCCAGGTGGAGCTAATGAAGATCGCCTCAACACCCTATCTGGTGTGGTGGCAAGTCTTAACACCGACCCGGATAGTGCTACCCTGGACCTCTCTAGGGTACACTTGGAGCTGGAGGATGCACATGCAAGGATCGTAGCCCTGGAAGCTCAACTTGATGGAAGGAATCCCCCTGAAGTTCAAGTACCTGCCATGACGTTATCCCCTCCCCTCAAGAGGATCCGCTATGGAGAACAAGGATCCATCACCAGGCTACTTTAGATTTTTCATTTATGTTGTAGTAAGTTAGTTTCCGCGTTAGACGAAGAACACTTTTCTATTATTACACTATTAATAATAACAACCATGTGATGGTGTTGTTTGAAATGTTTGATTTGGATTTTTGCTTGAGTGCGATGGTCTTATGGAATGATGGCCATAAGAGCATAAAAAATATAACACTAATAATAAGCCATTCCCATAGAATCTTCTCTACTCCTCACTTACCCCGGAATTGCACTTCCTAACCAACCAGATGGTGTATACTCCCTCAGGTCCCAATAACCATCAGAACCAACGTGGTCAGCAGTTACCACCACTGCCACCCAATCCCACTATGGATCAATTCATCGCAGCGCAGATGCAACTTATGCAAGGACTCACAGCTTTAGTACAATAGATTCAACAGAATCAACAAAACCAGCAGTACCAACAACAACAACATGCACCCCAAGCTAGAGATAAGCACCGGGACTTTATGAGTCATCACCCGCCTGCTTTCTCTCATGCAGTAGACCCTTTGGATGTCGATGACTGGCTTAAGGTCATTGGAAAGAAATTAGACATCACCCAGTGCAATGACTGAGAGAAGGTCTTGTACGCTTCGGGAAGACTCAAAGGAGCCGCGTCCGATTGGTGGGATGCCTTCACCACGGCACACGCCAATGCTGATGCCATAACATGGCAGGAGTTCCAAGTGAACTTTCATGCTCATCATAATTCCTCAGGAATAATGAATCTTAAGAAGAAGGAGTTCCTTTCCCTCACTCAAGGGAACATGACTGTTAGTGAGTACCGTGATCGCTTCACCTAGCTTTCACGTTACACCCCAGAAGAAGTGGACACTAACGAGAAGCGCCAAGAACGTTCCTTGGAAGGCTTGATTAGACCCTTGAACTACCGATTATAGAGCCACAGCTTCCCCAACTTTCAGACTTTGCTGAACAAGGCATTTGGCCTTAAAAGCAAAAGGAAAGAGCTGTCAGGTCATAAGAGAAAGTACTAAGGGCAGACCAGCAGGAATACCCGGCAAAACAACTCCCAAGTTTCTCAGTTCCGCTCCAGAAATCAGAGTGGGAACAACAACTATCAAGCACAACGCTCTGGACAACAAGGTCACAGGAGCAACCAGTACCAGAACCAGCAGAGAAGTAGCACTCAGACTGGTGAAAGGTCTAGTGGTCAACAACAGAATCGTCAAGGAAGCGTCGTGAACAAACTGGCCAAGAACAACAACACAACTACCCTAGTGCAACTGAATGGCTGTTTCAAGTGTGTCGAACTTGGCCACTATGCTAACAACTGCCCAAGGCATAATCAACAGACACCCCAGAAGAACAGCAACCAGAGGACTGACCAGAACACACCTGCTCGTGGATCTGCACAGAACAAGACTTCGCAGAACCAGAATAGAGGAAGAGTCAATCATGTGACAGCGGAATCAGTTCCTGAAGATGCCGATGTGGTGTATGGTATGTTTCTTATTAACTCCATACCTGCATCAGCTTTATTTGATTCTGGAGCATCTCACTCCTTCGTAACAAAGTCATTCGTGGAAAAACATAATATACCAAACTATCCCTTGAAGAAGAAACTATTAATTCGATCACCAGGAGGTGAACTTAGAGCCACTCACTCATGCCCTCAGACTAAGATTGAAATTAGAGGCCTAAGCTTTCTAGTAGATCTGATAATTTTGGAGTCAAGTGGAATCGATGTGATACTTGGAATAGACTACTTGACCAAGTATGATGGAGTAATATCTTGTGCCAAGAGGATGGTTACATTAACCAGTCCACAAGGAGAAAGAATTGAAGTCAATGTCAGTATGCCAACAACAGCAGAGACAATGGTAAATCAGTTGGAAGCGAAATATTTGGAGCACATCAGAATAGTGTGTGAATACCCAGACGTATTTCCGGAAGAATTACCAGGTATGCCACCTGACCGTGATATAGAGTTTTCTATTGAACTATTACCCGGAACCGCACCAACTTCAAAAAGAGCTTACTGAATTGATGTCAAAGATTTAATTAAACTGAAGAAACAAATAGAAGAATTACTAGAAAAAGGTTTTATTCGCCCTAGTTCATCACCATGGGGATCCCCAGTGATATTTGTGAACAAGAAAGATGGTTCAAGGTGAATGTGTGTGGACTATAGAAGCTTGAATGAAGTAATGATTAAGAACAAGTATCCGTTACCACGGATTGAAGATCTGTTTGATCAAATGAGAGGAGCTACAGTATTCTCAAAGATAGACTTAAGATCAGGCTATCATCAGTTGAAGATTCGGACTAAAGATATACCTAAAACAGCCTTCACTACAAGATATAATATATATGAATTTTTAGTCATATCTTTTGGACTGACTAATGCACCAACTTACTTTATGAACTTGATCTCGACCAGTTTGTGGTGGTATTCATCGACGACATACTAGTATACTCTCAGAATGAAGAAGCACATGAAAATCATCTGAGATTAGTTCTACAGAAACTTTGTGACAGTCAGTTGTATGCAAAATTTTCGAAGTGTGATTTTTGGCTAAAGGAAGTCGCTTTCCTAGGTCATATTATCACCAATGGAGAAATCAAGGTAGACCCCAGTAAAATAAGTGAAATACTAAATTGGAAACAACCCACAATGTGTCCAAGATCAGGAGTTTTCTTGGATTAGCAGGATACTACAGAAGATTTATCGAAGGCTTCTCCAAAATAGTGAAACCCCTTACTTCACTATTGGAGAAAGGTAAAGAATTTAAGTGGGATAAAGCATGTCAGAAATGTTTCTAGGAACTAAAAGAAAGGCTAAGCATTGCACCAGTGTTAGTTATGCCTGATATTCATAACGGATTTTATGTGTATTGCGATGCATCACATCTAGGACTTGGATGTGTGTTAATGCAAGAAGGAAAAGTGATTGCCTATGCTTCAAGACAGTTTCGGAAGCATGAGAAGAATTACCTACGCATGATTTGGAATTAGCTGTCGTAGTGCACGCTTTGAAGATTAGGAGGCACTACATGATTGGAAACAAGTGTAAAATCTTCACGGATCACAAAAGCTTGAAATATAACTTCACGTAGAAAGAACTCAACCTAAGACAGAGAAGATGGCTTGAGTAAATTAAAGACTATGATTTGGAAATACAATATCACCCAGGAAAAGCAAATATAGTGGCAGATGCTTTGAGCCGTAAAGGTCAAGTGAAAACATCACTACTCATTTGATGTCACAGGAATTGTGCTGGGAAATGGAACAACTCAACCTTGGAAAGCTCAATAATATGGAAGCAACGGTTATGGAAGTCGAATCTACATTGGAACAAGAGATTCATAAAGGACAAGAGTTTGATGAGATAATCAAAGAAATTAAGACACAAATTAGTTTGGGTAAAGCCCCATATTTCATAGAAGCTGAACAAGGCACATTATGGTTTAAAAAGAGAATCTGTGTACCAGAAATCAAGCACCTCACCAACTTATTTTAAGAGAAGCTCATGATTCAGCTTATTCTATTCACCCTGGAACTACTAAGATGTACCAGGATCTAAAGGAAAAGTATTGGTGGTACGATTTAAAAAGAGATGTGGCTACTCATGTTGCACTATGTGTCGTGTGTCAACGAGTTAAAGCCGAGCACCAAAGACCAGCAGGATTGCTACAACCTCTCAAAGTACCTGTTGGGGGCCTTCGGCTTCCGAAGGTCCTCAAAAATATAATTTGACAATGTTCTCCAAGTATGCGAGCAGGTATCTTCGGAATCAGGTTGCGGGTATACAAGAGCATGGTCAAGACGAAGCTTGACTGAAATGGAAGACGACCATGACGAAGGATGAAACGATCACGAAGCTATGTGCAGAAAAGCTTCGGCATGACAGCAGAAAAGGGGAACCGACTTAAAGATGAAAAGCCAAATTAGACCTCGAAGAATTACTATAGAGTTATTGATAAAAGCAAAGGGCATTAATGTAATTTTACATGGGCTGCGTCCCGTGCCTATAAATAGATGAACAGTACTCCCGTACTGTTCACACTGACTTTGCATTGGCATCACGCTTGTACCCTTACTTTCCTTCAAGCCGAAGGTACATTTGTAATTTGTTGTTGTTTATATAAGTAAAATAAATGAAAATAAACTAATAATATTGTTCAGAAGTAATCATGTTATTTTCCTGGTTTTTATGTATAAATCTCTCTTATTTTTTATTATAATTATGAAGGGGTGACCTTCATAACCTTCGTCCGAAATCCATTATATCCAAAGGGGAATAATGCTTCAAAGGGCGAAGATCTTTAATATTTAACATTTTATGTTGCCTTGTTCTTAATTCATAGTATTTGAGAACAAGTCCCCAACAGTACCGGAATGGAAATGAGAAGAAATCAGTATGGATTTCATAGTTGGACTACCCCGTACTCAAGATGGCTATGATTCAATATGGGTTATAGTGAACAGGTTGACTAAAGTGGCACACTTTATACCTGTGAAGACAACTTACTCAAGAGCCCAGTTAGCAGAGTTGTACATGTCAAGAATTGTTTGTCTGCATGGAGTACCAAAGAAGATCGTATCAGATCGAGGAACCCAATTTACCTCGCGCTTTTGGAAAAGACTACATGAGTCCATGGATACCAAGCTAAACTTTAGTTCAGCTTATCATCCGCAAACGGATGGGAAAACTGAAAGAACAAACCAAGTGTTGGAAGATATGTTAAGACCTTGCGCTCTAAAGCATGGTAGAAGCTGGGATAAAAGTTTGCCTTATGCAAAATTCTCGTACAACAATAGTTACCAGGAAAGTCAAAAATGGCATCGTTTAAAGCACTTTATGGATGAAACCGCTTTATTGGAATCAGTCTGGAGAAAGTCAAGTATTTGTCCAGAAATTCTCCAAGAACCATAAAAGCAAGCACAGATTATCAGAGAGAATTTGAAAACAGCACAGTCAAGATAGAAAAGCTATGCTAACAATAGAAGAAGCGAGTTGATATTTGAAGTAGGAGACTTCGTATACCTTAAAGTTTCACCGATGAGAGGCATGAAAAGATTTAAGGTTAAGGGTAAACTATCTCCTCGCTACGTTGGCCCGTTCAAGATTTTGGAAAGAAAAGGTGAAGTAGCGTACAGGTTAGAGCTACCCGATAGTTTGTCGGATGTGCATGACGTATTTCATGTGTCACAACTTAGGAAATGCTTAAGAGTACTAGAAGAACAATTACCTATGGAAGAACTCAATGTTAAGGAAGATTTGACTTATTCGGAGTACCCTATCAGAATTTTGGAAACATCTCGCAGAATTACACGGAGTAAAGTTATCAACATGTGTAAAGTTCAGTGGAGTCATTATTCGGAAGATGATGTGAAAGTAGACTAGAGGGGGGGTGAATAGGCTACACCTGAAAATTTTCACTAAAAACTTCGAGATAGGTTAAATTAAAGTTGCACTGGTGCAAACCGGTTCAGTCGATTTTAATTACAACTGAACAAGTTTGAACCTGCTCAACTTAAATTAGATAATCTATTGAACAAATACAAAGTAGTGAAGAATATAGCTAAAGACTTGCCTTACACAAAATCTACTCGAATGAATAATATGAACCAACCACCGAATATAAAGCGCTTAACAAGAACACGCGATATAACCCGAGGTTCGGCAACCACCACAAAGGTGTCCTACTCCTCGTTGAGGAACCCACAAAGGGCCAGGTCTTTTCCAACCCTAATCCTCCACAAACCGACCACAAAGGTCAAGGCAATCTCTTCTCAAATCAGCTCAAAGAGCGGGTGATACAAACTTCTTGGGTCGTCCACAAATTTGGAGACTCCCAAGCAACCTCTAACCGTCAAGGAACACGAGGTTCTAAGAGTAACAAATCCGCACACGGTTAAGTTTGCAACGAGCTCAAGAACAAAGAGAATGTGAGAATCGAGATGAAATTGACAGCGAGTTCGATCAAGTTCACCTCACACCAAGGGTCCTTCAAATGATTGAAGGAGATGCGATTGCGGGTGTGAAAGGTGAAATGAATGTGCTTGTTTGAAGGTTGGTCAGCCAAGAATTCGTGGGAGAGGCAGAAGTAAATGAGAGAGAGAGTGTGAGGGGGTATATAAAGGATCCCCCAAAAGCTAGCAGCCGTTGGGAGAAAAAGAGTAAAAACCGGTTGAACCGGTTTTCAGACCGGTTGAACCGGTTTCTACCAGGGGGATCCCGGTCCACTGAGCTACTCAGCCGGAGACTCAACCGGTTTCAAAACTGGCTGAGTAAGGAAAAAATTCGGCTCAATCGGTTTTAATAAAATATCTGCTGCGACTTTTCTGACAGCTCTGACTGTCAGACAGGTCAGAGCAGAGGTGGCAGGTGAACAGTACCAAAACCGGTTGAACCGATTTAAGGACCGGTTGAACCGGTTTTGGGGGCTGAAACCAAATTTTGAGTATTTTGAAGAGAACAAAAGTGGAGTCTTTGTGGGAAGTAAAATTTGTTTTTCTCAAGGGCATTCATGATCTGGAAAAGTGTTCTCCAAGATGTTTTCAAAAGATTTTGAACTTGGCTCGTTGCACAACTTACTTAACCGTCGGGATCCCTCTTAATTGTACGGTGATTCCTATGACTCAAGAATTATAAATTTAGCACCGTCGTTGTTTCTAAGCACTTGGAGCACGCCATTTGATGTGGAATTTTAAATCCGCTGTGCTTTATACTTTTATGCTCGTAAGATCTGTGCTTCTCTTGTCTGTAGAATTACTGTGTACATGCTAGGAGCAAACTTGTTAGAATCTCAGTTTGTTTTGTCATTAATCACCAAAACCCTCAATTAGGGTTGATTGCACTTACAATCTCCCCCTTTTTGGTGATTGATGCCAAAACAAACTGGAATAGAAATAAAAGTTAAAAGTTACAAGTACTTGCGAGATAAAATCTTTTGTGTATGTGTACCTCCCCCTAAATATGTGCATGAGTTTTGCGATATTAACATTGACTTGATATGTCAATTTGCAACATATTTAGAGAGAGAGAACAATCAACGCCATACACAAAACAATGAGGTATGAAACATAATTAGATAGAAAGAGTAAAAATTACACATTAAAGCTCATTATCACATAGCATATGATATGAAAAATTCTACTGCTATTACAATAATGAGAACTCATCTCATCACATCATAAAAATGTTTATGGCTTTAGAGCCATGCATGCATCATACGATATAGTTATTACAGACCGATTGTTCATTACAAAAATAAAGGGTACTGCATAAAGGGTACTGCCATAATAAACCTTCTCCCCCTTTTTGGCAACAAGAACCAAAAAGAGAGAGAGAGACGCCAATCCAATGATCACCAGTTGGGAGGAGGATGATGAGGAGCAAAGAGGTGGTGCGCCAGGTGAGAGGCAAAGTGTTCCTCCCCAGACTGGTCCGGGGGAGGAGCACTGCCAGAAGGATCCTGGGGCGGAGGGTAAGAGGACGATTGGCCCGGATCCCCGTGATACGGAGGCGGGACAAACTGCTCCCGATCATCAAAATAAGCTTCTTCTTCTTCGTCGATGTCGTCTGCTGGCATGAAAGGCACCCCGTATGCCTGCTGGTACCACTCGTTGATCTCCGGAGGAGGAGGATGGAGAGGTACGTCAGGCGAGCGGGGGGCGAATGGAGTACCCAAAGAGGAAGCTTGACGACGTAGGTTGTCGTCAGTCTCTGACGTCGAGCCACCTCATGGACATCCGCAGCAATGTTCCGGCACATGGAGAAAAATGCCGCAAACCCGTGGGCCAAGCGGGCACCCATCCCTCGGCCACGACCTCGACCACGACCACGACCACATGGCGTGGGAGATCCGCGGCCAGGGGAGGGACGCGAGGCACCGGTAGCAGCAGCAGCAGGACCAGCAGACGGACCCTCAGATGTATGAGCGCGAGAGCTTAAGGGGGCTTTCCTGAGGCGCCCTGCTGGATTGTTGGGATCAATCCAGAAAGGGGTATATGACTGATGTCTTGTACCTTTGTCAAATTTAAACTGGGTCACAACCTCAATCATCTTCATGATAAACGGAGCATGAAGACACCCCTTCAAGGGAAAGCAGGCGGCATGAATGATTTCCTGCCAAACCATACCAAAGACATTTATCCTTTCTGAGCTGCTGGGTTTCATGAAAGAGAGCAAGACCTTGCTCTCTCCAAGAATGTTCATCTAATTACCCCCTTTTGGAATGAGGGTCATCCTGCAGAGGGAGTTGATGTATCGATAATACTTATGGATGTTTGTAGACTCCCAATACTTCCCAGACTCAGAAAGATGAAGATCTTTGGCTTCATCTCTAATAGGCTGTCGGAAATCATGTATCTTGATCTTGTCGCCAGAGATATCATTGTCAGAAAAACCAAGAATGTGAGCAAACCTACGGTAGCTCACCTTATACCAACTACCTTCAATGTAGAAGTTCAGATAAGGATAGTTGTATGGACTCTCCTCGTCAGCTGGCTTGATCCATAAAGTTGAGTAGAATTGGGCAATCACTTCATCATTCCAATCATATTGGAATGTCATGATACTCTTCATCTTTTTCCTTTCACAGGCCCTCAATGCCTGTGTCATCTCTGGGTCCCCAATGGCCTCACAACCTTCCCAGTTGATATAGCGTTGAAGCAGGATAGGTTGATGCTTCTTGGGGAGGATTACGGAATTATAAAAATCCACGTGATGAAGTGTCCAAAAGCGGTTTCCATCAATCCTAGCATCGCGAATGCGCAATGCAGGATTTTGGAAACGGAGATCCTGAAGGAGAGCAGAACCTCCACTGGCAGTGAAATCAGTTACTGGCTCATTGCCAGCACGCCGAGCCTCCGCCCGGTGGAGGACCAACCCACGAATCACAAGGGCGTGGGCCGGGGGAAGATCAACTTCATCATCCTTCCCGCCTTCATCATCACTCGTAGCCTCCCACGCCTGCGGATTCGTCGCGGGTCGGGACCGACCGGAAGGATTCCGGGTTGTCCGACCGCGAGCACTTTGAGACCTGAAGGCCTCAGCACCTTGCATGACATTTCCGCTTCCTCGCCCACGCTTAGATCGAGAGCGTGGGGGAGTATCTTCATGTATTTCTTGGTCATCAGAGGAGTCGGATTCAACCACGAACGGGTTCCTCCGACGCACCATTCTAAGAAACAAAAATAGAACCTATGATGAGCAAGGATCAAACACGTTTGAGTAGAAACGCATAAGATATTGAGCATGCACTTCAACTGTTCATATGAGCGGTTCAACTACAATGAATCAATATCAAATCGCTAAACTCTAAAAATGTTTGTCACAAATGAAGATAATCTAAGTGTTGCAAGCACTTAAACTAAAATGTACCCAACGAATGATACAATAGATAATCAAGAACGCGTAGGATCGAGTACAAGGAAATGAAATAGGGCAATACCTCGATCCGGAGATTTAGTCAAGAAATCCCAACGAGATTGAGGAAGATGATGGAGAACGCCAGGATGAACGGATCTCCAACAACTCTTCCAAAGATGGGAGGGCACAAGTGAGTTTTTGGAGTGGAGTGTGAAGGAGAGAGAGGAAGAAGAGTGGGCGGCGGCGGCTGGAAAATGAAACTGAGAAGAAGAGAAGAGGTGAGAGGGAGAGAAATAAAGGGGGAGTCGGCTGGCCAGAATACAGAAAACCGGTTCAACCGGTTCAAAAACCGGTTCAACCGGTTTCTGGTCAAACTGCGCAGTAAAAGCGCGCAGAAAAAGGTGTTGACTGCGCGAAATTTCTGGCAGTCTGACAGCGCAGACTGCGCGCAGACTGACGGCGCGGAGGTCAAAACCGGTTCAACCGGTTTTTATACCGGCTCAACCGGTTTCCACCAGGGGAAAACCGGTTGAGTGGCCTACTCAGCCGGTTTACTCAACCAGTTTCCAGATATCGCCCAGAAGGGCTGCAATAGCACTTAGCAAAAATGACATGAGAGATTTTAATGATAAAAATGTTATTTCTCATTTCATATTGCTCAAACAATCAATTTACATCCATCAAATTTGATCAAAATTTTAGTTATTAAGACACGTTTCGAGAATCCAAGATATTGAGCTCACTCCTAAGAAAACAAAACCTAGTCTCATCAAGGGGTTTTGTGAAGATATCGGCTAGTTAATTTTCGGTGCTCACATGAAACAATTCGATATCTCCTTTGGCTTCGTGGTCTCTCAAGAAATGGTGTCTGATGTCAATATGTTTTGTTCTAGAGTGTTGCACCGGATTGTTTGCAAGTTTTATGGCACTTTCATTGTCACACAAAAGTGGAATTTTGTTGAACTCACAACCAAAATCTCTAAGGGTTTGCTTCATCCATAACAACTGTGCACAACATGCCCCAGCTGCTATATACTCAACTTCTGCAGTGGAAAGTGCAACACAATTTTGTTTCTTGGAACTCCATGACACTAAGGACCGCCCAAGGAATTGGCAAGTCCCAATAGTGCTTTTTCGATCTACTTTGCAAGCTGCATAATCTGAGTCAGAGTAGCCAAGCAAATCAAAAAGGGAGCCTTTGGGATACCATAATCCTAGGTTTTGGGTGTGGACTAAGTATCTTAGAATTCTCTTAACGGCTACAAGATGGCAATCTTTAGGGTTTGCTTGAAAACGTGCACACATGCAAACACTCAACATTATATCAGGTCTAGATGCACATAAGTAAAGCAGTGATCCTATCATTGATCTATATAATTTTTGATCTACAAGTTTACCTTCCTCATTTAGGTCGAGATGTCCATTTGATGACATTGGAGTCTTGGCGTGTTTTGCTTTTTCCATGCCAAACTTCTTGAGCATATCTTGTGTATATTTGGTTTGGCATAGAAAAGTACCTTCCTTGAGCTGTTTGACTTGAAATCCTAGGAAGTATTTAAGCTCGCCCATCATAGACATCTCAAACCTGTTCGTCATTACTTTGCTAAACTCTTCACAAAATTTTTCATTAGTACTACCAAATATAATGTCATCAACATATATTTGGCACACAAATAATTCATTGTCAACTTTTCGAGTAAATAAAGTAGAGTCAGCTTTTCCTATTGTAAACCCATTCTTAATTAAAAAATCTTTAAGACAGTCATACCAAGCTCTAGGGGCTTGTTTAAGCCCGTAGAGTGCCTTGTGAAATAGATAAACATGATTTGGCTTCTTTGGATCTTCAAAACCCGGTGGTTGCTCCACATATACCCTTTCTTGTAGTGGTCCATTTAGAAATGCGCTCTTGACATCCATTTGATATAGCTTGAAATCATGGTTAGTAGCATAGGCAATTAATATTCTAATTGATTCTAACCTTGCTACCGGCGCATATGTTTCACCAAAATCAAGTCCTTCCACTTGAGTGTAGCCTTGGGCAACCAACCGTGCCTTGTTTCTTGTAACCACGCCATGTTCATCTTGTTTGTTCCTAAAGACCCATTTAGTCCCAATCACATTTTGTTTGGGTCTTTGGACTAAGGACCAGACTTCATTCCGGGTGAAGTTGTTCAACTCCTCTTGCATGGCAATTATCCAATCCGGATCACCCAATGCTTCTTCAACCTTAAGTGGCTCAAGAGAGGAAACAAACGAGTAAAATTCACAAAAATTAGCTAAACGAGATCGAGTTGTTACCCCTCTCCTGATGCTACCCAGGATGTTGTCCACCGGATGATCCCTTTGAATTGTATGATGGACTCTAGGATGAGGCACTGATGGTTGTCTTTGTATTTGCTCCTCCTCATCATTCAATTGATCAAGAGACACTTCACCATCAATACTTTCGTGTTCATCTTCTACCACTGTTGGCATCCTTTGATGATTTTCTTCATGGCTTGGATGACTTGAGGTTGATGGGTTTGCTTGGGTGGAGACTTTGTCACTCACCACCCTTGCACCCACATCAACAACCTCATTGGTCATCCATAAGGTTCCTTCCTCATCATCCTTTTCTTGAGGTCTCACTTCACCTATTGCAAGTTTCTTTATGGCCTCACAAGGTAGTTCTTCATTTCCTGCAGTGTCATTAGAAACATGCCCTTGCGAGCCATTAGACTCATCAAATGTCACGTCTATCGTTATTTCAACAAGACCGGTGGTATTGTTGAAAACACGATATCCATGCGCATTTGATGCATAACCAAGCAAGAAGCCCTCGTCCACTCTAGGAGCAAACTTTGAGCTCTTGACTTTCTTATTAAGAATAAAACACTTACAACCAAATACTCTAAAATAATCAACTTTAGGTTTGTTACCAGTGAGAAGCTCATAAGCAGTCTTTTTGTAGATCTTATGAAGATAGAGACGGTTGATTGCATGACAGGCGGTGTTGACCGCCTCTGCCCAAAAGTTGTCAGGTGTCTTGTACTCATCCAACATGGTTCTTGCTGCTTCAATTAGAGTTCGGTTCTTTCTTTCCACAACACCATTTTGTTGTGGAGTGTAAGGAACCGAGAACTCATGTTTGATTCCTTCTTCGCCTAAGAATTCTTCGACACCTGTGTTCTTGAATTCCGTCCCATTATCACTTCTCACTTTCTTGATTTTGAGCTCAAACTCATTTTGAGCTCTCCTCATGAATTTCTTCAATATCTCTTGAGTTTCACCTTTATCACTTAAAAAGAATACCCAGGTGAATCGAGAAAAGTCATCAACAATGACTAAACCATACTTACTACCACCAATGCTAATGTAGGCCACAGGCCCGAAGAGGTCCATGTGAAGAAGCTCCAATGGCCTCTTTGTTGTGACCACATTCTTTGATTGATGTGGGACTCCATGTTGCTTTCCTGCTTGGCATGCGCCACAAACCCTATCTTTCTCAAATACAACATTTGTTAGTCCAATGATGTGATTATCCTTTTGAAGTTTGGCCAAATTCCTCATACCGACATGGGCTAACCGGCGATGTCATAGCCAACCCTTGTCGGACTTTGCCACCAAACAAGTCTTAGGCGTTACTTTACTTGTTGTGAAATCAACAAGATAAAGTTTGCCCTTCAAGCGACCCGTAAAGGCAACTGAGGAATCCTCCCTTCTAAGGATCTTCACATCCACATCAGAGAATAAACAATTATAACCCATTCCACAAAGTTGTGAAACGGACAACAAATTATAGCTTAAAGAATCTACCAATAAAACATTTGAAAGTGATTGTTGGTCAGAGATAGGAATTTTACCAATACCAATCACCTTACTCTTGCCACTATCTCCAAACACTATTTCTTGTGCTTCTTGAGTTAGTTGCAATGAATGAAACATGTCTTTCTCCCCGATCATGTGATTTGTACATCCACTGTCAAGCACCCAACTTGACCCACCAGAGGAGTAGACCTGCAAAACAAGTAAAAGGCTATGCTTTTAGGTACCCAAATTGAATTGGGTCCTACAGTGTTAGTTATAGCCTTGGGTACCCACACACTTCTTTTCATGACTTTTCGTTTAGTGTAGGCACCCACATATTTCACAACCAATTTCCCTAAATCCCAAGTCAACATATAATCACAAAGATATGAGTGGGAAATGGGAGCATTAAATTTTTGTCCACTTGAGGATCCCACTTCCTTCATCTTACTCTTTGTGGAACTCAAGTTTACCTTTACCTAAGGTGACTTGTCATTTGAGGAGTGAATCCTCCCCAAGGCATCATATAGGGTGGTTCCCTCTATGAACTTGGGGGATCTCCACCCCTTATGCACTGTGCTAGGGTTTTCCTTGAATGAATTGAACCCAAGCCCCCTTCTTCCATTGTTGGGCTTAAGGGACTTGTACTTGGGTTCAACTTTCTTTAACCCATCATTGCTAGAGCATCTTTTCAAAATTTCTTTGACCTTCACCTGTGGGCTATTTTTCCTTGCATGGTTAGTTAGACAACAAGAAGCATGATATTTGGCACAATGTTTGCAAGAATTATCATTTGAGGAGCTAGACTTAGATTCAAATACTAAAGATGAGGCATTGATGTTCTTGCAATTTTCAAGTTGCACTTGAAGTTCTTGATTTTGAACATTCAAGCTTAACATGCTTGTTTCAAGTGCATTCTTTTCATTTGCAAGATTAGCTATAGAGGTTTTCATATTAATTACTTCTTTATCTTTATTCTCTATAGTTATCTTGACTAAAGAGACATCCTTAGTCAAGACATCTAGCATTTCATCTTTATTGTGAATCAACTCTTGAAGCTCTAGGTTTCTTTCCTTTTCAAGGATAAGCAAGTCTTCTTGAGCATCAAGAGTTGCTTTTCTTTTATCTAGCTTCTCCATTAATTTGGTGATAACATTGTATCCATTCAAGCCAAATTCTTTAATCATTTTATTTTTCATGGCAATTTGATCATCATCATCATCATTTGGAAAATCATTACTAAATAAGGTTACCTTATCTCCCTTTGCCATGAGGCAAGTTGGAGTGTAGGAGTCGTCTTGTAGGTTGGTGAAGAGTTGCGCGCTTGATGTAGATTGGATGGCCACATTTGCCACCACTTCCTCTTCCTCAGAGCTAGAACTCTCTTCATCGGAGTTCCATTCTTCACCAATATGGGCTTGACCATACTTCTTCTTCTTGAAGTATCCCTTGGTCTTGCCTCCCTTTTTAAACTTGTCCTTCTTGTATTCCTTCTTGGCTTCTTGTTCCTTCTTGTTAGGACAATCCGCTATGAAATGACCGGTTTGGCCACATTCATAGCATGCCCTCTTCTTTCCTTTCCTTTGGAACTTGTCATTTTTCCTTACAAATTTCTTGAATGTTTTGATGAACATAGTTGTGTCTTCATCACTTGAGCTATCTCCATCACTTGAGGTCTCGACCACTTTCTTTGCTTTGTGGTCTTTGTTCTTCTTGGGGTTGTCGTGTTCATTTGTGATCAAGGCATGAGAGTCTCTTGTCTTGATGGGGGCTTCTTCGGACTCGTGTTGTTGAATTTTTGCAAATAATTGATGTAGCGTCATATCCTCATAGTCATCACGATCCCTTATCATCCTTGCAAGACTCTTATCCTTTTCTTTATAAGCTCTCATGAACAATCTTGTGACCTTGGAGTCACTCCAATCTTCACTCCCAAGTACTCTTATTTTGTTGACCAACACCATCAACCGATCAAAGAGTGATTGAAGCGACTCACCCTTTGTCCAATCGTATCTTGCAAGCTCACTTTCCAAAGCTTCAACTCTATGTCTCTTAGCTTTGGGATCTCCTTCATGTGACATTTTAAGAATATTCCAAATGTCACGGGCATCTTCTCTTCCTTGAACTTTCCGGTATTCTTCCGGACAAAGACTTCCTTTAATTATGCTCACTGCTTGAGCATTGCGATGAACCTCTTGCATCATTTCCGGAGTCATCTCTTCTCCTTGGGCGGGCTTATACATACCTACATTAACAATCTCCCAAAGACTAGGATGCACACCGATTAAATGCGACTTCATCTTGTCGGCCCACTCGTCATAGTTCAACTCACTAAGAGTTGGTAACTTTCTAAGTGGGGCGGAAGAGAAGTTGGGAATATAATTTCTAGAGTAATCGAATTGAACTTTGCTAAATTCGTTACCTTTGCTTTTGGTAGATGATCCTTCGGTGTTGAGACTTACCTTGCTCAATACCTTAGACACCAAAAGATCCACTAGATCGTCATTGTAATCAAATGTTCCCTTACCTTTATCTTCTTCGGCCTTTCTTCTTGATTCTTCTTCTTCGGCCTTTTTCTTAGCATCTTCCTCTTTCATTTTGAGGAACATTCTCTCGGCAATCTTCATGGCGAGGTCGAGGACCTTGGGGTCCACTTCCTCACTGGAAGATGTGACGGGGATTTCCTCGAGGAGAGGATCCACATGGTCCCGTTGTGTAGACATGATCATTTCCTCACGCGGCTAAGTGTAAAACGAGGTACGTAGCTTTGATACCAATTGAAAGTAGCCTAGAGGGGGGTGAATAGGCTACACCTGAAAATTTTCACTAAAAACTTCGAGATAGGTTAAATTAAAGTTGCACTGGTGCAAACCGGTTCAGTCGATTTTAATTACAACTGAACAAGTTTGAACCTGCTCAACTTAAATTAGATAATCTATTGAACAAATACGAAGTAGTGAAGAATATAGCTAAAGACTTGCCTTACACAAAATCTACTCGAATGAATAATATGAACCAACCACCGAATATAAAGCGCTTAACAAGAACACGCGATATAACCCGAGGTTCGGCAACCACCACAAAGGTGTCCTACTCCTCGTTGAGGAACCCACAAAGGGCTGGGTCTTTTCCAACCCTAATCCTCCACAAACCGACCACAAAGGTCAAGGCAATCTCTTCTCAAATCAGCTCAAAGAGCGGGTGATACAAACTTCTTGGTGTCGTCCACAAATTTGGAGACTCCCAAGCAACCTCTAACCGTCAAGGAACACGAGGTTCTAAGAGTAACAAATCCGCACACGGTTAAGTTTGCAACGAGCTCAAGAATAAAGAGAATGGGAGAATCGAGATGAAATTGACAGCGAGTTCGATCGAGTTCACCTCACACCAAGGGTCCTTCAAATGATTGAAGGAGATGCGATTGCGGGTGTGAAAGGTGAAATGAATGCGCTTGTTTGAAGGTTGGTCAGCCAAGAATTCGTGGGAGAGGCAGAAGTAAATGAGAGAGAGAGTGTGAGGGGGTATATAAAGGATCCCCCAAAAGCTGGCAGCCGTTGGGAGAAAAAGAGTAAAAACCGGTTGAACCGGTTTTCAGACCGGTTGAACCGGTTTCTACCAGGGGGATCCCGGTCCACTGAGCTACTCAGCCGGAGACTCAACCGGTTTCAAAACTGGCTGAGTAAGGAAAAAATTCGGCTCAACCGGTTTTACAAAAATATCTGCTGTGACTTTTCTGACAGCTCTGACTGTCAGACAGGTCAGAGCAGAGGTGGCAGGTGAACAGTACCAAAACCGGTTGAACCAGTTTAAGGACCGGTTGAACCGGTTTTGGGGGCTGAAACCAAATTTTGAGTATTTTGAAGAGAACAAATGTGGAGTCTTTGTGGGAAGTAAAATTTGTTTTTCTCAAGGGCATTCATGATCTGGAAAAGTGTTCTCCAAGATGTTTTCAAAAGATTTTGAACTTGGCTCGTTGCACAACTTACTTAACCGTCGCGGATCCCTCTTAATTGTACGGCGATTCCTATGACTCAAGAATTATAAATTTAGCACCGCCGTTGTTTCTAAGCACTTGGAGCACGCCATTTGATGTGGAATTTTAAATCCGCTGTGCTTTATACTTTTATGCTCGTAAGATCTGTGCTTCTCTTGTCTGTAGAATTACTATGTACATGCTAGGAGCAAACTTGTTAGAATCTCAGTTTGTTTTGTCATTAATCACCAAAACCCTCAATTAGGGTTGATTGCACTTACATGATGCCACTTGGAAAAGAGAAGATGAACTCAGAGCAGAATTCCCCCAGTTATTCTCAGAAGTTCCTTAATCTCGAGGACGAGATTCTTTTAAGGGGGTAGGTTTGTAACACTACCAAAACCATCAACTAAAAATAATGCATTTAGTTTATTAATGGTAAATATGGTAATAAATTTTTCTTTCAAGTGTTTTATTTTTATTTGCATTTAAAGTAATTTTTGTTTGATCATATTTGATTTTTGGATGTTTAGTAGAATTTCTTTCACATTGAAAATCCAATTAATTAATATAGAAATATTGGTCCAAAAATAAATATTTTAGTTATAAATAATTTTGGCATAATTATTATGATTTTTAGAATTATTTAAAAACATATATATTTATATTTTTAAATAGAAAAGAAAAGAAAAAAAAGGAAAAACCAGAAACCCTAACCCTAACCGAAACCGGCCCAATAGGCCCAAGCGGCCCAGCCGCGCCCTTTTCCCCCCTCCTCTCCTTCTCCCTCCCAGCCGACGTTGCCTGGCCGCGCACGCCCGACCCCGCGCTCGCCCTCGACGTCTGCGCCCGTTCGTTGCCCGAGCCGGAAACCGTCGCCCGTCCCTCTATCTCCCTCCCCCACATTCTCTCTCACTCAATGGCGTTAATGGCCATGGCCGGCCGTTCCCCCCCCGGCGTCTCCCCCTCTCCTCCCCTCTCTCTATAAAAGCCCGAGCTCTCCCTCTCTCCCTCCCCGAGCTCTCTCTCTCACGCTCTCTTCTCTGCCCGAGCTCGCCGTCACGCCCGTCCGTCGTTCGTCGTTCGCCGTCGAGCCCCACCGTCCGTGCTCGCCGTCCGTGCTCGTCCCCAAGCCACAACCTTGCTCGCCCTGCTCCTCCCCTGCCCGGCTGAGCCCCTTCTCCCCCGTCGATCTCCATTCCCGCGCGTGAGCTCTATCTCAAGGTAAAATAAGCACATTTTGCATTTTAGTCCCTGCGTGTAAATAAAATTAATTCCGAGATTTTCAGTTTAGAAATTATCGAAAATAGACTCCAATGTATATGTGTAATCGTAAACAAGCCCCACAACAATATTTTGGACAGGTGTATTTTATATTTCAAAAAATAAATAATGTCACTATTCACTAGAAACGTTTACGATTAACTTCGCGTATTTATGTCATAATAACCATGATTATGTTACTAAAGTCCAATTAGTAATTTACATTAATATATTTTTAGAATATTAATGTTAGGTGATTCTAGAAATGAACATTTTTAGCTATACGTAAGATTTCTATTTAGAAAGAAAAGGGATAAAACTCAAAAGTCTATTATTAGTAATAAAGAAAATAATTTATTTCCCATAAAGTTTGTTAATACATGTTTATCAATATTATACTAGATAAAACTAGTGTCATAGTCACCTACTCATATTTTCACCAATAATAACTCAAAGTAGTAGTCATAGTGGATTAATAAGTATTTATGCTTTAAAACATATTTATGAGTATAATTGTGTGATGTATGAATGTGTATGTAATGATGAATGATTACCCATGGGATGGTGTATGTTTATTTATTTGGCGTACGTATTCTTTTGTATGTACGATACGCAAATCGATGCTAGAAGTTGGTTGTGAGGTAGACAAACCCACTAGTACAATTTGGCTCTATACAGGCGGTAGGCTTTTTACATCACAGGCGGTTCGGATAGAAAACCGCCTGGGATGTCCTAGGCTTTCGGACCGCCTGTGTTGTATAAGTATCACAAGCGGTTTTTGTTTCGGACCGCTTATGGTGCTCGATTCGTATCACAGGCGGTTTTTGTTTCGGACCGCTTGTGGTTTGATTACCATATTAATATTTTTATTTTTAACAAAAAATATGATTTTATTGATGTAAATACAAAAAATATGCATTGAGCTTGAATTAATATTTTAATTTATAACAAAAATATGCAAATACAATTTAAATGAATTTTAATAGCACACATAGATAACTAGCGAGATTTTAAATTAATTGGCAACCACAATGCATAGTCGATCATACATGCTAATAAATACAATTTGATTCATACAATTTTTCATGAACTACCATTTTTCCGCATGTATGGCTTTAAGTTCTTATCAATTTTCTTTTCCACGCGCTTGATTCTCTCTGGACCGTTAAAGACGAACATCTCTTCATACTTATTGTATTCCTCATCTCCGTCTCCCACATTCTCAACTCCAACAATTTTTTGCTTTCCAGAAATAACTACATGCATCTTCTCATCTGCTCGATCGAGTACATAGAACACTTGTGCAACACATTCGGCAAGAACCCACGGGTCATCTTTATATCCTACTTTATTTAAGTCTACCAATGTGAGTCCGTAGTTATCCACTGTCACCCCCACGGGATGTTGTACCCATTGGCACTTAAATAAGGGTATTTTCATGCTTGGGCCATAATCAAGTTCCCATATTTCCTCTATAAATCCAAAATATGTGGTCTTCTGTCCCTGTAGGTCAAAAGCATCGATACGAACACCGCTATTTGTGCAACACTTTTCATGTCTTTTGATTTAGTGTAGAATATGTACCCATTGATGTCATATGCTTGCCATGATGTCACAAAACACGATGGCCCAGAAGCCAAATTCTTCATTGTTTTCTCTTCCAAAGAGTCTCTGAATGGCAAGTTTTTGTCCATTAACCATTCGCTGAAACGATGTTTGTGCTCCCTCATGATCCAGTCCTCTGTGCGGTTCTGATTTTCTTTACGAAGCTCATCCAGGTGTTCCTCTATGTAAGGCTCGGCTATCGTGAGATGTTGTAGTACATTACCATGAGCACAATGTACTAGCTTGTAATCCTCAACGCGAATAGTTTTCCTACCCATTCTCCCTCTCCCACATAGTTTACTCTCATGTTTAGGTACAGGCACACCTATCATTGTTCTGTCACTGATGTAATCTATACAGCTCTCAATCACTTCTTCTGTAGTGTATCCCTCCATGATTGAACCCACTGGGTGAGCGTGATTTCGCACATAACCTTTTAATACTCCCAGGTATCGCTCCAACTGAAACATATGATGTAAATATAGTGGCCCTAATATTTTTATCTGATCCACGAGATGTATGATTAGGTGTACTTGCATATCAAAAAATGATGGAGGAAAACACATTTCAAGCTTGCACATAGTCTCGATGATGTTTGCCTTTAGATAGTCCAAGTCTTCTAAAGCTATTACTTTTTGTGAAACCGCATTGAAAAGTAACACAAGCGTGTGGTGACAACTTTGACATGCTCTGTTTCGAGGGCTCTTACCGCAATTGGGAGGAACACCGTCATCATCACATGGCAGTCATGAGAGTTGTAGCCAAATAGAGACAAGTCCTTCATCGTGACTAGTTTGCTGATATTGGATGAGAAACCTGTGGGCACTTTGACCCCACGCAAACATTTGCAAATCTTTGTTCTCTCCTCAACTGACAAGTTGTAGCTAGCTGAGGGGAGGTAAGGCTTCCCTTTGCCACTATCCACTGGATGAAGTTCCGATCTGATTTAAAGATCTACTAGATCATTGCGTAATTTAAGTCCGTCCTTTGTCTTACTCGGCATGCCCAACAAGGTTCCAATGATGCTGTCAAAAACATTCTTTGTTACATGCATCAAATCAATGCTGTGGCAAATTTCCATATCCTTCCAGTATGGGAGGTACTTGAAAAAATTGATTGCTTCTTGAAAGTTGTGTAAGTTGAAGGGTCAATTCTCTTTCTCTTTTCTCCTTTGTTTTTTCCCTTTCCGAATACAACATGAATGTTCTTTACAATTTCAAAAACAAGTTTCCCACTATAAGGCTTTGGTGCACCTTCACTTTCCAGTTCATTGTTAAATTCCTCTTTAATCTTTCGGTACTTATGCTGCTTCATCAAGAACCGTTTGTGTCCCATGAACACCAACTTCTTGGATAATTTAAGGTACATGGAAGCAGTTCCATCGACGCACACTACACAACTATTCTTTCCTTTAGTCTTTTGCCCTGATAGTGTGGCGCCACCGGGAGAATCATGGATGGTAACAAATATAATTGCTCTTAAGTTGAAATACTCATGGAAATACTCATCCCATATTTGAACTCCTTCATTCCAGAGCTTTGTCATATCTTCCATTAGAGGTTCTAGGAACACATCAATATCAACACCAGCTGATTTTGGACCTTGAATAAGAATAGTCAACATAATGTACTTTCTTTTGTGACACAGCCATGATGGAAGGTTGTACATCGTTAAAGTCACGGGCTAGGTGCTATGTACACTTCTGCTTTCACTAAATGGATTCATTCCGTCTGTACCCAAAGCAAATCTTACATTTCTGGTTTCTTTGGCAAACTCAGGATTCATAAGATCGAAATTTTTCCATTGTGATGCATCAGCAGGGTGTCGAATCTGTTTGTTACTCTGCTTGCGATTTTCAGCATGCCAACGCATAAGCTCAGCCTCCCTAGGATTTGAGAACAAACGTTTCAAGCGATCAATTACTGGAAGATACCACATCACCAAAGCTGGGATCTTTGACTTCTTTTTCCCATCCATGCCATCAAAAGTGTCATCGTCACTTTCAGGTCCAATAGTGGATATCTTGTTTTTATTTTTCTTCGGGAATTTTTTTACACACTCTTGATTGTAGCTCTTCTTGTATCGACTGACATTGCAAACTGGGCATCTTGTTGCGTTCTCAAAATCGCCACGACACAGAATACAATGGTTCGGACAAGCATGAATTTTTTGCACACCCAGAGCTATGGGAGATATAAGCTTCTTCGCTTTATAAGTGCTTGTTGGTAGTTTGTTGGGTTTTGGTAGTAATTGGGACAGAAAATTCAAAAGATCTGTGAAGCTAGTATCAGACCATCCGGCGCTAGCCTTCAACTTAAGAAGTTCTAGAACTGTACGCAGTGTAGTAAACTCTTTGTCACAACCCTTTGATTCATCATATAAAGATTCTTTTGAGGCACTTTCCAGTCCCTCCATTTTAGATAGCCCCTTCTGTGATCCCACAGAACTCAACATTTCTGGTTCCATATGGTGCAACATCTCTTCGCAATCAAATTCTTCAAAATTTTGATTAGCATCCACAGAATCCACTTTACCATCCACTTTATCTAAAATTCCAACAACTCTCTCGTCATTACCAGGCACTTCACATGGATCCAACTCACCATGTTCTGTCCATATCGTGTAATTGTTTTTAAACCCTCTTTTCAAAAGATGTGATTGGATTACTCCTGTATCTCTCCAAGCTACCTTATTATCACAATCGATGCACGGACATAATATCTCCTTACTCTTTCGCAAATTCGTGTGCTTGTTGGCCGCTTCAATAAAGCTTCTCAAATTTCGAATGTACGACGGATGTGGTCTTGGCACATTGTACATCCAACCTCGGTCCATTACCTTTTCCTATATTGATTAACATCAATAAAATCATTAATTAATTGAATTCATCCATAAAACATGAAACGAATTGATGTGCATGAAAATGAAACAACATTGCAGCAATAGGTACCTTGAGGTGAGACAACTATGTTTATTAGGAATCTTTAAATTAGATCAACTACAAGTCCAAATCTTGGAATTCGTAAGCTTTTCTTCAAATCCAGTCTATATTACAAAATTGAGGAAAAATCGCATCAAAATGAGAACGAAAACAAACGGAGATCATATATATGCATAAACTCCTGAAATCAATCAATAAATTCAAAAACAAAACCTTCTCCATGTAGATCTCAAAAAACACTCGCCGTCGCTACAGTGCTGTGACTGTTCTGGGAGATAGGGTTCTGGAACCCGTGGGCTAGTCCTTTTATAGTGTACACACATCGCAGGCGGATTTTTAGAAAAACCGCTTGTGATATATAACATCACAGGCGCTTTTTTATTCCGACCGCCTGTGATAGATTAACTTCACAGGCGGTCGGAATAAAAAAGCGTCTGTGATGTTATATATCATAAGTGGTTTTTCTAAAAATCCGCCTATGATGTGTGTACACTATAAAAGGCTTCCGGCAGGAACCCTAGCTATTTCCCGCCCGAGCTGACACAGTGTTGCGCCGCCAGGCTGATCAACTTCACCGCCGTCCCCGAGCCCGAGGCCGAGCGCCACCGTCCCCAAGCCCGAGGCCGAGCGCCGCCGTCCTCGAGCCCGGGCGCCGTCGTCCCCGAGCCCGAGCACCGCGAGCGCCACCGTCCCCGAGCACCGCGAGCGCCGCCATCCCCGAGAACTTTGGTAAGAGCACTTTGGTAAGAGCACCCTCCCTCTCCATGCATGTCGTCGATTTCAAGAGCCTGCTTGTGCCTGCACGCGCTGCTAGGAGACTGGAGGAAGAGATGAGGTAGAGGCAAAGAAACTAGATAGAATGTGTGGATTGGAATAAGAAATAACAGATAATGTTGTTGAATTATTTGTGCCCTATTAATTTCTATCATTATATGCCCTATTAACAAATGACTTAAATCATTTTCTATCATTATATGCCCTATTAATTTGTAATGGCATACTCAACATACAATATGACATATTCTCTGATTAGACACGTCTTAACCTTCATAATAGACGTGTAAAATCTACGTCATACATCATCATAGACATGCAACACATATTGATAAATCTACTTTTCTAGTAATCGCTTATTATAAGCACATATTTGTAAAGGTGCATCTCTAATAATCTTTTATCATACACACTTGATACTTAAACCATGTCATTGATAAGTTCTTTATCACAGTTTTGTTGTTTAAATTATGTCTTTGATGCCTACTTATCATAGATATGTATTGATAAAGGCGGGTCTCTGATAAGCACTTATTAGAAACTCTTGTTATTTTGAACCGCATCTTTGGTAGGCACCTCATGGGAAATTTTGTTCTTATCTCTTGTTGTTGCCACAAGCTTTCTCATGTTCGAGATGTTTGGAAGGAACTTTTGCAGTACGAAAGAAGTTCCACGAGTTCTCTTCTCATATCTAGTTAGATTCATTATAGATGCTAGTAGTTGAGCACTAGTGCCCTCAAGAAGAAATTTGGACTTGTCACATATATGTATCATCTTATCAACCCACTTATCACATATATGTATTGATAAAGGTGGGTCTCTAATAAGCATTTATCACAAACTCATGATATTTTGAACCACATCTTTGATAGGCACCTCATGGGGAAATTTTGTTCTCTTTTGTTGCCACAAGATTTCTCATGTTTGAGATGTTTGGAGGGAACTTTCGCACTACAGAAGAAGTTCCACAACTCCTCTTATCATATCTAGTTGAATTTATTATAGATGGTAGTAGTTGAGCACTAGTGCCCTCAAGAAGAAAGTTGGACCTTGTGTCCATATCCTTTAGGACAGCTAATGCTTTTCTCAAATTTTCGTTTTCCCCTTGTTGTTCATGAGTGTATAGAATAAGCTCCTAGAAACATTTGGTGGCTAGGACAGTTGCCAAAAACCATGGAAGCACATATCTGTTTGGGACTTATGGAGAATGGCTTTGGCTGAATGCCTAAATCGGGCCGGGAAGCACGGAGCAGATAGAAGTGCACATTCCAATGCAGATAGACAGAGAAGGCATGGTTGTGATGTTATAATGCTGAAGGACCCCAAGAAGAGATTATGTTCTGTCATTTACCACCACCGCCTGTTATTTGTGGGCTTCACCGAGGGCTGGAAACATTTGGTGGCAGCAAACGAGCAGCCCACCTAAGAGAAGAGAAGCGCACAGATGAAGCCGGGGCGGCTTTAAATTTTGTGACCACACATCCGGACAGAGTACACTGGCTCACCATCGTCTGGCCCCTTAACAAGCTCGCAGACGTCCCCAGTCCGAAGGTCGTTTGCTGCCACCAAATGTTTCCAGCCCTCGGTGAAGCCCACAAATAACAAGTGGTGGTGGTAAATGACAGGCCATAATCTCTTCTTGGGGTCCTTCAGCATTATAACATCACAGCCATGCCTTCTCTATCTAACTGCATTGGAAAGTGCACTTCTATCGACGGCGGCAGATGGGGCCTTGAGGCGCCGCCATCGCCTTCACCGCCGTCGGCAGATGGGGAGGCCACCGGTGGTGGTGGCCGGGTACAGCTAGGGTTTGGACTCGATTTCTTTTGAATCACCTTTTCTCCAAGTTCCCTTATTGATGGAACCAGTATATCAGACTAACAGTATATCCTCGGTCGACCCCCTTATTGATGGAACCAGCTGTGCACTAGGTACCTACTAGGATGGATGTGGTTTGCACCGGTGTGTCTAACATAGTTGATGAAGACGCGACCAAACTTGAATGGCAGACATCGAGCAACTCCGGTGAAGGGAGCGGGGAGGATAGTTCTAGTGACGACAATCCTTTTCCTCCTATACCTCCAAGGAAGAAAAAACATCAGATGAGCTTGATGCTGACTATATTCCCAACGATGAAGAGGTAAATAGAAATATGCCAACTGTATTCTAAAATAATGTTCACATATGAAAGGCCATTAATTGTTTCAATATATAGATTTCAAATGAATAGAAGAAAGAGGATGCATGTTCTACACAAAACACGGAGGATGCTCCGATGCCTGAATCATCCGTTTCACATAAGCGGAAACGAGGGCGACGAGGTCCCAATCAGATGAAAGAAGGTGCAGTTATGTACGTAACAAAACTCAATGCAGAGGGGTTTCCTGAAGAACCACTTGACGTGGTTACAAAGTTTCGAAATTCCTGCGGGTCTACTGTTAGAGATATAGTGCCAATCACACTTCAGAAATGGAAGAATTTAGATGAAGACACCCGCAATAAGCTATGGGCTAAGTTGTCTGAGTCATTCAAGGTCCCAAAAGGCACAGAGGATGCAGTAAGGAAGTCGATGCTCTCTGCTATGACCAAGATGTTTCGTGGGTGGAAGACCGAGATGAATAGGGATTTTGTTAAGAAGAATAAGGTTCCTCCGCCCAAGAAAATGGGGAAAATCACTCAAGCTCAGTGGGAGGAATTTGTTCATCAGAAGACCGAACTGAAGGCCAAAGAACTGGGCGAAACTAATTCTCAGAGAGCGAAGATGAACAAACACCCCCATCGCCTAGGGTCAACCGGATATCACCATAAAGTTGTGCAGTGGAACAGGATAATCGAGGAAGCTATAGCTAACGGCACTTTGGACCCAATATTAAAAGATATCGATGAGCGAGCTATTCGTTGGATCTTAGGTCGGGCAGGTTTGACTGAGGACGACAAACTTTTGCATCCAGAAATGGTAGGCGAAGTTTCGACAAAAATTCAAGAATGTGCAGAAAAGAGAAAGAAGGGCGAATTTAAGCCTCGGGGGGAGAATGACATACTAACTGCAGCACTAGGCAATCCTGAACACACTAGACGGGCTCAGGGAATCTCTTCTAAGATTTCTTGGAGAGAGGCGTTTCCAGAGTATGTGACGTCATATAGGAAACACGAGAAGTCGAAAAGGACCCTTGAAGAGACTATTGATGAAAGGGTACAAAAGGCTATTAATGACGTGATGAACAAAATGAAGAAAACAGAATGCATATCATGTGAACTCAAGCCAGGCCACATGAGTCCACCTCTAGTCCCTAGCAGCGTAGGATCTGTGCAAGACTTCGTATCGGGCACCAAGTACCCTGTAGACGATATTGTTGAGGACAAGCCTTGCTTTCTTCATATTCCAATCAATCGATCTGGGACAAAAACAAAACAAGCTGCTACTGGTTTGGTAAAACCAGGACTTGTTAACTACAAAGATAATCCTGTCCCGCCACACTATGTTGTGGTCCAAGTTCTAGAGATCACAAACAGTGGTTGTGAAGATTGGGAGATAGACTTTCTAGTTGAGGGGATCATAACTTTGCAGGAGGCAATGAACGAGTTGGTCCTTTGGCATCGACGCGACATCAAGTTGGGTGATGAGCCGATCTTAAGCCGTGTATCGCGTCATAAGTCACCAACGCCGAATTCAACACCAATTCAACAGAAAGATAGTTCGATCATTCCATACCCCATGGTGCAGAAAAATATAGCACCGACCTCCACAAAAATCATTGAAACAATCATATCACCTCTTGCGAAGGAACTCGACGAGGGGGATGTAGACAAAATTGTTCCTCAGAATGTCGATGCAAACATCAAAAAGGAAGCAAAGGTTGACACCAATGTTGAAGGGCCAACTACTTCAAAGAAAATTCATCAGCGAATCGCCACTGACAATGTCAAGAAACCATCAGAATCGGTGACACGCTACCTGCAAAAATTGCAGAGAGTTATGACAAATCAATCAAAAGTGGAATCAGCATCTCGTGGAGTACGCACACGGTCCCAAATAGACAATTTCGCAGTATGGGAAGAAGATGGAATGATTCATACTCGAGAATCATTACGTCTTAAAATCAATATCCCGATATACAAGAAGGAGGTTGTTCCTCCTAAATTTGTGAATGGGAGGCCGTTCTTGACGACGGTGCAACTTTCTAAGTTGTCGACTCCGGAGATTAGAATGCATGAGTGGTACATGGTGGCTAGCAACAAATACAAACTCGAGGACTTCACATTTGTTGTGCCAGAAGATGCATTTTGGAGCAAAGATAATATAGATCATGTGTGGCATTTATTCTTTGACGATCTCTGGTCTTTGTACCACCGACAAAGGATGGAAACCAACTACTTAACCCTCTTTTGCTTGTAAGTACCTCTAAACTTTCATATTTGTTAGTTTTGTACACGCACACATAAACGAGAGTCTAACGGTTAACACTTTTTACACGTAGGATGCAATACATGGATGATAAGAAGAAACAACTTAAGACAGGGTTTCTTGACCCGTTGATGATATCCCAAGCTCGCTACAAAGAAGTTGTTCGGAGACATGGAGAAGAATACAAAGACTTGGATGATGATGAATTGGAGAAAGCCGTCAAACAAAATCAGAGAAAGAAAATGAAGGTAATGGCGGCATACATTGGACGAGCCATGTATAATCATGTACAACATGGCAAGGACTTAATAATAGCTCCGCACCACTTTAAGTAAGTTCTCGACATGGTTTTGAACTACAAATTATGGCAATCGTGATCTTAACATGTGTTTCGTCTATGTCTATATAGTGACCACTACATTTGTATCATGATCTTTCCAAAGCATGGTAAAGTAGTGGTCTTCGACTCACTGAGAATGGAAAAGGCTGCGTATAATGACTTCTTGAAGATTTTAGAGAAGTATGATTATTATTGCACACTTGTACTTATTACAACTTAACAAATGTATTCTTAATCTCACAATGCTATTCTTATATGCAGTGCATACCGTTTTTATTGGAAAGATCTTGGCGGCGAACATCCAGAGGACAAGCCTAATTTGTCAATATCATTATTTCCATATGGTGACAAACAACCTCTGGGTACTGTCTTGTGCGGTTATTATGTATGCGAATTGTGTCGTGTCACCTTCCATTACATGGTCAATCGTGAGTATGTAAGTTCGCTATCATTGTCTATGTTGCAATTTTTATGTTATATTGTTGCTCATCACATTACTCTTAGCACTGCTTGCTTTTTGCTTTCATTGCAGGTTCCTAAATCCAAGATCAACGCTGAATGGTTAGAAAGAGATATGGTTTCTGTCGGCGTGGCTAAGGTTGTAAAAGACTTGCTTTACTTTATGCGTCGTGAAGTTCTTCATCAACAAGGGCTATTCTACAATACAAATGGAAATTTGCAACAATTCCCAGAACTAAGTTTGTACACAATATCACACAGTGTTTAGATCTTTAGTTTGGAACTTGAGATGTTCAGTTGTATATGGAACTTGAGATGTTCAGTTGTTGAGTTGTATATGGAACTTGATATGTGTATGAATCTGTGTATGGAACTTGATGTGTATGAATCTGTGTATGGAACTTGATATGTGTATGAATATGTGTATGAATCTGTGTATGATCTGTGTATGAATCTGTTATTAATTCTGTATATGAATCTGGAATCTGCATATGAATTTGGAATCTATATATTGAAATACAGGCGGACCTATATTTAAAACCGCCTGTGGTATGTGTCTAACACAAGCGGCTAGGATTAGAAAGCGCCTGTGATGTGTGGCTAACACAAGCGGCTAGGATTAGAAACCGCCTGTGATGTGTGTCTATCACAGGCGGTTCCTTTAAACTGGACCGCCTGTGATGTGTGTCTATCACAAGAGGTTTTTGATTGACCGCCTGTGATGTTGTTTTACATCACAGGCGGTGCACCACAAGCGGTTCCTGGAACCGCCTGTGTAGAGGCTAACTGGACCGCCTGTATAGAGGTTTACTGTAGTAGTGACCAAACTCATTCGAGGACGACCCACAGGACACTTTCGTGCAAGGCAAGTGGATTCTCCCTCTGCATATTCTATTTGTACCCAAATAATGCATATAATAATGTTTACTTTTTGGATATATTGCATAATTTGATGGGATTTGCCTAAATAAGGATTTCCTAGAATTACCAACCCTATTCCTTGAATTACCCAAGATAAATGCTTTGCTTAGCAATTTTTGCTATTGCTCAACTTGATAAATATGATGTCACTCTTTTAAATGATACTATGTTCCAGAAATGAAGTTTTATTATGTTGTTAACACGATGGTTAAACAAGAACATTTTGTGTTAAATGGAACATGGAGTGACCACCCAGGATAACAGTGCAACCATGAGTGCTATCATGGCTCTGGCTTTGGTAATTAGCTCTATAGACTTAGTGCTTAGCAACCCTACCTGAAAGATGGGCAAGAGGGGGTGGCAGTGGTTTGGTGGTAGCTCATGTTAACATGGGGTGGTAGTCTTGGCTAAGTTACCTCACCCAGAGGGCCATCAATACTGATGTGGAAACCTTAGTGGGTGGCTTTGTACTAAGAATATTTTGTGAAAGGCTCATAATGGAGCCCTAGCCATTCACCTCGACAGTGTTTATGGAAGAACCACAGACCACATAAACATATGTCTAAAGGACATAACAAACAAAACTAAAAATTGCTTATAGGACAGTAATGCTTCACACATTTTCCCAATTATTTATTATCAGAATAAATATGAGAAAAGCATGTTCGTTCGCAATCACCAATTACTAGAATAAGAGTGAGAGAAGCATATTGTGCACAAACGACAAACACAATGCAACAATCAGGATGCATGCTCGTCCTATTCGTCCTCACTGAATTTGTCAACATAATGTGGCAAAAGCAGTCTATATCGGTGGCATAACTACGTTCTCTCTCGATATATTGCTAGTCGCCAGCTATACACAAGTTCGAAGTTAGTGTACCTGTAGAAAATTTCATCACAACCCAATTCCCAATGATGCAATTCACACATGACAGTGTATCACAATTTATACTCCATATATTTCTATATGGAGGCCAGCTCCTCATTAAGCACCGAGCCACGCATAGGCGCCGCTGCCATATTTTAACCATAGGGCAGCTCCTTATGGTAACTCACCTTCTTACCTGAGCATAGGTGCGTCGTTGTGAGTACATTACACTTCTCATTATTCCCATGTTTGTATACCCATACACATCCATGGGGTACTGAATCCCAAAAAGTAATTACTCCACTTCGCACCTTCATATATACATATGTGTAACATGTATATAATCAAGCGTTGTTTATGCTCTCCCCTAGACCGACGTTTGTCTGGTCACGCTCTCACATCTCACCTTACGTGAGCGTCGATCCATTCAAAACTGAATTGACTCAAAAATAACATTACACATGTATGCATTACCCTTCCCAGGTTGTGGGTTAGTATTCTGAACTAAGCCACCAAGTAGTCCTTAATTTGGGACTTAACAAAGGATGTCGCTAGCATTATAGTTTTTCAAATCTGTTTTTCAAAACCAAACAATGTGTTTAGTTGAAAATAGGTTTTCAAAACCAAAACTTTGTTTTGCAAATACATATGTGACCGTATTATACTTAATCTTGCTCCGATACCAGCTGTCGCAGAACCTCCCAAGTTATCAGGCCCACATGCACCTGTCCTTGTCTTAAAGACCTCGGACGGCTATGCATGTGTACCAAACAACTTAATAGGATCTGTCCGAGTGCCCCGAGGACCCCGGATAAACGACTTACCACCGAGATCGCAGGATTAAGTAAACACAAATCACATACAAACACTTGCAGCGGAAATAAATTCTTTATTACAAAATGATTACAAGTTACAATAAGTTTACATTATACAATTATCAGAGTTGATTACAAAAAAAAGTGTTTCAAAAGAGTTACACTTTGAATTGTTATAAAATATTTGTAAGTTTGAAATGCATGCTAGCTTAAGTGACAATCATCAATAAGAAACTAGAGATGAGATGTACTTATATGAGAAGGCCGAGCCCACCGGCACTTAACATCAATCACAATCAAAGTGACTCGTAACCTGCAGCAACCATAGGAATAAAACCCTGAGTACGCAATTACTCAGCAAGACTTACGCGACTAAAGAAAAGACTCTCAAAGGTATGCTGGTTTGTTGGGAATCAAGGTAAAGCTTATCAAATTTCAAAGAATCATTTTTGCATAAGAGCTTACTAGTAGTGGATCCTTATGCCAAAATTTTACTTCACAAGTTAAGTACCTTTCCTGAATCTAGATTTTCCTAATCTAGAGCATTCACTTGTCCTACACTAGCTTCATTTTAACAGCTTTAGTTTCGCTTGTTAACTATGATGCAGGGCAGTGATCCAGTCTTCATATCCGAGAAGTAACGGTGATTCGAATCGATTAATACTCAGCTGAGGATCTCCAACCACACGACATATATAGCACTTAACCCTTGCATATGTCAACTCGCCCACGAGTTTCTCAAGTCCAGAACGGGTCCCCACCAACCGAGAGCTTAGTACCCCACCATCCAGCCTCTTGTCAGGTGGATACACGATACTCTCGCCATCTCTCCACTCCCATTGCGGGCCGGCCTTTATGGTATTAGTCCAGCCAAGGCTAAGCTTACCCATGACGAAGCATGTGGCCAGTTAAAGGGTCCTAGATCAGCAAGCCTACTTTCGGTGCGGTCCTTAATTGACAGAGACAGGCGACCTTTCCTGCTCAATGTCTGGTCTCACATTAAACTTTTTCTGAAAACCTGGTACCCATCAGAGGTACCCTACTAAAATGATGAAGCCATCAAGGCCTTTGGTATCTTCATCACTCCAGTCTCTTTTCTTTGTAAAAACAAGATTCATAGATCAAAACATTTTTTTTCCTAGTCTATGAGCATACTAAGCACAACTAGCTTTTCAAATCAGGTATCAAGGATGATAATCAATAACTCAAGGAAGTTATGCAGCAAAGGTTTAATCATTCAACTCCTACTACCTAATGCAACATATAAGTGATAAAAAAATTAAAATAACAAGGAGGTGACAAATGCACCGGGGCTTGCCTGGGATAACACACTAAGTCAGTGTTGTTAGATGACACTCGCTTGGTGAGTATCTCCCATTCCAGCACTCGATCAGATTATCCAGCTTCAGGTTCATTCATCAGCTTCACTTGAGATTAATCCATCCCATGTCCTTTGTAATTTGTGATCAATTAACATACCTATACGATATGCATAATGCATATGGATGAGCATACAGGGAAATAACAAGACTAAATAATGACACATGGTACTGAATTAAACATCTAGGGTCATGACATTAGAAACAATAACAAGCAAGTACTAGATATATTTAACTTACTAACACAACCATTCTAACCTACTAGTTAAACAGAATTATCTCAAACACCAAGCAACCATAACTATACACCAGTGTCTTCATCTAGAGCATAATATCAATAGATTACAACACTTAGACTGGCTACCTTTGAGACATTCAAAATTTAGAATAATGATAGGAGTTAGTTAACTAGCTTTCTAAATCACTATGTCCACATAACTTGAACCATACACTAGCTAAGATAAGACATCACAAGTTTTAGGCTAGCAGGTAAAACATCCATCACATACATACTCATACAAGTTGCATTCTCAATGTTTATACATAATACACACTCCTAGCCTAAACTTTACTATGTAAACACAAGGCACTTACATTATGTTTAACCACAAGACTACTGGATCAACTTAATAATACTAGGTATGCTTGTTTACTAAACCTTCCTTGCATTACTAACTTCACCATATTCACATGGCAATTTCAATAAACACTTGGGATGTGATCACATGAGCAAAACATCAACTTAAATAACCAAACATTATTAAAGACCTTAAACTTTTGTAGGATTACAATCAACAAGAATAGTACCAATGGTTAGACAAATGAAGCACTAAATTTACTACTTGTATTATTACTTTACTATACACACACAAGGCATAATGGTTAATAGCCCAAATACATTCATCCAAGTATTACCTTCCTTCTCAAACTAATAAAGTTTAGAGCACACATCACGAAAGAAAAAACTCAACCATGTGAAACAAGACATTCTTAAACACTTCATATGCAACAAGTTTTCATCAATCAAGAATCAAAAACTAACTAATCTTACAAAACCAAACAAGAATGACTCTAAACAATCAACTCAACACTTGCAGAATTTCTAGACAGCAACACAACAGTCAACGGTTTTGCTCATAACTCACAAAATATTCATCCAAAAATAGCAAACTAAGATTTTCTGGAAAGCCTAAGAAATCCTCTACAACTTTGGTATCATCGTCACCATGAGATTAGACACTTAGAAAGGTCAATCAGTATTAAACGATAATGTTGTCCAGATTTGGACAGAATTCGACTACTCACTTCAAAACTCCATAACTGGAGATTTAGACATCCAAAAAAGCTGATCCTAGACTTTCTAGAAAGCTAATAAAATTGTCTACAACTCATTTATAAACATCTCAAGGTGATTCAATGTGTATCGAAGTTAGTTAGCACAAACAGACTGCTCTGTCCAGGTTTTGAACAGATTCAGACTCCAAACTTCAATCAACCATAACTTGACTTATAGACCGCCAAAAGGGGTGATCTAAGACTTTTTGGAAATATTAAGAAGAATACTAAAATTTATTTATAATTTATAAGAACTGATTTTAAGTTTAACTTGGGCAAACAAGGTCATTTTCGAAATCTGTACAGAATCTGGACAGATTCTTACACTGAACTTGTGAAAAGCATAACTTTCAGATTATTGGGCCTATAGTCTTGAAAGTTTAACATAAGTAAGATAAAGAGATGATCTACAACTTTTATATATAACACGTTTACAGAAAACATGGTTTACTTCACTAAACTACCTACATACTAAAACTGGACATAGTCCAAACAGCAAACCTTCCAATTTTTATTAGGGTTCATAACCAACATCTTACAAATGGGTTAAATTTACTACAACATATATTTGGTGAACATAGAACTTATTCAATTATACTTCTATGAGCATGACCATAATCCTCACATAAATAGAAATTGCTTAACCCAATTAAAGGCTACATCTATTTTATTGTTTAGAACACAAATACTTCACCTAATCTTGCATTTTAAATCTGAATCCCACATCACACCACACTTGGTAATCAAAAGAGCATTATGAACACAAACACCTAACCATCCATTCATCAAACATCTAGCACGCATCGCACGGCTGTCCTCTTTACGAAAAACCTAGAGTTCCTCTTCCTCACACAAGCACACACATATACACATATCATAGCATTAGCATAACACCAACAAAAATCAATTCATCATACATCAAACACAACTACAACGATAATTATCTAACCAAACCATTCATTAACTAAATAGCCGGAGAAACGACTTGGCTCACCACCTCATGATTCGACTTGATTTTTAGCAAGAACGACGACAGCCACCAGTTCGAGCATATCATCGAACACGTGACAGGTACCCCGCTAAAACCTTCTTCTCCTTATCTAAATCTTCCGGGATTTACCTCCACCACCAACACACACAAACATACACAATTAATACTCAAACATAGGCACTGGTGAGGAATAAACAGAGCACAAGTAGCTGGTCTCACCGGGGTTGCAAAGGTCTGGCGTGCTGGTGCTCTACAAAGGCGTCATGCATCAAGCATAGGGGAAACTTGGCCATGGGGAAAGTGCTGGCATGGGAAAGGCAGCCATGAGAGAGGGGCTAGGTTTGGAGAGGGAAGGAGATGGGAGAGGGGCTATCCATGGCAACAAGAGAGGGGGATGGCGTCCACACCATGGGAAGGAGCAGGGAGGGCGCTGGACAGAGGGCAGGGGCGAGCTCTAGGGAGGGGCGTCGGCCTACAAAGGAGGCAGGGGAGGGCGGCCATGGGAAGGGCTGGAGCAGGGAGCGCCAGCCAGCAGAGAACCGAGAGAAAGAGGGCGGCTGCTTCACGTAAGAATAGGCCGGATAGACAGAGATGAAAAAGATATCGAAATTTTAATAGGTGAATATTAGAACATAGAGACCGTTATTATTGTAGATATTCCGTGCTTGAGTCCATAAGCACAGTTTAACAGAAGGTAAACACCAGGGGTGTTACAGTCGGTAGCTCACCGGCGCTCGCTCGCGGCGGCCCGAGAGCGGCCGGCCCACGGGCCACGGCGCGGAGTGGCCTTGGGCGGTCCTCGGCCCCCGGTGCGGACACGGCTCTCCGGTGCGAGCCTTTAGCATTGACTATTATTGAATATTAGTATGGGTCAGACCCACATTAATTCAACAACTAGGTCGCAGGTCATGTCCAGCTTTGACGGGTCAGACGATGAAGCTGCAGCGAGCCCTGTCCTGAACATTTTGGGCTGTTTGGTTCAGCTTTTTTCTGATCAGCTTTTCTGAAAATCTGGCTGTGGGGAGAATCTGAGTATCATTACGATTACGTGTGGAGGAAGATAAAGTTGTTAATAGGGTTCAGGATTTAGAAAGTGACGGATTCCTACTATTACAACGACTCAACCGATTATGTGTTTATGTTGATTTTGGATGGTTTTTACCCCAACGAATTTTATAAAAGTGTCGGGGACCATAATTAGGGGTACCCCCAAGACTCCTAAACTCGGCTGGTAACCACCATCAGCACAAAGCTACAAAGGCCTGATGGGCGCAATTCAGGTCAAGGCTCCGTCCACTCAAGGGACACGATCTCGCCTCGCCCGAGCCCAGCCTCGGGCAGGAACAGTAGACCAAGGCAGATTCACGCCTCGCCCGAGGGCATCCTCAAGTAACGGGCGCACCTTCGACTCACCGGAGGCCCAGCTCGGGCAGGCTTCGCAGTGAAGCAATCTTGGCCAGATCGTCGTGCCAACCGACCGCATCGCAGGAGCATTCAATGCAAGGATCGCCTGACACCTTATCCTGACGCGCGCTCCTCAGTCGACAAGGCCGAAGTGACCGCAGTCACTTCGCCCCTCCACTGACTGACCTGACAGGAAAACAGCGCCGCCTGCACTGCTCCGACTACTGTGCCACCCGCCAGGGTGAGGCTGACAGCCGCCGAGTCCAACCTCAGGCGCCATAGGAAGCTCCGCCTCGCCCGACCCCAGAGCTCGGACTCCACCTCGACCTCGGAAGACGGTCTCCGCCTCACCCAACCCCAGGGCTCGGACTCCACCTCGACCTCGGAAGACGGTCTCCGCCTCGCCCGACCCCAGGGCTCGGACTCAACCTCGACCTCGGAGGAGTCACCGCCTCGCCCGACCTTGGGCTCGGACCGACCACGCCGCAGGGGGGTACATCATTACCCTACCCCTAGCTAGCTCAGGCTACGGGGAATAAGATCGGCGTCCCATCTAGCTCGCCCCGGTAAACAAGTAATGATGGCACCCCGCGTGCTCCATGACGACGGCGGTTCTCAGCCCCCTACGGAAGCAAGGAGACGTCAGCAAGGATCCGACAGCCCTGACAGCTATACTTCTACAGGGTTTGAGCACTCCTCTGACGGCCACGACATCACATGAACAGGGCAGCAACACCTCTCCGACAGCCACGTCGGCATGTACATAGGGCTCTGGCTCCTCTCTGCTAGACACGATAGCACATTGCTACACCCCCCATTGTACACCTAGGCCCTCTCCTTACATCTATAAAAGGAAGGTCCAGGGCCCTCGTACGGGAAGGTGGCCGCGCGGGAGAACGGGCTGACGGACAGTCTCTCTCTCTCTCCCTCGCGAACGCTTGTAACCCCCTACTGCAAGCGCATCCGCCCTGGGCGCAGGACAACACGAGCCGCGGTTTCCCCTTATTGTTCCCCCTTGTGTTCCGTCTCGCGCCGACCCATCTGGGCTGGGACACGCAGCGACAATTTACTCGTCGGTCCAGGGACCCCCCGGGGTCGAAACGCCAACAGTTGGCACGCCAGGTAGGGGCCTGCTGCGTGTTGATGAACAGCTTTCCATCAAGCTCCAGATGGGTAGCCTCCAGCAACCTCTCCAGCCCGGGACGATGCTCCGTTTCGGGAGTCTCGAGTTCATGTCCCTCGACGGCAGCTACGACATGGTACTCCTTCCTCCGCCGCGCGACAACGACAATGGCGGCCGTCAGCCCGCCCGCCGGTGGCGGAATCGACGACGTCTTCCCCGCGTGGCGGAAGAGCAGCATCCGGGTCTGTCCCGTCACCTTCCCCGCCGATGGAGGAGGAGGCGGGGCAACCATGGCCAAGCAGGAGGCGGCACCTCGTCGGCTGTCGAGCGAGTGGACGATGTCGGCGCCCCAGCGGGGGACACGCCGGGCGTCGACCTCGCGTCTGAGACGAAGACGAGCGTCGTTTCCCCACAACACGCCAACCCCAAGCGGACGGATGACGCCAGCACGCTCGCGAAGGACTTGCTGGGCGTTAGCCTCGTACCTGAGATAACGGTGCAGTCCATCCCCGACGCGACTTCGTCACCATCCGTCGATCAAGAGGTACCGTCCGTTTTCCACCCTGTGCCTTTTAGATTCAGCTTCGATCCACCAAACGACCCCGCTTCGGTGGACGCTTTCGTAAAGGCATATCCAAACCTTCCGGGGTACCATATATGGTCAACCTGGGACCGACTGACGGCCGTCTCGACCTACGGGCCCCCGGGTTCCGAGGAAGATGACGAGCCCGACTCTGGTTGGGATTTCTCCGGGCTCGATAACCCCAGTGCCATGCGGGACTTCATGACCACATGTGACTACTACCTCTCCGATTGCTCTAATGGTAGCCACAGCCTTGACGACGAGGACTGTGGCCCAAGTCGCGAATGTTTCCACGTCGATCTAGGGGGTCTCGACGAAGGCAACCATCTTGGTATGTCGGAGGACGGCGATCCCCCTAGGCCTGTGCCTCGCATTGACATCCTTCGGGAGCTAGCTGTGGTCCCAGTCCCTGCGGGGGGTCAGGACGCACAACTCGAGCAAATCCGCGAGATGCAGGCCAGGCTCGACGAGGAAGCAGGATAACTTGTGCAGCTCCGGCAAAACATCGGGCGGGAATGGGCAAGCCGAGCACCAGCCGGAGAAGCGCGTCATCTGCCCCAGGATGTCCAGCACCGCATCGCTGACGATGCAAGGGCAAGGCTGCCCCGGCTTCCAGTGGGGTCGGCCAGAACCTGGCTGCAGCAGCAATACTACTTCGAGCGATGCCGGAGCCATCCACCACCGAGGGGCGGCGAATCCAGGGAGAACTCAAGAATCTCCTGGAGGATGCCGCGGTCCGACGGGCCGAAAGCTCTGCCTCCCGAAGGCAGGGGTACCCCCCGGAGCATCGTGCCGCGACTTCCCGATTCATGCGGGAAGCCTCGGTCCACACCGGGCGCACGCAGGACGCAACGCCTGTAGCCCCGGGTCGCCTCGGCAACGAGCACCACCGCCGCGACCGTCGAGCCTACCTCGACGAAAAGGTGCGCCGAGGCTACCACCCAAGGCATGGGGGACGCTACGACAGCGGGGAGGATCGGAGCCCCTCGCCCGAACCACCCGGTCCGCAAGCTTTCCGTCGGGCCATATGACGGGCGCCGTTCCCGACCCGGTTCCGAACCCCGACTACCATCGCCAAGTACTCGGGGGAAACAAGGCCGGAACTGTGGCTCGCGGACTACCGGCTGGCCTGCCAGCTGGGTGGAACGGATGATGACAACCTCATCATCCGCAACCTCCCCTTGTTCCTCTCCGACGCCTCCCGAGCCTGGCTGGAGCATCTGCCTCCTGCGCAGATCTCCAACTAGGACGACCTGGTCAAAGCCTTCGCCGGAAACTTCCAGGGCACATACGTGCGCCCTAGGAACTCCTGGGATCTCCGAAGCTGCCGCCAGCAGCCAGGAGAGTCCCTGCGGGACTATATCCGGCGATTTTTGAAGCAGCGCACCAAGCTGCCCAACATCACCGACTCAGATGTCATCGGCGCGTTCCTCGCCGCACCACTTGCCGTGACCTGGTGAGCAAGCTAGGTCGCAAGACACCCACCAGGGCGAGCGAGCTGATGGACATCGCCACCAAGTTCGCCTCTGGTCAGGAGGCGGTCGAGGCCATCTTCCGGAAGGACAAGCAGCCTCAGGGGCGCCAGCAGGAAGACGTCCCTGAGGCGTTCGCTCAGCGCGGCACGAAGAAGAAGGGCAAGAAGAAGTCACAAATGAAACGCGACGCCGCCGACATAGATTTTGTCGCCGCTGCCGAACACAGGAACCCCCGGAAGCCTCCCGGAGGGGCCAACCTGTTCGACAAGATGCTCAAGGAGTCGTGCCCCTATCATCAGGGTCCCGTCAAGCACACCCTTGAGGAGTGCGTCATGCTTCGGCGCTACTTCCACAAGGCCAGGCCCCCGGCGGAAGGTGGCAAAGGCCACGACAACGACAAGAAGGAGGGCCACAAAGCAGAGGAGTTCCCCAAGGTCCATGACTGCTTCATGATCTACGGTGGGCAAGTGGCGAACGCCTCGGCTCGGCACCGCAAGCAGGAGTGCCGTGAGGTCTGCTCGGTGAAGGTGGCGGCGCCAGTCTACCTAGACTGGTCCGACAAGCCCATCACCTTTGACCAAGGCGACCACCCTGACCACGTGCCGAGCCCAGGGAAGTACTCGCTCGTTATCGATCCCGTCATCGGCAACGTCAGGCTTACCAAGGTCCTCATGGACGGAGGCAGCAGCCTCAACATCATCTACGCCGAGACCCTCGGGCTCTTGCAGATCGATCTGTCCACGATCCGGGCCGGTGCGGCGCCCTTTCACGGGATCATTCCTGGGAAGCGCGTCCAGCCCCTTGGACAACTCGATCTGCCCGTCTGCTTCAGGACTCCCTCCAACTTCCGAAAGGAAACCCTCACATTCGAGGTGGTCGGGTTCCGAGGAACCTACCATGCAGTGCTAGGGAGACCATGCTACGCCAAGTTCATGGCCGTCCCCAACTACACCTACCTCAAGCTCAAGATGTCGGGCCCCAACAGGGTCATCACCGTCGGATCCACATACCGACACGCGTACGAATGCGACGTGGAGTGTGTGGAGTACGCTGAGGCCCTCGCCGAGTTCGAGGCCCTCATCGCCGACCTGGAGAGCCTCTCCAAGGAGGTGCCAGATGTGAAGCGCCACGCCGGAAACTTCGAGCCAGCAGAGGCGGTTAAATCCGTCCCTCTCGACCCCAGCAACGACGCCTCCAAGCAAGTCCAGATCGGCTCCGAGCTCGACCCCAAATAGGAAGCAGTGCTCGTCGACTTTCTCCGCGTGAACGCCGAGGTTTTTGCGTGGAGTCCCTCGGACATGCCTGGCATACCGAGGGATGTCGCCGAGCACTCGCTGGATATCCAAGCTGGAGCCCGACCCGTGAAGCAGCCACTACACCGATTCGACGAAGAAAAGCGCATAGCCATAGGCGAGGAGATCCACAAGCTGATGGCTGTAGGGTTCATCAAAGAGGTATTCCATCCCGAATGGCTAGCCAACCCTGTGCTTGTGAAAAAGAAAGGTGGGAAATGGCGGATGTGTGTAGACTACACTGGTCTAAACAAAGCATGTCCGAAGGTTCCCTACCCTCTGCCTCGCATTGATCAAATCGTGGATTCCACTACTGGGTGCGAAACCCTGTCATTCCTCGATGCCTACTCAGGGTATCACCAAATCAGGATGAAAGAGTCCGACCAGCTCGTGACTTCTTTCATCACACCCTTTGGCATGTACTGCTATATTACTATGCCATTCGGTTTAAGAAATGCAGGCGCGACATACCAAAGGTGCATAAACCACGTGTTCGGAGAGCACATTGGCCGAACGGTCGAGGCTTACGTCGATGACATCGTAGTCAAGACGAGGAAAGCCTCCGACCTCCTCACTGACCTTGAAACGACATTCAAGTGTCTCAAGGCGAAAGGCGTAAAACTCAATCCCGAGAAGTGTGTCTTCGGAGTCCCCCGAGGCATGCTTCTGGGGTTCATCGTCTCCGAGCGGGGCATCGAGGCCAACCCGGAGAAAATCGCGGTCATCACCAACATGGGGCCTATCAAGGACTTGAAAGGAGTACAGAGGGTCATGGGATGCCTTGCGGCTCTGAGCCGCTTCATCTCGCGCCTCGGCGAAAGAGGCCTGCCCCTGTACCGCCTCTTAAGGAAGACCAAGCGCTTCACTTGGACCCCCGAGGCCGAGGAAGCCCTCGAGAACTTAAAGGCGCTCCTTACAAGCGTGCCCATCCTGGTGCCCCCCGCTGCGGGAGAAGCCCTCTTGATCTACATAGCCGCAACCACTCAGGTGGTCAGCGCCGCGATCGTAGTCGAGAGACGAGAAAAAGGGCATGCATTGCTCGTCCAGAGGCCAGTCTACTTCATCAGTGAGGTACTGTCCGAGACCAAAATCCGCTACCCGCAAATTCAGAAGCTACTGTACGCGGTAATTCTGACGCGGCGAAAGTTGCGACACTACTTAGAGTCTCATCCGGTGACTGTGGTGTCATCCTTCCCCCTGGGGGAGATCATCCAGTGCCGAGAGGCCTCGAGTAGGATTGCAAAGTGGGCGGTGGAGATCATGGGCGAGACAATCTCGTTCGCCCCTCGGAAGGCCATCAAGTCCCAAGTCTTGGCGGACTTCGTGGCTGAATGGGTCGACACCCAGCTTCCAGCAGCTCTAATTCAACCAGAACTCTAGACCATGTTTTTCGACGGGTCGCTGATGAAAACAGGAGCGGGCGCGGGCCTGCTCTTCATCTCACCCCTCGGGAAGCACCTCCGCTACGTGCTGCGCCTCCATTTCCCGGCGTCCAACAACGTGGCCGAGTACGAGGCTCTGGTTAATAGGTTGCGCATCGCCATCGAGCTAGGGGTTCGGCGCCTCGATGCTCGTGGCGACTCGCAGCTTGTCATCGACCAAGTCATGAAGAACTCCCATTGTTGTGACCCGAAGATGGAAGCCTACTGTGACGAGGTTCGGCGCCTAGAAGACAAGTTCTACGGGCTCGAGCTCAACCACGTCGCTCGACGATACAACGAGACTGCGGACGAGCTGGCTAAAATAGCCTCGGGGCGAACAATGGTCCCCCCGGACGTCTTCTCCCGAGACCTACATCAACCCTCCGTCAAGACCGACGACACGCTCGAGCCCGAGAAGGCCTTGGCTCAGCCCGAGGCACCTTCGGCTCAGCCCGAGGCACCCTCGGCCGCCGAGGGTGAGGCACTGCGCGTCGAGGAAGAGCGGAATGGGGTCCCGCCTAATCGAAACTGGCAGACCCCGTACCTGCAATATCTCCACCGAGGAGAGCTACCCCTCGACAGAGCCGAGGCTCGGCGATTGGCGCGGCGCGCCAAGTCGTTCGTCTTGCTGGGTGACGGAAAGGAGCTCTACCACCGCAGCCCCTCAGGCATCCTCCAGCGATGCATATCCATCACCGAAGGTCAGGAGCTATTGCAAGAAATACACTCGGGGGCTTGCGGTCACCACGCAGCGCCTCAAGCCCTCGTTGGAAACGCCTTCCGACAAGGTTTCTACTGGCCAACCGCGATGGCTGACGCCACTAGGATTGTACACACCTGCCAAGGGTGTCAATTCTACGCAAGGCAGACGCACCTCCCCGCTCAGGCCCTGCAAACAATACCCATCACCTGGTCGTTTGCTGTGTGGGGTCTGGACCTCGTTGGTCCCTTGCAGAAGGCACCCGGGGGCTTCACGCACCTGCTGGTCGCTATCGACAAATTCTCCAAGTGGATTGAGGTCCGACCCCTAAACAGCATCAGGTCCGAGCAGGCGGTGGCATTCTTCACCAACATCATCCATCGCTTCGGGGTACTGAACTCCATCATCACCGACAACGGCACCCAGTTCACTGGCAGGAAGTTCCTAGACTTCTGCGAGGACCACCATATCCGGGTGGACTGGGCCGCCGTAGCTCACCTCATGACGAATGGGCAGGTAGAGTGTGCCAACGACATGATTCTACAAGGACTCAAGCCGAGAATCTACAACAACCTCAACAAGTTTGGCAGGCGATGGATGAAGGAACTCCCCTCGGTGGTCTGGAGTCTGAGGACGATGCCAAGCCGGGCCACGGGCTTCATGCCGTTTTTTCTAGTCTATGGGGCCGAGGCTATCTTGCCCACAGACTTAGAATACGGTTCCCCGAGGACGAGGGCGTACGACGACCGAAGCAACCAGACCAGCCGAGAAGACTCACTGGACCAGCTGGAAGAGGCTCGGGACATAGCCTTACTACACTCGGCGCGGTATCAACAGTCCCTGCGACGCTACCACGCCCGAGGGGTTCGGTCCCGAGACCTCCAGGTGGGCGACTTGGTGCTTCGGCTACGACAAGACGCCCGAGGGCGCCACAAGCTCACTCCTCCCTGGGAGGAGCCATTCATCATCGCCAAGATTTTGAAGCCCGGAACATACAAGCTGGCCAACAGTCAAGGCGAGGTCTACAACAACGCTTGGAACATCCGACAGCTATGTCGCTTCTACCCTTAAGATGTTTTCAAGTCATTCATATACCTCGTTTACATACACAAATAAAGTCTAACCATCAAGGAAGGGTCAGTCTAGCCTCGGCAAAGCCCGACCCTCCCTCGGGGGCTAGAAGGGGGGAAACCCCTCTGCGTCAAAATTTTCCTCGGAAAAAGTCTTTCTACCGGAACATCTTTCACGCTTTTTGACTACTTCGATAGTGGGATCCTGAAAACGACGAAGTACACGTAAGCGGCAAGGCCGACCGAGCCGAGGGACTCCTACGCCTCCGGGATATGGATACCTCACTCATCACCTTCCGCGACAAGTAACTCATGCTCGGATAAGCGATTCTGCTGACCGAACAAGTCTTAACGCTCAAAAACTTTTCTGCCGAAACGATTTTTCGTGCTTTCTCGACCATATCGATAACAGAATCTCGCGGACGAGCAAGAGTACACGTAAGCGGCGAAGGCCGACCGAGCCGAGGGACTCCTACGCCTCCGGGATACGGATACCTCACTCATCACCTTCCGCGATAAGTAACTCTCGCTCGGATGAGCGATTCTGCTACCGACAAACACGTCCTGATACTCGAAACAAGAGGAAAAGAAACGCAGCTTTACAACACGACAACGATATGTTTGGGCCTCGGCGGCCGCAAAAAACATACGCACACTACAGACAAGTTGTTCCTGCAGGTTCAGACATCAGTAAGGGGAGCAGCAGCACCCTCGACATCGACTCCACCTTCGGCGGAATCCGACCCGTCCTCGGACAGCAACACGGTCGGAGGATCTCCACCTCGAAGGAAGATGTCAATACCACGCCTGGGCCATCGCCGCCAGGGTCTCCTCCAGGAACCCGGCCCGAGCAAACGGCTCGACCGGCCGCTCCATAGCCTCAGCCAGCTGATCTCCGAGGACATCAGCCCGGCTCATGGCCTCGGCAGCCCGACTCCAGGGTTGATCCCGCTAGTGGACGACCTGGCCAGGTTCCAGCCGCCGCTGCTACGCCTCCTTGGCATGGGAAGCCCCCTGCTCCTGGGCCGACAAAGCCTCCTTTTCGAGCCAACTCCGCCTCTGTCCATGCTGACACCGCTGACTCCGGCTTCGGCTCATCGCAGAGCAGCTGAGGGTTCCTTAACTGAGCAAGAGAAGCCTTGAGCGGCAAGGCCGACCGAGCCGAGGGACTCCTACGCCTCCGGGATATGGATACCTCACTCCTCACCTTCCGCGCAGGGCAACTCACACTTGGTTAAGCGGTTCAGCTAGCCGACAGGCGAGACCTGATGCTCGAAATGAGGAAGAAACACGGCTTTACACCCAAATACACAGATGTTTAGGCCCCGACAGCCGCAATGAACATACACCGGCACTCAAGATGCCATTACAAACGGAACTCCGGTTCCACTCCCGCGGGTATGAACAACCTCCACATCGGAGGGCCTGCAGGACGATGAACTCCGGGTGACTCGCCGGCGACCTCTGCAGCAACAACGATGGTCCCAGGGCGGACGCTACTGCGGGAAGGCTCTCGTTCGCGTCCCCACTCGAGGGACGAGAACCAGACATTAAAGCCAAAGAGCCAGAGGTCAATCCGCTGGTGGCGCTGACGGTCTCATCGGCGGAGAAGCTTTCTCCAGATGCCACCACCTCAGCCCCGACGGCGGCGTCCACCTGCCCACCAGCAAGCGCCGGCCGCCCCAAAGCGCACCGGTAGGTCCTCACTCCCGTCCTCGCCACGAAAACGAGAATGGGACCGTCCCAGAACACGAGTGCCGCCCTCGCGGCGTACGACGTGTTGTGAGACCCCCCGGTGCGGCTGGCCACCGTCGCCCGAACAGAGGGAGGAATGCTGCACCCTGGCTGGGCAGCAGCAGTTCGCCTTCCCCGGCATGGTTGGAGGATGCCTCCTCCGCAGAGCTGGAGGATGGTTTCCACCCCTAGAAGCCGGAGGAAGAAGCGGGACGCTAGCCCACGCGAAGGCAGGCCCCGGCTCGCCTCTCCCTCCTCCCCAGCAAGGATGATGAAGATCCTTGAAGCTGAGGGCGGGGCAGAGGTCGCAGCCCGGCTTGCTTCTCCCCACCATCGAACTGGTGGTCACCGTCTTGGGTGACCATTGGTGAGGGGATGCAGCCGGGCTGCCTGATGAAAATCCTTGAAGCCGAGCGATGGCTGAAAGGTGCCAACCTCCACGAGGTTGCGCTCCTCCCACAACAAGACGAAGGCAACGCGGGCACTCCCCATCCGGGGGCTCGGAAGGCAGAAGGGCGCGATGCATGAGGAAAGTGCGAAGGCGTGGCTGCCACCCAGGAGGTCGATCCCTTTTTAAAGGCGGCTCACCCCACTCGCGTCCTCAGGCGTCGTGGGCTAAGCCTTCACCAACGCGCTCAAAGGTCCTCCCCCTACGACACGGGGCTGGGTCCCACACGACATGCAAGCTGGCCAGGACAGAAGAAGCCAAACCGCCGTGCGCGGAGCGTGTAACCGCCCAGCGGTTACAAGCACTCCTCCACCCTCGCCTAACCCAGCAGGTGAAAGGGTGGACCACCATGCAGGCGGCATGCAACTGCACCACGGGGATGCACCCTTTCGACTTCAACGCATCCAGCATGGAGGCCCAGGCCCACACGTCATGTGACCGACGCGCCGGTTGCTACGTGCGAAAAACTGCACCGCCACTTATGCCAATACTGCGCCTTCTCGACTGCGGAACCGGTGCCGCGACTCAAGGCGACCCTGCGCATAGCCCAACAGTGCCAACCAGGCGCATCGGTCACGGATCAGTCAGCCGCGGGAGAAGGCGCGACGACCGATATGGCCAAAAGTGGGCCGACAGTAATGGCGGCAGCAGGCGAGCGGAAGCGGCAGTCAAATCGTCTGCAGGCTCACGTCCCCTCCTGGGGCAGCAGGAGAGCCCTCTCCCACGGCGTGAAGACAGCGCGTCCGTGTTCTGTTCCTTGAACGACTCGCGCAATGGCTGCCCCACGAACCACTCGTCTGTCGCATTAACTCCACGGCAGGGCAGGCGACACCTTTGGCAGGCGAGGCGGGCGACGCTTCACCTCCGCCATAATGACCGCATCAAAAAAGGTGCGCCACATCGTTCAAATTCGTATCCTTTTCCTCTTCCCCTTTCTCTCTCTTGCTACAGGGACCGGGAAAGGGGATACTCCGAAAGGGACCCTTCTCTACGAAGGAAGCGGGCCCCGAGCCCTCCTACTGATCAGGGGGTTCGAAGGCTGGCCCCTCGGAAGGGTTCGACAACCGCCTCAGAGCACCCGGGCTCCGTGCCCACTACTGGTCAGAGGTTCGAAGGCTGGCCCCTTGGAAGGGTTCAACAGCCGCCTCAGGCCACTCGGGCTCCGCGCCCACTACTGATCAGGGGTTCGAAGGCTGGCCCCCCGAAGGGTTCGACAGCCGCCTTAGAACACGCAGAGTGAGGGATGACTCTGGGTACGTCCGATACATGGCCGAGGCTCGGGCTACGCTCCCGAGGTACCCTAGGACATTTCCGAGACCAGCAGGAGCGATTCAGTAACGAAATCCCATCAGAGGGAGGCATCAAGCCCTTGGACCCTATCAAACGGGACCGGGTCTGGCAAATCACCTGCAGGTACTTTTGGAGCGCGCCTCTGGGCCACTAGCCGACCCTTATCGAACGGGGCACGGGCGTCCACTCGGATCACCCGTCAGTAACTCATTGGAGACACCATGTTTGGCGCCCTGCGAGGGCAACATGGCGCTTTCCCCCCTCCTCCTTGCGGAAAGGCGACGAAGGGGCATATGAAAAAAACTGAGTTAGTCCTTGATCGTCCTCTCGCCCTGTGCGGAGGCTCGAGGGCTGCTCTCGCAAACCCGGCTCCGGCCAAACCATTGACAGCGTCAACATACCAGCCCGAGAACTCGGAACCTGACTATGCACCTGGGCAACGACCAGTTCGCATGAGGGAACACCAGACCGGCCGAGGCATCACGAAAGGCACTAAGACCTCGAAGGAGTCAAACCACTCCTCCGAGGCCTCGGGGGCTACACCCGGCGGGTGCGCTCGCGCACACCCACCGGAACAAAATGTAACCGAGAAAGGCCGGTCCCCTTGCAGAAAGTGCGACAAAGCCTCCAAGCGAGTACCAACACTCCCTTTGAGGCTCGGGGGCTACTGTCGGGGACCATAATTAGGGGTGCCCCCAAGGCTCCTAAACTCGGCTGGTAACCACCATCAGCACAAAGCTGCAAAGGCCTGATGGGCGCAATTCAGGTCAAGGCTCCGTCCACTCAAGGGACACGATCTCGCCTCGCCCGAGCCCAGCCTCGGGCAGGAACAGTAGACCAAGGCAGATTCACGCCTCGCCCGAGAGCATCCTCAAGTAACGGGCGCACCTTCGACTCGCCCAAGGCCCAGCTCGGGCAGGCTTCACAGTGAAGCAACCTTGGCCAGATCGTCGCGCCAACCGACCGCATCGCAGGAGCATTCAATGCAAGGATCGCCTGACACCTTATCCTGACGCGTGCTCCTCAGTCGACAAGGCCGAAGTGACCGCAGTCACTTCGCCCCTCCACTGACTGACCTGACAGGAAAACAGCGCCGCCTGCACTGCTTCGACTGCTGTGCCACCCGCCAGGGTGAGGCTGACAGCCGCCGAGTCCAACCTCAGGCGCCATAGGAAGCTCCGCCTCGCCCGACCCCAGGGCTCGGACTCCACCTCGACCTCAGAAGACGGTCTCCGCCTCGCCCGACCCTAGGGCTCGGACTCCACCTCGACCTCGGAAGATGGTCTCCGCCTCACCCGACCCCAGGCCTCGGACTCCACCTCGACCTCGAAAGACGGTCTCCGCCTCGCCCGACCCCAGGGCTCGGACTCAACCTCGACCTCGGAGGAGTCACCGCCTCGCCCGACCTCGGGCTCGGACCGACCACACCGCAAGGGGTACATCATTACCCTACCCCTAGCTAGCTCAGGATACGGGGAACAAGACCGGCGTCCCATCTGGCTCGCCCCGGTAAACAAGTAATGATGGCACCCCGCGTGCTCCATGACGATGGCAGTTCTCAGCCCCCTACGGAAGCAAGGAGACGTCAACAAGGATCCGACAGCCCCGACAGCTGTACTTCTACAGGGTTTGAGCACTCCTCCGACGGCCACGACATCACATGAACAGGGCAGCAACACCTCTCTGACAGCCACGTCGGCATGTACATAGGGCTCTGGCTCCTCTCTGCTAGACACGATAGCACATTGCTACACCCCCCATTGTACACCTGGGCCCTCTCCTTACATCTATAAAAGGAAGGTCCAGGGCCCTCGTACGGGAAGGTGGCCGCGCAGGAGAACGGGCTGACGGACAGTCTCTCTCTCTCCCTCGCGAATGCTTGTAACCCCCTACTGCAAGCGCATCCGCCCTGGGCGCAGGACAACACGAGTCGCGGTTTCCCCTTATTGTTCCCCCTTGTGTTCCGTCTCACGCCGACCCATCTGGGCTGGGACACGCAACGACAATTTACTCGTCAGTCCAGGGACCCCCCGGGGTCGAAACGCCGACAAAAAGCTATCTAAAAAGCTGAGCGTTTAGCAGTCCGCAGTAGCTTTTGGTGGACAGAAGCTGCCAGAAGCCGAAACAAACAAGGTCGTTGTCTCATACTCTCATCTGAACATCGCGTTCCTTGGGGGTGGAAGGTGACAACAAGCTGTCTCACTACAGCAGCACGGAAGGCACCTCGGCCGATGGCTACTGTAGCCGGTCCTCCAGTTTTGACTACCGCTGGTATCTCTGAACTAATAGAGCTAATGTTTATGTACAACAGGCGATTGGTATATGCTTGGTGAAATGATTGTTCAAATCAGATGGCGGGAAGTGGTCAACTCCTGATTTAGAGGCTGTTGAATGCACTGAAGCTAATAGTTAGATGACATATTTGTCACTATGTCAATGTTGCTTTGCCAATTTGGTTATCTCGCTATGTATGATGTGAATCATAGTAAATTAACCTCAAATGCATTTAATTAGCATAATAGAACTACCGGCTTTAATTATGATGTCCCTAAGATCGTTGATATGAAATTTTGAATGTTGACATCTAAGATGTTGCTGCTACATTTGTAGACTAAACTATTCTGCTACTACGAACCTGTCACTTTTATATATCCACGTATTTTGTTGTTTCTATTTTATTTAAAGCACGTTCTTTTAAATATGTAAATACATCGACAGATGACTCCCGCGCTAGACACGAGCAATTCACTAGTATTTATTATAAGATCATATGAGTGAATAATGAACTAATTAGATTTTACAGATTTATCTTACCGTTTAGTCCTACCTATATATAATTAGTTTTGTAATTAAACTATATTTAATACTATATTTAATGGATCAGCCGTCAGCGAGCCAGCGTGGCAGAGCAGTTTGACCGCGAGAGAGAGTTTGGTGTAGCCATACCTATTAATTTTTTTAAAAAAAATATTTTTAAAAAAAGTAAAAGTAAAGAAATCGCTACCGGCTGGTACACAAGTACAGTACAGAGAAGCGCGTGCGTGCCGTCAGCCGTGCGTGCGCGCGTATTTTGCGCGAAACGTAAAGGCGTCAGCGGCATTGATTAGGGAGCCGTGCGATCCTGTGATCCAGGATCTATTATATATAAAAATACACTTATATATAAACTCCACAATCCGATGCCCCCATAACATTGGCTGATTGGCATTAGCAGTCGGTGAGAAACAGGCAAGCAGCGCGAGAGGGCACGGCGGTGGTGGTTCTTGCGACAACATCAGGTCAGCCGTCGTTCGAAGCCACGGCGAGGCTAGGAGGCCGTGCCCGGCGGCCAGCGGAGCCGCCGCGCGGACCAGGCGGCGGGGCGCCCAGGGTCGCCGGGACACGCGCCATGGCGTGGTGGCGCGCGCGGGTCGTCGCGCCAGCGCGCCACGCCTGGCTCGCCGTCGTCGTCGCCGCGCGCGTGCGCGGCCGCAAGCGCCGCACTGGTAAGTAGCCTTTTTTTTTTCCCGCTCGCGCTCGGCCAACCCCTCCTCCGCTAGTTCTCGGCTGGCTCAGTTGGCTCGACGGACGGTGGCGCTTCTTGCTGGACGCGCATTCCTCGGCCGATCTGAGCTGATCCAACGGGCAAAGGCCAAAGGAGCAGGAGCGGCTCGTGATTCAGTTGTTTCGGCGCCTTGTGTAGTTATTTCCGTTCCCAATACTAGTATTTCGCTGAAGATTGTTCTGAATGTGACTGTCTTGGAGCACGGCGATTTCCAATGTTGCATAAACTCCCAGTACATGGTGTGATCTAGCTAGCTACCGTCTCAGCATCTTGATTCTCACAAGAATCTGATGAGCACCAAACAATGCAGCAGGAGTGGCCATGTAGGCTGATTTGGTGATAGGATCACGAAAAAGAAAAATCAAGATGACGGTGTCGACTTCATCTTATCATACTTTGAACTCAAACCAAACACACTATAAACCAACCTTCAGAGTATAGGAAACAGTGGCGGACACTACTACGCCACCTTGTACTCCTAGACACTTTGCTTTCAACGGGTTGTTTGGAGGACATACAACTCGGTCAGCTTTTGCCTTGGAGACCTGGTTTAGCCAATTGGTTTATACTGCCATATGGCATTCCCTCTCTCTTTTTTTAATCTTTTTATTTTTGTCAAAATCTGTCTACACTAGCATAAAACAGGGCATTTGGCATTCTCCTATACTGTCGTCGATCGGTAGGATCATTTTTCATTTTAAAAAAATCTTTCTTCCTGCACTAATGTCTTGCGAAACTGCGCCATACATTCGCGAATACTTGTCATCATGTTGGTTGCAATGCAATCCAGAGCGCGCAGGAATCGTGGACCTCCACAAGGACGTGCAGACCTGCGGGTACCACGACGTTCAGGTGATGTGGGGCATGCTGGGCCTGGAGGCCGGCGCGCCCAGCGCTCCGGAGCGCCGGAAGCGGTCGCCGTTCTGGACCTGGACGCCGTCGTTCTGGCACTTCGCTTCGTCGCGCCGCACCGGCACGGCCGCCGCGCGGTGAGCGCGCGGCACCGACGCACCGCCGTGCGGTAGAAGATGACTAGGCAGTGTCTGTTCGTGTCGGTGAAAAGCTGAAAGCTCCACTGCGGGGGCCTCTGGGGTGGGGACTGGGGCATACTATCAGTTTGACTAGGAAACGGTGCTGGTGTGGTGTGTACTACAATCTCCTTTGTGCTCGGTGCACTTCTACTGCACATTGTCACTGTAGAGAGAGCGAGAGAGGGAAAAAACAATGTACATAAAAAAAACCAGCTCTAATTCCCCATGTTTATTTGCTTTGTGTTCCTGCTGTTCTGTGGCACGATGACTGATCGATGCACAGGCATGGCGACATGCCAGCAATGTGCACCATTCTTTTCAGAACTGGACCTGACCTGTGGTGGCCTGACTTGTACGAAGTTTGATGTGAGGGCAAAGCTCCGTGCCAACAGTTTGCGAGTGACCTAGCCTTTCGGCAACAAAACGTGATGCTTGGGTAACAGCAGCGAACATGATTGGGAAGTGTCATTTCGAAATAAATCAATCGTACCATCTTAGGATTTAGGTTTGCCACGTGCTCCTTATGATAATACCTGTGTTTGCAACTTATTTAGTCATAGCATCTCCAACTATGTGACTTAAAATAGTGCTTCAAGATTTGAAATACTATATTATTTTATTTGAAGTGTTCAGGACACTGTTGGATAATAAGATATGACTCTATCTCTATCTTCTTTTTCTATATAAATAGGCTCCCTTTATCCTGTAAATCGCACCACATAATAGATCTATTTTTCGTGGTTTTTTTTCTTCACATTGTAGGAGCTTTTTCCACGTTAAATTTTGTGTCTTTTTTTTGCACTTACTATCCTAACAATTGGTATCAAATCTAAGATTAGACACAGTTTTTTATTCCCCTCGTTGTCTCCGTCGCGAGTTCTTTTCGTTGATGAACTGCCGCCATCGTGCATCCGTTTGGGAGCCGCCGCTGCTCTTGTTCTTGCTACTGCCGTCGCTGGCCGGATCTTCGTCAGATCTCAGTCTTCAAGATCTGGCGTGGCGCACTCATCCGTGCTACTGCCGCAGCCGCCGGTTTATCCATCGTCAACGAAATTTTTTTCCTTCGCCGCGCATTCCTTTTCCATCGATTTCGCGTGATCTGCTACGAGTCGGAAATCTCTCTCCAGAAACCAACGTGAAAGGATCAAGTGCTACGTACTTGTTGCGTCTCCTCACGCAAGGATCAGAGGATTTTTTTATTCTCTACCTACACCAATCAGATTGCACACAGATCTCTGTTTCACATTAGGATTTTTTATTTCAGGTTATAATGTCGACTAAAATTGATATTCCGAACTTTAATGGCAAAATCAGTTTTGCTACGTGGCAGATTCATATGAAGGTTGTTCTTACTCAGTTATATGTACGAAAGGCGTTGCAACCATGACCTGCTGATATGACTGATGATAAATGGGAATATTTTGATGAAAAGCTTTGTCCGTCTTACAACTTAGTTTATCTCCTGATGTTCTGCATGTAATGAATGCAAAATCTGCGTCGGAATTATGAAAGAAATTGGAGGAGCTATATATGACCAAGAGTCTTGCTAATAAGCTCCGTCTCAAAGAGCGTCTTTATACTATTCGTATGGTGAAAGATACATCTATTCAATCACATCTCAATGAATTTAGTTCTATTTGTGTCGACCTTGAGAGTTTGGATGTGAAGATAGATGATAAAGATAAGGCACTTTTGTTGGTAGTCTCGTTGCCCCCCCTCTTTTAAGCATTTTAAGGAAATTATGCTATATGGAAATCATACTTCACTGACATTTGAGAATGTTACGTTAAATTTATTGTCCAAGGAAAAATTTGATGTTGATTCTCGTTCTGAGTCTAATGGTGAAGGTTTTATTGTTCGAGGTAAAACTCAATAAGCGGGCAGTTCTAATAAACCAAAATCAAGGTCTAAGTCAAGGGATCGTGAATCCAACATTTTTTGTCGTTATTGCAAAGCTCATAATCATGTGATCTCCCGGTGTCCTAGTTAAAAAATAAGGAAGAAAGACAAAAGGAAAGGGAAGCTGATAAATCAGCTGCTAAGGCTATTATTGTTGAAAATAGTGATGGTGGAGAAGCTCTTATGATCACTTCTAATGATGAAAAGCGTATGGCTTAGGTTCTTGATTCAGTTGCTCTTTTCACATTTGCTCACGTCGAGAGTGGTTTTCTGATTATTCTCATGTTCATGATGGTGATGTGATTTTTGGTGATGAATCTCCACTTCAAATTTTTGGAATTGGTTCTATTCAAATTAAAGCTCATGATGGCACATTCAAGACCCTTACTAATGTTCGCTATGTTCCTAAAATGAAGATGAATCTTATTTCTTTAGGCACCTTAGAAGCAATGGGTTTCAATTTTTCTGCTGATAATGGTGTTCTTAAGGTTTCTCAAGGCAACCGTGTTGTTTTAAAGGCTGAACGTATAAATAATCTCTATTATTTGCAAGGTTCCACAGTTACAGGTACTGCAACTGTTTCTATTGCATCCAACACTTCAAATACCAAGCTTTGGCATATTCGCTTGGGACATATGAGTGAAAAAGGTATGCATCTCTTGCACGAGAGGTTATTTAAATGATATTGGCAAATTGGAACTTTGTGAACATTGTGTATTTGGCAAACAGAAAAGAGTCAGTTTCTCTTTATCTACTCACTACACCAAAGGCATTCTTGATTATATTCATTCTGATATTTGGGGTCGGGCTCCTCATTCTTCTATTGGAGGTTGTGATTATATGATCACTTTTATTGATGATTTCTCTCGCAAAGTCTGGGTTTATTTTCTGAAGCATAAAAATGGTGCTCTTACAACATTCAAGCAATGGAAGGCTTTAGTGGAAAATTAGACTGGCAGAAAAATCAAGAAACTGAGAACCGACAATGGATTAGAATTTTGCAATAGTGAGTTTAATTCTCTTTGTGCTAATCATGGTATTGCTAGACACAAGACTGTTCCAAGTACTCCCCAACATAATGGTGTTGCTGAAAGAATGAATCATACTATTCTGGAATGTGTTCATTGCATGCTTTCTAATGCTGGTTTATGGGATAAGCATGGTTTGTGGGCAGAAGCTGCTAATGCCGCCTCCTATTTGATCAATCGTTCTCCCAATTCAGCTATTGATTTTAAAATTCCAGAAGAGGTATGGACAGGTAAACCAGTTGATTATTCTAATCTTAGAATTTTTGGTTGCCCTGCTTATGCTCATGTTAACAATGGGAAGCTAGTGCCTGGAGCTCAAAAATACACTTTTATTGGCTATGGTTCTGGTGTCAAAGGATATCGTTTATTGTGTGCTGATTTTAAGAAGGTGATTGTCAGTCGTGATGTTACTTTTGATGAAAGTACATTTTCTTCCTCTAGAGGTGTTTCTGATAGTGGTTCCTCATCCACATCTATGCCTGAAACTACTAATGAGAATCTTGAGGTAGATGTACTTGTTAATATTGATTTTGTTACTCCTATTACACAGTCAATTTCAGTTTTATACCTGCTGTTAGCAACAATTACTCTATTGCTCAAGATAGACCTAGAAGGAATATTGTTTTGCCACATCGATATCGTGACACTGATAATATGACTCATTATGCTCTCATTGTTGCTCAAGAAACTAATGTTGCATTTGCACCTTCTTCTTATTCGGAAGCTATCTCATGTGATAATTCATCCAAGTGGTTAGTTGCTATGAATGATGAGTTTGAGAGTCTTCAAAAGAATTCTACATGGAAATTGGCTGAGCTTCATGAAGGTAAAAAACCTTTAAAGTGCAAGTGGATTTAAAAGAAGGAAGGTATATCTGGAGTTGAACCTGCAAGATTCAAAGCTCGATTAGTTGTGAAAGGTTTCGAACAAAGGGAAGGTATTGACTTCAATGAGGTGTTCTCTCCTATTGTTCGTCACACTTCTATTCGAGTTATACTTGCTATTGTTGCTTTATTTGATTTGGAGTTAGAGCAACTTGATGTTAAAACTGCATTTCTTTATGGAGATTTAGATGAGATTTATAAGACACAACCTCAGGGTTTTTCTGCTCCTGGTCAAGAGCACTTAGTTTGTCATTTGCATAAATCTCTTTATGGTTTGAAACAAGCTCCTAGGCAGTGGTATAAGAGGTTTGACTCGTTCATGCTTGCACATGGTTATTCTTGAAGCAATTATGACCATTGTATTTATTTGAAGCAGTTCCCTAATGGATCTTTTTGTGTATCTACTGCTTTATATTGATGATATGTTGATTGCTTCTCATGACAAGTCACTGATTGTTGAATTGAAGGCTCAACTTACTCATGAATTTGATATGAAAGATCTTGGACCAGCAAAGAAAATTCTTGGGATGGAAATTCAGCGTGATCGTCGTGCTAGTACTCTTTTTCTATCTCAGAAAAGTTATATTGAAAAAGTTCTTGAAAAGTATAATCTCAGTAATTGCAAATCTATTGCTACACCATTTGATTCACATTTTAAATTGTCATCGAGGCAATGTCATGTTACTGAAGATGAGAAAGAACACATGTCTCACTGAAAGTCGCCTAGAGGGGGGATAGGCAAATCTGAAATTTATAAACTTTAAGCACAATCTACAAGTCGGGTTAGCGTTAGAAATAAAAGCGAGTCCGAAAGAGAGGGCGAAAACAAATCAACCAAAGAAATAGAGCGGATGACACGGTGATTTGTTTTACCAAGGTTCGGTTCTTGCAAACCTACTCCCTGTTGAGGTGGTCACAAAGACCGGGTCTCTTTCAACCCTTTCCCTCTCTCAAACGGTCACCTAGACCGAGTGAGCTTTTCTCCTTAATCAACGGGTCACTTAGACCCCTTACAAGGACCACCACAACTTGGTGTCTCTTGCTTGATTACTAGTTGCTTGAGAATAAGAATGGATGAAAAAGAAAAGTGATCCAAGCGACAAGAACTCAAATGAACACAAATCTCTCTCTCTCTCACAAGCCACTAAGTCTTTGGAATGAGTTTGGGACTTGGAGAAGATTTGATCTCTTTATTTGTGTCTTGGAGTGAAGTATAGAGCTCTTGTATTGAATGCAATGGCTGAAAACTTGGATGCCTTGAAGTGTGGTGGTTGGGGGGTATTTATAGCCCCAACCACCAAAGTGGCCGTTGGGGAGGCTGTCTGTTGATGGGCGCACAGGACAGTCCGGTGCGCCACCGGACACTGTCCGGTGCGCCACCGGACACTGTCCGGTGCGCCAGCCACGTCACCCAACCGTTAGGGTTCGACCGTTGGAGCTCTGACAGCTGGGACCACCGGACAGTTACTGTTTACTGTCTGGTGCGCCTTCTGGCGCCTGCTCTGACTCTGCGCGTGCTGTCCGCGCACTGATCACGCACTGTTCACCTTTTGCAGACGACCGTTGGCGCAGTAGTCGTTGCTCCGCATGGCACACTGGACAGTCCGGTGAATTATAGCGGAGTGGCTCTCCAAAAACCCGAAGCTGAGCAGTTCAGAGTAGATCTCCCTGGTGCACCAGACAGTCCGGTGCGCCAGACTAGGGCAGCCTTCGGTTGGTTTTGCTCCTTTATTTTTGAACCCTATCTTGGACTTTTTATTGGTTTGTGTTGAACCTTTGGCACATGTAGAACTTATAATCTAGAGCAAACTAGTTAGTCCAATTATTTGTGTTGGGCAATTCAACCACCAAAATCATTTAGAAAAAGGTTTGACCCTATTTCCCTTTCAATCTCCCCCTTTTTGGTGATTGATACCAACACAAACCAAAGCAAATATATAAGTGTAGAATTGAACTAGTTTGCATAAGGTAAGTGCAAAGGTTGCTTGGAATTGAACCAATTTACATTTTCATAAGATATGCATGGATTGCTTTCTTTCTTTTAACATTTTGGACCACGTTTGCAACACTTGTTTTGTTTTTGCAAATGTTTTTTTGGAAATCCCTTTTTCAAAGTCTTTTTGCAAATAGTCAAAGGTATATGAATAAGATTTCGAGAAGCATTTTCAAGATTTGAAATTTTCTCCCCCTATTTCAAATGTTTTTCCTTTGACTAAACAAAACTCCCCCTTAATGAAATTCTCCTCTTAGTGTTCAAGAGGGTTTTATCAATTTGAAAGAAGATCAAATATTTTAGATACTAATTTTGAAAAACTCCTCCTTAAAATATAGATAATGAGACAGAATTTCTTAGAGGAGTACTAATTTCAAAGATACTAATTGAAGAACATTTAAAAACTTAGACTTGTTTCGAAAATTTTTGACATTGGCGTGGCGGTGCGGTCCTTTTGCTTTGGGCTAATACTCTCCCCCTTTGGCATTAAGCGCCAAAATTAGAGAATTTAGAGCCCGTTTTCAAATTCTCTCCCCCTTTGGTAGACAATATATGAGTGAAGGATTATACCAAAGTGGAGAGCGATGCGGAGTGACGGCGAAGGGTAAATAATACGATGGAGTGGAGTGGAAGCCTTGTCTTCGCTGAAGACTCCATTTCCCTTTCAATCTATGACTTAGCATGAAATACACTTGAAAACACATTAGTCATAGCAATAAAAGAGATATGATCAAAGGTACATAAATGAGCTATGTGTGCAAAGTATCAATCAGAGTTCCTAGAATCAAGAATGTTTAGCTCATTCCTAAGTTTGGTAAAGGTTTTCTCATCTAGTGGTTTGGTAAAGATATCGGCTAATTGTTCTTTGGTGCTAACATAAGCAATCTCGATATCCCCCCGTTGTTGGTGATACCGAATGGCTATGTGCTTAGTGTGGTTGTGCTCAACGGGATTATCTGCCATGCGTATTGCACTCTCATTATCACATAGGAGAGGGACTTTGGTTAATTTGTAGCCATAGTCCCTAAGGGTTTGCCTCATCCAAAGCAATTGCGCGCAACAATGACCTGCGGCAATATACTCGTCTTCGGCGGTAGAAAGAGCTACTGAATTTTGTTTCTTTGAAGCCCAAGACACCAGTGATCTTCCCAAGAACTGACAAGTCCCTGATGTGCTCTTTCTATCAATTTTACACCCTGCCTAATCAGCATCTGAATAACCTATTAAATCAAATGTGGATCCCTTGGGGTACTAAAGACCAAACTTAGGTGTATGAACTAAATATCTCAAGATTCTTTTCACGGCCCTAAGGTGAACTTCCTTAGGATCAGCTTGAAATCTTGCACACATGCATACGGAAAGCATAATATACGGTCGAGATTGCACATAAATAGAGTAAAGATCCTATCATCGACCGGTATACCTTTTGATCTGCGGATTTGAGAGCACCTAGAGCGGGGGTGAATAGGTGATCCTGTAAAATTCAACAACTAATAGCCACACAACTTGGTTATAAAGATGTTAGTGCTCAAAAGAACCAAGTGGCTATAGAGTGAGCTCTTGCGAATCACAATAATCACAAAGAAAGACAACACAAGAGACACAGTGGTTTATCCCGTGGTTCGGCCAAGTATAACACTTGCCTACCTCCACGTTGTGGCGTCCCAATGGATGAGGGTTGCACTCAACCCCTTTCAAGTGATCCAATGATTAACTTGAATACCACGGCTTTTCTTGCTTATATCTTTTCCTGTTTGCGAGGAATCTCCACAAGTTGGAGCCTCTCGCCCTTACAACAAAGATCACAATGAAAACACAAGAGTAAGGTTGGGAGCAACACACACAAATCCGCAGCACACACACGCACACAAGTCAAGACTTGAGCTCAAATGAAGCACAGAGAGTTCACAGCTACAACGGAGCTCAAATCACTGACACGATCGATCAAGTGCATGGAGACGGAGTGTGGAGACTTAGAATTGCTTAGTGAATGCTTGGGTGACTCCTTCATGCGCCTAGGGGTCCCTTTTATAGCCCCAAGGCAGCTAGGAGCCGTTGGAGACCAACAAGGAAGGCAATTCTTGCCTTCTGTCGGGTGGCGCACCGGACTGTCCGGTGCACCACCGGACAGTCACTGTAGCATGTCCGGTGCGGATCTCCTTCCTAATTTGGTGCAGCCAACCATTGCAACTCCGGGCTGGTTGGTGCACTGGACACCGAACAGTCCGGTGCCCCCAGCCGACCGTTGGCGGGGGCCACGCGTCGCCCGCAGATTGCGCGGCCGACCGTTGCGCTGGCGGCCGTTGGCTCACCGGACAGTCCGATGCACCACCAGATAGTCCGGTGAATTATAGTCGTACGCCGCCAAGTTCTCCCGAGAGCGGCTAGTTCGCCGGAAGCCAGCCTGGTGCACCGGACACTGTCCGGTGCACCACCGGACAGTCCGGTGTGCTAGACCGAGCTGAGTCTTGGCTCCTCCGAGCCAAGCCCTTTTCTTCTTCTCTTTTCTCTGATTCTAGCACTTAGACAAATATATTAGTACACACGAAAACCAATGTACTAAGTCTAGAACCATACCTTTGCCTTGATTATCACTTCTCTCTTTATTTAGCACATGAGAGCTTATTTAAATGTGTTAGGCACTTAATCACCAAAACATACTAGAAATTGCCCAAAGGCACATTTCCCTTTCAATCTCCCCCTTTTTGGTGATTTATGCCAACACATCCAAAAGCAATGCAAAACATGCAACATTGATTCAAATTGAAGACCAAATTGTTTTTAACTCTAATTTGGCATATTTGGATCATTCTTTGCCACCACTTGGTTTGTTTTTGCAAATCAAAATCGTTTTCCTATCTCTAAGTCAAACACACATGTTTAGGCACAAAGAGAGATATTCCAATTGAAAAAATTGATCGAGTGCCAAAAACTCCCCCTTTTTCTCATAATCATAAATTCTCCCCATAAGAGACCAAAATTTGACAATAAGAGTATTTTTGACAAAGCAAAAGTTCTAACTCTACTATTTTCAAAATTCTCAAGTGGTAGCTGATCCATTTGCTTTGGCCTTAATTTCTCCCCTTTGGCATTAAGCACCAAAACGGGATCATTATTGGCCCTTTAACCCCATTGCCTCACCAAAAATGTCAATTAAGAGCAAAAAGGCAATAGGAGGTTAAGAATGAACTTGGAGGTTAGTACACCAATACCGGAGTGCAGTGGAAGTCTTTGCATGGTCCAAGTTCACCTTTCCCTTTCAATTCACCTTTGAGACTACATCAAGTAAACTCAAGCACAAATGTTAGTCTCAAAGGATCAAGTTGTAGCACTTCTCCCCCTAAATATGTGCATCATTCACACATGGACTTGTGAGGTCCGGGGATCCCTTGCACAACTTGAGCACCACAAATAAACAACAAATCTCATAAATGCATAAAGTAACTTGATCAAAGGCATAAAACACATGTATGCTATAAATCAATCCAAGTTACGCAAATCTAAGACATTTAGCTCACTACGCAGCCTGCAAAAGGTTTTCTCATCTAAAGGCTTGGTAAAGATATCGGCTAGCTGGTTCTCGGTGCTAATATAGAACACTTTGATATCTCCCTTTTGCTTGTGGTCTCTCAAAAAGTGATGCCGGATGTCTATGTGCTTAGTGCGGTTGTGTTCAACAGGATTATCCGCCATGCGGATTGCACTCTCATTGTCACATAGGAGTGGGACTTTGCTCAGATTGTAGCCAAAGTCCCGGAGGGTTTGCCTCATCCAAAGTAGTTGCGCGCAACACTGTCCTGCGGCAACATACTTGGCCTCAGCGGTGGATAGGGCAACAGAGGTTTGTTTCTTAGAGCTCCAAGACACCAGGGACCTTCCTAGGAATTGGCACGTCCCTGATGTACTCTTCCTATCAACCTTGCATCCAGCATAATCGGAGTCTGAGTATCTAATCAAGTCAAAGGTAGACCCCTTTGGATACCAGATCCCGAAGCAAGGCGTAGCAACTAAATACCTAAGAATTCGCTTAACGGCCACAAGGTGACACTCCTTGGATCGGATTGAAATCTAGCACACATGCATACGCTAAGCATAATATCCGGTCTACTAGCACATAAATAAACCAAGGAACCTATCATAGACCGGTATGCCTTTTGATCAACGGACTTACCTTCTTTGTTGAGGTCGACATGTCCGTCGGTTCCCATCGACGTCTTCGCGGGCTTGGCGTCCTTCATCCCAAACCTCTTGAGAAGATCTTGAGTGTACTTCGTTTGGGAGAGGAAGGTGCCGTCCTTGAGTTGTCTTACTTGGAACCCAAGGAAGTATGTCAACTCGCCCATCATTGACATCTCAAATTTCTGTGTCATCACCCTGCTAAACTCCTCACAAGACTTTTGATTAGTAGAACCAAATATTATGTCATCGACATAAATTTGGCACACAAAAAGGTCACCGTCACAAGTCTTAGTGAAAAGAGTGGGATCGGCTTTCCCAACCTTGAAGGCATTAGCAATTAAGAAATCTCTAAGGCATTCATACCATGCTCTGAGGCTTGCTTAAGTCCATAGAGCGCCTTAGAGAGCTTAAAAACGTGGTCAGGATACCTGTCATCCTCAAAGCCAGGGGGTTGTTCCACGTACACCTCCTCCTTGATTGGCCCATTGAGGAAAGCGCTCTTTACGTCCATTTGAAACAACCTAAAGGAATGGTGAGCGGCATAGGCTAACAAAATGCGAATAGACTCTAGCCTAGCCACAAGAGCAAAAGTCTCCTCAAAATCCAAACCTGCGACTTGGGCATAACCTTTTGCCACAAGTTGAGCCTTGTTTCTTGTCACCACCCCGTGCTCGTCTTGCTTGTTGCGGAACACCCACTTGGTTCCCACAACGTTTTGCTTTGGACGTGGCACTAGGCTCCAAACTTCATTTCGCTTGAAGTTGTTGAGCTCTTCCTGCATGGCCAACACCCAGTCCGGATCTTGCAAGGCCTCTTCTACCCTAAAAGGCTCAATAGAAGAGACAAACGAGTAATGTTCACAAAAATTAGCTAATCTTGAGCGAGTAGTTACTCCCTTGCTTATGTCACCCAGAATCTGGTTAACGGGGTGATTCCTTTGAATCGTTGCTCGGACTTGAGTTGGAGGGGCCAGTGGTACTTCTTCCTCTATCACTTGTTCTTCTTGTGCTCCCCCTTGATCACACGCCTCTTCTTGATTAACCTGTCTATCATCTTGAGTTTGGGGATGCACCATTGTTGAGGAAGAAGGTTGATCTTGCTCTTGTTGTTCCTATGGTCGCACATCTCCAATCGCCATGGTGCGTATTGCGGCCGTTGGAACATCATCCTCATCTACATCATCAAGATCAACTTGCTCTCTTGAAGAGCCATTAGTCTCATCAAATACAACGTCGCTAGAGACTTCAACCAAACTTGATGATTTGTTGAAGACTCTATACGCCTTTGTATTTGAGTCATAACCTAGTAAAAACCCTTCTACAACTTTGGGAGCAAATTTGGAATGTCTACCTTTCTTCACCAAAATGTAACATTTGCTCCCAAATACACGAAAGTATGAGACGTTGGGTTTGTTACCAGTAAGAAGTTCGTACGAGGTCTTCTTGAGGAGGCGATGAAGGTAGAGCCGGTTTATGGCGTGGCAAGCTGTGTTCACAGCTTCCGACCATAACCGCTCAGGCGTCTTGAACTCTCCAAGCATCGTCCTCGCCATGTCGATAAGCGTCCTGTTCTTCCTCTCTACCACACCATTTTGCTGTGGTGTGTAGGGAGCGGAGAACTCATGCTTGATGCCTTCCTCCTCAAGGAACTCCTCTACTTGCAGATTCTTGAACTCGGACCCATTGTCTCTTCTTATCTTTTTCACCTTGAGCTCAAATTTGTTTTGAGCCCACCTTAGAAAGTGCTTAAGGGTCCCTTGGGTTTCTGATTTATCCTGCAAAAAGAACACCCAAGTGAAGTGGGAAAAATCATCAACAATAACAAGACCATACTTACTTCCCCCGATGCTTAGGTAGGCGACGGGTCCGAAGAGGTCCATATGCAGTAGCTCCAGTGGTCTTGATATTGTCATCACATTCTTGTTGTGATGAGTGCTTCCCACCTGTTTTCCTGCCTGACAAGCTGCACAAGGTCTATCCTTTTCGAAGCATACATTGGTTAGTCCTAACACATGCTCTCCCTTTAGAAGTTTGTGAAGGTTCTTCATCCCAACATGTGCTAGATGGCGATGCCACAGCCAGCCCATACTAGTCTTAGCAATTAAGCATGCATCTAGATCAGCCTCCTCTTTCGAAAAATCAACTAAGTAGAGTTTGCCATCTAGTACACCCTTAAACGCTAATGAACCATCACTCCTTCTAAAGACAGATATATCAATATTTGTAAACAAACAATTGTAGCCCATGTGGCACATTTGACTAACAAACAGGAGATTATAGCCTAGTGACTCTACCAAAAATACATTAGAAATAGAGTGCTCATTTGTGATGGCTATCTTGCCCACGCCTTTGACCTTGCCTTGGTTCCCATCTCCAAAGATAATCGTATCTTGGGAATCCTTGTTCTTGACGTAGGAGGTGAACATCTTCTTCTCCCCCGTCATGTGGTTTGTGCATCCGCTGTCGATAATCCAGCTTGAGCCCCCGGATGCATAAACCTGCAAGACAATTTACGCTTGGGTTTTAGGTACCCAACTCTTGTTGGGTCCTACAAGGTTAGTTACAATAGCTTTTAGTACCCAAATGCAAGCCTTGTCTCCTTTGCATTTGGGTCCCAATTTTTTAGCAACCACTTTTTCATTTTTACATGAAAGTACAAATGTAGTGTTGCAAGCATGAAAGACAGTAGTAGGTTTATTACACATTTTCCTAGGAGCATGAGACACAAAGTTTCTCCTAGGCCTATCATTAAAATTAGAACTTGAAGCAAGCATAGCATGTGAATCATAAGCATCATATCTCCTATTATGACTAACAATTTTCCTATTATACATGAAAGCATGTTTCTTTTGAATGCTACTAGTCATATGGGCCTTCCCTTTCTCCTTGTTGGAAATGGGAGCCCTTTGGCTTGTTAAGTTCTTGGCTTTCTTTCGAAAGCCAAGTCCATCCTTTATTGAGGGGTGTCTACCAATAGTGTAGGCATCCCTAGCAAATTTTAGTTTATCAAAATCAACCTTGCAAGTCTTAAGTTGAGCATTAAGACTTGCCACCTCATCATTTAATTTAGCAATAGAAGCAAGATGTTCATCACAAGCATTGATATCAAAATCCTTGCATCTATTGCAAATTACAACATGTTCAACACATGAACTTGATCTATTAGCTACTTCTAGCTTAGCACTTAACTCATCATTCAAAGTCTTTAAACTAGAGATAGATTCACTACAAGTAGATAACTCAGAAGATAGTAATTCATTCCTCTTAATTTCTAAGGCAAGAGACTTTTGAACACTAACAAATTTGTCATGTTCCTCATACAAAATGTCCTATTGCCTCTCTAGTAGTCTATCTTTTTCATTTAAAGCATCAATCAATTCATTGATCTTTTCTACCTTTGCTCTATCTAAGCCTTTGAATAAGCTAGAATAATCTACTTCATCATCACTAGAATCATCATCGCTTGAAGTAGTATACTTAGGGGTTTCTCGAACGCTTACCTTTTTCTCCTTTGCCATGAGGCAAGTGTGGCATTCGTTGGGGAAGAGAGAGGACTTGTTGAAGGCTGAGGCAGCAAGTCCTTCGTCGTTGGAGTCGGAAGAAGAGCAGTCTGAATCCCATTCTTTGCCAAGGTGTGCCTTGCCCTTCGCCTTCTTGTAGGCCTTCTTCTTCTCCCTCTTCCCATGTCTTTCTTCTCCCTGGTCATTTTCATTATCGGGACATTGAGCAATAAAATGACCTGTCTTACCACATTTGAAGCAGGAGCGCTTTCCCCTTGCTTTACTCTTGTTGGGGTACTCCTTGCGTCCTTTTAATGCAGCCTTGAAGCGCTTGATGATGAGAGCCATCTCATCTTCGTTTAGCTCGGCCGCCTCAACTTGTGTCACCTTGCTTGGTAGCGCCTCCCTACTACTTGTTGCTTTGAGAGCAACGAGTTGAGGCTCGTAGACGGGTAATGGACCATTAAGCGCGTCATCTGCATATCGGGCTTCTTTTACCATCATGCGCCCGCTCACAAACTTTTCGAGTATCTCCTCGGGCGTCATCTTTGTGTACCTAGGATTTTCACGGATGAGGTTCACAAATGAGGGTCAATAACAGTAAAAGACCTGAGCATAAGTCGAACGACGTCGTGGTCCGTCCATCTTGTGCTCCCATAGCTCCTAATCTTGTTGACCAGGGTCTTGAGCCTGTTGTACGTCTGTGTTGCCTCCTCTCCCCTGATCATAGTGAACCTTCCCAGCTCGCCTTCCACCAACTCCATTTTGGTGATCATGGTGGCGTCATTTCCCTCATGTGGTATTTTGAGGGTGTCCTAGATTTGCTTGGCATTATCCAAGCCGCTCACCTTGTTGTACTCATCCCTGCACAAAGATGCTAGCAACACAATGGTAGCTTGTGCATTTTTATGGATTTGCTCGTTAATAAACACAGGGTTATCCATACTATCAAATTGCATTCCATTTTCGACTATCTCCCAAATACTAGGATGGAGAGAGAATAGATGACTACGCATTTTGTGACTCCAAAAAGAGTAGTCCTCTCCATTAAAGTGTGGAGGTTTACCAAGAGGAATTGAAAGCAAATGAGCATTGGAGTTAAAAGGAATACGAGAATAATCAAATGAATAATTTGAATTAACCAGTTTTTTTCTCTCGTCGTCATCGTCTCTTGGTGAAGAAGAAGATTTGTCGCTGTCGTAGTAGACGATCTTCTTGATGCGCCTCTTCTTCTTCCCGTCCTTCTTCTTGTGACTCGAGATAGAGTCAGTGGGCTTGTCATCTCTAGGCTCGTTGAGGAAGGACTCCTTCTCCTTGTCGTTGACCACCATCCCCTTTCCCTTAGGATCCATCTCTTCGGGCGATTAGTCCCTTATGTGAAGAGAACGGCTCCGATACCAATTGAGAGCACCTAGAGGGGGGGTGAATAGGTGATCCTGTAAAATTCAACAACTAATAGCCACACAACTTGGTTATAAAGATGTTAGTGCTCAAAAGAACCAAGTGGCTATAGAGTGAGCTCTTGCGAATCACAATAATCACAAAGAAAGACAACACAAGAGACACAGTGGTTTATCTCGTGGTTCGGCCAAGTATAACACTTGCCTACCTCCACGTTGTGGCGTTACAATGGACGAGGGTTGCACTCAACCCCTTTCAAGTGATCCAATGATCAACTAGAATACCACAGCTTTTCTTGCTTATATCTTTTCCCGTTTGCGAGGAATCTCCACAAGTTGGAGCCTCTCACCCTTACAACAAAGATCACAATGAAAACACAAGAGTAAGGTTGGGAGCAACACACACACAAATCCGCAGCACACACACGCACACAAGCCAAGACTTGAGCTCAAATGAAGCATAGAGAGTTCACAGCTAGAACGGAGCTCAAATCACTAACACAATCGATCAAGTGCGTGGAGATGGAGTGTGGAGACTTAGAATTGCTTAGTGAATGCTTGGGTGACTCCTTCATGCGCCTAGGGGTCCCTTTTATAGCCCCAAGGCAGCTAGGAGCCGTTGGAGATCAACAAGCAAGGCAATTCTTGCCTTCTGTCGGGTGGCGCACCGGACAGTCCGGTGCACCACCAGACAGTCACTGTAGCATGTCCGGTGCGGATCTCCTTCCTAATTTGGCACAGCCGACCGTTGCAACTCCGGGCTGGTTGGTGCACACCGGACAGTCCGGTGCCCCCAGCCGACCGTTGGCGCGGTCCACGCATCGCACGCGGATCGCGCGGCCGATCGTTGCGCTGGCGGCTGTTGGCTCACCGGACAGTCCGGTGCACCACCGGACAGTCCGATGAATTATAGCCATACGCTGCCAAGTTCTCCCGAGAGCGGCCAGTTCGCCGGAAGCCAGCCTGGCGCACTGGACACTGTCCGGTGCACCATTGGACAGTCCGGTGTGCCAGACTGAGCTGAGTCTTGGCTTCTCCGAGCCAAGTCTTTTTCTTCTTCTCTTTTCTCTGATTCTAGCACTTAGACAAATATATTAGTACACACAAAAACCAATGTACTAAGTCTAGAACCATACCTTTGCCTTGATTATCACTTCTCTCTTTATTTAGCACATGAGAGCTTATTTAAATGTGTTAGGCACTTAATCACCAAAACATAATAGAAATTTCCCAAAGGCACATTTCCCTTTTAGGATTTACCTCCCGTGTCGAGGTCGAGATGCCCATTAGTTCCCATGGGTGTCTTGATGGGCTTCGCATCTTTCATTCCAAACTTGGTGAGTATATCTTGAATGTACTTCGTTTGGCTGATGAAGGTGCCCTCTTGGAGTTGCTTCACTTGAAACCCTAGGAAGTACTTCAACTCCCCCATCATAGACATCTCGAATTTTTGAATCATTATCCTACTAAACTCTTCACAAGTAGATTTGTTAGTAGACCCAAATATGATATCATCAACATAAATTTGGCATACAAACAAATCATTTGCAATAGTTTTAGTAAAGAGTGTAGGATCGGCTTTGCCGACTTTTGAAGCCATTAGTGATAAGGAAATCTCTTAGGCATTCATACCATGCTCTTGGGGCTTGCTTGAGCCCATAAAGCGCCTTAGAGAGTTTGTAAACATGGTTAGGGTACTCACTATCTTCAAAGCCGGGAGGTTGCTCAACATAGACCTCCTCCTTGATTGGTCCATTGAGAAAGGCACTTTTCACGTCCATTTGATAGAGCTTAAAGCCATGGTAAGTAGCATAGGCAAGTAATATGCGAATTGACTCAAGCCTAGCTACGGGTGCATAGGTTTCACCGAAATTCAAACCTTCGACTTGTGAATATCCCTTGGCTACAAGTCGGGCTTTGTTCCTTGTCACCACACCATGCTCATCTTGTTTGTTGTGGAAGACCCACTTGGTTCCTACAACATTTTGGTTAGGACGTGGAACTAAATGCCATACCTCATTCCTTGTGAAGTTGTTGAGTTCCTCTTCCATTGCCAACACCCAATCCGAATCTCTTAATGCATCTTCCACCCTGTATGGCTCAATAGAAGACACAAAAGAGTAATGTTCACAAAAATGAGCGACACGAGATCGAGTGGTTACCCCCTTATGAATATTGCTGAGGATGGAGTTCATGGGGTGATCTCGTTGTATCGCTTGGTGGACTCTTGGGTGTGGCGGTCTTGGACCCTGATCATCTTCCTTGTCTTGATCATTAGCATCTCCCCCTTGATCATTGTCCTCCTCTTGAGGTGGCTCTTCTTGATCTTCATTTTCATCATCTTGAGCTTGATCCTCATCTTGGGTTGGTGGAGATGCTTGTATGGAAGATGAAGGTTGATCTTGTGCTTGTCGAGGCTCTTCGGATTCCTTAGGACACACATCCCCAATGGACATGTTCCTTAGCGCGACGCATGGAGCCTCTTCATCATCTAGCTCATCAAGATCAACTTGCTCTACTTGAGAGCCATTAGTCTCATCAAACACAATGTCACAAGAAACTTCAACTAGTCCAGTGGACTTGTTAAAGACTCTATATGCCCTTGTGTTTGAGTCATAACCAAGTAAAAAACCTTCTACATCCTTAGGAGCAAATTTAGATTTTCTACCTCTTTTAACAAGAATAAAACATTTGCTACCAAAGACTCTAAAATATGAAACATTCGGCTTTTTACCGGTTAGGAGTTCATAGGATGTCTTCTTGAGGATTCGGTGAAGGTAGAGACGGTTGATAGCGTAGCAAGTGGTGTTGATTGCTTCCCCCCAAAACCGGTCCGAAGTCTTGTACTCATCAAGCATGGTCCTCGCCATGTCAAGTAGAGTTCTATTCTTCCTCTCCACTACACCATTTTGTTGAGGTGTGTAGGGAGAAGAGAACTCATGCTTGATTCCCTCGTCCTCAAGAAAGCCTTCTATTTGAGAGTTCTTGAACTCCGTCCCATTGTCACTTCTAATCTTTGTTATCCTTAAGCCAAACTCATTTTGAGCCCGTCTCAAGAATCCCTTTAAGATTTCTTGGGTTTGAGATTTATCCTACAAAAAGAACACCCAAGTGAAGCGAGAATAATCATCCACAATTACAAGACAATACTTACTCCCGCCGATGCTTATGTAAGCGATCGGGCCGAATAGATTCATGTGGAGTAGCTCAAGCGGCCTGTCGGTCGTCATGATGTTCTTGTGTGGATGATGAACACCAACTTGCTTCCCTGCTTGACATGCGCTACAAACCCTGTCTTTCTCAAAATGAACATTGGTTAGTCCCAAAATGTGTTCTCCCTTTAGAAGCTTGTGAAGATTCTTCATCCCAACATGGGCTAGTCGGCGATGCCAGAGCTAATTGAAAGGGAAATAGGCTTACACCTTTTCCTAAATGATTTTGGTGGTTGAATTGCCCAACACAAATAATTGGACTAACTAGTTTTCTCTAGATTATAAGTTTTACAGGTGCCAAAGGTTCAACACAAACCAATAAAAAGTCCAAGAAAGAGTTCAAATAAAAAGAGCAAAAGACAACCGAAAGGCAGCCCTAGTTTGGCGCACCGGACTGTCCGGTGTGCCACCGGACAGTGTCCGGTGCACCAGGGAGCTCAACTCCAAACTTGCCACCTTCGGGAATTCGGGGAGGCCGCTCCGCTATAATTCACCGGACTGTCTGGTGTGCCAAGCGGAGCAATGGCTACAAGCGCCAATGGTCGTCTGCAACGCTACAGTTAACAGTGAGCAGTACCGACTGCGCACGCAGAGTCAGAGCAGGCATTAGATGGCGCACCAGACAGTGAACAGGACCTGTCCGGTGCACCAACGGACTGTCCGGTGGCCCCGTTGTCAGAAGCTCCAACGGTCGGAACCCAACGACCTGGTGACGTGGCTGGCGCACCGGACAGTGTCCGGTGGCGCACCGGATTGTCCGGTGCGCCATACGACAGAAGCCTTCACCAACGGTCATTTTGGTGGTTGGGGCTATAAATACACCCCAACCACCACACTTCAATGCATCCAAGTTTTCAGCCATCAAACCTCATACAAGAGCTCTAGACTTCATCCCAAGACACAAACAAAGAGATCAAATCCTCTCCCAAGTCCGGAATCACTCCAAACAAATTAGTGATTAGAGAGAGAGACTTTTGTGTTCTTTTGAGCTCTTGCACTTGGATCACTTTTCTTCTTCCTCCTTTCTTGCTCTCAAGATCATTGTAATCAAAGCAAGAGACACCAAGTCGTGGTGGTCCTTGTAGTGGACTAAGTGTCCCGTTTGATTAAAGAGAAAAGCTTACTCTGTCTAAGTGACCGTTTGAGAGAGGGAAAGGGTTGAAAGAGACCCGGTCTTTGTGACCACCTCAACGGGGAGTAGGTTTGCAAGAACCGAACCTCGGTAAAACAAATCACCGTGTCATCCGCTCTTATTCGCTTGTGATTTGTTTTCGCCCTCTCTTTCGGACTCGCCTTTATTTCTAACGCTAACCCCGGCTTGTAGTTGTGCTTAAACTTCATAAAATTCAAATTTGCCTATTCACCCCCCCTCTAGGCGACTTTCAATTGGTATCAGAGCCCTGTACTTCATTAGAGCTTAACCGCTCAAAGTGATGTCGGGAGCATCCGCCATGAGGGACATCGGGACCGGCGACAAGTCCGCAAGCTCGGGGAGAACGCATTCAAGGGAGTCTGCCCACAAGCACAAGGAGGAATCCTCTTACTCCATCAAGTCCCAACGGAAGGATGACAAGAAGAAGAAGATGAAGAAAGTGGTCTACTATGAGACCGACTCTTCGTCACCCTCCACCTCCGGCTCGGAATCGGCATCCGCCACTTCTAAACGCCATGAGCGCAAGAAGTATAGTAAGATGCCCCTTCGCTACCCTCGTATTTCAAAACGCACTCCATTACTTTCCGTCCCATTAGGTAAACCACCTATGTTTCACTACCGGAATCCGGCCCTTTGCCGAGTGCCGGAGGCTTTGCCGAGTGCTTTTTATCGGGCACTCGGCACAGTCGACTTTGCCGAGTGCCGCCCTCGGCAGAGTCCTACGCTCGGTAAAGAGATTGTTTACCGAGTGCAGGGCACTCGGCACAGCCAAGCACTCGGCAAAGACTGTTTTGCCGAGCGTCAAGCACTCGGCAAACATGGCTCTCGGCAAAGGGCCGTTAGCGGCCGTCTACAACTGACGGCCGTCAGTCTTTGCCGAGTGTCAAATATCTGGCACTCGGCAAAGAGAGTCTTTGCCGAGTGTCCTATGTAGACACTCGGCAAACAATATTTTTATTTTTTTATTTTGGTCACCAAACTTTTTGTGGTATGTTCCTACACTATGTAGACCTACATGTACCATTTTGGGACAATTATAACAATGTTTTCTATAGCTAGTACATTTAGTTTGTTTATTTGAATTTCTTCGGAAAATTCAGATTTGAACTGCAAGTCACTCGAATTGGAAAACCGTGCATGCAAAAATGATATCCATGCTACTTAGCACAAGTTACGACCGATTTCAGGAGCGGACCGGAAACTTCGAGCACCATGCTCACTCAACATGACCGTAAACTTGCCATCCAGGTGTTTAAAAATTGTATAAAACAGAAAAAAAGTCAGAAAATCATGAAACTTGTCCACATGTCATGATATCATATGTAGAGGCTGTGATAAAAATTTGAAAAAGTTTCGAGAAAGTTGTAACGCATTATGTGTACAAACCTAAGAGATCCACATTGAAACTCTATGATTTCATGTGTGGTTCTCTTAGGTTTCTACACATAATGTCTCACAACTTTCTCCAAACATTCTAAATTTTTTATCATAGACTCTACATATGATATCATGACACGTGGACAAGTTTCATGATTTTCTGACTTTTTTTCTGTTTTATACAATTTTTAAACACCTGGATGGCAAGTTTACGGTCATGTTGAGTGAGCATGGTGCTCGAAGTTTCCGGTCCGCTCCTGAAATCGGTCGTAACTTGTGCTAAGTAGCATGGATATCATTTTTGCATGCACGGTTTTCCAAGTTTCGAGTGACCTGCAGTTCAAATCTGAAGTTTCCGAAGAAATTCAAATAAACAAACTAAATGTACTAGCTATAGAAAACATTGTTATAATTGTCCCAAAATGGTACATGTAGGTCTACATAGTGTAGGAACACACCACAAAAAATTTGGTAGGGAAAATAAAAAAAATAAAAAAGTAATTTGCCGAGTGTCAGCGGGGAGACACTCGGCAAAGGATAGTAAAAGATTCTTTGCCGAGTGCCATCCAGCTGGCACTCGGCAAAGGACTCTTTGCCGAGTGCCCGCGATCTGGCACTCGGCAAAGAATATTTTAATATTTTTAAAAATCTTTGCCGAGTGCCCGCGATTTGGCACTCGGCAAAGAATATTTTAATATTTTTAAAAAATCTTTGCCGAGTGCCCGTCACCACAAAAAATTTGGTAGGGAAAATAAAAAAAATAAAAAAGTAATTTGCCGAGTGTCAGCGGGGAGACACTCGGCAAAGGATAGTAAAAGATTCTTTGCCGAGTGCCATCCAGCTGGCACTCGGCAAAGGACTCTTTGCCGAGTGCCCGCGATCTGGCACTCGGCAAAGAATATTTTAATATTTTTAAAAAATCTTTGCCGAGTGCCCGCGATTTAGCACTCGGCAAAGAATATTTTAATATTTTTAAAAAATCTTTGCCGAGTGCCCGTCGGCAAAGCCGTTGAATAATAAACTGGTCGTCTTCCTCTCTTCTTCTCTTCCTCACACTCTCTATCTATTTCCACCATGCGCCGCGCCGCTCCCGCCGCCGTCCCTCGCGCGCCGCCAGCCCGCATGCCCCGCCATCCCACGCGCCGCCCCCACGTGCGCCGCCCCTGCGCCCTCCGCTGCCGACCACGCCCTCCGCCGCCGGCCACGCCATCGCTCCGGCCCGGCCATCCTCCCCGCTCCGGCCATCTCCGCCATCCCCCCGCTCCGGCCATCTCCGCCAACCACCGTCACTCCGGCTAAGGTATACGATAAATTTTTATATGAAATTGTTATACGATCTATGAAATTGTTATATGAAATTGTTATACGATCTATGAAATTATTATATGAAATTGTTAGGTTTGAAATTGTTATATGAAATTGTTAGGTTTGAAATTGTTATATGAAATCTCTCGCTATGGTTATATGAAATTGTTAGGTTTGATATTAAGTGAGTTTGGTTGCCGCCGTCGTCTCACTCTCACTCACTCACTCACCCGCTCGCTCGCCGTCGTCGCGCCCACCGTCGTCTCACTCTCACTCACTCACCCGCTCACTCTCTCTCACTTAGATGTGACTTGCATTCATCGTGTCGTTTGTATATGTGCGTGTCAGCCATCGTGTTGTTAGATCTATTTGCAGGTTTTGAAAACCTCCCTGCCGATTTTTTTGACATGCTTGTTTATTTTTTATAGAGAAGATACTTGTCTTCCTAGCCACTGCGGGTCTGCCTGCACCGTGTCGCGTCGCCATTGCACCAACCCGCCACAGCCCCGCTAGCCTGACTCCACCGCCACCCTAGGTATAACCTCTATGTCCGCATCATGGTCGTAGATCACGTAACCCAGTTAGGCGTCTCCCGTTCGAAAGAGATACAGTGTAGATATGCAGATCTTTGCATATCTACAAATGTATCAGTTTCGAATTGTCCACGTTTTTTGGACAGCCCGCGGTTGCGTAGATGGTGTTAGTTTCCATGCTCTACTCCGGTTCGAGACAGAGTTTCGGCGTCACCTCCCTGTTGTTCTCCGGACAGTACACTCTCCCTGCCAGGACGTGTATCCGGAGAACAGCAGGGAGGTGCTGCCGAAATTCTATCTTGGATCTGAGTAGAGCATGGAAACTAACTCCATCTACGCAACCGCAGGTGGGATTAGGACCTATCCTCACCTATTAGAAGGTAGGAACGTAGTGTACATGCATTACATGTCTATATTAAACTATACTCGGTTATATATGTTAGAGGATGGAGGACCGTGAGTGGATGTACACGGGCCACGTTCGACGTAATGATGTCACCCCAGAATGGATTAGGAAGACCGATGCTTTCGTGGAACGGGCATATGGCGAAGCTGCTAAAGGAGCTAGCCTAGTCCCTTGTCCGTGCAGCAAATGTGACAACCGGAAAAGAAAACCAAAGAAGGCCATGGTGGAACATATTTGGAAGAATGGATTTACGCCGGACTATACTCGGTGGATCTTCCATGGTGAAGCGCATCGCACGAGAGAGGAGGTGGTGAGACAACGCGTCGAGGATTACGATGCTGATGCCGGGGTAGCAGACATGTTGAACGACTATCACGAGGCACAGTTCGCCGAAGGACGTACGGAGGACGAGCCAGAGGCAACCGCAAAGTCATTCTACGACATGTTTGACGCAGCACAGAAACCCCTTCACGGCAAGACAAAGGTTTCTCAACTGGATGCCATTGGGCGTATAATGGCGTTCAAGTCGCAATATAGCATGAGTCGAGACGGCTTCGATGGTTTGTTGACAGTTATTGGCAGTCTACTTCCGGAGGATCACGTTCTACCAAAGAGCATGTACGAGGCACAGAAACTCCTTCGTGCACTCAAGATGACGTATGAGCAGATACATGCTTGTCCGAAGGGCTGCATCCTATTTAGGAAAGAACACACTGAGGCAAAGTATTGTCCGAAGTGTAAATCGTCTAGGTTCATGGAGGTAGACTCTGGTGATGGACAGAAGAGGCAGCTCGACATCCCCGTGACAATCCTACGCCACCTTCCATTCATACCGAGGATCCAGCGTCTATACATGACAGAGGAATCCGCGAAACAGATGACATGGCACAAAAAAGGCAAACGATACAATCCTGAGAAGATGGTTCACGCATCCGATGGTGAAGCATGGACCCACTTTGATGCCATTCACCATGAGAAAGCCAAAGAGGCTCGTAATGTTCGTGTTGCGCTGGCCACAGATGGGTTCAATCCCTATGGAATGACCGCTGCCCCATACACATGTTGGCCTGTGTTCGTTATCCCCATCAATCTCCCCCCCGGCGTATGCTTTCAAAGACAGAACATATTCGTGTCGTTGATAATTCCTAGACACCCGGGGAATAAAATGGGCGTGTACATGGAGCCTTTGATTGATGAATTGGTCCGTGCTTGGGAGGAAGGGGTATGGATGTACGACCAAGCTACGAAGACAAACTTCAAAATGCATGTTTGGTACCAGTACTCCATGCATGACTTTCCGGCGTATGGGCTATTTTGCGCCTGGTGTGTTCATGGTAAGTTCTCATGCCCAGTTTGCAAGGAAGCTCTTAGGTTCATTTGGTTGAAGAAGGGTGGCAAATATTCGTCATTCGATAAACATCGACAATTTCTCCCTCCTGACCATGCATTCCGACTAGACATCAAGAACTTTACGAAAGGTGTCGTGGTGACAGACCACCCACCTGCAATGATGACTGGTGCCGAAGTTCGCGAACAGATAGATGGTCTCGTGGCCAACCCAGAAGGTGGTTTTGTGGGATATGGTGAGCAACATATGTGGACACATAAGTCGGGCTTGACTCGGCTCCCCTATTATGATGACCTGCTCCTTCCACACAACATTGACGTGATGCACACTGAAAAGAATGTCGCCGAGGCACTTTGGGCAACAATTATGGAGATTCCTGATAAGTCAAAGGATAACGTAAAGGCAAGAGTGGATCTGGCAGAGTTATGTGATAGACCAAACCAAGAGATGAAGCCGCCTAGTGGTGGTAAGACATGGAGAAGGCCTAAGGCCGATTTCGTCCTGAGCAGGGCCCAGAGGAAGGAAGTACTAGAGTGGATCAAGATGTTAATGTTCCCTGATGGGTATGCAGCTAACCTTAGTAGGGGGTGAACTTATCTACTCTGCGAGTCTTAGGGATGAAGAGTCATGACTTCCACATATGGATTGAACGAATTCTTCCGGTGATGGTTCGAGGCTATGTCCCTGAGCATGTCTAGCTAGCGCTTGCAGAGTTGAGCTATTTCTTCCGCTAGCTTTGTGCAAAAGAGTTAGCTCGGACCATGATTGCAGACTTGGAAAGGATGGCACTCGTGTTACTGTGTAAGCTGGAGAAGATCTTTCCACCCGGCTTCTTCAATCCGATGCAGCATTTGATTATTCATCTCCCGTATGAGGCACGAATGGGGGGGCCGTGCAGGGACGTTGGTGCTATCCAATTGAGAGATGTCTAAAGACTATCCGAAAGAAATGTAGAAATAAATGCAAAATCGAGGCTTCCACTGCAGAGGCATACATACTGGAGGAGGTGTCAAACTTCACAACAACTTACTATGGTGACAAACTGCCGAGCGTGCATAATCCACCCCCTCGTTACAATGATGGCGACAATGAATCGAACCTCAGCATTTTTCGAGGGCAACTCGGAAGCGCAAGTGGTTCGACCACCAAGACCCTGAGACATGAAGAGTGGTGTCATATCATGCTATATGTATTGACCAACCTTGAAGAGGTGACGCCATACATGGAGCAATTTCTTCATGAATTCTGGCGTCGATCAAGGGACCCAACTCCACAGGAATATGATACCCTTCTTCGAAAGGGTGCGGGAAATGGATTGCCCAATTTCATTTCCTGGTTTAAACGTAAGGTATGTGCTTAGTTTGTCATTTGAAGTTGCTCTTACGTGCGAATAATATAACAATCTAGCGTGTTTGAACTTGCAGGGCCAAAGAGAGCCGTCTATGAGTGCCGAGTTGAGACAAGTAGCCAATGGCTTTGCCTATAGGGTCAGGAAATTTTCTGGGTATGACGTCAATGGATACCGTTTTCGCACAACAAGCTACGACCAAAGTCAGCCCAATCGAAAAACCACGTGTTCTGGAGTCTTTACGCCCGGGCTTGACGAGGTCGAGTATTATGGAAGAATTGAAGAAATATATGAACTCAATTTTTATGGTTCCAAACCTCTTACTCCAGTGATATTCAAATGTCATTGGTTTGACCCTGAAGTTACGAGACGGACACATTCTAATCTTGGGCTAGTCAAAATTCGACAGGATTCCACCTTACCAGGAGACGATGTCTATATTGTGGCCCAACGGGCCACACAAGTGTATTATCTTCCATATGCGTGCCAAACGAAACAACATCTTAAGGGTTGGGATGTTGTGTATAAGGTATCACCGCACGCTAAATTACCTGTTCCAAATGATGAAGATTATAACTTAGACCCGGACACATATGACGGAGAGTTCTTCCAAGAAGATGGGCTCGAAGGGCGATTTGAGATAGACTTAACTGAAGCGATCGGAATGGAAGTAGATATTGAAATGGTTGTTGATGACGAGGATGATGAGGTGCAAAATGAGAATGACTTAGAAATACTTGAAGGCAATGCCAATGACGAAATTGCGCCTTCAGATGGTGTTGACTATGAAATGGTTGATAGTGATGATGACACTTATGATCCGGCTAACCCGGACACATATGAAGATTATTTTTAATCGATGTAATGCTATATTTCATTTATTTTGCATATGTTTCTAAATACATATTTTTTTATCTGTGCTTAATTGTTTACTCTTAATTGCAGGTTGTTGGACAAAGATGGTGGGCGGTGGGACGAGGACGAGGAGGGGGAGGGGGAGGGGGAGGAGGAGCACCCGTAGGACGGAGGAGGAGGCGCAGCAGGACGACGCCGTACAGCAGCAGGTGGAGCAGCAAGCCGCTGTCGATGCGGCACAGCAGGACGACGACGATGCGGCGCAGCATGACGACGACGACGACGCTCAGCAGGACGTCTCAGGTTCTGGCTCCTCAGGTTCGAGGAGTATCTACCTGCGAGGTCCAGCGAGTCTCCCTAAGCGACCCATACTTCGTGACAGACGTCCGCTGATACGACCCGATGGAGAGAGGTAGGTAACTTTAGATGTTCTTGCTGCTTTTTCATATTATATGTTCAAATTAATAATAGAAACTAATACTTCATCTTAATCACTTGGACAGGTCTTGGATGATTTTGGAGACTGCAGGGGGTCACGGCCGCAACCCCAATGGCATCCTCGGCCTTCTATGCAGGGAACACTTCCCTGGACTTGTCGAGTACGCCGGAGTGACGAGCCCAGCATACACCTTCGACCACTACACCGTCGCCCCCGATGCAGTAGATCGGGACAGCAGACAATTCAACAACAAGGCGGAGCGGGTGAAGCAAGAGCTGTGGGTAAGTCTTCCTCGCACTATATTGTTTAATAAGTCGCATTTGTTGCATATTCTTGAAATAATGTATGGATACATCGTCTTTGTATGTAGGATTTCTTCAGATGCGATGCTGGATACGAGGCTAGGGCGGATGTGGTGTCTACTACGTGCTGTAAGAAGCTCGTCGTGGACATGCACTACAAGGCGCGCATCCAGGCCATCGTCACTTACCACGGCTCCGTCCTTGGGGAGAAGGTGAACAAGAAGGACGCCCGAACCATGTCGTTGACTCCGGACCAGTATTTGCAGGTAAATACAAAACTTTATTATTGGTACTAAATATGCTTATGTTTATCTTCTGATATGCGGTGTACTTATATTTTTTTAGATGATTCCTCATTGGTGCGCCGCGCATCCAGAGTGCTGGGAGAAGATGGTGCAGAGGTGGTGCTCGGCTGAGTGGGACGAGGCGCACAACGCTAGCTGGGAACGGCGTTTGCTGATGCAAGGTCCCTCCCACCATCAAGGCAGCCGCAGCCTGGGCAAATACGCGGAAGCATGGGTATGCGCTCTTTTTTATTTAGGTATATAACTTTCGATTAGACATGATTTCTAACCATCTCGTTGGTTTTCTCACAGTCGGCGGCACATGGTGGCGCGCCTTGCTCCGCGTTCTCGGCATATGCCATGGCCCACAAGGGGAAGGCGACGTCCGACGTCACCTACAACCCGGATGACGGGCCCGAGGCGTACACCAACCCCGCCATCCACAGCCGACTCAGTGAGTACACCGCCATGGCCAAGGAGGTCCATGGGCCAGATTACGATCCGAGGACCGAGGACATCGACAGAGATGTCCTCATGAGGGTCGGAGGAGGCAAGAGGCATGGGCGGTACTGGATTGCCGACGGGGCAATCGACTCGTCCTCCACTCCCACTCTCTCTCAGGTGCGAGCAAGGAGCACGAGCGCGAGCCCAGCCATACGACCTCGGCAGGACACCTCACAGCATCGTATCCAGCAACTCCAGGTTATTCCTTATCTATTCATCGTTCATTGATTTTTATATATCTTCTCTTTGCATTATCGTAACATTAGGGCGAAATATTACAGACTCAGCTAGATGATGAGAGGAGGCAACGTGAGGAGCTGGAGAAGAGGATGGCGGAGATGTTCGCGTACATGCAGAGCCTTGGCGCCGCACAGGGTCATGCTCCACCACCTCCGTTGTTCCCTGCAGCTGACCCTACAGAGTTCACTACTCCTGTGAGTATCAAAATTTTAGTACTGCATGATATTTATTCATATGTTCTCACACATACAATCTCTTCTCTGTGCAGGGTCAATCGGCGGCGTCGAACAACCCTCATGCTTCGTCCAGCCCTTCGTCGAACCAGTCCAGATGCCCACCTCGTTGATGATATGTTTTGTGATGATCCAGACTTACCTTTATGAGTGTTGGTGATGTTAGTTAGACTTTATCTTGTGAGATACTTGGTGATGTTAGTGATGATGCAGAATTATATCTGTTTTGTGATGATCCTTACTTATATTTGTGAGACTTTAGTGAGACTTTGTGATATATATGGTGTTGATGATAAATGTGTTCATTCTGTGATGTGATTGATATATAATGTGATGTGAATGATATATATCTTTTGTTTGTTTGGATGGAACAACAAAAGCAAATAAAAAAGGGACATCCTGGTCACTTTGCCGAGTGTAACACTCGGCAAAGGGTCGCTTTGCCGAGTGCTATGACCATGGTACTCGGCAAAGAAGGCAACCTAGGAACCGGTAAAGCCATCTTTGCCGAGTGCTCACAAAGGCACTCGGCAAAGAAGGAAACCTGGGAACCGGCAAAGACATCTTTGTCGAGTGCCTTTACCAAAGCACTCGGCAAATATACTGGCGAAGGGGCCCACTGGAGGGTTCTTTGCCGAGTGCCAGTCCACCTGACACTCGGCAAAGAGGCTGGCGGTGGGGCCCACTGGACCAGTCTTTGCCGAGGGCCTCTAGAGCAAACACTCGGCAAAGGATCCGTCACCGTCACTTGGCGCCGTGACGGTGACTTTTCTTTGCCGAGTGCCAAATGGCACTCGGCAAAGTCTTTGTCGAGTGCCCGACAAAAAGTACTCGGCAAAGAGGTTGTTGCCGATGTACAGTTCGCCGAGCGTTCTTTGCCGAGTGTTACACTCGGCAAAACCTTTGCCGAGTGTAAAATAGCCTTTGCCGTGTGTCTCAGACACACGACAAAGGAGCTGATTCCGGTAGTGTTTGAAGGTGAAGATTATTCTATGTGGAGTGATAAAATGAGGCATCACCTAACCTCACTCCACAAAAGCATATGGGATATTGTTGAGTATGGAGCACAGGTACCAAAAAAGGGGGACAAGGATTATGATTCGGAGGAGGTCGAACAAATCCAACACTTCAACTCCCAAGCCACTACTATACTCCTCGCCTCTCTAAGTCGAGAGGAGTATAATAAGGTGCAAGGGTTGAAGAGTGCCAAAGAGATTTGGGACGTGCTCAAGACCGCGCACGAAGGAGATGAGGTGACCAAGATCACCAAGCGGGAAACGATCAAGGGGGAGCTCGGTCGATTCATGCTTCACCAAGGGGAGGAGCCACAAGCGATGTACAACCGGCTCAAGACCTTGGTGAACCAAGTGCGCAACCTCGGGAGCACCAAATGGGATGACCATGAAATGGTCAAGGTTATTCTAAGATCACATGTATTTCTTAATCCTACTCAAGTTCAATTAATTCGTGGTGATCCTAGATATAAACTAATGTCTCCCGAGGAAGTGATCGGAAAGTTTGTGAGCTTTGAACTCATGATCAAAGGCTCCAAACAAATCATTGAGCGAGGCGCCACCTCCACACCTGAGGTGCAACCCGTCGCCTTCAAAGCAATGGAGGAGAAGAAGGAAGAGTCTACACCAAGTAGGCTTCCCATCGACGCCTCCAAGCTCGACAACGAGGAGATGGCTTTAATCATCAAAAGCTTTCGCCAAATCCTCAAGCAAAGGAAGAGGAGAGATTACAAGCCCCGTTCCAAGAAGGTGTGCTACAAGTGTGGTATGCCCGGTCATTTCATTGCTAAATGTCCATTATCTAGTGACAGTGATAGGGGCGACGATAGAAGGGAAAGAGAAGAGAAAAGAAGAAGTATTACAAGAAGAAGGGCGGCGATGCCCATATTTGCCGGGAGTGGGACTCCAACGAGAGCTCCACCAACTCCTCCTCCGACGAGGACGCCGCAAACATCATTGTCACCAAAGGCCTTCTCTTCCCCAACGTCAGCCACAAATGCCTCATGGCAAAGGACGGCAAAAAGAAGAAGGTAAAATCTAGAGCTTCCACTAAGTATGCTACTTCTAGTGATGAGGCTAGCTCTAGTGATAATGAGGATGATTTGCTCACCCTTTTTGCCAACTTAAACATGCAACAAAAAGAAAAATTAAATGAATTGATTAGTGCTATTCATGACAAGGATGAACTCTTGGACACCCAAGAGGACTTCCTCATTAAGGAAAATAAAAATCATGTTAAAGTTAAAAATGCTTATGCTCAAGCGATAGAAAAATGTGAAAAATTAACTAGTGAGCTAAGCACTTTCCATGACACTATTTCCAACCTTAGATTTGAAAATGACAAATTGATTGCTAAGGTTGAGAAATTAAATGTTAGTGATGATTCTCTTGTCAACCTTAGGAATGATAATGATAATTTAATTGCTAAGATTGATAAGTTGAATGCATCTCTCTCTAGCCTTAAAATTGAGAATAAAAAATTAATTGCTAAGGCTAAAGATTTAAATGTTTGCAATGTTTCTATTTCCAATCTTAGAGATGAGAACACTATTTTACATGCTAAGATTGTTGAATTAAATACTTGCAAACCCTCTACATCTACCGTTGAGCATGTTACTATTTGTAATAGATGTAGAGATGTTAATATTGATGCTATTCATGATCACATTGCTATGATTAAACAAAAAATGATCATATAGCAAAATTAGATGCTAAAATTGCCGAGCATAAATTAGAGAATGAATTTAAATTTGCTCGTTGTATGCTTTATAGTGGGAGACGCCCTGGCATTAAGGATGACATTGGCTTCCAACTGGGAGGCAATGTCAAACTCAATGCCCCTAAGAAATTGTCCAACTTTGTTAAGGGCAAGGCTCCCATGGCTCAGGATAACGAGGGTTACATTTTATACCCTGCCGGTTATCCCGAGCACAAAATTAGGATAATTCACTCTAGGAAGTCTCACTCTAGCTCTAATCATGCTTTTATGTATAAGAGTGAGGCATCTAGCTCTAGGCAATCAACCCATGTTAAATTGCCTAAAAAGAAATCTCCTATAGCATCAAATGAACCTAATATTTCATTTAAGACTTTTGATGCTTCATATGTGCTCACTAACAAATCAGGCAAAGTAGTTGCCAAATATGTTGGGGGCAAACACAAGGGGTCAAAAACTTGTGTTTGGGTACCCAAGGTGCTTGTTTCTAATGTGAAAGGACCCAAGACCGTTTGGGTACCTAAGAACAAGGCCTAAACTTGTTTTGTAGGTTTATGCATCCGGGGGCTCAAGTTGGATCATTGATAGCGGGTGCACAAACCACATGACTGGGGAGAAAAGGATGTTCTCCTCCTACGAGAAAAACCATGATCCCCAAAGAGCTATCACATTCGGGGATGGAAATCAAGGTTTGGTCAAAGGACTTGGTAAAATTGCTATACCCCCTGATCACTCTATTTCCAATGTTTTTCTTGTAGATTCTTTAGATTACAACTTGCTTTCTGTTTCTCAATTATGTAAAATGGGCTACAATTGTCTTTTTACGGATATAGGTGTTACTGTCTTTAGAAGAAGTGATGATTCAGTAGCATTTAAGGGAGTGTTAGAGGGTCAGCTATACTTAGTTGATTTTAATAGAGCTGAACTCAACACGTGCTTAATTGCTAAGACTAACATGGGTTGGCTCTAGCATCGCCGACTAGCCCACGTTGGGATGAAGAATCTTCATAAGCTTCTAAAGGGAGAGCATATTTTGGGACTAACAAATGTTCATTTTGAAAAAGACAGGATCTGTAGCGCATGTCAAGCAGGGAAGAAAGTTGGTGTTCACCATCCACACAAGAACATCATGACGACTGACAGACCGCTTGAGCTACTCCACATGGACCTATTCGGCCCGATAGCTTACATAAGCATCGGCGGGAGTAAGTATTGTCTAGTTATTGTGGATGATTATTCTCGCTTCACTTGGGTGTTCTTTTTACAGGATAAATCTCAAACCCAAGAGACCTTAAAGGGATTCTTGAGACGGGCTCAAAATGAGTTTGGCTCAAGAATAAAAAAGATTAGAAGCGACAACGGGACGGAGTTCAAGAACTCACAAATAGAAGGTTTTCTTGAGGACGAGGGCATCAAGCATGAGTTCTCTTCTCCCTACACGCCACAACAAAATGGTGTAGTGGAGAGGAAGAATAGAACTCTACTTGACATGGCGAGAACCATGCTTGATGAGTACAAGACTTCGGACCGGTTTTGGGCGGAAGCAATCAACACCGCTTGCTACGCCATCAACCGTCTCTATCTTCACTGAATACTCAAGAAGACATCTTATGAACTCCTAACCGGTAAAAAGCCCAATGTTTCATATTTTAGAGTCTTTGGTAGCAAATGCTTTATTCTTGTTAAAAGAGGTAGAAAATCTAAATTTGCTCATAAGGCTTTAGAAGGCTTTTTACTTGGTTATGATTCAAACACAAGGTCATATAGAGTCTTTAACAAGTCCACTGGAGTAGTTGAAGTTTCTTGTGACATTGTGTTTGATGAGACTAACGGCTCTCAAGTAGAGCAAGTTGATCTTGATGAGCTAGATGATGAAGAGGCTCCGTGCATCGCGCTAAGGAACATGTCCATTGGGGATGTGTGTCCTAAGGAATCTGAAGAGCCTCCACAAGCACAAGATCAACCATCTTCCTCCATGCAAGCATCTCCACCAACTCAAGATGAGGATCAAGCTCAAGAGGATAAAAATGAAGATCAAGAAGATGAGCCACCTCTAGAGGAGGGCAATGATTAAGGGGGAGATGCCAATGATCAAGACAAGGAAGATGACAATGGTCCAAGACCACCACACCCAAGAGTCCACCAAGCAATACAACGGGATCACCCCGTGAACTCCATCCTCGGCGATATTCATAAGGGGGTAACCACTCAATCTCGTGTTGCTCATTTTTGTGAACATTACTCCTTTGTGTCTTCTCTTGAGCCATACAGGGTAGAAGACGCATTAAGGGATTTGGATTCGGTGTTGGCAATACAAGAGGAACTCAACAACTTCACGAGGAATGAGGTATGGCATTTAGTTCCACGTCCTAATCAAAATGTTGTAGGAACCAAGTGGGTCTTCCGCAACAAGCAAAATGAGCATGGTGTGGTGACAAGAAACAAAGCCCGACTTATGGCCAAGGGATATTCACAAGTCGAAGGTTTGGATTTCGGTGAAACCTATGCACATGTAGCTACGCTTGAGTCAATTCGCATATTACTTGCCTATGCTACTTGCCATGGCTTTAAGCTTTATCAAATAGACGTGAAAAGTGCCTTCCTCAATGGACCAATCAAGGATGAGGTCTATGTTGAGCAACCTCCCGGCTTTGAAGATAGTGAGTACCCTAACCATGTATATAAACTCTCTAAGGCGCTTTATGGGCTCAAGCAAGCCCCAAGAGCATGGTATGAATGCCTAAGAGATTTTCTTATCGCTAATGGCTTCAAAGTTGGAAAAGCCGATCCTACTCTCTTTACTAAAACAATTGCAAATGATTTGTTTGTATGCCAAATTTATGTTGATGATATCATATTTGGGTCTACTAACAAATCTACTTGTGAAGAGTTTAGTAGGATTATGATTCAAAAATTTGAGATGTCTATGATGGGGGAGTTGAAGTATTTCTTAGGATTTCAAGTGAAGCAACTCCAAGAGGGCACCTTCATCAGCCAAACAAAGTACATTCAAGACATACTCACCAAGTTTGGAATGAAGGATGCCAAGCCCATCAAGACACCCATGGGAACTAATGGGCATCTCGACCTCGACACGGGAGGTAAATCCGTAGATCAAAAGGTATACCGGTCGATAATAGGATCTTTACTCTATTTATGTGCATCTCGACCTAATATTATGCTTTCCGTATGCATGTGTGCAAGATTCCAAGCCGATCCTAAGGAAGTTCACCTTAGGGCCATGAAACGAATCTTGAGATATTTAGTTTATACTCCTAAGTTTGGCCTTTGGTACCCCAGGGGATCCACATTTGATTTAATAGGATATTCAGATGCTGATTGGGCAGGGTGTAAAATTGATAGAAAGAGCACATTAGGGACTTGCCAGTTCTTGGGAAGATCTCTGGTATCTTGGGCTTCAAAGAAGCAAAATTCTGTAGCTCTTTCTACCACCGAAGCCGAGTACATTGCCGCAGGCCATTGTTGCGGGCAATGGCTTTGGATGAGGCAAACCCTTAGGGACTATGGTTACAAATTAACCAAAGTTCCTCTCCTATGTGATAATGAGAGTGCAATCTGCATGGCGGATAATCCTGTTGAACACAGCCGCACTAAGCACATAGCCATTCGGTATCACTTTTTGAGGGATCACCAACAACGGGGGATATCGAGATTGCTTATATTAACACCAAAGAACAATTAGCCGATATCTTTACCAAGCCACTAGATGAGAAAACATTTACCAAACTTAGGCATGAGCTAAACATTCTTGAATCTAGGAATTTTGATTGATATTTTGCACACATAGCTCATTTATATACCTTTGATCATATCTCTTTCATGTGCTATGACTAATGTGTTTGTCAAGTAAATTTCATACCAAGTCATAGATTGAAAGGGAAATGGAGTCTTCGGCGAAAACAAGGCTTCCACTCCACTCCATCAAATTATTCATCCTTCGCCGACACTCCACATCGCTCTCCATTTTGGTATAATCTTCACTCTTATTTTATTTACCAAAGCGAGAGAAAGTAAAAGGGCTTATATTTCACTCACAAGTATCCGTTTTTGGCGATTCATGCTAAAGGGGGAGAAAGTATTAGCCCAAAGCAAAAGGACCGCACCACCACCAATTTAAAAATGAAGTCTTTCAAATTTGTATTAAAAGAAAGCTTTTTTAAATGGTATCTTATTTTTGATAGAATTTTCAAATTGGTATAACTCCTTTCAAAATTAATATCTAAAACCCTCTTGAACACTAAGAGGAGAATTTCATTAAGGGGGAGTTTTTGTTTAGTCAAAGGAAAAGCATTTGAAACAGGGGGAGAAAATTTCAAATCTTGAAAATGCTACTCAAAATCTTATTCATTTACCTTTGCCTATTTGCAAAAAGACTTTGAAAAGAATTTCCAAAAGAGTTTGCAAAAACAAAACAAGTGGTGCAAGCGTGGTCCAAAATGTTAAAAATGAAGAAAGCATCCATGCATATCTTATGAAATGTATATTGGTTTAATTCTAAGTAACCTTTGCACTTACATTATGCAAACTAGTTCAATTCTGCACTTATATATTTGCTTTAGTTTGTGTTGGCATCAATCACCAAAAAGGGGGAGATTGAAAGGGAAATAGGCTTACACCTTTTCCTAAATGATTTTGGTGGTTGAATTGCCCAACACAAATAATTGGACTAACTAGTTTGCTCTAGATTATAAGTTTTACAGGTGCCAAAAGTTCAATATAAACCAATAAAAAGTCCAAGAAAAGGTTCAAATAAAAAAGAGCAAAAGACAACCGAAAGGCAGCACTGGTCTGGCGCACCGGATTGTCCGGTGCACCAGGGAGCTCAACTCCAAACTTGCCACCTTCAGGAATTCGGGGAGGCCGCTCTGCTATAATTCACTGGACTGTCCGGTGTGGCACCGGACTGTCCGGTGTGCCAAGCGGAGCAACGGCTATAAGCGCCAACGGTCGTCTGCAACGCTACAGTTAACAGTGAACAGTACCGACTGTGCGTGTAGAGTCAGAGCAGGCGTCAGATGGCGCACCGGACAGTGAACAGGACCTGTCCGATACACCACCGGACTGTCTGGTGGCCCCATTGTCAGAAGCTCCAACGGTCGGAACCCAACAGCCTGGTGACGTGGCTGGCGCACCGGACAGTGTCCGGTGGCGCACCAGACTGTCCGGTGCGCCATACAACAGAAGCCTTCACTAACGGTCATTTTGGTGGTTGGGGCTATAAATACCCCCCAACCACCACACTTCAATTCATCCAAGTTTTCAGCCATCAAACCTCATACAAGAGCTCTAGACTTCATTCCAAGACACAAACAAAGAGATCAAATCCTCCCCAAGTCCGGAATCACTCCAAACAAATTAGTGATTAGAGAGAGACTTTTGTGTTCTTTTGAGTCTTCTTCCTCCTTTCTTGCTCTCAAGATCATTGTAATCAAAGCAAGAGACACCAAGTTGTGGTGGTCCTTGTAGTGGACTAAGTGTCCTGTTTGATTGAAGAGAAAAGCTCACTCGGTCTAAGTGACCGTTTGAGAGAGGGAAAGGGATGAAAGAGACCCGGTCTTTGTGACCACCTCAACAGGGAGTAGGTTTGCAAGAACCGAACCTCGGTAAAACAAATCACCGTGTCATCCGCTCTTATTCACTCGTGATTTGTTTTCGCCCTCTCTTTCGGACTCGCCTTTATTTCTAACGCTAACCCCGGCTTGTAGTTGTGCTTAAACTTCCTAAAATTCAGATTTGCCTATTCACCCCCCCTCTAGGCGAATTTCACCAACCCATATTAGTCTTAGCAATTAAGCAAGTATCGAGTTCAGCTCTATTAAAATCAACTAAGTATAACTGACCCTCTAATACTCCCTTAAATGCTACTGAATCATCACTTCTTCTAAAGATAGTAACACCTATATCCGTAAAAAGACAGTTGTAACACATTTTGCATAATTGAGAAACAGAAAGCAAATTGTAATCTAAAGAATCTACAAGAAAAACATTGGAAATAGAGTGGTCAGGAGATATAGCAATTTTACCAAGTCCTTTGACCAAACCTTGATTTCCATCCCCGAATGTGATAGCTCTTTGGGGATCTTGGTTTTTCTCATATGAGGAGAACATCCTTTTCTCCCCTGTCATGTGGTTTGTGCACCCGCTATCAATGATCCAACTTGAGCCCCCGGATGCATAAACCTACAAAACAATTTTAGGCCTTGTTCTTAGGTACCCAAACGGTCTTGGGTCCTTTGATATTAGAAACAAGCACCTTTGGTACCCAAACACAAGTCTTTGAGCCCTTGTGTTTGCCCCCAACATATTTGGCAACTACTTTGCCTGATTTGTTAGTTAAAACATATGATGCATCAAAAGTCTTAAATGAGACATTGGGTTCATTTGATGCAATAGGATATTTCTTTTCAGGCAATTTAATATGAGTGGATTGCCTAGAACTAGATACCTTACTCCTATACATAAAAGCATGATGAGAGCCAGAGTGAGACTTTCTAGAATGAATTCTCCTAATCTTATGTTCGGGATAACCAGCAGGATATAAAATATAGCCCTCGTTATCCTGAACCATAGGGGCTTTGCCCTTAACAAAGTTAGACAATTTCTTAGGGGCATTAAGCTTGACATTGCCTCCCTGTTGGAAGCCAATGCCATCCTTAATGCCAGAGCGTCTCCCACTATAGAGCATGCTTCTAGCAAATTTAAATTTTTCATTTTCTATCTCATGCTCATTAATTTTAGCACTAAGTTGAGCTATGTGATCATTTTGTTGTTTAATTAAAGCTAGGTGATCATGGATAGCATCAACATTAATGTCTCTACATCTAGTACAAATGGAAACATGGCTAACAGTAGATGTAGAGGGTTTGCAAGCATTTAATTCATCAATCTTAGCATGTAACATGGCATTCTCATTTCTAAGATTGGAAATAGAATTATTGCAAACATTTAAATCCTTAGCAATTAAATCATCATTCTCAATCTTAAGGCTAGAAAGTGATTCATTTAACTTGTCAATTTTAGAAATCAAACTAGCATTATCATTTTTGAGGTTGACAATAAAATCATCACAAACATTTAACTTCTCAACCTTAGCAATTAATTTAGCACTCTCATTTCTAAGGTTGGAGATAGTGTCGTGGCAAATGCTAAGCTCACTAGTTAATTTTTCACATTTTTCTACTTCCTGAGCATAAGCATTTTTAACCTTAACATGCTTTTTTATTTTCCTTCATAAGGAAGTCCTCTTGGCTATCCAAGAGTTCATCCTTCTCATGAATAGCACCTATCAATTCATTTAACTTTTCTTTTTGTTGCATGTTTAGGTTGGCAAAAAGAGCGAGCAAACTATCTTCATCATCACTTGAGTTATCCTCATCACTAGATGTTGCATATTTAGTGGAGGCTCTAGATTTTACCTTCTTTTTGCCGTCCTTTGCCATGAGGCACTTGTGGCCGACGTTGGGGAAGAGGAGACCCTTGTTGACGGTGATGTTTGCGGTGTCCTCGTCGGGGGAGGAGTCAGTGGAGCTCTCATCAGAGTCCCACTCTCGACAAACGTGGGCATCGCCGCCCTTCTTCTTGTAGTACCTCCTCTTTTCCTTCTTCTTTCCCCTCTTGTCGTCGCCCCTGTCACTATCACTTGATAATGGACATTTAGCAATAACATGACTGGGCTTACCATACTTGTAGCAAACCATCTTGGAACGGGGTTTGTAGTCTCTCCCCTTCCTTTGCTTGAGGATTTAGCGAAAGCTTTTGATGATTAGCGCCATCTCCTCATTGTCGAGCTTGGAGGCGTCGATGGGGAGCCTACTTGACGTAGACTCTTTTTTCTTCTCCTCTGTCGCTTTGAATGCGATGGGTTGCACCTCGGGTGTGGAGGTGGCACCTCGCTCGATGATTTGTTTCGAGCCTTTGATCATCAACTCAAAGCTCACAAACTTTCCTATAACCTCCTCGGGAGACATTAGCTTATATCTAGAATCACCACGAATTAATTGAACTTGTGTAGGGTTAAGAAAAACGAGTGATCTTAGAATAACCTTGACCATTTCATGGTCATCCCATTTTGTGCTCCCGAGGTTGCGCACTTGGTTCACCAAGGTCTTGAGCCGGTTGTACATGGCTTGTGGCTCCTCCCCTTGGTTGAGCATGAAATGGCCGAGCTCCCCCTCGATCGTTTCCCGCTTGGTGATCTTGGTCACCTCATATCCTTCGTGCGTGGTCTTGAGCACGTCCCAAATATCTTTGGCACTCTTCAACCCTCGCACCTTATTATACTTCTCTTGACTTAGAGAGGCAAGGAGTATAGTAGTGGCTTGGGAGTTGAAGTGCCAGATTTGGTCGACCTCCTCCAAATCATAGTCCTTGTCCCCTTCCTTCGGTACCTGTGCTCTATACTCAACAATATCTCATATGCTTTTGTGGAGTGAGGTTAGGTGATGCATCATTTTATCACTCCACATAGAATAATCTTCACCGTCAAAAACCGGTGGTTTGCCTAATGGGACGGAAAGTAATGGAGTGCGTTTGGAAATGCGAGGATAGCGGAGGGGCATCTTACTATACTTCTTGCGCTCATGGCGCTTAGAGGTGGCGGATGCCGATTCGGAGCCGGAGGTAGAGGGTGACAACGAGTCGGTCTTGTAGTAGATCACTTTCTTCATCTTCTTCTTCTTGTCACCTCTCCTTTGGGACTTGATGGAGGAAGAGGATTCCTCCTTGTGCTTGTGGGCGGACTCCCTCGAATGGGTTCTCCCCGAGCTTTTAGACTTGTCGCCGCCGGTCCCGATCTCCCTCTTGGCGGATGCTCCCGACATCACTTCGAGTGGTTAGACTCTAATGAAGTACCGGGCTTTGATACCAATTGAAAGTCGCCTAGAGGGGGGAATAGGCAAATCTAAAATTTATAAACTTTAAGCACAATCTACAAGTCGGGTTAGCATTAGAAATAAAAGCGAGTCTGGAAGAGAGGGTGAAAACAAATGAACCGAAGAAATAGAGCGGATGACACGGTGATTTGTTTTACCGAGGTTCGGTTCTTGCAAACCTACTCCCCGTTGAGGTGGTCACAAAGACCAGGTCTCTTTCAACCCTTTCCCTCTCTCAAACGGTCACCTAGACCGAGTGAGCTTTTCTCCTTAATCAACGGTTCACTTAGACCCCTTACAAGGACCACCACAACTTGGTGTCTCTTGCTTGATTACAAGTTGCTTGAGAATAAGAATGGAGGAAGAAGAAAAGCGATCCAAGCGACAAGAACTCAAATGAACACAAATGTCTCTCTCTCACAAGCCACTAAGTCTTTGGAATGAGTTTGGGACTTGGAGAAGATTTGATCTCTTTATTTGTGTCTTGGAGTGAAGTCTAGAGCTCTTGTATTGAATGCAATGGCTGAAAACTTGGATGCCTTGAAGTGTGGTGGTTGGGGGGTATTTATAGCCCCAACCACCAAAGTGGTCGTTGGGGAGGCTGCCTGTTGATGGGCACACCGGACAGTCCGGTGCGCCACCGGACACTGTCCGCTGCGCTAGCCACGTCACCCAACTGTTAGGGTTCGACCATTGGAGCTCTGACAGCTGGGACCACCGGAAAATCCGGTGGTGCACCGGACAGTTGTTGTTCACTGCCTGGTGCGCCTTCTGGCGCCTGCTCTGACTCTACGCGCGCTGTAGGCGTTTCGACCCCGGTGGTCCCTGGACCGACGAGTAAGTTGTCGCTGCGTGTCCCAGCCTAGATGGGTCGGCGCGTGACGGAACACAAGGGGGAAACAATAAGGGGAACCGCGGCTCGTGTTGTCCTATGCCCAGAGCGGATGCGCTTGCAGTAGGGGGTTACAAGCGTTCGTGAGGGAGAGAGAGAGCCTGCTCGTCAGCCCATCCTCCCGCACGGCCACCCACTCGTACGAGGGCCCTGGACCTTCCTTTTATAGACGTAAGGAGAGGGCCCAGGTGTACAATGGGGGGTGTAGCAGTGTGCTAACGTGTCCGGCAGAGAGGAGCCAGAGTCCTATGTACATGCCGACGTGGCTGTCGGAGGGGTGTTGGTGCCCTATTCATGTGATGTCGTGGCCGTCGGAGGAGCGCTTAAACCCTGTAGAAGCACAGCTGTCAGAGCTGTCGGGACCTTGCTGACGTCTCCTTGCTTCCGTAGGGGGCTGAGAACCGCCGTCGTCATGGAGCACGCGGGGTGTCATCATTACTTGTTTTACCGGGGCGAGCCAGATGGGACGCCGGTCTTGTTCACCGTACCCTGAGCTAGCTAGGGGTAGGGTAATGATGTACCCCCCTGCGACGTGGTCGGTCTGAGCCCAAGGACGGGCGAGGCGGAGGCTCCTCCGAGGTCGAGGTTGAGTCCGAGCCCTGGGGTCGGGCGAGGCGGAGACCGTCCTCCGAGGTCGAGGTTGAGTCCGAGCCCTGGGGTCGGGCGAGGCGGAGACCGTCTTTCGGGGTCGAGGTTGAGTCCGAGCACTGGGGTCGGGCGAGGCGGAGACCATCGTCCGAGGTCGAGGTTGAGTCCGAGCCCTGGGGTCGAGCGAGGCGGAGCTTCCTATGGCGCCCAAGGCTGGACTTGGCTGCTGTCAGCCTCACCCTGGCGGGTGGCACAGCAGTCGGAGCAGTGCAGGCGGCGCTGTTTTCCTGTCAGGTCAGTCAGTGGAGGGGCGAAGTGACTGCGGTCACTTCGGCCTTGTCGACTGAGGAGCGCGCGTCAGGATAAGGTGTCAGGCGATCCTTGCATTGAATGCTCCTGCGATGCGGTCGGTTGGCGCGGCGATCTGGCCAAGGTTGCTTCACTGCGAAGCCTGCCCGAGCTGGGCCTCGGACGAGTCAAAGGTGCGCTCGTTACTTGAGGATGCCCTCGATCGAGGCGTGAATCTGCCTTGGTCTACTATTCCTGCCCGAGGCTGGGCTCGGGCGAGGCGAGATTGTGTCCCTTGAGTGGACGGAGCCTTGACCTGAATTGCGCTCATCAGGCCTTTGCAGCTTTGTGTTGATGGTGGTTACCAGCCGAGCTTAGGAGTCTTGGGGGTACCCCTAATTATGGTCCCCGACAGTAGCCCCCGAGCCTCAAAGGGAGTGTTGGTACTCGCTTGGAGGCTTTGTCGCACTTTTTTGCAAGGGGACCGGCCTTTCTCGGTTACACTTTGTTCCGGTGGGTGCACGCGAGCGCACCCGCCGGGTGTAGCCCCCGAGGCCTCGAAGGAGTGGTTTGACTCCTCCGAGGTCTTAGTGCCTTTCGTGATGCCTCAGCCAGTCTGGTTGTTCCCTCATGCGATCTGATCGTAGTCCGGGTGCATGGTCAGGTTCCGAGTTCTCGGGCTGGTATGTTGACGCTGTCAACGGTTTGGCCGGAGCCGAGTTCGCGAGAGCAGCCCCCGAGCCTCTGCACAGGGCGAGAGGACGGTCAAGGACTGACTTGGCTTTTTTCATACGCCCCTTCGTCGCCTTTCCACAAGGAGGAGGGGGGAAAGCACCATGTTGCCCTCGGAGGGCGCCGAACATGGTGTCTCCAGTGAGTTGCTAACGGGTGATCCGAGTGGACGCCCGTGCCCCGTTCGATAAGGGTTGGCTAGTGGCCCAGAGGCGCGCTCCAAAAGTACCTGCAGGTGATTTACCGGACCCGGTCCCGTTTGATAGGGTCCGAGGGCTCAATGCCTCCCTCTGATGGGATTCCGTTACAGAATCGCTCCTGCTGGTCTTGGAAATGTCCTATGGTACCTCGGGAGCGTAGCCCAAGCCTCGGCCATGTATCGGACGTACCCAGAGTCATCCCTTGCTCTGCGTGTTCTGAGGCGGCTGTCGAACCCTTCGGGGGGCCAGCCTACGAACCCCTGATCAGTAGTGGGCGCGGAGCCCAAGTGGCCTGAGGCGACTGTCGAACCCTTCCGAGGGGCCAGCCTTCGAACCTCTGACCAGTAGTGGGCGCGGAGCCCGAGTGCTCTGAGGCGGCTGTCGAACCCTTTCGAGGGGCCAGCCTTCGAACCTCTGATCAGTAGGAGGGCTCGGAGCCCGCTTCCTTCGCAAGAGTATCCCCTTTCCCGGTCCCTATAGCAAGAGAGAGAAAGGGAAAGAGGAAAAGGATACAAAATTGAACGACGTGGCGCACCTTTCTTTGACGCGGTCATTATGGCGGAGGTGAAGCGTCGCCCGCTTCGCCTGCCAAAGGTGTCGCCTACCCTGCCGCGGAGTTAATGCGACGGGACGAGTGGTTCACGGGGCTGCCGTTGTGCATGCGCGAGCCGTTCGAGGAACGGAACAGGGCATGTCGTCTTCACACCGTGGGAGAGGGCTCTCCTGCTGCTCCAGGAGGGGACGTGAGCCTGCAGACGATTTGACCGCCGCTTCCGCTCGCCTGCTGCCGCCATTACTGTCGGCCCACTTCTGGCCATATCGACCGTCGCGCCTTCTCCCGCGGCTGACTGACCCATGACCGGCGTGCTTGGCTGGCACTGTTGGTCCATGCGCAGGGTTGCCTCGAATCGCGGCACCGGTTCCGCAGTCGAGAAGGCGCGGCAGTGGCGCAAGTGGCGGTGCAGTTTTTCGCATGTAGTAACCGGCGCGCCGGTTACATGACGTGTGGGCCTGGGACTCCATGCTGGACGCGTCGAAGTCGAAAGGGTGCATCCCCGTGGCGAGGTTGCATGCTGCCTACGTGGCGGTCCGCCCTTTCACCCGCTGGTTTAGGCGAAGACGGAGGAGTGCTTGTAACCGCTGGGCGGTTACACGCTCTGCGCGCGGCGGTTTGGCTTCTTCTGTCCTGGGCCAGCTTGCATGTCGTGTGGGACCCAGCCCCCATGTCGTAGGGGGAGGACCTTTGAGCGTGTTGGTGAAGACTTAACCCGCGATGCCTGAGGACGCGAGTGGGGTGAGTTGCCTTTAAAAAGAAAATGGCTCCCTGGGCGGCAGCCACGCCTTCGCACTCTCTTCATGCATTGCGCCCTTCCACCTTCCGAGCCCCCAGATGGGGAGCGCCCGCGTTGCCTTCGTCTTGCTGCCGTTGGAGGAGCGCAACTTCGCGGAAGTTGGCACCTTTCATCCATCGCTCGGCTTCAAGGATTTTCATCAGGCAGCCCGGCTGCATCTCCTCACCAATGGTCACCCAAGACGGTGACCACCAGTTCGATGGTGGGGAGAAGCAAGCCGGGCTGCGGCCTCTGCCCCGCCCTCAGCTTCAAGGATCTTCATCATCCTTGCTGGGGCGGAGGGCAAGCTGAGCCGGAGCTCTACCTCCCACACGGGTCGGTGGGCCACCTTCTCCTTCAGCATTCAGGGGAGAGGGCGCCCACTGGCCTAGAGGAGGGGGCGGACTTCGACAACGCGGGGCTGGTCGGCCGCGAGCGTCGTCAGCTTCAGCGCGCTGGGCTCGCTGGCTCAGCTGGCTCCAGCTCAGCTTCCGGTGTCCCCTCCCTCCGTCGGGCGGAGTGTGGCTATCTAGCCGTTGTACGGGTGGCTGTCGCGCCGTGCGTACCGGGGGACCGTCCAAGACGTCGCGCTCTGCTAGGGCGGCGTTCGTGTTCTTGGGCTGTCCTGTCCGTGCTCCGGCGCGACGCCTACGCACGGAGGTCGGTGCTCGCCCGTCCGGGAGGACTTGAGTGGGGATCTGCCGGTAGGCAGGTGGCCGCCGTCGTTGGTGCTGAGGTGGTGGCAGCTGGAGAAGTCCTCGTCACCGACGAGATCGTCGGTGCCATCTGTGCTCCGGGCCTCCAGCTCTTTGGCTTTGATAGCTTGTCCTCGCCCCTCGCGTGGGGACGTGGGCGAGGGCCTTGTCGCAGCAGCGTCTGCCCTGAGGTCATCGCTGCTGCTGTTTGGCCGCCCGAAGCGGAGGTCGTTGTCGCTGCTGCAGGAGTGGGCGGCAGCGAGCCACCTGGAAGTTGTCGTCCCGTAGGCCCTCCGATGTGGAGGTTGTTCATACCCGCGGGAGTGGAACCGGAGTTCCGTTTGTAATGGCATCTTGAGTGCCGGTGTATGTTCATTGCGGCTGTCGGGGCCTGAACATCTGTGTATTTGGGCGTAAAGCTGTGTTTCTTCCTCATTTCGAGCACCAGGTCTCGCCTGTCGACTAGCTAAACCGCTTAACCAAGTGCGAGTTGCCCTGTGCGGGAGGTGACGAGTGAGGTATCCATATCCCGGAGGCGTAGGAGTCCCTCGGCTCGGTTGGCCTTACCGCTCAAGGCTTCTCTTGCTTAGTTAAGGAACCCTCGGCTGCTCTGCGATGAGCCGGAGCCGGAGGCAGCGGTGTCAGCATGGACAGAGGCGGAGTTGGCTCGAAAAGGGGGCTTCGTCGGCCCAGGCCGAGGAGGCGTAGCAGCGGTGGCCGGAGTCTGGCCGGGTCGTCCGCTGGCGGGACCAACCCTGGAGTCGGGCTGCCGAGGCCATGAGCTGGGCTGGTGTCCTCGGGGGACAGCTGGCTGAGGCCACGGAGCGGCCGGACAAGCCGTCTTCTTGGGCCAAGTTCCTGGAGGAGACCCTGGCGATGATGGCCCAGGCGCGGTGCTGACATCTTCCTTCGAGGTGGAGATCCTTCGCCCGTGTTGCCGTCCGAGGCCGGGTCAGATTCCGCCGAAGGTGGAGACGATGTTGAGGGTGCTGCTGCTCCCCCTATTGATGTCTGAACCTGCAGGAACCGTTTGTCTGTAGTGTGCGTATGTTTTTTGCGGCCGCCGAGGCCCAAACATGTCATTGTCGTGTTATAAAGCTGCGTTTCTTTTCCTCTTGTTTCGAGTATCAGGACTTGCTTGTCGGTAGCAGAATCGTTTATCCGAGCGAGAGTTACTTATCGCGGAAGGTGATGAGTGAGGTATCCATATCCCGGAGGCGTAGGAGTCCCTCGGCTCGGTCGACCTTCGTCGCTTACGTGTACTCCATCGTTTTCAGGATCCCACTATCGAAGTAGTCGAAAAGCGCGAAAGATGTTCTGGCCGAAAGACTTTTTCCGAGGAAAATTTTGACACAAAGGGGGTTCCCCCTTCTAGCCCCCGAGGGAGGGTCGGGCTTTGCCGAGGCAAGGCTGACCCTTCCTTGATGGTTAGACTTTACTTGTGTATGCAAGCAAGGTATATGAACGACTTGAAAACATCTTAAGGGTAGAAGCGACGTAGCTGTCGGATGTTCCAAGCGTTGCTGTAGACCTCGCCTTGATTGTTGGCCAACTTGTATGTTCCGGGCTTCAAAATCTTGGCGATGATGAACGGCCCTTCCCAGGGAGGTGTGAGCTTGTGGCGCCCTCGGGCGTCTTGTCGTAGCCAAAGCACCAAGTCACCCACCTGGAGGTCTCGGGACCGAACCCCTCGGGCGTGGTAGCGTCGCAGGGACTGCTGATACCGCGCCGAGTGTAGTAAGGCCATGTCCCGAGCCTCTTCCAGCTGGTCCAGTGAGTCTTCTCGGTTGGTCTGGTTGCTTCGGGCATCGTATGCCCTCGTCCTCGGGGAGTCGTATTCTAAGTCTATGGGCAAGATAGCCTCGGCCCCATAGACTAGAAAAAACGGCGTGAAGCCCGTGGCTCGGCTTGGCGTCGTCCTAAGACTCTAGACCACCGAGGGGAGTTCCTTCATCCATCGCCTGCCGAACTTGTTGAGGTCGTTGTAGATCCTCGGCTTGAGTCCCTGTAGAATCATGCCGTTGGCACGCTCTACCTGCCCATTCGTCATGGGGTGAGCTACGGTGGCCCAGTCCACCCGGATGTGGTGGTCCTCGCAGAAGTCCAGGAACTTCCTGCCGGTAAACTAGGTGTCATTGTCGGTGATGATGGAGTTTGGGACTCCAAAGCGATGGATGATGTTGGTGAAGAACGCCACCGCCTGTTCGGACCTGATGCTGTTTAGGGGTCGGACCTCAATCCACTTGGAGAATTTGTCGATAGCGACCAGCAGGTGCGTGAAGCCCCCGGGTGCCTTCTGCAAGGGACCGACGAGGTTCAGACCCCACACAGCAAACGACCAGGTGATGGGTATTGTTTGCAGAGCCTGAGCGGGTAGGTGGGTCTGCCTTGCGTAGCATTGACACCCTTGGCAGGTGCGTACAATCCTAGTGGCGTCGGCCACCGCGGTTGGCCAGTAGAAACCTTGTCGGAAGGCGTTTCCAACAAGGGCTCGAGGCGCTGCGTGGTGACCGCAAGTCCCCGAGTGTATTTCTTGCAATAACTCCTGACCTTCGGCGATGGATATGCATCGCTGGAGGATGCCTGAGGGGTTGCGGTGGTAGAGCTCATTTCCGTCACCCAGCAAGACGAACGACTTGGCGCGCCGCGCCAATCACCGAGCCTCGGTTCTGTCGAGGGGTAGCTCTCCTCAGTGGAGATACTGCAGGTACGGGGTCTGCCAGTTTCGATTAGGTGGGACCCCATTCCGCTCTTCCTCGACGCGCAGTGCCTCACCCTCGGCGGCCGAGGGTGCCTTAGGCTGAGCCGAGGGTGCCTCGGGCAGAGCTGAGGGTGCCTCGGGCAGGGCCGAGGCCTTCTCGGGCTCGGGCGTGTCGTCGGTCTTGACGAAGGGTTGATGTAGGTCTCGGGAGAAGATGTCCGGGGGGACCGTTGTCCGCCCCGAGGCTATTTTAGCCAGCTCGTCCGCAGTTTCGTTGTACCGTCGGGCGACGTGGTTGAGCTCGAGCCCGTAGAACTTGTCTTCCAGGCGCCGAACCTCGTCGCAGTAGGCTTCCATCTTTGGGTCGCGGCAGTGGGAGTTCTTCATGACTTGGTCGATGACAAGCTGCGAGTCGCCACGAGCGTCGAGGCACCGAACCCCTAGCTCGATGGTGATGCGCAACCCGTTAACCAGGGCCTCGTACTCGGCCACGTTGTTGGACACCGGGAAATGGAGGCACAACACGTAGCAGAGGTGCTTCCCGAGGGGTGAGATGAAGAGCAGGCCCGCGCCCGCTCCTGTTTTCATCAGCGACCCGTCAAAAAACATGGTCTAGAGTTCCGGTTGGATCAGAGCTGCTGGAAGCTGGGTGTCGACCCATTCTGCCACGAAATCCGCCAAGACATGGGACTTGATGGCCTTCCGAGGGGTGAACGAGATTGTCTCGCCCATGATCTCCACCGCCCACTTTGCAATCCTACCCGAGGCCTCTCGGCACTGGATGATCTCCCCCAGGGGGAAGGATGACACCATAGTCACCGGATGAGACTCGAAGTAGTGTCACAACTTTCGTCGTGTCAGAATTACCACGTACAGTAGCTTCTGAATCTGCGGGTAGCGGATTTTGGTCTCGGACAGTACCTCACTGATGAAGTAGACCGGCCTCTGGATGAGTAATGCATGCCCTTCTTCTCGTCTCTCGACTACAATCGCAGCGCTGACCACCTGAGTGGTTGCGGCTACGTAGATCAAGAGACCTTCTCCGGCAGCGGGGGGCACCAGGATGGGCGCGCTTGTAAGGAGCGCCTTTAAGTTCCCGAGGGCTTCCTCGGCCTCGAGGGTCCAAGTGAAGCGCTCGGTCTTCCTTAAGAGGCGGTACAGGGGCAGGCCTCTTTCGCCGAGGCGCGAGATGAAGCGGCTCAGAGCCGGAAGGCATCCCATGACCCTCTGTACTCCTTTCAAGTCCTTGATAGGCCCCATGTCGGTGATGGCCGCGATTTTCTCCGGGTTGGCCTCGATGCCTCGCTCGGAGACGATGAACCCCAGGAGCATGCCTTGGGGGACTCTGAAGACACACTTCTCGGGATTGAGTTTTACGCCTTTCTCTTTGAGACACTTGAATGTCGTTTCAAGGTCAGAGAGGAGGTCGGAGGCTTTCCTTGTCTTGACTACGATGTCATCGACGTAAGCCTCGACCATTCGGCCAATGTGCTGTCCGAACATGTGGTTCATGCACATTTGGTATGTCGCGCCTGCATTCCTTAAACCGAATGGCATAGTAATATAGCAGTACATGCCAAAGGGTGTGATGAAAGAAGTCGCGAGCTGGTCGGACTCTTTCATCCTGATTTGGTGATACCCTGAGTAGGCATCAAGGAATGACAGGGTTTCACACCCAGCAGTGGAATCCACGATTTGATCGATGCGAGGCAGAGGGTAGGGAACCTTCGGACATGCTTTGTTTAGACCAGTGTAGTCTACACACATCCGCCATTTCCCACCTTTCTTTTTCATAAGCACAGGGTTGGCTAGCCATTCGGGATGGAATACCTCTTTGATGAACCCTGCAGCCATCAGCTTGTGGATCTCCTCGCCTATGGCTCTGCGCTTTTCTTCGTTGAATCGGCGCAAAGGCTGCTTCACGGGTTGGGCTCTAGCTCGGATATCCAGCGAGTGCTCGGCGACATCCCTCGGTATGCCAGGCATGTCCGAGGGACTCCACGCAAAAACCTCGGCGTTTGCACGGAGAAAGTCGACGAGCACTGCTTCCTATTTGGGGTCGAGCTCGGAGCCGATCCGGACTTGCTTGGAGGCGTCGTTGCTGGGGTCGAGAGGGACGGACTTAACCGCCTCTGCTGGCTCGAAGTTGCCGGCGTGGCGTTTCGCATCTGGCACCTCCTTGGAGAGGCTCTCCAGGTCGGTGATGAGGGCCTCGGACTCAGCGAGGGCCTCAGCGTACTCCACACACTCCACGTCGCATACGTACGCGTGTCGGTATGTGGATCCAACGGTGATGACCCCGTTGGGGCCCGGCATCTTGAGCTTGAGGTAGGTGTAGTTGGGGACGACCATGAACTTGGCGTAGCATGGTCTCCCTAGCACTGCGTGGTAGGTTCCTCGGAACCCGACCACCTCGAATGTGAGGATTTCCTTTCGGAAGTTGGAGGGAGTTCCGAAGCGGACGGGCAGATCGAGTTGCCCAAGGGGTTGGACGCGCTTACCGGGGATGATCCCGTGAAAGGGCGCCGCACCAGCCCGGATCGTGGACAAATCGATCTGCAAGAGCCCGAGGGTCTCGGCATAGATGATGTTGAGGCTGCTGCCTCTGTCCATGAGGACCTTGGTAAGCCTGACGTTGCCGATGACGGGATCGACAACGAGCGGGTACTTCCCCGGGCTCGGCATGCGGTCGGGGTGGTCACCTTGGTCGAAGGTGATGGGCTTGTCGGACCAGTCTAGGTAGACTGGCGCCGCCACCTTCACCGAGCAGACCTCCCGGCGCTCGTGCTTGCAGTGCCGAGCCGAGGCGTTCGCCACCTGCCCACCGTAGATCATGAAGCAGTCATGGACCTCGGGGAACTCCTCTGCCTTGTGGCCTTCCTTCTTGTCGTTGTCGTGGGCTTTGCCACCTTTCGCCGGTGGCCTAACCTTATGGAAGTAGCGCCGAAGCATGATGCACTCCTCAAGGGTGTGCTTGACGGGACCCTGATGATAGGGGCACGAATCCTTGAGCATCTTGTCGAATAGGTTGGCCCCTCCGGGAGGCTTCCGGGGGTTCCTGTGTTTGGCAGCGGCGACAAGATCTGCGTCGGTGGCGTCGTGTTTTGTTTGCGACTTCTTCTTGCCCTTCTTCTTCATGCTGCGCCGAGCGGACACCTCGGGGACATCTTCCTGCTGGTGTCCCTGAGGCTGCTTGTCCTTCCGGAAGATGGCCTCGACTGCCTCCTGGCCAGAGGCGAACTTGGTGGCGATGTCCATCAGCTCGCTCGCCCTGGTGGGAGTCTTGCGACCCAGCTTGCTCACCAGGTGGCGGCAAGTGGTGCCGGCGAGGAACGCGCCGATGACATCTGAGTCGGTGATGTTGGGTAGCTCGGTGCGCTGCTTTGAAAATCGCCGGATGTAGTCCCGCAGGGATTCTCTCGGCTGCTGGCAGCAGCTTCGGAGATCCCAGGAGTTCCTAGGGCGCACGTATGTGCCCTGGAAGTTTCCGGTGAAGGCTTTGACCAGGTCGTCCTAGTTGGAGATCTGCGCAGGAGGCAGATGCTCCAGCCAGGCTCGGGCGGCGTCGGAGAGGAACAGGGGGAGGTTGCGGATGATGAGGTTGTCATTGTCCGTTCCACCCAGCTGGCAGGCCAGCCGGTAGTCCGCGAGCCACAGTTCCGGCCTCGTTTCCCCCGAGTACTTGGTGATGGTAGTCGGGGTTCGGAACCGGGTCAGGAACGACGCCCGTCGTATGGCCCGGCTGAAAGCTTGCGGACCGGGTGGTTCGGGCGAGGGGCTCCGATCCTCCCCGCTGTCATAGCGTCCCCCACGCCTGGGGTGGTAGCCTCGGCGCACCTTCTCGTCGAGGTGGGCTCGACAGTCGCGGCGGTGGTGCTCGTTGCCGAGGCGACCCGGGGCCGCAGGCGCTGTGTCCCGTGTGCGCCCGGTGTGGACCGAGGCTTCCCGCATGAATCGGGAAGTCGCGGCGCGATGCTCCGGGGGGTACCCCTGCCTTCGGGAGGCAGAGCTTTTGGCCCATCGGACCGCGACATCCTCCAGGAGATTCTTGAGTTCTCCCTGGATACGCCGCCCCTCGGTGGTGGATGGTTCCGGCATCGCTCGGAGTAGTATTGCTGCTGCAGTCAGGTTCTAGCCGACCCCACTGGAAGCCGGGGGCAGCCTTGCCCTGGCATCGTCAGCAATGCGGTGTTGGACGTCCTCAAGCAGATGACGCGCTTCTCCGGCTGGTGCTCGGCCTGCCCACTTCTGCCCGATGTTCTGCCGGAGCTGCACAAGTTGTCCTGCTTCCTCGTCGAGTCTGGCCTGCATCTCGCGAATTTGCTCGAGCTGTGCGTCCTGACCCCCCACAGGGACTAGGACCACAGCTAGCTCCCGAAGGATGTCAACGCGAGGCGCAGGCTTAGGGGGATCGTCGTCCTCTGGCATACCAAGGTGGTTGCCTTCGTCGAGACCCCCTAGATCGACGTGGAAACATTCGCGACTTGGGCCACAGTCCTCGTCACCGAGGCTGTGGCTACCATCGGAGCAATCGGAGAGGCAGTAGTCACATGCGATCATGAAGTCTCGCATGGCACTGGGGTTCCCGAGCCCGGAGAAATCCCAACCATAGTCGGGCTCGTCATCTTCCTCGGAACCCGGGGGGCCGTAGGTTGAGACGGCCGTCAGTCGGTCCCAGGTTGACCACATATGATACCCCGGAAGGTTCGGATATGCCTTTATGAAAGCGTCCACCGAAGCGGGGTCGCTTGGTGGGTCGAAGCTGAATCTAAAAGGCACAGGGTGGAAAACAGACGGTACCTCTTGATCGACGGATGGTGACGGAGTCGCGTCGGGGACGGACTGCACCGTTATCTCAGGTACGAGGCTAACGCCCAGCAGGTCCTTCGTGAGCGTGCTGGCGTCATCCGTCCGCTTGGGGTTGGCGTGTTGTGGGGAAACGACGCCCGTCTTCGTCTCAGAATCGAGGTCGACGCCCGACGTGTCCCCCGCTGGGGCGCCGGCTTCGTCGACTCGCTCGACAGCCGACGAGGTGCCGCCTCCAGCTTGGCCATGGTTGCCCCGCCTCCTCCTCCGTCGGCGGGGAAGGTGACGGGATAGACCCGGATGCTGCTCTTCCGCCACGCGGGGAAGACATCGTCGATTCCGCTGCCGACGGGCGGGCTGACGGCCGCCATTGTCGTTGTCGCGCGGCAGAGGAAGGAGTACCATGTCGTAGCTGCCGTCGAGGGACATGAACTCGAGACTCCCGAAACGGAGCATCGTCCCGGGCTGGAGAGGTTGCTGGAGACTACCCATCTGGAGCTTGACGGGAAGCTGTTCATCAACACGCAGCAGGCCCCTACCTGGCGAGCCAACTGTCGGCGTTTCGACCCCGGGGGGTCCCTAGACCGACAAGTAAATTGTCGCTGCGTGTCCCAGCCCAGATGGGTCGGCGCGAGACGGAACACAAGGGGGAAACAATAAGGGGAACCACGGCTCGTGTTGTCCTGCGCCCAGGGCGGATGCGCTTGCAGTAGGGGGTTACAAGCGTTCGCGAGGGAGAGAGAGAGAGCCTGCTCGTCAGCCCGTCCTCTCGCGCGGCCACCCACTCGTACGAGGGCCCTGGACCTTCCTTTTATAGACGTAAGGAGAGGGCCCAGGTGTACAATGGGGGGTGTAGCAGTGTGCTAACGTGTCCGGCAGAGAGGAGCCAGAGTCCTATGTACATGCCGACGTGGCTGTCGAAGGGGTGTTGGTGCCCTGTTCATGTGATGTCGTGGCCGTTGGAGGAGCGCTTAAACCCTGTAGAAGCACAGCTGTCGGGGCTGTCGGGACCTTGCTGACGTCTCCTTGCTTCCGTAGGGGGCTGAGAACCGCCGTCGTCATGGAGCACGCGGGGTGTCATCATTACTTGTTTTACCGGGGCGAGCCAGATGGGACGCCGATCTTGTTCCCCGTAGCCTGAGCTAGCTAGGGGTAGGGTAATGATGTACCCCCCTTGCGACATGGTCGGTCCGAGCCCAAGGTCGGGCGAGGCGGAGGCTCCTCCGAGGTCGAGGCTGAGTCCGAGCCCTGGGGTCGGGCGAGGCGGAGACCGTCGTCCGAGGTCGAGGTTGAGTCCGAGCCCTAGGGTCGGGCGAGGCGGAGACCGTCGTCCGAGGTCGAGGTTGAGTCCGAGCCCTGGGGTCGGGCGAGGCGGAGACCGTCTTCCAGGGTCGAGGTTGAGTCCAAGCCCTAGGGTCGGGCGAGGCGGAGACCGTCGTCCGAGGTCGAGGTTGAGTCCGAGCCCTGGGGTCGGGCGAGGCGGAGCTTCCTATGGCGCCCGAGGCTGGACTTGGCTGCTGTCAGCCTCACCCTGGCGGGTGGCACAGCAGTCGGAGCAGTGCTGGCGGCGCTGTTTTCCTGTCAGGTCAGTCAGTGGAGGGGCGAAGTGACTGCGGTCACTTCGGCCTTGTCGACTGAGGAGCACGCGTCAGGATAAGGTGTCAGGCGATCCTTGCATTGAATGCTCATGCAATGCGGTCGGTTGGCGCGGCGATCTGGCCAAGGTTGCTTCACTGCGAAGCCTACCCGAGCTGGGCCTCGGACGAGTCGAAGGTGCGCCCGTTACTTGAGGATGCCCTCGGTTGAGGCGTGAATCTGCCTTGGTCTACTGTTCCTGCCCGAGGCTGGGCTCGGGCAAGGCGAGATCGTGTCCCTTGAGTGGACGGAGCCTTGACCTGAATTGCGCCCATCAGGCCTTTGCAGCTTTGTGCTGATGGTGGTTACCAGCCGAGCTTAGGAGTCTTGGGGGTACCCCTAATTATGGTCCCCGACACGCACTGTCCGCACACTGTTCACGCACTGTTCACCTTTTGCAGACGACCGTTGGCGCAGTAGCTGTTGCTCCACATGGCACACCGGACAGTCCGGTGGCACACCGGACAGCCCGGTGAATTATAGCGGAGTGGCTCTCCAAAAACCCGAAGCTGAGCAGTTCAGAGTAGATCTCCCTGGTGCACCAGACACTGTCCGGTGGCACACCGGACAGTCCGGTGCGCCAGACCAAGGCAGCCTTCGGTTGGTTTTGCTCCTTTCTTTTTGAACCCTATCTTGGACTTTTTATTGGTTTGTGTTGAACCTTTGGCACCTGTAGAACTTATAATCTAGAGAAAACTAGTTAGTCCAATTATTTGTGTTGGGCAATTCAACCACCAAAATCATTTAGAAAAATGTTTGACCCTATTTCCCTTTCACTCACATAATGTATTCTAATGCTGTTGGGAATCTCATGTTATGCTATGATCTATACAAGACCCGATTTGGCTCATGCTATTAGTGTGGTTAGCAGATTTATGCACAATCCTGGTAAAGAACATTGGAATGTAGTAAAGTGGATTCTTCTCTACTTGAAAGGTACTTCTCATTTTGGATTATTGTTTGACAAGAATCCAGTGAAGGAAATTGGTGTTATGGGATTTGTTGAGGGATTTCTTGATTCTGACTTTGTTGGTGATCTTGATAAGTGACGCTCCATATCTGGCTATGTATTTTCATTATGCGGTTCTGCAGTGAGTTAGAGGGCTTCACTTCAGCCTGTTACTGCTCTTTCCACTACTGAAGCAGAATATGTCTCAGCTACTAAAGGGGTTAAAGAAGCTATTTGGATGCAATATCTTATTTCTGAACTTGGTGTTCCTTAGGATGTCATTAAGGTTTATTGTGATAGTCATAGTGCTATTTGTCTGACCAAGAATGACATGTATCAATTCAAGACCAAGCATATTGATACCAAGTACCACTTCATTCACCAGGGTCTTGAGGCTGTTGTATGTCTCGGTTGGCTCCTCTCCCCTTTTCATGGCAAATCTCTCAAGTTCACCTTCCACCAATTCCATTTTGGTGATCATCATGACATCGTTTCCCTCATGAGAAATCTTGAGGGTGTCCTAAATTTGTTTGGCATTGTCCAAGCCCCTGACCTTGTTATATTCATCCCTGCATAGAGATGCCACCAAAACAGTAGTAGCTTGTGAATTTTTATGAATTTGTTCGTTAAATAATACAGGATTATCACTACTGTCAAATTGCATTCCATTTTCCATAATTTCCCAAATACTAGGATGGAGAGAAAATAAATGACTATGCATTTTATGGATCCTAAAGTAATAGTCTTCTCCATCAAAGTGAGAGGGTTTACCGAGTAGAATAGATAATAAATGAGCATTCGGATTATACGAGATGCGAGAATAATCAAAAGAATAGATTTGATTAACCGTTTTCTTTTTCGTGGATGAGATGTCGTCGTCATCCCTTGGTGAAGAAGATGAGGCATCACTATCGCAGTAGATGATCTTCTTGATATGCCTCTTCTTCTTCTCATCCTTCATCCTGTTGTTTGAGCCTAAGTCGGTGGGCTTGTTACCTTTTGGCTCACCAATGTAGAGGGCCTCCTTCTCCTTTTCCTTGTCATTGATCACGATCTCCTTTCCCTTAGGATCCATCTCTTCGGGCGGTTAGTCCCTTGATGAAGAGAACAGTTCTGATACCAATTGAGAGCACCTAGAGGGGGATGAATAGGTGATCCTATAAAAATAGCTCAACAAAACAAAACTTGGGCTAATATTGGATTAGTGAATGCTAAAGCCAAGTTCGAATGAGGAGTAAGAGCGGAGAACACTTCTTCACTTTAATTGCTCTTCACAAGGTGAGTATTAAACTTAGAGCAATTATGCAAGTGAAATGAGTGGATATAGAGAAAGAATCGCACAGGAGAAAAGACACTTGACATAACTATTTTTATCCCATGGTTCGGTCAAGTAATACTTGCCTACTCCACGTTGTGGCGTCCTAATGGATGAGGGTTGCACTCAACCCCTTTTAAGTGATCCAAAGATCAACTTGAATACAACGATTCTATTTATCTCAACAATATCCTGTTTGTGAGGAATCTCCACACTTTGGAGTCTCTCACGCCTTACACAAATGATCTCAAGTAAACACAAGAGTAAGGGGGAATAACAACACACACAAGAGCGAGAGTTGCAGCAACAACACGCACGCAAGACAAGAACGAGCACACGGAGTTACAGCTCAGAAAAGTACTCAAATCTCTAACACGATGAACCAAATGCGTGTATGCGTAGTCTCGACGTCTTAGAATGTTCAATGAGTGTGTACTGCTCCATGCGCCTAGGGGTTCCTTTTATAGCCCCAAGGTAGCTAGGAGCTGTTGGAGCTCTATTTGGAAGGCCATTGTTGCCTTCTGTCCGTGGGGTCCGGTGCACCATCGGACAGTGAACAGTGTGCGATTTCCTTCCTTTTCTGGCGAAGCCGGCCGTTGTAGCCACCAGTCCCCGTAGCACACCGGATAGTCCGGTGCGACCTGGTGACCGTTGGTAATGTCCACGTGTCGCCCGCTGACCGCGCGATTGACCGTTAGAGTGGGCGCGGCTGACACACCGGACAGTCCGATGCACACCGGATAGTTCGGTGGATTATAACCGTAGCTCCTCTAACTTTTTCCGAGAGCAACCAGTTCGCCGCGCACGCAGCTTGGGCACCAAACAGTCCGGTGTACCGCAGGCTCCATGACTAGGTTGTTTTTTAGAGTTTTCAGAGCAACAAAAGAGGTACTCCAAAAAATTATATTGCAGCTCCAAAAACTCCATAAAATTACAACTCTGGAGTTAGAGTGATTGTCATGCTCTGGATAGCTCCCCATTAGAGTTTTACTCTGGACACATGTCAAACACCCCCTAAATCTAGCCGAACAGAAGATCCATTGCAAGAAAAGGTCGCTTCAACCATGCTTGATTTATATCTACAAACTCACGAATTAGTCTTCAGGAGTACGGAATCCGCGCAAATTCGTGCGAGATCGAGGAAATTAAATCATTGAACAAAACTGGGCCGTGCGAGCAACGTATTTGGGCTGGCCCGGTGGAGGCCCGGTGCGAACAACCAATGCCTGAAAGCTGAATATCCCTGATCCCGAAGCCCTAGCCGCCATCTCTCTCTCTCTCTCTCTCTTCATCGCCGCAGTGCGCGCTCCTACAACCCATCGCTCACCACCACCTGCTCCTCCAGCGGCGGCGTCCAGGGTGAACCCGAATCCCCAACACCATGGCGGGGGGCAAGATCCAGAAGAAGCGCCACGGCGCGGCGGGAGGCGCCCGGCTGCAGGGCGGTATCCCGTTCGAGAAGTCCAAGGGGCAGCACATCCTGCGGAACCCGGCGCTGGTGGACTCCATCGTCGCCAAGGCCGGTCTCAAGCCCACCGACACCGTCCTGGAGATCGGGCCGGGCACAGGAAACCTCACCAAGCGCCTCCTCGAGGCTGGTGTCAAGGCCGTCGTCGCCGTCGAGCTCGACCCGCGCATGGTGCTCGAGCTCAACCGGCGGTTCCAGGGGCACCCGCTCTCCTCGCGCCTCAAGGTACCATCCTCTCCCAGAACCTAGTTACCTGGTTGTAGAATAAATTAATTGATTCCCTGAAGTTCGCTCTTCGATTGTTGTTTGCAAGTTTTTTCAAGATTTTTTTTTGTTTTCGATTTTGGTTAACTTGATGTCTTGTCGACTGCAAATGGAGCTCATTTGTAATGAGCTGAATGGTGTGGTGGAGCTGGAAAACTCAGGTTTAGAATCTTTATGTTTGAAGGAGTTGATTAATGGGACTTTCCTCTCCCCCGTTGTGATTCCTGTTATTGGTAGCACTGTTGTTGAACAGGCCATAATTTTAGGATCTTTGTTTGCTGGTACTGATGGTGAAGAGGCTGTAACTTTAGGACCTTAATTTGCGGTATACTACGTGAAGACATTTGGTTCACTGTCAACTACTTCTGAAGTGTTGTACATGTAACTTACAATGCATCATAGATAGCCTTCATGAGCTAAACTGGTGAACTAGTAAAACGTTCAGGATATTGACTTTAGTGCCTCATTTTTGGAGTTTTTAGGAGCTGATGAATGAGTAATTATGTCAGGATGTTCTATCCAGTGTACCATTGGCATTTGTGGTACATGTACATGAAGAGCGAGTGAGTTAGGTTTGTCAGAAATGAGTTCACCTTTTCATGAAGATGCCCTGATGTGCTTATTGTTGGCGATTTTTTAATTGGTGCTACTCATGCACGAGAAAGCAAATTGAATTGGGGTAAATCAAATCCTGTAATGAACTATCTATGGTGTATCTTGTCAGCTTTCGGTTAGGCACACCTATGTGAGAATTAATGATTTGCAGACAGTTAATTTTATGAATAATTCATTGGGGATAAGGAAATCAATTTTAAGTGCTATGGAAATGAAAACTAGCCTGATACAATGAAGTTTAAGATGGTCAAAGTAGATGGCAGTAGTGTAAATCCTTTGTTAGAACCAACTGGATTGTGAGTGCAAATTGAACAACATCAAGTAATTATATGTATTCTTTTGTCCTGTTTTGCTTTCCCTTCCATAGTAATATGAGCATAGAATAATAAGTTGCCTCATGATGCAGGTTATCCAAGGAGATGTCCTCAAATGTGATCTCCCATACTTTGATATTTGTGTGGCAAACATCCCGTACCAGATCTCATCTCCCCTTACTTTCAAGCTTCTGTCACACCGTCCAATCTTTAGGTGTGCTGTGATTATGTTTCAACGTGAATTTGCCATGAGACTTGTGGCACAACCGGGAGATAGCCTCTACTGTCGTCTCTCCGTGAATGTGCAGCTCCTGTCACGAGTGTCGCATCTCCTGAAGGTGGGGAGGAACAACTTTAGGCCTCCACCCAAAGTTGATTCATCAGTTGTGCGAATAGAGCCCAGGAAGCCCCTCCCTCCTGTCAGCTTCAAGGAGTGGGATGGGCTTGTGAGGATTTGTTTCAACCGGAAGAACAAGACCCTGGGCTCCCTCTTTAAACAGAAACGTGTTCTGGAATTGCTAGAGAAGAACTACAAGACTATGCAGTCTCTCCAAACTGTGCAAGATGCAGAAATGGGTGAGGAGAAGATGTCCGCAGACGATGTCGCGTTGCTGGCTAATATGGTTGAAGATATGAGCATGGAGACTGGCTATGATAAGGAAGATGATGAAATGGAAATGGATGATGCAGACATGGCTGGAGATGGTGCTGCAAGCTTTAAAGAAAAGATTATGGGTATATTGCAGCAGGGCGATTTTGCAGAAAAGAGAGGTTCCAAGCTGAGCCAAGTTGATTTCTTATACCTGCTGTCCCTCTTCAACAAAGCTGGTATACATTTCTCGTGATTGGTGGTCCAGCTTCTCTTCAGTAGTAGTCTGTTTCTTTCTGTTTTATTTGTCGTGCTGTTAATGTACTTATTAGTTACTGAAAAAACCTCTAAGCTTGTGCTCGTAGAAATTTTTTACAGGCTCCGTCCTAGTTTGAGCTGCAACGAAAGAAAATTCTACTTGTTATTGCCTGTGCTTCTTAGTGACTTTACTAGTACCGATTTGCCACAAATGTCATTCGATATGCAGCGGCAAGGGCAACAGAACGTTCGGATCCACGTGAGTACTTGTCACCAGCGTATAGAAATGTTGGTGTAGTGCTCCAAGTGGATGCCTTGAGTATCCATGCGTGTTAAGTATATTGATACTGATTTATAAAAATACGGAAAAGTTGTGCTAATTATTGAGGAACTAAGTTTGCTCATTGATCTACAAAAATACGAGAAAGTTATACAAATTATTGAGGAATTAAGTTGATCAGCCTTACTATGAAACTACGGAGAAGAGTTATGCAGCATAAGGAGGAAGTGTTATCAAGCGTGAGGACTAAGGAGTAAGGAATAAAGTGGATAGATTTTTTTAAGAAATAACGATAATTTCTAAATCAATTAGTTTCATGTCCAAAAGCTCAATCATGAAAGGTATTTTTAATAATACAAGTGATGGATAATATATGGAGCAAAAAAGAATCTACATATGGTTTTTTTATTGACTTGAAGAATGTTTATGATAAAACACCAAAGAATATTATATGATGGGTGTCGAACAAACATAAAGTTTTAGTAAAGTACATTGGAACAAAAAATAACATATATAACAACGTTAAGACTAGTGTTCAAACATGTGTTAAGACCTAGCGGGCATCGAGTCTCATAATGGCTCTTTATGGATTTTATGGTGCAGTTATTTCTTCGAGATATCCCGATGTCAAGTTATACAGTGTTAAGCATCTGCTCTCGTCAGATCTATGGGAGGTCCTTGGGATGTAGGGCCTCAAGAGCGATGGTCCCAGTAGATGGGTCCCGTGTAGCTTTCTATAGCGGGATTTTTTTGGATGTGTCTTTATGGTAGACGAGGGTATGACCTTTCTGGAATATTGACAATGGGCATAAAAATGAGTCTGAAACGATGATATATATGATAGACTAAATGTACCATCAATTGAAGAAAAACTTGTTGGATATTGGATGAGATAGTTTGAACATGTTGAATAGAGACCTCTAGACGCACTAGTGTGTAGTGGGGTCCTAAGCCGCAATAGCAATGAGAAGAGAGACCAAGAAAGACTAAAGTTAACATAAAAAGGAACAATAAAAGGAGGCTTAAATGATGGAATATAACAAAATTTTAACCTTAAATAAGAGTTCATAAAAATAACTATTCATATATCTAAACTTTGAAGTATGATTTTTGTTCAGTTTTAATTCCAATTTACTCTAATTTGCTTACAACTAAAAGGTTGTTGTTGTTGCTTGTTTCACACTAAACCATTCTTAACACATGAATTGTTAAACACCTTCGAATATATGTTTAAGCAAAAACTTGGGATCATGCAAATGGAATATGCATTGCCCATTGTTTTCTAAGGCCATACTCAGTAGAGCGTGCATATAGCTGTGCAAAACACTATTTTGCATCGTAAATTGTATTGTTTATAGAGTAAAGTTTGAATAGAGAGTGCGATAAAGGGTGATATAGGAAGGTCGCTAAAGTTGGCCTTAGAGGAAGGTGTTAGCTCCCTCTACTTTTCTACAATCATAGAACGTTAAGCCTTTTATAAAGGAAACGACGAGCCGGAAAGCTCAACACAATCGCACCCTTCTTGACCAACTAGCGCCACCGTAGCCATCACGTTGTGCCACCCTAGCCCATCACGTCTTTAGGTTATCTACACTCATATTACTCTAAATTAGTACTTTAAAAATATTCTATCCTCGTCAGCAAGATTCTTTACCCTATATCAACTACAATACATTATATCAAATTTTTAGACCTACAACTGCTTACTTTATTTCTCTCTCTCCTGTAGCAACATGAGGACCAGATTGAGTATATATGTCGTACAACACTAGATCTGAGGTTCCATTCATTCTACTCCATTATAAAGTATGGTATAGAGTATGTCATTGGATGTGTTTTTTACTCTACACTAGGATAGTGTAGGGCGAGCAGTTGGCCACTACAGACAACCTTAAGTCATGAATGCAAACGTGTCTAGCTTGTGCATTAAACCCCACGAATTTAGCTACATAAAGTGAAGAATGACTTCTATTATCTTATATCTCTAGCCCTTCCAAACTTCCATGGTACCAATTTGTAGCAGGGCCAAGAGCTCAGGTTGTCCACACTCGCGGACTTGAAAAGCTACCGTAAAGGATAGGATAGGACATAGAGTTTAGGTCAGGCTGCAACGGTGCACTCGAAAGGTAACTCTAAAATACGGTTGGCTAGAAACAACCCTACATGCAGGGTACTCTTCCGTGCAACTAGATAGGAGAAAGGTGGGGCCTGAAGCAAACATGGCGGGAGGCTAGTTAGGAGAGAGATGAAAATAAGTAATATAATATATGGTAGTTGATATAGTGTAGAGATTTAAGGTGAATATGACCGCGGAAGATTGTGGGATAAAGTAGAGAATCTCGTTGACTAGTATGACATATTTCTTTTAGGGCCAGTTTGGCAGCCCAGTTCCCGACCGGGAACTCGGTCCTTTCCCCGTACCAACTATCCACGTGACAAGTTTCCACGGGGGCATGTTTCTAGCCTGTTTGGAAGGCGCCTCCGTCGGGGTAACGACCCACCCCGAGCTTAGTTTCTGCGTGGAAACACACCCCACCTCCGGACGTCGGGCGCATATTCTATCGCCGTCTCAGCCTCTCCTCGTGTCCCTCTTCTCATGTATCGTCGTTTGGTGACGCTGCGGTCTCCGTCATCGCTACCTTTTCACCGGAGATCTTGTTCAGGTAAGTTCAACACCTCTTCCCACACCTTGGTATTGTTGGGGTTTCTTTTCTCTACCCCGCACCATCTTGGACGGCAACAAACACGACTAGGAGGTGGCGGGGCAGGTTTGGCAGCAATGGCAGAGGGAGAGGGGATGGAGGTGGAGGCATCTTTGGGTGGACACAAGACGACCAACGATGGCCACGAGATGTCATCGTACAGGGCGTTGAGCATCTTACCTGAACCAGTTTTGGCGATTTCTACCTGCAATGGCACCAAGGTGACGCGAACAAGAGCATAGCCCATGAAAGGATCACGATGCCCAAGAGGGGGGGGGGTCAATTGGGCTTTTCTAAAAATTCCACAAATATTAAACCCGAATCAAGAGCCCAAGTTCACCCAACTACTAGCAATAAGTAAATACTACTAGAAAACAACAACCCTAAGTCATTACTTCAAATACTTGCTAAGCAATTGAACAAAGTGAAATGCTCAAAATAAATGCAGAATGTAAAGCAAGGTTAAGAAGACTCCTCCATTTTTTTGCCGAGGTATCGAAGAGTCGGCACTCTTCTCTAGTCCTCGTTGGAGCACCCATGCAAGGGTATCGCTCCCCATTGGTCCTCACAAGAACCAAATGCTCACTATGAGGTGATCCTTAGACACTTCGGCGCGGTGGATCCCTCACGACCATGTACAAACTTGAGCCGGGTCACCAACAAATTCTCCAGGGTGATCACCGCGCTCCAATTGCCACCAAGCCGTCTAGGTGACGCCGAACACCAAGAGTAACAAGCCATAGACTTTCACTTGACCAAAAGAAGCCTAATGCATGTGGTGTGTGCTCTTGGTGGCTCTCACTTGCACTAATGAGGTCCTAACATGGGATTAAGATTTTCTAATCACCTCACTAGGCTTTGTGGTGCTTGCAATGCTCTAGCAATGAGTGGGATTTGAAAGTCGCCTAGAGGGGGGGTGAATAGTCAAAACCTGAAATTTACGAACTTAAACACACACTAAGGCCGGGGTTAGCGTTAGAATTAAATCCAAGGCGAAAATTTGTTTCTCTTGCCACGATGTAACACCCTGATTTTGGGGGTATAAAATTTCTTTCTAATTATCACCCAAAATCATGTGTTACTCTTCTTTTTCTCACTCTAGGCTTTCTCTCTCTAGATTCTCTCTCTCCCTTTTTCTTTTTTATTAGAAATAGCCTAAACTAGTGGAGGTTAATTATTTATTTTTGTCAAAACCTTATGAGTCATGACATGTTGCATCATGCTGAGCTTAAAATATTCTTTGAAGTTTTGCACAAGTTTGAATTTATTTGAATTTGAAACCTAGTTTGAATTTGGATTTGAAAACTCTATAGAAAAAAATGGAAAAGGAATTGGAAAATCCAAAGAAAAAGAAAAGGATAAAGCAGCCCAGCCGGCCCAAGTCGGCCTAGCCAGGCCGCGTGCCCGCGCGCCCGCACCGTCTGACAGGCGGCAGTTCTCCCTCGCGTGCGCGCTCCCTCTCTCGCTCGCTGCCCAGTGGGGCCGATCTGTCGGCGCCAGTTTTCTTCACCCGCTCTCTCTCTCTCTCTCTCTCTCTCTGTCTCTCGGACCCGGATCGCCAGTAGCCGAGCCGTTGCCCCGCGTGCCCCTTTCTTCTCTCTCTGCGTCGTGGGCCTGCCCTGTCAGTTCTGCCCCCTCCACGCTCGCCGTGGACCGGCGTGTGCGCACTCGCGCACGTCATCGGATTTCTCGGCCACGACGTCCGCCCACGTGCCCAGCTCCCTTCTTAGAGCCCCGCCAGTGCCCCACGCACACCCCTCACCTCATTTCGCATAGCTTCACCCTCTCTCGCGATCTGCCCACGCCGCCAGCCACCGCCGGAGACCCACACCTGCGTTCCTGGCCATCTAGCTCGCCGGAGACCGCACCAGGCCTCCCCGAGCTCCGCCCCGAGGTGAGACACCCATCCCCGTGCCCAATTTCCCCTATTGCGCCCTGTGCTCGGCCAATTTCACCTTCGCCGGTGCTCGGCCGCGGCGGTCCGCCGTGCTCACGTGGTGGCCGGTCGATTTAGCCCGGTCTAGTTCCCCGGAGTAGGTCCCTGTGTCACCCCTGCCTCTGTTGAAGCTAGCCTAGGCCTTAGCGCGCCTTAAGTCCCCTCCCCGTGGCCGGAATGGCTCACCGGAGTTACTCCAGTCCGCCCGAGGCTGTCTCACCGCCGTTCTTCCCTCTCTGCCCGTGGATTCATGGCCTCTTCCCCGCCATTGAGTTCGCCGTGGCGCCCTCTCCCTCTCTGCCCAACTCCAGCGACCCCGGAGCCACCCTAGGTCGCGCCAGCCTCAACTCCGGCGACCTCACCGCTGCGGAGAGGAGCGGTGCCGCCTGCAGCCGTCTGTTTCCCCTTGGTCTGATCCCCTCCGTCCGATTCAGATCGAACGGCTCGGATCACGGATAACGCTTCGCGCACGCACGTCGTGACGCCCTGGCCCTCCTGTCAGCGCCCAAACCCTCTGGCGCTAGGCCCGCTCGGTCAGCGCGCTCTCCCCCTCTGTCGCTGACACTCTCTGGCCCGCCTGCCAGCGCTCGCCCGCTCACGCGCGCGCCCTCGGCCACAGATCTAATCTCAGCCGTTGGTTTTAGATCTGACGGTTAGATTCACCCGATACCCCTTCGCGCCTTAGTTTTCTTAAAGAGACCCTCGATTTATTTGAAATCAACCCGACGTCCCTGGTTTTCGCGCGCAGGCCCCTTTAATCTTGCAGATTTAGCCCTGGACTTTTAAATAATCACAGAATTAGCCCTAATTTCATATTTTGAATTCCCAAACTTGTTTATTTCATAACTTTTGCATATGAACTCCAAATTTAGTGATTCCAATTGCAAAATGTTCATAGAATTATTCTCTGTCTAAATAAAATGGTTTCACTTACTTTCTGCACACTCTAATTTTTAGGATTGAATATGAACTAATGTAGATGTATTTCTTATTTATTTAATAAAATAAATAAAAGGAGAACCTTAGAGATTTAAACATGTGTAAGCTTGTGAGATTAATAATGTGTACTACATGAGTTCACCTCTGTTCGAAATTTTAGGTCACAATAAAATAAATTGATCTATGTTTATGTACTTGTAAGTAACACTTAGGAAAATAATAATCTATTTCCAAATAAAGTTAATGTATGTTATAGTTTATGATTATACTTTGAATTCATTATCCCTTATGTAGTATTGTGTCCTTTTAAGATGTGCTCCAATGTTTGTACATGTTTGGTGTGATGTTCATTTGTACTTTCCAAATGTATTGAATGTATGCTCGCTTTATTTAGACAACGAGCAGTCCGAGGTTCCTGAGTGTGTTGTTGGAGACCTCCCTGAGCAACAACCTGGTGAAGGCAAGTGTCCTCTGACCTATTATGTCCTACATACTTTATGATTCACTGTCCCGCATTACTTTATGAAACCTAAGGATTTACTAGTCTGTATTCACTTATCCTTGTTTACCTTTTGGGTTATCATGGTTAGCATGTTGCTATTTCCTTAACTTAATCAATGAACATGATGTGAACATTTATGATACGATATTGTTATCCTGATTATGTGGATGATCTTGTGATACCTTAGGGGGCTCAGGCCTTTTTCCTGAGTACCTCTTCGTAAGGACCTATTCGTGGAGTGACCACCCGGGATAACAGTACAACCATGAGGGTGGAATGGGATGCCCTTAGCTGATTAATTAGATGAATCTGAGGGTGTAGTTGGCTTTGCCGGAGGGCCGTCAATGGGGGCCGGGGCGTAGTGCTCTCTCTGCCAAGGTTGGGGTGCAGAAGTTCTTTCGATTTGGTTTTGTTAGTCACCCACCTTGGGGAGGTGTACTGCGTTTGTACGACTGGCGAAACCTAACGAGCAACTATGCACCAGGGGAGTCTTTGTAAAGGCTACATAGTGTATCCCTGGCCATTCACCTTGGTAGTGAAGATCGGGTCTGTACAACCTAGGTTGGAAAGGGATCACGACTTGTGGGTAAAGTGTACAACCTCTGCAGAGTGTTAAAAACTGGTATATCAGCCGAGCTCATGGTTAAGAGCAGCCTTGGGATCCTCTTTGATTAGAAGATCTTTGGATACTTTTATGATGATGGTTAACAATGATGTTATAAAATCTGATATCTGGTATTTCCTCTTTTGAGGAGGTACTTCTGGGTAATAACTGGGTTTATTACTAAAACTTGGCTCTACTAATAATAATAAATACTTGACCAACTAAAAGCAACTGCTTAACATCAACTCCATATACAGCTAGTCCACTTTAGCCAAACGGGACATTTGCTGAGTACGTTGATGTGTACTCACCCTTGCTTTACACACCACCCCACCCCAGGTTGTCCCCAGTGTACTCAGTGCTCAGGAGGTGATGCTGGCAACATGGATGACTTCGAGGAGTTCCAGGAATATGACGAGTTCTAGTCCTTTCTTAGTGGCAAACCCCCAGTCACCTGCCTGTGTAGGCTTAGCATCTACGTTTCATATTTTTGCACTTTGATAATTATGTTGAACAATGGTTATGTAATAGACTCTGTGGATGTCTTGGAAATCTTGATGTAATTAAGTACCTTTCCGTTATTTAATTCGAGCATTGTGTGGTGATGTCCAATTATGTAATCGCTGTGTACGCGAGTTTCTGATCCTGGCACGTACATGGTTTGCATTCGGTTTGCCTTCCAAAACCGAGTGTGACATAAGTGGTATCAAAGCCTTGCTGACTGTAGGATCGCTAACCTAGACTAGAATGGTCGACTTAAGGACTATAGACCCTTACTCTTACCTTGACCTTAGAGTCTTTTCAAAAGTTGGTCATCTTGACCAACTCTATGTTATTTACTTATCTCAAAAGTTTTGTCTCACTTTTCTTTCTGTTTACTTTCTGGTCTAATAGTTCTACTCTTACTCCTGTGCTTACGATGTCTTCTGTAGATGGCTCGTCTTAGGTGCACTGCACGTAAGTCTGTGATCCCCTTTTGCCTTCTCGTCTGGCGGAGCATCCACTGCGTCGTATGGTGCCAGGTCAGTCCAGTCACCTGGAGAGACTGCATCGTCGCCTGCACGAGGAGCAAGAGCGCCGACACCAGGAGCAGGAGCAGGACCAGGAGCATCAGGACTCTTCCCCTCGCCTCAGCAGGAGGTGGAGTCTGAGAGGCCGCCTTCCCCTGCACCTCAGCCAGAGATGCCCCCTGCACCACCTCAGGGCATCCCGGCTGCTGGAGGAGACCGTGACAGAGACGGAGACGACGCTGGTGGCAGTTTGAGCCACGGCACGGAGCTCTCGGAGGAGCCGGAGCTGGAGGGATGGATCGCTAGACCCATCACTCGTGACGCGCTCGCGGGTGTCACTTCCACGACGCTCTCGATACCCTGTTGCGTCGGGCCTTCGACCGACACACATGGTCTATCGAGTACCGTTGTGTAGTCTACCAGCATCGTCACGGGCTATACCCGGACTAGTGGGAGGTTACTTGCTTGGTGCGCCGTCTGGATGATGATCTCCGGGGTGCAGAAGCCTTCTCAGAGCACTATTCTATTACTGAGAGGGATACTGCCAAGGCAGCCATGCAAGATGCAGCACGACAGGCACTTTCTCATTATTGCTCGTTGTTCAGTGGGGTAGCTGATGGCCTCGACCTAAAGTACTACCCTCGTCATTCGACCGGCAGTGCTGGAGGTGTGATTGTCTCGTCAGTTGGTGAGGGCAATCCCAGGCTGAACAACATGGTAAACTTGGCTGCCGTGCTCAACATAGTGTTGGACCACGCCCTTGATGAGTTGGGCAAGGTTTGGGTGGAGGTTGCTGAATTGCGTGCTGAGTGCGCAGCACGCCAGTATCTGGATGGTGGTTCTCCCACCCCTGTCGGGATTCAGCACCCTTACTGTTCACCACCCCGTGGTCGCTTCGACTATGGTACCCCAAACTGCAGGACCCGGATAGATTTGGATTCCTAGATCGATAGAGTCGGAGTCTGTAATAATTCTTAGTTCAGTGTCTCAGTCTAGTCAGTCTAGTTAGAGTTAGTTTGCTTATTTTATGTTGGATGCTTGTTATGATGGACATGTACTGAAGTTGGATCTTTGTAATGATTGTCACCAAGGTGTGGGTATCCCCTGCAACTTGGTGTAGTTATTAATAAAGTCAGTTATTTAGTTGGGGAATCCATTTATTTCCACTTTCCTCTTTATCTGAGAAGCTGTCAGCGAAGATGGTCATTTGTTCAGTGCTATGAAGATTTTCTATACATCTTTTCTTATGCTGAAAGACTGCAGAGTCAGATTTGATATATGTGTGTGATTTCTACAGATGTCTGAGAACAGGCGTAAAGGTGCAAGGCGTGCTCAGTCTGAACAGCAGGCACCCCAAGAGGAAGCAGCCCCGCAGCAGCATTTGCCACCGCCACCACCGATGGCCATCGAGCAGATGTTCTTAATGCAGACCCAAGCAATCCAGGAAATTGGTCAGACCTTATCAGCCATGCAGCAGGTGCAACAGCAGCCACCACCGCCTCAGCCTCTAGTGCAAGTCCAGATGCCACAAGTGCCCAGAGACAAGCAGGCAAAGTTCATGAGGGACCATCCCCCAGCCTTTGCCCATTCTGCCGATCCCATGGACCCCGAAGATTGGTTGCGTACCGTGGAGCGTGAGTTGCACACTGCCCAGTGCAACGATCGTGAGAAGGTGTTGTATGGTCCCCGACAGCTGAGGGGGGCAGCACGGTCTTGGTGGGAGTCCTACCTCGCCACCCATGCCAACCCTGAAGCTATCACTTGGGAGGAGTTCAGGGATAACTTCCGTCGCTACCATGTGCCCGAGGGACTGATGATAGTGAGGAAGGAGGAGTTTGTCGCCCTGAAGCAAGGTCCCTTGTCCGTCAGCGAGTACAGGGACAAGTTTCTGCAGCTCTCGCGTTATGCCCCAAAGGATGTCAACACGGATGCCAAGAGGCAGTACCGCTTCTTGAGAGGATTGGTTGATCTCCTCCACTATCAGCTGATGAACCACACCTTCCCTACCTTCCAGCATCTCATAGACAGAGCAATCATGACAGAAAGGAAGCGTCGGGAGATGGAGGATAGGAAACACAAGATTGGTGGACCTTAGGTTGGGAGTAGCAGCCGTCCTCGCTACTCAGGCAACCCACCTCAGCAATTCTAGCAAGGTCACCAGCACCAGCACCAGCATCAGCGTCAGAATCAGCAGCAACAGTACCGTCAGAACAACCAGCAAGGAGAAAATCAATACCAACGTCAGAGCAACCAGACAGTCCATCTTCCTGCCCCAGCAACCAACCAGAACAATCAAGCAGCGTCAACACAAGGAGGAAGTCATGCATGTTTCCACTGTGGGGAACAAGGCCATTGGGCGAATCATTGCCCAAAGAAAGCAGCTCAGCAGCAGCCAGCTCCCAATGCCCCAGTCAGGCAGAATGCAATGCAGCCAGGAGGCAACAACCGTGGGCAACCTCGTGCCCAGTATGGAAAGGTGAACCACTTGGAGGCCAACACAGTCCAGGAGACTCCAGGAGTGGCACTAGGTACGTTTTCAGTTGAGTACCATTCTGCAAATGTCTTATTTGATACTAGAGCAACACATTCTTTTGTAACTGCATCATGGGTAGAATCACATAATATACTAGTAGCACCCATGTACCCACCTATGAGAGTTAGTTCAGTTGGTGGAAGGACCCAAACTAATAGATTTTGCCCTAGTGCAAAGGTTCAAATAAGGGGGATAGAGTTCGCCGCTGATTTAATAGTTATGGGTAACCAGGATACAACTATAGATGTCATCCTAGGGATGAATTGGCTAACCAAGTACCAAGCCAGTCTTAGCTGTGATAAGAGAACAGTGAAGTTAGTGTCCCTATCAGGAGAAGAAGTGTTAGTGGAATTGGTCTTGTCTGGATCAAGGAAAGGGAGTTGTCACCAAGTCACCGCTCATATTGATGAAATTAAACCATCAGAGGCTATCAATATAGTGTCAGATTTCCTAGATGTGTTTCCCGAGGAGTTAGCAGGTATGCCACCTAAAAGGAAGGTCGAATTTGCCATAGAGCTTATACCAGGCACCGCCCTTATTTCCAAGAGAGCCTATCGAGTGTCCGGACCAGAGTTGGTGGAACTCAAGAAGCAGATTGATGAGTTGTTAGAGAAAGGCTACATCAGACCAAGTACCTCACCTTGGGCAGCCCCAGTGCTATTTGTGGAGAAGAAGGATGGAACAAAGAGGATGTGCATTGACTACAGATCCTTGAATTAGGTTACTATCAAGAACAAGTACCCCCTCCTGCCCAGAATTGAAGATTTATTCGATCAGTTGAGAGGAGCTACTGTGTTCTCGAAGATAGATCTGAGGTCAGGCTACCATCAGCTTAGAATCCGACCTTCGGATATACCGAAGACAACATTCATCACCAAGTATGTACTATATGAGTTCACAGTCATGTCATTCGGTTTGACGAATGCGTCAGCTTACTTCATGTACTTGATGAACAGTGTGTTCATGGATTATCTCGACAAGTTCATAGTGGTGTTCATTGATGACATTCTTATATATTCCCAGAATGAGCAAGAGCATGAGAAGCATTTGAGGAAAGTGCTTCGGAGGCTACGAGATTGTCAGCTGTATGCCAAGTTTAGCAAGTGCGAGTTTTGGATCAGTGAAATCCTATTCTTGGGTCACATTATAAACCGAGAAGGATTGGCTGTAGATCCGAAGAAGGTAACAGCTATCTTGGACTGGAAAGCACCAAAAGATGTCCGAGGAATCAAGAGTTTCATCGAAATGGCCGGTTATTATCGGCGTTTCATTGAAGGTTTCTCCAAGATTGCCAGGCCAATGACAACTTTGTTGGCAAAGAAGGTTGAGTTCAAGTGGACCCCAACATGCCAGAAGTCCTTTGAGACATTGAAGGAGAAGTTGACAACGGCACCAGTACTGATTCTGCCAGATGTTCACAAGCCATTCTCAGTATATTGTGATGCTTCGTACACCAGACTGGGATGTGTGTTGATGCAGGAAGGGAGAGTAGTGGCATACTCATCCCGACAATTGAAGATCCATGAGAAGAATTATCCTACTCATGATCTGGAATTAGCAGTCGTGGTTCATGCATTGAAGACCTGGAGACATTATCTTTATGGGCAGAAGTGTGATATCTACACGGATCACAAGAGCCTCAAGTACATATTCACTCAGTCAGAGTTAAACATGAGGCAGCGAAGATGGCTAGAGTTGATCAAAGATTATGAGCTGGAGATTCATTATCATCCAGGCAAAGCAAATGTGGTTGCAGATGTTCTGAGTAGAAAGAGTCAAGTTAATATGTTGGCCGCTTACCCGATGCCGTATGAGCTAGCAAAGGAGTTCGACAGATTGAGTCTCGTATTTCTGAACAACACTCAAGGAGTGACAATTGAGTTGGAACCCACTCTAGAGTAAGACATCAGGAAAGGTCAGAAGGATGATGGGAAGATCAACGAGATTCGGCAGCTGATCATAGATGGGAAAGGCAAGGATTTCCGTGAGGATGCAGAAGGAGTGGTATGGTTCAAGGATAGATAGTGTGTTCCCGATATCAAATCGATCCGGGAACTGATTCTCAAGGAAGCTCATGAGACAGCATACTCTATACACCCTGGTAGTGAGAAGATGTACCAAGACCTGAAGAAAAGATTCTGGTGGTACGGTATGAAAAGGGAGATAACAAAGTATGTGGCTGTATGTGACAGTTGTCAGAGGATTAAAGCAGAACATCAGAGACCTGCAGGTTTGTTCAAACCGTTGCAGATTCCTTAGTGGAAATGGGATGAGATCGGAATGGATTTCATAGTCGGTTTGCCCCGCACTCGTACTGGTTATGACTCCATCTGGGTAGTAGTGGACCGTTTGACAAAAGCAGCCCATTTCATACCAGTCAAGACCACCTACTACAGTGCGGTGTTGGCCAAACTATATATGGCTCGGATTGTGTGCTTGCATGGTGTTCTGAAGAAGATAGTATTAGATAGAGGCACCCAGTTCACCTCTCATTTTTTGCAGCAGTTACATGAAGCTTTGGGCACGCACTTGAAGTTCAGCTCAGCTTACCACCCGCAGACAGATGGTCAAACAGAGAGAACCAATCAAATTCTGGAGGACATGTTGAGGGCTTGTGCTTTGCAAGACAAGATAGGTTGGGATAAGAGATTACCATATGCAGAATTCTCCTACAACAACAACTACCAAGACAGTTTGAAGATGTCACCATTTGAAGCACTCTATGGGAGGAATTGCAGAACTTCGTTGCATTGGGACCAACCTGGTGAAAGACAGGTGTTCAGACCAGATATTTTGCTTGAAGCCGAAAAGAACATCAGAATGGTCTGAGAGAATTTAAAGGCAGCACAGTCCAGACAACGAAGCTATGCTGACACCAGAAGGAGGGAACTCAGTTTCAAAGTGGGAGACTATGTCTACTTGAAGGTGTCACCCATTAGAGGAACCAAAAGGTTTGGAGTCAAAGGCAAGCTAGCACCTCGTTATATTGGGCCGTATTAGATTCAAGCAAGACGTGGAGAAGTGGCTTATCAACTCATCTTACCAAAGAATCTGTCTGCTGTGCACGATGTGTTCTATGTATCTCAGTTGAAGAAATGCTTGAGAGTGCCAGAAGAGCAGTTGCCACCAGAGGATCTTGAAGTTCAAGAAGATCTGACTTATATTGAGAAGCCAACTCAAATTCTGGAGACAGCAGACCGGGTCACTCGGAGAAGTACCATCAGGATATGCAAAGTCAAATGCGGTCACCACTCAGAAGAAGAAGAAACCTGGGAAAGAGAAGACGATTTGAAAGCCAAGTACCCTGAGCGCTTTTCTAGCCAGCCCTGAATCTCGAGGGCGAGATTCTTTTAAGGGGGATAGGTCTGTAACACCCTGATTTTGGGGGTATAAAATTTCTTTCTAATTATCACCCAAAATCATGTGTTACTCTTCTTTTTCTCACTCTAGGCTTTCTCTCTCTAGATTCTCTCTCTCCCTTTTTCCTTTTTGATTAGAAATAGCCTAAACTAGTGGAGGTTAATTATCTATTTTTGTCAAAACCTTATGAGTCATGACATGTTGCATCATGCTGAGCTTAAAATATTCTTTGAAGTGTTGCACAAGTTTGAATTTATTTGAATTTGAAACCTAGTTTGAATTTGGATTTGAAAACTCTATAGAAAAAGAAATGGAAAAGGAATTGGAAAATCCAGAGAAAAAGAAAAGGATAAAGCAGCCCAGCTGGCCCAAGTCGGCCAGCAAGGCCACGCGCCCGCGCCGTCTGACAGGCGGACCCCGCCTGTCAGCGGCAGTTCTCCCTCGCGTGCGCGCTCCCTCTCTCGCTCGCTGCCCAGTGGGGCCGATCTATCGTTGCCAGTTTTCTTCACCCGCGCTCTCTCTCTCTATGTCTCGCGGGCCCGGATCGCCAGTCGCCGAGCTGTTGCCCCGCGCGCCCTTTTCTTCTCTCTTTGCGCCGTGGGTCTGCCCTGTCAGTTCTGCCCCCTCCGCGCTCGCCGTGGAACAGCGCGTGTGCACTCGCGCACGTCACCGGATTTCTCGGCCACGACGCCCGCCCACGCGCCCAGCTCCCTTCTTAGAGCCCCGCCAGTGCCCCTTGCACACCCCTCGCCTCATTTCGCACAGCTTCACCCTCTCTCGCGCTCTGCCCACACTGCCAGCCGCCGCCGGAGACCCGCACCCGCATTCCCAGCCATCCAGCTCGGCGGAGACTGCGCCAGGCCTCCCCGAGCTCCGCCCCGAGTTGAGACACCCGTCCCCGTGCCCAATTTCCCCTATTGTGCCCTATGATCGGCCAATTTCACCTTCGCCGGTGCTCGGCCGCGGCGGGTGGCCGGCCGATTTAGCCCGGTCTAGTTCCCTGGAGTAGGTCCCTGTGTTACCCCTGCCTCTATTGAAGCTAGCCCAGGCCTTAGCGCACCTTAAGTTCCCTCCCCGTGGCCGGAATGGCTCACCGGAGTTACTCCAGTCCGCCCGAGGCTGTCTCACCGTCGTTCTCCCCTCTCTGCCCGTGGATTCAAGGCCTCTTCCCCGCCATTAAGTTCGTTGTGGCGCCCTCTCCCTCTCTGCCCAACTCCAGCGACCCGGAGCCACCCTAGCTCGCGCCAGCTTCAACTCTGGCGACCTCACCACCGCGGAGAGGAGCGGATCAGCTCACGGATAACGTTTCGCGTACGCACGCCCTGACGCCCTGGCCCACCTATCAGCGCCTAAACCCTCTGGCGCTGGGCCCGCTCGGTCAGCGCGCTCTCCCCCTCTGTCGCTGACACTCCCTGGCCCACCTGTCAGCGCTCGCCCGCTCGAGCGCGCGCCCTCGGCCGCAGATCTAATCTCAGCCGTTGGTTTTAGATCTGACGGTTAGATTCACCCGATACCCCTTCGCGCGGTAGTTTTCTTAAAGAGACCCTCGGTTTATTGGAAATCAACCCGCCATCCCTGGTTTTCTCGCGCAGGCCCCTGTAATCTTGCAGATTTAGCCCTGGACTTTTAAATAATCACAAAATTAGCCCTAATTTCATATTTTGAATTTCCAAACTTGTTTATTTCATAACTTTTGCATATGAACTCCAAATTGAGTGATTCCAATTGCAAAATGTTCATAGAATTATTCTCTGTTTAAATAAAATGGTTTCACTTACTGTCTGCACACTCTAATTTTTAGGATTGAATATGAACTAATGTAGATGTATTTCTTATTTATTTAATAAAATTAGAGATTTATACATGTGTAAGCTTGTGAGGTTAATAATGTGTACTACATGAGTTCACCTCTATTCTAAATTTTAGGTCACAATAAAATAAATTCATCTATGCTTATGTACTTGTAAGTAACACTTAGGTAAATAATAATCTATTTCCAAATAAAGTTAATGTATGTTATAGTTTATGATTATATTTTGAATTCATTATCCCTTATGTAGTATTGTCTCCTTTTAAGATGTGCTCCAATGTTTGTACATGTTTGGTGTGATGTTCATTTGTACTTTCCAAATGTATTGAATGCATGCTCGCTTTATTTAGACAACAAGCAGTCCGAGGTTCCTGAGTGTGTTGTTAGAGACCTCCCTGAGCAACAACCTGGTGAAAGCAAGTGTCCTCTGATCTATTATGTCCTACATACTTTATGATTCAGGGCGTGTTTGGTGTGGCGCCTAAGCCGCCACACCGCGCCACACTTTTCAGCCACAAGTGTGGCGCCCAATTTGGCCGCCACACTTGTGGCTCAAAAGTGTGGCGCGGTGTGGCGGCTTAGGCGCCACACCAAACACGCCCTCACTGTCCCGCATTACTTTATGAAACCTATGGATTGACTAGTCTGTATTTACTTATCCTTGTTTACCTTTTGGGTTATCATGGTTAGCATGTTGCTATTGCCTTAACTTAATCAATGAACATGATGTGAACATTTATGATACGATACTGTTATCCTGATTATGTGGACGATCTTGTGATACCTTAGGGGGCTCAGGCCTTTTTCCTGAGTACCTCTCCGTAAGGACCTATTCGTGGAGTGACCACTCGGGATAACAGTACAACCATGAGGGTGGAATGGGACGCCGTTAGCTGATTAATTAGATGAATCTGGGGGTGTAGTTGGCTTTGCCGGAGGGCCGTCAATGGGGGCCGGGGCGTAGTGCTCTCTCTGCCAAGGTTGGGGTGCAGAGGTTCTTTCGATTTGGTTTTGTTAGTCACCCACCTTGGGGAGGTGTACTGCGTTTGTATGACTGGCGAAACCTAACGAGCAACTATGCACCAGGGGAGTCTTTGTAAAGGCTACATAGTGTATCCTTGTCCATTCACCTTGGTAGTAAAGATCGGGTCTGTACAACCCAGGCTGGAAAGGGATCACGACTTGTGGGTAAAGTGTACAACCTCTGCAGAGTGTTAAAAACTGGTATATCAGCCAAGCTCACGGTTAGATCAGCCTTGGGATCCTCTTTGATTAGAAGAACTTTGGATACTTTTATGATGATGGTTAACAATGATGTTATAAAATCTGATCTCTGGTATTTCCTCTTTTGAGGAGGTACTTCTGGGTAATAACTGGGTTTATTACTAAAACTTGGCTCTACTAATAATAATAAATACTTGACCAACTAAAAGCAACTGCTTAACATCAACTCCATATACAGCTAGTCCACTTTAGCCAAACGGGACATTTGCTGAGTACGTTGATGTGTACTCACCCTTGCTTTACACACCACCCCACCCCAGGTTGTCCCCAGTGTACTCAGTGCTCAGGAGGTGATGTTGGCAACATGGATGACTTCGAGGAGTTCCAGGAATATGACGAGTTCTAGTCCTTTCTTAGTGGCAAACCCCCAGTCAGCTGCATGTGTAGGCTTAGCATCTACTTCTCGTATTTCCGCACTTTGATAATAATGTTGAACAATGGTTATGTAATAGACTCTGTGGATGTCTTGGACATCTTGATGTAATTAAGTACCTTTCCGTTATTTAATTCGAGCATTGTGTGATGATGTCCAATTATGTAATCGTTGTGTACGTGAGTTTCTGATCCTAGCACGTACATGGTTCGCATTCGGTTTGCCTTTCAAAACCGGGTGTGACACACGAGTTGCTCAAATGATGCGGATGACGGTTGGGATCAAACTCAAATCAATATTGGCAAGGAAACTTTAGAGAGAGGAAAGAGGACAAACAAATCAAATGGAAATAAACACAAGTGGACACGTTGATTTGTTTTACTGAGGTTCGGTTCCAAAGAACCTAATCCCCGTTGAGGAGGCCACAAAGGCCGGGTCTATTTCAACCCTTTCCCTCTCTCAAACGGTCACTAAGACCCCGCAAGGATCACCATACACTTAGGTGTCTCTTGCTAGCTTTACAAAGCACTTAAGAATAAGAATGGGAAAGGAAGAAGGCAATCCAAGCAACAAGAGCGCAAATAAACACAAATGCTCCTCTCTCAAGTCTCTATGCACTAGAGTTGATTTTGGAAACTTGGAGTGGATTGAATGCTTTGAATGTGTCTTTGAGTAGTTGGCTTTGCTCTTGTATTGAATGGGAAGTTCAGAAAACTTGGATTTTTTGAATGAGGTGGTTGGGGGTATTTATAGCCTCCAACCACTTTCTAGTCGTTGGCTGTTTCTGCTGGCGATGGGCACACCGGACAGTCCGGTGGTGCACCAGACAACCACTGTTTACTTTTGCAGTCGACCGTTGACGCGCAGTGACCGTTGCTTCGCTGGCTCACCGAACATGTCTGGTGCATACCGGACAGTCCGATGAATTATAGCGGAGCGTGCCCAATGATTTCCTGAGAGTGGCCTATTCGTTTGTTCGAGGGCCTGGTGCACCGGACAGTGTCCGGTGCGCCACTTGGCAGCACACTCTCATGTCTTGCTCCAAATTTGATTGTGTCCCCAACTGAATTTCTTTCTTGATTTGTGTTGAACCTTATGCACCTGATATAATTGACATCTAGACAAACTAGTTAATCCACGTGGTTTGTGTTGGGCGTCAACCACCAAAATTGATTATAAGAAATGATTAGGACCATTTCCCTTTCAATCTCCCCATTTTTGGTGATTGATGCCAACACTAACCAAAGCAAATATAAAGTATAAAAATGTAACTAGTTTACAATTTAGATAGATGTGCATAGGTTACTTAGAAATAAACCATGAAAGATTTTATACATATGTCTAAGAATGAATGAATTGCTTTTCTCTTATTTAACATTTTGGACCACATTTGCACCACTTGTTTGTTTTTGCAAATCTTTTCAAAATCTTTTGCAAATAGTCAAAGGTATAGGAATATGATTGCAAGAAGCATTTTTAAGATTTGAAATCCCTCCCCCTATTTCAAATGCTTTTCCTTTGACTAAATAAAAACTCCCCCTGAGGAAATGCTCCCCTTAGCTTTCAAGAGGGTTTGTGAAACGATTTTCCCTTTTAGAAATAGATGCCAAAGTGAAAATATACCAATTGAAATCTCTAAACTTATTGAAATTTTGAAGCCAAAAGAGATACCAATTAAAAAACCATTTTGAGATAAAGTCAGATACCAATTTGTCATAAATACTTCCTTTAGTTTTTTTTAAATATGGTGGTGCGGTCCTTTTGCTTTGGGCTTAATACTTTCTCCCCCTTTGGCATGAATCGCCAAAAACGGAGAACTTAAGAGCCCATTACAATTTTCCTAATAATTTCTTCCTAATTGGTAAAAGAAATACGAGAGAAGGGTTATACCAATTGAGAGTTTTTGAGTAGCGGCAAAGGATAAATGATACCGTCAGAGTTGGAGTGGAAGCCTTTTCTTTGCCGAATACTCCATTTCCCTTTCAATCTAAGACTAAGCATAGAAATACACTTTACATCACATTAGTCTTAGCCTTGGCACAAGAAGAATAATAAATATGCATTTGTACCAAATGAAAGAGACATGATCAAAGGTATATGAATTAGCTATGTGTGTAATGTTTCAATCAAAGTTTCGAGAATCAAGTATATTTAGCTCATTTCTAAGTTCGCTAAAAGTCTTCTCATCTAGTGGCTTGGTAAAGATATCGGCTAATTGGTTGTGGGTATTAACATAAGCAATTTCGATATCCTCCTTTTATTGGTGATCTCTCAAAAAGTGATACCGAATGTCTATGTGCTTAGTGCGGCTGTGTTCAACGGGATTATCCGCCATGTGGATTGCACTCTCATTATCACATAGCAGAGGGACTTTGCTCAATTTGTAGCCATAGTCCCTAATGGTTTGCCTCATCCAAAGTAATTGCACACAACAATGACATGCGACAATGTACTTGGCTTCGGCGGTGGAAAGAGCTACGAAGTTTTTTTCTTTGAAGCCCAAGACACCAGGGATCTTCCTAGAAATTGACAAGTCCCTGATGTGCTCTTTCTATCAATTTTACATCCAGCATAATCGGCATCGGAATACCCAATTAAATCAAAGGTAGATCCCTTGGAGTACCAAAGCCCAAACTTAGGAGTATAAACTAAATATCTTATGATTCTTTTCATGGCTCTAAGGTGAACTTCCTTAGGATTTGCCTGGAACCTTGCACACATGCATACTGAAAGCATAATATCCGGTCGTGAAGCACATAAATAGAGTAAAGAACCTATCATCGACCGGTATACCTTTTGATCTATGTATTTACCTCCCGTGTCGATGTCGAGATGCCCATTGGTTCCCATGGGTGTCTTGATGGATTTGCCATTCTTCATTCCAAACTTCTTAAGTATGTCTTGAATGTACTTAGTTTGGCTGATGAATGTGCACTCTTGGAGTTGCTTGATTTGAAACCCAAGGAAATACTTCAACTCCCTCATCATAGAGATCTCGAATTTCTGTATCATAATCCTACTAAACTCTTCACAAGTTGACTTGTTAGTAGACCCAAATATAATATCATCAACATAAATTTGTAGCTGGCCTCCCTGCTCAGCCTGACCTGTTGTTGTTGCCGCTGCAAGTGCTGCACGAGCGGCTCTGTCCAGACGCCTCTTCTTCCTGCCCTCTTGCTGCTCAAGATAGACAGTCTTACCCTTGACCTGTCTGAAGGGGCGAGGAGGTTCCTCGTCATCTCCTCCCCCTAGCGATGTGACGTTCTTCGTCCACACCATCCTGAACTGACTGCTGCAAGATAGAGTGAAAAGATAAGCGAGAGTATAGATCAGTAGATAAGGCCTCAAAAGAGTGATACCTATCTGGGAACTTCTCGAGAGAGAAAACATCTAGGCAGGACAGGAAACGTGCAAACGAGCAGGCGAAATCACTAAAATGACAGAAGAGGTGAGCACGTATTAGTCATATAGTCATAAGTATATGAAATGTGAATAAATACATACACAGAGAGTTATGACATAAAAACGGAGTGATTTGGAGAAACAGAGGTCAAACGGCGCGAGAACGGCGTTTGAACGGTGAATTGTGTCATAGAGAGTTTGAAATTCGAAAAGAGGCATGGAATGACTTGGAATGGAGCCGATACTTCACAGATAGGTATATATGAGTGAATAAGAGTGAAGTGGGTGCTTAGTTTCAAGTTTGGCGGAGGAAAATTATTTTTGGCACTCGGCTAAAAAAGGATTGCTATAAATGTAAAGAGGTGGTGTAAAAGGTCTTTGGGATATCCGATAGGCGTGAAATTTGGCGAGAGAGTTACGCATAGTAGCTGGAGTGTGCTGGAAAAAGTTGGGATCGATTTGAGCTAGTTTAACTAGTTTGGGCATATCACCGAAAATGTGGTGCGCAGGGTCTTGACAAGACGGTGAAATGGCTATTTTAGGTTTTGAAACCTCCCAAGGGGAGAGGGAAACCTGCATGGGAATTCAATAGACTACTAGGCACACACTCATGCACTTTGATTCATAAGATTTGGACCAATTCTGTAGGATTTTGATTGGAGCTCAAAAGGTGGGAGTATCTGCTCAACAGAGAAACAGAGAGAGGGGATAAAGGGGGCTGCTCACAAGGGGAAGAAGTGGGAGACCGAGCTTGGGCTAGAGGAGCTCGCTGGAGCAGTCTGCCAGCGGTCACCACCGGTGATGGGGAGGGAGGAGAAAGTCGCCTGGAGGACAGAGTTGTGGCTGCGAGACAGATAGATGAAAGCCTCGGCTCGGGCGGACAAGATTTTTTAAAAACCGGTTATGAGCACACCGGACAGTCTACAGTGCCTGCCCGATGCACATCGAACAGCGCACAGTAGTTGTCCGGTGAACCACCAGACAGGGAAGCAGAGTAGCAGATCTACGCGCGCCCAACCGGTGCACCGGACTGTCCGGTGAGCCCAGACAGAGGGAATTTTGAAATTTTCTAGAAAATTTGAACCAAACCAAATCCCAACTTATAAGCACACAAAAGAACACATGTTGGGACAGGTATTGGTACCCTCATATATTCTCTCATATTTTTTAAAATATTGTGCCATAGGCTAGATAGTTTTTAGAGAAAATAGACAAATGGTGAGATTTGCATTTGGGTTTTGCACTAGAGGTTTCATAAATGAATTGAGTTGTGAATACCCCCCTAAGTGCAGTACCACATGCATATCTCAAGAACCAACAATTGCATAGTAAATGAAATTTAAGTACCAAAAGCTTAAAAGCTAGGACTTATCAAGTTTGAGCCCGAGTTAAGCTTTTTCACTCGCTTTGTTGGCGGTTATCTTAACTAGGTCAGACAAGCCCTAGATACAATATAAGAAATTTAAATATGCAATGCAAGCTTGATATCACCATTTTATAATTAAGTAAAATTTCTGAGATCAAGAATATTTAGCTTAGTCCTCAACATACAAAAGCGGGTTTTGTCTAAAGACTTTGTGAAAATATCCGCTAATTGATCTTCCGATCTCACTCCTTCCAAAATAATATCTCCTTTAGCAACATGATCTCTAAGGAAGTGATGGCGGATATCAATGTGCTTGGTGCAAGAGTGTTGTACTGGATTATTAGCAATTTTAACAACACTTTTATTATCACACAACAAAGGTACCTTTTCTAGAACTACACCATAGTCTAGAAGAGTTTGTTTCATATAAAGAATTTGTGTGCAACAAGCATCCGCGGCAATGTATTCCGCTTCGGCGGTTGACAAGGCAACACTATTTTGCTTTTTAGAGGTCCATGAAACTAGTGATCTCCCAAGCAAATGGCATCCTTCGGATGTACTTTTCCTATCAATTTTGCAACTGGCATAATCCGAATCGGAATAGCCAATTAAATCAAAAGTAGCTCCTTTGGGATACCAAAGGCCAACGCTTGGGGTGTGCTTAAGATACCTAAGAATTCTTTTAACAGTGTGAAGATGAGCTTTCTTAGGATTTTCTTGAAATCGAGCACACATATAAACACTACACATGATATCGGGCCTAGATGCGGTAAGGTACAATAAACTACCAATCATAGAACGGTAGAAAGTTTGATCAACCGGGTTACCTCCCTCATCTAGGTCGAGATGTCCATTAGTAGGCATGGGTGTCTTGATTGGTTTGCACTTCTCCATATTGAATCTCTTCAACAAGTCTTTGGTGTACTTCTCTTGTGAGAGGAAGTTCCCATCTTTCATTTGCTTGACTTGAAAGCCGAGGAAGAAGGTTAGCTCACCAATCATTGACATCTCAAACTCCTTCGACATCAACTCACCAAATTCCTTGCAATGATAATCATTTGTCGAGCCAAAGATTATATCATCAACATAAACTTGACAAATGAAAATATCACTGTTATGTTTCTTTGTGAATAGAGTTGTGTCGACGGTCCCGATCTTGAAGCCCTTCTCAATGAGGAAGTCGCGAAGACGCTCATACCAAGCCCTTGGAGCTTGCTTTAGACCATATAGCATCTTGGACAACCTATAAGCATGATTAGTATATCTAGGGTCTTCAAACCCGGGTGGTTGCTCAACATATACTAGTTCATTTATGAAACCATTTAAAAATGTACTTTTTACATCCATTTGATAGAGTTTTATGTCATAGCAAGATGCATATGCAAGAAGGATATGGATGGCTTCAAGTCGAGCAACCGGTGCAAAGGTCTCTCCAAAATGTAAACCTTCAACTTGAGAGAACCCCTTCGCAACAAGCCTTGCCTTGTTCCACACAATTACACCTTGATAATCTTGTTTGTTTCGGAACACCCATTTAGTTCCAATGACCCTTGCATCTTGTGGAGGCTTCTCCAGGGTCCAAACTTGATTCCGGGTGAAGTTGTTTAATTCTTCATGCATGGCATTCACCCAGTCTGGATCCTGTAGCGCCTCATCTATACATGTAGGCTCAACACAAGAAACAAAAGAGTGATGCTCAATAAATGAAGCATATCTTTGAGAACGAGTAATAACCCCTTGTGATTGACTCCCAATGATTAGATCTTGTGGATGTGCTTGAAGTAGTGATGGGTTCCTCTTGTCAACCACTTGGGAAGAAGATCTTGGAGCATCAACATCTTCATCCTGTACCCTTGCTTGTTCATGAGAGACAAATGTATCTTCATTTGCATGCCTCTCATCTTTTTCATCATCATGCAGTACATTTGATGAAGAAGGCATGTCGATATTTTGCACCTCTTCTTCATCTTCTTTTGGTTTGATGGCTCCAATTGGCATGTTCTTCATGGCTTCCCTAAGTGGTTCATCACCTACATCAACAAGATTTTCAAGTGCTCCTTGAGAGCCATTAGTCTCATCAAATTCCACATCATATGTTTCTTTCACCACGCGAGTGGCATGATTGAATACTCGATATGCTTTGGATTTTGATGAATAATAAAGTAAGAAACCAATATCACAACGTCTTTGAAACTTCCCTAGGTGATGGTGTTCCTTGTAGATGTAACATTTGCATCCAAACATCCGAAAGGAGACGTCTGGCTTTTCCCATTTAGCAGTTCATAGGGAGTCTTCTCAAGTAGCCAGTGAGGAAATAGTCTGTTTGATGCATAGCATGCAGTGTTGACAGCTTCAGCCCAAAACTTCTCTGGTGTGTTATACTCATCAATCATTGTTCTTGCAAGAGTGATCAAGGTCCTATTTTTTCTTTCAACAACCCCATTTTGTTGAGGTGTGTATGATGCAGAAACTTCATGCTTGATCCCAATTTCATCATAGTACTTATGAATGTTGGTGTTGTCAAATTCCTTTCCATTTCCACTTCTTATTTTCTTGATTTTGCAGTCAAATTCATTTTGACCCTTCTTGGCAAACTTCTTGAATATTGATGCAACCTCAGACTTGTTATGAAGAAAGAACACCCAAGTATATCTTGAAAAATCATCAACAATTACCAAACAATAGAGGTTGTCACCAGCACTAGCATAAGTTGTTGGTCCAAATAGTTCCATATGAAGCAACTCTAGAGGACTTGATGTTGACATAAAAGCTTTTGTAGGATGAGTGTTAACAACTTGCTTTCCAACCTGACATGCACTACAGAGCTTGTCTTTTTCAAATACAACATCCTTTAATCCTCTAACCATGTCTTTCATTAGAATCTTCTTGAGTGTCCTCATTCCAACATATGCAAGCCTTCTATGCCATAGCCATCCAAGAGATGCTTTGGTAAAGAGGCAAGTCCTTAGGTTTGCATCTTCAAAAGAGAAATCCACTAAGTATAGGTTGTTGTATCTAAATCCTTTGAATACCATTGACTCATCATCCATTTTAGACACAACAACCTCTGTAGGAGTGAATAAGCATTGAAGGCCAAGATCACAAAGTTGACCCACTGATAGCAAGTTGAAGCTTAATGGTGCAACCAAGAGAACATTTGAGATTGAAAGATCATTTGAAATTGCCACCTTGCCAAGCCCTTGAACTTTTCCTTTTGAATTATCCCCAAAAGTGATTTTATCTTGTTCATCAAGTAAGATGAACATCCGTGGGTTGCCAGTCATATGTTGAGTGCATCCACTGTCAATTACCCAATGGCTCCCACCGGTCTTGTAGTTCACCTACATGAACAAATAAATCAAGCTTCAATTTTGAGGGCCCTATTTTACATAGGACAAGTAACTTTCTCAATCAAGGACTTTGCAACCCAAATTTGTCTAGGTCTACTCTTGTTTGGTGGACTTAGGGATGTTAATTTGACTTTTTTATTTGCTACTTTTCTTAGAACATAATGAGCATTGAAAGCAAATGGTTTTGAGTGCTTCGACAAGGGAGTTGGTGGTGTGGCTTTGCAGTTGTGGACAAAATGTCCTTCTTTTCCACACTTAAAGCACTTGATTGGCTTAGGAGTCTGTTTTGCATTGTATTGACTTGTTGCTTTCTTTTGCACAAAAGAATTGTATCCAATACCACTCTTATTATTGTTCATAACAGTGTTCATGAGTAACTCATTTTGAAGGTATTGACCTTTGTTGAACTTTTGTACACTTGTGGCAAGATGTTCTTTCTTAATCTTAAGTTTCTTGACTTCATTTCTAAGCCTTTCATTGTCCAATGCCAACTCATTATTAATATCATTGCTTTCTATGGCAACTTTTCCTCTAGTGGTTGCATATGTCAAGTGCTTCTTCAATTTCTGGTTCTCTAATGTCATGACTTCAACTTTTTCAATCATTTCATCATGAAGACTAGACTGATCAACTTGGATCAAATCATCACATGAGGTTGCTACATCAATCTTAACAACAGGGTTAATAGCCTCATGTGTATTACAAGATAAAGCTCATTTGCAATAAGAAGATTATCATAGTCAATTTTAATTTTTGTATAATCTTCCTTTACTTTGACAAGTCTATCTTTCAGATCCCTATTTGCTTCACTTAATTTTTCACATTTATCTTTGGCATCTTTAAGGGAGGTTTTGAGCTCATTTTTAGTGGATGACATAGTTTTATTTTCTTCCATCATTTCTTCACTAACTTTAACAACTATGTCATACTTGGCGGTTAAGAACTCATTTTCATCCTTTAACTTGTCACATTTAGCTTTTGACTTTCTAATGATTTGAGTGTATTATTTAAGTAAGTCAGCTAATTTATCATAGGAAGGAGAAACATACTCGTCATCACTATCACAATCATCAATAATATCATTTTTAGGTTGTACCTTCCGTTCACCTTTAGCCATGAGGCATAGATGAGAAGTGGATGAGGGTGATGGTGGTGGTGAAGAGAAATCCCCAACGATGGCCGCAACCTTTTCATCATTCTCTTCTTCACTTGAAGAAGACCCGCTTGAGGATTCAATGTCAGTGAGCCAGTCACCAACAATATATGATTTTCTATTTTTCTTTTTATGGAATCTCTTGTGCTTGCCTTCCTTCCTCTTGAAGATTTTTTTCCTTCTTCTCATCATCACTGTCATCATCTTTTTTGCCCTTGAACTTGTTTTTCTTGGCTTGTTGCATTGATGAGCAAGATGACCGAGTTCTCCACAATTATAGCAGTCCATCTCAGAGATGGGCTTTCTTTTGTTGCAGATGAACTTCTTCTTTCTTGAATCAAACTTGATACCTTCACGATTGAGTTTCTTCAACATTTTGGTGGTCTTTCTCACCATCAAGGCAATGTTTGCATTAAGATCATCATCACTTGAGGATTCTTCCTCAACTTGCATTTTGGCTTTCCCTTTATTTTCTTGGCTAGCTTTGAGAGCCAAGTCTTTTCTCTAGGAAGAAGACATATCCTTGTCATTTATGTGCATATACATTTCATGAGCGTTGATCTTTCCTAATATTTGAGTTGGAGTAGTAATTGAAAGATCCATTTGATGTAGCACAGTGACAATGTGTCCATATTTGTTAATTGGGAGGACACTAGAATCTTTCTCACAACATCCGATTGTGAAATTTGGGTGAGCCCCAAGCCATTGACTTCCTCTACAAGAATGTTTAGTCGTGAGTACATATCATTAGCATTCTCATTTGCAAGCATTTCAAAAGAACTTAATTTTTTCATTGCAATATGATATCTCTCCTCACACTCACTTTTAGTTCCTTCATGTAGAGTACAAATATCCATCCACAAATCATGAGAATTTCTATGATGTCTTATTCTATTAAAACCATCATTGCAAAGGCTCCTAGAGAGTGTTTTTGGCCTTAGCATTCCATTTTTCATAATTATACTCATCACCTACAAGATTTGTGGGATCTCTTGGTTCGGGGAACCCTTGAGTGGTGGCTTTGTAGACACCAATGTCTATAGCCTTTAAGTAAGCTTCCATATGAATTTTTCAATAAGGAAAATCGTCACCATCAAAAATGGGAGGAGGTCCATCCCCGTCGAACATCGCTACTCTAGCGGTTAAGCTAAACTAGGAGCAACAAGGCTCCGATACCTATTGAAATGATCATGATGCCCAAGAGGGGGGTGAATTGGGCTTTTCTAAAAATTCCACAAATATTAAAACCTAAGCAAGAGCCCAACTTCGTCCAACTACTAGCAATAAGTAAATACTACTAGAAAAACAACAACCCTAAGTCATTACTTCAAATACTTGTTAAGTAATTGAACAAAGTGAAATGCTCAAATTAAATGTGGAATATAAAGCAAGGTTAAGAAGACTCCTCCAATTTTTTGGCGAGGTATCGAAGAGTCAGCACTCTTCCCTAGTCCTCGTTGGAGCACCCACGCAAGGGTATCGCTCCCCCTTGGTCCTCGCAAGAACCAAGTGCTCACTATGAGGTGATCCTTTGCCACTCCGGCGTGGTGGATCCCTCACGGCCGCGTACAAACTTGAGTTGGGTCACCAACAAATCCTCCAGGGTGATTACCGCGCTCCAATCGCCACCAAGTCATCTAGGTGACGCCGATCACCAAGAGTAACAAGCCATAGACTTTCACTTGACCAAGAGAAGCCTAATGCATGTGGTGTGTGCTCTAGGTGGCTCTCACTTGCACAAATGAGGTCCTAACACGGGATTAAGATTTTCTAATCACCTCACTAGGCTTTGTGGTGCTTGCAATACTCTAGCAATGAGTGGGCTTTAATGTAGGCAGCAAGACACTCAATGAGGTAGGTGGAGGGGTATAAATAGCCCCACCCACCAAACTAGTCATTGTTGAACTATTTTGCGCATGGGTCTAGTGCGCCCGGTGCGCCAACAGTCAGCTCCAACGACTAGTTCTGACAGCTAGCCGTTGGGCTGACAGTGCACCAGACAGTGAATAATAGTTGTCCGGTGCACACCGGATAGCCCGGTGTGCCCGCTAAAATTCAGCTTATGAACTCGTTGCTCTCGGGTTTTCTCGAGGGCAAATGTGCTGCCCTCGGGGCTGGCTGGCCCCACTGTCAGAGGGCGCACCGGATAGTCCGGTGCCCCTAAAACAACAACCATATTTTCATTTCCTTTGGTTTTTCTAAACCGTTTTCGTTCTAACTTGTGAGTGTGTTATAGAGTGACACCTAGCACTAGATGTGAGTGTGAATATGCACTAACACTACACTAGAAATCTCTTGGTCAAACTACTCATCCACAACCCCTCTTTATAGTACAGCTAAAATAAAAATAGAAGATCTAATTCTATACCAAGTGTCTGCAACTCTTTCGGTATATGAAGACCTTCATCTTTTGATTCATCTTTTCAGCCGTCGCTTCAAGTTCTCATCTCAAGGATTGTTTTCACAGTTGCAACACAACTTCCTGTAATGCGACATAACATACTATTTTCTCTGCAAAACACACGCTAGTCACATATAATCTTATGTTATCATTAATCACTAAAACCAACCAGGGGCCTAGATGCTTTGAGCCTAAAACCCTTCTCCGTTGCACGCACCTGCTCTCTCTCTCTACCTCGCCTCTCACGTGCCTAATGCGTCGGACACACATTGATCTGGAGTGCTTGACCGACCTTTTTCTAAAGTTGTATGGTAGTATGGTCATTGGAACATTGCATTACTGGTAATGTATTGCGCTGGCTTGATCTAGGAAATGAGGAGATGTTGCCAGTGTCTGGTGTGTGGCTGGGTGGGTGGGGAAGGCTAGGGAGCAGCAGTCGCATGGGCCTGATCTGAACTGAAGAACACATTTGCTTTGCTGAAGTAGTTTTTTGACGTGGCTTCATAATGTTGGATAGCTGAAGGGCAGATTCATCAACCTCAGCAGGAGCACCATGAAGTGGTATAGGTGGGGCAGTTCAACCTCAGTAGGAGCTAGCTGCAGGTGTTGGTGTTCATCGTCTCATCGACACAGGTACTTGACTCCCTGTTTACTCTATCAATCTACTCATGTTTATGCAAGCTACGAAATACCTTGATAAAAAGCACTTTGGTTAGTGTTCGAACCAGAAATGAGTCGGCGGACTGTCCGGCCCTGAGGCCGGACGGTCCGCGCCTGTGGGCCGGACTGTCCGCGCGTGCGCAGAGCAGATTAGGGTTCCGAGTTTTGTGCTACGGTTGTTGGCTAAAATCGCGGGATTAGCTCGGAATCAGTTGTGTAAAGGGTCCAGCCCCCCTCCTCTATAAATAGAGAGGTCTACGGCCGATTTGTAATCATCAACAATCGAATCAATACAACTTTTATTCGCATTTTATTCTAGGAGTAGTTCTAGTCTAGTTTAGGTTTAGCCTCTCAATCCCAAATTCTTCGCCTCTCTTCGACTCTACGCCGATTGGAGGAGTCTAGGTCGGCCGGCCCGAGCCTAGACAACCCCTAGGATCTCTCCTCCCCGACGGGGTCCCTCCCGGGAGCGAGATCCAGGCCGCCGCCGGCGACTTCCGCCGCCCCTGCGCACGCGCGGACCGTCCGGCCTCAAGGTGCGGACCGTCCGACCGTCAGGCAGAGGACCAAAGCTCCTGCACCAGGTCGCGGACCGTCCGGCCCCAGGCCGCGGACCGTCCGCGCCTGACCAGAGAGTACCGCCGCCTCGTGCCAGGTCGCGGACCGTCCAGCTCCGTGCCGCGGACCGTCCGGCTCCGTGCCGCGGACCGTCCGCGCCTGACCAGAGAGCACCGCCGCCGGTTCTTCTTGAGTATTTGGCGCTCCGAAAAGGCGTCAACATACTTTTTGGCGACTCCGCTGGGGAAAACACATCTAGGCTCATCAAATCGGCCCTCAATGGCCGGTTCAAGGGAGAGCTCTGATATTTCTCCAAGCAACATCATAGAGCCGACTTGGGAAACCTTGCCGGCTGACGAGCAGCTCCAGTTTGAGGAGCACAAGGAGCGGATGATCCAGGAGGCGAGAGCGAAATTCTTGGCCAACTTCAAAGTGGACAGGAACAACAAGGTCGTCCGACATCGGGCGACGGATCCGGCTTCGCTCCAACCCACGCCAGATATCCCCAATGTAAGTAATACCAACGAGCTACAATCTCTTAGAAATTATGTAGAAGAGCAGCGTGAACAAATGCAGAGCATCATAGGGGGTATGCAAAGCGATGTTAAGAGACTAGTACGTGCATTCGATAAGTCTAACATCGCAAATTTTCCTTCACACGAGGTTGAGTTAGGAGATAACGCGTGTAACACATCGGCTACAGGTTGTCACGACCAGTCACAACCCCTTTATGGGATGCCGATGGACACATACCCTAAGCAACCGCAAATCGGCAGCAAACCAGCCGATCTGCACATGCCCGGACCGTCCGCACGTGAGCGCGGACCGTCCGGGCCAGCAACAGTCGGGCCTATTTTTAATGAGTTACCTAGATATGCGCCCGAGCCACCACACACGGCACAGAACCCAAACTACCCAGTCGGACGGTCCGCATACAACGACGGACGGTCCGCATATAACCACGGACGGTCCGGGTACGTATCCGGACAGTCCGCGCATGAGTATTTTGAGGAGGATTATTACATGAATCCTCGCCCGTCCCAGCAACACTTCCCATCACACTATGCGATGCACCAGCCCATTAATTCAGGATCCAAAGCCCAGGAAAGCTTTCCGGACCCACCTAGAAGGCCGGAAAGAAACGATCAAACCTATGACCCATATAGGGCAAATGAAAATGCACCACGTAACTCAAACCAATGGGGGGAAAGACAACATGCTAATATCCAGCCAACCCCACCTATGTTTGACCAGAGAGCCGGTGGTCTTGCACCGGCTGCCATTGATATAGTAAGGGAAGAAATAGCCGGGGCGTTCCGAGATAAGCTCGGAGTAAGCATGGTCCCTGGGGGGCAATCATATCGGAAACCTTATGACAGCCGATTTGATCACCACCCATACCCACAGGGAACCAGGATACCCGAATTCGCAAAATTTTCGAGTGATCAAGGGAAAAACACACGCGAACATATAGGCCAGTTCTTAGCACAATTGGGAGAATTGGCCGACACAGAGGCATTTCGCGTACGTTTATTTTCATTATCGCTAACAGGAACCGCGTTTGCATGGTATGCCACTTTACCTCCTAATTCCATTTCATCATGGGGGGATCTAGAACAAAAATTTCATGATCATTTTTTCTCCGGTGATTATGAATTGGATTTGGTAGATTTAGTGTCATTGCGATAGACAAAAGACGAATCGGTTAATGATTACATCCGGAGATTCCGTGATACAAGAAACCGATGCTTTCAAATTCATTTAGCAGAAAAACAGCTAGTAGGATTAGCCTTTAATGGTCTACGATATTATTTAAAAGAGAGATTAGAAGGCATCCAATTTTTTACACTAGCACAGTTACACCAGAGGGCTTTGGCTTGCGAAAGCCGGAGCAAAGAAACTGCTAAAACAATGCGTCACAACGTACATATAGTACAATGCGACCAAAGTAGCTCAGATGACGAATCAGCAGAAGTATATGCTGCTGAAATGGTTTGGCCAAAACAGGCCAAATCTTCGGCTTGTTCCTCCTTGCAGCCGGTTCAAAAGAAACGGCAAGAGGAGGTTAAGTTTACGTTTAATGTTGGTAAGTGTGATAAAATATTTGATGAATTACTCAAAAATGGCAATATTAAAATAAATCACACTGTTCCATCCGCCGACGAGCTAAAACGTCGTGCGTACTGCAAGTGGCATAACTCATTTTCTCATGCCACTAATGATTGTAATGTATTCCGACGACAGATTCAATCGGCCATTAATGAAGGACGATTGAAATTTCAGGAAATGCAAGTGGATACAGAGCCCTTTCCAATGAACGTGATCGACTTTGAGGGCAAGAAAGTCCTGGTTCGGCCAAACACGGCCAATAAAAGCAAAGGCAAAGAGGCAATCATCGGCAATTCTAAAAAGGCCGATGAGGATCATAAAGTTTCTTGCAGAAAAGTGGTAGCCGAGAAGACTCCCGATGGAGGGGAGACCCTAAAGGTGACCATCACAGCCTCCAGTACTGGGGGGCAAGCGCAGACAGGGAGACAGATGCAGGAACCCGTGCTGCGTATCCCGGACGGTCCGACACGTAGGCGCGGACGGTCCGGGACCCCACCGGACGGTCCGGAGAGCTCCGGCGGACGGGCCGGCCATACTCAGGACTTACGACAGCCACGTACTTTCAAATCACGACGACCAGAGATAGGTACGTGGAAAACAAATACATTCAAGGCAGCTGGTCGGTTGGTTAAAGCCGGCCCAACTTTTGATCAATTACTGTCTAAATACGTTAAAAAGAAGGTCGGCCCCAGTGACCGGCCAGCAAAGCGACCCCGCTCACCCATGCATGAGCAGCGCCAGGTCAGGCCGATTGGACCACCCCACCAATCGGAAGAAATGAAAGGTCATACTATACAAGTGAGACCTAACATACCTGCATGGACACCTCCACCTCCATATCCACCTATGCCATATCCGTACACATATTTACCTCCGCCATATGTCCCAAATCAAATGTGGGGCATGCCACCATATCCATTTGGGATGCCACAGTACCCCGCCTGGGAAGCACCCCAAACATCTGTTTTCAACAGGTTGACGCCACCAGTACAAGACCGATTGAGCACTGCTCAATCCGGTCACCAGGCACAAACCCAACAGGATTGCCGGACTACTCGGCCTTCAAGGCCGACCAATCCAGTAGGGGGGCATATGCCTGCAGCAACTCAAAAAACAACAAAAGGGGACATCATCAAAATAGGCACCGCAGATGTTGTCATACAGGGAGACAATAAAGGGCCGATGATTTTCGGCGAATCGGCCAACGCAACCGAAAAGGATACGGCTACCATCAAAACAGCCGATCCAAAATACTCCATGCCTCGATGGTGCCCAGCGGGATTGACACGATCCCAAAAGAGAAAATTACAGCGCCTAAGAGCAAAGGAGAGCCAGGAGAAGGAGGCGGAAAAGACATTTAATGACACACATCCATTATACCCGCCACCGCAAAAGAAATGGAGACCGAAGGCCGTTGAGAAAAAACAAACGGCCACAAAAATAGAAAGTCAATCTGCACCAAGTGCGGACCGTCCGGCCCATACGCGCGGACCGTCCGCCGTTCACCAGGAAGTCTCTGGACAACCTGCACCAGGCGCGGACCGTCCGGCCACCGCACGTGGACCGTCCGCCGTTCACCAGGAAGCCTCCAACGACACGACAACATCAATGGAAGAGGACGACCTGCTGGGAGAAGACCTGGTCGACTACGAGGCTTCTCCAGAACACCCAGGTATGGATGTAAATATTATTACATTTTCTGCCGATTGTACTATTATCGGCGACGATGAACCTGTTGTTGCCCAGTTTGATTTTGGTCCTAAAGAAGCCGCCTTTACTAAACCAAAAGAATCGGTAAATCATTTAAAGCCGCTCTTCGTGCGCGGCCACATTGATGGGATACCGATTGCTAAGATGTTGGTAGATGGAGGGGCGGCTGTAAATCTAATGCCTTATTCATTATACAGAAAATTAGGTAAACAAGATGACGAACTTGTCAAGACCAATATGACCCTCAGCGGTGTTGGAACTGATAGTTCGATCAAAGCCAGGGGAGTCACGTCCGTTGAATTAACCATCGGGACTAAGACCCTTGCTGCTGCATTCTTCGTCGCTGATGTAGAAGGAAATTACAGTTTAATCCTAGGCAGAGATTGGATTCACGCCAATCAATGTATACCTTCTACATTACATCAAATGCTGATACAATGGGTAGGCGATGACATAGAACAAGTACATGCTGATGTATCGGCCTGCATCGCTGTGGCCGATGCCCCTGTACTCTGGACTTATGAGACTGCTACATGTCTCACAGGAGTAGACTTTTCTGATTATCAATTCATAAGTATAGATAAGAAAGGTTTCATTCCTGTAATGCTAGAGCCGATGGAGAATCGGCTAAATCCTAAATAAAGTTAAATGATGAATACACACAAAGTTCATGAGTCTTTGGTCACGGACAGTTCGGCCACCAAGGCCGGATGGTCTGGTCTTTCACAAAAGAGTTCGGACTTTAAGACCGAACATCTACCATAGCGAAAAGACAGTATTACGGATGATCCGGTCCCCGAGACCGGAAAGTCCGCCATCACACAAAGATCATCTGATTCCTCTGTGGGGGACATGATAGAGGAATTCAGAGATCTTGATAAACTAGGACAGGGGTTTACATCGGCCGATCCTTTGAAGGAGATTGACATAGGAGATGTTAAAACTCCAAGGCCGACTTTTGTAAACAAGACCCTAGAGACCGATTCTAGAAATGAGATGATCGGTCTATTGAAGGAATATTCAGATTGTTTTGCTTGGAATTACACTGAAATGCCTGGACTAAGCCGAGAAATTGTCGAACATCGGCTGCCTATTAAGCCTGGTTTCAGACCTTTCAAGCAGAAAGCTAGAACATTTCGTCCAGATCTTCTCCCACGAATCAAGGACGAAATCCACCGGCTGCTAGAAGCTAATTTTATTAGACCTTGCAGATACGCAGAGTGGGTCTCCAACATTGTGCCAGTGGAGAAGAAGGAGTCAGGTAAGCTTAGAGTATGCATTGATTTTCGTAATTTAAATAAAGCAACTCCTAAAGATGAATATCCCATGCCCATAGCCGACACATTAATCAATAATGCATCAGGGAATAGAATTATTAGCTTCCTTGATGGTAATGCCGGATATAATCAGATTTTCATGGCCGAAGAAGATGCGTCTAAAACGGCCTTTATATGTCCAGGCTTCATTGGTTTATTTGAATGGGTTGTCATGACATTCGGTCTTAAAAATGCTGGTGCTACTTATCAGAGGGCTATGAATCTGATCTTCCATGAGTTGTTAGGAAACACTGTGGAAGTCTACATTGATGATATTGTAGTCAAATCGGCTGAGTTTAGTTCTCATATAGCTGATTTGCGCAAAGCCTTTGATAAAATGCGTCGGTATGGTTTAAAAATGAACCCACGTAAATGTGCTTTTGGAGTGTCGGCTGGTAAGTTTTTAGGATTTGTCATCCATGAACATGGTATAGAAATAGACCCTGACCGAATCAAGTCTATTCGGAATGTGGGGCCTCCGACGTGTAAGGTCGAAGTGCAGAGGTTTCTCGGCAAGGTGAATTATTTACGAAGGTTTATTTCTAACTTAGCCGGGAAAATTGATGCCTTCACCCCTATCCTTCGGCTTAAGAATGATGCTGAATTCACTTGGGGGCAGAGCAGCAGGAAGCATTTGATCTCATTAAAAAATACTTGTCTTCGGCTCCCGTGTTAAAAGCACCACAAGTAGGAGCACCATTCAGATTATACATTGCAGCTGAAGACAAGGTTATTGGGGCTGTTCTGACACAAGAAACTGAGGGGAAGGAGCATGTGGTGACATATCTAAGTCGAAGGTTGGTGGATGCTGAAACAAGGTACACTTTTATTGAAAAGTTATGCTTATGCTTGTTTTATGCATGCACCAAATGTAGATGTTATTTACTGTCTAGTCATTGCACTGTTTCTGGTCAAGCCGATGTAATCAAGTACATGTTGCATAACCCAATTATGAGTGGTAGAATTGGTAAGTGGGCTTATGCACTCATAGAATATGACTTGGCTTATGAACCCTTGAAATCTATGAAAGGCCAAGTCGTAGCGGACTTTATTGTAGAACATCGGGTTAATGATATTCATGAACTAGACATATCATACCTCACTATTACTCCTTGGACTTTATATTTTGATGGATCGGTTTGCAATGAAGGGCAAGGAATTGGCATTGTGCTTGTTTCACCAAGTAATGTCTCCTTTGACTTCTCTAGCCGATTGAAAACGTATTGCACTAATAATCAAGCTGAATATGAGGCCCTCCTATTCGGTTTAGAGCTTTTAAATGGTATGGGAGTAAAACATGTGAAGGTATTTGGTGATTCTCAGCTGGTTGTCCAACAAGTGTTAGAAGAATATCAATGTCTTGATGGTACTCTAAATAGTTATCTTGAGAAATGTTGGAGCATAATCCATTCTTTTGACGAATTCAGTATTCGGCATATCTCTAGAGTTGAGAATCATAGAGCTAACAACTTGGCATAAGATGCATCGGGTTATCGGATAAAGAGAGGGAAATTTCACAAAACTGAAAATCTGATAACCAGGGCAGAGCCAAATTCCCAGGTCGCGGACCGTCCGCGTGATGACGCCGGACCGTCCGAGGTTGCCAGAAAGGTTCTCTTAATCGATTCGGCTGACAATGAAGCCGATGCAAGTGATTGGAGGACACCTATACTTAATTATTTGTAAAATCCCAATATCAGGACAGATAAGAACATTCGGCGAACAGCTTTCAAGTATGTTTTGATGAGTGATGAACTTTACCGCCGAACGGTTAATGATGTCCTGCTTAAGTGCTTGGGCCCAGATGATGCTATATTAGCTATGGCCGAAGTACATGAAGGAATTTGTGGTACCCATCAATCAGCTCCAAAGATGAAGTGGTTGTTGCGAAGGTCTGGTTTTTATTGGCCTAGTATGACAGCTGATTGTTTCAAGTACTACAAGGGGTGCCAAGTGTGTCAAAAATTCGGCGACCTACAGTTGGTCCCTGCAGCCGAATTACATCCTATCATCAAGCCTTGGCCATTCAGAGGATGGGGATTAGACTTTATTGGAGAAATTCATCCTTCATCATCAAAAGGGCATCGGTTTGTGTTAGTTGCCACTGACTATTTCACCAAATGGACTGAAGCCATTGCTCTAAAGAACATGACGCACAAGGAGGTAATTGAGTTCATAACTGAGCATATTATTCATAGATTCGGCATTCCCCAGACTTTGACTACAGATCAAGGTACTTCTTTTATGTCAAAGGAGGTACGTGAATTTGCTGAATTATACAGAATTAAGCTGTTTAATTCGTCTCCATATTATGCTCAGGCCAATGGACAGGCCGAGTCTAGTAATAGGACGTTGATTAATTTGATAAAGAAGAAGGTATCTGATAATCCTAAACATTGGCATAAGATTTTGTCTGAAGCTTTATGGGCTCATAGAATATCTAAACATAGTGCTACTAAAGTATCTCCTTTTGAGCTTGTCTATGGGTAGGAAGCAGTGTTACCTGTGGAAATAAGTTTGAATGCTGTCAGGTTTGCCAGACAAAATGATCTAACTGCTACTGATTATTATAATTCAATGATGGATAATATTGATGAGGTGACCGACAAGAGGATGATAGCTTTGGGAGCAATAGAAAAGGACAAGATCATGGTAGCCAGGGCCTACAACAAGAAGGTCAAAGCAAAATCATTCCAAGTAGGAGACTTGGTGTGGAAGACCATTTTACCTCTAAGGAATAAAGACCGAAAGTTCGGGAAATGGTCGCCAAGCTGGGAGGGTCCTTATAAAGTGAAACAGGTGATGTCTGGTAACGCTTATTTACTACAAACATTACAAGGCAAGGATTTACCTAAGACTTTGAATGGGCGTTTCCTCAAACAGTACCATCCTAGTATGTGGCAAGATGCCTAAGAAAACCGATGTGATCACATCGAGTTAGTTGCTTTTGGTTCGCCCAGCTCCACCAAAAGGCAGGGGGGCCTATGTTTGAACCAGAAATGAGCCGGCGGACTGTCCGGCCCTGAGGCCGGACGGTCCGGACGGTCCGCGCCTGTGGGCCGGACTGTCCGCGCGTGCGCAGAGCAGATTAGGGTTCCGAGTTTTGTGCTACGGTTGTTGGCTAAAATCGCGGGATTAGCTCGGAATCAGTTGTGTAAAGGGTCCAGCCCCCCTCCTCTATAAATAGAGAGGTCTACGGCCGATTTGTAATCATCAACAATCGAATCAATACAACTTTTATTCGCATTTTATCCTAGGAGTAGTTCTAGTCTAGTTTAGGTTTAGCCTCTCAATCCCAAATTCTTCGCCTCTCTTCGACTCTACGCCGATTGGAGGAGTCTAGGTCGGCCGGCCCGAGCCTAGACAACCCCTAGGATCTCTCCTCCCCAACGGGGTCCCTCCCGGGAGCGAGATCCAGGCCGCCGGCGGCGACTTCCGCCGTCCCTGCGCACGCGCGGACCGTCCGGCCTCAGGGTGCGGACCGTCCGGCCGTCAGGCAGAGGACCAAAGCTCCTGCACCAGGTCGCGGACCGTCCGGCCCCAGGCCGCGGACCGTCCGCGCCTGACCAGAGAGTACCGCCGCCTCGCGCCAGGTCGCGGACCGTCCGGCTCCGTGCCGCGGACCGTCCGCGCCTGACCAGAGAGCACCGCCGCCGGTTCTTCTTGAGTATTTGGCGCTCCGAAAAGGCGTCAACAGTTAGCCTCCGTGTGTCATCTAGATCTTTCAAATTGTAGACTTATATAAAAAATGATCTTATGTCTTAGACTTCTAGTTTGTTAGATTATTGCATGATTTTCTGGTGATTACTTTATTTTAATTGTAAAATATTATTTTATGTGTGTTTTATAATTCATACACTTGTGTATCATGTTACATTTATAGTGATTCAGAAAAAATAAAACGATAGATCACTCTACTAGCTTTTCTATCTTTTCTCATCGCAGTAATCTCTTTACCTTTAGTGGCTTTTCTGTTTTCGGCTCTGAAATTCAGACATAGATATATTATGCCAGGTCATCTAGATTTTAAGAATTGGATAGAAAATACAATCTTACGATTCTAGATTTTTATCTAGACAGAGCCAATGTCTGCGTCCAAGTCCAATTGTCGGACGGGCAAGACGAAAAGGCTCTTCCTAATCGACGACAAAAAGATGGATGCATATAACAACCTCATATCAAAGAAACAAGTTCCATGACCGATGACGAAAAGGCTAAACTCATTATTAGCAAGAAGTGTTTGAGGAAGATGTTTTCTCCTGAAGTTATATAATTCCGTATATGTTCTTCCAGATTCAATTAGCTGCTACCGGAAATTGTTAGCTTTTTGAATTGTATTTTTTTCTGAAAGTTTGTCTGATCTTCTCCTTGGTTATGTTTCCCTGTCGTGTGCATGCTACATTTGCTATCGTGAAGACCGAAGTCCAAGAGAGTAGGAGACTGAAAGCACTGTTGAGGAGACTCAAATTATCATATTGATGTGAAGACCAAAGCCATCTGTTACCTACTTATCTATGTAGCTTATGTTTCTAGTTTATCTTGTCATGAAAACTGAAGTCTTATGTATGGTCATTATAGTACCATTTTGGTTCTAAAAATATTTGTTTATGTTCTAAAAACTATTGGTTGAAAGTATGGTGATTGCGGTTTTGACTTCAAGGTTCAGAAGTGAATTTGGCTACCAGTTCTGGACAGATGGTAATCTGTAGGTGGCCAATGCCTATATGCTAGCTATTTCAAATTAAACTTTGCATGAATCATATCTAGTGCATTCTTTAGATTTTTAGTGATGTTTCATTGAGTTTTTTTATTTTTCTAAATATTTCCTATTTTTCTTTGATTTTTTCTGATTTTTAAAGTACTTTTTTCTCAAGAGTGGTATTTAGCCCATTGGTTACCAAACAGTGCGAGAGGAAGTACAACGAAGTGGGGAAATCTTCCCAGGAAATCGAAGTGTCATTTAAAATCCCCTTGGTGGATTACTTCACTAGGTTTTTTGTCCTCTTGTAGCCAAACTAGCCCCATAAAAATATAGAGTTTGCATGAATGTGGATAGCCTTAGTAGAGACTCCATGCTTAGCTATAGGATGAGTTTATGCCCATCTCATCCGAATGCTAGATACACCCTCTATCATCTAGCTACGGGTCTGTTTGGTTCAACTTTTTTTTTATCAGTTTTTTTGAGAATCTGGTTGTGAGAACAATCTGAGTATCGTGGGGATTACGTGCGAAGGAAGATAAAATGGTCTAAAGGGTTAAGGATCTAGAAAGCGATAGATTCCTACTATCGTGACGACTCCACCAATTCTGTGTTCATATTGATTTTGAATGAAGTTTTTACTAAAATCTCTACTATACTTAAAGCACCAATTTCAACGGTCGTCCTGCGTCATCTTTTTACAAAAAAGTCTCTAAATTTCTTCCAAATCAACTCAGCATAAAATGTTAAAAAGTGATGCATGGGGTGGGGTTTGAACCCACACCCTGATAGAAGAAGGGTGGGAGACACTGGGCGAAGTTGTCTAACCAGTAGAACATCATGTTCAAGTGTTTATAATATTGAATATTATGAATTTTTGTAAAATAAAAAAATCGTATCGGGTCGGGCCAGCACAACGGGCCGAGGCTACGGCCCAAGCACCGTACGGGGCTCATGCCGGGTTGGCCCAGGCACTATTAAATGGGTCGTGTCTCGGGCCGGCTCGCTAGACACGGCCCATTTGACTATCTATATCTCTGCACAACAATGATGGTCCTCGCCTCAGTTGCCACCACCTCGTTCATTATTCTACTTCTTTTCTCTCTCCCCTCATGCCTCCACCTTCACGCCACCCCATTATTAGCAGAGGGCGTAGGAGCAGGCGTCTCCTCCCCGTATTCGTTCGACACCAGCCCTGACACCGACTCGTGCAGTGGCTATTGCATGTCCATGAGGATGTTTCACATCATGTGCGCTATCGTTTTCACCGTCGTCGGACGTCTCATTCGTCTTCCCGGCCTTTGCTCTGTTCTTCCTCCCCAACCTGTTGCCTCCACCGACGGTCACAGCCACGAGCTGAACGACGCTCGTCGACGCGGGTACTGGACGAGTCGGTCATGCTCCTGGCCTTTCTCTGTGCGTGTCGTCGAGGAGGACATGGTGGCGCCTGCCACGCTTAAGTTATCTTGGCGATGAGGAGTTCAGGTGTGAGATATTGGACAACCAAGGCTTGTAGCGTGGCAGCAGTCGGTATATGCTATGGAGTTGGTGGTGGTGTTGTGTCGCTTCGGCGGGTCTAGGGCTGGAAAGACACTCGCACTCTCTCGCCCTTCTCGAGCTGACGCCTAGTGCGGGTGTCTCTAGGTTTAGAGCTGCTCTAGCTGGGCTTCTTTCTCCACTTGCGTGCTCTCTCCCTAAATATCTAGCAGTATACTACCTATGTCGCCTCCAGATGCCCAGGTCTTCATCGTGTCCTTCTCCGACAACAAACAAGTATGTCCGCCTCTTTCCTTCCCCTCCAACTTTATGAAACCTTAGAAGGGGAGAGGCAAGGGATTAGGGTCTCTGATTTGCTGCCTATGGTATCCGTGCGTTCATAAAAAATATTATGTAAAGACCGAAGACAATCAATAAAAAAATCTTAAGATCTTTTTGGTAGATAATTTACGTAGGTATTGTTGTGAGCCGTCGCAACACACGAGTAACCGACTAGTGATTCTTAAAGCTAGAGCATTTAATTGTCCACAGCAGCTTTTGGTGGCCAGAAGCTGAAAAGGCTCAAACAACAGATGAAGAACTTGCGTGCTCTCATATTCAAATCAATAGATTAGATATAAGTGCATAACTAGCTTGGCATGCTCTCATATTCAAATCAATAGATTAGATATAAGTGCATAACTAGCTTGGCAGTTGGCCCCAGCATTCCCCTTCTTTTCCTCCCTAGCTGAGTAGGCCATATAATGGCAAAGTCTTCTTTTTAAGAGCGAGTCCTGGTGAAATGAGACGACCAATTTCAAACGGAATACTAAGCTGCAGTCTTAACAGGAGGGGAGGAGGAGCAGAGAAAACAGGCGAACTTGATGCCAAACTAGGAACAGCTTAAGGAAACCTCGCAAGGTATTTCCGAGCTGTTCACAACAATGTGCGAGAATAGAATCAACATTATCAACACTGGTGCAGCGGCGCTGGCTGAAATGCTCCGACTAACCGCTAACCGCTGAACCAAAGCTCCTATAGGCAGAAATGCTGCAAGAATGTTGTCGCGCTTTGGCACGCATGTCACAGCTCAGGGCTTCATCCTCCAGTGCTGGGGGAGACGGGCTTTCTGCCATGCACCCTGAAGCGATAGATGCATGTAAGTTCCAAGTTCCCATGGTTTGAGGAGATATCAAGCTGAACCATGTTGACAACACGTGATTGAGCGGTTCTCTCTAGTTGGAAGGTCTGAGCATTGCTCTTGTCAAGGTCATAAGAGAACTCTCCTAAAGTAGACATCACATTTGAATCCTTTTCTGAATCATCATGTGGTCCTTGGTACCATCCACGGACCTGGAAATCCTTTGGAGCACTTGATCTATCATAGGCCACACTCTGCACAGGTTATGATATTCGTGAGTTAGTAGGAATAAATTGGAATGGCTGTATCAAGAAAATAACGTCCACCTAGCTCTGACCCAAGGAAAGATATATATAATATCAATAATTAATTCTACGATATCTCACTCAACAAAGATACACAAGCTCAAGAGTTTGGCGAATTGGATCATGTGATAGTAAGGATAGGGTTTGTGACAGTACATCAGGACATTGGCATAACCAAATTCAGTAATCAAGTTACCATTCATCACTTTATGTGACATGTTTCGTGATAATACTAGCATAATTGAGTGCCCAATTAGAGGAACAGAGTTATTGAAATTCCCCAAATCAAGTCATGTGAGATAGCATAAGCAGCATACTTGATGTCGCCAATCAGTATGCTCTTGATGATCAGATCAGATTCATAAGTCAGACCTAACCTAATAACAACTAATAACAAATTCAGGATTCACATGAGTTCCTTTCCAGTTGATAAGTGCCTGACAAAACAGAATGACCTCCAAATGATATGTCAGATTGTCAGTTCCATCTCTCAAACTATTCAGATTAACCCGCACCAAAGCAAACAAAATGTAGATCACCAAATCGGAAATAAATATATTTGTGCTGGAAACCACACCTATGCTTCTAAGTTCTAGCCTTGTGGATTATATTAGAAGTGAGCACATATTGACTACCTGTTTCCTAAACTTACTGACAAAGGGAATTAAATTAGCTCAGCTGATAAAAAAGGCCAGTTGCCTTATGGCCAGTGTTACAGAGACGTCTGTATCTGATTTTTTTTTTTTGGCAAGCCAATCACATCTGTGTCAATTGCAACAAACACAGTGCAACACGCATAGTACGCCTTGCAGATGTTCCAAAAAAAAGGTCGGTCACCTTCAAGGATATGGAGCGATCCAGCACAGAATAGGATGTAAGGAGAGGGCAGGAAGAAACATCCAGCATTGTCAGAGACAGAGGGCCAAGGGAGTAGCCGTGCCTTCTGAGCATCAGCCATACCTGCAGATGCAGGCCATGTCAAAATTGATGCTACTGGAGAGATGAGGAGGATTTGGGGTGGAGTACTGATTTGCTAATCCATGACAGGATATGGTGGCTGAGTGGTGGGTTCTCTGGCTGCAGCAACGTGTCTTTTCTTGAGGGAGTGAGAAGCAGTGAGGAGGAATTGAGGAAGGGGAAGCAGTAAGGACTCGGGAGTTGGATGGGTTAGGGCAAGACATTTAGGTCCCGTGGAATTGGCCAGTAAATGGCTTCATTAGTTCCTTTGTTTGCTTTCCTTTTTGTTTTTCCCCATTATTTTCTCCCTTTTTAAACCTGTAATGTGTGTGCTTCTGGAGCGGTCATATATGGATAATTATGTAATATGACATAAATGTACACTAATAAAATTGTTCATAAAGTATATTATGTTCAGATTTTTATTTTGTATAATTTTAAAAATAGTACATTAAACAATCACCAAATCCGACACCTGCACCCAAGTCAAAATCCGACACCCGCACCCGTGTCCAGATAACGCTATTGTGGGATTTATGTTTCCTGCGGATGATGTGATTATGTTTCTCAGGCACAATCGAAATGATCTCTCCCTCATATCTCAGCTGTTGGACGCTTGTGGGCATGCTTCAGGTCTCAGAACCAATTTAGCTAAATGCTCAGTGAGTCCGATCCATTGTTCAGAAGCTGACCTGACCGTCCTAAAGGAGGTGATGGCTTGCGAAATCAGTGTTTTCCCTTGTGTTTATCTTGGAATTCCACTCACAATTAGAAAGCCATCTAAGGCTGACCTGCTGCCGTTGGTGGATAAGGTGGCTGATTGCCTTCCCAAGTGGAAAGCTTCCCTCCTCAACCGCGCAGGGCACCTGGTGGTTGTCCGGACTGTTTTTTCTGCAATCCCCATACATCTTATGACTGCTCTGGATCCGCCGAAATGGGTGATCTAAGCAATTGATAAATGTCGGAGGGCTTTTCTGTGGACAGGTCAAAAAAGGCAAATGGAGGTAATTGTCCCGTCGCTTGGGAAAACGTTCATAGACTGCTGCATATGGTGGTCTTGGAATTCTCAATCTTGAAGCTATGGGGTGGGCTCTGGCACTCTGCGCATGTGTTGGTTGTGGCTACAAAAAAAGATTCTGCACACCCATGGGAGAGCCTTCCTATTCAGGTTCCAAGAAACGCTCAAGCCTTTTTTTCAGAAGCCGTGCAAATCAAGGTTGGGAATGGTGAGGACAGTTTGTTCTGGACAGATCGGTGGCCGAATAGTAGTTCATTTGCCGAATTGGCTCCTAATCTGGTTTTGGTGGTTCCCAAGAAAGCTAGAAAGCAGTGCACTGTAGCTCAAGCTTTGGCCAACAGAAGGTGGGTAAAAGGTATCCGAGGGGCTCTCACAGTCCAAGTGCTAGTCGAATACTTGAAGATTTGGGAGATGGTTGACGGTGTGACCCTGCACTCCTGCAGCCAGGTGTTTCGGACCAGTTCATTTGAAGGTTCACTGAATTCGGCTGTATATGTGTAAGTCTGCATATAAAGCATTTTTCTTGGGGACCATTAAGTTCGGACCCTGGAATAGGATTTGGAATGCATGGGCCCCTCTCCGGTGCAAAATCTTCATTTGGTTGGCCATAAAGAATAGATGCTGGACGACGGATCGATTGGCTACATGAGGGCTTCCACACCCCATGGTCTGCCCCTTTTGTGACCATGAGCAAGAGACGATGCAACACCTTCTAGTCTCCTGTGTCTTCTCTTGTGAAGTTTGGGCATTATTTCTTTTTTGCCCTGGGTTTGCCTGCTCTTGCACCGCAGCCTGATGTTAGGAGATTTTCAGGCTGGTGGTCCGGGGCAGTCAGTCAAGTGACTAGGGAGCTTAAGAAGGGTCTCAACTCTATGATCATTCTTGTTGACTGGGAGCTTTGGGAGCACAGGAACGCTTGTGTGTTTGAGGGGATGAGATCTAGTGTTTCTGTGGTTAGCCATGAAATAGAGAAAGAGTGCAACCTGTGGTGCCTAGCTGGCAATTCGGTGCTTAGCATACTGCACGCCAGGCCCAGGATAGTGGGGGCTGAGCACCTAAGTATGTTGCTTCTTTTTTTGGTCGTTTCCCTAGTGTGTGCCTGGCGCGGCTGTAATTGGGAGTTTTCGGTGCTGGCCCTTGGCCCCTCTATGTTGTTTGTACTTTTTCCTTAATGAAATGATACGGAGCACTTCTGCGTCTTTAGAAAAAAAAATCCTACACACCGACTTCGGTGGGATATATGTTTGCTACAAGAACATTTTGAGATGAAAATACCTAATGATTCAATTATATAAATTAGTTAGATACAAAAGTTTGAAATAAATAGCAATAGATACTTGTTTAGTCGTCTACATATTAGTGTATAGCACAATAACCTTACCTTGTCAACATGTTCTAGAGTGACGGCTTCAGGAATTATTGCTGTTCTTAGCTTCACCTTCACAAACCCACTACTTCCTTTCACTGCAAAACACTCTCCTGGCTGCCCAAAACTTGGCTCCAGCATCTTTTGGGCTGTTGTGTGCACATTGCTGCGACCAGGTAAATAGTTCTTGCCATTCATGAAAGGCTCTGAGTGACTTACCACTTTAGCACCACCAGATCCCAATGCATAATCCACCATACCAAGGCCATCTGCGGAATGCCTTGCTATCTCCATCTCAACCACATCTTTGGCATATAGCCTTATATCATCCAAGCTTATTTCATCATCTGTACCACCGAATCCCTTCTTTTTCTTCAACTGGCTCAAAATCTCCTCAAACTCATTTTTAGAAAGAAATCCCATGTCACTAAGCTCAGCCAGTGACTTGTCCAACTTGTCAGTTTTGTCTTCCAAAATCTTCATCTTTTTCTCTATCTTATTACCCTTATCCTCAAATTGCTTAGCAATGACCCCTTTTGCTTTGTCAATCTCATTTTCTAGCTTTTTATCCAAAACATCCAACTGTAGCTGAAGCATCTTGGCTGTCTTCTTGAACCCTTCCACCCTGGATAGCCTGTTCTCCATATCCAGTGTTGTAAATGATAATTCACCACTTTGCCATCTCCAGAACACCTGCCCCATCCAAGCAGTAGCTGAAATAAGAAGACACAGCTTCACCAGCACACTTAAGGCAGTTACCCAGTTGGCGTTTTCTTGTTTAGTAGGGCTTTTCTTTTGGCGTACAGCAGCTGCTGAAGCAACCACATTTGTAGTGTTTTTGTTTTGGCGTTCAGCAGTTGCTGAAGCAACCACATCTTTTCTTCCTTCAGAAGAATAATTTGACTTTTGAAGAACTGATTCTCCTCGGATAGTATGACTCAGATCATTGCTAGGAATTTTTTGAAGAATCGAAGGCAATGCTTTTCTTTTTGTAATACCAGCTGTTCGCTGCCTAGCATCTTGGCTAGAATGTGAATCCGAACTTACTGCATGGTTTCCATTTGTATTCGCAGTACGAATTGCAGCAGTAGAAGCAGACATTGTCATCAGCTATAAAGTAGATCGTATTCTATAAATAATGATGCTCCTGTAATTCAAGGTAGCAGGAATTTAGTAAAGTTCAACAGAGAAAATAAGTGGATAATCTATGCATCTAAACATGAAATATATATAGAGCAGTTTGGTATTGATATCATATATGGCAAGTAAAGGTTTCTACATTTTGTTTGAGAACTCCACTAATTTATGGATAATTGATAATACATGGGCAGACCCAGTAAAATACATGGGTGTTGTACACCCAATATTTTTTTGCAAAGCAATCTAAGTTAGCAGGCATAATACATACATATAAACTTATAATCAGATTCAGATATGCTTACGAATAGGATGTTAGGGTTTGGGCGCACGGTTTTACCTACGAATTACGTTAAGGTTTGAGAAGACAACGCAGACTAGGGTTGCAGCATACAGCTACAAGCTGGGTATGTAATGAAACTTTTAGAGGCGAAGGCCGGCCTGAGGCTGGAGCAGAGTCAAGCAGACGGAGAGGGACCGAGAGGGACGAGCTGTTGGCGTGGTAAGGAGAGAGAGGATCGTGGCGCTGTGCGGACGGAGATCCACCTGTGGAGCTGCGTTCCGGACGCACCGGAGCCGGTCGCGGAGACACCGGGGCTGCAGAGGGCGGATGCCGCGCCGAGGTGGTCACGAGGACGCTGGGGCGCTGGGCCCCAGGTGGTGCTCAACCGAGCGCGGTCTCGTTACGGGCTGCGACGCTGCGAGCGGAGGGAAGAGATCGGCCGCGGGCAAGAGGCGGCGGGCGGGGGAGCGACCTCGGCCGCGGAGGAGAGGAAGCGGCCGCCGCCCTCAGTGCTATGCGGATGGATCGGGATTCGGGAAGTGGAAGAACCGACAAAGGGGAGAAAAGAAATAAAAAATAAAAGAGTATAGGATGCAAGATGGACCACATGTCAAGTGGCTCTAATGTGTCCCATTTGATACGGTTACCTATCTCTTCTCTCTCCTCTCTTCTGTGTCTCCACTTTTTATCTTTACATTATTAAAGCACCAGTTTCATATCTCACGTCAATATTTTTCAAAAAAACATATATTTCTTTAGAATCAACTCGATCTATCTCTATCTCTATTATATTAAAGCACCAGTTTCAACGGTCGTCCCGTATCAATATTTTTCAAAAAAAAACTCTACATTTCTTTAGAATCAACCCACACTCCTAATATCTCTTCTCTACTACTATAATAGGGCAGCTTATGTAAAAAAATAAGATGAAATTATGTATAATTAAGTGTTTGAACCTTGGTTGTTGGCTCCACATTCACACCCACCAAATCAATAGAAAACATATATTTTGTGATTTCTTAAAACAAAATTTATCCTGTGTTATATATAAAAACCGTAGCAATGCACGGATATATGACTAGTATATTTAAACAATTGGTATAGGTTTGTGTGTTGTTACAGTACACAATCATATTTTATGAGTAACTATTCAATATTCAATCCATTATACATTAGAGTTCATGAATTCATACTTGACGGGTCGCGATAGTGGTGCTACTCGTTGTGCTCGCGCTCTAGCTCCCTCACAATCTCCTCTTCCTCAACACGGTGACACGACGCAGCTCAAGCGACTTTGGCTCCTTCGCTCCCATTTAACTTCTATGTCAATCCATTTGGTCAAACTTCCACTATACAAGAGAGCACTGAGTTCGTACTTGATGGGTTACGATAGTGGTGCCACTCATTGTGCTCACCCTCTAGCTCCCACACAATCTCCTCTTCCTCGACACAACGCCGAGTCGGTTCCTGTTCCACCTCTCCTTCTCTTGTTCTCTCCCTTAAATAAAATTGTGCAAGGATAATTCAAAAGCTATAAAATAAAAATAAACAGGCTATAGAGAAAGGAAAGCTATTAATGTTAGAACATATAAGACATAGAAACATGTAGATTTAGTACATAAATTATGTGTGGTTTCGTTAATGTTAGAACATATAAGACATAAGGAGCCTGACCCTTTTTTATATGTTGTTTGTCCCCTTTTTTATATGTGGCTTCCTGTCGTGTTGGGAGTGATTTCTCAAGGTCTATTTGTTAGGCGAGAAGCCCGAAAGAGGAACATACCTTACACCATTTTGTTCAATTTAAGAATATCATTGTTCAACACCTTACACCATCACCAAAAAGTGTGAGCATATACTCAACATTGAGTTTTGTACAAATCTAGTGAAATATAAATAAAAACAATATACTACTCACAGCACAAACAAACCAGAGTTGGGGAGAACGAGAAGTGACACTTTTTCTACATTAGGCTTGAACTATGTCATAGTTAATGCTTTTAGCCTTTGAACATCATTAGGGACCCATCGATCATTACGCTCCGCTTGCACTATTGCAATCTCCAAATCCTTAGGTGGGTGTTCTAGCACTGCCCCATAGTCCCTTTCCCTGAAAATGAACAATATTTGAACTCAGATAACAACAAAGCAGTTCTGTCTAATGTTATGATTCATGTCTGATATTATGATTCATGTCAACAAGCAATTCAGGGAGGAGTATCCGGATCTAATGATGTTAACACTCCCTGTCTTTTTTGTCACTCAAGGTGTCTAATACTACCGTGGAGCCCTACAACGTCATGCTCTTTGTTCACCAGCTCGTTAAAACACAGTTAAGTGCACGATGCTCAACAACAAGGTTCTCTATGACATCTACTTCCATATGCTTAAGTTTGCCACACCAACTTTTGGTGATCTCAGACACCTTATGTTTCCAACAATGAGTGGTGTTACGTGTTGTCTTTGTTTCACTAACCAACTAAATTGTAATCTCTAGAAGTTCGCAGTGAAGCTGATTCCCTTTCTGCATATCCACTTCTTCATGGTTGGATTCGCTCCACTGATCTCATGGGGCTCCTAGCAGTACTGTGCCCTAACTATGCAAGAGCTGACCCAATAGATCTTGAACTCCAAGAACATTCGTGGTTTGATCAAGCGTAATATGCTTGCCTACTCCATGTTGTGGCATCCTAATGGACGATGGTTGCACTCAACCCCTCTTAAGTGATCCAAAAATCAAACTTGAGTACCATTGTTCTTCCTTATATCATGAATAGTGTTTTGTGAGGAATCTCCACAAGTTGGAGCCTCTCACACTGAAAGGTAAATGGGCTTAATCATTTCCTATAATCAATTTTGGTGTTTGATGTCCATCACAAACTGATGAGGACATCACTTCTATACATACAATGAATGGACCAATAACACGATCGTGTGCACGACAGCTAAATCTCCAGGCACGTTCTACCCTAGTCAATTGTGTTTCAGAGCTTACGCTTGGGGCCATGGATGTTTTGATGATTAGGAACCTTGGAGAGGACCAGCAAGGACTTGCTAAAGGCATAGGTGTTGAGGAGGAGCAGCAAGGGCGCCACAACAGGAAGGAGATCAAGTCTGACTCGGCTGCAAACTCCATCTCGGGTTCCAGGACCAGTCTGCACTAAAATGGACGCCCAAGATGTGTCCGGACTCCAATTACAACGAACTTGATATGGTTGGAAAGATAAGGAGATTATCTAACCAACCCAACTGGTTCCACCCTAAAATTCGTCTGGAGTCAACGGGAATCGTCGAAACAAGTCAGTGTTCAGATTCTGTTTTGGTGCTGCGACACCGTCTGTTGGGCTGTTGGGTCGTGTATCGCGTCGGAGCCCATTAGGGGCGAGTCCAGGGGTCACGCACGCCCTAATACTCTATTTATTTAGCAGCCACCGCCACATTAGGGTTGGTTTTTTCTTAAGTTTAGATCTGTCAAGAACAGTCGTCGTAGATCGGTTTGTGAGACCCCAACTTGTGAGCTTAATCATTCATCCGCAATATTATAGATTGTATTCTTTCTTGTTCTTGCTTGTGTCTTCGATTCTCAGGCAGGAATTAGCCCTCGTGGCGAGGTCAATCGCGCAGCGCACGGTTGATAACCAGAGGAGAAGTGGTACTGCGATTGTGGGGTTTTAGTCGTGTTGATTGGAAGCCGGATCGTCTGTGTGACATCTCCACCAAATCGATAGTTATCTTCAGCTGACGGAAGATCGGGCACCCCCGTTCCTATCAAGTGGTATTCAAAGACTCAGGTATTACCGTCAGGCTTACCCTAGTTTAATTTAGGTTTTTCATCCTATAACTCCAGATAATTGCCATACAAAAAAAATCTGTTGTCCTATAACCCTGTTTAGCCTTGCAATTTTGTTTCAGATTGCTTTGTTGAATTTGTGTCCGTGTTCGAGTCTTGTTGCTGGTTTAGGTCGTGTCGTAATCGTAGTTCAACCGCTCCATCGATGTTATTTGTTTCTGCCGCTAGCCCATCCACCTTACCCAGATTACAAGTCGAGACACCACATTACTCGATTTGCCCTTGCTAGCCGCCTTGTGTGAATTCTCGCCACGCTAGCCCTAGATTAGGTTGCAAGCCGCATTGCATTGTAGCCCCTCCTTGTTTCATCATCTGGCGCTTACCTATTGCTTATACCAGGGAGGTTTGTGCCCCTGTGTTCTATAGCCGCCGCTACGGTTCCTACCAATTTGTGCCCTTGAAAACCATAACTTGAGGTACCTTCCATAAAACGGGCATAACTTTTCGCTCGGTGCTCCATTTGAGCTCAAATTTTTATAGCAGATTCCTGACTCCATTCTGGGGTGGTTCGGTCAAAAAATTCAAAAAATCGGGAAGATAATTAGAAATATTGTTTAAGTGTTTTCAAGAATTTTAGAGATCCTTTGTGATTTTCTCTAGGCCACAATGCAACTCTGTTTCAAGTGAAATTTTGTGTGCTTCCATCTTTTGTGATTTTGAATCAGTGATAAAAAAATTCAGAATATTTTGAGCTCGTTTGCTGGTACTCCTTTGGAAACGCGCCTTTGATTTCTACTAGTGCTGAAAAACCTGTGCTATTTACAGAACTGCCATTCTGCTAGTTTGTTACTTTTATCTTGTTGTGCTTCGATAGGACACGTCTTAGCTAGCAATTGTGACTTGTGCTTTGGACACTTATTGAACTTCGCTAATCTGCACTCGATTTTGTTCCACATTAACATACATATTGTGCCTGTCCTAGAGCTCCACATATTATATCTTCTGATCAATACATATTTGACCTTGTAATCGCGGTTTCACTACCTCTTGGTAATTATCACGAACCAACCTCCGATTGTACCATCCTTTGCTTGTATTTCGTAAGACACTTGTAAGAGCTTGGTAAGATACATTAGAGCGTGTTCCTGTGTTCCACCTGAGAGGAGCGTGTAGTAAAATTATTAGGGATAACCGTCACCGTTTGTTTCCTGTTTTTGTGTTTCGATGGCAGGCGACGACGAAGAAGCAAGGATCCCTACAGACTTCGATGAATGTGTTAGCCGCCAAGATCTTGAGGCAAACAACAAGCTCCTGAAGGAGCAAATGGAGGAGACGGTCCACAAGTCAGTGCATGATGCCTTCATTGACATGAACCTTGGCAAGACTTACGAGAGGCTGGATCGACGATTGTACCAGATCGTCGACAGACTTGCTGTGTTGGAGACGCAACAACAAGCACCGCCACCACCACCTCCTCGTCCACGTCTTCCCAATGATGCGGTGTTTGATGAAGAAGGTAATTACACTACTAAAAAATCACCTTCTTGCAATGGGCAAAAATCGTTGCGATAGACCATAAATCGTTGCGAAAGGCACCAATTGCGATAGAACAACTGCTGTTGCCTGCTGTTGCAGAAAACAGAGTGGCAATAGGCTATAGCAACAATTTTACGTTATGTTGCAATTACTACATCTTTTGCAACGTATTCAAGTGTTGCAATCGTTCGTTGTTACAATGGACTATTCTGTTGCAATAAGTTATATTGCAACATTTACGATAGTTGCCAAAAACTCTATTGCCACAACATATTTCATGGTAATAAGTGTTAATGCCACGTTTAAATCTGTTGCAAATGGCTTTGTTACCACAAGATGCTTCGTGGCAACAAAACACTAGTGCCACACAAGTGACTCATGGCAACAAGATGTATTGCAATGCAAATAATTTCGTTGCATTTGATCATTTTGCAACATAATGTGTCTCGTGGCTACATGATCTTTTTGCTATAAAAATTATCCATATATTAACTATATCCATACCATAAGTTGTAACAAATAGGTTGCACCAAATAAATAGTGGCCAAATACAAATTAATTTGATAACATAGCTCACAATCACAGCATCCTCGTACTAGCTTGGATTGTGATAACATAGATAATAAACTACTCAGGACTAGCAAATTATTGGAAGTTTTTTTGCCATCGTGTACCCCTCCATCCCCTCCATTGATGCAAGCGATGGTTAGCTAGGCTGACGACGATATCACGACGACAAGAAACCTGTTGGAAGTGTTCAAAACAATAATTAGTAAAACTACAATAACTTGGTTAATCATTAGTGGAAGACTACAACTGTAGTGCCTACAGCTACAGCTACAACTACAGCACAACTCCTAGCAAGCAGCATCAGCAGCAACCATCAGCAAGCAGCAAGCAGCAACACGCAACAAGCAGCAAGCAGCAAGCAGCAGCAACAACACGCAGCAGCACGCAGCTAGCAGCGGCAAGAAACAAACAGTAGCACGCAGCAACAGGAAGCACGCAGCAGCAAGCGTTCTACTCTATCTCTACCAGAGAAGGCAGCTGCAGCACCAGCCTAACAAGAGCAAAAACAAGCTATCAAATAAGCATGCTGCACAGAGCCACAAACATGTGTACTGCTCCTATGGTTAACTAAAATCTGTTTAGGCTACTAAAATCCATTGCATGCACAACTACAAAAGAAATAAAAATAGATTGTGGACATACCTTAAACACACTTTGATAGAGCTTCTTAAGTTGATCTACCTTGTGTCACACCCGGGTTTTAGGGGTCCAAAGCCCGGGCGCGAACATAAACACCAGGTGTGCTGGGACCAAGTCTCACACATATGATGCATAGTGGCACAGGATCGAATGTCACATCTTTACTATATAACAGGAGTTCTATACAAAATAATTAAATAATTACATCATATGAGGAAACGATCCAGCAACCCAAAGTTGACTGGGAGACGACGGCCTAGACCTCTCACGAACTCGCCACAGCATCCTCCACGCGTCTCATCCTGTGGTACCTGTTCTTGACCTGTGGGGGGTGTGAGACAGCAAGAGTGAGCTCACATACGTTCATCGCTCAACAAGTTGTGGGGAATAATGTGCATGAACTCGCCAAAGGTGGGAGCTCACGTGAAGTGTAAGGCTTACCAAAGAGGATGGTTAGAGCTGAGCATTGCTTTTAAAGTTGGTCAAAATTTTATTAGCAATTACTAAGTATAAGTAAATACCATCCCAATTAAGTAGTAGAACAAAAGTAACAACCTCACCTGCGATGCAATGCATATGACAAATTGAGTTTAAGTTCCATAATTTAATCATGTGAGGGTCCGAGCTGCTCATGACCGTGAGCACGGCTAGTATACCAGTTTTACACTCTGCAGAGGTTGCGCATCTTTACCCACAAGTCATGTTACCCATCTGCCAAGGGATCGCGACTTCCCATACACCTCTACCGAGGAGGCGAGGCAGGGTAACACTACGAGGCCTTTACAAAGTTCCACTAGCTTCAGAAAACCCGCTACAGTTTATAGGAAGCTCCAATGCAGGAATCCCTTGCAGGACCGCCATCGCAGCAAAATCCTCCTGAGGGCCTCCCTACACTGACCACTCCCCTACTGCCCTTGCCCCTTTCAGGTAAGGTAGTCTTCCACTAGCTTTCCTAATTAATCGGCCAAGGGCGTCCCATTAAACCCTTGTGGTAGCACTGTTTTCCCGGGTGGTCGCTCCATGTTCCAATTAACATAATGATCTTATCATGAACAGTAGTAATAAACAGATAATAAAAGTGTAATCGTGAACAATGTATCTTCATACCCAAAACCACATAAAGCACTAGCAAGTACTACCCAAAAAGTTCAGTGGTAAACAAGGTATAAAGATAATCAAACTAGGGTAACCTATTGGGTCCCATCAAAATTAACCTATGCAGATCATTATGATTAATCAGAACATGAGTAGGTAAAAAGAAGTGATCAAGGGCACAACTTGCCTGGGACTTGAGATTCCAGGTACCAGGATGATCTTCAGATGACTCGTGACCTCACTGCTAGTCGTAGCAATACAGACAAACATTGTATAGGCATAATTAACATCACACCAAACATAAGAACAAACTGCGTGATAATAATCTACGTGTCACTACGAGATCGTGGGTTCGAGAATCGCTAGATTTGGAGTCACGGTTAAGGAGTTATGGTTTTCAGAAGACCCATGAGGTTAAATATAGAATAGACTAAGTGCAACACTTTAACCTATATTTCATGACAAAACAAAGTTACCGGATGATAATAAATATTATTGTGAGACTAATGCAACTAGAATGGATCAAAATGGAGTTATGGTTATTGAGTTACGAATTTCTAAAGATTTAATAGTGGTGTATAAAAGAAATTAAGTACAAAATTTCAGTTTAGGTTTCATAACAAAATAAAGTTACTGGATGATAAACAATATTATTACAAGTCTAATGCAACTGGAATGAATTAATTTGGAGTTAAAATGGATTTAATACGAATTAAACAAGTTTCTTGATTTATTTTTAAACTAAAAATCATTTTCTGAATTATTTTATCCCTTTTATTCAACACCTGGGCTGCTGACACAATTTCTGGAAGGCACGGGGTGCACTTTATAACAACCAGGGGCCTGTTTGTATCTGTTTTTAACTATGTGGGGATGGCGGGTTATTTTATAAAATCTGCAGGGGTTCTTTTGTAAACGCTGTCGGACGAAAGGGGTACCGATGCGTTTGGGCCGCCAGATCAAATACGGATGGCCCCGATTAGATCCTGAAATTTAAGAGCTCCAGTACGCCCACAGCCGTCCGATGACATCTCAACGGTCTCGATCCAATTGAGTGAAAGAGGTACCTTTTAACAAATCTGGGCCTTCAAACTGACGATCGACGGTTCACATTGGATTAACCCCGGATCCATCCCCATCCGCACGATCCGGATCGAACGTTCACGAGGTCGTCTTCTTTCCTAGGCTCTGAGAACAGCGGCACCCGGCAGCCGCCAAGATGAGCACGCCAGGCGCGACGAAGACGCCACCCGAGCGCGGAGGCTGTGCGGTCGGTGACAAGACGGATCGGGTTGGAGTCCGCGAAGCCGGAGTTGGCCGCGACGACTTCACGGCAGGTCCGACCATGCTTTCGCTACTCAAAGACACATCGCCATGCGCGCCGTGGGGAGATGGGAAGGCTCCAGAGTGTCGCAGGCGAAGCTTCGCTTCAGCACGTCGCAGGAGGACTCTCCGGCTAGCCTCACCCGAACGCGCCTCGAAGGTGCTTGGGCAACATGGCCTCGGCTCCTCATTGGCGATCCCCAATCTCTCACAATACGCTGGCAGAAAACCCAATCCCCCTGGTGGTCGTGCTTAATGGTGATGGTGTATGGAAGCCACGAGCCACCCAAGCATATATATACTTAGCACAGGGAATCATATCCCGCTCGGATCGGTGATTAGGTACCATCAACAAACAAGCCGCGCACAGATCTTCGGGGAAAGGATGGCCGCGCCGAGCGCGGAATCCACGGGAGAGATCCGAGTCCGCTCCCACCGTCAAAGATCTCGCGGCATTCAGTTGAGATGGGGGGGCGCAACCAAGAGTTCCGGCGGCATTGGCGGAGTTCTGTTCGCGAGCGCAAGACAACGAAGACGTCCGCCCTGACGAACGGCGCCTGCGTGTTTCCCCCATAGGCCGTGCGCAGCAAAGGAAGTGGCCCACGGGGAAGGAAGAAAGGAGAGGTGGGCCGAGAAGAGGGAGAATTGGCCCAAGTGCAGAGACAAGTTTCTCTTTTTTTTTCTATTTTCTTTTCAAATTCCAAATTTAAAGATTCAAACCCAATTTTAAATCCCTGGTTTATATTTTAGATCTCCAATTATTAAATACCATCCTAATGTGAATATTACTCCCACTATTTGCATTTTTATTATTTATCTTTCTTCCTATTATTTAATTATGGAGCGGGTAATGGACTTAATTAAAATTCCTTTCTTTTTATTCATTTTTTTGATATATTCTCATTTATCATTCGAGGTCAAATTAAGTCTTGATTCCTTTATTCAAACAAAATGCACCACAACAAAATTATCGGCATGAGATGCATATTTCATTATTTATTTGTTATTTGAGCAATATAATCCCATCAATTGAATATGCACACATAGAAGAAATTCAATTAATCTCTCAAGGTTCCATAATTTCTCAAGACATTAACTTATAACTACATTTATTTATTTATATCCTTGTTTTTTTTTTCTTTGATACAAATTTTGGGCTCTACAAATCCTACCCCCCTTAAAAATAATCTCGTCCTCGAGATTAATAGAAAAAGGGATATAATAGGTTTGGTCTAGAATTTTAGTTTCTCATTTGGTTTTGGGAATCAAAGTTTTGTTCAAGTTTTTTTTAACAGTTAGTAGATGACATGAATATTGTATGTCTAGATATTCATTAGGTCAGGTATGGTTATGGCAAGTAGAGGTTGTGGCAAGGGTATAATAAGGAAAGACTTCATCCTAAACTATGGATCTTGATTCCGCTGGCGATTCAACTTGATCTTTGAAGTCTTGAGTTGATGCTTATCCTTCTTTGACATGGTTGGTCTTCTTTGGCCTTTATTTCTTGGAGTTGTCATCCGGGTTAAGGACATATGGCTAGGACATATGTGAGTAGGATGGATTGTATGGTGTAGGTAGGTTAGAATCTCTTGCTAGGTTAAAATTGTGGGGTTATGCAACTATTGGATGGTTAAGGTAGTTGCATAGGGCCAAGTCTTCTGTCATTCTTAATTTAGTGCAGGGTGAACTAAGTTAAGACCCGTTCTATAGGAGTAGAGTCTAATCTATTTCATCAGTATTATCTAACATGTTTGATAAGTCACTTTAGATTAGATCAGATCTAGGTTAGATTGGTGTGGCTAGTTTGACTAGATAAGATCTTATTTATTTTAGGCTAGATCATGGTTGTTACTTTAGGATGAGATAAGTAAAGTGGTTAGGATAAGATGAACCTATTAGGATAAGATAGAATCTTTTAAGATAAGATGGATCTATCAAGATAAGAGAGAGTCTTTTAAGATAAGATGTATATGGTTAGGCTAGATATTTTAATGAGAGATAATCTAGTTATTTTGATAAGCATTTTTTTCCTATATGTATATGCAGATGTAATTGTGGACATTACTCCACAACTCATCACACTCAATCAAAGATCCAAATCAGACAAGTATCATAAGAACAAACATTGCAGCACATAGATACCTAAAAATAATTTTGTTTTTGTTCCTAAAAGTAGGTCTCCCATTCCTAAAGGTCACTTTAGGCACAGGATTTCAAAGTGTGAAATCCACATTTGTCTTTGGAAAGAAAGAGGTAAGAATAATCAGAGTAAAGCGGAATTAGATGAGAAAAGATTAAGATAAGTTTAGAAAAGAATCAGAGTAGCAGAGGTAAGTAGATAATGGTTGTCCAATTCTATCTAGGTTTCGTCCTACAGTCAACATTGCTCTGATACCACTTCTGTCACACCCGGGTTTTAGGGGTCCAAAGCCCGGGCGCGAACATAAACACCAGGTGTGCTGGGACCAAGTCTCACACATATGATGCATAGTGGCACATGATCGAATGTCACATCTTTACTATATAACAGGAGTTCTATACAAAATAATTAAATAATTACATCATATGAGGAAACGATCCAGCAACCCAAAGTTGACTGGGAGACGACGGCCTAGACCTCTCACGAACTCGCCACAGCATCCTCCACGCGTCTCATCCTGTGGTACCTGTTCTTGACCTGTGGGGGGTGTGAGACAGCAAGAGTGAGCTCACATACGTTCATCGCTCAACAAGTTGTGGGGAATAATGTGCATGAACTCGCCAAAGGTGGGAGCTCACGTGAAGTGTAAGGCTTACCAAAGAGGATGGTTAGAGCTGAGCATTGCTTTTAAAGTTGGTCAAAATTTTATTAGCAATTACTAAGTATAAGTAAATATCAGCCCAATTAAGTAGTAGAACAAAAGTAACAACCTCACCTGCGATGCAATGCATATGACAAATTGAGTTTAAGTTCCATAATTTAATCATGTGAGGGTCCGAGCTGCTCATGACCGTGAGCACGGCTAGTATACCAGTTTTACACTCTGCAGAGGTTGCGCATCTTTACCCACAAGTCATGTTACCCATCTGCCAAGGGATCGCGACTTCCCATACACCTCTACCGAGGAGGCGAGGCAGGGTAACACTACGAGGCCTTTACAAAGTTCCACTAGCTTCAGAAAACCCGCTACAGTTTATAGGAAGCTCCAATGCAGGAATCCCTTGCAGGACCGCCATCGCAGCAAAATCCTCCCGAGGGCCTCCCTACACTGACCACTCCCCTACTGCCCTTGCCCCTTTCAGGTAAGGTAGTCTTCCACTAGCTTTCCTAATTAATCGGCCAAGGGCGTCCCATTAAACCCTTGTGGTAGCACTGTTTTCCCGGGTGGTCGCTCCATGTTCCAATTAACATAATGATCTTATCATGAACAGTAGTAATAAACAGATAATAAAAGTGTAATCGTGAACAATGTATCTTCATACCCAAAACCACATAAAGCACTAGCAAGTACTACCCAAAAAGTTCAGTGGTAAACAAGGTATAAAGATAATCAAACTAGGGTAACCTATTGGGTCCCATCAAAATTAACCTATGCAGATCATTATGATTAATCAGAACATGAGTAGGTAAAAAGAAGTGATCAAGGGCACAACTTGCCTGGGACTTGAGATTCCAGGTACCAGGATGATCTTCAGATGACTCGTGACCTCACTGCTAGTCGTAGCAATACAGACAAACATTGTATAGGCAAAATTAACATCACACCAAACATAAGAACAAACTGCGTGATAATAATCTACGTGTCACTACGAGATCGTGGGTTCGAGAATCGCTAGATTTGGAGTCACGGTTAAGGAGTTATGGTTTTCAGAAGACCCATGAGGTTAAATATAGAATAGACTAAGTGCAACACTTTAACCTATATTTCATGACAAAACAAAGTTACCGGATGATAATAAATATTATTGTGAGACTAATGCAACTAGAATGGATCAAAATGGAGTTATGGTTATTGAGTTACGAATTTCTAAAGATTTAATAGTGGTGTATAAAAGAAATTAAGTACAAAATTTCAGTTTAGGTTTCATAACAAAATAAAGTTACTGGATGATAAACAATATTATTACAAGTCTAATGCAACTGGAATGAATTAATTTGGAGTTAAAATGGATTTAATACGAATTAAACAAGTTTCTTGATTTATTTTTAAACTAAAAATCATTTTCTGAATTATTTTATCCCTTTTATTCAACACCTGGGCTGCTGACACAATTTCTGGAAGGCACGGGGTGCACTTTATAACAACCAGGGGCCTGTTTGTATCTGTTTTTAACTATGTGGGGATGGCGGGTTATTTTATAAAATATGCAGGGGTTCTTTTGTAAACGCTGTCGGACGAAAGGGGTACCGATGCGTTTGGGCCGCCAGATCAAATACGGATGGCCCCGATTAGATCCTGAAATTTAAGAGCTCCAGTACGCCCACAGCCGTCCGATGACATCTCAACGGTCTCGATCCAATTGAGTGAAAGAGGTACCTTTTAACAAATCTGGGCCTTCAAACTGACGATCGACGGTTCACATTGGATTAACCCCGGATCCATCCCCATCCGCACGATCCGGATCGAACGTTCACGAGGTCGTCTTCTTTCCTAGGCTCTGAGAACAGCGGCACCCGGCAGCCGCCAAGATGAGCACGCCAGGCGCGACGAAGACGCCACCCGAGCGCGGAGGCTGTGCGGTCGGTGACAAGACGGATCGGGTTGGAGTCCGCGAAGCCGGAGTTGGCCGCGACGACTTCACGGCAGGTCCGACCATGCTTTCGCTACTCAAAGACACATCGCCATGCGCGCCGTGGGGAGATGGGAAGGCTCCAGAGTGTCGCAGGCGAAGCTTCGCTTCAGCACGTCGCAGGAGGACTCTCCGGCTAGCCTCACCCGAACGCGCCTCGAAGGTGCTTGGGCAACATGGCCTCGGCTCCTCATTGGCGATCCCCAATCTCTCACAATACGCTGGCAGAAAACCCAATCCCCCTGGTGGTCGTGCTTAATGGTGATGGTGTATGGAAGCCACGAGCCACCCAAGCATATATATACTTAGCACAGGGAATCATATCCCGCTCGGATCGGTGATTAGGTACCATCAACAAACAAGCCGCGCACAGATCTTCGGGGAAAGGATGGCCGCGCCGAGCGCGGAATCCACGGGAGAGATCCGAGTCCGCTCCCACCGTCAAAGATCTCGCGGCATTCAGTTGAGATGGGGGGGCGCAGCCAAGAGTTCCGGCGGCATTGGCGGAGTTCTGTTCGCGAGCGCAAGACAACGAAGACGTCCGCCCTGACGAACGGTGCCTGCGTGTTTCCCCCATAGGCCGTGCGCAGCAAAGGAAGTGGCCCACGGGGAAGGAAGAAAGGAGAGGTGGGCCGAGAAGAGGGAGAATTGGCCCAAGTGCAGAGACAAGTTTCTTTTTTTTTTCTATTTTCTTTTCAAATTCCAAATTTAAAGATTCAAACCCAATTTTAAATCCCTGGTTTATATTTTAGATCTCCAATTATTAAATACCATCCTAATGTGAATATTACTCCCACTATTTGCATTTTTATTATTTATCTTTCTTCCTATTATTTAATTATGGAGCGGGTAATGGACTTAATTAAAATTCCTTTCTTTTTATTCATTTTTTTGATATATTCTCATTTATCATTTGAGGTCAAATTAAGTCTTGATTCCTTTATTCAAACAAAATGCACCACAACAAAATTATCGGCATGAGATGCATATTTCATTATTTATTTGTTATTTGAGCAATATAATCCCATCAATTGAATATGCACACATAGAAGAAATTCAATTAATCTCTCAAGGTTCCATAATTTCTCAAGACATTAACTTATAACTACATTTATTTATTTATATCCTTGTTTTTTTTTCTTTGATACAAATTTTGGGCTCTACACCTTGCTTCTCGCTTGCACTTGCGGATTGTACCTATTATCATATTCAGGATTACAAAAACAAAACTATCAAAAAAATGTTGTAAAACAGTTTATATGATCATAATGCAAGAACATTTGCATTCCATACACATTCGCTTCTTTTGTTGCCCCTTGCCTGCACACGTCTTGTCACAGCATTCCTTAGAGTGTAAGAGCTAATATAGTTTGCTGGCATATTGTCTTTCTTATTGTTTGTGTCTGGTGTACGAACGTTGTTTGCACTACTTGGTGCAGGTGCAGGAGGATCAGCTAGGATGAGTTCAGGAGGTTTAGTAGGGACAACGGAAGAAGGATCGATTGGAGTGGTGCTTTCACGGTTGCTCTGCATTAAACAATTGATCAAACAATTTATGTTGCAAAAGTTTCTAATAGCAATGATGGTAAAAATACAAATATCAAATTTTATACCTGTTGTGCTACAGCAGCAAGGGCAGCAACCATTTCTTGCCTCATTTCTTCTCGAAGCACTTGTCTTTTTCTTTCTTCTTCTTCTTGCAGTGCTTGCATTTTTTCCTGTAGTATTCTTTCTCGTTCTGCAACCTCACACGCAAGTTTTTCATTTAACAACTGGACCTGACTTTCGAGTTCAATGTTCTTTTGGTTGGTTGCAACCGTGGCACGAGCTTGTTTGGTCTATATATACTGGAATCAAACTGTCCTCGATTGATGATTGACATCAGAGCAATCTAATATTCCATATTACTTTTAAATTGCCAACAATCATATAATGCAGAGCAAATTATAAAGTTTTAGTGTGCAATCATGTTGAGTTTGAAAATGATGAAAATGATTCCAGGAAAACGCCAAACATGAACAACAAATGATGTTGATTCCATGGCTTCAGTTAGTTTTTCTTTGTACGTTTTCACCCTTTTATTAGATTGTGTTATGGTGTGAAATTATTGCTCAATTAGTTCTTATCATTTGTAGTTGGGGTCATATCTTTTCTTTAAGCGCAGTCCTGAAAATAACACATCTCTACAATACGAACTTCTCTCTTTTTCATATTCTAGGAGTTAGTTTTTCATATTTTTTCTCAAGCATTTCTCCATACTTCTCTCTTTTTCTACTTGCGACATGATTATATTTTCCTCTTTTTTCTTTAATACTATCTATTGCAGGATAATCTAAAGTAACGACGAGCAAATAGAAGATCGATGGATCTCAGAAAAATGTATGTTTTATTAACTCACAAAGTACATAATAAAGGAAACAAAATTATCTCTTTTTTATCATAACTAAAATACTAAACTTGTTGTTTCTCTCTCTAGTTGCTATCGTATCTGCTTAAACAAAATGGTATGATCTCTCTGTCCTTCCTTCACCTGTGATAAAATGTTTTTTTAAGATTTGAGTTTGAAGAATAGTTTAAGTTGTCTACAAAGTACCTAATAAAAATACAGAAACTTGAAAATCAATAAGAGAGTAAAACAAAATGGTAACATGTAAGAAATAGTTGTATGCACTTTGTCTATAGTTTTTAACTCTAAACTTTTCTTTTTTGTCTGTAAAAGAAACATAATGAATCCATTTTCTGATAGAAACAAATTTCTTTATACTAGATATTATGTACATGGACCGCCCAACCCATTCATCGCCTCAGCGTTGTACATATCTGCAAAGTTTTAATACCAGACAACTACTCATGTGAATGCAGCTATTTAGATGGGTCTCAAAGCTTTATAATCCTATTTTCCATGCATGTTAGTTCAGTTTTGTGTGGCTGTATTATCATACATTATGAATGCACTGAACATTATTTGATTGTTGTTGCTCTGTATATTCCAAAGGAGCTTCCATTGGGTTTGCTGGGAGTTATTTCTTGTCACTTAGAAGAACATCAAACGTCGTTGCAGGAAAACCCAGCACTGAAAATGAAGGCTCGGAAGAAAAAACATAGACCAAAGATAATCAGAGAGAATAAGCTAGCCAAAGTCAGAAGGAACACCTGAAGGCTGAAGGCGTGAAGTCCCTGGCTGAAGGCATGGAGTCCCTGGCGCGTGGAGTCCCTGGCTGAAGGCTGAAGGCGTGGAGTCCCTGGCTGCTGGTTGTTGTGTGTCCTGGCTGGCGGCAATTTGAGTCCCCTGCAGGCAGTGGCGGTTGTAATATGTACTAATATAGGCATGCAGACAACAATTGGAAAATTGTATGATTCATGTGATCATTTTCCTTGTATTCTTTTCTATTGTTGGTTATATACCAGATTTTAGAAGATTCTTGTAATCCTTTTTCTTATATTCTTTTCTATTATTGGTTATATATCAGATTTTAGAAGATTCTTGAGATCCTTTTCCTTGTATTCTTTTCTATTGTTGGTTATATATCAGATTTTAGAAGATTCTTGTGATCCTTTTCCTTGTATTTTATTCACCTGCGTGTTTTATTGATGTGTGTCTGAGAGAACAGAAACTTCTAGATTGTTCTTTGTATTTTTCTTGTAACGTATCAATAAATTGAATATATTTCCCATCGCGATCCAGATACAAAACGCAAAGTTGGATCACGGCTTAGACATGTCGCGCGCGGCAGGTCCGTATATACTGTGATTTCCTTGGCCTTGCGCGGACATGAGAGTATATGACATAGGGTGGCCTCACCCTCCCTGCACGCCCGGTCAGTTTGGATGAAAAAAAGAATTCTACGCACATGTCGCGTCTCGCTTTACACTGCTACTAATGCTACCACTTTACTGATGTTGTAATATCCAGTGAGCCACTAGGGACATTTTTGCAACAACTGTTCTAGTGATAGCAATAACATCTTTCTCTTGCAACGAAAGTCATGATTATTGCAACGCACAAATAAAGTGGCAAAAATGTGCATATTTTGCAACCACTTTTAAAGGCTATGGCAATAACTAACACGTAATGCTACAACTTTACTGATGTTGTAATATCTGGTGAGCCACTAGGGACATTTTGCAACAACTATTCTAGTGGTAGCAATAACATCTTCATGATTATTGCAACACACAAGTAAAGTGGCAAAAAAGGTGCATAAATTGCAACCACTTTTAAAGGTTGTGGCAGTAAGTAACACCTAATGCTACAACTTTATTGTTGTTGCAATATCCGTGTGACACTAGAGTAATTTTGCAACAACTGTTCTAGTGGTCGCAATAACACCTTTCTCTTGCAACGAAAGTCATGGTTATCGCAATGCACAAAAAAAGTGGCGAAACGGTCCATATATTGCAACCACTTTTAAAGGTCATGGCAATAAATAATATCTAATGCAACAAAAATATTGTTGTTGCAATATCTGTCGTGGCATTAGGGTGATTTTGCAACAACTGTTCTAGTGGTCGCAATAACACCTTTCTCTTGCAACGAAAGTCATGGTTATCGCAATGCACAAAAAAAGTGGCAAAATGGTCCATATATTGCAACCACTTTTAAAGGTCGTGGCAATAAATAACATCTAATGCAACAAAAATATTGTTGTTGCAATATCTGTCGTGGCATTAGGGTGATTTTTTAGTAGTGTTATGATGAAGCGGCCACCAGAGATTTGCGCCTACGTCGCCGTCTTCATCAAAACACAGAAGGTATGCCACACCGCCAACAAGGTAATAACAATCGTGCTCCTGACGACCCTTATGCTAAGATTAAATTTTCTATACCATCTTTTTCGGGTCATTATGATGCTGAGGGATATCTTGATTGGGAAATGACAATAGAACAGAAATTTGCTGCCCACCTTGTACCTAAATGACATCAAGTTAGACAAGCCACTAGTGAATTTAAAGATTTTGCTATTGTCTGGTGGACTGGACTAGTTGGGGATGGTAGAGCACCTACGACTTGGGAAGATCTTAAGGTAGCTATGCGCGATAGATTTGTTCCCTCATCTTATCATAGAGAATTGCGTAAGAAATTGATGCGTTTAGAGCAAGGGGATAAATCTGTTCAAGATTATTATGCTGAGCTTCAGAAGGGATTGCAGCGTTGTGGGATAGTAGAGGGACATGAGGACGCTCTTTGCCATTTTTATTCAGGGTTGCGACGTGACATTTAGGACATTATGGATTACAAAGAATTTAACACTGTCAACAAGTTGTTCCAGTTTGCTATGCTTGTAGAGAAGGAATTGCAGGGACGCCAACATCGACCTAGGGCTACTTTTGGTGCCTCCTCTGCATCACGGACGCACACACCTGCCTCGAGTCATACTCCCTCGACACCTGCTGCACATGTTGGTAACCTTCCTTTGTAGGTACCCGCCAAGAAATAGAATTCACCAGCACCTGCAGCACCTTCCAGTGGTCGTTCTTCGGGTATTGGTTGCCACCGCTGTCATGGGATTGGTCACGTGAAGAAGGATTGCCCGAGTCAGCGAACATACATTGCTACGGATGATGGCTACATTAGTGCTTTCGATGGTGAGGGTGAAGATGATGACTCCAGTGACGTTGCTTCTAATGATGATGCCATGCTTGGTGCTGATGCTACGGCGAACCTTCGAAGCATCATGGTGCAGCGTGTTCTTAGTTCTCAGCCTGAATCATCAGAGAAGCAGCAACGCCATAATTTGTTCCAGACTTTCTTCTCCATCAAGAATCGGCGTGCACATGTTATTATTGATGGTGGAAGCTGCAATAATTTGGTGAGTTCAGATTTGGTCAAGAAGCTTGGCTTGACCACACGTCCACGGCCACATCCATACCACATTCAGTGGATCAATGATTCAGGCAAGGTTAAGGTAACACACATGGTACGAGTGCATTTCTCCATTGGTATGTATTCTGATTATGCGGATTGCGATGTAGTACCTATGGAAGCTTGTTCTCTTTTGTTGGGTAGACCTTGGGAATATGATACTGATGCATGTCACCATGGTAGGAGTAATACATACACTTTTAGGCATAAAGATAAAAACATTACTTTGCTACCTTTGACTCTTACTGAAATTGTATAAGCTGATAAAGATAGAGCTACAAGTACCTATAAGGAACCAACTAATGAGACATAAATTCAGCAACAAATTAAATTGAAAGCTCCTGTCATGCTTGCTACTAAATCTGATCTTCTTGAAACTCATGCTACTGATGCTTGTTGTTATGCCTTGGTTTGCAAAGATGCTTTCTTTTCTATTGATGATATTGCTAGCACTTTGCCTGTATCTGTGACTAACCTTTTGCAGCAGTTCCGAGATGTTTTTCCCTCTGAGTTACCTCCAGGACTTCCTCCCATTCGTGGGATTGAGCACCAGATTGATTTGATTCCTGGAGCGAGCTTGCCCAACCATGCTGCTGGACCATTTAATATTTCAGATTTAAAGCCATATTTGGGAAAAGAAGATGAGCTTGAGTCGAGGACGACTCCACTTCAAGAGGGGGAGGATGATGAGGACATGGATGTGTTTCCCTCTGAGATACCCCCTAGATTACCACCTGAGTTGCCTCAAGATTTTCGGGTTAGTCCCACCATTAACATTTCAGATTTGAAGCAATATATGGGTGACGAAGATGAAATCGAGTCGAGGATGACTCCAATTCAAGAGGAGGAGGATAATGAGGACATCACTTCTATACATACAATGAATGGACCGATAACACGATCGCGTGCATGACAGCTAAATCTCTAGGTACGTTCTACCCTAGTCAATTGTGTTTCAGAGCTTACGCTTGGGGCCATGGATGTTTTGATGATTAGGAACCTTGGAGAGGACCAGCAAGGACTTGGGAAAGGCGTAGGTGTTGAGGAGGAGCAGCAAGGGCGCCACAACAGGAAGGAGATCAAGTCCGACTCGGCTGCGAACTCCATCTCGGGTTCCAGGACCAGTCTGCACTAAAATGGACGCCCAAGATGCGTCCGGACTCCGATTGCAATGGAATTGATATGGTTGGAAAGATAAGGAGATTATCTAACCAACCCAACTGGTTCCACCCTAAAATTCGTCTGGAGTCAACGGGAATCGTCAAAACAAGTCAGCGTTCAGATTCTGTTTTTGTGCTGCGACATCGTCTGTTGGGCCGTTGGGCCGTGTATCGCGTTGGAGCCCATTAGGGGCGAGTCCAGGGGTCACGCACGCCCTAATACTCTATTTATTTAGCAGCCGCCGCCACATTAGGGTTGGGTTTTGCTTAAGTTTAGATCTGTCAAGAACAGTCGCCGTAGATCGGTTTGTGAGACCCCAACTTGTGAGCTTAATCATTCATCCGCAATATTATAGATTGTATTCTTTCTTGTTCTTGCTTGTGTCTTCGATTCTCAGGCAGGAATTAGCCCTCGTGGCGAGGTAAATCGCGCAGCGCACGGTTGATAACCAGAGGAGAAGTGGTGCTGTGATTGCGGGGTTCTAGTCGTGTTGATTGGAAGCCGGATCGTCTGTGTGACATCTCCACCAAATCGATAGTTATCTTCACCTGACGGAAGATCGGGCACCCCCGTTCCTATCACAAACCATATGGACTAACTAGTTTACCTAGTTGTCATTTATCTCAGGTGCATAAAGTTCAACATAAACCAACAAAGAAAATAGGATGGGGAACTCTACAAGTTTGGAGCAAAGACAAGCATTGGTGCTGCCAGTGGCGCACCGGACACTGTCCAGTGCCCATGCCAAGGCACTCCACGAACTGGCCGCTCTCGGGTTTTTCCTAGAGTCACTCCGCTAAAATTCACCGAACTCTCCAGTGTGCACCGGACATGCCCGGTGAGCCAACGAAGTAACGATCAACTGCTCTCAACGGTCGACTGTTGTGAACAGTGAATAGTGCACAATGTAGAAGTGAGAGCAGCGAAGTCAGAACTCACCAGACTGTCTGGTGTGCCACCAGACTGCCTGATGCCGCAAGAGGACAACGGACTTCAACGGTCAACCGCTCTAAACCCCAACGGTCTGCTAACGTGGCATGCACCGGACAATGAAAAGTGCCATGTCCGGTGCACCACCGGACTGTCTGGTGTGCCCATCGACAGCAACGACTAGAATAGTGGTTGGGGCTATAAATACCCCCAACCACCACCATTCAAGCCATCCAAGCCTCCTATACTTCTCATTCAATACAAGAGCAAAGGCAAACACTCCAAAGACACAATCAAAGCATTCAATCCCCTCCAAGCTCCAAAATCAACTCAATTGCTTAGAGACTTGAGAGAGGATCATTTGTGTTTCTTTTGTTGCTCTTGTTGCTTGGATTACTCTTTTCTTCTCGCTCTAAACTTCTTAAGTGATTTGTAAAGCTAGCAAGAGACACCTAAGTGTTAGGTGATCCTTGCGGGGTCTTAGTGACCCAAGTGATTAAGGAGAAGCACTCGACTGGTCTGTGTGATCGATTAAGAGAGGGAAAGGGTTGGAATAGACCCGACCTTTGTGGCCTCCTCAATGGGAATTAGGTTCTTTGGAACCGAACCTCGGTAAACAAATCGTCGTGTTTATTTGTGTTTATCTCCACTTGATTTGTTTTCCCCTTCTTTCCTCTCTCTTAAAGTTCCCTTGCTCATATTGATTTGAGTTTGCTCCCAAAGTTATCCGCATTAATTGAGCAACTCTTGGCAAGGAGAACTATCTTCCGCACTCCGAATTATTTCTAACACTAACCTCTCCTTCTCAGGTTTCGTCTATTCACCCCCCCTCTAGGCGACTTTCAATTGGTATTAGAGCCCGGTGCTTCATTAGAGTTTAACAACTCGAAGTGATGTCAAGAGAACACGCCAAAAGGGAGATGGTCACCGGCGAAAAGCCCGAAGGCTCGGGAAGGAAGAACGATGAACGGACTCCGTCAAGGGAGGCCAACAACAAGCACAGGGAGGAATCCACTTCCTCCATCAAGTCACATAGGAAGGGTGACAAGAAAAAGAAGAAGAAAATGAAGGAGGTGGTCTACTACGAAACCAACTCTTCATCAACTTCCACATTCGGCGCCGAGTCTACCACTTTGAAGCGCCAAGAGCGCAAGAAGTACAATAAGATGCCTCTATGCTATCGTCGCATTCCAAAACATGTCCCTCTACTTTTCGTACCCCTAAGCAAACCACCATATTTTGATGGTGAAGATTTTTGTATGTGGAGTGATAAAATGAGATGTTGGGGACTTGTTCTCAAATGCTATGAATTAAGAACAAGGCAACACAAAATGTTACTAGTTAAAGACCTTCGTCCTTCGAAGCATTATCTCTCTTAGGATATAATGATCTTCAGACGAAGGTTATGAAGGACATACCTTCATCATCTCAATATATAATAATGAAAGTAGAAGCATATGAAACATGGAAAATAACATGAATAATCATATGACATCATCATAACATTTTTTATTATCTTATCATGAATAAACATGAACAATATCGAGTTACATTTATACCTTCGACTTGACAGAAGGTGAAAATCCAAGTGTGACGTGCGAGTGAATACAAGTCAGTGTGAACAGTACGGTGCTACTGTTCATCTATTCATAGGCACAGGACGCAGCCTGTGTAAAATTACATCCATGCCCTTGACATTTATTATTGACTTAGGGATAATCTATCAAGGACTAGACAACCTTTTCCCCTTTAAATTGGTTCCATTCTTCACTGCTAAGCCAAAGCTTCTCCACAGGTAGCTTCGGAACTGGTTCATCCTTCTCCTGAACCGCGTTTTTCATATCGTGTACCGCTTCATCCCAAGGCCGAAGGTCCCTGTATATATATTATACTTGGAAAACATGTTAGTCGTGTTTTTGAGGACCTTTGGAAGATGAAGGCCCCTAACAGTAGCCCCTTACAGTATTAATTTGTTTAAACAATAAATTCAAACTGCGACGTGAACAAAGGCCTTAAGCCGAAGGTCCGAAAAAACACCTTACCTTCACTAGAATAGCGAAAGTCAATGACAAACGGGGCCCGCCAAGTTGCAAAGCGCTAGGCGTATAAATAGGAACCCACAGTGGCAGCATTTGATGCGCCATTTCTGTTGTTTGCGTTATTTTCCCAAATTTTTAACTCTTGCTTACCAGCTCTTGCTTGATTTTCTTTGGTTTAAAGACGAGCTTGCTCCATGTCTGAGGAGAAGAAGATGACCGAGGAAAAGATGACTGAGGAGAAGAAGCTATATGAAGAGAAGAAAGTTGCGGATCCTTTTATCGCTGGGTTTTATGAGTCTATGGCAAAAACGAATACAGAGAAAATTACTAAGGAAATAATGGAGGGTTTGTCTAAAGATTCTGATGACAGTGATAGTTATGATGTGGAGAGTGGAGATGAAGATTCTGAGGATCGGTCCTGGCGGCCAAGCCATACCATCTTTGGGAAATCGAGCATTAAACAAAGTCACATTGACACCATGAGAGGGAGATATTTTCGCGACATGTCTATTATGAGGGTTGGAGGAGACAACACTGCCCCTGCTCCTGAGGAAAATGAAGTTGTTATTTACCGAAGCTTCTTGAAGGCAGGCCTTCGGTTCCCGCTGAGCAAATTTGTGGTTGAGGTATTAAAGATATTCTATATCTTTCTTCATCAGATTACCCCCGAAGCTATAATTAGGATGGGGATGTTTGTCTGGGTTGTAAGAAGCCATGGGCTGGAGCCGAGCGCGAAGTGCTTCTGCAATATGCACGAGCTTTTATACGAGACGAAGGCTACCGGCAAAGAACAATACCACGACAACTTCGGTTGCTATGGATTCATTGCGCGCTCTAATGCAAGTTACCCGGTGCCAACATACCGGAAAAGGTGGCCCGGGGCCTGGATGGAGGAGTGGTTTTATGTTAAAAATGATCTGATTAAAAGGGAAGACATCAAGGAAATTATCCAGCGCCCCATCTGGTCTTGCTTCGGCCTTCGAAGGCCGAAGGTCACTATTGAAAGTGACATCGAAGCATGCTAGAAGGCCTTCAACAATGTTTGTGCCTTCATTGGCATAAGAGATATAGTCCAAGAGCACATAGCCTATAGGGTGTGGCCACTTGTGGAGAACTGGGATATGCCGAAGGAGACTACTGCTGAATCCAGTGAAGGTGGCCTAGTCTGATTGAAATATACCTTCAGATTTACGGAGAAGTTTGATGAACCAAATGATGACCGGTTGAAATGCATTGAAGCTTCCAGCGACGAGATACTTGGGACATATTCCAAGGCCGAAGATGATGCCTTATCCGCAGCCTTCGGGGGCCAGGGGAAGAAAAGATTGAACAGGGTATTTGATGCAATTGGCTTCGTATACCCTGATTATCACTACCCACTGTGAAGGCAAGGAAAGAAGAGAAAAACTGCCGCTTCGGCCACCACTGTTGTGCCGAAGGGCAAGAAAATAAAGGTTCTGACCCACCGGCCGCGATATATTGAACCGACCGTAGTGCATGAATTTGGCGAAGGGACCTCTTCAACTGCCGAAGCAAAACAAGAGGCCCCCGCTGTGCAGAGTGCTGAAGAATCGATTGTAGCGTCGAAGGTGCCTACATTCGGTCCAGCCGAAGCCAAAGATGATGCGACCAAAGAACCAAAATTGGAAAAAACAGTGAAAATGCCAGGAATTCTGAGCCCACCAGCAAAGGCAGAATTGCCGAAAGTGCAAAAGGCTCCTGCCGCAACTCCCAAGAGAAGGAGGATGGCCAACGTGCTAGACGCTGTTATGGAGACCACAAAGGCCTTGAGCCCTACTCCTACAAAGAAAACTGCCGAAGTTGTTAAAGTCCGGGCCAAAACTGAAGCTGGGCCTTCAGTGCCCATTGAGACGAAGGTTGTCGCGCCTGAAGATAAAGCTGATCAACAAACTTCAGATATCGGCATGGTAGCAGGGCAAGATATAACAGAAAAAGCAAAATCTCCTGCCCCCGAAGCTCTAGCCGAAGATGTTGACTACATTGTTCGACATGCTTCGAGGAAAAATTATCTGAAGAAATCCTAGAAGCCAGACACTACGCCCAGAAACTAAAATATTCTAAAGGGGCCTTAGTGTTCAATGACACTAACAAAGATGATTTCCTATATTGTCTCCCGGACAACAAAGAAATATCCGTTTGCCGGGAGATAGCTAAAATTATGGGATTTCCAAAGCTTGAGGAAGGCCTTTCGGCTATGTCGAAGGATGATCTTGCTGATAGCCTTGTGTACAACAGTATAAAGGTATAGAAGTCAACTTTAAAGTTGGAAATGAAGTATTTCATTGTCATGCTTAATTCTTTCTTTTCCTTCGTAGGGCTTGATTCTTAGCAATGCCTTGAGGGCACAAAAGAGCGCCGAAGACGAAAGATGTACAATAGCTCTCAGCAACCTTCGCTCAGAAGTAATTGAGATGAGAAACGAAGGTCTAGAGAAAGATAAAATTTTAATTTCATTAGTGAATAAAATGAAATAAGACGAAGCTAAGTATAATGCTCAGGCCGAAGCCAAAAAAGTCGAGGTTGAAGACATTCGGAAACAACTGGCCGAAGCCAAAGAAAATTGTGAAGTCGCGAAGGCCAGCCAAGAAATAAGTGAATGGTGGAAGGCCAGGCTGGAGAAGAATATTGAGGAGCTTCACGAGTCCAAGGAAATATGCTTCGAAAAATCCTTGGACTGCGTGAAAAATTTGAAAAACAGCTTTGCAAAATTTGGCGCCTACTCCTCTGAGGAAAACTTCATTCGAGGCGACCCCGAAGGCGTCATTGAGTGGATAAGCGGGGAAGCCGAAGCTTTTGAGGAAATTTTGAATGATCGTGGAGATATTTGTGATTTCTCCAGCGCCCAGGGAGTCGCAGCTATTCTGGAGAAGGCTGGATGTGAACACGTGAAAGCTGCAGCGAATGCCGAAGCTGCCTTCTCCATAGATGATACAAAAGATCCTTCCGCCAAAGCGACTTTGATGGGCGGAAAATTCTATTATGATGTCTGGGTGAACGGTGACCGAGAATTGGCCCAGAAAATTATAAAAAAGAATGAAAAAGACACCCATGACGCCCGAGAAAAAGCTAGGCGTATTGAAGAGGCTACTGAGCGCGAAAGGCGCATAGGTATTGTTTTTTGAATTTTAACTTTGGTACTTGCTTTGTGGCTTCAAACTGATAGTTTATCTATTACAGCTGAGCTATCACCGCTGCCAGAGCCATACAATCCCCTGGCTGATCCGGAGATGAAAGAAGCATTGGACGTTATAAGCATTGCAAATTCTATTATCGACGAAGTTGTTGATAAATTATTAAACGAAGCTGTAGAAAAGATCCTTAGAGAAGAGTAGACTATTGTGATAATACTCTGTAACTTTATTGTAAGAATACCTTGTAATATTTGATGTATGAAACAATTGATGGGACATGTAAACTACTGTAATATATTTCTTTACGATGCGTGAAACTTTGCACACATACCGTTTTTGAGACTTTGGCGATAAAACACCTTCCCTTCTTTTCATGCTTCGTAAAGAAATAGCCCTTCTATGGCAAGTCCGATAAAACTGTATTTCCCAAAGCTTACTTCGTGCCTCAGCACATTTTCATTTTGACGAAGCATTTTGCCGAAGATTGGCTTCGTATTCAATTCTTGTGCCGTCAATGCAATATGATGTATGATGTAATGTTATGCAAAATGATATAATGATATGATGCAAAATGATGAGAATGCCGAAGACACACACCCACGCGCCCACACTGGAATACACAAGACTCTGCATCCCCTTAGGAACGTCTTTTGAGTCTTTAAGCTCTGCATCCCCTTAGAAACGACTTTCGAGCTTCTTCACCTTCTATTTCGGTGGCATTTAAGCTCTGCATCCCCTTAAGAATGACTTTTGAGCTTCTTCACCTTATATTTCAGTGGTATTTGGCTATGCGTCCCCTTAGGAATGACTTTTGAGCAGAGAACTTACGTTGCGCTCCCTTAGGAACGAATTTTGCAGCTTCGGGTTGTAATTTTTGGCTCTGCATTCCCTTAGGAATGACTTTTGAGCTTCAAAATTTACTTTGTTCCCTTAGAAACGTCTTTCGAGCTGCGTAAATCCATGAGGAAGATATATTTCACTCTGGTGTAGGCACAATTATTATAAGAATTTGAAATTATGGTCTTCACTACTTGTTTCTCACACAGAAAATAAAATGGGATAAAAGATAAAAGTACATCAAAAGTAGGATATTTCTCAATATATATGCTTCGACTCTGGTACAGTGCTATTGACTGTATGAGCTTCGGACTCCTCCCTGAAGTCGCGCTGTTGTCGGGCGTGCTGGTGCCCTTCTGGCTACTGGCTTCAGGTATGAGTAGGTGGCAATGGTGGTGGCAGTGGGAGCTGAGGCCAGGAAGCTTGTGAATGGCTTGCCAAAGCAACAGAAGCTGCAGGTTGATTGCCCATGTATTCTGGTATGTAGGGAGAGTAGCACGAAGCAGTATGTAAAACCTGCTTCGGCTGATTCTGCCGTGCTTCTGCTTCGGCAATCTCTTTTTGCTTCTGAATGGTGACCTGACATGTTCTTATAGTGTGGCCCTTGTCTTCACCACAGAACAAGATATAGAGTTTTCTGGGTTGATCCCCATATCTACCTTCGAAGCCCCTACCACCTCTGCCCCTTGGAGCTGGTGGCCTGAAGGAGCTTTGCTGCTTCCCTGAAGACTGTGAGCTGTGCTGGGGCCTCTGAAACTGGCTTCCTCTATCATCACTCTGACTGGAGTTGTGGATTGATCTGACATGCCTAGGGTGGATTCTTCCTCCGAAGCCCCTAGTCATCTCAGAAAACCTATAAGCTTCTTCCCTTCTCTGGCGAAAATCGTTATCAGCTCGGATGTACTCATCCATCTTCTGAAGCAGCTTCTCCAGGGTCTGAGGGGGGTTTCCTGGCGAAGTATTGAGCCGTAGGTCCTGGCCGAAGCCCTTTGATCATGGCCTCAATGACAATTTCATTGGGCACTGTGGGCGCTTGTGCTCTCAGACGCAAGAACCTTCAGACATACGCCTGGAGGTATTCTTCGTGGTCTTGCGTGCACTGGAACAAAGCTTGAGCAGTAATTGGCTTCGTCTGAAACCCTTGGAAACTGGTGATCAACATGTCCTTCAGCTTCTGCCATGATGTGAATGTTCCTGACCGAAGAGAGGAGTACCAGGTTTGTGCAACATTCTTGAGTGCCATGACAAAGGATTTCGCCATGACTGCAGTATTGCCCCCATATGAAGATATGGTTGCTTCGTAGCTCATCAGAAACTGCTTTGGATCTGAGTGCCCATCATACATGGAGAGTTGGGGTGGCTTGTATGATGGCGGCCATGGGGTAGCCTGCAGTTCTGCTGACAGAGGAGAAGCATCATCAAAAGCAAAATTTTCATGATGGAAATCATCATACCATTCATCATCATCATAAGGATTGTCCTGACGAAGCTCTCTGCGTTGAGGTCTTCGGTCCTGATCATCTTGAGTGAGATGACACTTTTCCTCAGCAGCTTCATCGATCTTGTTCTGCAGATTGGAGAGACGAAGCATCTTCTCCTTCCTCTGGACCTGCTGATGGATGGCTTCTAGGTCCCTTATTTCTTGGTCTAGCTCCTCCTCCTGAGGCGTTGGGCTTGTAGCCTTCCTTTTTTGACTTCTGGCTTCACACAGTGTTTCTTGATTGACGTCCAGTGGTTGTAGTGCAGCCCCTAGCCCTGAAGCTTTCTTCGGCGACATGACGAAGGTCACAGCTTGCCGAAGGTGGTCGAATGAGTTCACCGGAGGTGGGCGCCAATGTTGGGGACTTGTTCTCAAATGCTATGAGTTAAGAACAAGGCAACACAAAATGTTAATAGTAAAGACCTTCGTCCTTCGAAGCATTATCTCTCTTAGGATATAATGATCTTCAGACGAAGGTTATGAAGGACGTACCTTCATCATCTCAGTATATAATAATGAAAGTAGAAGCATATGAAACATGGAAAATAACATGAATAATCATATGACGTCATCATAACATTTTTTATTATCTTATTATGAATAAACATGAACAATATCGAGTTACATTTATACCTTCGACTTGACAGAAGGTGAAAATCCAAGTGTGACGTGCGAGTGAATACAAGTCAGCGTGAACAGTACGGTGCTACTGTTCATCTATTTATAGGCACAGGACACAACCTGTGTAAAATTACATCCATGCCCTTGACATTTATTATTGACTTAGGGATAATCTATCAAGGACTAGACAACCTTTTCCCCTTTAAGTCGGTTCCATTTTTCACTGCTAAGCCGAACCTTCTCCACAGGTAGCTTCGGAACTGGTTCATCCTTCTCCCGAACCACGTTTTTCATATCGTGTACCGCTTCATCCCAAGGCCGAAGGTCCCTGTATATATATTATACATGGAAAACATGTTAGTCGTGTTTTTGAGGACCTTCAGAAGATGAAGGCCCCCCAACATGAGACATCATCTAACCTTACTCCACCAAGGCATATGGGATATTGTTGAGTTTGGAGCGCATGCACTATAGGTGGGCGATGAGGACTACGACAATGATGAGGCCGTCCAAATAAGGCATTTTTAATTCTCAAGCAACTTCTATACTCACCTCCTTGTGTCGAGAGGAGTATAATAAGGTTCCAGGGTTGAAAATGCCAAAGAAATTTGTGATGTCCTCAAAACGACGCATGAAGGGAACGAGTGACCAAAATCACCAAGCGCAAGACGATCGAGAGAGAGCTCGGTCGATTCGTCCTCAACAAAGGAGAGCAACCACAAGCAATGTACAATCGGCTCAAAACAATGGTCAACCAAGTGCGCAACCTCGGGAGCACCAAATGGGATGACCATGAAATGGTCAAGGTTATTATTAGATCTCTTGTATATCGTAATCCCACTCAAGTTCAACTAATCTGTGGAGATCCAAGATATAAACAGATGTCACCCGAGGAAGTTATTGGCAAGTTTGTGAGCTTTGAACTTATGATCAAAGACTCCAAACACATTGTCAACTTGGAGCAAGGTGCCACCTCCACGCCCGAGGAGCAACCCGTTGCATTCAAAGCAACGAAAGAAAAGAAGGAAGAGTCTACACCAAGTAGACTTCCAATCGATGCCTCCAAAGCTTGACAACGAGGAGATGGATCTTATCATTAAGTGCTTTTGGCAAATCCTTAAACAAAGGAAGGGGAAGGACTACAAACTCCGTTCCAAGTGGGTGTGCTACAGGTGTGGTAAGTCCGATCACTTTATTGCAAAATGTTTGTATACAAGTGACAATGACAAGGACGACGACAAGAAAAAGAAGAATATAGAGAAGAAAAGGTACTACAAGAAGAAGGGTGGCGAGGCGCACAAAGGGCAGGAATGGGAGTCCGACGAGAGTTCCACCGACTCCTCCTCCGACAAGGACGCCGCCAACATCGCCATCAACAAAGGGCTTCTCTTCCCCAATGTCGGCCACAAATGCCTCATGGCTAAGGACGACAAGAAGAAGAAGGTGCGTTTTAGAGATACCCCCAAATACACTACTGCCAATGATGAGGGTAGCTCTAGTGATGATAATGATGATTTAACTCACTACAGGAAACGCCTAAATTTTCGTGGGCCAAAAACCCACGAAAATAAGCCTAAACCGACGAAAATAGCCGCCGAAAATAAGTTCGACGAAAATAGGCACCTATTTTCGTCGGTACCGACGAAAAATACCTATTTTCGTCGGCTTTCCCAAGGCCGACGAAAATAAATGGGCGACTGACTATTTACGTGGGCCCGGTTGTGGCCGACGAAAATACGTGCCCAGGCTATTTTCGTCGGCCACCACCCAGGCCGACTAAAATAGCCTGGGCACGTATTTTCGTCGGCCACAACCGGGCCCACGAAAATTGATGGTCCCCCCCAAAACAGATTTTTCTGCACCTATTAATAATTCACAGCAAAATACACAATATCACAATTCACATATACAGATTCACAAACAAAATACATAATTCACAAAACACATTCACATATACATAAATAGTCCATAGTCCATAGTCCATTCAAATAAGTCCAGAGTCCATAAGTCCATTGTCCATTCAAATACACAATTCACAAAACACACTCACTACTCACTACTCACTCCTCACTCTGACGGGCTGTGTGAGTTTTGGCCACTCCCTCCTCCGCCACCAGGAAGGTGGCCACTCCCTCCAGCACCATGGACGAGGAAGTCTTGGACGTTGACACCACCCTCCGATCCATGAGCATGTGACGCTGAAGCCTGCAATTCATCAATCATTCAAATAAGGCTGTATTTTGCTATCACTATACCTATACATTGTTGTGTTTGGTCAATATTTGCATAAAACTAAACATGGAATGTCACATGTGATCCATGGTGAGGAGGTTGTGCATGCATCCACGAGTACTGTTGTGCTGGCCACCCCAGAGGTGGTGGCACCCACCCCATCGGTGGCGGTGTCATCCACGCTTGAAATGGCTGAGAATAAATAGTAACTACTTATTTACTAATAAATATATAGTAAATAATAAATAAATAGTAAGTACTTATTTACTAATAACTATATAGTAAATAATAAATGACACATTAACCGAAATTACGAAAACAATGTATACCTGAGAATAATGTACGAGTCCAGCTAACACGGTGGAGAAGGTCAAGTCGGAAGAATACCTATGTACAAAAATTACTATTGTCAATAAAAAATCGGTAGCACCTCCACTATAAAGTGATGTTTCTAAAACCTGCAAATAACAACAACACGATGGTTACCAACACAGAATACTGCACGATAGCTACATAATGAACAACTATCAATACCTAGCTAACTATTTATACTAACAAGTAAATAGATATCAATCTATACATTATATAAAGTAAATTAGCTAACTAATTACTATAAATTAAATAAAACCATTACCGTGGCAAGGTGGAGGGGGCCGCGGCGTGGGACGACTGCTCGGAGTGGGCGCGGCGTGGGGAGGCGGCTCGGCGTGGTGCGGCGCGGCGAGGGCACGCAGCGAGAGCACGCGGCGCGGCGAGGGCAAGCGGCGAGGGCGCGCGGCGCGACGAGGGTGCGGCTGCTCGGAGTGGGCGCGGCGTGGGTAGGCGGCTCGGCAGCTCGGCGTGGGCACGCGGCGCGGGCGCGGTGGGAGGGCCGCGGCGCGGCGGCGGTTGCGCGGCGCGGCTGCGGCTGCGGCGGCGGCGGCGGATGCGGGTGAGACGAGAGAGAGGGCGCGTGAGAGACGAGAGAGAGAAAGCCGGGATGGAAGATTAACGCCCACTATTTTCGTCGGCCTCATTGAGGCCGACGAAAATGACGTATGTTCGTCGGCCGGGCGGAGACCAACGAAAATACAGACAATTTTCGTCGGTTTAGAGGCCGACGAAAATAACTTTCGTATTTTCGTCGGCAAGCCGACAAAAATACATCCTGACCCATGAAAATAGGCCGCATTTTCGTCGGTCACGAGGGCCGACGAAAATAACCTTCTATTTTCGTGGGCCGGCCGACGAAAATATATCGGCCTACGAAAATTTAGGCGTTTCCTGTAGTGACTTCTCTTTTTGCTAACCTTACCAAGGACCAAAAGAAAAAGATAAATGAATTAATAGAAACCATTAACGAGAAGGATGATATATTGGAAAGCCAAGAGGACTTGCTCATTAAAGAAAATAAAAAATTTGTTAAGTTGAAAAATGTGTGTGCTCTTTAAGTAGAAAAATGTGAGAATTTGACTAAAGAGCTTAACATTTGCAATGCTTCAATTTCTTGTCTTAGAACTGAGAATGATAATTTAACTGCTAAGATAGAAGAATTAAATGCTTGCAATATTTCTACATCTACCGTTGAGCATGTCACAATTTACACTAGATGTAGAGATGTTAATATTGATGCTATGAATGATCACATTACCGTGATTAAAGAATAAAATGATCACACCGTGATTAAAGAATAAAATGATCAGATAGCTAAATTAAATGCTAAAATTGTCGAGCATGAGTTAGAAAATGAGAGTTTTAAATTTGCTCGTAGTATGCTTTACAATGGGAGACGCCCTGACATTAAGGATGACATTGGTTTCCAACAAGGGAGCCAAAGCAACATCAAGCTTAATGCCCCCAAGAATGGACTCTCTAATTTTGTTAAGGGTAAGGCTCCCATGGTTCAGGATAGAGAGGGTTACATTTTATATCCTGAGAACTATCCTCTGCACAAAGTTAGGAAAATTCATGTTAGAAAATCTCATACTGTTTCTCATCATGCTTACATGTATAGTAATGAGGCTTCTAGCTCCAGGCATTCAACTCATATCAAAATGCCTAAAAAGAAAATTGCAAATGCATCAAATAAACATAGCATTTCATTTAAGACTTTTGATGCATCTTTTGTGCTGACTAACAAATCAGACAAAGTAGTTGCCAAATATGTTGGGGGCAAACATAAGAGTCCAAAGACTTGTGTTTGGATACCTAAGGTGCTTGTTTCTAATGTAAAAGGACCCAAGACCGTTTGGGTACATAAGAACAAGGCCTAAATTTGTTTTGTAGGTTTATGCATCTGGTGGGTCAAGTTGGATAATCGATAGCGGGTGCACAAACCACATGACAGAGGAGAAAAGGATGTTCTCCTCATATGAGAAAAATAAAGACCCCCAAAGAGCGATTACATTCAGAGATGGAAATCAAGGTTTGGTCAAAGGTTTGGGTAAATTTGTTATATCTCCTGACCATTCTATTTCTAATGTTTTTCTTGTAGATTCTTTAGATTACAACTTGCTTTCTGTTTCTCAATTATGCAAAATGGGTTACAACTGTCTTTTTACTGATATTGATGTTACTGTCTTTAGAAGAAGTGATGATTCAATAGCATTTAAGGGAGTGTTAGATGGTCAACTATATTTAGTTGATTTAATGATAACAATGCTGAACTAGAGACTTGCTTAATTACTAAGACTAACATAGGCTGGCTCTAGCATCGCCGACTTGCTCATGTTGGGAAGCAAGTTGGAGCTCATCATCCACACAAGAACGTCATAACGACCGACAGGCCGCTTGAACTACTCCACATGGATCTATTCGGCCCGATCGCTTACATAAGCATCGGTGGAAGTAAGTATTGTCTTGTTATTGTGGATGATTATTCTCGCTTCACTTGGGTATTCTTTTTGCATGAAAAATCTCAAACCCAAGAGACCTTAAATAGATTCTTGAGAAGGGCTCAAAATGAGTTCGTATTGAGAATGAAAAAGATTAGAAGCGACAATGGAACGGAGTTCAAGAATTCTCAAATTGAAGGATTTCTGGAGAAGGAGGGCATTAAGCATGAGTTCTCTTCTCCATATACACCCCATCAAAATGGTGTTGTGGAGAGGAAGAATAGAACTATTTTGGATATGGCAAGGACCACACTTGATGAGTACAAGACACCAGATCAGTTTTGGGTGGAGGCTATTAACACCGCTTGCTACTCCATCAACTAACTCTACCTTCACCGAATCCTCAAGAAAACATCATATGAACTCCTCACCAGTAAAAATCCCAATGTTTCTTATTTTAGAGTTTTTCGGATCAAGTGCTTTATTCTTATTAAAAGAGGTAGAAATTCTAAATTTACTCCTAAAGCAGTAGAAGGCTTTTTACTTGGTTATGACTCAAACACAAAGGCATATAGAGTCTTCAACAAGTCCACTGGATTAGTTGATGTTTCTTATGACATTGTGTTTGATGAGACTAATGGCTCCCAAGTGGAGCAAGTTGATCTTCATGAACTAGATGATGAAGAGGCTCCGTGCGTCACTCTGAGGAACATGTCCATTGGGGATGTGTGTCCAAAAGAATCCGAAGAGCCTCCACAAGCACAAGATCAACCATCATCTTCCATACAGGCATCTCCACCAACTCAAGATGAGGAAATGGCTCAAGAAGAAGAGGATAAAGATCAATACGATGAGCCACCTCAATAGGAGGACATTGATCAAGGGGAGATGAAGAAGATCAAGACAAGGCAGATGATCAAGAAATTCAAGATCAAAGACCACCGCACCTAAGAGTTCACCAAGCAATTCAAAGAGATCACCCTGTCAACTCCATTCTTGGTGACATCTACAAGTGGGTAACCACTAGATCTTGAGTTGCTCATTTTTGTGAACATTACTCTTTTGTGTCTTCTATTGAGCCATAAAGGATAGAGGATGCACTAAGGGATTCGGACTGGGTGGTGGCAATGCAAGAGGAGCTCAACAACTTCACGAGGAAAGAGGTATGGCATTTAGTTCCACGTCCTAACCAAAATGTTGTAGGTACCAAGTGGGTATTCCGCAACAAACAAGATGCGCATGGTGTGGTGACTAGGAACAAAGCCCGACTTGTTGCCAAGGGATATTCACAAGTCGAAGGTTTGGATTTTGATGAAACCTATGCTCCCGTAGCTAGGCTTGAGTCAATTCGTATATTACTTTCCTATGCTACTTATCATGGCTTTAAGTTATATCAAATGGACGTGAAGAGCGCCTTTCTCAATGGCCCTATAAAGGAAGAGGTATATGTTGAGAAACCTCCTGACTTTGAAGATAGTGAGTACCCTTCTCATGTTTATAAGCTCTCGAAGGCGCTTTATGGGCTCAAACAAGCCCCAAGAGCATGGTATGAATGCCTAAGAGACTTTCTTATCACTAATGGCTTCAAAGTTGGAAAAGGTTACCCTACTCACTTCACTAAAACAATTGCTAAAGACTTGTTTATATGGCAAATTTATGTTGATGATATTATATTTGGGTCTACTAACAAGTCATCTTGTGAACAGTTTAGTAGGATTATGATACAAAATTTCGAGATGTCTATGATGAGGGAGTTGAAGTATTTCCTTGGATTTCAAATCAAGCAACTCCAAGAGGGCACCTTCATCAGCTAAACTAAGTACATTCAAGACATACTCAAGAAGTTTGGGATGAAGAATGCCAAACCCATCAAGACACCCATGGGAACAAATGGGCATCTCGACCTCGACACGGGAGGTAAATCCGTAAATCAAAAGGTATACCGGTCGATGATAGGATCTTTACTCTATTTATGTGCTTCACGACCAAATATTATTCTTTCTGTATGCATGTGTGCAAGGTTCCAGGCAAACCCTATGGAAGTTCACCTTAGGGCCATGAAAAGAATCATGAGATATTTAGTTTACACTCCTAAGTTTGGGCTATGGTACCCAAGGGATCTACCTTTGATTTAATTGGGTATTCCGATGCCGATTCTGCCAGATGTAAAATTGACAGGAAGAACACATCAGGGACTTGTCAGTTTCTGGGAAGATCCCTGGTGTCTTGGGCTTCAAAGAAATAAAAATCAGTAGCTCTATCCAATGCCGAAGCCGGGTATATTGCTGTAGGCCACTATTGTGCACAATTACTGGATGAGGCAAACCCTTAGGGACTATAGCTACAAGTTGAGTAAAGTCCCTCTCCAATGTGATAATGAGAGTGCAATCCGCATGGCAGATAATCCCATTGAACATAGCCACACTAAGCACATAGACATCCAATATCACTTTTTGAGAGATCACCAACAAAAGGGGGATATCGATATTGCCTATGTTAACACCCACAACCAATTAGCCGATATCTTTACCATGCCACTGGATGAAAAGACTTTTAGCAAGCTTAGGAATGAGCTAAACATCTTAGATTCTTGGAACTTTGATTGAAACATTGCACACATAGCTAATTTATATACCTTTGATCATATCTCTTTCATTTGGTACAATTGTATATTTCTTATTTTTCTTGTGCCAAAGCTAAGAATAACATGCTTCCATGAGTATCTCTATGATTAGTCTTAGATTGAAAGGGAAATGGAGGATTCATCAAAGGCAAGGCTTCCACTCAACTCTCTCGGTATCATTTATCCTTTACCCTCCTCACAAACTTTCATTCATATTCAATGGTGGAGAAATAAGTAGGCCTCTCAAGTTCTTCGTTTTTGGCGATTAATGCCAAAGGGGAGAATTAAAGGCCCAAAGCAAAAGGACCGCACCACCACCCATTTTTAAAAAATTTCAAAAACTATTTCAGAAAGGGGAAGAATTTATTTCAATTGCAAGAACCCCCTTGACAGCTAAGGGGAGAACTTCTTCAAGGGGCGTGTTTATATAGCCAAAGGAAAAGCATTTGAAACAGGGGGAGAATTTTCAAAATCTTGAAAATGCTTTTTTAAATCATATTCTTATACCATTGGCTGTTTGCAAAAGAATTTGAAAAGACTTTTCCAAAAGATTTGCAAAAACAACCTAAGTGGTGCCAATGTGGTCCAAAATGTTAAACTAGAAATAAGCAATCATACACATACTTAAAAATACTTTTAGTTGGTTTAAATTCAAAGTAACTTATGCACATCTGTCAAAATTGCAAACTAGTTACATTCCTACACTATATATTTGCTTTGGTTTGTGTTGGCATCAATCACCAAAAAGGGGGAGACTGAAAGGGAAATGGGCTTAATCATTTCCTATAATCGATTTTGGTGTTCGATGTCCATCACAAACCACATGGACTAACTAGTTTGCCTAGTTGTCATTTATCTTAGGTGCATAAAGTTCAACATAAACTAACAAAGAAAATAGGATGGGGAACTCTACAAGTTTGGAGCAAAGACAAGCATTGGTGCTGCCAGTCGCGCACCGGACACTGTCCGCTGTGCACCAGACACTGTCCGGTGCCCAGGCCAAGGCACTCCATGAACTGGCCGCTCTCAGGTTTTTCCTAGAGTCACTCCGCTAAAATTCACCGGACTGTCTAGTGTGCACCGGACATGTCCGGTGAGCCAATAGAGTAATGGTCAACTGCGCTCAATGATCGACTGTTGTGAACAGTGAACAGTGCACAATGTAGAAGTTAGAAGTCAGAGCAGCAAAGTCAGAACGCACCGGACTGTCTGGTGCCGCAAGAGGACAAAGGACTTCAATGGTCAACCGCTCCAAACCCAACGATCTGCTGATGTGGCACGTACCGGACAATGAACAGTGCCATGTCCGGTTCACCACCGAACTGTCTGTTGTGCCCATCGACAACAATGGCTAGAATAGTGATTGGGGCTATAAATACCCCCAACCACCACCATTCAAGCCATCCAAGCCTCCTACACTTCTCATTCAAAACAAGAGTGAAAGGGAATTAGGCTTCCACCTATTTCCTAAATGATTTTGGTGGTTGAAATGCCCAACACAAATAATTGGACTAACTAGTTTGCTCTAAGTCTATAAGTTATGCAGGTGCCAAAGGTTCACACTTAGCCAATAAAAAGACCAAGAATTGGGTTCAACAAAGAGAGCAAGGGATAACCGAAGGCTGCCCTGGTCTGGCGCACCGGACTGTCCGGTGTGCCACTGGACAGTGTCCGGTGCACCACCGGACAGTGTCTGGTGCACCAGGGGACTCCAAGCCAAACTTCGCACCTTCGGGAATTTTCAGAGGCGCTTCGCTATAATTCACCGGACATGTCCGGTGCACACCAGACAGTGTCCGGTGCTCCAGAGGAGAGCATCTCTGAACTCGCCAGCTTCGGATTTCCGCTCCGCTATAATTCACCGGACATGTCCGGTGCACACCGGACTGTCCGGTGAGCCAGCGGAGCAACGGCTACTTCGCGCCAACAGTCGACTGCAACGCATTTAATGCGCGCCAGCGCGCGCAGAGGAGCAGAGCACGCGCGGGTGGCACACCGGACAGTCTACAGGACTTGTCCGGTGCACCACCGGACAGCCAGGCGGGCCCACACGTCAGAGCTCCAACGGTCGGAACCCAACGGCCTGGTGACATGGCTGGCGCACCGGACAGTGTCCGGTGGCGCACCGGACTGTCCGGTGCGCCATGCGACAGCAGCCTTCACCAAACGGCTAGTTTGGTGGTTGGGGTTATAAATACCCCCAACCACCCCACATCCAAGTCATCTAAGTTTTCACACTTCCAACCACTTACAAGAGCTAGGCATTCAATACAAGACACACCCAAGTGATCAAATCCTCTCCCAATTTTACAAAAGCTTTAGTGTTAAGTGAGAGTGATTTGTTGTGTTCTTTTGAGCTCTTGCGCTTGGATTGCTTCTTTTCTTTCTCATTCTTTCTTGAGATCAAATTCACTTGTAATTGAGGCAAGAGACACCAATCGTGTGGTGGTCCTTGTGGGAACTTTGTGTTCCAAGTGATTGAGAAGAAAAGCTCACTCGGTCCGAGGGACCGTTTGAGAGAGGGAAAGGGTTGAAAGAGACCCGGTCTTTGTGACCACCTCAACGGGGAGTAGGTTTGCAAGAACCGAACCTCGGTAAAACAAATCCACGTGTCACACTCTTTCATTCGCTTGCGATTTGTTTTGCACCCTCTCTCTCGGACTCGATTATATTTCTAACGCTAACCCCGGCTTGTAGTTGTGATTAACTTTGTAAATTTCAGTTTCGCCCTATTCACCCCCCTCTAGGCGACTTTCAATTGGTATCGGAGCCCGGTGCTTCATTAGAGCTTAACCGCTCGAAGTGATGTCGGGAAAACACGCCAAGAGGGAGATGGAGACCGGCGACAAGCCCGCTACAAGCCACGGGAAGGCTTCATCGGAAGAGTCCCGCAACAAAAAGAAAGGGAAGGAGAAGAAAGCCTCTTCCCACAAGTCGCATCGGAGTGGCGACAAGAAAAAGAAGATGAGGAAGGTTGTCTACTACGAGACCGATACTTCATCACCTTCCACCTCCGGCTCCGACGCGCCCTCCGTAACTTCTAAGCGCCATGAGCGCAAGAAGTTTAGTAAGATCCCCTTACGCTATCCTCGCATTCCTAAACATACGCCTTTACTTTCCGTCCCATTAGGCAAACCACCAACTTTTGATGGTGAAGATTATGCTAGGTGGAGTGATTTAATGCGATTTCATCTAACCTCACTCCACAAAAGTATATGGGATGTCGTTGAGTTTGGTGTACAGGTACCATCCGTAGGGGATGAAGATTATGATGAGGACGAGGTGGCCCAAATCAAGCACTTCAACTCCCAAGCCACAACTATACTCCTCGCCTCTCTAAGTCGAGAGGAGTACAACAAGGTGCAAGGATTAAAGAGCGCCAAGGAAGTTTGGGACGTGCTCAAGACCGCGCACGAGGGAGATGAGCTAACCAAGATCACCAAGCGGGAGACGATCGAGGGGGAGCTCGGTCGCTTCCGGCTTCACAAAGAGGAAGAGCCACAAGACATGTACAATCGGCTCAAAACCTTGGTGAACCAAGTGCGCAACCTCGGGAGCAAAAAGTGGGATGACCACGAGATGGTTAAGGTTATTCTTAGATCACTTATTTTCCTTAACCCTACTCAAGTTCAATTAATTTGTGGTAATCCTAGATATACACTAATGACTCCCGAGGAAGTAATCGGGAATTTTGTGAGCTTTGAGTATATGATCAAGGGCTCAAAGAAAATCAACGAGCTAGATGATCCCTCCATGTCCGAAGCACAACCGGTCGCATTCAAGGCGACGGAGGAGAAGAAGGAGGAGTCTACACCGAGTAGATAACCAATCGACGCCTCAAAGCTCGACAACGAGGAAATGGCGCTCGTCATCAAGAGCTTCCGCCAAATCCTCAAGCAAAGGAGGGGGAAAGACTACAAGCCCCGCTCCAAGAAAGTTTGCTACAAATGTGGTAAGCCCGGTCATTTCATTGCAAAATGTCCACTATCTAATGACAGTGACAGGGGTGATGACAAGAAGGGGAGAAGAAAGGAGAAGAAAAGGTACTACAAGAAGAAGGGCGGCGATGCCCATGTTTGTCGCGAGTGGGACTCCGATGAAAGCTCTAGCGACTCCTCCGACGACGAGGACGCCGCCAACATCGCCGTCACCAAGGGACTTCTCTTCCCCAACGTCGGCCACAAGTGCCTCATGGCAAAGGACAACAAAAAGAAGAAGGTTAAATCCAAATCCTCCACTAGATATGAGTCCTCTAGCGATGATAATGCTAGTGATGAGGAAGATAATTTACGTACTCTTTTTGCCAACTTAAACATGCAACAAAAAGAAAAATTAAATGAATTGATTAGTGCTATCCATGAGAAGGATGATCTCTTGGACTCCCAAAAGGACTTCCTTATTAAAGAAAACAAGAAGCATGTTAAAATTAAAAATGCTTACGCTCTAGAAGTAGAAAAATGTGAAAAACTATCTAGTGAGCTAAGCACTTGCCATGAGACTATAGACAACCTTAGGAATGAGAATGCTAATTTGTTAGCTAAGGTTGATTCAAATATTTGTGATGTTTCAATTCCCAATCTTAGAAATGATAATGATAATTTGCTTGCTAAGATTGAAGAATTAAACATTACTCTCGCTAGCCTTAGAGATGAAAATGAAAAATTGCTTGCTAAGGCTAAAGATTTTGATGTTTGCAATGCTACCATTTCCGACCTTAGAAGTAAAAATGATATATTTCATGCTAAGGTTGTAGAATTAAAATCTTGCAAACCATCTACATCTACCGTTGAGCACACTTCTATTTGTACTAGATGTAGAGATGTTGATATTAATGCTATTCATGATCACATGGCTTTAATTAAACAACAAAATGATCATATAGCAAAATTAGATGCAAAAATTGCCGAGCATGAACTTGAAAATGAAAATTTTAAATTTGCTCGTAGTATGCTTTATAGTGGGAGACGCCCTGGCATTAAGGATGGCATTGGCTTCCAAAAGGGGGATAATGTCAAACTTAATGCCCCTCCTAAGAAATTGTCTAATTTTGTTAAGGGCAAGGCTCCCATGCCTCAAGATAACGAAGGTTACATTTTGTATCCTGCCGGTTATCCTGAAAGCAAAATTAGGAGAATTCACTCTAGGAAGTCTCACTCTGGCCCTAACCATGTTTTTATGTATAAGGGTGAGACATCTAGTTCTAGGCAACCAACCCGTGCTGAGTTGCCTAAGAAGAAAACTCCTAGTGCATCCAATGACCATAGCATTTCATTTAAAACATTTGATGCTTCTTATGTGTTAACTAACAAATCCGGCAAGGTAGTTGCCAAATATGTTGGGGGCAAGCACAAGGGGTCAAAAACTTGTGTTTGGGTACCCAAAGTTCTTGTGTCTAATGCCAAAGGACCCAAAACCATTTGGGTACCTAAAGTCAAGAACTAAGCTTGTTTTGTAGGTTTATGCATCCGGGGGCTCAAGTTGGATCATCGACAGCGGATGCACAAACCACATGACAGGGGAGAAGAAGATGTTCTCCTCCTACGAGAAAAACCAAGATCCCCAACAAGCTATCACATTTGGGGATGGGAATCAAGGTTTGGTCAAAGGATTGGGTAAAATTGTTATATCACCTGACCACTCCATTTCCAATGTTTTTCTTGTAGATTCTTTAGATTACAATTTGCTTTCCGTCTCTCAATTATGCAAAATGGGCTACAACTGTCTATTTACTGATGTATGTGTCACTGTCTTTAGAAGAAGTGATGATTCAATAGCATTTAAGGGAGTGTTAGAGGGTCAGCTATACTTGGTAGATTTTGATAGAGCTGAACTCGACACTTGCTTAATTGCTAAGACTAACATAGGTTGGCTCTGGCACCGCCGACTAGCCCATGTTGGGATGAAGAATCTTCATAAGCTTCTAAAGGGAGAGCACATTTTAGGATTAACAAATGTTCATTTTGAGAAAGACAGGATTTGTAGCGCATGCCAAGCAGGGAAGCAAGTTGGTGTTCATCATCCACACAAGAACATTATGACGACTGACAGGCCACTGGAGCTCCTACACATGGATCTATTCGGCCCGATAGCTTACATAAGCATCGGCGGGAGTAAGTACTGTCTAGTTATTGTGGATGATTATTCTCGCTTCACTTGGGTATTTTTTTTGCAGGAAAAATATCATACCCAAGAAACCTTAAAGGGATTCTTGAGATGGGCTCAAAACGAGTTTGGCTTAAGGATCAAGAAAATAAGAAGCGACAACGGGACGGAGTTCAAGAACTCTCAAATTGAAGGCTTTCTTGAGGAGGAGGGCATCAAGCATGAGTTCTCTTCTCCCTACACCCCACAACAAAATGGTGTAGTGGAGAGGAAGAATCGAACTCTATTGGACATGGCAAGAACCATGCTTGATGAGTACAAGACTTCGGATCGGTTTTGGGCCGAGGCGGTCAACACCGCTTGCTACGCCATCAACCGATTATATCTACACCGAATCCTCAAGAAGACATCATACGAACTCCTTACCGATAAAAAGCCCAATATTTCATATTTTAGAGTCTTTGGTAGCAAATGCTTTATTCTTGTTAAAAGAGGTAGAAAATCTAAATTTGCTCCTAAGACTGTAGAAGGCTTTTTATTAGGATATGATTCAAACACAAGGGCATATAGAGTCTTTAACAAGTCCTCTGGACAAGTTGAAGTTTCTTGTGACGTTGTGTTTGATGAGACTAACGGCTCTCAAGTAGAGCAAGTTGATCTTGATGAGATAGGTGATGGAGAGGCTCCATGCATCGCGCTAAGGAACATGTCCATTGGGGATGTGTGTCCTAAGGAATCCGAAGAGCCTTCAAATGCACAAGATCAACCATCCTCCTCCACGCAAGCATCTCCACCGACTCAAAATGAGGATGAGGCTCAAGTTGATGAAGGAGAAGATCAAGAAAATGAGTCACCTCAAGATGACGGCAACGACCAAGGGGGAGATGCAAATGATCAAGACAAGGAGGATGAAGAACCAAGGCCGCCACACCCAAGAGTCCACCAAGCAATTCAACGAGATCACCCCGTCGACACCATCCTCGATGACATTCATAAGGGGGTAACCACTAGATCTCGTGTTGCACATTTTTGTGAACATTACTCGTTTGTTTCCTCTATTGAGCCACACAGGGTAGAGGAAGCACTACAAGATTCGGATTGGGTGGTGGCGATGCAAGAGGAGCTCAACAACTTCACTAGGAACGAGGTATGGCATTTGGTTCCACGTCCTAATCAAAATTTTGTAGGAACCAAGTGGGTCTTCCGCAACAAGCAAGACGAGCATGGTGTGGTGACAAGGAACAAAGCTCGACTTGTGGCCAAAGGATACTCCCAAGTTGAAGGTTTAGATTTCAGTGAAACCTATGCACCCGTAGCTAGGCTTGAGTCAATTCGCATATTATTAGCCTATGCTACTTACCATGGCTTCAAGCTTTATCAAATGGACGTGAAGAGTGCCTTCCTCAACGGACCGATCAAGGAAGAGGTCTATGTTGAGCAACCTCTCGGCTTTGAAGATAGTGAGTACCCTAACCATGTTTATAAACTCTCTAAGGCGCTTTATGGGCTCAAGCAAGCCCCAAGAGCATGGTATGAATGCCTTAGAGATTTTCTTATCACTAATGGATTCAAAGTCGAAAAGGCCGATCCTACACTCTTTACCAAAACACTTGAAAATGATTTGTTTGTACAAATTTATGTTGATGATATTATATTTGGGTCTACTAACGAATCTATATGTGAAGAGTTTAGTAGGATCATGACACAAAAATTCGAGATGTCTATGATGGGGGAGTTGAAGTACTTCTTGGGATTTCAAGTGAAGCAACTCCAAGAGGGCACCTTCCTAAGCCAAACGAAGTATACTCAAGACATTCTAAACAAGTTTGGGATGAAGGATTCCAAGCCCATCAAGACACCCATGGGAACCAATGGGCATCTCGACCTCGACACGGAAGGTAAATCCGTGGATCAAAAGGTATACCGGTCGATGATAGGCTCTTTACTCTATTTATGTGCATCTCGACCGGATATTATGCTTTCCGTATGCATCTGTGCAAGATTCCAAGCCGACCCTAAGGAAGCTCACCTTACGGCCGTAAAACGAATCTTGAGATATTTGGCTTATACTCCTAAGTTTGGGCTTTGGTATCCTAGGGGATCCACATTTGATTTAATTGGTTATTCGGATGCCGATTGGGCGGGGTGTAAAATAAATAGAAAGAGCACATCGGGGACTTGCCAGTTCTTGGGAAGATCCTTGGTGTCTTGGGCTTCAAAGAAGCAAAATTCCGTAGCTCTTTCTACCGCCGAAGCCGAGTATATTGCCACAGACCATTGTTGTGCGCAACTACTTTGGATGAGGCAAACCCTTAGGGACTATGGTTACAAATTAACCAAAGTTCCTCTTCTATGTGATAATTAGAGTGCAATCCGCATGGCGGATAATCCCATTGAGCATAGCCGCACTAAACACATAGCCATTCGGTATCATTTTCTAAGGGATCACCAACAAAAGGGAGATATCGAGATTGCATATATTAACACAAAAGATCAATTAGCCGATATTTTTACCAAGCCACTAGATGAACAAACTTTTAACAAACTTAGGCATGAGCTAAATATTCTTGATTCTAGGAATTTCTTTTGATGTCTTGCATACATAGCTCATAAGTATACCTTTGTTCATGTCTCTTTTATATATGCTATGACTAATGTGTTTTCAAGTGAATTTCAAACCAAGTCATAGGTGTATTGAAAGGGAATTGGAGTCTTTGGCGAAGACAACAGGCTTCCACTCCACTCCATAACTCATCTCGCCGTCGCTCCGAGCATCTCTCCGTCTTTTGGTATAATCTTCACTCATGTTTTATTTTGCCAAAGGGGAGAAAGTTGCTAAAAGGGCTCTAATGATTCTGTTTTTGGCGATTTATGCCAAAGGGGGAGAGAACATGAGCCCAAAGCAAAAGGACCGCACCACCACCACCTAATTTTAAAAGAGTTTTTTTTAATTGGTATGATTTTTCAAATTGGTATCTCATTGTGTTCAAAAGGGGGAGAGAGTAATATTTTCAAAATCAGTATCTTAAAACCCTCTTGAACACTAAGAGGAGGAATTTATCAAAGGGGAGTTTTGTTTAGTCAAAGGAAAAGCATTTGAAACAGGGGGAGAAAATTTCAAATCTTGAAAATGCTTCGCAAAATCTTATTCATTTACCTTGGCTATTTGCAAAAAGACTTTGAAAAGGATTTACAAAAGAATTTGCAGGAACAAAACAAGTGGTGCAAAGCGTGGTCCAAAATGACAAAAATCAAAGAAACAATCCATGCATATCTTATGAGTAGTTATATTGGCTCAATTCTAAGTAACCTTTGCACTTACATTATGCAAACTAGTTCAATTATGCACTTCTACATTTGCTTTGGTTTGTGTTGGCATCAATCACCAAAAAGGGGGAGATTGAAAGGGAATTAGGCTTACACCTATTTCCTAAATGATTTTGGTGGTTGAAATGCCCAACACAAATAATTGGACTAACTAGTTTGCTCTAAGTCTATAAGTTATGCAGGTGCCAAAGGTTCACACTTAGCCAATAAAAATACCAAGAATTGGGTTCAACAAAGAGAGCAAGGGATAACCGAAGGCTGCCCTGGTCTGGCGCACCGGACTGTCCGGTGTGCCACCGGACAGTGTCCGGTGCACTAGGGGACTCCAAGCCAAACTTCGCACCTTCGGGAATTTTCAGAGGCGCTTCGCTATAATTCACCGGACATGTCCGGTGCACACCGGACAGTGTCCGGTGCTCCAGAGGAGAGCATCTCTGAACTCGCCAGCTTCGGATTTCCGCTCCGCTATAATTCACCGGACATGTCCGGTGCACACCGGACTGTCCGGTGAGCCAGCGGAGCAACGGCTACTTCGCGCCAACGGTCGACTGCAACGCATTTAATGCGCGCCAGCGCGCGTAGAGGAGCAGAGCACGCGCGGGTGGCACACCGGACAGTCTACAGGACTTGTCCGGTGCACCACTGGACAGCCAGGCGGGCCCACACGTCAGAGCTCTAACGGTCGGAACCCAACGGCCTGGTGACGTGGCTGGCGCACCGGATAGTGTCCGGTGGCGCACCGGACTGTCCGGTGCGCCATGCGACAACAGCCTTCACCAAACGGCTAGTTTGGTGGTTGGGGTTATAAATACCCCCAACCACCCCACATTCAAGTCATCTAAGTTTTCACACTTCCAACCACTTACAAGAGCTAGGCATTCAATACAAGACACACCCAAGTGATCAAATCCTCTCCCAATTCCACAAAAGCTTTAGTGTTAAGTGAGAGTGATTTTTGTTGTGTTCTTTTGAGCTCTTGCGCTTGGATTGCTTCTTTTCTTTCTCATTCTTTCTTGAGATCAAATTCACTTGTAATTGAGGCAAGAGACACCAATCGTGTGGTGGTCCTTTGTGGGAACTTTGTGTTCCAAGTGATTGAGAAGAAAAGCTCACTCGGTCCGAGGGACCGTTTGAGAGAGGGAAAGGGTTGAAAGAGACCCGGTCTTTGTGACCACCTCAACGGGGAGTAGGTTTGCAAGAACCGAACCTCGGTAAAACAAATCCGCGTGTCACACTCTTTTATTCGCTTGCGATTTGTTTTGCACCCTCTCTCTCGGACTCGATTATATTTCTAACGCTAACCCCGGCTTGTAGTTGTGATTAACTTTGTAAATTTCAATTTCGCCATATTCACCCCCCTTCTAGGCGACTTTCAAAGAGCAAAGGCAAACACTCCAAAGACACAATCAAAGCATTCAATCCCCTCCAAGCTCCAAAATCAACTCAAGTGCTTAGAGACTTGAGAGAGGATCATTTGTGTTTCTTTTGTTGATCTTGTTGCTTGGATTGCTCTCTTCTTCTCACTCTAAACTTCTTAAGTGCTTTGTAAAGCTAGCAAGAGACACCAAAGTGTGTGGTGATCCTTGCGAGGTCTTAGTGACCCTAGTGATTAAGGAGATGCACTCGACTGGTCTGTGTGATCGATTGAGAGAGGGAAAGGGTTGGAATAGACCCGGCCTTTGTGGCCTCCTCAACGGGGATTAGGTTCTTTGGAACCGAACCTCATTAAACAAATCGCCGTGTTCATTTGTGTTGATCTACACTTGATTTGTTTTCCCCTTCTTTCCTCCCTCTTAAAGTTCCCTTGCTCATATTGATTTGAGTTTGCTCCCAAAGTTATCCGCATTAATTGAGCAACTCTTGGCAAGGAGAACTATCTTCCGCACTTCGAATTATTTCTAACACTAACCCCGGGCATAGCGCGTGTACAAACTTTATAATTTTCAGGTTTCGCCTATTCACCCCCCCTCTAGGCGACTTTCACACACCTTACACAAGATGATCACAATCCAAATTATAATAAGGGAGGGAGTAGAGTACACACACAAGAGCACAATTGCAACAACACACGCACAAATGCAAAGAAGAGAGCACAACGACAAAGCGATAGAGTAACGACTCAGAAAATGCGCTCAAATCTCTCTCAAACACTTCGAAGGCGTGGTCGTGGAGTCTCGGAGTTGTAGTGTGCTCTAGGAGTGCTTGGTGTACTGGTAGACACGCCTAGGGGCCTCTTTTATAACCCAAGGGGCCATTGCTCCGTCATTTGGAAGGCGATGATTGTCTTCTATCTACGGGTGCACCAATCTATCCGGTGGCACACCGGACACTCTGTCTGCAACGACCACCGAATCGTCTGATTGGCCGCCTTCCTTTTCGAGTGGGCACCGGACTGTCCGGTGCTTCCTCCCAACCATTGCTGAGCTGATGTGGCTAGCGGTCATCGCAGCGCCAACCGTTGGTGCGGGGAAGAGTCGTTTGTCGCATGGCGCACCGGACATGTTCGGTGCACACCGAACTGTCCGATGGGTGGTTATCAGCAAGTGGATGTTCTGCCACAATTTGAGCTTGGATGGCTCACTCGACCGCTACATGGACCATTGGGTCCTTTGGGGTTTCACCTAATGCTCTGGAGTGGACTATGACGAGACCTTCACCCCCGACGTCAAGTTCACCACCGTTAGGGCCGTCCTCTCCCTTGCCCTCTCTCGGGATTGGGCGTTCCATCAGCTAGATATCAAGAATGCCTTCCTCCACGACACTCTGATAGAGATGGTACGTCTACTGCAACCAGCCCACCAGCTTCATCACCTTCGCTCGTCTGGTTCTGGTGTGCCAGCTGAACCACTCCCTATACGGCCTCAAGTAGGCAACATGGGGTTGGTACACTCGCTTCACTTCCTCCTTGGCCTCCCTCAGCTTTGTTGAGGCCAAGTCGGACATGTCCATGTTCATCTACCAGCACGATGACGACATCGTCTACCTCCTGCTCTACGTCGACAACATCGTGCTCATGGCGCCCACCACCGACCTTCTTCAGCACATGATCGGCGCCCTTTAGCGGGAGTTCGCAATGAAGGGGCCCTATAAGGATCACGATGCCCAAGAGGGGGGTGAATTGGGCTTTTCTAAAAATCAACAATAATTAAAACATAAGCAAGAGCCCAACTTCACCCCAACAACTAGCAATAAGAGAATAATACTAGAAATACAACAATGCTAAGGCAATACTTCAAATACTTGCTAAAAATACACAATATATAATGCTTGAATTAAGTGCGGAATGTAAAGCAAGGTTTAGAAGACTCCTCCAATTTTTCCCGAGGTATCGAAGAGTCGACACTCTCCCCTAGTCCTTGTTGGAGCACCCGTGCAAGGGTATCGCTCCCCCTTGGTCCTCGCAAGAACCAAGTGCTCACTATGAGATGATCCTTTGCCACTCCGGCGCGGTGGATCCCTCACGACCGCTTACAATCTTGAGCCGGGTCACCAACAAGATCTCTGAGGTGATCACCGAGCTCCCAACACCACCAAGCCATCTAGGTGATGCCGATCACCAAGAGTAACAAGTCGTAGACTTTCACTTGACCAAGAGAAGCCTAATGCATGTAGTATGTGCTCTAGGTGGCTCTCGCTAGCACCAATGAGGTCCAAATGCTGGATTAAGATTCTCTAATCACCTCACTAGGCTTTGTGGTGCTTGCAATGCTCTACCAATGTGTAGGAGTAAATGTGGGCAGCAAGACAATGAATATGGTGGGTGGAGGGGGTATAAATAGCCCTCACCCACCAACTAGCCGTTACCAGAATTCTGCTGCGCATGGGCGCACCGGACAGTCCGGTGCACCAACGGTGCGCCAACGATCATCTCCAATGGCTAGTTCTGACAGCTAGCCGTTGGGCAGATGGCACACCGGACAGTGAACAGTCACTGTCCGGTGCGCACCGGACAGTCCGGTGTGCCGGCTATAATTCATCTATTGAACTCCGTGCTCTCGGGTTTCTGGAGGGGAAAGGGCTTCCCCGGGCCAACCTGGCCCACTTGACAGAGGGCGCACTAGACAGTCCGGTGCACACCAAACAGTCCGGTGCCCCTTGGCCAGAAACCCTAAGTTCTGTTTTCTGTTGATTTTCAAATCGGTTTTCGTTCTAACTCGTGAGTATGTTCTAGAGTGACACCTAGAACTATATGTGAGTGTGAATATGCACCAACACTATACTAGAACTCTCTCACTACTACAGGTATCCTCTATACAGGCGGTCCGGTTAGCCTCTACACAGGCGGTTCCAGGAACCGCTTGTGGTGCACCGCCTGTGATGTAAAACAACATCACAGGCGGTCAATCAAAAACCGCCTGTGATAGACACACATAACAGGCGGTCCTGTTTAAAAGAACCGCCTGTGATAGTCACACATCACAGGCGGTCCGGTTTAAAAGAACCGCCTGTGATAGACACACATCACAGGCGGTTTTAATTATAAGCCGCCTGTATTTCCCAGATCCATATATAGAAACAGATTCATATATATTTTCCAGATTCATATACAGAAACAGAATTAATAACAGCCTGTGATTCAAACACAGATTCAAACACATATATAGCAGGTTCCATAAACAGATTCATCATACAAAGATTCAAACATCCCCATATACATACACAGATTCATATCCACATATATATCAAGTTCCATCATACACAGATTTATACACATCAAGTTGCATAACAACTCAACATCTCAAAGTTCCATAGACAACTAAACATCTAAAGTTCCTAACTAAAGACCTAAACACTGTGTGATATTGTGTACAAACTTAGTTCTGGGAATTTTTGCAAATTTCCATTTACATTGTAGAATAGCCCTTGTTGATGAAGAACTTCACGGCGCATAAAGTAAAGCAAGTCTCTTACAACCTTAGCCACGCCGGTGGAAACCATATCTCTTTCTAACCATTCAGCATTGATCTTAGATTTAGGAACCTGCAATGAAAGCAAAAATCAATCGGTGCTAAGAGTAATGTGATGAGCAACAATATAACAGAAAAATTGCAATATAGACAATGATAGAGAACTTACATCCTCACGATTGACCATGTAATGGAAGGTGACACGACACCATTCGCATACATAATAACCGCACAGGACAGTACCCGGAGGTTGTTTGTCACCATATGGAAATAATGATATTGACAAATTAGGCTTGTCCTCTGGATGTTCGCCGCCAAGATCTTTCCAATAAAAACGGTATGCACTGCATATAAGAATAGCATTGTGAGATTAAGAATACATTTGTTAAGTTGTAATAAGTACAAGTGTGCAATAATAATCATACTTCTCTAAAATCTTCAAGAAGTCATTATACGTAGCCTTTTCCATTCTCAGTGAGTCGAAGACCACGACTTTACCATCCTTTGGCCAGATCATGATACAAATGTAGTGGTCACTATATAGACATAGACGAAAACACATGTTAATATCACGATTGCCATAATTTATAGTTCAAAATTAAACCATGTCGATAACTTACTTAAAGTGGTGCGGAGCTATTATTAAGTCCTTGCCATGTTGTACATGATTATACATGGCTCGTCCAATGTATGCCGCCATTACCTTCATTTTCTTTCTCTGATTCTGTTTGACGGCTTTCTCAAATTCAGCATCGTCCAAGTCTTTGTATTCTTCTCCTTGCCTCCGAGCAACTACTTTGTAGCGAGCTTGGGATATCATCAACGGGTCAAGAAACCCTGTCTTAAGTTGTTTCTTCTTATCATCCATGTATTGCATCCTACGTGTAATAGTGTTAATCGTTAGACTCTCGTTTATGTGTGCGTGTACAAAACTAACAAATATGAAAGTTTAGAGGTACTTACAAGCAGAAGAGGGTTAAGTAGTTCGTTTCCATCCTTTGTCGGTGGTACAACGACCAGAGATCGTCAAAGAATAAATGCCGCACAGGATTTATATGATCATTGCTCCAAAATGCATCTTCTGGCACAACAAATGTGAATTCCTCGAGTTTGTATTTGTTGCTAGCCACCATGTACCACTCATGCATTCTAATCTCCGGAGTCGACAACTTAGAAAGTTGCACCGTCGTTAAGAACGGCCTCCCATTCACAAATTTAGGAGGAACATCCTCCTTCTTGTATACCGAGATATTGGTTTTAAGACGTAATGATTCTCGAGTATGAATCATTCCATCTTCTTCCCATACTTCGAAATTGTCTATTTGGGCCGGCCGTGTGCCTACTCCATGAGATGCTGATACTGCTTTTGATTGATTAGTCATAACTCTCTGCAATTTATGCAGGTAGCGTGCCACTGATTCTGACGGTTTCTTGACATCGTCTGTGGCGATTCGCTTATGAATCTTCTTTGAAATAGTTGGCCCTTCAACATTGGTGCCAACCTTTGGTTCCTTTTTGATGTTGACGTCGACATTCTGAGGAACAATTTTGTCTACGTCCCCCTCGTCGAGTTCCTTCGCAAGAGGCGATATGATTGTTTCAACGATTTTTTTGGAGGTCGGTGTCATATCTTCCTGCACCATGGGGTGTGGAATGATTGAACTAGCTTTTTGTTGCATTGGTGTTGAATTCGGTTCATCACCAAACTTGATGTCGCGTCGATGCCAAAGGACCAACTCGTTAATTGCCTCATGCAAAGTTATGATCCCCTCAACTGGAAAATCTATCTCCCAGTCTTCACAACCATTGTCTGTGATTTCTAGAACTTCGACCACAACATAGTGTGGCGGGACAGGATTGTCCTTGTAGTTAACAAGTCCTGGTTTTACCAAACCAGTAGCAGCTTCCTTTGTTTTTGTCCCAGATCGATTGATTGGAATATGAAGAAAGCAAGGCTTGTCCTCAACAATATCGTCTACAGGGTACTTGGTCAAGTCTTGCACAGATCCAACGCTGCTAGGGACTATAGGTGGACTCATGTGGCTTGGCTTAAGTTCAAATGATATGCATTCTGTTTTCTTCATTTTGTTCATCACGTCATTAATAGCCTTTTGTACCCTTTCATCAATAGTCTCTTCAAGGGTCCTTTTCGACTTCTCGTGTTTCCTATATGACGACGCATACTCTGGAAACGCCTCTCTCCAGGAAATCTTAGAAGAGATTCCCCGAGCCCGTCCAGTGTGTTCAGGATTGCCTAGGGCTGCAGTTAGTATGTCATTCTCCCTCCGAGGCTTAAATTCTCCTTTTTTCTCTTATCTGCATATTCTTGAATTTTTGATGAAACTTCGCCTACCAATTCTGGATGCACAAGTTTGTCGTCCTCACTCAAACCTGCTCGACCTAAGATCCAACGAATAGCTCTCTCATCGATATCTTTTAATATTGGGTCCAAAGTGCCGTTAGTTATAGCTTCCTCGATAATCTTGTTCCACTGCACAACTTTATGGTGATATCCGCTTGACCCCAGGCGATGGGGGTGTTTGTTCATCTTCGCTCTCTGAGAATTAGTTTCGCCCAGTTCTTTGGCCTTCAGTTCGGTCTTCTGACGAACAAATTCCTCCCACTGAGCTTGAGTGATTTTCCCCATTTTCTTGGGCGGAGGAACCTTATTCTTCTTAACAAAGTCCCTATTCATCTCGGCCTTCCACCCACGAAACATCTTGGCCATAGCAGAGAGCATCGACTTCCTTACTGCATCCTCTGTGCCTTTTGGGAACTTGAATGACTCAGACAACTTAGCCCATAGCTTGTTGCGGGTGTCTTCATCTAAATCCTTCCATTTTTGAAGTGTGATTGGCACTATATCTCTAACAGTAGCCCCGCAGGAATTTCGAAACTTTGTAACCACGTCAAGTGGTTCTTCAGGAAACCCCTCTGCATTTAGTTTTGTTACATACATAACTGCACCTTCTTTCATCTGATTTGGACCTCGTCGCCCTCGTTTCCGCTTATGTGAAACGGATGATTCAGGCATCGGAGCATCCTCCGTGTTTCGTGTAGAAGATGCATCCTCTTTCTTCTCTTCATTTGAAATCTATATAGTGAAAAAATTAATGGCCTTTCATATATGAACATTATTTTACAATATAGTCGACATATTTCTATTTACCTCTTCATCGTTGGGAATATAGTCGGCATCAAGCTCATCTGATGTTTTTTTCTTCCTTGGAGGTATAGGAGTACAAGGATTGTCGTCACTAGAACTATCCTCCCTGCTCCCTTCACTTGAGCTGCTCGTTGTCTGCCATTCAAGTTTGGTCGTGTCTTCATCAACTTTGTTAGACGCACCGGTGCAGACCACATCCATACTAGGCTGCTCGTTGTCTGCCATTCAAGCTGGTTCCATCGATAAAGGGATATACTGTTAGTCTGATATACTGGTTCCATCAATAAGGGAACTTGGAGAAAAGACACTTTCCAATGCAGTTAGACAGAGAAGGCATGGCTGTGATGTTATAATGCTGAAGGACCCCAAGAAGAGATTATGCCCTATAGTCTACCACCTCTCGTTATTTGTGGGCTTCACCGAGGGCGGGAAACATTTGGTGACATCAAACGACCTTCGGGCTAGGGACGTCTGCGAGCTTGTTAAGGGGCCAGACGATGGTGAGCCGGTGTACTCTGTCCGGATGTGTGGTCACAAAATTTAAAGCCGCCCCGGCTTCATCTGTGCGCTTCTCTTCTCTTATGTCGGCTACTAAGATCACTTAGCACCCCACCTAAGAGAAGAGAAGCACACACATGCAGCCGGGGCAGCTTTTAATTTTGTGACCACACATCCGGACATAGTACACCGGCTCAACATCGTCTGGCCTCTTAACAAGCTCGCAGACGTCTTCAGCCCGAAGGTCGTTTGCTATCACCAAATGTTTCCAGCCATCGGTGAAGCCCACAAATAACGGGAGGTGGTAGACTACAGGGCTTAATCTCTTCTTGGGGTCCTTCAGCATTATAACATCACAACCATGCTGAAGGACCCCAAGAAGAGATTAAGCCCTGTAGGACTCCAAGAAGAGATTAAGCCCTGTGGACTACCACCTCCCGTTATTTGTGGGCTTCACCGAGGGCGGGAAACATTTGGTGACATCAAACGACCTTCGGGCTGGGGACATCTGCGAGCTTGTTAAGGGGCCAGATGATGGTGAGCCGGTGTACTCTGTCCGGATGTGTGGTCACAAAATTTAAAGCCGCCCCGGCTTCATCTGTGCGCTTCTCTTCTCTTATGTCGGCTACTAAGATCACTTAGCACCCCACCTAAGAGAAGAGAAGCACACACATGCAGCCGGGGCAGCTTTAAATTTTGTGACCACACATCCGGACATAGTACACCGGCTCACCATCGTCTGGCCCCTTAACAAGCTCGCAGACGTCTTCAACCCGAAGGTCGTTTGCTATCACCAAATGTTTCCAGCCATCGGTGAAGCCCACAAATAACGGGAGGTGGTAGACTACAGGACTTAATCTCTTCTTGGGGTCTACACACTTAAGATTGTAGGAGCTAGTGCTCAACTACTAGCATCTATAGATATGGACACAAGTCCAAATTTGGTGCTACTCGGCACCATCGATATCACTAGAAAAAAAAATACATCAAAGAGATACACTTCCCAATAGTACTCGAAGATAGTTCATTGACTTGACACTCTCTAAGAGGTTCATACAAAATACATTATCTCTAAGAGTGAAACCTACAATACTCATATCGTGTTGTTTAGGACTAAACATCAACAACCCCTTGACTGGTCGCTATCATACTCAATTCCAAAATATTTTTCCAATATGTCGGCTTGAGTAAGGAGATCTGGGCTTGGGAGTTCCTCCAAATCATCTGCAGCTTCATCATCTTCAGCATATTGCAGGGCTTCATCTTGAATAATTTTAGCCCTCTTGGAGTCAGCATACTTTTTGATGGACAGAGCACACTTCTCAAGCATGTCGCATACATCTCCAATTTGAAACAAAGTGGTCTTAAGTGTGTACACTGATTCCGGTTCACTAGTATCCACAACCCCATCAGTCACTAGACTGCGAATGATGTCAACATGTGTCTCGATGACTCGAACTGAGCTCTCAACCATGTCAAGTGGCTCTTTTTCCATCTCTAAAACTGAAAATGGCCAAGCCTCACAATCAACATTGAGATCGCAACAAAGGCAGGGATCAGAGGGAAAACAAGGATGTGGCTTATAGGGCAAAAAGAGGGGTCCAAATAACATTGTCATGGCTATGAACAAGTCAAAGATGGGAGATAAGAACAAGTCTTATAACATAGGGTTGGGAAGCAAAGATAGGTAGTCAAAAAACTAAGAAGGGAGATAAGAACAAGTCTTATAACATAGGGAGATAATAACATTGCCATGGCTATGTACTTCCATGATGTATGTGGCCATAAACACTAAAAATAGACTTGTTTCCCCAATCACTATGGAGATTTTCTACCAAGAAGGGGTCCTAGTAGTTGCATCAACTATCCATGACAAAATTCTTCATAAGCATAATTACCAACATTTAATCACAAGGGATACAAGCTACTAAAGCAAAAATGGTGACCTTAACAAAATATTAAGTGAAAACACCAACAATATAAGCATAATGACCAACATTAACAATATAAGATTAACAATAATTAAGGCAGGGGTCCTAGTAGTTGCATCAACTATCCATGACAAAATTCTTCATAAGCATAATTACCAACATTTAATCACAAGGGATACAAGCTACTAAAGCAAAAATGGTGACCTTAACAAAATATGTAAGTGAAAACACCAACAATATAAGCATAATGACCAACATTAACAATATAAGATTAACAATAATTAAGGCAGGACTAGCAAAAACAAGTAATCAAGGCATGAATTTTTAACAAGTAATTAAGGCATGATCAAGGAGTGCACCGAGGGCTCGGAGATGGGCACGGCGGCGCACTCGGCGCTCGGGCTCGGCGGCGCTCGGGCTCGAGGACGGGGACGGCGGCGCTTGGCCTCGGAGACGGTGGCGCTTGGGCTCGGGGACGGGGAAGGGGACGGTGGCGCACTCGGAGATGGGCACGACGGCGCGCTCGGGCTCGGGGACGGGGAAGGGGACGGTGGCGCACTCGGAGATGGGCTCGGCGGCGCTCGGGCTCAGGGACGGGGAAGGGGACGGTGGCGCACTCGGAGATGGGCTCGACGGCGCTCGGGCTCGGGGACGGGGACGGCGGCGCTTGGCCTCGGAGATGGTGGCGCTCGGGGACGGGGCCCAGCTCGGAGACGGTGGCGGTTGGGCTCGGGCTCGGCGACGGCGTGGCGGGCGCTCACGGCTCGGAGACAGGGACGGGAACGGTGGCGCAGCAGCCTGGCGGCGTAGTATCAGCTCCGGGCGAAAACTAAACCCTAAGCCACCGTACCGACGCTTTTATATAGTAAACACATCACAGGCGGATTTTAAGAACAACCGCTTGTGATGTATAACATCACAAGCGGTTTTCTATTGCGACCGCCTGTGATACAAAGATTTGCAAATGTTTGCGTGGGGTCAAAGTGCCCACAGGTTTCTCATCCAATATCAGCAGACTAGTCAGGATGAAGGACTTGTCTCTATTTGGCTACAACTCTCATGACTGCCATGTGATGATGACGGTGTTCCTCCCAATTGCGGTAAGAGCCCTCAAAACAGAGCATGTCAAAGTTGTCATCACACGCTTGTGTTACTTTTTCAATGCGGTTTCACAAAAAGTAATAGCTTTAGAAGACTTGGACTATCTAAAGGCATACATCATCGAGACTATGTGCAAGCTTGAAATGTGTTTTCCTCCATCATTTTTTGATATGCAAGTACACCTAATCATACATCTCGTGGATCAGATAAAAATATTAGGGCCACTATATTTACATCATATGTTTCAGTTGGAGCGATACCTGGGAGTATTAAAAGGTTATGTGCGAAATCGCGCTCACCCAGAGGGTTCAATCATGGAGGGATACACTACAGAAGAAGTGATTGAGAGCTGTATAGATTACATCAGTGACAGAACAATGATAGGTGTGCCTGTACCTAAACATGAGGGTAAACTATGTGGGAGAGGGAGAATGGGCAAGAAAACTTTTCGCGTTGAGGATTACAAGCTAGTACATTGTGCTCATGGTAGTGTACTACAACATCTCACGATAGCCGAGCCTTACATAGAGGAACACCTGAATGAGCTTCGTAAAGAAAATCAGAACCGCACAGAGGACTGGATCATGAGGGAGCACAAACATCGTTTCAGCGAATGGTTAATGGACAAAAACATCCCATTCGGAGACTCTTCGGATGAGAAAACAATGAAGAATTTGGCTTCTGGGCCATCGTGTTTTGTGACATCATGGCAAGCATATGACATCAATGGGTACACATTCTACACTAAATCAAAAGACATGAAAAGTGTTGCACAAAATAGCGGTGTTCGTATCGATGCTTTTGACCTACATGGACAGAAGACCACATATTTTGGATTCATAGAGGAAATATGGGAACTTGATTATGGCCCAAGCATGAAAATACCCTTGTTTAAGTGCCAATGGGTACAACATCCCGTGGGGGTGATAGTGGATAACTACGGACTCACACTGGTAGACTTAAAGAAAGTAGGATATAAAGATGACCCGTGGGTTCTCGCCGAATGTGTTGCACAAGTGTTCTATGTACTCGATCCAGCAGATGAGAAGATGCATGTAGTTATTTCTGGAAAGCAAAAAATTGTTGGAGTTGAGAATGTGGGAGACCAAGATGAGGAATACAATAAGTATGAAGAGATGTTCGTCTTTAACGGTCCAGATAGAATCAAGCGTGTGGAAAAGAAAATTGATAAGAACTTAAAGCCATACATGCGGAAAAATGGTAGTTCATGAAAAATTGTATGAATCAAATTGTATTTGTTATCATGTATGATCGACTATGAATTGTGGTTGCCAATTAATTTAAAATCTCTCTAGTTATCTATGCGTGCTATTATAATTCATTTAAATTGTATTTGCATATTATTGTTAAAAATTAAATATTAATTCATTTAAATTGTATTTGCATATTTCTGTTAAAAATTAAAATTATTTTCATATTGAAATTGTATTTTCATAATTTTACAATCACAGGCGGTTTTGTCTTAGGGTCCGCTTGTGAAAAGGATAGAGCATCACAGGCGGTCCTAAACAAAAACCGCTTGTGATACTATTACATCACAGGCGTACTAAACCGCCTGGGACATCACAGGCGGTTTTCTAACCGAACCGCCTGTGATGTAAAAATCCTACCGCTTGTATAGAGCCAAATTGTACTAGTGTCTTGGTCAAACTACTCATCGACAACCCCTCTTTATAGTACGGCTAAAACAAAAATAAAAGACCTAACTATATAACGAGTGTCCGCAACTCCTTGACACTCGGAATACGAAGACCTTCTTCTTTTGTTTCGTCGTTTTAGCCGTCGCTTCAAGTTCTTATCTCCGGGATTGTTTTTACCGTTGTAGTACATCTTTCTGTAATGCGACTTAACTTACCATTTGTTTCTACAAAACACACGTTAGTCACATATAATATTACGTTGTCATTAATCACTAAAACCAACCAGGGCCTAGATGCTTTCAGGCCCTCCACCACTTCCTCGGCATCACCGCCGAGCGTCAGCCTTAGTGTCTCTTCCTCCACCAGTGCCAGTATGCTCTCCACATCCTCGAGCGAGTTGGCATGTCTGACTGTAAGCCCTGCTCCACGCCTGTCGACACTCAGTCGAAGCTCTCTGAGGATGACAAACCGCCAGCCACTAACGCGATAGCCTACCAAAGCCTTACCAGCGCGCTCTAGTATCTGACCTTCTCTAGGCCGGATATTGCCTACATCGTCCAGTAGGTGTGCCTTCACATGCACACCCCATAGGAGCCTCATCTAATCGCTCTGAAGTGGATCCTTCGCTACCTCTATGACTCCCTCGACTACGTTATTCTACTCTGACCCCCTTCTGATGCCGGAGCTCAAGGTCTACACCGACGTTGACTGTGTTGTCTATCCAGAAACGCGTCGTTCCACTTCCGGCTATGCCGTGTTCTTCGGTGCCAACCTCGTCTCCTGGGCTACCAAGCGTCAACCTATCTCTTGCTCCTACGCAGAGGCCGAGTACCGCACTGTGGCCAATAGCGTGGCAAAGGCCTACTGGCTTCGTCAACTTCTCCAGAAGCTCCACAACCCCTTCCAGCGTGCCACTCTCGTCTACTGCGACAACGTCAGCGCGGTCTACCTCTACACCAATCTTGTGCAACATCAGCGCACGAAGCACAGGGAGATCGACCTGCATATCGCCCATGAGCGTGTCACTGCCAGTGACGTTTGGGTCCTTAGCGTCCCCACCACGATGCAGTTCACCGACATCTTCACAAGGGACTGCCATCTAGTGTCGTCGCCGATTTTTGCTCCAATCTCAACATTTGTATAGGATAAAGTTGAGACTGCAGGAGGATGTTAGAGCCCCGTTTAGGTTTTTGGGTTATCCCCTTATAATTATTGTCATACCCTTGTTTAATGGGCCAGGCCCAACAACTTGGTCTATCCCAACCCTATTTAGGATTACGGTTTCCCACATAAGTGCATATTAAAAGGGGTTAATTAGAAATATGCCACTGCAATTTTAAATAGTTAAAAACTAATTCATTTTCATGCCACTCCATGGCACCAAAATAAACTAACCATCTAATTTTGCAAAAGTTAGTGGCATATATACAATTAGCTATTATAAATAAAAAACTAAAATTAATCATCTCATAATTTATAATAGAGAGAATAACTATTAGTAGCTAACTATTAGCTTTTTAGATCTGAACATAATCTTAGATGGCGATGATCATGACTTCACTGTTAAAATATTAAAGATTAGGATTTGTAGAGGAAAAATAATACAACCACTACTATATAATTGATTTTCAGCAACAAGAGGTTTTTATAGACGACCCAATATAGGTTTTTAGACAAACTTGCGTGTTTGAATGCCTCTGCCGTTACATTCAAATCGAGTTGTCTAAAAATACATCTGTAGAGCCAAACAAACATTTTTTAGACGACTATGGATATGTTTGTTTTCTTAATTTATTTAATATAATCTAGAGGATAAACAAATAGACGCATGTCTAAAAATCAATTTCTAAAACTGTTCTAATTCCAGCTATTTCTAGAAATAAGATTTTTAGATGTGTCTGAACAAACGTCCCTAAACGTAGTGAACCGAAGTATTTTCACAACAATAACATACAAGCAGGGGCGGAGCCAGGAATAAAATATAAGGGTCCAAACAACCCCTATTTACACAGTGTTATAGAAATTTTAAAAACTATATATTTGTTGGAACTTGCTCTCCTGGTCAAGTCGATCCAACGGGGGAATGAAAGCAACGTGAACAAGGTTTTAACTCGAGATGGCAATGGCTCTGTTAATCCAGCCTCTCAAGAGCACTGTACGGGGGTATTTATAGGTGCCTGAGTGCCCAACGTCTCGATGTAAGGACACATATACCCTCAGGCACCTGGTCTATCCCCGGAATATTCCTATAAAGGAGGGTTACAGACTGTCATTACAGAAAAGATATTACAAATCGGGCCCGTAACACACTTCTCCGTGCGGGGCCTGTTACGATGGGCCGAATCCCACATGGGCCTCCAGGTCGAGTGAGGACGAGGGACGGGGCGACGTTGTCGTAGGTCTTTGTCTTGCAGTGTAGAAGACGAAGGGTGGACCTTGCCGGTCGTTCTGCTTCCTGTTGGCGCAGCGGGATTGTCGGCGTTTCGGACCCGCGAGAACCGTCAACCGACCAGTGAATTTATCGCTGCGTGCCCCTGCCCAGATGGGTTGATGCAAGATGGAACACAAGCGGGAGGATGAGGCTTATATTATTTTGCACCGGGGTGCTCGTAGTAGAGGTTACAAGCGTCGCTCGAGAGCGAGAGCGAGAGAGAGAGAGGGTTTAGCCTCAAGGTGAGATGTCTGAGCTAGCCTCCTCCACGTCTCTCCTACCCTGCCTGCCTCTCTTCGCTCGCCCCGTCCCTGTGTGCGTTTGTGTGTGCCTTAAGAAGGCCCTGGACATCTCCTTTTATAGATACAAGGAGATGGCCCAGCTGTACAATGAGGGTGTAGCTGTATGCTAACGTGGCTGGCGCAGAAGTGCCTTAACCCTTGTACATGCGCTAACGTGGCCGTCGGAGAAGTGCCTTGAGCCCTGCAGAGGCGCAGCTGGCGGTGCAGCATGGATCCTGCTGACGTTTCCTTGCTTCCGTAGGGAGCTGAGAACCATCGACGTCATGGACGCACACGGGAAACCATCATTACCTGCTATCGGAGTAGTTTGATGTGACTCCGATCTTGTTCCTTCGTAGCAAAGGGTGGCTAGCTAGCGGTAGGGTAATGATGTATCCCCTGTAGCGTAGTCGGTCCGAGGCCGAGGTCGGGCGAGGAGGAGACTTCTCTTGAGGCCGAGGCCCGAGGTCGAGCGAGGCAGAGACCTTCCCCGAGGCCGAGGCCTGGGGTCGGGCGAGGCGGAGACCTTCCCCCGAGGCCGAGGCCTGGGGTCGGGCGAGGCGGAGACCTTCCCCGAGGCCGGGGCTGAGGCCGAGGCCTGGGGTCGGGCGAGGCGGAGCTCCTTGTAGCGCCCGACACTGAACTCGGGGGAGGTCGAGACCTGCTGTTGTCAGTTTTACCCTGGTGGTTGGCACAGTAGTCGGAACGGGATGAATAGCGTTGTTTTCCTGTCAGAACGGTCAGTAAAGGGGTGAAGTGACTGCGGTCACTTCGACCTTGCCGACTGAGGCAAGCGTGTCAGGATAAGGTGTCAGGCGATCCCCGCATTAAATGCGCATGCGATACGGTCGGTTGGTAGGGCGATCCGGCCGAGGTCGTTGTACGACAAAGTTTGCCCGAGCTTAGCCTCGGGTGAGACGGGGGTGCATCTGCTGACTGAGGGGACCCTCGGGCGAGGCATGAATACGTCCGGGACTACCGTCCTTGCCCGAGGCTGGGCTCGGATGAGGTCACGTCCCTTGGTAGACGACGCCTTGACTTGAACCGCGCTTTATCAGCTGTTTATGGTTCGTTTTGAAGATGTTTTCCAGCCGTGTTTAGGAGCATTGGGGGTACCCCTAATTACGGTACCCGACAGTAGCCCCGAGCCTCGAAGGGAGTATAGGTACTCGCTTGGAGGTTCTGCCGGATTTTTTGCAAGGGGACCAGCCCTTCTCGGTCGTATTTTGTTCCGATGGGTGCGCGCGAGCGCACCCGTCGGGTGTAGCCCCCGAGGCCTCGGAGGAGTGGTTTGACTCCTCTGAGGTCTTAATTCTTTTTGGGATGTCTCAGTCAGCCTTCTTGTTCCCTCATGCGGCCTGGCCGTAGCCCGGGTGCATGGTCAGGCTCCGAGTTTTCGAGCGGGTTTGTTGATGTGGTCAACAGTTTTGCCGTAGCCTGGTGCGAGAGCAGCCCCCGAGCCTCTGCACGGAGCGAGAGGACGATCAAGGATCGTCTCGACTTTTATTGTACGCCCCTTCGTATCCTCTCCGCAAGGAGGAAGGGGGGAAAGCGCCATGTTACCCTCGGAGGGCACCGAACATGGTGTTTCCAGTGAGTTGCTAGCGGGTGATATGAGTGGACGCCCGAGCCCCGTTCGATAAGGGTCGGCTAGTGGCCCAGAGGCATGCTCCAAAAGTACCTGCGGGTGATTTGCTGGACCCGGACCCATTCGATAGGGTCCGAGGGCTCAGTGCCTCCCTCCGGTGGGATTCCATTACAAATCGTTCCCGCTGGTCTCGGAAATGTCCTAGGGTACCTCGGGAGCGTAGCCCGAGCCTCGGCCATGTAACGGACGTACCCAGGGTCATCCCTAACTTTGTGTGCTCTAGGGCGGCTGTCGAACCCTTCCGAGGGGCCAGCCTTCGAACCCCTGATCAGTAATGGGCTCGGAGCCCGAGTGCTCTAGGGCGGTTGCTGAACCCCGGAGGGCGCAACCTTCGAACCCCTGATCAGTAGGAGGGCTCGGGGCCCGTTTCCTGTCTAGCCGCCCGAGGTGGAGGTCGTTGTTGCGCTGCTGGTGCAGTGGTCGCCGGCGAGCCACCTAGAGTTTGTTATCCCGCAGGCCTTCTGGTGTGGAGGTTGTTCATTCCCGCGGGAATGGAGCCGGAGTCCCGTTTGTAATGGTACTTGCTTGAGAGCGAGATGTAATAGCTTTAAGTACTAAGACATCTACCGTAGGTCGGGAAAAACCGCCGAGGGCGCTGCCGACGTCTAAGTCTAGGTACCATTGTTACCCCAAGTACGTGGGTTTGTTCTCTGTGGCTGCTGAGGCCTGAACATTTGGGTATAAAGTCGTGCTTCTTTCCTCTTGTTTCGAGCATTAGGAGTTGTTCGTCGGTAGCAGAATCACTTATCCGAGCATGAGCTACCTTTCGCGGAAGGTGATGAGTGAGGTATCCGTATCCCGGAGGCGTAGGAGTCCCTCGGCTCGGTCAGCCTTGCCGTTCAAGGTCTCTCTCGCTCGTCATTAGGATTCTGTTATCAACGCAGTCGAAAGGCACGAAAGTCATTTTGGCGGAAAACTTTTCCGAGGAAAATTTTGACGCAGAGGGGGCTTCCCCTTTCTAGACCCGAGGCGACCGCTCGGGCCGGGACCCTTGCGGAGGGCCTGGCTATGGTCGCCGGGTCTGCCCGGTCTGCCCGAGCCATGGCCTCACAGCAGCGTTCCCGGGCCGAAGGTATGTTTTGCCCGCTCTGTGACTTTGTTTTTGTCTCCATTCTTCTCCTTGCGTTTTAAGAGTTTTGTTCGGCTGTCTACAGGGTTCGAGACGGCTCTTAACGAATCCGTCAAGAACTGCAAGGTGCTTGCCGAGGCGGCTGAGCAGAAGGAGGCCGACCGCGTGGCCATGTTTGAGGCCATCTCGGCTTTCTGCCAGGCCTTTGGCCTCGACGGCGTCCCCTCAGGTAGCTCCCCCCAGAGTCATCTGCGGGCCTTAGGCGGCCATGTGCGCAGCAGACTCCACGGGGCGCTGCACCACAGCGTTAGGCGGGCCTTCGCCGTGCTTGCTTCCCACTACGACGTGGATCTGGAGCAGGTTAGCGAGGGGTACTGCTTACCCGACGAAGAGGAGGCTGCCTTAGCCGAGGTCCAGAGGCTTGACGCGGCTGTCGAGGGCCCAAGCGCGACGCTGGCTTCCTCCTTTGAGGTGGAGATCCTTCCGCCCGTGTCGCCGTCCGAGGCCGGGCCAGATTCTGCCGAGGGTGGAAATGACACCGAGCGTGCTGCTCCTCCCCCTGCCGATGTCTGAGCCTGCAGGAACAATTTGTTTCAAGTATGCGTATGTTTTTTGCGGCCGCCGAGGCCTAAACATTTTAATTGTTGGATTATAAAACTGCATTTTCTTTCCTCTCATTTCGTGTGTTAGGACTTGTTCGGTAGCAGAATCACTTATCCGAGCGTGAGTTACTTTTCGCGGAAGGTGATGAGTGAGGTATCCGTATCCCGGAGGCGTAGGAGTCCCTCGGCTCGGTCGGCCTTGCCGTGTAAGGTTCCTCTCGTCGTTTTTAGGATTCCGTTATCGATATAGTCGAAAAGCACGAAAGTCATTTTGGTAGAAAAGTTTTCGGAGGAAAATTTTGACGCAGAGAGGGCTTCCCCCTTTCTAGACCCGAGGCGACCGCTCGGGCCAGAACCCTTGCGGAGGGCTTGGCTGTGTTCGTCGGGTCTGCCCGGTCTGCCCGAGCCATGGCCTCACAGCAGCGTTCCCGGGGCGAAGGTATGTTTTGCCCACTCTATGACTTTGTTTTTGTCTCCATTCTTCTCCTTGCGTCTGAAGAGTTTTGTTCGGCTGTCTGCAGGGTTCGAGACGGCTCTTAACGAATCCGTCAAGAACTGCAAGGTGCTTGCCGAGGCGGCTGAGCAGAAGGAGGCCGACCGCGTGGCCATGTTTGAGGCCATCTCGGCTTTCTGCCAGGCCTTTGGCCTCAACGGCGTCCCCTCGGGTAGCTCCCCCCAGAGTCATCTGTGGGCCTTGGGTGGCCATGTGCGCAGCAGACTCCGCGGGGCGCTGCACCACGGCGTTAGGCGAGCCTTCGCCGTGCTCGCTTCCCACTACGACGTGGATCTAGAGCGGGTTAGCGAGGGGTACTGCTTACCCGATGAAGAGGAGGCTGCCTTAGCCGAGGTCCAGAGGCTTGACGCGGCTGTCGAGGGCCAAAGCGCGGCGCTGGCTTCCTCCTTTGAGGTGGAGATCCTTCCACCCGTGTCGCCGTCCGAGGCCGGGCCAGATTCTGCCGAGGGTGGAAATGACGCCGAGCGTGCTGCTCCTCCCCCTGCCGATGTCTGAGCCTGCAGGAACAGTTTGTTTTACGTATGCGTATGTTTTTTTGCAACCGCCGAGGCCTAAACATTTTAATTGTCGGATTATAAAGCTGCGTTTTCTTTCCTCTCGTTTCGTGTGTTAGGACTTGTTCGGTAGCAGAATCGCTTATCCGAGCGTGAGTTGCTTTTCGCGGAAGGTGATGAGTGAGGTATCCGTATCCCGGAGGCATAGGAGTCCCTCGGCTCGGTCGGCCTTGCCGTTTAAGGTTCCTCTCGTCGTTTTTAGGATTCCGTTATCGATATAGTCGAAAAGCACGAAAGTCGTTTTGGTAGAAAAGTTTTCGAGCGTTAGGACTTGTTCGGTAGCAGAATCGCTTATCTGATCGTGAGTTACTTTTCGCGGAAGGTGATGAGTGAGGTATTCGTATCCCGGAGGCATAGGAGTCCCTCGGCTCGGTCGGCCTTGCCGTTCAAGGTCCCTCTCGCTTGTCATTAGGATTCTATTACCGACGCAGTCGAAAAGCGCGAAAGTCGTTCTGGTAAAAGACTTTTCCGAGGAAAATTTTGACGCAGAGGGGGTTCCCCCCTTCTAGCAACCGAGGGAGGGTCGGGCTTTGCCGAGGCAAGGCTGATCCTTCCTTGATGGTTAGACTTTATTTATGCATGTAAAGAAAGCGAGATACATGAACGACTTGAAACATTTTAAGGGTAAAAGCGACGTAGTTGTTCGATGTTCCAAGCGTTGTTGTAGACCTCGCCTTGGTCGTTGGACAGCTTGTATGTCCCGGGCTTCAAAATCCTGGCGATGATGAACGGCCCTTCGCAGGGAGGAGTAAGCTTGTGGTGCCCTCGGGCGTCTTGTCGCAGCCGAAGTACCAAGTCTCCCACTTGGAAGTCTCGGGGCCGAACCCTTTGGGCGTGGTAGCGTCACAGAGACTGCTGATACCGCGCCGAGTGTAGTAAGGCCATGCCTCGAGCCTCTTCCAGCTGGTCCAATGAATCCTCTCGGCTGGTTTGGTAACTTTGGTCGTCGTAAGCCTTTGTCCTCGGGGAACCGTATTCCAAGTCCGTGGGTAAGATGGCCTCGGCCCCATAGACTAGGAAAAACGACGAGAATCCCATGGCCCGGCTCGGTGTCGTCCTCAGACTCCAAACCACCGAGGGTAGTTCTTTTATCCACCGCTTGCCAAACTTGTTGAGGTCGTTGTAGATCCTCGGTTTCAGTCCCTGCAAAATCATACCGTTGGCGCGCTCCACCTGCCCATTTGTCATTAGGTGAGCTACGGCGGCCCAGTCCACACGGATCTGGTGGTCTTCGCAGAAGTCCAGGAACTTTTTCCCAGTGAACTGTGTGCCATTGTCGGTGATGATGGAGTTTGCGATCCCAAAGCGATGGATGATATTTGTGAGGAATGCCACCGCCTGCTCGGACCCAATGCTGGTTAAGGGTCGGACCTCGATCCACTTGGAGAATTTGTCGATGGCGACCAGCAGGTGCGTGAAGCCCCCGGGTGCCTTCTGCAAGGGACCGATGAGGTCCAGACCCCATACGGCAAACGACCAAGTGATAGGTATTGTCTGCAGGGCTTGAGCAGGCAGGTGCGTCTGTCTCGCGTAGAATTGACACCCTTGGCAGGAGCGTACAATCCTAGTGGCGTCGGCCACCGCGGTCGGCCAGTAGAAACCTTGTTGGAAAGCGTTTCCCACGAGGGTCCGAGGTGCTGCATGGTGACCGCAAGCCCCCGAGTGTATTTCTCGTAACAGCTCTTGTCCTTGGGCGACGGATATGCATCGTTGGAGAATGCCTGAGGAGCTGCGGTGATACAACTCTTTTTCATCACCCAGTAAAACGAACGACTTGGCGCGCCGAGCGAGTCGCTGAGCTCCGGCCTTGTCGAGGGGTAGCTCTCCTCGGAGGAGATATTCCAGGTACGGGGTCTGCCAGTTTTGGTTTGGTGCAACCCCATCCCGCTCTCCCTCGATGCGCAAGGCCTCACCCTCGGCGGTCGAGGGTACCTCGGGCTGGGCCGAGGTCTCGTCGGGTTTGGGCGCGTCGTCGAGTTTGACGGATGGTTGATATATGTCCCTGGAGAAGACGTTCAGGGGAACCGTTGTCTGCCCCAAGGCTATTTTCGCCAGCTCATCCGCGGTCTCATTGTACCGTCGAGCAACATGGTTGAGTTCCAGCCCGTGGAACTTATCTTCCAAGCGCCGAACTTCATCGCAACAGGCCTCCATTTTTCGATCGCGGCAGTGGGAGTTCTTCATGACTTGGTCAATGACGAGCTGCGAGTCGCCCCAAGCGTCGATGCACCGAACCCCTAGCTCGACGGTGATGCACAACCCATTAACCAAAGCCTCGTACTCGGCCACGTTGTTTGATGCCGGAAAATGGAGGCGCAGTACGTAGCGCACATGTTTCCCGAGGGGTGAAATGAGGAGCAAGCCAGCACCCACTCCTGTTTTCATAAGCGATCCATCGAAGTACATGGTCCAAAGTTTGGGCTGTATTGGAGCTGTCGGCAATTGGGTGTCGACCCATTCAGCCAGGAAATTCGCCAAGACTTGGGATTTTATGGCTTTCCGAGGAGCGAATGAAAGTGTCTCGCCCATGAGTTCCATTGCCCATTTTGCTATCCTATCCGAGGCCTCTCGGCACTGGATGATCTCTCCCAGGGGAAGGATGACACCACAGTCACCGGATGAGACTCGAAGTAGTGTCGCAACTTTTGCCGTGTTAGAATTACTGCGTACAGTAGCTTCTAGATTTGTGGGTAGCGGATCTTGGTCTCGGATAGCACCTCGCTGATAAAGTAGACCGACCTTTGGACGAGCAGTGCATGCCCTTCTTCTCGTCTCTCGACTACGATCGCGGCACTGACCACCTGAGTGGTTGCGGCTACGTAGATCAAGAGGGCTTCTCCCGCAGCGGGGGGCACCAAGATGGGCGCATTAGTAAGGAGTGCCTTTAAGTTTCTGAGGGCTTCTTCGGCCTCGGGGGTCCAAGTGAAGCGCTCGGCCTTCCTTAAGAGGCGGTACAAGGGCAATCCTTTCTCGCCAAGGCGCGAGATGAAGCGGCTCAGAGCCGCAAGGCATCCCATGACCCTTTGTAGTCCTTTTAAATCCTTGATGGGTCCTATGTTGGTGATGGCCGCGATTTTCTCCGGGTTGGCCTTGATGCCTCGCTCGGAGACGATGAACCCTAGGAGCATGCCTCGAGGGACTCCGAAGACACACTTCTCGGTATTGAGTTTCACGCCCTTTGCACGCAGGCACCTGAAAGTCACTTCGAGGTCGGAGAGGAGGTCGGAGGCTTTTCTTGTCTTAACAACGATGTCATCGACGTAAGCCCCGACCGTTCTGCCGATGTGCTCTCCGAACACGTGGTTCATGCACCTTTGGTAGGTTGCACCTGCATTCCTCAAGCCAAATGGCATAGTAGTATAACAATACATGCTAAAAGGTGTGATAAAAGAAGTCGCGAGCTGGTCGGACTCTTTCATCTTGATTTGGTGATAGCCTGAATAGGCGTCGAGGAAAGATAGGGTTTCACACCCAGCAGTGGAGTCCACGATTTGATCGATGCGAGGCAGAGGGTAGGGAACTTTTGGACATGCTTTGTTTAAACCACTATAGTCTACGCACATCCTCAATTTCCCACCTTTTTTCTTTACAAGCACAGGGTTAGCTAACCATTCTGGATGGAATACCTCTTTGATGAACCCTGCAGCCATCAGCTTGTGGACCTCCTCGCTTATGACCCTGCGCTTTTCTTCATCAAAACGGCGCAGGTGCTGCTTCACGGGTCAGACACCGGTTCGGATGTCCAGTGAGTGCTCGGCGACATCCCTCGGTATGCCGGGCATGTCCGAGGGACTCCACACAAAAATTTCGACGTTTGCGCGGAGAAAGTCGATGAGCACTGCTTCCTATTTGGGGTCGAGCTCAGAGCCAATCCTGACTTTCTTGCCGGCGTCACTGCTGGGGTCGAGAGAGACGGATTTAACCGCCTCGGCTGGTTCGAAGTTGCTGGCGTGGCGCTTCGCATCAGGCGCCTCTTTAGAGAGGCAATCTAGGTCGGCAATGGCCTCAGCGTACTCCACGCATTCCACGTCGCACTTGTAAGCGTGGCGGTATGTGGATCCGACGGTGATGGTTCCGTTCGGGCCTGGCATCTTGAGCTTGAGGTACGTGTAGTTGGGGACGACCATGAACTTGGCGTAGCACGGTGTTCCCAGCACCGCGTGGTAGGTCCCTCGGAACCCGACCACCTCGAAAGTGAGGGTTTCCTTTTGGAAGTTGGAGGGAGTTCCGAAGCAGACGAGCAAATCAAGTTGCCCAAGGGGCAGGACGCGCTTACCGGGGACGATCCCGTGAAAGGGTGCTACACCGGCCCGAATTGTGGACAGATCTATCCCCAAGAGCCCTAGGGTCTCGGCGTAGATGATATTGAGGCTGCTGCCTCCGTCCATGAGGACCTTGGTGAGCCTAGCGTTGCCGATGACAGGGTCGACGACGAGCGGGTACCTTCCTGGGCTCGGTACGTAGTCGGGGTGGTTGCCTTGGTTGAAGGTGATGGGCTTGTCGGACCAGTCTAGGTAGACTGGGGCCGCTACCTTCACCGAGCAGACCTCTCGGCGCTCCTGCTTGCGGTGCCGAGCCGAGGCATTCGCCACCTGTCCGCCGTAGATCATGAAGCAGTTGTAGACCTCCGGGAACTCCTCTTCCTTGTCGCCCCCTTCTTGGTGTTGCCTTGGTCCTTGCCACCTTCTGCCGAGGGTCCGGCCTTGTTGAAGTAACGCCGGAGCATGTTGCATTCTTCAAGGGTGTGCTTGACGGGACCCCTGTGATAGGGGCACGACTCCTTGAGCATCTTGTCGAACGTGTTGGCCCCTCCAGGAGGTTTTCGAGGGTTCCTGTGCTCGGTAGTAGCAATGACATCCGCGTCAACTGCGTCGTGTTTTGCTTGCGCCTTCTTCTTGGCCTTCTTCTTCGTGCCACGCTGGGCGGACGCCTCGGGGGCGTCTTCCTTCTGTCTTCCTTGAGGCTACTTGTCCTTGCGGAAGATGGCTTCGACCGCCTCCTGATCAGAGGCGAACTTGGTGGCGATGTCCATCAATTCGCTCGCCTTGGTGGGAGTCTTGCGCCCCAGTTTGCTCACCAGGTCTCGGCACGTGGTGCCAGCGAGGAATGCCCCGATGACATCCGAGTCGGTGATGTTGGGTAGCTCGGTGCGCTGCTTTGAAAATCGTCGGATGTACTCTCGCAGGGATTCCCCTGGCTGCTGGCGGCAGCTTCGGAGATCCCATGAGTTCCCAGGGCGCACGTACGTACCTTGGAAATTTCCAGCGAAAGCCTTGACCAGGTCGTCCCAGTCGGAGATCTGCGCAGGAGGCAGATGCTCCAGCCATGCCCGGGCAGCGTTGGAGAGGAAAAGGGGAAGGTTGCGGATGATGAGGTTGTCGTCGTCCGTTCCTCCCAACTGGCATGCCAGTCGGTAATCTGCAAGCCACAACTTCGGCCTTGTCTCCCCTGAGTACTTGGTGATGGTAGTCGGGGCTCGGAACCGGGCCGGGAACGGCGCCCGTCGTATGGCCCGGCTGAAGACTCGCGGACCTGGTGGTTCGGGCGAGGGGCTCCGATCCTTGTCACTGTCGTAGCGTCCTCCGCGCCTGGGGTGGTAGCCTCAGCGCACCCTCTCCTCTAGGCGGGCTCGACGGTCACGGCGGTGTTGCTCGTCGCCGAGGCGATCTAGGGCTGCGGGCGTCCCGTCCCATGTGCGCTCGGTGCGGACCGAGGCCTCCTGCATGCGTTGGGAGGACGTTGCGTGATGCTCCGAGGGGCACCCTCACCTTCGGGAGGCAGAGCTCTCAGCACGTCGGACAGCGACGTCTTCCAGGAGGCCTTTGAGCTCGCCCTGGATACGTCGCCCCTCGGTGGTGGACGGCTCCGGCATTGTCCGAAGTAGCATCACCGCTGCAGCTAGATTCTGGCCGACCCCGCTGAAGGCCGGGGGCAGCCCCGCCCTGGCATCATCAACGATACGGCGCTGGACGTCCCGGGCCCGATGACGCGCTCCTCCGGCGAGTGCCCAGCCTTCCCATTCTTGCTCGATGTTTTGCTAGAGCTGCACAAGCCACCCTGCTTCTTCGTCGAGCTTGGCCTGCATCTCGCGGAGTTGCTCAAGCTGTGTGTCCTGACCCCCCGCAGGGACTGGGACCACAACTAGCTCCCGTGGGATCTCAACACGAGACGTAGGCACACGGGCGTCGTCATCCTCTGGCATGCCGAGGTGGTTGTCTTCGCCATGATCCCCCTGATCTATGTGGAAACACTCGCGACTTGGGCCATAACCCTTGTCATCGAGGCTGTGGTCATCGTCAGAGCAGCCGGAGAGGCAGTAGTCACATGTGGACATGAAGTGTCGCACGACACCTGGATCACGGAGTCCGGAGAAATCCCAACCGAAGTCGGGGTCGTCGTCTTCCTCAGAACCCGCGGGTCTGGAGGTTGAGATGGCCGTCAGTCGGTCCCAAGATGACCACATATGGTACCGTGGAAGGTCAGGATATGCCCTTGCGAAGGCGCTCACCGAAGCGGGGTCGCTTGGTGGATCGAAGCTGAACCTAAAGGGAACAGGGTGGAAAACTGATGGTACCTCTTGATCGATGGACGGTGGTGAAGTCGCGTCGGGGACGGACTGCTCCGTTATCTCACGTACGAGGCTAACACCCAGCAAGTCCTTCGCGAGGGTGCTGGCGTCATCAGTCCGCTTGGGGTTGGCACGTTGCGGGGAAGCGATACTCGTCGTTGTCTCAGGTGCGAGGACAACACCCGACATGTCCCCCGCAGGGGTGCAGGCGTTGTCGACTCGCTCTGGTCCGACAGGCGACGAGGTGCCGCCTCCTGCCTGGCCACGGTTGCCCCGTCTCCTCCTCCTCCGGCGAGGAGGGTGGCGGGGCAAGCCCGGGTGTTCCTCTTCTGCCACGGGGGGAAGTCGTCGTCGAGTTCGCCGCCGTTGGGCGAGCCGACGACCGTCGTTGCTGTCGCGCTGCGAGGGGAGGAGTACCATGTCGTAGCTGCCATCGCGGGACATGAACTCGAGACTCCCGAAGCGGAGCACCGTCCCGGGCTGAAAAGACTGCTGAAGGCTACCCATCTGGAACTTCAACGAGAAAGTATTTGTCAACACGCAGCAGTCCCCTACCTGGCGCGCCAACTGTCGGCGTTTCGGACCCGCGAGGACCGTCAACCGACCAGTGAATTTATCGTTGTGTGCCCCTGCCCAGATGGGTTGATGCAAGATGGAACACAAGCGGGAGGATGAGGCTTATATTATCTTGCACCGGGGTGCTCGTAGTAGGGGTTACAAGCGTCGCTCGAGAGCGAGAGCGAGAGAGAGAGAGAGAGAGAGAGAGAGAGAGAGAGAGAGAGAGAGAGGGTTTGGCCTCGAGGTGAGCTGTCTGAGCTAGCCTCCTCCACGTCTCTCCTACCCTGCCTGCCTCTCTTCGCTCGCCCCGTCCCTATGTGCGTTTGTGCGTGCCTTAAGAAGGCCCTGGACATCCCCTTTTATAGATACAAGGAGATGGCCCAGCTGTACAATGGGGGTGTAGCTGTATGCTAACGTGGCTGGCGGAGAAGTGCCTTAAGCCTTGTACATGCGCTAACGGGGCCATCGGAGAAGTGCCTTGAGCCCTGTATAGGCGCAGCTGGCGGTGCGGCATGGATCCTGCTGACGTTTCCTTGCTTTCGTAGGGAGCTGAGAACCATCGACGTCATAGACGCACGCGGGGAACCATCATTACCTGCTATCGAAGTAGTTTGATGTGACTCCGATCTTGTTCCTTTGTAGCAAAGGGTGGCTAGCTAGTGGTAGGGTAATGATGTATCCCCTGTAGCATAGTCGGTCCGAGGCCGAGGTCGGGCGAGGCGGAGACTTCTCCTGAGGCCGAGGCCCGAGGTCGGGCGAGACGGGGACCTTCCCCCGAGGCCGAGGCCTGGGGTCGGGCGAGGCGGAGACCTTCCCCCGAGGCCGAGGCCTGGGGTCGGGCGAGGCGGAGACCTTCCCCGAGGCCGGGGCCTGGGGTCGGGCGAGGCGGAGACCTTCCCCCGAGGCCGAGGCCTGGGGTCGGGCGAGGCGGAGACCTTCCCCGAGGCCGGGGCTGAGGCCGAGGCCTGGGGTCGGGCGAGGCGGAGCTCCTTGTAGCGCCCGAGGCTGAACTCGGGGGAGGTCGAGACCTGTTGTCGTCAGTTTTACCCTAGTGGTTGGCACAGTAGTCGGAACAGGGTGAATAGCGCTGTTTTCCTGTCAGAACAGTCAGTAAAGGGGCGAAGTGACTGCGGTCACTTCGACCTTGCCGACTGAGGCACGCGTGTCAGGATAAGGTGTCAGGCGATCCACGCATTAAATGCGCATGCGATACAGTCAGTTGGTAGGGCGATCCGGCCGAGGTCGTTGTACGATAAAGTTCGCCCGAGCTTAGCCTCGGGTGAGACGGGGGTGCGTCTGCTGACTGAGGGGGACCCTCGGGCGAGGCGTGAATACGTCCGGGACTACCGTCCTTGCCCGAGGCTGGGCTCGGATGAGGTCACGTCCCTTGGTAGACGACGCCTTGACTTGAACCGCGCTTTATCAGCTGTTTATGGTTCGTTTTGAAGATGTTTTCCAGCCGTGTTTAGGAACATTGGGGGTACCCCTAATTACGGTACTCGACAGAGATAGACGAAGGCTGGAGCGAAGGGTAGCATCTTCGCCTTCGCCCCAACAATATTTCAACCATATATTGATATATAGCAAAAGACATCCAAAATATTCCACTAACTCTGCATGCATAATTTAAAATCCGACAAGAAAAATATAATAATAAAATTGGTGAAAAGAACTAACACGATTCATCTGAGTTGTATTCTGCGTGTCAGAATTGCATCGGAGTCATTAATTACTTTATCTGTTATAAACTCAATTGCTATCTCCTTCTCAATGCAAGTTATTAGGCAATCTCTTAAGAACTCATCTTGACCAAATGGGCAAGCATGAAATGGTAACCATCGGACTGCATCAATTGATGTTCGAAGCCACAATCGATGTGCCTTAACGTCTTCACGTGTTTGCTTTTAAATGACTAGTTAAATATGGCATTACCTATTTTCAAAATTTCCATAGCACTTAACAGAGTACTACTGATGAGTTGACCTATTGAAATTTGAAGGCACACTCATATATCCCCCATCTTTAACCTTCTTCCGATTCTTAAAGCTTTTCCAAATAAATACATCAGATCATGGTTTTCCTACTAGCTTCTTAGAAAAACAAAAGGCAAGAAAAGCAAAAACATACGTCTTTTGTTGTTGAGTGAGTGTGTGTATATGTATATATTTATTAAATATAATTTGCCGCAAACCTTGGGAGGGGCCCTGGCCCCTGCCGTGCCCCCCTTGCCTCCGCCACTGCATACAAGCAACGTAGCATTCAGAATTACTGTCGATGTGAGGCAAAGCTCTGCCAAATGGAATTCCTGGTCAGCCGCTCCAACAGTAACGTGATAATCCCCATCCCCCCACCACCACCCCACCCCCTACACACACCACAGAAATTAACCCACCCTGTTGATAGTTTTGTTTGCTACATGCAGTGCAAAACTTGGGGCTCCTTCTGTAGCAGTACTATTAAAAAAAACAGTGCTGTATACGATTGGTAAGGATATGGAATGACACTTGTGTCCCCAAATATGGATGAAAAATCCCCCGAATTGTCTAATATATTACCAGGGTGAGAGTGACAATTTCAATCCCAGGTCCTTGTGTTGTCACTCAGCATCGTTCTCGTCTTGCCAAGGTCATATTATTAGCTTTAATTTGCTCAGCGAAGCAACGAGAGGCGAGACAACTAACCCATGCGGAAACCACTGGTAGTTTGCGCCTTCGCGGTTACTCTGCGAGGTCCATCATATAGCTATGAAAAGCCGAGTGACAGCCGCCTGATGGATCGGAGAAAGTAGCCTATCTCCGCCAATCCGAGAATCTGACATGACAACTAGGTCACTGTAGCTCTCGCTGCGTCGCTGGCTGGCTGGCTAGGCCACACGACCACGAGACCACGCTAGAAGTTGATGAGCTCGATCGATCATATCAGTCCGCCGCGATTGGGACACGCATCTCGGTCCAGCTACAGAGTAGAGTAGGGAGACCTGGAGCTCAGACTGTCCGCAACCGTGCCCCCTAAATTTTTCCCCCTAAATGTTACTATGCAGCCACGTCAGCAAGATTCCATCCCCTATATTCACTCGTCCCGCAACCGTTCCCCCTATACTTTCCCCTATATATCCCTCTACTCATTAAAAAACCATTTCCATATAACTAACTTTAACCAACTTCAATTTTCATTTTCTTTAATTATTTTTCACCCATCCGACGTGTTACGCATGTATTCAAAAATAAAATTTATAAAAAATAATTACTTTACAATTACTACCACAAAAAATATATAACAACTATTATTTTACAATACATTTGAATGTGCATTTTTTTGTGATCACGTTTTATCCATCCTGTGATAAGAACTCAAATTTCATGGTCACCAAAAAACACTAGTCGTATGGGACAAGCCGCAATTGCCTTCCAACGAAAGCCATGTTTGTCTTTCGTGCGAAGCCACTAGCTTGCACCTGAAGCCGCATTCCTCTGCCCTATATATATGCAATCCATGTCTTCACAAATGTCAAAACAAACTTCACTACATCAACAATTCCAACATTTCACAGTATGTCTCACAGCCATAGCGATGAAGACTCTTACTCGAGTGATAGTGAGGAGGAAACACTTATGCTTGTCAATCTTCTTGTCCTAAACATAGAGGCGAGACGCCACCTGCAACGACGGTCCCGTTTGCCTCGACGGGTTATTCATAGAGATCATTTTCGTGGAGAAAATCTTATCCATCATCACTACTTCGCCGAGAACCCTGTGTATCCACCCCACGTCTTTCGTAGAAGGTACCCACACATTATTATTCCATTACGGTTTCATATTTGCAATTTCATTACAAATTTTTTTTATTACAAACTTAGGTTCCGCATGAGTAGGCCTCTCTTCCTGAGAATCTTGCAAGGTCTTCAACAACATGATTCGTACTTTACACAACGGGTAGACGCAACTGGTATGCCTGGTCTAGGTCCACTACAAAAAGTTTGTGCGGCATTGCGGGTACTAGCATATGGGTTACCTTCAGATGCTGTAGACGAGTACATTCAAATAGGGGAGTCGACAGCGAGGGAATGCCTTCATCATTTCTGTCGAGGTATCATTGCATACTTCAGTGCCTGGTACCTACGAACTCCTAACGAAGCTGACATAACACGCATCATGCACCATAGCGAATCAAGGGGTTTCCCAGGGATGTTGGGTTCTATAGATTGCATGCATTGGGAGTGGCGGAACTGTCCTACCGCATGGCGTGGTCAGTTTTGTGGCAGAAATGGTCGAGCGTCTATGATCCTAGAAGCAGTGGCAACGTATGACCTTTGGATTTGGCATGCTTTCTTTGGCATGCCCGGGACAAACAACGACGCGAACGTGCTCCACCGATCACCAGTTTTCGACCCCATGACATCAGGCCGAATGCCACCTGTGCATTACACAGTTAATGGTAATGCATATAACTTCAGATATTACCTTGCTGATGGTATATACCCGAACTGGCCAACTTTCGTAAAAGCTATAAGGCACCCATATGAGCAAAAGAAAGTCTATTTCACACAAATGCAGGAAAGTTGTCGAAAGGATATTGAGCGTGCATTTGGAGTTCTTCAAGCTAGGTGGGCGGTGCTGCGAGGTCCAGCATATGGTTGGAATCGTAATCGTTTAACTGAAATTATAACTGCTTGCATCATAATGCACAACATGATTGTTGAAGACGAAGGGGCACTTGCAGCTAATACTGATTTTGGAGATAACACTTCAACGAGCCAAGCACCACATCTTATTGCTGAAGGAAGGGCAGAATGGGTGATTAACCACTTCGATCTTCGTCACCAAGAAAGATCTTGCTCCCTCCAAAATGACCTTGTCGAGCATTTGTGGGCTCGGCGTGGTAGCATGTAAACTTGAGCATTCGTATGCACAAGTTTATGGAAACTAGATTCTACTATGTGTAATTTCCATTCGCAAGTCCTACGTATTTCAGAAATAAAGAAGTATTTCAGTGCAAACCTGTACTTGTTCGTTCAACAAAATAACATGAACACTGTAAACGATTTGTACACATCACAAGCGATTCCATGCTGAACACGCAGCTAACATATGAAAATTGAAGCAAACATGTTCACATGAACTGGAAATAATTATTGTCGATTACACCACCATAGAACAAACAGCACTGCACGTCTGTCCTTGACGACTTATGGTTCGTACAAATATTATAATGGTCTGCCAAACAAATGTAACGTTCTCACATAAACAAATAATACAAACAGGTTCAGTAAAACAAGTTCAAGTTACCAGTAACCGAATAAATGTTTCACTCGTAACCAAATATGAATTCTTGCAACTTTTGTTTTTGTTTCTGTATCATAATCCAAACATGGGGTTGGACATCTTCTTCATTCGTTGCCTCCAGCCTTTCTAATCTTTTTTCAGCTGATTCTAGTTCTTGAAGTTTCAATTCCCTTTTTCATATGATGACCTTTTCGTCTTCCAATTCTAACCTCTTTTTCTCCATTTCCCTGTCTTCTTCTGTGCACTTCTCTTTTTTTGCACCCTTTTCAATGGACCTCTGAATTTGTTTTTCAGTTATTTCTTGCAAACGGCTAAGGTACTCTGGAGATGAAGATGATGCAGGTTTGTTTCTCTCTGATTTACTGAAATCACGACCACGCGGCCGTTTTCCTGTCAACCCTGCTGATGAACTATCATTTTCAGTTGTCGGAGCAGACAGAGTACCTGTTGACCCAACTGGATTTGCATTCAATCCGCGGAACGATTGGGCACTACAAATGCTCTCCCATTTCGGTTCTCCCTTTAGTTGGTGCCAGCAATGCATGTACTGGAAATTTTTGTTCTCCTCGTGTGCAAATAATGTTGCGGCCTTCGAAGTCTGTACAAATTATGGTTTAATTTTACAAATGTGTTAACATGTATATAGAATCATTTGTAAATGATTTAAAGTCATGAAAATTTTGGTTACCTTGTCGTCATCAGTTAACCCACTTTGTTTCTCTCTAAGAACTCTTGAATAGTATCCAGCAAACTTACTTACATCTGCTCTTATCTTATCCCATCTGCTGCTAAGCGCTCTGTTCACTCGGCAAGGAAAGTTCCCCCTCTGTTCGTTGTATCTTTTTTCAATTCTAGCCCAAAGGCCCTCCCTACGTTGGCCAGTGTGCACAACAGGGTCACTGCTAATTTGCAACCACGTTGTGCAAAGTAGAAGATCTTCAGGGCTAGTAAAGTTTTGTTCCTTAGCCTTTTTGGGTTTTTGTATTGGAGGTGCATTCTTTTCAGGACTATTGATGTCTTGAACACTATGTTCTGCATCTGAGTCCAAATTCACAGGTATGAAAGGTATATTATTCGAACCCTGCAATGGTGTACTGGTATTGGATGGTGGAATGCAATCAGGAAATGGGTTTACTTCTGGTGGCCCAAGAGGATTCCTCACAAAATTCAAATAATGATTCCAGTACATAGCTGATTGAGAGGCCGGAATCATGGAAGATTGGGAAGAAGTATTCCCTGTATGCATGGGTGCCCACAATGTTGTCGGACCTTGAGCAGGGTTTGGAAAATTCAGATTTCCCACGAGGTTACAATCCATAGCACTCTGCTGCATGTAAGCCGTGGGCCACATAGGGGGTGGAGGAACAAACTGCTGGCCAATAGATGAGTTTGACATGGACTGAGAAGAAGTCGCATTGTTTGATGGGTCCATTCTAGTAAGGGTGGACAGGGGACAGATTAAGTGAGATGGTAATAAGAGTAACATTTCAGCATATGCATTTGAAGTAATGATTTAGAAATCAAACATAATAAGCTGTAACAATTATAATAAAAGGTTCGCATTAAAGGTTACAGTACTAAACCAAACACATTAGAGTTCATACTGAGCAAAGTTCCCAGACTACAATTATTCCTTACATCGAACTAAGTACTTCTTCGGACAGTCTACTGCTTAGACATAGACATACATGACATATGGGTTTTCAAAAGGATGTCATGTACCTTTCACTGCCAACGTAACCCTAAAACATATTCCAGTAGCTATTACGGGTAGACCTATCTGAATCACTGAAATACCATTCGTCACTCACGTCGGGGCAGTAGAACTCCTCTTCGTCAACAGAAGGATCAGTAACTGTTGGAGGGGGTGACGGAGAGGGAGGATCAACACTGATGTCATCCCAGTCGTACTTAGCTAGTTTTGGAAACGCTTGGACTTTTGCCTCTAAGGCATCCTGCTGAAGCAACTCTAGTTTATCTTTGATAGCAAACAATGTCCTAGCTAGGATTTCTTCGTCATGCATGTGGTCTAATGCATGATCAACTAAACCCCCCAGGGATTTTGTGGCATCCTCTGTACAGTCGACAAGGACTTTCATCAAAGCCTTCATCTTATCTTGTTGGGAGGATGCCATTCACAAATGGGCTGCAAACATTTAATTTATGAAGTAACATGTTTAAACACTTGAAAAGCAAATGCATTGTTGTAATGACAAAAGTTTCCATATAAAATTACATACTAATTTTGTTTCAACCACAAGGGTGTCATAAAAACATGCAACAACATTACATACTAGTACCAAATATAAGGGATGTACAAACTAGATATTCAAAATCGTAACTCTTATGTACCATCACTTTCCTAAAGGCTGGGGAAAATAACAGATATGTAGAAACTACTTATCAGTAAAATATTTGTTGGCAGCAACAAGTGTTATGCATGAAACACAAGATGAAGTCTTGAACATTACATATGTTTGTGGGTCAAACCAATGTTCAGGCACACACATGATGAGGCAGCTAATCAAAGTCAAAGGTAAATGAACATGTCATGAATTGTACTGACTAATTAATGAAAATACGTGTATTCGTGAAAGTAATCGGGTTCTCAGTCCTCTGACATTTATTGCTCAAGACTATAATGGTATGATATGGTAACATTGGACAGAAACACCACAAATACAAGTTGTTCACTTAATAAATATCTGCTTCATTGGATTCATCTTGACTGGGCAAATGCAGTACACCGGCATGGCTAATGTTAGGATACGAGGTTCCAAATCTTTGCTTGCATTGGCAACTAAGGGTGAACTCAAAATTTGGAGGGGCCGTCTGTATGGACTACAAATCCTAAACCGAAACAAGGGTACAAAGTTTGTTGCAGCAGGTACCTAAATGGGAGGATGAACAATGTAACAAGGTGACAGCTTAAACTAAAAGTGTGGATCTGGTAAAGTCGTAAGGGTTGGGGAAAATAAACTAGGATTGTTGAACTAAACCATAGGTGTTGTAAATCATTGTTCAATGAAGTATTCATATGACGGGGTACAACATGGTATAGCTCAACACGGTAGGATCTCGCCCGGTACACGGCGAATCGAAGAAAAAAACGAGTGCTGTTCGAAATGAATCGTCAAATAAGTATAGATTTGACGAGGTTGAACAAGGTATTACCTTAAGAAGGGGAGATCTCGGCCACACCACGCCGAATCGTAGCGTCTCCGTGTGGATCTGATGGAGCCGTCCAAGGTCGGATACGGAAGGCAACGAATCGGAAGCGGGGTACCTCGTGCGAAGCGGATTTGACCCCGCTTTGTCTTCGGTCGCGAACGGAACTGCGTGGAGACGAAGTCGAGTTCGTCTTCTGCGCAACTGAGCGGGGCCGGGGCCGACTCCACAGCCCGACGGGAGATCCGCCGCCGCGTCGCCGCGCAAAATCTCTCTTCCGCGGACGATTCGAGGCGAAGCGAGGTGGAGCGGGAAGTTTCCGTTGTCTTCCGCGGTCGGCTCCGTCCGCGCGAAGAAGGCGAGGGGGCGGCTACAGTCATCCCCTGCATGTGGCGTGAGAGAGAAGAGTGCGGCGAGGTAGGGGAGAGGGTGGCGCTCGCCGCTGCGGGAGGTAGGGGAACACTGTAGCCGCTATAGGATGCACAGTAATAGGGTAGGGGAGGTGTAGGGTGAAGCGTTGCGGACAGTCTCAGCTTGCCAATGCAACGACGCACGCACCGATCCACTCTGCTTCGGCAATCGGCATGCATATCAGCATACAGGAACCTCACCGGCGGTAGTTTTGCACTAATAAATCTCCTACTCGATGCCTGTAATTTTGTTCACGCGCGCGCGCGGGGGATGAGGGGGAATTAGTAGTTAAAGAGCAACACCGTTTGGGACAGACAGAGTCAGTAGCCACTGCCGTATGCATGTCTCTTTGTTCGTCGATACAGGCAGCTACCTCCAGTGTGCTGAATATTAATGAGCAACGTAAATGACACTTCAATTTGCTGCGATCGCACGCTTGAAAAGGAGCTATGGCTAAAGGCACTGTGTTTAATGTGTTTAATACATAGGCTCTTAAGGTGTCTAAAGGAGTTATTTGTAAAAGAATCGTAGAATCTTCTATCCATGAAGAGAAGTCTCTGGCTCGTAACTCAAGTATTAACATACGCCTTCATTTCCCTTATACGATTACATATTCTGTTATATTGATCCGATGCTCTATAGGTGTATTCACTTCCCTTGTACGAATATGTCTCTTGTGTTTGGAAAACCACTTTGGTAACCACTATACATGCTCTAAGGGCATGGACAACCCCATTTAATATGAGGTCTCTTGAGGGATCTCTAATGAGCCATTTAAAAAAATACAAGAGACGGGTTCTTCGCGAAGAATCCGTCTCTTCACGACTCTTCATACATGTTTTCTCTTGCCTACATTTATGATCTAGTGTCTTAGGGTTATATCATACAATCTCTTAGCTATCTCTTGTACTTGGAAAATCGAACCAGAGTCTCAGGGTTGTATCAAGCAATCTTTTAACTGTCTCTTGTACTTGAAAAATCGAACCAAAGTCTTAGGCTTGTACATGCCCTAAGAGCAAGGTTAATTATATAGTCGACTATTAGTTGTAAGGATCTTTGTAGCCTACCTCTTAGGTTATCTGTATATTAGTTAGATCTTCACTATAGAAAAGCGTAAAAATGTCCGTCACAATAAAAACGTCGGCCCCAACGTACATAAAACACTGCCAATTGATATATTCAAGTTTAAGTATGTCGATTCCTAATGCGGCTACATACTTAAATTTAAATACGTCGGTTGTAGCCAGTCAGCGTGCTTATATAATATAAAGTGTTCTTATATAATATAAGTACGCCTGCCTTCCACATAACCGACGTTCTCATCCATTAAGTACGCCAGCCCTCACCGACTATCGCGTACCTAGGAATGGGGGTACCCAAGATAAGGCCCATAACATCTTTTCGGCCCATTTACCGAGAAAAGTCTGCGAGGTAACATAGACGTCCAAGTCGCCGCTGAGCAAGTCTATGAGGCGAGGCGGACGATCAAGTCCCCGCGAGAAAATCTGCGAGGCAGAGCGGATGACCAAGTCCCCACCGAGCAAGTCTGTGAGGCAGAGCGGACGACCAAGTCCACGTCGAGCTAGTCCGTAAGGCAGAGTGGACGACCTAGACCACGCCGAGTAAGTCCGCGAGGCAGGATGAACGACCGGTTTCTCACCGAGTGGACCCGCGAGGGAGGAACCCTAGCCCGACGCACTGGCCCTCGTCGGCTACAACGGGACGCGCCATCCTTAGGCCACATTCGAAGTAAATGTGTGACATACCGAAAGTGTGCCGGCTAGTCGCCATCAGAGCATGAACCGCGCACCCCGCTGTCGGCATTTCGAACCCGGGGGGTCCCTGGGCCGACGAGTAAATTGTCGCCACGTGCCCCAGCTCAGATGGGTCGGCGCGAGACGGAGCGCGAAGGGGGGAAGAAGCCGGAGGGAGACAGGCGTAAAAGGGGAAACCCACGGCCTTCGTGTTTGTCCCGCGCCCAGGTCGGGTGCGCTTGCAGTAGGGGGTTACAAGCGTCCACGCGGGAGGGAGCGAGAGGCTTACGCGAGCGCCGTCCCGTCCTTCCCCGCGCGACCAACCCTCTGTAAGAGGGCCCTGGACCTTCCTTTTATAGGCGTAAGGAGAGGATCCAGGTGTACAATGGGGGTGTAGCAGGGTGCTAACGTGTCTAGCGGAGGAGAGCTAGTGCCCTAAGTACATGCCATCGTGGCAACCAGAGAGGTTTTGGCGCCCGGTTCGTGTGGTGTCGTGGCCGTCGGAGGAGCGCTGGAGCCTGGCGGAAGAACAACTGTCGGGGCTGTCGAGTCCTTGCTGACGTCTCCTTGCTTCCGTAAGGGGGCTGAGAGCCACCGTCGTCATAGAGCATGCGGGGCGCCATCATTACTTGTTTATCGGGGCGAGCCAGATGGGACGTCGGTCTTGTTCCCCGTAACCTGAGTTAGCTTGGGGTAGGGTAATGATGGTGCCTCCTGTGATGTGGTCGGTCCGAGCCCTGGGTTGGGCGAGGTGGAGGCTCCTTCGAGGTCGAGGTCGAGTCTGTCTTCCGAGGCCGAGGTCGAGTCCGAGCCCTTGGGTCGGGCGAGGCGGAGACCGTCAGCTGAGGTCAGGGCTGAGTCCGAGCCCTGGGGTCGGGCGATACCGAGTTCGTCGTCTTCCGGGGCTGAGCCCGAGTCCGAGCCCTGGGGTCGGGCGAAGCGGAGTTCGTCGTCTTCCGGGGCTGAGCCCGTGTCCGAGCCCTGGGGTCGGGCGAAGCGGAGTTCGTCGTCTTCCGGGGCTGAGCCCGAGTCCGAGCCCTGGGGTCGGGCGATGCGGAGTTCATCGTCTTCCTGGGCTGAGCCCGAGTCCGAGCCCTGGGGTCGGCGAAGCGGAGTTCGTCGTCTTCCGGGGCTGAGCCTGAGTCCGAGCCCTGGGGTCGGGCGATGCGGAGTTCGTCGTCTTCCGGGGCTGAGCCCGAGTCCGAGCCCTTCGGGCGATGCGGAGTTTCCTATGGCGCGAGAGGCCGGACTTGGCTGCTGTCAGCCTCACTTTGTCGAGTGGCACAGCAGTCGGAGCGGCGCAGGCGGCGCTGTCCTCTTATCAGGCCGGTCAGTGGAGCAGCGAAGTGACTGCGGTCACTTCGGCTCTGTCGACTGAAGGGCGCGCGTCAGGATAAGGTGTCAGGCCACCTTTGCATTAAATGCTCCTGCGATACGGTCGGTCGGCGTGGCGACTTGGCCAAGGTTGCTTCTTGGCGAAGACTGGGCCTCGGGCGAGCCGAAGGTGTGTCCGCTGCTGGAGGGGGTCCTCGGGCGAGACGTAAATCCTCCGGGGTCGGCTGCCCTTGCCCGAGGCTGGGCTCGGGCGAGGCGAGATCGTGTCCCTTGAGTAGACCGATCCTTGACTTAATCGCACCCATCAGGCCTTTGCAGCTTTATGCTGATGGGGGTTACCAGCTGAGATTAGGAGTCTTGAGGGTACCCCTAATTATGGTCCCCGACACCCGCTTACGGACTCATGTGCGCCACCACGACGTTGTGGGGCCAGTCAAGCCTGGTCGCCAGTTGACCTCAATTTAGAATCCCAACAGTGACCCGAACACCTGGAAGCCCGAAAGGACTGACTAGTACGCCATATTGGGTGTATGTCTACAACACGCTGAAGGATGATGTAGGGCTTATGACGACGGGAGGAGCCACACTTCATACGACCGCACTGTGAGACTGATCCACGGGACCCACACACACTTCATACGACCCAACTGACGACGTTAGGAGGACCACGCCATCGAGAGGCAGCAAGCTAAGATCCCTCCAAGTAGAACACGTGTTCCTACTGTAAAGTCCTCCCTTGAGTTATAAAATGGCAGGGCAACCCTCTTTCTACACACAAGCACACAAGCTATAACATAATCTACTGCAATTCCACCATCAGCACTACACTGGACTATGGCCCCGACCTGAACCAGTTCTCATCGAGTCCCAGCGACTCACCATTCGGAGCAAGTCCACACTAGCACCCCTACCGAACACATGATCTCATTATCCCCCGGTTTCCGAAACCACGACAGTTGGTGCGTTGGGTAGGGGGACTTTAGCGTGCCAAGTGACACATTGTGCTCCAATGACCCAATCGTCTGCATTCGCTGGAGGTGAGACCTTAGCCCTAGAGAGCTACATCATGTTCGACACCCTCGACTTCTTCGCCACTGCCACCGGCGAGCTTAGATAATTTAGCACCATAGATAATGTTTCAACTAAACAACATCGATGCTAGTAACCCTAAATAAGATAATTTAGCTAATAGTGTCTACAAATCATCGAACTAGACAACCCCATTGTTACTTCTTCCACTTGAATCAATATAAAGTCTTAGTCTCAACGGCAAAGTGGGTTTCTTTTTGCAATAGAACGAAATGGATTGGGGAACGCGACGATGTATTTTACTCACATATAGCTTATAGATGGGGTATGGATGTTGACCGACTTCGAATTGAGAAAAATACTTGGCAATGCGCGGAAGCTTCAGAGGATTTGGTGGTCGACGGAGATAGCGGAGCTTGGCAAACAACAATGGCGATCCAATCGGGGCTCCAAAACCCTAGTGCAGTAGTTGGATGGACCCAATGCTGAAGATGAAAGGCAGTGGCAGAAGTAGAATGGGCAATCGCCTTGGTTGGAGCCGCCTCGGTTGCCGGATTTCGGTGGTTTTCTTTCCTAGCTTGCGGCAAATGGTGATAGAAACCCCCGGATACTCGCACATGGATAGCAGACTAGATTGAGCAGAGACAGTTTTAGACGACGTTAAACGTGTGGGTCTCGCGACGCGGTTCGGCAGACGTGGGGCATGGGGTTACGCTAACCTAGTTGGATTCGGTCGCGTAATATATTGACTATCCTAGGCTTACTCTTGTTATTGGAATCCCAAGGCTCATAATATATATTGTTGGTGAGATGTCTATGGTGTATATGTGATGTTGGTGATATATATCTTCTGTTTTGTTTGGATGAAATGCAAAAAAAAAAAAATTAAAAGGTTGTTTCTGATCACTTTGCCGAATGTTGCACTCGGCAATGAGTGCCTTTGTCGAGTGCAATAGACATAGCATTCGACAAATACACCATGCCTAGGCACCTAGAAACTAGCACGGTCAGAATTTGGCTCTTTGCCTAGTGCCGAAAAAACACTCAACAAAGAAACTTCCTTTGCCTAGTGCCGAAAAAACACTCAGCAAAGAAGTTGTTTGCCGAGTGCTTTTCATTTGGCACTCGACAAAGACCTTTGCCGAGCAACTAATTAAAAAAAGACACTCGGTAAATCAATTGCCACTCAGCAAAAGCCAAGGCACTCGGCAAAGCCACCACTTTTACCGAGTGCGGTGGCCATAGCACTCGATAAAGAACCCATTGTGTGGCCCCACCTGGAACCTTGCTTTGCCAAGTGCCAGAGCTAAGGCACTTGACAAAGCCACCGACTTTGTCGAGTGCCATATCCAGCCACTCGACAAAGCCTCAGTCACTGACAAACACCATCACAGAACCTTTGCAAAGTCTTTACTATCGAGTGCCAGATAGAAAGCACTAAACAAAGAGTCTTTTGCCAATAATTTTTTTACCAAGAGCTCTTTGCTCAGAACACCATTCGGCAAATCGTTTGCTAAGTGCAAAAAATCCTTTACCAGTTCTAGGCACACTAGACAAATAACGTGTGTGTCGAGTGAATATCTCTCTATCGCTATCGTCTCGGAGAACAGGAATCAGCGGAGGCCTCATCAATGTCAATTACTACCCCAAAAACCAGATCCAATTCTAGCAATTATGTCGGATTTTGAGCCGACACTGATATCCATCACTGGCGGAATCAGAGCCTAATACAATAAAAAAGTAGGCAAAGTTTGAATGGAAATTTAACCCGTGTACCTGGCCAAATGATATCGGTCGCATAATATATGGCCCGCCATCGGCCCTCCCTAATCATCGTCACACAGACCCGTGCGCGCCACGACCGGAATGGCAGAAGCCACCTGAGCCTGCGCGCGAGGCCGGCCGACCAATCAATGGCCAGGATCAGCTTGCAATATTGCTGCCTGGGCCAGCCCTGACGACCGCGCGGTGCCAGTGTCGTTTGCGGCGTAGCCGCCGGCAGATAGCTGGCTAGCTAGCTCCAGAAGCTCATGCAGTCATGCATGGCTTTACAAACTACTAGCTAGGTATATATCTCGTCGTCCTAAATACCTAGCTAATCTCAGTAGGTTTAATTCTGCAAGATCATATCTAAGTAGTAATTAAATCGTCTTGCACAAGTATACACATCCGGTTATTTATTAGCCGCCTAGGTATACACACCTACATACATAATTACATACACGTACATATACACATGCACGTACGTACGTACGTCCATTCAAGCATGCATGTGTCCGGATATTGTCCCGGGATCCGATTCATGCATGCATGGAGGCCAATAATTAATCCTGCACTGCATGGCATATGTATGTAGATCAGGTGAGGTGATATGGTCGTCCTCGTCCTGGATCGGATCCAGAGTTTTACCACACGTACACACAGATGCATGATCCAAGGAAAAAACCTGCTGGTACAGTGTAGTGCATGTGCTGCTACGTACCCTGACTGACAGGTGCGCAGTGCGTTGCATGCATAATGCATATCAGCACGTAGTTGTATGTATCTTCTCTGCACTGCAAAGGTACATCTATGTAGATACACACTAGTAGTACGTAGCTGTCAATCTATCTATTCTATCTCTCTCTGCTGCATATTGATGATAGCGAGAACACAGCTAGCCGCCACATATATACATGCGCTGACACAAAACAAAAGTTGATGGCTGATGAGCAACTGTGCCCATTGGCGAGTGGAGCAGTGTGCATGCTAATGCCATATTTCTCACAGCAGTAAATAATATGCATGGGACAAATTAATAGACGCATCACGCATTCATGCCTGGCCTGCCTGCGGCGTTGCTCACACACTAGCTTGATTGGCTGCATGCTTCTTTATTTCTGGCGACACGCATGCACATCGATCGATCCAATGGGCTCATCAGAAAAAAGGCATCAGCCTTACAGTATATCTATCTTCCCAGAGTATACGTAATTAATCGGCGACGGATCGTCGATCGATGCAGCAGCGCACGTACGCGCAGCTGTGCAGGCTGCATTGACCGAATGATGTGCTCGCGTGGCATGCGCACTAGTAGTAGCTAGCAGATGCTATATAATGCGCGCAGATAGATGAGCGGTCGACGACGACGACGCATGAATAAAGCTGCAGCTCCGATCCAAACAAGCTGCTACTAGTCAAGATGCATGCGACACGATCGAAAAGAGCGCTGAGTGCTGGTCGATCCATCAATCTTTTCAGCGCCTCTCTACAGGCTATATAGCTGCTGGGGAAATCCGTTGCCTGCTCGCGGCGCTTCAATGCTCTCGCTCGTTCCGCCTCATGACAAGTAGCGCGTACGTACGAACGCCCCGGCAGGCTGCAGGCCTTTGCTTTCTCTGTCCGGTCGAAAATCCATCGGTCTGAGATATGTTGACGAGAGTCAGCAACGCTCAATGCATAAAAAATATGTTAGTATTTGTTATAGTGTCAAATATAAATATATAGCGGTTTCAGGTCATAGAAAATATTTTTCCTTTTGATTTTTGGTCCCTAAGTCGGAACATGTTTCAAGTGCAGGTATTGTAAAGAAACGAAGAGCGAAGTGGTGGTGCTGGTGCCCGTTTGAAGAAACATCTCACATGTAGAGGAAAGAATGTCAATAAGTGTGCTTCCGTTTCTTCAAACGTAAAGACATACTTCCAACATGACCTGAATAAGATAAAGGATACGAAGAGGGATAAATTTAGATCATTTATATATATATTCTAATAGAGTAAATACTCATCGGTTATTAGATCGTCGGTACCCATATTGCCATCTTTAGGTTTAGCTGTGTCAAAAAAAATTGAATTTGGATCGGACAAACCCATAAATCGTCGGTTTACCGAAGAAAACGAAGGTGGTAGTTTTTTTAAAACAAAACGGTATAGTAATCCTTGTACGACGCGCCGCGTGTGTCTTTATTTACTTCCCGCGCCGAAATTGAATTCTCACAATAATCGAGGCGATCCATGGAGAGCGCACGTAAGTAAATGGCGCGTACTTGTGCTATAGTGCGCGCTCATCGCGGGACGTTACCACATTGAAACCCTGGGTTAACGCTGCCGGCCGGCCGGTACGTACGAGCGATCGAATGTACGTACTGCGCGCGCGCCATTAATTCCGATCCCTTGCATGAGCGCCGGCCGGCCGGCACGGGAATTAATTTGCATATCCTTAGCATCTCCAAGAGACTAGTTAAATAGTTTGTCAAGCTAAATTTTAGCTACTTAATAACAAAATAGCTCTCCAATAGACTAGCCATTTAACTTGCCAAATTATTCGGCTCTCTAAATTGACTCCTTTACTAGCTAAATTTGGCTAGCAACTCTCGCTAGCCAAGCTAAATTGCATGTTGGAGAATCTGTTGGAATGAAATGTTATATATAGAGTTTAATCTTTATGAAGAGACAAATACTGAGTTAAATAGAGAGTCAAAAGTAAATAATCTCTTGGAGATGCTCTTACGTGATCTATACTACCACCACTAGTATGCACTGTGTCTGTGTGTAGCGCGGCGCCAACGATGTGGCCTCTAGATAAAGCAAGATCCAATCGAGTTAATGACTGCATCGATCTCTCTCATTAACTTTCTCATGTCTCTATCGTTTTGAAATTCAGGAGCACGCATTGAAGGAAATGTGCTCTCTCGGATGCTTGCTTTGGATGGTGTTTCATGTGAAGTTGCTTGCCTTGTACGTACTCCCTCCCCCATTCATAAATAGTGTTGGAGCCAAGGTTGAACCTAGATTTTACTCATACTCCAATCCGACTACGATTAACCATATATTAATCTTGTCTACGAATCCAAGGCTCCAACGTGATATGTATAATTAAGTCTCGGAGGTAGAGAAATAGCATATATATAATTCACCTTAGATTTTTGTTGACTTCTAGTCAACTGATTCTGTCATGAACCGGCCAAACATGCGTTGAGCATTATTTATATTCCATTCTAAATTGTAAATCGTTTACTAGACTTTTTCGATATATTTTATAGCGCACACATTAGAGTAATTTATGATTTAAAAAGTAGGAAGTGCATTCCTTGCATATAAAAAATATAAGCAACATTTTATCAAATTATTTATCTAAAGAATTTAGTAGTGTTAACCTTGTGTTGTAGAATCACAACAGAAAGTTACATACTTACATGCTTCTAAAGAATATTAATTCTAGTAACTCATGTGTTGTCAATTTTTCTTTGCCGCGTTAATTAGCTTATGCATATAAGTGTGGTGTTATAAAAATGTGTGCTATATATAGGTGTATAATCCAATAATATATGCGACTTTCTTTTTTGTGAGCTAAGTTCTCATCGTACGTGTATATATACACCCGAACACATGCATTTAGAGAATAAAAAGGGTAAGGATACATCATTCATGCAACTGTTTTTTTGTGAACTAAGTTCTCATCGTACGTAATTTTTTTTCAAGACGGAGGGACTATTCATAAAGTTATTACATCCTACTTGTCTCTCTACAAAATTATTAGTAGACTCGTATATGTGTATATATGCATGTATATATATGTTGGAGTACTGCTCTAAGCACTCGATCATGTGAGACTCAGCTTTCACTGTCGAGTGTTTGAATGCAATAAAGCTAATAATTAGTTAAATAAAAATTTCTAGCTAGAATTAGCTAGCTAACTAGTAACTAAGTTACTAAAAATAATTAATAGCTGAACTATTAGCTAGGGATGTGTTGGGGGCCTTCGGCTTCCGAAGGTCCTCAAAAACATAATTTGACAATATTTTACAAGTGAAATATGTGAACAGGTACCTTCGGATTTGGATCATGAGCATACAGAGTATGGTTAGGACGAAGCCTGAGCGAGACGAAAGGTGATTATGACGAAGGACAAGGTAATCACGAAGCTGTGCGCAGGAAAGCTTCGGCATGGCAGCAGAAAAGGGGAACCGACTTAAAGATGAAAAGGCAAGTTAGACCTCGAAGAATTACTATAGAGTTATTAGTAAATGTAAAGGGCATGAATGTAATTTTACATGGGCTGCGTCCCTTGCCTATAAATAGATGAACAGTACTCCCGTACTGTTCACACTGACTGGGCATACGCTTTTCGCATCACGCTTGTACCCTTGCTTTCCTTCAAACCGAAGGTACATTTATAATTTGTTATTGTTGATATGGTAATGCAAATAAAAATAAGTTGATAATAATGTTTAAGTGTTTATGTTATTTTTCGTATCTTGCATATGAATTCTTCTTCATCATTTATTGTGCTTACGAAGGTATTTCCTTCACAACCTTCGTCCGGAATTCATTATATCCGAAGGGAAATAATGTCTCGAAGGACGAAGGACTTTAAAATTTAACACTTTTTATGTTGCCTTGTTCTTAACTCTTAGCATTTGAGAACAAGTCCCCAACAGGATGTTTGATGTCTCTAGCTAAGTTTAGTCACTAATTATTAGCTCTATTGCATTCAAACACCACCTAAAATAAAAGATACATTTTAGATTTTCCTTTCAGAAAACAACTGACTACGATTCTAAGAGCATCTCCAATAGTGTGGCTTATAAATATGTCCTATAATTTAAAATGAGTATATTTTATATGATTTAGCTAGGGTAATAACAAAATATTCGCCTCAAATCTAGATTATAAGCAATCCACTGAGGTATTGTATATTTGAGTCACATGACAGAATTCCCTATATTTTTTGTAACCAAATTTTATTAAATGAACCACCGTTAGAGATTTGTTTTTTCTACATAGAGTCCTATATTTCAATTTTAGATACTAATTTGAGACATTATTGGAGATCTTACACCGTACCACCGTTTAATCTAAACTATAGTTGATGACGATGAGACATCGCATTGATTCATTCATTATCCAAACGGAAGCCTTGATGCATAAGCACGAAATAATATAGAATCTTCATATTAATTACCCCTATACCTCTAGCTAAACCTAGCGCTAGCTAGGATCATGCGATCGATCATCAACTAGCTGCCACCCATTGCATTCCCGTGATGTAACAGTAACAGTAACAGTAAGTTAGTTAGGCAGTACTCCTACTCTTTTTATGCACAATGTACGTACCTATGCATGATGATCACCACTTGCATCCAGCATTATTACACAGCTTTGTTCTTGTTCTAAGACGTCAAATATAGCTTCTCTTCTCAATTTCGCTATGGATTTCATATTTAGATCGGATACCATATGCACTGATCTGTACCGAGTTACTCAAGCTATTTAAGGGCGTATGCAACTGTTTATCATACCTAAAGCTAAGAAATCTTAGATATAAACACTATTGGACTCGTCTGCTTTGCTTACACTACCGGAATCGCGTTCTTTGCCGAGTGTCTAAAACACTCGGCAAAGGCCATTTTACACTCGGCAAAGGCTTTGCCGAGTGTAACACTCGGCAAAGAACACTCGGCAAAGATTTCATCGGCAAAGGGTTCTTTGCCGAGTGCTTTTTTTCGGACACTCGATAAAGACTTTGTCGAGTGTCAAAAAGCACTCGGCAAATTAAGAATCGAAAAAATTAAAAAAAAACAGCAAAACATTTTTTAAATTCTAGGAACAACTCTCCAACCATACCCTATTACCTTACCCGTTGCCTTATCATTTTTCACTATTATTTTGAATCAAACTTATATGTTTTGTAAATGGTGAGATTCGAACTCGCAACCTCTCTCTCGCGCATACCCTCCTATACCACTACACTACTACACCAATTATGTTTAGATTACGTTTCCATTCCCCATGTACTATAACAAATCGAGAGTAATTTGATTATTTAAGGCACTAAATGAGTTCATTTGAAAATGTGACCAACTATAAAGTTGCATAACTTTTTGAGATCTAAAAGTTTTATTTTAATAGTTTCTACATCCGAGACCGTTTATAAAATTTGAATTTTAAATTTAAAAACTTCACACGGAATTTTCAATGATAAGATGATTTCAAATCAAAAAATTGTCAACTACAAAGTTTCATTACATTTCAAGACCTACAACTTTTATTTTTGTGGTTTTTCCATCCGAGACAGTTTGAAAAATTCAAATTTCAAAATTCAAACATAGTTTTGCATAACAAGATGATTTCAAACTAAAACATTGTCAACTACAAAGTTTCATAACTCTTCAATACCTACAATTTTCATGTTGGTGGTTTTTCCTTTCGAAGTCGTTTTCAAAATTAAAATTTTAAATTTTTTAAATTCAGACGTAGTTTTCGTTGACAATATGACTTCAAATGAAAAAGTTGTCAACTATAAACTTCTATAACTTCTCAAGATCTACAAAGTTTATTTTGGTTGTTTGGTAATTTGTTTATCTCAGATGATGGTTCTAACAATATGCACAAATTCTATACGTCTCTCTCGTAGTTTCATAAACTACGAGAGAGATATAGGTTTTATGAACAAATTTATTTTTATTTTGTCATATGAAGAAATGTTCAATATATAAATTATACATCATGATGAGTTATACAAATTTGTAGTTGAAAACTTTTTCATTTGAATTAATTTACTACTTTAAAATGTAATTTTTAAATTGTCTTTGCCTAGTGTTGGAGAAAAAACACTCGGCAAAGATCTCTTTGCCGAGTGTTGTATTTGTGACACTCGGCAAAGACCTCTTTGCCGAGTGTCAAAAAAATACACTCGGCAAAGAGCTTCTTCGCCGAGTGTTTTCTTTTACCGAGGGTTTTTTGCGTGGCACTCGGCAAAGAGCTCTTTGCCGAGTGCCCGAAATAAAACACTCGGCAAAGAATTTGGCACTCGGCAAAGAGGCAAATTCCGGTAGTGTTAGGGCGTGTTTGGATGGTTGAATGAGTCAATCCTGGCTCGCCTCCCTCAACCAGACAGGCTCCGCTCATGCAACAAAGTTGTGTTTGGTTACCTGGTTCGTTGAAGTGTGTTTCATTCAAGTAGCTGTTTGGTTACTTGGTTACCTGCACGAGCTCTCTCTAACACGTATGCACGGCTACACATGCCTAGCCAGGCCCCCAAGAAACGGTCTAATTGGACATGAGATGAGCCAGGCTCTCAAGCCGCTTTTGCACAGGCTCAACCAGGCTCCACACACCATCCAAGCATCCAAACAAGCAACGTCTGCACGTGGTGGGACAGATCCAGGCCCCATGCAGCCATCCAAACAACCTGTCTCAGACACTCAGTAAATAACACTCAACAAATATTTTATTGACAAAAAGCTCTTTTCCTAGTGCTTTTTCGGCACTCGGTAAAGCCTTACCGGTTGTCTAAAAGCACTCGGCAAAAAAACACTTGACAAATAAGAAATTGCAAAAACCCTAAAAGCAGCAAAAAAATTAAATTAGGGGAGCCACACCAGCGAATGAATTATTCACATTTTCTCAGCATTTTCTGTAGCATTTTTTTGCAACACGTGGCTTATGGGAATCGAAGCCGTGACCTCTTTCTCACGTGGATACTCCTCTACCACTAAACCCTACCTTAATCATGTCTACATTATGTTTTTCTTCTCCACATATTATAACAAACCAAGTGTAAATTGATTATTTGAGGCACTAAATGGATTCAAATGAAAAGTTTGTCAACTACAAAGTTGCATAACTTTTTGAGATCTACAACTTATATTTTTTTAGCTTCTTCATCGAGGTCGTTTATAGAATTTGAATTTCAAATTTTAAAACTTCAAACATATTTTTATATGACAAGATGATTTCAAATCAAAAGGTTGTTATTTACAAAGTTTCATAATTTTTTGAGACCTACAACTTTAATTTTGGTGTTTTTTTTCCATCCGAGGTCGTTTGAAAAAAATCTGAATTTGAAAATTCAAACATAGTTTTACATGACAAGATGATTTAAAATCAAATAATTGTCAACTACAAAGTTTTATAACTTTTGAAGACCTACAACTTTCATTTTGGTGGTTTTTTATCCGAGGTCGTTTGTGCAATTCAAATTTTAAAATTTTAAAATTCGGACGTAGTTTATGACTTCAAATCAAAAGGTTGCAAACTACAAAACTCTATAACTTCTCAAGATCTACAAAGTTTATTTTTGTTGTTTGGTCATTTTGTCATCCAACATGGTGGTTCTAACATTGTTCACAAACCTTATACATCTCTTTTATAGTTTCATAAACTATAAGAGAGATATGTATGTTTTGTGAACAAATATATTTTTACTTTGTCATATGAAGAAATGACCAAAATAAAAATTGTACATTTGATATTTGTAGTTAAAACCTTTTCATTTAAATTAATTTACTACTTAGTGTAAAAAATACTTGACAAAGAAATTCTTCATCGAGTGACAAAAGGAAAACACTCCGCGAAGAAGCTCTTTGCCGAGTGTTTTTCTACCGAGTGTTTTATGTTTGGCACTCGAGAAACAATGTGACGGAACCTCCCAAGTAATTAGGCCCACCTACAGTTGTCCTTGTCTAACAGACATCAGACACCCTGTAGATGTTCCTAAGTCACTTGACAAGTTCGGTATCTTTCCTTACCTTACCAGGAACGTTTCACCCGTCTTGCAGACATTACAGAACATCGGAGATAAAGAAATGCGGAAGCAATTACATAAACTTACATTTATTTCAAAAGCAAGCTTGAGTTATTTTATCACAGACCAGAACTAAAAGTGAGTGCAGAGTAGTAATATTATACAAACCAAGGGAGGCACAAACTCCTCCCGATAAGTTTAAGCAAAAGATCCTATGTGGAGGACCAAGTCCTCCCGCACTTCAGTCTTGTTTTTCCTCATTTGGTACCACCTTAGAGCAAAAGCAACAAAAATTTGTCGCTTCCTCACCTAAAAACAACAAAGGGATAAACCCTGAGTATGGAATTACTCAGCAAGTCTTACCCGACTAAGGAAAAGACTCTCAAGGGTATGCTGGATAAATAGGAGTCAAGGAGAGGCTTTAGCAAAAATCAACTTATACTTTTGCAGAAGTAGCTTACTAAAGTGAGTCCTTACTTTCAATCTTTTAACGCCATATTAAGTATTAATAGACTCTATTTGCATCTAGTCTAATTTCACATCACATCAAGACAACACCATTTTTATCCATAGTGTTCACGTCCTGACTTTAGGTTGCAGGGAAGTGACCAAGTCTTCATAACCGCGAAGGTACGGCGATCCGAATCGATTATACTCAGCTGAGGATCTCCAATCACACGACATATGTAGCACTTAACCCTTGCATATGTCAACCCGCCACCGGGGTTCTTAAGACCAGATCAGGTTCACGCAAACCGAGAGCACAGATACACCACCGTCCAGCCTCTTGCCACGGAGGGTACACGCTACTCTCGCCACCGCTCCACGCCCATTTCGTGTTATCTTATTCTAGCCTTAGTCTGCCCGATGCAAGGCTTACCCATGACGAGGCATGTGACCAGTTAAAGGGTCCTCGGTCAGCACGCCTACATACGCATTAATCCTTAACCAACCTGGGTAGAACATCACCTGTTCCTAACCCAAGTCTCAATTTAAGTATTTCCATCCTTAGGATTGTGTCTGTTCCTTAGGATGAAAGAGCATCACAGGCAACTTTGCAGTAAGATCCCACTATTGCTCCAAATGAAAATATTCTTGCAGGTAAAGCCATCCTCTCTCGGGTTAAATTGAGGACAACCTCTATCCACAAGATCTAAGCAAGGCTAAGCATTTTTGTAAATCATAATTTTGATACTTCACAGAAGTATCTATAAAGGTTTGGATATCAAGGAAAGCAATGCATCAAAGGGTTTCAAGTAACTCCTATGAACCTAATGCACATTTCACTAGACTTAAGTGTGCAAAAAGTATTTAAAAACACAAGGAAAGGGGTTGCATGCACCGGGGCTTGCCTTCGTTCACAGGTGAATCAGGCTCAGATCCACAGATATCAAAGTAGAAACAATTCCCGGCCTGAGATTCCGAAGGTGGTGGTGGTGTCTCCTCTTCAGTTACTTCGATTTCTTCTTCACGTTCTAATCATAACCATACATATGTATAAGAATGGATGCCATGGGATGCTCATGAGGATGCAAAGATAATATAAACTTATTGACTAGGTCTTGAATACAACTTTCCTTCACGGAACTCCGAGAACTTAGGGTTTCCGGAGTCGGTAAAGGAGTTCACAGGGCAGGGGGTGGTTTGGGGTTTGGTGATCAAACAAGGTCCAAATCATTTCAAACCCTACCCAAGGCTTCTAAATATTGTTTTAAGTTCCCATAAAAAGTTTGGGCATTTTTGGGCTTACCAATTATTTTCTAAAAATCCATAACTAATACTTTTAACTACTTTAAATACCCTAAAATTCTCTGTTGAAACTAAAAATCATGAAATTATTTTTATTAAATACTAGGGAAAATAACAAGCCTAGGAAAATTAGTTTCACAATTTTAGCATTTTTCTACATTTTTCTACATATTTCTAAAGCTCTGCTGAAAAAGAAAAAGAAAAGGTTGAAACAGTGATGGGCCGGTTTCAGCCCAGGCGGCCCAGCTAGGGCAGAAAGGCGCCCGCGCACGCACCCGTGCTGGCAGACTTGCACAGAGGCCCTTAGGGTTTTAACTAACTGCGAACGAGCCCTTTCACTATTTAACACAGTCACTGACACTTTGCTGAAGAGCCCTCCAACTTCTAAGTCTTCACAGGGAGAAGTCCACGACGGCGGTGGGCGCAGGGACGCTCCGGCGAGGTTCTAGACCGGCCGATTGGGGCTATGGCTGGGTTCTTCGAGCGGCGGACATGAAATCGGGGTCACCATGATCATTTCCCCTAACTTAATTGCGTTTATAATCAACTACGGAGCTCTGGCCACGGTGGTCGTGAGCATCGCGGCAAGACAACTGTGTTCCCGGCGACCAGAGGACTCTTAGTTCAATTCAGTGGCTCGGCAAGCATCGTAGACGCATAAGAAGGCTTAAACAAGAGAGTAGAGGGGAGGAGCTAACCGGAGTATGGCTGGCGACGGTGAAGCTTGTTTCACGGTGGCGGAAAGAGATTTGGGGGAAAACGCAAATTCGAGCTCACTGGTGGATGATTGTGGCCGATTAGCGGTGGCTAGTTAGCTGACGACCTCACGGAGCTAGTCACGGGCTCAATTTATAGGGAGGACGGGCGGTGGTGATCAATTCAGTCGAGCCGTGTTGGCGGCCGGAGCTGAGGAAGAAGGCGGCGCGGTGAATTCGTGGCTATCGCCGTGGCAAGCTCCCCGTCGACGATGGGACGGGTATAGGGAGTCATGGCGACGCGGTGGAAAGTTAAAGCCACGCGGCGCAAGGCTAGGAGGCGGCGGTCACCGGCGTTCTTATCGATCTCCGCCGCGGTGATGCATGTACGGTGGCCGAACTTGTTTATGGCCGGAGTTATCCACGGCGAGGATATTTACGTGACCCAAAGTGCTATCCAACCAAGCCGAGCTCAGATCACGGCAACCGCAGCACGAATCGCGACGGTAGGTCACCGGCGGTGAGAACTGTTGCGCTGGCGATCTGATCCGGTGCTTTTACTGTACCATGGCGAACACCTATTCAGAGAACGTGACAGCCAGAGTTGAGGGTCGATTTTCTTCCAAATTTCTGTGGCAACACAAACCAAATTCTGCAGCAAAGTTATAGATCTACTAACCAGCTACAAGTTTGTCATAGATGCCATGGGCAGATTCATGCTGGATCATAGAGGAATCTTTGCTCAAAGTCTCTGTGGTTGCACTATTTCTCTAAAATTTCAGACTCAGTGACCTGACAGTCCAACTTTGGGCTTAATTATCTCTAAATTCTTCTTAACAACTGAGCTCAAATTCTTAAGCAAAGTTGTTCTCCTTTGATAGATCTTCAAATTTGGTGTGGTGACCTAGGGCAAAATCTCCTTTGTTTAGAAGTTACAAGGTCACAAAGATGAGCACAAAACACTGAAATTAGACTTAGTCAAAAGAGTTCAAATGTGACTCTTTTGCAAATAAGCCCAAAACTCAGGGTTTGGCTTGTAAATCTTCCCAAATGTGAACCATGTGACTTAAGATACTTATTTGGTTTGGTTTTTGCACTTTAGTCCAAAAGTGGACCAATTTTGCATATAAGCCCCTAGGGTTTAGTTTTAGGGTTTTCCAGGGTTCCAATTAGGGTTTTTAATATCCCAGGGGTATAAAAGTGATTCAACTTTGTTTTTGGGGTCATTTTATGACTTTTACCCTAAAGCTTTTAGGTTTTCTCAACTTGGGTTAAGTTTTACCCCTTTAATCCCTATTTAGGGTAAAGCTTCCTATCTAGGGTCCTATTTGCAAAACATTAAAACAATACAACTTGTTTGAAATTTTTGCCTAGTGAATGCACTCTAGGTGTGTCAAACATATGCAATGCCAATGCTTATGATGCCATGCTCAAGTTTTAGTTATAGTAACACCAGGGGTGTTACATCCTTCCCCCCATAAAAGAATCTCGTCCCGAGATTAAAAATCCTAGGGTAGGTAATGGTAAAGGAAACGCGGAATACTTTTATTTCCTTAATTCTGGTACAAGGCATGGGTGATGTGGGGGTCACTTCTCTATTACACAGTTATACCGGCTTTACAATTTACATGAGGCTAGAAAGCCTGGGAAATTCTTATTCAAGAAGTCTTGAGTTTCCCAAGTAGCTTCATCTTCAGAATGCTGGTTCCACTGTATCTTATAAAACTTGAGAGTTTTTCTCCGGGTAACCCTGTCCTTTTGATCCAGAACTCGAATAGGATGTTCCGAGTATGTTAAATCTGGTTCCAGGACAACATCAGTCACTTCAATGGTCCGATCGGGAACCCGAAGACACTTCTTCAATTGTGACACGTGGAACACATTATGCACAGCAGACAATGTTTCGGCTAGTTGGAGTCGATATGCCACTGGTCCACATTGCTCAATCACCAGGAATGGACCAATGTACCTGGGTGCAAGCTTCCCTTTAACCCCGAAACACGATACACCCTTCATTGGTGGAACTTTTAAGTAGACATAGTCGTCTACCAGAAAGCATAAGGGTTGTCGTTGTCGGTCTGCATAACTCTTTTGTCGAGTCTGAGCTTTCTTCATATTATGAATAATTCTCTGAACCTTTTCTTCGACCTCTTTCACCATATCAGGCCTAAAGAAGTATCTTTCTCCAGGTTCAGACCAATTTAGCGGAGTTCGACACCGTCGCCCATATAAAGCTTTAAAAGGTGCCATCTTGATACTTTCTTGATAACTGTTATTGTATGAAAACTCCGCTAGGGGCAAACATTCATCCCATTCCTGCGAGAAGTCCAGAACACATGCCCGCAGCATATCCTCGAGTATCTGATTAACTCTCTCAGTTTGTCCACTGGTTTGGGGATGATAGGCCGAACTGTGGAGCAATTTGGTACCCAAGGATTTATGAAGTTCTTCCCAAAACTTGGATATGAACTGAGGTCCACGATCCGACACTATGGTCTTTGGAATACCATGCAAACTGAGAATACGGCTGATATATAATGCTGCATAAGTGGCTACTGTATATTTGGCCCTAACGGGTAAGAAGTGGGCAATCTTTGTGAGTCGATCAACAATAACCCAAATAGAATCATACCCTTTGGCCGTCCTGGGCAGTCCCACAATAAAGTCCATACTTATGTCTTCCCATTTCCATGTTGGGATTGGCAAAGATTGTAATGGACCAGCAGTTTTCATGTGTATGGCCTTGACACGTCTGCAAGTGTCACACTTAGCCACATAGCGTGCAATTTCGATCTTCATCTTTGTCCACCAGTAATGTTGCTTTAAGTCTTGATACATCTTAGTGCTTCCGGGATGAATAGAATAACGACTAAGATGTGCTTCATCAAGAATTTGCTGGCGGAGCTCTTCGTTCTTTGGCACTACTATGCGGTTTTTAAACCATATCACACCTTGATCGTCTTCCTTGAAACATTTGGCTACTCCAGCCCTTATCTTCTCTCGTATGTGCTTCATACCCAGATTATCCTTTTGAGCATCAATTATCCTTTGCAAAATGATTGACTCAAGCTTTAGCTGATTTAGAGTCCCTTGTTGGATGATCCCCAGGTTTAGCTTCTCCATTTCTTGACACAAAGTGTTCTCGGAGGTCTTCGCCATAAGACAGTGGCAGGAAGTCTTACGACTTAGTGCATCTGCCACCACATTGGCTTTGCCTGGGTGATAATGGATCTCCAGTTCATAGTCTTTAATGAGCTCAAGCCATCGTCTTCGCCTCATATTTAACTCTGACTGGGTGAAGATGTACTTCAAACTTTTATGATCTGTATATATGTGACAGATATTTCCCAGCAGATAGTGACGCCAAATCTTCAGGGCATGAACCACAGCAGCTAGCTCCAGATCATGAGTTGGGTAATGCTCCTCATGTCGGCGTAACTGCTTTGAAGCATACGCAATTACTCGGCCCTCTTGCATCAGTACACAGCCGAGCCCACTGCCAGATGCATCACAATATACATCAAAAGGCTTAGTGATGTCTGGTTGAGCCAATACCGGAGCAGTGGTCAATAGTGTCTTCAATTGCTCAAAGGCTTCATTACACTTAGAAGACCAATTGAACTTAATGTCATTCTTCAATAAACTTGCGATTGGCTTCACAAGCTTAGAAAAATCTGGTATGAATCTGCGATAATATCCAGCTAGTCCAAGAAAACTCCGGACTTGGTGAACAGTGGTTGGGGGTTTCCACTCCAGAATATCTTTGACCTTGCTAGGATCTACCGCAATTCCTTTAGCCGATAACACGTGCCCCAAAAATTGAATTTCTTCCAGCCAGAACGTGCACTTGCTGAATTTGGCGTACAACTGATGTTCCCTCAGGCGCGTCAATACAATCCGTAGATGCTGAGCATGGTCCTCTTCATTCTTAGAATATATCAAGATATCGTCGATGAAGACCACCACGAACTTGTCCAACTCGGGCATGAACACCGAGTTCATCAAATAGGTGAAGTGGGCAGGAGCATTTGTGAGCCCGAAAGACATTACCAGGTATTCAAACAATCCATACCGCGTAGTAAACGCGGTCTTCGGTATATCCTCGGGCCGAATACGGATTTGATGATAGCCCGATCTGAGATCAATTTTGGAAAATACCCTCGCCCCAGTCAGTTGATCAAATAAGATGTCGATCCTTGGAAGAGGGTACTTATTCTTGATGGTGACCTCATTCAGGGGTCGATAATCCACGCACATTCGCAAGGTTTGATCCTTCTTCTTAACAAAAATGGCGGGACAACCCCATGGGGACGAGCTTGGCCGGATGAATCCCTTATTTAGTAGATCTTGTAATTGAATCTTCAATTCCGCCAACTCATTAGGGGGCATACGGTACGATCTTCGGGAGATGGGAGCCGTACTGGGCTTTAGCTCAATTACGAATTCTACATCTCTTTCAGGGGGCAGTCCAGGCAAATCTTCCGGAAATACATCTGGAAACTCACATACTACCGGAATGTTCTTGATCTCCGGTACAATGGCTTCATATACTCTACCAGAAGCTTTGGCTGGATTGGTTACGGGGAGAGACAAAAGAATCTCTTCTTGATTATAGCTCAACCTGACGGTTCTGAGTTCAGTGTTGAGAATTGCCTTGTGTTGGGTTAACCAATTCATACCCAAAATTACATCTATATCCTGGCCCTTCAGAACAATCATGTTAGCAGGAAAGTTCCGCCCGGCCATTGTTACTGGCACTTCATAGGCCACTTCTCTAGTAAAAATGTGTCCCCCAGGTGAATGAATTTTAAATCCCTCTTTCGATTCATGGCATGCAATATGATGTTGCTCCACGAATTTCTTGCTAATGAATGTATGTGAAGCACCATAATCAAAAAGAATAATTGCAGGGTGACTGGCCACGGGAAACGTACCCATCATCACCGGCTCTCCTTCCGGTGTAGTGGCCACTTGGGTGTAATATACACGCCCCGTCTTCTTCGTATTTTTCCCCACAGCATTTCCTTTGGGCTGAGCTGATCTCCCAGATCCTTGCGGAGCATTTGATTGATTTTGCCTAGGATATGGGCAGTCTTTGATGAAATGTCCCGACTTGCCGCAATTAAAACACCCAGTTGAAGAACTAGGCAAGGCAGGGAATCGAGTGCCTGGGGCACCCGGCTGATTTGGGGTAGTGGGGGTATTGCTGGGGCGAATAATGATTGGTTGTTTGAAGGGGAATGAGGGTGGACGAGAAAAAGTGCGATTTTGACTTGAAGGCTGGATCACAAACCGTTGCTTCTTCGCCTGGCCCTGATTAGGCCTCTCACCACCAAATCCCTTGTTCTTCCCAGAATTTGCGTATTTGGCTTCAACAGATAAGGCTGTGCTGACAGCCTTTCCATACGTGAGATCTATGCATGTGGCCATCTTTCTCTGTAGCCGATCATTTAAACCCCGCATAAAACAGTTCTTCTTCTTTAAATCAGTATTCACCTGGTCGATGGCATACTGCGACAGGTGATTAAATTTGTTGAGATACTGAGTGACAGTATCTCCCCCTTGTTTTAACTTCATAAATTCCTCTTGTTTCATATGCAGCACTCCTTCGGGTATGTAGTGCTCACGGAAGGCTGCTTTAAACTCATCCCAGGTGACTTGATGGTTGACAGGTTGAATAGCCACAAAATTTCCCCACCAGGTACTGGCAGGACCACGTAGTTGTTGTGCTGCAAATAACGGCTTCTGCGTCTCTGAACAACGGAGAAGACCAAACTTTTGTTCAATAACCCGAATCCACTCATCAGCTTCTAGTGGATCTTCTGCCTTGACGAATAGGGGTGGACGGGTTTCCGAGAAATCAAAATAAGTAGTTTCACGGGGGCCATGCTGAAAACCCCTTCCTGCCTGCTGCTGGAATTGCTGCTGACCCGCCATTTCCCTAAGGAAGCGGGTATTGTCTGCGGTGGCATTCACCAAGGCGGCAATCGCCTCGGCTAACGTGGGAGGAACTGGAGGTGGGTTTGGGGTAACATTCCTTCCCCCAGAAGTTCCGGCTGCGTCCTGTACTCGAGTCCTGGTCGGCATCTGTGGCAAAGAACATTTGAAGTAAACATAATGTGCCAGAGAAAACCTTCCATTTTACATTACTATAAAAAGTAATGATACAGACTCGATATTACATAACAGGATACATTACCCATTATACAAGAGTTCAACCTATTATACAATAGTACACCCTACAATACACTACTCTACTTTTATTACACCATTATTCCTGCTTTCCATTACTCTTGGCGGCCTCATCGTCAGGTGTGGGAGTCCAGACGTCAACCAACCTCAAAGAAGGAGGGGGCTCAAAAAGGTCTAACTCCCCACCCAGCGCGCGTCCCGCAACGTGAGATGGTCCGGCTTCTGCCTCAGCAGGGTGTGCAGGCACACTAGGGTGTAATTGTGAGTATAGTATATGGACTTCCTCATGCAACGTATTGCAGTAGACCTGCAGGTTATCAACAGTTGAGCTAAGTTCTTTAATTCGGGCCTGAGCCCTTGCTTCCTTAGCACACATTAGCAAATGAGACTGTACGGCCCAGTCAAGTGCTAAGTCTCGATCAGCAAGCTGATCCTGCAGATGTCGGATGTCCCTTCTTAGTTCATTGATCCTATCTCCGTCGGCGACCCAAGCATCGGTCCTGTGTTGAAGTGCTGCTTGAAGTCGACTCACTCGGGCTTCAAGGTCTCCGATGGGGTCATTACTTCCACTGCTGCTGCTTTCATGTCAGGGAGCCAGTTGATGCCGAGGCACCCCAATTGGTCCCGTAGACTTGCGTGCCGTTAGCCTTGTGCGTGGCGGCATCCTTCTAAGGGGGAAAATGTTATTAGTATGATTCTTAGCATGATGCATGTATAATTACAGAATCAACCTTAGTCGATTCAACCTTCTATACATTGCACTCTTCCTATCTGGTCTTTAAGATAGACTCTTCAGAATACTCAGGTAAGAAGAGAAAAGAATTTTTAGGTAAGACTTTTGAAAATCCTTTTGAAGATGCCTCATAATATCTGCAAAGAAGGGCTACGCTCCGATACCAGCTGTGACGGAACCTCCCAAGTAATTAGGCCCACCTACAGTTGTCCTTGTCTAACAGACATCAGACACCCTGTAGATGTTCCTAAGTCACTTGACAAGTTCGGTATCTTTCCTTACCTTACCAGGAACGTTTCACCCGTCTTGCAGACATTACAGAACATCGGAGATAAAGAAATGCGGAAGCAATTACATAAACTTACATTTATTTCAAAAGCAAGCTTGAGTTATTTTATCACAGACCAGAACTAAAAGTGAGTGCAGAGTAGTAATATTATACAAACCAAGGGAGGCACAAACTCCTCCCGATAAGTTTAAGCAAAAGATCCTATGTGGAGGACCAAGTCCTCCCGCACTTCAGTCTTGTTTTTCCTCATTTGGTACCACCTTGGAGCAAAAGCAACAAAAATTTGTCGCTTCCTCACCTAAAAACAACAAAGGGATAAACCCTGAGTATGGAATTACTCAGCAAGTCTTACCCGACTAAGGAAAAGACTCTCAAGGGTATGCTGGATAAATAGGAGTCAAGAAGAGGCTTTAGCAAAAATCAACTTATACTTTTGCAGAAGTAGCTTACTAAAGTGAGTCCTTACTTTCAATCTTTTAACGCCATATTAAGTATTAATAGACTCTATTTGCATCTAGTCTAATTTCACATCACATCAAGACAACACCATTTTTATCCATAGTGTTCACGTCCTAACTTTAGGTTGCAGGGAAGTGACCAAGTCTTCATAACCGCGAAGGTACGGCGATCCGAATCGATTATACTCAGCTGAGGATCTCCAATCACACGACATATGTAGCACTTAACCCTTGCATATGTCAACCCGCCACCGGGGTTCTTAAGACCAGATCAGGTTCACGCAAACCGAGAGCACAGATACACCACCGTCCAGCCTCTTGCCACGGAGGGTACACGCTACTCTCGCCACCGCTCCACGCCCATTTCGTGTTATCTTATTCTGGCCTTAGTCAGCCCGAGGCAAGGCTTACCCATGACGAGGCATGTGACCAGTTAAAGGGTCCTCGGTCAGCACGCCTACATACGCATTAATCCTTAACCAACCTGGGTAGAACATCACCTGTTCCTAACCCAAGTCTCAATTTAAGTATTTCCATCCTTAGGATTGTGTCTGTTCCTTAGGATGAAAGAGCATCACAGGCAACTTTGCAGTAAGATCCAACTATTGCTCCAAATGAAAATATTCTTGCAGGTAGAAGCCATCCTCTCCCGGGTTAAATTGAGGACAACCTCTATCCACAAGATCTAAGCAAGGCTAAGCATTTTTGTAAATCATAATTTTGATACTTCACAGAAGTATCTATAAAGGTTTGGATATCAAGGAAAGCAATGCATCAAAGGGTTTCAAGTAACTCCTATGAACCTAATGCACATTTCACTAGACTTAAGTGTGCAAAAAGTATTTAAAAACACAAGGAAAGGGGTTGCATGCACCGGGGCTTGCCTTCGTTCACAGGTGAATCAGGCTCAGATCCACAGATATCAAAGTAGAAACAATTCCCGGCCTGAGATTCCGAAGGTGGTGGTGGTGTCTCCTCTTCAGTTACTTCGATTTCTTCTTCACGTTCTAATCATAACCATACATATGTATAAGAATGGATGCCATGGGATGCTCATGAGGATGCAAAGATAATATAAACTTATTGACTAGGTCTTGAATACAACTTTCCTTCACGGAACTCCGAGAACTTAGGGTTTCCGGAGTCGGTAAAGGAGTTCACAGGGCAGGGGGGTGGTTTGGGGTTTGGTGATCAAACAAGGTCCAAATCATTTCAAACCCTACCCAAGGCTTCTAAATATTGTTTTAAGTTCCCATAAAAAGTTTGGGCATTTTTGGGCTTACCAATTATTTTCTAAAAATCCATAACTAATACTTTTAACTACTTTAAATACCCTAAAATTCTCTGTTGAAACTAAAAATCATGAAATTATTTTTATTAAATACTAGGGAAAATAACAAGCCTAGGAAAATTAGTTTCACAATTTTAGCATTTTTCTACATTTTCTACATATTTCTAAAGCTCTGCTGAAAAAGAAAAAGAAAAGGTTGAAACAGTGATGGGCCGGTTTCAGCCCAGGCGGCCCAGCTAGGGCAGAAAGGCGCCCGCGCGCGCACCCGCGCTGGCAGACTTGCACAGAGGCCCTTAGGGTTTTAACTAACTGCGAATGAGCCCTTTCACTATTTAACACAGTCACTGACACTTTGCTGAAGAGCCCTCCAACTTCTAAGTCTTCACAGGGAGAAGTCCACGACGGCGGTGGGCGCAGGGACGCTCCGGCGAGGTTCTAGACCGGCCGATTGGGGCTATGGCTGGGTTCTCCGAGCGGCGGACATGAAATCGGGGTCACCATGATCATTTCCCCTAACTTAATTGCGTTTATAATCAACTACGGAGCTCTGGCCACGGTGGCCGTGAGCATCGCGGCAAGACAGCTGTGTTCCCGGCGACCAGAGGACTCTTAGTTCAATTCAGTGGCTCGGCAAGCATCGTAGACGCATAAGAAGGCTTAAACAAGAGAGCAGAGGGGAGGAGCTAACCGCAGTATGGCTGGCGACGGTGAAGCTTGTTTCACGGTGGCGGAAAGAGATTTGGGGGAAAACGCGAATTCGAGCTCACTGGTGGATGATTGTGGCCGATTAGCGGTGGCTAGTTAGCTGACGACCTCACGGAGCTAGTCACGGGCTCAATTTATAGGGAGGACGGGCGGTGGTGATCAATTCGGCCGAGCCGTGTTGGCGGCCGGAGCTGAGGAAGAAGGCGGCGCGGTGAATTCGTGGCTATCGCCGTGGCAAGCTCCCCGTCGACGATGGGACGGGTATAGGGAGTCATGGCAACGCGGTGGAAAGTTAAAGCCACGCGGCGCAAGGCTAGGAGGCGGCGGTCACCGGCGTTCTTATCGATCTCCGCCGCGGTGATGCATGTACGGTGGCCGAACTTGTTTATGGCCGGAGTTATCCACGACGAGGATATTTACGTGACCCAAAGTGCTATCTGAAAGGGAATTAGGCGTACACCTAGTTCCTAAATGATTTTGGTGGTTGAATTGCCCAACACAAATAATTGGACTAACTAGTTTGTTGTAGTATATAAGTTATACAGGTACTAAAGGTTCACACTAAGCCAATGAAAAGACCAAGAGTTGGGTTCAGCAAAAGAGCAAAGGGCCAACCGAAGGCACCTCTGGTCTGGCGCACCGGACTGTCCGGTGTGCCACTGGACAGTGTCCGGTGCACCACCGGACATGTCCGGTGTACCAGAGGACTCCAACGCGAACTTGCTACCTTCGGGAATTTCCAGAGGCACTCGCGCTATAATTCACCGGACTGTCCGGTGTACACCGGACAGTGTCCGGTGCGCCAAGGAAGAGCGGCCTCAGGAACTCACCAGCTTCGGGAATCTCCAACGGCTAGTCCGCTATAATTCACCGGACATGTCCGGTGTGCACCGGACTGTCCGGTGCAACTCCGGAGCAACGACTATTCGGCGCCAACGGCTACCTGCGACGCAATTAATGCGCGCGCAGCGCGCGCAGAAGTCAGGCGCGCCCATACTGGCGCACCGGACAAGGAACAGTGCATGTCCGGTGTGCACCGGACATCCAGGCGGGCCCACAAGTCAGAAGCTTCAACGGTCAGAATCCAACGGCAGTGATGACGTGGCGGGGGCACCGGACATGTCCGGTGTGCACCAGACTGTCCGGTGCGCCATCGCGCAGACAGCCTCCACCAACGATCAAGTTGGTGGTTGGGGCTATAAATACCCCAACCACCCCACCATTCATGGCATCCAAGTTTTCCACTTCCCAACTACTACAAGAGCTCTATCATTCAATTCTAGACACACCAAAGAGATCAAATCCTCTCCAAATTCCACACAACGCCATAGTGACTAGAGAGAGTGATTTGCTTGTGTTCTTTTGAGCTCTTGTGCTTGGATTGCTTTCTTCGTTCTTGATTCTTTCATTGCGATCAAACTCACTTGTAATTGAGGCAAGAGACACCAAACTTGTGGTGGTCCTTGTTGGAACTTTGTGTTCCAAGTGATTGAGAAGAGAAAGCTCACTCGGTCCGTGGGATCGTTTGAGAGAGGGAAGGGTTGAAAGAGACCCGGCCTTTGTGGCCTCCTCAACGGGGAGTAGGTTTGCAAGGACCGAACCTCGGTAAAACAAATCCGCGTGTCACACTCTTCATTTGCTTGCGATTTGTTTTCCACCCTCTCTCGCGGACTCGTTTCTGTATTACTAACGCTAACCCGGCTTGTAGTTGTGTTTATATTTGTAAATTTCAGTTTCGTCCTATTCACCCCCCCTCTAGGCGACTATCAATTGGTATCAAAGCCCGGTGCTTCATTAGAGCCTAACCGCTCGAAGTGATGTCGGGAGATCACGCCAAGAAGGAGATGGAGACCGGCGAAAAGCCCACTACAAGCTATGGGAGCACTTCATCGGAAGAGTCCCACACCAAGAGAAGGGAGAAGAAGAACTCCTCCAAAGGTAAGGAGAAGAAGTCTTCTTCACACCAAAAGGAGAAGAAGGAGAAATCCTCTTCTCACAAGACGCGTCGGAGTGGGGACAAGAAAAAGAGGATGAGGAAAGTGGTCTACTACGAGACCGATTCTTCATCGCCATCCACCTCCGGCTCCGACGCGGCTTCCGTCACTTCTAAGCGCCAAGAGCGCAAGAAGTATAGTAAGACCCCCCTACGCTACCCTCGCATTTCTAAACATACACCTTTACTTTTCGTCCCATTAGGCAAACCACCAACTTTTGATGGTGAAGATTATCCTAGGTGGAGTGATTTAATGCGATTTCATCTAACCTCACTCCACAAAAGTATATGGGATGTTGTTGAGTTTGGTGCACAGGTACCATCCGTAGGGGATGAAGACTATGATGAGGATGAGGTGGCCCAAATCGAGCACTTCAACTCCCAAGCCACAACCATACTCTTGGCATCTCTAAATAGAGAGGAATATAACAAGGTGCAAGGGTTGAAGAATGCAAAGGAAATTTGGGACCTACTCAAGACCGCGCACGAAGGTGATGAACTCACCAAGATTACCAAGCGGGAAACGATCGAGGGGGAGCTCGGTCGCTTCCATCTTCGCCAAGGGGAGGAGCCACAAGACATGTACAACCGGCTCAAGACTTTGGTGAACCAAGTGTGCAACCTCGGGAGCAAGAAGTGGGATGACCACGAGGTGGTTAAGGTTATTCTAAGATCTCTTATTTTCCTTAACCCCACTCAAGTTCAATTAATTCGTGGCAATCCAAGATATACACTAATGACCCCCGAGGAAGTAATCGGGCATTTTGTAAGTTTTGAGTGCATGATCGAAGGCTCAAGGAAGATCAACGAGCTTGATGATCCCTCCACATTCGAAGCTCAACCCGTCGCATTCAAGGCGACGGAGGAAAAGAAGGAGGAGTCCACACCAAGTCGGCAACCAATCGACGCCTCCAAGCTCGACAATGAGGAAATGGCGCTCGTCATCAAGAGCTTCCGCCAAATCCTCAAGCAAAGGAGAGGGAAAGACTACAAGTCCCGCTCCAAGAAGGTTTGCTACAAATGTGGTAAGCCCGGTCATTTTATTGCTAAATGTCCCATATCTATTGACAGTGACCGAGGCGACGACAAGAAGGGGAGAAGAAAGGAGAAGAAAAGGTACTACAAGAAGAAGGGCGGCGATGCCCATGTTTGTCGGGAGTGGGACTCCGACGAAAGCTCTAGCGACTCCTCCGACGACGAGGACGCCGCCAACATCGCCGTCACCAAGGGACTCCTCTTCCCCAACGTCGGCCACAAGTGTCTCATGGCCAAGGACGGCAAAAAGAAGGTTAAATCTAAATCCTCCACTAGATATGAGTCTTCTGGTGATGATAATGCTAGTGATGAGGAAGACAATTTGCGTACCCTTTTTGCCAACCTCAACATGCAACAAAAAGAAAAACTTAATGAATTGATTAGTGCCATCCATGAAAAGGATGATCTCTTGGACACCCAAGAGGACTTCCTTATTAAAGAAAATAAGAAGCATGTTAAGGTTAAAAATGCTTATGCTCTAGAAATTGAGAAATGTGAAAAATTATCTAGTGAGCTAAGCACTTGCCATGAGACAATAGACAACCTTAGAAATGAAAATGCTAATTTACTAGCTAAGGTTGATTCTCATGTTTGTAATGTTTCAATTCCCAATCCTAGAAATAATAATGATGATTTGCTTGCTAGGATTGAAGAATTAAACATTTCTCTTGCTAGTCTTAGATTAGAAAATGAAAATTTGATTGCTAAGGCTAAAGATTTTGATGTTTGCAAAGTTACAATTTCCGATCTTAGAGATAAAAATGATATTCTACATGCTAAGATTGTTGAACTTAATTCTTGCAAACCATCTACACCTACCATTGAGCATGTCACTATTTGTACTAGATGTAGAGATGTTGATATCAATGCTATTCATGATCATATGGCTTTAATTAAACAACAAAATGATCATATAGCAATATTAGATGCTAAAATTGCCGAGCATAACTTAGAAAATGAAAAATTTAAATTTGCTAGAAGTATGCTCTATAATGGGAGACGCCCTGGCATCAAGGATGGCATTGGCTTCCAAAGAGGAGACAATGTCAAACTCAATGTCCCTCCTAAAAGATTGTCTAATTTTGTAAAGGGCAAGGCTCCCATGCCTCAGGATAACGAGGGTTACATTTTGTACCCTGCCGGTTATCCCGAGAGCAAAATTAGGAGAATTCATTCTAGGAAGTCTCACTCTGGCCCTAATCATGCTTTCATGTATAAGGGTGAGACATCTAGCTCTAGGCAACCAACCCGTGCTAAGTTGCCTAGAAAGAAAACTCCTAGTGCATCAAATGATCATGACATTTCATTCAAAACTTTTGATGCATCTTATGTGTTGACTAACAAATCCGGCAAAGTAGTTGCCAAATATGTTGGGGGCAAGCACAAGGGGTCAAAGACTTGTGTTTGGGTACCCAAAGTTCTTGTTTCTAATGCCAAAGGACCCAAAACCGTTTGGGTACCTAAAGTCAAGAACTAAAATTGTTTTGTAGGTTTATGCATCCGGGGGCTCAAGTTGGATACTCGACAGCGGGTGCACAAACCACATGACAGGGGAGAAAAAGATGTTCTCCTCCTACGAGAAAAACCAAGATCCCCAACGAGCTATCACATTCGGGGATGGAAATCAAGGTTTGGTCAAAGGTCTTGGTAAAATTGCTATATCTCCTAACCATTCTATTTCCAATGTTTTTCTTGTAGATTCTTTAGATTACAATTTGCTTTCCGTTTCACAATTATGTCAAATGGGCTACAACTGTCTCTTTACTGATATTGGTGTCACTGTCTTTAGAAGAAGTGATGATTCAATAGCATTTAAGGGTGTGTTAGAGGGTCAGCTATACTTAGTAGATTTTGATAGAGCCGAACTCGACACATGCTTAATTGCTAAGACTAACATGGGCTGGCTCTGGCATCGCCGACTAGCACATGTTGGGATGAAGAATCTTCACAAACTTCTAAAGGGAGAACACATTTTAGGACTAACAAATGTTCATTTTGAGAAAGACAGGGTTTGTAGCGCATGCCAGGCAGGAAAGCAAGTTGGTGCCCATCATCCACACAAGAACATCATGACGACCGACAGGCCGCTTGAGCTACTCCACATGGATCTATTCGGCCCGATTGCTTACATAAGCATCGGCGGAAGTAAGTATTGTCTTGTAATAGTGGATGATTATTCTCGCTTCACTTGGGTGTTCTTTTTACAGGAAAAATCTCAAACCCAAGAGACCTTAAAGGGATTCTTGAGACGGGCTCAAAATGAGTTCGGCTTAAGGATCAAGAAGATAAGAAGCGACAATGGGATGGAGTTCAAGAACTCTCAAATTGAAGGCTTTCTTGAGGAGGAGGGCATCAAGCATGAGTTCTCTTCTCCCTACACTCCACAACAAAATGGTGTAGTGGAGAGGAAGAATAGAACTCTATTGGACATGGCAAGAACCATGCTTGATGAATACAAGACTTCGGATCGGTTTTGGGCCGAGGCGGTCAACACCGCCTGCTACGCCATCAACCGGTTATATCTTCACCGAATCCTCAAGAAGACATCATATGAACTCCTAATCGGTAAAAAGCCCAACATTTCATATTTTAGAGTCTTCGGTAGCAAATGCTTTATTCTTGTTAAAAGAGGTAGAAAATCTAAATTTGCTCCTAAGACTGTAGAAGGCTTTTTACTAGGATATGACTCAAACACAAGGGCATATAGAGTCTTTAACAAGTCCACTGGACAAGTTGAAGTTTCTTGTGACGTTGTGTTTGATGAGACTAACGGCTCTCAAGTAGAGCATGTTGATCTTGATGAGATAGGTGAAGAACAGGCTCCGTGCATCGCTCTAAGGAACATGTCCAATGGGGATGTGTGTCCTAAGGAATCCGAAGAGCCTCCAAAAGCACAAGATCAACCGTCCTCCTCCACGCAAGCATCTCCACCAACTCAAAATGAGGATGAAGCTCAAGTTGATGAAGAAGAAGATCAATCAAATGAGCCACCTCAAGATGATGGCATAGATCAAGGGGGAGATGCAAATGATCAAGACAAGGAGGATGAAGAGCAAAGGCCGCCACACCCAAGAGTCCACCAAGCAATCCAACGAGATCACCCCGTCGACACCATCCTCGGCGACATTCATAAGGGGGTAACTACTAGATCTCGTGTTGCACATTTTTGTGAGCATTACTCGTTTGTTTCCTCTATTGAGCCACACAAGGTAGAGGAAGCACTTCAAGATTCGGATTGGGTGGTGGCGATGCAAGAGGAGCTCAACAACTTCACTAGGAATGAGGTATGGCATTTAGTTCCACGTCCTAATCAAAATGTTGTAGGAACCAAATGGGTCTTCCGCAACAAGCAAGATGAGCATGGTGTGGTGACAAGGAACAAAGCTCGACTCGTGGCCAAAGGGTACTCCCAAGTCGAAGGTTTGGATTTTGGTGAAACCTATGCACCCGTAGCTAGGCTTGAGTCGATTCGTATATTATTGGCCTATGCTACTTACCATGGCTTTAAGCTTTATCAAATGGACGTAAAAAGTGCCTTCCTCAATGGACCAATCAAGGAAGAGGTCTATGTTGAGCAACCTCCCGGCTTTGAAGACTGTAAGTACCCTAACCATGTCTATAAGCTCTCTAAGGCGCTTTATGGGCTCAAGCAAGCCCCAAGAGCATGGTATGAATGCCTTAGGGATTTCCTTATTGCTAATGGCTTCAAAATCGGAAAAGCCGATCCTACACTCTTCACCAAAACACTTGAGAATGATTTGTTTGTATGCCAAATTTATGTTGATGATATTATATTTGGGTCTACTAACGAATCTACATGTGAAGAGTTTAGTAGGATCATGACACAAAAGTTCGAGATGTCTATGATAGGGGAGTTGAAGTATTTTCTAGGATTCCAAGTCAAGCAACTCCAAGAAGGCACCTTCCTAAGCCAAACCAAGTACACTCAGGATATTCTAAGCAAGTTTGGGATGAAGGATGCCAAACCCATCAAGACACCCATGGGAACTAATGGGCATCTCGACCTCGACACGGGAGGTAAGTCCGTGGATCAAAAGGTATACCGGTCGATGATAGGTTCTTTACTCTATTTATGTGCATCTCGACCGGATATTATGCTTTCCGTTTGCATGTGTGCAAGATTCCAATCCGACCCTAAGGAATCCCACCTTACGGCCGTAAAACGAATCTTGAGATATTTGGCTTATACTCCTAAGTTTGGGCTTTGGTATCCTAGGGGATCCACATTTGATTTGATTGGTTATTCGGATGCCGATTGGGCGGGGTGTAAAATCAATAGGAAGAGCACATCGGGGACTTGCCAGTTCTTGGGAAGATCCTTGGTGTCTTGGGCTTCAAAGAAGCAAAATTCGGTCGCTCTTTCCACCGCCGAAGCCGAGTATATTGCCGCAGGCCATTGTTGCGCGCAATTGCTTTGGATGAGGCAAACCCTGCGGGACTACGGTTACAAACTAACCAAAGTCCCTTTGCTATGTGATAATGAGAGTGCAATCAAAATGGCCGACAATCCCGTCGAGCATAGCCGCACTAAGCACATAGCCATTCGGTATCATTTTCTTAGGGATCACCAACAAAAGGGAGATATCGAGATTTCTTACATTAACACTAAAGATCAATTAGCCGATATCTTTACCAAGCCTCTTGATGAACAAACTTTTACCAAACTTAGGCATGAGCTCAATATTCTTGATTCACGCAATTTCTTTTGTTGACTTGCACACATAGCTAATTTATACACCTTTGATCATGTCTTTTTCATATACTATGACTAATGTGTTTTTCAAGTCTATTTCAAAACAAGTCATAGGTGTATTGAAAGGGAATTGGAGTCTTCGGTGAAGACAAAGGCTTCCACTCCGTAACTCATCCGTCGCCGTCGCTCCAAGAGACTCTCCATCCTTGGGGGAGAGAGCAAAAGGACTTCGTCTTTGGTATAATCTTAACTTATTTATTTATGACCAAAGGGGAAGATAGCTCTTCTAGGGCTCTAATGATTCCGTTTTTGGCGATTCATGCCAAAGGGGGAGAGAGAAAGAGCCCAAAGCAAAAGGACCGCACCACCACCAATTTCAAAAACTTTGTGTTTCCAAGGATATTATCAATTGGCTTTCCTATTATGTTCAAAAGGGGGAGAAAAGTAGTATTTCAAAAATTATCAAAACCCTCTTGAACACTAAGAGGAGGATCTCATTTAGGGGGAGTTTTGTTTAGTCAAGGAGAAGCATTTGAAACAGGGGGAGAAAATTTCAATCTTGAAAATGCTTTGCACAATCTTATTCATTTACCTTTGACTATTTGCAAAAGAACTTTGAAAAGGATTTACAAAAGAATTTGCAAAAACAAAACATGTGGTGCAAGCGTGGTCCAAAATGTTAAATAAGAAAGAAACAATTCATGCATATCTTGTAAGTATTTATATTGGCTCAATTCCAAGCAACCTTTGCACTTACATTATGCAAACTAGTTCAATTATGCATTTCTATACTTGCTTTGGTTTGTGTTGGCATCAATCACCAAAAAGGGGGAGATTGAAAGGGAATTAGGCGTACACCTAGTTCCTAAATGATTTTGGTGGTTGAATTGCCCAACACAAATAATTGGACTAACTAGTTTGTTCTAGTATATAAGTTATACAGGTACTAAAGGTTCACACTTAGCCAATGAAAAGACCAAGAGTTGGGTTCAGCAAAAGAGCAAAGGGCCAACCGAAGGCACCTCTGGTCTGGCGCACCGGACTGTCCGGTGTGCCACCGTACAGTGTCCGGTGCACCACCGGACATGTCCGGTGTACCAGAGGACTCCAACGCGAACTTGCTACCTTCGGGAATTTCTAGAGGCACTCGCGCTATAATTCACCGGACTGTCCGGTGTACACCGGACAGTGTCCGGTGCGCCAAGGAAGAGCGGCCTCAGGAACTCACTAGCTTCGGGAATCTCCAACGGCTAGTCCGCTATAATTCACCGGACATGTCCGGTGTGCACCGGACTGTCCGGTGCAACTCCGGAGCAACGGCTATTCGGCGCCAACGGCTACCTGCGACGCAATTAATGCGCGCGCAGCGCGCGTAGAAGTCAGGCGCGCCCATACTGGCGCACCGGACAAGGAACAGTGCATGTCCGGTGTGCACCGGACATCCAGGCGGGCCCACAAGTCAGAAGCTTCAACGGTCAGAATCCAACGACAGTGATGACGTGGCGGGGGCACCGGACATGTCCGGTGTGCACTGGACTGTCCGGTGCGCCATCGCGCAGACAGCCTCCACCAACGGTCAAGTTGGTGGTTGGGGCTATAAATACCCCAACCACCCCACCATTCATGGCATCCAAGTTTTCCACTTCCCAACTACTACAAGAGCTCTAGCATTCAATTCTAGACACACCAAAGAGATCAAATCCTCTCCAAATTCCACACAACGCCATAGTGACTAGAGAGAGTGATTTGCTTGTGTTCTTTTGAGCTCTTGCGCTTGGATTGCTTTCTTCGTTCTTGATTCTTTCATTGCGATCAAACTCACTTGTAATTGAGGCAAGAGACACCAAACTTGTGGTGGTCCTTGTTGGAACTTTGTGTTCCAAGTGATTGAGAAGAGAAAGCTCACTCGGTCCGTGGGATCGTTTGAGAGAGGGAAGGGTTGAAAGAGACCCGGCCTTTGTGGCCTCCTCAACGGGGAGTAGGTTTGCAAGGACCGAACCTCGGTAAAACAAATCCGCGTGTCACACTCTTCATTTGCTTGCGATTTGTTTTCCACCCTCTCTCGCGGACTCGTTTCTGTATTACTAACGCTAACCCGGCTTGTAGTTGTGTTTATATTTGTAAATTTCAGTTTCGTCCTATTCACCCCCCCCTCTAGGCGACTATCACTATCCAACCAAGCCGAGCTCAGATCACGGCAACCGCAGCACGAATCGCGACGGTAGGTCACCGGCGGTGAGAACTGTTGCGCTGGCGATCTGATCCGGTGCTTTTACTGTACCATGGCGAACACCTATTCAGAGAACCTGACAACCAGAGTTGAGGGTCGATTTTCTTCCAAATTTCTGTGGCAACACAAACCAAATTCTGCAGCAAAGTTATAGATCTACTAACCAGCTACAAGTTTGTCATAGATGCCATGGGCAGATTCATGCTGGATCATAGAGGAATCTTTGCTCAAAGTCTCTGTGGTTGCACTGTTTCTCTAAAATTTCAGACTCAGTGACCTGACAGTCCAACTTTGGGCTTAATTATCTCTAAATTCTTCTTAACAACTGAGCTCAAATTCTTAAGCAAAGTTGTTCTCCTTTGATAGATCTTCAAATTTGGTGTGGTGACCTAGGGCAAAATCTCCTTTGTTTAGAAGTTACAAGGTCACAAAGATGAGCACAAAACACTGAAATTAGACTTAGTCAAAAGAGTTCAAATGTGACTCTTTTGCAAATAAGCCCAAAACTCAGGGTTTGGCTTGTAAATCTTCCCAAATGTGAACCATGTGACTTAAGATACTTATTTGGTTTGGTTTTTGCACTTTAGTCCAAAAGTGGACCAATTTTGCATATAAGCCCCTAGGGTTTAGTTTTAGGGTTTTCCAGGGTTCCAATTAGGGTTTTTAATATCCCAGGGGTATAAAAGTGATTCAACTTTGTTTTTGGGGTCATTTTATGACTTTTACCCTAAAGCTTTTAGGTTTTCTCAACTTGGGTTAAGTTTTACCCCTTTAATCCCTATTTAGGGTAAAGCTTCCTATCCAGGGTCCTATTTGCAAAACATTAAAACAATACAACTTGTTTGAAATTTTTGCCTAGTGAATGCACTCTAGGTGTGTCAAACATATGCAATGCCAATGCTTATGATGCCATGCTCAAGTTTTAGTTATAGTAACACCAGGGGTGTTACAAACAACTTCTTTGCTGGGTGCCCAAAAAACACTCGACAAATTACTTGGCACTCGACAAAGACTCATTTTCCGGTAGTGAAATGAGAAAATTAACTGTATGGTCCTAACAAATTTTGCCTTTCTTTTTGGTCTTTTTCTCCAGAACTTACCTATATGAGACTCAAACACTACATATTCACTTACCTATATAGCTTTTTCGTTAGTTTAGACACTTAACAACATAGATAAATATGCACATTGAAAAAGAATTAGCTTATCAAATGCATAAAAAATTGCACAAATATATTGGAGTTGAATATATATTAGCTAAGTCTAGTCTCACATAAGTAAGATCACCAATGCATACAGTAGCTAGGTGGTGCACAAATCCACCAATGCATCATTAGCTATGTTCAAACTCACATAAATAAGATTACATATAAATGAGATCTCAAACATCTATTAGTCTCACAAACACAAACCAATTCAATATGCATATCAAAAGTCAAAGATTAAGCCTTCTTTTTATTGGATCTTCTAAGGTTAGTGACTAATCGTTTGGGCACCCAAATAACTTTATTGTTTGAGTCCACAATGGTTGCACAAAAGAACTAAGGCACAAACACCATTAGCAACCTTGGAAAGTAATAGTAAGAATCAAACTTAATTAAGGATATGGTTTGGTTCTTGTTCTTGCAATTCCTTTTCAAATGACCCACTTGCTTGCACTTGTTGCAATAGTTCCATTATCCCTCACAAATTATCCCTCACATCCAATGGTTAACAAGAAAAGGGCCAGAAGCGCTAGTTTGATCACCGGGTAAACACAATCGAGCATGGGACCCACCAATGTCGAGGCAATGCACCCCAACATGGGATGACTACACACTAGGTGCAAATCTTTCATGGAGGGGTAATGTATTTATCACCCATAGGACAACCACACCATGTAGGATTGCTAGCACATTAGGCAATTCGCCTAGAAGCTGTTGAAGAAGCCGTACCAAAAATGGAAAGCAACAAGATCGACAAGAAGGGTGACTCGAATAGGGAGGCCAGAAAAAAAATTCCCATAGTGAAATTGATAGTTGCCTAGAGGGGGTGAATAGGTAACACCTAAAAATTCAACACTTAAAACAAACTAAATCCCAAATTAGAGGCCAGATCAATATGGATAAGATAAATGAGAGGGAAATTATCTTGGACTTGTTGCTCTTATTAATGTAGAATTTGACTTAGAAAGCAACTCAAGTGATATAAATCAAAGGGCAACTAATAGATTTTAGAGAGGGGAGAGACAAGAACAAATTGCAATGAAAATACAAAATATAAGAAATACACAATTTGTTTTACTGAGGTCTAGTTCCAAAGAATCTACGTACCCATTGCGGTGTCCCAAAGAGGACAGAGTCTCTTTCGAGCCTCTCAAGTGATCCACTGATCAACCTTGAGCCCTCAGATCCACCAAGAATAGAGATAGAGCCTCCACAAGGCACTTCACAAGATCCGGAACCTCTTGCTAGCTTTTACAGTACAGTATCACTGAAACAAGAGCAAAAGAAACACAACAACAACACCAAGAAAGTAGATCGTTTAAGCACACTCTCTCTAAAATCATTATCACTCCTCAGAAGGGGTGCTTAGATCTCCTGGAATGGCGTGGACAAGTTGCACAAGTGTATGAGATTGTTGCTCAGCTCTAGAGGTGTTTGGTAACTCGAGTAGACTGGTTGGAGGTATTTATAGCCCTAAAACCCTCCAAATAGTCGTTGCTAGAAATTTGCTAAATCTGCTCTTTCCTCGGGGGCACCATCGGGATTGCCTCTAATCCTGCCTTCCATAGACTCACTGGACCGGTCTGCTGCACCCTGGACCCTACCACGTGTCCTACCACATCAGCTAGGCATTGGAGCCAACCATTGAGAGCTAAAACTTCCTGTAGGACACGACTGGTCTGGTGCGCCAAGGTACTTCAAGCGTCATTTGCATACCTCTCAGTTAAAGAGGTATGGCGTGCCACCGGTGCGTCACTAGTGTGATAGGCCTCAGTTGTGCTCCTGCAGTGCTCTCTAGTAATGTGATCTGGTGCACCAGGAAACACAAGCTTCCTAGATATGCCTCTGGGAAGAAGGTCCGGTGCGCCACAGAACAACTGAAGTTTGACACTTTTCTCCCTATCTTCTTCCAATCAATTTGACTGATCTTGAGAACCTTCCTATGACTTAAAGAAACTTGTTTTGAGTATGTCCAATTGGTCTAAGTCATATATTCTCACCTTTTTCTTATCTCCTACTCAGAAGCTTGGTTTAGGCTCAAACTCATCTCCAAATGCACCATTTCTGATATCTCTCAATCCAAAGCCTTTAAGGTGCTCAAAAACATTCCTAACCTACGAGTAGTTAGAACTTATCCAAATAAACTTGTGAACTAGTAATAGCTCACCTCATCCAAGTTTTGCCATATTTTGCCTTTGTTTGAGCTAAAAGTTGAGTTGGATTCCACAAATTGGCACTTTCGAACCTACAGGTACACACTTAGCAAACTAGTTAGTACTCGATGTTGTGTTGGTCATTAATCACTAAAATCAAGTTAGAAATGACATATAGCACATTTCCCTTTCATAAATCAAGATATTATGCACATCATCGATGGCCTGGACTCATACGAGTCTAAGAGGAAGCAAAAGTTGGAGGCCTAACATGCCACGCCCGAGTTCATGTGCTAGTCAGAGGTACCTATTACTTTTGATATAATTGACCATCCAAATCATGTGCCACATCCAGAATGTTATTCCTTGGTCCTCAATATGATGGTGGGTGATATGAGGCTCCATAGAGTCCTCATAGATGTTGGGAGCAGTCATAGCATCCTTTTCACTAAGACTTTCATCAATATGGGCTTATCCAAGAAGTCCTTGAGGCCCAGTCCAATGCCTTTCTATGACATCATCCCCTGCCGGTCTACTACACCACATGGCTAGATAACTTTGCTCGTTACCTTTGGCACCAAATCCAATTTCTGCATCGAGTTCCTCCATTTAGAGGTGGCGAATATTGACGCTGCCCACCACGCCATCATATGGTGCTTAGGGCTCACAAAAATCATGGAAATCCCTCATTACACGTACCTAGTCCTCAAGATGTTGGATCCTAAGGGGGTGATCACCATCAAAGGTAATATGAGATAATCCTACACCTGCGATAACGAAGGATGCAGCATGGCCGAATCCGAGGTGGTGCGACCCAAATGCGATAGCCTGAAGTAGGACCTTATGTTGTGTTCCCTAAATACCGAAAGAATAGAGAATCTCACGCCTCCACAGAAAAAGTAATGACTCTACAAAGTCCTCCCACACCAAGCAGATTCAATTGGACCCCACAGATGTTGCTAAGTTACTCACATCGGGGCTAGCCTAGATTCAAAATAGGAACTCACACTCACATATTTCCTCTACGATAACCGATATATCATCGCATGGAAGGCTTCTGACATGTCAGGAGTCCTAAGGAAACTGGTCAAGTATACACTCAATGTGTGACCTACTTCTAGACCTGTCAAACAGAAAACTGTGGTGCTTCACCGAGGACAGGTGATATGTGATACAAAAAGAATAACCTAGCTCCTAGAGGCCAGATTCTTAAAGAAGTCCTCCATCTTAATTGGGTGGCATATCAAGTAATTGTTCAAAAGAAAAATAAATGATGACATATGTGTGTTCACTACACTGATCTTAATAAGGCTTGCTGAAAGGATATGTTCTCCTTACCACGGATCATCCAAATTATAGATTCTATTTCTCATTATGATCTACTCTCTTTTCTAGACTGCTACTCCAGATATCATCAACTTTCGCTAAAGAAATAAGACTAGATTAAGACTTCGTTCATCACCCCATTTGGTGTATACTGTTATTACCACTATGTTGTTTGGGATGAAGAACGTAGGGGCTACGTACCAGTGAGGAATCCAAAAGTGTCTAGCATCTCAATTACATAGAAATGTGGAGGCATACATTGATGATCTGGTGATCAAGACTCTGTATAAGAACGATCTTGTCGTGGTTCCCGGAACTGGGGACAATAAGATTTGTGTTCGACTGGGGTGCTAGCACGGACTCACTCTGAATGGTGAGCTATGGAGGTCTCAAAGGTGGATCTGAGACAAGGGGTAATAGTGGTTCAGGATGGAGCCCTAGTCTAGTGTAGTGCTGATCGTGTAATTCTTGGAGTGTGTTACAGTTGGGTGCTTGTGTGCAGTTGTGGATGGATTGGATGTCTATGAAGACATGGGTTGTATTTCTCTTTTATAGCTCAAGGGTAGACTTTACACTGAGAACTTGTATTTTACCGAGGTGGAGTTTGGCCTCATGCTTCTAGGCCTCATAGCCCCTATGGTGTCGTCAGCTAGGTCGTGTGCCGCTGTACCCTTGGTATGGCATCACGTCTTGTTTGTTTGTCATATGGGTTCCTATATCTATTCTGATATAAACGTAGCGGTGCTTGGTGGGTCCTGCTGAGTCAACTCAAGGTGAGGTTTAGGGATGTCTTCGGTATAGCTTCATCTTTCGTCATCTCCTTAATGTCACATTTCATCATGCGTAGGCGTATGCCTGGTACGGCGTATTGCCCCGTCCCCTGTGGCGTATGGGTCACTATAGATACCCCGATGCTGAGGTCCCTGCAGTTGGGGTTGACTGGTCCCACTGGTCAATGGAGATACGTATACGATGTCGTGCTTGATAGAGACCCTTTGGTAATGCTCCCACGGTCTGGACACGCTTGGTGATGATCTATCTCATCATGCCATCGTGGATTGAGAGTACTAGGTCGACTCTTCACCCTGTAGAGGTGTTTGTCTGAGAGCTGGTTGTCAACTTGCTGGGTTGCTCGCCAGACAAGTTTATCAGTAGCCCTGCCTCGTCGGGTTGCTCGGTATGCAGGTTGTTCGGCAGCCCCGCCTCGTTGGGTTGCTCGGTAGTGTTGTTCGGCGAGCGGGTTGGTCGACAGTCCCGCCCTGCCGGGTTGCTCGACAGGTGGGCCGGTTGGTTAGTGGGCCATATTTGGGAGGCCTTTTGGACCTTCTTTGGGCACCCAGTTCTCAGGTATCCGACAGCAACCCCGAGCCTTTGTGTAACTCCTTGGAGTTGCGCAGAGGCTTTTCTTGAGCAGTTGCCTTTTTAGGTGCGTGCAAGCTCATCTGCTAGATGTAGCCCCCGAGCCCCCGAGCAATTATGTGGATTTCTAGGGGGTTTATGCACTGTAAGGGGCAAACCCTTTTCTGTGATGGTTTGTCATGCACGAGGCATGCATCCATCTCCTAGGTTTCTGGTCGGGTGATCGACTTTCTAGGTGCACGCAAGCGCATATGCTAGATGTAGCCCCCGAGTAGTCCATGTGGATTTCTTGGGGGTTTATGTAATGTATGGAGCAGACCCTTTTCCACGATGGTTCGTCATGCACCGGGCATGAAACCATCTCCTAGCCGTTTTTCCATCGTTCCTAGGCTTGCCTCCGTTTGCCACCTGTCTTTTGTCAGACACGCTTCCCCCTTGGAAGGTTTTCCCTTTCATTTTTTCCAAGGGGAGGGCCTCCCTCCTGTGACATTATTAGTGCGGGGGGAAGGGGCCATAGAGCTATAAGCGGGTTATCCAAGTAAGATCCAAGCGTCCTCTTGTGAGGGCATCTCTCGACGAACAATCTTGCTAGGGGTGTTCGACCCACTGGGGGCATCTTATCAAGTCCTTCCTTATTCGATCCCATATCGGCCCTTTGGTCGGTCTAGCCAATCAAAGGGGGGCCTCGTGGCCACCCCATCAACTGGGTTTCCAAGAGAGAATGTGAGGTATGAGCTTGGATGTGGAACTGAACAAATGACCCATGGGCCGGTCACCAAGCTTGTGGCTCTCTGGGAGCTTGCTCGGCCCACCCCTTGCTCTACGCGGGAGATTGGGGCGTGTTTTGGTTTTTTACCTGGCTTGACGCGACATAGCTTACCGGGGTAGCATAACGGAAGGGTTGGCCATCATGATCCCACTTGGCGTGGGTGGCTCTGACAGGACGTGACGTGTCCCACTCGCCACGTCGCGTGCTGGTTGCATGATCGGGTGGTTAATCCAGCCTACCGGTTACCTGTGCTTTTTTCAAGGCAAGTCGTATCCTACAAAATCGTACCTTCTTCCACCCAACTCTCGAGGTTGGTGTGGAGGATCTCCCTATGCGGTCTAGGGGCTCACTTCCTAGGCGTTGCTTGGGCTCCCTTCTTATACAAAACAGAATGGGAGGCTTCCAGGTCTGGTTACACTTACCATGTTCTCACGCTTAGGCCTCTATCTTCTTCTAGTTAGCTTCGATCCCTCGGTCTGACACCATGAAACCCAAGAGGTTTCCTTTGGGGACCTCGAAGACACACTTTTCTGGGTTCAACTTGATTCGAAACATTCAGAGTTTGGCAAACGTTTCTTCTAGGTCAGTGATGAAGTCCTCGAATCTTTTGGTTTTCACAACGATGTCATCGACGTAGACTTCCACGTTGCGCCCGACTTGGTCGGTGAAGCAATGGAGCATGCATCGCTGACACGTGGCCCCGACGTTCTTCATGCTGAATGATATGGAGATGTAGCATAACGTCCCAAAGGGGTCATGAACATCGTATATGTTGGTCGGCTTCTTTCATGGTGATCTGGTGGTAGCTCGAGTAGTCATCTAGGAAGGAGAGGAGTTCACACCCAGCGGTGGAATCTACAACCTGGTCGATGTGTGGGAGAGGAAAAGGGTCCCTTGGGCACACCTTGTTAAGTCTCGTGTAGTCGACACACATCCTCCAGTTCCCATTCTTCTTCATGATGGGGTTTGCAGCCCACACTGGGTGGTGAATCTCCCTCACATACACGACTGCCAAGAGTTTCATGATTTCTTCGCCAATGGCCTTGTGCTTCTTCTCATCAAAACGACGGAGTCGGTGGCGACTGGTCTTACCGTAGGCTAGATATTCAGGGAGTGCTCGGCGAGCTCTCTTGGGATCCCCGGCATGCCAGCGGGCTTTTAGATGGAGACGTTGTGGTTGACTCGAAGAAAGTTGACGAGGGTGCCTTCTTGCTTGTCGAAGAGCGCCACCCCAATCCGAGCGCTCTTTGAAGCGTCGGCGTCGTCGACCAGAATGTTTTTTTGTGACTTGCGCCGACTTGAACGTGTCGGAAACGGCCTTGGGGGCATCAAGTCCATCTTACGGGTTGATGCCTCTATGTATCTTAGCAAATTCCCCTACGACGACCAGTGCTAACGTGAGCTCACAATCAACCCGTTCGCATGCGTAAGCCACCTAGAATGAGGTGGGCACTGTAATGACCCCATGGGGGTCGAGCATCTTCATCTTGAGGTATGTGTAGTTAGGGATCACGTTGAATCTCACATAGCATGGCCTCCCTAAAATGGCATTGTATGCCCCCAGGAAATCTACCACCTCGAACTCCAATCGCCTGGTGCGAATGTGACGGGTAAAATGATTTGTCCGAGCGGGCTAGCACCAAAGCCTGGCATGATGCCATGAATTGGTGCAACGCTGGGGCACAGCGTAGAGCGTGTGATTCCTAGGGCATCGAAGGTCTCAACATATATGACGTTGAGGGTGCTCCCTCCGTCCATGAGGACCTTAGAGAGGCGTTTCGTGTCGACGATGGCCTCAACGACAAGGGGGTAAGTCCTAGGATGCGGGATCTTACCTGGATGATCACGTCGGTCGAATGCGATCGGGATCTCCATCCACTGGCAGTGTGGGGGCTAGGTGGCTCTGCCACGTCCACCTCATGGGGCTTGATTTATGACAACGCTTGATGCCAACAACTTCGAGGGCAGGCGGTAGAGCCTCCCCCGCTTGCCGCTTAATGGTGGCGGGTTGGTTGAGACTTTGCTTCTTCACTTCATTTCCCACAAAATGTTCGAGTGCCATGCATGTGTTGACTGGCTCATCGGGGCAGGCGAGGCAGAGCGCTCCTATGGCGGTGGCCAAGAATTCGAGGGTGCCAAACTTGACATGGCTCCCAGGGGTGAATGCTGATGAACCGACCATCCAATGAAGAATGTCGACTGGCACGCTAACGACTCCCCTACCTGGCGTGCCAACTATAGTGGTTTTGGGAACCGGGGGACAATAAGATTTGTGTTTGTCCGGGTGCTAGCGCGGACTCATTCCGAATAGTGAGCTACGGGGGGCTCGAAGGTGGATCTGAGATAGGGGGTTATACTGGTTTAAGCCGAAACTCTAGTCCAGTGTATTGTTGATCGTGTATTGCTTGGAGCGTGTTACAGTTGGGTGCTTGTGTGTAGTTGTGGATGGATTGGATGTCTATGAAGATGGGGGTTGTCTTGATCTTTTATAGCTCAAGGGTAGACTTTACAATGAGAACTTGTATTCTATCAGGGTGGAGTTTGGCCTCCTGCTTCTGGGCCTCGTAGCCCCTATGGTGTTGTCTGCTAGGTCGTGCGCCGTCGTACCCCTGATATGGCATCACATCTTGTTCGTTAGCTATATGGGTTCCTGTAGCTATTCTGATATAGACGTAGCGGTGCTTGGTGGGTCCTACTAAGTCAGCTCGAGGTGAGGTTTAGGGATGTCTTCGGTACAGATTCATCTCCCGTCATCTCCTTAGCGTCACCTTTCATCATGCATAGGTGTATGCCTAGTATGGCGTATTGCCCCATCCTCTCTAGCGTATGGGTCACTGTAGAGACCCCGATGTTGAGGTCCTGTGGCTAGGGTTGACTGGTCCCACTGGTCAGTGGGGATACGTATCCGACATCGTGCTTGATAGAGACTCTTCGGTACTGCTCCCATGGTCTGGACACGACTTGGTGATGATCTGTCTCATCATGCCATCATGGCTTGATAGTACTAGGTCGGCTCTTCCCCCTGTAGAGGTTTTCGTCTGAGAGCCGATTGTCGTCTTGCTGGGTTGCTCAGTAGGCATGTTGATCAGTAGCCCCGCCTCGTCGGGTTGCTCGGTAGGTAGGTTGGTCGGCAACCCCGCCTCGCTGGGTTGCTCGATAGTGTTGTTCGGCGAGCGGGTTGGTCGGCAATCTCGCCCCACCGGGTTGCTCGTCGGGCGAGTTGGTCGGCAGTCTCACCCCGCCATGTTGCTCAGCGGGCGGATTGGTCGAACGGGTTGGTCAGCAGTCCCGCCCCGCCGGGGTTGCTCAGCATGTGGGCCGGTCAGTTAATGAGCCGTCTTTTGGAGGCCTTTTGGGCCTTCTTTAGGCACCCGGTTCTCAGGTACCCGACGGATCTGATCTCTGATCTGGTAGACACTAGTAGAAAAGAGCTCTAAGGTGGTGGCACACAGAAATTTATACTGGCGGTTTCAGTTACAACACGCCAGTGAAAAAAACAGGCGGGCCCGCCTTAACGAACCGACAGTGTAAAGGATGCATTTTACACTGGCGGCTATATTAAGTAAACCGCCAGTGGAAATATCATATACACTGGCGGCTGTATAAAGTGCATCGTCAGTGTAAAGGATATATATACACTGGCGGCTGTATAAAGTACGCTGCCAGTGGAAATATCATATACACTGGCGGCTATGTAAAGTGCACCGTCATTGTAAAGGATGTATATACACTGGCGACTGTATAAAGTACACCACCGGTGGAAATATCATATACGCTGGCGGCTGTATAAAGTGCACCGTCAGTGTAAAGGATGTATATACACTGGCGGCTGTATAAAGTACACCGCCAGTGGAAATATCATATACACCGGCGGCTGTATAAAGTGCACCGTTAGTGTAAAGGATGTATATACACTGGCATTCACTTATTGAAACCGTCAATACATTGCATGAATAATCGGTACCAGAGAGGATTCCGTACCCCAATACATTACGTGATTACTCAGTGATCGGTACCCCAATACATTGCATCAATACCAGAGAGGTGATCAATACATCTGAGATAAACAATATATCACTAACTACTTCATTACATCTAACTACTTCATTACATACACTACATCATTGATATTCCAGCAGCGATCCAATCTCTCAATAATGTCATTTCTAGACTTGCATTTACAACGTAATCAGCTTGGCCATGCGAACTACTCCCTGATCCTCCTATGTGGCCTCGGTCCAACAAATAGTTATGCAAAGCAAAACAAGAAATTATAATCTTCACTTGCATGCTTCTTTCGTAAAAATGGGAGTCCTCGTAGCACATGCCACCTTCATTTGAGTAGTCCAAAAGCCCGTTCAACTACATTATGTAGACTCGAGTGGTGGAAATTAAACTTTTCCTGCACACTCTCTACTCCCGTTTGATTAAAATCTTCTAAGTGATGTCTCTGATTCCGATATGGTGGCAAGTAACCTTCGCGAATTGAGTAACCCACATACACTAGATAATACCTCCCTATACAAACAAATAAACCCAGAAAAAGATTTACTACAACGTAATGCGTGTATGCAATGGCGCCAACAAAACATGCATGCCACCATACCTGCTGGTGGGTGTGGATAGTTCGCTTCTCCCATACAACTGTTGAGCACTACCATGTCATGGCAAGAACCAGGCAACCCAGCACCTACAAAAGTGAACCGCATATCCATGTCCACTATAGCTAATACATTGTAGCTAGGCCACCCTTTTCTATTTATGTGTTCAAGCCTCGACTCATGACATACATGAGCTGGAATGTGTGTGCCATCTAAGGCTCCTATGCACCCATCAAAGAAAGGGGCATAAGGTCTAAGCTTGTTATGCACTTTAGAAAATGTTGGATCCTTTGGACATATAGTGGTTTGTGCAAAACTATATAGTGCATCTGCCACCATAGCCATTTTTCTATGGATGGTATCCAAAGACCTTTCAGAATCTTTTTCAGTGGCGATTCCTTAAGCCAGCTGTCATTGTAAACAAGAACTGCTTTATTCATTTAAAAAGATTTGTCATCCAGTACAAACTATCCTACCAGAATAAGCTATCATGCTGCAGCTGACGACGCTTTCTAGGAGGCATCTCATCGCATTGGCTTGCCCCACCATCATCATCGCTGTCATCGTCGCCACTACCGTCGCTGTCCTCGTCACTGCTACCGTCGTCGTCGTTCTCATCATCTTCATTGTCCGAGGAGACCATGCACATCCAATGTCCAGACATCGGGTCGTCATCGTTGTCCAAGGACTCCACATCTAACGGTTCTCCGTCGTATGCCCAAGACCACTCAGTGCTGGTGTCGGAGTCCAGCTCCCCGTCAATGAGGAATTGGAGGTCGTCCCCGTCGGTGAGGTCGCCGTCGGATTCCGATGCAACTGCAAAGTCCCATCCATCTGCATCCCAGTGCAAAGGTGCCTGTTTTTCATATGCCGCTATAGGATCCCACTCTGGGTTGGTTCACGGCTAGAAGAATGGGAGACAAAAGAAGCAGAGGAATCACTCGGTGATGTCGACATGGGTAAAGCTAAGCGTTGTGGCGATGAATGGAAATGTGGAAATGTGCTTGTTTTTTCTGAGTGATATTCCCGTAGCTCTACTGCCGGCTTGCACCGATTGTACAACCGTCCCAAGCTCTATTGCGTCAACGGGAAATAAGGTCTATTATCCAATTGATGACATAACAAGGCCAGTGACGTGCACACTGGTTATAAGATATGGTATTAACAATAATCGCACGAAGAAAGTAGGAACAGGCATTGCGATCCCACGACGTAAGTTTCATGAAAGTGACATACCAGATGATTATTGCAGGGTAGAAGTGACGATGGTCGTCCAAGGATCTGAGGACGACATGCTAGACATCCTTGGGCCCGAAGGAATCGAGACACTCGGACAAGCCATCAAAAATTTCGTCCTTTGGCCTCGAAGGGATGTCGAATTGGTTGATCCACCAATGTCGTCGTCATCTCATCCCCAACCATCTCCGCCTCTTCAAACTTTAGTACCTTTACATCCATCATCATCTCCACAATCTTCCCATGCTGCTCCTCATCCTCTTTCTAATCCATCGTCTCCGCCACAGGCATCAACATTTAGGACACCACCACCTTCTCCACAACCATCAAGGGATTCACGACAATCAAAGAAATCTAAATTCCCTCTACGAAAATTGGTGTCCACATTCGAGAAAAAGAAGAGTAAAGCTACTACTGCTGGCACAACTCGCTTTTTGAAAGGGATTGGACGGGACCTCACGTCACGTACTGTTGATTTGGCCGAGCACGAGGAGTCTGCAGAAAAGGCTAAGGCAATGGCCGCAAAGATAAAGATCCCAACTACGGCAGATTATAAAAATGTGCCTAAACATTATGTGCCGGCCAGACCTCTACTAACTCTTGAGAAACTGAGGAAGGTCCCTGCTGGTATTAAAAGGTTGCATGACTGGTACATGCGTGCATCTTCAGTTGGCATTGACACCATTAGTGTGCATATACCAGACCATGCTTTTATTGGTTCGGACCAAAATGCCTTTCTTGCATTCGAGGATATGTGGTTAATGATGAACCTTCAGAAACTTGACGTGCAACTTGTGACTCTGTTTGCACTGTAAGTGTCGCTCATATTTCCACATCTATGTGTTATTAATTTTCAATATCTGACACACGCACGTGTGACTTGTAGAATGCAACATGACCAACAAGAGATCATGTACGGTACCAAGCCTGATGCTAATGCCGGTAAAAGGATTGGGTATCTGAACTCAATACTGATATGTGAGGAAAGCCACACTTTCAGAATCGGCAAAGATATTCCACCTACATAGCAAATGCAATGCTTAAATTTCAAGACAGGGAAGCTATAATGGCCCCCTCCAACTTTCAGTAAGTGTGATTTTGCATAAAAAATAATAATTTCAATACACATGCATCACAAATTAATTTGATTCGTACATGCACCACTGGATATGCTTCCTTATTTATCCTAAGGTTGGAAAGGTGCTGGTGCTCGACTCCTTGAACTATGACCCTTCAACCTATGCAAAATTCCTTAGTATCTTAGAGCAGTAAGTCTTTTCTATGCATGCGTGCATACTTATATCATTGAGAAAATTTTGAAATAACATGGAGATTCTACTTGAGATCACAGAGCATTTTGAGATCACAGAGAAAATTTTGAAATAACATGTGAGAAAATTTAGGTTGTATTTGAGGGATGGCGTGTGTGTGTCGGTGTTTGTGTTTCGGGTCACTCTTGACCTTTGTACTTACTTTCTTCCTTAAATGAAATGACGCGCAGTTCTCCTGCGCTGTTCGAGAAAAAAAAAATAAGTTTAAAGGTGGAAAGTACGACAAGACCAAAAAATGTGTTCCACTAGACATCCATCATCACTGGCCGGTAAGTATGTGAATTTATGAATACATATCATACACAATGCTGCAACTAAATAACCAATCTCTCTTGTTATGTATGTAGTGCCACAAGCAACTACAAGGATCGGTCCTATGTGGGTTCTATGCGTGCGAGTTTATGAGAATGAACGGACGATACATCACAAACCCTAGCAAGGTATTACTAGTAATAGTCATGTTTGTATTTGTAAATTAACGATACAAATGTGAATAGATGATGTTTATAAGCTTCCTTTACAGGAATTTCAAAAAGGAAATCCGGAGAACTTGACCGAAGCTGCATTGTATGGTATAGTTGAAGACCTATGCACATTCATATTAAAAGAGATCATTCCAGCTGAAGGGAAATATCACGATGCTTCTAGTACATTAGCTATGTCAGAGTTTAGAATATTAACAGAAGTTAGTAGACTATCTCTTAACCGAGATAGTTACTAGCTAGAGCATAGGTGAAAACTTATATGTTCAGTTTTGATGTATATAATGTATCGAATTTAATTAAATTTTGATTGATTGAAAATGTATAGTTGTAAACAGAAAAATACGTGTTGTAAACAATATATTGTAAACAGATTTGTGTATAAAATTCAGTTTTGATGTATAAAATTCAGTTTTGTTTGAAATGGTAAGCAGACCACCAGTGCTAATATTTTTTCCACTGACGAGCTGCTAAAGAAAACCGCCAGTGATAATAATGTTTCCACAGGCGTTTTCTTAAGCAGCCCGCTAGTGAAAATTCAGTTTTGTTTGAAAATTTGAAAAAAGCCAGAAAACTTATACTGGCGGACAGCTAAAGAAAACCGCCAGTGATAATAATCTTTCCACTGGCGGTGTCTTAAGCAGCCCGCCTATGAAAATGATGTTTCCACATGCGGTTTCTTAAGCAAACCGCCAATGCTAAATATATTTACACTGGCGGGCTGCTTAAGAAAACCGCGAGTGCTAATAATATCAACACTGGCGATTTTCTTAAGAAACCACATGTGAAGACAAAATTTTCATAGGCGGGCTGCTTAAGACACCGCCAGTGCTAATGATATTTACACTGGCAGGCTGCTAAAGAAAACCGTCAGTGCTAATAATATTAGCACTAGCGGTTTTTTAAGAAACCGCGTGTGGAGACAACATTTTCATAGGCGGGCTGCTTAAGACACCGCCAGTGATAATAATATTTTCACATATGGTTTCTTAAGCAAACCGCCAGTGCTAATGATATTTACACTGCGGGCTGCTAAAGAAAACCGCAAGTGCTAAAGATATTTACACTGGCGGTTGGCAAACAACCGTCTGTGAAAAAGGCTGATTTCTACTGGCCCCTAGCACTGGCGGTACTGAAAAACGCCAGTGCAAATAGCTTTAGGACCGCCACTATAGAGCTTCTATGTATTAGTGAGAGAGCCTAAGAAACTTTAGCATCAAGCTGAACCTTGATAAGTGCACCTTTGGTATACCATCAAGAAAGCTACTGGGATATCTAGCCTTACACTAAAGATTTAAGGCCAACCTAGAGAAGGTTGTAGCTATTTTGAAAATGGTCTACCGAATTATCTCATGGACATACAATGGTTAACTGGGTGTATGACATCGCTAATCTGTTTTATATCTCGACTCGATATCTGGGGGTTCCTTTCTTTAAGATGTTTAAAAAGTAGGACCAGTTTGCATGGACCAATGAAGCTCATAAGGCCTTAGATGAACTAAAAAAATTCTAGTGAGTCCTCCAGTTTTGGTTGCTCTAGATTGGGGAGATTCTGTAATTGTATATCTTGACCATGACCCATGTCGTCAGCACAACCCTAGTGGTGGAACCACAGAGTTCTGACAACATCTAACCGATATAGTTCTCGGTTTACTTCATCTCAGAGATACTTAACGAATCCAAACATAGATATTTTCATATCATAAAAATGCCCTACACATTGCTTATTACTTCCCATAAGTTGGTGCATTATTTTCAATCGTCACACCGAATAGAAGTACACTTGTCTTCAACATTGGGAGAAATGTTGCACAACAAAGACGCTACTGGCAGAGTTGCCAAGTGGGCCATCGAACTCGGGGTATATGATATCATCTTCAAACCATGAACCATGGTCCAAGCCAGCCAGGCTCTCAGTAACTTCATGGCCGAATGGACAGAGACATAATGCCAATCGAGACAAAGCCCTTTGACTACTGAACTGTTCATTTTGATGGATCCCTATAACTTACCGGAGCAGGAGCGAGAGTTGTTGTTACCTTGCTGAAAGGTGAGAAATTCAATTATGTTCTCCGGCTACATTTTTCCTGTATCCAATAATGTTGTCAAATATAATAAAGTGTGGTTTTAAAAACAAATAAAAAATATTTTGTATTTAAATAAAAAATTAGGTTTTATATATTTTTTAAAATGAATTCGTTTTTCACACAAACACACCATGCATATGATATGATATGATATGAATGCAACAAACAAGAATCCTAGTGTTTATAAAATCATATTAGTATTTATTTAAAACTCATGTGACAACTAATAAATCTTGGAATGTTATAGAAAATTGATACAAACACGTTTCTTTTAATTAATTGTTTTAGTGACAACACAAAGTGGAGATGTGTGTGTGGGGGGGGGGTGACATCCATGTTGTTCAAGCCGCACCCTTGACATAGCTCTGCCACTCGCCTTTTGACTTGATAACATGTAATATGCGCTTGACTTGATAAGTATGTAAACCATATCTCGTACTTTGTGGGTTTAGACCACTCTTGGGTGTAGTCAGCTATACTTATTCTTAAGACAAAAACCTTTGATAAACTCATGATACATTTAAGGCTCAGTTTGGAAGCATCTAGTTTATAAGAAACTGGTTTATAGAAATTGAGTTGATTACAAACATAACAGTTTATAACCCAGTTTATAAAAATTAGATTATCAGTTTCTTAAAAACAAGAAGCTAGCCTCTCATAGCAAAAAAAAAACACTAGTTTTTAAAAACCTAGGTTGCTTCCAAATAGGACCTAATTTGTGATGAGTCTGGCTAGCTTATAGAGCAGCTATGCATGCATGTGCATGGGGGGCAATAATTTTGCAGGACGGACTTTATTGGCCAATCATGCTAGCGGCTGGCTAGCTGTGTGAATTCCGAAATCCGACTACGTGCAGCGCTGTCGGCTGCCGCGCGCCGCCGCAATTTTCCTCTTCTTTGGCGTGGATGCAGCATCTCTCACAGCTGCAGCAGCTGATGCGAGCTGCTTGGGCTGCAGCCGAGAGCAGCTACAGCCCGAACAGCTGGGCCTGCTCGCCTGCCTGCCTACTGCCTAGCTTCGTGTGTTTTCGCTGCGCGCCGGTCGAAGCAGAAAAAAGCCTAGGCACCCAACCCTCCCGGCCACCCGGGCTCGCGCGCCGTCGTACTCGTACTCGTACCCCAGCCCCATCACCTTTCTGATCTGATCCGCAGTCTGGCTGGCTGGGGGCAGTAACATGACAAAAACCCGCCTGCCCTGCCCATGCCATGCATCAAGGATTCACCATGTGGCCACGTACGACGAATAGCTAGCTCGTAGTACTACTAGCAGCACAGCACGCAACATTTGCGCCGGCTGCATGCATGCAGCGCATGCAGAGGGTTTTCACCAAAAGGATCGAGATAGAGAGAGAGAGTGCGTTTCACTAGAAGGGACTGAGAGAGAAAGATAGATGGAGAAAGGGTGCACAACATACGCCGCACTCCTACTCTCTGTTACAGTACCAGTAGTATATGCCGGTAGATCTCCTGCCGGTGGCTTTACCAAAATGAAATAAATAAAAAAAATTCATCATGCGGCGCACCAACAAGTGAGTAACGCCTAGGGCTCTCTGTCTCTATCTCCCCTTCAATGCAGAGAGTAATGTCGTCTCTTTCCCTGTCTTTCCCACTGCCTTCAACTCAGCCCTTTTTAACCACCCACAAAGGCCACCACTGCTTCACACTCACACGCACACGTATAGCTCGATCGCTCTCTGTGTCCGCTCCTCCTGCCTCCTGCACACACATACACTCAGAGAGCATAGTAGCAGTAGCCAGTAGGATGATGATGAACACCAACGCGATGTCGCCGACAGCAAGTACCGACGCCGACTTCTCGTTCGGCCCCTTGCAGCCCTACGTCGGCTTCGACGTCGCCGGCATGGGCATGCCCAGCGTCGTCGTCGAGAGGTCGTCGTCGCTACTGCAGCACAACACCAGCAGCAGCAGCCACAACAACAACCTAGGGCTATACGACAGTTTCGACTTCGCGGCCGCCGCAGGGTTACCGTTCCAAGAATCTGGTCTCCTGCCCCCGGCGAGCCTGCCGCTGGCGCCGTCGCCGCAAAGCATGGCGGCCATGGCAATGCCACCGTCGTCGCTGCTGCTGACGCTCCCAGGCGTGCCTGCGGCGGCGGATGTCGTCTATAACCCCTTTGGTGGCGGCGGCGCGGGAGGGTTCCTGAAGCGGGAGGACGGCGGCCCCCTCGTGGACGCTGCTGGAGGCGGCGGGAGGATCGGGCTGAACCTCGGGCGCCGCACCTACTTCTCCCCCGCGGACGTACTCGCCGTGGACCGGCTGCTGACGCGGTCGCGGCTGGCGGGTGGCGGCGTGGGCGTGGGCCTGGGTATGGGCCTCGGCATGGGCGTGCTGGGGCTCGGCGCCGCCCACCACCAGCAGCCGCCGCCGCGGTGCCAGGCCGAGGGCTGCAAGGCCGACCTCTCCGCCGCCAAGCACTACCACCGCCGCCACAAGGTCTGCGAGTACCACGCCAAGGCCAGCGCCGTCGCCGCCGCCGGCAAGCAGCAGCGTTTCTGCCAGCAGTGCAGCAGGTACGTACGTACGTACGTGTCCCTCCCTCCCCTGCATGCGTGCATGCATGCATGCCCGGCCCTGGGTCAGGTGGCCCGCCTGTCAAGACACGTGCCCACTGCCCACACGTACGCAGCCGGCCCCGTTCGGCCAGCAGCCCGTTACCTACCTACGTGCGTGCCGTACGTCTGTGCCGTGCCGGGCACTGTTGACACCTTTACTTGCTGTCAGTGTTGCACTGTCGCTTTTGCCTCTTGTCACGTAAGAGTATGGGCACCAGTACGGTGCAACTACATGCATGGGACGCAATTGCGAGGCAATACTTGCATATGCACATCAGCTAGGCAAGCTCTGCATGCATTGGCATGATGGGCGCCTGATGAGTGATGAGCACGACGAATCGACGATAACACATATCACTCATGCAGATGTAGTTTACTGTAGCTAGACTGGTCTTCCTCTTCTAGTCTGCTTCAATATACTACCACGTACCAACGAAACAGTTAATGTATGCATGGAACCGGGTGAAAAAAAACGAAAAAACAGTGATGAGAAGGCTGCAACCTGTCGAGTCAGCTAGCAGCAGCAGCAGCTGCTGCTGCCGGGTAGGACGGCTGGCGCCGGCGATCATCTCACAACTCAGATGATGGGCGTCACGTCGTCAGATGTGATAAGCCGGTTAGATGAGAGATAAGATATGGGAGGGCCAGGGTCATCTGCACATTGATTTTAACTTTCAGCACTACTGGCTACTACCAAACATTATACTGACCACTGCACCCGCACACTTTTATCAACCATCATTATTGCAAAAGGTCGTATTTAGAGCTGATATGAAACTATACTATACTATTCATTTCTTTGGCTAGTAGGTTTCATGTGCTTGCTGAGTTTGATGAGGCCAAGAGGAGCTGCCGGAAGCGGCTCACCGAGCACAACCGCCGCCGCCGGAAGCCGAGCAGCGCACAGGACGAGGACTCGTCACCGCCACCACCCAAGAAACTGGATACTTGCATAACTAATACTGCCTCTTACAATGATGATCTCAAGAGTAAGAAACTTTATACCATTCGACAAAAAGATGCAATAGCTACTACATGCACTACTTCATCACATCTGACCCTGACGACGTACATACACATGCACTCATGCATGCATGCAAGGCGCCAAAGTTTCGACGTCGTACGTGTGCTCGTGTGGGATCAATATATACTGATGCATGCATCCGATCCTACGCTACACATATATACAGATAGATGCAAATTAACCCCCTGCTACGTGCATGATCAGATCGATATATGCTGCATCAATGTGCTTCGATCACTATATATACTTTCGCTAACTGTTTATTCTTGTACTTGTACATGCCGCGCCTGGCTACTAGTAGCTACGTCCTGACATGTCTCATCATTGTATGTACGACGAGCGAGCAGCAGGCGCGAGCAACACGGCAGCTGCGGCCATCTCGCCGAACGGCAGCGGCGTCAGCTGCCTAGACGTCATGGACAACGGCCAGACGAGCAGCGCAGCGGCGCCGACGGCTCTGTCTTTGGCCGCCCCGCCGCCGCCGCCGCTGCACGAGAAGGACGGCAGTCTCGACTCGATGCTGATGCAGCGGGTCCTGCAGGGCCGACGGGAGGACGACGACGACGAACAGCGTCGCCACTTCATCACCTCGCTTGTGATGCAGACGACCCAGCAGCAGCACAGCGGCGGCGGCGGCGCCGGCAACATCTTGTCGTGCTCGTCGGTATCAGATCAGCACAACGGCGGCGGCTGCAACGGTTTCTTTGAGGTGGACTTCATCTAGTGTATAATCAGATGCATGACGTGAGGAAAGCAAGCAAAAACAAAGCTGGGTTGGTTTCACTGTAGAGCGGCTAGTAGCCTTTTCTTTTTTACTGTTGTTCTTAGTACGACTTGAGCTAGCTAGCTAGTGGTTGGACTTCTTTTACCAGATGGAAATGCTTGTGTACGTAGTATGTGTATTCCTTTTTCCTATTGCGAAAAATGTAAATTATTATTACGTGTATGTGTCTGAGTTATACTACTTATTAAGCAATATAGCTAGGGTGTATTATTGTACGGTGCATGATATGTATCTGTGTTTCTTTTGCTTTTTAGATGGAGTAATAATCTCAATTCAAATATAACTTTGTATTTCCTGTGTATCAAAATATTTGTCATTATAGTATTCATGTCAATAAATTTAAGGAAGTTTTTCTGACATGAATACTAAGTTTATTATAAAAAATAAAAGATTTATCAAATAATACTGATTATATTAACATTTTTATATATTTAATAAAAAAATAAAAAAATAGTTGACTCATCCGCGAATGAGAAAGCCACTGTTTTGGGACAGAGTACGTTTCATTCGCACATCTCATCGAGTCTTGATATTGAAAACCACCACCTGCCTGTCCATAAAAGTTGGTTGGAGCCGAACACTGAATTTTGAGGTATTTTAACTTGTTTATTGTAAGGGAAGATAATCAATAGGAAAATGGATTACATGGATCATTAATTTGGAATGTTTCCTTAAACAATTTAAGTTACTGTTAAAAACACGACAACATAAATGTTTTTTAGAGGTGCCCAATAATGTTTTCTTCAAGGGTCGTTGGATCAAGAATGACTTCTAAAGATGCTTCAAGGGACCCAACTAATAGATTGTCCTATGAAATGACCTCCATTTCATTATTTTGAAACTTAGCATAATAAACCTAACTATGGAGTGTAAGATAGAATTATTTACAACATTAATTTTTTTGTTTGAAATGCGATGTCTGCTTGAGTGCTTGAATGTGTGATGTCGCACATTAGGCTTACACTGAAGGAACTATGGAGTGTCGTGGATACTGCAAACCTAACTTAGTGTCAAGGTTCTATATCTCCTGCTATAGTTGTCTCTATCTTTAGATATAGTTGTGAGCAAACCTATTTGATAATGTATATAATTTAGCTGCAATTAGCCATAATATCCCAATTTAATCCATGATTAGTTGTTTGAAAAGGATGGTCGGTAATTGTTTTAGCTCGTCATTTAGAAAAAATGTTCTGTGCTAATTGGGTCGCCCTACATGCTAATGTATGAGCAAGTGGCGTGTGTAGACACAGGATGGGTTGTTCGTAACCGCATTGTTTGCATCTCTACGCCTAGTTCCAACCTAGGGCAGTAACACCTGGTGACGTGGCCCAATGGGTAGTCGATATTTACCTTGTTGGCCCCAACTCGGTGGGGCTATCAACTAGTCAATCAGGTTGGTACCAATCACATTGTACTATGTTCTGATCATACCAATCGGTGGTACCAACGAGTCCATTGGACGATCAAGTCAGTACCGGTCGATGGGTTACACATGACCGACCCTAATTGGTTGGTTTGGTCGATATTGACCTAAATTGGTCAGTATGGACCGACTTTAGCAACATGACGTGTTCTGGTTAGCCCACATGTGTGTAATGTCAACTAGCTATTTTGAACCGTTTAAAGTCTAAAAATTCAAAAAAATAGAACCTGGTCTTTAGATAGAGGGGTGTTTGAGTTCATTCGCATCCCTCACTCTCTATTTCGTTTATCTTCCTTAATATTGTAGCCTCCCAATCTCTATTTAAATATGAACCACAGGTGGAGTTTGAACTTTTAAACCTTCACTGACTTGCTCAATGGCCAATCTCCATAACATCCTCATACCCCTGCTAGTGTGGAGGAGGTCCTTTTCAATGACCTTTCTCCCATACATCATAGTTACGAAGATGTTTATTTCTGTTCACATTCTCTCACTCTATAATTGAGTTCAAGCTGGAGCACATGTGGCACACTCTTCGCCATCATCCTAAATGGCGCATGGAGCATGGTGATGATGACTCGAGTGATGGAAGCAAAAGATCTCATCTCAACTTAGACCATGAATGTAGCTCAACATCATAGAAAAAAGTGTGTACACACCAAACACTATTAGTTGTGATAGGGCAAGAGCTCAATGGAAGGGGAAGGACCCAACAATAAGTAGCAGTGGGTCCATCTACACAAAAAGGAACGTTAAAGAAGCTTTGTAAGTCTAGTGAGAGAATTGCTCAAACTAAATTATTTGAGCAATTTAACAAATTGCTGAATCGTTTTCTTAAGTATATATACCAACGGTATCCAAGACACTCCAACAACAAAGACACTAATTGATGGGACCAAGTAATTTGGACTTGATCAAGAGACTTGGATTCGGACTGAGTAACTTGGACTCAGTCGAAGGACTCCGCCTACATGTTAGAACAATATCAGCACATGTGAACTGATAAGGGAAGATGATGATTCATGACAAGAACGATATCTTTGTAACTCTGCATATACCGATTTATAAGGGAATCTACATGTCAAGATATAGATATATCTCCTCAATGTAGGGAGGGTAGTTTTAGACTGATCTCCATCCTTATCTAGCTGATGGCTAGATAACCTTTCTATAATCAATTGTACCTCTTTGGACTATAAAAGGGGAATGGTAGCTCCTATCTAGCAGAGATCATCTGATCACGTTGTGTAGGCAATAGTCACCACAACACATAAGATGTAGGGTATTATCTCGCATTGAGAGCCTGATCCTGTCTAAATCCGCTCATGTCCTTTGTGTGCTTACTTTTAATTCTTGATCTCGTGATCCACCTCGTACAAACTCACTATTGAAATTTTCACGACCGTTGGCGTGCCAGGTAGATACGATGCGAGGCTACACCGAGTACTCATTGATAGCGGAAGTAGCCTCAACATGCTCTTCGTCAATACTTTCAGGAAGATGGCTCTATTAGAGAAGTCTCTAAGGCCAAGCTCAATGCCCTTGTACGACATCATCCTTGGCAAGTCTACTATGCCTCTCGGGTAGATAACTCTGTCCGTCACCTTTGGCACCGAGTTCCTCCACTTCGTGGTATAGATGTGGTTGAAGAGGGTAACTAGGTTCGGTGGTGGAGTTGCATGTGGTTGCTATTTAGTCCCAAAAGGTCAATCCTTTTTATCGTTACCTTCAACGGGGTCAATAGAGTGCATTAACCATATGTGAACCTATAAATTTACAAACATAAAAGTTGTTCTCGTCTTAAAAACCTGTGGAGCATATAAAGGTATATGTGTTCTTACAATTCTTTCATCCTATGTCCTAATCTAGTCCCGTCGCTAATGGAATTGCGATCTACTGCAGTACACATGCTAGTTGGACACCGCATCATTGTAGCTACTTGGTGAGGACGAAAAGAAGCACGACCACCATATGTCAGAGGAGCACCATAGGCAAAGGAACGCAAAGAGGAGCACCATATGATCCATAAGGAGGAGGATCATATGGACATCCATACAAGTATGTTGGAAGATATGACAAGCGAAAGGTTGTGGAGGAGGAGCATCGATGGAAGGGCTTCAGTGGTAGGAGAGGAGCATTGGCACTTGGTCAATTTGGATATGGAGGAGGAGAATTTGGATCAAGAAAGAGAGGTTGAGAAGTTAGGGAACGAGGACAAGCAGTATCACCCTCTCGTCGACGATGAACAGGAGAAAGAATGTCGAAAAAACTTGTTCCGCACTGGTAGATGTCTCGGGATGTTGCAGAGGTTGCTCGTTGAGCAAGTATGTGAACATTTCAAGGTTGGGACTCCATCTTTTGGATTGATCAAAATGGAGATGGAAAAGCTACTAAACCAAACAAAGAGTGAAAAGCTAAAATTGGAGGAGAGGGCCTGTGAATTGGAGAGGATTGTGTGAATACAACCAAGTACGCCCCACTATTTATATGGTGGATTCATGTTTTTTATTTTTTGGATTTTTTAAAAAAAATAAAAATTCAAATAGATAAAATAGCACTAACCCATCAAGCAACCGACCGGTCTGGCTCTACCACAATTGTTGTCACCTACACTGATCGGTCGATAGCTCAGACGACTGGTCAGGTCTATTGCCCATCGTTGATGTCGTTCACTCGTTTTGATCAGTATCGGTCATACCACACTATTAGCTAAGTGCATGTACAATATAGAGCCCTTCGAACATTTTTCTAGGTATAAGAGACAGCTAAAAGACTGATTGATATAACTCTTAGTTCTTAGGTCATTAATGCAGCAAAGAGACAATATGTATAAAAAATTGTGAAGAAACTGACTCTTCGTGAAGAGCCCCGTCTTTTGATTTTTTTTAACTCATCCATTAAAGATCATTCAAGAGATCTCTCATTTAATGGGTTTATATACATACCATAAGAGGTGACGAAATTCGCGCAAGTGATGGTAAATACTCTGCAAGAACCGTAGTTGGCAGTGAGAGTTGGTCCACTACCTGCAGCCAGGGCACATTTGGACGTGACCAGGGGCAGCTCTAGTCGCAAAGTGGCATCGACGCCGGGAGCTGGTGCAGCCGACGCAGTACTCTGAAATTGAAGCAGTTAAAGACTTGCAGCGGCCGCAGCTTGAAGGAGAACATGCTTTTTCTTTCTCCTCCTCAGTAAAAAGACCACCCACAGCCCTTTTTAACACCCCGTAACTTTCGAACGAGTAGACGCGCTAGCTACTTAATTATATTTTGAAGAAACAAAAAGGTGGTGTTGTACTGGTACAAATGATTTGTTGGATGATCAGTCACATTAGTGGAGTAAATCCTATGTCCAGGCACATCAATCCTAAATGCATGGTTAAGAGGAGTAACGCTCATTCCATTTACTGTTCTGGACACTGGATCTCCATCGGATGGAAACACGCGCGCGATCTTTTTAAAGCCATGATCACTGTTACTCGGTTAGTGTGCATCTGCGTATTAAAAGCCGGGACCGCTGCACATTTACTACTAACTTTGCTGTAGCAATAGAATGCAATAAGAGCTCATTATGGACGCCAATTAATGGGAATTAAAGGAGAAAGTACGAGCAAGGGTTAGGGATCGGCCTGGTAACCGGGATAGCATCGACCACAATATGTATGTTTGCAACTTGCATGGAGTAACCGAGCAAGGTGCATGTACAATCTAGAGACACTAGAATAGTTTTTTAAATATAAGAAATAACTAAGAGACTGCATAATACAATTATAATCCCTATATTATAAAGGCAGTTAAGCGACAATAAGTAGTATATAAAGTCGTGAAGAGACATTCTTTTCATGAAGAATCTATCTCTTAAATTTTTTCTCTCCCACTTAACTTGAGTCTTCTCAAAAGACGCCTTAATTAATGAGGTTCTAAGACCATGTTTGTTCGGATTATAATTTGATCAAATTATATAATCCAAATCTAGCAGGTAAACAACACATAGATTATAGGTCTAGATTATATAATCTAAGACCTAAATTATGATAATCTCATAATCTCTTCAAGAGTAGCTTATTTCAGTTTTTTTTACAAAAAAACCCACTGTCCATAGTTATTTACCTAAAATTATAAAGTTTGCCATCATCTCTTTCTTCTATTAGGCGCCCCCTGCGCATCTCCTGCATGCCAATCATCCCTGCGCACGCCACCCCCTGCGCATCTCCTCCAAGCCAATCCCACAACCGCCTTATGCATATTTGTTTTTAATTTTGAGTAAAATGAAGTTTATGACAAAGCAACTTGACATTTGACAACACTAGAGTATTTTGTGAAATTTGTACCCAAGAAATCATTGATGGTGTTGGAAACCAAAAAGTGACGCGCGGACGGTCCGGCCCTGCGGCCGGACGGTCCGCGGTCCGGACGGTCCGCGGTGGTGGCGCGGATGGTCCGCGCATGCGCAGAGTCAGTTAGTGTTTCTAGTTTCTCGCGGGATTTGTTACCTAAAACCGCGGGATTAACTCGGAAATCAGTTTGAAGCGGATCCAGACCTCCCCTTTATATAGATGAAGGGCTACAGCCGATTGAACCCCGAACAATCGATCAAATCAAATCTATTTCTCGTTTTTACCTTATGCAATAGGAGTAGTTCTAGTTTAGCCCTAGTTTAGTATTCGAATCCCCAAATTCTGCGCTTCTCTTCGACTCTACGTCGATTAGAGGAGTCTAGGTCGGCTTGCCGAGCCTATACATCACCTAGGATCTCTCCTCCCCGACGTGGTCCCTCCCGGGAGCGAGATCCAGGCGTCGCCGGCGACCTTCGCCGCCCCTGCGCACGCGCGGACCGTCCGGCCCCAGGGCGCGGACCGTCTGGTCGTCAGGCAGGGAACCCAAGCCCCTGTTCTAGGTCGCGGACCGTCCGACCCCTGGCCACGGATCGTCTTCGCCTATGCAGAGAGCCCTGCCACGGTTCGTATTGAGTGATTGGCGCCCCCAAAAAGGCACCAACATACTTTTGGCGACTCCGCTGGGGAAAGGTGTTTAGATCTACTAAAAATCAGGCCCTCAAATGGCCGGTTCTAAAGATCACACCGATATCTCCCCGGACAATATCCTGAAGCCGGTTGTTGAAAGTCTGACGGCCGATGAGCAATAGCAATACGAGGACTACATGCGTCAAGCGAAGGAGAAATTCTTATCACAATACACGGTGGATCGCCACCAGAAAGTTGTCAAACATGGAGAGACCGACGTCGCATCTCTTCTATATTCGCTTCAAGTCCCCAACATAAGTAAACCCGACGACATCCAATCTATTAAATAGTATGTAGATCATCAGCAGAATCAAATGAAACAACAGATTGGAGGGTTAGAAGAGTCAATTAGAAAATTAACGCGTACGTTGGAGAAGTCTGTTGCTCCTAGTTTTCCACATCATATGAGACTAGTAACAGGATATCTATGTCTAATACATCAGCAATAAATGGGGATTTGCAGCCCCAACCATTATATGGTATGCCGATGAACTCATATCCAGGGCAAGTACCACCACCGCCATCCCTGCTTGGCAGATCGGCGACCCTGGACGCGGTCGGACCGTCCGAGCTTCTACCAAGACCATCCGACCCTTACACGGACCGTCCGGCTTTCTATGCCGGACAGTCTGGGGCCGTACCAGGACTACCGCATGGTGCCCCAATAATGGCGAACACGATCGACCAGTTCGGATGTACCACCGTACAAACCGGATACACATATGCAGAACCTGCTGTTGTACACCATGCACCAAATTATTACACACCACAACAGCAATATGTTTTGCCCTCTACGTATTTAAACCATAATGCACCATACAATCACAGACCGAACAACACTATCGATCGGTCACGGCAAGAAGCTCGGTATACTAATACCTGACCAAATGAGCCCCACAGCCCAGGATCCGGTGGTCTGCCACCGGGTGCAATGGAAAAAATAGGGAAGAGATGACTGAACTATTTCGAGATAAGTTCGGAGTTAGTGTAGCCAGAGTAGGGCAATCATACCAAAAGCCATATAATCACCGGTTTGACATTGTCCCATATCCACAAGGGGCAAGGATACCGGAATTTTCTAAGTTTTCTGGTGAGAATGGGAGAAGCACATACGAACACATAGGCCAGTTCCTAGCACACCTAGGCGAATTGGCTGATGGAGAAGCATTTCATGTTCGGTTATTTTCTTTATCCCTTACTGGTACCGCTTTTGCATGGTACGCCGTCCTGCCTCCTAATTCCATTAATTCCTGGAATGAGTTAGAAAATAAATTTCATGAACATTTCTTTGCCAGGGAATATGAATTAGGATTAGCTAACTTAGCTTCAGTCCGACAAGGACGCGAAGAATTGGTTAATGATTACATCCGGAGGTTCCGGGACACTAGAAACCGATGCTTTCGGATCCATGTTGCAGACAAAGAGCTAGCAGGGCTAGCTTTTAATGGGTTGCTATCCTACTTAAGAGACAAATTAGATGGGACCCAGTTCTTTTCGATAGCTCAGCTACATCAGCGGGCTTTAGCCTGTGAAAGCCAATTTAAAGAGACATCAAAATCGGTCGCCCGTACTATACATCTAATAGAGCATGATAGTTCAGATGATGAATCCGCAGATGTATATACCGCTGAGTTTATTTGGCCAACAAAGGCCAAATCTTCAGCATGTTCTTCCTTACAGCCGGTTCAAAAGAATCGACGAGAAGAGATTAAATTTACCTTTAATGTTGCCAAATGCGATAAGATATTTGATGAGCTACTTAAAAATGGCAACATTAAATTAACTCATAATATCCCTCCTATAGATGAATTAAAGAGACATGCTTATTGTAAGTGGCATAATTCTTTTTCTCATGCCACCAATGACTAATGTTTTTCGTCGACAGATACAATCGGCCATAAATGAGGGCCGATTGGCTTTTCAGGAAATGCAAGTGGACACACAGCCATTTCCTGTTAATACAATAGATGTCGCATGCGAAAAGGTCTTAGTTCGGCCCAAAATGGCCGATAAAAGCAAAAGCAAAGACATCATCATTGACGATCCTCGCATGTCAAATATACCGCAAAAGGAGATTGCTCGAAAGGCTCCGGACGATAAGGCTAAAAAGTCCGGAGGCACCGGGGGGCAGGCACAATTAATGAGCTAAGCACGACAGCCTGGCCTGAGCATCACAGACAGTATGGCACCTACATGCGGACGGTCTGGTGCTCAGATAGACGGTTCGGCTAACTCTGCCGGACAATCCGCCTATGGCCAAAGGCGTCAGCCTCCACACAAAGCCTTAAAAGGGCAAGATACGCAATGGCAAAGCACATATGGTCGGCTGATCAAAACTGACTCTACTTTTGATCAGTTGCTCTCTAAGAATACTAGCAAGAAGACCGTTCTACGTGATCGGTCAACGAAGAAACCTCGGTCACCTGCTAAAACAAAATGGGTAAACAAAACGGCCCGAAAGGCGACACCCGTTTACTCATCGTCGGTATATTATCCTGTTCAAACATGGAATGGTACGATGATGAATCCATGGTATATGTATAGTCCCTTTGTCTATCCAGGCTGGGGGCACCTCCATTCTATTCCTTTTGATCCATTGATCAAACGGTCATGGCCGAGAAAGATACAATCTGAAACGGCCTTTATACATTGGTGCTTTATTGAATGATCTCCATATTGAAAAGCCGGTGACTTACATCAGGTTTAGTTCATATGCTTTTGGTTCATCAACCTTCACCAAAAGGTAGGGGGCATATGTTGGAAACCAAAAAGTGACGCACGGACCGTCCGGCCCTGAGGCCGGATGGTCCACGGTCCGCGGTGGTGGCGCGGACGGTCCGCGCATGCGTAGAGTCAGTTAGGGTTCCTAGTTTCTCGCGGGATTTGTTACCTAAAACCGAGGGATTAACTCGAAAATCAGTTTGAAGCGGATCCAGACCTCCCCCTTTATATAGATGAAGGGCTACGACCGATTGAACCCCGAACAATCGATCAAATCAAATCTATTTCTCGTTTTTACCTTATGCAATAGGAGTAGTTCTAGTTTAGCCCTAGTTTAGTATTCCAATCCCCAAATTCTTCGCTTCTCTTCGACTCTACGTCGATTAGAGGAGTCTAGGCCGGCTTGCCGAGCCTAGACATCACCTAGGATCTCTCCTCCCCGACGGGGTCCCTCCCGGGAGCGAGATCCAGGCGCCGCCGGCGACCTTCGCCGCCCCTGCGCACGCGCGGACCGTCCGGCCCCAGGGCGCGGACCGTCCGGCCGTCAGGCAGGGAACCCAAGCCCCTATTCCAGGTCGCGGACCGTCCGACCCCTGGCCGCGGACCGTCCACGCCTGTGCAGAGAGCACCGCCACGGTTCGTATTGAGTGATTGGCGCCCCAAAAAGGCACCAACAGATGGTAATAGACCGAATGGCATCATGACTACCCATGGTTACAACAACATAGCTAAAAAGTAAAAGATAGCAACATGACTGTAGCATTCAAGGGTTCAATTGAAGAATAAATTGGACTTACTGAAAGGATTATATGGCTTTTGGTTGCAATTAAATAGAAATACTGGATTAGGATGGAATTCTGCATTAAAACTGTTGATGCGCCTGAGGAGTATTGCATAAAATCGTGTTACTATGGTATCACTTATTTAATTTTGTATAATTACTTTGTTTTATACAGTTGTTGTAATGACATTGGAGTAACTATTATTGTACGTGTGTGCAGGGCAACTCTCACTTGAAAAACTAAAAAAAGGACGTCCTGATCATAAAGATCTGTTACAACAATTATTTGGAGGCGTTGTTGTGGATGGATCTAGTGCATGTGCTCCTCGTGAAGAGTTGGGTGTTGATGAGATGTCTGTAAACTGTACTCCAGAAGATAATGACACATATACATCTCCCCCAAAGTGCATGTGCTCCTCGTGAAGAGTTGGGTGTTGATGAGATGTCTGTAAACTGTACTCCAGAAGATAATGACACATATACATCTCCCCCAAAGTGCATGTGCTCCAGAAGTAACCATTATTTTATACAGTTGTTGTAATGACAATGGAGTAACCATTATTATACATTGTTGTCTTTATGAATAATATGTATTTGTATAATCTAGACTACTAAACATCTCCATACAAATTATAATCTAGATAATCTATATTATAGATTATATAATCTATAAACCGAAATAAACAAGCCCTAATTAATAGCACTGGATTCGGGACATGACGTGAGTGCCGAACGAAATGATACGAGAGGAAACTCTAAGTCCCTTGAATCACAAATATTCTAACTTAATTCTATGGCTGATGGCTCTTGCGTTTTTTTCCTACGAATCATATAGATATCACTGTTATGAACATGTACATGTAAATTCTACATCTAAGAATATGTCGAAAAGACTTGGCCGGCACCTCTTGTCTAAGATTTAAAGAGCGATCTATATTGCGTGCCCTCGGAGATATTTTACGGAGTTATTTTTAGAAAGCAGGACAAAGACACTACCAGAATATGGCTCTTTGCCGAGTGCTCGGTGTAAGGAAAATGGACCACGAGCCATTTAGCTCAATAGGTTTTGGTGTTTGATGATCAACATAACATGTGGACTAATGTATTTCCCAAGTGTTTGTGTGTTGTAGTTCACAGGATGCGAAGTGAATTGGACTGAGGCTCTGAAGATACAACACCTCAAAGAAGACATTATAAGACCCATAGAAGACATTACAAAGTCATATTGAAGACACTTTATACATGCTAAGAGTCCAACACATCAAGAAGCAGAAGTGAGATACAAAGCTACAAAACAGAAGTGAAGTTGACAAAGTTGAGAGGAAGGGCTGACTGAATTGGAAGTGTTTCACAAAATCAAATCTACTCAAACTGACATGGCTTCAACTCTAAGATGTAGATAATTTTATAAGATTTCCAAAAAGTCCAAGATCATAAAAATAGGAGTTCAGAGCTAAACGTTATGCCCATAATACGAAGTTGGAATTGTTGAAAAACAGCAGCAACATATGGGATGTCCGGTGCACACCGGATTATCCGGTGTGCCAAATTTGCTCAAACTGGTATGGCTTCAACTCTAGGATGTAAAGAATTTTATAAGCTTTCCAAAAAAGTATAAGATCGTCGAAATCGGAGTTCGGAGTTAAAAGTAATGGCCAAAATACGACAAGCGATCATGGGCTGTCCGATGCAGACCGGAACATCCGGTGCGCCATCTTCGGAAGCTCCAACAGCTACCTTTAACGACTAGTACACATGGCATGTCCGGTGCACCACCGGACAGTCCGGTGCGCCGCCGAAAGCTACAGAACTGCTTTCCAACGGCTATATTTGAGTTGGGGCCTATATATACTTCACCCAACCGGCCATTTGGAGGTGTGGAAACCCAAGCAACATTCCAAATCACAGCATAGACATTTCCAAGTGCTCATACACCCAAGTGCTTAAAAGAATCACTTAGTGATTAGCGTAGGTGCTTTGCGAAGTGCTTAGGTTCGTTAGACCGCTTTAGGGCTTGCTCTAGGTGAATCCTAGTTAGTTGAGTGAGTTTAGATAAACCACCAACCCCTCGGTTCTTGCGTGAGCCGCTATAATTGTACCGAGTGGGGCAATAATATTGTGAGACCGTGACAACCACGTTTGTGTCACAGCCACCACTGTGTACCGGAGGGAACGAGGCCCACAGCGTTTTTAGCTAGAAGCTCGATGTAACACCTCTGGTGTTACTGTTACTAAAACTTGAGCATAACATCATGAGCATTGGCATATCATGTTCTTGTTACACATAGAGTGCATTCACTAGGTAAAAATTTCAAACAAGTTGTAATGATTTGACTTGATATGTGATTAACCCTAGGGTAGAGTGATTAACCCTAAATTTTGGCTTATGGGGGTAAGTGAAGCCCAAATAAGTTAAAACCTCAAAACTCATTAGAAATATTTGTAAGGTATCAAAATTGATGGATTTTAGTAGTACAAAAACCCTAAAGTACTCAAAACCCTAAAAGACCCCTAGAAAATCCTAAATTGGAACCCTAGGGGGGTAACTGTAAATTCTAGGCACTTTTGGACCAAAGTGCAAATATCAAAGTAAAAGAGCACCTTAAACCAACTATCTTTCATATTGGATAATTTGCAAGTTGAATAGTGGAATTTGGGCCTACTTGCAAAAAGCACCCCATAAATCATATATGCCTAAGTCTGAAATTCAGTGCATAGGGTCAACTTTGGAGCTCCATATCTCAAAATCCTTGGGGATTTTGCTCTTGGTCAACATAGCAAACTTGTAGAGCTATATAAGGAGAACAAATTTTATTAAGTAAGTAAGCCCTAGTGCTACATGAAAATGGGAGAAAAACAGACCTAAAGATGGTCTGTCAGTCGAGCACAACTCTGAAACTAGACTAACAGTAAACTAGGACCAAGTTGAGAGCTATTTTGAGTATGATTTAGTCAGAATTGAAGTATGGTGGCTATAGCAAGATTAAAGCTGGATTATAGGAGAACAACTTTGCTGAAGGTGGATTAGCAAGTTATCACATGAAAATTGGAGATCTAGGCACTGCAATCCGCTCTGTCAGGCGTCTTGATAGGGTTTCTGATGGTATAGTGGACTGAACGAGATCACAGGTGCAGTGCACCTTGCCGCCAGTGACCCCCATGCCTGGATTCATGCCGGCGATGTGATTCGCGCCCACTTGTGCCCGGATAACGCCTCGGGGTGAAAAGATCTTCACCGTGGATGAGACCAAGGGCTGGCCGCCGTACCCGCTTGCCTCACGGCAGGTCCAGATAGCCTCACCGGAGTTGGCCGCCTGCCGTGCGATGGCCACGTGCCTTGAAGCTTTACCACGTCACAGTAAGCCGCTTTAGATAGCTGGTTCGTCGCCGGTAAGCTTGCCACGGTGAATCGCTCTTGGGTGAGGAAGAAGGATACATATACCGTACTTGTCGAGTGATTATGTGCATCTATAAGGTTGTCCAAGGTCCGTTGGACAAAGACAACTATAGGTGGGCCTAATAACTTGAGAGGTTATGTCACAGCTAGTATCGGAGCGAATCCCATCTCTTCAGATATTATGAAGCATTTCAAAAAGAATTTTCAAATACTTATCCAAGAAAATTACTTTCATTCTTACCTTGCCACTTTCTGGAAGTTCTCATCTTGAAAGACCAGGTAATAGAGTGCAATATACAGGAAGTGGGATCAACGAAGTTTGATTCTATAATCATTGGGTTATGCATGCATCATGTTTAAAAATTATACTAATAAATCTTGCCCTCTTATGGAGATATGCCACATACGAGGAAAACCGCGCGCAAGTCCACTGGACCTATTAGTGTGCCTCGTCATCAGTTGGCTCCAAGACATCAAGGCAACAATAGCGGCAGCAATGATCCAATCGGAGACCTGGAAGCACAAGTGGAACAACTTCGAACGAAGCTACGTCACCGAAACAGGGTGTGGGCACAGGACGGTCAACGTATAACTGAGTTAGCAGTTGACGTCAGACGCCTGCAAGACGAGCTTGCTGAACGGGATTTGGCGGTCGATTGGGCCGTCAACTCACGTTCGGTTGCTTGGGACAGCGAAGCCAAAGCTCGTGCTCGTGTGGCAGAGCTTAGTGCGGCCTAGTTTAGAGATAACAACACTTAGACAAAACCTAGTTTGCACATTCTAGTTTGATTGTTTGCATAGGTTTTGCTCTATGGATTTATTTGTGGCCTAGTTTAGAGAAAGTTTTAGAAGTCCTAATTCACCCCCCTCTTAGGCGTAACCTGTTTCCTACAATTGGTATCAGAGCCTGTTTTGGCTCATTTGAAACGCTTTAGCTTCACTGCTAAAAGAGCCAACGCTTTTTGAGAAAGGGGATGGATACCCATAGGCCACCACACTTCAACGGCACTAACTTCCCATATTATAGTGCTAGAATGGCTTGTTACCTAGAGGCCGTTGATCTAGGTGTTTGGAGAGTCACTCGTGATGGGATGAAACCACTCAAGAATCCTGAGAAACCCACCACGAGTGAGGAAAAAGAAATTCATTTGAATGCTAGAGCCAAATATTGCTTGTATGAATCTCTTAGCATGGATATTTTCAATCAAGTTTTTACATTAAAAACCGCTAATAAGATTTAGCTAAAGTTGCATGAGCTCCATGACGGTACATCAAATGTCCGTGAACAAAAACATTGCCTAGTCTTAAATGAGTATAATTCTTTTGCTATGAAGGATAATGAGCTTGTTAGAGATATGTATTCTCGTTGAAGCTAATCATCAATGAACTCAATTCTATTGGCATTAATAAGCTAGTTGATGCGGACATTGTGAGGAAGATTATCCCCCTGCTACCACAACAAAAATATGGGAGCATCATCACTATTCTTCACAACATGGAGGACTTGAGTACAATGACCCCGACAATTGTGATTGGGAAAATCACGACTTTTGAGATGTCGTAAAAAATGTGTCGGGGAGAGGAGCCCACTTCTTCAAGACCATATGCTTTTGCATGTGATGAAAGAAAAGGAAAGAAGAAGGCTCCCACTCCAAGTTTCTCAAGTGAAGAAGAGGAAGAAGAAAAAAGTGATGATGATGAAGATAATCGACCATCAACATCATCCTCCGAGGACGAAGAAACAATCCGACATGTTAGAAAGGTAATGGGGATGATCCTCAAGATTAATCTAATGGGTGTGCCTCTGCAGGTAGAGTATCTTCTCTTTAACATTGACAGAAAAAAGCAAAGAAAGAGAGGATGCTTCGCATGCGGGGAGAAGGACCACTTCAGGGACAATTGTCCAACTATGACCGAACCCACAAAGAGGAGGAGCAAAGGAAAGGCGCTCACAAGTGTCAAGACTTGGGATGACTATTCTAGCGAAGAAGAACCCCCAACGACGCGCAGTCACCGGTCCTCACCACGTTCATCACGGTCATCACGCAAGTGCCTTATGGCAAGAGGTAAAATGAGTATTCCATCCTCTAGTGATGATAGCAGTAGTGATGATGAAGGTGAGGGAAATCCCTCTGTAGATGAGCTTGCAGAAGCCGTTAAAATTTTTCAAGATGTTTGCACTAAGCAAAAGGCTCAACTTAAAACTTTGAAAAATAAGTTGATTAGCTCTCAAAATGATTATAAAGGGTTGCTAGAAAAATTTGAAACATTTGCAAATTTGAGCTGCGAGCTAATAACTAAAATTGAGCAATTAGAGTCTAGTGCTCCATCCAAAGCTACCAATGATGGCCTTATTAAAAAGAATGAAAAACTTAAAGCTAAGTTAGCTAGCTCTCAAGAAGCTATTGAAAATTTGCTAGGGAAAATAGAAATTCTTAGCATTCACAATAATGAGCTAACTACTAAGCTAGAAAACTTTGGTAGCACCCGAGGATCATTTTTAGTTGAAATTCTGGAAATTATTAAGAAAGATGCTTCTACTTCTTGCTTTGATTTAATTGATGATTCTATCCCCTGCAACTAAGTTCTTGTTCAGAATATTGTTGTAGAAACATGTTCAAATGAGGTTGCAATGGAGAATGAGCAATTAAGGCAAGAGGTGGCTCGCCTTGGGAAGGCTTTGTACAACATGAAAGGCAAAGCCAAACAAATCCAACCTCCAAGGATAACACCACTGCAGGAGTTAACAAGCTTGTGGAGGGAGAAACCGTGATTTGTAGGCTATGCTACAAGGAAGGCCACAAGTCTTTCCAATGCAGGGCGAAGATCGAGGATAATAAAAAACAAAAGCTCAAGCAAAAGCCAACAAGAAAAATTCCCAACACCTACATCAACAAGGTGGATAAAAAGGCTGCTACACCATATTTGATTAATAAGAAAAAGAATGGAAATGTGATAGCAATCAAGGCCAACAAGCAAGCCAACAAAGGAAAGGTGACCAAATGCATCTAGGCACTAAAGGAAATAATTTCATCTATGAAAAGCACCAAGAAGGTTTGGATCCCTAAAGGGAAGTGAGGAGTCAGACGAACTTCGGGGAATTTTGAGACTTGGAAAATTTGGGATGTATATCATGGGATGCATCATATTGGATCGAGTTTATTGCCAAGTGGGCTAGTGCATACTTTGGACCCAAATTCCCCACCCATGACTAAAGTAGCTAGATTTATTTCCTGTCGTTAGATATGCGTATCTTTTTCTCGTATCTAGTTTTACCTTTCATACCTAGTATTACAATTGATATTTACTTTTGATTAGAAATGCATGCATACTAGGTAAATCATATGGTAGGATTGCTCACTTTCAATTCATACTCTTAAGCAAACCTACATGGTTTAAAATGATAAGCACGACACATGGCTTATTTAACATTCCAAAGTAAATGATACATCAATTGATATTTTTAAATACTACAAGTGGTAAAATGCTTCAATTGGTATCATTTAATTTATATGTGCCAAAGCTCGGATTATGGATAATTGGCCCCTCTTGATATCATATCAAAGTGCATGTCTCCTACAAGTATTCAAAACTTGTATGCACACTTTCAAGGGGGAGGTTACTCTATAATCTAAGTCTTTGAGACTAATATCTGTTTCAAGTCTATTATTTGTAGTAGTCTCATTGAAAAGAAAATGGAGTCTCAGAGAAAGACAACAAGCTTCCACTACAAATCTATAAGAATTCTTGGGTCTCACAAGCTTGTCATTGGTCTTCAATTGGTCTGCAATTGACTTTCAATTGGTATTTTTGAGACTACATTTGGTATCATTTACATGTCTTCTCCAATATTTGATTAGACTATATTTCATATCATATACTTCCCTATACATACATAAGTTGTTGAATCATATTTTGTTACCTATGCATAAGGGGAGTTAGTCTAATCAAATCATGTCTTGCACCTCTATTTCTCACATGCTTTTTCCTAAGTAGAAGATCTCTGTCAGGGGGAGTATTTCTTCGTCACTAAAGGGAGAGAAAATTCTTTCTAAGGGAAAACACTCGCTTAGGGGGAGTAATCCTTTAGTGCTTCAATTGGTATAATTGACAAATCTTTAAGAGGGCAAGTCTTATTTATGTCTTCCTTTCGGTGGTTGATGCCAAAGGGGACGAAGTTGTAGGGACTAAAACAATGAAAATGTTATCAAACACCAAACACCACTAAATTAAAAATTTTCATCCTTCAAGTGGTTTTGACTCTTTGGTCTAAATAGGAAGTAAGTAAATTATGGAGTTAGGGGGAGGCTTAAGTCCATAATCTCACTCTATGGGGACAATCATGCATCCTAGCAAGTAGATTGCATATTTTCATTCAAAGGTTTGCCATATTTGCTTGCTTTGGTTGTGTTGTCATCTATCACCAAAAAGGGGATATTGTTAGGAAAATGGACTCAATAGGTTTTGGTGTTTGATGATCAACATAACATGTGGACTAATGTATTTCCCAAGTGTTTGTGTGTTGTAGTTCATAGGATGCAAAGTCGATTGGACTGAGGATCTGAGGATGCAACACCTCAAAGAAGACATTATAAGACCCATAGAAGACATTACAAAGTCATATTGAATACACTTTATACATGCTAAGAGTTCAACACATCAAGAAGTAGAAGTGAGATACAAAACTACAAAACAAAAGTGAAGTTGATAAAGTTGAGAGGAAGGGCTGACTAAATTGGAAGTGTTTCACAAAATCAAATCTACACAAACTGACATGAATTCAACTCTGAGATGTATATAATTTTATAAGGTTTCCAAAAAGTCCAAGATCATCAAAATCGGAGTTCGGAGCTAAACATTATGCCCACAATACGAAGTCAGAATTGCTAAAAAACTGCAGCACCATATGGGATGTCTGGTGCACACCGGACTGTCCAGCATTCCAAATTTACTCAAACTAGTACGGATTCAACTCCGGGATGTAGAGAATTCCATAAGATTTCTAAAAAGTACAAGATCATCAAAATCGGAGTTCGGAGCTAAAAGTTATGGCAAAATACGACAAGCGAGCATGGGCTATCCGGTGCACACCTGACCGTTCGATGCGCCATGTCCGGTGCGCCATCTTCGGAAGCTCCTACGGCTACCTTTAATGGCTAGTACACGTGGCATGTCCGGTGCACCACCGGACAGTCCGGTGTACCTGTCCGGTCCGCCGCAGAAAGCTGCAGAATTGATTTCCAACGGCTATATTTGAGTTGGGGCCTATATATACTTCGCCTAACTGGCCATTTGGAGGTGTGGGAGTCCAAGCAACATTCCAAGTCATAGCATAGACATTTCCAAGTGCTCATACACCCAAGTGCTTAATAGAATCACTCGATGATTAGCGTAGATGCTTTGAGAAGTGCTTAGGTTAGTAAGACCATTTTAGCGCTTGCTCTAGGTGAATCCTAGTTAGTTGAGTGAGTTTAGATAAACTACCAACCCTGTAACACCCCTGGTGTTACTATAACTAAAACATGTGCATGGCATCATAAGCATTGGCATTGCATATGTTTGACACCCCTAGAGTGCATTCACTAGGTAAAAATTTCAAACAAGTTGTATTGTTTTAATGTTTTGCAAATAGGACCCTGATAGGAAGCTTTACCCTAAATAAGGATTAATGGGGTAAAACTTAACCCAAGTTGAGAAAACCTAAAAGCTTTAGGGTAAAAGTCATAAAATGACCCCAAAAATAATCTTGAATCACATTTATACCCTGGGATACCAAAAACCTTAATTGGAACCCTGGAAAACCCTACAACCAAACCCTAGGGGCCTATGTGCAAAATTAGCCCACTTTTGTGTTAAAGTGCAAAAACCAAGCCAAATAAGTATTTTAAGTCATTTGGTTCACAAATATGTGGACTTGAAAGCCAAACCCTAAGTTTTGGACTTAAATGCAAAATGGACCTCATTTGAGTCCTATGCTAAGTCTGAAAACAGGGTTGTAGGCCCAACTTTGGGGCTGTGTAGCTTTCAAAATAGTGAGAATTCATGTTAGGTGACCACATCAAAGTTGAAGACCAATCATTGGAGAACAACTTTGTTTAAGGATTCAAGCCATGGTCTTATGTGAAATTTCGAGAAAAACCCAATTAAAGATGGACTGTCAGGCTGCCTGAAGTCTGAAATACAGAATGACAGTGTTTTGAGATGAACTTTGAGCTCGATTTGGATAGGGATCCAGTGACCTTTTGTGAGTACATAGCAAAGATATAGATGGATTATAGCACTACAACTTTGCTATAGATCACTGGGTGTGTTGCCATCTGAAAATCAGAGAAAATGATGCTCCAATGTGCTCTGTCAGTCGCTCTGAATTGGTGACTGCCATGGTACAGTGCTCAATAGGGATCAGACCGCCAGCGCGGCTGTCCTCACCGCCGACGGCTCCCTCCGCCGTGATTCGTGCTGCCGCCGTCCGGATTCGCGCTCATAGCTAATGGATAACCTTGCGAGGTAAAAGATCTTCACCGCCGTGCGCTGGACGTCACTCCGGTGACTCACCGTCGTCTTCCTCTTCTGCTTTGCGGCTAGCGCGGATAGCTTCGCCGGTGACCGCCGCCTCCCGGCCTTGCGCCGCGTGGCTTTGCTTTCCACCGCGTCGCCGTGGCTCCGTACAGCCGTCAAATCATTGTCGGTGAGCTCGCCACGACTGTGGACACGAATCCACTGCGCCACGGTTCTTCCTTATCTCCGACCGCCGCGCGTCGCCGTTAAAATTCCCGGCCACCGCTCGCTCTCCCTATAAATTGAGCCCTCCACCAGCTCCGCTAGGTCATCCAGCACCAAGCCACCCAGTATTGCTCCCAGTCAATCACCAGCAAGCTCCAATTTTAAACTTTCCCCAAATCAGTTGAAGAACACCGTGAACTCCAGCTCGCCGCGGCCAGCCCTCCCCAGGACCGATCACGCCCTCTCTAATCTCGTTTTAGCATCCTTAAGCTTCCCTCAAACTCACCGACGCATGCAATTGAATTAAGAATCCTCTGGTCGCCGGGAACGCGACCACCTAGCCGCAATGCTCTCGGTCACCGTGGCCAGAGCTCAGTAGTTGGTCGTTCGTGCAATTAGGTTAGGGGAAATGCTCGGGCTAGCTCCGATTTGGTGTCCACCGCTCGGGAGCGCCGGTCATGGCCCCGTTCGGCCGGTCTGCTAGCTCGCCGGCGCTCGGCTGTGCGTGAACGCCGTCGGGGACCGGCCGGTGTAAAGAAATAGAATTTCTTGGACCTCGGTGCAAGTTGTCAGTGACTCATAAGCATAGTAACCGAACCCAACTTCCATTAGCCAAAACCGTGAGGGCCTTCGTGCAAAGTCGCCAGCGCGGGCGCGCGCGGGCGCCTTTCCTCTCTGGACTGGGCCGCTAGGCTGAAACCAGCCCAACACTGTTCAACCCTTTTCCCTTTTCTTTTTCAAAAGAACTTTAGAAATATGTAGAAAATTATAGAAAAATGATAAAATTGTGAAACTAATTTTCCTAGGCTCCTTATTTTCCCTAGAATTTAGTAAAAATAGTTTTATGATTTTTAGTGGAAATAAGAAATTTTAGGGTATTTAAAGTAGTTAAAAGTATTGGTTATGGATTTTTAGAAAATAATTGGTAAGTCTAAAAATGCTCAAAATTTTTATACGAGTTCCTCATAATATTTAGAATCCTTGGGTAGAATTTGGGTTGATTTGAACCTTGTTTGATCACCAAACCCCAAAACCCCCCTGCCCTATGAACTCCTTTACCGACTCCGGAAACCCTAAGTTCCCGGAATTTCGTGAAGGAAAGTTGTATTCAAGATATAGATAATAAATTTATATTATCTTTGCATCCTCATGAGCATCCCATGGCATCCATTCTTATACATATGTATGGTTATGATTAGAACGTGAGGAAGAAATCGAAGTAACTGAAGAGGAGACACCACCACCTTCGGAGTCTCAGGCCGGGAATTGTTTTTACTTTGATATCTGCGGATCTGAGCCTGATTCACCTGTGAACGAAGGCAAGCCCCGGTGCATGCAACCCCTTTCCTTGTGTTTTTAAATACTTTTTGCACACTTAAGTCTAGTAAAATGTGCATTAGGTTCATAGGAGTTACTTGAAACCCTTTGATGCATTACTTTCCTTGATATCCATACCTTTATAGATACTTCCGTGAAGTATCAAAATTATGATTTACAAAAATGCTTAGCCTTGCTTAGATCTTGTGGATAGAGGTTGTCCTCAATTTAACCATGGAGAGGATGGCTTCTACCTGCAAGAATATTTTCATCTGGAGCAATAGTGGGATCTTACTGCAAAGTTCCCTGTGATGCTCTTTCATCCTAAGGAACAGACACAATCCTAAGGATGGAAATGCTTAAATTGAGACTTGGGTTAGGAACAGGTGATGTTCTACCCAGGTTGGTTAAGGATTAACGCGTATGTAGGCGTGCTGACCGAGGACCCTTTAACTGGTCACATGCCTCGTCATGGGTAAGCCTTGCCTCGGGCAGACTAAGGCCGGAATAAGATAACACGAAATGGGCGTGGAGCGGTGGCGAGAGTAGCGTGTACCCTCCATGGCAAGAGGCTGGACGGTGGTGTATCTGTGCTCTCGGTTTGCGTGAACCTGATCCGGTCTTAAGAACCCCGGTGGCGGGTTGACATATGCAAGGGTTAAGTGCTACATATGTCGTGTGATTGGAGATCCTCAGCTGAGTATAATCGATTCGGATCGCCGTACCTTCGCGGTTATGAAGACTTGGTCACTTCCCTGCAACCTAAAGTCAGGACCTGAACACTATGGATAAAAATGATGTTGTCTTGATGTGATGTGAAATTAGACTAGATGCAAATAGAGTCTATTAATACTTAATATGGAGTTAAAAGATTGAAAGTAAGGACTCACTTTAGTAAGCTACTTCTGCAAAAGTATAAGTTGATTTTTGCTAAAGCCTCTCCTTGACTCCTATTTATCCAGCATACCCTTGAGAGTCTTTTCCTTAGTCGGGTAAGACTTGCTGAGTAATTCCATACTCAGGGTTTATCCCTTTGTTGTTTTTAGGTGAGGAAGCGACAAATTTTTGTTGCTTCTGCTCCAAGGTGGTACCAAATGAGGAAAAACAAGACTGAAGTGCGGGAGGACTCGGTCCTCCACTTAGGATCTTTTGCTTATAACCTATCGGGAGGAGTTTGTGCCTCCCTTGGTTTGTATAATATTACTACTCTGCACTCACTTTTAGTCTGGTCTGTAATAAAATAACTCAAGCTTACTTTTGAAATAAATGTAAGTTTATGTAATTGCTTCCGCATTTCTTTATCTCCGATGTTCTGTAATGTCTGCAAGACGGGTGAGACGTTCCTGGTAAGGTAAGGAAAGATACCGAGCTTGTCAAGTAACTTAGGAACATCTACAGGATGTCTGAGGTCCGTTGGACAAGGACAACTGTAGGTGGGCCTAATTACTTGGGAGGTTCCGTCACAGCTGGTATCGGAGCGTAGCCCTTCTTTGCAGATATTATGAGGCATCTTCAAAAGGATTTTCAAAAGTCTTACCTAAAAATTCTTTTCTCTTCTTACCTGAGTATTCTGAAGAGTCTATCTTAAAGACTAGATAGGAAGAGTGCAATGTATAGAAGGTTGAATCGACTAAGGTTGATTCTGTAATTATACATGCATCATGCTAAGAATCATATTAATAACATTTTCCCCCTTAGAAAAGATGCCGCCACGAACAAGGCTAACGACACGCAAGTCTACGGGACCAATTGGGGTGCCTCGGCATCAACTGGCTCCCCGACATGAAAGCAGCAGCAGTGGAAGTAATGACCCCATCGGAGATCTTGAAGCCCGAGTGAGTCGACTTCAAGCAGCGCTGCAACATAGGACCGATGCTTGGGTCGCCGACGGAGATAGAATCAATGAACTACGAAGGGACATCCGACATCTGCAGGATCAGCTTGCTGATCGAGACTTAGCATTTGACTGGGCCGTACAGTCTCGTTTGCTAATGTGTGCTAAGGAAGCAAGGGCTCAGGCCCGAATTAAAGAACTTAGCTCGACTGTCGATGACCTGCAGGTTTACTGCAATACGTTGCATGAGGAAGTCCATATATTATACTCACAGTTACACCCTAGTGAGCCTGCACACCCTGCTGAGGCGGAAGCTGGACCATCTCACGTTGCGGGACGTGCGCTGGGTGGGGAGTTAGACCTTTTTGAGCCCCCTCCTTCCTTGAGGTTGGTTGATGTCTGGACTCCCACACCTGACGATGAGGCCGCCAAGAGTAATGGAAAGCAGGAATAATGGTGTAATAGTGGTAGAGTAGTGTATTGTAGGGTGTACTGTTGTATAATAGGTTGAACTTTTGTATAATGGGTAATGTATCCTGTTATGTAATATCGAGTCTGTATCATTACTTTTTATAGTAATGTAAAATGGAAGGTTCTCTGGCATATTATGTTTACTTCAAATGTTCTTTGCCACAGATGCCGACCAGGACTCGAGGACAGGACGCAACCGGAACTTCTGGGGGAAGGGATGTTACCCCAAACCCACCTCCAGTTCCTCCCACGTTAGCCGAGGCGATTGCCGCCTTGGTGAATGCCACCGCAGACAATACCCGCTTCCTTAGGGAAATGGCGGGTCAGCAGCAATTCCAGCAGCAGGCAGGAAGAGGTTATCCGCAAGGCCCCCGTGAGACCACCTATCTGGACTTCTCGGAAACCCGTCCACCCCTATTCGTCAAAGCTGAAGATCCCCTAGAAGCTGATGAGTGGATACGGGTTATCGAACAAAAGTTTGGTCTTCTCCGTTGCTCAGAGACGCAGAAGCCGTTATTTGCAGCACAGCAACTCCGTGGTCCTGCCAGTACCTGGTGGGGAAATTTTGTGGCTATTCAACCTGTCAACCATCAAGTCACCTGGGATGAGTTTAAAGCAGCTTTCCGTGAGCACTACATACCTGAAGGAGTGCTGCATATGAAACAAGAGGAATTTATGAAGTTAAAACAAGGTGGAGATACCGTCAACCAATATCTCAACAAGTTTAATCACCTGTCGCAGTATGCCATCGACCAGGTGAATACTGATTTAAAGAAGAAGAACTGTTTTATGCGGGGACTGAATGATCGGCTACAAAGGAAAATGGCCACATGCATAGACCTCACGTATGGAAAGGCTGTCAGCATAGCCTTATCTGTTGAAGCCAAATACGCAAATTCTGGGAAGAATAAGGGATTCGGTGGTGAGAGGCCTAATCAGGGCCAGGCGAAGAAACAACGGTTTGTGATCCGGCCTTCAAGCCAAAATCGCACTTTTTCTCGTCCACCCTCATTCCCTTTCAAGCAACCTATCATTATTCGCCCCAACAATACCTCCACTACCCCAAATCAGCCGGGTGCCCCAGGCACTCGATTCCCTGCCTTGCCTAGTTCTTCAACTGGGTGTTTTAATTGCGGCAAGTCGGGACATTTCATCAAAGACTGCCCATATCCTAGGCAAAATCAATCAAATGCTCCGCAAGGATCTGGGAAATCAGCTCAGCCCAAAGGAAATGCTGTGGGGAAAAATACAAAGAAGACGGGGCGTGTATATTACACTCAAGTGGCTACTACACCGGAAGGAGAGCCGGTGATGATGGGTACGTTTCCCGTGGCCAGTCACCCAGCAATTATTCTTTTTGATTCTGGTGCTTCACATACATTCATTAGCAAGAAATTTGTGGAGCAACATTATATTGCATACCATGAATCAAAGGAGGGATTTAAAATTCATTCACCTGGGGGACACATTTTTACTAGAGAAGTGGCCTATGAAGTGCCAGTAACAATGGCCGAGCGGAACTTTCCTGCTAACATGATTGTTCTAAAAGGCCAGGATATAGATGTAATTTTGGGTATGAATTGGTTAACCCAACACAAGGCAATTCTCAACACTGAACTCAGAACCGTCAGGTTGAGCTGTAATCAAGAAGAGATTCTTTTGACTCTCCCCGCAACCAATCTAGCCAAAACTTCTGGTAGAGTATACGAAGCCATTGTACCGGAGATCAAGAACATTCCGGTAGTATGTGAGTTTCCAGATGTATTTCCGGAAGATTTGCCTGGACTGCCCCCTGAAAGAGATGTAGAATTCGTAATTGAGCTAAAGCCCGGTACGGCTCCTATCTCCCGAAGATCGTACCGTATGCCCCCTAATGAGTTGGCGGAATTGAAAATTCAATTACAAGATGTACTGAATAAGGGATTCATCCGGCCAAGCTCGTCCCCATGGGGTTGTCCCGCCATTTTTGTTAAGAAGAAGGATCAAACCTTGCGAATGTGCGTGGATTATCGACCCCTGAATGAGGTCACCATCAAGAATAAGTACCCTCTTCCAAGGATCGACATCTTATTTGATCAATTGACTGGGGCGAGGGTATTTTCCAAAATTGATCTCAGGTCGGGCTATCATCAAATCCGTATTCGGCCCGAGGATATACCGAAGACCACGTTTACTACGCGGTATGGATTGTTTGAATACCTGGTAATGTCTTTCGGGCTCACAAATGCTCCTGCCCACTTCACTTATTTGATGAACTCGGTGTTCATGCCCGAGTTGGACAAGTTCGTGGTGGTCTTCATCGACGATATCTTGATATATTCTAAAAATGAAGAGGATCATGCTCAGCATCTACGTATTGTATTGACGCGCCTGAGGAAACACCAGCTATATGCCAAGTTCAGCAAGTGCGCGTTCTGGCTGGAAGAAATTCAATTTTTGGGGCACGTGTTATCGACTAAAGGAATTGCGGTAGATCCTAGCAAGGTCAAAGATATTCTGGAGTGGAAACCCCCAACAACTGTTCACCAAGTCCGGAGTTTTCTTGGACTAGCTGGGTATTATCGCAGATTCATACCAGATTTTTCTAAGCTTGTGAAGCCAATCACAAGTTTATTGAAGAATGACATTAAGTTCAATTGGTCTTCTAAGTGTAATGAAGCCTTTGAGCAATTGAAGACACTATTGACCACTGCTCCGGTATTGGCTCAACCGGACATCACTAAGCCTTTTGATGTATATTGTGATGCATCTGGCAGTGGGCTCGGCTGTGTATTGATGCAAGAGGGCCGAGTAATTGCGTATGCTTCAAGGCAGTTGCGCCGACATGAGGAGCATTATCCAACTCATGATCTGGAGCTAGCTGCTGTGGTTCATGCCCTGAAGATTTGGCGTCACTATTTGCTGGGAAATATCTGTCATATATATACAGATCATAAAAGTTTGAAGTATATCTTCACCCAGTCAGAGTTAAATATGAGGCAAAGACGATGGCTTGAGCTCATTAAAGACTATGAACTGGAGATCCATTATCACCCAGGCAAAGCCAATGTGGTGGCAGATGCATTGAGTCGTAAGACTTCCTGCCACTGTCTTATGGCGAAGACCTCCGAGAACACTTTGTGTCAAGAAATGGAAAAGCTAAACCTGGGGATCATCCAACAAGGGACTCTGAATCAGTTAAAGCTTGAGTCAATCATTTTGCAAAGAATAATTGATGCTCAAAAGGATAATCTGGGTATGAAGCACATACGAGAGAAGATAAGGGCTGGAGTAGCCAAATGTTTCAAGGAAGACGATCAAGGTGTGATATGGTTTAAAAACCGCATAGTAGTGCCAAAGAACGAAGAACTCCGCCAGCAAATTCTTGATGAAGCACATCTTAGTCGCTATTCTATTCATCCCGGAAGCACTAAGATGTATCAAGACTTAAAGCAACATTACTGGTGGACAAAGATGAAGATCGAAATTGCACGCTATGTGGCTAAGTGTGACACTTGCAGACGTGTCAAGGCCATACACATGAAAACTGCTGGTCCATTACAATCTTTGCAATCCCAACATGGAAATGGGAAGACATCAGTATGGACTTTATTGTGGGACTGCCCAGGACGGCCAAAGGGTATGATTCTATTTGGGTTATCGTTGATCGACTCACAAAGATTGCCCACTTCTTACCCGTCAGGGCCAAATATACAGTAGCCACTTATGCAGCATTATATATCAGCTGTATTCTCAGTTTGCATGGTATTCCAAAGACCATAGTGTCGGATCGTGGACCGCAGTTCGTATCCAAGTTTTGGGAAGAACTTCATAAATCCTTGGGTACCAAATTGCTCCACAGTTCGGCCTATCATCCTCAAACCAGTGGACAGACTGAGAGAGTTAATCAGATACTCGAGGATATGCTGCGGGCATTGTTCTGGACTTCTCGCAAAAATGGGATGAATGTTTGCCCTTAGCGGAATTTTCATACAATAACAGTTATCAAGAAAGTATCAAGATGGCACCTTTTGAAGCTTTATATGGGCGACGGTGTCGAACTCCGCTAAATTGGTCTGAACCTAGAGAAAGATACTTCTTTAGGCCTGATATGGTGAAAGAGGTCGAAGAAAAGGTTCAGAGAATTATTCATAATATGAAGAAAGCTCAGACTCGACAAAAGAGTTATGCAGACCGACGACGACAACCCTTATGCTTTCTGGTAGACGATTATGTCTACTTAAAAGTTTCACCAATGAAGGGTGTATCGCGTTTCGGGGTTAAAGGGAAGCTTGCACCCAGATACATTGGTCCATTCCTGGTGCTTGAACAATGTGGACCAGGGGCGTACCGACTCCAACTACCCGAAACATTGTCTGCTGTGCATAATGTGTTCCACGTGTCACAATTGAAGAAGTGTCTTCGGGTTCCTGATCGAACCGTTGAAGTGATAGATGTTGTCCTGGAACCAGATTTAACATACTCGGAACATCCTATTCGAGTTCTGGATCAAAAGGACAGGGTTACCCGGAGAAAAACTCTCAAATTCTACAAGATACAGTGGAACCGGCATTCTGAAGATGAGGCTACATGGGAAACTCAAGACTTTTTAGATAAGAATTTCCCAGGCTTCTTAGCCTCATGTAAATTGTAAAGCCTGTATAACTGTGTAATAGAGAAGTAACCCCCACATCACCCCTGCCTTGTACCAAAACTTAAGAAATAAAAATGTGATGTGTTTCCTTTACCATTACCTACCCTAGGATCTTAATCTCGGGACGAGATTCTTTTATGGGGGAAAGATGTAACACCCCTGGTGTTACTATAACTAAAACATGAGCATGGCATCATAAGCATTGGCATTGCATATGTTTGACACCCCTAGAGTGCATTCACTAGGTAAAAATTTCAAACAAGTTGTATTGTTTTAATGTTTTGCAAATAGGACCCTGATAGGAAGCTTTACCCTAAATAAGGATTAATGGGGTAAAACTTAACCCAAGTTGAGAAAACCTAAAAGCTTTAGGGTAAAAGTCATAAAATGACCCCAAAAATAATCTTGAATCACATTTATACCCTGGGATACCAAAAACCTTAATTGGAACCCTGGAAAACCCTACAACCAAACCCTAGGGGCCTATGTGCAAAATTAGCCCACTTTTGGGTTAAAGTGCAAAAACCAAGCCAAATAAGTATTTTAAGTCATTTGGTTCACAAATATGTGGACTTGAAAGCCAAACCCTAAGTTTTGGACTTAAATGCAAAATGGACCTCATTTGAGTCCTATGCTAAGTCTGAAAACAGGGTTGTAGGCCCAACTTTGGGGCTGTGTAGCTTTCAAAATAGTGAGAATTCATGTTAGGTGACCACATCAAAGTTGAAGACCAATCATTGGAGAACAACTTTGTTTAAGGATTCAAGCCATGGTCTTATGTGAAATTTATAGAAAAACCCAATTAAAGATGGACTGTCAGGCTGCCTAAAGTCTGAAATACAGAATGACAGTGTTTTGAGATGAACTTTGAGCTCGATTTGGATAGGGATCCAGTGACCTTTTGTGAGTACACATTATAGCAAAGATATAGATGGATTATAGCACTACAACTTTGCTATAGATCACTGGGTGTGTTGCCATCTGAAAATCAGAGAAAATGATGCTCCAATGTGCTCTATCAGTCGCTCTGAATTGGTGACTGCCATGGTACAGTGCTCAATAGGGATCAGACCGCCAGCGCGGCTGTCCTCACCACTGACGGCTCCCTCCGCCGTGATTCGTGCTGCCGCCGTCCGGATTCGCGCTCATAGCTAATGGATAACCTTGCGAGGTAAAAGATCTTCACCGCCGTGCGCTGGACGTCACTCCGGTGACTCACCGTCGTCTTCCTCTTCTGCTTTGCGGCTAGCGCGGATAGCTTCGCCGGTGACCGCCGCCTCCCGGCCTTGCGCCGCGTGGCTTTGCTTTCCACCGCGTCGCCGTGGCTCCTTACAGCCGTCAAATCATTGCCGGTGAGCTCGCCACGACTGTGGACACGAATCCACTGCGCCACGGTTCTTCCTTATCTCCGACCGCCGCGCGTCGCCGTTAAAATTCCCGGCCACCGCTCGCTCTCCCTATAAATTGAGCCCTCCACCAGCTCCGCTAGGTCATCCAGCACCAAGCCACCCAGTATTTCTCCCAGTCAATCACCAGCAAGCTCCAATTTTAAACTTTCCCCAAATCAGTTGAAGAACACCGTGAACTCCAGCTCGCCGCGGCCAGCCCTCCCCAGGTCCGATCACGCCCTCTCTAATCTCGTTTTAGCATCCTTAAGCTTCCCTCAAACTCACCGACGCATGCAATTGAATTAAGAATCCTCTGGTCGCCGGGAACGCGACCACCTAGCCGCAATGCTCTCGGTCACCGTGGCCAGAGCTCAGTAGTTGGTCGTTCGTGCAATTAGGTTAGGGGAAATGCTCGGGTTAGCTCCGATTTGGTGTCCACCGCTCGGGAGCGCCAGTCATGGCCCCGTTCGGCCGGTCTGCTAGCTCGCCGGCGCTCGGCTGTGCGTGAACGCCGTCGGGGACCGGCCGGTGTAAAGAAATAGAATTTCTTGGACCTCGGTGCAAGTTGTCAGTGACTCATAAGCATAGTAACCGAACCCAACTTCCATTAGCCAAAACCGTGAGGGCCTTCGTGCAAAGTCGCCAGCGCGGGCGCGCGCGGGCGCCTTTCCTCTCTGGACTGGGCCGCTGGGCTGAAACCAGCCCAACACTGTTCAACCCTTTTCCCTTTTCTTTTTCAAAAGAACTTTAGAAATATGTAGAAAATTATAGAAAAATGATAAAATTGTGAAACTAATTTTCCTAGGCTCCTTATTTTCCCTAGAATTTAGTAAAAATAGTTTTATGATTTTTAGTGGAAATAAGAAATTTTAGGGTATTTAAAGTAGTTAAAAGTATTGGTTATGGATTTTTAGAAAATAATTGGTAAGTCTAAAAATGCTCAAAATTTTTATATGAGTTCCTCATAATATTTAGAATCCTTGGGTAGAATTTGGGTTGATTTGAACATTGTTTGATCACCAAACCCCAAAACCCCCCCTGCCCTATGAACTCCTTTACCGACTCGGGAAACCCTAAGTTCCCGGAATTTCGTGAAGGAAAGTTGTATTCAAGATATAGATAATAAATTTATATTATCTTTGCATCCTCATGAGCATCCCATGGCATCCATTCTTATACATATGTATGGTTATGATTAGAACGTGAGGAAGAAATCGAAGTAACTGAAGAGGAGACACCACCACCTTCGGAGTCTCAGGCCGGGAATTGTTTTTACTTTGATATCTGCGGATCTGAGCCTGATTCACCTGTGAACGAAGGCAAGCCCCGGTGCATGCAACCCCTTTCCTTGTGTTTTTAAATACTTTTTGCACACTTAAGTCTAGTAAAATGTGCATTAGGTTCATAGGAGTTACTTGAAACCCTTTGATGCATTACTTTCCTTGATATCCATACCTTTATAGATACTTCCGTGAAGTATCAAAATTATGATTTACAAAAATGCTTAGCCTTGCTTAGATCTTGTGGATAGAGGTTGTCCTCAATTTAACCATGGAGAGGATGGCTTCTACCTGCAAGAATATTTTCATCTGGAGCAATAGTGGGATCTTACTGCAAAGTTCCCTGTGATGCTCTTTCATCCTAAGGAACAGACACAATCCTAAGGATGGAAATGCTTAAATTGAGACTTGGGTTAGGAACAGGTGATGTTCTACCCAGGTTGGTTAAGGATTAACGCGTATGTAGGCGTGCTGACCGAGGACCCTTTAACTGGTCACATGCCTCGTCATGGGTAAGCCTTGCCTCGGGCAGACTAAGGCCGGAATAAGATAACACGAAATGGGCGTGGAGCGGTGGCGAGAGTAGCGTGTACCCTCCGTGGCAAGAGGCTGGACGGTGGTGTATCTGTGCTCTCGGTTTGCGTGAACCTGATCCGGTCTTAAGAACCCCGGTGGCGGGTTGACATATGCAAGGGTTAAGTGCTACATATGTCGTGTGATTGGAGATCCTCAGCTGAGTATAATCGATTCGGATCGCCGTACCTTCGCGGTTATGAAGACTTGGTCACTTCCCTGCAACCTAAAGTCAGGACCTGAACACTATGGATAAAAATGATGTTGTCTTGATGTGATGTGAAATTAGACTAGATGCAAATAGAGTCTATTAATACTTAATATGGCGTTAAAAGATTGAAAGTAAGGACTCACTTTAGTAAGCTACTTCTGCAAAAGTATAAGTTGATTTTTGCTAAAGCCTCTCCTTGACTCCTATTTATCCAGCATACCCTTGAGAGTCTTTTCCTTAGTCGGGTAAGACTTGCTGAGTAATTCCATACTCAGGGTTTATCCCTTTGTTGTTTTTAGGTGAGGAAGCGACAAATTTTTGTTGCTTCTGCTCCAAGGTGGTACCAAATGAGGAAAAACAAGACTGAAGTGCGGGAGGACTCGGTCCTCCACTTAGGATCTTTTGCTTATAACCTATCGGGAGGAGTTTGTGCCTCCCTTGGTTTGTATAATATTACTACTCTGCACTCACTTTTAGTCTGGTCTATAATAAAATAACTCAAGCTTACTTTTGAAATAAATGTAAGTTTATGTAATTGCTTCCACATTTCTTTATCTCCGATGTTCTGTAATGTCTGCAAGACGGGTGAGACGTTCCTGGTAAGGTAAGGAAAGATACCGAGCTTGTCAAGTAACTTAGGAACATCTACAGGGTGTCTGAGGTCCGTTGGACAAGGACAACTGTAGGTGGGCCTAATTACTTGGGAGGTTCCGTCACAAACCCCTCGGCTCTTGCGTGAGCCGTTGTAATTGTACCGAGTGGGGCGAGAGTCTTGCGAGACCGTGACAACCACGTTTGTGTCACGGCCGCCACCGTGTACCGGAGGGAACGAGGCCCGCAGCGTTTTCAGCCGGAAGCTCGATAGCGGAGACGGCGGGGAGCGTCCGAGAGGAGCTGGAAGCGGAGCACCACTTGCATGTGGAGAAGGCCCACGACTCTCTACAGAGTTACTCGACCGAGGTGCTTGGCCCTCACGTGGGCTTCCCTTTGCATAGGGGCACCAACGAGGATTAGTCGGGACCTTACGTGGTTCCGGATACCTCGGTAAAAATATCGGCGTCATCCACGAGAGTTTGCTTCTCTACCTTACTCTTTAGCTTCTGCATTTACATTAAGCATTTAAGTTTCAATGTTGTCTTTTTAGCTAGTTTGTTTAGATTAAAACTTAGCTTTCGCGGTAGAGATAGCAACACTTAGACAAAACCTAGTTTGCACATTCTAATTTGATTGTTTGCATAGGTTTTGCTCTAGGGTTGTATTTGTGGCATAGTTTAGAGAAAGTTTTAGAAGTCCTAATTCACCCCCTCTTAGGTGGTGATTTGCCGAGTGTATTTTGTCAAGCACTTGGCAAAACCCCTTTGCCAAGTGCCATGCTTGGCAAAATAAGACTCTCGGCAATGACCGCGTTTACCGAGAGTGAGACACTCGGCAAAGCGCCCTTTGCGGAGTGTCAAACTCTCGGTATAACACGACGATCGGCAAAGGGCCGTTAGCAGCCATCTATAGCTGACAGCCGTTAACTTTGTCGAGCGCCAGACGTTGACACTCGCTAAAATAGCTTCTTTACCGAGTGTCTCCCTGTTGTCACTCAACACAATATACTTTGCCGAGTGTCCCTAGGGGTTGCCATCTACTGGAGTAGTCTTTATTTACAAAACCAAAGTTCATACAACAACGTTATGAAATGAGAGAGAGAGTCATCAAGACTACACAGATTTCTTGCCATTGACTAATGGGGTTCGTTAACACCAAAAATAGTCCAAAATCTCTACTACTTATTAAGTAAGCAATAGTAGTCTGCCTCTGACGTGTTCTGCCTCTGACGCGTTCTGCCAACGGCCCGTTAGTCCCGCGCAACAAAACAAACAGTTCATGCACAAGCTTATGCGCCATGTTCCGTTCCGTCTCTCTTAGTGAGCAACATAGAATCCACAGCGTCCCTTATAAGCCATGTTCCGTCACTCTCAATAGCCGATGTGGCACTAATAAAATAAATGGCACGCGCATGTGGCAGCGGTTCGTGCGGCCCAATAATTTTTGTGTGGATCTGAGGCCCATCCCATCGTGCAGCCCACTGTCCAGCCACGACCACGACCTAATCTCTAGCCACGGCCGTAGGCGGCTCCAGCCACGGTTGTGCTGCGCGCTTCCTTCACTGCGCTCAACTCCGGCGGCCTCCCCTTCCTCTCCTCCACCCCCTCATCGGATTCCACCTCCTCCCCCACCGCACCGTCGGACTCCTCCTCCCCAATGGCGGCCTCCAGCGCACTGCCGTCCTCCAACTCCTCCCCATCGGCTGCCTTCACCCAACCGGTCAGCGGACTCATGCGCGGCACAACCGTCCCCAATCCCACGACCCCCCGGTCAGCGGACTCTCCCTCTACCCACGACCTCCACTCTCGCATGCTCCCTCTGCACGACCTCTACTTTACCTGTGTCATGCTGGAGTCCATAGTGGCATCAGCCAGGCAGAAGACCCCCGACGCACTGCTCTGCTTCGATCTCCTCTCCGAGCTCTCCTCTGCCATTGACGAGGCCCCCAAGGTCCACCCCACTCCCTCCTGACCTCATTCCCTGAAGCGCAGATCTCTCCCGTTAGGGCAATGCGCGCGCCTGCATCGCTGCACGTCTGCTGTTGTTTGTTCCTGTGCGGGTTCCCTCCCCATGGTTGCCTTTCATATTTGTAGTGTAGCTGCTAAACCGTTCTGTAATTGGGTGGAGCAAAGGCTTCCTTTTCATTGGATTTAATCCATGTTCTCAGTGATAATCTTGATATCACCGTTCTGCAACCCTTCCTTTTTTGTAGTTCTCAAGTGGGTATCACCAAGACTGCGCGCGTGCCGGAGAACGAGGACGACTGAAATCACATAGAGGTAATACTCTTTGTAGTTCTATTTTTATGTTGAGAACTAATTAGATAGCCTTGTAGTACCGGAGAGCCCATGATAGCTATGTGTCGAATGTTATGCACAAGTTTAAATAAGTTTTGTAGCAATATGTTTCTGTCATGTGATTTAGGACTACAGTCATAGACTCATAGTTAACATCTTTGTCCTATTGTTCAGTTTAAACATATCCTATACGATCTCGAAGATGATGAGTAGTTGGCTTGCTGTTGACACCAATTCAGAGTATCATGTAGTGTTTGGCTTGCTGTTGACACCAATTCAGAGTACCAAATAGCATTTGACTTGCTGTTCACATCAATCGAAATATATTGTTTGGGTTCCTGTTCGCATTAGTTCAGACTGTTTAAAAGCTCAAGGGACAGACGACACAGTTTTTGTTGTTCTGCTTTTTGTTCATTGCACTGACCTAACACTATGCTGAATTTTGCTTCCCATCAATCCCACTAATAGCTAGGCTGTTGTTCTCCTTGCTGTTTATTGCATTGTGCTCCCATCAATCCCATTAGTTGGATTAGCATAAGCTGCTTTGATTTTCAGCAGTCCAAACTCATACATATGTATGCTCCCATCAATCCCATCAATTGGATTAGCATAAGCTGCTTTGATTTTCAAGAGTGCAAGAACACATAAGAAGAACCTTTGATTTATCTTATGTAATGCTTTTTATCATAGTGCTTCAGTATCTCAAGGTTATCCTTCGTAGTTAGTATGACCAGAGGGTCCTGTCCATTATGTTTTTCCTGCTAGCAAGTATCCATCTTGCAAACAAACTTATCAAAGTTATCTATGTTAACAAACTCATCGAAACAATTTAATATTTCCTTGTATACGTATGTTTGCCGTTTAAACTCCAAACATTAAACCGCTATTCATAACTTTTCCGATTTTGTTTGTAATAGAAGGCTAAACCTCGAACATTGGCGATCTTATGTTTTGGCACACTTGGCCAGCATCTTGAGGACATCATAGCTGGTATTTTTGTATTTCCTACCTTCTAATCGTTGCTACCTGTTGCATGGTTACTAACTATTAATGTTTGCTCTATTACTTTGAACAGAAGTTTGAACTTGATTTGTGTTGCTGAGTGGTGCTTGCTAGACATTGCTGGATTTTTAGGTAACCACTGAAAATTCAACACCTTCTTTCCCTGAAACTATAATGTTCACCATCTTATGGTTAGGACACTTAGGCAACATATATTGTTCTAGCACTAATATGCTACAATCAGTGATAATTAAATTCTGCAATATATAACACTTTGTATTTGTTAGCTGCTAAATTCTGAGTCCTCTAAATTGTAATTTGACATAATCTTAGTGGTTGTTCATTATTTATCACTAATCAATAAATGGTTGATAATTAGGGACATTAAAAAAATGCCAGACTTGTGTGTATTTGGGGTATTCTTTGGGCTGTATAAAGTTTATAACATGCTTCCGGTATATAGAGGTTGATGCTAATTCTTAGATAACAAAATTATAGTTGGGAGGCTTAGCTGGTAGCATGCTTTTTGTATGTTGCACTTGCACCCGCCCACAATTCTTTCTCTCCCCTCTTCTTTTTGAACGATACACTTGTACCCGTCCACAATTCTCTCTCTCACCTGCTTCTCTTCATGCTTCTTTTTTGGATCTATCATTTAGCGCAAGCGAACATCTTTAAGGGAAAGTATTATTGCTTATATCTCTTTTTTCTAAACTTCTTTAGTGCTTTCCTTTGAGTTTGAGTCCTGCTTGTTGAACCACACAAGATGAGTAAACTATGAGCCAGCACATGTTCAGGAAACTAATCTCCATCAACAACTTCCTCTTAAAACGTCACTATCAAACATTGTAATGTTCAAATCATTGCGTGTTACATGACTCCTAGGCATTTAGAAGAATGTGCGAATCAACGAGTACGCCCCATAATCTTATTACGAGTACGTCCCGTAATCTTATTATTCGAATTCGGATCAGATACGACTTTTATTAAGTAGTGTCAGATATAATATTATAATTTATATGGATATATTGACATCTTAAATATCTAACTTTGAGAATACGGATATACGAATATGAATAAAAATCAGGTACGGATAAAACATTAAGTATTCGACGATAGGCCCAACAATGATGCACAGGAGCATTACAACACAAAGAAGTTCAGCTTATAGTTCAGTCACTGTCCATCTTCTATTTGACAACAATTTCTGGAGTATGAGAGGGCCTGTTTATTTATTAGTCAGCTGAGGATTTTGATCTAGGCATTTTGCAGGCAGAAAAAATAGGCCAAATAAAAAATAGGATGTGAATTCAAATAACCTGTCCTTGTAAAGTTCTGATGAATATTGATGAAAATGTCTGTGAATTGTTGAACAATTGCAACTTGAACAGTTGAACTGTAAATATGAGACAATAAGATCAGCACCTTTAATAGTATAATCACTGGAAGCTGTAATGACACTGCAAATAGGAGGAAGGAAATGTAAGCCTTTAATTCTTTTCCGGATTCAGGATATAAAACTGCCTGGAACATGAATGAATGTATGAATACTGAAATGCTGAACCTAATCCAAAAGAAATAAGAAGAGATTGAAAAATGCAGCCTGCAGTGTGTTGGAGAAACCGACATAATTCATTATGGGTGCATTATATAATTTCTGGTGTTGTATGTTGCATGGGAGGACTTTTTGTACAATACACTTGTACCTGTCCCCAATTGACAGAGTGACTTTGTTTGTTGCTAAATTCTGATATCTCTAAATTCAGTCATATTAATACAACAATATATTGTACATATTATTTTAGCATTTTAATAGACAAGAGATTATATGTCATTTAGTCGTTTTAATGTTTTTTGTATCTTTGCAATAATGCCATGATAGATCCTATAAGAACAATGGCATTAGGTAGACGTACTCAAAATAGGACGGTGGCAGGCCTGTCTCCCTTTCCTCCGTAAGTTTATATAAGTTTATTTACTTTTTACATCTATATGTATGAAGAACTTAAACTAAAGTTCGTGTTTTATGTAGTTTCGTGCTATTTGACGATATTCAAGATGTCAATAACTTACCACAAGTAAAAAGTGTCTTTGCGAGGGTAGTTGTTAAGTTCCCTAGGCATCGTAATAGTCAACACTACATCCTACAGGACATCACTGTGAGTCACTTCAACAAGCATTGAAATAGAGCCAATATATTCATGTTATTATAATTAAATTCTTCGACTCATACAACCTGTATTCCCAAATATCTAGGGATCCTAAATCGAAGCAATTTCTAACGGCAATAATGTCCAACGGTTCGATGCCTTACTCACACAAGGATGCACATATACATTGTATAGAGTGGCATTTTGTCTAAACCGGGAGGAACTTCAATTTCGCAATATTGGTCATGGGCTAGAGTTGGGATTGATAACACATACTATTGTGGATCCATTCACGAAGCCAATCCAATTTCCTCCATTTCCAAAGTATCTTATGCCATTTCATGAGGTTTACCAACAACTGCATAAGACATTCGTAGGTAATAACCCTTCTTTCCATATAGTTATATATATATATATATATATATATATATATATATATATATATATATATATATATATATATATATATATATATATATATATCACTAACGCCTGAAGTCTAAATGATTCAAAGGTAACTAATCATATGTGAATTGTTCAGATGTTATTGGCATAGTTCTTCATTTGGAACCATTAAAGCATATCGGTGGAAGACCGTATAGAGAAGCTGTACTAATGGATTCTAGGTGGCACTAATTTTCATATATACATTCTTTTTTAACAGCATTATGCATTTGTTAGGTCTTATTCAGACTATTAAGGTTTTTAATAGGTGGGATCTAATCATCGTGGGGGTATGGACTGACCTCTTGCAAAGAAATGCTCTACGATGGTCGTTAGCTAGAGTTGACAAGAACATAATTATTGGAACTTTGCTGCGTTGTAACCATAATCACAGTAATTTCTTCTGTGCCTAACATCTTTCAATATATACTTAATTCTTACTCTTATTAATAATTATATACTATTATAACAATAGGGTGCTTGGAAACCTCGGACCACAGCACTATTCATTTCAACCCGGATCATCACACTATATACCGCTTGAAGAGTGAGTGGTTCTTATAATATATTTATAGATTATAGATATAGATACAATTAGAATGACAATAATTTAAAATAATCATGTCCTTACAAATCATGTTCTAAATTGCAGCAATTCGTCGTTCGTTGATTGACAATCCAAGGAGTCGTTTCATCGACAAATTTCTAGAGAACAGACGAGCACATTTGGCGACTGTAACATCGGATTGAGACATGTGTTCTAGCTTGTTATAGTAGAATACTTTGTTAGTCATGTATCAGATGAAACTTATTAATAATGATTTGTGTTCTGTTTTTATTGGTCGTGTGTTCGATCTCAATGTTAACCGCTTTTTATAGAACTATGTGACCTCTCTATTATCTAATAAATAAGTTCATCATCATTAGTTTGTTTGTCAGTGTTCTTATTAGTAACTACTTCCTTTACAGTGGGGCGTTTTTCTGGTTTCTTGTTCTGTCTGCTTGTATATATGAGGTTGGCTTTCGTGTGTGCTATTGCTTCTTATAAAACCAGCAGCAGAGAAATCTCGGGTTGATTTATCATGTGAATTTACAACAGTTACTGGCTCAGTGAATAAGTTATATGCCATCCAACATAGGCATTCAGGCACTCAGGCACACAAAAACTGAGCTAAGCAACATTGCAACACACATGTCACAGGGCCACGACCAGGTCCAAGTGGCCAACACAACAAGTACACATGTGACACAGCTTGACAGCCAACACTTGGAGTCTTGGACAACAACACACACTTTTTGGATAGCAAACAGCAAGGCAACGCACACCAAAAGCGGTATATGTACAACACAGGATTGCCATTTGCCAATAGCATACGTAGTACTTGGAGTCTTGGACAGCAGGTCAGCAGTACACACCACTTGACTTGGACAGCGTAACAAAGCAAAGAAAATATAAGTATTTAGATAATCAAAGCAAAGAAAATGATACAAATAATTCAATATTACCTTTGAGAAACATCAAGTCGCTATATGAATTTCCAAAATCCCAGTAACAATGCAAACGAGGGATGCACACAACCACTTACACCAAGTTTCATACAAAAAATCTCAGTAAAATTTTGTTTGGGTTGTCTTGATATAAAGTAGTGCTGGTGGTTATAAATGTGTCTTTCAGTGGTTGTGTGCACTCTCTGTTTGTCTAATTTACATGCAGTGGCAACTTTGTTGTAGTGTTGCGGTTCTAAAGTACTACTGTATTTCAGTTCGAAGACCTGGGAGAACATTTTGGTTCACCTGAATAAAGTGCAGACAAAAAATTCAAGAAATGGCCCTCCCGATGCTGCTTTATTTAGTGCGTGAAATTTGAAAGACATTTTATACTAAGACTTTAATCAAACTGCCATACTACAGATTCAGAGAAGTGAGCTCTCAAAACCCAAACCTGAGGTGATATCAATTTCTAGATTTGAGCACGAGTCACTCTATAAGAGCATGGCTGAAATCCTACCTTCCTTTCCTTTTTGTAAGCATAGAGAACCTAAACCAAACAAAGAAGACAAATCTTAAAATAGGTATGTATTTTTTGTCATCACATCCTCAAGTTAGATCCGATGAGAAAAGCAAGCAAAAGAAAGGAGTGTCAAAATCCAAAGAAAATATAAAAGAAATTGAAGGTGATAAATGGACAGTCCTCACCCACCCCTACTCTGATCCAAGCATATCCCTTCACAACGAGTGTACCTTGATCCGTGCGGTGGGGGCTCCTGGCCGACCACGAGGATGGCGCAGCTGCAGCTCCCACCGATTCAGCAGCAGCTTTATCCGTGAGATCGACAACTTACTGACTCTGTTGAATGGCTCTTGCTCTTGTTATTACCACTGCTGTCACTGCTCTCTTGGGACTGAGATGTATTTGTCTCAGGTGTTGAAGTTGCAAGGCCAGTTGGAAAAACTCCTAGCAAATCCATACTTGAAATGGATATCTGGGTCCTCGCTGTTGCATGTAAAGAAAACTCAGGTGTGTTGCATTTTGAGAAAGACACGCAAAATTTGAGAAAGGCATTCCGCTGTCAGCAAGAGAAATTACCTGGAGCTCAGATAGGATCCCAAGAAAAAGTAAAGGCCCTCATAAGATTTGAATTGCTCAAATAATTTGATGCAAGCATCAACCCCTAGCTGCTCAGAGTATTCTTTCGCGGCCTGCATATGTCCCCCAAGATTTCCCAATAATTAGAACCAAGAAGGAAGAAAATAAATGCCAATGGGTTGGTACAGAGGGGGAGGGGCATAAGAAACTGAACAGGAATACCTGCACAACAATCTGAAGATTTCCCCTCAGATTAACCAGTAGAAGGTCTTTCATGCATTCCAAAGCCCACTCTCTTGACAATGTGCCAAAGAACTCAACAAGTGTCTGTCCAAGGAAGTTGTTAATGGGCAAAACATTAAAAAAAAGATATCTGAAAATAACTGAAGTCGACAAACCTGTGGTTCAATGACATGGGTATTTACAATGGCACGCTTGATATCAGGCAACTCTGAGTAATGCTGCATTACAAAATGTAAGGTTAGTTAAACAGGAATACGAAGCGGAGATATCAGCTGCACCAATGCGAAGGTACTGACCTGGAGGGCTCGCAAGTACAACCCAGCCTTTTTTAATAAGACGTTTGGGAAGTGGGGTAATAGCAGCATAAAAGGGCCTGTCTTCTGTGAGAATGACAGGCAAAACCTGGACTACTTAACGCCGACTGTCCCACACAACAGGTCAGTTCCACATTGGAAAGAAAGTGCTCAATGTAAAATCCTCATATGCATTTTGTTTTATACTAGCAGAATAACAGAAATAGCAGATCCCCTAGGTGGCTAGGTAAGGTTACCGCTTACCTGACAGATGCTGCATTTCATGTCATCAACGGTTGATTTGTTGACTTCTAAAGCGACCTGACTATATATGCTTCTTTTGAGGCATTTTGTGAACTGCTCCTCTGAAAGAGCTGTGCTCACAGAGCCTATTCTCTCCTCCAGTGCCAATAATTCCTGTTCAGAAGATACAAGCACCTCTTCCGTGAGGATAAATATGAACGAAGAGTATTTCGTAAAGGATCATAGTTACTGCTCGAATCACAGTAAGGGCTTCAAACACAGAATAAGGAAGAATCCTCCAGAAAGAAAAGCATCCTCTAATAAAACCCCTCCACCATTCAGGCAGGACAAGACACGATAAAAGATAGTACCTCATAGGACATATCATCAATATCCATCCGCATGTCTCTATGCCGATCATAGGAGGCAAAGGCGCCAAAAAATAGATTAGCCTCCAGCATTAGCAATTGCTGCAAAAAAAAGTTTATTCAAGGTTTCAGGCAAAAGAAAGATGATAATGGGCTTGTGGAGCAAAGGGTAAAAAAGAACTAACATCATAGGTCAGCTCTGCTTGCTGTTCAATCCTCTCCAATGCAGCCAAAACCTACAGAAATAAACCTATTTCATTCCAAAATGTTACACTTAAACCACCATCGGAGTCGAAGTTATGGATATTTATCAAAATCAAGACCAGTATCACTATATATTTAACTGGATTATAATGACATAAGATCTAACAATGAAAACATAACAACTGGAACCAGTATAGGAAACATTTTAGAAATCAACCTCTGTAATTCCTTCCATGGTTATGTGTCTATGGCTGTCCCCCTCCCCTATGAGATTATGGAACATTTGTCGAGGACTTTCTTCAAAAAGGGAGCTTGGTCTTCCCCTTTCAGCTCGAGTACTTGAGCGATGATGATGACTAGACGAGAAAATGTTATTATCAAATTCCACAAAGAATGGCCTTATTGAACTCTCAGTGGAGACTTCTTCCAATGAAAGATGTTCCTGAGCTGGTTGTACATCCTTTGTGGATGACTCATGCAGAGAAAGCACGCCATCTGCTCTTCCATCTGGAACCAAGTTGTAGAAATAAAATTTGAAGCTCAAATGAGTTACAACAACTGAAAACAGAATCAATAAAACCAAATAACGAACTTGCTTTGAGTATATCAGTATCTTGTCAAACTCCCTCCTTTCAGCAAATGCAGCAACAACTTTAGGGGTGCCCTAGCCTTTATGTATATTTGCAGTGCAAGATCATTGTCCACAGTCTACATAAAAGTGCACACACTTAGCAAACAATCAATACATAAGTGAATGTAAATTGGCAAAGTATAGTAAGATCCATGCATCAACAAACACGGTATGACATGCCTCACCTTAGCTGGGACGTGTGGAACTATTGTGTGTACTGCTTGTCACCTTCAAAGCATTAATTCTGCAAAGTTAACTATGAAATCGTAACCACAAGGGATAAAATTCAGAAGTTATAAAAATGAGGTGTTATAAAAAAGACAACTATTGGCAATGACAACTACTCAACTGGTAGGTTAAACTTGACTTTTTAAAATAGTAGTAGAAACGAGTTGTGTACCAAGGAATACAACTTCAAAAAATTGATATTACGTGAGCTACATATATTTTTTTCTGTTTTCTTACAGCCCTGACTGTCCCTAGAATGTTTTACTTTACCTAGACCATGGGCACATTTATGAACACAATATCAAGAAAAACATATCCATGTTGTCTGATTACCATGGGCGCATATATATATGTGTTAAGATACCCTTCCTTAAAAGTTTCAACTTGGTGTCTCTATTGATTCATACAACATGTTCGCGGTACTTGAAATAAGGTAAGCAGACAAATGTAACCTCTCTTAATTCAGGCATGATAGGGAGGTCTACTATTCAAACAAAATAAAATTGCATGCAAAGGTCTACTACTACACATTGTTCAAGGGTAGCAGGTGGGCTTGGGAGAGATATAGTAGATGTGTTTCCTGTCCAGAATTGCAATAATCTAAGTATGAATATGACTAATCTTTTTCTACACAGGTCTGTTGGTAGACTAAAAGACGTAGATGGATCCGCTCAACAATAACGATGTTCGACCTCCATTAAGAGAATTGTCTAGCAACACCCTTGAAGGTATATCTACTAATAAAATGCAATATTTGATCTCTCACCAAGGTTTTAAAAAGGAAAATAACGATGTTCATATTGTGTAGATGAATGTCCAGAGGTACCTGTCAGCGACAGAAGCATAATTGATTTAACTAAATCGTGTGATAACACTCAAGGTGAATATGTTTGTTTACCATGTATTGACAATGGAGATTATTGATGGGTAATATATGATGGTTCAGGAGGTCGAACTGATGCGAGACAATGTAAGAGACAAAGAGAAAGAGCATGATATGCGGCGATGAGTGTTGAAAAAAAAAACGAATTGAAGAACCGTCGTCAGTCACGCAAAAAAGAGAACGTTGTTCACCATGAGTATTCAAAAGGTAAATTAAGGCTGCTTGTGCGTCACTCTTCTTTAAAGTAATGCTTTTCTTATGTGTTATCGAGTTACTTTGTGTAGATGATTGTCCAGATGTGGCTATAGGCGACGGAAGCATCATTGATTGTACTATACCGTGTGGTATCACTCTAGGTAATTACATTTCTTTGTTATGTTAATTTAACAACAACGATTAATAATGGAAAAGGATATAACTGGTTAGGTGGATGTGATGATGCGAGACAACATAAGAGGGAAAGAGAAAGAGCACGATATGCCACGATGAGTGCTGAAAATAAAAATGAATTGAAGAGGCGTCGTCAGTCAAGCAAAAATGAAAATGTTGTGCACCATGAGCGTTCAAAAGGTATGTTAACTATACTCGTGTGTCACTCATCTTTAAAGTAATGCTTTTCTTATGTGCTCTTGGGTTAGTTTGTAGATTGCAGCATACTTGCACACAAAGAGAATAATAATCATCAAAGCATTGACACTCTAGGTTATTATGTTTCTGTGTTATGTTATTGAAAGACGAAAATTATAACAAATGTGCCCCAATAGTGAGTTGAGCTCTCATCATTCAACCTATAATATATACACCTAAGAGCTTTGTTACTTTCAACTTTAAGGCGCATCAGCTCAGACCGGTCATCAACATGATTCTAATCCAAGTTCAGAAGTTTTAGATGCAAGGGAACGTAAGAGAATTCGAGAACAGATTCGATTTGCAACTCTAACAAGGGAACAAAGGGCATTGCGTAATACTAAACCATGTCAAAAGAGTGCAAGGGAAAACTATAGTAGAAGACAACAAGAAATGCTAGCTCAAGACTCGATCGCCATTGAGAATCCGAAGTTTACGCCGGAGCTTGTGTGGAGTTCAGCAGATTCTCAACCTCCTACTGTGTCTCTATCTAGCTCCAAGGACATGGTTATCTCTGAGTTGAGTGCAACACCTTTTGTTTATGCTTCATTGCAGACTAAGGATGTTGACATGGACAAAATGACATAGTCTCCTAGAAGACAACGACATGAGCATCATGTGTCGTCTGGCGAAAGACAGAGCCTGATATCTCGTCAAAACCAGAAATTTCAATCTGCCATTAGAAGAAACTTTGCTACTGCAACTAGGGATCGCGAAATGGAAGGCGGTGAGCACAATGAAATTGATCACGCGATTGCTTCAGATATCGAAAACAACAGTAATTACTAATTCGTCCTTAATTGATATGATACTTAAGTTATAGTGGCCAATTGATTTAACACAACTTTCCGTCAATAGAAAGTACAAGCCAATGTCCAGTCACTGCTCCACATAGTGACAAAGTGACTGAAGGAGCAGACGTTGGGATGCAACAACAGATAACCCCGAATGTCACCACCAATGGTAATTACAAGCTCCTTCCACAATTAGTTCCCTAATTATTCTTAGTGGTTAAAACCATGTGAATCAATAGATGCCGATGAAGGTGTGCTCTTTGTAGAGAATCATGACGAGGATGTACTTTTTGAAGCTGATGACGAAGAAGATGGATACCTATTCGCTGGGCAAGGTACTTACATAATGTTTGTAATAGTATATATATATATAGGATATAGGATTTGAAAGTTTCTAAAGTTATTCGTCTTACCCGTTGTTCCTCGAAAACAAATTTAGATGGTGAATCTATTGAGGATATCGAGATTGATGAAACCCAAGATGCCTTTACTGTCAACCCTGACGTACCTGACTTGTACGACAAGGTGTATAGTAACATACCTGAAGAAACACATTTGCTGAGCACTGTTGCTGACTGCGATTACTGCAAAGCGAAGAAGTTTCAGTATTAACCACCTGGATTTTGTTGTCGTAATGGACAGATTGATCTAGCCCCGTTCGAGACACCACCCCAACTTAGGAGGCTGTGGGAGTGCTCAGATGCTGATGCGAGGCACTTCCGTGATAACATTCGATTTTTTAACGGCCATTTCTCATTCACTTCTCTGTATTGTTGCCTTGATAGTATGACTACAAACATGGATTGTGGTATCTACACGTTCCGTGCACATGGCATGATGTACCACAACGTAAGGTCGTTCGATAGGGAAGTTGGGGCGGAACATAAACACCTTGAACTCTACTTCTACGATGATGATCCCAGCCTCGAGCATAGATATCGTAAATGTCGTCAAGAGCAATTTGAGAAAGACAAGGCAGTTATTAAACAGTTGGTTGAAATACTTAAGGGAAACCCATACTCTGAGCACCTTAGGAGTATGGGGAACGTTGATAACATTGAAGACTACCATATCGCCTTGAACCTTGACCAAACGCTGAACCAGAAGTTATATAATGTACCCATCACTTCGGAGGTCGCTGCAGTTTGGATTGAGGGGAGTGAACGTCGAGGTCAATTCAGTAATAGTGTTATGCTGCATGGGAAGGATAGGTCAAGCCACGACATCCGTTCATATCATGGATGCTATGATGCACTATCATATCCATTGTTCTTCCCTAAAGGTGAACTTGGATGGCATGCCAATATTCCTAAGTCCAATGTTTCCATGGACGAAGTAGACGCGTACCGCGATCAACATAGGAGAAGTGATGCAAAAAATGATGATACAGGTTAGTTATTTCTTTGTGATTCTTATATAATCCTTTGTTAAATATGTTTTTAGCAACACTAATTAATAAACCTTGCGGTTGCAGAACGACCTAGCCATCTATGCGTGTCTGTACGTGACTATTACTGCTACAGATTCCAAATTCGTCCAAGTATATTCAATCCAATACTTCATGGGAAGCGGCTTTTCCAACAGTTCGCGGTTGACACCTACATCAAGATTGAGAGCTCTCGTTTGGATTTCATACGTAAAAACCAAGACAGAATAAGGGCGGATCTATACAAGGGTTTGGTAGATAGCTTGCATGAAGGCGAGAACAGAGCAGACAAAATTGGAAAGCGAACCGTGCTGTCTACATCATTTATCGGTGGTCCTCGTGACATGAGACGTCGGTATATGGATGCTATGGCCCTTGTGCGGAAGTTTGGGAAGCCAGACATATTCCTCACTATGACGTGCAACCCCAATTGGGATGAAATAACCAGAGAGCTTCTCCCTATGCAGTCACCACAGGATCGTCCGGACCTTGTTGTTCGCATATTCCGTGCAAAACTAGAGGAACTGAAGAAGAGATTGACTAAGCATCATATTCTTGGAAAAATCCGAGCTTATGTCTATGTCGTGGAGTTCCAGAAGCGAGGTTTGCCTCATGTCCATTTCCTACTCATCATGCAGAGAAAGTACAAGCTAACTTGTCCTGATCAGTATGATCGCCTTATCTCCGCTGAGATCCTTGACAAGAAGAAGTACCCTGAACTATACAAGATGGTTATCAAGCATATGATGCATGGACCGTGCGGGTTGCTAAATCCTAAATGCCCATGCACTAAGGGTCGTGCTTCATGCAAAAACCATTATCCTAGAGCTTTTAGCAATGCAACGTCTCAAGGAAAGGATTCATATCCTATTTATAGGCGTCGTGATGATGGGCGTAAGGAAACGGTTCGAGGTTGTGAATTGGACAACAGATGGGTCGTCCCTTACAACCCTTACCTTCTCCGGCTCTTCAACTGTCACATCAATGTTGAGGCGTGCGGGAGCATCAAGGCTGTCAAATACTTGTTCAAATACATATACAAAGGCCACGATCGTGCGTCTGTGGCTGTGACAGACGCAAACAAGGCTGATGGTGACGTTGATGAGATCAAGCAGTATAGAGATGCTAGGTGGGTGACCCCTCCAGAAGCCCTTTGGAGGATATTCAGCTTTGATCTAAGTCAAAACTCCACCAGTGATGCAACTGCAGCTCCATCTTGAAAACATGCATATGGTGTCATTTCACGAGCATGCTAAAGTAAATCATGTTGTCCAATGTCCAGGTGCCGATAGGTCAATGCTTACGGCATATTTTGAGGCAAATAGGCTACATGAGGAGGCTCGGGGCATCCTTTACCATGATTTTCCTGAGTGGTACACTTTGCAGCAAGGCAAAGTGTGGCAAAGGAGGAAACGAAACATGGGTGGACAGGTTGGTAGAATAGTCTCTACTCATCCAGCTGAGGGGGAGCGCTTTTATCTTCGACTTCTCTTAAACCATGTGACGGGTGCTACCTCCTATGCGGATCTAAGGACAATAGATGGTGACACACTACCATCTTTTCGTGAGGCAGCACAAAGGAGGGGACTGCTTGAAGCAGACGACACAATAGATGAGTGTCTCAACGAAGCCGCTATTTACCAAATGCCGTCAGCACTACGAAGGTTGTTTGCAACAATACTGGTATACTGCGAGCCGAACGATGTGGCAGAATTTTGGCAGAGACACCTTGACTCAATGTCAAAGGACTATCACCGTAGTACTCAAAGCAAAACCCATGTGCAGCAGATGGTCTTGATTGACATTAGAAACATTTTGCAGTCAATGGGTAAAGACATAAAGACATTCCCTCTCCCTGCTATCATCGACAAATATGACGATTCACATGGTACTGATAGAGAGATTTACGAGGAGCAAAGTATCGAGCCGACAGCAGAAGACGTTGCTATGAAAGAAACCCTAAATGAGGAGCAGAGGTCTGCCTATGATAAGATCCTATTTGTCGTTGACACCAATAACGGTGGAGTGTTCTTTGTGGATGGGCCTGGTGGGACTGGAAAGACCTATCTGTATAAGGCACTGCTTGCGGCACTACGCAGTCAGGACAAGATTGCAGTTGCAACAGCTACATCTGGTGTTGCGTCTTCCATATTGCTTGGGGGGAGGACTGCCCATTCACGCTTCAAGATACCACTTACTATTGATGATGGTGCTGTATGTAGCTTCACGAAACAAAGCGAGACAGCAAAGTTGCTACAAAAAGCATTGCTCATTATCTGGGACGAGGCATCGATGACTAAGAGACAAGCAATTGAGGCGCTAGACAATAGCATGCGTGATATAATGGGACGGCCTGGGCTGCCCTTTGGTGGGAGGACTGTTGTGTTCGGGGGTGATTTCAGACAAGTACTCCCTGTTGTACGCAAGGGGTCAAGGGCTCAGATAGTTGCTGCCTCTCTACGGAGTTCTTACCTCTGGGAATCCATGTGCCACCTAAAGCTTGTTCAAAACATGAGGGCACAGAGCGACCCATGGTTTGCAGAATATTTGTTGCACGTCGGTGGTGGAACTGAGGAAGCGAACAACGATGGTGATGTTCGTCTTCCAGATGAGGTATGTGTGCCATATACTGGTAATGACCGCGACCTTGATAGACTGATAGATGACATTTACCCCAATCTAAATGAAAACATGTCTAACACAAGCTACATCACTTCAAGAGCAATATTGTCTACACGGAATGACTGGGTGGATATGATAAATATGAGGATGATCAATCGTTTCCAAGGGGAGTAGATGATGTACCATAGTTTTGACACCGCGGTGGATGATCCTAATAACTATTACCCATCGGAGTTTCTAAACACGCTGACTCCTAATGGACTACCCCCGCACGTTCTGAAGCTCAAAGTTGGATGCCCATTCATGTTGCTTAGGAATATAGACCCTGCTAATGGACTTTGCAATGGCACGAGGTTGGTGGTTCGTGGTTTCCAAAAAAACAGTATTGATGCTGAAATTGTCCTTGGCCAACATGCTGGAATGTGAATTTTCTTGCCTCGTACCCCTGTGCCCCTCTGATGATGAGATGTTCCCTTTCCAGTTTAAAAGGAAGCAGTTTCCGATAAGACTAAGTTTTGCCATGACGGTTAACAAGGCCTAGGGCCAGACGATTCCTAATGTTGGTGTGTACTTGCCGGAACCAGTGTTCTCTCATGGCCAGCTTTATGTTGCTCTATCAAGGGCCACCGCTCGATCGAAAGTGAAGATACTTGCCATTCCAGTCCACGATGAGAAGAAGAAGAAGGGGGTTGAAAGGAACTCAGCGATAAATGGCGCAACATACACAAAGAATATCGTTTATAAGGAGGTCCTTACGCCGTAGCTGACATTGATGAATGAATGGCAATTAACAACTTGTAATGCACTTAATTATTTTGGTTTTTAGGTGAAGATGTATTTTTGCCTTTTATTTCTCTATTTTGGCTCCTTTTTAGCTTCCTATTGTTTAGTGGTCATTTGGTTGATACAACAAAGAAAGCAGATGAGCATTGAATAGATGTTATTGAATAGACACATTTGAATTTGAAAATGCACATTTGAATTTGAAATGATCTGACAAGCAAGTTGTGATTTCCATCTATCTTAATGATCACCTAAATAACATATTATAAAACTCAGACTGAATTACATCTTCCTTTTCTCCCCAGTTTCCAGGTGTAACCTTGAGCTATTGTTACGGTCGGGAACATTTATAGGCGCTCGTAACAGGGGCTAATTAGGCAAAAGGAGGGGTATTTGGGATCAATCAGGAAGGTCTAGTTCAGCAATAAACAAGTCATTACAACCAATCCCATTTTCACCTCCTTTCTCTGTTATCTCATCTCCCTGCTATCTACCTTGCCACCATCCACCACGGGCAGGAAACCGGTGGCCAGCGAGCTCCCACAGCTACATCCTCAGGGACGTGACAGCTGTACTATGATGCTACGTCACGGACAGACTATTAGAAGTTAAACAACCACCTTGGTCCGCCTTTGTTTTTATTTCAAGTACATGCCATCAGTGGAACAAAGAAAGTTTTGAAGGGGAAAAATATTCATAATGGTCTACTACTGTACCACATGATGTAGTTTTACAGATTGTGAACTGAAATAGTACTAATTATTATGTCACTAAACCTATAGATTGTTTATTAAGAAATACAAAATCTTGCAGCATTTGAATCTCATAATATATGGGTGCCATGCAAAATGAAATAGGAGTGTTTACCTCCGATGTGGTTTTGCCAATGGTGATATCTCAACTGGGTAGTCAAGGACAAATGTTGGTTGTACAAGAGTGTAGATTCAATAAATGTTTCCAAAACCTGGTATAAGATGTAAAACTTTTAAATGAGATTCATGATAACGTGAAAATTAACTAAAATAATCAGGTTTCAATCAACTGAAGGAAACGTAGAACGTGATATATAATATAATAAGGTACAATAATATCTCGCAGTTCAAAATTTTGAGTAGATAGTACAAAATTACTGGACTTTCAATGCAATAGATCCGACTAAGACATAAAATAGAGTTAAATTCAAGCAAGAATTTTCCTTGGCTATCCATAGAACGAAGGGTAGTTATCTCCCTCTCAAGAACCAATGGCTATCTCCCTCTCAAGAACCAATGGCTAGAATCCTTGTAATTTTTTGTGTTGTTTCTTTGCTTTCCTGTTTCCTAATATTGTACTATGAACCCAGGGAACTTTTTGTCTGTTCCTAATAATAGAGCAGGAAAGGGAATCTCTGTCCTTTGTTTTTCTCAGCTGTGTCTTTTTTTCTTTTCCAATTTTTATTTTCGTCTGTCATTTTGGATCACTGCAAAGGGGGTAAAAAACATTATTTGAATCCATGTGGAAATGCTTGTGCATTGCACTGAGAAAGAATGATGTGGCATTTTTTTCAGTTCTACTTAGATGCTGAAAACCTTAAACCTTCGAGTGATTATTTGCTTCATGTTGTAGTATGGCTGTTGGCCTGTTGCTGCCCATGTCCATTGGCGTATCACGTATGGCTGTTTGCCTTGTTGAAAGCCTGAACCTGAAGCCATGTCCATGGGCGTGTAGTTTTTATATATATGAAGGTTGATCGGTTCCTATAGCTCTGGACGATCAGGATGTCCGATTGACCGATCAGAGCCCGTTTAATCGGGCTGGTCGCCGACAAATCGTGATTAGTCAGCTAATCGCCCCTCTGGCGATCAGGAGCGATCAGCCAATCTGAAAACATTGGTTTGAGCCTAGGAAGCTGCAACTCTATAATACAGGTCTCGAGCAGCCCAAAATGCACAGAACTGGGATTCACAGTTTGAATGAAAGTGACAGAGTTCACAACAAAGCTATATATAACTAGAAAAACCAAAGCAGCCTATAATTTGGTACAGGGAGTGGTAGTAGTAAAAAAACTAAAAAAATATATGTAGAAGGCACATACTCTCTGGCCATGGCAACTAAGAAAACCTCCTGCATGGTCTGCTTTCAAGTGAGATAGAGCAGACTTGAGTGCCTTCCTCACAAGGTATCTTTCTTGTTGAGATCCCTGCTGTTGTTGCATAGCAGTGGCTAAAGAAAATCAAGGATCGACAGAAAATCCACCTTCTACATATAAATTGAAGCTTTCATTGGAAAAAAGGCCTGTGAATGACCAAAAGAGTATGCAGTGCACAGTGTGGAAACTGGATATCATTCATGGTAAGTGTGAATAGCAATATGCCAATACCAATACGAGCAAATGTCATACTATCCCACTCAAGAAAAGCATTTCCTTCATCACCCAGCAAACCTCCTTTTAACTTGAAACCATAGCTTTGCCGGTCTGTGCTCATCAACACATCAAAAGAGGACTGTGATATCTGACAAGGTACAAAATCTTCAAAGTATAGAACCTACAATTGTTGCAACCAACAATGGCATAAACTGTCAGCTCAGTTGAATCATGATTAACTATAATATCACTGGACACGGAAAAGAATGCATCTCATGAGTCATAATATTGTCAGTAAGCAAGTTATAAGCCAAAATGAACAAATCACTTCCATTGTCATGGCATAATAAAGATTGTCTTGGCATGGGGAATGTGCCGCCTTCAGCCTGAATTTGGTACCCAGACATGCGCTAGGATCTAGAAGAAACAGCTATTCAGGAAATGAAATGTATGACTGAAACCTTTGTGGTTCAAACCTGCATGGACGGGCAATTTACCATACAACAAGTCAAATCAGATGCAGTGTGTGCAGTACTGCAGTAACTATTACTACTTCAACATGTAGTCCTTTAGCTTTTCTTCTGTCTACATGGTTTGCTGCTCCAGTTCCTATCTTTAGAAGATCTCTGAAGTAAGAGGAAGAAAAAAGGTAAAACTTACTAATTATGTTATTGGCAGCACCACAACCTGTCCTGAGGATGCATATGCCATAATTAGATGATGCTCCAGTTCCTATCTTTTGAAGATCTACCATTTAGCGCAAGCAAACAAGATACTTGTTTGCTGCTATCTCTTTTTTCTAAACTCCAAGTTACATGTTTGCTGCTATCTTTTTTTCTAAACTCCAAGTTACATGTTTGCTGCTAAATTCTGAGACCTTTAAATTGATAGAGTGACTTTGTTTGTTGCTAAATTCTGATACCTCTAAATTCAGTCATAATAATACAACAATATATAGTTCATATTATTTTAGCATTTTTATAAGAAGCAATGTTGTATCTTTGCAATAATGCCATGATATACATCCTATAAGATCAATGGCATCGGGTATACTTCATCAAAATAGGATGGTAGCAGGCCTGTGTCCCTTTCCACCATAAGTTTATACAAGTTCACTTGTCACATCTATATGAATGAAGAACTTAAGCTAAAGTTTGTGTTTTATTTAGTTTCGTGCTATTTGATGATGTACTTTATATACTTAAAATACTTTTGTCAATAAAATTATGTTTGACACTTTCAATTTGATGGGTACAGACCAAATCACAATGGATATAGTGGTGGAGGAAGGAAATGTCGATGTTGGCAATATTGCTGAACCATCGTATGAGGTTGTGGCTAGAAGTGGTTGTTCAGCACAATTGTCAACTAATGACACGGATGAACATGAACTAGGTAAGTGCTATTATCAATTACAAAAAAACTAAGGTCTGCATAATAAATATTTGTTTGACCCTTAATTCTTCTCTTGTGCGTCATAGCTATAGAGAGCGAGGATAGTAAGGTCAGTGTTGGTAATGCTGCAAAACAATCACACGATGTTGTGGGAGTAGGCATTGACTGTATTTTCAATCATGCTAAAGTGTCAACTGAAGCCGATCTTGGACCACAACCGGGTAGGCTCTCTTATCTACACTCCTAAATGTAAATATTGTCTTATGAGTACTCCTAAAAATGCTTTTTTCAAGAGACTTATGTTTCATTCACTCCTCATACAGATGTGATACACTTGACATCTTTGGATGTTCCAAATGAATCAAGTCAAATAAGTTCTGATGCGGATATGGTAGAGCAGAACAAACAAGATGCTTTGGACACACTTATTAGAATATCACAACATAAAAAACCAAAGAAATTGAATGTAGCTCGAGTTGTCTCTGAAGGTAATATTTTTCGCATCTTATTGGTTTTCACATATATCATTTGCTTATTAAGTATAAATAATATTTTTCATTGTATAGATTATAAGTGCACCCCAGAAGATGTTCAGCTTATTGAATACATTAAAACATTACCGGGGAAACAAGTTGTGGTGAACATCGACAGCGCATGGTTAAATAGAAATGATATGAAATGTCTTTTTCATGGTGACATCCAATTGTCTGATGAAGTAAGTGCATCTGTATGTCCATATTATATACAGTAATAAAGTATATATATTTATAATTATCATATTATACAATATGGTATACATATTTAAAGCTAGCATGTATATTTGATTTGCTAATTGTATTCTTTTGGTGTATAGGCCCTCAGTGCATATATACACTGTATCAGGGGTGAAGAGCATTTACTTCATAGAGAAGGTGGAAAGGTCTTCTTGGAGAACACATTCATTTCCAGTCTGCTTAAGCGTGATGGCGACCCTAAGGTGCTCTTAAATTGTAAGGAAGACACAATTGAAAAAAGGGTGGACAACTATTTACAGTCTGACATGGTTGACCTAAAACTCATCTCATTTTTAATATATGTAATATGTAATATATTGGTGCACAATACTTACAAATTAATGTTAATGTATGTTCTATGAAGGTGTTCCTTCCAATGAATATAGAAAATTTTCACTGGTACCTGGCAGTTCTGAATGCAAAAAAAAGTGAGGTACATGTACTCGATTCTATGGGACAACAAATAACGGATCGCCAAAACCTTTATACTATAGTGAGTAATCATTTCTTTTATATTATGATTATTTCATCATTACATTATTTGTTATCTATAAATCTTGATATGTTTTATATATATATACATAGTTAAAAGGTCTAGAAAGACAGATTAAACTTGCAGCAAAACATAAAGAGCTTTACCAAGGCAAGTGGTCGAATCTTGATGTTGCATCATGGCCAGTTATAGAGAAGATCACAACACAAATGCAAACCGATGGGTAAAATTCATGTGACCACAACTCTACAAATTGGTTGTATTTATTTTCATATATACATAGAAACTCACCTGATCTGTTAAATTTCATATTAGGGTATCTTGCGGGCTATGGATGATAAACTATATAGAATACTGGATAGGATCCTCCCTATCTGATAACGTAACTCAGGTAGAGGACGTATATTTATTTATAGGAACAATGTTTCTTTTGTTCTAATTTATATACTTGCAGGATGATATAACAATGTTTAGGTTTAAGCTACCTGCAATATTATGGGACTCGAGATTAAACACAAAGAAAAGACATCAAAATCTTGACCACAATGTGGATGAAGATGGAGAGAGTTCAAGTGATGTTCAAATAATCGATACTCCATGTGAGTTATCTAAATCGTCAAATACATCACATCAGATTGAACCATATATATCTCCATATGTTCTGCCTGCTAAAGTAACATCAACAAACACGCAAGAACTAATGTTTGTATTATGCACATATATCATGGGGATAGACAACGCCAAATATTTAAAGTAAGTTAATTCTCATTTAATATAGTATATGTACATACATACCGTTTTTGAGTCTTTGGCGAAAAAACACCTTCCCTTCTTTTCATGCTTCGTGAAGAAGAATTACCATTTATCACAACAATATCCGAAGTATCCTGGAAAAGTGCTGAAGCTTCGTAGAAACAATCTTCAAGGCTATACTTCAGAAATCAATATTGTTTCTCCTTGTGACTTGGCATGATTTGCCCCTTTTTCAAAGCGTTTTCCCGAAGATTAATGTCATATCTCTTTCTTATGCCACATGCATTATGATGTATGATGCTTATGTTATGCAAGGATGATGTGATGATGTTATGCTATGTAAGGTGATATTCCGAAGATACACGCATATTTGCGCGATAAAACACAATCTTTTTGTGAATCAGCATTGTCTTTTCGCTATAAGCCTCCCTTAGGAGCTTCTTCGCCTTTTACTTCAGCGGAATCAGCGTTGACTTTTCGCTGTAAGCTCTGCATTCCCTTAGGAACGTCTTTGGAGCTTCTTCGCCTTTTACTTAGGCGGTATAAGCTCTGCATTCCCTTAGGAACGTCTTTGGAGCTTCTTCGCCTTTTACTTAGGCGGTATAAGCTCTGCATTCCCTTAGGAACGTCTTTGGAGCTTCTTCGCCTTTTACTTAGGCGGTGTCAGCGTTGACTTTTCGCTGTATGCTCTGCATTCCTTTTGGAACGACTTTGGAGCAGAAAACTTACACTGCGCTCCCTTCGGAACGACTTTTTGTGACTTCGTCAAACTTACTCTGCGTTCCGTAGAACGACTTTTTGTTGCTTCGAAGAATTTTCGACAGTCCGAAGGTCCTTTTTATTATCACAAGCCTGTGAAGAAAACATATTTTTCTTGTAGGAATCAACGAAACTAATTACATGAAACCTAAACAATGTCCTTTATTACAGAAAATAAAACTGAATGAAAAAGATTGCTATTATGGTAGGATATTTGTTAATAGATGTGCTTTGATTCTGGCACTTTGCTGTTGACCGTGCGAGCTTCGGACTGTTCTCTGAAGTCCCTTTGGTGCGGAGCATATTGGCTCCCTTCTGGCTGCTGGCCTTGTTGCAACGGAGGTGGAGGCGGAGGCTGTTGCCAGGAAGCTTGAGGCTGACTCGCCGAAGCAGCAGAGACTGCAGGATGGTTGCCCACATATTCTGGGATGTAGGGCGAATGATACGAAGCTGTATGCATGACCTGCTTCGGCTGGGCTTGTTGTGCTGCTGCTTCAGCTATTTCCTTTTGCTTCTGTATAGTAACATGGCACATCCTGGTAGTATGGCCTTTGTTCTCACCGCAGAATAAGCAAAAGATTCTTCTCGGTTGATCGCCAAATCTTCCTCCGAAGCCCCTGGCGCCTCTGCCTCTTGGAGCTGGTGGCCGGAAGGAGCTTTGCTGTTGTCCAGAAGCCTATGAGGAGTATTGTGGCCTTTGCTGTTGGCTTCCTCTGTCATCATTTTGTGTAGAATTGTGAATTGATCTCACATGCCTCGGGTAAAACCTCCCTCCGAAGCCCCTGGTCATTTCAGAAAACCTGAAAGCCTCCTCCCTTCTTTGGCGAAAATCATTGTCGGCCCGAATGTATTCATCCATTTTCTGGAGAAGCTTCTCCAAAGTTTGAGGAGGCTTCCTGGCGAAGTACTGAGCTGACGGACCTGGCCGAAGCCCCTTGATCATGGCCTCGATGACAATTTCATTGGGCACCGTTGGTGCCTGTGCCCTCAGACGCAAGAACCTTCGGACATATGCCTGAAGGTATTCTTCGTGGTCCTGAGTGCACTGGAACAGAGCCTGAGCAGTGACCGGCTTCGTCTGAAATCCTTGAAAGCTGGTTAACAACAAATCCTTCAGCTTCTGCCATGAAGTGATCGTGCCTGGTCGAAGGGAGGAATACCAGGTTTGAGCAACACTTCTGACAGCCATAACGAAAGATTTGGCCATGACTGAAGCATTGCCACCATACGAAGACACTGTTGCTTCGTAGCTCATCAAAAACTGCTTCGGGTCTGAGTGGCCATCGAATACAGGGAGCTGAGGCGGCTTGTAGGACGGGGGCCAAGGTGTAGCCTGCAGCTCAGCGGACAGAGGAGAAGCATCATCAAAAACAAAATTCCCATGATGGAAATTGTCATACCAATCATTTTCGTTGGGAAAACCCTCCTGATGAAGATCTTGATGCTGAGGCCTTCGGTGTTGCTCGTCCTGAGCAAGATGACGAACTTCTTCAGAGGCTTCGTCTATCTGCCTCTGCAGTTCAGCTACCCTGGCCATCTTTTCTTTCTTGCGTTGAACCTGCTGCTGAAGGATTTCCAGATTTTGAATCTCCTGATCTAGATCATCCTCCGGAGGTGTTGGACTGGTAGCCTTCCTCTTCTGGCTTCGTGCCTCTCTAAGAGAAAGGACGTCTTGATTGGGGTCCAGCGGCTGCAGCGTGCCAGCCCCTGGTGCTGAAGCCTTCTTCGGCGGCATGACGAAGGTGATGCTTGCCGAAGATGTTGAAAAGCTCAAGAAATGGAAGTGAGTTCACCGGAGGTGGGCGCCAATGTTGGGGACTTGTTCTCAAGTGCTAAGAGTTAAGAACAAGGCAACATAGAAAATGTTAATCGTTAACGTCCTTCGTCCTCCGAAGCATTATTTCCCCTAGGATATAATAACTTGTGGACGAAGGTTATGAAGGCCATACCTTCATAAATTCATCAAACAATGACGAAGGATAAAATATAAAGAATGTAAGAGAAAACATGAACAATCATTTATTATTACTGAACATAAACAAAAATATCATTGAGCTATAAGTGTACCTTCAATCGGAAGGAAATGACAGTACAAGCGTGACGCAAAAAGCAAATGCCAAGTCAGCGTGAACAGTACGGGGATACTGTTCACCTATTTATAGACACGGGACACAGCCCTTATAAAATTACATTCATGCCCTTTACATTTGATAATAACTCTATAGTAGTCTATCGAGGTCTGAATAGCCTTTTCATCTTTAAGTCGGTTCCACTCTTTGCTGTTACGCCGAAGCTTTCCTGCTCAACACCTTCGGCTCTGTAGCAAGCTTCGTATTATTTCGGTCTACTGCAATGCCGACTTTAGTCCGAGGGTACCTGTTCACACATTGTACTACAGAAATACTGTTAAATCCTGTTTTTGAGGACCTTCGGACGCCGAAGGTCCCCAACAGTAGCCCCTCGCAATATTAATTTGTTTGAAATAATAAATTTAGATTGCGATATGGACGAAGGCTTTAACTTGCTTTAACTATAAAAACAAATGTTCATTTAATAGGAAACATTGGATTCAGAGCACTAAACCTTATCCAATTTCTTTAAGTCTTCAAAAACTTAAAGATATATTGGATGTAAATAAGCCGATGGATACAGATTGTTTTAACATGGCTGTTCGGATGATCGCATGCAATGATGCCTTGTTCTTGTTGGAAGACAAATACTACTACATGGATCTACAATTCTGTGTAAGTTCAAGTAATTAGTCTTTATTTATATAAGTGTGTTCATTATATCATTATTTTACTAACAAAAAGTAGTCCATAACTAAATTTGGTCGAGACCCTCGCCTTCGTGCAAAGCCAGATATCAACATGTTGGCAAAATTATTAGAATGTTGGCCTGACATGGAGTACGATGTTTCAGATTGCAAACAAGTAAGCTATACTCTTCATCATTTTTGTAATATTGTTTTTTCTCTTACTTGAACTAATTTTTTAACTTGCAGATTCTATTGCCCTTTTCTTTCTTGGGTCACTTTACCTTATATGTACTTAACATGGACACTAGAAGCATCTATATAATGGACTCCATGCCTATACCATCATGGTTTAAGGGTGATCATCCTAGCATGCATTATATTCATAATATACATTATATTGCCAATAATATGAATGCTGCCATGGAATTGGCCAATCCTACATGGAAAGACGATATTTATATGTGGCGTCGTATAGTACCAACATGGGTTCCAAGAACATTAAACTGGTAATTTTTTTTAACCCGAACAACTTATTAATTTTGTCTACATATATGTAACAACATATTATTTTAATTTGTAGGGATTTATCTGGCTTTCTTGTTATCAACTTTATGCACGATTGGAATGGTATAAGGTTACCCTGCATTTGCACTGTGAGTACCCTATTTGTTATAATACTTTGTCAATATTGTTCTTCTATAATTGATTATTAATCGAGTTCAATGATATGTAATAATGAATGTGCAGAATGGGAATGACCTGAGGACCAAATTCTTAGTAGATTTATTGAAGTACAAGGACAATGAATCCAAATACAACATTCCAGAAGAAATACAAGAAATTATTAGGCACATTAGATAGATATGATTTTATTTGTAATGATACTCAACTTATTATCCTAATTAATTTTGTTGCCTTTTAGGTTCGTAGTATCGTTAGGAACATTTGCCAACATATATTTTAGTTATATGTTGCAAATATGAAGGCAATTCAGATTTTTGTACTTTCAAAGATGCATTGGTGTTTTAGAAGCTTCAGCTTATCCTACTGTAGTACTGTGCTTAAAAGACTCCTATGGGTTTCCATCTTTTTATTGGAAACGAAGTACCGTACTATTGTATTGTACAGTGACTTACAGGTATGGAGGGATAGGGTTCATCGCACCTTCTAGCTTCGTGAGTCAAATGATTCTATAATTATTTCCTTTCTATGCTTCTGTTCTTATTTTGTGCTAAGCTGAACGGTGCTTGGTTGTAGTGAGCACAAAGGGATCTTTCTAGCTTACTCGAGGTAGCAGGCAACTGGCGACTGGTGAAACCACAAACTGGTGCCACCAAAGTGGAAGAAATACACTCAAAGAACCATCCTGTCAGTCTCCTTGTCATAGAGCATTCACCTTTTCTTGCAGGTAACTTGGGCTCGACTTACTGACACGAGCAATAGTCTGATAACGCTACAAGACACCGATGTGCAATGGTCGCCGCCCTCTTTGGGATTATGCAGAGGTCAGAGAAACAAACAGCTATATTTTTCAAAGAAAAGAAACAAAAAGAACAGGTATCCTACTGTCTCCATGTTGGATCAGCTCGGCTTCTTTCAAGATCTGATGGTTGCTGGTGGCTGATCCACCAATTAAGCACGCTTCTTTCAAGAGACTGATGCTGAAGCAGCAAGGAATGCGAACTACGTGGGACTACCCCTTTGCGGTCGCAGGTGTAAACATCTCATACATGCTGATTCAACTGCTGGAGCTCAACTCAGGTATGCATGTCAACCATTCCAGAAGGACCAAAAAGATTTTTTTGTATGGCTGGGCATGACATCTGATCTCTACATGTGAAACTGTCCAGTTGTCTACAAGGCCAAAAAGCTAGAGATTCTAGGTAAGAGGAACTCTGGGGGGCCTGCTAGCCGATGCGCAGGCAACAGGAGCGGTGGACAGAGTGGACTTGCAGTTTCTGGGAGCAGAAGCAGTGAATAGAATGTGGCTGGCAGCGTTGCTGCTCGACCGAACTATGGCATGTCGTCTGAGAGCGGAACTAATGGAGCAGAAGGAAGTGGGTGCACTGTCCAGCTATGAGATAAGAGTATAATATTGCACAATCCATTAACTTTCCACTTATCATTTTGTTGTTTCATTTCCTGAGCATAGATCTAAAGGTGCTGCCGGGATTGCATTTCATGCCCCAATCAACAACCGGGCCAGAAATTTCACTAGGTAAACATGCATATTTCTTCAGTGTACCACTCCATTTTTTTATAAAAAAAAGGTTCGCACTGCTCGTCTGTCCAAGCAAACTTAGTTTGTTGTGCAATTACAGTTTGTGTTTCGTGAGATTGGACATGTTCATAATGTATCGTAACTACATGACACATGCATCATGCATGCGATGCACATCTCATAGTTCATAACGCTTTAGTACTTTGTGCTATTGTTTATGTCAACTACTCTAAATGTGTTGTAATGAAGAGTGCTTTGTAATTTTGTTGCCATGTATGGACTATTGTGTACTTTGTGGTAATCAGCACTTGTACTTGTCTATGCCATGGTTTGCCTTCCTATGAAGGTTATATAAATATCTTTTGATACATATGTCTTAGCACAGTTGCTGTCCCTGAATTGATGTCCAAGCCAACGGAGGCGGTTCCACTAGCTGGATCAATGGTTCGTTCAGGCACTGAGGTCATCAGTTCCCGTGGTGGTCGCCGTTGTGCTGTACGTGACGCCGTCCCAGGTTTTGATGGTCATAGCCATGCTTTACCTGCTGCGACATCCTCGGTTCCGCAGCAGGATGCCCTCCGTGCCTTTCAACTTCTATAGGAGACTGCCTGCCAAGTCTGATATGCTCCTTTAAGATCCAGTATTCACCATCAGAGAAACAGGTGCAAGTCTTACTTATTTATGTCTGTTTCGCTCTGTTCCTTCTGGTTAGCATCAGATCCGATGTGAATATACCTGATGAGTTCATATATTAGAGGTCATTAGTATCCCCGGAATAAGGTGTCAGTTTAATGGTTTATTTCCTTGGTTATGCCAAAGAAAGGGAACAATTGGATCCCTTTTGAGTTTTGGGATATAGTGGGAGGAGGTTTCTGGTGCAGAATTGTAATATTAACTTCAGGTTATTAGCATAGAACTAAAGGCAGGAACAATATTATCCCCCCGTGTATTATGTTTGTACTATTTGTGTCAATTTTGCTTGTGTTTCAGTGATCTTTTGCCTGCAGCTGGGTCATGCTGTTTGTATTTATGTGTTCGAATCCCTCACCTTGTTTGGGTTCACTGGACATGCCTGCTTGCTGCGGTTCTACTCCTTGTTAATAGGTGGTTTTGCTATCAGGGACGTATCCGGCCAGCGGTGGGGCGGGGTGGGGCGGGCGGAGCTCAGAGCCTCCCTACAGCTTCGGATCCCATCCCATGGAGTCTCACTAGCCTTCTTAATCTAAAAAGTAGTCTGCCTCCCCTCGTTCTGCCGTTCTGCCTCCCATCTATCTGGACCATCCGTTTCTATTGTCTATGCCACCCAGCCGCAATCGCCCCTTCCGTGTCCAAGCAAGATCCAGCTGTGCCCGCCCCCTCCCCCTCCACTAGCCGCATGGATCCTCTCTGCCTTTAGTTCCTCACCTCTTCTCTCTCTTTGCAGGTCTGTGAGTTAGTACCATCGCGAGGCTTCTCCATCCCCTCCGGCGAGCTCCCCTTCCAAAAAACGTGGTGAGGTATGCCTGCCCTCATTCCTTACCTCTCGTACATGCCCTTAGTACTAATATTGCCATAGATGGTGCATACAAAACGAAACTGCTTTTGTTGACCCCGTGCAGCAGGATTATTGCTTAATAATGGCGGTGAATGAAGGAATGAACGAAAGTAAACTTTATGCAACCTGTTCTTGGGCCCAAGAATCTCTCTATATTGACTGAAACTTAACAGGTTTTCTGAGTGAGCAAACCATAACGAGATCGAGATGTGGCCTCGGTCCTGTTTTTTACTGTGAGCTACTAGATGAAGCTGACCCTTTTCAACTGCATCTACTACATGGATTATACACGTGCGTCGTCGCACCGAGCAGCCCGCCCCGCCGGTACCAATCTCCGGAATCTTATCATTTTCGTGGCTTTGTTCAGGGATCATCGTCAGTCACATGCTTTTGATGGATCAAAAGCGACCGCATAGATAGCACAGAGTGGCATATCCTCCCTTGGGGCAATTTTCAGAATTGTCTTGATATTTTAGGAACCAGTTTTCTTTTGCATTTGATGATGCATTTCTTGATTTCACACCAGTTGACGTGTGGTCTGTGGGCTGTATCTTTGCGGAAATGGTGAACCAAAAGCCACTATTCCCTGGTGATTCTGAGATCGACGAACTGTTCAAGATATTCAGGTTCTATGTTTGTGCTGGCGTTAGATTTCTTATCTTGTATTTGCACATTTTAGGTTTATCTGATTCTGTTTGTGTCATGGTCACTGTTGAAGGGTGCTAGGTACACCGAATGAACAAAGTTGGCCTGTAGTCAGTTGTTTGCCTGACTTCAAGACTGCTTTCCCCAAGTGGCAATCTCAGGTAAGACAACAGCATAAGCGTTTCGCTGCCTGGGCACATGTGGCAAGTGCATTGTGTATCCTCATCCATAGCTTACAATTTGTGTTTGTCATATGTATCCCATGCCTTCATTCCAGGACCTGGCAACAATAGTCCCAAATCTTGAACCTGCTGGCTTGGACCTTCTCTCTGTAAGTCAAATGGATTGCTGATCATGTCCGCTGCATCGTATATCCTCGTTGTATTGAATTCACCTATTTCCGTCTGCTGACAGAAAATGCTTCGATATGAGCCAAGCAAAAGAATCACAGCTAGGCAAGCACTTGAGCACGAGTACTTCAAGGACCTTGATATGGTACAGTGACCTGCTAAATGTGCTTGGCGTTGCTTTGGCATTTGTAATTGTATGAGCTGAGTCGCTCATTCCTTTTTATGGGCGTCTGTACTCTCTGTGTATAATCAAACTCTTTGATGCCAATGTCATGCAGATTGACGATGATGAAAAAATTACAGTGATTGACTTTCCACAGATGGTGTCTGTTTCTCACCGTAATGCCCAAATGTATGAAGCTTCTCAGATAACTAATGTGAAAGTGTCTTGCATTTAAAAAAAGGAATTTCACTTTTGCAGGTTTTTTGACCGAGACATTGAATGCATCTACAAGTTCTTTAACAAAAGGTTATAAGATATGCAAGAAAGCTTCAAATGAGCCTAATTTGGTAGGCTTGTTTTCTTATTGTGATTTCTTTTCTTTCTGTTAGATTCAATCTGAGGTCAGTGAAAAATGAAGAACAAGCTGGATCTGAAAATGATGATGAAGGAAACAATAGACCTTCCTTTTTGTCCGTGGAAAAGGGTGCTGGTTCCTTGGACAAGGAACTAGCTGCCAATGGATTTACCAGGAAAGAGCAAGTGGATATGGAGAAGGTAGGTCAGATGTTCCTGCAAATTTGTTACTCATGTATACATTTATAGATTGTTTTCCGGCTTAGTTCTCAGGTACCCTTTTTTGGCAAACTTTCTTACAGTACACCGAGGAAGTTGTTGAAGGGCATGATTCCAGTTCAGATGATGAGAATGATGAAGTTGGTGATGTTGTGACTTTGGTTTCCTTGAAGATAGACCAAGTACGTCTGCCTAGCAAGTTAGTTTGAACATGTGCAGACTGTACCAGTGATCAGGTCGTCGGGCCAGTCTCTGGTTAGGGGTCACTATTATTGAAGTGTATTTTGGTTGTCTCTCAGGACAGTTCCGATGAGCCTGATTGTGATCTTACCCAAGTGATTCAGAGGCGCCTGGAACTTTTTCTGAAGAGGTTAGTTGTCTTCCCATCAGAATGAACAAACAACTTCTGATTGCATTTTCTTACATCTGTTTTCACCACACAGCATGGAACAAGTTGTAGTAGCAAGAACAGATTGGAAATTCCTCCCTCGGGTGGCAATGGAGTGGTTATGGCACCGCTCGAATCTGGGATCAAGACGTTTTCCACGGAAGTTTTACATGTAGAGTTAAAAAAAGGTCCTGCTCTCGTGTTCTCGTGTAAAACTAGATTCTGTTCAGTTCTTACTGTGGAGCTATGCTTCCTAGGTAAAACTTCTCGATTTGTATAACTTCTTGATTTGTATAAAAACTTCTCCATTTACATATTGGGAAGTCTATATGTAAAACTTCTCGATTTGTATATCAGCTATGCTTCCTGTGGAGCAAGGAAGCGAACGCAAGCCAACCTTTTGTATTAGTGCATTTTGTTCAGTTCTTACTTGATCATCCCGTGTTCTCGTGTGTGCCATGGCCGAGTGGCAAGCTCAACACTGGTATTATTGTCTTGTCTCAAATGAAGTCCGGTTCCACAAGTTAACCGGAAATCTTCATGGGTGATAGTTGTGTTAGATTCTTTCGCGCATAGGGCAAGTAACGCAAGTGATAGCTGTGTCAGTTTACCCCCATTTTCTTGGGCATCACTTGTCTCAAATAAAGTCCATTGGAGGTTCGCAATTTATGTTCCGTGGCATCGCACGGGCACCTACCTAGTATATAATAAACTCCACTATCATATTTCTTTCAGTAGGAGGGTTAGAAAGCATATGTGCATCATCGCATTTGCAGCCCAAACGAAAAAAATGTTTTAGGTGCTGACCATTCAACGCCAAAATCCGCTAAGCTAACCATTTAAACTTGCTTAAATATAAAAAATAATTTTACTATTGCGCTCCTCTCGTCAAGCTAATAAAAAACGTATATGGATAGCCTCTTTTTAAGTCCTGACACGAATTAATTATGAATTTCAAAAGTTTTTTGCTCGAGCCTGCACAAGTCATCTTAGCTGACTTCATTAGCCCTAGATCAGATCTAAAATATTTTTGATTTATTCGGCAGTCCTAGATCACCCCTCCTTATTTATAAAATAGACACAACTATTTAAGGTGTCCAATACACAAAACCAATCAAAAACCAACCTATTCATCTCTTTTTTGCTCTAGCAACCCCAATGTTATTGTTCATCGCTCCATGGGATGATCAAGGATGGCGCTCTAGGTTTGTTGGCTGATCTAGGGCAACCCGATGATGCTCTTGCCCCTACGGGTCCTTCCCACACGAGAGCTTTGACGTTCCTTTACTAGTTTACCTAAAAACTAGTCATTGTTCATGTAAGCACAATCAATTATCCCTTGCTAGTTTGTTTGTAAATTTCTCCATTTTTCACCGTATAAGTGTGATATTCTCACTACATTCTCTGGTCCATGAGGACCTGAGCAAACTAACCCTAGCTGGTTTGTGATCCAATTTGTGGCAACATATTTTTTGATGACTCTGTTAGGGAAGGATTGCTAGCTCTACCTTATAGTTGAATCTCAATGCCCTACACATATTATTCATTGATCCATCATTATGCTTGCTATTACTATTGCATAAGGCCCAAAAAGTCAATCGCATTTAGTTTTGACCCTTTTTGATCCTGCTTCCTATCTGTGCGAATTTCTATAAAAATTAGCAAGGTGGTCGAATTCATTACCCATATGGAGTACCAAGATATAGCACCAATACACCACAAAACTACTACAACTACCCTGAGGTGCATGTTGTAAGCACATCATATGGTTCTAATTGTTTTTGTAAGTTTTCTGAATTCTCATATTGGTGTTGCTAGTCATATTGATAATAGATATATTGAATAGGATGATACTTATGTTGTTAATGGTCTTTATCATACACGTCATAATTCTAGAAATTATGGTCAAGAGCTAATAACAACTATGAATTATGTGTTTTGTTTTAATGCTACTAGCAACAGACAACATGAATATCCTTATTCATCGTCTATAAGTTCACAATACATGGTTCCACCACAAGACATGTCAATGAATGAGAGAATCAGCTATGAGAATAATAACTATTGAAAGGTGGGTAAAAGCTAATACTTATGTTTCAGCTTCATATGCCACTAGTAACTCCAGCCAAATCAATAAGAATTCATTTAGATATTCTCAATCAGACCTTTTGAACTTAGAAAGGCAATTTTACACTTCCAACCATTTGCTAGAGGTGTGGAAAAAGATATCACATGTTTGATGCCTGTTTTGGGATAACTAGCCATATGTCGATCACATATAACGATGAATATAGGAAAAGAAGCTTTGCTAGTTGGTGTCGTCGTTGATAAACAAATGATCCATATATAAATGAATGTTCGTTTATCAAAGTAAAATTACATAATATCCTTTGTGAATCAGTCACGTCTCAAGAAACAAGTTTAGTTACAGAAAAATACCGAAGGTGAACTCTAGTGGAGTGACAAAATGCACCCACCTAATCATAAGAACGAGGGGCAGCCTAGGGTTAGCATGAGGAGATGCAAGAACACAAGAACACACAAGTGTTTAGAGTGGTTCGGGCCATCGGAGCGTAATACCCTATGTCCAGTGTGAGTTATATTGTTGAGAGCTTGAGTGGGGATGAAGTTGAGTCTGAGAGAGCATGTGTCCTTGTATCGCATGTGCCCTCCCTTTTATAGTCCAAAAGGGGCACATACAAGGGTACTGAGTCCCGACAGGTGGGCCCTAGCGATCTAATATTAAATATATACAACATGGAGTTATAAAGGTTGTGGGGGCAGAAATCTTATCCTTGGCCACTATATAGATCTCATGACCGTGAGCACGGCTAGTATACCAGTTTTACACTCCGCAGAGGTTGCGCATCATTACCCACAAGTAATGTTACTCATCTGCCAAGAGACGGCCAATCCCATACACCTCTACCGAGGAGGCGAGGCAGGGTAACACTACGATGCCTTTACAAAGTTCCACTAGCTTCAGAAAACCCGCTACAGTTTATAGGATGCTCCAGTGCAGGGATCCCTCGCCTGACCGCCATCGCAGCAAAATCAACCCAAGGACCTCCCTACACTGACCACTCCCCTACTATCCTTGCCCCTATCAGGTAAGGTAGTCATTCACTAGCTTTCCTAGTTAATCAGCCAAGGGCGTCCCATACCACCCTTGCGGTAGCACTGTTTTCCCGGGTGGTCGCTCCATGTTCCCATTAACATAATAATCTTAACATGAACAGTAATAATAAACTGATAATAAAAGTGATCATGAATAATGTATCTCCATACCCAAAACCACATAAAGCAATAGCAAGTACTACCCAAAAAGTTTAGTGGATTCAAGGTATAAAGATAATCAAACTAGGGTAACCTAAAGGATCCCATCAAAATTAACCTATGCATATCATTATGATTAATAAAAACACGACTGGATAAAAAGAAGTGATCAAGGGCACAACTTGCCTTCAACGAGCTCCTGCTCAGCAGTCTCCACCTGCTGAACACCCGGCTCCTCAGTAGCTTGCTCGTCTACTCGCATCAATTCAAACATACATAGTATAAAAGGGAAATTAACATCACACCAAACATGTAAACAAAATATACATTAATAAATTACATATTAAAATAAGATCCTAGGAACAGGAATCGTTAATTTTGGAGTTATAGATTTTAAGTTATGAATTTCCAAAGGTTTTATGTATTTGTTACAAGGTTAACTAAGAACTAAATTTTATTACTGTTTTCATGTCAAAACAGAGACACTAGGTGATAAACAATAATATTACATAATTATAGAAATTGGAATGGGTTAATTTGGACTAAGTATGAATTTTCTATGAATTTAGCAAGTTTTTGCAATTAAATATGTACTAAAAACTATTTTCTAAATAATTTTTCTGGTTTTATCAATTATCTGAACTGCGCGTCAAATTTCCGAAAGGGCAGGGGCTATCCTATAAAAATCCCTAGACTCATACTACACCAGAGATGCACCGTGGGTTAATTCTCTATTTCCCAGGGGTCTCTTTTATAAAAACACACGGTGAAGGGGTTCGCAAATTTCGAAGGCTTTGCATCCTATTTTCCCCCGTAGCATGCAGATTTATGGTGTGGTAACTAGCATGAGGGGATGTAAGGGTAGTCATACCAGAGGTAAGGCACAGGGAGCTCCGGCCACGGGGACGCACGGTTTCACGCCAGTACAGCGAGTCCAGCGAGAAATCGCCAGCCACCCAGTGGTTTTCTCCATCTACGAAGGTAGCCGACTGCACCACGGAAGCGCGGCGAAGCTCCCCGCCCAGGCGCACTAATCCTGGTGTGGCGTCTACGCAGATTTGGTAGCGGCGGCGGAATCTCTCCCTTTTCCGTGGGCTCGGCTCTAGCGGCGGAATTAGCAAAAATGGCGACGCCAATTCGGGGGGGGAGGTTAAGGTAGAAGCGGTGACGGGGTCCCAACGGCGCGGTACTTATGGCCTGGAGGTGGCCGCTTACCAGGTCGACGGGGCCGCAACGGAAGCAGCAAGACGCGGGATGGCGTTGAGCCCGTGGGAGAAGATCTATAGGACGACTGACAACGGGGACCGCGTGGCAAAGACACAGGAGCAGGGAAATGCGACCGCACAACGGGCTGCCAGACTGAGCCCGCCTGTCAACTGTGCAACGACGCTGGGTGCGCGCGGAATCCACGGTGAGTTCATGCGAGTGTGGGGGAAAGAAGAAACCGATGACACGCCGGTCCCGCAAAGCAGTGAGGCGACGTGGGCGTGGCTTCGCGCCTGACGGCTGGGCCCCAGTTGTCGGGTGCGCGCTCGTGAGTGGCTGACCAGGTTGGCCTGCGTGTCAGCGCCGTGTTACTGAGTGGGCTGTGCGGAGAGAGGTAAGGTGGGCTGGTTGCTTGAAGTTTGGCCCACGCGCCTTTATTCTTTTCTTTATTTATTTTCTGTTTTGCTTTCTCTTTATTTTGAATTCCAATTTCAAAACCTCAATTTAAGTTCAACTTTGTGGCACATTTATACTCAGACTAATTATCAATTTGATCATACCCAATGTGGTGAAGCCATTTAAATAAAATTTTATTTTGTATTGTATAATATTTATTTCTTTCCTCTTTTTCCTACTTTCCAAATTCTTCTAAATTTCAATGTGGGGTTCATTCCAAATCCTCATTATATTTTATTAATATCATTGTTATTATTTTCAAATGTACAATTAATAAACTCCAACATGATGCATAATTTAGTGACATGTTTTTATCGATTATTTGTTTTTAAATGAGGTGTTCCCATGTGATGGTAAATAGAGATAACACACATATATAAAGGAAAATAATTTCTCCTTTTATTTTTCCTTACAATTTGGGTATTACAAATCTTACCGCCTTACGAAGAATCTTGTCCTCAAGATTTAGGAAGGACTAGGAAAGAGGTGGGGAAAATCTATTCGTAGTTCTTCTCTCTCCCATGTAGCCTCATCTTCTCCATGGTGGCCCCATTGCACTTTGCACATTTTAATCACTTTGCTCCTTGTGACACGAGTCAAGGTATCAAGAATCTTGATAGGATACACAGTTTAAGTCAAATCATCTTGGACAGTAAGATCCTCCATAGCTAGCTGCTCTTTAGGTACCTTGAGACACTTCTTCAATTGCGATACATGGAAGACATCATGTACATCCACAAGATGATCAGGTAGTTCCAATTGATATGCAACCTCCCTCACTCGCTTTAAGATCAAGAAAGGTCCAATAAAGCGAGGGGACAACTTCCCTTTAACTTTGAATCTTCTCATACCCCGGATTGTTGACACCTTTAAATATACATGATCACCCTCCTTAAACTCTAGTAGCCTTCTTTGGGTATCCGCATAGCTTTTCTGCCTTGACTGTGCAGTTCTCATATTCACCCTTATTTGATGGACTTGTTCTTCTGCCTCTTGTATAATTTCAGGTCCAAAGAACTACCTTTCACCAGTTTGATCCCAATACAGTGGAGTTCTGCACTTTCTGCCATACAAAGCCTCAAACGGGGACATCTTCAAACTGACCTCGTAGCTATTATTGTAAGAAAACTCCGCATATGATAAACTCTTATCCCAACTGCCACCATGTTTAAGAGCACAAGTTCTTAACATATCTTCTAGTACTTGGTTGGTCCTCTCGGTCTGCCCATCAGTTTGACGATGATAAGCAGAACTAAAATTCAATCTTGTATCTGTCACACCCGTTTCTAAGGGCAGAGTCGGGTGCATAGCATATGTGTCGGCGTTTCGACCCCGGGGGGTCCCTGGACCGACGAGTAAATTGTCGCTGCGTGTCCCATCCCAGATGGGTTGGCGCGAGACGGAACACAAGGGGGAAACAATAAGGGAAACCGCGGCTCGTGTTGTCCTGCGCCCAGGGTGGATGCGCTTGCAGTAGGGGGTTACAAGCGTTCGTGAGGGAGAGAGTGAGAGCCTATCCGTCAGCCCGATCTCCCACGCGGCCACCCTTTTTTGTACGAGGGCCCTAGACCTTCCTTTTATAGACGTAAGGAGAGAGCCCAGGTGTACAATGGGGGGTGTAGCAGTGTGCTAACGTGTCCGGCAGAGAGGAGCCAGAGTCCTATGTACATTCTGACGTGGCTGTCGGAGAGGCGTTGGTGCCCTATTCATGTGATGTCGTGGCCGTCGGAGGAGCGCTTAAACCCTGTAGAAGCACAGCTGTTGGGACCTTGCTGATGTCTCCTTGCTTCCGTAAAGGGCTGAGAACCGCCATCGTCATGGAGCACGCGGGGTGTCATCATTACTTGTTTTACCGGGGCGAGCCAGATGGGATGCTGGTCCGCCTGAGCTAGCTAGGGGTAGGGTAATGATGTACCCCCTTGCGATGTGGTCGGTCCGAGCCCAAGGTCGGGCGAGGCGGAGGCTCCTCCGAGGTCGAGGCTGAGTCCGAGCCCTGGGGTCGAGCGAGGCGGAGACCGTCGTTCAAGGTCGAGGTTGAGTCCGAGCCCTGGGGTCGGGCGAGGCGGAGACCGTCGTCCGAGGTCATGGTTGAGTCCGAGCCCTGGGGTCGGGCGAGGCGGAGACCGTCGTCCGAGGTCGAGGTTGAGTCCGAGCCCTAGGGTCGGGCGAGGCGGAGACCGTCTTCCGGGGTCGAGGTTGAGTCCGAGCCCTGGGGTCGAGCGAGGCGGAGCTTCCTATGGCACCCGAGGCTGGACTTGGCTACTGTCACTCTCACCCTTGCGGGTGGCACAGCAGTCGGAGCAGCGCAGGCGGCGCTGTTTTCCTGTCAGGTCGGTCAGTGGAGGGGCGAAGTGACGGCGGTCACTTCGGCCCTGTCGACTGAAGAGCGCGCGTCAGGATAAGGTGTCAGGCGATCCTTGCGTTGAATGCTCCTACGATCCGGTCGGCTGGCGAGGCAATCTTGGCCAAGGTTGCTTCTCCGCGAAGCCTGCCTGAGTTGGGCCTCGGGCGAGTCGAAGGTGCGCCCGTTGCTTGAGGAGGCCCTCGGGCGAGGCGTGAATCCGCCTGGGTCTACTGTTCCTGCCCGAGGCTGGGCTCGGGCGAGGCGAGATCGTGTCCCTTGAGTGGATGGAGCCTTGACCTGAATTACGCCCATCAGGCCTTTGCAGCTTTGTGCTGATGGTGTTTACCAGCCGAGTTTAGGAGTCTTGGGGGTACCCCTAATTATGGTCCCCGACAGTAGCCCCCGAGCATGAAAGGGAGTGTTGGTACTCGCTTGGAGGCTTTATCGCACTTTTTTGCAAGGGGACCGACCTTTCTCGGTTAAACTTTGTTCCAGTGGGTGCGCGCGAGCACACCCGCCGGGTGTAGCCCCCGAGGCCTCGGAGGAGTGGTTTTACTCCTTCAAGGTCTTAATGCCTTTTGTGATGCCTCGGCCAGTCTGGTTGTTCCCTCATGCGATCTGATCGTAGTCCGGGTGCATGGTCAGGTTCTGAGTTCTTAGGCTGGTATGTTGACGCTGTCAACGGTTTGGCCGGAGCCGGGTTTGCGAGAGCAGCCCCCGAGCCTCTGCACAGGGCAAGAGGACGGTCAAGGACTGAGTCGGCTTTTTTCATACGCCCCTTCGTCGCCTTTCCGCAAGGAGGAGGGGGGAAAGCGCCATGTTGCCCTCGGAGGGCGCCGAACATGGTGTCTCCAGTGAGTTGCTAACGGGTGATCCGAGTGGACGCATGTGCCCCGTTCTATAAGGGTCGGCTAGTGGCCCAGAGGCGCGCTCCAAAAGTACCTGCAGGTGATTTGCCGGACCCGGTCCCATTTGATAGGGTCCGAGGGCTCGATGCCTCCCTCTGATGGGATTCCGTTACAGAATCGCTCCTGCTGGTCTCGGAAATGTCCTAGGGTACCTCGGGAGCGTAGCCCGAGCCTCGGCCATGTATCGGACGTACCCAGAGTCATCGCTCGCTCTGCGTGTTCTGTGGCGGTTGTCGAACCCTTCGGGGGGCCAGCCTACGAACCCCTGATCAGTAGTGGGCGCGGAGCCCGAGTGGCCTGAGGCGGCTGTTGAACCCTTCCGAGGGGCCAGCCTTCGAACCTCTGACCAGTAGGAGGGCTCGGAGCCCGAGTGCTCTGAGGCAGCTGTCGAACCCTTCTGAGGGGTCAGCCTTCGAACCTCTGATCAGTAGGGGGTCTCGGGGCCCGCTTCCTTCGCAGAGAAGGATCCCTTTCGGAGTATCCCCTTTCCCGGTCCCTGTAGCAAGAGAGAGAAAGGGGAAGAGGAAAAGGATATGAAATCGAACGACGTGGCGCACCTTTTTTTGACGCGATCATTATGGCGGAGGTGAAGCGTCGCCCGCTTCGCCTGCCAAAGGATTCGCCTGCCCTGCCGCGAAGTTAATGCGACGGGACGAGTGGTTCGCGAGGCAGCTGTTGCGCGAGCCGTTCGAGGAACGGAACACGGGCGCGTCGTCTTCATGCCGTGGGAGAGGGCTCTCCTGCTGCCCCAGGAGGGGACGTGAGCCTGCAGGCGATTTGACCGCCGCTTCCGCTCGCCTGCTACCGCCATTACTGTCGGCCCACTTTTGGCCATATCGATCGTCGCGCCTTCTCCCGTGGCTGACTGATCCGTGACCGATGCGCCTGGTTGGCACTGTTGGGCTATGCGCAGGGTCGCCTTGAGTCGCGACACTGGTTTCGCAGTCGAGAAGGCGCAGTCATTGGCGTAAGTGGCGGTGCAGTTTTTCGCACGCAGCAACCGGCGCGCCGGTTACATGACGTGTGGGCCTGGGACTCCATGCTGGACGCGTCAAAGTCGAAAGGGTGCATCCCTGTGGTGCGGTTGTATGCCACCTGCATGGCGGTTTGCACTTTCACCCGCTGGTTTAGGCGAAGACGGAGGAGTGCTTGTAACCGCTGGGCAGTTACACGCTCCGCGCGTGGCGGTTTGGCTTCTTCTGTCCTGGGCCAGCTTGCACGTCGTGTGGGACCTAGCCCCCGTGTCGTAGGGGGAGGACCTTTGAGCGCTTTTGTGAAGACTTAGCCCGCGACGCCTGAGGACGCGAGTGGGGTGAGTCACCTTTAAAAAGGGATCGACCTCCTGGGTTGTAGCCATGCCTTCGCACTTTCCTCATGCATCGCGCCCTTCCGCCTTCTGAGCCCCTAGATGGGGGGCACCCGCGTTGCCTTCGTCTTGCTAACGTTGGAGGAGCGCAACTTCGCGGAAGTTGGCACCTTTCAGCCATCGCTTGGCTTCAAGGATTTTCATCAGGCAGCCCGGCTGCATCCCCTCACCGATGGTCACCCAAGACGGTGACCACCAGTTCAATGGTGGGGAGAAGCAAGCCGGGCTGCCGCCTCTGCCCCGCCCACAGCTTCAAGGATCTTCATCATCCTTGCTGGGGAGGATGGTGAGGCGAGCCGGGGCCTTCCTTCGCGTAGGCTGGCGTGCAGCTTCTTCCTCCGGCTTCTGGGGGTGGAAACCATCCTCCAGCTCTGCGGATGAGGCGCCCTCCAGCCATGCCGGGGAAGGCGAACTGTTGCTGCCCAGTCCAGGGTGCAGCATTCCGTTTTCCGTCCGGGCGACGGTGGCCAGCCGCACCGGGGGGTCTCACAACACGTCGTACGCCACGAGGGCGGTACTCGTGTTCCGGGACGGTCTCATTCTCGTTTTCGTGGCGAGGACGGGAGTGAGGACCTGCTGATGCGCTTTGGGGCGCCCGGCGCCCGCTGGTGCGGTGTTGGTGGGTAGGTGGACGCCGCCGCCGGTGCTGAGGTGGTGGCAGCTGGAGAAAGCTTCTCCGCCGACGAGACCGTCAGCGCCACCCGTGGACCTACCTCTGGCTTTTTGGCTTTAATGTCTGGTTCTCGTCCCTTGAGTGGGGACGCGAACGAGAGCCTTCCAGCGGTAGCGTCCGCCCTAGGACCATCGCTGCTGCTGCAGAGGTCGCTGGCAAGTCACCCGGAGTTTGTCGTCCCGCAGGCTCTCCGATGTGGAGGTTGTTCGTACCTGCGGGAGTGGAACCAGAGTTCCGTTTGTAATGGCATCTTGAGTGCCGGTGTATGTTCATTGCAGCTGTCGGGGCCTGAACATCTAGGTATTTTGGGTGTAATACAGTGTTTCTTCCTCATTTTGAGCACCAGGTCTCGCCTGTCGGCTAGCTGAACCGCTTAACCAAGTGTGAGTTGCCCTGCGCGGAAGGTGACGAGTGAGGTATCCGTATCCCGGAGGTGTAGGAGTCCCTCGGCTCGGTTGGCCTTGCCAATCAAGGCTTCTCTTGCTCAGTTAAAGAGAACCCTCGGCCGCTCTGCGATGAGCCGGAGGCAGCGGTGTGAGCGTGGACAGAGGCGGAGTCGGCTAGAGAAGAAGCTTCGTCGGCCGGAGCCTGGCCGGGTCGTCCATTGGCGGAAACAACCCTGAAGTCGGGCTGCCGAGGCCATGAGCCGGGCTGGCGTCCTCGGGGGACGGCTGGCTGAGGCTACGGAGCGGCTAGTCCAGCTGTCTACTCGGGCCAGGTTCCTAGAGGAGATCCTGGCGGCGATGGCTCAGGCGCAGTGTTGACATCTTCCTTCAAGGTGGAGATCCTCCGACCGTGTTGCTGTCCGAGGCCGGGTCGGATTCCACCGAAGGTGGAGTCGATGCCGAGGGTGCTGCTGCTCCCCACACTGATGTCTGAACCTGCGGGAACAGTTTATCTGTAGCGTGCGTCTGTTTTTTGCTGCCGCCGAGGCCCAAACATATCATTGTCGTGTTATAAAGCTGTGTTTCTTTTCCCCTTGTTTCGAGTATCAGGACTTGTTTGTCGGTAGCAGAATTACTTGTGCGAGCGAGAGTTACTTATCGCGGAAGGTGATGAGTGAGGTATCCGTATCCCGAAGGCGTAGGAGTCCCTCGGCTCGGTCGGCCTCGTCGCTTACATGTACTCTTACTCGTCCGCAGGATTCTATCATCGACATAGTCAAGAAGGCACGAGAAATCGTTTCGGCAGAAATGTTTTCGAGCGTTAAGACTTGTCCGGTCAGCGGAATCGCTTATCCGAGCGTGAGTTACTTATCGCAGAAGGTGATGAGTGAGGTATTCGTATCCCGGAGGCGTAGGAGTCCCTCAGCTCGGTCGGCCTTGCTGCTTACGTGTACTCTGTCGTTTTCAAGATCCCACTATCGAAGTAGTCGAAAAGCGCGAAAGACGTTCTGACAGAAAGACTTTTTTCGAGGAAAATTTTGACGTAGAGGTGGTTCCCCCCTTCTAGCCCCCGAGGGAGGGTCGGGCTTTGCCGAGGCAAGGCTGACCCTTCCTTGATGGTTAGACTTTACTTGTGTATGTAAACGAGGTATATGAACGACTTGAAAACATCTTAAGGGTAAAAGCGACGTAGATGTCGGATGTTCCAAGCGTTGCTGTAGACCTCGCCTTGACTGTTGGCCAGCTTGTATGTTCCGGGCTTCAAAATCTTGGCGATGACGAACGACCCTTCCCAGGGAGGAGTGAGCTTGTGGCGCCCTCGGGCATCTTGTCGTAGCCGAAGCACCAAGTCGCCCACCTGGAGGTCTCGGGACCGAACCCCTCGGGCGTGGTAGCGTAGCAGGGACTGCTGATACCGCGCCGAGTGTAGTAAGGCCATGTCCCGAGCCTCCTCCAGCTGGTCCAGTGAGTCTTCTCGGCTGGTCTAATTGCTTCGGTCATCGTACGCCCTCGGCCTCGGGGAACCGTATTCTAAGTCTGTGGGCAAGATAGCCTCGGCCCCATAGACTAGAAAGAACGACGTGAAGCCCGTGGCTCGGCTTGGCGTCGTCCTCAAACTCCAGACCACCAAGGGGAGTTCCCTCATCCATCGCCTGCCAAACTTGTTGAGGTCGTTTTAGATCCTCGGCTTGAGTCCCTGTAGAATCATGCCGTTGGCACGCTCTACCTGCCCATTCATCATGGGATGAGCTATGGCGGCCCAGTCCACTCGGATGTGGTGGTCCTCGCAGAAGTCTAGGAACTTCCTGCCGGTGAACTAGGTGCTGTTGTCGGTGATGATGGAGTTTGGGACTCCAAAGCGATGGATGGTGTTGGTGAAGAATGCCACCGCCTGTTCGGGCCTGATGCTGTTTAGGGGTCGGACCTCAATCCACTTGGAGAATTTGTCAATAGCGACCAGCAGGTGCGTGAAGCCCCCGGGTGCCTTCTGCAAGGGACCGACGAGGTCCAGACCCCACACAGCAAACGGCCAGGTGATGGGTATTATTTGCAGAGCCTGAGCGGGCAGGTGGGTCTGCCTTGCGTAGAATTGACACCCTTGGCAGGTGCGTACAATCCTAGTGGCGTCAGCCACCACCGTTGGCCAGTAGAAACCTTGTCGGAAGGTGTTCCCAACGAGGGCTCGAGGCGCAGCGTGATGACCGCAAGCCCCCGAGTGTATTTCTTGCAATAACTCCTGACCTTCGGCGATGGATATGCATCACTGGAGGATGCCTGAGGGGCTGCGGTGGTAGAGCTCCTTTCCGTCCCCCAGCAAGACGAACGACTTAGCGCGCCGCGCCAATCGTCGAGCCTCGGTTCTGTCGAGGGGTAGCTCTCCTCGGTGGATATATTGCAGGTACGGGGTCTGCCAGTTTCGATTAGGCGGGACCCCATTCCGCTCATCCTCGACGCACAGTGCCTCACCCTCGGTGGCCGAGGGTGCCTCGGGCAGGGCCGAGGCCTTCTCGGGCTCGGGCATGTCGTCGGTCTTGACGGAGGGTTGATGTAGGTCTCGGGAGAAGACGTCCGGGGGGACCGTTGTCCGCCCTGAGGCTATTTTAGCCAGCTCGTCCGCAGTCTCGTTGTACCATCGGGCGACGTGGTTGAGCTCGAGCCCGTAGAACTTGTCTTCCAGGCGCCGAACCTCGTCGCAGTAGGCTTCCATCTTCGGGTCGCGGCAGTGGGAGTTCTTCATGACTTGGCCGATGACAAGCTGCGAGTCGCCATGAGCGTCGAGGCGTCGAACCCCTAGCTCGATGGCGATGTGCAACCCGTTAACCAGGGCCTCGTACTCGGCCACGTTGTTGGACGCCGGGAAATGGAGGCGCAGCACGTAGCGGAGGTGCTTCCCGAGGGGTGAGATGAAGAGCAGGCCCGCGCCCGCTCCTATTTTCATCAGTGACCCGTCGAAAAACATGGTCCAGAGTTCCGGTTGGATCGGAGCTGCTGGAAGCTGGGTGTCGACCCATTCAGCCACGAAGTCCGCCAAGACTTGGGACTTGATGGCCTTCCGAGGGGCGAATGAGATTGTCTCGCCCATGGTCTCCATTGCCCACTTTGCAATCCTACCCAAGGCCTCACGGCACTGGATGATCTCCCCCAGGGGGAAGGATGACACCACAGTCACCGGATGAGACTCGAAGTAGTGTCGCAACTTTCGCCGCGTCAGAATTACCGCGTATAGTAGCTTCTGAATTTGCGGGTAGCGGATTTTGGTCTCGGACAGTACCTCACTGATGAAGTAGACCGACCACTGGACGAGCAATGCATGCCCTTCTTCTCATCTCTCGACTATGATCGCGGCGCTGACCACCTGAGTGGTTGCGGCTACGTAGATCAAGAGGGCTTCTCCCGCAGCGGGGGGCACCAGGATGGGCACGCTTGTAAGGAGCGCCTTTAAGTTCCCGAGGGCTTCCTCGGCCTCGGGGGTCCAAGTGAAGTGCCCGGTCTTCCTTAAGAGGCGGTACAGGGGCAGGCCTCTTTCGCCGAGGCGCGAGATGAAGCGGCTCAAAGCCGCAAGGCATCCCATGACCCTCTGTACTCCTTTCAAGTCCTTGATGGGCCCCATGTTGGTGATGGCCGCGATTTTCTCCGGGTTGGCCTCGATGCCCCGCTCGGAGACGATGAACCCCAGGAGCATGCCTCGGGGGACTCCGAAGACACACTTCTCGGGATTGAGTTTTACGCCTTTCGCTTTGAGACACTTGAATGTCGTTTCAAGGTCAGAGAGGAGGTCGGAGGCTTTCCTCGTCTTGACTACAATGTCATCGACGTAAGCCTCGACCGTTCGGCCAATGTGCTGTCCGAACACGTGGTTCATGCACCTTTGGTATGTCGCGCCTGCATTCCTTAAACCGAATGGCATAGTAATATAGCAGTACATGCCAAAGGGTGTGATGAAAGAAGTCGCGAGCTGGTCGGACTCTTTCATCCTGATTTGGTGATACCCTGAGTAGGCATCAAGGAATGACAGGGTTTCGCACCTAGCAGTGGAATCCACGATTTGATCGATGCGAGGCAGAGGGTAGGGAACTTTCGGACATGCTTTGTTTAGATCAGTGTAGTCTACACACATCCGCCATTTCCTACCATTCTTTTTCACAAGCACAGGGTTGGCTAGCCATTCGGGATGGAATACCTCTTTGATGAACCCTGCAGCCATCAGCTTGTGGATCTCCTTGCCTATGGCTCTGCGCTTTTCTTCGTCGAATCGGCGCAGAGGCTGCTTCACGGGTCGGGCTCCAGCTCGGATATCCAGCGAGTGCTCGGCAACATCCCTCGGTATGCCAGGCATGTCCGAGGGACTCCACGCAAAAACCTCGGCGTTCGCGCGGAGAAAGTCGATGAGCACTGCTTCCTATTTGGGGTCGAGCTCGGAGCCGATCTGGACTTGCTTGGAGGCGTCGTTGCTGGGGTCGAGAGGGACGGTCTTAACCGCCTCTGCTGGTTCGAAGTTGCCGGCGTGGCGCTTCGCATCTGGCACCTCCTTGGAGAGGCTCTCCAGGTCGGCGATGAGGGCCTCGGATTCAGCGAGGGCCTCAGCGTACTCCACGCACTCCACGTCGCATTAGTACGCGTGTCGGTACGTGGAGCCGATGGTGATGACCCCGTTGGGGCCCGACATCTTGAGCTTGAGGTAGGTGTAGTTGGGGACGACCATGAACTGGGCGTAGCATGGTCTCCCCAGCACTGCGTGGTAGGTTCCTCGGAACCCGACCACCTCGAACGTGAGGGTTTCCTTTCGGAAGTTGGAGGGAGTCCCAAAGCAGACGGGCAGATCGAGTTGTCCAAGGGGCTGGATGCGCTTCCCGGGAATGATCCCGTGAAAGGGCGCCGCACCGGCCCGGATCGCAGACAGATCAATCTGCAAGAGCCCGAGGGTCTCGGCGTAGATGATGTTGAGGCTGCTGCCTCCGTCCATGAGGACCTTGGTAAGCCTGACGTTGCCGATGACAGGATCGACAACGAGCGGGTACTTCCCCGGGCTCGGCACGCAGTCGGGGTGGTCGCCTTGGTCGAAGGTGATGGGCTTGTCGGACCAGTCTAGGTAGACTGGCGCCGCCACCTTCACCGAGCAGACCTCCCGGCGCTCCTTCTTGCGGTGCCGAGCCGAGGCGTTCACCACCTGCCCACCGTAGATCATGAAGCAGTCATGGACCTCGAGGAACTCCTCTGCCTTATGGCCCTCCTTGTCGTTGTCGTGGGTTTTGCCACCTTCCGCCGGTGGCTCGGCCTTGTGGAAGTAGCGCCGAAGCATGACACACTCCTCAAGGGTGTGCTTGACGGGACCCTGATGATAGGGGCACGACTCCTTAAGCATCTTGTCGAACAGGTTGGCGCCTCCAGGAGGCTTCCGAGGGTTCCTGTGCTCGGTGGCGGCGACAAGGTCTGCGTCGGCGGTGTCGCGTTTCGCTTGCGACTTCTTCTTCCCCTTCTTCTTGGTGCCGCGTTGAGCGGACGCCTCGGGGACGTCTTCCGGCTGGCGCCCCTGAGGCTGCTTGCCCTTCCGGAAGATGGCCTCGACCGCCTCCTGACTAGAGGCGAACTTGGTGGCGATGTCCATCAGCTCGCTCGCCCTAGTGGGAGTCTTGCGACCCAGCTTGCTCACTAGGTCGCGGCAAGTGGTGCCGACGAGGAACGTGCCGATGACATCTGAGTCGGTGATGTTGGGCAGCTCGGTGCGCTGCTTCGAAAATCACCGGATGTAGTCCCACAGGGATTCTCCCGGCTGCTAGCGGCATCTTCGGAGATCCCAGGAGTTCCCAGGGCGCACGTATGTGCCCTGGAAGTTGCTGGCGAAGGCTTTGACCAGGTCGTCCCAGTTGGAGATCTGCGCAGGAGGCAGATGCTCTAGCCAGGCTCGGGCGGCGTCGGAGAGGAACAGGGGGAGGTTGCAGATGATGAGGTTGTCATCGTCCGTTCCACCTAGCTGGCAGGCCAGCCTGTAGTCCGCGAGCCACAGTTCCGGCCTTGTCTCCCCCGAGTACTTGGTGATGGTAGTCGGGGTTCAGAACCAGGTCGGGAACGGCGCCCGTCGTATGGCTCGGCTGAAAGCCTGCGAACCGGGTGGTTCGGGTGAAGGGCTCCGATCCTCCCCGCTATCGTAGCGTCCCCCACGCCTGGGGTGGTAGCCTTGGCACACCTTCTCGTCGAGGTGGGCTCGACGGTTGCGGCGGTGGTGCTCGTTGCTGAGGCGACCCGGGGCTGCAGGCGCTGTGTCCTGCGTGCGCCCGGTGTGGACCGAGGCTTCCCGCATGAATCGGGAAGTCGCGGCGCGATGCTCCGGGGGGTACCCCTGCCTTCGGGAGGTAGAGCTTTCGGCCCGTCGGACCGCGGCATCCTCGAGGAGATTCTTGAGTTCTCCCTGGATACGCCGCCCCTCGGTGGTGGATGGTTCCAGCATCGCTCGGAGTAGTATTGCTGCTGCAGCCAGGTTCTGGCCGACCCCATTGGAAGCCGGGGACAGCCTTGCCCTGGCATCGTCAGCGATGCGGTGCTGGACGTCCTGGGCCAGGTGACGCGCTTCTCCGGCCGGAGCTCGGCCTGCCCACTCCTGCCCGATATTCTGCCGGAGCTACACAAGTTGTCCTGCTTCCTCGTCGAGCCTGGCCTGCATCTCGCGGATTTGCTCGAGCTGTGTGTCCTGACCCCCCGCAGGGACTGGGACCACAGCTAGCTCCCAAAGGATGTCAACGCGAGGCATAGGCCTAGGGGGAACGCCGTCCTCCGGCATACCAAGATGGTTGCCTTCGTCAAGACCCCTTAGATCGACGTGGAAACATTCGCGACTTGGGCCACAGTCCTTGTCATCAAGGCTGTGGCCATCATTGGAGCAATCGGAGAGGCAGTAGTCACATGCGGTCATGAAGTCCTGCATGGCACTAGGGTTACCGAGCCCGGAGAAATCCCAACCATAGTCGGGCTCGTCATCTTCCTCGGAACCCGGGGGGCCGTAGGTCGAGACGGCCGTCAGTCGGTCCTAGGTTGACCACATATGGTACCCCGGAAGGTTTAGATATGCCTTTATGAAAGCGTCTACCGAAGCAGGGTCGCTTGGTGGATCGAAGCTGAATCTAAAAGGCACAGGATGGAAAACGAACGGTACCTCTTGATCGATGGATGGTGACGAAGTCGCGTCGGGGACGGACTGCACCTTTATCTCGGGTACGAGGCTAACGCCCAGCAAGTCCTTCGCGAGCGTGCTGGCGTCATCCGTCCGCTTGGGGTTGGCGTGTTGCGGGGAAACGACGCCCGTCTTCGTCTCAGACGCGAGGTCGACGCCCGACGTGTCCCCCGCTGGGGCGCCGGCGTCGTCGACTCGCTCGACAGCCAATGAGGTGCCGCCTCTAGCTTGGCCATGGTTGCCCCGCCTCCTCCTCCGTCAGCGGGGAAGGTGAAGGGATAGACCCGGATGCTGCTCTTCCGCCACGCGGGGAAGACGTCGTCGATTCCGCCGCCGTCGGGCGGGCTGAAGGCCGCCATTGTCGTTGTCGCGGCGCGGAGGAAGGAGTACCATGTTGTAGCTGCCGTCGAGGGACATGAACTCGAGACTCCCGAAACGGAGCATCGTCCCGTGTTGGAGAGGTTGATGGAGACTACCCATCTGGAGCTTGACGGGAAGCCGTTCGTCAACACGCAGCAGGCCCCTATCTGGCGCGCCAACTGTCGGCGTTTTGACCCTGGGGGGGTCCCTACACCGACGAGTAAATTGTCGCTGTGTGTCCCAGCCTAGATGGGTCGGCGCGAGACGGAACACAAGGGGGAAAACAATAAGGGGAACCATGGCTCGTGTTGTCCTGCGCCCAGGGCGGATGCGCTTGCAGTAGGGGGTTACAAGCGTTCGCGAGGGAGAGAGTGAGAGCCTATCCGTTAGCCCGTTCTCCCGCGCGGCCACCCTTTTTTGTACGAGGGCCCTGGACCTTCCTTTTATAGACGTAAGGAGAGGGCCCAGGTGTACAATGGGGGGTGTAGCTGTGTGCTAACGTGTCCGGTAGAGAGGAGCCAGAGTCCTATGTACATGCCGACGTGGCTGTCGGAGAGGCGTTGGTGCCCTGTTCATGTGATGTCGTGGCCGTCGGAGGAGCGCTTAAACCCTGTAGAAGCACAGCTGTCGGGACCTTGCTGACGTCTCCTTGCTTCCGTAGGGGGCTGAGAACCGCCGTCGTCATGGAGCACGCGGGGTGTCATCATTACTTGTTTTACCGGGGCGAGCCAGATGGGACGCCGGTCTTGTCCCCCGTAGCCTAAGCTAGCTAGGGGTAGGGTAATGATGTACCCCCTTGCGACGTGGTCGGTCCGAGCCCAAGGTCGGGCGAGGCAGAGGCTCCTCCGAGGTCGAGGCTAAGTCCGAGCCCTGGGGTCGGGCGAGGCGGAGACCGTCGTCCGATGTCGAGGTTGAGTCCGAGCCCTGGGGTCGGGCGAGGCGGAGACCGTCGTCCGAGGTCGAGGTTGAGTCCGAGCCCTGGGGTCGGGCGAGGCGGAGACCGTCTTTCGGGGTCGATGTTGAGTCCGAGCCCTGGGGTCGGGCGAGGCGGAGCTTCCTATGGCACCCGAGGCTGGACTTGGCTGCTGTCAGCCTCACCCTAGCGGGTGGCACAGCAGTCGGAGCAGCGCAGGCGGCGCTGTTTTCCTGTCAGGTCGGTCAGTGGAGGGGCGAAGTGACGGCGGTCACTTCGGCCCTGTCGACTGAAGAGCGCGCGTCAGGATAAGGTGTCAGGCGATCCTTGCGTTGAATGCTCCTGCGATCTGGTCGGCTGGCGAGGCGATCTTGGCCAAGGTTGCTTCTCCGCGAAGCCTGCCTGAGCTGGGCCTCGGGCGAGTCGAAGGTGCGCCTATTGCTTGAGGAGGCCCTCGGGCGAGGCGTGAATCCGCCTGGGTCTACTGTTCCTGGCCGAAGCTGGGCTCGGGCGAGGCGAGATCGTGTCCCTTGAGTGGACGGAGCCTTGACCTGAATTGCGCCCATCAGGCCTTTGCAGCTTTGTGCTGATGGTGTTTACCAGCCGAGTTTAGGAGTCTTGGGGGTACCCCTAATTATGGTCCCCGATAATATGCATGCCAGGATCTATTTCCACACATATGTTGACGTCACAAGTGTAATATATCAAAAGAACAATGCATAAAAGCGTAAATAACGAGTATATTAACATAGTACACTTCGAATAGACATAATGTCTCAACCTTTATTCATCAAAGTACAGCGAAACATGGACATCCATGCACAGGAAGATGACCGGGGGTATCACTAGACTAGCATCCATGGAGTTCAGCATCATATCTTCAACTGCAACTTCTGATCAAAATTAAGCAAGGGTGAGCTCACTTATGATCGGGGCTCAGCAAGTGGGGAAAAAACTAATGCAAGGTAACAAGGTGAGGCTGAGGTTGAGCAGTAAGCATTTTAGTTGGTCAACATTTTATTATCAACACCTGATTACTAATAGATGTGAATCCCAAGTATTCCCATTAAACAAAGGTATAAGAGTATATCAAAAACACTTAAGTGAAACCACTTAAGCAAACCATTGGCAGATCATCGGATTTCGATTTATTTCGATCTTCAAGTTCAATTATCATGTGAGGAGTCCAGGCTGCTCTTAACCGTGAGCACGACTGATATATCAGTTTTACACTCTCCAGAGGTGGCACATCTTTACCCATGAGTCGCGATTCCCTTCTAGCCCGGGTTAGCTAGACCTGTATTCACTTCCGAGGTGAATGGCCAGGGTCTCACTACAAGGCTTCTCCCTAGAGTTCTCATTACGCAAATGCTGGAAATGGTCAAACTGCATAAGGCACACCTAACGTAACCAACTTATAGCCTAGACTGCAGGGTAAAGCTTTGGGAACTATGCCCGTATCCAATCTACCTGAGCCAGAACTATAAGAGCTTGCCAGGTGCCCCGTTCCTGTCGACCACGACCAGCACCCAACATAAGACTTCCCTAGTTATTTAGCAAAGACCAGAGCCATGATAGTTCTCATGGTAGCACTGTTTTCCCGGGTGGTCACTCCATGTTCCAATTAATATGCAATAATCTTGTTTAACCATCGGGTTAACAACAATAATGTAAACTTACAATTATGGAACATTAATATCATAAGCGGGAGTGACTGCATAAAGTTAAGTTGTAGCAATAGCATAGCTACTTGGTTAAATCATAATCCCAGGTTAAACAAGGAGTAAAAGGTTGGAAAGCTTATCTAAATAGGTAACCCGTCAAGTTATGCATATATATCCAAAAGAGTAAACTTTATTAAATGTATTATTTGGGATCAAATAGAGTATGCAGAGGGAGAAGTCCACTTGCCTTGCTTATAGAAAACTTGAGGTTCTTCCACAGAATATATCTTGATTCTCAATTACCGAATCAATCTCTAAACATCACATAACAAACAAGAAGAACAAACACCACTCAATAACATACCACATTCACCATACGTAAAGCTAAAAGAAAGCCTAACGAAAAGAACGTTTGCTTTTCAAAAATGTCGCAAGGGTTATAATAAAAAGATATTCTTTTCAAAAAGGTGTGATATATACTTTATAAAACAAGACATGAGCTTAAAATATATTAATTAAAATATACAAATATTTGGTTCAACAAATTAATCTTTTATAAAACGCCATATGTGATACGTCTCAGATTAAGGGTTTATAAGACGATAAAACACGTTATAACGATATTAAACCTTTTTTTAACCTTTTAGAAAAGATATAAGTTATATATCTAGGATTAATGCTTTATGAAATACATTGTTAATTTATGAAGCATTATGAAACATATAATTCATTGTTAAACCTATCACTTATGATAAATTAAGATATAAGTCTAAATAGATTTTATGTGAAACGATCATTATTATTAAACACCTATTTTATGAAAAGCTAGGTTATAGGCCCTTAAGTAGATTTTCATGCAAAAGAAAATGAACAATTAACCATCTTTTTAATTTCATTAGAAAACACATAGCCTATATTATTATATTCGAAGTCAATATATAAAGTAACATTTTAAGTTATAAAAGAACTTAAACTCTTATTATTTTATTTTATTCCTTTAGGAAAAGCTAAGTGATTCGTATATAATGTGAACTAAATTCTATAAAATTATTAATCATGCCATATATCTAGTTAAGAACAAATTGACTATAAGTTTGATTAATAAATTATGATAAAGGATAATTAATTTATTAATTCTCTTTAGTTCTAAATTAGGAACAAATGATCTAATTCTTTAAGAAGGAAATTGAAATTGTATTCGACATTATACAAATTACCATTTTAGTTTACAAAAGCAAGAACACTAATTAATCCATTTTAACACTTATTGTTAATACTTATTGTATAACAACCGTAATTCAAATTGAACTATGAAAATACGTGAATTGTTGGAAACACCAATTAAAATGCTTATCACCTAATTAATAAAACTAACAAAACCATTTCTATTTTATTTAGTTCTAAATTTAAATTTTATAATAAAAATTGTAATAGGGACCTACACATAAATAAAAGTAGACTAGAAGGGTTAGCTAGTGAATTTACATTTTGTGTACAACCAACAATATGAATAAATATCTTTTTTTGTTAAAAATATGTATCATTTCATTCCTCTCTTATTTATAAAACTATGCATCAATTATAATAATTACTAATAAAATTTAAATTACGTAAAAAACATGTAAATTGTTGCGAACACTGATTTAAAGTTTTTAGCACAAATTTATAAAGCTAACAAAATAGTATTTAATTTATTTGAGTATCAAATAAATATTTTAAAATAGAAAAACTGTCGCAAGGACTATACGTGATTAAACATATAATTGGAGGGATGGCTTGTGATTTTGTTTTTCACCTTCTTCTACCTCCGACACGGCACGAGCAGAGCAGGCTGGGCAGTAGGGAACAACGCGTTGACATCACGGGGTTGGGTGGCGCTTGGTGAGGGCTTTGCCGTGGTGACACGACGTTGCAGCGAGGGTGCTGGGATCTTCGACGTCGGGCATGAATGTCGATCGACATATGGAAACAGAGAGCGAGGGGGAGTTGCTGCTCACCGACGAGCAAGGACTATGGTCCTCGGCACGGCACGGCGAGAAGACGGGGGCGTCGTGGCTCCAGATGACGACGTGACACACTGGTGAGATGTCGGCAAGTAGCAGTGCGTGGCGAGGGAGCAACAGCGAGCCGAGCAGCAGAGGGGAGGAGAGAGCTCGTTCGAGGGCGAGGAACGAGCATGGCGAGGTGCAGGCAGCATGTTATATAGGTCGGGGAGGTGAGTAACGGCGTCGTCTTTACTATTCCACGGAAAAACGTTGCAGCCATTAATGGCAATAGAAACTGCTGACACTTAAGGGGCTTCAACGCTCGCGCGGGCATCGCTTTTATAGGCCGGGAAGAGAAAATCAAACGGTGAGAGGGAGACGAAGGGCCTTGTCGCCATTAATGGTAGAGATAACAGTCAGTGATTATTGGGGACTGGAGAAGGACGGATGTCGCAGTTAGTGCGCGGGAGGAGAACAGGCGCGTCATGTCCGCTCACAAAGAACACGAGCAGGCAGAGCGAGGGGAGCTAGGTCGGCATCGCTTCCAGATCAGGGATGGCGGCGGCGGACGCAATTTCCTGACAACTAATGGTTGTAGCGTCTAGAATTTGGGCACCGTCAGAGAGCGACGGGTGAGGGAAATGGAAAAGAAGAGCTGAGCCTAGTGGACCCATTCGTCATACACATACTCCCTCCGGTGCAGTAAAAGAAGTCATCCTGCGCGTGACCGAGCGTGCACAAAAAGAAGTCATAGCGCGCGTGGGTCTGGGATTTGGACGTTGTTGCCCCTAGTAATTGCACAAAAAAAGATGTATTTAAGAGGAATCGAACTTAAGACCTCCAGTCTAGAATGCCTTGGAGCTGCTGCAGCAACCAATCAAGCTTGATTGTTTTAGTGACGTTAATGCACCATATCCCTATTTAATAGGGGCAAACAGGGAAAACTCTATGAAAATTAATCACTCCTTGGTATGCACAATCATGTCCTAAACGACTACCTTTACTGCACTGGAGGGAGTAAGCGAGAGATGGCACTTAAGTCATATGCTGGCAAATGGTTGAACAGCCTGGTGGGCTGAGCGAGCCAACGTTTGGGTTTTTTTTGTTTTTTTTAATTTCGAAATTCCTTTATAATAGTTAAATGTTAATATATATAAATAAATATTTCAAAAATTATAATAAGTTTAAAAGACAGTATTTTATAAATAAAAATACCCAATTTAAAGAATAAATTATTTTAGTCAAAAGTCTATTATTTAAATAGTTTGGGCTTCATGAAAAGGAAATCAATTAAATGAAGTACCTACAAACGAACATTATTAATCTATGTATATTATTTTAACAATTCATTATTACTCTATAAAATAAAGTTTTCTTCACAAAATTAAATCCCAGAATTAGATTTAAAAATGGAATCAAACAAAACATATGCTTCGGCACGAATGCATTCAAACACTCTGTAAAATTTTATCTATTTAAAAAAAATTCTTCAAATTATATATATCAAGGTTTCCTTATTTGAAAAAAAATATTTTCCTTTCCACTAAAATTTAATAATTCAAATAGGGTTGTTTGCATTTGCTAAATTTAGGGTGTTACAGTATCCAAGCACTCGTGCAACTTCTTCCAATACCGAGAAGTAAACTGTGATCCCCGGTCTGACACAATCTTCTTAGGCACACCATGTAAGCACACAATCCGTGCCATGTACAACTCTGCTAGCTTGGCTCCTGAATATGTGGTCTTCACTGGAATAAAGTGGGCTACTTTAGTTAGCCTGTCCACAATCACCCATATAGAGTCATACCCAGCAGATGTGCGGGGTAGACCCACAATGAAGTCCATGCCAATCTCTTCCCATTTCCACTCAGGTATCTTAAGAGGGTGTAGCAAACCAGCAGGTCTTTGATGTTCCGCTTTCACCCTCTAGCAAACATCACATAGTGCAACATGTGAAGCAACATCCTTCTTTAGTCCATACCACCAATACTTCTGCTTCAAGTCCTGGTACATCTTAGTACTACTAGGGTGGATGGAGTAAACTGAGTCATGTGCCTCCTTCAATATGGTTTCACGAAGACTATCGATATCAGGAACACAAATCCGATTCTTGAACCATATCGTGCCCTGCTCATCCTCCGTGAAATCTGGGCCTCTACCTTCCGTTATCAGATCCTTGATCTCCTGAATTTTGGCATCACCGATCTGACCCTTTCGTATTTCTTGCTCTAAGGTAGGTTCCACTTCGATAGTGATTCCTTCAGTATGAGCAACTATTCCCTGATTGAGCCTCTCAAAATCTTCTGCTAACTCATCGGGTAACTGGGTGACAATAGCTGCATGGACCTCCCTTTCCGACTCAAGGCATCCGCAACCAGATTCGCCTTGCCAAGATGATAGTGAATTTCCAGGTCATAATCCTTGATGACTCCAACCATCGACGTTGCCTAAGGTTGAGATCCTTCTGAGTGAAGATGTATTTTAAGCTCTTGTGATCAGTGTAGACTCGGCACTTGGTTCCCATAATATAGTGTCTCCAAATCTTGAGAGCATGCACAACGGCTGCCAGTTCTAGGTCATGAGTGGGATAATTCAACTCATGTTTCCGCAACTGGCGAGACACGTAGGCGATGACGTGTCCTTGTTGCATAAGCACACATCCAGGCCTTGGCGACTTGCATCACAATATATATCAAAATTCTTCTGTAGATCTGGCATAATCAACACTGGGGCTGCCATCAACTTAGATCTCAATTGGTCAAAATTCTCTTGGCATTCCTCAGTCAACTTAAACTCCTTGCCCTTCTTTAACAATGAGGTCATAGGCTTAGCAATCTTGGAGAACCCTTCAATGAATCGCCAGTAATAACCTGCGAGTCCCAGGAAACTCCGGATCTTCGAGACTGTACTTGGTATCTTCTAATCAACTATCGATGTTACTTTAGCCGAATCCACAACAATTCCTTATTTGGAGATGATATGCCCGAGAAAATGTACTTCATCAAGCCAAAATTCACACTTGGTAAATTTGGCATAAAGCTGATTATCCCATATCTTCTGTAGCACCATCCACAAATGCTCCTCATGCTCACTATCATTCTTGGAATAAATAAGAATGTCGTTGATGAATACCATGACGAATTTATTGAGATACTCCATGAACACCTTATTCATTAGATTCATAAAATAAGCTGATGCATTGGTTAAGCCAAATGACATGACTGTAAATTCATATAGACCATATCGGGTAGAAAAAGTTGTCTTGGGAATATCAGATGGCCTAATCTTCATTTGATGGTAGCCTGACCTGAGGTCAATCTTAGAGAACACCCTAGCACCTCTCATCTGATCAAATAAGTCATCAATATGAGGTAATGGGTACTTGCTCTTGATGGTGACATCATTAAGTGATCTATAGTCCACACACATCCGTTGCGAACCATCCTTCTTCTGTACAAACAGTACCAGTGCTCCCCAAGGTGAGGAACTCGGACGAATGTACCCTGCCTCCTGCAACTCCGTTAACTGCTTCTTAAGTTCTTGTAACTCTTCTATGGACATTCGGTAGGGGCGTTTAGAAATAGGAGCAGTCCCAGGTAAGAGATCAATGACAAACTCAACTTCCCTCTCTGGTGGCATCCGTGGTAACTCCTCCGAAAAGACATCTGGATAATCCCTAACCACATGGATGTTGTCACCAACAAACTTCCCATCTATTAAGAATACCACACGTCTGGTAGAGGTATTTACTGTAATTTCAACTTCAAATCTTCCTCCTTTAAGGCTGGTGAGTTCTACAGTACCCCTACCACATTGTATAACGACCTTTGCCTTTCTTAACCATGACATACCAAGGATCAGATTTACACTGCTTTCTGCTAATATTCTAGGGGTAGCCCAGAATTCGCTTCCCATAATTGTCAACGCTAATCTATGTGTCATATAATTTGCCTCAACAGACCCTTTAGGTGTAGTTACTAGCATTGGTGTTTCCATATTTTTCAGTGGTAACTCATTTGTGTTGGCATATCAAGCAAACATGAATGAATGTGTAGCACTTGAATCAAATAATATTGTTGCAGGAATTGCATTAATATAAAACATACCAAGTGCGATGTCAGCTCCTTCAGTAGTAGCATCAGCGCTGACTTGATTAACCCTAGCAATAGAGAATCCCTTGCCAGGAGTATGTTGCTTGTTCTGAGCTAGTGCACTGGAATTCCCCACCGAACAAGCATTAGCATAGTGCCCAATCTGACTGCACTTGAAGCATGTAGGGTCGGTCTTCTGTCTTGTAGGCCTTGCCGGGGTGCTAGTGGGGGTAGCCTGACGAGTGTGAGGCGTCTGTGGAGTTCCCTGTGGAGCATACTGAGCTGGAGGTGGTCCTCCTCCTGAACGAGCTGGGGTACCCTAGGGCGAAACATAGCGAGGACGAACACTGCTGCTACCCTACCCCTAGGAATGGCCTTCCTCTTCAAGTCTCCCAGTTGAACACGCTTGTGTTCAATAGCGAGAGCTTTATCAAGCATCCTCTAGAATGATGGAAATGTGTGAGCAACCAGTGCGTACTATAGTGGCCCATTGACTCAGGAGCATATCTTGATAGCTGGATGAATTTGTCACGATACTCGCTGACAGACATGTTGCCTTGCTTCAATGACAGAAATTACTTCTTTTTAATCTTTAGCATGTAGTGGATCTGGCGAGCTGGCGATGTTTAGCATCTTCTCAACTGACTTGAACCAATCATCAGCATGTAGTGGATCTGGCGAGCTGGCGAAGGTAGGCGGCTTGTGGCTCATGAACTCCCGGTGCTTGTCCCGGGGTGGAAGTGGTGGTGGTGGTGGTGGAAGTGGTGCTTGCTGCTGTTGCACCCTCCTCTCCTGGCGCATCTCTTGGCGTTCCTGCCGCATCTGCGCGTGCATGTCTGCCATAGTATCTGCCATCTATTGCATTATCCGCATCTGGGCTGCAACAGCTGGGTCAGCTCCGGCTGGTGGAGGATTGGGAGGATTCATCTCTTCTTCTTGTTGTTGTGGTTGTCTGTATATCCTCCGACTGTGTCGATTAGGGGGTAGATCAATTCCATCACCCTTCCTGGTATTGACCATCTGAGTTAGAAACATATGGTAAGAAAGAAAGGATTATAGACAAGGCAGGTAATTACGAAGCATGTTACTTTGGGGGATTTATTAGCTAAGTGTGTCACCTACTAAAGCTAATACATTACCTTATGGTGGTACATGCTAAGATGCCCAACTATAATGTTTCAATCAATCAAAGAAGCAAATCAGGCATCTATCATCAGAACAATCAACCAACATTTTAGCAGAGAAAATAATTTTTAAATTTTGTCTTGGGTCTCCTATCTCTTTAGAGGGTCATGGATGTAGGATTCCAAAGTGTGAAATCCTCCTTGTCTTAGAATAGAAAAGGTAAGAATAATCAGAGTAGAATAGTAGAAGGTGAGACAGGATCAAGAAAAGTATAGCAAGAATCAGAGTAAGGTAAGTGTTGGGGACTTGTTATATGAGTTAAGAACAAGGCAACACAAATGTTAAAAATTAATGTCCTTCGTCCTTCAAAGCATTATTTCCCTTAGGATATAATGATCTTCAGACGAAGGTTATGAAGGACATACCTTCGTCAACGCGATATATGTTAATAAAAGAAGAAGTATATGAAATATAAGAGACAAGATAAACAATCATATAACATTACTAGGTGAGTGCCCGTGCGTTGCAACGGAAACATATAATACCACGATAACCTTATCCTAAACTCATAGCCTTAATATAAAGTGTTTGCCATTCAATTAGCACCTCTGAGAAGATGGCTTCCATGCAAAAGAGTGTCATGAAATATTTAACAAAATAATATCATCAGCAATGTCATTTTAGAGTAGAGTCGCGTGTTTATTGCTTTCATCAGTGCATTTGGATCAAGATATGTTATCTTCATTGTCGACTGGTCAAAACCTAAGGTGTTTCATAAAAATAACTATGAAGAGGAAGTAAGGGATTGCAGTCCTCTCAAGCCCCTCCAATACTCTTGCTCCCAAACAAGACCTTAATTATAATTATACTTGTGTGTATCCCACGAACACCATCGTCCACGACAACACATTCCGGTGCGGCATACTGTCGAACAACTCAGTAAGAGTTTTCATGCAGCTGGTATAAAAATGAAATGTGTTAGTTGTACAAAAAATACATTTAAGCTTGCAATCACAATATTTCATTTTGAAATAATATATGTATGTGCTCGTACTATGCAATAGAAATAAAAAAATCACCAAATTCATATGTTAGTTTGTTAAGATACAAATATTACAAAATATCAGATAATAAATTATTACATAAGAAGGTAGTAATCTATTACATCGTTCTAGAGGATACAGGGAAGCACAACACAATACATGTGTTTTCCAAATCGTTCGGGAGAAAGGTGCCTTATGCAAAATAATTATTTTTGACAAAAATATTTATACATGACAGTACACATAGCTAGGAGCATAACAGACTTCGTATCGTGATAAAAAGTAACCAATAAATCATGCACAATTATTCGAGCATATGTAGAAGTTCAGTACTTACATGGCATACGCATGCTGCCGCTGCTACCTTTGAAAAGTGATCATTTGGTCTGCACAAGCGCTCACCCCACCAATATGGCATATGTAGAGTCAGTTATTTTAAATTCACTAATCATTTACAATTGTCGAGTGACAACACATGTAGATGCCTATTACATGTGTCTAGTACTGGCTCAGTTAAATAGGTCTCATGTAGACATGTATATCTCTGTTAAATCAAAGTTACGTTATGAATGTACTGAATGTCACACATTAAAGTACAAGACTAAACTAATCAGATAAACGCCAAACATATGATTTAGTTAATTACCTGCACGCCTTTCTTTACCAGACCAATACGCTTGATGTTCAAGCGAGCAGAAGCATAAAACTTCAAGGCGTTGCCACGAGGAGTACCTTAGTTGGTCCTCCAAATCCAAATGTGGCTACATTGGCCCTGATCTACAATGGAGACAAAGAGACTAAGTTGGCAGCAAACGTACAGGCTATTTGAAGAAAAAGAGGATATAACCACATAAGAAACAAATGATCAATTGCATGCAAAAATTGGTAAGATTGCACACGAAGAACCAGGTATAACCCTTTAAAAGATAGGATTATGTGCTAATGTTTCCAGAATTACAGTGGCATTCCTTTTTTGCTTAAGGAGAATGTAATTCCAGAGCTTGAAGGTAAAAAAATAAAACAAAGGATTAGGTAACAACACTGTGCTCTAGCCTGAAAATGTTGTAATAGAGAATACCAGAGAGTCTGAAATTACATGAGTTAGCCCCTGTACACAAGTACAATGACACATAGAAAGCTAGCCCCTGTCCACAAGTACAATGACATCAAGACGCTAAAATAATTAGAGATGATAAAGGTGTTGACCTGGATGAAGAGAATGATGATCAGTTCTAGAATCTCAGGATGGAGTAGCTAATGTGGTTGAACTGCCCAAAGAATCGAAAGAGAAGTATATACCTTCGAAGCTATGTAATGCTTTCAATTTAGAATCAGAAGTAATTGTGGTTTTATTTTATCGATCCCTGTTTTGTGTGCGGCCTACAATAACAATCTGGATCACGTCAAAATAGCACCATATTATATATATATAGCATACCTTTTAGTTGTAGGTCTAGTTGGTTGGACTCAGAACAGCAGGCGGTCCCTCCTCGTCGCACACACGTTCACTGGTGCTTTGTCGTGGATATGAGCAGTGATAGTTTTCATGGATGTAGTTCTACTCTAGTATTTAAAACAACACCACTTGTTGAGGAAAAGTATTGCATGGTATGAGCAGATAACAACATCTACTTAAAAGGACTCATTTGTCCCCAGGCTGTCCACAAATAATAGTTTTCTTGATGCAATGAATCACTAAAATAAATTTTATAAAAATGCAGAAGTAGTTCAAGTGCAGGATAGCAAGCTCTCCCGGTTAGATATGAAGAAAATAAGAAAATCTGTGTAAAAAAATAAGAAGTTTAGAGATCTATTTGTTACCTGGAACCTAGCATTGATAGAAAACAAAGTTTCAGATCATGCTCAACAATAAACATAGAAACTCACATGCTTCGAGAAGCTGCATAAAAAAAAGTATATATTGTAAATGTAAATGGTCATCTTCTCAATAATTGTAGATGTATGGCATTCTAGCAATTGCTTATAGAAAATCTATCCTTACCTCCACATGGTTAAGGTAGTATGGAATATCATATTGTTGCATATATCTAACACCTTCCGTAGCAGCACGCCAGCACGTCGACATCGTGCCTCGCCTAGCAGTGGATGTACAATGAGACTGAAGAATCCCCAGCACGGCAGTTCAGCCAGATCTCCATACAAGCACCCCGGATCCCTCTCGTCCATGGTCCACCGTATCCCAACCGGTAGCGCCTCGGGGCCAAAGCCGGTGCAGAGGTGCATCACCAACGCACCGAACACTGGAATCAACTCTTGATCTGTACCGCTGCAACAGTTAACCAAAACAATCCAAGTGCCCAATCGTCTCTAGCTCTCTACCTGGTCTGGCACCTAGGTGACAGGTGTTGTATAAAAACTCAAGAGCAGTAGAGCCTATTTGGTTCGTTGGTTCGTGGCTCAAAAGCAACATACCTCATAAGCAGCAAGTGTAGCTCATCGCCACCGGAGGATATGGCACGACGATAAAGGAAGAAACAAATCAGGTGGCAGCGCCCGACTAGGGAGGCTACACCGGTGACATTTGCTGTGTCGTCAGGGACGACATGGTTGGGCGGGCTCTCCATCGAGGGTGATAGAGGTCCCGACGCGGAACGGCAGCGCAGATTAGCCAATGGCCGGGTCGCACCTAATCTGGAGGCCACACATGATCCCAAACTATAAATACAAGTGGTTATATTACAGTCATCATCAAAATAAAAAGATGAGTACAAGAACTTTTTAAGCTATATGAAAATAGTAACATCGACCATGGTTCATATAAATGACTCTCAAAAAACTTTTCTGTAAAATACACTTGCTTCCAAATCCACACAAATGTAGTATTCGATTGTTAACAATAATTAAGTTAAAGATAAATAGTAACATCGACCATGGTTCATATAAAATAGACAAACTGCAAGAAGGCTCCACTGAATCATCGAAACAGCGTCAGCAATAGAGAGTTCTGTCTCTTTGATGTTTCTGTTGCGACTTTATCATACACCAAGCTACAAAATAAAGATGATGGCAACAGAAACATCAGTAACATTTTGTCGGCGTTTCGAGACAGGGGGGTCCCTAAGCCGACGAGTGAGTGTGTTGCGTGCCCCAGCCCAGATGGGTCGAGCGCGTGGGCGAGCGCGAAGGGGGGAGAGGCGAGGCGGCCGGAGTCGAGCGTGAGAGAGGTGGAAGTCCCGCGGCCTTCGTGTTCGTCCCGCGCCCAGGTCGGGTGCGCTTGCAGTAGGGGGGTTACAAGCGTCCACGCGGGTGAGGGAAGCGAGAGGCCCCAAGAGAGCGCCTGTCCCGTCCTCGGTCCCGCGCGGCCAACCTTCTCTGAGAAGGCCCTGGTCCTTCCTTTTATAGTCGTAAGGAGAGGATCCAGGTGTACAATGGGGTGTGTAGCAGAGCGCTACGTGTCTAGCGGAGGGAGAGCTAGCGCCCTAGGTACATGCCAATGTGGCAGCCGGAGAGATCTGGGCACCCTCCTGGTGTGATGTCGTGGCTGTCGGAGGTGCGGCGGAGCCTGGCGGAGGGACAGCTGTTGGAGCGGTCGAGTCCCTGCTGACGTCGTTCTGCTTCCGTAAGAGAGCTGGGGGCCGCCGTCGTCATAGAGCTTGCGGAGCGCCATCATTGCCCCTCTGGCGGAGCTGGCCGGATGGGACGCCGGTCTTGTTCTCCGTGACCCGAGTCGATTCGGGGTAGGATGATGATGGCGCTTCCTGTTGACGTGGCGGTCTGTGCCCTAGGCAGGGCGACGTGGGGGTTCCTCTGAAGCCGAGGTCGAGTCCGTCTTCTGTTGCCGTGGCCGAGCCCGAGCCATGGGGTCGGGCGAGGCGGAAGTCGTTCGGCCGAGGCGAAGCCCGAGCCCTGGGGTCGGGCGAGGCGGAGTTTCGTCGTCTTCCGGGTCTTAGCCCGAGTCCGAGCCCTGGGGTCGGGCGGAGCGGAGTTCGCCGTCTTCTGGGTCTTAGCCCGAGTCCGAGCCCTGGGGTCGGGCGGAGCGGAGTTCGTCGTCTTCCGGGTCTTAGCCCGAGTCCGAGCCCTGGGGTTGGGCGGAGCGGAGTTCGCCGTCTTCCGGGTCTTAGCCCGAGTCCGAGCCCTGGGGTCGGGCGGAGCGGAGTTCGCCGTCTTCCGGGTCTTAGCCCGAGTCCGAGCCCTGGGGTCGGGCGGAGCGGAGTTTGTCGTCTTCCGGGTCTTAGCCCGAGTCCGAGCCCTGGGGTCGGGCGGAGCGGAGTTCGTCGTCTTCCGGGTCTTAGCCCGAGTCCGAGCCCTGGGGTCGGGCGGAGAGGAGTTCGCCGTCTTCCGGGTCTCAGCCCGAGTCCGAGCCCTGGGGTCGGGCGGAGCGGAGTTCGTCGTCTTCCGGGTCTTAGCCCGAGTCCGAGCCCTGGGGTCGGGCGGAGCGGAGTTCGCCGTCTTCCGGGTCTCAGCCCGAGTCCGAGCCCTGGGGTCGGGCGGAGCGGAGTTCGCCGTCTTCCGGGTCTCAGCCCGAGTCCGAGCCCTGGGGTCGGGCGGAGCGGAGTTCGCCGTGGCGCCTTTGTCAAGACCTGACTGCCGGTCAGACTCACTCTGTCGAGTGGTGCTACAGTCGGAGTGGCGCAGGCGGCGCTGTCCCTCTGTCAGACTGGTTAGTGGAGCGGTGGAGTGACGGTGGTCACTTCGGCTCTGCCGGGGGCGCGTGTCAGGATAAAGGTGTCAGGCCACCTTTGCGTTAAATGCCCCTGCAATTTGGTCAGTCGGTGTGGCGATTTAGTCAAGGTTGCTTCTGAGCGAAGCCAAGGCCTCGGGCGAGCCGGTGATGTGTCCGCCATAAAAAGGGGGCCTCGGGCGAGACGGAAGTCTCTCGAGGTCGGCCGCCCTTGGCCGAGGCTAGGCTCGGGTGAAGCATGATCGAGTCACTCGTGTGGACTGATCCCTGACTTAATCGTACCCATCAGGCCTTTGCAGCTTTATGCTGATGGGGGTTACCAGCTGAGAATTAGGCGTCTTGAGGGTACCCCTAATTATGGTCCCCGACAGTAGCCCCCGAGCCTCGAAGGGAGTGTTAGCACTCGCTTGGAGGCTTTTGTCGCACTTTTTTGCAAGGGGACCAGCCTTTCTCGGTTGCCTTTCGTTCCGGCGGGTGCACGTGAGCGCACCCGCCGGGTGTAGCCCCCGAGGCCTCGGAGGAGTGGTTACACTCCTTCGAGGTCTTAATACCTCGCGTAACGCTTCGGCTGGCCTTGTCGTTCCCTCATGCGAACTGGCCGTAGCCCGGGTGCACGGTCGGGGCCCAAGCTCTCGGGCTGGTATGTTGACGCTGTCAACGATTTGGCCGGAGCCGGTTTTTGCGAGAGCAGCCCCCGAGCCTCCGCACAGGGCGAGAGGACGATCAGAGACAGACTCGACTTTTTACATACGCCCCTACGTCGCCTTTCCGCAAGGAGGAGGGGGGGAGTGCGCCATGTTACCCTCGATGGGCACCGAACATGGTGTCTCCGGTGAGCTGCAAGCGGGTAATCCGAGTGGACGTCCGTGCCCCGTTCGTTGGGGGTCGGCTAGGGGCCCAGAGGCACGCCCAAAAGTACCTGCGGGTGATTTGCCGGACCCGGTCCCCTGGCGACGGGGTCCGAGGGCTCGATGCCTCCCTCCGATGGGATTCCGTTACAAGATCATTCCCGCTGGTCTCGGAAATGTCCTAGGGTACCTCGGGAGCGCAGCCCGAGCCTCGGTTATGTATCGAACGTACCCCTGGTCATCCCTCGCTCGGTGTCTGAGGCGACTGTGAACCCTTCGGGGGCCAGCCTTCGAACCCCTGATCAGTAATGGGCGCGGAGCCCGAGTAGCCTGAGGCGGCCATGGAACCCTTCGGGGGGCTGGCCTTCGAACCCCTGACCAGTAGTGGGTGTCGGGCCCACGCGATCTGAGGCGGCTGTTGAACCCTTCGGAGGGCCAGCCTTCGAACCCCTGATCAGTAGTGGGGGGCTCGGAGCCCGGTTCCTTCGCGGAGAAGGATCCCTTTCGGGGCATCCCCCTTTCCCGGTCCCTGTTGCAAGAGATAGAGAAAGAGGAAAACGGAAAAGGATACGAAATCGGACGACGTGGCGTACCTTTTCTGACGCGGTTATTATGGCGAAGGTGAAGCGTCGCGCGCTCCTCCCGTTAGAGACGCCGCCTGTCCCGCCGCGGAGTAAATGCGACGGGGCGAGTGGTTGGCGGGGCGGCCGTTGCGCGTGTGCGATCCGTTCAAGGAACGGGTCACGGGTACACCGCTTCCACGCCGTGAGAGGAGGCTCTCTTGCTATCCCGGGATGGGACGTGAGCCTGGCTGACGACGTGACCGCTGCGCCCGCCCGCCTGCCACCGCTATTACTGCCGGTCCACTTTCGGTCGCTTTGACCGACGCGCCAGGCTGGCGCTGTTGGGTTGCCTCGAGTCGCGGCATTGGCTCCGCAACCGAAGAGGCGCGATGGTGGCACAAGTGGCGGTGCGGTTGCTTGCATGCAGCAACTGGCGCGCCGGTTGCTCGACGCGTGGGCCTGGGTTCCCAAGCTGACGTGTCAGAAGTTGGAGAAGCGCGTCCGCCTGGCGCGGTTGCATGCCGCCTGCATGGCTGCCCGCCCCTTCTGCCCGTTGGTCTGGGCGAAAATGGGGGGTCGCTTGTAACCGCTGGACGGTCGTGCGCATCACGCGCGGCGGTTTGGCTTCTTCTGCCCTGAGCCGGCTTGCATGACATGCGGGACCCAGCCCCCGAGTCGCAGGGGAGGGCCTTGGAGTGTGTTGGAGAAGACTCAGCCTGTGGCGCCTGGGGGCGCACGTAGGGAGAGTTGCCTTTAAAAGGAGGGAGACTCCTTTCGGAAGGCAACCATGTCTTCTTCCTCCCTTAAGCGTCGTGTCTTCCCATCTTCCAAGCCCCCGGATGGGGGGTATCCGCCGCCTTTCCGCCTCCTCGTTGGAGGAACGCAACTCCATGGGAGTTGGTACCTCTCAGCCATCATTCGGCTTCAAGGATTTTCATCAGGCAGCCTGGTTGCCCCCTTCCGCCGGCGGCCACCCAAGACGGTGACCTCCAGCTCCTGGATGGGGAGAGGCAAACCAGGCTGTGATTCCACCCTCAGCATCGGGTGCGTTCGTCATCCTCGCTGGGGCGGGGGTCGAGGCGAGCCGGGGCTCTACCTCGCGTGCGGGTCGGCGAACCACCTCCTCTTCTAGCTTCTGGTGGTGGCAATCGTCCTCCCGCGCTACGACGGAGTCGTCCTCCAGTCATGCCGGGGAAGGCGAACTGTTGCTGTCCAGCTAGGATGCAACATTCCGTCTTCCCCCTCGCATTCGGGGTGAGGACGGCAGCGAGGATCTACCGGAGCGCTTGGGAGTGGCCTGCTCTTTGGCTTTGATGGCTTGTTCACATCCCTTGAGTGGGACCGCGAACAAGAGCCTTCCGGTGACCGCGTTCACCTGGGGCCATGGCTGCCGCTGCAGAGGTCGCTGGCGAGCCTCCCGGCGTTCGTCGCCCCGCAGGCCCGAGGTCGCTCGTACCCTCGGGGACGGAACCGGAGTCCCGTTTGTGATGGCACTTCGAATGCCAGTGTTTTTTGTTCATTGTGGCTGTCGGGGCCTGAACATGTATGTAATTTCGGCACGGAGCCGTGTTTTTTCCTCATTTTCGAGCACTAAGTCTCGCCTGTCGGTTATCTGAACCGCTTTACCAAGCATGAGTCGCCCCGTGTTAAGGTGACGGGTGAGGTATCCGTATCCCGGAGGCGTAGGAGTCCCTCGGCCCGTTTGGCCTTGTTGTCTGGGGCTCCTCTAGCTTAGTTAAAGAGACCCCTCGGCCGCCCTTCGGTGGACCGAGGCCAGGGGTAGCGATATCAGTATGAACAGAGGCGGAGTTGGCTCGAGAATGGGAACCTGGTTGGCCGGAGCTTAGTCGTGTTGTCCGTCAGCGGAGCCGACGCCAAAGTCGATCAGTTGAGGCCTCGGGTCGGGCTGGCGCCCTTGGAAGCCGGTTGACCGAGGCCCCGGGGGTAACCGGTTGAGCCGCCTGCTCGGACCGGATTCCCGGAGGAGTCCCTGGATCGCGTCGCCGCCCGAGGCTGGGTCGGACTTTGCTGAAGACGTCGTCGGTGCCGAGGGTGCTATGGCTCCCTTCAGCGTGAAGACCCGAGCCTGCAGGATCAGATCATCTTGTAGCGTGTGCTTTCTGCGGCCGCCGAGGCCAGAAAAAACACACCCTCGCCGCGCTTGCGAAGCTGCGCCTTTTTTCCTCTTGTTTCGAGCATCTGGACTCTGTCGGTAACAGGGATGTTTGTGTGAGCGAGAGTTGTTTTTCGCGGAAGGGACGAGTGAGGTATCCGTATCCCAGAGGCGTGGGAATCCCTCGGCTCGGTCGGCCTTGCCGCTTACGCGTACTTTCACCCGTCCATGAGGCCCTGTCCCCGACTCAGTCGAGAAAGCTTGAAGGACTGCTTCGGCAGGAGAACTTCCGAACGTGAAGACTTGTTCGGTCCACGGGGTCGCTTTATCCGAGCGCAAGTTACTTATCGCAGAAGGTGATGAGTGAGGTATCCGTATCCCGGAGGCGTAGGAGTCCCTCGGCTCGGTCAGCCTTGGCTGCTTACGTGTACTCCGTCGTTTCCAGGATCCGCTTTTCGAAGTAGTCAAGAAGCACGAAAGAAATCCTGCTAAAAAGAGGTCCTTTTTCGAGGAAAAATTCGACGCAGAGGGGGTCTCCCCCCTTTTAGCCCCCGAGGGAGGGTCGGGCTTTGCCGAGGCTAGGCCGACCCTTCCTTGACGACTAAACTTTGCGTAGGTGCGAGGTATATGAACAACTTGAAAACATCTTAAGGGTAGAAGCGACGTAGCTGTTTGATGTTCCAAGCGTTGCCGTAGATTTCACCTTGATTGTTGGCCAGCTTGTATGTTCCTTGCTTCAGAAGTTTGGCGATGACGAATGGCCCTTCCCAGGGGGGCGTGAGCTTGTGCCTCCCTCGGGCGTCTTGCCGCAGCCGGAGCACCAGATCGCCCACCTGGAGTTCTTGGGACCGGACCCCTCGGGCGTGGTAGCGTCGCAGGGACTGTTGGTACCGCGCCGAGTGTAGTAAGGCCCTGTCCCGAGCTTCCTCCAGCTGGTCCAGCGATTCCTCTCGGCTAGCTTGGTTGCTTTGTTCGGTGTAGGTCCTCGCCCTCGGGGAGCCGTATTCCAGATCAGTGGGCAAGATAGCTTCAGCCCCGTAGACCAGGAAGAACGGCGTGAAGCCCGTGGCACGACTCGACGTCGTCCTTAGGCTCCAGACCACCGAGGGGAGTTCCTTCATCCATCGCTTGCCGAACTTGTTGAGGTCGTTGTAGATCCGAGGCTTGAGCCCTTGTAGAATCATGCCGTTGGCACGCTCTACTTGCCCATTCGACATGGGATGAGCCACGGCGGCCCAGTCCACCCGGATATGGTGATCCTCGCAAAAATCCAAGAATTTTTTGCCGGTGAACTGGGTGCCGTTGTCGGTGATGATGGAGTTCGGGACCCCGAAGCGATGGATGATGTTGGTGAAGAATGCCACCGCCAGCTCGGACCTGATGCTGTTCAGAGGTCGGACCTCGATCCACTTGGAGAATTTGTCGATGGCGACCAGCAGGTGCGTGTAGCCCCCGGGCGCCTTCTGCAAGGGGCCGACGAGGTCCAGACCCCATACAGCGAAGGGCCAGGTGATGGGTATTGTCTGCAGAGCCTGAGCGGGCAGGTGTGTCCGCTTCGCGTAGAATTGGCACCCTTCGCAGGTGCGGACAATTCTAGTGGCGTCAGCCACCGCTGTTGGCCAGTAGAAGCCTTGCCGGAAAGCATTTCCGACAAGGGCTCGGGGCACTGCGTGGTGGCCGCAAGCCCCCGAGTGTATTTCTTGCAGCAGTTCCCGACCTTCGGCGATGGAGATGCATCGGTGGAGGATGCCCGAGGGGCTGCGATGGTAGAGCTCCTCTTCGTCGCCCAGCAAGACGAATGACTTGGCGCATCGCGCTACCCACCGAGCCTCGGCTTGGTCGAGGGGTAGCTCTCCTCGGCGGAGATATTGCAGGTATGGGGCCTGCCAATCTTGATCTGGCGTGGCCCCGCTCTGCCCTTCCTCGATGTTCAGTGCCCCGCCCTCGGGGGCCGAGGGTACCTCGGGCTGTGCCGAGGGTACCTCGGGCTGAGCCGAGGGTACCTCTGGCTCGGGCGCGTCGTCGAGCTTGACGGAGGGTCGATGCAGATCCCGTGAGAAGACGTCCGGGGGGACTGTCGTTCGCCCCGAGGCTATCTTAGCCAGCTCGTCTGCGGTTTCGTTGTAGTGCCGAGCGATGTGGTTGAGCTCGAGCCCGAAGAACTTGTCTTCCAGGCGCCGAACCTCGTCGCAGTAGGCCTCCATCTTCGGGTCGCGGCAGTGGGAGTTCTTCATGACTTGGTCAATGACGAGCTGCGAATCACCGCGGGCGTCGAGGCGTCTGACCCCTAGCTCGATGGCGATCCGCAATCCGTTGACCAGAGCTTCGTACTCGGCCACATTGTTGGACGCCGGGAAATGGAGGCGCAGCACGTAGCGCAAGTGCTTTCCGAGGGGCGAGACGAAGAGCGGGCCCGCGCCGGCCCCCGTCTTCATCAGCGACCCGTCGAAAAACATAGTCCAGAGCTCCGGTTGGATCGGAGTCGTTGGCAGCTGGGTGTCGACCCATTCGGCCACGAAATCCGCCAACACCTGGGACTTGATGGCCTTCTGAGGGGCGAACGAGATCGTTTCGCCCATGATTTCCACCGCCCACTTTGCGATCCTGCCTGAGGCCTCTCGGCACTGGATGATCTCCCCCAGGGGGAAGGATGACACCACAGTTACCGGATGAGACTCGAAGTAGTGTCGCAGCTTCCGCCTTGTCAGGATCGCAGCATACAGCAGCTTTTGAACTTGTGGGTAGCGGATCTTAGTCTCGGACAGCACTTCGCTGATGAAGTAGTCCGGCCTCTGAACGGGCAATGCATGCCCTTCCTCTTGCCTTTCGACCACAATCGCGGCGCTAACCACCTGAGTGGTCGCGGTGACGTAGACCAAGAGGGCTTCTCCGTCCGCCGGGGGCACCAAGACAGGCGCCTTTGTAAGGAGCGCCTTCAGGTTGCCGAGGGCTTCCTCGGCCTCAGGGGTCCAAGCGAAACACTCGGCCTTCCTTAAGAGGCGGTACAGAGGCAGACCTCTTTCGCCGAGGCGTGAGATGAAGCGGCTTAAGGCCGCGAGGCATCCCATGACCCTCTGTACCCCTTTTAAGTCCTTGATGGGTCCCATGCTGGTGATGGCCGCGATCTTCTCCGGGTTGGCTTCGATGCCTCGCTCGGAGACGATGAACCCTAGGAGCATGCCTCGGGGGACCCCAAAGACACACTTCTCAGGATTAAGCTTGACTCCTTTCGCCTTGAGACACCGGAATGTCACTTCAAGGTCGGAGAGGAGGTCGGAAGCCTTCCTTGTCTTGACTACGATGTCATCGACGTAGGCCTCGACTGTGCGACCGATGTGTTCGCCGAACACATGGTTCATGCACCGCTGGTACGTCGCGCCCGCATTCCTCAATCCGAACGGCATGGTGACATAGCAGTACATGCCGAACGGCGTGATGAAAGAAGTCGCGAGCTGGTCGGACTCTTTCATCCGGATCTGGTGATACCCTGAGTAGGCATCGAGGAAGGACAGGGTTTCGCACCCAGCGGTGGAATCCACGATTTGGTCGATGCGAGGCAGGGGGTAGGGAACCTTCGGGCATGCTTTATTGAGACCAGTGTAGTCTACACACATCCGCCATTTCCCCCCTTTCTTCCTCACAAGCACAGGGTTGGCAAGCCATTCGGGATGGAATACCTCTTTGATGAACCCTGCTGCCATCAGCTTGTGGATCTCTTCGCCAATCGCTCTGCGCTTCTCCTCGTCGAATCGGCGCAGAGGCTGCCTGACGGGTCGGGCTCCGGCCTGAATATCCAGCGAGTGCTCGGCGACATCCCTCGGTATGCCGGGCATGTCCGAGGGACTCCACGCAAAGACGTCGGCGTTTGCGCGGAGAAAGTTGACGAGCACTGCTTCCTATTTGGGGTCGAGCCCGGAACCGATCCGGACCTGCTTGGTGGTGTCGCCACTGGGGTCGAGAGGGACGACCTTGACCGTCTCCGCTGGCTCGAAGTTGCCGGCGTGGCGCTTCACGTCTGGCACCTCCTTGGAGAGGTTCTCCAGGTCGGCGATGAGGGCCTCGGACTCGGCGAGGGCCTCGGCGTACTCCACGCACTCCACGTCGCATTCGAACGCGTGTTTGTACGTGGGGCCGACGGTGATGACCCCGTTGGGGCCCGGCATCTTGAGCTTCAGGTAGGTGTAGTTGGGGACGACCATGAACTTCGCGTAGCATGGCCTCCCTAGCACGGCGTGGTAGGTTCCTTGGAACCCGACCACCTCGAACGTCAGGGTCTCCCTTCGGAAGTTGGAGGGCGTCCCGAAGCAGACGGGGAGGTCGAGTCGCCCGAGGGGCTGGACGCGCTTCCCAGGGATGATCCCGTGGAAGGGCGCAGCGCCTGCTCGGACGGAGGACAGATCGACGCGCAGGAGCTTGAGGGTCTCGGCGTAGATGATGTTGAGGCAGCTACCCCCATCCATCAGGACCTTGGTGAGCCTGACGTCGCCGACAACGGGGTCGACGACGAGCGGGTATTTCCCCGGGCTCGGCACATGATCGGGGTGGTCGGCCTGGTCGAAAGTGATGGGCTTGTCGGACCAGTCTAGGTAGACTGGCACCGCCACCTTTACCGAGCAGACCTCCCGGCGCTCTTGCTTGCGGTGCCGAGCCGAGGTATTCGCCGCATGCCCTCCATAGATCATGAAGCAGTCGCGGACCTCGGGGAATTCTCCTGCTAGGTGTTCTTCGTTCTTGTCGTCGTCGCGGGCCCTGCCACCCTCGGCGGGTGGCCCGGCCCTGTGGAAGTGACGCCGAAGCATAACGCACTCCTCGAGGGTGTGCTTGACGGGCCCCTGATGGTAGGGGCACGGCTCCTTGAGCATCTTGTCGAAGAGGTTCGCACCTCCGGGGGGCTTCCGAGGGTTCTTATACTCGGCGGCGGCGACAAGGTCCGCGTCAGTGGCGTCGCGTTTCGATTGCGACTTCTTCTTGCCTTTCTTCTTGGCACCGCGCGGAGCAGACGCCTCGGGAGCCTCTTCCGATGGGCGGCCCTGGGGCTGCTTGTCTTTTCGGAAGATAGCCTCGACCGCCTCCTGGCCAGAGGCGAACTTGGTGGCGATGTCCATCAGCTCGCTCGCCTTGGTGGGGGTTTTGCGACCCAGCTTGCTCACCAGGTCGCGGCAAGTGGTGCCGGCGAGGAACGCGCCGATGACATCCGAGTCGGTGATGTTGGGCAGCTCGGTGCGCTGCTTCGAGAATCGCCGGATATAGTCCCGGAGCGACTCTCCCGGCTGTTGCCGGCAGGTTCGAAGGTCCCAGGAATTCCCGGGGCGCACGTATGTGCCCTGGAAATTGCCAGCGAAGGCTTGGACCAAGCCGTCCCAGTTGGAGATCTGCCCCGGAGGCAGGTGCTCCAACTAGGCGCGAGCAGTGTCGGAGAGGAACAGGGGGAGGTTACGGATGATGAGGTTGTCGTCGTCCGTTCCACCCAGTTGGCAGGCAAGGCGGTAGTCCACGAGCCACAGTTCCGGTCTCGTTTCCCCCGAGTACTTTGTGATAGTAGTCGGGGGTCGGAACCGGGTCGGGAATGGCGCCCGTCGGATGGCCCGACTGAAGGCCTGCGGACCGGGTGGTTCGGGCGAGGGACTCCGATCCTCCCCGCTGTCGTAGCGCCCCCCACGCCTGGGGTGGTAGCCTCGGCACACCCTTTCGTCGAGGTGAGCCCGACGGTCCCGTCGATGGTGCTCGTTGCCGAGGTGGCCCGGGGCCGCAGGCGCGGTGTTGCGCGTACGCCCGGTGTAGACCGAGGCTTCCCGCATGAATTGGGAAGTCGCGGCATGAGGTTCCGAGGGACAACCTTGCCTTCGGGAGGCAGTGCTCTCGGCCCGCCGGGCCGCAGCGCCTTCCAGGAGATTCTTGAGTTCTCCCTGGATTCGCCGACCCTCGGTGGTTGACGGCTCCGGCATCGCGCGGATGAGCATTGCTGCGGCTGCCAGGTTCTGACCAACCCCGCTGGATGCGGGCGGCGGCCTGATCCTGACATCGTCGGCGACGCGGTGCTGGAGACCTCGGGGCAGGTGACGTATTTCTCCGGCCAGGGGTTGGCCCACCCATGCCTGTCCGACGTCCCGACGGATCGGCTCAAGCGCTCCCGTTCCCTCGTTGAGCCTGGCCTGCGCCTCGCGGACTTGCTCGAGTTGTGGGTCGTAACCCCCCGCCGGAACGGGGACCACAGCTAGCTCCCGTGGGATGTCGGCGCGAGGCGCTGACCTAGGGAGATCACCGTCCTCCGGCATGCCAAGATGGTTGCCTTCGGAGGGATTCCCTAGCTCGATGTGGAAACATTCGCGGCTTGGGCCGCAGCTCTCGTCGCCAAGGCTGCGGCTTCCATCGGAACGGTCGGATAGGCAGTAGTCACATGCGGTCATGAAGTCCCGCACGGCACTGGGGTTGCCAAGTTCGGAGAAATCCCAACCGATGCTGGGATCGTCATCTTCCTCGGACCCAGAGGGCCCGTAGGTCGAGACGTCCGTCAGTCGGTCCCAAGGCGACCGCATACGGAACCTCAGTGGGGTTGCACTCGCCTCAATGAGAGCGCCCGCCAAAACGAGGTCGTTTGGCGGGTTGAGGCCGAGTCGAAATGACGCAAGATGGGAGTTAGTCGTTACCTTTTGGTCGACGAGGAGCGACGTAGTCACATCGGGGACTGGTTGCACCATCATCTCCGATCCGAGGGCGACGTCCTACAGGCTTTCCGCGAGCGCGCCGGCGCCGTCTTCTTGCTCGGGGTCAGCGTGCCGCGGGGGGACGGCGCTTGCCTCCGTCTTGAACGCGAGGTCGACGTCCGGCGTGCCTTCCGTCGGGGTGTCGGGGGCGTCGATTTGCTCGACGGCCGACGAAGCGCGGCCTCCCACCTGGCCTTGACGGCCCCGTCTCCTCCTCCGTTGGCGGGGGAGAGAACGGAGCGAGCCCGAATGTTGCCCTTCCACCACGCGGGGAAGACGTCGTCGATTCCGCCGCCGGCTGGCGGGTTGTAGGCCGCCATTGTCGTAGTCGCACGGCGGTGGAAGGAGTATCATGTCGTAGCTGCCGTCGAAGGACATGAACTCAAGAGTCCCGAAACGAAGCACCGTCCCGGGGCAGAGAGGTTGCTGGAGACTGCCCATCTGGAGCTTGACGGGGAGCTGTTCGTCAGCACGCAGCGTGCCCCTACCTGGCGCGCCAACTGTCGGCGTTTCGAGACAGGGGGGTCCCTAAGCCGACGAGTGAGTGTGCTGCGTGCCCCAGCCCAGATGGGTCGAGCGCGTGGGCGAGCGCGAAGGGGGGAGAGGCGAGGCGGCCGGAGTCGAGCGTGAGAGAGGTGGAAGTCCCGCGACCTTCGTGTTCGTCCCGCGCCCAGGTCGGGTGCGCTTGCAGTAGGGGGGTTACAAGCGTCCACGCGGGTGAGGGAAGCGAGCGGCCCCAAGAGAGCGCCTGTCCCGTCCTCGGTCCCGCGCGGCCAACCTTCTCTGAGAAGGCCCTGGTCCTTCCTTTTATAGTCGTAAGGAGAGGATCCAGGTGTACAATGGGGGGTGTAGCAGAGCGCTACGTGTCTAGCGGAGGGAGAGCTAGCGCCCTAGGTACATGCCAATGTGGCAGCCGGAGAGATCTGGGCACCCTGCTGGTGTGATGTCGTGGCTGTCGGAGGTGCGGCGGAGCCTGGCGGAGGGACAGCTGTTGGAGCGGTCGAGTCCCTGCTGACGTCGTTCTGCTTCCGTAAGAGAGCTGGGGGCCGCCGTCGTCATAGAGCTTGCGGAGCGCCATCATTGCCCCTCTGGCGGAGCTGGCCGGATGGGACGCCGGTCTTGTTCTCCGTGACCCGAGTCGATTCGGGGTAGGATGATGATGGCGCTTCCTGTTGACGTGGCGGTCTGTGCCCTAGGCAGGGCGACGTGGGGGTTCCTCCGAAGCCGAGGTCGAGTCCATCTTCTGTTGCCGTGGCCGAGCCCGAGCCATGGGGTCGGGCGAGGCGGAAGTCGTTCGGCCGAGGCGAAGCCCGAGCCCTGGGGTCGGGCGAGGTAGAGTTTCGTCGTCTTCCGGGTCTTAGCCCGAGTCCGAGCCCTGGGGTCGGGCGGAGCGGAGTTCGCCGTCTTCTGGGTCTTAGCCCGAGTCCGAGCCCTGGGGTCGGGCGGAGCGGAGTTCGTCGTCTTCCGGGTCTTAGCCCGAGTCCGAGCCCTAGGGTCGGGCGGAGCGGAGTTCGCCGTCTTCCGGGTCTTAGCCCGAGTCCGAGCCCTGGGGTCGGGCGGAGCGGAGTTCGTCGTCTTCCGGGTCTTAGCCCGAGTCCGAGCCCTGGGGTCGGGCGGAGCGGAGTTCGTCGTCTTCCGGGTCATAGCCCGAGTCCGAGCCCTGGGGTTGGGCGGAGCGGAGTTCGTCGTCTTCAGGGTCTTAGCCCGAGTCCGAGCCCTGGGGTCGGGCGGAGCGGAGTTCGCCGTCTTCCGGGTCTCAGCCCGAGTCTGAGCCCTGGGGTCGGGCGGAGCGGAGTTCGCCGTCTTCCGGGTCTCAGCCCGAGTCCGAGCCCTGGGGTCGGGCGGAGCGGAGTTCGCCGTGGCGCCTTTGTCAAGACCTGACTGCCGGTCAGACTCACTCTGTCGAGTGGTGCTGCAGTCGGAGTGGCGCAGGCGGCGCTGTCCCTCTGTCAGACTGGTTAGTGGAGCGGTGGAGTGACGGTGGTCACTTCGGCTCTGCCGGGGGCGCGTGTCAGGATAAAGGTGTCAGGCCACCTTTGCGTTAAATGCCCCTGCAATTTGGTCAGTCGGTGTGGCGATTTAGTCAAGGTTGCTTCTGAGCGAAGCCAAGGCCTCGGGCGAGCCGGTGATGTGTCCGCCATAAAAAGGGGGCCTCGGGCGAGACGGAAGTCTCTCGAGGTCGGCCGCCCTTGGCCGAGGCTAGGCTCGGGTGAAGCATGATCGAGTCACTCGTGTGGACTGATCCCTGACTTAATCGTACCCATCAGGCCTTTGCAGCTTTATGCTGATGGGGGTTACCAGCTGAGAATTAGGCGTCTTGAGGGTACCCCTAATTATGGTCCCCGACACATTTGTGCTCCTAGTTTGGTGTACCTAGAACTGTGTTTGAATTCAGACAAAGCAGTCAACATCTAGTTGTCCTGGGCTAAGTGAGCGAATTTTGCTCAACATGTACTACATCGCGTTTCGCTAAACCATATAATTAGCAACATATGGTGTACCCGAAACTGTGTTTGAATTCAGACAAAGCAGTCAACATCTAGTTTGTCCTGGGCTAAGTGAGCGAACTGTGCTCAACATGTACTACAAGTAATAAAAAAATATCATGATAATTAATAGATCAAAAGCTCATGCGATGTTGAAGACAGGACAAAAAATAGGAAGTAAAAACATACAGCAAACTACTGACCGACATTCAGGCAGATAATGGGATCAAGTTCATCCGAGTTGGTTCAATTTTCTGATGCATACGTGGATTTGGTGCACCTTGAACAAGAGCAGAGCTATACATTTGTAGCACCTTATCCAAGAGCAGAGCTATATCGTAGCGATATTTCTTTTTCGTCAAGAGGGGCTTCAAACAACTGCATAACAAAAATGTAATCAGTAAACTAAGTTTAAATATGAATGTATCTATAATTGAGAAAATCATGTCTTGTGAAGTAATAATCAATCGAGATTATTACATAAACACAAGAAAAAATACAGACATGGAGGTCTAGATTTGTCGCCCCTGTCACGCTCCCTGACAGTGCCACTCATCGGACCAGCGACCGAGCAATGCCCTTCCGCCTTGCTGTTTTCCTGTCCGGTTGCCGACGAGCCTCCAGACCCAATTGTATAAGTACCTATGGCATTACCCTTTCTCCTTAGCTGCAGATCAAGATCATTTACCATGCTATGGAGTTCGAGTTTGGTCTCTGTTACTGTTGTATCACCATGCATGTAAAGTTCATATAGATAATTTCTAGTGAGTGAAGAGCATTAGCTCATGAAGGAAGGAATTAAACTGCATAATTTTGTTTCAACTGAGGATATGAAATGCCTCCTGATGTTTTGGCATTATGGTGAATATTGACCACATGGAAATAGATAGTGGACCAAGACTTCATACTGGCAGTGCATATAATTACTTGATAACATGAAAATAATTCTATCTACAACATTATTTAGATCATGGCTTTCACTTTGCACCAGTGCATAGCACGAATGTGATCCCAATTCTTCAGAGATATTTCATCTGCATCTGCAGCAAACCATGCCTCAAGCCGACAGACACACCATTGCAAGCACATAAATATCATTTATACACAAACATTTTATAAATATCAACATTAGGTTCTCGGAACACCCAACATAAGAAAAGCACGAAGAGAAATGTGATAAATAGAAGGGGTGTTACCTTCAGCCCTGCACACCCTACTATCCCAGTGACAACTGTAATTGCATCCAGGTGTCGAGCGACCTATTATTCAAGCGTTTAATACCAGAGAAATTTTCGGAGCAAACCTTTAGTTATTCACAGACATAGGATCATAAGAATCACCTTACTTCTATGACACCTTGCTCCCCAAGAATAATTTTTGGCTTCTGCTCGCAATCAGCTAAAGCTTCTTTTAGTTCATCAACTAATGTTTCGTTTCTTAGTTCTTACAGCAACCAACTTAGGCGCCAATGTTTTGACATGTAGTAAGTTATATCGAGAATGCTCAAATGAGTGCATAGTTTCTTTATTACAAGATTAATGCTCAAATAAGTGCACAATTCCATTTCAAGCTTTGAACAAGAGGGCAAAAATGACAGCTTGTTATTCACATCATTGCTCTCCATTGGACCATTAATGCAACCACAGTTACTGATGTGCATTCAAATGTCCAAACTGCACATCATAGAGAAAATTGGGAATAGAAAGAAAAAACTCATCACTTGCAGAATTAATGATTTGGGAAATGCATTATTATTATATACTTGCTTTAAACCTCAATATACGATTACCCTCTTGTGCGCCCATTCGTTCAAGGTTAAAGGCATAGCTTCAGATTCACCATCTCATCACAAGATGTAATTACATAGTTTAAAGGACCATTGCACATTTTACAAACTATAAATTTATAAATTTAAAGAATAAGAGAAATGGTGAAAAAACCTAGAATAATAGCAACAAGAAGTAGACATTACTTGTATGGGTCTAGCAAGATCAGGAGCATCTTTCGGCCCGGCTAGCCTAGAATCTGTATTCTGTGAGACCAAGAGCTCGCAATGGCAACTTTCAATATCAGTTTTGACAAAGATCTCTAATATAAATAGAAAAAAGCCCTCCAAAAAAGGGTTCATGTTGAACATACCAGGGAATTTTTAATCTGAGCTGGCGCCTTATTTATTCATTCAGGTATCTTCCAAAAAAATTAGTTTTATCCATCTTCTCTAGCTCAGCCTTCCAAAAAAATGTTAAATGGAAAAGTCAAGGAAACAACATGTACGTACAATAAATGGATAGGAAAAATCAGGCGGAAAGAAAAAAAGAGATAGAGAAAACAACTCTGAAAGGTTTAATATTGTAAAAATATATAGCAAATGTGCTTGTATATATTATATTATATTGCAAGCAAATTAATTTATTCTAACTTATATAAGTATGGGGGTATGAATAAAGGAGAGAGCAGCTTTAGAAGCAAAAACGTGGGATAAATAAGACATGGGATAAATAAGACAGGTTGAAAGAAATACTTGGCTCTTTAATATTAGAAAGAGATGGAGAATATTATATTGCCACAATATCATATTATCCACATTAGAAAAAAAGACGAGACTGCATCTTGACACTTCGATTCAGTGCCCCTATATGCCTTACTCATGCAAACAACGAACATTGGATTTGGATCTGGACCTCACCTGGGAAAACCATACACACCCAAAGCGAGAAATTCAGCTCATGCTTGTGTGAGGCGCGTATAACCCATGAACCTCGTCAAATCGACCTGGGAGCATCACGGGCACCGGAGCCCGGGCACCGAAGCTGGGGCCATCGAATACGGAAGCCGCGACCCATGGATCTCGACCGCACCCACACGAGAGTAGTTTAGTATCAGTCTGCATGCATTCAGGTGATAGACACCATCCATGAGCTTTTAGTTCATACTTTCAGATTACAGTACTGCTACACTGTCTCTACCAATTAAAAAAATATGAAACCTTTGGTGTCTTCTATTTTTCTCTTAAATAAACGTAATGACATACAATTCTCCTATATTTATCTGAGAAAGGGAAAAAGGCTACTGAAGTGGTATGATAATTCTGAGAGGTGGTGGTTAGGACCTTGAACGAAACAGCCTAAGGGTCGCGGTTAGCGCCGAACTTGTTGCAGGCCTCTGGGATGACAGCGCCAGTGGCACCAAGCATGGCCTATCTGGCATGGATCAGCTCATAGGCTTGGTACCTGTATGGCGTTGATGGTAGGATAAGTTTGCTGAGTAGTGACACTTGTATCAACAATAGGTTCATCACCAAGCAAATCATCAACTGATGAAACATATGCACTATTCCCAATATTTTGGCATGAGCTCCGTAACTAATTTCTCAAACTAAGACATGCATTGTTGTACGAGCGGCAAACCAGCTTATGCCAAGGGTAAAACATATTAGTAGAAGTTTATAGTATGTAAGTTTACTCAAGAAAGAAGAAATTTTATAATTCCACAATGTCTCGGTTAATTGTTTGCCTGAGAAAACAACTGACCAAGATTGATTACTGCTTTATTTTTAGTTGTTACTGGAATGGATGATCTCCGTGGCTCCTTCCCCGTGAGCCTTGTGATCATTGACCAGTTGGCTAAATTGCTATTTAATGTAGCCAGATGCAATTCAGTGCTATGCTAATTTCTACTTTGGTATGGCGATCAGGTTTAAATTTTGGCGAAACAAAAACAGTGGAGTGGAGTACAAGCGTCCAGAAAAGTGAGGGAGCTATAAGTCTGGAGCTAGGAACGGTGTGAGCACGGATCGACCAAAAAAACTATGCAATAATACAATTCAACTTTGTAGTGGAATGTGGAAAAATTTCACCCTTTCTGGAAAGGCATAAAAGAATAGAAAAGGTCACCTCGAACTGGATCTAGGTCTGCTAAAGCAATGCATATAAAAATGGTTTCAGGGCATAAATGCATATTGAATGATATTCTAGAAGAACACATATTGAACAAACAACTTCCAGTATTGCTTGCTACATTGAAAAAAAATTGTTGAACTGCAGCACATGAGAAAATGCACAACAAAGTTTACAGAACACACATTAAAAACATTTCAATTTACAAAAAACAGAATAAAGTTCCATTTACGATGTCATAAGCAATTTAAAGTAGTTTTTGCCAACTGAACGGTGTAAATCTTTTTAATTGTCGATAGTTACTAACTTGGCAGCAATCCAATCATACTGTTGCAGCTGTAGACCAACCCAGGATAGATAGATGGTACCATGATTTGAATCTACAAACACAACTAAACATGCTCACTACTCACAAGAACATGTGTTAATTGATCATTATATAAGTCACTTGCATTGCAACATAGACTAAGAAACTCTACTTGATAACATGTGTGTAGCTTAGGCCAAGGCCTAAACGGCAAGTACAATGAGTTGAAACTCCTGTAATCGCACGGATTTTGAACCAGGTTACATTTACCTAAACAAAGCTCAAAATGTGAACATTCTCAAGTCAAAGAATACATGCAATTGATAGATGCAGGTCTAGTGAAAATGCAAGGGTTTAATCACTAACAGAATAGGCTGTTCTAGAGTAAGTACATATTACACACATTTGAAGTTAGATGAAATGTGATTTGACATGTTAGCATTAACAAGGGAACATAAGCATGGACAATTCCCTCGAGTAGCAGACATGAAAAAAATAAACTGTAAGCAAGAAACCGATGTTTTTCCCCAACCATTTTGTCTATTTTATTTATTCATTCAGTTCTTATTTATCTTTCATCGGAGGAGAGGAGGAAGAACAAAAGTACCTGCAATTGAGAAGAAACTAGCATGTCAAGGATTGCAGTTGGGAGGGGCAACCTTGATGGGCCTCCACATGACGGCATCTAGGTCTCACGTGTCGTAGCATTGAGAAGACGTCGCGGTGGCTGGGCTGTTCCTATTGGTTGGCCGACCGAGCGAGGTACCAGCTGTAGGCGGCGCCGTGGAGGAGGGCCATGTGCACCCTCCACACCGCGTTCAGGGCCGGCTCGCGGCCGAGCGGACGCAGGGAGACCCCCACCCCATCCTTGTCGGTGTGGAGGTATGTGCGGCGCGTGCGGCTCCGCAGCCGCCTATGGGTCCCATCGGCGGGGGAGGCGAATGGGGGCGACGACTTTGGGGAGGAAGAACGACTAGGGGCCTGGGGGTTGGAGCTTTGCGGGGGAAGAAGGTCGGTTCATTCACGGCGGCGAGTACGGAGGAAGGAGGTCGGTGCATCCACTGGGGCTGGAGATTTGCAGTGGCGACATCGAATCCACGACGGCGGTTGTGGATGCGGGCTTGGAGAGGGGGATGCGCGGAGGGGAAGGCGAGGCGGGGGGCATGGCGGCCTCCGAGACGGCTGGCCACACCGCGGCTGTGCGGATGCGCGGAGGGGAAGGCGAGGCGGGGGCATGGCTGGTCGAGCAGCGTCCGAGATGCCCGGCCACACCGCGGTTGCGCAGCTATGCATAGGGAGAAGCCGAGGCGGGGCTACATTGGCCACGCCAGGCGCCCACTTTGCTGTGTAGGGATTGATAGATGGGCCTAATACATTAACCAAATAACTCAGCCCACGCAGGCTACCGCGGCACAAATATATTGTACCATATCGGCAAACCAAAGGTTGCGGTAGCAACTTATAAACCTTCCTGCTACAGAGGAAGCATTCAACTTGTGTAATCAGCTCTTGGTATTGTTAACTTGTGTCGACTTTTTGCGCGAAGCGAGCACGTGGACCCAGCGCGCGGATGGGGGCGGGGTGAGAGCGCGGCTAACAGGGACAGGTTAGTGTGGCGATGGACGATCTAGATTGAACAACAGTGATGGACGATCCAGATTCAACAAAGGCAGAACGACAGGCTACCCTTACAGCCTTAATAAGTAGTAGAGATTAATTCATTGTATTATCCTGGAAAGACAAACAATATTGAATTACAAATGTACCTTCGGCTTGATAGAAGGCAAAAAAGTACAAGTGTGACGCACGAACGAATACAAGTCAGCGTGAACAGTACGGGGGTACTGTTCATCTATTTATAGGCACAGGACGCAGCCTATGAGAAATTACATTCATGCCCTTTACATTTATTATTAACTTATAGACAATTCTATGAGGACTAGATAGCCTTTTCCCCTTTAAGTCGGTTCCTTTTTCCGCCATTTAGCCGAAGCTCCCCTGCACGTAGCTTCGGAGCAAATCCAACCTTCGTCACGTTCATGCTTTTTACATCGTACATACTTTTTAGCTCGAGTCCGAAGGTACCTATTCACATGTTACACTTGGTAGATATTGTTAAATCACGTTTTTGAGGACCTTCAGAGGACGAAGGCCCCCAACAGTAGCCCCTCGCAGTATTAATTTGTTTAAGATAATGAATTCAGACTACGACATGGACGAAGGCCTTAAGCCGAAGGTCCGAAAAAACACCTTCCCTTTGCTAGAATAGCAACAGTCAATGACGGATGAGCCCCCCCAATTTGGAGCGTGCCGAGCGTATAAATAAGAACTCGCACCAACCACATTTGGTACGCTGCTTGTGCCATTTGCTTTATTTTCGATCAATTTTATAGCTCTTGCTCACTAACGCTTGCTAGTTTCTCAAGCTTCCTGAGCTTCGGTTAGAAAGACACATTTTCGTCATTTCTGAAGGGAAAAATGTCTCAAGACAAGAAGGTTGCTGCTGAGACGAAGCTAACTGAAGAGGAGAAGCTCTTTGAGGAGAAGAAGGCTGCAAATCCTTACATAGCTGGGTTTATCGAGTCAATGGCAAAATCAAATACAGAGAAGATTACTAAGGAGTTACTGGAGGGCCTGTCTGAAGATACTGGTGACAGTGACAGTTATGATGCAGAAAGTGGAGGCGAAGATTCCGAGGATCGACCCTGGAGACCAAGTCATGCAATTTTTGGAAAATCGACCATCAAGCAAAGTCACCTCGAAAACATGAGGGGAAGGTACTTTCGGGATATGTCTATTGTGAGGGCTGGCGGAGACAACAACGTTCCTGCGCCTGAGGAGAACGAAGTTGTGATTTTCCGAAGCTTCTTCAAATCTAGGCTTCGGTTCCCACTGAGCAGGTTTGTAGTTGAAGTGTTGAAAACCTTCCAAATTTTCCTTCATCAATTGACCCCCGAAGCCATATTGAGGATGGGAGTCTTCGTCTGGGCAGTAAGAAGCCAAGGGATAGAGCCAAGCTCAAAATGCTTCTGCAGCATGCACGAACTTCTGTATGAGACGAAGGCCACAGGGAAAGAACAGTATCACAACAACTTCAATTGTTATGGATTTATTGCCCGTCCCAACGCAAGCCACCCAGTGCCAACATTTCGGAAGAGATGCCCGGAAAATTGGATGGAAGAATGGTTTTATGTGAAGAACGACTTGATAGCGAGGGAGGACATCAAGGAGGTTATTATGCGCCCCATATGGTCCCGCTTTGGCCTTCGAAAGCCGAAGGTTGAAATTGATGAAGCTGTCGAAGCATGTCAGAAGGCATTTGGTACTGACTGCTTCTTTATTGGTATGAGAGATTTAATTCAAGAGCACATAGCATTCAGAGTATGACCGCTTGTAGAGAGCTGGGAAATGCCGAAGGAGACCATCACCAAGTCTAGCGAAGGTGAACTGGTCCAGCTGAAGTATACATTCAGATATGGGGATAAATTCGATGAACCAAACGATGACTGGCTAAAATGCATCGAAGTTACAAGTGATGAACTGCTTGGATCATATTCCAAGGCAGAAGATAATGCATTATCCACAGCCTTCGGAAGTCGAGAAAAGAAGAGATTGAACATAGTTTTTGACGCTATTGGCTTTGTCTACCCCGACTACCGCTACCTGCTGCGGGGGCAAGGGAAGAAGAGGAAAGCTGCTGCTCTGGCCGCCTCGGCTGAACCTGTGCCGAAGGATGCGGGCAAAAAGATGAAGGTACTTACCCACCGGCCATGTTATATTGAACCGGCCATGGTGCCTGAGTTTGGCGGGGAGGCGTCTTCAGCTGCTGAATCAAGAGAAACCGCTCCTCCGATGCAGAGGGCCGAAGAACCGGCTATAATGTTAAAGGCACCTTCGGTTGAGCTAGTTGAAACGAAGGTTGACAAAGATAAGGCTGAAAGGTCAACAACTGAAGAGGTAACAAAGATGCTAGGGACTTTAAGTCCTTCAACAGAAGCAACAGCGCTGAGGGCACAAAAGAGTTCTGCCATAACTCCTAGGAGAAGGAGGATGGTAAATGTATTAGATGTACTGGAAACAACCGACTCCATAAGTCTCACTCCCAAAGGGAAGGTTGCTGAAGCTAACAAAACGCAACCCAAAGCTGATACTAAGCAAATAGATGTTGAAGCTACAACAACCCAGGCTGAAACCAAGGCGGGGCCCTCGGTGTCTGCTGAGACGAAGCCTGCGAAATTTGAAGAAAAGGCAACAGAAGAAAAGGCCACAGAGCAAATTTCATTTGAAAAGGTTGCCACTCCTGCTCTCGAAGCTTTAAAAGAGAGCAATGATTACATCATCTGCCATGCTTCGGGAAAGGGACTTTCTCAGGAAGAAGAACGAGAAGCTCAACATTATGCCCAAAAATTGAAATACCCGAAGGGGGCATTAGTGTTCAATGGCAGTGGGGAAGAAGATTTTTTGTACTGTCTCCCGGATAATAAAGAGATATCCATCTGCCGGGAGATAGGTAGAAGCTTTGGATTTCCGAAGCTAGAAGATGGCCTGTCAATATTATCAAAGGATGAACCGGCTGACAGTTTAGCATATAATAGCATAAAGGTATAAAAGTCAATTTTGTATTTGAAAACGAATTATTTCATTTGTTTATACTTAATATTGTCCTCATCTTGCAGGGCTTAATCCTTAGCAATGCCCTTAGAGCACAGAAAAACATTGAAGATGAAGGGTATACAATGGCTCTGAACAACCTTCGTTCAGAGGTGATCGAATAAAGGAACGAAGGCCTTGAAAAAAGACAAAATATTAATTTCATTGGTAAACAAAGTAAAAGAAGATGAAGCTAGTTCCAAAGCTCAAGCTGAGATTCAAAAGAATGAGATCGAAGACCTTCCGGAACAATTGGCAGAGGCCAAAGAAAAATGCGCTCTCGCTGAAGCTAACCGAGAGGCCAGCGAATATTGGAAAAACTACTTAGAAAAAACAGTTGAAGAACTTCGCGCATCCAAGGAAAGATGTTTTGAAAAATCTTTGGGCTACGTGGAGAAGATAAAGGCTAGCTTTGCCAACGTGGGCGCCTATTCAAACGAAGATAACTTCATATGAGGCGACCCTGAGGGTGTTATCGAGTGGATAAGCGGAGAGGTCGAAGCTTTTGGAGAAATTTTAAGTGATCGCGGGGATGTCTGCACGTTCTCTGGTGCGAGAGGAATTTCAGCCATCTTGGAGAAGGCGGGTTGCAATCATGTCAAAACCTTGGCCCAGGCCGAAGTTGCCCTCTCCGTGGGTGACACAAAGGATCCCTCGGCCGAAGCAAGTTTAATGGGCGGAAAATTTTACACTTACATCTGGGAAAATGGCGGCCGAGAAATGGCTCACGAAATAATGAAGAAAAGTGAAAAAGATATTCATGACACTCGAGAAGCAGCGAAAAAAGCTGAGAAAGCTGCAGAACGCGAGAGACGGATAGGTATTGTTTAATGGCCTTTAGTTTCGTTGTTTGTTTTCGTGACTTCGAACTGATTGATTTTTTCTACTGCAGCTGAATTATCTCCTCCACTGGAGCCGTTCGACCCCCTGGCCGACCCAGAAACGAAGAAAGCAATAGAAATCATCAATATAGTTGAATCTATTGTTGATGAAGTTGTTAACATGTTGAACAAAATAGCGGAAAAGGTCCTGAAAGAGGACTGATATTGTAAAAACATTTTTAGACGATCAATGTAGCTTCGCTATATCAAGACTGTAAAATTCGATGTGCATATTTTTGAATCTAATGTGTAAATTATTTGTAATTCAGTTCTTTGCGATGCATGAAACTTTATATATATACCGTTTTTGAGTGTTCGACGAAAAAACACCTTCCCTTCTTTTCATGCTTCACAAAGAAGAAAATCCGTGCTTCGTGAAAATATCCATGCTTCGTAAAAACATCCCAGCTTCGTAAACAAAGGATCCCTTCTTTTGCAATAGAGGTGATGAAGCTGTATTTCTCAGGTAACTTTGTGCCTTAGCACATTTTCGTTTTTTATAAAGAAGTCTCCGAAGGTCGACTTCGTATTCAATTCGTGTCATCAATGCAATATTGTAACGCCGTGAATTTGGGGGTAGAATTTTTTCTTCTTTTCTCTCCCCAAATTCGGGCGTTACTCTCTTTTCTCTTCCAGTTTCGCTCTTTCTTCCTAATTTCAAACCAGTATAGTGACAGGTGTCCGTGTCATGTATAAATCAAAACCTAAGTGTCATGGGTGTTGCATCATGCCGAAGCGCATTTCTTTGTCTGATGTCACGTGTTCGTCTCGTTCCGTTTCGGATTTCGGTTGGCGATTGATTTCCTTTAAGGGTCGTGCGTGTCGTGGGTTTCGATCCGCGAAGTGGCCCGGCCCAACCCAACCTAGCCCAGCCCAGCCCAGCCCAGCCTGGCCCGGTCCGGCCCGGTCCGGCCCGCGCGCCCCTGGCGCCCCTGCCCACCTCCCCATGCGCCCCCCCCCCTCCTCCTCTCCCTCTCTCATTTGGACTTCCCTCGCAGCAACCTCCCTCTCCCTCTCCCACCTCTCTCTCCCCGTGGTGCCCTAGGTTTTGGAGACGGTGATCGCCGGAGTTGGATCCCCGGAGGTGAGTTTTTCCCCTCCCCTTCCCTTCTCCTCTCTCTCCCTCTCCCTCCCCTTCTCTTACCTGCGCGCGCCCTCCCTCTCTCCCCTACGCGCGTGCCCCTGCCCGTGGCGGCGCTCGCCCTGCTCGCCCACGCGCAGCGGCCTGCACCGGCGGCGCTCGCCCCCGCCCCTCCCTCCTCGGCCTCGGCCTGCCCCCAACCCGGCCCCCGGCACGACGGCGCCCGCCCCCTGCCCCTCCCCCAGCGCGGCGGTGCTCGCCCCTGCCCCTTCCCCCGCGGCGGCGCTCGCCCCTGCCCCTTCCCCGCGGCGGCGCCCGCCCCCGTCCCGGCCCCCTACGCAGCGGCGCCCGCCCCCTGCTCCTCCCCCGGCGCGGCGGTGCTCGCCCCTGCCCCTTCCCCCGCGGCGGCGCTCGCCCCTGCCCCTTCCCCGCGGCAGCGCCCGCCCCCGTCCCGGCCCCCTGCGCGGCGGCGCCCGCCCCCTGCCCCCTCCCCACGGCGGCGCCCCCCGACCCCGGAGTGGTCCGCCCGCCCCCTGCTCGGCCCCCCGGCGCGGCGGCCTTGCCCCCGGCGCGGCGGCTTGCCCCTCCCGGCGCGGCCTCCCCGGCCCCTCGGTGCGGTCCCCTGCCCCCGGCGCGGCCCCTGCCCCGGCGCGCAGCCCCCCCCGGCGCGGCCTAGGCCCCCTGCGTGCGACGTCCCGGCCCCCGGCGCGACTCACGTGGCCTCATTTACCCCCTAACGCGTTCCCGCGTGCGCAAGCCCACGCGCGCGATGATTATTTTTGGGTTTGTAGTTAATTTCAAACTCCGTTAGTTAGCGTGCTGTGTCGCGCGCTTCGTCGCATGACGAATTTATCTAATTTCAGATTCTATGAATGTGTTGCGTCGGGCGCTTCATCGCGCGACGATCCATTTTAATTTCAGGTTGTTTAATGTGTGACGTCGCGCATGTAGTCACGCGACGTTCCACTTTAGACTCAGTTCAGTTGACGTATGCCGTCTTGCGTTTCGTCGCGCGAAGCTTAATGTCTCTTTATAATCAATGCAAAGTGTCTCGTTGTGCGCTCGGTCGCGCGACGAGTCGTTGATTTCCTTAATTCAATTTAAAGTGCTATGTCGCGCGTCTCGCCGCGCGACAATCCTTTTAATTTATCTTCAACCGCTTACAATGATTAGACATGAAACATGACTTTACTTTATGTTAAACGTAGTGTCCACATTAATGCTCTTCAATCGAACAAGTGGTTTGATTTATAATAATGTAACGTGATCGTTTCTCGACTGTCTTTTCCTCTTTCTCTCTTAACCGTAATTGCGAGCCCGCGTGGAACGCCTGTTTATTTATTGCATCCTATTGTATGGTGTACTGTTCTTTTGTATTAAATGTGTGGATGTATGTATGTTTGCGCTCGCATAGAGAACGATCTGGTTGAGGAGCCCGAAGAACTCGCAGGAGAAGCCCCTGAGCAGCAGTCGGTTGGTGGAGGCAAGTGTCCCTTGACCTATCTCTGTCCTATACATACTTTAATTCACCTCCCGCATTACACATTTATACCTAAGGATTGACTAGCTTTTGTTATCCATGTCCTTGTTTACCTATTTGGGTTGGATTATTATTGCTTAGTCTTATGCTATTGCTCAACTCTAATCAATGAACATGATGAGAATGATCAATGATACGATGTTTTCCCTCTTCTTATTGTGATGTTATACTTGTGGCCTTTAAGGGGGCTCGAGCTGTTTCTCGAGTGCCTCTCCGTAAGGACCTGTTCGTTGGATGACCGCCCGGGAAAACAGTGCAACCATGAGGTGGAATGGGGTGCCCTTAGCTGAATAATTAGAGGATCCGAGGTGTAGTTCGCTTCGCCGTCGTGCCGTCAAGGGGGCTCGGTGTATGCGGCTCGCTCTGCCAAGGTTGATTTGTCCCTTGGGGAGGAGTGCGGTACATTTAGGAAACCTAACGGGCGGCTACAGCCCAGGGGAATCTTTGTAAAGGCTACGTAGTGAGACCCTGCCTACTCACCTTGGGAGTGTTCAAGGGTCCGTACAACCCGAGGCAAAAAGGGAATCACGGCTTGTGGGTAAAGTGCACAACCTCTGCAGAGTGTTTGAAAACTGATATATCAGCCGTGCTCACGGTTATGAGCGGCCAAGGGAGCTCCAGTGATTAGTGGTACTTGATCAGAGATGTTCAGTTTGCAGGTGGCAATGAGATTGATGGTTCTTGGTTTTGACACTGGTAATGGTAAGTGGTATTCTTTCCGTTTGGAAAGGAGTACTTTTGGGTTAATAACGTGGGTTAATTCTAAAACTTGGCTTTCTCTACTAGTAATAATAATTTGACCAACTAAAAGCAACTGCTTGACTTACCCCCACATAAAGCTAGTCCACTACAGCCAAACAGGATACTTGCTGAGTATGTTGATGTATACTCACCCTTGCTCCGCACACCAACCCCCCCCCCTCCCCAGGTTGTCAGCATTGCAACCACTTCTCAGGAGAAGATGAAGCTGTGGAAGGAGACCACCAGGAGTTCCAAGATTATGATGAGTTCTAGGCGTGGGTTAGCGGCAACCCCCAGTCGGCTGCCTGTGAAGGCCGTGTTTATCCATGTTTCGTTTTCGCACTTTGATTTATTGTAAAGACTATGTGGATGTCTCAGACATATGATGTAATCGACTATTATTTCCCTTTTTAATACTATTTGAGCACTGTGTGATGATGTCCATGTTATGTAACTGATGTGTATGTGAATTGCTGATCCTGGCACGTACATGGTTCGCATTCGGTTTGCCTTCTAAAACCGGGTGTGACATAAGTGGTATCAAAGCCGTGCTAACTGTAGGACCGCTAGCCTAGAGTAGAATGGTCGTTCTAAGGATTATAGACCTCTGTCCCTGCCTTGACTTTGGTATCCCTTCAAAAGTTGGTCATATCGACCAAAACTATGTTCTACTATATATTATACCTTGCTGAAAATTGTGTTTTATTCTAATCCTTCATTTATTTATGGTTCACTACTTGCTGGTCATACTAGTTCTGTTCTCACTCTTATGCTTGCGGTGTCTTTTGTAGATGGCTCGCCTTAGACACACCGCACGGAAGTCTGTCATCCCCTTCTTACCTTCCCGTCTCGCGGAGCATCCGCTTCGCCGTCCCGTGGCCGGTCATCCCAGCCACTTAGAGAGGCTGCACCACCGCCTGCATGAGGAGCAGGAGCGTCAACAATAGGAGCAGTAGGGCTCTTCTTTTTCGCTCCAGCAGGAGATAGAGTCTGTGACGAGCTGCTCCCCCGTGCTTCCTATGAAGGCGCCCCCTGCACCACCACTGGGCGCCCCAGCCCTTGGGGTAGCTGCTGGAGGAGACCCAGACGACGGAGGTGGTGACGACAGCTCGAGCCACGACACCGACATTTCTGCTGACCAGGAGCCGGAAGGATGGGTTGCTCGACCCATCACTCGCGGCGCTGCTCGCGGGTGTCACTTCCATGATGCGCTCGACACCCTGCTACGTCGGGCACTTAACCGGCGTACTTGGTCTATCGAGTATCGCTGTGTGGTCTACCAGCATAGTCGCGGGGTCTACCCGGACCGCTGGGAGGCGACCTGCTTGGTGCGCCGTCCGGAGAACAGTCTCCAGGGTGCGGAGGCCTGCTCAGAGCACTATTCCATCTCTGAGCGGGACTCAGCTGAGGCGGCCATGCAAGATGCCGCACGGCGTGCGCTTTCGCACTACTGCTCAGTGCTCGGTGGGGTAGCCGACGGTCTCAATTTGAAGTATTACCCCCGCCGTCCATCTGGCAGCACAGGAGGCATGATTTTCTCACCTGTTGGTGAGGGCAATCCTAGGTTGAGCAGCACAGTCAACCTAGCCGCCGTGCTAAACACGGAGCTGGACCATGCATTAGACGAGCTGAGTAGGGCTCGTGCTGAGATCGCCCTGCTGCGGGCTGAGCGCACGGAACGTCGTCACCTGGACGATGGTTCCCCCGCTCCCGTCGGGACTCAGCACCCGTACCGCTCACCTCAGCGTGGACACCAGCCTTATGGCAATCCCTACTGCAAGACCAAGATAAATCTAGAACCATAGATCGTCAGAGTTGGATCTTGTAATTAATACGAAATATATATACGTAGAAGCTACAGTCTTAGCGTTAGTCTCGCTTTTAGTTAGTCTTAGTTAGACAGGGTAGTTTGCCATATCATGTGCATTTATGTTTGTCATGATGAACTATGTTTGATTTGGATCTTTGTAATGACTGTCACCAGAATGTGGGTATCCCCTGCATTTTGGTTTACCTGTTATATGTTAAAGGAGTTAGCTATTTAGTTGGGAAGCCTTTTATTCCACTTTCCTCTTTATCTAAGAAGCTGTGTGGTCTGTGTTGGAGATCAGTGAAGATGCTCACCTGTCCAGTGTTATGGAGAATTCTATACTCTTTTCTTATGCTGCAAGATTTGCAAGATCAGTTCTGATGTGTGGTTGCATTCTGCAGATGTCAGAAAACAGGCGCAGAGGAGGAAGGCGTGCTCAGCAGGAGCAAGCCGCTCAGCAGGATGAGGTACCCCAGCAGCAGCAGCTGCCGCCCCCGCCCCCGATGTCCATCGAGCAGATGTTCCTAATGCAGACTCAGGCAGTCCAAGCCATCGGTCAGACTCTGGCCGCTATTCAGCAGCAGCAACAACAACCACCACCTCAACCTCAGATGCCTCAGATGCCCAGAGACAAGCGTGCTGAATTCATGAGAGGTCATCCCCCAACGTTCGCTCACTCTTCTAACCCCATGGATGCTGAAGACTGGCTGCGCACTGTGGAGCGGGAGTTGCATACCGCTCAGTGCGATGACAGGGAGAAAGTCATGTATGGTCCCCGTCTGTTGAGAGGAGCAGCCCAGTCATGGTGGGAGTCTTATCTCGTCACCCATGCCAACCCTGACACCATCACCTGGGAAGAGTTCAGAGGTAGCTTCCGTCAGTACCATGTTCCTGCAGGTTTGATGACAGTAAAGAAGGAGGAGTTCCTGGCCCTCAAGCAAGGGTCATTGTCTGTCAGCGAGTACCGGGACAGGTTTCTGCAGTTGTCTCGCTATGCTCCTGAAGATGTCAACACCGATGCCAAGCGACAGTATCGTTTCCTAAGAGGTTTGGTTGACCCTCTGCAGTATCAGCTGACGAACCATACCTTCCCGATATTCCAGCACCTGATTGACAGAGCGATCATGATAGAGAGGAAGCGTAAGGAGATGGAGGATCGCAAGCGCAAGACCAGTGGACCCCAGCCTGGAAGCAGCAACTGTCCTCGTTTCTCAGGCAGTCAACCTCAGCAGTTTAGGCAGAACCAGCGTCCACCTCAGCAGCAGCAGTTCCAAAGGCAGTATCCTCAGCACCAATATCAGAATCGCCAGAACAATCAGTCAGGAGGAGGTCAGTTCCAGAGGCAGAATCAGCAGGCACCTCGTCTTCCTGCCCCAGCAAACCAGCAGAACAGTCTGGCAGCACAAGCTCAGGTTGGAAACAGAGCATGTTTCCACTGTGGAGAGCAAGGCCATTGGGTGATGCAATGTCCGGAGAAGGCAGCCTAGCAGCAGTCAGGCCCCAATGCCCCAGCAAAGCAGAATGTGTCTCAGCCTGGAGCAGGCAACCGCTCTTAACCGCGCTATAATCATGGGAGACTGAACCACTTGGAGGCTGAAGCAGTTCAGGAGACCCCCGGCATGATAGTAGGTATGTTCCCGGTCGACTCCCATATTGCAGAAGTGTTATTTGATACTGGAGCAACACATTCTTTCATTACTACATCATGGGTAGAAGCACATAGTCTTCCAATAACTACCATGTCAACCCCCATTCAAATTGACTCAGCCGGTGGTAGAATTCGAGCCGATAGCATTTGTTTGAATGTAAGGGTGGAAATAAGGGGGATAGCATTTCCCGCTAACCTCATAGTAATGGGTACTCAAGAAATAGATGTCATCCTAGGGATGAATTGGCTAGATAAGTATCAGACAGTTATCAGTTGTGATAAGAGGACAATCAAATTGGTGTCCCCATTAGGAGAGGAAGTGGTGACCGAGTTAGTCCTGCCTGAGCCGAAGAAAGGAAGTTGTTATCAGATGGCTGTTGATAGAAGTGAAGCAGACCCAATTGAGAGTATCAAGGTTGTGTCCGAGTTCCCAGACGTGTTTCCAAAGGACTTACCAGGTATGCCACCAGAGCGGAAGGTTGAGTTTGCTATAGAACTTCTTCCTGGAACCGCCCCATCTTTAAGAGAGCTTACAGAATATCTGGACCAGAGTTGGTTGAACTTAAGAAGCAGATTGATGAGCTGTCAGAGAAAGGTTACATTCGGCCAAGCACCTCGCCTTGGGCCGCCCCTGTCCTATTTGTGGAAAAGAAAGATGGCACCAAAAGGATGTGTATCGATTATCGAGCTCTGAATGAGGTCACTATCAAGAACAAGTACCCTTTGCCCAGAATAGAAGATCTGTTCGACCAGTTGAGAGGAGCCAGTGTGTTCTCCAAGATAGATCTGAGGTTAGGTTACCATCAGCTCAGGATCCGACCTTCAGACATTCTGAAGACGACATTCATTACCAAGTATGGGTTGTATGAGTTCACAGTGATGTCTTTCGGTCTAACAAATGCACCAGCCTTCTTTATGAATGTGATGAACAGTGTATTCATGGATTATCTTGACAAGTTTGTGGTGGTATTTATTGATGAAATTCTGATATACTCTCAAAGTGAAGAAGAGCATGCAGATCATTTGAGGATGGTATTGCAGAGATTGCGAGAGCACCAGTTGTATGCAAGGTTGAGCAAGTGCAAGTTCTGGATCAATGAAGTTCTGTTCCTGGGTCATATAATCAACAAAGAAGGATTGGTTGTGGATCCGAAGAAAGTGGCAGACATTCTGAACTGGAGAGCGCCAACAGATGCTCGAGGAATCAAAAGCTTCATTGGAATGGCCGGATATTATCGGCGATTCATTGAAGGGTTTTCGAAGATTGCGAAACCAATGACAGTGTTGCTAGGCAACAAGGTCGAGTTCAAGTGGACCCAAAAATGCCAAGAGGCCTTCGAAGCGCTGAAAGAGAAGTTAACTACAGCGCCTGTCTTAGTCTTGCCTGATGTGCACAAGCCCTTTTCGGTGTATTGCGATGCTTGTTACACTGGTTTGGGATGTGTGTTGATGCAAGAGGGAAGAGTTGTGGCTTACTCGTACCGACAGCTGAAGGTTCATGAGAAGAATTACCCAATCCATGACCTAGAGTTGGCAGCAGTGGTTCACGCACTAAAGACATGGAGGCACTATCTGTATGGACAGAAATGTGATGTTTACACAGACCACAAGAGTCTGAAGTACATATTCACTCAGTCAGAGCTAAATATGAGGCAGCGAAGATGGTTAGAGCTGATCAAAGACTATGAGTTGGAGATTCATTACCATCCAGGCAAAGCGAACGTAGTGGCAGATGCTTTGAGCAGGAAGAGTCAAGTCAATCTGATGGTCGCTCGTCCAATGCGTTATGAATTGGCCAAAGAGTTTGACAGGTTGTGTCTCGGATTCCTGAACAAAACGCGAGGAGTCACAATTGAGTTGGAACCTACCCTGGAGCGGGAAATCAAAGAAGCAAGAATGATGAGAAGATTAGTGAGATCCGGCGACTGATTCTAGACGGCAGAGGCAAAGATTTTCGGGAAGACGCAGAAGGTGTGATATTGTTCAAAGATCGCTTGTGCGTTCCCAATGTCCAGTCTATTCAGGAGTTGATCCTCAAGGAAGCTCATGAGACAGCCTATTCGATTCACCCTGGTAGTGAGAAGATGTATCAGGATCTGAAGAAGAAATTCTGGTGGTACGAAATGAAGAGGGAAATCGCAGAGCATGTGGCTATGTGTGATAGTTGTCGGCGGATCAAGGCAGAGCACCAGAGACCAGCTGGATTGTTGCAACCGTTGCAAATCCCTCAGTGGAAATGGGATGAAATCGGCATGGATTTTATAGTCGGATTGCCTCGCACTCGAGCCGGCTACGATTCCATTTGGGTAGTGGTGGACCGCTTGACCAAGTCAGCCCACTTCATACCTGTCAAGACCAACTACAGCAGTGCAGTATTGGCAGAGTTGTACATGACTCGGATCGTTTGTCTTCATGGTGTGCCAAAGAAGATAGTGTCAGACCGCGGAACATAGTTCACCTCTCATTTCTGGCAGCAGTTGCATGAAGCCTTGGGCACACAACTGAATTTCAGTTCCGCCTACCATCCGTAGATTGACGGCCAGACTGAAAGAACTAATCAAATCCTTGAAGACATGTTGAGAGCCTGTGCGTTGCAAGATCAGTCCGGATGGGACAAAAGATTGCCTTATGCAGAGTTCTCCTATAACAACAGTTACTAGGTCAGCTTGAAGATGTCACCATTTCAGGCGCTTAATGGGAGGAGTTGTAGAACTCCGTTGCAATGGGATCAGCCTGGAGAGAAGCAAGTGTTCGGGCCAGATATTCTGCTTGAAGCTGAAGAGAACATCAAGATGGTTCGAGAGAATTTAAAGATAGCGCAATCAAGGCAGCGAAGCTATGCAGACACAAGAAGAAAAGATCTGAGTTTCGAGGTTGGAGATTTCGTCTATCTAAAAGTGTCGCCGATCAGAGGAGTTGTCACACCCGGTTTGGAAGGCAAACCGAATGCGAACTATGTACGTGCCAGGATCAGAACCCACGTACACAACGATTACATAAATGAACATCATCGCACAATGCTCAAATAATAACATAAAAGAGTATTAACTTATTACATCACAGAGTCAGAGACATCCACATAGTCATCAACTTAACGGATAAATCAAAGTGCTAAGCAAAACGCAGTAAAGATAAGGCCTTCACAGGCAGCTGACTGGGGGTTGCCGCCAACCCACACCTAGAACTCGTCGTAGTCTTGGAACTCTTGGAAGTCTCCTTCAACGACTTCGTCTTCTCCTGAGCAGTGGTTGCAATGTGGACAACCTGGTGTTTTGTGGTAAAGCAAGGATGAGTACACATCAACGTACTCAGCAAATGCCCCGTTTGGCTGAAGTGGACTAGCTGGTATGTGGGGTTAGGCTCAAGCAGTTGCTTTTAGTTGGTCAGGTATTTATTGTTAGTAGAAGCCAGGTTTTATCATAAAACCCAAGTTATAATCCCAAAAAGTACCTCCTCGGGGAGGAAATACTAGAGTACATAATTAAAGTCACCAACATTAACCATCATCATTAAAATCATCATCTGCGGTGTATCCGGAGTGTCTGTAATCAAAGAGGATCCCAAGGCTGCTCTTAACCGTGAGCATGGCTGATATATCAGTTTCTAATCCTCTGCAGAGGTCGCACACTTTACCCACGAGTCATGATTCCCTTTCTACCCGGGGAGAGCTAATCCACATTGACCACTACCTAGGTGGTCCGGCAGGGTATCACTACGTAGCTTTTACAAAGATTCCCTAGAGATCATAGCTGCCCGTTAGGTTTCTCCAGTTTGATAAACACAGTACCCCTCCCCGCAGGAGAGTGACTAACAAAAAGCAAAACGAAAGAACCTCGGCACTCAGCCTCGGCAGAGCAAGCACTGTGCCTGGACCCCATTGACGGCACGACGGCGAAGCAACTACACCTCTAGTTCCTCTAATTAATTAGCTAAGGGCATCCCATTTCACCCTCATGGTTGCACTGTTATCCCGGGTGGTCTCTCAACGAACAGGTCCTTACGGAGAGGTACTCAGGAAACAGTCTGAGCCCCCTTGAGTATCACAAGATCATCAATATCATCAGGATAACAGTATCGTATCATAAATAGTCACATCATGTTCATTGATTAAGTTAAGGCAATAGCAAAATGCTAACCATAATAACCCAAAAGGTCCTCAAGGATAAGGTAAATATAAAGCTAGTCAATCCTTAGGTTTCAATTAAGTAATGCGGGGTAGTGAATTATAAGTGAATAGGACATAATGGGTCAGAGGACACTTGCCTTCACCAAACTGCTGATCAGGGACTTCTTCTGCAACTTCCTCGGGAAACATAGACTGCCCGTTGTCTACGTAAAGTAATCATTCATTCTATGCACTTGGGAAATAACAAACAAAAGCAATATACCACACATATGCAGTAGAGAGATCACAAGTCCACAATAGAAAAGGATTGGCAATTTGGTGTTCCCTAGGTCTAGGGTAGGTGATTATACAAAGTGATTCATTATCCACTAATTAGTTAGGTCTATGTCAGTGGTGGGGTTAAATCATTACATGCTGTTAAGTTCATAAACTTAGGTGCTCCAACTTTTATTAAAGTCTATTATCTTTACTTTATCTCAAACAGGGTTCCAATAACATTACTTTTACACTAATGATCAACTATTAATTGGAACATAAAAATAGCAGGGAAACATTGTTTAAACAGGTAGATAAAAATATTATGAACATTTTGCAATTTGAAGCACCTAATTTGGAGTTCATATGACAAAGTTATGAATTTTACAATATTAGGGATTAAAAATACTCTTTAAATACTTATTCTGGATTAAATAAAAGGTCTGAGGGCCTAACTGCGAAGTTCCAGGGACGGCGGGTTAATTTGCAGAAAACCGGGGGTCTCTTTAAAAAGTTGCGCGGGCGAAGGGGTATCGGGCTCCTACGGCCGTTGGATCTCAGATCAACGCCCGAGATTAGATCTACGGGCGGGCGCGCGAGCGCGCGACGGCATGAGCGGCTGACAGGCAGGGCCGGGCGGGCAGCGCGGGCACGGGCGGCTGATAGGCGGGGCCGGGCGGGCAGCGCGGGCGCGGGCGGCTTACAGGCGGGGCCCGGCTGATAGGAAGGCGGGGTGTGGGGGGAAACGGCCCTGGGCCGTCGGATTACAGGTGGACGGCCAGGATTAGGCTCGGGCTATTTAAAACAGGGCTGTCCGATCTAAGATGGACGGCAGAGATCTGGCGGCTGGCTTATGTCCCCTTCCCCAGCCAGCAGAGACGGCGGCGGCCACACCCGCGGCGGGGAAGCTCGCCGGAGACGAGGGGCGCGGGGGCTCTGCGGGTCCTTAGGGCGACCGGGGTGGCCTGGGAGGTTGGGGAAGGCGCGGGGAATCTTCTGGTGGGGCTAGGTCGGGACAGGGGCACCGGAGGGGGGCGGTCCACGGCGAAGTGGCTCGGCGGCGGCGCTAAGCGACTCCGGCAAGGAATTGAGCGTAGCAGGGTGCAATTGAGGGGAAGGGAGAGGGCAGAGGAGGTTCCTTACCTAAAGGCGAATCCCGGGGACTCCTCGGTGGCGGCGAAGGCACGGCGGTGGCCCGGATCGACGGTGGCGGACCACGGCGACTGCGCAGTGGACGGCGGGTGAGCGCGGGCAGAGGAAATTAGGGAGGGAGAGGGGAAATTGGGGCGTGTCCCGGGTTGCGGACGTCGAGGCGAAGCTCACCGTGGCAGAGGGCACGGCGGGGCTCCAACGTCGACGGAGAAACGGGCTCGGGACGACGGCGGTTAATGGCGGCGGCGCTTTGGCGTGCGCGCAGCGTGGGGGAAGGTGGAAGGGAGGTCTGCAGGTGCGCAAATGAGGGAGGGAGAGAGGGTGGGCTAGGCTCCGGGCTCAAGTGGCCGAGGGCGAGGTGGTTGCGAGCTTCACGCGCGACGTGGGCGCGGAGACCGCGGCACGCGCAGCTCGGGCGGCGGTTACGCGGGGATGAAGGAGCTGACAGCCGGGGCCCGCGGGCAGAGAGAGCGGGGGAGCGAGCGCGGATGCGGGGAAGGCGGCCGCGCTGACAGGCGGGCCCGCCAGGGCAGAGAGAGGAGGGGGGAGAAGGCGCGCGCGCGCGGGGTGGGCCGGCTGGGCCGAAAGGCTGAGGGGGGCAGGGGTATGGGCTTCTTTCCTTTTTCTTTTTATTCCAGCAATTGTTTTCCCTTTTCTTTTTATTTACTCTATTTGATTCAATTCTAAATATGCCACAAATTCAAATTAGCACTTCCAAGTATTATGCACCCAACAAAAGTGAAACTTAGGGTTTAACATCATGCCACATTTCATACTCCCTTGGAGTTTAGTCTAATAGACTATAATTACACAAAGAAAATAGCCACTCTTCTTCTATAGAAAAGAGAAAGAGGAGATTGGGAAGGGTGTGATGAGAGGGGCAACACCTGAATTTGTGAATATGAGCAAAGAAATTTTATACCCCCAAATTCAGGATGTTACAAACCTATCCCCCTTAAAAGAATCTCGCCCCGAGATTCAAGGTTGGTCAGCAAAGAGTTCAGGGTATTTGGCTTTCAGATCATCTTCTCTTTTCTAGGTTGCTTCTTCCTCAGAGTGGTGGCCCCATCTGACTTTGCACATCCTGATGGTGTTCCTCCAGGTGACTCTGTCTGCAAACTCCAGAATCTGCGTTGGCTCCTCTATGTATGTCAGATCCTCTTGGACCTCCAAGTCCTCCACTGGCAACTGTTCTTCTGGTACTCACAGACACTTCTTCAATTGCGACACGTGGAACACATTGTGCACTGCCGACAAACTTTCTGGTAGGTTGAGCTGATAGGCTACTTCTCCACGCTTTGCTTGAATCTGATATGGTCTAACATACCGAGGTGCTAACTTGCCTTTAACTCCGAACCTTCTGACTCCTCTGATAGGTGACACCTTCAGATAGACGTAATCTCCCACTTCGAAACTCAATTCCCTTCTCCTTCTGTCAGCATAGCTTCGCTGCCTTGATTGTGCTATCTTCAGATTCTCCCGAACCATTTTGATATTCTCTTCGGCTTCAAGCAAGATGTCGGGGCCGAACACCTGTCTCTCTCCAGGCTGGTCCCAATGCAGCGGAGTCCTACAACTCCGTCCATAGAGCGCCTGAAACGGTGACATCGACAAGCTGGCCTGGTAACTATTGTTGTAGGAGAATTCTGCATAAGGTAACCTTTTGTCCCATCCTGACTTGTCTTGCAACGCGCGGGCTCTCAACATATCTTCTAGGATCTGATTAGTTCTTTCAGTCTGACCGTCTGTCTGTGGGTGATAAGCTGAGTTGAAGTTCAAATGTGTGCCCAAAGCTTCTTGTAGCTGCTGCCAAAAATGAGAGGTGAACTGTGTCCCTCGATCTGACACTATCTTCTTCGTCACACCATGAAGGCAGACTATCCGGGACATGTATAACTCAGCTAATGTTGCTCCGGTGTATGTTGTCTTCACAGGTATAAAATGGGCCACCTTTGTTAAGCGGTCCACAACCACCCAGATGGAATCATAGCCGGCCCGGGTACAAGGTAGGCCAACTATAAAATCCATCCCGATCTCATCCCACTTCCACTGAGGAATCTGCAATGGCTGCAACAGTCCGGCGGGCCTCTGATGCTCTGCTTTGGTTCTTTGACAGCTATCACAGATGGCAACATATTCTGCGATCTCTCTTTTCATGCCATACCACCAAAACCTCCTTTTAAAATCCTGATACATCTTCTCACTTCCAGGGTGTATGGAGTAGGCTGTCTCATGAGCTTCCCTTAGGATCAGCTCCCGAATAGGTTTGATGTCGGGAACACACAATCGGTCCTTGAACCATATTACTCCCTCTTCATCCTCTCGAAAGTCTTTGCCTCTTCCTTCTAAGATCAGCTGCCGGATCTTGTTGATGTTTTCATCATTCCTCTGCCCTTCTTTGATCTCCCGCTCTAGGGTGGGCTCTAATTCCACTGTTACTCCTTGCGTACTGTTCAGAAAACCGAGACTCAGTCTGTCGAACTCCTTGGCCAACTCATATGACATCGGGTATGTGGCCATCATATTGACTTGACTCTTCCTGCTCAGAGCATCTGCAACAACATTGGCTTTGCCTGGATGGTAGTGTATCTCCAACTCGTAGTCTTTGATCAATTCCAACCACCTTCGCTGCCTCATGTTTAACTCTGACTGGGTGAATATGTATTTCAGACTTTTATGATCCGTGTAGATATCGCACTTCTGCCCATATAGGTAATGTCTCCATGTCTTTATAGCATGAACCACTGCTGCCAACTCCAGATCGTGTGTGGGGTAATTTTTCTCATGAATCTTCAGCTGTCGAGATGAGTATGCTACAACTCTTCCTTCTTGCATTAGCACACATCCCAATCCGGTGTAGGAAGCATCGCAATACACCGAGAATGGCCTATGAACATCGGGCAGAACTAACACAGGTGCTGTAGTCAATCTATTCTTCAGTTCTTCAAATGCCTCTTGGCACTTTTGGGTCCACTTAAACTCAACTTTCTTTGCTAGCAACGCTGTCATTGGTCTAGCAATCTTTGAAAAGCCTTCAATGAAACGCCTATAGTATCCGGCCATTCCAATGAAGCTCTTGATCCCACGAACATCCTTCGGTGCTTTCCAGTTCAGGATATCTGCTACTTTCTTTGGATCCACAGCTAACCCATCTTGGTTTATGATGTGACCCAGAAACAAGACTTCATGAATCCAGAACTCGCATTTACTCAGCTTGGCATACAACTGATGCTCTCGTAGCCTTTGCAATACCATCTTCAAATGCTCCACATGTCCTTCCTCACTTTGAGAATATATGAGAATATCATCGATGAACACCATAACAAACTTGTCTAGGTAGTCCATGAACACGCTGTTCATCAGATACATAAAGAAGGCTGGCGCATTTGTCAAACCAAAGGACATAACTGTGAACTCATATAACCCATATTTGGTGATGAATGTTGTCTTCGGTATGTCCGAGGGTCGGATTCTGAGTTGATGGTAACCTGATCTCAGATCTATCTTCGAGAATACGCTGGCACCTCTGAGCTAGTCAAACAGATCTTCTATTCTTGGCAGGGGGTACTTGTTCTTAACAGTGACTTCATTCAGGGCTCTATAATCTATGCACATCCTTTTGGTACCATCTTTCTTCTCTACAAACAATACTAGAGCGGCCCAAGGCGAGGTACTGGGTCTGATGTAACCCTTCTCTAACATCTCATCTATCTGCTTCTTGAGTTCTACCAACTCCGGTCCAGACACTCGATAGGCTCTTTTGGAAATGGGGGCAGTACCAGGGATAAGCTCTATGGCAAATTCAACCTTTCTCTCGGGTGGCATGCCTGTTAATTCTTCGGGAAACACATCTGGAAAGTCCGACACAACCCTGATAGCCTCAAGCGGATTGGCCTCCTTACTATCAACTGAAATCTGGTGACAATCTCCCTCTGCTGTTTTAGGCACTCTTAGCTCAGCCACTACCTCTTCTCCGGACGGGGACTTCAATGTTACGATCCTCTTGTCACAGCTAACATTCACTTCATATTTCATTAACCAATTCATCCCTAGGATGACATCTATCCCAGGGGTGTCTATTACTATTAGGTCACTAGGGAACCCTATCCCCCTTATCTCCACCCTTATATTTGAGCATATTTTATCTGCTTGCACTTTGCCGCCAACCGAATTAATCCTCATGGGCGGCATCATTGCCTCTACTGAGATGTTATGCATTCCTACCCATGTTGCAGTGACAAATGAATGAGTTGCACCAGTATCAAATAGCACTTTTGCGGGATGAGATTCGACTGAGAACATACCTACTGCCACATCTGGTGCATCCTGGATCGCTTCGGCCTCCAAGTGGTTCACCTTTCCATGGTTGTACGCTTGGCCACGATTGCCTGCTGCCTGCTGCAGTACACCTTGCCTTGTTGGAGCATTGGGGTTGGTCTGCTGCTGCGCCATCTTCTTTGGGCACTGCATCGCCCAGTGGCCTTGTTCTCCACAGTGAAAGCATCCTCTGCCTCCTCCTTGTGCTGGGGCTGCTTGGTTGTTCTGATTTGCTGCTGGGGCAGGAAGGCGAGGTGTCTGGTTGTTCTGCTTCTGATACTGATTACCTCCCTGCTAGCTGTTCTAACGATACTGCTGCTGCTGTGGATACTGCCTCTGAAACTGCTGCTAATGCAGACGCTGACTCTGATGCTGATATCCCTGTGGGTGACCAGGCCTGCCTTGCTGAGATGAACTTCCTGAGAAGCGGGGGCGGCTAATGCTCCCGGACTGTGGTCCACTCATCTTGCGCTTCCGATCTTCCATATCCTTGCGCTTCTTCTCAGTCATAACTGCCCTATCGATTAGGTGCTGGAAGGTGGGGAAGGTGTGATTAATCAGCTGGTAATGCAGGGGATCCACCAAACCCCTCATGAACCTGTACTGCCTTTTAGCATCAGTGTTGACATCTTCAGGTGCATAACGAGATAGCTGCAGAAACTTGTCTCTGTATTCACTAACAGACAGGGGTCCCTGCTTCAAAGCCAGAAACTCCTCCTTCACGATCATCAGTCCCTCTGGAACATGGTACCTGCGGAAACTCTCACTGAATTCCTCCCAAGTGATGGCTTCGGGGTCAGCATGGGTGGCGAGGTAGGACTCCCACCAAGACTGGGCTGCTCCCCTTAGCTGGCGGGGACCGTACAGAACCTTCTCCCTGTCGTCACATTGGGCGGTGCGCAGTTCCCTTTCCACTGCACGCAGCCAGTCTTCTGCATCCATGGGGTCAGCAGAATGGGCGAAGGTAGGAGGGTGCCCTCTCATGGACTCGCCACGCTTATCTCGTGGCATCTGAGTCATCTGCACTTGCAACTGGGGTTGGGGTTGCTGTTGAGCTTGCTGCATGACTGCCAGAGTCTGCCCAATAGCCTGCACTGCCTGAGTCTGCATCAAGAACATCTGCTCCACGGTCATTGGGGGTGGCGGGGGAGGCTGCCTCTGATGTTCCTGCTGCTGGGCACGCTGCTCTTGCTGAGCACGCCTGTTACATCGGCGCCTATTGTCAGACATCTGTGGAAGACATTCACACATCAGCATTGATATTATAATCCTTCAGCATAAGAAAAGAGTATACAGAATTCTTCATGACACTGAGTGAACAAAGAGCTTCACTGATCCTCATTATGATCCAATACAGCTTCCCAGATAAAAAGGAAAGTAGAAGTAAATGGTTTCCCAACTAAATAACTGACTTCATTAACATCACTAGCTAAGCCAAACTATAGGGGAAACCCACATGTTGGCAACAGTCATTACAAAGATTCAAATCCAGCACAAGTTCATCATAACGAGCATGTAAGCAACTGATAAGCAAACTAAACTTACTACCTAAGGCTGAGACTTCTGACTTAAGAATTATTACAAACTCTGACGCTAACGATCTAAGGATCCAGATCTATCCTGGTCTTATAGGCAGGGGAACCATAAGTGTGGTGACCACGTGGCGGCGAGCGGTATGGGTGCTGAGTCCCAACAGGAGCGGGGGAACCACCCTCCTGGTGGCGGCACTCTGCTACCTCAGCTCGCAACTCAGCAATCTCCATTCGAGCCCTGCTCAGCTCGTCCAGAGAGTGATCCAGCTCAGTGTTAAGCACCGCGACTAGGTTGACTGTGCTGCTCAACCTAGGGTTATCCTCACCAACAGGTGAGACAACCACACTCTCTGTGTTACCAGTAGGACGGCGGGGGTAGTACCTAAGGTTAAGACCGTCGGCCACCCCACCGAACAAAGAACAGTACTGGGAGAGTGCACGCCGTGCTACATCCTGCATAGCTGCTTCTGTAGTGTCCCTCCCGGAGATGGAGTAATGCTCCGAAACGGCCTCTGCACCCCGGAGGTCATCCTCCGGACGGTGAACTAGGCAGGTAGCCTCCCAGCGGTCCGGGTACCTCCCGCGACTATGTTGGTAGACTACACAACGATACTCGATCGACCAGGTGTGCCGGTCGAAAGCCTGGCGCAACAAGGTGTCGAGTGCGTCGTGGAAGTGACAACCGCGAGCGGCGTCACGGGTGATGGGTCGGGCAACCCATCCTTCCGCCTCCTGTGGCTCGGAGGACTCTGTGCTGTGGTCTGAGTCGTCGTCGTCGGGGTCTCCTCCAGGACCCCCTCCAGTAGCTCCTCCAACAGCCGGGGCGTCCCTCGGTGGTGCAGGGGGTGCCTCCAGCTGAGGAACAGAGGAACGACGCCTCATGGACTCCACCTCCTGCTCAGGTGGGGAGGAAGAGCCCTGCTGCTCCCTATGCTGACGCCGGCGTTCCTGCTCCTCACGCAGGCGGTGGTGCAGTCTCTCCAGGTGACTCGACTGACCGGACACGGTGTGGCACAGAGGACGCTCCGCAAGGCGAGACGGCAGGAAAGGAATCACCGACTTACGTGCAGTGTGTCTAAGACGAGCCATCTACAAAAGACACCGTAAGCATAAGAGTAAGAACAGAACTAATATGACAAGTGAGTAAACCATAGACAGAACAAAATAAAATTTTAACAAGGTATAATATAGTATATATATATGTGTAGTAAAACATAGGGTTGGTCGAGGTGACCGACTTTTGAAGTGACATCAGAGGTCAAGGTGAGAGTGAAGGTCAATAGTCCTTAGTACGACCAGTGCTACTCTAGGTCAGCGGTCCTACAGTCAGCACGGGCTTTGATACCACTTATGTCACACCCGGTTTGGAAGGCAAACCGAATGCGAACTATGTACGTGCCAGGATCAGAACTCACGTACACAGCGATTACATAAATGAACATCATCGCACAATGCTCGAATAATAACATAAAAGAGTATTAACTTATTACATCACAGAGTCAGAGACATCCACATAGTCATCAACTTAATGGATAAATCAAAGTGCTAAGCGAAACGCAGTAAAGATAAGGCCTTCACAGGCAGCTGACTAGGGGTTGCCGCCAACCCACACCTAGAACTCGTCGTAGTCTTGGAACTCCTGGAAGTCTCCTTCCACGACTTCATCTTCTCCTGAGCAGTGGTTGCAATGTGGACAACCTGGAAGTCTCCTTCCACGACTTCGTCTTCTCGGAGAGGAAATACTAGAGTACATAATTAAAGTCACCAACATTAACCATCATCATTAAAATCATCATCTGCGGTGTATCCGGAGTGTCTCTAATCAAAGAGGATCCCAAGGCTGCTCTTAACCGTGAGCACGGCTGATATATTAGTTTCTAATCCTCTGTAGAGGTCGCACACTTTACCCACGAGTCATGATTCCCTTTCTACCCGGGGAGAGCTAATCCCCATTGACCACTACCTAGGTGGTCCGGCAGGGTATCACTACGTAGCTTTTACAAAGATTCCCTAGAGATCATAGCTGCCCGTTAGGTTTCTCCAGTTTGATAAACACAATACCCCTCCCCGCAGGAGAGTGACTAACAAAAAGCAAAACGAAAGAACCTCGGCACTCAGCCTCGGCAGAGCAAGCACTGTGCCTGGACCCCATTGACGGCACGACGGCAAAGCAACTACACCTCTAGTTCCTCTAATTAATTAGCTAAGGGCATCCCATTTCACCCTCATGGTTGCACTGTTATCCCGGGTGGTCTCTCAACGAACAGGTCCTTACGGAGAGGTACTCAGGAAACAGTCTGAGCCCCCTTGAGTATCACAAGATCATCAATATCATCAGGATAACAGTATTGTATCATAAATAGTCACATCATGTTCATTGATTAAGTTAAGGCAATAGCAAAATGCTAACCATAATAGCACAAAAGGTCCTCAAGGATAAGGTAAATATAAAGCTAGTCAATCCTTAGGTTTCAATTAAGTAATGCGGGGTAGTGAATTATAAGTGAATAGGACATAATGGGTCAGAGGACACTTGCCTTCACCAAACTGCTGATCAGGGACTTCTTCTGCAACTTCCTCGGGAAACACAAACTGCCCGTTGTCTACGTAAAGTAATCATTCATTCTATGCACTTGGGAAATAACAAACAAAAGCAATATACCACATATATGCAGCAGAGAGATCACAAGTCCACAATAGAAAAGGATTGGCAATTTGGTGTTCCCTAGGTCTAGGGTAGGTGATTATACAAAGTGATTCATTATCCACTAATTAGTTAGGTCTATGTCAGTGGTGGGGTTAAATCATTACATGGTGTTAAGTTCATAAACTTAGGTGCTCCAACTTTTATTAAAGTCTATTATCTTTACTTTATCTCAAATAGGGTTCCAATAACATTACTTTTACACTAATGATCAACTATTAATTGGAACATAAAAACAGCAGGGAAACATTGTTTAAACAGGTAGATAAAAATATTATGAACATTTTGCAATTTGAAGCACCTAATTTGGAGTTCATATGACAAAGTTATGAATTTTACAAGATTAGGGATTAAAAATACTCTTTAAATACTTATTCTGGATTAAATAAAAGGTCTGAGGGCCTAACTGCGAAGTTCCAGGGACGGCGGGTTAATTTGCAGAAAACCGGGGCTCTCTTTAAAAAGTTGCGCGGGCGAAGGGGTATCGGGCTCCTACGGCCGTTGGATCTCAGATCAACGCCCGAGATTAGATCTGCGGGCGGGCGCGCGAGCGCGCGGCGGCATGAGCGACTGACAGGCGGGGCCGGGCGGGCAGCGCGGGCGCGGGCGGCTGACAGGCGGGGCCGGGCGGGCGGCTGACAGACGGGGCCGGGCGGGCAGCGCGGGCGCGGGCGGCTGACAGGCGGGGCCCGGCTGACAGGAAGGCGGGGTGTGGGGGAAACGGCCCTGGGCCGTCGGATTACAGGTGGACGGCCAGGATTAGGCTCGGGCTATTTAAAACAGGGCCGTCCGATCTAAGATGGACGGCGGAGATCTGGCGGCTGGCTTCTGTCCCCTTTCCCAGCCAGCAGAGACGGCGGCGGCCACACCCGAGGTGGGGAAGCTCGCCGGAGACGAGGGGCGCGGGGGCTCTGCGGGTCCTTAGGGCGACCGGGGTGGCCTGGGAGGTTGGGGAAGGCGCGGGGAATCTTCTGGTGGGGCTAGGTCGGGACAGGGGCACCGGAGGGGGGCGGTCCACGGTGAAGTGGCTCGGCGGCGGTGCTAAGCGACTCCGGCAAGGAATTGAGCGTAGCAGGGTGCAATAGAGGGGAAGGGAGAGGGCAGAGGAGGTTCCTTACCTCAAGGCGAACCCCGGGGACTCCTCGGTGGCGGCGAAGGCGCGGCGGTGGCCCAGGTCGACGGTGGCGGACCACGGCGACTGCGCAGAGGACGGCGGGTGAGCGCGGGCAGAGGAAATTAGGGAGGGAGAGGGGAAATTGGGGCGTGTCCTGGGTTGCGGACATCGAGGCGAAGCTCACCGTGGCAGAGGGCACGGCGGGGCTCCAACGTCGACGGAGAAACGGGCTCGGGACGGCGGCGGTTAATGGCGGCGGCGCTTTGGCGTGCGTGCAGCGTGGGGGAAGGTGGAAGGGAGGTCTGTAGGTGCGCAAATGAGGGAGGGAGAGAGGGTGGGCTAGGCTCCAGGCTCAAGTGGCCGAGGGCGAGGTGGTTGCGAGCTTCACGCGCGACGTGGGCGCGGAGACCGCGGCACGCGCAGCTCGGGCGGCGGTTACGCGGGGATGAAGGAGCTGACAGCCGGGGCCCGCGCGCAGAGAGAGCGGGGGAGCGAGCGCGGATGCGGGGAAGGCGGCCGCGCTGACGGGCGGGCCCGCCAGGGCAGAGAGAGGAGGGGGGACAAGGCGCGCGCGCGCGGGGTGTGCCGGCTGGGCCGAAAGGATGAGGGGGGCAGGGGTATGGGCTTCTTTCCTTTTTCTTTTTATTTCAACAGTTGTTTTCCCTTTTCTTTTTATTTACTCTATTTGATTCAATTCTAAATATGCCACAAATTCAAATTAGCACTTCCAAGTATTATGCACCCAACAAAAGTGAAACTTAGGGTTTAACATGATGCCACATTTCATACTCCCTTGGAGTTTAGTCTAATAGACTATAATTACACAAAGAAAATAGCCACTCTTCTTCTATAGAAAAGAGAAAGAGGAGATTGGGAAGGGTGTGATGAGAGGGGTAACACCTGAATTTGTGAATATGAGCAAAGAAATTTTATACCCCCAAATTCAGGGTGTTACAGGAGTCAAAAGATTCGGAGTCAAAGGCAAGCTAGCACCCCGCTACATCGGTCCGTATCAGATTCTCGCAAGGCGTGGAGAAGTGGCCTATCAGCTCAGCCTGCTAGAAAATTTGTCTGCTGTGCATGACGTCTTTCATGTGTCTCAGTTGAAGAAGTGTTTGCGTGTGCTAGAAGAATAGTTGCCAGTGGAAGGTCTGGAGGTCCAGGAGGACTTGACCTACACAGAGAAACCAGCGCAAATCCTTGAGACTACAGACAGAGTCACCCGAAGGAAGACCATCAGAATGTGGAAAGTTAGATGGAATCACCACTCTAAGGAAGAAGCAACCTAGGAGCGTGAAGATGATCTGATGGCCAAATACCCTGAGCTCTTTGCTAGCCAACCCTGAATCTCGAGGGCGAGATTCTTTTAAGGGGGATAGGTTTGTAACGCCCTGAATTTGGGGGTAGAATTTTTTCTTCTTTTCTCTCACCAAATTCGGGCGCTACTCTCTTTTCTGTTCCTGTTTCGCTCTTTCTTCCCAATTTCAAACGAGTATAGTGACAGGTGTCCGTGTCATGCATAAATCAAAACCTAAGTGTCATGGGTGTTGCATCATTCCGAAGCGCATTTCTTTGTCTGATGTCGCGTGTTCGTCTCGTTCCGTTTCGGATTTCGGTTGGCGATTGATTTCCTTTAAGGGTCGTGCGTGTCATGGGTTTCGATCCGCGAAGTGGCCCGGCCTAGCCCAGCCCAGCCCGGCCTGGTCCGGCCCGGCCCGGCCCACGTGCCCCTGGCGCCCCTGCACACCTCCCCATGCGCCCCCCTCCTCCTCTCCCTCTCTCATTTGGATTTCCTGCGCAGCAACCTCCCTCTCCCTCTCCCACCTCTCTCTCCCCGTGGTGCCCTAGGTTTTGGAGACGGTGATCGCCGGAGTTGGATCCCTGGAGGTGAGTTTTTCCCCTCCCCTCCCCTTCCCTTCTCCTCTCTCTCCCTCTCCCTCCCCTTCTCTTCCCTGCGCGCGCCCTCCCTCTCTCCCCTACGCGCGTGCCCCTGCCCGTGGCGGCGCTCGCCCTGCTCGCCCGCGCGCGGCGGCCTGCCCCGGCGGCGCTCACCCCCACCCCTCCCTCCTCGGCCCCGGCCCGCCCCCGCCCCCGCCCCCTGCGCGGTGGCGCCCGCCCCCGTCCTGCCCCTCCCCGCGGCGGCGCTCGCCCCTGCTCCCTCCCCGCGGCGGCGCCACCTGACCCCGGCGTGGTCCGCCCGCCCCCTGGCACGGCGGCCTTGCCCCAGGCGCGGCGGCTCGGCCCCCCAGCGCGGCCTGCCCCCGGCGCGGTGTTCGGCCCCCGGCGCGGCCTCCCCGGCCCCTCGGCGCGGTCCCCTGCCCCCGGCGCGGCCCCTGCCCCGACGCGAAGCCCCCCCGGCGCGGCCTCGGCCCCCTGCGCGCGGCCTTCGACCCCTGCGCACGGCGTCCCAGCCCCCGACGTGACTCATGTGGCCTCGTTTACCCCCTAACGCGTTCCCGCGTGCGTAAGCCCACGCGCACGGTGATTATTTTTGGGTTTGTAGTTAATTTCAATCTCTGTTAGTTGGCGTGCTATGTCGCGCGCTTCATCGCGCGACGAATTTATCTAATTTCAGATTCTATGAATGTGTTGTGTTGTGCGCTTCGTCGCGCGACGATCCATTTTAATTTCAGGTTGTTTAATGTGTGACGTCGCGCATGTAGTCACGCGACGTTCCACTTTAGACTCAGTTCAGTTGACGTATGTCGTCGTGCGTTTCGTCGCGCGAAGCTTAACGTCTCTTTATAATCAATGCAAAGTGTCTCGTTGTGCGCTCGGTCGCGCGACGAGTCGTTGATTTCCTTAATTCAATTTAAAGTGCTATGTCGTGCGTCTCGCCGCGCGATAATCCTTTTAATTTATCTTCAACCGCTTACAATGATTAGACATGAAACATGACTTTACTTTATGTTAAACGTAGTGTCCACATTAATGCTCTTCAATCGAATGAGTGGTTTAATTTATAATAATGTAATCTGATCGTTTCTCGACTGTCTTTTCCTCTTTCTCTCTTAACCGTAATTGCGAGCCCGCGTGGAACGTCTGTTTATTTATTGCATCCTATTGTATGGTGTACTGTTCTTTTGTATTAAATGTGTGGATGTATGTATGTTTGCGCTCGCATAGAGAACGATCCGGTTGACGAGCCCGATGTACTCGCAGGAGAAGCCCCTGAGCAGTAGTCGGTTGGTGGAGGCAAGTGTCTCTTGACCTATCTCTGTCCTATACATACTTTAATTCACCTCCCGCATTACACATTTATACCTAAGGATTGACTAGCTTTTGTTATCCATGTCCTTATTTACCTATTTGGGTTGGATTATTATTGCTTAGTCTTATGCTATTGCTCAACTCTAATCAATGAACATGATGAGAATGATGAATGATACGCTGTTTTCCCTCTTCTTATTGTGATGTTATACTTGTGGCCTTTAAGGGGGCTCGAGCGGTTTCTCGAGTGCCTCTCCGTAAGGACCTGTTCGTTGGATGACCGCCCGGGAAAACAGTGCAACCATGAGGGTGGAATGGGGTGCCCTTAGCTAAATAATTAGAGGATCCGGGGTGTAGTTCGCTTCGCCGTCGTGCCGTCAAGGGGGCTCGGTGTATGCGGCTCGCTATACCATGGTTGATTTGTCCCTTGGGGAGGAGTGCGGTACATTTAGGAAACCTAACGGGTGGCTACAGCCCCGGGGAATCTTTGTAAAGGCTACGTAGTGAGACCCTGCCTACTCACCTTGGGAGTGTTCAAGGGTCCGTACAACCCGAGGCAAAAAGGGAATCACGGCTTGTGGGTAAAGTGCACAACCTCTGCAGAGTGTTTGAAAACTGATATATCAGCCGTGCTCACGGTTATGAGTGGCCAAGGGAGCTCCAATGATTAGTGGTACTTGATCAGAGATGTTCGGTTTGCAGGTGGCAATGAGATTGATGGTTCTTGGTTTTGACACTAGTAACGGTAAGTGGTACTCTTTCCGTTTGGAAAGGAGTACTTTTGGGTTAATAATGTGGGTTAATTCTAAAACTTGGCTTTCTCTACTAGTAATAATAATCTGACCAACTAAAAGCAACTGCTTGACTTACCCCCACATAAAGCTAGTCCACTACAGCCAAACAGGATACTTGTTGAGTATGTTGATGTGTACTCACCCTTGCTCTACACACCAACCCCCCCTTCCCCAGGTTGTCAGCATTGCAACCACTTCTCAGGAGAAGATGAAGCTGTGGAAGGAGACCACCAGGAGTTCCAAGATTATGATGAGTTCTAGGCGTGGGATAGCGGCAACCCCCAGTCGGCTGCCTGTGAAGGCCGCGTTTATCTATGTTTCGTTTTCACACTTTGATTTATTGTAAAGACTATGTGGATGTCTCAGACATATGATGTAATCGACTATTATTTCCCTTTTTAATACTATTTGAGCACTGTGTGATGATGTCCATGTTATGTAACTGCTTTGTATGTGAATTGCTGATCCTGGCACATACATGGTTCGCATTCGGTTTGCCTTCTAAAACCGGGTGTGACAAATATGATGTATGATGTGATGCTATGCGGGATGATGTAACATTTATGATGCGAATGATGCTAATGCCGAAGACACGCACCCACATGCCCACACTGGAACACACCATCTCATCGTCCCCTTAGGAATGATCGAAGTCTCTTTGCCGTTTATTTTTCGGCTTCACCGCTTATTTTTCGGTGTAAGTTCTGCATCCCCTTAGGAACGTCTTTTGAACTTCTTCGCCTTCTATTTCGGCGGTATCACCGTTGACTTTTCGGTGTAAGTTCTGCATTCCCTTAGTAACGTCTTTTGAACTTCTTCACCTTATATTTCGGCGGTATTTGGCTCTGCATTCCCTTTGGAACGACTTTTGAGCAGAAAACTTACACTGCGCTCCCTTAGGAACGACTTTTTGTAGCTTCGGCAAAACTTACGCTGCGCTCCTTAGGAACGACTTTTTGTAGCTTCGGCGAAACTTACGCTGCAATTTTTAGCTTCTGCATTCCCTTAGGAACGACTTTTGAGCTTCAGCAATTTTTTAGCTTCGTAAATATTTGAAGAAGATATATTTCATTCTGATAAAAATGAAACTATTACAAGAAATTAAAACTAGTTCTGCATTGTTTGTTCCTTATTGAAAAACAAAATTACATAGAACACAAAAGTACTTCAGGGGTAGGATATCACTCAATAAATGTGCTTTGATTCTGGCACAGTATTATTGACTGTGCAAGCTTCGGATTCCTCCCTGACTTCACGTTGCTGCTGAGGGTACTGGCGCCCTTCTGGCTGCTCGCTTCGGGAATAGGTCGGTTGTAGTGGTGGTGGGGGCGGGAGTTGTCGCTAGGAAGCCTGTGAATGGCTAGCCGAATCGACAGAAGCTGCAGGATGATTGTTCACATACTCTGGTATGTAAGGAGAGTGACACAAAGCAGTGTGTAAGACCTGCTTCGGCTGATTCTGTCGAGCTTCAGCTTCTGCTATCTCCTTTTGCTTCTGAATGGTGACGTGGCACATTCTTGTAGTATGGCCCTTGTCCTCACCACAGAATAAGCAGTAAATCTTTCTAAGCTGATCCCCAAATCTTCCTCCGAAGCCCCTGGCGCCTCTGCCCCTTAGAGCTGGTGGCCTGAAAGAGCTTTGCTGTTGCGCTGAAGATTGTGAGGTATATTGTGACCTCTGAGACTGACTTCCTTTATCGTCACTCTGAGTGTAGTTATGGATTGACCTGACGTGCCTCGGATGGATTCTTCCTCCGAAGCCCCTGGTCATTTCGGAGAATCTGTAAGCTTTCTCCCTTCTTTGGCGAAAATCATTGTCAGCCCGAATGTACTCATCCATCTTCTGAAGCAGCTTCTCCAGAGTTTGTGGGGGCTTCCTGGCGAAATATTGGGCAGTAGGTCCTGGGCGAAGACCCTTGATCATGGCCTCAATGACAATCTCATTGGGCACCGTAGGCGCTTGTGCCCTCAATCGCAAGAACCTTCGTACATATGCCTGAAGGTATTCTTCATGGTCTTGCATGCATTGGAATAGAGCCTGAGCTGTGACCAGCTTTGTTTGAAAGCCTTGGAAGCTGGTAACCAACATGTCCTTAAGCTTCTGCCACGACGTGATAGTCCCTGGCCGAAGAGAAGAATACCATGTTTAGGCTACATTCCGGACTACCATGACGAAGGACTTTGCCATGACTGCAATATTACACCCTTACGAAGATATAGTTGCTTCGTAGCTCATCAGAAACTACTTTGGATCTGAGTGCCCATTATACATGGGGAGCTGAGGTGGTTTGTATGATGGGGGCCATGGGGTAGCCTGCAGTTCTGCTGCCAAAGGAGAAGCATCATCAAAAGTAAAAGCATCATGATTAAAATCATCATACCATCCATCCTCGTTGAATAAGCCTTCTTGACAAAGCTCCCTGTATTGGGCCTTCAATCTTGTTCATCTTGAGCAAGATGACGCACTTCTTCAGTGGCTTCATCGATCTTCCTTTGAAGATCAGCCAGTCGCGCCATCTTCTCCTTCTTTCTTTGTACTTGCTGATGGATGATCTCCATGTCTCTAATCTCTTGGTCCAACTCCTCCTCCTGGAGTGTTGGACTGGTGGCCTTCCTTTTTTTGGCTCCGAGCTTCTCGGAGAGAAAGAGTTTCCTGGTTTGGGTCCAGTGGCTGCAGTGCAGCAGCCCCTATCGCTGAAGCTTTCTTCGGCGGCATGACGAATGTCAGTGCTTGCTGAAGGTGGTCGAAAAGGGTTCACCGAAGGTGGGCGCCAATGTTGGGGACTTGTTCTATGAGTTAAGAACAAGGCAACATAAAATGTTAAATATTAATGTCCTTCGTCCTTCAAAGCATTATTTCCCTCAGGATATAATGATCTTCAGACGAAGGTTATGAAGGACATACCTTCGTCAATGCGATATATGTTAATAAAAGAAGTATATGAAATATAAGAGACAAGATAAACAATCACATAACATAATTATTTCATTGTATTATCCTGGAAAGACAGAAACAATATTGAATTACAAATGTACCTTCAGCTTGATAGAAGGCAAAAAAGTACAAGTGTGATGCACAAACGAATACAAGTCAGCGTGAACAGTACGGGGGTATTGTTCATCTATTTATAGGCACAGGACGCAGCCTGTGAGAAATTACATTCATGCCCTTTACATTTATTATTAACTTATAGACAATTCTATGAGGACTAGATAGCCTTTTCCCCTTTAAGTCGGTTCCTTTTTCCGCCATTTAGCCGAAGCTCCCCTGCATGTAGCTTCAGAGTAACTCCAACCTTCGTCACGATCATGCTTTTTACATCGTACATACTTTTTAGCCCGAGTCCGAAGGTACCTATTCACATGTTACACTTGGTAGATATTGTTAAATCACGTTTTTGAGGACCTTCAGAGGACGAAGGCCCCCAACAGTAAGTAGGTAAGGGTTTTGTCCATTTCTATCTAGGTTTCATCCAACAGTCAACATTTCCTCTGATACCACTTCTGTCACACCCGGATTTAAAGGATAAAGCCGGGTGCGTCTCATATATGCGCCAAGGAAGAACAACACATATAATTACAGAGTGCATAGAGATAAATGTCATAAATATCATAAATGTACTTATTACATAGCGGAAGTCTTACAAAATAAATGATAATTATAAAACAAACTAAATATTATTTCCCTGGCGCCACAAAGCTGACTGGGAGACGCCACCTAGATTAAGTCGAACTCCTCGTTGGGTGGCTCCTCCTGAACCACCTGTTCTTCTCCTATGGGGTGTGAGACAGCAAGGGTGAGCTCACATACGTTCATAACTCAACAAGTTGTGGGGAATACTGTGCATGAACTCACCAAAGGTGGGAGTTCATGTGATGTGTAAGGCTGGTCAACAAAATAAAGGTTGAAGCTGAGCGTTGCTTTTATAAGTTGGTCAAAATTTTATTAGCAGTTACTAAGTGTAAGTAAATACCAAACCATAGTAATAATAAATAAAAGTAATAATAAAATAATCTCAATACGATGCAAATGATAAATTGAATTTAATTCCATAAATTAATCATGTGAGGGTCCGAGCTGCTCATGACCGTGAGCACGGCTAGTATACCAGTTTTACACTCTGCAGAGCTTGCGCATCTTTACCCACAAGTCATGTTACCCATCTGCCAAGAGATGGCTAATCCCATACACCTCTACCGAGGAGGCGAGGCAAGGTAACACTACGAGGCCTTTACAAAGTTCCACTAGCTTCACAAAACCCGCTACAGTGTATAGGATGCTCCAATGCAGGGATCCCTCGTCTGACCGCCATCGCAGAAAAATTAACCCAAAGACCTCCCTACGCTGACCATTCCCCTACTGCCCTTGCCCCTATCGGGTAAGGTAGTCATTCACTAGCTTTCCTAATTAATCAGCCAAGGGCATCCCATACCACCCTTGTAGTAGCACTGTTTTTTCGGGTGGTCGCTCCATGTTCCCATTAACATAATGATCTTAGCATGAACAGTAATAATAAACCGATAATAAGTGTGATCATGAATAATATATCTCCATACCCAAAACCACATAAAGCAATAGCAAGTACTACCCAAAAAGTTTAGTTGATTCAAGGTATAAAGATAATCAAACTACGGTAACCTAAAGGATCCCATCAAAATTAACCTATGCAGATCACTATGATTAATAAGAACATGACTGGGTAAAAAGAAGTGATCAAGGGCACAACTTGCCTTCAACGAGCTCTTGCTCAGCAGTCTCCACCTGCTGAACACCCGGCTCCTCAGTAGCTTGCTCGTCTACTCGCATCAATTCAAACATACATAGTATAAAGGGGAAATTAACATCACACCAAACATGTAAACAAAATATACATTAATAAATTACATATTAAAATAAGATCCTAGGAACACGAATAATTAATTTTAGAGTTATGTATTTTAAGTTATGAATTTCCAAAGGTTTTATGTATTTGTTACAAGATTAACTAAGAACTAAATTTTATTACTGTTTTCATGTCAAAACACAGACACTAGGTGATAAACAATAATATTACAGAATTATAGAAATTGGAATGGGTTAATTTGGATTAAGTATGAATTTTCTATGAATTTAACAAGTTTCTGCAATTAAATGTGTACTAAAAACTAGTTTCTAAATAATTTTTCGGGTTTTATCAATTATCTGGACTGCGCGTCAAATTTCAGAAAGGCTAGGGGCTATCCTATAAAAATCCCTAGACTCGGACTACACCAGAGATGCACCACGGGTTAATTATCTATTTCCCAGGGGTCTCTTTTATAAAAACACACGGTGAAGGGGTATCGTGATATTCTGGTCGTCCGACCAGAGCGAATGGATCAGATTAAAATGCGTGCAACGCATAATGTATCTTTCTCCGCTACCGTCTGATCCATCATCTACGGATGAAAGGTGGCTAGAACCCAACCACCCGATGTCGAATCTACGTGCCAAATTTAATATTCGTGAAGGGTTAACCTATGATCTAATTATAGCCGTCGACAATGGATCCAACGGCGCGCGTCACTCCTCACCATCCCTCACACAGATGCGGCAGCGCCACCCCTCTACGCGGCGGACCATCGTCGGGATTCGCGAATTTCGAAGGCTCTGCATCCTATTTTCCCTGTAGCATGCAGATTTATGGTGTGGTAACAAACATGAGTGGATGTAAGGGTAGTCATACCAGAGGTAAGGCACAGGAAGCTCCAGCCACGGGGACACGTGGTTTCGCGGCAGTACAGAGAGTCCGGCGAGAAATCGTCGGCCACCCAGTGGTTTTCTCCCTCTGCGAAGGTAGCCGACAACACCATGGAAGCGTGGCGAAGCTCCCCGTCCAGACGCACTAATCCTGGTGTGGCATCTACGCAAATTCGATAGCGGCGGCGGAATCTCTCCCTTTTCCATGGGCTCGGCTCTGGCGGCAGAATTAGCAAAAATGGCGACGCTGATTCGGGGGGGAGGTTAAGGTAGAAGCGGTGACGGGGTCCCAACGGTGTGATACTTATGGCCTGGAGGTGGCCGCTTACCTTGTGGATGGGGCCGCAACGGAAGCCGCAAGACGCGGGATGGCGTTGAGCCTGTGGGGGAAGATCTACAGGACGACTGACAACGGGGACCGCGTGGCAGAGATACAGGAGCGGGGAAATGCGACCGTGCAACAGGCTGCCAGACCGGGCCTGCCTTTCAACTGCGCAACGACGCCGAGCACGCGCAGAATCCACGGTGACTTTGTGCGAGTTTGGGGGAAAGAAGAAACCGCTGACACGCCGGTCCTGCGAAGTAGTGAGGCGACGTGGGCGTGGCTTTGCGCCTGATGGCCAGGCCCCAGTTGTCGGGTGTGCGCTCGTGAGTGGCTGACCAGGTTGGCCCGCGTGTCAGTGCCGTGTTACTAAATGGGCTGCGCGAAGAGAGGTAACGTGGGCCGGTTGCTTGAAGTTTGGCCCACGCGCCTTTATTCTTTTCTTTATTTATTTTCTATTTTGCTTTCTCGTTATTTTGAATTCCAAGTTCAAAACCTCAATTTAAGTTCAACTTTGTGGCACATTTGTACTCAAACTAATTATCAATTTGATCATACCCAATGTGGTGAAGCCATTTATTATGATTTTATTTTGTATTGTATAATATTTATTTCTTTCCTCTTTTTCCTACTTTCCAAATTCTTCTAAATTTCAATGTGGGGTTCATTCCAAATCCTCATATATTTTATTAATATCATTGTTATTATTTTCAAATGTACAATCAATAAACTCCAACATGATGCATAATTTAGTGACATGTTTTTATTGATTATTTGTTTTTAAATGAGGTGTTCCCATGTGATGGTAAATAGAGATAACACACATATATAAAGGAAAATAATTTCTCCTTTTATTTTTCCTTACAATTTGGGTATTACAGAAGCCCCAGTCTAGGAGTTCGAAAGGTACACATGGAGGTCTAGGACCCACCCATGGGGGTTCAGACAGCATGCATAGGGGTCTGGGTCCCACCTGAGAGGGTCTGGACCCATGGTAGTGGTCCCAAAGCACTTACACCCCTGGTACACTTGGTGGCACTGAACTTGCCCCCTAGTGGGAAGCAGGTCCCATGGCCAATGGTCTAGTCAAACGGGTACATACACATGGGCCCAACTGCTCAGTTCCTTACTACGCGGTTACAGGTAACCACACAAGTATCTAGCCTTAACACAGTAGGAGAGGGTACCCCAGTTATAGAGTACTGACATAGGGCCCCGGGCCAACCTCAGGAGAGGTTACGAATCCCACTACAAGCAATCTAATTGCGACTAGCACACAGCGGTGCCACGCCCACTATCACGCTTGTTGTCAGATCACCTGTTGCCACGCCTGCAGTCACATATGTCACTTTGGCTCACTGACCTATGGCCCCTTGCCTAGTTGTACGCTCGGTCATGCATGTGATACTCGTTACCACTGTAGCCGTAAAAAATGTTTTTTCCACCAGTGGTTCCCGAGGAGGTACTCAATGCCCACGTTCCGCATGCACGACGGTTCAGATCCTACCTTTTCATACCCGCTCCTGCTACCCGCTTCATATGACCAGCGGGCCCGGGCCCATATGTCATAGTCTGAGTGGCTACCACTTGGTGTGCATGACCCTTGAAGTTCCACTCAACGCCTCAGCTATCACCAGACTAGGATTTAGCCTTGCATATGAGTCAAGTTTGATGTCTAGTAGTGCACCCATGGGGCCCACACTCTGTTGCACTCGATACTTGGGGACATGAAACTGGGCTTGATGAGTAGAGTTTAGAAAGCCAACCTTTAAGCTAGAATGAGGCATGGGCCTCTAGGGACCAAGTTCTAGGTACTATGGCACATGTTCTAGAGTGGTGAAGTGTGTAGACTTAGGGTATAGGACCAGGTCAAGCAGCTACACAGCTCCGTACCACCCTAGAGAACAAGTACATTTCCTTCGAACTGGTCCCCAGTGATCTGAATCCCTTTCAGTAGTAAAGGGGGTCCCAGACTAAGTCACAAGCAACGGAACTCGACAGATAGAGTTTAGGAAGCAAGCGTTTAAGCTATAATGAGGTTCAGGATCCTAGGTGTGCAGTTCCAAGTATTAGGCTACTTGTTACAGAGTGGTGCAGTATGCAGGCTTAGGGTACATGACCAGGCTAAGCGGCTACATGACTTCGGACCACCCCAAGAAACAGACACCTTTTCTTCGGAGCTAGCTTCCTACGATCCAAAAATCCCTTTCAGCGGTGAAGGGGCGCCAAACTAAGCTACAAGCCATCTAACTCAATTCGGATCTCGGCATAGCAACAAGAGTAGGAATTGCATGGGGTTGGAAGAAATAATGCTTGTAAGTTGAAACGGGAAAGAAAATTACCGCAAAGACAGAACTGGGGGTAAATATTTCCTTTATAACTTGATACACATGAGTCGTGCGATGAACGCTAGGGACCAGGTTTATGAGGTTAGACCCCACGGGCTGGACCACACATATGTGTGACCTAAATATAAAGGAAGAAACTCATTCCCTGTCCTCTTGTTACAGATAAAACTTACAAACTTGTTCCATGTTTTGTGGATTGGGCAGTGACATTTCTTTATCCATGACGAGGCGTACGCATCTGGGTTGGCATACCTCCATCACCTTGAAGGGCACCTCCCAGCTGGGGGAGAGTTTCGAGAGCCCTTCTCAGATCAAGAAGCTCTGGATGCCCACTGTGTCGTTTGTTGCTGTGCAACGTTCGCAACAACCCCAGACACAGGGCAGTGAGAGTCCCGTGGCATGGATGACACCACACCCTCCCCCATCGGAAGGTCGTCGAAGGAGGAATTGAGGTGCTTGGCTATCGGAACCATGATGCCAAACAAAAGATCAGGTCAAAACCTAAGCAAAGCCCCCTCCTGGCGTGCCAAATGTCGGAGGTAAACTCTAGCCAGGTAGCCGAATGCATCTGCCTAATCCTAAGAACAAGGTGCAGCCTAGGGTTAGCCTAAGGAGATGCAAGAAAACACAAGGGTTTAGAATGGTTCAGGCCCCTCGAGCATAATACCCAACGTCTATTGTGAGTTGTATTGCTAAGAGCTTGAGTGAGGATGAAGTTGAGTCTAAGAGAGGATGCCTCTTGTATCGCATGTGCCCTCCCTTTTAAGGGTGGCACATACAAGGCTACTGAGCCCTGACAGGTGGGCCCTAGCGATATAATATTAAATATATACAACATGGAGTTGTAAATGTTGCGACAGGCAGAGATCTCCTCGGCCATGGTGTGGATCTTCTAGCCGGGCGTGTCCCCACCCTGTTTGCTGGTCTGAGCCAGACGCAAACTGGAACTTGACACTCACGTATGTAGCGGTAGGCCCTGCTGACGTGCGGTCGATTTAATGTGATGGATGCATGTGCTCTAATTGAGCCAACGACTGCTTATGATGGCGCCTCCCACATGCGCAGCGCTAAGACACAACAATGGTAAGACACAACTGTCTGCATCACACGACACGCTGTACAAACCATGCGTGCGGCGCTAACGCATAACTGTTTGCATCGATAATGCGTGGAGCAGTCATTTGTGCCTGTGCGGCCTAACAAAAGCATGCCCACACCCTATGCACAGCAGGGCATGCCTTAGTTACTCACATTGAATGTGAGCGGCGAGCTTGCTTCCCATCGAAGGCTTGTGCCACCTACCCATGGGCCATGTGGAAGCACTAAACCCCTTCCTGAGCGAAGAGCAGGGACCAAGAGCACATATTGGCCAAAAGTCTTGAGCCCTGCCTGCCGAGGGTCTGGAAGTTAGACGCGGAGGTCTAGGGCCCCTGTGAGGGGTCCAAAAGGTACATGTGGAGGTCCAAGACCTATCCATGGGGGTTCGGATGGCATACGTAGGGGTCTAGGTCCCACATAAGGGGGTCTGGCCCATGGTAGTAGTCCCTGAGCACTTTCACCCCTAGGACACGTGGTGGTACCAAACCTACCCCCGAGTAGGGAGCGGGTCCCAAGGCCAATGATCCAGTTAGATGGGTTTGGACTCATGGGCTCGGCTGCTTAGTTCCTTAGTACGCGGTTGTAGCTTAGTACGCGGTTACAGGTAACCACATGGGTAATTGGCCTTAGCACAATAGGAGAGGGTACCCCAGCTATAGGGTACTGACAACATAGGAAGCACAAGAAACTGGCTAGATTTGTTTTTAAGAGCTAAAGGGGTTGTATGCTTATCTAGTTACTATCAAATCTTTGATGAACCTTAAATTATAGACAAATAATATTTGATTGATAAAGCATATCAAGGTAATGAAGATCAAACCCCTACAAGAAACAGAGGAGGATTGGATTAGCTATTTACCTATAGTTGGGTATGCCAACTCCCCATGTTGAGGAGCCAAATCGACTCTAATCCAGTTGAATCAATTTTTGTAATCACCACTCTAGCCATTGTGCAAGTTGTCCTAGCAAACTTAGAGTCGACTAGGCTAGTTTATTTGGTTCCAGCAGTCTCTGATGCATCTCTAGATGGTTTAGCCCTTGTTGTTGATAATGTTGTGTCTGTGGATTCTAAGGAGTGTTCTATAGAGCAGGCAACAACTGGTCATTTTCTGAAGTTGAGAAGCAAGACCATTCAAATCAAGGACATGTACTTCTCGAACATCATTAACAAGGTACAAAGCACAAGTATTTTACCAAATTACCAATGTTGTTGTAATCTTTCAATTGTTACATATATTAGTGATATTTTGTAGTATAAAAGACTAGTTGAGAAATGTGCTTTACTTGTTGATAATGAGATAAAAATTTAGATTGTATTGGCCAATACATTATCGCCTATAAAGAGGTCGATAACAATGTATTGTAAAATTTAAAGCTTACCCTAGCGCTTTCCCCATTTTTATATCTAGATGGGCTGCTTTACTTTCTTTATATTAAGTTTGTACTTGGTCTCGAATGAGATATAAATTCTACAATTATTTTGGGTAGATCATCTAGTAAGAAAAGGGAATGCAAATGTTTGGCTAAATGGATTGATGTTATATCTGATCCATTCATTTTCCTAGCTTTAAAGATTACTCCACAAAGTAACCGTCTTAATAAATCAAAGTACTCCTTTGACTTTGCCTTTTGTGATCATGTTTTGATATTTTGCTAGCATCTAATTTTATCAGAATCATTGGTCACAAAGCTTTGCCCTCACTTTAAATTTAAAAGAGCTCACATATTGCAAGTGACACAGTTCATTTGATCATATTATTTCTAATTGTAATATATTTCATCGAGTGATCCTATTGGCCATTGATAAAGTACAATTGAAATTTTCTAAAGCTTAACAAATGGACCATTTGGATTCAATTGGTCTTTATGGCAGCTAGGATTCAAATCGACTACCATTAGGCGATCCACTCAAAGCTCAAGGCTCAAATGCACAAGAGAAAGATGTGGATCCCTCAAGTGAAGACAATGTCATTATCCATGAATTACAAATTAAAGATATTCTAAAGGGCAACGAGGCGATCAGAATTCTATAAAACACTAGCGTATATGAAATCTCTCCAACTAAAACAAAATTTGATTAGTACCATTGAACAAGGGAAATCTAAAAGGGCAACATGCTATATGCCATTTCTAAATTTGTTTTGGTGCTTGATGACCAACACAACATTGTAAGCTAACTAGTTTTCTAAGTGTATGAGTGCAGGTTCATAAGAGTCAAATTGAGTGATCAATACAAGACTTGGCTAGGCGTAGAAGGACAAATCTTGAATAAGTTGAACTATGACTAGTTCACAAGCTTGGATATGTTCTAATTGCATGTAGGAATGTTTTTAGCATCTTAGAGGGTTTCAGAAGTTAGATTTTGGAAAAGGTGCATTTGGAGCCTAGTTTGAACCAAAACCATATTCTAAGTTGAATGAGGTAAAGAACTGAAGATCCATGACTTAGCCTAATTGGACAGTCACTAGAAATGATTGCCTAAGTCATGGGAATACTCTCAAATAAATACAAATAATTTTGGAGAAAATTGCTCAATTTGGACTTCAATGCAGGAGGTCTACAACACACAGGACCAGTCCAATGGCGCATCAGGCCTAGTACACAGAGAGCTCTATAGAAGGGCTTTAGTGGTCTAGCGCATCAGACCAGTTCGGTGGTGCACGAGACCACTTATGTGGAGAGCTCTACAAAAGGGCTTCGGTGGCCTGTTGCACTGGACCAGTCTAGTGGTGCGTCAGACCACTTATGTAGAGATGTTGCAGATCAGGGCAAAAGGCAGTTAGCACACTGGTCTAGTCCGGTTTGCACCAGACCAAAAGAGTTCGATGACTACTTTGGGTTCAACGGTCGACTCCAACGGCTAGCTGATGGGGCAGATGGTGTGGTCCTATGGCTCACTAGACTGGTCTAGTGCCACCCAAGATGGAAGGCATCCGGTCAGGATCCCATTGATTCGGTAGTAAGAGGAGGTCCAGTGGTGCACCAAATTAGTGTGGTGCACCTGAGGAAATAAAAATTTTAGCAAACAATTTAACAACTCTTTGAGGGGTTTGGCGCTATAAATACCCCCCTAAATAGTCCATTCGGCACACCAATCAACACTAGAGTTGTGCTTTCATTCCAAACACTTGTGCAACATCTTAAAGCCATTCCGAGAGACCCAATCAACCCCATTTGAGTAGAGATAGTCATTCTAGAGAGTGTGTGTTTTTGTGATCTGTATTATTGATGTTGTTTTGTTGTATTCTTGCTCTTGTGTTGGTGATTCTCTTCTGTAAAGGCTAACGATAGGCTATGTTTTGTGAAGTACCTTGTGGAGACTCTGTCTCTCATCATCGAAGATCCAAGGGCTCAAGCTTGATTGTTGGATCACTTGAGAGGGTTGAAAGGGACACGTCCTTAGAGACACCTCAATGGAGATGTATGTTCATTGGAACCAAACTACGGTAAAACAAATCACCTATGACTTTTTTTGTGTTTTGCATTTTCTTGTGATTTGTCCGTCTCTCTCTCTCTCCCTCTCTAAGTTCTCTTGCTTGGACTTCGATTCAGATCACTTTGAGTTGGTCTCTAAGTTAATTCTGCATTTATAAGAGCAACAAGTCCAAGAGAACTTCTCTCTCCCACCTACTACTCTGATTTGATTCTCTCTCGCTCTAACCCCTAACTTGGGGTCTATCTTGTTTTAAGTGTTAAATTTTTCAGGTGTTGCTTATTCACCCCTCTCTATAAAACTATCAATTGTTAGCGGAGCCCAACTCTTTATTTGGGTCTAACAACCCAAAGAGATGTCAGACAAAGGATCCCTCAAGAGCGAGAAGGTCCCCTTGGGAGAGAAGCATAAAGAGAAGATGTCATTGGGACAAAAGCACAAGGAGAAGGGCAAAGAATCTGTTGGCTCAGGTTCCAAGTTCTATAAGAGGAGAGATGGCAAGAAGAAGATCAAAAAGGTGGTCTACTATGAGACTAACACCTCGACAATGCCATCATCCTTGAGTAGTGGTGAATCCACCTCCAAGTGTCACCACCAATGAAATATGGTTAAACAAAATTCTTCTCGCATGACTTTTAATTATTCTTGCATTCCTCGCAATACAACTACTCCTTTACTTTCTATTCCTCATAGTAAACCATTGCACTTTGATGTTGAGGATTATTCTTGGTGGAATCACAAAATGAAAGGCCATCTATACTCACTCCACCCAAGTATTTGGTAAGTTGTTGAATCAGGAATGAAGATCTCTGATAGCGATGATGAGGAGTACAACCCGGTAGAAGCGGAGCAAATCATCCACCGCAACACCCAATCCACCACAGTATTACTTGTTTCCTTGTGTAGGGAAGAATATAGAAAGGTGAACAGTTTGGAGAGAGACAAGGACATATGGGATACGCTCAAAGCAGTGCACGAAGGTGACAAGACACAAAGATAGAGCTCCTAGAAGGGGATCTTGAAAGATTTCACATGCTCAAGAGAGAAGGAACACAAGATATGTATAACTAACTCAAAGCAATGGTGAATCAAATCCGCAACCTCAGGAGAAGAAGTCGATAGACCATGAAGTTGTCAATCTCATGAGGTCCTTTACTTCTGTAATGCTACAGTTGTATCTTTCATTTGTGAGAATCCTAAGTATAAAAAGATGTTGCCCAAGGAGGTTCTTGGGAAGTTCCTAAACCACAATATGATGATAAGGCACTCCAAGTACATCAATACTTGGCACAAGGGAATGTCTCCTCCATGAGCCACAAGTCATTCCCTTCAAGGAAAAAAGGAGGAGAACCCAAGCTAGGAGGAAACCATCGATGTTTCTTGCCTTGATGATGAAGAAATGATGGTAATCATTAAGAGCTTCTGACAAATCCTAAGGAACCAGAAGGACAAGGGTGTGGGGGATAGATATCCCCCGGGTCCACTAAAAGAGTAAAAGACCTCACGAAAGGCCCAAGGGCCCAATAAATCGTAAGGTCATTCTTTCGTGGGCCTGGGGAGAGACAACCAGCAAAGCAGAGCGACATGAGGCCGGACTGGAGCAAACCCGGACGGCCCACAACGTCGAGCGAGTGACCGCAACAGAGATCCGACTTTCCCGCGCTGGAGCCCCCATGCAACGGAGCCGTGCGGGGATAAGTCGGCAGGGTTAAGCGGAGATAAACTCAAGCAGTTCACTATCTTTTAGCCACTCGTTGTTATCATATCCACATGTATTGCCCCACGGTCGAGTATATAAGGCCTAGGGGGCACCCCTTCAGAACGATCGACACTATTGCTTAGCCACCCACATCAACTCTCTACACTCTCAATTCAGAGAGCTCTCTTGTAATATTGTCCACCAGGCATACTCACCAGGACGTAGGGTGTTACGCATCTCTAAGCGGCCCGAACCTGTAACTCTTGTCCACTGTCCCTCGTGCAATCGGCACGAACCATTTTGCTACAGTTGTCGACACCGTCCTACTCCTAAAAACACCTTGAGGGGCAACCCCGGGTGTGCGGTCGGACCCAAAACACCGACAGCTGGCACGCCAGGTAGGGGGTGTGTCGACGATCCAAGCTAGCTCAATGGCCGTCACCTTCTACAGCAAGATCACCCAGCGTCCCGGATCCGTATTCTGCTTCGGAACAATCTCATCCGTAGCGGATGAAGAGGGAACTCTACACCGCATTGTGGATCCGCCGGAAAAGAAATCTCCTCCAACAAACTCCGAAAATGCCGGAGAAGCGCAACCTCCGGCTTTCTGGAAAAAGATCGTCTCCGGAAAGTCGGGGACCGAGGGCCCGCTGACTCGGAAAACTCCACTGTCTACTTCCCCGACAAAAGAATGGACACAGATCGCGAGGAAGAAGGAGACCAAGGGGAAGCAAGTCGTTCTTTCCGTTCCTCCGCCCTCAAAGGAGAACGGAAAGAAGGTTGCCGCGACGACAGTACCATTCTACCCCGACGTCCTCTTCATCGAGAGAGTGGAGTCGCCTACCGTCTCCGACGACGAGCTGACCGCACCCGGAGAAGAACCGCCTCAACGAGAATCCCGCCGACGGAGGAACCGGCGCAGGAACATTCGATGACATCACGCGGCCGGAGAACGGAATCCGGAGCAGCTTGTCTCGCGAGACGAGGTCTCGGAGGTAGGAGAGACTCCGGAAGAACGCGTCTTCAGAGAACGAATGAACTCCCGACGACGTGATCGCCGCCGGGCTCAGGAGCAAGCCGAGCAAGATGCAAGGCAACGCCGGGAGAATCCATTCTTCGGGCGCAACCTCAATCCCGACTTCGCCCGAGCTATGAACACGCCGAGCGAAGTCGGAGGGGTACTAGCTCGGATAGCTGATGGACTCCCTCGGACTCCCGACGCTGAGGGCTACCGACGACTGTTCACCCAGGCGGCCAACCATCTTCTACCGCTCGCTCACCCGCCGAACGATCTACGACACGCCATCAATAGTCGCCGAGACGCGCGAAGCTCCATCAATGCTTCGCGCGAACGGCGGCATGAGAACGAGATCCACCACCGGGAGGAGTACGACAGGGATCATGGCATCCCAGCTCAAAGCCAGGCCACCAGAACTGAGTCGGCAACGGCCTCAACTGGCGGCACCACCTGGGGGCGGTCGAGGAACCACAACCACTACTCCCCTCCCCGGGACAGACATCATCCCCGACGGTAGGAGGACACGTGCGGAGTGTCTGCTCTTACCCCATGCCTTAGGGCCATCCAATGGCCTCCCAACTTCAAGGTATCCAATGTCGACAAATATGAACCTAAGCAAGACCCAGGGGGTTGGCTAGCCGTCTACACCACCGCTGCTTGAGCTGCCGGGGCGTCCGAAGATGTGATGACCGCGTACTTACCCATTGTCCTTGGGCAAGACGCGCTGCAATGGCTGCGGCATCTACCCCGACACTGCATCGACGACTGGGGCGACTTCAGTCGACGCTTCACCGCAAACTTCCAGTCCCTCTCCGACAAGCCGGCGCAACCGTGGGACCTCAAATCCATCAAGCGCCGGGGGGACGAGACCCTCCGGTCGTACCTCAAAAGGTTTCAGACCATGAGAAATCGTATCCCCGAGGTCACGGAGGCGGCCGTGATCGAGGACTTCTACAGAGGATCCAATGACTCGGCTTTCGTCCGAGCCATACTACAGAAGGCGCCGACTACCTCCGAGGAGCTGTTCCAGGAAGCCGACCTCTACATCACCGCCGACGAGCGGGCCCAGGACCTCATCGGAGGAGCAAAGCCCGCACCGGCAGCACCACGACGCGACGCGAACCAGCAACCCGACAAACGATGGGAGAAGAGGCCTCGCGAAGAAGTACACGCCGCCGGACCACCTGCCTCTCGCGCCCGAGGAGGACCTCGTGGAGGCGAACGCACGCTGGACGACATCCTCGACGCCCAGTGCCCGTACCACAAGGACATGCGCCACACTCTTCGTAACTGCCGGGACTTCAAGCATTCCGTCGGACACGGCCGACCCTTCCAACCTCTACCTCCTCCTCCGCCGAGGGGAAGACCAGATGAACCACGACAACCCCATCAGCAGGAGGAGGGAGGAGGAGGAGGAGCTTTCCCACGCGTCGACAGGGAGGTCAACGTCATTTTCGGCGGACATGGGTCGCAGGAGAACAAAAGACAACAAAAGCTCAACGACCGCCAGATACTGGTGGCGACCACCGGTCCTCCCGCCCCATACCGGTGGTCGGAACACCCGATCACTTTCACTCGGGAGGATCAATGGCTCAACTTCGACCACCCAGGCAAATACCCGCTCCTCGTCGATCCGGTGATCCGAGAGAGCCGGGTAAAGAAGGTGCTAGTGGACGGGGGGAGCAGCATCAATGTCACCTTCCCCCGGACACTCCAAGGCTTGGGAGTTCACCTCAAAGAGCTCCACGAGTCGGACACCCCTTTCTTCGGCATCGTGCCGACGGAAGGGGAATACCCGCTGGGCCACATCTACATGCCAGTCACCTTCGGAACTCCGGAGAACTACAGAACCGAGTTCCTGAGGTTTGAAGTGGCGAACTTCGACTGCGGGTACAACGCCATCATCGGGAGGCCGGGACTGGCCAAATTCATGGCCATCCCTCATTACACATACATGATACTGAAGATGCCAGGGCCGCAAGGAATCATAACTGTGCGCGCCGAATTCCAAGGCGCCGCAGAGTGTTTCCGAGTGGCCGTCCAAGCAGCCCTCACCACCAAGCCGTCGGCGGTTTCTTCGACACTGGCCAACTCTAAGCCTGAGGAGGACCTCGCAGTACCGACGAACGAAGCTCAGGCCGTGACTTCTATGTGACCGACTGAAGAAACCAAGAGGATCAACCTGGGGTTCGCTGATGAACGCAAGACTGCCATCATCAGCTCCAGCTTGGACGACAAATAGGAAAGCGCGCTCGTCCAGTTTCTGCAAGATAACCGAGACGTATTCGCATGGCAACTTGCGGATATGCCGGGAGTCCCAAGAGAACTGGCCGAGCATAAACTGAAGGTCTACCCCTAGGCAAGGCCGATTCGGCAAAAGCTACGTCGTTTCACGTCCGACAAGAGAGAGGCCATTCGCGCCGAGTTAGCTCGCTTGGTCGCGGCTGGATTTATTAGAGAAGTGTTACACCCCGAGTGGTTAGCCAACCCTGTTCTTGTACTCAAAAAGAATAAAGTGGATTGGCGCATGTGCGTCGACTATACCGACCTCAACAAACATTGTCCGAAGGATCCCTTCGGGCTCCCGAGGATAGATCAGGTGGTGGACTCCACCGCTGGGTGTTCTGTGCTGTCTTTCTTGGATTGCTATTCCGGATACCACCAGATTAGTTTGGCGAGGGAAGACGAGGAAAAAACGGCGTTCATCACTCCGTTTGGTGCTTTCTGTTATACCTCCATGCCATTCGGCCTCAAAAACGCTGGAGCGACTTATCAGAGAGCCATCCAAACGTGCTTAGCCGATCACTGGGGCAAGCGTGTGGAGGCATACGTAGATGATGTGGTAATCAAAACGGAGAATTCAGAGAACTTCATTGAAGACTTACAGCTGGTTTTCAACAGTCTGAGACGGTATAGATGGAAGCTTAATCCCGAAAAATGTGTTTTCGGGGTACCAGCAGGAAAGCTACTCGGGTTCATCGTCAGCCACCGAGGAATTGAGGCTAATCCGGATAAGATTGAAGCTATCATGAAGATGGAAGCGCCTCGATCACAAAAGAAAGTTCAGCGACTTACTGGATGCATGGCAGCTCTGAGCAGATTTATATCCAGGCTGGGGGAAAAAGGTTTGCCATTTTACAAGCTACTCAAGAAGGTGGATAAGTTTCAGTGGACTTCAGAAGCACAGGAAGCTCTAGATGCGCTGAAGAAATTCTTGACAACGCCACCAGTACTGAAGCCACCCCGACGAGCTACGTCAACTCAACCAGCTGAAGATCTGCTACTGTATATCTCTTGCACGACTCACGTGGTAAGCACCGCGTTGGTAGTCGAGCGAGTAGAAGAAGGACATGCCTACCCAGTGCAACATCCTGTTTACTTCATCAGTGAAGTTCTAGGCCCCTCAAAGAAAAAGTATCCTCAAGTTCAGAAGCTATTATATGCAGTACTTCTAACTGCCCGCAAGCTACGTCACTACTTTGATGACCACAAAGTCATAGTAGTCACCGGTTTTCCAATAGGGGATATTCTTCACAACAAGGAGGCCATTGGCCGGATAGCCAAATGGGCTTGTGAATTGGGATCTCATGACATCGAGTTCCGACCTCGCACTGCCATCAAAACTCAAGCACTGGTTGATTTCGTATCAGAGTGGACTGAACAGCAAGTACCAGATAACCCAGAGACTATAGAAGTGTGGCGAATGTATTTTGATGGCTCGCTGAGGTTGCAGGGAGCAGGAGCAGGAATTCTCTTCACCGCACCTGGAGGCGAGCACCTCAAATATGCCCTCTAGCTGCTATTTCTAGCCTCCAATAATGCAGCCGAGTATGAAGCTTTGATCCATGGATTGAACATCGCCATATCATTGGGCATCAAGAGATTGATGGTATACGGAGACTCTCTGGTAGTCATTAGCCAGATAAACAAAGAGTGGGATTGTTCAAGCGATTCAATGGGAAAATACTGTACTGCCATCCAAAAGTTGGAAGACAAATTTGAGGGTCTGGAATTTTATCATGTAGAAAGAGATCGGAACACAGCAGCCGATGTACTATCCAAGTTAGGATCCAGTCGAACTCAGGTCCCACCCGGAGTCTTTGTGCAAGAAATACTACAGCCGAGTATCTCAATGGATCAAACAGAAGAGTGCAACATTATAGATCAACCCGAGTCAGACTCTGATGACTGGAGAAGGTCGATCATTAAGTATATAAAGAATGAGGAAGAACCAGACGACAAGAACTCGGTAGAGCGTATTGCCTGACAGTCGGCTCACTATACACTCATTGGGGAGACCTTGTACAGAAGGGGGGCATCAGGCGTCTTCATGAAGTGCATTCTCCCGTCCACTGGGAAGCAACTTCTGGATGAGGTCCATGCTGGGCAATGTGGAATACATGCAGCCTCCAGAACACTAGTCGGGAAGGTCTTCAGGTCAGGATTCTATTGGCCAACAGCAAAGAATGATGCAGCCGAGTTAGTTCAGAGGTGCGAAGCTTGCCAATACTTGTCAAAACAACAACATCTGCCAGCACAGCAACTGGAGACCATACCAGTAACTTGGCCTTTCGCATGCTGGGGACTGGATATGAGTGGACCTTTCAAGAAAGCTCAAGGGGGATACACTCACGTATTGGTAGCAATCGACAAATTCACTAAATGGATAGAATTCAAGCCCATTGCTTCTTTGACCTCTGCTAAGGCCGTGGAATTCATACAAGACATAATATTCAGATTCGGGATACCAAACAGCATCATAACTGACTTAGGATCCAACTTCACAAGTTCAGAGTTCTTCGACTTCTACGAGCAAAAGAGCATTCAGATCAAGTATGCGTCTGTAGCACATCCAAGGGCCAACGGGCAGGTTGAGCGAGCCAACGGGATGACACTGGAGGCACTCAGGAAAAAGGTCTTCGACAAGAATGAAAAGTTCGCAGGAAAGTGGATAAGGGAATTGCCTTATGTCGTTTGGAGCCTAAGAACCCAACCCAGCCGAGCTTTGCATGGAAACACTCCTTTCTTCATGGTCTATGGGTCAGAGGCAGTGCTACCCACCGATCTCAAGTTCGGGGCGCCAAGGTTGATTTTCGAAAACATAGCAGAAGCTGAAGCCACCAGGCTGGAGGACATTGATGTACTTGAAGAAGAACAGCTAAATGCGGTAATCCAATCAGCACGGTATCAGCAGACTCTAAGGCGCTATCACGACAAGGCTGTGCGACAACGATCCTTCTCAATAGGAGATCTCGTCCTCCGCCGAATTCTAACGGGGGAGGGACGGCACAAGTTATCGCCCTTATGGGAAGGACCCTTCATGGTAGCGGAAGTCACTCGGCCCTGATCGTATCGTCTCACTCAGATGGATGGCACAGAAGTCGGGAACTCCTGGAACATAGAACACCTCAGAAAGTTTTATCCCTAGCTGTATTTCAAAAACTGCTGGGACGACGATGTACTCTGTAAAGTGAAAATATGTCGTCAATAAAAAGAGGTTTCAAAGATACTCAGTTCGTTTATGATTGACTTGCATTCTTACTTAACTCGGGGTGACCACTATGCCCTACTAACGGAGCAATCGACTTAAGTTGGCAGCAACTTAAGGCGGTGCAACATGCTCACGCTTACTTAACTCGGGGTGACCACTATGCCCTACTAATGGAGCAATCGACTTAAGTTGGCAGCAACTTAAGGCGGTGCAACATGCTCACGCTTACTTAACTCGGGGTGACGACTATGCCCTACTAACGGAGCAATCGACTTAAGTTGGCAGCAACTTAAGGCGGTGCAACATGCTCACGCTTACTTAACTCGGGGTGACCACTATGCCCTACTAACGGAGCGATCGACTTAAGTTGACAGCGACTTAAGGCGGTGCAACATGCTCACGCTTACTTAAACTCGGGGTAACCACTATGCCCTACTAATGGAGCAATCGGCTAAAGTCAGTGGCGACTTAAGCCGGTGCAACATACTCATGCCTATGCAATTCAGGGGATGACTTCTATATCCCGCAAACAAATTTCATAATCATCGCGCGTCATTTCACCACTGCAAATCTACGAACTGATGAATTCTGAGACAATAAGAGAGTAATTATATCATTCGAATGCTGAACTGATGTCCTCTAACAAATACTCAATCATGCTAACCGCGCGCTCAAAGCACGCAAAATGTTTCTCTATTTCGCAATGTCTTTCTCAGGAGCGATCGACGAAGAAGGGCGACTCGAGGAATCAGGGGCAGCATTCACATCAGCCCTTATGTCTTCAGGAACAACCACGCCGGGTCTCCTCATCAAGATTCGTCCCGCCCGAATAGCCTTGTCCATGGCTCTGTCGCGCTGAGCTTTGAGAGTAACAGAAGTTTCTTCGGCAACTTTAGCAGCCAGTTGAGCAGTTTCTAACTCCTGGACAATGGATTTTTTGGAAGCTCGGAGTTCTTTGATGGTAGCATCCTTTGCTGATATCAACTGCTTGAGGCGGGTCACTTCGTCCGCAGATTCCTGTAGCTTACAGTGTTGATTGTCCAATTCCTCCATTGTAAAGCGATGACTCCTCTCCAAGATGGTCAGCGAGTTGCTAGAATCACGATACAATCTGTCAAGACTGTCACGAGAGGCAGCGAGGATACATTTTTCTTCCTGCGAGCAAAAATCAACTCCTTCAAAAACCAAGCAAGTAATAGGAACACAGCAAGGCAAAGCACAGTTTTGTGAATTACCTTTTCAGAATCGAGCTGAGCATGAAGAGAAGAACTCAGTGCATTGGCGTCATCCAAAGCAGCAGAGACTTGACCCAGTTCAGTTTGGCTCTGAGAGTACTTCTCCTCGAAGTCAGCACACCGCTGGACTAATTCAGCCTGATCTCAGGAATGTTTTTCCTCAAGAGTTGAAATCCGCCGAGTCATTCCTAGCAAGAGATAATCAAACAAAACGTGGTCAGAAGGTAAAGCAGTCCATAGTGAAGGCAAAGGGAAGCAAAAAGGCACTAACCAGCGTTGGTTGCCTCCAATTCAGAGACGCGATGTTGAAGTGACACTGGATTCCAACATGCAAGAGACGAAGCTACTTCTGGGAAGGAAGCACCCTGTAGCCTCAGCTGGCTAGCCATCCCGTCCACCAAAGCCTGATGAGGAAAACAGATGAGTGTAATGACAGCAGTTCATACAATGTGAAAATCAAGCTAAAATACATCACAGTACCTGGAGGTTGGAAAAGAACGAAGGGATCCCCAAATCAGGAGAGATCAGTTGATAATCAGGCATGAGGCCACCACCCGAAGCAGCTTGCAACGAACCAGTATGAATCAGCTCGGTGCCTTCAACAGAGCAAAACACTCGATCAGCGGGAACGCTGCCCTCTAAAGCGACTCCCTGGTCCACGGTTTTGGCTACCACCATATAGCCAGAGTGTGGAGGAGATCCCGCATGAACATCCATGGAAGTACAGGAAGGAGACCCTGCTTGGGCACCCTCGGGGGCTGGGTCATAGTTTGCACTGCCCACTTGAGCCGGATCATCCCCGGCAGCACCCTCGGGGGCTGGACAGTGGCTTACACTCTTCACCCGAGCCAAGTCATCCCCGGCGACATCCTCGGGGGCTGGGCATGTGTCAGCACCATTCTTGAGGTCCAAGCTCTCTGCAATAACCACCTCTAAGGTTGACGGGCCCTCAGTTACTTCCATAGGACCAGGACGATCCAAGTCGGTCTCCCGACCCTCGAGATCACGCTCTAAGGTCGACGAGGCACGGGATGACCTCAACCCAGCATCAGGCACGTCAGCGCAAGCCTCCATTGCACCATCATCCACTGGCTCCGATAACAAGTCATCTGGGACCATATCCTCAAGAGTCTGATCAAAGTTGGCCAGTGACAGTTCTTGCAGACCAATGAGGGCAGACAAAGCAGGAGAGGGAACCCCACTACTTTCACCACTGGCAATGAACTGCCGACTGTTTTTCCGAGTCAGAGGAATCTCATTTTCTTCCTCCTCGTCATCCACATTGGTAACACAAGCAGCACCCCCATTGGGGTCAGCAACAGATGGGGCACACCCATTGGGATCAGCAGCGGATTGGGTACACCCATTGGGGTCAGCATCGGTAAGTCCAGTCGCGGGCACTTCTTCGGTAGCAGAAACCGAGGTACCAGCGTCTTGATCAAAACTGGATACTCGCCGGAGGCGTCTTCTTTTCTTCTTCTGCTCATCAGCAGAAGGATCAGGCTGATTGGCTCAGCAAGGGCGCCTCGGGCGAGTACTGACAGGCTTCTGAACATCCAAAGTCGTATCAGCCTCTGGGAGGGGCGCCACTACCAACGCCCCAGCAGGAGCAGCGTCGGATGAATCCTCAGCTAGCAAATCAAGCATAGCGCTTATTTCTGCATCACTAGGGTTCAGGGGCACCTCAAAATAGATCTGCCGTTCGTCGTCAGGAATCTCCCCAAGCGAGGCAACCAAAGCACTAACTTCTTCAGCACAGGGTCGCACTCTAAGGCCCAAACTGCCATCAGTAATAGGCGGATTCGACACAAAAAGGGTGAAGGCTTTGGGAAGAGGCAGGTTCCAGGCCGAGTATGCCACTGGAGCACCAACATTTGACACTTTACCCCTAAGGATCATCTCTAGTCGACTCACCAAGTCTGCAGAGGGAATTCTTCTGTTAGTAACCCGAGTTGAGTCGGCTAGCCCTCGATATAGATAAGCTGGGTAGGCCCTGTCTTTCAATGGCTGAATATTCTTGAAAACAAAATCAGTAACCACAGCTTCAGCAGTCAGACCCCTCTCTTTCAGCAGTCCAACTTCAGCTAGCAACACACCTGCCTCATCTACCTCCTGATCTGTGGGAGACTTGGTCCAGCTTGGGGTGCGAACGTCCGGCTGTCTTCCCGACCGGGGGGGAGAGAATTCCCATAATTCTCAACTATGAACCACTCCAGGCGCCATCCCTTAATACTGTCCTTGAGAGGGATCTCGAGATATTCAGTTTTCCTCCCGCGGCGCATCTCCAAGCTGGCACCCCCGACCAACTGATGTTGTCCCCCGGCCATCCTAGGGCGACAATGATACAAGTATTTCCACAGACCGAAATGCGGCAGCACGCCAAGAAAGGCCTCGCATAAGTGAACGAAAATGGAGATTTGCAGAATTGAATTGGGATTCAAATGGGTCAAGTTAATATGGTAGAAATCAAGGAGGCCGCGGAAAAAGGGAGAGATAGGAAGGCCAAGGCCGCGGAGAAGGAAAGGGGCGTAAACAACGGACTCATGGGTATCCTCCGTCGGAACAGTAAACCCATGGCAAATCCGCCAAGAACGGAATTCTCGCGGAGGAAGAACCCCGATGGATACGAGGTGGAGAAGTTCAGTTTTAGAAATGACGGACATGTGATTACCTGCGAAAGGCAACTGGCTGTTGGGGTCTATTGGAGGAATCACTGCAGCAGACGAGCTCGAGGTCTTCCTCTTGGGTGCCATCTCGATTCTACCAGCGAGCAGGGTAGGAGGCGAATGGCAGAGAGGATTCGGAAGCGGGAAAGCAAGAACTAGGGCACGGAAAGCAAAGGCGGCTAAAAGCGCAGCACTTATGGGATATTCTCGAGCCAGATACCGTTTCAAAAAGTGCCCAGTCATCACTCGGCGGTTATTTCCAAAACCCCAGCGTGCCACGTGGTCACCCGGCGGTTATCTCCAGAACACCGGCGCGCCACCTCATCACTCGGCCATTATCCTCGAAGTGGCTCGCGCGGCCTGCTATCACTCGGTGTTGCCTCCAAAACGCCGATTTCGTGTTCAGTCGCTCGGCATTGCCTCTAAAATGCTGACGTCGCCCCCCAGTTACTCGGCGTTGCCTCTAAAACGTTGATATAGTGTTCAGTTGCTCGGCGTTGCCTCTAAAACACCAACTTCGTGTTCGATCGCTCGGCTTTACCTCTAAAACGCCGACGTCACCCTCAAGTCACTCGGCGTTACCTCTAAAACGCTGCTATCGTATTCAATCACTCGACGTTACCTCTAAAACGCTGCTATCGTATTCAATCACTCGGCGTTGCCTCAAAAAAGCTGATATTGTATTCAGTCGCTCGGCAGTTATCTCTAAGACTCTGATATTGTGTTCGATCACTCAGCAGTTACTCTAAAAAGCGCCGACACCATCTACAAAGTTACTCGGCGGCTATTCCTAAAAGCATCAGTTTGATGCCCGAGTTATTCATTTACTGTCTCAAAGGAATCAGCTTCACAAACGAGCAAGACAAGTCATAAAAGAGAAGCCAACATCATTCTTTCATTATAAGGGAAGATAACGCACTTACAAAATCAACTCTTTACGAGTTGATACTTCCCTACTGCCACTACATTACATTACTACTACTACTACTACACTACGCTATACTATTCTTCATTACTACTACATTATTCTAACTATATTATACTAATATCTAAAAAACCAGTGGCATCTAGCCACTGGCCCTATTGCTGCTGCCGCCGCTGCCGCCCCTGGTGCTGCCCCTGCTGCTGCCGCCCCGGTTGCTGCCCCTGCTGCCGCCGCCGTCACCGTCCTTGCTGTCGCCGCCGCTGCCCCTACCGCTGCCGCTGCCGTCACCGTCACCGTTGCCATCATCGTCGTCGTCTCCGTCGTCGTCGTCATCGTCCTCGTCCTCGCTACCTCCGTCCGAGTCCTCCTCATCCGAGGAGTACTCCGACTCATCCGAGCCCTCGAGCCCGGAGCGCTCGACGGCCCGGATGTACGTCCAGACCTCCGCCGCGAGCCCCTGGGAGTCGTCTGAGTCATCAGACGACTCACGCAGGGGGACGGGAGCCGAAGACCCCTCAGACTCAGAGGAGAACTCCTCCTCTGAGTACTCCGAGTCACCAAACTCCTCCGATGGAGGAGTTGGCTCACGCTTGCGCTTGTTGTTCTTGCCCATGGTGGAAGCAGAAGGGAGAAGAAGAGAGGGAAGCAGCAGAGAACAGCGAAGAGATGTGAAAAAGCCAGAGAGACAACGACGTTATTTATAGAAGGAGAAGGCAACCGCTCACCTCCAACCACGGTCACTGAACAGTCGCAAAGCATTCAATAAGCACTTCAACCCGTCTGAAGACACGTCAGGCGGCTGACGCCGCTTCACGCAACACAACACCCATTGGGACTTCAGTCAACAGCGCGGAAGATATGATTACACCCGCCGTCACATCACATTACTACTCAGAAGCAGCCGGCTAAAACACTCAGCGTACCAAGCCGTCCCTTGCCCACACCCATTGGGGGGGACGCCCAGGAATTATCAGTATATTTTTCAAAATGGTCACATCTGTGCAGGGCACGCAGTGAATACCCCAAGACAAAAATGAGATATCAGTAAGGATCAAAGGAAAGCCAAATATAGCCAGTGAAGTACAAAATATGGCCGACAGAAGCGATGTGAAGACTAGACAGAGAACGTCCATCAAACGTCCAATCAGTCGCAGAGCAAATAAATTGCACTACCTGGCAAGATATGGATGGATTGCGAACTCGGCTGCTAAAGACAAAATATATGCTGACCTCTGAAGCAAAATATTGATGACATAATGCTGACCTCCAAAGCATAATGCGAATAGCTTCATGCCAATTTCTACAAACAGAAAGGATAATTTTCAGCAAAGAGACACAAAAGGAAGACCTTCGAATGGATTATCCTCGAAAATCCATTTGAAGGTCGGGGGCTACACCCATTGGGTGCACCTCCGGTGCACCCCATGGATTATCATTCCAAGCCAAGATAGTGCTGACTTCTAAGGCGTGGGACAAGATTAAAAGGCCAGCCCTCAACCCAAAACGCAGGAGCACAAATGGAAATAATTTCTGGGGAAGACCTTCGAGTAGATTATTTTCTAAAATCTTCTCGGAGCTCGGGGGCTACACCCATTGGGTGCACCTCCGGTGCACCCAATGAAGTTCAGAATCCCACGAATTGAAATGCCGACCTCTAAAGCACAAGCACGAAACTAGGCCTTGGTCTACGAGTGATCAAAGCAGGAGAAGACAACAGGAAGTCATTTTCTTCAAATCACCTACAAGCTGGACCTGGGATCTTTAGGCTGATTACCTCTAAATTAACCCAAAGATCGGGGGCTTGTGGGGGATAGATATCCCCCGGGTCCACTAAAAGAGTAAAAGACCTCACGAAAGGCCCAAGGGCCCAATAAATCGTAAGGTCATTCTTTCGTGGGCCTGGGGAGAGACAACCAGCAAAGCAGAGCGACATGAGGCCGGACTGGAGCAAACCCGGACGGCCCACAACGTCGAGCGAGTGACCGCAACAGAGATCTGACTTTCCCGCGCTGGAGCCCCCATGCAACGGAGCCGTGCGGGGATAAGTCGGCAGGGTTACGCGGAGATAAACTCAAGCAGTTCACTATCTTTTAGCCACTCGTTGTTATCATATCCACATGTATTGCCCCACGGTCGAGTATATAAGGCCTAGGGGGCACCCTTCAGAACGATCGACACTATTGCTTAGCCACCCACATCAACTCTCTACACTCTCAATTCAGAGAGCTCTCTTGTAATATTGTCCACCAGGCATACTCACCAGGTCGTAGGGTGTTACGCATCTCTAAGCGGCCCGAACCTGTAACTCTTGTCCACTGTCCCTCGTGCAATCGGCACGAACCATTTTGCTACAGTTGTCGACACCGTCCTACTCCTAAAAACACCTTGAGGGGCAACCCCGGGTGTGCGGTCGGACCCAAAACACCGACAAAGGGCTATAAGCTCCGTGGGAAGAGAGCATGCTTCATATATGGTAAGATCGACCATTTTATTTCAAATTGTCAGTATGCAATTGATAATGATAGTGAAGAGGACAAGAAAGTGAAGAAGAAAGTGGAGAAGGAGTTCTTCAAGAATAAGGGAGATGAAGCCACATTGGCAAGGAGTGGGATTCAAATGCAAGCTCCCGTGACTCCGACAATGAAGACGTTGTCACCCTTGCCTTCAACAAATCCTCCCTCTTCCCCAAGGCCGACCACACATGCCTCTTGGCAAAGGACAGAAAAACAAAGGTATACACAAGATACTCTCCTAAATATAATTCCTCTAGTGATGGTGATAATTCTAGTAATGAGGAAGATATGTATTTGTTTTCAAAGGCCTTATTAGATATCAAATTGTAAAAGTTAATGAATTGATTAAGGCTATCAATGATAAGGATGAACTCTTGGAATTTAAGAGGATCTACTCATTGATGAGACCAATAAAAATGAGAAACTTGAAAAGTCCCTTGCTGATGAGAAAGAGAAAATTAAAATTTTGACCTATTAGTTTAAAACTTGCAATGATTTAATTTCTAGTCTTCAAAGTGCAAATGATAATCTTAATGCTAATATTGTGAAATTGAATGATTATCATGCATCTTCATCATCTATTGAGCATGTTTCAATTTATACTAGATGCAAAGATGCAGATATGTTGCAAATATTTCCATGATTGCTAGCTTGAATGATCATATTGCTAAATTAGATGAACAAAATAAAATTGGCAAAGTTGAACTTGAAAATGAAAAGATAAAGTATGCTATGGAGTCTATTTGAGTGGTAGGCGCCCCAGAATTAAGGATGGTGTTGGCTTCCAAAGGGGAAGTAAAGAGAATACCAAGATCAAGATAAATGGTCATGAATTACCCAAATTTGTGAAAGAGAAAGGGAAAGTACAAATTGTTCATATCTCTTGTGCTAATGCTCATGTTGTTTATTCTCATGTCAAGAATGATCATGCTAGTACTTCACATGTTCATATTGCACATTCTTCATCTGCTAGAGCATCTTCTACTAGGCATATTGCTTCTCATGCTAAATTTTCCCATGTGCCTAATGTTAATACTAAGAATGCATTAAATTGTCCATTTATGTCATATCATACTTTTGATGCTTCTTATGTGCTCACACTCAAATCTAGCAAGGTTGTAGCCAAATATGTTGGACCTAGACACAAGAACACCAAATCTTGTGTTTAGGTGCTAAAGGTGCTTGTTACTAACATGAGAGGACCCAATGCAAATTGGGTACCTAAGAAACAAGGCCTAAATTTGTTTTGTAGGTTTATGCATCTAAAGGCACAAGTTGGTTATTGATAGCGGATGCACAAACCACATGATGGGTGAGAATAAGATGTTCTCATCCTATGAAAAGAACAAGATAAGAAATAGCTAAAGAAATTACAGCATAAAGGTGAGATAAATAACTCGTTTCAAACATATTACCCTTCTTCATCTTTTTTTATCATAAGTGATTACAATAATACCTTTGACTTTACAAAGAAGAGCACAAAGGCAGGGTAATACAACTTCAAAGATGGAGTAATTCAGTTCCTCCCTCGCGGGAAAAAACATCTCGTATGCATGGAAATATTCCTCTATTTATAGTGGCAGAGTAAGTTTTGTATCAAATTACATTCATACCCTTAGATCCTATACATATGAACTATAAATTTTGTAGGGCTAACTCTGTCTTTTCCCTTCACCGTCGTACTGGACAAGCTTCTAGATTCTTCTCACACTCTTTTGCTCATGCATTGGTGATGTGGAACCTAAGCTCCTTCATGCGCTCCTGTTTGGGTATTAATCCCATGGAGCCGAACCTTTCTAGCTTCATCTCTTGTTCACGTGTTGCGTTAGACGAAGGCCAGCTTCACTATCATTTTGGAGCACGTGAAACACATTTGATTGATAACATAATACTTTGATGAGGACCTTCGGTGATAGAGGCCCCCTGCAGTGACTAGCACATGTTGAGATAAATAATCTTCATAAGCTTCTAAAGCGAGAACATGTTTTAGGACTAATCAATGTTTTCTTTGAGAAATACAGGCCATGTGGACCATGTCAAGCCGGAAAGCAAGTTGGAGCAAGTAATCACTCCAAGAACATAATGATGACATCAAGGCCATTAGAGCTCTTATATATGTATCTATTCATCCCCTTCGCTTATATAAGCATCAGCAGAAGTAAGTATGGGAATGTTATTGTGGATGACTATACATGCTTCATTTGGGTACTCTTTTTGCAGGACAAAAGTGAAACCCAAGGCACGTTGAAGAGATTCTTGAGAAGAGCTCAAAATTACTTCGACTTGAGAATCAAGAAGATAAGAAGAGACAATTGCACAGAGTTCAAGAACATACAAGTCAATGAATTCTTGAGGAGGAAGGGATGAAGCATGAGTTCTCATCTCCCTATTCACCACAACAAAATGGAGTGGTGGAGAGAAGGAATAGAACTTTGATTGATATGGTGAGCACCATGCTTGAAGAGTACAAGACATCGAATCAGTTTTGGGCAGAAGAATTAACATGGCTTTCCACACCATCATCTAGTTGTATCTTCATCAACTACTAAAGAAGACCTCATATGAATTCATAACTGGTAACAAACCCAATGTTTCATTATTTAGAGTCTTTGGGAGTAAATGCTATATTTTGGTAAAAGTAGGTAGAATTTCTAAATTCTCTCCTAAAGTCGTAGAAGGGTTTTTACTTGGTTATGATTAAAACACAAGGGCATATAGAGTCTTTAACAAATCCACTAGTTGTGTTGAAGTTTTTTGTGATGTTGTGTTTGATGAGACTAGTGGCTCTCAAGGAGAGCATGTTGATCTTGATAAGCTAGATGAGGAGGAGGCTCCATGCACAACATTGAAGAACATATCCATAGGGGATACATGTCTACAAGAGCCTCGACAAGAACAAGATCAACCATCCTCATTCAAGCTCAACCCCTAACTCAAGACCAGAAGCAAGATGATCAAGATGATGGCAATGGTCAAGGGGGAGAAGAATATGAAAAAGACAAGGAGGATGAATAATTTCAACCATAAATAAGCCAAGTGCCACATCCAAGAGTCCACTAAACCATTCAAAGATATCACCCGGTGGACATGATCCTTAGAGACATTCACAAGGGAATAGCTACACATTCTAGAATTGTTATTTTTTATGAGAATTACTCTTTTGTGTCTTCTCTTGAGACTTTGAAGGTTGAAGATGCCTTAAAGGATCTGGATTGGGTGGTGGTCATGCAAGAAGAGCTCAACAACTTCAAGAGGAATGAGGTTTGGAACTTAGTACCACGTCCTAACCAAAATATTATAGGAACCAAGTGGATCTTCCGCAATAAACAAGATGAACATGGTGTGGTGGTAAGGAACAAGGTGCGGCTTGTGGCCAAAGGTTATTCACAAGTCAAATGTTTGGATTTTGATGGAACCTTTGCACTCGTAGCTAGGTTGAATCAATTTGGATATTATTGGTCTATGCTACTTACCATGATTTCAAGCTCTTTCAAATGGACATGAAAAGTGCATTCCTCAATGGACCCATCAAGGAAGAGGTCATGTTGAGCAACCTCCTAGATTCAAGAACGATAAGTACCCTAACCATGTTTTAGGTCCAATAAGGCGCTCTATGGGCTTAAGCAAGCACTAAGAGTATGATATGAATGCCTTAGAGACTTCCATTGCAAATTTATTTTAAGGTTGGGAAAGTCGACCCTACTTTGTTCACTGAGATAATTAATGATGATTTATTTGTATGCCAAATCTATGTTGATAACATTATATTTGGTTCTACTAACTGATTCTCTTCTGGGGAATTTAGTTAGATTATGATCAAGAAGTTTGAGATGTCGATGATTGGGGGAGTTGAAGTTCTTTCTAGGATTTTAAATCAATCAACTCAAGGATGGTACCTTCATCTCCCAAACAAAGTACATTCAAGATATTGTGATGAAATTTAGGATGAAGGATGCAAACCTATCAAGATGCCCGTAGGAACCAATGGACATCTCGACCTTTGACATAGGAGGTAAATCAGTTGATCAAAAAGTATATCGGCTATGATTAGCTCTTTAGTTTATTTATGTGCATCTAGAATAGATATTATGCTTTCTATATGATTGTGTGCAAGATTCCAAGCTGATCCTAAGGATGCCACCTTAGGGTTGTTAAAAGAATCTTGAGGTATTTAGTTCACACTTCTAATTTTGGGCTTTAGTATCTAAATGGTTCAAACTTTGATCTTATTGGTTATTCTGATGCTGATTATGCCAAATGTAAGGTTGATAGGAAGAGTACATCATGGACTTACTAGTTTCTAGGAAGATCCTTGGTTTCTTGGGCTTCAAATAAACAATACTCTGTTGCCCTAACCACCGTCAAGGACGAGTATATTGTTGCAGGATAATGTTACGCACAATTACTATGGATGAGGCAAACAATCAAGGACTTTGGCTATAATTTGAGTAAAGTCCCCCTCGTATGTGATAATGAGAGTGCAATTCGAATGGCCGATAACCCTGTTGATCACGGCCACACTAAGCACATAGATATTCATATCACTTTTTAGAGATCGCTCACAAAGAGGAGATATCGCTATAGACCATGTGAGCACCCATAAACAGTTAGCTAATATCTTCGCTAATCCCCTTAGATGAGAGAAGATTTTGTGAACATAGAAGTGAGCTAAATATTCTCGATTCTCGCAACGTGAATTGAAATATTGCACACATTGCTTATTTTTGTTATACCTTTCATCATGCTCTTTCAATTGGTACAGTTTCATACTTCTCATATTTTTTATGTACCAAGGTTCAAATTGTAGAAAATCATCCTCAGGCCTCACAAGTCCAAGTGCATAGGTTAAACAAGTATTCATCACTTTTTTATTAGGGTACAAGGACGTCACGCACTCATGCCACTACACACACCACACCACACGCACACATGCACGTATGCGTCTAATACACACCAGAAATAGATTGGGAGGCAGAGACCTCTAGTGCGTGGGATGCACTCCTACAACTAAACATGCAAGCGTGTATATATCGTATCGAGGAAAATTCCCAAAGTGAGGTATGGGGTGTTGATCCTAGGGATCGAACCCATGCATGACCGCTCGCACACCCGCAAACGCACCAACTGGGCTAACGCTTGAATTTCAGCAAAGTAAAGCGCTTCCACTACATATTCTTCGGTATCAAAAACTCTTTGCTCCAAATTTTTTATTTTGCATTGCTCCTATTCATGCCTTTGTTATCATATCTTTTGAGGGGTAATGTTAGAGACCATTTGAATTTTTCCTTTTTTTAGTGTTTGATGCCAATGGCGTAGAAATTATAGGTCAAAGCAAATGGATCGAACCGATCCCCACTCAAGTTTTTCAAAAGTTTTTGAGTTATGTGAATGTATCGATTGGTATATGAAAACCTCTTGAAAGCTGAGAGGAGATTCTCTTATGAAATCTTTTCCAAACATGGGGAAAATAAATTTTGGCCAAAGCAAATTCTTGGTGTTTTGGACCTCGCTTCGACAAGTAAATTTATTGTGCGTGTTCCGGGCTCCGGACGGTGTGCGCGATGAGCGCAAGATTTATACTAGTTCGGGCAGAACATCCCTACTTTCAGCCATCGGTGGCTTGCGCTACCGGCACCATTGATGATCAAAGCTCATAGTAGGGGTTACAAGCGGACGACAGAGGGAGGAGAGGCTCCTATGTCTCTTATTGTGGTGGAGGTGGAGCTAAGGGTTACAGAGTGCAGTCCTAGCTAAGTCTTGGCTTGGCGGTGAGGCTCCAGCCTCTAGGTCCTCGTTGGTGTGTCCTCCTCTTGTTCGCTAGTCCTTTGTCTTTGCATCTGGGGTCCATTTATTGCTTGTGTGTGTCTACCTGTCTGTCTATTCGGGATCCCGTGGTCCAGGGGCCAGCCTCTTCCTTTTATAGGTCGAGGAAGCGGTCAGCCAGTGATGGCTTCCTTACGAAGGATTCACCAGGCGACGATAACCCAAGAGTTCTACCATGTGGTGAAGCCACATGTACTCGTGGGCTCCAGGGTCGCCTGGCTATCTCATATTCTTTATGACGGGTGACGCGGGCAACATGGGGCCCAAGTGCCATCATTTGGGCTATGCCGACCCCTGGCCTTTGTAGCCTAGGGCTCCGTGCGGCTCATCATGTTATGCCCTACCAGCGATCTGCACACTCAGGCCTAGTCCCGATAGGTCATGAACCAAAGGTGGGGGTGTGTGGCCATAAACGCGTTGTAGTCCAAGGGGTTAGTAGGTCTTGAGTGCTCTGTGGCCCGAGGGGTTCGTAAATCATGAGTGGAAGGCAGGATTGTGACTTTATGATGGGTCGATCTCAGGCTAGGCGCGGGATCCACTCGAATGGTTTCCCTTTGGTGCGCCCGACCCCTCTGTCAGGTTCTGCCACGCCTAGCCCTAGGCTCAATGTCGCGGATATCGTTCGGGAGCAGGTGCCTCCAAGGTAGACGTTACCTATCTCCTCCAACTGACCAGTGGGCTCCAGTTACTAGAGGCCTTTCCCTAGTACGCTCACTAACCGATGGGCCCAGGGGCTAGGGATCTTATCCCCGACAGTAGCCCCCAAGCCCCCAAAGGGAGAGTGTCTCCCTTCGTAGCCTGATGAAGGGTCGGGTGGCGTTTGTCCTTTCACCTTTTGAGTGATCGTGGTGTTTATTCCTACTCAGGAGTTAGGTTGTTTCAAGGTGACTTGTTGTCCCTTGGGTGGAGTTAGGCTCTTCTCCCTCCTTTGTAAGTCCCGGTGGTCGTTTGCTCACTGATCACCCTCGACGTCCCTTTCTCCTTGGTTTCTTCCTTGAGCACATCTTACGACTGGGTCGGTCGATAGATCATAGGACAATGGGAAGTTGCGCTCCGTGGGCCACGAGCCGAGGTAGGTGTCTTTCTTTGGGTTCCCTTGACCCCATTCTCAGGCTTGATATTTTTCTCCCTTCTCCTTCCGTCGCAGGGCGGTTACCGTCGACCAAGAGGTTGCATCGCCACCCGTCGAGAAGTTACGCTCGGGCTCCTTATCTCCTCTCCTTCTCTCTCTCTCTCTCTCTCTCTCTCTCTCTCTCTCTCTCTCTCTCTCTCTCTCTCTCTCTCTCTCTCCCTCTCTCTCTCTCTCTCTCTCTCAGGTGTCACCAGGGAGTTGTGATGCCTCCCACATGGCGCAATAGGCTGCTAAGCCCGAGGCTAAGTTGCTTCGCATGCAGCTTGATGAAGCCGACGGTCGTGTCGTTGGTAAGTTGGTTGCCCTCCAACCTTTCCCTGGCTTCTTTGCCTCTTTACTTACCTTGTTTGTCTCTCCTAGCACCCTTGGGGGCGAGCTAGAGAAGTTGTGTCATCGCATGGGTCAGCTCCCTGACTATGTTGGGGCCCATGGCACTTCCTTGGTCGAGCACCTATACAACGCCCTGTGCCGCATCCGGGATATCACCGATTTCAGCATTCACCAGGGAGCCGCGGTGGCACTGTTCATGGGGAGATCAGCTCCAGTTGTCGCCTTTGGGACATCATCGGTCCTCCTTCGTCCCTTTCGGATGAAGGGTTGGAAGACATGTTCGAGGGATACATCCAGGTGGCCAGTCGTGTCATGATTAGTGTGTTGGCTCATTACATTGTGCATGATGCGCGTTGATCGCAATGTACCATGCCTCGGCGCTGCTTCCCTAAAGTAATAAAGTAAACTTTGTTCCCTGGATTTTTGTGTCGTAGGGCTCTTTAGTCTCCCCTCCCTTGTTTTGCGAGATTCTCCGAGTACCTCTTCTCTTTAAAAGTAAAAAGGGGGGAGGGGGAAAGCGAGCAACCTTGTTCACAGATCTTTTTATTGACCAGTGTCTCCTTTTGTCCATGGATCAGAGCGGACCTCCCATGGGGATTGTTCGAGGAAACGATATGACTGACATGCCCTCATCTCAGTGTTTCCTCTTATCCCTCTTCTGGTTAATCATCGGTTTGCTCCTTAGGGTGGCGTCGCCTCCTCCGAGGCGCGAAGGTGTCATGGCCCCATGTCCAAGCCATCCACCTCTCCGACCCCTTTGGGGAAGATGACAGACAACCTTTTGAGGGATTTGGGCATGGCTCGCGTAGCTCTGGAGACATAGGTTCTTTGGAACTAAACTCTGGTAAAGAAATCGCCTATGTCTTTGTGTGTGTTTTACATTTGCTTGTGATTTGTTTATCTCTCTCTCACTTTCTAAGTTCTGTTGCTTGGACTTTGATTCAAATCACTTGACTTGCTCTCTAAGCTAATTCCACATTTATAAGAGCAACAATTCCAAGATAACTTTCTCTCCCTCCTACTACTCTGATTTTATTATCTCTCGCTCTAACCCCTAACTTGGGATCTAGCTTGTTTTAAGTGTTGAATTTTTTAGGTGTTACCTATTCCCCCCTCTAGGCAACTATCAAAATTAGCTAAGGATCCTCATTTGGACCATGTCTATCAAGATGCATAGAAGAAAGAGAATGTTCATAGAGCTAATGGATGTAAAGGACATGACAAGTACAATAGCAAAAGGATAAATCTTAGTTTTGATGAACATTTGGCTAAATACAAGAAGGAAGTGGAATCAAATAATGATGCATAGGATGCACATGAGCTTAGTGGCATTGGCAACATAGCATGCTGACTTGGAGCGGGATGATGGAGTGGGGAGTTTCCTGAACTCTTAATTGAACTTGTGTCAATGGTGTTATTGTTGATGTGTGAAACCACTTTGCTTGAAGTGTGCTTGGTCAAACTTATAGTGATGATAGCTCTTGAAACATTACATTGCCCAAACTGTAGCAGAAAAGCAAGAAAATCATTCATCCTTCCACTACCTCTAGTTGAGTGAAGCCCTCAGTGAAGTGTTTTTCGAGTCCAACTCACGCTTGATTCCAAGCTCATCATCAACATCATTGCCAAAAACCACACATTGAAGTCCTTATCTCTGTCATATCGCCCTTTTCCCATGTCATGGTTGCACCATATCTCTTTACTCACCATTGTTGCCGCTCCACAACAACAACTCAACCTCAAGCATGCCTTCACCTTGTTCCATCCCTCGTCCAATGCTAGTCCTAGAGTCAGTCCATGTGGTTTTTTCTCTAAGGATCTAGTTTCTTTATACTTATGCATAACCATCACTCCTTATAATTATTACTAAGCGGTGCTTTGCCCTTAAGGAGCAAACGGAGGAAGAGGGAGGGATAGAGGAGGAACTCGATGAACAGAAGATAGAAGGGGATGAGTGAGCAAAGGTGGTCTAATAGAGAAGGGTGGAGTTCTAGGAGAGAGAGGGGAAAGTTGTGGACTCATCGATGATAAAGGGGTGGATGGATGATGGTACACCCAACCCAAGTGGGGTTGGTCGAGGCCCAACAAATTAGGGTTGCCCGGAGCCCAATAGTTCATTAAACACACCCAACTTAGGGAAAGGCCCAATCACCCCCAAAAGACTAGTTCGATGGGAGAAGGGTGGCTCTCCCTTTTAAAGTGGCTTTCTCCTCCAAAGTTAAGCGAGGTGGGATAATTCTGAGGCTCACACGATCGTCGTCCAACTACAATTGGGCCAATTGCGTCTTTGCCAACGGGTAATAGTGGAGGATGTCCTCATAACTCCCACCTTCTTAAAATGGGCCCTAAGTATAATACTATATGATACACCCAGCCTAGGTGGGGTTGGCTGAGACCCAACAAATTAGGGTTGCCAGAAGCCCAACAGTTCGTTAAGCACACCCAACTCAAGGAAAGGCCCAATTGCCCCAAAAGACTAGTCCGATGGGGGAAGGGTGGCTCTCCCTTTTAAAGTGGATTCCTCCTCCCAAATTAAGCGAGGTGGGATAATTTTGAGGCTCACACGGTCGTTGTTCGACTACAATTGGGCCAACTAAGCCAATTGCGTCTTTGCCAACAGGTAATAGTTGAGGATGTCCTCATCAGATGTGGTATCATTTACTAATAGAGGATAGACACAAATATGAGTGTTTACTAAAAATCAAATTTGATTAAAAATCTAACTACAAACTAGCAATGTTATTATACTATTAGTTTGTAATTGCTGAGTCTTTTGATACCTAGCCATGACGATGAATGTATCATGCCATGACACATCACTACCAATTTTAGAAAAATGACAATGATATAGGCAATAGTTATGGATGTGTCTGTAGTAATTATTCATGTGTGTTTTAACCCTAGATCTGGTCTAACACTGTGAAGGTTACCACAACTTTTGTGAACAAGCATTTACATATTGATCTCTCATCTTTCATCATGAAGCAATTCATTATTATGGTGGCAAATTGAGTATAACTCAATTTAATTTGTCAACATGAGTTGTAGTTTTTGTTTGTGACATCTAGGACGTGTTTGGGCAGCTTTTTTCTGAAGTGCTTTTTTAAGAATCTAGATTCCTGGTTAATCTAGGTGTTACGAGAATCTGGATATCGCAAGGCTTGCGTGCGAAGGTAGATCAAGTGGTCTACACAGTTTAGGGTTTAGAGAGCGATGGATTTCTCCCATCATGACGACTCGACAGATTTTGCATTCATGTTGATTTGGGTGATTTTCACACAAGCGATTTTCACATAAGCGGGCTGAAAAGTGAAGTGTCTAGCTGCTAGAAGCCAATTATGATGGCTAGAAGCCAAAACAAATAGGCCCCTAGTCTAATTTAGATTTGGGCCATAGTGGCCCATGTGTATATTGATGTTAGGTTGTGAGGGTTTAATTATACTTTAATGGGTGTGTTAGGCATATAACAATATAAGGCGTCTAAAATCCATACCATCATTCCTAAATTAACCCTTGGAGCGAGGCAAAAGCGTAAGTGGGTTGGTGTGGTACTGTGTGATTCACTCGGTGTATGGAGTGGATTTGAGCCTTTTGGACTCTGGTGTAGGCCATTTAGGGGATGTATATGATTCTCGTCCTAATTTGGATTTGTCCTATATTGGCCCATGCGTACATCGATAATGGTCCATGTGTATATTGATAATGTTAGTCTTTTTACGCAGGGGCGGAGGGCCCAATATTGCCCGGCATCACCCGAGCAATACCTTGTTGCGGTGTAGTCCAGTAAGATATCATTAGTAAAAAAATCCCTATCTTTAACCCCATCGTTCTCTTAGCTCCGCCTATGACAACCAGTCTATATATTTCTTTAAAGCACGAGTTTCTTTAGTCATGGGTCATGAGTAGATATATTTTTCTTTTCCACGTCTCGCTTAAGTGTTTTTTCTTTTCTTTTTACTAGTGCAGCCGGTTCAGTACCATTAATTACTTGAAGGGCAGACTTAATTTTTGAACGTGACTCGATGCCCGTACCCAGCAGCGATTGCGACGCAATCAAGCAATGGGCCATGCTAAATACGTACTCCTCCTACCATGCATTCTATGCATTTTGCTCCGAGTAAGGGCACGTACAACGGCCATAAATAAACTGTCTATATATATAACACCACATCAGCATAATTATCTTTATTGGACTCGTCGTCGGCTCGCGTGAGGACTGAGGATGGCTCCTGCTCCAAATCATCCGTTCGTCGTCTGTTGTACATAGTTGCCACCAGCCTGCATGTGATTATAAATACTGATCTTGAATATATAAATATATATTATGCAGATAGCCCATTAATTATATACAATGTCTGTTGACGCTTTTTCGGAGCGCCAATCACTCAAGAAGAACCGGCGGCGGTGCCCTCTGCACAGGGGCGGACGGTCCGCGCGCAGGGGCCGGACGGTCCGCGGCCTGGTGCGAGGCGGCGGCGCTCTCTGGTCAGACGCGGACGGTCCGCGGCACAGGGCCGGACGGTCCGCGACCTGGTGCAGGAGCTCGGGTTCCCTGCCTGACGGCCGGACGGTCCGCGCCCTAGGGCCGGACGGTCCGCGCGTGCGCAGGGGCGGCGGAAGATCGCCGACGGCGCCTGGATCTCGCTCCCGGGAGGGACCCCGTCGGGGAGGAGAGATCCTAGGAGTTGTCTAGGCTCGGGCAGGCCGACCTAGACCCCTCTAATCGACGTAGAGTCGAGGAGAGGCGGAGAATTTGGGGATTGGAATACTAAACTAGGGCTAAACTAGAACTAGACTAGAACTACTCCTAATGCATAAGGTAAAAACGAGTAATAGACTTGATTTGTTCGATTGTTCGGGGGTTCAATCGGCCGTAGCCCTTCATCTATATAAAGGGGGAGGTCTGGATCCGCTTCCAACTGATTTCCGAGTTAATCCCGCGGTTTTAGGTAACAAATCCCGCGAGAAACTAGGAACCCTAACTGACTCTGCGCACGCGCGGACCGTCCGCGCCACCACCGCGGACGGTCCGGACCGCGGACCGTCCGGCCTCCGGGCCGGACCGTCCGCACGGTCATTTTGGGTTCGAACATATGCCCCCCTGCCTTTTGGTGAAGGTTGACGAACCAAAAGCATATGAACTAAACCTGATGTAAGTCACCGGCTTTTCGATATGGAGATTATTCAATAAAGCACCAATATAAAGGCCGTTTCAGATTGTATCTTTCTCGGCCATGACCATTTGATCAATGGATCAAAAGGAATAGAATGGAGGTGCCCCCCAGTCTGGATAGACGAAGGGATTATACATGTACCATGGATTCATCATCGTGCCATTCCATGTTTGAACAGGATAATATACCGACGATGAGTAAATAGGTGGAAAGTACCCTGGTCTCATAGAATGAATAGGTGATGCTTGTTATGTCGCCTTTTGGGCCGTTTTGTTTAACCGTTTTGTTTTAGCAGGTGGCCAGGGTTTCTTTGTTGACCGATCACGTGGAACAGTCTTTTTGCTAGCATTTTTGGAGAGCAACTGATCAAAAGTAGGATCGGCTTTGATCAGCCGATTATATGTGCTTTGACCTTGCGTCTTTTTTCTTGCTTTATGTAGAGGTTGACGCCTTTGGTCATAGGGGGACTGTCCGGCTGAGTTAGCCGGACCGTTTGTCTGAGCACCGGATCGTCCGCACGTAGGTGCCGGACCACCTACGATGTTCGGGCTAGGCTGATGTGTTTGGTTCATTAACTGTGTCTGCCCCCCAGTGTCTTCGGACTTTTTAGCCTTCTCGTCCGAAGCCTTTCGAGCAATCTCCTTTTGTGATATATCTGACATGCGGGGATCGCCAATGACGATACCCTTGCCTTTGCCTTTATCGGCCATTTCGGGCCGAACCAAGACCTTTTTGCATGTGAGTTCTATTGTATTAACAGGAAAGGGTTGTGTGTCTACTTGCATCTCCTGAAAAGCCAATCGACCCTCATTTATGGCCGATTGTATCTGTCGACGAAAAACATTACAATCATTGGTGGCATGAGAAAAGGAATTATGCCACTTACAATAAGCACGCCTCTTTAATTCATCAGGAGGAGGAATAGTATGAGTTAATTTAATGTTGCTGTTTTTCAGTAACTCGTCAAATATTTTCTCGCATTTGGCAACATTAAACGTAAACTTAACTTCTTCTTGTCGATTCTTTCGAATCGACTGTAAAGCAGAACATGGTGAAGGTTTAGCCTGCCCTGGCCAAACCAGTTCGGCGGTGTATACATCCGTGGATTCATCGTCCGAGTTATCGTATCCCACTAGATGCATCTTATGGCTAGCCGATTTTGATGTTTCCTTACTTCGGCTTTCACATGTCATAGCCCGCTGGTGCAAGTGCACTAGCGAAAAGAATTGAGTGCCATCTAATTTTTCTTTTAAGTAGGGTCGCAACCCATTGAAAGCTAGCCCTGTTAGTTGTTTTTCCGCGACATGAATCTGAAAGCATCGGTTTCTAGTGTCCCGGAATCTTCGGATATAGTCATTAACCGATTCTTCAGGCCCCTGTCGGACTGAAGCTAAGTCAGCCAATTCTAACTCATGTTCTCCTGAGAAGAAGTGCTCATGAAATTTCTGCTCTAATTCTTCCCAAGAGTTAATAGAATTTGGTGGCAAAGCAGCGTACCATGCAAATGCAGTATCAGTAAGGGACAACGAGAATAAACGAACGCGGTAGGCTTCCCCATCAGCCAATTCTCCCAAGTGTGCTATGAATTGGCTTATATGTTCGTGTGTGCTTTTCCCACTTTCACCAGAAAACTTAGAGAAGTCTGGTATTCTAGTTCCCTGTGGGTATGGCACGGTGTCGAATCGGTGGCTATAAGGCTTCCGATATGATTGCCCTGTACCTGACACACTAACACCGAGTTTGTCCCTGAACATCCCGGCTACCTCGTCTCTGACCCTCTCTGCCATGTCTGGCGACCATCCATTGAGTTTGTGGGTGGAGATTTCAGGTTGCCTGACATTACTCTGTCGGCTTTCCTCCCAGGTATGTTTGAGGTGTGTGTTAGGTGTCCTATTAATGTCACCAGCTCCTGCCCTATACCCCTCAGGCTCTCTTGTGGCCGAATAGTATTCAGCCCTATGTCCATGAGGTGGTATGGCATGATTATAATGTGTTGCTGGTGGGGCACCATAATGTTGCTGCGATGAATGTGGGAACTATGCGTATTGCGCAGCTCTCGGCTCTGCGTATGCATATCCGGACGGTCTGGCGTAAGAGGCCGAATGGTCCGCGACCTGGCCAAATGGTCTGAAGGTATATCCAGATTGTCCAGCCGTATATGGTGCTACGTGGGTAGTCTCGTACCCAGACCGTCTGTCGTAAAGAACTGGACGGTCCGCGATCGGGCCGAATGGTCCAGGGATGTACCCGGATGGATCGGCCATATATGGCGTGACTTGGGTAGTCTGCGCATGGACCCGTGTAGAGTCGGATGGTCCAGCGTAATACGTCGGCCGGTTCATGCCATATCCGGACGGTCCGGCGTAAGATGGCGGACGGTCCGCAACATATTCGGACGGTCCGGCGTGATGCACCGGACGGTCCGTGATGGGGCCGAAGTGTTCAGGGTTGTATCCTGATGGTCCGGCCATGTACGGTGCGACCTGAGTGTTTTGTGTGCGGGCCTGCATCGGGTCGGACGGTCCGGCAAAATACGCCGGACGGTCCGCGGTATAACCGGACTGTCTGAGATGATGTTCGGACGGTCCGACCGCGTCCAGTACTTGCCGCGTGCCTAATGGTTGTGGCTGTGGTGGTGGCGCGAAAGCGTGCATCGGCATACCATATGATGGCTGGGTCAAGGGTGACCCATTTATAGCCGATGTGTTTGACGCGGGTGGCACTGTATTAGACTCTCGCGATGGAAAGTTAGGAGCAGCTGATTTCTCGTATGCACGTAAATGCATTTTAATAGATTCATCTACATATTGCTTTAACTGATCTCCTCGTTGATCCATGAAAGTCGTAAGAGATAGATCTGGAGTACTTACAGCGGGACCCTGAAGTGGAGGTAGGAGAGATTCCATATCGATCTCCCCTTGACGGACGATCTTCTGGTGGCGATCTACCGTGAAGTGTGACAAGTACTTGTCCGCCGCCTCCTTGCGCCGTTCGGAGAGTTTATGCAGTGTTGGGGACTTGTTCTCAAATGCTAAGAGTTAAGAACAAGGCAACATAAAAAGTGTTAAGTGTTAAAGTCCTTCGTCCTTCGAAGCATTATGTCCCTTCGGGAAATAATGAGCTTCGGACGAAGGTCATAAGAGACATACCTTCGTGAACATAACAAGTAATGACGAAGGATTCATATAAAGCATGAAATATAATATAAGCATCATCATAGAATCATTTCTATTTTATTAACATGGAAAAATAGAAATGATTTCAAATTACAAATGTACCTTCGGTCCTGAGAGAAGATAAAAAGTACAAGCGTGACGCAAAAGCAAATGCCAAGTCAGCGTGAACAGTACGGGGGTACTGTTCACCTATTTATAGGCACGGGATACAACCCATACAAAATTACATACATGCCCTTTACATTTGGTGATAATTCCATAGCAATCTATCGAGGTCTAAATGGCCTTTTCATCTTTAAGTCGGTTCCCTTTTCTGCGAACATGCCGAAGCTTTCCTGCTTCACAGCTTCGGCACTGCCAACCTTCGTATCTTTTGAGGTTCTCCCTCTTTGACATAAGTCCGAAGGTACCTGTTCACACATTACACTCTAGAAACACTGTTAAATCATGTTTTTGAGGACCTTCGGAAGCCGAAGGCCCCCAACAGTAGCCCCTCGCAATATTAATTTGTTTGAAATAATAAATTCAGATTGCGATATGAACGAAGGCTTTATGCCGAAGGTCCGAAAAAACACCTTCCCTTTGCTAGAATAGCAACATTCAATGACAAGTGGGGTCTTTCAACTTTCAACGCATCAAGCGTATAAATACGGCCATACCGCAAACTTATTTTGCACGCTTTCTGGCCAACCACTCCTGCTCACTCATTTTTTAGCTCTTGTGCACTGTGATCTGCTAAGTTTTTAGCTTTGAAGCTTTGGCTTTTAAAAACAGTTTTTTAGTGTTTCCGAAGATGTCTGAAGCTGCTAAGAAGGCTGCTGCTGAGATGAAGCTGAGTCTTGATGAAGAGAAGAACTTAGGGTTTCTTATAGCAATGTCGAAGACCAACACAGAAAAGATCACCAGGGAAATTCTGGAAGGGCTGTCTGAAGATACTGGTGACAGTGAAAGTTATGATGTGGACAGCGGTGGCGAAGACTCCGAAGATCGCCCCTGGCGACCAAGCCATTCAGTTTATGGTAAATCAACTATCAAAGAGAATCATCTTGTTAATATGAGAGGAAGGTATTTCCGGGATCTGTCCATTGTGAGGGCGGACGAAGGGGAAAAAACTTGTCCACACCCTGAAGAAAATGAAGTTGTGGTGTATCGAAGCTTTTTGAAAGCTGGATTGCGATTCCCCTTGAGCAGCTTCGTCGTGGAGGTGTTGAAAATCTTCGAAGTCTATCTTCATCAACTTACTCCCGAGGCAATTATAAGGCTAAATATCTTCGTGTGGGCCGCGAGAAGCCAAGGTCTGAAGCCTGACGCCAGAAGCTTCTGTAATGTTCATGAATTATTATATGAAACAAAGCCTTGGGGCAAAGAACAGTACCATAACAACTTTGGCTGCTACAGCTTCGTCTCTCGGTCCGGGGCAAGCTGTCCCGTACCAACCTTTCGGAAGAGATGGCCCGGGGATTGGATGACAGAATGGTTTTATGTGAAGAATGACTTATCAGCACGAGAAGACATCAAAGGTATAATTATGCGTCCTATTTGGCAAAGCTTCGGCCTTCGGAGGCCGAAGGTTGAAATGAACGAAGCCGCCGAAGAGTGCCAAAGAGCCTTCGGCGTTGTCTGCTCTTTTATAGGAACAAGGGACTTAGTACAAGAGCATATTGCCTTCAGGGTGTGGCCGCTTGCGGAGAAATGGGAAATGCCACAAGAAACCGTTAAAGAGGCCGACGAAGGTGGACTTGTCAGGTTTAAGTACACTTTTAAATTTGAAGATAAATTTATTGAGCCAGACGATGAGTGGTTGAAAAGCATTGACAATTTAAGTGATGAGCTGCTTGGGACATACTCGAAGGCCGAAGATACTGCAATGTCAGCAGCCTTCGGAGGCCGAAAAAAGAAAAGGCTGAATCGGGTATTTGATGCCATCGGGTTTGTCTACCCTGACTATTGCTACCCCATTCGAAGGCAGAAGAGAAAAAATACAACCTCTGCAAAAGAAGAAACTGCAGCTGCTCCTAGCGAGCCAGAACCGAAAAGGAAGAAGATAAAGGTTCTTACTTATCGACCGCGTTATATTGAACCAGCTTCGGTGCCTGAGTTTACCGGAGAGACTTCTTCGGCCACCGAAGCTGAAAAACCAGCCGAGCCAACTTTGCTGCCAGAAGTCACAGAAACAGCCGAAATACCAACGAAGACAAAATTGGAGCAATCAAAAATTTTGTTACCAGAAACGAAAGAGAAGGCCGAAGCGCCATTCACAGAAAAAATGGAAAAGGTAAAGGAAGCAACCGAGGACTCCAAAACATCAGAAGTTTTGAGTCCTGTGGCAAACATTGAAACAGTAAGTAATCAAAAAGTGCCAGCAGTGACTCCGAAAAGAAGGAGAATGGCTAATGTGCTAGATGTGCTGGAAACGATCAAATCTTCAAGCACCCCTCCGAAGAAGGCTGCCGTCACTCCTGAAACAACAGTCGAAGCTTCGGGTTCTAAAGCTCCAGAGCAAGATACTGAAGCCGAAGCTGGGCCCTCAGAGCCCTCAAAGGCAAAAACCTTGGAAAGTGAGGCAGAAAAAATAACAAAGCCAACTTTTGCTGAAGGAACTGGTGTTGTTACCCCCGAAGCATCCAAAATTCGTGATTATATTTTTCGTCATGCTTCGGGGAAAAAATTAACAGAAAAAGAAGAACAAGAGGCCCAACACTATGCCCAAAAGTTGAAATATCCAAAGGGGGCGTTGATATTTAATGGCAGTGGAGAAGAAGATTTCTTGTATTGCCTCCCTGACAGCAAGGAAATTTCTGTCTGTCGGGAGATGAGCAGAAGCTTCGGATTTCCAACTTTAGAAGACGGACTTTCGGTGCTGTCAAAGAACGATCTGGCTGACAGCCTAGCTTACAACAGTTTAAAGGTGCGACAAATGGAATTCTTATATTTTTGTTGAATTCAAAATTTTCCGTTTGTTTAAAACTATTGACACAGACATATTCCTGTCTACAGGGCCTGATACTCAGCAATGCCCTCAGAGCACAGAAAGATGCTGAGGACGAAGGATGTACTATAGCCCTGAGCAACCTTCGTTCCGAAGTAATTGAACTGAGGAACGAAGGTCTCGAAAAAGACAAAATATTATACTCATTGATAGATAAAATAAAGGAGGACGAAGCTGCTTTCAAAAGTCAAGCTGAAGCTCAGAAACGCGAAATTGAAGACCTTCGGAAACAACTGGCCAGAGCCAAAGAAGAACGTATACTTGAAGAAACAAAGCGTGAACTCAGCGATCAATGGGCAGATCATCTAGAAGTGACTGTTGAAGAGCTTCGTTCGTCCAAAAAGAAATGCTACAATAAATCTGTAGATTGTGTTAAAAAATTAAAGGCTAGCTTCGCCAAAGTCGGCGCATTCTCAAGTGAAGAAAATTTTTTGAGGGGCAATCCCGAAAGTGTCATTGAATGGATTGACCACGAAGCTGAAGCCTTCGAAGAAATTTTAAATAGCCGAGGAGATATATGTGCCTTCTCTGGCGCCAGAGGGATTGCCACCATTTTAGAGAAGAAGGGCTGTGAGCATGTGAAAATTTTAGCACAGTCCGAAGCTGCTTTGTCCTTTGAAGATACAAAAGATCCTTCGGCCGAAGCTAGCATAATTGGTGGAAAGTTTTTTACTGATATCTGGGATAACGGTGGCCGAGAAATGGCAAGAGAAATTATTCAGAGAAGTGAAAGGGGTATCCATGATGCTAGAGAAGTGGCTAAGGCTGCTAAAAAGAGCACAGAGCCCGAAGGTCAATTAGGTACTAAATAATAGTTTTTACCGTGTTGTACTCTTTAGGCTTTTAAGATCTGTTTGCGATTTGTAATAGTAATGTAGTCGTGTCCCGTCCTCACTCAGATCCTACTCAAGCATCTTCGGGCCCTCAGCCTAAAGATGACGACGAAATTAAAAAGATGGCCGAAGCTATCATGGATCAGGTTGTCGATCGACTGCTGAACGAAGCTGCAGAGATAGTACTTAGGGAAGACTAAGTGCTATTGCAAAAAACATTTGATATATGATTTGTGTAATATTCTGTAATCCTGTATGTAATATACTTGTTTTATGATTCAATTCTTTACGATGCATGAAACTTTAAACACGTACCATTTTTGAGTCTTCGACGAAAAAACACCTTCCCTTCTTTTCATGCTTCGTGAAGAAGAATTTATCATTTATCACGACAATATCCATAGTGTTCTGATAAGAAATATCCAAGCTTCGTAAAAATAATCTCCGAAGCTATACCTCGAAAATCAATATTGTTTCTCCCTGTAACTTGGCATGATTTGCCCCTTTTCAAAGCATTTTCCGAAGATCGATAACATGCCCCCTTCTTGTGCCACATGCAGCATGATGTATGATGATTATGCTATGCAAAATGATGTGATGATGTTATGTTATGCAAAATGATATTTTGTGCCGAAGATACACACATTCCTGCAATGGGGCACAATCTTTTGTATCAATACTGACTTTTTCATTATAAGCCTCCCTTAGGAGCTTCTTCGCCTTTTACTTCAGCGGAATCAGCGTTTATTTTTCGCTGTAAGTTCTGCATCCCCTTAGGAACGTCTTTGGAACTTCTTCGCCTTTTACTTAGGCGGTATAAGCTCTGCATTCCCTTAGGAACGTCTTTGGAGCTTCTTCGCCTTTTACTTAGGCGGTATCAGCGTTGACTTTTCGCTGTATGCTCTGCATTCCTTTTGGAACGACTTTGGAGCAGAAAACTTACACTGCGCTCCCTTCGGAACGACTTTTTGTGACTTCGTCAGACTTACTCTGCGTTCCTTAGAACGACTTTTTGTTGCTTCGAAGGATTTTCGATAGTCCGAAGGTCCTTTTTATTATCACAAACCTGTGAAGAAAACATATTTTTCTTGTAGGAATCAACGAAACTAATTACATGAAACCTAAACAATGTCCTTTATTAGAAAAAAATAAGACTGAATGAAAAAGATTGCTATTAAGGTAGGATATTTGTCAATAGATGTGTTTTGACTCTGGCACGGTGCTGTTGACCGTGCAAGCTTCGGACTGTTCTCTGAAGTCCCTTTGATGTGGAGCATATTGGCTCCCTTCTGGCTGCTGGCCTTGTTGCAACGGAGGTGGAGGCGGGGGCTGTTGCCAGGAAGCTGAAGGCTGACTTGCCGAAGCAGCAGAGACTACAGGATGGTTGCCCACATATTCTGGGATGTAGGGCGAATGATACGAAGCAGTGTGCATGACCTGCTTCGGCTGAGCCTATTGCGCGGCAGCTTCGGCTATCTCTTTTTGCTTCTGAATGGTAACATGACACATCCTGGTAGTATGACCTTTGTTTTCACCACAGAATAAGCAAAATATTCTTCTGGGTTGATCCCCGAATCTTCCGCCGAAGCCCCTGGCGCCTCTGCCTCTTGGAGCTGGTGGTCGAAAGGAGCTTTGCTGTTGCCCCGAAGTCTGTGAGGAGTACTGTGGCCTTTGCTGCTGGCTCCCCTTATCATCATTTTGATTGGAATTGTGAATTGATCTGACATGCTTCGGATAGAATCTTCCTCCGAAGCCCCTGGTCATCTCAGAAAATCTGAAGGCCTCCTCCCTTCTTTGGCGAAAATCATTGTCAGCTCGAATATATTCATCCATCTTCTGGAGCAGCTTCTCCAGCGTTTGTGGTGGCTTCCTGGCAAAATACTGCGCTGATGGCCCTGGCCGAAGCCCCTTGATCATGGCCTCAATGACAATCTCATTGGGCACTGTCGGCGCCTGTGCCCTTAGACGCAGAAACCTTCGGACATATGCCTGAAGGTATTCTTCGTGGTCCTGAGTGCACTGGAACAGAGCCTGAGCAGTGACCGGCTTCGTCTGAAATCCTTGAAAACTGGTTAACAACAAATCCTTCAGCTTCTGCCATGAAGTGATCGTTCCTGGTCGAAGGGAGGAATACCAGGTTTGAGCAACACTTCTGACAGCCATAACGAAAGATTTGGCCATGACTGAAGCATTGCCACCGTACGAAGACACTGTTGCTTCGTAGCTCATCAAGAACTGCTTCGGGTCTGAATGGCCATCAAATACGGGGAGCTGAGGCGGCTTGTAGGACGGAGGCCAAGGTGTAGCCTGTAACTCAGCGGACAGGGGAGAAGTATCATCAAAAACAAAATTCCCACGATGGAAATTGTCATACCAGTCGTCTTCGTTGTGAAAGCCCTCCTGATGAAGGTCTTGATGCTGAGGCCTTCGGTGTTGCTCATCCTGAGCAAGATGACGAACTTCTTCAGAGGCTTCATCTATCTGCCTCTGCAGTTCAGCTAGCCTGGCCATCTTCTCCTTCCTGCGTTGAACCTGCTGCTGAAGGATTTCCAGATTCTGAATCTCCTGATCTAGATCATCCTCCGGATGTGTTGGACTGGTAGCCTTCCTCTTCTGGCTTCGTGCCTCTCTGAGAGAAAGGACGTCTTGATTGGGGTCCAGCGGCTGCAGCGTGCCAGCCCCTGGTGCTGAAGCCTTCTTCGGCGGCATGACGAAGCTGATGCTTGCCGAAGGTGTCGAAAAGCTCAGGAAATGGAAGTGAGTTCACCGGAGGTGGGCGCCAATGTTGGGGACTTGTTCTCAAATGCTAAGAGTTAAGAACAAGGCAACATAAAAAGTGTTAAGTGTTAAAGTCCTTCGTCCTTCGAAGCATTATGTCCCTTCGGGAAATAATGAGCTTCGGACGAAGGTCATAAGAGACATACCTTCGTGAACATAACAAGTAATGACGAAGGATTCATATAAAGCATGAAATATAATATAAGCATCATCATAGAATCATTTCTATTTTATTAACATGGAAAAATAGAAATGATTTCAAATTACAAATGTACCTTCGGTCCTGAGAGAAGATAAAAAGTACAAGCGTGACGCAAAAGCAAATGCCAAGTCAGCGTGAACAGTACGGGGGTACTGTTCACCTATTTATAGGCACGGGATACAACCCATACAAAATTACATACATGCCCTTTACATTTGGTGATAATTCCATAGCAATCTATCGAGGTCTAAATGGCCTTTTCATCTTTAAGTCGGTTCCCTTTTCTGCGAACATGCCGAAGCTTTCCTGCTTCACAGCTTTGGCACTGCCAACCTTCGTATCTTTTGAGGTTCTCCCTCTTTGACATAAGTCCGAAGGTACCTGTTCACACATTACACTCTAGAAACACTGTTAAATCATGTTTTTGAGGACCTTCGGAAGCCGAAGGCCCCCAACATGCAGCAGTTCCGCCTCTTCCTTGTCGCGTTGTTCGTTCCATTGCCGCATCACCTCCTTCTCATCGCGCATTACGAGGTCTTCAAAGGGCCTTTGGTCATCAGCCGGGAGCGCCTCCATGGCCGGCTTGATGATGTTGGTAGTGGAGATCTTGGTGTGATCCTTAGAACCGGCCATTTATGGGCCGATTTTTAGCAGATCTAGACACCTATTCCCCAGCGGAGTCGCCAAAAGTATGTTGACGCTTTTTCGGAGCGCCAATCACTCAAGAAGAACCGGCGGCGGTGCCCTCTGCACAGGGGCGGATGGTCCGCGCGCAGGGGCCGGACGGTCCGCGGCCTGGTGCGAGGCGGCGGCGCTCTCTGGTCAGACGCGGACGGTCCGCGGCACAGGGCCGGACGGTCCGCGACCTGGTGCAGGAGCTCGGGTTCCCTGCCTGACGGCCGGACGGTCCGCGCGTGCGCAGGGGCGGCGGAAGATCGCCGACGGCGCCTGGATCTCGCTCCCGGGAGGGACCCCGTCGGGGAGGAGAGATCCTAGGAGTTGTCTAGGCTCGGGCAGGCCGACCTAGACCCCTCTAATCGACGTAGAGTCGAGGAGAGGCGGAGAATTTGGGGATTGGAATACTAAACTAGGGCTAAACTAGAACTAGACTAGAACTACTCCTAATGCATAAGGTAAAAACGAGTAATAGACTTGATTTGTTCGATTGTTCGGGGGTTCAATCGGCCGTAGCCCTTCATCTATATAAAGGGGGAGGTCTGGATCCGCTTCCAACTGATTTCCGAGTTAATCCCGCGGTTTTAGGTAACAAATCCCGCGAGAAACTAGGAACCCTAACTGACTCTGCGCACACGCGGACCGTCCGCGCCACCACCGCGGACGGTCCGGACCGCGGACCGTCCGGCCTCCGGGCCGGACCGTCCGCACGGTCATTTTGGGTTCGAACAATGTCTTTATTATTGTTTGTGTATAGGGGCGAAGCCACATAGGCTTTGCAGAGTGCATAAAAACTAACTAGTCGGTTGTCCATGCGTTGCGATGACTCATAATAATATTCACGTAAATTATCCACTAAAAAGATTTCAAGTTATTTTATTAGTTGTCTCCGCTCTCCGCATAATATTTTTTTGATCTGACTAACTAATGTTGTTGTTTACTTCATCCAATATATCTTGGTACAACACGACCAATGAAGGGAGCGATTAGAAGAGAGTTCACAACGAATGACTGAACGAATAGAGATTATAGAATGACATAATTCCACCATACAGAGACCAAATAAGAAGTTTGTGAGCTCAAGTTTCTAAAATAAGTCAAATGAACTCAAACTTATAAAAAAGATAGATCAAAATATGGAGTGGTTGCTAAAGTCAGTCATCAATAAAAACTGGATGCGCTCCATACAAATTATGGTACTTCATAGCAATTACTAACGTTTGAAACCAACAAATAACCTTACCTTTTACTGTTAGCGTGACAAACCATTGTTGTTTCATCAAATTCAGCAACGTCAAACACCATGGAGTTCATTGCGTCAATGTGGTCTCAGAAACGACTTAACGCATGCAAGAGCCAAGAACACAAGAGACGAGCACCATGTGGTAGTGCCCGCATGGATCTCCAAATGGGTCGTGTGTGGTAGGCCGGCCCGGGGCACGGGCCATTTAATTGTGCCTGGGCCCGCCCAGCACAAGCGGCGTGCCGGGCTTAGGCTGTAGCCTCTGCCCGTAGTGCTGGCCCGGCCCGACACGATTATATTTTTTATCTTACAAATAATCATATATACATATATACAATTTATATTCAATAATAAAAACACCTAAGCATGATGTTTTAATAGTTAGACAACTTTATCTAATGTCTCTCGCCCTTCTTCCATCAGGGCGTGGGTCAGCAGGCTGGCATGCCGTGCCTGGGCCGGAGTTGCGGCCCGTGGGCGTCGGGCCTAGCGGAGGTGTGGTTTTGGAAACATGGAGGGTGCATCGGGTCAATTTGAAATATATGTGAGAAGTTATTTGTAAAAATATGACACGGAACGACCATTAAAATTGTTGCTTTGATATAGTAGAGATAGAAATAGAGAATTCTACCATTTGTGAACATCCTAATTTTTAATTAGAGAAGATTTTTAATACATGTGTATATTGAAATGTCAAGTGTGCACTCGGATTCTTCTGCCTCTAGCTTCACCCTGTTTGTGTATTACGTGGCGGCTCGAATAGACAGCAGCCGTCTATATCACTGTGATGCCCAGATTTAATTAAGCGATGGCCCATGCCCCCACATGTCGCGCGCGATTGGAGACCGGCAAACAGTTGAGCAGATCATGGGCATTGGACAGGCGATTATTTTTAGTCCACGTGCAACAACGACGCGGGCCGGGATCAGAGAGATTGCTTGGAACGGCACCGGATAATATACCTCTAGGGCTAGTTTGGTTGAGTAAAAATGATCTAATTTTATCCTCAATGGGAATCTAGGAGGAGAACTAGCTAGCCCCTAGTTTTAGAATAATGTCGACGTGACGTAAATTCGACCATGTTTATAGAAATATTAGGAACATATATCTTCAAATAAGTTTGTTGCAAAAATATATTGTCTATGTCAGACCTAAGTAACGCAGGCACACATGCATACCTGTGTCAGGCCTACCATTGCTCACAACCTATGATTGGTTAGAAAGGGTAAGTACATTTTCGACCTTCTGGCGGGTTGTATGTTAGTTCGATTGTTAACCGTAAACTATAAAAGTGAGTAGTAGACACCCCTCAACAGTCGAACCGGATAGATTTAGTTTGTATTTTCCAGAAATAATATAAATTCAGTTTGATCTATAAAAGTATTAATTAATTTTCTAAATCAAAATATATAGTATGAGTTCTTTTTTTTGAATGACACATATATATAGATACTCTGTTTAGAATTAGTTAGATCTTGTCTAGTTAAAAAATAATGAACACGACTACAGTAATAAAACAAAGTAAAGCATCTTTAAGGGATTCTTCATTTTTTTACTCTCTATTTTACTTTCTATTTACCTTTAAATAAAGATTACATTATAAATGTAGCATCTCACTTCAACAGACAATTTATCTAATTTGGCTAGTCAGAGTGGATAACCAAGTTCGCCTAGTGAAGGAACCAATTTGGAGAGTCAGATAGCTTGGCCAGTTAGATGACAAGTTTGTTAGAGAGTTATTTTGTTGTTGTTGAGTAGCCAAAATTTGGCTTGACGAGCCATTTGGCTAGTTTCGTGGAGATGATCTCATAGAAATAGAAAATAACCAATTCCTAACAATTATACGTAGATCATAACAGCTAGATAATGTTTTTTAAAAATAAATCGATATCATTTCATACATATAAATATACTAATTTGAAATGAAGTAACTTAATTATGATTTTATAAAATGAAACTAGATTCTTATTATTTAGAAAATAAAAAACGACCTAGGAACCAATGAATGCAGTTACAACATTTGGATAATAAGACTTTCTCCAACTGTTACAAAATTTAAACTCTACTATGCAAATAATACAATATACAGTACAAAATAGTGTTTTAGGTGTTTTTAGTGATCATATGGATGAACTGCTGACACGGTCTAAAAGGCAAAGCTACATCAGAGATTAGAAGGTGCAATGCATCCTTAAAAATATTAAAATAGTCATTGTCTAAATTTTCACGATATACACGTAGCCCTGTAGCATACTCCTATTTATCTATAAAGCAAGAAAATCCTTCTAATTTGATCTAGTTTTGTAACAGTAGCGTTGCTAGGATTTTCTCATGAGGTATGCCGTAAGAAGTTTTCATAAATAATTTAGTATAAGCCATTATAATTTAGTGCACAACTCAGAACATAGATATAAAAATAGTCATAAAATTATAGGTTTAACATTTAAGTCCATAAATACATACATTAGAATACAAATATAGTATATATCAATTTCTTTTTTTTCTTGGGGTTTTAGTAGATGGTGGTCCGGTTTCATAATTTAACATTTATGTCTATAAAATTTTCTCATGAGTATGCCTTGCCCCACCCTGACCACCCATGCTTTTTGTAGCTGTCCGGTTTCATAATCTATGTTTGGAAATCATATTGACTTGCAACAAAGAGCTTGAGAATTATACGGATATGTCAGAATGGAGATACTTAAGTGCTCAACTTTCGTGGTTCGTGCCATGTGCCAACAAGGAAGTACGTGAAGCCTAGAATTACACAATGCACGGTAAATTTAGGGATGTGCTAACCCTAAAACATAAGCCAAGACATGTTTGGTACATCGCCATAGCTTGCATGGTGTCTCTTGAAAAGTTTCACGCAAACACAAAAAAAAAAATTTGCTCCAGATTTTACGATTCGTTAGTTGTCGGCCCGTTTTATATCCAGCTACAGGCCAACCTTCGTTATCTAGCGTTGAACTGTTGATCATGCCTTCAATCTAAAGTCTAAACCCCTACTCCCCTAGGCTGCAGGAAGCCAATGACGGAAAGACTTGGGCCACCTTGCTGTGACTTGTGGCCACGCGACGCGAGAGGCGTCAAATCAAAATCCAAAGGGCCTGGTTTACAGGTAGAGGTAGGTCGCCCCGGCTCGGCACATGGGGACCTGAATCGCAGCTGCCATCTGGAGCCCTCCGGCCCGCGGGCCGGACACCTCCTGATCGCATCTGACGCAGTGATGCACGCTGGCCTTGTCAACAACACACCGTGCCAGAGAAAAGACTAAGAGAGGGATTCAGAATATCTCAGCACTACTAGTGCAGTAGGATAGGACTGTAGTAGTAGTAGCGTCTGAGAATCTGCTCTGATGGAGGTAGACTGATACATAGTGGTACGATTTGTATCAATGTTCCCTGAGAATTGAATATGAAATTGAAGAGCAAACAGTAATCGGATGAATCACACCACCAAGGGTGGGGCAACACGTGCGAACCCAACACAGCATACACTCACTGCAAGTTCAAGTTCCAACTGTGCTCCTTACTACACAGAACATTTCGGTTTTCTTTTTTATGGACCTAAATATATACGGCATCAACAATTACCTGATGTTAGCTGTAATCTCGGGTGCCCATTACAATTGTATCGTTCGCCTTTTGAGACCTACACAAGTGAGAATGCATACCACGGGTTATTATTGTCCTTTTACCTCAAACCCTAAAGTAAACAGAGAATGTGCATAGGGATTTTGGAATCGCCTCACCTCCGCACTTTCCTCGGCCTTCCAACTGGCCTCTTCGCCTTAACGCGCCCCATCTCCGATTCCTGTCCCGCCGCCGAATTGCTTTGCCGTGGAGGCCCATTCCATGATCTCACCGTCTTCCCATTCCCGTTGTTTGAGGGAAGATTTCTGCTGGCAGGTGACCTTCTCTTCGTCGGAATGTTCTGCAAGTTGAATCCCCTCGTGCAATTTCTGGAGCTCTTTTCTGTCTGCAAGCCCATTGGTGAGCTGAAACGGATGGTATTAGATTACTAGCACAAGGTGTGTTTTGCTCTCAAAAATAATTCTTTTAGGGCTAGTTTGGGAACTACATTTTTCCAAAGGATTCCTAATTTTTTAAGGGAAAATGAACTAATTTCACTTGTTAAAATAAAAATCCCGTAGAAAAATAGGGTTCCTAAACTTATTCTTAGGGCTTGTTTGGAGACTTATAGCGTGATTGGTTCGAGTAATGAGATAATACATCATCTTCTCGCTCTTCAATTTTTTTTTGGTTTGCAAATAGAATGAGTTGATCCATCACCATTTTATTACTAATAGACTCATAATTAGTAATAATATTAGGAATGAGTTCATTCTATCAAATTTGTGAAATGGACTCATGATGCACCAACTTATTTAGAATGAATTGATTCTTCAAACCAAACATCCCCTTAAATCCCCTTTGGATTCCCGGGAATTGAATAGAAAATTAGTTCATTTTCCCTTCAATCTCCGGAAATCATAGAGAGGATTTAAGTTTTTAAACTAACCCTTAGAAGATAATATACTTATCGTTTGCTATTGACTACAGTTCACACTTACTGTGGGGAAACATGAATGTGATTGTTATTCGTAGGCACATGGCTACTAAAGCAGACACAATATTATGCATTTCAGGATTTATTAGATACAGAATGTTATAGCGACTGTATCTATATCGAGCAAGTATACTATCAGGTAAAAAGGACACAAGACAAGCACAAAAAGAGACCACGACCAGAGAAGGTTAGCCATTTGAATATACAGAAATGGTGGTAATCGAGGATACCTCGGTGCAGCCTCAATGTCACCTTGAAACACAGTTTTGTTTGGGACAGAACAAGAGCCATTGCGCACTATGAGTTCTGCAGATAACTGAACAATATTAGATGAGACAAAGGTAGGTAGCAGCATCTCGAGGCTTATTCTTACATAAAAACTCGAGGAATTTTTGTGGTTGGGGTATGGCAACATACTATCATTCTTTTGCACCATATTTGTCATGTCAGTCTCAAGAGCGACAGGTTCATCGATAAGTTCTGCCTTGACACGAGACATCTCCATCTGATTCTGAAATAAATGACGGTATCATATTCATCGTTCACCATATTTGATCTCAGAAAGAGATGCGTAGCAAGTTGTTGTGTTGTGTAGTTTAAGTACCTGACTAGAATACGGATATGACATGCCAGATCCACGTTTGTCCCAGTCAGCTTGACAAGAGGTTGAAGTGAAGTGTTCAGCAGCAGCAGCTACAGAAGGTTCATCATCGAACAGACCCTTTGAAACCAAGTCCGAAAATGTCAGGTTATTAGTCCCAAGAAGAGGATTATCTTTAAATAGTGTCCTGAAACCTTCTGGAAATTCCCTTCGTGCACTACTAGCATTGGTGGCGGCCTCTTTGGACGAAGCTGCAGTTGTCATAAGAAACAGAAAAATCAATTTGAAGCTGGTCAAAGAAGATAATCCCCAATGTCACTTAATTAGCGATTCCTTGAACATTGATACCTCCCTGATTCCTAAGAGAATTTGATCTGTTTCGCTTTGGCCTGATTCTTCGAGACTCTTCAATAGTATCCCCTGTGTTAGAGTAACTTCTTTTCATAGCCTGCAGCAATGAATTATGACATCATGTATGCATAATTGCAGAGTTCAAATAGTAGGAATTAACTCAAAATAAGATGAGATCCAGCAGTGTTTAATCTACCTAAAATGTTTAATCCATGACATCAACAAAAAAAACATTTTACTTGAGCTGCCAATTGTAGATCATTACAAGGTCCTTAACTTTTCCAGAAACACGTTGAAGTAATCAATCAAAATCCTAAAATCCAGGTGTCTACTCATTGCCTCAATCTACAATGTTACTTGAACAGCCAATTATCAATTATATAGTCTAGTGAAATACACATTGCACTTCCTCAAAAAAATGAGTAGAAAGTTTTCAAAATTGCAAAACCCACAGCTATTGTCAAATTTATCACAACAAACATGATTATACTAAGAAAGCAACAAACTAGTAATACTCCAAAAAAACAATACGGCATATTTTGCAACATAAAATTTGTTAGAGAAATACAATGTACATCTATGTATTGATAATGGAAACACGTAGTTAATGAAATCCAACATACTCACAGCGTTAATTAATCCAACATAAGAAGACTCACATGCTGAATTTGGTCATGGCTATTGGTGCAACGATTTTCAGCAACAGCTGAACTTTTCTTCAGCCATTCTTTCTCAACAATGTTGTCAAACTCTAGACGACAAGCAGGATTAGAAACTGCAGGGACAGCGGTGGTGTTCGGGTTTGAAGAGTGTGCAACAGGATGTAGCTGTGTGTTAGCATGCCAAGCAATTGGAAGAATAGCAGCAGGTTCATCGTCTGAGTCCACAACTCGCTCTTGAATTATCTTTATTAATGCATCACACTCCGACCTAGCATTAGATATATAGTGCAGAAGTCAAAGTGTCAAACTTTCTAGTCCAGTTTATTTAGCAACTCGATCTACAAATAACCAGTAGAAGGTTAAGTTTCAGATCTTTGTGTCAATGACTTGGGCTTTTATTTCTGATTCTTAAAAAGAGATACTACGGAATAAGAGTGGGAGAACATTATCAAATTTTGGTGTCACATTCAGCATGTTTCCTTAAATGAACAGTACCAAGTGCTCATTTTCGGTCAGTGCAAGAGCAAGATTCCAATCTTTGAGTCATTGATTTATGCTTATCTTTCTGCATGGCTGTATTGAATTTTGCTGCCGCATACTTGTCAGTTCTTTGCTAATTACAGTTATGGAATGCAGACTGTATAGAAACTGAATGTAATGAAATTGCAGACTGTAGAAACTGACTAGGAGTACTAAAACTCAAATATTTGAACATACAAATTGCAACATCAAATGAAAAGAAAAGGTTGCATATCATCATAAGATAAAATAATTAATAAATCAAGGAATTGAGATGTACGAGGCATAATACCATGAGTAGGTTTCCTGCATAAGCAACTGCTTTACAGCATCCTTTGGATGTACCTCTGAGACAATTGCAAGTGAACCTTCACCGGAATCTTTCAAAACAATCTCCTTGCCACTCTAGAACCACAAGAAAGCAATAGCTTAATGATACAGATCTCAAAGTGACCAAATTGATTTCCTATGCTCAAAGAGAAGTACTTGATTTAAATACTGAAAGAATGTCAGAAATTTGATTTCTCAATAAGTTTGCAGATGCAGAGAATGAGCGCACCAAATTTAACTGATGGCTGTCAGAAGGAAAGCACTTCCCAATACCATGACCTGTTTGATAAAGAAAAATAAAAATCAGGAAAATTATTAAGCCATTGAGAAATCAAATTTTACTAGGCTCATCGATAAGTAGAAAATCATTGAATTGAAATGTCGTGGTTGCAGGTGTATTCCTAGCAGCAACGCGGCCAAACATATGGTCATCTACTACGGTGTAGAATGATCGAGTGGATTTAGGATGGAATAATTAATATTTTACCACTTAGATCGTTGCCTCCTTGCTATCATACCCGATTTGCACTTATTTTAGATAATGGAAAACAAACAGTCCAGCAACACACTTGGCGTTTCAGACATAAAACCCGTGCACCTAACGCATAGTTAACATCATGCAAGCAAAGGCCCCCAATCGTTAGCGAACGCTCCATACAGAGAACCAAACAGTCCCGATTTTCCATTCGAGATTTTGCAGCGAACGCTTCAGCCATCTGATACCGTCTGCATTCGTACATTAAATAGACTTCAATGGCGCACTAGACAATCGCGAGGTGATCAAATGAAGCTCCTATTTGCCCCCCAAACTATGCTATGTTACAGGATAACGACAGAAGTCGCACCAACCCATGATGGATTGATGGTATGCGCGCCAGCACAGAAATATACGATCGCAATGCGCGCGGGGGCGCTTCACTCTGAAAACCGGCAGCACGAAATTACGAAGCGCATTAACGCTGGAGTTTCGAACCAGAGAGACAGAGAGAGAGTTGTACCGGCAGTTGCCTGATCGCGGCGCGGTGGTGACTGCGACGACTCTGGGGAGGAGGACGTTGTGTCGGAGGCGGAGGATTCCGGGTCGAGAATGGCGGCGAGGAGGCGGCCGGCGCCGGAGACGAGGCCGGAGAGCCACCCACGAGGAGGAGGAGGCGGCGGAGAGGCCGCGGCTGCGGAGGCTTTCATTGGCGAGTGGAAGCGCGGAGACGAGTGCCGCTGCCGACTGCCAACTGCCGAGGGAGAGTGCGGTGTTGCGGACTTTCGGTTGCGTTGCTGGTGACGAAGTGGGGAAAATTTTGAATTCTCCAGACGAGCGACCGAGATGATCCTCCGACTCCGAGGCGGTTGCCGGTTGCGCGTGGGATTGCTTTCCGAAGCATACAGCGAACTAGGATTGACAGCAAGTGTTAAAAACAATTGCATCTGCATATTTCCATGACTGTCCTGCGAGTATGGTGCTGGACCAGCCACTAAAATGAAGGGGAAAGGTTTTGTGCAAACAAAACGAACAGGGGAAAACATGAGAAGAGGAGGGAACATGGGATGAGCCCTGGTTGCAGTGAAAAGTAAAACAAGCTACCAGGCACCAGGGTAGAAAGAGTGAACAGACAATACGACCTTTTTGGTATATTCAGAAATAATAAAATCCACTCTTTCATCAGTAGAAAATCAGACATGGCCAACATAATCAATACAGTCAAGTCCTAGGTTGAGATCTTCCTTTTCTTAAGAATCAGTGAGGTTTTAGGGTAATCTCAGTGAGCCATACGCCATGTTTTCTTTAGATGATTTTGCATGTCGAAAACACAAAACAATTTGAAGTTGTGTAATCGTTCACATGACTAGATCGATATTTATCCCCAAACTGGTACCTACTGCGTTGGTTAAAGTTTGGTTATGCTTGGATTCAAAATAACACAATGAGATCTGCTCGTGTAGATATGCTACGATTTGTTACTGACACATCTTTTGCTACTGGCTTCTAGGAAACAGCCTACAAGATTGGTGTGGTGGTAGCCAAATCTTCAGTCGGTTTCAAACCATGGCCGCGTAAAAGTTCATGTTGATTCTGCTAGAGAGCACATACTTGAGTTCTGAATCCGTCCAAATGTCTGTTCGTATATATCTTTGTGACCTCTTGTTTCCATTTCCCCTTGGATTCATATAATTAACTTTTGACACCAGAGCAATAGATTTGTCATCAAGTATTAGCATAATCTGTTATGTCTTGCTCGGTTCAGTCTCAAGAGGTTTATGCATGTTCGTTTGTATTGCTTGGGGTGTTAACTTTTTTATCCATTTGGTGTGGGTGAGGGTGGGATGTGTTATTCCTGATGTAATGCAAAATCCATTCATTATGATCATAGTTGGATTATGGCTACACTGACTCTTTCTTCCTTAGTGGAGTACAATTGGTGGCCTTATATACTTGATGTGGGCGTCATTTTTACGATTGCCTCTGAATGTGGGAGTCATTTGCTCGATAAGGCACCTACCTAGTTTTCATATCTTTAGCAGTAGTCTTATGGTAATAAAAGTCAAACAATTCTAATGTATTGTGGTAGATCTGAATTACCTCGAAGACAGTGTTGGGGGTTCCGATGTCACTGTTGACATCATATCCAAATTTGTATCCTTTTGTATGGTGTGATATACCTAGAAGCTTTAAGAATTTTTGTCTTGTGCAGGTCCTACAATTAATGAATGATTTGAACCAAAGTGTTCGAGATGTTGTTCTCTTGTATTGAGGTTAGTTAATTCTATATTTATACTGTATAGACCTACTTTAGTTGACATTCTGCTTTTTTCCACACCCATGATGACTGGTGCGATCTCTATTTCTATTGATGTTGTTCAATTTCCCAATAGTTACATCCTACATCTACAACCTGGAGAGATTGAAACATTTTATAGCAACAACTTAACTATTAAAACTCCTTATCGTTTGCTCCACCACGGGCTTCCAGTGCGCTTATTCTCTCTATCTAGTGTGATCAGGTTGTTAAGATATGCATCTACTCATATTTTTTATTTTTAGCAGACATGTATCGAAATTTTCTTGTGTTTTAATATAGGCTTATAATGTGCTTGAGGTTCTTCGACCTCTCTATGAATCCCCTAAGATACCAGCACAAACGATAAGTGTTGCGATGTGTCATTGATCAATTTCATTGTTACTAGGAGTCTGAGATAAAAGACATATAACATATTATCAATGATTTCAAGTGAGACAACTTGTTGGTCATTCTGGCTGACGGACTAGGGCGATTAATCACGATTAATCAGACGATTTGGGTGGTCAATCGTAACTAGCCCAAACTGACTTGGACGATTAATCACGACTAATTGTAATTAATCGGACGACTATATGTCTGAGCGAGGGCGTCCACATCGAGCGTCGTGAAGCATGACTCCACCATAGCTATCATCTCCCCATGGTTGCAATCCCCGCCGCCCCGGCTCTCCTCGTCCCCAGATCGCTGCCCCAAAGAGGGCATCCACACTCATGCCCTGCTTGCCCCCTCCGCGCGCCCGCATTGTGACACCCCAGGTGTCTATTTCGTGTTATGTCGGGAGATTTATCCTAATCTCGAACGCTCAATGAAAAATTCTATTTCTCGACCGCGTTTATCTCCATTTATCAAGTTACTTGTGAAGGTTTCACCGATTTCTGATTTTATTCGATCTCTAGAAAGGACGAATTTGGAGCCTGTTAAAACTTTTATTCTCAGCACGGATGCAAACTCGTTAATCATTCTCGATTTATAAAATCTCGTCGAAAGCTCGTTTAATCAAATGCTCGACAGTTGCTAGTCGAGCTGTGTCTGAATCCGATTCCTCGGACTTCGATCGATGTTTGACTATTTTAATCCGAGTCCGGACTCTCAAACAGAATACTCAATATGTCATCCTCTAATCAATTTTTATCCGACTCGGCTTAATACCTCTGTGTTCGATCCGAATTCAAAAATCAACATCGGCGATGATTTTAAATGTCGCGATTTGTCTCTTTCAATCATATATCCCAAAGCCGGTCATATCTCAAGATGATTTATTTTCGAATCATGCGTAGGGAATTATTTTCGAGCGAAATCAAATCAGACTCTCGGCCGAATTAATCGCTCAATCGTCCATTCGTCCGAACTCTATTTTGCTCTGTTCTCCGTATAGACGAATTCCGCAGGAGCATTTTTACTCTGGAAATAATTTAGCGCGGCCGATGTAGTGTTTTGGGCCAGCCCAACCCATCCTATTTGGCCCACTAAGAAACCCTAACCCTAGGGCTTCTTCTATAAATAGGATCCCTCTCCCCTTGCACTTGGCTATTTTGCACTCCCACCCCTCTAAATTTTTCAGCCGCCACTCACCTTCTCTCTTCTCCAGCCGACTTCCCTATCTTCTTCTCCCTCGCGCAGCAGCTCTCCCTTCCTCCCCACGACTGCAGCTTGGCGCCCCTCTTCTCCGACAGCAAGCTCCCTCCCATGGCGCCTCCACCTCCCTGCGCCCCAGCTCATATCCTCTACCCAGCACCCTCCCTCCTCTATGTTTCCCTTGAGCTCAAGTGCAGGGAGCCGCACCCTTCTTCTCCATAGCGCCCGGCGCCCTCCTCCCTGCGCGTCCCCTGCTCCACTGCCAGCAGGAAGCCAACGCCCTACTCCCTCAACGCTGAGCAAATCGGAATCGCCATCGTTCTTACAAATGTCGATTGGGTTTGTTTATGGTGAGTCGATGCATGTCACTCTTGATCGACTCGATTAATGAATTGAATGGATGTGTGTAAAATGTTTCGGTGGTACACATTGGTAGGATCGCAATGGCAGTTGGAGAACAAGAGGTTGTTTGATGTGTGCGATTTATAGTTTGTCTAATTATGTTTTGGTCGATATGGTGTATATTGGTGTTGAATATGTGTGACTGTGATGGTTCATTTACGTGTCGCGAGGGTGGTTCGCGGAAGTATTAATTGGTTGTTAAAACACTTCGTCGTAAAGTAGTGTGTTAGTTGTGGTAAATTTAATAAAGCGTAAAACATGCTTGGTAATTTCCGCAGTCGGCTAAGGGGTTAGTCTATGTTAAATATATTTTATGTATTCATCGTGGTGTAGGATAGTGTGGGTCGGAAATATAAATTATGTGACATGTGATTAGTGTTTTAAAGACGAGGTGTGCAAATGATCGGTTAGTGTTTCACTTGTCTAGTCGATAAACGTTGTCATAAATAATTGTGCTAAAATTTGGTCATGAGAATGCAGTGGGCACGTGGTGTGGTTGGATGTGATAAGTAGATTGGAAGTGTGGGTTTGTCTGAGCACGATGTTGTCAAACGTGTATGTCGAAATGTGTTGTAGTAGTGATTGCGTTAAGTTGAACTGAAGTGTCTCGAGTGCACGCCACAATATGGTTGTATGCGAGACATGGTAAAATAGAGTGTGCTCGACATGAATGTTTGGTCGTTATAGGTAGAAATTGTCTTGGCTTAATTAGAGAGGTGGTGACATGCCAAAGTAGTCATCACTTCCTCTATATTTATAAGTCGAGCCAATACACCTTATGTGTTTATTAAATTTCACATCACGCATAGTGTACGGTGGTGTTCATTACTTCGGATAGATGTTTTCTGAGTGGACAAGTAGGTTTGTAATGCAAGATGTGTGATGAAGTTAGTTGTTTTAGGATATTTGTTGAAATGCTCCATTCATGTGATAGACATGTGTGGTTAATTCAAATCGAGTCGATGTGTGTGACGATGATATTCATGAATTAAGTAGATGTTCTGAAATTGTGTAGTGAAGCTTAGGTTAAGTTGCAAGCGATGTGGAAATGTTTTGGTAAAGATGTATGTGAATTGTGAATGAGTCATTCAATGTATTAGGCATGTCGTGTAGTGGTGGTATGAAAAATGGGTAGAAATCGATCGGCTAAATGCCAAGTTCGGTTAGAATTGTTTTGTTACTTGGGAGTGTGTGGTGAAGTGATGACATGACTACGTAGCCATCACATCATCTATTGTGTGACTATGCTTGAGTATGCCTTGATATAAGTTAGAGTAAGTCAAGTCCCTAAAACACGACGATTCTTGAATTAAAAAGGAGCTGAAAATTATTATTGCTGTTTTGGACTGCATGCAGTGATTTTCTCGTGTTGTATGTTTGATGAACTAAATCATGTTTCTGTAGAAAAGCCATATAGAAAAGTTTTAGATAACTTTATTATCTTACTTGTGTTAAAATTTGACAGCCATAAGTCTGATCGTTTACACATTGTGCTTTTCACAAATTCCGTAACTGAATCTGTCCAATTTCTGTATAGATTTCAGAGATTGAATTGTTTGCTTACATTAATGTTACAATCTGTTCATGGTAGTTATAAAAAAGTTGTAGATGCTTTTTTTTCTTGCTTGTGTTAAAATTTCAAAACCATAGGCCTGACAGTTTAAGAGTTATGAATTTTACAAACTGGTTGTTGTGTTCTGTCCACCGTCAGAACAGATTTCGAAAACTGTGTTGTTTGATTTAGTTAAACATGGAATCACTTCTTGGTGATTATAAAAGTTATGTAGTGCTTTTGCTAAGCTTTCGAAAAAGTCTTGGATCACTCTTTTTGGTGATCTGAAGATTAAGTTATGGATGTTTAAGGTGTGAAGACTGAATCTGCCCAGTTTTGGACAGCAAAGCCTTCATAGCATATTTTACCCTTGATACATATTAAACCAGCCAGAGATGTTTATAAATAATTCGTAGAACATTTAATTATATTTCCAAAAAGTCTAGGATCAATTGATTTAGATGCCTGAATCTTTAATTGTGAATTTTTGAAGCTGCAAGTCTGAATCTGTCCAAATCTGGACAGAGCTGTTGTGTTTGCACAATTCGACCTTGCTAAATGTTTAATCATGTTGTGATGACAATACCGAAGTTGTAGAGAACTTTTTAAGCTTTTCATAAAGTCCTAGTTTGTTATTTTTGGATTAATATTTGAAATGTTATGATTAAAACAAGTAACTGTCGTATTGCTGTCCAAAAATCTGCAAGTGCCCATTTGATTGTTGAGTTCACCCTTTTGGCTAAAAATGCTTAGTTAGCACTTAACGGACATAGACTTGTAATGGCTAAGCTTGAGATAACATGTATGTCCTATTTTATATGTTTCTTTCTCTAGTTGATTGTGATGTAGGAATTCCATAGACATTGATGCATATGCCCTCTATTAAACTTGTGTTGGGATGCTTTTGTGTGATTAATAGAAGAACTAATGAAAAGCCGTAGCAAACTAAATAAATGCTCATGCTTGTGAGGTCATGTTTGTATTGGTCAAGTAAAGTAAGTGTCGTCATCTTTCCAGTGGTAGTGACTACGTATGCCCGACGACGTGTAGATAACTAAAGCTAACATGTGGTTGTCTACGGTGTCTTCCAATTTAATGTTTAGTTCGCCACTGTGTCTTTGTATATCTTGTGCTACTTTTATTATATTTATACATATGCATCTTGCATCTCATTTAGGATCGAGAGATGATGATCGTGCACGTGATGTGGTGCCAACCACAAGATGCAGTTGGTGGATGACATGAAGAATGATGGACTTATCCCGTGGATGCTCGCCAAGCGAGTGCCACCCAGTAAACACTATTTAAGTGTTAAATTGAAGGCAAACACCGATTTTATGCATAACCGTTTATATATGCTATTTTACTACACTTAATGTTTGTAGGCCTGTACTGTGCACTTAAGTGTAGGAGTTGCCTGAAACCCTAGTTGCATGAACTCATGATTCCTTTTAAGATGGATACTAGTATGCTAGGTCGAGTAGCTGCTTTGCTTATTAGGGATCTCGGTAGAAGTCGAGTGATTTTTCTAGCACTCACGCGAGGTCAGGAATTGATTGTATCCATTTTCTATATCGGAATAATTATGGTCTGTGGACACGGATCCATGGGGATGCGTTGTCTACGAGACGAAATTGGAATAAGGATTAATGTGCAGATACCTGTGTCAAGCGTTTGAATGTACTAAGCACATGCCGAGAAATATGGTAAATCGGCAAGCCTAGTACCTGAGTGAACCTGCCCCGCGGATTGATATCCTCACGCGACCTAAGACGTGGTCTCCCATTCCGGTTATGGTGGGTACAAGTGCGGTCACTGCACGATGGCAGTCGGGGTCAGTGAGGCATTGTACGCCAAGGCGGTGGGCCTCTTTCTGTTGACGGGGAATCGATGGGGACGATTGACATGTGTGGGGACGGAGTGCCTCGCCACGTCGTGTATTTAGGTTTACCTTGCAAGGTTTAAAAACTCGATTCGAATCGTCTGCTTCTCACAGCTAATGAGACTGCTTGATCCATTGTACTGCATTGAGTAATAAGTGGAAATGAGGTGACTGGTAAAGGATGTTAATTGATAAAAATGTTTGATACCATGTATGACTAGCTAGGTACACATCTAGTTAAAAAGGATCATACTAAAACTTGAAAAGCTAAAATATGATTTTAGACTCAGCTAGTGCTTTTGGCAAACCAAACCCCTCAGCCAAACAGTTGCATGTCTAGAGGTAGAGGAGTAGACTCCTCACACCGGGTAAGTCTAGCTGAGTATTAGTATACTCAGCCTTGCTTGTGGCATATTTTTTGCAGGTACCTCCTTGATTTGGTTGCTGGTGTGACTTGGCCTCCATCCCTGCCACCAGGATAGATAGTCGAGGTGGGTTATTGCTTCCGCAGGAGAGGACTAGGAGGAGTAGCGTGGCCAGGCTTCGCCATGTTACTCGGTTTTCTGCATTAGTTATTTCCGCTGCATTAAAAATTATGGTTATTATTTCTGAAACTCCGATAATGTAATCACTATTGATACTTACTAAATTTGTGGTATTATGCTTTATTGTATTTCTCTGTGTCTCACCTTCGTGTGAGCTAGTGGTATTCGATCCTGGATAAGTGGCTTTATCGGACTAGATCCGAGGGACTGACGGGTTATTTTGGTTTAAGTGTGTTGCTGCCCTTACGGGTGCGACTTGGGCACTTAAGCTGGAATAATTCGGGCGGTTCCGCCACACGCATCCCTCGCCCTGTCCTCGTCAATCCGCTCTGCCAGAAACTCCCTCCACCTCGACCGCCTGTCGGGCTCCCATGCCCATCCCTACCGCCCTCGTCCTCCTCGTGCCCGCGCCCCTCGACCCGTCAGACTCGCGTCCACGCTCCCCCACTCCTTCGGCGCCTCTTCAGTCACATGATGACCCACCACCCACGGCAGCATCGACGACCTCCCCTGACTTTCCTGCCGTGAGCGCCGTCTCGAGGAAGCCCACATTGCTCGTGGGTCGTGGCCGAGAAGCTCAGAGCCACGGGGTTCATGCAGAAGGAGGTGGTGTGATGTCCAGCACCTAGGTCGTCGTCCTCACCCTCCTCATGCTCCTGGAGTCTTGGTCAGCGAGATGTTCGTCTCCGTGCTCGACCTCGTCCACGAGTCATCGTGCAAGCAACGAGAGTTGTGTGGGTCTCATAATCAGGATCACACCAACAGGGTAGGGCCGTCATCGGTCATGACTGCCATCCACGATGAGTCGAATCTCAAAGAGACGATAATACTCAGGCCCTTGGGCCACACCTCACACCTCCGATTGAGGTATTCCCATAGTACACCATCGACTTGAACATTATTTCTAGATCTAGTAAAAAGCAGATCCAAAATGGATCAAGCAGATTTGCAGGTCAAGGGTTCGTTCTGGACATCCAAAACAAGGCCCTAGTTCTGGGACATGTAGACCTGCAGGTCCGGCTAACAGGTACTTCAGCACCGTCTTCTCCTCGTCACCTGCGGTACGGGCCGTCTCTTCACGCGTCATTCTGATGCATTCTTGGGGTCTTAGGGATTTTTTTCATGATTAGTCATTTGGTGCAATTTGCTGATGAGTTCGTCACTATGTTGCGATTTACGGAGGGAGTTCAATGATTTTTCTCAATTTAAGTCTAATGATGAGGGACAATTTTGATAACAGAGGGAGCTGTATGATTCTGCAAAATCTATTTGGATATGAAGTTGACATTGTGACTTCTGTTTTGCATTCAAGGGGAGCACAAATGACGCAAAGCAGGCCGACTTGTACACGATGCTAAACAAGCAGAGCTCTAGAGGGCAAAATGGCAATGGTGTCACAGGTAGTTCTGGGTACTCCTGTCTATTTGATATATTTCTCTTTGATTTAGGGTGTATTCATAAACAAAACAATACTTAGAACATATTTAGACCATCTTAGCTTAACATTAATCTAGAGCATTGACATAACTATGGAAGTTTGAATTCATGGTCAGATGGCAAATCCCACGCCCCCCTACTTACAAGGATGGAAAACATGCATATCCAAATGAGTCATCAGAATCCCCTTACTTTGTCTCATCTATGCATTATGGTGGCCGAGAATTCTACAGTAACACTTTAGAGTGGTCGATTACTCAGCAGGTATAACCTCTTTTCTCCTATCAATTTTTGAATACATGTCGGTAGCTGATTTGATATACATCAATAAAAATTGCCCCTTTGTATTCTGAAGAAAAATAACAAGCTTACATGTTCTTACTAATATTGTCCCTATTCTTACAACCATGGTCTCATGGCCTACGTGTAGACGGACTCCAGGAAGACGATGACCTTCTGCTTCCCCATCACCGGCGTCATCATGCAGCCTGCTGGAATGCCACAACGGGGTGGGAGCATGTGGATGAGGACCGCATACCCATCTGCCGTCATACTCTCTGTAAGGGAAATGACCTCAACATTTCCTATAATTGATTTTGGTGTTTGACGACCATCACAAACCTTATGGACTAACTAGTTTGCCTAGTTGATCATTTCTCAGGTGCATAAGTTCATCTACAACTATTCTAAGTCGACTATCCAAAATATCGTATATTATTCTCGACAGGAGAAGCTTTTTAGAAAAACACCTATGCGCGGACCGTCTGGGCCCTTGCAGCGGACCGTCCGCGACAACTGGGTGAGCCTCGAACAGGAACACTGCAAAAACATACGTTAACACTATGGATCGTCCGAAGGAGAAGCGAGCACCGTCCGAGACCAAGCGTGGACCGTCCGGCCTCAGGAGCGGACCGTCCGGTCGTTAAAAAACCAGAAAAACTCAAAGGTGACGGGTTTGGTAAAATGCATTTTTAGCGTCCTCGCAGACCGTCAAGTGTGCATGGCCGGACCTTCCGCGACTGTTTTATCTGACATCTGATGATGCATTAAATGCACTATAGCCGTTGATATAGCCGTTACTGCTAATCGTTGCGATTTCATTCGTTGATGTGTTGGGGTGGACCGTCCAAACCAGGGGCGCGGACCATCCGTGGTCGGCAGAAAAGGAGCAACGACTAGGAAGTGCTTGGAGGCTATAAATACAACCCCAACCACCTCCATTCACTTCATCCAAGCCTCTCATTCACTCTCATTCAATACAAGAGCATTCACTTCAACCAAAGACACACTCAAGCTTCCAAATCTCTCCAAGTTTTATAATTGTGACCAGTGATCATTAGTGATTAGTGACTTGAGAGAGTGTGATTTTGTGTCTTTTCATATTGCTCTTGTTGCTTGGCTTTTAATCGTGCTTTCTTCATCTCTTTCTTAACCTTCTTAGTGAATTGTAAAGCAAGAAAGAGACACCTAATTGTGTGGTGATCCTTGTGGGGTCTTAGTGACCCGTGTGATTAAGGAGAATCACTCAACTGGTCTAAGTGACCGACTGAGAGAGGGAAAGGGTTGGAATAGACCTGGACTTTGTGGCCTCCTCAACAGGGACTAGGTTCTTTGGAACCAAACATCAGAAAACTAATCACCGTGTTCATTTGTGTTGATCTCCACTCGATTTGTTTCCCCTTTCCTCTCTCTCTCTAAAGTTCCCTTGTTCATATTGATTTGAGTTTGCTCCCAAGGTTATCCGCATTTATTGACCAACTCATTGCAAGAGAAACTATATTTTGCACTCCAAATTATTTCTAACACTAATCCTAGGTATAGTGCGTAGGTTTTGCCTATTCACCCCCCCCATCTAGGTGACTTTCAATTGGTATCAGAGTCCGGTGCTTCATTAGAGTCTAACAACTCGAAGTGATGTCGGGAGAACACGCCAAGAGGGAAAAGGTCACCGGCGAAAAGTCCGAAGGCTCGAGAAGGAAGAACAATGAACGGACTCTATCTAAGGAGGTCGGCGACAAGCACAAGGAGGAATCCACTTCTTCCATCAAGTCACATAGGAAGGGTGACAAGAAGAAAAAGAAAATGAAGAAGACAGTCTACTTCGAGACCGACTCTTCATCACCTTCCACATCCGGCGACGAGTCTACCACTTCGAAGCACCAAGAGTGCAAGAAGTATAGTAAGATGCCTCTACGCTATCCTCGCATTCCTAAACGTGCTCCTTTACTGTAACACCCCAAAATATCATTTTGGGTAATTTAGGAAAAAATATATTCTGAAGTAAAAATAGTTATGTTTTGAAACAAGTGTTTAAATAAAAAGGTCCAATATAAATGACTGCCGTAGTAAACTATGTAGAATTAGTTAAACAATCTATTATTAAAATATTATGTATTAGAAAATCTTTCCTATCAAAATAGATGAATATGAACTTTTGAATATACTTTTAATTTGACTACAAACAATGTGTGTATATATTGGAGACATTCTCGAATAAATAAAGTATTTAATATAAAAATACAATTGCATTTCATGCTGAATTTTTGTATGTGCATTTGAACTCAAATCCTAAATTTGAATCTTGTGTGAAATTATAAATTTCAAATAGAATTCAAAAGAAATAAAATAGAAAACTGAAAAGAAAAGAAAAAAAAGAGCAGACCTGCGCTTGGGCCATTTTCCTCACTGTTGGCCCATTAACCCTTAAACCCGCGCGGCCCAATCCGCCCTCTTTCCCTTTTTCTTTCTGTTGTGGTCACTTGCAAGTGGGGCCCACTTCGTGAGCCCTTCGCGCTACACACCGTCAGGTGGGGTCTGCGCTGTCGGTCACCGTAGCGTGTGCCTGGGTTCCTTTCCTGTCGCTGCCCCCCGGCCCAATGGTGTAGTCACCGTGCCCTGCTCGTCTTCTTCTCCAGATTGGGCGAGCGCGCACTGGCCGCCGCGGAATCCGCACGGGGACCGGGTCCCTCGCTCGCGCAACGGCTGCCGAAGCTCGCGGGCCCCAGCTGTCAGCGCTTTCTCCCCAACCGAATCCCAGTCGCGCAGCCCAGCCTCCCTTTCTCCTTCGCTGAAATCGCACACGGCCAGACACTGACGCGCGCACCCCAACTACTGGCGTCCTCCCAACTAGCTGTGGATCTCGCGCGCGGGAGCTCTGGACTTTTGACCGGATCCACGCCGCCGTGATCTTCACAACAACCCGGGCCAGGTCGCCAGCAACGCCGCGGATTCCGCGATCTCGCCCATGGATAAGCATCGAGCCCCATGGTCCCTTCTCCCCACCGACCATGCCGCCAAATTCACCGTGCTTCTCTGGCAGGATCCCATGCTTTGGCCTATAAGTAACGGCGTCATGCGCCCTATTCCTCACCCGTCGGTGCTACCTGTGGGAGGTACCTGGTCTAGGCTCAATGGCTCATCGTCGTTCGTCACCGCGGCGAGTTCGTCGCGCACCGTGGACCGGCTCCGCCTGGACACTAATACCGGTGAGTTCCGTACCTTCGTATTCGTTGGGACCCAAGCATCATCTAGTATCATCCGATTGAGAGTTCGAAGCCTTGGATGTGGTGTCGGCCTGTGCTAACCATGGTGCCGCCGGTGGGTGTTGCTGGGCGGCTCACCGTGCACTGCTGGCTTCTCTGCCGCGTCCAGGCTCACGGGATTGAAGAAACATCAGCACCGTTAGATCTGCACGGGGCGGTCCAGATCGGGTGGTGCGTGGACCGTTGATGGCATGAGAACGGTTGGGATTGGGCCAAGCGTACTCGTTCGTTATGATTTGATCGGGATCATTGATATGTAGATGAGTGGTCAGGATTAGACCGTCGCCCTTCTGTGTGTCTGAACGCCGTGGATCGTTGATTTGTGGATCTAGGGCTCAGAATCGAAGCAGGATACCCTTCGCGTAATCGAATCCAAGCCAATTGTTTGCAATTGAACGGTTGCGGGTTGATCTCGGTCATATTAAATCTAATCCGTTGATGGGGGATCTGAGGGTATGCGTAGCGTACCGATTCAGTGTGGTGGCTGATCTAATCTGGGTCGTCCAGTGAGGATCCGATGGCCAGATTTCTCCCGTACCCCTTCGGTCTCGCGACTTTTACATAAGAAACCCCCTGGTTTCCAGTATTCAACCCGCCGTCCTGTGCGGAGGTGGCTGAGTCTCAGACACTTTTGCGCTCTTGCCCCTGTAGTTTATGATATTTATGCGCCCAGTCTAGAGAATTAGAAAATCCAGTAAAAGTAATTAGAAAATGATTTTTAATGAGAAAATAAATGCTAGAAACTTGAATAATTCATAGAAAATTCATATTAAGTACAAATTGATTCATTCCAGTTCCTATAATTTTGTAATATTATTGTTTATCATTTTGTGTCACTGTTTTGACATGAAAGCCATATTAAAACTGATATCCTAATTAATCTTGTACAAAACACCTAGAATCTTTGGAAATCCATAACTTAAAATCTATAACTCCAAAATTAATAATTATTGTTCATGTGATCTTATTTTAATATATAGATTATTAATATGTATTTTGTTCTTATGTTTGGTGTAATGTTAATTTTGCCTATATCATGCTTGTTTGTATTGCTACGACTAGCGCGAGGTTACGAGTCACCTGAAGATCATCCTGGTACCTGGAATCTCAAGTCCCAGGCAAGTTGTGCCCTTGATCACTTCTTTTTACCCAGCCATGTTCTGATTAATCATAATGATATGCATAGGTTAATTTTGATGGGACCCAATAGGTTACCCTAGTTTGATTATCTTTATACCTTGTTACCACTGAACTTTTTGGGTAGTACTTGCTAGTGCTTTATGTGGTTTTGGGTATGAAGATACATTACTCATGATTATACTTTTGTTATCCGTTGTTATTTATCGTTCATGATAAGATCATTATGTTAATTGGAACATGGAGCGACCACCCGGGAAAACAGTGCTACCACAAGGGTTTAATGGGACGCCCTTGGCTGATTAATTAGGAAAGCTAGTGGAGGACTACCTTACCCGAAAGGGGCAAGGGCAGTAGGGGAGTGGTCAGTGTAGGGAGGCCCTCGGGAGGATTTTGCTGGGATGGCAGTCCTGCAAGGGATTCCTGCATTGGAGCTTCCTATAAACTGTAGCGGGTTTTCTGAAGCTAGTGGAACTTTGTAAAGGCCTCGTAGTGTTACCCTGCCTCGCCTCCTCGGTAGAGGTGTATGGGAAGTCGCGATCCCTTGGCAGATGGGTAACATGACTTGTGGGTAAAGATGCGCAACCTCTGCAGAGTGTAAAACTGGTATACTAGCCGTGCTCACGGTCATGAGCGGCTCGGACCCTCACATGATTAATTTATGGAACTAAATTCAATTTGTCATATGCATTGCATCGCAGGTGATGTTGTTACTTTTGTTCTACTGCTTAATTGGGTTGGTATTTACTTATACTTAGTAACTGCTAATAAAATTTTGACCAACTTTAAAAGCAATGCTCAGCTCTAACCATCCTCTTTGGTAAGCCTTACACTTCATGTGAGCTCCCACCTTTGGTGAGTTCATGCACATTATTCCCCACAACTTGTTGAGCGATGAACGTATGTGAGCTCACTCTTGCTGTCTCACACCCCCCCATAGGTCAAGAACAGGTACCACAGGATGAGGCGCTTGGAGGATGCTGCGATGTGTTCATGAGAGGTCTAGGTCGTCGTCTCTCAGTCAACTTTGGGTTGTTGGAACGTTGTCTCCTTATAATGTAATTATTTATTTTGTAAAGAACTCCTATTATTTAGTAAATATGTGACATTCGATCCCGTGCCATGATTCATCATATGTGTGAGACTTGGTCCCAGCACACCTGGTGATTATGTTCGCGCCCGGGTCTTGGTGCCCCAAAATCCGGGTGTGACAGAAGTGGTATCAGAGGAATGTTGACTGTAGGACGAAACCTAGATAGAACTGGACAACCAATATTTACTTATCTTTGCTACTCTGATTCTTTCGAAACTCTTCTTAATCTTTTCTCATCTATTTCCGCTTACTCTGATTATTCTTACCTTTTCTTTCTAAAGACAAATGTGGATTTCATACTTTGAAACCTAGTGCCTAAAGTGACCTTTAGGTGTAGGAAACCTATTCTTAGGAACAAAAAAAAACAAAACTATTTTTTTATATATAGATATCTATGAACTTGAATGCTTGTTCTTATGATATTTGTCTGATTTGGATCTTTTATTGAGTGTGATGAGTTGTGGAGTAACGTCCATAATTACATCTGTATATATATATATATATATAGAGAGAGAAAAAATGTTAATAAAAATAACTAGCCAACTTAGATTATTCCACCTTAAAATATATTAAGCTTAGTAGATCCATCTTATCTTGAAATATACTTCATTACCTTAGTAGACTCATCTTATCTTGAAAAGATTTTATCTTATCTGACTGACCTCAAAAGATTCTACCTTATTCCTATGGATTCATCTTGCCCTAATAAGCATATTTACCCCCACACTAGTGTAACAACCATGATTTAATCCAAAGTAATTAGATATTGTCTAATCTAATCTAGTGATATAGATCTAATCTAGACTCCATCTAATCTACTATGATCCAATCTAAAATGAGTTACCTAACAAGATAGTCAATCCTGGTGGAATACATTAGACCCTGCCTGCTCCTTTAAACAAGTTTGAGATCTTAGATCAACTCGACCCTACCCAACAACTTGATCTACAAAACAGGTTACACAACTAATTCCATCTAGCATATAGCTCTTGAACCCTCTACCCATCTTGTCACGAACCCGGATGAAGACACCAAAGCTCAAGAGAAGAAAAGATCAACCTCGTCAAGGGAGGAGAGAAGTCAACTCAACCTTCAGTTGCATTGCCACTCAACACGGAGTTCTTTCTCACCATAAACTTTCTTACCTTAGGCTATTCTTGCCCTAACCTATCTTTCATCCTACACAATAAGGTGACTATACATATATATACCCATGCTTTCATAACCACTTTCTAAATAACATGACACTTCTTAGAAGTTAAAGGCTAATCTATAAATAAAGCTTTTTACATCCCTATCCTTACAAATCTCGAGGACGAGATTTCTGTTAGGGGGGTAGGATTTGTAACACCCCAAAATATCATTTTGGGTAATTTAGGAAAAAATATATTCTGAAGTAAAAATAGTTATGTTTTGAAACAAGTGTTTAAATAAAAAGGTCCAATATAAATGACTGCCGTAGTAAACTATGTAGAATTAGTTAAACAATCTATTATTAAAATATTATGTATTAGAAAATCTTTCCTATCAAAATAGATGAATATGAACTTTTGAATATACTTTTAATTTGACTACAAACAATGTGTGTATATATTGGAGACATTCTCGAATAAATAAAGTATTTAATATAAAAATACAATTGCATTTCATGCTGAATTTTTGTATGTGCATTTGAACTCAAATCCTAAATTTGAATCTTGTGTGAAATTATAAATTTCAAATAGAATTCAAAAGAAATAAAATAGAAAACTGAAAAGAAAAGAAAAAAAGAGCAGACCTGCGCTTGGGCCATTTTCCTCACTGTTGGCCCATTAACCCTTAAACCCGCGCGGCCCAATCCGCCCTCTTTCCCTTTTTCTTTCTGTTGTGGTCACTTGCAAGTGGGGCCCACTTCGTGAGCCCTTCGCGCTACACACCGTCAGGTGGGGTCTGCGCTGTCGGTCACCATAGCGTGTGCCTGGGTTCCTTTCCTGTCGCTGCCCCCCGGCCCCATGGTGCAGTCACCGTGCCCTGCTCGTCTTCTTCTCCAGATTGGGCGGGCGCGCACTGGCCGCCGCGGAATCCGCACGGGGACCGGGTCCCTCGCTCGCGCAACGGCTGCCGAAGCTCGCGGGCCCCAGCTGTCAGCGCTTTCTCCCCAACCGAATCCCAGTCGCGCAGCCCAGCCTCCCTTTCTCCTTCGCTGAAATCGCACACGGCCAGACACTGACGCGCGCACCCCAACTACTGGCGTCCTCCCAACTAGCCGCGGATCTCGCGCGCGGGAGCTCTGGACTTTTGACCGGATCCACGCCGCCGTGATCTTCACAACAACCCGGGCCAGGTCGCCAGCAACGCCGCGGATTCCGCGATCTCGCTCGTGGATAAGCATCGAGCCCCATGGTCCCTTCTCCCCACCGACCATGCCGCCAAATTCGCCGTGCTTCTCTGGCAGGATCCCATGCTTTGGCCTATAAGTAACGACGTCATGCGCCCTATTCCTCACCCGTCGGTGCTACCTGTGGGAGGTACCTGGTCTAGGCTCAATGGCTCATCGTCGTTCGTCACCGCGGCGAGTTCGTTGCGCACCGTGGACCGGCTCCGCCTGGACACTAATACCGGTGAGTTCCGTACTTTCATATTCGTTGGGACCCAAGCATCATCTAGTATCATCCGATTGAGAGTTCGAAGCCTTGGATGTGGTGTCGGCCTGTGCTAACCATGGTGCCGCCGGGGGGTGTTGCTGGGCGGCTCACCGTGCACTGCTGGCTTCTCTGCCGCGTCCAGGCTCACGGGATTGAAGAAACATCAGCACCGTTAGATCTGCACGGGGCGGTCCAGATCGGGTGGTGCGTGGACCGTTGATGGCATGAGAACGGTTGGGATTGGGCCAAGCGTACTCGTTCGTTATGATTTGATCGGGATCATTGATATGTAGATGAGTGGTCAGGATTAGACCGTCGCCCTTCTGTGTGTCTGAACGCCGTGGATCGTTGATTTGTGGATCTAGGGCTCAGAATCGAAGCAGGATACCCTTCGCATAATCGAATCCAAGCCAATTATTTGCAATTGAACGGTTGCGGGTTGATCTCGGTCATATTAAATCTAATCCGTTGATGGGGGATCTGAGGGTATGCGTAGCGTACCGATTCAGTGTGGTGGCTGATCTAATCTGGGTCGTCCAGTGAGGATCTGATGGCCAGATTTCTCCCGTACCCCTTCGGTCTCGCGACTTTTACATAAGAAACCCCCTGGTTTCCAGTATTCAACCCGCCGTCCTGTGCGGAGGTGGCTGAGTCTCAGACACTTTTGCGCTCTTGCCCCTGTAGTTTATGATATTTATGCGCCCAGTCTAGAGAATTAGAAAATCCAGTAAAAGTAATTAGAAAATGATTTTTAATGAGAAAATAAATGCTAGAAACTTGAATAATTCATAGAAAATTCATATTAAGTCCAAATTGATTCATTCCAGTTCCTATAATTTTGTAATATTATTGTTTATCATTTTGTGTCACTGTTTTGACATGAAAGCCATATTAAAACTGATATCCTAATTAATCTTGTACAAAACACCTAGAATCTTTGGAAATCCATAACTTAAAATCTATAACTCCAAAATTAATAATTATTGTTCATGTGATCTTATTTTAATATATAGATTATTAATATGTATTTTGTTCTTATGTTTGGTGTAATGTTAATTTTGCCTATACCATGCTTGTTTGTATTGCTACGACTAGCGCGAGGTTACGAGTCACCTGAAGATCATCCTGGTACCTGGAATCTCAAGTCCCAGGCAAGTTGTGCCCTTGATCACTTCTTTTTACCCAGCCATGTTCTGATTAATCATAATGATCTGCATAGGTTAATTTTGATGGGACCCAATAGGTTACCCTAGTTTGATTATCTTTATACCTTGTTACCACTGAACTTTTTGGGTAGTACTTGCTAGTGCTTTATGTGGTTTTGGGTATGAAGATACATTACTCATGATTATACTTTTGTTATCCGTTGTTATTTATCGTTCATGATAAGATCATTATGTTAATTGGAACATGGAGCGACCACCCGGGAAAACAGTGCTACCATAAGGGTTTAATGGGACGCCCTTGGCTGATTAATTAGGAAAGCTAGTGGAGGACTACCTTACCCGAAAGGGGCAAGGGCAGTAGGGGAGTGGTCAGTGTAGGGAGGCCCTCGGGAGGATTTTGCTGGGATGGCGGTCCTGCAAGGGATTCTTGCATTGGAGCTTCCTATAAACTGTAGCGGGTTTTCTGAAGCTAGTGGAACTTTGTAAAGGCCTCGTAGTGTTACCCTGCCTCGCCTCCTCGGTAGAGGTGTATGGGAAGTCGCGATCCCTTGGCAGATGGGTAACATGACTTGTGGGTAAAGATGCGTAACCTCTGCAGAGTGTAAAACTGGTATACTAGCCGTGCTCACGGTCATGAGCGGCTCGGACCCTCACATGATTAATTTATGGAACTAAATTCAATTTGTCATATGCATTGCATCGCAGGTGATGTTGTTACTTTTGTTCTACTGCTTAATTGGGTTGGTATTTACTTATACTTAGTAACTGCTAATAAAATTTTGACCAACTTTAAAAGCAATGCTCAGCTCTAACCATCCTCTTTGGTAAGCCTTACACTTCACGTGAGCTCCCACCTTTGGTGAGTTCATGCACATTATTCCCCACAACTTGTTGAGCGATGAACGTATGTGAGCTCACTCTTGCTGTCTCACCCCCCCACTGGTCAAGAACAGGTACCGCAGGATGAGGCGCTTGGAGGATGCTGCGATGTGTTCGTGAGAGGTCTAGGTCGTCGTCTCTCAGTCAACTTTGGGTTGCTGGACCGTTGTCTCCTTATAATGTAATTATTTATTTTGTAAAGAACTCCTATTATTTAGTAAATATGTGACATTCGATCCTGTGCCATGATTCATCATATGTGTGAGACTTGGTCCCAGCACACCTGGTGATTATGTTCGCGCCCGGGTCTTGGTGCCCCAAAATCCGGGTGTGACATTTACTTTCCGTAACCCTAGGCAAACCACCATATTTTTATGGTGAAGATTATTGTATGTGGAGTGATAAAATAGGGCACCATCTAACCTCACTCCACGAAAGCATATGGGATATTGTCGAGTTTTGAGCGCAGGCACCATAGGTGAGCCATGAGGATTATGACTCTGATGAGGCCGCCCAAATAAGGCATTTTAATTCCTAGGCAACTTCTATACTCCTCGCCTCCTTGTGTCAAGAGGAGTATAATAAGGTGCAAGGGTGGAAGAATGCCAAAGAAATTTGGGATGTCCTCAAAATGGCGCATGGAGGGGATGATGTGACCAAAATCACCAAACACGAGATGATCGAGGGAGAACTCAGTCGGTTCATCCCCAACAAAGTAGAGGAGCCACAAGCAATGTACAACCGACTCAAAACAATGGTCACCAAGTACGCAACATCGGGAGAACCAAGTGGGATGACCATGAAATGGTGAAGGTTATTCTTAGATCTCTTCTTTTTCATAGTCCCACTCAAGTGCAACTAATCCATGGAGATCCAAGATATAAACAGATGTCTCCCAAGGAAGTTATTGGCAAGTTTGTGAGCTTTGAACTAATGATCAAAGACTCCAAACACATTGTAAACATGGAGCAAGGCGCCACCTCCACACCCGAGGTGCAACCTGTTGCATTCAAAGCAACGGAAGAGAAGAAGGAAGAGTCTACACCAAGTAGACTTCCAATCGATGCCTCCAAGCTTGACAATGAGGAAATGGATCTTATCATCAAGAGCTTCCGACAAATCCTCAAGCAAAGGAAGGGGAAGGAGTACAAACCCCGCTCCAAGAGGGTTTGCTATAGGTGTGGTAAGTCCGGTCGCTTTATTGCTAACTGTCCATATACAAGTGACAGTGATTGGGACAACGACAAGAAAGGGAAGAATAAGATGGAGAAGAAGAGATACTACAAGAAGAAGGGTGGCGAGGCGCATGTGGGACGGGAATGGGACTCCAACGATAGCTCCACCAACTCCTTCGACGACGAGGACGCCGCGAACATCGCCGTCAACAAGGGCCTTCTCTTCCCCAACGTCGGACACAAATGCCTAATGGCTAAGGAGAGCAAAAAGAAGAAGGTGAATTCTAGAGATACCCCAAATACACTACTTCCGATGATGAGGGTAGCTCTAATGATAACGAAGATGATTTAACTTCTCTTTTTGTCAACCTTACCAAGGACCAAAAGAAAAATATAAATGAATTGATAGAAACCATTAGAGAGAAGGATGATATCTTGGAAAGCCAAGAGGACTTGCTCGTTAAGGAGAATAAAAAAATTTGTCAAGTTGAAAATGCTTATGCTCTAGAAGTAGAAAAATGTGAGAATTTGTCTAAAGAGCTTAACATTTGCAATGATTCAATTTCTTGTCTTAGAACTGAGAATGCTAATTTACATGCTAAGATAGAAGAATTGAATGCTAGTAATATTTCTACATCTACTATTGAGCATGTCACCATTTGCACTAGATGTAGAGATGTTAACATTGATGCTATGAATGATCACCTTGCCATGATTAAAGAACAAAATGATCATATAGCTAAATTAAATGCTAAAATTGCCGAGCATGAGTTAGAAAATGAGAAATTTAAATTTGCTCATAGCATGCTTTATAATGGGAGACGCCCATACATTAAGGATGTCATTGGCTTCCAACAAGGGAGCCAAAACAACATCAAACTTAATGCCCCTAAGAACAAGCTTTCTAATTTTGTTAAGGGCACGGCTCCCATGGTTCAGGATAGAGAGGGTTACATTTTATATCCTGAAGACTATCCTGAGCACAAGATTAGGAGGATTCATGCTAGAAAACCTCATTCTGTTTCTCATCATGCTTTTATGTATGGTAATGAGGCTTCTAGCTCTAGGAATTCAACTCATATTAAAATGCCTAAAAAGAAATTTGCAAATGCATCCAATGAGCATAGTATTTCATTTAAGACTTTTGATGCATCTTTTGTGCTAACTAACAAATCAGACAAAGTAGTTGCCAAATATGTTGGGGGCAAACACAAGAGTCCCAAGACTTGTGTTTGGGTACCCAAGGTGCTTATTTCTAATGTGAAAGGACCCAAGACCGTTTGGTTTTCTAGGAACAAGGCCTAAATTTGTTTTGTAAGTTTATGCATCCGGTGGGTCAAGTTGGATAATCGATAGCGGGTGCACAAACCACATGACAGGGGAGAAAGGATGTTCTCCTCATATGAGAAAAATGATGATCCCCAAAGAGCGATTACATTAGGGGATGGAAATCAAGGTTTGGGTAAAATTGCTATATCTCCTAACCATTCCATTTCTAATGTTTTTCTTGTAGATGCTTTAGATTACAACTTGCTTTTAGTTTCTCAATTATGCAAAATGGGTTACAATTGTCTTTTTACTGATGTTGGTGTTACTGTCTTTAGAAGAAATGATGATTCAATAGCTTTTAAGGGAGTGTTAGATGGTCAACTATATTTAGTTGATTTTAATGATAACAATGCTGAACTAGACACCTGCTTAATTGCTAAGACTAATATGGGCTGGCTCTGGCATCGCCGACTTCCCATGTTGGGATGAAGAATCTTCACAAGCTTCTAGAGGGAGAGCACATTTTAGCACTAATAAATGTTCATTTTAAGAAAGCCAGGATTTGTAGCGCATGTCAAGCAGGGAAGCATGTTGGAGCTCACCATCCACACAAGAACATCATGACGGCCGACAGGCCGCTTGAGCTAGTCCACGTGGATCTATTCGGCCCGATCGCTTACATAAGCATCGGCGGGAGTAAATATTGTCTTGTTATTGTGGATGATTATTCTCGCTTCATTTGGGTATTCTTTTTACAGGAAAAATCTCAAACCCAAGAGACCTTAAAGAGATTTTGAGACAAGCTTAAAATGAGTTCAGATTGAGAATCAAGAAGATTAGAAGCGATAATGGAACGGAGTTCAAGAACTCTCAAATTGAAGGATTTCTTGAGGAGGAGGGCATCAAGCATGAGTTCTCTTCTCCCTACACAACTCAACAAAATGGTGTAGTGGAGAGGAAGAATAGAACTATTTTGGATATGGCAAGGACCATGCTTGATGAGTACAAGATACCGGATCGGTTTTGGGCGGAGGCGATTAACATCGCTTGCTACTCCATCAACCGACTCTACCTTCACCGAATCCTCAAGAAAACATCATATGAACTCCTCACTGGTAAAAAGCCCAATGTTTCTTATTTTAGAGTTTTTGGGAGCAAATGCTTTATTCTTATTGCTCCTAAAGCAGTAGAAGGTTTTTTACTTGGTTATGACTCAAACACAAGGGCATATAGAGTCTTCAACAAGTCCACTGGATTAGTTAAGGTTTCTTGTGACATTGTGTTTTATGAGACTAATGGCTCCCAAGTGGAGCAAGTTGATCTTGATGAATTAGATGATGAAGAGGCTCCATGCGTCGCGCTAAGGAACATGTACATTGGGGATGTGTGTCCAAAGGAATCCGAAGAGCCTCCATAAGAACAAGATCAAACATCATCGTCCATACAAGCATCTCCACCAACTCAAGATGAGGAAATGGCTCAAGAGGACGAGGATTGAGATCAAGACAATGAGCCACCTCAAGAGGAGGACATTGATCAAGGGAGAAATGAAGATGATCAAGACAAGGAAGATGATCAAGAAATTCAAGACCAAAGACCACCGCACCCAAGATTCCACCAAGCAATTCAAAGAGATCACCCTGTCAACTCCATACTCGGTGACATTCACAAGGGGGTAACCACTAGATCTCGAGTTGCTCATTTTTGTGATCATTACTCTTTTGTGTCTTCTATTGAGCCATACAGGATAGAGGATGCACTAAGAGATCTAGACTGGGTGGTGGCGATGCAAGAGGAGCTCAACAACTTTACAAGGAATGAGGTATGGCATTTAGTTCCACGTCCTAATCAAAATGTTGTAGGTACCAAGTGGGTATTCCGTAACAAGCAAGATGAGCATGGTGTGGTGACTAGGAACAAAGCCTGACTTGTTGCGAAGGGATATTCACAAGTCGAGGGTTTGGATTTTGATGAAACCTATGCACCCGTAGCTAGGCTTGAGTCAATTCGTATATTACTTGCCTATGCTACTTACCATGGCTTTAAGTTGTATCAAATGGACGTGAAGAGTGTCTTCCTCAATGGCCCTATCATGGAAGAGGTATAGGTTGAGCAACATCCCGACTTTGAAGATAGTGAATATCCTTCACATGTGTATAAGCTCTCAAAGGCACTTTATGGGCTCAAGCAAGCCCCAAGAGCATGGTATGAATGCCTGCGATACTTTCTTATCACTAATGGCTTCAAAGTTGGAAAAGCTGACCCTACTCTCTTTACAAAAACTATTGCTAACGACTTGTTTATATGCCAAATTTATGTTGATGATATTATATTTGTGTCTACTAACAAGTCATCTTGTGAAGAGTTTAGTAGGATTATGATACAAAAATTCGAGATGTCAATGATGGGGGAGTTGAAGTATTTCCTAGGATTCCAAATCAAGCAACTATAAGAGAGCACCTTCATCTGCCAAACTAAGTACATTCAAGATATACTCAAGAAGTTTGGAATGAAGAATGCTAAACCCATCAAGACACCCATGGGAACAAATGGGCATCTCGACCTCGACACGGGAGGTAAATCTGCAGATCAAAAGGTATACCGGTCGATGATAGGATCTTTACTCTATTTATGTGCTTCACGACCGGATATTATGCTTTTTGTATGCATGTGTGCAAGGTTCCAAGCAAATCCTAAGGAAGTTCACCTTAGGGTCGTGAAAAGAATCATGAGTTATTTAGTTTACACTCCTAAGTTTGGGCTATGGTACCCCAAGGGATCTACCTTTGATTTAATTGGGTATTCCGATGCCGATTATGTCGGATGTAAAATTGACAGGAAGAGCACATCAGGGACTTGTTAGTTTCTGGGAAGATCCCTAGTGTCTTGGGCTTCAAAGAAACAAAACTCAGTAGCTCTATCCACTACCAAAGCCGAGTATATTGTTGCAGGCCATTGTTGTGCACAATTACTATGGATGAGGCAAACCCTTAGGGACTATGGCTACAAGTTGAGCAAAGTCCCTCTCCTATGTGATAATGAGAGTGCAATACGCATGGCGAATAATCCTGTTGAACACAAACGCACTAAGCACATAGACATCCGGTATCACTTTTTGAGAGATCACCAACAAAAAGGGGATATCAAAATAGCTTATGTTAGCACCCACAACCAATTAGCTGATATCTTTACCAAGCCCCTAGATGAAAAGACTTTTAGCAAGCTTAGGAATGAACTCAATATCCTCGATTCTCGAAACTTTGATTGAAATCTTGTACACATTGCTCATTTGTATATCTTTGATCATGTCTCTTTTATTTGGTACAAATGCATATTTCTTATTCTTCTTCTGCCAAGGCTAAGACTCAATGATTAGTCTTAGATTGAAAGGAAATGGAGTATTCAGCAAAGGCAAGGCTTCCACTACAACTATGTCGGTATCATTTATCCTTTGTCCTACTCATAAACTTTCACTCACATCCTTTTACAAAGGGGAAGAAAAGATTAGGCCTCTCAAGTTTCTTCGTTTTGGCGCTTAATGCCAAAGTGGGAGAAATTAATAGGCCCAAAGCAAAAGGACCGCACCACCAACCTGTTTTCTAAAAACTTTTTCAAAAAGGGGGAGAAATTATGCAAATTACAAAAACCCTCTTGACAGCTAAAAGGAGAACTTTTTTCAGGGGGAGCTTTTATTTAGCCAAAAGAAAAGCATTTGAAACAGGGGGAGAATTTCCAAAAAAAACTTGAAAATGCCTTTTGAAATCATATTCTTATACACATTAGCTAATTGCAAAAGAATTTCAAAGACTTTTTCAAGAGATTTAGCTGAGTGGTGCAAATATGGTCCGAAATGTTAAAAATATCAAATCAAACATATATGCTTAGAAATGCTTTCATTTCAATGTAACTTATGAACATCTATCAAAATGCAATGTAATTAAATATCTACACTTTGTATTTGCTTTGGTTTGTGGTGGCATCAATCACAAAAAAGGGGGACATTGAAAGGGAAATGGCCTCAACATTTCCTATAATCGATTTTGGTGTTTGATGACCATCACAAACCTTATGGACTAACTAGTTTGCCTAGTTGATCATTTCTCAGGTGCATAAGTTCATCTACAACTATTCTAAGTTGACTATCTAGAATACTGTAGATTATTCCGGATAGTAGAAGTTTTTTTTGGAAAAACACCTATGCGCGGACCGTCTAGACCCTTGCAGCGGATCGTCCACGACACCAAGGTGAGCCTCGGACAGGAACACTGCAAAAACATATGTTAACACTACGGACCGTTCGAAGGAGAAGCAAGCACTGTTCGAGACCAAGCGCAGACCGTCCGGCCTCAAGCGCGGACCGTCCGGTCGTTGAAAAACCAGAAAACCCCGAAGGTGACGGGTTCGGTAAAATGCATTTTAGCATCCTCGTGGATCGTCCGAGGTGCACGGCCGGACCATCTGCGACTGCTTTATCTGACATCTGATGACACATTAAATGCACTATAGTCATTGATATAGATGTTATTGCTGACCGTTGCGATTTCAACCGTTGATGTGAAGGGGCGGACCGTCCGGACCAGGGGCGCGGACCGTCCGCGGTCGGCAGAAAAGGAGCAACGGCTAGGAAGTGGTTGGAGGCTATAAATGCAACCCCAACCACCTCCATTCACTTCATCCAAGCCTCTCATTCACTCTCATTCAATACAAGAGCATTCACTTCAACCAAAGACACATTCAAGCTTCCAAATCTCTCCAAGTTCCATAATTGTGACCAGTGATCATTAGTGATTAGTGACTTGAGAGAGTGTGATTTTATGTCTTTTCATATTGCTCTTGTTGCTTGGCTTTTAATCGTGCTTTCTTCGTCTCGTTCTCAACCTTCTTAGTGAATTGTAAAGCAAGCAAGAGACACCTAATTGTGTGGTGATCCTTGCAAGGTCTTAGTGACCCGTGTGATTAAGGAGAAGCACTCAACTCGTCTAAGTGACCAATTGAGAGAGGGAAAGGATTCGAAAAAACAGGCCTTTGTGGCCTCCTCAACGGGGACTAGGTTCTTTGGAACCGAACCTCGGAAAACAAATCACCGTGTTCAATTGTGTTGATCTCCACTCGATTTGTTTCCCCTTTGCTCTCTCTCTAAAGTTCCCTTGCTCATATTAATTTGAGTTTGCTCCCAAGGTTATCCGCCTTTATTGAGCAACTCATTGCAAGAGAAACTATCTATCGCACTCCAAATTATTTCTAACACTAATCCCAGGTATAGTGCATGTTCAAAGTTCATATTTTTAGGTTTCTCCTATTTACCCCCCCTCTAGACGACTTTCACTCTCCCCCACGAGAGATCTCTCCATGTAGGTCGTTCTCTCACTTGATTGCTTATTTCTATCATTCTATATCGTTCTTGAGGATGCTTTGAAAGTTCCATTCATGTGGTGGTTGGTTGGTAATATTACTCTCTTATTTTTTACGCTGCAAATTCATGAAGAGGAGAGGAAACTTTCGTACCAGACTGGAGGTAGGGTAGTTGTCGCTTTTGGAGGAGTGTTGATTATGAAAGCACCTAGAGGGGGGGTGAATAGGTGATTCTGTAAAAACTTAAAACTTAAAGCCACAAAACATGATTAAGTGTTAGCACAATGAAATCAAGTGGCTAAGGACTGAGCTCTTGTAAAACACAATAGTCACAATGAGAACAAGCACAAGAGACACGATGGTTTATCCCGTGGTTCGGCCAAGTACAACACTTGCCTACTCCACGTTGTGGCATCCCAATGGACGAGGGTTGCACTCAACCCCTTTCAAGTGATCCAAAGATCCACTTGAATACCATGGTGTTTTTCTTTCTTTCACTATATCCCGTTTGCGAGGAATCTCCACAACATGGAGCCTCTCGCCCTTACAAACGATGATCACAAAGAAGCACGGATGTAAGGGAGGGAAAAGCAACACACACAAGTCTCAAAAGCAACATCACAAACATGCACACTAGTCACAATTTGAGCTCTAAATTCACACACGGAGTTCTCAACTCAAGAGGATCTCAAATTGCTATCACAAAGAATCAAATGCGCTAGAATGAAGTCTTGGTGCTTAGAGATGGTCAAAGAATGCTTGTGTATCTCCTCCATGCGCCTAGGGGTCCCTTTTATATCCCCAAGGCAGCTAGGAGCCGTTGAGAGCAATCTGGGAAGGCAATTCTTGCCTTCTGTCGGGTGGCGCACCGGACAGTCCAGTGCACCACCGGACAGTCACTGTAGCATGTCCGATGCAGATCGCCTTCCTAATTTGGTGCAGCCGACCGTTGAAGATTTGGAGCCATTGGCACACCGGACAGTCCGGTGCCCCCATATGACCGTTGACTCGGCCACGCGTCACGCGCGGATTGCGCGGCCGACCGTTGGCGCGGCCAACCGTTGGCTCACCGGACAGTCCGGTGAATTTTAGCCGTACGCCGCCGATGAATTCCTGAGAGCGGCCTATTGACCAGACTCTAGCCTGGCGCACCGGACACTGTCCGGTGCACCACCGGACAGTCCGGTGCACCCAGACTGGGCAGAGTCTTGGCTGCTCCAGCCAAGTCTTTTTCCTTTTGTGTTGTCTCTGATTCTAGCACTTAAACAAATATGTTAGTACACAAAAACCAATGTACTAAGTCTAGAATCATACCTTTGTGTTGATTTACACTTTATCCACCATTTGGCACAATTTAATACTTAAACCATTTGTGTTGGGCACTTAATCACCAAAATACTTAGAAATGGCCCAAGGGCACATTTCCTTTTCAATCTCCCCCATTTTGGTGATTTATGCCATCACAACACAAAGCAACACATAGAAGTGCAACATTAATGCAAATAAGAACAAGAATTGTTTTTTATTCAAATTTGGCATATTTGGATCATTCTTTGCCACCACTTGGTTTGTTTTTGCAAATCAAACTCAATTTCCTATCTCTAAGTCAAACACACTTGTTGAGACATAAAGAGAGGTATTCTAAGAGAAATTGATCAAAGATTCAAAAACTCCCCCTTTTCCCATAATCAAAAATTCTCCCCACAAGAGACCAACTTTTGACAAAAAGAGACACTTAGAGGATTTTGACAAATCAAAAACTTCTAACTCTACTATTTTCAAAGTTCTCAAGTGGTAGCTGATCCATTTTCTTGCTTTGGCCTTAATTTCTCCCCATTTGGCATCAAGCACCAAAATGGTATCATTTTTGGCCCCTTTAACCTCATTGCCTCACCAAAATCGTTAATTAAGACCAAAAAGGCAATAAGATCAAGGAGATGAACTTGGAGTAAATTACCCTCTCATCGGAGTGCAGTGGAAGTCTTTCATGGTCCAAGTCCACCTTTCCCTTTCAATCCACTTTTGAGACTAAAACAAGTAAACTCAAACACAAGATTAGTCTCAAAGTGTCAAGTTGTAGCATGCCTTCCCCTAAATAAGTGCATCACTTGCAATTGGACTTGTGAGGTCCGGGGATCATGTGTACAACTTGAGCACCATACATAAGCAACAATATGCATGAAAGAACATGATCAAAGGCATAAACACATGTATGCTATAGATCAATCCAAGTTACGCGAATCTAAGACATTTAGCTCACTACGCAACCTGCAAAAGGTCTTCTCATCTAAAGGCTTGTTAAAGATATCGGCTAGCTGGTTCTCGGTGTTAACATAAAACACTTCGATATCTCCCTTTTGCTGGTGGTCTCTCAAAAAGTGATGCCGGATGTCTATGTGCTTTGTGCGGCTGTGTTCAACAGGATTGTCCGCCATGCGGATAGCACTCTCATTATCACATAGGAGTGGGACCTTGCTCAGATTGTAGCCAAAGTCCCGGAGAGTTTGCCTCATCCAAAGTAGTTGCACGCAACATTGTCCTGCGGCAACATACTCGGCCTCAATGGTGGATAGGGCAACGGAAGTTTGTTTCTTAGAACTCCAAGACACCAGGGACCTTCCTAGGAATTGGCACGTCCCTGATGTACTCTTCCTATCGACCTTGCATCCAGCATAATCTGAGTCTGAGTATCCAATTAAGTCAAAGGTTGACCCCTTTGGATACCAGATCCCAAAGCAAGGCGTAGCAACTAAATATCTAAGAATTCGCTTAACGGCCACAAGGTGACACTCCCTTGGGTTGGATTGAAATCTAGCACACATGCATACACTTAGCATAATATCTGGTCTACTAGCACATAAATAAAGTAAAGACCCTATCATAGACCGGTATGCTTTTTGATCAACGGACTTACCTCCTTTGTTGAGGTCGACGTGTCCGTCAGTTCCCATTGGAGTCTTTGCGGGCCTTGGCGTCCTTCATCCCAAACCGCGTGATCAAGTCTTGCGTGTACTTCATTTGGGAGATAAAGGTGCCATCCTTGAGTTGCTTCACTTGGAACCCAAGGAAGTAGTTCAACTCGCCCATCATCGACATCTCAAATTTTTGAGTCATCACTCTGCTAAACTCTTCACAAGACTTTTGGTTAGTAGAACCAAATATTATGTCATCGACATAAATTTGGCATACAAATAAGTCACCATCACAAGTCTTAGTGAATAAAGTTGGATCGACTTTCCCAACCTTGAAAGCATTAGTAATTAGAAAGTCTTTAAGGCATTCATACCATGCTCTTGGGGTTTGCTTAAGTCCATAGAGCGCCTTAGAGAGCTTACACACGTGGTCGGGGTACCGTTCATCCTCAAAGCCAGGGGGTTGCTCTACGTACACCTCCTCCTTGATTGGCCCGTTGAGGAAAGCGCTCTTCACATCCATTTGGAACAACCTGAAAAAATGGTGAGCGGCATAGGCTAACAAAATGCGAATAGACTCTAGCCTAGCCACAGGAGCAAAAGTCTCCTCAAAGTCCAAACCTGTGACTTGGGCATAACCTTTTGCCACAAGTCTAGCCTTGTTCCTTGTCACCACCCCGTGCTCGTTCTGTTTGTTGCGGAACACCCACTTGGTTCCCACAACGTTTTGCTTGGGACGTGGCACCAGTGTCCAAACTTCATTTCGCTTGAAGTTATTGAGCTCTTCCTGCATGGCCAACACCCAGTCCGGATCTAGCAAGGCCTCTTCTACCCTGAAAGGCTCAATGGAAGAGACAAAAGAGTAATGCTCACAAAAATTTGCTAATCTAGAGCGAGTAGTTACTCCCTTGCTTATATCACCCAATATCTGGTCGACGGGATGATTCCTTTGAATCGTCGCTCGGACTTGAGTTGGAGGGGCTCGTGGTTCCTCTTCCTCCATCACTTGATCATCTTGTGCTCCCCCTTGATCGCACGCCTCTTCTTGATGAACCTATTCATCGTCTTGGGTTGGGGGATGCACCATTGTTGAGGAAGAAGGTTGATCTTGCTCCTTTTGTTCCTGTGGTCGCACATCTCCAATCGCCATGGTGCGTATTGCGGCCGTTGGAACATCATCAAGATGAACTTGCTCTCTTGGAGAGACATTAGTCTCATCAAATACAACGTCGCTAGAGACTTCAACCAAACCCGATGATTTGTTGAAGACCCTATACGCCTTTGTATTTGAGCCATAACCTAACAAAAACCCTTCTACAGCTTTGGGAGCAAATTTGGAATTCCTACCTTTCTTTACTAGAATGTAGCATTTACTCCCAAATACACGAAAGTAAGACACGTTGGGTTTGTTACCGGTTAGGAGTTCGTACGACGTCTTCTTGAGGAGGCGATGAAGGTAGACCTGGTTTATGGCGTGGCAAGCCGTGTTCACAGCTTCCGTCCAAAACCGTTCGGGCGTCTTGAATTCACCAAGCATCGTCCTCGCCATGTCTAAAAGCGTCCTGTTCTTCCTCTCTACCACACCGTTTTGCTGTGGTGTGTAGGGAGCGGAGAACTCGTGCTTGACTCCTTCCTCCTCAAGGTACTCCTCCACTTGAAGGTTCTTGAACTCGGACCCGTTGTCGCTTCTTATCTTTTTCACCTTGAGCTCAAACTCATTTTGAGCTCTCCTTAGGAAGCGCTTAAGGGTCCCTTGGGTTTCTGTTTTATCCTGCAAAAAGAATACCCAAGTGAAGCGTCATCAACTATAACAAGACCACTTACTTCCCCCGATGCTGAGGTAGGCGACGGGGCCGAAGAGGTCCATGTGAAGTAGCTCCAAAGGTCTTGATGTGGTCATCACATTTTTGCTATGATGAGAGCTTCCCACCTGTTTACCTGCTTGACAAGCTGCACAGGGTCTATCTTTTTCAAAAGTTACATTTGTTAGACCTAACACATGTTCTCCCTTTAGAAGCTTATGAAGGTTCTTCATCCCAACATGTGCTAAACGGCGATGCCACAGCCAGCCCATGCTAGTCTTAGCAATTAAGCATGCATCTAGACCGGCCTCCTCCTTTGTAAAGTCAACTAAATAGAGTTTGCCGTCTAGTACACCCTTAAAAGCTAATGAACCATCACTCCTTCTAAAGACAGACACATCTACATTTGTAAATAAGCAATTGTAACCCATATTACATAATTGACTAACGGACAACAAGTTATACCCGAGTGATTCAACTAAAAACACATTAGATATGGAATGCTCGGATGAAATAGCTATCTTTCCTAGTCCTTTGACTTTGCCTTGATTCCCCTCACTGAATATGATTGAATCTTGGGAATCTTTGTTCTTGACGTAGGAGGTGAACATCTTCTTCTCCCCTGTCATGTGGTTTGTGCATCCGCTGTCGATAATCCAGCTTGAGCCCCCGGATGCATAAACCTGCAAGGCAAATTAGGCTTGGGTTTTAAGTACCCAACTCTTGTTGGGTCCTACAAGGTTAGTAACAATAGTCTTAGGGACCCAAATGCGAGTTTTGTCTCCCTTGCATTTTGCCCCTAATTTCCTAGCAACCACTTTCTTATTTTTGCATGTGAGTACAAAATCAGTGTTGCAGGCATGAATAACAGTAGCATTTTCATTATGCATCTTCCTAGGCACATTAACAACATTTCTCCTAGGCATATCTCTACCATGCACAAAGGAAGAACTTGAAGCAATCATGGCATGTGAATCATAAGCATTACAACTCCTATTATGATAAGCATTTCTAGAAAATACCAATTTTCTATCATAAATAAATGCATGATTCTTTTGACTACTATTAGCCATAGGAGCCTTTCCCTTTTCCTTGTTGAAAATGGGAGCTCTTTGGCTTGTTATGTTCTTGGCTTCCCTTTTAAAGCCAAGCCCATCCTTAATTGAGGGGTGTCTACCAATAGTGTAGGCATCCCTTGCAAATTTTAGTTTGTCAAAGTCATTCTTGCTAGTCTTAAGTTGGGCATTAAGACTAGCCACTTCACCATTTAATTTTGCAATAGAAGTAAGGTGCTCAACACATGCATCAACATTAAAATCCTTACACCTATTACAAATTACTACATGTTCAATACATGAGCTAGATTTATTTGCTACTTCTAACTTAGCATTTAAGTCATCATTAACATTCTTTAGACTAGAAATAGACTCATGACAAGTAGATAATTCACATGAAAGTATTTCATTTCTTTTAACTTCTAAAGCAAGAGACTTTTGCACACTTACAAATTTATCATGCTCTTCATATAAAAGATCCTCTTGCTTTTCTAGCAATCTATTCTTCTCATTTAACGCATCAATTAATTCATTGATCTTATCAATTTTAGTTCTATCTAAGCCTTTGAATAAACTTGTGTAGTCTACTTCATCATCACTAGATTCATCATCACTTGAAGAAGCATATGCAATAGTATTTCGAGTGCTTACCTTCTTCTCCTTTGCCATGAGGCAGGTGTGATGCTCATTGGGGAAGAGAGACGATTTGTTGAAGGCCGTTGCGGCAAGTCCTTCGTCGTCAGAGTCGGACGAAGAACAATCTGAGTCCCATTCTTTTCCAAGGTGTGCTTCGCCCTTAACCTTCTTGTAAACCTTCTTGTTCTCTCTCTTCTCATTTTTCCTTGTTCCTGGTCAGTATCATTATCGGGACAGTTAGCAATAAAGTGACCAATCTTACCACACTTGAAGCAGGAGCGCTTTCCCTTCGTCTTGCTCTTGTTGGGATGCTCCTTGCGACCTTTGAGCGCCGTCTTGAAGCGCTTGATGATGAGGGCCATTTCATCTTCATTTAGCCCGACCGCCTCGACTTGCGCCACCTTGCTAGGTAGCCCTTCCCTGCTGCTTGTTGCTTTGAGAGCAACGGTTTGAGGCTCGTGGATCGGCATTGGGCCATTTAATGCCTCATCAACATATCTTGCCTCCTTGATCATCATTCGCCCGCTTAGAAACTTTCCGAGCATTTCCTCGGGCGTCATCTTGGTGTACCTAGGATTTTCACGAATAGAGTTAGATGAGGATCAAGGACAGTGAAGGACCTTAGCATAAGCCGGACGACGTCGTGGTCCGTCCATCTCGTGCTTCCATAGCTCCTGATTTTGTTGACCAAGGTCTTGAGCCTGTTGTACATTTGAGTTGGCTCCTCCCCCCTGATCATTGCGAACCTTCCTAATTCGCCTTCCACCAACTCCATCTTGGTGATCATGGTGGCGTCGTTCCCCTCATGTGAGATCTTGAGGGTGTCCCAAATTTGCTTGGCATTATCCAAGCCGCCCACCTTATGATACTCTTCCCTGCACAAGGATGCTAAAAGAACAGTGGTAGCTTGTGCATTTTTGTGAATTTGTTCATTGATTGTTGGGGGCCTTCGGCTTATGAAGGTCCTCAAAAACAGGATTTAACAGTATTTCTGGAGCTTAATGTGTGAACAGGTATCTTCGGACTCAAGTCGGTATCACAGCAAACCAGAACAATACGAAGGTTTATACAGCGCCGAAGGTGTGGGCAGGAAAGCTTCGGCGTGGTAGCAACGAAATGAAACCGACTTAAAGATGAAAGGGCTATTCAGACCTCAATAGATTACTGTAGAACTATTATCAAATGTAAAGGGTATAAATGTAATTTTGCATAGGCTGTGTCCTGTGCCTATAAATAGGTGAACAGTACCCCCGTACTGTTCACGCGGATTTGACATTCACTTTTGCGTCACGCTTGTACTTTCATCTCCTTCAAGTTGAAGGTACATTTGTAATTCAACGTTATTTCTGTTTATACATGACAATAATATATAATTGTTTATGTTGTCTTTTATATTTCTTACAATTCATCCTTCATCACTTTGTAGTGTATCTATGAAGGTACGCATTTTATAACCTTCGTCCGAAAAGTATTATATCCTAAGGGGAATAATGCTTCGAAGGACGAAGGACTTAATCGACTAACATTTTCTATGTTGCCTTGTTCTTAACTCATAGCATTTGAGAACAAGTCCACAACATTGGCGCCCACCTCCGGTGAACTCACTTCCACTCTTTGAGTTTTCTGAACACCTTCGGCGATCATAAACCTTCGTTATGGCGCCGAAGAAAGCTTCCGCGACTGGGGCTGCAGCTCTGCAACCGCTGGACCACAATCAGGAGGCAGTCTCCCTTCGGGAGGCCCGAAGCCAGAAAAGGAAGGCTGTCAGCCCGACACCACCAGAGGACGAGATAGATCAAGAAATCAGAGATATGGAGATGCTTCATCAACAAGTGCAGAGGAAGAAAGAAAAGATGGCCAGGCTAGCTGAACTGCAGAGGCAGATAGACGAAGCCTCTGAAGAAGTTCGTCATCTTACCCAGGATGAGCAACACCGAAGGCCTCAGCACCAAGACCTTCATCAGGAGGGTTTTCCCAACGAAGATGACTGGTATGACAATTTCCATCATGGGAATTTTGTTTTTGATGATGCTTCTCCTCTGTCCGCTGAGCTGCAGGCTACACCTTGGCCTCTGTCCTACAAGCCGCCTCAGCTTCCCGTATTCGATGGCCACTCAGACCCGAAGCAGTTTTTGATGAGCTACGAAGCAACAGTATCTTCGTATGGTGGCAATGCTGCAGTCATGGCCAAATCTTTTGTTATGGCTGTCAGGAGTGTTGCCCAAACCTGGTATTCCTCCCTTCGACCAGGAACAATCACTTCATGGCAGAAGCTGAAGGACTTGTTGTTAACTAGCTTCCAAGGGTTTCAGACGAAGCCGGTTACTGCTCAAGCCCTGTTCCAGTGCACCCAGGATCACGAAGAATACCTTCAGGCGTATGTCCGGAGGTTCTTGCGTTTAAGGGCACAGGCACCAACGGTGCCCAATGAAATTGTCATTGAGGCCATGATCAAGGGGCTTCGGCCAGGACCGTCAGCTCAGTACTTCGCTAGGAAGCCTCCTCAAACTTTGGAGAAGCTGCTCCAGAAGATGGACGAATACATTCGCGCCGATAATGATTTTCGCCAAAGAAGGGAGGAGGCTTTCAGGTTTTCTGAAATGACTAGGGGCTTCGGAGGGAGGTTCTACCCGAGGCACGTTAGATCAATTCATAACTCTACACAAAATGATGATAGAGGGAGCCAACAGCAAAGGCCACAATGTTCCTCACAGGCTTCGGGGCAACAGCAAGGCTCCTTCCGACCACCAGCTCCAAGAGGCAGAGGCGCCAGGGGCTTTGGAGGAAGATTTGGCGATCAACCGAGAAGAATCTTTTGCTTATTCTGTGGTGAGAACAAAGGTCATACCACCAGGATGTGCCATGTTACCATCCAGAAGCAAAAAGAAATAGCCGAAGCGGCAGCACAACAGGCTCAGCCGAAGCAGGTCATGCACACTGCTTCGTATCATTCGCCTTACATCCCAGAGTATGTAGGCAATCACCCTGCAGTTTCTGTTGCTTCGGCGAGTCAACCTCAGGCTTCTTGGCAACAACCTCCGCCTCCACCACCGCTGCAACAAGGCCAGCAGCCAGAAGGGAGCCAATATGCTCCACACCGAAGGGACTTCAGAGAACAGTCCAAAGCTTGCACAGTCAACAGCACTGTGCCAGAGTCAAAGCACATCTATTGACAAATATCCTACCCTAATAGCAATCTTTTTCATTCAGTTTTATTTTCTGTAATAAAGGACATTGTTCAGGTTTCATGTAAATAGTTTCGTTGATTCCCACAAGGAAAATATATTTTCTTCACAGGCTTAAATTGTTGAAAGACTTGTGATAACAAAAAGGACCTTCGAACTATCGAAAATTCTTCGAAGCAACAAAAAGTCGTTCTAAGGAACGCAGAGTAAGTTTGCCGAAGTCACAAAAAAGTCGTTCCAAAGGGAGCGCAGTGTAAGTTTTCTGCTCCAAAGTCATTCCAAAGGGAATGTAGAGCATACAGCGAAAAGTCAACGCTGATACCGCCTAAGTAAAAGGCGAAGCACGAAAAGTCAACGCGAATACCGCTGAAAGTAAAAGGCGAAGAAGCTCCTAAGGGAGGCTTACAGCGAAAAATAAATGTTGATTCCGCTGAAGTAAAAGGCGAAGAAGCTCCTAAGGGAGGCTTATAGTAAAAAGACAATGCTGATCCAAAAGATTATGTGTTTTATTGCAGGGATGCGTGTGCATCTTCAGAGTAAACATTACCTCACATAACATAACATCATCGCATCATTTCGCATAGCATAAGCATCATACATCATGTTGCATATGGCACAAGAGGTGGACACAATATTAATCTACAGAAGAACGTTTTGAAAAAAGGGAAAAATCATAATGTCACAAGGAGATACATTATTGATCTTCGGAAGTATAGCTTCGGAAAATATCTTCACGAAGCTTGGATATTATTCATCAGAACACTGAATATTGTTGTGACAAAGAAAAATTCTTCTTCACGAAGCATGAAAAGAAGGGAAGGTGTTTTTTCGTCAAAGACTCAAAAGCGGTACGTGTAAAGTTTCATGCATCGTAAAGAATTGAGCAATAAAAACAGGTATATTACATTCAAGGTTACAAGATGTTACAATATATTACATTTTAGAAGTTGTTACAATAAATACTTAATCTTCTCTCAAAACGACTTCTGCAGCCTCATTTAGGAGCCGATTGACGACTTCGTCCATAATACCTTCAGCCATCTTTTTAATTTCGTCGTCTCCTTTCGGCTGAGGGCCCGAAGACGCTTTAGCAGGATCTGAAGTAGGACAGGATACGGCTACTTTGCTATTACAAATTGCAAACGAATCTTAAAACCTAAAATTACAACACAATAAAAACTATTAGTTAATACCTAATTGACCTTCGGGCTTTGTGCTCTTCTCAGCAGCCTCAGCTACTTCTCTAGCATCATGAATGCCCTTTTGACTTTTTCGAATAATTTCTCCGGCCATTTCTCGGCCACCATTATCCCAGATATCGGTGAAAAATTTTCCACCGATCATGCTAGCTTCGGCCGAAGGATCCTTTGCATCTTCGAAGGACAAAGCAGCTTCGGATTGCGCTAGAATCTTTACGTGTTCGCAGCCCTTTTTCTCTAAAATGGTGGCAATCCCTCTGGCACCCGAGAAAGCGCATATATCTCCACGGCTATTTAAAATTTCCTCGAAGGCCTCAGCTTCGTGGTCGATCCATTCGATGGGACCTTCGGGATTGCCTCTTGTGAAGTTCTCTTCGCTTGAGAATGCGCCGACTTTGGCGAAGCTAGCTTTTAATTTCTTAACACACTCTATAGATTTGTTATAGCATCTCTTCTTGGACGAACGAAGCTCTTCAACAGTTCCTTCTAAGTGATCTGCCCATTAGTCGCTGAGTTCTCGCCTTGTTTCTTCAAGTATGCGTTCTTCCTTGGCTCTGGCCAGTTGTTTCCGAAGATCTTCCATTTCGCGCTTCTGAGCTTCAGCTTGACCTTTAAAAGCAGCTTCGTCTTCCTTTATTTTATTTATCAATGAGTGTAATATTTTATCTTTTTCAAGGCCTTCGTTCCTCAGTTCAATTACTTCGGAACGAAGGTTGCTCAGGGCTATAGCACACCCTTCGTCTTCAGCATCCTTCTGTGCCCTGAGGGCATTGCTAAGTATCAGGCCCTGCAGAGAGAAATTTGTGTGTGTTAATAGATTTAAACAAACGAAAAACTTTGGTCTCAACAAAAAATACAAGGATCCCATTTGTCGCACCTTTAAGCTATTATAAGCCAGGCTGTCGGCCAGATCGTTCTTCGACAGCACCGAGAGCCTGTCTTCTAAAGTTGGGAATCCGAAGCTCTTGCTCATCTCCCGGCAGACAGAAATCTCCTTGCTGTCAGGGAGACAATACAAAAAGTCTTCTTCTCCACTACCATTGAATATTAACGCCCCCTTTGGATACTTCAGTTTTTGGGCGTAGCGCTGGGCCTCTTGCTCTTCTTTTTCTGATAGCTTTTTCCCCGAAGCATGACGAACAATATAATCACGGACTTTGGAGGATGCTTCGGGGGCAATGACACCGATTTCTTCAAAAGTTGGCTTTGTTATTTTTTCTTCCTCAGTTTCCAAGGATTTTATCTTCGCGGGCTCTGAGGACCCAGCTTCGGCTTCAGTTTCTTGCTCTGGAGCTTTAGTATCAGAAATTTCAGTTGTTGTTTCAGGAATGGCAGTAGCCTTCTTCGGAGGTGTGCTTGAGGATTTGATTGTTTCCAGTACATCTAGCACATTAGCCATTCTCTTTCTTTTTGGAGTCACTGCTGGCACTTTTTGATTTTTTACTGTCTCAACATTTGCTGCAGGACTCACAACTTCTGATGTTTTTTCTTCAGTTGGTTTTTTCACTTCTTCCATTTTTTCTGTGGATGGCGCTTCGGCTATTTCTTCGGTTTCTGGTAGCAAAATCTTCGGTTCTTCCAATTCTATCCTTTTTGGCGCTTCGGCCATTTCTGCAACTTCTGGCAGCAAGGTTGGTTTGGTTGGCTTTTTAGCCTCGGTGGCCGAAGAAGTTTCTCCGGTAAACTCAGGCACCGAAGCTGGTTCAATATAGCGCGGCCGATGTGTGAGGACCTTTATCTTCTTTCTTTTCGGTTCTGGCTCGCTAGGAGCAGTTACAGCTTCTTCTTTTGCAGAGGTTGTGTTTTTTCTCTTCTGCCTTCGAATGGGATAGCAATAGTCAGGGTAGACAAACCCGATTGCATCAAATACCCGATTCAGCCTCTTCTTTTTTCGGCCTCCGAAGGCCGAAGCTTTGCCAAATAGGGCGCATAATTATACCTTTGATATCTTCTCGTGTTTTCAAATCATTTTTCACATAAAACCATTCTGTCATCCAATCGCCGGGCCATCTCTTCCGAAAGGTTGGCACGGGACAGCTTGACCCAGACCGAGAAAGAAAATTGTAGCAACCAAAGTTATTGTGATACTGTTCCTTACCCCAAGGTTTTGTCTCGTATGATAATTCGTGTATGTTGCAGAAGCTTTTCGCATCAGGTTCCAGACCTTGGCTTCTCACGGCCCATACGAAGATATTCAGCCTTATAATTGCTTCGGGGGTGAGTTGATGAAGATAGACTTCAAACATTTTCAGCACCTCCACGACGAAGATGCTCAAGGGAAATCGCAGCCCAGCTTTCAAAAAACTTCGGAACACTACGACTTCATTCTCTTCAGGGTGTGGACAAGTCTTCTCCCCTTCATCGGCCCTCACAACGGACAAATCCCGGAAATATCTTCCTCTCATGTTGACAAGATGATTCTCTTTGATAGTTGATTTACCATAAACTGAATGGCTTGGTCGCCAGGGACGATCTTCGGAGTCTTCACCGCCGCTGTCCACATCATAACTGTCGCTGTCACCAGTATCCTCAGACAAACCTTCTAGAATCTCCTTGGTGATTTTTTCTGTGTTGGTCTTCGACATTGCTATAAGAAACCCCAGATTTTTCTCTTCGTCGAGACTCAATTTCATCTCGGTAGCAGCCTTCTTATCTTCAGACATCTTCGGAGACGCTAAAAAACTGTTTTCAAAGCCGAAGCTTCAAAACTAAGAACTCAGCAAATCTTAGTGCACAAGAGCTAAAAATCGAGTAAGCGGGAGCAGATAGCCAGAGAGCGTGCCAAATGAGTTTGCGGTATGACCGTATTTATACGCCCAGTGCGTTGAAAATTGAAAGACCCCGCTTGTCAGTGAATGTTGCTATTCTAGCAAAGGGAAGGTGTTTTTTCGGACCTTCGGCATAAATCCTTCGTCCATGTCGCAATCTAAATTTATTATTTTAAAATAAATTAATATTGCGAGGGGCTACTGTTGGGGGCCTTCGGCTTACGAAGGTCCTCAAAAACAGGATTTAACAGTATTTCTGGAGCTTAATGTGTGAACAGGTATCTTCGGACTCAAGTCGGTATCACAGCAAACCAGAACAATACGAAGGTTTATACAGCGCCGAAGGTGTGGGCAGGAAAGCTTCGGCGTGGTAGCAACGAAATGAAACCGACTTAAAGATGAAAGGGCTATTCAGACCTCAATAGATTACTGTAGAACTATTATCAAATGTAAAGGGTATAAATGTAATTTTGCATAGGCTGTGTCCTGTGCCTATAAATAGGTGAACAGTACCCCCGTACTGTTCACGCGGATTTGACATTCACTTTTGCGTCACGCTTGTACTTTCATCTCCTTCAAGTTGAAGGTACATTTGTAATTCAACGTTATTTCTATTTATACATGACAATAATATATAATTGTTTATGTTGTCTTTTATATTTCTTACAATTCATCCTTCGTCACTGTGTAGTGTATCTATGAAGGTACGCATTTTATAACCTTCGTCCGAAAAGTATTATATCCTAAGGGGAATAATGCTCCGAAGGACGAAGGACTTAATCGACTAACATTTTCTATGTTGCCTTGTTCTTAACTCATAGCATTTGAGAACAAGTCCACAACATTGATAAACATGGGATTATCCGTACTATCAAATTGTATTCCATTTTCTACTATCTCCCATATACTTGGATGAAGAGAGAACAAGTGGCTACGCATTTTGTGACTCCAAAATCCGTAGTCCTCTCCATCATAGTGTGGAGGTTTACCAAGAGGAATGGAAAGCAAATGAGCATTGGAATTTTGCGGAATACGAGAATAATCAAAAGAAAAGTTTGAGTTGACCGTTTTCTTTTTCTCGTCGTCGTCGTCACTTTGGGAGGAAGAGGACTCGTCGCTGTCGTAGTAGACTATCTTCTTGATGTGCCTCTTCTTCTTCCCATCCTTCTTCTTGTGACTTGAGCCCGAGTCAGTGGGCTTGTCGTCTTTAGGCTCATTGATGAAGGACTCCTTCTCCTTGTCGTTGATCACCATCCCATTTCCCTTAGGATCCATCTCTTCGGGCGATTAGTCCCTTTCGTGAAGAGAACAACTCCGATACCAATTGAAAGCTCCTAGAGGGGGGTGAATAGGTGATTCTGTAAAAACTTAAAACTTAAAGCTACAAAACTTGATTAAGTGTTAGCACAATGAAATCAAGTGGCTAAGGACTGAACTCTTGTAAAACACAATAGTCACAATGAGAACAAGCACAAGAGACACGATGGTTTATCCTGTGGTTCGGCCAAGTACAACACTTGCCTACTCCACGTTGTGGCATCCCAATGGACGAGGGTTGCACTCAACCCCTTACAAGTGATCCAAAGATCCACTTGAATACCATGGTGTTTTTCTTTCTTTCACTATATCCCGTTTGTGAGGAATCTCCACAACTTGGAGCCTCTCGCCCTTACAAATAATGATCACAAAGAAGCACGGATGTAAGGGAGGGAAAAACAACACACGCAAGTCTCAAAAGTAACAGCACAAACACGCACACTAGTCACAACTTGAGCTCTAAATTCACACACAGAGTTCTCAACTCAAGAGGAGCTCAAATTGCTATCACAAAGAATCAAATGCGCTAGAATGAAGTCTTGGTGCTTAGAGATGATCAAAGAATGCTTGTGTATCTCCTCCATGCACCTAGGGGTCCCTTTTATAGCCCCAAGGTAGCTAGGAGCCGTTGAGAGCAATCTGGGAAGGCAATTCTTGCCTTCTGTCGGGTGGCGCACCGGACAGTCCGGTGCACCACCGGACAGTCACTGTAGCATGTCCGGTGCAGATCGCCTTCCTAATTTGGCGCAGCCGACCATTGAAGATTTGGAGCCGTTGGCGCATCGGACACTGTCCGGTACACACTGGACAGTCCGGTGCCCCCATATGACCATTGACTCGGCCACGCGTCACGCGCAGATTGCGCGGCCGACCGTTGGCTCACCGGACAATCCGGTGCACCACTGGACAGTCAGGTGAATTTTAGTCGTACACCGCCGACAAATTCCCGAGAGCGGCCTGTTGACCAGACTCCAGCCTGGCGCACCGGACACTGTCCGGTGCACCCAGACTGCGCAGAGTCTTGGCTGCTCCAGCCAAGTCTTTTTCCTTTTGTGTTTTCTCTGATTCTAGCACTTAGACAAATATGTTAGTACACAAAAACCAATGTACTAAGTCTAGAATCATACCTTTGTGTTGATTTACACTTTATCCACCATTTGGCACAATTTAATACTTAAACCATTTGTGTTGGGCACTTAATCACCAAAATACTTAGAAATGGCCCAAGGGCACATTTCCCTTTCAGATTACTCAGTAGGTACTGCCTTTTTTCTCCTATAATTTTTCAATACATGTCGGTAGCTGATTTGATATTATTTATTGTATTGGTTGATAGGCAACTGGTAGCCTTTAGTAGCTTGATTAGTTTTGTGAAAGTAGTTTGTTTGGCATATATATGGCTTCATCATTTTTGTTTTCATTTTTCCCACAATCATTCTATAGGTATTTCAACAATATTATGTTCATCAATAATAGCACGTCATTCCATTTTGTTGCAATTGGCTTGTGGCTTTTTTATTTCAGCGAAACAATAATAAAGCATCAAGTTATCGAGAAAATTACTAATCATTTCTTTTCATCTGTTGTGATAGATGTACAAGTACTCATATTCTAATATGAAGCCAAATTTAGAAGTTTATTTTGTTGCTGAAATACCTATAGAATGACTGTGGGAAAAATGAAAACAAAAATGATGAAGCCATATATATACCAAATAACATAGAAACCTTAACATGCTTCTGGAGGCACATTGCACCATACTGAATTTATTGTCTCATATAAGGATCTTGCAGCCATGACCCACATGTTTATTTTTCAAACATAGAAAACTAGGATTGATAGCAAATGTTAAAAATAATTGCATCTGCATATTCCCCTGACTGTCCTGTGACTATGGTGCTGGACCACCTCCTAAAATGAAGGGGAAAGGTTCTGTGCAAACAAAACGAACAACGGAAAACATGAGAAGAGGAGGGAACAGGGGATGAGCTCTGGTTGCAGTGAAAAGTAAAACAGGCTACCAGGGTAGGAAAAGTGAACAGACAATGCGACCATTGATATATTCAGAAATAATAAAATCCACTCTTTCATCAGTAGAAAACCAGACATGGCCAACATAATCAATACAGTCAAGTCCCAGGATGAAATCTTCCTTTTCTTAAGAATTAGTGAGGTTTTAGGGTAATCTTAGTGAGCCATACGCCATGTTTTCTTCAGATGTTTTTGCACGTCGAAAACACAAAATAGTCTGAAGTTTTGTAATCGTTCACATGACTAGGTTGATATTTATCCCCAAACTGGTACCTACTGCATTGGTTAAAGTTTGGTTATGCTTGGATCAAAATAACATGATGAGATCTGCTCTTGTAGATAGGCTATGATTTGTTACTAACACATTTTTTTGCTACAGGCTTCTAGGAAACAACCCACAAGATTGGTGTGGTGATAGCCAAATCTTTAGGCGGTTTCAAACCATGTCCACGTAAAAGCTCTTGTTGATTATGCTTGATAGCACATACTTGAGTTCTAAATCTGTAATGCATGTTTGTATATATCTTTGTGACCTCTTGTTTCCATTTCCCCTTGGATTCATATAATTAACTTTGGACACCAGAGCAATAGATCTGTCATCAAGTATTAGTGAAAGTCGCCTAGAGGGGGGCAATAGGCGAGACCTGAAATTTATAAACTTTGAACACGCACTATACCTGGGGTTAGTGTTAGAAATAATTCAGAGTGTGGAAGATAGTTCCTATTGCTATGAGTTTCTCAATCAATGCGGATAACTTTGGGAGCAAACTCAAAACAATGTGAGCAAGAGAACTTTAGAGAGAGAGAAGAGGTGAGAAACAAATCAAATGGTGAATGCTCAACACAAGTGACCACAATGATTTGTTTCCCGAGGTTCGGTTCAAAAGAACCTACTCCCCGTTAGGGAGGCCACAAAGGCCGGGTCTATTTCAACCCTTTCCCTCTCTCAATCGGTCACATAGACCGGTCGAGTGCTTCTTCTTAATCACACGGGTCACTAAGACCCTGTAAGGATCACCACACAATTAGGTGTCTCTCGCAAACTTTACAAAACACTTAGAGAGTTTAGAGAGAGATGAAGAAAGCACGATTAAGAAAACCAAGCAACAAGAGCAACAAATGAAACATGAATCACACTCTCTCAAGTCACTAATCACTAAAGATTACTTGTCTCAATTGTGGAACTAGGAGAGATTGGAAGCTTTGAATGTGTCTTGAAAGATTGCTAGCTCTTGTATTGAATGTGTATGAGTGGATTGCTTGGATGATGAGAATGGAGGTGGTTGGGGTTGTATTTATAGCCTCCAACCACTTCCTAGTCGTTGCTCCAATTCTGTCGACCGCGGACGGTCCGAGCTCCTGGTCCGGATAGTCCGCCCCTGCACATCAACGGCTAAAATCGCAACGGTCAGCAGTAACGGCTATATCAACGGATATAGTGCATTTAATGCATCGTCAGATGTGAGATAAAGTAGTTGAGGACGGTCCGGTCGTGCACTCCGGACGGTCCGTGAGGACGCTAAAAATGCATTATACCAAACCCGTCACCTTCGGGTTTTCTGGTTTTTCAATGAGGCTGGACGGTCCGCGCCTGAGACTAGACGGTCCGCGCTTGGTCTCGGACGGTGCTCACTTCTCCTTCGGACAGTCCGCAGTGTAAACTATGTTTTTTTGTAGTGTTCCTGTTCGAGGCTCACCCTAGTGTCGCGGACGGCCCGCCGCAAGGGCTCGAACGGTCCGCGCATGGGTGTTTTTCCAAAAAGCTTCTCTTGTCCGGAATAATCTACAGTATTTCGGACAGTCGACTTAGAATAGTTGTAGATGAACTTATGCACCTGAGAAATGATCAACTAGGCAATCTAGTTAGTCCATAAGGTTTGTGATGGTCGTCAAACACCAAAATTGATTATAGGAAATGTTGATGCCATTTCCCTTTCAATCTCCCCCTTTTTGGTGATTGATGCCAACACAAACCAAAGCAAATACAAAGTGTAGAAATGTAACTAGTTTGCATTTTGACAGATGTGCATAAGTTACTTTGAAATGAAAGCATTTCTAAGCATCTATGTTTGATTTGATATATTTAACATGTTGGACCACATTTGCACCACTTAGCTTGTTTTTGCAAATCTTTTGGAAAAGTCTTTTTAAATTCTTTTGCAAATAGCCAATGGTATAAGAATATGATTTCAAAAGGCATTTTCAAGTTTTTGAAAGTTCTTCCCCTGTTTCAAATGCTTTTCCTTTGGCTAAATAAAAGCTCCCCTAAAGAAATTCTCCCGTTAGATGTCAAGAGGGTTTTTACAAATGCCTATTAATTTCTCCCCCAATTTTTGAATAATTTCTTCCCCCTTTTTTAAAAATGGTTTTTGAAAATAGGGAGGTGGTGCAGTCCTTTTGCTTTGGGCCTATTAATTTCTCCCCCTTTGGCATTAAGCGCCAAAAACGAAGAAAACTAGAGGCCTTTATGAATTTCTCCCCCTTTGAAGAAGATATGAATGAAAATTCATGAGTAGGGCAAAGGATATATGATACCGACAGAGTCGTAGTGGAAGCCTTGCCTTTGCCAAAAACTCCATTTCTCTTTCAATCTAAGACTAAGCATAAAAATACACTTGGTAGCACATTAGTCTTAGCCTTGGCACACGAAGAATAAGATATATGCATTTGTACCAAATGAAAGAGATATGATCAAAGGTATATAAATGAGCAATGTTTGCAAGATTGCTATCAAAGTTCCGAGAATCGAGGATATTGAGTTCATTCCTAAGCTTGCTAAAAGTCTTTTCATCCAGGGGCTTGGTGAAGATATCGGCTAATTGGTTGTGGGTGCTAACATAAGCAATTTCGATATCCCCCTTTTGTTGGTGATCTCTCAGAAAGTGATACCGGATGTTGATGTGCCTAGTGCGGCTGTGTTCAACAGGATTATCCACCATGCGAATTGCACTCTCATTATCACATAGGAGATGGACTTTGCTCAACTTATAGCCATAGTCCCTGAGGGTTGGCCTCATCCAGAGTAATTGTGCACAACAATGTCCTGCAGCAATATACTCGGCTTCGGCGGTGGATAGAGTTACTGAGTTTTGTTTCTTTGAAGCCCAAGACACCACGGATCTTCCCAGAAACTAACAAGTCCCTGATGTGCTCTTCCTATCAATTTTACATCCGGCATAATCAGCATCGTAATACCCAATTAGATCAAAGGTAGATCCCTTGGGGTACCATAACCCAAACTTAGGAGTATAAACTAAATATCTCATGATTCTTTCACGGCCCTAAGGTGAACTTCCTTAGGATTTGCCTAGAACCTTGCACACATGCATACTGAAAGCATAATATTCGGTCGTGAAGCACATAAATAGAGTAATGAACCTATCATCGACCGGTATACCTTTTGATCTACAGATTTACCTCCTGTGTCGAGGTCGAGATGCCCATTCGTTCCCATGGGAGTCTTGATGGGTTTGGCATTCTTTATTCCAAACTTCTTGAGTATATCTTGAATGTACTTGGTTTGACAGATGAAGGTGCCTTCTTGGAGTTGCTTGATTTGGAATCCAAGGAAATACTTCAACTCCCCCATCATGGACATCTCAAATTTTTGTACCATAATCCTACTGAACTCTTCACAATATGACTTGTTAGTAGACCCAAAGATAATATCATCAACATAAATTTGGCTTATAAACAAGTCTTTATCAATTGTTTTAGTGAAGAGAGTAGGGCCAGCTTTACCGACTTTAAATCTATTAGTGAGAAGAAAGTCTCTTAGGCATTCATACCATGCTCTTGGGGCTGGTTTGAGCCCATAAAGCGCCTTTGAGAGCTTATAAACATGTGAAGGATACTCACTATCTTGGAAGTCGGGAGATTGCTAAACATACACCTCTTCCTTGATAGGGGCATTGAGGAAGGCATTCTTCACGTCCATTTGATATAACTTAAAGCCATGGTAAGTAGCATAGGCAAGTAATATACGAATTGACTCAATCCTAGCTACGGGTGCATAGGTTTCATCAAAATCCAAACCTTTGACTTGTGAATATCCTTTTGCAATAAGTCGGGCTTTGTTCCTAGTCACCATACCATGCTCATCTTGTTTGTTGCGGAATACCCACTTGGTACCTACAACATTTTGGTTAGGACGTGGAACTAAATGCCATACCTCATTCCTTGTGAAGTTGTTGAGCTCCTCTTGCATTGCCACCACCCAGTCTGGATCTCTTAGCGCATCCTCTATCCTGTATGGCTCAATAGAAGACACAAAAGAGTAATGTTCACAAAAATGAACAACTCGAGATCGAGTGGTTACCCCTTGTGAATGTCACCAAGTATGGAGTTGACGGGGTGATCTTTTTGAATTGCTTGGTGGACTCTTGGGTGCGATGGTCTTTTATCTTGAATTTCTTGATCATCTTCCTTGTCTTGATCATCTTCATCTCCCCCTGATCAATGTCCTCCTCTTGAGGTGACTCATCGTCTTGATCTTGATCCTTATTTTCTTGAGCCATTTCCTCATCTTGAGTTGGTGGAGATGCTTGTATGGAAGATGATGGTTGATCTTGTGCTTGTGAAGACTCTTCGGATTCTTTTGGACACACATCTCTAATGGACATGTTCCTTAGTGCGACGCATGGAGCCTCTTCATCATCTAATTCATCAAGATCAACTTGCTCTACTTGAGAGCCATTAGTCTCATCAAACACAATGTCACAAGAAACCTCAACTAATCCAGTGGACTTGTTGAAGACTCTATATGCCCTTGTGTTTGAGTCATAGCCAAGTAAAAAGCCTTCTATTGGTTTAGGAGCAAATTTAGAATTTCTACCTCTCTTAATAAGAATAAAGCATTTGCTCCCAAAAACTCCAAAATAAGAAACATTGAGATTTTTACCAGTGAGGAGTTCATATGATCTTTTCTTGAGGATTCGGTGAAGGTAGAGACAGTTGATGGAGTAGCAGGCGGTGTTAATCTCCTCCACCCAAAACCGATCTGATGTCTTGTACTCATCAAGCATGGTCCTCACCATGTCCAATAGAGTTCTATTTTTTCTCTCCACAACACCGTTTTGTTGAGGTGTGTAGGAGGAGGAGAACTCATGCTTGATGCCCTCCTCCTCAAGGAATCCTTCAATTTGAGAGCTCTTGAACTCTGTTCCATTGTCGCATCTAATCTTCTTGATTCTCAATTCGAACTCATTTTGAGCCCGTTTCAAGAATCTCTTTAAAGTCTCTTGGGTTTGAGATTTTCCTGCAAAAAGAAAACCCAAGTGAAGCGATAATAGTCATCCACAATTACAAGACAATACTTACTCTCGCCGATGCTTATGTAAGCAATCGGGCTGAATAGATCCATGTGGAGTAGCTCAAGCGGCCTCTCAGTCGTCATGATGTTCTTGTGTGGATGATGAACTTCAACTTGCTTCCCTGCTTGACATGCGCTACAAATCATGTCTTTCTCAAAATGAACATTTGTTAGTCCTAAAATGTGCTCCCCCTTTAGAAGCTTGTGAAGATTATTCATCCCAACATGGGCACGTGGGTGATGCAAGAGCCAGCCCATATTGGTCTTAGCAATTAAGCAAGTCTCTAGTTTAGCATTGTTATCATTGAAATCAACTAAATATAGTTGACCATCTAACACTCCCTTAAAAGCTATTGAACCATCACTTCTTCTAAAGACGATAACACCAACATCAGTAAACAGACAGTTGTAGCCCATTTTGCATAATTGAGAAACAGAAAGCAAGTTGTAATCTAAAGAATGTACAAGAAAAACATTAGAAATGGAATGGTCAGGAGATATAGCAATTTTAACCAAACCATTGACCAATCCTTGATTTCGTTCCCCGAATGTAATCGCTCTTTGGGGATCATCATTTTTCTCATATGAGGAGAACATCATTTTCTCCCCAGTCATGTGGTTTGTGCACCCACTATCGATTATCCAACTTGTCCTGCCGGATGCATAAACCAACAAAACAAATTTAGGCCTTGTTCTTAGGTACTCAAACGGTCTTGGGTCCTTTGACATTAGAAACAACCACCTTGGGTACCCAAACACAAGTCTTAGGACTCTTGTGTTTGCCCCCAACATATTTGGCAACTACCTTGCCGGATTTGTTAGTAAGCACAAAAGATGCATCAAAAGTTTTAAATGAAATGCTATGTTCATTAGATGCATCAACGGTATTTTTCTTAGGCATTTTGATATGAGTTGTATGCCTAGAACTAGAAGCCTCATTACTGTACATAAAAGCATGATGAGAAACAGAATGAGATTTCTTAGCATGAATTCTTCTAATTTTGTGCTCAGGATAGTTCTCAGGATATAAAATGTAACTGAAAGGGAAATAGGCTTACACCTTCTCCTAATTGATTTTGGTGGTTGAATTGCCCAACACAAATAATTGGACTAACTAGTTTGCTCTAGATTATAAGTTTTACAGGTGCCAAAGGTTCACAACAAACCAATAAAAAGACCAAGACCAAGAAAGGGTTCAAACAAAGAGAGCAAAAGACTATCAAAGTGTGCCCTGGTCTGGCGCAACGGACTGTCCGGTGTGCCACCGGACAATGTCCGGTGCACCAGGGAACCCAACTCCGAACTTGCCACCTTCGGGAATTTTGGGAGCCGCTCCGTTATAATTCACCGGACTGTCCGGTGCAGCACCAGACTGTTCGGTGCGCCAGCGGAGTAACGGCTACACAGCGCCAACGGTCGTCTGCAACTGTACAGTAAAGCGCTACAGTGCGCGCCTGCATGCGCAGAAGTTAGGACAGGCGCCATAAGGCGCACCGGACAGTGAATAGTGACTGTCCGGTGCACCACTGGACTGTCCAGTGGCCCAGCTGTCAGAAGCTCCAACGGTCGAAACCCAACGGCTTGGTGACGTGGCTGGCGCACCGGACTATCCGGTGCGCCATGCGACAAAAGCCCTCACTAACGGTCACTTTGGTGGTTGGGGCTATAAACACCCCAACCACCCACCATTCATTGCATCCAAGTTTTCAGCCTTCAAACCTCATACAAGAGCTATAGCATTCAATACAAGACACAAACAAAGAGATCAAATCCTCTCCCAAGTCCGGAATCACTCCAACCAAATTAGTGACTAGAGAGAGAGACATTTGTGTTCATTTGAGCTCTTGCGCTTGGATTGCTTTTCTTCTTCCTTCTTTCTTGTTCCCAAGATCATTGTAATCAAAGCAAGAGACACCAAGTTGTGGTGGTCCTTGTAGTGGACTTAGTGTCCCATTTGATTGAAGAGAAAGGCTCACTCGGTCTAGGTGACCGTTTGAGAGAGGGAAAGGGTTGAAAGAGACCCGGTCTTTGTGACCACCTCAACGAGGAGTAGGTTTGCAAGAACCGAACCTCGGTAAAACAAATCACCGTGTCATCCGCTCTTATTCGCTTGTGATTTGTTTTCACCCTCTCTTTCGGACTCGTTTATATTTCTAACGCTAATCCCGGCTTGTAGTGTGTGCTTAAGTTTATAAATTTCAGATATGCCTATTCACCCCCCCCCCCTCTAGGCGACTTTCAATTGGTATCAGAGCCCGGTACTTCATTAGAGCCTAACCGCTCGAAGTGATGTCGGGAGATCACGCCAAGAAGGAGATGGTGACCGGCGAGAAGCCCGCCACAAGCCATGGGAAGGCTCCATCCGTGGAGTCCGGCAACAAGGTGAAGGGATCCCCTTCACATGACAAGTCGCGTCGAAGCGGCGAGAAGAAAAAGAAGATGAAGAAAGTGGTCTACTACGAGACTGACTCTTCATCGCCATCCACCTTTGACTCCGACACGCCGTCCGTCACTTTTAAGCGCCATGAGCGCAAGAAGTTTAGTAAGATTCCCCTACGCTACCCTCGCATTTCAAAACATACACCATTACTTTCTGTCCCATTAGGCAAACCACCGGCTTTTGACGGTGAAGATTATTCTAGGTGGAGTGAAATGATGAAATATCACCTAACCTCACTCCACACAAGTATATGGGACATTATTGAATTTGGAGCACAGGTACCATCCGTAGGGGATGAAAATTATGATACGGACGAAGTCGCCCAAATCCAACACTTTAATTCCCAAGCAACTACTATACTCCTCACCTCTCTAAGTCGAGAGGAGTATAATAAGGTGCAGGGGTTGAAAAGTGCAAACGAGATTTGGGATGTACTAAAGACCGCGCACGAAGGAGACGAGGTGACCAAGATCACCAAGATGGAAACGATCGAGGGGGAGCTCGGTCGATTTATGCTCAACCAAGGAGAGGAGCCACAAGCCATGTACAACCGGCTCAAAACCTTGGTGAACCAAGTGCGCAACCTCGGGAGCACCAAATGGGATGACCATGAAATGGTCAAGGTTATTCTTAGATCACTTGTTTTTCTTAACCCTACTCAAGTTCAATTAATTCGTGGTGATCCAAGATATAAACTAATGTCTCCCGAGGAAGTGATAGGAAAGTTTGTGAGCTTTGAACTAATGATCAAAGGCTCTAAACAAATCATCGAGCGAGGCGCCACCTCCACACCCGAGGTGCAACCCGTCGCCTTCAAAGCGATGGAGGAGAAGAAGGAAGAGTCTACATCAAGTAGGCTCCCCATCGACGCCTCCAAGCTCGACAATGAGGAGATGGCTTTAATCATCAAAAGCTTTCGCCAAATCCTCAAGCAAAGGAAGGGGAAAGATTACAAACCCCGTTCCAAGAAGGTGTGCTACAAGTGTGGTAAGCCCGGTCATTTCATTGCTAAATGTCCATTATCAAGTGATAGTGACAGGGGTGACGACAAGAAGGGAAAGAGAAGAGAGAAGAAGAGGTACTACAAGAAGAAGGGCGGCGATGCCCATGTTTGCCGGGAGTGGGACTCCGACGAGAGCTCCACCGACTCCTCCTCCGACGAGGATGCCGCAAATATCACCGTCAACAAGGGTCTTCTCTTCCCCAACGTTGGCCACAAGTGCCTCATGGCAAAAGATGACAAGAAGAAGAAGGTAAAATCAAGATCCTCCACTAAGTATGCAACCTCTAGTGATGAGGATAATTCTAGTGATGATGAGGATAACTTGCTCACTCTTTTTGCCAACTTAAACATGCAACAAAAAGAAAAATTAAATGAATTAATTAGTGCAATTCATGATAAGGATGAACTCTTAGATAGCCAAGAAGACTTCCTAATTAAAGAAAACAAAAAACATGTTAAGGTTAAAAATGCTTATGCTCTAGAGGTAGAAAAATGTGAAAATTTAACTAGTGAGCTAAGCACTTGCCATGACACTATTTCCAACCTTAGAATTGAGAATGCTAATTTAATTTCTAAGGTTGAGAAGTCAAATATTTGTGATGATTCAATTGCCAATCTTAGAAATGATAATACTAGTTTAATTGCTAAGATTGAAAAATTGAATGCCTCTCTTGCTAGCCTTAGAATTGAGAATGAAAATTTAATAGCTAAGGCTAAAGACTTAGATGTCTGCAATGCTTCTATTTCCAATCTTAGAGATGAGAACACATTTATGCATGCTAAGATTGTTGAATTAAAAACTTGCAAACCCTCTACATCTACCGTTGAGCATGTTACAATTTGCACTAGATGTAGAAACATTAATGTTGATGCTATTCATGATCACTTAGCTTTAATTAAGAAACAAAATGATCACATAGCTCAACTTAGTGCCAAAATTAATGAGCATGACTTAGAAAATGAAAAATTTAAATTTGCTAGAAACATGCTCTATAGTGGGAGACGCCCTGGCATTAAGGATGGCATTGGCTTCCAACAGGGAGACAATGTTAAGCTTAATGCCCCTCCTAAAAAGTTGTATAACTTTGTTAAGGGCAAGGCTCCCAAGGTTTAGGATAACGAGGGTTACATTTTATACCCTGCCAGTTATCCCAAACACAAAATTAGGGGAATTCATTCTAGGAAGTCTCACTCTGGCTCTCATCATGCTTTTATGTATAAGAGTGAGGCATCTAGTTCTAGGCAATCCACTTGTGCTAAATTGCCTAAGAAGAAAACTCCTATTGCATCAAATGATCATAACATTTCATTCAAGACTTTTGATGCTTCCTATGTGCTTACTAACAAATCAAGCAAAATAGTTGCCAAATATGTTGGGGGCAAACACAAGGGCTCAAAGACTTGTGTTTGGGTACACAAGGTGCTTGTTTCTAATGTCAAAGGACCCAAGACCATTTGGGTACCTAAGAACAAGGCCTAAACTTGTTTTGTAGGTTTATGCATCCGGGGGCTCAAGTTGGATAATTGATAGCGGGTGCACAAACCACATGACTGGGGAGAAAAGGATGTTCTCCTCATATGAGAAAAACCAAGATCCCCAACGAGCTATCACATTTGGGGATGGAAACCAAGGTTTGGTCAAAGGATTGGGTAAAATTGCTATATCACCTGACCATTCTATTTCCAATGTTTTTCTTGTAGATTCATTAGATTTACAATTTGCTTTCTGTTTCTCAATTATGCAAAATGGGCTACAATTGTCTTTTTACGGATGTAGGTGTCACTATCTTTAGAAGAAGTGATGATTCAGTAGCTTTTAAGGGAGTGTTAGAGGGTCAGCTATACTTAGTTGATTTCAATAGAGCTGAACTCGACACTTGCCTAATTGCTAAGACTAACATGGGCTGGCTCTGGCATCACCGACTAGCACATGTTGGAATGAAGAATCTTCACAAGCTTCTAAAGGGAGAGCACATTTTGGGACTAACCAATGTTCATTTTGAGAAAGATAGGATTTGTAGCGCATGCCAAGCAGGGAAGCAAGTTGGTGTTCATCATCCACACAAGAACATCATGACGACTGATAGGCCGCTTGAGCTACTCCACATGGACCTATTCGGCCCGATAGCTTACATAAGCATCGGCGAGGGTAAGTACTATCTAGTTATTGTGGATGATTATTCTCGCTTCACTTGGGTGTTCTTTTTGCAGGAAAAATCTCAAACCCAAGAGACTTTAAAGGGATTCTTGAGATGGGCTCAAAATGAGTTCGGCTTGAGGATCAAGAAGATTAGAAGCGACAACAGAACGGAGTTCAAAAACTCACAATTTGAAGGCTTTCTTGAGGAGGAGGGCATCAAGCATGAGTTCTCTTCTCCCTACACGCCACAACAAAATGGTGTAGTGGAGAGGAAGAATAGAACTCTATTGGACATGGCAAGAACCATGCTTGATGAGTACAAGACTTCGGATCGGTTTTGGGCCGAGGCGGTCAACACCGCTTGCTACGCCATCAACCGGTTATATCTTCACCGAATCCTCAAGAAGACGTCATATGAACTCCTCACCGGTAAAAAGCCAAATGTTTCATATTTTAGAGTCTTTGGTAGCAAGTGTTTTATTCTTGTTAAAATAGGTAGAAAATCTAAATTGCTCCTACGGCTGTAGAAGGCTTTTTACTTGGTTATGATTCAAACACAAGGGCATATAGAGTCTTTAACAAGTCCACTGGACTAGTTGAAGTTTCTTGTGACATTGTGTTTGATGAGACTAACGGCTCTCAAGTAGAGCAAGTTGATCTTGATGAGCTAGATGATGAAGAGGCTATATGCGTCGCACTAAGGAACATGTCCATTGGGGATGTGTGTCCTAAGGAATCCGAAGAGCCTCCACACACACAAGATCAACCATCTTCCTCAATGCAAGCATCTCCACCAACTCAAGATAAGGATCAAGCTCAAGATGATGAAATTGAAGATCAAGAGGAGCCACCTCAAGAGGAGGACAATGATCAAGGGGGAGATGCTAATAATCAAGACAAAGAAGATGACGACGGTCCAAGACCGCCACACCCAAGAGTCCACCAAGCAATCCAACGAGATCACCCCGTGAACACCATCCTTGGCGATATTCATAAGGGGTAACCACTCGATGTCGTGTTGCTCATTTTTGTGAACATTACTCTTTTGTTTCCTCTATTGAGCCACACAGGGTAGAGGAAGCACTTCAAGATTCGGATTGGGTGCTGGCAATGCAAGAGGAGCTCAACAACTTCACGAGGAATGAGGTATGGCATTTAGTTCCACGTCCTAATCAAAATGTTGTAGGAACCAACTGGGTTTTCCGCAACAAGCAAGATGAGCATGGTGTGGTGACAAGGAACAAAGCCCGACTTGTGGCCAAGGGATATTCACAAGTCAAAGGTTTGTGTAACACCCGAGGTGTTACCATGGCTAGGGCACATCTATGCTCTAATGACTGTGATCACATGTGGAAGAAACTTAAGGAGAAGAGTATAAGAACCTTGGATACTAGGTTTTAACCAAGAAATGTGAATGACCAAAAGCATTACCCAAGCTTGTGTGCACTTATCACCTTGGACCAGAAGGGAGTAAACCCTAGACCTCTCTTGAGCCCCTATCTCCTAAACACCTTGGTTGAAAGGGAGAGATTAAGCAAAGGTGCAAATCATGACCAAACCTTTGGCACAAAGTTAAGTAACTTATTAATCTACAAATATAGAGAGGAAACATTACTAAAAGACCCCTTAAGAAACCCCAAATCCATTCCTTAAGTAGAGAAAGAGCTAGAGCTCTCTAATTCTCTCTAAGTCAAAATCTACACCTAATCTAAAGATCCACCGTGTTCACCTTGAAGATGGAACCAAAACCACCTAAGTTCTATACCAAAAATGTGGCATACCACCTAAGGCACCCCCTGGGAAAAGTTGAGACCGAGCCCTTGACATTTGACATGTCTTGACATCACTTTTGTCGCGCAGCGGGCAGGGGGACAAGCCAGATTTGGTGTCCACATATCTTCTGACCTAGGGCATATCTTCCCTTGGAACTCACATATAAGAGATAGCCATAGGTGCCAGGAAGAGGTCTGCGCCGGATTTTTGCCAAGATTCACACGTTTGCGATCTCAGCAAGCTTTTGAACACGGGCAGATGAACACCTCCACGTGTTCGACGCGTTCTGCGCGCGCCAGAGCACTCTCGCGCCCGACCTCGCGTGCCCCGCGTCGCACCAAAGCCCAGCCAGCGCCGTTGCCCGCGCCCGCGCCTATAAATCCCCCAGGGACCTTAACCGTACCACTCCGCACGCGCTCGACCTCACCGGAGCCCAAAACCACCGGCGTTTGCCCGTGCACGGCGTGTTCGCGGCTGCCCGATCCCCCTGCCACCGTAGACCGGCCAACCGAGCCTTTCCCAATCCCGTCCTACCCTCGGAGAAGACTGAGCACACCTCGGTGAAGCTCCCCGAGCGAGGAATCGAAGTTTGCTTCGCCGGAGAGGCCAGTCCACGGTCGCCAGACTCCACCCGACCACCGGCGAGCATAGACCGGGTAATCCTCTGCTCCATTCTTTGATTCCTTGTGCACACAGCCTCTACGTCACCCCGTGAAGCTCACCGTGCCATTGGATTGGATTAGGTCGCCATGGTTTGGCCGGCACACCCGCCGCCGACGAGAGCACCCGCCTGCGCACGTGGACCGGGCGATTTCGGCCACCCCCGCCGTCGAGCCGTACACCGTTGTGACCGTCAGAACCTCCCGGAGCCAACCCCGCCCCTCGCCGGACCTCTCTCGTTGCCGGTAAGCCGTGCCACCCTTTTCTTTCTCGCGGGTACTGTTTAAACCTAGGGAGGGACCGCGGGGGAGAAGAAAAGAAAGCTAGGGGGTTTTGCGCAATGTCAGTGACTCGGATGAATAGTAGCGCGGGGGTATAACTGAGAGAGTTAGTTTGGAAATAACCCGAGGACTTTGGTGCAAAGTGGTTTTCCAGGAAACCTTTTATTAAATCTGATTTAAAATTTGAATAGAACTTGAATAATTCATATCTTCTGTTTTATTCATCCAAATTTAGTCAAACCAATTTTGTCAGATCTTAAATAACATAAACTACTTAAGAAAAATATAAAACCCCTATGTACTACAGAAAACTTTAGGGTTCTGATTTATTTATTGTTTTGGCCAAAAGCTAAATAATAGGAAGAAAAATAGTTGCACTATTTGACTAAGGTTAAGAAAATTTGGAGAAGTTTATGACCACCTACTGACCTATTTAAAAATGCTAAACCCCTCTGTTCACCCCATTAAGGTAGCTTTTGCCATTTATTTCACATTGTGTTTAAAGTTAAAGAAAATAAGAAAGGTGATTTAAATAAGGAACCAGGGAGCACCCATACTTTTGTTAGCCCCCTTATTCAGTGTAGTTCACTAGAAAAATCTATTGTACTCTGGTTTAGTATAAAATAAATAGGATACCTTTTATTTTAAGAAAACAAGGAAAACTTAGAAAAACTCTACAAAAATAACCCCATGGTGAAAACACCCCAACCCTTTTTATTTTGAACCTCCAATTCCTAGAATGGTCTATAGTGACCAAGGGCAACCCACTGTAATTTTTACAGATTTTTTGGAAAAAGTTAAACCACTGTTGTAATTCAAACCTACACTAGAATCCATAAATAGAAAATAAAGAAAGGGAAAATGAATAATGGAAATTAGTGTCATCATAAAACCCTTTGTAAATTGTCCACTGAAATACATAAAGGAAATACCAAATCCACTATGCTTATCCTTAACAAAACCTAAACCTAGAGTGATAAGCATAAACCACTAAAAGCCACGTATGACCAAGAAACCCTAAGTTACTCATTAACTTGGTTTTTCTTCCTTTAGCATAATGTTATTAAATCCTGCATAATCATGACATGCATATTCATTGCATTTCGATAGACTGTAACCTCGCTGACGGAGAGTACGTCCTCTTGCCGGAGCAAGGAGCTGCTCAGGAGGTAGCCCCGGATCCAGCCCCAGAGCCTGCACCAGAGGATCTGCCTGCCACTGCTTTGGAAGGCAAGCCCCGATTTTATGCATAACCTGTTTTATATACTATTTTACTACACTTAATGATTGTAGGACTGAATGTGCACTTAAGTGTAGGAGTTGTTTGGAAACCAAGCTGCATGATCTCAGGAATCCCATTGAGATGAATACTAGTATGCTAAGTCGAGTAGCTGCTTTATTAATCAGGATCTCGGTAGAAGTCAAGTGATTTTTCTAGCACTCGCGCGAGGTCAGGAATTGGCTGTATCCACTTTCTTATCATATCGATGTTGGTTTATGGGCAACAATCCATGGGGATTGGTTGTCTACGGGATAAAAATTGGAATAAGGATTAAGGTGTGGTACCGTGAGTCAAGCGTTTGAACGTACTAAACATATACCGAGAAATATGGTAAATCGGTAATCCTAGTACCTGAGTGAACCTGCCCGCAGACTTTACCCCTCACGCGACCTGAGACGTGGTCTCCCATTCCGGTTATGGTGGGTACAAGTGCGGTCACTGCACGACGGCAGTCGAGGTCAGTGAGGCATTGTATGCCAAGGCGGTGAGCCCTGATCTGTTGCCAGGGAATCGATGGGGACGGTTGATGTGTGTGGGGACGGAGTGCCTCGCCACGTCGTGTGTTTAGGTTTACCTTTCAAGGATAAAAACTCGATTCGAATCGTCTGCTTCTCGCAGCTAATGAGACTGCTTGATCCATGCTGCTACATTGAGTAGCAAGTGGAAATATGATGAGTTGATACAAGATGTTGATTGCTAAAAATGTTTGCTACTATGTATGAGTAGATAGTACACATTTAGCCTTAAGAGAGTTACACTTAAATTGGCAAAGTTAAAAACTTGATTTAGAAACTCAGCTAGTGCTTTTGGCAACCAAACCCCCACAGCCAAACAGCTGCATGTCTAGAGGTAGAGGAGTAGACTCCTCACACCGGGTAAGTCTAGCTGAGTATTAGTATACTCAGCCTTGCTTGTGGCATAATTTTTTACAGGTTCTTTGGAGGACATGGTTGCTGGAGTGACTTGGCCGTTCATCTTGCCACCGGGTTGGACTGTCGAGTGGGACCCCGCCTCGGCTGAGGAGGAGCATGAGGAGTGATGGGACAGGCTTCCCCATCCCTCCATTTATCTATCGTTAGTTTTATTCCGCTGCACTTCGAACAATGATGACTACTTTTGCAAAACTCCGATGGTGATGTAATAATTTAATACTCCTTAATGTATGGTTTTATGCTTTATTGTATTTGCTCTGTGACTCACCTTCGAGTGAGATTGTGGTACTTGATCCTGTCAGTGGCCTCGTCGGACTAGATCTGAGGGATTGACGGGTTATTCCCATTTAAGTGTGGTCTAGCCTCTAAGGCGGGACTTAGGCACTTAAGTCGGAATAATTCGGGCAATTCCGCCACAGCTGGTATCGGAGCTTGTACCACCACAGAGGAATCAATAAAATGTAAATACCATCCTTTTCTAAAGTAAAACTTGATAGAAACAATGTTGGATAGATCGTAGGACGATCAGGATAGACCTAGGACGTGAAGCCTTAGGATGATAGAGGGGTAGTTAGGTGGCTAAGTGATTAAGCCCTACAGGCTACTATAAGGGGTGGGAGTTCTTCCCTATTTCCTTTACGTTGATGTGAGATCATTCAGGACGAGCATGCATGCATTCTTAAATTAAACAAATGGATAATTGAGTAAGGACTTTAATACAAAATGATGACCAACTAAGTACCCCAGTACCATTGTTATATTTAGAGAGAGGCTGAGTTGTGTTTCCTTTTTCTTTTTATAATTCTTTTTCTTTTACTTACGCTTAACCGTACACAGATGACTTCCCACGGATCCTCAGACGACGGGAATGCACTGTCCCACATTGACGGGCTTGCACGAGAGGGCCTTCCCCGTATTTTGTGGGAGGTACTTCAGGGGGCCAGATACACGACACCTCCTCAGTACGCGGTGCAGCAGTTCGAGAAGCACCGAGTGCCCCGTTGTAGGGTGAGGATGTCCTTGGAGCCTCATCCCCTGCAGCCAGGCTGGCGTTCACTGGACTCTGAGCCCTTTGGATACCGGGCTGAGGACACGATCGAGGCGATTGCTCTGCATGGGTTGACCACTTTCTGCGGATTCCATCCCTTGGAGCTGTCCACCCACTGTAATACCCAAAATCTTATTTTAGATTTATTAAAAAAATCCTATTCTGTGATTTATAAAGGTTCTATAAAATGATTTGAGTTAAAACATCATTTGATTCCTTTCTTTTCAAAATATATTTTCCTAAAATAAGTAATGTGTGTGCATTACATATTTATAGCCTTTACCTAGATGGATAAGACTAATTAATAAGTATATAATCTCATGCTGGATTTTGATTGTGCTTTTATTTTGAAGTTTAAATTTGAACCCAGAATCAAATTTGAAATTTGAAAAAACAACTAGAAATAATAAAAAAAGAAATAAACAAAAGGGAGAGAAGACTGTCTCGGCCGGATTCCTATTCTTATGGTCCAAGACCTATCTACCCTCATGCCAGCCCAGCACCAACCCACGCAGCACCTCATCCGGTCACTGACAATCAGTCCTAGCCACTAGACCCTTTCCGTTCACGCACACGCGGGCTCCGCGCTGACGGGTGGGCCTTACTGCTCGGGTCCGTCGTCGACCTCGCGTTATGGGGCGTAGCTGTGCAACAGAAGAATCCACCATATATCTCGCGGGACCGTTTCTGGCTCCAGCTGGGACTCCGAGCGCCACCAGAATATATAACCTAAAATCATCTACTCTTTCTCCCAGAACTTTTCAATCGCTCACCCCGTCACCATCCTTCCTTTGATCTAACGTTGATTTTTTTGCTCCACTTTCCTTGGGCGTCTACTGCCTTGTCTGGTGTAGAAAAAAAACAATAGATTTTGTTCTGTTGTTCTGCTACGGGTTTTGTCCTCTCCTCTCTCACTCGGCGAGCTGTGTTGTTCACTTGGGATTCCACAGCTTGGTTTCGGATGCTTGATTAGGATGGATCGGTTTTGGTTTGAGAAGGCCCCCTTCCGAGGCAATGAATTTGGTGCGGGTGGATGGCTTCCTGTCAGGATGAGTTCTTGAAGCCAAGGTAAATCTTTGACTTGCCTAGTTTCCAATTCCAAATTCCGAGATTCCACTGCTTCTTGATCCGTCGGGCGCCATGGGCCTCTGTGGTGGCAAGTCGACAGCAGTCTAGGGGTCGGCGGTAGCAGAGGAACAACAAAGCTGGGGCGCTGGCCCGCCAGCGATGCCTGTGAAGGTGCCTCAGACGCCCAAGCAGGCCATGTCGTTCTTCTACTTACCGAGCCGCTCTCGCCCTCCAGCTACAAGGGTCGCGCTGCCGCTCTACGTACATGTCGCCGTGCTCTAGCGTTGAGTGGAGAAGAACCATTGTAGACGTTGATCTCGTAGCAAATAGCCATGATCAAACTCCTTAAAAACGATTCGGTCGTCTGATCCTAACCGTAGTACATCAGATGGACGTCCAGGATTACAAGAAACATACCCTTTCGCCTTATTAAATCTGGGTCGTCGATCGGGAATCTGATGGCCAGGTTCACGTACCGCTTCACGATCTGTTTTGAGCCCTTGGATCTTGATCGGATGGATCTGAGCGCAGAATACCCCTTCGGCTAGGATCTTTCTAAAGAGCCCCTCGGCTTATTCTAAATTAACCCGCCGTCCACCTCGGGTCAGGGCTGAGTCTGGTAGATTTTGCAAATTGAACCTGAAGTTTCTTAGTAAATGACGCGCAGTCCAGATAACAGAGAAAACTAGATAATTAATATTAGAAATTGATTGTTAGTATAAAAATAAATCTTGAAACTTATTTAATGCATAGAAAATTTATTTTAGCTCCTTTTAAATTCATTCCAGTTACATTAATTTTCTTGTAATATTCTTTATCACCTAGTAGCTCTGTTTAGACAGGAAATGTAGATTAAAATTGGTTACTTAATTTATCCTGTGCCAAGTACTTAATAACTTCGGAAATATATAACTTAATAATTGTAACTCCGAATTTAGTGATTCTTGTTCCTACAATCTCGTAGCAACGAGTAGATCATTATTATGCAGTTTGTGATTATGTTTGGTGTGATGTTAATTTTGTCTATGCCATGTTTGTTTGTATTGCTACGACTAGCGTGAGGTCACGAGTCACCTGAAGATCATCCTGGTACCTGGAATCTCAAGTCCTAGGCAAGTTGTGCCCTTGATCACTTCTTTTTACCCAGCCATGTTCTGATTAATCATAATGATCTGCATAGGTTAATTTTGATGGGACCTAATAGGTTACCCTAGTTTGTCTATCTTTATACCTTGTTTACCACTGAACTTTTGGGTAGTACTTGCTAGTGCTTTATGTGGTTTTGGGTATGAAGATACAATATTCATGATCACACTTTTATCATCAGTTGTTTTTTACTGTTCATGATAAGATCATTATGTTAATTGGAACATGGAGCGACCACCCGGGAAAACAGTGCTACCACAAGGGTTTATGGACGCCCTTGGCTGATTAATTAGGAAAGCTAGTGGAGGACTACCTTACCCGAAAGGGGCAAGGGCAGTAGGGGAGTGGTCAGTGTAGGGAGGTCCTTGGTTGATTTTGCTGCGATGGCGGTCAGGCAAGAACCCTGCATTGGAGCTTCCTATAAACTGTAGCGGGTTTTCTGAAGCTAGTGGAACTTTGTAAAGGCCTCGTAGTGTTACCCTGCCTCGCCTCCTCGGTAGAGGTGTATGGGAAGTCGCGATCCCTTGGCAGATGGGTAACATGACTTGTGGGTAAAGATGCGCAACCTCTGCAGAGTGTAAAACTGGTATACTAGCCGTGCTCACGGTCATGAGCAGCTCGGACCCTCACATGATTAACTTATGGAACTAAATTCAATTTGTCATATGCATTGCATCGCAGGTGATGTTGTTACTTTTGTTCTACTACTTAATTGGGTTGGTATAAACTTATACTTAGTAACTGCTAATAAAATTTTGACCAACTTTAAAAGCAATGCTCAGCTCTAACCATCCTCTTTGGTAAGCCTTACACTTCACGTGAGCTCCCACCTTTGGCGAGTTCATGCACATTATTCCCCACAACTTGTTGAGCTATGAACGTATGTGAGCTCACTCTTGCTGTCTCACACCCCCCCATAGGTCAAGAACAGGTACCACAGGATGAGGCGCATGGAGGATGCTGCGATGTGTTCGTGAGAGGTCTAGGTCGTCGTCTCTCAGTCAACTTTGGTTTGCTGGACCGTTGTCTCCTTATAATGTAACTATTTATTTTGTACAGAACTCCTATTATATAGTAAAGATGTGACATTCGATCCTGTGCCATGATTCATCATATGTGTGAGACTTGGTCCCAGCACACCTGGTGATTATGTTCGCGCCCGGGTTTTGGACCCTAAAAATCCGGGTGTGACAGAAGTGGTATCAGAGGAATGTTGACTGTAGGACGAAACCTAGATAGAACTGGACAACCCTTATCTACTTACCTTTACTACTCTGATTCTTTCTAAACTTTTCTTAATCTTTTCTCATCTCTTTCCGCTTTACTCTGATTATTTTTACCTTTTCTTTCTAAAGACAATTGTGGATTTCACACTTTGAAATCTTGTGCCTAAAGTGACCTTTAGGAATAGGAGACCTACTCTTAGGAACAAAAAAAACTAATTTTATAAGTATCTATATGCTTGAATGTTTGTTCTTATGATATTTGTCTGATTTGGTTCTTTGATTGAGTGTGATGAGTTGTGGAGTAATGTCCACAATTACATCTACATATACGTATAGGCATAAATATAAATAAATAAATAAATCATAAGATGACTATACAAACTAAGAATGTCCGTCATTAAAAAATGTATCTAGCTTAATAGATCCACCCTATCTTAAAAGACTCTCTCTCTTATCTTAATAGATCCATCGCATTTTAAAAGAGTCCCTCTTATCTTAATAGATACATCTTATCTTGAAGAGATTTTATGTCATCCTAATAAATCTAACTGACCTCAAAAGATTCTATCTTATCTTTATGGATCCATCTTATCCTAATAAGCATACTTATCCACCATAGTTTAACAACCATGATCTAATGCAAATTAATTAGATCTTATCTAGTCAAGCTAGTCATACCAATCTAATCTAGATCCCATCTAATCTAATATGGTCCAACCTAAAGTGAGTTACTTAATGGATAAGTTAATACTTATGAAATAAGACAAGACCCTATCCACATGCTTTAACTTAGTTCACTCTGTGCACTAAATAAAGAATGACAGACCAACCCAATAGAGTCTTGATGGAATGCATAATCTGTCTATCCCCACCTATCATCAAACAAATTTTTGACCTACATCGTGTAGTCTATCTCATCCATATCTATCCTAACCATATTTCCCAACCCCAATGATATGCACTAACCGCGAATCAATGAGACCAAGACCGGAGGACAAACAAATCAACCTCGTCAAGGGAGGAGAGAAGTCAAAGTCGATCTTCAGATGCATTACCATCCAAAAAGGAGTTCTCTCTCACCGTAAACTTTCTTACCCCGAGCTATTCTTGCCCTAACCTACCCATCTTTTATCCTACATAATAATATGATTGTACCTAAGTATATCATGCTCTCCTAATACCCACTATTGACTATAAAAAAATGTGAGACTTTGGATCTTTGAACCAATTATAAACTAAAAAGCTGAATTGTAAACCAATTCTTCTGTATCCCTTTTCTTACAAATCTCGAGGACGAGATTTCTGTTAAGAGGGGTAGAATTTGTAATACCCAAAATCTTATTTTGGATTTATTAAAAAAATCCTATTCTGTGATTTATAAAGGTTCTATAAAATGATTTGAGTTAAAACATCATTTGATTCCTTTCTTTTCAAAATATATTTTCCTAAAATAAGTAATGTGTGTGCATTACATATTTATAGCCTTTACCTAGATGGATAAGACTAATTAATAAGTATATAATCTCATGCTGGATTTTGATTGTGCTTTTTATTTTGAAGTTTAAATTTGAACCCAGAATCAAATTTGAATTTGAAATTTGAAAAAACAACTAGAAATAATAAAAAAAAGAAATAAACAAAAGGGAGAGAAGACTGTCTCGGCCGGATTCCTATTCTTATGGTCCAAGACCTATCTACCCTCATACCAGGCCAGCACCAACCCACGCAGCACCTCATCCGGTCACTGACAATCAGTCCTAGCCACTAGACCCTTTCCGTTCACGCACACGCGGGCTCCGCGCTGACGGGTGGGCCTTACTGCTCGGGTCCGTCGTCGACCTCGCGTTATGGGGCGTAGCTGTGCAACAGAAGAATCCACCGTATATCTCGCGGGACTGTTTCTGGCTCCAGCTGGGACTCCGAGCGCCACCAGAATATATAACCTAAAATCATCTACTCTTTCTCCCAGAACTTTTCAATCTACTCCTTTGATCTAACGTTGATTTTTTTGCTCCACTTTCCTTGGGCGTCTGCCTTGTCTGGTGTAGAAAAAAAACAATAGATTTTGTTCTGTTGTTCTGCTACGGGTTTTGTCCTCTCCTCTCTCACTCGGCGAGCTGTGTTGTTCACTTGGGATTCCACAGCTTGGTTTCGGATGCTTGATTAGGATGGATCGGTTTTGGTTTGAGAAGGCCCCCTTCCGAGGCAATGAATTTGGTGCGGGTGGATGGCTTCCTGTCAGGATGAGTTCTTGAAGCCGAGGTAAATCTTTGACTTGCCTAGTTTCCAATTCCAAATTCCGAGATTCCACTACTTCTTGATCCGTCGGGCGCCATGGGCCTCTGTGGCGGCAAGTCGACAGCAGTCTAGGGGTCGGCGGTAGCAGAGGAACAACAAAGCTGGGGCGCTGGCCCGCCAGCGATGCCTGTGAAGGTGCCTCAGACGCCCAAGCAGGCCATGTCGTTCTTCTACTTACCGAGCCGCTCTCGCCCTCCAGCTACAAGGGTCGCGCTGCCGCTCTGCGTACACGCTGCCGTGCTCTAGCGTTGAGTGGAGAAGAACCATTGTAGACGTTGATCTCGTAGCAAATAGCCATGATCAAACTACTTAAAAACGATTCGGTCGTCTGATCCTAACCGTAGTACATCAGATGGACGTCCAGGATTACAAGAAACATACCCTTTCGCCTTATTAAATCTGGGTCGTCGATCGGGAATCTGATGGCCAGGTTCACGTACCGCTTCACGATCTGTTTTGAGCCCTTGGATCTTGATCGGATGGATCTGAGCGCAGAATACCCCTTCGGCTAGGATCTTTCTAAAGAGCCCCTCGGCTTATTCTAAATTAACCCGCCGTCCACCTCGGGTCAGGGCTGAGTCTGGTAGATTTTGCAAATTGAACCTGAAGTTTCTTAGTAAATGACGCGCAGTCCAGATAACAGAGAAAACTAGATAATTAATATTAGAAATTGATTGTTAGTATAAAAATCCATCTTGAAACTTATTTAATGCATAGAAAATTTATTTTAGCTCCTTTTAAATTCATTCCAGTTACATTAATTTTCTTGTAATATTCTTTATCACCTAGTAGCTCTGTTTAGACCGGAAATGTAGATTAAAATTGGTTACTTAATTTATCCTGTGCCAAGTACTTAATAACTTCGGAAATATGTAACTTAATAATTGTAACTTCGAATTTAGTGATTCTTGTTCCTACAATCTCGTAGCAACGAGTAGATCATTATTATGCAGTTTGTGATTATGTTTGGTGTGATGTTAATTTTGTCTATGCCATGTTTGTTTGTATTGCTACGACTAGCGTGAGGTCACGAGTCACCTGAAGATCATCCTGGTACCTGGAATCTCAAGTCCCAGGCAAGTTGTGCCCTTGATCACTTCTTTTTACCCAGCCATGTTCTGATTAATCATAATGATCTGCATAGGTTAATTTTGATGGGACCTAATAGGTTACCCTAGTTTGTCTATCTTTATACCTTGTTTACCACTGAACTTTTGGGTAGTACTTGCTAGTGCTTTATGTGGTTTTGGGTATGAAGATACAATATTCATGATCACACTTTTATCATCAGTTGTTATTTACTGTTCATGATAAGATCATTATGTTAATTGGAACATGGAGCGACCACCCAGGAAAACAGTGCTACCACAAGGGTTTATGGACGCCCTTGGCTGATTAATTAGGAAAGCTAGTGGAGGACTACCTTACCCGAAAGGGGCAAGGGCAGTAGGGGAGTGGTCAGTGTAGGGAGGTCCTTGGTTGATTTTGCTGCGATGGCGGTCAGGCAAGAACCCTGCATTGGAGCTTCCTATAAACTGTAGCGGGTTTTCTGAAGCTAGTGGAACTTTGTAAAGGCCTCGTAGTGTTACCCTGCCTCGCCTCCTTGGTAGAGGTGTATGGGAAGTCGCGATCCCTTGGCAGATGGGTAACATGACTTGTGGGTAAAGATGCGCAACCTCTGCAGAGTGTAAAACTGGTATACTAGACGTGCTCACGGTCATGAGCAGATTGGACCCTCACATGATTAACTTATGGAACTAAATTCAATTTGTCATATGCATTGCATCGCAGGTGATGTTGTTACTTTTGTTCTACTACTTAATTGGGTTGGTATATACTTATACTTAGTAACTACTAATAAAATTTTGACCAACTTTAAAAGCAATGCTCAGCTCTAACCATCCTCTTTGGTAAGCCTTACACTTCACGTGAGCTCCCACCTTTGGCGAGTTCATGCACATTATTCCCCACAACTTGTTGAGCTATGAACGTATGTGAGCTCACTCTTGCTGTCTCACACCCCCCATAGGTCAAGAACAGGTACCACAGGATGAGGCGCATGGAGGATGCTGCGATGTGTTCGTGAGAGGTCTAGGTCGTCGTCTCCCAGTCAACTTTGGTTTGCTGGACCGTTGTCTCCTTATAATGTAACTATTTATTTTGTACAGAACTCCTATTATATAGTAAAGATGTGACATTCGATCCTGTGCCATGATTCATCATATGTGTGAGACTTGGTCCCAGCACACCTGGTGATTATGTTCGCGCCCGGGTTTTGGACCCTAAAAATCCGGGTGTGACACCCACCCCATTGGCTTGTTCCCCGCGGAGAGGGAGGACGACCCAATGTGGAAGGATCGGGTGGAGCATGCCAAGGACATCTGGGCTATCTAGCCAGGTCAGACTGCTCACTTGACAGTACGGTGCATGAATGCCCTGTACCGTCTGCAAGTGATGCGTGGTGAGGCGATGTCCCATCTGATGGCATTGTTGGAGGCAACTAAGATCACCCTGGACAACAGAGAGGAGCTTGTGGTTGATTTGTCCACTAAGATGGTGGAAAAGGACTTGCAGGTGGAGCAGCTGTCAAATGAGATCCAAGAGCTGGAGGAATTAGTGGGAACAAGGGAGAACACCATCGAGGTTCTCGAGGATCAGCTTATCAACACCCAGCAGCAGCTTGCCAAGGCTAATGAGCACCTGGATATGCATCACCAGGAGATCCAGGATATGGAGGCTAACGAGGACGTCGACATAAAGGGAGGAGAGGAGCCTGCCTCCAGCTTGGACACTGCTGGCTCAGGGAGACCACCTTCCCCCGAGTCGAGTGTTGCCTCGTTCGCTCACTAGGTATGAGGAGTAGGGTTAGAAGTCGGTAATGGTGGGACTCCTCCAAGCTAGCTTAGCTTTTGCACCCTTGGGGTACTAGGCTAGATAGAGTTGAGTCTTTTGGGCCATTGATGTAATCATGATAAACTCTTTTGGAAACATGGTGGATGGATGATGTTAGTCTTAATTTGGGAAGAAAAGTTTATGCCTTTTGAAATCCTTTATGTTTATGTCGGAATCTATCAATTTCGCCTTTTGACTCTTCCACCGCGATTAAACCTTAAACTTGAAGATGTGTTATTGAGCATACATGTGATTTTTCAGATGGCCGGGAGAGCGCGTCGTGGTCAGAATGAGCGCTTTCCTCCACCGTCGCCACCGCCTCCCACTCTGCAGGAGCTAATGGCTCAGCAGAATGAGATCTTGAGGCAGCTAGCTCAGCGTCAGCCACCACCTCAGCACTATGGTGGTGGAGACCATCAGCGTCACCCCGCGGCAGCTACCTACCAGGAGTTCCTTAGTACCCAGCCTCCATTGTTCACCAGGGCAGAGGACCCACTTGATGCGGATGTGTGGTTGAGAGTAGTGGAATCCAAATTCCCGCTACTCCATGGAGTTTGCTCAGAGGTCACTAAGGTCAGGTTCGCCACCCAGCAGCTTCGCGGACCCACAAGGACTTGGTGGGACCATTTTCTTGCTATGCAACCAGATGACCGAGAGGTGGAATGGAGAGAGTTCAAGGCAGCTTTCAGGGGGCACCATATACCAGCCGGAATTATGGATCGAAAGCTCAACGAGTTTCTAGCACTCACTTAGGGCAACAGGACAGTGTTGCAGTATGCTCAGGCTTTTAATGACCTGTGCCAGTATGCCAGATATCATGCCGACACGGACAAGAAGAAGAGAGACAGGTTCAGAAGGGGGCTCAGCACTAAGCTCTGTGACCGTCTCAACACCGTCAGGGCCAACAGCTATAATGAGTTGGTCAACATGGCCATCTCCCAGGAGGACTGTATCACAGCTCGTCAGGCAGAGAAGAAGAGGAAGAATCCTATGGCAGGACCTTCAGCTCAGCCACAGCGTTTCAGGATTGTGTCTGACACTCAGAATAGGGGACCGCAGCAGCAGCAAGGACGTTGGGTGATCCGACCACAGCAGCAGCAGCAGGCACCCAACCGTACCCAGTACCCAGCTCAGAGGAACAATCAGCAGCAGCAGCATCGTCAGGCTAATGACAATAGGTGTTTCACATGCGGCAACACCGGACATTATGCCAAGAATTGCCCCAGAAACCAGCAGAGGCAGGGGCAGAATGTTAACCAGAACCAAGGCAAGAGACAGAGGGTGCAAGTGAGGCAAGGCCGGCTGAACTTCACCACCATGGCTGATATTCCAGAGGGAGCACCCGTCATGACTGGTATCTTTACAGTTTTGAATTATCCTGCTATTATTCTTTTTGATTCTGGTGCATCGCATAGTTTTATCAGTGCCAAATTTAGTGCCAAGTGTCAATTACCTTTTCACCACACCAATGGGGGTATCACAATTTCGACACCAGGAGGCAGGGTTGCCACCTATCAAGTCAACAGACATGTGCCCATAAGGTTTGGTAGTCTAATAATTAAAACCACCCTCCTCATTTTGGGTTTGGATAGCGTGGATATTATATTGGGAACTGACTAGTTAACCAGGCATCAAGCAGTTATTGATATTGCAGCTAGGGCCATTGAGGTGCACTCACCAACTTGTGGTGAAACCACACTATATTTGCCCGACCAAGGTTGTACCCGTTCCTGTGCCTTCGTTATGATAGAATCCCCAGTGGAAAAGATCCCAGTGGTCTGTGACTACCCAGATGTTTTTCTAGATGAATTGCCAGGGATGCCACCTGACCGAGACATCGAGTTCGCAATCGAATTGCAACCCGGGACTGCTCCTATTTCTAAAAGACCCTATAGGATGCCTCCCGCGGAATTGGCAGAACTGAAAAAGCAATTGCAAGAGTTGTTGGACAAGGGATTCATTCGCCCAAGTACTTCACCATGGGGATGTCCTGCTTTATTTGTGAAGAAAAAGTATGAGAGTTTGAGACTGTGTGTTGATTACCGCCCTCTCAATGCGGTGACTATCAAAAACAAATACCCACTACCCCGCATTGATGTTCTGTTTGATCAGTTAGTGGGAGCCAAAGTGTTCTCCAAGATAGATCTTCGTTCGGGTTACCATCAGATCAAGATCCGTACCAGTGATATTCCCAAAATGGCCTTCTCAACCAGATATGGGCTTTATGAGTTTTTGGTGATGTCTTTTGGGCTGACCAATGCCTCGGCTTATTTCATGTACTTGATGAACTCAGTATTCATGCCAGAGCTGGACAAATTCGTGGTCGTTTTCATTGATGATATTCTGGTCTATTCCAAGAATGAAGCCGAGCACACTAAACACTTGCATACTGTACTTCAGAGACTGCGTGACCATCAGTTGTATGCCAAATTGTCTAAATGTGAATTTTGGCTGAAGGAAATTAAATTCTTGGGTCACACAATTTCTCAGGATGGGATATCTGTTGATCCTGAGAAGGTACAAGAGGTGATGGATTGGAAGCCCCCGACTATAGTGAGCAGATTCGAAGTTTTCTGGGATTGGCAGGGTATTATCGACAATTTATTCCGGATTTCTCCAGAATTGCCAAACCAATGACTGAACTGTTAAAGAAGGGAGTCAAGTATGATTGGAGCCAAAAGTGCGAAGATGCCTTTCATACTTTGAGGCAGCATTTGACAACAACCCCAGTGCTGGCTCAACCTGATAACACCAAGCCCTTTGAAGTTTATTGTGATGCTTCTGGTACCGGATTGGGATGTGTCTTAATGCAAGATAACAGAGTAATTGCTTATGCCTCCCGAGCACTCAGACCCCATGAGCAGAACTACCCTACACATGATCTGGAGTTGGCAGCCGTGGTTCATGCTCTCAAGATATGGAGACACTACTTGATGGGAGCTCACTGTAACATTTACACTGATCACAAGAGTCTCAAATACATTTTCACTCAGGCAGATCTTAACATGAGGCAGAGGAGATGGTTAGAATTAATCAAGGACTACGATTTGGAGGTGCACTACCATCCGGGCAAAGCCAATGTTGTGGCAGATGCCTTGAGCAGAAAGACCCAGTGCAATTGCATGAGCATGGATGCAAGAGTTACCACCCTGTGTGATGAGTTGTGAAATTGAACCTGGAAGTTGTATCCTCTGGTGACTTAAACTATATCTCGGTGGAGCCCACATTACAAGAGCAGATAGTCAGGGCCCAGATTGAAGACAAGGGTGTTTAGGTTATCAAGGAAATGATCGAGCAGAAGGCAGAGAAATACAAGTGCTTCCGTCAGGACAGCAAGGGAATTCTATGGTTTAGAGATCGATTGGTTGTTCCCAAGGACCCCGAGCTCAGAAAGAAGATATTGGATGAAGCTCACCTTTCAAAGTTCTCCATGCACCCTGGCAGCAACAAGATGTACCATGATCTCAGATCATTATACTGGTGGACCAGAATGAAGAGGGAAATTGCCAAGTACATATCCGAGTGTGACACCTACCAGAGGATCAAAGCTAGTCATTTGAAGGCAGCAGGCCCTTTGCAACCCCTTCCCATACCATCTTGGAAATGGGAGGACATTTGCATGGACTTTATCGTGGGATTGCCCAATACCTCCAGGCACCATGATTCAATTTGGGTTATTGTGGACAGGTTGACCAAGACCGCTCATTTCTTACCAGTACACACCACCCACAGGACAGAGAAGTATGCGGAGATCTACATTGACCAGATAGTTCGTTTGCATGGGATACCAAGGACTATAGTATCAGACAGAGGAGCACCATTTGTGGCACGATTTTGGGAGCAATTGCAGGAATCACTTGGGACCCATGTAGTACGAAGCTCAGCATACCATCCCCAAACAGATGACCAGACAGAAAGGGTGAATCAGATTTTGGAAGACATGTTAAGGGCATGTGTGCTACACTACAGAAAAGATTGGGACAAGTGTCTTTCCTTGGCAGAGTTTTCTTATAATAACAGCTACCAGTCCGGTTTGAAGATGGCACCTTTTGAAGCCTTATATGGGAGAAGATGTAGAACCCCGCTGAATTGGTCTCAAGCAGGAGAGAGGGAAATATTTGTAGCAGACTTGGTACTTGAAGCAGAGGAAAAGGTCAGAGTTATTACAAAGAACTTAGAAGCTGCTCAGGCCAGGCAAAAGAGCTATCATGACAAGAGGCGAAAGCCTCTACAGTTTGAAGTGGGAGATCATGTTTATCTTAAGGTGTCACCCACCAAGGGTGTCCAGAGATTTGGGATCAAGGGCAAGCTAGCTCCTCGCTACATTGGACCCTACGAGATCAAGGAGGCTTGTGGACCTGTAGCCTATCAATTGAAGTTGCCACCCAGCATGTCAGCGGTTCATGATGTGTTCCATGTATCTCAGCTGCGGAAATGTGTCCGCCTACCCACTGAAGTGCTACCCGAGCCAGACATTGAGATAGAACCAGACTTGTCCTATCAAGAATACCCCATCAAGGTATTGGATCAGAAGGAGAGATCAACACGGGCAAGGTCGATCAGAATGTATAAGGTTCAGTGGAGTCACCATTCAGTAGAAGAAGCTACATGGGAGACTGAGGATTTTCTACGCTCTCGCTTCCCCGACTTTTTGCCCAAAGGAGTCGGTACGTAACCCCAAAACCCCACCCCCACCTGCCCTTTGAATACAACTATAAGGAAAACTTAGATGATAAGGGTAGTCTAGGTTGTGGTTTTAACTTAAAAAGGACTTCCTTCTGAAGTTGCAAAGAGAATGACATTCGAAGAGCAGTTAGCTAGAGAAACTTGAACAAAAAGAAGGAACAACGCACCAACACGCCTTCATGGCACCCCTCTAGAGGACTCTACCTAAAATCTCGGGATGAGATTCCTTTAAGGGGGGAGGGCTGTAACACCCCAGGTGTTACCATGGCTAGGGCACATCTATGCTCTAATGACTGTGATCACATGTGGAAGAAACTTAAGGAGAAGAGTATAAGAACCTTGGAGACTAGGTTTTAACCAAGAAATGTGAATGACCAAAAGCATTACCCAAGCTTGTGTGCACTTATCACCTTGGACAAGAAGGGAGTAAACCCTAGACCTCTCTTGAGCCCCTATCTCCTAAACACCTTGGTTGAAGGGGAGAGATTAAGCAAAGGTGCAAATCATGACCAAACCTTTGGCACAAAGTTAAGTAACTTATTAATCTACAAATATAGAGAGGAAACATTGCTAAAAGACCCCTTAAGAAACCCCAAATCCATTACTTAAGTAGAGAAAGAGCTAGAGCTCTCTAATTCTTTCTAAGTCAAAATCTACACCTAATCTAAAGATCCACCGTGTTCACCTTGAATATGGCACCAAAACCACCTAAGTTCTATACCAAAAATGTGGCATACCACCTAAGGCACCCCCTAGGAAAAGTTGAGACCGAGCCCTTGACATTTGACATGTCTTGACATCACTTTTGTCGCGCAGCGGGCAGGGGGACAAGCCAGATTTGGCGTCCGCATATCTTCTGACCTAGGGCTTATCTTCCCTTGGAACTCACATATAAGAGATAGCCATAGGTGCCAGGAAGAGGTATGCGCCGGATTTTTGCCAAGATTCGCACGTTTGCGATCTCAGCAAGCTTTTGAACACGGGCAGATGAACACCTCCACGTGTTCGACGAGTTCTGCGCGCCAGAGCACGCCCGCGCCCGACCTCGCGTGCCCCGCGTCGTGCCAAAGCCCAGCCGGCGCCGTTGCCCGTGCCCGCGCCTATAAAGCCCCCAGGGACCTTGATCGTACCCCTCCGCACGCGCTCGACCTCACCGGAGCCCAAAACCACCGGCGTTTGCCCGTGCACGGCGTGTCCGCGGCTGCCCGATCCCCCTGCCACCGTAGACCGGCCAACCGAGCCTTTCCCAATCCCGTCCTACCCTCGGAGAAGACTGAGCACACCTCGGTGAAGCTCCCCGAGCGAGGAATCGAAGTTTGCTTCGCCGGAGAGGCCAGTCCACGGTCGCCGGACTCCACCCGACCGCCGGCAAGCGTAGACCGGGTAATCCTCTGCTCCATTCTTCGATTCCTTGTGCACACAGCCTCTACGTCACCCCGTGAAGCTCACCGTGCCATTGGATTGGATTAGGTCGCCGTGGTTTGGCCGGCACACCCACCGCCGACGAGAGCACCCGCCTGCGCACGTGGACCAGGCGATTCCGGCCACCCCCGCCGTCGAGTCGTACACCGTTGTGACCGTCAGAACCTCCCGGAGCCAACCCCGCCCCTCGCCAGACCTCTCTCGCCGCCGGTAAGCCGCGCCACCCTTTTCTTTCTCGCGGGTACTGTTTAAACCTAGGGAGGGACCGCGGGGGAGAAGAAAAGAAAGCTAGGGGGTTTTGCGCAATGTCAGTGACTCAGATGAATAGTAGCACGGGGGTATAACTGAGAGAGTTAGTTTGGAAATAACCCGAGGACTTTGGTGCAAAGTGGTTTTCCAGGAAACCTTTTATTAAATCTGATTTAAAATTTGAACAGAACTTGAATAATTCATATCTTCTGTTTTATTCATCCAAATTTAGTCAAACCAATTTTGTCAGATCTTAAATAATATAAACTACTTAAGAAAAATATAAAACCCCTATGTACTACAGAAAACTTTAGGGTTCTGATTTAATTATTGTTTTAACCAAAAGCTAAATAATAGGAAGAAAAATAGTTGCACTATTTGACTAAGGTTAAGAAAATTTGGACAAGTTTATGACCACCTACTGACCTATTTAAAAATGCTAAACCTCTCTGTTCACCCCATTAAGGTAGCTTTTGCCATTTATTTCACATTGTGTTTAAAGTTAAAGAAAATAAGAAAGGTGATTTAAATAAGGAACCAGGGAGCACCCATACTTTTGTTAGCCCCCTTATTCAGTATAGTTCACTAGAAAAATCTATTGTACTCTGGTTTAGTATAAAATAAATAGGATACCTTTTATTTTAAGAAAACAAGGAAAACTTAGAAAAACCCTACAAAAATAACCCCATGGTGAAAACACCCCAACCCTTGGGATAGTTAATGTTTTGTTATGAAGAACATAGGAAAAATATGAAATCTGTTGTTTGACATTTTTCAAATGACAAAGTAGTAGAAAGTGCCTTTTTGGCATTAAAACTTTGGAAATTCACAACTAAATAACCATCCCTTAACTTTCTGTGATTTTTGGCACAGAAGCTTATTATTACTGTTAGATGCCAACAAAAATAATTCTTAGGATAGAACCTACCCCTAATTAAGAGTTGTAGTGCAAAGTGGTCCATTTACACAACTTTTGTTATTTTTGTCTAAAGCATAGCCTTTTTATTTCGAACCTCCAATTCCTAGAATGGGCTATAGTGACCAAGGGCAACCCACTGTAATTTTTACAGAATTTTTGGAAAAAGTTAAACCACTGTTGTAATTCAAACCTACACTAGAATCCATAAATAGAAAATAAAGAAAGGGAAAATGAATAATGGAAATTAGTGTCATCATAAAACCCTTTGTAAATTGTCCACTGAAATACATAAAGGAAATACCAAATCCACTATGCTTATCCTTAACAAAACCTAAACCTAGAGTGATAAGCATAAACCACTAAAAGCCACGTATGACCAAGAAACCCTAAGTTACTCATTAACTTGGTTTTTCTTCCTTTAGCATAATGTTATTAAATCTTGCATAATCATGACATGCATATTCATTGCATTTCAATAGACTGTAACCTCGCTAACGGAGAGTACGTCCTTGTGTCGGAGCAAGGAGCTGCTCAGGAGGTAGCCCACAGATCCAGCCCCAGAGCCTGCACCAGAGGATCTGCCTGCCACTGCTTTGGAAGGCAAGCCCCGGTTTTATGCATAACCTATTTTATATACTATTTTACTACACTTAATGATTGTAGGAATGAATGTGCACTTAAGTGTAGGAGTTGTTTGGAAACCTAGTTGCATGATCTCAGGAATCCCATTGAGATGAATACTAGTATGCTAAGTCGAGTAGCTGCTTTATTAATCAGGATCTCGGTAGAAGTCGAGTGATTTTTCTAGCACTCGCGCGAGGCCAGGAATTGGCTGTATCCACTTTCTTATCATATCGATGTTGGTTTGTGGGCAACAATCCATGGGGATTGGTTGTCTACGGGATAAAAATTGGAATAAGGATTAAGGTGTGGTACCGTGAGTCAAGCGTTTGAACGTACTAAACACATACCGAGAAATATGGTAAATCGGTAAGCCTAGTACCTGAGTTAACCTGCCCGCAGACTTTACCCCTCACGCGACCTGAGACGTGGTCTCCCATTCCGGTTATGGTGGGTACAAGTGCGGTCACTGCACGACGGCAGTCGGGGTCAGTGAGGCATTGTATGCCAAGGCGGTGAGCCCTGATCTGTTGCCAGGGAATCGATGGGGACGGTTGATGTGTGTGGGGACGGAGTGCCTCGCCACATCGTGTGTTTAGGTTTACCTTGCAAGGATAAAAACTCGATTCGAATCGTCTGCTTCTCGCAGCTAATGAGACTGCTTGATCCATGCTACTACATTGAGTAACAAGTGGAAATATGATGAGTTGATACAAGATGTTGATTGCTAAAAATGTTTGCTACTATGTATGAGTAGATAGTACACATTTAGCCTTAAGAGAGTCACACTTAAATTGGCAAAGTTAAAAACTTGATTTAGAAACTCAGCTAGTGCTTTTGGCAACCAAACCCCCACAACCAAACAGCTGCATGTCTAGAGGTAGAGGAGTAGACTCCTCACACCGGGTAAGTCTAGCTGAGTATTAGTATACTCAGCCTTGCTTGTGGCATAATTTTTTACAGGTTCTTTGGAGGACATGGTTGCTGGAGTGACTTGGCCGTCCATCTTGCCACCGGGTTGGACTGTCGAGTGGGACCCCGCCTCGGCTGAGGAGGAGCATGAGGAGTGATGGGACAGGCTTCCCCATCCCTCCATTTATCTATCGTTAGTTTTATTCCGCTGCACTTCGAACAATGATGACTACTTTTGCAAAACTCCGATGGTGATGTAATAATTTAATACTCCTTAATGTATGGTTTTATGCTTTATTGTATTTGCTCTGTGACTCACCTTCGAGTGAGATTGTAGTACTTGATCCTATCAGTGGCCTCGTCAGACTAGATCCGAGGGATTGACGGGTTATTCCCATTTAAGTGTGGTCTAGCCTCTAAGGCGGGACTTAGGCACTTAAGTCGGAATAATTCGGGCAGTTCCGCCACAGTTTGGATTTTGGTGAAACCTATGCACCCGTAGCTAGGCTTGAGTCAATTCGTATATTACTTGCCTATGCTACTTACCATGGCTTCAAGCTTTATCAAATGGACGTGAAGAGTGCCTTCCTCAAAGGACCAATCAAGGAGGAGGTCTATGTTGAGCAACCTCCCGGCTTTGAAGATAATGAGTACCCTAACCATGTCTATAAACTCTCTAAGGCGCTTTATGGGCTCAAGCAAGCCCCAAGAGCATGGTATGAATGCCTAAGAGATTTTCTTATCGCTAATGGCTTCAAAGTCGGAAAAGTCGATCCTACTCTATTCACTAAAACAATTGCAAATGATTTGTTTGTATGCCAAATTTATGTTGATGATATCATATTTGGGTCTACTAACAAATCTACATGTGAAGAGTTTAGTAGGATTATGATTCAAAAATTCAAGATGTCTATGATGGGGGAGTTGAAGTATTTTCTAGGATTTCAAGTCAAGCAACTCCAAAAGGGCACCTTCATTAGCCAAACCAAGTACATTCAAGATATTCTTACCAAGTTTGGGATGAAGGATGCTAAGCCCATCAAGACACCCATGGGAACTAATGGGCATCTCGACCTCGACACGAGAGATAAATCCGTAGATCAAAAGGTATGCCGGTCGATGATAGGTTCTTTACTCTAATTATGTGCATCTCGACCGGATATTTTGCTTTTCGTATGCATGTGTGCAAGATTCCAAACCGATCCTAAGGAGTTCACCTTAAGGCCATAAAACGAATTTTGGGATATTTAGTTTATACTCCTAAGTTTGGTCTTTGGTACCCCAGGGGATCCACTTTTGATTTAATTGGATATTCCGATGCTGATTGGGCAGGGTGTAAGATTGATAGAAAGAGCACATCAGGGACTTGCCAGTTCTTGGGAAGATCTCTGGTGTCTTGGGCTTCCAAGAAACAAAATTCTTTAGCTCTTTCTACCGCCGAAGCCGAGTATATTGCCGCAGGCCATTGTTGCGCGCAATTGCTTTGGATGAGGCAAACCCTTAGGGACTATGGTTACAAATTAACCAATGTTCCTCTTCTATGTGATAATGAGAGTGAAATCCGCATGGTGGATAATCCCGTTGAGCATAGCCGCACTAAACACATAGCCATTCGGTATCACTTTTTGAGGGATCACCAACAACGGGGGGATATCGAGATTGCTTATATTAACACTAAAGAACAATTAGCCGATATCTTTACCAAACCATTAGATGAGAAAACTTTTACCAAACTTAGGCATGAGCTAAATATTTTTGATTCTAGGAATTTTGATTAATGTTTTGCACACATAGCTCATTTATATACCTTTGATCATCTCTTTCATTTGCTATGACTAATGTGTTCTTCAAGTGCATTTCATGCTAAGTCATAGATTGAAAGGGGAAAGGAGTCTTCGGCGAAGACAAGACTTCCACTCCACTCCATCGAATTATTCATCCTTCGCCGTCACTCCACACCGTTCTCCATTTTGGTATAATCTTCACTCCTATATTATTTACCAAAGGGGGAGAAAGTTTGTGAAAAGGCTTATATTTCACTCACAAGTATCCGTTTTTGGCGATTCATGCCAAAGGGGGAGAAAGTATTAGCCCAAAGCAAAAGGACCGCACCACCGCCAATTTCAAAAATGTAGTCTTTCAAATTTGTGTTGAGAAAAGATTTTTCAATTGGTATCTTATTTTGATATAACTTCAAATTGATATACCCTCTTCAAAATTAATATCTAAAACCCTCTTGAACACTAAGAGGAGGATTTCACTAAGGGGGAGTTTTGTTTAGTCAAAGGAAAAGCATTTGAAACAGGGGGAGAAAATTTCAAATCTTGAAAATGCTTCTCAAAATCTTATTCATATACCTTTGACTATTTGCAAAAGATTTTTGAAAAAGAATTTCCAAAACATTGCAAAACAAAACAAGTGGTGCAAACATGGTCCAAAATTTTAAATTAGAAGAAAGCTATCCATGCATATCTAGTAGAAATAATTATTGGTTTCATTCCAAGCAACCTTTGCACTTACATTATGCAAACTAGTTCAATTCTGCACTTTTATATTTGCTTTGTTTTGTGTTGGCATCAATCACCAAAAAGGGGGAGATTGAAAGGGAAATAGGCTTACACCTTCTCCTAATTGATTTTGGTGGTTGAATTGCCCAACACAAATAATTGGACTAACTAGTTTGCTATAGATTATAAGTTTTACAGGTGCCAAAGGTTCACAACAAACCAATAAAAAGACCAAGAAAGGGTTCAAACAAAGAGAGCAAAAGACTACCAAAGTGTGCCCTGGTCTGGCGCACCGGACTGTCCGGTGTGCCACCGGACAGTGTCCGGTGCTCCAGGGAACCCAACTCCGAACTTGTCACCTTTGGGAATTCTAGGAGCCGCTCCGCTATAATTCACCGGACTGTCCGGTGCAGCATCGGACTGTCTGGTGCGCCAGCGGAGTAACGGCTACACAGTGCCAATGGTCGTCTGCAACTGTACAGTAAAGCGCTACAGTGCGCACCTGCGCGCGCAGAAGTCAGGACAAGCGCCAGAAGGCGCACCGGATAGTGAACAGTGACTGTCCGGTGCACCACCGGACTGTCCGGTGGCCCAGCTGTCAGAAGCTCCAACGGTTGGAACCCAACGGCTTGGTGACGTGGCTAGCACACCGGACAGTGTCCGGTGGCGCACCGGACTGTCCGGTGCGCCATGCCACAGAAGCCCTCACCAACGGTCACTTTGGTGGTTGGGGCTATAAATACCCCCAACCACCCACCATTCATTTCATCCAAGTTTTCAGCCTTCAAACCTCATACAAGAGCTATAGCATTCAATACAAGACACAAACAAAGAGATCAAATCCTCTCCCTAGTCCGGAATCACTCCAACCAAATTAGTGACTAGAGAGAGAGACATTTGTGTTCATTTGAGCTCTTGCGCTTGGATTGCTTTTCTTCTTCCTTCTTTCTTGTTCCCAAGATCATTGTAATCAAAGCAAGAGACACCAAGTTGTGGTGGTCCTTGTAGTGGACTTAGTGTCCCATTTTATTGAAAAGAAAGGCTCACTCGGTCTAGGTGACCATTTGAGAGAGGGAAAGGGTTGAAAGAGACCCGGTCTTTGTGACCACCTCAACAGGGAGTAGGTTTGCAAGAACCGAACCTCGGTAAAACAAATCACCGTGTCATCCGCTCTTATTCTCTTGTGATTTGTTTTCACCCACTCTTTCGGACTCGTTTATATTTCTAACGCTAACCTCGGCTTGTAGTGTGTGCTTAAGTTTATAAATTTCAGATTTGCCTATTCACCCCCCTCTAGGCGACTTTCAGTAACCTTCCCTATCCTGAACCATGGGAGCCTTGCCCTTAACAAAGTTAGAAAGTCTGTTCTTAGAGCATACTATGAGCAAATTTAAATTTTTCATTCTCTAGTTCATGCTCGACAATTTTAGCATTTAATTTAGCTATGTGATCATTTTGTTCATTAACCATAGCAAGGTGATCATTCATAGCATCAATAATAACATCTCTACATCTAGTGCAAATAGTGACATGCTCAATAGTAGATGTAGAAACATTGCAAGCATTCAATTCTTCAATCTTAGCAATTAAACTAGCATTTTCAGTTCTAAGACAAGAAATTGAATCACTGCAAATATTAAGCTCTTTAGACAAGTTTTCACATTTTTCTACTTCAAGAGCATAGCCATCTTTGAGCTTAACAAATTTCTTATTTTCCTAAACAAGCAAGTCCTCTTGGCATTCCAAGATATCATCCTTCTCGTTAATGGTTTCTATCAATTCATTAATTTTATTCTTTTGATCTTTGGTAAGGTTTGCAAAAAGAGAGGTCAAATCATCATTATCACTAGAGCTACCCTCAACATCGGAAGTAGTGTATTTGGGGGTATTTCTAGAAAGTACCTTCTTCATTTTGCTATTTGAGAGCACCTAGAGGGGGGGGGTAAATAGGTGATCCTATAAAAATTAACACTAAATGGCACAAAACTTGGTTTATGAAATGTTAGTGGAATCAAAACCAAGGTGTTATGTCTGGAGAGAAAGAGATGACTTCTTCACTTAATTGAACTTCACAAGGTGAGTATTTAAACTTAGAGCAATTATCAAGAAGCAGAGAGAATCGCAAACGAATAACAACAGGTGACACAATGATTTTTATCCCGTGGTTCGGCCAAGTAGAACACTTGCCTACTTCCACGTTGTGGCATCCCAATGGACGAGGGTTGCACTCAACCCCTTTCAAGCGATCCAATGATCCACTTGAATACCACGGTTTTCTTCCCTAGCAGATGTTTCCTTTGTGAGGAATCTCCACAAGTTGGAGTCTCTCACCCTTACAATATTGATCACAATGAAAACCACAGGAGTAAGGGAGGGAAAGAAACACACGCAAAAGCTAGAGTCACAACAACGACACGCACACAAGTCAAGAAACGAGCACAAAAACACAACACAGCGAGTTTACAACTCAACAAGTGCTCAAATCTCAGTCACAATGATCTAGACGCATGCTTGCGGAGTCTAGGCGTCTTAGGATGTTCAATGGAGGCTTGATGTTCTGCTCCATGTGTCTAGTGGTCCCTTTTATAGCCCCAAGGCAGCTAGGAGCCGTTGGATCTCTATTTGTGTCACACCCGGTTTTGAAGGTAAACCGAATGCGAACCATGTACGTGCCAGGATCAGTAATTCACGTACACAGCGATTACATAAATGACTCATCATAACACAATGCTTCGAATTATAATAAAGAGTATGTAATAATATTACAGACTAGAGCCATTTACATAATATAAATCAAAGTACACAGAATCGAAACGTAGCCAACGTAAACAACCCACCACAAGAAGCTGACTGGGGGAGGTCGCTAGCCTAATCCTCGAACTCATCGAAGTCCTGGAACTCCTAGAGATCCGCCTCAACACCTTCTTCTTTACCTGAGCATAGATTGCACCAAAGGCAACCTGGTGTTTTGTGAAAGCAAGGGTGAGTACACATCAACGTACTCAGCAAATGTCCCATTTGGCTGAAGTGGACTAGCTTTATGTGGAGTTAGGATCAAGCAGTTGCTTTTAGTTGGTCAGGTAATTATTACTAGTATAGAGCCAGGTTTTAGCATTGACCCAAGTTGTTAACCCAAAAGTACTCTTTCCAAACGGAAAGAATACCAAGCATAATCATAATCATAAAAACCATCATTATCCTCATCACCATCTGTAAACAAAGTAGCCATGATTCAATGTGTCTCTAATCAATGGAGCTCCCTTGGCCGCTCATAACTGCGAGCACGGCTGATATATCAGTTTCATAACACTCTGCAGAGGTTGCGCACTTTACCCACAAGTCGTTATTCCCTCTCTAGCCCGGGCTTGCAAGACCCTTATTCACTCCCAAGGTGAATGGCCAGGGATTCACTACGAAGCCTTTACAAAGATTCCTTGAGGCTGTAGCCGCCCGTTAGGTTTCCTAAATGCACGGCACTCCTCCCCAAGGGGCGAACCAACCTTGGTAGAGCGAGCCGCATACACCGAGCCCCATTAACGGCACGACGGCGAAGCGAACTACACCCCAGTTCCTCTAATTATTCAGTTAAGGGTGTCCCATTCCACCCTCATGGTTGCACTATTTTCCCGGGCGGTCATCCAACGAACCAGTCCTTACGGAGAGGCACTCGAGAAACAGCTCGAGTCTCCTTAAATGCCACAAGTATATCATCATATCCAGAATAAAACCATAGTATCATCATTGTATCTCATCATGTTCATTGATTAAAGTAAAGCGCTAACATGAAGCTAACCATAGTAACCCAAAAGGTAATCAAGGACAAGGTAAATAGAAAGCTAGTCAATCCTTATGTTGTTCATAGTATGCGGGACAGTGAATTATACAGTAAATGGGACATAATGGGTCAGAGGACACTTGCCTTCACCAAACAGATGCTCAGGGTCTTCAGCCACTTAGAACTCGAAGAGCTTGATCTCAAGACCAGTGGTTCACCAAATCTTGATCGTCGATTCCTCGAAGCTCAGGAACAGACCGTAATCTATTCGCAACGCGAAGCGAAGACGAACAAGCACAAGCAAACAAACATATACATACACATAAGAACATTACACCATACCAGATAAAATGTTATAAAAGCGAGCAATATAAAATAGAGAGCGCCTTTACTGTTACGCGACGAAAAGAACCACAATAGACGAAACTATGGTCGAGGGGTTAACGCATTTACGCTAAACAAGTATTAACTATAACATTTAGTTCGACATGATTATATTAATCTACCTTTATTAAATGTAGATTAAAACTACTACTTAGTTTTGATTAATCTTCTATTCTAATAGTTGTCGGATTAAACAAGTAATTAATTAATTAACACGGACGATTATAAGCGACACAGTTTAATTACGCGCACGGACAGTGCGCGACGTGCGTGAGCGACGCATGACATGCGAAACAGCACGACACCGTGCAAACGACGCGAGGGCACGCGTGACACGCGAGATACACGCGATACGCGAACTAGTCGCGCGGCACGAACGTGCGAAGGGATGATGACACGCACAACCGGCACGCAAACGACACGCAACTACTTGCGCGAACAGTGTGCGTGCCACAAGAACATCACGCGTGAATAGCGCACTGATGGTGCGGCGACGCTTGATTATCGCTAACAAATAATGTGATTGCATTAACCAAGTATTAGTTAGAACATTAGTTCGGCATAATTATATTGATTGACATTTGTCAAATGTAGATTAAAAACTACTACATAGTTGCGACTAAATTTCTATTTTAATAGTGAACGATTAAACCAATAATTAATTAACTGACGAGTGATTATAAGTGAACGATTTAATATCGCACGTGGATAGCGCGCGACACGCGACAATGCACGAAAACAGCGCGCGAAGCGTGCGAACAGCACGCACGACACACACGAGCGATCCACGACCAAGCGAACGAACAACACGTGTGATACGCGAGACGACACACGCGACAACACGCGGCAACACGCGAAACAGCACGACGCACGAACGACGAGCGTGACACGCACAAAGCAATGCACACGACACTTAAGAATAACATACTGATGTCACGTTTATACTTAGAATGTATTAATTTAAAATGGCTGAGTCGACATTAATCATACTAACATGTATTTAAAAAACACAAATTAAAACTATACATTAGGTTTAATTGGAGGGTTGTTTTTAATAACTACCGAATGAACAAATAATTAATTAGTTAAATAAAACATGTGTCATGACAAAATAGTAGTTTTAACGTGTACACGGTATTATTACGAGCTAACTCAACTAAAACAAGTCGAAATGAGTTTACGATGCAAAAGATATTAAATACTTAATCATCCACAGATTTACGGCAACCTGACGTAATCTTATTGGCTGAAGGATTTCCACATGGAGAGCCACAAAAGAAAAGTCACAAAGCATCCTAGGATCTAAATCGTGGTCCACTAGCAGATTGAAACGTGGCCACGGTGGGCCATTCTCCCTCATCCTGGCTCCACGGATGGACAAACTACTCAGGTTGTTTCTTCTCCACGGTCGGTTCTTCAACCTGCTGCAAGAGGAGAGGTCTATGGAAGAGAAAGAAGGGGTTGGCCTGGGCAGTTTCACTGCTGCGCAGGGGCGTGGGAGGCTCGGCGCTGCTGGCTGGCCAGCCTGCCGCGGCGAGGCACGGGCGACGCGACCACACAGGAAATACAGGTGGGGGCTCACCATTGCCGGGGCTAGAGCAAGGCCGCGCTAGGGGCTCGACCGGGAGGAATCGAGGGGACCTGGGTGCCGCACCTGGGCAGGGGATGGGACGCGCAACAGGGGGCAGGCTCAGGGAGAGAGAGGAGATAGGTGGGGCTGCACGATGGGAGGCAGGGCCAGCCATGGCTGCCGGAGCATAGTGATGCAAGGATCTGCAGGGGCCGCTCAACAAGGGAAGAGTTGGGCACGCCGAGGGGAACTACGCCACCGTAGGGAAGCAGGGTAGGGCAGAGGGGCGAGCTCGGGCGGTTGCGCGCCGCGCTGGTCACAAGCCGCTGGCCGCGCTAGCTGCGTGCCACGCCTAGGGGTGGTAATGGATCATGGCCCTAATACTTGCTTAACAAACTAACAAGGCCCTTAATTTTGCTAGTTCGAAATTGTATTGTTTTATGATCCGGCCCTATCTTGATTCGATCCTTAAATTTGCTAGGCTAAATTAAATGGCCCGTTACCACCCCTCCACGCCAGGTCGCGCTCCATGGCCTCCTGGCCGTGTGGGATAAGGCCGAGAGGAGGGGACACGAAGGGGGCTGCACGAGGAAAAAGGGGTCCAAGGCGAGGAGGAAGAAGGCTCACCTATGCACGTGGAGCTCAGCTACGGTGGCGACTGGACGAACTGGATGCGCGCAGAAGGGGCTTGGCCCGCCATGGCCGTAGCAACAGTTCGGCTACAACTGTGTCGATCCAGATCGAGGTGAGGGGAAGAAAACTGAGACACGTCGTGGGCGAGATTAGTGCTTGGGCAGTTCGAGAGAAGATAAACAGGGCTAGGCGGGCTGGTGGGTGGGACCCGCGTGCAGCTAGGCACGCGGACCACACGCGCGGGTACGCAGCGGGGAGCGTGCACGGCGCTGGGCCACGCAAGGCTGGGGGTGCGGGTGGACGCGACCCATGGGCTGAGGGAAGCAAGTGCGTGGGACGCTAAGGCGCGATCGGGCCACGCAAGCGCGCGCCGCGGAAGCGGACCGGGGACGCAGGAAAAGGCCAGCTAGGAGGGGCTGGGGAAGGCTTTCTATCTCTCCCTTTCCTATTCAAATTTAAATATAATTTTTGAATCAAAGATTTAAATATATTTAATGAGTTTGAATGGATGCAGAAACACAACAACTCAACATAAAAAAATGTCCTGGCATGCTATGCAGCAATCAAGGACTCTTGTTAGGGTTTCATTTTACTAGGCTTACGGATATATAAAACCAATTAATTCTTTATTTTTAGAAAAAGTTGAAGGAAAGCAAAGAAATAAGAGGGTAACACCTGAATTTGGTAGATATTAGAAAAGAAATTTTATACCCCCAAATTCAGGGTGTTACAAATCTAACCCCTTTAACAGAATCTCGCCCCCGAGATTCAAGAAGGGGTTAGCAAGAAAATGAGATTGATTAGTTGGTTTTTTCAAAGCTTCTTTTGACTCAACTTGACTCTGGCAACTTTAACTTGCGGACTGGTTTCTTTCACCTTCAGATGCTTGAGACCGATTGGTACAATTCTTGAGGATCTCCTGGACCTGTGGGTTAGGACCCACACACGCTTTCGCTGCGCCACTCTGATCTTGTTGGTTGATGTTGATCGCATTTTCTTCATTAGGGTTTGCGGCTAACCCCCTTAATAGGAGCGTTGATATGCACTTGGTGAAGATGTTGTCGACTCTGATCTTCACTGATTTGGAGGAGTTGGAGGTTGCCAAATGGACAGGTGCAAGAGGAAAGGGTAGAGAGAGAAAAGAGGTAAACATAGACGGATTAAAGAGAGAAAAGGGAGAGCACTTAGCTACCTAACTCTATGACACTCAGCTAGTAAATTGATGTCATTGCGGACCAAGGGCCACAACGCATCAACACTTATCACAAAGAAGCAAATCAGTCATCACACAAGGACAAACAGCACAAGCATACAACAACAAACATCTCGTTGCTATACGTTAATGTTAACTAGATGGTGGTCTTTCCTTACCAAGGGGAAACTACTCTAAGGCCATCGAAAGGCAAGGGGAATGATAAGACATGCAGGATAGGGGCATGAGCATAACAAAGGATGAAGCTAAAACAAGAATTGTAATCAACAAGGGAGAGAATGCAACCAAGGTCAGGATAGGTAAAACACCATTCTCAAATCGAGATGGGAAAGATGATATTTCAAAAGGTAGGCATAAGATAAGCATCATGAAAAGATCTAGAGATTACAAAGGTAAGGGAGGAAACAGGAAAAAGCCCGCCAAAAGATCGAGTTAAGGCAAGACTTGCAACGCGACAGAAGAAAAGGGAACGAACAAGAGCGGGATGGGTAAGGCAACACTCTTGAACTGAAATGGGATAGATAGCTTTAAAATATGGGTACATGATAAGCATCAAGGTAAAGATTGAGGGATGACAAGGGTTAAAGTGATAACGGACAAACACACAATAGAGGATGTATTTTAGACAAAACTTGCAAGGAGTAAAAGAAGAGGGAGCAGTCAATGATGAAATAGATGAGGCTTTATCCCCGAACAGGGAGGGTAAAGAGGAGTCTTCAAATGGTAGGTTCAAGGTAAACAGGAAGGCAAGGACATAGATATCACGAGGGTTTAAAGGTGATAACAGACAAGGGTGTAGGAGAGGAGGTAATAGGGCATAAGAACCAAGGATATAAGTACCACCAAGTATGGAGTTAAGACAAGACCTGCAAGTGAAAAAGGAGAGGGCACGCCCAAGGGCCAGATAGGTAATCTACCACTCTCAAATTGAGGTGGAAGAGAGGAGATTTTTAAAGAGCAAGAATAAATATAAGTATCAAGGCAAGACCGATGGATGACAAGGTAATGGTGATAGCAAATAAAACACACATCAAAGGATGGAATTAAGACAAAACTTGTAAGGCGACAAGGAGTGAAAAGAAATCAAGGGAGAGATAGGTAACTCGTAGCTCTCAAACTGGGTTGAAAGAAAGGGGAGGCTTTTAAAGGATAAGTTCAAGGTAAGCGTTTAGGTAGAAGACATCAATATCGCAAGGGTCAGAAGCGATAACTGACAAGGGTATAAGAGAAAAGATGAAGGCATAGTAGAGTCAGTGGTACAAGTACAACCAAGAATGGGGTCCCGACAAGACTTGCACATGGCAAAGATGAGGTTACGAACAAGGGCAAAATAAGTAAAACACCACTCTCGGACTGAGATGGGAGATTGAAGATTTTAGATAATATACATAATGTAATCAAAAGGTAGGATAGAGTGATGAGAAGGGTAAAGGTAGTAACAAACAAAAGTAGGCAAAGGATGGAGTTAAAAACTCGCAAGTGACAAAGAAGATGATACGTCCAAGAGAAAAATAGGTAAAACATACAACTCTCAGATGGAGATGGAAAAGAGGAGATTTTAAAGGTCCAAAATAAGATAAACATCAAAGTAAGATATAGAGGTGATAAGGGCAAAGGTGATAATGATGAAAATCATAATCCATGGACAGAGTTAAGGCAAGACTCGCAAAGTGACGAAGTGGAGAAAATAATCAATGATAAGGTAAGTGAGGTTCCGATGGAAGAGTTGAAGTAAAAAAATCATTACCAAGTGGAATTACAAGGAAACAAAGAGATCGCCAAGGATATGAAAGGTAAAATGACCGCTCATGGATCATTAAGAAACAAGGGTGGTCAATGGCATGTAGAATGAAATATCTTAAACATACCTTGGGATATAAAGGTAAGCATAAAAAAGATGAGAGTATGAAAGATTTCAAGGAGATGAGCATACCAATATCAAGAGACAAGAAATTGCCGAAAGATAGCGACTTAACAACAGAAGAGGAAAGGGTCTAAAAAGACAGAAAGATCATGGACATATAAACTGAAATGTCTAAGTAGGTAGTAGAAATTTAGAGCCAAGTATTTGAAACAAGAGTATTAAAGGAATACAAGCATGTCAATACCAAAGGACTAGATTTCGCCATATGGTAGCAATTTAATGATGAAAGAGGAAAAATTCTCAAAAAGACAAGAAGGTTATGGTTAGGGGGCATTGTCGGCGTTTCGAGACCGGGGGTCCCTAGGCCGACGAGTGAATGTCGCCGCGTGCCCCAGCCCAGATGGGTCGAGCGCGAGGCCGAGCGCGAAGGGGGGAGAGCGAGGCGGCCGGAGACTGGCGTGAGAGAGGTGGGAATCCCGCGGCCTTCGTGTTCGTCCCGCGCCCAGGTCGGGTGCGCTTGCAGTAGGGGGTTACAAGCGTCCACGCGGGAGAGGGAGCGAGCGGCCTCAAGCGAGCGCGTACCTCGTCCTCGTCCCCGCGCGGCCAACCCTCTCTAAGAGGGCCCTGGTCCTTCCTTTTATAGGCGTAAGGAGAGGATCCAGGTGTACAATGGGGGGTGTAGCAGAGTGCTACGTGTCTAGCAGGGGAGAGCCAGCGCCCTAAGTACATGCCGTTGTGGCAGCCGGAGAGATCTTGGCACCCAGCTGGTGTGATGTCGTGGCCGTCAGAGGAGCGATGGAGCCTGGCGGAGGGAAAGTTGTCGGAGCTGTTGAGTCCTTGCTGACGTCCTCTTGCTTCTGTAAGGGGGCTAAGAGCCGCCGTCGTCACAGAGTATGCAGGGCGCCATCATCGCCTATCTGGCGGAGCGAGCTAGATGGGACGCCGGTCTTGTTCCCCGTGGCCCGAGTCAGCTCGGGGTAGGGTGATGATGGTACCTCCTGTTGATGTGGCTGGTCTGCGCCCTAGGTTGGGCGATGTGGAAGCTCCTCCGAAGCCGAGGTCGAGTCTGTCTTCCGTGGCCGAGGTTGAGTCCGAGCCCCTGGGTCGGGCGAGGCGGAGGTCGCCGGCTGATGCCGGGGCGAAGTCCGAGCCCTGGGGTCGGGCGAAGCGGAGTTCGTCGTCTTCTGGGGCTGAGCCCAAGTCCGAGCCCTGGGTCGGGCGAGGTGGAGATCGTCGTCTTCTGGGACTTAGCCCGAGTCCGAGCCCTGGGTCGGGTGGAGTTTGCCGTCTTCCGGGACTTAGCCCGAGTCCGAGCCCTGGGTCGGGCGGAGTTCGCCGTCTTCCGGGACTTAGCCCGAGTCCGAGCCCTGGGTCGGGCGGAGTTCGCCGTCTTCCGGGACTTAGCCCGAGTCCGAGCCCTGGGTCGGGCGGAGTTCGCCGTCTTCTGGGACTTAGCCCGAGTCCGAGCCCTGGGTCGGGCGAAGCGGAGCTTCCTATGGTGCCTTCGACCGGGCCTGACTGCCTGTCAGCCTCACTCTGTCGAGTGGCACCGCAGTCGGAGCGGCGCAGGCGGCGCTGTCTTTCTGTCAGGCCGGTCAGTGGAGCGGCGAAGTGACGGCGGTCACTTCGGCTCTGGGGGGCGCGCGTCAGGATAAAGGTGTCAGGCCACCTTTGCATTAAATGCTCCTGCGACTTGGTCGGTCGGTGCGGCGATTTGGTCAGGGTTGCTTCTTAGCGAAGACAGGGCCTCGGGCGAGCCGGGAACATATTCGCCGTTGGAGGGGGGCCTCAGGCGAGACGGAGATCCTCCGGGGTCGGCTGCCCTTGTCCGAGGCTAGGCTCGGGCGAGGCGTGATCGGTTCCCTCGTATGGACCGATCCCTAACTTAATCGCACCCATCAGGCCTTTGCAGCTTTATGCTGATGCGGGTTACCAGCTGAGAATTAGGAGCCTTGAGGGTACCCCTAATTATGGTCCCCGACAGTAGCCCCCGAGCCTCAAAGGGAGTGTTAGCACTCGCTTGGAGGCTTTCGTCGCACTTTTTTGCAAGGGGACCAGCCTTTCTCGGTTGCGTTTTGTTCCGGTGGGTGCGCGCGAGCGCACCCGCTGGGTGTAGCCCCCGAGGCCTCGGAGGAGTGGTTTCACTCCTCCGAGGTCTTAATGCCTTGCGTAATGCTTCGGCTGGTCTGGTCGTTCCCTCATGCGAGCTGGTTGTAGCCCGGGTGTACGGTCGGGTCCCAAGTTCTCGGGCTGGTATGTTGACGCTGTCAACGGTTCGGCCGGAGCCGGGTTTGCGAGAGCAGCCCCCGAGCCTCTGCACAGGGCGAGAGGGCGATCAGGGACAGACCCGGCTTTTTTACATACGCCCCTGCGTCGCCTTTCCGCAAGGAGGAGGGGGGGAAAGCGCCATGTTGCCCTCGATGGGCGCCGAACATGGTGTCTCCGGTGAGCTGCAAGCGGGTAATCCGAGTGGACGTCCGTGCCCCGTTCGTTAGGGGTCGGCTAGGGGCCCAGAGGCACGCCCAAAAGTACCTGCGGGTGATCTGCCGGACCCGGTCCCCTGGCGACGGGGTCCGAGGGCTCGATGCCTCCCTCTGATGGGATTCCGTTACAAGATCATTCCCGCTGGTCTCGGAAATGTCCTAGGGTACCTCGGGAGCACAGCCCGAGCCTTGGTTATGTATCGAACGTACCCATGGTCATCCCTCGCTCGGCGTCTGAGGCGGCTGTGAACCCTTCGGGGGCCAGCCTTCGAACCCCTGATCAGTAGTGGGCGCGGAGCCCGAGTAGCCTAAGGCGATCGTGGAACCCTTCCGAGGGGCCGGCCTTCGAACCTCTGACTAGTAGTGGGTGTAGGGCCCACGCGATCTGAGGCGGCTGTCGAACCCTTCCGAGGGGCCAGCCTTCGAACCTCTGATCAGTAGGGGGCTCGGAGCCCGGTTCCTTCTCGGGGAAGGATCCTTTTTGGGGTATCCCCCTTTCCCGGTCCCTGTTGCAAGAGAGAGAAAGAGGAAAAAAGGAAAAGGATACGAAATCGAACGACGCGGCGTACCTTTTTTGACGCGGTCATTATGGCGAAGGCGAAGCGTCGCCCGCTTCTCCTGCCAGAGGCGCCACCTGTCCCGCCGCGGAGTTAATGCGACGGGGCGAGTGGTTGGTGGGGTGGTCGTTGTGCGTGCGCGAGCCATTCGAGGAACGGATCACGGGCGCGTTGTCTTCACGCCGTGAGAGAGGGTTCTCTCGCTGCCCCCGGACGGGACGTGAGCTTGGCTGACGACGTGGCCGCTGCTCCTGCCCGCCTGCCACCGCCATTACTGCTGGCCCACTTTTGGCCGCATTGACCGTCGCGCCAGGCTGGCGTTGCTGGGTCGCGCGCTGGGTCGCCTCGAGTCGCGGTGTTGGTTCCGCGGTCGAGGAGGCGCGGTAGTGGCGCAAGTGGCGGTGCAGTTGCATGCACGAAGCATTTGGCGCGCCGGTTGCATGACGCGTGGGCCTGGGCCTCCATGCTGGGCGTGTTGGGAGTTGGAGAAGCGCGCCCACTTGGCGCGGTTGCATGCCGCCTGCATGGTTGCCCGCCCCTTTCGCCCGTTGGTCTGGGCAAAAGTGGAGAGTCGCTTGTAACCGCTGGGCGGTTGTACGCACCGCGCACGGCGGTTTGGCTTCTTCCGCTCTGAGCCGGCTTGCATGACGTGTGGGACCCAGCCCCCGCGCCGTAGGGGAGGACCTTGGAGTGTGTTGGAGAAGACTCAGCCCGTGACGGCTAGGGACGCAAGTAGGGAGAGCCGCCTTTAAAACGAGGGTGACCCCCTTGGGAGGCGACCATGTCTCCGCGCTCCCTTATGCATCGTGTCTTTCCACCTTCCAAGCCCCCGGATGGGGGATATCCGCCGTCTTTCCGCCTCGTCGTTGGAGGACGCAACTCCGTGGGAGTGGGTACCTTTCAGCCATCGTTCGGCTTCAAGGATTTTCATCATGCAGCCCGGCTGTACCCCCCCCCCCCCCCCCCCCCCCGCCGGCGGTCACCCAAGACAGTGACCACCAGCCCCTGGGTGGGGAGAAGTAAGCCGGGCTGCGATCTTGGTCCCACCCTCAGCTTCAAGGATGTTCATCATCCTCACTGGGGTGGAGGCTGGGCTGAGCCGGAGCTCTACCTCCCGCGCGGGTTCGTGGGTCACCCTCTCCTGCGCCGTTCGAGGGAGAGGGCGCTCGCTGGCCCTGCAGGCGGGTCGGACTTCGACAACGTGGGGCCGGTCGACGGCAGGCGTCGTCTGCCCCAGCGCGTCGGGCTCATCGGCTTGGCCCGCGGTGCCCCCTCCTGCCGGAAGGCGGCTGCCGCGCCGTGTGCACGGGAGGACCGCCCAAGATGTCGCGCGCTGCTAGGGCGGCGTTCGTGTTCTGGGGCGGTCCTGCCTTTGCACCGGTACGGAGCCTCCGCGGGGAGGTCGGTGCCCTGCTCGTCCAGGAGGATCCGAGTGGGGATCTGCCGGCGGGCTGACGGCCCCTGTCGTCGGTGCCGAGGCGGAGGCGCCTCGAGAAGTCCCCGTCGCCGATGGGATCACCGCCACCATCCGTGCTTCGGGCCTCTGGATCTTTGTACTTGTCCTCGCCCCTCGAGCGACGGCGTGGGCGAGGGCAAGGTTGCAGCAGCGTTCGCCCTGAGGCCATCGCCGCTGCAGTTTGGCCACCCGTAGAGGGGGTCGTTGTCGCTGCTGCTGGAGCGGGCGACGGTGAGCCGTCTGCCGGTCTTCTGTTGCTCCGCAGGCCCCCCCCCCATTGAGTGGGGTTGTTCGTACCTGCGGAGGTGGAACCGGAGTTCCGTTTGTAATGGCACTTTGAATGCCAGTGTTTTTGTTCATTGTGGTTGTCGAGGCCTGAACATGTATGTATTTTTGGCACGGAGCCGTGTTTTTTCCTCATTTCCGAGCACTAAGACTCGCCTGTTGGTTGTCTGAACCGCTTCACCAAGCGTGAGTCGCCCCGTGTAAAGGTGACGAGTGAGGTATCCGTATCCCGGAGGCGTAGGAGTCCCTCGACTCGGTCGGCCTTGTTGTCCGAGGCTTCTCTAGCTTAGTTAAAGGAACCCCTCGGCCGCTCTTCGATGAGCCGAGGCCAGGGGTAGCGGTATCAGCATGAACAGGGGCAGAGTTGGCTCGAAAAGGAAACCTGGTTAGCCGGAGCCTAGCCGGGTCGTCCGTTAGCGGGACCGACACCGGAGTTGACCAGCCAAGGCCTCGGGTCGGGCTGTCGTCCTTGGAGGACGGCTGGCCGAGGCCCCGGGGTGACCGGCCGAGCCGCCTGCTCGGGCCGGATTCCCGGAGAAGACCCTGGCAGCGATTGCCTGGGCGTGGCGATGACGTCGTCCTTTAGAGTGGAGATCCTCGGATCGCGTCGCCGTCCGAGGCCAGGTCGGACCTCGCCGAAGGTGTCGTCGATGCCGAGGGTGCCGTTGCTCCCTTCAGCCATCGAGATCCGAGCCTGCAGGATCGGATTATCTTGTAGCGTGTGTTTTCTGCGGCCGCCGAGGCCTAAACACACCTTCGCCGTGTTGTAAAGTTGCGTCTCTTTTCCTCTTGTTTCGAGTATCTGGACTTTTTTGTCGGTAACAGAATTGTTTTGCGCGAGCGAGAGTTGCTTCTCACGGAAGGTGATGAGTGAGGTATCTGTATCCCGGAAGCGTAGGAGTCCCTCGGCTCGGTCTGCCTTGCCGCTTATGCGCATTCTTGCCCGTCCATGGGGTTCTGTTCCCGACGCAGTCGAGAAGGCTCAAACAATCGCTTCGGCAGAAGAGCTTCCGAACGTGAAGACTTGTTCGGTCCGCGGAATCACTTATCCGAACGTGAGTTACTTATCGCAGAAGGTGATGAGTGAGGTATCTGTATCCCGGAGGCGTAGGAGTCCCTCGGCTCGGTCAGCCTTGGCTGCTTACGTGTACTCCGTCGTTTTCAGGATCCACTTTCGAAGTAGTCAAAAAGCACGAAAGACATTCTGGCAGAAAAGATCTTTTTTCGAGGAAAAAATTCGACGCAGAGGGGGTTCCCCCCCCTTTAGCCCCCGAGGGAGGGTCGGGCTTTGCCGAGGCAAGGCTGACCCTTCCTTGATGACTAAACTTTGCGTGGGAGCGAGGTTTATGAACAACTTGAAAACATCTTAAGGGTAGAAGCGACGTAGCTGTTGGATGTTCCAAGCGTTGCTGTAGACCTCGCCTTGACCGTTGGCCAGCTTGTACGTTCCAGGCTTCAGAACTTTGGCGATGACGAACGGCCCCTCCCAGGGGGGCGTGAGCTTGTGCCGCCCTCGGGCGTCTTGTCGCAGCCGAAGCACCAGGTCGCCCACCTGGAGGTCTCGGGACCGGACCCCTCGGGCGTGGTAGCGTCGCAGGGACTGCTGGTACCGCGCCGAGTGTAGTAAGGCCTTGTCCTGAGCCTCCTCCAGCTGGTCCAGCGAGTCTTCTCGGCTAGCTTGGTTGCTTTGGTCTGTGTAGGCCCTCGTCCTCGGGGAGCCGTATTCTAGGTCTGTGGGCAAGACGGCCTCGGCCCCGTAGACTAGGAAGAACGGCGTGAAGCCCGTGGCTCGGCTTGTCGTTGTCCTCAGACTCCAGACCACCGAGGGGAGTTCCTTCATCCATCGCTTGTCGAACTTGTTGAGGTCGTTGTAGATCCGAGGCTTGAGCCCTTGTAGAATCATGCCGTTGGCACGCTCTACTTGCCCATTTGACATGGGATGAGCCACGGCGGCCCAGTCCACCCGGATGTGATGATCCTCGCAGAAGTCCAGGAACTTTCTGTCGGTGAACTGGGTGTCGTTGTCGATGATGATGGAGTTCGGGACCCCGAAGCGATGGATGATGTTGGTGAAGAACGCCACCGCCTGCTCGGACCGGATGTTGTTCAAAGGTCGGACCTCGATCCACTTGGAGAATTTGTCGATGGCGACCAGCAGGTGCGTGTAGCCCCCGGGTGCCTTCTGCAAGGGGCCGACGAGATCCAGACCCCACACAGCGAAAGGCCAGGTGATGGGTATCGTCTGCAGAGCCTGAGCGGGCAGGTGGGTCTGTCTTGCGTAGAACTGACACCCTTCGCAGGTGCGGACAATTCTAGTGGCGTCGGCCACCGCCGTTGGCCAATAGAAGCCTTGTCGGAAAGCATTCCCGACAAGGGCTCGAGGTGCTGCGTGATGGCCGCAAGCCCCCGAGTGTATCTCTCGCAGGAGTTCCTGACCTTCGGCGATGGAGATGCATCGCTGGAGGATGCCGGAGGGGCTGCGGTGGTAGAGCTCCCTCTCATCACCCAGCAAGACAAACGACTTGGCGCGTCGCGCCAGCCGCCGAGCTTCGGCTCGGTCGGAGGGTAGCTCTCCTTGGTGGAGATATTGCAGGTACGGGGTCTGCCAGCTTTGATCAGGCGTGACCCCACTTCGCTCCCCCCAACGTGCAGCGTCTCGCCCTCGAGGGCCGAGGGTACCTCGGGCTGAACCGAGGATGCCTCGGGCCAAGCCGAGGGTGCCTCGGACTGAGCCGAGGGTACCTCAGGCTGGCCGAGGGTGCCTCGGGTTCGGGCGTGTCGTCGATCTTGACGGAGGGTTGATGCAGATCCCGGGAGAAGACGTCCAGGGGAACCGTCGTTCGCCCCGAGGCTATTTTAGCCAGCTCGTCCGCAGTTTCGTTGTAGCACCGAGCGATGTGGTTGAGCTCGAGCCCGTAGAACTTGTCTTCCAGGCGCCGAACCTCATCGCAATAGGCCTCCATCTTCGGGTCGCGGTAGTGGGAGTTCTTCATGACTTGGTCGATGACGAGCTGCGAGTCACCGCGAGCGTCGAGGCGTCGGACCCCTAGCTCGATGGCGATCCACAACCCGTTGACCAGAGCCTCATACTCGGCCACATTGTTGGACGCCGGGAAATGGAGGCGTAGCACGTAGCGTAGGTGCTTCCCGAGGGGCAAGATGAAGAGTAGGCCTGCGCCGGCTCCTGTCTTCATCAGCGACCCGTCGAAGAACATGGTCCAGAGCTCCGGCTGGATCGGAGTTGTTGGGAGCTGAGTGTCGACCCATTCAGCTACGAAGTCCGCCAAGACCTGGGACTTGATGGCCTTCTGAGGAGCGAACGAGATCGTCTCGCCCATGATTTCCACCGCCCACTTTGCAATCCTACCCGAGGCCTCCCGGCACTGGATGATCTCCCCCAGGGGGAAGGATGACACCACAGTTACCGGGTGAGACTCGAAGTAGTGTCACAGCTTCCGCCGCGTTAGGATCACCGCGTACAGCAGCTTCTGAACTTGTGGGTAGCGGATCTTGGTTTCGGACAGTACCTCGCTGACGAAGTAGACTGGCCTCTGAACGGGCAATGCATGCCCCTCTTCTTGCCTCTCGACCACAATCGCGGCGCTAACCACCTGAGTGGTCGCGGCAACGTAGACCAAGAGGGCTTCTCCGGTAGCTGGGGGTACCAAGATAGACGCCTTCGTGAGGAGCGCCTTCAAGTTCCCGAGGGCTTCCTCGGCCTCAGGGGTCCAAGTGAAGCACTCGGCCTTCCTTAAGAGGCGGTACAGAGGTAGACCTCTTTCGCCGAGGCGTGAGATGAAGCGGCTCAGAGCCGCGAGGCATCCCATGACCCTCTATACGCCTTTCAAGTCCTTGATGGGCCCCATGCTGGTGATAGCTGCGATCTTCTCCGGGTTGGCTTCGATGCCCCGCTCGGAGACGATGAACCCCAAGAGCATGCCTCGGGGCACCCTGAAAACACACTTTTCAGGATTGAGCTTGACGCCCTTCGCCTTGAGACATCGGAATGTCACTTCAAGGTCGGAAAGGAGGTCGGAGGCTTTCCTCGTCTTGACCACGATGTCATCGACGTAGGCCTCGACCGTGCGGCCGATGTGTTCGCCGAACACATGGTTCATGCACCGCTGGTACGTCGCGCCCGCATTCCTCAAGCCGAACGGCATGGTGACATAGCAGTACATGCCGAAGGGCGTGATGAAAGAAGTCGTGAGCTGGTCGGACTCTTTCATCCTGATTTGGTGATACCCCGCGTAGGCATCGAGGAAAGACAGGGTTTCGCACCCAGCAGTGGAATCCACGATTTGGTCGATGCGAGGCAGAGGGTAGGGAACCTTCGGACATGCTTTCTTGAGACCAGTGTAGTCTACACACATCCGCCATTTCCCCCCTTTCTTTCTCACAAGCACAGGGTTGCCAAGCCATTCTGGATGGAATACCTCCTTGATGAACCCTGCCGCCATTAGCTTGTGGATCTCCTCGCCTATGGCTCTGCGCTTCTCCTCGTCGAATCGGCGCAGAGGCTGCTTGACGGGTCGGGCTCCGGCTCGAATGTCCAGCGAGTGCTCGGCGACATCCCTCGGTATGCCGGGCATGTCCGAGGGACTCCACGCGAAGACATCGGCGTTCGCGTGGAGAAAGTCGTCGAGCACTGCTTCCTATTTGGGACCGAGCTCGGAGCCGATCCGGACTTGCTTGGAGGCGTCACTGTTGGGGTCGAGGGGGACGGACTTAACCGTCTCCGCTGGCTCAAAGTTGCCGGCGTGACGCTTCACGTCTGGGACCTCCTTCGAGAGGCTCTCCAGGTCGGCGATGAGGGCCTCGGACTCGGTGAGGGCCTCGGCGTACTCCACGCACTCCACGTCGCATTCGAACGCGTGTTTGTACGTGGGGCCGACGGTGATGACCCCGTTGGGACCCGGCATCTTGAGCTTCAGGTAGGTGTAGTTGCGGACGGCCATGAACTTCGCGTAGCATGGCCTCCCCAGTACCGCGTGGTAGGTTCCTCGGAACCCGACCACCACGAACGTCAGGGTCTCCCTTCGGAAGTTGGAGGGTGTTCCAAAGCAGACGGAAAGGTCGAGCTGTCCGAGGGGCTGGACGCGCTTCCCGGGAATGATCCCATGGAAGGGCGCAGCACCTGCCCGGGCAGAGGACAGATCGACACGCAGGAGCCCGAGGGTCTCGGCGTAGATGATGTTGAGGCTGCTGCCTCCGTCCATGAGGACCTTGGAAGTGGCGCCGAAGCATGACGCACTCCTCAAGGGTGTGCTTGACGGGCCCCTGGTGATAGGGGCACGGCTCCTTGAGCATCTTGTCGAAGAGGTTGGCACCTCCGGGGGGCTTCCGAGGGTTCTTGTACTCGGCGGCGGCGACAAGGTCCGCGTCAGCGGCAGCGCGTTTCGCTTGCGACTTCTTCTTGCCCTTCTTCTTGGCACCGCGCTGAGTTGACGCCTCGGGGGCATCTTCCGAAGGGCGGCCCTGGGGCTGCTTGTCCTTTCGGAAGATAGCCTCGACCGCCTCCTGGCCGGAGGCGAACTTGGTGGTGATGTCCATCAGCTCGCTCGCCCTGGTGGGGGTCTTGCAACCCAGCTTGCTCACCAGGTCGCGGCAGGTGGTGCCGGTGAGGAACGCGCCGATGACATCCGAGTCGGTGATGTTGGGCAGCTCGGTGCGCTGCTTCGAGAATCGCCGGATGTAGTCCCGGAGGGACTCTCCCGGCTGCTGTCGGCAGCTCCGAAGGTCCCAGGAATTCCCGGGGCGCACGTACGTGCCCTGGAAATTGCCGGCGAAAGCTTGGACCAGGTCGTCCTAGTTGGAGATCTGCCCCGGACGCAGGTGCTCCAACCAGGCGCGAGCGGTGTCGGAGAGGAACAGGGGGAGGTTGCGGATGATGAGGTTGTCATCGTCCGTTCCACCCAGCTGACAGGCCAGACGGTAGTCCGCGAGCCACAGTTCCGGTCTCGTCTCCCCCGAGTACTTTGTGATAGTAGTTGGGGGTCAGAACCGGGTCAGGAACGGCGCCCGTCGGATGGCCCGGCTGAAGGCCTGCGGACCGGGTGGTTCGGGCGAGGGACTCCAATCCTCCCCGCTGTCGTAGCGTCCCCCACGCCTGGGGTGGTAGCCTCGGCGCACCCTCTCATCGAGGTGGGCCCAACGGTCGCGGTGATGGTGCTCGTTGCCGAGGCGACCCGGGGCCGCAGGCGCTGTGTTGCGCGTGCGTCCGGTGTAGACCGAGGCTTCCCGCATGAATCGGGAAGTCGCGGCATGAGGTTCCGAGGGGTACCCCTGCCTTCGGGAGGCAGAGCTCTCGGCCCATCGGACCGCGGCGCCTTCTAGGAGATTCTTGAGCTCCCCCTGGATTCGCCGCCCCTCTGTGGTTGATGGCTCCGGCATCGCGCGGAGAAGCATCGCTGCTCCAGCCAGGTTCTGGCCGACCCCACTAGATGTGGGTGGTGGCCTGACCCTGACGTCGTCGGCGATGCGGTGCTAGAAGCCCTGGGGTAGATGACATATTTCTCCGGCCGGGGGTTGGCCCGCCCATGCCTGCCCGACGTCCCGGCGGATCGGCTCAAGCGCTCCTGCTCCCTCGTCGAGCCTGGCCTGCACCCCGCGGATTTGCTCGAGCTGTGGGTCATGGCCCCCCGCCTGAACGGGGACCACAGCTAGCTCCCGTGGGATGTCAACGCGAGGCACCGGCCTAGGGAGATCACCGTCCTCCGGCATGCCGAGATGGTTGCCTTCGGAGGGACCCCCTAGATCGACGTGGAAGCATTCGCGACTTGGGCCGCAGTCCTCGTCGCCGAGGCTACGGCTACCGTCGGAACAGTCGGAAAGGAAGTAGTCGCATGCGGTCATGAAGTCCCGCATGGCACTGGGGTTGCCAAGTCCAGAGAAATCCCAACAGATGCTGGGCTCGTCGTCTTCCTCGGACCCAGAGGGCCCGTAGGTCGAGACGTCCGTCAGCCGGTCCCAAGGTGACCGCGTACGAAACCCTAGAGGGTTTGGACTTGCCTCTACGAGAGCACCCGCCAAAGCGAAGCCGCTAGGCGGGTCGAGGCTGAATCCGAAAGACGTGGGATGGGAATCGGTCGGTACCTTCTGGTCGACGGGCGGCGATGAGGTCACGTCGTGGACTGACTGCGCCGTCGTCTCAGGTACAAGGTTGACGTCCAGCAAGCTTTTCACGAGCGTGCTGGCGTCGTCCGCTTGCTCGAGATTGGTGTGTCACGGGGAGACGGCGCTCGCCTTCGTCTCAAACGCAAGGTCGACGCCCGGTGCGCCCCCCGTTGGGGTGCTGGGGCCGTCGACTCGCTCGACAGCCGACGAGGCACTGCCTCCTGCTTGGCCTTGGTTGCCCCGCCTCCTCCTCCGTCGGTGGGGGAGAGGACGGGGTGAGCTCGAAGGTTGTTCTTCCACCATGCGGAGAAGACGTCATCGATTCCGCCGCCGGCGGGCGGGTTGTCGGTCGCCATTGTCGTTGTCGCACGGCGGTGGAAGGAGTATCATGTCGTAGCTGCCGTCGAGGGACACGAACTCAAGACTCCCGAAACGGAGCACCGTCCCGGGTTGGAGAGGTTGCTGGAGACTGCCCATCTGGAGCTTGACGGGAAGTTGTTCGTCAACACGCAGCAGGCCCCTACCTGGCGCGCCAACTGTCGGCGTTTCGAGACCGGGGGGTCCCTAGGCCGACGAGTGAATGTCGCCGCGTGCCCCAGCCCAGATGGGTCGAGCGCGAGGCCGAGCACGAAGGGGGGAGAGCGAGGTGGCCGGAGACCGGCGTGAGAGAGGTGGGAATCCTGCGGCCTTCGTGTTCGTCCCGCGCCCAGGTCGGGTGCGCTTGCAGTAGGGGGTTACAAGCGTCCACGCGGGAGAGGGAGCGAGCGGCCTCAAGCGAGCGCGTACCTCGTCCTCGTCCCCGCGCGGCCCACCCTCTCTAAGAGGGCCCTGGTCCTTCCTTTTATAGGCGTAAGGAGAGGATCTAGGTGTACAATGGGGGTGTAGCAGAGTGCTACGTGTCTAGCAGGGGAGAGCCAGCACCCTAAGTACATGCCGTTGTGGCAGCCGGAGAGATCTTGGCACCCAGCTGGTGTGATGTCGTGGCCGTCGGAGGAGCGATGGAGCCTGGCGGAGGGACAGTTGTCGGAGCTGTTGAGTCCTTGTTGACGTCCTCTTGCTTCCGTAAGGGGGCTGAGAGCCGCCGTCGTCACAGAGTATGCAGGGCGCCATCATCGCCTATCTGGCGGAGCGAGCCAGATGGGACGCCGTTCTTGTTCCCCGTGGCCCGAGTCAGCTCGGGGTAGGGTGATGATGGTGCCTCCTGTTGATATGGCTGGTCTGCGCCCTAGGTTGGGCGACGTGGAAGCTCCTCCGAAGCCGAGGTCGAGTCTGTCTTCCGTGGCCGAGGTTGAGTCCGAGCCCCCGGGTCGGGCGAGGCGGAGGTCGCCGGCTGATGCCGGGGCGGAGTCCGAGCCCTAGGGTCGGGCGAAGCGGAGTTCGTCGTCTTCTGGGGCTGAGCCCAAGTCCGAGCCCTAGGTCGGGCGAGGCGGAGATCGTCGTCTTCTGGGACTTAGCCCGAGTCCGAGCCCTGGGTCGGGCGGAGTTCGCCGTCTTCCGGGACTTAGCCCGAGTCCGAGCCCTGGGTCGGGCGGAGTTCGCCGTCTTCCGGGACTTAGCCCGAGTCCGAGCCCTGGGTCGGGCGGAGTTCGCCGTCTTCCGGGACTTAGCCCGAGTCCGAGCCCTGGGTCAGGCGGAGTTCGTCGTCTTCTGGGACTTAGCCCGAGTCCGAGCCCTGGGTCGGGCAAAGCGGAGCTTCCTATGGTGCCTTCGACCGGGCCTGACTGCCTGTCAGCCTCACTCTGTCGAGTGGCACCGCAGTCGGAGCGGCGCAGGCGGCGCTGTCTTTCTGTCAGGTCGGTCAGTGGAGCGGCGAAGTGACGGCGGTCACTTCGGCTCTAGGGGGCGCGCGTCAGGATAAAGGTGTTAGGCCACCTTTGCATTAAATGCTCCTGCGACTTGGTCGGTCGGTGCGGCGATTTGGTCAGGGTTGCTTCTTAGCGAAGACAGGGTCTCGGGCGAGCCGGGAACACATTCGCCATTGGAGGGGGGCCTCGGGCGAGACGGAGATCCTCCGGGGTCGGCTGCCCTTGTCCGAGGCTAGGCTCGGGCGAGGCGTGATCGGGTCCCTCGTATGGACCGATCCCTGACTTAATCGCACCCATCAGGCCTTTGCAGCTTTATGCTGATGGGGGTTACCAGCTGAGAATTAGGAGCCTTGAGGGTACCCCTAATTATGGTCCCCGACAGGCATCTACAAAGATGTCGCAAGTACAAGAGTGAGATCAGATCTAATAGATTGAGAGAAGTATAGACCATACTAGAATAAAATACTTTTGGCAAGGGGGCATATATGAGCACAACATAGAATTAGTCGAGGTGACTAATATTTTGAAGCAGAATCAAGGATGAGGTGAAGTAATAATCAATAAGTCCTTAAAACGGCCAATGCTACTCTAGGTCAGCGGTCCTACAGTCCGCAAGGATTTGATACCACTTATGTCACACCCGGTTTTGAAGGTAAACCGAATGCGAACCATGTACGTGCCAGGATCAGTAATTCACGTACACAGCGATTACATAAATGACTCGTCATAACACAATGCTTCGAATCACAATAAAGAGTAAGTAATAATATTACAGACTAGAGCCATTTACATAATATAAATCAAAGTACACAGAATCGAAACATAGCCAACGTAAACAACCCACCACAAGCAGTTGACTAGAGGAGGTCGCTAGCCTAATCCTCGAACTCGTCGAAGTCCTGGAACTCCTGGAGATCCGCCTCGACACCTTCTTCTTTACCTGAGAATAGATTGCACCAAAGGCAACCTGGTGTTTTGTGAAAGCAAGGGTGAGTACACATCAGCGTACTCAGCAAATGTCCCGTTTGGCTAAAGTGGACTAGCTTTATGTGGAGTTAGGATCAAGCAGTTGCTTTTAGTTGGTCAGGTAATTATTACTAGTATAGAGCCAGGTTTTAGCATTAACCCAAGTTGTTAACCCAAAAGTACTCTTTCCAAACGGAAAGAATACCAAGCATAATCATAATCATAAAAACCATCATTATCCTCATCACCATCTGTAAACAAAGTAGCCATGATTCAATGTGTCTCTAATCAATGGAGCTCCCTTGGCCGCTCATAACCGCGAGCACGGCTGATATATCAGTTTCATAACACTCTGCAGAGGTTGCGCACTTTACCCACAAGTCATGATTCCCTCTCTAGCCCGGGCTTGCAAGACCCTTATTCACTCCCAAGGTGAATGGCCAGGGATTCACTATGAAACCTTTACAAAGATTCCCTAAGGCTGTAGCCGTCCGTTAGGTTTCCTAAATGCACCGCACTCCTCCCCAAGGGGCGAACCAACCTTGGCAGAGCGAGCCGCATACACCGAGCCCCATTAACGGCACGATAGCGAAGCGAACTACATCCCAGTTCCTCTAATTATTCAGCTAAGGGCGTCCCATTCCATCCTCATGGTTGCACTGTTTTCCCGGGCGGTCATCCAACGAACCAGTCCTTACGGAGAGGTGTTGGAACTTGCTCTCAAACGCAAGGAGGCCAACAAGGGTGAACAGTGGTGACAACAGGGTTACGTGCTAGGAGGCAATAGCTCTGTTAATCTAGCCTCTCACGGGCACTGTGCGGGGGTATTTATAGGTACCTGAGCGCCCAGCGCCTTGTGTTAAGGACGCATGTGCCCTCAGCTACCCAGGTTATCCCCAGAATATTCCCATAAAGCAGGGTTACAGACCGTAATTACAGGAATGCCTTTACAAATGAGGCTCGTAGCACACAGCGACCACGCAGGGCCCGTTACAATGGGCCGGATCGTACGTGGGCCTCCGAACTGGACGAGGCCGCACGGTGGGAGGACCTCGTCGCAGGCCTTCGTCTGGCGTCGTACCGGGCGAAGGGTGTCCCTGCCCGTTTTGTCTTCGTCGGACCAGCGGCACCGGCGAGGACTTCGAGCGGAGGGTGGCGGCTATGCCTTCGCCCCAACATTTGCCCTCCGAGGGACCAGTTCGACAAAGTCACCTGGTGCCGAAGACGTCGCTAGATGGCGGAGACGCTGCCCTCGCTCGAAGTGGTTCCGCGGGGGTTTTTGATGTGACCGCGTACTGTTGGATTGCGGGTTTCCCGAAGCGCCGCGCTCTATTGGATTACGGGTTTCCCGAAGAGCCACGCCCTGCCTATAAAAGGGGGCGGGGGCCGGCGCTTTTTGAACTTTACTTTCCGTGCTCCGCGAAAACCCTAGCCGCCCGCCGTCTTGCTGCTCGTCTGCCCGCCGTGCTCTTGTTCGCCGGAGATCTGGCGCGAGTGAAGCAGACTGCCCGCCGCCGCCGACGGTACGTAGCGATGCCGTCTTCCTCTTCTTCCGCTGCCGCTACGCCGCCGGCCGGTTCCTCGTCGCCGGCCGCCGCCTCGTCGGAGGAGACGCTGAGCAGTTTGATGCCGGAGGAGTTGCGCGCCGGCGATTCTGTTGATTTCGGCGTGTCGCGAATGTCGTCGGCCCGCGTGGAGGATATGCAGCGGTTGGGCTACTTCGGCGGTGGAGTTGCCCGTGCCCCAGGGACGGAGAAAGTCCCCGAGCCGGAGGGCGAGTTGGTTGTTTTCGAGGCGTTTTTCACCGCCGGTCTCCGCTTGCCTGCACATCGGTTTGTTGGCGAAGTCCTGCGCAGGTTCAACGTGCGAATACATCAGCTGACGTCGAATGCCGTGGTGGCCCTGTCGAAGTATGTCTGGGCGACGACTTCGTACGGCGGACAGCCATCGGTCGAAGTTTTTGCGAAGCATTATTGTTTACACTGGCAGAAGAGGATGATCGGGGACGAAGTTGCTCAGTTTGGGTCCTGCACATTCACGCCGAAGACCGGCAAGACCACGATGCCAGTAGTCGAGTTGGTCCCTTGCGCCCGCAACAAGTGGGGCAACTGGAATGAATTTTGGTTTTACATTGCTGAGGGTACCGTCGAAGGCCACGAGGGACTTCCTGTGTCCGAGATGTGCTCTTATTTTTACTCGGCGTACCCGCCCTTTGAAGTGGCGGAGGATGATGTGGACGAAGAAGCCCTTCGGTGTGCCGCCGGCTAGAGCAGTGGGCGCGACTTGGTTGAAGAGTTTGTGGCTTACGGGGTATGGCCCTTGGCGCATGGTTGGGCGCTGGGCGAAGTATGCCCTCGCCAGATGCCTTTCCGTGGTGGAGAGATGGTGCGGAGTCCCGCCTTCGCGCTAAATCTGCGAAACCGTGATCCGGCCGCCTTCGTGCGTGAAGCTGAGGATGAGGCGGCGCGGATTGTTGGGCGTTATGTGCCGAGGACCGAGGGCCAGCGCAGCTGGGAGATCCGCGGGTCGAATGACCGTCTGAATAGGGTCTTCGAATTGAACCAACTGCCATATGACGGCTATCCTGGTCAAGAAGACGCGGACCGCCGGGGGAAGAAACCGGTGGTGGAGACTAAAGACGACCCTGCGCCGGCGGCCGCCCCATCCTCTAAGAAGAGAAAACTAGGTACTGCCATGGGAGGACTTGGGGTTTCCGATGGGTTTGCTAGAGAGTTGATGAGGACATGCGCGGCCCCGGGGGAAAGGATGTCTTCGCCCGAGCTTCGGGAGTCTTCGGCTCGGATGCTGAAGGTTACCGGGGGCTGCTGGCCTAGGAATGTTCCTATCCCCCCCCGCGGCCGACGAAGACTCTTTTACATCTCGCATGGTTCGTAAATGGAGAGTTTTTCCTTACGGGCGGAATATTGTTGCTGTTGTGTCGGCAGTGATGGACAAGGATCGCCAGGGAGCTGCACAAAAGCGGCAGGCAGCCATCCGGCTTGTTGAAGCCAGGCCGAAGAGGCAGCGGTTGGGTGCGAAGGCTGCGGCCCCCAGCGGAGGCAAGTCGCCGCTGCCGGCGAAGTCGGGCGCCCCTGCATCTAGCAAGGTGCCGGAGGCAACGGCAGGCGCCAGGGGCTCCAAATCGGCAAAGGTGGTGCCGCCTGCCGGCGGAGTGGCGGAGGTCGCGAAGGCGGCCCAAGCGTTGCCGTTGTCAGGCAAACGCGTCGCCGACTTCGCCACCAACATTAGCGTGGACGACTATCTTGTTGGTAAGTCGTTGGCTTCGCTTTGTTTTTTTTATTAATATGTAGATATAATTTATTCGTCGGTATGTCGCAGGGTCGGACGAAGGCCAACTTGCTATAGTTGCGCCTGCCGCGGCGACCACGATGGCCGTCGTGGTGCCGAAGGCGAAGGGCGGGGCTCTTAGCGCCGGGGGCGAGGCGTCGGCCTTCGCGGCTGTCAAGGACGAGGCGGGCGCTGCGTCCCGCCGGTTGGCGGAGGTGACGGAGGCACTGAGCCAGGCGTCCCGCCGGCTGAAGGAGGTGTGTTTTTTTTGAATCTTAGGCCGCGGCCTTACTTGTGCTCTGCAGGTGGCTGACTTCGCCGACCGTACAGCGTCGGGGGCCCTCACGGCGGCTGTGTCTGCCGAAGTCGAGAGACTTCGGACACAACACGCCGACGCCGTCCGCGAAAAATCGGCCGCCGACAGCAAGTGTCGTAAGCTGACGGACAAGGTGGCCGTACTGGAGAAGGAGAAGTCTGACCTCCGGCGCCAACTGGCGGGGGAGAGGAGGGAGACCAACGATGCCCTCGCCAAGGAGAAGGCTGCGCAGGCGGAGGCCAAATTGGCGCGGGCGGAGGGCAATATTGCCAGGGAGCGCGCCGAACAGCTGCAGGAGCGGCTCACTGCCCTGGAGAGCCGCATGGAGAGGGCCGAGGCCGTGGCGCGTGCGGAGGCAGAGCGGACGCGCAAACAGCTCATGGATACATACCGTGAGCTGGGCGCGGGGACCGGTGAATTCGAAGTGCCGGACCGAGAGGCCGGACTTTGCTGCCTGGAGTGGGTGCAGGAGGAATTGCAAGCGCTCCCCACTGTTGTGGAGGGGTTTATGTCGTATGCCTCCCTGGTCACCTGCGAGGGGGCGATGAACGCGCTCTCCCGCGAAGGGTGTCGGCACTTCGAGGTCTTCGACCAAGCCGATGAAGATTTCGAGCGAGATATCTTTAAGGTTGAGGACCCCGTAGTGAAGGAATCCGCCGGAGCCATCTACGACCGGCTGTGGGGTGCGTACGGTCGCGAGGTGGTCAGGGAGCGGGCCGAGACGGCGAGGGCTCAGGTAATGTGCTCGTTTGTTTGGCGTTTGTTGGTTGTGGACTGTGTGTGTGTGGTGAATTTTTTGTGTGCTTTGTCTTAGGCGGCGCGTGGCGAGAGGGTGGACGACTTCGGGGCGTTGAACGACGTGCCGCCTGACCCGGATCTGACTCCGGCGAAGGCCGTGCCCGGGGTCGGCCTGGAGCCATCTCCGGAGACCGCGGAAGACGCACCGGATGCCTCCGCATCCGCTGCGGCCGGCGAAGTCGTGCCTGATGCCCCCCAGAGGTCGCCGAAGGCGTGCCTGATGCCCCCACGGCTGCTGCGCCGAGTGCTGAAGGTCCCGTGGCGGAGGCGGAAACGACGGCGGAAGCAACGGCGGAGCCAGCGGCGGAGGCTCCCGCAACGTCAGGGCCTTCGCAGGTGGCGTAGTGGGTGTAGAGGGTTGGGGAAATTTGTATATGTTGCTGAATTTTGGTTGCTGCGTAGGTTCAAGATTTTGGGCCTGCGCACGCAACCGCTACTACTAAATTTTTGGCGGCTTCGACCGCGGAAGGTGGTAATGAATGTGGTGGATCTGCATCGGAGTCTTTTGATTTTGCTGACTCTGGGAGCTCGGTTGAGTGGACTAAGGAATCGTCGGAGGAGGATTTGGACTACTTTGCGGCTTTGGACATGGCTGCGGCGGAGGCTTCGCCGCACGCCGCGGACGCAGATGTGCCAGGTCCTAGCACCGGGCGACGACGACGAAGGGCGGTTGCGAAGCGTAGAGTTAGTGGGGCGGAGGGGGCTCGGCTTCGCGTGAGTAGGGTTGGCCGGCGGGAACTGCTATCCTCGCCGGCCGCCGAGAGTACAGGTGAAGGGGAACTGCGAAGTCTTTTTGCGGGTGAAGAGCTTAGGATAATGTTATTTAATTATAGGGAGATGGGAATTATTCCTAAGGTTGAGCCGATGTAGAGTGAGGTGCCCTCGCTTGTATATGTGTAGAGGCTTGTGTGATGTAGTTGTGTGCCCTCGCTTGTCTATATCTGCGAAGGCGTTGTATACTTTGTCTGATGTGATTGTAGTCGGTCTTGGCGCGGATGGTTTGGAGTTGTCGTTTCTGGATTTGTTGTGCCAGTCCGGCTGCACCCTTTGGCGACTTCTGCACGGCCAGTCTTCGCGGTGGACCTCGGTTTTTTCGCACTTGTTGTGCTAGTCCGGCTGCACCCTTAGGCGACTTCTGCGCGGAGTCTTTGCGATAGACTTCGGGTTTTTTCGCACTTGTTGTGCTAGTCCGGCTGCACCCTTAGGCGACTTCTGCGCGGACGGTCTATGCAGTAGACTTCAGTTTTTTCGCACTTGTTGTGCTTAGTCCGGCTGCACCCTTAGGCGACTTCTGCGCGGACAATCTACGCAGTAGACTTCGGTTTTTTCGCACTTGTTGTGCTTAGTCCGGCTGCACCCTTAGGCGACTTCTGCGCGGACAGTCTACGCAGTAGACTTCGGTTTTTTCGCACTTGTTGTGCTTAGTCCGGCTGCACCCTTAGGCGACTTCTGCGCGGACAGTCTACGCAGTAGACTTCGGTTTTTTTCGCACTTGTTGTGCTTAGTCCGGCTGCACCCTTAGGCGACTTCTGCGCGGATTTGTCGCACGTGAGGGTGGCTAGCGCTTAGCCTCGCGGTGACCTCGAATTGGTCGAATGTTGAAGACCGTCGTCGCGGTCTTTTTTCGACGCATGTTTTTGCGGGGGATTTTTCACACATATATTACATGGCTCCGCCTCGTTAAAAACCTCACCCCCGGGAGGAAAAGAGTGCGGGCCGGTACAAGATTGTTTTTGGCGAATTACAAGGGCAGAATCAGCCCCGATGAGTCAAACAAAAAATTTGCGAAGGTTGTCGATGTTCCAGGAGTGCTGCAGGTCCTCGCCGTTTGGCGTTGTGAGCCTGTAGGCGCTGGGGGAAGCTTTTGTCTTGACTATAAAGGGGCCCTCCCACTTGGGCTCCAGCTTGCCCCTGGACTCCGTCCGAGCTGTTCGGACGAGTACGAGGTCCCCTTCACTGAACTCCCTCGGGATGACTGCGTGGTCGCGCCATGCTTTGGTCTGGGCTTGGTATTTGTTTAGGGCCTGTAGGGCGAAGACCCGCTCTCCGTCAATGAGATCTTTTGAAGTTGGCTCGTCCACGTCGGGGACGGCTGACGGAACTGTACGCGGGGACCCATGCTTTATTTCTTGCGGGGTCATGGCCTCCGACCCGTATAGAAGGCGGAAAGGAGTGAACCCAGTCGCCCTGCACTCAGTTGTGTTTAGCGCCCAGACTGCCTCCGGTAACAAATCGGTCCATCTGCCTTTTTTTCATCGAGGAGCATCTTCTTGACAGCTGTGAAGATTTTCCCATTGGAGCGCTCCACGACCCCATTGGACTGCGGGTGATAGACTGAAGCGAAGGCAAGCTTGGTGCCGATGGAGAAACAAAAATCCTTGAAATCTTGGCTGTCAAACTGCTTACCGTTGTCAACTGTTAGCTCGGACGGTACTCCGAAGCGGCAAACAATGTTTTGCCAGAAGAATTTTTGGGCAGTCTTTGATGTTATTGTAGAAACAGCCCTCGCTTCAATCCATTTGGTGAAGTATTCGACGGCTACGAAGGCGAACTTGAGGTTCCCCTGAGCGGTGGGCAGGGGCCCGACAATGTCCAGGCCCCAGCGCTGGAGAGGCCATGTATGGGCAATCAGCTTTGTATACTGCAAGGGGCTGCCTGTCCGAGGAGAAAACTTCTGGCAGGCTTCGCAGGACCTTGTGACCCGATTTGCGGCGCAGATCATTGCGGGCCAGTAAAACCCTTGGCGGATCACCTTGGCAGCCAGGGCCCTTGGCCCTGCGTGCGAGCTGCACGTGCCACTGTGGACTTCACGTAGGATCTGCATGCCTTCGGTTTCGGTGACGCACTTAAGCATTGGCTGACTGACCCCTTTCTTGTAGAGTTGGCCCTCAATCAGTGCGAAGTCCCGGCTTCGATGTCTGAGGCGCTTGGCCTCACTTACGTCGGCTGGATGATAGTACCCCTGTAGGAACAGGGTTATTGGTGCCCGCCAGTCTTCGGTCATGATTAGGTTGACTATGCGGTGGCCCTCGCTATCATTAGTTATTTGGAGCCCTTCGGGGCTTCGGACGGCTGGCGTGCCGATGGTGTGAAAGAACACGTCGGAGGGCAAGGGCTCGCCCCTGGCGGCAGCCTTGGCCAATGCATCGGCCTCCTCGTTCTTGGCCCTATCCACATGCTGCAAGGTGAATCCCTTGAACTGTCTCTCGAGACTTCGGATGGCTGCGAGGTATTGCATGAGCGCGGGGTCTTTTGCTGCATAGTCTTTCTCGACCTGGCCGGCAACTATCTTGGAGTCTGTTTTGATGATACATGTGGTGACTCCGAGGGCCCTTAGCTTGCGGAGGCCGAGGATAACCGCTTCATACTCTGCTATATTGTTTGTGCATCTGTCGGATTCCAGAGCGAAGCTGAGGCGTGCTGCATATCTGTGTTTGACTCCGGCTGGTGAGGTGACGACTGCAGCGACGCCTGCCCCCGCATGGCACCATGCGCCGTCGCAGTGGATAGTCCAAACCTTCTCTGTGGACGGGTCTGGCTGCGTTATTGGCCCAGTCCAGTCGACGACGAAGTCTGCCAGGACCTGTGACTTGATGGCTGTCCTGGGCTCGAAGCTGATGTGGTAGCCGGATAATTCGGCTGCCCACTTGGCAATACTCACCGAAGCCTCCGGGTTTCTGAATAGTTCGCCGAGTCCCCTGTCTGAGGTGACTCGGACCTTGAATGCTTCAAAGTAATGGCGCAGCTTGCGCGAAGACATAACGACTGCGTAGGCGATCTTCTCCAGCTCTGTCATGTTGCACTTGGACGGTGTCAGTACTTCGGAGACATAGTAAACAGGGCACTGTCTGACCGCACCCTCAACCGTCTGCTCTTGCACTAGTGCCGCGCTGACCGCGTGCGGCGAAGCCGCGACATAGAGCAATAGGGGGAGCGAGGAGTCGGGGCTCGTGAGGATTGCCAGCTCCGACAGGTACTGTTTCAGTGAGGCAAAGGCCGCTGCCTGCTCTGGTCCCCAGGCGAAGTCTTTTGCACCGCGGAGTGTTTTGAGAAAGGGGAGACTTCGCTCGGCGGACCTAGAGATGAACCTGTTGAGAGCGGCCAATCTGCCTGTCAGACGCTGGACGTCCCTGGCGGACTGCGGAGGCGTCATGTTTATGATGGCCTGGATCTTGGTTGGGTTGGCCTCAATGCCGCGATGTGATACCAGGTAGCCCAATATCTTGCCCTGGCGAACACCGAAGACGCACTTTTCCGGATTTAGGCGGAGTCGTGCGTCTCGCATGCTCGCGAATGTCTCGGCGAGGTCGGCGAGATGGTCCTCCTTATTCTTGCTGGCGACGACGATGTCGTCCACATATGTAAATATATTTCTGCCAACCTGCCCTTCGAGTACTGTTTTGGTGAGTCTGGAGAAGGTGGACCCGGCATTCTTGAGTCCCTCCGGCATTCTAATGAAGCAATAAGTGCCGAAGGGTGTTATGAAGCTGGTGCTGGCCTTGTCTTCCTCCTTCATGTATATCTGGTGATAGCCGGAGAAGCAGTCGAGGAGTGACATGACCTCGCATCCGGCCGCGCTATCGACTATTTTGTCGATCCGTGGCAGCGGGAAATTGTCCTTTGGGTAGGCCTTATTGAGACTGGTGAAGTCTATGCACATTCGCCATTTCCCACTTTTTTCTGCACCATTACAACACTGGAGAGCCACGTGGGGTAAGCCACTGGCTCGATGAATTTAGCCTCTAGGAGGCGGTGCACCTCCGCCTTGGCGGCCTCTGTCTTTTCGTCGGACATTTTGCGAAGCCTTTGCTTTTTTGGTCGCACCGAAGGGTCAATTCCCAAACTGTGCTCAATTATGAATCGGCTGACTCCGACCAGGTCGAGGGCGGACCAGGCGAAGACATCTTTATTCTTGGCCAGGCAGCAGAGAAGCTTCTCTTCTTCATGTGATGTAAGGTCTTCGCTGATAGTGACTGTCTGCTTGGGCGTGGCCTGATCGAGGGGGACAATCTTGGTCCCGTCTTGGCTCTGCAGCTGTGCCTTGTCGTGCTGTTTATCGGTTGGGCTGGCGGGCGCAGGGACCTCGCGCTGGGTCGTGAGACAGTGCACGTTCCTCTGACCAGGCACGAAGTCCCGCTCTATGTTACGCGCCGTCTGCTGGTTGCCGTAGACCGTAATAGCGCCTAGCGGACCTGGTATCTTCATACATAGGTACAGCCCGTGGATGGCAGCTTCGAACTTATTGATGGAGCCCCGGCCCATGATGGCGTTGTATGGATATACCATGTCCACGATATCAAAGGTTACTTGCTCACTTCGGGCATTGGGTGCTACACCGAAGGAGAGGGGCAACTCTATCTTGCCAACGGGAAAGGTGCCCTTGCCGCCGAAGCCATACAACGGGTTGTCCGAAGGCTTGAGCAGGTTGTGGCTTATACCCATGCAGTCGAAGGCGTGGAGGAAGATGATGTCCGCCTGACTGCCGTTGTCGACTAGGACTTTGTGTAAGTCCCAGCCTGCCAAGCTGCAATTGATGACCATGGCGTCGATGTGGGGGCGCTGCGCAGGTCGACGTCTCGTGCGTCGAAGGTTAGCGGTATGTGGGACCACTTTGTCTGCACGACTGGGCCAGTGACGGCGACATGGTTGATGCTGCGGTAGTGGTCCCGCTTCTGCCGCTTGGTGTCGAAGTCCGTGCTTGACCCCCCTATAATCATGTGAATGACTCCGCGATATGGTTGATCGGCGAAGTCTTCCTGCTTTGGGGCATGGGGGATGTTTTGATGTTGCTGGTGTGGAGGTGGGGGTGGAGGAGGTACGATTTGTACTTCCTGATGGTGTTGGTAAGCGTGGTGCGGTGGATGCGGAGCGGGGGCGTGGATATATGGTGGAGGGGGTTGCTGGTAGTTGTGCGCGACAATTCTGGGGTTGTCGGCTGGCTGCGCCCGTGCCATTCTGTCTCTGGTAGCCTTCGTTTCGGGGCAGTCTTTGGTTTGGTGGGCGCAGTCTTCGCCGTGAAAAAGGCAGTAGAATCGGCGCGACGGCTGCGCGCGCCCTCGGCCCCTGCCACGAGTTCCATTTCCGCGGCCCTGGGGGGATATTCCTGGCGGTGAGGGGGGTCAGCAGTGGGATGCTGGTTGGCGATGTTGTGCACTTGCTGCTGACTGCGGCCGTCTCGACCGGAGTCTGGCTGCGGAGTCCTCGTCCATGTGCGGCTGGACTGTGGGGCATCTTTGGGCTTCCGCTGTGACTCAACCTTGCGCTGGTGGAGCTCTTCGGATTTGGCATATTTTTCAAAGAGCTGATATAGCTCCTGGAGGTTCTTGGGTGGATCTCTGATACAATGACTGTAGAGGACGCCGGCACGAAGGCCACTGATGGCGTAGTGGATAGCGATCTGATCATCGACGGAGGGCAGCTGTGACTTGAGTGTTAAGAATTTGCGGTAATACTCCCGCAGGGTCTTCTTTTCCAGCTGCTTGCAAAGCGAGAGCTCGGCCAAGGCGTCGGTGTCTGGGCGGTACCCTTGGAAATTGAGCAGGAACTTGTCCCTGAGACTTCTCCATGAATCAATGGACAGCGGAGGCAATCTGGTGAACCAGGTGAGTGCTGGGCCCTCTAGGGCGATGATGAAAGACTTCGCCATTGTGGCGTCGTCCCCTCCGGCGGATGCAACGGCGACCTGATAGCTCATTATGTATTGCGCCGGGTCAGTGCTGCCGTTGTACTTGGGATAGGTTCCTGCTCGGAAGTTAGCTGGCCAAGGCGTCACTTACAGGTGTGGCGCGAGGGGACTTCGCTCGTCGAGGTAGTTGACCCCTTGGAATGGCGCGCCGTGCTGGAAGGTGTAGTCACGCTGGGGGAAACGCGGGTTCTCCGGCTGTGCTCGGTGTTGCAGGGGTGGCCCATGCTGCAGGCCGAGGTAGTCTTCGCGCGTGTCTTCCGGTTGTGCTCGCGGCTGGAGGGGTGGCTCTTGCTGCAGGCCAAGGTGGCCTTCGCGCTGCATTAGCGCGATCTCGCGCTCGAGGTCTTGGGCCTTCTGCTCCTCGTCGTGTATCATTTGCCGCACTTTGGCTAGTGCGGACACACGCTGGCGCTTGGCCTCCAGTATCTCTTTCTGCCTCTGGAGATTGCGGTTCTTGAGGCGCAGGGCGCGCAGCTGTAGCTGTTCTTCCGTTGAGACACCGAGGGCCTCACCGTCCTCAGTGAGGTCCGCGCCTTCCAGTGGGGCGAAGCGTGGGGGCGGCTGCGATTGTCCTTCGGGCCCGCAGGTGCGGAAGGTGTCGTCTTCGCAGGTGCGGGGAACATTGTCTTCGGTGGGCTCTTGGTGGGTGGATTGGGTGAGGGCGAGGGCCTTGCCCTTTCTTGCGGCGAGCAGTGCTGCCTTCGCAGCCTCGTCAGCCTTCGGGTTAGCTCTCTTGGGTGCCATCGCGGGTGGTTTTGTCGTAGCACGAACGGTGGGCGCCAAATGTTGGAACTTGCTCTCAAACGCAAGGAGGCCAACAAGGGTGAACAGTGGTGACAACAGGGTTACGTGCTAGGAGGCAATAGCTCTGTTAATCTAGCCTCTCACGGGCACTGTGCGGGGGTATTTATAGGTACCTGAGCGCCCAGCGCCTTGTGTTAAGGACGCATGTGCCCTCAGCTACCCAGGTTATCCCCAGAATATTCCCATAAAGCAGGGTTACAGACCGTAATTACAGGAATGCCTTTACAAATGAGGCCCGTAGCACACAGCGACCACGCAGGGCCCGTTACAATGGGCCGGATCGTACGTGGGCCTCCGAACTGGACGAGGCCGCACGGTGGGAGGACCTCGTCGCAGGCCTTCGTCTGGCGTCGTACCGGGCGAAGGGTGTCCCTGCCCGTTTTGTCTTCGTCGGACCAGCGGCACCGGCGAGGACTTCGAGCGGAGGGTGGCGGCTATGCCTTCGCCCCAACAAGAGGCACTCGAGAAACAGCTCGAGTCCCCTTAAATGCCACAAGTATATCATCATATCCAGAATAAAACCATAGTATCATCATTGTATCTCATCATGTTCATTGATTAAAGTAAAGCGCTAGTATGAAGCTAACCATAGTAACCCAAAAGGTAATCAAGGACAAGGTAAATAGAAAGCTAGTCAATCCTTATGTTGTTCATAGTATGCGGGACAGTGAATTATACAGTAAATGGGACATAATGGGTCAGAGGACACTTGCCTTCATCAAACAGATGCTCAGGGTCTTCAGCCTCTTAGAACTCGAATAGCTTGATCTCAAGACCAGTGGTTCACCAAATCTTGATCGTCGATTCCTCGAAGCTCAGGAACAGACCATAATCTATTCGCAACGCGAAGCGAAGATGAACAGGCACAAGCAAACAAACATATACATATGCATAAGAACATTACACCATACCAGATGAAATGTTATAAAAGCGAGCAATATAAAATAGAGAGCGCCTTTACGGTTACGCGACGAAAAGAACCACGTTAGACGAAACTATGGTCGAGGGGTTAACGCATTTACGCTAAACAAGTATTAACTATAACATTTAATTCGACATGATTATATTAATCTACCTTTATTAAATGTAGATTAAAACTACTACTTAGTTTCGATTACTCTTCTATTCTAATAGTTGTCGGATTAAACAAGTAATTAATTAATTAACACGGACGATTATAAGCGACACAGTTTAATTACACGCACGGACAGTGCGCGACGTGCGTGAGCGACGCGTGACACGCGAAACAGCACAACACCGTGCAAACGACGCGCGGGCACGAGCGACACGCGAGATACGCGCGATACGCGAACTAGTCGCGCGGCACGAACGTGCAAAGGGATGATGACACACGCAACCAGCACGCAAACGACACGCAACTACTTGCGCGAACAGTGTGCGTGCCACAAGAACATCACGCGCGAACAGCGCACTGATGGTGCGGCGACGCTTGATTATCGCTAACAAATAATGTGATTGCACTAACCAAGTATTAGTAAGAACATTAGTTCAGCATAATTATATTGATTGACATTTGTCAAATGTAGATTAAAAACTACTATATAGTTTCGACTGAACTACTATTTTAATAGTGAACGATTAAACCAATAATTAATTAACTGACGAGTGATTACTATTTTAATAGTGAATGATTAAACCAATAATTAACTAGAACTTACCTTCACACTTGATCCATCTAGATATTCCTTTGCTCAATATTATGTTAGTTCACACATAGTGTGTTGTGCATCTAATCACCAAAACAATATAGAAATAGCCCAAGGGCACATTTCCCTTTCAATCTCTCCCTTTTTGGTGATTTATGCCAACACATTAAAAAGCAATTCATTTCGAACTAACATATCTAGAAGCGCTCAAAAATGCAAGTTGAAGACCAATAAGATTTTCAAGGAATTTGGCATATTTGGATCACTTTTGCCACCACTTGATTTATTTTCACAAAACAAATTCTTTTTCCTTTCTCTAAGTCTAACACACTTGTTTTGGCAAATTGAGAGATCTTTTAAGAGTGAATATGATCAAATGCCACAAACTCCCCCTTTTTCAAATAATCAAAATTCTCCCCCATAAGAGAACAGTTTTTGCAATAAGAGGGTTTTGATTAAACATAAAGATTCTAACTCTACAGTTTTTGAAATTCACAAGTGGTTGGCTGATCCATTTGCTTTGGCTTTAATTTCTCCCCCTTTGGCATTAAGCACCAAAACAGGAGAACTTTTGGCCCTTTAACCCCATTGCCTCACCAAAATGTCAAATAGGAGCAAAAGGCAATGAGAATACAAGTACGAACTTGGGACAAGATACATTGATACCCAAATGCAGTGGAAGCCCTCTCATTGTCCAAGTTCACTTTTTCCTTTCAATGCAACTTTGAGACTATATAACGAGTACTCAACAAACAAGTTAGTCTCAAGGGAGTCAAGTTGTAGCACATCCTCCCCCTAAACATGTGCATCATTTTCATGGATGACTTTTACAACTTGAGCATCAAAACTAAGCAATTAAAGACATTAATGCTTAAAGTAACATGATCAAAGGCATAGAACACATGTATGCTATAGATCAATCCAAGTTACGTGAATCTAAGACATTTAGCTCACTACGCAACCTGCAAAACCTTTTCTCATCTAAAGGCTTGGTGAAGATATCGACTAGTTGGTTCTCGGTGCTAATATGGTAAATATCAATATCTCCCCTTTGCTGGTAGTCTCTCAAAAAGTGATGCCAGATGTCTATGTACTTAGTGCGGCTGTGTTCAATGGGATTATCCGCCAAACGGATTGCACTCTCATTATCACATAGGAGTGGGACTTTGCTCAGATTGTAGCCAAAGTCCTGGAGGGTTTGCCTCATCCAAAGTAGTTGCGCGCAACACTGTCCTGTGGCAACATACTAGGTCTCAGCGGTGGATAGGGCAACAGAAGTTTGTTTCTTAGAGCTCCAAGATAGCAGGGACCTTCCCAGAAACTGACAAGTCTCTAATGTGCTCTCCCTATCAACCTTGCACCCGGCATAGTTAGAATCTGAGAATCAGATTAAGTCAAAGGTAGACCCCTTTGGATACCAGATCCCGAAGCAAGGCGTAGAAACCAAATATCTAAGAATTCGCTTAACAGCCACAAGATGACACTCCTTGGGGTCGGATTGAAATCTAGCACACATGCATACACTAAGCATAATATCTGGTCTACTTGCACAAATATAAAGCAAAGATCCTATCATAGACTGGTATGCCTTTTGATCAATGAACTTACCTCTTTTGTTGAGGTCCAGATGTTCGTTCGTTCCAATCGGTGTCTTCGTGGGCTTTGCATCCTTCATCACAAACCTTTTGAGCAAATCTTGAGAATACTTAGTTTGGGAGATGAAGGTTCCTTCCTTGAGTTGCTTCACTTGAAATCCAAGGAAGTAGTTCAACTCGCCCATCATTGACATCTCAAATTTCTGCATCATCACCCTGCTAAACTCATCACAAGACTTTTGATTAGTAGAACCGAATATAATGTCATGAAATATTTGGCATACAAAAAGATCACCATTACAAGTCTTGGTAAAGAGAGTAGGATTAGCTTTCCCAACCTTGAAAACATTAGAAATAAGGAAATCTCTAAGGCATTCGTAACATGCTCTTGGGGCTTGCTTAAGTCCATAGAGTGGTGCCTTAGAGAGCTTGTAGACGTGGTTGGGATACCTGTCATCCTCAAAGCCAGGGGGTTGTTCCACATACACTTCCTCCTTGATTGGTCCATTAAGGAAGGCGATCTTCACGTCCATTTGAAACAACTTAAAAGAATGGTGAGCAGCATAGGCCAATAATATTTGAATTGATTCTAGCCTAGCTACAGGAGCAAAAGTCTCCTCAAAATCCAAACCTGTGACTTGGGCATAACCTTTTGCCATAAGTCGAGCCTTGTTTCTTGTCACCACACTGTGTTCATCTTGCTTGTTGCGGAACACCCACTTGGTTCCCACAATATTTTGCTTCAGACGTGGCACCAGGCTCCAAACTTCATTTCTCTTGAAGTTGTTGAGCTCTTCCTGCATGGCCAACACCTAGTCCGGATCCTACAAGGCTTCTTCTACCCTGAAAGGCTCAATAGAAGAAACAAACGAGTAATGCTCACAAAAATTAGCTAAACGTGAGCGAGTTGTTAGTCCCTTGCTGATATCACCCAGAATCTGATCCACTGGATTATTTCTTTGAATGGTTGACCGGACTTGAGTTGGAGGAACTTGTGATGCTTCTTCCTCCTTATCCTCTTCTTCATGTTCTCCCCCTTGATCCAGCCCTTCATTTTGAGGTACCTGTTCCTCATCTTGAGTTGGGGGAATCACCAATGTAGAGGAAGAAGGTTGATCTTGCTCCTGTGGTTCCTGTGGTCGCACATCAGCTATCACCATTGTTCGCATTGCGGCCGTCGGAACCTCATCCTCATCTACATCATCAAGATCAACTTGCTCTCTTAGAGAGCCATTAGTCTCATAAAATACAACATCGCTAGAGACTTCAACCAATCCAGATGATTTGTTGAAGACCCTATACGCCTTTGTATTTGAGTCATATCCTAGTAAAAACTGTTCTACAGCTTTGGGAGCAAACTTTGAATGCCTACCTTTCTTTATCAAGATGTAGCATTTGCTCCCAAATACACAAAAATAAGAAACGTTGGGTTTGTTACCGGTTAGGAGTTCGTATGATGTCTTCTTGAGGAGTCGATGCAGATAGAACCTGTGTATGGCATGGCGGGGTGTATTCACAGCTTCTGACCAAAACCGCTCAGGCGTCTTGTATTCTCCAAGCATTGTCCTTGCCATGTCAATTAGTGTCCTGTTCTTCCTGTCTACTACACCATTTTGTTGTGGTGTGTAGGGAGCAGAGAACTCGTGCTTGATGCCTTCCTCCTCAAGATAATCTTCGACTTGAAGGTTCTTGAACTCAGATCCATTATCGCTCCTTATCTTTTTCACTATTAGCTCAAATTCATTTTGAGCTCTCCTTAAGAAGTGCTTTAGAGTTCCTTGAGTTTCAGATTAATCCTGCAAAAAGAAAACCCAAGTGAAGAGGGAAAATCATCTACAATAACAAGAGCATACTTACTTCCCCTGATGCTGAGATAAGCAACAGGCCCTGTTGGCCACTTGTTCTCAAAGGCTATACATCAAGAACAAGGCAACACAAATGTTTATGGTTAGAGACCTTCGTCCTTCTTAGCATTATTTCCTTTAGGATATAATGATCTTCGGACGAAGGTCATGAAGGACGTACCTTCATCATCTCAAAGTATAGGTATATAAACAGGGACATATAAAACATAGAAAAGGGTATGAATAATCATTTTGAATCATTAGTCTATTCACACTATCATTATATAATCATGAACAAACATCAATGATATTTAAATTACATTTGTACCTTTGGCTTGACAGAAGGTAAAAATCAGAGAGTGACGTGTGAATGATTACAAGTCAGCGTGAACAGTACGGTGTTACTGTTCATCTATTTATAGGCATAGGACGCAGCCTGGGTAAAATTACATTCATGTCCCTAACATTTACTGTTAATCATAAGGCAAGCTATCGAGGAATGAGCAGTCTTTTCCTTTTAAGTCGGTTTCATCCTCCAACATCGTCCTTGTGCTGAGCCGAAGCTTCTCCAGCCACAGCTTCGGAGTTGGTCTATCCTTCTTCCAGATCACGTTTTTTCATACCATGCACACCTTCGTCTCAAACCCGAAGCTTCCTGTGACAATATACTATACTAGAAAACATGTTAGTGGTGTTTTTTAGGACCTTCAGAAGATGAAGGCCCCCAACAGGCTCGAAGAGATCCATATGTAGGAGTTCCAGTGGTCTTGATGTTGTCATCACGTTCTTGCTTTGATGAGTACTTCCCGCCTGCTTCCCTGCTTGGCACGGTGCACAAGGTCTGTATTTCTCAAAACAGACATCCGTTAGTCCTAACACATGTTCTCCTTTTAGAAGTTTATGAAGGTTCTTCATCCCAACATGTGCTAGATGGCGGTACTAGAGCCAGCCCGTATTAGTCATAGCGATTAAGCATGCATCTAGATCGGCATTCTCTTTTGAGAAATCAACTAAGTAGAGCTTGTCGTCTAATACACCCTTAAAAGCTAATGAACCATCACTTCTTCTAAAGACAGATACATTAATATTTGTAAATAAACAATTATACCCCATATGACAGAATTGGCTTACAGACAACAAATTTGTCGGCGTTCCGAGACCGGGGGGTCCCTGAGCCGACGAGTGAATGTCGCCGCATGCCCTAGCCCAGATGGGTCGAGCGCGAGGGCGAGCGCGAAGGGGGGAGAGCGAGGCGGCCGGAGACCGGCGTGAGAGAGGTGGGAATCCCGCGGCCTTCGTGTTCGTCCCGCGCCCAGGTCGGGTGCGCTTGCAGTAGGGGGTTACAAGCGTCCACGCGGGAGAGGGAGCGAGCGGCCTCAAGCGAGCGCGTGTCTCGTCCTCGTCCCCACGCGGCCAACCCTCTCTAAGAGGGCCCTGGTCCTTCCTTTTATAGGTGTAAGGAGAGGATCCAGGTGTACAACGGGGGGTATAGCAGAGTGCTACGTGTCTAGCGGAGGAGAGCTAGCGCCCTAAGTACATGTCGTCGTGGCAGCCGGAGAGATTTTGGCACCCTGCTGGTGTGATGTCGTGGCCGTCGGAGGAGTGCTGGAGCCTGACGGAGGGATAGCTGTCGGAGCGGTTGAGTCCTTGCTGACGTCCTCTTGCTTCCGTAAGGGGGCTGAGAGCCGCCGTCGTCACAGAGTATGCGGGGCGCCATCATTGCCTATCTGGCGGAGCGAGCCATATGGGACGCCGGTCTTGTCCCCTGCGGCCCGAGTCATCTCGGGGTAGGGTGATGATGGCGCCTCCTATTGACGTGGCTGATCTGCGCCCTAGGTTGGGCGACGTGGAAACTCCTCCAAAGTCGAGGTCGAGTCTGTCTTCCGTGGCCGAGGTCGAGTCCGAGCCCCCGGGTCGGGCGAGGCGGAGACCGTCGGCTGAGGTCAGGGCGTAGTCCGAGCCCTGGGGTCGGGCGAAGCGGAGTTCGTCGTCTTCTGGGGCTGAGCCCAAGTCCGAGCCCTGGGTCGGGCGGTGCGGAGTTCGCCGTCTTCCGGGACTGAGTCCGAGTCCGAGCCCTGGGTCGGGCGGAGCGGAGTTCGCCGTCTTCCGGGACTTTAGCCCGAGTCCGAGCCCTGGGTCGGGCGGAGTTCGTCGTCTTCTGGGACTTAGCCCGAGTCCGAGCCCTGGGTCGGGCGGAGCGGAGCTTCCGATGGCGCCTTTGGCCGGGCCTAACTGCCTGTCAGTCTCCCTTTTCAAGTAGCACTGCAGTCGGAGTGGCGCAGGCGGCGCTGTCCTTCTGTCAGGCCGGTCAGTGAAGCGGCGAAGTGACGACGGTCACTTCGGCTCTGCCAGCTGGGGGGCGCGCGTCAGGATAAGGGTGTCGGACCACCTTTGCATTAAATGCTCCTGCAACTTGGTTGGTCAGTGCGGCGATTTGGTCGGGGTTGCTTCTTGGCGAAGACAGGGCCTCGGGCGAGCCGGGAACACATTCGCCGCTGGAGGGGGGCCTCGGGCTAGACGGAGATCCTCCGGGGTCGGCTGCCCTTGTCCGAGGCTAGGCTCGGGTGAGGCGTGATCGAGTCCCTCGAATGGACTGATCCCTGACTTAATCGCACCCATCAGGCCTTTGCAGCTTTGTGCTGATGGGGGTTACCAACTGAGAATTAGGAGCCTTGAGGGTACCCCTAATTATGGTCCCCGACAGTAGCCCCCGAGCCTCGAAGGGAGTGTTAGCACTCGCTTGGAGGCTTTCGTCGCACTTTTTTGCAAGGGGACCAGCCTTTCTCGGTTGCGTTTTGTTCCGGTGGGTGCGCGCGAGCGCACCCGCCGGGTGTAGCCCCCGAGGCCTCGGAGGAGTGGTTTCACTCCTTCGAGGTCTTAATGCCTCGCGTAATGCTTCGGCTGGTCTGGTCGTTCCCTCATGCGAGCTGGCCGTAGCCCGGGTGTACGGTCGGGTCCCAAGTTCTCGGGCTGGTATGTTGACGCTGTCAACGGTTCGGCCGAAGCCGGGTTTGCGAGAGCAGCCCCCGAGCCTCTACACAGGGCGAGAGGGCGATCAGGGACAGACTCGGCTTTTTTACATACGCCCCTGCGTCGCCTTTCCGCAAGGAGGAGGGGGGAAAGCACCATGTTGCCCTCGATGGGCGCCGAACATGGTGTCTCCGATGAGCTGCAAGCGGGTAATCCGAGTGGACGTCCGTGCCCCGTTCGTTAGGGGTCGGCTAGGGGCCCAGAGGCACGCCCAAAAGTACCTGCGGGTGATCTGCCGGACCCGGTCCCCTGGCGACGGGGTCCGAGGGCTCGATGCCTCCCTCTGATGGGATTCCGTTACAAGATCGTTCCCGCTGGTCTCGGAAATGTCCTAGGGTACCTCGGGAGCGCAACCCGAGCCTTGGTTATGTATCGGACGTACCCATGGTCATCCCTCGCTCGGCGTCTGAGGCGGCTGTGAACCCTTCGGGGGCCAGCCTTCGAACCCCTGATCAGTAATGGGCGCGGAGCCCGAGTAGCCTGAGGCGGCCGTGGAACCCTTCCGAGGGGCCGGCCTTCGAACCTCTGACCAGTAGTGGGTGTAGGGCCCACGCGATCTGAGGCGGCTGTCGAACCCTTCCGAGGGGCCAGCCTTCGAACCTCTGATCAGTAGGGGGGCTCGGAGCCTGGTTCCTTCTCGGGGAAGGATCCTTTTCGGGGTATCCCCCTTTCCTGGTCCCTGTTGCAAGAGAGAGAAAGAGGAAAAAAGGAAAAGGATATGAAATCGAACGACGCGGCGTACCTTTTTCGACGCGGTCATTATGGCGAAGGCGAAGCGTCGCCCTCTTCTCCTGCCAGAGGCGCCGCCTGTCCCGCCGCGGAGTTAATGCGACGGGGCGAGTGGTTGGCGGGGCGGCCGTTGTGCGTGCGCGAGCCGTTCGAGGAACGGATCACGGGCGCGTTGGCTTCACGCCGTGAGAGAGGGTTCTCTCGCTGCCCCCGGACGGGACGTGAGCTTGGCTGACGACGTGGCCACTGCTCCTGCCCGCCTGCCACCGCCATTACTGCCGGCCCATTTTTGGCCGCATTGACCGCCGCGCCAGGCTGGCGCTGCTGGGTCATGCGCTGGGTCGCCTCGAGTCACGGTATTGGTTCCATAGTCGAGGAGGCGCGGTAGTGGCGCAAGTGGCGGTGCTGTTGCATGCACGAAGCATTTGGCGCGCCGGTTGCATGACGCGTGGGCCTGGGCCTCCACGCCGGGCGTGTTGGGTGTCGGAGAAGTGCGCCCACTTGGCGCGGTTGCATGCTGCCTGCATGGCTGCCCGCCCTTTCGCCCGCTGGTCTGGGCAAAAGTGGAGGGTCGCTTGTAACCGCTGGGCGGTTGTACGCACCGCGCACGGCGGTTTGGCTTCTTCTGCTCTGAGCCGGCTTGCATGACGTGTGGGACCCAGCCCCCGCGCCGTAGGGGGAGGACCTTGGAGTGTGTTGGAGAAGACTCAGCCCGCGACGGCTGGGGACGCAAGCAGGGAGAGTCGCCTTTAAAAGGAGGGTGACCCCCTTGGAAGGCGACCATGTCTTCGCGCTCCCTTATGCATCGTGTCTTTCCACCTTCCAAGCCCCCGGATGGGGGATATCCGCCGTCTTTCCGCCTCATCGTTGGAGGAACGCAACTCCGTGAGAGTTGGTACCTTTCAGCCATCGTTTGGCTTCAAGGATTTTCATCATGCAGCCCGGTTGCACCCCTCCGCCGGCGGTCACCCAAGATGGTGACCTCCAGTTTGATGGCGGGGGGAAAGCGAACCGGGCTGCGGCCTCTGCCCCTCCCTCAGCCTCAAGGATTTTCATCACCAGGGCTGAGGAGGGGAGTGTGCCGAGTTGGGATCGGCCCCTGCGTGGGCGGTGGCCCGCTCCTTCCCTCAGTGATCGGGGGGAAGGGCGGTTGTCGTCCGTGGCGCCGGCAGCTGCATCGTGCCTGGCTCTCGGACCCGAGTGGCTTCGAAGCCGCTCTCGGCGCCGGCTTCCGCCACGGCAGCTGGAAGAGGTTCTTCCGCCGACGAGATAGCCAGGGCCGCCCACGGGCCGACCTCCAACTCTACGGCCTTCTGCCCGTCCTTGCCTCACGAGTTTGGGCACGGGCGAGGGCCTCCTGGCAGCGGCATCCGCCCTGAGGTCATCGCTGCCGCTGTTCGGCCCCCCGGAGCAGAAGTCGTCGTCGTCGCCGCTGCTAGAGCGGGCGACGGCGCGCCGTTCGTCGGTCTTCTGTTGCTCCGCAGGCCCCCCCCCATCGAGTGGGGTTGTTCGTACCTGCGGAGGTGAAATCGGAGTTCCGTTTGTAATGGCACTTTGAATGCCAGTGTTTTTGTTCATTGTGGCTGTCAGGGCCTGAACATGTATGTCTTTTTCGGCACGGAGCCGTGTTTTTTCCTCATTTTCGAGCACTAAGACTCGCCTGTTGGTTGTCTGAACCGCTTCACCAAGCGCGAGTCGCCCCGTGTAAAGGTGACGAGTGAGGTATCCGTATCCCGGAGGCGTAGGAGTCCCTCGGCTCGGTCGGCCTTGTTGTCCGAGGCTTCTCTAGCTTAGTTAAAGGAACCCCTCGGCCGCTCTCCGATGAGCCGAGACCAGGGGTAGCGGTGTCGGCATGAACAGAGACAGAGTTGGCTCGAAAAGAAAACCTGGTTGGCCGGAGCATGGCCGGGTCGTCCGTTAGCGGGACCGACGCCGGAATTGACCAGCCGAGGCCTCGGACCGGGCTGACGTCCTTGGAGGACAGCTAGCCGAGGCCCCAGGGTGACCGGCTGAGCCGCCTGCTCGGGCCGGATTCTCGAGAAGACCCTGGCAGCGATGGCCCGGGCGTGGCGATGACGTCGTCCTTCAGAGTGGAGATCTTCGGACCGCGTCGCCGTCCGAGGCTAGGTTGGACCTCGCCGAAGGTGTTGTCGATGCCGAGGGTGCTGCTGCTCCCTTCCAGCGTTAAGACCCGAGCCTGCAGGATCGGATTGTCTTGTAGCGTGTGTTTCCTGCGGCCGCCGAGGCCAAAGCACACCCTCGTCGTGTTGTAAAGCTGCGTCTCTTTTCCTCTTGCTTCGAGTATCTGGACTTTTTATTGGTAACAGAAATGTTTGTGCGAGCGAGAGTTGCTTCTCGCGGAAGGTGATGAGTGAGGTATCCGTATCCCGGAGGCGTAGGAGTCCCTCGGCTCGGTCAGCCTTGGCTGCTTACGTGTACTCCGTCGTTTTCAGGATCCACTTTCGAAGTAGTCAAAAAGCACGAAAGACATTCTGGCAGAAAAGATCTTTTTTCGAGGAAAATTTCGACGCAGAGGGGTTCCCCCCCTTTTAGCCCCCGAGGGAGGGTCGGGCTTTGCTGAGGCGAGGCCGACCCTTCCTTGACGACTAAACTTTGCGTGGGTGCGAGGTATATGAACAACTTGAAAACATCTTAAGGGTAGAAGCGACGTAGCTGTTGGATGTTCCAAGCGTTGCCGTAGACCTCGCCTTGACTGTTGGCCAGCTTGTACGTTCCGGGCTTCAGAACTTTGGCGATGACGAACGGCCCCTCCCAGGGGGGGTGAGCTTGTGCCGCCCTCGGGCGTCTTGTCGCAGCCGAAGCACCAGGTCGCCCACCAGGAGGTCTCGGGACCGGACCCCTCGGGCGTGGTAGCGTCGCAGGGACTGCTGGTACCGCGCCGAGTGTAGTAAGGCCTTGTCCCGAGCCTCCTCCAGCTGGTCCAGCGAGTCTTCTCGGCTAGCTTGGTTGCTTTGGTCGGTGTAGGCCCTCGTCCTCGGGGAACCGTATTCTAAGTCTGTGGGCAAGATGGCTTCGGCCCCATAGACTAGGAAGAACGGCGTGAAGCCCGTGGCTCGGCTCGTCGTCGTCCTCAGACTCCAGACCACCGAGGGGAGTTCCTTCATCCACCGCTTGCCGAACTTGTTGAGGTCGTTGTAGATCCGAGGCTTGAGCCCTTGTAGAATCATGTCGTTGGCACGCTCTACCTGCCCATTTGACATGGGGTGAGCCACGGCGGCCCAGTCCACCCGGATGTGGTGATCCTCGCAGAAGTCCAGGAACTTTCTGCCGGTGAACTGGGTGTCGTTGTCGGTGATGATGGAGTTCGGGACCCCGAAGCGATGGATGATGTTGGTGAAGAACGCCACCGCCTGCTCGGACCTGATGCTGTTCAGGGGTCGGACCTCGATCCACTTGGAGAATTTGTCGATGGCGACCAGCAGGTGCGTGTAGCCCCCGTGTGCCTTCTGCAAGGGGCCGACGAGATCCAGACCCCACACAGCGAAAGGCCAGGTGATGGGTATCGTCTGCAGAGCCTGAGCGGGCAGGTGGGTCTGCCTTGCGTAGAACTGACACCCTTCGCAGGTGCGGACAATTCTAGTGGCGTCGGCCACCGCCGTCGGCCAGTAGAAGCCTTGTCGGAAAGCATTCCCGACAAGGGCTCGAGGCGCTGCGTGATGGCCGCAAGCCCCCGAGTGTATCTCTCGCAGGAGTTCCTGACCTTCGGCGATGGAGATGCATCGCTGGAGGATGCCGGAGGGGCTGCGGTGGTAGAGCTCCCTCTCATCATCCAGCAAGGCGAACGACTTGGCGCGCCGCGCCACCCGCCGAGCCTCGGCTCGGTCGAGGGGTAGCTCTCCTCGGTGGAGATATTGCAGGTACGGGGTCTGCCAGTTTTGATCAGGCGTGACCCCGCTTTGCTCCCCCTCGACGTGCAGCGTCTCGCCCTCGGGGGCCGAGGGTACCTCGGGTTGAACCGAGGATGCCTCGGGCCAAGCCGAGGGTGCCTCGGACTGATCCGAGGGTACCTCGGGCTGGGCCGAGGTTGCCTCGGGCTGGGCCGAGGGTGCCTCGGGCTCGGGCGTGTCGTCGATCTTGACGGAGGGTTGATGCAGATCCCGGGAGAAGACGTCCGGGGGAACCGTCGTTCGCCCCGAGGCTATTTTAGCCAGCTCGTCCGCAATCTCATTGTAGCGCCGAGCGATGTGGTTGAGCTCGAGCCCATAGAACTTGTCTTCCAGGCGCCGAACCTCATCGCCGTAGGCCTCCATCTTCGGGTCGCGGCAGTGGGAGTTCTTCATGACTTGGTCGATGACGAGCTGCGAGTCACCACGAGCGTCGAGGCGTCGGACCCCTAGCTCGATGGCGATCCGCAACCCGTTGACCAGAGCTTCGTACTCAGCCACATTATTGGATGCCGGGAAATGGAGGCGTAGCACATAGCGTATGTGCTTCCCGAGGGGCGAGATGAAGAGTAGGCCTGCGCCGGCTCCTGTCTTCATCAGCGACCCATCGAAGAACATGGTCCAGAGCTCCGGTTGGATCGGAGCCGTCGGTAGCTGGGTGTCGACCCATTCAGCTACGAAGTCCGCCAAGACCTGGGACTTGATGACCTTCCGTGGAGCAAACGAGATTGTCTCGCCCATGATTTCCACCGCCCACTTTGCAATCCTACCCAAGGCCTCTCGGCACTGGATGATCTCCCCCAGGGGGAAGGATGACACCACAGTTACCGGATGAGACTCGAAGTAGTGTCGCAGCTTCCACCGCGTTAGGATCACCGCGTGCAGCAGCTTCTGAACTTGTGGGTAGCGGATCTTGGTTTCGGACAGTACCTCGCTGACGAAGTAGACTGGCCTCTGAACGGGCAATGCATGCCCCTCTTCTTGCCTCTCGACCACAATCGCGGTGCTAACCACCTGAGTGGTTGCGGCGACGTAGACCAAGAGGGCTTCTCCGGCAGCTGGGGGCACCAAGATAGGCGCCTTTGTGAGGAGCGCCTTCAGGTTCCCGAGGGCTTCCTCGGCCTCGGGGGTCCAAGTGAAGCACTCGGCCTTCCTCAAGAGGCGGTACAGAGGTAGACCTCTTTCGCCGAGGCGTGAGATGAAGCGGCTCAGAGCCGCGAGACATCCCATGACCCTCTGTACGCCTTTCAAGTCCTTGATGGGCCCCATGCTGGTGATGGCTGCGATCTTCTCCGGGTTGGCTTTGATGCCCCGCTCGGAGACGATGAAGCCCAAGAGCATGCCTCGGGGCACCCCGAAGACACACTTCTCGGGATTGAGCTTGACGCCTTTCGCCTTGAGACATCGGAATGTCGCTTCAAGGTCAGAAAGGAGGTCGGAGGCTTTCCTTGTCTTGACTACGATGTCATCGACGTAGGCCTCGACCGTGCGGCCAATGTGTTCGCCGAACACATGGTTCATGCACCGCTGGTACGTCGCGCCCGCATTCCTCAAGCCGAACGGCATGGTGACATAGCAGTACATGCCGAAGGGTGTGATGAAAGAAGTCGCGAGCTGGTCGGACTCTTTCATCCTGATTTGGTGATACCCCGAGTAGGCATCGAGGAAAGACAGGGTTTCGCACCCAGCAGTGGAATCCACGATTTGGTCGATGCGAGGCAGAGGGTAGGGAACCTTCGGACATGCTTTGTTGAGACCAGTGTAGTCTACACACATCCGCCACTTCCCCCCTTTCTTTCTCACAAGCACAGGGTTGGCAAGCCATTCGGGATGGAATACCTCTTTGATGAACCCTGCCGCCATTAGCTTGTGGATCTCCTCGCCTATGGCTCTGCGCTTCTCCTCGTCGAATCGGCGCAGAGGCTGCTTGACGGGTCGAGCTCCGGCTCGGATGTCCAGCGAGTGCTCGGCGACATCCCTCGGTATGCCGGGCATGTCCGAGGGACTCCACGCGAAGACGTCGGCGTTCGCGCGGAGAAAGTCGACGAGCACTGCTTCCTATTTGGGATCGAGCCTGGAGCCGATCCGGATCTGCTTGGAGGCGTCGCCGCTGAGGTCGAGGGGGACGGACTTAACCGTCTCTGCTGGCTCAAAGTTGCCGGCATGACGCTTCACGTCTGGCACCTCCTTCGAGAGGCTCTCCAGGTCGGCGATGAGGGCCTCGGCGTACTCCACGCACTCCACGTCGCATTCGAACGCGTGTTTGTATGTGGGGCCGACGATGATGACCCCGTTGGGGCCCGGCATCTTGAGCTTCAGGTAGGTGTAGTTGGGGACGGCCATGAACTTCGCGTAGCATGGCCTCCCCAGTACCGCGTGGTAGGTTCCTCGGAACCCAACCACCTCGAACGTCAGGGTCTCCCTTCGGAAGTTGGAGGGTGTTTCGAAGCAGACGGGAAGGTCGAGTTGTCCGAGGGGCTGGACGCGCTTCCCGGGAATGATCCCATGGAAGGGCGCAGCGCCTGCTCGGACGGAGGACAGATCGACACGCAGGAGCCCGAGGGTCTCGGCGTAGATGATGTTGAGGCTGCTGCCTCCGTCCATGAGGACCTTGGTGAGCCTGACGTCGCCGATGACGGGGTCGACGACGAGCGGGTATTTCCCCGGGCTCAGCACATGGTCGGGGTGATCGTCTCGGTCGAAGGTGATGGGCTTGTCGGACCAGTCTAGATAGACTGGCGCTGCCACCTTCACCGAGCAGACCTCCCGGCGCTCTTGCTTGCGATGCCGAGCCGAGGCATTCGCCGCTTGCCCACCGTAGATCATGAAGCAGTCGTGGACCTCGGGGAACTCTCCTGCCTGGTGATCTTCCTTCTTGTCGTCGTTGTGGGCCCTGCCACCCTCCGCGGGCGGCCCGGCCCTGTGGAAGTGGCGCCGAAGCATGACGCACTCCTCAAGGGTGTGCTTGACGGGCCACTGGTGATAGGGGCACGGCTCCTTGAGCATCTTGTCGAAGAGGTTGACACCTCCGGGGGGCTTCCGAGGGTTCTTGTACTCGGCGGCGGCGACAAGGTCCGCGTCGGCGGCGTCGCGTTTCGCTTGCGACTTCTTCTTGCCCTTCTTCTTGGTGCCGCGCTGAGTTGACGCCTCGGGAGTATCTTCCGAAGGGCGGCCCTGGGGCTGCTTGTCCTTCCGGAAGATAGCCTCGACCGCCTCCTGGCCGGAGGCGAACTTGGTGGCGATGTCCATCAGCTCCCTCGCCCTGGTGGGGGTCTTGCGACCCAGCTTGCTCCCAAGGTCGCGGCAGGTGGTGCCGGCGAGGAACACGCCGATGACATCCGAGTCGGTGATGTTGGGCAGCTCGGTGCGCTGCTTCGAGAATCGCCGGGTGTAGTCCCGGAGAGACTCTCCCGGCTGCTGTCGGCAGCTTCGGAGGTCCCAGGAATTTCCGGGGCGCACGTACGTGCCCTGGAAATTGCCGGCGAAAGCTTGGACTAGGTCGTCCCAGTTGGAGATCTGCCCCGGAGGCAAGTGCTCCAACCAGGCGCGAGCGGTGTCGGAGAGGAACAGGGGGAGGTTGCGGATGATGAGGTTGTCATCGTCCGTTCCACCCAGTTGGCAGGCCAGACGGTAGTCCGCGAGCCACAGTTCCGGTCTCGTCTCCCCCGAGTACTTTGTGATAGTAGTCGGGGGTCGGAACCAGGTCGGGAACGGCGCCCGTCGGATGGCCCGGCTGAAGGCCTGCGGACCGGGTGGTTCGGGCGAGGGACTCCGATCCTCCCCGCTGTCGTAGCGTCCCCCACGCCTGGGGTGGTAGCCTCGGCGCACCCTCTCGTCGAGGTGGGCCCGACGGTCGCGGTGATGGTGCTCGTTGCCGAGGCGACCCGGGGCCGCAGGCGCGGTGTTGCGCGCGCGCCCGGTGTAGACCGAGGCTTCCCGCATGAATCGGGAAGTCGCGGCATGAGGTTTCGAGGGGTACCCCTGCCTTCGGGAGGTAGAGCTCTCGGCCCGTCGGACCGCGGCGCCTTCCAAGAGATTCTTGAGCTCTCCCTGGATTCGCCGCCCCTCGGTGGTTGATGGCTCCGGCATTGCGCGGAGAAGCATCGCTGCTGCGGCTAGGTTCTGGCCTACCCCACTAGATGCGGGTGGTGGCCTGACCCTGACGTCATCGGCGACGCGGTGCTGGAAGCCCTGGGGTAGATGACGTATTTCTCCGGCCGGGGGTTGGCCCGCCCATGCCTGCCCGACGTCCCGGCGGATCGGCTCAAGCGCTCCTGCTCCCTCGTCGAGCCTGGCCTGCACCCCGCGGATTTGCTCGAGCTGTGGGTCATGGCCCCCCACCTAAATGGGGACCACAGCTAGCTCCCGTGGGATGTCAACGCGAGGCACCGGCCTAGGGGGATCACCGTCCTCCGGCATGCCGAGATGGTTGCCTTCGGAGGGACCCCCTAGATCGACGTGGAAGCATTCGCGACTTGGGCCGCAGTCCTCGTCGCCGAGGCTACGGCTACCGTCGGAACAGTCAGAGAGGCAGTAGTCACATGCGGTCATGATGTCCCGCATGGCATTGGGGTTGCCAAGTCCAGAGAAATCCCAACAGAAGCTGGGCTCGTCGTCTTCCTCGGACCCGGAGGGCCCGTAGGTCGAGACGTCCGTCAGCCGGTCCCAAGGTGACCGCATACGAAACCCCAGTGGGTTTGGACTCGCCTCTACGAGAGCGCCCGCCAAAGCGGGGTCGCTAGGCGGGTTGAGGCTGAATCCAAATGACGTGGGATGAGAATCGATCGGTACCTTTTGGTCGACGGGCGGCGATGAGGTCACGTCGGGGACTGACTGCGCCGTCGTCTCAGGTACAAGGGTGACGTCCAGCAAGCTTTTCGCGAGCGTGCTGGCGTCGTCCGCTTGCTCGGGATTAGCGTGTCGCGGGGAGACGGCGCTCGCCTTCGTCTCAAATGCGAGGTCGACGCCCGGTGCGCCCCCCGTTGGGGCGCTGGGGCCGTCGACTCGCTCGACAGCCGACAAGGCACTGCCTCCTGCTTGGCCTTGGTTGCCCCGCCTCCTCCTCCTCCGTCGGCGGGGGAGAGGACGGGGTGAGCTCGAAGGTTGTTCTTCCACCATGCGGGGAAGACGTCGTCGATTCTGCCGCCGGCGGGCGGGTTGTCGGCTGCCATTGTCGTTGTCGCACGGCGGTGGAAGGAGTATCATGTCGTAGCTGCCGTCGAGGGACACGAACTCAAGACTCCCGAAATGGAGCACCGTCCCGGGTTGGAGAGGTTGTTGGAGACTGCCCATCTGGAGCTTGACGGGAAGTTGTTCGTCAACACGCAGCAGGCCCCTACCTGGCGCGCCAACTGTCGGTGTTCCGAGACCGGGGGGTCCCTGAGCCAACGAGTGAATGTCGCCGCGTGCCCCAGCTTAGATGGGTCGAGCGCGAGGGCGAGCGCGAAGGGGGGAGAGCGAGGCGGCCGGAGACCGGCGTGAGAGAGGTGGGAATCCCGCGGCCTTCGTGTTCGTCCCGCGCCCAGGTCGGGTGCGCTTGCAGTAGGGGGTTACAAGCGTCCACGCGGGAGAGGGAGCGAGCGGCCTCAAGCGAGCGCGTGTCTCGTCCTCGTCCCCGCGCGGCCAACCCTCTCTAAGAGGGCCCTGGTCCTTCCTTTTATAGGCATAAGGAGAGGATCCAGGTGTACAACGGGGGGTATAGCAGAGTGCTACGTGTCTAGCGGAGGAGAGCTAGCGCCCTAAGTACATGTCGTCGTGGCAGCCGGAGAGATTTTGGCACCCTGCTGGTGTGATGTCGTGGCCGTCGGAGGAGTGCTGGAGCCTGACGGAGGGACAGCTGTCGGAGCGGTTGAGTCCTTGCTGACGTCATCTTGCTTCCGTAAGGGGGCTGAGAGCCGCCGTCGTCACAGAGTATGCGGGGCGCCATCATTGCCTATCTGGCGGAGCGAGCCAGATGGGACGCCGGTCTTGTTCCCTGCGGCCTGAGTCAGCTCGGGGTAGGGTGATGATGGTGCCTCCTGTTGACGTGGCTGATCTGCGCCCTAGGTTGGGCGACGTGGAAACTCCTCCGAAGCCGAGGTCGAGTCTGTCTTCCGTGGCCGAGGTCGAGTCCGAGCCCCCGGGTCGGGCGAGGCGGAGACCGTCGGCTGAGGTCAGGGCGTAGTCCGAGCCCTGGGGTCGGGCGAAGCGGAGTTCGTCGTCTTCTGGGGCTGAGCCCAAGTCCGAGCCCTGGGTCGAGCGGTGCAGAGTTCGCCGTCTTCCGGGACTGAGCCCGAGTCCGAGCCCTGGGTCGGGCGGAGCGGAGTTCGCCGTCTTCCAGGACTTTAGCCCGAGTCCGAGCCCTGGGTCGGGTGGAGTTCGTCGTCTTCCGGGACTTAGCCCAAGTCCAAGCCCTGGGTCGGGCGGAGCGGAGCTTCCGATGGCGCCTTTGGTCGGGCCTGACTGCCTGTCAGTCTCCCTCTGTCAAGTAGCACTGCAGTCGGAGTGGCGCAGGCGGCGCTGTCCTTCTGTCAGGCCGGTCAGTGGAGCGGCGAAATGACGGCGGTCACTTCGGCTCTGCCGGCTGGGGGGCGCGCGTCAGGATAAGGGTGTCGGACCACCTTTGCATTAAATGCTCCTGCAACTTGGTCGGTCGGTGCGGCGATTTGGTCGGGGTTGCTTCTTGGTGAAGACAGGGCCTCGGGCGAGCCGGGAACACATTCGCCGCTGGAGGGGGCCTCGGGCGAGACGGAGATCCTCCGGGGTCGGCTGCCCTTGTCCGAGGCTAGGCTCGGGCGAGGCGTGATCGAGTCCCTCGAATGGACTGATCCCTGACTTAATCGCACCCATCAGGCCTTTGCAGCTTTGTGCTGATGGGGGTTACGAGCTGAGAATTAGGAGCCTTGAGGGTACCCCTAATTATGGTCCCCGACAAAATTGTATCTGACGATTCTACTAGAAACACATTTGAAATCGAATGCTCGGTTGTGATGGATATTTTGCCTAAGCCCTTGACCTTGCCTTGGTTCCCATCTCCAAAGATGATAGTGTCTTGAGAATCCCTGATCTTGACGTAGGAGGTGAACATTTTCTTCTCCCCCGTCATGTGGTTTGTGCATCCGCTATCAATAATCTAGCTTGAGCCCCCGGATGCATAAACCTGCAAGGTAATTAAGCTTGGGTTTTAGGTACCCAACTCTTGTTGGGTCCTACAAGGTTAGTCACAACAGACTTTGGAACCCAAATACAAGTTTTGTCTCTCTTGCACTTAGATCCCAACCTTCTAGCAACTACTTTATCATCTTTGCATAACACTACAAATGAAGCATTACATGTTTGATAAAGAGTAGTTGGTCCAGTTAATGTCTTCCTAGGCACATGAGAAGCAACATGATGGTGCCTGGGTCTATTCCTACTATGAGCATATGAAGAGCTAGATGCAAACATGGCATGAGAACTAAATGCAGCATCATGACATACAAGAGAAACAACATGATTATAACACCTATCATGATGAGCAACACTGGAAATATTCTTGACATGAGCATAAAGATAAGCATGGTTCTTTTGGTCATGTGAAGAATAAGAGCTACTAGCCATAGGAGCCTTCCCTTTCTCCTTGTTGAGATTGGAAGTCCTTTGACTTGTTAAGTTCTTGGTCTTCATTTGGAAACCAAGTCCATCCTTAATAGAGGGGTGTCTACCAATGGTGTAGGCATCCTAGCAAATTTTAGTTTCTCATAATTATCCTTGCAAGTCTTAAGTTGAGCATTAAGACTTGCAACATCATTATTTAGCTTAAGAATAGTAGAGGCATGTTCATTACAAGCATCAATGTTAAAATCTTTGCACCTATTGCAGATAACAACATGCTCTACAAATGAACTAGCAAAATTTACTTCTTCTAACTTAGCATTTAAATCAACATTTAAATTCTTAAGTTAGAGATAGAGTCATTACAAGCAGACAACTCAGAAGTTAATAGTTCATTTTTCTTAATTTCTAGAGCAAGAGATTTTTTAACATTAATGAATTTATCATGTTCCTCATAAAGAATATCTTCTTGCTTTTCTAGAAGCCTATATTTTTCATTAAGAGCATCAATCAATTCATTTATTTTATCCACCTTAGATCTATCTAAGCCTTTAAAAAGATCACTATAATCTACTTCATCGTCAGAAGATTCCTCATCACTAGAAGAAATGTACTTAGGTGTATCTTGTGCACGTACCTTCTTCTCCTTAGCCATAAGGCACGTGTGGCATTTGTTGGGGAAGATGAAGGACTTGTTGAAGGCTGAGGCAGCTAGTCCTTCATCGTCGGAGTCCGATGAAGAACAGTCGGAGTCCCATTCTTTTCCAATGTGTGCCTCGCCCTTTGCCTTCCTATAGTTCTTCTTCCTTTCCTTCTTCCCTTTCTTTTCTTATGCCTGATCATTGTCATTATCGGGACATTATGCTATAAAATGACCAGACTTACCACACTTGAAGCAGGAGCGCTTTCCCTTGGACTTGCTCTTGTTGGGATATTCCTCGCGTCCCTTTAAAGCAGTCTTGAAGCGCTTGATTATAAGAACCATTTCGTCCTCGTTGAGTCCGGTAGCCTCCACTTGTGCTACCTTACCAGGTAGCGCCTCCTTGCTACTTGTTGCTTTGAGAGCAACGGGTTGCGGCTCGTAGAGAGAAAGCGGTCTGTTTGCAGCATCGTCCACGTATCTTGCTTCCTTCACCATCATGTGTCCGCTTACAAATTTTCCGAAAATTTCCTCGGGCGTCATCTTGGTGTACCTGGGATTCTCATGGATAAGATTCACAAGATGAGGATCAATAATGGTAAAAGACCTTAGCATGAGTCGGACGACGTCATGATCCGTCCATCTTGTACTCCCATAACTTCGAATCTTATTGACCAGGGTCTTGAGCCTATTGTAAGTTTGAGTTGGCTCCTCTCCCCTTGTCATGGCGAACCTCCCTAGCTCGTCTTTCACCAGTTCCATCTTGGTAATCATGGTGGCATCATTACCCTCATGAGAGATCTTGAGGGTATCCCATATTTGCTTGGCATTGTCCAAGTCGCTCACTTTGTTGTATTCATCCCTGCATAGAGATGCTAGCAAAACAGTAGTAGCTTGGGCATTTTTATGTATTTTCTCATTAATAAATACAGGATTGTCAATGCTATCAAAATGCATTCTATTTTCAACAATTTCCCAAATACTAGGATGGAGAGAAAATAAGTGACAGCGCATTTTATGACTCCAAAATGAATAGTCCTCTCCATCAAAGTGTGGGGGTTTTCCAAGTGGAATAGATAGTAAATGTACATTCGAATTATAAGGGATGCGAGAATAATCAAAATAATAGTTTTTATTGACCGTTTTCTTTTTCGATGAAGAGTCTTCGTCGTCGTCATCCCTTGGTGAAGAGGAGGAGGCGTCGCTATCGTAGTAGATGATCTTGTTTATGTGCCTCTTCTTCTTCCCATCCCTCTTCTTGTGACTTGAGCCTGAGTCAGTGGGCTTGTCGCCTTTTGGCTCATCGACATAGAGGGTCTCCTTCTCCTTATCGTTGATCACCATCCCTTACCTATAGGATCCATCTCTTCGGGCGGTTAGTCCCTAAATGAAGAGTATGGCTCTGATACCAATTGAGCGCACCTAGAGGGGGTGAATAGGTGATCCTATAAAAATCAACACTAAATGGCACAAAACTTGGTTTATGAAATGTTAGTGGAATCAAAACCAAGGTGATATGTCTGGAGAGAAAGAGATGACTTCTTCACTTAATTGCTCTTCACAAGGTGAGTATTTAAACTTATAGCAATTATCAAGAAGCAGAGAGAATCGCACACGAATAGCAACAGGTGACACAACAATTTTTAAGCTATGGTTCAGCCAAGTAGAACACTTGCCTACTTCCACGTTATGGTATCCCAATGGACGAGGGTTGCACTCAACTCCTTTCAAGCGATCCAATGATCCACTTGAATACCATAGTTTTCTTCCTTAGCAGATGTTTCCTTTGTGAGGAATCTCCACAAGTTGGAGTCTCTCACCCTTACAATATTGATCACAATGAAAACCACAAGAGTAAGGGAGGGAAAGAAACACATGCAAACGCTAGAGTCGCAACAACGACATGCACACAAGTCAAGAAAGGAGCACACAAACACAGCGCAACGAGTTTACAACTCAACAAGTGCTCAAATCTCAGTCACAATGATCCGAATGTGTGCTTGTGGAGTCTAGGCGTCTTAGGATGTTCAATGGAGGCTTGGTGTTCTGCTCCATGCACCTAGGGGTCCCTTTTATAGCTCCAAGGCATCTAGGAGCCGTTGGATCTCCATTTGGTAGGCAATTCTTGCCTTCTGTTCGTTGGCGCACCGGACAGTCCGGTGCACCACCGGACATGAACAGTGCACGATTTCATTCCTTGTTTGGTGAAGCCGACCGTTGAACCCTCGGTCCACTTGGCACACCGAATACTGTTCGGTGCACACGCGTTGGCTCTAGCCACGCGTCGCCCATTGATTGCGCGCCGATTGCGCTGCCGACCATTGGTGCGGACGTTGTTGGCTCATCGGACAGTCCGGTGAATTTTAGCCACGGCGTCCTCGGTGATTCCTGAGAGCTAAGAGTTCGTCGCTGAGCCAGCCTGTGCACCGGACACTGTCCGGTGCACCCGCAACTGGTGCTCCATTGGTTGTTTCAGCTGAACTCCTTTTGCTCCCTTTGGACTTTACTTAATTGAGTTCCTGGCACTTAGACAAGCATGTTTAGCACATAAAACAATTGACTAAGTGTCTAGAACTTACCTTCACACTTGATCCATCTAGATATTCCTTTGCTCAATATTATGTTAGTTCACACATAGTGTGTTGTGCATCTAATCACCAAAATAATATAGAAATAGCCCAAGGGCACATTTCCCTTTCACTATCCTTAGCCATCAAGCATTTGTGGCCGATGTTGGGGAAGAGAAGGCCTTTGTTGATGGCGATGTTGGCGGCGTCCTCGTTAGAGGCAAAATCGGTGGAGCTCTCGTCGGAGTCCCATTCCCATCCCATGTGCGCCTTGCCATCCTTCTTATTGTTGTAATATCTTTTCTTTTCCATCTTATTCTTCCCTTTCTTGTCGTCGTCCCTGTCACTGTCACTTGTATATGGACATTTAGCTATAAAGTGACTAGACTTACCACACCTGTAGCAAACCCTCTTGGAGCGGGGTTTATAGTCCTTTCCCTTCCTTTATTTGAGGATTTGTCAAAAGCTCTTGATGATAAGAGTCATCTCCTCGTTGTCAAGCTTGTAGGCATTGATTGGGAGTCTACTTGTTGGTGTAGACTCTTCCTTCTTTTCTTCCGTTGCTTTGAATGCAACAGGTTGCACCTCGGGTGTGGACGTGGCGCCTTGCTCCAAGTTGACAATATATTTGGAGTCTTTGATCATAAGTTCAAAGCTCACAAATTTTCCAATGACCTCCTCGAGAGACATCTATTTATATCTAGGATCTCCACGAATTAATTGAACTTGAGTGGGATTACGTAAAACAAGAGATCTTAGAATAACCTTCACCATTTCATGGTCATCCCACATGGTGCTCCCGAGGTTGCGGACTTGGTTGGCCATTGTCTTGAGCCGGTTGTACATTGCTTGTGGCTCCTCTCCTTTGTTGAGGACGAATAGATCGAGTTCTCCCTCGATCATTTTGCGCTTGGTGATTTTGGTCACCTTGTCCCCTTCATGCGCCGTCTTGAGGACGTCCCAAATTGTTTTGGCACTCTTCAACCCTTGCACCTTGTTATACTCCTCTCGACACAAGGAAGCGAGGAGTATAGAGGTAGCTTGGGAATTGAAGTGTCTTATTTGGGTGGCCTCATCGGAGTTGTAGTTCTCGTCGCCCACTTGTGGTGCCTCCGCTCGAGACTCAACAATATCTCATATACTTTCGTGGAGTGAGGTTAGATGGTGCCTCATTTTATCACTCCACATACAATAATCTTCACCATCAAAATATGGTGGTTTGCCTAAGGGTACGGAAAGTAGAGGAGCGCGTTTAGGAATGCGAGGATAGTGAAGAGGCATCTTACTATACTTTTTACGCTCTTGGCGCTTCGAAGATGTGGACTCGGTGCCGGAGGTGGAAGGTGAGGAAGAATCGGTCTCGTAGTAGACCACCTTCTTCGTATTATTTTTCTTCTTGTCACCCTTCCTATGTGACTTGATGGAGCCAGTGGATTACTCCTTGTGCTCTTTTTGCTTGTCGTCGACCTCCTTTGATGGAGCCCTTTCTTCGTTCTTATTTCCCAAAGATCCGGGCTTTTCCCTGGCCACCATTTCCCTCTTGGCGTGTTCTCCCGACATCACTTCGAGTTGTTAAACTCTAATGAAGCACCGGGATCTGATACCAATTAAAAGTCGCCTAGAGGGGGGTGAATAGGCGAAACCTGAAAATTATAAACTTTGAACATGCACTATACCCGAGGTTAGTGTTAGAAATAATTCGGAGTGCAGAAGATAGTTCCTCTTGCTATGAGTTGCTCAATCAATGCGGATAACTTTGGGAGCAAACTCAAAACAATGTGAGCAAGAGAACTTTAGAGAGAGAGGAGAGGTGAGAAACAAATCAAATGGTGAATGATCAACACAAGTGAACACAATGATTTGTTTCCTGAGGTTCGGTTCCAAAGAACCTACTCCCCGTTGAGGCCACAAAGGTCGGGTCTATTTCAACCCTTTCTCTCTCTTAATCGGTCACCTAGACCGGTCAAGTGCTTCTTCTTAATTACACAGGTCACTAAGACCCCGCAAGGATCACCACACAATTAGGTGTCTCTTGCAAACTTTACAAAACACTTAGAGAGTTTAGAGAGAGATGAAGAAAGCACGATTTAGAAAACCAAGCAACAAGAGCAACAATTGAAACACGGATCACACTCTCTCAAGTCACTAATCACTAAAGATAACTTGTCTCAATTGTGGAACTTGGAGAGATTGGAAGATTTGAATGTGTCTTGAAATGGATTGCTAGCTCTTGTATTGAATGTGTATGAGTGGAGTGTTTGGATGATGAGAATGGAGGTGGTTGGGGTTGTATTTATAGCCTCCAACCACTTCCTAGTCGTTGCTCTAATTCTGCCGACCGCGGACGGTCCGAGCTCCTGGTCACCAACGACTAAAATCGCAACGGTCAGTAGTAATGGCTATATCAACGGTTATATTGCATTTAATGTGTCATCAGATGTCAGATAAAGTAGTCGCAGACGGTCCAACCGTGCACCCCGGACGGTCCGCGAGGACGCTAAAAATGCATTTTATCGAATCTGTCACCTTTGGGTTTTTCTGGTTTTCAACGATCGGACGGTCCGCGCCTGAGGTCGGACGGTCCGCGCTTGGTCTCGGACGGTGCTCGCTTCTCCTTCGAACAGTCCGAAGTTAGTAGAGGCAGCTAACTTCCTAGAGGATGTCGTAGGAAGTTGGTAGGGGCGGCTAACTTACTAGAGGAGGTTGTAGGAAGTTAGCGGCTCGTTTGACCGCACGCGTTAGTCAACAGTTGAAAGCTAACTTCCTATAGCTTTTATAACAAACCGTAGGAAGTTATAGTTATTTGCTAGAGCTACCAGTAGTCTCTCGAAAGTTGGTAATTTCCTACGGTTTGTTATAAAAGTTGTAGGAAGTTAAGAAATCGTAGGGAGTTTATATTTTTGGTGTAGTGATAACAAAAAAGTAACTATATAATTGTGTAACCATATAAACTAAAATGTGTGCCAATTGGTGTTACTTGCAGTGTGTTAAGTGGAAGCAACACATGAAGTGGACATGGAGAAGGAAGCTGGCATGAAACTAAAACGCATTAAGTTGGCATGTGGCGTGCATATTTTAGATGTCTTATTCTACTGCCAAACTTCCTAATACTCCATTTTTATATTATATTGTCTACCTGTACGTGTGAATGGAGATGATGATACTATGTGATGTGATGATGGATTAGCTTCGTTTGATATTAGATGGTATTCAAAACCCTAAACTTTGCGTGAATCATAGGTGCTTCATATTTTTGGATCTTTAGTGATGTTTTATTGTTTGTGAGTTTTCTAAATATTTCTTATATATTTTTTATTTTTCCTGATTTTTTTATGTATTTTTGCTCAACAGAGGTATTTAGCCCATTGCTTCTCAAACAATGTCAGAGAAGTACACCGAAGAGGGGGGAAATAAGGTGGCATCTAAAATCCCCTCCTAGATTAATTTTCAAGGGATTTTTCTCTCCTCGTTGCCAAACTAGTCCTAGTGAAGGAGAGATCGAGGCCCATCGCCATCTCCGGCTATAATAACTTATGACAAACATCTAGGCATATGAAACACGGTACTCCGTAGCTGTATTGCCGTAATCAGGCTTGTTCTTTGGGTCAAAAACAACATAGAGACGACGTCTATATCGTTTATGAACATTACACACAGGGCCAACAAACAGACAAACTAAAACCTCTTTCTGGCAACATGTGTTCCACAGGAATACGTGTCCCTTCTGTTGCCAGTTCATGAATAGTAGTGTTACCGCCATTACATCGCCTTTTTTTTCGCAGCAGCGTGGTGGCCGTCCGAGAAGAAGCTGCATACGGGCCTCAGTGAACACCGGCGGCGAGCCTGGCTCTCAAGTCCTTCCTCAGGATCTTGCCCGACGGGTTCTTGGGGATGGATTCGGTGAAGAAGACCTTGTGGATCTTCTTGTAGAAAACCACCTGCAGCATTATATATGTGATTTCAGTCTCGAGACCCATGCATGCGCGCAGCTCTTAATTTGCACAAACTTCTTCTTAATTAGTGCATAAAAAGTTCTTAGTTTGTGGTTCCTTTTGTGTTGCAGCCCTGTGGACGGAGGCCTTTGAATCTAAGAAATAACACTTGTTTTTGTGGAAACATAAGCAACGTGGGGATTGCTTTTACCTCCTTGGCGACGAATTGCTTGATCTCATCCTCGGTGACTTGAGAACCTTCGGTCCGCACGATGAAGGCGACCGGGATTTCACCAGCAAGGTCATCGTTCATTCTGTGGGGGAGAGAGAGACGAACGAGATTAGTTCAGAGTTTACTTAAAAGAAGCTGGCAGCGCAGCAGGTTGCGTTGTGGCTCCATCTGAATTCTGAAGTTATTTTTTTTTTTTGGAACTTAAACCATCTGAAAGGTATTATCGGTGAGCAGCTTACGATACGACGGCGGCGTCCTTGATCTCCGGGTGCGTGATGAGGAGCGCCTCCAGCTCCGCCGGCGGCACCTGGAAGCCCTTGTACTTGATGATCTCCTTGAGCCTGTCGACGATGAAGATCTCGTCGTCGTCGTCCACGTAGCCGATGTCTCCGGTGTGCAGCCAGCCGTCCTTGTCGATGGTGTTCTTCGTCGACTCGGGGTCGTTCAGGTAACCTGCAGAAAGACGGCCGGTTCATTAATCCGCGGCATCGATGGAGTTAGTTTGCACCTCTGACCAATACAGCAAACTCAGTGATGATGGCGGGACGACGGAATTTGTCATGGCGAAATTTAATTTTGTTTTAAAAATAAAGAGAGCAAAGCAAGGAGGCGTCGCCGAAAGCACCCTGCGCAGCTAGATGCCACCAAAGATCGAGTTTGGTTTGGTTTGGTTTGGTCAGGTTTATCCAGGCAGACATACGCTTCAACGATACGATTGAGAGAGAGAGAAAAAAAAAGGGGGGCAATGAATTTTCCTTGGCTCGCCCAAATGGAGGACTTCCATTGCTGTCTCGGTCACGGCGACGGTGCACCGAACATCTGCTAGCGTTTCAGTTTCAGGTCCTCGCTTTCGTGGTTGCTATGTCGTCGGACGGGAGCACGACGGACGGAAATGATCATGACTCTGCAGCGACACCGACTCTGCCCTCGCGCTCCCACGCCAGGTAGTGCCAGCTACTCTACTCGTGTTAGGTGGACCTAAAAACCTAACCAACTGCCGTTGGAAGTCTACCGGGGAAGCAAGCTCTCTGGCTGGTCCTGGCACAGGCGAGGCGATGGACGTGAACGTTCATAACCCGCCGCCATGGCCACGAGCGTCCATCTTTCTTCACCAAAACTTTTGACTTCCCTGCTAGCTAGCAGTACCACTCAATCATGCGGCGTGGTGGCCACATGACTCTTTTTTGTTTTTGCCAATAAAAAAAGAGGGAGTGCCATGGTCGCCCGAATGGCCAACTACCACGCGCGGCTGGCGGCTGCGGAGCAGAGAACGCGAAACGTGTGGCGTGCGGGGAATGGATTCCTCTGTCCAGCTAACCATGGTGGAACTTGGACCAGGCCAGGCCGCCACTAACAGATCCCTCCTGCAAAGTCTCCAGCTACGAATAAACTGGCGCTAACACGACCGAGCACGCCACGAGTTTTCTAGCTCGCCGTTCTTGATTTTGCAGACGATGCCGATGGTCCCTCGTATTGACGATGGCGAAAACGACAAATCACCATTTCACTGTCTGTCGGTTTGGAAAAAGGCGTTCGATCAGGCGACTGTGTGTCGCTGCGTGGCCCTAACCGCAGGGACCAAACGGATTCTTTGCAGCCAAAGTACTCGGACCAACAGGAAATTTTGTCCATGTCACCAACCTGTACCCAAGCCACGCGGGGCCCCGCGTGGCGGTGCACGCGCGCACGAGCACCACATTGGCCCACGTGGCAGTGCGCCGAGGTCGCCTCAAGCGCCAGGACGGCGTCAGAGGCGTGGCGTGCCCGCAGCTTGGTTGGCTGGTGGCGCTAATGGCATGTGAAAGTGATGCTTCGAATTCGAAGGATAGATGGCCATATTTTGCGAACACGAGCGCTATACAGCCTACAGCTGCAACTGCAAAGAAATGAGATGACAAGTCAACGGCTGGGGCGGTGTGCGGCGCACCTTTCATGATCTGCTCCCCGCGGATGCAGATCTCGCCGGGCTGGTTCCGGCCGAGGGCGGCGCCGGTGTCGGGGTCGACGATCTTCAGCTCCGCGTTCCGCACCACGGTGCCGCACGACCCGGACTTGACCGGGTACGGCTCCTTGGCGAAGGCCAGGCACATCGCCAGCACGGGGCCTGCCTCCGTCATCCCGTACCCCTGTTGCATTGCATTGCATTGGTCGGAATGGGAACGGAATGGAACGCGTGTCATCAGGAAAACCGAAAAAGCTTCGGACGACGACGACGGACGTACCTGCCCGAGCACGGCATTGGGAATCTTGGCCATGAAGGCGTCCTGGAGCTCCTTGCCCATGGGCGCGGCGCCGGACATGACCATGCGGATGGACGCGAGGTCGCCGGCGGTCACGCGGGGGCTCTTGGCGATCTCCACCACGATGGGCGGCACGAAGGGCGCGATGGTGATCACGTACCTGCGCACCAGGTCCACCAGCGCGCCCAGGTCGAACTTGCGCATGATCACGATGGTGGAGCCCGCGCGCAGGCCGGCCAGCAGCACCGAGTTCAGCGAGTAGATGTGGAACAGCGGCAGCAGGCACAGCACCACGTCGTCCTTGCGGAAGTACAGGTTCGGGTTCTCGCCATCAACCTTCATATTCATCAGCAGCCAGACACTCCCACAGTTTCAGCATGTATCAACACACAGTTCGAATGCGAAGGACAGGCATCGTCTCGGCACGAATCTCGAAGCGGCTGTCCGGTTGACTACTACTACTTGTTCGGTGGAGACAGTGGGTGAGGTGGACCAGCCGCATCCGAACAAATCGAGGAAGCTGCGGCCTCAGCGCACCCAGCGCCGGGTGAATGCAGTGCACGCCATTATTTATGAGCCCGCAACGCTGGAACGAATGTTCCTCGGCAAAGGTGGGGCCAACCAGCTTGTCCCCACATGGAGAGGGATCGGGGATGGGGATGTGATGTCACCGTGGCCACGGCGGCGGCGACGGCGACGGCGACCAAGGCGGCAGCGATAGCGAGAGGAAGGAGTAGCACCGGCCACGGTACGTACCTGCTGCGCGACGCTGGTGATGAGGCTGCGGTGGGTGAGCATGACGCCCTTGGGCAGCCCGGTGGTGCCGGAGGAGTAGGGCAGCGCGACGACGTCGTCGGGGTGGATGTCGGCGTCGGCCTCCAGCTCCTCGGCCGCGATCAGCTCGGCGAACTCCACGCAGCCGTCGAAGCGCCCGTCGACGGTGACCACGGGGATGCCCCGCTCCGCCGCGAACTCCCGCACCTTCTCCACGGCGCAGGCCTCGGTCACGATGAGCCGGGCGCCGGCCGCCTCCGCCTGGCGGTGCACCTCGTGCGGGGTGTAGAACGGGTTGGCCGTGGTGGTGGCGGCGCCCAGGCGGGCGGCGCCCAGGAAGGTGAAGGCGAACTCGGGGCAGTTGCGGAGCAGGCTCATCACCACGTCGCCCTTGCCCACCCCCATGGCGCGCAGCCCCGACGCGGCGCGCCGGGACAGGGACTCCACCTCCGCGTACGTGTACGACGCGCCCGTCAGCCCGTCGACCAGGCACGCCCGCTCCGCCACCTCACCCATCTTCCCGAAGCAGTAGGTGTGCAGCGCCATGCTGCTGTCGATCTCGATGTCGGGGAGCTTGGACCGGAACACCACCGCCTTCTCCTCCACCGCCTTCTCCTCCGCCGCCGGCACCGGCACCGCGATCGCCGCGTCTACGGAACCCATCTCAGACCTTTGCTCGCTGCCGGATGGACTGGCTTGTCGGATGTCGGGCAGGTAACGTTGCGCTGGGCAGCTGGTTGGATGGTAGTATAGGAAGGAAGGAAGGAGACGATGGCTGGTGCGGTGCGACCTCGCCGGGGCTCTGATCTCCTGGAGGGCAGAGGACCGGCTGGTGCCGAGTTATATACGAGCAGGGGAGGACAGGGAGTTGGGGAGTTGGTGAGTGGGGCCTCGAGGTGATGACTGATGGGGCCCGGCTGGAAGTGGCCAAGAGGGGGAGGTGGGGTAGGAGAGCTATGGTACGGGGTTGGTGAGAGAGGGAGGGAGAGAGAGGCTGGGCTGGGGCTGTTGTTCGTTGACTGGGACGGGGGCGCCACGTCAACGTCGTTTACCAACCCCAATATCAGCGGCTGTGTGGTGGCACGTCTTCCATTCCTCCTCCCCATCGAGCTGAGCTGAGCACTGATCAGAGCTGCCAGCCTGCCATCCCGCTGCCTGCGTTTCCGTGGCTGCGGTTGGTGACAGTGAGTGTCTGAATGTGTCCAGGACAACGGTTGTGGAACTGGAGACTATTAGGTGTTGTTTAGTTCATATGTTGCTAAGGAAATGGTAATGAAAGCTCTTAACGGCAATAGTAGTTACTAATTATAATTGGATTAGATAGTAGTACCTAATACTATTATAAAGAGCTCAACCAAACAAAATATTGATATCCATTACCTCATGTAAACGGTTTGTGTTCCATTTCAACGAATCAAATGCCACCTTAGCATTCTGCATTTCTAGAGCCTAATGTAACATATGCAAATGATGTTTGGTTTCTAGGGACTAACTTTTAGTCCATCCTTTTTATCCTGAAATTGTTAAACACGTGAACTAAAATAAAGATAATTCCTCTTTTAGTCACTGTGTTTGATAATTTAGGGGCTAAAAATTAGTCTCTAGAAACCAAACACCCCGAAGCTTTGTCTTTCCATAGGGTTTGACTAGTAGTACTATATCGGTTCATTTGCACATTGTCAATTCCCTGTTTAGGCCTTGTTCGGTTAGGGGTGAATTGAGGGAATTGGAGGGGATTAAAATCCCTTTTGAATAGGGAGGGATTTAATCCCCTCCAATACGCCCGCAATCGAACATGTCTTTATCTCCGGCAGATCCCTTATCCAATCATCTATCTCATTCATTATTTCAAGCTCCACTCTACAAACAGTATCATCTATAGTTTTGTGTCACCTACTGAAGACAATCTTAGGTGATGTACTGTCCTTCCGGCGTACTGGTGTGGTGTACCTCCACCCAATTCCCCATCAACACATTTTAAGTTCCATGGGAAGCAAAATGATGTAATTTGTACACACAACCAGACCACATGATGCTGTTATCACAGATTCCAGGGCCCTATCTAATAATTAAGGATTCAAATGAGATAGCTAATTAACTATTAGCAAGTGGATGTGTTAAAAATTAGTTCGTCAACGGTGGAGAGGTGCTAATAAGAGCTAATTGTTCATATACACCTCTAACAAACTATACAGCTACTCACTCCATTCGTTATTGGATTTTAAACTAAGCAACGCCAAATAAAAAACCCTAAACCTACCTGCTAACAGATGGATTTAAAATATACCTTATTAAAAATTAGCTAGTCATAATTAATACCTACGGTCAATTGGCTTCCTAACTACTCTCCGTTCTTAAATATATAGACGTTGTTGATTATTTATGAAACCTTTGATCACTCGTCTTATTTGAAATATTTATTCTAAAATATAAAATTTTAAGTCGTGCTCAAACAAATTTAAGTGACAAAATAAATAATAATTCACATTTTTTCTAATAGATAAATAGTCAAAATTTCTAAAAAAAAGTCAATATCATCATATATTTAAGAACGGAGGTAGTATTAGCACTCGTGAATCCAACAAAAGGTGAACGTGTGCACTTGAGGGACGTAAGTTCAGGTGGAGCTGCTGTAACTTCTTGATGATGCCTTCGATAGCCTACACGGCGGAAGTAGAGATGCTCAAACCAACCCTAGGTCCAGATGCTTTAGCACTACTATATATTAATATATACTCTACTTGTCCTAATTTATATTTTTTTGACTTTTTTACCAAATTTAATCGGCTCATTTTGTTCAATTTTTTTTAAAAAAATTAAAAAAACAAAGCCATGCTTAATATTATATGCTAGATTATATCGTAGTAAAGATTAACAATAATTTTTTAAATAAGATGAGTCAGTTAAATTTGGAGTAAAAAAATTAAACAAATTATAAATTGGAGGGGAGTGTAGTACTATATTATTCCTAAAGTTATAGACCCCTTTGGTTGCGGAATCGGAGCACGTCTTTGGACAAGGAAAAGACTGGGCTTGGGCGTAGAACTTAAAAGCTACTTGGTTGCGGAAGATGTGTTATTCTCAACTGCTATAAAACTACTATAAAGTATAAGTTTTACTGATTTCTCGTCTATTTTGCCAAAGACTATATTTCTTCCAAATTTAACCTCAAACATCAATTCCAATGTCCATGCCCACCATTTTGCCACGGTTATGCAAAAAACAGATAAAATTATATACAAGTAGGTTTCGAACCTTGGTTGTTAGCTTTATATTCGCACCTAGCAAACTAATATAATATTTTTTTATGTTTTATTAAAACAAATTCGATATATTCACACCTAGCACGGGCTTTTGACTGAAAAAGGAAAGAAATAAACGGCCCGGTCGTCAATGCTAGGGAAGCGGCGAGTCAAACGAAATCTGGCCCCTTGTGCGGCTCAGACCGGCCCAGCGGGAGCGGGTTCACCTACCACAGACCGTCGCGGGCACGCACACAACCGTAGAGCTGCGATGCGACTGCGAAGCGTTCCGTTCCGTCCCGGTCGGCTCGGTTGGTGGGACTGGGAGCCCGGCTGGGAGTGACGCCACGCTGACGCGACGGCACACCCAGATCGCTTCGTTGCCCCGGCGCCGGCGGTGACCGTTGCTGGCTTGGTGGGTCGGTGAGTGACTCCGTGTCCCTCTCGCTGCAGGTGGGACCTCGCGCTCGAGTGGGCTAACCATATTATGAAAAAGGTTGCCGCCGGGAGGTAAAAAAGCTAGTGCCGGTGTTGGTGGAAAGCTGGTCCAGGTCGTCCAACCCGAACCGTCCAAGTCCAACAAAGCTGTGCGTGCGCGTACGTCGCTCGCTGCGTGTCCAAAACCCAGGACCAGGAAGGAGGGCGAGGCGACGCACGTTGGGTTGTTGGGTGGGCCCGCGGTCCGTCCTGCACACGAGCCCTAAACTGTATGTGGTCGAGATCGAATGTGTTCGATGCTTCTAGCCTACTTGGTATTTTTAGTTATCGTTATATAGTTTAATTTTGCACTATCTAGTGACAACTAAAACGAAACGGATGGAGTAATTTATAAACCATACTCTAATATAACCTCGCATACTTATTAGTGTGTATAGCTACAGCTAGCGTCGACGCCACCGGAAACGGCGCAGCTGCTAGCCTGGATGAACTGGAAGGGACGACGCCTAACCTCCACCCCCGTCGCATCACCTAACACGTTGGAGTTGGAGCAGCAGCGGATTACTAATAATTAGTATGGGCTAATACACTTGACCATTTCAATCTTTTTTTAACTAGTATAAATCGGCTTGCTAGCGAATGTGTAGTGTAGTGGCACCCCTGAGTGACTGCCCGCCCGGCCGTACTTACTCGTGCGCTTCCACGTACTGATCGAGTTTTATTAAACTGTTGGACCAGCCCGACGGACAAAAAGTCCAGACCGATACGGCACGCCAATCATACTACATGCTCTATTATTTTTAAAACAAAGAAAGAAAGAAAGAAAAATCTACCAATATGTACGAGCGTGACCGACCGTGGCGTGTTGTGCATGCACCACATGCTTTATTCCTAAAGCCAAACCTTCCCTGATCCTTTTTCTTGTATAATAATAATAGTAATGCTCTCATTCGTTCAAAAAAAAACATAACAATGCTTTGAACCTTGACCACAGCCGATACACCACACAACTGAGGTGTTGTTTGGTTCACATATTGGTAACGTAATGGTAACCGATAACGTTAAATCATGTTTTAACTTTAACCGTAATCGATATCACACTACAAATGGATACCGCCTTATTCAAATTTGTTACCGCCGGTATTCGAGTGTGAATCATTATCATTACCATTTACGTTACATATCATGAACCAAACGACACCTTGAGTTCATTGAAACACACCACATATATGAATTCAGCGGCTACATTTCGAGTGCCATACTAGCTGCTGACCGCGCGCGTAGGGAACCCGATTTTAAACATGCAAGCGTGGATATACGATAGCAGTAGAAAAAAAATATGTTTGGTTGTCATCACAGCAACGGAACGAGAAATGCGACCACACATATTTGTATATAGAGCAGAAGGTGCATGGTACGTTACTACGGGTAAAGATTAAAACGAACGTACCGATAACCCTTCCCGCTTTCATTTTCATATTTTTTTTCTTCCAAATGCAGAACCATCGAAGACAGGATCGAAACTAGCGGAATGATAAAAACAAACCAAAACGAACGGCATCGCCGCATAGAGTAATATTGTGATCAATTAAAACATCTCTCATCTATACATATGTAAGCAATACATTATAATATACATATGTCTATTAAAGAAAATAATTAATTATGGATTAGTTTATTGTTGTGATACAAACGGAATATCTCGAATAAAAGCAGAAAAAAACTAAAACAGTCGCGGAAACGCTCATACTGTTTCCGCCCTATTTTCGCATTTATAAAAAAACGAAAACGATCAAATACGAATTCTAACCGATTAATGCAGAAACTTGAGAATGGAACAGGATATATTACAACCATTTTCACCCCCTAAGAGCATCTCCAGCAGTTTTGTAAAAAGAAACACTCTAAAGCACATAAGGTGTTGCTAAATGATAATAGGGAGTTAAAAATATGAGTTAGAAACATTTGCTAAATATGTGACTGATGACATTGAGCCTAGCTCCACCATCAATCAGGACATGATGTAGCCTCATGTTGGCGATGACAGGAGCGGTGATGAGTGGTAGTATGTCGGCCCCTGCCATGTTTTCGGGGCAGTCGGATGCCCCGAAGGAGATAGTGGTGCTCCGCCACCGCTGATGTGGGGCTGCCTTCGGTACCCTGGAGTCGCTGAAAGGACCTCGCGACGCAGGGACTTTACGTTCCTACGGGAGGTGAGCTCCCAGCTTCCGTCATACATCACGTACAACTTCTTGCGGCGCTCTTTGTCATCACCGAAGTCGGAGTCTCCAGTGAGGATGTCCTTGAGGACTTGCTCGAGGGACTGATACCCGAGGCCCGTTCTCCCGCGGCCCGGTCACCTTCGTCGACCTTCTCCTTGCTAGGCCGGCAACGAGGCGGCGAGCCATCCTTGGAGGCCTACTCGCGCCGCTCGCTGATGCGCTTCGCAAGCTTGAGGATCTCTCGGCATTCTGAGGCGCTGTGACGACTGTTGGTATGGACAGGGCATGACCCACTGTTACTTCCCTGTTGTCGTGGACGCTTGCCGCGCTCGTCCCGGCTCCCAGCCGCAGCTACGGCGACCGGAGCACCAGACTGCGGCCTATCGTGACCACGGTTCTTCTTCTTCTTCTTCATGCCACCGCCCTGGGTGGCGACACCTGAGCCGCCCGTCTGGGTAACTCCGGTCTGCGGTGCCGAGTGCCATGCACGGCCCTCGGCAGCTCTAGCGCATTTGTCGGCCAGAGCAAAGAGCGTAGTGACGATTTCTACATCATGCGTCACCAATTTCTCCAACATATTTTCATCACGCACTCCCTATCGAAAAGCAGTGATAATAGAGGCATCGGAGATGCGAGGTATAGTCCCTCATACCTTGGTGAAGCGGGAGATAAAATGTAACATCCAAATTTTAATTTTTAGAAATAATATAAATAGAGAAACAATTTCTCCTTATGTGAGTTTGACCTTTATGCATCATCACATGGGAACACCCTATGTAAAAAAACAAATAATTAATAATGTAAAATCCACTAAAATATGTATCATGCTGGATTTTCATTGTGGTTGCATATTGTGATAATATAAAAATCATATGAAAAGAAATATAATAAAGTCCCAAAATGGAATTTAGAATATAAAAGAAATCCTAGAAGCTAAAAAAAGGGAAGACTATACGCCTGGGCTGACTCTGTCCATTTCGGCCCATTCGCATTTTTACCCCGCGCGGCCCACTGCCCAGCCGCGGCCTGCACGATTTTCGTATGGAGTCACCGACGCATGGGGCCACCCTGTCAGACACTGCACGCACCTCTTCCCTGATCTGCGGGCCCGCTTGGTCAGCAACTACCTTCGCCTGTTCTTCGCAATGGCGGCTCGTGCGCAGCGACAAACTCGCTGTGAAGACCGCGTCGTCCGCGCAATAGACCCCCCCATGCACGGAGCCCTCTGGCCCCATAAAGCGCGGTCGGATGGCCTCGTGCGATTAAACGAGTAGCCGAGTGCTTCATCGGGGAGAAACCAATTCCACCGCACGGGTCAGGGCGAACGCCACCCGTCCTCTAGCCTTTCTATCCATCCGAAATACCTCGCGCACAGAAAACCTGGAGCTCTCGCCCAAGCTTGGATCCGCCGCCATTGACAGCCTAAACCTACCTCTGCCGCCAGCTGGGGAGTGTTGGTTGGGCAGCCGCCGTGTAGGAGTCCCTGGCTGCCACCTCTGAACTCCATCCGTGGTCTATGCAATTTCCTGGGCGCGTCGGGTGCCGCTGCGGTACGTGATTGGGGCCCCTGCCGTCTCGATTCAAGGTATGGGATCCACCAAACAATTCACCATCATCTGCCATACGTGTTGCTCTGTTCAATCGGAATTTGGGGTGACGGTGGCGCACAGCCACTGTTGGCGGCAATGGCTCCGCCGTTGGGGCAGAGCGCCGCCGTGTGTGGCCAGCGGAGGAGAAGATGCACCCATGGCCGTTGATTTACTGCCGAACGGTTCTGATTAGATCAGTGATACCCCCTTCGTTCGGGCCGTCGATCTCAAATCGGACGATAGGTGCTTATCTCTATATTCATTAAATGGTGACCATTGATCTTAGATCGTGTGGATCCCATGGCGTACCGGTTCGCGCGTTTGTTGATTTAATCTGGACGCGTGATTTCTAATCTGACGGCCAGTAGTTCACGGTACCCCTTCGGCCTTAGAATCTTGCATAAGAGCCCCTGCGTTTAATCGAATTAGAACCCGCCGTCCGCATGGGGATTCGCCTGAGTCACGGGAATACTTGCGCAGAGGCCCCTGCTTTCTATATAAATTGAGGCGCAGTCCAGGAATTAAATAAAACCAGAAAAATAGATTTAGAAATTGATTTTGAGTATAAAAATAATTGTAAAACTTGGGTAATTCATAGAAAATTCATATTAAGCCCAAATTAATCCGTTCCAATTCCTATAATTTTGTAATATTATTGTCTATCATCTAGTACTACTGTTTTGACATGAAAGTCACATCAAAATTTATATCCCATTTAATCTTGTACAAAACACATAGAATCTTCATAAAATCATAACTCCTCCGTTTTAACTCCGATTTGATTCGTTCAAGTTCCGTTAGTCTCGTAGCAACGCATAGATTATTATTATTCAGTTTGTATTTATGTTTGGTGTGATGTTAATTTTATCTATACCATGTTTGTTTGTATTGCTACGACTAGCGCGAGGACACGTGTCATCTGAAAAGCAAGTTGGTACCTAGAATCTCAAGTGCCAGGCAAGTTGTGCCCTTGATCACTTCTTTTACCCACTCATGTTCTAATTAATCATAATGATCTGCATAGGTTAATTTTGATGGGACCTAATAGGTTACCCTAGTTTGTCTATCTTTATGCCTTGTTTACCACTGAACTTTTTGGGTAGTACTTGCTAGTGCTATATGTGGTTTTGGGCATTGAGATACACATTATTCATGATTATACTTTTGTTATCCATTGTTATTTACTGTTCATGTCAAGATCATTAATGTTAATGGGAACATAGAGCTTAACTTGAGAAACACGTGCCACCACAAGGGTTTATGGACGCCCTTGGCTGATTAATTAGGAAAGCTAGTGGAGGACTACCTTACCCGAAAGGGGCAAGGGCAGTAGGGGAGTGGTCAGTGTAGGGAGGTCCTTGGTTGATTTTGCTGCGATGGCGGTCAGGCAAGAACCCTGCATTGGAGCTTCCTATAAACTGTAGCGGGTTTTCTGAAGCTAGTGGAACTTTGTAAAGGCCACGTAGTGTTACCCTGCCTCGCCTCCTCGGTAGAGGTGTATGGGAAGTCGCGATCCCTTGGCAGATGGGTAACATGACTTGTGGGTAAAGGGTACAACCTCTGCAGAGTGTAAAACTGGTATACTAGCCGAGCTCACGGTCATAAGCAGCTCAGGACTCTCTAATGATTAAATTATGGAACTTAAACTCAATTTGTCATATGCATTGCATCGCAGGTGATGTGTTACTTTTGTTCTACTACTTAATTGGGTTGGTATTTACTTATACTTAGTAATTGCTAATAAAATTTTGACCAACTTTAAAAGCAATGCTCAGCTCTAACCATCCTCTTTGGTAAGCCTTACACTTCACGTGAGCTCCCACCTTTGGCGAGTTCATGCACATTATTCCCCACAACTTGTTGAGCGATGAACGTATGTGAGCTCACTCTTGCTGTCTCACACCCCCCCACAGGTCAAGAACAGGTACCGCTGGATGAGGCGCATGGAGAATGCTGTGATGTGTTCGTAAGAGATCTAGGCCGTCGTCTCCCAGTCAAATTTGGGTTGTTGGACCGTTGTCTCCTTATAATGTAATTATTTATTTTGTATAGAACTCTTATTATATAGTAAAGATGTGACATTCGATCCTGTGCCATGATTCATCATATGTGTGAGACTTGGTCCCAGCACACCTGGTGATTATGTTCGCGCCCGGGCTTTGGACCCCCTAAAATCCGGGTGTGACATAAAATCCCGAAGAGTCTCCCCAGATTCCTGCCTCACTGCATGGAGATGAGCCTCGACGCCATGCTGCTGATAAGCACTGGCGAAGTTTGTTGTGAACCATGCACAGAGCTCTATCTAGGAGTAGATCGACCCTGGGGTGAGGTTCATGAGCCAGGTCCGGCCCGGCCCGGTCAAGGCTACATGGAAGTAGCTTGCCATTACGGCAGTGTTTCCACCAGCTGTCGTAATGGCGGTGACGTAGACCTGCAAGAATTCCGACGGGTTTGATGTACCGTCGTACTTCTCCGGCAGGTGTGGCCGAAACTTGGGTGGCCAAGTCGCCACACAGAGATGATCCGCTAGTGCGGCACAACCCACGCCGACCAAAGGGACACCCGCCTGGATTCGGGCGCCCCTTGCAGTGAAGTCTTGGTCGAGGTTGCGACCCTCGAAGTTTTGCCGGCGCTCACGCGCCCTCTCCAGAGAGACTAGAGCATCCTCGCCCACACGCCTACGGTTGAGCTCTGCCCATAGGTCGTCAGTCCGTGCACCCTTCACTAAGGGTGAGCGCACAGATGCCGACACCTCGTGTTGACGCCGGAATGATCGAGGCCTGGACTTGGCCGAGCCAGGATGGGCCATGCCGAGGAGACGGTCGACATCTTCGTGCCACTGCTTCATGGCCCCCGGCGAGGCCGTGGAGCTTGGAGGGTTGCGTAGCAACTCCCTGGCTGCAGACAACGCCCCACCAGGTGCAGCCCCCGATGGAGCCCTGGATGTCTGAGCGGGTGTGTGCTGCTGCGCAGCGTGCATAGTAGCACCTGGCGTAGGGCGGTAAGAGCCTCGTGGCACAGAAGATGCTGCCCCTTCCTCCATCAGGAAGTCCTCAAGAGACAAGTCGCGGTGCTCGACGATCTAAATCATCGTGTCGAGCGAGAAAATAGGCGAAAAACCTAAAGCCAGACCCCCTACCTGGCACGCCAAATGTCGGTGGGAAAATCCTCTAGCCGGGTGGCGGAATGCACCCGCCCTAATCCTAAGATGAGGAGGGGGCCTAAGCGCTTTCCTGTTTGGTGAATTTCCAATGAACACAAGAACACTCGAGGGTTTATAGTGGTTTAGGCCGCTGGAGCGTAATACCCTACCTCCACTATGTGTAAGTTTTATTGAGCGTGTGTCCCTTGTAACGTTGTGTCCCTTCCCTTTTATAGTTTAAGGGAGGTACATACAAGGATGCTGAGCTCCGACATGCGGGCCCAGGAGCATAATGGAAGGAATACATTATGTGAATAATTAATGCTGATAGCACACCAAGATCTTTACTATGCGATGTGTTGCTCCCTCCACCTTAGTAACGCATGAGTAATCAACGGGAGTTATGATGACTGCAGTCCATGCAGCATTGATATGCAGTAACCCTTTTCTTGGAAACGCACGAGTAATGGTGAGTCATTGCCCTCGCTACGGTAACGTGTGAGTAACTACACGGCCCACGCAACATGGACTGGGCGCGCCGCCTATCACTGGAATGGAAAGACACACGTCTTATCCGTAATGAATGCAAAGACGCGCTTAGCCCAGAGGCTTTATGCCAGGCTCCGCTCGTTGGCTTACGCCGCGCGTAGTAGGCCACGTGGCTGCATCGGGTCTCCGCCTGGGCAGGGAGCAGGAGTGTATGTGATAAGGTGCGGATCCCACCAGATCAGGTCTGGACACGTGTCGGCTCTAGACCCCCGCCTAGGTCCAGATTAAGGCCCGGGTATGTTCTATCCTGGAACCCTGGGACCCCACTGTGGGCGGCCCGGACCCCATACGGGGGGGGGGGTCCGGATCCCATTCTAGGGGTCCGGTTCGCACACGTGGAGGTCCTGGACCAAACTTGGAGGCTTGGACTGTATATACAGGGGTACGACACTTTCCCATGGGGGTCCGGACTTACTGCTGATGCCTCAGAGTATGTCACTTTCTCTGGACACGTGGCGGCACCGGACCCGCCCACGTGGTGGGGTCAGGCGTGTTGCTGGCCCAGAGTAGTCGCCCGAGGCTGGGCCGAGTCATGGCCTGGTCCCACATACAACTCTTTTACTACGCGACTAAAAGTAGTCGCGTGGGTACTGTGCTTTTATACAGCAGTAAGGGGTACCCTAGTTTCAGGGTACCGATAGTGGCTTGTAAGGAAAATGGACCCCGGGCCATTTGGCTAATTGAGTTTTGGTGTTTGATGAACAACACAATCCGTGAACTTAATAAGTTTTCTAGTGTTTGTGTTTGTAGTTCACAGGATGCGAAGAGAATTGGACCAAGGCAATGAGGATGCAACACCTCAAAAGAAGACATAAAAAGATGCATAGGAGTCCAATACTCAAGAACAAAGAAGCCCGAAGAAATCAGCGAAGAAATTCAAGATAAGGGCTGTCAGCCAGCGCCTGGTGGCGCACCGGACATTGGTGTCCGGTGTGCACCGGACTGTCTGCGCAGAGAGGCCGCAGACAGGCGCTCTCTGGCTGTAGCACCGGACTGTCCGATGTGCACCGGACTGTCCGGTGTGCCAACGGGCAGACAGCAACGGTCGGATCCAACGGTCGACTGCTACAGGCGCCAACGGTCGGCTGACGTGGCGTGCACCGGACATCTACTGTTCAGTGTCCGGTGGTGCACCGGACTGTCCGGTGCACCCGACGACAGAAAGCTGCTGCTTTCTGTCCAACGGCTAGTTGGGGGTGTGGAGGCTATAAATACCACCCCAACCGGCCATTCTCATGTGTGAGAGCCCAAGCAACATACCAATACACATAGTGCATATTTCCAAGAGCTCAAACACCCAAGTGCTTAATAGAATCACTCGGTGATTAGCGTAGGTGCTTTGCGAAGTGCTTAGGTTAGTTAGACCGCTTTAGCGCTTGCTCTAGGTGAATCCTAGTTAGTTGAGTGAGTTTTGTAAAACCACACAACCCCTCGGCTCTTGCGTGAGTCGTTGTAATCGTACCGAGTGGGGCGAGAGTCTTGCGAGACCGTGACAACCGCGTTTGTGTCACGGCCGCCACCGTGTACCGAAGGGAACGAGGCCCGCGGCGTTTCGGCCGGAAACTCGATAGTGGAGACGGCGGGGAGCGTCCGAGAGGAGCCGGAAGCGGAGCACCACTTGCGCGTGGAGAAGGCCCGCGGCTCTCTACGGAGTTACTCGACCGTGGTGCTTGGCCCTCGCGTGGGCTTCCCTTTGCGTAGGGGCACCAACGAGGATTAGTCGGGACCTTGCACGGTTCCGGATACCTCGGTAAAAATACTGGCGTCATCCACGAGAGTTTGCTTCTCTACTTAGCTCTTTACATTCCGCATTTATATTAAGCATTTAAGTTTCAATCTTGTAGTCATACTTATTTAGTGTAGATTGAAACTTAGCCTTTGCGGTAGAGATAGCAACACTTAAACAAAACCTAGTTTGCACATTCTAGTTTTGATTATTTGCATAGGTTTTGCTCTAGGGATTTAATTGTGGCCTAGTTTAGTAAATGTTTTAGAAGTCCTAATTCACCCCCCCCTCTTAGGCGTCACCCGTTTCCTTCAAGTGGTATCAGAGCCCGGTTTGGCTCATTTGAAACGCTTTAGCTTCACCGCTAAAAGAGCCGACGCTTTTTAGAGGAAGGGATGGATACCCATAGGCCACCACACTTCGACGACACTAACTTCCCATATTATAGTGCTAGAATGGCTTGTTACCTAGAGGTCGTTGATCTAGGTGTTTGGAGAGTCACTCGTGACGGGATGAAACCCATCAAGAATCCCGAGAAACCCACCACGAGTGAGGAAAAAGAAATTCATTTAAATGCTAGAGCCAAAAATTGCTTTTATGAATCTCTTAGCATGGATATTTTTAATCAAGTATTTACCTTGAAAACTGCTAATGAGATTTGGCTAAAATTGCATGAGCTCCATGACGGCACATCCAATGTCCGTGAGCAAAAACATTGCCTAGTCTTAAATGAGTATAATTCTTTTGCCATGAAAGATGATGAGCTTGTTAGAGACATGTATTCTCGTTTGAATCTAATAATCAATGAGCTCAACTCTATTGGCATTAATAAGCTAGGTGATGCGGACATTGTGAGGAAGATTATCTCCCTGCTACCACAACAAAGATATGGGAGCATCATCACCATCCTTCATAACATGGAGGACTTGAGCAACATGACCCTGACCATTGTGATTGGGAAAATCGCGGCTTTTGAGATGTCGAGAAAAATGAGTCGGGGAGAGGAGCCAACTTCCTCAAGACCATATGCTTTTGCATGTGATGAGAGGAAGGGCAAAAAGAAGGCTCCCACTCCAAGTTCCTCAAGCGAAGAAGAGGAAGAAGAAGAAGAAAGTGATGATGAAGAAGATAATCAACCATGCACATCATCCTCCGAGGACGAAGAAACAATCCGACGCGTCGGAAAGGTAATGAGGATGATCCGCAAGATTAATCTAATGGGTGTGCCCCTGCAGGTCGAGGACCTTCTCTTTAACATTGACAGGAAAAAGCAAAGGAAGAGAGGATGCTTCGCATGTGGGGAGAAGGGCCACTTCAGGGACAACTATCCAAATATGGCCAAACCCAAAAAGGAGAGGAGCAAAGGCAAGGCGCTCACAAGTGTTAGAACCTGGGATGACTCTTCAAGTGAAGATGAACCTCCAAGGACGCGCAGCCACCGGTCCTCGTCACGATCATCACGGTCATCACACAAATGCCTTATGGCAAGAGGTAACAAAAGCATTCCATCCTCTAGTGATGAAAGTAGTAGTGATGATGAAGGTGAGGGAAAGGCCTCTCTAGAAGAGCTTGCGGAAGCCGTAAATTTTTTCCAGGATGTTTGCACTAAGCAAAAAGCTCAACTTAAAACTTTGAAAAATAAGTTGATTAGCTCTCAAAATGATTACAAAGGTTTGTTAGAAAAATTTGAAACTTTTGCAAACTTAAATAGTGAGCTATCAACTAAAATCGAGCTATTAGAATCTAGTGCTCCATCCACTGCTACCGATGATAGCCTTATTAAAAGGAATGAAAAACTTAAGGCTAAGTTAGCTAGCTCCCAAGAAGCTATTGAAAAATTGCTAGAGAAAATGGAAATTCTTAGCATACACAATAATGAGCTAACTACTAAGCTAGAAAACATTGGTAGCACCCCAACAGCATCTTTAGTTGAAATAACTGAAATAATTAAGAAAGATGCTTCTACTTCCTGCTTTGATTTAATTGATGATTCTAACCCCTGCAACCAAGTCGTTGTTGAGAATATTGTTGTAGAGACATGTTCGGACAAGGTTGCAAAGGAAAATGAACAATTAAAGCAAGAAGTGGCTCGCCTTGGCAAGGCTTTGTACGACAAGAAAGGCAAAGCCAAACAAATCCGACCTCCACAGGATAACACCACTACGGGAGTGAACAAGCCTGTAGAGGGAGAAACTGTGATTTGTAGGCTATGCCACTTGGAAGACCACAAGTCTTTCCAATGCAAGGCGATGACCGGGGATAAACAAAGGCAAAAGCTCAAGCAAAATCCATCAAGCAAAATCTCCAACACCTACATCAAAAAGGTGAACAAAAAGGATGCTACACCATATTTGATCAAGAAGAAAAAGAACGGAAAGGTGATAGCAATCAAGGCCAACAAGCAAGCCAACAAAGGAAAAGGGGCCAAGCGCATCTGGGTGCCAAAGGAGATAATTTCAACCATGAAAAGCACCAAGAAGGTTTGGATCCCGAAAGGGAAGTGAGTGGACCGAAGGTCTGCGGGAAATTTGGAGACTTGGCAAAGTTGGGATGTATATCATGGGATACATCATATTGGATCAAGTTTATTACCAAGTGGGTTAGTGAAAATTTTGGACCCAAATTTCCCACCCATGACTAAGGTAACTAGTTTTATTGTATTTCTCGCTTTTAGATATGTGTATCTATTTATCTATTATCTAGTTTACCTTTCTTGCCTAGTATTTCATTTGTTATGTACTTTTGTTTAAAATCATGCATACTAGGTAAATCATATGGTAGGATTGCTTGTTTTTAATTCATATACTTAAGCAAACCTACATGGCTTAAAATGTTTATTTAAGCACGGCACATAGCTTTTATATCACTCCATAGTAAATGATGCATAAATTGAAAATTTTGATTTCTACAAGTTGTATCATTTAACTTATATGTGTCGAAGTTTGGATTATGGATAATTTGCCCCTCTTGATATCAAATCAAAGTGCATGTCTCCTACAAGTATTCAAAACTTGTATGCACACCTTTAGGGGGAGGTTACTCTATAATCTAACACTTTGAGACTAACACCTTTTCAAGTCTATTTTCATGTGATAGTCTCATTGTAAGGAAAATGAAGTCCCCGGAGAAAGACAACAATCTTCCACTGCAAAATCTCCAAGAACTCTCATGTCTCTCAAGCTCGCCATTGATCTTCAATTGGTATCTTTTGAGACTACATTCAGTGTCATTTACATGTCTTCTCCACTATTTGATTAGACTATATTTCATATCATATGCTTCCATGTTGCTAAAAATGCATAAGTAGTTAACTCATATTCTGTTACCGATGCATAAGGGAAGTTAGTCTTTTCAAATCATGACTTGCTCCTCTAATTTTTCACATGCTTTTTCCTAAGTAGAGGATCTCTGTCAGGGGGAGTATTTCTTCATCTCTAAAGGGGGAGAAAAACTCTTTCTAAAGGAGAATACTCATTTAGGGGGAGTAATCTTTTAAGGACTCCTACAAGTGGTATCATTTTCATGGCTTAATTTAATATCCTTCTAGTGATATCATTTGATACAATCCTTGTTGAGGGCAAGCTTTTATTTACTTCCTACATGCTTTTAATGTCTTCCTTTTCGGTGGTTGATGCCAAAGGGGGAGAAGTTTAGGGACCAAAGCAATGAAAACTATATCAAACACCAAACACCACCAATTTAAAATTTTATATCTACAAATGGCTTTTCAAGTGGTTTTGGTTATTTGGTCCAAAAATAGGAAGTAAGTGAATTATGGAGTTAGGGGGAGGCTTAAGTCCATAATATCACATTATGGGGACAATCATGCATCTTAGCAAGTAGATTGAATATTTTCATTCAAATACTTGTATTATTTGCTTGCTTTGGTTGTGTTGTCATCAATCACCAAAAAGGGGGAGATTGTAAGGAAAATGGACCCCGGGCCATTTGGCTAATTGAGTTTTGGTGTTTGATGAACAACACAATCCGTGAACTAATAAGTTTTCTAGTGTTTGTGTTTGTAGTTCACAGGATGCGAAGAGAATTGGACCAAGGCAATGAGGATGCAACACCTCAAAAGAAGACATAAAAAGATGCATAGGAGTCCAATACTCAAGAACAAAGAAGCCCGAAGAAATCAGCGAAGAAATTCAAGATAAGGGCTGTCAGCCAGCGCCTGGTGGCGCACCGGACATTGGTGTCCGGTGTGCACCAGACTGTCCGGTGTGGCACCGGACAGTCTGCGCAGAGAGGCCGCAGACAGGCGCTCTCTGGCTGTAGCACCGGACTGTCCGATGTGCACCGGACTGTCCGGTGTGCCAACGGGCAGACAGCAACGGTCGGATCCAACGGTCGACTGCTACAGGCGCCAACGGTCGGCTGACGTGGCGTGCACCGGACATCTACTGTTCAGTGTCCGGTGGTGCACCGGACTGTCCGGTGCACGCGACGACAGAAAGCTGCTGCTTTCTGTCCAACGGCTAGTTGGGGGTGTGGAGGCTATAAATACCACCCCAACCGGCCATTCTCATGTGTGAGAGCCCAAGCAACATACCAATACACATAGTGCATATTTCCAAGAGCTCAAACACCCAAGTGCTTAATAGAATCACTCGGTGATTAGCGTAGGTGCTTTGCGAAGTGCTTAGGTTAGTTAGACCGCTTTAGCGCTTGCTCTAGGTGAATCCTAGTTAGTTGAGTGAGTTTTGTAAAACCACACAACCCCTCGGCTCTTGCGTGAGTCGTTGTAATCGTACCAAGTGGGGCGAGAGTCTTGCGAGACCGTGACAACCGCGTTTGTGTCACGGCCGCCACCGTGTACCGAAGGGAACGAGGCCCGCAGCGTTTCGGCCGGAAACTCGATAGTGGAGACGGCGGGGAGCGTCCGAGAGGAGCCGGAAGTGGAGCACCACTTGCGCGTGGAGAAGGCCCGCGGCTCTCTACGGAGTTACTCGACCGTGGTGCTTGGCCCTCGCGTGGGCTTCCCTTTGCGTAGGGGCACCAACGAGGATTAGTCGGGACCTTGCACGGTTCCGGATACCTCGGTAAAAATACCGGCGTCATCCACGAGAGTTTGCTTCTCTACTTAGCTCTTTACATTCCGCATTTATATTAAGCATTTAAGTTTCAATCTTGTAGTCATACTTATTTAGTGTAGATTGAAACTTAGCCTTTGCGGTAGAGATAGCAACACTCAAACAAAACCTAGTTTGCACATTCTAGTTTTGATTATTTGCATAGGTTTTGCTCTAGGGATTTAATTGTGGCCTAGTTTAGTAAATGTTTTAGAAGTCCTAATTCACCCCCCCTCTTAGGTGTCACCCGTTTCCTTCATGGCCCCCGGGCCCACCTTAGGGGAGGATGCAAGCCTGCAGGTGGGGCCAAAGCTTGCACCTTGCCTCAACATGGCCTGATTGGTGATTGGCGCGTTGTTTTAGCACGTTTGCTGACGCGCCCACTGTCAATCCACCTTCGGTCACGTCAACTGTCATATCTGTCTCCGCGACTGATTGACCCACAGCCCCACGCCTGGTGGTTTCGTCGGGCCACGCGCGGGGCACCTCGTTGCCGCTGCATTGGTTTTAAAGATAACCTTCTGTCTTCTGCAGCGGCCCCAAGGAGGCGCGCTATCGTGTGTGGCGGTTCGCTCTTTCTGCACCCGAAATCCGACACACAAACTGTATGACTTGTGAAGCCGGGCCCTCATGTCATAGACTGGGCTGCCTGAGTCCTAGGTGCCCGTCGGACGGGATTTCCTACGGCGATTCAGGGGCGCACGGGAGTTTCCCTAAAAAGGATTCAGGTTTCCTTGAAAAAGGATTCACTCCGTGTGCAGCAATTAACTTTTCGCATTCTCTCCTAATCGTCTGTGCCCCCTTTGCCTTCGTGCTCCTCTGCTCCACGCCCGCGCCGCCGCACTCGCCATGGCCTCGCCGGTCATCCTGATCGCTTTCAAGCTGAGGAGGCGCTCAATTTGGTGTGTGGCCTGCTTGGGTGGAGCGTGCCAGGGCTCGCCGGAAGAATCTAAGCCGGCGCTGTCCCCCTTGGCAATCTCGCCCTCGGGGAGTTCGTGCTGTTCACCTCCTACCTCTCCTACGGGTTGGCGCTACTGATTTCGCCCTTCTTCCTGCTACTGCTGGAGGAGTTCGGGCTTCAGCTTCAACACCTCACGCCCCACTCCATCCTCCAGGCAGCTATCTTCGTCCACCTCTGTGAGATGTTCGTAGGTGTGGCCCCCTGCACTTCCCTCTTTCGCTATTTCTTCGTGCTGGTCAGGTCCGGGAAGACTAGGGACCACATTGATGCCTACTACTTTCAGACGAGGCAAGATCCAGCCGTAGTCTACATCCCCACCTTTGGTGGTGCGAGGTGGGAAAATTGGCGCAACGACTGGGTGATTGCCAGCACCGAGGCCAACGACCGCCTCATCCTGTCGAGCGATGGGCCAGCCCTCGACCGCAAGCAATGGAGGACCAAGCCATCCCTCTCACCAGAGTTCCTGCCCGTATTGGACAGGATCAAGGTCTTGGCCACGAGTGGCTTGACATCAATGCACGTGGTCGGCGATCTCCTGAAGCGCCGGATCGCGCCGCTGCAGAGGAGGCCATGCCTGTCCTGTTGGTTCACCGGCCTGAATGACATTGGTAGGATCCAGCGCGGGCTGGGTACCGATCTATCCTGGGACGAGCTGTAACTCCTAGTAGGGGGGATTACTGGGGAGACTTTTGTCCCTGAATCCCTGATACTCCCCCAGGACATCCCAGCGCTCTATGATGACCCAGGCTTGAGGACGACGATCTTGGCCACGCTGCCGACCCTCGATGACAGCGATGTGGCGGTTCGCCAGACCGGCGACCGGGACCCCCTTCGAGGGATCCGGATCTCTGATGCACCAGCTGGAGGTCCCCAGCCCACCGGTGTGGCTCCCAGCGTCAATCCCGCCGTGGCCCCCAGCTCCTTGGACAAGGGCAAAGGGGCTGCAAGTAGTGCCTCCGCCCCAGGTAGCTCCGGGGGGTCGGAGGAGGAGAGGCGATGTAGGCTGCGTCGCGCTGACGGGTCGCTCGTTTCGGAGCCCCCTAGAAGCGCCAAAGGGCTGCAGGTGGAACCGAGGAGGCCAGCTCCCAGGCCCGCGACGCACAGAGGCGCGTGAGTCCTCCGATTCCGCCACCACCACCACCATCCGGGGGTGATCACTCCCGGGAGCACCAACAACAGCAGCAGCAAGAGCGGCGATCGCCTCGCTTCCAGGGTCACTAGAAAGTCTAGGGCCCCAAGTAAGTGTGGTCCCTTTTTCCACGAGTCTAATCATCATGCCGACAAGTCTTAACCCATCATCTGTTTTGCAGGGCTTCTTCCCCCGCTGCTCCCAAGGCCACGCCTCCTTCGCCAGATACCAGGCCCACCGGCGGGTCTGGCTCTCAGCAGCAGGAATCCACTGAGGGTGGTACCAGCGGTCCGCTCCCAGCTGCTGCCAGGACAGCGCCAGCGGCTTCCCATGCCCCAGCCGGGGGTCCGGCGGTAGCGGTGCTGGCATCAGGCGGTGTCGCAGTGGCGGAGGAGGTCCTAGTTGGGGGATCCGCGCCCACTCCCGACACTGGGGGTGACACAGGAGGCGTGTCCAGCTCCAACCCCCCGCCTGCTCCGGTGGAGATGGAAGTGGTGTTTGGGTGGCAACTCCGGTCGGGTGCCGAGCAAGAAGCAGCGCCAGTCCCACTCCCCCGCATGCTGCCCGTGCCCACCAGGTTCTTAGTGAAACTGAGGCAGCAATCTTGCGGGATTGGGAGGCGCTTGAAGCTGAGCACCTGCGCCTCAGTGACTGGCGCACCCAACTGGAGGAGCGCACCAAGACGGCGTCCCGACAGTTCACCTCCGAGCGGTCCCAACTCGAGCGAGACCGCAAGGAGTACAAGAGAGACCTCCAGAAGGTGTGTGCCACGGAGCTGGAGGCGACCCGGAGGGAAAAGAAGGTGGCCAGGAGGGAGGAAGTCGTGACCCAGAGGGAGGCCCTCACGACGGAGTACTAGGCCAAGCTAAGTGCTTTGGACCAGACTCTGGAAGCCCAGTGGAGCCAGTAGGTCAAGGCCGTGGAAAGGCTGTAGAAATGGCAGCAAGAGCTCGAGGGCAAGGCCAGCGACGTCGCCCTCGTCGAGGGAAATCTTAAGAAGAAGGATCTGTCGTTGGACAGGCGGGAGGCGGATCTCACTAGGTGAGAGACAGATCTCACCTTCAGGGAAGAAATGCTCACCCGGCGAGGCGAGATGCTGGCCAAGCACGAGCTCGAAGCAGAGGAAAGGGAGAGGAAGCTGGAGGAGTAGATCCGCCAGTTCAATGCGGCACAGGCGGCGCCGGGTCCCCAGGCGATGGAGGCCACCAGAAAGGCCCTTGAAGATCTCCAAGCAGAGCACCGCGCCGGGGTCCGGCGCATTGCCGAGTGGGCTGGCGAGGCAAGCACGACACTGGTGTCACTAGGGATGAGCCCCATCCCAGTGTCGGAGCCGCCAGTGTCGATCTCCGATGCCCTCCCGGTGCTGGACTCTGTCGCCGATTGCCTCCGACGCCTAGATCAGATCCTCAGTGCCCGCCTAGAGGCAGAGGGCAGCAAGCTCTGCTGGGCGGTGGTAGACTACGTCCTGACATGCTTCCGGAGTCACGACCCCGCCATATCCTTGGCGCCGGTGATCGATGGTCCGGTAGCCACCACAGAAGATGCCGCCCGAGAGAGCGTACAAGATGCAGTGGAGATGGTGGCCGCGCGCTTCCAGCGTGATCCTGCCGACGCCGAATAGCTGAATCTGCAGAGACAAGGCGAGGGTTCCGCTGGGAGGCGACTGTAATAACTTTTGTTCTTGTAACATATATTAAGAACCGTTAATCAAGTAGAACTGGAACTTATCTATATGTTATTTGTCCTTGTTATCTTCTCTCTGGTACCTGCCCCCCTGGGAGGTAGGCTCCACTTATCGAGGCTGGATACCAGTATACCAAAGAAAAAATTAGTGGCCCGACCCCTAGGAGGTAGTCTCTACAGTTTGAGACTACCTACCTATGGACTGGGGGCTGGACCTGCACACAGCTTCGGCTTTGAAGTTTTAGGAGCACACACATAGGACCCACCATCTGGTATCTTTCATCCTTTGATTCATGCAACAGGACCTGCAGGATTTAGCCTGGGAAGCCAAGCCGTATGCCCGGACCCAGAGGATCACAGTTCCAAATACTAGGGTACCCGTTGCAGAGTGATGGAGCGTGCAGACTTAGGGTACGGAACCATGCTAAGCAGCTACACAGCTCCGGACCACTCCAGGAGACGAGCGCCCATTCTCTAGAACTGGACCCCAGGTTGCCGGACCCCTGTAGCAGTAGAGGGGTCCTGAACTGCAAGCCTGGCTACTCAATTCGGATGTCATCATACCAGCAAGGGTGGGAAACTGTATGGGTGGGTTAGGTAAAGAATAATGCTTGTAAATTGAAGTAGAATAAAATCATCACAAAAGCACATCTGGGGTAAATCTTTTCCTTATAACTTGATATACATGGGTGTAGACCAACAGACCAGGCTTACGAGGGCGGGCCTCACCGGATTGACGTACACATACGCGCAACCTAGTTACAAAGGAAGAAAACTCAACCTCCCAGTTTTGCTTTTATGGATAGAACTTACGGAGATGCTCTATATTCCAGGGATTGGGAAGAGGTACTACTCCCGTTGTGGCAAGGCGGACACACCCGGGTCGACATATTTCCGTCACCTTGAAGGGTCCTTCCCAACTAGGGGAGAGTTTTTGGAGCCCTTCTCGATTCAGTACTCGCCTTAGGACCAGGTCCCCGACCTTGAGCTCCCTACTATGCACAAACTGCTGGTGGTAGCGCCTGAGCGCTTGGTTGTGCCGTGCATTTCGGATCGCCGCTCACCATCTACGTTCATCGATGAAGTCCATGTCCTCACATCGTAGTTGTTCCTGCATAGATTCATTGAAAGACTAGACCTGTGGCGAGCCCATAATGATTTCTGGGGGAAGACAGGCTTCAGCCCCGTAGACCAGGAAGAACAGGGTCTCCTCGGTAGCTCGGTTGGGTGTGGTCCGGTTCCCCCATAGTACGCACGGAATCTCGTTGACCCAAATTGCACCATGCTTTTTTAAGCAGTCATAGGTGTGTATCTTGAGTCCCCTGAGGATTTCTACATTTGCCCTCTCAGCTTGGCCGTTGCTCTTGGGATGAGCTACCGACGCAAAGCAGAGCTGGGTGCCAATGACCTCGCAATACTCTTGGAAGAGCCGACTTTTGAACTGGGTCCCGTTGTCCATAATGATACGGCTTGGGACCCCAAATCTACAAATAATCAACTTGAGGAAGTCAACGACAGAAACCTGGGTGATACTGACCACAGGGGTGGCCTCTGGCCACTTTGTGAATTTGTCGATAGCGGCAAAGAGGAAACGGTACCCGCCGACAGCCGTGGGGAATGGTCCCAGGATATCCACCCCCATACAGCAAATGGCCAGGAGGGTGGAATCATTTGCAGAGCCTAAGCCAGTATGTGTATCTGCTTTGCATGGAACTGACATGCTTTGCAGGACTTTACCAACTCAGCTGCATCCTGGAGAGCGGTTGGCCAATAGAAGCCGTGCCGAAAGGCCTTACCAACCAACGTGCGGGATGATGAATGACTTCCGCATTCACCTCCATGGATCTCCGTGAGCAGCTCACGGCCCTCCTCCTGGGTGATGCACCGCATGAGAATGTCGTTGGCGCCATGATGGTATAGATCCCCTTCTACCACTGTGTATTGTTTAGCCAACCGCACTATGCGCTCTGCGAACACATGATCTTCAGGAAGGATATTTTCTTTCAGGTAGTCCCGGACCTCAGAGATCCATGCATCGGGTCCACTCTGAGCTATTGGCTGTGGCGCTAAGAGGTTGGTAGGACCCTCTGTAGCACACACAATCCTTGGTGGGTTCTGTAGATGGAACGCCACCGGGACCGCTAGCTTCGAGGTGCTAGTCTCGCCCCCTTCGCCTAGTTCGGCAGGCTGGGCGGTAGGTCTCAGCAGCTGTCTTTCGAAGACGCCCTCGGGCATGGGTGCCCAAGTTGATGCCCTCATGGAGAGTTCATCTAATGTTGAGTTGTTAGCCCGAGGAACATGTTGCAGTTCCAGGGCAATGAAATCCTTTTCCAGCTTCCTGACGTGGAGGAGGTAAGCTGCGAGCCTGGGCTCGTTGCAGCTACATTTTCCATGGACCTGCTTGATAATCAGCTGGGAGTCCCCCTTTACGAGGAGCTGGCAGATCCCTAGGGATAGGGCCGCAGACAAGCCGAAAATCAGTGCTTCATACTCTGCCATGTTGTTGGTGGCCTTGAACTCAAGGTGCACCATGTACTTCACTTGATCTCCGCTTGGGTCGATGAGGACCACTCCAGCACCGCCACCCTGCTGGCGAGCGGATCCGTCGAAGAAGAGCATCCAGTGGGGCTCGGTGAAGACCGGAGTCCTGGGCTCTGCAGGTGTGGAGTCCGAATCGGGATTCGGACCCCCAGGAGCGCTTGGGGAAGGGGTCCATTCCACGATGAAGTCAGCCAGAACCTGGCTCTTCACAGCCTGGCGAGGCTGAAAGTACAGTTGGAACTCAGCAAGCTCCGCAGCCCACTTGGTGATGTTGCCTGTGGCGTTAGAGTTGTGGAGAATGGCCCTTAACAGGAAGGAGATCACCACCACAACTCTGTGTGCCTGAAAATAGTGGCACAACTTCCTGAACGCAACAAGTATAGCATAGATAAGCTTGTGCATCTCAAGGTACCTGGCCTTTGCCTCATGGAGGACTTCGCTGACATAGTAGACTGGCTTCTAGATGGTTCGGACCCCCGCAGTTGGTCCTAAGCCCTCAAACTCTTGACCTTCCATCACCATCGTGGTGGTCGGACCACCACCTTCTCCTAGGGGAACTTTCTAACTCCCCTAGGGATGTTGTGCTGTCCTTTTGGCGACCAGCACCATGCTCACCACCTCTGTAGCCGCTGTAATGTATAAGTACAACGGCTCCCCTGGCTCTGGAGCTACCAGTATTGGTAGAGACACAAGGTGTTGTTTCAACTCTTGAAAGGCTCGTTCTGCCTCCTCAATCTAAGAGAATGGGCCAGACTTCCGTAATAGCTTGAAGAAAGGTAGCGCCCTCTCAGCCAGTCTTGAGATGAAGCGGTTAAGGGCGGCTAGTGACCTCGTAAGCTTCTGTACGTCCTTGATTCGGGCTAGAGGCCTCATTGTCTCAATTGCTTTGATCTTCTCTGGGTTTGCTTCAATTCCCTGATGTGAAACCAGGAATCCCAACAACTTCCCTGCAGAGACACCAAAGACGCACTTTTCTGGGTTTAGCTTCGTACGTGTTGCCCACAGCTTGTCAAAAACCAGGGTTAAGTCTTCCACTAGGGTCGACCCTCTCTTAGTCTTGACCACGATGTCATCAACGTATACCTCTACCCTGTCCCTAATCAGGTCACCAAAAGTCTTACTCATCGCCCGTACAAATGTTGGTAAGGCGTTCAGACCGTAAGGCATTACAACATAACCGTAAAGCCCATCCATAGTTACAAAAGCGGTATGCTTCCTATCTTGCCTAGACATCTGGATCTGATGGAAACCAGAGTAAGCATCTAGGAAGGACAGGAGGTCGCACCCAGAGGTAGAATCCACGATTTGATCTATTCGTGGAAGTGGATATGGGTCCTTGGGACAGGCCTTATTAAGGTTGGTGTAGTTGATGCACATCCAAAGCTTCCCGTTAGCCTTGGGAACGATGACTGGATTGACCAGCCATACTAGGTGATGGACCTCTTCGATGAAGCCAGTGCGCAGCAGCTTCTGGACCTCCTCACGGATGAAATCCTACCGCTCAATGGACTGTCTCCGAGGCTTTTGACTCACCAGTTTGGCGTCAGGGTGGATCTTCAGATGGTGATCGATCACCTCCCTGGGGATCCCAGGCATCTGCGACGGTTCCCATGCTAATACGTCGATATTTGCCTGGAGGAAGGCGACGAGCGCGATTTCCTATTTCTCCTCTAGATTGCCCGCGATGCGAGTGGTCTGGGAGGAATCCCCGCCGAGCTGGATAGTCTTGACGGGACCGCCGTGTGCTCCAGATGGTTGCACCTTAGGCACCTTGGTAGGCGCCTTGGTACAGGAAGTCGAGGGGTCCCTCCCCCGTCATCCGGGCGAGCGGTTTCTATCGCTAGGGCGTGCAACTTCTCGACAGCTGCAAGCGCAGCGGGGCGGTCGCCCCACACGGTGAGGAGGGGACGACATCTTGAGGACCAAAGACCCGTAATGGGCAATGGCCATGAACCGGTACAGGGCCAGCCTGCCAATGATGGCATTGAAAGGGAGGTTAACCTCTGCAACGTCGAACTGGACGTTCTCAGTGCGGAAGTTCTCCTCAGTCCCAAATGTAACCGGGAGTGCGATGCTCCCAAGGGGATACACCGGTTGAGGGACCACTCCGGAGAATGGGCGAGAGGGTCCCAGTCGGGATCCTGGGATCTGCAGCTGCTTGAACGCAGCGTGACTGATGACATTGAGCCTAGCTCCACCATCAATCAAGGCATGATGTAGCCTCATGTTGGCGATGACAAGGGCGGTGATGAGTGGTAGTATGCCGGCCCCTGCCATGTTTTCGGGGCAGTCGGATGCCTCAAAGGAGATAGTGGTGCTCCGCCACCGCTGATGTGGGGCTGCCTTCGGGACCCCTGGAGTCACCGAAAGGACCTCGTGGCGCAGGGACTTTACGTTCCTATGGGAGGTGAGCTCCCAGCTTCTGCCATACATCACGTACAACTTCTTGCGGTGGTCGTTGTCATCACCAGAGTCGGAGTCTCCAGTGAGGATGTCCTTGAGGACTTGCTCGGGGGACTGATACCCGAGGTCCCGTTCTCCCGCGGCCAGGTCACCTTCGTCGACCTTCTCCTTGCAAGGCCGGCGACGAGGCGGTGAGCCATCCTTAGAGGCCTGCTCGCGCCGCTCGCTTATGCGCTTCGCGAGCTTGAGGATCTCTCGGTATTCCGAGGCGCTGTGACGACTGTTGGGATGGATAGGGCATGACCCACTGTCACTTCCCTTTTGCCGTGGACGCTTGCCGCGCTCGTCCCGGCCCCCAGCCGCAGTTACGGTGATCGGAGCACCAGACTACGGCCTATCGTGACCGTGGTTCTTCTTCTTCTTCTTGCCACCGCTCTGGGTGGCGACACCTGAGCCGCCCGTCTGGGTAACTCTGGTCTGCGGTGCCGAGTGCCATGCACGACCCTCGGTAGCTCTGGCGCATTTGTCAGCCAGAGCAAAGAGCGTAGTGACGGTTTCTACGTCATGCATCGCCAATTTCTCCAACATCTTTTCATCACGCACTCCCTGTTGGAAAGCGGTGATAATAGAGGCATCGGAGATGCGAGGTATAGTCCCTCGTACCTTGGTGAAGCAGGAGATAAAAGCCCGGAGAGTCTCCCTGGATTCCCGCCTCACTGCATAGAGATGAGCCTCGACGCCATGCTACTGATAAGCACTGGCGAAGTTTGCTATGAACCGTGCACAGAGCTCTTCCCAGGAGTAGATCGACCCTAGGGTGAGGTTCATGAGCCAGGTCCGGGCCGGCCCGGTCAAGGCTACATGGAAGTAGCTAGCCATTACGGCAGTGTTTCCACCAACTGCCGTAATGGAGGTGACGTAGACTTGCAAGAATTCCGACGAGTTTGATGTACCACCGTACTTCTCCGACAGGTGTGGCCGGAACTTGGGTGGCCAAGTTGCCGCGCGGAGATGATCTGCTAGTGCAGCACAGCCCACGCCGACCAAAGGGACACCCGCCTGGATTCGAGCGCCCCTTGTAGTGAAGTCTTGGTCGAGATTGCGACCGTCGAAGTTTTCCCGGCGCTCACATGCCCTCTCTAGAGAGACTCGAGCATCCTCTCCTGCACGCCTGCGGTTGAGCTCTGCCCGCAGGTTGTCAGTCCGTGCACCCTTCACTGAGGGTGAGCGAACAGATGTCGACGCCTCGCGTTGACGCCGGAATGATCGAGGCCTGGACCTGGCCGAGCCAGGATGGGCCATGCCGAGGAGACGGTCGACATCTTCGTGCCACTGCCTCATGGCCCCCGGCGAGGCCGTGGAGCTTGGAGGGTAGCGTAGCAACTCCTTGGCTGCAGATAACGCCCCACCAGGAGCAGCCCCTGGCGGAGCCCTGGATGTCTGCGCGGGCGTGTGCTGTTGCGCAGCGTGCATAGCTGCACCAGGCGCAGGGCGGTAAGAGCCTCGTGGCATGGAAGATGCTGCCCCTTCCTCCATCAGGAAGTCCTCGGGAGACAAGTCGCGGTGCTCGACGATCTGAACCATCGTGTCGAGCGAGAAAACAGGCGAAAAACCTAAAGCCAGACCCCCTACCTGGCGCGCCAAATGTTGGTGGGAAAATCCTCCGACCGGGTGGCGGAATGCACCCGCCCGAATCCTAAGATGAGGAGGGGGCCTAAGCGCTTGCCTGTTTGGTGAATTTCTAATGAACACAAGAACACTCGAGGGTTTATAGTGGTTTAGGCCGCTGGAGCGTAATACCCTACCTCCACTGTGTGTAAGTTGTATTGAGCGTGTGTCCCTTGTAACCCTGTGTCACTTCCCTTTTATAGTTTAAGGGAGGTACATACAAGGATGCTGAGCTCCGACATGTGGGCCTAGGAGCATAATGAAAGGAATACATTATGTGAATAATTAATGCTGACAGCACACCAAGATCTTTACTGGGTGCTGTGTTTCTCCCTCCACCTTAGTAACACATGAGTAATCAGCGGGAGTTATGATGAATGCAGTCCAAGTAGCATTGATATGCAGTACCCTTTTCTTGGAAACACACGAGTAATGTTGAGTCATTGCCCTCGCTGTGGTAACATGTGAGTAACTGCACGACCCACACAACGTGGACTGGGTGCGCCGCCTGTCACTGGAATGGACAAACGCACGTCTTATCCGTAATGAATGCAAAGACGTGCGTAGCCTAGAGGCTTTATGCCAGGCTCCGCCCGTTGGCTTACGCCGCGCGTAGTAGGCCACGTGGCTGCATCGGGTCTCCGCCTGGGCAGGGAGCAGGAGTGTATGTGATAAGGTGCGGATCCCACTAGATCAGGTCTGGACACGTGTCGGCTCCGGACCCCCGCCTGGGTCCTGATTAAGGCCCGGGTATGTTCTATCCTAGAACCCTAGGACCCCACTATGAGCAGCCCGAACCCCATACGGGGGGTCCGGATCCCATTCTAGGGGTCCAGTTCGCACACGTGGAGGTCCTGGACCAAACTTGGAGGCCTGGACCGTATATACAGGGGTCCAGCACTTTCCCATGGGGGTCCGGACTCACTGCTGATGCCTCAGAGTATGTCACTTTCTCTGGACACGTGGCGGCACCGGACCCGCCCACGTGGTGGGCTCAGGCGTTGTTGCTGGCCCAGAGTAGTCGCTTGAGGCTGGGGCGAGTCATGGCCTGGTCCCACATACAGCTCTTTTACTACGCGACTAAAAGTAGCCGCGTGGGTACTGTGCTTTTATACACCAGTAAGGGGTACCCTAGTTTCAGGGTACCGACAGGCGCCAAATTGAGAGGGCGGACGGTCTGGCCCTGAGGCCGGACGGTTCGCGCCTGTGGGCCGGACGGTCCGCGCAAGCGCAGAACATATTAGGGTTCCGAGTTTCTTGATATGTTTGTTGGCGAGAATCTCGGGATAAGCTCAGAATTTTGTTGGTAACGGGTCCAGCCCCCTCCTCTATAAAAGCAGAGGAATACAACCGATTTAATCAATCAATCGAACCTTCAATCAATATAATTTACATTTTATCCTAGGAGTAGTTCTAGTCTAGTTTAGGTTTAGTCTCCCAATCCTCAAATTCTCCGCTTCTCTTCGACTCTACGTTGATTAGAGGAGTCTAGGTCGGCCTGCCGAGCCTAGACATCTCCTAGGATCTCTCCTCCCCGACGGGCTCTCTCCCGGGAGCGAGATCCAGGCGCCGCCGGCGATCTTCCACCGCCCCTGCGCACACGAGGACCGTCCGGCCCTAGGGCGCGGACCGTCCAGCCGTCAGGCAGGAAACCCTAGCCTCGCGCCAGGCCACGGACCGTCCGGCCCCTGGCCGCGGACCGTCCACCCCTGTGTAGAGAGCACCACCGTTGGTTTGTGTTGAGTTATTGGCGCCCTAAAAAGGTGTCAACATACTTTTTGGCGACTCCGCTGGGGACAACACGTCTAGACCCATCAAATCGACCCTCAATGGCCAGTTCAAGGGATAGTTCTGAAGTCTCCCCCAACATCGTTATAGAGCCGACTTGGGAAACCTTGCCGGCTGACGAACAGCTACAGTTCGAGGAGCATAAGGAGCAGCTGATTCAGGAGGCGAGGGCGAAGTTCCTGGCCAACTTTAAGGTGGACAGAAATAATAAAGTCGTCCGACAACGGGCGACAGATCTGGCTTCGCTCTGACCCACACCAGATATCCCCAATGTAAGTAATACAAGCGAGCTACAATCTCTTAAGAATTATGTAGATGAACAGCGAGAACAAATGCAAAATATCATAGGGGGTATGCAAAACGATTATAGGAGACTAGTACGTGCATTTGATAAATCTAGTATTACAAATTTTCCTTCGCACGAGGTTGAATTAGGAGGTAACACGCGTAATACATCGGCTATATGTTGTCACGACCAGTCACAACCCCTTTATGGGATGACGATGGACGCATACCCTGAGCAACCACAAATCAGCAGCAAATCAGTTGATCTGGACATGCCCGAACCGTCCGGGCCAGCAACAAACGAACCCATTTTTAATGAGTTACCCAGACATGCACCCGAGCCACCGCATATGGCACAAAATCTAAACTACCCAGTCAGACGGTTCGCATACAACGATGGACGGTCCGCATATAATCACGGACGGTCCGGGTACATGTCCGGACAGTCCGTGCATGAGTCTTTTGAGGAGGATTGTTACCTAAATCCTCACCCGTCCCACCAACACTTCCCATCACACTATGCGATGCATCAGCCCATTAATAAAAAATCCCGAGCCCAGGAAAGCTTTCCGGCCCCGACTAGAAGGCCGGAAAGGAACGATCAATCCTATGAGTCATATAGGGTAAATGGCAATGCACCACATAGCTCAAACCAATGGGGGGAGACAACACGCTAATATCCAGCCAACCCCACCTATGTTTGACCAGAGAGCCGGTGGTCTCGCACCGGCTGCCATCGATATAGTGAGGGAGGAAATAGCCGGGGCATTCCAAGATAAGCTCGGAGTAAGCATGGTACCTAGGGGGCAATCATATTGGAAACCTTATGACAGCCAATTTGATCACCACCCATACCCCCAGGGAACCAGGATACCTGAATTCGCAAAATTTTCGGGTGACCAAGGAAAAAACACAGGTCAGTTCTTAGCACAATTAAGAGAATTGGCCGACACAAAAGTATTTCGCGTGCGTTTATTTTCATTGTTTTTAAGAGGAACCGCGTTCGCATGGTACGCCACTTTACCTCCTAATTCTATTTCGTCATGGGGGAGTTAGAACAAAAATTCCATGACATTTTTTCTCTGGTGACTATGAGTTAGATTTGGTATACCTAGTGGCCCTGCAACAGGGGAAGGATGAATCGGTTAATGAATACATGCGGAGGTTCTGGGATACAAGAAACCGATGCTTCCAAATACACTTAGCGGAAAAATAGCTAGCAAGATTAGCCTTTAATGGACTACGATATTATTTAAAAGAAAGATTAGAAGGCATCCAATTTTTCACGCTAGCACAATTACACCAGAGAGCTTTGGCCTGTGAAAGCCGAAGCAAAGAGACTACCAAAACCATTCGTCACAATGTCCATATAGTAGAGTGCGACCAAAGTAGCTCGGACGACAAATCAACAGAAGTATACACTACTGAAATGGTTTGGCCAAAGAAGGCCAAATCTTCGACTTGTTCCTCCTTGCAGCCGGTTCAAAAGAAACGGCAAGAGGAGGTTAAATTTACATTTAATGTTGGTAAATATGATAAAATATTTGATGAATTACTCAAAAATGGCAACATTAAAATAAATCACATTGTTCCATCCGCCGATGAGCTGAAACGTCGTGCATACTGCAAGTGGCATAACTCATTTTCTCATGCCACTAATGATTGTAATGTATTCCATCGATAGATTCAATCGGCCATTAACGAAGGACGATTGAAATTTTAGGAAATGCAGGTGGACACGGAGCCCTTTCCGATGAACATGATCGATTTTGAGGGCAAGAGGATCCTGGTTTGGCCAAACATAGCCGATAAGGGCAAAGACAAAGAGATAATCATCGGCAACACAAGAGAGGCCGATGGGAATCATAAAATTTCTTGCAGGAAAGTGGTGGCCGAGAAGACTCCCGATGGAGGGGAGACTCTTAAGGTGACCATCACGACCTCCAGCGCTGGAGGGCAAGCGCAGACCAAGGAGCAGGAGCCTGTGCTGCGCATCTCGGATGGTCCGACGCACAGGTGCAGATTGTCCGGGACCACACCAGACGGTCCGGAGAATTCCAGCGGACGGTCCGATCATACTCAAGACCCGCAACGACCGCGTACCTTTAAACCGCGACGACCAGAGATAGGTACGTGGAAAACTAATACATTTAAAGTAGCTGGTCGGCTGGTCAAATCCAGCCCGACTTTCAATCAATTATTGTCAAAATATGTGAAAAAGAAGGCCGGCCCCAGTGACCGGCCAGCAAAGCGACCTCGCTCGCCCATTCGTGAGCAATGTCAGGTAAGACTAATTGGACCACCCCACCAATCGGAAGAAATGGAAGGTCATACTGTCCAATTGAGACCTAACATACTGTCGGAGAGGAAATCTCCGGCCGGGTGGCGGAATGCACCCGCCCTAAATCCTAAGATGAGGAGGGGCCTAAGCGTTTTTCCTGTTAGGTGGAAATGGGAGGAACACAAGAACACACAAGGATTTGGAGTGGTTTGGGCCGCCGGAGCGTAATACACTACTCCACTGTGTGATGTATTGAGCTTGAGAGCTTGTGTGAACTTGTGAGTGTGAGAGTCTAAGTGTGTCTGGAGTCTTGTAACGTCGTGTGCCTCCCCTTTTATAGCTCAAGGGGATCACGTACAAGGGTGCTGAGCCCCGACATGCGGGCCCAGGAACATAACAGATGTAATACTTGGAGCAACTAATGCTAGTCGCCAATGCAATCTCCTTGCGCCCTGATATCCACGGTTTGCGCAGCATTGGCGTACAACGGAAGTTTCCCTAGCAACGTATGAGTGATGATGAGCACAGTGTATGCCGTAGCATGGTCGTACTACCTGCCACCAAAATAGACATGCACGCCGCCTACAGGATGGCCTGGTCGCTGCCCGTCAGCGGAGTGGACAGGGCCCATTTAATGCTGAGGCGGCACATCACCTGCCAGCGGAGTGGACAGGGCTCATTTAATGCTGAGGCGGCACATCGCCTGCCAGTGGAGTGGACAGGCGGCGCTCTTTATCTACATTAAATGTAGAGGCTGCGTGGCCCAGAGGACTTACGTCAGGCTCCACCCGCTGTCTTACGTCACGGGCGGTAGGCCACGTGGCAGCATCGGGTCTCTGCCTGTGTGGGGAGCCGAAGCGTACACGACATGGCCCGGACACGTGTCGGCTCCGGACCCCTGCCTGGGCTTGATTAAGGCCCGGGTACTCCCTCTCCCAGGATTCCGGGACCCTGTTTGCGACTGGCCCGGACCCCCCCCCCCCCCCCCCCGAGGGGTCCGGGACCAGTCCCTGGGGTCTGGTTTGTACCTGTGGAGGTTCTGGGCCTCGCCTGGAGGTCCGGTCTGTGTATCCAGGGGTCCGGCACTGAGGGTCCGGACCCACTGTTGACACCTTGGAGTATATCGTCTCCTCTGGCTACGTGGCGGCCCTGGAGCCACCCACGCGGTGGGGTCGGGCGCTATTTTGCCATGTGACTAGAGATAGCCACATGGACTCCACGCCTTCATACTATAGTAAGGGGTACCCCTGATTCAGGGTACCGATAGTGGCCCCCGGGCCCACTTCAGGGGAGGATACGAGCCTGCAAGTGGGGCCAAAGCTTGATTGTCGACTAGCGCCCTGCTTCTGTGCGCTTGCTGACGTAATCACTGCCAGTCCGCCTTCAGTCACGCCAACTGCCACGCCTGTCCCCGCGGCTGACTGACCCGTGGCCTTCGCACTTGATGGTTTTGCTGGGCCACGCGCGGGGTGCTTTGATACCGCTGCATTGGTTTTGAAAATTCACCTTCTCTGTCTTCTGCGGCGGCCCCGAGGAGGCGTGGTACTGGCGCGAGCGACGGTTCGACTTCTCTGCACCTAGGAACCGGTGCCCAAGGAGGATGACTCGTGGGCCCGGGCCCCTGTGTCAGAGACTAGGCTGTTGGTTTCGGCGGAGGTGAAGAGGCGCACTACCGCAGGAGGTGGCGTGCTCCTCACGCGGCGGTTCGCCTTCTCCGCACACGGAGGCCGACGCTCAAGGAGTATGACTCATGGGCCCAGGCCCCCGCGCCAGAGGCTGGTCCGCTGCTGGTTTCGGCAGAGGTGAAGAGGCGCACTACCGCAGGCGGTGGCGTGCTCCTCACGTGGCGATTCGCCTTCTCCACACACGGAGGTCGACAACCAAGGAGTATGACTTGTGGGCCCGCCCCCCGCGCCAGAGGCTGGTCCGCTGCTGGTTTCGGTGGAGGTGAAGAGGCACACTACCACAGGCGGTGGAGTGCTCCTCACGCGGTGGTTCACCTTCTCCGCACACGGAGGCCGACGCCCAAGGAGTATGACTCGTGGGCCTGGGCCCCCGCGCCAGAGGCTGGGTCACCCTGGCGCGCGTCGGGCGAGATCTTCCGCGGCGTCTCGGGGCGTCAGTGGGGGAATATTTCTTTAAAAAGGGACTCCCCCGAGCGCGGTAGCCATTCTCATCACTCGCAGCACCCTTTCGCCCTCGAGTTCTCCGCGCTCTTCTGCCGCTGTAGCCGCCATGGGCTTGCTAGACCCTCCCGAGTGCTTCAAGTCCGAGGTGGCACTCGACTTGGTGCACAACCTGCTCGGATGGGGTGCGCCGGCGTTCGCCAGAAGGATCCGTGTCGGCGCTTCTCCTCACGGTGACCTCGCCGCCAGGGAGTTCGTGCTCTTCGTCTCCAACCTCTCCTGCGGGTTAGCGCTGCCGATCATGTCTTTCTTCATGCTGCTGCTAGAGGAGCTCGGCCTCCAACCTCAGCACTTCACGCCCTGCTTCATCCTTCAGGCGACCATCATCGCCTACCTCTGCAAGATGTTCGTGGGGGCGACGCTCCTTCCCGCTTCTTCCTCCAGCATTCGGAGGAAAGGATGTTCACCAGCCTTGTGAAGGCGGAAAGCGAGCTGAGCTACGGCTCCATCTTTCGCGCCTCCATCTCTTTGGCTTTGATGGCTTCGGTGCCACCTCCAATGATGACCGCTGGCCTGGCTGCTGAAGACGCCACCCAGGAGGTCGTACAAGATGTCACGGAGATGGCGGTCGCGCGCTTCCAGCGCGACCCTACTGATGTCGAGTAGGTCATACCTGTAGACATAAGGCTAGGGCCCCGCTTGAAGGCAGATGTAATAACTTTGCTTTTGTAAGGTACTTTTGAGTACTACTTATCAAGCAGTATTAGCACTTATTTGCATACTATTTGTCCCTGTTGTGTGTGGCGCTGCCGACTCCTCCCTGGTACCTGGCCCCTTGGGATGTAGGCTCGACGCGTCGAGGCTAGATACCAGCATACCTAAAAGAGTTGGCAGCGGCCCCCAGGAGGCAGCCTCGACTCGGACCTGGACCTGAACACAGCTTCGGCTAGGGAGCGTTAGTAGCACACCCATAGGATCCATCGCCTAATACTAGACATCCTTTGATACAGGCACGGGACCTGTAGGATTTAGTCTTGGAAGCCAAGTTGTGTGTCCGGTCCTCCTGGACCGCGGTTCTAAATACTAGGACACCCGTCTGAAAGGGAAATGTGCCCTTGGGCCATTTCTAAGTATTTTGGTGATTAAGTGCCCAACACAAATGGTTTAAGTATTAAATTGTGCCAAATGGTGGATGAAGTGCAAATCAACACAAGGTATGATTCTAGATTTACTACATTGGCTTTTGTGTACTAACATATTTGTCTAAGTGCTAGAATCAGAGAAAATACAAAAGGAAAAAGACTTGGCTAGAGTAGCCAAGACTCAGCGCAGTCTGGGTGCACCGGACTGTCCGATGGTGCACCGGACAGTGTCCGGTGGTGCACCGGACAGTGTCCGGTGCGCCAGGCTAGCGTCTGGTCAACTGGTCGCTCTCGGGAATTCGTCAGCGGCGTATGGCTAAAATTCACCAGACTGTCCGGTGGTGCACCAGACTGTCCGGTGAGCCAACGATCGGCCGCGCAATCCGCGCGTGACGCGTGGCCGAGCCAACGGTCTGATAGGGGCACCGGACTGTCTGGTGTGCACCGGACAATGTCCGGTGCGCCAACGGCTCCAAGTCTTTAACGGTCGGCTGCACCAATTTAGGAAGGCGATCTGCACCGGACAGTGAACAGGGGATGTCCGGTGGTGCACATACTGTCCGGTGCGCCACCCGACAGAAGGCAAGAATTGCCTTCCAAGAATGCCTCCAACGGCTCCTAGCTGCCTTGGGGCTATAAAAGGGACCCCTAGGTGCATGGAGGAGTCATCCAAGCATACTTTGAGCATTCTTAGTCATTCACACTTCATCTCCGCGCACTCGATTGACTTTCTTAGTGATTTGAGCTCCGTTCTAGTGGTGAACTTTGTGCTATTCATTTGAGCTCAAGTCTTGGCTGTGTGTGTGCGTTTTGCTGCGGATTTGTGTGTGTTGCTTCCCTCCCTTACTCTAGTGCTTTCACTTTGATCCTTATTGTAAGGGCGAGAGACTCCAAGTTGTGGAGATTCCTCGCAAACGGGAAAGAGTAAAGAAAGAAGAACATCGTGGTATTCAAGTTGATCATTGGATCACTTGAGAGGAGTTGAGTGCAACTCTCGTCCATTGGGACGCCACAACGTGGAGTAGGCAAGTGTTATACTTGGCCGAACCACGGGATAAAACATCGTGTCTCTTGTGCTTGTTCTCACTGTGACTATTGTGTTTCACAAGAGCTCGATCCTTAGCCACTTGATTTCATTGTGCTAACACTTAATCAAGTTTTGTGGCCTTAAGTTTTAAGTTATTGCAGGATCACCTATTCACCCCCCCTCTAGGTGCTCTCAATTGGTATCGGAGCCGTTCTCTTCAAGAAAGGGACTAATCGCCCGAAGGGATGGATCCTAGGGGAAAGGGGATGGTGATCAACGAAAAGGAGAAGGAGTCCTTCCTCAATGAGCCAAAAGACGACAAGCCCATTGACTCGGGCTCAAGTCATAAGAAGAAGGATGGGAAGAAGAAGAGGCGCATCAAGAAGATAGTCTACTACGACAGTGACGAGTCCTCTTCTTCCCAAAGAGACGATGACGACGAGAAAAAGAAAACGGTCAACTCAAACTTTTCTTTTGATTATTCTCGTATTCCGCATAATTCCAATGCTCATTTGCTTTCCATTCCTCTTGGTAAACCTCCACACTTTGATGGAGAGGACTACAATTTTTGGAGTCATAAAATGCGTAGCCATTTGTTCTCTCTTCATCCAAGTATATGGGAGATAGTAGAAATGGACTGCAATTTGATAGTACGAATAATCCCATGTTTATCAATGAACAAATTCACAAAAATGCACAAGCTACCAATGTTCTATTAGCATCCTTATGCAAGGAAGAGTACCATAAAGTGAGCGGCTTGGATAACGCCAAGCCCACCCTCAAGATCTCGCATGAGGGGAACGACGCCACCATGGTCACCAAGATGGAGTTGGTAGAAGGCGAACTAGGAAGGTTCGCGATGATCAGGGAGGAGGAGCCAACTCAAACGTACAATAGGCTCAAGACCCTGGTCAACAAGATAAGGAGCTATGGGAGCACGAGATGGACGGACCATGACGTCGTCCGACTAATGCTCAGGTCCTTCACCGTACTTGATCCTCATCTTGTAAACTCTATTCATGAAAATCCTAGGTACACCAAGATGACGCCCAAAGAAATAATCAGAAAGTTTGTAAGCGGGCGAATGATGATCAAGGAAGCAAGATACGTTGATGAGGCATTGAATGGCCCAATGCCCATCTACGAGCCTCAAAAGGTTGCTCTCAAAGAAACAAGTAGCAGGGAGGTGCTACCTAGCAAGGTGGCGCAAGTTGAGGCGGCCGGGCTAAACGAGGATGAAATGGCCCTCATTATCAAGCGCTTCAAGACCGCATTGAAGGGACGCAAGGAATACTCAAACAAGAACAAGGCAAAAGGAAAACGCTCCTGCTTCAAGTGCGGTAAGCAAGGTCATTTTATTGCTCAATGTCCCGATAATGAAAATGACCAGGGAGACAAAAGACATGGGAAGAGAGAGAACAAGAAGGTTTACAAGAAGGCGAAGGGCGAGGCACACCTTGGCAAAGAGTGGGACTCGAATTGTTCTTCATCCGACTCCGACGATGAAGGACTCGCCGCCTCGGCCTTCAACAAATTGTCGCTCTTCCCCAACGAGCGCCATACTTGCCTAATGGCAAAGGAAAAGAAGGTAAACGCTCGAGAAACTCCTATGTACTCTACTTCTAGTGATGAGGATTCTAGTGAAGATGAAGTAGACTACACCAGCTTGTTCAAAGGATTAGATAGAAGTAAAATAGAAAAGATTAATGAGTTGATTGATGCATTGAATGAAAAAGATAGATTGCTAGAGAGACAAGAGGAAATTTTATATGAGGAACATGACAAATTCATTAGTGCTCAAAAGTCTCTTGCCTTAGAGATTAAAAGGAATGAATTACTTTCGTCTCAGTTATCTAAGTGCAATGAATCTATTTCTAGCTTGAAGACATTGAATGATGACTTAAGTGCTAAACTAGGAGTAGTAAATAAATCTAGTCCTTGTGTAGAGCATGTTGTAATTTGCAATAGATGCAAGGATTTTAATATTGATGCTTGTGATGAACATTTAATTTCTATTTCTAAATTAAATGATGAAGTAGCAAGTCTTAATGCTCAACTTAAGACTTGCAAAAGTGATTTTGATAAATTAAAATTTGCTAGGGATGCCTACACTGTTGGTAGACACCCCTCAAGTAAGGATGGGCTTGGTTTTAAGAGGGAAGCCAAGAACTTAACAAGCCAAAGGGTTCCTATTTTCATCAAGGAAAAAGGGAAGGCTCCTATGGCTAGTAGTAGTCAAAAGAATCATGCATTCATCTCTGATAGAAAATTTTCTAGGAATGATCATTATAATAGGAGTTATAATGCTTATGATTCACATGCCATGACTGCTTCAAGTTCTTCCTTTGTGCATGGTAGAAACATGACTAGGAAAAATTTTGTCAATCATATGCCTAGGAAAAATATTGTTCATCATGTGCCTAGAAAAGAGCATAATGAATCTGCTACTGTTTTTCATGCCTGCAACACTGATTTTGTACTTTCATGTAAAAATAAGAAAGTGGTTGCTAGGAAATTAGGGGCAAAGTGCAAGGGAGATAAAACCTGCATTTGGGTCCCTAAGGCTATTGTTACTAACCTTGTAGGACCCAACAAGAGTTGGGTACCTAAAACCCAAGCCTAATTTGCCTTGCAGGTTTATGCATCCGGGGGCTCAAGCTGGATTATCGACAGCAGATGCACAAACCACATGACGGGGGAGAAGGAGATGTTCACCTCCTACGTCAAGAAGAAAGATTCCCAAGATTCGATCATCTTTGGAGACGGGAATCAAGGCAAGGTTAAATGACTAGGGAAGATTGCTATTTCATCCGAGCATTCCATATCTAATGTATTATTAGTTGAATCGCTCGGGTATAACTTGTTGTCTGTTAGTCCGGCTGCACCCTTAGGCGACTTCTGCACGGATAGTCTTCGCGGTAGACTTCGATTTTTCGCACTTGTTGTGCTAGTCCGGCTGCACCCTTAGGCAACTTCTGCACGGATAGTCTTCGTGGTGGACTTCGATTTTTCGCACTTGTTGTGCTAGTCCGGCTGCACTCTTAGGCGACTTCTGCACGGATAGTCTTCGCGGTAGACTTCGATTTTTCGCACATGTTGTGCTAGTCCGACTGCACCCTTAGGCGACTTCTGCACGGATAGTCTTCGCGGTAGACTTCGATTTTTCGCACTTGTTGTGCTAGTCCGGCTGCACCCTTAGGCGACTTCTGCACGGATTTGTCGCACGCGAGGGTGGCTAGCGCTGAGCCTCGCGGTGACTTTGTATTGGTCGGATGTCGAAGACCGTCGTCGCGGTCTTTTTTCGACACATGTTTTTGCGGGGGATTTTTCACTTGTATATTACATGGCTCCACCTCGTTAAAAACCTCACCCCCCGGGAGGAAAAGAGTGCGGGCCAGAATGAAATTGTTTTTGCGAATTACAAGGGCGAATCGGCCCTGATGAGTCAAACAAAAAATTTGCGGAGATTGTCGATGTTCCAGGAGTGCTCCAGGTCTTCGCCGTTTGGCGTTGCGAGCCTGTAAGCGCTGGGGTAGCTTTCGTCTTGACAATGAAGGGGCCCTCCCACTTGGGCTCTAGCTTGCCCCTGGACTCTGTCCGAGCTGTTCGGACGAGTACGAGGTCCCCTTCGCTGAATTCCCTTGGGATGACTGCGTGGTCGCGCCATGCTTTTGTCTGGGCTTGGTATTTATTTAGAGCCTGTAGGGCGAAGACTCGGTCTCCATCGATGAGATCCTTCGAAGTGGGCTCGTCCACGTCGGGGACGGCTGACGGAACTGTTCGCGGGGACCCATGTTTTATTTCTTGTGGGGTCATGGCCTCCGATCCATATAACAGGCGGAAAGGAGTGAACCCGGTCGCCCTGCACTCAGTCGTGTTTAGCGCCCAGACCGCCTCGGGTAACAGATCGGTCCACCTGCCGTTTTTTCGTCGAGGAGCATCTTTTTGACAGTTGTGAAGATTTTTCCATTGGCGCGTTCCACAACTCCGTTGGACTGCGGGTGATAGACTGAGGCGAAGGCAAGCTTGGTGCCAATGGAGAAGCAAAAATCCTTGAAGTCTTGGCTGTCAAACTGCTTGTCGTTGTCAACTGTTAGTTCGGACGGTACTCCGAAGCGGCAAACAATGTTTTGCCAAAAGAATTTTTGGGCAGTCTTTGATGTTATTGTGGAAACAGCCCTTGCCTCGATCCATTTGGTGAAGTATTCGACGGCGACGAAGGCGAACTTAAGGTTCCCCTGAGCCGTGGGCAGGGGCCCGACGATGTCCAGGCCCTAGCGCTGGAGAGGCCATGTGTGGGCGATCAGCTTTGTAAATTGCGAGGGGCTGCCTGATTGAGGAGAAAACTTCTGGCAGGCTTTGCAGGACCTTGTGACCCGATTTGCGGCGCAGATCATTGCGGGCCAGTAGAAACCTTGGCGGATCACCTTAGCAGCTAGGGCCCTTGGCCCTGCGTGAGAGCCACAGGTACCACTGTGGACTTCGCGTAGGATCTGGACACCTTCGGTTTCTGTGACGCATTTAAGTATTGGCTGACTGACCCCCTTCTTGTAGAGTTGGCCCTCAATCAGTGCGAAGTCCCGGCTTCGATGTTTGAGGCGCTTGGCCTCGCTGATGTCGGTTGGGTGATAGTACCCTTGTAGGAACAGAGTTATTGGTGCCCGCCAGTCTTCGGTCATGATAAGGTTGACTATGCGGTGGCCCTCGCTGTCATTGGTTATTTGGAGCCCTTCGGGGCTCCGGACGGCTGGCGTGCCGATGACATGGAAGAACACGTCGGAGGGCAGGGACTCGCCTCTGGCGGCAGCCTTGGCCAATGCGTCGGCCTCTTCATTCTTGGCCTGGTCCACATGCTGCAAGGTGAATTCCTTGAATTGTCTCTCGAGACTTCGGATGGCCGCGAGGTATTGCATAAGTGCGGGGTCCTTTGCTGCATAGTCTTTCTCGACTTGGCCGGCAACTACCTTGGAGTCTGTTCTGATGATGCAGGTGGTGACCCCAAGGGCCCTCAGCTTGCGGAGGCCGAGGATGACTGCTTCGTATTCTGCTATGTTATTTGTGCATCTGTCAGATTCCAGAGCGAAGCTGAGGCGTGCTGCATATCTGTGCTTGACTCCGGCTGGTGAGGTGATGACTGCAGCGGCGCATGCCCCCGCATGGCACCATGCGCCGTCGCAGTGGATCGTCCAAACCTTCTCTGCGGACGGGTCCGGCTGTGTTATTGGCCCAGTCCAGTCGACGACGAAGTCTGCCAGGACTTGTGACTTGATGGCTGTCCTGGGCTCGAAATTGATGTGGTAGCCGGAGAGTTCGGTCGCCCACTTGGCAATCCTCACCGATGCTTCCGGGTTTCTGAACAATTCGCCGAGTCCCTAGTCTGAGGTGACTCGAACCTTGAATGCTTCAAAATAATGGCGCAATTTGCGCGAAGACATAACGACTGCGTAGGCAATCTTCTCCAGTTCTGTCATGTTACATTTGGATGGTGTCAGCACTTCGGAGACGTAATAAACTGGGCACTGCCTGATCACGCTCTCAACTGTCTGCTCCTGCACCAGTGTCGCGCTGACCGCATGCGGCAAAGCCGCAACATAGAGCAACAGGGGTAGCAAAGAGTCGGGGCTTGTAAGGACTGCCAACTCCGACAGGTACTGTTTTAATGAGGCGAAGGCCGCTGCCTGCTCTGGTCCCCAAGCGAAGTCTTTTGCGCCACGGAGTGTTTTGAGGAAAGAAAGACTTCACTCAGCGGACCTGGAGATGAATCTGTTGAGGGCGGCCAATCTGCCCGTCAGGCGCTAGACGTCTCTGGCGGACTGCGGAGGCGTCATGTTTATGATGACCTGAATTTTGGTTGGGTTGGCCTCGATGCCGCGGTGTGATACCAGGTAGCCCAATATTTTGCCTTGGCGAACGCCGAAGACGCACTTTTCCGGGTTTAGGCGGAGTCCTGCGTCTCGCATGTTCGCGAATATCTCGGCGAGGTCAGCGAGATGGTCCTCCTTGCTCTTGTTGGCGACGACGATGTCGTCCACATATGTGAATATATTTCTGAACTTGCCCTTCGAGCACTGTTTTGGTAAGCCTGGAGAAGGTGGACCCGGCGTTCTTGAGTCCCTCCGGCATTCTGATGAAGCAATATGTGCCGAAGGGTGTTATAAAGCTGGTGCTAGCCTTGTCTTCCTCCTTCATGTATATCTGGTGGTAACCGAAGAAGCAGTCGAGGAGTGACATGGCTTCGCATCCTGCCACGCTATCGACTATTTTGTCGATCCGCGGCAACGGGAAGTTGTCCTTTGGGCAGGCCTTGTTGAGACTGGTGAAGTCGATGCACATTCGCCACTTGCCGCTCTTTTTCTGCACCATCACAACGTTGGAGAGCCACGTGGGGTAAGCCACCGGCTCGATGAATTTGGCTTCTAGGAGGCGGTGCACCTCTGCCTTGGCGGCCTCTGTCTTCTCATCAGACATTTTGCGAAGCCGCTGTTTTTTCGGTCTCACCGAAGGGTCGATTCCCAAGCTGTGCTCAATTATGGATCGGCTGACCCCGACCAGGTTGAGGGCTGACCAGGCGAAGACATCTTTGTTCTTGGACAGGCAGCAGAGGAGTTTCTCCTCTTCATGCGAAGTGAGGTCTTCGCTGATAGTGACTGTCTGCTTGGGCGTGGCCTGGTCGAGGGGGACAGTCTTGGTCCCGTCGTTGCTCTGCAGCTGTGCCTTGTCGTGCTCTTTGTCGGTTGGGCTGACGGACGCAGGGACCTCGCGCTGGGCCGTGAGGCAGTGCACGTTTCTTTGTCCGGGGACGAAGTCCCGCTCTATGTTGCGCGCGGTCTGTTGATTGCCGTAGACCGCAATGGCGCCTAACGGACCTGGTATCTTCATGCACAGGTACAGTCCGTGAATAGCTGCCTCAAACTTGTTGATGGAGCCCCGGCCCATGATGGTGTTGTACGGATATACCATATCCACAATGTCAAAGGTCACTTGCTCACTTCGGGCATTGGGTGCTACACCGAAGGAGAGAGGCAGCTCTATTTTGCCGACAGGAAAAGTGCCCTTGCCGCCGAAGCCATACAACGGGTTGTCCGAAGGCTTGAGCAGGCTGTGGCTTATGCCCATGCGGTCGAAGTCATGGAGGAAAATGATGTCTGCTTGACTGCCATTGTCGACTAGGACTTTGTGCAGATCCCAGCCTGCCACGCTGCAGTTGATAACCATGGCATCGATGTGGGGGGCGCTGCGCAGGTCGACGTCTCGTGCGTCGAAGGTTAGCGGTACGTGGGACCACTTCGTCTGCACGACTGGGCCGATGATGGCGACGTGGTTGATGCTGCGGTAGTGGTCCCGCTTCTGCCGCTTTGTGTCGAAGTCGGTGCTGGACCCCCCAGTGATCATATGAATGACTCCGCGATACGGCTGATCGGCGAAGTCTTCTTGTTTTGGGGCGTGGGGGTGGGGGATGTTCTGATGTTGCTGGTGTGGAGGTGGCGGTGGAGGAGGTACGATTTGTACTTCCTGGTGGTGTTGGTATGCGTGGTGCGGTGGATGCGGGGCGGGGACGTGGATGTAGGGTGGAGGGGGTTGCTGATAAGTGTGCGCGACAACTCTGGGGTTGTCGGCTGGCTGCGCCCGTGCCATCCTGTCTTTGGTGGCCTTCGTTTCTGGGCAGTCTTTGGTTTGATGGGCGCAGTCTTCACCGTGGAAGAGACAGTAGAATCGACGCGGCGGCTGCGCACGCCCCCGGCCCCTACCGTGAGTTCCATTTCCGCGGCCCTGGGGGGGATATTCCTGGCGGCGAGGGGCGTCAACAGCGGGGTGCTGGTTGGCGATGTTGTGCACTTGCTGTTGATTGCGGCCGTCTCGACCGGAGTCCTCGTCCACGTGCGGCTGGACTGTGGAGCCTCTTTGGGCTTCCTTTGAGACTCAACCTTGCGCTGGTGGAGCTCTTCGGATTTGGCGTATTTTTCAAATAGCTGATATAATTCCTGGAGGTTCTTGGGCGGATCTCTGATGCAGTGGCTATAGAGGACGCCGGCGCGAAGGCCACTGATGGCGTAGTGGATGGCGATCTGGTCATTGACTGAGGGCAGCTGTGATTTGAGTGTTAGAAATTTGCGGTAATACTCCCGCAGAGTCTCCTTTTCCAGCTGCTTGCAGAGCGAGAGTTTGGCCAAGGCGTCGGTGTCTGGGCGGTACCCTTGGAAGTTGAGCAGGAACTTGTCCCGGAGGCTTCTCCAGGAATCAATGGACAGCGGAGGCAACCTGGTGAACCAGGTGAGAGCTGGACCTTCGAGGGCGATGATGAAAGACTTGGCCATCGTGGCGTCGTCCCCTCCGGAAAATGCAACGACGACCTGATAACTCATTATGTATTGTGCTGGGTCAGTGCTGCTGTTGTACTTGGGATAGGTCCCTGCCCGGAAGTTGGCGGGCCAAGGCATCACTTGCAGATGTGGCGCCAGGGGACTTCGCTCGTCGAGGTAGTTGACCCCTTGGAATGGCGCGGCGTGCGGGAAGGCGTGGTCGTGCTATGGGAAACGCGGGTCTTCCAGTTGTGCGCGCTGTTGCAGGGGTGGCCCATGCTACAGGCCAAGGTGGCCTTCGCGCGTGTCTTCCAGTTGTGCACGCTGTTGCAGGGGTGGCCCATGCTGCAGGCCAAGGTGGCCTTCGCGTTGCATCAGCGCGATCTCCCGCTCAAGGTCCTGGGCCTTCTGCTCTTCGTCGCGTATCATTTGCCGCACCTTGGCTAGTGCAGACACGCGCTGGCGCTTGGCCTCCAGTATCTCTTTTTGCCTCTGGAGATTGCGGTTCTTGAGGCGTAGGGCGCGCAACTGTAGCTGTTCTTCCACCGAGACGCCGAGGACCTCGCCGTCCTCGGTGAGGTCCGCGCCCTCCGGTGGGGCGAAGCCTTGGGGGGTTGCGAATGTCCTTCAGGGCCGCAGGTGCGGAGAGCATCGTCTTCGCAGGTGCGGAGAACGTCGTCTTTAGTAGCCTCGTGGTGAGTGGAGTGGGTGAGGGCGAGGGCCTTGCCTTTTTTGCGGCCAGCAGTGCTGCCTTCACAGCCTCGTCAGCCTTCGAGTTAACTTTCTTGGGTGCCATCGCGGGTGGTTTTTTCGTCGCACGAACGGTGGGCGCCAAATGTTGGAACCTTCTCTCTGTCGCAAGGGGATCCAACTGGGGTGTGTAGTGACGTAAACAGGGTTCTCGCGCAAGATGGCAATAGCTCTGTCAATCTAGCCTCTCAAGGGCACTATGCGGGGGTATTTGTAGGTATCTGAGTGCCCAGCGTCTTGTGTTAAGGACGCATGTGCCCTCAGACACCTAGGTTATCCCCAGAATATTCCCATAAAGCAGGGTTACAGACTGTAATTACAGAGGCGCCTTTACAAATTAGGCCCGTAACACGCAGCGGCCACGCAGGGCCTGTTACAATGGGCCGGATCACACGTGGGCCTCCATGTTGGATGAGGCCGCACGGTGGGATGACCTCGTCACAGGTCTTCGTCCGATGTCGTATGGGGCGAAGGGTGTCCCTGCCCGTTGTCTTGTCTCCGTTGGACCAACGACCACGGCGAAGGCCTCGAGCGAAGGGTGGCGTCTTCGCCTTCGCCCCAACACTTAACAAGCCAAAGGGTTCCTATTTTCATCAAGGAAAAAGGGAAGGCTCCTATGGCTAGTAGTAGTCAAAAGAATCATGCATTCATCTCTGATAGAAAATTTTCTAGGAATGATCATTATAATAGGAGTTATAATGCTTATGATTCACATGCCATGACTGCTTCAAGTTCTTCCTTTGTGCATGGTAGAAACATGACTAGGAAAAATGTTGTCAATCATATGCCTAGGAAAAATATTGTTCATCATGTGCCTAGAAAAGTGCATAATGAATCTGCTACTGTTTTTCATGCCTGCAACACTGATTTTGTACTTTCATGTAAAAATAAGAAAGTGGTTGCTAGGAAATTAGGGGCAAAGTGCAAGGGAGATAAAACCTGCATTTGGGTCCCTAAGGCTATTGTTACTAACCTTGTAAGACCCAACAAGAGTTGGGTACCTAAAACCCAAGCCTAATTTGCCTTGCAGGTTTATGCATCCGGGGGCTCAAGCTGGATTATCGACAGCAGATGCACAAACCACATGACGGGGGAGAAGGAGATGTTCACCTCCTACGTCAAGAAGAAAGATTCCCAAGATTCGATCATCTTTGGAGACGGGAATCAAGGCAAGGTTAAAGGACTAGGGAAGATTGCTATTTCATCCGAGCATTCCATATCTAATGTATTATTAGTTGAATCGCTCGGGTATAACTTGTTGTCTGTTAGTCAACTTTGTTATATGGGTTACAATTGTTTATTTACCAATGTAGATGTGTCCGTCTTTAGAAAGTGTGATGGTTCATTAGCTTTTAAGGGTGTACTAGACGGCAAAATTTATTTAGTTGATTTTTCGAAGGAAGAGGCCGGTCTAGATGCATGCTTAATTGCTAAGACTAGCATGGGATGGCTGTGGCATAGCCGTCTAGCACATGTTGGGATGAAGAACCTTCATAAACTTCTAAAGGGGGAACATGTGTTAGGTCTAACCAATGTATCTTTCGAAAAAGATAGACCTTGTGCAGCTTGTCAAGCAGGTAAACAGGTGGGAAGTACTCATCATAGCAAAAATGTGATGACCACATCAAGACCTTTGGAGCTACTTCATATGGACCTCTTCGGACCCGTCGCCTACCTCAGCATCGGGGGAAGTAAGTATGGTCTTGTTATTGTTGATGATTTTTCCCGCTTCACTTGGGTATTCTTTTTGCAGGATAAAACAGAAACCCAAGGGACCCTAAAGCGCTTCTTAAGGAGAGCTCAAAACGAATTTGAGCTCAAGGTGAAAAAGATATGGAGCGACAATGGGTCCGAATTCAAGAATCTTCAAGTGGAGGAGTACCTTGAGGAGGAAGGTGTCAAGCACGAGTTCTCCGCTCCCTACACACAACAACAAAACTGTGTGGTAGAGAGGAAGAACTGGACACTTTTAGACATGGCGAGGACGATGCTTGGTGAATTCAAGACGCCCGAACGGTTTTGGACGGAAGTTGTGAACACGGCTTGCCACGCCATAAACCGGGTCTACCTTCATCGCCTCCTCAAGAAGACATCGTACGAACTCCTAACTGGTAACAAACCCAATGTGTCATACTTTCGTGTATTTGGGAGTAAATGTTATATTCTAGTGAAGAAAGGTATAAATTCTAAATTTGCTACCAAAGCTGTAGAAGGGGTTTTGTTAAGTTATGACTCAAATACAAAGGCGTATAGAGTCTACAACAAATCATCGGGTTTGGTTGAAGTCTCTAGCGGCGTTGTATTTGATGAGACTAATGGCTCTCCAAGAGGGCAAGTTGATCTCGATGATGTAGATGAAGAAGATGTTCCAACGGCTGCAATACGCACCATGGCGATTGGAGATGTGCGACCACAGGATCACAAAGAGCAAGATCAACCTCCTTCCTCAACAATGGTGCACCCCCCAACTCAAACTGATGAACAGGTTCATCAAGAAGAGGCGTGTGATCTAGGGGGAGCACAAGATGATCATGTTATGGAGAAGAAGCACCTCTGAGAGCACCTAGAGGGGGGTGAATAGGTGATCCTGTAAAAACTTGAAACTTAATCCACAAAACTTGATTAGGAGTTAGCACAATTAAGCCAAGTGGCTAGAGAGGAGAGCTTGCACAACACGATAACCACAAAGAGATCAACACAGAGATGGCATAGAGGTTTATCCCATGGTTCGGCCAAGTCCAACACTTGCCTACTCCACGTTGTGGCGTCCCAACGGACGAGGGTTGCAATCAACCCCTTTCAAGTGGTCCAAAGACCCACTTGAATACCACAGTGTTTTGCTTTCACTTTACTATATCCCACTTGCGAGGAATCTCCACAACTTGGAGCCTCTCGCCCTTACACTTTGATGTTCACAAAGAAGCACAGAGTAAGGGAGGGATGAGCAACGCACACAAGACACGAAATCAGAGTACCAACAAGCATACAAGTCACAACAAGAGCTCACAACACAACCCGACGAGTTCACAACTCAAATGGAGCTCTAGTTGCTATCACAAAGAATCAAATGCGCGAAATCGAAGTCTTGGTGCTTAGAAATGCTTAGAGAATGCTTGGTGTGCTCCTCCATGCGCCTAGGGGTCCCTTTTATAGCCCCAAGGCAGCTAGGAGCCGTTGAGAGCATTTCAAGAAGGCAATTCTTGCCTTCTGTCGCCTGGCGCACCGGACAGTCCGGTGCACCACCGGACACTGTCCGGTGCGGATCTCTTTCCTTATTTGGCGAAGCCGACCGTTGGAGTCTTGGAGCCGTTGGCGCACCGGACACTGTCCGGTGCACACCGGATAGTCCGGTGCTCCTTCCGACCGTTGGCACTTGCCACGCGTCACATACGGATTCCGCGGCCGACCGTTGGCCCGACAGACTGTTGGCTCACCGGACAGTCCGGTGCTCCACCGGACAGTCCGGTGATTTATAGCCGTACGCCGTTAATTGCTTCCCAAGAGCAGCCAGTTGATAGTCGCCGGCCTGGCGCACCGGACACTGTCCGGTGCACCACCGGACAGTCCGGTGCACCCAGACCGAGCTGTCTTTGGCTGAACAGAGCCATCTCTTTTTCAACTTGATTTCTCCTGTTTCCAGCACTTAGACACAGTACATTAGTCTCCAAAACAATGTACTAAGTCTTAGAAACATACCTTTTTACTTGATTTGCACTTTATCCATAGATTAACTTGAGTCCACTTGTGTTGGCACTCAATCACCAAAATACTTAGAAATGGCCCAAGGGCACATTTCCCCTTTCAATCTCCCCCTTTTTGGTGATTTATGCCAACACAATAAAAAGCAACTAAAGGAAGTGCAACATCAATACAAATGAGAACTCAAAATTGTTTTGATTCAAATTTGGCATATATGGATCATTCTTTGCCACCACTTGGTTTTTTTGCAAATCAAACTCAATTTCCTATCTCTAAGTCAAACACACTTGTTGAAACATAAAGAGAGATATTTCAAGAGAAATTGATCAAAGATTCAAAAACTCCCCCTTTTTCCCATAATCAAATATTCTCCCTACAAGAGGCCAACTTTTGGCAATAAGAGACAAACAAGAGTATTTTGACAAACAAAAACTCTAACTCTACTTTTTCAAAATTCTCAAGTGGTAGCTGATCCATTTCTTGCTTTGGCCTTATTTCCTCCCCCTTTGGCATCAAGCAACAAAAAGGGATCAATTTTGGCCCTTTAACCCCATTGCCTCACCAAAATCTTCAACTAAGAGTAAAAAGGCAATAAGAGTACAAAGATGAACTTGAACTTAGTTACTCTTTCATCGGAGTGCAGTGGAAGTCTTGCATGGTCCAAGTCCACCTTTCCCTTTCAAACCTCCTTTAAGACTAAATTAAGCAAACTCAAGTACACAGTTAGTCTCAAAGGGTCAAGTTGTAGCACATCTCCCCCTAAATATGTGCATCACTTGCAAATGGACGTGTGAGGTCCGGGGAGTGCTTGTACAACTTGAGCACCATAAATAAACAACGAAATGCATTAAGGAACATGACCAAGGCATAAAACACATGTATGCTACAAATCAATCCAGGTTCCGCGAATCTAAGACATTTAGCTCACTACGCAGCTTGCAAAAGGTCGACTCATCTAGAGGCTTGGTAAAGATATCGGCTAGCTGGTTCTCGGTGCTAACATGAAACACTTCGATATCTCCCTTTTGCTGGTGGTCTCTCAAAAAGTGATGCCGGATGTCTATGTGCTTTGTGCGGCTGTGCTCAACAGGATTATCCGCCATGCGGATAGCACTCTCATTATCACATAGGAGTGGGACTTTGCTCAGATTGTAGCCAAAGTCCCTGAGGGTTTGCCTCATCCAAAGTAGTTGCGCGCAACACTGTCCTGCGGCAACGTACTCGGCCTCAGCGGTGGATAGGGCAACGGAAGTTTGTTTCTTAGAACTCCACGACACCAAGGACCTTCCTAAGAATTGGCACGTCCCTGATGTACTCTTCCTATCGACCTTACATCCAGCATAGTCGGAGTCTGGATATCCAATCAAGTCAAAGGTAGACCCCTTTGGATACCAAATCCCGAAACAAGGTGTAGCGACTAAATATCTAAGAATTCGCTTCACGGCCACTAAGTTACACTCCCTTGGATCAGATTGAAATCTAGCACACATGCATACGCTAAGCATAATATCCGGTCTACTAGCACATAAATAAAGTAAAGACCCTATCATAGACCGGTATGCCTTTTGATCAACGAACTTACCTCCTTTGTTGAGGTCGGTGTGTCCGTCGGTTCCCATTGGAGTCTTCGCGGGCTTGGCGTCCTTCATCCCAAACCGCTTGATCAAGTCTTGTGTGTACTTCGTTTGGGAGATGAAGGTTCCATCCTTGAGTTGCTTCACTTGGAACCCAAGGAAATAGCTTAACTCGCCCATCATCGACATCTCAAACTTTTGAGTCATCACCCTGCTATATTCTTCACAAGACTTTTGGTTAGTAGAGCCAAATATTATGTCATCGACATAAATTTGGCACACAAAAAGATCACCATCACAAGTCTTAGTAAAAAGTGTTGGATCGGCTTTCCCAACCTTGAAATCATTTGCAATTAAAAAGTCTCTAAGGCATTCATACCATGCTCTTGGGGCTTGCTTAAGTCCATAGAGCGCCTTAGAGAGCTTACACACGTGGTTGGGGTACCGTTCATCCTCGAAGCCAGGGGGTTGCTCCACGTACACCTCCTCCTTGATTGGCCCGTTGAGGAAAGCGCTCTTCACATCCATTTGGAACAACCTGAAAGAATGGTGAGTAGCATAGGCTAACAATATGCGAATTGACTCTAGCCTAGCCACAGGAGCAAAAGTCTCCTCAAAGTCCAAACCTGCGACTTGGGCACAACCTTTTGCCACAAGTCGTGCCTTGTTCCTTGTCACCACCCCGTGCTCGTCTTGTTTGTTGCGGAACACTCACTTGGTTCCCACAACATTTTGCTTGGGACGAGGCACCAGTGTCCAAACTTAATTTCTCTTGAAGTTGTTGAGCTCCTCTTGCATGGCCAACACCCAGTCCGGATCTAGCAAGGCCTCTTCTACCCTGAAAGGCTCAATAGAAGAGACAAAGGAGTAATGCTCACAAAAATTAACCAATCTAGAACGAGTAGTTACTCCCTTGCTTATGTCACCCAATATTTGGTCGACGGGATGATTCCTTTGAATCGTCGCTCGAACTTGGGTTGGAGGTGCCGGTTGCGCTTCTTCCTCCATTAAATGATCATTTTGTGCTCCCCCTTGATCACACGCCTCCTCTTGATGAACCTGTCTGTGGCGGAACTGCCCGAATTATTCCAACTTAAGTGCCTAAGCCCCGCCTTAGAGGCTAGACCACACTTAAATGGGAATAACCCGTCAATCCCTCGGATCTAGTCCGACACGGCCACTGACAGGATCAAGTACCACAATCTCACTCGATGGTGAATCACAGAGCAAATACAATAAAGCATAAAACCATACATGTCAGAGTATTAAATTATTACATCATCATCATCGGAGTTTTTGCAAAAGTAACCATCATTGTTCGAAGTGCAGCAGAAATAAACTAACGGTAAATAAATAGAGAGATGGGGAAGCCTGTCCCATCACTCCTCATGCTTCTCCTCAGCCAAGGTAGGGTCCCACTCGACAGTCCAACCCGGTGGCAAGATGGACGGCCAAGTCACTCCAGCAACCATGTCCTCCAGAGAACCTGTAAAAATTTTGCCACAAGCAAGGCTGAGTATACTAATACTCAGCTAGACTTACCCGGTGTGAGGAGTCTACTCCTCTACCTCTAGACATGCAACTGTTTGGCTGTGGGGTTTGGTTGCCAAAAGCACTAGCTGAGTTTCTAAATCAAGTTTTTAACTTTGTCAAATTTAAGTGTGACTCTCTTAAGGCTAATTGTGTACTATCTACTCATACATAGTAGCAAACATTTTTAGCAATCCACATCTTATATCAACTCATCAAATTTCCACTTGTTACTCAATGCAGTACAATGGATCAAGCAGTCTCATTAGCTGCGAGAAGCAGACGATTCGAATCGAGTTTTTATCCTTGCAAGGTAAACCTAAACACACGACATGTAGGGGCACTCCGTCCCCACACATATCAACCGTCCCCATCGATTCCCTGGCAACAGAAAGGGGCTCACCGCCTTGGCGTACAATGCCTCACTGACCCCGACTGGCCATCGTGCAGTGACCGCACTTGTACCCACCATAACCGGAATGGGAGACCACGTCTCAGGTCGCGTGAGGAGGGCAATCTGCGGGCAGGTTCACTCAGGTACTAGGCTTACCGATTTACCATATTTCTCGGTATGTGTTTAGTACGTTCAAACGCTTGACACAGGTATCCGCACGTTAATCCTTATTCCATTTTCCATCTCGTAGACAACCAATCCCCATGGATTGTTGTCCACAACTAGAATCATGATGATATAAAAGTGGGTACAACCAATTCCTGATCTCGCGCGAGTGCTAGAAAAATCACTCGTCTTCTACCGAGATCCTAATTAAATAAAGCAACTATTCGACCTAGCATACTAGTATCCATCTCAAAAGGAATCCTGAGTTCATGCAACTAGGGTTTCAATCAACTCCTACACTTAAGTGCACAGTACAATCCTACAAACATTAAGTGCAGTAAAATAGCATATAGAACAGGTTATGCATAAAACCGGAGCTTGCCTTCCAAAGCAGTGGCACGCAGGTCCTCTGGTGCAGGCTCGGGTGCTGGATCCGGGGCTACCTCCTGAGCAGCTCCTTGCTCCGGCACGAGGATGTACTCTCCGTCAGCAAGGTTACAGTCTATCGAATGCAATGAACATGTATGTCATGATTATGCAGGATTTAATAACATTATGCTAAAAAGAAACTAAGTCAAGAAGTAACTTAGGGTTTCTTGGTTATGTGGGGCTTCTAGTGGGTTAGACTTATCACCTTTAGGCTTAGGTTTTTGTTGAGGATAAACATAGGGAATTTGTATTGCTCTTGTATCCTTCAGTGGATAAGATATAAAGGATTTTAGGATGGCACCATTTTTCTATTACCCACTTTTCCCTTTCTTTTATTTTCTACTTATGGTTTCTAGGGTAGGTTTGAACTATGACAGGGGTTTAATATTTTCCAAAAATTCTGTAAAAAGTACAGTGGGTTGCCATTTGCTATTCTAGCCTGTTTTAAGAATTTGAGGCTTAAAGTACAAAGGCTAGGCTTTAAACAAAAATAACAAGAGTTATGCAAAATGGGCCACTTTACACTACATCTCTTAGTTAGGGGTGGGTTCTGTCCTAAAGGTTATTTTTGCTGGCATCCAATAGTAATAATAGGCTTCTGTGCTAAAAATCACAGAAAACTAAGGGGTGGTTATTTAGTTATGATTTTCTTAAGTTTAATGTCAAAAAGGCACTTTCTACTACATTATTATTTGAAAAATGTCAAACAGCAGATTTCATATTTTTCCTAATTTCTCATTAATAAAACATTAGTTATCCCAAGGGTGGGGGTGTTTTTACCTTGGGTTTTTTTTTGTAGGGTTTTTCTAAGTTATCCTTATTTTATTAAAATAAAAGGTGTCCTACTTATTTTATACTAAACCAGGTATGATAGATTTTTCCAGTGAACTATATTGAATAAGTATCCCAACAAAAATAGAGGTGCTCTCTGGTTCATTATTTATACCCCCTTTTCTATTTTTCTTAATCCTAAGCATATTGCAAAATAAGGGGTAAAGACTAACTTATTGGGGTGGACAGAGAGATTTAACATTTTTAAACAGGTCAGTAGGTAGATATAAACTTCTCCAAATTTTTCTAACCCTAGTCAAATAGCACAACTATTTTTCTTTCTATTATTGAGCTTTTGGCTAAAACTATCATTAAATCAGAACTTTAAAGTTTTCTATAGTACCAAGGGGTTTTATATTTTTCTTAAGTAGGTTACATTAATTAAAGTCTGGCAAAATTGGTTTGACCAAATTTGGATGAACTAAACTGAAGTTATGAGTTTTAAAAGTTTCTGTTCAAATTAAAAACAGACTTAATAAAGGTTTTCTGGAAAAACAGTTTACACCGAGGTCCCTGGTTTAAACTAAATCAATCCTCGCAGTTCTACCCTTGCGCCACTATTCCCCTGTGTCTCTGACATTTCACAAAACCCCCTGACCTTCTCTCCCTCTCACCCGCAGTCCTTCCCCCAATGTAAACAGTAACCGCGGGAAAGAAAAGGGTGGCGCGGCTTATCGGCGGCGAGGGAGGTCCGGCGAAGGGTGGGGTTGGCTCGGGGAGGCTCTAGCGGTCACAGCGAGGTACGGCTTGACGTCGGGGATGGCCGGAATCGCTCGGTCCACGCGCGCAGGTGGGTGTTCTCGTCGGCGGCGAGTGTACCGGCCAAACCACGGCGAACTGGTTCAATCCAAGGGCACGGTGAGCTTCACGGGGTAACGTAGTGATCGTGTGCACAAGGAATCGAAGGATGGTTGAGTGGATTACCCGGTCCACGTACTCCGGCGGGGTTGAGAGCTCCGGCGAGCGTGGACTGGCCTCTCCGGCGAAGCAAACTCCGATTCCTCGCTCGAGGAGCTTCACGGAGGTGTGCACAGTCTTCTCCGAGGTCTGGACGGGGTTGGGAATGGCTCTGTTGGCCGGTCTACGGTGGCAGAGGGATTGGGCGGCTGCGGACACGCTGCGCACGGGCAAACGGCGGCGAGCTAAACTCTGGTGAGGTTTGAGGGTGCGCGGAAGAGTGCAGTCGAAGCCTGGGAGGGCTTTATAGGCGCGGGCGCGGGCCATGGCGCTGGCTTGGCTCGGGCGCGGCGCTGGGCATGCGGGGGCGCGCGCGGGCGTGCTCTGGCGAGCTCAGAGCGCGTCGAACACGTGGCTCGTTGCTTCTGCCTGTGTTCTTCCCTCTGCTGAGCGACCAAAACGTATGAATCTTGCCCTGTCGCCTGTGGGAGATCTCTTCCCTGCACCTAGAGCTACCTAGTTCATGTGAGTTCCAATGGAGGATACGCCCTAGATCAGGAGATAGACGGGCGCCAATTTTGGTTTGTCTCACTGCCCACATCGCGACAAAACTGATGCCAATACCTGTCAAACGTCAAAGTCTCGGTTTCCACTTTTTCTATGGGGTGCCTTAGGTGGTATGCCACACTTTTGGTATAGAACCTAAGTGGTTTTGGTGCCATTTTCGAGGTGAACACGGTTGGTCTTTGGATTAGGGTTAGAATTTGACTTAGAGAGAAATAGAGAGCTCTAGCTCTCTCTCCACTTGGAGATTTGATTTAGGGTTTCTCCAGGGGTCTTTTGCAATACTACCCTCCCCTAATTGATGGTTATAAGGTTAGTTAGGGCTTTGCTAAAGATCACTCATGTTTTGCATCTTGCTTACTCTCTTTCCCCCCCCCCTTTTAACCAGGGTTTGGGAGATAGGGTTTAGGAGGGCCTAGGGTTCTTTCCCCCCTCTTATCCAAGGTAATAAGTGTGCAAGGGTTTGATTAATACTTCTTAGGCCATTAACAACTTGATTAACACAATACCTCCAAGGTTCTTATATGTTCCCTTAAGTCTCTACCACATGTGGTCACAGCCTTTAGTGCCAAGGTGGGCTCTAGCCAAGGTAACACCTGGGGTGTTACAGCCCTCCCCCCTTAAAGGAATCTCGTCCCGAGATTTTTTTTAGGTAGAGTCCCTTGGAGGGTGCTTGAAGGTGTGTTGGTGCTACTCTTTCTTTATACTCAAGTTTCTTTTATTAACTGCTCTTCGAATGTCATTCTCTTTGCAACTTCAGAAGGAAGCCCTTCTTAAGTTAAATCTACAACTTAGACTATCCTTGCTATCTAAGTTTTTCTTATAATTGTATTCAAAGGGCAGGTGGGGTCTTGGGGTTACGTACCGACTCTTTTGGGTAGAAAGTCGGGGAAGCGAGAGCGTAGAAAATCCTCAGTCTCCCATGTAGCTTCTTCTGCTGAATGGTGACTCCACTGAACCTTATACATTCTGACCGACCTTGCCCGAGTTGATCTCTCCTTTTGATCTAATACCTTGACGGGGTACTCTTGGTAGGACAAGTCTGGTTCTATCTCAATGTCTGGCTCTGGTAGCACTTCAGTGGGTAGACGAACACATTTTCGCAGCTGAGATACATGGAACACATTGTGAACTGCTGACATGTGAGGTGGCAATTCCAGCTGATAGGCTACGGGTCCACAACTTGCTTTGATCTCATAGGGCCCAATGTAGCGAGGAGCTAACTTGCCCTTGATCCCGAATCTCTGGACACCCTTGGTGGGTGATACCTTAAGATAAACATGGTCTCCCACCTCAAACTGTAGAGGCTTCCGCCTCTTGTCATGATAGCTCTTTTGCCTAGCCTGAGCAGCTTCTAAGTTCTTTGTAATAACTCTGACCTTTTCCTCTGCTTCAAGTACCAAATCTGGCCCAAAAATTTCCCTCTCTCCTGCTTGAGACCAATTCAGTGGGGTCCTACACCTTCTCCCATATAAGGCTTCAAAAGGTGCCATCTTCAGACTGGACTGATAGCTATTATTGTAAGAAAACTCTGCCAAAGACAGACACTTGTCCCAATCCTTTCCGTAGTGTAGTGCACAAGCTCGCAACATGTCTTCCAAAATCTGATTCACCCTTTCTGTCTGGCCATCTGTTTGAGGGTGATATGCTGAGCTTCGGATTACTTGGGTCCCAAGTGATTCTTGCAGCTTCTCCCAAAAGCGTGCCACAAACAGTGCTCCTCTGTCAGATATAATGGTCTTTGGAATACCATGCAATCTTACTATCTGATCAACATAAATTTCTGCGTACTTCTCTGCCTTGTGGGTGGTGTGCACTGGCAAGAAATGAGCGGTCTTGGTCAACCTGTCCACGATAACCCAAACAGAATCATGGTGCCTGGAGGTATTGGGCAATCCTACGATAAAATCCATGCAAATGTCCTCCCATTTCCAAGATGGTATGGGAAGGGGTTGCAAAGGGCCTGCTGTCTTCAAGTGACTAGCCTTGATTCTCTGGCAGGTGTCACACTCGGAGATGTACTTGGCAATTTCCATCTTCATTCTGGTCCACCAATATAAAGATCGGAGATCATGGTACATCTTGTTGCTACCAGGGTGCATGGAGAATTTGGAAAGGTGAGCTTCATCTAGTATCTTCTTTCTGAGCTCAGGGTCCTTGGGAACAACTAATCGATCTCCAAACCATAAAATTCCCTTGTTGTCCTGACGGAAGCATTTGTATTTCTCTGCCTTTTGCTTGACCATTTCCTTAATCATTTGAACACCCTTATCCTCAATCTGTGCCCTGACTATTTGTTCTTGCAATGTGGGTTCCACCGAGATATAACTTAAGTCACCCGAAGAAACAACTTCCAGGTTCAATCTGCACAACTCATCACACAGGGTGGTAACTCCCACATCCATGTTCATACAATTGCACTGGGCCTTTCTGCTCAAAGCATCTGCCACAACATTGGCTTTACCAGGGTGGTAATGCACCTCTAGATCATAGTCCTTGATCAACTCCAACCATCTTCTCTGCCTCATGTTCAGATCAGCCTGAGTGAAGATGTATTTGAGACTCTTGTGATCGGTGTAGATGTTACAGTGAGCCCCCATCAAGTAGTGTCTCCGTATCTTAAGAGCATGAACCACCGCTGCCAACTCCAGATCATGTGTAGGGTAGTTCTGCTCATGAGGTCTGAGTGCTCGGGAAGCATAAGCAATCACTCTGTTATCTTGCATCAAGACACAACCCAAACCTGTACCAGAAGCATCACAATAAACTTCGAATGGCTTGGTGTTATCCGGTTGAGCCAGCACTGGGGCTGTTGTCAAATGCTGCCTCAAAGTATGAAAGGCATCTTCACACCTTTGGCTCCAATCATACTTGACTCCTTTCTTCAATAGTTCCGTCATTGGTTTGGCAATTCTGGAGAAATCCGGAATAAATCGTCGATAATACCCTGCCAATCCCAGAAAACTCCGAATTTGCTTCACTGTAGTCGGGGGTTTCCAATCCATCACCTCTTGTACCTTCTCAGGATCAACTGATATCCCATCCTGAGAAATTGTGTGACCCAAGAATTTGATCTCCTTCAGCCAGAATTCGCATTTAGACAACTTAGCATACAACTGATGGTCACGCAGTCTCTGAAGTACAATATGCAAATGTTTGGTGTGCTCGGCTTCATTCTTGGAATAAACCAGAATATCATCAATGAAAACGACCACGAACTTGTCTAACTCTGGCATAAATACTGAGTTCATCAAGTACATGAAATAAGCTGGGGCATTGGTCAGCCCAAAAGACATCACCAAAAACTCATACAACCCATATCTGGTTGAGAAGGCCGTCTTGGGAATATCACTGGCACGGATCTTGATCTGATGGTAACCTGAGCGAAGGTCTATCTTGGAGAATACCTTGGCTCCTACCAACTGATCGAACAGAACATCAATGCAGGGCAGTGGGTATTTGTTCTTGATAGTCACCGCATTGAGAGGGCGGTAGTCAACACACATCCTCAAACTCTCATCTTTTTTCTTCACAAACAAGGCTGGACATCCCCATGGTGAAGTACTTGGGCGAATAAACCCCTTGTCCAACAACTCTTGCAATTGCTTCTTCAATTCTGCCAATTCTGTGGGAGGCATTCTATAGGGTCTCTTGGAGATAGGAGTAGTCCCGGGTTGCAACTCGATGGCGAACTCAATATCTCGGTCAGGTGGCATCCCTGGTAATTCATCCGGAAAAACATCCGGGTAGTCACGGACCACTGGGATCTTTTCCACTGGGGACTCTATCATAACAAAGGCACAAGAACGGGTGCATCCCTGGCCAGGTAAATATAAAACAGTCTCGCCATAAGCAGGGGAATGAATTTCAATGGCCCTGGCTGCAATATCCAATACTGCCTGATGCCTGGTCAACCAGTCAGCTCCCAATATAATATCCACGCTATCCAATCCCAAGATGAGAAGGGTGGTTCTAATCACAAGGCTACCAAATTTTATAGGCACTTGCCTGTTGATTTGATAAGTGGCAACCCTGCCTCCTGGTGTTGAAATTGTAATGCCCCCATCGGTGTGGTGAAAGGGCAACTGGCACTTGGCACTAAATTTGGCACTGATAAAACTATGCGATGCACCAGAATAAAAAAGAATAATGGCAGGATAATTTAAAACTGTAAAGATACCAGTCATGACGGGTGCTCCCTCTGGAATATCAGCCATGGTGGTGAAGTTTAGCCTGCCCTGCCTCACTTGCACCTTCTGTCTCTTGCCTTGGGTCTGATTGACATTCTGCCCCTGCCTCTGCTGGTTCCTGGGGCAATTTTTGGCATAATGTTCGGTGTTGCCACAAGTGAAACACCTGTTGTCATTTGCCTGGTGGTACTGCTGCTGCGGCTGATTGTTCCTCTGAGCTGGAAACTGAGTATGGTTGGGTGCCTGCTGCTGCTGCTGTGGTCGGATCACCCATCTGCCTTGCTGATGCTGGGGTCCTCTGCTCTGAGTGTCGGACACAATCCTGAAGCGTTGTGGCTGAGCTGAGGGTCCTGCCACAGGGGTCTTCCTCTTCTTTTCTGCCTGTCGAGCTGTAATGCAGTCCTCTTGGGAGATGGCCATGTTGACCAACTCATTGTAGCTGTTGGCCCTAGCGGTGTTGAGACGGTCACGGAGCTTAGTGCTGAGCCCCCTCCTGAACCTGTCTCGCTTCTTCTCATCTGTATCTGCATGATATCCTGCATACTGGCACAAGTCATTAAAAGCCTGGGCATACTGCAACACTGTCCTATTGCCCTGAGTGAGTGCCAGAAACTCATTGAGCTTCCGGTCCATAATCCCGGCTGGTATGTGGTGTCCCCTGAAAGCTGCCTTGAACTCCCTCCATTCCACCTCTCGATCCTCGGGCTGCATGGCAAGAAAATGGTCCCACCAAGTCCTTGCGGGTCCGTGAAGCTGCTGGGTGGCGAACCTGACTTTAGTGACCTCTGAGCAAGCTCCATGGAGTAACGGGAATTTGGATTCCACCACTCGCAACCATACATCAGCATCAAGTGGGTCCTCTGCCCTTGTGAACAATGGTGGCTGGGTGCTAAGGAATTCCTGGTATGTAGCCACCGCGGGGTGACGCTGATGGTCTCCACCACCATAGTGCTGAGGTGGTGGCTGACGTTGAGCCAGCTGCCTCAGGATCTCATTCTGCTGAGCCATTAGCTCCTGCAGAGTGGGGGGTGGTGGCGGTGGTGGAGGAACGTGCTCATTCTAGCCACGACGCTGCCTCCCGGCCATCTGAAAAAAACCACATACATACTTAACACCATATCTCCACGTTCAAGATTTAATCGCGGCGAAAAAGAGTCAGAAACAAAATGATAGACTCCAACTTCAACAAAAAGGATTTAAAAAGGCATAATTTTTCCTTCCAAAATTAAAACTGATAACAGCATCCATCAGTCATGCTTCCAAGAGAGTTTATCACGGTTACATCAATTGTCCCAAAAAGACTCAACTCTATCTAGCCTAGTACCCCAAGGGTGCAAAAGCTAAGCTAGCTGCGAGGAGTCCTACCATCACCAACTTCTAACTCTGTCCCTGACACCTAGTGAGCGAACGAGGCAACACTCGACTCGGGGGATGGTGGTCTCCCTGAGCCGGCAGTGTCCAAACTAGAGGCAGGCTCATCTCCTCCCTCGATGTCGGCTTCCTCGTCAGCCTCCTGGTGATGCATATCCAGGTGCTCATTAGCTTCGGCAAGCTGCTGTTGAGTGTTGATAAGCTGGTCCTCGAGAACCTCGATGGTGTTCTCCCTGGTGCCCACTAATTCCTCCAACTCTTGGATATTAGTGGATAGCTGCTCTACCTGCAAGTCCTTCTCCACCATTTCTTGGGACAAGTCAACCACAAGTTCCTCTCTGTTGTCCAAGGTGATCTTTGTAGCCTCCAATAATGCCATTAGGTGGGACATCGCCTCACCGCGCATTACTTGCAGACGGTACAGCGCATTCATGCACCGTACGGTCAAGTGCGCAGTCTGTCCTGGGTAGATGGCCCAGATGTCCTTGGCATGCTCCACCCGATCCTTCCACATTGGGTCGTCCTCCTTCTCGGTGGGGAACAAGCCAATGGGGTGGGTAGACAGCTCCAACGGATGGAATCCGCAGAAAGTGGTCAACCCATGCAAGGCAATCGCCTCGATGGTGTCCTCAGCTTGGTATCCAAAAGACTCGGAGTCCAAAGAGCTCCAGCCTGGCTGCAGGGGATGAGGCTCCAAAGTCATCCTCACCCTACAGCGAGGTACTCGGTGCTTCTCGAACTGCTGCACCGCGTACTGAGGGGGTGTTGTGTATCCGGCCCCCTGAAGTACCTCCCACAAAATGCGGGGAAAACCCTCTCGTGCAAGTCCGTCAGTGTGAGACAGTGCATTCCTGTCGTCTGAGGATCCGTGGGAAGTCATCTGTGTACGGTTAAGCGTAAGTAAAAAGAAAAAGAATTATAAAAAGAACAAGAAAATAAAACTCTGCCTTTCTCAAAAAAAATAATGGGGACCTAGTTGGTTATTATTTTGTAATTAGGTCCTCACTTAATTTTTCATTTGTTTAATTTTAAGAATGCATGCATGCTTGTCCTGAGCGACCTCTCAACAAGATACAAGGAATAGGGAAGAACTCCCATCCTGTAAATGTGGCCTGTAGGGCCTAATCACTTAGCCACCTAGCTACCCCTTCTATCATCCTAAGGCTTCACGTCCTAGGTCTGTCCTGCTCGTCCTACTATCTATCCAACACTGTTTCTACCAAGTTTTATTTTGGAAAATGATGGTATTCATATTTTATTGATTCCTCTGTGGTGGTACAAGCTCCGATACCAGCTGTGACGGAACTGCCCGAATTATTCCTACTTAAGTGCTTAAGCCCCGCCTTAGAGGCTAGACCACACTTAAATGGGAATAACCCATCAATCCCTCGGATCTAGTCCGACACGGCCACTGACAGGATCAAGTACCACAATCTCACTCGATGGTGAGTCACAGAGCAAATACAATAAAGCATAAAACCATACATGTCAGAGTATTAAATTATTACATCATCATCATCATCATCGGAGTTTTTGCAAAAGTAACCATCATTGTTCGAAGTGCAGCGGAAATAAACTAACGGTAAATAAATAGAGAGATGGGGAAGCCTGTCCCATCACTCCTCATGCTCCTCCTCAGCCGAGGTAGGGTCCCACTCGACAGTCCAACCCGGTGGCAAGATGGACGGCCAAGTCACTCCAGCAACCATGTCCTCCAGAGAATCTGTAAAAATTTTGCCACAAGCAAGGCTGAGTATACTAATACTCAGCTAGACTTACCCGGTGTGAGGAGTCTACTCCTCTACCTCTAGACATGCAGCTGTTTGGCTGTGGGGTTTGGTTGCCAAAAGCACTAGCTGAGTTTCTAAATCAAGTTTTTAACTTTGTCAAATTTAAGTGTGACTCTCTTAAGGCTAATTGTGTACTATCTACTCATACATAGTAGCAAACATTTTTAGCAATCCACATCTTATATCAACTCATCAAATTTCCACTTGTTACTCAATGCAGTACAATGGATCAAGCAGTCTCATTAGCTGCGAGAAGCAGACGATTCGAATCGAGTTTTTATCCTTGCAAGGTAAACCTAAACACACGACATGTAGGGGCACTCCGTCCCCACACATATCAACCGTCCCCATCGATTCCCTGGCAACAGAAAGGGGCTCACCGCCTTGGCGTACAATGCCTCACTGACCCTGACTGGCCGTCGTGCAGTGACCGCACTTGTACCCACCATAACCGGAATGGGAGACCACGTCTCAGGTCGCGTGAGGAGGGAAATCTGCGGGCAGGTTCACTCAGGTACTAGGCTTACCGATTTACCATATTTCTCGGTATGTGTTTAGTACGTTCAAACGCTTGACACAGGTATCCGCACGTTAATCCTTATTCCATTTTCCATCTCGTAGACAACCAATCCCCATGGATTGTTGTCCACAACTAGAATCATGATGATATAAAAGTGGGTACAACCAATTCCTGATCTCGCGCGAGTGCTAGAAAAATCACTCGTCTTCTACCGAGATCCTAATTAAATAAAGCAACTATTCGACCTAGCATACTAGTATCCATCTCAAAAGGAATCCTGAGTTCATGCAACTAGGGTTTCAATCAACTCCTACACTTAAGTGCACAGTACAATCATACAAACATTAAGTGCAGTAAAATAGCATATAGAACAGGTTATGCATAAAACCGGGGCTTGCCTTCCAAAGCAGTGGCAGGCAGGTCCTCTGGTGCAGGCTCGGGTGCTGGATCCGGGGCTACCTCCTGAGCAGCTCCTTGCTCCGGCACGAGGATGTACTCTCCGTCAGCAAGGTTACAGTCTATCGAATGCAATGAACATGTATGTCATGATTATGGAGGATTTAATAACATTATGCTAAAAAGAAACTAAGAAGTAACTTAGGGTTTCTTGGTTATGTGGGGCTTCTAGTGGGTTAGACTTATCACCTTTAGGCTTAGGTTTTTGTTGAGGATAAACATAGGGAATTTGTATTGCTCTTGTATCCTTCAGTGGATAAGATATAAAGGATTTTAGGATGGCACCATTTTTCTATTACCCACTTTTCCCTTTCTTTTATTTTCTACTTATGGTTTCTAGGGTAGGTTTGAACTATGACAGGGGTTTAATATTTTCCAAAAATTCTGTAAAAAGTACAGTGGGTTGACATTTGCTATTCTAGCCTGTTTTAAGAATTTGAGGCTTAAAGTACAAAGGCTAGGCTTTAAACAAAAATAACAAGAGTTATGCAAAATGGGCCACTTTACACTACATCTCTTAGTTAGGGGTGGGTTCTGTCCTAAAGGTTATTTTTGCTGGCATCCAATAGTAATAATAGGCTTCTGTGCTAAAAATCACAGAAAACTAAGGGGTGGTTATTTAGTTATGATTTTCTTAAGTTTAATGTCAAAAAGGCACTTTCTACTACATTATTATTTGAAAAATGTCAAACAGCAGATTTCATATTTTTCCTAAGTTCTCATTAATAAAACATTAGTTATCCCAAGGGTGGGGGTGTTTTTACCTTGGGGTTATTTTTGTAGGGTTTTTCTAAGTTATCCTTATTTTATTAAAATAAAAGGTGTCCTACTTATTTTATACTAAACCAGGTATGATAGATTTTTCCAGTGAACTATATTGAATAAGTATCCCAACAAAAATAGAGGTGCTCTCTGGTTCATTATTTATACCCCTTTTTCTATTTTTCTTAATCCTAAGCATATTGCAAAATAAGGGGTAAAGACTAACTTATTGGGGTGGACAGAGAGGTTTAACATTTTTAAACAGGTCAGTAGGTAGATATAAACTTCTCCAAATTTTTCTAACCCTAGTCAAATAGCACAACTATTTTTCTTTCTATTATTGAGCTTTTGGCTAAAACTATCATTAAATCAGAACTTTAAAGTTTTCTATAGTACCAAGGGGTTTTATATTTTTCTTAAGTAGGTTACATTAATTAAAGTCTGGCAAAATTGGTTTGACCAAATTTGGATGAACTAAACTGAAGTTATGAGTTTTTAAAGTTTCTGTTCAAACTAAAAACAGACTTAATAAAGGTTTTCTGGAAAAACAGTTTACACCGAGGTCCCTGGGTTTAAACTAAATCAATCCTCGCAGTTCTACCCTTGCGCCACTATTCCCCTGTGTCTCTGACATTTCACAAAACCCCCTGACCTTCTCTCCCTCTCACCCGCAGTCCTTCCCCCAATGTAAACAGTAACCGCGGGAAAGAAAAGGGTGGCGCGGCTTACCGGCGGCGAGGGAGGTCCGGCGAAGGGTGGGGTTGGCTCGGGGAGGCTCTGGCGGTCACAGCGAGGTACGGCTTGACGTCGGGGATGGCCGGAATCGCTCGGTCCACGCGCGCAGGCGGGTGTTCTCGTCGGCGGCGAGTGTACCGGCCAAACCATAGCGAACTGGTTCAATCCAAGGGCACGGTGAGCTTCACGGGGTAACGTAGTGACTGTGTGCACAAGGAATCGAAGGATGGTTGAGTGGATTACCCGGTCCACGTACTCCGGCGGGGTTGAGAGCTCCGGCGAGCGTGGACTGGCCTCTCCGGCGAAGCAAACTCCGATTCCTCGCTCGGGGAGCTTCACGGAGGTGTGCACAGTCTTCTCCGAGGGCTGGACGGGGTTGGGAATGGCTCTGTTGGCCGGTCTACGGTGGCAGAGGGATTGGGCGGCCGCAGACACGCTGCGCACGGGCAAACGGCGGCGAGCTAAACTCCGGTGAGGTTTGAGGGTGCGCGGAAGAGTGCAGTCGAAGCCTGGGAGGGCTTTATAGGCGCGGGCGCGGGCCATGGCGCTGGCTTGGCTCGGGCGCGGCGCTGGGCATGCGGGGGCACGCGCGGGCGTGCTCTGGCGAGCTCAGAGCGCGTCGAACACGTGGCTCGTTGCTTCTGCCTGTGTTCTTCCCTCTGCTGAGCGACCAAAACGTATGAATCTTGCCCTGTCGCCTGTGGGAGATCTCTTCCCTGCACCTAGAGCTACCTAGTTCATGTGAGTTCCAATGGAGGATACGCCCTAGATCAGGAGATAGACGGGCGCCAATTTTGGTTTGTCTCACTGCCCACATCGCGACAAAACTGATGCCAATACCTGTCAAACGTCAAAGTCTCGGTTTCCACTTTTTCTATGGGGTGCCTTAGGTGGTATGCCACACTTTTGGTATAGAACCTAAGTGGTTTTGGTGCCATTTTCGAGGTGAACACGGTTGGTCTTTGGATTAGGGTTAGAATTTGACTTAGAGAGAAATAGAGAGCTCTAGCTCTCTCTCCACTTGGAGATTTGATTTAGGGTTTCTCCAGGGGTCTTTTGCAATACTACCCTCCCCTAATTGATGGTTATAAGGTTAGTTAGGGCTTTGCTAAAGATCACTCATGTTTTGCATCTTGCTTACTCTCTTTCCCCCCCCCTTAACCAGGGTTTGGGAGATAGGGTTTAGGAGGGCCTAGGGTTCTTTCCCCCCTCTTATCCAAGGTAATAAGTGTGCAAGGGTTTGATTAATACTTCTTAGGCCATTAACAACTTGATTAACACAATACCTCCAAGGTTCTTATATGTTCCCTTAAGTCTCTACCACATGTGATCACAGCCTTTAGTGCCAAGGTGGGCTCTAGCCAAGGTAACACCTGGGGTGTTACACTGTCCATCTTCTTGAGTTGGGGGATGCACCATTGTTGAGGAAGAAGGTTGATCTTGCTCCTTTTGTTCCAGTGGCCTCACATCTCCAATCGCCATGGTGCGCATTGCGGCCGTTGGAATGTCTTCTTCATCTACATCATCAAGATCAACAACTTGCTCTCTTGGGGAGCCATTAGTCTCATCAAATACAACGTTGCTAGAGACTTCAACCAAACCCAATGATTTGTTGAAGACCCTATACGCCTTTGTATTTGAGTCATAACCTAACAAAAACTCTTCTACAGCTTTGGGAGCAAACTTATAATTTCTACCTTTCTTCACTAGAATATAACATTTGCTCCCAAATACACGAAAGTACGATACATTGGGTTTGTTACCGGTTATAAGCTCATACGACGTCTTCTTGAGGAGGCGATGAAGATACACCCGGTTTATGGCGTGGCAAGCCGTGCTCACGGCTTCCGTCCAAAACCGTTCGGGCGTCTTGAATTCACCAAGCATCGTCCTTGCCATGTCTAGTAGCGTCCTGTTCTTCCTCTCTACCACACCATTTTGCTGTGGTGTGTAGGGAGCGGAGAACTCGTGCTTGATTCCTTCCTCCTCAAGATACTCCTCTACTTGAAGGTTCTTGAACTCGGACCCGTTGTCGCTCCTTATCTTCTTCACCTTGAGCTCAAACTCATTTTGAGCTCTCCTTAGGAAGCGCTTGAGGGTCCCTTGGGTTTCAGATTTATCCTGCAAAAAGAATACCCAAGTGAAGTGGGAAAAATCATCAACTATAACAAGACCATACTTACTTCCTCCTATACTTAGATAGGCGACGGGTCCGAAGAGGTCCATGTGAAGTAACTCCAGGGGTCTTGATGTTGTCATCACATTTTTGGCATGATGAGAGCTTCCCACCTGTTTACCTGCTTGACAAGCTGCACAAGGTCTATCTTTTTCGAAAGTTACATTAGTTAGACCTATCACGTGTTCTGCCTTTAGAAGCTTGTGAAGGTTCTTCATCCCCACATGTGCTAAACGGCGATGCCACAACCAGCCCATGCTAGTCTTAGCAATTAAGCATGCATCTAGACCGGTCTCCTCTTTTGCAAAATCAACTAAATAAAGTTTGTCGTCTAGTACACCCTTAAAAGCTAGTGAACCATCACTTCTTCTAAAGACAGACACATCTACATTTGTGAATAAACAGTTATATCCCATATTACACAGTTGACTCACAGATAACAAGTTATATCCAAGCGACTCAACTAAGAACACATTAGAAATAGAGTGCTCGGATGAAATAGCAATTTTTCCTAATCCTTTCACCTTGCCTTGGTTCCCATCACCGAATATGATTGAATCTTGGGGATCCTTGTTCTTGACGTAGGAAGAGAACATCCTCTTTTCCCCCGTCATGTGGTTTGGGCATCCGCTGTCAATAATCCAGCTTGAGACCCCGGATGCATAAACCTGCAAGGCAAATTTAGGCTTGGGTCTTAGGTACCCAACTCATGTTGGGTCCTACAAGGTTAGTTACAATAGTCTTAGGGACCCAAATGCAAGTTTTGTCTCCCTTACATTTGGCCCCTAATTTTTTAGCAATTACCTTCTTATCCTTTCTACAAATAGCAAAGGAAGCATTGCAAGCATCATAAATTGTAGAAGGTTCATTTATTACTTTCCTAGGAGCATGAACAATATTTCTTCTAGGCATATGATGAACAACATTTTTCCTAGTCAAATTTCTATCATGCATAATAGAAGAACTGGAAGCAATCATGGCATGAGAGTTAAAAGCATCATAACTTCTATAAACATTCCTAGAATGTCTCCTATCATGATACATGAAAGCATGGTTCTTTTGAGCCCTACTAGCCATAGGGGCCTTCCCTTTCTCCTTGGCGGAGATGGAAGCCTTATGGCTTGTTAAGTTCTTGACTTCCCTTTTGAAGCCAAGACCAACCTTAATTGAGGGGTGTCTACCAATCGTGTAGGCATCCCTTGCAAATCTTAGCTTGTCAAATTCACTTTTGCTAGTCTTGAGTTGGGCATTAAGACTAGCCACTTCATCATTCAATTTAGAAATTGAAACTAGGTGTTCACTACAAGCATCAACATTAAGATCTTTACACCTATCGCAAATTGCAACATGTTCTACACAAGATGTTGATTTATTGGCTATTTCTAACTTAGCATTCAAATCATCATTTATGCTCTTTAAGCTAGAAATAGAGTCATGGCATGTAGACAATTCACAAGAAAGCATTTCATTCCTTTTAATTTCTAATGCAAGAGAATTTTGTGCCTCTACAAATCTATCATGCTCTTCATACAAAAGATCATCTTGCTTTTCTAACAACCTATTCTTATCATTCAAGGCATCAATTAATTCATTAATCTTATCAACCTTAGTTCTATCTAGGCCCTTGAATAAACATGAATAGTCTATTTCATCATCATCACTAGACTCATCCTCACTTGAAGAAGCATAAGTAGTATTGTTTCGAGTACATACCTTCTTCTCCTTTGCCATGAGGCATGTGTGATGCTCGTTTGGGAAGAGGAATGATTTGTTGAAGGCGGTGGCGGCGAGTCCTTCGTTGTCGGAGTCGGACGAGGAGCAATCTGAATCCCACTCCTTTCCAAGATGTGCCTCGCCCTTTGCCTTCTTATAGTTCTTCTTTTCCCACTTTCCACTCTTCTTTTCCTGGTCACTATCATTATCGGGGCAATTAGCGATAAAATGACCAATCTTACCACATTTGAAGCAGGAGCGCTTCCCCTTCGTCTTGTTCTTGTTGGGGTGCTCCTTGCGACCCTTTAGCGTCGTCTTGAACCGCTTGATAATGAGGGCCATTTCTTCCTCATTAAGCCCGACCGCCTCAACTTGCGCCACCTTGCTAGGTAGCGTCTCCTTGCTCCTTGTTGCTTTGAGAGCAACAGTTTGAGGCTCGTGGATTGGGCCATTCAACGCATCATCCACGTATCTCGCCTCCTTGATCATCATCCGCCCGCTTACAAATTTCCCAAGAATTTCTTCAGGCGACATCTTGGTGTACCTAGGATTCTCACGAATATTGTTTACAAGATGTGGATCAAGGACAGTAAAGGACCTTAGCATTAGGCGGACAACATCGTGGTTCGTCCATCGCGTGCTTCCATAGCTCCTTATCTTATTGATGAGGGTCTTGAGTCTATTGTACGTTTGGGTTGGCTCCTCCCCCCTGATCATCGTGAATCTCCCGAGTTCGCCCTCCACCAACTCCATCTTGGTGAGCATGGTAACGTCGTTCCCCTCATGTGAGATCTTGAGGGTGTCCCAAATCTGCTTGGCGTTATCCAAGCCGCTCACCTTATGGTATTCATCCCTGCACAATGATGCTACAAGAACAGTAGTAGCTTGTGCATTTTTGTGAATTTGTGCATTAATAAATATAGGACTATCAGTACTATCAAATTGCATTCCACTCTCGACTATCTCCCATATGCTTGGATGGAGAGAGAACAAGTGACTACGCATTTTGTGACTCCAAAATCCGTAGTCCTCTCCATCAAAATGAGGAGGTTTACCAAGTGGAATGGAGAGTAAATGAGCATTGGTACTTTGAGGAATACGAGAGTTTTCAAAAGAGAAGTTAGAATTAACCGTCTTCTTTTTCTCGTAGTCGTTGTCGTCATCCTTTTGGGAGGAGGAAGATTCGTCGCTGTCGTAGTAGACTATCTCCTTGATGTGCCTTGTTTTCTTCTTCCTCCCGTCTTTTCTTTTGTGGCCCGAGCCTGCGTCAGTAGGCTTGTCATCCTTTGGATCATTGACGAAGGACTCCTTCTCCTTATCATTGACCACCATCCCCTTGCCCTTAGGATCCATCTCTTCGGGCGATTAGTCCCTTTCTTGAAGAGAACGACTCTGATACCAATTGAGAGCACCTAGAGGGGGGGTGAATAGGTGATCCTATAAAAACTTGAAACTTAATCCACAAAACTTGATTAGGAGTTAGCACAATTAAGCCAAGTGGCTAGAGAGGAGAGCTTGCACAACACGATAACCACAAAGAGTTCAACACAGAGATGGCACAGAGGTTTATCCCGTGGTTCGGCCAAGTCCAACACTTGCCTACTCCACGTTGTGGCGTCCCTGTGGCAGAACCGCCCGAATTATTCCAGCTTAAGTGCCTAAGTCACGCCTCAGGGGCCGTAACACACTTAAATCGGAATAACCCGTCAGTCCCTCAGATCTAGTCTGATGAAGCCACTTAACCAGGATCAAATCCCACAATCTCACTCGAAGGTGAGTCACAGAAGAAACACAATAAAACAGGAAACCTCAAATTAAGTACTGAGTTATTACATAAATCGGAGTTTTTGGGTAGCGAATAAAGTTCATAAATTAAAGTGCAGCGGATAATCGATGTCGTCGGTAATGAGGAAATGGGCAAGGCCTAGCCCACTACTCCTCATGCTCCTCTCCTGCCGGAGCAACATCCCACTCGACCGTCCAACCCGGTGGCAGGGTGGTAGGCCAAGTCACACCATCAACTACATCCTGCATGGTACCTGCAAAAATGGTGCCACAAGCAAGGCTGAGTATACTAATACTCAGCTAGACTTAACCGGTGTGAGGAGTCTACTCCTCTACCTCTAGACTATGCAGCTGTTTGGCTGAGGGGTTTGGTTTGCCAAAAGCACTAGCTGTTTCTAAATCAACTTTTAGCCTTTCAAATTCTACCATCATTAACTTAGCTAGATTTGCTCCTTCTAAGCATACATGGTAACAATCACTTAGTTCAATCAACAAGTTATCTCATATAATCCACATTTCACTTCTTACTCGATGCAGTACAAGGAATCAAGCAGTCTCATTAGCTGCGAGAAGCAGACGATTCGAATCGAGTTTTTAAACCTTGCAAGGTAAACCTAAACACACGGCATGTCAGGGTACTCCGACCCCACACATGACAACCGTCCCCATCGATTCCCCGTTCGCGTCCAGGCCTCACCGCCTTGGCATACAATGCTCCACTGACCCCGACTGCCGTCGTGCAGTGGCCGCACTTGTACCCACCATAGCTAGCATGGGAGACCCTGTCTCAGGTCGCATGAGGGATAAAGTCCGCGCCCGGCTTCACTCAGGTACTAGGTTTACCGGTTACCATTTTTCCCGGCATGTGCTTAGTACGTTCAAAAGCTTGACTCAGGTATCCACACATTAATCCTTAATTCATTTTTCCCGTCTCATGGACATGGCATCCTCCCTGGACCCAAGTCCACGGACTAACATATACCCCATTATCAAGATGAATACAATCAATTCCTGACCTCGCGCGAGTGCTAGAAAAATCACTCGACTTCTACCGAGATCCTGATTAGCAAGCAGCTACTCGACCTAGCATACTAGTATTCATCTCAAAAAGGAATCCTAAGTTCATGCAACTAGAGGTTTCAAGCAACTCCTACACTTAAGTGCACATTGCAATCCTACAAGCATTAAGTGTAGTAAAGTAGCATATAATAACATGGTTATGCATAAAACCGGGGCTTGCCTTCAATTGCTGGGGCTGCGGGGAGATCCTCAATAGCAGCCTCTAAAGCCTGCTCCTGGTCCTCCTCTTGGATAGGTCCTTGCTCGGGGATGAGCACGTACTCTCCGTCGGCAAGATTACAATCTAATGAATGCAATGCGTAAGATATATGCATGATATGATATGTGCTTTAGAATTTATAACTTTAAAGATGTATGATCTTTTGAGTTAAAACCAGTTAACTTTACTTATGTAAAACCCTTTAGTGGTATACTTGGTAAATTGGGTTAGTCTTATTGGGAAGAGGTTTATTTCTTCTTCTCTTTTCTTTTATTCTCTTTAATGTTTTGGAGTAGGTTTGAACTACAAGTTGCTCTTATAAAATTCCAAAAATTCTGCAAAAATTACAGTGGCTTGTTACTGGTGTATGATTCTCTGTCTCAGAAGTTGGGGTTCAGAAAGTGAAGGGTTTTCTCTGGACAAAATTACCAAATTTTAGGGCAGAAGGGGTACTTTGAACTACAAATATTATTTAATAGTGGGTAATTCTCAAAAACTTATTTTTGCTGGCTTTTAGGTGTTATAACATGACTTGATACAAATTTTTAGTCTTTAATACCCTTTAATTCTTTCCCTAAGATTTTCTTAAGGTTTCTAGCCAAAGGGGTGCTTTCTACTACCACTGTACTTGAAAAACATCAAACAACAGAGTTCTTATTTTTCTTAGCTAGCATTTTGTGCAAGAGCAATCATTCTGGAGTTTGGCTTCCTTTTGCCTAAGGGAAGGGGTGGTTTGCATTATTTGAGCTAAATGGCCTTTCTCACAACTTACTAGCAAAAGGCATGGGTTCACTTCTTTTTCATGGGTTTGTATTTTTCTCTGGTGGTTTATCTCATCATGGACTTAGCAAAATTTTGGTTGCCCATTATCACATTATTTGGGGTTGCTCATGATTTAGTGGGAAAATGCCTTATTATCATTCTGTATTTATTTTCCCTACTTAAAAAGTTAGGCTGGGGTGCTCTGTATTTTTGTAGTGGGGCTCTGGTGGTTATAAGTTCACTGGATTTTTGTTAACCACTTTGGTTATAGTTTTGCAATTCTAATAATTGATTTTCAGTCTACATAATGCTAATTAAAGCATCTTAATTAGAAACTGGTCCAAATTAATGGTCTCTGCATTTTTCCTAGGTTCTCTGTTGCATAAGTAATCTAGGAAAAATATTACTAATCACTGTTCATTAATCTCTAAGGCCTTTCTGATTTTCTCTAAGTTTTGGACAAAATGGCTTTAAATGAATAACTACATCATAATCTCTAATGCTGGGGCTCCTACTATTTTTAAACAGTGTCTAATTAAGGTATAAGCATCTACAAATTTTCTTAAGCTCAGCACACAAGAAAAACTAATTTTCCTTAATTAAACAAGGTTTAGGGGGTTTCTGTTTTTAATTTTAAACTCTAAAATTTAGAACAGAAAGCATATGGTTCACTATTTTTAAATGATAGGTCATAAAATTCCAGAGCTAGCAAAATTGGTTTGACAGCTTTTCATTAAGATTTCATCAAGTTATGGATTTTCTAAGTTCTCTGGTCATTTTTAAAAAGAAATAACAAAATTGATTAAATGGAAATCCACTTTGCACTGGGGTCCCTGGCGGTTTTCTAAGTTTTCCTCGCAATTCAGTCCTTAGGTTACTATTCACATGAGTCGCTGACATTACGAAAAACCCCTCGGGTTCTACAGAACCTAACCCGAGGTCCTTCTTCTACCTTAAACAGTAGCCGCGGCGAAGAAAAGGGCGGAGGGGCTTACCGGCGGCGAGACTGTTCCGGTGAAGTGGTCGAGGGTGAAGGGGAGGTCGCGGGGATCACAACGGTGTGCGGAACACCGTCGGAGGTGGCCGGAGTCGGTCGGTCCACGCGCGCAGGCGGGGATGCTCGTCGGCGGCGAGGAGACCGGCCTGGTCGCGGCGAGATAGTTCAATCAAATAGGTCAGGGAGGTCCACGGGATGCCAGAGAAGACATGAGCGAAAGGAATCGGGCGGAGACTCACTGGATAGCTTGGTCCACGCGCGGCGGCGGAAGACCGAAGTCCGGTGAGGTTGATCTCGGGCCTCCGGTGAAGTCCGGTCGGGTCCGAGGGCTTGGCAAGCTTCACGGGCTACTGGCGGAGCTAGCCGAAGCACTGGTTGGGCTGGAGGGTGGCTGGAGGGGGCTGGCCACGGCGGCCGTAGTTCTGGCGGCAATGGCGGGCGGAAATGAGCTCGCCGGAGCTAAGGGAAAGTGGCTGGCCGGTGAGGGTGAGTGCGGGGCGAAGAGAGGTGCGCCCGGGGAGGCTTTATAGGCGCGGGCGGGCACGACCGAGGGCGTGGGCGCGCGGCGGACTTGACCGGACGCCGGGGCGAGCGCGCGCGCGGGTTGGGCGAGCTCTGGCGTGCCGACCAGGGTCGAACACGTGTGCCCGTGCGTTCTGCCCAAGCTCTGGCGCGTGTGGTCGCTCATCCGAGCCTGCTCTCGCCTTGGTCAGTGCACAAAACCTCTTCTCCTCCCTACAAGCTACCATTCTTGTGTGGAGGTCATAGGATTTTGCCTACTGGTTGCAGAGATATGGAGCCAGGAAATCTGGTCTGTCTCCCTGCCAAAACCCGAGGCAAATCCCAAGTTTTGTCGTGTCTAGGGCTCGTGTCCCGATGCCATCTTCTGGCACACGACAGAGGGGTTAGTTAGACACAATTTTGTCAATGGGGCCATTAGGATTCGAGTTAGGGATCAAGGTGAACATCCCTGATCTTTGGCTCAAGGTCTAAATTTCAGAATTCTGAAATTCAGAATTCCCAATGAGTCCCCACAAAAGAAGCTTGATTTGGGGGTTTTCTTGAATTATTTTGGCTAAGCTTTCTCAGTCTATCTTGTTGCTTATCAAATATACTTTAACTTATATAATTGGCTCAACTCAAAATTTTAAACTTTTCATTCCCTTTTGCTTATTTTCTTGAATTTGTTCATGGGGTTCACTTAGGGTTCTTAATTAGGGTTGCACATTCTTATCCTTTAAGAGACTCAATTGTCTTGATCATGACACTTTTAAGCATATACTTGGTGAATTCTTTCTTACTTAAGTTATTTTGATGCTCATGCTTACTTTGGTTCACATAAAATAATGGTCCTTGGTTTGGCTTTTTAAGAGAAACCCTAGGTGACACTGGGGTGTCACAGCCTTCCCCCCTTAAGGGAATCTCGTCCCGAGATTCGGGCCAGAGTCCTTTCGAGGTGAAGCGAAGGGTGAGACTGATAGGAAAAGGGTGGGGATTGTTATTATTAGGGCAAAACTGCTCTTCGAATGTCATTCTCTTTGCAACTTCAGAAGGAAGTCCTTTTAAGTTTTACTTTATAGTTACTTCATTCTGAATTAAGATCATATTTTTGGAAATTAGATTCGAAAGGCAGGAGGAGGGGTTGGGGGTGATTACATACCAGCTTCCTTAGGTAGGCAATCGGGGAAGTTGGATCTTAAGAATTCCTCGGTTTCCCAAGTAGCTTCCTCCTCTGAGTGATTACTCCACTGGACCTTGAACATCTTGATTGATTTAGCCCGAGTTGATCTCTCCTTGCAGTCCAGAATCTTGGAGGGGTACTCTTGGTACGAGAGATCTGGCTCTATCTCCAATTCTGGCTCTGCTATGATCTCAGTCGGCAATCGAACACACTTCTTCAGCTGAGATACATGGAATACGCTGTGAATGGCAGACATCTTTGAAGGTAACTTCAACTTGTATGCCACGGGTCCACATGCTTCTATGATCTCATAAGGTCCAATGTAACGAGGGGCTAGCTTGCCTTTGATCCCAAACCTCTGCACTCCCTTGGTGGGTGATACCTTGAGGTATACAAAACTTCCCACCTTGAACTGGAGAGGTTTCCTTCTTCTATCATGATAGCTCTTCTGCCTGGCCTGAGCAGCTTCTAGATTCTTCCTGATTGACTTGACCCTCCTTTCGGCTTCAGTCACCAAATCAGGTCCAAAAACTTCTCTTTCACCAGGCTGAGACCAATTGAGTGGTGTCCTGCACCTTCTTCCATAGAGAGCTTCAAAAGGTGCCATCTTTAGGCTGGATTGGTAACTATTGTTATAAGCAAACTCTGCCAAGGAGAGGTGCTTATCCCAGTTCTTGCCACAATCGATCGCACTAGCTCTCAGCATATCTTCCAGAATCTGGTTTACCCTTTCCGTCTGACCATCAGTCTGTGGGTGGTAAGCTGAACTCCTGATTAGCTTAGTTCCCAAAGACTCTTGCAATTGTTCCCAAAATCTGGCAACAAATTGGGCTCCTCGGTCAGAAACAATGGTCCGAGGTAATCCATGCAAACACACGATCCGGTCGATATACAATTCTGCATACTTCTGAGCCTTATCAGTGGTGTGCACAGGAAGGAAATGTGCCACTTTCGTCAATCGGTCCACAATAACCCAAATCGAATCATGATGACGAGAGGTGTTGGGTAGACCCACAATGAAATCCATGCTGATGTCGTCCCACTTCCACGAAGGTACGGACAGTGGTTGCAAAGCTCCAGCGGACTTCAAGTGGCTTGCCTTTATCCTCTGATAGGTGTCACACTCTGATACATACTGGGCTATCTCCCTCTTCATTCTGGTCCACCAGTACAAAAGCTTCAAATCATGGTACATCTTGGTGCTTCCCGGATGCATAGAGAATTTGGAGAGATGAGCCTCATCCAAAATTTTCTTCTTGAGATCCTGATCCTTAGGAATTACCAATCTGCTTTTGAACCATAACACACCCTTCTCATCCTGGCGGAAACAATTATACTTCTCAACCTTCTGATGGAGATTCTTCTTGATAATTTGTACTCCCTTGTCACTGAGCTGGGCCATGATGATCTGGTCTTGCAAAGCTGGCTCAACAGCAATGTGAGACAAAGAACCAGAAGGAATCACTTCGATTTGCATCTTGCTCAACTCATCACACAAGGTGTTAACACGAGAATCCATCAGAATACAGTTGCACTGCAACTTCCGACTCAAGGCATCTGCTACCACATTAGCTTTCCCTGGGTGATAATGTACCTCCAGGTCATAATCCTTGATCAGCTCTAGCCATCTTCTCTGCCTCATGTTGAGATCAGCCTGAGTAAAAATGTACTTAAAGCTCTTATGATCAGTGAAGATGTTGCAGTGGGTTCCCATTAGATAGTGCCTCCACATCTTCAATGCATGAACCACTGCTGCTAACTCAAGGTCATGAGTAGGATAATTCTGCTCATGAGGCCTGAGTGCTCTTGAGGCATAAGCAATGACTCGGTTGTCTTGCATCAAGACACAACCTAGCCCGGTGCCAGAGGCATCACAATATACATCAAAAGGCTTGCTGCTGTCGGGTTGCGCCAATACTGGTGCTGTGGTCAGATCCTGCCTTAATGCATGGAAGGCATCTTCGCACTTCTGACTCCACACAAATTTGACTTCTTTCTTCAGCAACTCAGTAATAGGCTTCGCAATTCAAGAGAAGTCCGGAATAAATCTTCGGTAATAACCAGCCAATCCCAGAAAACTCCGAATTTGGCGAACAGTCGTTGGTGGCCTCCAGTTCATCACCTCTTGCACTTTATCAGGATCAACAGCTATTCCAGCCTGAGAGATAGTGTGACCCAAGAATTTGATTTCCTTTAGCCAAAAATCACATTTGGATAACTTGGCATAAAGGTGGTGATCTCGCAGACGTTGAAGTACTACATGCAAATGCCCGGCATGTTCTTCTTCGTTCCTTGAGTACACCAGAATATCATCGATGAAAACCACCACGAACTTGTCCAATTCTGGCATGAAAACAGAATTCATCAGATACATGAAATATGCTGGTGCATTCGTCAGCCCGAATGACATCACCAAGAATTCATATAGCCCATATCTGGTTGAGAATGCCGTCTTCGGAATATCACTTGCTCGTATTTTGATCTGATGGTAGCCAGAGCGAAGGTCTATCTTGGAAAACACCTTGGCCCCGACCAACTGGTCAAAGAGAACATCAATACGAGGCAAAGGATACTTGTTCTTGATAGTTACCGCATTAAGAGGGCGGTAATCTATACACAGCCTCAAGCTTTCATCCTTCTTCTTCACAAACAGTGCTGGACAGCCCCAAGGCGAAGTGCTTGGGCGAATAAATCCCTTATCCAGCAACTCTTGCAACTGCTTCTTCAACTCTGCCAACTCAGCGGGTGGCATTCGGTAGGGCCTCTTGGAAATTGGGGCCGTTCCCGGTTGCAACTCGATGGCGAACTCAATATCCCGGTCCGGTGGCATTCCTGGCAATTCATCAGGAAAGACATCTGCATACTCACAGACCACTGGGATCTTCTTCAGGGGTAATTCCGTCATAGAGAAAGCACATGACTGAGAAGAACCCTGACTAGGCAGAATCAAGGTGAAATTTCCGCAGAAGGGAGAATTAACTTCCACGGTACGACTGGCTATGTCGAGCACAACTTGGTGCAAGGTCATCCAATTTGCTCCTAGAATAATGTCCACATTTTCCAATCCCAACACAAGAAGAGTGGTTTTGATAATGTGGCTTCCCAGTTGAATAGGCACACTTTGGTTTAATTGATTAGTTGCAATTTTACCCCCAGGTGTGACTATCATGAATGACCCTTTTGAGTGAGAGACTGGCAGTTTGCAATTAGCACTGAACTTTTGGCTAATGAAACTATGAGATGCACCAGAATCAAACAGAATTAAAGCAGGTTGATTATAAACTGAAAAGGTACCGGTCATGATAGGAGCTCCTTCTGGCACTTCCTCTAGAGCAGTGAAGTTGAGCTTCCCTTGCCTGACTTGCACCTTCTGCTTTCTTCCCTTGTCTTGATTTGGTGCTGGCATCTGCCTCTGCTGGTTCCTGGGACAATTCTTAGCATAGTGGCCCACATTGCCACAAGTGAAACACTTGTTCCCATTGCCCTGGCGGAACTGCTGCTGCTGCGGAGGCTGATTGTTTCTTGGGGCGGGAGCTGGATAGCGGTTGGGTGCCGGCTGCTGCTGAGGTGGCCTGATCACCCATCTGCCTGCCTGCTGCTGAAAACCCCTGCTCTGATTGTGAGAAACAATCCGGAACCTCTGAGCCTGAGCGGATGGTGCTGCCATTGGTGCCTTTCTCTTCTTCTCTGCCCGGTGAGCAACAATGCAATCCTCCTGAGAGATGGCCATGTTGACCAACTCATTGAAGCTATCGGCCCGGACAGTGTTGAGTCGTTCCCGCAGCTTGGTATTGAGACCCCTGCGGAAGCGATCCCTCTTCTTTTCATCAGAATCAGCATGATACCCTGCATACTGGCATAAGTCGTTGAAGGCTTGCGCATACTGCAATACCGTGCGGGTTCCTTGATTGAGGGCCAGGAATTCGTTCAACTTCTGATCAAGAATGCCAGCTGGAATGTGGTGCCCTCTGAAGGCAGTCTTGAATTCCTCCCAAGATACTTCACGATCATCGGGGAGCATAGCACGGAAGTGATCCCACCAAGTCCGAGCAGGGCCGCGAAGCTGCTGTGCGGCGAAGCGAGCCTTGGCCTCATCAGGGCAGTCTCCTGTGAGGAGGGGAAACTTGGACTCGACGACGCGAAGCCACACGTCGGCGTCCAATGGATCCTCTGCCTTGGTGAACAAGGGCGGCTGCGTGCTCAGAAACTCCTGGTATGTTGCCATAGCCGGAGGTCGCTGATGCTGGCCTCCACCATGATGCTGTTGGTGGGGCTGGCGCTGCAAGAGCTGTCGCAGAATCTCATTCTGCTGGGCCATCAGCTCCTGCACTGTGGGAGCTGGAGGAGGTGGCGGGGGAGCTTGCTCATTTTGCCCGCGACGCTGCCTCGCTGCCATCTGAAAACAGAGATTGTCGCCATTGTTATCCCAATTCATATTTCCGAACGACAAGATATCATCTCATATGGAAGGAAAATGCCATAATCATAATATTAGGTTCGAATGAAGATAACATGGTGGCAAGGATCCCACAGATATCAAAAGTTTACAGGGTTACATTAATCAGGGGAAGGTACCCACAAGCCTAGTCCAAAATGTGATACCACTAAGCTCGCATAGGTTTCTATCCGCCTAAAAATGCCAAAGCGACTGCTTTAACCCTGAGCGGTGGAAGCGACACTGGATACGGGTGAAGGAGGTATCGCGGAGGTAGTCCCATTGGCACCAGGGGCTGGTCCTAGCTCCTCGGGAGCCTCTTCTCCCTCGCTTCCTGCTTCATTGGCCTCCATCTCCAGGTGGTGCATGTCCAAGTGGTCATTTGCTTCCTCGAGTTCCCTCTGCACGTCGTGAAGCTGGTTCTCCAAGACATCAATAGTGTTATCTCGGATCTCCACTTGCTGCTCCAGGGTGGTAATACGCTGGTTCAGCCTCTCCACCTGCAGATCCTTTTCCACCAACTCTGTGGATAGGTCGACCACAAAATCTTCCCGACTGTCGAGGGTGAGCTTGGCAGCCTGAGCGGTGTTGGCAAGAAGTGTCATAGCATCGCTCTAAAGGGCCTGAAGGCGGTACAGCGCACTCATGCACTGAACAGTGACCCTCCCAACCAAGTCAGGATACATTGCCCACACATCCTTCACATGGCTCACGCGGTTACACCACATGGGATCATCCTTCTTCTCAGCGGGGAAGAGTCCCAAGGGGTGCATCACCATCTCCAGGGGGTGGTAGCCACAAAAAGTCGTCAGAGTCTTCATGGCTGCTGCCTCAACGGTGTCGTCCGTCCTGAGTCCAATCGTCTCAGAGTCAAGAGAACGCCAACCCGGCTGAAGGGGATGAGCCTCCAAAGTTAGCCAGACCCGACAACGAGGTACCCGATGCTCCTCATACAACTGCACCGTGTACAAAGGGGGCGTAGGGTAACCGGCGGAATTAAGCACTTCCCACAAAATGGAAGGGAAGCCATCGCGAGAAAGGAAGTCAGAACTGAAACGAGAGTCTCCTCCACTGGCGGGGGTGGGTGAATTCATCTGCGGAAGGGAATCAAAGATAAAGATTATGGTGGAAGGAAAAAGAAAAAGAGAGCCGGATGGTTCGAAGAAAAGGGGTTAGCTCAAATTTTAATTCCTCCTTGTTTTTTTATAATGCATGCATGCGGAAAGAAACGTTGCCTCTCAAAAGGAAAATAGGGTCCCTTTTTAGGGCATCCTAAAATATAAGTATTGGCCCACAGGGCCTAATTAGTTAGCCACCTATTTCTCCCTCTATGCCTAAGGCCTTTCGTCCTAGGTCTAGCGGTCTAGTCCTGACGATCCGTAGCACCTTCTAGGCAGGTTTTAAATTTTGAAAATTGGTATTCTTGGTTTATTGCCCTTCTCTGTGGTGGAATTTGCTCCGATACCAGCTGTGGCAGAACCGCCCGAATTATTCCAGCTTAAGTGCCTAAGTCACGCCTCAGGGGCCGTAACACACTTAAATCGGAATAACCCGCCAGTCCCTCAGATCTAGTCTGATGAAGCCACTTAACCAGGATCAAATCCCACAATCTCACTCGAAGGTGAGTCACAGAAGAAACACAATAAAACAGGAAACCTCAAATTAAGTACTGAGTTATTACATAAATCGGAGTTTTTGGGTAGCGAATAAAGTTCATAAATTAAAGTGCAGCGGATAATCGATGTCGTCGGTAATGAGGAAATGGGCAAGGCCTAGCCCACTACTCCTCATGCTCCTCTCCTGCCGGAGCAACATCCCACTCGACCGTCCAACCCGGTGGCAGGGTGGTAGGCCAAGTCACACCATCAACTACATCCTGCATGGTACCTGCAAAAATGGTGCCACAAGCAAGGCTGAGTATACTAATACTCAGCTAGACTTAACCGGTGTGAGGAGTCTACTCCTCTACCTCTAGACTATGCAGCTGTTTGGCTGAGGGGTTTGGTTTGCCAAAAGCACTAGCTGTTTCTAAATCAACTTTTAGCCTTTCAAATTCTACCATCGTTAACTTAGCTAGATTTGCTCCTTCTAAGCATACATGGTAACAATCACTTAGTTCAATCAACAAGTTATCTCATATAATCCACATTTCACTTCTTACTCGATGCAGTACAAGGAATCAAGCAGTCTCATTAGCTGCGAGAAGCAGACGATTCGAATCGAGTTTTTAAACCTTGCAAGGTAAACCTAAACACACGGCATGTCAGGGTACTCCGACCCCACACATGACAACCGTCCCCATCGATTCCCCGTTCGTGTCCAGGCCTCACCGCCTTGGCATACAATGCTCCACTGACCCCGACTGCCGTCGTGCAGTGGCCGCACTTGTACCCACCATAGCTAGCATGGGAGACCCTGTCTCAGGTCGCATGAGGGATAAAGTCCGCGCCCGGCTTCACTCAGGTACTAGGTTTACCGGTTACCATTTTTCCCGGCATGTGCTTAGTACGTTCAAAAGCTTGACTCAGGTATCCACACATTAATCCTTAATTCATTTTTCCCGTCTCATGGACATGGCATCCTCCCTGGACCCAAGTCCACGGACTAACATATACCCCATTATCAAGATGAATACAATCAATTCCTGACCTCGCGCGAGTGCTAGAAAAATCACTCGACTTCTACCGAGATCCTGATTAGCAAGCAGCTACTCGACCTAGCATACTAGTATTCATCTCAAAAAGGAATCCTAAGTTCATGCAACTAGAGGTTTCAAGCAACTCCTACACTTAAGTGCACATTGCAATCCTACAAGCATTAAGTGTAGTAAAGTAGCATATAATAACATGGTTATGCATAAAACCGGGGCTTGCCTTCAATTGCTGGGGCTGCGGGGAGATCCTCAATAGCAGCCTCTGAAGCCTGCTCCTGGTCCTCCTCTTGGATAGGTCCTTGCTCGGGGATGAGCACGTACTCTCCGTCGGCAAGATTACAATCTAATGAATGCAATGCGTAAGATATATGCATGATATGATATGTGCTTTAGAATTTATAACTTTAAAGATGTATGATCTTTTGAGTTAAAACCAGTTAACTTTACTTATGTAAAACCCTTTAGTGGTATACTTGGTAAATTGGGTTAGTCTTATTGGGAAGAGGTTTATTTCTTCTTCTCTTTTCTTTTATTCTCTTTAATGTTTTGGAGTAGGTTTGAACTACAAGTTGCTCTTATAAAATTCCAAAAATTCTGCAAAAATTACAGTGGCTTGTTACTGGTGTATGATTCTCTGTCTCAGAAGTTGGGGTTCAGAAAGTGAAGGGTTTTCTCTGGACAAAATTACCAAATTTTAGGGCAGAAGGGGTACTTTGAACTACAAATATTATTTAATAGTGGGTAATTCTCAAAAACTTATTTTTGCTGGCTTTTAGGTGTTATAACATGACTTGATACAAATTTTTAGTCTTTAATACCCTTTAATTCTTTCCCTAAGATTTTCTTAAGGTTTCTAGCCAAAGGGGTGCTTTCTACTACCACTGTACTTGAAAAACATCAAACAACAGAGTTCTTATTTTTCTTAGCTAGCATTTTGTGCAAGAGCAATCATTCTGGAGTTTGGCTTCCTTTTGCCTAAGGGAAGGGGTGGTTTGCATTATTTGAGCTAAATGGCCTTTCTCACAACTTACTAGCAAAAGGCATGGGTTCACTTCTTTTTCATGGGTTTGTATTTTTCTCTGGTGGTTTATCTCATCATGGACTTGGCAAAATTTTGGTTGCCCATTATCACATTATTTGGGGTTGCTCATGATTTAGTGGGAAAATGCCTTATTATCATTCTGTATTTATTTTCCCTACTTAAAAAGTTAGGCTGGGGTGCTCTGTATTTTTGTAGTGGGGCTCTGGTGGTTATAAGTTCACTGGATTTTTGTTAACCACTTTGGTTATAGTTTTGCAATTCTAATAATTGATTTTCAGTCTACATAATGCTAATTAAAGCATCTTAATTAGAAACTGGTCCAAATTAATGGTCTCTGCATTTTTCCTAGGTTCTCTGTTGCATAAGTAATCTAGGAAAAATATTACTAATCACTGTTCATTAATCTCTAAGGCCTTTCTGATTTTCTCTAAGTTTTGGACAAAATGGCTTTAAATGAATAACTACATCATAATCTCTAATGCTGGGGCTCCTACTATTTTTAAACAGTGTCTAATTAAGGTATAAGCATCTACAAATTTTCTTAAGCTCAGCACACAAGAAAAACTAATTTTCCTTAATTAAACAAGGTTTAGGGGGTTTCTGTTTTTAATTTTAAACTCTAAAATTTAGAACAGAAAGCATATGGTTCACTATTTTTAAATGATAGGTCATAAAATTCCAGAGCTAGCAAAATTGGTTTGACAGCTTTTCATTAAGATTTCATCAAGTTATGGATTTTCTAAGTTCTCTGGTCATTTTTAAAAAGAAATAACAAAATTGATTAAATGGAAATCCACTTTGCACTGGGGTCCCTGGCGGTTTTCTAAGTTTTCCTCGCAATTCAGTCCTTAGGTTACTATTCACATGAGTCGCTGACATTACGAAAAACCCCTCGGGTTCTACAGAACCTAACCCGAGGTCCTTCTTCTACCTTAAACAGTAGTCGCGGCGAAGAAAAGGGCGGAGGGGCTTACCGGCGGCGAGACTGTTCCGGTGAAGTGGTCGAGGGTGAAGGGGAGGTCGCGGGGATCACAACGGTGTGCGGAACACCGTCGGAGGTGGCCGGAGTCGGTCGGTCCACGCGCGCAGGCGGGGATGCTCGTCGGCGGCGAGGAGACCGGCCTGGTCGCGGCGAGATAGTTCAATCAAATAGGTCAGGGAGGTCCACGGGATGCCAGAGAAGACATGAGCGAAAGGAATCGGGCGGAGACTCACTGGATAGCTTGGTCCACGCGCGGCGGCGGAAGACCGAAGTCCGGTGAGGTTGATCTCGGGCCTCCGGTGAAGTCCGGTCGGGTCCGAGGGCTTGGCAAGCTTCACGGGCTACTGGCGGAGCTAGCCGAAGCACTGGTTGGGCTGGAGGGTCGCTGGAGGGGGCTGGCCACGGCGGCCGTAGTTCTGGCGGCAATGGCGGGCGGAAATGAGCTCGCCGGAGCTAAGGGAAAGTGGCTGGCCGGTGAGGGTGAGTGCGGGGCGAAGAGAGGTGCGCCCGGGGAGGCTTTATAGGCGCGGGCGGGCACGGCCGAGGGTGTGGGCGCGCGGCGGACTTGACCGGACGCCGGGGCGAGCGCGCGCGCGGGTTGGGCGAGCTCTGGCGTGCCGACCAGGGTCGAACACGTGTGCCCGTGCGTTCTGCCCAAGCTCTGGCGCGTGTGGTCGCTCATCCGAGCCTGCTCTCGCCTTGGTCAGTGCACAAAACCTCTTCTCCTCCCTACAAGCTACCATTCTTGTGTGGAGGTCATAGGATTTTGCCTACTGGTTGCAGAGATATGGAGCCAGGAAATCTGGTCTGTCTCCCTGCCAAAACCCGAGGCAAATCCCAAGTTTTGTCGTGTCTAGGGCTCGCGTCCCGATGCCATCTTCTGGCACACGACAGAGGGGTTAGTTAGACACAATTTTGTCAATGGGGCCATTAGGATTCGAGTTAGGGATCAAGGTGAACATCCCTGATCTTTGGCTCAAGGTCTGAATTTCAGAATTCTGAAATTCAGAATTCCCAATGAGTCCCCACAAAAGAAGCTTGATTTGGGGGTTTTCTTGAATTATTTTGGCTAAGCTTTCTCAATCTATCTTGTTGCTTATCAAATATACTTTAACTTATATAATTGGCTCAACTCAAAATTTTAAACTTTTCATTCCCTTTTGCTTATTTTCTTGAATTTGTTCATGGGGTTCACTTAGGGTTCTTAATTAGGGTTGCACATTCTTATCCTTTAAGAGACTCAATTGTCTTGATCATGACACTTTTAAGCATATACTTGGTGAATTCTTTCTTACTTAAGTTATTTTGATGCTCATGCTTACTTTGGTTCACATAAAATAATGGTCCTTGGTTTGGCTTTTTAAGAGAAACCCTAGGTGACACTGGGGTGTCACAGTCCCAACGAACGAGGGTTGCAATCAACCCCTTTCAAGCGGTCCAAAGACCCACTTGAATACCATGGTGTTTTGCTTTCACTTTACTATATCCCACTTGCGAGGAATCTCCACAACTTGGAGCCTCTCGCCCTTACACTTTGATGTTCACAAAGAAGCACGGAGTAAGGGAGGGATGAGCAACGCACACAAGACACGAAATCAGAGTACCAACACGCACACAAGTCACAACAAGAGCTCACAACACAACCCGACGAGTTCACAACTCAAATGGAGATCTAGTTGCTATCACAAAGAATCAAATGCGCGAAATCGAAGTCTTGGTGCTTAGAAATGCTTAGAGAATGCTTGGTGTGCTCCTCCATGCGCCTAGGGGTCCCTTTTATAGCCCCAAGGCAGCTAGGAGCCGTTGAGAGCATTTCAAGAAGGCAATTCTTGCCTTCTGTTGCCTGGCGCACCGGACAGTCTGGTGCACCACCGGACACTGTCCGGTGCGGATCTCTTTCCTTATTTGGCGAAGCCGACCGTTGCAGTCTTGGAGCTGTTGGCGCACCGGACACTGTCCGATGCACACCGGACAGTCCGGTGCTCCTTCCGACCGTTGGCACTTGCCACGCGTCACACGCGGATTCTGCGGCCGACCGTTGGCCCGACAGACTGTTGGCTCACCGGACAGTCCGGTGCTCCACCGGACAGTCCGGAGATTTATAGCCGTACGCCGTTAATTGCTTCCCGAGAGCAGCCAGTTGACAGTCGCCGGCCTGGCGCACCGGACACTGTCCAGTGCACCACCGGACAGTCCGGTGCACCCAGACCGAGCTGTCTTTGGCTGAACAGAGCCATCTCTTTTTCAACTTGATTTCTCCTGTTTCCAGCACTTAGACATAGTACATTAGTCTCCAAAACAATGTACTAAGTCTGAGAAACATACCTTTTTTACTTGATTTGCACTTTATCCATAGATTAACTTGAGTCCACTTATGTTGGCACTCAATCACCAAAATACTTAGAAATGGCCCAAGGGCACATTTCCCCTTTCAACCTCAGGCCCCTCCAACTCAAGTTCGAGCGACGATTCAAAGGAATCATCCTGTCGACCAGATCTTGGGTGATATAAGCAAGGGAGTAACTACTCGCTCTAGATTAGCTAATTTTTTGTGAGCATTACTCGTTTGTCTCTTCTATTGAGCCTTTCAGGGTAGAAGAGGCCTTGCTAGATCTGGACTGGGTGTTGGCCATGCAGGAAGAGCTCAACAACTTCAAGCAAAATGAAGTTTGGACCCTGGTGCCACGTCCAAAGCAAAATGTTTTGGGAACCAAGTGGGTGTTCCGCAACAAGCAAGACGAGCACGGAGTGGTGACAAGGAACAAGGCTCGACTTGTGGCAAAAGGTTATGCCCAAGTCGCAGGTTTGGACTTTGAGGAGACTTTTGCTCCTATGGCTAGGCTAGAGTCTATTCGTATTTTGTTAGCCTATGCCACTCACCATTCTTTCAGGTTGTTCCAAATGGATGTGAAGAGCGATTTCCTCAACGGGCCAATCAAGGAGGAAGTGTACGTAGAGCAACCCCTTGGCTTTGAGGATGAACGGTACCCCGACCACGTGTGTAAGCTATTTAAGGCGCTCTATGGACTTAAGCAAGCCCCAAGAGCATGGTATGAATGCCTTAGAGACTTTCTAATTTCTAATGCTTTCAAGGTTGGGAAAGCCGATCCAATTTTATTCACTAATACTTGTGATGGTGACTTATTTGTATGCCAAATTTATGTCGATGACATAATATTTGGTTCTACTAACCAAAAGTCTTGTGAAGAGTTTAGCAGGGTGATGACTCAAAAATTTGAGATGTCGATGATGGGCGAGTTGAACTACTTCCTTGGGATGAAGCGGTTTGGGATGAAGGACGCCAAGCCCGCAAAGACACCCATGGGAACCGACGGACATGTTGACCTCAACAAAAAAGAGGTAAGTCCGTTGATCAAAAAGCATACCGGTCTATGATAGGTTCTTTTCTTTACTTATGTGCTAGTAGACCGGATATCATGCTAAGCGTATGCATGTGTGCTAGATTTCAATCCGACCCAAGCGAATACTCAGGTATTTAGTTGCTACGCCTTGTTTTGGGATCTGGTATCCAAAGGGGTCAACCTTTGACTTGATTGGATACTCAGACTCTGATTATGCTGGATGCAAGGTTGATAGGAAGAGTACATCAGGGACGTGCCAATTCCTAGGAAGGTCCCTGGTGTCTTGGAGTTCTAAGAAACAAACTTCCGTTGCCCTATCCACCGTTGAGGCCGAGTATGTTGCCGCAGGACAGTGTTGCGTGCAACTACTTTGGATGAGGCAAACCCTCAGGGACTTTGGCTACAATCTGAGCAAAGTCGCACTCCTATGTGATAATGAGAGTGCTATCCGCATGACGGATAATCCTGTTGAACACAGCCGCACTAAGCACATAGACATCCGACATCACTTTTTGAGAGACCACCAGCAAAAGGCAGATATCAAAGTGTTTTATGTTAGCACCGAGAACCAGCTAGCCGATATCTTTACCAAGCCTCTAGATGAGTCAACCTTTTGCAGGCTGCGTAGTGAGCTAAATGTCTTAGATTCGCGTAACTTGGATTGATCTATAGCATACATGTGTTTTATGTCTTTGATCATGTTCTTTTATGCATGTTGTTGTTTATGTATGGTGCTCAAGTTGTGCAAGCAATCCCCGGACCTCAAAAGTCCAAGTGTGAGTGATGCACATATTTAGGGGGAGATGTGCTACAACATGACCCTTTGAGACTAACTGTGTGCTTGAGTTTACTTAAATTAGTCTCAAGGGTGGATTGAAAGGGAAAGGTGAACTTGGACAATTCAAGACTTCCACTGCACTCCGATGAGAGGGTAATTAACTCCAAGTTCATCTCCATGCTCTTGTTGCCTTGTTGCTCTTAATTGACAATTTTGGTGAGGCAATGGGGTTAAAGGGCCAAAAATGATCCCGTTTTTGTGCTTGATGCCAAAGGGGGAGAAATTAAGGCCAAAGCAAGCAAATGGATCAGCTACCACTTGAGAATTTTGAAAATAGTAGAGTTAGTACTTTTGATTTGTCAAAATACTCTTATTGTCTCTTATTGTCAAAAGTTGGCCTCTTGTAGGGAGAATGTTTGATTATGGGAAAAAGGGGGTGTTTTTGAATCTTTGATCAATTTCTCTTGGAATACCTCTCTTTATGTCTCAACAAGTGTGTTTGACTTAGAGATAGGAAATTGAGTTTGATTTGCAAAAACAAACCAAGTGGTGGCAAAGAATGATCCAAATATGCCAAATTTGAATCAAAAACAATTCTTGTTCTTATTTGCATTAATGTTGCACTTCTATGTGTTGCTTTTTGTTGTGTTGGCATAAATCACCAAAAAGGGGGAGATTGAAAGGGAAATGTGCCCTTGGGCCATTTCTAAGTATTTTGGTGATTAAGTGCCCAACACAAATGGTTTAAGTATTAAATTATGCCAAATGGTGGATGAAGTGCAAATCAACACAAGGTATGATTCTAGATTTAGTACATTGGCTTTTGTGTACTAACATATTTGTCTAAGTGCTAGAATCAGAGAAAATACAAAAGGAAAAATATTTGGCTGGAGCAGCCAAGACTCAGCGCAGTCTGGGTGCACCGGACTGTCCAGTGCGCCAGGCTGGCGTCTGGTCAACTGGCCGCTCTCGGGAATTCGTCGGCGGCGTACGGCTAAAATTCACCGGACTGTCCGGTGGTGCACCAGACTGTCCGGTGGTGCACCGGACTGTCCGGTGAGCCAACGGTCGGCCGCGCAATCCGCGTGTGACGCGTGGCCGAGCCAACAATCTGATGGGGGCACCAGACTGTCTGGTGTGCACCGGACAATGTCCGGTGCGCCAACGGCTCCAAGTCTTCAACGGTCGGCTGCGCCAATTTAGGAAGGCGATCTGCACCGGACAGTGAACAGGGGATGTCCGGTGGTGCACCGGACTGTCCGGTGCACCACCCGACAGAAGGCAAGAATTGCCTTCCAAGAATGCCTCCAATGTCTCCTAGCTGCCTTTGGGCTATAAAAGGGACCCCTAGGCGCATGGAGGAGTCATCCAAGCATACTTTGAGCATTCTTAGTCATTCACACTCCGTCTCCGCGCACTCGATTGACTTTCTTAGTGATTTGAGCTCCGTTCTAGTGGTGAACTTTGTGCTATTCATTTGAGCTCAAGTCTTGGTTGTGTGTGTGTTTTGCTGCGGATTTGTGTGTGTTGCTTCCCTCCCTTACTCTAGTGTTGTCACTTTGATCCTTATTGTAAGGGCGAGAGACTCCAAGTTGTGGAGATTCCTCACAAACGGGAAAGAGTAAAGAAAGAAGAACACCGTGGTATTCAAGTTGATCATTGGATCACTTGAGAGGAGTTGAGTGCAACTCTCGTCCATTGGGACGCCACAACGTGGAGTAGGCAAGTGTTATACTTAGCCGAACCACGGGATAAACCATCGTATCTCTTGTGCTTGTTCTCACTGTGACTATTGTGTTTCACAAGAGCTCGGTCCTTAGCCACTTGATTTCATTGTGCTAACACTTAATCAAGTTTTGTGGCCTTAAGTTTTAAGTTATTGCAGGATCACCTATTCACCCCCCTCTAGACGCTCTCATCGTCACAGAGTGGTGGAGTGTGCAGGCTTATGGTATGGGACCAGGCTAAGCGGCTACATGGCTCTAGAACACCCCAGGAGACAAGCGTCCATTCTCTAGAACCAGACCCTAGGTTACCGGACCCACAGGACTATAGCTCCAAATACTAGGGTACCCATCACAGAGTGGTGGAGTGTGCAGGCCTAGGGTACGGAATCGGGCTAAGCGGCTATGCAGCTCCGGACCACTCCATGGAACGAGCTCCCATTCTCCAAAGCCGGCCCCCAGGCTGCCGGACCCTCCCGCTTTCGCAGAGGGGTCCTAAACTGCAAACCTGGCTACTCAATTCGGATGTCATCATGTCAGCAGGGATGGGAACCGTATGAGTGGGTTAGATAAAAATAATATCTGGACACTACGGGATAAAACCATGGTGCAGGAGGATAAAGTTATCATATAAGCACATCTGGGGGGTAAATCTTCACTTTATAACTTGACATGCATAGGTGCAGACCAACCGGCCGGGCTTATGAGGGCCGACCTCACTGGGATGGCGTGCACGCATGCACAACCTAGTTACAAAAGGGAGAGAAACTCAACCCCTTAGACCTGCTCCTATGGATAGAACTTACGGAGATGCTCCATGTTCCAGGGGTTGGGAAGTGGTACTCCAGCTGTAGCAAGGGGGTTTCCCCCGGGTCGGCATATTTCCGTCACCTTGAAGGGTCCTTCCCAGCTGAGGGAGAGATTGCAGACCCCTTCTTGGTTCTGTACTCGCCGTAGGACTGGGTCCCGACCCGGAGCTCCCTACTATTCATGGACCGTTGGTGGTAACGCCTGAGCGTCTGGTAGCAACATGCATTTTGGGTCGCCGCCTACTATCCGCGTTCGTCGATAGGGTCCACGTCCTCACGTCGCGGCTACTCCTGCATAGACTAGTTAAAATACTGGACCCGTGAGGAGCCCATAAGGGTTTCCAGGGGAAGGCAGGCTTCAGCCCCGTAGACTAGGAAGGACGGGGTCTCCCCGATGGCCTGACTAGTTGTCATCACCGGAGTTGGAGTCTCCGGTGAAAATGTCCTTTAGGACGCCCTCGGGTGACTGGTACCCGAGGTCCGGTTCTCCCGCGGCCACCTCGCCGCTGTCGACCCTTTTCGTGCCAAGCCGGCGATGAGGAGGGAAGCCGTCCTTGGAGGTCTGCTCGCGCCGCTCGCTGACGCGCTTCGCGAGTTCGATGATCTCGTGACACTCTGCGGCGCTATGGCGACTGTTGGGGTGTATAGGGCATGAGCCGCTGTTACCCCTCTGCGGCCGTGGGCGCTTGTTGCACTCGTTTCGGCCCCCAGTCGCAGCTGCGACGACCGGAGCAGCAGACGGTGGCGTCTCGGAGCCGCGGTTCTTCTTCTTTTCTTTTTGTCGTTCTGAGATACGGCACCCGAGCCACCCGTCTAGGCAACCCCGGTCTGTGGTGCCGAGTCCCTCGGTAGCCCTGGCGCACTTGTCGGCCAGAGCGAAGAGCGTGGTGACAGTTCCATGTCATGAGTGGCCAACTTCTCCGGCATTTTTTCATCACGCACCCCTGACGGAAAGCGGTGATGATGTGTCACACCCGGCTTTAAGGAACAAAGCCGGGTGCATCTCATACATGCGCCAAGAAGACAACATATATAATAACAGAGTGTATAGAGATAAATGTCATAAAACATCAGAGTATTTATTACATAGCGGAAGACTTATTACAAAATAAAAGAATAAATATAAAACGAACTAAGGATCGTTGGCGCCAATGTCGACTGAGAAACGCCACCTAGATCAGATCATACTCCTCGCCTTGTGGCTCCTCCTGAACCACCTGCTCTTCTCCTGTGGGGGGGTGTGAGACAGCAAGAGTGAGCTCACATATGTTCATCGCTCAACAAGTTGTGGGGAATAATGTGGCATGAACTCACCAAAGGTGGGAGTTCATGAAGTGTAAGGCTAATCAATGAAATAAAGGCTGAGGCTGAGCATTGCTTTTATAAGTTGGTCAAAATTTTATTAGCAATTACTAAGTGTAAGTAAATACCAAACCTTAATAATAATAAAGAAAGTAATAGTAAAATAATCCCAAATGCGATGCAAATGTCAAATTAAATTTAAGTTCCATAATTAATCATGTGAGGGTCCGAGCCGCTCATGACCGTGAGCACGGCTAGTATACCAGTTTTACACTCTGCAGAGGTTGCGCATCTTTACCCACAAGTCATGTTACCCATCTGCCAAGAGATGGCCAATCCCATACACCTCTACCGAGGAGGCGAGGCAGGGTAACACTACGAGGCCTTTACAAAGTTCCACTAGCTTCAGAAATCCCGCTACAGTTTATAGGAAGCTCCAGTGCAGGGTTCTTGCCTGACCGCCATCGCAGCAAAATCAACCCAAGGACCTCCCTACACTGACCACTCCCCTACTGCCCTTGCCCCTTTCGGGTAAGGAAGACCTCCACTAGCTTTCCTAGTTAATCAGCCAAGGGCGTCCCATTATACCCTTGTGGTAGCACTGTTTTCCCGGGTGGTCGCTCCATGTTCCCATTAACATAATGATCTTATCATGAACAGTAATAATAAACAGATAATAAAAGTGTAGTAATGAATAGTGTATCTCCATACCCAAAACCACAATAAGCGATAGCAAGTACTACCCAAAAATATTCAGTGGCAAAACAAGGTATAAAGATAGTCAAAACTGGGGTAACCTATTGGGTCCCATCAAAATTAACCTATGCAGATCATTATAATTAATAAGAACATGGCTGCGAAAAAGTAAGTGATCAAGGGCACAACTTGCCTTCAATGAGCTCCTGCTCAGCTATCTCTACTTGTTGAACCTCAGTTTCCACAGTGGCTTGCTCGTCTATTCGCATCAACACAATACATACATAGTATAGCCAAAATCAACATCACACCAAACATGTAAATAAAATATACAGTAAAAATCTACACATTAAAATGAAATCATCGGAACTGGAACCATTAAATTTGGAGTTATAGAATTCAAGTTATGAATTTTCCAAGATTTAATGTGCTTGAAATAGGGTTAAATGATAAATAAATTTTCTAACAGAGTTCATGTCAAAACAGTGACTCTAAGTGTTAGAGAATAATATTACAAAATTTAAGAAACTAGAATGGCTCAATTTGGACTAAAAATGGATTTTCTATGATTTATACAAGTTCTAGGGTTTATTTTCATATTAAAAATCCAATTTCTAATTCATTTAATCAATTTAAAACAGTTCTGGATCGGGCCTTATTTACTGGTAAGTTCAGGGGCTCCGGTGTAAGTTTTCTAAGACACAGAGCACAGTATGAGCGGATGGCGGGTTGTTTTCTGATAAACGCAGGGGCTCTTTAGCAATACTGACCCGCGAAGGGGGTATGGATGTTTTCTGGCCGTCCGATCGGAAATCAGGGGCCCGGATTAGATCTCCACGCCCGCGAACCGGTACGCCGCACTGACCATCGGATCAAGATCCTATGGCGTGGATTTTACAGACTCCGGACTCCACCCGCACCACCTGATCTCGATCTAAGGGCACAGGTACACTTGACCGAAAGGGTACGATGGCTTCTAATCTAAGCCGCCCCTGACGCATCCAACGGCGCCCGCGTTTCTTCCCCACGACCAGCTGTACGCGGCGGCCATTTCACCGCCGCAGACGGTGCCGCGCCGGCGATCCGAGATCCGGCACTGCGGATGGCAAACTCCTTTCCCCACGGTGTGCTATACGAGGACGGAAGTAACACGAAACAGTTGCCAGGCTTCTCACCTCAAGGCACGCAGTAGGGACAGCGGTCCACGGCGACGGGCGGAAACACGCCGGTGACGGGATCACGGTGAGAAATTGCCCACGCATAACAGCACTATTTCCTACAATTCTAGGTGCACTGCAATCGTAGAGGCAAAAGTAAGCTTGGCGATGGTTCTTACCAGCGATTAGGCTCCACGAATTCCTGACCACGCGCGTAGTCGAGCTCCCGGCGGATCGCTATCCCGGTGGGTATCCGCCAGCGCACATATTGGGTTGGCTGCGGCAATTCGGGGCGGTGCTGCTCCACCCGGTCCGATGGTGATGAAGGACACCAGCACGGAGTAAGGCAGATCGACGCAGGGGCGAATCAGTGCGGGTGAGGACAACGCTCTGCGTATCGCCGCCAGGAAGGTAGAGCAGGGCAGAGGGGAAAAGTAGACGGCTGGGACCTGGAGTTCAAGGAGAAGTGCCCCGGGGGTTTTATTCCTACGGTTGGGCTCGGTCTGTTTATCCACGCGGGGAAGTCAGCGCACGATTCAGCTGGAGCCGGTATCCTCGGTCGCGGCCGTTGCAGATCGCCCACCATGCACGGAGCTCGTTGACGGGATGGGCGGACGGAGTCCGCGCGCGGAGGGAGGAGCATCTGACATCGCGGCCCCGCAAGTCAGTGGAGACGAGAGAAGCGGGCGCGAGGGACAGAGATCGCCAAGTGGGTCCGGCCGGTCAGTGGCGTGCGCGCGGGGGGAGGAAAATGGAATTCGGGCCTGCGCGAGATGGTTTGCGTACTGGGCCGAATACCAGATTAGGGCCCAGTTAGGCTAGGTTAGTTTTATTCTTTTCTTTTCTTTTCTATTCTTTTTCCTTTTTCTCTATTTTCAAATCCAAATTTGAATTCAAATTTAAGTTCATCACTACAACTTATGTTTATGAATTTAGGGGTATTAATTCTGGATATATTTATTTATATATATATATTATTTATATTTTTCCTATCATTTTTCCTTCTTCTCCTTTCCAAAACCCTAAATTTTAATTTAGGGCTCAATTCAACCTTTAGAATTATTATTTTATTATTATTATTTTATTTAATGCACAACCAATAAAACTCCAACAAGATGTACTTTATTTTATTTTAGAATCATTTGTTTGGATTAAATCCTCTTAATTACGTGTATGCTCTTTTCATGATGCAAATATGACACAAAATAAGGATATCATCATATAATCCTTTTATACACTTTTGAGTATTACAAATCCTACCCCCTTAAAAATAATCTCGTCCTCGAGATTTAGGAAGATCTAGGGAAAAGGTGAGAAAAATCTATACGAAGTTCTTCTTCTCTTTCCCAAGTTGCTTCACCTTCGCCATGGTGATTCCATTGAACTTTGCACATCTTTATAACCTTATTCCTCGTAACCCGAGTCAATGTATCAAGAATCTTGACGGGGTACTCCGTGTAAGTCAAATCACTCTGAACACTGAGCTCTTCCATTGGTAACTGTTCCTCAGGCACCCTCAGGCATTTCTTCAGCTGAGATATATGAAATACATCATGAACATCCGCAAGATGATCCGGTAACTCCAATTGGTATGCAACCTCTCCCACTCGCTTTAAGATTAAGAAGGGTCCAATAAAGCGAGGGGACAACTTTCCTTTGTCTTTAAATCTTCTCATACCCCGGAGTGGTGACACCTTCAAATAGACATAATCACCCTCCTTAAACTCAAGTAGTCTACTCCAGGTGTCAGCATAACTTTTCTGCCTTGACTGCGCAGTTCTCAAATTCTCCCTTATTTGCTGGACTTGTTCCTCTGCTTCTTGTATAATCTCAGGCCCAAACAACTGCCTTTCACCAGTCTGATCCCAGTATAGAGTAGTCCTGCACTTCCTGCCATATAGAGTCTCGAACGATGACATCTTCAGACTGGCCTGATAACTATTATCATATGAGAACTCAGCATAAGGAAGACTCTTGTCCCAACTACTACCATGCTTAAGGGCACAAGCTCTCAACATATCTTCCAATACTTGGTTGGTCCTCTCAGTCTGCCCATCAGTCTGTGGATGGTAAGCCGAACTAAAATTCAATCTTGTATCCAAGGACTCGTGCAACTTCTTCCAATACCGAGAAGTAAACTGTGATCCCCGGTCTGACACAATCTTCTTTAGCACACCATATAAGCAGACAATCCGTGCCACGTACAACTCTGCCAACTTGGTTCCTGAATACGTGGTCTTCACTAGAATTAAGTGGGCTACTTTAGTTAGCCTGTCCACAATCACCCATATAGAATCATATCCAGCAGACGTGCGGGGTAATCCAACAATGAAGTCCATACCAATTTCTTCCCATTTCCACTCGGGCATCTTTAATGGATGCAGTAGTCCGGCTGGCCTCTGGTGTTCAGCCTTAACTCTTTGGCACACATCGCACATAGCCACATGTGCAGCCACATCTCTCTTCAATCCATATCACCAGTACTTCTGCTTCAAATCCTGATACATCTTGGTAATCCCAGGATGAATAGAATAATCCGAGTCATGTGCCTCCTTCAAGATGGTTTCCCGAAGACTATCAATATCGGGAACGTAGATCCGATTCTTGAACCATATAGTGCCTTGCTCATCCTCCGTGAATTCCGGGCCTCTACCTTCTGTTATCAGATCCTTGATCTCTTGGATTTTAGCATCACCAACCTGATCTTTACGAAATTCTTGCTCCAAGGTAGGTTCCAATTCAATAGTAACTCCTTCTGTATGTGTAACGATTCCTAGGTTGAGCCTCTCAAAATCTTTGGCTAATTCATCGGGTAGCTGGACAACGAAAGCGGAGTGAACATGCTCCTTCCGACTCAAGGCATCTGCAACCAAATTCGCCTTGCCTGGGTGATAGTGAATCTCCAAATCATAATCCTTAATAAGCTCCAACCAACGGCGTTGCCTAAGGTTGAGATCCTTCTGAGTGAATATGTACTTCAAGCTCTTATGATCCGTGTATACTTGACACTTAGTTCCCATAATGTAGTGTCTCCAAATCTTCAGTGCATGCACAACGACAACCAATTCCAAGTCATGAGTGGGGTAGTTCAACTCATGTTTGCGCAACTGACGAGATGCATAGGCGATCACATGACCTTCTTGCATAAGCACGCATCCCAATCCTTGGCCACATGCATCACAATAAATGTCAAATCCCTTCTGCAGATCTGGCATAATCAATATTGGCGGTGACATCAATCTCTCCTTCAATTGATCAAAGCTGTCTTGGCACTTCTCGTCCCACTTAAACTCTCTTTCCTTCTCCAGAAGTGAGATGATAGACTTAACAATCTTAGCAAATCCTTCAATAAATCTCCAATAATATCCTGCAAATCCCAAGAAAACTCCTAATATCCGTAACTGTAGTGGGTATGCTCCACACCACTATCTCCTTGACTTCAGCAGGATCCACTGATATTCCACCATTAGAAATGGTATGTCCAAGGAACGACACCTCACCAATCCAAAACTCGCATTTGCTATACTTAGCGTAGAGTTGATTATCTCTTAGCTTCTGTAGCACCAATCTCAGGTGTTCCTCATGATCACTTTCACTCTTAGAATAGATAAGAATATCTTCGATAACTACTACGACGAACCTGTCCAAATACTCCATGAACACCTTATTCATCAAATTCATAAAATAAGTTGGTGCATTAGTTAATCCAAACGACATAACAGTGAACTCATATAATCCATATCGAGTCGAGAAAGCCGTCTTGGGAATATCCAATGGTCTAATCCTCATCTGATGGTAACCGGATCGGAGGTCAATCTTCGAGAATACTCTAGCACCTCTCATCTAATCAAATAAATCCTCAATACGGGGCAATGGATACTTGTTCTTCATGGCGACATCATTAAGTGATCTATAATCCACACACATCCATTGAGATCCATCTTTCCTCTGTACAAATAACACTGGTGCTCCCCAAGGTGAAAACTCGAATGAATGTACCTAGCCTCTTGTAATTCCGTTAATTGCTTCTTAAGTTCCTTTAGTTCTTCTATGGATATCCTGTATGACCATTTTGAAATAGGAGCAGTCTCAGGTAAGAGATCAACGACAAACTCATCTTCCCTATCTGGTGGCATCCCCAGTAACTCTTTAGGAAAGACATCCGGAAAAATCTCTAACCACATGGATGTTGTTTCCCAACAAACTTCTCATCTACTAAGAATGTCGCTAGTCTGATGGTGGTAGTTACTGCAACTTCAACTTCGAATCTTTGTCCTTTGGAACTGGTGAGTTCTACGGTTCCCTTAGCACAGTGTATAAACTGTTTTTGCCTTTCTTAACCATGACATACCAAGGATCACGTCTATAGTGCTCTCTTCTAACACTATAGGGGTAGCCCATCTGGGTTAGAAACACAGGGTAAGCAAGGAAGAATTGTAGACAAGGTGTGTAATTACGAGGAATGTTACTGCGGGGGATTTATTAGCTAAGTAGATTAGTGTGTCACCTACTAAAGTTAATTCATTACCTTATGGTGGTACATGCTAAGATGCCCGTCTATACTATTTCAATCAATCAAAGAAGCAAATCAGGCATTGATCATCAGAACAATCAACCAACATTTTTAATAGAGAAAATAGTTTTTAATTTTGTCTTAGGCTTCCTATCTCTTAAAAAGATCATAGTGGTAGGGATTCCAAGGTGTGAAATCCATCTTGTCTTAGAATAGAAAAGGTAAGAATGATCAGAGTAGAACAATAGAAGGTGAGACAAGATCAAGATAAGTATAGAAAGAATCAGAATAATGTAAGTGTAGAATGAATCAGAATAAGATAAGTAGGTAAGGGTTGTCCATTTCTATCTAGGTTTCGTCCTACAGTCAACATTTCCTCTGATACCACTTCTGTCACACCCGGCTTTAAGGAACAAAGCCGGGTGCATCTCATACATGCGCCAAGAAGACAACATATATAATAACAGAGTGTATAGAGATAAATGTCATAAAACATCAGAGTATTTATTACATAGCGGAAGACTTATTACAAAATAAAAGAATAAATATAAAACGAACTAAGGATCGTTGGCGCCAATGTCGACTGAGAAACGCCACCTAGATCAGATCATACTCCTCGCCTTGTGGCTCCTCCTGAACCACCTGCTCTTCTCCTGTGGGGGGTGTGAGACAGCAAGAGTGAGCTCACATATGTTCATCGCTCAACAAGTTGTGGGGAATAATGTGGCATGAACTCACCAAAGGTGGGAGTTCATGAAGTGTAAGGCTAATCAATGAAATAAAGGCTGAGGCTGAGCATTGCTTTTATAAGTTGGTCAAAATTTTATTAGCAATTACTAAGTGTAAGTAAATACCAAACCTTAATAATAATAAAGAAAGTAATAGTAAAATAATCCCAAATGCGATGCAAATGTCAAATTAAATTTAAGTTCCATAATTAATCATGTGAGGGTCCGAGCCGCTCATGACCGTGAGCACGGCTAGTATACCAGTTTTACACTCTGCAGAGGTTGCGCATCTTTACCCACAAGTCATGTTACCCATCTGCCAAGAGATGGCCAATCCCATACACCTCTACCGAGGAGGCGAGGCAGGGTAACACTACGAGGCCTTTACAAAGTTCCACTAGCTTCAGAAATCCCGCTACAGTTTATAGGAAGCTCCAGTGCAGGGTTCTTGCCTGACCGCCATCGCAGCAAAATCAACCCAAGGACCTCCCTACACTGACCACTCCCCTACTGCTCTTGCCCCTTTCGGGTAAGGAAGACCTCCACTAGCTTTCCTAGTTAATCAGCCAAGGGCGTCCCATTATACCCTTGTGGCAGCACTGTTTTCCCGGGTGGTCGCTCCATGTTCCCATTAACATAATGATCTTATCATGAACAGTAATAATAAACAGATAATAAAAGTGTAGTAATGAATAGTGTATCTCCATACCCAAAACCACAATAAGCGATAGCAAGTACTACCCAAAAATATTCAGTGGCAAAACAAGGTATAAAGATAGTCAAAACTGGGGTAACCTATTGGGTCCCATCAAAATTAACCTATGCAGATCATTATAATTAATAAGAACATGGCTGGGAAAAAGTAAGTGATCAAGGGCACAACTTGCCTTCAATGAGCTCCTGCTCAGCTATCTCTACTTGTTGAACCTCAGTTTCCACAGTGGCTTGCTCGTCTATTCGCATCAACACAATACATACATAGTATAGCCAAAATCAACATCACACCAAACATGTAAATAAAATATACAGTAAAAATCTACACATTAAAATGAAATCATCGGAACTGGAACCATTAAATTTGGAGTTATAGAATTCAAGTTATGAATTTTCCAAGATTTAATGTGCTTGAAATAGGGTTAAATGATAAATAAATTTTCTAACAGAGTTCATGTCAAAACAGTGACTCTAAGTGTTAGAGAATAATATTACAAAATTTAAGAAACTAGAATGGCTCAATTTGGACTAAAAATGGATTTTCTATGATTTATACAAGTTCTAGGGTTTATTTTCATATTAAAAATCCAATTTCTAATTCATTTAATCAATTTAAAACAGTTCTGGATCGGGCCTTATTTACTGGTAAGTTCAGGGGCTCCGGTGTAAGTTTTCTAAGACACAGAGCACAGTATGAGCGGATGGCGGGTTGTTTTCTGATAAACGCAGGGGCTCTTTAGCAATACTGACCCGCGAAGGGGGTATGGATGTTTTCTGGCCGTCCGATCGGAAATCAGGGGCCCGGATTAGATCTCCACGCCCGCGAACCGGTACGCCGCACTGACCATCGGATCAAGATCCTATGGCGTGGATTTTACAGACTCCGGACTCCACCCGCACCACCCGATCTCGATCTAAGGGCACAGGTACACTTGACCGAAAGGGTACGATGGCTTCTAATCTAAGCCGCCCCTGACGCATCCAACGGCGCCCGCGTTTCTTCCCCACGACCAGCTGTACGCGGCGGCCATTTCACCGCCGCAGACGGTGCCGCGCCGGCGATCCGAGATCCGGCACTGCGGATGGCAAACTCCTTTCCCCACAGTGTGCTATACGAGGACGGAAGTAACACGAAACAGTTGCCAGGCTTCTCACCTCAAGGCACGCAGTAGGGACAGCGGTCCACGGCGACGGGCGGAAACACGCCGGTGACGGGATCACGGTGAGAAATTGCCCACGCATAACAGCACTATTTCCTACAATTCTAGGTGCACTGCAATCGTAGAGGCAAAAGTAAGCTTGGCGATGGTTCTTACCAGCGATTAGGCTCCACGAATTCCTGACCACGCGCGTAGTCGAGCTCCCGGCGGATCGCTATCCCGGTGGGTATCCGCCAGCGCACATATTGGGTTGGCTGCGGCAATTCGGGGCGGTGCTGCTCCACCCGGTCCGATGGTGATGAAGGACACCAGCACGGAGTAAGGCAGATCGACGCAGGGGCGAATCAGTGCGGGTGAGGACAACGCTCTGCGTATCGCCGCCAGGAAGGTAGAGCAGGGCAGAGGGGAAAAGTAGACGGCTGGGACCTGGAGTTCAAGGAGAAGTGCCCCGGGGGTTTTATTCCTACGGTTGGGCTCGGTCTGTTTATCCACGCGGGGAAGTCAGCGCACGATTCAGCTGGAGCCGGTATCCTCGGTCGCGGCCGTTGCAGATCGCCCACCATGCACGGAGCTCGTTGACGGGATGGGCGGACGGAGTCCGCGCGCGGAGGGAGGAGCATCTGACATCGCGGCCCCGCAAGTCAGTGGAGACGAGAGAAGCGGGCGCGAGGGACAGAGATCGCCAAGTGGGTCCGGCCGGTCAGTGGCGTGCGCGCGGGGGGAGGAAAATGGAATTCGGGCCTGCGCGAGATGGTTTGCGTACTGGGCCGAATACCAGATTAGGGCCCAGTTAGGCTAGGTTAGTTTTATTCTTTTCTTTTCTTTTCTATTCTTTTTCCTTTTTCTCTATTTTCAAATCCAAATTTGAATTCAAATTTAAGTTCATCACTACAACTTATGTTTATGAATTTAGGGGTATTAATTCTGGATATATTTATTTATATATATATATTATTTATATTTTTCCTATCATTTTTCCTTCTTCTCCTTTCCAAAACCCTAAATTTTAATTTAGGGCTCAATTCAACCTTTAGAATTATTATTTTATTATTATTATTTTATTTAATGCACAACCAATAAAACTCCAACAAGATGTACTTTATTTTATTTTAGAATCATTTGTTTGGATTAAATCCTCTTAATTACGTGTATGCTCTTTTCATGATGCAAATATGACACAAAATAAGGATATCATCATATAATCCTTTTATACACTTTTGAGTATTACATGATGGAAGTGTCGGAGATACGGGGTATAGTCCCTCGTACCCTGGTGAGGCGAGAGATGAAGGTCCGGAGAGTTTCCCCGGGCTCCTGCCTTACTGCATGGAGGTGAGCCTCCACGCCATGCCGTTGATAAGCACTAGCGAAGTTCGCTGTGAACCGCGCACAGAGCTCTTCCCAGGAGTAGATTGATCCTGGGGTAAGATTCATGAGCCAAGTCCGGGCAGGCCCAGACAAGGCAACATGAAAATATGTTGCCATTACGGTGGTGTCTCCACCCGCTGCCGTAATGGCGGTGACGTACACCTGCAAGAATTCCGACGGGTTGGTCGTACCGTCGTACTTTTCTGGCAGGTGCGGCCAGAACTTGGATGTCCAGGTTGCCGCGGAGATGATCAGCGAGTGCGGCGCAGCCCACCCCGGCCTAAGGGGCACTCGTCGAGGGCCGGGCGCCCACTGAGGTCTACGGTGCTACCGCAGCAAAGTCTTGATCGAGGTTGCGACCCTTGATGTTTAGACGGCGCTCACGCACCCTCTCTAGAGAGACTCGAGCGTCTTCATGACCCTCGAAGTTTTGTCGGCGCTCCCGCACCCTCTCCAGAGAGACCCGGGCATCCTCTCCCGCACGCCTGCGGTTGAGCTCTGCCCGGAGGTCGTCGGTCTGTGCACCCCTCACAGAGGGTGAGCGCATAGACGTTGTCACCTCATGTTGGCGCTGGGATGACCGCGACCTAGATCTGGTCGTGCCAGAGTGTGCCATGTCGAGCAGTCGGTCGACGTCATCACGCCACTGTTTCATGGCCCCCGGTGAGGCCATGGAGCTTGGAGGGTGGTGCAGTAACTCCCTGGCCGCAGACAACGCCCCTGGAGCAGCCCTCGACGGAGTCCGGGATGTCTACGCGGTTGTATGCTGCTGTGCAGCGTGCACAGCAGCAATGCCCGGCACTGGGCGGTTGGGAACCTGTGGCGTGGAAGAAGCAGCTTCCTCCTCCACCAAGAAATCCTCCGAAGTCTCGGCGTGGTGCTCAATGATTTGCACCATCATGCTAAGCAAGAAAACAAGCAAAAACCTAAAGCCTAGGCCCCTACCTAGCGCGCCAAATGTCGGAGAGGAAATCTCCGGCCGGGTGGCAGAATACACCCGCCCTAAATCCTAAGATGAGGGGCCTAAGCGTTTTGCCTGTTAGGTGGAAATGGGAAGAACACAAGAACACATAAGGATTTAGAGTGGTTCGAGCCGTCGGAGCGTAATACCCTACTCCACTGTGTGATGTATTGAGCTTGAGAGCTTGTATGAACTTGTGAGTGTGAGAGTCTAAGTGTGTCTGGAGTCTTGTAACATTGTGTGCCTCCCCTTTTATAGCTCAAGGAGAGCACATACAAGGGTGCTGAGCCACGACATGCAGGCCCAGGAACATAACAGATGTAATACTTGGAGCAACTAATGCTAGCCGCCAGTGCAATCTCCTTGCGCCCCGATATCCGTGGTTTGCGCAGCATTGGCGTACAACGGAAGTTTCCCTGGCAACGTACGAGTGATGATGAGCACAGTGTATGCCGCAGCACAGTCGTACTACCTGCCACCGGAATAGACATGCACGCCGCCTGCAGGATGGCCTGGTCGCTGCCCATCAGCGGAGTGGACAGGGCCCATTTAATGCTGAGGCGGCACATCACCTGCCAGCAGAGTGGACAAGGCTCATTTAATGCTGAGGCGGCACATCGCCTGCCAGTGGAGTGAACAGGTGGCGCGCTTTATCCGCATTAAATGCAGAGGCCGCGTGGCCCAGAGGCCTTACGTCAGGCTCCGCCCACTGGCTTACGTCACGGGCGGTAGGCCACGTGGCAGCATCGGGTCTCCGCCTGTGTGGGGAGCCGAAGCGTACATGACATGGCCCGGACACGTGTCGGCTCCGGACCCCTGCCTGGGCTTGATTAAGGCCCGGGTACTCCCTCTCCTAGGATCCCGGGACTCTGTTTGCGACTGGCCCAGCCCCCCCCCCCCCCCCCGAGGGGTCCGGGACCAGTCCTAGGGGTCTGGTTTGTACCTGTGGAGGTTCTGGGCCTCGCCTAGAGGTCCGGTCTGTATATCTAGGGGTCCAGCACTGGAGGTCCGGACCCACTGTTGACACCTTGGAGTATATCGTCTCCTCTAGCTACGTGGCGGCCCCGGAGCCGCCCACGCGGTGGGGTCGGGCGTTGTTTTGCCACGTGACTAGAGATAGCCGCATGGACTCCACGCCTTCATACTGTAGTAAGGGGTACCCCTGATTCAGGGTACCGACATACTTGTTTCACCAAGTGATGTCTCCTTCGACTTCTCTAGCCGATTGAAAACTTATTGCACTAACAATCAAGCCGAATATGATGCCCTTTTGTTCGGCTTGGAACTTTTAAATTGTATGGGAGTAAAACATGTGAAGGCATTTGGTGATTCTCAGCTGGTCGTCCAACAGGTGTTAGAAGAATATCAATGTTTTGATGGTACTCTAAATAGTTACCTTGAAAAATGTTGGGGCATAATTTATTCTTTTGACGAATTCAGTATTCAACATATCTCTAGAGTTGAATATCATAGAGCTAACAATTTGGCACAAGATGCATCATGTTATCGGATAAAGCGAGGGAGATTTCACAACACTGAAAATCTGATAACCGGTGCAGGGCCAATTCCCCAGGTCGTGGACCGTTCGAGTAGAGACTTCGGACTGTCCGGAGTTACCAGGAAAGTTCTCCTAATTGATTCGGCTGATAATTTAGCCGATGCAAGTGATTGGAGGACGCCCATAACTAATTATTTACAAAATCCCAATATCAGGACAGATAAGAACATTCAGCGTACAACTTTCAAGTATGTTTTGATGGGTGATGAACTCTACCGCCGAACAATCAACGACGTCCTGCTTAAGTGCTTGGGCCTAGATGATGCTATATTAGCCATGGCCGAAGTACATGAAGGAATTTGTGGTACCCATCAATCGGCTCCAAAGATGAAGTGGTTGTTGCGAAGGTCTGGTTTTCATTGGCCTAACATGATAGCTGATTGTTTCAAGTACTACAAAGGATGCCAAGTGTGTCAAAAATTCGGCAATCTACAGTTGGTCACTGCAGCCGAATTACATCCTATCATCAAGCCTTGGCCTTTCAGAGGATGGGGATTAGACTTTATATGAGAAATTAATCCTTCATCATCAAAGGGGCATCAGTTTGTGTTAGTTGCCACTGACTACTTTACCAAATGGACTGAAGTTGTTGCTCTGAAGAACATGACATACAAGGAGGTAATTAAGTTCATAACTGAGCATATTATTCATAGATTCGACATTCCCCAGACCTTGACTATAGATCAAGGAACTTCTTTTATGTCAAAGGAGGTACGTGAATTTGCTGAATTATATAGAATTAAGTTGCTTAATTCATCTCCATATTATGCTCAGGCCAATGGACAGGCCGAGTCTAGTAATAGGACATTGATTAACTTGATAAAAAAGAAGATATCCGATAATCCTAAGCATTGGCATAAGATTTTGTCGGAAGCTTTATGGGCTCACAGAATATCTAAACATAGTGCTACTAAAGTATCTCCTTTTGAGCTTGTCTATGGGCATGAAGCAGTGTTGCCTGTGGAAATAAGTTTGAATGTTGTTAGGTTCGCCAGACAAAATGATCTAATTGTCATTGATTATTATAATTCAATGATGGATAATATTGATGAGGTGATCGACAAGAGGGTGATGGCTTTGGGAGCAATAGAAAAGGATAAGATCATGGTAGCCAGGGCCTACAACAAGAAGGTCAAAGCAAAGTCATTTCAAGTAGGGGACCTGGTGTGGAAGACCAACCTGCCTCTAAGGAATAAAGACCGGAAGTTTGGGAAATGGTCGCCGAGCTGGGAGGGTCCTTATAAAGTAAAACAGGTAATGTCTGGTAACGCCTATTTACTACAAACATTACAAGGCAAGGATTTACCCAAGGCTTTGAATGGGCGTTTCCTCGAGCAGTACCATCCTAGAATGTGGCAAGATGCTTAAGAAAACCAATGTAATCACATCGAGTTAAGATGCTTTTGGTTTGCTCAGCTCCACCAAAAGGCAGGGGGCATATGTTGGGCGCCAAATTGAGAGGGCGGACGGTCCGCGCAAGCGCAGAACATATTAGGGTTCCGAGTTTCTTGCTATGTTTGTTGGCGAGAATCTCGGAATAAGCTCGGAATTTTGTTGGTAACGGGTCCAGCCCCCTCTGTCGGTGTTTCGGGTCCGACCGCGCACCCAGGGTTACCCCCCAAGGTGCTTTTTAGGAGTAGGACGGTGTTACCGACTATAGCTCGATGGTTCGTGCTGGGGGCACGAGAAATAGTAGACAATGATGTACAGGTTCGGGCTGCTTTGAGATGTGTAACACCCTACGTCCTGGCTGGAATGCTTTATGTGATGGGTTACAAGGGAGCTCTCTAGTGCTGGAAAACGTAGAGAGCGGGGCGGATGGCTAAGTGATGAATGATGTCGATCGTCTTGAAGGGGTGCCCCTGGGCCTTATATACTCGACCGTGGGGCATTACATGTGGATATGATAACAACGTGTGCCAAACTAATAGCGAACTGACTGAGTCTATCTTCCTATAGTTCAGCCGACTCATCCACGCTCAGTTTCGATGTACGGGGCCCCTGCGCGGGAAGATCGAGTCACTGTTGCGATCACTACTCGAATTTGTTGGGCCGTCCGGGCTTGCGCCGACCTGGCCTTGTGCTAATCCGTTCCACTGGTCGTTCTTCCCAGGCCCACGAGGGGATGACCTTACGAATTATGGGGCCCTTGGGACTTTCGTGAGGTCTTTTATCCTTCTAGTGGACCCGGGGGATATCTGTCCCCCACAAGCCCCCGATCTTTGGGCTGATTTTGAAATAAACGGCCCAAAGATCCTAGGTCCAGCTCGCAGTATTTGATTTTAACAGGGAGTGCTTTGGAAATAAGTCTGCCGGGTCACTGCTTCTGAATTCTGAGTGATCCGGTTAACACATTTTTTCTTTTTACTATCTTTTTCTGCTATTATTCCTCGAAGTTTTGGCGTTCTGTCTCGGGTTCATGTTTCGGAGGTCAGCACTTTGCATTGTTGGACTTCGGGTTTCATTGGGTGCACCGAAGGTGCACCCAATGGGTGTAGCCCCCGAGCTTCGAGTGGATTTTTGCAAACAATCCACTCGAAGGTCTTCACTTCAGGTATTATCAGAAACCACTTTCATCTTCTACTCGTGCTTTTTCAGAGGTCAGCCTTGTCTTAACTTTGCCTTGTGCTTTAGAGGTTAGCATTTTGCTTCTTCGGGGACGATGATTCATTGGGTGCACCGAATGTGCACCCAATGGGTGTAGCCCCCGAGCTTCGAGTGGATTTTTGAAAATAATTCACTCGAAGGTCTTCATTTCGTGCCTTTTTCTGGGAATCATCCTTTTCTTTTGTCGAATGCCTTAGAGGTCAGCATTATGTCATCAACGTTATGCTTCAGAGGTCAGCATACATTTTTGTTTTGGAAACCGAGTACACGATCTGCCCATATCTTGCTGGGTCTGGCAATTTATTTGATCTGCGACTGATTGGATGTTCGATAGATGGTCCTTGAATAGTCTTCACGTCACTTCGTGCTTTGATGCTTCTGTCGATTGGACTTGTACCTTCTCGGCTATATTTGGCTTTCCTTTGATCCTTGCTGGTATCTCTCTTCTGTCTTGGAGTATTCATTGCATATACTGTATGGATGTGACAGTTTTGGAAAATATACTGATAATTTCTGGGCGTCCCCCCAATGGGTGTAGGCAAGGGACGGCTTGGTACGCTGAGCGTTTAGCAGACTGCTTCTGAGTAGTAACTTGATGTGACCGCGGGTGTAATCATATCGCCCATGCAGTTGACTGGAGTCCCAATGGGTGTCGTGTTACGTGAAACGGCGTCAGCCGCCTGACGTGTCTTCAGACGGTTTGAATTGCATATTGAATTTTTGTGACTGTTCGGTGGCCGTGGTAGGAGGTGAGCGGTTGCCTTCTTCTTCTATAAATAGTGCTCTTGCTTCTCCGGCATTTTCACATTTCTTGCTACTGCTTGTTGTTTCGTCTCCTCTCCTTCCTTCCACTTCCGCCATGGGCAAGAGCAAGAAAGGTGGCGGCTCTTCGCATCACTCGGGTGACAAGCGCAAGCGCGAGCCGACTCCTCCCTCGGAGGACTTCGGCAACTCGGAGTACTCGGAGGAGGAGTTCTCCTCTGAGTCTGAGGGCTCTCCAGCTCCTGCCTCACCCCCGGCGTCGTCTGATGATTCAGACGACTCCCAGGGGATCGCCGCGGAGGTATGGACTTACATCCAGGCTGTCGAGCGTGCCGGGCTCGAGGGCTCGGATGAGTCGGAGTACTCCTCGGACGAGGAGAATTCCTCCGACTCGTTCGAGGAGGGTGGAGGCAGCGACGGCGACGACGACGGAGGCGACGGTGACGGCGGCGGTGACAGCGGCAAGGGCGGTGACGGCAGCGGCAAGGGTGGCAGCGGCGACGGCAGCAAGGGCAGCAACAAGGCCAGTGGCTAAACGCCACTGGTTTTAGATGTTAGTGTAGATTAGTAGTAGAAATAGTATTAGCGAAATAATGTAGTAGTTGCTAGTAGTATAGTTAGTTAAATGTAATGTAGTAGAAGGGAAAGCATCAGCTCATAATGAGTTGATTTGTAAGTTCGGTAGTACTTCCCGTATAATGGAGAATGATTTCGATCCCTCTTGTGTGTTCATTATTTTGCCTTCTGGTCGATCGTTGTAATATTTACTACCGATGATGTTTTCTGTCTGCAACGCTTGAGTAGTAACCTGGAGTCATCGGATCACGCTTCAGACTGCTTTATTTGCAACGTCAGTGCTTTGGTAGTAGCGGCCGAGTTATTATTGGTGATGTTGGTGCTTTTTGAAGTAATGGCTGAGTGATAGCGGGCCACGTCGGTGTTATAGAAGTAACGACCGAGCGGTTACTGGTGATGTCGGCGTTTTAGAGGTAACAGCCGAATCCTTTGGAGCCACGTCACCGCTCTAGGAATAACAACCGAGTGACTGATGGTGACATCGGCATTTTAGAGGTAACATCCGAGTGATCGATGGCGATATCGGCGTTTTAGAGGTAACAGCCGAGTGATAACGGGCCACGCCGGCCGCTTTGGAAACAATGGCCGGGTGAAGTCTGGTAGCATCAGCGATTTTAGAAATAACCGCTGAGTTAAAATGGGCCGCGTCGGCCGTTTTGGAAATAACGGCCGAGTGATGATGTGGCACGCCTGCGTTTTAGAAATAACGGCCGAGTGATGACATGGCGTGCTCGCGTTTTAGAAATAACAGCCGAGCGATGACATGGCATGCCAGCGTTTTGGAAGTGGCGCCGGGCCCGGGAAAACCCCATATGTACTACACTGTCGCACGCCTCCGCGTTTCGTGCCCTAGTTTCTGCTTTTCTGCATCCAGGCTTTCTCTGCTCTCCTGCAATATTGCTTCCGCTCCGCTCGCTAGCAAGGTTGAGATGGCGCCTAAGCGGAAAGCTTCGAGTTCGTCCGTCGTAATCATTCCCCCCCATCGATCCCAACAGTCAGTTGCCTTTCGCAGGTAACCATATGTCTGTTGTCTCTGAATCTGACCTCCTTCATCTCGTTTCCATCGGAGTTCTTCCTCCGAAGGAGCTCTGTTCATGGCGGATCTGCCGTGGGGTCACTGTTCCAACAGAAGACACCCACGAATCCGTCATTTACGTTCCTTTTCTTATCCGTGAACTTGCTCTTCCCATTTCTCCTTTCTTCCGCGGTCTGCTTGATTTCTATCGCTTGAATCTGACCCATCTGAACCCCAATTCCATTCTGCAAGTTTCTGTTTTTGTTCATTTATGTGAAGCCTTTCTTGGTGTTTTGCCCCACTTTGGCCTTTGGAAGTATTTGTACCACTGTCGGCCTGGGATGGCCGGAGGGCAGCACTAGCTGGTGGGGGCGCGAGCTTGGAGATGCGCCGTGGGAGGAAGACCGACTACCTCGACATCCCACTCAAGGACAGCATCAAGGGATGGCGTCTGGAATGGTTCATCGTGGAGAATCATGGGAATTCCCTCCCCCCATGGTCAGGGAGACAGCCGGATGTTCGCACTCTGAGCTGGACCGAATCCCCCACAGACCAGGAGGTGGCTGAGGCAGGGGCTCTGTTAGTAGAAGTTGGATTGTTGAAAGAAAGGGGTCTGACTGCAGAAGTTGTGGTCGCTGACTTTGTTTTCAAGAACATTCAGCCACTGAAAGACAGAGCATATCCAGCCTATCTGTACCGAGGCTTGGCTGATTCAACCCGGGTAACCAACAGAAGAATTCCTGCTATGGACTTGGTGAGCTGGCTCGAGATGATACTCAGAGGCAAGGTGTCGAACATCGGCGCTCCTGTTGCATACTCGGCCTGGAATTTGCCTCCTTCCCAGGCCTTTACCAGTTTCATGTCAAATCCTCCTGCTAGTGATAGCGGTTTGGGCCTTAGAGTGTGACCCTCTCCCGAAGAAGTTAGTGCTTTGGTTGCCTCACTCGGAGAAATTCCTGACGATGAGAGGCAGGTTCATTTTGAGGTGCCTTTGAATCCAAGTGACGCAGAGATAAGTGCCATGCTGGATATGTTAGCTGAGGATTCTTCTGACGCCGCTCCTGCTGAAACACTGGTGGTGGTGCCCATCCCTGGGGTCGGCAAAGCTTTGGACGCTTAGAGGTCTGACAATGTTCGCCCGAAACGTTCTCGCCGAGCCGATCAACCCACTTTTCCTGCTGAGGGGCAGAAAAAGAAAAAGAGACGTCTTCATCAAGTGTCTAGCTTGGATCAGGGTGCCGGTCCTTCTGTTCCTGTTGCTGAGGAAGTGCCAGTGCCTGAATTTGCTGAAGCTGACCCCAATGGGTGTGACCTGTCTGATGCTAACCTCGATGGGTGTGATCCTACCGAAGCTAAACCCAATGGGTGTACTGTCCGTGTTGTTGATGAAGATGATGAAGAAGAGGATGAAATCCCTCTGATTCGGAAGAACAACCGGCGTTACATAGCTAGTGGGGAAAGTAGTGGTGTTCCTTCTCCTGCCTTGTCTGCCCTCATTGGTCTGCAAGAATTATCTCTGGCGAACTTTGATCAAACTCTTGAAGACATGGTTCCAGAAGATCTGTTGTCAGAGCCGGCAGATGGTGGCGCGATGGATGTTTGCGCTGATGTGCCCGATGCCGGGTTGGGGTCATCCCGGGCAGCGTCCCGCGCCTCGTCGACCTTGGAGCGCGGTCTTGAGTGTCAGGAGGCTGGTCTAGATTGCACTGCTCCTATGGAAGTGATTGAGAGACCTTCAGCCTTAGAGGTGGCTGCTGCAGAGAACTCGGCCCTCAAGGATGGTGCTGGCGCTTACCCAGCCCCCGAGGGTGTTGCCGGAGATGATCCGGCTCGGATGGGTAACACGAGCTGTGACCCAGCCCCCGAGGGTGTCCGAGTGGGTTCTCCCTCCCACACTTCCATGGATGTTCATGTAGGGTCTTCTCCTCCACATTCTGGTTGCATGATGATAGCCCAAGCCTTCGGTCGAGGAGTCGCTTTGGAGGCCAGCGCACCCGACGACAGAGTTCTGGGTTGTGCTGATGACACTGAGTTGGTTCCTGCTGATTCCTTGCGAGTTGTTCCGGTTGGTGATCCTTCGCCGAGCCATCAGTTGATCTCTCATGACTTGGGGGTCCCCTCATTCTTCTCCAACCTCCAAGTATTTTGGTTTCTTCTGGTCTGACTTTACCTAGGCAGGTAAATGTTCTCATGCTTGTCTGTTTTTAATGCCAGGCTTTGGTCGATGAGATGTCTAGTCGGCTGAAGTTGCAGGGTGCCTCTATCCCAGAAGGAGCTTTGTCTCTGGCGCGTTGGAATCCAGTGCTGCTTCAGCGGCGTGTATCTGATTTGGAGGCGGCAAAAGCCGGTCGGTGCTCTTTTGCTTCTTTTTTGGCTACCTGATTAAACTGCCTTTTATTTTAACACCTTTGCTTGACTGTTTCTTGACAGATATGGCTCGGCAGTACTCCGATCTTGAAGAAAAACATTCTCAAGGTCAGACTGAACTGGCCCGGCGGTGCTCTGACCTTGAAGAAAAGTATTCTCAAGGTCAGACTGAACTGGCCCGGCTTTCTGCTTCTCTGAATGATGCTAACACGCTGAACTCTACTTTCCATGCTCAGCTCGACTCTAAAAAGGTGACCTGTGAATCTTGGCTTTGTTTGCTGTGTTCTTATTGCTTGCTTGACGTTTGGAGAAACTGATTCTTGTCTGTAGGAAGAAAAACGTGCCCTCGCTACTTCTCGTGACAATCTTGACAAGCTATACCGCGACGCCAGCAATTCATTGACCATCTTGGAGAGGAGTCATCGCTTCACCAGGGAGGAGTTAGATAATCATCGTTATAAGCTACAAGAGTCCTTGGATGATGTGATTCGCCTCAGGCAGTTGGTGTCGACCAAAGATGTTGTCATCAAGGATCTGCGCGCTTCCAAGAAATCCATCGCCCAGGAGCTAGAAACCGCTCGGTTGGCTGTCAAGGTTGCTGAAGAGACTTCTGCTACTCTGAGGGCCCAGCACGATAAAGCTATGGATAAAGCTATTCGCGCGGGGCGGATCCTGATGAGTAGACCTGGTGTGGTTGTTCCTGACGACATAATGGCAAATGTGAACGCTGCTCCTGATTCCTCAAGTCGCCCCTCTTCGTCGGTTGCTCCTGACAAGAACATTGCCAAATAGAAAACATTGCATGCTTTGAACACGTGGTTAATGTGCTTGGATGTTTTGTTAGAGGACACCTTTTAGTACTGAATGCTACTATTGTTTTCCCATTGTTTAGAATTCAACAGTGTCTACATTTGTAGAAGTAAATGCAGTGTGATGGTTTTGAAATTTCATCATGGGACACAGAAGTTGCCCTAAGATGGGTGATTGCGAACGTGCCAAGTGTGCAGTGCCAATTTAAATCGTTGTCAATTTAAACCGACTGCTCCGCTAGTAGGGCATAGTGGTCACCCCGAGTTTAGTAAGCGTGAGCATGTCGCATCACCTTAAGTCATTGCCGACTTAAGCCGATTGCTCCGTTAGTAGGGCATAGTGGTCACCCAGAGTTAGATAAGCATGAGCATGTCGCACCGCCTTAAGTCATTGCCGACTTAAGTCGATTGCTCCGTTAGTAGGACATAGTGGTCACCCCGAGTTAGATAAGCGTGAGCATGTCGCACCGCCTTAAGTCATTGCCGACTTAAGCCGATTGCTCCGTTAGTAGGGCATAGTGGTCACCCGGAGTTAGATAAGCGTGAGCATGTCGCACCACCTTAAGTCATTGCCGACTCAAGTCGATTGCTTCGTTAGTAGGGCATAGTGGTCACCCTGAGTTAGATAAGCATGAGCATGTCGCACCGCCTTAAGTCATTGCCGACTTAAGCTGATTGCTCCGTTAGTAGGGCATAGTGGTCACCCTGAGTTAGGTAAGCGTGCCAATTGACAGTGAACAATCTGAGTGCCTTTGAAACCTTTTTATTGATGATATTTTTCTTGATTTACAGAATACATCGTCGATCCGAGAGCTTCTGGAATGTAGCTAGGGATAAAACTTCCTGAGGTGTTCTATATTCCATGAGTTGCCAATTTCCGTGCCGTCCATCTGAGTGAGGCGATATGATCCCGGCCGAGTGACTTCTGCTACTAGGAATGGTCCTTCCCATAGAGGTGATAATTTATGCCGCCCCTCCCCTGTTAGAATTCGGCGGAGGACGAGATCTCCCACTGCGAAGGATCGATGTCGTATGGCCTTATCAGGATAGCGCCTCAGAGTTTGCTGATATCGTGCTGATTGAATCACCATATTCAGTCGCTCTTCTTCGAGTACATCAACATCTTCCAGCCTAGTAGCTTCAGCTTCTGCTATGTTTTCAAAGATTAACCTCGGTGCCCCGAACTTGAGATCAGCAGGTAGCACTGCCTCCGAACCATAAACCATAAAGAAGGGGGTATTTCCATGCAGAGCTCGGCTAGGTTGAGTTCTCAGGCTCCAAACCACATACGGTAGCTCTCTGATCCACTTTCCTGCGAACTTTTCATTCTTGTCGAAGACTTTCTTTCTGAGCGCCTCCAATATCATCCCGTTAGCTCTTTCAACTTGCCCGTTGGCTCTTGGGTGCGCCACCGAGGCATATTTGATCTGAATGCTCTTTTGCTCGCAGAAATCGAAGAACTCTGAGCTGGTGAAGTTGGATCCCAGGTCAGTTATGATGCTATTCGGTATCCCGAACCTGAATATTATGTCTTGTATGAATTCCACTGCCTTAGCTGAAGTTAGAGAAGCAATGGGTTTGAACTCTATCCATTTAGTGAATTTGTCGATAGCAACCAATACATGAGTGTATCCTCCTTGAGCTTTCTTGAAAGGTCCAATCATATCCAATCCCCACCACGCGAACGACCAAGTTACGGGTTTAGTCTGCAGCTGCTGTGCTGGTAGATGCTGCTGTTTTGACAAGTACTGGCAGGCTTCGCACCTCTGGACTAACTTGGCTGCATCACTCTTCAGTGTTGGCCAGTAGAAACCCGACCTGAAGACCTTCCCAACTAGGGTCCTGGATGCTGCGTGTACTCCACATTGCCCAGCATGGACCTCATCCAGAAGTTGCTTTCCAGTAGCTGAGAGAATGCATTTCATGAGGACTCCTGATGCGCCCCTTCTGTATAGTGTTTCCCCAATGAGCGTATAGTGAGTTGACTGTCTTGCGATGCGCTCGGCTGCATTCTTGCCATCTGGTTCCTCCTCGTTCTTTATATATTTGAGGATCGGCTCCCTCCAGTCATCAGAATCTGACTCTGGTTGGCTCAAAGTATTACATTCTTCTGCCCGATCCAGTGAGATGCTTGGGTGTGATATTTCTTGAACAAAAACTCCAGGTCGGACCTGAGTTTGACTGGATCCTAGCTTGGACAATACATCATCTGCCGTGTTTCGATCTCTCTCTACATGGTAAAATTCCAGACCTTCAAATTTGTCTTCTAGTTTCCGGACGGCAGTGCAGTATTTTCCCATGGAATCGCTCGAACAATCCCATTCTTTGTTTATCTGACTTATGACTACCAGAGAACCTCCATATACCATCAGTCTCTTGATGCCCAGCGATATAGCAATGTTCAGTCCATGAATCAGAGCTTTGTATTCAGCTGCATTGTTAGAGGCTGGAAATAACAACTGAAGGGCATATCTGAGGTGTTCGCCTCCAGGTGCAGTAAAGAGGATCCCTGCACCTGCTCCCTACAACTTTAACGAGCCACCGAAATACATCCGTCATACTTCTGCGGTTTCCGGGTTATCCAGTACTTGTTGTTCGGTCCACTCTGATACGAAGTCAACCAGTGCTTGAGTTTTAATGGCAGTGCGAGGTCAAAATTCAATGTCATGAGATCCCAGCTCACAGGCCCACTTGGCTATTCTCCCGATGGCTTCTTTGTTGTGAAGAATATCTCCTATCGGAAATCCAGTGACTACTATGACTTTGTGGTCGTCAAAGTAGTGACGAAGCTTGCGTGCAGTTAGAAGTACTGCATATAATAGCTTCTGAACTTGAGGGTATTTCTTCTTCGAGGGACCTAGAACTTCACTGATGAAATAAACAGGATGTTGTACTGGGTATGCATGTCCTTCTTCTGCTCGCTCGACTACCAACGCGGTGCTCACCATGTGAGTCGTGCAAGAGATATATAGCAGCAGATCTTCAGCTGGTTGAGTCGGCGTGGCTCGACGCGGTGGTTTCAGCACTCGTGGTGTCGTCAAGAATTTTTTCAATGCATCTAGGGCTTCCTGTGCTTCTGAAGTCCACTGAAATTTTTCCACCTTCTTGAGTAACTTATAAAATGGTAAGCCTTTTTCTCCCAGCCTGGATATAAATCTGCTCAGAGCTGCCATACATCCGGTAAGTCTTTGAACTTTCTTCTGTGATCGTGGTGCTTCCATTCTCATGATAGCCTCGATCTTTTCTGGATTAGCTTCGATCCCCTGATGGCTGACAATAAACCCGAGTAACTTTCCTGCTGGTACTCCGAAAACACATTTTTCGGGATTAAGCTTCCATCGATATCGCCGTAGACTGTTGAAAACCAACTGTAAATCTTCAATGAAATTTTCTAAATTTTCTGTTTTGATTACCACATCGTCTACATAAGCTTCCACACGCTTGCCCCAGTGATCGGCTAAGCATGTTTGAATAGCTCTCTGGTAAGTCGCTCCAGCGTTTTTGAGGCCGAATGGCATGGAGGTATAGCAGAAAGCTCTGAAAGGAGTGATGAATGCTGTTTTTTCCTCGTCTTCTTTTGTCAGACTGATCTGATGATACCCAGAGTAGCAATCCAAGAAAGACAACACAGAACATCCAGCGGTGGAATCTACCACCTGATCTATCCTAGGAAGACCGAAGGGATCCTTTGGACAGTGTTTGTTGAGATCTGTATAGTCGACGCACATGCGCCAATCCACTTTATTCTTTTTGAGTACAAGAACAGGGTTGGCTAACCATTCGGGATGTAACACATCTCTAATAAATCCAGCCGCGACCAAGCGAGCCAGCTCAGCGCGGATGGCCTCTCTCTTGTCGGGCGTGAAACGACGCAACTTTTGTCGAATCGGCCTCGCCTGGGGGTAGACCTTTAATTTGTGCTCGGCCAGTTCTCTTGGGACTCCCGGCATATCCGCAGGCTGCCATGCGAATATGTCTCGGTTATCTTGCAGGAACTGGACGAGCGCGCCTTCCTATTTGTCATCCAGGCTGGAGCTGATGATGGCGGTTTTGCGTTCATCAGTGAACCCAAGGTTGATTCTTTTGGTTTCTTCAGCGGCCGCATAGAGGTCGCGGCTTGAGCCTCGTTCGCGGGTACCGCGAGGTCTTCTTCAGGCTTTGAGTTCGCCTGCGCGGAAGAAGTCGTCGATGATTTGGTGGTGAGGGCCGCCTGAATGGCCACTCGGAAACACTCTGCGGCGCCTTGGAAGTCAGCGCGCACAGTTATGATCCCTTGTGGCCCTGGCATCTTCAATATCATGTAGGTATAATGTGGAATGGCCATGAACTTCGCTAATCCAGGCCTCCCGATGATGGTGTTGTACCCGCAGTCAAAGTTCGCCACTTCGAACCTTAGGAACTCGGTTCTGTAGTTTTCCGGAGTTCCAAAGGTGACCGGCATGTAGATGTGGCCCAGCGGGTACTCTCCTTCAGTCGGCACGATGCCGAAGAAAGGAGTGTCTGACTCGTGGAGCTCTTTGAGGTGAACTCCCAAGCCTTAGAGTGTCCGGGGGAAGGTGACGTTGATGCTGCTCCCCCCGTCCACTAATACCTTCTTCACCCTGCTCTCTCGGATCACCGGATCGACGAGGAGCGGGTATTTGCCTGGGTGGTCGAAGTTGAGCCACTGATCCGCCCGAGTGAAGGTGATCGGGTGCTCCGACCATCGGTACGGGGCGGGAGGACTGGTAGTTGCCACTAGTATCTGGCGATCGTTGAGCTTTTGTTGTCTCTTGTTCTCCCGCAATCCGTGTCCGCCGAAGATGACATTGACCTCTCTGTCGACACGTGGGAAGGCTCCACCTCCTCCCTCCTCCTGCTGCTGGGGTTGTCATGGTTCTCCTGGTCCTCCTCGTGGCGGGGGAGGAGGTAGAGGTTGGAAAGGTCGGCCATGCCCGACGCGGTCATTACGTCCTCGGTCGCCCCAGCAGCTCGGGCAGCGGTGGTGTAGACGGCCAGCCAGCCTCCCGGATCCTGCTTAGGTTCATATTTGTCGACGTTGGATACCTTGAAGTTAGGGGGCCATTGAATGGCCCTAAGGCGCGGAGTAAGTGCCGATACTCCACATGTGTCCTCCTGTCGTCGATGATGTTGTCTGTCCCAGGGAGGGGAGTGGTCATCGTGGTGCCTCGACCGTCCCCGGGTGGTGCCACCAGTTGAAGCTATGGCCGACTCGGTCCTGGTAGCCTGACTCCATGCTGGGACGCCATGGTCTCGGTCATACTCTTCCCGGCGACGGATCTCGTTCACGCGAAGCATTGATGGAGCTCCGCGTGTCCCGGAGAGTGTTGATGGCGTGTCGTAGATCGTTCGACGGGTGAGCGAGGGGTAGAAGGTGATTGGCTGCTTGAGTGAACAGCCGCCGATAGCCCTCGGCGTCGGGAGTCCGAGGGAGGCCATCCGCTATCCGAGCCAACACCCCTCCGACTTCACTCGGCGTGTTCATGGCTCGGGCGAAGTCGGGGTTCAGGTTGCGCCCGAAGAGTGGATTTTCCCGACGTTGCCTTGTCTCCTGCTCGGCCTGTTCTTGAGCCCATCGACGATCACGTCGTCGGGAATTCCTTTGTTCCCTGAAGACACGTTCCTCCGGAGTTTCTCCTATCTCTGAGACCTCGTCTCGCGATACAGGTTGCGTCGGGTCCCGCTCTTCGGCCTCGTGATGTCGCCGGATATTTCGGCGTCGGTTCCTTCGTCGGCGGGATTCCCGCTGAGGAGGTTCCTCTCCGGGTGCAGTCGGCTCGTCGTCGGAGATGAGGGGCGACTCCACTCTCTCGATGAAGAGGACGTCGGGGTAGAATGGAGTAGCTGTCACGACGATCTTCTTTCTGTTCTCCTTTGAGGGCGGAGGCACAGAAAGATCAGCTTGATGATCCTTTGCTTCTTTTTTCCTTGTGATCCGTGTCCATTCTCTCGTCGGAGAGGTGGACAGCGGAGTTCTCCGAGCTGAAGGACCCTCAGGCCCTATCTTGCTGGAGGTGATCTTTTTTAGGAGCGCTGGAGGTTGCACTTTTTCCTGCCTCGCCTCGATTTTCTCGGAGATTTCTGAGGAAGGCTTTCTCTCTGGCGGATCCGCGAGGCGATGCAGAGTTCCCTCCTCATCCGCTACAGATGAGATAGTACCGAAGCAGAATATGGATCCGGGGCGGAGGATGATCTTGTGCTGGAAGGTGACGGCCATTGAGCTAGCTTGGATCGATGACACACCCCCTACCTGGCGCGCCAGCTGTCGGTGTTTCGGGTCCGACCGCGCACCCACGGTTACCCCCCAAGGTGCTTTTTAGGAGTAGGACGGTGTTACCGACTGTAGCTCGATGGTTCGTGTTGGGCGCACGAGAAATAGTAGACAATGATGTACAGGTTCGGGCCGCTTTGAGATGCGTAACACCCTACGTCCTGGCTGGAATGCTTTATGCGATGGGTTACAAGGGAGCTCTCTAGTGCTGGAAAACGTAGAGAGCGGGGTGGATGGCTAAGTGATGAATGTTGTCGATCGTCTTGAAGGGGTGCCCCTGGGCCTTATATACTCGACCGTGGGGCATTACATGTGGATATGATAACAACGTGTGCCAAAGTAATAGCGAACTGACTGAGTCTATCTTCCTATAGTTCAGCCGACTCATCCTCGCTCAGTTCCGATGTACGGGGCCCCTGCGCGGGAAGATCGGGTCAGTGTTGCGATCACTGCTCGAATTTGTTGGGCCGTCCGGGCTTGCGCCGACCTGGCCTTGTGCTAATCCGTTCCACTGGTCGTTCTTCCCAGGCCCATGAGGGGATGGCCTTACGAATTATGGGGCCCTTGGGCCTTTCGTGAGGTCTTTTATCCTTCAAGTGGACCCGGGGGATATCTGTCCCCCACACCCTCATCTATAAAAGCAGAGGAATACGACCGATTTAATCAATCAATCAAACCTTCAATCAATACAATTTACATTTTATCCTAGGAGTAGTTCTAGTCTAGTTTAGGTTTAGTCTCCCAATCCTCAAATTCTCCGCTTCTCTTCGACTCTACATCGATTAGAGGAGTCTAGGTCGGCCTGCCGAGCCTAGACATCTTCTAGGATCTCTCCTCCCCGACGGGGTCCCTCCCGGGAGCGAGATCCAGGCGCCGTCGGCGATCTTTTGCCGCCCCTGCGCACGCGCGGACCGTCCGGCTCTAGGGCGCGGACCGTCCGGCCGTCAGGCAGGAAACCCTAGCCTCGCGTCAGGCCACGGACCGTCCGCCCCTGTGCAGAGAGCACCGCCGCTGGTTCGTGTTGAGTAATTGACGTCCTAAAAAGGTGTCAACACATAGTATTTTGGGTAGTAGCTGTAGGTAACTTAGCACGTAGTCTGAACCTGCTCAAGCGCTGTACAATTAGCCTTCTACAGTTAACAAGTTAACAGAGTGACTGGTTCTATTGGACTTCAACTGACAGTCTCACGAGATCAGTGGCCTCAAACACTGCCGCCTTTAGTCTATCAGGTCCTCCCGAGACCATCCTATCTTCATGTGGTCTTGTACATGGTCTGGCGTATTGAAGAGGCAAGTAATAAGTATAATCATTTTTCAATAAGGCAATTGAACTGAACTGCATTTTTTCCCTTGTTTATATTAGTGACATCAGTTGCAGCTATATAAAGCACGAAAGGTGGTCTGATGTGAAAAATTCTGTTCGGTATTTAAAATGGTAATTATTTGCAAGAAAATGGAAATACATTAATTGGTGTAAAGTTTAATGAGGATACGTGTTAAAGCCAGGATTGTACGAACCGTTTGAAGTTTTTAGTTTTTTTTTTAACTTGAAATAAACGGTACCGACAAACCTGTATCATCCAGGAGTTGTTATTAGCGTATCATACAATAAGCCAATGGGGGTGCTGATAGTTTCCAATCTTGCCAAAGACTGGCATATGCACCTGCCATTTCTTGAGCAAACTTCACGGAGGCGTGACAGCTACGGTTACCATAAAGGTCTAGCGTGGTATGCTGCGGTAGTGTCTTGTTGTGTTTGGACCGCATAGCGTTGGGGAGCATTTTAGGCCTGTTTGGTTCGGCTTTTTTCTGACCAGCTTTTCCGAGAATCTAGTTGTGGGGAGAATCTGGCTGTGTAGAGAATCTGAGTATCATTAAGATTACGTGCGGAGAAAAATAAAGTTGTCCATGGAGCTCAGGATCTATAAAATGACGGATTACTACTATTGTGACGACTCAACCGATTATATGTTTATATTAATTTTGAATGGATTTTACCCAAACGAATTTTATAGAAGCTGGTTGAAAAGCTGAGTGTTTAGCAGTCCGCAGCAGCTTTTTGTGGCTAGAAGCTGCGAAAAGTCGAAACAAACGGGGGCAAATGTTTCTCCGGGAGGCTCAACCAAAACATTGACAGCGAGTGGCACCTCTCTCTTACGGGCGTGACGTGTGCAAAAGAACAACCGCTGAGCAACTTGTATTGAACGGAAACGGAAGTGACTGTGAAAATGTGTCTACGTTAGGCTGTCTTCAACAAACCTCATATCACACTTCATATTTCAAAATCTACTATATAAACAGTGCATTCTACAGTACAAAACAATATTTTGTATAGCTATATGCACGCTCTGTTAAGCACGGTGTCGGAGAAATGATCCCCGGGTCCTAGACCCGATGGTTAGAGAGCGCGCTAGGGAAAAGCCCATGGTCGCTGGGGCCCGTTGGTCAGTTGGAGGAGACAAATACGTCAACCCTAAAAGAATCTGACCTCGGTCGAACCCCGCGACACCGAGCCCGAGGTCGGGCGTGGCGTAACCTGACAGGGGAGGCTAGACGCGTCGGAGGAAAACCACTCGAGTGGATCCCACACCCGGCCCCGGATTGACTCGTCGTAAATACCCCACCGCATTACCTAGGCCTGGCACCAAGCCACAGCGCGGGCGCCGGTCCACTTCTCACTCATGACCTACAAACCCCTTGGGTCGCATATCACTCATGGCCTATGAACCCTCCAGACTACGGTGCATTTATGGTCTATGCACCCTCGGCCTGTGACACACTCATGACCTATCGGGCTAGCTATGAGTGCACAAACCACTGGCAGGGCACAACACGACGAACTATGTCGAGCTCCAGACTACGAAGGTCAAGGATCGCTATAGCCTAAATGATGGCACCAGGGGCCCATGCAGTCCGTGTCGTTCGCCATAGTAAATACGAGACAACTAGGTGGACCTGAGCCACTAGTACACATGGCTATACCCCGGTAAAAAATGCTTGGTTTTACCCTTGTCTTACAGCTTCCCAAGGAAGCTACCGCTTGCCAACCCCTCTCCCACCCTATAAAAGGGAAGGGTTGGCCCTAGGCAAGGGGACGAGGAGACGAAGTCGAGTTCACTTGGACATGCACTCACAAGAACGAACCCCAGATGGACAGACGAATAGGAGGAGGAGCGACGACGAGGACCAGGAGACCGGAGTCCAGCCGACAAGGCAAGACTTAGCTACGACTCCATTATGTAACTTCTAAGCTCCACTTTCACCCCCCGATAAAGAGACTTGTGAGCCTCTCCTCCCTCTCTTGCCCACCTGTAACTCCTATTGTGAGTTTTGATCATCAATGGTGCCTGTAGCGCAAGCCGTCGATGATTGGAAGTAGGGATGTTCTATACAAACCAGTATAAATCTTGCGCCCACCACACACACTCTCTAGAGTCCGGAACACACACAATATATTTACTTGTCGGAGCGAGGTTCGAAACACCTACACATGACCTTATAGTATATTTGATCATGGTTGCATTCATCCCTTGCCAGCAATAAAAGAGGTCCCTGAGGCCCTAGGGGTGGTGGTCCTGACCCTATAGTCTTTTATACCGAGATCTTTAAAATACGTATTAGCAAGCTATGACCTTTCTCGAACGTTGACATAATATTGTAATATTGAATTCCTCCTTATTTAGAGTGTCGTTTAAATAAAAAACACCATTTGTATCTTAAATCTGTATACTATATAAAGCAACAGTTTTCACGGTCGTCGTGCTCCTCCACATTAAATGGTAAAAAACTTAAATTATGCACAAATGAGATTCAGAATCATGGTTGCTAGCTCTAAACCCATGTTGACACCCATCTAGCCAATATTGCACATGTCTTTGTGTTTTATATTCTATACTTACAAATGGAATCATAACAACATACATACACTTTGCTAGTGCATTTTGAATGGACAGTCTTGTTTTCTCTGTTTAGCTAGCTAGATAGCTAGTGATAACATTTAGAGATCTAATTTAGAATATCGTAGGAGGATTTTTTTCTCACCATAATCTCAATTCTTATCAACCAAAAAGATATAAAAAGACTTTTGGAGTTGCTTTTATAGGTATTATTACATATTTTTCTAGGATAAAGGAACAATATAAGTCCATTTTTTTTAAAAAAATATAAATTTACTTTGTAGGAAATTTTATTTTCGTCCCAAAATGTACTCCTCTCGTCAATGGGGATAATGTCTTATTTATGAGTTCCTTTTGACGATGTTAAAATAAAAAAAAAATCAGAATACTTATCGACACTAAGACCCATAAAGTTGCTAACGGGCTGAGGCCTAAAAGGCCAAACCACTTTCCTGGTGGTGGTTCGTTTCTGATCTCTGAGAGTCCGCCCCCCTAAACACCGCTTGGGCTATCCCGAACCCTAACCCCGACCGCCGCGCCAGCTACTCCCGTTTCGTCCTCGCGGCATTCGCGGCGTTTTCTCCCTCTGCTCGAACCGCGCCGACGAGCGACGACAAGAACTGCTCTATTCTTCAAAACAAATGGCGGTAAGCTATTCTGACTTCCACCGGAATGCCCCTCTTCAGGCGATTTACAAACAGACCCGTTCGCAGCTCTTGTGTGATTTTGCGTCGTCGTCTGTTCTTTTATTTTCCACGCTTCCTATCTGTCAAGCGCCTTAAATCGACTAAAATTTCAAGCGACGGCAAGTTGGTGCTGCACCCCAAAGCTCACCACTTCCGGTACTAGGAGAATCTTTGGTAGGTAGGCCGGATTGGGACCGGCGGAGCCGCGGGGACACCGGACACGAGCAAGCGGCGGGAGGCGGGAGGCGGGTGAGCGCGGCCAACTGCCCCGTCGAGGGGTTTCTGCTGTAGTAGTAGGGAGGGCGTTCAAAGTTGAGACACCTAGGTTGAATTCCAGCTAGGTGAGGTGTGCGACTGGAGTAGACACCGATTTTGGTACATTTGATGGAATCAGCTGTGCGACTGGGAAGAGGGGAAATTATGGAAGAGTAATTTTGAAGGCTTATCAGTGTATATTTGAAGGGAATCAGCTGTGCGATTTTATTGACATGGAATTTTCTTTTTCTATTCAAAATTGAATAGGAAGGGGTTTCCTCTCCCATGGATGCCTCTAATTCCCTGGTCACCAAACTAGCCCTCAGAGGTTGTTTGGTTCCCTTGACTGAAGTTTAGTTCGTGTCACATGAAATATCAATTATGAGTAATAGGCTTAATTAGGTTTAATAAATTCGTCTCGTCTTTTAGTCTTCATCTATGTAATGAGTTTTATAATTAGATTATATTTAATACTCGTAATTATCATACAAACATTCGGTGTGACAGGGAGTAAACTTTAGTTGGGTGGAACCAAACACCCCCTTAATGTTAGGGCATGCTTGGACTGAACTTTTTTTGGGGGAGTGACTACCAAATTTTATATCTGAGTAGCCAAAAACCGGATGTGGAAACATGACAGGCCTTTCTGTCTCTTTTTATGGATGTCACTGCTTCTGATCTCAGTCATACCTATCAGAAGTTCAGGCCAGTGGTTTCACCTTTACCAGTACCACTGAAGTATCATATAATAGCTGCAGTTGTTTCTGCTAACTTAATCCAAAGGTAATTTTGCATTCCGGTTCTAAAATTGCTTGTGATCTCAACATCACATGAAAAAGCATCAAATTGTAATGAGCTAAGCAGGGCATAAGCTGTTAAGCTTGATTCCCAGTCTTGTTATTATATTGAATTGCTAAAGTTGCAGGTTAAATCTAATTTACAGTGAAATACTTGACTAGATAATCGGACAACTGCGTTTGTTCTAAATTATGGGTCTCACTGTCTCTTTCCAAGGTGACATAGATCATGAGATTTAAAATGTGGACCTGCTTATACATCTTGATGCTTAATATGTGCTGTATTATTGGTCTATTTTCAGTTAAACATTGAGCCACTGTGTGCATCGTGTTATGCATGTCATATCTTTGTGATGCTCTTTATGCACCATACTATTGTAATTTGTAAATGCCTTCCTTTCCAATTGAGAAGCTTTGTCTCACTGCAAAATGCTGGGGTAAGGCTTGCCTCGGTTATTCCTTACCCAAACCCTACTGGGTCTGTCCTTCCTTTCCAATTGATGGCAGAAAGTTATCATCTAGTTGACCAATGGACTTCAGTAATAATAAGCTACAGAGATCCAAAGAATGAAATGAGTCTTGTTATGTATGTTTGCAATCCATAATAAAGTATGGTCTTACGGTATATACTCACTTATCAGCTCTCGTTTTGTGCAGACCGTTCCAGTTAACCCAAAACCTTTTCTGAACAACCTGACAGGAAAGCCTGTTATTGTCAAACTCAAGTGGGGTATGGAGTACAAGGGTAAGTTATCTCCTTTTTGTTCAGTTTAAACCAGAACATTTTGTTTTCCAAATACTGCCGCTGCTCTTTATCAAACTGAAAATTATTATACATTCCCAGGTTATCTTGCTTCTGTGGACTCATATATGAATCTCCAGGTACTAATTTGGCAGTTTGGCTGTCATACTATAAGGGTGGTGGTGTATTGAATGCGTGAGATGAATAGCTAATCATCTATTGGGTACTGAATGACATACAAAATTCATTGCTGCCTCTTTTTTTTCTACTGCGTGCAGCTTGCCAACACTGAGGAGTACATTGATGGTCAATTCTCTGGAAACCTGGGAGAGATTCTGATCAGGTAATGTTTATTGTTCCCTTCTTTCAAGCTTATATCAAGTAACGTTGTTTTGTAATAAAGGTAGATATAATACTTGGAAAAGCTTGCATACATCGTGTCATCGTGCTGCCCTACTCTCCAACTACCGTTACTTAGACTTAGAAAGTACTGTGGTCTTGTTGACGAAGTTACATCTGAAGGAGGCTAGGGTTTCTTTAAAACCTAAATTGTTGTGAGCTTTTTAGAACTGGGATCTTCGATTGTATTTGATCAAACTAGGCCTGGTTGCATTGCATAATCATTTGGTTCTTGTATGATTAGTTTTTTTATGTTTGTACTTCTACATACAGGTGCAACAACGTCATGTATCTCCGAGGCGTTCCAGAGGATGCAGAGATAGAGGACGCAGAGTGAGAAGATGCGATCAATGTTAGATTGATAAATGTAATATGGTTCTGACATCTATGTTCGAATATGCCGGTGACAAGTAGATCTATCGGATCGCTTTGTTCTCTTGAGTGATGAAACATGATGGCGTCGGGCCAAGGGTGAAGCTGCTTTCAGTTAGACTATGCTGTCATTCTGCTGAATGTATATCAGATTTCTTGAACAATTCTTCTTGCCTCATTGCCTACTATCACGGATTAAGTTATATCAGGGAAAAATGACCGGCTCTTTTTTTTTCCCGTTGAGAAAACAATGGTCTCCGTTGAAACTGCATTGTTGTGGATTATATATATATATATATATATATATATATATATATATATATATATATATATATATATATATATATATATATATATATATATATATATATATATATTCTACGGTGATGGACCCAGAGGTCTAACACCTGGGGCTCTGTCCCCACACGTTCGCTTGTCCCCTGCGGATCTGTCCCCTGTGCGGCTTCGGCCCTAGCTGACACACGCCTGCTGCGTCTTCCCAGGATGTGGGCGTATAACAGTAAGTACTCTAGAGTTGAGTCGTGTTTAGCATACTAATCTAATGTAACAGTAAATACTCTAGAGTTGAGTCGTGTTTAGCATACTAATCTAATGTTAGGGTTTAATTGGAGTCTCTAATAGCCTAGTAGAGACCTCCCAGGATGTGGGCGTATAACAGTAAGTACTCTAGAGTTGAGTCGTGTTTAGCATACTAATCTAATGTAACAGTAAATACTCTAGAGTTGAGTCGTGTTTAGCATACTAATCTAATGTCAGGGTTCAATTGGAGTCTCTAATAGCCTAGTAGAGACCGGCTATATACACTGTACTTGGCCAGTTGGCAAATCACGAACAGAATAATCCAGAGAAACAGATCCGTAACAAACTCACCTCGGGTTGTTGCGTTCCGCTGTTCCTTCGACGTACTCACGTCCCGGCGGTGGCTCGCCGACGACCACGGGACGTCTCAGGTGGAATCAAAGCCGTGGTCCTTGGAGGTTTCCACGACGGTGCCGTCCACCAAACCATCAGTGCAGACACGTCTGCTGCTGGAGACGATGGAGGTCGCAGAGCAGAAGAGCGAGGAGCGCTGGGACCGGATGATGAAGATTCTAGAGCGCTTGGGCGACAAGGTGGAGGTGATGGAGATCGGGCAGCAACGTCTTCAACGTCAAGCAGAGGCGATGGAGGCGGGTCAGCAACGTCTTCATCACCAAGTTGAGGCTGCTGCAACATCTGCGAGGAAGGCAGAAGAGGAACGATCCATTCTGGCGTGCCAGGTGGACGAAACCGGGAAGGCGGTGTCGCGCCTTCGCTTGGAGTGGATGGCGAAGGAGATGGAAGGTATGGAAACTGAGTCTGAGAGGGAAGTGTGTAACCAAAGGCGGTCTGAGGGTGGTGATCGGGAGCATGGTGAGCGGGAGTTTCGTGTGGATGATCAGCCGGGAGGAAGTAGAGAGCGTTGTGAGCAACGAGGTGGAAATATGGGGAACCGGGTGATTGATCCACAAGGAGGGAATAGAGTGAAAGGGAATTAGGCTTACACCTAGTTCCTAAATAATTTTGGTGGTTGAATTGCCCAACACAAATATTGGACTGACTAGTTTGCTCTAGTGTATAAGTTATACAGGTGCAAAAGGTTCACATCTAGCCAATAAAAAGACCAAGTGTTGGATTCAACAAAGGAGCAATAAGGCAACCGAGGGCACCTCTGGCTGGAGGCACCGGACTGTCCGGTGTGCACCGGACAGTGTCCGGTGCGCCCGTAGACTTCGTTTTCTACCCTTCGCCAGAGGACTTCGACTTCAACCCTTTGCCCTCGGGAATTCGCGGAGGCCGGCGCGCTATAATTCACCGGACTGTCCGGTGTGCACCGGACATGTCCGGTGCGCCAACGAACCGCGGCCTCCGGAACTCGTCATCCTCGGGTTTTCACGACAGCCGCTCCGCTATAATTCACCGGACTGTCCGGTGTGCACCGGACTGTCCGGTGTGCCAGCGGAGCAACGGCTCTCTGCGGCGCCAACGGCTCCCTGCGCAGCATTAAATGCGCGCGCAGCGCGCGCAGACGTCAGGGCTGCCCATACCGGTGCACCGGACATCAAACAGTGCATGTCCGGTGTGCACCGGACACCTCGGCAGGCCCACAAGTCAGAAGCTTCAACGGTCAGAATCCAACGGCAATGGTGACGTGGCAGAGGCACCGGACTGTCCGGTGTGCACCGGACTGTCCGGTGCGCCATCGAACAGAGGCTGCCAGCAACGGTCACTTTTGGTGGTTGGGGCTATAAATACCCCAACCACCCCACCATTCATTGCATCCAAGTTTTCCACTTCTCAACTACTACAAGAGCTCTAGGCATTCAATTCTAGACACATTCAAAGAGATCAAATCCTCTCCAATTCCACATAAAACCCTAGTGACTAGAGAGAGTGATTTGCCGTGTTCATTTGAGCTCTTGCGCTTGGATTGCTTCTTTTCTTTCTCACTTGTTCTTGAGATCACAACTCCATTGTAATCAAGGCAAGAGGCACCAATTGTGTGGTGGCCCTTGCGGGGAAGTTTTGTTCCCGGCTTTGATTAAAGAAGAGAAGCTCACTCGGTCCGTGGGACCGTTTGAGAGAGGGAAGGGTTGAAAGAGACCCGGCCTTTGTGGCCTCCTCAACGGGGAGTAGGTTTGCAAGAACCGAACCTCGGTAAAACAAATCTCCGTGTCTCACTTGCTTATTCGCTTGGGATTTGTTTTGCGCCCTCTCTCGCGGACTCGTTTATATTTCTAACGCTAACCCGGCTTGTAGTTGTGTTTATATTTATAAATTTCAGTTTCGCCCTATTCACCCCCCCTCTAGGCGACTATCAATTGGTATCAGAGCCCGGTGCTTCATTAGAGCCTAACCGCTCGAAGTGATGTCGGGAGATCACGCCAAGAAGGAGATGGAGACCGGCGAAAAGCCCACTACAAGCTACGGGAGCACTTCATCGGAAGAGTCCCGCACCAAAAGGAGGGAGAAGAAGAAGAGCTCCTCCAACAAAGGGAAGGAGAAGAAATCTTCTTCTCACCACAAAGAGAAGAAGGAAAAATCTTCTTCCCACAAGCCACATCGGAAAGGCGACAAGCACAAAAGGATGAGGAAAGTGGTCTACTACGAGACCGACACTTCATCAACTTCTACGTCCGACTCCGATGCGCCCTCCGTCACTTCTAAGCGCCAAGAGCGCAAGAAGTATAGTAAGATCCCCCTACGCTACCCTCGCATTTCCAAACATACACCTTTACTTTCCGTCCCATTAGGCAAACCACCAACTTTTGATGGTGAAGATTACGCTAGGTGGAGCGATTTAATGCAATTTCATCTAATCTCGCTCCACAAAGGTATATGGGATGTTGTTGAGTTTGGTGTACAGGTACCATCAATAGGGGATGAGAATTATGATGAGGATGAGGTAGCCCAAATCAAGCACTTCAACTCTCAAGCCGCAACCATACTCCTTGCCTCTCTAAGCAAGGAAGAATACAACAAAGTGCAAGGGTTGAAAAATGCAAAGGAGATTTGGGATGTGCTCAAAACTGCGCACGAGGGAGATGAGCTCACCAAGATCACCAAGCGGGAGACAATCGAGGGGGAGCTCGGTCGGTTCCGGCTTCACAAAGGGGAGGAGCCACAACACATGTACAACCGGCTCAAGACTTTGGTGAACCAAGTGCGCAACCTCGGGAGCAAGAAGTGGGATGACCACGAAGTGGTAAATGTTATTTTAAGATCTCTTATTTTTCTTAATCCCACTCAAGTTCAATTGATTCGTGGCAATCCTAGATATACTAAAATGACCCCCGAGGAAGTTATCGGGCATTTTGTAAGTTTTGAGTGCATGATAGAAGGCTCGAGGAAAATCAACGAGCTTGGCGACTCATCCGAAGCCCAACCCGTTGCATTCAAGGCAACGGAGGAGAAGAAGGAGGAGGCTACACCAAGTCGACAACCAATCGACGCCTCCAAGCTCGACAATGAGGAAATGGCGCTCGTCATCAAGAGCTTCCGCCAAATCCTCAAACAAAGGAGGGGGAAAGACTACAAGTCCCGCTCCAAGAAGGTTTGCTACAAATGTGGTAAGCCCGGTCATTTTATTGCTAAATGTCCTATATCTAGTGACAGTGACCGAGGCGACGACAAGAAGGGGAGAAGAAAGGAAAAGAAAAAATACTACAAGAAGAAGGGCGGCGATGCCCATGTTTGTCGAGAATGGGATTCCGACGAAAGCTCAAGCGACTCCTCCGACGACGAGGACGCCGCCAACATCGCCGTCACCAAGGGACTCCTCTTCCCCAACGTCGGCCACAAGTGCCTCATGGCAAAGGACGGCAAAAAGAAGAAGGTTAAATCCAACTCCTCCACTAAATATGAATCTTCTAGTGATGACAATACTAGTGATGAGGAAGATAATTTGCGTTCCCTTTTTGCCAACCTTAACATAGCTCAAAAAGAAAAATTAAATGAATTAGTTAGTGCTATTCATGAAAAGGACGACCTTTTGGATTCCCAAGAGGATTGTCTAATTAAAGAAAACAAAAAACATGTTAAGGTTAAAAAGGCTTATGCTCTAGAAGTAGAAAAATGTGAAAAATTATCTAGTGAGCTAAGCACTTGCCGTGAAATAATTGACAACCTTAGGAATGAAAATGCTATTTTAAATGCTAAGGTTGATTCTCATGTTTGTGATGTTTCAATTTCCACTCCTAGAGATAATAATGATGATTTGCTTGCTAGGATTGAAGAATTGAACATTTCTCTTGCTAGCCTTAGAGTAGAAAATGAAAAGTTGATTACTAAGGCTAAAGAACTAAACGTTTGCAATGTTACAATTTCTGATCTTAGAACTAAAAATGATATGCTGCATGCTAAGGTTGTAGAATTAAAATCTTGCAAACCCTCTACATCTATCGTTGAGCATGTATCTATTTGTACTAGATGTAGAAATATTGATATTGATGCTATTCATGATCACATGATTTTAATTAAGCAACAAAATGATCATATAGCTAAACTAGATGCTAAAATTGCCGAGCACAACTTAGAAAATGAGAAATTTAAATTTGCTCGTAGCATGCTTTATAATGGGAGACGCCCTGGCATCAAGGATGGCATTGGCTTCCAAAGGGGAGACAATGTCAAACTTAATGCCCCTCCTAAGAACTTGTCTAACTTTGTTAAGGGCAAAGCTCCCATGCCTCAGGATAACGAGGGTTACATTTTATACCCTGCCGGCTATCCTGAGAGCAAAATTAGGAAGATTCATTCTAGGAAGTCTCACTCTGGCCCTAATCATGCTTTTATGTATAAGGGTGAGACATCTAGTTCTAGGCAACCAACTCATGCTAAGTTGCCTAAGAAGAAAATTCCTAATGCATCAAACGATCATGCCATTTCATTTAAAACTTTTGATGCATCTTATGTGCTTACTAGCAAATCCGGCAAGGTAGTTGCCAAATTTGTTGGGGGCAAACACAAGGGCTCCAAGACTTGTGTTTGGGTACCCAAAGTTCTTGTTTCTAATGCCAAAGGACCCAAAACCGTTTGGGTACCTAAAGTCAAGAACTAAAATTGTTTTGTAGGTTTATGCATCCGGGGGCTCAAGTTGGATACTCGACAGCGGGTGCACAAACCACATGACAGGGGAGAAGAAGATGTTCTCCTCATATGAGAAAAACCTAGATCCCCAACGAGCTATCACCTTCGGGGATGGAAATCAAGGTTTGGTCAAAGGTCTTGGTAAAATAGCTATATCTCCTGACCATTCTATTTCCAATGTTTTTCTTGTTGATTCATTAGATTACAACTTGCTTTCTGTTTCCCAATTATGTCAAATGGGCTACAACTGTCTTTTTACTGATATAGGTGTCACTGTCTTTAGAAGAAGTGATGATTCAATAGCATTTAAGGGTCTGTTAGAGGGTCAGCTATACTTAGTGGATTTTAATAGAGCTGAACTCAACACATGCTTAATTGCTAAGACTAACATGGGTTGGCTCTGGCATCGCCGACTAGCCCATGTTGGGATGAAGAATCTTCACAAGCTTCTAAAGGGAGAGCACATTTTAGGATTAACAAATGTTCATTTTGAGAAAGACAGGATTTGTAGCGCATGCCAGGCGGGGAAGCAAGTTGGAGTCCATCACCCACACAAGAACATCATGACGACCGACAGGCCGCTTGAGCTACTCCACATGGATCTATTCGGCCCGATTGCTTACATAAGCATCGGCGGGAGTAAGTATTGTCTTGTTATTGTGGATGATTATTCTCGCTTCACTTGGGTATTCTTTTTACAGGAAAAATCTCAAACCCAAGAGACCTTAAAGGGATTCTTGAGACGAGCTCAAAATGAGTTCGGCTTAAGGATCAAGAAAATAAGAAGCGACAACGGGACGGAGTTCAAGAACTCTCAAATTGAAGGCTTCCTTGAGGAGGAGGGCATCAAGCATGAGTTCTCCTCTCCCTACACGCCACAACAAAATGGTGTAGTGGAGAGGAAGAATCGAACTCTATTGGACATGGCAAGAACCATGCTTGATGAGTACAAGACACCGGACCGGTTTTGGGCCGAAGCGGTCAACACCGCCTGCTACGCCATCAACCGGTTATATCTTCACCGAATCCTCAAGAAGACATCATATGAACTCCTAACCGGTAAAAAGCCCAACATTTCATATTTTAGAGTTTTTGGTAGCAAATGCTTCATTCTTATTAAAAGAGGTAGAAAATCTAAATTTGCTCCTAAAACTGTAGAAGGCTTTTTACTTGGTTATGACTCAAACACAAGGGCATACAGGGTCTTTAACAAGTCCACTGGACTAGTTGAAGTCTCTTGTGACGTTGTGTTTGATGAAACTAACGGCTCTCAAGTAGAGCAAGTTGATCTTGATGAGATAGGTGAAGAACAGGCTCCATGCATCGCGCTAAGGAACATGTCCATCGGGGATGTGTGTCCTAAGGAATCCGAAGAGCCTCCAAGTACACAAGATCAACCATCCTCCTCCATGCAAGCATCTCCACCAACTCAAAATGAGGATGAGGCTCAAAATGATGAAGAGCAAAATCAAGAAGACGAGCCACCTCAAGATAATAGCAATGATCAAGGGGGAGATACAAATGATCAAGAAAAGGAGGATGAGGAAGAACCAAGACCGCCACACCCAAGAGTCCACCAAGCAATCCAACGAGATCACCCCGTCGACACCATCCTCGGCGACATTCATAAGGGGGTAACTACTCGATCTCGGGTTGCTCATTTTTGTGAACATTACTCTTTTGTTTCCTCTATTGAGCCACACAGGGTAGAGGAAGCTCTCCAAGATTCGGGTTGGGTGGTGGCGATGCAAGAGGAGCTCAACAATTTCACGAGGAATGAGGTCTGGCATTTAGTTCCACGTCCTAACCAAAATGTTGTAGGAACCAAATGGGTCTTCCGCAACAAGCAAGATGAGCATGGTGTGGTGACAAGGAACAAAGCTCGACTCGTGGCCAAAGGGTATTCACAAGTCGAAGGTTTGGATTTTGGTGAAACCTATGCACCCGTAGCTAGGCTTGAGTCAATTCGCATATTATTGGCCTATGCTACTTACCATGGCTTCAAGCTTTATCAAATGGACGTGAAGAGTGCCTTCCTCAATGGACCAATCAAGGAAGAGGTCTATGTTGAGCAACCTCCCGGCTTTGAAGACAGTAAGTATCCTAATCATGTCTATAGGCTCTCTAAGGCGCTTTATGGGCTCAAGCAAGCCCCAAGAGCATGGTATGAATGCCTTAGAGATTTCCTTATTGCTAATGGCTTCAAAGTCGGCAAGGCCGATCCTACACTCTTTACTAAAACTCTTGAAAATGACTTGTTTGTATGCCAAATTTATGTTGATGATATTATATTTGGGTCTACTAACGAGTCTACATGTGAAGAGTTTAGTAGGATCATGACACAGAAATTCGAGATGTCGATGATGGGGGAGTTGAAGTATTTTCTAGGATTCCAAGTCAAGCAACTCCAAGAGGGCACCTTCATTAGCCAAACGAAGTACACTCAAGACATTCTTGCTAAGTTTGGGATGAAGGATGCCAAACCCATCAAGACACCCATGGGAACTAATGGGCATCTCGACCTCGACACGGGAGGTAAGTCCGTGGATCAAAAGGTATACCGGTCGATGATTGGTTCATTGCTTTATTTATGTGCATCTCGACCGGACATTATGCTTTCCGTTTGCATGTGTGCAAGATTTCAAGCCGACCCTAAGGAATCACACCTTACGGCCGTAAAACGAATCTTGAGATATTTAGCTTATACTCCTAAGTTTGGGCTTTGGTACCCTCGGGGATCCACTTTTGATTTAATTGGTTATTCTGATGCCGATTGGGCGGGGTGTAAGATCAATAGGAAGAGCACATCGGGGACTTGCCAGTTCTTGGGAAGATCCTTGGTGTCTTGGGCTTCAAAGAAGCAAAATTCGGTCGCTCTTTCCACCGCCGAAGCCGAGTACATTGCCGCAGGACATTGTTGCGCGCAATTGCTTTGGATGAGGCAAACCCTGCGGGACTACGGTTACAAATTAACCAAAGTCCCTTTGCTATGTGATAATGAGAGTGCAATTAAAATGGCCGACAATCCCGTCGAGCATAGCCGCACTAAGCACATAGCCATTCGGTATCATTTTCTTAGGGATCACCAACAAAAGGGGGATATCGAGATTTCTTACATTAATACTAAAGATCAATTAGCCGATATCTTTACCAAGCCACTTGATGAACAATCTTTTACCAGACTTAGGCATGAGCTCAATATTCTTGATTCTAGAAATTTCTTTTGCTAAGCTTGCACACATAGCTCATTTGAATACCTTTGATCATATCTCTTCTATATGCTATGACTAATGTGTTTTCAAGTCTATTTCAAACCAAGTCATAGGTATATTGAAAGGGAATTGGAGTCTTCGGCGAAGACAAAGGCTTCCACTCCGTAACTCATGCTTCGCCATCACTCCGAGCAACTCTCTATTCCTTGAGGAGAAATGAGCATCAAAGAAAAGAACTTCATCCTTGGGGGAGAGAGTAAAAGCTCAAAAGCAAAAGGACCGGACCTCGTCTTTGGTATAATCTTAACTCATTTACTTATGACCAAAGGGGAGGAACTTACTTCAAGGGCTCTAATGATTCCGTTTTTTGGCGATTCATGCCAAAAAGGGGGAGAAATGAGCCCAAAGCAAAAGGACCGCACCACCACCACCAAATTCAAAAACTTAGTGCTTTCCAAAAGTCTTTATCATTTGGTATCCTATTGTGTTAAAAAGGGGGAGAAAGTAGTATTTCAAAAATGGTATATCAAAACCCTCTTGAACACTAAGAGGTGGATCTCTTTTAGGGGGAGTTTTGTTTAGTCAAAGGAAAAGCATTTGAAATAGGGGGAGACAATTTCAAATCTTGAAAATGCTTTGCAAACTCTTATTCATGTACCTTTGACTATTTGCAAAAGATCTTTGAAATGGATTTACAAAAAGAATTTGCAAAAACAAAACATGTGGTGCAAACGTGGTCCAAAATGTTATATAAGAAAGAAACATTCCTTGCATATCTTGTAAGTAGTTATATTGGCTCAATTCCAAGTAACCTTTGCACTTACATTATGTAAACTAGTTCAATTATGCACTTCTATATTTGCTTTGGTTTGTGTTGGCATCAATCACCAAAAAGGGGGAGATTGAAAGGGAATTAGGCTTACACCTAGTTCCTAAATAATTTTGGTGGTTGAATTGCCCAACACAAATATTGGACTGACTAGTTTGCTCTAGTGTATAAGTTATACAGGTGCAAAAGGTTCACATCTAGCCAATAAAAAGACCAAGTGTTGGATTCAACAAAGGAGCAATAAGGCAACCGAGGGCACCTCTGGCTGGAGGCACCGGACTGTCCGGTGTGCACCGGACAGTGTCCGGTGCGCCCGTAGACTTCGTTTTCTACCCTTCGCCAGAGGACTTCGACTTCAACCCTTTGCCCTCGGGAATTCGCGGAGGCCGGCGCGCTATAATTCACCGGACTGTCCGGTGTGCACCGGACATGTCCGGTGCGCCAACGAACCGCGGCCTCCGGAACTCGTCATCCTCGGGTTTTCACGACAGCCGCTCCGCTATAATTCACCGGACTGTCCGGTGTGCACCGGACTGTCCGGTGTGCCAGCGGAGCAACGGCTCTCTGCGGCGCCAACGGCTCCCTGCGCAGCATTAAATGCGCGCGCAGCGCGCGCAGACGTCAGGGCTGCCCATACCGGTGCACCGGACATCAAACAGTGCATGTCCGGTGTGCACCGGACACCTCGGCAGGCCCACAAGTCAGAAGCTTCAACGGTCAGAATCCAACGGCAATGGTGACGTGGCAGAGGCACCGGACTGTCCGGTGTGCACCGGACTGTCCGGTGCGCCATCGAACAGAGGCTGCCAGCAACGGTCACTTTTGGTGGTTGGGGCTATAAATACCCCAACCACCCCACCATTCATTGCATCCAAGTTTTCCACTTCTCAACTACTACAAGAGCTCTAGGCATTCAATTCTAGACACATTCAAAGAGATCAAATCCTCTCCAATTCCACACAAAACCCTAGTGACTAGAGAGAGTGATTTGCCGTGTTCATTTGAGCTCTTGCGCTTGGATTGCTTCTTTTCTTTCTCACTTGTTCTTGAGATCACAACTCCATTGTAATCAAGGCAAGAGGCACCAATTGTGTGGTGGCCCTTGCGGGGAAGTTTTGTTCCCGGCTTTGATTAAAGAAGAGAAGCTCACTCGGTCCGTGGGACCGTTTGAGAGAGGGAAGGGTTGAAAGAGACCCGGCCTTTGTGGCCTCCTCAACGGGGAGTAGGTTTGCAAGAACCGAACCTCGGTAAAACAAATCTCCGTGTCTCACTTGCTTATTCGCTTGGGATTTGTTTTGCGCCCTCTCTCGCGGACTCATTTATATTTCTAACGCTAACCCGGCTTGTAGTTGTGTTTATATTTATAAATTTCAGTTTCGCCCTATTCACCCCCCCTCTAGGCGACTATCATAGAGATTATCGGCCTTCAGATTTGCCGAAGATGGCATTCCCCAAATTTCAGGGTGTTGAACCTAAGATTTGGTTCGATAAGTTCTTGGAGTATTACAATTCTATCAGGTGCCTGAGTTTTTGTGGCCGTCATCAGCTTCTTTGCACATGGAAGGAAATGCAGTACGGTGGGTGCGAGAATACAAGAGGAGTCAAGGATTGGGAAATTGGGCCCAGTTTACTCAAGCAGTTCAGGAAAAGTTTGGGGCAGAAGAGGATTCCCAAGCAATGAGGGGTTTGTTGCAGCTGACGCGGAGGTCTAGTTTAGAGGAGTACGTTCATGCTTTTGAAGAGGCCAAGTATGCTAATACTTTACACAACCCTGGGTTGGGAGAAACTTTCTTTGTTTCTCAGTTTGTGAAAGGCTTGAAGGGGGAATTGCAGGGACATGTGTTGGCTAGGGATGGCAATGGGCACATTTTACCCGCGTGCCTGCGGGTAAAAACCCTATAGGGTGCGGGTTTGGGTGTGAGTTTGTACCCGTGGGTACGAGTACGGGTTTGATTCTCAACCCGACTGGTTTTTTCTCGTGGGTATGAAAATGTTGTACCCGTGCCCGCATACCCGCGTGTGTGTCTGTGTAGACTGTAGAGCACATGCATCTCAATTTAGTGCCACCCCGAAAGCTTTGAGCGAGCGGAGCCAATCAAATGATATAAAAGGAGACTACAGGCGCCAGGGAACTCGTAGAACTTTTTCTAAGATCGGTACATGTTTTTATCAGTTTAGTAAATATTTATTATATGACTGTGCCCGCGGGTGTACCCGCGGGTGCCATAAACCCGCGGGTAGCGGGTTTGGGTAACATACGCTACTTGTCGCGGGTAGCGGGTGCGGGTACGTGTTTAACATTAATCTCACGGGTACGGGTTTGTAATCTCTGTACCCGCGGGTTTTAAACCCGTTGCCATCCCTAGTGTTGGCGCAATTACCTCGAACAATGGATCGAGCGATACTCCTGGCTCAGATACAACAGGAAGTGGTGGAGATGAACAAGGCCAAATTGCAGAGGAATTATTTAGGGGGCAAAATGATGGTTAACACAACGAAAGGAGATCCTAGAGCAGTAACTGGCCCTGCTGATTTGGCTAAGGAGAGGCAGCTGAGAGATTTTCGGAGGCTAAATGGTTTATGTTTTGGTTGTGGAGAGAAGTACGAGCTAGGACATCAAGCTAAATGCCCAAAAAGAGGTGGAGCTCAATTACATAATCTGACTATAGAGGATATGGGGTTGGTATTGTCAGATGAGGCGTTGCAGCAGCTGGATCAGGAAGATAAGGAAGTGGAGGAAGCATATAAGTTGTCTATAAATGCTATCAGTGGAACTGACCGTGAGGATTGTATGAGAGTTCGGGCTCTGATCCAAAATCAAGTACTGGTGATGTTGGTAGACTCGGGCAACTCCTCAAGTTTTGTCAGTCAGAGAATCGTAGATCAGTTGGCCTTATCAACTGAAGTGGTTTCACCAGTAAGAGTGAAGGTGGCTAATGGTGAGTCTATGTTAAGTTCAAAATGGGTGGCAACGCTGGAGTGGTGGGCAGAAGGACACACTTATGCCGGTAATATGAGAGTACTGGATTTAGAAGCTTATGATGCTATATTGGGGTATGATTGGCTAAAGAGCCATAGTCCTATGGAGTTTGATTGGGACAACAAGGTGCTGACATTCTGGGATAAAGGGGTAAGAGTGCAGCTGAAGGGGGATGGTGTAGGAAGTACAAAAGTGTTGCAAGTGTCAGCTGTGCAGCTGAGAAGGTGGATGAAGGGAAATGAAGTGTGGGCTTTTGTGATGTTGGAAACAATGCAGGAGGAAGGTGCTGAAAAGGAACAGGAGCCACTGAGGCAGATACTTAAGGAGTTTGAAGATGTGTTTGCCATGCCCACTGGACTACCTCCGGTTAGGATGTATGACCATCATATACCATTGCTCCCAGGGTCTATTCCGGTGAATTCTAGGCCTTATAGGTATTCACCTTTCCACAATACAGAAATAGAAAGGCAAGTGACAGAGTTATTAACTGCAGGACTGATAGTGCCCAGTGCCAGTCCATTTGCATCCCCCGTATTACTAGTTCAGAAGAAAGATGGCAGCTGGAGGTTTTGCATCGATTATAGAAGGTTGAACTCCATGACCATCAAGAACCGATTTCCCATGCCCTTGGTGGATGAGATCCTGGATGAGTTGGCAGGAACTCAGTTTTTCACAAGTCTAGACATGACTGCGGGGTATCATCAGATTAGGTTGGCAGAGGAGGATGGGGGTAAAACTGCGTTCAAAACTCATCATGGCCATTACCAATTCCGAGTTATGCCTTTTGGTTTGACAAATGCACCAGCGACATTCCAGTGTGCCATGAACACAGTGCTATAACCGTTTCTACGAAAGTTTGTTATGGTATTCTTGGATGATATATTAATCTACAACCTGAGTCTGGAGGAGCACTACAAACATCTCAGGATGGTATTGTCCAAGCTCAGAGAACATAAGTTTTTCTTGAAGCATAAGAAGTGTGTTTTTGCGAAGAAAGAGCTGAAATATCTTGGACATGTTATATCCAGAGAAGGGGTAGCGACAGACCCTACAAAGACAGCTGCTATGCTAGCATGGCCTAGACCACAGAATATCACTGAGTTAAGAGGATTTCTGGGGCTTACAGGGTACTACAGGAAGTTTGTGTGTGGGTATGGAGTTCTGGCATGACCCCTCACTCAGCTGCTGCAAAAATAGCATGGGTTCAAGTGGAATGATGAAGCTCAAGCAGCGTTTGAGGCCCTAAAAAAAGCTATGACGACTACTCCTGTCTTGGCCCTACCATGATTTGATCTTCCTTTTGTGGTAGAGACAGATGCATGTGACAACGGAATGGGGGCAGTGCTCATGCAACAAGGAAAGCCCATAGCTTATATCAGCAAGGCTTTAGGAGAGAGGAATAGACACCTGTCTATCTATGATAAAGAGTTTTTAGCCTTAATCCTTGATGTGGAGAAATGGAGGCCATATCTGCAAAGGAGTCCATTTGTTATCGAGACTGATCATAAGTCACTTACATTTTTAGGGGAGCAGCAACTACAGTTCGAACTACAAAGGAAAGCTATGGCAAGATTAATGGGCCTTCAGTTTCAGATCGTTTACAAAAAAGGGGTAGAGAATCGAGTAGCTGATGCTCTATCCAGGGTGGGGGCTATGATGGAGCTGGCTGTTCTTTCTGAAGTACAACCAGTGTGGATTCAAGATATTTTGAATTCCTATGTGACAGATGTTGAAGCTCAAGAGTTAATTACTCAGCTGTTGGTGCATAGTCCCAATGAACAAGGGTTTAGTTTGCAGCAAGGTATTGTCAGGAAAGGTGACCGAATCTGGATAGGGTCCAACTCTGCCCTTAGAACCAAACTGATAGCACCTTTACATGACAGTGCCATGGGGGGACATTCTGGCATACATGCAACTTATCAGAGGGTCAAGAAACTTTTTTGGTGGAAGGGACTTAAGGTGGATGTAACTCTATTTGTGCACTAGAGCCTGACCTGTCAACAGGCAAAACCAGAAAGGACTCATCCAGCAGGATTGTTACAGCCTCTTCCTATTCCACATGGAATTTGGGCAGATGTCACAATGAATTTTATCGAAGGGCTGCCAAAGTCTGAAGGTTATGACACTATCATGGTAGTCGTGGACAGATTCACAAAATATGGGCATTTTCTTCCACTCAAACACCCTTTCACTGCCCAAGGAGTGGCTCAAGTATTCTTGGACCAGGTGGTGAAGTTACATGGACCTCCCAAATCCATTGTATCAGACAGAGACAAGATTTTCATTAGCTCTTTTTGGAAGCACCTATTTCAACTTATGGATGTCAAGTTGCTGTTTTCAACTGCCTATCATCCGCAAACTGACGGTCAAAGCGAACGGGTGAATTAATGTTTGGAGACATATTTAAGGTGTGCAGTAAATGCTCAGCCGTCTAAATGGAAGTTGTGGTTGGCCTTGGCAGAATTTTGGTACAATACTACTTACCATACTAGTCTGGGTTGTACTCCTTTCAAAGCACTATATGGATATGATGCTCCGATGTTGGCATTACCTCAATCTGGTGTTCGTGAGGATGGGTCAGTAAAGGATTGGCTGGCTGACAGGGTTGCTTTCTCAACTCATCTCAGAGAACAACTGAGAGCACCTAGAGGGGGGGGGGGGTGAATAGGTGATCTTAGAACAGAGCTCGAATCACTTAGAAACACAAACGAATGCGCAGAGACTTAGTGTGGATGATCAAGAATGCTCAAAGGTTGCTTGTGTGTCTCCTCCATGCGCCTAGGGGCTCCTTTTATAGCCCCAAGGCAGCTAGGAGCCGTTGAGAGCAAATCCGGAAGGCCATCCTTGCCTTCTGTCGTCGGGGGCACCGGACAGTCCGGTGCACACCGGACACTGTCCGGTGCCCGATTTGTTTCCTTAAACGGCGAAGACGACCGTTGCAGACCGTTGGCAGATCTGGCTCTGTTGGCGCACCGGACATGTCCGGTGCACACCGGACAGTCCGGTGCCGTCTTCCGACCGTTGGCTCGGCCACGTGTCCCGCGCGGATTGCGCGGCCGACCGTTGGCCCTGGCCGACCGTTGGCTCACCGGACAGTCCGGTGCACACCGGACAGTCCGGTGAATTTTAGCCGTACGCCGCCGGCCAATTTCCCGAGAGCGGCCAGTTCGAGTCGCGCCAGCCTGGCACACCGGACACTGTCCGGTGCACACCGGACAGTCCGGTGCTCCAGACCGAGCTGGGTCTTGGCAGCACACAGCCAAGTCCCTTCTCCTTTTCTCTATTCTTCTTCTTTCTGTTTCTAACACTTAGACAGATATATTAGTACTTAAAACCAATGTACTAAGGCTTAGAAACATACCTTTACTTCATGATTTTCACCTTGTTCATCCATGTACATAAATTCCCAATTAAGCACATGTGTTGGCACTCAATCACCAAAATACATAGAAATGGCCCAAGGGCACATTTCCCTTTCAATCTCCCCCTTTTTGGTGATTTATGCCAACACAACATAAAGCAACTAGAACAAGTGCAAACTCACTTCAAATAAAATAAATTTAAGTTTTATTCAATTTTGGCATATATGGATCATCCTTTGCCACCACTTGGTTTGTTTTTGCAAATCAAACTCAAATCTCTATCTCTAAGTCAAACACACATGTTGAAGTATAAAGAGAGTCATTCCAAAAGAGATTGATCAAAGATTTCAAAAACTCCCCCTTTTTCCCATAATCAACACTTCTCCCCACAAGAAGCCAATTTTTGAAAATAGAGACAATAAGAGACAATAAAAGCTTTTGACAAAACAAAAACTCTATTCTACTATTTTCAAAATCTCTCAAGTGGTAGCTGATCCATTTATCACTTTGGCCTTTATTTTCTCCCCCTTTGGCATCAAGCACCAAAACGGGATCAATCTTGGCCCGTTAACCCCATTGCCTCACCAAAGTCTTCAATTAAGAGCAAATGGCAATAAGATTTCATGAGATGAACTTGGAATTAGTTACCCTCTCATCGGAGTGCAGTGGAAGTCTTTCATGGTCCAAGTCCACCTTTTCCTTTTCAATCCTCCTTCGAGACTAAATTATCAAACTCAAGCACAAGGTTAGTCTCAAAGGGTCAAGTTGTAACACATCTCCCCCTAAACATGTGCATCACTTTGCAACGGACTTGTGAGGTCCAGGGAGGGTTTGTACAACTTGAGCACCACAATAAGCAACAAAATGCAGAATGAACCTGATCAAATGCATAAACACATGTATGCTACAATTCAATCCAAGTTCCGCGAATCTAAGACATTTAGCTCACTACGCAGCCTGCAAAAGGTCTTCTCATCTAGAGGCTTGGTAAAGATATCGGCTAGCTGGTTCTCGGTGCTAACATGAAACACTTCGATATCTCCCTTTTGCTGGTGGTCTCTCAAAAAGTGATGCCGGATGTCTATGTGCTTTGTGCGGCTGTGTTCAACAGGATTCTCCGCCATGCGGATAGCACTCTCATTGTCACATAGGAGTGGGACTTTGCTCAGATTGTAGCCAAAGTCCCGGAGGGTTTGCCTCATCCAAAGTAGTTGCGCGCAACACTGACCTGCGGCAACGTACTCGGCCTCAGCGGTGGATAGGGCAACAGATGTTTGTTTCTTAGAATTCCATGACACCAGGGACCTTCCTAAGAATTGGCACGTCCCCGATGTACTCTTCCTATCGACCTTACATCCAGCATAGTCGGAGTCTGAGTATCCAACTAAGTCAAAGGTAGACCCCTTTGGATACCAGAGCCCGAAGCAAGGCGTAGCAACCAAATATCTAAGAATTCGCTTCACCGCCACTAAGTGACACTCCTTAGGATCGGATTGAAATCTAGCACACATGCATACGCTAAGCATAATATCCGGTCTACTAGCACATAAGTAAAGCAAAGAACCTATCATTGACCGGTATGCTTTTTGATCAACGGACTTACCTCCTTTGTTGAGGTCGGTGTGTCCGTCGGTCCCCATCGGAGTCTTTGCGGGCTTGGCGTCCTTCATCCCAAACCGCTTTAGCAGATCTTGCGTGTACTTCGTTTGGGAGATGAAGGTGCCGTCCTTGAGTTGCTTCACTTGGAACCCAAGGAAGTAGTTCAACTCGCCCATCATCGACATCTCGAATTTCTGCGTCATCACCCTGCTAAACTCTTCACAAGACTTTTGGTTAGTAGAACCAAATATTATGTCATCGACATAAATTTGGCACACAAACAAATCACCATTACAAGTCTTAGTAAAAAGAGTTGGATCGGCTTTCCCAACCTTGAAAGCATTAGCAATTAAGAAATCTCTAAGGCATTCATACCATGCTCTTGGGGCTTGCTTAAGTCCATAGAGCGCCTTAGAGAGCTTACACACATGGTCGGGGTACCGTTCATCCTCGAAGCCAGGGGGTTGCTCCACGTACACCTCCTCCTTGATTGGCCCGTTGAGGAAGGCGCTCTTCACATCCATTTGAAACAACCTGAAAGAATGGTGAGCGGCATATGCTAGCAAGATACGAATTGATTCTAGCCTAGCCACAGGAGCAAAAGTCTCCTCGAAATCCAAACCTGCGACTTGGGCATAACCTTTTGCCACAAGTCGAGCCTTGTTCCTCGTCACCACCCCGTGCTCGTCCTGTTTGTTGCGGAACACCCACTTGGTTCCCACAACATTTTGCTTCGGACGAGGCACCAGTGTCCAAACTTCATTGCGCTTGAAGTTGTTTAACTCCTCTTGCATGGCCAACACCCAGTCCGGATCTAGCAAGGCCTCTTCTACCCTGAAAGTCTCAATAGAAGAGACAAAGGAGTAATGCTCACAAAAATTAACTAATCGAGATCGAGTAGTTACTCCCTTGCTAATGTCACCCAGAATTTGGTCGACGGGATGATCCCTTTGAATCATCGCTCGAACTTGAGTTGGAGGTGCCGGTTGCGCTTCTTCCTCTATCACTTGATCATCTTGTGCTCCCCCTTGATCAAGCGCCTCCACTTGAGGTACCTGTTCGTCATCTTTGGTTGGGGGATGCACCATAGTTGAGGAAGAAGGTTGATCTCGTTCATCTTGTTCCTGTGGCCGTACTTCTCCAATCGCCATGGTCCGTATAGCGGCCGTCGGAACATCTTCTTCATCTACATCATCACAATCAACAACTTGCTCTCTTGGAGAGCCATTAGTCTCATCAAATACAACGTCGCTAGAGACTTCAACCAAACCCGATGATTTGTTGAAGACTCTATACGCCTTTGTATTTGAGTCATAACCTAATAAAAACCCTTCTACAGCTTTGGGAGCAAACTTAGAATTTCTACCCTTCTTTACTAGAATGTAGCATTTACTCCCAAATACACGAAAGTACGATACATTGGGTTTGTTACCGGTTAGCAGCTCATACGACGTCTTCTTGAGGAGGCGATGAAGGTAGACCCTGTTGATGGCGTGGCACGCCGTGTTCACGGCTTCCGTCCAAAAGCACTCGGGGGTCTTGAACTCTCCTAGCATCGTCCTCGCCATGTCGATGAGCGTCCTGTTCTTCCTCTCTACCACACCATTTTGCTGTGGTGTGTAGGGAGCGGAGAACTCGTGTTTGATCCCTTCCTCTTCAAGGAACTCCTCAACTTGAAGGTTCTTGAACTCGGACCCGTTGTCGCTTCTTATCTTTTTCACTTTGAGCTCAAACTCATTTTGAGCTCTCCTGAGGAAGCGTTTGAGGGTCCCTTGGGTTTCAGACTTATCCTGCAAAAAGAACACCCAAGTGAAGCGGGAAAAATCATCAACAATAACTAAACCATACTTACTTCCCCCTATGCTTAGATAGGCGACGGGTCCGAAGAGATCCATATGCAGCAGCTCCAGGGGTCTTGAAGTGGTCATCACATTCTTGCTGTGATGCGCTCCTCCCACCTGTTTCCCTGCTTGACAAGCTGCACAAGGTCTATCTTTTTCGAAATGAACATTGGTTAGACCTATCACATGTTCTCCCTTTAGAAGCTTGTGGAGGTTCTTCATCCCCACATGTGCTAAGCGGCGATGCCACAGCCAGCCCATGCAAGTCTTAGCCATTAAGCATGCATCTAGACCGGCCTCTTCTTTTGCAAAATCAACTAAATAAAGTTTGCCGTCTAATACACCCTTAAAAGCTAGTGAACCATCACTTCTTCTAAAGACAGACACATCTATATTTGTAAACAAACAATTATATCCCATTTGACATAATTGACTAACAGATAGCAAATTATATCCAAGACTCTCCACTAAGAATACATTTGATATAGAATGCTCATTTGAAATTGCAATTTTACCTAGCCCTTTTACCTTGCCTTGATTCCCATCACCGAATATAATTGAATCTTGGGAATCCTTATTTTTGACGTAGGAGGTGAACATCTTCTTCTCCCCCGTCATATGGTTTGTGCATCCGCTGTCAATAATCCAGCTTGAACCCCCGGATGCATAAACCTGCAAGGCAAATTTAGGCTTGGGTCTTAGGTACCCAACTCATGTTGGGTCCTGCAAGGTTAGCACAAATGTCCTTAGGGACCCAAATGCAAGTCCTGTCTCCCTTGCATTTTGCCCCTAACTTCCTAGCAACTATTTTCCTATCCTTTCTACAAATAGCAAAGGAAGTGTTTAAAGCACAATAAATTATAGAAGGTTCATTCACTACTTTCCTAGGAGCATGAATAACATTCTTTCTAGGCACATGAGCAATATTTCTCCTAGGCATATCCCTATCATGCTTATAAGAAGAACTAGAGGCAAACATGGCATGAGAATCATAAACATGTGAATCAAAATCATTATAAGCATTTCTAGCATTTCTCCTATCATAATACATAAAAGCATGGTTCTTTTTAGCATTACTAGCCATAGGGGCCTTCCCTTTCTCCTTGACGAAGATGGGAGCCTTATGGCTTGTTAAGTTCTTGGCCTCTCTCTTGAAGCCAAGACCATCCTTAATTGAGGGGTGTCTACCAACCGTATAGGCATCCCTTGCAAATTTTATTTTATCAACTTCATTCTTGCTAGTCTTAAGTTGGGCATTAAGACTAGCCACTTCCTTATTTAATTTGGAAATTAAAACTAGATGTTCACTACAGGCATCAACATCGAAATCCTTACACCTAGTGCAAATCTTAACATGTTCTACACAAGAATTAGATTTATTTGCTACTTCTAACTTAGCATTTAAATCATTGTTAAAACCTTGTAAAGTAGAAATGGTTTCATGACAAGTAGATAGTTCATAAGAAAGCATTTCATTTCTTTTTACTTCTAAAGCATATGATTTTTGTGCCTCTACAAATTTATCATGTTCATCATACAATAAATCCTCCTGCTTTTCTAAAAGCCTATCCTTTTCATTCAATGCATCAATCAATTCATTGATTTTATCTATCTTAGATCTATCTAAGCCCTTGAACAAGCATGAATAATCTATGTCATCATCACTAGACTCACTATCACTAGAAGAAGCATAAGTGGAGTCTTGAGTACTCACCTTCTTCTCCCTTGCCATAAGACATGTGAGACGCTCGTTGGGGAAGAGAGCCGATTTGTTGAAGGCAGTGGCGGCGAGTCCTTCGTTGTCGGAGTCGGAGGAGGAGCAATCCGAGTCCCACTCCTTTCCTAGATGCGCCTCGCCCTTTGCCTTCTTGTATTGCTTCTTCTTTTCTCTTTTGTTCCCCTTTTCCTGGTCACTTTCATTATCGGGACAGTTAGCGATAAAATGACCAAGCTTACCGCATTTGAAGCATGAGCGCTTCCCCTTGGTCTTGGTCTTGCTTGGCTGCCCCTTGCGACCATTTAGCGCCGTCTTGAATCTCTTGATGATGAGAGCCATCTCTTCATCGTTGAGTCCGGCCGCCTCAATTTGTGCCACCTTGCTAGGTAGCGCCTCCTTGCTTCGTGTTGCCTTGAGAGCGAGAGGTTGCGGCTCGTTGATCGGACCATTCAAGGCGTCGTCCACATATCTCGCCTCCTTGATCATCATTCGCCCGCTAACAAATTTCCCAAGAACTTCTTCGGGCGACATCTTGGTGTACCTGGGATTTTCACGTATATTGTTCACCAAGTGAGGATCAAGAACGGTAAATGACCTTAGCATTAGGCGGACGACGTCGTGGTCCGTCCATCGCGTGCTCCCGTAGCTTCTTATCTTGTTGATAAGGGTCTTGAGCCGATTGTATGTTTGCGTTGGCTCCTCGCCCCTTATCATTGCGAACCGTCCAAGCTCGCCCTCCACCAACTCCATCTTGGTGAGTAAGGTGACGTCGTTCCCCTCATGAGAAATTTTGAGGGTGTCCCAGATTTGCTTGGCGTTATCCAAGCCGCTCACCTTATGGTATTCATTCCTGCACAAGGAAGCTAGAAGAACAGTAGTAGCTTGTGCATTCTTATGAATTTGTTCATTAATGAACATGGGACTATCCGAACTATCAAAATGCATTCCACTCTCTACAATCTCCCATATACTAGGATGGAGAGAGAATAGGTGACTACGCATTTTGTGGCTCCAAAATCCGTAGTCCTCTCCATCAAAGTGTGGGGGCTTGCCGAGTGGAATGGAGAGCAAATGAGAATGTGAACTTTGCGGAATACGAGAGTAATCAAAAGAAAAGTTCGAATTAACCGGTTTTCTTCTCTCGTAGTCGTTGTGGTCCTCGTCCTTTTGGGAAGAAGTAGACTCGTCGCTGTCGTAGTAGACGATCTCCTTGATGCGCCTGGTCTTCTTCTTCTTCCCTTCCTTCCGTCTTTGGCCCGAGCCGGAGTCGGTAGGCTTATCGTCCTTCGGCTCGTTGACGAAGGATTCCTTCTCTTTGTCGTTGATCACTATACCCTTCCCCTTAGGATCCATCTCTTCGGGCGGTTAGTCCCTTTGTGAAGAGAACGGCTCCGATACCAATTGAGAGCACCTAGAGGGGGGGTGAATAGGTGATCTTAGAACAGAGCTCGAATCACTTAGAAACACAAACGAATGCGCAGAGACTTAGTGTGGATGATCAAGAATGCTCAAAGGTTGCTTGTGTGTCTCCTCCATGCGCCTAGGGGCTCCTTTTATAGCCCCAAGGCAGCTAGGAGCCGTTGAGAGCAAATCCGGAAGGCCATCCTTGCCTTCTGTCGTCGGGGGCACCGGACAGTCCGGTGCACACCGGACACTGTCCGATGCCCGATTTGTTTCCTTAAACGGCGAAGACGACCGTTGCAGACCGTTGGCAGATCTGGCTCTGTTGGCGCACCGGACATGTCCGGTGCACACCGGACAGTCCGGTGCCGTCTTCCGACCGTTGGCTCGGCCACGTGTCCCGCGCGGATTGCGCGGCCGACCGTTGGCCCTGGCCGACCGTTGGCTCACCGGACAGTCCGGTGCACACCGGACAGTCCGGTGAATTTTAGCCGTACGCCGCCGGCCAATTTCCCGAGAGCGGCCAGTTCGAGTCGCGCCAGCCTGGCACACCGGACACTGTCCGGTGCACACCGGACAGTCCGGTGCTCCAGACCGAGCTGGGTCTTGGCAGCACACAGCCAAGTCCCTTCTCCTTTTCTCTATTCTTCTTCTTTCTGTTTCTAACACTTAGACAGATATATTAGTACTTAAAACCAATGTACTAAGGCTTAGAAACATACCTTTACTTCATGATTTTCACCTTGTTCATCCATGTACATAAATTCCCAATTAAGCACATGTGTTGGCACTCAATCACCAAAATACATAGAAATGGCCCAAGGGCACATTTCCCTTTCAACAACTCGCTCGAGCTCAAAATCGGATGAAACAAACAGCTAACCGGGGAAGGACGACAAGAGAGTTTCAGGTTGGGGAGATGGTGTTGCTGAAGCTTCAGCCATATGCTCAAAAAACTGTGGTAAACCGTCCTTGTCCAAAGTTGGCTTTCAATTTTTTTTGGTCCTTTCAGAGTGTTGGCTAAGATTGGTGCGGCAGCTTACAAATTGGATCTCCCAGACAGTGCTCAAGTTCATCCGGTGTTTCACGTTTCGCAACTGAAACCTTACCATCCATCGTATACTCCGGTCTTTACTTCTTTGCCTCCATTGGTGGACCTCTCAAGGACTGGCATTGTTCCTGAAGAAATTCTGGATCGACGTCTGGTGCGCAAAGGCAATCAAACTGTTCCACAAGTAGTTCTTATTCGTTGGTCTGGTGTTCCAGTGGAATCCTCAACTTGGGAAGATTATTATGTGTTGAAGAACTATTTTCCAGACGCCATCGCTTGGGACAAGCGAATACTGAGGCCCGGGGAATTGTCATGTCTGAGCCTGCTACGTCTTCCCAGGATGTGGGCGTGTAACAGTAAGTACTCTAGAGTTGGGCCGTGGGCCGTGTTTAGCGTACTAATATGGTGTCAGGGTTCAATTGGAGTCTGTAATGGCCTGGTAGAGACCGGCTATATACTCTGTACTTGGCCAGTTGGCAAATCACGAACAGAATAATCCAGAGAAACAGATCCGTAACAAACTCACCTCGGGTTGTTGCGTTCCGGTGTCCCTCTGACGTACTCACGTCCCGGCGGTGGCTCGCCGGCGGCCACGGGACGTCTCAGTCTAACGCCTGGGGCTCTGTCCCCACGCGTTCGCTTGCCCTACCACGCCTCTTGCGTGGCTTCGTGCCCCATGCGGCTCTGTCCCCTGCGCGGCTTCGGCCCTAGCTGACACACTCTGTCCCCTATGCGGCTTCGGCCCTAACCATGTGTCAGCTCCTCCCACGTGCGCCTTCCACTGCGCCATATGTTGGCTCTATACGTGCTCGTCTATTAAATCGAAGGCGCCATATGTTGGCTCTATACGGGCTCGTCTATTAAATTATTTTCCCTTCGGTTTTAGATATTATAGCGTACATTAAATCACTCTATCATCTTTTTATGTATACTCAGATATTCCTTGTTGTTGGTTCAGTTATTCTAGTTAATATTAAGTCATTCTGACGTCTAGACAATATTAAGTCATTTCAGAGTCCAAGCAAAGTCATTCAAGCATTCAGACAATGTTAAGTTATTCCAATGAACATTAAATCATTCTAGTAAATGTTAAGTTATTTTGTTGAAAACATTAAGTTATTATTGTCTTCAACATTTTTCTAGGTTTTCTCAGACATTTTGTATGTTATTGGTTCATTCATTCCAGAAAATATTAATTCATTTCAATAAACATTAAGTCTTTCTAGTAAATATTAAATTATTTTCAGAAAATATTAAGTTATTTTTGTTTTCAGCCATTTTTTTCTTATTTTTCTTAGATATTTCTTTATTATTGGTTTAGTTATTCCAGAAAATATTAAGTCATTCTAACGTCCAGACAACATTTAAGTTATTCCAAAGTGTAGACATCATTATGTCATTATAGTAAACATTAAGTCATTTCAGGATGATGTGGCTCGGCTCAGCTCTTTGCGGGGGGTGTGGCGGATCATCTTACGGTTTCAAGGGGAGGCGGCTCAATCGCGGGCGGGCACGCGAGGCGGCTCTTGGTCGCGACGGACGCACTTGGTCGGGTCCAGGAGATGGACTTTTGGTCTATCACACTATATATATATATATATATATATATATATATATATATATATATATATATATATATATATATATATATATATATATATATATATATATATATATATATATATATATATATATATATATATATATATATATATATATATATATATATATATATATATATATATATATATATATATATATATATATATATATATATATATATATATATATATCAAACTGAGTACACAATCACGATACAAAAATGAATTTGATCTAGCTAGTCGATCCAAGCATACCCGAACGGCTACCTGTTACCTACTTACAAATGCAAATTCAGGCATGTCATGATACTGAGCGCCACAGCTACTCCAGCTCCGGTCCACCAGCTCGCGGCACTGCGTCCAGCGGCAGATGGAAGCTTTGCTGCCATGCCGCCGTGCACTCCTGTCTGACCTGGCGCCGGCGGTGGCGTATTTGTGAGGTTTGGTGTAGGCACCGGCCTGATCGGGGACGGAACCAGCGGGCCGGAACCAATGAACGGTTCCTGGTGGGATTCAGGCGCAGCCGCCGGCGCCTGTCCCGGTGGCGCTGCCATGTGGCGCGCCCTTGGTGGTGGAACTGGAAACGGCTGCGGGACTCTGATGCCGGGTGGGACGACGAAGCCGCTCACCTGCAGCACGGCCAGGCTGTACGGCTGCGCGGCGACCACCTTGTCGACGGTGGCGCTCTGGAGCCTCGCGGGCGCGGCGGAGGAGATCGTGGCGCGCCCGTCGTGCCCGGAGTAGACGCGAAGGAACCCCGTGCCGCGGCCGCGCATGGCCTGCAGCAGCGTGGTGACCACGGAGCCTTGGCCCATGTGGCCGCGCTTCAGCGCGCCCAGCCTGGGCTCGTCGATGTAGTCGAGCACGACGTGGAGCGCGAGGAGGTCCGCCATGAATGAGCGCGGGATGCGCGGCTGGCCGCCGAACGCCGCGGCGACGGCGGTGTTGTTGGGCGCGAGCACGGTGGCCTTGTCGCGGCTGTTGATGGCGAGCGCGACGTTGGTCTCGGTGAGCATGGTGCTGAAGGCGCTGAACTCCGGGAAGCCGGCGAGGATCTTGGTGATGTCGATGGTGCCCGCGCCCTCCCCGAAGCCGGCGCCGAGGCCGGGCGGCGCGGGGAGGAGGACGGCGAGCAGCAGGAGGAGGAAGGGCGCCATGCGGTAGTGCTGGGAGTGGGAGAGCAGAGCACGCGGACGGCGGACGCGAACGTGGTGATCGAGAACATATAGCCTGGACGGGAAGTGAAGCTTGTTGAGGTGGCGGGAAGGGAGTGAAAAGAGGCGTTTGGACAGTTGGGTGTCTGACCAGTGACCAGTTCATGCGGCGGACACGGATCGGCCGAGGGTCTTGGGATCGTAATGTGTGGATGTATGTCCTTTTTGTGGGTTGTGTCATGTGTGTATGTCTGTATGACCGCATTAGAATGCACTTCCATTTGAGGCATGTTAGCGCGCATCGCACATTGACCTTTGTGCATGCAGTATTTTACTGAAAAAAATCCCTTCAATACCATCTAAAACTAAACAAATCCTTTAATACCATAAAAAAATACTTGTTCTCTTCGATATCACAAGCTTTAATTTTTAGCCGCTTAAATGTCATTGCCGTCCATAACCAGTTAAATAGTTGTTAGTTGGTGTTGGAGTAGACTAATATATCCCGTGTCTGTTAGCAATTTAGGTATTTCACATTCAATTTAATATAGAAATATAGCACGATAAATATGATGAAAGGTACGTGCATGTGTGCATAATTACTCATAGTACCAGTAAAGAACAAACTAACATGCACACAAATAAGAAACAAGTGAGTAACATGCGAAGGGACCAATGCTCAAGGCACCGGTAGTTCCATTCACATGAGACATCTCATGTGTATGTTCGATATAGACGATCTAAGCCGATGCAGGAAGGGGTACGCAGTGTAGTCACTCGAACGGTCGCTGGGAAGAAGTCGTACGACAGGAACAACAACCACCAGAAGGAGATGAAGACAAACACCAACGCCGCCCACCAGGAGGAAGACAAACATCTTCCCGCGAACAAGGTGATGTCGATCCCATGAACAAGCCGGTGTCAATTTAGCGAACAAGCCATGTCGGGGATACGATCCCCGATCCCTAGGACCCATCCGTCAGGGAGCGCTGAGGGAAAGCCTCTGGTCATTGGGAATCGTTGGTCAGCTGGAGGAGACAGATAACGTCTACCCTGGAGGAAATCGCCTGTTAGTCACTTATTCTCAAATGCTGTGAATCAATAACAAGGCAACACATTTGTTAAGTATTAAGGACCTTCGTCTTCCGAAGCATCATCTCCTCATGGATATAATGATTATCAGACGAAGGTCATGAAGGACATGCCTTCATCATCTTATTGATAAGCAAGAATGCGAAGAAATGAAAACAACAAATGTATCCCGTTGGCTCCTTCATATTTGCATTCCACCAAACATGCATGAATATTAAAAAGATTTATCTTACAATGATACCTTCGGCTTGCTCGAATGTGTTGATGTAAGGGAGATTACAAATCAACGTGAACAGTACGGTGCTACTGTTCATCTATTTATAGGCATGTGACGCAGCCCGGGTAAAAGTACATTTATGTCCCCGACATTCACTTATGATCGTAATATAAGTCATTAAGGACTAAGTAGTCTTTTTCCCCCTTCGGTCAGCATCATCATCATACTTCATCTCCATCACGAGCGGAAGCTGTCAATTTGGCGATAGCTTTGGCGTTTATTCTTATCATCTTTAGATCATATCTTCATCTTGTGTGCCTTCATCATGAGAAAAAGACTTGCATCTTGAAGACGAAGCTCCCTGTAATAGCTTATGCTGAAAACAAATGGTTAATTATATTTTTGAGGACCTTCGGAAGAGGAAGGCCCCAACAATAGCCCCTCACAGTATTAATTTGTTTCTATGTAACAAATTCAGACTGCGACGTGAACAAAGGCCTTTAGCCTAAGGTCAAAAAACACCTTCCTTTCGCTAGAATAGCGAATCATCCTGAACCGTGGGACCCACCTAGCCGTGGGGCTCTGAGTATATATATAGAAGGCTATGTCACGAATATTTTTCGTGCCATCTAGCTTTCATGCTGCAGCTGTCATTTTAGTTTTCCTGCTTTCCTGCACTGTGAGTGCAATTGTTTGTGAGCTTCAACTTTCTGCTGTAACTGTCACTGAAATGGATGAGGATAAGAAAAGCGCTAATCCCACACTCGCTGGCTTCTATGAAGCCATGGAAAGGACCAACATAGAGAAGATCACCAACGAAATGTTAGCTGGACTATCTGGTGATTCAAGCGATAGTGAAAGCTTCGATGTTGAGAGTGAGAATGAAAATGACGAAGATCGGCCGTGGAGACCAAGCCACGTTGTTTTTGGAAAATCCACAATTAGACAATGTCAAATTGAAGCGATGAAAGGCAAATACTTTCATGATGTTTCTATAGTGAGGGCTGGAGGAGAAGACACAGTTCCCCTGCTAGAAGGGGATGAAGTGGTAGTCTTCAGGAGCTTCATGAAAGCTGGGCTTCACTTTCCACTTCACAAGATGCTAGTCGAAGTTTTGAAGACGTTTGAATTATACCTTCATCAGATTACCCCCAAAGCTCTTATTAGAGTGGGAGTTTTTATTTGGGCCATGAGGAGCCAAGGACTGGAGCTAGATGCGAGATGCTTCTGCAATATTCATGAGCTGTCCTATCAGACGAAGGCAACCAGAAAGGAACAGTATCATAACAATTTTGGTTGTTATAGCTTCGTGCCTCGGCCTAAGGTGAATTACCCTGTGCCCACGTTCCGAAAGAAGTGGCCAGGTTCTTGGACGAAGGAATGATTTTATGTGAAGAATGACCTGAGTAAGAGGGAAGATGTGAAGAGCGTTATTGAGTGTCCTATGTGGTCACGCTTTGACATTAGAAGGCCATCCAATGCACTTGGGAATGATGTGCAAGCGTGCCAGGCTGCTTTCAACACAGTATGCACCTATATTGGCACAAAATACTTAGTTCAAGAGCATATTGCTTATAAAGTATGGCCTCTTGCAAGCGAATGGGAAATGCCGAAGGAGACCGTCGCTGGCTCCAGCCAGGGTGGCCTGTTTTATCTGAAGTATACTTTTCGGTTCAGAAACCAGTTTGATGAGCCAAATGATGATTGGTTAGAGGCTATAGAGGCAACAAGCGATGAGATACTTGGAGTGTACTCGAAGGCAGAAGATGAAGCTATGACGGTTGCCTTCGGCGCTCGCGTCAAGAAGAGGTTGAATAGAGTGTTTGATGTGATTGGGTTCGTTTACCCAGGCTACTGCTACCCCACCCAGAAGCAAGGGAGGAAAAGGAAGGCTGCTGCGTCGACATCTACTGGCGTGTCGAGGTCAAAGAAAATTAAGTGAAAGGGTGGAAACAACTACCCTGGCCATAGAGACTGTTCCTACTGTGCCTATTGAAACTATTGTAGGCCCGGACAGAGAGCCAGAGCCAGAAAAGGTAGCAGAAAAAGTGCCAGAGCAGCCGAAGATGAAGGTGACAACACTGCCAAAGCTGCCAGCTACCATAGGAACTCTAAGGAACAAGAGGATGGCTAGTGTCTTGGAAGTTGTTCTAGAATCTGTGAAAATGTCGCCTCCTTCTTCTGCCAAAGCTTCTGGCAATAAAACTGAAGATGTCTCAGAGATGATTACTGCTAGCACTTCTGCCCATGCCGAGGCGAGACCTTCGGAGGTTGTACCTAAAAATCTTGTGGAGAAGAGCCTTCCAGAGAATCCTTCGGCGTCTGCTCCCGAAGCACCTTCTAGTAGTGATTTGAATTTCATTGTGCGACATGCTTCGGGAAAGCAACTATCAACAAAGCAAGCTGCCGAAACGGAACATTACGCTAAAGAGCTGAAGTACCCCCATGGATCCTTGGTATACGGAGAGGATAATGATGATGATTTCCTCTATTGTCTACCTGATGGTAAGGAGATCAATGTTTGCCGCGAAATGATGGATCATATGGGGTATCCGAAGCTCGAACTCGGCTTGTCTGCGATGACCAAAGATCAGCTTGCAAATAGCCTCGCCTACAACAACCTGAAGGTGCATATATTTTGATTTGTCATTCTACCATTTGTGTTACAACAAACTATTTTTGTGGTTTTTCTTATCGTCTCTACGTGTTCACTCTTTGTTTTCTAGGGCTTGATTTTAAGCAAGGCTTTGAAAGCCCAGAAAGATGTAGAAGATGAGAGCTGCTGAATAGCGCTTGGAAACCTTCATTCAGAGGTTATTAGATTAAGAAATGAAGCTCTTGAGAAGGACAAAATATTACTCTCTTTAGTGGAAAGATTGAAATCTAGCGAGGCCAGGCTTTCCGCTCAAACCGAAGCTCATGAAGCCGAAGTACAAGAACTAAAGAGGAAGGTTGCCGAAGCAACTGAGAACTTTGAAGTTGAAGTGGTGAAGCATGAGATATATGAAATTGAAATATCAAGAGCACAAAAGAATGTCGATGAGCTTCGTGCCGCCAAAGAAAAATGTTATGAAATATCCATGGAATGCACTAAGAATTTAAGGAACGACTTTGCTAAGGTTGGAGCCTATTGCTCTGAGCAAAAAATTATTCGTGGAAATCCTGATGAAGTCATTCAATGGATAAATGGCAAAGTTGAAGCTTTCGAAGAAGTTATTAGAGATCGAGGAGATTTTTGTGCCTTTGCTGGTGCCCTGGGGCCACATCCATCTTGGAGAAGGCTGATTGCGATCATGCTAAGGCTGTAGCTCAGCCAGACTTCGCCTTCTCAGCTGATGATACCGGAAACCCTTCAACCGAAGCTACTACCCTAGGTGGGAAATTTTATTCCGAAGTATGGCTAAAGGGCGGATGAGAAATCATCGATGAAGCCATCAAAAGAAATGAAAAGGAATCTCATGATGCTTCAGAAGAATCAAAAAGGGCTGAAGAAGTTGCCGAGCTGGCCAGACTTATATGTATGCATTTTTAACTTATTTTCGTAAGTTTTTTTAGCTTCGACACTGACAGATATTTGTGCCTCAATGCAGCTGAGCTCTCTCCACCTCCTGAACCATACAATCCTGAAGCTGACCCGTCCGTCAAAGAGGCGTTGGACATTATTAAAATTGCTAATGACGCTATTGACGAAGCTGTCGACAGACTTCTGAACGAAGCTGCTGACAAATTCCTTAGGCAAGACTAAAAACTTTGTATCTCTGCTAGCTTAATGTCTTGGAAGATGATTCCTAGTTTTGTAAGAAACACTTGTAAACAATTTGTATGTATATTGATGTAATATATTTCTTTATGAAACGTCGAACCTTCGTACATACCGTTTTTGAGCCTGCGGCAAAATACACCTTCCCTTCTTTTCACGCTTCAGAAAGAAATCCCCCTTCTTTGCTGAAGCTACTGTATGATGTTTGATTCTTGGTGTAGACATTACGTGGGAATAGTATTGTCAGAAGCATAATCTTCACATGACAGTAGTTTCAAGCATGAATCCTACATCTTTAATAATCTTTCTTAAATCTTTGCCGAAGTGAAGGAGAAATCCCCATTTTTTTCATTGCTTTTGTTGATGAAAAATGATGTATGATGCGATGTCATGATGAAATATGATGTGATGGCATGATGCAAATGATGTTGGCACGCGAAACATAAAAGATAAGGCTCTGCATCCCCTTAGGAACGCCTTTGAAGTCTCTTCACTTTTTCTTAGGTGGTATTTCAGCTCTGCGTTCTCTTAGGAATGACTTTAGAGCTAAGCTCTGCGTCCCCTTAGGAACGACTTTGGAGCTTCTTCACCTTTAACTTAGGTGGCATTTAAGCTCTGTGAAAGGGAAATAGTCTCAATATTTCCTATAATCGATTTTGGTGTTTGACGACCATCACAAACCTTGTGGACTAACTAGTTTGCCCAGTTGATCATTTCACAGGTGCATAAGTTCATCTACAACTATTCTAAGTCGACTGTCCGGAATACCGTAGATTATTCCGGACAGGAGAAGCTTTTTGGAAAAACACCTACGCGCGGACCGTCCGGGCCCTTGCGACGGACCGTCCGCGACACCAGGGTGACCCTCAGACAGAACCAATGCAAAAACACAAGTCTACACTACGGACCGTCCGACAGAAAAGCAAGCACCGTCCGAGACCGAGCGCGGACCGTCCGGCCTCAGGCGCGGACCGTCCGGTCGGTGAAGAACCGAAAAACCCGAAGGTGATGGGTTCGGTAAAATGAATTATAGCGTCCTTGCGGACCGTCCGGGGTGCACGACCGGACCGTCTGCGACTGCCTTTATCTAACATCTGACGACACATTAAATGCTTTATAGCCATTGATATAGCCGTTACTGCTGACCGTTGCGATTTTAGCCGTTGAGATGCAGGAGCGGACCGTCTGGACCAGGGGCGCGGACCGTCCGCGGTTGGCAGAAAAGGAGCAACGGCTAGGAAGTGGTTGGGAGCTATAAATACCACCCAACCACCTCCATTCAATACAACCAAGCACTCCAATCCTTCACATTCAATACAAGAGCTAGCAATCCATTCAAAGACACAATCAAAGCTTCCAATCTCTCTAAGTTCCACAATTGAGACAAGTGATCATTAGTGATTAGTGACTTGAGAGAGAGAGAGTGGTCTGTGTGTTATTTGTCGCTCTTGTCGCTTGGCTTTTGCAATCGTGCTTTCTTCTATTCCCATTCTTATTCTCAAGTGACTTGTAATCAAAGCAAGAGACACCAAGTGTGTGGTGGTCCTTGTGGGGTCTAAGTGACTCGTTTGATTAAGGAGAAAGCTCACTCAGTCTAAGTGACCGTTTGAGAGAGGGAAAGGGTTGAAAGAGACCCGGTCTTTGTGACCACCTCAACGAGGAGTAGGTTCTCAAGAACCGAACCTCGGTAAAATAAATCACCATGTCATTCGCTTCATTTGCTTGTGATTTGTTTTTCGCCCTCTCTTTCGGACTCACATTTATTTCTAACGCTAACCCCGACTTGTAGTTGTGCTTAAAGTTTGTGAATTTCAGTTTTCGCCTATCCCCCCCTCTAGGCGACTTTCACTCTGCATCTCCTTAGGAACGACTTTGGAGCTTCTTCACCTTTCACTTAGGTGGTAACTTAGCTCTGCATCCCCTTAGGAATGACTTTGGAGCTTCGTGATCCTTTTTTGTTACACTCGATGGTGTAACCACAGACTTATTACATCAAGCTGAAGGTTAAACCTCATTGTATTGTCTTTTGAGAAGAAAAAATATGAAGGCAAAAAGGGTAAAGATAGATTGGATTAAGACACTCAGTAGATATGCCTTGACTTGGGCACAATGCTGTTGACTATGCGAGCTTCGGACTCCTCCCGAGTGTCGCGCTATTGCTGAGCCTGGCGATGCCCTTCTGGCTGTTGGTTATGGATCAAGGTAGGTACCAGTGGTGGTGGTGGTGGCAACTGAGCCTAGGAGGCTTGGGAGTGACTCACCGAAGCAACAGACATCGTAGGCTGTTGATTGCCCACATACTCAGGCATATATGGAGAATAGCATGAAGCAGTATGCAAGACCTGCTTCGGCTGGTTCTGCCGTGCTTTGGCTTCATCGATTTCCTTCTGCTTTTGGATCGTGACTTGGCACGTCCTTGTCATGAGTCCCTTATCTTCCCCACAGAATAGGCAGAATAGTCTCCTGGGCTGATTACCATACCTTCCTCCGAAGGTTCTCCCCCCTCTGCCTCTCGGGGCTGGTGGCCTGTATGAAGTTTGTTGCATTCCCGAAGACTGTGAGCTATGCTGGCTGCTCTAAGTATGATTGGCCCTATCATCATTTGTGTTGGGATTGTGGATCATTCTGACATGCCTGGGGTGAAGTCTTCCTCCGAAGCCCCTAGTCATCTCGGAATACCTGTACCCTCCCTTCTTTGGCGGAAATCATTGTCAACTCGAATGTATTCATCCATCTTCTGGAGAAGCTTCTCAAAGGTCTGTGGTGGCTTCCTTGCAAAATATTGTGCTGTGGATACTGGTTGGAGCCCCTTGATCATGGCCTCGATGACGATTTCATTAGGCACCATTGGCGCCTGGGCTCTCAGCCACAAGAACCTTCGGACGTATGCCTGCAAGTACTCGTCATGGTATTGCGTGCACTGGAACAAAGCTTGAGCAGTCACTGGCTTTGTTTAGAAGCCCTGGAAGCTTGTGACTAGCATATCCTTTAACTTCTACCATGATATAATTGTTCCTGGCCAAAGAGAAGAATACCAAGTCTGAGCCATGCTCCTGACTGCCATGACGAAGGCCTTAGCCAAGACAGTAGTGTTGCCACCATATGCTGATATGGTTGCTTCATAGCTCATGTGGAATTGCTTCGGGTCAGAGTGCCCATCATATATGGGGAGCTGTGGAGGCTTGTATTAAGGTGGTTATGGGGTAGCCTACAACTCTGCTGCCAGGGGAGAAGCATCATCAAAAGCAAAATTACCATGGTATAGATCATCATACCATCCATCATCGTTGACTGGAGTTTCTTGACGAAGCTCTCTATGTTGAGGCCCTCGTCCTTGATCGTCCTGCGTGAGGTGGCGCATTTCTTCAGCTGCTTCGTCGATCTTCCTTTGAAGTTCGGTTAATCGAAGCATCTTTTCTCTTTTCCTCTGCACCTGATGATGTATAGCTTCTAAATCCCTGATATCCTGGTCCAATTCTTCCTCCTGAGGTGTAGGGCTGGTAGCTTTTCTCTTCTAGCTCCTAGCCTCTCTCAGTGAGGGCGTTTCCTAATTGGTGTCTAGTGGCTGCAGAGCAGCCCCTGGCGCTGTTGTCTTCTTTAGCGGCATGACGAAGGCTAGCGTTTGCCGAAGGTTGTGGAAGTGAGTTCACAGAGGTGGGCGCCTATGTTGGTCACTCGTTCTTGAATGTTGTGAATCAAGAACAAGGCAACACAATTGTTATTTATTAGGGACCTTCGTGTTCCGAAGCATTATCTCCCCATGGATATAATGATCATCACACGAAGGTCATGAAGGACATGCCTTCATCATTCAATATATAAACAAGAATACAAAGAGACAAAGGTAGTAACTATATCTCGTTAATTCATTCATATTTTCATTCTATAAAACATGTATGAATATCAACAGAATTCATATTACATTGATACCTTCGGCTTGCTCAAAGGTGAAGATGCGAGAGAGTGATTACAATTCAGCGTGAACAGTACAATGCTACTATTCATCTATTTATAGGCACGAGACGCAGCCCGAGTAAAAGTACATTTATGTCCCCAATATTCACGTATGATCGTAATGCAAGTCATAAAGGACTAAGTAGTCTTTTTCCCTTTCAGTCAGCATCATCATTATACTTCATCTCTGTTATGAGACGAAGCTGTCTGTCTGGCGATAGCTTCGGCGTTTACTCTTATCATCTTTAGATTGGTCTTCATCTCGTGTGCCTTCATCATGAGGAAGAGGCTTGCATCGTGAAGACAAAGCTTCCTGTAATAGCTTATGATGAAAACAAATGGTTAAGTATGTTTTTGAGGACCTTCGGAGGGGGAAGGCTCCCAACAGAATGGATTTTCATCTTTCAAAAAGATAATATTACAATGTGATATTATATTGAGTATTCATTTCATTTTCCATGTTAGAATGATGTCATAACTTGGAATACATGTTAATGAGGTATTACAAACATTAAATTACATTATGCGAGAATGACTTTCAATGAATGCCTGAACAGTATGGGGGTACTATTCATCTATTTATAGGGAATTGTACAACTTCGTACAAAATTACATTTATACCCACAATGACTACACATAGGATTTACAAATAATACAAGGGCAACATTGTCTTTTGCCTTCAGCATTCAGAATGACACCTTCTTCTTACATCATCTTCCTATGCTATTATGACGAAGGTAGCTTCGTTTCCCTTCCAACGTTCCGTATCGAAGGTGCTCTGATGCCAAAGCTCCTGCAAAGCTTGACATCATGTCGATAACCAATGGTTAATCGTGTTTTTGAGGACTTTCAGAAGACGAAGGCCCCCAACAGTAGCCCCTCGTAGTATCAGTTTGTTTCCTTGTAACAAACTCAAACTGCGAAGGTCCTAAAAACACCTTCTATTCGCTAGAATATCGAAACTTTCTGAACTGTGGGGCAACTTTGCAATGGTATTTTGTATATATATGAGGGCTGTGACAAAATATTTTTCGTGCTACCGACTGATGCTGGTTTGTTCTGAGCTATTGCAATTGCATTTGTTTTCTAGCATCGACTTTTTGCTTAATCAAAGTTGAGATGGCCAAAGATAGAAGGAGCGAAGACCCTGCCTTGACTGGGTTTTATGAGGATATGGAAAGGACCAACACTAAGAAAATAACTAGCGAAATTCTTGCTGGACTGTCTGAAGACTCTGAGGGTAGTGATGATTTTGATGTTGATAGCGGTGCAGATGATGCCGAAGATCGGCCATGGAGGCCAAGCCATGTTGTCTTTGGAAAATCTACTATCAAGAAAGGACAAATTGAGGCAATGAAGGGAAAATATTTTCATGATATATCCATAGTGAGAGTCAGAGGGGAGAACACTATTCCTCTTCCTGAGGCAGACAAAGTAGTGGTTTTCCAAAATTTCATGAAGGCTGGGCTACACTTTCCCCTGCACAGAATGTTAGTCGAAGTGCTGAAGAGATTTGAGATATTCCTTCATCAGCTTACTCCCAAAGCTTTGGTTAAAATTGGATTTTTTGTTTAGGCGATGAGGAGCCAAGGGCTGGAGCCAGATGCCGACCGCATCTGTAATATCCACAAACTATCTTACCAGACGAAGGCAATTATAAAGGAAGAATATCACAACAACTTCGGCTGCTATTCCTTCACATATCGCTCTAATTCGTGACATCCTGTTCCAACTTTTCAGAAAAATGGCCAGGATCCTAGAGAAATCAGTAGTTTTATGTTAAAAATGACTTGGTTAAGAGGGAGGATGTCAAGGATGTGATTCAAGGACCCATTCAATCACGTTTCGGCATTAGGAGGCCTATCATAGTGAATTCTAAAAAAAACTCAAGCATGTTTGGTGGCCTTCAACGTTGTGTGCAGCTACATCAGTTCCAGGGATTTGGTTCAAGAACATTTAGCTTTCAAGGTATGGGGTCTTGTTAACAAGTGGGAAATGCTGAAGGAAACCAACACCAGCTCAAGCGAAGGTAGCCTTGTCTATCTGAAATATACTTACCGCTATAGAGATCAATTTGGCAAATCGGATGACGATTGGCTTGAGGCCATTGAAGTGACTAGTGACGAGTTGTTGGGGTATACACCAAGGCTGAAGACGAAGCTATGAATAATACCTTTAGTGCCCGAGGGAAAAGAAGGTTAAATAGGGTGTTTGATGTCATTGGATTTGTGTATCCTGATTATACCTTTCCGGATCGAAAAAGGGGAGTTAAAAGGAAAACTGCGGTTGCAACCAATTCCACCGCACCGAAGCAAAAGAGAGAAAAAGTTTTAACCCATCGACCAAAGTCATATTACTCAGAACGAGCTACAAGGCTGCTTGCTGCTAAAACCTCTAAGGCAGAAGCTGCCGAAGTAGTTGAAGAGACCACTACAGCTCCAAAGGTAATGTTTCTCTTTTTCTTTGATTTGAATCAAGGCACTACTGGTCTAATGTTACTATTGGAATTTTTGGGTAGGTGATGTAAGGAATCGAGGCAACTGTTGTGAGTGCCTTGCCACCCATTCATTTGGAATCAACTGCAGAAAAGGGCCACACGGTGGAAGAACAATCGAAGATTCAAGACCCGCCGAAGGTGCAAGAGCTGTCAAAGATAGTATCCGTTCTAGCAGGGACTCCTAGGAAGGGCAAAAGAATGCCCAACGTGCTAGAAGCTGTTTTGAGGCCTTCAAAGATAGCGATGCCTGCATCCACAAAGATTTCCAAAGACAAAGTTGAGGAATTGAAAATGACTGCTAAAGAAGCTGCTTCTCCAGATTTAGGTAAGTCTGGACCTTCAGAATCCAAATCATCAAAACAAAAATTTGAAAGCCTGCCAGAGAGAATAGCACTACCAATACTCAAAGCAGAAAGAAAGTATAAGAGGTTGTACAAAATCGAGGGGGGGGGGGTGGCCCACGTTGCCCCTCTTTAGCTCCGCCCCTGATTACGAGTATTAAATGGCTTAATTAGGTTTAATAAATTTGTCTCACTATTTAGTCTTTATATGTGTAATTAGTTTATAATTATACTCTATTTAATACTCATAATTGGCATTCAAAAATCTGACTAAACTTTAGTTTTGTGAATGAAACACCCCATAATCAAACAAGATAGAGAAAATCCCTTCAATGCCATCCAAAACTATATCCCCTCAATGCCCATCAAAAAATATGTGTTCCCTTCAATGCCATCGGTTTTAATTTTTAGTCCCTTAAATGCCATTGTCGTCCATAACCAATTAAATAGGTTTTAGTTGGTGTTGGAAAAGACAAATATAACCCTATATCATGTACATGAACCCCTCCCATGCCCTTTGAACAAGTTAGCTTTGAATACTCTAGAACATCAATAGAAGTATGTAACTATAACATGTCAAAAATATTTTATTAAAAATGGCAACGACATGTGCATGCATTGTTGCCACTTCTATGTGTAGTTGGTCCATATCACTTTTGTGTGGTATACCACTTCTCAAAGCTAAGTTGTTGAAAGGGCATGGAAGAGTTCATATACATGACTCTATTAGAATATTTTGGGTGAAACCCATTTATCTAATATTCAGTATAATTCCAAGGGAAATTTCGAGAAGATAAGGTGGAGATTATTGCCATGGCTTGATGAATGATAAGTTACTAGTGACAAACATTTTTATGTCTTGGAGTTACTAGTAACGGTCATTGTTATAGCTAGTTTATGGCTGTCATTATACATGATGGCACCTCCTCACATTCCCATGTGTGTCTATATAAGACTGGATGATAATCTCCTAGTGCACTTTTACACACTGCTACGCTACGTTCTGCTTTCTCAGCTCTGTGTTCTTGCGCGCACAAGACACGGAGTAAACAAGCCTATAAAACCATCGTTGTTCAAGAGATCCTGCTTAGGATAGATGGCTGATCAGGTTTTTGGGGAGCGCACGACGTGACTTCTTGATTGACACAGAGTTCATTGGTGCCTCAGTTAGTCGCTAAATCCAATATATATGGTAGTTGGTATTTTCTCTTGGAAGGAGTGCCATTTGGGTAATAACTTGGTATTATTGATAAAACTTGGCTTTTCTACTGGTAATAAATTCTTGACCAACTAAAAGCAACCTCTTTAAGCTTAACCCCACATACAGCTAGTCCACTTTAGCCAAATGGGACATTTGTTGAGTACGTTGATGTGTACTCACCGTTTCTTTAAAACACCAAAACCCTAGGTTGTCCCCATTGCAATCAGTGCTCAGGAGAAGATGAAGGCAACATGGAGGGCTTTCAGAAGTTTCAGGACTTTGACGAGTTTTAGTTTGGATTAGTGGCAAACCCCCAGTCAGCTGTCTGTGAAGGCCTTATCGTACTGCGTTTCGTTTGGCACTTTGATTATGACTTAAGTTAATGACTCTATGGATGTCTTGGACATCGTGATGTAATAAAGTACTTGTTAGTCACTTGTTCTCAAATGCTATAAATCAAGAACAACGCAACACGATTATTAATGGTTAAATACCTACGTCCTTCGAAGCATTATTTCCCTTAGGATATAATGATCTTCAGACGAAGGTAATGAAGGACATATCTTCATCATCTCAGTATATAATGAAAAGCAGGTACATATGTTACATACAGATAATAAAAATACTCATATCAAGCCATTAGATCATCTACATTCTCATTATATGATCATGAACAAACATTAATAATATTGAGTTACATTTATACCTTCGGCTTGACGGAAGGTAAGAATACAAGAGTGACATGCGAGTGAATTCAAGTCAACGTGAACAGTACGGTGTTACTGTTCATCTATTTATAGGCACAGGACACAGCCTGAGTAAATACATCCAAGTCCTTGACATTTTCTATTGACTAAGGAATAATATGTCGAGGACTAAGCAATCTTTTCCCCTTTAGGTCGGTTTCATTTTCCATCACTGTCTTTGCGCTAAGCCGAAGCTTCATCATCCATAGCTTCAGAACTGATTCATCCTTCTTCCAGACTACTCCTTTCATACCGTGCACACCTTCATCTCAAAGCCGAAGGTTCCTGTAACAGTATATTACACTTGGAAAACATGTTCGTCGTATTTTTGAGGACCTTCAGAAGACGAAGGCCCCCAACAGTAGCCCCTCGCAGTATTAATTTGTTCTTGTATCTAACAAATTCAGACTGCGACGTGAACGAAGGCCTTTAGCCGAAGGTCCGAAAAAACACCTTCCCTTCGCTAGAATAGCGAAGGTCAATGATAAATGGGGCCCGCCAAGTTGCAATGCACTAGGCATATAAATAGAAACCCACAACGGCAGCATTTGCTACGCTATTTCTGTTGCTTGCGTTATTTTCTCAAATTTTTAACTCTTGCGTATCAGCTCTCGCTTGATTTTCAAGCTTCGTGATAAAGACAAGTGCTTGTTCCATGTCTGAAGAGAAGAAGATGTCTGAGGAGAAGAAGATATCCGAGGAGGAGAAGATGTATGAGGAGAAGAAAGTTGCGGACCCTTTTCTTGCTGGGTTTTACGAATCTATGGCAAAAACAAATACAGAGAAGATCACAAAGGAAATAATGGTGGATTTGCTTGAAGATTCCGACGATAGCAATGACTTTGTTGTGGAAAGTGGGGATGAAGATTCTGAGGACCGGCCCTGGCGACCAAGCCATACCATCTTCAGAAAGTCGACCATTAAGCAAGGTCATATTGATGCCATGAAGGGAAGATACTTTCGTGACATGTCTATTGTGAGGGTTGGAGGAGACAGCACCGCCCCTGCTCCTGAAAAAAAATGAGGTTGTTGTTTACAAAAGCTTTTTGAAGGCGGGTCTTCGGTTCCCATTAAGCAGATTTTTTGTTGAAGTATTAAAGATATTTCAGATTTTTCTTCATCAACTTACTCCCAAAGCTATAATTAGAATGGGCTTGTTTGTTTGGGCTGTGAGAAACCAAGGGTTGGAATCGAGCGCGAAGTGTTTTTGTAGCATGCACGAACTGTTGTATGAGACGAAATCCACTGGCAAAGAGCAGTATCACAACAACTTCGATTGTTATGGATTCATTGCTCGCTCTAATGCAAGCTACCTAGTTCCAACATTTCGGAAAAGGTGGCCTGGTCCTAGATGGAGGAGTGGTTCTATGTTAAGAATAATCTAATTGAAAGGGAGGACATCAAGGAGATCATCCAACGCCCATCTGGTCTCGCTTCGGCCTTCGAAGGCCGACCGTGGCGATTGATAATGATGCCAAAGCATGTCAAAAGGCTTTCAGTAATGCCTGTGCTTTCATTGGCACAAGAGACCTGATCCAAGAGCACATAGCCTATAGGGTATGGCCACTTGTGGACAACTGGGAAATGCCGAAGGAGACTGTTGCCGGGTCCAGTGAAGGTGGATTAATTTGTTTGAAATATACCTTCAGATACAGAGATCGATTTGATGAACCTAATGACGACTGGCTAAAATGTATTGAGGCTACTAGCGACAAATTACTTCATATACCAGAGCCAAAGATGATGCTTTATCTTCAGCCTTCGGGGGCCGGGGCAAGAAAAGATTGAGCAGGGTTTTTGATGCAATTGGCTTCATATACCCTAATTACTGCTACCTCTTGCGAAGGCAGGGAAAAAAAGAGGAAAACTGCCGCTTCGGCCATCTCTGCTGTACCGAAGGGCAAAAAGATCAAGGTTCTGACGCACCGGCCACGATATATTGAAACGGCCGTAGTGCCTGAATTTGGTGAAGGGACCTCTTCTGCTACCGAAGCGAAACAAGCTGCTCCCGCCGTTCGGAGCACTGAAGGATCGACTGTAGTGCCGAAGGTGCCTATAGTCGGGTCAGCCGAAGCCAAAGATGATGTGGCCAAAGAGCCAGAGTTAGAAAAAACAATAGTGTTGCCAAAGAGCCCACCGGCACAGGCAGAGCTGCCGAAGATGACAAAGGCTCCCGCCACAACTCCCAAGAGGAGGAGAATGGCCAGCGTGCTAAACGCTATCATGGAAACCACAAAGGAATTAACTCCTGCCCCCGTGAAGAAATTTGCCGAAGCTGCTACGGCCCAGGCTGAAGCCGAAGCTAGGTCATCAGTGCCTACTGAGACGAAGCCTGCCGCAACTGAGGATAAGGCTGAGCAAGAATCTCCCAATATCAGCATGGCAGCGGAGCGGGATGTGATGGAAAAAGCTGAATCTCTTGCTCCTGAAGCACCGTTCGAAGATATTGACTATATTATTCGACATGCTTCGGGGAAAAGATTATCCGAAGAAGAAATTTTAGAGGCCAAACACTATGTCCGGGAACTAAAATATCCGAAGGGGGCCTTAGTGTTCAATGGTATGGACGAAGATGATTTCCTGTACTGTCTCCCGGACAACAAAGAGAGATCCGTCTGCCGGGAGATGGTCAAAAGTATGGGATTTCCGAAACTCGAAGCTGGCCTCTCCGCCATGTCGAAGGATGACCTTGCAGACAGCCTCGCATACAACAGTATGAAGGTACAAAAGCTGTGAACTTTAAAGTTTATGGTCTTTGAACAGGAAGTCTTTCATTCTCATGCTAATCCTTCCTTTTTTCTTGCAGGGCTTAATCCTTAGCAACGCCCTGAGGGCGCAAAAGAATGCAGAAGACGAAAGCTGCCCTATAGCTCTCGGCAACCTTCAATCAGAGGTAATTCAGCTGAGAAACGAAGCTCTGGAGAAGGACAAAATTCTAATTTCATTGGTGAGTAAAGTGAAGGAAGATGAAGCGAAATACAATGCCCAGGCCGAAGCTCATAAAGCCAAGGTTGAAGACCTTCAGAAAAAGCTCGCCGAAGCTAGTGAGAATCTTGCACTTGCAAAAGCCAGTGAAGAAATTATTGAATGGTCAAAAACTAGGCTAGAGAAAAACATTGAGGAGCTTCGCGATTCCAAGGAAAGGTGCTTCGAAAAATCCTTGGATTGCGTGAAAAAATTGAAAAGCAGCTTCGCAAAAGTAGGTGCTTATTCTTTTGAAGAGAACTTTATTCGAGGCGACCCCGAGACGTCATTGATTGGATAAGCGGGGAAGTCGAAGCCTTTGAAGAAATCCTGAACGATCGCGGGGATATTTGTGCCTTTTCTGGTGCTCGAGGTATTGCGGCAATTCTAGAGAAGGCTGGTTGCGACCACGTTAAAACTGCAGCCCATGCTGAGGCCGCCTTTTCCACAAATAACACAAAAGACCCTTTGGCTGAAGCTACTTTAGTGGGTGGAAAATTTTATTCTGATGTCTGGGTGAACGGTGGCCGGGAATTGGCCAACGAAATTATAAAGAAAAATGAAAAGGAAACCCATGAAGCTCGAGAAGAAGCTAGACGAGCCAAAAAGCTGCTTAACGCGAAAGGCGCATAGGTATTGTTTTTGAATTTTAGCTTCGGCTCTTATTTTCTGGCTTCGAACTAACGGTTTGCCTACTACAGCTGAATTGTCACCGCTGCCCGAGCCATATAACCCCCTAGCTGATTCGGTCATGAAAGAAGCACTGGACATAATGAGCATTGCTAACTCCATTATCGACGAAGTCGTTGACAAGCTACTGAACGAAGCCACAGAGAAAATACTTAAGGAAGATTAAACTTTATTGTAATGATACTATGTAACATTTGGTGTTTTGAACAATTGATGAGACATGTAAATTGTTGTAATATATTTCTTTGCGATGCATGAAATTTATGTACATACCGTTTTTGAGCCTTCGGTGAAAAAACACCTTCCCTTCTTTTCATGCTTCGTAAAGAAAGATGCCTCTTCTATGGCCAGTCTGATACAATTGCGTTTCTCGAAGTTTGCTTCGTGCATCAGCACATTTTCATTTAACAAAATATTGCCGAAAATTTACTTCGTGTCCAATCCTTTTGCCGTTAATGCAATATGATGTATGATGTAATGTTGTGCGAAATGATGCTATGATATGATGCAATATGATGACGACGTCAAACACACACACGCGCGCCCACACTGAAACACACAAGACTCTGCATCCCCTTAGGAACGACTTTTGAGTCTTTAAGCTCTGCATCCCCTTAGGAACGACTTTTGAGCTTCTTCACCTTATATTTCGGTGGCATTTAAGCTCTGCATCCCCTTAGGAACGACTTTGGAGCTTCTTCACCTTCTATTTCGGTGGAATTTTTGGCTCTGCATCCCCTTAGGAACGACTTTTGAGCAGAAAACTTACTCTGCGCTCCCTTAGGAACGACTTTTGTAGCTTCGGAATTTACTTCGCTCCCTTAGGAACAATTTTTTAGCTTCGGAAGTCCATGAAGAAAGCATACTTTACTCATTGATGCAGGCTCAATTATTACATGAAATCAAAATTTAATCCTTCGTTACTTGGCATAAAAGATAAAGGTACATCAAAAGTAGGATATTCTTCAATAGATATGCTTAGATTCTGGCACAGTGCTGTTGACTGTACGAGCTTCGGACTCCTCCCGGAAGTCGTGCTGCTGTTGAACATGCTGGTGCTCTTCTGGCTGCTGGCTTTGGGTATGAGTGGGTGGTAATGGTGGTGGTAACGGGAGCTGGGCCCAGGAAGTTTGAGAATGACTTGCCGAAGCAACAGAAGCCGAAGGTTGTTGGTTGCTATTGAGGACTTGTTCTCAAATGCTATGAATTAAGAACAAGGCAACACAAAATGTTAAATGTTAATGTCCTTCTTCCTTTGAAACATTATTTCTCTTAGGATATAATGATCTTCAGACGAAGGTTATGAAGGACATACCTTCATCAAGGCAATATATGTTAATAAAAGAAGAAGTATATGAAATACAAGAGGCAAGATAAACAATCACATAACATTATTAATTCATTGTATTATCCTGGAAAGACAGAAACAATATTGAATTACAAATGTACCTTTGGCTTGACAGAAGGCAAAAAGTACAAGCGTGACGCAAAAAGCAAGTACAAGTCAGCGTGAACAGTACGGGGGTACTGTTCATCTATTTATAGGCACAGGACACATCCTGTGAGAAATTACATTCATGCCCTTTACATTTATTATTAACTTATAGACAATTCTATGAGGACTAAATAGCCTTTTCCCCTTTAATTCGGTTCCTTTTTCCGCCATTTAGCTGAAGCTCCCCTGCACGTAGCTTCTAAGCAACTCCAACCTTCGTCACGATCATGCTTTTTACATCGTACATGCTTTTAGCCCGAGTCCGAAGGTACCTGTTCACATGTCACACTTGGAAGATATTGTTAAATCACATTTTTTAGGACCTTCGGAGGACGAAGGCCCCCAACAGTAGCCCCTCGCAGTATTAATTTGTTTAAGATAACGAATTCAGACTGCGACATGGACGAAGGCCTTAAGCCGAAGGTCCAAAAAACACCTTCCCTTTGCTAGAATAGCAACAGTCAATGATGGACGAGCCCCCCTAATTTGGAGCGTGCCGAGCGTATAAATAAGAACTCGCACCAACCACATTTGGTACGCTGCTTGTGCCATTTGCTTTATTTTCTCAATTTTATAGCTCTTGCTCACTAACGCTTGTTAGTTTCTCAAGCTTCCTGAGCTTCGGTTAGAAAGACACATTTTCATCATTTCTGAAGGAAAAAATGTCTCAAGACAAGAAGGTTGCTGCTGAGACGAAGCTAACTAAAGAGGAGAAGCTCTTTGAGGAGAAGAAGGCTGCGAATCCTTACATAGCTGGGTTTATCGAGTCAATGGCAAAATCAAATACAGAGAAGATTACTAAGGAGATACTGGAGGGCCTGTCTGAAAATACTGGTGACAGTGACAGTTATGATGCAGAAAGTGGAGGCGAAGATTCGAGGATCGACCCTGGAGACCAAGTCATGCAATTTTTGGAAAATCGACCATCAAGCAAAGTCACCTCGAAAACATGAGAGGAAGATACTTTTGGGATATGTGAAAGGGAAATGTGCCCCTGGGCCATTTCTAAGTATTTTGGTGATTGGGTGCCAACACAAGTGCTTTTGTGTTGATCTATGCAATGTGGTGGACAAAGTGCAAATCATGACAAAAGGTATGTTTCTCAGACTTAGTACATTGTTTTAGAGACTAATGTATTGTGTCTAAGTGCTGGAAACAGGAAAAGAACAATTGGAAATGTCTTGGCTCAAGCAGCCAAGACTCTGCTCAGTCTGGGAGCACCGGAATGTCCGGTGGTGCACCGGACAGTGTCCGGTGCGCCGAGCTGGCTCGTGCGAACTCGCTGCTCTCGGGATTTCATCGGCGGTGTACGGCTATAATTCACCGAACTGTCCGGTGTGCACCGGACTGTCCGGTGAGCCAACGGTCGGCCGGGCCAACGGTCGGCTGCGCGATCCGCGCGAGACACGTGGCTGAGCCAACGGTCGGGAGGGGGCACCGGACTGTCCGGTGTGCACTGGACAGTGTCCGGTGCGCCAACGGCTCCCAGGCGCCAACGGTCGACTACACCCCAGAAGGAAAGAAATCCGCACCGGACAGTGTCCGGTGTGCACCAGACTGTCCGGTGCGCCAGGCGGCAGAAGGCAAGATTTGCCTTCCCGGATTGCTCTCAACGGCTCCTAGCCGCCTTGGGGCTATAAAAGGGACCCCTAGGCGCATGAAGGAGGACACCAAGCATTCCTTGAGCACTCTTGATCACTCACAATCCATTCCTGCGCACTTGTTCGACATTCTAGTGATTTGAGCTCCGTTCTAGTGTGCTAGTCTCTTGAGCTCAAGTCTAGGTCTTGTGTGTGCGTATTTGCTGTGATCTTTGTGTCTTGTGTGAGTTGCTAATCTCTCCCTTGCTCCGTGCTTCTTTGTGAACTTCAAGTGTAAGGGCGAGAGGCTCCAAGTTGTGGAGATTCCTCGCAAACGGGATTAAGAAAAGAAAAGCAAAACACCGTGGTATTCAAGTGGGTCTTTGGACCGCTTGAGAGGGATTGATTGCAATCCTCGTCCGTTGGGACGCCACAACGTGGAGTAGGCAAGCGTTGGTCTTGGCCGAACCACGGGATAACCACCGTGCCATCTCTGTGATTGATATCTTTGTGGTTATTGTGTTTTGTTGAGACTCCTCTCTAGCCACTTGGTGATTATTGTGCTAACACTTAACCAAGTTTTGTGGCTTAAGTTTTAAGTTTCCCAGGATCACCTATTCACCCCCCCTCTAGGTGCTCTCAATTGGTATCAGAGCCGTTCTCTTCAAGAAGGGACTAATCGCCCGAAGAGATGGATCCTAAGGGAAAGGGGATGGTGGTCAACAACAACGAGAAGGAGTCTATCTTCAACGAGACGAAGGATGACAAGCCTACCGACTCGGGCTCGGGCCACAAGCGCAAAGATGGGAAGAAGAAGAAGACAAGGCGCATCAAGGAGATCGTCTACTACGACAGCGACAAATCTTCCTCTTCCCAAAAGGACGACGACGACTACGAGAAAAAGAAAATGGTCAATTCAAAATTTTCTTTTGATTACTCTCGTATTCCTCAAAGTACAAATGCTCATTTATTATCTATTCCACTTGGTAAACCTCCTCATTTTGATGGAGAGGACTACGGATTTTGGAGTCACAAAATGCGTAGTCACTTGTTCTCTCTCCATCCTAGTATATGGGAGATTGTAGAGAGTGGAATGCACTTTGATAGTACGAATAGTCCCATGTTCATTAATGAGCAAATTCATAAAAATGCACAAGCTACTACTGTTCTTCTAGCTTCATTGTGCAGGGATGAATACCACAAAGTGAGCGGCTTGGATAACGCCAAGCAAATTTGGGACACCCTCAAGATCTCTCATAAGGGGAATGACGTCACAATGCTCACCAAGATGGAGTTGGTGGAGGGCGAACTCGGGAGATTCGCTATGATAAGGGGAGAAGAGCCAACCCAAACGTACAACCGGCTCAAGACCCTTGTCAACAAGATAAGAAGCTATGGAAGCACGCGATGGACGGACCACGACGTCGTCCGCCTAATGCTAAGGTCTTTTACTGTCCTTGATCCTCATCTTGTAAACAATATTCGTGAGAATCCTAGGTACACCAAGATGACGCCCGAGGAGATACTTGGAAAGTTTGTGAGCGGGCGAATGATGATCAAGGAAGCAATATACGTGGACGACGCATTGAATGGTCCAATCAATGAGCCTCAACCTCTTGCTCTCAAGGCAACAAGAAGCAAGGAGACGCTACCTAGCAAAGTAGCACAAATTGAGGCGGCCAGACTTAATGATGAAGAGATGGCTCTCATCATCAAGAGATTCAAGACGGCGCTAAAAGGTCATAAGGGGCAGCCAAGCAAGACCAAGACAAAGGGGAAGCGCTCATGCTTCAAATGTGGTAAGCTTGGTCATTTTATTGCTAACTGTCCCGACAATGACAGTGATCAGGATCAAGGGAACAAGAGAGAGAAGAAGAACTATAAGAAGGCAAAAGGCGAGGCTCATCTAGGCAAGGAGTGGGATTCGGATTGCTCCTCCTCCGACTCCGACAATGAAGGACTCGCCGCCACCGCCTTCAACAAGTCATCCCTCTTCCCCAACGAGCGTCACACATGCCTTATGGCAAGGGAGAAGAAGGTATGTACTCATGCTTCTTCAAGTGAGGACGAATCTAGTGATGAGGATGAAATAGATTATTCATGTTTATTTAAGGGCCTAGATAGAACCAAGGTAGATAAAATTAATGAATTGATTGATGCCTTGAATGATAATAATAGGCTTTTAGAAAAGCAAGAGGATTTGTTGTATGAAGAACATGACAAATTTGTAGAAGCACAAAAATCTCATGCTCTAGAAGTTAAAAGAAATGAAATACTTTCTTGTGAATTATCTTCTTGCCATGAGACAATTTCTAACTTAAGGAGCATTAATGATGATTTGAATGCTAAGTTAGAAATAGATAGTAAATCAACATCTTGTGTAGAAATTGTTGCATCTTGTAATAGGTGTAAAGATTTTGACATTGATGCTTGTAGTCAACACCTAGTTTCAATTTCCAAACTTAATGATGAATTGGCTAGTCTTAATGCTCAACTTAAGACTAGCAAGAGTGAATTTGATAAGCTAAAATTTGCGAGGGATGCCTACACGATTGGTAGACACCCCTCAATTAAGGATGGACTTGGCTTCAAGAGGGAAACCAAGAACTTAACAAGCCATAAGGTTCCCATCCCCGCCAAGGAGAAAGGGAAGGCTCCTATGGCAAGTAGTACTAAAAAGAACCATGCTTTTATGTATCATAATAGGAGACATGCTATAAATGACTATAGAAGTTATGATTCACATGCTATGTTTGCTTCTAGTTCTTCTTATATGCATGATAGAGATATGTCTAGGAGATATGTTCATCATGTGCCTAGAAAGAATATTGTTCATGTTTCTAGGAAAGTTATGGATGGTCCTTCTACAATATATCATGCTTTAAATGCTTCCTTTGCTATTTGTAGAAAGGATAGGAAGATAGTTGCTAGGAAATTAGGGGCAAAATGCAAGGGTGATAAAACTTGCATTTGGGTCCCTAAGACAATTGTGACTAACCTTGTAGGACCCAACAAGAGTTGGGTACCTAAGTCCCAAGCCTAAATTTGCCTTGCAGCTTTATGCATCCGGGGGTTCAAGCTGGATTATCGACAGCGGATGCACAAACCATATGACGGGAGAGAAGAAGATGTTCACCTCCTACGTCAAAAACAAGGATTCCCAAGATTCAATCATATTTGGTGATGGGAACCAAGGCAAGGTGAAAGGCTTAGGCAAGATTGCAATTTCAAATGAGCACTCTATCTCTAATGTGTTTTTAGTTGAGTCCCTTGGATCTAATTCGATGAACCAAACAATGACTGGCTAAAATGCATCGAAGTCACAAGTGATGAACTGCTTGGATCATATTCCAAGGCAGAAGATAATGCATTATCCACAACCTTTGGAAGTCGAGAAAAGAAGAGATTGAACAGAGTTTTTGACGCTATTGGCTTCGTCTACCCCGACTACCGCTACCCGTTGCGGGGGCAAGGGAAGAAGAGGAAAGCTGCTGCTCTGGCCGCCTCGGCTGAACCTGTGCCGAAGGCTGCAGGCAAATAGATGAAGGTACTTACTCACCGACCACGTTATATTGAACCGGCCGTGGTGCCTGAGTTTGTCAGGGAGGCGTCTTCAGCTGCTGGATCAAGAGAAACCGTTCCTCCGATGCAGAGGGCCGAAGAACTGGCTATAATGCCGAAGGCACCTTCAGTTGAGCTAGTTGAAACGAAGGTTGACAAAGATAAGGCTAAAAGGTCAACAACTGAAGATGTAACAAAGATGCCAGGGACTTTAAGTCCTTCAACAGAAGCAACAGCGCTGAGGGCACAAAAGAGTTCTGCCATAACTCCAAGCAGAAGGATGATGGTAAATGTATTAGATGTACTGGAGACAACCGACTCCATAAGTCTCACTCCCAAAGAGAAGGTTGCCGAAGCTGACAAAACACAACCCAAAGCTGATACTAAGCAAATAGATGTTGAAGCTACAACAACCCAGGCTGAAACCAAGGCAGGGCCCTTAGTGCCTGCTGTAGGATCTAGGACACCGGCTAGAGGGGGGGTGAATAGATGGTTTTGACTAAAATAAAAAACACTAGGGAAATTTAATCAATATAACAAGAGGTATAAATTCTCTAGTGATAACAAGTAAACAATCTATGAGAATCAACTAAGGTGATTGAATACTTGAAGAACAATATGCAAAACGCTAATCACTTGCACGACAATAAGTATTGCAAGAAAGTAAAGATACCGAATATTATCCCGTGGTATCAGTGATTTGCCGATCACCCCTAATCCACGTTGAGGTGGACTTCAAGCTCTCACTTGCTCCCCTATCAAGACACAGCTTGATCTTTGAGCCAAGTGGACAAGAAATCACTCAATACCTCGATTCCACTATTGTCACCTTTGCCGCTCCGGCGAGGTAGGCGCGAACCCCTCACAATCAACACCGCGACTTCTCCACAATCTTCTTGGAGAGCTCGACGGAGACAATCACCCAAGCCGTCTAGGAGGCGGCAACCTCCAAGAGTAACAAGCCAATGACGCTTGCTCGGTGTACCACCTAGTGCCTCAAGAATCACCGATGGATGTAAATGCACTAGGAACACTCAATCTCTCACTAGAATGCAATCTCAAGCAAAGAGTGTGAGAGAGTGAGTTGGAGGATCACAATTGAGCTCAATGTATGTAAGAAATAGCCAAGTGAGTCTTCGCACACGAGCTACCCTTCTATTTATAGTCCCCCACTAGATTCCAACCGTTATGAGCAAAAAGCACTTGTTTTGCGCACACGCGGACGGTCCGCGCCCTAGGGCCGGACGGTCCGCCGTACACATAATGGCTATATTCCTCGTTTGAAATCTGTCAGAGCTGTCAGAAAAGTTAGGTCTGGATAGTCCGCCCACCTCGGCCGGACCGTCCGCGACATGGCAACTTGAAGCACACCTCTGACCAAGAGCAGTTAACACAGGCGGATCGTCCGCCTACAAGACCGGACGGCCCGAGACCTAGAGACAGTACTGTCCGGACTTATCCTTCGGACAGTCCGTAGTACAAATCCCAAAAACCACACAGTCCCTGCCCAAACCATATTTGGCACCTGCGGACTGTCCGCCCATCAAAGCCGGACGATCCGCGCTATAATTCAGGGACTGTCCCAAAAGCAGTCTTCTCTGGTCAGGACTGCGGACGGTCCGGCCTCAAGGCCCGGACGGTCCGCAGTGCAAATGAACATGACTTGTCCAAAGTGGTCAGACTTCGAACCCCACTGGTGGATCACGGACGGTCCACCCTCAAGACCCGGACGGTCCGCGCATCCAAGACTTTGCACTTTTCAAACAAGCTTTTGAAAGGATTTTTAACTCATGAAATTTGAAGCGCTGTTAGTTCTCATGCAAATGCAACCACTAGATGCTCTATGAGGCACTAAGTTTTACACAGATCAAAGTCATTGACCCCTCTTAATAGTACAGCTATCTAACCTACTAATCCGGTCAAGTATCTTCTCTAAACTCCTCAAGACCGGCAAAAACGAAACCTATGTTATACCTTTGCCTTCACTTGATCCACAACCAATGCTTATGAATCTCCAAGAATTCCTATTCTATGTGGTCCAACCCTACATTCTTATTTCTCCAAGAACCGTTAGTCCACAAGCAGTTGACATTAATTACCAAAACATCACTAAGGGGCCTAGATGATTCACACCTGCTGAGACAAAGCTTGCGGAATTTGAAGAAAAAGCAACAGAAGAAAAGGCCACAGAGCAAATTTCGTTTGGAAATGTTGCCACTCCTGCTCCTGAAGCTTTAAAAGAGAGCATTGATTACATCATCCGCCATGCTTCGGGAAAGAGACTTTCTCAGGCAGAAGAACGAGAAGCTCAACATTATGCCCAAAAATTGAAATACCCGAAGGGGGCATTAGTGTTCAATGGCAGTGGGGAAGAAGATTTTTTGTACTGTCTCCCGGATAATAAAGAGATATCCGTCTGCCGGGAGATAGGTAGAAGCTTCGGATTTCCGAAGCTGGAAGATGGCCTTTCAATATTATCAAAGGATGAACTGGCTGACAGTTTAGCATATAATAGCATAAAGGTATAAAAGTCAATTTTGTATTTGAAAACGAATTATTTCATTTGTTTATACTTAATCTTGTTCTCCTCTTGCAGGGCTTAATCCTTAGCAATGCCCTTAGAGCACAGAAAAACATTGAAGATGAAGGGTATACAATGGCTCTGAACAACCTTCGTTCAGAGGTGATCGAATTAAGGAACGAATGCCTTGAAAAAGACAAAATATTAATTTCATTGGTAAACAAAATAAAAGAAGATGAAGCTAGTTCTAAAGCTCAAGCTGAGATTCAAAAGAATGAGATCGAAGACCTTCGGAAACAATTGGCAGAAGCCAAAGAAAAATGTGCTCTCGCTGAAGCTAACCGAGAGGCCAGCGAATATTGGAAAAACTATTTAGAAAAGACAGTTGAAGAACTTCACGCATCCAAGGAAAGATGTTTTGAAAAATATTTGGGCTGCGTGGAGAAGATAAAGGCTAGCTTCGCCAACGTGGGCGCCTATTCAAACGAAGATAACTTCATACGAGGCGACCCTGAAGGTGTTATCGAGTGGATAAGCGGAGAAGCCGAAGCTTTTGAAGAAATTTTAAGTGATCGCGGGGATGTCTGCGCGTTCTCTGGTGCGAGAGGAATTTCAGCCATCTTAGAGAATGCGGGGTGCAATGACATCAAAACCATGGCCCATGCCGAAGCTGCCTTCTCCACGGACGTCATGAAGGACCCTTCAGCTGAAGCAACCTTAATGGGCGGAAAATTTTATAATGACGTGTGGGAGAATGGTGGCCGATAAATGGCCCATGAAATTATGAAGAAAAGCAAAAAAGACATCCATGAGGCCCAAGCTGAAGCAAAACGAGCTGAAGAAGCTGCTGAGCGTGAAAAACACATAGGTATTGTTTCGCGACATCTAACTTCAGTATTTGTTTTTGTGGCTTCGGACTGATTAAAAAAATTCTGTAGCTGAATTATCTCCGCTACTAGAACCGTTTGATCCCCTGGCCGACCAAGAAACAAAGGAAGCTGGAAGTTATTAATATAGCCGAATCTGTTGTTGACAAAGTCGTTAACAAATTGCTTAACGAAGTTGCGGAGAAGGTTCTGAAAGAAGAATAGTAGTTATTGTAAAAACGTTTTTAGGCAATTAATGTAACATTTGCTGAACTAAGTCTGTAATATTTGATGTGTATAGTTTTGAATCTAATATGTAAACTATTTTGCAATTTACTTCTTTGCGATGCATGAAACTTTTATATACATACCGTTTTTGAGCCTTCGGCGAAAAAATACCTTCCCTTCTTTTCATGCTTCGTAAAGAAGAATATCTATGCTTCGTGAGAATATCCATGCTTCGTAAGAACATCCAAGCTTCGTAAAAACATCAATGCTTGGTAAACGAGGGATCCCTTCTTTCTCATCAGAGTTGATGAAGCTGTATTTCTCGGCTTACTTTGTGCCTTAGCACCTTTTCATTTTTGTAAAGCATTCTCCGAAGATCGACTTCGTATTCAATTTGTGTCATTGGTGCGATATGATGTATGATGTGATGATATGATGATATGATGCAAAGAATGATGCTAATGCCGAAGACACATACCCACACACCCACGCTGAAACACACAATTTCTACGTCCCCTTAGGAACGATCAAAATCTCTTTGCCGTTTATTTTTCGGCTTCACCGCTTATTTTTCGGTGTAAGTTCTGCATCCCCTTAGGAATGTCTTTTGAACTTCTTCGCCTTCTATTTCGGCGGTATTTTTCGCATTGACTTTTTGCGCTTCGCCTTATATTTCAACGGTATTTGGCTCTGCATTCCCTTAGGAACGACTTTTGAGCAGAAAACTTACACTGCGCTCCCTTGGGAACATCTTTTTGTAGCTTTGGCAAAACTTTTGCTGCGCTCCCTTAGGAACGACTTTTGAGCTTCGACAATTTTCGAGCTTCATAAATCTGTGAAGAAGATATATTTCATTTTAATAGAAGCGAAACTATTACAAGGAATTAATACTAGATTTGCATTACTTGTCCCTTATTAAAAAATAAACTGGCATAGAATAAAAAAGTGTTTCAGAAGGTAGGATATCTCTCAATAGATGTGCTTTGACTCCGGCATAGTACTGTTGACTGTGGAAGCTTCAGATTCCTCCCTGAAATCCCGCTGCTGTTGGGTGTGTTGGCGCCCTTCTGGCTGTTGACCTCGTGAATAGGTAGGTTGTAGTGGTGGCGAAGGTGGAAGCTGTGGCCAAGAAGCCTGTGGATGGCTAGTCGAAGCAACAGAAGCTGCAGGATGATTACCCACATATTCTGGTATGTAGGGTGAGTGGCACGAAGCATTGTGCAAGACCTACTTCGGTTGACTCTGCCGAGTTTCGGCTTCTGCGATCTCCTTCTGCTTTTGGATGGTGATTTGGCACATTCTTGTAGTATGGCCCTTGTCTTCACCACAAAAATAAGTAGTAGATCTTCCTGGGCTGATCCCGATATCTTCCTCCGAAGCCTCTGGCGCCTCTGCCTCTTGGAGCTGGCGGTCAGAAGGAGCTTTGTTGCTGCCCCTAAGATTGTGAGGTATACTGTGGCCTCTGCAGCTGACATCCTTTGTCATCACTCTGAGTGGAGTTATGAATTGACCTGACATGCCTCGGGTGGATTCTTCCTCCGAAGCCCCTGGTCATCTCAGAGAATCTGTAAGCTTCCTCCCTTCTTTGGCGGAAGTCATTGTCAGCCCGGATGTACTCATCCATCTTTTGAAGCAGCTTCTCCAGAGTCTTTGGGGGCTTTCTGGTGAAATATTGGGCAGTAGGTCCTGGCCAAAGACCCTTGATCAAGGCCTCAATGACAATTTCATTGGGCACTGTAGGCGCTTGTGCCCTCAGTCGCAAGAACCTTCGGACATACGCCTGGAGGTATTCCTCATGGTCTTGCGTGCATTGGAACAGGGCCTGAGCTGTGACTGGCTTCGTCTAAAAGCCTTGGAAACTTATCACCAGCATATCCTTGAGCTTCTGCCATGAAGTAATAGTCCCTGGCCGAAGAGAAGAATACCATGTTTGGGCTACATTCCGGACTGCCATGACGAAGGACTTTGCCATAACTGCAGTATTGCCTCCATACGAAGATATAGTTGTGTGGCGGAACTGCCCGAATTATTCCAACTTAAGTGTCGGAGCCCTGCCTTAGAGGCTAGACCACACTTAAATGGGAATAATCTGTCAATCCCTCGGATCTAGTCCGACACGGCCACTGACAGGATCAAGTACCACAATCTCACTCGAAGGTGAGCCACAGAGCAAATACAATAAAGCATAAAACCATACATGAAGGAGTATTAAATTATTACGTCACCATCGGAGTTTTGCAAAAGTAGTCATCATTGTTCGAAGTGCAGCGGAATAAAACTAACGGTAAATAAACAGAGAGATGGGGAAGCCTGTCCCATCACTCCTCATGCTCCTCCTCAGCCGAGGTAGGGTCCCACTCGACAGTCCAACCCAGTGGCAAGATGGACGGCCAAGTCACTCCAGCAACCATGTCCTCCAGAGAACCTGTAAAAATTATGCCACAAGCAAGGCTGAGTATACTAATACTCAGCTAGACTTACTCGGTGTGAGGAGTCTACTCCTCTACCTCTAGATATGCAGCTGTTTGGCTGTGGGGCTTGGTTGCCAAAAGCACTAGCTGAGTTTCTAAATCAAGTTTTTAACTTTGTCAAAATTAAGTGTGACTCTCTTAAGGCTAAAGATGTACTATCTATTCATACATAGTAGCAAACATTTTTAGCAAACAACATCTTGTATCATCTCAGCACAATTCCACTTGTTACTCAATGTAGCAGCATGGATCAAGCAGTCTCATTAGCTACGAGAAGCAGACGATTCGAATCGAGTTTTTAAACCTTGCAAGGTAAACCTAAACACACGACATGCCGGGGCACCCTGTCCCCACACACATCAACCGTCCCCATCGATTCCCCGTCAGCAGAGAGGGGCTCACCGCCTTGGCGTACAATGCCTCACTGACCCCGACTGCCGTCGTGCAGTGACCACACTTGTACCCACCATAACCGGAATGGGAGACCTCGTCTCAGGTCGCGTGAGGAGGGCAATCTGCTGCCAGGTTCAATCAGGTACTAGGCTTACCGATTTACCATATTTCTCGGTATATGTTTAGTACGTTCAAACGCTTGACTCACGGTACCACACCTTAATCCTTATTCAAATTTTTATCCCGTGAACAACCAATCCCCATGGATTGTTGCCCACAACCCAACATCAGTACGATATGAAAGTGGGTACAATCAAGGTCCTGACCTCGCGCGAGTGCTAGAAAAATCACTCGACTTCTACCGCGATCCCTAAATAGTAAGTGGCTACTTGACTTAGCATATTAGTATTCATCTCAATGGGATTCCTGAGATCATGCAACTAAGGTTTCAAACAACTCCTACACTTAAGTGCACATTCAATCCTACAATCAATAAGTGTAGTAAAATAGCATAAATAACAGGTTATGCATAAAACCGGGGCTTGCCTTCCAGAGCAGTGGCAGGCAGATCCTCTGATGCAGACTCTAGGGCTGGATCCAGGGCTACCTCCTGAGTAGCTCCTTGCTCCGGCACGAGGACGTACTCTCCGTCAACAAGGTTACAGTCTATCGAATGCAATGAACATGTATGTCATGATTATGCAGGATTTAATAACATTATGCTTAAAAGAAACTAAGTCAAGAAGTAACTTAGGGTTTGCTTGGTCATACGGGGCCTTTAGTGGTTTATGCTTATCACTCCTAGGTTTAGATTTCAGTTGAGGATAAACATAGTGGATTTGTATTGCCTTTATATATTTTAGTGGACACTTTACGAGGGTTTTAGGATGACACTAATTTCCATTATTCATTTTCCTTTCTTTAATTTCTATTTATGAATTCTAGTGGGGGTTTGAACTACAACAGTAGGTTAATCTTCTCCAAAAATTCTGTAAAAATTACAGTGGGTTGCCATTGGTTACTATAGTCCCTTCTAGGAAGTTGAGGTTCAAAAATAAAAAGGCTATGCCTTAGACAAAAATAATAAAGGTTGGGTAAATGGGCCACTTTGCACTACAACTCTTAATTAGAGGTGGGGTCTGCCTTAAAGGTTATTTTTGTTGGCATCTAACAGTAATAATAGGCTTCTGTGCCAAAAACCACAGAAAGCTAAGGGGTGGTTAATTAGTTATGATTTTCTAAAGTTTAATGTCAAAAAGGCACTTTCTACTACATTGTTATTTGAAAAATGCCAAACAACAGATTTCATATTATTCCTAAGTTCTTAATAACAAAACATTAACTATCCCAAGGGTGGGGGTGTTTTTACCTTGGGGTTATTTTTGTAGGGTTTTTCTAAGTTTCCCTTGTTTTATTAAAATAAAAGGTATCCTACTTATTTTATACTAAAACAGGGTATGATAGATTTTTCCAGTGAACTACATTGAATAAGTATCCTAACAAAAATAAGGGTGCCCTCTGGTTCATTATTTAAATCACATTTTTTATTTTTCTTAACCTTAAGCATATTGCAAAATAAGAGGTAAAAACTAACTTAATGGAGTGGACAGAGAGGTTTAGCATTTTTAATTAGATCAGTAGGTAGATATAAACTTCTCCAAATTTTTCTAACCCTAGTCATTTAATACAACTATTTTTCTTTCTATTATTGAGCTTTTGGCCAAAACTATAATTAAATCAGAGCTTTAAAGTTTTCTATAGTACATAGGGGGTTTTATATTTTTCTTAAGTAGGTTACATTATTTAGAGTCTGACAAAATTGGTTTGACCAAATTTGGATGAACTAAACAGAAGTTATGAATTTTTAAAGTCTCTGTTCAATTTAAAAACAGATTTAGTTTCCTGGAAAAACAGTTTACACCGAGGTCCCTGGGTTTAAACTAAATCAATCTTCGCAGTTCTACCCTTGCGCCACTATTCCCCTGAGTCGCTGACAGTTCAAAAAGCCCCCTGACCTTCTCTTCCTTTCACCCATAGTCCTTTCCCCAAAGTAAACAGTACCCGCGGGAAAGAAAAGGGTGGCGCGGCTTATCGGCGGCGAGATAGGTCCGGCGAAGGGCAGGGTTGGCTCGGGGAGGCTCTGGCGGTCACAGCGAGGTGCGGCTCGCCGGCGGGGATGGCCGGAATCGCTCGGTCCACGTGCGCAGGCGGGTGTTCTCGTCGGCAGCGAGTGTGCCGGCCAAACCACGGCGATCTGGTTCAATTCAAGGGCACAGTGAGCTTCCTGGGGTGACGTATAGGCTATATGTGCAGTGAATCGAGAAATGGCTCAGTGATTTACCAGGTCCACGCACTCCGGCGGGGTTGTGAACTCCGGCGACCGTGGACTGGCCTCTCCGGCGAAGCAGGCTTCGATTCCTCGCTCGGGGAGCTTCACTGAGTTGTGCACACTCGTCTCCGAGGGTTGGACGGGGTTGGGGAAGGCTAGTCTGGCCGGTCTACGGCGGCAGTGGCTCGGGTGGCCGCAGACACGCCGCGCACGGGCAAACGGCGGTGAACTGAGCTCCGGTGAGGCTTGAGGGTGCGTGGAAGAGTGCAGTCGACGCCCGAGTGGGCTTTATAGGCGCGGGCGCGGGCCATGGCGTCGGCTGGCCGTTTGGCGCGACGCGGGGGCGCGCGCGGGCGTGCTCTGGTGAGCTCAGAGCGCGTCGAACACGTGGCTCATTGCTTCTGCCCGTGTTCTTCCCTCTGCTGAGCGGCCAAAACGTACGAATCTTACCCTATCGCCTGTGGGAGATCTCTTCCCTGCACCTAGAGCTACCTAGTTCATGTGAGTTCCAAGAGTAGATGTGGTCGGGTTAGAGACATATGAGGGTGGGAAGTTGGCTGTGTCAGACATGTCCAAACCGAGACAAAAATGGTGCCAAGTCGTGTCAAACGCCCTAGGGTAGGTGCCACCTCTTTCCAGGGCATTCTAGGGTTAATTTGGCGCCACTTTGTCAATTGGGTCGAAGTGTTTTGAATTTTGGATTAAGGTGAACATGGGGGATCTTTGTTCAAGGGTTAGTTTTTAGACTTAGGCAAATTCTGAATTTTCCCTTGTGCTCAACCTTGGGTGAACTTTTTGGGGCTTTTCTGAAAACTTTTTGGGGGTACTTCCTTACTATTATTTGTAGGTTATGAAGCATATTACAACTTTTATATTTGGCCCAAGCCATGATCATAAGGTTTACATGACCTTTTGATCCTAGCTTCAAATAGGGTTCCTATTGCCCAAGAGGGGTTTGCTTTAGGGTTTTGGTAAATTCCCCACTTAGATGTGCATGACAAGCTAGGGCATGTTATCCAAGATGGTTTGCACTTCCTTAGGAGCTTGAATTCCAAGTTTGATGCACTTTGCCCAAATCAATCCTCATGTGATAATAGGTTAAAAGGGGGTAGCCCTGGGTGGACACCCTGTGTAACACCTGGGGTGTTACAGCCCTCCCCCCTTAAAGGAATCTCGTCCCGAGATTTTTGGTAGAGTCCCTTGGAGAGGTGCTTGAAGGTGTGTTGGTGTGCTACCCTTTCTTTATACTCAAGTTTCTCTTGTTAACTGCTCTTCGAATGTCATTCTCTTTGCAACTTCAGAAGGAAGCCCTTTTTAAGTTAAATCCACAACTTAGACTACCCTTGTTATCTAAGTTTTTCTTATAATTGAGTTCAAAGGGCAGGTGGGGGTGGGGTTTTGGGGTTACGTACCGACTCCTGTGTGCAGAAAGTCGGGGAAGCGGGAGCGTAGAAAATCCTCAGCCTCCCAGGTAGCTTCCTCCGCTGAATGGTGACTCCACTGAACCTTATACATTCTGACTGATCTTGCCCGGGTTGATCTCTCCTTCTGATCCAATACCTTGACGGGGTACTCTTGGTAAGACAAGTCTGGTTCTATCTCAATGTCCGGTTCTGGTAGCACTTCAGTGGGTAGACGAACACATTTCCGCAGCTGAGATACATGGAACACATCGTGAACAGCTGCCATGCTGGGTGGCAATTTCAGTTGATAGGCAACGGGTCCACAAGCTTCCTTGATCTCGTAGGGTCCAATGTAACGAGGAGCTAACTTGCCCTTGATCCCAAATCTCTGGATACCCTTGGTGGGTGACACCTTAAGATAAACATGATCTCCCACCTCAAACTGTAGAGGCTTCCGCCTCTTATCATGATAGCTCTTTTGCCTGGCCTGAGCAGCTTCTAAGTTCTTCTTGATGATCCTGACCTTTGCCTCCGCTTCAAGTACCAAATCTGGCCCAAAAATTTCCCTCTCTCCCGCTTGAGACCAATTTAGTGGGGTCCTACACCTTCTCCCATATAATGCCTCAAAGGGTGCCATCTTCAGACTGGACTGATAGCTGTTATTGTAAGAAAACTCTGCCAAGGAAAGACACTTGTCCCAATCCTTCCCGTAGTGTAGTGCACATGCTCGCAACATGTCTTCCAAAATCTGATTCACCCTTTCTGTCTGGCCATCGGTTTGGGGATGGTATGCTGAGCTTCGTATGACCTGGGTCCCAAGTGATTCCTGCAATTGTTCCCAAAATCGTGCTACAAAAGGTGCTCCTCGGTCTGAGACTATAGTCCTTGGTATCCCATGCAGACGAACTATCTGGTCAATGTAGATTTCTGCATACTTCTCTGTCCTGTGGGTGGTGTGCACTGGCAAGAAGTGAGCGGTCTTGGTCAACCTGTCCACAATAACCCAAATGGAATCATGGTGCCTGGAGGTATTGGGCAATCCTACGATAAAATCCATACAAATGTCCTCCCATTTCCAAGATGGTATGGGAAGGGGTTGCAAAGGGCCTGCTGCCTTCAAGTGGCTGGCTTTGATTCTCTGGCAGGTATCACACTCAGATACATACTTGGCAATTTCCCTCTTCATTCTGGTCCAACAATATAAAGATCTGAGATCATGGTACATCTTGTTGCTACCAGGGTGCATGGAGAATTTGGAAAGGTGAGCTTCATCTAGTATCTTCTTTCTGAGCTCTGGGTCCTTGGGAACAACCAATCGATCTCCAAACCATAGAATTCCCTTGCTGTCCTGTCGGAAACACTTGTATTTTTCTGCCTTTTGCTTGATCATGTCTTTGATAACCTGAACACCCTTATCCTCAACCTGTGCCCGGACTATTTGCTCTTGCAATGTGGGCTCCACCGAGATATAATTTAATTCACCGGAAGGAATAACTTCCAGGTTCAGCTTGCACAATTCATCACACAGGGTGGTAACCCTTGCATCCATGCTCATACAATTGCACTGGCCCTTTCTGCTCAAGGCATCTGCCACAACATTTGCCTTGCCCGGATGGTAATGCACTTCCAAATCATAGTCCTTGATTAACTCCAACCATCTCCTCTGCCTCATGTTCAGATCTGCCTGAGTGAAGATATATTTGAGGCTCTTATGATCAGTGTAGATGTTACAGTGAGCTCCCATCAAGTAGTGTCTCCATATCTTAAGAGCATGAACCACAGCTGCCAACTCCAGGTCATGTGTAGGGTAGTTCTGCTCATGGGGCCTGAGTGCTCGGGAAGCATAAGCAATGACTCTGTTATCTTGCATCAAGACACATCCCAATCCTGTACCAGAAGCATCACAATAAACTTCAAATGGTTTAGTGTTGTCAGGTTGAGCCAGCACTGGGGCTGTTGTCAAGTGCTGCCTCAAAGTATGAAAGGCATCTTCGCACTTTTGGCTCCAATCATACTTGACTCCTTTCTTCAACAGTTCAGTCATTGGTTTGGCAATCCTGGGGAAATCCGGAATAAATCGTCGATAATACCCTGCCAAACCCAGAAAACTTCGAATTTGCTTCACTGTAGTCGGGGGTTTCCAATCCATTACCTCTTGTACCTTCTCAGGATCAACTGATATCCCATCCTGAGAAATTGTGTGACCCAAGAATTTAATCTCCTTCAGCCAGAACTCACATTTAGACAACTTAGCATAAAGATGATGATCGCGTGGTCGCTGAAGCACGATGTGCAGGTGCTCAGTATGTTCGTCTTCATTCTTGGAATAGACCAGAATATCATCAATGAAAACGACCACGAACTTATCCAATTCTGGCATAAACACTGAGTTCATCAGGTACATAAAATAAGCCGGGGCATTGGTCAGCCCAAAAGACATCACCAAAAATTCATACAACCCATATCTGGTAGAGAAAGCTGTCTTGGGAACGTCACTGGCACGGATCTTGATCTGATGGTAACCTGAGCGAAGGTCTATCTTGGAGAATACCTTGGCTCCTACCAACTGATCGAACAGAACATCAATGCGGGGCAGTGGGTATTTGTTCTTGATAGTCACCGCATTGAGAGGGCGGTAGTCGACACACATCCTCAAACTTTCATCCTTTTTCTTCACAAATAATGCTGGACATCCCCATGGTGAAGTACTTGGGCGAATAAACCCCTTGTCCAACAACTCTTGCAATTGCTTCTTCAATTCTGCCAATTCCGCGGGAGGCATCCTATAGGGTCTCTTAGAGATAGGAGCAGTCCCGGGTTGTAATTCGATGGCGAACTCAATATCTCGATCAGGTGGCATCCCTGACAATTCATCCGGAAAAACATCCGGGTAGTCACGGACCACTGGGATCTTTTCCACTGGGACTCTATCATAACGAAGGCACAGGAACGGGTACATCCCTGGTCGGGCAAATATAAAACAGTCTCGCCATAAGCAGGGGAATTAATTTCAACGGCCCTGGCTGCAATATCCAATACTGCCTGATGCCTGGTCAACCAGTCAGCTCCCAATATAATATCCACGCTATCCAATCCTAAGATGAGAAGGGTGGTTCTAATCACCAGACTACCAAATTTTATAGGCACTTGCCTGTTGATTTGATAAGTGGCAACTCTGCCTCCTGGTGTTGAAATGGTAATGCCCCCATCGGTGTGGTGAAAGGGCAACTGGCACTTGGCACTAAATTTGGCACTGATAAAACTATGCGATGCACCAGAATCAAAAAGGATAATAGCAGGATAATTCAAAACTGTAAAGATACCAGTCATGACGGGTGCTCCCTCTGGAATGTCAGCCATGGTGGTGAAGTTTAGCCTGCCCTGCCTCACTTGTACCTTCTGCCTCTTGCCTTGATTCTGATTAACATTATGCCCCTGCCTCTGCTGGTTCCTGGGGCAATTTTTGGCATAATGCCCGGTGTTGCCACATGTGAAACACCTGTTGTCATTTGCCTGGCGGTACTGCTGCTGCTGCTGATTGTTCCTCTAAGCTGGAAACTGGGCGCGGTTGGGTGCCTGCTGCTGCTGTGGTCGGATCACCCATCTCCCTTGCTGCTGCTGGGGTCCCCTGTTCTGCGTGTCAGACACAATCCTGAAGCGCTGTGGCTGAGCTGAGGGTCCTGCCACAGGGGTCTTCCTCTTCTTTTCTGCCTGTCGAGCTGTAATGCAGTCCTCCTGGGAGATAGCCATGTTGACCAACTCATTGTAACTGTTGGCCCTGACGGTGTTGAGACGATCACGGAGCTTAGTGCTGAGCCCCCTCCTGAACCTGTCTCTCTTCTTCTCATCCGTGTCTGCGTGATATCCAGCATATTGGCACAAGTCATTAAAAGCCTGGGCATACTGCAACACTGTCCTGTTGCCCTGAGTGAGTGCCAGAAACTTGTTGAGCTTTCGGTCCATAATCCCGGCTGGTATGTGGTGTCCCCTGAAAGCTGCCTTGAACTCCCTCCATTCCACCTCTCAATCCTCTGGCTGCATGGCAAGAAAATGGTCCCACCAAGTCCTTGCGGGTCCGCGAAGCTGCTGGGTGGCGAACCTGACTTTAGTGACCTCTGAACAAGCCCCATGGAGTAGCGAGAATTTGGATTCCACCACTCGCAACCACACATCTGCATCAAGTGGATCCTCTACCCTTGTGAACAATGGGGGCTGAGTACTGAGGAACTCCTGGTAGGTAGCTGCCGCGGGGTGACGCTGATGGTCTCCACCACCATAGTGCTGAGGTGGTGGCTGACGCTGAGCTAGCTGCCTCAAGATCTCATTCTGCTGAGCCATCAGCTCCTGCAGAGTGGGAGGCGGTGGCGGCGGTGGAGGAACGCGCTCATTCTGGCCACGACGCTGCCTCCCGGCCATCTGAAAAACCACATACACACTTAACACCATACCTCCAAGTTCAAGATTTAATCGCGGCGAAAAGAGTCAAAAGCAAAATGATAGACTCCAATTTCAACAAAAGGATTTAAAGGCATAAATTTTTCCTTCCAATTTAGACTGATAACAGCATCCATCAAACATGCTTCCAAGAGAGTTTAGCACGATTACATCAATTGTCCCAAAAAGACTCAACTCTATCTAGCCTAGTACCCCAAGGGTGCAAAAGCTAAGCTAGCTGTGAGGAGTCCTACCATCCGACTTCTAACCCTGTCCTGAACACCTAGTGAGCGAACGAGGCAACACTCGACTCAGGGGAAGGTGGTCTCCCTGAGCCAGCGGTGTCCACACTAGAGGCAGACTCGTCTCCTCCCTCGATGTCGACGTCCTCGTTGGCCTCCATATCCTGGATCTCCTGGTGATGCATATCCAAGTGCTCGTTAGCCTCAGCAAGCTGCTGCTGAGTGTTAATGAGCTGATCCTCGAGAACCTCGATGGTGTTCTCACTGGTGCCCACTAATTCCTCCAACTCTTGGATATCAGTGGATAGCTGCTCCACCTGCAAGTCCTTCTCCACCATTTCAGTGGACAAATCAACCACGAGCTCCTCCCTGTTGTCCAAAGTAATCTTTGTTGCCTCTAATAGTGCCATCAGATGGGACATCGCCTCACCACGCATTACTTGCAGATGGTACAGAGCATTCATGCACCGTACGGTCAAGTGCGCAGTCTGTCCTGGGTAGATGGCCCAGATATCCTTGGCATGCTCCACCCTATCCTTCCACATTGGGTCGTCCTCCCTTTCGGTGGGGAACAATCCAATGGGGTGGGTAGTCAGCTCCAAAGGATGGAATCCGCAGAAAGTGGTCAATCCATGCAGAGCGATCGCCTCGATCGTGTCCTCAGCTCGGTATCCAAAAGACTCGGAGTCCAAAGAGCGCCAGCCTGGCTGCAGGGGATGAGGCTCCAAGGTCATCCTCACCCTACTGCGGGGCACTCGGTGCTTCTCGAACTGCTGCACCGTGTACTGAGGGGGTGTCGTGTATCCGGCCCCCTGAAGTACCTCCCACAAAATGCGGGGAAAGCCCTCTCGTGCAAGCCCGTCAGTGTGGGATAGTGCGTTTCCGTCCTCTGAGGATCCGTGGGAAGTCATCTGTGTACGGTTAAGCGTAAGTAAAAGAAAAAGAATTATAAAAAGAACAAGAAAAATAAAACTCAGCCTTTCTCTAGTTGAATAAAAGGTACTGGGGACCTAGTTGGTTATTATCTTGTTTTTAAGTCTTACTCAGTTATCCATTCGCTTAATTAAGAATGCATGCATGCTCGTCCTGAACGACCTCACAACAAGATAAAAGGAATAGGGAAGAACCCCCATCCTGTAAAAGTGGCCTGTAGGGCCTAATTACTTAGCCACCTAGCTACCCTTCTATCACCCTAAGGCTTCACGTCCTAGGTCTATCCTGCTCGTTCTACTATCTATCCAACATTGTTTCTATCAAATTTTATTTTGGAAAATGACGGTATTTACATTTTATTGATTCCTCTGTGGTGGTACAAGCTCCGATACCAGCTGTGGCGGAACTGCCTGAATTATTCCAACTTAAGTGTCGGAGCCCTGCCTTAGAGGCTAGACCACACTTAAATGGGAATAATCTGTCAATCCCTCGGATCTAGTCCGACACGGCCACTGACAGGATCAAGTACCACAATCTCGTGAGATTGTGGTACTTGATCCTGTCAGTGGCCGTGTCGGACTAGATCCGAGGGATTGACAGATTATTCCCATTTAAGTGTGGTCTAGCCTCTAAGGCAGGGCTCCGACACTTAAGTTGGAATAATTCGGGCAGTTCCGCCACAAGTTGCTTCGTAGCTCATCAGAAACTGTTTTGGATCTGAATGCCCATCATACATAGGAAGCTGAGGTGGCTTGTATGACGGGGGCCATGGGGTAGCCTGCAGTTCTGCTACCAAGGGAGAAGCATCATCAAAAGTAAAGGCATCATGATTAAAATCATCATACCATCCATCTTCATTGAACAAGCCTTCTTGACGAAGCTCCCTGTGTTGGGGTCTTCGATCTTGTTCATCTTGAGCAAGATGACGCACTTCCTTAGTGGCTTCATTGATCTTCCTTTGAAGATCAGCCAGCCGCGCCATCTTCTCCTTCTTCCTTTGTACTTGCCGATGGATTATTTCCATGTCCCTGATCTCTTGGTCCAACTCCTCCTCATGGAGTGTTGGACTGGTGGCTTTCCTCTTCTGGCTTCGAGCCTCTCGAAGAGAAAGAGTTTCCTGGTTTGGCTCCAGTGGCTGCAGTGCAGCGGTCCCTGGTGCTGAAGCTTTCTTCGGTGGCATGACGAAGGTCAGTGCTTGCCGAAGGTGGTCGAAAGAGTTCACCGGAGGTGGGCGCCAATGTTGAGGACTTGTTCTCAAATGCTATGAATTAAGAACATGGCAACACGATTGTTAATGGTTGAAGACCTTCGTCCTTCGAAGCATTATTTCCCTTAGGATATAATGATCTTCAGACGAAGGTATTGAAGGACATACCTTCATCATCTCAGTATGTAATGAAAAGCAGGTACATATGTTACATACAGATAATAAAAATACTCATATCAAGCCATTAGATCATCTATATTCTCATTATATGATCATGAACAAACATTAATAATATTGAGTTACATTTATACCTTCGGCTTGATAGAAGGTAAGAATACAAGAGTGACGTGCGAGTGAATTCAAGTCAACGTGAACAGTACGGTGTTACTGTTCATCTATTTATAGGCAAAGGACACAGCCTGAGTAAAATTACATCCAAGTCCTTGACATTTTCTATTGACTAAGGAATAATCTGTCGAGAACTAAGCAGTCTTTTCCCCTTTAGGTTAGTTTCATTTTCCATCACTGTCTTTGCGCTAAGCCGAAGCTTCATCATCCATAGCTTTGGAACTGATTCATCCTTCTTCCAGACCGCTCCTTTCATACTGTGCACATATTCATCTCAAAGCCGAAGGTTCCTGTAACAGTATATTACACTTGGAAAACATGTTAGTCGTGTTTTTGAGGACCTTCGGAAGACGAAGGCCCCCAACATTACTTATTTCCGCTATTATTTCGAGCAATGTGTGATGATGTCCAACTATGTAATCGTTGTGTATGTGAGTTTCTGATCCTGGCACGTACATGGTTCAGATTCGATTTACCTTCTAAAACCGGGTGTGATAAAAGACGGCCATGAACATGTCCTTGTCGAAAAAAAGCTTTTGCATTGTCCTCGCTTTCACGCAATGCAAAATTTACATCTAAAAGGCACCCTCCAAATCTCCCAACTTCAATTTGCAATCCTGAATAGTTATAACTGGCTTCAATACACTAAGAATACATATTAATGTTTGCACATTTAACGAATGGCTCAACCGTAGGTACAATTGAGGAAACACTAATGGTGCTGAAAATAGAACCTTGCAAAAAGTTATACTACATAGTCAGAAACCTGTGCATGAACAAGAGAATGAAATGGAACTTACAGAGCTATTTGTGAATATAATTGACTTAGTTTTTCGTAGAGCAGTGCTCCTCTCTAAGCATAAATAGAAAGTCAGCATCAGGACTAAAAGTAAAATGTGTGCTGATATTTAATTAACAAAATGTAGAATAAACAAACTAAAAAGTGAGAAAAAGGAGAAAAACTACCTTCATCAATGTCTTCTTTCTTCCCAGCAAAGATCTAAGTGCCACATGGATTTCCTGTATTTTCTCAGCATTGTCTTCTAATTTTGTTTCTGTACAGAGGGACAATAGCATAAGTTACCCACCCAAAATGCATCTAGGTTTAACAAGCAATTTAGATAATATCAAAATGCAAGATATGTGGATTGTAGTCGGGTTTTCAAAGCAGCTAACTTGTCAAGTGGAGACCACTAATGTTTTCACAAAATGCTGAGTTTTGAAATTTGCATGAAGTTCATTAGCTAACTGCTATGTTGGTGGCCACGACCACCTTCCTCTTAACAAGAGCCGGTTCAAATATCTTTGACTGAACTTCATTAGGAAGAGCACTCTACACATGAAAAATTATCAGCTCTGGTATGTCCCCACCGAATGGCTTCATCCTCTCATGGAAACTCTCACAAGCATGATCGATCTCTTCCTAGCCAGTTAGGAACAATAGGATATCTCCTTAGGGTTTAGTTAGATGGATCTGCAATACCGTGATTAGTGCAGCTTTGCTCTCTATCTATTTTTGTAGTATCTCAATTGGAAACGTTCTTCCATGAATCCTGAAAATATTGCAATCAAAAAAATAACAAGAGAACTTCTCTGCATCAAGAGCGGTGATGATGGTTGGATCACGTGCACAATGCGAAGCTAAAGATGTGCACCAAGGGAATGTGGGAGGTGCCACACCCATGGCTGAACCTCTTCGTGTCAGCGTCCTACATCTCTGACGTCGACTGTGGCGTCTTCCGTGGCATGCTGGGGGCGCACCACCGACATCGGTGGTCCCATCCTCATCTAACCCATGAACAAGCACATGTAAAGTCAACCAACAAATTAAAATGAATCCCATCAAGTCAAGTACTTCGTACCTACAGGCGCATCCCATCAAGTTGCGCCCTTAGCGAGCTCTATGCGCTCATTGATCTGTCGCCATCCTCCTCTCGTAGGGTCTGGCACGATTAGTTGGTGGATTTGCCCTCGGTGCGCCCTCCTCCATAGGGTGCCGACGTCGCATTGGCTAGAGGCCCTTTGGAGAGGATTTTCCAGAAAAGAAGGATCACCTTGTTGTTACGAGTATTCTATTAAGTCATGGGTCAGGTCATCACAATCCACCCCCTTAGAAGATTGACAACCTCGTCGATCAACCCTAAGCCTGGGTCCGTCCCTCTTAGCCACGTCTGTGTGTCTAGTGTCGACACATATGCCATGCCACGTAACACCTGAATTTGGGGGTATAAAATTCACCTGTCAGCCCCCACATCAGCCCTCTCTCCCCTCACGTCAGCCCCTCTCTCTCCCCCACGTCGCCCACTCGCCATGGCCGACCTTGGGAGCATAAAACCCCCTCCCCTCCTTCCCCACGTGCTCCTGCCTCTGCTAACCACCCCGCGCCGTCTCCCTTGCCTTGGCCGTTGCCGTCGCCCAGCGACCATTGACGTTCGCGCCGCCGTAGCAGCACACCATCAAGCTCGCCGGCATCATCCACAATGAGCCAACTACTCCCTCTTTCTCCCCCTTTCTTTCTCCCTCCACCGTAGTTATGTTGCCCGATGACTCCGCCGCTATGACCGCAGACCGCGTGCCCTAGAGAACGCCCCCTTGTCGTTGGGCATGGTCGGCCATCCGTCCAGCTTAGGTTTGAAGACGAGCCTGATGGCCGTGGACCACCCGACAGCCTCACTCTCCCTCCTCGTTCTTTCCCCTCGCGCGTCCGCTGACCGGTGGACCCCCTGGTCCTGCACATCAGTACCATGCGCAACATCAGACCTCTCCCCCTCTACTGTGTGTCGCTGATTGACGGGCCCTGTCCGTCAGCGCGCATCCGCGACCGCACTTGCCCCGCGCTGCTGACAGCGGGCCCAGCCTTGCCATGGCCCCGCTCGTCAAGCGCCAACGCTCTGGCGCTCCATCGCTCACCCCCTGACCCGCTGTCCCGTGGGCCCCACCTGTCAGGCATCTGTGTCTGTGCGCCCGCACGTCCGTTCTAATCTTGGTCGTCGATCTGAGATCTAACGACTGACAAGACCCGATACCCCTTCGGTTTGCCGTTTTGTAAAACGAACCCTCGGTTCTCGGGTATTAGAACCCGCTGTCCTTATTTCTTTCAGCCGAGCCCCTGGACTTTTGCATAGAGAACCCCGAGCATGTATTTAATCATAGAAATAGGTCTAGTTTAGGATTTTAAATTCCAAAACTTGTTTATTTCATATCTTTTGCATATGAACTTCAAAATGGGTGGTTCAAATTGCAAAATGTTCATAAAATTATTCTCTACATGTTTAAATTATTACCTTTCAGTGTCTGTATGTATTAATTTTATGTCTAGACAATAGGTTATGTTAGAGTGATGGATTATTTATTTAAAGGGAAAATAAAAGGAAACACTAATGAATAGTTAAGTAGTTAATTCTGTGAAATTAATCTCATGTAATATATGATTCCACCCCTGGGATAAATTTAGTAATTCACTAAGATCACTATAGTTAAGTTATGTGATCCACTAGGATAGGCAATAATTAGAGAACCACAAACCTCTAATTGTATTAATCCACCGTAGAACCTAAAACTTCACTTTTGTGTTTATACTTTACTAATGAACTTATGTTCACTTTATTGCACATGTTTGGTGTACTGTTCCTTTATCTTTTCCCAAATGTGTTGAATGAATGGTTGCTTTGTGTAGAAAACGAGCAGTCCGTGGTTCGTGTGTGTGTTGCTGGAGACTTCCCTGAGCAGCAACCTGGTGAAGGCAAGTGTCCTCAGACCCATTATGTCACTACAAGAAACTGATAAATATTCGTGGGTAAAATTAAGAACGTGAGTACCCACGTTCTTACTTGAGTTAAGTTCATGGGTTATGTTAAGAACGTGGGCACCCACGTTCTTAAGTTAAGTTCGTGGGCCCTAAAAAAACCGTCGAACTTAACATGTTAGAAACGTGGGTACCCACGTTCTTAACTTAAGTACGTCGGGCTTGTGCACACCGTCGAACTTAATCCTAAAAACCTAAATCCAAAAATCCCACGCGCGCGACTCTCTCTCTCACCCCCTGTCTGATCCCGCCCACACACACGCGCTCCTCTCACCTAGCGCCAGGCCGAGCCGCCATGGGGCAGTGCTACGCGAGGAACGTGCACGGCGTCGACGCGGACGGCGGTGGCATGGAGGCGACCACCATCACGGTCTCGGCGGCAGGCGGGCCGGAGGATGCGGCGTCGGTAGGGGGAGGGCGAGGAAGAGGAGGGAGGTGGAGCGCGCGGCCGTCGCCGGCCGGGAAGCCGCGCGGGGGCAGGGCCGGGGCGACTCCAGCGCGGTTGTCGGCGGCGGGCAGCCCCTGGACGGGGAGCCCACTCGGCCTCCCCGACGGCATCGCGCCGTCGCCCGCGACCTCGGCGTCCACGCCGCGCCGGTTCTTCCGCCGCCCCTTCGCGCCGCCTTCCCCGGCCAAGCACATCAAGGCGTCCCTCGCGTGCCGGCTCGGCCATCGCTCGCCGCCCTCCACGTCGCAGGTGCCCAGGCCGCCCATCGAGGTCCCGATCCCGGAGCAAGGGGCCGGCGGCGCTGGGGAGGTGGGGCGGGAGCTTGACAAGAGCTTCGGCTACGACCACCACTTCACCGCCATGTACGAGCTGGGGAAGGAGGTGGGCCTTGGCCATTTCGGCCACACCTGCCTCGCGCGCCCCTGTAAGGGAGACATGAGAGGCCAGGTCATGGCTGTCAAGGTCATCTCCAAAGCCAAGGTCTTGCTATTCGTGATCGCATAGTGCTCTTTTACTAGACGCACGACACGATCTTACCTGTTTCAATCGGCTCGGTTCCTCCACCGGATCATGAACAAACTATGTGGGATGACATAATTGCCATCCTGTTGTGATCTTTTTTAACTCTCATTTAGTAGATCAGTATCTCTGAAGTGCCACTACCACAGGTGTTGCAATCATAAGTTCATGATTTGCTTTTTGGCTGACTTGCAGGGTGATCAGTTTTTTTTCTGATGGTATTGGCATTGGCATTGGCATTTCCCCACAGGGTTAGAAGTACATTGTAGAGATCTTGTTTCAGCATTGCCACATTTAATAATGTGCCCATTTTCATGATCTGAGTGTTCAACTGTTCATCCATCTATCACCTGTTTCTTGCTTTTTTGTTCTTTCTGTAAGCTATCATGGCATAGTAGTTTATGCAGCTTTAGATCACTAGCTTGGCAGCGACAGAGTTCCTTGTGAGACCTCAGAGAACATGTTCCCGAGTATCTCCATCATATTGTTGTTCCTTTCATGAGTTTAGGTGTTGTAACACCCTGGGTTCCACAAACAACCCGGAATGCTACTGAACTACACTTCTGACGTCCATATATAAAATTTCGGCAGCATCCCCTTTGCAAGATTGCATAAATTAGGGGGGCAACAGTGTATAAACATATATCATGACAAAAACATATTAAGTATTATTAATCGGCTAGCAAGGGAAGATAAACATACGACCTGAACTGAATTAACCAACGCACACGACTATTAAAGAAAACAAACTTCCTTTGACAATAAGTTTCTAATTAAATCATGGCTGCGCCTGGGCAGCGTTATTGTGAGAGTGAAAGTGGACGTGCTGCTACTCCCCTCATTCCCAACATGTATCAAGTACCTGCATTGAGTAATGCAAGAGTGAGATGACACATCTCAGCAAGTAAAATAATATCAAACTGTTTAACCACATAAGAACATTGTTTTACCACCACTTGATTCCACAACCTTCTTATTATGAAGGTGCAGCATGTATACAACGTACACCACACCTAATTACCACACCTCGCAGGTAGAAACCACAATAGTAACATAGTAATGTCACACTTCATATATACCTCATGAGTACAAATGTCTGCAAATGCAAGGATGACTTCTGCCTTCATACCTCTAAGGATATGAAGCCGCATCGTACCCCTCCTCGGGCAACGTACGATGCTAAAAATGTACTGGTACGGTCGGACCACAAGATCACGACATAACTTCAAAATGCAAGATGGATGATGCGATGTGCATGACATGCCTACAACTCTTCATATAACGTGATTCAAAAAGATACTTCAACTTCATCCAAGATGGGAATCAACCACATATATTATTACCAAATTATGATCATCCACAATATTAGACAATTGAGAATTAATACTTCCAAACAAATAAACTTCATCATAGAATTCAATGATTAACATATTTAAAACTTATGCATACTCAATGACAGGGAATAGGATGCAAACCAAACGGTAGCAACCACCACTGTATTTACTTGCCTTCACCGGAAATTTGGAATGGTACTAAGTACGATCCAAAAGTCCACCACATGTTTTTGACACACACCTTAGTGCACAAATTCACATAACAAACGCTAATAAACAATGCCGCACCTACGCACAATTCCAACCCGTCGCGCGCGACAACTCTCCCCATCACCACCAAATTGCAGCGGCGCTACTTGATAATTTCATAACTTTAAAATTATAACAGCAGTGACATCAATCAAAAACTCCGGAAGCATCTATATAAAATTCCCCACAAGTTTTGTATTCAAAAGATAATTAAATTCCCACATCTACTTAGCCCAAAACCGTCCACAAGATACATCCTGCAATCTGTTTTTGGACAGCAACATACCTGGATTCAAACAGCGATAGCTCCTAAATTATAACTCTGAATCAAGCGAATAAGTACTCGTTGGAAAGGTATGACAAAGCTCTACATGATTATCATATTTATTATCACTAATTTACCACGAAAAATCCCCAGAAACTGCTAATACTAATGCTGTTCGCCCACCTGCGGAAAATCTGTTTTTTGGACAGCAACATACCCGGATTCAAACAGCGATGTCTCCTAAATTATAACTCCGAATTGAGCGCATAAGTACTCGTTGGAAAGGTATGACAAAGCTCTACATGATTCTCATATAGATTATCACTAATTTCCCACGAAAAAGCCCCAGAAACCCCTAGAACTACTTCTGTTCGCCCTCCCACAAAAATTCTGGACAGCACCTCTACCGATTCGCATAGATAAACATATAATCAATTGAATTTTAGCGCAAAAACATAGATAACTTCAAGATCACCTTGAGTTCCACCTTTTTTCTCCTTCCTTCCTCCCACCAATTCTCCAATTGAAACTTGCTCCCACACGAAGAAGATCCGACGAGGAAGAACGACACTTGGAGAAGAGGAGATGGGGGGTGGCGGCTAGGGTTGAGGAGATGGCTGCTGCAAAAAAACTTGAGAATGGAGAGGGGGCTGCTGCAGCACTTGGGGAAGAGAGAAGAGGGAAGATAGGGGGAGGGTGGCGGCCAAAGGAGGGAAAGGGGGGGCGGCTGCCCACAAGGGGCCTTAAGAGAGGGGGCAGCTAGGGTTTTGGGGGGGGGGGGAAGTGCGCTTCCCACCGCCGGATCGCGATCAACGGCCCAAAACCATTCCTTCGCAAGAGCTCTCGACCCCCGCGCACAAGTCCAACAAGAATTCCACTGTTTCACTGGTGAATACTTCCTAAAAGTTCCAAACCCCTATACCATAGGACCCGGAAGAGAAAACAAAGAATGAAAAAGAATAATCCGCAATTTTCTCTTTTTTTTGAAAAATGGGTATCACAGGTGTCCCTTGGTCCATTCTGCATCATTTTATTATATGATCATAAGTAGAAGAAACATAGGGAAAAGTGTAGGAACTAAAGAAATGTCTCTTAGATTCTTGGTGCCAAAGCTGAGGACATGTTGATATTGGGGACTGCTTTCCACTGACATTGTTCTAATTGTTGAATGATTTAATTTTGATCTCAGTTTTACTTGGCATCTAAAATGTTTGTGCAGCAAGTTGTCGAGAAAACCTAGTGTACGATAGGCGACACAGAAGAATTCTACGTGCATGGGTGCATTAATGTTTTCATGCATGTATATTGTCGTTTTTTGAGCGATACAACATTAATTAATTAATGACTATTTTGGCCTGCTATAATTTTTGCTTGTTCTACTGAAATTATTTGAGCAGGAGATGTATTTATTGAATCTATTGTGTTTCTTCCATCTATATAGTTCTTTATTTGAATTGCGTGCAATTTTATTCCTTGTTACAACATACAGACATACATGGTATATAATTTTTGAGGCTAGAAGCTAACAGATGCTCAAGGGATCCTTTCAATTAAGATTAAGGTTTCTCTTAGACAACCCATCAGTTAGCGCTAAATTCACTTTCCTAGCACCTAGCTCACTGCACCAGGGGAAAAATATATCTTGATCTAGATTTTATATTAGTTTGCAAAATTCACCTCATTCCTTTGTTTTTCTCTTGCAGATGACAATGGTAATATCTATTGAGGATGTGCGCAAAGAGGTGAAAATTTTGAAGGCGTTATCTGGACATTCCAATCTTGTCAAGTTTTATGATGCTTGTGAGGACGCCCTTAATGTCTACATAATCATGGAGTACGTTTTCTTCCTTGCCTTTGCATAATATTGATCTATGTAAAAACTGTGAATATTGCATGTGCTGTTTATCTTGAAACAACATGTATGATAGTGCTCAAAAGTCACATTGTCTACCTTAGGGTTGATGTTCTCTTGCAGCACATTAACATTATATATGGAAAGACTTGCTAACTGTTACTATAGTCCTTCTCTTTCTAGCTAGATTAATGGGAAGTTACATGATAACTGATATTTTCCTTCACCTCTATTGATCAGGCTTTGTGAAGGTGGAGAACTATTGGATAGAATCTTGTCCAGGTATTACATTTTCTTGAGAAATCATTTTGCGAACACCACTACAAGGTGTAGCTTTGTTACAGTACTGTCTGTTTTTTGCAGAGGTGGAAGATACAATGAAGGGGATGCAAAAATTATTGTTGAACAGATATTAAAAGTAGTTGCCTTTTGCCATCTTCAGGGTGTTGTTCACCGTGATCTGAAGCCAGAGGTATGTGGACTCTGTTAAGTATAGTGTATCGCAAAATATGATTTGTCGTGGCGAAAAAAACTGTAGTATATTCCTTCTGATAAATCCACCCATGGACGTTTTTAACAGAATTTCCTATTCAGCACTAGGGAAGAGCATTCTCCTATGAAGATAATTGATTTTGGTCTCTTAGATTTTATAAGACCAGGTATTACATACCTCCACACAAGGGCCATCCAATTGTAAAGTTCTGTTTTACAAATATGTTAGAAGTCCATTGCCATAAAATGAAACATGATATGACCTTCCTCCAAAAAATGTTCTAACGCCTGATGCTCCTAATGCTTTTTCCCCCATTACAGATGAAAGGCTTAATGACATTGTTGGAAGTGCATACTATGTTGCTCCAGAAGTCTTGCATAGGTCATATAGCACAGAAGCAGACATGTGGAGAATTGGTGTTATCACTTATATATTGCTGTGTGGTAGCAGGCCATTCTGGGCACAAACTGAATCAGGTATTTTTCGCTCAGTGCTGAGAGCTGACCCTAATTTTGACGACTCACCATACCTCTGTTCCTAACTCTTTTTGTGTGCATATCTTTTTCAGCAGGGAAGTTCTCTAAGGCAGGCAGTTGAACTTTGGCAGAAACTTGGTTGCTCTAGATGGATGTGGAGCCAGGACTCGTATTGAAGCTTCTGCTTGATGGACGGCTGAAGCTTGTGTTGGCCTTGACATTATTGAATTCTCATGCCTCTTTACAAGTAGAGTCTGTATCTTTTTGTTCTCCTATAAAGAAATGTTCATGAAATCAATGTCATTCTGACTGGTAGTAGGTCTCTATTCTTAGATTCTGTTTGGATAAGGGGGATGGAATCCAAATCCTTAGGATTTAGTTCAACTTTGAACTAAATTTCTAGAGCAACCCCCTTATTTGAGCACCCATGTATGGGCCAGATTATGTGATTCCCTGTACCATCAACCAGTTGACTAATAAATACTCACCTGTTGCCTGTATTTCTCTTCTTTTTCTTTGAGTGTGAACATGTAGTCTTTCAACATTGCCAGAAGCGGGAGCTGTAAAAGCTTATGTTAGTAGTTTTGTTCAAGAAATTAAGACTTTCTATCATTTGGAATCAGCACTTGATAGTCAATCTAGCTGACTTCCATGTTGATTTGGTTTTTTAATGAAATGTTTTAGTTTATGGTTCCAATACAAGAAATTTGCTGCAAAGGTTGTTTTTACAGGTACAGACTAAATAGTTAACCATGCAAATACAGACATCAATATTTTTTGTTAGGTTGTTTGTGCAATGTTTACTTATGAATTTAAACTGCATATGTTAATTTTTTTACCAGTACTACTTCATGGTGTCTCGTGTGATTATTTGTAGAATATTAATTTTCTGAATTAGTTATTGGTTTATGGTAATATATGATCATTTTGGTAATGCTAGTGCAGTATTTTCCATTTTTTTCTTTGAGAACCACAATCATTTTTGTTTATTGCTTCTTTATAGATGAAGCTGAGTGTAGTATTACACTCTTATCCATTTTGATTTGCAGTGGCAACATGTATTCTTCGTATGGTCCTCCAAGAATTTCTGACCCTTTTTTATATCACTACATTTTAATGCTAAGGAATAGGTTTGTGCTAGTAATCTGCCTATAGCTTGTTTTTCTATGTACCGGAATGGAATAGCTGGTTTGAACATGTTATCATTTCTTCCATGCCTTGTTGTCTGCAAAATATACTTCTACTTAGCATCAGCCTAGAAGTATGTTCGCTTCACTGCCTTTTGTCTAGAAGTATGTTCGCTTTCATACCGTTATATTAAGAGAAAGGGAGTTTAGAAACCCTGGGAACAACACACACCAGGTCATACCGTTATACATTCTCTCATCTCTATTAATTATTAACAAGTAAAAGGATGCATGAGTATATTGACTAGACTCTCAGTAATAGGCAAAAGGTGCTACTTTGCCTCCAGTGGTTGGTTGGTGACCTGTGGTGCAATAGCATGATCTAAACTTCTTTTAAAGCTTACTACAGTAGTCCTTTATATAATCTAGAGTTGTGCTATTGAATTGAACTTCTAATAGTGATTTTCCAATTTATACTTACAATAAAATCTTGTTTGCATCTCAGGCTTGCCTGAGGGAGATTCATGCTTCTATCCTAAGGAAGCATTTACATCGATTGGAACATCCTGGTGCTGTTGAACCAGATGTGGAATCTGAGAAAGAAGTTGATAATAAACTAGAGGATGAGATGCACGAGGATGAAGGTTTACCTTCTTTTCTTATTACTCAATCAACTATGTTTCCAAGTTACTCAAGTGATTTCTGATATTATGTTTTATTTGTAGATGATAAACAATATTCACCTGAGCCTATACCTCAACAGATAGATAACCAATTTGAAGAGGAAGATGGATCCTTTTCTCCACAGCTAATGCATGGCAACGAAGATGAAGATGCAATTGATCCTGAAGAAGACAAAGCTGAGCTGGTAGAGTTCTATGTTTCTATTTTCTAATTATTAGTTTAGAAACATGATTGGAAGTTTAGAACTGTAATAGTTATTCGTTCAAGTGCAGTTAACTGAGTAGTTTAATTGTCAAGTACAGATTGTTAGTAAGTGGATTCCAAATTATGCAACAAAAAGGCTTAACCAACAATATTAGGGCAAAAAGTTCTACTGAGATTTTCTTTCATTCGGACAAACTTTCAAGCTTCTGCAGGCCTCCCTGTGTGTCTTACCCTAAGAGAGGACATTGATTCATTTAGATCTTACTTTTGATGGCAATGCTCCTTATGGTGGCTTAAGATCTTACTTTAGATCTTACTCTATGTTTCTGTATTGTATGTGATATTCTGTGTTGCATGTGATTTTATGTTTGTCTAATTTTTTATTTCTGTAATTTTTATTTTTTTTCTAGAAAAGGGATAAGAACGTGGGTACCCACGTTCTTAAAGTTAAGAACGTGGGTACCGTCGAACTTAATGTGCAGCCCACGCAGACCCACGCTGGCCACATAAGTTCGACGGCCACGCGTCCCCGTCGAACTTAACAGTAAGAACGTGGGTACCGTCGAACTTACTTCTCTAAATTCGACGGTCCCGTCGAACTTAAAAACACATGTTCTTAATGTTAAGTTCGACGGTACCCACGTTCTTAAATTTAAGAACGTGGGGGCCATCGAACTTACTTCTCTAAGTTCGTCTAAAAATCACCGTCGGCTATATTCGTCGGTACACCCATGTTCTTACGGTAAGTTCGACAGCTTATTACATTAAGTTCGACGGTTTGTCATCCATGTTCTTTAACCAGTTTCTTGTAGTGTGTCCTATTTACTTTATAATTCATTGTCTCGCATTACATAATTAAAACCTAAGGATTTACTACATTTGTATTTACCTTGTCCTTGATTGCCTTTTGGGTTATTATGGTTAGCTTCATGCTATTGCTTTACTTTAATCAACGAACATGATGAGAATATTTATGATATGATGATGTTATTCTGGATATGATGATGAATCGCGGATCGCGCACGCCTTTTGCAAGGTGCAGGGAGGAGAGACACCAGAGAACAGGGGCGGCGGACGCAGCCCGGGATCTCGGTGTTGAAAGGGAAATGTGCCCTTGGGCCATTTCTAAGTATTTTGGTGATTGAGTGCCAACTCAAGTGCTTAAATGTGAATTTATGCAATGGATGAATAAAGTGCAAATCAAGAGCAAAGGTATGTTTCTAAGTCTTAGTACATTGGTTTTGTGTACTAATATACTTGTCTAAGTATTGGAAACAGGAAGAAAAAGAAAAGGAAAGAGGTGGCTGTGTACAGCCAAGGGGCTGTTTCGGTCTGGGGCACCAGACTGTCCGGTGGTGCACCGGACAGTGTCCGGTGTGCCAGGCTGCCTCGGCCGAAGTGGCCACTCTCGGGAATTCGCCGACGGCGTACGGCTAAAATTCACCGGACTGTCCGGTGTGCACCGGACTGTCCGGTGAGCCAACGGTCGGCTAGGGCCAACGGTCGGCCGCAGATTCTGCGCGCGACACGTGGCCAAGCCAACGGTCGGAAGGGGGCACCGGACTGTCCGGTGTGCACCGGACATGTCCGGTGCGCCAACGGCTCCCAGATCTGCAACGGTCGACTGCACTGTTTAAGGAAGGAAATCAGGCACCAGACAGTGTCCGGTGTGCACCGGACTGTCCGGTGCGCCCGACGACAGAAGGCAAGATCAGCCTTCCAGATTTGCTCTCAACGGCTCCTAGCTGCCTTGGGGCTATAAAAGGGACCCCTAGGCGCATGGAGGAGTAGACCAAGCAACCTAAGAGCATTCTTGATCATCCACACTCATTCTTTGCGCATTCGTTTGTCATTCTAAGTGATTCGAGCTCCGTTCTAGTGAGAACTTTGAGATAGTCTTTTGAGCTCGATTCTTGGCCGTGTGTGTGCGCATTTTGCTGTGGATTTGTGTGTGTTGCTTCCCTCCCTTACTCCGTATTTCTTTGTGAATCTCAAGTGTAAGGGCGAGAGACTCCAAGTTGTGGAGATTCCTCGCAAACGGGAAATTGAAAGGAAAAGCATAACACTGTGGTATTCAAGTTGATCATTGGATCACTTGAGAGGAGTTGAGTGCAACTCTCGTCCGTTGGGACGCCACAACGTGGAGTAGGCAAGTTTTGTACTTGGCCGAACCACGGGATAAATCACTGTGTCTTCTCTGTGTTGAACTCCTTGTGATTATCATATTATGCAAGATCTTCTCTCCAGCCACTTGGCATTAACTGTGCTAACACTTAATCAAAGTTTTGTGGCTTAAGTTTTGAAGTTTACAGGATCACCTATTCACCCCCCCCCCCCCTCTAGGTGCTCTCAATTGGTATCAGAGCCGTTCTCTTCAAGAAAGGGACTAACCGCCCGAAGAGATGGATCCTAAGGGGAAAGGAATAGTGATCAACGACAAGGAGAAGGAGTCCTTCGTCAACGACCCAAAGGATGACAAGTCCAACGACTCGGGCTCGGGCCACAGACGCAAAGATGGGAAGAAGAAGAAGACAAGACGCATCAAGGAGATCGTCTACTACGACAGCGATGAGTCTACTTCCTCCCAAAAGGACGACGACCACAACGACTACGAGAAAAAGAAACCAGTCAATTCTAACTTTTCTTTTGACTACTCTCGTATTCCTCAAAGTACTAATGCTCATTTATTATCTATTCCACTTGGTAAACCTCCTCATTTTGATGGAGAGGACTACGGATTTTGGAGTCACAAAATGCGTAGTCACTTGTTCTCTCTCCATCCTAGCATATGGGAGATTGTAGAGAGTGGAATGCACTTTGATAGTACGGATAGTCCCATGTTTATTAACGAACAAATTCATAAAAATGCACAAGCTACTACTGTGTTGCTAGCCTCTTTGTGCAGGGACGAGTACAATAAGGTGAGCGGCTTGGACAATGCCAAGCAGATATGGGACACCCTCAAGATTTCTCACGAAGGGAACGACATCACCATGCTCACTAAAATGGAGTTGGTGGAGGGCGAGCTTGGAAGGTTTGCAATGATAAGGGGCGAGGAGCCAACCCAAACATACAATCGGCTCAAGACCCTTATCAACAAAATAAGGAGCTACAGAAGCACGCGATGGACGGATCACGACGTCGTCCGCCTAATGCTAAGGTCATTTACCGTTCTTGATCCTCATCTCGTGAACAATATTCGTGAGAATCCCAGGTACACGAAGATGACGCCCGAGGAGGTACTCGGAAAATTCGTAAGCGGGCGGATGATGATCAAGGAGGCAAGATACGTGGACGACGCGTTGAATGGTCCAATCCATGAGCCTCAACCCATTGCTCTAAAGGCAACAAGGAGCAAGGAGGCGCTACCTAGCAAGGTGGCGCAAATTGAGGCGGCCGGACTTAATGATGAAGAGATGGCCCTCATCATCAAAAGATTCAAGACGGCGCTAAAGGGTCGCAAGGGACAGCCAAGCAAGACCAAGACCAAGGGAAAGCGCTCATGCTTCAAATGCGGTAAGCTTGGTCATTTTATTGCTAACTGTCCCGACAATGATAGTGATCAGGATCAAGGGAACAAGAGGGAGAAGAAGAAGAACTATAAGAAGGCAAAAGGCGAGGCGCATCTAGGCAAGGAGTGGGATTCGGATTGCTCCTCTTCCGACTCCGACAATGAGGGACTCGCCGCCACCGCCTTCAACAAATCGGCCCTCTTCCCCAACGAGCGTCACACATGCCTTATGGCAAGGGAGAAGAAGGTATGTACTCAAAACCCTACTTATGCTTCTTCTAGTGAGGATGAGTCTAGTGATGATGATGAGATAGATTACTCATGCTTATTCAAGGGATTAGATAGATCTAAAATTGATAAGATTAATGAGTTGATTGATGCCTTGAATGACAAGAATAGATTACTAGAAAAACAAGAGGACCTTTTATATGAAGAGCATGACAAATTTGTAGAAGCACAAAAATCTCATGCTTTAGAAGTTAAGAGAAATGAAATGCTTTCTTGTGAATTATCTTCTTGCCATGAGACAATTTCTAGCTTAAAGAGCATAAATGATGATTTAAATGCTAAGCTAGAAAAATCTAGTAAATTAACATCTTGTGTAGAACATGTTGTGATTTGCACTAGGTGTAAAGACTTTAATGTTGATGCTTGTAGTGAACACCTAGAGTGCATTTCTAAATTAAATGATGAAGTAGCTAGTCTTAATGCCCAACTTAAGACTAGCAAGAGTGATTTGGATAAACTAAAATTTGCAAGGGATGCCTACACAATTGGTAGACACCCCTCAATTAAGGATGGGCTTGGCTTCAAGAGGGAAGTCAAGAACTTGACAAGCCATAAGGCTCCCATCTCCGCCAAGGAGAAAGGGAAGGCCCCTATGGCTAGTAGTGTGCAAAAGAACCATGCTTTTATGTACCATGATAGGAGACAAACTAGAAATGCTTATAGGAGTTATAATGCTTATGATGATTTTGATTATCATGCCATGTTTGCTTCTAGTTCTTCCTATGTGCATGATAGAAATGTTGATAGGAGAAATGTTGTTCATAATATGCCTAGGAGAAATGTTGTTAATGTTCCTAGAAAAGTTATGAATGGACCTTCTAAAATTTATCATGCCTTAAATGCTTCCTTTGCTATTTGTAGAAAGGATAGGAAGATAGTTGCTAGAAAATTAGGGGCAAGATGCAAGGGAGACAAAACTTGCATTTGGGTCCCTAAGGATATTTGTGCTAACCTTGTAGGACCCAACATGAGTTGGGTACCTAAGACCCAAGCCTAAATTTGCCTTGCAGGTTTATGCATCCGGGGGTTCAAGCTGGACTATCGACAGCGGATGCACAAACCATATGACGGGGGAGAAGAAGATGTTCACCTCCTACGTCAAGAATAAGGATTCCCAAGATTCAATAATATTCGGTGATGGGAATCAAGGCAAGGTAAAAGGGTTAGGTAAAATTGCAATTTCTAATGAGCACTCTATCTCTAATGTGTTTTTAGTTGAGTCTCTTGGTTATAATTTGATATCTGTTAGTCAATTATGCAACATGGGGTATAACTGTCTATTTACAAATGTAGATGTGTCTGTCTTTAGAAGAAGTGATGGTTCACTAGCTTTTAAGGGTGTATTAGACGGCAAACTTTATTTAGTTGATTTTGCAAAAGAGGAGGTCGGTCTAGATGCATGCTTAATAGCTAAGACTAGCATGGGCTGGCTGTGGCATCGCCGCTTAGCACATGTGGGGATGAAGAACCTTCACAAGCTTCTAAAGGGAGAACACGTGATAGGTTTGACTAACGTGCAATTCGAAAAAGATAGACCTTGTGCAGCTTGTCAAGCAGGTAAACAAGTGGGAGGAGCACATCACAGCAAGAATGTGATGACCACTTCAAGACCCCTGGAGCTGCTGCATATGGACCTCTTCGGACCCGTCGCCTATTTGAGTATAGGAGGAAGTAAGTATGGTCTAGTTATTGTTGATGACTTTTCCCGCTTCACTTGGGTGTTCTTTTTGCAGGATAAGTCTGAAACCCAAGGGACCCTCAAGCGCTTCCTCAGGAGAGCTCAAAATGAGTTTGAGCTTAAGGTGAAGAAGATAAGGAGCGACAACGGGTCCGAGTTCAAGAACCTTCAAGTAGAGGAGTTCCTTGAGGAGGAAGGGATCAAGCACGAGTTCTCCGCTCCCTACACACCACAGCAAAATGGTGTGGTAGAGAGGAAGAACAGGACGCTAATCGACATGGCGAGGACTATGCTTGGAGAATTCAAGACCCCCGAGCGTTTTTGGTCGGAAGCCGTGAACACAGCTTGCCACGCCATCAACAGGGTCTACCTTCATCGCCTCCTCAAGAAGACTTCATATGAGCTTCTAACCGGTAACAAACCCAATGTATCGTACTTTCGTGTATTTGGGAGCAAGTGCTACATTCTAGTGAAGAAGGGTAGAAATTCTAAATTTGCTCCCAAAGCTGTAGAAGGGTTTTTGTTAGGTTATGACTCAAATACAAAGGCGTATAGAGTCTTCAACAAATCATCGGGTTTGGTTGAAGTCTCTAGCGACGTTGTATTTGATGAGACTAATGGCTCTCCAAGAGAGCAAGTTGTTGATTGTGATGATGTAGATGAAGAAGATGTTCCGACGGCCGCTATACGAACCATGGCGATTGGAGAAGTGCGGCCACAGGAACAAGATGAACGAGATCAACCATCTTCCTCAACTATGGTGCTACCCCCAACTCAAGACGATGAACAGGTTCATCAACAGGAGGCATGTGATCAAGGGGAAGCACAAGATGATCATGTGATGGAGGAAGATGCGCAACCAGCACCTCCAACCCAAGTTCGAGCGATGATTCAAAGGGATCATCCCGTCGACCAAATTCTGGGTGACATTAGCAAGGGAGTAACTACTCGTTCTCGATTAGTTAATTTTTGTGAGCATTACTCCTTTGTCTCTTCTATTGAGCCTTTCAGGGTAGAGGAGGCCTTGCTAGATCCGGACTGGGTATTGGCCATGCAGGAGGAGCTCAACAACTTCAAGAGAAATGAAGTTTGGACGCTGGTGCCTCGTCCGAAGCAAAATGTTGTGGGAACCAAGTGGGTGTTCCGCAACAAACAGGACGAGCACGGGGTGGTGACGAGAAACAAGGCTCGACTTGTGGCAAAAGGTTATGCCCAAGTCGCAGGTTTGGACTTTGAGGAGACATTTGCTCCTGTGGCTAGGCTAGAGTCTATTCGTATCTTGCTAGCATATGCCGCTCACCACTCTTTCAGGTTGTACCAAATGGATGTGAAGAGCGCTTTCCTCAACGGGCCAATCAAGGAGGAGGTGTACGTGGAGCAACCCCCTGGCTTCGAGGATGATCGGCACCCCAACCATGTGTGTAAGCTCTCTAAGGCGCTCTATGGACTTAAGCAAGCCCCAAGAGCATGGTATGAATGCCTTAGAGATTTCTTAATTGCTAATGCTTTCAAGGTTGGGAAAGCCGATCCAACTCTTTTTACTAAGACTTGTAATGGTGATTTGTTTGTGTGCCAAATTTATGTCGATGACATAATATTTGGTTCGACTAACCAAAAGTCTTGTGAAGAGTTTAGCAGGGTGATGACGCAGAAATTCGAGATGTCGATGATGGGCGAGTTGAACTACTTCCTTGGGTTCCAAGTGAAGCAACTCAAGGACGGCACTTTCATCTCCCAAACGAAGTACACGCAAGACTTGCTAAAGAGGTTTGGGATGAAGGACGCCAAGCCCGCAAAGACGCCGATGAGAACCGACGGACACACAGGCCTCAACAAAGGAGGTAAGTCCGTTGATCAAAAAGCATACCGGTCAATGATAGGTTCTTTACTTTATTTATGTGCTAGTAGACCGGATATTATGCTTAGCGTATGCATGTGTGCTAGATTTCAATCCGATCCTAAGGAATGTCACTTAGTGGCGGTGAAGCGAATTCTTAGATATTTAGTTGCTACGCCTTGCTTCGGGCTCTGGTATCCAAAGGGGTCTACCTTTGACTTGGTTGGATACTCAGACTCCGACTATGCTGGATGTAAGGTCGATAGGAAGAGTACATCGGGGACGTGCCAATTCTTAGGAAGGTCCCTGGTGTCATGGAATTCTAAGAAACAAACCTCCGTTGCCCTATCCACCGCTGAGGCCGAGTATGTTGCCGCAGGACAGTGTTGCGCGCAACTACTTTGGATGAGGCAAACCCTCCGGGACTTTGGCTACAATCTGAGCAAAGTCCCACTCCTATGTGATAATGAGAGTGCTATCCGCATGGCGGAAAATCCTGTTGAACACAGCCGCACAAAGCACATAGACATCCGGCATCACTTTTTGAGAGACCACCAGCAAAAGGGAGATATCGAAGTGTTTCATGTTAGCACCGAGAACCAGCTAGCCGATATCTTTACCAAGCCTCTAGATGAGAAGACCTTTTGCAGGCTGCGTAGTGAGCTAAATGTCTTAGATTCGCGGAACTTGGATTGAATTGTAGCATACATGTGTTTATGCCCTTGATCAGGTTCATTCTGCATTTTGTTGCTTATTGTGGTGCTCAAGTTGTACAAACACTCCCTGGACCTCACAAGTCCGTTGCAAAGTGATGCACATGTTTAGGGGGAGATGTGTTACAACTTGACCCTTTGAGACTAACCATTTGCTTGAGTTTGCTTGATTTAGTCTCGAAGGTGGATTGAAAGGGAAAGTGAACTTGGACCATGCAAGACTTCCACTGCACTCCGATGAGAGGGTAACTTATTCCAAGTTCATCTCTATGATCTTATTGCCTTTGTACTCTTAATTGAAGATTTTGGTGAGGCAATGGGGTTAAAGGGCCAAGATTGATCCCGTGTTGGTGCTTGATGCCAAAGGGGGAGAAAATAAAGGCCAAAGCAATAAATGGATCAGCTACCACTTGAGAGATTTTGAAAATAGAAGAATAGAGCTTTTGTTTTGTCAAAACTCTTTCATTGTGTCTCTTGTCAAAAGTTGGCTTCTTGTGGGGAGAAGTGGTGATTATGGGAATTAGGGGGAGTTTTTGAAATCTTTGATCAATCTCTTTTGGAATAACTCTCTTTATGCTTCAACATGTGTGTTTGACTTAGAGATAGAGATTTGAGTTTGATTTGCAAAAACAAACCAAGTGGTGGCAAAGGATGATCCATATATGCCAAAACTGAATCAAAATAAATTTAAGTGTTATTTGAAGTGATTTTGCACTTGTTCTAGTTGCTTTATGTTGTGTTGGCATAAATCACCAAAAAGGGGGAGATTGAAAGGGAAATGTGCCCTTGGGCCATTTCTAAGTATTTTGGTGATTGAGTGCCAACTCAAGTGCTTAAATGTGAATTTATGCAATGGATGAATAAAGTGCAAATCAAGAGCAAAGGTATGTTTCTAAGTCTTAGTACATTGGTTTTGTGTACTAATATACTTGTCTAAGTATTGGAAACAGGAAGAAAAAGAAAAGGAAAGAGGTGGCTGTGTACAGCCAAGGGGCTGTTTCGGTCTGGGGCACCGGACTGTCCGGTGGTGCACCGGACAGTGTCCGGTGCGCCAGGCTGCCTCGGCCGAAGTGGCCACTCTCGGGAATTCGCCGACGGCGTACGGCTAAAATTCACCGGACTGTCCGGTGTGCACCGGACTGTCCGGTGTGCACCGGACTGTCCGGTGAGCCAACGGTCGGCTAGGGCCAACGGTCGGCCGCGGATTCTGCGCGCGACACGTGGCCAAGCCAACGGTCGGAAGGGGGCACCGGACTGTCCGGTGTGCACCGGACATGTCCGGTGCGCCAACGGCTCCCAGATCTGCAACGGTCGACTGCGCTGTTTAAGGAAGGAAATCGGGCACCGGACAGTGTCCGGTGCGCCCGACGACAGAAGGCAAGATCAGCCTTCCAGATTTGCTCTCAACGGCTCCTAGCTGCCTTGGGGCTGTAAAAGGGACCCCTAGGCGCATGGAGGAGTAGACCAAGCAACCTAAGAGCATTCTTGATCATCCACACTCATTCTTTGCGCATTCGTTTGTCATTCTAAGTGATTCGAGCTCCGTTCTAGTGAGAACTTTGAGATAGTCTTTTGAGCTCGATTCTTGGCCGTGTGTGTGCGCATTTTGCTGTGGATTTGTGTGTGTTGCTTCCCTCCCTTACTCCGTATTTCTTTGTGAATCTCAAGTGTAAGGGCGAGAGACTCCAAGTTGTGGAGATTCCTCGCAAACGGGAAATTGAAAGGAAAAGCATAACACTGTGGTATTCAAGTTGATCATTGGATCACTTGAGAGGAGTTGAGTGCAACTCTCGTCCGTTGGGACGCCACAACGTGGAGTAGGCAAGTTTTGTACTTGGCCGAACCACGGGATAAATCACTGTGTCTTCTCTGTGTTGAACTCCTTGTGATTATCATATTGTGCAAGATCTTCTCTCCAGCCACTTGGCATTAACTGTGCTAACACTTAATCAAAGTTTTGTGGCTTAAGTTTTGAAGTTTACAGGATCACCTATTCACCCCCCCCCCTCTAGGTGCTCTCAGGTGTGGCTTTCGGATTGAGTGGAACAACCCGGGAGCACAGGCGGCGTGATCCTATTTCTGGGCGCAGGCGCGACACGATGGATCCGGAACGGGGAAAGAAGAAGCTTCTGACGTCCCAGGCCCGCATGTAAGTGGGAGGCGTACGCGCCAGAGAGACTGGGCCGGCAGCGAGCCAGGGCGTATGGCCAGCAGCGTGGAGGCCGAGCTGGGCCGAGGGCGAGAATTTGGCCCAAACCGTGGTCCGGTTTCTTTTTCCCCTTTTCTATTTTTCTATTTTTTTCAATTCCTTTCCTCTATTTCATTTTATTATTGTCGGCGTTTCGGACCCGCGAGGACCGTCAACCGACCAGTAAATTTGTTGCTGCGTGTCCCTGCCCAGATGGGTTGATGCAAGATGGAACACAAGAGAGAAATGAGGCTTATGTTATCTTGCACCGGGGTGCTTGTAGTAGGGGTTACAAGCGTCGCGAGAGAGCGAGGGTGAGGGCGAGAGAGAGAGAGAGTCTCTGCGTTCCCCCTATGTCCACGTCCTGTGTCACCGTGAATGTATCTCAGCGTGAACCTGAACGTGAACCCCCTCAACGTCGCCTCTCGTCTCCTCAGGAAGGCCCTGGACATCCCCTTTTATAGATACAAGGAGATGCCCAGCTGTACAATGGGGTGTAGCTATGTGCTAACGTGGCTGGCGGAGAAGCGCCTTGAGCCTTGTACACGAGCTAACGTGGCCGTCGGAGAAGTGCCTTGAGCCTTGTAGAAGCACAGTTGTCGGTGCGGCATGGATCCTGCTGACGTTTCCTTGCTTTCGTAGGGGGTTGAGAGCGATCCGACGTCATGGGCGCACGCGGGGAACCATCATTACCTGCTGCCGGAGTAACCTTAGATGGGACACCGGTCTTGTTCCTTCGTAGCCTAAGGCAGCTAGCTAGGAGTAGGGTAATGATGTATCCCCTGTAGCGTAGTCGGTCCGAGGCCCAGGTTGGGCGAGGCGGAGACTTCTCCTGAGGCTGAGGCTGAGGTCGGGCGAGGTTGTGACTCCTCCCGAGGCCGAGGCTGAGGCCGAGGCCTGGGGTCGGGCGAGGCGGAGACCTTCTCCCGAGGCCGAGGCTGAGGCCAAGGCCTAAGGTTGGGCGAGGCGGAGCTCCCTGTTGCGCCCGAGGCTGAACTCATGGGAGATCGTGACTAAGTTTTACCCTGGTGGTTGGCACAGTAGCCGAAGCGGGGCGAACAACGTTGTTTTCCTGTTAGATCGGTCAGTAAAGGGGCGAAGTGACTGCGGTCACTTCGACCTTGCCGACTGAGGCACGCGTGTCAGGATAAGGTGCCAGGCGATCCCCGCATTAAATGCGCATGCGATACGGTCGGCTGGTAAGGCGATTTGGCCAAGGTCGCTGCACGGCAAAGTCTGCCCGAGCTGGGCTGCGGGCGAGCCGAGGGTGTGTCTGCTGACTGAGGGGACCCTCGGGCGAGGCGTGAATCCGTCCGGGACTACTGTTCCCGCTTGAGGCTGGGCTCGGATGAGGTCGCGTCCCTCGGTAGACGTGGCCTTGATTTGAACCGCGCTTTATCAGTCGTGTATGGTTTGTTCTGAAGATGTTTTCCAGCCGGATTAAGGAGCATTGGGGGTACCCCTAATTACGATGCCCGACAGTAGCCCCCGAGCCTCTAAGGGAGTGCGGGCACTTGCTTGGAGGTTCTGCCGGATTTTTGCAAGGGGACCGGCCCTTCTCGGTTATATTTTGTTCCGGTGGGTGCGCGCGAGCGCACCCGCCGGGTGTAGCCCCCGAGGCCTCGGAGGAGTGGTTTGACTCCTCTGAGGTCTTAATTCTCTTTGCGTTGCCTCGGTCGGCCTTGTTGTTCCCTCATGCGGCCTGGCCGTGGCCCGAGTGCACAGTCAGGCTCCGAGTTTTCACGCTGGTTTGTTGACGTGGTCAACGGTTCGGCCATAGCCTGGTGCGAGAGCAGCCCCCGAGCCTCTGCACGGAGCGAGAGGATGATCAAGGACCGTCTTGACTTTTATTGTACGCCCCTTCGTCGCCTTTCCGCAAGGAGGAAGGGGGAAAGCGCCATGTTACCCTCGAGGGCACCGAACATGGTGTTTCCAGTGAGTTGCTAACGGGTGATCCGAGTGGATGCCCGAGCCCCGTTCGATCAGGGTCGGCTAGTGGCCTAGAGGCACGCTCCAAAAGTACCTGCAGGTGATTTGCCAGACCCAGACCCATTCGATAGGGTCCGAGGGCTCGATGCCTCCCTCCGGTGGGATTCCGTTACAAAATCGTTCCTGCTGGTCTCGAAAATGTCCTAGGGTACCTCGGGAGTGTAGCCCGAGCCTCGGCCATGTAACAGACGTACCCAGGGTCATCCCTGACTCTGCGTGCTCTAGGGCGGCTGTCGAACCCTTCTGAGGGGCCAGCCTTCAAACCCCTGATCAGTAAAGGGCATGGAGCCCGAGTGCTCTGGGGCGGTTGCCGAACCCCGGAGGGCCCAACCTTCGAATCCCTGATCAGTAGGAGAGCTCGAGGCCCGTTTCCTTCGCTGGGAAGGATCCTTTTTGGAATATCCTCTTTCCCGGTCCCTGTGGCAAGAGAGAGAGAGAGGAAAAGGAAAAGGACATGAATTTAAATGAGGTGGCGCACCTTTTTTGACACGGTCATTATGACGGAGGCGAAACGGCACCCGCTTCTCTTGCTGGAGGTGTCGCTTGCCCTGCCAAGGAGTTAATGCGACGGGATGGGCGATTCGCAGAACGTCTGTTGCGCATGCGTGAGCCGTTCGAGGAACAGAACACAGGCGCGTCGTCTTTACTCCACGGGAGAGGGCTCCCCTGCTGTTTCAGGAGAGGATGCGAGCCTGTAGGTGATTTGACCGCTGCTTCCACACGCCTGTTGCTGCAATTACTGTCGGTCCGCTTCTGGCCATATCGATCGTCGCGCCTCTCCCCGCGGCTGACTGACCCGTGATCGTTGCATTCAATTGACACTGTTGGGTCACGCGCAGGGCTGCCTCGAGTCGCGGCACTGGTTCTGTAGTCGAGTAGACGCGGCATTGGCGCGAGTGGCGGTGCGGCTTTCTTGCACGTAGTAACCGTTGCGCCGGTTACATGACATGTGGGCCCGGGCCTCCATGCTGGACTGCCGGATGCGACGAAGCCGAGAGGGTGCGCAACCGTGGTACAGTTGCATGCTTCTGGCGTAGCGGTCCGCCCTTTCGACCACTGGTTTCAGCGAGGATGGGGGGATGCTTATAACCGCGGGGCGGTTACATGCTTCGTGTGCGGCGATTTGGCTTCTTCCGTTTCGGGTCAGCTCGCATGCTGTGTGGGACCTAGCCCCCGCGTCGGAGGGTGAGAACCCTGGAGCGCGTCGGTGAAGACTTTGCCCATGACGCTTGGGGGTGCGAGTGAGGAGATCTGCCTTTAAAAAGGGGTCGATCCCCTGGGCAGTAGCCATGCCTTCACACTCCTCGCATTCATCGTGCCTTTCCACCTTCCGAGCCCCCAGATGGGGTGCACCTGCGTTGCCTTCTTTTTGCTGCTGTTTGAGGAGCGCGACCCCGTGGGGGTTGGCGCTCTTCAGTCACCGCTCGACTTCAAGGATTTTCATCATGCAGCCCGGCTGCAGTCCCTCACCAATGGTCATCCGTAGGGGTGATCACCAGCCTTGTGGTGGGGAGAAGCAAGCCGGGCTGCGGCCTCTGCCCTGCCCTCAGCTTCAAGGATGTTCATCATCCGGGCTGGGGAGGAGGGCGCGCCGAGTTGGGTCCTGCCTCCGCGTGGGCCGGTGGCCCGCTTCTTCCTCCAACATTCGGGGGAGAAGGGCATCCTCTAGACCTGCGGAGGAGGCGTCCTCTAGCCATGCGGGGGAAGGCGAACTGCTGCTGCCTGGTCAGGGTGCAGCTGTCCGTCCTCCATCCGGGCGACGGCCGTGCCGTGCGCAGGTGGCTGCTATCGCCGGTGCTGAAGTGGTGGCCGCCACTGGTGAGGCTTCCCACCGCAGCGGTGGTTGCTTCCGCCGACGAGACCATCAGCGCCACCTACGCTCCGGGCCTCCGGCTCTTTGGCTTTAATGGATGGTTCTTGTCCCCCGTGAGGGGATGTGAACGAGGGCCTTTTAGCAGTGGCGTTTGCCCTGAGGCCATCGCTGCTGCTGTCTAGCCGCCCGAGACGGAGGTCGTTGTCGCGCTGCTGGTGCAGTGGTCGCCGACGAGCCACCTGGAGTTTGTTATCCTGCAGGCCTTCCGGTGTGGACGTTGTTCATTACTGCGGGATTGGACCCGGAGTCCCATTTGTAATGGTACCCTCTTGAGAGCGAGATGTAATAGCTTTAAGTACTAAGACATCTGCCGTAGGTTGGGACAACCGCCGAGGGTGTTACCGATGTCTAAGTCTAGGTACCACTGCTATCCCAAGTACGTGTGTTTGTTCTTTGTGGCTGCCGAGGCCTGAACATTTGGGTATAAAGCCGTGTTTCTTTCCTCTTGTTTCGAGCATTAGGACTTGTTCGTTGGTAGCAGAATCACTAATCCGAGCTTGAGCTACCTCTCACGGAAGGTGACGAGTGAGGTATCCGTATCCCGGAGGCGTAGGAGTCTCTCGGCTCAGTCGGCCTTGTCGTTCAAGGTCACTCTTGCTCGTCATTAGGATTCCACTATCGACGCAGTCGAAAGGCACGAAAGTCGTTTTGGCGGAAAACTTTTCCGAGGAAAATTTTGACGCAGAGGGGGTTCCCCCCTTCTAGCCCCTGAGGGAGGGTCGGGCTTTGCCGAGGCAAGGCTGATCCTTCCTTGATGGTTAGACTTTATTTATGCATGTAAAGAAAGCGAGATACATGAATGACTTGAAACATTTTAAGGGTAAAAGCGACGTAGTTGTTCAATGTTCCAAGCGTTGTTGTAGACCTCGCCTTGATCGTTGGCCAGCTTGTATGTCCCGGGCTTCAAAATCTTGGCGATGATGAAGGGCCCCTCCCAGGGAGGAGTAAGCTTGTGGTGCCCTCGGGAGTCTTGTCGCAGCCGAAGTACCAAGTCTCCCACTTGGAAGCCTCGGGGCCAAACCCTTCGGGCGTGGTAGCGTCGCAGAGACTGCTGATATCGCGCCGAGTGTAGTAAGGCCACGTCCCGAGCCTCTTCCAGCTGGTCCAACGAATCTTCTCGGTGGTCTGGTTGCTTTGGTCGTCGTAAGCCTTAGTCCTCGGGGAACCGTATTCTAAGTCCGTGGGTAGGATGGCCTCGGCCCCATAGACTAGAAAGAATGGCGAGAAACCCGTGGCCTGGCTCGGCGTCGTCCTCAGACTCCAAACCACCGAGGGTAGCTCTTTTATCCACCGCTTGCCGAACTTATTGAGGTCGTTGTAGATCCTCGTCTTTAGTCCCTGCAAAATCATACCGTTGGCGCGCTCCACCTGCCCATTTTTCATTGGGTGAGCTGCGGCGGCCCAGTCCACACGGATGTGGTGGCCTTCGCAGAAGTCCAGGAACTTCTTCCCAGTGAACTGCGTGCCATTGTCGGTGATGATGGAGTTTGGGACCCCAAAGCGATGGATGATATTTGTGAAGAACGCCACCGCCTGCTCGGACCCAATGCTGGTTAAGGGTCGGACCTCGATCCACTTGGAGAATTTGTCGATGGCGACCAGCAGGTGCTTGAAGCCCCCGGGTGCCATCTGCAAGGGACCGACGAGGTCTAGACCCCATACGGCAAACGACCAAGTGATGGGTATTGTTTGCAGGGTCTGAGCGGGCAGGTGCGTCTGTCTCACGTAGAATTGACACCATCGGCAGGAGCGTACAATTCTAGTGGTGTCGGCCACCGCAGTCGGCCAGTAGAAACCGAAACCTTGTCGGAAAGCGTTTCCGACGAGGGTCCGAGGTGCTGCATGGTGACCGCAAGCCCCCGAGTGTATTTCTTGTAACAGCTCTTGTCCTTGGGCGATGGATATGCATCGTTGGTGAATGCCTTAGGGGCTGCGGTGGTACAACTCTTTTTCATCACCCAGTAAAACAAACGACTTGGCGTGCCGAGCCAGTCGCCGAGCTTCGGCCTTGTCGAGGGGCAGCTCTCCCCGGAGGAGATATTGCAGGTACGGGGTCTGCCAATTTTGGTTTGGTGCAACCCCATTCCGCTCTCCCTCGATGCGCAAGGCCTCACCCTCGGCAGCCGAGGGTACCTCGGGCTGGGCCGCGGTCTCGTTGGGTTCGGGCGCGTCGTCGAGTTTCACGGATGGTTGATATATGTCCCTGGAGAAGACGTCCGGGGGAACCGTCGTTCGCCCCGAGGCTATTTTAGCCAGCTCATCCGCGGTCTCGTTGTACCATCGAGCAACATGGTTGAGTTCCAGCCCGTGGAACTTATCCTCCAAGCGCCGAACTTCGTCGCAATAGGCCTCCATTTTTTGATCGCGGCAGTGGGAGTTCTTCATGACTTGGTCAATGACGAGCTGCAAGTTGCCCCGAGCGTCGAGGCACCGAACCCCTAGCTAGACGGCGATGCGCAACCCATTAACCAAAGCCTCGTACTCGGCCATGTTGTTTGACGCTAGAAAATGGAGGCGCTGCACGTAGCGCACATGTCTCCCGAGGGGTGAGATGAAGAGCAAGCCAGCACCTGCTCCTATTTTCATCAGCGACCCATCGAAGTAGATGGTCCAAAGTTCGGGCTGGATCGGAGCTGTCGGCAATTGGGTGTCGACCCATTCAGCCAGGAAGTCCGCCAAGACTGAGGACTTTATGGCCTTCCGAGGGGCAAATGAAATTGTTTCTCCCATGAGTTCCACTGCCCATTTTGCTATCCTACCCGAGGCCTCTCGGCACTGGATGATCTCTCCCAGAGGGAAGGATGACACCACAGTCACCGGGTGAGACTCGAAGTAGTGTCGCAACTTTCGCCGCATCAGAATTACTACGTACTGTAGCTTCTGGATTTGTGGGTAGCGGATCTTGGTCTCGGATAGCACCTCACTGATGAAGTAGACCGGCCTCTAGACGAGCAGTGCATGCCCCTCTTCTCGTCTCTCGACTACGATCGCGACGCTGACAACCTGAGTGGTTGCGGCTACGTAGATCAAGAGGGCTTCTCCCGCAGCGGGGGGCACCAAGATGGGCGCGTTAGTAAGGAGTGGCTTTAAGTTTTCGAGGGCTTCCTCGGCCTCAGGGGTCCAAGTGAAGCGCTCGGCCTTCCTTAAGAGGCGGTACAAGGGTAATCCTTTCTCGCCAAGGCATGAGATGAAGCGGCTCAGAGCCGCAAGGCATCGCATGACCCTTTGTACTCCTTTTAAATCCTTGATGGGTCCCATGTTGGTGATGGCTGCGATCTTCTCTGGGTTGGCCTCGATGCCTCGCTCGGAGACGATGAACCCTAGGAGCATGCCTCGGGGGACTCCGAAGACACACTTCTCGGGATTGAGTTTTACGCCTTTTGCACGCAGGCACCCGAAAGTTACTTCGAGGTCGGAGAGGAGGTCAGAGGCTTTTCTTGTCTTGACAATGATGTCATCGACGTAAGCCTCGACCGTTCTGCCGATGTGCTCTCTGAACATGTGGTTCATGCACCTTTGGTAGGTTGCACCTGCATTCCTCAAGCCAAATGGCATAGTAATATAACAATACATGCCAAAGGGTGTGATGAAAGAAGTCGAGAGCTGGTCGGACTCTTTCATCTTGATTCAGTGATAACCTGAATAGGCGTCGAGGAATGACAGGGTTTCGCACCCAGCAGTGGAGTCCACAATTTGATCGATGCGAGGCAGAGGGAAGGGAACCTTCGGACATGCTTTGTTTAAACCAGTGTAGTCTATGCACATCCTCCATTTTCCACCTTTTTTCTTTACGAGCATAGGGTTGGCTAGCCATTCGGGATGGAATACCTCTTTGATGAACCCTGCAACCATCAGCTTGTGGACCTCCTCGCCTATGGCTCTGCGCTTCTCTTCATCAAAGCAGCGCAGGTGCTGCTTCACGGGTTGGGCACCAGCTCGGATATCCAGTGAGTGCTCGACAACATCCCTCGGTATGCCTGGCATGTCCGAGGGACTCCACGCAAAAATTTCGGCATTTGCGCGGAGAAAGTTGACGAGCACTGCTTCCTATTTGGGGTCGAGCTCGTAACCGATCCTGACTTGCTTGCAGGCATCGTTGCTGGGGTCGAGAGAGACGGATTTAACTGCCTCGGCCGGTTCAAAGTTGCCGGTGTGGCGCTTCGCATCAGGAGCCTCCTTGGAGAGGCAATCCAGGTCGGCGATGAGGGCCTCGGACTCGGCGATGGCCTCAGCATACTCCACGCATTCCACGTCGCACTCGTAAGCGTGGCGGTACGTGGATCCGACGGTGATGATTCCCTTGGGGCCCGGCATCTTGAGCTTGAGGTACATGTAGTTGGTGACGGCCATGAACTTGGCGTAGCATGGTCTTCCCAGCACCGCGTGATAGGTTCCCTGGAACCCGACCACCTCGAACGTGAGGGTTCCCCTGCGGAAGTTGGAGGGAGTTCTGAAGCAGACGGGCAAATCAAGTTGCCCAAGGGGCAGCACGCGCTTACCGGGGACGATCCCGTGAAAGGGTGCTGCACCGGCCCAGATCATGGATAGATCTATCCCCAAGAGCCCTAGGGTCTCGGCGTAGATGATGTTGAGGCTGCTGCCTCCGTCCATGAGGACCTTGGTGAGCCTAGCGTTGCCGATGACAGGGTCGATGACGAGCGGGTACCTTCCTGGGCTCGGCACATAGTCGGGGTGGTCGCCTTGGTCGAAGGTGATGGGCTTGTCGGACTAGTCTAGGTAGACCGACGCCGCTACCTTCACCGAGCAGACCTCCCGGCGCTCCTGCTTGCGGTGCCGAGCCAAGGCGTTCGCCACCTATCCACCGTAGATCATGAAGGAGTCGTGGACCTCCAAGAACTCCTCTTCCTTGTCGCCCCCCTTCTTGTTGTTGCCTTGGTCCTTACCACCTTCTGCCGAAGGTCTCGCCTTGATGAAGTAACGCCGGAGCATGTCGCACTCCTCATGGGTGTGCTTGACGGGACCCCTGTGATAGGGGCACGACTCCTTGAGCATCTTGTCAAATGTGTTGACTCCTCCAGGAGGCTTCCGAGGGTTCCTGTGCTCAATAGCAGCGACAAGATCCGCGTCAACGGCGTCGCGCTTTGCTTGCGCCTTCTTCTTGGCCTTCTTTTTCGGGCCACACAGGACGAATGCCTCGAGGGCGTCTTCCTTCTGTCTTCCCTGAGGCTGCTTGTCCTTTCGGAAGATGGCTTCGACCGCCTCCTGACCAGAGGCGAACTTGGTGGCGATGTCCATCAATTCGCTCGCCTTGGTGGGAGTCTTCCGCCCCAGTTTGCTCACCAGGTCCCGGCACGTGGTGCCAGCGAGGAACGCCCCGATGACATCCGAGTCAGTGATGTTGGGCAACTCGGTGCGCTGCTTCGAAAACCGCCGGATGTACTCTCGCAGGGATTCCCCTAGCTGCTGGCGGCAGCTTCGGAGGTCCCATGAGTTCCTAGGGCGCACGTACGTACCTTGGAAGTTTCCCGCGAAGGCCTTGACTAGGTCGCCCCAGTCGGAGATCTGCGCAGGAGGCAGATGCTCCAGCCATGCACGGGCAGCGTCGGAGAGGAAAAGGGGGAGGATGCAGATGATGAGGTTGTCGTCATTTGTCCCTCCCAACTGGCATGCCAGTCGGTAATCCGCAAGCCACAACTCCGGCCTTGTCTCCCCGGAGTACTTGGTGATGGTAGTCGGGGCTCGGAACCGGGCCGGGAACGGCGCCCGTCGTATGGCCCGGCTAAAAACCCTCGGACCTGGCGGTTCAGGCGAGGGGCTCCGTTCCTCCTCACTGTCGTAGCGTCCTCCGCGCCTGGGGTGGTAGCCTCGGCGCACCTTCTCTTCGAGGTGGGCTCGACGGTCGCGGCGGTGCTGCTCGTCGCCGAGGCGATCCTGGGCTGCAGGCGTCCCGTCCCGCGTGTGCCCGGTGCGAACCGAGGTCTTCCGCATGAGTCGGGAGGACGTTGCGCGATGCTCCGAGGGGCACGCTTGCCTTTGGGAGGCAGAGCTCTCGGCTCGTCGGACCGCTGCGTTTTCCAGGAGACCCTTGAGTTCGCCCTGGATACGCCGCCCCTCGGTGGTGGATGGCTCTAGCATTGCTCGGAGTAGCATCGCCGCTGCAGCTAGATTCTGGCCGACCCCGCTGAAGGCCGGGGGCAGCCCTGCCCTGGCATTGTCAACGATGTGGCGCTGGGCGTCCTGGGCCTGATGACGCGCTCCTCCGGCAAATGCTCGGCCTGCCCACTCTTGCTCGATGTTTTGTCGGAGCTGCACAAGCCGCCCCGCTTCTTCGTCGAGCTTGGCCTACATCTCGCGGAATTGCTCGAGCTATGTGTCCTGACCCCCCGCAGGGACTAGGACCACAGCTAGCTCCCGCGGGATGTCAACGCGAGACGCAGGCATAGTGGCGTTGTCATCTTGCGGCATGCCGAGGTGGTTGTCTACACCGTGATCCCCCTGATCGATGTGGAGACACTTGCGGCTTGGGTCGTAACCCTCGTTGCCGAGGCTGTGGCCATCGTCAGAGCAGCCGGAGAGGCAGTAGTCACATGCGGACATGAAGTCTCGCATGGCACTGGGATCACTAAGCCCGGAGAAATCCCAACAGAAGTCGGAGTCGTCGTCTTCCTCGGAACCCGCGGGTCCGGAGGTTGAGACGGCCGTCAGTCGGTCCCAAGATGACCACATATGATACCCTGGAAGGTCAGGGTATGCCCTTGCGAAAGCGCTCACCGAAGCGGGGTCGCTTGGTGGATCAAAGCTGAATCTAAAAGGGACAGGGTGGAAAACGGACGGTACCTTTTGGTCGATGGACGGTGGTGAAGTCGCGTCGGGGACGGACTGCACCGTTATCTCAAGTACGAGGCTAACGCCTAGCAAGTCCTTCGCGAGGGTGCTGGCGTCATCAGTCTGCTTGGAGTTGGTACGTTGTGGGGAAGCGACACCCGTCGTTGTCTCAGGTGCGAGGACAAGACCCGACATGGCCCCCGCAGGGGTGCCGGCGTCATCGACTCACTCTGGCCCGACAGCCGACGAGGTGCCGCCTCCTGCATAGCCACGGTTGCCCCGTCTCCTCCTCCTCCAGCGAGGAGGGTGGCGGGGCAGACCCGGGTGTTCCTCTTCTGCCACGGTGGGAAGTCGTCGTCGAGTTCGCCGCCGCCGGGCGAGCCGTCGACCGTTATTGCTGGCGCGCTGCGGGGAAAGGAGTACCATGTCGTAGCTGCCGTCAAGGGACATGAACTCGAGACTCCCGAAGTGGAGCACCGTCCCCGGCTGAAGAGGCTGCTGGAGGCTACCCATCTGGAACTCAACGGGAAAGTGTTCGTTAACACGCAGCGAGCCCCTACCTGGCATGCCAACTGTCGGCGTTTCGGACCCACGAGGACTGTCAACCGACCAGTAAATTTGTTGTTGTGTGTCCCTGCCCAGATGGGTTGATGCAAGATGGAACACAAGAGAGAAATGAGGCTTATGTTATCTTGCGCCGGGGTGCTCGTAGTAGGGGTTACAAGCGTCGTGAGAGAGCGAGGGCGAGGGCGAGAGAGAGAGAGTCTCTGTGTCCCCCCTATGTCCACGTCATGTGTCATCGTGAATGTATCTCAGCATGAACCTGAACGTGAACCCCCTCAACATCGCCTCTCGTCTCCTCAGGAAGGCCTTGGACATTCCCTTTTATAGATACAAGGAGATGCCCAGCTGTACAATGGGGTGTAGCTATGTGCTAACGTGGCTGACAGAGAAGCGCCTTGAGCCTTGTACACGAGCTAACGTGGCCGTCGGAGAAGTGCCTTGAGCCCTGTAGAAGCACAGCTGTCGGTGCGGCATGGATCCTGCTGACGTTTCCTTGCTTCTGTAGGGGGTTGAGAGCGATCCGACGTCATGGGCGCACACGGGGAACCATCATTACCTGCTGCTGGAGTAACCTTAGATGGGACACCGGTCTTGTTCCTTCGTAGCCTGTGGCAGCTAGCTAGGAGTAGGGTAATGATGTATCCCCTATAGCGTAGTCAGTCCGAGGCCCAGGTCAGGCGAGGCGGAGACTTCTCCTGAGGCCGAGGCTAAGGTCGGGCGAGGTTGTGACTCCTCCGGAGGTCGAGGCTGAGGTCGAGGCCTGGGGTCGGGCGAGGCGGAGACCTTCTCCCGAGGCCGAGGCTGAGGCCGAGGCCTGAGGTCGGGTGAGGCGAAGCTCCCTGTTGCGCCTAAGGCCGAACTCGTGGGAGATCGTGACTCAGTTTTACCCTGGTGGTTGGCACAGTAGCCGGAGCGGGGCGAATAGCGTTGTTTTCCTGTCAGATCGGTCAGTAAAGGGGCGAAGTGACTGCGGTCACTTCGACCTTGCCGACTGAGGGACACGTGTCAGGATAAGGTGTCGGGCGATCCCCACATTAAATGCGCATGCGATATGGTCGGCTGGTAAGGCAATTTGGCCAAGGTCGCTGCACGACAAAGTCTGTCCGAGCTGGGCTGCGGGCGAGCCGAGGGTGTGTCTGCTGACTGAGGGGACCCTCGGGCGAGGCATGAATCCGTCCGGTACTAATGTTCCCGCCCGAGGCTGAGCTCGGATGAGGTCGCATCCCTCGGTAGACGTGGCCTTGATTTGAACCGCGCTTTATCAGCCGTGTATGGATTGTTCTGAAGATGTTTTCCAGCCGGATTAAGGAGCATTGGGGATACCCCTAATTACGGTGCCTGACAATTATCAAGTTTCAATTTCAATTTTCAAACAAATTCAAATCTGAGTTTTGACAAACAAAATAATCCTAGCATGATGCAATAATATTTTATTATTTACTTTATTATTTTGAATAATATTGATGCTTAATTCATGAGAGAGAGAAGAAGAGAATAATTCTCTCATATCAGAAATTAGAACTCTTTACATTTATTAAAAGATTTTCAATTTTTACTTTTAGTTTTGAGACCCAAATCTATCTTTGATAAAGAAAAACAATACTACTATTTACTTATTTCCAAGAAATAATTACTAAACTAATAAATTCTTTATTCATGACCTTAGAATAATCGTTTTTTGTACATTCAAAATAGGAATTTGGGCGTTACACAAAGCGATCATGCATTCAACACATTTGGATAATGACAAAGAAACAGTACACCAAACATGTACAATCAAGTGAACGCATATTCCAAAAGAAAAGTAACAACCATAAAAGCGTAGTCTAGGTTCTATGGTGGACTAATACACCTAGAGGTTCGTGATTCTCTAAGTACTGCTTATCTCAGGGATCACATAGCTTAACTTCACTTATCTTAATGAATTACTAAAATTATACCAGGGATGGGTTCATACATTACGTGATGTTAACCTCACAAAGTTAATCACCTAATTACCATTAGGGTTTTCCTTTTATTTTCCTATTAATAAATAAACCATCACTTGAACTAGCCTATAGTCTAGACATAAAATTAATACACGCAGACAGTGAAAGATTATAATTTAAACTGATGGGGAATAATCTTCTAAACATTTTGAAATTTGAACCACTCAATTTGGAGTTAATATGCAAAAGATATGAAATAAACAAGTTTTAGAATTCAAAATACAAAACTAGGCATATTTCGGTGATAAACTAAAAGGTGAGGGGCTTTTTCGCAAAAACTCAGGGGCCTACGCGTGAAAACCAGGGACGGTGGCTTGATTCCTGAAAACCGAGGGTCTCTTTAACAAAACTACCACGCGAACGGGTACGGGGTAATCTCATCCATCCGATCGCAGACGAATGGCCATGATCAGATCTGAGCACACCAGCGTGAGCGCGCGCGTGGATGCGTGGGCGGGTGCTGAACGGCGGGCTAGGGTTGTCAGCGGCTTGGGGACGGGGTAGCCTAACCGATCGGGCCCCGCTGCAGAGCGCGGGTGAGGGAGCGGATCTGAGAGGCTGGATCCGAATCAAACGGGTAGCATTAGGTCTGCGCTAATTGAATCTAGGCCACCTGATCTCAGACAGACGGTTGGGATCCCGCAGCAAGCCTGGCCAGGGTCTTCCTAGCTGCCAGTGGCGGCACCGACCGACCCCAAGGCGGAGTTGCGCCGGAGGCGAGAGCGAGGCCACAACGAGGGTCTAGGCACTGGGAAAGGGCTCAGGCGGGTTCATGGCGAAACAGCGGCTCGGCCGTGGGAACGACACCGACGCATAGGCACCAAAGGGCATTGGTCCGCGGTAAAGTGGCCCGGCGGCATCTCTAGCTCACTCTGGCGAGCGATTGAGCTAACAACAAGGTAGGAAATGGGAAATTAGGGGTAAGGGGAGGTTAGTTACCTCGAGAGACGGCTCTGGAGCGCTTGAGCGACAACGAGAACACAATGGGGGCCCTAGTCGACGGCGGCGGGGACACGACTGCATGGCGAGAGTTCGGTGAGCGCGAGCAGGGGGAAATAGTGGGGATGGGGGCAAAGCAAAGGGTGTCTTGAGTTGCTGGCGAGGAGGCGGAGCTCACCGGGGCAATGAACACGACAGGAGCTCGACGGCGGCTGGGGAACAGACCCAAGGTCACGGCGGACGGCGATGGTGCTCCACGGGCACGAGCAGTGCGAGAGATAGGTGCGAGGGGTATGTAGAGGGGCGCTTCTAGGCGAGTAGAGTGAGTGAGTGGGGTGCAGGCTCAAAAAGGAGGTCGGGCGCGTGAGGAGGTGGCCAGGAAACGCGAGACATGGACGCGTCCATGGCGGGGTGCGTGGGCGGGAGGTTAGGGAAGGGGAGGTGGCTGACAGGTGGGGTCCACGGGCCAGCGAGAGAGCACTCGCGAACGGGCAGTCAACGCTGATAACGCGGACCCACCGGACAACGAGAGACAGCGGACGCGTGAGCGAAGAAACTGGCACCGAAATAGTGGCCTCAGTGGACAACGAGAGAGAGAGAGAGGGCGCGCGAGCACGGCTTGCGCTGACAGATGGGTCCCACATGTCAGGCGGAGCGGGCGCGCGCGCGGCCTAGCTGGACCGGATTGGGCTGACTGGGCCAAAATCGTTTTTTCTATTTTCCTAGAATTTCCAAATGCTTTTATTTTTATTTTCTCTATCAAATTCGATTCAAATTCAACCACAATTCAAATTCAAATAATTCAAACATGTGCATCAAACAAAAGAATAATTTAGGCTCAGCATGATGCAACATTTCATGACTCACCTAAGTTTTGCTATATTAAATAAATAGTTAACCCCTACAAACTAGACATAGCTCTAATAAAAAGGAAAAGAGAAGAAATCTAGAGAGAGAAATAAGAGGTAACACCTGAATTTTGTAGGCATTAGAGAAGAAATTTTATACCCCCAAATTCAGGGTGTTACAAACCTATCATCCTTAAAAAGAATCTCGCCATCGAGATTCCGTGTAACGCCCTGAATTTGGGGGTAGAATTTTTTCTTCTTTTCTCTCACCAAATTCGGGCGTTACTCTCTTTTCTCTTTCCCCGTTTGCTCCTTCTTCCCAATTTCAAACCAGAATAGCGGCATGTGTCCGTGTCATGCATAAACCAAAACCTAAGTGTCATGGGTGTTGCATCATGCCGAAGCACATTTCTTTGTCTGATGTTGAGTGTTCGTCTCGTTCCGTTCCGGATTTTGATTCGCGTTTTAAAGTTCGTTTAGTGGTCCGCGCTCGTCGTGGGTTTTCGATCCGCGAAGTGGCTCGGCCCAGCCCAACTTAGCCCAGCCCAGCTCAGCCGCCCTGCCCCGGCCTGCGCGCCCCGGCGCCCAAAACCCCCCCATGCGCCCCCCTCTCCTCTCTCTCTCTCATTTGGATCTCCCGCGCAAACAACCTCTCCTCTCCCTCTTCCACCTCTCTCTCCCCGTGGTGCCCTAGGGTTTGGAGACGGCGATCACCGGATTTTGGACCCCGAGGTGAGTTCCCCTCCCCTCCCCTTCTCTCTCTCTCTCCCTCTCCCTCCCCTTCTTCTCCCCACGCGCGCCCTCCCTTTCCCCTGACCGCGCGCGCCCCTGCCCGTCCCCGCTCGCCGGCGGCGCGGCCGGTCCCGCCCGCCCCTGCCCGTCCCGCGGCGGCGCGCCCGCCCCTCCCCCGGCGCGGCGGCGCCCGACCTCGCCCCTCCCCTCGCGCGCGGCGGCGCCCGCCCTCCACCCCGGTCCCGCGGCGGCGCCCGCCCCTTCCCCGGCCGCGGCGGCGTCCGCCCGCCCCTGCCCGGCCCCGCGCGGCGCTCCCCGCCCCTCCCCCCGGCCGCGGCGGCGCTCCCCGCCCCTGCCCGGCCGTGGCGGCGCCCCCGCCCCTGCCCGGCCCGCGCGGCGGCGCCCGCCCCTCCCCGACCCGCGGCGGCGATCCCACCCGCCCCTGCTCCCCCAGCCGCCCCTGGCCGGTTCAACCGCCCCCCTGGCCGGTTCAACCGCCCCGGCCCCGGCTCGGCCGCCCGTTCCCGTCCCGGCCTCGCCCGACCTTATCTTCGTTCGCCCGCGCTCGCGGTGATTATTCGTTAATTAGCGTGTTGCGTCGCGCGCTTCGCCGCGCGACGGATTTGTCTAAATTCAGATTCTATCTTGTGTTGCGTCGTGCGCTTCGTCGCGCGACGATCCATTTTTGTTTCAGGTTGTTTAAGGTGTAACGCCGCGTGTGTATTCACGCGACGTTCCACTTTGGGCTCAGTTTAGTCGACGTATGCCGCCGTGCGCTTCGTCGCGTGACGTTTAACGTCTCCTCGTATCTAAGGCGAAGTGTCTCGTTGCGTGCTCGGTCGCGCGACGAGTCGTTAACTTTCTTAATTTGTTTTAGAGAGCTTTGTCGCGCGTCTCGCCACGCGACCATCTTTTTGTTTATCTCCACCTGCTTATAATAATTAGACATGAAACATGACTTTACTTTACGCTAAACATAGTGTCTACATTAAATTTCCTTCCATTAAGCGAGTAGTTAATTTATAATCATGTAACGTGATCGTTTCTCGACTGTCTTTTCCTCTTTCTCTCTTAACCGTACTCGCGAACCCGCGTAGAACGTCTGTTTACTTATTGCATTCTATTGTATGGTGTACTGTTCTTTTGTATTAAATGTGTGGATGTATGTATGTTTGCAATCGCATAGAGAACGATCCGGTTGAAGAGCCCGAGGAACTCGCAGGAGAAGCCCCTGAGCAGCAGTCGTTTGGTGGAGGCAAGTGTCCCTTGACCTATCTCTGTCCTATTCATTCTCTAATTCACCTCCCGCTTTACATATTTATGCCTAAGGTTTGACTAGCTTTTGTTATCCCTATCCTTGCTTACCTATTTGGGTTGGATTATTACTGTTTAGCTTTATGCTATTGCTCAACTCTAATCAATGAACATGATGAGATTATCTATGATACGCTGTTTTCCCTTCTCTTATGATGATGTTGTACTTGTGACCTTCAAGGGGGCTCGAGCGGTTTCTCGAGTGCCTCTCCGTAAGGACCTGTTCTATGGATGACCGCCCGGGAAAACAGTGCAACCATGAGGGTGGAATGGGATGCCCTTAGCTGAATAATTAGAGGATCCGAGGTGTAGTTCACTTAGCCGTCGTGCCGTCAATGGGGCTCGGTGTATGCGGCTCGCTCTGCCAAGGTTGATTTGTCCCTTGGGGAGGAGTGCGGTACATTTAGGAAACCTAACGGGTGGCTACAGCCCTGGGGAATCTTTGTAAAGGCTACATAGTGATGCCCTGCTAGGCCACCTAGGTAGTGGTCAATGGGGAGTAGCTCTCTCCGGGCAGCATGGGAATCACGGCTTGTGGGTAAAGTGCACAACCTCTGCAGAGTGTTTGAAAACTGATATATCAGCCGTGCTCGCGGTTATGAGCGGCCAAGGGAGCTCCAATGATTAGTGAGACTTGATCAGAGATACTTTGGTACAGGTGGTTATGAGATTGATGATTTTGGTTATGACTATGGTGCTGGTAAGTGGTATTCTTTCCGTTTGGAAAGGGTACATCGGGTTAATAACTTGGGTTAATGCTAAAACTTGGCTTTCTACTAGTAAGTAATAATCTGACCAACTAAAAGCAACTGCTTGACTTATCCCCACATAAAGCTAGTCCACTACAGCCAAACAGGATACTTGCTGAGTATGTTGATGTGTACTCACCCTTGCTCTACACACCAAACCCCCCCCCAGGTTGTCAGCATTGCAACCACTGCTCAGGCGAAGATGAAGCTGTGGAAGGAGACTTCCAGGAGTTCCAAGACTACGACGAGTTCTAGGTGTGGGTTAGCGGCAACCCCCAGTCGGCTGCCTGTGAAGGCCGCGTTTATCTACGTTTCTTTTCCGCACTTTGATTTATTGTAAGAACTATATGGACGTCTCAGACGTATGATGCAATCAACTATTATTCCCTTTTAATACTATTTTGAGCACTGTGTGATGATGTCCATATTATGTAACTGCTGTGTACGTGAATAACTGATCCTGGCACGTACATGGTTCGCATTCGGTTTGCCTTTTAAAACCGGGTGTGACATAAGTGGTATCAAAGCCGTGCTGACTGTAGGACCGCTAACCTAGAGTAGAATGGTCGTTCTAAGGACTATGGACCTCTGTCTCTGCCTTGACTTTGATATCTCTTCAAAAGTTGGTCATACCGACCAAACCTATGTTCTATTATATATTATACCTTGCTGAAAAACATGTTTTATTCTAATCCTTCATTCACTTATGATTCATTATTTGCTGGTCATATTGATTCTGTTCTTACCCTTTTGCTTGCGATGTCTTTTGTAGATGGCTCGACTTAGACACACTGCACGTAAGTCAGTCATCCCCTTCTTACCCTCCCGCCTTGCTGAGCGTCCGCTTCGCCGTCCCGTGGCCGGACAGTCCAGCCACTTGGAGAGACTGCACCACCGCCTGCATGAGGAGCAGGAGCGTCGACGACAGGAGCAGGAGCAGCAGGGCTCTTCCTTCTCGCTCCACCAGGAGATAGAGTCTGTGAGGAGCTGCTCCCCTGTGCTTCCTCTGGAGCCGCCCCCTGCACCACCACTGGGCGTCCCAGCTTCTGGAATAGCTGCTGGAGGAGACCCAGATGACGGAGGAGGCGACGACAGCTCGAGCCACGACACCGACTTCTCTGCTAACCTTGAGCCGGAAGGATGGGTTGCTCGACCCATCACTCGCGACGCTGCTCGCGGGTGTCACTTCCACGATGCGCTCGACACCCTGCTACGTCGGGCATTTGACCGGCATACTTGGTCCGTCGAGTATCGCTGTGTGGTCTACCAGCATAGTCGCGGGGTCCACCCGGACCGCTGGGAGGCAACCTGCTTGGTGCGCTGCCCGGAGAACAGTCTCCAGGGTGCTGAGGTCTGCTCAGAGCACTATTCTATCTCTGAGCGGGACTCAGCTGAGGCAGCCATGCAAGATGCTGCACGGCGTGCGCTTTCGCACTACTGCTCGGTTTTCGGAGGGGCAGCTGACGGTCTTGACCTGAAGTATTACCCCCGCCGTTCATCTGGCAGCACAGGAGGCGTGATTGTCTCACCTGTCGGTGAGGGCAATCCTAGGTTGAGCAGCACAGTCAACCTAGCCGCCGTGCTAAACACGGAGCTGGACCATGCACTAGACGAGCTGAGTAGGGCTCGTGCTGAGATCGCCCTGTTGCGGGCTGAGCGCGCGGAACGTCGTCACTTGGATGGTGGTTCCCCCGCTCCCGTCGGGACTCAGCATCCGTACCGCTCACCTCAGCGTGGACACCAGTCTTATGGCAATCCCGACTGCAAGACCAAGATAACTCTAGAACCATAGATCGTTAGAGTTGGATCTTGTAATTAATACGAAATATATATACATAGAAGCTTCAGTCTTAGCGTTAGTCTCGGTTTTAGTTAGTCTTAGTTAGACAGGGTAGTTTGCTATATCCTGTGCATTTATGTTTGTCATGATGAACTATGTTTGGTCTGGATCTTTGTAATGATTGTCACCAGAGTGTGGGTATCCCCTGCATTTTGGTTTACCTATTATGTTAATGGAGTTAGTTATATAGTTGGGAAACCCTTTATTCCACTTTCCTCTTTATCTGAGAAGCTGTGTGGTCTGTGTTGGAGATCAGTGAAGATGCTCATCTGTTCAGTGCTGTTGAAGAATTCTATTCTCTTTCCTTATGCTGCAAGATTTGCCAGATCAGTTCTGATGTGTGGTTGCATTCTGCAGATGTCAGAGAACAGGCGCAGAGGAGGAAGGCGTGCTCAGCAGGAGCGAGCCGCTCCGCAGGATGAGGTGCCCCAGCAGCAGCACCTGCCGCCCCCGCCCCCAATGTCCATCGAGCAGATGTTTCTGATGCAGACTCAGGCAGTTCAAGCCATCGGTCAGACCTTGGCCGCCATTCAGCAGCAGCAGCAGCAGCAGGCCCCACCTCAGCCTCAGATGCCTCAGATGCCTAGAGACAAGCGTGCTGAATTCATGAGAGGTCATCCACCAACGTTCGCTCATTCTTCTGACCCTATGGATGCTGAAGATTGGCTGCGCACTGTGGAGCGGGAGTTGCATACCGCTCAGTGCGATGACAGGGAGAAAGTTCTGTATGGTCCCCGTCTGTTGAGAGGAGCAGCCCAGTCATGGTGGGAGTCTTACCTCGCCACCCATGCCCACCCTGACGCCATCACTTGGGAAGAGTTCAGAAGTAGCTTTCGTCAGTACCATGTCCCTGCAGGTCTGATGACAGTGAAGAAGGAGGAGTTCCTGGCTCTCAAGCAAGGGCCATTGTCTGTCAGTGAGTACCGGGACAGGTTTCTGCAATTGTCTCGTTATGCTCCTGAAGATGTCAACACCGACGCCAAGCGACAGTAACGTTTCCTGAGAGGCTTGGTTGACCCTCTGCAGTACCAACTGATGAATCACACCTTCCCAACATTCCAGCACCTGATTGACAGAGCAATCATGACAGAAAGGAAGCGTAAGGAGATGGAAGATCGTAAGCGCAAGATCAGTGGACCCCAGCCTGGAAGCAGCAATCGTCCTCGTTTCTCAGGCAATCAACCTCAGCAGTTCAGGCAGAACCAGCGTCCACCTCAGCAGCATCAGCAGTTCCAAAGGCAGTATCCTCAGCATCAGTACCAGAACCGTCAGAGCAATCAGTCAGGAAGTCAGTTTCAGAGGCAGAATCAGCAAGCACCTCGTCTTCCTGCCCCAGTAACCCAGCAGAACAGTCAGGCAGCGCCAGCTCAGGTTGGAAACAGGGCATGTTTCCACTGTGGAGAGCAAGGCCACTGGGTGATGCAATGTCCGAAGAAGGCAGCCCAGCAGCAGTCAGGCCCCAATGCCCCAGCAAAGCAGAATGTGCCTCAACCTGGAGCAGGCAATCGCCCTCAGCCGCGTTATAATCATGGAAGACTGAATCACTTGGAGGCTGAAGCAGTTCAGGAGACCCCCGGCATGATAGTAGGTATGTTCCCAGTCGACTCCCATATTGCAGAAGTGTTATTTGATACTAGAGCAACACATTCTTTCATTACTGCATCATGGGTAGAAGCACATAATCTTCCAATTACTACCATGTCAACCCCCATTCAAATTGACTCAGCCGGTGGTAGAATTCGAGCCGATAGCATTTGTTTGAATATAAGTGTGGAAATAAGGGGGATAGCGTTTCCCGCCAACCTTATAGTAATGGGTACTCAGGGAATAGATGTCATCCTAGGGATGAATTGGCTAGATAAGTATCAGGCAGTTATCAGTTGTGATAAAAGGACAATCAAGTTGGTGTCTCCACTAGGAGAGGAAGTGGTGACCGAGTTAGTCCCGCCTGAGCCAAAGAAAGGAAGTTGTTATCAGATAGCTGTTGATAGCAGTGAAGCAGACCCAATTGAGAGTATCAATGTAGTGTCCGAGTTCCCAGATGTGTTTCCAAAGGACTTACCGGGTATGCCACCAGAGCGGAAAGTTGAGTTTGCCATAGAGCTTCTTCCTGGAACCGCCCCTATCTTTAAGAGAGCTTACAGAATATCTGGACCAGAGTTGGTTGAGCTTAAGAAGCAAATTGATGAGCTGTCAGAGAAAGGTTACATCCGGCCAAGCACCTCGCCTTGGGCCGCCCCTGTCTTGTTCGTGGAAAAGAAAGATGGCACCAAGAGGATGTGCATCGATTACCGGGCTTTGAATGAGGTCACGATCAAGAACAAGTATCCTTTGCCCAGAATAGAAGATCTGTTCGACCAGTTGAGAGGAGCCAGTGTGTTCTCCAAGATTGATCTGAGGTCAGGTTATCATCAGCTCAGGATCCGACCTTCGGACATTCCGAAGACGGCATTTATTACCAAGTATGGTTTGTATGAGTTCATAGTGATGTCATTTGGTTTGACCAATGCGCCAGCGTTCTTTATGAACTTGATGAATAGTGTATTCATGGATTACCTTGATAAGTTTGTGGTGGTATTCATTGATGACATTCTGGTTTATTCTCAAAGCGAAGAAGAGCATGCAAATCATTTGAGGATGGTGTTGCAGAGATTGCGAGAGCACCAGTTGTATGCAAAGTTGAGCAAGTGTGAGTTCTGGATCAGTGAAGTCCTGTTCTTGGGTCATATAATCAACAAAGAAGGATTGGCTGTGGATCCGAAGAAAGTGGCAGACATTTTGAACTGGAAAGCGCCAACAGATGCTCGAGGAATCAAGAGTTTCATTGGAATGGCCGGATATTATCGGCGATTCATTGAAGGGTTTTCGAAGATTGCGAAACCTATGACAGCGTTGCTAGGCAACAAAGTTGAGTTCAAGTGGACCCAGAAATGCCAAGAGGCCTTTGAAGCGCTGAAAGAGAAGTTGACTACAGCGCCTGTCCTAGTCTTGCCTGATGTGCACAAGCCCTTTTCGGTGTATTGTGATGCTTGCTACACAGGTTTGGGATGTGTGTTGATGCAAGAGGGAAGAGTTGTGGCTTACTCGTCCCGACAGTTGAAGGTTCATGAGAAGAACTACCCAATCCATGATCTAGAGTTGGCAGCAGTGGTTCATGCACTGAAGTCATGGAGGCACTATCTGTATGGACAGAAATGCGATGTTTACACAGACCACAAGAGTCTGAAGTACATATTCACTCAGTCAGAGTTGAACATGAGGCAACGAAGATGGTTAGAGTTGATCAAAGATTATGAGTTGGAAATTCATTACCATCCAGGCAAAGCAAACGTAGTGGCAGATGCTTTGAGCAGAAAGAGTCAAGTCAATCTGATGGTCGCTCGTCCGATGCCTTATGAGTTGGCCAAGGAGTTTGACAGGTTGAGTCTCGGATTTCTGAACAATTCGCGAGGAGTCACAGTCGAGTTGGAACCTACCTTGGAGCGCGAAATCAAAGAAGCGCAGAAGAATGATGAGAAGATCAGTGAGATTCGGCGACTGATTCTAGATGGCAAAGGCAAAGATTTTCGAGAAGATGCAGAAGGCGTGATATGGTTCAAAGACCGCTTGTGTGTTCCCAATGTCCAGTCTATTCGGGAGTTGATCCTTAAGGAAGCTCATGAGACAGCCTATTCGATTCACCCTGGCAGTGAGAAGATGTATCAGGATCTGAAGAAGAAATTCTGGTGGTACGGAATGAAAAGGGAAATCGCAAAGCATGTGGCTATGTGCGATAGTTGTCGAAGAATTAAGGCAGAGCACCAGAGACCTGCTGGATTGTTGCAACCGTTGCAGATCCCTCAGTGGAAATGGGATGAAATCGGTATGGATTTCATAGTCGGATTGCCTCGCACTCGAGCCGGCTACGATTCCATTTGGGTAGTAGTGGACCGTTTGACCAAGTCAGTCCACTTCATACCTGTCAAGACCAACTACAGCAGTGCAGTATTGGCAGAGTTGTATATGTCTCGGATCGTTTGTCTTCATGGTGTGCCAAAGAAGATAGTGTCAGACAGAGGAACGCAGTTCACCTCTCATTTCTGGCAGCAGTTGCATGAAGCTTTGGGCACGCATCTGAATTTCAGTTCAGCTTATCATCCGCAGACGGATGGTCAGACCGAAAGGACCAATCAAATTCTTGAAGACATGTTGAGAGCCTGTGCGTTGCAAGATCAGTCCGGATGGGACAAGAGATTGCCTTATGCAGAGTTTTCCTATAACAACAGTTACCAAGCCAGTTTGAAGATGTCACCATTTCAGGCGCTTTATGGAAGGAGTTGTAGAACTCCGTTGCAATGGGATCAGCCTGGAGAGAAGCAAGTGTTTGGGCCAGACATTTTGCTTGAAGCCGAAGAGAACATCAAGATGGTTCGAGAGAATCTGAAGATAGCGCAATCGAGGCAGCGAAGCTATGCAGACACAAGAAGAAGAGAGCTGAGTTTCGAAGTCGGAGACTTTGTCTATCTGAAAGTGTCACCGATCAGAGGAGTCAGAAGATTCGGAGTGAAAGGCAAGCTAGCACCCCGCTACATTGGCCCGTATCAGATTCTTACAAGACGTGGAGAAGTGGCCATCAGCTCAGTTTGCCCGAGAATTTGTCTGCTGTGCATGATGTCTTTCATGTGTCTCAGTTGAAGAAGTGCTTGCGTGTGCCAGAAGAGCAGTTGCCAGTGGAAGGTCTTGAAGTCCAGGAGGACTTGACCTACGTTGAGAAGCCAGTGCAAATCCTTGAGGTTGCAGACCGAGTCACCCGAAGGAAGACCATCAGAATGTGCAAAGTCAGATGGGATCATCACTCTGAGGAAGAAGCAACCTGGGAGCGTGAAGATGATCTGATGGCTAAATACCCTGAGCTCTTTGCTAGCCAACCCTGAATCTCGAGGGCGAGATTCTTTTAAGGGGGATAGGTTTGTAACGCCCTGAATTTGGGGGTAGAATTTTTTCTTCTTTTCTCTCACCAAATTCGGGCGTTACTCTCTTTTCTCTTTCCCCGTTTGCTCCTTCTTCCCAATTTCAAACCAGAATAGCGGCATGTGTCCGTGTCATGCATAAACCAAAACCTAAGTGTCATGGGTGTTGCATCATGCCGAAGCACATTTCTTTGTCTGATGTTGAGTGTTCGTCTCGTTCCGTTCCGGATTTTGATTCGCGTTTTAAAGTTCGTTTAGTGGTCCGCGCTCGTCGTGGGTTTTCGATCCGCGAAGTGGCTTGGCCCAGCCCAACTTAGCCCAGCCCAGCTCAGCCGCCCCGCCCCGGCCTGCGCGCCCCGGCGCCCAAAACCCCCCCATGCGCCCCCCTCTCCTCTCTCTCTCTCATTTGGATCTCCCGCGCAAACAACCTCTCCTCTCCCTCTTCCACCTCTCTCTCCCCGTGGTGCCCTAGGGTTTGGAGACGGCGATCACCGGATTTTGGACCCCGAGGTGAGTTCCCCTCCCCTTCTCTCTCTCTCTCCCTCTCCCTCCCCTTCTTCTCCCCACGCGCGCCCTCCCTTTCCCCTGCCCGCGCGCGCCCCTGCCCGTCCCCGCTCGCCGGCGGCGCGGCCGGTCCCGCCCGCCCCTGCCCGTCCTGCGGCGGCGCGCCCGCCCCTCCCCCGGCGCGGCGGCGCCCGACCTCGCCCCTCCCCTCGCGCGCGGCGGCGCCCGCCCTCCACCCCGGTCCCGCGGCGGCGCCCGCCCCTTCCCCGGCCGCGGCGGCGTCCGCCCGTCCCTGCCCGGCCCCGCACGGCGCTCCCCGCCCCTCCCCCCGGCCGCGGCGGCGCTCCCCGCCCCTGCCCGGCCGTGGCGGCGCCCCCGCCCCTGCCCGGCCCGCGCGGCGGCGCCCGCCCCTCCCCGACCCGCGGCGGCGATCCCGCCCGCCCCTGCTCCCCCAGCCGCCCCTGGCCGGTTCAACCGCCCCCCTGGCCGGTTCAACCGCCCCGGCCCCGGCTCGGCCGCCCGTTCCCGTCCCGGCCTCGCCCGACCTTATCTTCGTTCGCCCGCGCTCGCGGTGATTATTCGTTAATTAGCGTGTTGCGTCGCGCGCTTCGCCGCGCGACGGATTTGTCTAAATTCAGATTCTATCTTGTGTTGCGTCGTGCGCTTCGTCGCGCGACGATCCATTTTTGTTTCAGGTTGTTTAAGGTGTAACGCCGCGTGTGTATTCACGCGACGTTCCACTTTGGGCTCAGTTTAGTCGACGTATGCCGTCGTGCGCTTCGTCGTGTGACGTTTAACGTCTCCTCGTATCTAAGGCGAAGTGTCTCGTTGCGTGCTCGGTCGCGCGACGAGTCGTTAACTTTCTTAATTTGTTTTAGAGAGCTTTGTCGCGCGTCTCGCCACGCGACCATCTTTTTGTTTATCTCCACCTGCTTATAATAATTAGACATGAAACATGACTTTACTTTACGCTAAACATAGTGTCTACATTAAATTTCCTTCCATTAAGCGAGTAGTTAATTTATAATCATGTAACGTGATCGTTTCTCGACTGTCTTTTCCTCTTTCTCTCTTAACCGTACTCGCGAACCCGCGTAGAACGTCTGTTTACTTATTACATTCTATTGTATGGTGTACTGTTCTTTTGTATTAAATGTGTGGATGTATGTATGTTTGCAATCGCATAGAGAACGATCCGGTTGAAGAGCCCGAGGAACTCGCAGGAGAAGCCCCTGAGCAGCAGTCGTTTGGTGGAGGCAAGTGTCCCTTGACCTATCTCTGTCCTATTCATTCTCTAATTCACCTCCCGCTTTACATATTTATGCCTAAGGTTTGACTAGCTTTTGTTATCCCTATCCTTGCTTACCTATTTGGGTTGGATTATTACTGTTTAGCTTTATGCTATTGCTCAACTCTAATCAATGAACATGATGAGATTATCTATGATACGCTGTTTTCCCTTCTCTTATGATGATGTTGTACTTGTGACCTTCAAGGGGGCTCGAGCGGTTTCTCGAGTGCCTCTCCGTAAGGACCTGTTCTATGGATGACCGCCCGGGAAAACAGTGCAACCATGAGGGTGGAATGGGATGCCCTTAGCTGAATAATTAGAGGATCCGGGGTGTAGTTCACTTAGCCGTCGTGCCGTCAATGGGGCTCGGTGTATGCGGCTCGCTCTGCCAAGGTTGATTTGTCCCTTGGGGAGGAGTGCGGTACATTTAGGAAACCTAACGGGTGGCTACAGCCCCGGGGAATCTTTGTAAAGGCTACGTAGTGATGCCCTGCTAGGCCACCTAGGTAGTGGTCAATGGGGAGTAGCTCTCTCCGGGCAGCATGGGAATCACGGCTTGTGGGTAAAGTGCACAACCTCTGCAGAGTGTTTGAAAACTGATATATCAGCCGTGCTCGCGGTTATGAGCGGCCAAGGGAGCTCCAATGATTAGTGAGACTTGATCAGAGATACTTTGGTACAGGTGGTTATGAGATTGATGATTTTGGTTATGACTATGGTGCTGGTAAGTGGTATTCTTTCCGTTTGGAAAGGGTACATCGGGTTAATAACTTGGGTTAATGCTAAAACTTGGCTTTCTACTAGTAAGTAATAATCTGACCAACTAAAAGCAACTGCTTGACTTATCCCCACATAAAGCTAGTCCACTACAGCCAAACAGGATACTTGCTGAGTATGTTGATGTGTACTCACCCTTGCTCTACACACCAAACCCCCCCCCCAGGTTGTCAGCATTGCAACCACTGCTCAGGCGAAGATGAAGCTGTGGAAGGAGACTTCCAGGAGTTCCAAGACTACGACGAGTTCTAGGTGTGGGTTAGCGGCAACCCCCAGTCGGCTGCCTGTGAAGGCCGCGTTTATCTACGTTTCTTTTCCGCACTTTGATTTATTGTAAGAACTATATGGACGTCTCAGACGTATGATGCAATCAACTATTATTCCCTTTTAATACTATTTTGAGCACTGTGTGATGATGTCCATATTATGTAACTGCTGTGTACGTGAATAACTGATCCTGGCACGTACATGGTTCGCATTCGGTTTGCCTTTTAAAACCGGGTGTGACATTCCGGGATGGCTAGCAAAGAGCTCGGGATATTTGGCTTTCAGATCATCGTCTCTTTCCCATGTTGCTTCTTCCTCTGAGTGATGGCCCCACTTGACTTTGCACATTTTTATGGTGCTTCTTCGAGTGACTCTGTCTGTTGTCTCCAAAATCTGAGTTGGCTTCTCGATATAGGTCAAGTCTTCTTGAACCTCGAGATCCTTAGTTGGTAATTTCTCTTTCGGTACTCGCAGACACTTCTTTAGCTGAGACACATGGAACACATCATGCACGGCTGACAGACTCTCTGGTAGGCTGAGCTGGTATGCCACTTCTCCACGTCTTGCCTGAGTATGGTATGGTCCGATGTATCGAGGTGCTAGCTTTCCCTTGACTCCAAACATTTTGATTCCTCTAATGGGTGACACTTTCAGGTAAACATAATCTCCCACTTCGAAGCTCAGCTCTCTTCTTCTGGTGTCGGCATAACTACACTGCCTGGACTACACTGTCTTTAGATTCTCTCGAACCATTCTGATATTCTCTTCGGCTTCAAGCAGAATATCTGGACCGAACACCTGCCTTTCGCCGAGTTGGTCCCAGTGTAACGAAGTTCGATAATTCCTCCCATAAAGTGCTTGGACCAGTGACATCTTCAAACTGGCTTGATAATTGTTGTTGTAGGAGAATTCTGCATAGGGTAGCCTCTTGTCCCAGCCTAACTTGTTTTGCAAAGCACAAGCCCTCAACATGTCTTCAAGGATCTGGTTGATTCTCTTAGTTTGACCATATGTCTGTGGGTGATAAGTTGAACTGAACTTCAAATGTGTGCCCAAGGATTCATTTAACTACTGCCAAAAGTGAGAAGTAAACTGGGTTTTCTGATCTGATACTATCTCCTTTGGTACTCCATGTAAGCATACAATTCGGGACATGTATAACTCTGCCAACACTGCACTATTGTAGGTGGTCTTGACTGGTATGATATGAGTCGCCTTTGTCAAGTGGTCCACTACTACCTAGATGGAGTCATAACCGACTCGAGTGCGAGGCAAACCGATTATAAAATCCATCCCAATCTCATCCCATTTCCACTGAGGAATATGCAATGGCTGCAACAAACCTGCGGGCCTCTGATGCTCTACCTTGATTCTCTGATAACTGTCACATATGGCAACATACTCTGTGATCTCTCTTTTTATCCTGTACCACCAGAATCTTTTCTTCAGGTCTTGGTACATCTTCTCGCTGCCAGAGTGTATGGAATAAGCTGTCTCATGAGCTTCCTTAAGAATCAACTCCCGAATTGATTTGTTGTCAAGAACACACAACCTATCTTTGAACCATACTATGCATTCCATGTCTTCCCAGAAATCATTGCCTTTCCCATCTAAGATCAGCTACCGAATTTCATTGATCTTCTCATCACTTTTCTGTCCATCCTTGATATCTTGTTCTATAGTGGGTTCCAGCTAAATGGTTACTCCTTGGGTGCTGTTCAGAAATTCGAGACTCAACCTGTCGAATTCCTTTGCTAGCTCATATGGCATCAGATGAGCGACCATCATGTTGACTTGACTTTTTCTGCTCAAAGCATCTGCAACCACATTAGCTTTGCCTAGGTGATAATGTATCTCTAGCTCATAATCTTTGATCAACTCCAGCCATCTTCGCTGCCTCATGTTTAACTCTGACTGGGTGAATATATACTTAAGACTCTTGTGGTTCGTGTAAACATCACACTTCTGCCCATATAGATAATGCCTCTAGATCTTCAGTGCATGAACCATTGCTACTAACTCCAGATCATGAGTGGGGTAATTTCTCTCATGAATCTTCAACTGTCGGGACGAGTATGCCACTACTCTCCCTTCTTGCATTAACACACATCCCAAACCAGTGTACGAAGCATCACAATACACTGAGAATGGCTTATGAACATCTGGCAGAATCAACACGGGTGTTGTAGTCAACTTCTTCTTCAATGTTTCAAAAGACTATTGGCACTCTGGGTCCACTTGAACTCAACTTTCTTCACTAGCAGGGCTATCATTGGTCTAGCAATCTTGGAGAAGCCTTCAATGAAACGCCGATAGTATTCGCCTGTCACACTCGGGTTTTAGGGGTCCAAAACCCGGGCGCAAAATAAACACCAGGTGTGCTAGGACCGGTTTGAGCAGCGGCAACGCCATCACCGGACCACACAAGAACCTGATTCTGCGCACAATACTTTCGAAAAATGGGCTCTAAACGTATAGCAGTGGATGGCGAACCCATGGGAGGGAAACTTACCGGCGAACATCGAGGCACAGGGACCCATCCACGGTCGTGGCAGATCTGAGGCATTAGGGTTGCTCCGATGAGCGATTCCTGAGTCAAGAATAGCCCATTCCGCCAGAAGGGGCCACGAAAACGTTCCTCGCGCCATGGCGAAGCTCCCCGGCTGGTGCCCGATGGTTCGACGGTGATGCCCATGATGCATAGTTGACGACGGCAGATTCCAATGGCGGACTTCACCCTGCTCTTCCTTGTGCAATCTCTGTAATCACGGTGTCGGTACTTCGGCTTGGGTTTTCAATGCGAGGGACGGTCACGACAATTTATAGGGACAAGGTGAGCGCCCAATGCACCGAGGTCAGGGATCCCAGCACCTGCCTCCCAACCATATCAGTGAGCAGCGCGGGATTGGTTAAGATCCTGAGCTTGAGGAGAATACTGACAAACATGGCCCACACGACGGTGATAGCAGGAGCACGTGGATGGGGAACCGCGGATGATGAGGCAGACCCATCAGTCATTGGCGCAGAGGTGGAACTGAATAGTGGGTCTGCCCTGGCAGTCACCAAAGGCACCAGCACAGCGGGAGTTTGAGCCGTGGAGACCACGGAGATGGGCCGGTGCAGGTGATTCTACCTAGGTCGAGGGGGGAAAGATTTGGCCCAAGCGCCGTTTTGCTTTCTTTGTGTTTTTTTTATTTCTTTCATATTTTCAATTCCTATCTCAATTTCAAACCTGATTTACTTTCTGTTTGAATTTCGGATTTCAACTCTCAATATATAATTCTATTGGGAATATAGATTCTATTGTTATTAATATTATTTTTATGGTAGGAAAACTCTTCTTTCCCATTTTCTATTCCAAATTCAATTATTCAACTCAAATTTATACTCTTGCTTTTAATTTCAGATTTTCCAAATGTCTCAATTGAAATCAAATTTTAATATAAACTATAGTATTTTAAATATTACTATATTATTCTCCTTCCCATTTTTGACTGTAACAATAATTGACTTTATTACAAATTTCTCTTCTCATTCTCTAATTCCCAAAGCACTATAATAACTATATTTGTTTATTTATTTTATTAATATTATTATTCTTTTTCTACTAATTTTGGGTCTTACAAATCCTACCCCCTTAACAGAAAACTCATCCTCGAGATTTGTAAGAAAAAGGATTACACCAAGATTGGTTTGTAATTGAGATTGTAGTTTCTAATTGATTCAAAAATTAAGAGTCTCTCTCTTTTTAATACTATTTAGTAGGTGATTAGAAATGCATGGGTATCTTCTATGTTTAGACACACAGTTAGGTAAGAAGAGAGATGGTTAGAGTGAGGTTAGCTGATGGTAAGAAGAACTTGGTAAGGGAAGACTCCTATTCTTCCATGTCGAGGTTGATCTAGGTCACCAATTTAGGCTCAAGTGAATTTAGAGTATGGCCTTATCCTTTGTACCAGCATTCAGTAACTCACACTAGATTAGATCATATTATATTAGATGGGATCTAGATTAGATTGGATATGACTAGATTAGACTAGTTTAAGTTAGATACATCTACTAAGGTAGGATAAATATTGTTAGGATATGTTAGAATCTCTGTTAAGTTAAAACAGAGGGGTTATGCAACTAACTGATGGGTAAGGTAGTTGCATATGCTCGGGTTGGTCTGTCATTGTTTATTTAGTGCAGAGTGAACTAAGATTAAACATGTTCTATAGGAGTAGAGTCTCATTTATTTTACCACTATTAACTGGTTAAGTGACTGACCTTAGGTTAGCTCAACTTAAGGTTAGTCTTCGTTGGGATAGATTAACTTGTTAGATTGAATTAGATCTAGAATAAATTGATACGACTATTTTAGACTAGATAAGATCTAAATAAATTTTGAATTAGCTCATGGTTGTTACACTAGTGTGGGATAAATATGCTAATTAGGGCAAGATGAATCCATAAGGATAAGGTAGAATCTTTTGAGGTCAATTAGATCTATTAGGATGAGATAAAATCTTTTCAAGATAAGATGAGTCTACTAAGGTAATAGAGTATCTTTTAAGATAAGATGGATCTATTAAGCTAGATATATTTTAATTAGGATAGGTTAGGATCTTTTGAGATAAGGTGGATCTATGAGTGTAGGATAGAATCTTTTAAGATGAGATGGATATTGTTAGGCTAGATACTTTAATGAGGGATAATCTAGTTTGTCTAGTTATTTTTATAAGCATTTTTATACGTATATGCAGATGTAATTGTGGACATTACTCCACAACTCATCACACTCGATCAAAGATCCAAATCAGACAAGTATCATAAGAACAAACATTCAAGTGTATAGATACCTACAAAAATAGTTTTGTTTTTGTTCCTAAGATTATGTCTCCTATTCCTAAAAGTCACTTTAGGTACAGGATTTCGAAGTGTGAAATCCACTTTTGTCTTTAGAAGGAAAAGGTAAGAATAATCAGAGTAAATCAGCAGTGGATGAGAAAAGATTAAGGGAAGTTTTAGAAAGAATCAGAGTAGCAAAGGTAAGTAGACAATGGTTGTCTAGTTCTATCTAGGTTTTGTCCTACAGTCAACATCCCTCTGATACCACTTCTGTCACACGCGGGTTTTAGGGGTCCAAAACCCGGGCGCGAAATAAACACCAGGTGTGCTGGGACCAAGTCTCACACATATGATGAATAGTGGAATAGAAACGAATGTCACATCTTTACTAAATAATAGGAGTTCTGTACAAAATAAATAAATAATTACATCATAAGAATACAACGATCCAGCAACCCAAAGTTGACTAGGAGACGATGGCCTAGACCTCTGACGAGCTCATCACAGCATCCTCCATACGTCTCATCCTGCGGTACCTGTTCTTGACCTGTGGGGGGTGAGACAGCAAGAGTGAGCTCACATATGTTCATCGCTCAACAAGTTATGGGGAATAATGCGCATGAACTCGCCAAAGGTGGAAGCTCATGTGAATTGTAAGGCTTACCAAAGAGGATGGTTGAAGTTGAGCATTGCTTTTAAAGTTGGTCAAAATTTTATTAGCAATTGCTAAGTGTAAGTAAATACCAAACCCAATTAAGTAGTAGAAAAAAAAGTGATAACAACACCCTCAATGCAATGCATATGACAAATTGGATTTAGTTCCATAAATTAATCATGTGAGTGTCCGAGCTGCTCATGGCCGTGAGCACGGCTAGTATACCAGTTTTACACTCTGCAGAGGTTGCACATCTTTACCCACTAGTCATGTTACCCATCTGCCAAGAGAAGGCCAATCCCATACACCTCTACCAAGGAGGCGAGGCAGGGTAACACTACGAGGCCTTTACAAAGTTCCACTAGCTTCAGAAAACCTGCTACAGTTTATAGGAAGCTCTAATGCAGGGATCCCTCGCTTGACCGCCATCGTAGCAAAATCAACCCAAGGACCTCCCTACACTGACCACTCCCCTACTGCCCTTACCCCTTTCGGGTAAGGTAGTCATCCACTAGCTTTCCTAATTAATCAGCCAAGGGCGTCCCGTACCACCCTTGTGGTAGCACTGTTTTCTCGGGTGGTTCTCTATGTTCCAATTAACATAATGATCTTAACATGAACAGTAAATAACAACTGATAAAAGATAATAATGAATAATGTGTATCTCTATACCCAAAACCACATAAAGCAATAGTAGGTACTACCCAAAAATTTAGTGGTAAACAAGGTATAAAGATAGTCAAACTAGGATAACCTATTGGATCTCATCAAAATTAACATATGCAGATCATTATGATTAATCAGAACATGACTGAGTAAAAAGAAGTGATCAAGGGCACAACTTGCCTGGGACTTGAGACTCCAGGTACCAGGATGATCTTCAGATGACTCGTAACCTCGCTGCGAGTCATAGCAATACAAACAGACATGGTATAGGCAAAATTAACATCACACCAAACGTAAGAACAAATTGCATAATAATAATCTATGCGTTGCTATGAGATCGTGGGAACGTGAACTAGTAAAATCGGAGTCATGGTTAAGGAGTTATGATTTATGGAAGATCTAGGTGATTCAAATATTGAACTATATTATAAATTGATTAATATACACCATATAATAGGATATTCTATGGATAATTAACTCAACTTTAATCTAAGTCATTATTTGATTAAAGATCATCTTTTAGTCAAATTATAACCATAAGATCGGAACACTATATTAGCAAGGTTAATTCCAATAAATATAGTTTAATACAATTAGTTACTTAACTATAGAAGTATGTGATATCGTATAATTAGTGTTGTTACTGTGTAGGGAATATTTTTATGAAGCTAACGCAACTTGAACGGACCAAATCTGAGTTAAAATGAATTAGTTATGATTTTCCGAAGTTTTAAGTGGTAGACATAAAACAAATCAAGCGCATAAATTTAATCGTATGTTTCATTCTAAAATAAGGTTACTAGATGATAAACAATATTATCATGAATTTATTGCATCTAGAATGGGTCAATTTGGAATTAAAATGAGAAAGTTATGAATTTTCTAAGCTTATTCTATATTATAAATCACTTTCTAAAATTCTATTTACTGAAAACAAGGGCTAAGGACTGCTGGTACAAATTCTACATAGCGCATGGGCTAGTTTATAAAGATCTAGGGCCCTATTTTAAATATTCCATCATAGCACGTGGACGGCGGGTTAATTCAACAAAACACCGAGGGGCTTTGTGTGAAGAGTACGCGGCGAAGGGGTATTGCGCGATCAGGGCCGTTGGATCACCAATCAAGTGCCCAGATTAGATCACCCTGATCTGAAATGGTACGCATTTGTGGCCCTAGATCCCAAGTTCAATGGCCCGAATTTAAAATCCCCACCAGCCCACCGGATCCGTTCGATCTAGATCCGCTGGTCAGGGTTGATGGCATAAGGATTACACGGCGATCAAATCCTGGCCACATGCCCGCGGATCAACGGCATACGGTGCTTCCTCCCTAGATCTAATCCTATTCGTTCCCTCCCCATCCAACGGCTACCAGCCCATAGCTATCTTCTTCGGATCCATAGCTAATCCGTCTCAGTTTATGATATGACCCAAGAACAAGACTTCGTTGATCCAGAACTGACACTTGCTCAGCTTGGCATACAATTGATGCTCCCATAACCGTTGCAATACCATCTTCAAATGCTCCTCGTGTTCTTCCTCATTCTGAGAATATATAAGGATATCATCGATGAACACCACTACGAACTTATCGAGGTAGTCCATGAACACACTATTCATCAAGTACGTAAAGAAAGCTGGTGCATTTGTCAATCCGAATGACATGACTGTGTACTCATATATCCCATACTTGGTGATAAATGATGTCTTCGGTATATCCGAAGGTCGGATCCTGAGCTGGTGATATCCTGACCTCAGATCTATCTTTGAGAACACTCCGGCTCCTTTCAACTGATCAAACAGATCTTCTATTCTTGGCAGAGGGTACTTGTTCTTGATGGTGACTCCATTCAAGGATCTATAGTCAATGCACATCCTCTTGGTCCTATCTTTCTTCTCCACAAACAGAACTAGAGCGGCCCAAGGCAAAGTACTTGGTCTGATGTAGCCTTTCTCTAATAGCTCGTCGATCTGCTTCTTGAGTTCCACCAATTCTGGTCCAGACACTCTATAAGCTCTCTTAGAAATAGGGGTGGTGCTAGGTTCAAGCTCTATGGCAAATTCAACTTTACGCTCAGGTGGCATGCCTGGTAAATCCTCGGGAAACACATCGGGAACTCTGACACAACTCTGATAGCCTCAAGCAGGTTGGCCTCCTTAACATCTATAGACATATGGTGGCAGGCTCCTTCTAGATCAGGCATGAACAGTTCAATTACTACTTCTTTCCTGGATGGGGACACTAACTTTATTGTGCTCTTGTCACAGCTGACAGTGGCTTGGTTTTGTGTAGTCGATACATCCCTAGTATGATATCTAACCCTAGAGTACCCATTACTACTAGGTTAGCGAGGAAATTTATCCCCCTTATTTCAATCCTTAGATTTGAGCATATCTTATCGGACTGAACTTTTCCCCCAACTGAATTAACTCTTAGAGGTGGAATCATTGGTTCTACCAGGATGTTATGTGCTTCTATCCATAATGTAGAAACAAAAGAATGCGTGGCACTAGTATCAAATAGTACTTTTGTTGGATGGGATTCGACTGGAAACATACCTGCTTCCACATCTAGTGCATCCTGGATTGCTTCAGCCTTCAAGTGGTTCACCTTTCCATGGTTGTAGGCCTGGCCACGGACTCCTGGTGCTTGTTGTGGTTCTCCTTATCTTGTTGAGGTGTTGGAAGCTGGCTGCTGCTGAGCTGCTTTCTTCGGGCAATGAGTCTCCCAGTGGCCTTGTTCTCCACAGTGGAAACATCCACGACCTCCTCCTTGTGTTGGGCTGTTTGGTTGTTCTAGTTGGTTGCTGGGGCAGTAAGGCGAGGTGCCTGGCTGTTCTGCCGCTGATACTGGTTTCCTCCTTATTGGTTGTACTGGCGGTACTGCTGCCTCTGGAACTGTTGTTGATGCCGACATTGATGTTGGTGTCCTTGAGGGTGACTCTGCTTGAATTGCTGGGGTGGATTGTCTAAGAAACAGGGACGGCTGCTGCTCCCATCATGCGGTCCATCGATCTTGCGCTTCCGGTCTTCTATCTCCCAACGCTTCCTCTCAGTCAGATAGCTCTACCGATCAGATGCTGAATGGTGGGGAAGGTATGGTTCATTAACTGGTATTGAAGGGGGTCAACCAAACCTCTCAAGAACCTGGACTGCCTCTTAGCATTAATGTTGACATCCTCAGGTGTGTAGCAAGATAGTTGAAGAAACTTGTCCATGTACTCATTGACAGACAGGTGCCCTTACTTCAGTGCCAGGAATTCTTCCTTCCTCACTATCATCAAACCTTCGACATGTGGCACTAGCGGAAGTTGTTTATGAACTCCTCCCAAGTAATGGCGTCAGGGTTAGCAAGGGTGGCGATGTAGGACTCCCACCAGGATTGTTTTGCTCCCCTTAGCAGACGGGGACCATACAGAACCTTCTTGCGGTCATTGCATTGAGCGGTATGCAGCTCCCGCTCCACTGTGCGCAGCAAATCTTCGGCGTCCATGGGGTCTGCAGAATGGGCAAACACGGGGGGATGGCTCCTCAAGAACTCCGCACGCTTGTCCCTTGGCATCTGTGGCATTTGCACTTGCATTTGAGGTTGAGGTGGAGGTTGTTGTTGCTGCATTTGTTGCATAACTGCTAGAGTCTAGCCAATCGCTTGGACTGCCTGAGTCTGCATCAGAAACATCTGCTCGATTGTTGTTGGGGTGGTGATGGCAACTACTGCTGGGGTGCCTCATCCAATGGTGCCTACTGCTCTTGTTGGGCACGCGTTCCACCTTGGTGCCTATTGTCAGACATCTGTAGAAAGCATACACACATCAGATATGACTCTGCAGTCTTTCAACATAAGAAAAGCTATGCAATAGTCTTCATAACACTGAATAAATGAGCATCTTCACTGACTCTCAACACAGCCAAACACAGCTTCTCAGATAAAGAGGAAAGTGGAAATAAAAGATTGCCCAACTAAATGACTAACTTTATTAATAACTACACCAAGTTGCAGGGGATGCCCACACCTTGGTGACTATCATTACAAAAAGCCAAATCCATCACGAGTTCATCACGACAACCATAGAAACACATGATACGCAAACTAACAGTAATTAAGACTGACTAAGACTCTGATACTGACTTAAACATTATTACAGACTCCTTAAACATTATTACAGACTCCGACTCTATCGATCTAGGGTCCAAGTCTATCTTAGTCCTTCAATCAGGGGTGCCATAAGCATGATGACCATGGGGCGGCGAGCTATAAGGGTGCTGAGTCCCGACAGGGGCGGGGGAACCATCCTCCTGATGGCGGCGCTCCATGCGCTTAGCACGTAGTTCCACAATCTCCGCCCGAGCCTTGCCCAACTCGTCAAGGGCGTGGTTCGGCTCGGTGTTGAGCACGACGACCAGGTTGACAATGCTGCTCAATCTAGGATTTCCCTCACCAACTGGTGAGACAATCACACCATCGGTACTATCGGTCGAACGACAAGGGTATATTTTAGGTCGAGGTCGTCAGCTACCCTACTGAACAACGAATAGTACTGCAAAAGCACATGTTGTGCAACATCCTGCATGGCTGCCTCAGTCGTGTCCCGCTCAGTGATACAATAATGCTCTGAGTAGGCCTCTGCACCCCGGAGATCATCGTCCAGACGGCGCACCAGGTAGGTAGCCTCCCATTGGTCTAGGTATAACCCACGACGGTGCTGGTAGACTACACAACGGTACTCGATATACCAAGTGTGTCGGTCGAGGGCCCGATGCAGTAAGGTGTCGAGAGCGTCATGGAAATGACAATCGCAAGCGGCATCACGAGTGATGGGTCTAGCGATCCATCCTTTCAGCTCCTGCTCATTCGAAAGCTCCATGTTGTGGCTTGAACTGCCACCATCGTCGTCGTCTCCGTTAGGGTGTCATCCAGTAGCTGGGGTGCCCCTATGGTGGTGTAGGGGCACCTCTAGCTGAGGCGCAGAGAGGGCTGCCTCCTAGACTCCACCTCCTGCTGAGGCGAGGGGGAAGAGTCCTATTGCTCGTGCTCCTAGCGTCGTCGCTCCTGCTCCTCGTGCAGGCGGTGGTGTAGTCTCTCTAGATGACTCGACTGTCCTGTCACCGTACGACATAGCGGACGCCCCACAAGGCAAGAGGGCAAGAAAGGGATCACTGACTTACGTGCAGTGCATCTAAGACATGCCATATACGAAAGACATCGTAAGCACAAGAGTGAGAATAGAACTATATGACCAACAAGTAAACCAAAAGCAAAGTGAGATAAAAAAAATTGTAAGATGAGTATATAGATAGTAATACAACATAGAATTGGTCAAGATGACCAACTTTTAAAGTGATGCCAAAGGTCAAGGTGAGAATAAGGGTCTATAGTCCTTAGGGCAACCATTCTAGTCTAGGTTAGCGGTTCTATAGTCAGCAAGGCTTTGATACCACTTATGTCACACCTAGTTTTGGAAGGCAAACCGAATGCGAACCATGTATGTACCAGGATCAGAAACTCATGTACACAACGATTACATAGTTGGACATCATCACACATGCTCAAAATAAAAGCGGAAATACTACTTTATTACATCAAGATGTCCAAGACATCCACAATCATTAACTTAACATAGTCCTTAACATGATCAAAGTGCGGATACAAAACGTAGAATATAAAGCCTTTATAGGCAGCTGACTAGGGTTTGCCACTAACGCAACTAGATCTCATCTTAGTCCTGAAACTCCTCAAAGTCCTCTATGTTGCCTGCATCTTCTCCTGAGCACTGATTGCAGTGGGGACAACCTGGGGTTGGGGCTTTAAAACAAGGGTGAGTACACATCAACGTACTCAACAAATGTCCCGTTTGGCTAAAGTGGACTAGCTGTATGTGGAGTTAAGGTTAAAGCAGTTGCTTTTAGTTGGTCAAGTATTTATTACTAGTAGTAGAGCCAAGTTTTAGTAATAAACCCAGTTATTACCCAAAAGTACTCCTTCCAAGAGGAAATACCAGAAACCACAGTTATATTCATCATCAGTTACCATCATCATAAAAGTATCCAAAATATTCTAATCAAAGGGAATCCCAAGGATCCTCTTAACCGTGAGCATGGCTGATATACCAGTTTCTAACACTATGCAGAGGTTGTACACTTTACCAATGAGTCGTGATCCCTTTCTAGCCTAGGTTGTACAGACCTGATCTTCACTACCGAGGTGAATGGCCTACGATTCACTATGTAGCCTTTACAAAGATTCCCTAGAGGTCATAGCCACCCGTTAGGTTTCTCCAGTTTGATAAACACAGTACTTCTCCCCACAGAAAGGGTGACTAACAAAACCAAATCGAAAAAACCTCGACAACCTACCTCGACAGAGCAAGTATTGTGCCCGTATCCCATTAATGGCCCTACGGCGAAGCCGACTACACCTCAAGTTCCTCTAATTAATCAGCTAAGGGCGTCCCATTCCACCCTCATGGTTGTACTATTATCCCGGGTGGTCTCTCAACGAATAGCTCCTTATGGAGAGGTACTCAGGAAATAGCCTGAGTCCCCTAAAGTATCACAAATCATCATCATAATCAAAATAACATCATCGTATCATAAATATTCTCATCATGTTCGTTGATTAATGTAGAGCAATAGCATGAAGCTAACCATAATAACCAAAAAGGTAATCAAGGACAAGGTAAATACAAACTAGTCAATCCTTAGGTTTCAATTAAGTGATGCGGGATAATGAATTATAAAGTAAGTAGGACATAATGGGTCGGAGGACACTTGCCTTCACCAGGTTGCTGCTCAGGGAAGTCTCCAGCAACACACTCAGGAACCACGGACTGCTCGTTGTCTACGCAAAGCGATCATGCATTCAACACATTTGGATAATGACAAAGAAACAGTACACCAAACATGTACAATCAAGTGAACACAAATTCCAAAAGAAAAGTAACAACCATAAAAGCGTAGTCTAGGTTCTATAGTGTACTAATACACCTAGAGGTTCACGATTCTCTAAGTACTACTTATCTCATGGATCACATAGCTTAACTTCACTTATCTTAATGAATTACTAAAATTATACCAGGGATGGGTTCAAACATTATGTGATGTTAACCTCACAAAGTTAATCACCTAATTACCATTAGGGGTTTCCTTTTATTTTCCTATTAATAAATAAACCATCACTTGAACTAGCCTATAGTCTAGACATAAAATTCATACATGCATACATTGAAAGATTATAATTTAAATAGATGGAGAATAATCTTCTGAACATTTTACAATTTGAACCACTCAATTAAAAATACAAAACTAGGCCTGCTTCGGTGTTAAACTAAAAGGTTAGAGGCTTTTTCGCAAAAACTCAGGGGCCTACACGCGAAAACCAGGGATGGCTGGTTGATTCCTAAAAAGCGAGGGTCTCTTTAGCAAAACTACCACACGAAGGGGTACAGGGTAATCTCATCCATCCGATCGCAGACGAACGACCACGATCAGATCTGAGCACGCGATCGCGCGCTGACGCGCGGGCGACCGCTGACAAGCGGGCCATGGTTGTTAGTGGCTTGGGGATGGGGCGGCTTGACCTGCTGGGCCCACACTACCGGAATCCGGGACTTTGCCGAGTGCCGGCTGCTTTGCCGAGTGCCTTTTGTCGGGCACTCGGCAAAGGCGGCTTTGCCGAGAGCCGCACTCGGCGAATTCCTGCTCTCGGTAACGAGCTGGTTTACCGAGTGTAGGACACTCGGCACAGGAGAACTCTCGGCAAAGAGATGTTTGCCGAGTGTCAAACACTCGACAAAGGGCCGTCAGCGGCCGTCCTAAAGCTGACGGCCGTCAGCCTTTGCCGAGTGTCTTCCCTGGACACTCGGCAAAGCATATTTTTATTTTTTAGATTTTGTCTCCCAAACTTTTTGTGGTATATTCCTACACTATGTAGACCTACATATATCATTTGTGGACAATTATAACAGAGTTTTCAATCGTTAGTAGACTTAGTTCGTTTATTTGAATTTCTTTGGAAAATTCAGATTTGAACTACAGGTCACTCGAAACTTGAAAAACCGTGCATGCAAAAATGATATTCATGTTACTTAGCATAAGTTACTACCGATTCCAGGAGCGGACCGGAAACTTCGAGCAACATGCTCACTAAACATGGTCGTGAACTTGCCATCCACATGTTTAAAAATTGTATAAAACACAAACAAAGTCAGAAAATCATGAAACTTGTCCACGTGTCATGATATCATATGTACAGGCTGTGATAAAAATTTGAAAAAGTTTCGAGAAAACTGTGACGCACTATGTGTAGAAACCTAAGAGATCCACATTGAAACTCTATGATTTCATGTGTAGTTCTCTTAGGTTTCTACACATAGTGTCTCACAACTTTCTCCAAACATTCTAAAATTTTTATCACAGCCTCTATATATTATATCATGACATGTTGAAAAGTTTCATGATTTTCTGACTTTGTTTGTGTTTTATACAATTTTTAAATATGTGGATGGCAAGTTCACGGCCATGTTTAGTGAACATGTTGCTCGAAGTTTCCGGTCCGCTCCTGGAATCGGTCGTAACTTATGCTAAGTAACATGAATATCATTTTTGCATGCGCGGTTTTTCAAGTTTCGAGTGACCTGCAGTTCAAATCTGAATTTTCCGAAGAAATTCAAATAAACGAACTAAATCTAATAGTTATAAAAAAACACTTTTATAATTGTACCAAAATGGTACTTGTAGGTATACATAGTGTAGAAACACACCACAAAAAGTTTGGTTGCCAAATATAAAAAAATAAAGTATAGTTTGTCGAGTGCTGTCCAACTAGCACTCGGTAAAGACATCTTTGCCGAGTGCCTGTCCGTTGGCACTCGGCAAAGACTGTAGAACAGATCTTTGCCGAGTGCCCGTACAGCTAGCACTCGGCAAAGATGTCTTTGCCGAGTGCCGGATCGCGGGCACTCGGAAAGAAGGTAAGTAAACCGCCCGACCGGCTCTCTTCTCTCTTCTCCTTTCCTTCTCTCCTTTCACTTCCTTCTCTGCCACCCGCCCGGCACGCCGCCGCCCGCGACCAGCAGCAGGCCAGTAGACCAGCAGCAGGCGGCGCAGCAGGACGACCTTGTCCAGCAGCAGGCGGCGCCTCAGGTCGACGACGACCAGCAGCAGGACGATGACGAGGCAGACCAGCAGCAGGAGGAGTAGGATGGCGGACGAGGCAGACCAGCAGCAGGCGGCGCAGCAGGACGACCTTGTCCAGCAGCAGGCGGCGCCTCAGGTCGACGACGACCAGCAGCAGGACGACGACGACCAGCAGCAGGACGCCTCAGGTTCTGGCGGCTCAAGTTCGAGGAGCATCTACCTGCGAGGCCCCGCGAGTCTCCCTCAGCGTCCCATACTTCGGGACAGGCGACCGCTGATTCGGCCGGATGGGGAGATGTATGTAACTTTATGTTCTTCATTCTTGTTCATATTATGTGTTCAAAATAATAATATAAACTAATACTTTTTATTTATCACTTGGACAGGTCTTGGACGGTTGTGGATTATGCTGGGGGTCATCGTCGCCCCCCAATGGCATCCTCGGCATGCTGTGCAGGGAACACTTCCCTAGACTGGTGGAGTACGTCAGAGTGACGGGCCCAGCCTTCACCTTCGACCACTACGCCGTCGCCCCCGATGTAGTAGACCGGGACGACCGGGAATTCAATAACAAGGCACAGCGGGTGAAGCAAGAGTTGTGGGTAAGTCTTAGTATAATGTAAAATATGTCGCATTCATTGCAAATTCTTGAAATAATGTATGGATACATCGTTTTTGTATGCAGGATTTCTTCAGATGCGAGGTTGGATACGAGGCTAGGGCGGATGTGGTGGCCACCACGAGCTGTAAGAAGCTCGTCGTGGACATGCACTATGAGGCCCGAATCCAGGCCATCGTCACCTACCACGGCTCCGTCCTTGGGGAGAGGGTGACCAAAACTCAAGCCCGAACCATGTCGTTGACCAGGGACCAGTACCTATAGGTAAAGTCATGCATGTTTGGTACCAGTACTCCATGCATGAATTTTATTTTATCTTCTGATATGCACTTTATGTGTTTACTTTGTAGATGATTCCACATTGGTGCGTCGCACATCCTCTGTGCTGGGAGCAGATGGTGGATAGGTGGTGTTCGGCTGAGTGGGACGAGGCGCACAACGCTAGCCGGGAACAGCGTATGATGATGCAAGGTCCCTCCCACCACCAAGGCAGCCGGAGCCTGGGCCAATATGCAGAAGCATGGGTACGCCCTCTTTTTTATTTAGGTATATAGCACTGGATTAGAGATTATTTCTAACTATCTCGTTGGTTTTCTTGCAGTCAGCGTCACATGGTGGTTGGCCTTGCTCCACCTTCTCGGCCTATGCTATGGCCCATAAGGGTAAGGCGACGTCCGACGTCACCTACAACCCGGATGACGGGCCTGAGGCCTACACCAACCCCGCCGTCTACAGCCGCCTCCATGACTACACCACCATGGCGCAGGAGGTCCATGGCACAGACTATGATCCGAGCACCGAGCCGATCGACCCTGATGTGCTCATGAGGGTCGGAGGAGGCAAGAGACATGGGCGGTACTGGATTGCCGACGGGGCAATCGACTCGTCCTCCACTCCCACTCTGTCTCAGGTGAGAGCAAGGAGCACGGGCTCGAGTCCAGCCATACGACCTTGGCACAACAGCTCACAGCAGCGCATATAGCAACTCGAGGTTAGTGCTTCTGTAACTCGTCCTTCCTTGAGTTATATACCTTCTCTTTAAGTTACTATAACGTTGGCTTGTAATATTACAGACCCAACTAGAAGAAGAGAGGAGGTAACGTCAAGAGATGGAGGCGAGGATAATGGCGGAGCAGGCGGTGACTAATCAGAGGATGGCAGATATGTTCCAGTACATGCAGAGCCTTAGCGCGGCACAGGGTTTTGCTCCGCCACCTCCATTGTTCCCTGCAGTAGACCTTGCTATGTTCCATACTCCTGTGAGTATCAAAATTGTAGTTAGATGTTGGTAATGCATCTGGTATAACACATGCAATCTCTTCTCTGTGCAGGGCCAATCTGGGGCGGCATCCAACAACCCTCCTGAAGGGTTCAGCCCAACGCAGCACCAGACCAACCGCCCACCTCCATGAGTGCCGAGTTATGTTTTTAGTGTTTTGAACACAAAACTTATGTTGAATACTTGTCAGAGCTTGTGAATTTGTGTTGATACTTCTGAACTTCTGAACTACTGTTAATCCTGTTTGTGTTGAGAACCTCTCAACTTATGTCAGAATTTGTGTTAATACTGTTTGTGTTGGCTATTTATGTTTGTGATGATATCTGTGATGTATATATGTGATGTATATGTGATATCTTTTGTTTGTTTGGATGGAATATAAAAAACAAATAAAAAAGGTGCCTACTGGTCACTTTGCCGAGTGTAACACTCGGCAAAGAGGTTCTTTGCTGAGTGTCCAGGCCATAGCACTCGGCAAAGAACCAAGACCTAGTCACCGGTATAGGTTCTTTGCCGAGTGTAATGTCCCTGACACTCAGCAAAGAAGCACGCTTTGCCGAGTGCCACCAGGGACACTCGGCAAAGAACCTGACATGGGGACCCTCTCTGGCGGGGTCTTTGTCGAGTGTCCCAGGTGGCACTCGGCAAAGATGGATTCTTTGCCGAGTGTTTGACCGACAACACTCGGCAAAGGTAACTCCTTTGCCGAGAGTCACCCGAGACACTCGGCAAAGACGCCATCTCCATCACCCGACGTCGTAACGGCTGCTTTTCTTTGCCGAGTGCCCGAGAAAAAGTACTCAGCAAAGAAGGCTTTGCCGATGCACTGTGTGCCGAGCCTTCTTTGCCGAGTGCGACACTCGGCAAAGCCTTTGTCGAGTGTTTTTAAGGCTTTGCCGAGTGCTTCAGGCACTCGGCAAAGGCGGCGATTCCGGTAGTGCCAGCTATAGAGCTCGGGTGAGGGAGCGGATCCGAGCATCCGGATCCGAATCGGGCGGGTAGGATTAGGTCTGCTCTAATTGAATCTGGGCCACCTGATCTCAAACAGATGGTTGGGATCCCACGGCAAGCCTAGGCAGGGTCTCCCTAGCTGCCAGCGGCGGCGGTGCCCGACCCCGCGGTAGAGTTGCGCCGGAGGCGAGAGTGCGGCCATGGCGAGGGTCTGTGGCGCTGAAAAAGGGCTCAGGCAGGTTCGGGGCAACATGGTGGACTCGGCCGTGGGCACGACACCGTCGTAGAGGCACTAGAGGGCACCGGTCCATGGCGGAGTGGCCCGGCGGTAGCGCTAGCTCACTCTGGCGAGCGATTGCGCGAACATCAAGGTAAGAAATGGGAAATTAGGGGTATGGGGAGGTTAGTTACCTTGAGAGACGGCTCTGGAGCGCTTGAGTGACGACGAGAACACAACGGGGGCCTTGGTCGATGGCGGCGGGGACACGGCTACACAGCGAGAGTCCGGTGAGCATGAGTAGGGGGAAATAGAGGGGATGAGGGCAAAGCAAAGGGTGTCTTGAGTTGCTGGCGGGGAGGCGTAGCTCGCTGGGGCAACAGACACGACAGGAGCTCGACGGCGGACGGCGATGGTGCTCCACGGGCGCGCGTAGTGCGAGAGAGAGGTGCGAGGGGTCTATAGAGGGGCGCTACTGGGCGAGGGTAATGAGTGAGTGGGGTGCGGGCTCAAAAAGGAGGCCAGGCACATGGGGAGGTGGTCAGGAAATGCGCGACATGGGCGCGTCCACGACGAGGTGCGCGGGCGAGAGGTTAGGGATGGGGAGTTGGCTGATGGGTGGGGTCCGCGGGCTAGCGAGAGAGCACTCGTGAACGAGCAGTCAGCGCTGAAAGGGCGGACCCACCGGACAGCGAGAGGGAGTGGACGCGCGAGCGAAGAAACTGGCGCCGACACGGTGGCCCCACCGAACAACGGGAGAGAGAGAGGGCGAGCGGGCGCGACTGGCGCTGACAGGCGGGTCCCACCTGTCAGGCGGAGCGGCGCGCGCGGCCTAGCTGGGTCGAATTGGGCTGAACGGGCCGAAATCGGGTTTTCTATTTTCCTAGAATTTTCAAATGCTTTTCTTTTTATTTTCTCTATGGAATTCAATTCAAATTCAACCACAATTCAAATTCAAATAATTCAAACATGTGCATCAAACAAAAGATTAATTTAGGCTCAACATGATGCAACATTTCATGACTCACCTAAGTTTTGCTATATTAAATAAATAGTTAACCCCTACAAACTAGACATAGCTCTAATAAAAAGGAAGAGAAAAGAAATCTAGAGAGAGACAAGAGGTAATACCTGAATTTGGTAGGTATTAGAGAAGAAAATTTATACACTAAATTAAGGGTGTTACATGTTTTAAGGAAAACAAGACCTAATATGAAAGATAAACAATAAAACATAACTTCTAGCATTGCCTGACACTTCATATCACAAGTTGACGACTAACAAGGCACTTGGCAAGGCACCTTGGGCTCACGCACACACAGCCAATGGCCAGCCCAGTTGTGTGCCGAGCGTGTCTTGGTGCCTTGGAGCCCATAACTGGCTCAAGAAACATTCAAGACTAGTCTAAAAGAAGAAACATTCAGGACGGAGAAGATGGTCATGATCTACATGCAAAAGTATCACGGGATCAACTACTGTAAGAATATATCTGACGGCTAGTTTGAAAACCCCATTTTTTCAAGAGATTTATAATTTTTCAAGTAAAATTAGTTTATTTTCCCTTAAAAAATTAGAATCCATTGGAAAAACGGTATTTCCAAACTAGCCCTAAGGGAGATTTTAAACATGGCTCTATGTTAAGATATAGAGCTTAGAATTATAAAAAGCATCCACAACAACCATCCTATTTTATAAAATTTCATCAACGATTATATGCCTCGGTATCTATGGTCCTAAATATAGTACACCATATAATTGAACCATATCCTCGTTTTCTCTTAATATTCACTCGTTTATATTCTAACTAGTCGGTTACCCGTGCGTTACAACGGCTCACGACAATACCCATGTAAACTATCCACACAAAAAAATCAATATTTTTTATTGATTGTCTCCGCTCTCAGTATAATATTTTTTTGATTTGGCTAACTAATGTTATTATTTACTCCATCCAATATGTCTTGGTACAACACGGCCAATGAATTGAGCGATTATAAGAGAGTTCACAACGACTGACTGAACGAACAAATATTATAAAATGACATAATTCCACCATATAGAGACCAAATAAGAGAAAGTTTGTGAGCTCAAGTTTCTAAAATAAGTCACATGAACTCAAACTTATAAAAAAGATAGATCAAAATATGGAGTGATTGCTAAAGTCAGGCATCAATAAAAACTGGATGCGCTCCATATAAATTATGCTACTTCATAGCAATTACTAATTTTTAAAACCAACAAATAACCTTTCATTTTACTGTTAGTGTGACAAATCATTGTTGTTCTATCCAATTCAGCAACATCAACATCATGGAGTCCATTGCGCTAATGTGGTCTCAGAAACGACCTAATGCTTGCAAGAGCCAAGAACGTCGTGTCGTGATTGGCTGTAGTCTTGGCCCGTAGTGCTGGTCTAGCCCGACACGATTATATTTTTTTATTTTACACAAAAAACGTATATACATATATATATAACTTATATTCAATATTAAAAACATCTGAGCATGATGTTCTACTGGTTAGACAACATTACCTAGCGTCTCTCGTCCTTCTTCCATGAGGGCATGGGTTCAAACCCGTTTTTTAACGTTTCATGCTGATTTAATCAAATGATCCGACGGTCTAACTGGCTGGCCTAACACAGTCAGCAGGCTTGCATGACGTGTCTGGGTCAGAGTGGCCCGCGAGCGTATTTGAAATAACTTTGAGGGATTATTTGTAAAAAGAAGACGCGGGACGACCGTTGAAACTGATACTTTATCTATAGTATAGATAACATGATTTATTTTCTAAATAGCATTATTTAAGAACTAACCATTGGAGTAAAAAAATTGAGTCCTTAAACACTCTAAATACGATCCTATTTTAAATTTTAAGACTCTATTTTAGATTTTATTGTTGGAGATGCTTTAATTTTTATTTTTTTGCGAGAAGACTGCACTATTCATGCATTGTTTAAAAAATATATAAAATGTGGTATTTTCTCTATTAAATATAGTACAGATGCAGATATTGGCATGTGCACAAACACTCGTCTTTAGGGCATGTAGAACCCACGTAAATGATTCATATCTTAAGGAGTATAAACATGATAAATATTAAATAAATACAAGAGACATATTTTAGTGAAGGAATAGCACGGTTCTCTAAGTCTGGATATGGTTCCACCCATATAACCCGCGGCTTGTTCATTTTGACACTAATTCATGTGGATTGGATGATATCGAGTCTGTTTAGATTCATATCAAGTCAAAATTTATCACAATCCATTCTAATACACCATAATCCATATAGAATTGGAATAACCAAAGAAGACCTAAATAAGTTGTATCTTAAGAAGTTCTAATAAATAAGATACAAAGATGTATATTGTGTTGTATGAAGTAGTTTATTAGAGTGCTTGGAGAAACGCAGCACGGTATCTATGTTTTACGTGCCTTTATGAACGATTAAACATACACGCTAACATAACACGCATGAGCACCTTTCAATGATAAATTATTCTGGCAATTCAATGGCCTCTGTTTTTTTAAACACCACAAGCATGAAACGATTTCCAATTCCATTTCGCACGTTTCATCGTTCATGGCCGAAACCATCGACGTTTTCTAGGATTTTGTTCCAGAATTCCCATCAAATAATATTGGACATCACAAAACTGTATGTATGGTGCTGGAACCTCACAGTGCAAAAACCATTCCATCGATTCGTAGCAACTGTGATTATTGTTCCTTTTTTTTGGAAATTACTTTATTTAGCAGCTTGTAAATAAAGATTTTATAAATGGCCGTGCACGTCCCAAAAAGTTTGGGCAGAACTCATGAAATTTTGAACCCCGTGCTAAACAGTGTGTTGACGCCTTTTTGGAGCGCCAAACACTCAACAAGAACCGTGGTGGTGCCCTCTGGTCAGGCGCGGACGGTCCGCAGCCTTGGGCCGGACGGTCCGCGACCTGGGCGCAGGAGCGGTGTCTTCCCTGCGTCACACCGGACGGTCCGCAGCTCTGGGCCGGACGGTCCGCGACCTGGCGACAGGGTCGTCTTCCTCCTCCTTACTGGAATCTAGATCTCGTCCCCTGGGGGGAAAGATCTTAAGGTGCTCCGGGTCGACAGGTCACTCGGGGCGTCCCCAGACGACGTGGAGTCGCCTAGGAATTAAGAGATCAAATCGAGGAAGAAGTCTTGGATGGACAACTAGATCTTGCCCCCCGAGAGGGGTGAGATCCTAGGGTCGTCTTGGGATCGGTAGGCCACCCAAGACGGATCTAGACGACGTAGAGTCGAATAGGGGTGGAGGTGGATATGTGGAAGACTACAACTAGAACTATGCTACATCTACTCCTAGGGCAGGAAAAGTAAATAAGGTAATTGGTTCGATTGGAATGTGTTCGAGGGTTCTCAATCGGCCGTACCCCTTTATATTTATAGGGGAGGAGGTCTGGACCTTTTCCTGAGAGATAGCCAACAAACTCTCACGTGATTAGATGAATAACCACGCACGAGATAAGGATAAACATCCGAGTTAATCTAATCTCGGGACACGCGGACCGTCCGGGCCCATGGGCCGGACCGTCCGCTCATTTTGGTGTCCAACATATGCCCCCCTGCCTTTTGGTGGAGCTTGGCGAACCAAAAGCATCAGCGAAAACTTCGGAAACAATTGACCTCATGAGGTTTTGTTCCCGAAGTAAGGACTCAGCTCGATGCAAGTCATCGGCTCTTGCGATCAGATAATATAAATACTTGATGGGACTTTAATGCACAGAGGCCGTTTCGGATCGTATCCTCTTCGACCATGTCTACCTGATCAACCTGTCAATAGGCAAAAACTTGTGGTGCCCCCCAGCCCAAATAAGCAAACGGATTGGGCCAGTAATACGAATTCATCGCCGTACCACCCCACACATGAGCAGGACAACACATCAGCGATGGATAGAACGGGACGCACCATGCTATCCCTGGAGGAGGATGACAAGGCGATCTTGGTTGTGCTACCCTTTGGGTCCGTTTAGTCGGCTTTTGCTTTCGCACAGGTCGCCCTTTTGACTTCGTTTATTTTATTGGCTGGTTGTGTGGAACGGCCTTCTTCATATATTTGGCAAGCAACTGACCAAAAGTAGGGCCGACTCTACTGAGTCGTCCAGACGTCTTAGTAGTGTTTTGTTTCCTAACACTTGTGTTGTAACGTTGTGGTCCGATGGTCTGAGGTTGCTGCTTCTGACCATCTGCGGACCGTCCGGCCATCATAGCCGGACTGTCCGCGCCTGTCTCGGACTGTTCGACCTTAGTACCCGGATCGTCCGGCGTACGTAGGACAGGTGATCGTGATCGGGTGTCCGATCGTGCTTGCCTCCCGGTGCCTCCGGTCTTTCTTTTGTCCGGAGCCTTCAGAGTAACCATTCTGCGTGACATATTTGGTGTGCAAGGATCACCAATGGCGATATTTTTATTTTTACTTTTATCGGCCGCACAAGGCCGAATTATGGCCTTTTTGCTCGTTGGCTCTAATGTGGTGACAGGAACAGGTGGCCTGTCAATTTTCACCTCTTTTTGAAACCTCAACCGGCCTTCGTTTATAGCCGATTGTATTTGCCGACGGAAGACGGCACAATCATTGGTGTTATGGAGAAAGGAGCCATGCCATTTGCAATAAACACGCCCTTTTAATTGTTCAACTGGAGGAATTACATGTGACAATTTAATATTACCATATTTAAGCAACTCATCAAATATTTTATCACATTTAGTAATATTAAATGTGAACTTAACCTTTTCCTTTTGTGTCGAGTGCGGGTAAGAGCGAACAGAAGGTTTGGCCTTAGTGGGCCAAACAAGCTCAGGGACCTGTTACTTTTTTAGTTCTTGGGGCTTGGGTGGCCGATTATATTTATGTCGGCCTTCCGCACTAGGCGGATCGCAGGTGACTTCTGGTGCTCCGGACGGTCCGACCTGCACAGTCGGACGATCTGCGGGTGGATCGGACGGTCCGGTACTATCCTCGGACTGTCCGGTCACGTCAGGCAACACCTGTGACCCTTGTGGTGGGCTCTGTGTAACTCCGGACTGTCCGGCGTAGGGTGCCGGACGGTCTGACGGAGGGCCGGACGGTCCGCTATTGTGTGCGGACAGTCCGGCCACGCTCATAGTTGACTCACCATTTAGCGAAGATGGTGGTGACAGTCGTCCTGGATATGAGTCCATCGGCATACCAGAGTATGGCTGGGGAAACCCATTTGTTGCCGATGTGTTTGGCGCAATTATTTTGGCGCCTAATTTATGTGATAAAAAACTAGGCATGTGAGTTTTTCCTAATGCATGTGCCATCCTTTCTATATCCTCTGTGATACTTGTAATCCGATTATCAAAAGAAATTTTAATAGATGGAATATCATCGACTGACCTGGCATCACCTATTGTGGGGAGCTGTTGCAGCACGGATGACATGTAATCGGCGTCTATTTCCCTTTCTTGGACGGTCTTCTGGTGGCAATCCACCCTGAAGTGCGAGAGGAACCATTTATCCGCCACCTTGAGCACCTGATCTTTTTGTCGTTGGACCTCCTCGTCTATTTTCTTCATGTCATCTTTTAATCTTTTATGCTCAGCGACCGATAAATTAGTCAGCCTTGTGTTGCTTTTTGGAGAAGCCCTGTTGAGATCTTTAGAATCAGCCATATAAGTCTGATTTTGTAGATCTTCAACCTCGTCCCCAGCGGAGTCGCCAAAAAGTATGTTGACGCCTTTTTGGAGCGACAAACACTCAACAAGAACCGTGGCGGTGCCCTCTGGTCAGGCGCGGACGGTCCGCAGCCTTGGGCCGGACGGTCCGCGACCTGGGCGCAGGAGCGGTGTCTTCCCTGCGTCACACCGGACGGTCCGCAGCTCTGGGCCGGACGGTCCGCGACCTGGCGACAGGGTCGTCTTCCTCCTCCTTGTTGGAATCTAGATCTCGTCCCCTGGGGGGAAAGATCTTAAGGTGCTCCGGGTCGACAGGTCACTCGGGGCGTCCCCAGACGACGTGGAGTCGCCTAGGAATTAAGAGATCAAATCGAGGAAGAAGTCTTGGATGGACAACTAGATCTTGCCCCCCGAGAGGGGTGAGATCCTAGGGTCGTCTTGGGATCGGCAGGCCACCCAAGACGGATCTAGACGACGTAGAGTCAAATAAGGGTGAAGGTGGATATGTGGAAGACTACAACTAGAACTATGCTACATCTACTCCTAGGGCAGGAAAAGTAAATAAGGTAATTGGTTCGATTGGAATGTGTTCGGGGGTTCTCAATCGGTCGTACCCCTTTATATTTATAGGGGAGGAGGTCTGGACCTTTTCCTGAGAGATAGCCAACAAACTCTTACGTGATTAGATGGATAACCACGCACGAGATAAGGATAAACATCTGAGTTAATCTAATCTCTGGACACGCGGACCGTCCGGGCCCATGGGCCGGACCGTCCGCTCATTTTGGTGTCCAACACAGTGTAAGGGAATCAATCTGTCTTTCGATCTGAATCTTTTGTTTCCTCTCTGATCATAAAACTTAGGACGCGTCAGTTTCAGATTTAGATTCTTGTCAAGTATTTTAGGGTATATATTCACTTCGAATTATCGGCTGCTGTTTGGACTACTACAGTTGTAATTTATAAAAATAAAAACACTAAGTAAAAGCTGATACGGATTAAAACCAAATGAATAAACTGTTAGTTTCTTTTAAAACAAGAAGTTGGAGAATCGAATGGAACCCCATTTTCAGTGGTAGCGGTGACCCTTTTCAGTCCTAAACTGTTCCATAGCTGGTGCTCTGTTACTGTTCGGAAAATCGAATCCTTTCCGAGTTGCCAAACAGGGTCTTAGAAGCAATTAAAGTATTATTCCATAAAGATCTGTTTCTCATTTTTCTTATGAACTTGATCAAAGCCCAAGCGCCAATTCTTACACATCAGAAAGTGTGGCTATATATCTTGGTGAGGTTTCTTGTACTACTGGAATTCATCTATACTCCGGGGAGCAGGGGCGGCGGAAGAGGTCCCGAGCCGAGAACGCGGAGAGGACGGCCATGCCGGCGGCGGCCAGCAGGCTGCAGACCATGCCGGCGGCCGCCTGCTCGCAGAAGCGGGTGTAGATGTTGCAGAGCTTGCTCCACTGCAGGGCGTCGACGCCGAGCAGCCCCACGAAGCACGCCTGCAGCGCCGCCACCGTCGTCGCGAACACCATGTACGCGCATCCCTGCAGATGTCGCCAGCAAATGTTCCTCGTTTCCGTCTCAGTAAAAACAAGAGGAAATTTGCACAGTAGCAGTGTCTGTGTCAGCGTAGGAAGGCGGGTGTTGTATTGCACTTGCACCGCACGTCCGCACCCGATGCAGTTGCAACTGCACGAGTGAGTGAGCCAGCGACGTCTACAAAACTGGCACGTGCCGCTCTGACCACCAGCAGGTTGCAGGGCCACCAGCAGCGCGTGCATGCACGAGCACGACAGCCACCGGCCAGCAACGCACACGCACGACAAGTCTCTGTGTTTGCCAAGCTGCCAAGAATCAGCAAGCGGCAGGGCGGGCCAGCCACTCGGCGAGAGAGCGACGGGTTTAAATGGAAACGGTTGGGGCACAGCGCGGGACGATCTGCTCCGGTGCTCGGCGAAACCGAGTCGTCCTAGCCAAGAGCAAAACCGTGCAAGCGTACCTTGTCGAGGAGGAAGGAGGCGCACGCGACGGCTCTCCCGAGACGCCGGCATCCGCCGCCGCCGATGGCGAGGCGCTCCATGCAGAGGCACCGGGCGAGCTGGGCCACGTGGTACGCCGCCGCCGCCGCGGCCGCCACGATCAGCACCCTGGCATGCACGGCGCAGGCAGGCAGGCACGCGCGCGCGACGCAAGGACATCGATCAGCGACCGCGCAAGCGTGGTAAAAAGAACTAAATAAAGAAGGCGAGCGAAGGATCGGAGACTGCGTGCGTGCGTGCGTACCAGAGGGCCTGCACGTCCTTGGGGACGGCCTTCTTCTGGATGAAGAGCACGGTCTTGGTCTGCGCGCTGAACCCCAGCAGCAGCGCCCCCGCCGCCGCCATGGCCGCGCACGCCGCCCGCAGGACGCGCTCCGCCCTCACCGACGACGGCGGTCCCGCTGCCATATGTACCACTCCTCGCTCGACGTCCGTACGCCTCGATCTGTAATCCTCCTCTGCACTCTGCTTGCGTTGCGTGCGGTAGGCCGGCCGCTAGCTTCAGCTTCCTTCTGTTTTCCTCGGCGCAAGCGCAACGCGAGGCACTCTCTTTCTTATTATAGACGTGGGCACGCACACTGGGTGGCACTGGCACAGCACCGTCCGCGCCACGCACCTGTACAATGCGTAACGTGTATGCACCAGCAAGTAGCACTATTTGTCTCTCCAGTCCAACCGGTGATTTGTTCATGGTAGAACTGGTTTCAGTTTGACCTATAGATGGCCAGTAGTGCCGCCTTAACCGGGCCGGCACGAGGCACGGCACGGCCCACCGTGCCCAAGCACGGCACGGCACGACTGGAGGCGGGCCCGTGCCGGCACGGCCCGACCTCTAGTGCCGTGCTTGGGCCGAGTGTGGGGCACGGTGGGCCGGCACGGGCACGGCACGATTAGGGTTTAGGCACGGTTAGGCACGAGAGAAATAACACATACCCCCCTCCCCCGTCCCCCGCGTCACTCTCTCACTCTCACAGCTCACTCACTCTCTCTCTCGAACGCTCCGCGACTCCTCGGCTCCTCCGCTCCTGGCGACTCACCGGCGATTTGGAAAGCGACGCCTCCATCCTCTCCCTCACCGCCTCTCCGATCGCCTCATCTGGTCCTCTCCCTCTCCGGCGCCTCTGCTGGTAACACTATCCTCTTGGCCGGTTGTGCTCTCTTGCTCGTGTCGCCTCTGGATCTAGTTCGAAACCCTAAGTTTGGTGCTCTGATCTTGAACTTCTGTTCTTCTTCTTCTGGTCTCTCTCCCGGTCTCCCCTCTACGGCTCCCTCTCCCTGTAACGCTGCGTCGGTGCGTAACCCTAACCGTGCTTTAACCCTAATCATCGTGCCGTCGGGGTTGGATCTGGTGCTCCGGCTTTGGTAAGTTGCTAATCACGTGCTTGTTCTTCTGATTTGTGTTTTTCGCGTCTAGATCTGAGGCTGTTCTGTGATTGTTCTGTGACGAACCCTAACCGTGCTTTAACCCTACCCGAATTGAAGGTTGGAGCCGTGAGGTATCGATCTGGTGCTCCGGTCCGGCTTTGGTAAGTTGCTAATCATTTGCGGTTTGCTTGTGCTTCTACTTTGTGTTTGTCGCCTCTGGATCTTGTTCAAACCGACGAACCCTAATCTATTATACCGCCTTGCGCCTTGTTCTGTGTTTGGAGGTTGGATCCGTGAGGGACCGATCTGGTGCTCCGGCTTTGGACCTTTGGTAAGTTATTAATCTGATGCTTGTGATCTGTGCTTGTGATCTGTGCTTGTGATCTGTGAGCTGTGTTCGAACCCTAATCTATTATACTGCCTGCATGTTCTGTGATTGGAGCCGTGAGGGACCGATCTGGTGCTCTTGTCTGGGCATTTGGCTTTGGTAAGTTGCTAATCTTTTGCTTGTGCTTCTGATTTGTGTTTGTCGCCTCTGGATCTCTGGTCAAACCGATGAACCCTAATCTATTCTAGTTCCTTGCTCTGTGATTGGAGGTTGTAGCTGTGAGGGACCGATCTGGTGCTCCGGCTTTGGTAAGTTATTAATCTGACCCTAATCTATTCTAGTTCCTTGATCTGTTCTTTGTTAGTATGTGTAATTTGATGCTTGTTTGTGTGATCTGTTCTTTGTTCTGTGATTGTAGCCGTGAGGGGCCGATCTGGTGCTCCAGCTTTGTGCCTCTGTGATTGTGATCTGGTGTTCCGTGCCTCTGTGCTTGTGATCTGTGCTTGATGGCCGACGACGACACCGTGCCTGTGCCTGCACAAACTGGCGGCAGTGAGGCTGCAGTTCCTTCAACGGAGCCCATCAATATAGATCCTGACCCTACTGTGGAACAGGCTGGGGGGACAGACACACCTACAAGTTCTCGGGTAAGAAATAGAGCTTCCACATCTGATGTTTGGAATGATTTTGACAAGATATATAAGGTTGTTGATGGTGTGAGGGTAAGGTGTGAGGCTAAGTGCAAAGTTTGCAAGTGTGTCCAAGAGTGATCTTATTTAGCTAGTTTGCATACTTCAGCTTGTGCCTGTAAGGCTGTAACTAAACTGTACACTGTAACTCTGTGATATGTAAGAAAACTAAAAGAGCTGTGGGCTGTACTCTTTTTTCCTATCTAGGGTTTTCTCACAAGGGTGAGTTTTTACCTAGATAGGTTTTTAATGAGGCAGCCATTGCACTAAACAGCTCAGTATTAGGTATTTTAGTATGTTTAACTATGTGTTAATTTGTGAATCAGTGAATGGATGTGTTTCTGTGATTTTCTGTGATTTTCTATGTTTTCTGTTGTAGTGCCCGGGCCGGCCCTGGCACTATGGGCTGGTCGTGCCTGCCGTGCCGTGCCTGGGCCTGGGTTCAGGCACTAGTGCCGGGCCGGCACGGCACGGTTAATAATCGTGCTAAACGGGCCGTGCCCTAACCGTGCCGTGCCTGGTCGTGCCAGTGCCGTGCCGTGCCGGGCCGCCCATTTGGCCATCTATAGTTTGACCTCAATAAATAAATGGGTCGCCTCCTCGATCGACCGGACATGCATGTATAACCTATTAATTAGGGATCTCTTGAGGAGTCTTTATAGATAAGTGAAAAAAATCAAGAGACACGCTCTTAGTAAATAGTATATATATACACGTTTCTCTGTCTATATTGTCTTTAAACTACATTAATAATATACAGAGTTCAAGTTCTATTAGAGCAAGGCTAGGTAGTTAAAGAAAACGATGACGTTTAAAAGAGGTTGAATTATGACTTCTAAAACTGCTTTCTAAGCTAGGTCATAATTAAACCCTTAGAACAAAACATATGCAAATAAACAATCTAGAATGTGCAAACTAGGTTTTGTCTAAATGTTGTTATCTCTACCGTAAAACCTAAGATCAAACCCTAAATATTCTAACTAGAAAGAATAGATTGAAACTTAAATACTTAATGTAAATGCGGAAGGTAAAGAGCAAAGGTAGAGATACAAACTCTCATTGATGACGCCGGTATTTTTACTGAGGTATCCAGAACCACGCAAGATCCCAACTAATCCTCATTGGTGCCCCTACGCAAATGGTAGCCCACGAGAGAGCCAAGCACCACAGACGAGTAACTCCGTAGAGAGCCGCGGACCTTCTCCACACGCAAGTGGTGCTCCGCTTCCGGCTCCTCTCGGACGCTCCCCACTGTCTCCACTATCGAGCTTCCGGCCGAAACGTCGCGGGCCTCGTTCCCTCCGATACACGGTGGCTGCCATTACACAAACTCGGTTGTCACGGTCTCCAAAAACTTTCGGGTCTCGCAAGACTCTCGCCCCACTCGATACAATTACAGGCTCACACAAGAACCGAGGGGTTTTGTGGGGTTTTCTAAACTCACTCAACTAACTAGGAATTGTTGGTTACTTGTTTTCAATTGTCGTGAATCAAAAACAAGGCAACACATTATTAAACATTAAGGACCTTTGTCCTTCGCAGCATTATCTTCTCTTGAAGATAATAGTTCTTGGACGAAGGTGATAGTGCATATGTAACTTCACTTTAAATCAACCCTTTGTTGAAGGTTGTTTGTAAGTGAAGTTTTACAATATGACAAAGATATTCATGTTAAAATGTTGAGCAAATGATAATAGATTAACTCTCCCTTTCTTTTATTTATATATGTTAATAAGACCATACTTTGAGCAATACAAGAACAAATGATTACATTTGTACCTCGGCTCCGCACGAAGGGAAATACAAGAATAACCTTCGAAAAATGAATAATTGAGGTTGCACTTTGGGCTTTCTCTAAATACTCTCTTCAATGAGTGTGTGAACAGTATGAGGGTAATGTTTATCTATTTATAGGCATGAGACGCAGCCTAGGCAAAATTACAATTGTGCCCTTGATATCTATACATTTGTTCTAATATTAACACTAAGGATAAAGTTGTCTTTCTACCCTTGATCTTGAAAGGGAAATGACCTCAACATTTCCAATAATCGATTTTGGTGTTTGACGTCCATCACAAACCATATAGACTAACTAGTTTGCCTAGTGGATGTTTTTCTCAGGTGCATAAAGTTTACATAAACATACAAAGAAAATGACTTGGAGAATTCTACACTGTTGGAGCAAAACTAAATTGGTGCAACCTGTGGCGCACCGGACACTGTCCGGTGCCCAGGCTGGAGCCCTCCGTGAACTGGCCGCTCTCGGGATTTCTCAGCGCTCGTCCACTAAAATTTATCGGACTGTCCGGTGCGCCACCGGACTATCCGGTGAGACAATGGAGCAACGGTCAACTTCACCCAACGGTCGACTACGCGACTGCGCGCATAGTCTGCAGTACCAGAAGTCAGAAGACAGTCTGCGATGACAGGTCGCACCGAACTGTCCGGTGCCGCAAAAGACAGAAGACTTCAACGGGCAACAACTTCAAACCCCAACGGTTGGCTGACGTGGCACTCCATACGATGGTCAACCAAGTCCGCAACCTCGGGAGCACCAAGTGGGATGACTGTCACACCCGGTTTTGGAAGGCAAACCAAATGCGAACCATGTACATGCCAGGATCAGAACTCACGTACATAATTGGACATCATCACACAATGCTCGAATTAAATAACGGAAAGATACTTAATTGCATCAAGATGTCTGAGACATCCACAGAGTCTAATACATATCCATAGTGTCGGAGAGGAAATTCTCCGGTCGGGTGGTGGAACGCACCCGCCCTAAATCCTAAGATGAGGAGGGGCCTAAGCGTTTTGCCTGTCTGCTAGATGGTCGATGAACACGGGTGAACACGAGGATTTAGAGTGGTTCAGGCCGCCGGAGCGTAACACCCTACTCCACTATCTGTGTGTTGTATTGAGTTTGTGAACTTGAGAGCTTGTGAGCTAGTCTGAGGGTCTGAGTGAGCTTGTCCTGTAATGTTGTGTGCCTTCCCTTTTATAGCTCAAGGGAAGCACATACAAGGATGCTGAGCCCCGACATGTGGGCCCAGGAGCAAAACGGAAGGAATACATTATAGGAGTAACTAATGCAAGCAACGCTTGGCAATCTCCGGGCACCGTGATGTCCTCAATCCATACAGTACTAATATGCAGCGGCCGCTTCCTTGGTAACGCGCGAGACATGATGAGTGTAGTGCACGCGGCAGTATGGGTGTACCGCCTGACAATGGAATGGACAGGCACGCCGCCTGCAGAATGGACTGGTCGCTGCCTGCCAGTGGAATGGACAGGCCTTAATAAATGCCGAGGCGGCACATCGCCGGTCAGTGGAATGGACAGGGCTCAATAAATGCAGAGGCGGCACATCGCCTGCCAGTGGAATGGACAGGCGGTGCGCCTTATCCGCAATAAATGCAAATGTCGTGCAACCCAGAGGCCTTACGTCAGGCTTTGCCCGTTGGCTTACGTCACTTGCAGTAGGCCACGTGGCAGCATCGGGTCTCCGCCTGGGCGGGGAGCAGAAGCGTACACGATAAGGTCCGGACACGTGTCGGCTCCGGACCCCCGCCTGGCCTTGATTAAGGCCTGGGTATTCTTTGTCCCAGAATCCCAAAACCCTGCTGTGAGCGGCCCGGACCCCACACAGAAGGGTCTGGACCCCATCCGGGGGTCCAATTTGCTCACGTGGAGGTCCTAGACCATACCTGGAGGCTCGGGTTGTATATACAGGGGTCCAGCACCCTCCCATGGGGGTCCGGACTCACTGACGATACCTTAGAGTATATTACCTTCTCTAGCCACGTGGCGGCTCTGGAGCCATCCACGTGGTGGGGTCGGGTGTTGTTGCTGGTCCAGAGTAGTTACCCGAAGCTGTGGCGAGTCACGGCCTGGCCTAACGCACAACCCCTTTACCACGCGACTAAAGATAGCCACGTCGGTACTGCGTCTTCATACAGTAGTAAGGGGTACCCTAGTTTTAGGGTACTGACAGTGGCCCCCGGGCCCACCTCAGGGGAGGATGCGAGCCTGCGGGTGGGGCCAAAGCTTGAACTTCACCACGACATGGCTTGTTTGGTGATTGGTGCGCCGTTTCAGTGCGTCTACTGACGCACTCACCGTCAATCCGCCTTCGGTCACGCCAACTGCCATATCTGTCCCTGCGGCAGACTGTCCCATGACCCCACGTCTGGCGGTTCCATCGGGCCACGCGCGGGGCGCCTCGTTGCTGTCGCCTTGGTTAAAAAATATCTCTCTGCAGCGGCCCCAAAGGGCTCGCGATCGTGCGCGGCGGTTCGCCTTTCCCGCACTCGGAGACCAACACACCAGGTGTATGACTTGTGGACCCGGGCCCCCGTGTCAGAGACTGGGCCACCTGGGCGCCAGGTGTGCGTCGGACGGGATTTCTTGTAGCATCTCGGGGCGCAAGCAGGAGAGTCTGCCTTGAAAAGGGATTCACCCTGCGTGCAGCAGTTACGCTTTCGCATTCACTCCCAATCGCTGCGCCCTTTCGCCTTCGAGCTCTCTGCGCCCCTTTGCATTCGCGCTCACCTGCTCTATACCCGCGCCGCCGCCGACGCCATGACTTCTCTTGACCATCCCGAGCGTTTCCAATCTGAGGGGGCGCTCAACCTGGTGCGCCACCTGCTCGGATGGAGCGCGCCGGTGCACGCCGGAAGGATCCGCGCCGACGCCACTCCCCTCGGCGATCTCGCCGCCGGGGAGTTCATGTTGTTTGTCTCCTACCTCTCCTACAGGTTGGCGCTGCCGATCTCTCCTTTCTTCTTGTGACGGAACCTCCCAAGTAATTAGGCCCACCTACAGTTGTCCTTGTCCAATAGACATCAGACAACCCTGTAGATGTTCCTGAATCACTCGACAAGTTCGGTATCTTCTTTCTTACCTTTCCAGGAACATTTCACCCGTCTTGTAGACATTACAGAACATCGGAGGTATAGAAATGCGGAAGCGATTACATAAACTTACATTTATTTAGAAAGTAAGATCAAGTTACTTGTTATAGACCAGAGTTATCGTAGGAGTGCAGAGTAATATTATTACAATACCAAGGGAGGCAAAAACTCCTCCCGATAGTTTTTAAACAAAAGTCCTAATGGAGGTTCCTTTCCTCCCACACTTCATTCTTGTATATACCTATATGGTTATATTTAGAAAATGAAGAAGAGATCGAAGTGACCGAAGAGAAGACACCACCACCTTCGGAATCTCAGGACGGAAATTGTTTCTACTTTGATATCTGCGGGTCCGAGCCTGACTCACCTACTAACGAAGGCAAGCCCCGTTGCATTTGCCACCTTCCTTGATGTTTTTAAAATCTTTCTCACTTGCTTGCTGCATTAGGTGATAGGAGTTGAATGCTTAAACAATTCCTGCATTACCTTCCTTGAACTTGATTACCTTCCTTGAAACCCTGTTTTTACAAAAAGGTTTTACTATGCTTAGTATTGCTCTAGATAAACAAAAGGTTTTGTTTTACAAAAAATGTTTGGCAAAAGTGGGAGGGTTGTTTTCGAAAATAAAACTTGATGGTGAATCTGTCAAAGGCCTTGATGGATTCAACATCGGAAAAGATGTACCTCTGCCAGGTACCAAACTTTGGGTTTGAAATAATTAAGCTGAGACCGGGCGGGTGACTTGCACGAGAAAGGAGTCTCGGTGTAGTGTCTCCGTCTGAGTCGATTAAGGATCGTGCCGATGTAGGCTTGATGACTGAGGACCCTTTAACTGGTCACATGCCTCGTCGTGGGTAAGCCTTGCCTCGGGCAGACTAAGGTCAGAATAAGATAACACGAAATGGGCGTGGAGCAGTGGCGGGAGTAGCGTGTACCCTCCGTGGCAAGAGGCTGGACGGTGGTGTATCTGTGCTCTCGGTTTGCGTGAACCTGATCTGGTCTTAAGAACCCCGGTGGCGGGTTGACATATGCAAGGGTTAAGTGCTACATATGTCGTGTGATTGGAGATCCTCAGCTGAGTATAATCGATTCGGATCGCCGTACCTTCGCGGTTATGAAGACTTGGTCACTGACCTATACGTAGCAATCCACTAAAGATGATGGTTTTGTTAAGAAATTGGCTAGTGCGGGACAAGTGATTGGACTAGGGTAGAAAGAACTCTAGTTACAGGTAATTTTACTCAACTTGACAAATAAAACTGGATTTTTAAGGATCCACTTTTGTAAGCATTTCTGCAAAGCAGAGTCTTTGATCATTGAAAAGCCTTACCTTGACTCCCTTAACCAGCATACCCTTGAGAGTCTTTTCTTTAGTCGGGTAAGACTTGCTGAGTAATTCCATACTCAGGGTTTATCCCTCCATTGTTTTTAGGTGAGGAAGCAACAAATTTTTGTTGCTTCTGCTCCAAGGTGGTTCCCAAGGAAGAAAAACAAGAGTGAAGCCGTGGGAGGACTTGGTCATCCATATAGAACTTTTATGAAAGAACTATCGGGAGGAGTTTTTACCTCCCTTGGTATTGTAATAATATTACTCTGCACTCCTAGGATAACTCTGGTCTGTAATAAGTAACTTGATCTTACTTTCTAAATAAATGTAAGTTTATGTAATCGCTTCCGCATTTCTATATCTCTGATGTTCTGTAATGTCTGCAAGACGGGTGAAACGTTCCTAGAAAGGTAAGAAAGAAGATACCGAACTTGTCAAGTGGTTCAGGGGCACCTACAGGGTTGTCTGAGGTCCGTTGGACAAGGACAACTGTAGGTGGGCCTAATTACTTGGGAGGTTCTGTCACAGCTGGTATCGGAGCGAAGCCCATCACTGTTGCAACCTTTTCCTTTTTCTTTTTCAATAAAGCTTTGAAAATCTATAGAAAATTGTAGAAAAATCCTAAAATCGTGAAACCAATTTTCCTAGGCTTCTTATTTTCCATAGAATTTAATAAAAATAGTTGTATCAATTTTAGGTTAAATAAGGAATTTTAAGGCATTTAAAGTAGTTTAAAGTATTAGTTCTAGATTTTTAGAAAATATATAGTAATTCCAAAAATGTCCAAACTTTTTATATAAGCTCTATACATTATTTAGAAGCCTTGGGTAGAGTTTGGGTTGATTTGGACCTTGTTTGATAATTAGAACCCAAAACACCCCCTGCCCTTTGAACTCCTTTACTGACTCCGGAAACCCTAAGTTCTCGGAGTTCCGTGAAGGAAAGTTGTATTCAGGACTTAGATAATAAATCTTTATTATCTTTGCACTCTCATGAGCATTACATGGCATTCATTCTTATATATATCTATATGGTTATATTTAGAAAACGAAGAAGAGATCGAAGTGACCGAAGAGAAGACACCACCACCTTCGGAATCTCAGGCCGGAAATTGATTCTACTTCGATATCTGCGGGTCCGAGCCTGACTCACCTACTAACGAAGGCAAGCCCCGATGCATTTGCCACCTTCCTTGATGTTTTTAAAATCTTTCTCACTTGCTTGCTGCATTAGGTGATAGGAGTTGAATGCTTAAACAATTCCTGCATTACCTTCCTTGAACTTGATTACCTTCCTTGAAACCCTGTTTTTACAAAAAGGTTTTACTATGCTTAGTATTGCTCTAGATAAACAAAAGGTTTTGTTTTACAAAAAATGTTTGGCAAAAGTGGGAGGGTTGTTTTCGAAAATAAAACATGATGGTGAATCTGTCAAAGGCCTTGATGGATTCAACATCGGAAAACATGTACCTCTGCCAGATACCAAACTTTGGGTTTGAAATAATTAAGCTGAGACCGGGCGGGTGACTTGCACGAGAAAGGAGTCTCGGTGTAGTGTCTCCGTCTGAGTCGATTAAGGACCGTGTCGATGTAGGCTTGATGACCGAGGACCCTTTAACTGGTCACATGCCTCGTCATGGGTAAGCCTTGCCTTAGGCAGACTAAGGCCAGAATACGATCACACGAAATGGGCGTGGAGCGGTGGCGGGAGTAGTGTGTACCCTCCGTGGCAAGAGGCTGGACGGTGGTGTATCTGTGCTCTCGGTTTGCGTGAACCTGATCTGGTCTTAAGTACCCCGGTGGCGGGTTGACATATGCAAGGGTTAAGTGCTACATATGTCGTGTGATTGGAGATCCTCAGCTGAGTATAATCAATTCGGATCGCCGTACCTTCGCGGTTATGAAGACTTGGTCACTGACCTATACGTAGCAATCCACTAAAGATGATGGTTTTGTTAAGAAATTGGCTAGTGCAGGACAAGTGATTGAACTAGGGTAGAAAGAACTCTAGTTACAGGTAATTTTACTCAACTTGACAAATAAAACTGGATTTTTAAGGATCCACTTTTGTAAGCATTTCTGCAAACAGAGTCTTTGATCATTGAAAAGCCTTACCTTGACTCCCTTAACCAGCATACCCTTGAGAGTCTTTTCTTTAGTCGGGTAAGACTTGCTGAGTAATTCCATACTCAGGGTTTATCCCTTAGTTGTTTTTAGGTGAGGAAGCGACAAATTTTTGTTGCTTCTGCTCCAAGGTGGTTCCCAAGGAAGAAAAACAAGAGTGAAGCCGCGGGAGGACTTGGTCCTCCATATAGAACTTTTATGAAAGAAATATCGGGAGGAGTTTTTACCTCCCTTGGTATTGTAATAATATTACTCTGCACTCCTAGGATAACTCTGGTCTGTAATAAGTAACTTGATCTTACTTTCTAAATAAATGTAAGTTTATGTAATCGCTTCCGCATTTCTATATCTCCGATGTTCTGTAATGTCTGCAAGACGGGTGAAACGTTCCTGGAAAGGTAAGAAAGAAGATACCGAACTTGTCAAGTGGTTCAGGGGCACCTACAGGGTTGTCTGAGGTCCGTTGGACAAGGACAACTATAGGTGGGCCTAATTACTTGGGAGGTTCCGTCACACTTCTTGCTGCTGTTGGAGGAGCTCGAGCTCCAGCTTCAGCACCTCACGCCCCACTCCATCCTCCAGGCGGCCATCTTCGTCCACCTCCGTTAGATGTTCGTGGGGGTGGCCCCTTGCACCTCCCTCTTCCGCCATTTCTTCGTGTTGGTGAAGTCTAGGGAGGCTAAGGACCACCTCGGCGCCTACTACTTCCAGACAAGGCCAGATTCAGTCGTGGCCTACATCCCCACCCTTGGCGGCGCAAGGTGGGAAAACTGGCGCGGCGACTTGGTGATCGCTAGCGCCGAGGCCAACGACCGCCTTGTCCTGCCAAGCAACAGGCCAGCACTCGACCGGAAGCAATGGAGGGTCAAGCCATCCCTAGCGGCGGAGTTCCTGCCCGTGCTGGACAGAATCAAGACCTTGGCAACTGGTGGTCTGACCTCCATGCATGTGGTCGGTGACTTCCTGAAGCGCCGGATCGCGCCGCTGCAGAGGAGGGTGCGCCTGTGTTGCTGGTTCACCGGCCCGAATGACATCGGCCGGATCCAGCATGGGCCAGGTACCGACTTATCCTAGGAGGAGCTGGAACTTCTGGTGAAGGGGATTACTAGTGAGTCCTTCGTTCCTGAGTCCCTAATCCTCCCCCAGGGCATCCCTGCGCTTTGCGATGACCCAGGGTTGAGGATGACGATCTTGGCCACGCTGCCAACCTTTGACGAGAGCGGCGTGGCAGTTCGCCAGACCAGCGGTCGGGACCCCCACCGCGGGATCCGGATCTCTGATGCGCCGGCTGGAGGCCCCTAGTCTGCCGACGTGGCTCCCAGTACCCCACCATGGCTCCCAGCGCCCCCACCACGGCCCCCACCCCTTGGACAAGGGCAAAGGGGCTGCAGGCAGTTCCTCCGCCCCAGGTGGCACCGGGGGGTCGGAGGAAGAGAGGTGACGCCGGCTGCGCCGCGCCGACGGGTCATTGGACCCCCCAGAAGCGTTAGAGAACTGCTGGTGGGGGCGAGGAGGCCGGCTCCCAGGCCTAGGGTGCGCAGAGGCGCGTCAGTCCTCCGCCACCACCACCATCGGGCCCGCCACCACCACAACCACCACCACCATCGATCCCGTCGCCGCCACCACCACCCTGGGGTGATCTCCCCCAGGGGCACCAGCAGCAGCAACAACAACAGCAGCGGCAACAACAGCAGCGGTCGCCCCGCTTCCAGGGTCGCTAGAAAGTCCAGGGCCCCAAGTGAGTGTAGCCCCCTTTTTTTTATTAGTCTATTTATCATGTCGATGGGTCTTAACCCATCCTTTGCTTGTTAGGGCTTCCTCCCCCTCTGCTCCCAAGGTCGCGCCTCCTCCACCAGATACCATGTCCAGCGGGTCTGGCTCTCAGCAGCAGGCGTCTGCTGGGAGTCGCGCTGGCGGTTCACCCCCGGCTGCTGCAACTGCGCCGACGGCTACCGCAGCCTCAACGACGGCGATGCCGTCGAGTACACCGTCGGCAGCGGAGGATGAGGTCCCAACTGCGCCCACCCCCGCCATCTAGGGTGACGCGGGGGGCGCGTCCAGCTCCATCCTGCCGCCCACTCTGGAGGAGACGGAGGTGGTTTTTGGGCGGCAGCTCCGGTCCGACGCCGAGCCAGAAGCAGCGTCAGTTCCCCTCCATAGGTGTTGTCTCGTGCCCATCAGGCTCTTCATGAGACTAAGGCGGCGATCGTGCGGGAGTGGGAGGTGCTTGAGGCCGAGCACCAGCGCCTCAGCGACTGGCGCTCCCAGCTGGAGGAGCGCACCAAGGCGGCGTCCCGCCAGTTCGCCTCCGAGCGGTCCGAGCTCGAGCGGGACCGCAAGGATTACAAAAAGGACCTCCAGAAGGTGTATGCCCAGGAGCTAGAGGCGAGCCGGAAGGAGAAGAGGTTGGCCAAGAGGGAGGAGGCCTTGAACCAGAGGGAGGCGGTCGTCATAGAGCTTCGGGCCAAGCTGAGTGCCATGGACAAGATCCTAGAAGAGCAGCGGATCCAGCAAGTGGAGGCCATAGAGAAGATCAAAAAATGGGAGTGAGTGCTGGAGGACAAGGCCAGCAACATTGCCCTCACCGAGGAGAACCTCAAGGTGAAGGATGCATCCCTGGATATGCAGGAGAAGGATCTCGCCTTCAGGGACGAAATGCTTGAAAGGCAGGAGAAGTTGCTGGCCGAGCATGAGCTCGAGGCAGAGGAGAAGGAGCGGAAGCTGGAGGAGCAGGTCCACCAGTTCCAGGCGGCCCAGGCGGCGCAGGCAGCACCGGGCCCCCAGGCGGTGGAGGCCACCAGGAAGGCTCTTGAAGACCTTTAGGAGGATCATCGCGTCGGGGTCCAGCGCATCGCCGCATGGGCCGACGACGCGAGCACGACTCTAGTGCCGCTAGGGATGAGTCCCATCCCGGTGTCGGAGCTACCGACGTCCATCTCCGACGCGCTCCCGGTGCTGGACTCCGCCGCCGACCGCCTCTGACGCCTGGACCAGATTCTTGGCGCCCGCCTGGAGGCCGAGGGCGGCAGGCTATGCCGGGCGGTAATCGAGTATATCTTGACGTGCTTCCGGAGCCACGACCTAGCCATCTCCTTGGAGCCGGTGATCGCTGGTCCGGTGGCCGACACTGGAGACGCCGCCCGGGAGGGCATACAAGATGTCGTAGAACTGGTGGCCGAATGCTTCCAGCGGGATCCTGCTGATGATGAGTAGCTAGATCTGCAGAGAGAAGGCAAGGGTCCCGCTGGGAAGCGGCTTTGTAATAATTTTTGGTTTTGTAAGATACTTTTGAGTACTATTTATCAAGCAGTATTAGCACTTATCTGTATGCTATTTGTCCTTGCTGTGTGTGGCGTTACCAACTTCTCCCTGGTACCTGGCCCCCCTGGGATGTAGGCTCGACGTGTCGAGGCTGGATACCAGTATACCTAAGGGTAAAGTAGTAGCATGGTCCCTAGGAGGTAGTCTCTAAAGTTTGAGACTACCTACGTCTGGATGGGGACCTGGACCTGCACACAGCTTCTGGTTTGAAGTGTTAGTAGCACACCCGTAGGACCCATCGTCTGGTATCTATCATCCTTTGATTCATGCAACAGGACCTACAGGGTTTAGCCTGGGGAGCCAAGCCATATGTCCGGACCCACAGCATCGCTGCTCCAAATACTAGGGTACCCGCTGCAGAGTGGTGGAGGTGTAGGCTTAGGGTACGGGACTAGGCTAAGCGGCTACACAGCTCCAGACCACCCCAGGAAACGGGTCCCCATTCTCTAGAACCGGACCCGCAGGTTGCCGGACCCCTTGCATCAGTATAGGGGTCCCGAACTGCAAGTCTGGTTTACTCAATTCGGATGTCATCATACCACAAGGGTGGGAACTGTATGGGTGGGTTAGATAAAAAGTAACGGTTGTGAACTAAAGCAGAATAAAACAATGACAAAAGCTCCTTTGGGGGGGTAAATTCTTTCCTCATAACTTGATATACGTGGGTGCAGGTCAACAGGCCGGGCTTACGAGGGCGGACCTCACCGGATTGATGTACACATATGCACAACCTAGTTACGAAGGAAGAAAACTCAACCCCCTAGTTTCGCTTCTATGGGAAGAACTTATGGAGGTGCTCTATGTTCCAGGGGTTGGGAAGAGGCACTCCTTTAGTTGTGGCAAGGCGGACACACCCGGGTCAGCATACTTCCGTCACCTTGAAGGGTCCTTCCCAACAGGGGGAGAGTTTGTGGAGCTCTTCTCGGTTCAGTACTCGCCTTAGGACTAGGTCCCCGACCCTGAGCTCCCTACTATGCACGAACCGTTGGTGGTAGCGCCTGAGCGCTTGGTTGTACTGTGCATTTCAGATCGCCGCTCACCATCTGCGCTCGTCGATGAAGTCCATGTCCTCACGCCATAGCTGTTCCTGCATAGACTCATCAAACGACTGGACCCGTGGGGAGCCCATAAGGATTTCCGGGGGAAGGCAGGCTTCGGCCCCGTAGACCAGGAAGAACGGGGTCTCCCCGGTAGCTCGGCTGGGTGTGGTCCGGTTCCCCCATAGAACAGACGGAAGTTCGTTGACCCAATTTGCACCATGCTTTTTCAAGCAGTCATAGGTGCGTGTCTTGAGCCCCCTAAGGATTTTTGCGTTTGCCCTCTTCACCTGGTCGTTGCTCTTAGGATGAGCCACAGACGCAAAGCAGAGTTGGGTGCCAATGCCCTCGCAATACTCCTGGAAGAGCCGACTTGTAAACTGGGTCCCGTTGTTCGTAATGATACGGCTTGGGACCCCGAATCTGCAGACGATCGACTTGAGGAAGGCAACAACAGCACCCTGGGTGATGCTGACCACAGGGGTGGCCTCAGGCCACTTTGTGAACTTGTTGATGACGACAAAGAGGAAATGGTACCCGCCAACGGCCCTGGGGAATGGTCCCAAGATATCCACCCCATACAGCGAATGGCTAGGAGGGTGGAATCATCTGCAGAGCCTGAGCTGGTGTGTGTATCTGCTTTGCATGGAACTGACACGCCTTGCAGGACTTTACCATCTCAGCTGCATCTTGGAGAGCGGTTGGCCAGTAGAAGCCATGCCGGAAGGCCTTACCGACCAGCGTGCGGGATGCTTAATGACTTCCGCACTCTCCTCCATGGATCTCCATGAGTAACTCACGGCCCTCCTCCTGGGTGATGCACCGCATGAGAATGCCGTTGGCACCACGGCGGTAGAGATCCCCTTCTACCACTGCGTATCGCTTAGCCAACCGCACTATGCGCTTTGCGGACACATGTTCTTCAGGAAGGATATTTTCCTTCAGGTAGTCCCAGATCTCGAAGATCCATGCATCGGGACCACTCTGAGATACTGGCTGTGGCGCTAAGGGACTGGTAGGACCCCCTGTAGCACACACAGTCTTCGGTGGGTTCTGTAGATGGTACGCCACCGGGACCGCTAGCTTCGAGGTGCTAGTCTCGCGCCCTTTGTCTAGTTCGACAGGCTGGGCAGTGGGTCTCAGCAGCCATCTTTTGCAGACACCCTTGGGCACGGGAGCCCAAGTTGATGCCCTCACGGAGAGCTCATCTGCCGCCGAGTTGTCAGCCCGAGGAACATGTTGCAGTTCCAAGACCGTGAAGTCTTTTTCCAGCTTCCTTACGTGGAGGAGGTAAGCTGCGAGCCTGGGCTCGTTGCAGCTACATTCCCTGTGGACTTGCTTGATGATCAGCTGGGAGTCCCCCTTCACGAGGAGCTGGCGGATCCCCAGGGATAGGGTGGCCAACAAGTCGAAGATCAATGCTTCGTACTCTGCCATATTGTTGGTGGCCTTGAACTCAAGGTGCACCATGTACTTCGCTTGATCTCCGTTGGGGTCCATGAGGACCACTCCAGCTCCGCCAACTTGTTGACGGGTGGATCCGTCAAAGAAGAGCGTCTAGTGGGGCTCGGTGAAGACGAGACCCCTGGGCTCCGCAGGTGTGGGGTCTGAATCGGGATCCGGACCCCCAGGAGCGCTCGGGGGAGGTTTCCACTCCACGATGAAGTTAGCCAGACCTGGCTCTTGACGGCGTGGCGAGGCTGGAAGTCCAGCTAGAACTTAGTTAGCTCCGCGGTCCACTTGGCGATGTTGCTTGTGGCATTAGAGTTGTGGAGGATGGCCCTTAACAGAAAGGAGGTCACCACCACGACCCTGTGTGCCTGGAAATAGTGGTGCAGCTTCCTGGAAGCAATAAGCACAACATAGAGAAGTTTGTGCGTCTCAAGGTACCTAGCCTTTGCTTCATGGAGGACCTCGCTGACGTAGTAGACTGGTCCCTGAACGGTCTAGACCCCTGTAGCCAGCCCTGAGCCCTCAGGTTCCTGGCCTTCTTGTGTCGTCCTTTCGACGACCAGCACCATGCTCACCACTTTTGCAGCCGTCGTGATGTACAAATACAATGGCTCCCCAGGTTCTGGAGCTACCAGTATTGGTAGGGACACCAGGTGCTGCTTCAACTCCTGAAAGGCTTGTTCCGCCTCTTCGGTCCAAGAGAATGGGCCGGACTTCCGCAACAGCTTGAAGAAAGGCAGCGCCTTCTCAGCCAGCCTTAAAATGAAGCGGCTAAGGGCGGCTAATGACCCCGTAAGCTTCTAGATGTCCTTGATACGAGCCGGAGGCCTCATCACCTCAATCGCTTTGATCTTCTCTGGGTTTGCTTCGATGCCCTGGTGCGAAACGAGGAACCCCAGCAACTTCCCTGCGAAGACAACAAAGACACACTTGTCCGGATTCAGCTTTGTGCGGGTTGCCCACAGCCTGTCGAAGACCAAGGTTAAGTCTTCCACTAGGGTCGACCCTCTCTTAGTCTTGACCACGATGTCATCGACATATACCTCCCCCTTATCCCTAATCAGGTCCCCGAAAGTCTTACTCATCGCCCGCACAAATGTCGGCAAGGCGTTTTTCAGACCGTAAGGCATTATGACATAGCAGTAAAGCCCATCCACTGTTACAAAAGCGGTATGCTTCCTATCTTCCCTAGACATCTAGATTTGATGGAAACCAGAGTAAGCATCTAAGAAGGACAAGAGGTTGCACCCAGAGGTAGAATCCATGATTTGATCTATGCGTGGAAGTGGATACGGGTCCTTGGGACAAGCCTTATTGAGGCTGGTGTACTCGATGCACATCCGAAGCTTCCCGTTCGCCTTAGGGATGATGACTGGATTGGCCAGCCATACTGGGTGATGGACCTCTTCGATGGAGCTAGCGTCCAGCAGCTTCCGGACCTCCTTACGGATGAAGTCCTGCCGCTCAACGGACTATCTCCGAGGCTTCTGACTCACCGGCCTGGTGTCAGGGTGGATCTTCAGATGGTGCTCGATCACCTCCCTGGGGATCCCAGGCATTTGCGATGGTTCCCATGCGAACATGTCTGTATTTTCCTGGAGGAAGGCGACGAGCATGAATTCCTATTTTTCTTCTAGATCACCCGCAATGCGAGTGGTCTGGGGGGATCCGCGCTGAGCCGGATGGCCTTGACAGGGACGCTGTCTACTCCGGATGGCCGCGCCTTTAGCACCTTGGTAGGCGCCTTGGCACCGGAGGTCGAGGGGTCCCTCCCTCCGTCGTCCGGGCGAGCAGTTTCTGCCGCCAGGGTGTGCAGCTTCTCCACAGCCGCAAGCGCAGCGGCACGGTCGCCCCGCACGGTGAGGACCCCGGCTGGAGATGGCATCTTGAGGACCAAATACCCGTAATGGGCAATGGCCATGAACCGGTACAGGGCCGGACTGCCAATGATGGCATTGAACGGGAGGTTAACCTCCGCAACGTCAAACTGGACGTTCTCTGTGCGGAAGTTTTCCTTTGTCCCGAATGTAACCGAGAGCGTGATGCTCCCAAGGGGATACACCGGTTGAGCGCCCACTCCGGAGAATGGACGAGAGGGTCCCAGTCGGGACCCTGGGATCTGCAGCTGCCTAAACATAGCGTGGCTGATGACATTGAGCCCAGCCCCACCGTCGATCAGAACATGATGCAGCTTGATGTTGGCAATGACAAGGGCGGTGATGAGCGGCAGTATGCCGATCCCTGCCATGTTCTCGGGGCAGTCGGAAGCCCCGAAAGAGATAGTGGTGCTCCTCCACCGCTGATGTGGAGCAGCCTTCGGGACCCCCGGAACCGCCGAAAGGACCTCTCGGCGCAGGGACTTGACGTTCCTACGGGAGGTGAGCTCCCAGCTCCCGGTGTACATCACGTACAGCCTCTTGCGGCGGTCGTCGTCGTCACCGGAGTCAGAGTCTCCAGTGAGGATGTCCTTGAGGACTTGCTCGGGTGACTGATACCCGAGGTCCCGTTCTCCCGCGACCACATCACCGTTGTCGACCCTCTCCTTGCCAGGCCGGCGACGAGGTGGGGAGCCATCCTTGGAAGTCTGCTCGCGCCGCTCGCTGACGCGCTTCGTGAGCTTGATGATCTCGCAACACTCCGAGGCGCTGTGCCGACTGTTGGGGTGCACAGGGCATGAGTCGTTGTTGCCTCCCTGTGGTCGTGGGTGCTTGTTGCGCTCGTTCCGGCCCCCAGTCGCAGCTGCGATGATCGGAACAGCAGACTGCGGCCTCTCGTGGCTGCGGTTCTTCTTCTTTTTGCCGTCCTAGGTGACGGCACCTGAGCCACCCATCTAGGCAACTTCGGTTTGTGGTGTCGAGTGCCATGCACGGCCCTCGGCAGCTCTAGCACACTTGTCAGCCAGAGCGAAGAGCGTGGTGACATTTTCCACGTCATGCGTGGCCAACTTCTCTAGCATCTTTTCATCACGTACCCCCTGGCAGAAAGCGGTGATGATGGAAGCATCGGATATACGAGGTATAGTGCCCTGTACCTTAGTGAAGCGGGAGTTGAAAGCTCGGAGGGTTTCCCCGGGTTCCTGCCTCACTGCATGGAGGTGAGCTTCCACGCCATGTTGTTGATAAGCGCTGGCGAAGTTCGCTGTGAACCACGCACAGAGCTCTTCCCAGGAGTAGACCAATCCCGGGGTGAGGTTCATGAGCCAGGTCCAGGCTGGCCCAGACAAGGCTACATGGAAGTATGTTGCCATTATAGCAGTGTCTCCTCCTGCTGCCGTAATAGCGGTGACGTATACCTGCAAGAATTCCGACGGATTTGACGTACCGTTGTACTTCTCCGGCGATGTGGCCGGAACTTGGATGGCCAAGTCACCACACGGAGATGATCCGCCAGTGCAGCGCAGCCCACGCTGGCCAATGGGACACCCGCCTGGATCTGGGCGCCCCTTAGAGTTTGCGGTGCAACCGCAGCGAAGTCGTGGTCGAGGTTGTGACTCTCAACGTTCTGCCGGTGCTCACACGCCCTCTCCAGAGAGACTCGGGCATCCTCACCCGCACGCCTACGGTTGAGTTCTGCTCGCAGGTCATTAGACCTCTCCAGAGAGACTGGAGCATCCTCTCCCGCACGCCTGCGGTTGAGCTCCACCCGCAGATCCTCAGTCAGTGCGGCCCTCACCGAGGGAGAGCGCACTGACGCCGACGCCTCATGATGACGTCAGGATGACCGAGGCCTAGGCCTAGCTGAGCCAGAATGCGCCATGCCAAGCAGACGGTCGACATCGTCACGACACTGCTTCATGGCCCCCGGCGAGGCCGTGGAGCTAGGAGGGTGGTGTAGCAACTCCGCCCCAGGCGTAGCCCTTGACGCTCTGGACGTCTGCGCAGGAGTGTGCTGCCGCGTAGAGCGGACAACAGCAGCACCAGGCATAGGGCGGCTGGAGGCCCGTGGCATGGAAGATGTAGCCTCTTCCTCCATCGGGAAGTCCTCGGGAATGAAGTCGTGGTGCTCGACAATCTGGACCATGGTGTCGAGCAGAAAAACAAGCAAAAACCTAATGCCAAGCCCCCTACCTAGCGCGCCAAATGTCGGAGAGGAAATTCTCCGGCCGAGTGGTGGAACGCACCCGCCCTAAATCCTAAGATGAGGAGGGGCCTAAGAGTTTTGCCTGTCTGCTAGATGGTCGATGAACACGGGTGAACACGAGGATTTAGAGTGGTTCAGGCCGCCGGAGCGTAACACCCTACTCCACTATCTGTGTGTTGTATTGAGTTTGTGAACTTGAGAGCTTGTGAGCTAGTCTGAGGGTCTGAGTGAGCTTGTCCTGTAACGTTGTGTGCCTTCCCTTTTATAGCTCAAGGGAAGCACATACAAGGATGCTGAGCCCCGACATGTGGGCCTAGGAGCAAAATGGAAGGAATACATTATAGGAGTAACTAATGCAAGCAACACCTGGGCAATCTCCGGGCGCCATGATGTCCTCAGTCCATACAGTACTGATATGCAGCAGCCGCTTCCTTGGTAACGCGCGAGACATGATGAGCGTAGTGCACGCGGCAGTATGGGTGTACCGCCTGCCAATGGAATGGACAGGCACGCCGCCTGCAGAATGGACTGGTCGCCGCCTGCCAGCGCAATGGACAGGCCTCAATAAATGCCGAGGCGTCACATCTCTTGTCAGTAGAATGGACAGGGCTCAATAAATGCAGAGGCGGCACATCGCCTGCTAGTGGAATGGACAGGCGGCGTGCCTTATCCGCAATAAATGCAAATGTCGTGCAGCCCAGAGGCCTTACGTCAGGCTCCGCCCGTTGGCTTACGTCACGTGCAGTAGGCCACGCGGCAGCATCGGGTCTCCACCTAGGCGGGGAGCAGAAGCGTACACGATAAGGTACGGACACGTGTCGGCTCCGGACCCCCGCCTGGCCTTGATTAAGGCCTGAGTATTCTTTGTCCCAGAATCACGGGACCCTGTTGTGAGCGGCCCGGACCCCACACAGAAGGGTCCGGACCCCATCCGGGGGGTCCAATTTGCTCACGTGGAGGTCCTGGACCATACCCGGGGGCCCAGGTTGTATATACAGGGGTCCGGCACCCTCCCATGGGGGTCCGGACTCACTGATGATGCCTCGGAGTATATTACCTTCTCTGGCCACGTGGTGGCTCTGGAGCCGTCCACGTGGTGGGATTGGGGTGCTGTTGCTGGTCCAGAGTAGTTACCCGAAGCTGGGGCGAGTCACGGCCTGGCCTAACGCACAACCCCTTTACCACGCGACTAAAGATAGCCGTGTTGGTACTGCGTCTTCATACAGTAGTAAGGGGTACCCTAGTTTTAGGGTACTGACACATAGTGTTTAACATTAACATCAAAGTGTGGAGTAACGAAACATAGAAGATAAGCCTACACATGCAACTGACTAGGGGTTTGCCACTAAAGTAAACTAGAACTCGTCGTAGTCCTGGAACTCCTCAAAGTCCTCCATGTTGCCAGCTTCACCTCCAGAGCACTGAGTACAATGGGGACAACCTGGGGTGGGGTGGTTTGTAAAGCAAGGGTGAGTACACATCAACGTACTCAGCAAATGTCCCGTTTGCCTAAGGTGGACTAGGTGCATGTGGAGTTAAGGTTAAGCAGTTGCTTTTAGTTGGTCAAGTTTTATTACTTTAAATAGAGCCAACTTTTAGTAATAAAACCCAGTATTTACCCAGGAGTACTCCGTCCAAGAGGAAATACGAGAGATCAGAATTATAACCATCATTGCTAATCATCGTCATAAAAGTAATCAAAGTTCTTCTAATCAAAGAGGATCCCAAGGATGCTCTTAACCGTGAGCACGGCTGATATACAAGTTTCTAACACTCTGCAGAGGTTGCACACTTTACCCACAAGCCGTGATTCCCATTCTGCCCGAGGTTCTAGCCTCCCCATTGATCACTACCAAGGTGACCTAGCAGGGTCTCACTACGTAGCCTTTACAAAGATTTCCTAGAGGTCATAGCCGCTCGTTAGGTTTCTCCAGTTTGATAAACACAATACATCTCCTCAGAGGAAGGGTGACAAACAATACCAAATCAAAGAACCTCTACAACCAACCTCGGCATAGCAAGTACTGTGCCCGGACCCCATTGATGGCCCTACGGCGAAGCCAACTACTCCTCTGTTTCCTCTAATTAATCAGCTAAAGGCATCCCATTCCACCCTCATGGTTGCACTATTATCCCGGGTTGTAACTCCCCAAACAGGTCCTTACAGAGAGGTACTCAGGAAACAGCCTGAGTCCCCTAAAGTAATCACAAGAACCTCATCGGGATAACATCATCGTATCATAAAAGATCACATCATGTTCATTGATTAAGTTTAAGCAACAGCATAAGCTAACCATGATTAACCCAAAAAGGTAAACAAGGGTAAGGTAAATACAGACTAGTCAATCCTTAAGTTTCAGTAATGTAATGCGGGACATTGAATTATAAAGTAAAGTAGGACATGATAGGTCTGAGGACACTTGCCTTCACCAGGTTGTTGCTCAGAGAGATCTTCGGCAACACACTCAGGAACCACGAGCTGCTCGTTGTCTAAATAAAGTGAGCATACATTCAATACATTTGGAAAGTAAAAATGAACATCACATCAAACATGTACAAACATTGGAATCACAACTCAAAAGAGGTAACACTAAATAAAGGAGAATAAGATTAAGTTATAAAATGGACTAATCTTAATTGGGGATTAATTACTCTCTAAGTGTTGAAACATAGCTCAAAAAAGGTAAAATATTAAAATAATAATTAGAAATTTGATTATCCTTTAAGTGTTATCCATAATTACATACCTAATTCTATTTATTTCATTAAGACCTAAAGGTTAAATAAAAAATGAATTCATGTAATGCATATCACTAATCTCACAAGATTAAATATAATTTAACTCCTAGGATTCTCCTTTTATTTATTTCATTAAATGAATAAATCAACATATACTTTAATCCTATATTCCAAGTGTAAAAATAAAGTATACAGACTATAGTTGGTCATATTTTATTTGAACAGAAAATAATTTTATGAACATTTTGCAATTTGAACCACTAAATTTGGAGTTCATATGAAAAAGATATGAAATAAACAAGTTTTGAAGTTTAAAATATGAAATTAGGGCTAAATCTGTGATTAAACAAAAGTAAGGGGGTTAATTAAAACAAACCAGGGGCCTGCGCGCTAAAACAGAGGATGGCGGGTTGATTTCCTAAAACCAGGGGGCTCTTAAACAAAACTCACGCGTGAAGGGGTACGGGGTAACCTTGGCCATCGGATCAGAGATCAGCGACCCAGATTAGATCGCGCGGGCGCGGACGCGGCTGACAAGCGGGGCCAGGGCGTCAGCGGGCCAGGGCGGGCTGACCAGCCGGGCTCAGAGACAGAGACGCGGGGGAGGGGGAAGAGAAAGAGACGGTCAGATCTAGATCGGAGGGCTAGGATTAGATCCGCTCGGGTTGAGTCTAAACCGCCCGATCTCGGACGGACGCCCGAGATCAAACGGCTAGGGCAGACATGGGTGCGGTGGCGCCGCTCGGTCCCGCGGCGAGAACTCGCCGGAGACGAGGAGGCTGACCACGGCGGGGCTCCCGGGGCTTAGGGACTAGCCTGGGCGCGATCAGGGCGGTCTGGCGGGTTCAACCATGGCCTTCATGCTGGCACAGGGGCACTAGAGGGCGCAGACCACGGCGGCGCGGGCTAACGGCGGCGCGGGATAGCTCTGGCGAGCAATCGCGCGAGCAACAGAGCGAGGATGACCAAATTAAGGGTACGGGCGGGTTGCTCACCTTGAGGGGAAGCGTTGAAGTCGCGAAGCAACGGCGGAGGCACAAGAACGCGATGGGGCAACGGCGGTGGGACTCCGGCTGCGCAAAGATTGCTCCGCTGAGCGTGGACCGGACGAGACAGAGAGGGAGAGGGCACATCGAAGGGTGTCCCAAGCAGCTGACAGCGAGGCGGAGCTCACTGTGGCACTGGACGAGGCGCGGACGCGAAGATGGCCGCAGAACAGGCAGCGATCAACGGCGGGTGGTGGCGGAGCTCCCTGCACGCGTGGGCAGAGCGAGAGAGAGAGGGCGAGAGGGTTTGGCAGAGGGCGCAAATGAGCGAGGGGAGGTGGGCGAGCAGGGAGCGGGGCTCAAAAGGGGCGCGGGCGCAGGGACGTGGCCGGAGAACGCGCGGACATGGGCGCGTCCACGGCGGGGAGATCGTGGGCAAGAGGTTAGGGACGGCTGACAGGTGGGGACGGCGTAACAGAGAGAGAGAGAGCAGGCGCGGGTGAATAGAACGGCGCCGATAGCTCGGCCCCACAGAGCAGCGAGAGAGCGAGGGAGGGAGCGCGCTCGAGTTTGCGCCAATAGGCGGGGCCTGCCTGTCAGGCACCAAGGGCGCGCGGGCGCGGGCGCGCGTGCTTGGGCTAGGCTTAGTGGGCCGGTTTGGGCTGAAATAGGTTTTTCCTTTTTCCAGGGATTTTCCAATTGCTTTTCTATTTATTTTCTCTAGGGTTTTCAATTCAAATTCAAATCAAGTTTCAAATTCAAACCAAATCAAATATGTGCAACAATTCAAATAATATTTAGGCTCAATATAATGCAACATTCCATGACTCATATGTTTTAGGCAAAATAAAATAAATAATCCTTCACTAATTCAACTAACCCTAAATAAAAGAAAAGGAGAGGGAGAAAACTAGAGAGAGAGAAACTAGAGTGAGATAGAGAAGAGTAACACCTGAATTTGGATGATCATAAGAAAGAAATTTTATACCCCCAAATTCAGGGTGTTACAATGACCATGAAATGGTCAAGGTTATTCTAAGATATCTTGTTTTTCGTAATCCCACTCAACTTCAATTAATTCGTGGATATCCTAGATATAAACAGATGTCTTTCGAGGAGGTCATTGGTAAGTTTGTGAGCTTTGAACTTATGAGCAAAGACTCCAAACATATTGTCAACTTGGAGCAAGGGGCTACTTCCACGCCTGAGGCGCAACTCGTTGCTTTCAAGGCAACAAAAGAGAAGAAGGAAGAGTCTACACTAAATAGTCTCACAATCGACGCCTCCTAGCTCAACAATGAGGAGATGGCTCTTATTATCAAGTGCTTCCGGCAAATCCACAAACAAAGGAGGGGAAGGACTACAAACCCTATTCCAAGAGGGTTTGATACAGGTGTGGTAAGTTCGGTCATTTTATCGCTAAATGTCCATATACAAGTGACAGTGACAGAGACGACGATAAGAAAGGAAAGAAGAAGATGGAAAAGAAAGGATACTACAACAAGAAGAAGGGTGGCGAGGCGCACATGAGGTGGGAATGGGACTCCGATGAGAGCTCCACCGACTCCTCCTCTGACGAAGACACCGCCAACATCGCCACCAACAAAGGCATTTTCTTCCCTAACGTCGGCCACAAATGTCTCATGGCTAAGGACAACAAAAAGAAGAAGGTACATTCTAGAGATACCCCTAAATACACTACTTCCGATGATGAGGGTAGCTCTAGTGATAATGATGATGATTTAACTTCTCTTTTTTGCAAACCTTACCAATGATCAAAAGAAGAAAATTAATGAATTGATAGAAACCATTAACGAGAAGGATGATATCTTGGAATGCCAAGAGGACTTGCTCATTAAGGAAAATAAAAAGTTTATTAAGCTAAAATATGCTTATGCTCTTGAAGTAGAAAATGTGAAAACTTGTCTAAAGAGCTCATTATTTGCAATGATTCAATTTCTTGTCTTAGAATTGAAAATGTTAGTTTAATTGCTAAGATTGAAGAATTGAATGCCTGCAAACCCTCTACATCTACTGTTGAACATGTCACTATTTGCACTTGATGTAGAGATGTTAATATTGATGTTATGAATGATCACCTTGCTATGATTAAAGAACAAAATGATCACATAGCTAAATTAAATGCTAAAATTGCCGAACATGAACTAGAGAATGAAAATTTTAAATTTGCTCGTAGTATGCTTTATAATGGGAAATGCCCTAGCATTAAGGACGACATTGGCTTCCAACAACAGAGCCAAAGCAACATCAAGCTTAATCCCCCTAAGAACAGGCTTTCTAACTTTGTTGAGGGCAAGGCTCCCATGGTTCAGGATAGGGAAGGTTACATCTTATACCCTGAAAACTATCCTGAGCACAAAATTAGAAGAATTCATGCTAGAAAATCTCATTCTGTCTCTCACCAAGTAATGAGGCTTCTAGCTCTAGCCATACAACTCATATCAAAATTCCTAAAAAGAAGATTGCTAATGCATCAAATGAACATAGCATTTTATTCAAGACTTTTGATGCATCTTTTGTGCTCACTAACAAATCAGGCAAGGTAGTTGCCAAATATGTTGGGGGCAAACACAAGAGTCCCAAGACTTGTGTTTGGGTACCCAAGTTGCTTGTTTCTAATGTGAAAGGACCCCAGACCGTTTGGGTACCTAAGAACAAGGCCTAAATTTGTTTTGTAGGTTTATGCATCTGGCGGGACAAGTTGGATAATTGATAGCGAGTGCACAAACCACATGACAGGGGCGAAAAGGATGTTCTCCTCAAATGAGAAAAACGATGATCCCCAAAGAGCAATCACATTCGGGGATGGAAATCAAGGTTTGGTCAAAGGTTTGGGTAAAATTGTTGTATCTCCTGACCATTGCATTTCTAATATTTTTCTTGTTGATTCTTTAGATTACAACCTGCTTTCTGTTTCTCAATTATGTAAATGGGCTACAACTATTTATTTACTGATGTTGGTGTTACCGTCTTTAGAAGAAGTATTGATTCAATAGCTTTTAAGGGAGTGTTAGATGGTCAGCTTTATTTAGTTGATTTCAATGATATCAATGCTGAACTAGACACTTTCTTAATTGCTAAGACTAACATGGGCTGGCTTTGGCATCGCTGACTAGCTCATGTTGGGATGAAGAATCTTCACAAACTTCTAAAGGGGGAGCACATTTTAGGACTAACAAATGTTCATTTTGAGAAAGACAAGATTTGTAGCGCATGTCAAGCAGGGAAGCAGGTTGGAGTTTGTCATCCACACAAAAACATAATGACGACCGAGAGGCCGCTTGAGCTACTCCACATGGATCTATTCTGCCCAATCGCTTACATAAGCATCGGCGGGAGTAAGTATTGTCTTGTTATTGTGGATAATTATTCTCGCTTCACTTGGGTATTATTTTTGCAGGAAAAATCTCAAACCCAAGAGACCTTAAAGAGATTCTTAAGACGGGCTCAAAATGAGATCGGATTGAGAATCAAGAATATAAGAAGCGACAAATGGAACGGAGTTCAAGAACTCTCAAATTGAAGGATTCGTGAGGAGGAGGGCATCAAGCATGAGTTGTCTTCTCCCTACACACCTCAACAAAACGGTGTTGTGGAGAGAAAGAATAGAACTCTCTTGGATATGGCGAGGACCATGCTTAATGAGTACAAGACACCAGATCGGTTTTGGACAGAGGCGATTAACACCGCTTGCTACTCCATCAACCGACTCTACCTTCACCGAATCCTTAAAAAACATCGTATGAACTCCACACCGGTAAAAAGCCCAATGTTTCTTATTTTAGAGTTTTTGGGAGGAAATGCTTTATTCTTATTAAGAGAGGTAGAAATTCTAAATTTGCTCCTAAAGCAGTAGAAGGATTTTTACTTTCTTATGACTCAAACACAAGGACATGTAGAGTCTTCAACAAGTCCACTGGATTAGTTGAAATTTCTTGTGACATTGTGTTTGATGAGACTAATGGCTCCCAAGTGGAGCAAGTTGATCTTGATGAATTAGATGATGAACATGCTCTATGCGTCGCCCTAAGGAACATGTCCATTGGGGATGTGTGTCCAAAAGAATCCGAAGAGCCTTCACAAGCACAAGATCAACCATCATCTTCCAGACAAGCATCTCCACCAACTCAAGATGAGGAAATGGCTCAAGAGGACGAGTATCAAGATCAAGGCGATGAGCCACCTCAAGAGGATGACATTGATCAAGGGGGAGATGAAGATGATCAAGATAAGAAAGTTGATCAAGAAATTCAGGATCAAAGACCACCACACCCAAGAGTCCATCAAGCAATTCAAAGAGATCACCCTGTCAACTCCATTCTTGGTGACATCAACAAGGGGGTAACCACTCGATCTCAAGTTGCTCATTTCTGTGAACATTACTCTTTTGTGTCCTCTATTGAGACATACAGGATAGAGGATGCTCTAAGAGATCCGGACTGGATGGTGGCCATGCAAGAGGAGTTCAACAACTTCACGAGGAACGAGGTATGACATTTAGTTCCAAGTCCTAACCAAAATGTTGTAGGTACCAAGTGGGTATTCCACAAAAAACAAGATGAGCATGGTGTGGTGACTAGGAACAAAGCCCGACTTGTTGCCAAGGGATATTCACAAGTTGAAGGTTTGGATTTCGATGAAAACTATGCTACTTACCATGGCTTTAAGTTGTATCAAATGGACGTGAAAAGTGCATTCCTCAATGGCCCTATCAAGGAAGAGGTATATGTTGAGCAACCTCCCGACTTTGAAGATAGTGAGTATCCTACACATGTTTATAAGCTCTCAAAGATGCTTTATGAGCTCAAATAAGCCCCAAGAGCATGGTATGAATGCCTAAGAGACTTATTTATATGCCAAATTTGGGTCTACTAACAAGTTCTTATCACTAATGGCTTCAAAGTTGGAAAAGCTGACCCTACTCTCTTCACCAAAACAATTGCTAAAGACTTACTTATATGCCAAATTTATGTTGATGATATTATATTTGGGTCTACTAACAAGTCATCTTGTGAAGAGTTTAGTAGGCTTATGATATAGAAATTCGAGATGTCTATGATGGGGGAGTTGAAGTATTTTTTTTGGATTCCAAATCAAGCAACTCCAAGAGGGCACCTTCATCTGCCAAACTAAGTACATTCAAGATATACTCAAGAAATTTGGAATGAAGAATGCCAAACCCATTAAGACTCCCATGGGAACAAATGGGCATATCAACCTCGACACGGGAGGCAAATCTGTAGATCAAAAGGTATACCAGATATTATGCTTTCTGTATGCATGTGTGCAAGGTTCTAGGCAAATCCTAAGGAAGTTCACCTTAGGGCTGTGAAAAGAATTATGAGATATTTAGTTTACACTCCTAAGTTTGGGCTTTGGTACCCCAAGGGATCTACCTTTGACCTAATTGGGTATTCCGATGCCGATTATGCGGGATGTAAAATTGATAGGAGGAGCATATCAGGGACTTGTCAGTTTCTAGGAGATCCCTAGTGTCTTGGGCTTCAAAGAAACAAAACTCAATAGCTCTATCCATCGCCGAAGCCGAGTATATTGCTGCAGGACATTGTTGTGCACAATTACTCTGGATGAGGCAAACGCTTACGGACTATGGCTACAAGTTGAACAAAGTCCCTCTCCTATGTGATAATGAGAGTGCAATCCTCATGGCAGATAATCCTGTTGAACACAGCCACACTAAGCACATAGGCATTCAGTATCACTTTTTGAGAGATCACCGACAAAAGGGTGATATCGAAATTGCTTAAGTTAGCACCCACAACCAATTAGCCGATATCTTCACCAAGCCCCTAGATGAAAAGACTTTTAGCAAGCTTAGGAATGAACTAAACATCTTAGGTTCTCGGAACTTTGATTGAAATCTTGCACACATTGCTCACTTATATATACGTTTGATTGTGTCTCTTTCATTTGATACAAATGTATATTTCTTATTCTTCTTGTGCCAAAGCTAAGACTAATGTGCTTCCAAGAGTATTTTTATGCTTAGTCTTAGATTGAATGGGAAATGGAGTAATAGGCAAAGGCATGGCTTCCACTACGACTCTGTCGGTATCACCTATCCTTTGCCTTACTCATGTACTTACATTCATATCTTGTATACGACCTCTAGTTCTCTTCGTTTTTGGCACTTAATGCCAAAGGGGGAGAGACTAATAGGCCCAAAGCAAAAGGACCGCACCACCACCCTGTTTTCTAAAACCTTTTTCAAAAAGGGGGAGAGATTATTCAAAAAGTTTGCAAAAACCCTCTTGACAGCTAAGGGGAGAACTTCTTCACGGGGAGCTTTTATTTAGCCAAAGAAAAAGCATTTGAAACAGGGGGGAATTTTTAAATACTTGAAAATGCTTTTAGAAATCATACTCTTATACCATTGGCTATTTGTAAAAGAATTTGAAAAGACTTTTCCAAAAGATTTGCAAAAACAAGCTAAGTGGTGCAAATGTGGTCCAAAATGTTAAACTAGATCAAAGCAACCATATATGTTTAAAACTGCCTTCATTTCAAAGTAACTTATGCACATCTGCCAAAATTGCTAAATAGTTACATTTCTAGATTTTGTATTTGCTTTGGTTTGTGTGGGAATCAATCACAAAAAAGGAGGAGACTGAAAGGGAAATGACCTCAACATTTTCTATAATCGATTTTGGTGTTTGACATCCATCACAAACCATATGGACTAACTAGTTTGCATAGTGGATGTTTTTCTCGGGTGCATAAAGTTTACATAAACATACAAAGAAAATGACTTGGGGAATTCTGCACGGTTGGAGCAAAACTAAATTGGTGCAGCCTGTGGCGCACCGGACACTGTATGGTGCCCAGGAAGGAGCCTTCCGCAAACCCTAGCCGCCCTCGGGTTTTCTCAGCGCTCGTCCACTAAAATTCATCGGACTGTCCGTTGCGCCACCAGACTATCCGGTGAGACAATGGAGCAACGGTCAACTTCGCCCAATGGTCGACTGCGTGGCTACACGCACAGTCTGCAGTACAAGAAGTCAAAAGACAGTCTACGACGATAGGTCGCACCGGACTGTCTAATGGGCCACCGAATTGTTTGGTGCCGCAAGAAGACATAAGACTTCAACAGCCAATAGCTCCAAACCCCAATGGTCAGCTAATGTGGCACTCACCGGACAGTGAACAATGCTATGTTCGGTGCACCACCGGACTGTCCGATGTGCCCATTGACAACAACGGCTGGAATGGTGGTTGGGACTATAAATACCCCCAACCACCACCATTCAAGCCATCTAAGCATTCCAACTTCCTCATTCAATACTAGAGCAAAAGAATAGACTCCAAAGACACAATCAAAGCATCAAATCCTCTCCGAGCTCCAAAATCAACTCAAGTGTGTTCAAAAGTGCTTAGTGACTTGAGAGAGGGTGGTTTGTGTTTCTTTTATTGCTCTTGTTGCTTGGTTGCTTTCTTCTTCTCACTCTAATCTTTTCAAGTGCTTTGTAAATCTAGCAAGAGACACCTAATTGTGTGGTGATCCTTGCGGGTCTTAGTGACCCGTTTGATTAATAAGAAGCACTCAACCGGTCTAAGTGACCGATTGAGAAAGGGAAAGGGTTGGAATAGACCCGGCCTTTGTGGCCTCCTCAACGGGAAGTAGGTTCCTTGGAACCGAACCTCAGGAAACAAATCATCGTGTTCATTTGTGTTGATCTTCATCTCTCGATTTGTTTCTTCCCTCTCCTCTCTCTCTCTAAAGTTCTCTTGCTCATATTGTTTTGAGTTGGCTCCCAAAGTTATCCGCATTGATTGAGCAACTCATAGCAAGAGGAACTATCTTCCGCACTCCGAACTCACTATTATTTATTTCTAACCCTAACCCCGAGTGAAGTGCGTGTTCAAAGTTTAGAATTTTCAGGTTTCACCTATTCACCCCCTCTAGGTGACTTTCAGATCTGGTTTCTTGTGAGACCTTCGGAATCAATTTAAGCCGAAGCTATGACACTTGTCGAAGCTTTGTCGTGTTGCTTGTGTTCCTTGCTTCGTCGTTCTAGCTTCGGCATTTGATCATGCGGTATGTCTGTTGGTTCAATCAAAGCAGCTTGTTTATTCTGAGGACCTTCGGCAGAAAAGGAGACCCCAACAAAAATCACCTAGAGCAAGAGAATAAGCGGTCTAACTAACCTAAACACTTCGCAAAGCACCTATGCTAATCACCGAGAGATTCTATTAAGCACTTGGGTGTTTGAGCACTTGGAAATGTCTATAGCATGTGTTGATATGTTGCTTGGGCTCCCACACAGTCAAATGGCCGGTTGGAGGGGTATAAATAGCCTCCCTCTCAATTATAGTCGTTGGACAGAAAAGTTGTTGCTTCTGTCATTGGGCACACCGGACAGTCCGGTGCAAACCAGACATGTCCAGTGCCATGGCCACGTCTGGTGCCCTAACCACGTCAGCCGATCGTTGAGGTCTATTGCAGTCGACCGTTGTAAAGCCGCAACCGACTGCTGGCCAGACTATCCAATGCACACCGGGCAGTCTGGTGCTACACCGCCCGAGAGCCCTCGATTGCGGATCTCTCTGCACAAACTGTCCGATGCACACCGAACAGTCTGGTGCACACCGGACATGTATGGTGCACCACCAAAGCACTGGCTGACTGTCCCACTTCTTGGATTTCTTCACTATTTTCTTGGGCTTCTTTTGGTCTTGAGTCTTGGACTTCTACGCATCTTTTAGGTCTTCTTTTGATGTGTTGCATCCTCAGAGCCTTAGTCCAATCCTTTTCGCATCCTGTGAAATATAAATACAAACACTAGCAAACACATTAGTCTATGGGCTATGTTGATCATCAAACACTAAAATCATTTAGTCAAATGAGTCGAGGTCTATTTTCCTTACAGTAGCTACAACCAACTTCTTATCCCTCTTGTTTAATTGTAGCTAGCTCTTCTTCATTAATGTGTGGCATACTTGTCTATTTCACAAGGTTTCTTGGTTCTCGTGTATAACTAGTCTGCTTATCCTCTCTCTTTTCTTCTCTCACCTCCAACTCAACATTTAGCTTTCTTATAGCCCGTTATAATACTTGCTCATGAAAAACCGATGCAAACTCTAGATTGTACATGCCCTAACAACTATATATACGCTACTGTGAGTTGCTCCGAAACACCACAATGGCTTATGTGTCCAACGATAACAGTCAGACGCCCACATGTGCGAGGTTTTTTAAGGCGAAGTTTCGCATCAAATACTATATGATGCTTTTTTAAGTACTCTAGTTTAGCCGTTGCAAACATAGTTCACTACTGTTTCACTATGTATTTGTTCTAAGTCAAACATCTTTAACTGGAATTGTACAAAAAGTACACAGAAAATAAACTAGTTTCTATGATGTCTTCATAAAATATATTTTGATATAGAGCAATTTATTTAAACGTGTATATGTTAATATATTTTAAAACATTTGGTCAAAACTAGAAAAGATTAGTCTAATACTCGTCTAACTCTACGATCCCGAGAAAGAGAAGAGGAGGAGAGGGGCCAGGGCGGCGGCGCGCGCGAGCATGAGTGAGGGGGAGGGGGAGACAGGGGGCTATGTGCGTGCGAAGGATGAGGGGGAGAATGATCTAAATTACATTGGCTATTGGATTTGAGTGAGTAAGAGAGATAAGAGTTATCCAGCGATTCGAACCGTTGATTTTGAGAGTGTGCTATTTATAGGTGCAATTCGTTTGATGGATTTAGCGGAGGTTAGAGCATCTCCACTAGTTCCCCAAAGAAGTCCCTAAACTTAATTTAGGGTGTTATTAACAAAAAAATCAACCTTCAACAATTCATTGAATGAGGTCCCTATATATACCAACTTTTTAAATATCCCTATTTAGTCCTCAAACTTGGAGAGCTCTTGTGCACCCCCAATAGCCTATTGTGCATGTCAATCAACCGTAAAATCATTTACCCACCATCGAGTTCGCACTCATGTATAAGTGATGTACTTTGAATGGTTTGTGCTAAGAAAAGAATGAATTCATCATCCTCATTCGATAAGCCTGAAGATGGCCCATCCAAAAATTTAGAGAAAAATGACTAACCACGATTCATATAGAATGAAAATATTAATAAAGAGAAGAATGGTTGTTATTGAACTTTATCTTACAAATAAAACCAAATTTGAAGTTAATAACAAGAAAACTGAGTTAGCACAGTTTAAAAATATTTAACAACCAAAGAATTGAGAACTATAAGAGATAAATGTTGATTTTATTCCTAATATGTGTTTAGCAACTTGCTAAATCACAGTTTAGGAAGTCTTTTTTAGAGGACTAATGGAGATGCTCTTATGAGTGTTGAGTGATTTGGTTGAGGTGAGTTTTGAAAAGTTAAAACTAGTGGGTTACATAGGGGTATAAATTAATTTAAAATGGTAAAACTAAAATAAACTAAAAATTAGGGTGGATAGAGTATTTAGTTATCTTAAATTAGAGTATTTACTTATATGGTCTGATGAAACTAGAAGAAAACATTTTAAACCAGAAGAAAAAAGTATTTTTTGCAAATATTTATCATGACTATTAGTCCACATGTATATGAATATATTTTTATTTACATAGTTGCTTATTAATAGAGGCAATTATGATTATACCCATCTCCCGCATTGAACTTCTGATTTTACCGTCGTTTTTAACTTTGTGATTTTACCCCTCTATTTTGAAAATGCAGTTGTTGTGCCCTATCTCTCTTAACACCGTTAGTGAAAATCAGAATTAGTGATTAAAAACAAAAATAAGGGGTAAAGTCAGAATTGCAAGGTGAGAGAAGAGTATAATCATAACTAACCCTGAAAAAATGTTGAAATTTTTAGGGTTAATTATTATTATACCTTTCTCCCACCTTGAAATTGTCATTTCTTCCTTTATTTTTTTTATTTTTAATCACTAATTCTAATTTTTACTAACAGTGTTGTTGTGGTTTCGGAAACCGGGAGACAATAGAATTTGTGTTCGGTGGGGGTGCTATCGCGGACTCACTCTGAATGGTGAATCGCTAAGATTCGAGCAAGGGGTATGAAATAGAGAATTATACTGGTTCAGGTTCACGCCCTAGTCCAGTGTAGTGCTGATCGTACTATTGCTTGAGGACTGTGTTACAGGTGGTGCTTGTGTCTAGAAAGAAGGAGGGGGTCCTACCCTTTTATAGCTCAAGGGTAGGACCTTACAGTGGGAACTTGTATTCTACCGATGAGATCGTGGCATGCTGCCCTTGATTGGCATAGTCCTTCTGACGTATCTTGTAGGGTCGTACGTAGTCGTACTCCCAGTATGGTGTATTGCTTCATCCGTCTGATATGCAGGTCCCTGTAGAGAGTCTGATGCTGACATAGTGTCACTTGGTGGGTTCCATAGGGTAGACTTACGGTATGCTTTGGGGGCGTGCGTGGTGCAGATTCATCTTCCATCATGAGCCTTGTGTCACCTCCCTACGTGCATAGGCATACACTCGGTATGGTGTATCGTCCCGTCCTTTCTAATATGTAGGTTACTGTAGAGACTGGTGCTGAGATTCTCCATGAATATGGTTGACCGGCCTCATGAGACAGCGGAGATACACCTAAGACCGTACGAGGGGGTGTACTATCCTGTTGACAGGGACTCCTCAGTGCCCTTCGGTAGCCGCACTCGTGGTCCAGATGTGGTTTGGTGGTGACGCGTCTTGTCCTGCTGACGTGGGTCGGCAGTACTGGGTCGATCCTTCCACCTCACTGAGTTGCTCGGTGAGGACTTGGTCAGCTGCCTCGTCTCGCAAGGTTGGTTGACAATGAGTTGGTCGATCGCTCCGTCCGCAGGATTGCTCGGCAAAGGGCTAGTTGCCCGCTCTGCATCGCTGGGTTGCTCGGCAGAGGGTTGGTCGGCCTCTCTGCCTCGCAGGGTTGTTTGGCCCCTCCGCATCGTAGGGTTGCTTGGCAGAGGGTTGGTCGTCCACTCCGCCTCGCAGGGTTGCTCGACAGAGGGTTGATCGGCAAGTGGGTCGTTAAGAGGCTTTGGGCCTATTTTGGGCACTCGATTCCTGGGTACCGAATAAGTGTTAAGGGGGAGAGGCAAACAACGGCTTTGCTCTTAAAACAGAGGAGTAAATCACAAAGTTAAAAACGAGAGATAAAATCACAATTGCAAGGTCGGGGTATAATTACAATTGCCCCTTGTTAATATCATTCAAGTTGTCCTCATTTTTCCGAATGTATATACTCCAGAGTATATATATATATATATATATATATATATATATATATATATATATATATATATATATATATATATATATTAATAAGCACCTCTGCAAATATAAGCATTAAAATATCTGCCAATATGCTTTAAATTTGCTCGCCATTCTGTTGTTTGAAGAAAATATGTTTCTCGTTCATGAATATAAGCATTATTCGCCATTTGTCTATCGAGAAAGCATTATTGGCCATGCTGATCGGCGGTGTGTAGCTATTTAATGGAGTTTTATAGTATACACGTAGTAGGCTATCACATCAGATTTTATGCTGATAACTGTGCCAGATCTTATCTTGACGAAATTTTATAAAACTCCATCCATCTCTCTTTATGACTAATCAGTCAAGTCATTAAATCTGCTAATATGGCATAATATTAAATATAAACTAAACTTACATAAAACTATCACTAAGGTATGTACAACTCTAAGCCTCTTGATCGATTTTTCATGTACCAAAATATATTAAAAGACTACATGATACAACTATAAACCTCTAGATTATAAATATTTAGTTAGAAGACGATATATCATTTATAAACAGACTCTCCATAAAAAGATTGTCTCTTGTACTTTTTTATTTAGCTCCTTAAATACTGGTTAAAGGACACTATATATATTAAATGAGGTTGTTCATGTCCTAAGCGTAAGGATCTGTACAATTTTGAGCCCTCGTATCGTTTTTTCAAGTATAAGAGACAACTAAAAAAACTCTATAATATAACTTAGAGCCTTTATCATAAATTTAGTTAATAGACAATATATATTGAGAGTCGTGGAGATATGTTCTTGGCGAAGAACCTATCTTTTATTTTTTTTTCTTCGCTTGCTCTCTAAAGACCTCGTCTAATTAACGTCTAATTAATGAAGTTGTATATGCTATAAGCATGTCGTGGAAGGCAATGGGACCGTCAGAATTCTGTAGTATAGTTGTCATACAGGTCTTCACATCGACCACAGAACAAGACACTTAATAAGAGTATGATAATAGTAGTAGTATAATATATAAAGCACAACGAGACTCGCCACGGCCACATGTTCAGCTTTTTGAGCCTTAAATTTTTTTATTAATGTGCGCATCAAATCCTCAACCGCCAGGAATGCGACGGGTGACTATCTACCCTCCAATGTATTTATTTCGAACTGATGTTAAACTAAGGGCACTCTCCTACTGAAAATCATGTATAGGTTCTATGTCTATTAATTTACATAGACAGTATGTATAGATACTATGTTTTTAAACATATAGCTTCTATAAATAATTTTAACCTTATCATATTTCTTCTCTCTCATCTATTTCCATGTTTTGGTTATCGCGTAGATATGATTTTTTTCAAATAAGAAATTAGTTCCTCCTCTTTTTTCATTAGATCGCATGCCACGTCAGTAAAATACTTAGATGGCAGGATAATTAATACACATGATAACCATGATAGCTTCTACACTAGTACGACGAGTGCCCTGACATGCAAACGAAAAAAGGAAATCAGTTCGACCGGCACGTGCAAAGTATTTCGTTTGCAGCGGCTAACCAAAAATTGCAATCTTAAATTAGCCGATTCGACGAGTCCATCTCTAGGATTTATTGACCTGCCGATTTTTTTGCGACACATTTGATCGGTTCGCAGCTGGCTTTTCCAGGTGGTCCATCTTTTGCAACCAGGGACCAGAGTCTGTGCGAAAAATGATACATGCAAAAAAAAGTTGAAATTGCGGGATTGAAATGCATGATCGGATAAATGAAATTACGGGAAAATCTGGACGCCGTCAACAGATTTTTAATTGCGAAAGATCACTGTTGGACATTAATTGCGAAAGGTCACAGGCAGGTGCGTGCTGCTAACGATGAAAGGTTTGACTTCATCTGATGACAAGTCTACCAATCTCTTAGCAGGACCATCAGCAGATTCTAATGTGGCTCAGTTAATGACGCACAGGGGGGTCAAGGGCTGAAAAGGTTGCCGGTAGGACATGGCAAAATGAGCTATCTAGGAATTACTTTCCTGATACTCCAAGGCAAAGATGTGGTCTCGTACAAAATTCCTGAGGGCTAGTTTGGATACTTTGGGATTAGAGCGTTTTGTAGGGATTGAGGAGGGTGTAAATCCCCAATAGATCAAATACTCTCTCAATACATCTAAATCCATTCAAATCCCACTCATTACTAGAGTACCCAAACTAGACCTGAATGTTTCTAGCAAGAGTGTTTTTGCAATACCATAGAAAAAGCAACACACACACAATCTCTGGATTAATTCGCACTGTAACGGTATATTCTGCACTGAAGAGCTAGGGAAGGGAAAAAATAAAGATACACAAGCTGGTCCAGTCATGTGTCAAACTTAGCAGAGCTATGTTACACCACTAACACAAGCAAGCAAGGAGAATTCTGTAATCTGTACAAGATAGCAGAACTACTCGTTGTACATTTCAGAACAGTTTCAGAAACCTGTTTCAATGGGGTATCAAGAGGGTATGTGGGGGCACAGATGACTACTAGTAATTTACAACGCAGCCTTGACCGTTGTAAAGCCACGACGACGCTAATCCTCCAGCTCGACGAGCTGCGCCCGTCTCTCGGCAGCTTTCTTCCTGACGAAGATCCCCCACCTCATTGCCGCCTTGATCTTGAGCCAGCCGACGACAGCTTTGCCGGATGAATGGCTGCGCTCGCTTTCGAACCCGGGGTTGGGCAAGGGAGAGGGCATGTAGGGCTGGAAGTTGAACGTGTCGTCTGACAAACTCCCGGAGGCTCCACCCATGCTGAAGACCCTCAGCAGCTGCTGCATGTCCTCGCTCTCGAGCATCTGGTGGCTCTTCACGCGAATGTCCTCTGTGAAGTCGTCGGCGTACTGGCTGTCGCGGTTCCTGGGCCAGTCAACGTATCCCACGTTTGCTGGCTGAATTGGCTGGCCCTGAGAAATTACTTGGTGCAACTGGCCCAGTTCCAGACCCATGGCATCGTTTGCAGACCCTGTCAGCAGGTTAGGTGGTAGGAACGAAAATGTGTCATCGTATGGCGTCTGGAGATTGGTGGATGAACTCTGGAGTTGAGATAGATGTGTTGCTGATTGGTCGACACCATACCCTACGGAATCAGTTCCACCTGAAAGGAATTAAAGAAGCACGGCGCTCAAATTTCAAAGCCTCACAATAATGATGTAACAAAATCTACAAGTCTAATGTCTAGAGCATCGTATCAAACTAATATCCATATCGATGTAATTACAACAGCAGCTAGGTTTTCCAGTTAATAAAAGCTACAAACTGAAACGACCAACAAAATAGTAACTGTGGTAATCATATCTTTGCCTCAAATGCTGCTCACCTGATGGTGATGACCCTGGCATGCTCGTTGAGGAGAGGTGTTGTTGATACGAAGTCGAACCACCCGCAGAAGCATGCGTCTCAGCTTGACCAGTGGATGCAGCCTTTTTCTTTGGTTTAAGGTTCAATAGACCTTTGCCATCATATTCAATGACATACATCCAGTTATCATATGCTTTCTTTACCAATGCATCAGCAAACAGCTGTAAAGAACAATGAAGTTCTAATCAGTGGTGTTTTTATACAAAAAAATAACCTCAGCAGTGAAAGAGAGTTACTTCAATTGAGTAGGCAATTACTACAAGCTCATACTTTTAAAGTCCAGCTGCATCCCTATACATCTATAGAAGGCCATAAGAGCTCTGACACATTTGGGTAAAGTGGTGATAATTCATAGACTTCTCAAGATTTGGTGAGACCTTCCATGCAGAAGACATGGAAGTTCTGAACAGTGAACACTTAAAAAACATTTTCATCATCACCCTTGTATAAAATTGAATGCAAAGAAATCAGAAATCTAGATTGTAGATCAATGTAACATAACATCATGTTCGAACTGCAGTTTATTAAAATTTCTAAGCTCCACAGCTTGACAGTTCTGGTACCCAACTTGCATGATTAAAAATAACATCGTCTCATAAGAATAATATCGGTATGCAATTTAATTTTATCTTGGAATTATGTATGTCACTCAATATCGTGAATATATACTAAGTCAATAGCAATACTAACCTTTTGGCTATCATCAAGACTCTCGGATGAATAGAACTGTTCGCCAGAAATCAACCCACAGAATGCATAGATGTTGTTGAAAATAGCACCAATACTTCTGCTCTCATCAGAATAGTATATGTAATATTTCCCACTTAAGACACAAGTCTTTGCATGTTCCACAAGGGCATCCCACATTTTGTTGGACATACCACTTCCAAGTATCTATCACAGAAGAGCATTAATAGTCATAAACTGAAACACATAAAAATGAAAGTATAATAATAGTAAGTTAATAACACACCCACATACGAACTTACACTGCGCAATTTCTGTGGGTCCCGAACTACGAGCCTAAGGAAATCCTCAACTGTAGATATTCCAGATTTGTTCAGCCTCTTATGGAATGAGCCATCCTTTCCTATTTTTTCCAACCTCCAGACCTCATCTTTTAGCGTAGGTGGATAGTGCTTCTTGTACACTAGGTAAATGAATCTGGAATAGTTTAGATATGTGTCAATAGAAATACAAAAACAATTTTTTGGGACTTACATTCTCCTCTATGGTCCTTAACCATGAAGGCTTCCGTTTTTGCTTCACGAATGCGAACACCCTCACAAAATCCTGAGGCAAGCTTCAAGCCAAGCCTGAACTTCCTACTCCTTATCCAGCTAGAGTTATCTGTGAACGTAAGCTCCCCAATTGTCCCGACACCTTCTTTTAGTGTGACTTGTAGATCGCCGGTTAAAATAGGCCGTTTTCCCTCGCGCTCTTTCACAACATGGCTGTCAAACTCTTCCCCTGTCCAGCCCTCCTCATCTTCATTGTTGAAATCACCTTCGAGAACAACAATGTCAAGTTTGGCAGACGACTCTGGTCCAGATGATACAACACCACCAGTGCCAGCATCAAGCAAAACAACATGAATTGCAGCTCCCTGCTCCCCTTCAACTTTTCCTCCGGTGAAAAGGGGAAGTGACAGCCTTGTCCGGAATTGGAGTTGCAGAGCTCTTCCATCTGGACCTTCAATTCGCTTTGGGGAAGACCTGTTATAATTAAAAAGAGGGGAAAATTGTTAGTACCAACATGCTTCCTTATTTGGATTGCAATCTACCCAGAATGGCAAGTGAAGGAAAATACTTTATTCCTAAATAGGCTCCATGAATAGGTCATTTTGATGAAGCAACTACTGCCAGTGCCAGTCACTACTACAGTGTTGAATTGAGTAAGAGAAAGGATAATTTGTGAATTTACATGCATACCTTCCCCCGATTGTTGCAGGGCCAAGTCTGCCCAGTGCGCGCTCCACTTCTTCACTGACCTATCAAGTAAATAAAGAACAAAGTCAGAGCCAAAAGGAATGATGCATTTGTGCTTGATGAATAGTTTCTACATAATGTTCTTACTACTCTACGAAGAATTGGTTCCAGTGATGAGCAGAGCCTCTGCAGACTATCCATCTTTAAAGCTTCAACAATAACACTGCAGGGTAGATAGAGAGATTATTTACAACTAGAATGTGATAGGTCATTATTTTGTTATTAATACGTTAAAATAAAACGCCAAACAAGCAAGAGAGCCAATTCTGTCAGCAACACAAAATCTTTATACATACAAGTGCAGCAACTATGGAAGGAAGATTGGATGTGCGTGAAGGAATCACTACTTAAAACGGTGGCCAACAATGATCAGTAACGCCTGTGAGCTGTGTTTTCCTTCTGAGGGGACATGGAACGTGCCTGTAGCATTTTCATGTTATGATTCATTGGTGTTGGAGCTGTTTTTGGCGTTTTATAATAGTTCAGAGGTGTTTTGAACGTTTCAGGATTGGGCATGCCGCGTATTAAGCCCTTTGTGCTAAGGTGTGTTGGTATTTTTCTTGTTTAGTTGCTAGCTGCGTAGTTGTACCTCTTAAACTTGATGTAACATTGTTGATGTGAAGTAATGAAATTCGGTTCTTTGTGCTATCAGAAGAAAATGTGCAACAACTATATTTTCTTAATCTGATTGTGTGGCAATCTGAATTCGAACTCAAATCCAAACAACAAAGGTATTCACTAAACCTATTAGTAGGTGATTCAGCAAGTCTCAAAAACATGAGAACGGTACATGTTCATAACGTGCATTTGCAAAGAGAATACAGGTATATCGTATATGCAACTGAATTATAACACTGGTTATTAGATTGATAACTCTATTCCTACTTACGGCTTTACAATAATTCATGTGTCCCTGAATCAATCTAGACTCATATCCATCAACACTGTATGTTTGCATAGGCTACCATGCTCTAATTTCACTTGAGATCTTTAGATACTCCTAGAAACGTAGACCAAACTTGGAGAAATTAAGTGACTTTAAACAGGTACCCAAATCTGTATTGAAAAGGAATTGTCGAATTGAACTTGAGTGGGCTGAGCATGCAGCCACTGAACTACACCCTTAACGAACCAAGCTGGGCTCGATTCCTTTGCTTATCTGGTAACACACATTCGACAGCGGTTACTTCAACTTTGAAATAAACAGGGGCATTACCTGATTTACCGAAACCCCAACGGCCAAAGCATTATTACTCGTGTCCAACTAACGGAACATTAGGTCGATGTTAACGGTACAAATACTTTCCATTTTGGACAAGGTGGCACTATGAATATTCCATGCTAGGGTACATGCTTTCATGAGTTGAGACTGTTACATAAAAAAACTAACACCAAGATCAATATTTCTTCCAAATTCTACGGTCCAGCCAACCAGTTTGCCATCATTCCAGCCAATTCTCCAACAACCTACACCAAACCCTAGCTTAAACGTTGATGTTAGCACAGACCAGTCACCGGTAGCTACTGAAGATGATATCAGCTCGAGTTCAGCTCACCCAAGACAAAGGAAACACGAAAAAAAACAAACGGGACCATTTCCACAGGTACTCACTACCACAACAGATAAGCTGAAACGTAATCCAGGCCCAAATTTCCGAATAGTATATAATACTGAAGTCACAAAGCTCCCAATAGCGTTCGGCGTTTTCCCCATTCGTGCAACTAATTCCACAGCTTGTCAAACAGAAAGCACATCACGAAGCTAAACACGCACAAAAGCGGAACCCCGAGAATTCCTCACCTGGCCAGTGCCGGAGGCCGCGACCTCTTGGCATCAGGACGTCCGTCGCCGGCGCCCCCGCCGGCGTCCTCGAGCCCACGCTTCTCCTTCATCGCTGGCACGAAGGCCCGGGCGAATCTGCACCGAATCCAATGAAACTCGCGTCAGATTCCGCCCCTCTAGGCCTCTACAATTCGGCGCGTGCGAAGAAGTAGTTGAGACGGGGGGTGGGAGACTGGAGAGGTCGCTCACCTGGTTCGGACGCCGGAATCGGAGACGGGACGAGGCCACGAGGGCCAGCCCAGATCGCGGACAAAAGGGAAGGGAAGCGACCGACCGCGCACACAGTTCGATGTGTGGTAGGGGAAATGAACCTATATACTATAGTATACATTACTGCCCGACACTTCGCACCCGGCCATCGACTCGTCCATCGCAAATCGATCACTGGCATTGGGCCCGGACATGGATTTTTACGCAGGTCCCACCCGACGTATATACGGTGTGTGAACGGGTATAGTGGCGGCGCGGGGCGAAACGAAAAAGCGGAAGCAGCACATTGCGGGCCCCCACAGTGACAGTGACGTCGTTATCTGGTTGGCTGACGTGGTCTCGGCGCACGCAAATATCGCAAGGGCAGGATAGCGCGGCGGAGCGGGCGCCCGGCGCCGCGACCGGTCCACGAACGGCGTGATCTTCTGGCGGGGGCAGGAGGAAAGGAGACAACGATTACCGCCATATGGAGCAGGCTGAAGAGCATAATAAACACGTGAATAGGGCCGGCCGTTTTTTAGAATTTGAACAGGGCACTCTATCCAAGAACATTTGAGAGAAGATTAATAATTATAATCTTTCTTAAGGCACATTATCCAAGACAGATAAAATAGAACGTTTGGATCTATATCACATAAAATTCGTCTGATCACCAGAATCTATAGTTAACAAACTCGGTCTAAAACCTTCTTTGGAATGCAGGAATTTCTGAGAAAACATACAGAAATTTTATAAGAATCATTTTATTTTCACAGTAAAAACACTGAAAACCGGAGAAACCCCGCATCCCAAATGGGGCCTAAGCTTGTGAGTGAAAATGAGAAAATAACAAGTTCTTTTTCTAAATTGACGCTTCATGTTTCATTATAGGGAAATGGTCATATTGTTGTTCGTGCTAGGAATCTATTTTTCACTGATAGAGTGATCTGGGAAAGGTATCTAATTGCATCAAGTCAAAATATATATCTATGAATATTGATCATTATTGGTTGTGTCTTGGAAAAAATATGCCATATGTACATGTTCGTATCTGTTGGTGTATCAGCCATATGTTGAGACATCTGGGAAGCAAGGAATAGAATGTGTTTTGAAAATGTATTGATTAATTCACCTAATGATATTATTTGACCCGCTTGTTCATTGATCACTTACTGGACAGGATTAAGCAAGAAAGAGCTTCAGGATTTGCTTCAAGAGGGAGCTAGGTTGTTGGTTCATGTTGCAAATGCAAAAGTGGATAATCTGATTGAAGGTGTTGTCAACACTGATGATGATGATGGTAATCCAACACAGGACGAGTGATTCAATGGCGGCACCATTTTCGGTAGGCTACATGTATCGATTGGATAGATGTTACTCGGCGCACTTTGTCATGGTGTTGAATGAGTTTTAGTTCAAACTTTGTGTCTGATGATTGGTTCTCCAACTTAAACTTTGTATGTGATTGGGAAGGTCCATGTTCTGGTGGGTAAACCTGAATCAGGTGAATGCCACTGGGAAAAATGTTATCCTCGTCTAGTTTCTATGATTTGCCATAAGTCTCTGATGTATCTGTCTATGTTGGCGGGTACATCCAAAACTTAGTTGTATTTCCTGTTATGAATATAATAGAAATGGGGAGGTCCTCTTTTAAAAATGAAAGGGAAATGTTTATTGTTATTCTAAAAAAAATTCTCACAAAGATAATACGCTTATACACACATGTATTGTATGCCACCTAGATAAATGAGGTAATTATTATTTTGATTAAGAAATAGAATGATTTCCTAGCATTGTACTATGTTTTTGTATAGCTAAAAATACCATCTTCTTGCATTTAGAGATATAATCCTATAATATCGAGTGCAATTTTATGATATTGAGATATGTAAGTGGTTTTCTTCGTAATAGAGAATATCATATGTAAAAATCTGTGATGGAGTTGGAAAATTCGTTTCTAGATAAAAAGGCTATCATAGTTAAAAATCTATGTAAAAATCTTGGACATTTACAACTCTATCATAGATAATGTCTTGGTCGTTTACAACTCTGTTAGAGATAGACTACAGTCAAACCAAGATTGATTTCTAACAAACTATGTTACTCCTTCTAACACTTCCCCTCGGTCAGAATTACCCATGCCGAGGTTGTACTAAAATTTTCTTAATCTTCTTACTTGTAACACTTTGTAAAGCTAGCAGCTATCTGGTCTCTTGATGAAACTATCTTGATTTGTAACAACTTGTTGGCTACTCTCTTGCACAAAATGATAGTCAATCTCAATGTGCTTAGTATGAGAGTGAAAATTCAGATTGTATGACATGTAGGTCACACCTAAGTTGTCATACCACAAACTCGATACTTCATGTTGAACTATTCCACGTTCCTTTATAATTGTTTCTACCCTAATTACTTCTATGGCAACATTTGCTAACTATTTGCACCCCACCTTAGTGCTAGATCAAAACATTGTCAACTACTTCTTAGCACTCTTGGAAACTAGATTCTCGACAAGACAATAGATGGCAAAACCTCATATTGACCTTCTATCATCAATACAACTAGCTCAATCTACATCAAAAAATGTTCTTACAAACATGATTTTTACACCAATAGTTCCTTATATATATATATACTCTTTTAGCAGTGACCATGTGTTTAGTTGTTGGCACATGTAGGTATTAGCAAACCTTGATCACCAAAAATGTAAGATATATATGGGCATGTTTGGTTCCCTACATAAATTGCCACACTTTGCCTAACTTTTCTGCCTAAGGTTAGTTATTCAATTCGGACGACTAACCTTAGGCAAAGTGTGGCAGATTTAACCGCGAACCAAACAGGCTTGTAAGGGTTAGATATTATAGTGCACCTACAACATTTATATATCTTGTTGCTTCTTATTATCAAGAGGAATACCACTGTATGCTTAAAATTTCTTAGAGACAGAAAGTGGAGTGCTCATTGATTTACAATTTTCTATGTCTCCTTTCTATATGATTCTTGTAGAATACTTTCTCTGATTTAATAGAATTCCTTCATTAATTTGTTCTACCTTTATTCCTAGAAAATAATGCGACACTCCTAGATCCTTGAGATCAAACTCAGCTTGCAAGTCTGCTAACTTTGCTTTCATGACATCATTAGACGAGCTAGCCACCACAATATTATCAACGCAGATCAATAGATAGATAGTGCCCCCACCCTTACTATAAATAAAGGAGATATCTTCCTTTGAAGCAACAAAACCAAGTCGAACAAGTTTAGTACTAAGTCTTGCATACCAAGCTTTACATGCTTTAATCCATATATAGCTTTGTCCAATCTACACACATGATTAGGATATTCCAAACTATCATAGCCAATTGACTAATTTATATTTACTTATTCTTCAGAACACCATGCAAAAAAATCATTTTAAACTAACCTTTGGTTACTACAATTGACAAAATAATCATGATAGTAGCCACTTTAATGACTGGACTAAAAGTCTCTTTATAATAAATTATGTATGTTTGCTTAAAACCTCATGAAACAAGGAGAACTTTGTATTTATCAATTGTACCATCATCATGTTTCTTGACTTTAATTATCCACTTTGAATATACGATGTTACTCGCACTTTCCCTATAAACCAAGTGCCAAGTTTTATTCCTTACAAGTGCAATGAATTCTTCATTCATAGCTTGCGTCTAATTGTCATAAGTCACAACTTCATCAAAATCTTGTGGCTCACCTGATATGGTTAGAAGGCATAAGAAATTATTATCTTTGATTTAGTAGTCTTATTTTTCAATATGGCAATTGAAAGGGAAATGTGCCTTTGGGCCATTTCTAAGTATTTTGGTGATTGAGTGCCAACACAAGTGCTTTTGTGTTAATCTATGCAAAGTGGTGGACAAAATGCAAATCATGTCAAAAGGTATGTTTCTAGACTTAGTACATTGTTTTATGGACTAATGTATTATGTCTAAGTGCTGGAAACAGGAAAAATTGAGTTGGAGAAGAGATGGCTAAGTTCAGCCAAGGTCAGCGCAGTCTGGGTGCACCGGACTGTCCGGTGGTGCACCGGACAGTGTCCGGTGCGCCAGCTGGCTCAGGCGAACTTGCTGCTCTCGGGAAGAAATAAACGACGTACGGCTATAATTCACCGGACTGTCCGGTGTGCACCGGACAGTGTCCGGTGAGCCAACGGTCGACTGGGCCAACGGTCGGTCGCGCGATCTGCGCGGGACACGTGGCCGAGCCAACGGCTAGAAGGAGGCACCGGACTGTCCGGTGTGCACCGGACAGTGTCCGGTGCGCCAATGGCTCCCAGGCGTCAACGGTCGGCTTCGCCAAATAAGGAAAGAGATCCGCACCGGACAGTGTCCGGTGGTGCACCGGACTGTCTGGTGCGCCAAGTGACAGAAGGCAAGAATTGCCTTCCCGGATTGCTCTCAACGGCTCCTTGCTGCCTTGGGGCTATAAAAGGGACCCCTAGGCGCATGGAGGAACATATCAAGCATACTCAAAGCATTCCTAAGCACCAAGACTTCGATTCCACGCATTTGCTTCTTCGTGATAGCATCTAGAGCTCTTGTTGAGTTGTGAACTCGTCGGGTTGTGTTGCGAGCTCTTGTTGTGACTTGTGTGCGTGTTGACATTCTGATTTCGTGTCTTGTGTGCGTTGCTCATCCCTCCCTTACTCCGTGCCTCTTTGTGAACTTCAAGTGTAAGGGCGAGAGACTCCAAGTTGTGGAGATTCCTCGCGAACAGGATTAAGAAAAGCAAAGCAAAACACTGTGGTATTCAAGTGGGTCTTTGGACCGCTTGAGAGGGGTTGATTGCAACCCTCGTCCATTGGGATGCCACAATGTGGAGTAGGCAAGCGTTGGTCTTGGCCGAACCACGGGATAAACCACTGTGCCATCTTTGTGATTGATCTCTTGTGGTTATTGTGTTTTGTTGAGACTCCTCTCTAGCCACTTGGCGATTATTGTGCTAACGCCTAACCAAGTTTTTGTGGCTTAAGTTTAAGGTTTTACAGGATCACCTATTCACCCCCCTCTAGGTGCTCTCAATTGGTATTAGAGCCATTCTCTTCACGAAGGGACTAATCGCCCGAAGAGATGGATCCTAAGGGGAAGGGAATCGTGATCAACGACAAGGAGAAGGAGTCCTTCGTCAACGAGCCAAAGGATGACAAGCCTACCGACTCGGGCTCGGGCCACAGACGCAAAGATGGGAAGAAGAAGAAGACAAGACGCATCAAGGAGATCGTCTACTACGACGACAGCGATGAGTCCACTTCTTCCCAAAAGGACAACGACGACAACGACTACGAGAGAAGGAAACCGGTTAATTCGAACTTTTCTTTTGACTACTCTCGTATTCCACAAAGTACAAATGCTCATTTGCTCTCCATTCCACTTGGCAAACCTCCTCACTTTGATGGAGAGGACTACGGATTTTGGAGCCACAAAATGCGTAGTCACATGTTCTCTCTCCATCCAAGCATATGGGAGATTGTGGAAAGTGGAATGAAATTTGATAGCTCGGATAGTCCTATGTTTATCAATGATCAGATTCATAGAAATGCACAAGCTACTACTATGTTGTTAGCCTCTTTGTGCAGGGACGAGTACCATAAGGTGAGCGGCTTGGACAATGCCAAGCAGATCTGGGACACCCTCAAGATCTCTCATGAGGGGAACGACGTCACCTTACTCACCAAAATGGAGTTGGTGGAGGGTGAGCTTGGAAGATTCGCAATGATAAGGGGCGAGGAGCCAACCCAAACATACAACTGGCTCAAGACCCTTATCAACAAAATAAGGAGCTACGGAAGCACGCGATGGACGGATCACGACGTCGCCCGCCTAATGCTAAGGTCTTTTACTGTACTTGATCCACATTTGGTGAACAATATTCGTGAAAATCCTAGGTACACCAAGATGTCGCCCGAAGAAGTCCTTGGAAAGTTCGTAAGCAGGCGAATGATGATCAAGGAGGCAAGGTACGTGGACGACGCGTTGAACGGTCCAACCCATGAGCCTCAACCCATTGCTCTCAAGGAAACGAGGAGCAAGGAGGCGCTACCTAGCAAGGTGGCGCAAGTTGAGGCGGCCGGGCTCAATGATGAAGAGATGGCCCTCATCATCAAGCGCTTCAAGACGGCGCTAAAGGGTCGCAAGGGACAGCCAAGCAAGACCAAGACAAAGGGGAAGCGTTCATGCTTCAAATGCGGTAAGATTGGTCATTTTATTGCTAACTGTCCCGATAATGAAAGTGACCAGGAACAAGGGAGAAAGAGGGAGAAGAAGAAGGAATACAAGAAAGCTAAGGGCGAGGCACACCTTGGAAAGGAGTGGGACTCGGATTGTTCGTCATCCGACTCCGAAAATGAAGGACTCGCCGCCACCGCCTTCAACAAGTCATCCCTCTTCCCCAACGAGCGTCACACATGCCTCATGGCAAAGGAGAAGAAGGTATGTACTCGAGACAGTACTACTTATGATTCTTCTAGTGATGATGAATCTAGTGATGAAGAAATAGATTACTCTAGTTTGTTCAAGGGATTGGATAGGACTAAAGTAGATAAGATTAATGAATTGATTGATGCCTTGAATGAAAAGGATAGACTCTTAGAAAAATAAGAGGACCTTTTATATGAAGAACATGACAAATTTGTAGAGGCACAAAAATCTTATGCTTTAGAAGTTAAAAGAAATGAAATGCTTTCTTGTGAACTATCTTCTTGCCATGAGACAATTTCTAGCTTAAGGAACATGAATAATGATTTGAATGCTAAGTTAGAAATAGCTAGTAAATCTAACTCTTGTGTAGAACATGTTATGATTTGCAAGAGGTGTAAAGATTTTGACATTGATGCTTGTAGTGAACACCTAGTGTCAATTTCTAAATTGAATGATGAAGTGGCTAGTCTTAGTGCCCAACTTAAGACTAGCAAAAACGAATTTGATAAGTTAAAATTTGCAAGGGATGCCTACACGATTGGTAGACACCCCTCAATTAAGGATGGACTTGGTTTCAAGAGGGAAGCCAAGAACTTAACAAGCCATAAGGCTCCCATCCCCGCCAAGGAGAAAGGGAAGGCCCCTATGGCTAGTAGTGCTAAAAAGAACCATGCTTTTATGTATCATGATAGGAGACATGCTAGAAATGCAAATGGAAGTTATGATGCTTTTGATTCACATGTTTATGACTCTCATGCCATGTTTGCTTCTAGTTCTTCCTATATGCATGGTAGAGATATGTATAGGAGATATTTTGTTCATAGGCCTAGGAGAAATGTTGTTAATGGTCCTAGGAAAGTTAATGAACCCTCTACAATATATCATGCTTTAAATGCTTCCTTTGCTATTTGTAGAAAGGATAGGAAGATAGTTGCTAGAAAATTAGGGGCAAAATGCAAGGGAGACAAAGCTTGCATTTGGGTCCCTAAGGATATTTGTGCTAACCTTGTAGGACCCAACATGAGTTGGGTACCTAAGACCCAAGCCTAAATTTTCCTTGCAGGTTTATGCATCCGGGGGTTCAAGCTGGATTATCGACAGCGGATGCACAAACCACATCACTGGGGAGAAGAAGATGTTCACCTCCTATGTCAAGAACAAGGATCCCCAAGATTCAATCATATTCGGTGATGGGAATCAAGGCAAGGTGAAAGGCTTAGGCAAAATTGCAATATCAAATGAGCACTCTATTTCTAATGTGTTTTTAGTTGAGTCTCTTGGATATAATTTGCTATCCGTTAGTCAATTATGCAAAATGGGATATAACTGTTTATTCACAAATGTAGATGTGTCTGTCTTTAGAAAAAGTGATGGTTCACTAGCTTTTAAGGGTGTATTAGACGGCAAACTTTACTTAGTTGATTTTGCAAAAGAGGAGGCCGGTCTAGATGCATGCTTAATTGCTAAGACTAGCATGGGCTGGCTGTGGCATCGCCGCTTAGCACATGTGGGGATGAAGAACCTTCACAAGCTTCTAAAGGGAGAACACGTGATAGGTTTAACTAATGTGCAATTCGAAAAAGATAGACCTTGTGCAGCTTGTCAAGCAGGGAAACAGGTGGGAGGCTCTCATCACACCAAAAATGTGATGACCACATCAAGACCCTTGGAGATGCTTCATATTGACCTCTTCGGACCCGTCGCCTATCTAAGTATAGGAGGAAGTAAGTATGGTCTTGTTATAGTTGATGATTTTTCCCGCTTCACTTGGGTATTCTTTTTGCAGGATAAATCCGAAACTCAGGGGACCCTCAAGCGCTTCCTCAGGAGAGCTCAAAATGAGTTTGAGCTCAAGGTGAAAAAGATAAGGAGCGACAACGGGTCCGAGTTCAAGAACCTTCAAGTGGAGGAGTTCCTTGAGGAGGAAGGGATCAAGCACGAGTTCTCCGCTCCCTACACACCACAACAAAATGGTGTGGTAGAGAGGAAGAACAAGACGCTCATTGATATGGCAAGGACGATGCTTGGAGAGTTCAAGACCCCCGAGCGATTTTGGTCGGAAGCCGTGAACATGGCTTGCCACGCCATCAACAGGGTCTACCTTCACCGCCTCCTCAAGAAGACATCGTATGAGCTGCTAACTGGTAACAAACCCAATGTGTCTTATTTTTGTGTATTTGGGAGCAAGTGCTATATTCTTGTGAAGAAAGGTAGAACTTATAAATTTGCTCCCAAAGCTGTAGAAGGGTTTTTATTAGGTTATGACTCAAATACAAAGGCGTATAGGGTCTTCAACAAATCATCGGGTTTGGTTGAAGTCTCTAGCGATGTTGTATTTGATGAGACTAATGGCTCTCCAAGAGAGCAAGTTGTTGATCTTGATGATGTAGATGAAGAAGACGTTCCAACTGCCGCAATGCGCACCATGGCGATTGGCGATGTGCGACCACAGGAACAATTGGAGCAAGATCAACCTTCTTCCTCAACAATGGTGCATCCCCAACTCAAGACGATGAACAGGTTCATCAGGAGGAGGCATGTGATCAAGGGGGAGCACAAGATGATCATGTGACGGAGGAAGAAGCACAACCGGCACCTCCAACCCAAGTTCGAGCGACAATTCAAAGGGATCATCCCGTCAACCAAATTTTGGGTGATATTAGCAAGGGAGTAACTACTCGCTCTAGATTAGTTAATTTTTGTGAGCATTACTCCTTTGTCTCTTCTATTGAGCCTTTCAGGGTAGAAGAGGCCTTACTAGATCTGGACTGGGTGTTGGCCATGCAGGAGGAGCTAAACAATTTCAAGCGTAATGAAGTTTGGACACTGGTGCCTCGTCCCAAGCAAAACGTTGTGGGAACCAAGTGGGTGTTCCGCAACAAACAGGACGAGCACGGGGTGGTGATGAGGAACAAGGCTCGACTTGTGGCAAAAGGTTATGCCCAAGTCACAGGTTTGGACTTTGAGGAGACTTTTGCTCCTGTGGCTAGGCTAGAATCTATTCGTATATTGCTAGCATATGCCGCTCACCATTCTTTCAGGTTGTACCAAATGGATGTGAAGAGCGCTTTCCTCAACAGGCCGATCAAGGAGGAGGTGTACGTAGAGCAACCCCCTGGCTTCGAGGATGAACGGTACCCCGACCACGTGTGTAAGCTCTCTAAGGCGCTCTATGGACTTAAGCAAGTCCCAAGAGCATGGTATGAATGCCTTAGAGACTTTTTAATTGCTAATGCTTTCAAGGTTGGGAAAGCCGATCCAACTCTTTTCACTAAGACTTGCGATGGTGATCTCTTTGTGTGCCAAAGTTATGTCGACGACATAATATTTGGTTCTACTAACCAAAAGTCTTGTGAAGAGTTTAGCAGGGTGATGACGCAGAAATTCGAGATGTCAATGATGGGCGAGTTGAACTACTTCCTTGGGTTCCAAGTGAAGCAACTCAAGGATGGCACCTTCATCTCTCAAACAAAGTACACGCAAGACTTGCTAAAGCGGTTTGGGATGAAGGACGCCAAGCCCGCAAAGACACCGATGGGAACCGACGGACACACCGACCTCAACAAAGGAGGTAAGTCCGTTGATCAAAAGGCATACCGGTCAATGATAGGATCTTTGCTTTATTTATGTGCTAGTAGACCGGATATTATGCTTAGCGTATGCATGTGTGCTAGATTTCAATCCAATCCAAGGGAGTGTCACTTAGTGGCCGTGAAGCAAATTCTTAGATATTTAGTCGCTACGCCTTGCTTCGGGATCTGGTATCCAAAGGGGTCTAACTGTGACTTGATTGGATACTCAGATTCCGACTATGCTGGATGTAAGGTCGATAGGAAGAGTACATCAGGGACGTGCCAATTCTTAGGAAGGTCCCTGGTTTCGTGGAACTCTAAGAAACAAACCTCCGTTTCCCTATCCACCGCTGAGGCCGAGTATGTTGCCGCAGGACAATGTTGCGCGCAACTACTTTGGATGAGGCAAACCCTCCGGGACTTTGGCTACAATCTGAGCAAAGTCCCACTCCTATGTGACAATGAGAGTGCTATTCGAATAGCGGAAAATCCTGTTGAGCACAGCCGCACAAAGCACATAGACATCCGGCATCACTTTTTGAGAGACCACCAGCAAAAGGGAGATATCGAAGTGTTTCATGTTAGCACCGAGAACCAGCTAGCCGATATCTTTACCAAGCCTTTAGATGAGAAGACCTTTTGCAGGCTACGTAGTGAGCTAAATGTCTTAGATTCGCGGAACTTGGATTGATTTATAGCATACATGTGTTTATGCCTTTGATCATGTTCCTTATGCATTTTGTTGTTTATTTATGGTGCTCAAGTTGTACAAACACTCCCTGGACCTTACAAGTCCATTTGCAAGTGATGCACATATTTAGGGGGAGCTGTGCTACAACTTGACCCTTTGAGACTAACCGTGCGCTTGAGTTTGCTTGTTGTAGTCTCAAAGGAGGTTTGAAAGGGAAAAGGTGGACTTGGACCATAAAAGACTTCCACTGCACTCCGATGAGAGGGTAACTTATTCCAAGTTCATCTCATGTACTCCTATTGCCTTTGTATTCTTAGTTGAAGATTTTGGTGAGGCAATGGGGTTACAGGGCCAAGGTTGATCCCATTTTGGTGCTTGATGCCAAAGGGGGAGAAAATAAAGGCCAAAGCAATAAATGGATCAGCTACCACTTGAGAGTTTTTGAAAATAATAGAGTTAGAGTTTGTGTTTGTCAAAATACTCTTAATTGCTCTTATTGTCAAAAGCTGGTTTCTTGTGGGGAGAAGTGTTGATTATGGGAAAAAGGGGAGTTTTTGAAATCTTGAATCAATTTCTCTTGGAATGACTCTCTTTATGTCTTAACAAGTATGTTTGACTTAGAGATAGAAATTTGAGTTTGATTTGCAAAAACAAACCAAGTGGTGGCAAAGAGTGATCCATATATGCCAAATATGATTCAAAACAACCTTGAGTCTTCATTTGCATTGATATTACACTTGTTCTAGTTGCTTTATGTTGTGTTGGCATAAATCACCAAAAAGGGGGAGATTGAAAGGGAAATGTGCCTTTGGGCCATTTCTAAGTATTTTGGTGATTGAGTGCCAACACAAGTGCTTTTGTGTTAATCTATGCAAAGTGGTGGACAAAATGCAAATCATGTCAAAAGGTATGTTTCTAGACTTAGTACATTGTTTTATGGACTAATGTATTATGTCTAAGTGCTGGAAACAGGAAAAATTGAGTTGGAGAAGAGATGGCTAAGTTCAGCCAAGGTCAGCGCAGTCTGGGTGCACCGGACAGTGTCCGGTGTGCCAGCTGGCTCAGGCGAACTTGCTGCTCTCGGGAAGAAATAAACGGCGTACGACTATAATTCACCGGACTGTCCGGTGAGCCAACGGTCGACTGGGCCAACGGTCGGCCGCGCGATCTGCGCGGGACACGTGGCCGAGCCAACGGCTAGAAGGAGGCACCGGACAGTGTCCGGTGCGCCAATGGCTCCCAGGCGTCAACGGTCGGCTTCGCCAAATAAGGAAAGAGATCCGCACCGGACAGTGTCCAGTGGTGCACCGGACTGTCCGGTGCGCCAAGCGACAGAAGGCAAGAATTGCCTTCCCGGATTGCTCTCAACGGCTCCTTGCTGCCTTGGGGCTATAAAAGGGACCCCTAAGCGCATGGAGGAACATATCAAGCATACTCAAAGCATTCCTAAGCACCAAGGCTTCGATTCCACGCATTTGCTTCTTCGTGATAGCATCTAGAGCTCTTGTTGAGTTGTGAACTCGTCGGGTTGTGTTGCGAGCTCTTGTTGTGACTTGTGTGCATGTTGACATTCTGATTTCGTGTCTTGTGTGCGTTGCTCATCCCTCCCTTACTCCGTGCCTCTTTGTGAACTTCAAGTGTAAGGGCGAGAGACTCCAAGTTGTGGAGATTCCTCGCGAACAGGATTAAGAAAAGCAAAGCAAAACACCGTGGTATTCAAGTGGGTCTTTGGACCGCTTGAGAGGGGTTGATTGCAACCCTCGTCCGTTGGGACGCCACAACGTGGAGTAGGCAAGCGTTGGTCTTGGCCGAACCACGAGATAAACCACTGTGCCATCTCTGTGATTGATCTCTTGTGGTTATTGTGTTTTGTTGAGACTCCTCTCTAGCCACTTGGCGATTATTGTGCTAACGCCTAACCAAGTTTTTGTGGCTTAAGTTTAAGGTTTTACAGGATCACCTATTCACCCCCCCTCTAGGTGCTCTCAGCAATCATATGTGTAACTACAACTGGAGCATGACCTTGTGGCCACCTCATGTTGCATAGAACAATCATTTTCCACCACATAAAATCCCCCGATGGTCGAAGACAGACCCAAAGCAGACACAGGAGGCGCCTAACTCAAAGATGATTCGGTCCCCTAACAGGAGGCTCTTGATCCTAAAAAGGACCAGTCGTAGGTGTCCCTAGTGTATTAGCTACGAAATTCGTGCATGGGTCTTCTATATGCACTAGAATTCTTCTATTTATCTACATAAAATCCAAGATGCTTCCTCCATGATTATTATCATGATCTTTAGTTGCCATAGGTCTATAATTTTAAGGATCGACCACATGACCGTCTAATACGTGCTCTATAACCGCATGATTGATCAAAGTAGGAGGAAGGAGTAAGATATCCGGACAAAGTTGTGCTTCAACATTTAAATGAAGTTCAAAAAATAGAAAAAGTGTTTCACCAAAAATCACATCTCTTGAGATGTAGACATGACCGATATTGACCTTAAGACATTTATAACAGTTGTGAACATTGTTATAACCAAGAAAAAATATTATTTTGATAAAAAAGCAAGCTTATGAGTATTACAAGGTCTTATGTTTGGCCAGCATATGCACACAAACACCTTGAATTGGGAAAATTAGGTGTAGTACCAGAGAGCCTGCTGATGGGAGTATCAAAACCAATTACTCGTGAAGGTGTTCTTTTTATGAAATATGCAGCGGTAGATAATACCTCATCCCAAAGTTCCAAGGGCATAGATGCATGAGATAATAAGGAGTACCTTACTTCAACAAATGTTGGTGTTTATGTTCTGCTATGCCATTATGTTGGTGTGTGTGTGGACAATATAGTGGGTGCATGATTCCAAGGCGAGCAAAAAAGGAATTGGGACTTGATACTCACCTCCAAAATCGGTTTGCACTGCAATGATTTTCTTGTGAAGGTGACGAGGACATAACTCTCATACAAATAAAGCATTGACCGACAACATGAGCACGTGCATGACAGCAAAATCTCCAGGTTTGTTTTTATCTAGTCAATTATATTTTAGAGCTTACGCTTTGTGTCATGGATGTTTTGATGATTAGGCACCTTGGAGAGGACCATCAAGGACTTGGAAAATTACAAGATGTCAAGTAGGATAAGCTAGGACGTTCACAACAAGAGAAAGTCAAGTCTGACTCAACTTCGTCTCCACCTTGGAGTCTAGGACCAGTCTGCACTAAAACGGAAGCCTAGGATGTATCCAAACTCCGATTAGGTTGGGCTTTAAATGGATGGAAAGATAAGGAGATAAGCTTTCCAACCCAATTAGAACCACTTTAAAATTCATTCGGAGTCAATAGGGATCATCAAAACAAGTCAGCGTTCAGATTCTGTTTTGATGCTACGACACCGTCTGTCGGGTTGTTGGGTCGTGTATCGTGTTGGAGCCATTAGGGGTGCGACCTAGGGTCACACACGCCCCTAACCTCTATTTTACCAGTAGCTGCCACCACATTAGGGTTCGTGTTTTGCTTAGATTGTTCTATCATCAAACAATATCGTCATCATCGGCTTGTGAGACCCCATCTCGTAATCAACACAGTGTTGGTTACGTTCTTCCTGTTATTGGTTGTGTTCTTGATTGCACTTGTAGGGATAAGCCTTCGTGGTGAGGTCACTCATGTGTCATGGTTGATAACCAACGGAGTAGTGGTGTAGTGATTGAGAGGAGTCATTCGCTCGGTGCCTTGGATCATCAACGTTGAGATCTCCACCCAATCAAAGTTATCGTACCTCATGGAAGATCGGGTCTCGTCCTCTATCAAGAATGATGAGTACATGGATGTCAACTATATGGTCAAGTCACAATCAATCATAGAGTCACAAGCTCAAGGGGGGTTGAAGTCCAATTTATTCGCGAATCCGGTTTGGACTGCAGAGTGGGTCTCGCGAAAACGGATGCCTAGGCTACATACGGACTTCGCTTTTGACGTTCTAGACACCATTGGAAAGCTAAGGAGATAAGCTTTCCTACCCAACTGGTCCCATGTCAAAATATGCTTGGAGCTGATGGGAATTGTCATAATAAGATGACATTAAGAATCTGTCAAAAATCAGCGACACCAGTTTTTGGGCCTAAAGGCCTTCTATATCTTAGGGTTGATCGGCCACCCCCTTCGTCACCGCCTGAGTTGAGGATGACTCTAATTCAAGTGGGGAGGATGATGAGGACAACACTCCCATACAAATAATGCATGGGCCGACAACACGAACACGTGCACGACAACTAAATCTCTAGGTTTGTTTTTTATCTAATCAATTGTATTTTAGAGCTTACGCTTTGTGCCATGAATGTTTTGATGATTACGAACCTTGGAGAGGTCCATCAAGGACTTGAGAAATGCTAAGATGTCAAGGAGGAGAAGCTAGGACGTTCACAACAAGAAAAAGTCAAGTCCGACTCAACTTTGCCTCCACCTCGGAGTCAAGGACCAGTCTGCACTAAAACGAACGTCCAGGTTGCATCCGAACTTCAATTAGGTTGGGCTTTATATGGATGGAACGATAAGGAGATAAGATTTCCAACCCAACTAGAACCACCATAAAATTTGTCCAGAGTCAATGAGAATAGTCGAAACAAGTCTGTGTTTAGATTCTATTTTGGTGTTGCGACACCGTTTGTTGGGTCGTGTATCGTATTGGAGCCATTAGGGGTGCGACCAGGGGTCACACATGCCTCTAACCTCTATTTTACCAGCAGCCACAACCATGTTAGGGTTCGAGTTTTGTTTAGATTTGAAAGGAAATTGGCCTTAAACTATTTCTTATATTTTGGTGCTTGATGACCTTCGCAACCATTCGGACTAACTAGTTTGCCTAGTCTCTGATTCATAGGTTAATAAGATCAACAGTTTAGTTTCTAAGTCACAATCAGCCCAGTTTCAACCAAATAGGGTTCACATGATGCAAAGAGGATTGGACTAAGGCAATGAGGATGCAATACCTCAAAAGAAGACATAAAAAGAAGTAGAGAAGTCCAAGACTCAAGAACAAAAGAAGCCCAAAAGAATCAGCGAAGAAATCCAAGAAAAGGGGAGTAAGCCAGCACACTGGTGGTGCACCGGACAGTGTACAGTAACACGTCTAGTGTGCACCGGACTGTCCGGTGGGGCACCGAGCAATCTGCGCAGAGAGGCCCACAATGGGCACTCTCGGCCCGTGGCACCAAACTGTCCAGTGTGTACCAGACAGTCTGGCAACGGTCAGATCCAACGATCAACTGCCGCAGACCTCAACGGTCGGCTGACGTGGCCATGGCACCGGATAGTCTGGGTAGCGGTCGGATCCAATGGTCAACTGCTACAGACCCCAATGGTCGGCTGACGTGGCAGGCACCGGACAATGAATAGTGCGTTGTCCGGTGTGCACTGGACTGTCCGGTGTGCCCGTCGACAGAAAGCTACTGCTTTCTGTCCAACGGCTAGAAATGGGATTGAGGCCTATAAATACCACCCCAACTGGCCATTTCAAGATGTGGGAGCCCAAGCAACATATCAAGGCATATAGTAAACATATCCAAGCTACCCCAACCACCTTCATTCATTGATCTATCTCATACACAAGAATTGGGTATTCCATACACATCAAAGCCTCACAAGTGCCACAAAAGAGAGATCAAGCAAGAAAGAGCTGCTCGTGTGTGTTTAGCGATAGTGCCTTGTGAGAATCATTGAGAGAAAGTGTGTGCTACCTCTTGTGATATTTTGAGCGTGGAGTTTTGACTCTCATTCATTGTAAAGCTAGCAAGAGCCCCTTATCTTTGTGGTTGGCCTTGCGAAGACTTCGGTCTTTTGTTGACAAAGAAGAAGGAACGCTCACCGATCTTGGTGACCGTTGAGAGAGGGAAAGGGTTGAAAAAGACTCATCCTTTGTGGACTCCTCAACGGGAATTAGGTTCTTGGTGAATCGAACCTCAATAAAACAAATCACCCGTGTCACTTGTGTTTATTGCTTGTGATTTGTTTGTCTTCTCCCTCTCTAAGTTCTCTTGCATTATTCTTTGTTGATATTGCTTTGTGTTTCTTCGGGTTAAATTCTCATATATAGAAGCAACACCTTGCAAGAAAGAACTTGTGTTTTCCTCTTCTTATCTAAGCCCTATTGCTTCATTCTCCATAAACATTTTAGTTGAGTTGCCTTTTGTTAATTCTGCATTCTTTGAAAGCAATACTCTTTACAAGCAAAGGACTTAGTTTTATACTCTGATAATTGTTCAACTTGTTTTAACCGCTAATCGAGGGATCAAGTCTGGGTTTAAAGTTATAATTTTTAGGTTTCGCATATTCACCCAACCTCTAGGTGACTTTCAAGATTATTCTGTCATCGAACAATATTGCTGTTGAGGGCCTTCCTCCTCCGAAGGTCCTCAAAAACGTGATTTAACAATATCTTCCAAGTGTGACATATGAACAGGTACCTTCGGACTCGGGCTAAAAGCATATACGATGTAAAAAGCATGATCGTGACGAAGGTTGGAGTTGCTCCGAAGCTACGCGCAGGGGAGCTTCAGCTAAATAGCGGAAAAAGGAACCGACTTAAAGGGGAAAAGGCTATCTAGTCCTCATAGAGTTATCCATAAGTCAATAGTAAATGTAAAGGGAACGAATGTAATTTCTCACGGGCTGTGTCCTGTGCCTATAAATAGATGAACAATACCACCATACTGTTCACGCTGACTGGTATTCATTTTTGCGTCACACTTGTATTTTTACCTTCTATCAACCGAAGGTACCTTTTTTATAATTCAACATTCTTTCTGTTTTTCCAGAATAATATAATGAGAATGAATTAGTAATGTCATATGATTGTTTACGTTGTTTATGTTGTTTCTTATATTTCATACACTCCTATGTATATGAACATACATCACATTGATGAAGGTATGTCCTTCATAACCTTCGTATGAAGATCATTATATCCTAAGGGAAATAATGCTTCAAAGGACGAAGGACATTATCATTTAACATTTTGTGTTGCCTTGTTCTTAATTCATAGCATTTGAGAACAAGTCCGCAACATTGGTTTCGGACCTTCGGCTTAAGGCCTTCGTCCATGTCGCAATCTGAATTCGTTATCTTAAACAAATTAATACTGCGAGGGGCTACTGTTGGGGGCCTTCGTCCTCCGAAGGTCCTCAAAAACGTGATTTAACAATATCTTCCAAGTGTGACATATGAACAGGTACCTTCGGACTCGGGCTAAAAGCATATCCGATGTAAGAAGCATGATCGTGATGAAGGTTGGAGTTGCTCCGAAGCTACGCGCAGGGCAGCTTCAGCTAAATGGCGAAAAAAGGAACCGACTTAAAGGGGGAAAGGCTATCTAGTCCTCATAGAGTTATCCATAAGTCAATAGTAAATGTAAAGGGCACGAATGTAATTTCTCACAGGCTGTGTCCTGTGCCTATAAATAGATGAACAGTACCCCCGTACTGTTCACACTGACTGGTATTCATTTTTGCGTCACACTTGTACTTTTACCTTCTATCAACCGAAGGTACCTTTTTTATAATTCAACATTCTTTCTGTTTTTCCAGAATAATATAATGAGAATGAATTAGTAATGTCATATGATTGTTTACGTTGTTTATGTTGTTTCTTATATTTCATACACTCCTATGTATATGAACATACATCACATTGATGAAGGTATGTCCTTCATAACCTTCGTCTGAAGATCATTATATCCTGAGGGAAATAATGCTTCGAAGGATGAAGGACATTATCATTTAACATTTTGTGTTGCCTTATTCTTAATTCATAACATTTGAGAACAAGTCCCCAACATTGGTTTCGGACCTTCGGCTTAAGGCCTTCGTCCATGTCGCAGTCTGAATTCGTTATCTTAAACAAATTAATATTGCGAGGGGCTACTGTTGTGGGCCTTCGTCCTCCGAAGGTCCTCAAAAACGTGATTTAACAATATCTTCCAAGTGTGGCATATGAACAGGTACCTTCAGACTCAGGCTAAAAGCATATACGATGTAAAAAGCATGATCGTGACGAAGGTTGGAGTTGCTCCGAAGCTACGCGCTGGGGAGCTTCGGCTAAATGGCGGAAAAAGGAACCGACTTAAAGGGGAAAAGGCTATCTAGTCCTCATAGAGTTATCCATAAGTCAATAGTAAATGTAAAGGGCACGAATGTAATTTCTCACAGGCTGTGTCCTGTGCCTATAAATAGATGAACAGTACCCCCATACTATTCACGCTGACTGGTATTCATTTTTGCGTCACGCTTGTACTTTTACCTTCTATCAACCGAAGGTACCTTTTTTATAATTCAACATTCTTTCTGTTTTTCCAGAATAATATAATGAGAATGAATTAGTAATGTCATATGATTGTTTACGTTGTTTATGTTGTTTCTTATATTTCATACACTCCTATTTATATGAACATACATCACATTGATGAAGGTATGTCCTTCATAATCTTCGTCTGAAGATCATTATATCCTGAGGGAAATAATGCTTCGAAGGATGAAGGACATTATCATTTAACATTTTGTGTTGCCTTGTTCTTAATTCATAGCATTTGAGAACAAGTCCCCAACAATTGCCTTCATCGGCTTGTGAGACCCCATCTCGTAATCAACACAGTGTTGGTTGTGTTCTTCCTGTTCTTGCTTGTGTTCTTGATTACGCTTGCAGGGATAAGCTTTCGTGGCAAGGTCACTGAAAGTCGCCTAGAGCGGGGATGAATAGGCAAATCTGAAATTTATAAACTTTAAGCACAACTACAAGCCGGGATTAGCGTTAGAAATATAATCGAGTCCGAAAGAGAGGGCGAAAACAAATCACAAGCAAATAAGAGCGGATGACACGGTGATTTGTTTTACCGAGGTTCGGTTCTTGCAAACCTACTCCCCGTTGAGGTAGTCACAAAGACCGGATCTCTTTCAACCCTTTCCCCCTCTCAAACGGTCACTTAGACCAAGTGAGCTTTTCTCATTAATCAACGGGTCACTTAGACCCCTCACAAGGACCACCACACACTTGGTGTCTCTTGCTTTGATTACAAGTCACGTGAGAATAAGAATGGAGAAGAAGAAAGCACGATTGCAAAAGTCAAGCAACAAGAGAGACAAATAACACACGGATCACTCTCTCTCTCTCAAGTCACTAATCAATAATGATCACTTATCTCAATTGTGGGACTTGGAGAGATTTGAGGCTTTAAATGTGTCTTGGAATGGATTGCTTGCTCTTGTATTGAATGTAGAAGATTGGAGTGCTTGGGTGAAGTGAATGGAGGTGGTTGGGGTTGTATTTATAGCTCCCAACCACTTCCTAGCCGTTGCTCCAATTCTGCCAACCGCGGATGGTCCGCGCCCCTGGTCAGGATGGTCCGTCCCTGCACATCAATGGCTAAAAACGCAACGGTCAGCAGTAATGGCTATATCAACGGCTATAATGCATTAAATGCGTCGTCAGATGTCAGATAAAGGCAGTCGTGGACGGTCCGGTCGTGCACCCCGGACAGTCCGCGAGGACGCTATAATTCATTTCACCGAACTCGTCACCTTCGGGTTTTTCGGTTCCTCACCTACCGGACGGTCCGCGCCAGAGGCCGGATGGTCCGCGTGTGTACTCGGACAGTCCTTGCTTTCCCTCCAGACGGTCCGAAGTGTAGACTTGGATTTTTGCATTGGTTCTGTCCGAGGGTCATCCTGGTGTCGCGAATGGTCCACCTCAAAGGCCTGGACGGTCCACGCTTAGTCTATTTTTCCAAAAAGCTTCTCCTGTCCGGAATAATCTACGGTATTCCGGACAGTCGACTTAGAATAGTTGTAGATGAACTTATGCACCTGTGAAATGATTAACTAGGCAAACTGGTTAGTCCACAAGGTTTGTGATGGTCGTCAAACACCAAAATCTATTATAGGAAATGTTGAGACTATTTCCCTTTCAATCTCCGCCTTTTTGGTGATTGATGCCAACACAAACCAAAGCAAATACAAAGTGTAGAAATGTAACTAGTTTGCATTTTGTCAGATGTGCATAAGTTATTTTGAAGTGAAAGCATTTCTAAGCAGATAAGTTTGATATGATAATTTTAACATTTTGGACCACATTTGCACCACATGTTTTGTTTTTGCAAGTTCTTTTGGAAATTCTTTTCAAAGTCTTTTTTTGCAAATAGTCAAAGGTAAATGAATAAGATTTCGAGAAGCATTTTCAAGATTTGAAATTTTCTCCCCCTGATTCAAATGCTTTTCCATTGACTAAACAAAACTCCCCCTTAATGAAATTCTCCTCTTAGTGTTCAAGAGGGTTTTACAAATTGAAAGAAGATCAAGTATTTTAGATACCAATGTTTGAAATACTCCTCCTTAAAATATAGTTACCAATTAAGATAAAATTTCTTAGAGGAATACTAATTTCAAAGATACCAATTGAAAACAACTTTGTTTCAATTTTTTTTGAAATTGGCGTGGTGGTGCGGTCCTTTTGCTTTGGGCTAATACTCTCTCCCCCTTTGGCATTAATCGCCAAAAACGGAGTCTTTAGAGCCCTTATTAAATTCTCTCCCCCTTTGGTAACTAATATAGGAGTGAAGGATTATACCAAAGTGAAGAGCGATGCGGAGTGACGGTGAAGGGTAAATAACATCATGGAGTGGAGTGGAAGCCTTGTCTTCGCCGAAGACTCCATTTCTCTTTCAATCTATGATTTAGCATGAAATGCACTAGAAAACCACATTAGTCATAGCACATGAAAGAGAGATGATTAAAGGTACATAAATGATATATGTGTGCAAAGTATCAATCAAAATTCTGAGAATCAAGAATGTTTAGCTCATTCCGAAGTTTGGTAAAAGTTTTCTCATCTAGTGGTTTGGAAAGATATCGGCTAATTGTTCTTTGGTGCTAACATAAGCAATCTCGATATCCCCCCGTTGTTGGTGATCCCTCAAAAAGTGATACCGAATGGCTATGTGCTTAGTGCGGCTGTGCTCAACGGGATTATCAGCCATGCGGATTGCACTCTCATTATCACATAGGAGAGGAACTTTGGTTAATTTGTAACCATAGTCCCTAAGGGTTTGCCTCATCCAAAGCAATTGCGCGCAACAATGGCCTGCGGCAATATACTCGGCTTCGGCGGTAGAAAGAGCTACTGAGTTTTGTTTCTTTGAAGCCCAAGACACCAGAGATCTTCCCAAGAACTGACAAGTCCCTGATGTGCTCTTCCTATTAATTTTACACCCTGCCCAATCAGCATCTGAATAACCTATTAAATCAAAAGTGGATCACTTGGGATACTAAAGACCAAACTTAGGTGTATGAACTAAATATCTCAAGATTCGTTTCACGGCCCTAAGGTGAACTTCCTTAGGATCGGCTTGGAATCTTGCACTCATGCATACGGAAAGCATAATATCCGATTGAGATGCACATAAATAGAGTAAAGATCCTATCATCGACCAATATACCTTTTGATCTATGGATTTACCTCCCGTGTCGAGGTCAAGATGCCCATTGGTTCCCATGGGTGTCTTGATGGGCTTGGCATCCTTCATCCCAAACTTGGTGAGTATGTCTTGAATATACTTGGTTTGGCTGATGAAGGTGCCCTCTTGGAGTTGCTTGACTTGAAATCCTAGAAAATACTTCAACTCCCCCATCATAGACATCTCGAATTTTTATACCATTATCCTACTAAACTCTTCACAAGTAGATTTGTTAGTAGACCCAAATATGATATCATCAACATAAATTTGGCATACAAACAAATCATTTGCAATAGTTTTAGTAAAGAGAGTAGGATCGGCTTTTCCGACTTTGAAGCCATTAGCGATAAGAAAATCTCTTAGGCATTCATACCATGCTCTTGGGGCTTGCTTAAGCCCATAAAGCGCCTTAGAGAGTTTATAGACATGGTTAGGGTACTCACTATCTTCAAAGCCGGGAGGTTGCTCAACATAGACCTCCTCCTTGATTGGTCCATTGAGGAAGGCACTTTTCACGTCCATTTGATAAAGCTTGAAGCCATGGTAAGTAGCATAGGAAAGTAATATACGAATTGGTTCAAGCCTAGCTACGGGTGCATAGGTTTCACCGAAATCCAAACCTTCGACTTGTGAATATCCCTTAGCCACAAGTAGGGCTTTGTTCCTTGTCACCACACCATGCTCATCTTGCTTGTTGCGGAAGACCCATTTGGTTCCTACAACATTTTGGTTAGGACGTGGAACAAGATGCCATACCTCATTCCTCGTGAAGTTGTTGAGTTCCTCTTGCATTGTTAACACCCAATCCGAATCCCTTAATGCGTCTTCCACCCTATAAGGCTCTATAGAAGACACAAAGGAGTAATGTTCACAAAAATGAGCGACACGAGATCGTGTGGTTACCCCATTATGAATATTACCGAGGATGGAGTTTACGGGGTGATCTCTTTGTATCGCTTGGTGGACTCTTGGGTGTGGCAGTCTTGGACCCTCATCATCTTCCTTGTCTTGATCATTGGCATCTCCCCCTTGATCATTGTACTCCTCTTGAGGTGGCTCATCTTCTTGATCCTCATTCTCATCATCTTGAGCTTGATCCTCATCTTGAGTTGGTGGAGATGCTTGATTTGAAGATGATGATTGATCTTGTGCTTGTGGAGGCTCTTCGGATTCCTTAGGACACACATCCCCAATGGACATGTTCCTTAGTGCGACGCACGGAGCCTCTTCATCATCTAGCTCATCAAGATCAACTTGCTCTACTTGAGAGCCATTAGTCTCATCAAACACAATGTCACAAGAGACTTCAACTAGTCCAGTGGACTTGTTAAAGACTCTATATGCCCTTGTGTTTGAATCATAACCAAGAAAAAGCCTTCTACAGCCTTAGGAGCAAATTTAGATTTTCTACCTCTTTTAACAAGAATAAAACATTTGCTACCAAAGACTCTAAAATATGAAACATTGGGCTTTTTACCGGTTAGGAGTTCATACGATGTCTTCTTGAGGATTCGATGAAGGTAGAGACGGTTGATGGCGTAGCAAGCGGTGTTGATAGCTTCCGCCCAAAACCGGTCCAAAGTCTTGTACTCATCAAGCATGGTCCTCGCCATGTCAAGTAGAGTTCTATTCTTCCTCTCCACTACACCATTTTGTTGTGGTGTGTACGGAGAAGAGAACTCATGCTTGATGCCCTCCTCCTCAAGAAAGCCTTCAATTTGAGAGTTCTTGAACTCCGTCCCATTATCGCTTCTAATCTTTTTGATCCTTAAGTCGAACTCATTTTGAGCCCGTCTCAAGAATCCCTTTAAGGTCTCTTGGGTTTGTGATTTTTCCTACAAAAAGAACACCCAAGTGAAGCGAGAATAATCATCCACAATAACTAGACAGTACTTACTCCCGTCGATGCTTATGTAAGCTATCGGGCCGAATAGGTCCATGTGGAGTAGCTCAAGCGACCTGTCAGTCGTCATGATGTTCTTGTGTGGATGATGAACACCAACTTGCTTCCCTGCTTGACATGCGCTACACACCCTGTCTTTCTCAAAATGAACATTTGTTAGTCCCAAAATGTGCTCTCCCTTTAGAAGCTTATGAAGATTCTTCATCCCAACGTGGGCTAGTCGGCAATGCCAGAGCCAACCAATGTTAGTCTTAGCAATTAAGCAAGTGTCGAGTTCAGCTCTATTAAAATCAACTAGGTATAGCTGACCCTCTAACACTCCCTTAAATGCTATTGAATCATCACTTCTTCTAAAGACAGTAACACCTATATCCGTAAAAAGACAATTGTAGCCCATTTTGCATAATTGAGAAATAGAAAGAAAATTGTAATCTAAAGAATCTACAAGAAAAACATTGGAAATAGAATGGTCAGGTGATATAGCAATTTTACCAAGTCCTTTGACCAAATCTTGATTTCCATCCCCGAATGTGATAGCCTTTTGGGGATCATGGTTTTTCTCGTAGGAGGAGAACATCCTTTTCTCCCTAGTCATGTGGTTTGTGCACCCGCTATCAATGATCCAACTTGAGCCCCCGGATGCATAAACCTACAAAACAAGTTTAGGCCTTGTTCTTAGGTACCTGAACGGTCTTGGGTCCTTTCACATTAGAAACAAGCACCTTGGGTACCCAAACACAAGTCTTTGACCCCTTGTGTTTGGCCCCAACATATTTAGCAACTACTTTGCCTGATTTGTTAGTTAAAACATATGATGCATCAAAAGTCTTAAATGAAATATTAGGTTCATTTGATGCAATAGGAGTTTTATTCTTAGGCAATTTAACATGAGTGGATTGCCTAGAACTAGATGCCTCACTCTTATACATAAAAGCATAATGAGAGCCAGAGTGAGACTTCCTAGAATGAATTCTCCTAATTTTGTGTTCGGGATAACCGGCAGGATATAAAATGTAACCCTCGTTATCCTGAACCATGGGAGCCTTACCCTTAACAAAATTAGACAATTTCTTAGGTGCATTAAGCTTGACATTGTCTCCCTGTTGGAAGCCAATGCCATCATTAATGCCAGGGTGTCTCCCATTATAGAGCATGCTTCTAGCAGATTTAAATTTTTCATTTTCTAAGTCATGCTCATTAATCTTGGCACTAAGTTGAGCTATGTGATCATTTTGTTGTTTAATTAAAGCTAGGTGATCATGTATAGCATCAACATTAATATCTCTACATCTAGTGCAAATAGTAGCATGCTCAATGGTTGATGTAGAGGGTTTGCAAGCATTTAATTCATCAATCTTAGTATGTAAAATAGCATTCTCATCTCTAAGATTGGAAATAGAAATATTGCAAACATTTAAATCTTTAGCCTTAGCAATTAATTTTTCATTCTCAATTTTAAGGCTAGAGAGTGATGCATTCAACTTGTCAATCTTAGTGATCAAGCTAGCATTATCATTTCTAAGATTAACAATTGAATCATCACAAACATCTAACTTCTCAACCTTAGAAATTAATTTAGCATTCTCATTTCTAAGGTTGGAAATAATATCATGGCAAGTGCTTAGCTCACTAGTTAATTTTTCACATTTTTCTACTTCCTGAGCATAAGCATTTTTAACCTTAACATGCTTCTTATTTTCTTTAATTAGGAAGTCCTCTTGGCTATCCAAGAGTTCATCCTTCTCATGAATAGCACCTATCAATTCATTTAACTTTTCTTTTTGTTGCATGTTGAGGTTGGCAAAAAGGGCAAGCAAATTATCCTCATCATCACTAGAGTTCTCCTCGTCACTAGATGTTGCATATTTAGTGGAGGCTCTAGATTTTACCTTCTTTTTGTCGTCTTTTGCCATGAGGCACTTGTGGCCGACGTTGGGGAAGAGGAGACCCTTGTTGACGGCGATGTTTGCGGCATCCTCATCAGAGGAGGAGTCAGTGGAGCTCTCATCGGAGTCCCACTCCCAACAAACATGGGCATCACCGCCCTTCTTCTTGTAATACTTCTTCTTCTCCTTCCTTCTTCCCTTCTTGTCGTCGCCCCTGTCACTATGACTTGATAATGGACATTTAGCAATGAAATGACCGGGCTTACCACACTTCTAGCAAACTTTCTTGGAGTGGGGCTTGTAGTCCTTCCCCCTCCTTTGCTTGAGGATTTGGCGAAAGCTTTTGATGATTAAAGCCATATCCTCATTGTCGAGCTTGGAGGCATCGATGGGGAGCCTACTTGACGTAGACTCTTTTTTCTTTTCCTCCGTCGCTTTGAATGCGATGGGTTGCACCTCAGGTGTGGAGGTGGCGCCTCGCTCGATGATTTGTTTGGAGCCTTTGATCATTAATTCAAAGCTCACAAACTTTCCTATCACTTCCTCAGGAGACATTAGTTTATATCTAGGATCACCACGAATTAATTGAACTTGAGTAGGATTAAGAAAAACGAGTGATCTTAGAATAACCTTGACCATTTCATGGTCATCCCATTTTGTGCTCCCGAGGTTGCGCACTTGGTTCACCAAGGTCTTGAGCCGGTTGTACATCGCTTGTGGCTCCTCCCCTTGATGAAGCATGAAGCGACCGAGCTCCCCCTCGATCGTTTCCCGCTTGGTGATCTTGGTCACCTCATCTCCTTCGTGCGCGGTCTTGAGCACGTCCCAAATTTCTTTGGCACTCTTCAACCCTTCCACCTTATTATACTCTTCTCGACTTAGAGAGGCGAGGAGTATAGTTGTGGCTTGGGAGTTGAAGTGTCGGATTTGGGCAACTTCGTCTGAATCATATCCTTCATCCACCACGGATGGTTCCTGTGCACCAAATTCAACAATGTCCCAAATGATAGCGTGGAGTGAGGTTAGATGGTGCCTCATTTTATTACTCCACATACTATAATCATCACCGTCAAAAACCGGTGGTTTGCCTAGTGGGATGGAAAGTAAAGGAGTGTGCTTGGAAATGCGAGGATAGCGTAAGGGGATCTTACTAAACTTCTTGCGCTCATGGCGCTTAGAAGTGACGGACGGCGTGTCGGAGCCGGAGGTGGAAGGCGACAAAGAATCGGTCTCGTAGTAGACCACTTTCTTCATTTTCTTCTTCTTGTCGCCACTCCGGTGCGACTTGACGCGGGGAGGTGATTCCTCCCTCTTCTTGTTGTCGGACTCTCCCGATGGAGCTTTCCCGTGGCTTGTGGTGGGCTTCTCGCCGGCCACCATCTCCTTCTTGGCGTGAGCTCCCGACATCACTTCGAGCGGTTAGGCTCTAATGAAGTACCAGGCTCTGATACCAATTGAAAGTCGCCTAGAGGGGGGTGAATAGGCAAATCTAAAATTTATAAACTTTAAGCACAACTACAAGCTGGGGTTAGCGTCAGAAATATAATCGAGTCCGAAAGAGAGGGCGAAAACAAATCACAAGCAAATAAGAGCGGATGACACGGTGATTTGTTTTACCGAGATTCGGTTCTTGCAAATCTACTCCCCGTTGAGGTAGTCACAAAGACCGGGTCTCTTTCAACCCTTTCCCTCTCTCAAACGGTCACTTAGACCGAGTGAGCTTTTCTCCTTAATCAACGGGTCACTTAGACCCCTCACAAGGACCACCACACACTTGGTGTCTCTTGCTTTGATTACAAGTCACGTGAGAATAAGAATGGAGAAGAAGAAAGCACGATTGCAAAAGCCAAGCGACAAGAGCGACAAATAATACACGGATCACACTCTCTCTCTCAAGTCACTAATCACTAATGATCACTTGTCTCAATTGTGGGACTTGGAGAGATTTGAGGCTTTAAATGTGTCTTGGAATGGATTGCTTGCTCTTGTATTGAATGTAGAAGATTGGAGTGCTTGGGTGAAGTGAATGGAGGTGGTTGGGTTGTATTTATAGCTCCCAACCACTTCCTAGCTGTTGCTCCAATTCTGCCAACCGCGGACGGTCCGCGCCCCTGCCCCGGACGGTCCGCCCCTGCACATCAATGACTGAAAACGCAACGGTCAGCAGTAACAGCTATATCAACGGCTATAATGCATTAAATGTGTCATCAGATGTCAGATAAAGGCAGTCGTGGACGGTTCGGTCGTGCACCCCGGACGGTCCGCGAGGATGCTATAATTCATTTCACCGAACCCGTCACCTTCGGGTTTTTCGGTTCCTCACCTACCGGACGGTCCGCGCCAGAGGCTGGACGGTCCACGCGTGTACTCGGATGGTCCTTGCTTTCCCTCCGGATGGTCCGAAGTGTAGACTTGGATTTTTGCATTGGTTCTGTCCGAAGGTCATCCTGGTGTCGCGGACGGTCCGCCGCAAAGGCCGGACGGTCCGCGCTTAGTCTATTTTCCAAAAAGCTTCTCCTGTCCGGAATGATTAACTAGGCAGTCGACTTAGAATAGTTGTAGATGAACTTATACACCTGTGAAATGATTAACTAGGCAAACTGGTTAGTCCACAAGGTTTGTGATGGTCGTCAAACACCAAAATCTATTATAGGAAATGTTGAGACTATTTCCCTTTTAGTCACTCTTATGTCATGGGTGATAACCAATGGAGCAGTGGTGTTGTGATTGCAAGGAGCCGTTCACTCGGAGCCTTGGATCATCAACTTTGAGATATCCACCCAATCAAGTTATCGTACCTCACGAAAGATCGAGCCTCACCTTCTATTAGAAGGTGCGCTTGACTATAGTTTGCAAGGTTTGAAAAACTTGGAACATTTTAGATTTATGTTGAACGATACAAAGCCAAGTAAATCTATTATAATCATTGATAAAACTCACATAGTAACATTTGTTTCCAACCAAAATGGGACATGGCCCCATATATCTAAAAACACAAGTTCTACAGGAGCTTGAGACGCATTAAACGACTTATGGAAAGGTAATTAATGAATCTTCCCCTATTGAAATGCATCACACACTTGAATTCACTTGACTCTAGAGAAGATAATAGCAATTTATTCTCACTAGCAACATTATTGATAATGATCGTGGATAAATTACCTAACCTATCATGCCCCTTGATAATGAAGGCTTGGTGGTCATGAAAGCACACTTGGATGAAGACGATTGCTCTAAGCTTGGCCATGGATAAAGGCCCCCTCGATATCTACCGTATAGAAGAATTCTCTTCGTGCATGGGTCTTTTACTAAAACAGGTGAGGATGATACTTAAATAATATGGAATTATTAGTGGTTAATTTGCGGTCAGAGATAAGATTCTTTTATGTACTTGGGACATGAATAATTTTATTAAAAAATATCATGAGTAGAAGTATGCAAAATAGAATTGACAATATAGCTAATCTTCATACCTAAACAACTAGCAGCACAAACTTTATCTTGGCCATAATACTTGTTCTAGGTAGACAACATGTTCAACTCTGCAGCAATGTGATCGGTCGCACTAGGGTCAAGATACCAATTAGTATCTACCCCATAAAAAGTAGAAGCATTATTTGTAGACCTCTCTTCATTCTTGAAATACATAACTGAAACATTGGCCTTGTGTCTCCTGGTGCATTGAGCCCTTGTCCGCGACCATGACCAAAGCCATTTCTAACAACATGACCACCATCACATCCTCCTCTTCCTTGGGAACCACCACATGTCGTGACATTGGTACTTAAGTGGAAATCAATTGTATGAAGAGATCACTAAATGTGATTGGATTCACCCTTGAAGTAACTGACTCAATCAAAGGATTGTAATTAGCTTCAAGTCATGTCAAGATATATGAAACAACATCATTACCATATAGCTTCTTACTAGATGTCGCCATCTCATCGCCATAAGACTTCATCTTGGTGAAGTAAGCTATCGTAGACTGGTCGTCCTTCCTTGTGCTTGCAAGCTTGGAGCGAAGATACATAATATGTGCCCTTGATTGTGAAGCATACATGGCTTGGATCACCTTCCAATCACCTCCTGAAGTCGAGCACATTGCCGCCTACCCAAAATTTTCCTTGAACAAGGTTGAATTAGGTAGCTCAACAACTATTGATTATGTGTGACCTTATTGAGGTACAGTGGTTTAGGGTCTTCTCCTTCATCTTGTTGTTCTTGCCAACAAGAACTTTGGCTTTAGGCGTCTTTTTAGTTCCATCTAGGGATCCAGTGAGTTGTGTTCCTCACACATCTGGACAAACTTGAGCCTTCCAAAAAAGGTAATTATCTCTGGTTAATTTCTCATATACTTAGTGTTGTTTACTTGTTTTCAATTACTGTGAATCAAAAACAAGGCAACACAAATATTAAACATTAAGGACCTTCATCCTTCGAAGCATTATCTTATTTCATAGATAATGGTTCAAGGATGAGGGTGATGAAGAATGAATCTTCATCTCTCAATTAACCACTTTAAAGGGGGTTCAGTATTTATAGAGACAATATTACAATGTAATATAATACTAAATTCACATTTATTTCATCCGCATGTTTAAATAAGGTTATGATTCTAATTATACGCTAATTAAGTATTACATTTGTTGGGGACTTGTTCTCAAATGCTATGAATTAAGAACAAGGCAACACAAGAAATGTTAAACGTTAAAGCCCTTCGTCCTTCGAAGCATTATTTCCCTTAGGACATAATGATTTTCGGACGAAGGTTATGAAGGACATACCTTCATAAATTCAACATATAATAATGAAGAAGGAATCATATGAGACACAAAAGATAGCATAAACCATTATGTATTATTATCAACTCATTTCTGTATTATTATTATAGAAAAGTAGAAATAATATCAAATTACAAATGTACCTTCGGCTTGAAAGAAGGCAAAAGTACAAGCGTGACGCAAAAGCAAATGCCAAGTCAGCGTGAGCAGTACGGGGGTACTGTTCACCTATTGATAGGCACGGGACACAGCCCATATAAAATTACATCCATGCCCTTTACATTTGGTAGTAATTCTATAGTAATCCACCGAGGTCTGAATAGCCTTTTCATCTTTAAGTCGGTTTCCTTTTTCTGCTACCACGCCGAAGCTTTTCTGCTCACATCTTCGGCGCTATATCAACCTTCGTATTATTTGGGCTTCTCCTACTGTGATATCGACTCGAGTCCGAAGATACATGTTCACACATTATACTCCAGAAACACTGTTAAATCTTGTTTTTGAGGACCTTTGGAAGCCGAAGGCCCCCAACAGTAGCCCCTCGCAATATTAATTTGTTAGAATAATAAATTTAGATTGCGACATGGACGAAGGCCTTAAGCCGAAGGTCCGAAAAAACACCTTCCCTTTGCTAGAATAGCAACATTCACTGACAAGTGGGGTCTTTCAATTTTCAATGCACTGGGCGTATAAATAAGAGCATACCACGAGCTCATTTGGTACGCTCTCTTGCCATCTGCTCTTGTTCACTCAATTTTTAGCTCTTGCGCACCAAGACTTGCTTAGCTTTTTAAGTTTTGAAGCTTCGGCGTTGAAAACAGTTTTTAGTGTTTCTGAAGATGTCTGAAGATAAGAAGGCTGCTATCGAGATGAAGCTGAGTCTCTCTGAAGAGAAAAACCTGGGGTTTCTTATAGCAATGTCGAAGACCAATACAGAAAAAATCACCAAAGAGATTTTAGAAGGTTTGTCTGAAGATACTGATGACAGCGACGGTTATGATGTGGATAGTGGTGGTGAAGACTCCGAAGATCGGCCATGGCGACCGAGCCATGCGGTTTTCGGCAAATCAAGTATTAAAGAAAATCATCTTGTCAACATGAGGGGAAGATATTTCCGGGACTTGTCCGTTGTGAGGGCCGACGAAGGAGAGAAGACATGTCCGAACCCTGAGGAAAATGAAGTCGTGGTGTTCCGAAGCTTTTTGAAAGCTGGACTACGGTTTCCCCTGAGCAGCTTTGTCGTAGAGGTGCTGAAAATATTTGAAGTCTATCTTCACCAACTTACCCCTGAAGCAATCATAAGGCTGAATATCTTCGTGTGGGCCGTGAGAAGCCAAGGTTTGGATCCTGATGCGAAAAGTTTCTGCAACATACACGATTTATCATACGAGACAAAACCCTGGGGTAAGGAACATTATCACAATAATTTTGGCTGCTACAGTTTCGTTTCTCGGTCTGGGTCAAGCTGTCCCGTGCCAACCTTTCGGAAGAGATGGCCCGGCGACTGGATGACAGAATGGTTTTATGTGAAGAATGACCTGAAAACACGGGAAGATATTAAAGGTATAATTATGCGCCCTATTTGGCAAAGCTTCGGCCTGCGGAGGCCGAAGGTTGAAATGAATGAAGCTACCGAAGAATGCCAGAGAGCCTTCGGAGTTATTTGTTCTTTTATTGGAACGAGAGATTTGGTCCAAGAGCATATTGCCTTCAGAGTATGGCCGCTCGCGGAAAAATGGGAAATGCCGCAAGAGACCATAAAGGAGGCTGACGAAGGTGGACTTATCAGGCTGAAGTATACTTTCAAGTTTGGAGATAAATTCGTTGAGCCAGATGATGACTGGCTAAAAAGTATTGAAAATGTAAGTGATGAACTACTTGGGGCTTATTCGAAGGCCGAAGATACTGCATTGTCAGCAGCCTTCGGAGGCCGGAAAAAGAAAAGACTGAACCGAGTGTTTGACGCAATCGGGTTCGTCTACCCTAACTATCGTTATCCCATTCGAGGGCAGAAAAGAAAAGGCACGACTTCTGCGAAAGAAGAAGCTGCAGCTGCTCCTAGTGAGCCAGCACCGAAAAGAAAAAGGATAAAGGTCCTCACACATCGGCCACGCTATATTGAACCAGCCTCAGTGCCTGAGTTCACCGGAGAGACCTCTTCGGACACCGAGGCTGAAGAGCCAACCTTGCTGCCAGAAGTCGTAGAAATGGCCGAAGCGCCAACAAGAACAGAATTGGAAGAACCAAAGATTTTGTTACCAGAAACCAAAGAGATGGCCGAAGCGCCATCGACAGAAAAAATGGAAGAATCGAAAGGATCAACTGAGGGATCAAAAATATCAGAAGTTTTAAGCCCTTCAGCAAATGTTGAGACAATAAAAAACCAAAAGGGTCCAACGGTGACTCCTAAAAGAAAAAGAATGGTCAATGTGCTAGATGTTCTAGAGACAATTAAGTCCTCAAGCACAACTCCGAAGAAGACTGTTGAAACTTCCGAAGCGAAAACTGAAATTTTTGATACTAAGGCTCCAAAGCAAGAAACTGAGGCTGAAGCTGGGCCCTCAGAGCCCACGAAGGTAAAATCCTTGGAAACCGAGGAAGAAAAAATGACGGAGCCAATTCTTGTTGAAGAAATTAGTGCTGTTGCCCCCGAAGCATCCCCCAAAGTCCTTGATTATATTGTTCGACATGCTTCGGGGAAAAAAATATCAGAAAAAGAAAAGCAAGAGGCCCAGCTTTACGCCCAAAAACTGAAGTATCCAAAGGGGGCGTTAATATTCAACGGCAGCGGAGAAGAAGACTTCTTGTATTGTCTCCCTGACAGCAAGGAGATTTCTGTCTGTCGGGAGATGAGCAAGAGCTTCGGATTCCCAACACTAGAAGACGGGCTCTCGGTGTTGTCGAAAAACGAACTGGCCAACAGCCTGGCGTACAATAGCTTAAAGGTGCAAAAAATGAGATCTTTGTATTTTTTCTTGAGACCAAAATTTTTCGTTTGCTTAAATTTATTAACGCGCACACATTTCTCTTTGCAGGGCCTTATACTTAGCAATGCCCTCAGGGCCCAAAAAGATGCCGAAGACGAAGGGTGTGTTATAGCCCTGAGCAACCTTCGTTCCGAAGTAATTGAACTAAGGAACGAAGGTCTCGAAAAAGATAAAATATTACATTCATTGATAAATAGAATAAAAGAAGACGAAGCTACTTTTAAAGGTCAAGCTGAAGCTCAGAAGCGTGAAATTGAAGATCTTCGAAAACAACTGGCCAGAGTTAAAGAGGAACGCATACTTGAAGAAACGAAGCGAGAACTTAGCGACCAATAGGCAAACCATTTAGAAGGAACTGTTGAAGAGCTTCGTTCGTCCAAGAAAAGATGCTATGATAAATCTGTGGAGTGTGTTAAGAAGATGAAAGCTAGCTTCGCCAGCGTCGGCGCATTCTCGAGCGAAGAAAACTTTACAAGAGGCAACCCCGAAGGTCCCATCGAATGGATTAATCACGAAGCTGAGGCCTTTGAGGAAATTTTAAATAGCCGCGGAGACATATGTGCTTTCTCGGGTGCCAGGGGGATTGCCACCATTTTGGAGAAAAAGGGCTGCAAGCATGTAAAGATTTTAGCGCAATCCGAAGCTACCTTGTCCTTCGAAGATGCAAAAGATCCTTCAGCCGAAGCTAGCATGGTTGGTGGAAAATTTTTCACCGATGTCTGGGATAACGGTGGTCGAGAAATGGCCCGAGAAATTATCCAAAAAAGCGAAAAGGGCATCCATGATGCTAGAAAAGTAGCAGAGGCTGCTGAGAAAAGCGCAGAGCCCGAAGGGCAAATAGGTATTAACTAATGGTTTTTATTGTGTTGTAATTTTTGGTTTTAAACTTCGTTCGCAATTTGTAATAGCAATGTAGCCATATCCTGTCCTCCTTTAGGTCCTACTAAAGTGTCTCCGGGCCCTCACCCGAAAGGAGACGACGAAATTAAAAAGATGGCTGATGCTATCATGGATGAAGTTGTTAATCGGCTCCTGAACGAAGCTGCGGAAGTTGTACCTAGAGAAGATTAAGTGCTGTTGTGAAAACTTCTGAAATGTAATATGTGTAACATCTTGTAACCCTAAATATAATATACTTGTTTTTATGGTTCAATTCTTTACGATGCATGAAATTTTACATACGTACCGTTTTTGAGTCTTTGACGAAAAAAACACCTTCGCTTCTTTTCATGCTTCGCGAAGAAGAATTTTCATTTATCACAACAATATCCGTAGTGTTCTGATGAAGAATATCCAAGCTTCGTGAAGATATTTTCCGAAGCTACACTTCTGAAGATCAATAGTGTATCTCCTTGTGACTTAGCATGATTTTCCCCTTTTTCAAAACATTCTTCTGAAGATCGATATTGTGTCCCCTTCTTGTGCCATATGCAGCATGATGTATGATGCTTATGCCATGCGAAATGATGTGATGATGTTATGCTATGTAAGATGGTATTTATTCCGAAGATACACGCACATCCCTGTAATAAAACACATAATCTTTTTAAATCAGCGTTGACTTTTCGCTGTAAGCCTCCCTTAGGAGCTTCTTCGCCTTTTACTTCAGCGGAATCAACGTTTATTTTTCGTTGTAAGCCTCCCTTAGGAGCTTCTTCGCCTTTTACTTTCAGCGGTATTCGCGTTGACTTTTCGCGCTTCGCCTTTTACTTAGGCGGTATCAGCGTTTATTTTTCGCTGTAAGCTCTGCATTCCCTTTGGAACGACTTTGGAGCAGAAAACTTACACTGCGCTCTCTTTGGAACGGCTTTTTGTAACTTCAGCAAACTTACTCTGCGTTCCTTAGAACGACTTTTTGTTGCTTCGAAGAATTTTTGATAATTCGAAGGTCCTCCTTGTTATCGCAAATCTTTAAGCTTCAACAACTTAAGCCTGTGGGGAAAATATATTTTTCTTTTGGCAAACAACGAAACTATTACATGAAATTTTAAAAAATGTCCTTTATTACACAGAAAATAAAACTGAATGGAGAAGACTACTACCAAGGTAGGATATTTGTCAATAGATGTGCTTCGACTCTGGCACAGTGCTATTGACTGTGCGAGCTTCGGACTGTTCTCTGAAGTCCCTTTGGTGTTGAGCATATTGGCCCCCTTCTGGCTGCTGGCCTTGTTGCAGCGGTGGTGGAGGCGGAGGCTGTTGCCAGGAAGCTTGGGGTTGACTCGCCGAAGCAACAGAAACTGCAGGGTGGTTGCCTACATATTCTGGGATGTAAGGCGAATGATACGAAGCAGTGTGCATGATTTGCTTCGGCTGAGCCTGTTGTGCTGCAGCTTCGGCTATCTCCTTTTGCTTCTGGATGGTAACATGGCACATCCTGGTGGTATGGCCCTTGTTTTCACCACAGAACAAGCAAAATATTCTCCTTGGTTGATCTCCAAACCTTCCGCCGAAGCCCCTGGCGCCTCTGCCTCTTGGAGCTGGCGGCCGGAAGGAGCTTTGCTGTTGCCCCGAAGCCTGTGAGGAGCACTGTGGCCTTTGCTGCTGACTTCCCTTATCATCATTTTGAGTAGAGTTGTGAATTGACCTAACATGCCTCGGATAAAATCTTCCTCTGAAGCCCCTAGTCATTTTAGAAAACCTGAAAGCCTCCTCCCTTCTTTGACGAAAATCATTGTCAGCACGAATATACTCGTTCATCTTCTGGAGTAGCTTCTCCAAAGTTTGAGGAGGCTTCCTAGCAAAGTACTGAGCTGAAGGTCCTGGCCGAAGTCCCTTGATCATGGCCTCAATGACAATTTCATTGGGCACTGTTGGTGCTTGTGCCCTCAAACGCAAGAACCTCCGGACATACGCCTGAAGGTATTCTTCGTGATCCTGGGTGCACTGGAATAGAGCTTGAGCAGTGACCGACTTCGTCTGAAACCCTTGGAAGCTGGTTAACAACATGTCCTTCAGCTTTTGCCATGAAGTGATCGTTCCTGGCCGAAGGGAGGAATACCAGGTTTGAGCAACACTCCTGACAGCCATAACAAAAGATTTTGCCATGACTGCAGTATTGCCACCATACGAAGATACTGTTGCTTCGTAGCTCATCAGAAACTGCTTCGGGTCTGAATGGCCGTCGAATATGGGAAGCTGAGGCGGCTTGTAGGATGGAGGCCAAGGTGTAGCCTGCAGCTCAGCGGACAGAGGAGAAGCATCATCAAAAGCAAAATTTCCATGGTGAAAATTCTCATACCAGTCATCTTCGTTGAGGAAACCCTCCTGATGAAGGTCTTTATTCTGAGGCCTTCGGTTCTGCTCATCCTGAGTAAGATGACGAACTTCTTCAGAGGCTTCGTCTATCTGCCTTTGCAGTTCAGCTAGCCTGGCCACCTTTTCCTTCTTCCTCTGCACCTGTTGATGAAGCATCTCCATGTCTCTAATTTCTTGGTCTAGCTCATCCTCTGGCGGTGTTGGGCTGACAGCCTTCCTCTTCTGGCTTCGGGCCTCCCAAAGGGAGAGAGTCTCCTGATTGGGGTCTAGCGGTTGCAGAGCTGCAGCCCCAGTTGCTGAAGCTTTCTTCGGGGCCATAGCGAAGGTTTATGATCACCGAAGGTGTTCAAAACTCAAAGAGTGGAAGTGAGTTCACCGGAGGTGGGCGCCAATGTTGGGGACTTGTTCTCAAATGCTATGAATTAAGAACAAGGCAACACAAGAAATGTTAAACGTTAAAGCCCTTCGTCCTTCGAAGCATTATTTCCCTTAGGACATAATGATTTTCGGACGAAGGTTATGAAGGACATACCTTCATAAATTCAACATATAATAATGAAGAAGGAATCATATGAGACACAAAAGATAGCATAAACCATTATGTATTATTATCAACTCATTTCTGTATTATTATTATAGAAAAGTAGAAATAATATCAAATTACAAATGTACCTTCGGCTTGAAAGAAGGCAAAAGTACAAGCGTGACGCAAAAGCAAATGCCAAGTCAGCGTGAGCAGTATGGGGGTACTGTTCACCTATTTATAGGCACGGGACACAGCCCATATAAAATTACATCCATGCCCTTTACATTTGGTAGTAATTCTATAGTAATCCATCGAGGTCTGAATAGCCTTTTCATCTTTAAGTCGGTTTCCTTTTTCTGCTACCACGCCGAAGCTTTTCTGCTCACATCTTCGGCGCTATATCAACCTTCGTATTATTTGGGCTTCTCCTACTGTGATATCGACTCGAGTCCGAAGATACCTGTTCACACATTATACTCCAGAAACACTGTTAAATCTTGTTTTTGAGGACCTTCGGAAGCCGAAGGCCCCCAACAACATTACATTTGTACCTTCGGCTCGTTCGAAGGAGAGAATGTAAGAATAACCTCCAATCCATGCATGAACAGTACGGGAGTACTGTTCATCTATTTATAGGCATGGGACGCAGTCCAAGCAAAAGTACAATTTTGACCCTGATACTTATACATTTGTCTTATTACATATACTAAGGACAAATGAGTCTTTTCACTGTTGATTTGGTTCCTTGTGTGACCTTCGGGACCACCTCAAGCCGAAGCTCTGATTCTTGCCGAAGCCTTGTTATATTCCTTGCGTCCATTGATCTGCTGCTCTAGCTTCGACATTTGGTCCTTTGACATATTTGTTAAGATGAATCAAAATGGTTTCATTCATTCTAAGGACCTTCGGCAGAGAAGGAGACCACCAACACTTAGTGGTTCAATGTGTTGAACGCCAACACCAAGGAAGACTACGATGCACCTACCATGTTCTTGATTGAGAAATATGGCTCCAAGTACCATGAAAGAAATAATGAAAACGGTGCATCATTTGCAACATATTACGGGTTAATATATAGTCGCCAAATATGACTTAGAGATAAGGTACTATGCAAAGACATTTACAGTGTCTTGACTATTTATAACTCCATTAGAGATAGTGTTTTGGTCGTTTAAACTATTAGAGATAGACTACAATTACACCAAGATTACTCCTAATAATAGCATTCTCTTTATCCTAAAGTATCCTCCATACCTGCTAGTCCCTCCAAAGCCTTCGGGCAAACCGTTTCTACATATGAATATTGGATTAATGAAAGGGAAATGGCCTTAAACCATTTCTATATTTTGGTGCTTGATGACCATCACAATCATATGTACTAACTAGTTTGCCATGTCTTTGATTCACAAGTTCATAAGATCGACTTCAGAAGTTAGAAATAGCTCAAACCCAACCAAATAGGGGTAAAACTTGGAATAGATGAACTAGCAATAGTTCTATACTTCATATAAGTTATAAATACTCCTAGGGACCTAATTTGCACATCTAGAAAGGTTGGAAAGCTCATATTCAACAAATCACTATTTTGGAGCTAGTTTGAACAGAAACTAGTATACGAGTAAAAGAAATCGGATGGTCCAAATTTCCTAACTTAGACTAGTTGGATTGCCATTAGATATGTTTGTCTAAATCTTAGGAACACCCTCAAAGTCAGCCAAATCAAATTCAACAGGAATTGGGCAAGTTCGCTAAAATTGGTCTAAGTCTGAAGCCCTGTACCTCTTACACAGAGAAGGCTGAACTTGTTCAAATAGCGACTGGCTATCCAGAGCGATCTGCTGGTGCACCAGTTCTCTTACATAGAGAAAGATGCAAATGGACATTTGAGCAGTGGAGGACCGGACCGATCTAGTGGCGCACTAGACCTTCAGCATCAAATGGCTCTCTTCCAATTCCAATGATCATTTCCTGAAGTGGCAGGTCCAGAGTGCCACCTAACCGGTTGCTATGCTACTGAACAGTCAGAATGGTAACATGTTACAACAGAGGTCAAAAGGTCTGGTGCACCACCTGACAGTGCAGATTTTGCCCAATCATTCCAATGACTATATGGGAAGATATGGGCTATAAATACACTCCCAACCAATAATTTGAAGATATGGGCTATAAATACATCTCCACATTTAGTGTAAGACTATACGTTTTGCAGGGCTCGTGCCGCTTCGGACGAAGTGCCAGGGAGCATGCGGGGAGAAAGGGGGGAAAGGTGTCAACGACGAACACAGTGGTTAACCACACCATCACGCCACCCGTGCATGATACGGTGAGTAGGCCATTTTGCATCCCGCCAAGCCACCCACGCTGAACGGCGCCATGATGATTTTGTTTTTACCGCACCGCCACCACGACTGCCTCGACCAGGTAAAAACCGAGATTCTCTCCAACTCCCCACGTGGACAAGGGTTGGGTCGGGCAAGCTCCCAGCGAGTCACAAGCCAGATAACCGGCCCATAGGTCATTTGTTCGGTCCGTAGTCCAAGGTCGTACCTCACATTCTCCTGCGGCAATCTAGCTGACGAGGTGGCCACGAGGCCCCCTTCTGGTCAGCCAGACTGACCAGAAGGCCGATACGGGATAGAATAATGAAGGACTAAATGAGATGCCCTAGCGGGTCGAGCCCCCCAGTGGGACTGCTCATTGAGACTGAACCCTATAAAGGGGCAGTCGGATCTCACTTGGATAACCCATTTGTAGCTCGACAACACCTTCCCTCACGCCGACTAGGTCAGGGAAGACAACCCTTCCCTCAAAAGGGCCCGAAAGCCCTTTCGGGGGAGTTGTGTGCATAACAAAGAACTGGCAGGCGCCAACGACTAACTCGAAGGGCCAATTCAGAAGAGGTCAACAAAATATAGGTCCAAGGCTTCACCAAGAACAAAGTAAACCCCCAGCAATCCTTACGGATTACTCGGGGGCTACATCATACTGACGCGCTTGAGCGCATTCAAGCCACACTCCGACGGGCACCTACCGGACAACTCCGCATGGGTCCATCCCTAGAGGCTACGTTTGCTCCGGTAGGCACCTCTCCTGGACAACTCCATATGGGTCCATCCCTGGAGACCATGTTTCGCTCTAGTGAGCGCTGCTTCTGGGCAGCTTCATGCAGGTCCGAGACTACGCTCCGCTCTATCGACCAAAGTGTCGAATCAGAAGCCGCAGCACAAAATATGCGTACCCGATATGCCAGAGGATCAGAAGGGGTCGACAAAAGGCAGGTCCAAGGCTTCACCAATAACAAAGTAAACCCCCTAGCAATCCTTATGGATTACTCAGGGGCTCGAGGGCTACATCATACTAATGCGCTTGCGCACACTCGGGGCTTTGATCACCAATGAGAAAGCCTCCGTCCGACTCCAAGGAGTCGCACGAAGGCTCAGGGGCTGCTGTCGGGTACCTAGGAACGGGGTACCCAAAGTGAGACCCATAACCTCTCTTTGGCCCATTTGTCGAGGAAGTCTATGAGGCAGGGCGAACGACCAAAGTACTCGAGCGAGCCTGCGAGGCGGGGTGAACAACCAAAGCACCGTCGAGCGAGTCTGCAAAGCGGGCCGAATGACAAAGTCCCCATAGAGCAAGTCTGCGAGGCGGAGCGAACGACCAAAGCACCGTCGAGTGAGTCTGTGAGGCGGAGCGAACGACCAAAGCCCCATCGAGCGAGCCTACGAGGTGGGACGAATGACCAAAGTCTACGACAAGCAAGTCTGCAAGGCAGGCCGAATGACCAAGTCCCCGCCGAGCAAGTCTGCGAGTCAGGGCGAGCGACCAAGTCTCCATCGAGAAATTTTGCGAGGCGGGGAGAACGACCAAGTTCCCGCCTAGTGGACCCGCAAAGAAGGAACTCAGGCTGACGTTGCTGGCCCACGATGGTCGCGACAAGACGCATCATCACCAAACTACGTTAGACCATATGTACAGTACCAAAAGGGCTATGACAAACATGATGGAACACCTCCGTGTGCACCCTCGGATATGCCCTCACTGACTCATGGGGCCGGTCAACTCCAATTGCGGTGACCTTAGCACCGAAGTCTCTACAGTGACCCATATGCTAGAAAGGACAGGACAATACCCCATACTGGGTGTATGCCTACGTGTGCTAGAAGGTGACGCAAGGGGTTTGACGGAAGATTAGGAACACGACCCTGAACCTCACCGTAAGCCCACTTTGTAGGACCCGCCAGGTACTGGAATGAATGACACCAAACAATCTACAGGGATCCGTATGGAAGAGCGGACAGTGTAGAATGTCGTATCAAGAGAACGACAACGCATATTCACTTGTGAATATGTTCTAGAGTGGCACCTAGCACTATATGTGAGTGTGAATATGCACCAACACTACACTAGAACTCTCTTGGTCAAACTACTCATCGACAACCCCACTTTATAGTACGGCTAAAACAAAATAAAATACCTAACTATATAACGAGTGTCTGCAACTCCTTGACACTCAGAATACGAAGACCTTCACTTTTTGTTTTGTCGCTTTAGCCGTCGCTTCAAGTTCTTATCTTCGGGATTGTTTTCACCATTATAGCACATCTACCTGTAATGCGACCTAACTTACCATTTGTCTCTACAAAACACACGTTAGTCACATATAATATTACGTTGTCATTAATCACTAAAACCAACCAGGGGCCTAGATGCTTTCAATCTCCCCCTTTTTGGTGATTGATGACAACCCTACAAGATTGTGAGAGTAGTTTGTTTTCAAATTTCTGTCAATAGAGAAGATGGTTAATTATACTCAATAATTTTTGACAGAAAGAGTGTGTAACATAATAATAATAATGAGCATATACACATCGTAAGTTTCTTGTTCATATAAAAGTGAAATCAAATTGATGAACAAGAACTAGAAGACTGGTGATAACATATAAGGTGAAAACACAATACACACACAGTCAACATAAGCATCGAGAGCATATAATAGAGTTTGTGAGCCAAAATCGTCATACAAAAGTGGAGCTAGTACAGAGAGTATCAAGCACGTATGTTACATCAAAACTCTCTACTAACTCCCTAACTCTCCTAGCTCTCACAACTCTCATATCTCTCCCCCTTTGGCGTCTAACACCAAAAGGGAATCCGAACCTACAGACCAGAAGAGGATGGAGGTGGCGGGGGCGCATCTGGTCGCGGTCGTGGCAGAAGAGCAAACACCAGCTGAGGGTCAGAATCAGTCTCGGATCTAGGATCTGCCGTAGAGGCTGGAGCTGGTACTGACTCGGACGGAGGCTGCGCTGCAGCAGCTGCCGGAGCTGAAGAGGTCACAGACACCGCCACAACAGTAGTGGTAACAGCAGAAGCTGGTGGCACTGGTGGCTGAGCACTGACGGAGCTAATGACCGGCGACAAGAAGAGCAGGGTAACTGGCCGGAGCGGAGAGGAAGAAGGACCAAACGAAGGAAGAGGGGGTCCTGGCTGAATGGCTGGCACAATCGCTGCCTGAAGAGCTGGAGGGGTGCAAACTGAACAGGAGGGATCTGAACACCGGTATGCTGAAGTATGTGAGTCATGAAGGCCCGGTTCTCAGCCCTGTCTGCTAGAAGCTGCTGCTACAGAGTGTCATGTCTGTCCTGAATAGTCTAAAACATCGATAGCATTCTCTTGGGCATCTGCTGCTGAACCGCTGCCAGATGAGCCTGCTGCTGAGTAAGGGTCTAGAGGATCGTAGCCAGAGCAGGGTCAATGGCAGGAGGGGTAGTAGGGGCAGCACGGGAACTCCCAGCCTCATGATCATGGGAGCGTGGAGGCACAGGAGGCGGAGGCGGAATCCCAAAATCATCATCATCATCACTATCATCATCAGGAATTGTTGTGCCTTGAGTCTCAAACTAATGGAAAGTCGTATCCTCTGCCTGAGTGTCGATCACGGGATCAGGTACCGGCACTGGGTTCTCAGGGGCTGGATGGTAGGAGCCAAAGTGGAGGCGTGAGGCCTCAAGAGTGCCCTGGAACTGCGGTGGCTGGATCAGATGTGCGAAGATGTAGCAGAGGTAATGTGCATATGGCAGCTGTCGCCGGGCACGAAGACCATCCAATACCGTGTCCTCGATCTCACATATAAGGAAGTCAACAACATCAAACTCTGAATGAGAGATCAGGGCACCGAGTAGCCAGAGCTGGATATGAGAGGTAGCCTCTCTATAACCCATCTGGGGCAGAAGCGTCCGTCTCATGAGCTGATATAAGTACTTGGCCGCTGGAGTGAAATCTACCGGTGAGCGTCGCGACCCATCTATGAAAGGCGGTTGGAACAGGGCCGCGACATGAGCTGTAGCTGGAGCAACTCCGTCGTGAGGGTGCCAAGGAGGATCAGAAGTACCATAACACAAGCTATGAAGGCAAGTCGGTGACTCGATAAATCCAAATAGCTGGCGAATCTAGCTAGCGTGAATAGTAACATCCTCTTGCTCAAAGCGGAACCTCATCCACTGGTGGTCGGGGTCGATCCATACTGACGCATAGAACACTCCGACCCACTCCTCAACATATCTGTCGCTGGTAGTCAGAAGAGTAAGAATTCCAAGCAAATATGAGAGATGCACCTCAGAGTCTACACCGGCGGCTAGCAGAAATGCAGGGAGATCCAATAGTCGGTGCGCTTGCAGAGCTATCTAGGCTAACATCTGTGCTCGAAAGAACGACTCCTGTATCCTGGTGCTGAAAAGATCTGCCGCTGCAGGGTCTCTCTGAGCTGGTAGCCATGACTCCATGGGTACGTGTATGAACCGACGTACTCGGGCCGCTGTTGCACGCGAAAGATCAATCAAACGAGGATCGCCAGCCAGTGGTCGTACATCGGTCTCATCTCACTCCCGGAAGCGGGCATGTGGAATGGGTGGAGCGGAAAAGGGAGCGGGAGGAGGAGTAGTGGAAGCAGGAGTGGTGGAGGAGGTAGGTATGGCTGAGGTGGTGGATGGCGCAGGAGTGACTGGAGTGGGCGATGGGAGGTGGAGTGGTAGCCGTGGCGGGAGTGGAGGGTGCGGAGGAGCGAGGCCGAGAGGTGAGTCGACGAACTCTATAAGCAATCTGATCTGATGATATCTGTAGCTAGCCACCTCTCTCCGCCTGCTTAGCTGTTGCTGCTGCTAGAGCTGCTCGGGCTGCTCTATCCAAACGCCGCTTTTTGCGGCCTTCCTGCTACTCCAAGTAGACAGTCTTCCCCTTGACCTGCCTGAAGGGGCGAGGAGGGTCCTCGTCGTCTCCTCCCCCTAGCGCTGACATATTCTTCGTGCACACCATCCTGACCTGAATACTGCATATGAGAGAGAAAAACTAAGCACCAGAAGAGAGCAGAGGAAATGATTATGACTTGAGGTGATAAATACCTAGAAATCTCACGAGAGAGAATCTAGGCAGGACAAGAGACGGGCTCACGAGCAAGCGAGGTCACTGAAATGATAGAAGAACTGAGCATGTATTAGTCACATAGTCATAAGTATATTAAATGTGAATAAATACATACACAGAGTGTTATGACACAAAAATCGAGTGATTTGGTGATAGAGAGGTCAAACGGCGCGAAAACGAAGTTTGAACGAAGAATAGTGCCGTAGGAGGTTTGAAATTGGAATTGAGGCATGAAATGACTTGGAATTGAGCCGATACTTCATGAATAGGTTTATATGGGTAAATATGAGTGAAGTGTGCGCTTGGTTTGATTTTAGGCGAAGAAAATGGAATTTGGGTACTCGGCTCGAAATCGATCGCTAGAAATGGGGATTTGTGGAAATTTGGAGCCTGGGATATCAGATTAGCGTGAAATTTGGCGAATATGTTACTGGAGGTATCATGAAGGTGCCTGAAAAATTTGAGATCGATTGGAGCAATTTTGGCTGGTTTGGGCAATTCACCAAGCACCTGGCGTGTGGAGTTCTAGGGTTAGAGTGAAATGCCTATTTGAGGTGGGGAAACCCTCCCTAAGGGAGCTAGGAACCTATAGGGGTATTCAAGATAGCACTGGGAACACTTCCAAGCATTTGATTCACATAATTTGACAAGAATTTGAATGTGATCAAAAGGTGGAAGGACTGGACAGAGTGATAGAGGGAAAGAGAGGGAAAACAGTGGGGGAGGAGCTCACCGAGAGGGAGGAAAGAGACCACAAGGAGAGCTTGGTCGCCGGAGGATAGCCGCCGGCGAGGGAGATCGTCGAAGAGGGGGTGAGGTCACCGAGAGAGAGGAGAGCCAGAGAGCAGATAGAAAAGAGTGGCCTCTGGCTCGTGGCTCGGGCTGGAGGCCTTTTTTTAAAACGCGTTATGGGCACACCGGACAATCTACAGTGCATGTCCGGTGCACACCGGACAGCGCACAGCAGAAAGGGGATCTGCGCGCGCGGCCGGTGCATCGGACAGTGCACAGTGCAGTGTCCGGTGCACAGTGCAGTGTCCGGTGAGCCCAGACAGAGGGGGTTTTGAAATTTTTCAAATTTTCTATCTAAATTTTAACCAAACCAAATCCCAACTTATAATCACACAAAAGAACACCTGTTGGGACAGGTATTGGCACCCTCATATATTTTCCCATAATTTTCAAAATATTTTGCCATAGGCTAGATCATTTTTAGAGAACATAGCCAAATGGTGAGATTTGCATTTTGGCTTTGCACTAGGGGTTTTCATGAACGATTTGAGTTTTGAACACTCCCCCTAAGTGTAGTGCCTCATGCATATCTCAAGAACCAACAATTGCATAGTAAGTAGGAATTTAAGTACTAAAAGTTTAAAACTAAGACTTGTCAAGTTTGAGCCCGAGTTAAGCTTTTTCACTCGCTTTGTTGGCGGTTATCTTAACTAGGTTAGACAAGCCCTAGATGCAATACAAGAAATTTAAATATGCAATGCAGGCTTGACAACACCATTTTGAGATCTTTAAATAAAATTTCTGAGATCAAGTATGTTTAATTCATTCCTCAACATGCAAAAGTGGGTTTTATCAAGTGGCTTAGTGAAAATATCCGCTGATTGATTTTTTGACCTCACTCCTAAAATAATGTCTCCTTTAGCAACATGATCTCAAAGGAAGTGATGACGGATATCAATGTGCTTAGTGCGAGAGTGTTGTACAGGATTATTAGCAACTTTAACAGCACTCTCATTGTCACACAACAAAGGTACCTTTTCTAGAACTACACCATAGTCTAGAAGAGTTTGTTTCATATATAAAATATGTGTGCAACAAGCACCCGCGGTAATGTATTCCGCTTCAGCGGTTGACAAGGCAACACTATTTTGCTTTTTGGATGTCCATGATACTAGTGATCTCCCAAGCAAATGGCACCCCCCAGAAATACTTTTTCTATCAATTTTGCAACCGGCATAATCCGAATCGGAATAGCCAATTAAGTCAAAAGTATCTCCTTTGGGATACCAAAGGCCAACGCTTAGGGTGTGCTTGAGATACCTAAGAATTCTTTTAACAGCGCAAAGATGAGCTTTCTTAGGATTTGATTGAAATCTAGCACACATACAGACACTAAACATGATATCGGGCCTAGATGCGGTAAGATACAATAAACTACCAATCATAGAACGGTAGAGAGTTTGATCAACCGGGTTACATCCCTCATCTAGGTCGAGATGTCCATTTGTTGGCATAGGTGTCTTGATTGGTTTGCACTTCTCTATGTTGAATCTTTTCAACAAGTCTTTGGTATACTTCTCTTGTGATAGGAAGTTGCCATCTTTCATTTGCTTGACTTGAAAGCCGAGGAAGTACGTCAGCTCACCAATCATAGACATCTCGAACTCCTTAGACATCAACTCACCAAATTCCTTGCAATGATAATCATTTGTCGAGCCAAAGATTATGTCATCAACATATACTTGACAAATGAAAATATCACCGTTATGTTTCTTTGTGAATAAGGTTGTGTCAACGGTCCTGATCTTGAAGCCCTTTTCGATGAGGAAGTCGTGAAGACGCTCATACCAAGCCCTTGGAGCTTGCTTTAACCCATATAGCGCCTTGGACAACCTGTAAGCATGGTTAGGATATCTAGGGTCTTCAAACCCGGGTGGTTGCTCAACATATACAAGTTCATTTATGAAGCGATTAAAGAATGCACTTTTTACATCCATTTGATAAAGCTTTATATCATAGCATGATGCATATGCGAGTAGGATACGGATGGCTTCAAGTCGAGCAACCAGTGCAAAGGTCTCTCCAAAATCTAAGCCTTCAACTTGAGAGAAGCCCTTTGCAACAAGTCTTGCCTTGTTCCTCACAATCACGCCTTGATCATCTTGTTTGTTTCTGAACACCCACTTTGTTCCAATGATCCTTGCATCTTGTGGGGGCTTCTCCAGGGTCCAAACTTGGTTACGGGTGAAGTTGTTTAGTTCTTCATGCATGGCGTTCACCCAGTCCAGATCCTGTAGCGCCTCATCTATACATGTAGGCTCAACACAAGAAACAAAGGAGTGATGTTCAATAAAAGAAGCATGTTTATGTGATCAAGTAATAACCCCTTGTGAAGGACACCCAATGATTTGGTCTTGTGGGTGTGCTTGAAGTAGTGATGAGTTTCTCCTGTCAACCACTTGGGAAGAAGATCCTGTAGCATCAACATCTTCAGCTTGTACCCTTGCTTGTTCATGAGAGACAAATGTATCTTCATTTGCATGCCTCTATCTTTTTCATCATCTTGTGGTACACTTGATGAAGAAGGCATGTCAATGTTTTGCACCTCTTCTTCATCTTCTTTTGGTTTGATAGCTCCAATTGGCATGTTCTTCATGGCTTCCCTAAGTGGCTCATCACCTATATCATCAAGATTTTCAAGTGCTCCTTGGGAGCCATTAGTCTCATCAAACTCCACATCATAGGTTTCTTCGACCACGCCAGTGGCATGATTGAATATTCGATATGCTTTGGACTTTGATGAATAACCCAATAGAAAACCAATATCACAATGTCTTTGAAACTTCCCTAGATGATGGCGTTTCTTGTAAATGTAGCATTTGCATCCAAACAACCGAAAGAAGGGGACGTCTGGCTTTTCCCATTTAGCAGTTCATAGGGAGTCTTCGCAAGTAGCCGGTGAGGAAATAGTCTGTTTGATGCATAGCATGCAGTGTTGACAGCTTTGGCCCAAAACCTCTCCGGTGTGTTATACTCATCAATCATTGTCCTTGCAAGTGTGATCAAGGTCCTGTTCTTCTTTTCAACAACTCCATTTTGTTGAGGTGTATATGTTGCTGAAACTTCATGCTTGATCCCAATCTCATCACTGTATTCATATATGTTGGTATTGTCAAATTCTTTTCCATTATCACTTCTAATCTTCTTGATCTTGCAATCAAATTCATTTTGGGATTTCTTGGCAAACTTCTTGAATATAGATGCAACTTCAGATTTATAATGGAGAAAGAACACCCAAGTGTATCTTTTGAAATCATCAACTATAACTAGACAGTAGAGGTTGTCACCAGCACTTGCATAAGTTGTTGGTCCAAATAGATCCATGTGAAGTAGTTCCAGTGGCCTTGATGTTGACATGAAAGCTTTTGTAGGATGTGTGTTAGCAACGTGCTTTCTAGCTTGACATGCACTACAAGGCTTGTCCTTTTAAAATACAACATCCTTTAGTCCTCTAACCATGTCCTTCTTTAATACTTTCTTGAGTGTGCTCAGTCCAACATGTGCAAGCCTTCTATGCCATAGCCATCCAAGTGATGCTTTGGTAAAGAGGCAAGTTCTTAAGTCTACATCTTCAGAGGTGAAATCCACTAAGTAGAGATTGTTGTATCTAAATCCTTTGAACACCATTGATTCATCATCCATTTTTGATACAATAACCTCTGTTGGAGTGAATAAGCATTGAAGGCCAAGATCACAAAGTTGACCCACTGATAATAAGTTGAAGCTCAAAGGTGAAACCAAGAGAACATTTGAGATTGATAGATCATTTGATATTGCCACCTTGCCAAGTCCTTGAACTTTTCCCTTTGAATTGTCCCCAAATGTGATTTTGTCTTGTCCATCAACATTCTCATCAAGTGAGGTGAACATCCGTGGGTTGCCTGTCATATGATGAGTGCATCCACTGTCAATAACCCAATGGCTCCCACCGGTCTTGTAGTTCACCTACATCCACAGACAAATCAAGCTTGAGTTTTGAGGGCCCTATATTGCATAGGACCAGTGACTTTCTCAATCAAGGACTTTGCAACCTAAATTTGTCTAGGTCTACTCTTTCTTGGTGGACCTAGGAATGTAACTTTGACCTTTCCATTTTCTACTTTTCTTAGAACATAATGAGCATTGAAGGCAAATGGTCTTGAGTGCTTTGGCAAGGGAGTTGGTGGTTAGGCTTTGCAGTTGTGGGCAAAATGACCTTCTTTTCCACACTCAAAGCATTTGATAGGATTATGAGTCTGCTTTGGCTTGTATTGAGTTGTAGCTTTCTTTTGCACAAAAGAATTATATCCAATACCACTCTTGTTGTTTTTCATGGCAGTGTTCATGAGCAATTCATTTTGGAGGTATTGGCCCTTGTTGAACTTTTGCACACTTGTTGCAAGATGTTCATTTTCACTCTTAAGTTTCTTGACCTCATTTTTAAGCCTTTCATTATCCACTGCCAACTCATTGTTGAAGTCATTGTTCTCAATGGCAACCTTTCCTCTAGTAGTCATCAGTCAAGTATCTCTTCAATTTTTGGTTATCTAAAGTCAAGACTTCAACTTTTTCGGTCAGTTCATCATGTAGACTAGTTTGATCACCTTGACTCAAATCATCACATGAGGTTGCTACATCAATCTTAACAACAAGGTTAATAGCCTCATGTGTATTGCAAGATAAAAGTTCATTTTCAACAAGAAGATTATCATGATCAAATTTAATCTTAGTATAGTCTTCCTTAATTTTTACTAGACTATCTTTCAACTCCCTATTAGCTTCATTTAACTTGTCACATTTATCCTTAGCATCTTTTAGGGAGGATGTAAGCTCATTTACAGTGGATGACATAGTTTTGTTTTCTTCTTTCATTTCATCACTAGCTTTCATAACTGAAAGGGAAATAGGCTTACACCTTTTCCTAAATGAATTTTGATGGTTGAATTGCCCAACACAAATCTATTGGACTAACTAGTTTGCTTTAGATTATGAGTACTACAGGTGCCAAAGGTTCACAACAAACCAATAAAAAGACCAAGAAAGGGTTCAAATAAAAGAGCAAAAGTCTACCGAAGTGTGCCCTGGTCTGGCGCACCGGACTGTCCGGTGCACCACCGGACAGTGTCCGGTGCACTAGGGAACCCAACTTCAAACTTGCCACCTTCGGGAATTTTGGGAGCCACTCCACTATAATTCACCGGACTGTCCAGTGTAGCACCGGACTGTCCGGTTTGCCAGCGGAGTAACGGCTATACAGCGCCAACGGTCGTCTGCAACGGTACAGTAAAAGTGAACAGTGCGCGCATGCGCGCGCAGAAGTCAGAGCAGCGCCAGAAGGTGCACCGGACAGTGAATAGTGACTGTCCGGTGCACCACCGAACTGTCCGGTGGCCCAATTGTCAGAAGCTCCAACGGTCGAACCCTAACGGCCTAGTGATGTGGCTGGCGCACCGGACAGTGTCCGGTGGCGCACTGGGCTGTCCGATGCGCCATACGACAGCAGCCTCCACCAACGGTTCTTTTGGTGGTTGGGGATATAAATAGCCCCAACCACCACACTTCAATGCATCCAAGTTTCAGCCATTTGCATTCAATACAAGAGCTCTAGACTTCATTCCAAGATACAAACAAGAGATCAAATCCTCTCCCAAGTCCAAAGTTCATTCCAATCAAATAGTGACTAGAGAGAGAGACATTTGTGTTCCTTTGAGTTCTTGCGCTTGGATTGCTTTTCTTCTTCCTTCTTTCTTGTTTCCAACTCAATTGTAATCAAGGCAAGAGACACCAATTGTGTGGTGGTCCTTGTGGGGACTTAGTGTCCCGATTGATTGAGAAGAGAAGCTCACTCGGTCTAGGTGACCGTTTGAGAGAGGGAAAGGGTTGAAAGAGACCCGGTCTTTGTGACCACCTCAACGGGGAGTAGGTTTACAAGAACCAAACCTCGGTAAAACAAATCACCATGTCATCCGCTCTTATTCGCTTGTGATTTGTTTTCACCCTCTCTTTCGGTCTCGTTTACATTTCTAACGCTAACCCCGGCTTGTAGTGTGTACTTAAGTTTGTAAATTTTAGATTTGCCTATTCACCCCCCCTCTAGGCGACGTTCAATAACTATGTCATATTTGGCATTTAAAAATTCATTTTCATCTTTCAACTTATCACATTTAGCTTTTGACTTCCTAATGATTTGAGTGTATTCCTTAAGCAAGTCAGCTAGTTCATCATAGGAAGGTGAAGCAAATTCATCATCACTATCACTATCACTATCATCAATAATATCATTATCATTTTGTACCTTCCGTTCACCTCTAGCCATGAGGCATAGGTGAGAAGCCGATGATGGTGATGGTGGTGGTGAAGAGAAGTCCCCAGCGATGGCGGCAGCTTTTTCATCATTTTCTTCTTCACTTGAAGAAGATCCACATGATGACTCAATGTCAGTGAGCCAGTCACCAACAATGTATGCCTTTCCATTTTTCTTTTTGTGGAACCTCTTGTGCTTCTCATCCTTCCTCTTGAAGAATCTCTTTTCCTTTTTGTCATCATCATTGTCATCTTCTTTCTTGCCCTTGAACTTGTTCTTCTTGGGCTTGTTACATTTATGAGCAAGATGACCAAGCTCTCCACAGTTGTAGCAATCCATTTAAGAAATGGGCTTTCTTTTACTGGAAAAGAATTTCTTCTTTCTTGAGTCAAACTTGATGCCTTCTCTGTTGAGCTTCTTTAACATCTTGGTGGTCTTCCTCACCATCAAGGTAATGTTAGCATCAAGATCATCATCACTTGAGGATTCCTCCTCAATTTGCACTTTAGATTTTCCTTTTCTTTCTTGATTTGCTTTGAGAGCCAAATCCTTTCTCTTGGAAGATGACTCATCCTCGTCATTGATGTGCATGTACATCTCATGAGCATTGATCTTTCCCAAAATCTGTGTAGGAGTGGCAATTGAAAGATCCATCTGTTGCAGCACAGTGACAATGTGTCCATATTTGTCAATTGGGAGGACACTGAGAATCTTCCTCACAACATCCAGTAGTGAAATTTGTGTAAGCCCCAAGCCATTTACTTCCTCTACAAGAATATTGAGACGTGAGTACATAGCATTGGCATTTTCATTAGCAAGCATCTCAAAAGAATTTAATTTTCTCATAGCAATGTGATATCTCTTCTCATGCTCACTTCTAGTTCCTTCATGTAGAGCACATATGTCCATCCACAAATCATGAGCATTTTTATGGTTTCTAACTCTATTAAACACATCTTTGCAAAGGCCTCTAAAAAGAGTGTTTTGGCCTTGGCATTCCATTTCTCATAGTTAAACTCTTCTCCTACAAGATTAGTGGGATCTCTAGGTTCGAGGAAACCTTGTGTGGCGGCTTTGTAGACACCAATGTCTATAGCCTCTAAATAAGCTTCCATACGAATTTTCCAATATGGAAAATCGTCACCATCAAAAACGGGAGGAGGTCCAACCGCACCGGACATCGTTACTCTAGCGGTTAAGCTAATCTAAGAGCAACAAGGCTTTGATACCAATTGAAAGGATCATGATGCCCAAGAGGGGGTGAATTGGGCTTTTCTAAAAATCAACACTAATTAAAACCTAAGCAAGAGCCCAACTTCACCCCAACAACTAGCAATAAGAGAATAATACTAGAAATACAACAATGCTAAGACAATACTTCAAATACTTGCTAAACAAATACACAATGTAAAATGCTTGAATTAAGTGCGAAATGTAAAGCAAGGTTTAGAAGACTCCTCCAATTTTTCCCGAGGTATCGAAGAGTCGGTACTCTCCCCTAGTCCTCGTTGGAGCACTCGCGCAAGGGTATCGCTCCCCCTTGGTCCTCGCAAGAACCAAGTGCTCACTATGAGATGATCCTTTGCCACTCCGGTGCGGTGGATCCCTCACGACCGCTTACAAACTTGAGTCGGGTCACCAACAAGATCGCCACGGTGATCACCGAGCTCCCAACGCCACCAAGTCGTCTAGGTGATGCCGATCACCAAGAGTAACAAGTCGTAGACTTTCACTTGACCAAGAGAAGCCTAATGCATGCGGTGTGTGCTCTAGGTGGCTCTCGCTAGCGCTAATGAGGTCCAAATGCGGGATTAAGATTCTCTAATCACCTCACTAGGCTTTGTGGTGCTTCCACTGCTCTACCAATGTGTAGGAGTAAATGTGGGCAGCAAGACAATCAATATGGTGGGTGGAGGGGGTATAAATAGCCCTCACCCACCAACTAGTTGTTACACAAATTCTGCTGCGCATGGGCGCACCGGATAGTCCGGTGCACCAACGGTCGACTCCAACGACTAGTTCTGACAGCTAGCCGTTGGGCAGACGGCACACCAGACAGTGAACAGTCATAGTCCGGTGCGCACCGGACAATCCGGTGCGCTGTCCGGTGTGCCACTAAAATTCATTTTCCGAACTGCATGCTCTCGGGTTTCTGCGCAGGGAACCACTCTTCCCTGGGCCAGGTTTGTCTCACTGGCGGAGAGTGCACCGGACAGTCCGGTGCCCCAAAGCCAGAAACCCTAGTTTCTGTTTTCTTCTGTTTTTCAAATCATTTTTCATTCTAACTTGTGAGTATGTTATAGAGTGACACCTAGCACTATATGTGAGTGTGAATATGCACCAACACTACACTAGAACTCTCTTGGTCAAACTACTCATCGACAACCCCTCTTTATAGTACGGCTAAAACAAAATAAAAGACCTAACTATATAATGAGTGTCTGCAACTCCTTGACACTCGGAATATGAATATCTTCACTTTTTGTTTCGTCGCTTTAGTCGTTGCTTCAAGTTCTTATCTTCGGGATTGTTTTCACTGTTATAGTACATCTACCTATAATGCGACCTAACTTACGATTTGTCTCTGTAAAACACACGTTAATCACATATAATATTATGTTGTCATCTCTACTACACCTTAAGTTCACAGTGAGGGCGTCCACACCCAGGCATCACCGTGCCCCCGCCTATCTCCCCACGCGCGGCTTCCTCCCCCCACACGCTGCTTTCAACACTGACAGCCGCACCCCAAATTCCTCCCCACGCGCTCCTTTCTCCCCACCAATGGCGCCCTTCCCCAACGGCTGCCGAGATGCACACGCTGAGGCTGCCGCCCTCGCCCCACATCCTCGCCCGCCTTCAACGTCGGCAGCCGCACCACAAATTCATCCACACACGCTGCTTTCTCCCGACCAACGGCGCCCTTCCCCAACGGCTGCGAACGCCAACGCGCTTCCCCAATCGCTGCGCCTTCGACTAGGTGCTTCGGTAGAAGGTACGAGCCCACCATCTTTTCGACCTATCTGATGAGGACATCACTTCTATACATACAATGAATGGACCGATAACACGATCTCGTGCACGACAGCTAAATCTCCAGGTACGTTCTACCCTAGTCAATTGTGTTTCAGAGCTTACGCTTGGGGCCATGGATGTTTTGATGATTAGGTACCTTGGAGAGGACCAGCAAGGACTTGAGAAAGGCCAAGGGGTTGAGGAGGAGGAGCAAGGGCGGCCACAACAGGAAGGAGATCAAGTCCGACTCGGCTGCGACTCCATCTCGGGTTCCAGGACCAGTCTGCACTAAAATGAACGCCCAGGATGCATCCAGACTCCGATTGCGACGGACTTGATATGGTAGGAAAGATAAGGAGATTATCTAACCAACCCAACTAGTTCCACCTTAAAATTCATCTGGAGTCAACAGGAATCGTCAAAATAATTCAGCATTCAGATTCTGTTTTGGTGTTGCGACACCATGTGTTGGGCCGTTGGGCCGTGTATCGCGTCGAAGCCCATTAGGGGCGAGTCCAGGGGTCATGCACGCCCTAATACTCTATTTGTTCAGCAGCAGCCGCCACATTAGGTTTTGGGTTTTTCTTAGATCAATTCTGTCATCGAATAGTGTCGTCGTCATCGGTTTGTGAGACCCCATTCCGTAATCAATACAATTTTGGTTGTGTTTCTTTTCTGTTCTTGCTTGTGTTCTTGATTGCGCTTGCAGTGATAAGCCTTCATGGAGAGGTCATTCGTGTGTCACGGGTGATAACCAACGGAGCCGTGGTGTAGTGATTGCGAGGAACCGTTCGCTTGGAGCCTTGGATCATCAACGTCGAGATCTCTACTCAATCAAGTTATCGTATCTCACGGAAGATCAGGCCGTGTCTACTATCAATTGGTATCAGATTTTCAGGTTGTCTGTGAGGTATAATCCTACCTTTAAATTAGTTTTGTTTCGTTCCATAGTCCACAAAAAGCTAAAAAATATATAATTACGATCAGTTTATTCCGACCTAAAACCATCGCCTTAGCCTTTGCACAATTCAGTTTTAGAGTCCGCCGTTCTGAGTTCGTGTTCTAGGTTGAGTTTGGTTGCTGGTTTAGATTTGTTTTGGTTCAGTTTGATTCTGTCCATCCGCTTCCATCCTACAAAACTGACCCTATCTACAAAACATATCCTATCTCTAAAACCAACCCTATCCACAAAACAGATCCTATCCCTAAAATCGACCCTGTCCACAAAACAGATTCTATCTCTAAAACCGACCATATCCACAAAACAAATCCTATCTCTAAAACCGACCCTATCCACAAAATAGATCATATCTCTACAACTGACCCTATCCACAAAATAGATCATATCTCTAAAACCGACCCTATCCACAAAACCGAACTCCCACCCTTCCAACACCTCGCCAGAAACCCTGATTCGGAGTCCAAACTTAAAATAGCCGTAACTTTCGCCTCGGAACTCGAATCGGGCCCATTTTTTCAAATCGCACAGAATTAAATTTTGCATCTGATTATTTCCGGCTTTGCCGGACTCTCTGTTTTTAAAATTCTCAAATTCGGCTTGGAAATAGGACTTCTCATTTTCCAAACATTTATTCCGATTTTAGGGCAAACTTGTAGAAATTCCAGAGGACGCGTCATTGCACAAAAAATCTGAAACTTGGTGTGTTTTCTTCTTATGTGCTGCTGCAGAAGAGAAAAATATAAAAAAATATTTGAAAAAAATCGCAAAAAAGAGAAAAAAAAGAAAAGAGTAGCACATGAACAGAAACGCCAGCGTTCTGTGCACCTCTGTGATTATTTTGCCCCAAGCCTGTTTTCTTGCTGCACCTAGATACTTGTACCTCCTTTCTTATGCCTTGGTCCAACTGTTCTATTACATTTTCTAGGCCAGCAACTAGGACGAGTACTTGGAACACTTATTCAGCATTGCTATCTGTTATTGACTTGTGTGCCACATATATATATTTAGTCAGCCTTCCCAGAGCCCCAGCTTTCTCTCGAGCAGAATAGGTACTCCTTTGCAATCACACCCACGCTCGTTGGACAGTCACACCGGTCATCATTTGCCACCTGCAGTGCTGGTAAGAACCTTGTAAGAGCGGGGTAAGACGCTTCATAATTTGTATTCCACCATCCTAAGAGATAGTTGTAGGGTTCACATTGTTTGTTGCCTTTTTGTCTCTGTTTTGTGCTAACCATGCATGACCAAAGAATCAAATGGACAAGGACAAGGGGCCTAAGCTTAACGACGATGAGTGTGTCTCTCAGATGGAATTGAAGGAGATGATGCGCGCGATGACTGAAGCTTTTAAAAAATACCATGACTCTGCGGCGACATCGTATGAGCAGCTTGATCGACGAGTTGCTAAACTTGTTACACGCATGGACGTACTGGAGGCTTGTCCCCCACCACCAACTCCAGCCCCAGCTCACTCTCCTGTGGACGACGACGATGACGACGATGTTTATGCACCGCTGGGACAACGCCTCGCACGTAATCGAAAAGGTATGGGAGGTAATGGTAGACGTCGTCATCATAATCCTGAACCAGACCATGATCCATTTGCTAAGATTAAGTTCTCTATTCCACCGTTCATGAGTTCTTATGATGCTGAAGCTTACTTAGACTGGGAGATGACGGTAGAACAAAATTTTAATTCCCATCTTGTTCCTGAGCAGCATAGGGTTAGACAAGCCACTAGTGAATTTAGAGATTTTGCTATCATTTGGTGGAATGAACTTGTTAACACACGTGCTGCACCACAAACATGGAATGCGTTAAAAGAGGAGATGCGAGCTCGCTTTATTCCCCCTTCTTATAGACGTGATCTTCGAAAAAAATTGCAACGCTTAGATCAGGGAGACATGTCGGTACAAGAATACTACCAAGAGCTTCAGAAAGGTATGCTACAATGTGGGGTAGTTGAGGATCAGGAGGATCAAATGGTTAGGTTTTATGGGGGATCGAGGCGGGAGATTAAGGATATTGTTGATTATAAAGAATATCATTCTATACAACGCTTGTTCCATATTTCTATGTTGGCAGAAAAAGAATTGCAGGGTCGTCAACAGCAGAGGAGCAGCACTTTCTCGCCACACCAGCCACCGACGCCAGCCAAGGCGTCATCCACTTCGGGCGTACGGACGTCCACATCTTCCTCCACCAGCGGCACACGCAGCACCGCACCTTTGGCATCACAGGGACACGACAACAGCAAGTTCTTGGTGCCTTCGGGTGTTGCAGCAAAACCTGCTACGACCACCTCTTCTACAGGCTGCTCCTCCGACATCAAGTGCCACCGCTGCCTGGGACTTGGCCATATTCAGCAAGATTGCCCCAGCAAACAGGCATACATTGCTACTGGTGATGGTGGGTATGTTAGTGCTTCTGATGTGGAAGATGAAGATACTGTTGGAGCTAACATTGCAGAGACTTATGATGGTGATGAAGAGGTTCTTGGTACAACAGCGACCGAGACCTATAAGGCCTTGGTTGTGCAACGAGCTTTGAGTGTCATGGCTAGTGACGACGACAACAGACAGCGCCACAACCTCTTCAACATGCTCCTCATCGTCAAGGACTGCCGTGTACATACCATCATTGACGGTGGTAGCTGCAACAACTTGGTGAACATTGAGGTGGTCAAGAAGCTTGGCTTGACCACACGAGAGCATCCCCACCCTTATCACATTCAATGGTTTAACAACAGCGGTAAGTTCAAGGTAACAAAAACAGCAAGGGTGCATTTTTCTATTGGCTCTTACCATGACTTTGCTGATTTCGATGTGGTGACTATGGATGCTTGCTCTCTTTTACTGGGACGTCCTTGGGAGTTTGATACTGATGCTATTCACCATGGTAGATCTAATAAATATACTTTCATGCATAAGGGAAAGAAAATTGTGTTGCTTCCTATGAATCCCACTGAAATTGTCCACCTTGAACATGAGAAAAAGACTAATGCTAAGCAAAAAGGTGTTTTGAAGTCTGAAAATCAGCAACCTATTAAGTTAAAAACTCCTACTTTGCTAGCCACTAAATCTGATCTTGATGAGTTACATGCCTCTGTTGGACTTTGCTATGCCTTAGTGTGCAAAAATGCTTTCTATTCCATTGATTATACGTCTATTGCTTTGCCACCGGCTATTGCTAACCTTTTGCAAGAGTATATGGATGTGTTTCCCTCTGAGATACCCCCTGGATTACCACCTGAGTTGCCTCCAGATTTTCGGGTTAGTTCCACGTTTAACATTTCAGATTTGAAGCCATATATGGGTGACGAAGATGAGATCGAGTCGAGGACGACTCCAATTCAAGAGGAGGATGATGAGGACATCACTTCTATACATACAATGAATGGACCGATAACACGATCTCGTACACGACAGCTAAATCTCCAGGTACGTTCTACCCTAGTCAATTGTGTTTCAGAGCTTACGCTTGAGGACATGGATGTTTTGATGATTAGGTACCTTGGAGAGGACCAGCAAGGACTTGGGAAAGGCCAAGGTGTTGAGGAGGAGCAGCAAGGGCGGCCACAACAGGAAGGAGATCAAGTCCGACTCGGTTGCGACTTCATCTCGGGTTCTAGGACCAGTCCGCACTAAAATGGATGCCCAGGATGCATCCGGACTCCGATTGCGACGGACTTGATATGGTTGGAATGATAAGGAGGTTATCTAACCAACCCAACTGGTTCCACCTTAAAATTCATCTGGAGTCAACGGGAATCGTCGAAATAATTCAGCGTTCAGATTCTGTATTGGTGCTGCGACACTGTCTGTTGGGCCGTTGGGCCGTGTATCGCGTCGAAGCCCATTAGGGGCGAGTCCAGGGGTCACGCATGCCCTAATACTCTATTTATTCAGCAGCCGCCGCCACATTAGGTTTTGGGTTTTGCTTAGATCAATTCTGTCATCGAACAGTGTCACTGTCATCGGTTTGTGAGACCCCATCCCGTAATCAATACAATTTTGGTTGCGTTTATTTCATGTTCTTGCTTGTGTTCTTGATTGCACTTGCAGGGATAAGCCTTCGTAGCGAGGTCATTCGTGTGTCATGGGTGATAACCAATGGAGCCGTGGTGTAGTGATTGCGAGGAACCGTTCGCTCAGAGCCTTTGATCATCAACATCGAGATCTCCACTCAATCAAGTTATCGTATCTCACGGAAGATCGGGCCACGTCTTCTATCACTATATCCCCACCAATGGCGCCCGTCCCCAACGGTTGCCGAGATGCACACGTTGCGGCTGCCGCTCTCGCCCCAAATCCTCGTCCACCTTCAACGCCGGCAGTCGCACCACAAATTCCTCCCCACGCGCTGCCTTCTCCCCATCAATGGCGCCCTTCCCCAATGGCTGCGGACGCCAATGCGCTTCCCCAATCGCTGCTCCTTTGACCAGGTGCTTCGGTAGAAGGTACGAGCCCACCATCTTTTCGACCTATCCGTGCGAGATGTCCGTGCTTGAGGTAGCTCTATGTCGAGGGAAAGCGACTGCTCCTCTCCCAGCCTAACCTCCTCTGAATTCACGTCCCCACCTTCTCTTATTTATCTGATTATCTGTCTACCTAGATTGATGTCGTTTGATTCCTTCTCCTTTTGTCTGGGACGTCACCTAGAGCCATTCCATCTCTCAGCACCGTGGTCTCCCCGATGTGGATGGAGGAAGGTAATTTGTTTTGTTTTCTTCGTTAAGAATTGCTAGACTCTAGCCTCCAGCCTCTAGGAAAATCTAAAAACGATGTATTTAATTCTGCATTTTTGTTTGCTTTGCTAAACTCTGTACCTCTACGAGATTTTCCATGGTAGGATAGCTTGTGAGAGATACTCGATGAGCTGACCTTAGATCGTAATTTAAGTGCAAAATATGTTTTCATATTTGTACTGCTTACTAAGTACTAACAGCTAAAAATGGAAAAAAGTGGAAGGTCTCTAGGAAGTTCAAAAATACTGGTACATGTGTCACCATGTACAACCAATCTAGGGCTAATTATGTATATCATTTAGAAGGAAATGTACATAGCTGAATGAGTTCCAAAATACCGCTCATAGTTTGGCATAAATTATAGGCATCCATATGTTCTAACATTTGAGTCACTGTTAACTTGAGTGTTAGCTTGACTAATGCAGTACTGATTTATCAGATATAAAGGACATATGACAAAATAAAGAAAGAGGCACTGATATTCAATATGTGTGAATTGTCACATATATTATGTATCTTAGTATGGAAAATATATTTTTCACTGCATTCTACATTCAAGCCAGTTCATGTCAATGTTCAAATAATTTTCAACTCATAATTAAAAGATACAGATTAAAGGTGAGGTGACTTGATATCAATTTTATATAAAGAACTCCAAGTATCCAGATCTAGGATGACAAAAACTCAGGTTCAAGTGTTATGTTGTGAGCTTCATTGTAGTAATAATGACTGTTTCAGAATATAGGTTGCCCAATATCTACAAAACTGAACACGCCCTATCATCTGCACCTGCAAGCAGCCTAGCAGCAGTCCTCACCCATCAGTAATTCATCATGCATCTAGAAGACTACGTGTGTCTACGTCTGCTACTGTTGCCGAGGTGTCTACTCTCTTGGGATCAGGGGGAAATGATTGAAAGAATGGAAGCATCTATGAACTGTCAATGTCCTCAGAAGAATGGATAACTCATGTGTTTAAGTGTGGACCTCGTCCTTTTCAGTAATGAATGGTTGCTTTGCTCTTTCATCATTTACCCTATGGCAGTAAACAATCAAAACATGGGTTCATTGTGGTGTTTATTATTTCTTAGTATCCATTGTCCCACCATTCAATTTGCACTTTTTTCTATTATAAGAGCCATTATGGTTTATGCTTGATCCATTGAATTTTTGCACTGCCTGCTTTATTTGCATTCTCCACAAATATTATTAGCCTACGACATATGTGAATCACTACACGACGGTTCACTTACAGCGACCTACGGTTGGTTGTTAAAACGACCTTCAGCGACCTACGGTTGATCGCTAAAAACTTTTAGCGACCCATAAGGATGGTTGTTGTAAGTGCTGTCGCTAAAGGCTTTAGCGACCGACATCTTTTTAGTGACCGACCGTCTGTTGCTAATATTGTACATTTAGCGACCAACCGTGGGGTGCTGTACTATAGATTTAGCAACCAACCGTAAGTCTTCATACTATACATTTAGCAACCAACAGAAAGTCGCCCTTTTTACAGTTGTTATTAATAATAATATACATTTAATTAAGCACCACAAATCACAGATTTTTATACACAAATCATAAATATATATACGTAGTTAATCAGTATACCACAGTCATAGATCCATCACATAAACACAAAAGCACCACAATTATATATTCACAAAAGCATCACAATTATAATATCATTCACAACTAGATCATTTACAGATAGTTAGCTAGATCATTCACAAAAGCTCCAGAGATGATCAGTCACAAAAGCACCACAACGACATCACTCTAGCTTGAAGCAGTTCAAAAGCCCACAACTACATCACTAATGTTTCATATCACTCCAGCTATTGTTCAAAAGTCCACAACTACATAGTTAACATATAAGCATTCCAGAAATTCAGTTACGGGATCCTTGTAGCTATGGTGCTCCTGTTGAATGACCTTAATCAACTCTTTAAGCATATTCCTTCTCCTTTTGTTGACAACAACTGCAGTAGCTAGATACCTAATAAGATGGTGTGCATTTGTCTGTATAGCATTCAAGTACCTGCAAGGGAAACAAGTGAATGTAAATTTACTAGTATATTCTGAGCATACATAATCTTAAAGACAAAAAATAGTAGCGACTCAAACTGGATTACACAGTTGCAAAAGAACGAGTGTGGATCAAGCTCAAATTTCTCCAAAAAAAAGAATTATGTGAAACCTACTAGTGGAAAACAGTGTAGTTCTAAACATGCATGTATATCACCTGATACATTTATTTAAGAGTAAAAAACTAAGAACTTTGTCAATAAAAAATGCAGTGTTCACTAATTATGAATCAAAATATCTATGTGCATCTAAATAGAAATGTGGAGATGTCGAAGAATGTTTTAATATTTCAATAACTGTTGATAATAAAATGCCGCTCCCAAAACTACTATTGCTAGAATGGTACAAATTGTAATTTCATGTCAGCAAATGACAAATATTGAGATTGTAACAGACGAACCTATCCTGGAAGAACAGATCAATGATCCCATTTCTACCATTTTCATGGTTAAAGAAGATGAACAGAGCCCAATGCATCAGCCATATCCTGTTCTAGAGCTGATTCAGAGGTGATGAGAAGTTCTGCCCAAAGATCAGGAAGGAACATGGTTGGTGATATAGTGTACACAAAGAACAAAGAACACAGAACAAAACATTGAAGTTAGAACCTTTGAATCAATTATTTCCTTCAAGCGGTTGAGTTCCTCCAAAGCTACGTCCTAGTTCTGCATTAGGATTTCTGCTGCCAGCTTTCCCCAGAGGGCACTCACATTTTAAGCTTGACCAAAGATGTCAGCATAATGAGCTGAACCTTGACCTAAAGGCTAAAGCCTTAGAAACTTCACATAATCCAGGATCTCATCTAGCATAGCTACCCTTTTTGTCTGCGTAGTTTAAAAATAAAACAATATTAGGAGTTTCTTTGTGTCATATTTTAAGCTTCCATGATGAATAACACGATGGCAAATACCTCAAAGTCCAGAGAAACAATGGAGAAGACTATGTAATCTCCAAGTACTCGAGCTGGAGGAATTTGCCTAACATCATTGGTGTATTGGTAATATGAAAACAGAGATGCCCAAAGGTTAGTCATGTGCAAAAATATAATGTCAAAACAGATATACATATTAGAGGATGTTGAGTCAAGTGTTACATCACAAAACCTAATGCCAAATGACACATACCTAGACTTTCATGGTTTTTAGTGGATACGCTAAAGTACATCGGTCACTAGTCACTAAAGCCAAAGATATTTGAAGTTAAATATTTTTCTGGATGTCCATATCAAAGCAATAATACCAAGTAATCATATGGTTTGCACAAGTTGCACAATTTGACAAAGAATCAATTAAAGCATGGCTAGAAACATATGGGAAAAAATCAGTACACATCGACAAGTTCATCAGCTCCACACACACGTGGGATGAACAGTGGTTGAGGTCACTTGGATGCTAGGCCGGACATTTGCATTCGAGCGACCTACATGTGTAATGAAGCATGGGCACAAAAGAAGTTCAAGAATAATGAAATTAGACCAGATGTTAGTGCAAATAACAGTCATAAATCCAATCATTATTATACAGAAGTCGTTAAGAATTTTACTTAGAAATGAAAAAGGGATAATAATGCACACTATAAGAAATTTATTTCACCTTTTAGTGACATCACAACTAAATGTTTTTCAATCAATGAGTTTAAATTATAAACTCTAACAGAGGTCATTGGTTATAACCTAAACACTATAAAAGACAGTAGTGAAATAGCTAGTTAAAATAGAGACAAAGGCACCAATAATTTTTTTTCTTGTAACATCAGTGTAGCAATGCATCAGTATTAAGGCTGCAGATCAGGTGCAAACTGCACGTCTCGTGCAAACCTGTGCAAACCACGACGCCGACCACTGGATCTATATCTAACGTGTATAACCATCCTTGCTGCATTTTTACAAATGAGTCCCCCCACCTATTATCCAAACTGCAATCCAACCCTTGATTGGCAGCACTATACCTAGCAACCAATTGTCATGCAATAAATCTTGGCGCCGCCAGACAGAATTGTGCCCAGCCTGACGGACATAATCATGGCCACGCCGCCGAACGTCGCCATGGTTGTGCTGCCCTCCCTCGTCGAGCATATGCCAGGCTCCCTGATCGCAAACATCCCGGACTACATGATCGTGAAGCCCCCGTTTTCTTTGATCTCGAGTGCACCTTCCTCGTCGAGCATGAGTGTGACGCCCTCCATCGTCGAGCAGACGTCGGGCTCCTTGCCCGCAACGACGCCAGCCTCCCTGAGCACGACGACGCCGACTTCCATAGCACCTGATGCTTCGACTTGCCTGATTGCGACCACGCCAGCCTCCGTTGTCATGCACGCGTCGGGCAGTTTGGAGTGCTCAGACCCAACAACCGGTCCAAATTATGGCGTATCCACACCAACAAAATCATCTTCCAACATTATTGTGAGTATGTAACATTGATTACTTTTTGTCATTGCTCCTGAACTCATGTGTTGATTAGTCTTAAGATTGAATTTTAACCTTACAGTGTTCCTCATTTATTCCTGATGTTGATCCAAGTTTGAAGCCCATGGTAGAGATGGCATTTGACAGCATCGCAGATGTAGAAAAATTTTACAAAGGTTATGCACATGATGGTGGGTTCTCAGTTCGTATTGGACAACATAAGAAGGTTAATGATGAAATTAAAGGCAAATATTTTTATTGTGCAAGAGAAGGGTATAGAGTACATAAGGACAAAAAAGATATTGATCAGTCTGGAAAAAAGAGAAAGAAGAGACATAACGTGATGGAAACAAGGTGTGGGTGTGCGGCAAACATCTATGTGAACCTTGGTACCAACAAGAAGTACACGATTTCTTCAATGGTTGAGCAGCATAATCATGGTCTTGTATCGCCGCTCCACCGACATTTTCTTCGATCCAACCGTCATGTTACAGAGAGGGCGAAGAGTACTTTGTACAATTGCCATAAAGCTAGTATTGGCACATCCTTTGCATTCAGATTGATGCATGTTAGTGATGGGGGATTTCAAAATGTTGGGTGTACACTGAGTGATCTCAAAAACTATTACCGTGACCTAAGGACAAAAATCAAGGATGCAGATGCCCAGATATTTGTGTCTCAGCTCGAGAGGAAGAAGGAAGTCAATTCTGCATTTTTTTATGACTTTGAAGTGGATGATCATGGAAGACTAATGCGAGTGTTTTGGGTTGATGCCATAAGTAGGAAAAATTATAGTATTTTTGGTGATGTGGTTTCTCTTGATGCAACATATTCTACTAACCAATATAACATGAAGTTTGTGCCGTTCACTGGAGTGAACCACCACTTGCAAAGTATTTTCCTTGGAGCGGCATTCATGGCTGATGAAAAGATCGAGTCATATGTATGGTTGTTCAAGATCTTTCTTAAAGCCATGGGTGGAGCAGCACCTCATTTAATCGTAACTGATGAATGCGCAAGCATGAAGGCTGCTATCAATATGATTTTGCCAAACACCACCCATAGGCTATGTATGTGGCATATCATGGAGAAGGTACCTGAGAGGGTCAGTCCATCTCTAAGGGAGGATCAAGAGTTTTGGGACGCACTAAAATCATGTGTATGGGGCTCTGAAACTATAGAGGAATTTGAGACACAATGGCATTTTTTGTCACTAAATTTCAGCTCATGGGTAATGAATGGTTCTCCACTAGGTTTCTCATTCGTGAATTGTGGATCCCAGCATACTTGATGGACATACCTCTCTCAGGCATCCTTAGGACTACATCACGCTCAGAGAGTGCAAATTCCTTTTTCAATCGTTTCATTCATCGAAAATTATCGTTCGTTGAGTTCTGGCTAAGGTTTGACACAGCTTTGGAGTGCCAACGTGAAGAGGAGTTGAAACAGGACCACAAAAGCTTACATAGTATTTCTAAATTGATGACACCATGGCCCATGGAGAAGCAGTGTAGTATGACATATACACATGAAATTTTTACTAAAGTTCAGGAACAAATAATAGCCTCCAGAGATCATTGTTTTATTCAAGGTATAACAGATGGTGAGGAGTACAAAGTTTTTACCATTAGTAGCCTATCTGGAAAGGAACGGTTGGTTCATTTCAACAAGTTAAGTTTGATTGGTAGGTGCTCATGTAAATTATTTGAGTCTCACGGCATCCTGTGCTGTCACATCATACAAGTTCTTAGAGCAGAGAGACAAATTGAAATACCAGACTATTATATTATGACAAGATGGCAGAAACGGTGTAAAAGGTTTGTCTTCTATATTCCACTATGCAATTGGGACACGTAAGTTTCAAGTGATGTTTAAATCTTTTCTTCATGTAGGGCTATTTTCTTTGATGATGAAGGTAACATACTAGAAGACGTACCTTCAAATCCCAATGAAGTGGCAACACGAAAAAAATTTTCAGAAGCGCGCAACATATTTGAAGATCTTATCCAAATGGCAAAGCAATCCAATGAAGGAATGGACATTTTAACTTCCAGTTTGTTAAATCTGCAAGCAGCTATCAGAGTCATGGTTCCTTCTGTTATCAGTACCAAACATGATGAAATTGAGTCTTTCATTGGTACAAAGATTCCAAATGAAGTAGTCATACACCCACCTAATGATGTGAAGTCAAAGGGGAGATGCAAAAGAATTAAAAAAAGCAAGGAGACAAAGTCTGCAGGCAAGGGAAAAGCCACTCGTACATGTAGCAGTTGTAAGCAAATAGGGCACCATGATGCACGCACGTGCCCTAATAAATCAGTCCATTAATATTGCTTTGTGTCGTACTGTCTTGTTTGATTTGAGTATGGTCAGAGTCAGATGACGCCACAACATTGATTAGTATTTCTCATTTACTCCTAAAGTCATGTGCTGATTATTCTTAAGATTGAATTTTAACCTTGCAGTGTTCCTCGTTTACTCCTGATGTTGAGGCCTTGTGCTGATTATTCCTTCAGGCCTTGTTCTTCAGTTCATTGTCAGCATTGTAGCAATTTTTCAGTTCACTAGTGCTATTCACAAGTGCAATTCTTCAATAACTGCATCTGTTGCTATCCAGAAAAATGCCTTAAGTCAAACATGTTTGATTGAATTATTGCCAAATAGCATCTGGTTCTGCAAATTGTAAAACACAAGGTCAGAAATATGCATACTGAAAAACATAAGGTCAAACAACAGTTTGGTTCCTGCGATTGCCATTGTATAGTGGCTGGGTTCCTGCAAATTACGGCGCAGGGCTGGTCTGAGATGGACAACGCAGGGCTGGTTGGCAGAGGTGGTGCTGCGATGCAGAACTGATTGGCGACGGCGACACAGGGGACATCGAGCAGGGGTGGTATTTGCGAACTGAGCAGGACCTCGACGAAAAGCTGGAGGGACCGGCGGCCCCTGTTTTGCAAATTTGTCAGTGTAAATGGCTTCAGGCGCCATGGTCCATACGATGAGGATCAAACGGCTTCGATAAAAAGTTTGCACAGTTTGTATAGAATAGGTGGTTTGCACCTGATCTGTCGCCCAGTATTAAATGCAAATCAAAGAGTCAACACAATTTATTCTAGTTAGTAGATTGCGGTTGATGACATATATATGCCAGAATTAAAATGTACTGGATTTGAAATGTCATACAGACTGTCATTCTATCATAGGCTCATAGCCATTTAAATTGCGCTCAGCACTATCGCAGAATGCCTCATACTTGATTGAGTCACTATTTGAATGTTATAGTAATGGCTATACGAAGGTGAATAAAATACTTCAAGGATATAGAATGCCTACCTCACCAAAATATAACTCCTCTTCTTGAAAGAAGTCACTAAAATCTCCAAACTCTGTGAGAAGTATATTTATGTCCATAACGAAACCCTCATGATCCCAGCCCTTAGAGTGTCCAACCTGACCATTCACGTCTTGTATGTTTATAGAAACATCTTTGCTAATATGAGAAGCTGTAGACGAAATGACCAAAGTATAGGCACTTCAACCCCCAAGGAAACAAATGTGGTGAGAGCGCCAAGGCTCACCATTCTAGAGCTCACCTGAAATAGGGACTGTGAGACATGATGAAGAGATGGAGGCGGCAGGTGGTGTCTGACAGCCTATCGCCTCCATGACAAGGCTGGAGAAGGCTCTCGAGCCAAAGAGCTACGCTTGGACATGGTCATAGAGCACGGTGAGGTTGCAGTCCACTGGTCGGAGATCCGCCGCCGCGACCACCACGTCGTATGTCCGTGGGCAGGTGAGCCACCGGTGTGGCCCCCTCCTCTGCTACCTGTAGGTGTCAGCGGATGTTGATGGAAGGAAGCGTTGAGGGGATGGAAGGACGAGGCAGCTAAAACCCTAGCTGCAGCAACCAACCATAACATTGGATCTTCTTCCAGCATGGGGAGGAAGAAGGCAGGCTTGGGGCGAAGGGCGGCACGACGGCAAACAGGGCTGGGCGAAGAGCGGCACAGCGAGAATAGGGCAGGGCAGCGAGGCGAGGTGTGGTGCGTGGAATAGGGTTTCGTTTGTTTAGTAGGCCTTTAGATGGGCTTTGGTGAGTAAATAAAAAACACAAAAATCACATACCCCTATAGCGACCCACCATCAGTCACACACTTACCTCTATAGCGATCGACCATAAGTCGTTAAATTTCTAGACTTTTAGCGACCCACAGACCATCGCTATAAACGCATTTAGCGACCAACCGTCGGTTCATAACTTTTAGCGACCAACCTTTGGTCCCTAATAAGGGTCGCTAAAGATCAATCGTCGTGTAGTGAATTTAGAGAATGTAACTTTCATTCCTTATAACATTCTGTTGTTTTGCCTCGCTTGTAAGTTAAATCTGGGATGCTTGAATGAGCACATCTTTCTTCACATTAATCAAAGGTTCCATCAGCTACCTAATTTTGGCCAACTAAAGGAGAGCTACCACAGACGTCTCATAGGCCACAAAAGAACGCCGGAGGAGACCGCCTCCTGGACCTCTTGTATCACGCTACGGTCGTCTTGCTGCGTTGTTTGGTGGTGACTGAGAGCACCTAGAGGGGGGGTGAATAGGTGATCCTGTGAAACTTGAAAACTTAAGCCACAAAACTTGGTTAATCGTTAGCACAATAATTGCCAAGTGGCTAGAGAGGAATCCTCAACAAAACACAATAACCAACAAGGATCAATCACAGAGATGGCACGGTGGTTATCCCGTGGTTCGGCCAAGACCAACGCTTGCCTACTCCACGTTGTGGCGTCCCAATGGACGAGGGTTGCAATCAACCCCTCTCAAGCGGTCCAAAGACCCACTTGAATACCACGGTGTTTTGCTTGCTTTTACTCAATCCCGTTTGCGAGGAATCTCCACAACTTGGAGCCTCTCGCCCTTACACTTTAAGATCACAAAGAAACACAGAGCAGGGGAGGGATTAGCAACGCACTCAAGACAAGAAATCACAGCAACACCACGCACACAAGTCGCAAAGAGAGCTCTCAACACAACTCAAAGAGTTCACCACTCAACTAGAGCTCTAATTGCTATCGCAAAGAATCAAAGGCGCGGAATCGATGTCTTGGTGCTTAGGAATGTTGTAGGAATGCTTGGTGGTTTCCTCCATGCGCCTAGGGGTCCCTTTTATAGCCCCAAGGCAGCTAGGAGCCGTTGAGAGCAATCTGGGAAGGCAATTCTTGCCTTCTGTCGAGTGGCGCACCGGACAGTCTGGTGCACACCGGACACTGTCCGGTGTCCGATTTCTTTCCTTAACTGGCGCAGCCGACCGTTGGCCGCCAGAGAGCCGTTGGCGCACTGGACATGTCCGGTGCACACCGGACAGTCCGGTGCCCCCTTCTAGTCGTTGGCTCGGCCACGTGTCCCGCGCAGATCGCGCGGCCAACCGTTGGCTCGGCCGACTGTTGGCTCACCAGACAGTCCGGTGCACACCGGACAGTCCGGTGAATTATAGCCGTTCGTCACCGGTGGATTCCCGAGAGCGGCCAGTTCACTCGAGCCAGCCTGGCGCACCGGACACTGTCCGGTGCACCACCGGACAGTCCGGTGCTCCCAGACTCAGCAGACTTTGGCTGAACAAAGCCGTCTCATTTCCAATTCGATTTTTCCTGTTTCCAGCACTTAGACACAATACATTAGTCTCTAAAACAATGTACTAAGTCTGAGAAACATACCTTTATCCTTGATTTGTACTTTGTCCACCATTTTACACTTAGGCACTCGTGTTGGGCACTAAATCACCAAAGTACTTAGAAATGGCCCAAGGGCACATTTCCCTTTCAATCTCCCCCTTTTGGTGATTTATGCCAACACAACATAAAGCAAGTAGAACAAGTACAAAATCAATTCAAATAAGAACTCAAATTATTTTGATTCAAATTTGACATATATGGATCACTCTATGCCACCACTTGGTTTGTTTTTGCAAATCAAACTCAAATTCCTATCTCTAAGTCAAAACCACTTGTAGAGACATAAAGAAAGGTTTTCCAAAGAAATTTGATCAAGGATTCCAAAAACTCCCCCTTTTTCCCATAATCAACACTTCTCCCCACAAGAGGCCAACTTTTGACATAAGAGACAATAAAAGAGTTTTGACAAACCAAAAACTCTAATCTACTATTTTCAAAATTTCTCAAGTGGTAGCTGATCCATCTATTGCTTTGGCCTTTATTTTCTCCCCCTTTGGCATCAAGCACCAAAACAGGATCAATCTTGGCCCTAGAACCCCATTGCCTCACCAAAATCTTCAATAAGAATACAAAGGCAATAAGAGTACATGAGATGAACTTGGAATTAGTTACCCTCTCATCGGAGTGCAGTGGAAGTCTTTCATGGTCCAACTCCACCTTTTCCCTTTCAAACCTCCTTTGAGACTAAAATAAGCAAACTCAAGCACATGGTTAGTCTCAAAGGGTCAAGTTGTAACACAGCTCCCCCTAAAAATGTGCATCACTTCGCAACGGACTTGTGAGGTCCAGGGAGTGTTTGTACAACTTGAGCACCATAACTAAGCAACAAAATGCATAAGGAACATGATCAAATTCATAAACACGTGTATGCTATAAATCAATCCAAGTTCCGCGAATCTAAGACATTTAGCTCACTACGCAACCTGCAAAAGGTCTTCTCATCTAGAGGCTTGGTAAAGATATCGGCTAGCTGGTTCTCGGAGCTAACATGAAACACTTCGATATCTCCCTTTTGCTGGTGGTCTCTCAAAAAGTGATGCCGGATGTCTATGTGTTTTGTGCGGCTGTGCTCAACAGGATTTTCCGCCATGCAGATAGCACTCTCATTATCACATAGGAGTGGGACTTTGCTCAGATTGTAGCCAAAGTCCCTGAGGGTTTGCCTCATCCAAAGTAGTTGCCGCAACACTGTCCTGCGGCAACATACTCGGCCTCAGCGGTGGATAGGGCAACGGAAGTTTGTTTCTTAGAGTTCCATGACACCAGGGACCTTCCTAAGAATTGGCACGTCCCCGATGTACTCTTCCTATCGACCTTACATCCAGCATAGTCGGAATCTGAGTACCCAATCAAGTCAAAGTTAGAACCCTTTGGATACCAGATCCCGAAGCAAGGCGTAGCGACTAAATATCTAAGAATCCGCTTCACAGCCACTAAGTGACACTCCTTAGGATCGGATTGAAATCTAGCACACATGCATACGCTAAGCATAATATCCGGTCTACTAGCACATAAATAAAGCAAAGAACCTATCATGGACCGGTATGCTTTTTGATCAACGGACTTACCTCCTTTGTTGAGGTCGGTGTGTCCGTCAGTTCCCATCGGCGTCTTAGCGGGCTTGGCGTCCTTCATCCCAAACCGCTTTAGCAAATCTTGCGTATACTTCGTTTGGGAAATGAAGGTGCCGTCCTTGAGTTGCTTCACTTGAAACCCAAGGAAGTAGTTCAACTCGCCCATCATCGACATCTCGAATTTCTGCGTCATTACCCTGCTAAACTCTTCACAAGACTTTTGGTTAGTAGAACCAAATATTATGTCATCGACATAAATTTGGCACACAAAAAGATCACCATCGCAAGTCTTAGTGAAAAGAGTTGGATCGGCTTTCCCAACCTTGAAAGCATTATCAATTAAAAAGTCTCTAAGGCATTCATACCATGCTCTTGGGGCTTGCTTAAGTCCATAGAGCGCCTTAGAGAGCTTACACACATGGTCGGGGTACCGTTCATCCTCGAAGCCAGGGGGTTGCTCTACGTACACCTCCTCCTTGATTGGCCCGTTGAGGAAAGCGCTCTTCACATCCATTTGGAACAATCTGAAAGAATGGTGAGCAGCATATGCTAGCAAAATACGAATGGACTCTAGCCTAGCCACAGGAGCAAAAGTCTCCTCAAAGTCCAAACCTGCGACTTGGGCATAACCTTTTGCCACAAGTCGAGCCTTGTTCCTTGTCACCACTCCGTGCTCGTCTTGTTTGTTGCGGAACACCCACTTGGTTCCCACAACATTTTGCTTGGGACGAGGCACCAGTGTCCAAACTTCATTGCGCTTGAAGTTGTTGAGCTCCTCTTGCATGGCTAACACCTAGTCCGAGTCTAGCAAGGCCTCTTCTACCCTGAAAGGCTCAATAGAAGAGACAAAGGAGTAATGCTCACAAAAATTAACTAATCGAGATCGAGTAGTTACTCCCTTGCTAATATCACCCAAAATTTGATCGATGGGATGATCCCTTTGAATCATCGCTCGAACTTGGGTTGGAGGTGCCTGTTGCGCTTCTTCCTCCATCACATGATCATCTTGTGCTCCCACTTGATCACACGCCTCCTGTTGATGAACCTGTTCATCGTCTTGAGTTGGGGGATGCACCATAGTTGAGGAAGAAGGTTGATCTTGCTCCTTTTGTTCCTGTGGCCGCACATCTCCAATCGCCATGGTGCGTATAGCGGCCGTCGGAACATCTTCTTCATCTACATCATCACAATCAACAACTTGCTCTCTTGGAGAGCCATTAGTCTCATCAAATACAACGTCGCTAGAGACTTCAACCAAACCTGATGATTTATTGAAGACCCTATACGCCTTTGTATTTGAGTCATAACCTAACAAAAAACCTTCTACAGCTTTGGGAGCAAACTTAGAATTTCTACCCTTCTTCACTAGAATGTAGCATTTACTCCCAAATACACGAAAGTACGATACATTGGGTTTGTTACCGGTTAGAAGCTCATACGACGTCTTCTTGAGGAGGCGATGAAGGTAGACCCTGTTGATGGCGTGGCAAGCCGTGTTCACGGCTTCCGACCAAAAGCACTCGGGGGTCTTGAACTCTCCTAGCATTGTCCTCGCCATATCGATGAGCGTCCTGTTCTTCCTTTCTACCACACCATTTTGTTGTGGTGTGTAGGGAGCGGAGAACTCGTGCTTGATCCCTTCTTCCTCAAGGAACTCCTCCACTTGAAGGTTCTTGAATTCGGATCCGTTGTCGCTCCTTATCTTCTTCACCTTGAGCTCAAACTCATTTTGAGCTCTCCTTAGGAAGCGCTTGAGGGTCCCTTGGGTTTCAGACTTATCCTGCAAAAAGAATACCCAAGTGAAGCGGGAAAAGTCATCAACAATAACTAGACCATACTTACTTCCTCCTATGCTTAGATAGGCGACAGTTCCGAAGAGGTCCATATGCAGCAGCTCCAGAGGTCTTGAGGTGGTCATCACATTCTTGCTGTGATGTGCTCCTCCCACTTGTTTACCTGCTTGACAAGCTGCACAAGGTCTATCTTTTTCGAATTGTACGTTAGTCAAACCTATCACGTGTTCTCCCTTTAGAAGCTTGTGAAGGTTCTTCATCCCCACATGTGCTAAGCGGCGATGCCACAGCCAGCCCATGCTAGTCTTAGCGATTAAGCATGCATCTAGACCGGCCTCCTCTTTTGCAAAATCAACTAAATAAAGTTTGTCGTCTAGTACACCCTTAAAAGCTAGTGAACCATCACATCTTCTAAAGACAGACACATCTACATTTGTAAATAGACAATTATATCCCATATTACATAATTGACTGACAGATAGTAAATTATATCCAAGACTCTCCACTAAAAGCACATTAGATATAGAATGCTCATTTGATATTGCAATCTTGCCTAAACCTTTCACCTTGCCTTGGTTCCCATCACCGAATATGATTGAATCTTGGGAATCCTTATTCTTGACGTAGGAGGTGAACATCTTCTTCTCCCCCGTCATATGGTTTGTGCATCCGCTGTCGATAATCCAGCTTGAACCCCCGGATGCATAAACCTGCAAGGCAAATTTAGGCTTGGGTTTTAGGTACCCAACTCTTGTTGGGTCCTACAAGGTTAGTCACAATTTCCTTAGGGACCCAAATGCAAGTTTTATCACCCTTGCATTTTGCCCCTAATTTTCTAGCAATTATCTTCCTATCCTTTCTACAAATAGCAAAGGAAGCATTTAAGGCATGATAAATTGTAGAGGGTCCATTCATAACTTTCCTAGGAGCATGAACAAAATTCTTTCTAGGCACATGATGAATATTTTTCCTAGGCATATCTCTATAATGCATATAGGAAGAACTTGAAGCATACATAGCATAGGAATCATAGGTATGTGAATCAAAAGCATTACAACTCCTAAGAGACTGTCTTCTATCATTATACATAAAAGCATGGTTCCTTTTATTACTACTTGCCATAGGGGCCTTCCCTTTCTCCTTGGCGGAGATGGGAGCCTTATGGCTTGTTAAGTCCTTGACTTCCCACTTGAAGCCAAGTCCATCCTTAATTGAGGGGTGTCTACCAATCGTGTAGGCATCCCTTGCAAATTTTAGCTTATCGAAATCACTTTTGCTAGTCTTAAGTTGGGCATTAAGACTAGCTACTTCATCATTTAATCTCGAAATTGAAACCAGGTGTCCATTACAGGCATCAATATCAAAATCCTTAAACCTAGTGCAAATCATAACATGTTCTACACAAGAATTAGATTTATTTGCTACTTCTAATTTAGCATTTAAATCATTGTTAACACTTTGTAAAGTAGAAATGGTTTCATGACACGTAGATAGTTCACAAGAAAGCATTTCATTTCTTTTAACTTCTAAAGCATAGGATTTTTGTGCCTCTACAAATTTGTCATGTTCATCATACAACAAATCCTCTTGCTTTTCTAAAAGCCTATCCTTTTCATTCAAGGCATCAATCAATTCATTGATTTTATCAATTTTATTTCTATCCAGTCCCTTAAACAGGCTAGAGTAATCTATTTCCTCATCACTAGATTCATCTTCACTTGAAGAAGCATAAGTAGAGTCTCGAGTACATACCTTCTTCTCCCTTGCCATAAGGCATGTGTGACGCTCGTTGGGGAAGAGGGATGACTTGTTGAAGGCGGTGGCGGCGAGTCCTTTGTTGTCGGAGTCGGACGAGGAGCAATCCGAATCCCACTCCTTGCCAAGATGAGCCTCGCCCTTTGCCTTCTTATAATTCTTCTTCTTCTCCCTCTTGTCCCCTTGGTCCTGATCACTATCATTGTCGGGACAGTTAGCAATAAAATGACCAAGCTTACCACATTTGAAGCATGAGCGTTTCCCTTTGGCTTTGGTCTTGCTTGGCTGTCCCTTGCGACCTTTAAGCGCCGTCTTGAATCTTTTGATGATGAGGGCCATCTCTTCATCATTAAGTCCGGCTGCCTCAATTTGTGCCACCTTACTAGGTAGCGCCTCCTTGCTTCTTGTTGCCTTGAGAGCAAGGGGTTGCGGCTCGTTGATTGGACCATTCAAGGCGTCGTCCACGTACCGCGCCTCCTTGATCATCATTCGCCCGCTAACGAATTTTCCAAGGACTTCTTCGGGCGACATTTTGGTGTACCTGGGATTCTCACGAATATTATTCACCAAATGAGGATCAAGAACGGTAAAGGACCTTAGCATCAGTCGGACGACGTCGTGGTCCGTCCATCGCGTGCTTCCGTAGCTCCTTATTTTGTTGATAAGGGTCTTGAGCTGGTTGTATGTTTGAGTTGGCTCCTCGCCCCTTATCATCGCAAACCGCCCAAGCTCGCCCTCCACCAACTCCATCTTGGTGAGCAAGGTGATGTCGTTCCCCTCATGAGAAATCTTGAGGGTGTCCCAGATCTGCTTGGCGTTATCCAAGCCGCTCACTTTGTGGTATTCATCCCTACACAATGAAGCTAGAAGAACAGTAGTAGCTTGTGCATTCTTATGAATTTGTTCATTAATGAACATGGGACTATCCGAACTATCAAAGTGCATTCCACTCTCTACAATCTCCCATATACTAGGATGGAGAGAGAATAGGTGACTACGCATTTTGTGGCTCCAAAATCCGTAGTCCTCCCCATCAAAGTGTGGGGGCTTGCCGAGTGGAATGGAGAGCAAATGTGAATTTGAACTTTGCGGAATACGAGAGTAGTCAAAAGAAAAGTTCGAATTAACCAGTTTCCTTCTCTCGTAGTCGTTGTGGTCATCGTCCTTTTGGGAAGAAGTAGACTCATCGCTGTCGTCGTAATAGACGATCTCCTTGATGCGCCTCGTCTTCTTCTTCTTCCCTTCCTTCCGTCTATGGCCCGAGCCGGAGTCGGTAGGCTTGTCGTCCTTCGGCTCGTTGACGAAGGATTCCTTCTCTTTGTCGTTGATCACGATTCCCTTCCCCTTAGGATCCATCTCTTCGGGCGGTTAGTCCCTTTGTGAAGAAAACAGCTCCGATACCAATTGAGAGCACCTAGAGGGGGGTGAATAGGTGATCCCGTGAAACTTGAAAACTTAAGCCACAAAACTTGGTTAATCGTTAGCACAATAATTGCCAAGTGGCTAGAGAGGAATCCTCAACAAAACACAATAACCAACAAGGATCAATCACAGAGATGGCACGGTGGTTATCTCGTGGTTCGGCCAAGACCAACGCTTGCCTACTCCACGTTGTGGCGTCCCAACGGACGAGGGTTGCAATCAACTCCTCTCAAGCGGTCCAAAGACCCACTTGAATACCACGGTGTTTTGCTTGCTTTTACTCAATCCCGTTTGCGAGGAATCTCCACAACTTGGAGCCTCTCGCCCTTACACTTTAAGATCACAAAGAAACACAGAGCAGGGGAGGGATTAGCAACGCACTCAAGACAAGAAATCCCAGCAACACCACGCACACAAGTCGCAAAGAGAGCTCTCAACACAACTCAAAGAGTTCACCACTCAACTAGAGCTCTAATTGCTATCGCAAAGAATCAAAGGCGCGGAATCGATGTCTTGGTGCTTAGGAATGTTGTAGGAATGCTTGGTGGTTTCCTCCATGCGCCTAGGGGTCCCTTTTATAGCCCCAAGACAGCTAGGAGCCGTTGAGAGCAATCTGGGAAGGCAATTCTTGCCTTCTGTCGAGTGGCGCACCGGACAGTCCGGTGCACACCGGACACTGTCCGGTGTCCGATTTCTTTCCTTAACTGGCGCAGCCGACCGTTGGCCGCCAGAGAGCCGTTGGCGCACTGGACATGTCCGGTGCACACCGGACAGTCCGGTGCCCCCTTCTAGCCGTTGGCTCGGCCACGTGTCCCGCGCAGATCGCGCGGCCGACCGTTGGCTCGGCCGACTGTTGGCTCACCGGACAGTCCGGTGCACACCGGACAGTCCAGTGAATTATAGTCGTTCGTCGCCGGTGGATTCCCGAGAGCGGCCAGTTCACTCGAGCCAGCCTGGCGCACCGGACACTGTCCGGTGCACCACCGGACAGTCCGGTGCTCCCAGACTCAGCAGACTTTGGCTGAACAAAGCCGTCTCATTTCCAATTCGATTTTTCCTGTTTCCAGCACTTAGACACAATACATTAGTCTCTAAAACAATGTACTAAGTCTGAGAAACAACCTTTATCCTTGATTTGTACTTTGTCCACCATTTTACACTTAGGCACTCGTGTTGGGCACTAAATCACCAAAATACTTAGAAATGGCCCAAGGGCACATTTCCCTTTGAGTGACAAAAGCTAATTTTACCTTATGTCATTGAATATCTTCATCTGATGCATACTATGAACATCATGAAGTCACTACCAGGGTAAGGAGTTGATTGCATGGACATATTTTGTCGCACAACTAAGGGCATACCCAGTGTCGTAGGCTTCCCGCACTGTGCGGGGTCTGGGGAAGGGTATCTTTAAGCGCCAAGCCTTACCCGCATAATATGCAGAGGCTGGGGCTCGAACCCGGGACCTTCCGGTTATAGACGGTAGGCTCTACCGCTGCACCAGGCCCGCCCTTCTTTGTCGCACAACTAAGACACTTTAAAATTCCTTTAGAGGTTGTTGCCCATTATACTTAAACATTATAGGAATGTTGTTCCACATATTTTGTAACATACTCTGTATCTCTGCATAATTTAATAACCCATTTGCATAATAGAGGTACTGGTTGATATCTAACATTTACATGGCTAAAAAATATTTTGTAGCACACATCTGACATTTCAAGCATGTTGTATACAATGTATTTTTCTTCTTTACTTAGACCGCTACCTATTTATTATTCTTGTGTATTGTTACCTATTGACTATTTATGTTTTGACCGCTATTTTTTAATATCCAGGGTGAGAATGTTCTTGCTTCATTTATGATATTTGAGTCCACTCGATCCCAGATATTCTGAGAGAGGTATGTCCTCTTTAGTTGGGGTTTTCTACATGTGGGTCAATGGATGCGTTATATACACTTTATCTTAATAATCTAGAAATTCTTGATGATGTGGGCTGCTGAAAATGCTATCTTTCAAATGGGAAATTATATTATCTCATAGTGAGCACATCATGTGGTATTTCTCATTGTGAAACACTTCTGGCTATTTTTGCTGACATGTATTGAAAGGATTGATGTTGTTTTAGATTATAACATGTGGATGAGGCTTCCTTCTTCTTGTTTGCCACTCAATGAACAAAAGAACTTCTTCATGCCTTGAGTTGCTTAAGTGAGCAACCATATTGACTTAGGATAGAATTTTAATTACTTTCTCATTGTTTGCAACATTTTTTACTTGCTACGAAAAATACCGATTATCTCCTGCGGGTGGACATGCACTTATGATGCTTTTTTCATTTTAGATCCATACACAGTAAGTTCTAACCTGATATCTTTTATTATGGCTTATATTTCCTTGCATAGAATAATAAATCATTGATCACAACCAACTATAGTCCTGAGACTATGTGCACCTTTTTTCTGTTTGCCACCTTGTAATTTCTGCTTGTGCACTTTGTAGCACACTGCCTTTCTGAATTTTAACATATTGTTGCTTATTTCTCTCTGTTTTTACATATTGTTTTCTAGGGCTGCATATAAAGGATTTGCATACTTCATACTGTTTCTTTTGTTTTTGGATGCTTATAAGGAACGTCATGACATAGAAGGCATGTGTTAATTTATCTCATGCCTATATTATCTCTACTATTCCTTAAGAGGCTATCGCAGGCGTCCACAGTGGTGGGTGGTGCATAGTTCTGTCGCGCGTTCGCGCCCCTCCGCCCTGCCCCGAAATCTCGCATAGCATCAATGGAAGGTCGTGCCCGTGCGTTGCGCCGCCTCCCCCGCCACTTCCATACTTCTCCCGCACCCCTTCCATCCCCACCGTGCTCCATGCCCCCGCCTCCACCATCCCCGCCCCACGAGTCGTCCCTGTCCTCAGAAATCTTGCTGTGCTCCTGGAATTCTCGTCTCGCCACCGCCCCAAAACCTCCCCTACCTCCCACCCAGATCGCAGGTCGGAGAGCACGTGGGACGGGAGGGGAGCACGTGGACCTCCCGCAGTGCTGTGATGGCTGGGGACACCGTGGAGGAGGGATCCTCTCCAAGTCCTATGACGCGGCGTTCCTCGATGGAGGGGACGACACAGAGGAGGGGTCCATGGGGCGGTCGTGGTCGCTGGCGTGGCTCCACGTGCAGAGGGAGTTCCTGCGCGCGACGATGTTGGTCGCCGAGCGTGCGTTCCAGTCACCGGACACGCTCCTGGTCCTAGAGAAGGTGCTCGCCAAGTTCCTCGTCATGTACCCTAACTACGCGTCCGCCTCAGACTTGGGCCGCCTCCACGAGGATGAGTACCCGCACCTAGACAAGGTATGCCTCAACTATGACGCGAGAGCCCCCTCCCCCCATCCCCGCAATGCTCGTCGTGACAGTCCCTCCACCCCGTGCAGACATCATGGAGCGTGTCACCCAGCAGACCGTGCACACCATGGCTCCGCCCAATCCCCCTGTTCTCCACGGCTTCAACGTTGCGACCTCCACCGCCACATCGTCATTCCCCTAGGAACCTGCTCCCCCACTGTCGTTGTACGTCGTAACCACCTTGCCTCACAACCAATGCGAAGAAGTAAACCTGCTTAATTTGAGCATATTATCTTAGCATGCCTTCAAGATCATCATAAATTGCCCTAATCAACTGTGAAGTATAATTGACCGTTTATGTTTCGTACTTTAGAAATTGAATTTCAATGGTTCAAGGTACCCTGATTATTTCTGGTGTGCATTCTGCACCTTTAGTTATTTTGCATTGGTTCAGTACATAATGTGTGTTTTCTCATTGTTGTACATGTCACTATAGTGCTGATAGAAACAAAAAATTAGCAACAATATTGGATTTCAGGCTTCTATGCTACATATTCAGTGTTGTTCGCTCGTGCTGTATTTGTCGCTGCGTGAGCAGTTATTGGCTTAGTTTCTAATGTCCACCTTCCCATCTCTATTTTTCTTCTTTCAGAACTTCTTTGATGATCTTTTGGACCACCCCTGCTAATACAAACATAATCATTTTGTGGCAGGAAATCACCATATTAAAGTTGACAACCTTCACATCATCTATCCTTTTGTAACTGTTTGTGCAAATATGAGTTTATCTTAAGTTCTATTTTTTGGTAATATCGGTTTACTGCGCTTAAGTTTTCGATAAAGCATCTTTGATGTCACTTTTAGGAAGAATTTGACGCTCATGATCCAAAGGAGAACACTTTGCTACCCCCTTACTTGAGGAAAAGGTCAAAAATAATTGAGATAGTTGCAGCACGTGGTATAGTCTTTGCTCTATCACAGTCAGGAGTATGGGCTACTTATAGTAGAGGTATGGTATTCTTGCCTTCTTACAATCCCTTTTTGCTTGCTCTGGTTGTCCTGAGATTATCTTTACATATTTCCACAGACAAATCAGAGAATATGCTTTCTGAATGGAAGTCCAGATGAAGTTATCCACAATTTATTTTACAACAAGACTAATGATTCACTCATTAATGTATTAGTATATGGTTCTGAAAACTTCAGTGCTCTACGATACAGAACAACTCGGACAAAGTATGCTTTGTCAATGCAATTGCTTTTTTTATCCTATCATGTTCTTTAAAATTTCCCCAACCGTTCAAGGTTCATCGAGGACAAGACAATCGGATGTTTGGTCCTCTCTTTTTGAGTCTGAGTCCATGAAAATGCCTGGACTTGTAGAGTCCGATAGTGTCAATGGAAAGTTTTGACTTACTCTGCTCAAGACATGTATGCTAAGTCGACTTTGGTAATGGCTAAAAGAAATTGAATCTTCTGTGAATCTGTTCTGATGCCATCTTATCCACAACAAAACTTACAAGGTGTTTGATTTGAAAAACTACACATTACTTTATTCGGTGTCTGATAAGAATGTTCAAGAAACAAAGATCAGGTAATTTGGTGCTTCCTTCTTCTTGTGTGTTACTGTGTCAGATACTCTTGGTGCTTCTTTCCACTTTTATGTGTCGTAAATTGATCGGCCATGTCTCTTATCATATGCCATAATAGTGATAGGGTTAGCACTTAGGGGATGTTTGGATCTTGGGCTAAAAATTAGCCCATCTTGAGACAATGGGCTAAACCGAGGCTGTTGGGGACTTGTTCTCAAATGCTATGAATTAAGAACAAGGCAACACAGAGAATGTTAAACGATAAAGTCCTTCGTCCTTTGAGGCATTATTTCCCTTAGGATATAACGATCTCCGGACGAAGGTCATGAAGGACGAAGCTTCATCATCACAGTATACATTAATGAAAGACGAAGCATATGAAACGTAAAAGATAGCACGGATAATCATATAACATCATTCATTTAACTTTATTATATCATCATAGAGAAATAGAGACAATATCGAATTATAAATGTACCTTCGGCTTGGAAGGAGATGAAAATACAAGTGTGACGCAAAAGCAAAATGCCAAGTCAACGTGAACAGTACGGGGGTACTGTTCACCTATTTATAGGCACGGGGTACAACCCATACAAAATTACATACATGCCCTTTACATTTGGTGATAATTCTATAGCACTCTATCGAGGTCTAAATGGCCTTTTCATCTTTAAGTCGGTTCCCTTTTCTGCGAACATGCCGAAGCTTTCCTGCTTCACAGCTTCGGCGCTGTGTCAACCTTTGTAGCTTTTCCCTTTCTGATACGAGTCCGAAGATACCTGCTCACACATTTTAAGCCGCTTCTCCCTTGAAGACCTTCGGCGACGAAGCATAGACCCAACAGTAGCCCCTTTCGCGGTGCTAGATCGTTTTTCGTAACGAGCTTGATCCGTGAAAAAAGTCTCTTAAGCTTCGGGGAGCCGAAGGTCCAAAAAACACCTTCCCTGAGCTCGTTGCCGAGAAACGATTTAATTTCCCAGCACGCAGCGGTCCCACCTTGCAGAGTTTACTGTTTGTCCCTGCGGTCCACCGCGCAGCGAGCGCAAGCGGGTGTGCGCCTGGTGTAAAAACTCTGGCGCTTCGCCTTCTTACCTGCAGCACTATATAAACAGACGAGTAGGTGTGAAGTTACCACAGCATTCATTGCTATTTGCACTGTTTTCCTGCCAAAATTTTTAACCATCGCCGAAGCTTGTCTGTTAGAAACGAACGAAGCTCCAGTTTGAAACCTGCTTCGGAGGAAGAAAATTTTAAAGTTTCACAAGTTCATAATTGAATGGCCAGAGTCCGCTCTACCGCCAGGGTTGAGCGCGAGGGGGAGGAAACTGAAGCTTCGGAGACTCTTCCCATCTTCGAAGCCATGCAACGATCGGGTCTAGTGACTTCAGAAAAGATCCCTCATGATGATGCAAAACAAGCAGAACAAGCAATCGCTGAAGCAGAGGGAGAAGATATTGAGGAAACTGATTCCGAAGATGATTACCGCATTGCCATGCCAAGCAAGCCGAGCCACTTGGACTTCGGGAAATCTACTGTTTCGAAGGCTGATTTGTCCAAGATGGTAAAAGCGGGCTTTTTTACTGAAAATCAGAAGAAGTTGTTGCGCTTCGGTGGAGAAGAGACTACCCCGAAGCCAGAGAAGGATGAGATTGTTATTTTTAAAAGTTTTCTAAAGGCTGGATTAAGGTTCCCCCTACATGGGATTATTGGAGAGGTACTGAAGAGGTTCGGTATCTATTTTCATCAGCTGACCCCTAACGCTATCGTTAGGCTTATTGTTTATATCTGGGCACTCCGAAGCCAAGCAGTGGAACCATTTGCAGACAGCTTCTGCCGGGTTCACGAGCTACATTATCAAACAAAGGCTAGAAAAGATGGATTACACGATAATTTTGGTTGCTATAACTTTGCCTATCGGAAAACTACAAAGTTCCCTGTAATTAGCTACCGAAGCAAGTGGGCAGCAGGCTGGAAATCAGAGTGGTTCTATGTCAAGGTTGATGAGGACAAGGAAAAGCTTGTACAAAGCCCGCTGGAATTAATCTTCGGAGAAACCCGACCTCGCTGCAATATGACACCCGAAGGTCCAACACAACAAGCAATGAGTGAATTCAGAATTATTGCAGAGCATATCAGCACAAGGGACCTGGTTCAAGAGTTTTTAGCATTCAAAGTTTTTCCCAGTTTGAGAGAATGGGAAATGCCGAAGCTACAGGGGGAAAAGAAAGAAGGTGAACTCGTACGTTTACCTTACTATTTCAAGTTTAAAAAGTACTTTAAAGCACCTTGCCAAGAGTGGCTAGATACGATTGAAGCAATGTGTAATGAAATACTTGGCAATTATTCCAAAAAAGAAGATCAATTGATGACCGCAGCCTTCGGCACTCGTCCGAAACGAAGGCTAAATCGAGTGTTGGACGCCTTGGGTTTCGAATACCCAGACTACGAAAATCTGAACAAAGGTGCCGGAGGCCAAAAAAGGAAAAGGGTAACTGAAGCCTTAGATGAAGGTGAAAAAGAGCCAGTAACGAAGAAAATTCCGAAGAAAAGGAAAACTTCTTCTCCGAAGCAACAAATATCCGAAGCAGAAGAAACTCCCGCATCACCTTCTGCTGCTGTTGTTGAGGAAATTCTGAAGGTAATGACTGAATCCTTACCTGCGAAGCTAAGTCCACTGGGTCCTCAACTGACAAAGTTTTTTCAGAAGGACAAGGAGCCCGAGAAATCGAAGAAAACAATCAAGGCAAGGAAACAAAGAATCATTACCGTGACAGAGGTAATTGACAAAACGCCGTCAAGAGCTTCGGCCCAAAAAACACGAGCAGCTTTAGAGGGGGCAGACATTGAAATTGCACCTTCGGAGGCCGCAGCCGCCGAAGTTACCTCAGCTGAAGATTTGAATTTAGAGAGCACAATTGAACATATTGACCAAATGCTGCTAGACATGGCTGCAGAAGAAGCTGCCACTGCTGCCGAAGAGACTGTGACCGCAGCGTCAAAGAAAGGAAAAGAAATTGCTGATGAAGCTTCAGAAAACGAAGCCTTCGCGTTCCAAAACTTAGTTGGAGAACATCTAACAAAAGCTGAAATAGAAGAGCTTAAAGAGTATGCCCAATCCTGTGGATATAAACCTGGGGCACTCCTCTTCGGAGGCGTTGATGACGAGAAATTAGAGTGTATTCGGGACCAAACAGGGGCCAAAGTTATCAGTACTCTGTCCAAGAGTATTGGATTCCCGAAGCTAGAAACAGACATCAGCCGCTGCCGACGACAACATGTCGTTGGTAGTTTATTTTACTCCAACTTCAAGGTGAATGACTTGTCCCTTAACCTTTATTGCTTCTAATAAAAACATGTCTGACGAAGGTTGTGTTTGTGTAGAGTATGTTATTGAGCAAAGCCTTGCAAATGCAGCAAGATCTTGAAGATAAAAAGCATGAAATTATAATCGGAAATTTGGAAAACAAAATAAAGGAGCAATCAGATGCTTTTGAGAAAAAGAACTTTGAGCTCCAGGCAGCCGAAGGCTTACTGGCGGAAGCTGAAGCAAAAATATCAGAACTGAACTCGAAGCTTCTCCGCCAGTCTGAGCAGTTCGAACGAGAAAAACAAGATCTCAATGCAAAACTTGAAGCCGAAACTCAGCAAAATTCGGATTTGAGAAAACTGCTGACAAATCTTCAAGAAAAATGCCTGGAATTTAGCAACAAGTGCATTCAACGACTAAGAAAGATTTTTTACTCGGTTGGAGCTAGCAGCGAAAAGTTTACCCCCTCAGCTGAAGATCTACCAAAAACCTTCGAACACATTGAGGGGGAGATTGACGAGCTCGACGAAGTCATAGCTGGGCATGGTGACTTCTGTGCCTGGGTGGCTTCTCGAGGGACTGCTGCAGCCTTCATGAAGGCTGGCTGTGATCATGGGAAAATTGTCAATAGGCCAAATTTTACTTTGTCACCATCAATCCTGGATGACATCCCTGATCTCGCCCGAAGCATCTCGAATCGATTTGTAAAAATGATATGGACAAAAGGTGGTCGAGAGAAAGCTGTAGACGAAGCTCGTAGCCACCTTGATCCAGTAAGAAATCATACCTTGTGCTTACCTTTTCCTGTAAACTTGATTCTGACTTCCAACGACCTTATTCATGTAGGATGACGAAGCCGAAGCTGATGATCAAAAATAACGCCGAAGCCGAAGCTCCTTGGAGATTTAGATAGTAGACTGCAGACAGTACTTGAAAAACTTTTGAGATAACTTTTGTAGATGTAAACAAAACTTGTTTTTAGTGTATGCTGTTCATACCTTGTAATATATCCTTAACCTTTCACTGATGTATGAGAAATGCTTTGATGTGGACGAAATTTCCTTTTTTGAGCCGAAGGCGAAAAAACACCTTCCCTTCTTTTCGTACGCAACGAAGCATAGAAAACAACATTTTCCTTTTTTCCGAAGCTCTCCTTCATAGAAAACAACATTTTCCTTTTCTCCGAAGCTCTCCTTCATAGAAATTTTTCCCTTCTTCTTTTTTTTCTTTTTTTTTCTCTTGCCGAAGCAACCATTTTATGCGATGAAGATGATTATCCTACATATGCCTAGATGAATGTTTATGAATGCAAATGCTATGATGTAATGTGATGTGCAAATGAATGGCCAAACACGTATCCGAAGCCATATTCATAGCCATTATTTTCTTAAAAACGATCACACTTCAGCTCTGCATTCCCTTAGGAACGACTTTGGAGCTTCTTCGCCTTTACTTTTGGCGGAATCAGCGTTGACTTTTCGCTGTAAGCTCTGCATTCCCTTAGGAACGTCTTTGGAGCTTCTTCGCCTTTACTTTTGGCGGAATCAGCGTTGACTTTTCGCTGTAAGCTCTGCATTCCCTTAGGAACGTCTTTGGAGCTTCTTTTTTTTTCTTTTTGGCACTCGATGGTGCATTCTCAGCTTTTACATTTACATTCTTTGGGGGATTTTGCTCTTATAGAACGAAAAAAAGAAAATTACACGTGATGGCCCCATTAAAAACCTTTCTCCCCCTTTGGAAAGGAAAAGGGTGCCATGAAAGAAGAACTAAAAAATAAAAAATATGAAAAATTACATCGAATTATACATAATATCGCCGAAGCTCATCCGCATTCCAAGATCTAGGAATGTCATTGCCGTCCATATCTTTCAATCTGTATGAACCGGGTCTTGACGAAGATGCTACTAAGAAAGGCCCGTCCCATTTCAACTGCAATTTGCCCACTGTTTCCGAGTTGGCCACCCTCCGAAGCACCAAGTGCCCTGGCCCAATATTTTTTAGCCGAACCTTTCTATCCCGCCATTTAACTGTTTCAGCTTGATATTTATTGATATTCTCCACGGCTTGCAGTCTGATCCCTTCTAAAGCATCTTTTTCTATAGAATAAGCAGCTTCGGAATCTGATTCTGCCGAAGCTACTATCCTTATTGATCCGGTTTTAGCTTCCTCTGGAGTTATTGCTTCGTCACCGAATAACAACTTGAATGGAGTGAAGCCTGTAGACCTTGATGTTGTCGTGTTGTGGCTCCACACCACTTTGATTAACTGATCTGGCCATTTTCCTCTGGGTTGATTGAAGATTAACTTCATTATTCCTGTCATTATAATGCCGTTGGCTCTTTCAACGAGTCCATTTGACTCCGGGTGCCTAACTGATGCAAAATGGATCTTCGTACCAATTTGGTCACAGAAATCCCTGAAAGCTTCGGAGTCAAACTGTGTTCCATTGTCCACAGTGATAGCCTTTGGCACCCCGAAACGACAAACAATATTTTGCCAGAAAAACTTTTGGACGGTAGCCGAAGTTATTGTGGCTAGAGGCTTCGCCTCAATCCATTTAGAAAAATATTCCACAGCTACTACAACATACCTCAGGTTCCCTTGGGCCGGTGGTAACGGACCTAACAAGTCAAGGCCCCACCTTTGCAATGGCCAAGTGGGTTGTATGAGCTGTGTTAAGGACGAAGGTTGTTTTTGATCTCTTGCACATTTCTGACAACCTTCGCACTTTTGAACCAATTCTGCTGCATCCGAAGCTGCCTTCGGCCAGTAAAACCCTTGACGGAAAACTTTTCCAAGTAACGGCCTAGATCCGATGTGAGATCCACACAGGCCTGCGTGTATTTCTTTCATTAACTCTATACCTTCGGTTCTGGATAAACATTTGAGCAGCGGAGCACAAACTCCATGTTTGTACAACTCCCCTTCTATCATGACATATGGACGAGCTCTTGCCTCTATCCTCTTGTTATAAGCTTCGTCATCTGAAAGAAATTTACCCTGAAGGTAAGAGATGATCTCGGTTCTCCAATCTTCGCTAAAAACAGGAGATATATTAAGAACTGCTCTTTCAAGAAGTTCCACCGAAGGTGCTTTTATTGTTTCGAAGAACACATCCGAAGGTAAAGGCAGCCCCTGTGCTGCTGACTTAGCTAGTAGATCAGCATGCTCATTTTGTCCTCGAGGGATATTCTTGACAGAAAACCCTTCGAAGGAAGCTTCGACTCTTCGAACCATATCCAGATATTTTTCAAGCTTCGGATCCTTAGCCTTACAACTTTTGTCAATATGACCCGAAACAACCTGGGAATCAGTTTTAAGTATGGCCCTTCTGATTCCCATTGCTTTTAACTTCCGAAGACCTAGAACCAATGCTTCGTACTCAGCAATGTTATTTGTGCAATTAAAATCAAGCTTTGCCGCATAACAAATTTTGACTTTGGAAGGTGAAACCAACACAGCAGCCGCTCCTGCTCCGAAGGTTCCCCAAGATCCATCACAAAACACTGTCCAGGCTTCGTTGTCTTTATTCGTTTCCTCCTGAGTCCCTGGCGTCCAATCAGCAATAAAGTCTGCCAGCGCCTGTGACTGAATCGAAGATCTATGAACATATTCAATACAAAATTCATTGAGCTCTGCAGCCCATTTTCCAATCCTTCCAGTAGCTTCTCGATTCCTCATAATATCCTTCAGAGGTTGTGATGAAGGAACAATTATGTTGTAAGCTTGGAAATAGTGCCGAAGCTTCCTGGAGGCCATCAAGACAGCATACAATACCTTCTCCAGCTCTGTATAATTTTTCTTTGACAAACTAAGAACCTCGGATACAAAATATATTGGGGCCTGCCTCTTGACTTGACCATCAAGCTTCTCCTGGACAAGCGCTGCACTTACCGCTGAGTGCGAAGCTGCCACATATAATAACAACGGAGCCCCTGGCATTGGTGGAGTCAATGTTGTTAGATCTATTAAATACTGTTTTAGCTCTTCAAAGGCCTTCTGTTGGATTGGTCCCCATTGAAAGACTTCGGCTGACTTCAGTACTTCGAAGAATGGTAAGTTTCTCTCTGCTGATCTGGATATGAATCTATTGAGAGATGCCAATCTTCCTGTCAATCTTTGAGCCCCCTTCTTTGTAGTTGGTGGCTCCATCCGAAGTATAGCTTCAATTTTACTTGGATTAGCTTCAATCCCCTTTGTTGAAACCAAGCATCCAAGAAATTTCCCCTTCTTCACTCCGAAGACGCATTTTTCTGGATTTAACTTTAAGCCAGCTTGCCTGAAACTGGCGAAGGTCTCCTGCAGATCAGCAATATGATTCTCCTGCTTCGTGCTTTTGACAATGATGTCATCAACATAAGTTAGCACGTTTCTGCCTATTTGAGATTGAAGAACCTTCGCAGTCATTCGGCTGAAACTTCCTCCAGCGTTTTTGAGCCCCTCAGGCATCCGAAGATAGCAATATGTGCCACTTGGAGTTATGAAGCTAGTCTTCGGCTCATCTTCCTGCTTCATCCAAATTTGGTGATAGCCTGAATAACAGTCTAACAGACTCATGAGCTCTGAAGAAGCTGCTGCATCAACTAAAGAATCTATCCTTGGTAGTGGGAATTCATCCTTCGGGCAAGCTTTGCTAAGATCTGTAAAATCGATGCACATTCGCCACTTGCCATTGGCCTTTTTTACCATAACAGTGTTAGCCAGCCATTCTGGGTACTTCACTTCTCTGATAACTCCTGCACTGAGGAGTCTTTTGACTTCGTTGCGAGCACCTTCGGCCTTATCATCTGACATTTTCCGAAGCCTTTGCTTTCTGGGTCTGAAGGATGGATCGACATTGAGTGAGTGCTCGATAACATCTCTATTAACTCCGCAGAGATCATTGGCTGACCATGCAAAAACATCCTTGTTATTGAACAAAAACCTTATCAAGGTTTTCTCCTGCTCTTCGGATAACTGAGAGCCTAACAACACCTTCTGCTCTGCTATGTCCTCACATAAGAGCATAGGCTTCGGCTGGTCTGCTGAAGCTGCTTTCTCCCTTCTGAATTTGTACTGTTCACAAGCTTCAGCTCCATCGATGTTATGGATTGCTTTTGAGTCAGTCCAATTACCTTCGGCCCTTCTTGCAGCTTCCTGACTTCCATGGATAGCGATGGGTCCCTGATCCGAAGGTATCTTCATGCAAAGATAGGCAGGATGAAGGATTGCTTCGAAGGCATTGAGAGTACCACGACCAATAATTGCATTGTAAGGGTATTCCATGTCGACAATGTCAAACACAACTTGCTCAGTTCTAGTGTTGTTGATGAACCCGAAGGTCACTGACATGGTGATCTTGCCCAATGCTACAATCTATCTTCCTCCGAAGCCACAGAGAGGATGTGTAGCATCATGAATCTTATCTTCTGGCTCTTGCATTTGTCTGAAGGCCTTAGCAAATATGATGTCAGCTGCACTGCCTGTGTCAACCAAGACATTGTGGACCAGAAATCCTTTGATAACACAAGAGATAACCATGGCATCGTTGTGTGGGTAATCTTTGAGCTGAAGATCCTCTTGGGAGAAGGTAATAGGAATGTGAGACCATCTTGACTTGATGAAGGGTCCTTGCACCCCAACATGCTGTACCCTTCTCTGTGCTTCCTTCTTCTGTTTCTTGTTAGCTGGCTCTGAGGACGAGCCACCTGTGATCGGGAGCACCAGCTTCGGGTCCGAAGCAGCTCCAGCTTGGTCGTTGAACGAAGCCATCAGCTCAAAAAGTGGAAGTGAGTTCACCGGAGGTGGGCGCCAATGTTGGGGACTTGTTCTCAAATGCTATGAATTAAGAACAAGGCAACACAGAGAATGTTAAATGATAAAGTCCTTCGTCCTTTGAGGCATTATTTCCCTTAGGATATAACGATCTCCGGACGAAGGTCATGAAGGACGAAGCTTCATCATCACAGTATACATTAATGAAAGACGAAGCATATGAAACGTAAAAGATAGCACGGATAATCATATAACATCATTCATTTAACTTTATTATATCATCATAGAGAAATAGAGACAATATCGAATTATAAATGTACCTTCGGCTTGGAAGGAGATGAAAATACAAGTGTGACGCAAAAGCAAAATGCCAAGTCAACGTGAACAGTACGGGGGTACTGTTCACCTATTTATAGGCACGGGGTACAACCCATACAAAATTACATACATGCCCTTTACATTTGGTGATAATTCTATAGCACTCTATCGAGGTCTAAATGGCCTTTTCATCTTTAAGTCGGTTCCCTTTTCTGCGAACATGCCGAAGCTTTCCTGCTTCACAGCTTCGGCGCTGTGTCAACCTTTGTAGCTTTTCCCTTTCTGATACGAGTCCGAAGATACCTGCTCACACATTTTAAGCCGCTTCTCCCTTGAAGACCTTCGGCGACGAAGCATAGACCCAACAGAGGCTAATAAGAGCTAATGGGCCTAACTACCAATTAGCCTCCACTAGCTCTTATCATCCCATAATTAGCCCATGTTGAGCACTCCTATCTGGCATCCAAATTTCAAAACCCAGGGCTAATTGAATGAATATGTACCGCACACATACATGTTGTCACTTCTTTCACACCTACACAGTCACAAATTCAGTTAATAGTTCATAGTTAACAGGTAACTGTAACAATTAACTTGTTGACAGTTTAAAATGCCAGCTTGTACTAACTAAATTCAACAAACTGGGCCATTCTACATCATGTATGGGTGGCTAGGGACAAAAATGCCAGTCTCGAGATCGGTGGAGGACTGACAGGAACGAGATTGTGGACTCCGGAGACTATGGCGATGGGTAATAGCAGTGTTTGGGTCCAGGGACACAGCATGGGTGCGAGAGCGGGGAAGGGAGCGACGGTGGTGCATGGTGAATAAGCAGGTGAGAGCTGAGAGACGATAGAGATGAGCAAACTAGCAGGAACAAGAATGAACAAAGAACTTAATGATTGTGAATTCAATCAGAGAAAAATTCTTTTTATGGCCATTGTTCCTTTGGAACGACATGCATGTCTCATTACACTTATTTTTCTATTCTTTTTCAGGTATCTTCCTCTAGAATGCTTTGACCTCAGCAAAACATAATTTATTTCATCTAAGGTAATTATATCTAGCAACTGTTCTACCTGTTAATGGGCTAACTGATGAAAATATATATGGCTAGAGTGTTGGTCAGACATCGGTGTTGGACCAACACAAAGGTGATAATCCTTTTTAATATAGTTCTATTAATGACAAATCTAGTATGCAACTTCTATGATGACAATGTCTTTCATATTTACAAGTTTGGTTACTTCTCATGCTCTATGAATTTGTGGCATATGCATGGTTTATGAGTTCGTTTGGCCGATACTAATCTATACTTGTTTTATCCATTACCAGGTTCCTTCTACTGGTATTAAGTATTTTAAAAAACATGAATATTATACAGCACATGATTACAAGCACGATCTTTCCTATGGTAGACGAGGATTAGTACTAGCGTGATGCCAAGGTACAAAAGTTGTGGATGGAGGATGGAGGCTGATTCTTGTGCATGTAAGTTTGATTTATTCATTCCCAGATTGAACATGTGGTGTGTTTGATCTAGATTTATACTAATACAATCTTCCATTTCCTCTATACCTTAGGTTTCTAAATTCTAAACAATGCTCTCAGGCTATCAAAGTCTGAACATGTTGTATAAGGCTCTAAATTCTAAACTAGCTTCTCAGTGTTTCATCAACCTCGATGCTTGCACCATCCCATCCAACCACACCAATCCAATGATAGTTTAACATTTTACAAGGTCATTTTTTGTTTCGTAGTTAGCTTCAGAGTACCTGTTGCCCATTAAAGAACCACTACTAGAATTAGAAAGGCAGCCAATTTTTCAGCACTGGTAACAGAACACCTTGAAAAATATAAAAAACTAAGAAGATGGGTACACCTAACTTCACGAGCGCATCAATGTGGCGTGTACTATTGTTATCAAGTCCCATGTCGTATTGCTGTCTGAATTTATATGGTTCCAACACCAGCAGCAATGGTAACTTTGACGGAGATGACTTGGAACAAAAACACATGCTTCTGACGTCTTCTGTTGGTGAAGACACAATCTTTACTACTTGAGCTATGTAATTAGGCCGGCTAAGTCGTCGAGCCCGACGGCACCACCTACCACAAGGTATGCCTTTCAGTTGTTTCATTGGTGAAGACACAATCTTGATGTTTTCAGTTGTTTCAATGTTTTATACTTGAGTTGTGATTCTTTTAGTGCAAACCTTGGTTCTTAACCTCTAATGTTGCTTTTAACCATCTATATTTGGTGGTGATATCTGTAGGATTGGCTAAGCAAGTCTGGTGTTCACTGGAGCTACTTTGTAGAGGCTGCTCCTTTTTGTGCAGTAATACACAGTAACCTGTGGGAGTGAGATAAAGAAGCAGATCTTGTGCTCTATGCAGTTGACAAACAGAACAAATAACCACATCGACTTCAGAGGGATTTGAAAAAGGCTCATCACCCCGAATTGTCTTATGGAAGTAACTTGAATTATCAACTGGTATGGCCTGTAAATAAACTACATTGTCATGTTAGTTAGAGGGAGGTGGGTCTACATACTGCTTAGTTAGATTAATTGTGATAGTAAGGTGTATTTTGCTGCTTTGTCAACAATTTCAATTTAGACACTTGTTTTTTGGGATGAGCCGCTAAAAACGAGCTGAAGGCTGCTAAGTGTTGTGGTCATGCTTGTACAAAGAATATTTGTGAACAATGTTTTTGAGATCGTTTCCTTATATGAAGCGCATAAACCTGCTCTTGTGTGGCTGAGTACATTGGTTGTTGTCTGAACTATAATTCTTACAGAAGTATTGTATAATCTTCTTTTGAATGTATTAAGTGTACTGGGAGCCAGAACAACCATCAGTCCTTTGGCAACCCTCGACAACAAAGTTTGTTAGATCAAACATTGCATCCAAGTATCTGATCTGTAAAACAAATCTTATTGTTTTATTTGTTTCTTGTTCAACCTTTAAATAAAGATATTCGAGTACCTAAGATTTTTTATCTGGTTAGCCAATATATTTCTGTAGATATAACAGCCAAATGATATAAATTATGATATTGATGATCTTTCTTGGTCTGAATGGAGTTTTTGCACCTATTCACGGGCTAGAGAGTTCATGCACCTATTCACAGTCTATGATATTTTAGCTATTGGAGGCTCGTCAATTTGTGTTCCGTCGCAACACACGGGCACATACCTAGTTAATCACTAAAACCAACCAGGGGCCTAGATGCTTTCAGGAGTGAGTCTGTGCTTGCTTTCCTCACCGAACACAAATCTATTATCCTCCCGGTTTCCGAAACCACGATAAATATATGGTGCAACCATATATATTTGTGTAACCGTGCAATCAAGACATAAATAGAGGTGAGAGAACCTTTTTAAAATATTCTGTTTTAAAACAACCTTCTTACTTCAGTGAATATTTTATCTCGTGGAACTATCACCATAGTTTGATTTTCTCCTCGAACTTCAAACTCCAAACATTCTACCTGCTCAACTATTAAAACCATTTAAATTAGCTCTCTTACTTAGATTGAAGCGGTTTCATACTTTTTTAAAAAAAGGTAAATATCTTATAATGTTTTAAAGACATGAAAATATCTTTAGGCTTCTTCAATTCTAAGAAAAATCTAAGATACTCTCTTCGTTTTTTATTTATCACGGTTCAGTTCAAAAATAAAGTAGCGGACGAGAAATATTCGAGAACAGATGTAGTATAAATTAAGACACAACAAACCTAAACAAAATATATTAAGGTCATAAAAATATTTAGGAACTTCCAAAATAATATGCAAGAGTGAAAAATGTAACATACATGAATGTTGAATGCCTTCAGGCTATGTATTTATGCTGGTTGCATAATATGCTTTTATTGTGGAAATTGCTCAAAATGTGTAATCGTTACTGCCTTTCTGGGCCTCTCTTTATATCGGCCTAGTTTTGGCCACCAGCTTGCTTCTCATGTCCACAGATGGCCGTCTCGGCCGATCATCTGGTGATCCAGTACAGTCCGGCCGTCAATTATGCGGCCCACAAACTTCGCGTTGCGAGAACGACGAGCCACCGCAGCCGAATCAACTACCGCCGGATGCCCGGATCTGTTGGCGCCGCACTACTATAATAACGATTAATAGTGGCGGGCAAAAACTACTTTAGGAGACGGGCATTAGAGCATCTCCAATAGCTCCTGATTTATTAGCTTCTAATACCTTCAGATTGGAAGCTCCCTAACAACATTTTAGATCCAAATAAAAACCATTCTCCAACAGATTCCTATATATCTCCCAAAAAACATTGTAACTACTCCTGCATCTCTTCTCTTTCCTTCCGTCATCTCCTGTTTGGCTCCTTTTGCTCTGTCCGTCAGCAAGAGTATGAAAACGTTTTCTCTCAGATTGTGAAACTAGCTCAACGAGACTCAACGAAAGCAAGATTTCCCAAATGAATGCCTCCAAAACATTGGAAGAAAGCAAAAAAGCAGAGCGCAAGGTGCAATTGCTCTTTGACCCAGAGCTTTTCATTCTTGTTACGGTTCCTTCACGTCTAATTCCCATGGAACACTGGTTGGGGAGGACTCTACTGCAAGTGAAGGATGGTCTGACGTCTACAGAAACGCAGGTCATGGATTGGTGACAGGAATAAATGCAAGAACAAAATGATCCCAGAACGCGACGGAGGCGGTGAGAGAGGTGGGCAGCGCAGTGTGCGAGGACGGCATCCGCCGGGGCTGAAGAGCCTTTGCAGGTTCCACCGCTGCTTGATGACGGAGGTTGGCTGCCAGCGCCAGTAGGTATGAGCTCTCTCGCGCCTTGGTCACCGTCGCCGCTGTGGTGCTCATGAGCAGCATCATTATCCCATACCCATGGCCATGGCCGCAAGGTCGGGGAGCTCCATTCCCGCGCCAACGCCTCGTAAGGGCTTGTTCGGTTAGCTCTCAATCCATGTGGATTGAGCGGGATTGGATGGGTTTGAATCCTAAACAAGTCAAACTTCTTCTCAATTTTTTCCAATCCCACCCAATCCATATGTTTTGGGAATAACCGAACAAGCCCTAATGTGGCGGCGAGGAGCCGGGCGAGCGATGATGGATTTCTTCGCGCGATGGCAAGGAGCCGGGAGAAGCTGATTTCTCGAACGAGAACAAGGAGAAAAGGAAAGATTGGGAGGACAACGCTCGGCGAATACATTCGCGGTGAAGGTGATGTTTTACGCCTGCGGCGGTATAGGGAGATGGAGTAGGGAGCTGTTGGATACTTGTTTTTGCTTTTTTCCCAACAATATAATTTAGGATTAGATGTTTTGGGAGCTGTTGGAGATGCTCTTACAACCGACGTAAGGCCTTCGTTAATCAATGATTAACGAAGGTGACTACTATGTCTGTCTCGGTTAATGGATTAACGGATGCCAGCGCGTTAAAGCAACCGTCTCTGTTAATACGAATCAATTGAGGTGGTTGTCTTTGTGTATCCGTCTCAGTAAATAGTTTTAAGATTTAAATAAGAGTATCTGAGCCCGGTAGCCCATCGAGCCCGGCCCCGCACCACCTCTGCCGCCACCACCACCTTTGGATCCACGCCGTCGTCACTAGATCCGCGTCCTTCGCCACTGAATCTGTCGCTGACGCGCATGTCCCTGCTGAATCCATCGTTGGAGAGCTTCTCGATAGACCACTGCCGGCAGACTCTATCCGCCAGAACACTCATCCTCTCTATCGGCACTAAGATAAGGAGAGCCAGGATCGCCACGCCTCGCTCGCACCACACGTCGGTCCACCTCGCTCGCACCACCTTGTCGGTCCACACCCCCTGCACCATCGGTCTGGATGTTAACGGAAAATTTACCGCCATATTATAAAACCCTAGACTCATCCCATCATGTTTATGTGGGGGACGGATATCTCCGGGTCCACTAGAAGGCAAGAAGTCCTTGCGAAAGGCTTTGAGCCTATTGTCTCGCAAGGCCGTCCCTTTGTAGGCCAGGGGAGAACTACTGATGGAATGGGCCGGCAGGGAATGAGCAGGCTCAGACCCAGGCGGCTCGCCGGATTTAAGCGTTATCCACAGCTCTGATTCGATTCTCCCGCGCGACACCCTTGGACATCGGAACCAAATGAGGATAAGTCGGCAAGATTATAGAAAGATAAGTTCAGTCGGTTCACTATTACTTAGGTATACATTGTTATCATACACGCATGTAGTGCCTCACGGTCGGATACATAAGGCCTAGGGGTATCCCATCATTGCCAAGTCATCCATCGACCATCTACTTAGCTCACTAGCTTTCTTCATACTGGAGATTTCCCTTGTAACCCACCACATAAAGATCCATACCAGAAAGTAGGGCATTACGCATCTCAAAACGGCCCGAACCTGTAGAAAAATGTCTATCGTCTCTCGTGCGTCTCGCACGAACCATTGAGTTGCAGTCAACAACACCGTCGTACCCAAAAGCACCTCAAGGGGTAACCCTGGGTGCGCGGTCGGGCTCCAAACACTGACAGCTTACCCATCCCTAACCCTATCCCTATCCTCATACTCATCATGGGTGCAAAACTCATCTTATACCCACTCCAATCGAGTTTTGGGTCTCCGATGGCCCCCATCCCCGGTTAGGGGATAACCTAGCACCAGTAGGAAGCCGCTAGCAGTGCCACTAGCCAACTAGTATGCTATTGTTACTATAATTTTATACACATGTAAAAGTTTTGTATTACAAATTTCACAAACATGGTCCATCAAAGCACCTTAGTACGTTACAAATTGTATAATAATAACGTCATGTTTAATAATTCAAGCAAAAATAGATAACATAGCAACAAGCAAACATGCATCTTTCAACTTCACATTGGTGTAGCCTTGCATCAGGTTGCAGCTACATCAAGCTAACATCTTGACATCTATCAATCATTCCATGGTCAACCCAGCACTCGGTAGCCGGCGGCGCGCTGGCCACTAGGAGAGACGAAGTCGCAAAGATGCCCAGTCGCGAGGCAGGGACCGGTGTGCGGTCGTGTGCTGGTGAAGATGCTACTGGGCTGCTAACGAGTGGCTTGCTGTGGTGCATGTGCGGTGTGCTGATGAGGCGGTGTGCAGGTGTGCGGCATTGTAGGGTACTTGGGGATTGCGACGTGCACTATGATCTAGGGACTAGGGTTCTATTTTGTTGGGCTAGTTTGCTCGACCTCAATCTCAACTTGTTTTTATTTATGTGTTGTGCACCGAATTGTATAGGGTATGAAATACCCATGGGTAATCAGGTTCGGATGATTCTCCAAACCCTACCCACTTACTCAATGGGTGGTGATTTTGTTTCATATTTATATCCATGGGGATATTTTTTTGTCTCATATCTGTTAGTGGCGGACGCATGACAAAACTGTAGGTGGGGGCATACAGTAAGATGCAAAGCACTAGATTAGACTATTAGATAAAAATAATTTTATAATAATAATATTTACGGTGGTTAAGTGATAATACAAGAAGTGTTTTAAAATGACATGAATATCAAAAAAACCTTTTTGGTCATCCTAAATGAGAGTTGGAGAGGGCAAAGAGGCATGACTGCGGTGGAGGTATGCTGGGGCAGAGTGGCCGCTTCGATGCGTCAGTGTGGCGTGTCATGTGTTAGTGAGTCCATCGTGAAACGGTGAGGTAACAACAGATGAGGGTTAACAAGGGCAGGTGGGGTTTAGCGAGTGCAGGCGATGATGTGGTGGTACATGGCGGCGGCAGCAAGCAGCAGTCATTCCCACGTTGCAACAACATATTGAGACACAGTGAGATAGTGAGCACATGTGGTGTCATGGTGCCAAAGTAAGATCCTACCGATAGCTTGCCTATCTACTGGTGCAGACTACGAGGCAAGGTAGCGGCACTGTGTGCAAGATCCTGATGAGGCTTTATTTAGGTACTCTAGTATCCATCCCGATCCACATTTATTGAGGTGGATTGGGGTGTAAAGTACCCAAACAAAGCATGATATGACAAGCTGACAAGTGACGAGGAGGTAAGGTAATGCTGGTAGCGGGCGAGTTAGGTCACCCAACTGTTCATTCGATGATCGAAGGAGCGAGCGAACCGTGAGTGAGCTAGCGCTAGAGGAAGGAATCGAACGGCTCGAGTGGGGAGTGGGTTGAGTAGTGGAGTGTCGAGAAAAATTAGATCAAAGCATATTTTCATTAAATTTGGCCCAACTTACTATATAAAAATTTGATTATTTTATTGTATATCTAAACATAGGTATAAAAGATTACAAAAATTGAGGTGGGGCCATGGCCCCCATTGCCCCACCCCTGGATACGCCCTTGATCCTTACCCTAATAGAGAATTCCCAACGGGTTAGCGGGTATCGGGTCCCCATTGACATATCTAGTGTTGCTCGTCCTGGACAGCTGGCTCCAATGTTGTAAAAACCATAGTCATCAAAAATAGGTACAATGGTAGCGACCCTTGACCTAGAAATGTCGCCCCCGACCTAGATACGTGGGATCATTTTTGTTCCCACCATGCAAAAATCTCTCATAGGTAGCATACCTCGTTCCTCAACCGTATCGATCAGGGAACTTTTGTGACTATGGTAAAAAACTAGGCGATTTCATTATTAAATTAATCAAAAACATTAATAATATGTTAGTAGCATTAGGTATGGGTATATATGATGCTAGTGTAATAAACATGAGTATAGTACTAATCATCATGGTTTTAATTATAAAAACTAAAGAATATGTGCATAGACCACAATGGCTTCTGCGTAGTCTCGTTAGTTTTCATCCGATGACCTTAGAGTCCGGTGTGAAATGGATGTGCAACACCGAACGATAATAGTGGTAATATGGCTGAGCTACGGCTTTTGATAAGGGCTCAATAGACGTGTCTAGTGCGACATCGAATACGCACCGAATAGGAGATATTTAACAGACCAGACACTCGAGTGTAAGAATCATGCACTAGACATGTCCGGTGGATGAGCACTAGACATGAATAGTGCTTAATAGCTAGTTTCTAGAGCCATTTGGATTCGACCGTTGGACATCCATTGCACCCGCAACAGCTGCCTCAAGTGGGTAATAGTTGGAATGTTTGTGGGGGTTATAAAAACCCCTTGTGGTTATCCATGGCCACACTCTTAGACCCCCAAAATATGTGTACATTCTTTGAAAGATAAGACACACACTCCACTCGCTTGCATCCTTTGATCCATCAATTAGGTGAGTTTGGAGAGCCTTTATTGCATTTGCGTCGTCATTGTTGCATTTTATTCCATTGGTTGGGTGAGTTGGTCGGTTGTTCTCTTGTTATTCTTAGTGATTGTCGTTAGCTAGCAGGTCGGGTGAATGAAGGGATCATTGGGTGGCTTTGGTGATTGTTGTTGTCTCCAATCGATCAATTGTAAGGGGTTATTATGTTCATTCCTACATAGGAACGTGAAGGACAAGTCTAGTGGAATTGTGACTAGTTGAGTAATTCTTGCATCACATAAGTTATGGGTTTGGCATCTAAGACTAATTAGCGTGTGAACCATCAAGTTGTGTCTCGTCACAATGAGAATCTAGGTTGTTGTCAAGTAACCGAACCTCATGGATATATCATCTACCATCTCTTGTCCAGTGTTGGTTACTTGTTCTCAAATGTTGTGAATCAAGAACAAGGCAACACAATTGTTAAAGATTAAGGACCTTCGTCCTTCGAAGCATTATCTCCTCTCGGATATAATGATCTTCAGACGAAGGTCATGAAGGACATGCCTTCATGATTCATAAGAATTAAAGTACATAAAGATAATGAATGTAATTTATTGGCTCATACACATATGTATTTCATAATATGCACATGGGCATTAACATAATTTATATTACACTGATACCTTCGGCTTGTTCGAAGGTGTTGATGTGAGAGTGATTACAATTCATCGTGAACAGTACGGGGGTATTGTTCACCTATTTATAGGCACGAGATGCAGCCCGGGTAAAAGTACATTTATGACCTTAACACTTATCCATGATCACAACATAAATCACTAGGGACTAGCTAGTGTTTTCCTCTTCGGCTTGGCTCCATGTTTGATCTTCGGCATTGTTTTAAGCCGAAGATGTCGTCCTTCGGTGGTAGCTTCGGTATTCGCCATCGTTGCTTCCGGACAGTATCTTCGTCTCAAGGATCTTCGGCAGAGAGAGAGTCCTCAAAATCACTTTGCCAATGATGCCTTTGTCTTGAGGACCTTCTGCGGATAAGAAGACCCCCAACAGTAGCCCCTTCGCGGTGCTAGATCGTTTTTTCATAACGAGCTCGATCCGCAAAAGGTACAAAGGCTTTGAAATGTCAAAGGTCCGAAAACACCTTCCCTAAGCTTGTATTAAAAACGAATATAAAATTCACAGCGCTTGTTGGTCCACCGATCAGTCAGTACGCGCGTCTTGTCGGTTCGCCTTCTTCTCCTAGAGGGCTATATAAACAGACAAGTAGGTGAGAAGTTACCACAACATTCATTGCTATTGCACCATTGTGCTGCTGAAAATTTTCACTAAAGCTGAAGCTTGTTGCTTTATACTTCGGACAAATGTTTCATTGCTCAACTGCAACTTCATCTGCTAGAATCTGAAAACCGAAATAGCCAGAGTAAGGTCGACTGCTATGGTGACATGCGAGGGGGATGAGACTAAAACCACTAAGACAACTCCTATCTCAGAATTGATGAGGCGTTATGGGTTAGTTGTGCAGGAAGAAACTATTGCCGAAGGTGTTACTAATGCTGAAGCTGAACAGACTGTGGCTGAAGCTGAAAGTGAAAATGAAAGTGAGGATGACGATAGTATCATATGTCCGACTAAGCCTAGCCATATTGAATTCGGGAGATCCATAGTTAAAGCTGAGGATTTAGTTTTAATGAAGAAACTAGGATATTTTGGACAAAATGATGATGAATTGGTTCATTTTGCTAGAGAGGAGATGATTCCAGAGCCGAAAGAGGATGAAGTTGTAGTCTTCAAGAGCTTCTTCAGGGCAGGACTTTGGTTCCCCCTTTATAAGATGATTGGTGAAGTTTTGAAAAAGTTTAAAATCTACCTACACCAGCTGACCCCCAATGCCATGTTAGGCTCATCATGTATATTTGGGCTCTTCGAAGCCAAGGGAAGAGTGCCAATGCCGAAGGGTTCTTTCGGGTGCACGAGCTTCATTATCAGACGAAGGCAAGAGCTGATGGTCTGCACAAGAACTTTGGGTGCTATAACTTTGCATACCGAAAGGATGCCAAGGCCCCCGTGATAGGCTACCGCACCAAATGGCCGACCGGGTGGACAAACGAGTGGTTTTACGTGAAGGCCGATGAGAAGAAGAGGGAGAAACTCATGAGATGAGTCCTTTGAGACTGAACTTCGGCATGACCCGACCCTTGTGCAATATGCAGCTAGGGTCCCCGTGCCAACTGGCTGAGGTGGAGTTTAGAGTTGTAGCTGAGCACATTAGCACCAGAGACTTGGTGCAAGAATACTTAGTGAACATGACGTTTCCAACCTCTGGTGGTTGGGGAATGCTGAATAAAAAGGAGTAAGGGAAGAAGTATAAGCTTGTTCGACTTCCTTATAAGTTTAAATTCCAGAAGAGATTCAGCAAACTGTGCACTGAATGGTTGGAGCTGATAGAAACAATGTGCAATGATTCATTCTCGGAAATTATACAAAGAAAGAAGATCAACTGATGACAGCTGCCTTCAGCACCCGTCAAAAATGAAGGTTAAATCGTGTGATGGATGCTCTGAATTTTGAGTACCTAGATTACGAGAGACTTGACGAAGGGGCCGGAGGAGCAAAAATAAAAAGGGTTGTTAGTATTCTAAACAGACAGGCCATCCAGTCAGTCAAGGAAGACCAGAAGGTCATCAAGAAGTAGAAAATTGCAGTGGAGCCGAAGGATTTGGCTCCTAAGAAACGAAAGTTCGTCAGGATTTCTCCTATAGATACGAAGGTACAAGATGTACTAGACAAAGCTGCAGGCGCTTCTTTGCCTTCTTCTACTGATGTTTCAGAAATTCTGAAGGTAATGATTGAACCCATCCTGTTTGCACTACTAAGTCCTCTAAGGTCAGATCTGACTAGCCTCTTGCAGTCAAAGGAGACCACTTCGGCTACCGGAGGAATGTCGAGGGGCAGAAGAAACAACGAATGATGAATGTGATGTAAGCCATTGAACAGACCCTGCCCTCGGCTTCGGCGAAAAAACTATTATGTCTATCGATGCCAAAGATGCCGCCGGAGCCGAAGCCGATAATCTTGCTACCACAATGTTGGAACTAATGAAGCTAATGATTGACCCATCATATCATCCAAAGAAACGGAATGTTGGAAATTGACATACTTATATCAGATGTGGTTCCTGAGAAAGACATAGCCAAAGTGTCTCCTGATAAGAGAAAGCGAATTGAAGAAACCTCTTCGGAAGATAAGAATTTCAACCTTCGGCACCTGGCTGGCCAACAACTTTCTGAAGAGGATATATCGAAATTGAAGGAGTTTGCCATATCAAGCGGCTACCAGCCCAGATCCATGCTCTTTGGCGGCGTCGACGAAGAGATTTTGGGATGCCTTCGCGACCGCGCCGGAGCTAAAATCATAAGCACTTTATTGAAGAGCATCAGATTCCCGAAGCTAGAAAAGGACATCAGCTGTTACAGACGTCAGCACATTATCGGCAGTTTATTTTACTTGGATTTTAAAGTAAGGTTCCATTACTATATATATATATATTATCGTGTCAATTTAAGTATTTCAATAATGTGGTTCTAATCTTTAATTCATCTTTTAGAGTCTGTTGCTGAGCTAGGCCTTGAAAATGCAGCAGGATAACAAAGACAAAAAAATGAAATCGTCATTGAAGGCTATGAAGATAAGATTACAAAACTTGAAAATTCTTTCAAGGAAAAAGACAGCCTACTTCATTCAGCCGAAGGCTCTCTCGCTGAAGCTCATTCTCAAAATGAAAAATTGAGCAAAGAGCTAGAAGAAGCTCAAACACTTTTGGAAAAGAACTCGGATCGCTTCACTCACGAGTCCGAAGCACTGAACGCGAGAATTAAAGCAGAAGTTGAAAAGAATGTTAAACTAAGCGAAACAGTCAAAATTCTTCGGCATAAATGCTTCGGTTTCGCTACTCAATGTATTGCTCGGCTGAAGGGTATCTTCAATTCTGTTGGAGCCGTATCTAAAGAAGTTACCCTTTCTACCGAAGATATTCCCGGAGCTCTTGAATGTGTTGAAAAAGACGTTGACGTCATCGACGAAGTCATAACTGGCCATGGTGATTTATGTGCGCTAGTGGCTTCTCGTGGCACGGTTGTTGCTTTCATGAAAGTCGGATGTAATCATGTAAGAGTTGTTAACAAGCCAAATTTCAGCCTTTCGCCATCAGACCTAGTTGATATTCTAGCTGAAACTCGAAGCATAGGCAATAGGTTTATCACCCAAATCTGGGCAAAGGGCGGCCGAGAGTTGGATGGAAACAAAGCTCGAAATCTTCTCAATAAAGTATAGAAAATCTCTTTACCTTTATGCTTTTATTTTATGTTTTTCCATGCCATATTCCTTATTACCCTTGCCTCTGTCATTCTTCAGGGTGATGGTGCCGAAAGCTAGTGAGCCAAAGCTAGTTTTGAAGCGTTGAAGAAGACTTTAGAAGCTCATTTTGTTAATATTTGTAGAAACACTTTTGGAAACTCTTTATGCAAGAAAGTGTATTATATGACAAAGAATTGCAATTGAATGTGAACATATTGTTGTAAATATTTGTAAATGCTTTGTAATGCTATTTTTACCTTTCATTCGTGTGTTGTCTACTTTGCTGTGGATGAAACCAATGCTCGTAGCTTTTTGAGCCGAAGGCAAAAAACAATGTCGGTACCCTGAATCAGGGGTACCCCTTACTACAGTATTAAAGACACAGTGCCGGCGCAGCTATCTCTAGTCGCGCGGTAAACAACACCCAACCTTTCCACATGGGCAGCTCCGGGGCCGCCACGTGGCGGAAAAAGGTGGTATACTCCAGGATACCTTCAGTAGGTCTGGACCTCCTCGAGAAAGCGCCGGACCCCTATACTCATGACCCGGATCTCCGAGTATGGACCAGGGCTCCCATGCAAGCAAGACAGACCCCTTAGGTGAGGTCCGGACCCCTCTGAGCGGAGTCCAGGCCACCCACAGCGAGGTCCCAGGACTGGGGATACCCTGGCCTAAGCAAGGGTCTGGTACTGACACGTGTAAAGGCTTTATCCTATGCGCTTGCGCTCCTCGCTCAGGCAGAGACCCGATGCTGCCACGTGTCTTGTTGCCCGTGACGTAAGCCAGCGGGCGGAGCCTAACGTAAGGCCTCTAGGCCACGCGGTCTCTGCATTTATTGCGGAGAGGACGCGCCACCTGCCCACTCTGCTGACAGGCGATGTGTCGCCTTAGCATTTATTGTGACCTGTCCACTCAGTTGGCAGGCGGCATCCAGGCCATCCTGCAGGCGGCGTGCCTGTCCAGTCCATTGCCAAACAGTACGCCCGTGCTGCAAGGTGCACTGTGTCCACCATTACTTATGCATTGCCAGGGAAGCTTCCCCTATACGCTAATACCATGCAGATCGTGGAGGTCAGGATACAAGAAGATTGCTCCAGCAACTCCAAGTATTACATCCATTATATTCCTGGCCCCACATGTCGGGGCTCGACACCCTTGTACGCGCCCCCTTGAGCTAAAAAAGGGGAGGCATGCAATGTTAGGGGAGAGGAGAAGGACCAAGCACACTTAGACCTAGCTTAGGCTCACAAGTTCAGACAAGCTCAATACATTACACAGTGGAGTAGGGTGTTACGCTCCGGTGGCCCGAACCACTCTAAATCCTCGCGTGTTCCTGAGTTCATCGTTCATCTACCAACAGGCAAAACACTTAAGCCCCCTCCTCATCTTAGGATTAGGGCGGGTGCATTCTGCCACCCAGCCGGAGATTTCCCTCTCCGACATTTGGCGCGCCAGGTAGGGGGCTAGGCATTAGGTTTTTGCTTGTTTTCTCGCTCAGCATGATGGTGCAAATCGTTGAGCACCGCACCGAGACTTCGATGGATTTCGTGGTGGAGGAAGAAGTTGTTTCTTCCACGCCACAGATTCCCAACCGTCCTGTGCCGGGCACTGCTGCTGTGCACGCTGCACGGCAGCATACAACTGCACAAACATCCCAGACTCCGTCGAGGACGGCGCCGGGAGCATTGTCACCACTATCACAACAGCAGGTGGAAACACCAATGTGATGGCGACATATTTTCATGTCGCCTTGTCTGGGCCTGCCCGGACTTGGCTCATGAACCTCACCCCAGGGTCAATCTACTCCTGGGAAGAGCTCTGCGTGCGGTTCATTGCGAACTTCGCCAGCGCTTACCAGCAACACGGTATGGAGGCCCACCTCCACGCAGTGAGGCAGGAGCCCGGGGAGACTCTCTGGGCGTTCATCTCCCGCTTCACCAAGGTGCGAGGTACTATACCTCGCATTTCCGATGCTTCCATCATCACGGCCTTCCGCCAGGGAGTACGTGATGAGAAAATGTTGGATAAGTTGGCTACACATGACGTGGAGACTGTCTCCACACTCTTCGCTCTGGCCGACAAGTGCGCCAGAGCCACCGAGGACCGTGCATGGCACTCGGCCCCGCAGACCGTGGTTACCCAAACGGTTGGCTTGGGTACCGTCCCCTGGGACGGTAAAAAGAAAAAGAAGAAGGACCGCGACCACCAGAAGTCGTGGTCCACCGCTCTAGTCGTCGCAGTCGCGACTGGGGGCCGGGGCGACCACAACAAACGCCCACGATCGCAGAGGGGTAACAGCGACCCATGCCCTGTGCACCCCAATGGTCGCCACAGCGCCACGGAGTGTCGCGAGATCATGGACCTCACGAAACGCGTCAGTGAGCGGCGCGAACAGTCTTCCAAAGATGGCTCCCCACCTCGTCGTCGACCTGGCAAGGAAAGGATCGACAACGGCGAGGTGGCCGCGGCTGAACGGGACCTCGGGTATCAGTCTCCTGAGGGGGACCTGAAGGATGTCTTCGCCGGAGGCTCCTACTCCGGTGGCAACAACTAGATGGACCCCCGGAAGGACCCCGTACTCCCCGGTCTACGGGGCCGAAGCCTACCTTCCCCCGGAAACCCTTCTGGACTCCCCACGGGTCCAGGCTTCTGACAAATCCATGCAGAAATGGCTACAGCATGAGGACGAGGACTCTGTCATCAAACGCAGATGGGAACCCAGGGTCGGGACCTAGTCTTACGGCAAGTACCAAACCAAGAAGGGCTCTGCAACTCTCCCCCAGCTGGGAAGGACCCTTCAAGGTGACGGGAATACGCCGACCCGGGGGTGACTATCTTGCCACGACTGAAGGAGTACCTCTTCCTGACCACTGGAGCATCTCTGTAAGTTCTATCCATAGGAGCAAGTCTTGGGGTCGAATTTTTCTCCCTTTTGTAACTAGGTAATGCATACGTGTACACCAGCCCGGTGAGGTCCACCCTCATAAGCCCGGCCTGTTGGTCTGCACCCATGCATGATAGGTTATAAAGAAAAAATTTACCCCCTCAGATGTGCCTCTATGATAGTTTTATCCTACTGCTCAGTGGTCTTACCTTGCAGTTTTCCGGATGTTATTTTATCTAACCCACCCAATCAGTTCCCATCCCATCAGACATGATGGCATCCGAATTGAACAGCCAGGCTTGCAGTTTAGGACCTCTTTGCGAAAGCAGGAGGGCCCGATAGCCTGGGGGATGGTTTTAAAGAACGGGAGCCCGTTCCATGGGGAGGTCCGGAGCCTGTGTGGCTGCTTAGCCTGGTCCTGTACCCGAAAGCCTGCACACTCCACCACCCCGTGACGGGTACCCAAGTATTTGGAGCTATAAGTCCTGTGGGTCCGACAACCTGGGGTCCAGAACTAGAGAATGGACACTTGTCTCCTGGGGTGGTCTGGAGCCATGTAGCCGCTCAGCCTGATCCCGTACCGTGGGCCGGCACGCTCCACCACTCTGTGACTGGTGTCCTAGTATCAAGAACCATCGTCCAAGGGGTCCGGACGCACAACTTGGCTTCCCAGGCTAAACCCTGCAGGTCCCGAGCATGTATCAAAGGATGGCTAGTGTCAGATGGCGGGTCCTGCGGGTGTACTACTAATGCTCCCTAGCCGAATTGTGTGCAGGCCTAGGTCCCAGTCGAGACTACCTCCTGGGGGCCATTACCAACTCTTTCTTAGGTATGTTGGTCTGCAGCCTCGACAAACCGAGCCTACATCCCTAGGGGCCAAGTACCAAGGAGGAATCGGTTACACCACACACAACAGGGACAAGTGGTACACAGATAAGTGCTAATACTGCTTGATAAATAGTACTCAAAAGTACCTTACAAAAAGCAAAAGTATTACATCCGCCTTTAAGCGGAGTCCTAGCTCCATCTCTACTTTGCAGGAATGGACTACTCTGCACCAGCAGGGTCACGTTGGAAGCTAGCTCTGGGCGGCTCACCGGTTCGCCAGCGGCGGCGGCCACCTCTGCTCTGAGCGACTCACCAGCTGAGGTGACCACCTCTGCACCGACGGTTCGCCAGCGGCGGTGGCCACCTCTGCTCCGAGCGGCTCGCCAGCGGAGGCGACCACCTCTCCACTAGGCAGCCTCACCAGCGGCGGCAACCACCTCTACGCCGGGCAGCCTCCCCAGCGGTGGCGACCACCTCAGCATGCGCGCCATGACTAAGAGGCCCTCGCCCCCGCCCTCCTATGGGGGTGAGGACAAGACCATCCAAGCCATGGAGCTGGGAGCACGGCGGCAGGCGGTGCTTGCGGTCTGGCCAGGACCGCGTAGTCGAAGTTCGCCTCCTTCGCAAGGCTGGTGATCATCCTTTTCCTCCGAATGCTGGAGGAAGAGGCGGGTCACCAGCCCATGTGGGAGGCGGAGCCATGGCACAGCTCTCTCTCCACCACCGCGAGGCTGATGAACATCCTTGATGCCAAGCACCGGTGAAAGAGCGTCGTTCCCACAAGGCCATGCACCTCCAGCAGAGGAAAGACAAGACTAGCAGCACCAACCCACTGGGGAGGACAAAAGGCACAAACTCTCCAGTGGCAAGTTCACCGGGGTGGAGGGCGCCGGCGCAAATCCTTCCACCGAACGCCGACGCATCCCATCCAAGTAGGCGGTTTACCATGTCGAGCACCCACTCAGTCTGGGCATGCTCGATATGAACTTACAAGGCCATGGTAAACTATGGTGACACAAAGCAGAGACCTTGAAGGCAAAGGGGCGCAGAGAGCTCGGAGGCGAAAGGACGCCGCGAGTGGGAGAGAAGCAAGGCATGAACCCCCCCTTTTAAAGGCAGACTCCCCCGCTCCTGCCTTGAAACATCGCGAGAAGTCTCCCCCAATGCACATCGGGGTATCCATCCTATGACACGGGGGCCCGGTCCCACAAGTCATACAGCTGGCACGCTGATCTTCGAGTGCGAGGAAGGCGAACCGTCGCACAAGGAGCATGCTACCGCCCTGCGGTAGTGCGCCCCCTTCATCTTCGCCATGACCAACGGTCAAGAAGGCAAACCGCCGCGCAAGGAGCGTGCTACCGCCCCATGGTAGTGCGCCCCCTCATCTTTGCCACAACCAACAGTCCAACCCCTGGCATGGGGGCCCAGGCCCACATGTCATGCACCTGGCGCGCCGGTTTCTGTGTGTGGAGAAGGCGAACTGGCACGTGAAGAGCGCGCCATCGCCTGCGGTAGTGCGCCTCTTCGCCCCCGTCAAAACCGACAACTCAGTATCTGGCACGGGGGCCTGGGCCCATGATTCATCCTCCTTGGGCGTCGGTTCGTGCGTACAGAGAAGTTGAACCGCTGCTCGCGCCAATACCGCGCCTCCTCGGGGCTGCCGCAGAAGACAGTGAAGGTGAAATTTCAAAATCAACGCAGCGGTACCAAGGCACCCCGCACGTGGCCCAGTAAAACCATCAAGTGTGGAGGTCACGGGCCAGTTAGCCACGGGGAACAGTCTTGGCGGTTGATGTGACTGAAGGCGGACTGATAGTAATTATGTCAACAAGCGCACAAAAGCGGTGCGCCAATCGCCGATCAAGCTTTGGCCCCACCTGCAGGCTCGTACCCTCCCCTGAGGCGGGCCCGGGGGCCACTGTCGGTACCCTGAATCAGGGGTACCTCTTACTACAGCATTAAAGACACGGTGCCCGCGTAGCTATCTCTAGTCACGCGGTAAACAGCACCCAACCTTTCTGCATGGGCAGCTCCGGGGCCGCTGTGTGGCAGAAAAAGGTGGTATACTCCAGGATACCTTCAGTAGGTTCGGACCTCCTCGAGAAAGCGCCGGACCCCTATACTCATGACCCGGATCTCCGAGTATGGACCAGGGCTCCCATGCAAGCAAGACGGACCCCTTGGGTGAGGTCTGGACCCCTCTGAGCGGGGTCCAGGCCACCCACAGCGAGGTCCCGGGACTGGGGATACCCTGGCCTAAGCAAGGGTCTGGTACTGACACGTGTCCAAGCTTTATCCTGTGTGCTTGCGCTCCCCGCTCAGACGGAGACCCGATGCTGCCACGTGGCTTGTTGCCCATGACGTAAGCCAGCAGGCGGAGCCTGACGTAAGGCCTCTGGGCCACGCGGTCTCTGCATTTATTGTGGAGAGGACGCGTCGACTACCCACTCTGCTTACAGGCGATGTGTCGCCTCAGCATTTATTGTGACCTGTCCACTCAGCTGGCAGGCGGCGTCCAGGCCATCCTACAGGCAGCGTGCATGTCCAGTCCATTGCCAAATAGTACACCTGTGCTGCAAGGTGCACTGTGTCCACCATTACTTATGCATTGCTAGGGAAGCTTCCCCTGTACGTCAATACCACGCAGATCGCGGAGGTCAGGATACAAGAAGATTGCTCCAGCAACTCCAAGTATTACATCCATTATATTCCTAGGCCCACATGTCAGGGCTCGGCACCCTTGTACGCGCCCCCTTGAGCTATAAAAGGGGAGGCATGCAACGTTAGGGGAGAGGAGAAGGAAGAGGCACACTTAAACCTAGCTCAGGCTCACAAGTTCAGACAAGCTCAATACATTACATACTGGAGTAGGGTGTTACGCTCCGGCGGCCCGAACCACTCTAAATCCTCACATGTTCCTGAGTTCATCGTTCATCTACCAACAGGCAAAACGCTTAAGCCCCCTCCTCATCTTAGGATTAGGGCGGGTGCATTCCGCCACCCGGCCGGAGATTTTCCTCTCCGACAAACACCTTCCCTTCTTTTTGTTCACATCGAAGCACCTTTTGAGCAAAATCAAAGATCGACTCCCTCATATACAACAAAACGTTTTCCTCTTTTTTCAGAAAAACAACTTCATTTGAGACGACGCATCTTCGTATATACGAAGCATTTTCTCGTTGGAGGCAAAACCCCTCGCTTTCCTATTAATTCCTTATGCTTTATGTCATGATGATGAATCTACAAATGCCTAATGTATGTTTGTATGAATGCAAAATAAGATGTGATGAAGTATGCAAATGTATGCCTAAGGTAAAAATCTCACGCGAATACACACCCAGACTCTGCATCCCCTTAGGAACGACTTTGGAGTCTCTTCACCTCTTACTTAGGTGGTATTTCAGCTCGGCATTCTCTTAGGAACGACTTTGGAGCTAAGCTTTGCATCCCCTTAGGAACGACTTTGGAGCTTCTTCACCTTTGACTTAGGTGGCATTTAAGCTTTGCATCCCCTTAGTAACGATTTTGGAGCTTCTTCACCTTTGACTTAGCTGGCATTTAAGCACTGCATCCCCTTAGGGACGACTTTGGAGCTTCTTCATACTTTTTACACTCGATGGTGTAATCCCAGATCTTTAGATTTTACATGTGGGGGAAGCTGGCCCTTGTATTGGATAGGTATACACGAGAAAAAAATGAAAATTACAACCTATGGCCCCATTAAAAATCTTTCTCCCCTCTTGAAAGGAAAAGGGTGCCATAGGAAAAGGTAAGGAAATTACATAGTTTACACATAATATATCCGAAGCTCAACTGCATTCCAAGATCTTGGAATGTCATTACCATCCATGTCTTTCAACCTGTATGATCCAGGTCTTGCCGAAGACACCACCAAGAAAGGACCTTCCCACTTAAGCTAAAGCTTCCCCACTGTGTCTGGGTTGGCCTCTCTTTGAAGCACCAAGTGTACTGGCTTGATGTTTTTTAATCTTACCTTTCTATCTCGCCATTTAATTATCTCGGCCTGGTATTTATTGATGTGATCTATTGCCTGAAGCCTAGTTCCTTCTATGGTGTCTTTTGTTATTTTGCAAGCCTCTTCGTCTTCTGTCGAGCCCAGGGTCCTTTAACCTGTTCTTGCTTCTTCCGATGTTATTGCTTCAACACCAAATAAAAGTTTGAATGGGGTAAATCCTGTTGACCTTGAGACAACAGTGTTGTGATTCCATACCACTTTTACCAACTCATCTGGCCACTTTCCTTTTGACAGATTGAAGATTGACTTCATTATTCCTGTTATAATAATTCTGTTAGCTCGCTCTACCAATCCATTTGATTCTGGATGCCTCATAGATGCAAAATGCATTTTTGTACTGATTTGGTCACAAAAAGTTTTGAATGTTTCGGCTTCAAACTAAGTTCCATTATCAACTGTGATAGCCTTCGGCACACCGAACCGGCAAATAATATTCTGCCAGAAGAATTTCTGGACCGTGACCAAAGTGATTGTAGCTAAGGGCTTAGCTTCAATGCACTTTGAAAAGTACTCCACCGCTACCACAACATATTTCAAGTTTCCTTGCGCTGGTGGAAGTGGGCCTAATAGATATAGGCCCCACATTTGTAATGGCCAAGTGGGTTGGATTACTTGAGTTAAGGATGAAGGTTGTTTTTTTAGTTTTCACATTTCGAAACTAAATCTACTGCATCTGAAGCTGCCTTCGGCCAATATAATCCTTGTCTGAAAACTTTTCTAAGCAAAGGCCTGGACCCAATAGGAGCTCCACACATCCCTACATTTATCTCTTTCATTAGTTCTTGACCTTCGGCTCTAGACAAACACTTCAGCAATGGAGAACAAACTCCTTGTTTGAACAATTCTCCTTCTATGATCATATAGGGCCTTGTTCTGGCTTGCATCCTTTTTATATACACTTCGTCGTCCAATGGATAGTTGTCTTGCAGGAAAGATACAATCTCAGTCCTCCAATCTTTGTTGTGTACTGGTGAGATTGTTAGCACCGCTCGCTCCATGAGCTCGACTGAAGGTGCTTTTAGAGTTTCAAAGAATACTTCTGAAGAGAGTGGTAACCCCTGTGCCGTTGATTTAGCTAGTAAATATGCATGCTCATTTTCTCCTCTTGGGATACTCTTCACTGAGAAGCCTTCTCAAAGTCGCCTAGAGGAGGGTGAATAGGCGAAACCTAAAATTTATAATCTTAAACACACACTAAGGTTGAGGAGGCCACAAAGGCCAGGTCTATTTCAACCCTTTCCCTCTCTCTCAAACGGTCACTTACACCGAGTGAGCCTTCCATTAATCACACGGATCACTAAGACCCCGCAAGGACCACCACACACTTGGTGTCTCTTGCTTAGCTTTACAAAGCACTTGAGAAATGGAATGAGAAAGGAAGAAGGCGTCCAAGCGACAAGAGCAACAAAAAGAACACAAGTGATCCTTTCACAAGCCCTTAAGCACTAGAGTTGGTTTTGGGAACTTGGAGTGGATTGATTGCTTTGATTTTGTCTTGGAGTGTTGGACTTTGCTCTTGCAATGAATGAATATTTCAGAAGGCTTGGATAGCTTTGAATGAGGTGGTTGGGGGTATTTGGTTGGCGGTATTTATAGCCCCCAACCACTTCATAGCCATTGGTGAAGTCTGCTGGCGATGGGTGCACCGGACAGTCACTATTCACTGTCCGGTGCGTGCCACATCAGCACGTCCGTTAGGGTTTGGAGCAGTTGACCGTTGGAGATGTTTGTCTTTATGCTGCACCGACAGTCCCGTGCCACACCGGATAGTCCGATGCCACAATAGACAGTCTGATGCCACACCGAACTGTCCGGTGACCTCTAACTTTTGCGCTCTGACTTCTGTCGTGGCACTGTTCATCTGATGAAACGATCGTTGGTGCGCAGAGAGCTGTTGCTCCGCTGGCTCACCAGACAGTCTGGTGAAGTTTAGTGGAGCGCGCCTCTGAATTCCCGAGAGTAACTGGTTTGGGTCTGTACGGGCCTGGTGCACCAGACACTGTCCGGTGCGCCAAATTTCAGCACACTCTAAGTCTTGCTCCAATTTTTGATTGAGTCCCTAACTGAATTTCTTTCTTGGTTTGTGTTGAACCTTATGCACCTGAGATAAAATACATCTAGACAAACTAGTTTGTCCACGTGGTTTGTGTTGGACATCAACCACCAAAATCGATTATATGAAATGGTTAAGTCCATTTCCCTTTCAATCTCCCCCTTTTTGGTGATTGATGCCAACACTAACCAAAGCAAATATGAAGTGTAGAAATGTAACTAGTTTGCAATTGGGATAGTTGTGCATGGGTTAATTGAAATTAAACCAATGAAAGGTTTTATGCATATGAATGGATTGCTTTTCTTATTTAACATTTCGGACCACATTTGCACCACTTATTTGTTTTTGCAAATCCTTTCCAAATCTTTTGCAAATAGTCAAAGGTATAGAAATAAGATTGCAAGAAGCATTTTTAAGATTTGAAATTCCTCCCCCTGTTTCAAATGTTTTTCCTTTGACTAAATAAAGGCTCCCCTGAATGAATTCTCCCCTTAGCTTTCAAGAGGGTTTTGAAATGATTTTCTTTTTTTTGAAATGGATACCAAAAACCAATTGAAATTTTTCCGAACTATTGAGAGATTTTGAAGGTACCAATTTGAAAATTTGACTCAAGGATACCGATTGAAAATTAGATACCACTTGAGAATTCATTTTGAGGCTTACTCAAATACCAATTGAAATAAACTCAAATACTAATTAAAATAAGCATTTGTGAAAATTTTGAAATGGTAGTGCGGTCCTTTTGCTTTGGGCTTAATACTTTCTCCCCTTTGGCATTAATCGCCAAAAACGAAGAACTTGAGAGCCCTTAAGCAATTCTCCTAATACTTACTCCCCATTGGTAAGCAGAAATATGAGTGAAGGGGTTATACCAATTGAGAGTTACAAGAGTAACGACAAAGGGTAAATGATACCGTTAGAGTTGGAGTGGAAGCCTTGTCTTTGCCGAATACTCCATTTCCCTTTTGATCTAAGACTAATTATAGAAAATAACTTGAAAGCACATTAGTCTTAGCTTTGACACACAAAGAATAAGAAATACGCATTTGTACCAAATGAAAGAGACATGATCAAAGGTATATACATGAGCTATGTGTGCAATGTTTCAATCAAAGTTTCGAGAATCAAGTATATTTAGCTCATTCCTAAGTTTGCTAAAAGTTTTCTCATCTAGTGGCTTGGTAAAGATATCAGCTAATTGGTTATGGGTGCTAACATAAGCAATTTATATATCCCCCTTTTGTTGGTGATCTCTCAAAAAGTGATACTAGATGTCTATGTGCTTAGTGCGACTGTGTTCAAAGGGGTTATCCGTCATGCGGATTGCACTCTCATTATCACATAGAAGAGGGACTTTGCTCAATTTGTAGCCATAGTCCGTAAGGGTTTGCCTCATCCAAAGAAATTGCGCACAACAATGACCTGCGGCAAAGTACTCGGCTTTGGCGGTAGAAAGAGCTATGGAGTTTTGATTCTTTGAAGCCCAAGACACCAGGGATCTTCCTAGAAACTAACAAGTCCCTGATGTGCTCTTTCTATCAATCTTACATCTGACATAATCGGCATCGGAATACCTAATTAGATCAAAGGTGGATCCCTTGGGGTACCAAAGCCCAAACTTAGGAGTATAAACTAGATACCTCAAGATTCTTTTCATGCCCCTTAGGTGAACTTACTTAGGATTTGCTTGGAACCTTGCACACATGCATACAGAAAGCATAATATCCGGTCGAGATGCACATAAGTAGAGTAAAGATGCTATCATCGACCGATATACCTTTTGATCTACAGATTTACCTCCCGTGTTGAGGTCGAGATGCCCATTTGTTCCCATGGGTGTCTTTATGGGTTTGCCATTCTTCATCCCAAACTTCTTAAGTATGTCTTGAATGTACTTAGTTTGGCTGATGAAGGTGCCCTATTGGAGTTGCTTGATTTGAAATCCAAGAAAATACTTCAGCTCCCACATCATAGACATCTCGAATTTCTGTATCATAATCCTACTAAACTCTTCACAAGTTGACTTGTTAGTAGTGAAAGGGAAATGTGCCCTTGGGCCATTTCTAAGTATTTTGGTGATTAAGTGTCCAACACAAATGGTTATGTGTTAAACTGTGACAAATGGTGGACAAAGTGCAAATCAATACAAAGGTATGATTCTAGACTTAGTACATTGGTTTTTGTGTACTAACATATCTGTCTAAGTGCTAGAATCAGAGAAAATACAATTGGAAAAGACTTGGCTCGAGCAGCCAAGACTCTGCTCAGTCTGGGTGCACCGGACTGTCCGGTGGTGTACCGGACAGTGTCCGGTGCGCCAGGCTGGCGTCTGGTGAACTGCCTGCTCTCAGGTCTCGACGGCGGCGTACAGATATAAATCACCGGACTGTCTGATGGTGCACCGGAATGTCCGGTGAGTCGGCTGCGGCGAAGTCGCCGCTCTCGGGAATCAAGTCAACAGTGTATGGCTAAAATTTACTGGACTGTCCGGTGGTGCACCGGACTGTCCGGTGAACCAACGGTCGGCCGCGCAATCCAGACGTGACGCGTGGCCGGGCCAACGGTCTGAAGGGGGCACCGGACTGTCCGGTGCGCCAACGGCTCCAAATCGCCAACGGTCGGCTGCGCCAGAATAGGAAAGAAATCTACACCGGACAGTGTCCGGTGGTGCACCGGACTATCCGGTGCACCAGTCGACAGAAGGCAAGAATTGCCTTCCTGGACTGCTCTCAACGGCTCCTAGCTGCCTTGGGGCTATAAAAGGGACCCCTAGGTGCATGGAGGAAGACACCAAGCATTCTTTGAGCATCCCTAAGCACCAAGACTCCATTTCCGCGCTTTTGATTCTTTGTGATAGCAACTAGAGCTCCATTTGAGTAGAGAACTCTTCGAGTTGTGTTGCGAGCTCAAGTTGTGACTTGTGTGCGTGTTTGTGCTCTGATTTTGTGTCTTGTGTGTGTTGCTCATCCCATCCTTACTTCGGTGCTTCTTTGTGATCATCTCATTGTAAGGGCGAGAGGCTCCAAGTTGTGGAGATTCCTCGCAAACGGGAAAGAGTAAAGGAAAAAGAACATCGTGGTATTCAAGTTGATCATTGGATCACTTGAAAGGAGTTGAGTGCAACTCTCGTCCATTGGGACGCCACAACGTGGACTAGGCAAGTGTTGTACTTGGCCGAACCACGGGATAAATCTCTGTGTCTCTTGTGCTTGTTCTCACTGTGTCAATTGTTGTTCACAAGAGCTTTCCTAGCCACTTGATTTCATTGTGCTAACACTTAATCTAGTTTGTGGCTTTAAGTTTCAAGTTTTTACAAGATCACCTATTCACCCCCCCCCCCTCTAGGTGCTCTCAATTGGTATCAGAGCCGTTCTCTTCAAGAAAGGGACTAATCGCCCGAAGAGATGGATCCTAAGGGAAAGGGGATGGTGGTCAACAACAATGAGAAGGAGTCCATCTTCAACGAGCCAAGGGACGACAAAGTCAACGACTCCGGCTTGAGTCAAAAGAAGAAGGACGGAAAGAAGAAGAGGCGCATCAGGAAGGTTGTCTACTACGACAGCGATGAATCTTCCTCTTCTCAAAAGGACGACGAATACGAGGAGAAAAAGAAAACGGTTAACTCGAACTTTTCTTTTGATTATTCTCGTATTCCGCATAATTCAAATGCTCATTTGCTTTCCATTCCACTTGGTAAACCCCCACACTTAGATGGAGAGGACTACGGATTTTGGAGTCACAAAATGCATAGCCACTTGTTTTCTCTTCATCCAAGTATATGGGAGATAGTAGAAATGGGATGCAATTTGATAGTTCGGACAACTCCATGTTTATCAATGAACAAATCCATAAAAATGCACAAGCTACTACTGTTCTTTTAGCATCCTTGTGCAGGGAAGAGTACAATAAGGTGAGCGGCTTGGACAACGCCAAGCAGATCTAGGACACCCTCAAGATCTCGCATGAGAGGAACGACGTCACCATGCTCACCAAGATGGAGTTGGTGGAAGGCGAACTAGGAAGGTTCGCAATGATCAGGGGAGAGGAGCCAACTCAAACGTACAATAGGCTCAAGACCCTGGTCAACAAGATAAGAAGCTATGGAAGCACGAGATGGACGGACCACGACGTCGTCCGACTCATGCTAAGGTCCTTCACTGTCCTTGATCCTCATCTTGTAAACTCTATTCGTGAGAATCCTAGGTACATCAAGATGACGCCCGAGGAAATACCCGGAAAGTTTGTAAGCGGGCGAATGATGATCAAGGAGGCGAGATACGTTGATGAGGCGTTAAATGGCCCAATCTACGAGCCTCAAACCGTTGCTCTCAAAGCAACGAGTAGCAGGGAGGCGCTACCTAGCAAGGTGGCGCAAGTTGAGGCGGCCGGGCTAAATGAAGATGAAATGGCCCTCATCATCAAGCGCTTCAAGACAGCGCTCAAAGGTCGCAAGGAGCACCCCAACAAGAGCAAGACGAAGGGGAAGCGCTCCTGCTTCAAGTGTGGTAAGGTTGGTCACTTTATTGCTAACTGTCCTGATAATGATAGTGACCAGGATCAAGGAAAGAGCGGAAAGTGGGAAAAGAAGAAGACCTACAAAAAGATGAAGGGCGAGGCACACCTTGGAAAGGAGTGGGAATCGGATTGTTCCTCGTCCGACTCCGATAACGAAGGGCTCGCCGCCTCAGCCTTCAACAAGTCGGCTCTCTTCCCCAACGAGCACCACACCTACCTCATGGCAAAGGAGAAGAAAGTAAGTACTCAAAGTACCACTACGTATGCTTCTTCATGTGACGATGAGTCTAGTGATGATGAAGTAGACTACGCTAGCTTATTCAAAGGTTTAGATAGAAATAAAATTGACAAGATCAATGAATTAATTGATGCTTTGAATGAGAAGAATAGATTGTTAGAGAAGCAAGAGGATCTTTTATATGAAGAGCATGATAAATTTGTTAGTGCACAAAATTCTCTTGCTTTAGAAGTTAAAAGAAATGAAATGCTTTCATGTGAAATATCTACTTGCCATGAATCTATTTCTAGCTTAAAGAGTATTAATGTTGATTTAAATACTAAGTTAGAAATAGCTAATAAATCAAGCTCTTGTGTAGAACATGTTGTGATTTGCAATAGATGTAAGGATCTTAATGTTGATGCTTGTAGCGAACACTTAATTTCCATTTCCAAATTAAATGATGAAGTGGCTAGTCTTAATGCCCAACTTAAGACTAGCAAGAATGAATTTGACAAACTAAAATTTGCAAGGGATGCCTACACGATTGGTAGACACCCCTCAATCAAGGATGGACTTGGTTTCAAAAGGGAAGCCAAGAACTTAACAAGCCAAAGGACTTCCACTTTCACAAAGGAGAAAGGGAAGGCCCCTATGGCTAATAGTGCTCAAAAGAATCATGCATTTATTTATGATAGGAAATTTTCTAGAAATATTCATCATGATAGGAGTTGTAATGCTTATGATTCAAATGCAATGTTTGCTTCAAGTTCTTCCTATGTGCATGGTAGAGATATGCCTAGGAAAAATGTCATTCATCATAGGCCTAGGAGAAATGTTGCTCATGTTCCTAGGAAAATAGTTAATGAACCTTCTACAATTTATCATGCTTGCAATGCTTCCTTTGCAATTTGTAGAAAGGATAAGAAAGTGGTTGCTAGGAAATTAGGGGCAAAATGCAAGGGAGATAAAACTTGCATTTGGGTCCCTAAGGCTATTGTCACTAACCTTGCAGGACCCAACAAGAGTTGGGTACCTAAGACCCAAGCCTAAATTTGCCTTGCAGGTTTATGCATCCGGGGGCTCAAGCTGGATTATTGACAGCGGATGCACAAACCACATGACGGGGGAGATGAAGATGTTCACCTCCTACGTCAAGAACAAGGATTCCCAAGATTCAATCATATTCGGTGATGGGAACCAAGGCAAGGTTAAAGGACTAGGAAAGATTGCTATTTCATCCGAGCACTCCATTTCTAATGTGTTTTTAGTTGAGTCGTTCGGATATAACTTGTTGTCCGTTAGTCAATTATGTAACATGGGGTATAATTGCTTATTTACAAATGTAGATGTGTCTGTCTTTAGAAGGAGTGATGGTTCATTAGCTTTTAAGGGTGTACTAGACGGCAAACTTTATTTAGTTGATTTTGCAAAAGAGGAGGCCGGTCTAGATGCATGCTTAATTGCTAAGACTAGCATGGGCTGGCTATGGCATCGCCGTTTAGCACATGTGGGGATGAAGAACCTTCACAAACTTCTAAAGGGAGAACATGTGTTAGGTCTAACAAATGTGACTTTCAAAAAAGATAGACCTTGTGCAGCTTGTCAAGCAGGTAAACAAGTGGGAAATGCTCATCACAGCAAGAATGTAATGACCACGTCAAGACCTCTGGAGTTACTTCATATGGACCTCTTCGGACCCGTCGCCTACCTAAGCTTAGGAGGAAGTAAGTATGGTCTTGTTATAGTTGATGATTTTTCCCGCTTCACTTGGGTATTCTTTTTGCAGGATAAAACTAAAACCCAAAGGACCCTCAAGCGCTTCCTAAGGAGAGCTCAAAATGAGTTTGAGCTCAAGGTGAAGAAGATAAGGAGCGACAACGGGTCCGAATTCAAGAACCTTCAAGTGGAGGAGTACCTTGAGGAGGAAGGAATCAAGCACGAGTTCTCCGCTCCCTACACACCACAGCAAAACGATGTGGTAGAGAGGAAGAACAAGATGCTCATCGACATGGCAAGGACGATGCTTGGAGAGTTCAAGACCCCCGAGCGGTTTTGGTCGAAAGCCGTGAACATGGCTTGCCACGCCATAAACCGGGTCTACCTTCATCGCCTCCTCAAGAAGACTTCGTATGAGCTTCTAATCGGTAACAAACCCAATGTTTCATACTTTCATGTATTTGGGAGTAAATGCTACATTCTAGTGAAGAAAGGTAGGAATTCTAAATTTGCTCCCAAAGCTGTAGAAGGGTTTTTGTTAGGTTATGACTCAAATACAAAGGCGTATAGGGTCTTCAACAAATCATCGGGTTTGGTTGAAGTCTCTAGCGACGTTGTATTTGATGAGACTAATGGCTCTCCAAGAGAGCAAGTTGTTGATCTTGACGATGTAGATGAAGAAGACGTTCCAACAACCGCAATACGCACCATGGCAATTGGAGATGTGCGGCCACAGGAACAAGATCAACCTTCTTCCTCAACAATGGTGCAACCCCCAACTCAAGACGATGAACAGGTTCATCAAGAAGAGGCGTGTGATCAAGGGGGAGCACAAGATGATCATGTTATGGAGGAAGAAGCACCTCAAGCCCCTCCAACCCAAGTCCGAGCGACGATTCAAAGGAATCATCCCATCGACCAGATATTGGGTGATATTAGCAAGGGAGTAACTACTCGCTCTAGATTAGTTAATTTTTGTGAGCATTACTCTTTTGTATCTTCTATTGAGCCTTTCAGGGTAGAAGAGGCCTTGCTAGATCCGGACTGGGTGTTGGCCATGCAGGAGGAGCTCAACAATTTCAAGAGAAATGAAGTTTGGACACTGGTGCCACGTCCCAAGCAAAACGTTGTGGGAACCAAGTGGGTGTTCCGCAACAAACAGGACGAGCACGGGGTGGTGACAAGGGACAAAGCACGACTTGTGGCAAAAGGTTATGCCCAAGTCGCAGGTTTGGACTTTGAGGAGACTTTTGCTCCTGTGGCTAGGCTAGAGTCAATTCGCATACTGTTAGCCTATGCCGCTCACCATTCTTTCAGGTTGTTCCAAATGGATGTGAAGAGCGCTTTCCTCAACGGGCCAATCAAGGAGGAGGTGTACGTAGAGCAACCCCCTGGCTTTGAGGATGAACGGTACCCCGACCACGTGTGTAAGCTCTCTAAGGCGCTCTATGGACTTAAGCAAGCCCCAAGAGCATGGTATGAATGCCTTAGAGACTTTTTAATTGCTAATTCTTTCAAGGTTGGGAATGTCGATCCAACTTTATTCACTAAGACTTGTGATGGTGACTTATTTGTGTGCCAAATTTATGTCGATGACATAATATTTGGTTCTACTAACCAAAAGTCTTGTGAAGAATTTAGCAGGGTGATGACTCAAAAGTTTGAAATGTCGATGATGGGCGAGTTGAACTACTTCCTTGGGTTCCAAGTGAAGCAACTCAAGGACGGCACTTTCATCTCCCAAACGAAGTACACGCAAGACTTGATCAAGCGGTTTGGGATGAAGGACGCCAAGCCCGCAAAGACTCCAATGGGAACTGACAAACACATCGACCTCAACAAAGTAGGTAAGTCCGTTGATCAAAAAGCATATCGGTCTATGATAGGTTCCTTGCTTTACTTATGTGCTAGTAGACCGGATATTATGCTTAGTGTATGCATGTGTGCTAGATTTCAATCCGATCCAAGGGAGTGTCACTTAGTGACCGTGAAGCGAATTCTTAAATATTTAGTCGCTACGCCTTGCTTCGGGATCTGGTATCCAAAGGGGTCCACCTTTGACTTAATTGGATATTCAGACTCCGATTATGCTGGATGTAAGGTTGATAGGAAGAGTACATCAGGGACGTGCCAATTCTTAGGAAGGTCCCTGGTGCCTTGGAGTTCTAAGAAACAAACTTCTGTTGCCCTATCCACCGCTGAGGCCGAGTATGTTGCCGCAGGACAGTGTTGCGTGCAACTACTTTGGATGAGGCAAACCCTCCGGGACTTTGGCTACAATTTGAGCAAAGTCCCACTCCTCTGTGACAATGAGAGTGCTATCCGCATGGCGGACAATCCTGTTGAATACAGCCGCACAAAGCACATAGACATCCGGCATCACTTTTTGAGAGACCACCAGCAAAAGGGAGATATCGAAGTGTTTTATGTTAACACTGAGAACCAGCTAGCCGATATCTTTACCAAGCCTTTAGATGAGAAGACCTTTTGCAGGCTGCGTAGTGAGCTAAATGTCTTAGATTCGCGGAACTTGGATTGATTTATAGCATACATGTGTTTCATGCTTTGATCATGTTCCTTCTATACATTGTGTTGTTTATTTATGGTGCTCAAGATGTACAAGCACTCCCCGGACCTCACAAGTCCATTTGTAAGTGATACACATATTTAGGGGGAGATGTGCTACAACTTGACCCTTTGAGACTAACCATGTGTTTGAGCTTGCTTGATTTAGTCTCAAAGGTGGATTGAAAAGGAAAGGTGGACTTGGACCATGAACGACTTCCACTGCACTCCAATGAGAGGGTAATGTACTCCAAGTTCATCTCCATACTCGTATTGCCTTTTTGCTCTTAATTGACAATTTTGGTGAGGCAATGGGGTTTAAGGGCCAAGATTGATCCCGTTTTGGTGCTTGATGCCAAAGGGGGAGAAAATAAGGCCAAAGCAAGAAATGGATCAGCTACCACTTGTGAATTTTGAAAATAATAGAGTTAGAGTTTTTGTTTTGGCAAAATTCTCTTAATGTCTCTTCTTGTCAAAAGTTGGTCTCTTGTGGGGAGAATGTTTGATTATGGGAAAAAGGGGGAGTTTTTGAATCTTTGATCAATTTCTCTTGGAATACCTTTCTCTATGCCTCAACAAGTAAATTTGACTTAGAGATAGGAAATTGAGTTTGATTTGCAAAAAACAAACCAAGTGGTGGCAAAGAATGATCCAAATATGCCAAATTTAAATCAAAACAAATTTGTGTTCTCATTTGCATTAATGTTGCACTTCTTTTAGTTGCTTTTTGTTGTGTTGGCATAAATCACCAAAAAGGGGGAGATTGAAAGGGAAATGTGCCCTTGGGCCATTTCTAAGTATTTTGGTGATTAAGTGTCCAACACAAATGGTTATGTGTTAAACTATGACAAATGGTGGACAAAGTGCAAATCAATACAAAGGTATGATTCTAGACTTAGTACATTGGTTTTTGTGTACTAACATATCTGTCTAAGTGCTAGAATCAGAGAAAATACAATTGGAAAAGACTTGGCTCGAGCAGCCAAGACTCTGCTCAGTCTGGGTGCATCGGACTGTCCGGTGGTGCACCGGACAGTGTCCGGTGCGCCAGGCTGGCATCTGGTGAACTGCCTGCTCTCGGGTCTCGACGGCGGCGTACGGATATAAATCACCGGACTATCCGGTGGTGCACCGGACTGTCCGGTGAGTCGGCTGCGGCGAAGTCGCCGCTCTCGGGAATCAAGTCAACAGCGTACGGCTAAAATTCACCGGACTGTCCGGTGGTGCACCGGACTGTCCGGTGAGCCAACGGTCGGTCAAGCCAACGGTCGGTCAAGCCAACGGTCGGCCGCGCAATCCGGACATGACGCATGGCCGGGCCAACGGTCTGAAGGGGGCACCGGACTGTCTGGTGTGCACCGGATAGTGTCCGGTGCGCCAACGGCTCCAAATCGCCAACGGTCGGCTGCGCCAGAATAGGAAAGAAATCTGCACCGGACAATGTCCGGTGGCGGTGCACCAGTCGATAGAAGGCAAGAATTGCCTTCCTGGAATGCTCTCAACGGCTCCTAGCTGCCTTGGGGCTATAAAAGGGACCCCTAGGCGCATGGAGGAAGACACCAAGCATTCTTTAAGCATCCCTTAGCACCAAGACTCCATTTCCACACTTTTGATTCTTTGTGATAGCAACTAGAGCTCCATTTGAGTAGAGAACTCTTCGAGTTGTGTTGCGAGCTCAAGTTGTGACTTGTGTGCGTGTTTGTGCTCTGATTTTGTGTCTTGTGTGTGTTGCTCATCCCATCCTTACTTCGGTGCTTCTTTGTGATCATCTCATTGTAAGGGCGAGAGGCTCCAAGTTGTGGAGATTCCTCGCAAACGGGAAAGAGTAAAGGAAAAGGAACACCGTGGTATTCAAGTTGATCATTGGATCACTTGAAAGGAGTTGAGTGCAACTCTCGTACATTAGGACGCCACAACGTGGGCTAGGCAAGTGTTGTACTTGGCCGAACCACGGGATAAATCTCTATGTCTCTTGTGCTTGTTCTCACTGTGTCAATTGTGGTTCACAAGAGCTTTCCTAGCCACTTGATTTCATTGTGCTAACACTTAATCTAGTTTGTGGCTTTAAGTTTCAAGTTTTTACAGGATCACCTATTCACCCCCCCCCCTCTAGGTGCTCTCAAGTAGACCCAAATATAATATCATCAACACAAATTTGGCATATAATCAACTCTTTTGCAACAATTTTAGTGAAGAGAGTAGTATCGGCCTTTCCGACTTTGAAGCCATTAGTGATAAGAAAGTCTCGCAGGCATTCATACCATGCTCTTGGGGCTTGCTTGAGCCCATAAAGCGCCTTTGAGAGCTTATAAACATGGTTAGGATACTCACTATCTTCAAAGCCGGGAGGTTGCTCAACATAGACCTCTTCCTTGATAGGGCCAGTGAGGAAGGCACTTTTCACGTCCATTTGATAAAGCTTAAAGCCATGGTAAGTAGCATAGACAAGTAATATACGAATTGATTCAAGCCTAGCTACGGGTGCATAGGTTTCATCAAAATCCAAACCTTCAACTTGTGAATATCCTTTTGCAACAAGTCGAGCTTTGTTCCTTGTCACCACATCATGCTCATCTTGCTTGTTGCGGAATACCCATTTGGTACCTGCAACATTTTGGTTAGGACGTGGAACTAAATGTCATACCTCATTCCTCGTGAAGTTGTTGAGCTCCTCTTGCATTGCCACCACCCAATCTGAATCTCTTAATGCATCCTCTATCCTGTATGGCTCAATAGAAGACACAAAAGAGTAATGTTTACAAAAAATATGCAACTCGAGATCTAGTGGTTACCCCCTTATGAATGTCACCAAGAATGGAGTTGACGGGGTGATCTCTTTGAATTGCTTGGTGCACTCTTGGGTGTGGCGTTCTTTGATCCCATATTTCTTGATCATCTTCCTTGTCATCATTGTCTTCATCTCCCCCTTGATCAATGTCCTCCTCTTGAGGTGGCTCATCTTCTTGATCTTCATCTTCATCAATTTGAGCCTGGTCCTCATCTTGGGTAGGTGGAGATGCTTGCATGGAAGATGATGGTTGATCTTGTGCTTGTGACGGCTCCTCGGATTCCTTTGGACACACATCCCCGATGGACATGTTCCTTAGCGTGACACACGGAGCCTCTTCATCATCTAATTCATCAAGATCAACTTGCTCCACTTGGGAGCCATTAGTCTCATCAAACACAATGTCACAAAGACTCTATATGCCCTTGTGTTTGAGTCATACCCTAATAAAAAGCCTTCTGCTGCTTTACGAGAAAATTTAGAACTTCTACCTCTTTTAATAAGAATAAAGCATTTGTTCCTAAAGACTCTAAAATATGAAACATTGGGTTTTTACCAGTGAGGAGTTCATATGATGTCTTCTTAAGGATTCGGTGAAGATATAACCGGTTGATGGAGTAGTAGGCGGTGTTAATCGCCTCCGCCTAGAACCGGTCCGGTGTCTTGCATTCATCAAGCATGGTTCTTGCCATGTCCAATAGAGTTGTATTATTCCTCTCCACTACACCATTTTGTTGAGGTGTGTAGGGAGAAGAGAACTCATGCTTGATGCCCTCCTCCTCAAGAAATCCTTCAATTTGAGAGTTCTTGAACTCCGTCCCATTATCGCTTCTAATCTTTTTGATTCTCAATCCAAACTCATTTTGAGCCCATATTAAGAATCTCTTTAAGGTTTCTTGGGTTTGATATTTTTCCTGCAAAAAGAATACCCAAGTGAATCGAGAATAATCATCCACAATAACTAGACAGTACTTACTCCCACCGATGCTTATATAAGCGATCGGGCCGAATAGGTCCATGTGGAGTAGCTCAAGCGGTCTGTCAGTCGTCATGATATTCTTGTGTGGATGATGAACTCCAACTTGCTTTCCTGCTTGGCATGTGCTACAAATTCTGTCTTTCTCAAAATGAACCTTTGTTAGTCCTAAAATGTGTTCTCCTTTTAGAAGCTTGTGAAGATTCTTCATTCCAACATGAGCAAGTCGGCGATGCCAGAGCCAGCCCATATTAGTCTTAGCAATTAAGCAAGTTTCTAGTTCAGCTTCGTTATCATTAAAATCAACTAAATACAGCTAACCATCTAACACTCCCTTAAATGTTATTGAATCATCACTTCTTCTAAAGACAGTAACACCTATATCAGTAAAAAGACTGTTGTAGCCTATTTTGCATAATTGAGAAACAGAAAGCAAATTGTAATCTAAAGAATCTACGAGAAAACATTAGAGATAGAATGGTCAGGGGATATAGCAATTTTACCCAAACCTCTGACCAAACATTGATTTCCATCCCCGAATGTAATAGCTCTTTGGGGATCTTCATTTTTCTCGTATGAGGAGAACATCCTTTTCTCCCCTGTCATGTGGTTTGTGCACCCGCTATCAATTATCCAACTTGATCCACCGGATGCATAAACCTACAAAATAATTTAGGCCTTGTTCTTAGGTACCCAAACGGTCTTGGGTCCTTTGACATTAGAAACAAGCACCTTGGGTACCCAAACACAAGTCTTTGGATTCTTGTGTTTGCCCCCAACATATTTGGCAACTACTTTGCCTGATTTGTTAGTAAGCATATAGGAAGCATCAAAAGTCTTAAATGAAATATTATGCTCATTTGATGCATTAGGAATTTTCTTCTTAGTCATGTTGACATGAGTAGAATGCCTAGAACTAGAAGCCTCATTTTTATATATAAAAGCATGATGAGCAACAGTATGAGGTTTTCTAGCATGAATTTTTCTAATCTTGTGCTCAGGATAGTTTGCAAGATATAAAATGTAGCCCTCTCTATCCTGAACCATGGGAGCCCTGCCCTTTACAAAATTAGACAATTTCTTAGGGGCATCAAGCTTGACATTGCTTTGGCTCCCTTGTTGGAAGCCAATTCCATTCTTAATGCCAGTGCGTCTTCCATTATAGAGCATGCTTCTAGCAAATTTAAACTTTTCATTTTCAAGTTCATGCTCAGCAATTTTGACATTTAATGTAGCTATGTGATCATTTTGTTGTTTAATCATGGCAAGGTGATCATCAATAGCTTCAATATTAATGTCTTTACATCTAGTACAAATGGTAACATTTTCAACAGTAGATGTAGATGCTTTGCAAATACTCAATTCCTCAATCTTAGCATTTAAATTATCATTCTCAATTCTAAGACTAGAAATTGAATCATTGCACATGCTAAGCTCTCTAGTTGAGTTTTCACACTTTTCTGCTTCTAGAGCATAAGCATTCTTCAATTTAACATTTTTTTTTATTTTCCTTAACGAGCAAGTCCTCTTGGCATTCCAAGAGATCATCCTTCTCGTTAATGGTTTCAATTAATTCAATTAATTTTTAGTTTGGTCCATGCTAAGGTTGGCAAAGAGAGAAATTAAATCATCTTCATTATCGCTAGAGCTACCCTCATCACTAGATGTAGTATATTTGGGTGTGGATCTAGTGTGTACCTTCTTTTTTCCGTCCTTAGCCATGAGACACTTGTGGCCGACATTGGGGAAGAGGAGGCCTTTGTTCATGGTGATGTTGGCGGCGTCCTCGTCGGAGGAGGAGTCAGTGGAGCTCTCGTCGTAGTCCCATTCCGGCACCATGTGAGCCTCGCCACCCTTTGAAAGTCGCCTAGAGGGGGTGGATAGGCGGAAACTGAAATTTACAACTTTAAACACACTACAAGCCGGGGTTAGCGTTAGAACAAATGTTAAGTCCGGGAGAGGGAAAAACAAATCAACCAAGAAATAAAGCGGATGGACACGGTGATTTGTTTTACCAAGGTTCAGTTCTAAAGAACCTAGTCCCCCTTGAGGTGGTCACAAAGACCGAGTCTCTTTCAACCCTTTCCCTCTCTCAAACGATCACCTAGACCGAGTGAGGCTTCTTCCTTAATCTCACGGGTCACTTAGACCCCGCAAGGACCACCACACAATTGGTGTCTCTTGCCTCGCTTACAAAGCTTGACAGTAAGAAGTGAGAAAGAAAAGAAAGCCAGCCAAGCAAACAAGAGCAACAAAGAAACACAAATGATCCTCTCACAAGTCCTAATGCGCTAGAGATGAATTGGGGACTTTGAACGGATCGATCACTTGAATTGTGTCTTTGGAGTGGAGTCTATTGCTCTTGTATTAAATGCAGTATGTTGAATGCTTGTATGGTTGGAGTGGAGGTGGTTGAGGGGTATTTATAGCCCTCAACCACCAAAACAACCGTTGGGGTGGCTGTTGTCAATGGGCGCACCGGACAGTCCGGTGCGCCAGCCACGTCACTCAACCGTTAGGGTTCGGGCACAGTCGACCATTGGAGCCTTTGTCTTCTAGTGGCACCGGACAGTCCGGTGCCGCACCGGACAGGTACTGTTCACTGTCCGGTACGCCTCTAACGGCTGCTCTGCTCTGACGCGCACTGTTTGCGCAGTGTTCATCTGAAATTCAGCTTTTGCAGTCGACCGTTGCGTGAAGGAGCCGTTGCTCCGCTGGTGCACTGAACAGTCCGGTGGCACACCGGACAGTCCGGTGAATTATAGCGGAGCAGCGCTGGAGAAACCCGAGACTGCCAAGTTTGATCATGTACGGTCCTGGTGCACCGGAAAGTCCGGTGCGCCAGATCAGGGCACGCTCGGTTTCTTTGTTCCTTTGCTTTTGAACCCTAACTTTGATCTTTTATTGGTTTTTGTTGAACCTTTATGCACCTGTAGAATATATAATCTAGAGCAAACTAGTTAGTCCAATTATTTGTGTTGGGCATTCAACCACCAAAATTATTTATAGGAAAAGGTTAAACTCTATTTCCCTTTCAATCTCCCCCTTTTTGGTGATTGATGCCAACACAAACCAAAGCAAACATATAAGTGCAGAATTGAACTAGTTTGCATAATGTAAGTGCATAGGTTACTTAGAATTAAACCAATTTATACTTTCACTAGATATGCATGGATTGCTTTCTTTTATTTAACATTTTGGACCACATTTGCACCACTTGTTTTGTTTTTGCAAATCTTTTTGGAAATTCTTTTTCAAATAGTCAAAGGTATATGAGTAAGATTGTAAGAAGCATTTTCAAGATTTGAAATTTCTCCCCCTGTTTCAAATGCTTTTTCTTTGACTAAAACAAAACTCCCCCTTAATAAAATTCTCCTCTTAGCTTTCAAGAGGGTTTTAATAGATGCCAATTGGAACTTATACTTAGATACAAGTTTTGAAATTCTATCTTTCAATATACCAATTGAAAATGTCATATCAATTGAAGAAATCTCTATCATAAGATACCAATTGAAACGACAAACATAAATCATCATTTCGAAAATTTTGAAGTTGGTGGCGCGGTCCTTTTGCTTTGGGCTTAATATTTCTCCCCCTTTGGCATTAATTGCCAAAAACGGAGACTTTTGAGAGCCCTTGTTATTTTCTCCCCCATTGGTACAAGTAAATATGAGTGAAAGATTATACCAATCGAGAGAGTGTTGTGGAGTGACGGCGAAGGGTAAATGATACCGATAGAGTGGAGTGGAAGCCTTGTCTTCGCCGAAGACTCCATTTCCCTTTCAATCTATGACTTATCATAGAAATACACTTGAAAACACATTAGTCGTAGTCATGGAAGAGATATGATCAAAGGTATACAAATGAGCTATGTGTGCAATGTTTCTGAAAGTCGCCTAGAGGGGGGGTGAATAGGGCGAAACTGAAATTTACAAATATAAACACAACTATGAGACGGGTTAGCGTTAGAAATAAACACGAGTCCGAGAGAGAGGGCGCAAAACAAATCGTGAGCAAATGCGGAGTGAGACACGATGATTTGTTTTACCGAGGTTCGGTTCTCGCAAACCTACTTCCCGTTGAGGTGGTCACAAAGACCGGGTCTCTTTCAACCCTTTCCCTCTCTCAAACGGTCCCTCGGACCGAGTGAGCTTCTCTTCTCAAATCAAACCGGGAACAAAACTTCCCCGCAAGGATCACCACACAATTGGTGTCTCTTGCCTCGGTTACAAATGAGTTTTGATTACAAGAACAAGTGAGAAAGAAAGAAGCAATCCAAGCGCAAGAGCTCAAAAGAACACGGCAAATCTCTCTCGCTAATTACTAAAGCCTTGTGTGGAATTGGAGAGGATTTGATTACTTGAGTGTGTCTAGAATTGAATGCCTAGCTCTTGTAAGTGGTTGAGAGGTGAAAAACTTGGATGACTTGAATGTGGGGTGGTTGGGGTATTTATAGCCCCAACCACCAAACTAGTCGTTTGGTGGAAGTTGTCTGTCGTATGGTGCACCGGACAGTCTGGTGCACACCGGACATGTCCGGTGCTACAGCCACGTCACCCGGCCGTTAGGGTTCCGACCGTTGGAGCTCTGACTTCTGGGCCCGCCTTGATGTCCGGTGGCGCACCGGACATGAACTGTAGGGTGTCCGGTGCGCCAGCATGGGCGTGCCTGACCTCTGCGCGCGCTGGCGCGCATTTAATGCGCTGCAGGTAGCCGTTGGCGCCTGAAGTAGCCGTTGCCCCGCAGTTACACCGGACAGTCCGGTGTACACCGGACATGTCCGGTGAATTATAGCGGAGCAGCCGTTACGAATTCCCGAGGCTGCCGAGTTCAGAGCCGCGTCCTCTTGGAGCACCGGACACTGTCCGGTGTACAGCGGACAGTCCGGTGAATTATAGCGCGCCGGCTCTGAGAATTCCCGAAGGTGCGAAGTTCAGTTTGGAGTTCCCTGGTGCACCGGACAGTCCGGTGCGCCCGACCAGGGTGCCTTTCGATTGTCCTTTGGCTCTTTTGTTTGAACCCTTTCTCTTGATCTTTTTATTGGCTTATTGTGAACCTTTGGTACCTGTAGATCTTATAGACTTGGGCAAACTAGTTAGTCCAATTATTTGTGTTGGGCAATTCAACCACCAAAATTAGTTTAGGAAATAGGTGTAAGCCTAATTCCCTTTCAATCTCCCCCTTTTTGGTGATTGATGCCAACACAAACCAAAGCAAGTATAGAAGTGCATAATTGAACTAGTTTGCAAAGTGTAAGTGCAAAGGTTACTTAGAATTGAGCCAATAAATATTACTTACTAGATATGCATGGATTGTTTCTTTATTTTTAACATTTTGGACCACGTTTGCACCACAAGTTTTGTTTTTGCAAATTCTTTTTGTAAATCCTTTTCAAAGTCTATTTGCAAAATAGTCAAAGGTAAATGAATAAGATTTTTGCGAAGCATTTTCAAGTTTGAAATTTTCTCCCCTTGTTTCAAATGCTTTTCCTTTGACTAAACAAAACTCCCCCTCAATAAATTCTCCTCTTAGTGTTCTAGAGGGTTTTAAGATATTAATTTTGAAAGTACTACTTTCTCCCCCTTTAGAACTCAAAGAGATACTAATTTAAAATTTACCAATTGAAAATCATTAATTTTAAAATTAGGGTGGTGGTGCGGTCCTTTTGCTTTGGGCTCATACTTTCTCCCCCTTTGGCATGAATCACCAAAAACGGATACTTTGAGTGAGATATAAGCCCTTTCACAACTAATTTCTCCCCTTTGGTAAATAAAACATAGGAGTGTAGATTATACCAAAGACGGAGAGTGAAGCGGAGCGACGGCGAAGGATGAGTAGTAGAGTGGAGTGGAAGCATTTGTCTTCGCGAAGACTCCAATTCCCTTTCAATATACCTATGACTTGGTTTGAAATACACTTGAAAACACATTAGTCATAGCATATATAAAAGAGACATGATCAAGGGTATACTTATGAGCTATGTGTGCAAATTAGCAAAAGAAGTTCCTAGAATCAAGAATATTGAGCTCATGCCTAAGTTTGGTAAAAGTTTGTTCATCTAGTGGCTTGGTAAAGATATCGGCTAATTGATCTTTAGTATTAATGTATGCAATCTCCATATCCCCCTTTTGTTGGTGATCCCTAAGAAAATGATACCGAATGGCTATGTGTTTAGTGCGGCTATGCTCAACGGGATTATCCGCCATGCGGATTGCACTCTCATTATCACATAGAAGAGGAACTTTGGTTAGATTGTAACTGTAGTCCCGCAGGGTTTGCCTCATCCAAAGCAATTGCGCGCAACAATGGCCTGCGGCAATATACTCGGCTTCGGCGGTAGAAAGAGCAACCGAATTTTGCTTCTTTGAAGCCCAAGACACCAAGGATCTTCCCAAGAACTGGCAAGTCCCCGATGTGCTCTTTCTATTGATTTTGCACCCCACCCAATCGGCATCCGAATAACCAATCAAATCAAATGTGGATCCCCGAGGGTACCAAAGCCCAAACTTAGGAGTATAAGCCAAATATCTCAAGATTCATTTTATGGCCGTAAGGTGTGATTCCTTAGGGTCGGCTTGGAATCTTGCACACATGCAAACGGAAAGCATAATGTCCAGTCGAGATGCACATAAATAGAGTAATGAACCTATCATCGACCGGTATACCTTTTGATCCACGGACTTACCTCCCGTGTCGAGGTCGAGATGCCCATTTGTTCCCATGGGAGTCTTGATGGGCTTGGCATCCTTCATTCCAAACTTGGTTAGAATGTCCTGAGTATACTTCGTTTGGCTAATGAAGGTGCCTTCTTGGAGTTGCTTGACTTGGAATCCTAGAAAATACTTCAACTCCCCCATCATAGACATCTCGAATTTCTGTGTCATGATCCTACTAAATTCTTCACATGTAGATTCGTTAGTAGACCCAAATATGATATCATCAACATAAATTTGGCATACAAACAAATCATTGTCAAGAGTTTTAGTAAATAAAGTAGGATCGGCCTTGCCGACTTTGAAGACATTTGCAATAGGAAAATCTCTAAGGCATTCATACCGTGCTCTTGGGGCTTGCTTGAGCCCATAAAGCGCCTTAGAGAGCCTATAGACATGGTTAGGGTACTCACTGTCTTCAAAGCCGGGAGGTTGCTCAACATAGACCTCTTCCTTGATTGGTCCATTGAGGAAGGCACTCTTCACGTCCATTTGATAAAGCTTGAAGCCATGGTAAGTAGCATAGGCTAATAATATGTGAATTGACTCAAGCCTAGCTACGGGTGCATAGGTTTCACCGAAATCCAAACCTTCGACTTGGGAGTATCCCTTGGCCACAAGTCGAGCTTTGTTCCTTGTCACCACACCATGCTCATCTTGCTTGTTGCGGAAGACCCATTTGGTTCCTACAACATTTTGGTTAGGACGTGGAACTAAATGCCATACCTCGTTCCTAGTGAAGTTGTTGAGCTCCTCTTGCATCGCCATCACCCAATCTGAATCTTGGAGTGCTTCCTCTACCCTGTGTGGCTCAATAGAGGAAACAAAAGAGTAATGTTCACAAAAATGTGCAACACGAGATCGAGTAGTTACCCCCTTATGAATGTCGCCGAGGATGGTGTCGACGGGATGATCTCGTTGTATTGCTTGGTGGACTCTTGGGTGTGGCGGCCTTGGTTCTTCATCCTCCTTGTCTTGATCATTTGCATCTCCCCCTTGATCATTGCCGTCATCTTGAGGTGGCTCATCTCTTTGATCTTCTTCTTCATCAACTTGAGCCTCGTCCTCATTTTGAGTTGGTGGAGATGCTTGCGTGGAGGAGGATGGTTGATCTTGTGCATGTAGAGGCTCTTCGGATTCCTTAGGGCATACATCCCCAATGGACATGTTCCTTAGCGCGATGCACAGAGCCTGTTCTTCACCTATCTCATCAAGATCAACTTGCTCTACTTGAGAGCCGTTAGTTTCATCAAACACAACGTCACAAGAAACTTCAACAAGTCATGAGGACTTGTTAAAGACTCTATATGCCCTTGTGTTTGAGTCATATCCTAGTAAAAAGCCTTCTACAGTTTTAGGAGCAAATTTAGATTTTCTACCTCTCTTAACAAGAATAAAGCATTTGCTACCAAAAACTCTAAAATATGAAATATTGGGCTTTTTACCGGTTAGGAGTTCATAGGATGTCTTCTTGAGGATTCGGTGTAGATATAACCGGTTGATGGCGTAGCAAGCGGTGTTGACCGCCTCGGCCCAAAACCGATCTGGTGTCTTGTACTCATCAAGCATGGTTCTTGCCGTGTCCAATAGAGTTCGATTCTTCCTCTCTACTACACCATTTTGTTGTGGGGTGTAGGGAGAAGAGAACTCATGCTTGATGCCCTCCTCCTCAAGGAAGCCTTCTATTTGAGAGTTCTTGAACTCCGTCCCGTTGTCGCTTCTAATTTTCTTGATCCTTAAGCCAAACTCATTTTGAGCTCGTCTCAAGAATCCCTTTAAGGTTTCTTGGGTATGGGATTTTTCCTGCAAAAAGAACACCCAAGTGAAGCGAGAATAATCATCCACAATAACTAGACAGTACTTACTCCCGCCGATGCTTATGTAAGCGATCGGGCCGAATAAATCCATGTGTAGGAGCTCCGGTGGCCTGTCACTTGTCATGATGTTCTTGTGTGGATGATGAGAGCCAACTTGCTTCCCGGCTTGGCATGCGCTACAAATCCTGTCTTTCTCAAAATGAACATTTGTTAGTCCTAAAATGTGTTCTCCCTTTAGAAGCTTATGAAGATTCTTCATTCCAACATGGGCTAGTCAGCGGTGCCAGAGCCAACCCATGTTAGTCTTAGCAATTAAGCAAGTGCCGAATTCAGCTCTATCAAAATCTACCAAGTATAGCTGACCCTCTAACACTCCCTTAAATGCTATTGAATCATCACTTCTTCTAAAGACAGTGACACCTACATCAGTAAATAGACAGTTGTAGCCCATTTGACATAATTGCGAAACGGAAAGCAAATTGTAATCTAAAGAATCTACAAGAAAAACATTGGAAATGGAATGGTCAGGAGATATAGCTATTTTACCCAAACCTTTGACCAAACCTTGGTTTCCATCCCCGAATGTGATAGCTCGTTGGGGATCTTGGTTTTTCTCGTAGGAGGAGAACATCTTCTTCTCCCCTGTCATGTGGTTTGTGCACCCGCTGTCGATGATCCAACTTGAGCCCTCGGATGCATAAACCTACAAAACAATTTTAGTTCTTGACTTTAGGTACCCAAACGGTTTTGGGTCCTTTGGCATTAGACACAAGAACTTTGGGTACCCAAACACAAGTTTTAGAGCCCTTGTGTTTGCCCCCAACAAACTTGGCAACTAATTTGCCGGATTTGTTAGTCAAAACATAAGATGCATCAAAAGTTTTGAATGAAATGTCATGATCATTTGATGCATTAGGAGTTCTCTTCTTAGGCAACTTAGCACGGGTTGGTTGCCTAGAACTAGATGTCTCACCCTTATACATAAAAGCATGGTTAGGGCCAGAGTGAGACTTCCTAGAATGAATTCTCCTAATCTTGCTCTCAGGATAGCCGGCAGGGTATAAAATGTAGCCCTCGTTATCCTGAGGCATGGGAGCCTTGCCCTTAACAAAGTTAGACAATTTCTTAGGAGGGGCACTAAGTTTGACATTGTCTCCTCTTTGGAAGCCAATGCCATCCTTGATGCCAGGGCGTCTCCCATTATAGAGCATACTTCTAGCAAATTTAAACTTTTCATTCTCTAAGTTATGCTCGGCAATTTTAGCATCTAATATTGCTATATGATCATTTTGTTGTTTAATTAAAGCCACATGATCATGGATAGCATCAATATCAACATTTCTACATCTAGTGCAAATAGAAACATGCTCAACAGTAGATGTAGAGGGTTTGCAAGATTTTAATTCTACAACCTTAGCATGTAATATATCATTCTCACTTCTAAGGTTAGAAATAGTAACATTGTAAACATCAAAATCTTTAGCCTTAGCAATTAATTTTTCATTTTCAATCCTAAGACTAGCAAGAGAATCATTCAATTCATCAATCCTAGCAAGTAAATCAACATTATCATCTCTAGGATTGGAAGTTGAAACATTGCAAACATGAGAATCAACCTTAGCAATTAATTTGGCATTTTCATTTCTAAGGTTGGCAATAGTGTCATGGCATGTGCTTAGCTCACTAGATAATTTCTCACATTTTTCTACCTCTAGAGCATAAGCATTCTTAACCTTAACATGCTTTTTATTTTCCTTGATTAGGAAGTCCTCTTGGGAGTCCAAGAGATCATCCTTCTCGTGGATGGCACTAATTAGCTCATTTAGTTTTTCTTTTTGTTGCATGTTGAGGTCGGCAAAAAGAGTACGCAAATTATCTTCCTCATCACTACCATTATCATCACTAGAGGACTCATATTTAGTGGAGGATTTGGATTTAACCTTCTTCCTTTTGCCGTCCTTTGCCATGAGGCACTTGTGGCCGACGTTGGGGAAGAGAAGTCCCTTGGTGACGGCGATGTTGGCGGCGTCCTCGTCGGAGGAGGAGTCGGTGGAGCTCTCGTCGGAGTCCCACTCGCGGCATACATGGGCATCACCGCCCTTCTTCTTGTAGTGTCTTTTCTTCTCCTTTCTTCTCCCCTTCTTGTCGTCGCCCCTGTCACTATCACTAGATAATGGACATTTAGCAATAAAATGACCGGGCTTACCACACTTGTAGCATACTTTCTTGGAGCGGGGCTTGTAGTCTTTCCCCCTCCTTTGCTTGAGGATTTGACGGAAGCTCTTGATGATGAGCGCCATCTCCTCGTTGTCGAGCTTGGAGGCATCGATGGGTGTTCGACTTGGTGTAGACTCCTCCTTCTTCTCCTCCATCGCCTTGAATGCGACCTGTTGTGCCTCGGGTGTGGAGGAAGCGCCTTGCTCGATGATTTTCTTTGAGCCTTTAATCATTAGCTCAAAGCTCACAAATTTTCCTATAACTTCCTCGGGAGACATTAGCTTATATCTAGGATCACCTCGAATTGATTGAACTAGTGTAGGGTTAAGAAATACGAGGGATCTAAGAATAACCTTGACCATCTCATGGTCATCCCATTTTTCGCTCCCGAGGTTGCGCACTTGGTTCACCAAGGTCTTCAAGCGGTTGTACATTGCTTGAGGATCCTCCCCTTGGTGAAGCATGAAGCGACCGAGCTCCCCCTCGATCGTCTCCCGCTTGGTGATCTTTGTCACTTCGTCTCCCTCGTGCGCGGTCTTGAGTACGTCCCAAATTTCCTTCGCACTTTTTAACCCTTGCACCTTATTACACTCCTCTCGACTTAGAGAGGCGAGGAGTATAGTGGTGGCTTGGGAGTTAAAGTGGTGAATTTGGGCCACCTCGTCCGAGTCGTAGTCTTCATCCCCTATGGATGGTACCTGTACACCAAACTCAACAACATTCCATATGCTTGTGTGGAGTGAGATTAGATGATGCCTCATTTTGTCACTCCACATATTATAATCTTCACCGTCAAAAACCGGTGGTTTGCCTAATGGAACGGAGAGTAAAGGAGTATGTTTTGAAATGTGGGGGTAACGTAGGGGGATCTTACTATACTTCTTGCGCTCTTGGCGCTTAGAAGTTACGGACGGCGCATCGGAGTCGGAGGTCGATGGTGATGAAGAGTCGGTCTCATAGTAGACCACTTTCCTCATCCTCTTGTGCTTGTCACCTCTCTGATGTGACTTGTGGGAAGAGGATTTCTTCTCCTTCCCCTTCCCTTTGATGGAGGAGCTCTTCTTCTTCTCCTTCCTCTTGGTGTGGGACTCTTCCGATGAAGTGCTCCCGTGACTCATAGTGGGCTTGTCGCTGGTCTCCATCTCCCTCTTGGTGTGATCTCCCGACATCACTTCGAGCGGTTAGGATCTAATGAAGCATCGGGCTCTGATACCAATTGAAAGTCGCCTAGAGGGGGGTGAATAGGGCGAAACTGAAATTTACAAATATAAACACAACTATGAGACGGGTTAGCGTTAGAAATAAACACGAGTCCGAGAGAGAGGGCGCAAAACAAATCATGAGCAAATGCGGAGTGAGACACGATGATTTGTTTTACCGAGGTTCGGTTCTCGCAAACCTACTCCCCGTTGAGGTGGTCACAAAGACCGGGTCTCTTTCAACCCTTTCCCTCTCTCAAACGGTCCCTCGGACCGAGTGAGCTTCTCTTCTCAAATCAAACCGGGAACAAAACTTCCCCGCAAGGATCACCACACAATTGGTGTCTCTTGCCTCAGTTACAAATGAGTTTTGATTACAAGAACAAGTGAGAAAGAAAGAAGCAATCCAAGCGCAAGAGCTCAAAAGAACACGGCAAATCTCTCTCGCTAATTACTAAAGCCTTGTGTGGAATTGGAGAGGATTTGATTACTTGAGTGTGTCTAGAATTGAATGCCTAGCTCTTGTAAGTGGTTGAGAGGTGAAAAACTTGGATGACTTGAATGTGGGGTGGTTGGGGTATTTATAGCCCCAACCACCAAACTAGTCGTTTGGTGGAAGCTGTCTGTCGTATGGTGCACCGGACAGTCTGGTGCACACCGGACATGTCCGGTGCTACAGCCACGTCACCCGGCCGTTAGGGTTCCGACCGTTGGAGCTCTGACTTCTGGGCCCGCCTTGATGTCCGGTGGCGCACCGGACATGAACTGTAGGGTGTCCGGTGCGCCAGCATGGGCGTGCCTGACCTCTGCGCGCGCTGGCGCGCATTTAATGCGCTGTAGGTAGCCGTTGGCGCCTGAAGTAGTCGTTGCCCCGCAGTTACACCGGACAGTCCGGTGTACACCGGACATGTCCGGTGAATTATAGCGGAGCAGCCGTTACGAATTCCCGAGGCTGCCGAGTTCAGAGCCGCGTCCTCTTGGAGCACCGGACACTGTCCGGTGTACACCAGACAGTCCGGTGAATTATAGCGCGCCGGCTCTGAGAATTCCCGAAGGTGCGAAGTTCAGTTTGGAGTTCCCTGGTGCACCGGACACTGTCCCCGGTGCGCCCGATCAGGGTGCCTTTCGGTTGTCCTTTGGCTCCTTTGTTTGAACCCTTTCTCTTGATCTTTTTATTGGCTTATTGTGAACCTTTGGTACCTGTAGATCTTATAGACTTGGGCAAACTAGTTAGTCCAATTATTTGTGTTGGGCAATTCAACCACCAAAATTAGTTTAGGAAATAGGTGTAAGCCTAATTCCCTTTCAGTTTCAATCAAAATTCTGAGAATCAAGTAAATTTAGTTCATTCCTAAGTTTGGTAAAAGTTTTCTCATCTAATGGCTTGGTAAAGATATCGGCTAATTGTTCTCTGGTGTTAACATAAGCTATCTCGATATCCCCCCTTTGTTGGTGATCCCTCAAAAAGTGATACCGAATGTCTATGTGCTTAGTGCGGTTGTGTTCAACGGGATTATCCGCCATGCGGATTGCACTCTCATTGTCACATAGGAGAGGGACTTTGCTCAATTTGTAGCCATAGTCCCTGAGGGTTTGCCTCATCCAAAGTAATTGCGCACAGCAATGGCCTGCGGCAATGTACTCGGCTTCGGCGGTGGAAAGAGCTACTGAGTTTTGTTTCTTTGAAGCCCAAGACACCAGAGATCTCCCCAGAAACTGACAAGTCCCTGATGTGCTCTTCCTATCAATTTTACACCCTGCCCAATCGACATCTGAATATCCTATTAAATCAAAGGTGGATCCCTTGGGGTACCAAAGTCCAAACTTAGGAGTATAAACTAAATATCTCATGATTCTTTTCATGGCCCTAAGATGAACTTCCTTAGGATCGGCTTGGAACCTTGCACACATGCACACGGAAAGCATAATATCCGGTCGAGATGCACATAAATAGAGTAAAGAGCCTATCATCGACCGGTATACCTTTTGATCGACGGATTTACCTCCTGTGTTGAGGTCGAGATGCCCATTAGTTCCCATGGGTGTCTTGATGAGCTTGGCATCCTTCATTCCAAACTTGTTAAGTATGTCTTGATTGTACTTTGTTTGGCTAATGAAGGTGCCCTCTTGGAGTTGCTTGACTTGAAATCCTAAGAAATACTTCAACTCCCCCATCATAGACATCTCGAATTTTTGTATCATGGTCCTACTAAACTCTTAACAAGTAGATTTGTTATTAGACCCAAATATGATATCATCAACATAAATTTCGCATACAAACAAACCTTTTGCAATAGTTTTAGTAAAGAGTGTAGGATCGGCTTTACCGACTTTGAAGCCATTAGTGACAAAAAAATCTCTTAGGCATTCATACCATGCTCTCGGGGCTTGCTTTAGCCCATAAAGTGCCTTTGAGAGTTTATACACATGGTTAGGGTACTCACTATCTTCAAAGCTGGGAGGTTGCTCAACATAGACCTCTTCCTTGATTGGTCCATTGAGGAAGGCACTTTTCACGCCCATTTGATAAAGCTTAAAGCCATGGTAAGTAGCATAGGCAAGTAATATGCGAATTAACTCAAGCCTAGCTATGGGTGCATAAGTTTCATCGAAATCCAAACCTTCGACTTGTGAATAACCCTTGGACACAAGTCGGGCTTTATTCCTTGTCACCACACCATGCTCATCTTGCTTGTTGAATTGCTTGGTGGACTCCTGGGTGTGGCGGTCTTTGACCCTGATCATCTTCCTTGTCTTCATTAGCTTCATCTCCCCCTTGATCATTGTCCTCCTCTTGAGGTGGCTCATCCTCTTGATCCTCATCATCTTGAGCATGTTCCTCATCTTGAGTTGGTGGAGATGCTTGCATGGAAGATGACGGTTGATCTTGTGCTTGTGGAGGCTCTTCGAATTCCTTAGGACACACATTTCCAATGGACATGTTCCTTAGCGTGACACAGGAAGCCTCTTCATCATCTAGCTCATCAAGATCAACTTGCTCTACTTGGGAGCCATTAGTCTCATCAAACACAATGTCACAAGAAACATCAACTAATTTAGTGGATTTGTTGAAGACTCTATATGCCCTTGTGTTTGAATCATATCCTAGTAAAAAGCCTTCTACAACCTTGGGAGCAAATTTAGATTTTCTACCTCTTTTCATAAGAATAAAACATATGCTACCAAAGACTCTAAAATATGAAACATTGGGCTTTTTACCAGTGAGGAGTTCATAAGATGTCTTCTTGAGGATTCGATGAAGGTAGAGCCGGTTGATGGAGTAGCAGGCGGTGTTAATTGCCTCAGTCCAAAACCGGTCTGGAGTCTTGTATTCATCAAGCATGGTCCTTGCCATGTCCAATAGAGTTCTATTCTTCCTCTCCACTACACCATTTTGTTGAGATGTGTAGGGAGAAGAGAACTCATGCTTGATGCCCTCATCCTCAAGAAAGCCTTCTATTTGTGAGTTCTTGAACTTCGTCCCATTGTTGCTTCTTATCTTTTTGATTCTTAATCCGAACTTGTTTTGAGCCCGTCTCTAGAATCCTTTCAGAGTCTATTGGGTTTGAGATTTTTCTTGCAAAAAGAATACCCAAGTGAAGCGAGAATAATCATCCACAATTACTAGACAGTACTTACTCCCGCCGATGCTTATGTAAGCTATCGGGTCGAATAGATCCATGTGGAGTAGTTCCAGTGGCCTGTCCGTTGTCATTATGTTCTTGTGTGGATGGTGGGAGCCAACTTGCTTTCCTGCTTGGCATGCGCTACAAACCCTGTATTTCTCAAAATGAACATTGGTTAGTCCCAAAATGTGTTCTCCCTTTAGAGGTTTGTGAAGATTCTTCATCCCAACATGGGCTAGTCGGCGATGCTAGAGCCAACCCATATTAGTCTTAGCTATTAAGCAAGTATCGAGTTCAACTTTGTTAAAATCAACTAAGTATAGCTGACTCTCTAATACTCCCCTAAATGCTACTGAATCATCACTTCTTTTAAAGACAGTAACACCTAAATCTGTAAAAAGACAGTTGTAGCCCATTTTACATAATTGAGAAACGGAAAGCAAGTTATAATCTAAAGAATCTACAAGAAAAACATTGGAAATAGAATGGTCAGGTGATATAGCCATTTTACCAAGTCCTTTGACCAAACCTTGATCTCCATCCCTGAATGTGATAGCTCTTTGGGGATCTTCGTTTTTCTCGTAGGAGGAGAACATCCTTTTCTCCCCTGTCATGTGGTTTGTGCATCCGCTATCAATTATCCAACATGAGCCCCTGGATGCATAAACCTGCAAAATAGTTTTAGGCCTTGTTCTTAGGTACCCAAACAGTCCTGGGTCCTTTTACGTTAGAAACAAGCACCTTGGGTACACAAACACAAGTCTTGGAGCCCTTGTGTTTGCCCCCAACATATTTGGCAACTACTTTGCCTGATTTGTTAGTAAGCACATAAGAAGCATCAAAAGTCTTAAATGAAATGTTAGGCTCATTTGATGCAGTAGGAGTTTTCTTTTTAGGCATTTTAACATGGGTAGAATGCCTAGAGCTAGATGTCTCATTCTTATACATAAAAGCATGATGGGAAACAGAATGAGATTTCTTAGCATGAATTCTCCTAATCTTGTGTTCGGGATAATTAACAAGATATAAAATATAGCTCTCATTATCCTAAACCATGGGAGCCTTGCCCTTAACAAAATTAGACAATATTTTAGGGGCATTAAGCTTGACATTGCTTCCATGTTGGAAACCAATGCCATCCTTAATGCCAAGGCGTCTCCCATTATAGAGCATGCTTCTAACAAATTTAAACTTTTCATTTTCAATTTCATGCTCATTTATCTTAGCTGTTAATTGAGCTATATGAAAATTTTGTTGTTTAATTAAAGCAAGGTGATCATGAATAGCATCAATATTAACATCTCTACATCTAGTACAAATAGTAACATAATCAACACTAGATGTAGAGGGTTTGCAAGCATTTAATTCTTTTATCTTAGCATGTAATATGGCATTCTCATCTGTAAGACAGGAAATAGAATCATTGCAAACATTTAAATCTTTAGCCTTGGAAATTAAACTAGCATTTTCAGTTTTAAGGCTAGAAATTGATTCATTTAATTTATCAATCTTAGCAATTAAACTAGCATTCTCATTTCTAAGATTGGCAATTGAATCATGGAAAATGCTAAGCTCCTTAGTCAAGTTTCATTTTTCTCTACTTCCTTTAGCATAAGCATTCTTCACCTTAACATGCTTTTTATTTTCCTTAATACGGAATTCCTCTTGGCTATCCAAGAGTTCATCCTTCTCATGAATGGCACCTATCAATTCATTTAACTTTTCCTTTTGTTGCATGCTAAGGTTGGCAAAAAGTGTAAGCAAATCATCTTCATCATCACTAGAACTACCCTCATCACTAGATGTAGTATACTTAGGGGTGGTTCTAGTTTGTACATTCTTCTTTTTGTCGTCCTTTGCCATCAGGCACTTGTGGCTGACGTTGGGGAAGAGAAGACCCTTGTTGACGGTGATGTTGGCGGCATCATCGTCGGAGGAGTCGGTGCATCTCTCGTCGGAGTCTCATTCTCGACATACGTGAGCATCGCCGCCCTTCTTCTTGTAGTATCTCTTCTTCTCCTTCTTCTTTCCCCTCTTGTCGTTGTCCCTGTCACTATCACTAGGCATAGGACATTTAGCGATAAAATGACCGGGCTTACCACATTTGTAGCACACCCTTTTGGAGCAGGGTTTGTAGTCCTTCCCCCTCCTTTATTTGAGGATTTGGCGAAAGCTCTTGATGATGAGCGTCATCTCCTCATTGTCGAGCTTGGAGGCGTTGATGGGGAGCCTACTTGATGTAGACTCTTCTTTCTTTTCTTCCGTCGCTTTGAATGCGACGGGTTGCACCTCGGGTGTGGAGGTGCCGCCTTGCTCCAAGTCAACGATTTGTTTGGAGCCTTTGATCATCAACTCATAGCTCACAAACTTTCCTATCACTTCCTCGGGAGACATTAGCTTGTATCTAGGATCACCACGTATTAATTAAACTTGAGTAGGATTACGAAATACGAGGGATCTTAGAATAACCTTGACCATTTCATGGTCATCCCACTTGGTGCTCCCGAGGTTGCGCACTTGATTCACCAAGGTTTTGAGCCGGTTGTACATAGCTTGTGGCTCCTCTCCTTGGTTGAGGACGAATCGACCGAGCTCCCCCTCGATCATCTCCCGCTTGGTGATCTTGGTCACCTCATCTCCTTCGTGTGCGGTCTTTAGGATGTCCCTAATCTCCTTGGCGCTCTTTAACCCTTGCACCTTATTATACTCCTCTCGACATAGAGAGGCGAGGAGTATAGTAGTGGCTTGGAAGTTAAAAGTGCCGGATTTGGGCAACCTCGTCCGAGTCGTAGCCCTCGTCCCCTATGGTGGGTACCTGCGCTCCAAACTCAACAATGTCCCATATGCTTGCGTGGAGTGAGGTTAGGTGATGCCTCATTTTATCACTCCACATGCAATAATCCTCACCATCAAAATATGATGGTTTGCCTAATGGAAAGGAAAGTAAAGGAGTGCGTTTTGAAATGCGGGGATAGCGAAGGGGGATCTTACTACACTTCTTGCGCTCATGGCGCTTAGAAGTGACGGACGCGGCGTCAGAGCCGGAGGTGGAGGGCGACGAAGAGTCGATCTCGTAGTAGACCATTTTCTTCATCTTTTTCTTCTTGTCGCCACTCCGATGCGACTTGACGCGGGGAGGTGATTCCTCCCTTCCTTTAGCGCCGGACTCCCTTGATGGAGCCTTCCCGTGGATTGTGGCCTTCTCGCCGGTTTCCATCTCCCTCTTGGCGGATCCTCCCGACATCACTTCGAGTGGTTAGACTCTAAATGAAGTACCGGGCTCTGATACCAATTGAAAGTCGCCTAGAGGGGGTGGATAGGCAGAAACTGAAATTTACAACTTTAAACACACTACAAGCCGGGGTTAGTGTTAGAACAAATGTTAAGTCCGGGAGAGAGGGGAAAACAAATCAACTAAGAAATAAAGCGGATGGGCATGGTGATTTGTTTTACCGAGGTTCGGTTCTAAAGAACCTAGTCCCCGTTGAGGTGGTCACAAAGACCGGGTCTCTTTCAACCCTTTCCCTCTCTCAAACGGTCACCTAGACCGAGTGAGACTTCTTCCTTAATCTCATGGGTCACTTAGATCCCGCAAGGACCACCACACAATTGGTGTCTCTTGCCTCGCTTACAAAGATTGAGACTAAGAAGTGAGAAAGAAAAGAAAGCCATCCAAGCAAACAAGAGCAACAAAGAAACACAAATGATCCTCTCACAAGTCCTAATGCGCTAGAGTTGAATTGGGGACTTTGAGCGGATCGATCACTTGAATTGTGTCTTTGGAGTGGAGTCTATTGCTCTTATATTGAATGCAGTGTGTTGAATGCTTGGATGGTTGGAGTGGAGGTGGTTGAGGGGTATTTATAGCCCTCAACCACCAAAACAACCGTTGGGGGTGGCTGCTGTCGATGGGGGCACCGGACAGTCCGGTGTGCCAGCCACATCACCCAACCGTTAGGGTTTGGGCGCAGTCGATCGTTGGAGCCTTTGTCTTCTAGTGGCACCGGACAGTCTGGTGCCGCATCGGACAGTCTGGTGCGCCTCTGTTGGCTGCTCTACTTTGCCACGCACTGTTTGCGCACTTGTCATCTGGAATTCAGCTTTTGCAGTCGACCGTTGCACGAAGGAGTCGTTGCTCCGCTGGTGCACCAGATAGTCCGGTGGCACACCGGACAGTCCGGTGAATTATAGCAGAGCAGCGCTGGAGAAACCCGAGATTGCTGAGTTTGATCCTGTACGGTCCTGGTGCACCAGACACTGTCCTATGGCACACCGGACAGTCCGATGCGCCAGACCAGGGCACACTCGGTTTCTTTGCTCCTTTGCTTTTGAACCCTAACTTTGATCTTTTATTGGTTTGTGTTGAACCTTTATGCACCTGTAGAATATATAATCTAGAGCAAACTAGTTAGTCCAATTATTTGTGTTGGGCATTCAACCACCAAAATTATTTATAGGAAAAGGTTAAACCTTATTTCCCTTTCACCCTTCTTCTTGTAGTATCTCCTCTTCTCCTTCTTCCCCTTCGTGTCTTCGTCCCTGTCACTTTCACTAGAATATGGACATTTAGCGATGAAGTGACCGGACTTACCACATTGGTAGCAGACCCTTTTGGAGCGGGGCTTGTAGTCCTTCCCCCTCCTTTGCTTGAGGATTTGTCAAAAGCTCTTGATGATAAGCGCCATCTCCTTGTTGTCGAGCTTGGAGGCATCGATTGGAAGTCTACTTGGTATAGACTCCTCCTTCTTTTCTTCCGTTGCTTTGAATGCAACGGGTTGCACCTTGGGTCTTGAGGTGGCACCTTGCTCCAAGTTGATAATGTGTTTGGAGTCTTTGATCATAAGTTCAAAGCTCACAAACTTGCCAATCACCTCCTCGAGAGACATATGCTTATATCTAGGATCCCCACGAATTAATTGAACTTGAGTAGGGTTACGAAAGACAAGGGATCTTAGAATAACCTTGACCATTTCATGGTCATCCCATTTGGTGCTCCCGAGGTTGCGCACTTGGTTGACCATTGTCTTGAGACAGTTGTACATAGCTTATAGCTCTTCCCCTTTGTTGAAGACTAATCGACCGAGCTCTCCCTCGATCGTCTCGTGCTTGGTGATCTTGGTCACCTCGTCCCCTTCGTGCGCCATTTTGAGGACGTCCCAAATTTCTTTGGCGTTCTTCTACCCTTGCACCTTATTATACTCCTCTCGACATAAGGAAGCAAGGAGTATAGAAGTTGCTTGAGAGTTGAAGTGCCTAATTTGGGCGGCCTCGTCCGAGTCGTAGTCCTCGTCCCCCACTTGTGGTGCCTGCGCTCCAAATTCAACAATATCCCAAATACTTTCGTGGAGTGAGGTTAGATGGTGCCTCATTTTATCACTCCACGTGCAATAATCTTCACCATTAAAATATGGTGGTTTGCCTAGGGGTACGGAAAGTAATGGAGCGCGCTTTGAAATATGGGGATAGCATAGGAGCATTTTACTGTACTTCTTGTGCTCATGGCGCTTAGAAGTAGTGGACGACTCGGTGCCGGAGGTGGAGGGTGTTGAAGAATCGTTCTCGTAGTAGACCACTTTCTTCATCTTCTTCTTCTTGTCACCCCTCCTATGTGACTTGATGGAGGAAGAGGATTCCTCCTTGTACTTGTTGTCGGACTCTCTTGGGAGAGTCTTCCCCGAGCCCGTGGGCTTTTTGCCAGTGGCGGATCTAGGATTAATCTAAGAGCGGGGCTACTAAACAATAGCACATGTTTCACCCTTCATTGCTTGTCTGCTTCACAAATCACAGCTATGGTTTTAGCGCACGGTCACAAATCATTGCTTGTCTGCTTCACAAACCCCTGCTAAGGGCACGTTGCTGCTTGCGGCGGTGCTCCGGGCGGGCGAGAGGCACTGCGGCGGGCCTCCGGGCGAGCGGCGCCGCGGGTTGCGACCGCGGCGGTGCTCCGGCCTCCAGGCATGGGCGGCTCAGCGGCTGGCGGGCGGCAGCTGAGCTGCCGAGCTGGAGGGTAGAGCCGTAGAGGGCAGTGGCGGGCACAGCGACACAGATGCCGCTGCGGCCTCGGCGCCGCGCGGTATTAGGAACCACAATGTGGCTGCTGCTGATAGCGGACATGGGGACTGAGATGGAGAAGAGCAGGCGTCCCATGTCGGCTCTCCAGGTCTAGTCGCGCTTGGCTCTCCTCTCCTCTCTTCGGCTTGGAAATGGGTGACTGTCTGATCCGATTCAAAAAATTCATCGGCCCCGCCCGCTCCTGGTAGAGGGATGCAGGAGGCTGGTGGCCTGGTGAATCCATCGGCCCCACCCGCCCTTGGTAGAGGGATGCAGGAGGCTGGTGGCCTGGTGCGTCTGGTGCCTGGTAGTCCGTAGAGCAGTAGAGGGCGGCGGCTGGAGCTGGAGAAGTGGAGGGTGCAGGGCGTCTGCGTCTCGGTGGCTAGTAGCATGGACGTTGTAGGCCGACAGTACTGGGTCTCTTCGTTTTACTGGGCCGCGACCGGGGCTATAGTCTAGGCAGCCCTGGTCGGAGATCCGCCACTGCTTTTTGTCGGTCACGATCTCCCTCTTGGTGTGATCTCCAGACATTACTTCGAGTTGGTTAGACTCTTAATGAAGCATTGGCTCTAATACCAATTGAAAGTCGCCTAGAGCGGGGGTGAATAGGTGAAACCTGAAATTTATAATCTTAAACACACACTAAGGCTGAGGTTAGCGTTAGAATTAAATTCAAGTCTGAAAGATTGTTTCTCTTGCTAAGAGTTGCTCAAAGAATGCAGATGATGTATGGGAGCAAACTCAAATCAATACTAGCAAGGAAACATTAAAGAGAGGAAAGAGGGTGAACAAATCAAGCGAGAATGAAAGCGAGTAGACATGATGATTTGTTTTACCGAGGTTCAGTTCCAAAGAATATAGTCCCTGTTGAGGAGACCACAAATGTCGGGTCTATTTCAACCCTTTCCCTCTCTCTCTCAAACGGTCACTTAGACCGAGTGAGCCTTCCCTTAATCACACGGGTCACTAAGACCGCGCAAGGACCACCACACACTTGGTGTCTCTTGCTTAGCTTTACAAAGCACTTGAGAAATGGAATGAGAAAGGAAGAAGGCAATCCAAGGGACAAGAGCAACAAAAAGAACACAAGTGATCCTTTCACAAGCCCTTAAGCACTAGTGAAAGGGAATTAGGCCTACACCTATTTCCTAATTGATTTTGGTGGTTGAATTGCCCAACACAAATAATTGGACTAACTAGTTTGCTCTAGTCTATAAGTTATACAGGTGCCGAAGGTTCACAAAAAGCCAATAAAAAGACCAAGAAAAGGGTTCAACAAAAAGAGCAAGGGATAACCGAAGTGTGTCCTGGTCTGGCGCACCGGACAGTGTCCGGTGCACCAGGGGACTTCAGGCTGAACTCAACACCTTCGGGAATTCTCAGAGGCGCTCCACTATAATTCACAGGACTGTCCGGTGCTCCAAGGAAGAGCGACTCTGAACTCGCCAGCTTCGGGAATCCGCTCCGCTAAAATTCACCGGACTGTCTGGTGAGTCACAACGCATTAAATGCAAGCGCAACGGTCGTCTGCAACGCATTAAATGCGCAACGGTCGTCTGCAACGCATTAAATGCGCGCCAGCGCGCGCAGAGGAGCAGAGCACGCGCGGGTGGCACACCGGACAGCCTACAGGGCGTGTCCGGTGCACCACCGGACAGCCAGGCGGTGAAAGGGAAATGTGCCTTTGGACCATTTCTAAGTATTTTGGTGATTGAGTGCAAACACAAGTGCTTAAATGTGCCCATGGTTGAACAAAGTGCAAATCACAAGTAAAGGTATGTTTCTAAGCCTTAGTACATTGGTTTTGTGTACTAATATCTTGTCTAAGTGTTAGAAACAGGAAGAAGAAGAAAAGAAAAGAAGTGGAGAGTGGCTGTGTACAGCCAAAGGCTGTTTCGGGCTGGGGCACCGGACTGTCCGGTGTGCACCGGACAGTGTCCGGTGCGCCAGACCAGCGTGGAGCAAACCAGCCGCTCTCGGGTTTTTCTCTGGCGACTTCGGCTAAAATTCACCGGACTGTCCGGTGTGCACCGGACTGTCCGGTGAGCCAACGGTCGGCCGGGCCAACGGTCGGCCGCGCGATCGGCGCGCGACACGTGGCCGAGCCAACGGTCGGAAGGAAGCACCGGACTGTCCGGTGTGCACCGGACTGTCCGGTGCGCCAGATCTGCAACGGTCGGCAACGGTCGGCTTCGCTGTTTATGGAAATAAATCGGGCACCGGACAGTGTCCGGTGCGCCCGACGACAGAAGGCAAGGATAGCCTTCCAGATGTGTTCTCAACGGCTCCTAGCTGCCTTGGGGCTATAAAAGGGACCCCTAGGCGCATGGAGGAGGACACCAAGCATTTCTACAACACTCCTAAGCACCAAGACATCGATCTCGCGCATTTGTTTCATTGTGATAGCATATAGAGCTCTTGTGGAGTTGTGAACTCTTTGAGTTGTGTTGCGAGCTCTTGTTGCGACTTGTGTGCGTGCTGTTGCTCTGATCTTTTGAAGTCTTGTGTGTGTTGCTCATCCCCTTCCTTACTTTGTGATTCTTTGTGAACATCAAAAGTGTAAGGGCGAGAGGCTCCAAGTTGTGGAGATTCCTCGCAAACGGGATAAGAAAAGAAAAGCATAACACTGTGGTATTCATGTTGATCATTGGATCACTTGAGAGGAGTTGAGTGCAACTCTCGTCCGTTGGGACGCCACAACGTGGAGTAGGCAAGTATTTGTGCTTGGCCGAACCACGGGATAAACCACTGTGTCTTCTCTGTGTTTGATCTTTTGTGGTTATCGTATTGTGCAAGACCTTCTCTAGCCACTTGGCATTATTACTCTAACTCTTAACAAGTTTTTGTGGCTATAAGTTTAAGTTTCCCAGGATCACCTATTCACCCCCCCCCCTCTAGGTGCTCTCAATTGGTATCAGAGCCGTTCTCTTCAAGAAAGGGACTAGCCGCCCGAAGAGATGGATCCTAAGGGGAAGGGAATCGTGATCAACGATAAGGAGAAGGAGTCCTTCGTCAATGAGCTCAAAGATGACAAGCCTACCGACTCCGGCTCGGGTCATAGACGAAAGGAAGGGAAGAAGAAGAAGACGAGGCGCATCAAGGAGATCGTCTACTACGACGACAGTGATGAGTCTACTTCTTCCCAAAAGGACGACGACCACAACGACTACGAGCAAAGGAAACCGGTTAATTCTAACTTTTCCTTAGACTACTCTCGTATTCCGCAAAGCTCAAATCCACATTTGCTTTCCATTCCACTCGGCAAGCCCCCACACTTTGATGGGGAGGACTACGGATTTTGGAGCCACAAAATGCGTAGTCACCTATTTTCTCTCCATCCTAGTATATGGGAGATTGTAGATAGTGGAATGCACTTTAATAGTTCAGATAGTCCTATATTCATTAATGAGCAAATCCATAAGAATGCACAAGCTACTACTGTTCTTCTAGCTTCATTGTGCAGGGATGAATATAACAAAGTGAGTGGCTTGGATAACGCCAAGCAAATCTGGGATACCCTCAAGATCTCTCATGAGGGAAATGACGCTACCTTGCTCACCAAAATGGAGTTGGTAGAGGGCGAACTTGGAAGATTTGCTATGATAAGGGGGGAGGAGCCAACCCAAACATACAACCGGCTCAAAACCCTTGTCAACAAGATAAGGAGCTATGGAAGCACGCGATGGACGGACCACGACGTCGTCCGCCTAATGCTAAGGTCCTTTACCGTTCTTGATCCTCATTTGGTGAATAATATTCGTGAGAATCCCAGGTACACCAAAATGTCGCCCGAAGAGATTCTTGGAAAATTTGTAAGCGGGCGGATGATGATCAAGGAGGCGAGGTACGTCGATGACGCGTTGAACGGTCCAATCCACGAGCCTCAACCCATTGCTCTCAAGGCATCGAGAAGCAAGGAGGCACTACCAAGCAAGGTGGCGCAAATTGAGGCGGCCGGGCTTAATGATGAAGAAATGGCTCTCATCATTAAGCGCTTCAAGACGGCGTTAAGGGGTCGCAAGGAGCATCCCAACAAGACCAAGACGAAGGGGAAGCGCTCATGCTTCAAGTGTGGTAAGATTGGTCACTTTATTGCTAATTGTCCCGATAATGATAGTGACCAGGAAAAGAAGAGTGGGAAATGGGAAAAGAAGAAGAATTACAAGAAGGCAAAGGGCGAGGCTCATATTGGAAAGGAGTGGGATTCGGATTGCTCCTCGTCCGACTCCGACAACGAAGGACTCGCCGCCACCGCCTTCAACAAATCAACCCTCTTCCCAAACGAGCGTCACACATGCCTTATGGCAAAGGAGAAGAAGGTATGTACTCGCAACTCTACCTATGCTTCTTCAAGTGAGGACGAATCTAGTGATGAGGATGAAGTAGATTATTCATGTTTGTTCAAGGGCTTAGACAGATCTAAGATAGACAAAATTAATGAATTAATTGATGCCTTGAATGAAAAGAATATACTTTTAGAAAAGCAAGAGGATTTGTTGTATGAAGAACATGATAAGTTTGTAGAGGCTCAAAAATCCCTTGCATTAGAAATTAAGAGGAATGAAATGCTTGCTTGTGAAGTGTCAACATGCCATGATTCTATTTCTAACTTAAAGAGCATAAACGATGATTTAAATGCTAAACTAGTAGAAGCAAATAAATCCAACTCTTGTGTTAAACATGTTGAAATTTGTACTAGGTGTAAGGATGTTGATATTAATGCTTGTAGTGAACACTTAGTTTACATTTCAAAATTGAGTGATGAAGTGGCTAGTCTTAATACTCAACTTAAGACTAGCAAAAGTGATTTTGAAAAACTAAAATTTGCTAGGGATGCCTACACGGTTGGTAGACACCCCTCAATTAAGGATGGACTTGGCTTCAAGAGGGAAGCCAAGAACTTAACAAGCCATAAGGCTCCCATTCCCGCCAAGGAGAAAGGGAAGGCCCCTATGGCTACTAGTGCTAAAAGGAACCATGCCTTTTTGTATCATGATAAAAGACAAACTAGAAATAGAAGTTATGATGCTTTTGATTCATATTATGATTCTCATGCCATGTTTGCTCCTAGTTCTTCTTATGTGTATGATAGAAATGTTACTAGGAGAAATGTTGTTCCTAAAAGAAATGTTGCAAATGTTCATAGAAAAGTAGTGAATGAACCCTCTACAATTTATTGTGCTTTGAATGCTTCATTTGCAATTTGTAGAAAGGATAGAAAAGTAATTGCTAGGAAGTTAGGGGCAAAATGCAAAGGTGATAAAACTTGCATTTGGGTCCCTAAGGAAATTGTGACTAACCTTGTAGGACCCAACAAGAGTTGGGTACCTAAGTCCCAAGCCTAAATTTGCCTTGCAGGTTTATGCATCCGGGGGTTCAAGCTGGATTATCGACAGCGGATGCACAAACCATATGACGGGGGAGAAGAAAATGTTCACCTCCTACGTCAAGAATAAGGATTCCCAAGATTCAATTATATTCGGTGATGGGAATCAAGGCAAGGTAAAAGGTTTAGGTAAAATTGCAATTTCTAATGAGCACTCCATATCTAATGTGTTTTTAGTTGAGTCTCTTGGATATAATCTGCTATCTGTGAGTCAATTATGCAATATGGGATATAACTGTCTATTTACAAATGTAGATGTGTCTGTCTTTAGAAGAAGTGATGGTTCACTAGCTTTTAAGGGTGTATTAGACGGCAAACTTTATTTAGTAGATTTTGCAAAAGAAGAGGCCGGTCTAGATGCATGCTTAATGGCTAAGACTAGCATGGGCTGGCTGTGGCATCGCCGCTTAGCACATGTGGGGATGAAGAACCTTCACAAGCTTCTAAAGGGAGAACACGTGATAGGTCTAACTAATGTTCAATTCGAAAAAGATAGACCTTGTGCAGCTTGTCAAGCAGGGAAACAGGTGGGAGGCTCTCATCACACCAAAAATGTGATGACAACATCAAGACCCTTGGAGATGCTGCATATGGACCTTTTTGGACCCGTCGCCTATCTGAGCATAGGAGGAAGTAAGTATGGTTTAGTTATTGTTGATGACTTTTCCCGCTTCACTTGGGTGTTCTTTTTGCAGGAAAAGTCCGAAACCCAAGGGACTCTCAAACGCTTCCTCAGGAGAGCTCAAAATGAGTTTGAGCTCAAAGTGAAGAAGATAAGGAGCGACAACGGATCCGAGTTCAAGAACCTTCAAGTGGAGGAGTTCCTTGAAGAGGAAGGGATCAAGCACGAGTTCTCCGCTCCCTACACACCACAGCAAAATGGTGTGGTAGAGAGGAAGAACAGGACGCTCATCGATATGGCAAGGACGATGCTAGGAGAGTTCAAGACCCCCGAATGCTTCTGGACGGAAGCCGTTAACACTGCTTGCCACGCCATCAACAGGGTCTACCTTCATCGCCTCCTCAAGAAGACGTCATATGAGCTACTCACCGGTAACAAACCCAATGTATCGTACTTTCGTGTATTTGGGAGTAAATGCTACATTCTAGTGAAGAAGGGTAGAAATTCTAAGTTTGCTCCCAAAGCTGTAGAAGGGTTTTTATTAGGTTATGACTCAAATACAAAGGCGTATAGAGTCTTCAACAAATCATCGGGTTTCGTTGAAGTCTCTAGCGACGTTGTATTTGATGAGACTAATGGCTCTCCAAGAGAGCAAGTTGTTGATTGTGATGATGTAGATGAAGAAGATGTTCCGACGGCCGCTATACGGACCATGGCGATTGGAGAAGTACGGCCACAGGAACAAGATGAACGAGATCAACCTTCTTCCTCAACTATGGTGCATCCCCCAACCGAAGATGACGAACAGGTACCTCAAGTGGAGGCGCTTGATCAAGGGGGAGCACAAGATGATCAAGTGATGGAGGAAGAAGCGCAACCGGCACCTCCAACCCAAGTTCGAGCGATGATTCAAAGGGATCATCCCGTCGATCAAATTCTGGGTGACATTAGCAAGGGAGTAACTACTCGATCTCGATTAGTTAATTTTTGTGAGCATTACTCCTTTGTCTCTTCTATTGAGCCTTTCAGGGTAGAGGAGGCCTTGCTAGATCCGGATTGGGTATTGGCCATGCAGGAGGAGCTCAACAACTTCAAGTGCAATGAAGTTTGGACACTGGTGCCTCGTCCGAAGCAAAATGTTGTGGGAACCAAGTGGGTGTTCCGCAACAAACAGGACGAGCACGGGGTGGTGACGAGGAACAAGGCTCGACTTGTGGCAAAAGGTTATGCCCAAGTCGCAGGTTTGGACTTTGAGGAGACTTTCGCTCCTGTGGCTAGGCTAGAGTCCATTCGTATCTTGCTAGCATATGCCGCTCACCATTCTTTCAGGTTGTACCAAATGGATGTGAAGAGCGCTTTCCTCAACGGGCCAATCAAGGAGGAAGTGTACGTGGAGCAACCCCCTGGCTTCAAGGATGAACGGTACCCCGACCATGTGTGTAAGCTCTCTAAGGCGCTCTATGGACTTAAGCAAGCCCCAAGAGCATGGTATGAATGCCTTAGAGACTTTTTACTTGCTAATGCTTTCAAGGTTGGGAAGGCCGATCCAACTCTTTTTACAAAGACATGTGATGGTGATTTGTTTGTGTGCCAAATTTATGTCGATGACATAATATTTGGTTCTACTAACCAAAAGTCTTGTGAAGAGTTTAGCAGGGTGATGACGCAGAAATTCGAGATGTCGATGATGGGCGAGTTGAACTACTTCCTTGGGTTCCAAGTGAAGCAACTCAAGGACGGCACCTTCATCTCCCAAACGAAGTACACGCAAGATCTGCTAAAGCGGTTTGGGATGAAGGACGCCAAGCCCGCAAAGACTCCGATGGGGACCGACGGACACACCGACCTCAACAAAGGAGGTAAGTCCGTTGATCAAAAAGCATACCGGTCAATGATAGGTTCTTTGCTTTACTTATGTGCTAGTAGACCGGATATTATGCTTAGCGTATGCATGTGTGCTAGATTTCAATCCGATCCTAAGGAGTGTCACTTAGTGGCGGTGAAGCGAATTCTTAGATATTTGGTTGCTACGCCTTGCTTCGGGCTCTGGTATCCAAAGGGGTCTACCTTTGACTTAGTTGGATACTCAAACTCCGACTATGCTGGATGTAAGGTCGATAGGAAGAGTACATCGGGGACGTGCCAATTCTTAGGAAGGTCCCTGGTGTCATGGAACTCTAAGAAACAAACATCCGTTGCCCTATCCACCGCTGAGGCCGAGTACGTTGCCGCAGGTCAGTGTTGCGTGCAACTACTTTGGATGAGGCAAACCCTCCGGGACTTTGGCTACAATCTGAGCAAAGTCCCACTCCTATGTGACAATGAGAGTGCTATCCGCATGGCGGAGAATCCTGTTGAGCACAGCCGCACAAAGCACATAGACATCCGACATCACTTTTTGAGAGACCACCAGCAAAAGGGAGATATCGAAGTGTTTCATGTTAGCACCGAGAACCAGCTAGCCGATATCTTCACTAAGCCTCTAGATGAGAAGACCTTTTGCAGGTTGCGTAGTGAGCTAAATGTCATAGATTCGCGGAACCTGGATTGAATTGTAGCATACATGTACTTATGCTTTTGATCATGTTCCTTTTTGCATTTTGTTGCTTATTATGGTGCTCAAGTTGTACAAACACTCCCTGGACCTCACAAGTCCGTTGCAAAGTGATGCACATGTGTAGGGGGAGATGTGTTACAACTTGACCCTTTGAGACTAACCATGTGCTTAAGTTTGATGATTTAGTCTCGAAGGAGGATTGAAAGGGAAAAGGTGGACTTGGACCATGAAAGACTTCCACTGCACTCCGATGAGAGGGTAACTAATTCCAAGTTCATCTCATGAAATCTTATTGCCATTTGCTCTTAATTGAAGACTTTGGTGAGGCAATGGGGTTAAAAGGCCAAGATTAATCCCGTTTTGGTGCTTGATGCCAAAGGGGGAGAAAATAAAGGCCAAAGTAATAAATGGATCAGCTAGCCAAAGTAATAAATGGATCAGCTACCACTTGAGAGAAGATTTTGAAAATAGTAGAATAGAGTTTTTGTGAGTTTTTGTTTTGTCAAAAGCGTTTATTGTCTCTTATTGTCTCTATTGTCAAAAGTTGACTTCTTGTGGGGAGAAGTGGTGATTATGGGAAATAGGGGGAGTTTTTGAAATCCTTGATCAATCTCTTTTGGAATGACTCTCTTTATGCCTCAACATGTGATTTGAGTTTGATTTGCAAAAACAAACCAAGTGGTGGCAAAGGATGATCCATATATGCCAAAATTGAATAAAACTCAAATTTATTTTATTTGAAGTGATTTTGCACTTGTTCTAGTTGCTTTATGTTGTGTTGGCATAAATCACCAAAAAGGGGGAGATTGAAAGGGAAATGTGCCTTTGGACCATTTCTAAGTATTTTGGTGATTGAGTGCAAACACAAGTGCTTAAATGTGCCCATGGTTGAACAAAGTGCAAATCACAAGTAAAGGTATGTTTCTAAGCCTTAGTACATTGGTTTTGTGTACTAATATCTTGTCTAAGTGTTAGAAACAGGAAGAAGAAGAAAAGAAAAGAAGTGGAGAGTGGCTGTGTACAGCCAAAGGCTGTTTCGGGCTGGGGCACCGGACTGTCCGGTGTGCACCGGACAGTGTCCGGTGCGCCAGACCAGCGTGGAGCAAACCAGCCGCTCTCGGGTTTTTCTCTGGCGACTTCGGCTAAAATTCACCGGACTGTCCGGTGTGCACCGGGCTGTCCGGTGAGCCAACGGTCGGCCGGGCCAACGGTCGGCCGCGCGATCGGCGCGCGACACGTGGCCGAGCCAACGGTCGGAAGGAAGCACCGGACTGTCCGGTGTGCACCGGACTGTCCGGTGCGCCAGATCTGCAACGGTCGGCAACGGTCGGCTTCGCTGTTTATGGAAATAAATCGGGCACCGGACAGTGTCCGGTGTGCACCGGACTGTCCGGTGCGCCCGACGACAGAAGGCAAGGATAGCCTTCCAGATGTGTTCTCAACGGCTCCTAGCTGCCTTGGGGCTATAAAAGGGACCCCTAGGCGCATGGAGGAGGACACCAAGCATTTCTACAACACTCCTAAGCACCAAGACATCGATCTCGCGCATTTGTTTCATTGTGATAGCATATAGAGCTCTTGTGGAGTTGTGAACTCTTTGAGTTGTGTTGCGAGCTCTTGTTGCGACTTGTGTGCGTGCTGTTGCTCTGATCTTTTGAAGTCTTGTGTGTGTTGCTCATCCCCTTCCTTACTCCGTGATTCTTTGTGAACATCAAAAGTGTAAGGGCGAGAGGCTCCAAGTTGTGGAGATTCCTCGCAAACGGGATAAGAAAAGAAAAGCATAACACTGTGGTATTCAAGTTGATCATTGGATCACTTGAGAGGAGTTGAGTGCAACTCTCGTCCGTTGGGACGCCACAACGTGGAGTAGGCAAGTATTTGTGCTTGGCCGAACCACGGGATAAACCACTGTGTCTTCTCTGTGTTTGATCTTTTGTGGTTATCGTATTGTGCAAGACCTTCTCTAGCCACTTGGCATTATTACTCTAACTCTTAACAAGTTTTTGTGGCTATAAGTTTAAGTTTCCCAGGATCACCTATTCACCCCCCCCTCTAGGTGCTCTCAGGCGGGCCCACACGTCAGAGCTCCAATGGTCGGAACCTAACGGCAGGGTGACGTGGCTGGCGCACCGGATAGTGTCCGGTGGCGCACCGGACTGTCCGGTGCGCCATGCGACAGCAGCCTCCACCAAACGGCTACTTTGGTGGTTGGGGTTATAAATACCCCCAACCACCCCACATTCAAGTAATCCAAGTCTTCCACCTTCCAACTACTTACAAGAGCTAGGCATTCAATACAAGACACACCAAAGTGATCAAATCCTCTCCCAATTCCACACAAAGCTTTAGTGATTAGTGAGAGATGTTTGTTGTGTTCTTTTGAGCTCTTGCGCTTGGATTGCTTCTTTCTTTCATTCTTTCTTGCGAACAACTCAATTGTAACCGAGGCAAGAGACACCAATTGTGTGGTGGTCCTTGCGGGGAAGTTTGTTCCCGTTTGTTTGAGAAGAAGAAGCTCACTCGGTCCGAGGGACCGTTTGAGAGAGGGAAAGGGTTGAAAGAGACCCGGTCTTTGTGACCACCTCAACGGGGAGTAGGTTTACAAGAACCGAACCTCGGTAAAACAAATCCGCGTGTCACACTCTTTATTCGCTTGCGATTTGTTTTGCACCCTCCCTCTCGGACTCGATTATATTTCTAACGCTAACCCAGCTTGTAGTTGTGATTAAGTTTGTAAATTTCAGATTCGCCCTATTCACCCCCCCCTCTAGGCGACTTTCAATTGGTATCGGAGCGCGGTGCTTCATTAGAGCCTAACCGCTCGAAGTGATGTCGGGAGATCACGCCAAGAAGGATATGGAGACCGGCGACAAGCCCACTACAAGCCACGGGAAGACTTCATCGGAAGAGTCCCGCAACAAGGGGAAGAAGAAGGAAAAGAAATCCTCTTCCCACAAGTCGCATCGGAGTGGCGACAAGATAAAGAAGATAAGGAAGGTGGTCTACTACGAGACCGATACTTCATCACCTTCCACCGCCGGCTCCGACGCGCCGTCCGTTACTTCTAAGCGCCATGAGCGCAAGAAGTTTAGTAAGATCCCCCTACGCTATCCTCGCATTCCTAAACATACACCTTTACTTTCCGTCCCATTAGGCAAACCACCAACGTTTGATGGTGAAGATTATGCTAGGTGAAGTGATATGATGCGATATCACCTAACCTCACTCCACAAAAGTATATGGGATATTGTTGAGTTTGGTGTACAGGTACCATCCGTAGGGGATGAAGATTATGATGAGGACGAAGTGGCCCAAATCCTACACTTCAACTCCCAAGCCACAACTATACTCCTCGCCTCCCTAAGTCGAGAGGAGTATAACAAGGTGCAAGGGTTGAAAAGTGCTAAGGAGATTTGGGACACGCTAAAGACCGCGCACGAAGGAGACGAGGTGACCAAAATCACCAAGCGGGAAACGATCGAGGGGGAGCTCGGTCGCTTCCGACTACGCCAAGGGGAGGAGCCACAAGACATGTACAACCGGCTCAAAACCTTGGTGAACCAAGTGCGCAACCTCGGGAGCAAAAAATGGGATGACCACGAAATGGTTAAGGTTATTCTAAGATCACTTGTTTTCCTTAACCCCACTCAAGTTCAATTAATTCGTGGCAATCCTAGATATACACAAATGACCCCTGAGGAAGTAATCGGGAATTTTGTGAGCTTTGAATTGATGATCAAAGGCTCAAAGAAGATCAACGAGCTTGACGGCCCCTCCACGTCCGAAGCACAACCGGTCGCATTCAAGGCGACGGAAGAAAAGAAGGAGGATCCTACTCCAAGTCGAACACCCATCGACGCCTCCAAGCTCGACAACGAGGAGATGGCGCTCATCATCAAGAGCTTCCGTCAAATCCTCAAGCAAAGGAGGGGGAAGGATTACAAGCCCCGCTCCAAGAAAGTGTGCTACAAATGTGGTAAGCCCGGTCATTTTATTGCAAAATGTCCTATTTCTAGTGACAGGGGCGACGACAAGAAGGGGAGAAGAAAGGAGAAGAAGAAGTACTACAAGAAGAAGGGCGGCGATGCCCATGTTTGCCGGGAGTGGAACTCCGACGAGAGCTCCACCGACTCCTCCTCCGACAAGGACGCCGCAAACATCGCCGTCACCAAGGGTCTTCTCTTCCCCAACGTCGGCCACAAGTGCCTCATGGCAAAGGACGGCAAAAGGAAGAAGGTAAAATCAAGATCCTCCACTAAATATGAAACCTCCAGTGATGAGGATGATGCTAGTAATGAGGAGGATAACTTGCGCATTCTTTTTGCCAACCTAAACATGCAACAAAAGGAAAAATTAAATGAATTAATTAGTGTTATTCATGAGAAGGATGATCTCTTGGACACCCAAGAGGACTTCCTTATTAAAGAAAACAAAAAACATGTTAAGGTTAAAAACGCTTATGCTCTAGAAGTAGAAAAATGTCAAAAACTATCTAGTGAGGTAAGCACTTGCCATGAGACTATTGACAACCTTAGAAATGAAAATGCTAATTTGTTAGCTAAGGTTGATTCAAATGTTTGTGATGTTTCAATTCCCAATCTTAGAAATAATAATGATGATTTGCTTGCTAAGATTGAAGAATTAAACATTTCCCTTGCTAGCCTTAGAAATGAAAATGAAAAATTGATTGCTAAGGCTAAAGATTTTGATATTTGCAATGATACTATTTCCAACCTTAGAAGTGAAAATGATATATTGCATGCTAAGGTTGTAGAATTAAAATCTTGCAAACCCTCTACATCTACCATTGAACATACTTCTATTTGCACTAGATGTAGAGATGTTGATATTGATGCTATTCATGATCATATGGTATTAATTAAGCAACAAAATGATCATATAGCAAAATTAGATGCTAAAATTGCCGAGTATGAACTTGAAAATGAAAAATTTAAATTTGCTCGTAGTATGCTTTATAGTGGGAGACGCCCTGGCATCAAGGATGGCATTGGCTTCCAAAAGGGGGACAATGTCAAACTTAATGCCCCTCCTAAAAGATTATCTAATTTTGTTAAGGGCAAAACTCCCATGCCTCAGGATAACGAGGGTTACATTTTGTACCCTGTCGGTTATCCCGAGAGCAAGATTAGGAGAATTCATTCTAGGAAGACTCACTCTGGCCCTAACCATGCTTTTATGTATAAGGGTGAGACATCTAGTTCTAGGCAACCAACCCGTGCTAAGTTGCCTAAGAAGAAAGCTCCTAGTGCATCAAATGACCATAGCATTTCATTTAAAACTTTTGATGCTTCTTATGTGTTAACTAACAAATCCGGTAAGGTAGTTGCCAAGTATGTTGAGGGCAAACACAAGGGATCAAAGACTTGTGTTTGGGTACCCAATGTTCTTGTGTCTAATGCCAAAGGACCCAAAACCATTTGGGTACCTAAAGTCAAGAACTAAAATTGTTTTGTAGGTTTATGCATCCGGGGGCTCAAGTTGGATCATCGATAGCGGGTGCACAAACCATATGACACGGGAGAAGAAGATGTTCTCCTCCTATGAGAAAAACCAAGATCCCCAACGAGCTATCACATTCGAGGATGGAAATCAAAGTTTGGTCAAAGGTTTGGGTAAAATTGCTATATCACCTGACCATTCCATTTCCAATATTTTTCTTGTAGACTCTTTAGATTACAATTTGCTTTCCGTATCTCAATTATGTCAAATGGGCTACAACTGTCTTTTTACTGATGTAGGTGTCACTGTCTTTAGAAGAAGAGATGATTCAATAGCATTTAAGGGAGTGTTAGAGGGTCAGCTATACTTAGTAGATTTTGATAGAGCTGAACTCGACACTTGCTTAATTGCTAAGACTAACATGGGTTGGCTCTGGCACCGCCGACTAGCCTATGTTGGGATGAAGAATCTTCATAAGCTTCTAAAGGGAGAGCACATTTTAGGATTAACAAATGTTCATTTTGAGAAAGACAGGATTTGTAGCGCATGTCAAGCAGGGAAGCAAGTTGGAGCTCATCATCCACACAAGAACATCATGACGACTGACAGGCCACTCGAGCTCCTTCACATGGACCTATTCGGCCCGATAGCTTACATAAGAATCGGCGGGAGTAAGTACTATCTAGTTATTGTGGATGATTATTCTCGCTTCACTTGGGTATTCTTTTTGCAGGAAAAATCTCATACCCAAGAGACCTTAAAGGGATTCTTGAGACGAGCTCAAAATGAGTTCGGCTTGAGGATCAAGAAAATAAGAAACGACAATGGGACGGAGTTCAAGAACTCAAAAATCGAAGGCTTCCTTGAGGAGGAAGGCATCAAGCATGAGTTTTCTTCTCCCTACACCCCACAACAAAATGGTGTAGTGGAGAGGAAGAATAGAACTCTATTGGACATGGCAAGAACCATGCTTGATGAGTACAAGACTTCGGATCGGTTTTGGGCCGAGGCGGTCAACACCGCCTGCTACGCCATCAACCGGTTGTATCTACACCGAATCCTCAAGAAGACGTCATACGAACTCCTAACCGGTAAAAAGCCCAATATTTCATATTTTAGAGTCTTTGGTAGCAAGTGCTTTATTCTTGTTAAAAGAGGTAGAAAATCTAAATTTGCTCCTAAGACTATACAAGGCTTTTTACTAGGATATGACTCAAACACAAGGGCATATAGAGTCTTTAACTAGTCCTCGGGACTAGTTGAAGTTTCTTGTGACGTTGTGTTTGATGAGACTAACGGCTCTCAAGTAGAGCAACTTGATCTTGATGAGATAGGTGATGAAGAGGCTCCGTGCATCGCGCTAAGGAACATGTCCATTGGGGATGTGTGTCCTAAGAAATTCGAAGAGCCTCCAAATGCACAAGATCAACCATCCCCCTCCACGCAGGCATCTCCACCAACTCAAAATGAGGATGAGGCTCAAGTTGATGAAGGAGAAGATCAAAGAGATGAGCCACCTCAAGATGACGGCAATGATCAAGGGGGAGATGCAAATGATCAAGACAAGGAGGATGAAGAACCAAAACCGCCACACCCAAGAGTCCACCAAGCAATCCAACGAGATCACCCCATCGACACCATCCTCGGTGACATTCATAAGGGGTAACCACTAGATCTCGTGTTGCACATTTTTGTGAGCATTACTCTTTTGTTTCCTCTATTGAGCCACACAGGGTAGAGGAAGCACTACAAGATTCGGATTGGGTGGTGGCAATGCAAGAGGAGCTCAACAACTTCACTAGGAATGAGGTATGGCATTTAGTTCCACGTCCTAATCAAAATGTTGTAGGAACCAAGTGGGTCTTCCGCAACAAGCAAGACGAGCATGGTGTGGTGACAAGGAACAAAGCCCGACTTGTGGCCAAGGGATATTCACAAGTCGAAGGTTTGGATTTCGGTGAAACCTATGCACCCGTAGCTAGGCTTGAGTCAATTCGCATATTACTTGCCTATGCTACTTACCATGGCTTTAAGCTTTATCAAATGGACGTGAAAAGTGCCTTCCTCAATGGACCAATCAAGGAAGAGGTCTATGTTGAGCAACCTCCCAGCTTTGAAGACAGTAAGTATCCTAACCATGTCTATAGGCTCTCTAAGGCGCTTTATGGGCTCAAGCAAGCCCCAAGAGCATGGTATGAATGCCTAAGAGATTTCCTTATTGCTAATGGCTTCAAAGTCGGAAAAGTCGATCCTACTTTATTTACTAAAACTCTTGACAATGATTTGTTTGTATGCCAAATATATGTTGATGATATTATATTTGGGTCTACTAACGAATCTACATGTGAAGAATTTAGTAGGATCGTGACACAGAAATTCGAGATGTCAATGATGGGGGAGTTGAAGTATTTCTTAGGATTTCAAGTGAAGCAACTCTAAGAGGGCACCTTCATTAGCCAAACGAAGTATACTCAAGACATTCTAAGCAAGTTTGGGATGAAGGATGCCAAACCCATCAAGACACCCATGAGAACCAATGGGCATCTCAACCTCGACACGGGAGGTAAATCCGTCGATCAAAAGGTATACCGGTCGTTGATAGGCTCTTTACTCTATTTATGTGCATCTCGACCGGATATTATGCTTTCCGTATGCATGTGTGCAAGATTCCAAGCCGACCCTAAGGAAGCTCACCTTATGGCCGTAAAATGAATCTTGAGATATTTAGTTCATACTCCTAAGTTTGGGCTTTGGTATCCTAGGGGATCCTCTTTTGATTTAATTGGTTATTCGGATGCCGATTGGGCGGGGTGTAAGATTAATAGAAAGAGCACATCAGGGACTTGCCAGTTCTTGGGAAGATCCTTGGTGTCTTGGGCTTCAAAGAAGCAAAATTTCGTCGCTCTTTCTACCGCCGAAGCCAAGTACATTGTCGCAGGCCATTGTTGCGCGCAACTACTTTGGATGAGGCAAACCCTTAGGGACTATGGTTACAAATTAACCAAAGTTCCTCTTCTATGTGATAATGAGAGTGCAATCCGCATGGCGGATAATCCCGTTGAGCATAGCCGCACTAAACACATAGTCATTCGGTATCATTTTCTAAGGGATCACCAACAAAAGGGAGATATCGAGATTGCATATATTAACACTAAAGAACAATTAGCCGATATCTTTACCAAGCCACTAGATGAACAAACTTTTAACAAACTTAGGCATGAGCTAAATATTCTTGATTCTAGGAACTTTTTTTTGATGTTTTGCACACATAGCTCATCCATATACCTTTGATCATGTCTCTTTCATATGCTATGACTAATGTGTTTTTCAAGTGAATTTCAAACCAAGTCATAGGGATATTGAAAGGAAATTGGAGTCTTCGGCGAAGACAAAGGCTTCCACTCCACTCCATGACTCATCCTTCGCCGTCGCTCCGAGCAACTCTCCGTATTTGGTATAATCTTCACTCATATGTCTTTTACCAAATGGGGAGCAAGTAGTTAGCAAGGGCTTATATTTTACTCTAAGTAACTGTTTTTGGCGATTCATGCCAAAGGGGAAGAAAGTTATAGCCCAAAGCAAAAGGACCGCACCACCACCTAGTTTTAAAACTAATGATTTTCAAATTGGTGTCTTATTGTGTTCAAAAGGGGGAGAAAGTAGTATTTTCAAAATTGATATCTTAAAACCCTCTTGAACACTAAGAGGAAGATTTTATTAAGGGGGAGTTTTGTTTAGTCAAAGGAAAGGCATTTGAAACAAGGGGAGAAAATTTCAAATCTTAAAAATGCTTCGCAAAATCTTATTCATTTACCTTTGACTATTTGCAAAAGGACTTTGAAAAGAATTTACAAAAGAATTTGCAAAAACAAAACATGTGGTGCAAGCGTGGTCCAAAATGTTAAAAATAAAGAAACAATCCATGCGTATCTTATGAGTATTTATATTGGCTCAATTCTAAGTAACCTTTGCACTTACAATTATGCAAACAAGTTCAATTATGCACTTCTATACTTGCTTTGGTTTGTGTTGGCATCAATCACCAAAAAGGGGGAGATTGAAAGGGAATTAGGCCTACACCTATTTTCTAATTGATTTTGGTGGTTGAATTGCCCAACACAAATAATTGGACTAACTAGTTTGCTCTAGTCTATAAGTTATACAGGTGCCAAAGGTTCACAAAAAGCCAATAAAAAGACCAAGAAAATGGTTCAACAAAAAGAGCAAGGGATAACCGAAGTGTGCCCTGGTCTGGCGCACCGGACTGTCCGGTGTGCCACCGGACAGTGTCCGGTGCACCACCAGACAGTGTCCGGTGCACCTGGGGACTTCAGGCTGAACTCAACACCTTCGGGAATTCTTAGAGGAGCTCCGCTATAATTCACCGGACTGTCCGGTGCACCACCGGACAGTGTCCGGTGCTCCAAGGAAGAGCGACTCTGAACTCGCCAGCTTCGGGAATCCGCTCCGCTAAAATTCACCGGACTGTCCGGTGTACACCGGACTGTTCGGTGTGACAGCGGAGCAACGGCTACTTCAAGCGCAACGGTCGTCTGCAACGCATTAAATGCGCGCCAGCGCGCGCAGAGGAGCAGAGCACGCGCGGGTGGCACACCGGACAGCCTACAAGGCATGTCCGGTGCACCACCGGACAGCCAGGCGGGCCCACACGTCAGAGCTCCAACGGTCGGAACCTAACGGCAGGGTGACGTGGCTGGCGCACCGGACAGTGTCTGGTGCGCCATGCGACAGCAGCTTCCACCAAACGGCTAGTTTGGGGGTTGGGGTTATAAATACCCCCAACCACCCCACATTCAAGTAATCCAAGTCTTCCACCTTCCAACTACTTACAAGAGCTAGGCATTCAATACAAGACACACCAAAGTGATCAAATCCTCTCCCAATTCCACACAAAGCTTTAGTGATTAGTGAGAGAGATTTGTTGTGTTCTTTTGAGCTCTTGCGCTTGGATTGCTTCTTTCTTTCATTCTTTCTTGCGAACAACTCAATTGTAACCGAGGCAAGAGACACCAATTGTGTGGTGGTCCTTGCGGGGAAGTTTGTTCCCGTTTGATTGAGAAGAAGAAGCTCACTCGGTCCGAGGGACCGTTTGAGAGAGGGAAAGGGTTGAAAGAGACCCGGTCTTTGTGACCACCTCAACGGGGAGTAGGTTTACAAGAACCGAACCTCGGTAAAACAAATCCGCGTGTCACACTCTTTATTCGCTTGCGATTTGTTTTGCACCTTCTCTCTCGGACTCGATTATATTTCTAACGCTAACTCGGCTTGTAGTTGTGATTAAGTTTGTAAATTTCAGATTCGCCCTATTCACCCCCCCCCCCTAGGCGACTTTCAACTAGAGTTGATTTTGGGAACTTGGAGTGGATTGATTGCTTTGATTGTGTCTTGGAGTGTTGGACTTTGCTCTTGCAATGAATGAATATTTCAGAAGGCTTGGATGGCTTTGAATGAGGTGGTTGGGGGTATTTATAGCCCTCAACCACTTCCTAGCCGTTGGTGAAGTCTGCTGGCGATGGGCGCACCAGACAGTTCGGTGGCGCACCGAACAGTCACTGTTCACTGTCCGGTGCGCGCCACATCAGCGCGTCCGTTAGGGTTTGGAGCAGTTGACCGTTGGAGACGTTTGTCTTTATGCTGCACCGGACAGTTCGGTGCCACACCAGACAGTCCGGTGCCACACCATACAGTCCGGTGACCTCTGACTTTTGCACTCTGACTTCTGTCGCGGCACTGTTCATCTAACGAAACGACCGTTGGCGCACAAGGAGTCGTTGCTCCGCTGGCTCACCGGACAGTCCGGTGAATTTTAGTGGAGCGCGCCTCTGAATTCCTGAGAGTAGCTGGTTTGGGTCTTTACGGGTCTGGTGCACCGGACACTGTCCGGTGCGCCAAATTTCAGCACACTCTAAGTCTTGCTCCAGTTTTTGATTGAGTCACTAACTGGATTTCTTTTTTGGTTTGTGTTGAACCTTATGCACCTGAGATAAAAGACATCTAGATAAACTAGTTAGTCCATGTGGTTTGTGTTGGACATCAACCACCAAAATCGATTATATGAAATGGTTAAGTCCATTTCCCTTTCACCTTTGAAAGAGCCTTCCATTCTTCGGACTGTATCGAGACACTTCTCAGGCTTCGAATCTCTTGCTCTCCTGCTTTTATCAACATGGCTTGTGATGACCTGTGAGTCAGATTTGAGGACTACTCTTCTTATTCCCATCGCCTTAAGCTTTCAAAGCCCCAAGATAAGGGCTTTGTACTCTGTAATATTATTTGTGCAGTTGAACTCCAATCTGGCTACATAGCAGGTTTTGATCTTGGATGGTGAAATTAGGATACCAGCTGCACCTGCGCCGAAGGTCCTCCATGACCCATCACAGAACACTGTCCAAGCTTCATTGTCTGTTGAGCTTTCTTCGTCCTTAGCCCCTGGCGTCCAATCAGCAATGAAGTCTATTAATGCTTGGGATTGAATCGAAGACCTATGAACAAAATCAACAGTGAATTCAATCAGTTCTGCAGCCCACTTTCCAACTCTTCTTGTGGCCTCTCTGTTCCTTATAATGTCCTTGAGAGGTTGAGACGAAGGTACTATAATGTGGTATGACTAGAAATAATGTCGAAACTTTCTGAAGGCCATCAATACAGCATAAAGCACCTTCTCCAGCTCTGTGTAATTTCTTTTTGGTGGACTAAGTACTTCAAAGACGAAGTACACTGGAACTTGCTTCTTCGCTTGGCCATCTTGTTTCTCCTGCACCAGCGCTGCACTGACTGCAGCGTGGCAAGCAGCTACATACAGTAGCAACGGGGCTCCTGACGAAGGTGGAGTCAATGTTGTCAATTGTATCAGATACTGCTTCAGTTCTTCGAAAGCCTTTTGTTGAATTGGTCTCCATTGAAATACTTCGCTGATTTCAGCACTTGGAAGAATGGCAAATTCCTCTCTTCTGATCTTGAGATGAACTTGTTTAGATATGTCAGTCTTCTTGTTAATCTCTGAGCACATTTTCTTGTCCTTGGTGGCTCCATCCGAAGTATAGCTTCTATCTTGCTTGGATTTGCTTCAATTCCTTTTGTTGATACAAGGCACCCATGAAACTTTCTCTTCTTCACCCCGAAGACGCATTTCTCTGGGTTTAGCTTGAGACCAGCATTTCTAAAATTGGCAAATGTTTCTCGCAGGTCGGCAATATGATTTTCTTGCTTCGTGCTTTTTACAATGATGTCATCGACATATGTCAAGACATTCCTGCCAATCTGAGAGTTAAGGGCTCTGGATGTCATTCTGCTGAAGCTTCCTTCGGCATTCTTGAGCCCCTTGGGCATCCGAAGGTAGCAATAGGTCTCACTAGAGGTTATGAAGCTTGTCTTAGGCTCATCTTCCTTCTTTATCCAGATTTGATGATAGCCTGAATAACAATCCAATAGACTCATGAGCTCTGAAGTGGTTGTTGCATCCACAAGGGAGTCTATTCTTAGCAAGGGGAACTCATCCTTCGAGCATGCCTTATTGAGATCTGTGAAATCAATACACATTCTCCACTTTCATTGGCCTTCTTTATCATCACAGTATTAGCTAGCCATTCTGGATATGCCACCTCTCTGATTACTCCGGCACTTAGGAGTCTTTTGACTTTGTTTCTTGCACCTTCGGCTTTGTCATCGGACATCTTCCGAAGCTTCTATTTCCTAGGTCTAATAGCTGGGTCTATATTGAGTGAGTGTTCAATGACATCTTCATGCACAGATATGCTGGGTGGAGTATTGCTTCGAAGGCATTTAGTGTCCCTCGACCAATGATTGCATTGTAAGGATAATCCATATCAACAATGTCAAATACCACTTGTTCTGTTCGTGTGTTATGAACATAACCGAAGGTGATTGGCATTGTTATCTTTCCAAGTGCCACTATCTGCCTTCCTCTGAAGCCACACAAGGGGTGTGTTGCATCATGTATCTTGTCATCTTGCTCCTGCATCTGCCTGAAGGCTTTTGCGAAGATGATATCTGCTGCACTGCATGTGTCTACAAGGACATCGTGAACTAGAAACCCTTTGATAACACAAGATATGACCATTGCATCATTATGTGGGTAATCCTCGAGCTGAAGGTCCTCCTGGGAGAATGTGATTGGTATATGAGACCACTTGGACTTGATGAAGGGTCCCTGCACTCCAACATGTTGTACCCTTATCTATGCTTCCTTCTTCTGCTTCGTATTGGCTGGTTCAAAACTTGAGCCGCCTGTGATTGGAAGCACTAGCTTCAGAGCCGAAGGTGTCACAGCTTGGTCACCTTGAGAAGTCATTGTCGTGGAAGTGAGTTCACCAGAGGTGGGCGCCAATGTTGGTTACTTGTTCTCAAATGTTGTGAATTAAGAACAAAGCAACACAATTGTTAAAGATTAAGGAACTTTGTCCTCCAAAGCATTATCTCCTCTCGGATATAATGATTTTCAAACAAAGGTCATGAAGGACATGCCTTCATGATTCATAAGAATTAAAGTACATAAAGACAATGAATGTAATTTATTGGCTCATACATATATGTATTTCATAATATGCACATGGGCATTAACAGAATTTATATTACATTGATACCTTCGACTTGTTCGAAGGTGTTGATGTGAGAGCGATTACAATTCAGCGTGAATAATATGGGGGTATTGTTCACCTATTTATAGGCACGGGACGCAGCCCGGGTAAAAGTACATTTATGACCTTAACACTTATCCATGATTGCAACATAAATCACTAGGGACTAGCTAGTCTTTTCCTCTTTGGCTTGGCTCCATGTTTGATCTTCGACATTGTTTTAAGCCGAAGCTGTCGTCCTTCGGTGGTAGCTTCGGTATTCGCCATCGTTGCTTCCGGACAGTATCTTCGTCTCAAGGATCTTCAGCATAGAGAGAGAGAGAGAGTCCTCAAAATCACTTTGCTAATGACGCCTTTGTCTTGAGGACCTTCGGTGGAGAAGACCCCCAACATCCAGTGTAGTTTTAAACCTACTCACTCTAACACTTACATTATTATACTTGTTAGTGTGGTAGGTTCTTGACAAGCTAGAGTAGTGTTGGTGTAGTTGTAACTAGTTATAGTTGCTCTTGTTAGTAGCTTTAGCTAGTTGTAGCTTATTTGTTTGATTTAGGATAGAAACCAAGCTACTAGATTTATAATAGAGGTGTGCTTGGGTGAATTAGTGCTAGAGCAAATAGCCACCATTAGCCTCATTTTATAATAATCATTTTTCTCTAGTGTTTGTGGTTTATAGAGAACTTTTATAACCTATTCCCCCGCTATCCATCGAGGTCCTTTGAACAATGTCGTATATGCGTCAACTATGGAGTCCCCTAGCATGTTAATTATTTCTTCTCATGAACGTAGTATCAACCTCATGGAACACATGCTCCTCTTCAAGAGTGTACGGTCCTACTGACCAGGTTCGGCACCAAAATAATAGTGCATAGTTGCTAGCTATAATGTGCATCTTTGACGTCACCTCCTGTAGCGTGTGTCCTTGAAAACATTCGGTTTCAGTGCGTTCGCAACGCAGCTACCAAAAATGTCCTTTATATTTTTTTTTCAAAAATCGTGCAATTTTAATACTAATTAAATTTAGAAAAAAAAGATTAACGATATATTAATAACATTAGACATGTGCATGTATGATCTTAGTGCAACGCATGTGAACATGATACTAATAATCATGATTTTAATTTCAAAAAATAAAGGACAAGATGCAAAAATAGCATAAACAGCGACACCAGAGACGACACTAGTTGTCATAACGTTTGTTGATGTAGTCATCATGTTTGATGCCCTACATGCACTAAAGTTGCAGTACCAATCACTACCATCGACAGTCGTGAAGTTGATCCATAAGTCGAAGAACGAACAAGCGATTGGGTGAAAGACACTCATAAAAAACTAATTGCCGATCTTCATCCATATACAGATGAACTCACGATCAACGCTAGTTTTAGAGGACTGCTCTTTGTATTGAACTCGGACGGAAATGGCAGAGAGCAGCACAACGGTAGTGTGGTGGTGTTCTTGACTATGTGTTCTCCCTTGCGAACAAGAGAAACAGACATATGGAGAGATTAGCCATAGCGTCGGCTGCTACCAATAACTTATGAAAAAAGAAAAGAAAAAAACAATTACCATTAACTACTAAAACATCATGACCCATTAGCATATAATAGTCATCATAAACTACTAGCAAAAAGTGGTCATTATACACATTATATATTTAACACTAATTGAAACGTCAATTACACTATATTAAAAAAAACATATACATATTATATGTATATAGCATTAACTATGGTTTTAAAATTAGAGTCATGTTTGTTTCGACTTCTAACCATGGCCTCTGGCAATCAAATGTTTCACTTCCCAGCCAATTTCCTTGAGAATCACTTATGTAAAGGTCGCCAAAATCAATGTGAATGCAGAATCCGTCGAGCCATCGCGACGGGAGGAACCCGCCGATTTGTAAACACTAAACTATGTAGACCCTTCGTCTTTCTCCGTACGCAAGCCCGAGATTATGCAGATTCTTATGGCAACTAGATTACCCAAGAATCCAAATTCAAAAAAAAGCTCTCCATGAAAAAAAAAACTCGTCCCAAACATGTCCCGGATAAAACATCCACCACGCACAGGTAGGAGTGGTAATGGAACACAATCTAAATGTTTTTCACGATAAGTTAGAATCCTTAATTAATTTTAGTTTAGAAAATAAATAGAAATATTACACGAATCCTTAAATTTTATAGTTCAAAAAATAGAGTCCATTATCACTCCGTCCTCCAGGTTGAATGGCTGACTTTTCGTGCGTGACAGAAGAGGGTGTGCCGAGTTGATGCATTGCAAGGTACAGTACGGTCACGAGTTCGGGGTCACGTCTCAGGCTCAGGCCCCTTTTGCCTTCCGCAAGGCCCAAGCTCTCTTTTTTTTCTCTCTTTCTCTCAAACTCCAGGTATCTTGTTTTCTGTTGGACTACTTTTATCCCCTTTCGGAACGGGTCTCAAAAATATAGGGACAGATCAGGATATTTATTTGGATATCAAATTTTTGGACTTTTTTCTTCGATCGTGAACAAATAACATATATAATTTGTTATGTAAATTTATATTCTTATTTTTAGCAATGAGACTATTAATCTTTAAAAAAATAAACATTAAATTTATTCTATATCTTTTTAAATAATTGATATAAAATTCGAATGTCTATCCGAATACGGATTCGGATGTTTTTTTTACCTTTTTTGTTGTAGGGAGAAAATAATGTACATAAAAAAAATTATACAAAAAAATATTTAAATACTTTATAATAATCTTAATAACATTGCCAAAAATTAGCTTTGAATTCTATGTATATATATACTAAAATATTAGATTTGTGATACGAGTCTTAAAAAATAGACCTCCCAAATAGCGCGATCGTCATCATAATACAAGCCGCATGCAAAAAGGTTGCTCACTTGCTCAGACAGTCAGACGAGACGACCCTCATGAGGCGTATGGATCGCATCTAGGTACAGGGAGGTACACGTGCAGAACCGTCTCGAACCCTCGCCACCCACCGGCCTTGAGCAGTTGAAGGCTGTAGCGCATGCATGCATGCATGCATCCAGTGGCGGACCTAGGATTTTTATATAGGGTGTGCCACAACAAAATTTTTATGTAGAATTTTATCTAATGTACATATAATTTCATAGTAAATTTGGTAAACAATTTGATATATAGATATAAAGTTTAACACTCAACAAATAAGCATGAAAATTGCATATATTAAACATAAAGATTGCAATAATACTACTTATCTGGCCTGCGCTTCCTCATAGTAAATTTGGATTCACAATTTCTTCATTTATTCTCTCTTCCACTTGTTCTTGAGGTGTCGACTGATAGTCGCCTAGAGGGGGGGTGAATAGGGCGAAACTGAAATTTACAAATATAAACACAACTACAAGCCGGGTTAGTGTTAGAAATATAAATGAGTCCGAGAGAGAGGGCGCAAAACAAATCCCAAGCGAATAAGCAAGTGAGACACGGAGATTTGTTTTACCGAGGTTCGGTTCTTGCAAACCTACTCCCCGTTGAGGAGGCCACAAAGGCCGGGTCTCTTTCAACCCTTCCCTCTCTCAAACGGTCCCTCGGACCGAGTGAGCTTCTCTTCTCAAATCAAAGCCGGGAACAAAACTTCCCCGCAAGGGCCACCACACAATTGGTGCCTCTTGCCTTGATTACAATGGAGTTGTGATCTCAAGAACAAGTGAGAAAGAAAAGAAGCAATCCAAGCGCAAGAGCTCAAATGAACACGGCAAATCACTCTCACTAGTCACTAGGGCTTTGTGTGGAATTGGAGAGGATTTGATCTCTTTAGTGTGTCTAGAATTGAATGCTAGAGCTCTTGTAGTAGTTGAGAAGTGGAAAACTTGGATGCAATGAATGGTGGGGTGGTTGGGGTATTTATAGCCCCAACCACCAAACTTGACCGTTGGCTGGAGGCGTCTGCTCGATGGCGCACCGGACAGTCCGGTGCACACCGGACAGTCCGGTGCCCCTGCCACGTCATCACTGCCGTTGGATTCTAGCCGTTGGAGCTTCTGACTTGTGGGCCCTCCTGAGTGTCCGGTGCACACCGGACATGTACTGTTTGATGTCCGGTGCACCGGCATGGGCGTGCCTGACGTCTGCGCGCAGCATAAATGCACCGCAGGGAGCCGTTGGCGCCGCAGAGAGACGTTGCTCCGCTGGCACACCGGACAGTCCGGTGCACACCGGACAGTCCGGTGAATTTTAGCGGAGCGGCTGCCGCGCGAACCCGAGGCTGGCGAGTTCCTGAGGCCGACTTCCCTTGGCGCACCGGACACTGTCCGGTGTACACCGGACAGTCCGGTGAATTATAGCCGAGTCGCCTTGGAATTTCCCGAAGGTGGCGAGTTGGAGTCTGAGTCCCCTGGTGCACCGGACAGGTACTGTTCACTGTCCGGTGGCACACTGGACAGTCCGGTGCGCCAGACCAGGGGTGCCTTCGGTTGCCCCTTTGCTCCTTTGTTGAATCCAAAACTTGGTCTTTTTATTGGCTAAGTGTGAACCTTTTACACCTGTATATACTATACACTTGGGCAAACAAGTTAGTCCAAAGATTTGTGTTGGGCAATTCAACCACCAAAATTATATAGGAACTAGGTGTAAGCCTAATTCCCTTTCAATCTCCCCCTTTTTGGTGATTGATGCCAACACAAACCAAAGCAAATAGAGAAGTGCATAATTGAACTAGTTTGCATAATGTAAGTGAAAAGGTTACTTGGAATTAAGCCAATATAACTACTTACAAGATATGCAAGGAATGTTTCTTTCTTATATAACATTTTGGACCACGTTTGCACCACATGTTTTGTTTTTGCAAATTCTTTTTGTAAATCCATTTCAAAGATCTTTTGCAAATAGTCAAAGGTAAATGAATAAGAGTTTGCAAAGCATTTTCAAGATTTGAAATTGTCTCCCCCTATTTCAAATGCTTTTCCTTTGACTAAACAAAACTCCCCCTAAAAGAGATCCACCTCTTAGTGTTCAAGAGGGTTTTGATATACCATTTTTGAAATACTACTTTCTCCCCCTTTTGAACACAATAGGATACCAAATGATAAAGACTTTTGGAAAGCACTAAGTTTTTGAATTTGGTGGTGGTGGTGCGGTCCTTTTGCTTTGGGCTCATTTCTCCCCCTTTTTGGCATGAATCGCCAAAAACGGAATCATTAGAGCCCTCCTGAGTAATTTCTTCCCCTTTGGTCATAAGTAAATGAGTTAAGATTATACCAAAGACGAAATCCGGTCCTTTTGCTTTTGAGCTTTTACTCTCTCCTCCAAGGATGAAGTCCTTTTCTTTGATGCTCATTTCTCCCCAAGGAATAGAGAGTTGCTCGGAGTGATGGCGAAGCATGAGTTACGGAGTGGAAGCCTTTGTCTTCGCCGAAGACTCCAATTCCCTTTCAATATACCTATGACTTGGTTTGAAATAGACTTGAAAACACATTAGTCATAGCATATAAAGGAGATATGATCAAAGGTATTCAAATGAGCTATGTGTGCAAGCTTAGCAAAAGAAATTTCTAGAATCAAGAATATTGAGCTCATGCCTAAGTCTGGTAAAAGATTGTTCATCAAGTGGCTTGGTAAAGATATCGGCTAATTGATCTTTAGTATTAATGTAAGAAATCTCGATATCCCCCTTTTGTTGGTGATCCCTAAGAAAATGATACCGAATGGCTATGTGCTTAGTGCGGCTATGCTCGACGGGATTGTCGGCCATTTTAATTGCACTCTCATTATCACATAGCAAAGGGACTTTGGTTAATTTGTAACCGTAGTCCCGCAGGGTTTGCCTCATCCAAAGCAATTGCGCGCAACAATGTCCTGCGGCAATGTACTCGGCTTCGGCGGTGGAAAGAGCGACCGAATTTTGCTTCTTTGAAGCCCAAGACACCAAGGATCTTCCCAAGAACTGGCAAGTCCCCGATGTGCTCTTCCTATTGATTTTGCACCCCGCCCAATCGGCATCCGAATAACCAAGTAAATCAAATGTGGATCCCCGAGGGTACCAAAGCCCAAACTTAGGGGTATAAGCCAAATATCTCAAGATTCGTTTTACGGCCGTAAGGTGGGATTCCTTAGGGTCGGATTGGAATCTTGCACACATGCAAACGGAAAGCATAATGTCCGGTCGAGATGCACATAAATAAAGCAATGAACCAATCATCGACCGGTATACCTTTTGATCCACGGACTTACCTCCCGTGTCGAGGTCGAGATGCCCATTAGTTCCCATGGGTGTCTTGATGGGTTTGGCATCCTTCATCCCAAACTTAGCAAGAATGTCTTGAGTGTACTTCGTTTGGCTAATGAAGGTGCCCTCTTGGAGTTGCTTGACTTGGAATCCTAGAAAATACTTCAACTCCCCCATCATCGACATCTCGAATTTCTGTGTCATGATCCTACTAAACTCTTCACATGTAGACTCGTTAGTAGACCCAAATATAATATCATCAACATAAATTTGGCATACAAACAAGTCATTTTCAAGAGTTTTAGTAAAGAGTGTAGGATCGGCCTTGCCGACTTTGAAGCCATTAGCAATAAGGAAATCTCTAAGGCATTCATACCATGCTCTTGGGGCTTGCTTGAGCCCATAAAGCGCCTTAGAGAGCCTATAGACATGATTAGGATACTCACTGTCTTCAAAGCCAGGAGGTTGCTCAACATAGACCTCTTCCTTGATCGGTCCATTTAGGAAGGCACTTTTCACGTCCATTTGATAGAGCTTAAAGCCATGGTAAGTAGCATAGGCCAATAATATGCGAATTGACTCAAGCCTAGCTACGGGTGCATAGGTTTCACCGAAATCCAAACCTTCGACTTGTGAATACCCTTTGGCTACGAGTCGAGCTTTGTTCCTTGTCACCACACCATGCTCATCTTGCTTGTTGCGGAAGACCCATTTGGTTCCTACAACATTTTGGTTAGGACGTGGAACTAAATGCCAGACCTCATTCCTCGTGAAATTGTTGAGCTCCTCTTGCATCGCCACCACCCAATCCGAATCTTGGAGAGCTTCCTCTACCCTGTGTGGCTCAATAGAGGAAACAAAAGAGTAATGTTCACAAAAATGAGCAACCCGAGATCGAGTAGTTACCCCCTTATGAATGTCGCCGAGGATGGTGTCGACGGGGTGATCTCGTTGGATTGCTTGGTGGACTCTTGGGTGTGGCGGTCTTGGTTCTTCCTCATCCTCCTTTTCTTGATCATTTGTATCTCCCCCTTGATCATTGCTATCATCTTGAGGTGGCTCGTCTTCTTGATTTTGCTCTTCATCATTTTGAGCCTCATCCTCATTTTGAGTTGGTGGAGATGCTTGCATGGAGGAGGATGGTTGATCTTGTGTACTTGGAGGCTCTTCGGATTCCTTAGGACACACATCCCCGATGGACATGTTCCTTAGCGCGATGCATGGAGCCTGTTCTTCACCTATCTCATCAAGATCAACTTGCTCTACTTGAGAGCCGTTAGTTTCATCAAACACAACGTCACAAGAGACTTCAACTAGTCCAGTGGACTTGTTAAAGACCCTATATGCCCTTGTGTTTGAGTCATAACCAAGTAAAAAGCCTTCTACAGTTTTAGGAGCAAATTTAGATTTTCTACCTCTTTTAATAAGAATGAAGCATTTGCTACCAAAAACTCTAAAATATGAAATGTTGGGCTTTTTACCGGTTAGGAGTTCATATGATGTCTTCTTGAGGATTCGGTGAAGATATAACCGGTTGATGGCGTAGCAGGCGGTGTTGACCGCTTCGGCCCAAAACCTGTCCGGTGTCTTGTACTCATCAAGCATGGTTCTTGCCATGTCCAATAGAGTTCGATTCTTCCTCTCCACTACACCATTTTGTTGTGGCGTGTAGGGAGAGGAGAACTCATGCTTGATGCCCTCCTCCTCAAGGAAGCCTTCAATTTGAGAGTTCTTGAACTCCGTCCCGTTGTCGCTTCTTATTTTCTTGATCCTTAAGCCGAACTCATTTTGAGCTCGTCTCAAGAATCCCTTTAAGGTCTCTTGGGTTTGAGATTTTTCCTGTAAAAAGAATACCCAAGTGAAGCGAGAATAATCATCCACAATAACAAGACAATACTTACTCCCGCCGATGCTTATGTAAGCAATCGGGCCGAATAGATCCATGTGGAGTAGCTCAAGCGGCCTGTCGGTCGTCATGATGTTCTTGTGTGGGTGATGGACTCCAACTTGCTTCCCTGCCTGGCATGCGCTACAAATCCTGTCTTTCTCAAAATGAACATTTGTTAATCCTAAAATGTGCTCTCCCTTTAGAAGCTTATGAAGATTCTTCATCCCAACATGGGCTAGTCGACGATGCCAGAGCCAACCCATGTTAGTCTTAGCAATTAAGCAAGTGTCGAGTTCAGCTCTATCAAAATCTACCAAGTATAGCTGACCCTCTAACACTCCCTTAAATGCTATTGAATCATCACTTCTTCTAAAGACAGTGACACCAACATCAGTGAATAGACAGTTGTAGCCCATTTGACATAATTGAGAAACGGAAAGCAAGTTGTAATCTAAGGAATCTACAAGAAAAACATTGGAAATGGAATGGTCAGGAGATATAGCAATTTTACCAAGACCTTTGACCAAACCTTGATTTCCATCCCCGAATGTGATAGCTCGTTGGGGATCTTGGTTTTTCTCATATGAGGAGAACATCCTTTTCTCCCCTGTCATGTGGTTTGTGCACCCGCTATCGAGTATCCAACTTGAGCCCCCGGATGCATAAACCTACAAAACAATTTTAGTTCTTGACTTTAGGTACCCAAACGGTTTTGGGTCCTTTGGCATTAGAAACAAGAACTTTGGGTACCCAAACACAAGTCTTGGAGCCCTTGTGTTTGCCCCCAACAAATTTGGCAACTACCTTGCCGGATTTGCTAGTAAGCACATAAGATGCATCAAAAGTTTTAAATGAAATGGCATGATCATTTGATGCATTAGGAATTTTCTTCTTAGGCAACTTAGCATGGGTTGGTTGCCTAGAACTAGATGTCTCACCCTTATACATAAAAGCATGATTAGGGCCAGAGTGAGACTTCCTAGAATGAATCTTCCTAATTTTGCTCTCAGGATAGCCGGCAGGGTATAAAATGTAACCCTCGTTATCCTGAGGCATGGGAGCTTTGCCCTTAACAAAGTTAGACAAGTTCTTAGGAGGGGCATTAAGTTTGACATTGTCTTCCCTTTGGAAGCCAATGCCATCCTTGATGCCAGGGCGTCTCCCATTATAAAGCATGCTACGAGCAAATTTAAATTTCTCATTTTCTAAGTTGTGCTCGGCAATTTTAGCATCTAGTTTAGCTATATGATCATTTTGTTGCTTAATTAAAATCATGTGATCATGAATAGCATCAATATCAACATTTCTACATCTAGTACAAATAGATACATGCTCAACAATAGATGTAGAGGGTTTGCAAGATTTTAATTCTACAACCTTAGCATGCAGCATATCATTTTTAGTTCTAAGGTCAGAAATTGTAACATTGCAAACATGAGAATCAACCTTAGCATTTAAAATAGCATTTTCATTCCTAAGGTTGTCAATTATTTCACGGCAAGTGCTTAGCTCACTAGATAATTTTTCACATTTTTCTACTTCTAGAGCATAAGCCTTTTTAACCTTAACATGTTTTTTGTTTTCTTTAATTAGACAATCCTCTTGGGAATCCAAAAGGTCGTCCTTTTCATGAATAGCACTAACCAATTCATTCAATTTTTCTTTTTGAGCTATGTTAAGGTTGGCAAAAAGGGAACGCAAATTATCTTCCTCATCACTAGCATTGTCATCACTAGAGGATTCATATTTAGTGGAGGATTTAGATTTAACCTTCTTTTTGCCGTCCTTTGCCATGAGGCACTTGTGGCCGACGTTGGGGAAGAGGAGTCCCTTGGTGACGGCGATGTTGGCGGCGTCCTCGTCGTCGGAGGAGTCGCTTGAGCTCTCGTCGGAGTCCCACTCGCGACAAACATGGGCATCGCCGCCCTTCTTCTTGTAATACCTCTTCTTTTCCTTTCGTCTCCCCTTCTTGTCGTCACCTCGGTCACTGTCACTAGATATAGGACATTTAGCAATAAAATGACCGGGCTTACCACACTTGTAGCAAACCTTCTTGGAGCGGGACTTGTAGTCTTTCCCCCTCCTTTGTTTGAGGATTTGGCGGAAGCTCTTGATGACGAGCGCCATTTCCTCATTGTCGAGCTTGGAGGCGTCGATTGGTTGTCGACTTGGTGTAGCCTCCTCCTTCTTCTCCTCCGTTGCCTTGAATGCAACGGGTTGGGCTTCGGATGAGTCGCCAAGCTCGTTGATTTTCCTCGAGCCTTCTATCATGCACTCAAAACTTACAAAATGCCCGATAACTTCCTCGGGGGTCATTTTAGTATATCTAGGATTACCACGAATCAATTGAACTTGAGTGGGATTAAGAAAAATGAGAGATCTTAAAATAACATTTACCACTTCGTGATCGTCCCACTTCTTGCTCCCGAGGTTGCGCACTTGGTTCACCAAAGTCTTGAGCCGGTTGTACATGTGTTGTGGCTCCTCTCCTTTGTGAAGCCGGAACCGACCGAGCTCCCCCTCGATCGTTTCCCGCTTGGTGATCTTGGTGAGCTCGTCTCCCTCGTGCGCGGTTTTGAGTACATCCCAAATCTCCTTGGCGCTCTTTAACCCTTGTACTTTGTTATACTCCTCTCTACTTAGAGAGGCGAGGAGTATTGTTGTTGCTTGAGAGTTGAAGTGCTCGATTTGGGCCACTTCATCCTCATCATAGTCCTCATCCCCTACGGATGGTACCTGCGCGCCAAACTCAACAACATCCCATATGCTTTTGTGGAGCGAGGTTAGATGAAATCGCATTAAATCGCTCCACCTAGCGTAATCTTCACCATCAAATGTTGGTGGTTTGCCTAATGGGACGGAAAGTAAAGGTGTATGTTTGGAAATGCGAGGGTAACGTAGGGGGATCTTACTATACTTCTTGCGCTCTTGGCGCTTAGAAGTGACGGAGGGCGCATCGGAGTCGGAGGTCGATGTTGATGAAGTGTCGGTCTCGTAGTAGACCACCTTCCTCATCCTCTTGTGCTTGTCGCCTTTCCGATGCGGCTTGTGGGAAGAAGATTTTTCCTTCTTCTCTTTGTGATGAGAAGAAGATTTCTTCTCCTTCCCTTTGTTGGAGGAGCTCTTCTTCTTCTCCCTCCTTTTGGTGCGGGACTCTTCCGATGAAGTGCTCCCGTGGCTTGTAGTGGGCTTTTCGCCGGTCTCCATCTCCTTCTTGGCGTGATCTCCCGACATCACTTCGAGCGGTTAGGCTCTAATGAAGCACCGGGCTCTGATACCAATTGATAGTCGCCTAGAGGGGGGGTGAATAGGGCGAAACTGAAATTTACAAATATAAACACAACTACAAGTCGGGTTAGTGTTAGAAATATAAATGAGTCCGAGAGAGAGGGCGCAAAACAAATCCCAAGCGAATAAGCAAGTGAGACACGGAGATTTGTTTTACCGAGGTTCGGTTCTTGCAAACCTACTCCCCGTTGAGGAGGCCACAAAGGCCGGGTCTCTTTCAACCCTTCCCTCTCTCAAACGGTCCCTCGGACCGAGTGAGCTTCTCTTCTCAAATCAAAGCCGGGAACAAAACTTCCCCGCAAGGGCCACCACACAATTGGTGCCTCTTGCCTTGATTACAATGGAGTTGTGATCTCAAGAACAAGTGAGAAAGAAAAGAAGCAATCCAAGCGCAAGAGCTCAAATGAACACGGCAAATCACTCTCACTAGTCACTAGGGCTTTGTGTGGAATTGGAGAGGATTTGATCTCTTTAGTGTGTCTAGAATTGAATGCTAGAGCTCTTGTAGTAGTTGAGAAGTGGAAAACTTGGATGCAATGAATGGTGGGGTGGTTGGGGTATTTATAGCCCCAACCACCAAACTTGACCGTTGGCTGGAGGCGTCTGCTCGATGGCGCACCGGACAGTCCGGTGCACACCGGACAGTCCGGTGCCCCTGCCACGTCATCACTGCCGTTGGATTCTAGCCGTTGGAGCTTCTGACTTGTGGGCCCTCCTGAGTGTCCGGTGCACACCGGACATGTACTGTTTGATGTCCGGTGCACCGGCATGGGCGTGCCTGACGTCTGCGCGCAGCATAAATGCACCGCAGGGAGCCGTTGGCGCCGCAGAGAGACGTTGCTCCGCTGGCACACCGGACAGTCCGGTGCACACCGGACAGTCCGGTGAATTTTAGCGGAGCGGCTGCCGCGCGAACCCGAGGCTGGCGAGTTCCTGAGGCCGACTTCCCTTGGCGCACCGGACACTGTCCGGTGTACACCGGACAGTCCGGTGAATTATAGCCGAGTCGCCTTGGAATTTCCCGAAGGTGGCGAGTTGGAGTCTGAGTCCCCTGGTGCACCGGACAGGTACTGTTCACTGTCCGGTGGCACACTGGACAGTCCGGTGCGCCAGACCAGGGGTGCCTTCGGTTGCCCCTTTGCTCCTTTGTTGAATCCAAAACTTGGTCTTTTTATTGGCTAAGTGTGAACCTTTTACACCTGTATATACTATACACTTGGGCAAACAAGTTAGTCCAAAGATTTGTGTTGGGCAATTCAACCACCAAAATTATATAGGAACTAGGTGTAAGCCTAATTCCCTTTCATCGACGCTTGAGTAACATCCGGAGATAATGAAGAAGCAATAAACTTCTGTTTTTTTGCAGCATGATTGCGAAAAAGAGAGGCAATATCTCCATGCTTCTTCATATTTTAGTCACTAAAAAAATAATGGTAATGAATCAATAATTAATAAGACAAAAATCAACAACAATATATATCGCAAAAACGTGAGCTGCCTGCGTTCCGACCGATCGAATCGACCAGGCACACGAATAAGCAGCTCAACGATTTCTTTTTGTGGTGCCTGCCGCCTGCTACACCTGCTCCAGGTTTCAGATTCTAGTCTGGAGGTGCGAGTAGAGGTCTAGAGGAAGACCAATCCAATCACCACCACCAATGGCCTTCTGCTTCAAGAAATGAATAAGCAGCTGCTGATTTGCGACCAAAAAAGATTCCGTCAGTTCAGCGTTTATGGAAGCGAGGCTGCCCTGCACCCGCCACACGCCGCTGCCGCCGCACCTCACGTAGCCGCCCTGCCGCTCGATGCGCGCCCGCTCGTCCTCCCGGGCGCAGGTGTGGTCCGCCGTCAGCGCGGCCGCGGTGCCGCTGCGGCTCAGCACCACGCGGCAGTCGCCGACAATAGCAGACGACGAGAAGACGAGAAGACGATCGCCAAGAACAGCTCGCCAAAAACAGCCCGCCGCCAAAAACAGCGCCAGAAACAGAATGCCGAACCGATCGCGGAGAGAAGACAAAAAGTCGGCCAACTGGGATGGTCGGGTGGGGTCTCTGGTGGGCCTGGCTTAGGGTGTGCCAGGGCCCACCTGGACCCCCCTGTGGGTCCGCCCCTGCATGCATCACAGACCGCCGTATCTCATCTCATCATACGGTGATGGATCCGCGACTTTTTTTTCTCTCTTCTTCTTCTTCGCATCCGGCGATCGAGTGGCTTCGCATCCACGGCACGGCAGACTGCAGATGCAACCCCAACCCCAACCCCAAGTCGGCAACGGCAAGTCCCCAACCCGACCTACCGAGAATCTCCTCGCGGGCACGGTCGGCCGGCTTGCTTGGATTGGACAGGATGCGTGATATCACGGGAGCTTGGGCGAGGTGGCGGCTGAGGTGGGTCCACCGCCGCCTACGCCTAGGGAGGCACTAGTAGGCAGGTAGGATTACAAGTTGGGTGGGGATGGCGGGGCGGCACGGGCCAATCGTAGCGCGCGCGTCAACCTGCCCGCTCCGGCCGGGCCCACCCACGCCACCAGCCACCACGGCCCATGATCCAACTGGATCGGCGTTACGCGCGCCGGCACAGACACCGCCACCGGCACCGCCGTGCGCCCCTGCCCCTTCTGATCGGTTCACGCGCGACGCGCAGGCAGCCTCCGTGGCATCCTGAGTGAGACGACCCTGTCGAGCACGGGCAGGGCAGCGCCCATGATGCCACCACGACCAGTGACCGATCATAACTTGGAAAAGATGCACAGCTTGGGAGCTGAACTCCGTCCAGTTGAAGGGGACATGCATCGTCTGCTACTGGTACTCTACTACGCTTCAATTATTTGGGCACTGCATGCACCAAGGAACTGGCACATGCTGCGCGTTGCATCGCCCCCGTGCATGCATGCAGCCATGCTGTGCAAAACTAAAACCCATGTTTTCTTTCTTTCTTTCTTTCTTCAAAGTAAACCCTACAACGATCCAGGATTACATATAAAAATGCCTCGCTCCAGAAGCGTCGGCGACCACCGCGCCAGCGAATTAACGGCGCGCGCGCGCGCGATCTCCAGCGGGGATGCTGGCAGAAGCGGCGACCAAAACCAGCCGAAGCAGCAGCGGACTGGGCCGGGTACAGAGCACGCTGGCTGGATTCGGCGCAAAGCGCGCGGCACGGCGCGGGGGCACTCACATGCATGCCGTGCCGTGCCGTGCCGTGCCGCACCGGATCGCGGCCGCGCTGTCCCTGTCCGCCCGCGGGATATGACGGCATCCAGTTCGTCACCACCCCCGCGCGGGAAATGACCCGCCTGCCCTCCCTCCTGTGCACGTCCCCGTCCGCCCCCGCGCGACTTTGCCCTCGGCGGCAGGGCAGGTCACGCGACTCGCGAGCGTCGCCCCCACCAGCAGAGGCCCACGGGGGGGCGCCCCGCGCGGCGAGACGCGACGGGCCGGCGTCAAGGTCGTCGTCGACTTGCGTGCCTGCTCGCGCTCGGCCGCGCGTCAACGTACGCGGGCCGCGCGAAACGCCGCCGCCGGCCGCCGATCGAATCGAGCGGTGGAGCACGCGCGCGGGGGCCGATGGTGGAGCGCGGCCCTGTCGAGCACGGGCAGCGTGCGCGCGCCAAAGTTTTGGACTGTGGATTTGTGCAACACCGAAACAGTTTTAGACTGTTCTAGAAATTTCGCGAGGGTGGATACTTGTTCCATTACGACATGAGAGCGAAACGGTCTGCAAAATACTACTAGCTCGAGAGCGACCGCTATCCCCCTCCCCCTCCCCGGTACGTATAACGTATGTCGTCGTCGGCAGCAGTTTTTATACGGCGTTGAAACAATCTACGCGCGGTAGATATACGTCGGGGCAATTAAACACGAGCGATCTGCGTGGACTCCTCGAGAAGATGAATTAGCCCGGTGAACCAGCCAAGTGCCAACCATGGGTCAATGAGAGTTCCGTGTGAGGCCTCCTTTGGATCAAAGAATAATTTTACTAAATCCTGTGTTTTTACCGTGTTTTTGAACTAATTTCTATATATTATTGCTGTGAAATTCCTATATGTTCCAAAGGAGGCGTGGTGAGTTTCATCTCTATTAAATAGGTTGTTAGCATATTTATGATATAGCAGTGTATTTTAAAAAAAAATAAGATAAACTCTTGTCTTGACATGATTATTATATTAACTCTCTAAAGTTAACGCCAACAAAAATAATCATTGAAACTGGCCATAGGCTAATGTCATGCACCGAGGCCATTTGCGACATTTCATACGCGCATGGCACGTCGTCGCAGCCTCCCAGATCCCAGCTAGAGCCTAGAGCTAGTGCCGATGCCGACTGGTCTCCGGAGTGGGAAGGCAAAGCCAGCTAAACGGACGTGGACGTGCAGCGATGGTGTCGATCACACGTTAATGATGAAGATAAGTGGTCTTTAATTAGTCACAAGCACGTCCATTAATACTACTTTCAAACTATACTTACGAGTATACTTAGGGCATGTACAGTGGTGTTTAATGTGGGGGCTTTTAAGGTGTTTTAGGGGGTTATTTGCAAAAAAATCTTAGAGCCGTCTCTCCGTGAAGAGACGCCTTTGGCTCGTAAACCAAGTAACAACAGACGCCTCACTTCCCACTGTACGAATTTGTCGTCTGTTCTATCGATCTGATGCTATACAAATACATTTAATTCTGTATTTATTAATAGACTACGTTTATAGACACTCCATTGTACAATAGAGTCTCTTAGTTGTCTCCTGTGCTTGGAGAACCGTTTTGGTGTCTCTCCACTGTACATGCCCTTATAGCTCAAGTGAGAGGCGGATCCAAGGTGTGGGCAACGAGGCCATGACCCCACCTCAACTTTTATATTATACTAGTCGGTTGTCCATGCGTTACGACGGCTTACAACAATACACATGTAAACTATTCACAAAAAAATTATAATTTTTTATTGATTGTCTCCGTTCTTCGTATAATATTTTTTGATTTGGCTAACTGATGTTATTGTTTACTCCATCCAATATGTCTTGGTACAATACGACTAATGAAGTGAGCGATTAAAAGAGAGTTCGCAACAACTGACTGAACGAATAGAGATTATAAAATGACATAATTTCACCATACAGAGACCAAATAAGAGAAAGTTTGTGAGCTTAAGTTTCTAAAATAAGTCACATGAACTCAAACTTATAAAAAAATAAATCAAAATATGGAGTGATTGCTAAAGTCAAGCATCAATAAAAACTGAATGCGCCACATATAAATTATGCTACTTCGTAGCAATTAGTAACGTTTAAAACCAACAAATAACCTTTCATTTTACTGTTAGTGTGACAAACCATTGTTGCTCTATTCAATTTAGCAACCTCAAACACCATGAAGTCCATTGCGTCAATGTGGTCTCAGAAACGACCTAATGCTTGCAAGAGCCAAGAACGTCGTGCTGTGCTTGGGCTGGAGCCTCGGCCCGTAGTGCTGGCTTGGCCCGACACGATTATATTTTTTAAATTTTACAAAAAAACGTATATACATATATATATATAATTTATATTCAATATTAAAAATATCTGAGCATGATGTTTTACTGATTAGACAGCTTCACCTAGTGTCTCCCGCTCTTCTTCCATCAAGGCATGGGTTCAAACCCCACCTTCTGCACTATTTTTTAACATTTTACGTTGATTTAATCAAATGGGCCGACAGGCTAACGGGCTGGTCCGGCACAGTCAGCAGGTCGGCATGACGTGTCTGGGCCAGAGTTGTGGCCCGCGGGCGTCTGGCCCGTGCCGGGTCGCCGTTTGACCATCTATAGGCGTGCAGGTTAATTTGAAATAGCTGTGAGGGGTTATTTGTAAAAAATGACGCGGGGCGACCGTTGAAACTGGTGCTTTAAGTATGATATAGATATAGATTATACCTAGATTTAGATATACATAAAGATGTCCAAACAGGTCGCACATACCGGCCCGAGCCCGTTGAAGCACGGTCTGCTTAAGCATGGCACGGTTAGGCCCGATTAATTATCCTGGCGGGTTGGGCTGCCCGACTACTCAAATCGCTGAAGGCACGGGATGGGTCCAACCGGGGCGGGGCTGACCTGGTAAGCCTGACCCGAAAATGAACATCGTGGCGGCTCGAAGCCGCCAACGCATAAATCAAGCATAAAATTAGGTCACCATAAAAAATTGAATATATTTATAAATCATAATTGAAGAATATAACTAAATAGAATAACATATATTATAAATAATACACATTTCACAAAAAATGATAGACTTTAAATAAAAAATAGAACTATTTTTTTAATGTTTGTCTTATTAAACGACCGAGTTCTAGCCTGTTTAGAAATGGGTCGTGCTCGAGCTAGCCGGACGGGCCAAAAACTTGGAACGAGCCCGACACGCTGCCCGTGCCGGACGAGGCCCGGGCCCGCATTGAACCGGGCCATACCGGGCTCGGATCGGGCCCAAATAGCGAGATGGGTGCTGGGCGCGCATGCCTCGACTTATTGGCTATCTATAGATATACATCAAAATAAAAAAAAACTTTTATGTAGTAGGTACAACCAAATCTAAAGAAACCTAGTTTTGTTCTAACTTTTTCTCGATAGTCCATTGCTCAACCCGCTCTCCATCCAAGTCGTTCGATTTCTTCCCCTAATGGCTAGCTACTCGTTGCTCGATCGCTCCTTCAGTCATGAGTGGAATGGTAGTGAGTGACCAAACTCGTCCACTACCAGTGTCACCTTGTCATCTCGCCACTCGTCAGTTCATCGCGTTGTCGTGATCCCACACACAGTGTCACTACTTTACATCCTAGTCCGCATCAACTGACATACATGCTATTGGTGGGATCTTGCCTTGGCACCAGGGTGCCACCACCATTTGCGCTCACTAAGTCACCAGGGTCCCACCACGTCGTTGCAATGCAACAAATGTTGTCGCTTGTCACCGCCTACCTTCGCTTGCCCTCGCTGCCCCTCATATCTTGCCCCCTCATCGTCGCCATCTCGAGGCAGACTTGCCACAGCGATGCGTCGATGCGGTCGCTTCACCCCGGAGCTCTCCCCTCGCCCCTTGTTGGGCCAACCCTTTCCCTCTGTCTCCGCTTTTCCCATAGGGTGGCTAAAAAGGTTTTCTGATATTCATATCATTTTAGAACGCTCCTAATACTATCACTTAATCTCGTTATTATTATGAAGCTATTTTTATCTAGTGATTTAGTTATCATAATTTGTTTTTTTATAGTGGCGTCCCACCTAGAATTTTGTTTCAGAGTCCCAAGTGGGTTTGATTGCCAACGCGGGCGGTGGCTAGTAGCTGACATACTGGCCGCCGGCCAAAACGACCACGTCAACAGCTCACCATAAAGCTAGACCTTGTCTCTTAGCGCCTCTCTCGAGGTTAACCGCGTGGTGATGCTGTCGTCGCGTCAGAGTTGCCGCTTTCGTACGTCGTAATATCTTCTTCTCCCCGCTCGATCTTATCGTTTACGGACTCAGACTCACGCAAATTACGTTGGTCAAGTATTTTAGCTAGGTTATCAGTTCATTAGCTCGTGTCATAAGCTTAAATAAACTACTAGGCTTAAAGTCGCGATTAAGCGGCAGGGATGCTATGATTAAACAGCGTATCCGTACAGCAATTATCCGGACCCTTGCCGTCTAAGGGCATGTACAGTGGAGAGACACCAAAACGGTTCTCCAAGTACAGGAGACAACTAAGAGACTCTATTGTACAATGGAGTGTCTATAAACGTAGTTTATTAATAAATACAGAATTAAATGTATTTGTATAGCATCAGATCGATAGAACAGACGACAAACTCGTACAGTGGGAAGTAAGGCGTCTGTTGTTACTTGGTTTACGAGCCAGAGGCGTCTCTTCACGGAGAGACGACTCTAAGATTTTTTTGCAAATAACCCCCTAAAACACCTTAAGAGCCCCCATATTAAACACCACTGTACATGCCCTAATGACCTAGTACTAATCACTGGCGGCCAAGACCAGGGATGATAGCTCGTGCGGGCCCCACGGCTCCCATGACCCGGCATCGGCACGTGGGCCCTCGCCACCCAAAAATCCACGAGATCAACATTTCTCGTGTTTTCGCTTGGCCCGCGACGGCCCACGTGTCCCCAAGCCCACGTCACCGTCGCCGCCCATGCCCCACCTACCGGTACTATCTACTCTCTCTCTCCTCCGGCCTCCGCCTTCGACAAGCGCGCCCACCCGCGCGACAGCGGGCGCGCGCGGCTGCGACTGCTGCTGCTGCTTCTTCTCCACTTCTCCTTCCTTCCCCTATAAAGCAAGGAATAGTCGCAGCTTGCCCCAGCTTCGCAAGCTTTCCTGCTAATCCCTGCCATTAGTAGCAAGCAAGCAAGAAAGCAGTGGTAGTAGGTGCCACCCACACGGTTTTCACGGCTGCCGGCTGGGAGCGACCGAGGAGATCGTCGTCACGCTCGATGGAGGCCCTGGTGGGGAGGTACTGGGGTCTGGGGGGACGGCGGTGCGGGGCGTGCGGCGGATCGCCGGCGGCGGCGCACTGCCGGACGTGCCCGGGCGGCGCGTACCTGTGCGGGGGGTGCGACGCGGGGCACGCGCGGGCGGGGCACGAGCGGGTGTGGGTCTGCGAGGTGTGCGAGTGCGCGCCGGCCGCCGTGACGTGCCGCGCCGACGCCGCCGCGCTCTGCGCCGCGTGCGACGCCGACATCCACGACGCCAACCCGCTGGCGCGCCGCCACGAGCGCGTCCCCGTGCAGCCCATCGGCGCCGCCGCTGATCCCGCCGCGGAGAAGGCGGCGCTGCTGTTCGGCCTTGCCGCGGAAGGGAAGGACGGCGGCGACGCGGCCAAGGTCGTCGTCGACGCCAGTAAGCTGGACCTCCTGTTCGCGGACGACGTGGTCGACCCGTTCCTCGCCCAAGACTTCGCCAGGTTCCCGCACGCCGACAGCGTCGTGCCGAACGATGGATCCAACTGCGGCGCCGCTGTGGACTTCGACTTTGGTGGCGGCGTCGCCGTCGCCGCCAAGCAGCCGTCCTACAGCTCCTACACGGCGGCGTCGCTGGGCCACAGCGTAAGCGTGCCTTTTTAGTGAAGTGGTTCTGTCACCGTGCTCGTGATTATTGTTTTTCTATTCCTAATCTTCCTTTGGTTTTGGTCGAGCAGGGCTCGTCGTCGGAGGTCGGCCTGGTCCCAGACGTGATGTGCGGCCGCGGTGGGAGCGTGACCGGCGGCGTCATCGAGCTCGACTTCGCGCAGTCCAAGGCGGCGTACCTGCCTTACGCTGCAACTCCTACCCACAGCGTAAGGCCATGTGCTCTGCGCTCCCAGTCCCAGCTACAGAACAGTCTGCTTTGCTTTGCGATCAAAACGCGAAGAGCACGTAAGTGCATGCATGGAGGGTGCACCGATCTGAACTTGGTTTTCTGGTAATGTCCAGCTGTCGTCTTTGGACGTGGGCGCCGTGCCGGAGCGCAGTGACGGGGTCATGGCGGGCAGGCTCGCGACGCCGACGCCGGCGACGGCCACGGAGAGCAGGGAGGCGCGGCTGATGCGTTACCGCGAGAAACGGAAAAACCGGCGGTTCGAGAAGACGATCCGCTATGCGTCCCGGAAGGCCTACGCGGAGTCGCGGCCGCGCATCAAGGGCCGCTTCGCCAAGCGCGCGGATGACAACGACGCCGACGCCGACCTCGACGAGGCTGCCGCGCCGGCTCCGCCGGCGCGGTCGCAGCCGCAGCCGCAGCCGCAGCCATCGTACCGCTACGTGCTCGACTTCGCCGCCGGCTACGGCGTCGTGCCCACATTCTGATGACGCGTGCCGTGTGAGTGTTGCCGCGCGCGTCGCGTGCCCCATGTTTTCACGGATTGGGCCGGCGCGCGTGCGAGCCATGCTGCATGCGCGCCTACGTGTTTGCTGGAGCGGCGAGCTCCTAGTTGGCGATCACATGCCGTTTTGGGCTAGCCATGGTTAAATTAGCAGGCTAGCGTGTACTGCTGCTGCGTTTGTTTGCTGGGGCGACCAGTTCTACTAATAGTACGTAGTACCGTGTAATTTTGGGTCAGGAAGAGATGCTTAGCATCTGTTTCGATTGATCGATGTAGTATTATGCTATAATTGGAAAGGCCTCTCGATCTATTTGCAAGTTGCGTGCATGTGCTTAATCCACTCCCACTTTGGAGAGTATCGAGGCTCCGTACGGCAGTCGGCAGATTTAGCCCCTAGCTGGCACGCAGTTCAACCTATGATCCTAGCGTTCGTTTGAAATGCTGGCGCACGTATCGGTTTATGTATGCGAATGGTTCGAATGCTGGCGCACGTTAGTTTTTTTTTACACGCGGTTTGCAGGAGATCTGCCGATCGAACTTGTATGGGAAGGTTAGGGAGAAAGATTTAGCTGATGCAAATTGATGTTTCATGAGAATGATAAGGATACGTATGTATGCAGTATGCTTGTTTCCATCCTGCGTACCATGGGTGTCCATATTGAATTATTGATACGTCCATGCTTCAGACGTGGATCTTATGCGTCGAACCTTGTATCAACCAAATGATAGTTCTTAGTCATCAAGGAGACTTTCGAGGCATCTAGAATGAGGGTGGATATCCAAAGTGTTTTAAGAAATATAATACCTATATATAATATATTATCAAGCACATTATTATAAATAAGAACAAAATTTTGTATAAATCGTTTTATGTATTATTTACTCCTTACAATAAAAGAGTGAAAAATAACCAAATCTTTATCTTGATCCGAATTCTATATCTATCATTTGAGAAAATATATGATAAATTTGAAGTTTATGGTAAAAACAAGAATGTGAATATCCTATTTATTCACAATCTATAATAATAATGATGATGATAATATTCAAATAAGTATATGTTTTCATCCCTGCCGGGCACCCTCCATCCCAATCCTAACATTCTATTTGATACAAGGGTTAATTCGGTTCATTGTTTATAAAAATAGAGTTTAGCTACATGTGTTAATTGTTTATAGATGTGAATATACAATTATACATGTATACCTATGAACAGTGTAGCTGAAAAAAGTACGGCGTACCCTGGGAGGCTGGGAGGATACGTTTTAACGAGACAATTAGTTTCAGTTTTCTGGGCATAGGCATGCTGACGGGATTAAGAGAAGGCAGCTTTCGGGCCCATTCCAGGCCCAGGCAAAATTCTAGGGATCGGTCAGTCACTGACTTCACTCCCTGTCTTTTCTCCCGACATTCACCCCGAGTGCGCGCGCGCTCTCTTCCCTCGCTCGCCCGCTCGTTCGCGACGGCAACTAGGCGATCAACCTCGCCGCCCGCCGCCCTAATTTACGTGCCCAGGTCTTCGTCCGTCCCCTCTCTAGGACTTCGCCGATCCTTTCTCAGGCGACGGGAGCCAACCAGGTATGTGCACCCCGTCTCGCCCCTTCCTGGAGTGAGAAACCGGGCACCCGAACCCTAACTTAAGATATTTGGATACTCACATTCGAATCTGATCTAGTTAAAACTGTATGCGTCTATTATTGCTACTACATTCGATTTTCCTGCTATAATTATTAGAGTGTCTCCACCCTGTGGATCGTGGTTGAGGAAGACGATCACTGTGCGCTGCTACCTCATACAGCTACGTTATTGTGGTATGCTACTGTAATATATGCTTGTAAGGGACTAGTCAATTATTTCACCGAGTAGGTAAGGGCTTCTATGCTTTTAATGCTCGTGGGTAGTGTGAAATGGTCTAGTAAGAATCTCTGGTCTTACTGCAGAGGTCAGGTCAAATCTAGCTGTGATATGTGATTTGCATAATTTGGACCAAGAGCAGTTATTCGAGTGAAAAAAAAACAAAATCAGCTTGGAGTGGAAATGTATCCCAATGCACTGGTCTATGCCATAAATGCTAATAAGTTTGTTGATTTGGTAAATGCATATGGTGTGGTTGAGTGGTTCTGTGACAATGTACAGTGTTTACTTTTAATTTCCCTCAGGCGTCATTTCTATGCTTTAGTTTATGGATTTGATGGTTATATTGCTTTGATATTTGTCTGCTTTAATTTCCCTGGTTAGTCAAGATTCATTGATGATCCACCTATGTTAATGCTGATGTGCAGGAAGTATGCTTATTTTTTTACATCTTTTTTTTCTCTGTTGCTCATATTGCTGCACTTTGCTGCTGAATCTATCCCTCTTCCCATGTTTTATTAGTGACGTTTACTTGACTGTGATTTGTGAAGCTTGATTTAATCACACAAGATGCTTTCAGAGTCTTATTTCATGCAGTTGTTTCCCAATTTGTCAGGTTCACCTGTAGTTAATTTTGTAAATTATTGTTATATCTGTAGCTGCCCCAATGGAAGTTGAGCTGCCAAACATCCATAAAGTGAGTAGCAATTTCCTCTTCTATGTTGTACCCTTGTAGGGTGCACTGATTATTAATTTAAGCTTTTCAGCTCTGGTTATCCCCATTTTGTACTCTACATTCTAGATTATAAGTCGTTATAGCTTTTCTTGGTAGATAGCTTTTGCCATGTATTTAGACATAGCATATATCTAGATGCATAGCAAAATCTATGTACTTAGAAAAGCCAAAACGACTCATATTGTAGAATGGAGGGAGTGGTATTTTGACAAGTTAACATATGATACATGTTAATGTGTAGGCTACTTCGAGTGACCATTGGAGTTTAACCAGCAGCCAATACCCGTCTGGTAAATTTCCTAAGGTCTCAGTGGGTATCATGATTCCGAAGGCAGGTAGTATACCAAGAGCCAGAGGTGGAGATGCTACCCCAACTCCTACATTTGACAGGAACTTGTCTCAAGGAACTGATGGTTTATCTAGACCAAAAGGTGATAATACTTCACTTCGTGTTTCACAAGAAGCTCTGAACCATGATGTATCCACTGAAGGGGCTCCTAAAGCTGATCCTGTTACGAAGGTCTCTGTATCACAACCTGATGACAATACATGTGAGCAAACAGGAACCTTTTCCTTTGGAACAAGAAGAGAACAAGGCATCAGCGTTGAAAAATTGGAGACACCTGAGTTTTTAAGTTCCCAAAGAAAACGGAACACGGAGTCTGCAGATAAAGCCAAACCCAATAGTGAGATGCTCAGGATGAAGTTGTGGGAGATCCTTGGTGGCACTTCACAAAACAAGCAGGCCGCTGCTTCACCAAACCCTGATGACATGGAGACACCTGATCAGCCTAAAGGTCAAACTGTCAAAGGACCATCTTCAGGGAACAAGGAGGTTTTCACTTCACCTTTTCTTGATAACATCAAGACACCAGATCCACTGAAGCGTCAAACGGTGAACTTCACAAAGTGTAAACTGTCCCTTGATCCAATTGAATCAGATTCTGATAGTCCAAAAGTTGATGAAAGAAGACCTGTTACTCGCTCCTTGGGACGTAAGAAAGCACTGGCATCCTCCAAGAAGCAGAGCCGAAGTTCAAAGAAACCATTATCTACTTTTCAGTCTACACCCAAGAAGAAAATGCTGGACAATGTGTTTATCTTTAATGAGAAATGCACACCTAAAACAGTGGATCAGGGTGAAACAAATAAAGCGACTGAGTCACGTGGTAGCAGGTCTCCTGATTCTGCCAAAAAAAGAGTAAACAGGAAACAGCCATACCTTTCTCCAACTGAGGATGAAGGGATTAAAAGTTCTGAAACAAGTTTTGCAAAAGGTCAGAATACCACATTGCCGTTCTGTCATGTACTTCATAATTCATACAGAAGAAATCATTAGTTTGGCTTACAGCCTTACATCCCTTTTGTGTTTAGTGTTGCATATTGGGAGAATGCAAGTTCAACATGCTTTGTATCATGCCCTATTTGGCTATTTCCTTCATGCATGATGGACCATGTACATCTTTTTCGGTCTAAGTCTGTGCATGTTTTTATTTCTGGGTTTATTGATCTGTTGGATATATTTAAACTTTTCAAGTTACCTTACATTTTCAACTATTTGCATGTTCATGCATAATTCACAAACATATATTTCATGAACATTGAATTATGTTGTCTCAGCTTGTTGTCATTTCTTTATGATTTCCGTGTTTGCCAATTCCAGTAAGCTAAAATCATATGAATATATTCAAATCGAAGATATGATTTTATGTGATAATTTATGGAATAACAGGAACATTTTTCCTATCATGCATGCTAGTCTAGTTTTTAGCATGCTACTCAAGTTCTCATAACTAATATGTGGTTCTTTAAATGCAGGATATAAATCTCACAAATGGCCTTCAGATATTGATGTTCCTGATAAATCTCCTGTTGAGCATATGGGTAGGAAATCAAATCTAAAAGAGGACAGAATGAGCAAAAGACGCTTATCTTCAGCTGCTCCTTTTCCCACTGCTGGTAAAAGTGTTTACTTTCATTCATTGAGTATTTGAGTCCATGTTAGCAGTTTTTATCTTTTTTGTTTCAGCAACACAAGAAAATACTGATTCTGATAAAGAACAAGAACAATGCCCGGAAAACTTCCTAACCAGGTTCCGTCTTATTCTATGTTAATAATTATGTATATATATCCTAGTTTGTTAGTATGTTCGATTACATTCTTGATTTTTGCCAGGGCTTTTGATCAAGCCTCCAAGGAGCTGAGCAAAAGCGCAAAGAAACCATTTTCTACTTTTCACTCTACACCTAAGAAGAAAATGCAGGGTAATGTGTTTACCTTCAATGAGAAACGCGCACCTAAAACGGTGGATCAGGACAAAATGAATCAAACTACTGAGTCGCCTGGTAGTGAGTCTCCTGGTTCTGCAGAAGAAAGAGAAAACAGTAAACAACCATCTCATTCACCCCTTTCTCCAACTGAAGATGAAGGGACTCAAGGGAGTAAAAGTTCCGAACAAAGCTTTGCAAAAGGTCAGAGTACCACATTGTCATTCTGTCATACACTTCATATACAGGAAAGCATTTGACTAGATCATGTTACATTCCCTTTTGTTTTTAGTGTTCCATAATGGTAGAAGGCAAATGCAATGATACTTTGTACCGTGACCTATTCCCCTTTCCACGCATGATAAACCATGTACATGTTTTGGCGCTCACCGTGCAGTCCGTGCCTCTTAGTGTTTCTGGTTTATTAATCTGTTTGATATATTTCAGGTTTGTCTACATTTCCAATTATTGCATCCTTACCCAGAGTTCCAAACATATATTTGCATGAACTTTAAATTAGGTTGTTCTGTTATCTTGTCATTTCTTCATGACTTTCTTGTTTGTCAATTACAGCAACGTAAAATAGTTTTTAAACGGAGAATATATTCAAATGAAGATACAATATTTTGTAATCAATGGAATAACACATTTTTCATATCGTGCATGGTAGATTACGTATATTTAGTCTGTATTATTTTATATGTTCAATTTGCTTTTTTTTTTGGATTTTGACTGCATAACTTTCAGATCTTATCTAACGATGTTTATGGCATGCTACTCATAGCTAAATGTGGTTCTTCAAATGCAGGATATAAATCTCAAAAATGGATTCCAGATATCAAGGGCACAGATAAATCTCCCCTTGAGTATGTTGGCAGGAAAACAAAACTAAAAGAGGATAGAATGAACAAAAGATACTTATCTTCACCTACTCCTTTTGCCACTTCTGGTAAAACTACTTACCTTCATTATTGTTGACTCCATTGTTAGCAGTTTATAAATGTTTTTTTTCAGGAACACAAGAAACTATAGTTTCTGACAAAGATCAAGAACAATGCCCAGAAAACTACCTAACTAGGTTCTGTCTTGTTCTGTGTTAATTAATTATATGTCATAGTCTGTTAGTTTGTCTGATTATGGTCTTCATTTTCACCAGGGCTTTTGATCAATTGATAGTGGTTCTGGGAAGGTTTCAAACTAAGATCAAGTCTGAAACAAGCAAGAAAAGTTCTGAGATTCTTGCAGCTACTAGAGAGACTATATGTCAGCACCTTGAGGGGGTTGAGGCGCAGATGCAGGCTGACGTGTAAGACCTTGTCCCAGTGCTACACTGAAATCAAACCCTCATATACACATATATACAGGGTCCATATATGAATTCAAATATCACAAAAACTATAGGCACAGTTACTTGATACATGTCGTTTTGACTGTTATTTTAGGGACAAATTGGTCAATGCAGGCAGGTCTAAAAGGAAACGCCTAGAATCTACATTTGAAGGTACAACTTCCAGTCATATTAATGCTTCCAAGCCGGAACTGAAATTTTATTTGAGAATTATCATGACAGGATTCTTTTGGCTGTACTCGATCATAGAGCAGTTTATCTCTAAAGATGTGCATTGTATCCAATATTCACGATTTCTCATTCTCTATCTATTTGGATTATTCAACTGTAACTTAGTAGAACATAACAATACGGTCATGACTATCCAAGCATAATAAAAAATGGTGCAAATAGAACCCCAAAACCCAGCTTGAATGGTGTTACATATTTGGTGTTTATTAACTCATTCATCATTCTTTGTGCTGAAACATTTTACGAATCCCATGAAAGATTATTTGAGAAATTCGTTATTACCATCTCCTAATCTATCTGTGCCCCGTTATCCAACATGGATGTTTTTTTTGTCTTTGTTCTTTGTTATTTGGATCTTCGTGTACCATGTTGTGTATCTAGATACATATCTAAGGGGGAGTTTGAATGCACTAGAGCTAATAGTTAGCTGCTAAATTAGGTAGAGACATCCAAACAGTCTAGCTAATAATTCAGCTATTAGCTACTTTCAGCAAATTAACTAATAGTTAGCTAGCTAATTCCACTAGCAATTTTTTAGCCAACTACCTATTAGCTCTAGTGTATTCAAAGACCCCCTAAGTATGCATCCATGTTAAATTTCCTATTTTTTCCTGTATTTTTTTCTTTTTTATTGCATGTTTTAGTTAACAAATTATGTTTTTTTTGATAAACAGATCAACAAGAAAAGTTAAGAATTCTTCATGAGAAGTTCAAGGAGGAGGTCAACAAGCAGCTTCTGAATTGCAGGAGTTCTCTTGAGGATTTTGAATCCTACCATGCAGAACTTAAGGGAGTAGCTGACAAGCAAAGTAAGTCTTAACACTACGCCTAACCTCTGGAGCTATGTACATGAAGCATCTGATGGATCATTTCGTGTTTTCTTACAATTTCAAAAAAAAAAAACTGTGAAACCATGTTAACTTTGTGGCATCAAGCCTTGTGAAGTAAATACCGGTGAAGTGTTGCTTATCCATACATTTCAATGGTATTGGGTATTGCTCCTACCTGTTTCTCTATTTGGAAATATTTTAGCTGAGTTTGAACGATGATTTTGTGTTCATGCAGACATTGATTCTGCATTTTTAACTATAGCTGTGTTCATTTGTATCACTGACCAATAAAGCTGTTTATTATTCCACAATCATTTTTACCACTGACCATCGGAGTTACCATTTGATTCATTCTGTCTTTTTATTATTTACATCGACAGAATCATCCCACAAGAAGCTCTTAGCAAATGCCGAGAAAACAGTAGGCGCTCAGCTCAACGATGCAGAAACCAAAATCGCAGAGGTCCAGAAGGTAGGTCGAAAGCGGTTTCCAAAGCTCATGAGCTGCTGATGTGCACCTTATTGACCAAATGCTCACCTCTTTGTGCTGGCACTCCTGCAGAGAGCACGCAAGAGGATGAATGGCCTGAAATACGTGCTCAAGGAGCTTATCACAGAGACTGTTGATTGACTGATCGAAGTTGCTTCACTTTGTCCAAGTACATATCACCGGTGCGAAGATTAGGATACGCAGGATGCACATGCGAACACGTCTAGGGTTCCATTTGAAAGGGGTACAGGAGAATCATGATGCACATAGGTTTTGTCAGAAATCGAGATTTGCAAAGGCTATTTTACTTCTAGACGTCCTTAGTATTATTTTCTGGGTCGTACCTTCCGTTAGGGTTTTTGCTACCTGGTCGATGTGCACAGTGCACTGCTGCACTGCAACACCCAGACGTCTTTCAGCGATATGCGACCTGTAGGATGTGTGTACTGTTCCTCTTCGTTCTAGCCAAACCCTGTTGCTAGCTGGAATACTAATGAAGAGGTGTCTTGATATTTACGTGATTTGACGCTTGCTTGATGCTGTGCACTGGAGTCTAATGGTGACTGGTTTATGCACAGATTTACGATGTCGTTGTTCCATCTCTCTCTCGCTTTTTAACTCGGGACCGCAACCATGGATTGGTTGGACGCCACCAATCGTGGCGCGTTGGAGCGGATCGTCCCATAAGCCCATTTGGATCGTCCGGCCCACTCCTCGGCTCATGGCAATAGGAGTGAGATCTCCAATTTAAGGGTTAGTTCAGAAATTCCATTTTTCTATGAGATTTCTATTTTCCCAAAATAGCCCTAAGTTGGAGCTGCTGTAACATGTTTTTTTTGGAGACTTAGAGCTGTCCCAAAAGGATCCCAAATGATTAGTATATTTATTTGGTAGAAGCACACATTATCTTTATGTGAGACCAACTCCAGCAATGCCCCATATACGCTTCCGTAAAATACGCGGCCGAGGCCACTGTTCACGCGGTCAGGGGACTCCGTATCCGGGCGCGGTGAACACGCGGCGCCGTTGCTCGCTCCCTTTTCTCGCGTCCTCTCTCTCTTCCCCGCACTTCAACCGTCGCTTTTGCAAACGAGCTGGAGCGGAGAGGGAAGCGACGGCGGTCGACGTCTTCGGGTAGTGCTTGCTCCTCGTCGGCGATTGGCCCTTCGAGCCCTCGGTACGCCGTCCAGATCTGAACTCCGCTGTGGTTTCTATTAGGTTTTAGTTGCTTCATTTGTTCGATCTATGTGGTTCTATGATTTGTGGTCTGCGAATATTAGGCATAGAACCTGAACGACTGTTTCGATATGTGTGGTTCTAGGGTTATGTTGCGCGAATATTGGTTCTAGGGTATGTAGATGCTAGCGGTTCTAATTTGTGGCAGGTCTGGTCACGAAAATGAAACAATGGTAACCAGGGTACTATCGTCGTCTGAAAATGTCGTCATTGTACACAGGGATGTTTGCAAAGTAGTCTTCCACAAGCCTCATAACCTGAAGACCTATCCCGATGAATAATACGTCTACCTGGAACCGATCCTCTATGCACATGTGGCTTTTCTTCCTCGTCTGCAACGGCAGATGCATGAAGCATGTGTAGCACTTGTTGATCCTCGTACATGCATTTAAAACGTCAGTGCCACGGATTAGATGAAGAAGCCATCTTGTCAGTAGGATAGCTGCAACCTAAAAACCTCACCTCTACAAACCGCTTGTGTTCAATTACCAAATCCGCGAAATTTCTTGTCCACGGTTGTTGGAAGAGTTGACCCACAAATCGAAGCTAGTTGGGCAACCCTGCATTTTGACTTGGGATCAATTTGATTGAAGTGTAGTTGCAAACAAGAATTTGTGGGAGACCAAACAGCGGCCAGCGCCAGATCCGGCCAGCGCCACTTGTTCCATACCTCGACGGCGACGATGGAGAAGACGGGGAGCACGCCGGAGCTCGGCCGAATATGGACAGTACCACCGCGTCGAGGAAGCAAGCTTCACCGCCGTCGCCTTCGGTCGAGATCCGTTTTCCGACCTTTGGCGGCAACGGAAACGGCCACCCTTCCCTCCTCCGAGTACGGCGCCGTATACGGTCCCTGCTGGAAACGCCTCCGCGCTCCGCCTACGCAAACGCGGAGGGCGCTCCCTAGGATACGGAGGGCGCCGTTGCTGGAGTTGGTCTGAGGTTTTGTTTGCGGGGAGGTGGTGGAGCCTTGCCTAATCAACCGAGGACCAGAGAAAAAGAGACTCTCGCTCCTCAACATTTCATGCACTTGAGCGGTTGAGCCTCAACGTGACAAAAACTGAAATATGTCCAATACAGTCCCATGTGTGTGTGTGGGTGGGGTGGGGGGGATTTATTAGTTGAGTTCAGTACAGAGCTATGATATCAGCTTTTGATACTCTCTTCGTTTTTTTATTTGTCGCTGGATAGTGTAAAATTGCACTATCCAGCGACAAATAAAAAGAAACGGAGGGAGTATATATTTTCCCATAATAAAGTGGTAAGGTAGCTCTCATATCAGCCTTTTGATTTTGGCTCGTAGGAGGCAGTCGCTTGAAGGAAGCAGACAAGGGTCACAGGGATCTGTTGCATGCGACAGAAAATGTTTTGCCGGCTCTCGTAGAAAAATAAGGCCCAACATTTTCTACGAGTAAAAAGAAAACATGTACGCACGCGGCAGTACACGAGCTGCAGCCTGCCTTCTCTTCTTTCCCTCCCAAAATCAGGTCGGCGTCCGTTGCAGGAGCTGGTGGCTGGACCGACGACCCATTACTTGCGGGCTGCGGCGAACCGAACGCAGGCACACACACTCACACGCCAAAAAAAAGGAGCTCTCATCTCTCACTGATTACAGTTACCGAGCTACCACTTGCACCACTCTGCTCGGTCCGCCCCGGCTCGCCCTCGCTGTCGGCCGCGCGAGCCGGCCAAGACCGCGCCCCGCACTCCACGCACCTCGCCTCGTCGCCGTCCTCGGAGTCGCCAGGGCCGGAGTCCACGCTGACGCCGACGCCACGGGCGCCGTTCGGGCCCCGGCGCGACGACGCTGGCGTGGCGAGGAACGTCGGCCTCTCGTGGCCGGCCATGATGACCACCGCGTGCTCCCGCCAACGCTCCCCGGTGCCCTTGCCGGTCGGTGCGGCCTTTCCGTGGCCGGGCCGGGCCTCCGCGCCCGCGCCGGCGCCGGCCTGGCGTTCCGGGTCGTCGTCGTCGTACGCCTCCTGGCCGCCGCCGGACAGCTTCCAGTAGGAGCAGGCCAGGGCGAGCAGCGACAGCGCGATGAGCCCCAGCATGGCCGCCAGCGCGCCGAAGAGGTACGGCACCGGCGACTGCCCCGCCGCCGGCATCGTGCTCGACGACCTCGGCGACGGCGCCGCGGGGCCGTGGCTCATGCCCGCCGTGCCCGCCACGCCCACGCCCATCGGGTCCTCCGCGCCTGCTGGCCACATGTGGTTTCGGTGGTCTTTCAGCGCATGCCACTGCCAGCGACGACGCCAGGCTCGGTAGCAGTGTGCCTGCCCCGCCTGCGTTTCTCTCGTCTGGAACTGGAATTGGGACAGAACACAACAGAACAGAACAGAGACGAGGGAGACGGAACAGTGCTCGTCAGGTTGGTGGTGAATGGAAATAAATGGCACCAGCCACCAGTATGGATGATATACGAACTGAGGCAGTGCTTGACTGCTCGTACTTTGCTCAGCCGCTATTTATAGACTATAGACTACCATGAGAGTTCCACTTTAACGTACTAGCAATAATAGCATGCCAAGTTGATCGCAAATCAAGCAAAAAGGAGGGGGGAAATGATTATTTACCAGAGTTCGGCACGGTACAATTGCAAAGCAGCAGACAAATTTAATTCCTTTTTTCTTTCTTTCTCAAAAGTATCATGGTCTGTCCCCGGCAAAGATATTCGAAGCATGAGCGAGAGAGAGAGAAGGCAACGACTGTATAGCATATATATCAGAGGGGATTTTTACTCGTTTTACTGCAAAAATCTCGCAGATTAGAGACACGTTCTTACCCAGGAGCAGGAGCAAGAGCAACGAACCGTCCGAATTATTTGTATTTTGCCTATTTCTCAGAAAAAAATTCACGTTTGGACCTTAAAAAATGTTAATGTCATTTTTGGACCCTTTGCTCGGCGCCATAGACTATGGCGCCGAGGTAACACATCTCGGCGCCAGAGCCTATGGCGCCGAGATACGTGCTACGCGGGCACAATTCGGACAACGTGGCTTCGACGTGGCACTGAGCTCGGCGCCACGATCTATGGCGCCGAGCTCGGATGTGTAATCACAAAGCTTGTCTAGCTCAGTTGGTAGAACGCAAGGCTCTTAACCTTAAGGTTGTGGGTTCGAGCCCCATCGTGGACGTTTAATACTTTTTGTCTTTGTCGCTGATTTGTTTTTTTTTGTCGAGATTTTTTCCTTTAGTCATTAGAAGCTCAGTGCTCCTAATATACTATATATCCTTTTTGGACGACGAGATAAATGTTGACCAGCCGCGTCGGAACGTTGAGCAACCTCGTGCATGCTGTGCCTATGCATGTGGGGCTGTGCGACGACCTCACACAGAATGAACACTAATGCTAGCTATATGTCTACTCTACATTGCAGTAACCTGCTGCATGGTACGTGATAGTCGCCTAGAGGGGGGTGAATAGGACGAAACTGAAATTTACAAATATAAACACAACTACAAGCCGGGTTAGCGTTAGAAATATAAACGAGTCCGCGAGAGAGGGCGCAAAACAAATCGCAAGCAAATGAAGAGTGTGACACGCGGATTTGTTTTACCGAGGTTCGGTTCTTGCAAACCTACTCCCCGTTGAGGAGGCCACAAAGGCCGGGTCTCTTTCAACCCTTCCCTCTCTCAAACGATCCCACGGATCGAGTGAGCTTTCTCTTCTCAATCACTTGGAACACAAAGTTCCCACAAGGACCACCACAAGTTTGGTGTCTCTTGTCTCAATTACAAGTGAGTTTGATCGCAATGAAAGAATCAAGAAAGAAGAAAGCAATCCAAGCGCAAGAGCTCGAAAGAACACAAGCAAATCACTCTCTCTAGTCACTATTGTGTTGTGTGGAATTTGGAGAGGATTTGATCTCTTTGGTGTGTCTAGAATTGAATGCTAGAGCTCTTGTAGTAGTTGGGAAGTGGAAAACTTGGATGCAATGAATGGTGGGGTGGTTGGGGTATTTATAGCCCCAACCACCAAAAGTGGTCGTTGGGAGGCTGTCTGCTCGATGGCGCACCGGACAGTCCGGTGCACACCGGACATGTCCGGTGCCCCCGCCACGTCATCACTGCCGTTGGATTCTGACCGTTGGAGCTTCTGACTTGTGGGCCCGCCTGGCTGTCCGGTGCACACCGGACATCTCCTGTTCACTGTCCGGTGTGCCAGTATGGGCGCGCCTGCCTTCTGCGCGCGCAGAGCGCGCATTAAATGCGTCGCAGGTAGCCGTTGGCGCCGAATAGCCGTTGCTCCGGAGTTGCACCGGACAGTCCGGTGAATTATAGCGGACTAGCCGTTGGAGATTCCCGAAGCTGGCGAGTTCCTGAGGCTGCTTCTCCTTGGTGCACCGGACACTGTCCGGTGTACACCGGACAGTCCGGTGAATTATAGCGCGAGTGCCTCTGGAAATTCCCGAAGGTGGCGAGTTTGCGTTGGAGTCCTCTGGTGCACCGGACATGTCCGGTGGTGCACCGAACACTGTCTGGTGGCACACCGGACAGTCCGGTGCGCCAGACCAGAGGTGCCTTCGGTTGGCCCTTTGCTCCTTTGTTGAATCCAAAACTTGATCTTTTTATTGGCTGAGTGTGAACCTTTTACACCTGTATAATCTATACACTTGGGCAAACTTAGTTAGTCCAATTATTTGCGTTGGGCAATTCAATCACCAAAATTAATTAGGGACTAGGTGTAAGCCTAATTACCTTTCAATCTCCCCCTTTTTGGTGATTGATGCCAACACAAACCAAAGCAAATATAGAAGTGCAAAAATGAACTAGTTTGCATAATATAAGTGTAAAGGTTGCTTGGAATTGAGCCAATAGAAATACTTACAAGATATGCATGGATTGTTTCTATTTTATTTAACATTTTGGACCACGCTTGCACCACATGTTTTGTTTTTGCAAATTCTTTGATAAGTCATTTTCAAAATTCTTTTGCAAATAGTCAAAGGTAAATGAGTAAGATTTGCAAAGCATTTTCAAGATTTGAAATTTTCTCCCCCTGTTTCAAATGCTTTTCCTTTGACTAAACAAAACTCCCCCTAAATGAGATTCTCCTCTTAATGTTCAAGAGGGTTTTTGATATATCTTTTTGAAATGCTACTTTCTCCCCCTTTTGAACACAATAGGATACCACTTGATAAAATTCTTTGAAAACACGAAGTTTTTTGAAATAGGTGGTGGTGCGGTCCTTTTGCTTTGGGCTCTTACTTTCTCCCCCTTTGGCATGAATCGCCAAAAACGGAATCATTAGAGCCCTCGAAGTGCTATCTTCCCCTTTGGTCATAAATAAATGAGTTAAGATTATACCAAAGACGAAGTCCGGTCCTTTCGCTTTGGGCTCTTACTCTCTCCCCAAAGACGAAGTCCTTTTCTTGATGCTCATGCTTTTTCTTCTCCAAGAATGGAGAGTGACTTAGAGCGTCGGCGAGGGATGAGTTACGGAGTGGAAGCCTTTGTCTTCGCCGAAGACTCCAATTCCCTTTCAATATACCTATGACTTGGTTTGAAATAGACTTGAAAGCACATTAGTCATAGCATATAAAAGAGACATGATCAAAGGTATATAGTAGAGCAATGTGTGCAATTTAACAAAAGAAGTTCCTAGAATCAAGAATATTGAGCTCATGCCTAAGTTTGTTAAAAGATTGTTCATCAAGAGGCTTGGTAAAGATATCGGCTAATTGGTCTTTGGTATTAATGTAAGAAATTTCGATATCTCCCTTTTGTTGGTGATCCCTCAAAAAGTGATACCGAATGGCTATGTGCTTAGTGCGGCTATGCTCGACGGGATTGTCGGCCATCTTGATTGCACTCTCATTATCACATAGCAAAGGGACTTTGGTTAATTTGTAACCGTAGTCCCGCAGGGTTTGCCTCATCCAAAGCAATTGCGCGCAACAATGGCCTGCGGCAATGTACTCGGCTTCGGCGGTGGAAAGAGCGACCGAATTTTGCTTCTTTGAAGCCCAAGACACCAAGGATCTTCCCAAGAACTGGCAAGTCCCCGATGTGCTCTTCCTATTGATTTTACACCCCGCCCAATCGGCATCCGAATAACCAATCAAATCAAATGTGGATCCCCGAGGATACCAAAGCCCAAACTTAGGAGTATAAGCTAAATATCTCAAGATTCGTTTTACGGCCGTAAGGTGAGCTTCCTTAGGGTCGGCTTGGAATCTTGCACACATGCATACGGAAAGCTTAATATCCGGTCGAGATGCACATAAATAGAGTAAAGAACCTATCATCGACCGGTATACCTTTTGATCCACGGACTTACCTCCCGTGTCGAGGTCGAGATGCCCATTGGTTCCCATGGGTGTCTTGATGGGCTTGGCATCCTTCATTCCAAACTTGCTTAGAATATCTTGAGTGTACTTGGTTTGGCTTAGGAAGGTGCCTTCTTGGAGTTGCTTCACTTGGAATCCTAAGAAATACTTCAATTCCCCCATCATAGACATCTCGAACTTCTGTGTCATGATCCTACTAAACTCTTCACATGTAGATTCGTTAGTAGACCCAAATATAATATCATCAACATAAATTTGGCATACAAACAAATCATTTTCAAGTGTTTTGGTAAAGAGTGTAGGATCGGCCTTTCCGACTTTAAAGCCATTAGCAATAAGGAAATCTCTAAGGCATTCATACCATGCTCTTGGGGCTTGCTTGAGCCCATAAAGCGCCTTAGAGAGCTTATAGACATGGTTAGGGTACTCACTGTCTTCAAAGCCGGGAGGTTGCTCAACATAGACCTCTTCCTTGATTGGTCCATTGAGGAAGGCACTTTTCACGTCCATTTGATAAAGCTTAAAGCCATGGTAAGTAGCATAGGCTAATAATATGCGAATTGACTCAAGCCTAGCTACGGGTGCATAGGTTTCACCGAAATCCAAACCTTCGACTTGGGAGTATCCCTTGGCCACAAGTCATGCTTTGTTCCTTGTCACCACACCATGCTCATCTTGCTTGTTGCGGAAGACCCATTTGGTTCCTACAACATTTTGATTAGGACGTGGAACTAAATGCCATACCTCATTCCTAGTGAAGTTGTTGAGCTCCTCTTGCATCGCCACCACCCAATCCGAATCTTGGAGTGCTTCCTCTACCCTGTGTGGCTCAATAGAGGAAACAAACGAGTAATGTTCACAAAAATGTGCAACACGAGATCTAGTGGTTACCCCCTTATGAATGTCGCCGAGGATGGTGTCGACGGGGTGATCTCGTTGTATTGCTTGGTGGACTCTTGGGTGTGGCAGCCTTTGCTCTTCATCCTCCTTGTCTTGATCATTTGCATCTCCCCCTTGATCTATGCCGTCATCTTGAGGTGGCTCATTTGATTGATCTTCTTCTTCATCAACTTGAGCCTCTTCCTCATTTTGAGTTGGTGGAGATGCTTGCGTGGAGGAGGATGGTTGATCTTGTGTTTTTGGAGGCTCTTCGGATTCCTTAGGACACACATCCCCAATGGACATGTTCCTTAGAGCGATGCACGGAGCCTCTTCAATACCTATCTCATCAAGATCAACTTGCTCTACTTGAGAGCCGTTAGTTTCATCAAACACAACGTCACATGAGACTTCAACTAGTCCAGTAGACTTGTTAAAGACCCTATATGCCCTTGTGTTTGAGTCATAACCAAGTAAAAAGCCTTCAACAGTTTTAGGAGCAAATTTTGATTTTCTACCTCTTTTTACAAGAATAAAGCATTTGCTACCAAAAACTCTAAAATATGAAATGTTGGGCTTTTTACCGGTTAGGAGTTCGTATGATGTTTTCTTGAGGATTCGGTGTAGATACAACCGGTTGATGGCGTAGCAAGCGGTGTTGACCGCCTCTGCCCAAAACCGATCCGAAGTCTTGTACTCATCAAGCATGGTCCTTGCCATGTCCAATAGAGTTCGATTCTTCCTCTCCACTACACCATTTTGTTGAGGCGTGTAGGGAGAAGAGAACTCATGCTTGATGCCTTCCTCCTCAAGAAAGCCTTCAATTTGAGAGTTCTTGAACTCCGTCCCGTTGTCGCTTCTAATTTTCTTGATCCTTAAGCCGAACTCATTTTGAGCCCGTCTCAAGAATCCCTTTAAGGTCTCTTGGGTTTGAGATTTTTCCTGTAAAAAGAATACCCAAGTGAAGCGAGAATAATCATCCACAATAACTAGACAGTACTTACTCTCGCCGATGCTTATGTAAGCAATCGGGCCGAATAGGTCCATGTGTAGGAGCTCTAGTGGTCTGTCGGTCGTCATGATGTTCTTGTGTGGATGATGGGCGCCAACTTGCTTTCCTGCCTGACATGCGCTACAAATCCTGTCTTTCTCAAAATGAACATTGGTTAGTCCTAAAATGTGCTCTCCCTTTAGAAGCTTATGAAGATTCTTCATCCCAACATGGGCTAGTCGGCGGTGCCAGAGCCAACCCATGTTAGTCTTAGCAATTAAGCATGTGTCAAGTTCAGCTCTATCAAAATCTACTAAGTATAGCTGACCCTCTAACACACCCTTAAATGCTATTGAATCATCACTTCTTCTAAAGACAGTGACACCTATATCAGTGAAAAGACAGTTGTAACCCATTTTGCATAATTGAGATACAGAAAGCAAATTGTAATCTAATGAATCAACAAGAAAAACATTTGAAATGGAGTGGTCAGGTGAAATAGCAATTTTACCCAAACCTTTGACCAAACCTTGATTTCCATCCCCGAATGTGATCGCTCTTTGGGGATCTTGGTTTTTCTCGTAGGAGGAGAACATCCTTTTCTCCCCTGTCATGTGGTTTGTGCACCCGCTGTCGAGTATCCAACTTGAGCCCCCGGATTCATAAACCTACAAAACAAGTTTAGTTCTTGACTTTAGGTACCCAAATGGTTTTGGGTCCTTTGGCATTAGACACAAGAACTTTGGGTACCCAAACACAAGTCTTTGACCCCTTGTGCTTGCCCCCAACATATTTGGCAACTACTTTGCCGGATTTGTTAGTCAACACATAAGATGCATCAAAAGTCTTAAATGAAATGTCATGCTCATTTGATGCACTAGGAGTTTTTCTTTTAGGCAACTTAGCATGGGTTGGTTGCCTAGAGCTAGATGTCTCACCCTTATACAAAAATGCATGATTAGGGCCAGAGTGAGACTTCCTTGAATGAATTCTCCTAATCTTGCTCTCAGGATAACCGGCAGGGTACAAAATGTAACCCTCGTTATCCTGAGGCATGGGAGCCTTGCCCTTTACAAAATTAGACAATCTTTTAGGAGGGACACTAAGTTTGACATTGTCTCCCCTTTGGAAGCCAATGCCATCCTTGATGCCAGGGCGTCTCCCATTATAGAGCATACTTCTAGCAAATTTAAATTTTTCATTCTCTAAGTTATGGTCGGCAATTTTAGCATCTAATTTTGCTATATGATCATTTTGTTGTTTAATTAAGGCCATATGATCATGAATAGCATTAATGTTAACATCTCTACATCTAGTACAAATAGAAGTGTGCTCAACGGTAGATGTAGAGGGTTTGCAAGATTTTAGTTCTACAACCTTAGCATGCAATATTTCATTTTTACTTCTAAGGTCGGAAATGGTATCATTGCAAACATCAAAATCTTTAGCCTTAGCAAGCAATTTTTCATTCTCAATTCTAAGGCTAGCAAGAGAACTGTTCAATTCTTCAATCCTAGCAAGCAAATCATTATTATTATCTCTAGGGTTGGGAATTGAAACATTGCAAACATGAGAATCAACCTTAGCTAACAAATTAGCATTTTCATTTCTAAGGTTGTCTATTGTTTCATGGCAAGTGCTTAGCTCACTAGATAATTTTTGACATTTTTCAATTTCTAGAGCATAAGCATTTTTAACCTTAACATGCTTCTTATTTTCTTTAATAAGGAAGTCCTCTTGGGTGTCCAAGAGATCATCCTTTTCATGGATGGCACTAATCAATTCATTAAGTTTTTCTTTTTGTTGCATGTTGAGGTTGGCAAAAAGGGTACGCAAATTATCTTCCTCATCACTAGCATTATCATCACTAGAGGATTCATATCTAGTGGAGGATTTATATTTAACCTTCTTTTTGCCGTCCTTTGCCATGAGGCACTTGTGGCCGACGTTGGGGAAGAGAAGCCCTTTGGTGACGGCGATGTTGGCGGCGTCCTCGTCGTCGGAGGAGTCGCTTGAGCTTTCGTCGGAGTCCCACTCCCGACAAACATGGGCATCGCCGCCCTTCTTCTTGTAGTACCTCTTCTTCTCCTTTCTTCTCCCCTTCTTGTCGTCGCCCCTGTCACTGTCACTTGATAATGGACATTTAGCTATGAAGTGACCGGGCTTACCACACTTGTAGCAAACCTTCTTGGAGCGGGACTTGTAGTCTTTCCCTCTCCTTTGCTTGAGGATTTGGCGGAAGCTCTTGATGACGAGCGCCATTTCCTCATTGTCGAGCTTGGAGGCGTCGATTGGCTGTCTACTTGGTGTAGACTCCTCCTTCTTTTCCTCCGTCGCCTTGAATGCGACGGGTTGAGCTTCGGATGTGGATGGATCATCAAGCTCGTTGATCTTCCTCGAGCCTTCGATCATGCACTCAAAACTTACAAAATTCCCGATAACTTCCTCGGGGGTCATTTTAGTATATCTAGGATTACCACGAATTAATTGAACTTGAGTGGGGTTAAGGAAAATGAGAGATCTTAGAATAACCTTAACCATTTCGTGGTCGTCCCACTTCTTGCTCCCGAGGTTGCGCACTTGGTTCACCAAGGTCTTGAGCCGGTTGTACATGTGTTGTGGCTCTTCTCCCTTGCGAAGCCGGAACCGACCGAGCTCCCCCTCGATCGTTTCCCGCTTGGTGATCTTTGTGAGCTCATCTCCCTCGTGCGCGGTTTTGAGCACATCCCAAACCTCCTTGGCGCTCTTCAACCCTTGAACTTTGTTATACTCCTCTCTACTTAAAGAGGCGAGGAGTATCGTTGTTGCTTGAGAGTTGAAGTGCTCGATTTGGGCTACCTCATCCTCATCATAATCCTTATCCCCTACGGATGGTACCTGTGCACCAAACTCAACGACATCCCATATACTTTTGTGGAGTGAGGTTAGATGAAATCGCATTAAATCACTCCACCTAGCATGATCTTCACCATCAAAAGTTGGTGGTTTGCCTAATGGGACGGAAAGTAAAGGTGCATGTTTAGAAATGCGAGAATAGTGTAGGGGGATCTTACTAAACTTCTTACGCTCTTGGCGTTTAGAAGTTACGGAGGGCGCATCGGAGCCGGAGGTCGATGTTGATGAAGTGTCGGTCTCGTAGTAGACCACTTTCCTCATCTTCTTTTGCTTGTCCCCACTCCGATGCGGCTTGTGGGAAGAAGATTTTTTCCTTCTTCTCTTTGTGGTGAGAAGAAGATTTCTTCTCCTTCCCTTTGTTGGAGGAGCTCTTCTTCTTCTCCCTCCTCTTGGTGCGGGACTCTTCCGATGAAGTGCTCCCGTGGCTTGTAGTGGGCTTTTCGCCGGTCTCCATCTCCTTCTTGGCGTGATCTCCCGACATCACTTCGAGTGGTTAGGCTCTAATGAAGCACCGGGCTCCGATACCAATTGATAGTCGCCTAGAGGGGGGGTGAATAGGGCGAAACTGAAATTTACAAATATAAACACAACTACAAGCCGGGTTAGCGTTAGAAATATAAACGAGTCCGCAAGAGAGGGCGCAAAACAAATCGCAAGCAAATGAAGAGTGTGACACGCGGATTTGTTTTACCGAGGTTCGGTTCTTGCAAACCTACTCCCCGTTGAGGAGGCCACAAAGGCCGGGTCTCTTTCAACCCTTCCCTCTCTCAAATGATCCCACGGATCGAGTGAGCTTTCTCTTCTCAATCACTTGGAACACAAAGTTCCCACAAGGACCACCACAAGTTTGGTGTCTCTTGTATCAATTACAAGTGAGTTTGATCGCAATGAAAGAATCAAGAAAGAAGAAAGCAATCCAAGCGCAAGAGCTCGAAAGAACACAAGCAAATCACTCTCTCTAGTCACTATTGTGTTGTGTGGAATTTGGAGAGGATTTGATCTCTTTGGTGTGTCTAGAATTGAATGCTAGAGCTCTTGTAGTAGTTGGGAAGTGAAAAACTTGGATGCAATGAATGGTGGGGTGGTTGGGGTATTTATAGCCCCAACCACCAAAAGTGGCCGTTGGGAGGCTGTCTGCTCGATGGCGCACCGGACAGTCCGGTGCACACCGGACATGTCCGGTGCCCCCGCCACGTCATCACTGCCGTTGGATTCTGACCGTTGGAGCTTCTGACTTGTGGGCCCGCCTGGCTGTCCGGTGCACACCGGACATCTCCTGTTCACTGTCCGGTGTGCCAGTATGGGCGCGCCTGCCTTCTGCGCGCGCAGAGCGCGCATTAAATGCGTCGCAGGTAGCCGTTGGCGCCGAATAGCCGTTGCTCCGGAGTTGCACCGGACAGTCTGGTGAATTATAGCGGACTAGCCGTTGGAGATTCCCGAAGCTGGCGAGTTCCTGAGGCTGCTTCTCCTTGGTGCACCGGACACTGTCCGGTGTACACCGGACAGTCCGGTGAATTATAGCGCGAGTGCCTCTGGAAATTCCCGAAGGTGGCGAGTTTGCGTTGGAGTCCTCTGGTGCACCGGACATGTCCGGTGGTGCACCGGACACTGTCTGGTGGCACACCGGACAGTCCGGTGCGCCAGACCAGAGGTGCCTTCGGTTGGCCCTTTGGTCCTTTGTTGAATCCAAAACTTGATCTTTTTATTAGCTGAGTGTGAACCTTTTACACCTGTATAATCTATACACTTGGGCAAACTTAGTTAGTCCAATTATTTGCGTTGGGCAATTCAATCATCAAAATTAATTAGGGACTAGGTGTAAGCCTAATTCCCTTTCAGTACGTTGTGGGTTTCACACAGACACAGCCAACCGTGGCCTGGTTCCAACGCCTTCTCTTGTGTCTGCTAGCTCTGCTGCTTCGCATCTCCTCTCTCCCTCCTTGTTTCTCCGTGCAAACACGTGTTGGATTAGGCACGCAGAAGGGGAATGATCTGGCAAAGTAGAAGAGGAGATACCCCCATGGGACACTGCTAAGCAGCGCCATCAATGGATACTACCGCACTGAGAGAATATAGCCCGTGTTTGGTTCAGCTTCTGGCGGGATTCTGGCCGCCAGAAGCTGAAGCTCCTCCCAAACGCGCCGCTTCTGCTCCCGCTTCTCTCCGGCGCGCTTGGCTGAGAAGCCAGCCGACTACGCGAAGACAGAAGCTGCCCTCAGGTCGCTTCCGCACAAAGCCGCATCAGTTGGGTAGGGTTCGCACCCGCGCCGCTCCTCAACTCTCTCGTCCCCATCGCTTCTCCCATCGCCGCCGCAGCTCTCCTCCATCGCATCTCCCTCCGCCGCGCGGGTCCTCCTCGCAGGTAAGCTACCTCTCATCCATGCCGCCGTTCGTCCGCCGCCGCAGTGCTTTTTCATGGCTCCGTAACCCGTTCACAGCGCTAGGGTTTCACCGTGGAGCCGCAAATCCTTCGTGACCTCCCTCTGCTGTCGTCAACCTGTGGACTCGTCCCCCCCTTTCCTATCTCGGCGACTACGCAGGTACCATCTCCCCCTTCGCTACTCCTATTGTGATTATCCGGATCCGTTGCATCCCCATGTGTTCATTAGGGGTTAGGTTGCATGTACGTCCTTGGTTAAGATGTTACTGCCCCGTGTATTCACTCGTAGCAACGTGATGCACATATGCAATTGAACGATTGTTGGTTACGGTATATGGGAAACCATTGAAAGGTGTTTATGTTTGTTAGCAGCCGACCCAATAATACATTTGAATAAGTGCATACTAGTAGATTCACACCATGTGAAGTTTTTGATTACATCAAAACGGAGTACCATCGACTTACTTACGTTTATGTTGTTCAGATTTCCCCAGCAAGTTGGATTATTCGTCTGAGGATCCAAGATCCACTTGAACCAAGGTAATGTGTTATAGCCCTATTACTTGGTCATGCTTTATTTCATTGGTTTGTCCATGTACTGATTACGAATTATGGTCATGTTTTGGGTAATCCATGCACAGTGTGTTCGAAGTATTTTTAGTACATAGTTGCCTATTAAATTGTGGTAATTGTCCCCTACTTTGTTACCAGCCTAGGCACAGTACATGGGACTACACCTAATTTTGTAGATAGTACGCATGTCTGCTATACTAACGACCTAACAAATCGACATTAGATGGACTCAGCAGACTCCATAGCCGACAAGGCCATTGGAAGGATGCAAGAGATTTCCGACAAGATATTTTCCGTAGCGAGGGAAACAATCCGTCCTGGACGCGGGTTGACCTCATTTGATGCTACCAAACTACGTGTAGCTTTGGAGGAGATAGCTTGCATGCTGGAGCAAGACTCCCTGGTGTTGCAAGAGCATTTGGACATCGTGAACAACTTTAACATCCCGGTTGACAGCAGCTATGAACCTTCTACCTTGTCGTCACCACCCCCATCTGACGACGACCTGACTCCACATTGGGACTTTGCGGAGCATTTCCAAAACTTCTGGGGAGTTGAATATGACTCCGATCAGATGCCTTCGTTTAGTGACAATGATGTTTAAGGTAGAAGGGAGTGAACCTTGGTGTTAGGTCTTTGAATAACAGGGTTGAAGTCCCTGAGCTTTTGTGTACTAAGGGCGTAGGGAAACAGGGAATACATTTGTTCTTTTGGTTACTGGGCTGCTGTAAATGTGTTCCCTGTCATTTTGTGTCCAGTTCCAGTTTATTTAAGGTTCTCGTTGTGTACTTAAGCAAATTGGAATGTTAGTACTTATGGTATTATCTGAACATAATATGGCCAGTATATTCTTCATCGTTTTGTTGTTTTTAATCCGAGAACACTACTACGTATGTTTAAAACTATACAATTGTTATGCACTAGATGGACAAGTCCGGCAAAGTGATTGCTAAGTGGGATAGTAGAGCAACCAAAATATACACAGAAATTTGTGTAGAAGAGGTCAATGCTCGGAACAGGCCACAACAATTCCTAAATGCAGAAGGGTATGCTAACCTCATAAGGAAGTTTAAGGAACGCACTGGTCGCACTTACACCAGGGATCAAATGAAGAATAGGTGGGATTCGTTGAAGAGAATGTTCACCCAGTGGAAAACTCTTAATGAAAGGGCTACAGGTCTTGGTCGAGACCCTCATACTGGTTCAATCAGTGCGCCAGATGAGTGGTGGGCCAAGCAAAATGAAGTAAGTTCATCTTTTTTTCGTAGACTAACATTAGTATTGGCCATCTAAAAGTAGGACTACGAATTGGTGCAGGCAATGCCAGGTTGTATTATGTTCAAAACAGGCCCCCTAGAGAATGAGGATGAGCTAAAGGTTATGTTTGGACCCATTGTCTGCACAAATGAAAGAACCCTGGTTCCTGGCGTGGAGGATGCTAATTCATCTTCTGATGATCATTTGGACTACACTTTAGGTGGGGGTGAAAACAGCACACCTGACCCCTGCACAAATGCAACTGGGAAGCGTAAGATGCGCCATGATTCCCCAAAACCAAAGAAGAAAAAAGATTCGAGGGAAGAGTACATGAAAAGACTTGTGGAGGCTTTTGAGTCCCGCTCATTGACCACAAACAAGTCCATTACCTCTTCTGAGAATGACCCGGTTCGATTAGAGATTAAAAAGCAGTTGCTACAAGTCAAGGAAGATGGATCACCTGAAGGGAGCGAACTACATTTGTTTGCGACGCATCTTCTGATTCATAAGAAGTATAGAGATGTTTTTGCAAACTTGGAGACAAAAGAAGGAAGAATCGCTTGGCTTCGCAATGCTTACGAGTTAGAAACTAAGAAGAGCACTTAGCAGCTGGACGTCCGACAACAGTTTCGTCCATGTTTACTATTCTCGTTCGTTGTTTTTTCATGAGTCATGTCGTACATGCTACTGGTCGGAATAATATGAGTATGTTAGTCCTGTCTGCTTAATGAGTCATGTCGTGTCTGTTGTCGTTAGTACCATTTTCGCTTTGCAACAATTTTCCAGAAATTCGAGTTGAGCATGTATCAGAATAATATGAGTTGTATCTTTGTGAACTATGTGAATCTGTGAACTTCATATGCCTGTAAAGTCTTCGGCTCGTTGAGTATGTGTTTTATAAACTGTGGTTGCATATGAAATTGTGGCTCTTGGTTGTCTCCATGCAGATGTGTGACCCTAATGAACACACATATGATGATGAAATGGATGCACACACATCTGATGATGAAATGGATGCACACACATCTACTGACGAAACAGATGGAGAATTGCTTGTTGCTCTTTATGCTGTTGACATTTGGGGTAGGCATTTGAGTCGGGCTCCTAGAAGAACATTGGTCGAATCTGGTATTCAATGGGTTCAAAGAACGTTGGAGATTAGTAACGACTGTTTTGACATGTTTCGGATGCGAAGAACTGTTTTTCGACGATTGCATGATACTTTGGTACAAAATTATGGTCTGCTTCCAAGTAGGGGTGTGAGTACTATGGAAGCTCTTGGCATATTCTTGTGGGCATGTGGGGGTCCACAATCGTTTAGGCAGATCAGAAATAAATTTGGTCACTCATTGGAAACAATTAGCCGCAAGTATAGTGATGTCCTTAATGCACTATATAAGATGTCAGCGGACACAATCAAGCCAAAAGACCCACATTTTGTCGAGATTCATCATCGTTTGCGAGAGGCGAGGTTTTGGCCACACTTCAAGGATTGCATAGGCGCAATAGATGGTAGTCACTTCCCAGCGGCAGTCCCGGCTTCGGAACAAGCGAAATATATTGGCCGACACGGTTACACGTCGCAGAATGTAATGGTCGTATGTGACTTCGATATGAGGTTCACATTTGTTGTGACAGGATGGCCAGGTTCCGTACATGACACAAGAGTACTACAGGATACTTTAATAACTTATGCGGACAGGTTCCCCCATCCACCAGAAGGTACATACATTTTTTGTTCATTAGTGTAATACATGACTATTTTATGTCATATGTACGTAACATTTGTATGTAATGTTTGTGCAGGTAAATACTATCTTGTCGATTCAGGTTATCCTAATAGAAAGGGGTACCTTGCACCTTATAAGGGTCAGAAGTACCACATTACGGAATGGCAAAATGCGAGGCAACCTATTGGGAGTAAAGAAGTTTTCAACTTTGCGCACTCCTCCCTACGAAATGTTATTGAGCGATCATTTGGGGTGCTAAAAATGAAGTGGAGAATTCTATTAAGTCTCCCTTCATTTTCGCTTGACAAACAATCGAAGATAATTATTGCATGTATGACACTGCATAACTTCATTAGAGATAGTGCTCTACACGATAGAGATTTTGATAAAGTAGGAAATAATAGCCTAAGTCATGATGTACCTGCAGGTGAGAGTAGTACTAGCACATCTGATGAGTTAGACATGAGTGCTTTTCGAGATGCAATTGCAAATGCATTAGTGTCGTAGTTAACTTAGTGCAATTGTAACGGTTTTTATGATGTAATCAGCTGCACTAATTAGTTTGTAATGAACTTTATCTGCGTTATGAGTATCATTGTATCGTTTGTTCGAACAGAATCTGCAATTTCAGAATCTGTATCCAAACACGTAGATTCTCACGAACAGCTTTTCTGCACAGCTGGCGAACCAAACACCTAAATTCTAACCACCAGCTTTTCCTAACAGCCAGCTTTCCCCCACAGCCAGCTTTTCAGAAAAGCTAGCCAGAAAAAAGCCGAACCAAACACGCCCATAAATATCTAGATGGATACAACCGGGATTTGGAAAGGAGATGGGCAAATATAAATATACTTCCACTTATGTGCATGGTCCTTGCGTCACGGAGTTTGAATAAACAAAAACAAAAAATATCTAGATAAATAAACAAATCAGTCAAAAAAACAAAAAAATCTAGATGAGAAATAAATCTAGACGGACAAATCAGCGACATAAATGAAAAATATGGACAATAAAAAAACAAATTAGTGATAAAGACAAAAAAAATATTGAACACCCACCATGGGCTTGAACCCACAACCTCAAGGTTAAAAGACTTGCACTCTACCGACTGAGCTAGATGAGGTTTTTCATTACACATCCGAGCTCGACGCCATAGATCTTGGCGCCGAGCTCGGTACCACGTCGACGCCATGTCGTCCGGGTTGTGCCAGCGTAGCACGTACCTCGACGCCATAGGCTATGGCGCCGAGCAAAGGGTCCAAAAATGATATTAAAATTTTTTAAGATCCAAACGTGAATTTTTTCCTAAGAAAGGGACAAAATACAAAAACTTCGGACGAACCGTGCGCGGCGAGGCTTACAAATTGCCCATCTTATAGGCCAAACGAATTCGAACAAGTGGATCCAACAGAATGACCCAAAAGAAAGTTCGCTCCATTTCGGTTTAGGACAACATTAAAATTAACACCGAGCAATTAAACTAGACTTATTTGATTATCGGTATTTCTATAGTCTGCGCCACACAAAGCCAAGCTAAGACACTGATGTGTTTGGTTTGAGAAATAACTCCATCCAAATTAAGATGATGTATCCTGGGTTTATTCTTTAAATTTGTTGAGATGATTCCACTCATATTAGTAGTAATTAACTATAAGGAATAAGGTGATGATGGACCAATTCATTCTATTCCACAAACCAAAAAAAGAGTGAGAAGTGAGAAGATGATGGAATAGGCCATGTCTCAAACCAAACACCCCATAAAATCTTTTCTCAATTTATGTGATAATTTTTTTTTGCTTAAGCAAAATGTTTGAGGGCTGTGTTATACGGTGGCTGTGTTAGCCGGTAGATCAAACTTTTTTTTTTCAACACCTTCATGGACAAGTTGTTTTCAAGATAATGTGTGTATTGTATTGATAGTGTATATTCAGTTCTATATCACAGCCAAAGTATCTCACTTTAATTCTTCCCGCTGTGGTGCAAGATACACACACGCATGTAGTGCTCTTCATATCTAGGGGTGGATATCGAGCTAGCTCGGCTCGTTATGACTCGTTACTGTAACGAGTCAGCTCGGCTCAACACGTTATACTAATGAGCTAAACATCTTATTCGGCTCGTTAGCAAGCTTGAGCCAGCTCGTTAGGCTCGCGAGCCATACAACTAAATACAAAGATATACATATATATAACCGAAAAATCATATTTTAAGTGTTTAACACTACAAACCCAAAACCTTTATAATATTATTATCATATCATCGTCCTAGCTTCTAACTTTTAATATTAAATCAAATAACCAAATATATATTAACTTACAGATTTACAAACCCTTATTATAATAAGATAGCAACAAACATCATTATAAAGCAATTCATCATCCATTCCACAAACATGTTATATTTCATTGCACAACACTAACATCATATGCTGCTAGAAACAAAGTTCACAAAACCATAACCAATAATTAAATATTAAATATGTAATGTAGGTATGTAGACATGCAATAATGTAAATATTTAAGCACATGTCACATTCACACATGTCCATATCACATATCATAACTACGAGAAAACAAGACTACGAGAGATGAGACGATACCAACGACTAGACAAACTTGTGTTGTGGCTTAGCTTTTTTGGCTCGTAAGCTAGCTCACGAGCTAACCCAAGCTGGCTCATTAGAGAACCGAGTTAGAATGCTATCTTGGCTCGCTACAAAATTAAAACGAGCCAAATTCAGCCGAGCTACTAACAAGCCGAGTCGAGCGAGTTATGGAGTCACGAGTATTTTGTCCAGCCTTACTCATATCTTTTCCTCGCTGCTAGAACAATTTCATCAGTTGCATGTAACGCTACCTGATGTTTATAAATGTGATGCTGGTATTTTTTTTAAATGTGATGCTGATATTTCTTTCGAACTACTCGTGTCCACGAAAATGCGTTGAATTTTCCGAAAGAAATTTAAAAGGGTCCTTCTCCGTATACGACTATACGAGATACGATTACTAGGTTTCTTTTGGTTGACTAGACGGCTCCGCCCGTTTCAGGACAAGCAAAGCTAGCACACCTCGCCACAATAATTGAGCACTAGGGCGAAATTCACATTTGGAGTGGTAGAGATCCATTTCATTTCGTAAAACGTCCATACCACCGAAAATGTGGAGAGTGTAGGGTGGAATCCGATCCGTATGGTTTTCTTTAGCAGGGATGTTTTTGTTAGCCGGCCTCCAATCTGAGAGGGTTGTAGGAGATAAAGTTCCCGTAAATCCTCTTCGGTCTCCTCAGAATTGAACAAGCCCTGGTTCATTTTTGGAGCGCGTCAGCAGTGGCGGATCCAGGATTGATCCAAAAGGGGGCTGGATACTAAGTTAAAACTATAACAAAAAATTTAAACCAAACAAAAAATATAATTAATGTTTAATATGACATAAAAAGTAAGATATAATTTAAACATTCAAGAAATATGTAGTCTAAAAATAAATCGATACAAAATTTATAAATACAGTCGGGCCTCGGCGAGTCGGCGGTGTTCCAGGTCCGGGCGCTGGCGGGGCGAGCGTCGGCTGCGTGCCTGCGTCGCTGCGGCTGCGGCGGTGTTCCGGCTGCGGCAGTGGCGTGCCGGCGTGCCGCGGGCGCGGTGGCCGGTGGCCGGTGCTACGGTGCAGTGGCCGGTGGGCGCAGCGCAGGGCGCCTGCGCGGCTGCGCCTGGACGGTGGCGCGCGCAGTGCCGGGCCGGCGTGCCGCGGGTGCGGTGGGCGGTGCCGCCGTGCTGCGGTGCGCGCCTGGCGGGCGGTGGCTGCTTAGGTTAGAAGCGGAGCGGGGTTGGCGGCAGCAGTGAGGACGCGCACGGTCGCACGGAAGCAGCAGATGGCAGCTGGGTCTATTCTCTACTCCTACTCGCGTTGCTGGGCCGCGACCGGAGCTGCAGCCCAGGCAGCCCCGGTCGTGAATCCGCCCCTGCGCGTCAGAACATATGCAATTTTCAAACCCTATAAGCTATCCACACCATTTCTTGTTAATTAATTATTCACATCATCTTGTACCAATGCGCGCGATGTCAGCTCACTAACTTGTAACCTATTAATGCGATCCATCCACATCACCTCGACTAAGCATAATTACTATTTTTAATATGTAAAAAACAAGGCATGCACATTTTTTTGCTGTTTTATTTTCTTATAATTCAGATGTCGTGTAACGAGTACGACATCGGTGTACCCAGCATACCTAAAAGAGAGGTAAAAGTTAAAGATAGAGAGAGGAGGTGTAGATCGGATGTACGCTTATCACTAATATACAAAAGCTTTATAGCAACTGTTCTAAACTTATTTGTACTGGTGTTTTTCAGTACCGTTAATGCTAGGGACAAGTGGAAATCAATATTTTCTCTTACGGTTGTTTTGGAACTGCCACTGGAAATGTTATTTCCATGAACAGTTTTCTTAAGGCGCTAGTGAAAATATCATTTTCACTAGCGGTTTTCTTAACCAACCGCTAGTGAAACACATTCACTAGCGATTCTCTTTATTAAATTACCAGTGGTAGTTTTTTTCTCTTTTTTAAAATTTTCAAACAAACTGAATTTTATATATTTACACACACAAACATATACTACCTCCGTTCTTAAATATATGTCGTTGTTGACTTTTTCCAAAAACTGTGACCACTCGTCTTATTCAAAAATATAAAATTTTCAGTAATGCTCAAACTACCTTAAGTGAGAAAACAAATCACAACAAAATAAATGATAACTCACGATTTATTTTAAATAAAACAAGTGGTAATTTTTTTGAAAAAAGTCAACGACGTCACATATTTAAGAATAGAGGGAGTATATATATATATATATATATATATATATATATATATATATATATATATATATATATATATATATATATATATATATATATATATATAAAGTTCAGGGTTTCTAATAACTAGAGGAAGCCCTGATCCAACGATGCCATCCGGTTTAGCCGCATCAGGTCTGGACGTCTATAAAAGAAGCCTCAAAGCGCTAGGGTTTAGTTTTTTACACCCACCCCGATGCATGAACGACGGCGCCCACTCAGGCGCGTGTGACGACGACGACGTCTCCCCGATCCAGACGCGCGGCAGTGGTGGTTTCTCGATCCAGAGTCGCGACAGAGGTTCCCAGATTCGGAGGCACAGTGGCGATGGCTCCCCGATCTGGAGGACGAGCGACGGCAGGCCCCGGAGCGGGCGAGCGACAACAACCCCGTGGCCTCGAGACAGGCGAGAAGCGACGACCTTCCTGAGGCGGGCGGGCAAACTGCTACAATGCTCTTGAGGTGGGCGAGCGACGACAGACACACCTCGGGCCCAAGCGGCGGCAGCACACCCTAACCCAGGAACATACCTAAAAGAGAGGTAAAAGTTAAAGATAAAGAGATGAGGTGTAGATCGGATGTATACTGATCCTAGGTACAGCTTGGTTACCAGCACAAAGACAATTTAGAGAGGTTCGGACCATAAAACACATAATACCCTATTTTCTCTTGTGCATGATGCACCGATAGTAGGGGTGACAATAAGCTCTAAATTTTACACTATAAAATTTAAGTATCAGATCAGATTAGAATCAGACTCTATTTCTATTCATTTTAAACTAAAATTAATTTAGGACCCTAACAAATTGTGTAGAAACATTTGGATCGTGATCCATTACCACTCTATCACCGATAAACAGAAAGGCAGAGAAGACTACAAGCTCAAATAGCAACTAAGCACCATGACATTCTAGCTCTTCCTTTTTGTTTGATTCTAGTGAGAATTCTTGTCTATTAGTCTCTAGTTCACCTTTATGTCTAGCCTTAAAAGTTAGTTGTATTCAATCCCCACTTATTACGTTGCTCTACCCTACCTTTTAATAACCAAAGAATGTGAGAGGGTTACATGTCAGTTGAGTTGTGCACGTAATGACATGTCTTCGGTCATCACTAATACACAGAAGCTCTATAGTGGCGGTCTTAGAGCTATTTGCACTGGCGTTTTTAGTGCCGCCAGTGCTAGGGTCTAGTAGAAATCAACCTTTTTCACTAGCGGTTGTTTTGCAACCGCCAGTGGAAATAACATTAGCACTGGTGGGCCACTTAAGAAAACCGCTTGTGAAAACAAGATTTTCACTGGCGGTTTTCTTAAGCGGTCCGCTAGTGGAAATAACATTAGCACTGGCGGGCTGCTCAAGAAAACCGCATGTGGAAACAAGATTTTCACTCGCGGTTTTCTTAAGCAGCCCGCCAGTTGAAATAACATTAGCACTGGCGGGCTGCTTAACATTTCCCGCCAGTATAAGTTTTCCCACCTTTTTTCAAATTTTCAAACAAAACTGAATTTTATATTTATTAACACAAATTCTTCTATTTACAATATATTCTTCTGTTTACAATATATTCTTCTGTTTACACCCATATATTCTTCTGTTTACAACCATAATTTTTCAAACAAAACTGAATTAAATTCTATCATACATTCTATACATCAATTGTTTTCACCTATGCTCTAGTAACTACATCGTTTAAGAGATAGTCTACTAATTTCTGTTAATATTCTAAACTCTGGTATAGCTAATGTATTGGAAGCGTCGTGATATTTCCCTTCAGCGAGAATGACCTCTTTTAATATGAATGTGCATAGGTCTTCAACTATACTATATAATGCATCTTCGGTCAAGTTCTCCGAATTTCCTTTTTGAAATTCCTGTAAAGAAAGTTTATAAACATCATCTATTCACACTCGATAATACATTTGCATCTTTAATTGACAAATACAAACATGACTATTACTAATAATACATTGCTAGGGTTTGTGATGTATCGTCCGTTCATTCTCATAAACTCGCACGCATAGAACCCACATAGCATTGATCCTTGTGGTTGCTTGTGGCACTACATACATAACAGAAGATTGGTTATTTAGTTGCAACATTGTGTATGATATGTATTCATAAATTTACATACTTATCGGCCAGTGATGATGGATGTCTAGTGGCACACAATGTTTTTGGTCTTGTCGTACTTTCCACCTTTAAACTTATAGAACCTAAATTCTCTGTGATCTCAAGTAGAATCTCCATGTTATTTTAAAATTCTCAACGACATAAGTATGCATGCATAGAAAAGGCTTACAACTCTAAGATACTAAGAAATTTTGCATAGGTTGAAGGGTCGTAGTTCAAGGAGTCGAGCACCAACACCTTTCCAACCTTAGGATAAATTAGGAAGCATATCCAGTGGTCCCTGTACGAATCAAATTAATTTGTGATGCATGTGTATTGAAATTATTATTTTTATGCAAAATCACACTTACTTAAAGTTGTACGGGGCCATTATGGCTTCCCTGTCTTGAAATTTAAGCATTGTAATTCCTATGTAGGTGGCGTATCTTGCTTCAAAATCCTTCTTCATAGTATTTATACGCTGCTCAACTTCTTCGTCCATCTTTCCCTTTAACTCTTCATTGTCTTTGTCAATTCTAAAAGTGTGGCTTTCCTTAGATATCAGTATTGGGTTCAGATACCCAATCCTTTTTCTGGCACTAGCACCGGGCTTGGTACCGTAAAGGATCTCTTGTTGATCATGTTGCATTCTACAAGTCACACGTGCATGTGTGAGACATTGAAAATTTATATGGCTCACTCATAATAATAACACATATATGTGGAAATATGAGCGACACTTACAGTGCAAACAGAGTCACAAGTTGCACGTCGAGTTTCTGAAGGTTCATCATTAACCACATATCCTCGAATGCAAGAAAGGCCTTTTGGTCCGAAACAATAAAAGCATGGTCTGGTATATGCACACTAATGGCGTCAATGCCAACTGATGATGCATGCATTTACCAGTCATGCAACCTTTTAATACTAGCAGGGACATTCCTCAGTTTCTCAAGAGTTAGTAGAGGTCTGCCCGGCACATATTGTTTAGGCACATTTTTATAATCTGCCTTAGTTGAGATCTTTATCTTTGCGGCCATCACCTTAGCCTTTTTTGCAAACTCCTCATGCTTGGCCAAATCAACAGTATGTGACGTGAGGTCTCGTGCATTCCCTTTCAAAAATCGAGCTGTGCCAGTAGTAGTAGCTTTACTCTTCTTTTTCTCAAATGTGGACACCAATTTTGGTACAGGGAATTTAGATTTCTTTGATTGTCGTGAATCCCTTGATAGTTGTGGAGAAGGTGGTGGTGTCCTAAATGTTGATGCTTGTGGCGGAGACGGTGGATTAGAAAGAGGATGAGGAGCAGCATGAGAAGATTGTAGAGGTGATGATGGATGTACAGGTACTAAAGTTTGACGAGGCGGAGATGGTTGGAGATGATACGACGACGACGTTGGCAGATCAACCAATTCGACATCCCTTCGAGGCCAAATGATGAATTTTTTGATGGCTTGTCCAAGTGTCTTGATTCCTTCGGGCCTAGGGATGTCTAGCATGTCGTCCTCGGATCCTTGGACGACCGTCGTCACTTCTACCTTGCAATAATCATCTGGTATGTCGCTTCCATGAAACTTGCATCTTGGGATCGCAATGCCTATTCCTACTTTCTTCATGCGATTATTGTTAATACCATATCTTATAACTAGTGTGCACGTCACTGGCCTTGTTATGTCATCAACTGGATAAGGGACCTTATTTCCCGTTGACGCGACAGAGCTTGGAATGGTGGTACAATCGGTGGAAGCCGACGGTTGAGCTGCTGGAATTATTTGCAGCTGTGGAGTGGTCATCTGTTGAATAGACATCGCACTCGCCAACTGCTGCATCAATTCTAGTGGAGAATTCAATAGCATTTGAGACATCAGGTTTTTGAACTCTTTCTTTGCCTCCTGCGTAAAATAATCCAACAACTCTTCTTTGTATCGATCATGTTTCTTGTACAAACCTTCCCACTGTGGTCTGAATCCTTCCTTCCATCCTTCCTTAGACGAGATTCCTCGTACACGGCCAGGATGCTCAGGGTTACCGAGACCAGCCGTTAGGATGTCTCTCCCTTTGTGGATTAAATGATCCTTGGCTCTGCTTAGCTGCCATTGCATATATGTTTTTCACAGCTTCTTCGACATTTGAATCATCAAAAGATACACCTACCTCATTTTCTCTGGGTTTTCTAGCACAGATCCAATTAGCCGTCCTTTCACCAAGTTGCTCAGAAAGTGTCGGCAACCCTACGACCTTCTTCTCGACGTCTTCTTGTCTCCATTTAGAAACTTGACACTTGTAACCACCTGTGCCTAAGTGGTGGTGGTACTTGTTCTTCTTAGATAGTTCTGAATTTGCCTCGCTTAGAGATATGAATTCAGGGCTGCTCCTCTGCTCTAGAAATACTGCCCACTGACTTTCTGAGATTTCATATTTTTTGTCGGGTCTAGACCTTTCTTTGCAAATTTTGTATTCATCTCAGACATCCAGTTTCGAAAATTGATTGCAAGCTGCTTCATTGTGTATTCCTTCAGGAGTTCTTCTGAACCCCAAGGTAGAACAAACCTCGTTAATAGCTTATTCCATATTTGATTCTTGACATCAACAGACACATCTTTCCAATGTCGGATTGTGATGTCAAGATTATCCCTAACTAAGAACCCAAGTGCATTCCAGAACTTAGGGAGTGCCTCTTCTGGAGCTAGGGGCTGACCTTTCGAGCTCACATATGAGATTTTATATGTTTCGTCAGGAAACTTGTTCAGTCCCCTGTCACCTCTTTTCCGGTCACTCTGCTTCCTTTTCCTTGACCTCTCGGTGGTTGTATCGGTCGGTACCAGTGCGTCTTCATCTTGGTTCAGCCCTAATGCATCTTGGTATCGTGCCACGACTTCATCAAGTATCGCACGATATTGAGACAAGACCTCCTATTCATGTAATGAAATGCAAAACATGCATGTGTAATAGACAGTGTGAAATCAACTAATTAGGTACACATACGAAACTAAAGATGTGTACTTTACCTCACACTCTTGTGGATCATAATTAGGGTCACATTGCAAATCACGCAGAGCGGCCCTATCTATGCTAGGACAAGGGTCAATAGGTGTTTCATATCCTTCATCACTTGAATGTTCTTGAGAAACACCCTTGTTCATGTGGTCGGGCATTAACCCTTGGTCCTTGTTTACAGAACTCATTGAGCTATATATATAAGATTGCAACAAAGATTCAAAAAAATTGAACACAAAGATTGGAACAGAAGATTAGAAAACAATATATATATATATATATATATATAATCACACTAAGTTCTTAAATAAAACGCAGTCCATCATACTAAGTTCTTAGATAGTATGTCGTCCATCATACTAAGATTCGAACATATATCGTAATTTCTACTCGTCGCCGTCGTCCATCAGTGTTGTCCAATCGATCTCCCCATCTTCATTGTTGGAGAGGATGATGACTAGCGCTACCGGCTCCACATGCACGGGCACAGAGACAACCTCACGTGCAGTCGTCGAAGCCGAGGAGCCCACATCATGGTGTTGAGTAGATGGGCCCACGATGGCGACACATTGACAACGACGCTTCGAGAGAACTCTGCAGGCGCACATGAAAATACGGCGTACGACGTCTTGATGATTGAGCCTCGACTGGCGCTGGAGCTTGAGGTGGCGGCAATGCATGAGCCGTGCCGTTGCCAGCCGCTCCGCTAGTGTACGTGCCTTGAGACGCGCTGCGATGGCATCCACTGGGTCCATTTTAAGGCTGTGTCGATGACGTAAAAGTCTAGCTTGAACTATATATATACTGCAGGCTGGTGAAGGGGCAGACCGGCGGCGGCCGCAAAGTGAAAGGGAAATGTGCCCTTGGGCCATTTCTAAGTATTTTGGTGATTGAGTGCCAACACAAGTGCTTAAATGTGAATCTATGCCCATGAATGGACAAAGTGCAAATCAAGAGCAAAGGTATGTTTCTATGTCTTAGTACATTGGTTTTTGTGTACTAATATACTTGTCTAAGTATCAGAAACAGGAAGAAGAAGAAAAGAGGAGAGTTGGCTGTGTTCAGCCAAGAGGCTGTTTCGGTCTGGAGCACCGGACTGTCCGGTGGTGCACCGGACAGTGTCCGGTGCGCCAGGCTGCCTCGGCCGAAGAGGCCGTTCTCGGGAATTCACCGACGGCGTACGGCTAAAATTCACCGGACTGTCCGGTGTGCACCGGACTGTCCGGTGAACCAACGGTCGGCCGGGCCAACGGTCGGCCGCGGATTCTGCGCGCGACACGTGGCCAAGCCAACGGTCGGAGGGGGCACCAGATTGTCCGGTGTGCACCGGACATGTCCGGTGCGCCAACGGCTCCCAGATCTGCAACGGTCGGCTTCGCCATTTAAGGAAAGGAATCGGGCACCGGACACTGTCCGGTGTGCACCGGACTGTCCGGTGCGCCTGATAACAGAAGGCAAGGATGGCCTTCCAGATTTGTTCTTAACGGCTCCTAGCTGCCTTGGGGCTATAAAAGGGACCCCTAGGCTCATGGAGGAGGACACCAAGCAACCTTAGAGCATTCTTGATCATCCACACTCAGTCTTTGCGCATCCGTTTGTCATTCTCAGTGATTCGAGCTCCGTTCTAGTGAGAACTTTGAGATAGTCTTTTGAGCTCGATTCTTGGCCGTGTGTGTGCGCATTTTGCTGTGGATTTGTGTGTGTTGCTTTCCTCCCTTACTCCATATTTCATTGTGAATCTCAAGTGTAAGGGCGAGAGACTCCAAGTTGTGGAGATTCCTCGCAACCGGGATATTGAAAGGAAAAGCATAACACTGTGGTATTCAAGTTGATCATTGGATCACTTGAGAGGAGTTGAGTGCAACTCTCGTCCGTTGGGACGCCACAACGTGGAGTAGGCAAGTTTTGTACTTGGCCGAACCACGGGATAAACCACTGTGTCTTCTCTGTGTTGATCTTTTGTGGTATTGTGTTTTGTTGAGTCTCATCTCCAGCCACTTGGCATTAACTGTGCTAACACTTGACAAGTTTTTGTGGCTATAAGTTTAAGTTTCCCAGGATCACCTATTCACCCCCCTCTAGGTGCTCTCAATTGGTATCGGAGCCGTTCTCTTCAAGAAGGGACTAATCACCCGAAGAGATGGATCCTAAGGGAAAGGGGATGGTGGTCGACAACAACGAGAAGGAGTCTATCTTCAACGAGCCGAAGAATGACAAGTCTACCGACTTGGGCTCAAGTCACAAGCGCAAAGATGGGAAGAAGAAGAAGACAAGGCGCATCAAGGAGATCGTCTACTACGACAGCGACGAATCCTCTTCTTCCCAAAAGGACGACGACAACGACTACAGGAAGACGGTCAATTCGAACTTTTCATTTGATTATTCTCGTATTCCACATAGTTCGAATTCGCATTTGCTTTCCATTCCTCTTGGCAAACCTCCACACTTTGATGGGGAGGACTACGGATTTTGGAGTCACAAAATGCGTAGTCACTTATTCTCTCTCCATCCAAGCATATGGGAGATTGTAGAGAATGGAATGAAATTTGATAGCTCGGATAGCCCTATGTTTATTAATGAACAAATTCATAAAAATGCACAAGCTACTACTGTGTTGCTAGCCTCTTTGTGCAGGGACGAGTACAATAAGGTGAGCGGCTTGGACAATGCCAAGCAGATATGGGACACCCTCAAGATTTCTCATGAGGGGAACGACATCACCATGCTCACTAAAATGGAGTTGGTGGAGGGCGAGCTTGGAAGGTTTGCAATGATAAGGGGCGAGGAGCCAACCCAAACATACAACCGGCTCAAGACCCTTATCAACAAAATAAGGAGTTACGGAAGCACGCGATGGACGGACCATGACGTCGTCCGACTATTACTAAGGTCCTTTACCATTCTTGATCCTCATTTGGTGAATAATATTCGTGAGAATCCCAGGTACACCAAAATGTCGCCCGAAGAAGTCCTAGGAAAATTCGTCAGCGGGCGAATGATGATTAAGGAAGCAAGGTACGTGGACGACGCCTTGAATGGACCGATCAACGAGCCGCAACCTCTTGCTCTCAAAGCAACAAGAAGCAAGGAGGCGCTACCTAGCAAGGTGGCACAAATTGAGGCGACCGGACTTAATGATGAAGAGATGGCTCTCATCATCAAACGCTTCAAGACGGTGCTAAAAGGTCATAAGGGGCAGCCAAGCAAGACCAAGACAAAGGGGAAGCGCTCATGCTTCAAGTGCGGTAAGATTGGTCATTTTATCGCTAACTGCCCCGATAACGGTAGTGACCAGGAACAGGGGAACAAGAGGGAAAAGAAGAAGAATTACAAGAAGGCCAAGGGCGAGGCACATATCGGAAAGGAGTGGGATTCGGATTGCTCCTCCGACTCCGACAATGAAGGACTCGCCGCCACCGCCTTCAACAAGTCATCTCTCTTCCCCAACGAGCGTCACACTTGCCTCATGGCAAGGGAGAAGAGAGTAAGTACTCGAAACTCTACTCATGCTTCTTCTAGTGAGGATGAGTCTAGTGATGATGATGACATAGACTATTCATACTTATTTAAGGGCCTAGATAGAACCAAGGTAGATAAAATAAATGAATTGATTGATGCCTTGAATGATAAAAATAGGCTTTTAGAAAAGCAAGAGGATTTGTTGTATGAAGAACATGACAAATTTGTAGAAGCACAAAAATCACTTGCATTAGAGATTAAGAGAAATGAAATGCTTTCTTGTGAGTTGTCTACATGTCATGATTCAATTGCTAGTTTAAAGAGCAAAAATGATGATTTAAATGCTAAACTAGAAAAATCTAGTAAATCAACATCTTGTGTAGAACATGTTGAGATTTGCACTAGGTGTAAAGATTTCGATGTTGATGCCTGTAGTGATCATTTAGTTTCAATTTCCAAACTAACTGAGGAATTGGCTAGTCTTAATGCCCAACTTAAGACTAGCAAGAACGAATTTGACAAACTAAAATTTGCAAGGGATGCCTACACGATCGGTAGACACCCCTCAATTAAGGATGGACTTGGCTACAAAAGGGAAGCCAAGAACTTGACAAGCCATAAGGCTCCCATCTCCGCCAAGGAGAAAGGGAAGGCCCCTATGGCTACTAGTGCTAAAAAGAATCATGCCTTTTTGTATCATGATAGGAGACAAACTAGAAATGCTTATAGGAGTTATAATGCTTACGATGATTTTTCTCATGCTATGTTTGCTTCTAGTTCTTCATATGTGCATGATAAAAATGTTGGTAGAAGGAATATTGTTCATAATATGCCTAGGAGAAATGTTGTTAATATTCCTAGGAAAGTTAATGAGCCTTCTACAATATATCATGCTTTGAATGCTTCCTTTGCAATTTGTAGAAAGGATAGAAAGGTGATTGCTAGGAAGTTAGGGGCAAAATGCAAGGGTGATAAAACTTGCATTTGGGTCCCTAAGACAATTGTGACTAACCTTGTAGGACCCAACAAGAGTTGGGTACCTAAGTCCCAAGCCTAAATTTGCCTTGCAGGTTTATGCATCCGGGGGTTCAAGCTGGATTATCGACAGCGGATGCACAAACCATATGACGGGGGAGAAGAAGATGTTCACGTCCTACGTCAAGAATAAGGATTCCCAAGATTCAATTATATTCGGTGATGGGAATCAAGGCAAGGTAAAAGGGCTAGGTAAAATTGCAATCTCCAATGAGCATTCTATCTCTAATGTGTTTTTAGTGGAGAGTCTTAGATATAATTTGCTATCTGTTAGTCAATTATGTCATATGGGGTATAACTGTCTATTTACAAATGTAGATGTGTCTGTCTTTAGAAGAAGTGATGGTTCACTAGCTTTTAAGGGTGTATTAGACGGCAAACTTTATTTAGTTGATTTTGCAAAAGAAGAGGCCGGTCTAGATGCATGCTTAATAGCTAAGACTAGCATGGGCTGGCTGTGGCATCGCCGCTTAGCACATGTGGGGATGAAGAACCTTCACAAGCTTCTAAAGGGAGAACACGTGATAGGTTTGACTAACGTACATTTCGAAAAAGATAGACCTTGTGCAGCTTGTCAAGCAGGTAAACAAGTGGGAGGAGCGCATCACAGCAAGAATGTGATGACCACTTCAAGACCCCTGGAGCTGTTTCATATGGACCTCTTCGGACCTGTCGCCTATCTGAGCATAGGAGGGAGTAAGTATGGTCTAGTTATTGTTGATGACTTTTCCCGCTTCACTTGGGTGTTCTTTTTGCAGGATAAGTCTGAAACCCAAGGGACCCTCAAGCACTTCCTCAGGAGAGCTCAAAATGAGTTTGAGCTCAAGGTGAAGAAGATAAGGAGCGACAACGGGTCCGAGTTCAAGAACCTTCAAGTGGAGGAGTTCCTTGAGGAGGAAGGGATCAAGCACGAGTTCTCCGCTCCCTACACACCACAGCAAAATGGTGTGGTAGAGAGGAAGAACAGGACGCTAATCGACATGGCGAGGACTATGCTTGGAGAATTCAAGACCCCCGAGCGTTTTTGGTCGGAAGCCGTGAACACGGCTTGCCACGCCATCAACAGGGTCTACCTTCACCGCCTCCTCAAGAAGACGTCATATGAGCTTCTAACCGGTAACAAACCCAATGTATCATACTTTCGTGTATTTGGGAGCAAGTGCTACATTCTAGTGAAGAAGGGTAGAAATTCTAAATTTGCTCCCAAAGCAGTAGAAGGGTTTTTGTTAGGTTATGACTCAAATACAAAGGCGTATAGAGTCTTCAACAAATCATCGGGTTTGGTTGAAGTCTCTAGCGACGTTGTATTTGATGAGACTAATGGCCCTCCAAGAGAGCAAGTTGTTGATTGTGATGATGTAGATGAAGAAGGTGTTCCGACGGCCGCTATACGAACCATGGCGATTGGAGAAGTGCGGCCACAGGAACAAGATGAACGAGATCAACCTTCTTCCTCAACAACAGTGCATCCCCAAACTCAAGACGATGAACAGGTTCATCAACAGGAGGCGTATGATCAAGGGGGAGCACAAGATGATCATGTGATGGAGGAAGAAGCGCAACCGGCACCTCCAACCCAAGTTCGAGCGATGATTCAAAGGGATCATCCCGTCGACCAAATTCTGGGTGACATTAGCAAGGGAGTAACTACTCGATCTCGATTAGTTAATTTTTGTGAGCATTACTCCTTTGTCTTGTCTATTGAGCCTTTCAAGGTAGAGGAGGCCTTGCTAGATCCGGACTGGGTGTTGGCTATGCAGGAGGAGCTCAACAACTTCAAGCGCAATGAAGTTTGGACACTGGTGCCTCGTCCGAAGCAAAATGTTGTGGGAACCAAGTGGGTGTTCCGCAACAAACAGGACGAGCACGGGGTGGTGACGAGGAACAAGGCTCGACTTGTGGCAAAAGGTTATGCCCAAGTCGCAGGTTTGGATTTCGAGGAGACTTTTGCTCCTGTGGCTAGGCTAGAATCAATTCGTATCTTGCTAGCATATGCCGCTCACCATTCTTTCAGGTTGTACCAAATGGATGTGAAGAGCGCTTTCCTCAACGGGCCAATCAAGGAGGAGGTGTACGTAGAGCAACCCCCTGGCTTCGTGGATGAACGGTACCCCGACCATGTGTGTAAGCTCTCTAAGGCGCTCTATGGACTTAAGCAAGCCCCAAGAGCATGGTAAGAATGCCTTAGAGACTTTCTAATTATTAATGCTTTCAAGGTTGGGAAAGCCGATCCAACTCTTTTTACAAAGACATGTGATGGTGATTTGTTTGTGTGCCAAATTTATGTCGATGACATAATATTTGGTTCTACTAACCAAAAGTCTTGTGAAGAGTTTAGCAGGGTGATGACGCAGAAATTCGAGATGTCGATGATGGGCGAGTTGAACTACTTCCTTGGGTTCCAAGTGAAGCAACTCAAGGACAACACCTTCATCTCCCAAACAAAGTACACGCAAGATCTGCTAAAGTGGTTTGGGATGAAGGACGCCAAGCCCGCAAAGACTCCGATGGGAACCGACGGACACACCGACCTCAACAAAGGAGGTAAGTCCATTGATCAAAAAGCATACCGGTCAATGATAGGGTCTTTACTTTATTTATGTGCTAGTAGACCGGACATTATGCTTAGCGTATGCATGTGTGCTAGATTTCAATCCGATCCTAAGGAGTGTCACTTAGTGGCGGTGAAGCGAATTCTTAGATATTTGGTTGCTACGCCTTGCTTCGGGCTCTGGTATCCAAAGGGGTCTACCTTTGACTTGGTTGGATACTCAGACTCCGACTATGCTGGATGTAAGGTCGATAGGAAGAGTACATCAGGGACGCGCCAATTTTTAGGAAGGTCCCTGGTGTCGTGGAACTCTAAGAAACAAACCTCCGTTGCCCTATCCACCACTGAGGCCGAGTATGTTGCCGCAGGACAGTGTTGCGCGCAACTACTCTGGATGAGGCAAACCCTCCGGGACTTTGGCTACAATCTGAGCAAAGTCCCATTCCTATGTGACAATGAGAGTGCTATCCGCATGGCGGAGAATCCTGTTGAGCACAACCGCACAAAGCACATAGACATCCGGCATCACTTTTTGAGAGACCACCAGCAAAAGGGAGATATCGAAGTGTTTCATGTTAGCACCGAGAACCAGCTAGCCAATATCTTCACTAAGCCTCTAGATGAGAAGACCTTTTGCAGGTTGCGTAGTGAGCTAAATGTCTTAGATTCACGGAACTTGGATTGAATTGTAGCATACTTGTATTTATGCTTTTCATCATGTTCCTTTCTGCATTTTGTTGCTTATTATGGTGCTCAAGTTGTACAAACACTCCCTGGACCTCACAAGTCCGCTGCAAAGTGATGCACATGTTTAGGGGGAGATGTGTTACAACTTGACCCTTTGAGACTAACCATGTGCTTGAGTTGATGATTTAGTCTCAAAGGAGGATTGAAAGGGAAAAGGTGGACTTGGACCATGAAAGACTTCCACTGCACTCCGATGAGAGGGTAACCTATTCCAAGTTCATCTTTAAACTCTTATTGCCTATTTGCTCTTAATTGAAGATTTTGGTGAGGCAATGGGGTTAAAGGGCCAAGATTGATCCCGTTTTGGTGCTTGATGCCAAAGGGGGAGAAAATAAAGGCCAAAGCGATAAATGGATCAGCTACCACTTGAGAGATTTTGAAAATAGTAGAATAGAGCTTTTGGTTTGTCAAATCTCTTTTGTCAAATCTCTTTTGTTGTCTCTCTTGTCAAAAGTTGGCTTCTTGTGGGGAGAAGTATTGATTATGGGAAATAGGGGGTATTGATTATGGGAAATAGGGGAAGTTTTTGGAATCTTGAATCAATTTTCTTTGGAAAACCTCTCTTGATGTCTCTACAAGTGGATTTGACTTAGAGATAGGATTTTGAGGTTGATTTGCAAAAACAAACCAAGTGGTGGCAAAGGATGATCCATATATGCCTAAATTGAATCAAAATAAATTTGAGTTTTATTCGAAGTGATTTTGCACTTGTTCTAGTTGCTTTATATTGTGTTGGCATAAATCACCAAAAAGGGGGAGATTGAAAGGGAAATGTGCCCTTGGGCCATTTCTAAGTATTTTGGTGATTGAGTGCCAACACAAGTGCTTAAATGTGAATCTATGCCCATGAATGGACAAAGTGCAAATCAAGAGCAAAGGTATGTTTCTATGTCTTAGTACATTGGTTTTTGTGTACTAATATACTTGTCTAAGTATCAGAAACAGGATGAATAAGAAAAGAGGAGAGTTGGCTGTGTTCAGCCAAGAGGCTGTTTCGGTCTGGAGCACCGGACTGTCCGGTGGTGCACCGGACAGTGTCCGGTGCGCCAGGCTGCCTCGGCCGAAGAGGCCGTTCTCGGGAATTCACCGACGGCGTACGGCTAAAATTCACCGGACTGTCCGGTGTGCCAACGGTCGGCCGGGCCAACGGTCGGCCGCGGATTCTGCGCGCGACACGTGGCCAAGCCAACGGTCGGAGGGGGGCACCAGATTGTCCGGTGTGCACCGGACATGTCCGGTGCGCCAACGGCTCCCAGATCTGCAACGGTCGGCTTCGCCATTTAAGGAAAGGAATCGGGCACCGGACACTGTCCGGTGTGCACCGGACTGTCCGGTGCGCCTGATAACAGAAGGCAAGGATGGCCTTCCAGATTTGTTCTTAACGGCTCCTAGCTGCCTTGGGGCTATAAAAGGGACCCCTAGGCGCATGGAGGAGGACACCAAGCAACCTTAGAGCATTCTTGATCATCCACACTCAGTCTTTGCGCATCCGTTTGTCATTCTCAGTGATTCGAGCTCCGTTCTAGTGAGAACTTTGAGATAGTCTTTTGAGCTCGATTCTTGGCCGTGTGTGTGCGCATTTTGCTGTGGATTTGTGTGTGTTGCTTTCCTCCCTTACTCCATATTTCATTGTGAATCTCAAGTGTAAGGGCGAGAGACTCCAAGTTGTGGAGATTCCTCGCAACCGGGATATTGAAAGGAAAAGCATAACACTGTGGTATTCAAGTTGATCATTGGATCACTTGAGAGGAGTTGAGTGCAACTCTCGTCCGTTGGGACACCACAACGTGGAGTAGGCAAGTTTTGTACTTGGCCGAACCACGGGATAAACCACTGTGTCTTCTCTGTGTTGATCTTTTGTGGTATTGTGTTTTGTTGAGTCTCATCTCCAGCCACTTGGCATTAACTGTGCTAACACTTGACAAGTTTTTGTGGCTATAAGTTTAAGTTTCCCAGGATCACCTATTCACCCCCCTCTAGGTGCTCTCACAAAGGCTAGCGCGCGGCGGCCACCATCATAGCTAGCGCGGTGGCCGCCATAGCTAGCACGTCGAGCGCGCGATGGCCATAGCATGCCCTAGGGTTTACTAACCGGCGGTGCACCCTAGGGTTTACGACCAGCGGCGAGCACGGCGACCGACGCGGCTGATGACGGCGGCGGTAGAGGGGAAAGGGAAAGAGTAAATAAAGGGACAGAGGAAAACCTGACGGTGGCGAGGGGACGACGCGGAGGATCACCGGCGAAGCAACCCTTGGGGACGAAATCCGGCAGCTTGACGACGTGATGAAATGAACCTGCTCGCCACCCGTTATATAGGCACAATTTCTACTGGCGGTTGTCATAGAGAACCACCAGTATAAATAGTTTGCCACTGGCGATTTTATTTGAGAACCGCTAGTATAAATTGTTTTACACTGCGGTTGTCTTTGAGAACCGACAGTATAAAATATTTCCATTGTCTAGTGTACTTATATATATATATTACATTAAGTATACTTTTATATCTTCTATGACAAGGGCAACTTGGTCGTTGAGAACCACCAGTATAAAGTATTTACAATGGATTAATCGAGTATTTCCATTTTATATATTACATTAAGTATACTATAGTATATATAAAAGTATACACTATACAATGGAAATACTCGATTAATCCATTGTAAATTAAGACAATGGAAATACGCTAATTTTATATATTCTCCCTCCTCCCTCTCTCTCTCTCTTCCTCGCTAATGGAATTTAAACATCTTTCCTTGGCCACGAAAAGTGAATTAAGAGAATGAAGAAATATATATATATATATATATTGATCTCGAACTTATAGTAGACATGGTCCTAAATAATCAATTACAATACAAGTTTATAATCTAGGGGCTATTATTCTGCCTTGTCCATCGTGGCGTACCTAGGGCAACATTTTACGTGGGATGCTTCGCTCAACGTTTCTTATCTTGGTTGGATGGTCTATGAAAAGAGACATGTCGTTGAATTGATTAAAATCCTCCATATCAGATACACCATCAACTCCTATAGCTTGTTGTTTTCAAGGAAAAACTGTTCCTTCTTTTTCTTTTTCTGTTCCTTCTTTTTCCCCGTTGATGGGCCGGTTTGGGCTGGTTTCAGCCCAACACTGTTCCTTCTTTTTCTTTTTCTTTTATGCCAGGCTTGGAAATTTATAGGAAATTCTAGAAAATGGTAAAATTATAGGACCAATTTTGCTAAACTCCTAAATTCCTCTAGTATTTAATAAAAAAATTCAATATTTTTAGTCCCAACCATAAATTATTTAGCATTTAAAGATGCCTAAACCTAGCCTTTTTGAATTTTAGAATTATATTGGTAGCTCCAAAAATAGTAAAACTTTTTGGGTGAGCTTGATATGATGATTAAAACCCTTGGGTAAAGTTTGGCATGCTTTGGACATTGTTTGAACCCAAACCCAAGAAACTAGCTTTCTAGGATTTAAATACATAACCCTAATATAGCACTAAACTAGGAAACTCTAGTGACTAATGGGCACCGTGAAGGAAAGTTGTATTCAAGATACAACTTAGTGTGTTTCTATTATAACTGCATATGCATAGCATCACATGAACATTCATGTATATGTATTGTTATGTATAGAAAACGAAGAAGAAGTGGTAGTCGAAGAAGAAGTTGCCCCCACAAGCTGAAATTGCACCTGTCGAGAACAAATTCTACTTTGATATTTGTGGAACTGATCCTGAGCCTCCTACAACACAAGGCAAGCCCCGATGCATTTACCCCTTTCCTTGTTGTTTTAAACTCTTTATCACTTGAGATGATGCATTAGGTGATAGGAGTTGAGTGCTAAACAATTGCTGCATTTCCTTCCTTGGAACTAATTACCATTCCTTGATACATGTTTTACTTAAAAGTTTTTTGATGCTTAGCTTTGCTTTAGAAAACAAAATGTTTTTATTTTAAACAAAATATGATGCTTCATATGGGATGGGAAGTTTTCAAAGAAAAGACTTGATGGTGAATCCATCATAGCCGTGATGGGTTCAACATCTGAAAAGATGTACCTTTGCCAGGTACCAAACTTTGGGTTTAAATGATAAAGACGAGACCGGGTGGGTGACTTGCACGAGAAGGAAGTCTTGGTGTAGTGTCTCCATCTGAGTCGATTAAGGACCGTGTCGATGTAGGCTTGATGATCGAGAACCTTTTAACTGGCCACATGCCTCATCATGGGTAAACTTTGCCTCGGTCGGACCAATACCAGAAAGGCCACCACACAATGGGAGTGAAGAGATGGCGAGAGTAGCGTGTACTCTCCGTGGCAAGAGGCTGGACAGTGGTGTATCTGTGCTCTCGGTTGGCGTGAACTCGGTATGGTTTTGAGAAACCCGGTGGCGAGTTGACATATGCAAGGGTTAAGTGCTACATATGTCATGTGGTTGGAGATCCCCAGATAGGTATTAATCGTTTCGGATCGCCGTTACTTCTCGGACATGAAGACTTGGTCACTGACATACACATAGCATTCCAGTGAACTCAAAGAGGGATAAAATATGGTTAGTGTAGGCCAAGTGCTTGAACTAGGATAGAAAGAACTCTAGATGCAGGTAAAGACTTAACAGGATAATAAAACTTGATTTTTAAGGATCCACTGTTAGTAAGCATTTCTGCAAGCACAGTCTTCGATTCTTGATTAGCTCTACCTTGAATCCCACAAGCTAGCATATCCTTGAGAGTCTTTTCCTTTGTCGGGTAAGACTTGCGAAAGTACACTCCGTACTCAGGGTTTTCGAACCCATGTTGTTGTAGGTGATGAAACAGTGGAGTTTTATTGTTTCTGCTCGAAGGTGGTGCCAAAGGAGGAGGCCAATTAGTAAACTGTTTGGGGAGGATGTGTTGCCTCCCAGTTTAAAACACTAAGCTTTTGTGTGGGAGGATGTTTCACCTCCCTGTTTTGTAATAATAAGTCGTGAACTTATAACACCCGGTACTGTAATAATACTCTATGTATAATTTATTAATGTAAATTATGTTATTATAATCCGCTTCTGCAATTTCTTTACTCCGGCTATGTGTGTAATGTCTACGTGATGGGTGAAGCGCTCTTGGGCGACATGATGATGATACAGAAGACCGAACTTGTCAAGTGATTATGTGCATCTACATGGTTGTCCGAAGTCCTTAGGACAAGGACATCTGTAGGTGGGCCTAATACCTTGGGAGGTTCCATGACAGAAGCATATAGGTATTCTGAGATGACTAGGGGCTTCGGAGGAAGACTCCGTCCTAGGCATGTCAGGACAATCCACAATCCCAATGCCAACGATGACAGGGCCAATAATGCCCAGAGCAGTTAGCACAGCTCACAGTCTTCGGGCATGCAGCAAACTTCCTACAGACCACCATCCCCGAGAGGCAGAGGGGGAGAAGCTTTGGCGGAGGGAGGTACAATAATCAGCCCAGGAAATTGTTCTGCCTGTTCTGTGGCGAGGACAAGGGACACACAACAAGGACGTGCCAAGTCATGATCCAGAAGCAGAAAGAAATTGCCGAAGCCGAAGCACGATAGAATCAGCCGAAGCAGGTCCTGCATACTGCTTCGTGCTACTCTCCGTATATCCCAGAGTACGTAGGCAATCAATAGCCTATGGCTTCTGCCGCTTCGGCAAGTCACTCTCAAGCTTCCTGGGCTCAGTTACCCCCACCACCATTGGCGCCTGCCTCAAGTCATGATCAACAGCCAAAAGGGCATCTTCGGCCTCAACAATAACGTGACCTTCGGGAGCAGTCCGAAGCTCGTACAGTTAACAGTACTGTGCCCGAGTCAAGGCACATCTACTGAAGGTGGCACAATGTTTCAGCCAAAAAAGAGCTCCAATTCGTTATATTTTTACTCTTTTTTGCTTTTATATTTTCTTTTAAAAAAGACAATACAAGAAGGTTTAACCTTCAGCTTGATGTAATAAACCTGTGGTTACATGATCGAGTGTGACAAAAATAAATTCCGAAGCTCAAAAGTCATTCCTAAGGGAGCGCAGAGTAAGTTCCGAAGCTCAAAAGTCATTTGTAAGGGAGCGCAGAGTAAGTTTCGAAGCTCAAAAGTCGTTGCTAAGGGAGCGCAGAGTAAGTTTCAAAGCTCCAAAGTCGTTCCCAAGGGGATGCAGAGCTTAAATACCACCTAAGTAAAAGGTGAAGAAGCTCCAAAGTCGTTCCTAAGGGGATGCAGAGCTTAGCTCCAAAGTCATTCCTAAGGGGATGTAGAGCTGAAATACCACCTAAGTAAAAGGTGAAGAGACTCCAAAGTCGCTCCCAAAGGGATTCAGAGTCTGGGTGTGTATCCGTGTGGTTTTTTACCCTCGGCACAAATAACATTCTGCTTCATATCATCATATCATATTGCATAGCATCACATCATACATCATTTTGCATCACTAAATAGATGTGGAGAAACAAAGGAAAGTTGCTCTTTCGAAAAAGTTGACCGGATTATGAAAGGGAATACTATAGCACAAGACATGCCTTCGGCAGATATATTTTCCCACATGAAGCTAATCTTTGTCAGCAGTGACATAAGGAGAATCTTTTTCTTCGTGAAACATGAAAAGAAGGGAAGGTGTCTTTTCGCCAACAACTCAAAAACAGTACGTACAAGGTTTCATGCATCACAAAGAAGTATATTACATTAATATACACACAAAAACTTGATGTTTGGTTCTTACAAAAGATGAAAGCTATATACAACCATTACACTCTTAAGTATACAAAGATTTAGTCTTCTTTCAACACTTTTTCAGTGGTTTCATTTAGAAGTCTGTCGATGGTTTCGTCAATAGCTTCATTAGCGATTCTTATCATATCTAACGCTTCCTTCATGGCTGGGTCAACTTCGGGGTTATATGGCTCTCGTGGAGGTGAAAGTTCAACTACATTATAAAAAATATTTGTTAATTCCGAAGCACAAAACGAACTCCGAAGCTAAACCTCAGTAAAGGTACCTATAAGCCTTGTGCGCTCGGCAGCTTCTTCAGCTCGCTTGGCTTCTTCTTCAGCGTCGTGAGATTTTTTTTTTCATTTTTTCTAATCGCTTCATCAGCCATCTCATGACAACACTTCATCCACACATCGGAGTAAAATCTCCCTTCTAGAGCAAAAGCTTTAGCTGAAGGGTCTTTGGTGTCATCCGCCGAGAAAGTGAATCCCGACTAAGCTGCAACCTTAGCATGTTCACAACCGGTTTTATCTAAGATCACCGCGACCCCCCGTGCACTAGCGAATGCGCAGAAGTCTCCCCGGTCACTTAAAATTTCGTCAAAGGCTTCGACTTCTCTGCTGATCCACTGGACAACTCCATCAGGGTCGCCACGAATGAATTTTTGCTCAGAGGAAAATGCCCCAACTCTACCAAAGCTGTCTTTCAATTTCTTAGCACATTACAAAGATATTTCATAACACTTTACTTTTGAAGCATGAAGCTCATCACATTTCTTTTGAGCTCTAGACCTTTCGATCTCGCAAATTTCATGCTTCACTGCTTCAACTTCAAATTTTTCGTTAGCTTCAGCAACTTTCTTTTTCAGCTCCTCCACTTCGGCTTTATGTGTTTCGGCTTGCGCAACAAGACTAGCCTCTCTAGATTTCAGCTTCTCCACTAAGGAAAGTAATATCTTGTCCTTCTCAAGTGCTTCGTTTCTCAAAGATATGATTTCTGAACGAAGGTTCCCGAGGGCTATTTGAGAGCACCTAGAGGGGGGGTGAATAGGTGATCCTGTAAAAACTTAAAACTTGATGCCACAAACTTGATTAAGTGTTAGAGCAATAAAGCCAAGTGGCTAGAAAGGAGTTCTTGCAAAACACAATAACCACAAGGATATCAACACAGAGAGGCACAGTGGTTTATCCCGTGGTTCGGCCAAGTTCAACACTTGCCTACTCCACGTTGTGGCGTCCCAACGGACGAGGGTTGCAATCAACCCCTCTCAAGTGATCCAAAGATCCACTTGAAAACCACGATATTTCTTTTCCTTTCACTATATCCCGTTTGCGAGGAATCTCCACAATTTGTAATCTCTCGCCCTTACAAAATATGATCACAAATGAACACGGAAGTAAGGATGGGATGAGCAATACACACAAGTCCACAATAATACGCACACACACACGGCCAAGACTTGAGCTCAAATGAATGTCTCAAAGTTCTCACTAGAACAGAGCTCAAATCACTAAGGATGTCAAACGAGTGCGCAAAGACGAAGTGTGAATGATCAAGAATAGTCAAAGTGTGCTTGGTATCTTCCTCCATGCGCCTAGGGGTCCCTTTTATAGCCCCAAGGCAGCTAGGAACCGTTGAGAGCATTCTAGGAAGGCAATTCTTGCATTCTGTCGACTGGCGCACCGAACAGTCCGGTGCACCACCGGACACTGTCCGGTGCAGATTTCTTTCCTATTCTGGCGCAGCCGACCGCTGAAGATTTGGGGCCATTGGCACACCGGACACTGTCCGGTGCACACCGGATAGTCTGGTGCCCCCTTCAGACCGTTAGACCGGCCACGCGTCACGTGCGGATTGCACGGCCGACCGTTGGCTCGACCGACCGTTGGCTCACCGGACAGTCCGATGCACACCGGACAGTCCGGTGAATTTTAGCCGTACGCTGCCGCCGAATTCCTGAGAGCGGCCTTTTTTCCAGAGCCAGCCTGGCGCACCGAACACTGTCCGGTGCACCACCGGACAGTCCGGTGCACCCAGACTGAGCAGAGTCTTGGCTGCTCGAGCCAAGTCTTTTTCAATTGTCTTTTCTCTAATTCTAGCACTTAGACAGATATGTTAGTACACAAAAACCAATGTACTAAGTCTAGAATCATACCTTTGTATTGATTTGCACTTTGTCCACCCTTTGGCATATACTTATTCCCTTAATGTGTGTTGGGCACTTAATCACCAAAATCTTATAGAAATGACCCAAGGGCACATTTCCCTTTCAATCTCCCCCTTTTTGGTGATTTATGCCAACACAACAGATCGGCTTTCCCAACCTTGAAAGCATTAGCAACCAAAAAGTCTCTAAGGCATTCATACCATGCTCTTGGGGCTTGCTTAAGTCCATAGAGCGCCTTAGAGAGCTTACACACGTGGTCGGGGTACCGTTCATCCTCAAAGCCAGGGGGTTGCTCTACGTATACCTTCTCCTTGATTGGCCCATTGAGGAAAGCGCTCTTCACGTCCATTTGGAACAACCTAAAAGAATGGTGAGCGGCATAGGCTAACAATATGCGAATTGACTCTAGCCTAGCCACAGGAGCAAAAGTCTCCTCAAAGTCCAAACCTGTGACTTGGGCATAACCTTTTGCCACAAGTCTAGCCTTGTTCCTTGTCACCACTCCGTGCTCATCTTGTTTGTTGCGGAACACCCACTTGGTTCCCACAACGTTTTGCTTGGGACGTGGCACCAGTGTCCAAACTTCATTTCTCTTGAAATTGTTGAGCTCCTCCTGCATGGCCAACACCCAGTCCGGATCTAGCAAGGCCTCTTCTACCCTGAAAGGCTCAATAGAAGAAACAAAAGAGTAATGCTCACAAAAATTAACTAATCTAGAGCGAGTAGTTACTCCCTTGCTAATATCACCCAATATCTGGTCGACGGGATGATTCCTTTGAATCGTCGCTCGAACTTGAGTTGGAGGGGCTTGAGGTGCTTCTTCCTCCATAACATGATCATCTTGTGCTCCCCCTTGATCACACGCTTCTTCTTGATGAACCTGTTCATCATCTTGAGTTGGGGGTTGCACCATTGTTGAGGAAGAAGGTTGATCTTGCTCCGTTTGTTCCTGTGGTCGCACATCTCCAATTGCTATGGTGCGTATGGCGGCCGTTGGAACATCTTCTTCATCTATATCATCAAGATCAACATCTTGCTCTCTTGGAGAGCAATTAGTCTCATCAAATACAACGTCGCTAGAGACTTCAACCAAACCCGATGATTTGTTGAAGACCCTATACGCCTTTGTATTTGAGTCATAACCTAACAAAAACCCTTCTACAACTTTGGGAGCAAACTTGGAATTTCTACCTTTTTTCACTAGAATATAACATTTGCTCCCAAAAACACGAAAGTATGACACATTGGGTTTGTTACCGGTTAGGAGTTTGTACGAAGTCTTCTTGAGGAGGCAATGAAAGTAGACCCGGTTTATGGCGTGGCAAGCCGTGTTCACGGCTTCCGACCAAAACCGCTCGGGGGTCTTGAACCCTCCAAGCATCGTCCTTGCCATGTCAATGAGCGTCCTGTTCTTCCTCTCTACCACACCATTTTGTTGTGGTGTGTAGGGAGCGGAGAACTCGTGCTTGATTCCTTCCTCCTCAAGGTACTCCTCCACTTGAAGGTTCTTGAACTCGAACCCGTTGTCGCTCCTTATCTTCTTCACCTTGAGCTCAAATTCATTTTGAGCTCTCCTTAGGAAGCGCTTGAGGGTCCCTTGGGTTTCAGATTTATCCTGCAAAAAGAATACCCAAGTGAAGCGGGAAAAATCATCAACAATTACTAAGCCATACTTACTTCCCCCGATGCTAAGGTAGGCGACAGGTCCGAAGAGGTCCATATGAAGTAACTCCAAAGGTCTTGACGTGGTCATCACATTTTTGATATGGTGAGAGCTTCCCACCTGTTTGCCTGCTTGACAAGCTGCACAAGCTCTATCTTTTTCGAAATTTACATTTGTTAATCCTAACACATGTTCTCCCTTTAGAAGCTTGTGAAGGTTCTTCATCCCCACATGTGCTAAACGGCGATGCCACAGCCAGCCCATGCTAGTCTTAGCAATTAAGCATGCATCTAGACCGGCCTCCTCTTTTGCAAAATCAACTAAATAAAGTTTGCCGTCTAGTATACCCTTAAAAGCTAATGAACCATCACTTCTTCTAAAGACAGACACATCTACATTTGTGAATAAGCAATTATAACCCATACTACAAAGTTGACTAACAGACAACAAGTTATATCCGAGCGATTCTACTAAAAACACATTAGAAATGGAATGCTCGGATGAAATTGCTATTTTTCCTAATCCTTTAACCTTGCCTTGGTTCCCATCACCGAATATGATTGAATCTTGGGAATCCTTGTTCTTGACATAGGAGGTGAACATCTTCTTCTCCCCTGTCATGTGGTTTGTGCATCCGCTGTCGATAATCCAGCTTGAGCCCCCGGATGCATAAACCTGCAAGGCAATTTAGGCTTGGGTCTTAGGTACCCAACTCTTGTTGGGTCCTACAAGGTTAGTAACAATGGTCTTAGGGACCCAAATGCAAGTTTTATCTCCCCTGCATTTTGCCCCTAATTTCCTAGCAATCACCTTCTTATCCTTTCTACAAATTGCAAAGGAAGCATTGCAATCATGATAAATTGTAGAAGGTTCATTAACTATTTTCCTAGGAACATGAGAAACATTTCTCCTAGGCATATGATGAATGCCATTTTTCTTATGCATATCTCTACCATGCACATAGGAAGAACTTGATGCAAACATGACATTTGAATCATAAGCATTATAACTCCTATCATGATGAACATTTCTAGAATATCTCCTATCATGGTACATGAAAGCATGGTTCTTTTGAGCACTATTAGTCATAGGAGCCTTCCCTTTCTCCTTGGCGGGAATGGGAGCCTTATGACTTGTTAAGTTCTTGGCTTCTCTCTTAAAGCCAAGCCCATCCTTAATTGAGGGGTGTCTACCAATCGTGTAGGCATCCCTAGCAAAATTTAATTTATCAAATTCACTTTTGCTAGTCTTAAGTTGGGCATTAAGACTAGCCACTTCATCATTTAATTTTGCAATGGAAACTAGGTGTTCACTACAAGCATCAATATTAAAATCTTTACACCTATTGCAAATCATAACATGTTCTACATATGAGGTTGATTTATTTGCTATTTCTAACTTAGCATTCAAGTCATCATTGATACTCTTTAAGCTAGAAATGGATTCATGGCATGTAGATAGTTCACGTGAAAGCATTTCATTCCTTTTAACTTCTAAAGCAAGAGAATTTTGCGTACTTACAAATTTATCATGCTCTTCATATAAAAGATCTTCTTGTTTTTCTAAAAGTCTATTCTTCTCATTCAAAGCATCAATCAATTCATTGATCTTATCAATTTTAGTTCTATCTAATCCTTTGAATAAACATGCATAATCTATTTCATCATCACTCGATTCATCATCACTTGAAGAGGCATCCGTAGCATTATTTCGAGTACTTACCTTCTTCTCCTTTGCCATGAGGCATGTGTGATGCTCGTTGGGGAAGAGGGACGTCTTGTTGAAGGCCGAGGCGGCGAGTCCTTCGTCGTCGGAGTCGGACGATGAACAATTCGAGTTCCACTCCTTGCCAAGGTGTGCCTCGCTCTTAGCCTTCTTGTAGGTCTTTTTCTTTTCCCTCTTCTTTTCTTGATCCTGGTCTCTGTCATTATTGGGACAATTAGCAATAAAATGACCAACCTTACCACACTTGAAGCAGGAGCGCTTTCCCTTCGTCTTGCTCTTGTTGGGATGCTCCTTGCGACCTTTGAGCGCCGTCTTGAAATGCTTGATGATGAGGGCCATTTCTTCCTCGTTAAGCCCGGTCGCCTCAACTTGCGCCACCTTGCTCGGTAGCGCCTCCCTGCTTCTAGTTGATTTGAGAGCAATGGTTTGAGGCTCGTGGATTGGGCCATTCAACGCATCATCAACGTATCTTGCCTCCTTGATCATCATTCGCCCACTTACAAACTTCCCAAGTATTTCTTCGGGCGTCATCTTGGTGTACCTAGGATTCTCACGAATAGAGTTGTTGGGGACTTGTTCTCAAATGCTATGAATCAAGAACAAGGCAACATAAAATGTTAAATATCAAAGCCCTTCATCCTTTGAATCATTATTTTCCTTCGGATATAATGAATTTAGGACGAAGGTCATGAAGGACGTACCCTCATAATCATGATAAAGAAATGGACAATATTCGTGCAAAGTACAAGGAGTAACATAATTAAGATAAACATAATTATCAACCTATTTTCATTTATATTACTTGTGTAAACAATAATAAATTGCAAGTGTACCTTCGGTTTGAAGGAATAAGAATACAGGTGTAACGCGAAAGTAAATGCCAAGTCCGCCCGTCCAGTACGGGAATACTGTTCACCTATTTATAGGCACGGGTCGCAGCCCATGCAAGATTACATTAATGCCCCTTACATTTACCAATAACTCTATAGTAATTCTTCAAGGTCTGGTTCGGCTTTTCATCTTTAAGTCGGTTTCCTCTTCCTGCCGTTATACCGAAGCTCTTCTGCACACAGCTTCGTGATTGTCTTATCCTTCGTCGTGATCGCCGTCCTAGTCAAGCTTCGTCTTAACCATGTTCTTGTATACTCGCAATCTGTCTTCGAAGGTACCTGTTCACATATTTCTCTTGGAAAACATAGTCAAATTACGTTTTTGAGGACCTTCGGAAGCCGAAGTGCCCCAACAGTAGCCCCTCGCAATATTAATTTGCTGGAATAACAAATTTATATTGCGATATGGACGAAGGCTTCGAGCCGAAAGTCCGAAAAAACACCTTCCCTTTGCTAGAATAGCAACAGTCAATGGCAAGTGGGGCCTTCCAGCCTCCGACATAATGGGTTTATAAATACGGGCTCGCCACAATTTATTCGGCACGCTCCCTTGCTATCTGTTTTGCCTGCTCAATTAGTTTTGTGCCCACAAATATTTTGTTGCCTTCCTAGTTTTAAGCTTCGGAAGCGAAAGGCAAGAATTCCGAAGAGATGTCTGAGGAGAAGAAGGTTGCTGCCGAAATGAAGTTGAGTCTTTCTGAAGAGATGCATCTGAGTTTTCTTCGATCTATGTCGAAGACCAATACAGAAAAGATCACTAAAGAAATTTTGGAAGGTTTATCTGAAGACACTGGTGATAGCGACAGTTATGATGCGGATAGTGGTGGTAAAGACTCCGAAGATCGCCCTTGGCGGCCAAGCCATGCGGTTTTCGGCAAATCAAGTATTAAAGAAAATCATCTTGTCAACATGAGGGGAAGATATTTCCGGGATTTGTCTGTTGTAAGGGCCGACGAAGGAGAGAAAACTTGCCCAACTCCTGAGGAAGATGAAGTCGTAATATTTCGAAGCTTCTTGAAAGCTGGACTACGATTTCCCCTGAGCCATTTTGTTGTGGAGGTGCTGAAGATATTTGAAATCCACCTTCACCAGCTTATCCCCGAAGCGATCATAAGAATGAATATTTTTGTGTGGGCTGTGAGGAGCCAAGGCTTGGAACCTGATGCAAAAAGCTTCTACAACATGCACGAATTGTTATACGAGACAAAACCCTAGGGTAAGGAACAATATCACAACAACTTTGGCTGCTACAGCTTCGGCTCTCGGTCTGGGTCAAGCTGCCTAGTGCCGACCTTTCGAAAGAGATGGCCTGGCGACTGGACAACGGAATGGTTTTACGTGAAAAATGACATGAAATCTCGAGAGGATATAAAGAAGATCATTATGTATCCTATCTGGCAACACTTCGGCCTGCGAAGGCCAAAGGTGGAAATGAACGAAGCAGCCGAAGAATGCCAGAGAGCCTTCGGAGTTGTCTGCTCTTTTATTGGGACGAGGGATTTAACACAAGAACATATTGCCGTCAGAGTGTGGCCTCTTGCGGATAATTGGGAAATGTCGAAAGAAACTATTAAAGAAACTGACGAAGGTGGGCTAGTCCGGCTGAAGTACACATTCAAGTATGGAGACAAATTTGTTGAACCAGATGATGATTGGTTAAAGAGCATTGAGACTGTAAGTGATGAATTGCTTGGGGCATATTCGAAGGCCGAAGATACTGCTTTGTCAGCGGCCTTCGGAGGCCGAAAGAGGAAAAGACTCAACCGGGTATTTGATGCAATCGGGTTCGTCTACCCCGACTACCGCTATCCCATTCGAGGGCAAAAAAGAAAAGGCACAACTTCTGCGAAAGAAGAAGCTGCAGCTGCTCCTAGTGAGCCAGCACCGAAAGGAAAAAGGATAAAGGTTCTCACACATCGGCCACGCTATATTGAACCAGCCTCGGTGCCTGAGTTCCCCAGAGAGACCTCTTCGGCCACCGAGGCTGAAGAGCCAACCCTGCTGCCAGAAGTCGCAGAAATGGCCGAAGCGCCAACAACAAAAGAATCAAAGGTTTTAATACTAGAAACCAAGGAGATGGTCGAAGCGCCATTGACAGAAAAAATGGAAGAAGCAAAAGGATCAACTGAAGGAGCAAAAATATCAGAAATTTTAAGTCCTTCAGTAGAAATTGAAGTAGCAAGAATTTCAAAGGGGCCAACAGTGACCCCAAAAAGAAAAAGAATGGTCAATGTGTTGGATGTTTTAGAAACAATTAAACTTCCAAGCACAACTCCCAAGAAGACTGCTGAAATTTCTGAGGCACCTGCGGAAGTATCCGTTGCTAAGGCTCCGAAGCAACAGACCGTAGTTGAAACTGAGCCCTCAGAACCAACCAAGGTAAAATCTTTGGAAGCAGAAGAAGCAAGAATTGAAAAGGCAACTGAAGAAATAAAAATGTCAGAGCCTATTTTGGTCGAAGAAATTGATACTGCTGTCCCCGAAGCATCTTCCAAAATGTACGATTATATTATGCGTCATGCTTCAGGGAAAAAGTTATCGGAAGAAGAAGTTTTTGAAGCCAATCACTATGCCAAAGAATTGAAATGTCCGAAGGGGGCATTAGTATTCAATGGGACGGATGAAGAGGATTTCCTATATTGCCTCCCAGACAATAAAGAATTATCCGTCTGCCGGGAGATGTCTAGAAGCATGGGGTTTCCGAAGCTCGAAGCTGGCTTAAGCGCTATGACGAAAGAAGATCTCGCGGATAGTCTTGCGTACAATAGCCTGAAGGTATGGGAATTAAACGTTTGAAAATTTTATATTTCGTAACTCATTCTTTTATTCTTATACAGACTCTTTTTCATATAGGGTTTAATTCTAAGTAACGCATTGAGAGCACAAAAGAGTGCCGAGGACGAGAGCTACGAAATTGCGTTCAACAATCTTCGATCAGAAGTTATTAAACTGAGAAACGAAGCTCTAGAAAAAGACAAAATTTTGCTTACATTGATAGACAAGGTAAAAAAGGACGAAGCTGCTTCAAAGGTTCAGGCCGAAGCTCACAAACGTGAAATTAAAGATCTTCAGAAACAGCTAGCTAGAGCTAGAGAAGAACGTATACTTGAAGAGACGAAACGAGAGCTTAGCGACCAATTGGCCAATCACTTGGAGATAAGTGTTAAGGAGCTTCGTGCATCCCAGAGAAAATGCTATGTTAAATCCATAGAGTGTGTAAAGAAAATAAAATCCAGCTTCGCCAGCGTTGGCGCGTTTTCTAGTGAAGAGAATTTTTCAACAGGCAATCCCGAAGGTCCCATGGAATGGATCAGTCACGAAGCAGAGGCCTTCGAGGAAATTCTGAACAGCCGCGGCGACATCTGCGCTTTTTCGGGTGCTAGAGGGATTGCTACTGCTTTGGAGAAGAAAGGCTGCGAGCATGTAAAATCTTTAGCGCAGTCCGAAGCTACTTTGTCTACTGAAGACATTAAAGACCCCTCACCCGAAGCAAGCATGGTCGGCGGAAAATTCTTCACCGATATCTGGGATAACGGCGACCGAGAACTGGCGCAAGAAATTATTCAAAGGAGTGAAAAAGGCATCCACGATGCTAGAAAAGTAGCGGAAGCTGTCGAAAAAAGCACAGAGCCCGAAGGGCACATAGGTATTAATTAGTGGTTTTTATCATGTTGTAATTTTTATTTCCAAACTCCGTTCTCGGTTTGTAATAGTAATATAGCCGTATCTTTTCTTCCCTCAGAAGCTGCTGAAGCATCTCCGGGCCCCCACCCGAAGGGGGATGATGAAATTAGACAAATGGCTGAAGCCATTATGGACAAGGTTGTCAACCAACTATTGAACGAAGCTGCAGAAATAGTGCTTAAAGAGGATTGAATGCCATTGTAAAAACATTTGAAATGTAAAAATGTGTAATATATTGTAACTTTAAATGTAATATACAATCTATTTATAGTTTAATTCTTTACGATGCATGAAACTTTGCATACATACCATTTTTGAGCCTTCGGCGAAAAAACACCTTCCCTTCTTTTCATGCTTCGTGAAGAAAATCTTTTCTATAAGAATTTGCTTACTTTTCTGATAAAAAATGTCCCCGCTTCGTGAAATATTCTTCGAAGCTGTAAAAAAGCTGTGTGTTGCTTTTCCGATGGGGCTACACTTCATCCCGATTTGCCTTGTGCCTTAGCGCAATTTTCTCTTTCCCAAAATATGTTCCGAAGGTCAATACTGTATCCCCTTCTTGTTTCAGATGCATTATGTTGTATGATGCTTATGTTATGCAAAATGATGTGATGATGTTATGTTATGCAAAATAATATTTGTGTCGTAGATACATATCCCTGTGATAAAGCACACACACTTTTTATATCAGCGCTGACTTTTCGCTGTAAGCCTCCCTTAGGAGCTTCTTCGCCTTTTACTTTCAGCGGAATCAGCGTTTATTTTTCGCTGTAAGCCTCCCTTAGGAGCTTCTTCGCCTTTTACTTTCAGCGGAATCAGCGTTTATTTTTCGCTGTAAGCCTCCCTTAGGAGCTTCTTCGCCTTTTACTTTCAGCGGAATCAGCGTTTATTTTTCGCTGTACGTTTAGAAAACTTACACTGCGCTCCCTTAGGAACGACTTTTTACTGCTTCGAACAATTTGTACTGTGTCCATTAGATCAAATTTTTGATAATACAAAGATTCTTCCAATCAGTATAAGTTCGTATGCTTCGGCAACTCGAGCCTATGGAAAAAACATATTTTTATTATGGTAAAAGACGAAAGTATTACAAGAAATTGAAATTCAATTAAAGACATTTAAACTGTTCATAATTGTTCCTTATTAACAAAAGGGTAATAGGGAATGTAGAAAATGCAAAAGAACTGCTGTTGAGGTAGGATATTCGTCAGTAAATGTGCTTCGACTCTGGCACAGTGCTATTAACTGTGCGAGCTTCGGACTCCTCTCTGAAGTCCCGCTGAAGGTTAGTGCGCTGACTCCCTTCTGGCTGTTGACCTCTTTGAATCGGCGGTGGCGGTGGAGGTTGCTGCCAGGATGCTTGGGATTGGCTTGCCGAAGCAACAGAAGCTGCAGGGTGGTTGCCTACATATTCTGGAATATAAGGTGAGTGATACGAAGCAGTATGCATGACCTGCTTCGGCTGACTCTGTTGCGCTGCTGCTTCCGCTATTTCCTTCTGCTTCTGGATGGTAACATGGCACATCTTGGTAGTATGGCCCTTGTCTTCACCACAGAATAGGCAATATATTTTTCTTGGCTGGTCTCCAAACCTTCCCCCGAAGCCCCTGGCGCCTCTGCCCCTTGGCGCTGGCGGCCGAAAAGAACTCTGCTGTTGGGCCGAAGCTTGTGAAGAGTGTTGTGGCCTTTGCTGCTGGCTTCCTCGATCATCAGTTTGAGCAGAGTTATGGATTGACCTAACATGCCTCGGGTGAAATCTTCCTCCGAAGCCTCTGGTCATTTCAGAAAACCTGAATGCTTCCTCCCTTCTTTGGCGGAAGTCATTGTCAGCTCGAATGTATTCGTCCATCTTCTGGAGCAGCTTCTCCAACGTTTGTGGTGGCTTCCTGGCAAAATACTGCGCTGATGGCCCGGCCGAAGCCCCTTAATCATGGCCTCAATGACAATTTCATTGGGCACTGTTGGTGCTTGTGCCCTCAGGCGCAGAAACCTCCGGACATACGCCTGAAGGTACTCTTCGTGGTCCTGGGTACATTGGAAGAGAGCCTGAGCGGTGACTGGCTTCGTCTGAAACCCTTGGAAGCTAGTTATCAGCATATCCTTCAATTTCTGCCAAGAAGTGATTGTCCCTGGCCGAAGGGATGAGTACCAAGTCTGAGCAACGCTCCTGACGGCCATGACAAAAGATTTTGCCATGACTGCCGTATTGCCACCATACGAAGATATTGTCGCTTCATAGCTCATTAGGAATTGCTTCGGGTCAGTGTGACCGTCATACATGGGGAGCTGGGGTGGCTTGTAAGACTATGGCCATGGTGTAGCCTGCAATTCTGTTGAAAGAGGAGAAGCATCATCAAAAGCAAAATTTCCATGATGGAAATCTTCATACCAGTCATCCTCATTGTGAAAGCCTTCCTGATGAAGCTCTCTGCGTGGAGGCCTTCGGCTTTGATCATCTTGAACAAGATGACGAACCTCTTCAGAAGCTTCGTCTATCTGTCTCTGAAGATCAGCTAGACGAACCATCTTCTCCTTCTTGCGTTGAACCTGCTGCTGAAGGATCTCCAGGTTTTGGATTTCCTGATCTAGGTCATCCTCCGGAGGTGTTGGACTGACAGCCTTCCTCTTCTGGCTTCGGGCCTCTCTAAGAGAAAGGACATCCTGATTGGGATCCAGCGGCTGTAAAGTACCAGCCCCTGTCGCTGAAGCTTTTTTCGGCGGCATGACGAAGGTGATGCTTGCCGTAAGTGTTCAAGACTCAAAAAATGGAAGTGAGTTCACCGGAGGTGGGCGCCAATGTTGGGGACTTGTTCTCAAATGCAATGAATCAAGAACAAGGCAACATAAAATGTTAAATATCAAAGCCCTTCGTCCTTTGAATCATTATTTTCCTTCGGATATAATGAATTTAGGACGAAGGTCATGAAGGACGTACCCTCATAATCATGATAAAGAAATGGACAATATTCGTGCAAAGTACAAGGAGTAACATAATTAAGATAAACATAATTATCAACCTATTTTCATTTATATTACTTGTGTAAACAATAATAAATTGCAAGTGTACCTTCGGTTTGAAGGAATAAGAATATAGGTGTAACGTGAAAGTAAATGCCAAGTCCGCCCGTCCAGTACGGGAATACTGTTCACCTATTTATAGGCACGGGTCGCAGCCCATGCAAGATTACATTAATGCCCCTTACATTTACCAATAACTCTATAGTAATTCTTCAAGGTCTGATTCGGCTTTTCATCTTTAAGTCGGTTTCCTCTTCCTGCCGTTATACCGAAGCTCTTCTGCACACAGCTTCGTGATTGTCTTATCCTTCGTCGTGATCGCCGTCCTAGTCAAGCTTCGTCTTAACCATGTTCTTGTATACTCGCAATCTGTCTTCGAAGGTACCTGTTCACATATTTCTCTTGGAAAACATAGTCAAATTACGTTTTTGAGGACCTTCGGAAGCCGAAGGCCCCCAACAAGAGTTAACAAGATGAGGATCAAGGACGGTGAAGGACCTTAGCATAAGTCGGACGACATCGTGGTCCGTCCATTGCGTGCTTCCATAGCTCCTTATTTTGTTGACGAGGGTCTTTAGCTTGTTGTACGTTTGGGTTGGCTCCTCCCCCCTGATCATTGCGAACCTTCCTAGTTCGCCTTCCACCAACTCCATCTTGGTGAGCATGGTGACGTAGTTCCCCTCATGTGAGATCTTGAGGGTGTCCCAGATGTGCTTGGCATTGTCTAAGCCGCTCACCTTATTGTATTCTTCCCTGCACAAGGATGCTAGAAGAACAGTAGTAGCTTGTGCATTCTTATGGATTTGTTCATTGATAAACATAGAATTATCCGAACTATCAAATTGCATTCCGTTTTCTACTATCTCCCATATACTTGGATGAAGAGAGAACAAATGACTATGCATTTTGTGACTCCAAAATCCGTAGTCCTCTCCATCAAAGTGAGGAGGTTTACCAAGTGGAATAGAAAGCAAATGAGCATTGGAATTATGCGGAATACGAGAGTAATCAAAAGAAAAGTTCGAGTTAACCATTTTCTTTTTCTCCTCGTATTCGTCGTCCTTTTGAGAAGAGGAAGATTCGTCGCTGTCGTAGTAGACAACCTTCCTGATGCGCCTCTTCTTCTTTCCATCTTTCTTCTTTTGACTCGAGCCAGAGTCATTAACTTTGTCGTCCCTTGGCTCGTTGAAGATGGACTCCTTCTCATTGTCGTTGACCACCATCCCCTTTCCCTTAGGATCCATCTCTTTGGGCGATTAGTCCCTTTCTTGAAGAGAACGACTCTGATACCAATTGAGAGCACCTAGAGGGGGGTGAATAGGTGATCCTGTAAAAACTTAAAACTTGATGCCACAAACTTGATTAAGTGTTAGAGCAATAAAGCCAAGTGGCTAGAAAGGAGTTCTTGCAAAACACAATAACCACAAGGATATCAACACAGAGACACACAGTGGTTTATCCCGTGGTTCGGCCAAGTTCAACACTTGCCTACTCCATGTTGTGGCGTCCCAACGGACGAGGGTTGCAATCAACCCCTCTCAAGTGATCCAAAGATCCACTTGAATACCACGGTATTTCTTTTCCTTTCACTATATCCCGTTTGCGAGGAATCTCCACAATTTGGAGTCTCTCGCCCTTACAAAAGATGATCACAAATGAACACGGAAGTAAGGATGGGATGAGCAACACACATAAGTCCACAACAATACGCACACACACACGGCCAAGACTTGAGCTCAAATGAATGTCTCAAAGTTCTCACTAGAACAGAGCTCAAATCACTAAGGATGTCAAACGAGTGCGCAAAGACGAAGTGTGAATGATCAAGAATAGTCAAAGTGTGCTTGGTATCTTCCTCCATGCGCCTAGGGGTCCCTTTTATAGCCCCAAGGCAGCTAGGAGCCGTTGAGAGCATTCCAGGAAGGCAATTCTTGCCTTCTGTCGACTGGCGCACCGGACAGTCCGGTGCACCACCGGACACTGTCCGGTGTGGATTTCTTTCCTATTCTAGCGCAGCCGACCGTTGAAGATTTGGGGCCATTGGCACACCGGACATGCACACCGGACAGTCTAGTGCCCCCTTCAGACCGTTAGACCGGCCACGCGTCACGTGTGGATTGCGCGTCCGACCATTGGCTCACCGGACAGTCCGGTGCACACCGGACAGTCCGGTGAATTTTAGCCGTACGCCGCCGACGAATTCACGAGAGCGGCCTTTTTTCCAGAGCTAGCCTGGCGCACCGGACACTGTCCGGTGCACCACCGGACAGTCCGGTGCACCCAGACTGAGCAGAGTCTTGGCTGCTCGAGCCAAGTCTTTTCCAATTGTCTTTTCTCTGATTCTAGCACTTAGACAGATATGTTAGTACACAAAAACCAATGTACTAAGTCTAGAATCATACCTTTGTATTGATTTGCACTTTGTCCACCCTTTGGCGTATACTTATTCCCTTAATGTGTGTTGGGCACTTGATCACCAAAATCTTATAGAAATGACCCAAGGGCACATTTCCCTTTCACTATTTTGCAGCTCTCATATTCCACATCTTTTTGAGCCTTTAAAGCCTTGCTCAGAATCAAGCCCTGAAAAACGTCGAATGAGCATGAAATAAGGGTAAGAAAAACAATAGAAATGTTTCATTATGGAACGACAGACCAAAATATACACACCTTGAGGCTATTGTAAGCGAGGCTGTCCGCAAGTTGATCCTTCGTCATCACAGATAAGCCGACTTCAAGCTTCGGGTAGCCTATATTGTCCGCCATTTCCCGGTAGACATTTATCTCTTTATTGTTTGGCAGACAATAAAGGAAATCATCTTCATCATCGCCACCATAAATCAAGGACCCTCGGGGGTACTTTAGATCCTTGGCATAATGTTGCGTTTTGGCAATTTAATCTTCTGATAATTGCTTCCCTGAAGCATGTCACACAATGATTCTAGCTCTTCGGCAGGTGCTCCAGGAGCAGGAGATTTGGATTTCTCAAAGGCACCCTCTTTTTCTAGGATTAGCGGTGCGATTTCCGAAGGTCTTGCTTCGGCAGAAGCTGAGGGTCCAGCCTCAGAAATAGTCTGCGCCATTCCGGCTTTGTCAGTTCTTTGAAACTTTAGCTTCCGTCCTAGGTGCTTCAGCAGAAGCAGGAGTTGATGTTTTCACAGACTCCATTATAGCATCCAGCACACTAGCCATTCTCCTTTTTCTTGGAGTTGCTATGGGGATGTTTGACACCTTCAGCAATTCCGTTGTGCAGGGTGGACTTAGTACCTTCAACTCTTCTACTGTTTTCTCCATTTTTGGCTCCTCAGTCACATTTGTTCTAGCTTCGACGGGCACAGAGCGACTTGGCTTAGAGATAGGAGCGGACCCCTCAATTAGCTTCGACACCTTGGCTCTCTCAGTGCGCCTGGGTCGATGCGTCAAAACTTTAACCTTTTTTGACTTCGACGCGCTAGAAGTCGCCGAGGTAGCAGCTTTTCTCTTCTTTCATTGCTTCCGCGAGGGATAACAGTGGTCTGGATATACAAATCTGATGACATCGAATACCCTGTTCAGCCTCTTTTTGCCCCGAGCTCTAAAGGCAGTTGTCATGGTGTCATCTTTGGCCTTCGAATATGCTCCAATCAATTCATCACTAGTCGCCTCTATGGAATCTAGCCAATCATCATTCGGTTCATCAAACTGGCTCCTGAATCGAAAGGTATACTTCAGATACACTAAACCATTTTGGCTGGAGCCAGCGGCAGTCTCCTTCGACATTTCCCATCCATGAGCAAGCGGCCACACTCTGTAAGCAATATGCTCCTGCACCAAGTCTCTTGTGCCAATGTAAGTACACACTGTATTAAAAGCTGTTTGGCACGCTTGCACGTTGTTTCCAACTGCAATGGTCGGCCTCCTGATGCCGAAGCGAGACCATATATGTCGCTGAATGACCCCTTTTATATCTTCCCGCTCACTCAAATCAACCTTCACATAAAACCATTCTTGCATCCAGGAGCCTGACCACTTTTTCCAAAATGTACGAAGCTATAGCAACAAAAATTATTGTGATATTGCTCTTTTCCAGTTGCCTTTGTCTGATATAATAACTCATGCATATTGCAGAAGCACTTGGCATCTGGCTCTAATCCTTGGCTCCTCATGGCCCATATGAGAACCCCTATTTTGATAATAGATTTGGGGGTAAGTTGGTGAATATAAATTTCGAAGGTTTTCAGAACTTCGACCAACATTTTGTCCAGAGGGAACCGAAGCCCGCCTTTCATGAAGCTTTTGAAAACCACCACTTCGTTAGCTTCAGGAAGAGGAACATTATTCTCCCTTCCGGCCCTCACGATTGAGATATCACGAAAATACCTCCCCCTCATTGCATCGATCTGCCCTTGTTTAATAGTTGATTTTCCGAAGACAACATGACTTGGTCTCCATGGCCGATCTTCGACATCTTCATTTCCACTTTCCACATCGAAGCTTTCACTATCGCTAGAGTTTTTAGAAATCCTAGCTAACATCTCATTGGCGACCTTCTCCATGTTGGTTTTTTCCATGGCTTCGTAAAACCCGGCCAGCACTGGATCAAAGATCTTCTTCTCATCAGCCATTTGGACAGTGGTTGCTAGAATGTCGAAGCTCAAAAACCAATCAAACTCGCCGAAGTAAGGAAGGTTAAAATGGCAAACACAATGCGAGCAGCTCAAATAGCACGAAAATACTCACAACACATGTTTCTATTTATACTCAGAACTCTACAGATTCGTGGGTCCCGTAGGTCAGTGTAATTTGCTATTCTAGCGAAGGGAAGGTGTTTTTTCGGACCTTCGGCTAAAGGCCTTCGTTCACATCGCAGTCTAAATTTGTTACAAAGAAACAAATCAATACTGCGAGGGGCTACTGTTGGGGGCCTTCTTCCTTCGAAGGTCCTAAAAAACGTAACTGACTGTATGCTTTCAGTATGACATGAATTGTTACAGGAGGCTTCGGCTTTGGGATGAAGGTTTCTTTTATATAGCAAGGTGAAGATGAAGCCCGAAGGTAATAAGAATGAACGACGAAGCTGTAACCAAGGAGCTTTGACTTTGATGTAATGAAGAAGGCTGAACATGATGTTGACCGAAAAGGGACAAAGACTACTTAGTCCTTAATGTTTTGTATTATAAAAATAGATGAGTGTCAGGGACATGAACGTAATTTTATCTGGGCCGCGTCCCATGCCTATAAATAGATGAACAGTAGCACCGTACAGTTCACGTTGGATTGTAATCACTCTCCCGCATTCACGCCTTCGAGCAAGACAAAGGTATCAATGTAATATTAATATTGTTGAATATTCATTTATGTTTTATGGAACACGAATATAATTGAATTAATAAGTCTTCATCTTTATTCTTTCGTATTCCTATTCATGTATTAAATAATGAAGGCGTGTCTCTTGTGATCTTCGTCTGATGAGTATTATCCCCATGTGGAGATAATGCTCCGGAAGACGAAGATCCTTAATCCTTAACGATTGTGTTGCCTTGTTCTTGATTCATAGCATTTGAGAACAAGTGACCAACACCAACGACATCATGAGGTTGTCGAGAGTACACTTTGAGTGTTATCCAAAGTGCCAACATCATGAGGATAGCGTTGTGACTTCGGGGTCGTCTTGCCCTTGGGGGTAGGGAACAACCATATTTTTAGTCTACTGGTGCTTCTATACTCAGCCAAATTCAAAACTCTTTTGTCCTCTTGAAAGACTTGGGCCTCAGAAGGGCCCTAAGATCTTGCCATTGAAATTATCTAAGATGCTAGAGGCCTAAGAAATCAGAGGGGCTCTTTTGTGGGTGAGAGAAGAAGCACCCCGAAATCTTAAGGTTTCGGGGGCCTACGACTCTGGGCTCTTAGCCACTCTTATGGACAATGGTGATTGGAACATCCTTAAGCCCTGTTCGGTTGTTAGGGATTGGAGACCCGGATTGATTCCTAGCCGGATTACTTCTCTAATTTATATAAATTTTGATGAGCTGGAATAAATCCTGGTCTATTCCGGTGAAACCGAACAGGGCCTTAGGATGGGTTCAATCTGTGTCGTTACTTACTGGTGACATAGCGGTGCACACAATCAGTATTGGCTGTCGTGGATCCATCGGTTTGACCGTCCAATCAGTGGGCGTGCCGACCGGTCAGCTTGGTCGGTACCAACTGCGTTGGGACCAAGCCAATAAGTACCCACTAACGTGTTGGAGTTTGGGCTAATACCGATCCTGATCGATCTGTACCAATACAAGAATAATATATAGGTTTTTTTATTAAATTCTTTTATTGACAATTTTTATTTTAATAGGAACCAATACAAGAATATATAGGTCTAACTTATATATGCATACAACAATTTTTTTTTAAATCTTACAATAACACGCAAGGTATATTTCTAGTTCGTACTAATGCATTCCGTTGTCTAAATAAATACGGACTTAACAAAAGTTCCATAATCCGTCCGGTAGAAATATTTTAGTAACGATTATTTCGGAAGCGACAAAACAAGTGCTTTAATAATTGCGTTACTTGCCCTGTTCAACTTCTTCCTACGCCACTACTTTCATGCTATAAAGGCTACGATAGAGATCTCATTTTTGATAGAAAGGTGCCACCCTTTCTTTTCAGAACGTTTTTAAAACTTTTGGATACCGTGACATTGGGCCACATATACCCTGTAATGCACAACACAACCAGAGCGACTCGTGCAAAGTAGAGAAGTGCGTTTGGCTGCACTACTGTTGGTGATGACAAGATGAAAAATCATATGCATGCATGTACAAATTAAAGGGTTCCCACTCCCATATGGCCATATCCTTTTGAAACTATTGACATAAATAAATGGACACATTACTTGTGAAGCGAAGTAAACAAAACACTATAGGTGTGTTTGGTTCAGCTTTCTGAATCATATTCGTTACAAAAAGAAATATAAAATTTCAATCAAACGGGTATAACGACAGACTAGATTCCTAAAAAATCTATAGATTCCTCTAGATCAATTCAGAATCACCTCTTATCCTAGATTTTTCAAATTTCTACCACACACTACTAAGTTACCATATTCGTGCACAATCTACGTTAACAGTTATTTCAACCAAATGTATTTTAAGGTTTACGGTTTACCGTCAACTCGCGACAACTTTCTCATACCTCTCAGTTGGAATCAGATTTTCAGGATTCTACGGTTGACCCATATATGTAAGGGAAACTGTAGGAATAGAGTTACATGTCACCTTCAATTAAATTAGTAAAACATAGGGATAGGAAAAAAAATGTAGGAATAGAGCTGCATGTCACCTTCAATTCTATAAGAAAATTTTCGAGAGGTTGGACCTTATGTTAAAAATTCTCCAAAATCTCACTACAATGCCTAATTCTATAGGAATTTTATAGGATTTGTAGTAACTCAATTTTTGTTCCAAAGGACTATATAGATAAACTTTCTATAGGGTTTTAATCCTTCAAAATTCAATCACTTTTCTTTTGTTCCAAAGGAAGCCTAAGAAGGGAGAAACAAGTTTCCTGGGCTTTTATTTTTGTTGTACTATTTGCTTAACATGGTACATGCACCGGTAGAAAAAAGAAATGCACTTCTTTTTTCCCCTCCTAAAAAAGAAAATAAAAAAATAAATAAATTGCACTGTGAGGAAGGAGTTAAAAGGTGAAGACGAATCTATCTGCATGCCCTATCCACTATTTGCTTTGCCGCCTTTCTCCGGGCGGAGACGGCTGAATTGGCGTCAGCCCTTGCATTTGGCCTGGGTGGCAATCAGTCCCTGTCAACTAGACTGGGCTGTCTGGTAATTAATCCGGCCTTCCCATTCATGATCTAACATCCATTCGGGAACGGCCGAATGCGATCCAATCATAGAGCAACGTGTACTACTAACCCGAGTTGTTGAGCGCGGTAAGGCTATCTGACTGGCTTACTTATTTCTATACCCATATTTAAAATTTACTTTATGAACAATACGATCTATAATAAAAATAAATTAAAAACAGTGTTTGTAGATAAACTATAAATAGACTGCCGCAGACGATCTAAGTAGCAGCGGCGACGGGTCATCGGATGATCACCATCTGATAACCCAATAATTGTTAGAATTAGACTCACTAGTGTGTGCCCCTATTTAGTAAGAAAGTCAAGACGGTGTGTAGAGATGACATTGGACTTTAGTCCCATATTGCTCATCTAGGTAGGAGAGAACTAACTTATATGTTGGAGATTCCCTACTCTTCACATGAGATAAATAAAGTGCTATGCAGGCTGTCACACGCGCTCGCTCGCGTTATTTATCACATGACTTATGATTTGCGACTCTACGCGATTGCGTCCTGACATGTTCTAAACAGCAATTTAATTTTTGTCTTTTGTTTATTTGTTATCAAATATGACATCTAGACTGCCACATCAACCAGGATTAATGAGCACGCAAATTACGTGCGATATCTCCGGATGGTTGCACATAGAGAGATTCCAGGGAGGCGGTTCCTAGAATTTAGCAGATCGAATCAAGAAGGTTGCGACGATGCTCTATAAAGGGAAGACGTCCTTGAGGACGGACGTGAATAGCAACTGACTCGTCATGTTCTTCTCAATTCTCTGCGTCGCCATTTCTCTGCCCTGCCATCCCTTTGTCTGTCGTGCAACAGATCAATGGAGAGTTGTGTCTCCGAACCAGCGCCAGCGTTTTGACGACCTTCACGAGTGCTGACGAATTAGATTTCTGAGAAGTGTTTCATGCACGTCCGCTCGGGTTTCTGTCCAACACTCGTGGAATTCTCTGTAAGTAAATTTGCATTTTCAGTTTATTACGATGGCGGTCTTATAATTAGATTCGTTGTCGATTTTCTTCTTTTATGCGTTAATCTTTTTGAGTTAGTTTAAATTTGTTTTGATCTAATGTCACGATACTATCTACCAGTAAATTTAGACTTTTCTACTTTATGCTGTATTATTAAATTAATCTTAGAACTTATTAATTTCGCAACAGTGCGGGTGGGCACAAGCATGCATGAATTTGCCGGCCACCCGAGCTGGGCAGCTGGCTAGCTAAAACGGCCCGGCGGCAGCAGCAGAGGGGCAGGGGCCCTACCCGCTGCGCTGCTGCTCCGGGATAAGCTCAGAGCGAAGATGCCCAATCCAAAAGCAAGAAGGCGGCCGGAGACACTACGAAAAGGAGCTCTCGTAGTCCTATCCGATGCTCCGTCACCATGACAGAGCTTGCTGCTTTTGCTCGCCGACGAGGCACACCCGCTGTAGCTGGCGTTACTGTGACCGGAATGACGCCGGCCGAAGCGATGGGACACCGCTGGCGCTGAAATTTGCATGGAGTAGCTACACGATACGAAGGTCTCTCTGCTACGGTTTTCACTCTTCAGTGCGCGGCGGAACCTGCTTGCGATACATCCATGCATGCACCACCTGATCGATCGTTGACGAGCTCGTCAATAGCTAGGACTGCCCAGTCGAGCGGCAGTTACAGCAGGTGGACTGGTCACTGGTGTATCGACAGGTCTCCTCACTGCCCACGGAATACATACTTTGTGTTGTGCCTCTAGGTCAACCTGTGGGCTCTGCGGCGTCGATTCTGCTCAGCATATATGCATGCAGGTCGGTCTGGATGCTCGGCGAGACTCAATCAACCTCGACACTTTGTATAAGTTGTTTTTTTAATTGTTTAATATGTATCCGTTCTCAATTATAAGATAAGATGTTTTAGTTTTTATAGATACATGAAATTAGATATCCATTTTTAGATATACAACATGTCTACAAAACCTATGCACCCAGTGGATAGTTAATACATAGTATTTAATATACTCCGTACACTTATAGGTATACACTTGTAGGAATGTATTGAAAATATTAAAATATTTCTAATTTAGAATTCATAGAGTAGTTTTTACGATGTATTTAATAAACTTAACATAAGCTATAAAATAACTTAAGTGTTGAGCACCAAAATGAGCGGACGGTCCGGCCCTTGGACCCGAACAGTCCGTGTGCCCCGAGATTAGGTTAACTCGGGTGATTATCCTTATCTCGTGCGTGATTATCTATCTAATCACGTGGGAGTTGTTGGCTATCTCTTAGAAATAGGTCCAGATCTCCTCTCCTATAAATATAAAGGGGTACGACCGATTGAGAACCCCCGAACACATTTCAATCGAACCGGTTACTGTATTTACTTTTCCTGTCCTAAGAGTAGATGTAGCGTAGTTCTAGTTCCTAAGAGTAGATGTAGCGTAGTTCTAGTTGTAGCCTTCCGCATATCCACCTCCACCCCTATTCAACTCTACGTCGTCTAGATCCATCCTGGGGTGGCCTGCCGACTCCAGGAGAACCCTATGATCTTTACCCCTCCTAAGGGGCAAGATCTACTTCGTCTACTTCAATCAAGATCTCTTTCTCGAATTCGTCTCTTAATTTATAGGCGAATCTACGTCATCTAGAGACACCCGGGTGACCTGCTGACCCAGAGCACCCTAAGGTCTCTCCCCCAGGGGACGAGATCTAGGTCATACGAGGAGAAGAAGATGACCCTGCGCCATCACGGACCGTCCGGCCCAGAGCTCGGACCGTCCGGACTGCTCGCAGTGAAGGCACCGCTTCTGCCACCAGGTTGCGGACCGTCCGACCCAGAGCCGTGGACCGTCCGCGCCCCTGTAGCAAGCACTGCCAGGTGACCCGACGACCCGTCGTAGACCGCCACCACTGTTCACCTCGCGGAGCCAAACCCAAGGTATTGCTCATCACGAGAAGGCCCTAGGGTTTGTTGCTGTTTGGTCCCAAATAGGTGGTGACCATCATAGAGGTATTGCATTGCCCCACATTTAGGATAACCACTTTATTTGACCCTACATCATCTAAAGGTGCCAAGTACCGCCAGGCAGTTCATTATAGTGTTTGGTGATAAAAAAGGCACCAATATACTTTTGGCGATTCCGCTGGGGAACGAAAAATCGGATCTATCAAATCCGATCCATTAGATCAGATCTATTAAATTAGACCTATCAGATCGATCGCAACGGTCAATCCCAAATATCACAATAATATCGTCCTAGACATTAACACAAGGCTGACTAACTCGCCGGCCGATGAGGATGAGAGACCACATGAAAAGGCTGGACGAGGAATTCCAACGACAACAGGCTCAGATAAGCAAGGTGGCGAAAAACTGGCACCTCTCGCACTTCAAGGTAGATCACCACCAGAAGGTCGTCAAGAAGAGGGAAGTAAAGTACGATTCACTGTCAGCCTTGCTGCATCAGCTCCCCATTGTAAGTAACACCACATCATTAGCCGATATTCAATCTATTAAAATTTCTTTTGATAATCAAATTTAAATTATAATGGAGGATATAGAGAATATGACGCATGCAATAGAAAATACTCATACACCTGATTTTTTGTCATATAAATTGGACATTAAAATAACTGCGTCAAAAACATCGGCGACAAATGGGGCTTCTCAGTCCCAACCATATTATGGTATGTCGATGAACTCATATCCGGGGAAAATGCTGTCACCAGCCTTACTGCATGGTAGATCGGCTCTGGGCATGGCCGGATAGTCCGCGCACGATCACGGGCCGTCCGACCCTCCAATGGACCGTCCGACACCTTACGTCGGACAGTCCGGAGTCGCACCGAGCCTACCACAAGCCTCGCAGGCAAAGCCCTGCATGACCGGACGGTCCGGATACAATACCAGACCGTCTGGTCCCTCTACGGACCGTCCGATCACCAAGATCGGACTGTCCGGGTGTACATACATGGACCAGGACACTTCGCGTCAGGCACAATCTTCATGCCCCACCACACCTGCAGCGTACCATAGTCGCAACATGCCGTCACCCGCGAATGAGACTGAATGCCTTTCGGCCCCTGCAAAGCCAGAAAAAATACAGGTCGCTGAGCTTGTTTGGCCTGCTAAGGCCAAATCTGCTGCTCGCTCTCCCTTGCATTCGACACAAAAAGGGAAAACTAAGTTCACATTTAATGTTGCTAAGTGTGATAAAATATTTGATGAACTTTTTAAAAATGGCAACATTAAATTGTCGCACACAATTCCTGCGCTAGAGGAATTGAAAAAGAGTGTATATTGTAAATGGCATGGTTCCTTTTTTCATAACACCAATGATTGTAGGTGATTATCCTTATCTCGTGTGTGGTTATCCATCTAATCACGTGGGAGTTGTTGGCTATCTCTTAGGAACAGGTCCAGACCTCCTCCCCTATAAATATAAAGGGGTACGACCGATTGAGAAGCCCGAACACATTCCAATCGAACCAATTACTTTATTTACTTTTCCTATCCTAGGAGTAGATGTAGCGTAGTTCTAGTTGTAGCCTTCCGCATATACACCTCCACCTCTATTCGACTCTACGTCGTCTAGATCCATCCTAGGGTGGCCTGCTGACCCCAGGACAACCCTATGATCTTTACCCCTCCTGAGGGGCAAGATCTACTTTGTCTACTTCAATCAAGATCTCTTCCTCGAAACGATCTCTTAATTTATAGGCGACTCTACGTCATCTAGAGACGCCCCGGGTGACCTGCTGACCCAGAGCACCCTAAGGTCTCTCCCCCAGGGGATGAGATCTAGGTCATACGAGGAGAAGAAGACGACCCTGCGCCATCGCGGACCGTCCGGCCTAGAGCTCAGACCGTCCGGACTGCTCGCAGTGAAGGCGTCGCTTCTGCCGCCAGGTTGCGGACCGTCTGGCCTAGAGATGCAGACCGTCTGCGCCCCCGCAGCAAGCACTGCCAGGCGACCCGGCGACCCGTCGCATACCACCACCACTGTTCACCTCGCGGAGCCGAACCCAATGTATTGCTCATCACGAGAAGGCCCTAGGGTTTGTTGTTGTTTGGTCCCAAATAGGTGGTGACCATCATAGAGGTATTGCCCCACATTTAGGATAACCACTTTATTTGACCCTACATCATCTAAAGGTGCCAAGTACCGCCAGGCGGTTCATTATAGTGTTTGGTGATAAAAAGGCACCAACATTAAAATTTTGAACGAGAAAGTATTGAGTTTGCATAAGTATAATAAAATACTTAAAAGGGTTAAAGTCCAAATAATATGTGTCGAGTACCCAGGAACGGGGTACACAAGGCCAGGCCTATAAATCTCTCTCTGGCCTATTAACCGACCATGTCCCCGCCGAGCAAGCCTGCGAGACGGGGCGAACGACCAAGTCCCTGCCGAGCAGATCCGCAAAGAAGGGACCTAGGCCGACGTTGTCGGCCCACGATGGTCGCGACAAGACACATCATTACCAAACCACGTCTGAATCATACATACAATACCAAAAGGTCTCTGGCAGACACGATGGAACACCTCTGCATGCGCCCACAGATATACCCTCACTGACTCGTGGGGCCAGTCAACCCCGGTCGTAGGGACCTCAGCGCCAGAGTCTCTATAGTGACCCACATGCCCGAAAGAATGCAACAAATACACCATACTGAGGTGTATGCTTATGCACACCAGCGGACACAAGCCCGTACGATAGACAGATCAACGCCACACACGACCGCACCATGGGACTGACCCACAGGACCCACTGCACACTACTACTAAGGTGTCAGCAACGGACTAGCTACAGGGGTCCATATAACGCACGAGCGAGATGATACACCATACTAGGAGTACGGCTACGCATGACCCTACGGAGAACCCACATGACAACCCAGAGGAGCTTCTCTCTCTCTCTTGTATAAAACAGATCTCCTCTGTAAGGCCCAACCCTTGAGCTATAAAAAGGGCAGGCCCTCTTTCCTCTGGGGACACAAGCGCACTTGTTGTAACACGCTCCAGAGCAATACAACGATCGACACTGCACTGGACTAGTGCCTCGGCCTGAACTACTATAACCCCCGTATCTTAGTTCCCAGCTCGGATCCTCGTGATCCACCATTCGGAGTGAGACCGCACTTGCATCCCCCCATCAAACACAAATCTATTGTCTCCCCCGGTTTCCAAAACCACGACAGTTGGTGCGCCAGGTAGGGGCTGCAAGCGTGCCAAAATGACTTTTTCACTCTGATGGCTAGCTATTCAGCTTCCGCCGGGAGCGAGACTTTCATTCTCGGGAGCCGGATCACCTTCGGCAAAGTCCGCCTCATTAGCCACAACGTGGCCAATATCACAGGCCCGAGGCCTAGGCGTTCCATCCGGACCAAGGTGGAGAAACGACGTCTCAAAAGACACGTCGCCGCCCTCAAGCGGCGCCTCAATGCATCCGCCATTGCCGCAAACCGTTGAGCGGAAGCAATCCCACCATCAGCCATGGTGCCTATCGTTGGTTGCCAACCTGCATCCATCCTCGACCTCCTCGAGGATGACTCGAGTAGTGCCTCGACGGAGCCTAGCTTGGAATCCAATGAGGCGCAAGAAAGCGCATGCTTCGTGGCCACGCCACCACGAGGTGACAACGAAGGGGGAGACTTGGGGTCCCCCATCCAAGAATAAGAATACTAGCGCCAGCGTTAAGCGCATCCTCACCAACGAGGCTTCCCTCCGACAGCCACAGAAGGAGCTTGACACACTCGTCGAGAAGCTCGACCGGGTTTATGACAACATTGAGTAGAGACACATCGAAGCTGAAAGGACCCGAGCGAGGAAGATTTGTGATCAGGTCACTGAAAGCAACGATGGCGCACAATACTTCCTCAACCCCAGGCAAAACATGGTTGCGACGGCCATGATGCTTCGATTGATCCCTGAGTCGGACGAGCCTGAGGCAAAGGTGATGTACCGGAACCTGCACAACTTGGTGGAGAGGTTCGTAGTACAGCAAGCCGAGGTCGATCGGTGGCAACACAACGACATAGAGAGCCATGGCACACAAACGGCCTCGTCTTGGAGCAAGGGGGAGCAGGCCTCCCAGTCTACAATGACGTGCGTCCACATAAAGCACTGCATCGGAGGCATTCGCGACGCCCGACACATCCTCGACAATAGGCGGTGGGAACTGGAAGAAGTCAAGCAACAGTGCGAAAGAAGGCACGCACGCCTTTGAGCATGAGATAAAAAATGTGAAGTTACCCCCAAAAGTACGTCCACCAGCCAACATATCCAAGTACGACAGTTCCATGAGCCCCTGCATGTGGCTAGAAGACTACTGCCTCGCGTGTCGCATGGAGGGGATCAAGGATGACCACCTAGTCATCTAGTACCTGCCCGTTCACCTCGAGGAAGGGACGAGGGCCTGGCTCGAGCATATGCCACACAACACCATACATGACTGGGCCAACCTCTGAAGGGCCTTCGTTGGGAAATTTTAGGGCACCTACAAGCGCCCTGGAAGCTCCTAGGACCTCAAGATGTGCAGCCAAAAGAGTGGTGAGAGCCTCTAGGGCTACATACGAATGTTCTCGCAGAAAAGGAATGAACTCCTAGACGCCACCAATGCTGACGGGGTGAGTGCTTTCACCTACGGCACAACCAATGAGGCCCTTGTCCATGAGCTCGAACGAGGGCGACCAAAGACGACCCCTCGAGCTCTTCGACATAGCGACCATTCACTGATGGAGAAGATGCGGTGGGGGCAATTTTCCGCAAGGGAAAAGCCCACACGACACCGGTGAAAGTCACCTAGAGGGGTGGTGAATAGGTGAAACTAGAAAATTATAAACTTTGAACACGCGCTTTTTCCCGGGGTTAGGGTTAGAAATCAATAATAGTGAATTCGGAGTGCGGAAGATAGTTCTTCTTGCTATGAGTCGCTTAATCAATGTGGATAACTTCGGGAGCTAACTCAAAAGATTGTGAGCAAGAGAACTTTAGAGAGAGGGGAGAAACAAATCGAATAGTGAAGATCAACACAAATGGACACAACGATTTGTTTCTCGAGGTTCGATTCCAAAGAACCTACTCCCCTTTAAGAAGGCCACAAAGGCCGGGTCTTTTTCAACCCTTTCTCTCTCTCTCTCAATCAGTCACTTAGACCGCTCACTAAGACCCCGCAAGGATCACCACACAGTGAGGTGTCTCTTGTTTGCTTTACAAATCAATTGGGAAGTTTAGAAGGAAAAGAAGAAAGCAACAAGAGCAACAATTGAAATACAAATCACCCTCTCTCAAGTTACTAAACACTTTTGAGCACTTGACTTGATTATGGCACTTGGAGAGGATTGAAGGCTTTGAATATGTCTTTGGAGTGTATTCTTTGCTCTTGTATTGAATGTAGAGAGTGGGATGCTTGGATAACTTGAATGGTGGTGATTGGGAGGTATTTATAGCCCCAACCACTATTCTAGCCGTTGGCTAAGTTCTTTATCGACGGGCACACCGGACAGTCCGGTGTGCACCAAACACTGCACTGCTCATTGTCCGGTGCATGCCACATCAGCCGACCGTTGGGGTTTGGAGTTGTTGACCGTTGAAGTCGTCAGTCCTTGTGGTGCACCGGACAGTCCGGTGTGACCTGACATCGCAGACTGTCTCTGAACTTCTGACGCTTCAGACTGCGGTGCAGTCGGCCGCTCTCGACCAGTGGCGAAGTTGACCGTTGCTCCGTGGGCTTACCGGACAGTCTGGTGATTTTTAGCCGAGGAGCGCTATGAATTCCCGAGAGCGGCCAGTTTGCTGGGCGTGCCAACCTGGGTATCAGACACTGTCCGGTGCGCCGCAGGCTGGTGAAAATCTGTTTTGCCCCATACTTATAGAATTGCCCAAGGGTCATTTTCCTTATATGTGTATGTGAACTTTATGCACCTGTGAAAACATCAACTAGGAAAACTAGTTAGTCCATAAGGTTTGTGATGGCCGTCAGACACCAAAATCGATTATAGGAAATGGTTAAGGCCAACACAAACCAAAGCAAATACAAAGTGTAGAAATGTAGCTAGTTTGCTTTTGACAGATGTGCATAAGTTACTTTGAAATGAAATTCGTTCTAAGAAAATATGATTGTTTTGATATAGTTAACATTTTGGACCACATTTGTACCACTTAGCTTGTTTTTGCAAATATTTTTCAAAAGTCTTTTCAAATTCTTTTGCAATTAGCCAATGTTATAAGAATATGATTCAAAAGCATTTTCAAGTTTTGAAAGATTCTCCACCTTTTTCAAATGCTTTTCCTTTGGCTAAGTAAAAGCTCCCCCTGCAAAAGTTCTCCCTTTAGCTGTCAAGAGGGTTTTTGCAAATGCAATTTTTGTAAAAAGTTTTCAGAACAGGGTGGTGGTGCGGTCCTTTTGCTTTAGCCTATTAATTTCTCCCCCTTTGCCATTAAGCGCCAAAAACAAAGAAAACTAGAGGCCTTTTACAAGAAAGATAGGAATGTAAATACATGAGTAGGGCAAATGATACTGACGAATATGGAGTGGAAGCATTGCATTTGCCTATTACTCCATTTCCCTTTCAATCTAAGACTAAGTGTAGAAACATTCTTGGAAGCACATTAGTCTTAGCTTCGGCACAAGAAGAATAAGAAATATGCATTTATACCAAAAGAAAGAGATATGACATGATCAAAGGTATAAAATGAGCAATGTGTGCAAGATTTCAATCAAAGTTCCGAGAATCTAAGGTATTTAGTTCATTCCTTAGCTTCCTAAAAGACTTTTCATCTAGGAGCTTGGTAAATATATCGGCTAACTGGTTGTGGGTACTAACATAAGCAATTTCGATATCTCCCCTTTGTTGGTGATCTCTCAGAAAGTGATACCGGATGTCTATGTGCTTAGTGCGGCTATGTTCAACGGGATTATCCGCCATGTGGATTGCACTCTCATTGTCACATAGGAGATGGACTTTGCTCAACTTGTAGCCATAGTCCCTAAGGGTTTGCCTCATCCAGAGTAATTGTGCACAGCAATTTCCTGCAGCAATATACTCAACTTCGGTGGTGGATAGAGCTACTGAATTTTGTTTCTTTGAAGCCCAAGACACCAGGGATCTCCCCAGAAACTAACAAGTCCCTGATGTACTGTAACACCCTAAATTTGGGGGTAGATTTTTTTTCTTCTTTTCACTCACCAAATTCGGGCGTTACTCTCTTTTCTCTTCCCGTTTCACTTCCTTCTTCCCAATTTCAAACCAGTATAGTGACAGGTGTCCGCCTCATGTATAAACAAAACCTAAGTGTCATGGGTGTTGCATCATGCCGACGTGCATTTCTTTGTCTGATGTCGCGTGTTCGTCTCGTTCCGTTCCGATTTTCGGTTCACGATTGGAGTCCGTTTAATGGTCGTGCGGGTCGTGGGTTTCGATCCGCAATGCGACCTAGTCCAGCCCAGCCAGGTCCGGCCCGCGCGCCCCTGGCGCCCCTGCCCACCCATTGCGCGCCCCCTCCCCCAGATCCATTTGCCTCATTTGATTTCTCCCGCGCAGCAACCTCTCTCTCTCCCATCTCTCTCTCCCTCTCCCGTGGTGCCCTAGGTCTTGGAGACGGTGATCGCCGGAGTTGGATCCCCGAGGTGAGCTCCCCTCCCCTCCCTTCTCCTCTCTCTCCCTCTCCCTCCCCTTCTCTTCCCTGCGCGCGCCCTCCCCTTCTCCCCTGCGCGCGCGCCCCTGCCCCCGGCGCGACCCCGCCCCTGCCCCTCCCCGCAGCGGTGGCTCGCCCCTGCTCCTGGCCCCCCGGCGCGCGGCCTCGGCCCCCTGCGTGTGGCCTTCGGCCCCTGCGCGCGGCGTCCCGACCCCCGGCGCGGCTCGTGTGGCCTCGGCGTGGCCTCGCGCTCCCCCGTTTGCCCCAACGCGTTCCCGCGTGCGCAGCCCCACGCAAGCGGTGATTTTTCTTGGTTTTTAATTAATTTCAAACTCCGTTAGTTAGCGTGCTGCGTCGCGCGTTGCGTCGCGCGACGAATTCGTCTAAATTTCAGATTCCATTAATGTGCTGCGTCACGCGCTTCGTCGCGCGATGATCCATTTTAATTTCAGGTTGTTTAATGTGTGAAGTCGCGCGTCTAGTCGCGCGACGTTTCACTTTAAATTCCGTTCGAATGACGTATGCCGTCGTGCGTTTCGTCGCGCAACACTTAACATATTACTTATAATTAATGCAAGAATCTCGTTGCGCGCTCTGTCGCGCGGCGTGTCGTTTATTTCTCAATTCAATCTAAATGTGGGGTCGTACGCCTCGCCGTGCGACCACTCCCTTTCATTCATCTTCAATTATTTATAACGATTAAATGTGGAACTTGACTTTACTTTATGCTAAACGTAGTGTCCAAATTAATGCCCTTCTATTAAGCGAGTGGTTTAATTTATAATAATGTAACGTGATCGTTTCTCGACTGTCTTTTCCTCTTTCTCTCTCTTAACCATAGTTGCGAGCCCCGCGTGGAACGTCTGTTTATTTACTGCATTCTATTGTATGGTCTACTGTTCTTTTGTATTAAATGTGTGGATGTATGTATGTTTGCGCTCGTATAGAGAACGATCCGGTTGAAGAGCCCGAGGAACTCGCAGGAGAAGCCCCTGAGCAGCAATCGGTTGGTGGAGGCAAGTGTCCCTTGACCTATCTCTGTCCTATACATTCTTTAATTCACCTCTCGCATTTCACAGTTATACCTAAGGATTGACTAGCTTTTGTTATCCATGTCCTTGTCCACCTATCTGGGTTGGATTATTATCGTTTAGCTTTATGCTATTGCTCAACTCTAATCAATGAACATGATGAGAATTATCAATGATACACTATTTCCCCTCTTTTATTATGATGTTATACTTGTGGCATTCAAGGGGGCTCGAGCGATTTCTCGAGTGCCTCTCCGTAAGGACCTGTTTGTTGGATGACCGCCTGGGAAAACAGTGCAACCATGAGGGTGGAATGGGATGCCCTTAGCTGAATAATTAGAGGATCCGGGGTGTAGTTCGCTTAGCCGTCGTGCCGTTAATGGGGCTCGGTGTATGCGGCTCGCTCTGCCAAGTTTGGGTTCGCCCCTTGGGAAGGAGTGCGGTGCATTTAGGAAACCTAACGGGCGGCTATAGCCTCGGGGAATCTTTGTAAAGGCTACGTAGTGATGCCCTGCTGGGTCACCTTGGTAGTGATCAATGGAGAGTCATGATCTCCAGGCAGAAAGGGAATCACGGCTTGTGGGTAAAGTGCACAACCTCTGCAGAGTGTTTGAAAACTGATATATCAGCCATGCTCGCGGTTATGAGTGGCCAAGGGAGCTCCAGTGATTAGTGATACTTGATCAGAGATGTTCGGATTACAGGTGGCAATGAGATTGATGGTTCTTGGTATTGACTCTGGTAATGGTAAGTGGTACTCTTTCCGTTTGGAAAGGAGTACGTTTGGGTTAATAACGTGGGTTAATTCTAAAACTTGGCTTTCTCTACTAGTAATAATAATCTGACCAACTAAAAGCAACTGCTTGACTTACCCCCACATAAAGCTAGTCCACTATAGCCAAAAAGGATACTTGCTGAGTATGTTGATGTGTACTCACCCTTGCTCTACAAACCAAACCCCCCCATCCCCAGGTTGTCAGCATTGCAACCCCTGCTCAGGAGAGGATGAAGCCGTGGAAGGATATCCCTAGGAGTTCCAAGATTATGATGAGTTCTAGGCGTGGGTTAGCGGCAACCCCCAGTCGACTGCCTGTGAAGGCCGCGTTTATCTACGTTTCTTTTCCGCACTTTGATTATTGTAAGGATTATGTGGATGTCTCAGACATATGATGTAATCGACTATTATTCCCCTTTTATATTATTATTTGAGCACTGTGTTATGATGTCCATGTTATGTAACTGCTGTGTACGTGAATTGCTGATCCTGGCACGTACATGGTTCTCATTCGGTTTGCCTTCTAAAACCGGGTGTGACATGTACTCTTTCTATCAATTTTACATTCATCATAATCAGCATCAGAATACCCAATTAGATCAAAGGTAGATCCTTTGGGGTACCATAGCACAAACTTAGGAGTGTAAACTAAATATCTCATGATTCTTTTCACGGCCCAAAGGTGTACTTCCTTAGGATTAGCCTAGAACCTTGCACACATGCATACTGAAATCATAATATCCGGTCGTCAAGCACATAAATAGAGTAGGGATCCTGTCATCAACCGGTATACCTTTTGATCTACAGATTTACCTTTTGTGTCGAGGTCGAGATGCCCAATTGTTTCCATGGGTGTCTTGATGGGTTTGGCATTTTTCATTCCAAACTTCTTGAGAATATCTTGAATATACTTTGTTTGGCAAATGAAGGTGCCCTCTTGGAGTTGCTTGATTTGGAATCCAAGAAAATACTTCAACTCCCCCATCATAGACATCTCAAATTTCTGTACCATAATCTTACTAAACTCTTCACAAGATGACTTGTTAGTAGACCCAAAGATAATATCATCAACATAAATTTGGCATATAAACAAGTCTTTATCAATTGTTTTAGTGAAGAGAGTGCGGTCAGCTTTTCTGACTTTAAAACCATTAGTGAGAAGAAAGTCTCTTAGGCATTCATACCATGCTCTTGGAGGTTGTTTGAGCCTATAAAGCGCCTTTGAGAGCTTATAAACATTTGAATGATACTCACTATCTTCAAAGCCGGGAGGTTGCTCAACATACACCTCTTCCTTGATAGGGCCATTGAGGAAGGAACTTTTCACATCCATTTGATATAACTTAAAACCATGGTAAGTAGCATAGGCAAGTAATATTCGAATTGACTCAAGCCTAGCTACGGGTGCATAGGTTTCATCAAAATCCAAACCTTCGACTTGTGAATATCCCTTAGCAACAAGTCGGGCTTTGTTCCTAGTCACCACACCATGCTCATCTTGTTTGTTGTGGAATACCCACTTGGTACCTACAACATTTTGGTTAGAATGTGGAACTAAATGCCATACCTCATTCCTCGTGAAGTTGTTGAGCTCCTCTTGCATTGCCACCACCCAGTCGGGATCTCTTAGTGCATCCTCTATCCTGTATGGCTCAATAGAAGACACAAAAGAGAAATGTTCACAAAAAATGAGCAACTCGAGATCGAGTGGTTACCCCCTTGTGAATGTCACCAAGTATGGAGTTGATGGGGTGATCTCGTTGAATTGCTTGGTGGACTCTTGGGTGTGGTTGTCTTTGATCCTGAATTTCTAGTTCATCCTCCTTTTCTTGATCAACCTCATCTCCCCCTTGATCAATGTCCTCTTTTGAGGTGGCTCATTATCTTCATCTTGATCCTCTTCCTCTTCTTCTTGAGCTAGTTCCTCATCTTGAGTTGGTGGAGATGCTTGTATGGAGGATGATGGTTGATCTTGTGCTTGTGAAGGCTCTTCGGGTTCTTTTGGACACTGACGGAGAGGAAATTCTCCGGCCGGGTGGCGGAGTGCACCCGCCCTAAGTCCTAAGATGTGGAGGGGGCTTAAGCGTTTTACTTGTTGAGAGATGTAGGAATGAACACGAGAACACACAAGAGTTTAGAGTGGTTCGGGCTGCCGGAGCGTAATACCCTACTCCACTGTGTGTTGTATTGCTTGAGATGTCTTGAATGACTTGGGTCTGAGTCTCCTCAATGTTGCATGCCTCCCCTTTTATAGTTCAAGGGGGGCATGTACAAGGGTTCTGAGCCCCGACACGCGGGCCCAGGGACAAATGGAAGGATGGAACTACTGCTTGCCATGCCTGTGTAATCTCCATGCGCCATAATATCCATAGTGCATGCAGTATTGATATCTTGCTGCAGCGCCCTAGGTAACGCGCGAGCCATGATGGGTGCGGTGCATGCCACGACATAGGTGTACTGTTGGCCAACGGGAATAGTCAGACTCGCCGCCTGCAGGATGGCTTGGGTGCCGCCTGCCAGTTGAGTGGACAGGGCACATTAAATGCTAAAGGGGCACATCGCCTATCAGCGGGGTAGTCAGGCGGCGAGCCTTCTCCACAATAAATGCAAGGGCAGTGCGGCCCAGAGATCTTACGTCAGGCCCATCCCGCAGGCTCACGTCACGCATAGTAGGCCGCTTGGCTGCACCAGGCCTTCGCCTGCCTAGGGAATAGGAACGTTGTGTGGACAGGTTCGCACCAAGCTGGGTCTAGACACATGTCGCCCTCGGACCCCTTCCTGAGAAGGGTTCGGGTATCCTCTGCCCCAGAATCCCGGGATCCGGCGTTGAGTAGTCCGGACCCCACTCAGAAGGGTCCGGGATCCATCCCAGAGGTCCATCCATCACGTACAGGGGTCCGGTGCTTTCCTTGTGGTAGGTCCGGACCCACTGCGGGTATCCTGGAGCACATCCCTTTCCCTGGCCACGTGGCGACCCCGGGGCGGTCGATGTGGCGCAGCGGAGAACTGTTCTCTCCGCAAATAGAGATCTCTCCGTGGGTGTAGTACCTTCATACTGTGGCAAGGGGTACCCCTGTTTCAGGGTACCGACAGTGGCCCCTGAGCCCACCTCAGGGGAGGGTGTGAGCCTACAGGTGGGGCCAAAACCTGCATCTTGTGTAAGAACAGTATGGCCAGTGACCGGGGCATCTTCTTAGCATGCGCTGTATTAACCCAGCGCGCACATGCTGTCAGTCTGCCATTGGTCACACCAACCGTCGTGCCCATCTTCTCGGCTGACTGGTGTGTGGCCCCCACGCATGGCGGTTTGGTCGTGCCCCACGTGCGTGGGGCGCCCTGTTGGCGCCGCCTATGTTAAAAATATCATCCCACAGTGGCCCTGAGGCGGCGTGGGAACGTGCGCGGCGGTTTGCCCCTTCCGCGCATGGAAACCAGCGTCCCAGCTACATGACTTGTGGGCGCGGGCCCCCATGTCAGTGACTGAGTTGTTCGGGCGCTAGGTGTGCGTCAGGCGGATTTTTCCAGGGTGCGAGGGGAGCCCTTCCTTGAAAAAGGGGTTCCCCCGCGTGCAGCAATTTCGCTTTCGCATTTCCCCAACTACTTCGTCCTTTCGCCTCCAAGCGCTCCACGCCCCTTCGCGTTTGCGCTCCTCAGTTTTCTGTCGCCGCGGTCGCCATTGCCATGTTGGTTCGTCCCGAGCATTTCCAGACCGAGGAGGCACTTGACACGGTGCGTCGCCTGCTCGGATGGGGCACGCTGGCGTTCGCCGGGAGGATCCGGGCCGACACTACTCCCCTCGGTGATCTCGCTGCCAGGGAGTTTGTGCTCTTCGTCTCCTATCTCTTCTGCGGGTTGGCACTGCCGATTTCGCCGTTCTTCCTGCTGCTGCTGGAGGAGTTCGGACTCCAACTCCAGCACCTCGTGCCCCACTCCATCCTCCAGGTGGCTATCTTTGTCCACTTCTGTGAGATGTTCGTGGGGGTGGCAGCCTGCACTTCCCTCTTCCACCAATTTTTTGTGCTGGTGAGGTCTAGGAAGGGCAAAGACCACCTTAGGGCCTACTACTTCCAGACAAGGTCAGATCCAACAGTGACCTACATTGCTACCCTTGGCGGCGTGAGGTGGGAGAAGTGGCGTAATGACTGGGTGATCGCCAGCGCTGAGGTCAACGACCGCCTTGCCCTTCCGAGCGACGGGCCCAGACTCGACCGGAAGCAATGGAGGGTAAAACCGTGCCTCGTGCCAGAGTTCGAGCTCGTACTGGACAGGATTAAGGAACTGGCGGTTGGTGGACTGACCTCGATGCACGTACTCGGCGATTTCCTGAAGCGTCGGGTCATGCCGCTGCAGGGGAGGCCGCGTCTGTGTTGCTGGTTTACGGGCCTTAGCGACATTGGAAGGATCCAGCGCGGGCCTAGGACTGACCTGTCCTGGGAGCAGTTGGAAATTTTGGTGAAGGGGATCACTTGTGAGGCTTTTATCCCCAAAACTTTGATACCTCCCTAGGGCATTTCGCCGCTTTGTGACAACCCAGGGCTGTGGTCGGCGGTGCTGGCCCGACTGCCGACCCTCGATGAGAGTGGTGTGGCGATCCGTCAAACTGGCGGCCGGGACCCCCACCGGGGGATCCATATTCCTGGTGTACCGGTCGGAGGTCCCCAGCCTGCCGATGTGGGCTCCAGAGTTCCTTCTGCGGCCCCCAGTTCCTCGGACAAGGGCAAGGGGCCTGCAAGTGGCTCCTCCGCTCTGGGTGCCGCCGGGTGGTCGGAGGGAGTAAGGCGACATCGACTGCGCCACGCCGATGGGTCTTTTGTCTCGGATCTACCCCTTGATTCGGACTCCCCCCAGAAGTGTCAGAAGACAGTTGGTGGGATTAAGGAGGCCGAACCTCAGGTCTAGGATGGGCAAAGGGGCGTGAGCCCTCCGCCACCACCACCTTCGGATCCGACACCACCGCCACCGCCACCAGCGTCAGACGGCCGTCGTCACCGCGGGGGCAGCGGCAGCAACAACAGCAGGAGCGGCAGTAGCAGTAGCAACGACAGCGGGTGCCCCACTTCCAGGGTCACTAGAAAGTTTAGGTCCCCAAGTTTAGGCTCTTCCAATGTTCTTGCGAGTGTAGCTTTCATGCCGACAGGTCTTGACCCGTCCTTTGCCCGTCAGAGCCTCCTCCTCTTCTGCTTCCAAGGACGCTCCTCCCCCGCTGGTCACTATGCCCGCCGGTGGGTCTGGTTCTCAGCAGCATACATCTGCTGGGAATGTCGCCGGTGATCTGTCAGCGGCTATCGCAGCCTCATCAGCGTCGGCATCAAGCACACCACCGACAGTGGCCGAAGAGGTTCCTGCTGTGTTTGCCCCCACCGTGCGGGGTGACGTGGGTGCCGAGGTGGCACCGTCGGGCCCCCAGGATCCGCCTACCACCGTCGAGGCGATGCCTTCGGGTTCCCAAGTTCCAGCTGGGGGTCCAGAGGCGGCAGTGCCGCCAACAGCTACTGCAGATCCAACGGTGGTGATACCGTCGAATACACCGTCGGTGGTAGGCGTGGGGGGTGTGTCCAACTCCATCCCATCGCCAACTCTAGAGGAACCGGAGGTTATTCTTGGGCGATCGCTCCGGTCTGGCATCGAGCCAGAAGCAACGCCGACTCCCCTCCCACAGGTGTTGTCCTGTGCTCATCAGGCTCTCCAAAAAATCGAGGTGGCGATCCTGCGAGAGTGGGAGGCGCTCGAGACCGAGCACCAGCGCCTTGGCGACTGGTGCACCCAATTGGAGGAGCGCACTAAGGTGGCGTCCTGCCAATTCGCCTCAGAGCGGACCGAGCTTGAGCGGGAGAGCGAGGACTTCAAGGAGGACCTCAGGAAGGTGTCTGACCGAGAGCAGGAGGTGACCCAGAAGGAGAAAGGGCTGGTCAAGAAGAAGGAACACTTGGACCAAAGGGAGGAGGTCATCACGGTGTTCCATAAAAAGCTGAAAGCCTATAATATGATGCTGGAGAAACAGCAGGATGAGCAGGCTGCGACTGAGGTGAAGATGCAGAAGCTACAACAGGAACTTGACGACAAGGCTAGCAACATTGCTCGCGCCGAGGAAAGCCTCAAGGCGAAGGATGCCTCCCTGGAGAAACAAGCTCCTGATCTCGCCTGGCAGGAGAAGGACCTCGCCTTCAGAGAGGAGATGTGGGAAAGGCGGAACAAGTTGCTGGTCGAGTTTGAGCTCGAGGCGGAGGAGAAAGAGAAGCGATTGGAGGGGAAAGAGCAGGCACTGGAGGAGCAGGCCTGCTAGCTCTAGGCGGCGCAGGCTGCTCAGGCGACGCAGACAGCCCCGGGCCCCTAGGCGGTGGAGGTGATGAGGAAGACACTCAACGACCTCTGGGCTGAGCAACACCCGGGGCCCAGCGCACCGCCGCCTGGGTTGGCGAGGCAAGTACGACACTGGTGCCGTTGGGGTGAGTCCCATCCCATCATTGGTGCGGCCGGCGTCCATCTCCGACGCGCTCCCGGTACTGGATTACACTGCTGACCGCCTCCGACGTCTAGATCAGATTCTTGGTGCCCGCCTGGAGGCCGAGGGCACCAGACTCTGCCGGTCGGCAATAGAGTACGTCTTGACATGTTTCCGGAGCCATGACCCGGCTGTCTCCTTGGGGCCAGTGATCGCAGGTCCAGTGGCCGATACTGCCGCCCGGGAGGACGTACTGGATGTTGTGGACGTGGTGGCCGGGCGCTTCCAGTGGGATCCCACTGACGATGAGTAGCCAAGCCTGCATGGAGAAAACAAGGGTTCCACTGGGGAGCGAGTTGTAATATATCTTGATTTTGTAAGATACTCTTTAAGCACTACTTATCAGGAGATATTACAACTTGTCTGCACGCTACTTTTTCTTTGTTGTGTGCGTTGTTACCAACTTCTTCCCTGGTACTTGGCCCCCCTAGGATATGGTCTTGACGTGTCGAGGCTGGATGTTAGGATTCTTAAGAAGGAATTGGTGACATGGCCCCCAAGGGGTAATCTCAACCGGGACCCGACCTGCACATAGTCTTGGCTAGGAATTTTTAGTAGCGCACCCATAGGGTCTGCTAGCTGGTATTTCCTATCCTTTGATTCACGCAACAGGACCGGCTGCAGAGTGGTGGGGCGTGTAGGCTTACGGTACTTGACCATACTAAGCGACTTCACGGCCCCAAACCACCCCAGTGTCTGGTTGTCGGGCCTGGCTACTCAATTCGGATGTCGCTATACCAGCCAGGGAGGGAGAGTGCATGGTCGGGTTAGATAATAATAATGGTTGTAAACTCAAGAATAAAACCAACAGAAAAACAAATATGTGGGTCGAACCCCTTCCTTATAACTGGATACACACGAGTGTAGGCCAACAGACCGAGTTTATTGAGAGCGGACCTCACCGGGCTGGCGCATATATATGCACTTCCTAGTTACAGGGAAGAAAACCGAACCCCCAACTCTATTTTTACGGGAAAAAACTTACGGAGATGCTCTATATTCCAGGGATTGGGAAGAGGCACTCCGTTAGCTGTGGCGAGGCGGACGCACCCGGGGCGGCATATTTCCGTCACCTTGAAAGGTCCTTCCCAGCTGGGAGAGAGCTTGTGGAGCCCTTCTCGGTTCAGTACTCGCCTTAGGACCAGGTCCCCGACTTCAAGCTTCCTACTATGCACAAATCGTTGGTGGTAGCGCCTGAGCGCCTGGTTTTACCGTGCATTTCGAACTGCTGCTCGCCACCTGTGCTCGTCGATGAAGTCCACATCCTCGCGCCGTAGCTGTTCCTGCGCAGACTCATCAAACGACTGGACCCGTGGGGAGCCCATAATGATTTCCAAGGGAAAGCTGGCTTCGGCCCCGTAGACCAAGAAGAATAGGGTCTCCCCGGTAGCTCGGCTGGGCATGGTCCGGTTCCCCCATAGCACAAAGGGCAGCTCACAGACCCAATTTGCACCATGCTTCTTTAAGCAGTCATAGGTACGCGTCTTGAGTCCCCTAAGAATCTCTGCATTTTCTCTCTCCACCTGTCTATTGCTCCTAGGGTGGGCCACAGATGCAAAGCAGAGCTGGGTGTCGATGCCTTCGTAGTACTCCTGAAAGATCCAACTTGTAAACTGGGTCCCGTTATCTGTAATGATACGACTTGGGACCCCAAATCTACAGACGATCGGCTTGAGGAAGGCGACAACAACGCTCTGGGTGATGCTGACCACAGGGGTGGCTTCCGGCCACTTGGTGAACTTGTCAATGGCGACAAAGAGGTACCGATACCCTTCGACGACCCTGGGAAACGGTCCCAGGATATCCACCCCACATACGGCGAATGGCCAGGAGGGCGGAATCATTTGAAGAGCTTGAGCCGGTGTGTGTATCTGCTTTGCGTGGTACTGGCACGCTTCGCAGGACTTTACTAGCTCGGCCGCATCCTGGAGGGTTGTTGGCTAGTAAAAGCCATGCCAGAAGGCCTTACCGACCAGTGTGCGGGATGAAGAATGACTTCCACACTCCCCTCCATGGATCTCCGTGAGTAACTCACGTCCCTCTTCCTGGGTGATGCACCGCATGAGAATGCCGTTGGCGCCACGGCGGTAGTGACCCCCTTCTACAATCATGTATCGTTTAGCCAACTGCACTATGCGCTCGGCGGAGACATGGTCTTCAGGAAGGATATTTTCCTCCAGGTAGTCCCGGATCTCGGAGATCCATGCATCGGGACCGCTCTGAGTTGTCGGATGTGGCGCTAAGGGGTCAGCGGAGTCCCCCAGAGCACACACAACCTTTGGTGGGTTCTGGGATGCCACCGGGACCGCCGGCTTCGAGGTGCCAGTCTCGCCCCCTTCGCCCAGTTCAGCAGGCTGGGCGGCGGATCTCAGCAGCCGTCTTTCGAAGATGCCCTCGGGCACGGGTGCTCGAGTTGATGCCCTCTAGGTGAGGTCATCTGCTGCTGAGTTGTCGGCCCGGGGAACATGTTGCAGTTCCAGGGCCGTGAAGTCCTTCTCCAGCTTGTTTACTTGGAGGAGGTAAGCTGCGAGTTTGGGCTCGTTGCAGCTACATTCCCCACGGACCTGCTTGATGATTAGCTGAGAGTCCCCCTTCACGAGGAGCTGGCGGACCCCCACGGATAGGGCCACAGATAAGTCAAAGATCAGCGCCTCATACTCCGCCATGTTGTTGGTGGCCTTGAACTCAAGATGCACCACATACTTCAGCTAGTCTCTGCCTGGGCCAACGAGGACCACTCCCGCGCCAGCACTCTGTTGGCGGGCGGATCCATCGAAGAAGAGCGTCCAGTGGGGCTCGGTGAAGGCCAGACCCCTGCGCTCCGTAGGTGTGGGGCCCAGAACGGGGTCCGGGCCCCCAGGGGCGCACAGGGGTGGAGTCCACTCCACAATGAAGTTGGCCAGGACCTGACTTTTGATGGCGTGGCGTGGCTGGCAGTCCAGCTGGAACTCAGCGAGCTCTGCTACCCACTTGGCGATGTTGCCAGTGGCGTTTGGGTTGTGGAGGATGGCCCTTAACGGAAAGGAGGTCACCACCACAACTTTGTGTGCCTGGAAATAGTGACGCAATTTCAAGATGCAACCAACACAGCATAGAGGAGCTTGTGCGTCTCGAGGTACCTGGTCTTTGCTTCATGGAGGACCTCGCTGACGTAATAGACCGGCTTCTGGACAGTCCGGACCTCTGTAGCTGGTCCTAAGTTTTCAGGTCTCTGTCCCTCTTGTGTCGCCCTTTTGGCGACTAACACCATGCTTATCGCTTCTGCAGCCGCCGTAATGTGTAGGTACAGCGGTTCCCCTGGCTCCGGAGCAAACAAGATCAGCAGGGAAGCTAGGTGCTGCTTCAATTCTTGGAAGGCTTGTTTCGCCTCTTCGGTCCAGGCAAATGGGCCGGATTTCCGCAGGAGCTTGAAGAAGGGCAGTGCCCTCTCAGCCAACCTTGAAATGAAGCGGCTAAGGGTAGCCAGTGATCCCACAAGGTTCTGGATGTCCTTTATACGGGCGGGAGGCCTCATTACCTCAATAGCCTTGATTTTCTCCGGGTTAGCTTCAATACCCCGGTATGAAACCAGGAACCCCAGCAACTTCCCTACGGAGACACCGAAGATGCATTTCTCCGGGTTTAGCTTGGTGCGGGTTGCCCGCAGCTTGCCGAAAACTAGGGTCAAGTCCTCCACTATAGTCGACCCTTCTCTAGTCTTGACCACGATGTCATCGACGTAGATCTCCACCTTGTCCCGAATCAGGTCCCCGAGGGTCTTACTCATCGCCCGAACAAATGTTGGCAAGACGTTTTTCAGACCGTAGGGCATTACAGCATAACAGTACAGCCCATCCACCGTCACAAAAGCGGTATGCTTCCTATCCTCCCTAGACACCCGGATTTGATGGAAGCCGGAGTAGGCATCCAAGAAGGACAAAAGGTTGCACCCCGAGGTAGAGTCCATGATCTGATCTATACGTGGCAGTGGATACGAGTCCTTGGGACATGCCTTATTCAGGCTGGTGTAGTCAATGCACATCCGAAGCTTCCTGTTTGCCTTTGGCACGATGACTGGGTTGGCCAGCCACACGGGGTGATGAACCTCTTCGATGAAGCTGGCATGCAACAGCTTCCGGACCTCCTCATGGATGAAGTCCTGCCGCTCCACGGACTGTCTCCGTGGCTTCTGGCCTACCAGCTTGGCGTCCGGCTAGATCTTTAGATGGTGCTCAATCACCTCCCTGGGGATCCCAGGCTTCTGCGATGGCTCCCAAGCGAACACGTCGGCATTTGCTTGGAGGAAGGCAACGAGCGTGAGTTCCTATTTTTCTCCCAGATTCCTCGCGATGCGGGTGGTCTGGGAGGGGTCTGCGCCGACCTGGATGGTCTTAGCGGGCCCGCCGTCTGCTCCAAACGGTTGTACCTTCGGCGCCTTGGAGGGCGCTCTGGCACTAGAGGCCGAGGGGCCTCTCCCTCCGTCGTCCGGCCGAGCGATCTCGGCCGCCAGAGTGTGTAGCTTCTCGAAGGCTGCTAGCGCGGCTGTGCGGTCGCCCCGCACGATGAGGGTCCAAGCGGGGGACGACATCTTGAGGACCAAGGAGGCGATCCACGTCGTCGCGCCACTTCCTCATAGCCCCTGGTGAGGCCTTGGAGCTTGGTGGGTGGCGCAACAACTCCCTGGCCACAGAGAGCAACCCCTGATGGAGTCTGGGACACCTGTGCTGGCGTGTGTTGCCGCGCGGAGCGCACAGCTGCGGCACCAGGCGTCGGGCGGCCAAAACTCTGCGGCTTCCTCCTCCATGGGGAAGTCTTTAGAAGTCTTGTCACGATGCTCGGCGATATGGACCATAGTGTCGAACAGGAAAACAAGCAAAAACTTCGAACCTAGCCCCCTACCTGCCGCGCCAAATGTCGGAGAGGAAATTCTCTGGCCGGGTGGCGGAGTGCACCCGCCCTAAGTCCTAAGATGTGGAGGGGGCTTAAGCGTTTTACTTGTTGAGAGATGTGGGAATGAACACGAGAACATGCAAGAGTTTAGAGTGGTTCGGGCCGCCGGAGCGTAATACCCTACACCACTGTGTGTTGTATTGCTTGAGAGCTTGAGTTGTCTTGAATGACTTAGGTCTGAGTCTCCTCAACGATGCATGCCTCCCCTTTTATAGTTCAAGGGGGGCATGTACAAGGGTTCTGAGCCTCGACACGCGGGCCCAGGGACAAATGGAAGGATGGAACTACTGCTTGCCATGCCTGTGTAATCTCCATGCGCCATAATATCCGTAGTGCATACAATATTGATATCTTGCTGCAGCGCCCTCGGTAACGCGTGAGCCATGATGGGTGCGGTGCATGCCACGACACAGGTGTACTGTTGGCCAACGGGAATAGTTAGATCCGCCGCCTGCAGGATGGCTTGGGCGCCGCTACCAGTTGAGTGGACAGGGCGCATTAAATGCTGAAGGGGCACATCGCCTATCAGCGGGGTAGTCAGGCGACGCGTCTTTACCACAATAAATGCAAGGGCAGTGCGGCCCAGAGGTCTTACGTCAGGCCCATCCCGCAGGCTCACGTCACGCACAGTAGGCCGCTTTGCTGCACTAGGACTTCGCCTGCCTAGGGAATAGGAACGTTGTGTGGACAGGTTCGCACCAAGCTGGGTCTGGACACATGTCGCCCCAGGACCCCTTCCTGAGCAGGGTTCAGGTATCCTCTGCCCTAGAATCTCGGGATCCGGCGGTGAGTAGTCCGGACCCCACTCAGAAGGGTGCGGGACCCATCCCGGAGGTCTGTCCGTCACGTACGGGGGTCCGGTGCTTTCCTTGCGGTAGGTCCGGACCCACTGTGGGTATCCTAGAGCACGTCCCTTTCCGTGGCCACGTGGCGACCTCGGGGCGGTCGATGTGGCGCGGCGGAGAACTGTTCTCTCTGCAACCAGAGATCTCTCCGCCGGCGTAGTGCCTTCATACTGTGGCAAGGGGTACCCCTGTTTCAGGGTACCGACAGACACACATCCCCAATGGACATGTTCCTTAGCGCGATGCACGGAGCCTCTTCATCATCTAATTCATCAAGATCAACTTGCTCTACTTGAGAGCCGTTAGTCTCATCAAACACAATGTCACAAGAAACTTCAACTAATCCAGTGGACATGTTGAAGACTTTATATGCCCTTGTGTTTGAATCATAACCAAGTAAAAAGCTTTCTTCTGCTTTGGGAGCAAATTTTGAATTTCTTGCTCTTTTAATAAGAATAAAGCATTTGCTCCCAAAAACTCTAAAATAAGAAAAAAATGGGCTTTTTACCGGTGATGAGTTCATATGATGTTTTCTTGAGGATTCGATGTAGGTAGAGTCGGTTGATGGAGTAGCAAGCAGTGTTAATCGCCTCTGCCCAAAATCGATCTAGTGTCTTGTACTCATCAATCATGGTCCTCGCCATATCCAAAAGGTTCTATTCTTTCTCTCCACAACACAGTTTTGTTGAGGTGTGTAGGGAGAAGAGAACTCATGCTTGATGCTCTCCTCCTCAAGAAATCCTTCAATTTGAGAGTTCTTGAACTCCGTTCCATTATCGCTTCTAATCTTCTTGGTTCTCAATCCGAACTCATTTTGAGCTCGTCTCAAGAATCTCTTTAAGGTCTCTTGGGTTTGAGTTTTTTCCTGCAAAAAGAACACCCAAGTGAAGCGAGAATAATCATCCATAATTACAAGACAATACTTACTCCCGCCGATGCTTATGTAAGCAATCGGGCTGAATAGATCCATGTGAAGTAGCTCAAGCGGCCTCTCGGTCGTCATGATGTTCTTATGTGGATGATGAACTCCAACCTGCTTCCCTGCTTGACATGCGCTACAAATCATGCCTTTCTCAAAATGAACATTTGTTAGTCCTAAAATGTGTTCCCCCCTTTAGAAGCTTGTAAAGATTCTTCATCCCAACATGAGCAAGTCGTCGATGCCAGAGCTAGCCCATGTTAGTCTTAGCAATGAAGCAAGTGTCTAGTTCAGCATTGTTATAATTGAAATCAACTAAGTATAGCTGACCATCTAACATTCCCTTAAAAGCTATTGAATCATCACTTCTTCTAAAGACAGTAACACCAACATCAGTAAAAAGACAGTTGTAGCCCACTTTACATAATTGAGAAACAGAAAGCAAGTTGTAATCTAAAGAATCTACAAGAAAAATACTAGAAATGGAATGGTCAGGAGATATAGCAATTTTACCCAAACATTTGACCAAACCTTGATTTCCATCCTCTAATGTGATTGCTCTTTGGGGATCGTCATTTTTCTTATATGAGGAGAACATCCTTTTCTCCCCTGTCATATGGTTTGTGCATCCGCTGTCGATTATCCAACTTGTTCCACCGGATGCATAAACCTACAACACAGATTTAGGCCTTGTTCTTAGGTACCCAAACGGTCTTGGGTCCTTTTACATTAGAGACAAGCACCTTGGCTACCCAAACACAAGTCTTTGGGCTCTTGTGTTTGTCCCCAACATATTTGGCAACTACCTAGCCTGATTTGTTAGTGAGCACAAAGGATGCATTAAAAGTCCTAAATAAAATGCTATGCTCATTGGATGCATCAACAATATTTTTCTTAGGCATTTTGATATGAGTTGTATGCCTAGAGCTAGAAGCCTCATTATTGTACATGTAAGCATGATGAGAAACAGAATGAGATTTCCTAGCATGAATTCTTCTAATTTTGTGCTCAGGATAGTTTTCAGGATATAAAATGTAACCCTCCCTATCCTAAACCATGGGAGCCTTGCCCTTAACAAAGTTAGATAGCCTGTTCATAGGGGCATTAAATTTGATGTTGCTTTGGCTCCCTTGTTGGAAACCAATGCCATCCTTAATGCCAGGGCGTCTCCCATTATAAAGCATACTACGAGCAAATTTAAAATTTTCGTTCTCAAGCTCATGATCGGCAAATTTAGCATTTAATTTAGCTATGTGATCATTTTGTTCTTTTATCATAGCAAGGTGATCATTCATGGCATCAACATTAACATCTCTACATCTAGTGCAGATAGTAACATGCTCAACGGTAGATGTAGGAACTTTGCAAGCATTCAATTCTTCAACCTCAGCAATTAAACTAGCATTTTCAGTTCTATGACAAGAAATTGAATCATTGTCTACTTCCAGAGCATAAGCATCTTTTAGCTTAACAAATTTTTTATTTTCCTTAACGAGCAAGTCCTCTTGGCATTCTAAGATATCATCCTTCTCGTTAATGGTTTCTATTAATTCATTAATTTTCTTCTTTTGCTCTTTGGTAAGATTTGCAAAAAGAGAAGTCAAATCATCATCATTATCACTAGAGTGTCACACCCAGGTTTCGGGGCACCAAGACCCGGGCGCAAACATAATCACCAGTTGTGCTGGGACCAAGTCTCACACATATGATGAATCATGGCACAGGATCGAATGTCACATCTTTACTATATAATAGGAGTTCTGTACAAAATAAATAAATAATTACATTATAAGGAGACAACGGTCCAGCAACCCAAAGTTGACTGGGAGACGACGACCTAGACCACTCACGAACTCGTCACAGCATCCTCCAAGTGCCTCAACCTGTGGTGCCTGTTCTTGACCTGTGGGGGGGTGTGAGACAGCAAGAGTGAGCTCACATACGTTCATAGCTCAACAAGTTGTGGGGAATAATGTGCATGAACTCGCCAAAGGTGGGAGCTCATGTGAAGTGTAAGGCTTACCAAAGAGGATGGTTAGAGCTGAGCATTGCTTTTAAAGTTGGTCAAAATTTTATTAGCAGTTACTAAGTATAAGTAAATACCAACCCAATTAAGTAGTAGAACAAAAGTAACAACATCACCTGCAATGCAATGCATATGACAAATTGAATTTAGTTCCATAAATTAATCATGTGGGTGTCCGAGCTGCTCATGACCGTGAGCACGGCTAGTATACCAGTTTTACACTCTGCAGAGGTTGCACATCTTTACCCACAAGTCATGTTACCCATCTGCCAAGAGACGGCCAATCCCATACACCTCTACCGAGGAGGCGAGGCGGGGTAACACTACGAGGCCTTTACAAAGTTCCACTAGCATGAGAAAACCCGCTACAGTTTATAGGAAGCTCCAGTGCAGCAGTCCCTCGACTAACCGCCATCGCAGCAAAATCAACCAAGGACCTCCCTACATTGACAACTCCCCTACTGCCCTTGCCCCTTTCGGGTAAGGTAATCATCCACTAACTTTCCTAGTTAATCAGCCAAGGGCGTCCATAAACCCTTGTGGTAGCACTGTTTTCCCGGGTGGTTCTCCATGTTCCAATTAACATAATGATCTTAACATGAACAATAATAACAACTGATAACAAAAGTATAATCATGAATAGTGTAATCTTCATACCCAAAACCACATAAAGCAATAGCAGGTACTACCCAAAAAGTTTAGTGGAGTCAAGGTATAAAGATAATCAAACTAGGGTAACCTGTTGGGTCCCATCAAAATTAACCTATGCAGATCATTATGATTAATCAGAACATGACTGGGTAAAAAGAAGTGATCAAGGGCACAACTTGCCTGGGACTTGAGATTCCAGGTACCAACTTGCTCTTCAGATGACACGTGTCCTCACTGCTAAACGTAGCAATACAGACAAACATGATATAGGAAAAATTAACATCACACCAAACATAAGTACAAACAGAATAATAATAAACTACGTGTTTCTACGAGATTGTAGGAACAAGAATTACTAAATTTGGAGTAACGGTTATGAAGTTATGGTTTTTCGAAGATCCACGCAATTTAAGCCGTTAAAACTAGACCTTATGTTGATTTAATAGATCATGAGAGAAAATAATCTAAATAAATAATTAATTCACCTTTAAGTTAAATTATAATATAATTAGGGATCATATTTGAGCTAAACTATAATTATAAACATATTAACTTTGATTTAGAGAAGTTAATCTACTAAACATAGGTTAGATAAATATCTAACTATAAAAGTATGAGATATGGTATAACCAATGCTATTACTGCGTAGTGAATATTTATACGAAGCTATTGCAACTGGAACGGGTCAAGTCGGAGTTAAAATGGATTTAATATGAATTATCTAAATTTCTATACATTTTTACATTTAAGTTTTATACCTTAAATAGTTTCCAGAACTAAACTGCAAAAGCCAGGGGCCTAACAGCTAAGTCATCTAATGGTGGGGGGATGGCGGGTTATTTTCAATGAATACCGAGGTCTCATATGTAAAAAGTCCTCAATGAAGGGGTACGGGTGAAGATTGGCCGCTGGATTTGAGATGGAAGGCTCAGATTAAATCGAGCACCACCCTGAACCGGTACGCAACAGGAACCCTTGGATCTAAAATCAAGGGCAGGGATTTAAAGAAGTCGAGATCCCCCTGGATTCATCCGATCCACGACACACGGCCACGATTCATTGAGACGAAAGGGTACACCAAATCAAATCGTGGCCACCCATATCTAATACGTCGCTCAGGATTTATTTCGTCTAGATCTAATCCTAGTCGTTTGCTATTGGATCAACGGCTAGATGCCTCCCACTATCCTCCCCCACGCCAACACCTGAGCAGAGGCGCCGCCGCCCAGCCCATGCGACGGCGCCATCGCCGGTGCACGCGACACATCACCCCGACGTGCTATTCTTCAATCCCATGTGATCATTACGAAGTGGAAGCGATGGCGAACACAACGGAAGTGATCATACCGGCGAACGTCGAGGCGTAGGGACCCATCTACGGTCGTGGCGGATCTGCAGCGATGGGGTTGCTCCGGTGAACGATTCCGGAGTCATGAACAGCCCAATCCGCTAGAAGGGGCCACAGAAACGTTCCCCGCGCCATGGCAAAGCTCACCGGCAAAGCTTGGAGGCCCCCACGGCGACCGAACTTCAATTTCCTCCCCTGGCGGCCAGTCTTCTCTCCCTCTCGATCTCTTCTTCCGTTCACAGCTGACCGCACGGCGATGGGGGGGGTCACGGCCAGAATTTATACCAGAGGATAAGGGCAAGGTCCGAGCGGAAAAGGAGGCGGTGACCGGTAAGCTCGGCCCGGGATCTACGCATCGAGATGAACAGACACCAAGTCTGTTACGGCGACGTTGAAGATGACCCTGACAGGCGGCCCCATACGGCAGTGACACAATTGTGTGGGCGAAGGGGATGCAGGCGCTGGGTTGGGGTTTTGGGCCGAGAGCGCGGCTGGGCTAAGTGGCGAGTTGGGCCAAAACTGAGGAATCCAGCCCAACACAAGTTTTTCTCTTTTCTTTTTATTTTCTATTTCAATTCCCATTCATTTCAACTATTTTAAATTTAAAGGAGTTACTAATTCAAATATAGATGCCACCACAAGGAAAATCCAGCATGTGACTAAACATATTCATACCATTATTATGCAGATATTTTTTAAATATGTAATGCACACACATATTCAATATTGGTTTTAATAGCTCATTCAAAAAATAGTATTTATTATGCATTTTTCCTCAACATAAAATAGTTTTAACCCTTTTTCGATATAATTAAATTCCTAGGGACCAATATTATCAATTAGTTAGTTTTAAGAACATTTATAATTATTTAAATAAGTTTCAAAATACATCTCCGTCTTTAGTGACAAACATATTTATCCTATGAGATGTGATTTCAAAGATGAGAAAAATATTGCTATTCTATTACAATTCTTTGGGAAAAATCCTAAATCTCGAAAATAGAATTTTGGGTTATTACAAATCCTACCCCCTTAACGGAAATCTCGTCCTCGAGATTTGTAAGGAAGAGGATACAACAAATTTAGCTTGTAGTCTAGATTTCAGTTTCTAGTTAGTTAAAAAAATCAAGAGTCTCTTTTTTTAGTGAGTGATTAGGAGAGCATGGGTATCCAGCTACTTATCATGTAGGATATAAAAGATGGATAGGTTAGGGCAAGAATAGCTAGGGGTAAGAAAGTGTATGGTAAGGAAAAAACTCCGTGCAGGATGGTAAAGCATCTGTAGATCGAGTTTGACTTCCTTGACGAGGTTGATCCTTTCTTCTCCGACCTTGGTCTCATTTATTCGAGGTTAGTGTATATCATCGAAGTTGGGGGAATATGGTTAAGATAGATATAGGTGAGATAGACTACCTGATGTTGGTCAAAAACTTGTTTGATGTTGAGTGGGGACAGATATGCTCATTAGGACAAGATGAGTCTCTAAGAATAAGATAGAATCTTTTGAGATTAGTTAGATCTATTAGTCTAAGATAGAATCTTTTCAAGATAAGATGAGTCTATTAAGATAAGAAAGAATCTTTCAAGACAAGATGGAGCTATTAGGCTAGATATACTTTTAATGGGGAACATTCTTAGTTTGTATAGTCATCTTATGATTTATTTATTTATATTTATGTCTATACGTATATGTAAATGTAATTGTGGACATTACTCCACAACTCATCACACTTAATCAAAGATCCAAATCAGACAAGTATCATAAGAACAAACATTCAAGTTCATAGATATCAAAAAAATAGTTTTGTTTTTGTTCCTAAGATTAGGTCTCCTATTCCTAAAAGTCACTTTAGGCACATGATTTAAAAGTGTGAAATCCACTTTTGTCTTTTAGAAAGAAAAGATAAGAATAATTAGAGTAAAGCGGAAATAGATGAGAAAAGATTAAGATAAGTTTAGAAAGAATCAGAGTAGCAAAGGTAAGTAAATAATGGTTGTCTAGTTCTATCTAGGTTTCGTCCTACAGTCAACATTCCTCTGATACCACTTCTGTCACACCCGGGTTTCGGGGCACCAAGACCCGGGCACGAACATAATCACCAGGTGTGCTGGGACCAAGTCTCACACATATGATGAATCATGGCACAGGATCGAATGTCACATCTTTACTATATAATAGGAGTTCTGTACAAAATAAATAAATAATTACATTATAAGGAGACAACGGTCCAGCAACCCAAAGTTGACTGGGAGACGACGGTCTAGACCTCTCACGAACTCGTCACAACATCCTCCAAGTGCCTCAACCTGTGGTACCTGTTCTTGACCTGTGGGGGGTGTGAGACAGCAAGAGTGAGCTCACATACGTTCATAGCTCAACAAGTTGTGGGGAATAATGTGCATGAACTCGCCAAAGGTGGGAGCTCATGTGAAGTGTAAGGCTTACCAAAGATGATGGTTAGAGCTGAGCATTGCTTTTAAAGTTGGTCAAAATTTTATTAGCAGTTACTAAGTATAACTAAATACCAACCCAATTAAGTAGTAGAACAAAAGTAACAACATCACCTGCAATGCAATGCATATGACAAATTGAATTTAGTTCCATAAATTAATCATGTGAGTGTCCGAGCTGCTCATGACCGTGAGCACGGCTAGTATACCAGTTTTACACTCTGCAGAGGTTGCGCATCTTTACCCACAAGTCATGTTACCCATCTGCCAAGAGACGGCCAATCCCATACACCTCTACCGAGGAGGCGAGGCAGGGTAACACTACGAGGCCTTTACAAAGTTCCACTAGCTTTAGAAAACCTGCTACAGTTTATAGGAAGCTCCAGTGCAGGAGTCCCTCGACTGACCGCCATCGCAGCAAAATCAACCAAGGACCTCCCTACACTGACCACTCCCCTACTGCCCTTGCCCCTTTCGGGTAAGGTAATCATCCACTAGCTTTCCTAGTTAATCAGCCAAGGGCGTCCATAAACCCTTGGGGTAGCACTATTTTCCCGGGTGGTTCTCCATGTTCCAATTAACATAATGATCTTAACATGAACAATAAATAACAACTGATAACAAAAGTATAATCATGAATAGTGTAATCTTCATACCCAAAACCACATAAAGCAATAGCAGGTACTACCCAAAAAGTTTAGTGGAGTCAAGGTATAAGGATAATCAAACTAGGGTAACCTGTTGGGTCCCATCAAAATTAACCTATGCAGATCATTATGATTAATCAGAACATGACTGGGTAAAAAGAAGTGATCAAGGGCACAACTTGCCTGGGACTTGAGATTCCATGTACCAACTTGCTCTTCAGATGACACGTGTCCTCACTGCTAAACGTAGCAGTACAGACAAACATGATATAGGCAAAATTAACAACACACCAAACATAAGCACAAATAGAATAATAATAAACTATGCGTTACTACGAGATTGTAGGAACAAGAATTACTAAATTTGGAGTAAAAGTTATGAAGTTATGGTTTTTCGAAGATCCACACAATTTAAGTCGTTAAAACTAGACCTTATGTTGATTTAATAGATCATGAGAGAAAATAATCTAAATAAATAATTAATTCAACTTTAAGTTAAATTATAATATAATTAGGGATCATATTTGAGCTAAACTATAATTATAAACATATTAACTTTGATTTAGAGAAGTTAATCTACTAAACATAGGTTAGATAAATATCTAACTATAAAAGTATGAGATATGGTATAACCAATGCTATTACTGCGTAGTGAATATTTATACGAAGCTATCGCAACTGGAACGGGTCAATTCGGAGTTAAAATGGATTTAATATGAATTATCTAAATTTCTATACATTTTTACATTTAATTTTTATACCTTAAATAGTTTCCAGGACTAAACTGCAAAAGCCAGGGGCCTAACAGCTAAGTCATCCAATGGTGGAGGGATGGCGGGTTATTTTCAATGAAAACCGAGGTCTCATATGTAAAAAGTCCTCAACGAAGGGGTACGAGTGAAGATTGGCCGCTGGATTTGAGATGGAAGGCTCAGATTAAATCGAGCACCACCCCGAAGTGGTACGCAGCAGGAACACGACACACCACGATTCATTGAGACGAAAGGGTACGCCAAATCAAATCTTGGCCACCCATATCTAATCTGTCGCTCAGGATTTATTTCGTCTAGATTTAATCCTAGCCGTTTGCTATTGGATCAACGGCTAGATGCCTCCCACTATCCTCCCCCACGCCAACACCTGAGCAGAGGCGGCGGCGCCCAGCCCATGCGACGGCGCCATCGCCGGTGCACGCGACACATCACCCCGGCGCGCTATTCTTCAATCCCATGTGATCATTACAAAGTGGAAGCGATGGCGAACACAACGGAAGTGATCATACCGGTGAACGTCGAGGCGTAGGGACCCATCTACGGTCGTGGCGGATCTGCAGCGATGGGGTTGCTCCGGTGAACGATTCCGGAGTCACGAACAGCCCAATCCGCCAGAAGGGGCCACAGAAACGTTCCCCGCGCCATGGCAAAGCTCACCGGCAAAGCTTGGAGGCCCCTGTGGCAGAACCACCCGAATTATTCCAGCTTAAGTGCCTAAGTCACGCCTCAGGGGCCGTAACACACTTAAATCGGAATAACCCGTCAGTCCCTCAGATCTAGTCTGATAGAGCCACTTAACCAGGATCAAATTCCACAATCTCACTCGAAGGTGAGTCACAGAAGAAATACAATAAAACAGGAAACCTCAAATTAAGTACGGAGTTATTACATAAATCGGAGTTTTTGGGGTAGTAAATAAAGTTCACAATTTAAAGTGCAGCGGATAATCGATGTCGTCGGTAATGAGGAAATGGGCAAGGCCTAGCCCACTACTCCTCATGCTCCTCTCCTGCCGGAGCAACATCCCACTCGACCGTCCAACCCGGTGGTAGGGTGGTAGGCCAAGTCACACCATCAACTACATCCTGCATGGTACCTGCAAAAATGGTGCCACAAGCAAGGCTGAGTATACTAATACTCAGCTAGACTTAACCGGTGTGAGGAGTCTACTCCTCTACCTCTAGACTATGCAGCTGTTTGGCTGAGGGGTTTGGTTTGCCAAAAGCACTAGCTGTTTCTAAAATCAACTTTTAGCTTTTCCAATTTCTACCATCATTAACTTAGCTAGATTGGCTCCTTCTAAGCATACATGGTAACAAGCAATTAGTTCAATCAACAAGTTATCTCATGTAATCCACATTTCACTTCTTACTCGATGCAGTACAAGGAATCAAGCAGTCTCATTAGCTGCGAGAAGCAGACGATTCGAATCGAGTTTTAACCTTGCAAGGTAAACCTAAACACACGGCATGTCAGGGTGCTCCGACCCCACACATGACAACCGTCCCCATCGATTCCCCGTTCGCGTCCAGGCCTCACCGCCTTGGCATACAATGCTCCACTGACCCCGGCTGCCGCCGTGCAGTGACCGCACTTGTACCCACCATAGCTAGCATGGGAGACCCTGTCTCAGGTCGCATGAGGGATAAAGTCCGCGCCCGGCTTCACTCAGGTACTAGGTTTACCGGTTACCATTTTTCTCGGCATGTGCTTAGTACGTTCAAAAGCTTGACTCAGGTATCCACACATTAATCCTTAATTCATTTTTCCCGTCTCATGGACAAGGCATCCTCCCTGGATCCAAGTCCATAGACCAACATATATCCCATTATCAAGATGAATACAATCAATTCCTGACCTCGCGCGAGTGCTAGAAAAATCACTCGACTTCTACCGAGATCCTGATTAGCAAGCAGCTACTCGACCTAGCATACTAGTATTCATCTCAAAAAGGAGTCCTAAGTTCATGCAACTAGAGGTTTCAAGCAACTCCTACACTTAAGTGCACATTACAGTCCTACAAGCATTAAGTGTAGTAAAGTAGCATATATTAACATGGTTATGCATAAAACCGGGGCTTGCCTTCAATTGCTGGGGCTGCGGGGAGATCCTCAATAGCAGCCTCTGAAGCCTGCTCCTGGTCCTCCTCTTGGACAGGTCCTTGCTCGGGGATGAGCACGTACTCTCCGTCGGCAAGATTACAATCTAATGAATGCAATGCGTAAGATATATGCATGATACAATATGTGCTTTAGAATTTACAACTTTTTTTTTTAAAAAAATGTAGGGTCTTTAGAATTTAAGCAAGTTAACCTTACTTATGTAAAACCTTTGAGTGGTATACTTGGTAAATTGGGTTAGTTTTAATGGGATGAGGTTTATTCCTCCTTTTCTTTTCTTTTATTCCTTTTTAATGTTTTGGAGTAGGTTTGAACTACAAGTTGCTTTTATAGAATTCCAAAAATTCTGCAAAAATTACAGTGGCTTGATACTGGTGTATGATTCTCTGTCTCAAAATTTGGGGTTCAGAAAGTGAATGGTTTTCTCTGGACAAAATTGCCAAATCTTAAGGCAGAAGGGGTACTTTGAACTACAACTATTATTTAACAGTGGGTAATTCTTTAAAACTTATTTTTGCTGGCTTTTAGGTGTCATAACATGACTTGATACAAATTTCTAGTCATTAATACCTTTTAATTCTTTTCCTATGGTTTTCTTAAGGTTTCTAGCCAAAGGGGTGCTTTCTACTACCACTATGTTTGAAAAACATCAAACAACAGAGCTCTTATTTTTCTTAGCTAGTATTTTGTGCAAGAGCAATCATTCTGGAGTTTGGTTTCTTTTTGCTTAAGGGAAGGGGTGGTTTGCATTATTTAAGTCAAATGGCCTTTCTCACAAATTGCTAGCAAAAGGCATGGGTTCACTTCTTTTTCATGGGTTTGTATTTTTCTCTGGTGGTTTATCTCATCATGGACTTAGCTAATTTTTGGTTGCCCATTATCTCATTATTTGAGGTTGTTTATGATTTATTGGGAAAATGCCTTATTACCACTTTGTATTTATTTTCCTTACTTAAAAAGTTAGGCTGGGGTGCTCTGTATTTTTGTAGTGGGGCTCTGGTGGTTATAAGTTCACTGGATTTTTATTAACCACTTTGGTTATGGTTTTGCAATTTTACTAATTGATTTTCAGTCTACATAAGGCTGATTAAAGCATCTTAATTAGAAACTGGTCCTAATTAATGGTCTCTGCATTTTTCCTAGGTTCTTGGTTGCATAAGTAAACTAGGAAAAATATTACTAATCATTGTTCAACATTTTCTAATGCTTTTCTGATTTTCTCTAAGTTGTGGACAAAATGGCTTTAAATGAATAACTACATCATAATCTCTAATGCTGGGGATTCTACTATTTTTAAACAATGTCTAATTAGGGTATAAGCATCTACAAATTTTCTTAAGCTCAGTACAGAAGAAAAACTAATTTTCCTTAATTAAACAAGGTTTAGGGGGTTTCTGTTTTTAATTTTAAGCTCTAAAATTTAGAACAGAAAGCATATGGTTCAATAATTTTAAATGATAGATCATAATATTCCAGAGCTAGCAAAATTGGTTTGACAGCTTTTCATTAAGATTTCATCAAGTTATGAATTTTCTAAGTTCTCTGGTTATTTAAAAGAATAACAGAATTGATAAAAGGGAAAAACCACTTTGCACTGGGGTCCCTGGCGGTTTTTCTAAGTTTTCCTCGCGAATCAGTCCTTAGGTTACTATTCATATGAGTCGCTGACATTACAGAAAACCCCTCGGGTTCTACAGAACCTAACCCGAGGTCCTTCTTCTACCTCAAACAGTAGCCGCGGCGAAGAAAAGGGCGGAGGGGCTTACCGGCGGCGAGACTGTTCCGGTGAAGTGGCCGAGGGTGAAGGGGAGGTCGCGGGGATCACAACGGTGTGCGGAACGCCGTCGGAGATGGCCGGAGTTGGTCGGTCCACGCGCGCAGGCGGGGATGCTCGTCGGCGGCGAGGAGACCGGCCTGGTCACGGCGAGATAGTTCAATCAAATGGGTCAGGGAGATCCACGGGATGCCAGAGAAGACATGAGCGAAAGGAATTGGGCGGAGACTCACTGGATAGCTCGGTCCACGCGCGGCGGCGGAAGACCGAAGTCCGTTGAGGTTGATCTCGGGCCTCCGGTGAAGTCCGGTCGGGTCCGAGGGCTTGGCGAGCTTCACGGGCTACTGGCGGAGCTAGCCGAAGCACAGGTTGGGCTGGAGGGCGGCTGGAGTGGGCTGGCCACGGCGGCCGTAGCTCTGGCGGCAATGGCGGGCGGAAATACGCTCGCCGGAGCTAAGGAACGGTGGCTGGCCGATGAGGGTGAGTGCGGGGCGAAGAGAGGTGCGCCCGGGGAGGCTTTATAGGCGCGGGCGGGCACGGCCGAGAGCGTGGGCGCGCGGCGGACTTGACCGGACGCCGGGGCGAGCGCGCGCGCGGGTTGGGCGAGCTCTGGCGTGCCGACCAGGGTCGAACACGTGTGCCCGTGCGTTCTGCCCAAGCTCTGGCGCGTGTGGTCGCTCATCCGAGCCTGCTCTCGCCTGGGTCAGTGCACAAAACCTCTTCTCCTCCCTACAAGCTACCATTCTTGTGTGGAGGTCATAGGATTTTGCCTACTGGTTGCAGAGATATGGAGCCAGGAAATCTGGTCTGTCTCCCTGCCCAAACCCGAGGCAAATCCCAAGTTTTGTCGTGTCTAGGGCTCGCGTCCCAATGCCATCTTCTGGCACACGACAGAGGGGTTAGTTAGACACAAATTTGTCAATGGGGCCATTAGGATTCGAGTTAGGGATCAAGGTGAACATCCCTGATCTTTGGCTCAAGGTCTGAATTTCAGAATTCTGAAATTCAGAATTCCCAATGAGTCCCAACAAAAGAAGCTTGATTTGGGGGTTTTCTTGAATTATTTTGGCTAAGCTTTCTCAATCTATCTTGTTGCTTATCAAATATACTTTAACTTATATTATTGGCTCAACTCAAAATTTTAAACTTTTCATTCCCTTTTGCTTATTTTCTTGAATTTTGTTCATGGGGTTCACTTAGAGTTCTTAATTAGGGTTGCACATTCTTATCTTTTCAAGGACTCAATTGTTTTGATCATGACACTTTTAAAAATATACTTGGTGAATTCTTTGTCACTTAAGTTATTTTGATGCTCATGCTTACTTTGGTTCACAGGAAGTAATGGCTCTTGGTGTGGCTTTTTTAAGAGAAACCCTAGGTGACACTGGGGTGTCACAGCCTTCCCCCCTTAAAGGAATCTCGTCCCGAGATTCAGGCCAGAGTCCTCCCGGGGTGAAGCGAAGGGTGAGACTGATAGGAAAAAGGGTGATGATTGTTATTATTAGGGCAAAACTGCTCTTCGAATGTCATTCTCTTTGCAACTTCAGAAGGAAGTCCTTTTAAGTTTTATCTTTTAGTTACTTCATTCTGAATTAAGATCATATTTTTGGAAATTAGATTCGAAAGGCAGGAGGAGGGGTTGGGGGTGATTACATACCAGCTTCCTTAGGTAGGCAATCGGGGAAGTTGGATCTTAAGAATTCCTCGGTTTCCCAAGTAGCTTCCTCCTCTGAGTGATTACTCCACTGGACCTTGAACATCTTGATCGATTTAGCCCGAGTTGATCTTTCCTTGCAATCCAGAATCTTGGAGGGGTACTCTTGGTACGAGAGATCTGGCTCTATCTCCAATTCTGGCTCTGCTAGAATCTCAGTCGGCAATCGAACACACTTCTTTAGCTGAGATACATGGAATACGCTGTGAATGGCAGACATCTTTGAAGGTAACTTCAGCTTGTATGCCACGGGTCCACATGCTTCAATGATCTCATAAGGTCCAATGTAACGAGGGGCTAGCTTGCCTTTGATTCCAAACCTCTGCACTCCCTTGGTGGGTGATACCTTGAGGTATACAAAACTTCCCACCTCGAACTGGAGAGGTTTCCTTCTTCTGTCATGATAGCTCTTCTGCCTGGCCTGAGCAGCTTCTAGATTCTTCCTGATCAGCTTGACCTTCCTTTCGGCTTCAGTCACCAAATCAGGTCCAAAAACTTCTCTTTCACCAGGCTGAGACCAATTGAGTGGTGTCCTGCACCTTCTCCCATAGAGAGCTTCAAAAGGTGCCATCTTTAGGCTGGACTGATAACTATTGTTATAAGCAAACTCTGCCAAGGAGAGGTGCTTATCCCAGTTCTTGCCACAATCGATCGCACAAGCTCTCAGCATATCTTCCAGAATCTTGTTTACCCTTTCCGTCTGACCATCAGTCTGTGGGTGGTAAGCTGAACTCCTGATTAGCTTGGTTCCCAAAGACTCTTGCAATTGTTCCCAAAATCTGGCAACAAATTGGGCTCCTCGGTCAGAAACAATGGTCCGGGGTAATCCATGCAAACACACGATCCGGTCGATATACAATTCTGCATACTTCTGAGCCTTATCAGTGGTGTGCACAGGAAGAAAATGTGCCACTTTCGTCAATCGGTCCACAATAACCCAAATTGAATCATGATGACGAGAGGTGTTGGGCAGACCCACAATGAAATCCATGCTGATATCGTCCCACTTCCACGAAGGTACGGACAGTGGTTGCAAAGCTCCAGCGGACTTCAAGTGGCTTGCCTTAACCCTCTGACAGGTGTCACACTCTGATACATACTGGGCTATCTCCCTCTTCATTCTGGTCCACCAGTACAAAAGCTTCAGATCATGGTACATCTTGGTGCTTCCCGGATGCATAGAGAATTTGGAGAGATGAGCCTCATCCAAAATTTTCTTCTTGAGATCCCGGTCCTTAGGAATTACCAATCTGCTTTTGAACCACAACACACCTTTCTCATCCTGGCGGAAACAATCATACTTCTCAACCTTCTGATGGAGATTCTTCTTGATAATTTGTACTCCCTTGTCACTGAGCTGGGCCATGATAATCTGGTCTTGCAAAGCTGGCTCAACAGAAATGTGAGACAAAGAACCAGAAGGAATCACTTCAATTTGCATCTTGCTCAACTCATCACACAAGGTGTTAACACGAGAATCCATCAGAATACAGTTGCATTGCAACTTCCGACTCAAGGCATCAGCTACCACATTAGCTTTCCCTGGGTGATAATGTACCTCCAGGTCATAATCCTTGATCAGCTCTAGCCATCTTCTCTGCCTCATGTTGAGATCAGCCTGAGTAAAAATGTACTTAAGGCTCTTATGATCAGTGAAGATGTTGCAGTGGGTTCCCATTAGATAGTGCCTCCACATCTTCAATGCATGAACCACTGCTGCTAACTCAAGGTCATGAGTGGGATAATTTTGCTCATGAGGCCTGAGTGCTCTTGAGGCATAAGCAATGACTCGGTTGTCTTGCATCAAGACACAACCTAGCCCGGTGCCAGAGGCATCGCAATACACATCAAAAGGCTTGCTGCTGTCGGGTTGCGCCAAAACTGGTGCGGTGGTCAGATGCTGCCTCAATGCATGGAAGGCATCTTCGCACTTCTGACTCCACACAAACTTGACCTCTTTCTTCAGCAACTCAGTAATGGGCTTCGCAATCCGAGAGAAGTCCGGAATAAATCTTCGGTAATAACCGGCCAATCCCAGAAAACTCCGAATCTAGCGAACAGTCGTTGGTGGCCTCCAGTTCATCACCTCTTGCACTTTATCAGGATCAACAGCTATTCCATCCTGAGAGATAGTGTGACCCAAGAATTTGATTTCCTTTAGCCAAAAATCACACTTGGATAGCTTGGCATAAAGGTGGTGCTCTCGCAGACGTTGAAGCACTACATGCAAATGCCCGGCATGTTCTTCTTCGTTCTTCGAGTACACCAGAATATCATCGATGAAAACCACTACGAACTTGTCCAATTCTGGCATGAAAACAGAATTCATCAGATACATGAAGTATGCTGGTGCATTTGTCAGCCCGAATGACATCACCAAAAATTCATACAGCCCATATCTGGTTGAGAATGCCGTCTTCGGAATATCACTTGCTCGTATTTTGATCTGATGGTAGCCAGAGCGAAGGTCTATCTTGGAAAACACCTTGGCCCCGACCAACTGGTCAAAGAGAACATCAATACGAGGCAAAGGATACTTGTTCTTGATAGTTACCGCATTAAGAGGGCGGTAATCTATACACAGCCTCAAGCTTTCATCCTTCTTCTTCACAAACAGTGCTGGACAGCCCCAAGGCGAAGTGCTTGGGCGAATAAATCCCTTATCCAGCAACTCTTGCAACTGCTTCTTCAACTCTGCCAACTCAGCGGGTGGCATTCGGTAGGGCCTCTTGGAAATTGGGGCCGTTCCCGGTTGCAACTCGATGGCGAATTCAATATCCCGGTCCGGTGGCATTCCTGGCAATTCATCAGGAAAGACATCTGCATACTCACAGACCACTGGGATCTTCTTCAGGGGTATCTCCGTCATAGAGAAAGCACATGACTGAGAAGAACCCTGACTAGGCAGAATCAAAGTGAAATTCCCGCAGAAAGGAGAATTAACTTCCACGGTACGACTGGCTACATCAAGCACAACTTGGTGCAAGGTCATCCAATTTGCTCCTAGAATAATGTCCACATTTTCCAATCCCATCACAAGAAGAGTGGTTTTGACAATGTGGCTTCCCAGTTGAATAGGCACACTTTGGTTTAATTGGTTAGTTGCAACTTTACCCCCAGGTGTGACTATCATGAATGACCCTTTTGAGTGAGAGAATGGCAGTTTGCAATTAGCACTGAACTTTTGGCTAATGAAACTATGAGATGCACCAGAATCAAACAGAATTAAAGCAGGTTGATTATAAACTGAAAAGGTACCGGTCATGATAGGAGCTCCTTCTGGCACTTCCTCTAGAGCAGTGAAGTTGAGCTTCCCTTGCCTGACTTGCACCTTCTGCTTTCTTCCCTTGTCTTGATTTGGTGCTGGCATCTGCCTCTGCTGGTTCCTGGGACAATTCTTGGCATAGTGGCCCACATTGCCACAAGTGAAACACTTGTTCCCATTGCCCTGGCGGAACTGCTGCTGCGGAGGCTGATTGTTTCTTGGGGCGGGAGCTGGATAGCGGTTGGGTGCCGGCTGCTGCTGCTGCTGAGGTGGCCTGATCACCCATCTGCCTGCCTGCTGCTGAAAACCCCTGCTCTGATTGTGAGAAACAATCCGGAACCTCTGAGCCTGAGCGGATGGTGCTGCCATTGGTGCCTTCCTCTTCTTCTCTGCCCGGTGAGCAACAATGCAATCCTCCTGAGAGATGGCCATGTTGACCAACTCATTGAAGTTATTGGCCCGGACAGTGTTGAGTCGTTCCCGCAGCTTGGTATTGAGACCCCTGCGGAAGCGATCCCTCTTCTTTTCATCAGAATCAGCATGATACCCTGCATACTGGCATAAGTCGTTGAAGGCTTGCGCATATTGCAGTACCGTGCGGGTTCCTTGATTGAGGGCCAGGAATTCATTCAACTTCCGATCAAGAATGCCAGCTGGAATGTGGTGTCCTCTGAAGGCAGTCTTGAATTCCTCCCAAGATACTTCATGATCAGCGGGGAGCATAGCACGGAAGTGGTCCCACCAAGTCCGAGCTGGGCCGCGAAGCTGCTGTGCGGCGAAGCGAGCCTTGGCCTCATCAGGGCAGTCTCCCGTGAGGAGGGGAAACTTGGACTCGACGACGCGAAGCCACACGTCGGCGTCCAACGGATCCTCTGCCTTGGTGAACAAGGGCGGCTGCGTGCTCAGAAACTCCTGGTATGTTGCCATAGCCGGAGGTCGCTGATGCTGGCCTCCACCATGATGCTGTTGGTGGGGCTGGCGCTGCAAGAGCTGTCGCAGAATCTCATTCTGCTAGGCCATCAGCTCCTGCACTGTGGGAGCTGGAGGAGGTGGCGGGGGAGCTTGCTCATTCTGCCCGCGACGCTGCCTCGCTGCCATCTGAAAACAGAGATTGTCGCCATTGTTATCCCGACTCATATTTCCGAACGACAAGATATCATCTCATATGGAAGGAAAATGCCATAATCATAATATTAGGTTCAAAAATGAAGATAACATGGTGACAAGGATCCCACAGATATCAAAAGTTTACAGGGTTACATTAATCAGGGGAAAGTACCCATAAGCCTAGTCCAAAAGGTGATACTACTAAGCTCGCATAGGTTTCTATCCGCCTAAAAATGTCAAAGCGACTGCTTAACCCTGAGCGGTGGAAGCGACACTGGATATGGGTGAAGGAGGCATCGCGGAGGTAGTCCCATTGGCACCAGGGGCTGGTCCTAGCTCCTCGGGAGCCTCTTCTCCCTCGCTTCCTGCTTCATTGGCCTCCATCTCCAGGTGGTGCATGTCCAAGTGGTCATTGGCTTCCTCGAGTTCCCTCTGCACGTCGTGGAGCTGGTTCTCCAAGACATCAATAGTGTTATCTCGGATCTCCACTTGCTGCTCCAGGGTGGTAATACGCTGGTTCAGCCTCTCCACCTGCAAATCCTTCTCCACCAACTCTGTGGATAGGTCGACCACAAAATCTTCCCGACTATCGAGAGTGAGCTTGGCAGCCTGAGCGGTGTTAGCAAGAAGTGTCATAGCATCGCTCTGAAGGGCCTGAAGGCGGTACAGCGCACCCATGCACTGAACAGTGACCCTCCCAACCAAGTCAGGATACATTGCCCACACATCCTTCACATGGCTCACGCGGTTACACCACATGGGATCATCCTTCTTTTCAGCAGGGAAGAGTCCCAAGGGGTGCATCACCATCTCCAGGGGATGGTAGCCACAGAAAGTCGTCAGAGTCTTCATGGCTGCTGCCTCAACGGTGTCGTCCGTCCTGAGTCCAATCGTCTCAGAGTCAAGAGAACGCCAACCCGGCTGAAGGGGATGAGCCTCCAAAGTTAGCCAGACCCGACAACGAGGTACCTGATGCTCCTCATACAACTGCACCGTGTACATAGGGGGCGTAGGGTAACCGGCGGAGTTAAGCACTTCCCACAAGATGGAAGGAAAGCCATCGCGAGAAAGGAAGTCAGAACTGAAACGAGAGTCTCCTCCACTGGCGGGGGTAGGTGAATTCATCTGCGGAAGGGAATCAAGATAAAGATTATGGTGGAAGGAAAAAGAAAAAGAGAGCCCGGATGATTTTAAAGAAAAGGGGTTAGCTCAAATTTTAATTCCTCTTTGTGTTTTATAATGCATGCATGCGGAAAGAAACGTTGCCTCTCAAAAGGGAAATAGGGTGCCTTTTTAGGGCATCCTAAAATATAAGTATTGGCCCACAGGGCCTAATTAATTAGCCACCTATTTCTCCCTCTATGCCTAAGGCCTTTCGTCCTAGGTCTAGCGGTCTAGTCCTGACGATCCGTAGTAGTTTCTAGGCAAGTTTTAGATTTTGAAAATCGGTATTCATGGTTTATTGTCCTTCTCTGTGGTGGAATTTGCTCCGATACCAGCTGTGGCAGAACCACCCGAATTATTCCAGCTTAAGTGCCTAAGTCACGCCTCAGGGGCCGTAACACACTTAAATCGGAATAACCCGTCAGTCCCTCAGATCTAGTCTGATAGAGCCACTTAACCAGGATCAAATTCCACAATCTCACTCGAAGGTGAGTCACAGAAGAAATACAATAAAACAGGAAACCTCAAATTAAGTACGGAGTTATTACATAAATCGGAGTTTTTGGGGTAGTAAATAAAGTTCACAATTTAAAGTGCAGCGGATAATCGATGTCGTCGGTAATGAGGAAATGGGCAAGGCCTAGCCCACTACTCCTCATGCTCCTCTCCTGCCGGAGCAACATCCCACTCGACCGTCCAACCCGGTGGTAGGGTGGTAGGCCAAGTCACACCATCAACTACATCCTGCATGGTACCTGCAAAAATGGTGCCACAAGCAAGGCTGAGTATACTAATACTCAGCTAGACTTAACCGGTGTGAGGAGTCTACTCCTCTACCTCTAGACTATGCAGCTGTTTGGCTGAGGGGTTTGGTTTGCCAAAAGCACTAGCTGTTTCTAAAATCAACTTTTAGCTTTTCCAATTTCTACCATCATTAACTTAGCTAGATTGGCTCCTTCTAAGCATACATGGTAACAAGCAATTAGTTCAATCAACAAGTTATCTCATGTAATCCACATTTCACTTCTTACTCGATGCAGTACAAGGAATCAAGCAGTCTCATTAGCTGCGAGAAGCAGACGATTCAAATCGAGTTTTAACCTTGCAAGGTAAACCTAAACACACGACATGTCAGGGTGCTCCGACCCCACACATGACAACCGTCCCCATCGATTCCCCGTTCGCGTCCAGGCCTCACCGCCTTGGCATACAATGCTCCACTGACCCCGGCTGCCGCCGTGCAGTGACCGCACTTGTACCCACCATAGCTAGCATGGGAGACCCTGTCTCAGGTCGCATGAGGGATAAAGTCCGCGCCCGGCTTCACTCAGGTACTAGGTTTACCGGTTACCATTTTTCCCGGCATGTGCTTAGTACGTTCAAAAGCTTGACTCAGGTATCCACACATTAATCCTTAATTCATTTTTCCCGTCTCATGGACAAGGCATCCTCCCTGGATCCAAGTCCATAGACCAACATATATCCCATTATCAAGATGAATACAATCAATTCCTGACCTCGCGCGAGTGCTAGAAAAATCACTCGACTTCTACCGAGATCCTGATTAGCAAGCAGCTACTCGACCTAGCATACTAGTATTCATCTCAAAAAGGAGTCCTAAGTTCATGCAACTAGAGGTTTCAAGCAACTCCTACACTTAAGTGCACATTACAGTCCTACAAGCATTAAGTGTAGTAAAGTAGCATATATTAACATGGTTATGCATAAAACCGGGGCTTGCCTTCAATTGCTGGGGCTGCGGGGAGATCCTCAATAGCAGCCTCTGAAGCCTGCTCCTGGTCCTCCTCTTGGACAGGTCCTTGCTCGGGGATGAGCACGTACTCTCCGTCGGCAAGATTACAATCTAATGAATGCAATGCGTAAGATATATGCATGATACAATATGTGCTTTAGAATTTACAACTTTTTTTTAAAAAAAATGTAGGGTCTTTAGAATTTAAGCAAGTTAACCTTACTTATGTAAAACCTTTGAGTGGTATACTTGGTAAATTGGGTTAGTTTTAATGGGATGAGGTTTATTCCTCCTTTTCTTTTCTTTTATTCCTTTTTAATGTTTTGGAGTAGGTTTGAACTACAAGTTGCTTTTATAGAATTCCAAAAATTCTGCAAAAATTACAGTGGCTTGATACTGGTGTATGATTCTCTGTCTCAAAATTTGGGGTTCAGAAAGTGAATGGTTTTCTCTGGACAAAATTGCCAAATCTTAAGGCAGAAGGGGTACTTTGAACTACAACTATTATTTAACAGTGGGTAATTCTTTAAAACTTATTTTTGCTGGCTTTTAGGTGTCATAACATGACTTGATACAAATTTCTAGTCATTAATACCTTTTAATTCTTTTCCTATGGTTTTCTTAAGGTTTCTAGCCAAAGGGGTGCTTTCTACTACCACTATGTTTGAAAAACATCAAACAACAGAGCTCTTATTTTTCTTAGCTAGTATTTTGTGCAAGAGCAATCATTCTGGAGTTTGGTTTCTTTTTGCTTAAGGGAAGGGGTGGTTTGCATTATTTAAGTCAAATGGCATTTCTCACAAATTGCTAGCAAAAGGCATGGGTTCACTTCTTTTTCATGGGTTTGTATTTTTCTCTGGTGGTTTATCTCATCATGGACTTAGCTAATTTTTGGTTGCCCATTATCTCATTATTTGAGGTTGTTTATGATTTATTGGGAAAATGCCTTATTACCACTTTGTATTTATTTTCCTTACTTAAAAAGTTAGGCTGGGGTGCTCTGTATTTTTGTAGTGGGGCTCTGGTGGTTATAAGTTCACTGGATTTTTATTAACCACTTTGGTTATGGTTTTGCAATTTTACTAATTGATTTTCAGTCTACATAAGGCTGATTAAAGCATCTTAATTAGAAACTGGTCCTAATTAATGGTCTCTGCATTTTTCCTAGGTTCTTGGTTGCATAAGTAAACTAGGAAAAATATTACTAATCATTGTTCAACATTTTCTAATGCTTTTCTGATTTTCTCTAAGTTGTGGACAAAATGGCTTTAAATGAATAACTACATCATAATCTCTAATGCTGGGGATTCTACTATTTTTAAACAATGTCTAATTAGGGTATAAGCATCTACAAATTTTCTTAAGCTCAGTACAGAAGAAAAACTAATTTTCCTTAATTAAACAAGGTTTAGGGGGTTTCTGTTTTTAATTTTAAGCTCTAAAATTTAGAACAGAAAGCATATGGTTCAATAATTTTAAATGATAGATCATAATATTCCAGAGCTAGCAAAATTGGTTTGACAGCTTTTCATTAAGATTTCATCAAGTTATGAATTTTCTAAGTTCTCTGGTTATTTAAAAGAATAACAGAATTGATAAAAGGGAAAAACCACTTTGCACTGGGGTCCCTGGCAGTTTTTCTAAGTTTTCCTCGCGAATCAGTCCTTAGGTTACTATTCATATGAGTCGCTGACATTACAGAAAACCCCTCGGGTTCTACAGAACCTAACCCGAGGTCCTTCTTCTACCTCAAACAGTAGCCGCGGCGAAGAAAAGGGCGGAGGGGCTTACCGGCGGCGAGACTGTTCCGGTGAAGTGGCCGAGGGTGAAGGGGAGGTCGCGGGGATCACAACGGTGTGCGGAACGCCGTCGGAGATGGCCGGAGTTGGTCGGTCCACGCGCGCAGGCGGGGATGCTCGTCGGCGGCGAGGAGACCGGCCTGGTCACGGCGAGATAGTTCAATCAAATGGGTCAGGGAGATCCACGGGATGCCAGAGAAGACATGAGCGAAAGGAATTGGGCGGAGACTCACTGGATAGCTCGGTCCACGCGCGGCGGCGGAAGACCGAAGTCCGGTGAGGTTGATCTCGGGCCTCCGGTGAAGTCCGGTCGGGTCCGAGGGCTTGGCGAGCTTCACGGGCTACTGGCGGAGCTAGCCGAAGCACAGGTTGGGCTGGAGGGCGGCTGGAGTGGGCTGGCCACGGCGGCCGTAGCTCTGGCGGCAATGGCGGGCGGAAATACGCTCGCCGGAGCTAAGGAACGGTGGCTGGCCGATGAGGGTGAGTGCGGGGCGAAGAGAGGTGCGCCCGGGGAGGCTTTATAGGCGCGGGCGGGCACGGCCGAGGGCGTGGGCGCGCGGCGGACTTGACCGGACGCCGGGGCGAGCGCGCGCGCGGGTTGGGCGAGCTCTGGCGTGCCGACCAGGGTCGAACACGTGTGCTCGTGCGTTCTGCCCAAGCTCTGGCGCGTGTGGTCGCTCATCCGAGCCTGCTCTCGCCTGGGTCAGTGCACAAAACCTCTTCTCCTCCATACAAGCTACCATTCTTGTGTGGAGGTCATAGGATTTTGCCTACTGGTTGCAGAGATATGGAGCCAGGAAATCTGGTCTGTCTCCCTGCCCAAACCCGAGGCAAATCCCAAGTTTTGTCGTGTCTAGGGCTCGCGTCCCAATGCCATCTTCTGGCACACGACAGAGGGGTTAGTTAGACACAAATTTGTCAATGGGGCCATTAGGATTCGAGTTAGGGATCAAGGTGAACATCCCTGATCTTTGGCTCAAGGTCTGAATTTCAGAATTCTGAAATTCAGAATTCCCAATGAGTCCCAACAAAAGAAGCTTGATTTGGGGTTTTCTTGAATTATTTTGGCTAAGCTTTCTCAATCTATCTTGTTGCTTATCAAATATACTTTAACTTATATTATTGGCTCAACTCAAAATTTTAAACTTTTCATTCCCTTTTGCTTATTTTCTTGAATTTTGTTCATGGGGTTCACTTAGAGTTCTTAATTAGGGTTGCACATTCTTATCTTTTCAAGGACTCAATTGTTTTGATCATGACACTTTTAAACATATACTTGGTGAATTCTTTGTCACTTAAGTTATTTTGATGCTCATGCTTACTTTGGTTCACAGGAAGTAATGGCTCTTGGTGTGGCTTTTTAAGAGAAACCCTAGGTGACACTGGGGTGTCACAGCCCCCACAGCGACCGAACTTCGATTTCCTCCCCTGGCGGCCAGCCTTCTCTCCCTCTCGGTCTCTTCTTCCATTCACAGCTGACCGCACGGCGATGGGGGGGTCACGGCCAGAATTTATACCAGAGGATAGGGGCAAGGTCCGAGCGGAAAAGGAGGCGGTGACCGGTAAGCTCGGCCCAGGATCTATGCATCGAGATGAACAGACACCAAGTCTGTTACGACGACGTTGAAGATGACCCTGACAGGCGTCCCCATACGGCATTGACACAGTTGTGTGGGCGAAGGGGATGCAGGCGCTGGGTTGGGGTTTTGGGCCGAGAGCGCGGCTGGGCTAAGTGGCGAGTTGGGCCAAAACTGAGGAATCCGGCCCAACACAAGTTTTTCTCTTTTCTTTTTATTTTCTATTTCAATTCCCATTCATTTCAACTATTTTAAATTTAAAGGAGTTACTAATTCAAATATAGATGCCACCACAAGGAAAATCCAGCATGTGACTAAACATATTCATACCATTATTATGCAGATATTTTTTAATATGTAATGCACACACATATTCAATATTGGTTTTAATAGCTCATTCAAAAAAATAGTATTTATTATGCATTTTTCCTCAACATAAAATAGTTTTAACCCTTTTTCGATATAATTAAATTCCTAGGGACTAATCTTATCAATTAATTAGTTTTAAGAACATTTATAATTATTTAAATAAGTTTCAAATTACATCTCCGTCTTTAGTGACAAACATATTTATCCTATGAGATGTGATTTCAAAGATGAGAAAAATATTGCTATTCTACTACAATTCTTTGGGAAAAATCCTAAATCTCGAAAATAGAATTTTGGGTTATTACATAGAGGTACCATCTTCATTGGAAGTAGTGTATTTGGGGGTATCTCTAGAATGTACCTTATTCTTTTTGTTGTCCTTGGCCATAAGACATTTGTGGCCGACGTTGGGGAAGAGAAGGCCTTTATTGACGGCGATGTTGGCGGCGTTCTCGTCGGAGGAGGAGTCGGTGGAGCTCTCATTGGAGTCCCATTCTCATCCCATGTGCGCCTCGCCTCCCTTCTTCTTGTTGTAGTATCTCTTCTTTTCCATCTGTTTCTTTCCTTTCTTGTCGTTGTTCCTGTCACTATCATTTGTATATAGACATTTAGCAATAAAATGACCGGACTTACCACACCTGTAGCAAACCCTCATGGAGCGGGGTTTGTAGTCCTTCCCCTTCCTTTGTTTGATGATTTACTGGAAGCTCTTGATGATAAGAGCCATTTTCTCGTTGTCAAGCTTAGAGGTGTCGATTGGAAGTCTACTTGTTGGTATAGACTCTTCCTTCTTTTCTTCCGTTGCTTTTAATGCAACGAGTTGCACCTTGGGTGTGGAGGTGGCGCCTTGCTCCAAGTTGACAATATGTTTGGAGTCTTTGATCATAAGTTCAAAGCTCACAAACTTGTCGATCACTTCCTCGAGAGACATCTGTTTATTTCTAGGATATCCACGGATTAGTTACACTTGAGTGGGATTACGAAAGATAAGAGATCTTAGAATAACCTTGACCATTTCATGGTCATCCCACTTGGTGCTCCCGAGGTTGCGGACTTGGTTGACCATCGTCTTGAGCAGGTTGTACATTGCTTGTGGTTCCTTTCCTTTGTTGAGGATGAATCGACCGAGCTCTCCCATGATCGTTTCGCGCTTGGTGATTTTGTTCACCTCTCCCCCTTCATGCGCCGTATTGAGAACATCCCAAATTTCTTTGGCACTCTTCAACCCTTGCACCTTGTTGTACTCCTCTCGACACAAGGAAGCTAGGAGTATAGAGGTGGCTTGGGACTTGAAGTGCCTTATTTGGATGGCCTCATCGGAGTCGTAGTCCTCGTCGCCCACTTGCGGTGCCTGTGCTCCAAACTCAACAATATCCCATATGCTTTCGTGGAGTTAGGTTAGATGGTGCCTCATTTTATCACTCCACATACAATAATCTTCACCATCAAAATATGGTGGTTTTCCTAGGGGAACGGAAAGTAAAGGAGCACGTTTAGAGATACGAGGATAGCGAAGAGGCATCTTACTATACTCTTACGCTCATGGCGCTTTGAAGATGTGGACTCGGTGCCAGAAGTTGAGGGTGAGGAAGAGTCGGTCTTGTAGTAGACCACTTTCTTCATCTTCTTTTTCTTCTTGTCACCCTTCCTATGTGACTTGATGGACCTAGCAGATTCCTCCTTGTGCTCCTTGATGCTTGTCGCTGGCCTCCTTCGACAGAGTCCTTTCTTCATTCTTCTTTCCCGAAGATCCGGGCTTTTCCTCGATGACCATCTCCCTTTTGGCGTGTTCTCCCGACATCACTTCGAGATGTTAGACTCTAATGAAGTACCGGGCTTTGATACCAATTGAAAGTCGCCTAGAGGGGGGTGAATAGGCGAAACCTAAAATTATAAACTTTGAACACACACTTCACCCGGGATTAGAAATGAATTACGGAGTGCGGAAGATAGTTCTTCTTGCTATGAGTTGCTCAACCAATGCGGATAACTTTGGGAGCCAACTCAAACGGTTGTGAGCAAGAGAACTTTAGAAAGAGAGGAGAGGGAAGAAACAAATTGAGTGATGAAATTCAACACAAATGAACACGATGATTTATTCCCCGAGGTCCGGTTCCAAAGAACCTACTCCCCGTTGAGGAGGCCACAAAGGTCGGGTCTATTTCAACGCTTTCCCTCTCTCTACCAGTCACTTAGACTGGCCGAGTGCTTCTTCTTAATCACACGGGTCACTAAGACCCCGCAAGGATCACCACACAATTAGGTGTCTCTTGCTTGCTTTACAAATCACTTAGAAAGTGTAGAGAGAGATGAAGAAAGCACGATTAAAAGTCAAGCAACAAGAGCAATAAAAAAGACACAAAATCACACTCTCTCAAGTCACTAATCACTAATGATCGCTAGTCACAATTATGGAACTTGGAGAGATTTGGAAGCTTGAACGTATCTTTGGTTGAAGTGAATGCTCTTGTATTGAATGAGAGTGAATGAGAGGCTTGGTGATAGAGCTGGAGTGCCTGATCTTTCGGTGAGTGGAGATAATTCCGATTTGGTGGAAGTAGACCCTCACGATCCGACTACGACGAGCGAACCCGAAGTGCCAATGCAATCGCTGAACCAACTCCCAATGGTTACCGACCTTGCTGCTGCGAGATCGGCCTGATCACGAAGATCGTTTCCTGTGCGCAATCGAAGAACGAACAAGAAAAAGATGCGAGCAATCTTAATATCACTCGAGGTGGAGTTTGAATCACAGAGGACAGCACGTATTTGTGCGTGTTCTGGGGTAGCTAAAGCTAGATCTAAAACAAAACTCTAAAAATAAAGGAGGCACAGCTCCTGGATAAATAGAGAGGGGGCGCAGCCCCTAGGGGCGGCCAAACCTAGGTCGTCCATTATGGGCCGCAGTTGGGCTGGTCGTCTATTCTTCTGGGCCTTCGTTCTTTAACAGCATGATGTAGTTCAATTCTCTTGCACGGGCCTGAGTCACTGGCCCAGGTGGAAGGGGTGGCGCCTGGACTGGGGAAGATGGTGCCTGAGCTGGAGAAGGTGCTGCTGGTGTAGATGTGCTCGTGTTGGTGTTGATGTCCTCATCATCCTCCCCTTCTTGAACTGAAGTCGTCCTCGACGACAACTCCTCATCTTCTCCCGCATACGGTTTCAAATCTGTAACATTAAAACTAGTGGAAACACCAAACTCCGCAGGCAGGTCAAGGATATAAGCATTATCATTAATCTTGGTTAGTATCTTAAAAGGACCAGCAGCACGAGGCATCAATTTAGAACGGCGCAAAGTAGGAAAACGATCCTTTCTCAAATGCAACCAAACCATATCACCAGGTTCAAAAGTAACTAGTTTCCGACCTTTACTACCAGTAATCTGATATTTAGCATTAGCAGCAGCAATGTTTTGTTGAGTTTGTTCATGGAGATTAATCATTTGTTCAACATGTGCAAGAGCATCTATGTGTGGGGCGTCCGCAGCATCAAGCGAAAACAAAGCAATAGGCGCCCTAGGAATGTAACCATAAACAATTTGAAAAGGGCACATCTTTGTAGAAGAATGTGTTGCATGATTATAAGCAAACTCAACATGAGGCAAGCAATCCTCCCAACGTTTCAAATTTTTGTCTAAAACAGCCCTAAGCATGGTAGAAAAAGTTCGATTAACTACCTCAGTTTGACCATCAGTCTGAGGGTGACAATTGGTGCTAAACAGCAATTTAGTTCCCAATTTATTCCACAGAGATCTCCAAAAATGACTCAGAAACTTAGCATCACGATCCGAGACTATTGTATTGGGAATACCGTGCAATCGAATAATCTCTCTAAAAAACAATTCAGCAACATTGCTAGCATCATCAGTCTTATGACAAGGTATAAAATGAGCCATTTTGGAGAATCGATCAACAACCACAAAAATGATATCCCTCCCCTTCTTAGTTCTAGGCAATCCCAAAACAAAATCCATCGAAATATCAATCCAAGGGGAAGTAGGAACAGGCAAAGGCATATACAAACCATGGTTGTTCAACCGTGACTTAGCTTTCTGACAAGTAGTGCAGCGTGCAACAAGGCGCTCAACATCAGCGCGCATCCGAGGCCAAAAGAAGTGGGCAGCCAACACCTCATGTGTCTTGTAGACGCCAAAGTGTCCCATGAGACCGCCTCCATGTGCTTCCTGTAACAACAAAAGACGAACCGAGCTAGCTGGAACACACAGCTTGTTAGCGCGAAACAGGAACCCATCCTGTATGTGAAATTTGCCCCATGGTTTCCCATTAATACAATGGCCGAAAGCATCTTTAAAATCAGCATCATCAACATATTGATCTTTCACAGTGTGCAAACCAAAGATTTTAAAATCTAACTGTGACAGCATGGTATAGCGACGAGACAAAGCATCAGCAATAACATTGTCCTTCCCGTTCTTGTGTTTAATAATGTAAGGAAAGGACTCAATGAATTCTACCCATTTAGCATGACGACGGTTCAGATTTGTTTGGGTACGAATATGTTTTAAAGCCTCATGATCAGAATGGATTATGAACTCACGATGCCAAAGATAGTGCTGCCATGTATGCAAAGTGCGCACTAAAGCGTAAAGCTCCTTATCATAAGTAGAATATTTTAGACTAGCACCGCTTAATTTTTCACTAAAATAAGCAACTGGTTTTCCTTCTTGTAACAAAACAGCACCTAGCCCAATACCGCTAGCATCGCATTCAAGCTCAAACACTTTATTAAAATCAGGCAATTGCAATAGGGGAGCTTGGGTTAACTTATCTTTCAAAGTGCTGAACGCTACTTCCTGCGAATCACTCCAAGCAAACGGCACATCTTTCTTTGTAAGCTCATGTAGAGGCGCTGCAATGGAGCTAAAATCACGAACAAATCTACGGTAGAAACCGGCAAGTCCAAGAAAGCTCCGAATTTGTGTGACCGTCGTCGGTGTCGGCCACTCCCGAATGGCAGCAATCTTGTTGCTATCCACCTCAATGCCCTGTGGAGTAACAACATAACCAAGAAACGAGACACGTTGTGTGCAAAAGATGCATTTTCCATGTTAGCAAATAACTGGGCAGCACGCAATGCATCAAAAACAGCACTTAAATGTTCCAAATGCTCTTTCTTAGATTTGCTGTAAATAAGGATATCATCAAAATAAACAACCACAAACAATCCTATGAAGGGCCTCAGAACTTCATTCATCACTCGCATAAAAGTGCTGGGAGCATTAGTCAATCCAAACGGCATAACCAACCATTCATATAAACCAAATTTCGTTTTAAAAGTTGTTTTCCATTCATCACCCAGCTTCATTCTAATCTGGTGGTAACCACTACGCAAATCAATCTTAGTGAAAATAATGGCACCACTAAGCTCATCTAGCATATCATCAAGGCGTGGTATAGGATATCGATATCGAATAGTGATGTTATTAATAGCACGACAGTCTACACACATACGCCATGACCCATCTTTCTTGGGAACAAGTAACACAGGAACAGGGCAAGGGCTAAGAGACTCACGAATGTATCCCTTGTCAAGCAACGCCTGTACCTGGCGCTGAATCTCCTTCGTCTCATCCGGATTTGTACGGTACGGTGCGCGGTTCGGAAGCTGTGCGCCGGGAATGAGGTCGATCTGGTGCTCAATGCCACGAAGCGGTGGGAGACCCGATGGTAAGTCTTTGGGAAAGACATCAGCGTACTCCTGCAAAAGGTTAGCAACCTTAGGGGGAATAGCCAAAGATGGTGCATCATCAAGTGAAATGAGGACACTAGAGCATATAAGTGCATAGCATGGCAAATGAGCACCGTGTAGATCATCAAAATCAGCACGTGTAGCAAGTAAAACAGGAGCCTTCAACTTGATTTCAGAAGGAACAGAGGGTGATGGATCAAGTTGTTTAGCAGTTATAGCAGCTCGGGCAAGATCATCTTTAACAATTTGTTCAGGTGTCATTGGATGTATAATTATTTTCTGACCCTTAAAAATGAAAGAATAATTATTCAAACGACCATGATGCAAGCTATCAGTATCATATTGCCAAGGTCGACCAAGTAACAAAGAGCATGCTTCCATGGGAATAACATCACAATCAACAAAATCAGAATAAGCACCCATGGAGAAAGGAACGCGTACGGAACGTGTGATTTTTATTTTACCACCATCATTAAGCCATTGAATGTGATATGGGTTTGGATACTTACGAGTGGGTAACGATAACTTTTTGACCAGCATGGTACTCGCCAAATTGTTGCAACTGCCGCTGTCGATAATGATGCGAATTGACTGCTCCTGCACAACACCCTTTGTATGGAACAGAGTGTGTCGCTGATTCTTCTCGGGCAAAGCGACCTGTGTACTGAGAACACGCTGCACAACAAGACTTTCATACCTATCAGCGTCGCCTGGGTTGACATGTACCTCCGCCTTAGCTGCATGGTCAGTGGCAAGTAGTGCATGTTCAATTTCTTCAGAATCACTAGCGGAAGAGTACTCACCATCATCACGAATGAGCAAAGTGCGCTTGTTTGGGCAGTCCCGAATCACATGGCCAAATCCTCTACAGCGATGACACTGAATATCCCGTGTACGACCTGTGGGTGGGGCAGTGCTGGCTGGTTTGGTCGTCTTCTCGCGTGGAGTAGTGGTGGACGTGGATGGCGCAGGGGGAACTGGTGCTGAGGTGGATGTCGAGCTTCGTCCTGCAAAAGGGTTAGAATATGGCTTCGAGCGACGTCCCTGCACTTCACGTTCAGCTTTGCAAGCATATTCAAATAAAGTAGTCATATCATAATATTCCTTATAATCAAGTATATCTTGGATTTCGCGGTTTAAACCATCACGAAAACGTGCCATAGCAGCGTCGTTGTCCTCCAATATCCCACAACGAATCATACCTTTTTGTAACTCCTGGAAATAGTCCTCAACAGATTGAGAACCTTGCTGAAAACACTGCATTTTATTAAGCAAATCACGAGCATAATACGAAGACACAAATCGATGTCGCATCGCAGCTTTCAACTGATCCCAAGTGGTTGGAATGGTAGTGGGATGTTTTATTTTAAACTCACGCCACCAAATTAAAGCAAAATCAGTAAATTCACTAATAGCAGCTTTAACCTGAGAATGTGCAGCAATATCATGGCATGAAAATTTTTGTTCAACCTCTAACTCCCAATCAAGATATGCACCAGGATCATATTTGCCATTAAAAGGTGGAATTTTAAATTTAATCTTAGAAAATAAGTCATTAGGGGGATGACGAACCACACGGCGTGCACGACCACGGCGATCTCCATCGTCCCACTCAGTGTCACCGCCGTAGTCCTGCTCCATCTTTGTGGTCAACGCATCAAGGCGTGCCAGGATGGTGTCGAGTGTGGTGCGAGTCGCCGTTTGAGCAAGGTCAAGCTGGTTGAAACGCTCGGTCGTCGAAGTGACCGTTGAATCAAGCCGTTCATGCATCGTCCTAATGTCAGCAGCAAGTCCATCAACTTGTCCCCTTACTTCCAGCAACTGGGCATCCACCGTATCGTGTGCTCCTGCCATAGTTAGCGCAAACACCAAAACGCCAAAAGAAGAAAAAAACCAACGACAAAAACAGGGGTGTACTGCTCACAAGGCGCTCACACTAGTGCTGTTATCAAGTTCTTATCCGTTCTTACCAAGCCACAGTGGTGAACTGCAACCAACAGGTGGAACCGGTGAAAGATTGGATGAGCGATTGCCTGGAGAAACAGAAACCTTCTCGTCGTAGAAATATGTGGAGTTTTGGGTAGGCTGCACTCAAGTCAATGATTAGCACAATCAAACAATAATGCAAAGTTGAATTATAGTGCAGAACACGAAACTATATTGCTGGCCACAAGTGCAAAGGACGGATGGAACTAGAAGAATGGCAGTACCGTAAATATTGTACTAGCGAGGCCACAAGTAGGAATCACAAGTGATTTTGTTTTTCTTTTTTGTATGATTTTTTTGATATTTTTCTCAGCACAAGAAGCAACAAAATAGGAGCTACACAAAGTTTCACCTAAAACAGAGATTAGATGTGGTCTATAGAAAATCAGGAAGTTCTCTGAAAAGCGTGCGAGAACTTTGACGAATTTTTTTCTTTATTTTCCTGAAATTTTTGACAATTTTGTCGAAACCCAAACAGATCGTAGGTGAGTTTGGCCGGCCTCAGAATGGTGTCAACAAGCTCCTGTAAAAATTTCAGATTTTTTGGACACCCGAGCGAAAAGTTATGTCCGATTTAAGGAAGGTACCTCAAGTTATGTTTTAAAACGACCAGGATGAGACAACCGTATCCTTTCTCCTTCGTTTTCTTTTTTTCTGTTTTTTTTTTGACGTAACCGAAGGAGAAAAACAAGGAGGCGGCTGTTGACTCGGTTTTTTTTCTGTTTTTTTCGTAACCGAAGGAGAAAAACAAGGAAACGGCCGTTGACTCGGTTTGTTTTTTCTGTTTTTTTTACGTAACCGAAGGAGAAAAACAAGGAAACGATGTTGACTCGGTTTGTGGCGTGATCAAACGGGAGATGGTGGTGGCGCTAGGGTTTGAATGGTGGAAGAACACAATGCAACCAGCAACAAATGACGCGAAAGCACACAAATTCAACAATGCAGATTATTGAAAGAAAGTGCGAGGCTCAAAAGGGTGCTGGGATAAGGTCTAACCTGAATTTTTATGTGGTTTTGTGGACTGTAGGAAAAAAACACTCGATAAACTCACCGATCAACCTGGAAATCTGATACCACTTGATAGAGCTGGAGTGCCCGATCTTTCGGTGAGTGGAGATAATTCCGATTTGGTGGAAGTAGACCCTCACGATCCGACTACGACGAGCGAACCCGAAGCGCCAATGCAATCGCTGAACCAACTCCCAATGGTTATCGACCTTGCTGCTGCGAGATCGGCCTGATCACGAAGATCGTTTCCTGTGCGCAATCAAAGAACGAACAAGAAAAAGATGCGAGCAATCTTAATATCACTCGAGGTGGAGTTCTGAATCACAGAGGACAGCACGTATTTATGCGTGTTCTGGGGTAGCTAAAGCTAGATCTAAAACAAAACTCTAAAAATAAAGGAGGCGCAGCTCCTGGATAAATAGAGAGGGGGCACAGCCCCTAGGGGCGGCCAACCCTAGGTCATCCATTATGGTCCGCAGTTGGGCTGGTCGTCTATTCTTCCGGGCCTTCGTTCTTTAACAGCATGATGTAGTTCAATTCTCTTGCACGGGCCCGAGTCACTGGCCCAGGTGGAAGGGGTGGCGCCTGGACTGGGGAAGATGGTGCCTGGGCTGGAGAAGGTGCTGCTGGTGTAGATGTGCTCGTGTTGGTGTTGATGTCCTCATCACTTGGATAATGTGAATGGAGGTGGTTGGGGTTGTATTTATAGCCTACAACCACTTCCTAGTTGTTGCTCCTTTTTGCCGACGGCGGACGGTCCGCGCCCCTGGTCCATACGGTCCGCCCCTGCACATCAACGACTAAAATAGCAACGGTCAGCAGTAACAGCTATATCAACGACTATAGTGCATTTAATGCGTCGTTAGATGTCAGATAAAGCAGTCGTGGACGGTCCGGCCGTGCACCCCGGACGGTCCGTGAGGACGCTAAAAATGCATTTTACCGAACCCGTCACCTTTGGGGTTTTCTGGGTTTTTAACGACCGGACGGTCCGGGTTGGCCTCGGACGGTGCTCGCTTCTCCTTCTGATAGTCCATAGTGTAAACGATGTTTTTGCAGTGTTTCCTGTCCGAGGCTCACCCTGGTGTCGCGGATGGTCCGCCGTAAGGGCCCGGACGATCCGCACATAGATGTTTTTCCAAAAGCTTCTCCTATCCGGAATAATCTATGGTATTCCGGACAGCCGACTTAGAATAGTTGTAGATGAACTTATGCACGTGAGAAATGATCAACTAGGAAAACTAATTAGTCCATAAGGTTTGTGATGGTCGTCAAACACCAAAATCGATTATAGGAAATGTTGATGCCATTTCCCTATCAAAGAGCAGCCCCCGATTGAAGGGATGCAGAGGAAGCCCGAACCCACACTCATAGAAAGGCGCGAGCACAACCTCCTCGTCATCCGGAGGGAGTGGCACGTCACCCTCCTTCTCCAATCTCCATAGGTAGGCCTCCTTAGGGGGGAGGAACTATTTCTTCTCCAGACCAAGGAGGCGACTTTCTCGGATCGAGCAGACGAGGAACGACACCGTCGGCACGAAGCTACTAGGACGGGCGCAAGAACACAAGAACCATAGCAAGGAGGCAGCAGATGCATGGGCGAGAAGGCGTGGTAAGCGAAACCAAGTCCAAACTCCTTCGTGTCCTTTTTGTGCACAAAAATAGGGACGTGAAGCGGCGCCTAAAGGATGGGCCCCATGGACCACACAGGGGTATCCACCGCATCGTATTCCCCTAGCCTCGGCCATTGCAAGGCAGACTATACATTTTATAGGGCTCGCGATGCTTCGGACGATGCGTCGGGGAGCGCTGGGAGGAAAGGTGTCAGCGACGGACAGAGCGGTTAACCACACCCCCACGCCACCCGCACGTGATAAGGTGAGTAGGCCGCTTCGTGACCCGTCGAGCCGCCCACATCGAACGGAGCCATGATGATTCTGTTTCTATCACGCCACCACTGCAGCTGCCTCGCACCAGGTAAAAACCAAAATTCAAATCCTCGCATAGAGCGAGGGGTGGGCTGAGCTAGCTCCTGGTGAGTCGCAAGTCGGATGACCGACCCATAAGTCATTTGCTCGGTCCCACGTCCAAGGTCGTACCTCACATTCTCTTGCGGCAACCCGACTGACAGGGTGGCTATGCCCCCCTCCGGTCGGCCAGATTGACCGGAGGGCAATATGGAATAGAATAAGGAAGGACTAAATGAGATGCCCCAACGGGTCCAGCCCCCAGTGGGACTGCTCGCCAAGACTAGACACTATATAGGGTGGTCAGATCTTACTTGGATAACCCGTTTGTAGCTCGACGACCCCTTCCCTCACGATGACTAGGTCGATGAAGACAACCCTCTCATCAAAAGGGCCTGAAAGCCCTTTCGGGGGATGGCTTTCGGGGGAGACGCGTGCATAACAAAGAACTAGCAGGCGTCAGCGAACAACTCAAAGGGCCGAATTAGGAAAGGTCAACAGGAGGCAAGTCCCAATCTTTGCCTAGGGAATGGTAAACCCCAGAGAAATCCTCACGGAACACTCGAGGGATTAGGGGCTGTAGTACACTGCTGCGCGTGCGCGCATTCAGGCCTTGCTCCGACGGGCACCGCCTCTGGGCAACTCCATATGGGTCTGTCCTTGGATGCCACGCTCGCCCTAGTGGGCAACTCCATACGAGTCCATCCACAGAGACCACGTTCTGCTTCGGAGATCGCTGCGTTCGGGCAACTCCATGCAGGTCCAAGACTACGCTCCGCTCTGGCGAAGGGCCGAATCAGGAGCCACGACATAAAATGGGCGCGTACCTGATATGGTCAGGTCAGAAGAGGTCAGCAAAAGGTAGGCCCATTGCTTCGCCAAGAACTAAGTAAACCCCAAGCAATCCTCAAGGATTATTTGGTGGTTCAGGGGCTACTTCATACTGATGCGCTTGCGCGCACTCGGGGCTTTTTGATCCATGACAAGAAAGCCTCCGACCGACTCCAAGAAGTCGCACGAAGGCTTGAGGGCTGCTGTTGGGTACCTAGTAACGAGGTACCCAAGGTGAGGCCCATAAACCTCTCCCTGGCCCATTTACCAACCAAGACTCCGTCGAGCAAGTCTGCGAGACGGGGCAAACGACCAAGTCCCCGCCGAGCAAGTCTGCGAAGCGGGGCGAACGACTAAGTCCCCGCCGAGCGGATCCACAAAAAAGGGACCTAGGCTGACGCTGTCGGCCCATGACAGTCGTGACAAGACACAACATCACCAAACCACGTCCGAGCCATACATACCGTACCAAAAGGTTTCTAGCAAACACGATGGAACACCCCCGCATGTGCCTACGGATATACCCTCACTGACTCGTGGGGTCAGTCAACCCCGGTCGTAGGGGCCTCGACGACAGAGTCTCTACAGTGACCCGCATGTCCGAAAAAACGCAACAGATATACCATACCGAGGTGTATGCCTAAGCATGCCAGCGGGTGACGCAGGCCCGTGACGACAGACAAAGCAGCGCCACACATGACCGCACCATGGTACTGACCCGTAGGACCCACCATGCACTACTACGAAGGTGTCAACAACAGACTAGCTACATGGGTCCGTATAACGAACGAGAGAGACAATACGCATACCAGGAGTACGACTACGCATGGCCCTATGTAGAACCCACACGACAACCTTGAGAAGCCAATCTCTCTTGTAGAAAATAGATCTCATCTATAAGGCCCAACTCTTGAGATATAAAAGGGCAGACTCTCTTTACTCTAGGGACACAAGCACACTTGCTGTAACACACTTCAAAGCAGTACAACGATCAACACTGCACTAGACTCACTACCGAAATTTGGCTCTTTGTCGAGTGTCATATTCTTTGCCGAGTGTTTTTTTCGGGCACTCGGCAAAGAAGCTATTTGCCGAGTGCCACGCAAAAAACCCTCGGTAAAAGAAAACACTCGGCGAAGAAGCTATTTGCCGAGTGTTTTATTTTTAACACCCGGCAAAGAGTTTCTTTGCCGAGTGTCTTTTTTTGACACTCGGCAAAGGGCTCTTTGCCGAGTGTCACAAATACAACACTCGGCAAAGAGCTCTTTGCCGAGTGTTTTTCTTCAACACTAGACAAAGACAATTTAAAAATCATATTTTAAAGTAGTAAATTAATTCAAATGAAAAAGTTTTCAACTACAAATTTGTATAACTCATCATGATGTACAATTTATATATTGAACATTTCTTCATATGACAAAATAAAAATAAATTTGTTCATAAAACCTATATCTCTGTCGTAGTTTATGAAACTACGAGAGAGACGTATAGAATTTGTGTATATTATTAGAACCATCATGTGAGATAAATAGATGACCAAACAACTAAAATAAACTTTGTAGATCTTGAGAAGTTATAGAAGTTTATAGTTGACAACTTTTTCATTTGAAGTCATATTGTCAACGAAAACTACGTCTGAATTTAAAAAATTTAAAATTTAAATTTTGAAAACGACTTCGAAAGAAAAAAAAACCACTAACATGAAAGTTGTAGGTATTGAAGAGTTATGAAACTTTGTAGTTTACAATGTTTTGATTTGAAATCATTAAACTATATTTGAATTTTAAAATTTAAATTTTTCAAACTATCTCGGATGGGAAAACCACCAAAATAAAAGTTGTAGGTCTTGAAATGCAATGAAACTTTGTAGTTGACAATTTTTTGATTTGAAATCATCTTATCATTGAAAAATTCGTGTGAAGTTTTCAAATTTAAAATTCAAATTTTGTAAACGGTCTCGGATGTAGAAACTATTAAAATAAAACATGTAGATCTCAAAAAGTTATGCAACTTTATATTCCGCGCTTCGAAGTGAGTCTGTGCTTCGTATCTCAATTCCTAGCTTGGATACTCATGATCCACCATTTGAAGTGAGTCCGCGCTTGCATACTGGATATAAATGAACAACAAACTAATCCAGAAGGATTAGAAAAATAAGATAAAGAGCAATAAAAAACGAACCTTGGGCTGCAAAATTTCAACAGTCCCGGACGACCTTCCGTTCATTGGGCTTAATTCATCGCACTACTGGATTGGGCCTGCTCCAGCTCCAAATGGTCCGTTGTCAGAAGTGTCAAGTGTGACGCGGAACCGAAACCCGATACATCCAGGCGTACAGCCCTCCGCCTCGTGAAGGCAAAGCACGCGCAAAGCCACCACAGCGTCTTCATCTTCGTCTCCAGTCCAAGCAAGCGAAGAGCACCCCTCGAGATCTCTCCCTCCCCGCGCCGCCATGGACGCAGTTGACTCGGTAGTCGACCCGCTCCGGGAGTTCGCCAAGGACAGCATCCGCCTCGTCAAGCGCTGCCACAAGCCGGACCGCAAGGGTAACTGCTAAACCCCAGATCCCCCGTATGTTGCTGGCTCCGAGATCGGACCGGATCTGACGGGCCCGCGCTCGATTCGATTCGCGCAGAGTTCACCAAGGTCGCCGCGCGGACTGCGATCGGCTTCGTCGTCATGGGATTCGTCGGCTTCTTTGTCAAGCTCATCTTCATCCCTATCAACAACATCATCGTCGGCTCCGGCTGATCCGTAAACCTCAGGTATACTTTCCAATCACGTTATACCCCTGCTCTGGCTTCCACTGGATGTGTGTAATTCGGTAGATCTCTTGTATCGAGCCACATGCTTAGGACAATTCGTTACTGTTACATCTTTTTGTGTAAATTGTTCTGCCGAGTTTGGTTTGTGTGGTAATTTAGATTTGGTGATTGGAGATTCGCTGAATGAGAATTCAGCATAGGTGTTTATCTGCTGTCTTTAATGGTATACTGACTATTAGTAGTGCTTGTGAGATCCAATATCCTCTAGGATTCTCATACTACTATAATGGATGATCAGATTTTTTTTATTTGTTCTAGACTCTAGTAGCTTGGTTTGGAAGCCAATTATCTGTTTTTACGGGGTATTCCCTTGAAACTGTGGCATTAATGAATTCATGCATCTATATGGAGACAATTGCATATTTAGGACTCTAAACAATGCGCTTCACAATAATGCCATCCGAAAGATTTAATTCGTAAAAAAGGTACTACAAACCTTCTCTAATTGATTATACTACCATTCAACGTATATTCTTCCTTTTTATAATCTGATCTCATGTATTTTCTCTGCAACAAGACAGTTTTACCCCTTATAAATCTCTCCTCTGGCCAACGTCCCAGCAACGAGTGAGCATCCACCCGACTTAGATTAGCAGATTCGTTTCCTCTGGTTCCTTCATGAACTCATGCTGAAATGGATTGCTAATTAATGCTATTGTGGGTTGTTCATTACTGATTGATGAGTACTATACATTACCTGACATGCCGTCACGACACAAATTTCCTTGCTTTACTCAATTACTCAGTGTACAATTGGTGCATCAAAATTCAAAATGGACTTGCTGCTGTGATTTATTCATGCTTGGATCGATTCAGGTGGCATAAGTACTAACTTTTTTAGCAGTTCAATGGGCACATCCATTCCATGCAACTGGCAACCCTTTTTATTTTCCTTCGTCATCATGTGCTAATCCATAAGAAAGCATTGCAGATCATGCTTTATTTCTCTGGAGTAATTAGCTTTTTTTAGGAATGGTAATTAACCGTTTTAAAGAGAAATACTTCTTTGTTTATACCCTGCCCACTGCCCGTCGCGGCGCGGTGGCGTCCCCGCCCCCTGCCCGGCGCGGTGCGGTGGCGGCTCTACCCGGTGTGGCGCGGTGGCCGTCGCGTGAACAGCCGTGGAGGAGAGAGGCGTGGTGGCGGCCCTGTCCGGCTCGGCGAGAGAACGCGAAATCTCAGAGGAAGATAGATCTCGAGGAAGATAGAGACAACCGAGGGAGAGGTAGGGGCAATTTTGACTTTTAGATGATAAATACATGGAAACAAATTATAAAAAGGAACAATACATGTTAAATGGTAGTATAATCAATTATAATATATTTATAGTCCCTTTTTTACGAATACAATCTTTCGAATGGCATTTGTGCGAAGCGCGATATTTAGAGTCCCAAATATGCAATTCTCTCCATCTATATGGCATCATTTAACTGTGGCAAGAACAGTGTTTTGTTTAAAAAAATGAGAGGGCAGTTGATAATTTGTTCGGACTGCATTTGTTTGCATGTAGATTGTAGAATCATTCCTGACGTTTCCTATTCACTGTTGCTGTGCGGTAATGCAATTGACATATAGTCACACAGTGTAGATCCTGGTTGGAGTTATGCTAGCCTGTTCATGCTTTCTACATTCACTATGTTTTTGCTGCTATCAATGCTCATAAACAAAAAACAGAGAATAACCCATTTGTTAACTATGTGAAACACAGTGACTGGCTAGTCTGGGTGCCTTTTAGATCATTCGGGGTTTGATTAAAGAATATGAAGGTCTGAATTCTGCTGATAGAGATAGACAATGGAAATATATGGTGTGCTTGTATCTGTGCATCCTGCATAATTTTCAGATATATTTTTGCATGTGGTAAATATGGTATATTTAACAACTGACACATGTTACCTTCTATTGCAAACCATGGTTTGGATGCTCCTTTGTGCAGTTGGCACAGTGGAAATTTTATATTTGATATGGTACAGTGCTAGTTTTGCATAATGTTCCCTGAATCACCTTGCATTCCCAATTTTTGGAATTTATGGATTAGTGAGATGACCAAGTTTTGTGTTCATTGTTCAATCCACTGATGTTCTGTGTTTCTGGAGTTTGATGCTTTCTATTGTCCTCCCAACGAATGCAATCTCTACTAACTATTAAGACAATAGTGTAGACCATTTTCTATGCCCCCGCCTCCCGCTCTGCGCAAGCCCCATATCCCCGCGAAAGCTGCAACTGCCTCCCCCGCTGCGACGTGGGCAGGGAGGGTCAGAACTTTGGGTGGCAGGTCTGTGCTCATGGGCAGACGACATCGCAGCGACCGAAGGTTACGAGTAGCGAGACGAGAAGTCGAAGTCCAGGCATCCAGGGCCTCCCTTGCTTCCGCCGGCGTCGCAGAGCGGAGACACTTACGCGCGCTCGAGGTCGTCGGGATCGGGATCCCCGCGGCGGCTCCTGCGGCAGCCGCGACGGCGAGCAGGGCCAGCGCCGCCACGCCGATCCCCGGGGCACACCGCCCACGCCACATCCCCTACGCAGCCCACGCGCAACCAGGTCTCCTCGACCCAGATCTCTGCCCCGGCCCGTCCTTCTCCTCGCGGCCCACACGACCCGCAAAACTAATTCGGTCGCAAATGAGGCACGGAAGCAGAGAGGGACAGAGGGGGACGTGCTCACGCGTGAGGAAGTAGGAGACGGCGAAGATGCAGAGCGCCCACCAGACGGTGCACAGTTTTGCCTCCTCGATCAGATCGTCGACGCTCTCCATCCTCTTCCGCATCTCGGCCTGCGCGCGCGCCACGACGCGGCCCGGCCCGTGGGAGGCGGCGAGGGATCCGGTGGGACCGATTAACGGATGTGGAATCCCCGTAACGAGCTCCGCCTTCGCCGGAGAAGAAGGCCGTGCCGGGCGGTGCCGGCGGCGACTCGCCTCCACGGCGATTTTTATTTCTGGGTTATTTTGTCTTTTTTTGGAGTTTTCTTAGGATTTGTAGAAACGTGCCCGGGGTCTCGAACCAGCCTGTGTGCTCTGTTGTGAGGCCCACCTAGCGAATGCGTGTAGCCGAATGCCATGTGGGTCCATATAGCCACGCTCCACGCTCACGAGTGGGGTCTTTATGTGATGGTTCGACATTTCCACCGTCCCACGAGGAGAAATTTGGATTCATGTCATTATGAAACTTAATTCGTTCAAATGACATTATAAAAACACGCTTCACATAAAAATCATTATCTCCACTAACTATTAAGACAATAGTGTAGACTATTTTTTATGCCCCCACCTCTCTCTCTGCGCACGCCCCATCTCCCCCCACGAAAGCTGCAACTGCCTCCCCAGCTGCGACGTGAGCAGAGAGCTCCAACAAGACCCTCTAAAGGGTTCTCTACCCTAAATATAGAGGATCAAACGGTCCTCTACGCTCTCCAGCAGCGTCCTCTAAACGGTCCTCTAAATTTAGAGGACGTTGCTGGATTCTCTATATATAAAGTTTCTCTAAACAATCATCTATCTATTTGAATACTTTAAATAACCGATTTAGCAAAACTAAAATATGTATAATATATTTGAGAGTATGACAAACACGTATGTATAAAAAATAAAAATAAAAAATGTCTATAATATAGGTATTTGAGTATAGAGGACGTGATTTAGAGGATGTTGTTGGAGAGAAAGTAGATATAGAAGATAGAATCTTTTAGATGAGACTGTAAAGGACAGATATAGAGGATGAATATAGAGGACGTTGCTGGAGACAGCCGGCTAGCTCCAGCAAGGCACCCTAAAGGGTTCTGTATCCTAAATATAGAGGATCAAAAGGTCCTCTATGTCCTCCAGCAGCGTCCTCTAAACGGTTCTCTAAATTTAGAGGAGTTGTTGGATTTTCTATATATATATATAGAGTTTCTCTAAACGGTCCTCTATCTATTTGAATACTTTAAATAACCGATTTAGCAAAACTGAAATATGTACAATATATTTGAGAGTATGACAAATACATATATATATAAAAAATAAAAATAAAAAATGTCTCTAATATAGATATTTGAGTATAGAGGACGTGATTTAGAGGACGTTGTTGGAGAGGAAGGAGATATAGAGAATGAAATTTTTTTAAAAGAGACTGTAAAGGACGGATATAGAGGATAGATATAGAGAACGTTGCTGGAGACAGCCTCAGAACTTTGGGTGGCAGATCTGTCTATTGCAGAAGTGCTCATGCGCAGACGACATCGTAGCGACCGAGGATTACGAGTGGCGAGACGAGAAGTCGAAGTCCAGGCATCCAGGGCCTCCCTTGCTTCCGCCGGCATCGCAGAGCGGAGACACTTACGCGCGCTCGAGGTCGTTGGGATCGGGATCCCCCGTGGCGGCTCCTGCAACAGCCGCGACGGCGAGCAGGGCCAGCGCCGCCACGCTGATCCCCGGGGCACACCGCCCACGCCACATCCCCTACGCAGCCCACGCGCAACTAGGTCTCCTCGACCTAGATCTCTACCCCGGTCCGTCCTTCTCCTCACGGCCCACACGGCCCCTCCACTCGCACTACAACAACCACGACAACAATGACGTGCGGCGGGCTACACGTTCGGGCGCTCCTTCCAGGCATCCAACTTACTCCCTCCAGCTCTGGTCCCCCGCGCTATGAAGGTGTCGTGCAGCTGCGCACAGGTGGATGTGGTCCAGCGCGGGCGGGTGCTTCTTGTAGTGGAAGGTGGCGACGAGGATGGCGAGGGCGTGGACGTGGTTGACGGAGACGGCGAACTGGTCCTGCAGCATGCGCGCGCGCTCCTCGCACATGCTGACGAGCCCCTCCTCCGCCTTGCGCAGCGCCGCGTGGCGGAAGTAGGAGTGCAGGAACACCCCGAGCGCCGTGGCCCCCAGCACCGCTACGGCGATCAGCTTCGCCTTCAAGGTCCAGTCGTTGCCATCCTCCGCGTCCTTCCCCGCCTCCTCCGCTGGCGCCGGCGCCGAAACCGTCGCGGCCTCCCCTCCGCCTCCCACCCCCATCCTAGAGGCCAAGGCAGGTCCCCGCCACCGCAGCTCTCACATACGCTGCACCACAGGCCACCGACCACTCCTGCTTCCACCGTCCGGCGCCCACGCTGTCTCCTCTCTGTGAGAATCCGAGCTCTCCTCTCCCGCTGCTTTGATGTGTTATTTTGGTGTGTTTTTTGTTGGCTTGTGACTTTTCGCGACCCGGGAGAAAGCAGCCAGGCTTCGAGTGAATCGAATTTCCTGGATTTCACGAGATACGCTGCCACTAAAATAACATCGTGGTTATTTTCTCTCTCGACGCTACGGGCGCGCGTGATGGGGTGTGGGCATGGGTCCCGGCCTTTTGCGCCTCACTCCACTCGCCCACCCCACCCTACCCCGCGCCGTGCCGCCGTTGCCGGTGGCCGCGGCTTGTGTTGTTGTCGCGTTGCTTTCCAGCCCCACTCCCTTGTCGTCCGCCGGGCTCGGGCACGAACTGCCGAGCCAACCGGCCACGGGGGCACATCGTGTACTCTGCACGCCTGGTGATTGGTGAATTCGTTCGGGGTCTCCTTACGTGATTGGTGGGGCCGAGCGGTCGCGGGCAGTGGTTGAGCAGGTGTGAGCGCGCGTCGTCGTCTCGTGTGTCGTGTGATTTTGTTGCATTGCCTGGCCGGCCGGCCGGACGGCCTGCCAGGCGCCAGCTCGTGCCCGCATAGGCTGAGGCCTAGGGGTGGGAGCCGGGCAGCCGAAGCGGCGGGGAAACGCAAATCTGGCGCGGCCCGGAAAAGGCTGCGACCTGCAAGTGCAAGGGGGAGGGAGTGTGGGAGCATGAGGCAATGGTCATCAACAGTCAACAATGCGCCATGTCCCCAGACAAATCTTTCTACCGATGCGCTCTGCTTTGCTTCGCTTCGTGGTCGTGGCTGCCATCACTGGTGCTCTGTCAAAAACACGGGTGAAGTGCGATTACTGGTCAGGAAACCCTTTCTATCCCCTCTTCCATTATTCGGTTTGAAAGAGCCTCTCTCTCTCTCCCATGAGCACCATGCAGTTGATTACTGCACCTTGTTTTTCTTCATACTGAGATTATTGCGCTTTTTTGCCTGGCCCTGGAACTGGCCCTCGAGAAGCCAAGATTATTGCATCGGGCTCGTGTTTGGTTGCAGGATAGTGGAGCAGCAGTTCGTGCGTGCGGCCTCCAAGCGTAGAGTATACTAGATGATTGTTATAAAAGAATTTGTGCGATATTAAGGTCGATAATAAATATGATGTTCATTCTTATGTAATCATTGTGCACTATCATTTTGTCGAATATTTTATATATCGTTGCAACACACATGCATCTAACTATCATAAAATTTATGTATGCTAGGATCACAAATGAATTACAAAACATTTTCTTCTAACAATATAACACACATTTATCGTGATATTATATACTCCCGTTGCAACGTACGGGTATTTACCTAGTAAAATGATGATGAGTTGTGTACAATGTAATCACGGTTAACTATTTTGCCATGAAAAAATGGACGTGTTGTTCTGTGACCTGGTCGACACTAATGTTGTCAGCCGAAACTTGCTGCCCCGAATGTCTTTCATGACGAGCTTTAGATGAACATCTCCTAACGTTATTTTCTTGGCTCCTAATTTCTCTTCCATGACCGAGCTTTAGATGAACATCCCCTAACGCTATTTTCTTGGCTCTGATGCAGGCTAGTGGCTGCAGGAGTGGACAATGGCGTCACTACCTTGGAGGCAGCACCGTTTTCAGCTCTGATTTCCGCAAAGCAATTCCTTTAGGACTTGTGTTGTTAAAGGGCAACTCCCTTATCTTTTCCTCTCTTGAGGTCGTGTGGTAGATCTGGAACTCTTTTGTACCTGGTGTCGAATAGTCTTTTGTGGATCAGCGGGTGACAAAATTAAATGGTTACCGTTGTCTTGGGGATTGCTTTGTGCGTTTGTGGTGCGGCACCGTTCATAATTTACCTTTTGACGCAGCGTAGCAGTCTGAATATGTAATTTTCGTACGAAAGCTGCCAAAGCTAAGAGACTGCGTACCACTACTGAAATCATGCCATGAATAATTATGACTTATTAGTTCTAGATATTATTGAAGTTATATAACTTTCAGCATAACTTATAATATGGATAACTATATGATAACCTCATAATTTTAAAGTAGTATGATTAATTAGAATTAGTTTAAAAGTCACAAGTTGATTTCATGAATACATCTCTTTTCCTAGTTGATTTCATAAACATAAACACGACTAACAGCATCAAAAGAGTCACAATATATATAAAAAAACAAGCACAAAGTTGGTCAACAAACATATATTTTGGTTCTCCGACAAATTATGATGAGATTATCATATATAGTCCACCAAGAAAAGGAAACAAAACAAGATTCATCTATTAGTATGATGTTACACCCCAACATTAGAAGCAATCAACCGACCCTAGCAATCATGCTGAGAAGTTAGCAGCACGGAGCCAGTGACTGCTTGATATGCTGAAGGAGGTTGAGCTTCATAGGCGCAGCACAGAGCTAGTGACCGCTTGATATGCTGAAGGAGGTGACCATCATAGGGGTAGCCACCACCAGTGGAGCCTCCGGGGAGTCGCTGACCGAATACCTGTCGTGCATAAAGCGGCTGGCCACAATCGACTCGTCCTTGGGGATCACCTTGTAGCAATAGCAGGTCTTAAGCCCCTCCTGGTACTGGTAGCACTCGTGGTGGCTGTTCTTCACCTGCAAGAAGTTCCACACCACGCTGTACTTCCCCACCGTGGCCACTAGATGCCGCTCCTGCTTCCCGTTCTCTGTCACCTGCGCAATCATCGGATGAGGATCAAATGTCAACGAATGCTCATGCTGGTGGGTAATGGGTTTTTGTTAATCAGAGAATAGAGTTTGGGATATTTCTAGCTGCCGGAAATACATAAAGCGCTGAATTTGGCTGAATTTGGTGCTTAGAGAATTGGAGGGGATCCTTGGAGAGGAATCCTTCAATTTTGAATGGCAAACGGGTTCCTCCCCCATGGATCCTTTCCAATTCCCAGGACCTTGGTCACCAAACCAGCCCTAACATTTGATTAATAGTCCCTGCAGTCAGACACATATAGATCGCTGCAGCTTACTAGATACAGCTATGTTTCGTTAGCATAAAATTCTAGTTTATCTTAGAACCATAAATTTAAAGTTCACAGCATATTAATAGTTTCAAAACAGCTCAAACAACATGAAGGTTATTAAAACGGTAAAACGTTGGAACGCTCATGGGTCAAATTTTGAATTTTAAACGTCTAAACTTTGTTTAAACGTAGTTTTAAACAACACAGGAAAAATACCAATACATCATAATTTCAGACAATAATATGAAGCTAAATACCAAAATAGAGAGGTTAGTGGCTTACCAAAACTTCACCCATGAGCTGGATTGAATCTCAAAAGTAACTAATAGACTGGACCCAAAAGTAGCTAATGGTCTAAAATACATAAAACACTGTGTTTTACAGTTTAGAACGCTAAAACGTGGTTTCAACCTCTAATTAGAGTTTTGACGTATAAACGTAGTTTAAACATCGTTTAAACGTAGTTTTAATAACACTGAACATGAACCACTGAACGACACCCAAATGGTATAGGCATACAAGGTGGTTTCTTAACAATGCGTTCACCACATGCATGCACAGGTTATCAACCCCAAATTGGATTGTGGATCCGAGGTGCTCAGTAGTAAACTCAATCAAGAAACAAAGTTAGTGGGAGATACATGACTCTAGTAGTTTGATAATGGTGATCTAAATGATATTAGAATCAAAACTTAATTGAATGTGTTTAGCAGTATTATGCAATGTAACACTATTTTTCTAGCATACTAAATTTTCATGACAACTGAAACCTGGTAACCATTTGTAATAAGACTATAAAAAGCAAGACCCCTTAGTAGCATAGTAACTGACATGCATTGGTCAAGGCATCCTATAGTAGCCAATGTTTAACATTATCAGAAGAATGGCAGTATGGCACACAACAGCAAAACTGCAGATGACATGTACTAAAAATCAAGAATATAATAAGAATTAAACAGGGGGGAAAGCCTAAACATTATAGCCAAAGGCCAGATAACAGCATCTGCGACCAATATAATTTAACCACTTCTATATGTCACAGGATGAAGCAATAGACCATATAAATTGATAATAATTGCACATCACTAACTATAGCAGTTTAACCAATGCTGTCAGTTTTGATCACGCAGACTGCCAAAATGCTACCAAATAAGTGCATTATCGTTTGTATGGTGTACAATAGTAAATGTGACCAAATTCATAACAAAAGTGGCAATATATACTCACCCATGAGAATCTGCCCTCCCTGAACCTGCTGTTTGCTCCTGCTAGATGAGAATCCAGTGGGTTGAGCTTCAGCAGCCTTGGAGCAGCAATTCGGTTCCCCATTCTCCCACTAAACCCGGTCTTCTCCTTTCCATCTTTGTCAATGAAGATGGTGCATATAAGAATCAGGTATGTATCTGTTGTCCCAAGAATCCACTTCCCATCATATGTCACGTCGACATGGGTAATGGGTGAACCCAACCCAGGAAAGGCTGTCTTTGCCATCCTCATAGAACTCTTAGAATACAAGCGGATCTTCCCATCCAATGATCCAACAACAATCGAACCATCACCAGTTGAAGCGAAGCACTGGAAGTTTGTCCCCCGGGAAAACTGATGCCCCTGAGTCCATTGCAATACTGGCGACTCAGTTGCACTTGCCAAGTTCTGTACAATGCCCCTGCGATCTCTCATATCCCACCGGCACAACCGGTTGTCATCCAGTCCCAAGAAGGTGGATTCGGATGGATCCAACTGGGCACCTTTGCTATCATTCGTGATATCCCTCATGTTAATATCCGCTCCATCCTTCTCAAACTTCCATTCTGAAACCACCTTCCCCGTCTCGATATCAAATTGATGCACCCCCTTGGCATGTGGCTTTCCATCAGTGGCTGGGCTCATCAGGAGCATGTTAGTCTCGGCCCGCATAAGAAGAGCCTTTTTCGGTGTCGAGAAGTTTGTGCTCCCTCCAGAAAACTTCACGGACATGCCCTTGCCGTGTATCCCATGCTCGAAATTCCTCACGACCTCAATGCCTTTGTCTCCAACGAGGAAACTGTTATCCAGTGCGCCAAGCGCAAGACTGTTAATTCCGCTGCCTTCCTCAACAGGCTCCTCAAACTCGCGCAGATCCTCTAACAAAGGCTTCAGTACTGGTGTCCGCGGGGGCATCGGGCTGCCCTTGGGACCCGGAGAGAAGAAGCCGTCGGTGGCGTCCTCCCATATCGACTCGTCGCCGTCCTCCGGGCGCGCCCACGCCGCGAAGTCCTTCCCAAACACCTTGGCGCGGCCCTCGTCCGTGGCGGCGACGCCGTAGCTGTTCTCAAACATACAGCTGTGGTACTTCGCGCAGAAGTCACCGAAGCCGTCAGCGTGGCGGAACTTAAGCGCCCATACGCCGTCGGCGACGAAATCCACCCGACGCTGCGCGGGGAAGGTCTTGAGCTGCAGCTCGGGCCCGACCCTGGCCTGGATCTTCGAGCCCACGACGAGGCACCACGGCCCGCCGGCGGGCGCGTCGTCGTCCTCGTCGTCGCCGGTGCGTACGAAGGAGGCGGCGGCGAGGCTGTCGGAGACGATCCACTTGGCGGAGGGGGAGGAGCCGCCGATGTGGAGGTATAGCTTGACGGCGTTGAGCGCGGCGGGGTTGGCGCTGAGGGTGAGCCCGGGGCTAGGGTTCGGGGAGATGGGCTCGTTGTACTTGAGGTGGAGCTGGCGGAGGTGGCGGTCGATGGCGTCGATGGAGGCGGGCGTGGCCGCCGCCCCTGCGCCGCTGGCCAACTTGGAGGAGGCAGATGCCGGGGTAGGCGTGCCGTAGTCGGAGGAATTGTCGGAGGCCCGGGACTCGGCGTCGTCGGAGTCGGAATCGGATAGGTCGAGGTCCTCGCGGCTGTGCGAGCCCCCCATGGCGGCGGAGGCTGATAGGGTTTCGGCGAGGAGGTGAGATTGGGGGAGGGGAGGAGGAGCGTGCGGGAATTTGAATTTGGGAGAGGTGATGGGAGAAATGGGGCCCTTTGGCCGTTTTGCGCTGCGACTGCAGTCTGCAGGTTGGGGACTAGTGGGAGAGATCTGGGAAATGAATAGAATAGGAGACGAACGGCCGTTGCACACTTCACTGATTCAAAATTTTCAAATTGAAGATCCATAGCACTAGCACCGTCACTGACTCTTACTCGCACCAACTGTTCCATGGTCTGAACTCAGAGGCAAGAGATTACTTTTTTTTCTAAAAAACAGCTATTTCTTCTTATTAAACTGATGCAGCCTCCTCGCTATACATTGCGTCACGTCACCAAAAAAAATCATCGCCGTACACATGTCTCTTACCGCTTCATCTCCTGTGCTGTCCTAGATTGTATTAAAGAGGGGGGATCTTGACCACGTCTTTGTTGCCGCTTGCACGTCTTCTTGACGGTATCATAGCAGGAGGTGACGACGCTGTCGAGGACGACAGCGGCAGCGCAGCTGCTTCCATTGGCCTCTGCTTCGTCTGACTGTCGCTTTCTAAGGTAAAGAGATCTGTTGTCTTCATTTTTTTCCTTTTTTGTTGCTTACTGTAGCTTCCATGCGTGATTCATTCATTTCTCTGATTTTTACTTTGCAAAAACTCAATGTTAGTACAGCTATAACTTTTAGTTTCGCGTTGTACTAACCATCTACAACAGCAAGCATGCATGCTTTTTCTCCTTTTTTTCTAAAATATTTCAAACTCTATGTGTTTTTTTTCTAAAATATTGCAAAATCTAAGACAGTTTACTATCCACATACCTTAGCCTTTTGCTGCCCCAACCGAGAACCCCCATCCATTCGTCCGTACACTTCCAGTAAATATGTTTCTTTCATATTTGTGTATGCTGAATCCTACCTTTTTAGATGACGTTTTCTCTCATACAAAATGAGATTGAGATATAATATTTCCAAAGGGAAGGGAGATTTTTTTACCGCTAAAAAAGGTGAGTCTATGGTACAATATATTCATAGAAGGAAAGAGTTATTACTAACCTTTCTTCCTTTGGTCACCTGCAGGAGATACTCCATTTTTTATATAATTACGGATTAACTACTCTATTTTATCTTATTGGATTGGCTTCTGAAGGCATTTCTAATTCATGTTTAAAATACTATGGGCAAGAAACTTTTCTAAGTCTTTAATGTGTGTTTCCATGCTCCCTGCTCACTTAAAAGGATACTGTATGATTTTATATTGCAAATGGTCCTTTAAAAGCTATGTTAAAATGGATATTGCATAAAAGTTGAAAGTCCTTAATTGCTATAGTTACATTGCTATATCAGTCCAGTGTTTTGGCTTAATATCCACCTCTATCATTGCATCTATTTGGACTTGCATTCTAATTTTTTGATCTCTTTTTTATGCTCTATCTTTTCATATGTAGTTGTTTGTACTTTGGGGTCAGGCGCTCATTTTCAGGAATCGATTCTTCCAGCAAACAAGTCGTGTTATTTCTTAATGTCTAAGTGAATGCTACTTTCTTTCTTCTTTCAAGTCAGCAGCGAATCTAGCAAAAAATATTGTCGGTGTCATTAAGAGTAGCTTTACTATATTATACAAATTTTTATAAATTTTAACAGTGTTTTGCTAAAGGGTTTATAAAATTTATCGGGGTCGGCTGAGCCCGATAAACCCCTCTAAATTCGCCCCTGTTTCAAGTTGTCGTTACCTTTTAATTTGCCCCTATATAGGAGAGGCCGAAACCATTGAAATTAGCTACTACATTTGATGGTAATGCGAGGACACTTAAATTCTACTTGAAATCTACTGTAGACTCCAGTTATATAATATAAATAATCATGATCTTCTAGGTCATATGATATAGTGATTTGTGAAAGGGAATTATGCTTACACCTAGTTCCTAATTGATTTTAGTGGTTGAATTGCCCAACACAAATAATTGGACTAACTAGTTTGCTCTAGTGTATAAGTTATACAGGTGCCAAAGGTTCACACTTAGCCAATAAAAAGACCAAGAATTGGGTTCAACAAAGAGAGCAAGGGATAACCGAAGGCTGCCCTGGTCTGGCACACCGGACAGTGTCCGGTGCACCAGGGGACTCCAAGTCAAACTCTTCACCTTCGGGAAAATTCAGAGGCACTCCGCTATAATTCACCGGACTGTCCGGTGTACACCGGACAGTGTCCGGTGCTCCAGGAATGAAGCGACTCTGAACTCGCCAGCTTCGGGAATTCGCTCCGCTATAATTCACCGGACATGTCCGGTGTACACCGGACTGTTCGGTGAGCCAGCGGAGCAACGACTACTTCGCGCCAACGGTCACCTGCAGAGTCATTTAATGCGCGCCAGAGCGCGCATAAGTCAGGCACGCGCGAGACGGCGCACCGGACACTCTACAGTACATGTCCGGTGTGCCACCGGACATCCGGGCGGGCCCTGCAGTCAGAGCTCCAACGGTCGGAACCCAACGGCCTGGTGACGTGGCTGGCGCACCGGACATTGTCCGGTGTGCACCGGACTGTCCGGTGCACCATGCGACAGACAGCCTCCACCAAACGGCTAGTTTGGTGGTTGGGGTTATAAATACCCCCAACCACCCCACATTCAAGTCATCCAAGTTTTCCACCTTCCAACTACTTACAAGAGCTAGGCATTCAATACAAGACACACCCAAGTGATCAAATCCTCTCCCAATTCCACAAAAGCTTTAGTGTTAAGTGAGAGTGATTTGTTGTGTTCTTTTGAGCTCTTGCGCTTGGATTGCTTTCTTCTTTCTCATTCTTTCTTGAGATCAATACTCACTTGTAACCGAGGCAAGAGACACCAATTGTGTGGTGGTCCTTGCGGGGAAGTTTTGTTCCCGGTTGATTTGAGAAGAGAAAGCTCACTCGGTCCGAGAGACCGTTTGAGAGACGAAAGGGGTTGAAAAAGACCCGACCTTTGTGGTCTCCTCAACGGGGAGTAGGTTTGCGAGAACCAAACCTCGGTAAAACAAATCCGCGTGTCACACTCTTTATTCGCTTGCGATTTGTTTTGCACCCCCTCTCGCGGACTTGATTATATTTCTAACGCTAACCCGGCTTGTAGTTGTAATTAACTTTGTAAATTTCAGTTTCGCCCTATTCACCCCCCCTCTAGGCAACTTTCAATTGGTATCAGAGCCCGGTGCTTCATTAGAGCCTAATCGCTCGAAGTGATGTCGGGAGAACACGCCAAGAAGGAGATGGAGACCGGCGACAAGCCCACTACAAGCCACGGGAAGGCTTCATCGGAAGAGTCCCGCAAAAAGGGAAAGGGGAAGGAGAAGAAAGCCTCTTCCCACAAGTCGCATCGGAGTGGCGACAAGATAAAGAAGATCAGGAAGGTGGTCTACTACGAGACCGACACTTCATCACCTTCCACCTTCGGCTCCGACGCGCCCTCCGTAACTTCTAAGCGCCATGAGCGCAAGAAGTTTAGTAAGATCCCCCTACGCTACCCTCGCATTCCTAAACATACGCCTTTACTTTCTGTCCCATTAGGCAAACCACCAACTTTTGATGGTGAAGATTATGCAAGGTGGAGTGATTTAATGCGGTTTCACCTAACCTCACTCCACAAAAGTATATGGGATGTTGTTGAGTTTGGTGTACAGGTACCATCCGTAGGGGATGAGGATTTTGATGAGGACGAGGTGGCCCAAATCGAGCACTTCAACTCCCAAGCCACAACGATACTCCTCGCCTCTCTAAGTCGAGAGGAGTATAACAAGGTGCAAGGATTAAAGAGCGCCAAGGAAGTTTGGGACGTACTCAAGACCGCACACGAGGGGGATGAGCTAACTAAGATCACCAAGCGGGAGACGATCGAGGGGGAGCTCGATCGCTTCTGGCTTCGCAAAGGGGAAGAGCCACAAGACATGTACAACCGGCTCAAAACCTTGGTGAACCAAGTGCGCAACCTCGGGAGCAAAAAGTGGGATGACCACGAGATGGTTAAGGTTATTCTAAGATCACTTATTTTCCTTAACCCTACTCAAGTTCAACTAATTCGTGGTAATCCTGGATATACACTAATGACTCCCGAGGAAGTAATCGAGGATTTTGTGAGCTTTGAGTATATGATCAAGGGCTCGAAGAAAATCAACGAGCTAGATGATCCCTCCACATCCGAAGCACAATCGGTCGCATTTAAGGCGACGGAGGAGAAGAAGGAGGAGTCTACACCAAGTAGACAACCAATCGACGCCTCAAAGCTCGACAACGAGGAAATGACACTCGTCATCAAGAGCTTCCGCCAAATCCTCAAACAAAGGAGGGGGAAAGATTACAAGCCCCGCTCCAAGAAGGTTTGCTACAAGTATGGTAAGCCCGGTCACTTTATTGCAAAATGTCCACTATCTAGTGACAGTGACAGGGGCGACGACAAGAAGGGGAGAAGAAAGGAGAAGAAAAGGTACTACAAGAAGAAGGGCGGCGATGCCCATGTTTGTCGCGAGTGGGACTCCGACGAAAGCTCTAGCGACTCCTCCGACGAGGACACCGCCAACATCGCCGTCACCAAGGGACTTCTCTTCCCCAACGTCGGCCACAAGTGCCTCATGGCAAAGGACGGCAAAAAGAAAAGCTTAAATCTAAATCCTCCACTAGATATGAATCCTCTAGCGATGATAATGCTAGTGATGAGGAAGATAATTTGCATACTCTTTTTGCCAACTTAAACATGCAACAAAAAGAGAAATTAAATGAATTAATTAGTGCCATCCATGAGAAGTATGATCTCTTGGACTCCCAAGAGGACTTCCTAATCAAGGAAAACAAAAAGCATGTTAAAGTTAAAAGTGCTTATGCTCTAGAAATTGAAAAATGTGAAAAATTATCTAGTGAGCTAAGCACTTGCCATGAGACTATAGACAACCTTAGAAATGAGAACGCTAATTTATTAGCTAAGGTTGATTCTATTGCTTGTAATGTTTCAATTCCCAATCTTAGAAATGATAATGATGATTTGCTTGCTAAGATTGAAGAATTGAACATTTGTCTTGCTAGCCTTAGAGATGAAAATGAAAAATTGCTTGCTAAGGCTAAAGATTTTGATGTTTGCAATACTACCATTTCCGACCTTAGAAGTAAAAATGATATATTACATGCTAAGGTTGTAGAATTAAAATCCTACAAACCCTCTACATCTACCGTTGAACATACTTCTATTTGCACTAGATGTAGAGATGTTGATATTAATGCTATACATGATCACATGGCTTTAATTAAACAACAAAATGATCATATAGCCAAACTAGATGCTAAAATTGCCGAGCGTGAACTTGAAAATGAAAAAATTAAATTTGCTCGTAGTATGCTCTATAGTGGGAGACGCCCTGGCATTAAGGATGGCATTGGCTTCCAACAGGGAGGCAATGTCAAACTTAATGCCCCTCCTAAGAAATTGTCTAATTTTGTTAAGGGCAAGGCTCCCATGCCTCAGGATAACGAGGGTTACATTTTGTACCCTGTCGGTTATCCTGAGAGCAAAATTAGGAGAATTCACTCTAGGAAGTCTCACCCTGGCCCTAACCATGCTTTTATGTATAAGGGTGAGACATCTAGTTCTAGGCAACCAACCCGTGCTAAGTTGCCTAAGAAGAAAACTCCTAGTGCATCAAATGATCATGACATTTCATTTAAAACTTTTGATGCATCATATGTCTTAACTAACAAATCCGGCAAGGTAGTTGCCAAGTATGTTGGGGGCAAGCACAAGGGGTCAAAGACTTGTGTTTGGGTACCCAAAGTTCTTGTGTCTAATGCCAAAGGACCCAAAACCATTTGGGTACCTAAAGTCAAGAACTAAACTTGTTTTGTAGGTTTATGCATCCGGAGGCTCAAGTTGGATTATCGACAGCGGGTGCACAAACCACATGACAGGGGAGAAGAAAATGTTCTCCTCCTATGAGAAAAACCAAGATCCCCAACGAGCTATCACATTCGGGGATGGAAACCAAGGTTTGGTCAAAGGATTGGGTAAAATTGCTATATCTCCTGACCATTCAATTTCCAATGTTTTTCTTGTAGATTCTTTAGATTACAACTTGCTTTTCGTATCTCAATTATGTCAAATGGGCTACAACTGCCTATTTACTGATGTAGGTGTCACTGTCTTTAGAAGAAGTGATGATTCAGTAGCATTTAAGGGAGTGTTGGAGGGTCAGCTATACTTGGTACATTTTGATAGAGCTGAACTCGACACTTGCTTAATTGCTAAAACTAACATGGGTTGGCTCTGGCACCGCCGACTAGCCCATGTTGGGATGAAGAATCTTCATAAGCTTCTAAAGGGAGAACACATTTTAGGACTAACAAATGTTCATTTTGAGAAAGACAGGATTTGTAGCGCATGCCAAGCAGGGAAGCAAGTTGGGACCCATCATCCACACAAGAACATCATGACGACCGACAGGCCACTGGAGCTCCTACACATGGATCTATTCGGCCCGATAGCTTACATAAGCATCGGCGGGAGTAAGTACTGTCTAGTTATTGTGGATGATTATTCTCGCTTCACTTGGGTATTCTTTTTGCAGGAAAAATCTCATACCCAAGAGACATTAAAGGGATTCTTGAGACATGCTCAAAATGAGTTCGGCTTAAGGATCAAGAAAATTAGAAGCGACAATGGGACGGAGTTCAAGAACTCACAAATCGAAGGTTTCCTTGAGGAAGAGGGCATCAAGCATGAGTTCTCCTCTCCCTACACGCCACAACAAAATGGTGTAGTAGAGAGGAAGAATAGAACTCTATTGGACATGGCAAGAACCATGCTTGATGAGTACAAGACTTCGGATCGGTTTTGGGCCGAGGCGGTCAACACCGCCTGCTACGCCATCAACCGGTTATATCTACACCGAATCCTCAAGAAGACATCTTACGAACTCCTAACCAGTAAAAAGCCCAACATTTCATATTTTAGAGTCTTTGGTAGCAAATGCTTTATACTTGTTAAAAGAGGAAGAAAATCTAAATTTGCTCCTAAGACTGTAGAAGGCTTTTTACTAGGATGTGATTCAAACACAAGGGCATATAGAGTCTTTAACAAGTCCTCTGGACAAGTTGAAGTTTCTTGTGACGTTGTGTTTGATGAGACTAATGGCTCTCAAGTAGAGCAAGTAGATCTTGATGAGATAGGTGTTGAAGAGGCTCTGTGCATCGCGCTAAGGAACATGTCCATTGGGGATGTGTGTCCTAAGGAATCCAAAGAGCCTCCAAATGCACAAGATCAACCATCCTCCTCCACGCAAGCATCTCCACCAACTCAAAATGAGGATGAGGCTCAAGTTGATGTAGGAGAAGATCAAGCAAATGAGCCACCTCAAGATGATGGCAATAATCAAGGGGAGATGCAAATGATCAAGACAAGGAGGATGAAGAACCAAGGCCGCCACACCCAAGAGTCCACCAAGCAATCCAACGAGATCACCCCGTCGACACCATCCTCGGCGACATTCATAAGGGGGTAACTACTAGATCTCGTGTTGCACATTTTTGTAAACATTACTCTTTTGTTTCCTCTATTGAGCCACATAGGATAGAGGAAGCACTTCAAGATTCGGATTGGGTGGTGGCGATGCAAGAGGAGCTCAACAACTTCACGAGGAATGAGGTATGGCATTTAGTTCCACGTCCTAATCAAAATGTTGTAGGAACCAAGTGGGTTTTCCGCAACAAGCAAGACGAGCATGGTGTGGTGACAAGGAACAAAGCCCGACTTGTGGCCAAAGGATACTCCCAAGTCAAAGGTTTGGATTTCGGTGAAACCTATGCACCCGTAGCTAGGCTTGAGTCAATTCGTATATTATTGGCCTATGCTACTTACCATGGCTTCAAGCTTTATCAAATGGACGTGAAGAGTGCCTTCCTCAATGGACCAATCAAGGAAGAGGTCTATGTTGAGCAACCTCCCGACTTTGAAGATAGTGAGTACCCTAACCATGTTTATAAACTCGCTAAGGCGCTTTATGGGCTCAAGCAAGCCCCAAGAGCATGGAATGAATGCCTTAGAGATTTTCTTATCACTAATGGCTTCAAAGTCGGAAAGGCCGATCCTACTTTATTCACTAAAACTCTTGAAAATGACTTGTTTGTATGCCAAATTTATGTTGATGATATTATATTTGGGTCTACTAATGAGTCTACATGTGAAGAATTTAGTAGGATCATGACACAAAAATTCGAGATGTCAATGATGGGGGAGTTGAAGTATTTCTTGGGATTTCAAGTAAATCAACTCCAAGAAGGCACCTTCCTAAGCCAAACGAAGTATACTCAAGATATTCTAAGCAAGTTTGGGATGAAGGATGCCAAACCCATCAAGACACCCATGGGAACCAATGGGCATCTCGACCTCGACGAGGGAGGTAAATCCGTCGATCAAAAGGTATACCGGTCGATGATAGGCTCTTTACTCTATTTATGTGCATCTCGACTGGATATTATGCTTTCTATATGCATGTGTGCAAGATTCCAAGCCGACCCTAAGGAAGCTCACCTTACGGTCGTAAAACGAATCTTGAGATATTTAGTTTATACTCCTAAGTTTGGGCTTTGGTATCCTAGGGGATCCACATTTGACTTAATTGGTTATTCGGATGCCGATTGGGCAGGGTGTAAGATTAATAGAAAGAGCACATCGGGGACTTGCCAGTTCTTGGGAAGATCCTTGGTGTCTTGGGCTTCAAAGAAGCAAAATTCCGTAGCTCTTTCTACCACCGAAGCCGAGTACATTGCCGCAGGTCATTGTTGCGCGCAACTACTTTGGATGAGGCAAACCCTTAGGGACTAGAGTTACAAACTAACCAAAGTTCCTCTTCTATGTGATAATGAGAGTGCAATCCGCATGGCGGATAATCCCGTTGAGCATAGCCGCACTAAACACATAGCCATTCGGTATCATTTCCTAAGGGATCACCAACAAAAGGGAGATATCGAGATTTCATATATTAACACTAAAGATCAATTAGCCGATATCTTTACCAAGCCACTTGATGAACAAACTTTTAACAAACTTAGGCATGAGCTAAATATTCTTGATTCTAGGAACTTCTTTTGTTGATTTGCACACATACCTCATTCATATACCTTTGATCATGTCTCTTTCATATGCTATGACTAATGTCTTTTCAAGTCTATTTCAAACCAAGTCATAGGTATATTGAAAGGGAATTGGAGTCTTCGGCGAAGACAAAGGCTTCCACTCCATAACTCATCCTTCACCGTCGCTCCGGGCAACTCTCCATCTTTGGGGGAGAAAGCCTGAGTCCAAAGCAGAAGGACTCCGTCTTTGGTATAATCTTCACTCATATTTTATTTACCAAAGAGGAGAAAGTAGTTAAAAGGGCTCTAATGATTCCGTCTTTTGGCGATTCATGCCAAAGGGGGAGAGAGCATGAGCCCAAAGCAAAAGGACCGCACCACCACCTAATTTAAAAAAATGATTTTCAAATGGAAATTTCAAATTGGTATCTTATTGAGTTCAAAAGGGGGAGATAGTAGAATTTTCAAAATTGATATCTTAAAACCCTCTTGAACACTAAGAGGAGAATTTCATTTAGGGGGAGTTTTGTTTAGTCAAAGGAAAAGCATTTGAAACAGGGGGAAAAATTTCAAATCTTGAAAATGCTTCGCAACATCTTATTCATTTACCTTTGACTATTTGCAAAAGAACTTTGAAAAGGATTTACAAATGAATTTGCAAAAACAAAACAAGTGGTGCAAGCGTGGTCCAAAATGTCAAAAATTAAAGAAACAATCCATGCATATCTTATGAGTAGTAATATTGGCTCAATTCCAAGCAACCTTTGCACTTACATTATGCAAACTAGTTCAATTATGCACTTCCATATTTGCTTTGGTTTGTGTTGGCATCAATCACCAAAAAGGGGGAGATTGAAAGGGAATTAGGCTTACACCTAGTTCCTAATTGATTTTGGTGGTTGAATTGCCCAACACAAATAATTGGACTAACTAGTTTGCTCTAGTGTATAAGTTATACAGGTGCCAAAGGTTCACACTTAGCCAATAAAAAGACCAAGAATTGGGTTCAACAAAGAGAGCAAGGGATAACCGAAGGCTGCCCTGGTCTGGCACACCGGACAGTGTCCGGTGCACCAGGGGACTCCAAGTCAAACTCTTCACCTTCGGGAAAATTCAGATGCACTCCGCTATAATTCACCGGACTGCCCGGTGTACACCGGACAGTGTCCGGTGCTCCAGGAATGAAGCGACTCTGAACTCGCCAGCTTCGGGAATTCGCTCCGCTATAATTCACCGGACATGTCCGGTGTACACCGGACTGTCCGGTGAGCCAGCGGAGCAACGACTACTTCGCGCCAACGGTCACCTGCGGAGTCATTTAATGCACGCCAGAGCGCGCAGAAGTCAGGCACGCGTGAGACGGCGCACCGGACACTCTACAGTACATGTCCGATGTGCCACCGGACATTCGGGTGGGCCCTGCAGTCAGAGCTCCAACGGTCGGAACCCAACGGCCTAGTGACGTGGCTGGCGCACCGGACATTGTCCGGTGTGCACCGGACTGTCCGGTGCACCATGCGACAGACAGCCTCCACCAAACGGCTAGTTTGGTGGTTGGGGTTATAAATACCCCCAACCACCCCACATTCAAGTCATCCAAGTTTTCCACCTTCCAACTACTTACAAGAGCTAGGCATTCAATACAAGACACACCCAAGTGATCAAATCCTCTCCCAATTCCACAAAAGCTTTAGTGTTAAGTGAGAGTGATTTGTTGTGTTCTTTTGAGCTCTTGTTCTTGGATTGCTTTCTTCTTTCTCATTCTTTCTTGAGATCAATACTCACTTGTAACCGAGGCAAGAGACACCAATTGTGTGGTGGTCCTTGCGGGGAAGTTTTGTTCCCGGTTGATTTGAGAAGAGAAAGCTCACTCGGTCCGAGAGACCGTTTGAGAGAGAGAAGGGGTTGAAAAAGACCCGACCTTTGTGGCCTCCTCAACGGGGAGTAGGTTTGCGAGAACCGAACCTCGGTAAAACAAATCCGCGTGTCACACTCTTTATTCGCATGTGATTTGTTTTGCACCCCCTCTCGCGGACTTGATTATATTTCTAACGCTAACCCGGCTTGTAGTTGTGGTTAACTTTGTAAATTTCAGTTTCGCCCTATTCACCCCCCTCTAGGCGACTTTCAATTTGTCTATATAACTATGTGTCGCGCGCTGGCGCGCGTCACCATTGACTAGTATAGATAATTGTGAGGACTCGAAGGACAGCAAAAACGATAAGAGGAGGTTGCATTGCATTCGATCTGGGGAACCAAATACAGACAAAAGATAATCAAATTTGACTAAAATGAGCAAAACCTAGTCAAAACTAGCAGAAACATGTTTACCAGACTGGCCTAGGGTGTTAGTGTTGAATAACTAGGTTACCATGGACCGCCAGATCCGCTTCCTTTCCACCCGTCAGCAGTAGAGACGCGAGAAGTTATAAAAGCTCGTTCTCTTCCCAGCAAACTACGCACACAGAAGAATACACGAGACACAGAATGTAGGTTGGTCCTCTAGCATCTTTCTGTCTGTATATCACTTATGAGGGGTGTAAAGGTTCTATATATAGAGACTTAAGATCCCTCAAGGGTATAATAGATATTTTCCCAGATAACCCTTCATTAGGGTTTCTTAACAGTTAGCACCACCGAAGGGAAGGAGACAAGGATTGGAGATTGGAACTGAGAACTGAGGAGGAGAAGGCGGCGAGACGGCAGCGATGTCTCAGCCTTGTGTATTGCTCTATTCTGATTTTTTATATCGAGTTCTTATAGCTCCAGACTCAAGTACTCCTTCACGACGCGACCCAACACATGGCTCGGCCCACTCGTTTACACAACCCACCCGGACGCGCGCGCTTTCACCTTTCTTGGTCTGCTACTCCTTGCTGGACATCGACGTGTCTTCCTCGTCGGTTGCCTCCTCCGGCGTCTCCCCTGGCATGTTGATGACATTCCCCTCCGCTTCAGATGTCGGTTGTCCCTAAGCCGACGCGTGCAGAAACACAGCCCGCAAGGCTTCAGTATCCTCCCAGGCACGGGTACCTGGGAAACCAGGTGGATACTGGCCAACAACGGTAACTATAGATTGTATGCTAGAGAGCCTACATGTTGGAGAATAGTATATGGACCGACAAACTTGAAGGTCAACTTGTGATTTGCACAAGTTACTGCCGAAGATTACACGTATGAATGGAGCTTTAGACACACCTTATCATCGACTTAGAAAATCCTCTTAGTTCGAGACTTGTCAACTTGATGCTTCAGCAACAGCAGCAGCAACAAGAGCAGTACCAGTAGCGGTGGTAGTAGTAGTAGCAGCAGTAGCATGAGCAGTAGCAGGAGCAGGAGCAGTAGTAGCAGCAACAACAACAACAACATCAGTAGCAGTAGTAGTAGTAGCAGCACCAGCAGCAGGAGCAGTAGTAGTAGGAGGGGGAGGAGGAGGAGTAGTAGCAGCAGTAGTAGTAGGAGCAGCAGGAGCAGCAGCAGCAGCAATAGTAGCAATATCAGTAGTAGTAGGGGCAACAACAACAGCCACAATAGTAGTAGGAGCAACAGCAGTAGCAGTAGAAGTAGCAGTAGTAGTACTAGGAGCAGCATCAGTAGCAGCATCAACAGTAGTAGGTAGCAGTAGTAGCAGTAGTAGTAGTTATTGATGACGCAATAATCACTACATGCGGTAGTTATTGATTCAACTTCTCCTAACAGATCAAAGTCACAACTTGGAATAAGGGAGGGATATAGAGTACACAAATAAGAGCAAATCTCAACAACACATGCTAGAAACACAAAGACACAAGAACAACATAGAACCGGCACTCAGATCTCACTAAAACACCAGAATGCATGGTTGCATAGTTTTAGAGTGTTGGTGTGCTCTTGAGATGCTTGGGTACTGGTTGAAGGCGCATAGGTGGTCCTTCTATAGCCCCAAGGGTCTATGAGTCGTTGCCTCTTCATTTGAAATCTAGAAAACCTCTCTGTCTATGGGCGCACTAGACCAGTCTGGTGCACCATCGGACTAGGTCCATGTGCCGCCAGTCTGGTTTTTGATTGGTCACCTTCCATAGCTGACGGGCACCAGATTGATCGGTGACGTAACCTAGTCATTGGTCGTTCGCGTGCCATTGGAGAGAGCCATTGGAGGCGGTCTGGTGGCACACTAGACTGAGTACTATTCATGGTCCGGTGATCTTTAAAGAAAAATCCCGAGAGTGAACAGTTCAGCCAAGTTGCACGGGCCTGGTCCGATGCACCACTAGACCGGTCCGGTGCAACCCAGACCATCCCAACTTTGGCTATTTTGAGCCAATCTTCTACAAACCTTTTTGGCTATCTTTGGTAGCTTCCCTACGACTTAGACAAAGATATTTAGCACTTAATCCAATTGGCTAAGTGTAGGAAACATACCTCTTTGCCTTAGTTTCACTAGGGTTTTCAATATGGCTTGTTTCGAGTCCAAAATGCACTTTTCTTGCAGAAATGAGTTAGTAGCCAAAACAAAGTGCTAGAAACATAGAGTACGGTATGTGCAACTTATTCAAACACTTAAACCTCATGTTTATGTTGTTTTACCCAAAGTTGCACTTTTGGCCTTCCAGATTAGCTCATTTGGACTTGATCTCTTCGACTTGCCTTTAAGTAAACTTGTGCTCATACTCATATGAAGATAGTTAGTTTAAGATGGTGTGTTGATCACTTAATCACCAAAACATGTAGAAATGGCCCTATGACACATTTCTCTTTCAGTCGCTCAGGGCCCTCTACTAGCCCGAGGCCCATAAGATCCTTGACCTCAAGTAATATGAACGACCATGCTCAAGGACCCTCGAGGTCTAGAGCCTCCTATCAAACAAAGGAACGCTTGCTACGTCTGAGTATAAAGATGTATGCAATACAAAAGGATGTTTCTGGTCCCGCCAAGTGCTTTAGAGCCCTAAAACAAGGATACCACATTGGAGTCCTATTCCAAACAAGCCACATTAGTGGCACTTTAGACAAGGACCTATACAACATATTAAAAATATGTGATGTGCGTTTTTATAGACGGACAAGCTCACTATCACCATGACTTAGGTAGCAGGGTGTAAGGATCAAGATGTCCAAGAGGGAGTGAATTGGACTTGTCTAATAATTCTTGCGCAAAATAAAAATCCTAAACACAAGTCCAACTTCACCACGAGTGCCTAATGTGTGACAAAGAGTTTTACACGCTATTTTCAAACCCTACGCTAGCATCACAATTCTAAGAATGTAAATGTGCACACTAAATTACTCAAATGTACATGTATACAATAAATAAAAGGTTTTGCCGCTCTAGCACAGTGAACTCCTCACAATTGTGTATAACACTGAGTCGGGTCACCCACAAGCTTTCTAGGTGATCACCACACTCTCGGTTGCCACCGAACCGCCTAGGTGATTCCAATCACCAAGAGAAGCACAAACTCTCATTTGACTCAATCGAACTTTTATGAAATTGATGGGTCCACACCAATTACTCTTTATACGCTAACGAAGTTGTTAATTCAATGATTTTCAACTATCAAGTTCTTGAGTAGACAAAGGCTCCCTCTCTCACTCTGTTGTGTTATTTCAACTATTTAATGGACAAGATCACTAGTATGAATCAGTTGGTGGAGTATTTATAACCCCCAACCAGCCAACTAGTCGTTACAGTAGCTCTAGGAAATTTTTGTGATCATCGAGCCATCAAATGCCCTAGTGGCAGACCAATTCACATGATCTACTAGCGAGTCCCAATGATAATTATGTACTTCCTATGCTAGAATTAGTCGTTTTATGTTACTACACCGAACATATGGTCCGACGCTTACCATCAGACTAGTCCAATGCTCATGAACCCCTCTTTGGTCAATTGACAGAAGTCATCAGACCATAACCCATTGGTCTTACCACATCATTATTCATAAATGTCTAATAATCCAGTAGGGTAAACCCTTGTTGATACAATTGCACCTTACGGTTCGACAACCGCCGTTAGACCAGTCTTGTGGGGGATAGATATCCCTGGGTTACCATGACCCGGATATGTTCTATTGGCCATCAAAAAGGCCCCAATGGGTCGGGTGTGTAGCCTTCAGGGGACATTAGTCGAGCATAACAAAAAGAGGGTGAGGAATGCAGTTGTGTGAGCGCGAAGAGTACTGGGTCGTATTCCGTGCATGTAGAGGACATGCAAACTCCCTGAAGACTCAATGGCCTTCGAGCAAGTCGACATGATTTTAATAGACATAGGTGAACTAAGAACGTTCACCGCATCGTGTGTGTAACTCCTCTTCTATTGGTAATAAGGCAGAGGGGAGCTTCTACGAAAATGATAGACACACCAGTAGGCATATCCATCTTCTACCTTGAGAACTCTTTGTAACCAAGAAATCAAAGCAGTACACCTCCACAAGTTCATACGAAGTGGGGTGTTACACACTCAAGCGGTCTGAACCTGTATAATCCTCTGCCTCCCGTCATGCTTAGCATGAACCGTCGAGCTACAGTTGACCTCGCTGTCCTCCCAAAAACACTACGCGTGATACCCCATAGTGTGTCATCGGTACCAAACACCGACAGCTGTCGTGCCAGGTAAGGGCTGCGATGTCGATTCAAGACAAATCCATGGCCATCACCTTCAACACCACCATCCACTTCACCACCAGAGAGGTCTTCCACTTCGGATCCCTCTCCTGCATCATAGACTGTAATGGTGCATTGCACTGCATAGCAGATGCAAGGAACGAGGCCTAGGGGTCCCGTGCCACCACCTTGCCTAGGAAGAAGCCTCTATCGAGGCACAAGGCAACTCCGGTGATGATCATGCCCAAACCTCAGGTGACTATGATGCAAGTCGCACCAGCTCGTGCCCAGGCTTAGGGGCCGAGGTTCATCAGCGCACCGCATAGAACTGTCATCGCGTCGGTTGGACGTAGAGCTGCACCAACACCTTCATCTCGGCCACGCGTTGTGGCTATTCCAACTCGAAAAACTATGTTTCTCACCTCCCCAACCTAGGTATGAACTCATATTGGTCAGAGGAGGAAGAGGGTTGAGAGCCTCACTGTCTTCAAGAGCCCTAAGGCATGGCCGACTGATGCCACGATCACTCGGTCTATAATCGCAACCATCAACCCAGCAGAGGCGAAGCCTCCCCTATACTATCCTGATGTGCTCTTCATAAACGGGGGGGATAGATGATGGCCCCATCTGCGATGACGAGACCACCATGTAGGGGAGCCCCCGCAACGCAAGTCAGAACTGACACCACAACGTCCGACATCATAATGCCACTGAGGAACGGGACTTGACCCATCCTGTTTCTCGAGATGAGGTGTTTGAGGGCGACTAGACCCAGACGAGCGAAGATTTCACATACAAAAGAACGCTCGTCGCTGAAGCCACCGCATCGCTCAGGAGCGCGAGCATGAGATGGTGAAACACAACTGTCGGCGTTTCGAGACAGGGGGGTCCCTAAGCCGACGAGTGAGTGTGCTGCGTGCCCCAGCCCAGATGGGTCGAGCGCGTGGGCGAGCGCGAAGGGGGGAGAGGCGAGGTGGCCGGAGTCGAGCGTGAGAGAGGTGGAAGTCCCGCGGCCTTCGTGTTCATCCCGCGCCCAGGTCAGGTGCGCTTGCAGTAGGGGGGTTACAAGCGTCCACGCGGGTGAGGGAAGCGAGCGGCCCCAAGAGAGCGCCTGTCCCGTCCTCGGTCCCGCGCGGCCAACCTTCTCTAAGAAGGCCCTGGTCCTCCCTTTTATAGTCGTAAGGAGAGGATCCAGGTGTACAATGGGGGGTGTAGCAGAGTGCTACGTGTCTAGCGGAGGGAGAGCTAGCGCCCTAGGTACATGCCAATGTGGCAGCCGGAGAGATCTGGGCACCCTGCTGGCGTGATGTCGTGGCTGTCGGAGGTGCGGCGGAGCCTGGCGGAGGGACAGCTGTTGGAGCGGTCGAGTCCCTGCTGACGTCGTCCTGCTTCCGTAAGAGAGCTGGGGGCCGCCGTCGTCATAGAGCTTGTGGAGCGCCATCATTGCCCCTCCGGCGGAGCTGGCCGGATGGGACGCCGGTCTTGTTCTCCGTGACCCGAGTCGATTCGGGGTAGGATGATGATGGCGCTTCCTGTTGACGTGGCGGTCTGTGCCCTAGGCAGGGCGACGTGGGGGTTCCTCCGAAGCCGAGGTTGAGTCTGCCTTCCGTTGCCGTGGCCGAGCCCGAGCCATGGGGTCGGGCGAGGCGGAAGTCGTTCGGCCGAGGCCAGGGCGGAGTCCGAGCCCTGGGGTCGGGCGAGGCGGAGTTTCGTCGTCTTCTGGGTCTTAGCCCGAGTCCGAGCCCTGGGGTCGGGCGGAGCGGAGTTTCGTCGTCTTCCGGGTCTTAGCCCGAGTCCGAGCCCTGGGGTCGGGCGGAGCGGAGTTCGCCGTCTTCCGGGTCTTAGCCCGAGTCCGAGCCCTGGGGTCGGGCGGAGCGGAGTTCGCCGTCTTCCGGGTCTTAGCCCGAGTCCGAGCCCTGGGGTCGGACGGAGCGGAGTTCGCCGTCTTCCGGGTCTTAGCCCGAGTCCGAGCCCTGGGGTCGGGCGGAGCGGAGTTCGCCGTCTTCCGGGTCTTAGCCCGAGTCCGAGCCCTGGGGTCGGGCGGAGCGGAGTTCGCCGTCTTCCGGGTCTTAGCCCGAGTCCGAGCCCTGGGGTCGGGCGGAGCGGAGTTCGCCGTCTTCCGGGTCTTAGCCCGAGTCCGAGCCCTGGGGTCGGGCGGAGCGGAGTTCGCCGTGGTGCCTTTGGCAAGGCCTGACTGCCTGTCAGACTCACTCTGTCGAGTGGCACTGCAGTCGGAGTGGCGCAGGCGGCGCTGTCCTTCTGTCAGACTGGCCAGTGGAGCGGTGGAGTGACAGCGGTCACTTCGGCTCTGCCGGGGGCGCGTGTCAGGATGAAGGTGTCAGGCCACCTTTGCGTTAAATGCCCCTGCAATTTGGTCAGTCGGTGTGGCGATTTAGTCAAGGTTGCTTCTGAGCGAAGCCAAGGCCTCGGGCGAGCCGGTGATGTGTCCGCCATAAAAAGGGGGCCTTGGGCGAGACGGAAGTCTCTCGAGGTCGGCTGCCCTTGGCCGAGGCTAGGCTCGGGTGAAGCGTGATCGAGTCACTCGTGTGGACTGATCCCTGACTTAATCGTACCCATCAGGCCTTTGCAGCTTTATGCTGATGGGGGTTACCAGCTGAGAATTAGGCGTCTTGAGGGTACCCCTAATTATGGTCCCCGACAGTAGCCCCCGAGCCTCGAAGGGAGTGTTAGCACTCGCTTGGAGGCTTTTGTCGCACTTTTTTGCAAGGGGACCAGCCTTTCTCGGTTGCATTTCGTTCCAGTGGGTGCGCGCGAGCGCACCCGCCGGGTGTAGCCCCCGAGGCCTCGGAGGAGTGGTTACACTCCTTCGAGGTCTTAATACCTCGCGCAATGCTTCGGCTGGTCTGGTCGTTCCCTCATGCGAACTGGCCGTAGCCCGGGTGCACGGTCGGGGTCCAAGCTCTCGGGCTGGTATGTTGACGCTGTCAACGATTTGGCCAGAGCCGGTTTTTGCGAGAGCAGCCCCCGAGCCTCTGCACAGGGCGAGAGGGCGATCAGGGACAGACTCGACTTTTTACATACGCCCCTACGTCGCCTTTCCGCAAGGAGGAGGGGGGAGTGCGCCATGCTACCCTCGATGGGCACCGAACATGGTGTCTCCGGTGAGCTGCAAGCGGGTAATCCGAGTGGACGTCCGTGCCCCGTTCGTTGGGGGTCGGCTAGGGGCCCAGAGGCACTCCCAAAAGTACCTGCGGGTGATTTGCCGGACCCGGTCCCCTGGCGACGGGGTCCGAGGGCTCGATGCCTCCCTCCGATGGGATTCCGTTACAAGATCGTTCCCGCTAGTCTCGGAAATGTCCTAGGGTACCTCGGGAGCGCAGCCCGAGCCTTGGTTATGTATCGAACGTACCCCTGGTCATCCCTCGCTCGGTGTCTGAGGCGACTGTGAACCCTTCGGGGGCCAGCCTTCGAACCCCTGATCAGTAATGGGCGCGGAGCCCGAGTAGCCTGAGGCGGCCATGGAACCCTTCGGGGGGCTGGCCTTCGAACCCCTGACCAGTAGTGGGTGTCGGGCCCACGCGATCTGAGGCGGCTGTTGAACCCTTCGGAGGGCCAGCCTTCGAACCCCTGATCAGTAGTGGGGGGCTCGGAGCCCGGTTCCTTCGCGGAGAAGGATCCCTTTCGGGGTATCCCCCTTTCCCGGTCCCTGTTGCAAGAGATAGAGAAAGAGGAAAACGGAAAAGGATACGAAATCGGACGACGTGGCGTACCTTTTCTGACGCGATTATTACGGCGAAGGTGAAGCGTCGCGCGCTCCTCCTGCCAGAGGCGCCGCGTGTCCCGCCGCGGAGTTAATGCGACGGGGCGAGTGGTTGGCGGGGCGGCCGTTGCGCGCGTGCGATCCGTTCGAGGAACGGGTCACGGGTGCACCGTCTCCACACCGTGAGAGGAGGCTCTCTTGCTGTCCCAGGATGGGACGTGAGCCTGGCTGACGACGTGACCGCTGCGCCCGCCCGCCTGCCACCGCTATTACTGCCGGCCCACTTTCGGTTGCTTTGACCGATGCGCCAGGCTGGCGCTGTTGGGTCGCCTCGAGTAGTGGCATTGGCTCCGCAACCGAAGAGGCACGATGGTGGCACAAGTGGCGGTGCGGTTGCTCGCATGCAGCAGCTGGCGTGCCGGTTGCTCGATGCGTGGGCCTGGGTTCCCAAGCTGGCATGTCAGAAGTCGGAGAAGCGCGCCCATCTGGCGCGGTTGCATGCCGCCTGCATGGCTGCCCGCCCCTTCTGCCCGTTGGTCTAGGCGAAAATGGGGGGTCGCTTGTAACCGCTGGACGGTCGTGCGCACCACGCGCGGCGGTCTGGCTTCTTCTGCCCTGAGCCGGCTTGCATGACATGCGGGACCCAGCCCCCGAGTCGCAGGGGAGGGCCTTGGAGCGTGTTGGAGAAGACTCAGCCCGTGGCGCCTGGGGGCGCACGTAGGGAGAGTTGCCTTTAAAAGGAGGGAGACTCCTTTCGGAAGGCAACCATGTTTTCTTCCTCCCTTAAGCGTCGTGTCTTCCCATCTTCCAAGCCCCCGGATGGGGGGTATCCGCCGCCTTTCCGCCTCCTCGTTGGAGGAACGCAACTCCATGGGAGTTGGTACCTCTCAGCCATCGTTCGGCTTCAAGGATTTTCATCACGCAGCCTGGCCACGCTCCGCCACCGGTGGCCACCCAAGATGGTGACCTCTAGTTCGACGGTGGGGGAAGCGGGCCAGGCCGCGGCCTCTACTCCTCCCTCGGCCTCAAGAATTTTCGTCATCCAGGCCAAGATGGAAGATGAGGCGAGTCGGGGGGCCGCCCCCGCGTGGGTCGGCTGCCCTTTTCTTCCCCCCGCGCCCGGGGGTGAAGGGCGTCCTTGAGCCCCACGGAGACTTCCTCCAGCCATGCCGGGATATGTAGGGCGCTAGTGGCCCTGGATCTCCGTCTCCCTGCCTGAATGGCTAGTTCTCGTCCTCAGCGGGGGGGAGTCCTCCTGCCGTGACACCTGCCCCAAAGCTGCTGCCTAAGCCGCTTCGCTGTCTAGGGCAGGGGTGGTTGTCGTCGCGGTTGGAACGGGCGGCAGCGAGCCGCTCATCGTTCTTCAGTTACTCCGCAGGCCTTCCCCCTCGGAGGGGGGTTGTTCGTACCTGCGGAGGTGGGAACCGGAGTTCCGTTGGTAGTGGCATCTCGAATGCCAGTGTTTTTTGTTCATTGTGGCTGTCGGGGCCTGAACATGTATGTAATTTCGGCACGGAGCCGTGTTTTTTCCTCATTTTCGAGCACTAAGTCTCGCCTGTTGATTATCTGAACCGCTTTACCAAGCATGAGTCGCCCCGTGTCAAGGTGACGGGTGAGGTATCCGTATCCCGGAGGCGTAGGAATCCCTCGGCCCGTTCGGCCTTGTTGTCTGGGGTTCCTCTAGCTTAGTTAAAGAGACCCCTCGGCCGCCCTTCGGTGGACCGAGGCCAGGGGTAGCGATATCAGTATGAACAGAGGCGGAGTTGGCTCGAGAATGGGAACCTGGTTGGCCGGAGCCTAGCCGTGTTGTCCGTCAGCGGAGCCGACGCCGAAGTCGATCAGTCGAGACCTCGGGTCGGGCTGGCGCCCTTGGAAGCCGGTTGACCGAGGCCCCAGGGGTAACCGGTCGAGCCGCCTGCTCGGGCCGGATTCCCGGAGGAGTCCCTGGGCCGCGTCGCCGCCCGAGGCTGGGTCGGGCTTTGCTGAAGACGTCGTCGATGCCGAGGGTGCTACGGCTCCCTTCAGCGTGAAGACCCGAGCCTGCAGGATCAGATCATCTTGTAGCGTGTGCTTTCTGCGGCCGCCGAGGCCAGAAAAAACACACCCTCGCCACGCTTGCGAAGCTGCGCCATTTTTCCTCTTGTTTCGAGCATCTGGACTCTGTCGGTAACAGGGATGTTTGTGTGAGCGAGAGTTGCTTTTCGCGGAAGGGACGAGTGAGGTATCCGTATCCCAGAGGCGTGGGAATCCCTCGGCTCGGTCGGCCTTGCCGCTTACGCGTACTTTCACCCGTCCATGAGGCCCTGTCCCCGACTTAGTCGAGAAAGCTTGAAGGACTGCTTCGGCAGGAGAGCTTCCGAACGTGAAGACTTGTTCGGTCCACGGAGTCGCTTTATCCGAGCGCAAGTTACTTATCGCAGAAGGTGATGAGTGAGGTATCCGTATCCCGGAGGCGTAGGAGTCCCTCGGCTCGGTCAGCCTTGGCTGCTTACGTGTACTCCGTCGTTTCCAGGATCCGCTTTCCGAAGTAGTCAAGAAGCACGAAAGAAATCCTGCTAAAAAGAGATCCTTTTTCGAGGAAAAATTCGACGCAGAGGGGGTCTCCCCCCTTTTAGCCCCCGAGGGAGGGTCGGGCTTTGCCGAGGCTAAGCCGACCCTTCCTTGACGACTAAACTTTGCGTAGGTGCGAGGTATATGAACAACTTGAAAACATCTTAAGGGTAGAAGCGACGTAGCTGTTTGATGTTCCAAGCGTTGCCGTAGATCTCGCCTTGATGGTTGGCCAGCTTGTATGTTCCGGGCTTCAGAACTTTGGCGATGACGAATGGCCCTTCCCAGGGGGGCGTGAGCTTGTGCCTCCCTCGGGCGTCTTGCCGCAGCCGAAGCACCAGATCGCCCACCTGGAGTTCTCGGGACCGGACCCCTCGGGCGTGGTAGCGTCGCAGGGACTGTTGGTACCGCGCCGAGTGTAGTAAGGCCCTGTCCCGAGCTTCCTCCAGCTGGTCCAGCGATTCCTCTCGGCTAGCTTGGTTGCTTTGTTCGGTGTAGGCCCTCGCCCTCGGGGAGCCGTATTCCAGGTCAGTGGGCAAGATAGCTTCAGCCCCGTAGACCAGGAAAAACGGCGTGAAGCCCGTGGCACGACTCGGCGTCGTCCTTAGGCTCCAGACCACCGAGGGGAGTTCCTTCATCCATCGCTTGCCGAATTTGTTGAGGTCGTTGTAGATCCGAGGCTTGAGCCCTTGTAGAATCATGCCGTTGGCACGCTCTACTTGCCCATTCGACATGGGATGAGCCACGGCGGTCCAGTCCACCCGGATATGGTGATCCTCGCAAAAATCCAAGAATTTTTTGCCGGTGAACTGGGTGCCGTTGTCGGTGATGATGGAGTTCGGGACCTCGAAGCGATGGATGATGTTGGTGAAGAACGCCACCGCCTGCTCGGATCTGATGCTGTTCAGAGGTTGGACCTCGATCCACTTGGAGAATTTGTCGATGGCGACCAGCAGGTGCGTGTAGCCCCCGGGCGCCTTCTGCAAGGGACCGACGAGGTCCAGACCCCATACAGCGAAGGGCCAAGTGACGGGTATTGTCTGCAGAGCCTGAGCGGGCAGGTGCGTCCGCTTCGCATAGAATTGGCACCCTTCGCAGGTGCGGACAATTCTAGTGGCGTCAGCCACCGCCGTTGGCCAGTAGAAGCCTTGCCGGAAAGCATTTCCGACAAGGGCTCGGGGCGCTGCGTGGTGGCCGCAAGCCCCCAAGTGTATTTCTTGCAGCAGTTCCCGACCTTCGGCGATGGAGATGCATCGCTGGAGGATGCCCGAGGGGCTGCGATGGTAGAGCTCCTCTTCGTCGCCCAGCAAGACGAATGACTTGGCGCGTCGCGCTACCCGCCGAGCCTCGACTTGGTCGAGGGGTAGCTCTCCTCGACGGAGATATTGCAGGTACGGGGCCTGCCAATCTTGATCTGGCGTGGCCCCGCTCTGCCCTTCCTCGACATTCAGTGCCTCACCCTCGGAGGCCGAGGGTACCTTGGGCTGTGCCGAGGGTACCTCGGGTTGTGCCGAGGGTACCTCGGGCTCGGGCGCGTCGTCGAGCTTGACGGAGGGTTGATGCAGATCCCGGGAGAAGACATCCGGGGGGACTGTCGTTCGCCCCGAGGCTATCTTAGCCAGCTCGTCTGCGGTTTCGTTGTAGCGCCGAGCGATGTGGTTGAGCTCGAGCCCGAAGAACTTGTCTTCCAGGCGCCGAACCTCGTCGCAGTAGGCCTCCATCTTTGGGTCGCGGCAGTGGGAGTTCTTCATGACTTGGTCGATGACGAGCTGCGAATCACCGCGGGCGTCGAGGCGTCTGACCCCTAGCTCGATGGCGATCCGCAATCCGTTGACCAGAGCTTCGTACTCGGCCACATTGTTGGACGCCGGGAAATGGAGGCGCAGCACGTAGCGCAAGTGGTTTCCGAGGGGCGAGATGAAGAGCAGGCCTGCGCCGGCCCCCGTCTTCATCAGCGACCCGTCGAAAAACATGGTCCAGAGCTCCGGTTGGATCGGAGCCGTTGGCAGCTGGGTGTCGACCCATTCGGCCACGAAATCCGCCAACACCTGGGACTTGATGGCCTTCCGAGGGGCGAACGAGATCGTTTCGCCCATGATTTCCACCGCCCACTTTGCGATCCTGCCCGAGGCCTCTCGGCACTGGATGATCTCCCCCAGGGGGAAGGATGACACCACAGTTACCAGATGAGACTCGAAGTAGCGTCACAGCTTCCGCCTTGTAAGGATCACAGCATACAGCAGCTTTTGAACTTGCGGGTAGCGGATCTTAGTCTCGGACAGCACTTCGCTGATGAAGTAGACCGGCCTCTGAACGGGCAATGCATGCCCTTCCTCTTGCCTTTCGACCACAATCGCGGCGCTAACCACCTGAGTGGTCGCGGCGACGTAGACCAAGAGGGCTTCTCCATCCGCCGGGGGCACCAAGACAGGCGCCTTTGTAAGGAGCGCCTTCAGGTTGCCGAGGGCTTCCTCGGCCTCGGGGGTCCAAGCGAAACACTCGGCCTTCCTTAAGAGGCGGTACAGAGGCAGACCTCTTTCGCCGAGGCGTGAGATGAAGCGGCTCAGGGCCGCGAGGCATCCCATGACCCTCTGTACCCCTTTTAAGTCCTTGATGGGTCCCATGCTGGTGATGGCCACGATCTTCTCCGGGTTGGCTTCGATGCCTCGCTCGGAGACGATGAACCCTAGGAGCATGCCTCGGGGCACCCCGAAGACACACTTCTCAGGATTAAGCTTGACTCCTTTCGCCTTGAGACACCAGAATGTCACTTCAAGGTCGGAGAGGAGGTCGGAAGCCTTCCTTGTCTTGACTACGATGTCATCGACGTAGGCCTCGACTGTGCGACCGATGTGTTCGCCGAACACATGGTTCATGCACCGCTGGTACGTCGCGCCCGCATTCCTCAAACCAAACGGCATGGTGACATAGCAGTACATGCCGAACGGCGTGATGAAAGAGGTCGCGAGCTGGTCGGACTCTTTCATCCGGATCTGGTGATACCCTGAGTAGGCATCGAGGAAGGACAGGGTTTCGCACCCAGCGGTGGAATCCACGATTTGGTCGATGCGAGGCAGAGGGTAGGGAACCTTCGGACATGCTTTGTTGAGACCAGTGTAGTCTACACACATCCGCCATTTCCCCCCTTTCTTCCTCACAAGCACAGGGTTGGCAAGCCATTCGGGATGGAATACCTCTTTGATGAACCCTGCTGCCATTAGCTTGTGGATCTCTTCGCCAATCACTCTGCGCTTCTCCTCGTCGAATCGGCGCAGAGGCTGCCTGACGGGTCGGGCTCCGGCCCGAATATCCAGCGAGTGCTCGGCGACATCCCCCGGTATGCTGGGCATGTCCGAGGGACTCCACGCAAAGACGTCGGCGTTCGCGCGGAGAAAGTCGACGAGCACTGCTTCCTATTTGGGGTCGAGCCCGGAACCGATCCGGACCTGCTTGGTGGTGTCGCCACTGGGGTCGAGAGGGACTGCCTTGACCGTCTCCGCTGGTTCGAAGTTGCCGGCGTGGCGCTTCACGTCTGGCACCTCCTTGGAGAGGTTCTCCAGGTCGGCGATGAGGGCCTCGGACTCGGCGAGGGCCTCGGCGTACTCCACGCACTCCACGTCGCATTCGAACGCGTGTTTGTACGTGGGGCCGACGGTGATGACCCCGTTGGGGCCCGGCATCTTGAGCTTCAAGTAGGTGTAGTTGGGGACGACCATGAACTTCGCGTAGCATGGCCTCCCTAGCACGGCGTGGTAGGTTCCTCGGAACCCGACCACCTCGAACGTCAGGGTCTCCCTTCGGAAGTTGGAGGGTGTCCCGAAGCAGACGGGGAGGTCGAGTCGCCCGAGGGGCTGGACGCGCTTCCCAGGGATGATCCCGTGGAAGGGCGCAGCGCCTGCTCGGACGGAGGACAGATCGACACGCAGGAGCTTGAGGGTCTCGGTGTAGATGATGTTGAGGCAGCTGCCCCCATCCATCAGGACCTTGGTGAGCCTGACATCGCCGACAACGGGGTCGACGACGAGCGGGTATTTCCCCGGGCTCGGCACATGATCGGGGTGGTCGGCCTGGTCGAAAGTGATGGGCTTGTCGGACCAGTCTAGGTAGACTGGCGCCGCCACCTTCACCGAGCAGACCTCCCGGCGCTCTTGCTTGCGGTGCCGAGCCGAGGTATTCGCCGCATGCCCTCCATAGATCATGAAGCAGTCGCGGACCTCGGGGAATTCTCCTGCTAGGTGATCTTCGTTCTTGTCGTCGTCGCGGGTCCTGCCACCCTCGGCGGGTGGCCCGGCCCTGTGGAAGTGACGCCGAAGCATAACGCACTCCTCGAGGGTGTGCTTGACGGGCCCCTGATGGTAGGGGCACGGCTCCTTGAGCATCTTGTCGAAGAGGTTTGCACCTCCGGGGGGCTTCCGAGGGTTCTTATACTCGGCGGCGGCGACAAGGTCCGCGTCAGCGGCGTCGCGTTTCGATTGCGACTTCTTCTTGCCTTTCTTCTTGGCGCCGCGCGGAGCAGACGCCTCGGGAGCTTCTTCCGATGGGCGGCCTTGGGGCTGCTTGTCCTTTCGGAAGATAGCCTCGACCGCCTCCTGGCCAGAGGCGAACTTGGTGGCGATGTCCATCAGCTCGCTCGCCCTGGTGGGGGTTTTGTGACCCAGCTTGCTCACCAGGTCGCGGCAAGTGGTGTCGGCGAGGAACGCGCCGATGACATCCGAGTCGGTGATGTTGGGCAGCTCGGTGCGCTGCTTCGAGAATCGCCGGATGTAGTCCCGAAGCGGCTCCCCCGGCTGTTGCCGGCAGCTTCGAAGGTCCCAAGAATTCCCGGGGCGCACGTATGTGCCCTGGAAATTGCCAGCGAAGGCTTGGACCAAGTCGTCCCAGTTGGAGATCTGCCCCGGAGGCAGGTGCTCCAACCAGGCGCGAGCAGTGTCGGAGAGGAACAGGGGGAGGTTACGGATGATGAGGTTGTCGTCGTCCGTTCCACCCAGTTGGCAGGCAAGGCGGTAGTCCGCGAGCCACAGTTCCGGTCTCGTTTCCCCCGAGTACTTCGTGATAGTAGTCAGGGGTCGGAACCGGGTCGGGAATGGCGCCCGTCGGATGGCCCGACTGAAGGCCTGCGGACCGGGTGGTTCGGGCGAGGGACTCCGATCCTCCCCGCTGTCGTAGAGCCCCCCACGCCTGGGGTGGTAGCCTCGGCGCACCCTTTCGTCGAGGTGAGCCCGACGGTCGCGTCGATGGTGCTCGTTGCCGAGGTGGCCCGGGGCCGCAGGCGCGGTGTTGCGCGTGCGCCCGGTGTAGACCGAGGCTTCCCGCATGAATCGGGAAGTCGCGGCATGAGGTTCCGAGGGATAACCTTGCCTTCGGGAGGCAGTGCTCTCGGCCCGCCGGGCCGCAGCGCCTTCCAGGAGATTCTTGAGTTCTCCCTGGATTCGCCGACCCTCGGTGGTTGACGGCTCCGGCATCGCGCGGATGAGCATCGCTGCGGTTGCCAGGTTCGGACCAACCCCGCTGGATGCGGGCGGCGGCCTGATCCTGACATCGTTGGCGACGCGGTGCTGGAGACCTTGGGGCAGGTGACGTATTTCTCCGGCCAGGGGTTGGCCCACCCACGCCTGTCCGACGTCCCGACGGATCGGCTCAAGCGCTCCTGTTCCCTCGTTGAGCCTGGCCTGCACCTCGCGGACTTGCTCGAGTTGTGGGTCGTAACCCCCCGCCGGAGCGGGGACCACAGCTAGCTCCCGTGGGATGTCGGCGCGAGGCACCGGCCTAGGGAGATCACCGTTGTCGGCGTTTCGAGACAGGGGGGTCCCTAAGCTGACGAGTGAGTGTGCTGCGTGCCCCAGCCCAGATGGGTCGAGCGTGTGGGCGAGCGCGAAGGGGGAGAGGCGAGGTGGCCGGAGCCGAGCGTGAGACAGGTGGAAGTCCCGCGGCCTTCGAGTTCGTCCCGCGCCCAGGTCAGGTGCGCTTGCAGTAGGGGGATTACAAGCGTCCACGCGGGTGAGGGAAGCGAGCGGCCCCAAGAGAGCGCCTGTCCCGTCCTCGGTCCCGTGCGGCCAACCTCCTCTGAGAAGGCCCTGGTCCTTCCTTTTATAGTCGTAAGGAGAGGATCCAGGTGTACAATGGGGTGGTGTAGCAGAGTGCTACGTGTCTAGCGGAGGGAGAGCTAGCGCCCTAGGTACATGCCAATGTGGCAGCCGGAGAGATCTGGGCACCCTGCTGGCGTGATGTCGTGGCTGTCGGAGGTGCGGCGGAGCCTGATGGAGGGACAGCTGTTGGAGCGGTCGAGTCCCTGCTGACGTTGTCCTGCTTCCGTAAGAGAGCTGGGGGCCGCCGTCGTCATAGAGCTTGTGGAGCGCCATCATTGCCTCTCTGGCGGAGCTGACTGGATGAGACGTCGGTCTTGTTCTCCATGACCCGAGTCGATTCGGGGTGGGATGATGATGGCGCCTCCTGTTGACGTGGCGGTCTGTGCCCTAGGCAGGGCGACGTGGGGTTTCCTCCGAAGCCGAGGTTGAGTCTGTCTTCTGTTGCCGTGGCCGAGCCCGAGCCAAGGGGTCGGGCGAGGCGGAAGTCGTTCGGCCGAGGCCAGGGCGGAGTCCGAGCCCTGGGGTCGGGCGGAGCGGAGTTCGCCGTCTTCCGGGTCTTAGCCCGAGTCCGAGCCCTGGGGTCGGGCGGAGCGGAGTTCGCCGTCTTCCGGGTCTTAGCCCGAGTCCGAGCCCTGGGGTCGGGCGGAGCGGAGTTCGCCGTCTTCCAGGTCTTAGCCCGAGTCCGAGCCCTGGGGTCGGGCGGAGCGGAGTTCGCCGTGGCGCCTTTGGCAAGGCCTGATTGCCTGTCAGACTCACTCTGTCGAGTGGCACTGCAGTCGGAGTGGCGCAGGCGGCGCTGTCCTTCTGTCAGACTGGCCAGTGGAGCGGTGGAGTGACGGCGGTCACCTCGGCTCTGCCGGGGGCGCGTGTCAGGATAGAGGTGTCAGGCCACCTTTGCGTTAAATGCCCCTGCAATTTGGTCAGTCGGTGTGGTGATTTAGTCAAGGTTGCTTCTGAGCGAAGCCAAGGCCTTGGGCGAGCCGGTGATGTGTCCGCCATAAAAAGGGGGCCTCGGGCGAGACGGAAGTCTCTCGAGGTCGGCTGCCTTTGGCCGAGGCTAGGCTCGGGTGAAGCGTGATCGAGTCACTCGTGTGGACTGATCCCTGACTTAATCGTGCCCATCAGGCCTTTGCAGCTTTATGCTGATGGGGGTTACCAGCTGAGAATTAGGCGCCTTGAGGGTACCCCTAATTATGGTCCCCGACAGTAGCCCCCGAGCCTCGAAGGGAGTGTTAGCACTCGCTTGGAGGCTTTTGTCGCACTTTTTTGCAAGGGGACCAGCCTTTCTCGGTTGCATTTCGTTCCGGTGGGTGCGCGCGAGCGCACCCGCCGGGTGTAGCCCCCGAGGCCTCGGAGGAGTGGTTACACTCCTTCGAGGTCTTCATACTTCGCTTAACGCTTCGGCTGGTCTGGTCGTTCCCTCATGCGAACTGGCCGTAGCCCGGGTGCACGGTCGGGGCCCAAGCTCTCGGGCTGGTATGTTGACGCTGTCAACGATTCGGCCGGAGCCGGTTTTTGCGAGAGCAGCCCCCGAGCCTCTGCACGGGGCGAGAGGACGATCAGGGACAGACTCGGCTTTTTACATACGCCCCTACGTCGCCTTTCCGCAAGGAGGAGGGGGGGAGTGCGCCATGTTACCCTCGATGGGCACCGAACATGGTGTCTCCGGTGAGCTGCAAGCGGGTAATCCGAGTGGACGTCCGTGCCCCGTTCGTTGGGGGTCAGCTAGGGGCCCAGAGGCACGCCCAAAAGTACCTGCGGGTGATTTGCCGGACCCGGTCCCCTGGCGACGGGGTCCGAGGGCTCGATGCCTCCCTCCGATGGGATTCCGTTACAAGATCGTTCCCGCTGGTCTCGGAAATGTCCTAGGGTACCTCGGGAGCGCAGCCCGAGCCTCGGTTATGTATCGAACGTACCCCTGGTCATCCCTCGCTCGGTGTCTGAGGCGACTGTGAACCCTTCGGGGGCCAGCCTTCGAACCCCTGATCAGTAATGGGCGCGGAGCCCGAGTAGCCTGAGGCGGCCATGGAGCCCTTCGGGGGGCTGGCCTTCGAACCCCTGACCAGTAGTGGGTGTCGGGCCCACGCGATCTGAGGCGACTGTTGAACCCTCGGGGGGCCAGCCTTCGAACCCCTGATCAGTAATGGGGGGCTCGGAGCCCGGTTCCTTCGCGGAGAAGGATCCCTTTCGGGGTATCCCCCTTTCCCGGTCCCTGTTGCAAGAGATAGAGAAAGAGGAAAACGGAAAAGGATACGAAATCGGACGACGTGGCGTACCTTTTCTGACGCGGTTATTGCGGCGAAGGTGAAGCGTCGCGCGCTCCTCCTACCAGAGGCGCCGCGTGTCCCGCCGCGGAGTTAATGCGACGGGGCGAGTGGTTGGCGGGGCGGCCGTTGCGCGCGTGCGATCCGTTCGAGGAACGGGTCACGGGTGCATCGTCTTCACGCCGTGAGAGGAGGCTCTCTTGCTGTCTCAGGATGGGACGTGAGCCTGGCTGACGACGTGACCGCTGCGCCCGCCCGCCTGCTACCGCTATTACTGCCGGCCCACTTTCGGTCGCTTTGACCGACGCGCCAGTCTGGCGCTGTTGGGTCGCCTTGAGTCGTGGCATAGGCTTCGCAACCGAAGAGGCGCGATGGTGGCACAAGTGGCGGTGCGGTTGCTTGCATGCAGCAACTGGCGCGCCGGTTGCTCGACGCGTGGGCCTGGGTTCCAAGCTGGCGTGTCAGAAGTCGGAGAAGCGCGTTCATCTGGCACGGTTGCATGCCGCCTGCATGGCTGCCTGCCCCTTCTGCCCGTTGGTCTGGGCGAAAATGGGGGGTCGCCTGTAGCCGCTGGACGGTCGTGCGCACCATGCGCGGCGGTTTGGCTTCTTCTGCCCTGAGCCGGCTTGCATGACATGCGGGACCCAGCCCCCGAGTCGCAGGGGAGGGCCTTGGAGCGTGTTGGAGAAGACTCGGCCCGCGGCGCCTGGGGGCGCACGTAGGGGGAGTTGCCTTTAAAAGGAGGAAGGCTCCTTTCGTAAGGCAACCATGTCTTCTTCCTCCCTTAAGCGTCGGGTCTTCCCGTCTTCCAAGCCCCCGGATGGGGGGTATCCGCCGCCTTTCCGCCTCCTTGTTGGAGGAACGCAACTCCATGGGAGTTGGTACCTCTCAGCCATCGTTCGGCTTCAAGGATTTTCATCAGGCAGCCTGGTTGCTCCCTTCCGCCGGTGGCCACCCAAGACGGTGACCTCCAGCTCCTGGATGGGGAGAGACAGACCAGGCTGTGATCCCGCCCTCAGCGTTGGGTGCGTTCGTCATCCTCGCTGGGGCGGGGGCCGAGGCGAGCCGGGGCTCTACCTCGCGTGCGGGTCGGCGAGCCACCTCCTCCTCCAGCTTCTGGTGGTGGCAATCGTCCTCCCGCGCTGTGACGGAGTCGTCCTCCAGTCATGCCGGGGAAGGCGAACTGTTGCTGTCCAGCTAGGATGCAACATTCCGTCTTCCCCCTCGCATTCGGGGCGAGGACGGCAGCGAGGATCTACCGGAGCGCTTGGGAGCGGCCCGCTCTTTGGCTTTGATGGCTTGTTCGCATCCCTTGAGTGGGACCGCGAACAAGAGCCTTCCGGTGACTGCGTTCACCTGGGGCCATGGCTGCCGCTGCAGAGGTCGTCGCCCCGCAGGCCCGAGGTCGCTCGTACCCTCGGGGACGGAACCAGAGTCCCGTTTGTGATGGCACCTTGGATGCCAGTGAGTTCGTTCATTGTGGCTGTCGAGGCCTGAACGTGTATGTAATTTTGGCATGGAGCCGTGTTTTTTCCTCATTTTCGAGCACTAAGTCTCGCCTGTTTGATTATCTGAACCGCTTTACCAAGCATGAGTTGCCCCGTGCCAAGGTGACGGGTGAGGTATCCGTATCCCGGAGGCGTAGGAATCCCTCGGCCCGTTCGGCCTTGTTATGTGAGGCTCCTCTAGCTTAGTTGAAGAGACCCCTCGGCCGCCCTTCGGTGGATCGGGGCCGGGGGTAGCGATATCAGTATGAACAGAGGCGGAGTTGGCTCGAGAATGGGGAACCTGGTTGGCCGGAGCCTAGCCGTGTTGTCCGTCAGCGGAGCCGACGCCAAAGTCGATCAGTCGAGGCCTCGGATCGGGCTGGCGCCCTTGGAAGCCGGTTGACCGAGGCCCCAGGGGTAACCGGTTGAGCCGCCTGCTCGGGCCGGATTCCCGGAGGAGCCCCTGGACCGCGGCGCCGCCCGAGGCTGGGTCGGGCTTTGCTGAAGACGTCGTCGATGCCGAGGATGCTACGGCTCCCTTCGGCGTGAAGACCCGAGCCTGCAGGATCAGATCATCTTGTAGCGTGTGCTTTCTGCGGCCGCCGAGGCCAGAAGAACACGCCCTCGCCGCGCTCGCGAAGCTGCGTCTTTTTTCCTCCTGTTCCGAGCATCTGGACTCTGTCGGTAACAGGGATGTTTGTGTGAGCGAGAGTTGCTTTTCGCGGAAGGGACGAGTGAGGTATCCGTATCCCAGAGGCGTGGGAATCCCTCGGCTCGGTCGGCCTTGCCGCTTACGCGTACTTTCACCCGTCCATGAGGCCCTGTCCCCGACTTAGCCGAGAAAGCTTGAAGGACTGCTTCGGCAGGAGAGCTTCCGAACGTGATGACTCGTTCGGTCCACGGAGTCGCCTTACCCGAGCGCAAGTTACTTATCGCAGAAAGGGACGAGTGAGGTATCCGTATCCCGGAGGCGTAGGAGTCCCTCGGCTCGGTCAGCCTTGGCTGCTTACGTGTACCTCGTCGTTTCCAGGATCCGCTTTCCGAAGTAGTCAAGAAGCACGAAAGAAATCCTGCTAAAAAGAGTTCCTTTTTCGAGGAAAGATTCGACGCAGAGGGGGTCTCCCCCCTTTTTCATGTCGTAGCTGCCGTCGAAGGACATGAACTCGAGAGTCCCGAAACGAAGCACCGTCCCGGGCCGGAGAGGTTGCTGGAGACTGCCCATGTGGAGCTTGACGGGGAGCTGTTCGTCAGCACGCAGCAGGCCCCTACCTGGCGCGCCAACTGTCGGCGTTTCGAGACAGGGGGGTCCCTAAGCCGACGAGTGAGTGTGCTGCGTGCCCCAGCCCAGATGGGTCGAGCGCGTGGGCGAGTACACTCCTTCGAGGTCTTAATACTTCGCTTAACGCTTCGGCTGGTCTGGTCGTTCCCTCATGCGAACTGGCCGTAGCCCGGGTCCACGGTCGGGGCCCAAGCTCTCGGGCTGGTATGTTGACGCTGTCAACGATTCGGCCGGAGCCGGTTTTTGCGAGAGCAGCCCCCGAGCCTCTGCACGGGGCGAGAGGACGATCAGGGACAGACTCGGCTTTTTACATACGCCCCTACGTCGCCTTTCCGCAAGGAGGAGGGGGGAGTGCGCCATGTTACCCTCGATGGGCACCGAACATGGTGTCTCCGGTGAGCTGCAAGCGGGTAATCCGAGTGGACGTCCGTGCCCCGTTCGTTGGGGGTCGGCTAGGGGCCCAGAGGCACGCCCAAAAGTACCTGCGGGTGATTTGCCGGACCCGGTCCCCTGGCGACGGGGTCCGAGGGCTCGATGCCTCCCTCCGATGGGATTCCGTTACAAGATCGTTCCCGCTGGTCTCGGAAATGTCCTAGGGTACCTCGGGAGCGCAGCCCGAGCCTCGGTTATGTATCGAACGTACCCCTGGTCATCCCTCGCTCGGTGTCTGAGGCGACTGTGAACCCTTCGGGGGCCAGCCTTCGAACCCCTGATCAGTAATGGGCGCGGAGCCCGAGTAGCCTGAGGCGGCCATGGAGCCCTTCGGGGGGCTGGCCTTCGAACCCCTGACCAGTAGTGGGTGTCGGGCCCACGCGATCTGAGGCGACTGTTGAACCCTCGGGGGGCCAGCCTTCGAACCCCTGATCAGTAATGGGGGGCTCGGAGCCCGGTTCCTTCGCGGAGAAGGATCCCTTTCGGGGTATCCCCCTTTCCCGGTCCCTGTTGCAAGAGATAGAGAAAGAGGAAAACGGAAAAGGATACGAAATCGGACGACGTGGCGTACCTTTTCTGACGCGGTTATTGCGGCGAAGGTGAAGCGTCGCGCGCTCCTCCTACCAGAGGCGCCGCGTGTCCCGCCGCGGAGTTAATGCGACGGGGCGAGTGGTTGGCGGGGCGGCCGTTGCGCGCGTGCGATCCGTTCGAGGAACGGGTCACGGGTGCACCGTCTTCACGCCGTGAGAGGAGGCTCTCTTGCTGTCTCAGGATGGGACGTGAGCCTGGCTGACGACGTGACCGCTGCGCCCGCCCGCCTGCCACCGCTATTACTGCCGGCCCACTTTCGGTCGCTTTGACCGACGCGCCAGTCTGGCGCTGTTGGGTCGCCTCGAGTCGTGGCATAGGCTTCGCAACCGAAGAGGCGCGATGGTGGCACAAGTGGCGGTGCGGTTGCTTGCATGCAGCAACTGGCGCGCCGGTTGCTCGACGCGTGGGCCTGGGTTCCAAGCTGGCGTGTCAGAAGTCGGAGAAGCGCGTTCATCTGGCGCGGTTGCATGCCGCCTGCATGGCTGCCCGCCCCTTCTGCCCGTTGGTCTGGGCGAAAATGGGGGGTCGCCTGTAGCCGCTGGACGGTCGTGCGCACCATGCGCGGCGGTTTGGCTTCTTCTGCCCTGAGCCGGCTTGCATGACATGCGGGACCCAGCCCCCGAGTCGCAGGGGAGGGCCTTGGAGCGTGTTGGAGAAGACTCGGCCCGCGGCGCCTGGGGGCGCACGTAGGGGGAGTTGCCTTTAAAAGGAGGAAGGCTCCTTTCGTAAGGCAACCATGTCTTCTTCCTCCCTTAAGCGTCGGGTCTTCCCGTCTTCCAAGCCCCCGGATGGGGGGTATCCGCCGCCTTTCCGCCTCCTTGTTGGAGGAACGCAACTCCATGGGAGTTGGTACCTCTCAGCCATCGTTCGGCTTCAAGGATTTTCATCAGGCAGCCTGGTTGCTCCCTTCCGCCGGTGGCCACCCAAGACGGTGACCTCCAGCTCCTGGATGGGGAGAGACAGACCAGGCTGTGATCCCGCCCTCAGCGTTGGGTGCGTTCGTCATCCTCGCTGGGGCGGGGGCCGAGGCGAGCCGGGGCTCTACCTCGCGTGCGGGTCGGCGAGCCACCTCCTCCTCCAGCTTCTGGTGGTGGCAATCGTCCTCCCGCGCTGTGACGGAGTCGTCCTCCAGTCATGCCGGGGAAGGCGAACTGTTGCTGTCCAGCTAGGATGCAACATTCCGTCTTCCCCCTCGCATTCGGGGCGAGGACGGCAGCGAGGATCTACCGGAGCGCTTGGGAGCGGCCCGCTCTTTGGCTTTGATGGCTTGTTCGCATCCCTTGAGTGGGACCGCGAACAAGAGCCTTCCGGTGACTGCGTTCACCTGGGGCCATGGCTGCCGCTGCAGAGGTCGTCGCCCCGCAGGCCCGAGGTCGCTCGTACCCTCGGGGACGGAACTGGAGTCCCGTTTGTGATGGCACCTTGGATGCCAGTGAGTTCGTTCATTGTGGCTGTCGAGGCCTGAACGTGTATGTAATTTTGGCACGGAGCCGTGTTTTTTCCTCATTTTCGAGCACTAAGTCTCGCCTGTTTGATTATCTGAACCGCTTTACCAAGCATGAGTTGCCCCGTGCCAAGGTGACGGGTGAGGTATCCGTATCCCGGAGGCGTAGGAATCCCTCGGCCCGTTCGGCCTTGTTATGTGAGGCTCCTCTAGCTTAGTTGAAGAGACCCCTCGGCCGCCCTTCGGTGGATCGGGGCCGGGGGTAGCGATATCAGTATGAACAGAGGCGGAGTTGGCTCGAGAATGGGGAACCTGGTTGGCCGGAGCCTAGCCGTGTTGTCCGTCAGCGGAGCCGACGCCAAAGTCGGTCAGTCGAGGCCTCGGATCGGGCTGGCGCCCTTGGAAGCCGGTTGACTGAGGCCCCAGGGGTAACCGGTTGAGCCGCCTGCTCGGGCCGGATTCCCGGAGGAGCCCCTGGACCGCGGCGCCGCTCGAGGCTGGGTCGGGCTTTGCTGAAGACGTCGTCGATGCCGAGGATGCTACGGCTCCCTTCGGCGTGAAGACCCGAGCCTGCAGGATCAGATCATCTTGTAGCGTGTGCTTTCTGCGGCCGCCGAGGCCAGAAGAACACGCCCTCGCCGCGCTCGCGAAGCTGCGTCTTTTTTCCTCCTGTTCCGAGCATCTGGACTCTGTCGGTAACAGGGATGTTTGTGTGAGCGAGAGTTGCTTTTCGCGGAAGGGACGAGTGAGGTATCCGTATCCCAGAGGCGTGGGAATCCCTCGGCTCGGTCGGCCTTGCCGCTTACGCGTACTTTCACCCGTCCATGAGGCCCTGTCCCCGACTTAGCCGAGAAAGCTTGAAGGACTGCTTCGGCAGGAGAGCTTCCGAACGTGATGACTCGTTCGGTCCACGGAGTCGCCTTACCCGAGCGCAAGTTACTTATCGCAGAAAGGGACGAGTGAGGTATCCGTATCCCGGAGGCGTAGGAGTCCCTCGGCTCGGTCAGCCTTGGCTGCTTACGTGTACCTCGTCGTTTCCAGGATCCGCTTTCCGAAGTAGTCAAGAAGCACGAAAGAAATCCTGCTAAAAAGAGATCCTTTTTCGAGGAAAGATTCGACGCAGAGGGGGTCTCCCCCCTTTTAGCCCCCGAGGGAGGGTCGGGCTTTGCCAAGGCTAGGCCGACCCTTCCTTGACAACTAAACTTTGCGTAGGTGCGAGGTATATGAACAACTTGAAAACATCTTAAGGGTAGAAGTGACGTAGCTGTTTGATGTTCCAAGCGTTGCCGTAGATCTCGCCTTGATTGCTGGCCAGCTTGTATGTTCCGGGCTTCAGAACTTTGGCGATGACGAATGGCCCTTCCCAGGGGGGCGTGAGCTTGTGCCTCCCTCGGGCGTCTTGTCGCAGCCGAAGCACCAGGTCGCCCACCTGGAGTTCTCGGGACCGGACCCCTCGGGCGTGGTAGCGTCGCAGGGACTGTTGGTACCGCGCCGAGTGTAGCAAGGCCCTGTCCCGAGCTTCCTCCAGCTGGTCCAGCGATTCCTCTCGGCTGGCTTGGTTGCTTTGTTCGGTGTAGGCCCTCGCCCTCGGGGAGCCGTATTCCAGGTCAGTGGGCAAGATAGCTTCAGCCCCGTAGACCAGGAAAAACGGCGTGAAGCCCGTGGCACGACTCGGCGTCGTCCTTAGGCTCCAGACCACCGAGGGGAGTTCCTTCATCCATCGCCTGCCGAACTTGTTGAGGTCGTTGTAGATCCGAGGCTTGAGCCCTTGTAGAATCATGCCGTTGGCACGCTCTACCTGCCCATTCGACATGGGATGAGCCACGGCGGCCCAGTCCACCCGGATATGGTGATCTTCGCAAAAATCCAAGAATTTTTTGCCGGTGAACTGGGTGCCGTTGTCGGTGATGATGGAGTTCGGGACCCCGAAGCGATGGATGATGTTGGTGAAGAATGCCACCGCCTGCTCGGACCTGATGCTGTTCAGAGGTCGGACCTCGATCCACTTGGAGAATTTGTCGATGGCGACCAGCAGGTGCGTGTAGCCCCCGGGCGCCTTCTGCAAGGGACCGACGAGGTCCAGACCCCATACAGCGAAGGGCCAGGTGATGGGTATTGTCTGCAGAGCCTGAGCGGGCAGGTGTGTCCGCTTCGCATAGAATTGGCACCCTTCGCAGGTGCGGACAATTCTAGTGGCGTCAGCCACCGCCGTTGGCCAGTAGAAGCCTTGCCGGAAAGCATTTCCAACAAGGGCTCGGGGTGCTGCGTGGTGGCCGCAAGCCCCCGAGTGTACTTCTTGCAGCAGTTCCCGACCTTCGGCGATGGAGATGCATCGCTAGAGGATGCCCGAGGGGCTGCGATGGTAGAGCTCCTCTTCGTCGCCCAGCAAGATGAATGACTTGGCGCGTCGCGCTACCCGCCGAGCCTCGACTTGGTCGAGGGGTAGCTCTCCTCGACGGAGATATTGCAGGTACGGGGCCTGCCAATCTTGGTCTGGCGTGGCCCCGCTCTGCCCTTCCTCGACGTTCAATGCCCCGCCCTCGGGGGCCGAGGGTACCTCGGGCTGGGCCGAGGGTACCTCGGGCTGAGCCGAGGGTACCTCGGGCTGAGCCGAGGGTACCTCGGGCTGAGCCGAGGGTACTTCGGGCTGAGCCGAGGGTACCTCGGGCTCGGGCGCGTCGTCGAGCTTGACGGAGGGTTGATGCAGATCCCGGGAGAAGACGTCCGGGGGGACTGTCGTTCGCCCCGAGGCTATCTTAGCCAGCTCGTCTGCGGTTTCGTTGTAGCGCCGAGCGATGTGGTTGAGCTCGAGCCCGAAGAACTTGTCTTCCAGGCGCCGAACCTCGTCGCAGTAGGCCTCCATCTTCGGGTCGCGGCAGTGGGAGTTCTTCATGACTTGGTCGATGACGAGCTGCGAATCACCGCGGGCGTCGAGGCGTCTGACCCCTAGCTCGATGGCGATCCGCAATCCGTTGACCAGAGCTTCATACTCGGCCACATTGTTGGACGCCGGGAAGTGGAGGCGCAGCACGTAGCGCAAGTGCTTTCCGAGGGGCGAGATGAAGAGCAGGCCCGCGCCGGCCCCCGTCTTCATCAGCGACCCGTCGAAAAACATGGTCCAGAGCTCCGGTTGGATCGGAGTCGTTGGCAGTTGGGTGTCGACCCATTCGGCCACGAAATCCGCCAACACTTGGGACTTGATGGCCTTCCGAGGGGCGAACGAGACCGTTTCGCCCATGATCTCCACCGCCCACTTTGCGATCCTGCCCGAGGCCTCTCGGCACTGGATGATCTCCCCCAAGGGGAAGGATGACACCACAGTCACCGGATGGGACTCGAAGTAGTGTCGTAGCTTCCGCCTTGTCAGGATCACAGCATGCAGCAGCTTTTGAACTTGTGGGTAGCGGATCTTAGTCTCGGACAGCACTTCGCTGATGAAGTAGACCGGCCTCTGAACGGGCAATGTATGCCCTTCCTCCTGCCTTTCGACCACAATCGCGGCGCTAACCACCTGAGTGGTCGCGGCGACGTAGACCAAGAGGGTTTCTCCGTCCGCCGGCGGCACCAAGACTGGCGCCTTTGTAAGGAGCGCCTTCAGGCTGCCGAGGGCTTCCTCGGCCTCAGGGGTCCAAGCGAAACATTCGGCCTTCCTTAAGAGGTGGTACAGAGGCAGACCTCTTTCGCCGAGGCGTGAGATGAAGCGGCTCAGGGCCGCGAGGCATCCCATGAGCCTCTGTACCCCTTTTAAGTCCTTGATGGGTCCCATGCTGGTGATGGCCGCAATCTTCTCCGGGTTGGCTTCGATGCCTCGCTCAGAGACGATGAACCCTAGGAGCATGCCTCGAGGTACCCCGAAGACACACTTCTCAGGATTAAGCTTGACTCCTTTCGCCTTGAGACACCGGAATGTCACTTCAAGGTCGGAGAGGAGGTCGGAAGCCTTCCGTGTCTTGACTACGATGTCATCGACGTAGGCCTCGACTGTGCGACCGATGTGTTGGCCGAACACATGGTTCATGCACCGCTGGTACGTCGCGCCTGCATTCCTCAAGCCGAACGGCATGGTGACATAGCAGTACATGCCGAACGGCGTGATGAAAGAAGTCGCGAGCTGGTCGGACTCTTTCATCCGGATCTGGTGATACCCCGAGTAGGCATCGAGGAAGGACAGGGTTTCGCACCCAGCAGTGGAATCCACGATTTGGTCGATGCGAGGCAGAGGGTAGGGAACCTTCGGACATGCTTTGTTGAGACCAGTGTAGTCTACACACATCCGCCATTTCCCCCCTTTCTTCCTCACAAGCACAGGGTTGGCAAGCCATTCGGGATGGAATACCTCTTTGATGAACCCTGCCGCCATTAGCTTGTGGATCTCTTCGCCAATCGCTCTGTGCTTTTCCTCGTCGAATCGGCGCAGAGGCTGCCTGACGGGTCGGGCTCCGGCCCGAATATCCAGCGAGTGCTCGGCGACATCCCTCGGTATGCCGGGCATGTCCGAGGGACTCCACGCAAAGACGTCGGCGTTTGCGCGGAGAAAGTCGACGAGCACTGCTTCCTATTTGGGGTCGAGCCCGGAACCGATCCGGATCTGCTTGGTGGTGTCGCCACTGGGGTCGAGGGGGACGACCTTGACCGTCTCCGCTGGCTCGAAGTTGCCGGCATGGCGCTTCACGTCTGGGACCTCCTTGGAGAGGTTCTCCAGGTCGGCGATGAGGGCCTCGGACTCGGCGAGGGCCTCGGCGTACTCCACGCACTCCACGTCGCATTCGAACGCGTGTTTGTACGTGGGGCCGACGGTGATGACCCCGTTGGGGCCCGGCATCTTGAGCTTCAGGTAGGTGTAGTTGGGGACGGCCATGAACTTCGCGTAGCATGGCCTCCCTAGCACGGCGTGGTAGGTTCCTCGGAACCCGACCACTTCGAACGTCAGGGTCTCCCTTCGGAAGTTGGAGGGCGTCCCGAAGCAGACTGGGAGGTCGAGTCGCCCGAGGGGCTGGACGCGCTTCCCAGGGATGATCCCGTGGAAGGGCGCAGCGCCTGCTCGGACGGAGGACGGATCGACGCGCAGAAGCTTGAGGGTCTCGGCGTAGATGATGTTGAGGCAGCTGCCCCCGTCCATCAGGACCTTGGTGAGCCTGACATCGCCGACAACGGGGTCGACGACGAGCGGGTATTTCCCCGGGCTCGGCACATGGTCGGGGTGGTCGGCCCGGTCGAAAGTGATGGGCTGGTCGGACCAGTCTAGGTAGACTGGCGCCGCCACCTTCACCGAGCAGACCTCCCGGCGCTCTTGCTTGCGGTGCCGAGCCGAGGTATTCGCCGCATGCCCTCCATAGATCATGAAGCAGTCGCGGACCTCGGGGAACCCCCCTGCTGGGTGATCTTCGTTCTTGTCGTCGTCGTGGGCCCTGCCACCCTCGGCGGGTGGCCCGGCCCTGTGGAAATGACGCCGAAGCATAACACACTCCTCGAGGGTGTGCTTGACGGGCCCCTGATGGTAGGGGCACGGCTCCTTGAGCATCTTGTCGAAGAGGTTTGCACCTCCGGGGGGCTTCCGAGGGTTCTTATACTCGGCGGCGGCGACAAGGTCCGCGTCGGCGGCGTCGCGTTTCGATTGCGACTTCTTCTTGCCTTTCTTCTTGGCGCCGCGCGGAGCAGACGCCTCGGGAGCTTCTTCCGATGGGCGGCCCTGGGGCTGCTTGTCCTTTCGGAAGATAGCCTCGACCGCCTCCTGGCCGGAGGCGAACTTGGTGGCGATGTCCATCAGCTCGCTCGCCCTGGTGGGGGTTTTGCGACCCAGCTTGCTCACCAGGTCGCGGCAAGTGGTGCCGGCGAGGAACGCGCCGATGACATCCGAGTCGGTGATGTTGGGCAGCTCGGTGCGCTGCTTCGAGAATCGCCGGATGTAGTCCCGGAGCGACTCCCCCGGCTGTTGCCGGCAGCTTCGAAGGTCCCAGGAGTTCCCGGGGCGCACGTATGTGCCCTGGAAATTGCCAACGAAGGCTTGGACCAAGTCGTCCCAGTTGGAAATCTGCCCCGGAGGCAGGTGCTCCAACCAGGCGCGAGCAGTGTCGGAGAGGAACAGGGGGAGGTTGCGGATGATGAGGTTGTCGTCGTCCGTTCCACCCAGTTGGCAGGCAAGGCGGTAGTCCGCGAGCCACAGTTCCGGTCTCGTTTCCCCCGAGTACTTTGTGATAGTAGTCGGGGGTCGGAACCAGGTCGGGAATGGCGCCCGTCGGATGGCCCGACTGAAGGCCTACGGACCGGGTGGTTCGGGCGAGGGACTCCGATCCTCCCCGCTGTCGTAGCGCCCCCCACGCCTGGGGTGGTAGCCTCGGCGCACCCTTTCGTCGAGGTGAGCCCGACGGTCGCGTCGATGGTGCTCGTTGCCGAGGTGGCCCGGGGCCGCAGGCGCGGTGTTGCGCGTGCGCCCGGTGTAGACCGAGGCTTCCCGCATGAATCGGGAAGTCGCGGCATGAGGTTCCGAGGGATATCCTTGCCTCCGGGATGCAGTGCTCTCGGCCCGCCGGGCCGCAGCGCCTTCCAGGAGATTCTTGAGTTCTCCCTGGATTCGCCGACCCTCGGTGGTTGACGGCTCCGGCATCGCGCGGATGAGCATCGCCGCGGTTGCCAGGTTCTGACCGACCCCGCTGGATGCGGGCGGCAGCCTGATCCTGACATCGTTGGCGACGCGGTGCTGGAGACCTTGGGGCAGATGACGTATTTCTCCGGCCAGGGGTTGGCCCACCCATGCCTGTCCGACGTCCCGACGGATCGGCTCAAGTGCTCCTGTTCCCTCGTTGAGCCTGGCCTGCGCCTCGCGGACTTGCTCGAGTTGTGGGTCGTAACCCCCCGCCGGAGCGGGGACCACAGCTAGCTCCCGTGGGATGTCGGCGCGAGGCACCGGCCTGGGGAGGTCACCATCCTCCGGCATGCCAAGATGGTTGCCTTCGGTGGGATCCCCTAGCTCGATGTGGAAACATTCGCGGCTTGGGCCGCAGCTCTCGTCGCCAAGGCTGCGGCTTCCATCGGAACAGTCGGATAGACAGTAGTCACATGCGGTCATGAAGTCCCGCACGGCACTGGGGTTGCCAAGTCCGGAGAAATCCCAACCGATGCTGGGATCGTCATCTTCCTCGGACCCAGAGGGCCCGTAGGTCGAGACGTCCGTCAGTCGGTCCCAAGGTGACCGCATACAGAACCTCAGTGGGGTTGCACTCGCCTCAATGAGAGCGCCCGCCAAAACGAGGTCGTTTGGCGGGTTGAGGCCGAGTCGAAATGACGCAAGATGGGAGTTAGTCGTTACCTTTTGGTCGACGAGGAGCGACGTAGTCACATCGGGGACTGGTTGCGCCGTCATCTCTGGTTCGAGGGCGACGTCCTGCAGGCTTTCCGCGAGCGCGCCGGCGTCGTCTTCTTGCTCAAGGTCAGCGTGCCGCGGGGGGACGGCGCTCGCCTCCGTCTCGAACGCGAGGTCGACGTCCGGCGTGCCTTCCGTCGGGGCGTCGGGGGCGTCGATTCGCTCGACGGCCGACGAAGCGCGGCCTCCCGTCTGGCCTTGACGGCTCCGCCTCCTCCTCCGTTGGCGGGGGAGAGAACGGAGCGAGCCCGAATATTGCTCTTCCACCACGCGGGGAAGACGTCGTCGATTCCGCCGCCGGCGGGCGGGTTGTCGGCCGCCATTGTCGTAGTCACGCGGCGGTGGAAGAAGTGTCATGTCGTAGCTGCCGTCGAAGGACATGAACTCGAGAGTCCCGAAACGAAGCACCGTCCCGGGCCGGAGAGGTCGCTGGAGACTGCCCATCTGGAGCTTGACGGGGAGCTGTTCGTCAGCACGCAGCAGGCCCCTACCTGGCGCGCCAACTGTCGGCGTTTCGAGACAGGGGGGTCCCTAAGCCGACGAGTGAGTGTGCTGCGTGCCCCAGCCCAGATGGGTCGAGCGCGTGGGCGAGCGCGAAGGGGGGAGAGGCGAGGTGGCCGGAGCCGAGCGTGAGAGAGGTGGAAGTCCCGCGGCCTTCGTGTTCGTCCCGCGCCCAGGTCAGGTGCGCTTGCAGTAGGGGGATTACAAGCGTCCACGCGGGTGAGGGAAGCGAGCGGCCCCAAGAGAGCGCCTGTCCCGTCCTCGGTCCCGCGCGGCCAACCTCCTCTGAGAAGGCCCTGGTCCTTCCTTTTATAGTCGTAAGGAGAGGATCCAGGTGTACAATGGGGTGGTGTAGCAGAGTGCTACGTGTCTAGCGGAGGGAGAGCTAGCGCCCTAGGTACATGCCAATGTGGCAGCCGGAGAGATCTGGGCACCCTGCTGGCGTGATGTCGTGGCTGTCGGAGGTGCGGCGGAGCCTGATGGAGGGACAGCTGTTGGAGCGGTCGAGTCCCTGCTGACGTTGTCCTGCTTCCGTAAGAGAGCTGGGGGCCGCCGTCGTCATAGAGCTTGTGGAGGGCCATCATTGCCTCTCTGGCGGAGCTGACTGGATGAGACGTCGGTCTTGTTCTCCATGACCCGAGTCGATTCGGGGTGGGATGATGATGGCGCCTCCTGTTGACGTGGCGGTCTGTGCCCTAGGCAGGGCGACGTGGGGTTTCCTCCGAAGCCGAGGTTGAGTCTGTCTTCTGTTGCCGTGGCCGAGCCCGAGCCAAGGGGTCGGGCGAGGCGGAAGTCGTTCGGCCGAGGCCAGGGCGGAGTCCGAGCCCTGGGGTCGGGCGGAGCGGAGTTCGCCGTCTTCCGGGTCTTAGCCCGAGTCCGAGCCCTGGGGTCGGGCGGAGCGGAGTTCGCCGTCTTCCGGGTCTTAGCCCGAGTCCGAGCCCTGGGGTCGGGCGGAGCGGAGTTCGCCGTCTTCCGGGTCTTAGCCCGAGTCCGAGCCCTGGGGTCGGGCGGAGCGGAGTTCGCCGTGGCGCCTTTGGCAAGGCCTGATTGCCTGTCAGACTCACTCTGTCGAGTGGCACTGCAGTCGGAGTGGCGCAGGCGGCGCTGTCCTTCTGTCAGACTGGCCAGTGGAGCAGTGGAGTGACGGCGGTCACCTCGGCTCTGCCGGGGGCGCGTGTCAGGATAGAGGTGTCAGGCCACCTTTGCGTTAAATGCCCCTGCAATTTGGTCAGTTGGTGTGGTGATTTAGTCAAGGTTGCTTCTGAGCGAAGCCAAGGCCTTGGGCGAGCCGGTGATGTGTCCGCCATAAAAAGGGGGCCTCGGGCGAGACGAAAGTCTCTCGAGGTCGGCTGCCTTTGGCCGAGGCTAGGCTCGGGTGAAGCGTGATCGAGTCACTCGTGTGGACTGATCCCTGACTTAATCGTGCCCATCAGGCCTTTGCAGCATTATGCTGATGGGGGTTACCAGCTGAGAATTAGGCGCCTTGAGGGTACCCCTAATTATGGTCCCCGACAACCGTCCTCCGGCATGCCAAGATGGTTGCCTTCGGAGGGATCCCCTAGCTCGATGTGGAAACATTCGCGGCTTGGGCCGCAGCTCTCGTCGCCAAGGCTGCGGCTTCCATCGGAACAGTCGGATAGGCAGTAGTCACATGCGGTCATGAAGTCCCGCACGACACTGGGGTTGCCAAGTCCAGAGAAATCCCAAGCGATGCTGGGATCGTCATCTTCCTCGGACCCAGAGGGCCCGTAGGTCGAGACGTCCGTCAGTCGGTCCCAAGGCGACCGCATACGGAACCTCAGTGGGGTTGCACTCGCCTCAATGAGAGCGCCCGCCAAAACGAGGTCGTTTGGCGGGTTGAGGTCGAGTCGAAATGACGCAAGATGGGAGTTAGTCGGTACCTTTTTGTCGACGAGGAGCGACGTAATCACATCGGGGACTGGTTGCACCGTCAACTCTGGTTCGAGGGCGACGTCCTGCAGGCTTTCCGCGAGCGCGCCGGCGTCGTCTTCTTGCTCGGGGTCAGCGTGCCGCGGGGGGTCGGCGCTTGCCTCCGTCTTGAACGCGAGGTCGACGTCCGGCGTGCCTTCCGTCGGGGCGTCGGGGGCGTCGATTCGCTCGACGGCCGACGAAGCGCGGCCTCCCACCTAGCCTTGACGGCCCCGCCTCCTCCTCCGTTGGCGGGGGAGAGAACGGAGCGAGCCCGAATGTTGCCCTTCCACCACGCGGGGAAGACGTCGTCGATTCCGCCGCCGGCGGGCGGGTTGTCGGCCGCCATTGTCGTAGTCGCGCGGCGGTGGAAGAAGTATCATGTCGTAGCTGCCGTCGAAGGACATGAACTCAAGAGTCCCGAAACGAAGCACCGTCCCGGGCCGGAGAGGTTGCTGGAGACTGCCCATCTGGAGCTTGACAGGGAGCTGTTCGTCAGCACGCAGCAGGCCCCTACCTGGCGCGCCAACTGTCGGTGTTTCGAGACAGGGGGGTCCCTAAGCCGACGAGTGAGTGTGCTGCGTGCCCCAGCCCAGATGGGTCGAGCGCGTGGGCGAGCGCGAAGGGGGGAGAGGCGAGGTGGCTGTAGTCGAGCGTGAGAGAGGTGGAAGTCCCGCGGCCTTCGTGTTCATCCCGCGCCCAGGTCAGGTGCGCTTGCAGTAGGGGGGTTACAAGCGTCCACACGGGTGAGGGAAGCGAGCGGCCCCAAAAGAGCGCCTGTCCCGTCCTCGGTCCCGCGCGGCCAACCTTCTCTAAGAAGGCCCTGGTCCTCCCTTTTATAGTCGTAAGGAGAGGATCCAGGTGTACAATGGGGGGTGTAGCAGAGTGCTACGTGTCTAGCGGAGGGAGAGCTAGCGCCCTAGGTACATGCCAATGTGGCAGCCGGAGAGATCTGGGCACCCTGCTGGCGTGATGTCGTGGCTGTCGGAGGTGCGGCGGAGCCTGGCGGAGGGACAGCTGTTGGAGCGGTCGAGTCCCTCCTGACGTCGTCCTGCTTCCGTAAGAGAGCTGGGGGCCGCCGTCGTCATAGAGCTTGTGGAGCGCCATCATTGCCCCTCCGGCGGAGCTGGCCGGATGGGACGCCGGTCTTGTTCTCCGTGACCCGAGTCGATTCGGGGTAGGATGATGATGGCGCTTCCTGTTGACGTGGCGGTCTGTGCCCTAGGCAGGGCGACGTGGGGGTTCCTCCGAAGCCGAGGTTGCGTCTGCCTTCCGTTGCCGTGGCCGAGCCCGAGCCATGGGGTCGGGCGAGGCGGAAGTCGTTCGGCCGAGGCCAGGGCGGAGTCCGAGCCCTGGGGTCGGGCGAGGCGGAGTTTCGTCGTCTTCCGGGTCTTAGCCCGAGTCCGAGCCCTGGGGTCGGGCGGAGCGGAGTTTCGTCGTCTTCCGGGTCTTAGCCCGAGTCCGAGCCCTGGGGTCGGGCGGAGCGGAGTTCGCCGTCTTCCGGGTCTTAGCCCGAGTCCGAGCCCTGGGTCGGGCGGAGCGGAGTTCGCCGTCTTCCGGGTCTTAGCCCGAGTCCGAGCCCTGGGGTCGGGCGGAGCGGAGTTCGCCGTCTTCCGGGTCTTAGCCCGAGTCCGAGCCCTGGGGTCGGGCGGAGCGGAGTTCGCCGTCTTCCGGGTCTTAGCCCGAGTCCGAGCCCTGGGGTCGGGCGGAGCGGAGTTCGCCGTCTTCCGGGTCTTAGCCCGAGTCCGAGCCCTGGGGTTGGGCGGAGCGGAGTTCGCCGTCTTCCGGGTCTTAGCCCGAGTCCGAGCCCTGGGGTCGGGCGGAGCGGAGTTCGCCGTCTTCCGGGTCTTAGCCCGAGTCCGAGCCCTGGGGTCGGGCGGAGCGGAGTTCGCCGTGGTGCCTTTGGCAAGGCCTGACTGCCTGTCAGACTCACTCTGTCGAGTGGCACTGCAGTCGGAGTGGCGCAGGCGGCGCTGTCCTTCTGTCAGACTGGCCAGTGGAGCGGTGGAGTGACGGCGGTCACTTCGGCTCTGCCGGGGGCGCGTGTCAGGATGAAGGTGTCAGGCCACCTTTGCGTTAAATGCCCCTGCAATTTGGTCAGTCGGTGTGGCGATTTAGTCAAGGTTGCTTCTGAGCGAAGCCAAGGCCTCAGGCGAGCCGGTGATGTGTCCGCCATAAAAAGGGGGCCTCGGGCGAGACGGAAGTCTCTCGAGGTCGGCTGCCCTTGGCCGAGGCTAGGCTCGGGTGAAGCGTGATCGAGTCACTCGTGTGGACTGATCCCTGACTTAATCGTACCCATCAGGCCTTTGCAGCTTTATGCTGATGGGGGTTACCAGCTGAGAATTAGGCGTCTTGAGGGTACCCCTAATTATGGTCCCCGACAACAACGCTAGGCCCCTTGTGACCATCTGCTTTTCCCATGCAACTTGTAGCCCAAGCCAGGTCCGAGGAGTACTGACTCGTATAACCAATGACTTACGACACATGCCCGACATGGAAGGTTACTAGCAGATTCTCACTTGGGTGACAAAGCATCTCCTTACGTCGCCCCATCTAGACGATAATGCCCGCTACCTCACCAACAGCCGCCATGACGTGTGGAGCAACATCGAGGCATCACGTGCACAACATCACGAAGAAGAGCTGAGGCGCCAAGAGGGGTACGATTGGGACCATGGTGCCCTACAACTGGGAGCCTAGGACCGAGCAGACTTCACTATCGCCTCAATGAACAACCTGCCACTGCGCCGTGTGGCTTGTGAGCAGTTTCAAGATCCATGACGATAGTCGCCACCAAGGGACTGGTTCCACAACCATGCCCGGGGCAACCACACCTAGAGCTCGGAGGTGTTTGGGGTCTTTGCCTTCACCCCCCCGGTTGCGTGCAGTCTAGTGGACGTCTAACTTCAAGGTCTCCAACATCGATAAGTACGAGGCCAAGCAAGACCTGGGCGGTTGGCTGGTCATTTACATGACGTCCGCCTAGGTTGCTGGGGCAACAGAGGATGTCATGACAACGTATCTTCCAATCATGCTAGGGTAGGATGTGCTCCAATGGCTGCATCTCCTTCCTCGCCACTTTGTCTACAATTGGGCTGACTTCTGCGAGTGATTTGTCATCATCTTTCAATCACTCTCCGACAAGCCTACACAACCATGGGACCTCAAGTCTGTCAGGCGCAAGAACGACGAGTCCCTCCTCTTGTTCCTCAAATGTTTCCTATCGATGAGGAATCACATCCTCGACATCGGTGATGAGGCAGTGATCGAGGACTTCTATCGGGGGTCTCATGATGAGGTCTTCGTACAATCCATCCTCCAAAAGGCTCCAGTGACCTCCAAATAACTCTTCCATGAGGACAACATCTACATCATCGCTGACGAGTGGACCCGTGACCTCATCAACCAACCAAAGCTCGTGCCCCTGACGAAGGAAGGGAACCTGTAACAAGACAAGCACTAGGACAAGAGGCCGAGAGAAGAAGTCCATACCACTGTGACAGAACCTCCCAAGTCATTAGGCCCACCTACAGTTGTCCTTGTCCAACGGACCTTGGATAACCCTGTAGATGCACATAATCACTCGACACGTTCGGTATCTGTATCCTTTTCCTCACCCAAGAGCGTTTCACCCATCACGCAGATATTGCAACACATCGGAGGAACGAATAAGCGGAAGCGAATTACAATAACTTAGTTTACATTCATCCAAAATATAGAGAGAGTATTATAGTTATTACAAAACCAGGGGTATGAGTGCATAAGTATTATTATTACAAACTTGGGAGGCAAAAGCCCCTCCCGCATAAAAGTATATTGTTTTTCAAAAGGGAGGCCAACATCCTCCCGCAACCACGTCACTGTTGAGGTTCATCCTTTGGCACCACCTTAGTGAAAAAATAGCAAAAGTCTGCTATTTCGTCACCTACAACAACATGGGTTCGAAAACCCTAAGTACGGAGTGTACTTTCGCAAGTCTTACCCGTTAAAATAAAAGACTCTCAAGGATATGCTGGCTTTAAGGGAGTCAAGGTAAGGCTTAATCAAGAATCAAGACTCTGTTTGCAAAAATGCTTACTAATAGTGGATCCTTAAAAATCCAGTTTTATTAACAAGTTAAGTCATTACCTGTCACTAGAGTTCTTTCTACCCTAGTTCAAGCACTTGGCCTATACTAGCCATCCTTTTATCAACCCCTTCTTGTTTACTGGAATGCTACGTGTAGGGCAGTGACCAAGTCTTCATGTCCGAGAAGTAACGGTGATCTGAATCGATTAATACCCAGCTGGGGATCTCCAATCACACGACATATGTAGCACTTAACCCTTGCATATGTCAACCTGCCACCGGGGTTCTTAAGACCAGACCGGGTTCACGCCAACCGAGAGCACATATACACCACCGTCCAGCCTCTTGCCACGGAGGGTACACGCTACTCTCGCCATCTCTCCACTCCCATTGTGTGTTGGCCTTTCTGGTATTAGTCTTCCCGAGGCAAAGCTTACCCATGATGAGGCATGTGACCAGTTAAAAGGTCCTCAATCATCAAGCCTACATCGAGACGGCCCTTAATCGACTCAGACGGAGACACTACACCAAGACTCTCTTCTCGTGCAAGTCACCCGCCCGGTCTCAGCTTTATCATTTAAAATCCAAAGTTTGGTACCTGGCAGGGGTACATCTTTTCCGATGTTGAACCCATCATGGCCATGATGGATCCACCATCAAGTTTTATTTTTGAAAACATCCCATCCACTGTGAAGCATCATCTTTGGTTTTAAAACAAAACATTTGATTATCTAAAGAAGGACTAAGCATCAGAAAACCTTTTAATAAACAGGTAATCAAGGAATGGTAAACAGTTCCAAGGAAGGAAATGCAACAATTGGTTTAACATCCAACTCCTATCACCTAATGCATCAGTCAAGTGTTAAAGAGTTTAAAACAGCAAGGAGGTGGCAAATGCACCGGGGCTTGCCTTGTGTTGTAGGAGAGTCGGGCTCTGTTCCATAGATGTCAAAGTAAAAACAGTTCCCGACAGGTGGATTTTCTGTTGATGGAGCAGTCTCCTCTTATTCAACAGTTATTTCTTCCTCGTTCTCTATACATAACCATATATAACCATGAATGCTCATGTAATGCTTATGAAAATGCAATAATAGAAAGGATACACCAAGTTGTATCTTGAATACAACTTTCCTTCACGGTGTTCCAGGGAAACTAGGGTCTTCTAGGTCAACACCTTAGTAAGGTTAGATAGTTTTACCCTAAAGGGCTAGGGTTTTGGGTTTGGAAATCAAACAATGTCCAAAGCATATCAAACTTTATCCATAGGTTCTAAGTACCAAAATAAATTCACCCAAAACGTTTTATGATTTTTGGAGCTATCTAGTAATTTATAAAATTCAAAAAGACTAGGTTTAGGCCTTCTTAAATACTACATAATTCCTGGTTTGGGCTAAAAATCTTGGAACTATTTTTATTAAATACTATAGAAATTTATGAGTCTAACAAAATTGGTCTCATATTTTTAACATTTTTCTAGAATTTTCTACAATTTCCTTAAGCCTGGCAGAAAAAGAAAAAGAGAAGGGATGAATAGTAATGGGCTGAAATCGGCCCAAGTCGGTCCACGTCTAGGGAAACGTGCGCCCGCGCGCCCCCGCGGTGTAATCTTTACACTAAGGCCCCCGGTCGTTTGAAAACCCCATAAAGAATCCTCTCCACTGTTTCTTTGTCTCACTGACATCTGCACTAAGGCCCCTCCCTTTCTATTTCTTCGCAAGATGAGGTCCCCGATCATGGACGGCGGAGCAGCGGCTCCGGCGAGCCTATACTGGCCAGCTAACGCAACTATCGATGCTTCGGTGTGGCTGACACCTAATTCCACCCCTAGGGACCATTTCCCCTCCATTAATTGCAACATTCTAGCTCAAAATCGTTCTGTCCACGGTGGCGATGGAAACTGGAGATAACTTAACGTGTTCTGGGTGATTCAAGGCGGTCTAATTCAATTGGATGGTGCTATGAGCAACAGGGAACATGAGGGAGGCTAGAACATCCCATAGAAGAACACGAGCTAACATGTAGACGTCTAGCCACGGCGAGGTGTTCACGGCGCGGAAAACCGATTTGGGGAGAATGAGGAATTAGAGAGCTATGGTGGCTAATCGAAGGCAGGAGCGGGTGCTCTGGCTTCGTGATAACCCAACAGAGCTAGCGGTATGCTCAATTTATAGGACCTAAGGGCGGTGGCCCTTGAATTTGGAATGGCGCGCTGGCAGCCAGAGAGGGGGAAGAGCACTGGCGCAAGAGATGCGTGGCTTTCACCGTGGCAGGCTTACCGGCGACGAACTAGCTATCTAGAGCGGCTTACGGCGATGTGGTGAAGCTTCAAGGCACGTGGCACTCGATCGGCAGGCGGCCAACTCCGGCGAACTTATCTGGACCGGCCGTAAGGCAAGGGGGTACGACGGCCAGCCCCGAGTCTCATCCGCGGCGAAGATCTTTTCACCCTGAAGCGTTATCCGGGCACCAGTGAGCACGAATCACCTCGACGGCGCAGGGGTCGCCGGCGGCAAGGTGCACTGCACCTGGGATCTTCTTCAGTTACTGTACCATTGGAATCCCTTTTCAAAGCGCATGACAGAGCGAAAGGAAGCGCCTAGATCTCCAAATTTTATGTGAGAACTTGTTAATCCACTTGTAACAAAGTTCTAGCCCTATAATCCAGCTACAATCTTGCTATAGTAACTATACTCAAACACTCACTGGATTATCTTTAAAAGAGCTCCCAAAGTTCATCCCAAGTCACTGTCACTAAAAGTTCAGACTTTGAGTTGACTGACAGCTAGACTTTAGGTCTATTTATCTCCAAATTTTATATGACACCAAGGTTTAATCACTTAAGCAAAGTTATGCCTCTATAGTAGCTCTATAATCTTGATGTGTTGACCTAGGGCAAATTCTTTATAAATTGAGAGATATAGAACTCCAAAGTTGACCCTATGCACTGAATTTTAGACTTAGGCATATATGGTTTATGGGGTGCTTTTTGCAAATAAGCCCAAATCCCACAATTTGACTTGCAAATCCTCAAATGTGAGAAACACATGATTTGTGGTGTTCTATTACTTTGGTATTTGCACTTGGGGTCCAAAAGTGCACAAAATTTGCACTTAACCCTCTATGGTTTTAATTAGGGTTTTCCAGGGGTCTTTTCAGGGTTTTTAGCACTTCAGGGTTTTGGTGTCACTAAAGTCCATCAAAGATGATATCTTATGATCATTTCTCATGTCTTTTGAGGTTTTCTGATATTTGGGCTTCACTTATATCCATAAGCCCTAATTTAGGGTTAAGCACTCTATCCTATGGTTAATCACACATCAAGTCACATCATTACAACTTGTTTGAAATTCTTACCTAGTGAATGCACTCTAGGTGTAACAAACACATGATATGCCCATGCACATGATGTTATGCTCAAGTTTTAGTGACAGTAACACCAAAGGTGTTACAACCACAAGGCCTCCACAGGCTCGGGCACATGGCACCCCTCATGGCAACAACGAGCGGACATTGGACGAGATCCTCGATGGCCTGTGCCCCTATCACAAGGAGCTGTGCCAAACTCTACACAACTGCAAAGACATGAAGAACCAATCAACCATGGCCGACCATTTTAAGCACTTCCTCTACCACCTCCTCGACGGGCCCAGGGTTCACAACCTCAGAGGTAAGGGGCGATACGCAACCTTTACCCAATGTTGATAGGGAGGTCAACGTCATCTTGGGGGGCCATGGCTCCTAGGAGACATAAGAGGCAGCAGAAGCTTTCTGACCGACAAGTCCTGGTGACCACGACCAACATGCTACAGGTGGTCGGAAACCACGATCACCTTTAGTCGGGCCGACTAGTGCCTCAGTTTCGATCACTCGAAAAAGTAATGATGAGTACATGGACGTCAACTATATGTCCAAGGCCCAATCAATCATAGAGTCCCAAGCTCAAGGGGAGTTCAAGTCCAGTTTATTCGCGAATCAGGTTAGGACTACATGAGTGGTCCTCCTGAAAACGGACGCCCAGACCACATACGAACTCTATTTTCGATGTTTTAGATATCATTGGAAAGCTAAGAAGATAAGATTTCCAACCCGTTAGGTCCCACATCAAAATAATCTTGGAGGTGATGAGAATCATTGTAACAAGATAATGTCTAGAATCTGCCAGTAATTAGTGACACTTGTATTTGGCCTAAAGGCCTTGTACATCCTAGGGTTGCTCGGTCACCCCCTTGGCCACCGCCTGAGTCGAGGTCGACTCCAATTCAAGTGGGGGAGTATGATGAGGACATCACTCCCATATGAACACTGCATGGATCGATAACACGAGCACGTGCATGACAGCTAAATCTCCAGGTTCGTTCTTACCTAGTCAATTGTGTTTTAGAGGTTACGCTTGATGCCTTGGATGTTTTGATGATTAGAAACCTTGGAGAGGATAAACAAGGATTTGGGAAAGGGCAAGATGTCAACGAGAAGAAGCTAGTACATTCACAACAAGAGAAAGTCAAGTCTGACTCAACTTCGTCTCCACCTCGTAATCCGAGACCAGTCTGCACTAAAACGAACGGCTAGGATGTATCCGAACTCTGATTAGGTTGGGATTTATATGGATGCAAATATAAGGAGATAACCTTTCCAACCTAACTGGAACCATCTTAAAATTCATCCGAAGTCAACAGGAATCGTCGAGACAATTTAGCGTTCAGATTCTGGTGGTGCGACACCGTCTGTTGGGCTGTTGGACCATGTATCGTTTTGGAGCCCATTAGGGGGTACCTCCAGAGGTTGTGCACGCCCCTAACCTCTATTTTATCAGCAACCACCGCCACAGTGGGGTTTATGTTTTTCATAGATCATATCTTTCATCGATCAATATCGTCGTTCATCGGTTTGTGAGACCCCATTTCGTGATCAATATTGTTTTGGTTGCATTCTTCCTGTTCTTGCTTGTGTTCTTGATTGTGCTTATAGGGATAAGCCTTCGTGGCGAGGTCACTCGTGTGTCACGATTGATAATCAATGGAGCAGTGGTATAATGATTGGGAGGATCCGTTCGCTCGGAGCCTTGGATCATCAATGTCGAAATCTCCACTCAATCAAGTTATAATACCTCACGGAAGATCGGGCCTTGCCCTCTATCAAGTGGTATCAAGATTCAGGTTGTCTGTAACACTCCAAAATACTATTCTGGATAAATTAGGAAAACTGATTTCATGATTTAAATAAACGTGTTTTCAAATAATAGATTACCTAAAAGATTCTTATGTGAACTGTCCTATGTGTTAAAGATTTATTCTCGAAAAAATAATTAAGTTAAATTATCTCTTAATATAGATTTTATATAAGAAATTATATCCTTTTAAATAAATATGTGAAGATTATAAATTTATTTTATTGTACTTCTAAAATGTGGCTATGTCTTTAATTATTTTCTTTAATAATTATTATTGTAAAACATCTTACATGAATTATTCCAACTAATTTTCATTTGCTTAAACGGATATATTAATTAATAAAAAATGTTTTGCATTCATGTTAAGTTTTTGTTTGTTGCAATTTATGTTTGAAATAGAAAATTTAACTTAGCTCTAAATTAGACTTGAATTTTATATTTAAAATAAAAAGCAGAAATTAGGAATATAAGCTAATATAATGGATTGATGTATGTTTGGTTGGTTTATTTGTACACGACGTCCTTTAGGTAAAGTTGATACAAAATAGGATATCACAATAAGATATTTAAGAAAATACTCCTTTCAGCTCGCGTGTAACACCCAAAAAAATTAATTTAAAAATTTAAATAAAAATATATTCTAAGACTTATTTAAATTGAAGGACTAATATGATTAGTACAAATTAACAACAATATTATTGGAATAAAAGAGATAAGTTAGAGTTCCTAACAGATTATGAGTTTATTTGAAATGATTTTGTGCACGATTATGAGTTGGACTAGTACATATATGTGATTAAGTGGGTGATTTTAGATCTCCTTTAATATAAGGTATTAGCATATTTGAAGTATCAGGCACGTGAAAATTTTAGAAGTTAACTAGGAGTTAAATTAGGATTCTTGCTGTTGGGACTGCATGACCAGTTTTAGTTAGGCAACTGGTTCGATGAAGTAAATCTTGTTTTTCGTGAATGTGTGATAAACAAAAGTTGTAGATAACTTCTTTATCTTACTTGTGTAAAATTTTCATGACCATAGGACTAGTAGTTTAGGAGTTACGATTTTTCCATGTAGAGTTTCAGAACCCGTGCAAATTCTGTACATGTTTCGAAAATTGGATTGTTTGGCTAAGCTAAATTAAGAATAAGCTCTTAGTAATTATAAAGAAGTTGCATTACTTTTCTTAGGCTTTCCAAAAAGTCTTGGATCACCCTTTTTGGTGGTCTAGAGACCAGGTTATAGCTGTTTGAAATATGAAGTCTGAATCTGTCCAAATCTGGACAGAAGAGACTGTTTGTGTTAACTGACCTTTCTACGCATTGAATTAACTAGATATGATTATAAATGAGATGTAGACAATTTTATTAGTTTTCTAAAAAGTCTAGGATCACATGTTTTGGATGCCTGAGACTCCAGTTATGAATTTTCGAAGTGAAGAGTCGTATTCTGTCCAAATCTGGACAGGATTTATGTTTAGCACTGTTTGACCTTTCTAAGTATCAAATCTGGTTGTGGTGATAACATCAAAGTTGTAGAAGACTTTATAAGCTTTCCATAAAGTTCAAGTTTACTATTTTTGGATGCATATATTGTGAGTTATGAGCTAAACGAATAGCTGCTGTTCTGCTGTCCAAAAATCAGCAAGGATTAAGGTGATTGCTTGGAGTTTCTTTTCTGTGAGTATGGTGAACTTAGTAATACGAAGGAGCTTTAGTAGACATGTTTACCTAGTGTTCATAAGTTGATTCAGTAATATTGTGTTTATAAGGATAATGTAAATGTCTTATGATTAAGAACAATGTGATGTTCCCTTTAATGGCATGCTATGCATGATAACCTGGCGTGCAAATGTTAGAAGCATGTTGAAATGCCTCTATGCATTGTTCTAAGTTTGGGTCTTTAGATTTTAAATCATGGTATGGTAAAATTCTATGATTCTTGGTAATAAATTATGTTCACGTAATTAGTGTATTATGTAATTTAGTCTAGTCAAGCGGTTTAGAAGGTTCATGTGCTTCTATTCTTGTTTTAGATTCAAATGTCTTAGACTATTGAGTTTAAAAATTTTAAGTTTTTGGTGTTGGACTTTAACTAAGTCAAGTAGAGCGTATGCATATTTATTAATTCTTAATGATTGAGTTAGATCGGGTTAAGCTGGAGAACATGATTATTGTCTCTGATTGTATAGACCCATTTAGTGCTTGATTATGAACGTTTGTGAGATTTTGCCATTACGTCTCCTTTCATGTGACATTATTTAGTCTTGTTATTTCCCTGTATAATCATTCATGTACATTATGCATATCATTCAGGTTCGTTAATTGATCACGTGATGCGAGGACAAGAGTCGTGTTGATCCCAAAGTGAAGATGATGAATGAACCTGAAGCTTGGATGATCTGATCACACACCAGGATGGGAGATGCTCACCAAGTGGTCGTTGTGACACCCCAGTGTCACCTAGGGTTTCTCTTAAAAAGCCACACCAAGAGCCATTACTTCCTGTGAACCAAAGTAAGCATGAGCATCAAAATAACTTAAGTGACAAAGAATTCACCAAGTATATGTTTAAAAGTGTCATGATCAAAACAATTGAGTCCTTGAAAAGATAAGAATGTGCAACCCTAATTAAGAACTCTAAGTGAACCCCATGAACAAAATTCAAGAAAATAAGCAAAAGGGAATGAAAAGTTTAAAATTTTGAGTTGAGCCAATAATATAAGTTAAAGTATATTTGATAAGCAACAAGATAGATTGAGAAAGCTTAGCCAAAATAATTCAAGAAAACCCCCAAATCAAGCTTCTTTTGTTGGGACTCATTGGGAATTCTAAATTTCAGAATTCTGAAATTCAGACCTTGAGCCAAAGATCAGGGATGTTCACCTTGATCCCTAACTCGAATCCTAATGGCCCCATTGACAAATTTGTGTCTAACTAACCCCTCTGTCGTGTGCCAGAAGATGGCATTGGGACGCGAGCCCTAGACACGACAAAACTTGGGATTTGCCTCGGGTTTGGGCAGGGAGACAGACCAGATTTCCTGGCTCCATATCTCTGCAACCAGTAGGCAAAATCCTATGACCTCCACACAAGAATGGTAGCTTGTAGGGAGGAGAAGAGGTTTTGTGCACTGACCCAGGCGAGAGCAGGCTCGGATGAGCGACCACACGCGCCAGAGCTTGGGCAGAACGCACGGGCACACGTGTTCGACCCTGGTCGGCACGCCAGAGCTCGCCCAACCCCCGCGCGCGCTCGCCCCGGCGTCCGGTCAAGTCCGCCGCGCGCCCACGCCCTCGGCCGTGCCCGCCCGCGCCTATAAAGCCTCCCCGGGCGCACCTCTCTTCGCCCCGCACTCACCCTCATCGGCCAGCCACCGTTCCTTAGCTCCGGCGAGCGTATTTCCGCCCGCCATTGCCGCCAGAGCTACGGCCGCCGTGGCCAGCCCACTCCAGCCGCCCTCCAGCCCAACCTGTGCTTCGGCTAGCTCCGCCAGTAGCCCGTGAAGCTCGCCAAGCCCTCGGACCCGACCGGACTTCACCGGAGGCCCGAGATCAACCTCACCGGACTTCGGTCTTCCGCCGCCGCGCGTGGACCGAGCTATCCAGTGAGTCTCCGCCCAATTCCTTTCGCTCATGTCTTCTCTGGCATCCCGTGGATCTCCCTGACCCATTTGATTGAACTATCTCGCCGTGACCAGGCCGGTCTCCTCGCCGCCGACGAGCATCCCCGCCTGCGCGCGTGGACCGACCAACTCCGGCCATCTCCGACGGCGTTCCGCACACCGTTGTGATCCCCGCGACCTCCCCTTCACCCTCGGCCACTTCACCGGAACAGTCTCGCCGCCGGTAAGCCCCTCCGCCCTTTTCTTCGCCGCGGCTACTGTTTGAGGTAGAAGAAGGACCTCGGGTTAGGTTCTGTAGAACCCGAGGGGTTTTCTGTAATGTCAGCGACTCATATGAATAGTAACCTAAGGACTGATTCGCGAGGAAAACTTAGAAAAACCGCCAGGGACCCCAGTGCAAAGTGGTTTTTCCCTTTTATCAATTCTGTTATTCTTTTAAATAACGAGAGAACTTAGAAAATTCATAACTTGATGAAATCTTAATGAAAAGCTGTCAAACCAATTTTGCTAGCTCTGGAATATTATGATCTATCATTTAAAATTATTGAACCATATGCTTTCTGTTCTAAATTTTAGAGCTTAAAATTAAAAACAGAAACCCCCTAAACCTTGTTTAATTAAGGAAAATTAGTTTTTCTTCTGTACTGAGCTTAAGAAAATTTGTAGATGCTTATACCCTAATTAGACATTGTTTAAAAATAGTAGAATCCCCAGCATTAGAGATTATGATGTAGTTATTCATTTAAAGCCATTTTGTCCACAACTTAGAGAAAATCAGAAAAGCATTAGAAAATGTTGAACAATGATTAGTAATATTTTTCCTAGTTTACTTATGCAACCAAGAACCTAGGAAAAATGCAGAGACCATTAATTAGGACCAGTTTCTAATTAAGATGCTTTAATCAGCCTTATGTAGACTGAAAATCAATTAGTAAAATTGCAAAACCATAACCAAAGTGGTTAATAAAAATCCAGTGAACTTATAACCACCAGAGCCCCACTACAAAAATACAGAGCACCCCAGCCTAACTTTTTAAGTAAGGAAAATAAATACAAAGTGGTAATAAGGCATTTTCCCAATAAATCATAAACAACCTCAAATAATGAGATAATGGGCAACCAAAAATTAGCTAAGTCCATGATGAGATAAACCACCAGAGAAAAATACAAACCCATGAAAAAGAAGTGAACCCATGCCTTTTGCTAGCAATTTGTGAGAAAGGCCATTTGACTTAAATAATGCAAACCACCCCTTCCCTTAAGCAAAAAGAAACCAAACTCCAGAATGATTGCTCTTGCACAAAATACTAGCTAAGAAAAATAAGAGCTCTGTTGTTTGATGTTTTTCAAACATAGTGGTAGTAGAAAGCACCCCTTTGGCTAGAAACCTTAAGAAAACCATAGGAAAAGAATTAAAAGGTATTAATGACTAGAAATTTGTATCAAGTCATGTTATGACACCTAAAAGCCAGCAAAAATAAGTTTTAAAGAATTACCCACTGTTAAATAATAGTTGTAGTTCAAAGTACCCCTTCTGCCTTAAGATTTGGCAATTTTGTCCAGAGAAAACCATTCACTTTCTGAACCCCAAATTTTGAGACAGAGAATCATACACCAGTATCAAGCCACTGTAATTTTTGCAGAATTTTTGGAATTCTATAAAAGCAACTTGTAGTTCAAACCTACTCCAAAACATTAAAAAGGAATAAAAGAAAAGAAAAGGAGGAATAAACCTCATCCCATTAAAACTAACCCAATTTACCAAGTATACCACTCAAAGGTTTTACATAAGTAAGGTTAACTTGCTTAAATTCTAAAGACCCTACATTTTTTTAAAAAAAAGTTGTAAATTCTAAAGCACATATTGTATCATGCATATATCTTACGCATTGCATTCATTAGATTGTAATCTTGCCGACGGAGAGTACGTGCTCATCCCCGAGCAAGGACCTGTCCAAGAGGAGGACCAGGAGCAGGCTTCAGAGGCTGCTATTGAGGATCTCCCCGCAGCCCCAGCAATTGAAGGCAAGCCCCGGTTTTATGCATAACCATGTTAATATATGCTACTTTACTACACTTAATGCTTGTAGGACTGTAATGTGCACTTAAGTGTAGGAGTTGCTTGAAACCTCTAGTTGCATGAACTTAGGACTCCTTTTTGAGATGAATACTAGTATGCTAGGTCGAGTAGCTGCTTGCTAATCAGGATCTCGGTAGAAGTCGAGTGATTTTTCTAGCACTCGCGCGAGGTCAGGAATTGATTGTATTCATCTTGATAATGGGATATATGTTGGTCTATGGACTTGGATCCAGGGAGGATGCCTTGTCCATGAGACGGGAAAAATGAATTAAGGATTAATGTGTGGATACCTGAGTCAAGCTTTTGAACGTACTAAGCACATGCCGGGAAAAATGGTAACCGGTAAACCTAGTACCTGAGTGAAGCCGGGCGCGGACTTTATCCCTCATGCGACCTGAGACAGGGTCTCCCATGCTAGCTATGGTGGGTACAAGTGCGGTCACTGCACGGCGGCAGCCGGGGTCAGTGGAGCATTGTATGCCAAGGCGGTGAGGCCTGGACGCGAACGGGGAATCGATGGGGACGGTTGTCATGTGTGGGGTCGGAGCACCCTGACATGCCGTGTGTTTAGGTTTACCTTGCAAGGTTAAAACTCGATTCGAATCGTCTGCTTCTCGCAGCAAATGAGACTGCTTGATTCCTTGTACTGCATCGAGTAAGAAGTGAAATGTGGATTACATGAGATAACTTGTTGATTGAACTAATTGCTTGTTACCATGTATGCTTAGAAGGAGCCAATCTAGCTAAGTTAATGATGGTAGAAATTGGAAAAGCTAAAAGTTGATTTTAGAAACAGCTAGTGCTTTTGGCAAACCAAACCCCTCAGCCAAACAGCTGCATAGTCTAGAGGTAGAGGAGTAGACTCCTCACACCGGTTAAGTCTAGCTGAGTATTAGTATACTCAGCCTTGCTTGTGGCACCATTTTTGCAGGTACCATGCAGGATGTAGTTGATGGTGTGACTTGGCCTACCACCCTACCACCGGGTTGGACGGTCGAGTGGGATGTTGCTCCGGCAGGAGAGGAGCATGAGGAGTAGTGGGCTAGGCCTTGCCCATTTCCTCATTACCGACGACATCGATTATCCGCTGCACTTTAAATTGTGAACTTTATTTACTACCCCAAAAACTCCGATTTATGTAATAACTCCGTACTTAATTTGAGGTTTCCTGTTTTATTGTATTTCTTCTGTGACTCACCTTCGAGTGAGATTGTGGAATTTGATCCTGGTTAAGTGGCTCTATCAGACTAGATCTGAGGGACTGACGGGTTATTCCGATTTAAGTGTGTTACGGCCCCTGAGGCGTGACTTAGGCACTTAAGCTGGAATAATTCGGGTGGTTCTGCCACAGCTGGTATCGGAGCAAATTCCACCACAGAGAAGGACAATAAACCATGAATACCGATTTTCAAAATCTAAAACTTGCCTAGAAACTACTACGGATCGTCAGGACTAGACCGCTAGACCTAGGACGAAAGGCCTTAGGCATAGAGGGAGAAATAGGTGGCTAATTAATTAGGCCCTGTGGGCCAATACTTATATTTTAGGATGCCCTAAAAAGGCACCCTATTTCCCTTTTGAGAGGCAACGTTTCTTTCCGCATGCATGCATTATAAAACACAAAGAGGAATTAAAATTTGAGCTAACCCCTTTTCTTTAAAATCATCCGGGCTTTCTTTTTCTTTTTCCTTCCACCATAATCTTTATCTTGATTCCCTTCCGCAGATGAATTCACCTACCCCCGCCAGTGGAGGAGACTCTCGTTTCAGTTCTGACTTCCTTTCTCGCGATGGCTTTCCTTCCATCTTGTGGGAAGTGCTTAACTCCGCCGGTTACCCTACGCCCCCTATGTACACGGTGCAGTTGTATGAGGAGCATCGGGTACCTCGTTGTCGGGTCTGGCTAACTTTGGAGGCTCATCCCCTTCAGCCGGGTTGGCGTTCTCTTGACTCTGAGACGATTGGACTCAGGACGGACGACACCGTTGAGGCAGCAGCCATGAAGACTCTGACGACTTTCTGTGGCTACCATCCCCTGGAGATGGTGATGCACCCCTTGGGACTCTTCCCTGCTGAAAAGAAGGATGATCCCATGTGGTGTAACCGCGTGAGCCATGTGAAGGATGTGTGGGCAATGTATCCTGACTTGGTTGGGAGGGTCACTGTTCAGTGCATGAGTGCGCTGTACCGCCTTCAGGCCCTTCAGAGCGATGCTATGACACTTCTTGCTAACACCGCTCAGGCTGCCAAGCTCACTCTCGATAGTCGGGAAGATTTTGTGGTCGACCTATCCACAGAGTTGGTGGAGAAGGATCTGCAGGTGGAGAGGCTGAGCCAGCGTATTACCACCCTGGAGCAGCAAGTGGAGATCCGAGATAACACTATTGATGTCTTGGAGAACCAGCTCCACGACGTGCAGAGGGAACTCGAGGAAGCCAATGACCACTTGGACATGCACCACCTGGAGATGGAGGCCAATGAAGCAGGAAGCGAGGGAGAAGAGGCTCCCGAGGAGCTAGGACCAGCCCCTGGTGCCAATGGGACTACCTCCGCGATGCCTCCTTCACCCATATCCAGTGTCGCTTCCACCGCTCAGGGTTAAGCAGTCGCTTTGACATTTTTAGGCGGATAGAAACCTATGCGAGCTTAGTAGTATCACCTTTTGGACTAGGCTTATGGGTACTTTCCCCTGATTAATGTAACCCTGTAAACTTTTGATATCTGTGGGATCCTTGTCACCATGTTATCTTCATTTTCGAACCTAATATTATGATTATGGCATTTTCCTTCCATATGAGATGATATCTTGTCGTTCGGAAATATGAGTCGGGATAACAATGGCGACAATCTCTGTTTTCAGATGGCAGCGAGGCAGCGTCGCGGGCAGAATGAGCAAGCTCCCCCGCCACCTCCTCCAGCTCCCACAGTGCAGGAGCTGATGGCCCAGCAGAATGAGATTCTGCGACAGCTCTTGCAGCGCCAGCCCCACCAATAGCATCATGGTGGAGGCCAGCATCAGCGACCTCCGGCTATGGCAACATACCAGGAGTTTCTGAGCACGCAGCCGCCCTTGTTCACCAAGGCAGAGGATCCGTTGGACGCCGACGTGTGGCTTCGCGTCGTCGAGTCCAAGTTTCCCCTCCTCACGGGAGACTGCCCTGATGAGGCCAAGGCTCGCTTCGCCGCACAGCAGCTTCGCGGCCCAGCTCGGACTTGGTGGGACCACTTCCGTGCTATGCTCCCCGCTGATCATGAAGTATCTTGCGAGGAATTCAAGACTGCCTTCAGAGGACACCACATTCCAGCTGGCATTCTTGATCGGAAGTTGAATGAATTCCTGGCCCTCAATCAAGGAACCCGCACGGTACTGCAATATGCGCAAGCCTTCAACGACTTATGCCAGTATGCAGGGTATCATGCTGATTCTGATGAAAAGAAGAGGGATCGCTTCCGCAGGGGTCTCAATACCAAGCTGCGGGAACGACTCAACACTGTCCGGGCCAATAGCTTCAATGAGTTGGTCAACATGGCCATCTCTCAGGAGGATTGCATTGTTGCTCACCGGGCAGAGAAGAAGAGGAAGGCACCAATGGCAGCACCATCCGCTCAGGCTCAGAGGTTCCGGATTGTTTCTCACAATCAGAGCAGGGGTTTTCAGCAGCAGGCAGGCAGATGGGTGATCAGGCCACCTCAGCAGCAGCAGCAGCCGGCACCCAACCGCTATCCAGCTCCCGCCCCAAGAAACAATCAGCCTCCACAGCAGCAGCAGTTCCGCCAGGGCAATGGGAACAAGTGTTTCACTTGTGGCAATGTGGGCCACTATGCCAAGAATTGTCCCAGGAACCAGCAGAGGCAGATGCCAGCACCAAATCAAGACAAGGGAAGAAAGCAGAAGGTGCAAGTCAGGCAAGGGAAGCTCAACTTCACTGCTCTAGAGGAAGTGCCAGAAGGAGCTCCTATCATGACCGGTACCTTTTCAGTTTATAATCAACCTGCTTTAATTCTGTTTGATTCTGGTGCATCTCATAGTTTCATTAGCCAAAAGTTCAGTGCTAATTGCAAACTGCCATTCTCTCACTCAAAAGGGTCATTCATGATAGTCACACCTGGGGGTAAAGTTGCAACTAACCAATTAAACCAAAGTGTGCCTATTCAACTGGGA